>NW_024467087.1:28182719-33182719 GCF_017591425.1 Ochotona curzoniae | reverse complement strand
AACAATAAAATTCAACATTTATTTGGCACTTACTGCACATTAACTATGATTTATGTGTCAATTTATCATTTCCTTTTCCCAAATAGGAAATTGGAAACACAATGAGGATAAGTTGTGTAGTTAGAACTCAAACCCAAGATATGCAGTCTGTACTCACATACATCAGTGATACATTGCCTTTCTGCCAAATAACTTCAGTGCTAGGAAAAATAGAAAACAATTCAGGCAAATTTATGCAAAAAATGAACTTATTATGGTGACACTAAGGACTCAGAAAAACAACAGGGTACCAAAAATCTGGGCTCTAAGAAAACAGAAAATTGGACTCTGGCACAATGGTTCAATGGTTAAATCATCACATTGCAAGCTCTGGGATCCCGCATGTGTGCCAGTTTTTGTCCCAGCTGTTCCACTTCCCATTCAACTGCTCCCTGCTTGTGACCTGGAAAAGCAGTAGAGGATGGCTGAAAGCCTTAGGACCCTGCACTCACGTGGGAAACCCTGAAGAAGCCCTTGGCTCCTGGCTTTGGATTGGTTCAGCACCAGCCATTGCAGCCACTTGGGGAGTGAACCAGTACATAGAAGGTCTTTCTCTCTGCTTCTCCCTCTCTCCATAAATGTGATCTGCCTTTCCAATAAAAATAAATAAATCTGAAAAAAAATTATGAATTGTAGGTAAAATCTCCACCTGAGAAACCAGCATCCCATATAGGCACCAGTTTGTTTCCTGGCTGCTCCACTGCCTATCTCACTTCCTGATAATGTTGTTAGGGAGAAAATAGTGCAGAAAATGGTCCAAGTACTTGGGCCTCTACCACCCACATGAGAAACTTAGATGAAGCTCCTGGATACTACCTTTGGTTTGGCTTTATCCTGGCCGTTACAGACATCTGGGGGAATGAGGTAGCAGTTGAAGGAGCTCTATTTCTCTTTCCCTCTCTTTCTGACTTTCAAATAAAGATATATCTTTTTTAATGTAGAAAAGCATTGTCACAGAATTGTTGCTCTCATTAGAACACTAGCATGTCAATTGCCTGGGCTTCAAACACTTTCATAATTTCTAACTATATTGTGAAAATTGAAATCTAGCTGTAGGGAATGGTGTTGTGCTGTGACAGAGTCTCTGCGTGCAACATGAGCAGCATCATACATGGACACTGGTGTGAGTCCCAGCTGCTCTGCTTTTGATCCAGCTCCCTGCTAATGCACTGAGAAAGCAGCAGAAATTGGCCAATTGAGGGAGATCCAGAAGTTCCTGGTTCCCAACTTTGGTCTGACACAGCTGTGGCTATTACAGCCATTTGGGGCATGAACCAGTGGATAGAAGACTCTGTGTGTGTGTGTCTTCTTTTTTGTTATTCTTTCAAATAAATAAATGCATTTTAAAAATAGAACCACAGTATATCATCCTAGTCTCAATCTGTTTTATGCCTACCTGTTAGTTAAAGAAGAGGAATAATACTGATGTGAGTAAAAACTTTAAAGGATAAGGCATAGTTCTTTTAAGGAAAAACTGGACAACTACATGGAAAGATAAAGTTGATGATGGGTTTCCAAAAGGCAATGCATCTCTACTAGAATCCATGTGTATAACTGCTCAAGATCCCTGTACCCTATTTACATTGACCTTCTTCCCAAACAATCCTACCTGAATAAATGTTCAACCCAAGACAAATTCCCTCACTTCTCAACATTCTATCAATTATTTCATTGAGTTTCAATTCTGCAATCACTCAGTCATAGTCATACTTTCTCCAGATCAAATGTGATTATGTTTTATATTCTTCAATCTGTGTATTAAATTTAACAACCATGATCACAGTTTATGTGTGGATTAGTAAGACAGAATCTATAGTAATAAAACACATTTACACTCATAGTCCTGAAGAGAAGATATATTTGTGAAGACCAATGTCCTCAATTTAGTATTAATAATTTTCTTCCTCCACTCTCTACCTAATACCCCTTTTCTTCTTACCAGTATTGCAACGATTGAGCAAGTGATAGGGCCATGGTTTGAACTCAGGTATTTCCAAATCCAAAACTCACACTTGCAATGTTTATCTGGCTCCAAGAAAAAAGTGGGAAGGAACTGAGATGGAGGCAAGAAAGAAGTAGGACAACATCAAAGGGAGTTATTTGTTAACAAGGGCACAATCAGCAAAGAACAGACCCGTTCTTTGGACAGTAGCAAGGTGAAAAGCAGATAACACTATTGCTGAAACAGGATGAGGTAGGAAGATTCAGGTTGAGAAAAGGCCTTGCAAAATCTCACCTTGCAAAGTTAATAATTTGTAAGCACATAAAACAAATAAGTGACAAGGTAGCAAAAATCAACTTAGACCTTGAGGTGGTGTTTCATCTCGGGTTCTGGGAATTGTATTGTCAAACAGAGAGTAACCCTTGTTTCTCCAGCCTACAGGAAGTAATCATTATATTTGAACTGTTTTGTACCTTTTTGACAGCTTGCTTGCTTTATTTTCCATGGCAATTATTATTATTCAGCACTGACTGTAATTGCACTTATTTCATTTACTGTCTGTCTCCTCACATACAGAATGGAAGCACCATTAGGATTTTTATTTTGTTTGGTTGTAACAGACTCTAATACATGTCAGACCTCCATTTGTGTTGGTTGAATGAAAAAGTGATGAATGTGGCATCAACAGGATTTGGGAGACCCACCCCTTCTTGATGGAGATGGAGCCTTTCAAATAACAAGTTCCAACTTTCCAACTGCTTTCTTAGAATCTAGGAGCTCCTTCTTAAAAACTAGAGGTGTGTTCTGATTTTTAAAAAGTATTGATTTCAAGGGAGAGTCTCTCTCTTGCTTTCTGTGTGTGTGTGTGTGTGTGTGTGTGTGTGTGTGAGAGAGAGAGAGAGAGAGAGAGAGAGAGAGAGAGAGAGAGAGAGAGAGAGAGAGAACCTGTTGGTTCATTCCAAAGATAAGGCTGGGCCAGGCCAGGATGAACCCAAAATCCAGAAGCCTGGAGCTTTTTATGGGTCTCCCAAAAGGATGGCAGAAGTTTAAGTACACAAAGCAGCTGCTACTACTTTTCTAGGCTCATTAGTAGGGAGCTAGATAACAAGTAGAGCATCTAGGATATGAACCAGTGCTGTGATCTTGGATGCCAGTGTCACAGGAAGTGGCTTAACCTACTGCTTTAGCATGCCAGCTTCTTTCTGACTGCTTGTTTACTACCATCTACTTACTTTGTGAATGACTTTATACTGCAACATCAAGTAACTTCAGAAAGGACAACACTGCTGTCACTATCTCTGTTAGCACCATTTCCTGAGATAAGGTCTTACTGAAGACCAGAGGATTTCCACAGTTAAATATGCTGGTAAGAACTGTGATTTCACACCTAAATAGCCATGGGGGTGTTTTCAACCTTCTTAACCTACTTTCTCAGTTGTACAACAGGGATACTATTGATATAATTCTAGATAAGGATCTTACTGTTTTATCAAATAAAAGTCATCATTTCCATGGCTTAATAAATTAAAAGATTACTTTCCTATCAAATCAGAAACCAGAGCCATTGTTAGTGATGAATGGGTAGATCTTCCCACAGGGTGATTCAGAAGTCCAAATTCCTCCACGTGTTGTGACTTCCATACTTTTGAGTTCTATGGCACCCAGCTTCCACATGAAGAGAGAGATGAAACAAAAGGGCATATCTCACTCTTAAGCTCCTTGACCTGGTTTTAAAAGAAAAATCATCTCAACTTACATTACATTGGTCAGAACAAGTCACAAATATCTGTCTAGAAGAAGTAAAGCAGTCTGGGAAAAAAATAACCCCTGGATTGACAACTGTTTATGAAGAACCTACTGATATTCTTTCAATCCAGTTGCACATTCAGCTCAAAATACAGCAGGCTGCTATTCAACTAAATGTTAATCTGTCTTCCTCTTTCTCATCATCAGGATGCACTCAATGGTGAATCAGGGGTGGAAAAACGCTAGTCACAATTCCCATTAAGAAGTAAGAGAATAAAAGTTATTCAGTGTTTTCTGACACGTGGTAGAACAATAAAGGTTAGGCAGTCTGAAGACACGCTGTCCTGGCAGTGAAGTGGCAATCGGAATTAGATCTTGCTCCTCTCTCAATGGGAAGCTTCCTTGTCCATTTCTCTCCATGACCTTTCCGTTAATATGAGTTCAGGAGAGTTTGCCTCCTAGGCAGAGGCATAATTTTCCTCAGTCTTCTCCCTGTTGGTAGAGGCAAGACAGCCAAAGGGTTAATGCTCACTTGTAGCCTGCAGTATCTTTGACAGTACAATTGTCTCAAAACTCAGTAAGCTTTTGGTTTTCATACAGTCACACTCAACTTTTTTCCTAGACATAATGTTGTCTGCTATTTATTCACTTCTTTATCATCTTGCTTTCTTTTTAGCATTTGGGAGTCAGAGCTACAGACACACAGAGGGTGCTCACAACCAGTGGTTTACTCTCCAAGTGTCCATAACCACTGGGACTGGGCCAAGAATGCAACCTGGAGCCACACCCTCAGTCTCGATATCTCTCATGACTGACAGAATCACAATTAAACATCATTTGATGCCTTCCAGAGTGTGCTTAGCAAGAAACTGAAATTCACAGACGAGCTGGAACTTGAGCCTGAACATTCTGATATGGAATGCAGATGGCTAAAGTGACGTCTTAACAATCGCACTTCCTGCAGAGAGACCAGGGGCTGGCGGGCTGGCGGGGATCGCGGCACAATAGTCAGCACAGCCAGTCAAAGGGGGCCCACTGCTGCCGCCACCCAGCACGCTCCGGGGCTTCTGATCACCACCTGACACCCACCGCACCGCAACACAACTCCCGGGCCGGGCCCCAGCCACCACCACCACCGCCGCCGAGATGGGCAACACCACCACCACCACCGCGATCGCCACCACCACAGCTTCCACCAAGAAGAGCAGTGAGGAAAGTGTGAACGAGTTCTTCGCCAAAGCCAAAGAAGATTTTCTTAAAAAATGGGAAAATCCCACTCAGAACACGGCCAAGTTGGATCACTTTGAATGCATCAAGACCCTCGGCACTGGCTCCTTCGGGCGCGTCATGCTTGTCAAACACAAAGAGACCGGAAAACACTACGCCATGAAGATACTTAACAAACAGAAGGTGGTGAAGCTGAAACAGAGTGAGCACACCCTGAATGAGAAACGCATCTTGCAGGCCGTAAATTTCCCATTTCTCGTCAAACTTGAGTTCGCCTTCAAGGACAACTCCAACTTGTACATGGTCATGAAGTATGTGCCAGGCGGAGAGATGTTCTCACACCTACGGCGGAGTGGAAGGTTCAGCGAACCCCAGGCTCAGTTCTACGCGGCCCAGATCGTGTTAACCTTCGAGTATCTGCACTCTCTGGATCTCATCTACCGAGACCTCAAGCCCGAGAACCTCCTCATCGACCAACAGGGCTACATCCAGGTGACAGATTTCGGTTTCGCCAAACGTGTCAAGGGTCGCACCTGGACCCTGTGTGGGACCCCCGAGTACCTGGCCCCCGAGATTATCCTGAGCAAAGGCTACAATAGGGCCGTGGACTGGTGGGCCCTGGGAGTGCTCATCTACGAGATGGTGGCCGGTTACCCTCCGTTCTTTGCCAGCCAGTTTATTCAGATCTACGAGAAGATTGTCTCCGGGAAGGTGCGGTTCCCGTCTCACTTCAGCTTCGACCTGAAGGACCTGCTGCGGAACCTGCTGCAGGTGGATCTCACCAAGCGCTTTGGGAACCTCAAGAACGGGGTCAAGGACATCAAGAACCACAAGTGGTTTGCCACCATAGACTGGATCGCACTCTACCAAAGGAAGGTGGAAGCTCCGTTCATACCAAAGTGCAAAGGTCCGGGGGACACAAGTAACTTTGACGACTATGACGAGGAGGAGATCCAGATCTCCATCAATGAGAAGTGTGGCGACGAGTTTATTGATTTTTAGGACTTAGCCTGTGTCCCCATGGGTTTTCCTTTTTCTTTCTTTTTCTTTCAGGGGTGGGTAGAGGTGGTAGGGTTGGACTGAACAGCCAGAGGGCCCCCAGAGTTCCTTGCATCCAACCTCACCCCTGCCCCACCCCACCCTCCTGCCCCTACCAGCCCACTTTAGCCTGTTTTAAAGAAGTCATCAACAGCAGCATGACTGGGTCTTATTGATGTGTCCAGCGGCCAGGTGCAGAAAAATCCCACCCCACCCCCCGCAACTTAACCCTAGATCCCCACACACCGTCACCTGTACTCACCCCACCACCCACCACAGGCTAAGGGCAAAGGAACAGAAATGCCACTTCGCGTTGGAGCCATCTACTCAAGGGAAGATTTTTAGTGACCTGTTCAACCAACTTCTTAATAGGACATTTCTTTCTCTCTTTGTTTCTTTGCTTCCTTCTTTCTTTCTTAAGAAGCATTTTAAAAACTTATTTAAGGTTCACCAGTGCCTCCCCCCCTTTCTTCCTCTACCTTTCTCCACCCTTCTCTCCCCGCCAAGTCTGTTATCACAAACCTGGGAAGCAGATGGGCTTCAGGAACATCTCTGTCTCCCTCTGGGGGCTGAGAGGGTGTCCCCTTCCCAGGCTTGTCCAGGGTCTCAGCCCCTCCAGCAAGCCCCTGTTGTCCTTTCTAACACACTTTTCTCTTCTCTCCCCACCCCAAGACATTGGGCTTTGAGACTCAGACAAATCAGAAGCTTGTCTGTCAAAGAGGTGTCTCCCCACATTCACCAAAACCAAAATTAATAACAGCCCAGAGTCTCTTTCACTTTTATTCTCAACTAGAATTTTGAAGGCCCAGTATTCTTGCAAAGAAACAGTGACATCTCCTGGCCCAGCTTTCAAGACTAGGGTTGCTGGGTGGGAGGGGCTACCCATTATATTCACCTAGCAGCTTCCGGCACAGGCCTCCACCCCCACACATCATGTTGGACACCCTTCTCTAGCTTAGCTGTCAGCTCTCCATCACCTCTTTCTGCCTCCCTACAGTCTAATTTGTGCTTGTTTCTCTTTAAAAAAAAATAAAGTGGAGAGCAATGGGGAGAGCCATCCCACTCGCTCCTCAGCTTTGGTCCTCTCCTAGCAACTAGGCCTGTGGTGAGGCTGGTTGCACTTGGGTAAGATGTGTTGATCCCTGTTGGTCAACTATCTTCCTTACCTTTCATTATATAAAATTTTTTTGTGATTGCCAGTGGTAAGTGTGACATTCTGTTTTAGCAGCTGAGTAGATGCAACATTTGGTGCATTGGCCAGGAATGTTAAAGACCCTGAAAGAGGGCCCTTTCCACAAATTGCCCTACTCACCACCTGTCCAGGAAAAGTTAAAGGTCTGAAACAGGGTCTTTTCTCCAGACTGGAGAGGTAAGGACTGGGGGTGCCCCATCTGGACTCAAGAGGGTCTACCAGACAAGACTATAGATCCTGATTTGCAGCTCCTATCAGGATGCCGGAGGACCCCATCTGGTCTAGTTTTCATGGCAGAAATCCCACCTTTAAGCAGGTGTCACAGCCTGCTGGCTTCAAGATCTCTAGTCCACCTGTGATTTGTGTGTTTCTAGTGTTATCTGTCTGTGTTGTTTTACTGTCTCTCAATATCATGGGTCAAAATAATTCTACTCCTAGGCCACTGGATCTCATCAAATTACTTCAAGGACTTCAAAGAGAAAGCCACTGAATCTGGAGATTCTGTTTTTGAAGAGAAATTAACAACTTTTTGTTCTAGTCAATGGCCCTCTTTTTGAGTTGATTAGCCCCCTTGCTGGTTGAAAAAGTATCTGCCTCCTCCCTCGCCTTGGTTCCTCAGTCCCCAAACAGGAGCAAGTCAGAGTCCAGGGAGACCAACGCTAGCAGAATCACCTGGAGTGGAGAGCTCTTCCTAGGTCCTGGAAATCCTCTAGAAGTAAATTTGGATTTTGAGAGGACAACACTACTTCCCAATTCCAGGCCATTGGCAAGATACTGCCCCGTGCCCTTTGGTTGGCTTTATTCTGGTTCTGTTTATTGGTGGCCACTAGTTTAGTGTCTATATTAATTGTTGTCCGGTACCTGCTATATTTTTATGTGGAATAAGAGCTCTAAAGTATGCTCTTTACAGTAACACTGTTTGTCCTCAGTGCCCATTGACACTGAATGCGGAATGATCTTGAAGTAGATCTGAACTTTATGCCTCTATTTTATCAGCTAGAGTTGCTTTATGAAAAATTTTAAATTGCTAGCATGTAATGATTTCTGTGTTTTCTGGTCATGAAATGTTCCTAAGTATAAATTGGGCAAAGGTAGATGAAGCAAATGATTTCTAATCTCTTAAATTCTTTGAAAAAGACAATTCAGGTTTGTTTTAGAATTGTTCCTATGAGGGCCTGGCACAGTAGCCTAACAGCTAAAGTCATTGCCTTGAACACGCAGGGATCTCATATGGGTGCCGGTTCTAATCCCAGCAGCTCCACTTCTCATCCAGCTCCCTGCCTGTGGCCTGGGAAAGCAGTTGAGGATGGCCCAAAGCTTTGGGAGAGTAGAGGTCACCCGCATAGGAGACCTGGAGAAAGTTCCTGGCTTCGGATCAGCACAGCACTGGCCGTTGCAGTCACTTGGGGAGTGAATCATCAGATGGAAAATCTTCCTCTCTGTCTCTCCTACTCTATGTATATCTGACTTTGCAGTAAAAATAAAATAAATCTTAGAAAAAATGTTCCTATGAATCTGCTATTTACAAAAAAATGATTTAAGACTGCTTAAAGCAATAGTGTTTAAAATTTGATATGCTTTTTAAAGAAAATGTCTTAATTTGGATTTTAAATGATTGTTTCAAAACGTAAATCAAGGGAATTAGCAAATGGAAAATGGTTGCAAACCTGAGACTGTGTTCTTGGTGAGAAAGGTTATGAAAGAGATTTTTTTTTTAATGTAGAGCATTGCTTGTAAGATATTTTATCCTACAGGAGAATGGCTATGATATAATGGAAAGGGAAAGCTAGGACAAAATGCTTAAAGGGTGGGGAAGTCACAGAATATTTTACAGAAATGAATCTTATAAGCTTTATGTGTAATATAATTGGCTATAGTTTTAAATTTATTTTATTTATTTGATAATGATTACAGGGTTGACCAGGGTTGGAAGGATTGATGATCAGGGAAAAGTGGGTGAAATCATTGTTTCCTAATTTTCCATTTCTTCTTGTTTCTGTGGGAAGGAGGGAGTTAAAGGGAGAAGCCACACCCAGTATCAACCCAGGGTCCTGCTATAGTGCATGTTCTGAGGGCTCTGATTAAGTGGTTTGGAGAGTTCTGAAATGCTGTTGATTTCACTGATCCAAGGACGAGGCAACCCTCCCAATATCCATTGGCTGATATCATCAACCTCAAGTCTCCCTTCACCCAGCTTTTTGCTGTCATTTTTTGCTGGAGTAAGTGTCCAATTTGCTCTGTTCTCCTTCCTCTGCGAGAGTACCAAATGGGCTGCCATACTCTACCTGTGCATCAGGGCCTGCTTCTACTATTATACCTTTTTCACTAGCAGGCAGGACCCCTTGGTCTTTACCAAGGCCAGATAACATGAGCCTCACTGGATCTCCCCCCTAGGTGGCCCACGAAGCCAGCATCCACCTCACATGTGGGCCTCAGGCCCCAGGACAGGCGACGCAAGCCTCACTGGATCCCCCACCTCCGGGACACACAAACTTGGCACTCGCCACTCAGGCGGGCCCCAAGACCTAAGCCATATGACCCAAGTCACAGCAGATACCCTACCCTTGGGGCTCATGAACCTGACACCCACCTCATAGGCAGGACCCAGGCCAGGTGACCCGAGCCCCACTAGATCCTCCACCCCTGTGGCTCATGAAGCCAGCATCCACTGACCCCAGGCTGACATGGCTCTCCTTACCTCAGCATCCACTATTGCATTGCCTCAGTGTGAGCAGGCTGGTATTGCAGCCTGACCTGGCCCCTCATGCACCCTGTCCTGGTTCTCAGATCTGCCAGTGGATGTTATGAACTGGCACAGGCAGGTCTGTACCCAGACCTGACCCACATGTATGCCTGCGGGTATTGTAACCCAGTATGGTTACCGTTGCTCCTTGACTTGGTTCTTGTGCTCACCTGCATGGAGTACATCCCTACAAAGGAGTTTCCCAAGCTCCTCTCATATCTCATCCCAGTGGCAGATCTCACACATACCAGTGGGGTCCTTGGCCAGGCTGTCTTTGTCCACCTCTTGTCCTGGCAGGAACAGTGGCCTTACTCAACCAGCCCATACCCTTTCTGGCTATTACTATTGGGTGGACCAGTGAATGCTGGAGTGTATGCCAGTCTGTAGCTCCTCAGACCTAGTCTACATCCATGCTGAGGGTGGCTATAGCCATGTCCAATCTAACCTGCTGCGTTCAGTACAGCTCTTGTGCTCATCAGTAGGAATTTCAGCCCGGATGGGGAGTCCCCTAATCTCCCCAGCCAGGTCTGTTCCCATCCACAGTTCTTCGGCATGCCAGTGGAGATTGCAGTTTAACAAGACCACCCCAATTCTTGAGCCAACCTGCAGGATTTGTATTTCCACAGGGTTGCACTCACAAATCTCCCATAGAATCTACCCCAGGACCTGGTTCTCCCATGTGCTGGTTAGTGTCATGGCCCTGCCTAAAGCGACCTGTCCCCTATTCTGACATTCATTCAGGTCCTGGGATCTAGCCCTGCCAGACAGGCCCCAGCCCTAGTTTTCACATGGACGTGCATGTGGTGGTCAGCAATATTCCATCCTAACAAGCCCAAATCAGGACTCCCATATGGGCTGGTGCATGAGTCTGACCCATACAGGTCTTCCAGTCTCTCCCCCTCTACACCACCAAATCTCATTCTCTCACATATCTGCCAGTACACCGGTCCTATTGTTTGGAATCCCTCAGAAGTCATTTCTCACCCACACACACTGTTGCCTTATCCATGGATGTCCCTAGGCAGTAATTTCACACCCATAAAATCCCAGGACAGCCAACAGACTTTGCCTGGCACTGTTGGCACACTGGCCACCCAAGCCAAGATGGTGCTAGCCACTTTGCAGCAGCTGGCACTTTAAATTCCTGGCTCTAGAGATAGGCTGCGCCTCCCCTACTAGCTAGGGGTGGGGGGTATCCTGATCAGGTATCCAGCCTGAGCTGAGATGGCACCACATAATTGGCTATAATGTTTTAAGTACTGTTATAGTATTGTTTAAATTTTTAGCATTAATATCTAATGTATGCTGACATTAGAATTGATATCTAAACATAAGTAATCTCTAAGTTTGAAATCTGTTAAAAGAAAAAAGAATGAAACATCTCCTTTAGATAGTTTCTGCTTAATTGGTGACTTCATCTATTGTCTAGCCAGCTCCAGTAAGCTCAGGTGACAGAGACAGAGACTAATCCAGAAGTTTGGAATATCCAAGGGAGAAGCTGGCTGGCCTATAACTTCTCAGCCTAGTCTCTGTACAGAGCTGCTTACCAATTTTTCTCTCAAGTTTTTGCTGGGATAGGATACCCTGAGTGCTCTAAAACAAAGCTCATGTCTCTTTCACTAAATTATTTGGGATTTCTCTACTCACCTACTTAAGACTCCAGTTCTCCATTTGTCAAAATACAGCTAGCTAAAATTATAGAACTATTTAATTGCTGGCCCTAGTCCTAGAGTGTATAAAGTTCTGTAAAATCTTATTAAAATGCTATAGATGCTGGGTTATCATAAATCACAACCAGTTTAAATCTTTTGCCATCTACATTATGATTTATGTAAGTCTGTAACAAAATGTTTTCAGTGGTGTGTTTTATGTTCTATATAAATGTCTTCCTCAGACTCAGGGTTTAAATTGGTAAAGTATAATTGTTTAAAACGTTAACACTTGTCTATTCCCTACCTAGATGCAAAATTACTGTAACACTTTCAAAAGTCAAATCATTCAAAAGTCATATTTTACATTAGGAACTACAATTCAGTATGTTTCCTCATTTAAAATTGTCAATGCTAGCCCAGATGCAATCCCAAGGAAGGTTTAAAGTTGGCTTGCATTGACCTGTCCTGTGATGGGTTTATATCCCGATGCTACATGCTAATCTTTCATTGTTTCTGGGCATGCTGATTAATCTGGGTTAGCAATTTTATACAGAAAAATTACATGTGCTCCATTGTGTTTAATGAGTAATCGTTTCAAAATTTGACATTAGATGTTGGTGGGTGGAGTCCAGGTAACTGAGCAGTGGCACAGATGTCTGGCTGGCCCAGGCTTCCTGCTAGGGATCCTAACTCCCCATACACCTCTGCTAGCCAGGGGAAGAGTCATGGCCAGGTGGGCACACCAACCAATGCCAGGCTGTGCCCATTGGCCACCCAGGGACAAACTCTAGAGTCTTGAGAGTATGGGACATCCATGCATAAGGCTACTGTACATGTAGGTGAGAATCCTGAGCAACACCCAATGAAAAGGCCACTGTAGTACCGAATAAGCGAGGGGACTAAGACCCGGTGGTTTGGAGGGGAGAGACCTGAAAATTTTTATGGGTCAGAATGATTCACCAGCCCACATAGAAGTCCTGGGTTGGGCTTGTTAGCATGGATCATGACTGACCAGCATATGCCAGCACACATGCAAAGCTATGGCTGGGGGCCTGTATGGCAGGGCTAGATCCCAACACCTGACAGTAAGTGTCAGATTAGGGGATGGGTCACATTAGACTGGACCATGACCAACCAACATGCAAGAGAGCCAGGTTCAGGGATGGATGCTGTGAAGAATATGTGGGCCAAACCCTCTGGAAATACAAGTCCTGCTGAGAGTTGGGATAGTGATAGGCAGAGCTAGGCATGACTATAAAACTCACTGATGCTCACCAGCACCAGGGCTGGAAACAAGTGGGGCAGATCCAGGCTGTAGCACCTGAATGAGCACCCTAAAACATGCTGTGGGGAAGGTCAGGCAGCAAAAGCTCATACAAAGGACAGGATAGTGTAGGGAATATTGCATAATGGCCAAGCACCCACTTTTGCATGAGTTCTGGGTCTGGGAGTGGTCCGAGTGGGGGAATCTAGGAAACTGCCCCAGTGGGTCATAGCTAGCTCCCACTGATGAGCACATGATCCGGGCCTGGTTGTCAGGCAGGCTGGGAAGAGTAACTTCATCTGTTGACAAGTGTGTGAATTAGTTTTGGAAGGGGACAGACAGTGCAGGGGCAAGCAAACCATAGCCCACTAGCAAGTACAGAAACCAAGATGGAGTGCAGGTCATATCGGGCTGGGATGCCACACCTACCGATTCGCATGAGCCCTGGATGAGAGCAGACAGCAGGGCCAGGTTGCAATATCTGCTAGCAAGAGTAGGGACTGGGGGCTGACTGGGCCAGGCCAGGCTACAGCATCTGAAGGCAAAGGCCAAGACAAGGGAGGGGCTATGCCAAGCTGAATCAGAGCTACCACTGGGCTTACTGGGCTAATTAGAATAGAACGCATGAGATCTGTGGCTTGGATCAGGCCTGGTTGGGGAGATAAGGGCAGACACTGTGTGGGTTGTGGGTTCCACTGAGTGAGTGCAGGGGCCAGAGTGGGTGCAGCGCTCTGGTCTGGATATGGATACAGTCTCCCTCGGCACTAGTGTGGACTCGGACTGGAGCATGCAAGACTGGGCTAGACTCCAGCACCCATTGGAGCTCATGAGAACCAGGAGGTGGGGTTTAGGATGGGCTGGGCTAGGTCTCTGTCCCTTCTGAGCCATGCCTGAGCTGTGTCTGGGTATGGACCACACATGGCTAGACTATAGAACCCAACAATAAGAACCAGAATGGGTGAGTGCTGGTCAGGAAAGGCCACAGTTCCTGCTAGAACAGGAGGTAGATTAAGTAGGTGCGGTCCATGGACCCACCAGTATGCACAAGATCTGACATTGAGATTTTGATGGAGAAACTTGGCAACTCCTCTGTTGGGACACAGTCCCTGTAGGTGAGCACAAGAAACAAGAAAGGGAGCAGTCCAGACCAGGTCAGGTCATGATACCCATGGGCTTACCTTTGGCTCAGGTCTGGGGCAAGCCAGGCTGGGCCAGTTCATATCACCTGCTGGCAAATCTGAGAGCCAGAATGGTGTATGGGTCATGCCAGGTCAGGCCTCAATACCAGCCACTCCACATTAAGACCAGGACTGAGGGCTGGCTGGGCTGACTAGGCTGTAGTCCTCACCAGTGTGAGTTGGAACTGGAGGCACGCTGGGCCAGGCCAGGCCAGGATATAACACCCACTGGCAAATTTCAAGGTGAGGTAGGCCATATCACTCTGGGCTGCAGCATTCAACCAGCACACATGAGGCCTTGGGTTTGAGTGGGCAAACCCAGTAGGAAGGCTTTAGGCAGCTCCCCTGATGGGCCACTATTCCCACTGGTGAGTGTGGGAGCTGGGATTGGGGGAAGACCAGGCTGGGCAGGGCTACAGCCTCTGTTGACCTGCAAGTAAGCTAGATTAGGGACAAGCCAGGCTGAGCAAACTGTACCTATTGGTACATGCATAACCCGGAGAGGGTGAGGGTTGGTTGGGCTCTGCAGCAGCATCAGCTACAGATGCTGGAATGCGGGTGGGGGAAACTCTATCAAGCTAAACTGCAATATCACCTAGAGAATGCAAGATCCAGGAGTGCGATGGACCCATAGGGAAACAGTGGGCACCTCCCTCTTGGGTTGCCACTCCCACTGTTGAGCATGAGAACCATGACTGGGACAGGCATGGCTAGAAAGAGTGGCACCCACCAGCATACATTTGGGCTGGATAGGGGACTGGTTTGGTCGGACTAGACTTCAATGCCCATTGATACATATGACAACTGAATGGGATATGGGATAGACAGGACAAGCCCCTGTACACACTAGCAAGCACAGGAACCAGGACAGGAGGCAGACCTGGTGGAGGTTATTGCAGCTTGCTCTCACTAGGCTTCAGCTTCGATTGGTGTGTGGGGGCTGTGTGGTAGGCAGGATCAAGCTGGACTACAACACCCATTAGTTTACATAGAAGACAGGGCTGGAGTTTCTTTGGGAATCCCCCAAACTGAATCGCTGGACTCAGAATGCCAACCATTGAGGAAAGTGCAGCATCGTCTGACTGTGGAATGCATGTGTCAGAGCTGAGCCTCTTCAGTGGCTTAGATGGAGCAGTAGACAGCATATCCAGAATCACATGGAGGATATGACAGAACACTGCAGCTTGCACAAGACACCTGGTACCATAACTGAGGACAGAGGACAGGACAAATCAATCAAGATTTGGCAGTGAATACCTGGGCAACGGAGACTCTAAGATGGACAATGTCAGTCGGTGGAGTCTGGAGAGATTTCATCATGACTGGAGTGGTAAAATTGGCAATAATACAGAACTGTTGAACTGTGAAAACCACTTGAGCAGGACCCTCACAGCATGCCCACATTAGGGACCCTGAGGTGGTTGGGAGGCTGGGTGTGTCTAGAGAATATCATAATAATGGTCTCATCCAATTTTCTCTAGCCCTTGACTCTTCACATCCGAATTAAATATGTAAAAATTAGCAAAACTAAAATGTCTACAATTAGAAAAAGATTTGAAATTAATAGGAATTAAATTAAGCTTATATAAATCTCAGATTATAAATTTATACATATTTTATAAATATATATTTAATTATGAATTACATATGATAAATAACATAGTATGTATTTTATTGTGTGATAGATATATAATATGCTAAATAGTTATTAATATGTGTTTCATTATAAATGTATATCAAATATATATAAATATAAATAAATTTAGTCAGACCTAAGTAGTCAGTCTAATATTTACTCTAATAAATGTTGAAAATTAACAATTCTTTTACATCTAAGTTCTAAAGCTCAAGTATTCAAATTGGGGTATTCAACTAAACCCCTTACATGTTAGGTTGAAAAAGATTATAACTGTCTTATGCATTGTTAACTAGACTTCAACAAAGAGAAGCCTTCAAGCGCCTGGCAGTGCTTCAGACACCTGATGACTTCTACCTTCAATTAGGAACCTCTTGATTGATTCCTCTGCTTGCTGTTGGCCCTTCAATGCTGCTTTTCAGCATAAGCAGTCAGAGTGGTCATTGTTCCCTGTCCCTAACAGCAGTTAGGGTCCATTCTAGTGGGAAGGGAAAGTAAGGAGTCAGATGCCTGTTAGGGTTTCTGGTTCCTGGCAAAGTTGGCTTTTAATATGTAAAATGTGCTGCTCAGCATTTCTGACCCTTGCAGAAGCACATTCCTCCCTTGAGGGACAGAATCAACATATCAATCAGGGGTTATTAGAGACATCTTAGTCCTGTTAGAGACAATATTAGATGCAGAGAGCAAGCAAGACAAGAAAACTACCAGTGGTTCCAGAGCTGGTTTACAAATTTCCTTTGCTCATCACCCTGCTACTAGACTAGCAGGCCCTTTAATGTTAATATTTTCGGCATTGTTTATATGCCCATGCATTGCTGATTATATTGCTAGCTATGTTAGGAAAAGGGTAGGAGCAGTAAGGCTTAAAAAGCAGGTTACATGCCTCTGAGAGACTAGGATGAATGTGAATCAAGGATTTGATTAGTGCCTAGAAATGGGGGAAACGTAGAGTGGAAAACAAAATGGTGTTAACATGGCTCATTGCTAACTGCAATACTTTTTGCTTTTGTAACTTCTGCTTTGCTTGTTTGGGTATGAAACTGTGTGAGACTGTGAGCTCGTAGGCTGAGCTGCCTATAGACCTTCAGCACAGATAGTTCTCAGCTCCCAGGAATCAAGACCTTAGTCTAGATATCTAATTGGTGGTTCCAAAGCCTAACTTTGGTTATCTTAACTGCCAGACTGAAAAAAAGATGGGTACAGGTTGTCTAGCCACAAGAAGCTGTTGTAAACTGCCCCTATAAAAACCCTATGAATGTGCTATTCAGGCTGCACTCTGGTAAGGGGTGTGGGTCCTGGTCAGTAAATCAGTTGCCTTACATCTCATTGTAATAAACCTTTGTTATGGCTGTCACTGGTGAGTGTAACATTCAGTTTAAGTGGTCCAGTGGATGAAACAAGTGTCCCTGGGATGGGGGGCTTCAGGAGGCTATTCAACCTGTGTGCCACGAAAGACAGACTTCCTTCTGAAGAGTGTGCTGTTGTAAACATATTTGAAAACTATTACTGATAAGCTTTTGTTTAAAAAATTGCTCCTCCTGCCTTTTTTTTTCAAGATTCAATTTTAGTTATTGTAGGACAGAGTGTCAGCCAGAAAGAGAGAAGAAAGAAGAGAGGAGAGAAAGAGGGAGAGAGAGAGATTCTTTTATCTGCTGTTTCATTCCCCCAGGGATTTGCAACAGTTAGGGTTTTGGCTAGGCCAGGCCAAAACAAGGAGGCAGCAACTTCATCTGATGTGTCAGTGGCCAGTGCACAGTACGCAAACCATCTTCACTTGCCTTTTCAGGTGTATTAATAGGGAGCTAGATGGCAAGCAGCACAACTGACACTAAAACTGGTGCTCTGGTAATGGATACCAGAGGCATAAGGAGTGGATTAACCTACTGTATCATAGTCCTGACCCATGGAATGAATTTTTGTGTGCAGTATAAGCGATCTCATTTAATCCTTGTCCCACAATCATATGCCAAATATCCCCTTGGAATGTTTTTGGACACATGCCAAATATCAATTAACAGTAGATATTTGAACATATTTCAAATTGCTTCATTGATTTGCATGTTTGTCAATACCAGCAGCACATTGTTTGATCACTACAGTGTTTGCTGTAGTGATGTGGAAGCAATAGACTAGATGCATGGTGCTCATGATAACACACATGACTACTGACTGATGGTCAATAGTCGAAGTTTGTTAACAGCATCAGACTTTTAAGGACTGAAGGTCACCTAGGTATCAGAGAGGAGGGTTTGAGCAATTTATGTATCAACTGCAGGTGGGAGTTGACTTGAGACTAAGGGAGTCCCCACATCTCTGCTAACAGGGATGCTCCCTTTGATCTGATCTCTAAACCTGAGAACTGGAAAGCTCCTGGCATGTTCATTTCCATATCAACTGCTTCCCAATGTCGTCTCTTTAATCAATTGTTTTCTTACAGATCTAATCAGTTGTCCTACACTGCAGCTTGTCATAAATTTAGAAATGGAAATCTATGAGTCCTACAACTTTGTCATTCTTTCTTGGTAGTTGTAGCTATTCAAGATCTTTACTTTT
This sequence comes from Ochotona curzoniae, assembly GCF_017591425.1. Lineage (NCBI taxonomy): Eukaryota > Metazoa > Chordata > Mammalia > Lagomorpha > Ochotonidae > Ochotona > Ochotona curzoniae. The sequence continues at coordinate 33,164,509 of NW_024467087.1, read as the reverse complement.
CCATAAGAATGTTAGGATCAACTGTTTAATTTTTATTATTGTTGTTAATATCATTTTATGATACATTTCCATAGGCCCTGGGATTTTCCTTATCCCCATATTCCCTCCCCTCCACTGAGTTCCCCTATGTGATTACTGTAGTATAGTTCTTCATTAACAGTCATATGGTTAGGATCAACTTTTTTGTGAATGTTTCAGCTAATTTTTCAATTACAGAACTTCTGCTTTGGTAATAATTTCTGTCTATCTGTTGATACTAATTGGTGACACACTACTTCATTATTTCTTACGTGGTTTTCTTGTTCTTATTTATGAATATTTAAAATAGCCATTTTAGAGGCAATGCATAGTGATTATGATGTCTGAGAACCACAAGGATCATTTCTATTTATTCCTTTTTTGTTTTTATTTCAGAATACTTTCAAACTTATGAAACATACCTTCTGAATTAGTACGGAGAATCCCCATATATTCTACATTCAGCTTCCTCTTTAGTTACAATCTAACATTGCTACATTGTATTTGTGACAATTTGTAAACCACACGCAACTTATCCTACTGTTAAGGTCTCATATTAGTATATTTGTATCAATTAGTTAATTATATCCAGATTTAGCTATTTATTTTATCCAAACTCCCTCTAGTCTTCCCACTTCTCCCTCCCAGCATTTGGTAATCAACATTCTGTGTTCAGAATGGGTTTGTTTGCTGTAGTTCCTATGAATGAGGGAAAACATCTGGCATTTGTCTTTCTAATCTGGCTTATTTCACTTAACATGATGTCCCTCTAGTTCCATGCAGTCATTACAAATCACCAAATTCGTTTTCATGGCTGAGTAGTATCCATTTATAAAATATCCATGCATCTAACAATGGACAGCCTGACCAATTCCACATGTTGGCTATTATGAGCAATGCTACAAAAAGATATGCAATGAAGGTGTGGATCATATATGTCTTTAATGCTATATTCCATGTTTTGTATGAATATACAGGAGTGGGATTATTAAATCACCTGGAAATTCTATTTGATTTTTATTATGTATGTACATCACAATGTCTGATCTTGTAACAAATCTTAATACTATAATATAATCCATGCATACTGTGCTATTATACATCACCACCAGTAGTGTCTAGGAGCTCCAACTTTAACATTTCATAGCTACATTTGTTGTTTTGTTGAGATTTCTTTCTCTTTTTTTTACTTTCCATTATGTTTTATATACCAATCCATTGTCAGATGAGTAGTATGCAAATATGGTTTCCATTCTGCCAGAAATTTCTTGAATCTATTTGTTGTATAGAAACTTCTGAATTTGAGATAATCTTGTTTGTCTAGTTTTTGTTTTGTTGCTTGCGACTTTGGATTTCTTATAGGAGAAATAATTGCCTACATCCATGTTTTGAAATGTTTCCACTGTGTTTTCTTCTAGCAATTTGTTAGTTTCATTTCATGCGTTTAAGTCTTTGATCTAGTTTGAGCCCAATTTTACACTTACGAAGTAGGAATAAAATTTAACGTTTTACATATGTATATCCAGTTTGCCAGCACCATTTATTGATGTCTGTCTATTCTATCTCCCAGTTATGTTCTTGGCACCTTTGTCAAAAATTAGTTGGCTGCAAGTGTGTGGATATTTTAGTGCAGTCTATCCTATAACCCATTGATCCGTCTGTGGCTTTCTGTCGATACCATATTATTTTATTTGATCTAGCTCTGTAATTTGCTTTGAAATCAGGTATTGTGATGTATCCAGATGGACGTTTTTGAGTCAGTGCTGCTTTGACTGTTCTGGATCTTCTGAAGTTCTTTTGAATTGTAGGATTGTGTTCTCTAGCTCTGGAATGATCATTGTTACCTTGACAGGTCTGCATGGAATGTATAGATTGATTCACGTACTATGGACACTTTAAAAGTTCATTCACGTGTAAAAGCATACCTTTCCATTTTTGTGTCCTCCATGATTACTTTCATCAGATGTTTAATAATTTTCATTGTATTGATTATTAAAATTATTCTTTATGTTTGGCTTTTTGTAGCTTTTGTCAATGGGGTTGATTCCTCTATTTCTCTTTCGGCAAGATCGATATGGATTTGTAAAAACAGAACAAAACAGAAAAGAAATACTGTTTCTTGTGTTTCAAATTTGCATCCTAAGACTTTATTAAATAAGTGTATCAGTTCTAACAACTTTTTGATGGAGGTTTTAGTTATCACCTTATGTACATCATATTGCTGTCTGAAAACATGGTTCTGTTGACTCCCTCATTTTCAATTTTGGTGCTTTAGCTTTCATTCTCCTCACTAATGTCTCTCACCATTACTTGCAAATACTATGTTGGATAAGAGTGGTGACCATGAGCACTGTCTTTTTTCAGATCTGAGGGGAAATGCTAGCATTTCCTTATGGCATTGGCTATTGGTTTGTTATATACAGCCTTTATCATTTTTTTAAAGATTTATTTATTTTCATTGCTACGTCAGATATACAGAGAGGAGGAGAGATAAAGAGGAAGATCTTCCAAGTGACTGCAATGATCAGAGCTGAGTCAATCTGAAGCCAGGAGCCTGGAGCCTCCTCCACGTCTCCCAGTCAGGTTCAGGGTTCCAAAGCTTTGGGCTGTCCTCCACTGCATTCCCAGGCCACAAGCAGGGAGCTGGATGGGAAGTGGGGCTGCTGGGATTAGAACCAGCGCCCTATGGGATCCCTGCACATTCAAGGTGAGGAGTTTAGCCACTAGGCCATTGCACTGGGCCCAGCCTTTTTCATTTTGAGAATGTGTTCTTTCCATACCTCATTTGTTGACGTTTTCTAATAAAGTGTTGTTGAATCTTATCAAATACGGTCTCTGCATACATTAAGATGATCACATGGTTTTATTCTTCATTCTGTTAGTGTGACAAATCATATTTTTTGATTTGTGATCCCTGAATCACACTTGTATACATGGGGCAAATTCCACTTTATTGAAATATACCATCTATATTATGTAGTGTTGTATTTTCCTTGATAATATTTTGTTGATAACGTTTGCATCTACATTCATTGGCCTACAGTTTCCACTTTGTGTTGTGTCTCTGCTTGGTTTTGGTGTCAGCATAAAATTATAGAATGTGTCAGAGTTCCATCCCCTTCAATGTTTTGAAATAGTGTGAAAAGTTCTACAGTTAATTTCTTTTTAAGTATCTTACAGGATTTGGTAGTAAAGCTATCAGATCCTCAACTTTTCATTAATGGGAGACTTGTAATAAGTATTTTAATCTCATTGCTTTTTACAGGTCAATTTAGATTTTCTTCTACCTTCCTGATTTAATATTGGTAGGTTATGTGTATGTAAGGATTCATCCATTTCTCAGAGGTTTTCCAATTTATTAGCATATAATAATTGATAACAGCTTATTACAATAGTTTTTATTTATGTGACATCAACTGCAATTTTCCAATCTCTAAGTATATTTATTTAAGTTTTCTCTCTTTTCTTTCTTTGTCAATATGGTGGGAGGTTCGTTTATTTCAGCTTTTCAAAAATGCGTTTTCCTGTTCCAGATCTTTAGTACATTTTTTATTTAATTTATTTCTTCTCTGATCCTTATTACTTCTCACATTTTGCTAATATGCTTTTTTGTTGTTTTTATATGTCCTCATGATGCATTATTGCTTTACATTATTTGGGGGCTATTTCTTTTTTTAATGTAAGCACTTACTGCTATAAACTTTTTTCTTAATGCTTCTTTTGCTGTATCCTATAGATTTTGATATATTTTATCCTCATTGTCATTTGTTTCAATATTTTTTATTTCCTCTGTACTTTCTTCAATGACCCATTAGTTATTCACTAGCATGTTGTTAATAGTGGGAGAGTTAAGTGACATAAAAATTAGCCTTTGAGTTGGACTTCCCAGAAGTTGCCAGATACATCAAAGCAAATGATCACAATCATGTTAGAAAAAAAAATTAAAAGTTCCATTCTTCTCCCTCTGTTACCAACATCTATACCTGGTAGAGTCAGCTTATTTTCTTCAAGGTCAGCTTTGAAGTAGAGAATAAGAGATGAAGACCATTATATAGTTCACAAATCTGCCATCCTGAGCAGATTAAACTAGGCTTTGTTTTTGTTTTTATTTCTTGATTAAGCATTTGCTTGTTTATGCAAACTCTTAGTTAGCTTCTGGAATTGAGAATGATTAATGATGATGAGTTTTGCCAGTTTATTAGTTTATTCTGTGTAGAAACAGACTTTCAGCATTCTCTAATCTGCAGTTTAACTCTAACTGAGCAATTTGAATTAGCCTTTTTGCTTCAGGACTTTTTGAGCCTGATTTCCTTCTGTTTTGAATCCAGCAGTAATTGGCATTTTAAAATGTCACCTGCAAGGCCATGCTTACAGATTTGCATTCCTACAAAAGTTATATGTTAAAGTTTTAAGCTCAAGTGTGACTGTATTTGGGAACAGATATTTTAGAACACAAAGTTAAATGAGGTAGCAATTATGGATTTCTAATCTTACAGGATTAGTGAAGCAAAGGGGGTATATATTACTTTCTGCAAATTGCACACACACACAGGGGAAAGGTCATGTGATAAGCTGGATATCAGACAAAAGACCTACTAAGTCTTAATCTCTAGAAGAATAGATCAGATAATAGTATGTTGGTAGTGTGTATAGGTTGTTACTTGGTTCATTTAACAAGGTGTTGAAAGAAAGAGATGCCCACAGACCAGAATTACCTATCTTGAGATTTACAACACAAAGAGATAATCTCACAATTGGTGGTTATATCAGTGTGCTCAGGAGTTGCTTTGAGTAGCAAAAATTTACTCTTTCACAGTTATAGACAATCAAAGTCCCAGAACAGTTTCTGGTAGAGTTAATTTCTGATTAGGACTCTTCCTGGCAAATTGCTCCATACATGGTAACTTAAAACAAAATAAATGTATTTTATTAAAGTTCTAGAAGCTAGAAATCCTAAATAGACTTTATTGTTCATTATCAAATATGTATTGTTTCATAATAAATGTTGATGTATTCTTTGACTATTGTTCGTGAAAAATTTTAGTTATCAGGCCAGCTCACCACCCTGCCAGAAGACCAGGGGGGACCATGGGTGATGGCAAGCATGGGTGCTGTGGATTGCCTTGGGAAGGAGCTTAGGGATGTGTGGAAAGGGGGGACTGATGAGAGAGTTTGTTACAGGTGAGGAATGATTTCTGGGAGACTTCCACAGACCGGGCCACGACATTCATAGGTAAACAAGGGGGCTGAGACCAGGTGGTTTGGAAGGGGAAATTGGAGGACTGGTCTGGGTCAGACCAAGATACCTGCACACATGAGAGACCTGAACTGGGCTATTTGGCATTGACCACCATCAACCACCACCCTACAGGTGCACATGAAGGGTAGGGCTGGGGGGCTACCTGGCAGGGCTAGACCATCGTACCTACCAGTGAGTGTGAGGGCAGGGAATGGGCCACATTAGGCTAGAGGGCTCAGGTTCAGGGCAGGGGGGATTTGTGGGTTCACACTTGTGGGACTGCAATACTCACTGGTTTGTACAAGAGATAGGGGTATTGATGGGCCAAGCTAGATATGATCACAGCACTAATTGACACTAATGGGAATTTGGGAGCAGGCCAGGCTGACCCAGGCTGCAGCACTCGTAGGTACACCCAATAATTGGGTGTGGGGTGGGTCAGGTCACAGCATCCACCAGCACACACAAAGGCTGAGATGGGGGTGGAGGGGGTAGACTATGCTGCATAGGGGTCTAGCACCCACTGACATGCATGAGATTCGTGTCTGCAAGTGAGTTTGGTGGGAGGACTTGGGGAATTTCTCTACTAGACTGTAGCTCCTGCTGGTGAGCACAAGAATTGGGGCTGGATGTGGGCCACACCTGGAAAGGCTGTCCTACTTGTTGGTAGGAGTATGGGCTGGCTTGTGGAGTGGACCAGGCAGCCAGGCCAAGCTGTAGCACACTGGCACAATGTTCAGGAACCAGAACAGGGTGTGAACCATGCCAGACTAGGCTGCTGCACAGTCTGGCTCACACAAGAGCCAGGGATGGGAACAAGCTGGGCGGGGATAGGCTGCAGCATTTGATGGTAAAGGCCAAGATAGGGGGATGGTCATGCAGGGTTGGGTCAGAGCAACCGCTGGTATATATACACGTCCATGGCTGGAATTGGGCCTGGCAGGGGAGCTAAGGGGACTCCCTTACTGGGCCACTGCTCCTACTGGTGAGGACAAGTACTGGAACTGGAAATAGACCAGGCTGAACATGGCTGCAGCATCCCTCAGTAGATGTGTGGGCTGGGCCTGGTGGTGTGCCAGACTGGGATAGGCTCCAGCACTTGTTGGTGGTTCCAAGAGCCAGAGTGGGTGTGGGGCCAGTCCAGCAAGGCCTCAGTACCCACTGGTGAAAGCCAATACTGGAGACAGGCCAAGTAAGGCAAGGTCAAGCAGCCACTGGTGCTCTCAAGATCTGCCACTAGGGGATGGTCTGATAGAGGACCTTGGGGAACTCCTCTGTCAGGATATAATCCTCTCTAATGAGTCCAAGAACTGAGGCTGGGGACAGCACAGACTGAGTCGGGTTATAGTATACCTCAGTATACATTGTGGTTCTGGTGTGGAGGTGGGCATCTGAACCAATTCACTGTACCTGCTGTCAGGTGTGAGAGCCAGGACGTGGTGCAGGACAGGCCATCTTAGGGCACAATACCCACCAATTCACATTAGATCTTGGACTGGGGGCTGATCAGGCTGGGCTAGGCTGCAGCACCCATGAGCATGAGCTGGGACTGCAGGCCTGGTTGAGTCAGGGTGAAGCGCCTGCTGGCAAATGCCGAGGTGAGACAGACCATGCCAGACCAGGCTACAGCACCTACCAGCACACACAAGACCCTGGGCTGGGACCAAGCCTGGTGGTGAGGGGGCTGCTGCAAGAGGAGCTCCCCTGCTGGGCCACTGCTCCCACTCTAAGTATGAGAGCTGGGACCTGGGGCAGACCAGGCGGGGCAAGGCTGCAGCAACTGTCAGCTTGCATGTGTTCTGGGTTTGGGGAGGGCTGGTCTAGGCCAGGCCACTGCATCCGCAGGCACATGCAAGAGCCATGATAAGTTCAGGCTGACTGGATTCTGCGACAGTATCCACTGACAAAGGTGGGACTGAGTGCAAGTTATGTTAAATTGGACTGCTATACCCCCAGGAAAGTACAATATCCAGGTTGAGAGTGGGCTTAGTAGGGAAACTGCACATTACTCTGCTGTACTGCAGCACACACTGGTGAACAAGAGAGCCAGGACTGGGGGTGAGCCTGGCTAGGCAAGACAGCAGCACCAATTGGCATACATGTAAGCTGGGTTGTTGGGTGGTATGGCCTGAGCTAAGCCACAGCACCCATAGGTGTATATGAGAGCAAGATGGGATGTGAAACAGATCAGACTAGTCTGCTACACATATTGGCATGCACAGGAACCAGGGCTAGAGGTGGGCCTGGTGGGGGTTATTGAGGATCACCCCAATTAAGCTGCAGTTCCTGCCGGTGTGCATGAGGGCTGAGTTTGTGGTAGCATGGGTTGGGCTGGCCCATAACACCTGTTGGTTTGTGTAGGACATGGGGCTGAGGACAGAAATGACCAGGTAACTTCAGTCAACAGTGTATGCATAGATTGATGCAGGTGATAGACTGAACTGGACCTCTTGTGATTCTATGTGAATCTGAAGGACATTTTTTCCTAGATCTAGGAAGCATGACCTTGGTGTTTTCCTTTGGATTGCATTGAATCTGTAAGCTGCTTTAGGTAGTACAGATGTTTTGGTATATTTATTCTCCCAATCCCTGAACATGGAAGCTTTTTCCACTTTTGTGTCTTCCTAATATTTTCTAATTTTCATAGTAGATGTAATTTACATCCTTGGTTAAATTTATTCAAAGATATTTAAATGACTTTGTAGCTGTTATGAATGGGACTAATGTTAAAAGATTTTATTCAGCTGTGATATTATTAGTATATAATGCTGTTATAACATTATAATTGTAACAGTGTAGTGATATAGTTAGTGTTAATGTAATATTGTTAGTGTATAAATGCTATTAATTTTTGTGTATTGCAACTTTGGCAAGCTCTCTTATGAGTTCCATTTATCTCTTATTGGAGTTTTTTGGATCCTTTGTTATAGGATTATATCATCTACAAACAGGGATAATTTAACTTCCTACTTTTCTATTTGTATCTATTTGATTTTATTTTCTAGTCTAATGGCTCTGGCTAAAACTTAACAGAACCTTATTGAATAGTAATGGCAACAGTGGGTGCCCTTGTCTGGTTCTGGATAGAAAAGGTTATTTGTGGTTCTGGCACAACAGCTCAGTGGCTAAATCCTCACCTTGAATGTGCCAGGATCTCATATGGGAACCAGTTCATGTCCCAGCTGCTCCACTTCCCATACCATTTCCTGTTTGTGGCCAAGAAAAGAAGCAGAGGATGCCACAAAGTCTTGGGACCCTGCATCCATGGGGAGACCTGGAAGAGGCTCTGGCTCCTGGCTTTGTATCAACTCAGCTCTGTCTGTTGCAGCCACTTGGGGAGTGAATCAGCTGACAGAAGGTCTTTCCCTGTCTCTCCTTCTCTCTGCAAATCTGCCTTTCTAATAAAAAAAAGTGAGTCTTAAATAAATAAAGCACTATTTGTGATGAGTCATGATAGTTATTACATTTAAGGGGGTTAGTAAGCATAAGGTCGAATGAAAAGGGTTTCCTGGGGTGGGGTGTATGAATTTTGGGTCTGGGTACTGATTGAATGATTTTAAGCCCTATTTCAAAAATTCTTTCAACACTTGCAAGTTTTATACATTATATATGTGTGACAAAGCAAATAAAATCTTAAAAATTAAGATAATGCAAAGCAAAACAAAGGATCACTTTAGTGCAAGTACACAGCCCCTCTTCCAAGGATTTGGTTTTAGTTAGTCTGCCATAGGTCTCATTACCATCACATCACTTTTTGCAATTTAACTGAATTAACTCTCCCTCAGCATTGACTTTTTTCTAATTTCAGCCCATTTTTTCCCTTAAATTATGTACTATTTCCTCACTGGAGTTTATAATGTTAATCACATGCTTGGAATATTTAATGCCAACAGCTTATTCTTGCTGATGATTGTATTTCTACTTTAAGATGCATTGTCACACAGAAGGCCTTATTCTCAAGATTAAATTTTCATGTGATTCTTCTATGTGTTTTATTTTCTATTATTATTTCAAAAGTCTCTCCCCTAGGGCCTGAAGCTCCAGCCTCCTCTATGGTCACAGGCTGCTAGACTTCAAATCCACCTTCCTTCTTAGTACCTAGGAAAGCTGAAGAGAATGGCCCAAGTCCTTGGGTCCCTGCACCCATATGGGAGTCCCAGAAAAAGCTTCTGGTTCGTGTCTCCTGGCTTCAGATTGGCTCAGCTTCAGTTGTTATGGCCATCTGGGGGCGGGGGGGGGGGGGTGAACCAGTAGGTGGAATATCCTCCTCTCTGTCTCTCCATCTCTGTGTCTTTCAAATAAAGACAAATAACTCTTAGGTCCAGCATGGTAGTGTTGCAAACTAAACCTCTGCTCTGTGGCACTGGTATCCCATATGGATGCTGGTTCTAGCACCAGCTGCTTCACTTCCCATCCAGCTCCCTGCTTGTGGCCTGGAAAAGCAGCAGAGGGTGGTTTAAGTTCTTGGGACCCTGAACCCACACAGGAGACCCAGAAGACACTCCTGGCTCCCAACTTTGGATCAGCTCAGCTCTGGCCATTGTGGTCATTTGGGGAATGAACCAATAGATAGAAAACATTCTTTCTGTATCTCACCTCTCTCTCTCTATATATATATATGTGTGTGTGTGTGTGTGTGTGTCTATATATAAATATATCTAGATATATATATTTATGTATCTCTATAAATATATATATATATATAGAGAGAGAGAGAGAGGAGAGGAGAAAGAAACAAAGAAAAAACCTTTCAAGCAAATAAATACACAAATCTTTTTTAAAAAAGAAAAGAAAAATCTTTAAAATCTCATCATTCATCATTTCATAATTTATGCTTTTCAAGCTTCTGAATTTTCCACTTTACATTTGAGTCTCTATTTCATTGGGAAGTTATTACATTATATGGGAAGATGTAGGGCTCTAATAATATTTTGCCACATAGTAACTTCCACTGCCAGTATAGATTTAATCAACATTTCCCCATGTATTTGCTATTTCAGCTTTATCATGTATCAAATTCCCATTTATGTTGATGTATGCTTTGAAATTTCCATATATATTTGTATCTCTTTTATAGGAAGATTAGGTCTTGATTGAAACAGGCCAAAACAACTTTAAAAGCCTATGTATTCTCACAGTGGTGTGCAAAGGTGTACAAGAGACATATCCAGTATGCTCATGGCAGGTGGTAAACCGCAAAGGAGTCTGCACTCAGCTCTGCCCTCAGTGTCATACATGCTTACAGACAACAGGGTCAGACAACAAAGGAGTGACATAGCAGAACTGTATCAACTTCTGGGCTTGCCAGTTGCCATGATAGCAAAGAGCCTGCCTCGCTTCATTTTTCCAACACTGTACTTCTTCAAGGCTCCCCATCTCACAATCAACATGTATGTTATCTTCCAGTAGGATAGTGTGTGAATGTGAACGGAATCTAAAAGATGGTACCCAAAATCCACAAGAAAAATACAGGCTACAGCAAGAAACCATAAGTGAATATGCACATAATATTAAATGAAGATAATTCAGACCATCCCAGACAAAGTACCCCAATCATGAACAGTTCAAAATTTTAAATTTAATTAGTCTTTAGTAGATTCAATGTGATTTGTAGCTACAATTCTAAGAACATAATGACATTCCCATCCTCCCTATCTTCCTTGTCTCTTTCTCTCTTCCCCACTGTTTTTTCTTTTATTTTGCTTTTGTTTCGTTTTGTTTTACATTTTCAAGATAACATATATAGGAAGAAGCATATGTAAGAGAGACCATACAGTATTTCTCTTTGCAGATCTGGCTTATTTCACTCAACTTGATGTCCTCCAGTTGAGTCCATTTTGCTGCAAATGGATATGATGGACACCTTGCTTGATTCCAAATTTAGTTTATTGTGAGCAATACTGCTGCAAACATGGCAGTGCGGGTATCTCTCTGATTCTTTGTGTTCAAGTCTTCTGCGTACATACTCAGTAGTCACATAGCTAGATCATATGGCAACTCTATTTCAAGATTTCAAAAAAAAATCTCCACACTGTTTTTCCACAGTGTCCGCACAAATTTATATAGGTCTTTGATCCGTATTATGTTGATTGTTGTATATGGTGAGAATGTGGATATAATTTTATTCTACATCCATACATCCAATTTGTAAGCACCACTTTTTGACAAAATTATCCTTACCCCACTGTATGGTTTGAACACTTTAGTCAAAAATCAGTTGACTGTATGTGTTTGGATTAATTTCTGGGCTCTCTATTCTGTTCCATTGATCTATGTATATATCTATATGCCAATATTATGCTGTTTAAATTACTACAGCTTTACAATATGCTTTTTTGAAGTGAAGTATTGTGATGCCTCTAGCTTGAGTTTTTTTTTTTTCTTTTCAAAATCTCTTTGGCTATTCTGGGTCACAAAACTGCTCCCAAACTAGGATTTTCAATGTATTGTGCCAGGTGTTGTCTATAATGTGTCAGCAGAATTCCATCCTTCCAAACAGGTCCAGTTTTGGTAGAGGCTATGATCACCTAGAAAGAAATTTCAGATGTAGAACTGATAGATAACTCAGTGCACACCCAATAAACCAATCAGTTGGTGCCCATTGCAAAAGTGTGTTCCCACTCTACCAGGTTAATTGCCATCACCAGACTAGGAGCAATAAGACAAAGAAGTTAGTGGCACCAACAATGACAAACACTGGCTATTGGATAATGTATAAGCAAGGGATTTATCTTAAGGTAGCACTACATCTGCCACAAAGGATTGCCCTAGCTTTTTATATGAGGTTCTTTTGGATATAGCTTTTTCTAGGTACTCATCTACACACAGGGATACTGGAGAGAGTAGTATTAGCAATAATGCTAAGGCAAATGTACCCTCGAACATGGTAATGGCCCTTTCCTTACATGGGTATTGTACCTTAGCCACAGGGTGGAAAGTGGCCATCACCCACGGTGTCACCTGCAAGTCATGTTATATTCCTGTTCCTCATTCTGACAGCAAGGCAAATCAGGCCTGGCTGATTTTTGGTATCATGTCTTTTTTCATATCATGTCTAGGAGGCATGTTCCCCTCACTCAATGGCCATGGGAGCAGATAGCAAACTTTGTCTTCCAAAACCTGATTTCAATAGGAGGTTACTGTTTTGTACCCACAGTGGAATGCAGTAAAGCCTCCGCAGTGTCTACTGTTCTCGCTTGGGGCTATTCATTCAATAACTGCTAACACAATCTACAGTCTCTTGATCCATCCCACCAAGAAGTTTGAGTTGGCTTGCTCCTGGAGGTCTTGTTTTGATAGGCCATTATATTACTCTCTCATTGTAGTGAGTACTTGGGGATGATATGGAGCATATAAATTCCAGTCAATACCTCAGTGGTACTTTTCTCAGTTCTCCACTCTGGAGCCTGTAAAATGAGTTCCCCAGTCATTCTCAGTAACTTTTGGTCTTTCAAACACAGCATATAGTCTAGCCAAGGCATGCAACATTTCCCACTGGTCAGGCTACCTGAAAAGAGTAGCAAAAAGAAGTCCTGTAGTAGGGTCTACCAAGGTAACAGCATACCCACATCCATCAGACTGAGGCAAAGATCCAATAAAGTCTATTTGCCACCTTTCAAGGGATGCCCACCCACACATCAAAGTTGCAGTGGCTAGTGGCATTCACTGTGGGAGAGGGGATGTTCTTGCTAGCAGCAGAGTTTGTGCAAGTTCTAGAACTACTTGGTTATTTACAAGCAGGTCCCAAGCTTTTACTGTAGGCCACATCATTTTTTTGTTCTGTGTGTAAGCAGTCACTAAAGTAACCATTGGACAGTATCCTTTTCTGGGACCTTCCCAACCATAATACCTTACCTAAGGTATCAGCCTCATCATTACCCTGACAAGCAAGGGGCATGTGACTCATCAGATGGTTCATAGTGATTTTCTTCTGGTGTCACATGTCCCACAATTTTGCCACATTGACTGGCTCATAAATGTTGATAAATAACCACCCAAATTTCTGCATGTAATGTTGCTATCCAGACAGGCCTCACAAGATGATCTATCTGTCCACACAAATTGTAGTTGGCTATACTACCATGATAATATGGGGGAAATGGTGGGAGGGAAAAATAGGAGGGAAAGAAGACAAGGGAAAGGGAGGAATCCCTCTACCAACAAAACTGTATCATGGAAAATAGTAACAATAAAAATTAAGAATCACTTATAAAAATGCACTTAGCAAAATTTTGTTGACAGTGGCCAACTGTATTGCTCATAGCTCAGCCCATTGACTACTTTGGTGATTGCCTGATCCCTGAGAAATCATCTTGGGATCCGTGGCACAGTTCACATTTTGCTTGATCAATCTGTGTACCAGACTGCCACAGGAATTGATGACATCCATCCTGGTATGGACTAAGTGATTCTATAGTGTGTGGGGTTTTGGGAAGTACACTTTCAGTTAAATAAGGGATGCACCCTGCAACCCCTTGTCATTCAGCTTTCAATAGGTTTGCATTGAGAACACCCCGATGTTGCAGGTAGACTCCCCTCTTGTCTCTATGGGAACCTCCGCTGCTTATACCACATGGCTTTTCCTCATATTTTCTTATCCAACCAACAATAGGGTAAAAGGCAGGTAAAATTATGTTGAGGTGACTATCATGCTTTCAGAAGCCATCAAGGCAGCATGAATTGCAGCAAGCTCTTTTTCAATTAAGGAGTACTGAGTCTATGTTCTTCTCCACAACAGGGACCAAATGCTAATAGGCTATCTGAATCTTTTGTGCTGCTGCCAAGGCCCCATCTGAACTCTGCTATAGTGACATGCATGTGAAGCACACACTGAATGTCCGCACCAAACACATTCATGTCCTGTCCATTCTGATTAACCACTGTGAAGGTGGCTTGCTCTTGCTTACCCCATTTCCACCTGATTCCCTTCTTTAGCAAACAATATAAAAGCCTCAGAATTCATGACAGCTGTGGAATAAGCACTCTCTTATATCCTAACAGCCCTATAACCCTGCAACTGTTTTACTGTCATTGGAAAAGAAAAAGCCTTAATGTTATTTATGACTGCCTTGCACATGATTTTTGTCTTTCCCAACCAGACAACTCCCCAAAATTTGACATAGTTCTAGCCCTTGCACTTTGTATTCCTTGTCTTTCTAGTCATGTGACTTTAGATGTCTCATCAAGGTAAGTATAGACAATTAGAATCCTTGAGCGAATCACAGGTCAATGTTACATAACTTATATGATAGACATATATACTGCCAAAAGCACAATCATGCCAAATCCACTGCTACCAAAGCATGAGGTGGGATATTAAATAGAAGAATTGTGGAGTTCTATTCCAGTCATCCCAAGTGAAGACGAATTAGTCTTGCCCCTCAGGAGGTATAGCAATAGAGAAGAAAGCATTAGCTGGAACTAAAACATAATGATGAGTTCCAAGTTCATGACTGAGGCAGTCCATGATATCACTTACTAATGAAATCATTGCATGCAGGAAAGAAACAACTTTGTTAAGCTCCCGGTAATCTACCATTCAATTCTAGGTTCCATTTGATATTTTTACAGGCCATACTGGTGAATTAAATGGACTATCTGTGGGTCTAATAATGCCTCTCTTTGCCATTTCCCTGATGATTGTAGTAGTTTCTTTATGATCTCCTGGCAGTTTGTACTGCTTTGTATTTGTCACTTCTCTAGGCAGCGGTAGCGGTAATAGGGGCTGGGCAGCATGTGTCCTCAGTACAGATTTAACTAGGCACACTCACTGTTGGAGCACACCAACTATAGTGGGAACAGGATCATAGGACATTAATATCCAGTACACCCTTGCATATGGGGAACACATACATAGTATATTCCTGAGATGGTAGATGTACTCTTTCCAAAGATGGGTTTATGGCTTTTCCCTGGATATAGCATTCTCTGTAGACATTTATGGATATTGGAAGCCCAGAAAAAAATCTCTTATGCAGTAATGTACATTCAGTTCATGTGACAACCAGTGCCAATATTCTGAACTATAGAAGAATAGTGCATATCAAGCTTCCCATAAGGCCTGCAGTCCCAATCTGTCCCTGATTAGGGCCTTCCACCTAACCAAATTAAATGTCCAATCATCAGTGGTTGTCTAAGATGCCTCAGAGTCCCTCAAAAGTCATGTAACAATATTGCTGAAAACCCTTGTGCCAGGTTGGTGCTTTACTCGAACTGAACTTCTTAAATGGCTTGAGTTATTGTTTCTGGTTTTAATTATTGCCATGAGTCTAGCAATATCTAATTAGTTTGCTTATCTAGATTTTCGCTATCTGCCCATGCTGCCAGACTATCTGGGTTTGGGTGATGGTAATTCATTCTTTTCCTTCTCTCTTCTTATGGATAGCAGCCCACATGCCACTTCTGAGTGTACATCATCTCATCCTCTCCCCAATTGGCAATAGTATAGGTCATTGCATTGACAGAATGTTCCAACTACAAGGCTAGTATTGCCACCAAAAGGCCATAGAAGGCAGAGGAAGCTGTGCACAGTGAAAACGTCTTCATCTGGCTGGTGAATCCCAGAATTTAAAACGCTGTTGCATGTGCTCAACTCTCACAATACTACTTGCAACTCAGCACATCTACTGCCTGCGGACAGCCCCAGGCAAATCTCTAAATCTCTGGTATTGGATCACTTCATAAGAGCTCCACTAAATGCCACACACGTCTGCCCACCTCAAGTCCCACCCTCAACTAGAAAAGAAGGCACCGTACGGGCCTGAGACAAATCTAGTCAGGTATGCCAAGTGTAACACAACAGCTCGGCTCCAGGAAGACTAGATCCACATTTGCAAAGGCCAAGGTACAAGTTTGGAGCCTCTGTAGATGCATAGTTTTTATTCTCATAGTGGTAGACTAAGGTACACAGGATGCATGTCTGCAATGTTCATGGTGAGCTGCAAAAGGATTCTGCACTCAGCTCTGCCCTCAGTTTCTTATAGATGCTTACCAGCAACAGTAGTGGCAACAGAGGAGTTACCTAGCAGAACTGTATCAGTTTCTGAGCCTGAGGGTTGCCATGACAATGAGGGAGCCTAACAATTTATTTTACTGAAACCCAGGTTGTTCTTTTCCCAAATTTTATTGACTGTTGATGGGTTTTTATTCCTTCCATGTGGAATTTCTGATAAATGTTATTAGGTCCTCAAAAATTCCTATTGAGGAGAATGAAGATGGCAGAATAGGGTAAGGACACATTTAAATGGACAGAGAATAATTTAATCAGGATGAAGCACAGAGGACATATTTCAGGAAATAGGAAAGGACAGAACAAAAGCAGAGGGGTACCTAGAGACTGACAGACACAGGAAAGCAGCGGGCATAGCGGTGTGGTGTTGCAGTGACTGATACTCCAGCATGGCAATCTGAACTCCACCAGCAGCCAGAACGCCACCAGCAACCAGGTGGGAAGGACCTTTCACTGGGAGCTTGGGAGGTGAACCCAGACAAAGAACTATCCGTCCTGCTGGTCCGTTTGATTTGACCAGTAGCAGAGACAGAGCAGCAGATCCCAGACAGGCAGTGTGAGAACAGGGTGGATTTCACAGCCCAGACAGCCCCCTAGAGCTGAATTGGGCGCCATTTTGTGTAAGGAGGCAAAGGCAAGGGAAAGGACTGAGCATGTGCTGAGCTGGGAGTGAACTCATTTCTGACTCAGTGAACTGCATCAACATGGCATTCTACAGGTTCTACCCAAGACAGGTCTAGGTAGCCCCCAGATCTGACAGCCAGCAGATCAAGAACTCTAGTACTGTATGGTACGTCAGGCACCATTTTGCAAACTGTGGCAATAACTTTAGGACTGCAGGGGACAACGGTGAATTGCGCATGTGCTGAGCTCACTGAGTTCCATGGATTGCACTGGTCCCACAGGAAAATAATACCAACTGTGGCATCTTACTGGTCAACATAGATCCTTGTGGCACCCAGACCTAATGTCCAACAGGTTCCGACAAAATCAGCACCACCAACAACCTAAATATATAGGACACCTGGTATCTCTAATCCTGGGACCTACTCCAACCGGAAGTGGGAGAAAGGTTGCAGAGACAATGGTGCAGCCTCAGCACGGTATCACAGGAGGTGGAGAGTGGTGAGCCAGGAGCTGGGACTGTGGAGACCACAGTGGAAATCTGACATAAGAACCCAGACCTAGAATCTGAAGCTTCAACAAATGCAGGTTTATATGTGGTAAAATTCTCTAGATGTTTGGTCATAAACCTGTTAGGAAAAACAGGGACAAGGAGCTTTACTGATGAACTGAGTTGATGCACGGATGACTGTATGCACAAACTCTGAAAGACATTTGTATCTATGTGCTATTATTTGAATGATGATGTCCCCTCCAATATTTAGATTGGAAGTTATTCCTCAATGCAACTATGAGATGTGATCTTCAGATGTCATTAAGTAATGACGTTTCTGCCCTCATCAATGGTACTAGCATCCATTGAGGCTTAAAAGAGTGTTTTCTTTCCCTTCTTTTCTATCCACTATGTGAGGAAACATAGTTGGCTCCATCTATTAGAAACAGGGTTTAATTAGACACTGAACATTTTGGCATATTGATGTTGGACTTCCCAGCCTCCAGAAATATGTTTTTGTGGTTTATAAATTACTCAGTCTCAAGTGTGTTGTTATAGCAGCACAGACCAAAACATATTTTGATACTAAGAAAATACTAACACTTTTTGTTTGTATAATGTCTCCCTATTGTAACAAGAATGTCTCCTACACCAGCTAAAAATGCATTTAAAAACTATTTTCATTATTTTCCATGACACCTTTTAGTAGATACAGGGATCTTCCCCACTGCATCCCCACACTCCCCTCTCGACCTCCCCAATCTCTCCTCCCACCACTTCCTCCATATTGTAGTCATTTAACAACAGTTACAATTTTAACCTTCTATGATATAAGTACATTATGGAATTGGAGGTATATACAAAGAGAAAATCTAGCATCATATTGTCAAGATATATTTAACTGCTTCACTGGGAATCCTCTTTTTATTTAATAGCAGAGATGCCTACTGTGACATATCTTCACTTCCAGGTATGCTAGTTTCTATTATACAGTTCATCTATGAGATTGTATGCGTATACTTACTCATCTGTTTTGTATTTTGCATGAATGTTGCCTTATATCATGGCGAATACATGATATTTGTCCTTTTGGGTTTGGCTTTTTTATTGAGTATTATGGCCTCTAGTAGGGGTCATTTTTTGCAAATGGTAGAATTTCATTCTTTTTAATGGCTGAATAATATTCCATGGAGCAGATGTACCAGTTTCTTATCCATTTCTTTTTTGATGATTATCTGGGTTGCTTCTATGTCTTCACCTCTGTGGATTGTTCTGCTATAAATATAGGGTTGCAGGTCACTTTCCCATATGCAAATTTCACTTCATTTAGATATATTCCAAGGAGTGGGATAGCAGAGTCATATGGTAGATCAATATCACTTCTTTTAGCACTCTCCATACTGACTTCCATGGTGGCTGTACTAGCCTACATTCGCTCCAACAGTGGAGTAGGGTTCCCTTCTCTCCACATCTATGATATATGGCATTATTGGTACTTTTCTGAATGTAGTCCATTCTCACTAGAGTTAAGTGGAACTTCGATGTGGTTTTTCTTTGCATTTCCCGAATAGCTAAGGAGTTTGAGCATTTGTCCATATCTATTAGCCATTTGTATTTATTGTTTTTAAAAAGATTTAATTTATTTTTATTGTGAAGTCAGATATACAGAGAGGAGGAGAGACAGAAAAGGAGATCTTCTGTCCGATGATTCACTCCCCAAGCGGCTGCAATGGCTGGAGTTGACCCAATCTGAAGCCAGGAGCCCAGAGCTTCTTTCAGGTCTCCCACACAGGTGAAGGGTCCCAAGGTTTTGGGCCGTCCTCAGCTGCTTTCCCAGGCCACAAGCAGGGAGCTGGATGGGAAGCGGAGCTGCCAGGATTAGAACCAGCACCCATATGGGATCCCAGTGCATTCAAGATGAGAACTTTAGCCACTAGTCTATCATGCCTGGCCTTGAACTGATTGTTTTTAAAAATGCCTGCTCATTTCCTTCACCCATTTCTTAACAGGATTATTTGTGTTGTTGTTGCACATTTTAAGTTTCCATGCTTAATTGGTCTGAAAAATCTCCTGAAAAATCTTTGTCTGACAGTGGCCCATTCCATTTCTACAGTTGAAGTTTCTCTGAAGCTGAAAAGCAACATAATTTGCGTGGTGATCACAGTACATCCCTCTCATCTTTGAAGGACACTTTTTCCCAGGTACCGATTTTTTTAAAAAGATTTATTTTATTTTTATTGGAAAAGCAGATATACAGACAGGAGGAGAGACAGGGAGGAAGATCTTCCATCCCATGATTCACTCCCCAAGTGACCACAACAGTCAGTGCTGTGCCAATCTGAAACCAGGAACCAGGAACTTCTTCCAGGTCTCCCATGCAGGTGCAAGGTCCCAAAGCTTTGGGCTGTCCTCGACTGCTTTCCCAGGCCACAAGCAAGGAGCTGGATGGGAAGTGTGGCTGCCGGGATTAGAACCAGCACCCATATGGGATCCTGGCGCTTACAAGGCGAGGACTTTAGCTGCTAGGCTACTACACCAGGCCCCCAGGTCAGTTTAGTTTGGTACCTCTCTTACAGTAATTTATATCATATCACTACCATGCGTCTTGCAAAATATCTCCCAACGGATTTACTGATATACTTCTCAACGTTCTTATCTGTAGGAATTTTTCTCTTGTTGCCTTAGAGATGAACTCTTTGTTAACAATTTGGTTATGCCATGTTTTGATCTGATTTTTTTTTTTTTGATTCATCATGTTTGAGATCAATAGAGCATCCAGAATCAAATATAGTTTCTTTGGATGGTTTTGAAATCTTTTCAGCCATTATTATTTTTTTTCCCAATTTGCTTTGCCTTTGGCTTCTAAAACTCCCAAAAGGCCTACATTTTTCCATTCAATGATGTCATGCAAGTCCCTTAAGTCTTCTTCCTTTGTTCATTCTTTTATCCTCTGTCTTTAATTCTCTGATTCTTCTTTATACTACATTTAATCTGCTATTGAATCCCTCTAGTGCGATTCCCAGTCACTATATTCTTCACTTCTAAGACTTAGGTTGATCCTTTCCCTATGTATTGCCTATGTTGAAAGTTTTACTTTGTTCATGTGTTTTTTCTCTGACTTCACTGAGCACCTTTAAAATAATGATTCTGAATAATCTTTGAGGCAAATTATGAATTTATTAAATTGGTCACTGTCTGGAGACTTCCTTTTAGTCCTTTTTGGGTCATAGTTCCCTGATTATTTTCATGTTTTCAGCCTTTGTGTTAGCATCTGTGTATTAAAAAATATTGATGTAGGCCTGTCACAGTAGCCTAGCAGCTAAAGTTCTCACCTTGTATGAGCAGGGATCCCATATAGGTGCTAGTTCATATCCTGGCAGCCCCGCTTCCCATCCAGCTCCCTGCCTGTGGCCTGGGAAACCAGTCAACATAGCCTAAAGCCTTGGGACCCTGCACCCATGTAGGAGACCTGGAAGAAGCTCCGGGCTCCTGGCTTCAGATCAGTGCAGCTCTAGCCGTTGTGGCTGCTTAGGGAGTGAATCATTGGACAGAAGATCTTCCTCTCTGTCTCTCCTCCTCTCTGTATATCTGACTTTCCAGTAAAAAAAAAAAATCTTAAAAAAAAAAATCCCGATACTTCTCTTAACCTTCACAGACTGCACACTCAGAAGTCACAAACCCTTCAGCAAGATTCTAAAGTCCTCTAGAAGCTTCAAGTTATTCAAAACCACTTTCTTTGTAATTAGTGATATCCAGCTGCTAAGAGTATGGTAGTTCCTTTCAGCACTCCAAGAGAACCAGAAGTGGAGCCAAGCTCCCTTCAGCAGCCTCCAAAAAAAGCTGAATCCGTGGGGAACTCCTGTCCTGTGACTTCCCTCCCAAAGGAGAAGCTGTTTTGGAGGATTTTCACATATCCGCTCTTTACTGAAGCTGGTAGAATTGTGGTCACCAGTTGCATGCTAAATTAAATCAAAATCTTTTTCTCACTGTGACCTGCCTCCTCTTCCACCGCTGGCATCTATAATATTCCAGATCTCATCAATACTGGGAAACCGAGAAAAAGCAATTACTCTGGGTAGTACAAAAAAAAGTGAGGCCACTGGGCATGTAGTCCAACTCTATCCCCACCAGGTAGAAGGCATGAGCTGGAGTTTTTCATGTGCTTGCTCTAGGTCAAGCTGGAGGGAGTGGTATGGTAACTGCTAGTTCAAACCACTGTCTTTGTTTTCATTGGTTCCTAAGTGGCTAGATTCCGCCATGCCTCCTCAGCAGCCCAAGACAGCAAAAGCAGAAGCAAGTCTTTTGGGAAGCCTCCAGAAAACATGTGTTGGACATGCATGAATCTGTTTCCTTCCTCGGGAACAAGGTGCGAGCTTGAAGTTTCCTCCTGCTTTTTGAAGGGTTTATGTGGACTACCAGTCCAAGCTACCACCTTTGATTTCAAAGACTCTCAATCACGTTATAGTGTGCTGGGCTTTGTTGCCAGTACGGATCAGAAAAGACAGAAGCATCTCTCTCCGGCAGACCTGAAAATTTGGTGCACTGAATCTATAATTCAACTCATTCCTTCCCTAGGAAAATAATTGGAAGCTGAGAGGTTTCCTTCTTTAGCCCCCAGCACTGTGCTGGGGCTAGCTGTTAAGGTTAGGTTGCATCATAATTTTCCCAACATCTTTGTTGTAGCTAGTTTCGCACTTTCCTTATATGCAAAAGCTACTCAACTATATTCTGGATTTCTCACAAAGGATATTTATATATTGTTGAATTGGTGTGTTGGGAGTGGCAAGGAAGATGGTAGCTGTCCAGGGCTTTCTCCTCCACCATCTTGCTGATGTCACTCCCTGTGTTATTTTTATAATTACATTCAATATTACTGTTGGCTTTGTCATCTTAATTTTTTATCACTTGAAATATTCTGAAAACAGGTACATAGATTTCAAAGGTCTTCAGGGGCATTTTTCATCTGCTGGTGGCCAAACAAAATCATAATTAAGTATACTTTATAGGGCCCAGGACAATAGTTCAGTAGCTAAATGCCTTGCATCCACCAGGATCCCATATGGGCCCCAATTCATGTCCCAGCTGCTCCATTTCCAATCCAGCTCCCTCTCCTTGTGGCCTGGGAAAGCAGTAGAGAACAGTCCAAAGCCTTGGGACCCTGCACCCACTTGGGAGACCCAGAAGAGGCTCCTGGCTTTGGATCAGTTCAGCTCCAGTCATTGCAGCCACTAGGGGAAAGAACCAAAAGACCAAAAAATCTTTCTCTCTTTCCTTCTCTCTGCAAACCTGCCTTTCCATGAAAATAAATTAAAAAATTAATGAAGTCTGCCTTACAGTGTGGGGAAGGGGGGAGAAAATGGAAGACATACCTAAGTGTTGTAATGCCCTGCTCAGTAAATGTTACATGTCACTTACACTTATATTCCATCAATGAGAATTTACTCATATGGTCACACACAAAAGGGAGCCTCTGAAATGTAACATATAAGAGAAGCCATGTGTCTGTAACCTATCACAACATAGAAAGAAAAAAAATCAGTGAACCCCATGCAATCATTGCTATTACTGCTTTGTATCTGATTCCACGTGTATTTCCTCCATTTTGTTCTAAAAATGTATTCATACATGTTCTTGCATGTATGTGTGTGTGTGTGTGCAGATTTGGTGGGGTTTTTTTTTCAGTCAGTCTTGTGTATTTCTTTTTCTGTGTTATTTCTTTGACTAACATCTTCAGTATAATGTCAGTTAAAAGCAAACCTACAGAGAATTTTTATCTTGTTCTCAACTGATTAGAAATTCTGGTAAGAAACTTCCGAATGGAGTGAGATACTTGTTCTAGGTCTTCTGTAGATAACTCTTGTACAGTTAAGTAAATAGTGATCTTTTCTTGGTTTTCTAGAATGACTTGAGACTTATAAAAAGTTGTACCTTTTCATGATCTGGCCATGGGAGTAAATGATTGAAGTTTCTTCTCTAAAAAGATACAGGAAGTAATTAAGGAATTATTTTCTTTTCTCTGGAGATACTGACATTCTTCCCAGAACAAGGTCTGATCCAACTTTATTGGGAATATTTATGAATGGATACATACCAAATTTCTGCTGGCCTCTGAAAGTAGGGCCTGAACTGTTTAACAAAAACTTGCAAAACAGGGGACTCATATTACAACCTTGGTTCTAACAGAAACCCACTGGTGTTGCTCAACAATATTGAAACAGCTAATATTTACAATGCTCTTATCAGGTGTCAGGCTTTGTGATAAGCACATTACCTGCTTTGCAGCATGGAATGTTGACAAAATCCTGATGACACAGATATTATCATGAGTCTCATTTTACAAAGAAACACAGTACAGAGTTTAGATATCTTCTGCAAAATCACAAAGCAATGTAAGTAGTAGCCAAGCCAATGTTATCATATAACTTCAGTTAAAATGAATAAGTTAACAATCAATTTTATTTACAACAAATCATTATCCTTCTCTGGTTTTCTAATTTCTCATTTACGAAATCAAACTGTGAACTATACCAAGAATAAGCAGACCTCCATGGGAATGGGTCTATTAAGAAAAAAGTAGAATATTTGTGGTGCGCATATGTTTAAAAACGTACATTTTCATTTCAAACTTAAAACACAACATCAGCAATAGTATTTACACACTTGCTATTGTTTTTCTGAAATCAAAGAGCTTCACCTTTGGGCTCGAATTTCAGACACTACATCATTAAGCCTAATTGCACTATTTATGTGAACCAAACTCCAAAACTGTAGTTTTTGAATATATATTGTCTGAGATGAAATATATTTGATGGGTGGGGATGGTTCATTGATGAATCTTGGTATAATAAAAGTATCAACCTTAGGCAAGAATAGAGACAGACAAACTAATGAAGAGATGCCTACTTGAATAAGTGACCAGAATGCAATATTTAGAAAGGAGTGCTATTAGGATATAGAGGAAGAATAGTTATGTGATAAATTTGACTTATATATTATATTGATTTATATTACATTAACACGATGGATTCTTCTGGTGGGAATTGATCTTTGTCTTTCTCTATTATCCCATGATCGTTAGGTCATGAAAGCTAAAACCTTACCAGTAAATTCTCAGTCTGATTCAACCCTGCACTGAGAGTACATTTATTCAAACTGGCAAGGGAAGTTTGGGTAAGAGCGAAAAAACTACTCCGATGAGGTGGAGGAAAGGAACTTTAAAAATTCAAATATCGGGCCCGGCGCGGTGGCGCAGTGGTTAAGGTCCTCGCCTTGCACGCCCAGGATCCCATATGGGCACCGGTTCTATCCCGGCAGCCCCGCTTCCCTTCCAGCTCCCTGCCTGTGGCCCGGGAAAGCAGTCGAGGATGGCCCAAAGCTTTGGGACCCTGCACCCGCGTGGGAGA
Source organism: Ochotona curzoniae (assembly GCF_017591425.1). Lineage (NCBI taxonomy): Eukaryota > Metazoa > Chordata > Mammalia > Lagomorpha > Ochotonidae > Ochotona > Ochotona curzoniae. The sequence goes on along the minus strand of NW_024467087.1, from coordinate 33,139,724 downwards.
CCCGGAAGAGGCTCCTGGCTTTGGATCGGCATAGCATCGGCCGTTGCACTCACTTGGGGAGTGAATCATGAGACAGAAGATCTTCCTCTCTGTATATCTGCCTTTCCAATAAAAATAAATCTTAAAAAAATGCAAATATCAGGTATTGCATTTGAACTTTTTAATATTTATTAATGTTATTGTAATATTCAGGTATAAGAAACTAGTTGTGTTTCAATGCTCTCCTAGAAAGCAAAGTAGGTTACACTTATCAGTCCAGTTTCCTTGTAGCTAACTGGAAGGAATTCTGACGAATATTCCAACAGAGGCTTCTTGGGCTGTGAATAATAATGGATCACAGATGGCATAGTTAAATGTTTGGTCACAAGATTGCCTCCTTCCACTAGAAATGTAGCTTTTTCAGGGTGCCTATTCAAGAGAAGGCATATCTTTTTTTTTTTTTTTTTAGATATATTTATTTTTATTGGAAAGTCAGATATACAGAGAGGAGGAGAGACAGAGAGGAAGATCTTCCGTCCGGTGATTCACTCCCCAAGTGAGTGCAATGGCCGATGCTATGCCGGTCCGAAGCCAGGATGCAGGAACTTCTTCCAGGTCTCCCATGCAGCTGCAGAGTCCCAAGGCTTTGGGCCGTCCTCGACTGCTTTCCCGGGCCACAAGTAGGGAGCTGGATGGGAAGCGGGGCTGCCGGGATTAGAACCAGCACCCATATGGGATCCCGGTGCATTCAAGGCGAGGACTTTAACCACTACACTATCATGCCAGGCCCGAGAAGGCATATCCAAGTCCACATCAGAATATACTGCTTATTTATTTACAATTAAAATACACCGAAAATTAACCAATGAACTGTTTCCCAACCAAATTTGTGTTGGGTCCACAACTTTCCCTAGGAAGACAATGCTCCTGGTGTTTTTCTCCAAAATCATCATCAGGAAGAAACTATCAAATCAGCAAACAGGGCGAAGGAGAGTTAGTTTGGGCTGATCCAGAAATCAGACGTCAGCAATATACACATCTTTGGTTCCCTTTTCATCAATGTGCAACACAGCCTTGTGGGCAACCTAAAGAGAAGGAACAGACATTGTTAGTTCCTTGAAAAAAAATATATAAATTGCTTTGGGAGGTTTGGAAGTAGGAAAGGAAAAGAATGGATGTGTCCACCCTTTGCTGTGCTGTGTTGATGGCACTTGGATATGAAGGCTACTACTTGATTATGTGTGGCCAATTAATCTCCGGTGATTTTAGAACTAGCGGATAGGGAATCCCTCCATTCTCCCTTGGCTTCTGCCTCGAAGAGTCAATTTGCAAGCACCCACTCCATCCCACCTGACTGAGAACTGTATCTTACTATTGTCACTATTGATCAGTAAGCCTTTCTATTAGAGTCATTCTAAGGCATAAGAATTTGAAACGGAAGAAACTACAGCAATACTTATTCGGAGAAATGGGAATAATTTTAGAGCAATTAGGGCTTTATACAAAATTCCCAAGTATCAGATTCATCATTGATAAAGTGGCAAATACACCCTCATGGAAGACAGTACAGAAATTCCTCAGGAATCTGAAGAGAAATCTACTATACAACTCAGCCATTCCACCCCTACAAATTTACCCAAAGGAAATGAAATCAGTATGAGTTAGCTGTACTCTCATTTTTGTAACAGCTCGACTTGCAATAGCTAAGATATGAGATCAACACAGATGTCCATCAACTAATGACTGGGCAACGAAAGTGTAGCATATATACACAACAAAATACTATCAAGTTGTATAAAGAATGAAATCTTTTCTTTTAAAACAAAATGGATGCGATTGCAGACCATTATGCTTAGGGAAATAAGCCAATCACCAAAGGACAGCTACCATGTTTTTCCTGATTTGTGGTAACTAACATACAAAGTATAAGAAAATTATACACACACACATATATATATATAAGCAAAACTGATATTTTGAGGTTTGACAATTATTTATCTCTACACTCCTGAGGACGGCCCAAAGCCTTGGGACTCTGCAGCTGCATGGGAGACCTGGAAGAAGTTTCTCCATATGTTTATTGAATTATTTAGTAGAAGGTTGAGCTTATGATTAGAAAGTAAATTGACAGTATATCATTACAAAAACTAATTTAAAAGTAAAAACTAAGTTAAAAGTAAGAAAGGAAGAGAAAGGGTGGAAGAGAGAAGGAGAGAAAATAGAGTAGGAAGAATCATTATGTTCTTAAAACTGTATATATAAAAGTTGCTTCCTTTATATAAATATAGAAAACAAAGTTGAGTTAAATTATTCTCAATGGTCGCTTTTTTTTCTCAATATACTCTAATAATTTTCACTTAGTATTAAATGGCTCAGGGTAATTTTCCTGACTCTGGGTGCCTATTGAATCCAGTCTCCCATGTACTGTTATGCTCAACCTCCACTCCTCACATTCTCTAACATTTTACCCATTCTTCAGTTACCGGTTCCATTTCTTCAGTGTTTTAGGGTGGCACGGCTGCTTCCACCCACTCCGTTTGTCCCTCTTTGGGAAGGATTAGGAGAGCTAGCGCATTGTTTCTGTAGTCCATTTGCAGCACTGTGCAGTTCAGTTCTCCGTCCACCAGGTGGTAGCATTGTTCTATCTGGTGCATCATGGGCACTACTGTGGTCTTGTCCAAGTTAGCACTGACTTCTGTCTTGGATAGATCAAAACGATTTGCCCACTGTGTTTAAAATTCAGAGGAAAGAGAGGTGTACTTTTTTAAAGGAGTATCAGTCCCAATGGAACTTTTTCTAATAGTTATCTTGTCCAGTAATTAAGATACCACAAAGGTAGGTATTTACTATAAAACCAGTTTTACAAGTGAGTAACTGAAGATCAGGAAGGGAAAGTCATTTGACATGGTTACCAAACATCAGAGCTAAGAGTCAAACCCAGGGCAATTAGATTTCATAATTTGTATTACAAACCACATTATATCCACCAGACCCATAGGTTACACTTCCATAAGAACACACAAGGTGAAATTAAAAAAAAAAAAAAATCTGTTCTGTTGTTTTAGTCATCTGCAGGTTTAGAGTTTATAGCTTATAATCATTCCTTCGCCTCCAAACGTGGCTGACATATGTCACAGAACTAGAAGAATGAATTTTGCACAGAACTTTGAGAGAACAGTCATATGATTGATGTTATAAGCACCAACTTTTAAAAATTGTTATTTTCCACTATACAGTCTTGTAGGTATAGGGCTTGAATGAGATGATGTGTGTAAATCGCAAATGTAACACAGTATCTACTACATAATAGGTGCAAAATATTTGTTAAAATATGCTCAAGTGTGTGCAAAAAGTAAGGACCACTGTGGAGCTTAAGTGCAAATCAATCTACATACCAAGAACAGGCTTGTCCCACCTCACTAAACCTTTTAAAAGGCATAATTCTCTAACCAGACACAAGGAGAAGCTGAGCATTTTAACCAGTGCCTCTGCAAGTATGCTCTCCACAAAAAATTTCCTGGGCTCTTTTTCAGAGCTATGCTTTCTTCCTGTTAGGGCCAATACCATGCAAAGCAACATCCCAAGAAAGAGATCATCATGGCATGAGGGACACTCACCTACCTTAGTAACAGAAAACCACTAGCATCCCACCCTGAGCTCCACCAGAGTATCTTACATCAGACTCAAAACTGACACCTTAAAGCACTACTTTAAACTCCATATAATTCACCAAGACCATGACTCTGTTTCATTTCAGGTCTTGGATTAGGCCCACAATTTTCCCTTGCATTTGCTTCTGTACATGACTGTTGATTTCCTGCTGGGCTGAAGAAACATTGGAGAAGTCAGTAGAAAAGAGTTCAGTCTTATAGATGCTCTTGATATCATCCAAGAAGCTTGCCAGTGGTCTCAGCTGCTTCCAAATGAAGAGGGCATTTCCCATTCCAGTTTCTTCTTTGGAAAACTAGGTGAACAGATCAGATACCAAAAGCTCTGCTGTCTCTGCCATGGGGGTGTCTGTGTGGTTAAACCCCAAGCCCTTCAGAATTTATGTTTGAGTTGTGGAGCATGCTCCAAAGGAAAGCATGGCTATAGCTGCAGAAATGCTCACGGGGGACAAAGATGATGTTGTGACCTGGGGTCTCCACGATGACCCTCCAATACAAGTTAAATGCAAAACCAGCATTGATGGAGATACTATCTTATAGAGTGGAATCTTGTTGGGGTGAATGGCAAGTGGTGACTTTGCTTGCAAGCCTGTTAGGAGACACACACTGGATTGGATGGATGAAATATTCTCTGGGCCAAAAACACAAAAATGCCCACCTTGATCAATTTTTTAAAAAGTGGCAAATACTTGATAATGTGCTCCTAAGGGGCTGGATAGCAGTCCTTCTCTCTCTCTTAAAACCATAATGTTGCATCTAAAATGGGACCCATAAAAGTAATGCCATTGACTGAATCAGATGAAACAGCAAATTTGTAAAAATATTGAAGTATATTAAATCTATGGAATTTGAATCACCCTTTATTTGAATGGGTGGCAGCCTTTTGGAGAGAGAGTAATACTTAGGTAAAATTAACTCTTTCCTTACATTATTCTCTGTAGAATACAACTTTGGATTGTGTTTTATTTTAAAAAAAAAATTTTTTTGTATTTCCTTAACAAAACTGTGTGAGATGAGAACATTCCTTTATTCAGCTAAAAGACAAAATAAAAGCTGTAAGTATAAGATATGATTAGGTAGGATGGAAGGCTGGTAGGTTATGTACAAGGTCGTGAGCTAAATTTAGTACACACAAACCATAGAAGCCTTGGGGCTATTTTGAAATAGCAGGAAAATTAAAGTGTGACTTTCTGTATTTTAGATATTTCTCTCACCTTCAGATATTCTACAGAGTCATATCCAAGTTTTAACACAGTGCAAGAAAGCAATAGAGCTAGGTACACTGAGCATGCAAAAATTAACACAAAAAAGCAGAGAAAGTCAGTCAGCTGTGGGACTCCAGTAAGTTGTAGGAGGAGAGCCTTATGGAGCCAAGCAGGGCTCCTTACTCCATTCATCATCATTTTCCTGAGTGATCGCATCCTAGTCAACCTGATGCTATATGTCCATAGTCCAGATTGCTCTCCTGAATTTCTAGCCATTATTCAACTGCCTGTTGCATATGTCCACCAGGATGGTTCACACATGCTTCCATCCCAATGCGAAAGTCTCAATGTTTCCAAACATGAACAAATCAGCTCTTTTTGACTCAGTGTGCCCTTTCATCTTCATTCCATGTCTCTGTCTAGCCCATCACTGTCTATGGAGAACCCTACGCCAGAAACTTTAGATTAATCCTAGGGGTCTCCTTCATGTTCATCCGCACATCTAATGAACCATAATGCCCTGTGCAACCAACCTCCAGAGTACTTCTCAAAGCACACCCCATTGCTAATGCCACTGCCTCATTTCATGGCCAGAATTACTATGTCAGCTTCAAGTGGGTCACAACACCTCCTCTCTTCCATCCCAAACTCCCCCTTTCCCACCACTCTAACATCCATATTGCCACCAGTGTCCTATGCCTGGTAAAGTTAACAAGCTGCTAGAAGGTCAACTGTCAGGTGATCACTCTTAGACCTTGGCCCTTCGAGCTAGGAATTTGGAGCTCATGCTGATTTCAGACTCTGAGCTGCTGATAGGGATGTTCAAAGTTCCCAAAAGGAGGGGAAAGCACTTACAGCACAATGCAAGAAGCCACCAATATCTCAGAGAGCAACACCTTGCTATTTTTATAACATGCCCTCTATTGCAAAACTGGAACACTCTTGGTTACAAATTAACTTCAACATTAACCCAGGAATGATATTCTCAAAGCCAATGCAGAAAACCAAGGCCAAAAGGAACAAAGTGAAAATGATAAGGATGAAACTTCATGTGATTGCTTTGGCTGAGATAGCTCATCTATTACAAAAAAAAAAAAAAAGGATGAGGAACATCAAAGCTAGTGGAGCCCATGTTTGTGCTAGGAAAAGCATCTTTTTGACAGACAGAATGAAGGCCAGGGGAAATCTTGCAACATGTACTAGAACACAGTTCTTACTATCAGGGCTAAACACTGGATCAGCAACCTTTTTAGGGAAAGACACACAGGTGCAGAGGCTGGGTGAATCTCTAATGGGCTAAATTGGAATTATTTATGAATTCATAGCGGAAATGATGTCAAAAATATCTTCCAACCCTAGACTTCTGATTGTATTCATATATATGTCTGCTAAGACAGAAAGCCGGGCCTGTCTTTTGGTCACTAAAGTCCCCTGTGCCCTCCCTCTGGCCACAGGACACCTAACGGGGAATGAAGTTGCCAGAGAAGAAGAAATCAAAGAATCCACTATCCAAAACTTGTTATGTACTGATTGTTTGCAACAAAGCAATGACAGCCTTCAAGGAGGCTCAAGTTCAACCTGATCTATGCCAGTTTTGAGGAGGGAGAAGAGGAGAAAAAGACCCTGCCTTTGCATATTTCCCATGTGCGGAGCATTTGATGAAGCTGTCTGAGTCCAGACATTGTTGGCTTCAGCACTTTCCTGCATGAAGGATACATGTGTTAAATTGAGGTGGAGCAGGGGAGGGCAGGGCAGCCAGCTGTTTTGGCAACGCAAGAGCTGTCTATGGTGAGACTCGGAAACCAAAACATACCATGCAGACTTTACACATTGAGGGCATTGGGTAGTGGGATTTTGACCATGCCATGACTGAAGAGATGATTGTTCTGTGCCATTGCTTCAACTCAACCAAATCTAGATCGAACTCCTACTGTGTAGAAAGCACCAAACTCAGCACTGATGGTTCGGGGTGAGTGGTAAGTAGGATGAGCCCCTTAGATCTTTCTAAGTACCTGGTTCCCTCTCCCAAATTGAATGGGAAATGGTACCCCTGGGCTATACGATAGTCAGTAGTGAGTATGTTCCACAGAAAAGCAACAGCAAGCTCAAGTCTTGCTTGAGCTCGAGTCTCATATTGACTGCCAGGTCAGTATGCTCAATCCTGACAAGGAAAAACACTGTCTACTCCCTCAGATACTACAAGCCCCTGCAGAAGAAATGTAGAGATGGAGGTAGGGGGTTGGGGCTGTAAAGAAAACTTGCAAATCTATGCCCTCTGCTGGCATGGTCAGAAAATGTCACAATTTATTTTTTACTGTATTTGATTCTTTTGAGCTTAACTAGCAAGTGATGACTTCAGGGTTAGTTTCTTTAAGCAAAGTTAAAAGTACATTAGAGCTGGGCAGAGGCCCAGCATGATCACTGTGGACAAATCACAGAAAGCACTGGGCATGCTCAGGATCATGGCTCTGCCCACAGCCGCCATGTTGATGGATGGAGTCCAGGTAAGTCTGCGAAGCTGCATGGGTACATGGGTCCCCCAGCCACCCATGCTGACCCAGGATTCCAGATGGGTATCCTACCTCTGCATCCACCAATGCTAGGAAGGGGGAGGGTCCTGGGCTTGTGGGTGCCACTCAGCAGTGAGCTCTGGGGTCTTGGGGGTATGGATTTACTGCCTAGGGACATCCATGCATAAGGCTACTATACATGTAGGTGAGGAATGAATCCTGAACTACACCCAAGGACAGGGCTTCTGCACTCGCAAATAAGCAAAGGGACTGAGTCGTGGTGGTTTGGAGGGGAGAGACCTGAAAATTGTTATGGGTCAGAATGATTACCAGCCCACATGGAAGTCCTGAGATGAGCTTATTAGCATAGAACATCACTGACCACAGCATGCCAGCCCAGACGAAAGCTATGGCTGGATGCCTGTCTAGCAGGGCTGGATCCCAATGCCTGACAGTAAGTGTCACATCAGGGAATGGGTCATTAGACTGGGCCCTGACACCAACCAGCATGCAAGAGAACCAGGTTCAGGGATGGATTCTGTGAAAAAATATGTGGGCCAAACCCTATGGAAATACAAGTCCTGCTGGTTAGGTTGAGAGTTGGGGTAGTGATGGGCAGAGCTAGGCATGACTATAAAACTCATGGATGCTCAGCAGTGCTAGGACTGGGCACAGGTGAGGCAGGTCCAGGCTGCAGCACCTACATGAGCACGCTAAAATAGTGTGTGGGATGGGCCAGCCCATAAAAGCTCATACATGAGACGAGTGAGGCAACATTGAACAAGAGCCAACAACTGCTGGCATACATGAGATCTGGGTCTGGGAGTGGCCCAAGTGGGGGAACCTTAGAAACTGCCCCAGTGGGTCATAACTCCCACAGTTGAGCACATGGTCAGGCCTGGGTGTTGCACAGGCTGGGCAGGGTAGCTCCATCTGTCAGCAAGTGTGTGAGTTGGTTTTGGACAAGACTGACTGGGTGTGAACAAGCAAACCATAGCCCACTGGCAAGCACAGAAACCAAGATGGAGTGCAGGTCATATCGGGCTGGGATGCCACACCTACCGATTCGCATGAGTCCTGGATGAGAGCAGACAGCAGGGCCAGGTTGCAATATCTGCTAGCAAGAGTAGGGACTGGGGGCTGACTGGGCCAGGCCAGGCTACAGCATCTGAAGGCAAAGGCCAAGACAAGGGAGGGGCTATGCCAAGCTGAGTCAGAGCTACCACTGGGCTAATTAGAATGGAATGCATGAGATCTGTGGCTTAGATCAGGCCTGGTTGGGGAGATAAGGGGAGACACTGTATGGGTTGTGGGTTCCACTGGTGAGTGCAGGGGCCAGAGTGGGTGCAGCGCTCTGGTCTGGATATGGATACAGTCTCCCTCGGCACTAGTGTGGACTCGGACTGCGGCATACAAGACTGGGCTAGACTCCAGCACCCACTGGAGCTCATGAGAACCAGGAGGTGGGGTTTAGGATGGGCTGGGCTAGGTCTCTGTCCCTTCTGAGCCATGCCTGAGCTGTGTCTGGGTATGGACCACACTTGGCTGGACTATAGAACCCAACAATAAAAACCAGAATGGGTGAGTGCTGGAAAGGAAAGGCCACAGTTCCTGCTAGAACAGGAGGTAGATTAAGTAGGTCCGGTCCATGGACCCACCAGTATGCACAAGATCTGACATTGAGATTTTGATGGAGGAACTTGGCAACTCCTCTGTTGGGACACAGTCCCTGTAGGTGAGCACAAGAAACAAGAAAGGGAGCAGTCCAGACCAGGTCAGGTCATGATACCCATGGGCTTACCTTTGGCTCAGGTCTGGGGCAAGCCAGGCTGGGCCAGTTCATATCACCTGCTGGCAAATCTGAGAGCCAGAATGGTGTATGGGTCATGCCAGGTCAGGCCTCAATACCAGCCACTCCACATTAAGACCAGGACTGAGGGCTGGCTGGGCTGACTAGGCTGTAGTCCTCACCAGTGTGAGTTGGAACTGGAGGCACGCTGGGCCAGGCCAGGCCAGGCCAGGATATAACACCCACTGGCAAATTTCAAGGTGAGGTAGGCCATATCACTCTGGGCTGCAGCATTCAACCAGCACACATGAGGCCTTGGGTTTGAGTGGGCAAACCCAGTAGGAAGGCTTTAGGCAGCTCCCCTGATGGGCCACTATTCCCACTGGTGAGTGTGGGAGCTGGGATTGGGGGAAGACCAGGCTGGGCAGGGCTACAGCCTCTGTTGACCTGCAAGTAAGCTAGATTAGGGACAAGCCAGGCTGAGCAAACTGTACCTATTGGTACATGCATAACCCGGAGAGGATGAGGGTTGGTTGGGCTCTGCAGCAGCATCAGCCTCAGATGCTGGAATGGGGGTGGGGGGAAACTGTCAAGCTAAACTGCAGTACAACCTGAGCAGCACAAGATCCAGGAGTGTGATGGACCCAGTAGGGAAACAGTGGGCACCTCCCTCTTGGGTTGTCACTCCCACTGTTGAGCATGAGAACCATGACTGGGACAGGCATGGCTAGACAGAGTGGCACCCATATGCACAGGCTGGATAGAGAGGCTGGTTTGGTCGAACTAGGCTTCAATGCCTCTTAACATATATGAGAGCTGAATGCAATGTGGGATAGACAGGACAAGCCCCTGTACATACTAGCAAGCACAGGAACCAGGACAGGAGGCAGACCTGGTGGAGGTTATTGCAGCTTGCTCTCACTAGGCTTCAGCTTCGATTGGTGTGTGGGGGCTGTGTGGTAGGCAGGATCAAGCTGGACTACAACACCCATTAGTTTACATAGAAGACAGGGCTGGAGTTTCTTTGGGAATCCCCCAAACTGAATCGCTGGACTCAGAATTCCAACCATTGAGGAAAGTGCAGCATCGTCTGACTGTGGAATGCATGTGTCAGAGCTGAGCCTCTTCAGTGGCTTAGATGGAGCAGTAGACAGCATATCCAGAATCACATGGAGGATATGACAGAACACTGCAGCTTGCACAAGACACCTGGTACCATAACTGAGGACAGAGGACAGAACAAATCAATCAACTACCCCAGTCAAGAGTTGGCAGTGAATACCTGAGCAACGGATACTCTAAGGTGGACTATGTCAGCCAATGATTTTTGCAGATTTCATCATGACTGGAGTGGCAAGACTGGCAGTAATACAAAACTGTTGAACTGTGAAAACCACTTGAGCAGGACCCTCACAGTATGCTCCACATTGGGGACCCTGAGATGGGTGAGGCTGGGTGTGTCTTCTCCCCTTATCTCTCCCCTGCCCCCAGACACAGGAAGGAAAAATGAGAATGTGAAAACAATTTCCTCTAGCCCTTAACCCTTCACAACCTAATCAAATATGTAAAAATTATCAAAATTAAATTTATATAATTAAAAAATATTAGAATAGAGGGATTCAAGATGGTTCTATAAAGAGGTCCATTGTTTGCCTACTTGTCTATCAAGATACTCCAAAGTTAACTGTTATGGAGAGCACTAGAGCTATCACATGGGACACAATTGTAGGCTATAAGCAAGAGTCTTTATTGGCCAAGCTTGGTGACAGTAGCTGGTGCTACACTCCAGGAACCACCATGGTACACAGTTGACATCAGGTGTTTTAAACTCCCATTGGCGTGCAGCAGCCAGGGATTTTTTTTTTTTCTCAAACCATCCAACCAGTGGACCATATTCTGGTTGGCACATAATACAAGTGATCCAATCAGCTTAGATAGTGCACAACACAAAATATCCAATCACCTTAAGTTCAGATCACACATGAAGCAAATCAGCTAGCAAGCACGTTTACAAAAGCAGATAACTTCGTTTAACTATGCTGGAAACTTAGTCAGAGAACCACAACGGAATCATATCTGCCCTCTGCTATAAGGCGCTACACCCCATCACAAAATTACCTCTTGGCAGCCCCAGAAACATTCTTGCATGATAACAAGGCAGACTGAACCTTTTGGATCCTGCTGGGTTCAGCGGGGTACCAAAAGCCCCCAGAACCCTGTGGCACTGGTCATCCCTAGGACACTGGAAATAAGGAGGCCCACCGCTTCAGTATTGAGAGCCATCCCCTTCACCACTGCTTCTTCCCTCTAATCACTTGAAAAAGAATCACAGATTGTGACTAGATTCCAGTGTCTGTACCCAGTCTGACTGCAGAGGCTCAGAACTCCCTATACATTGGGATATTTCTCACTGTAGGTTGGATGGCAGATTAAGGTCGAGTTGGAGCTCTGGACAGTGCAAATAAATGGGTGAGTAAAGTGAGTGTACACCATGACCTCATCTGAGCTAAGGACAGTGCAAATAAATGGGTGAGTAAAGTGAGTGTACACCATGACCTCATTTGAGCTAAGTAGCTAATCTTGGCACAAAGAAAAGGTGATTAATTCGAACACAGCATTTGATTCCATCTTCTGCTCCCCACAGTGACTGTAGCCAGAGGTATTCCCCTACAACCATCCTGAGTAGCACTCTGAACTCTCACCCTGCCTACAAATAATGGCCAGGTCTTCCTGGTCCCACCCAGCAAACTCCACTTGTGTGAAGCTTGTGTGAAGCAGCCCACCTAGCCCAGCAACTCATCAACCATCAGGACTTACAACAGGGCTCTTCATGCTGAGCCTAATACAACACAGCATTATGACTTGCTGGTGAATCCACACTTAGTCTAGGGCCAGCTTAAGTCTCGGGGCTTTGGGTTCTAGCCATAAACTGTCAGTTTGTTCAGTCCTAAAATAGCCACACTCAACCTAAACCAGTATGTATCACAGAGATAATGTTCATGGTACAGAGCCAAAGTCTCTCACATACTCAATCACTCTCTTACAACATCTTTGATAGCCTCCCTGACCCAGCATTGACGGAACCCTTAGAACTCAATTTGAACAGTGGTTACATGTTTCTCAATTCACTCAGCTCCTGGATCCAGCACGGACTTCATAACTCCAGTGCCTGGCTTGAATACTGACTGAAAAATCTGTGTGCCAGGCACACCCACAACACCAGTAAGGCATACTTCCAACAATTCAGAAGTTCATCACGTCAGTTGCACCCTTGAAAGATGGCTGGAGACCTGTGCAACAGGAATCTTTGTAATCACACCGAGCTGCAAGAACAGTCCAGATGCTAAACACAGTTACCACCAACTATAGTGAATAAAGGCCGAGGGGGACAAACCTACAAAATCTAACTGCAACTAAAGATAAAGCACTCTTTCAAAATCACAGCCACAAGCACGTCTCAAGGAACAGACTTTAGACAACAAAAATCATCCCCCAGAAGCAATAGAAATAAGAGATCATCCAGGTGCGCAAAAATCAGCATAGAATGCAAGAACCATGGACAAGGAAGAAAACACAACTCCTCAAAAGAACACAAGAATGTATTCAGATTGGGTTGTGAAGAAAGGAAAACTGAAAAATGTCTGGAAAAATTCAAAATAATGGTTTTAAGGTTAGGAATAATACAAAGTTAAATGGAGTTAGGAAGTATATAAAATGCATGAGAAATTCAGCAGAGATATTTGAAAAGAACCAAACATATATATCAGAAATGAAGTACTCAGTAGGTCAAATTGGAAAAACAGTGGAAAAGCTTAACAACAGACTACAAGAGATAAAAAGACTATTCAACTGGGAAGACAGGTTTTTAAAATATGTTAGTCATGGGCCCTGTGCGATGGCGCAGTGGTTAAAGTCCTCGCCTTGCACGCCCGGGATCCCATATGGGCGCCAGTTCTAATCCCGGCAGCCCCACTTCCCATCCAGCTCCCTGCCTGTGGCCCGGGAAAGCAGTTGAGGACGGCCCAAAGCTTTGGGACCCTGCACCTGCGTGGGATACCCAGAAGAGGCTCCTGGCTTCGGATTGGCTCAGCTCCAGCCATTGCGGCCAACTGGGGAGTGAATCATTGGACGGAAGATCTTCCTCTCTGTCTCTCCTCTCTGTATATCCGCCTTTCCAATAAAAATAAAATAAATCTTTAAAAAAAAGTGACCATAAAGTTCCCCAGAAAAATTGCATGGTAATAAAATAGTCTCAATAAAAAAAATTTAAAAAAAAATATGTTAGTCATGCAGAGGAAAAAAAGAAGAAACAGAGCTTTGAAAACTGTGTTTAGGATCTATAGGATACTACCAGATGCTCAATTACATGAATCATTGGAATTCCTGAAGGAATGAAAAAACAAAAAACAAATATGTGGACCCAGAAGAAGGTCCTGGCTTCTGACTCCAGCCTGGCCCAGTCCCACCCATCGCAGCCATTTGAGGAGTGAGCCAGTATATAAAACATCTCTTTCTCTATCTCTCCCTCTCTAACTGTAATTTGCCTTTCAGATATAAATGTTTTTCTAGAAAAAAGAAAAATAAGGGACCAGAGTAGTGGCTCAACATTCTCTACCTGGGTCTCAGGATGGCTGTGGGTGGATCTCAGGATGGGGCATCTCATGCCTGGATCCCACATGCCAGCCACCATGTACACGTGGTAAGCTGTCCCCAGGTGGCCAGTGCCCCATTTGGCGCCAGGCTCCACCTGCTGGCTGCCTGGCTGGGGAACTCTGGGGATTGGGTTCTTTGAATTGCCGCTTTGGTAGCTCCAGGTTGAACCCACTGTGCTTCTGGGATGTAAATCAATCCTAAAGATTCCCAATGACAGTAACTCTTCCTTTGAAGAACTTGTAATCACTGAACAATGCTGAGCACCGAACACCAATTCATGCAAAAGCTAAGGCTCGGGGCTTGTCCAGCAGGATATGCTATTACCTGACATGATGTTGGATCAGCTGACGGGTCGCACCAGGCAGGGCCATGACATTAACTAGCACTCGAGAACCATATCCAGGAGTGGATTCTGTGAGGGATGTGTGGGCCACGCCCTGTGCAAATTCTAGCCCCACTGGTTAGCTCAACAGTTTGGGTGGCGTGACCAAGGAGCCTGCCATCACTCACACATGAAGGAACCTATAACAGCTAAAGCTGGGCCAAGCTAAAGCAAAGAGCCAGAAATATCTTCTAGGTCTTCCACGTGGGTACAGAGGCCTAGGCACTTGCACCCTTTTTTTGCTGCTTTCTCACGAATATTAGCAGAGTATGCTCCCTTCTTAAGGTGAGATCAGTGGCAAAATGAAAAACCTTACAAATTTGGTTGAAGTGGTGAAAGTTTTATTTGTATTATTTTCCAAAATTTGGTGTTTTTTAAATCACTTGTCATTTTGTCATAATAATTTTTGAAAAAACAATTCAAGTCATTTTCAGAATAATTAAGAAATGGTGTTCAATTGCCTGAAAACCTACTTTTTTAAAGTCATGGTTTGCTTTCAAAGATATGACCCTTTTTGTTTTTTCTTGAGTTGAGGTTGGTGCCATGGTGTAGTATGTTAAGCCTCTGCCTGTGGTGCAGGCATTCCATATAGCTTCTAGTTTATGTTTCCATTGCTCCACTTTCAAGCTAGTGCCTTGCTTTTGGCCTGGAAAAGAAGCACAAGTTGTCTCAAAGCCTTGGACTCCTGCACCCATATGGGAGACTCACAAGGAGATCCAGCTCCTGCCTTCAGACTGCCCCAGCACCAGTCGTTGCAGCCATTTAGGGAATGAACTAGTAGATGGAAGATATTTCTCTCCATCTCTCTTTCTCTCCATAACTCTGAATAACTCTGTAATGCTAAATCTTTAATATCAATTTTCTTGTTTTATGCATGGATGTTTATAGCAGCTTTGTTCCTAATTGTCAAAACATATAAGCAACCAAAATATCCATCAGTAGTTGAATGCATTATTAATTGTGGTGCTTCCAGACAGTGGAATCTTATTTATTGCTGAAAAGAAATGTGTTATCAAGCTGTGAAAAAAAAATAAAGAAACTTGGATGCATATTACCAAATGAAGGAAACTAATCTGAAAATGCTAACTAATTGTGTAATTGCAATTAATGACGTTCAAGCAAAGGCAAAATTATGGAGGCAAAAGTGGATTCTAGACGTAATGTGGATAGATAAATATAAAAGATGTTTGGATAGTGAAAATATCATGTGTGATACAATAATGGTAAATACAAGTTATATATTTGTCCAAACCCATAGAACATTTAACACCAAGCATCAACCCTAATATAAGCTAAGATTTGTATAAGCTCCCAAACAGACATGACGTGCTAATGTACATTTTTCAAATTTCTCCTCTTTGGGTGATGCTGACAGGTTATGCACATGCAGGGTTAAGGAGGAGTATGATATGAAATATCCCTACACCATCTTCTGTTTTGTTGTGAACTACAAACTGTTCTAAAAATAAGAATATCTCTTTTTTTAAAGTCACAAAAGACTTTGGAAATAGCTTGACAATTTCATCTCATATGTGTAATTATATCACAATCTCTGGGGCAATAATGGTACATCAGTACTTTCTCACGATTGTTGAGAAATGCTAATGTCAAGTTCAAAGAGCAATATAGAAAAATATGAGTTCTTACTAGGGAAAAGACAGAACTACTTCAAACTCCATAAATTACATGGGTTTCAATATCTAAAAAAATTGCTAAGACATGGTAAATTGTCAAGAATACTGCCTAAATAAAACAGAGAATGTGTCCATCTACTCAAAGATGGAATTTCTGAGCCTTCTAAGATTTAATTTTTTAAAAGGGAGTTCACTGATGTCATTAACTTGAATAAAACCTTTTCATTCTTTTCTTTGAAGTAGATAAATGTGGCTATATTAAAAATAATAATCAGTCTGCATACCATCCGATTACAGATTAAGCTTCAAAAACACAATCACTCTCCTATAAATGTAAATCTAGATAAGCTATAAAGCTTTTGATTTTTACTTTCTTGGCAAGGCATTTTTAATTTTTAATTAGTTTTTAACAGATTCAATGTAAAAAGCATTTTTCTTCAAGCATTTAGAGCTAACCACTTAGAAATTTTTTCTTTTTAAAGACTTTTGAATAGGAACTACGATTTTGATTTTACCGTCTTCATAATGAAACTGGAGATGAATCCTAAAAGTGGTACTTTCTTCTTATCTCCTTCCAGTTCAAAATATTTACATCTCTTAAGAGCTTTGGGCCCCACACACTCAAGCCTCAGCATGATCTATTTGTCATTTTGTCATTTGAGCCTTCTCCTGGGAAAACTGTCTTTGTCTGTCGCCCAAACACACTCTGGTTCTCATCATAATGACACTTTGCCTGGGGCTACAGTAGGGAACCCTTGTTCTCCTCTGTGTCAGTCTGTGGGGCGGGTGCTTGTCACGTTTCTGAACATTCAATATGTTTGCCAGAGCAATATTGGCACAGGAATAAAAAGTGTTTCAGAACATGTTCCACCTTGGGGACCCTGGAATAACATCGGGTTGGCTATCCCGCATCCCAGGGTACTGATGCAGTTTGGCTGCTGGGAGCTCCCCTCTTTCTCTCCCCATTTTTTCCAGATACTGGGAAAAAAAGGAGATTGGAGGCAGTTGTCTCATCCACTTTTCCATCCCTTGACATTCCGGTCTTATTCGGTGGTCCACATGGACACACATCCCTCTTGGGTATTGTAAACATCGAAAATTTTTTTAAAGATTCATTTATTTTTATTGGAAAGGCAGATATACAGACAGGAGGAAAGAAAGAGAGGAAGATCTTCCATCCAATCTCCCATCTGAAGATTCACTCCCCAAGTGACTGCAACGGCCGGTCTGTGCCAAGAGCCAGGAATTTCTTCCGGGTCTCCCACACGGGTGCAGGGTCCCAAGACTTTGGGTCATCCTTGGCTGCTTTCCCAGGCCACAGGCAGGGAGCTGGATGGGAAGTGGAGCGGCCGGGATTAGAACCGGTGCCCACATGGGATCCCGGCACGTTCAAAGCAAGGACTTTAGCCACTACATTATTGCGCTAAGCCCAAAATAAAATTTTTATTTAAAAAAAAAGAAAAAATATTAGAAATTACTGAAGAGGTAGAAACAGAGAAGTAGACCAGGATAGACCAATGCCCAGGAATGGACCAGATAAAACCAAGACCTACTGACCCAGTCTGGAGCTGCCATATGGGCAGCAGGGACCCAATTACATGATGCACCACATTCTGCCTCACAGGATATACACTAGCAAGCAGCTGGAATGAAGAGAGGAGCAAGGGCCCAGCGTGGTAACCTAGTGCCTAAAGTCCTTGCATTGCATGTGCTAGGATCCATACAGGTGCCGATTCATATCCCAACTGCTCTACTTCTCATTCAGCTCCCTGCCTGTGGCCTGGGAAGGCAGTAGAGGATGGTCCAAAGCCTTGGGACCCTGCAATCCGTATGGGAGACCAAAAAGAAGCTCTGCGCTCCTGGCTTCAGATTGGCTCAGCTCCAGCCATTGCGGCCACTTGGGAAGTGGACTAGCAGACGGGAGATCTTGCTCTCTGTCTCCTCTCTGTAAATCTGACTTTCCAATAACAATAAAATAAGAATGAGAGAGAGATGGAGAAGCAAGCGCACAAGTGTAAGCCACTCTGTTATGGGATGAAAGGGCTCAAAACAGGGAATATATGTTTGTTTATGTGAAGATGGAGCTACAGGGCACAGGTTCAGGAGGGGGTCTATCAATGATTTTACTTACCAACCACAACAAGGGATCGGGTTAAACCAGATAGAAGCCAGGAGACTGAACTATAATTGTGTCATGAGTGCAGTAGAAGCCAAGGCCTCAGGGCATCTATTATCGCTTTAATAGGAATATTAGTAGTAGGCAGGATAGGAAGTGGAACAGCCAAGACTGCAATAACCCAATCCCATATCAGTTCCCCACATTGCAAACAAGGACTTTACTTGCTGTGCTGCAGCAATGCCTGGCCAAAGATTATGTTTCACAAAAATGAAAGCAGAGCAGGGTAGGAATTTGGTTGAGCAGTTCAGGGAACCTTTGAGGTATGCATGCTCCACCACAAGGAGGCAGGATGAGAGCCAAAGAATCTGACAAATTCAAGATTCCTCTTCCCACACACATAGCCACCCTGGGCTCTGGTGGCCATGCTGCCCAGAGGACCACTTACACAGGAAGCTCCCAGTGTATGACTTCAGCCTGCACCCCTACTAGCTCTTTTCAAAACTGGGCAGGGGTAGGGAAGGGAGGAAATCAGCCCATCTCTCTGTCCTTTCCATTTCTTTGCTTTTACTGATGATTGAAGAAGGTATCTCAGTTATGGGGAAGACAGAGAAAGACACCTTCCTTCCATCTGTCAACCCACATGCAAAACGAGCTCCAGCCTGAAGCCATGATCGCAGAACTGCTTCCCAGCCCTTTGTGTGGGTGGCAAGCTGGGCCCAAAATCGTGGACCCCGTCTCCTGTTGCCTTCAATAGGCACGTAATAAGGACCAAGATGAACTCCTAGGTGGCTAGCAGTGCAACCCCATATGAACCACACATGTCTGTAATTACAAGTCCCAGCTTCCTGCCAACACTGTGGGATGGCACAAGTGATGCTTCAAGCACTTCGGATCCTGTTGCACACCTGCAGAACCTGGCTGAAACTCCTGAACCCTTGCTTCTGCCTGGCCCAGCACTAGTATTTAAACAAACTGAGAGAAAAACCGAAGTGCAGACCTTTGTATCCATCTCTGTCTGTGTCCCCTGCCTCTCAGCCTTTTACTGTCTGCTTTCAAGACATATATCCTGCAGTTCAACAGCACAGTCACCAAAAGAGATTGAGAGAGAAGCGGATCCTCCATGCCCTGGATTACCCCTCAAAAATCACTGGTGTAGGTCCAGGCTGAAGCCAGGAGCCCAGAACTGCATGCTGATCTCCAATGCAGGGGGCAGAGGCCCAAGGCTACCTTCCCAAGCCCATTAGTAGGGAGCTGGATATAAATCAAACCCTGGCCTTACCCACTGAGACTCAACCCCTCAACCATGTTGTCAAGCCATTCTTGGCCCTGATTGGGATCCCAGATGGTGTGGCTGAGCTCATTGCATTGCACTGGTCCCACAGGGAAATAATACCGACTATGAAATCATATGGGTCAAAATAGGTCCGTGTAGCCCTCAGACCTAATGGCCAACAGGTTCTGGCAAGATCAGCAGACCAAACACCTAGCTATACAGGACACCTGGTGTCTCCCTAGTCCTGGGACCTACTCCAACCAGAAGTGGGAGAAAGGATGTACAGACAATGGTGCAGCCTCAGCATGGTATTACATCAGGTGGAAACTGGTGAGCCAGGAGCTGGGGCTACAGAGACCATGGTGGAAATCTAATATAAGAACCCAGACCTGGAACTTGCTGGAGGGAGTGGCACAACTGACTGCAAACAAAGAGCCATGTACCAACTGCAATAAGTTAAATTGAACTGTAGACCTATGGGTGACACAGCTTAGAAACCTGCCCCAAGGAGAAGACTCTGCTAACCAGAAGTACAGTGACCAAAAGCAAAAGAATAGAGGCACAGTGAATATTACTGAAGACTCTCCTGCAAAGGAGCAAAAGCTTTGCCAAGTTAACTGAGGAAGACATTGAGAAAATGGGGAATACAGAATCCAAAACACTTGTTACAGAACTTAACAAGAAGCACATCGAGCAGGCATTCAAGGAATTTAAGGAGTTTATCACACAGGAAATGAATCAAATGGAAGCTGATATATCAGAAATGAAGAATACAGTGGAGCAAATGAAAATTACAGTGGGGGGTCTCCAAAGCAGAATGAAGGAGGCAGAAGAAAGAATCTCAGAATTGGAAGATATTTCCTGTCACCAGGGGAAAACAAACAAAAACCTGGATGCAGAGAGCTGGATCAAGCCAAAAAAAAAGTATTCCAGAATGGAAAGACACTAATAAAAAGCCAAATATAACAGGGGAATGCCAGAAGGTGCAGAAAGAGAAGCTGGGCCTAAAAAAGTATTTAATGAAATAATAAGGGATATTTTCCCTAATCTAGAGAAAGAATTGGGAAACAACATCGAGGGGCACAGAACTCCCAACAGGGTTGGCCAAAAGCAATCCTCACCAAGACACATGAGAAACAAGCTCTCTTCAATCGAACAAAAGGAAAAGATCCTTAAATGTGCACATGAAAAAAAAAATCAACTGACATATAAAGGAATGTCAATTAACCTCGCAAGAGAGCTCTCACAGGAAACTCTGCAAGCCAGAAAAGAATGGAACAACATATTCCAGATTCTAATGTTACGGGGTGTGAGCGAGATCACTCCAGACACGTCTAAGGTTTATTAATGTGTCTTTATAACGAAGCTTGGTGATAATAGAGCACAGTAGCAAATCACAAGTCCATATGGCAATCCAACCAAACATAATCCAAAAGGGGTACAAATGGTCATTAACCTTAAGTCCATCTGTTAAGCTGAAGAACTATGTCCCAACTTCCCCAACAATATAAGTTATCCTAAGAGACATGCAATGAATAACCTGGACACACTTACAAAGCTGCAGACATTCACCTTTCCCTGACTTCTCTGCCCACATGCCATCGCTGCTAGGTCTTACCTCTCCTGGAACTCCTGATAGTACACAAAGCAGAAACAACATTAATATATCCACTGTCCCATCTAAGCAGTTCTCAGGGACCATGATTGCTCTGACCAGCAGAGCCAGTAACGTGGACAGGGAGAGGGTGTGGGGATGAAGCACCAACAGGAGACCAGTGATGGTAGAAGTCTCTGTAAAATCTCGCTTTATTGCTCCTTCACCTCTGTCCTAATTTAGCCAGCATATTGGGTACAGATGAGTCCAATTAGTCTAGGTGTTTTTAACCACAAGCCCAGTTCCTGTTCTTGCCCAGCTCAATGAGCGCTAATCAACTCCTTAGCCCACTGTCAGTGGGTGCTGGCTATCACTAGCTGCACCCCGTAACACTAAAAAATTGTCAGCCCAGGATAGTGTACCCAGCAAAGCTTTCCTTTGTCTTTGAAAATGAAATAAAATTCTTCCACAGTAAAGTTAAAAGAATTTGCCTCTTTCAAACCTGCCCTACAAAAGATACTTAAAGATGTTCTCTTGACAGAGGCAAATGCGAAGAACATCCTAGTAAAATGACAAAAGAAGATTAAATCAATGAACAACCCATTGCTAAAATGACAGGACCAAGTTACCCATTCATATTAATCCTGAATGTAAATGGCTTAATCAATGAAACATCATAGATTAGTAGACTAAATTTAAAAACAAAACCCATCTATTCATTGCCTACAGGAGACATATTTCACCAACAAAAATAAGTGGAAACTATATCTCATGGATTTTGATTTGTTGTTGTTGTTAGTTTCATCTGCTCAAAACATTTTCTTCCCATTAAATTCTTCAATGACTTAGATCATACAATAGCATCATTTTCTTCAAGGTTTTTGATTTTCTTTTTCATTTCTTCAGCGACACATTACTCATTCAGTAGCATGTTATTTAACTTCATAGTGCTGTTAATTTCTTTTTTCTTCCTGTTGTTGATTTTGTTTTGGGGCTTTTCATTTAAGGGGATGTATAGTAGCTGTGAAATGGAGACTAACATATCCAGATGTGAGGATACAATGCAGTATGCATCTCTACTTCCAGACCAAAGATGGACTTACAATGAAACTGTTCACTATATCTTGACAATAGGATGCTGGACTTTCTGCCATTGTCCATGCCCGCAATGATGGACATATGACTGTGTATGAAGAAATATACTATAGTAACGGTATAGGGGCATTCAGTGAGCCGGGAGGGAATTGGGGAGGGAATAAGGGAAATCCCAGGACCCATGGAACTCTATCATAAAATGATAATAATAAAAAGAAGTAAAATAAATAAATCTTTTTTAAAAAGCACAAATATCCCTCTCACAATTCCCCCCACACACCCACTCACTCCCTGAATATCACATGTCTGTGATTTCCTCATCCTCTTTTATTAAAAAAAAAAAAAAGGGGTGACTCTAAGGTGGACTATGTCAGCCAATGGATATTGGAAAGATTTCCTCATCCTTGGATTGGCGAGATTGACAGCATTTCAGAATTAGTGAAACTACTTAAGAAAAACCTTGTAGCATGCTCCACATCGGGGGGGGTGGGGGCCCTGGGATGACATCGGGTGGCCATTTCCCATCCCAGGGCACTGATGTGGTTTGGAGGCTGAGTGTGGCTTCCCCCTCATGCCCCGCCCCCATCTTCCTGCTTCTCCCAGACAAAGAAAGAAGAAAAAGAAAACTTGGAAACATGGTCTCATCAACTGGCCCCTAATCCTCAATCCTTCTCATCCTGATCATCTATGTAAACATCATCAAAAATAAAACTTACTTTTAAAAAAAGAACATAAATCTGTTAGGAGTACATTCCATGGTGTTTCTAGTGATGCATACAACCCACATGCAACTGTCTATCTTGCAGGCCAGGCTCTATCCACATTCCAGCTGCTTACTCAGATACACCCTGACATGCCTCAGAGAACTGCCAGGGCAGAGGTGGAGGGGGATGGGAAGAGGGGTGTTGCAATGCCGCCTATGGGAGATACCTGCAGAAATTGCTTCTCCTTGGCTTCAGCCAGGACCAACACTATCCCTTTCTGAACCTTGGGGAGGAAATCCATCCACAAGAGATGTTTTTTCTTTCCGTCTGTTTTTCCCCTAGTGGTGGGAAAGGCAGAGAAACACAAATACTGGGAGAGAAAGACTAAGACACTTTCTTCCATCTGCTGGACCAAATTCCAAACAGCCTTTGGGGTTGAATCAAGCCAGGATGTGTTTTTGCAGAGTGTGAGAGAGATCACCCCAGACCCAAGTGTAGGATTTAGGAGTCTTTATTGGCCAAGCAGGAGCCACTGCGCCACACAGCCGATGTCAGGGGGCTTTAAACTCATCCTCTAATGATTGAGAGCCTTACGGAACAAACTAAGTTTCTACAGGTTCAATTAAGTAAGTGGCAGGAGGCAGGGAGTGAGCAGTCGCAGCCCAAAGTTTTCCTGTAGTTAATTAAAGTAACACAGTAGGAGACAGGAAGGGTAGGGTACGCCAGAACCTCCAGGGCCATTTCCACGTTGTCAATTAACTTGAATGGCACAGGACTCAAGAAGAGCAGAGCGCACAGGAGGAGCCAAGGAGCCGCCACAGCTGTTTTCGTGCTGTCAATTAACTTAAATTGTGGGGGAGGCAGGAGGGGCATGTGAGGAGCATCTGCAGCTGGTTTTGCGCATTCAATTAACTTGAATGAGAGAAGGTAAGAAGGGCAGGGCATGAAACCTTGATTTCCACGCTGTCCACACTATCAACAAGCTGGTGCTAGCTGTCAGCCAGCTGCATCTCATCACAAATGAGGCCAGGATCTGGGAACTGTATCCTCCTCTCCTGGGTAAGTGGGAAGGAGGGAGAGCCCATGAACCTGGGCCATTATCAGCTTCCTTCCCAGGTACATGAAAAAGGAGCTGAATCCCATTGTGGGCAGCTGGGGATACAGCCCCACCTGAGCCACACATGGCTGTAAGTTGAGAGCCCAGGCTCACCCCTCAGTCCCAGTTCCTGCCAACACTCACTGTGGGAAGACACATGACCCTGACACACAGCTTGGTAGACCTGGCTGAAACTCCTGAGCCCTGGCTCCTGCCTGGCCCAGAGCTAGCAATTTCAGAACATAAGGAAGGAAAGCAGACAAGCAGCTATTTCTGTTTCTTTGTATCCCCCACCCCTTAGTCTTTAATTCTTCGCTTCCAAGATATATTTGCTTGAGTTTCCAAGATATATTTGCTTGAGTTGAACAGTGGAGTCACCACAAGAGACAGAGAAGGGGATATGCCAACTGCCTGGATTATCACCCAGTTCTGTAGGCTAAATCCTGGAACCCACAACCGAATGATGTTTTCATCTGGGAGCAAGGGCCATATGCTCAGACTGTCAGGTACTGCCATCCCAAGCACATTAACAGAAAGCTGCACAGGAAGCAGAACCTGATCTCCCAGTTGCCAGGTGGACTTTGCCTACTGGGGCTTAGCACCTAAAGCCACAAGGATAGCCCTACTCTTAGCCTTTCAACATCAAGCATCCATAACTTCACTGGACTTCACCTGTGTTCTCAAGCCAAACTGGGCCCTGATTGGGACCCCAGGGTAAGTGTCTGGCCTTTGGGGACAGTAGATGGGAGCGCTCCTATGCTTCTCTGGCTTCTGTCAGTCTGCTTCTGCAGTAAGGAACACTGGATTTATGTTGTCTGTTGGCTTATTTTGTCCTTCATTGCTGTAGAGCTGCCTGAGGCCGTACAGGCAGCCAGACAGACACAGGTAAATTCCATTCCCAAAATGGAACTCAGAGCAGGCCAGGTCTCTAAAGCCACTAGAACTGCATCTGAGTCAACTACATCGGGGCAAGGGTCCATTTACCTGTTTTACATCATCTGCTGCCTTTTTAGCACTTTAACAGTGTGCCGCCACCAGCACTGGAATCTCTGCTTCTTAGGGAGGCTGGCTTTCCAGGCAGTGGCTTAACCCAAGGGGCCTCAAGGCCACCCCCTTAGATGATCTGGGGATAATCTAATCCGTGGGGGACACATCTGGTAGCTCAGTTCAGGTGTTTCTGGTGGTGCCCATATCCCACATGGGAGCACCTGCCTTCTAGTTCATACTCTGCTTCAATTCCAGCTTCCAGCTCAGACACACCCTGGAATGCCTTGAGTCATGGCCAGGGTCCCGCACTGCTGCAGATGCAAATCCAGTCTCAGCCTCCAGTCCCAGGATTTGCCAATACTCACTGTAGAAGACACAGGTGAGTTTTCAAGCACTTGGGACCTTGGGAGACTTGGCTGCAGTTCCTGAGGCCTGGCTTCTACCCGGTTCAGCACTAGCAGTTTCAGACACTGCAAGAGAGAAGCAACAACCCAGACATTTCTGCATGTCTCTCTGTCCCCCTGTCTCAGAGACATTGCTTTATGCTTTTAAGATGTATGTTCATGAAAGACAAAGACAGAAGGGGGAACCTTCAGACCCTCAATTACCACACAAATGGCTACATAGGCTAGAGTAGGACCAGGGCGAAGCTGGAAAACCAGGACTGCATGTAGGTCTCAGCTGTAGGAAGCAGGATCCCACATGCTTGGGCTGCCTCCTGCCACCATCCCAGGCACATCAGCAGGGAGCTGCATGGAAAGCACATTCCTGGCTTTCATATTACTTGTGTGCTTTTCCCTCTCAGGCTTAGCAGCCCTGGGCCACAGGGCCTGATCCCCTTTCTGCCTTTCAGCCACATGGATCTACAACTTAATTGGATTTCACCTATGTTCTTCCCTGATCATGGCCCAGGTGATGTTGTTGGCCTTTGGGGCACCAGCTAACAGATATGACTGTTCCTAGGCTCCAGTAGAGAGAGCAGTTACCATTACCTTTGTCTGTTTCTAGGGTTCCTACCCCACTAAGACTTTCTTCGTTGCCCCACAGCAGATTGAGGCAGCCAAACAGGTGATTCCTCTGTTGGATTTCCTCCCCAAATGAATGGGATAGGCCTTCCTCAGCCACCTAGAACTCTAGGTCAGCCACAAGGAGCAGGGGCCCACTTACCACTTTCATTACCTGCTGCTTTTCCAGTGCTTCAGTAGAGGGCTGGATGGCAGGTGCAGTTGCCAGCATTGGAATGTCTGTTTCTAGGGAATGCTGCCTTTGCAAGTGGAGGTTTATCCCATGAGGCCTCCAGGCCAGCCTTCCAGTGAGTCTGGAAATCCTAAACCTGTGATTTAGTATTTTTGTGCTTGGCAGATGAGCTCCTGTGTTTCTAGTGATACCCACAACCCACATGGCAGTGCCTGTTTTGAAGTCTAGGCTCTACTTCCATTACAGCTTCCTGCTCAGACACACTCTGGCATGCCCCAGGTCATGGTCAGGGTGCTGATGGCTCTTCTACTCACAAAGAACGTGCAGGAACCACCCAAAGGCTAACTTCAACCTGGAACCATGCTAAGTTTTAACGAATGTAAGGAGGAAATGAGCCCATGTGAGATGTTTGCCTTTCTGTCTGATGCTCTCCATCTCTCTGCTTTCGTGGATGGTGGGTTAAGGTGTTTTAGTTATGGAAAGAGGCAGAAGAAACACAAAGACCAATAGAGACACAGAGAGACAAAGACATCTTCCTTCCATCTGCTTAAGTATAATAGCTTCCAGGGCTGGGTCAGACCAAGCTGAAGCCTGGACCTGGGGTGGGGGGCTCTATGAGCCTGAGTCATCTCCTGTTGCCTTTCCAAGCCTATAAGCAAGGACTATATCCCATCATGGGCAGCTGGGAATGCAACCCTAACTCCAACATGCGCTGGTACAATTGCAAATCCAGGCTCAGTTCCCATCCCCAGCTTCCTGCCAACGCTTACTGAGGGAGACAGTGCTGAGGTGATTCTTCAAGCACTTGGGCCTTTAGCACATGCCTGGGAGACGTGGCTGAAGGTCCTGAGGCCTGGCTTCTGCCTGGCCCAATGCTAGCAGTTTCAGAAATTTAGAGAAGCTATAACCCAGACACTTCTGTATGTCTCTGTATCTCCCCACTCTTTTTTTTTTTTTTTTTTGGCCTCTTGTTGCCTTGGGCATCAGCAAGTGAGGGACACAGAGAGAGAGAGAAATCTTCCATCTAGTGCCATTACTCCCCACATTTCCACAAAGATTAGGACAGTTGCAGAAAGAAACCAGGAGTTGAGAACTGCATGGTAGTCTCAGCAGTGGTTGGTCATGCCCAATTGTTTAGGCTGTCTCACACCACACATTGGTAGGAAGCTGCATCGGAAGAAGAACCTTGCCTCCAGGATTCACTGGGGGCCTTGCCCATCAAGGCTAAACACCCTGGGCCACAGGGCTAGCCCCACTCTCAGCCTTTAAGCTGATAAACTGATAAGCTGATAAACCCTGGAAGCTTTAACCTAATCAGCACTTCAGAGCATTCTGTTGGGCTTTGGGAATGAACTAGCAGATGGGTCAGCTTCTGTACTTTTCTTTTTTCCTGCTTCTATCTGCCCCTAAAATGAATAAAGCTATCATTTTTGCTAAAACTTTTTCTGTCACATTTTTTTTCAAATTTATTTAATCATTTGAAAGCAGAGTTACAGGTCGAATGATGGGCTCGGAAAAGCCTTTTAAATCTGTTGATCCTCCCCTCAGTTGCCCACAGTTCTTGGTGCTGAGCCAGGCCTTTGCACTTATCCAAGCACTCCATCCTGGTCTTGCCTGTGGCTGGCAGGGCCCCAAGTACTGATACAGTCTCATACTCCCTTCCCAGGTACATGGACCTGGATAGATTCATAGTGGAGGTTAGTATTTAAAGTGACAGTGTTTACTGTTTATACCACAAGTGGCCCTCTGTTATGGGGGAGTAGAAGAGTCTTAATTGCTAATTCAAACAGCTGCCTCAGTGTCCCTCCTTCTCTATTCATTCTTTGGGGTCTTGAAATGAATTTTTAAGTATTCATTAAATACCTTCCACCACAGCTTTTAACAACACTTTTTCAGCCCTCCATTGTTACTGCCTCAACTTTAGGCTTCTGTATTTGTTTCTGAATAGATTTAATAACAAAAAATATGCTATTTTCTCTCTCTTTCGGACTTTTACAGATGTTCTGAGATTTGATTTATGTGCTTTTAAAAATTATTTTGTAACTATGATCATGCTCTGTCAGGGGCAGCTGGGGAGAAAAATAAAAATAATTACTACCGTTTTCTGTGCTCCAGAACACCAACCTATTTGAGCACTTCCGGCTTTTTTTTTTTTAATAATGGTGTAATTGAACTGACAGGATGTTTGTGAGTCTAAAGCACGAGGTGTAACTCTATGGCCCTAGCAAAATGGAGGCAAGAGCCAAATTCTAGGAGCTCACATCTTTGATTACTGATTGGACCAAAGGCATGTCAATCTTCACATTTCATCAACTGAGCTTAAAGCTCACAAGCAAGGAGTGATCCTTTATTGACTCGTCTAGTCTAGTTTCCGTTGCCCTGCAATCTGTGTACCTAAATCTATCCCACATTGTCGGCATCCATTTTAAGTACAAGGTAACAGATAAGGTGTAACCCTAAGGCCCCTAGCAAAATGGAGGCAAGAACCAAATTCTAGGAGCTCAGGCCCATGATTACTCATTGGTCCAAAGGCATGTCAGTCTTCATGTCTCAGCAAATGAACTTAAAGCTCACAAGTAAGGTGTGATCCTTTATTGGCCCTCCTAGGTTCTGCTGCCCCATATCTGTGTACCTAAATCTATCCCACTTTGTCGACTGCCATTTTAAGTACAGGCTTGGTTACTACCGTGTCCCTCCTGTCCCTGCTGACCCTCCGTAAAGCAGTGTCACAGTTTGTGCTCCGTGACGTCACCTGTGTCATCACATCCTCTGCCACTCCTAACACCGGCAGCCCGCCCAGCTCTCAGAAGCCTCCTCCCCTCCACTGCAGTAAAGTGGGCAGTAATCAGCTCAGCTGCTTTGTTTACCATACTTTACTTCCAACTTTGGTTGGTTAATAATGCCACCTGCCCTTTCAAACGTGGAGGAACCTCTGCAGCCTCCTGAGGATCAGAGCGGAGCTGGTGGCGAAGGCGGCCCAGATTCCTTCTCATTAGAAATTGGTGTGGCCCCAGATGACTGGGCCATTACACTCACTGGAGCCATAGCCCCTATGGCTGTTCACGACGTTGTTCAGGATTTCTGGGAAGAGGAAGCGGAGGGAGAAGAACCATGGCCCGAGGTTGAAGACTACAGAAATGTACGCTTAGAAGACGTGGAGTTGGAGGACGAGGAGGAGGAGGAGGTGGAGGATTTGACAGGGGAATTTGAGAGTGAAAATGGTGAGGAGGAAGAAAATAGCGAGGCAATGAACGATGATGAGGACAACAATGAGGAGTGGGGAAGTGAAATCAATGAAGATGAGATCAGCAGTAGAGAAGAGATCCTTCAAGAACTTTGTAGTGATGGTAAGTTCCCTGTGGTGGTGTTTCAATGTGGAATCTGGCAATACCCTCACACACTGATCTGTTCTAGTGACTGTATGTTGGCCCTATGTGTCCATGTGGTGTTTCAACTGTGTGGTCCTTGCCCAGAGACCCTCAGGCTTCTTTCTGTAACTGATTTAAAAATTGGATTATTTTCTAAGAAATATTGTCCTAAAGTTTTGATTACTATTCCCTATTGCAACAGGTGAATACAATGTTGAAGCCTTCCCAGCCGAAACCCAAGAAATTGATCTCCAGGAGAACAAAGAAGGCAAAAGTGAAACTTCTGAAGAGGGAACTGAAAATGATCAAGACAAGGCATAAAGACATCCCCAGAAAACAGGTATTTCTACATAACACACAAAAAAATATGTTTTTAAAATGTAGTTGTGAAACTCAGTTCATTATTATTAATGTACTTGTGTGTAAAGAGTATAGTATGCAGCATGTTCTTCATTGAAAATGTTTGAGTTTGGGTAACTTTTTATAAAATGTATTTAGCCCACTCCTCTCTGGACACCCAAAGGTCTGGTGCCAGTGTCAGTTCAGCTCTGACATCATAATGGATTAGGTATCACATTCACAGTTGTTCCTGCAGGAGAGAAAAACCACATCACTAGGCAAGCAGCCACAGGGCAAAGAGAGCCTGGTTCATAATAGCTAGCTCTTTCCACAAGAACTAACTTATCCCTTCTGAGGGTAGGGCTTCTAATTGACATATTACTATGCTCCTTTCTGTGCTGCCTCCACCCTACACACCACAACACTGAAGCTCAAACCTCTAGCACATGAACTTTTGGGGGAATACACTTAAACCTTGCCCAAATCATAACGATTCATATTCTCTGGGCTGCAGCTAGACTTCTCTCTACGGGTGGGAAATCCAGTAGACCTAGTAGCAGACTAATATTTGTCTAGCCTACAGTTAAACCGAGTAAGAAGTAAAGCAACTAGGACGTACACTAACTAGAGCTTCATCAATTAGGTACAGAAATACAGTCTCAGGGTTTTTAATTGGAAATATGCATTAAGTCCCAGTGTGGTCTTTCAAAATAAAGCAGAAATAAGTTTGCTGTATGGAAAATGGAGAGTGAAGCATCTAAGAGATTTGAAGACAATGAGGTCTGGGTTTTAGGAAGAAAACTGGTTGAATTTTTCTGTCAAACAAACAGCAAAATCACTGTTTTCATTTGTTTAGGAAGACTTCAGTGCATGTTGATGGTGTGTAATTATTATCATTTTATCTTACAGCTTAAAGACATGAAGAAACAAAAAATCTTATCATATGCTTACCAGTGCTACTCTTTCAATCTGAACAAAGTAACATCCATTCATATCTGATTCTTCTATACTTTTCAGATCATTACATCATTACTTACATCATTCTTCATGCTCAAAATAAAAGCTGTTTGAAATAAATTATCTGAAGTTTTCTTTATATATGTAGAAAACCTCAACTCAGTTAATCATTATATTATTTCGTTTCGTACTACCAGCACCTAACCAACACTGAAAGGTACCATCTTCAACCACATGCTAAGTTCTTCAAATTACAATATCAAAATATAAACAATTTATACAAAGAAAAAGATGGAGGACTATCCTCCACTGCATTTTAATGGAAGGAATTATGAATGTCCAACCAGCCCAGTGCTGTGGAGGTCCCCATTGATAATCTTTGGCAGCCAGTGGCCTAACATGCCCTAGGTAAGAGTGGCAGGTGAGGGCCCAGCACAGTGGCCTAGCAGCTAAAGTCCTTGCCTTGAACACACTGGGATCCCATATGGGCATCAGTTTTAATTCCAGCAGTGCTGCTTCCCATCCAGTTCCCTGCATGTGACCTGGGAAAGTAACCGAGGACGGCCCAAAGCCTTGGGAACCCTGCATCCATGTGGGAGACCCGGAGGAGGCTCTAGGGTCCTGATCAACGCAGCTCTAGCCATTGCGGCCGCTTAGGGAGTGAATCATCGGACGGAAGATCTTCCTCTCTGTCTTTCCTCCTCTTTGTATATCTGACTTTGCAATAAAAATAGAATAAATCTTAAAAAAAAAAAAAAAAAGAGTGGCTAACGAAAGACCTAATGCCAGGGTTGTAATTACATGATGCCCACAGTACAGCACTGTGCCAGTCTAGAAGCAGGCAGGCGAGAGGGTGCGTGGTCACACAAGTTGCACTCAGGCTACAAGTGGGCAGGCCAAGGGGCTGTCTGCCACATGCTGTCAGGCCAAACCCATGGTATACAATGACACCAGGCTGGAAACCAGCATGCCAGGGACCCCACAGGTCCTTGTAGCCACTCCCATGGAATGTCAACCAGGCCAGGCAACTGAGGCAGAGGTCATGAGGAGGGGTGAGGGTGGCACTAAAAACCTTTGGCAGCCCAGCGGCCTGACACAGGGGACCTTGGGTAAGCCACACCTGTGAAGTGCCACTGTGACTATCTAGCTCAGGGGCATAATGGGTCCTAGGCAGCCAACCTCACATCATGCCACCACACAAGTCTGGGAGCACCAAACCTAGAACATGGTACCCCATTAGGCCCGGAGCCTGAGACCAGCTCCTGGGTTTGGCCCACTGATAGCCTTTGGAAAACCAGGGGCATGATGTTGGGGTGCCAGGCAGGTCACACCCACAGTACACTACCAAACCAGTCTGGGACCTGACAGGTCAGGGGCCTCAAAAGGCCCTGGCAGGCCACATGTGTGGCAATTCAACATGTTGGTTAAGAGGCCTGAGGCCAGTTTCCTGGTTTGGCAGGAGAGAAGCGCTGATGGCTTTGATAGGCATGAAGTATGACACCAGGGTCTTAGGCAGGCTGTCCACTGAGTCAGTTAAGGAATTTTAACAGGCCAGAGCACTGACAACCGGAGGCCTATGCAGGCCACATCTACCATGCATCACCACACTGATCAGGGGCAGGCAAGCCAGGGGCCTCATGGATCCTTGGCAGCTACTCTCAAGGCATGCCAGCAAGCTAGGCCAAAGTCCTGAGACCAGGATTCCAGGGCTGGTGGTCACACTGTGTCCTTTGGCAGGCCAGGAGTATCAGCTGTGGTTTTAAGCCAGCCACATCTTTGTGTGCCACCATGCCATTCCGGGAGTTGGTATGCCAGAGGCTTCATTGGTCCTAGGCAGGCCATATGCCTGGCACCCCACTGTACTAATTCAAGGGCCTGAGTCCAGGTCCGAGATGGGGAACCCAGTAATGGTCTTTGACAGGACAAGGCCATGATCCAGTGTCCTAGGCAGGCTGCACTTGAGGCACACCACTGAAGTCTAAGAGTAGGCATGCTGGAAATTTACATATCCTAGACAGGATGCAGCCAAGCTCGACATGGGGAAACCCAGGTCCTTGGTTGTGGCTTACACACTGCAGCCATCATATAATGTCAGGGACCTGTAAGCAAAATTAGTAACATGTAAATTTAGTTGGTGAGACTGAAGGAACTGATTAACCTTATTTTTATGAAAAGTGAGGTTTCTCAGCTCATTTACTATACATTTTTTCCTAAAATATTTTTTAAATTATGAAACAAATTTTTAGCACAAGTGCAAAAGCCTGCTTTATTTCTCCATAACTTGGAACTATCCTCTGTTTGAGGTCTTGACTTAGGGTGGCTGATGCAGCAGTCTTACTTCACTCAGACCAGCCAAAGGGGTCTGTTCTTTTTTCACAACTGCCCCTCACAAGGATCCTCCTGTTGCACTGATTCCTGGGAGGCTTCATGGGAATTTGAAAGTGTTCATTAAGCAGTTTGCTGCTCCCCTCCCCCACCCCGTTTTTAGCACTTCCACTGCAGCTGTCTGTTGTGTATCTATGTCAACATTATATCATTTTGATCAAGCAGATCTATAAATATTAACATGTCTAATTTTTCTGTCTCTCACTGTTCTTGAGATGTATGTTACACAACTGCTTTATGACTGTGCCTACTGACGTGAGCCATCTCAGGGATGAATTACTGTGGGGCTCAGTCGTATTTGAACCTTAAAACTTTAATGACAATGCTAGAATTAATAAATTAATAGTTCTGTATTGTTATAATCCTAAAATAATAATCAGTATATTTCTGTATACTCATAAAAGAATACACAGGATCCTAAGACCTCAAATCAAAGAGAGAGAGAGTTTTTGTTTTTAAGATGTATTTATTCGAAAGTGGAGTTTCAGAAGGATGGAGAGAGAGAAAGAGAGAGTGCACCAACTGGTGGGACAGTGCATGTTTCTTCAGTGGAGAGAGAGGAGGGAGAAAAGTAAAGAAAGAGAAGAAGAGAGGTGGAGAGGGAGAAGAGAGAAGGAGGGAGACAGAGGAAGGAGGAGAGAGAGAAGTGGAAAGAGGAGGAGAGGGGGAAAAGAGAAGAGAGAGTGATGGGGAGAGAGAAGAGGAAGAAGAGGAAGAGGGGGACCCAGCACAGTAGCCTAGCAGATAAAAGCCTCGCCTTGCACACATCGGTATCCCATATAGGTGCTGTTTCATGTCCCTGAGGCCTCACTTCACATTCAGCTCCCTGCTTATGGCCTGGGAAAGCAGTCAAGGACGGCCCAAAGCCTTAGGACCCTGCACCCACGTGCGACACCCAGACAAATCTCTAGGCTCCTGGGTTTGGATCTGTGCAGCTCTGGCTGCTGTGGCCACTTAGGTAGTGAATCGTCAGATGGAAGATCTTCCTCTCTCCTCCCTCTCTATCACTTCTCCTCCTCCTTCTTCTCTCTGTCTCTCTCTCTCTCTCTCTCTCTCTCTCTCTCTCTCTCTCTCTACATATATATATATATTCCAATAAAAATAAATCTTTAAAAAAGAAGGAAGATGAGGAGGGACAAAGAGCAGAAAGAGGGAGATAGGAGGATAAAGAAGAGGAGAGGGGAGAGGAGGATAAGGGAGAGGAGAGGAGAGAGGGGAGAACAGCTATGGCGAGGGGAGATGGAGGAAGAGAAAGAGAGGAAGAAGTAGAGAAGAGAGAGAAGAGGGAGGAAGAGAGGTAAGTGAAGGGAAGGAGGAGAGAGGAAGAGAGGGAGAGGAAGAGGGAAAGAGAGGGAGAGAGGAGAGAGGAAGATGGAGAGGTGAGAGGAGGATGGAGAGAAGAGAGACATAGAGGACGAGAGAAGGAGAAAGAGGAGGGAGGGGGAGAAGGAAGAGAGGAGGAAGGGAGGGAGGAGTGAGAAGAGGGACAGAGGAGGAGGTGTGAGAGAGGAGAAATGGAGATGAGGAGGGAAGTAGACTAGAAAGGAAGCAGAGGAAGTGGGAGAGAGAAGAGAGGATTTTCGGAGGAGTAAAGAGAGAAGGTAGGAGAGAGGAGGAGGGAGAAAAGGGAGGGAAAGATGAGGAGGGAGAGAAGAAAGAAGAGAACTTAGAGGAGAAGAGAGGGTGAGGATGAGGGAGAGAAAGCAGATGAGGGAGGGGTGAAATGTGAGGAGGGAGAGGAAGAGAACTTGAGGAGAGAGAGGGGAGAGGAAGAGGAGAAGTGGAGGGAGAGAGAAGATGACGAGAAAGCAGGAGATTAAGAGAGGAGATGAAAGGGGACTGACAGAGAAGGAGGGTGAGGGAAGGAGGAAGGAAAGGAGGAGGCAGAAAATGAGGAGGAGGCAGAAAATGAGAAGAGAGGAGCAGGAGAGGAGATGGGAGAGAGAATGGTAAGAAGAGAGAAGAAAAGTAGAAGTAGAGAAAAAGAAAACAGTGACAGGAAGGAGAGGAATCAGACATGAGTTAGGGTCCTGTGTTTTAGCATAGAGAGTTAAGTAGTTGACTGCCACACCAGAATCACGTATGAGTCCTGTACAGGTGCCAGTTTGAGTCCTTTCTGCTCCACTTCCAGCTCGCTAGTAGTGTGCTTGAGAAAGCAGAGACAGATTGCTCAAGTGCTTAGACCCTTGCACCCGCATGAGTTACCTGGAAGAAGCTTCTGGCTCCTGGCTTCAACCTGAGCTAGCCCCAGCCATTGCGGCCATTTGAGGAGTTAAAGGAGGTAGAGATGGAGGGTGAGGCAGAGAGAATAGTAGTGGAGGAGGCAGATGGAGATGAATTGGAGGTTGATGACAGGAGGGAGGGGGAGGAGAGAGATGAAGAGGAGAAGGTAGAGAACGAGAGAGAATTGTATAAGGGTGAAAAGAGCCAGTGGAGTGAGAGGAGGGTGAGGGAACAAATGGAAGAAGAGAGAGATGTAGAAGAAGAATGAGGAATGGTAAAGAATTGATAGGGAAAGGATGCGAGGGAGAAAATGGAAAGGAATGGGGATGGGGGAAGAAGGCAAGAGGAGAAGAGGGACAGAAGGGGGATGAGGTGATGGAGAAGCAAAGGAGCAAGCAGTGAGCAAAAGGGGGGGAAAGGGAGGAGCCTGAAGAAGAGAGAGAAGGGAAGGGGGGAGGAAAGAGATGGGGAGGAACCACTGGGGAGAGGCAGGAGAGGAGGAACATGGAGGAGCCAAATAATAGGCAAAGGAAAGAAGAGGGAGGGGAGTGAGGGGAGGAACCAGGAGAAGAAGGAGAGGAAAAGCAAGAGAGAGAAGAGGATAGTCAAAAACAGGAGGTAAGATGAGAGGAAGGAGGAGAGAGAGAAGGGACAGGAAATGGAGATGGAGAGATGGCCCAGGGAGAGAACAGAGAGAGGAGGAAGAGGGAGACGAGTCAGAAGCATATGGAGTGGAGGGAGGGGGACCAGAGCAGGAGGAAAAGGACAGAAAGAAAGAGGGAGGGAACAAGAGAGAGATGGAGAGGGGGAGGGAGAGAGAGAGATGGGTCAGTGAGGTAGGGATAGGAAGACAAGCTTAAAAAGTTGAATAGATATCAGGAAGGAGAAAGATAAAAAGAAAGATGAAGAGGAGAGAAGGAGGGGAGGGAAAAGAGG
The DNA here is from genome assembly GCF_017591425.1 of Ochotona curzoniae. NCBI lineage: Eukaryota > Metazoa > Chordata > Mammalia > Lagomorpha > Ochotonidae > Ochotona > Ochotona curzoniae. The sequence continues at coordinate 33,103,631 of NW_024467087.1, read as the reverse complement.
AGGGAAAGGAGAGAGTGAAAAGAGAGTAAGAGGAGAGTGAAGCAGGGCAGAGATGGAGAAGATGTGGAGGAAGAGGAAGTCCATGGGGAGAGGAAGAGTAAGGAGACTGAAAATGGGATGAGGCAGAGACAGAAAAAGGAGAACAGGAGGAAATGGAAAAGGAGAAGAGTAAGAAGCAGAGTAGGGAGAAGAAAAGGAGAGAGGACAAAAGAGCAGGGTACAGGAGAGGAAGGAGATGAGGAGGAGGAAGGAAAAGGGGAGATGAGCAAAGCAAGATCATGGGGAAGGGGAGAAGGGAAGAACAAAAAGAGGAAGCAGAGAGGAAGGAGAGATGAGAGCGAGTGGTGGAAGAAACAAAGGAAGAGGAGAGTGAATGGGGAGAGAGGAAGGAAGAAAAAAGATTGGAAAGAAAGAATGGAGCAGGCAGTGAAAAAGACAGTGGGGAACTGGAAGGAAGCCAGAAGAGTAGGAAATAGGAGGAGAAGAGAGAGGGGGAGGGAGAAAAATGGCTGGAAGATGAGAGACAATGAGGTAATGCAGAGGCAGAAGGTCTGAAGGAAAGGGAAGAGAGGGGAGTTCAAAGGGCAGTAAGGAGTGTGAGAGGAGGGAAGGAAGAGTAGAAAAAGCAGGAGAGTACAGAGAGGGAGACAGTGAGAACAAAAGAGTAATGTAGATTTAGGGGCAAGGCAGGGAGAGGAGCAGGCTAGGCAACATAAAGGGAGAATATAAGAGGCACAGGGAGAGGAGGGAAAGGGAGAAAAAGAAAAAGAAAGAATGAGAGAAAGTAGAGGAAGGAGAGAAGGGAAGGAAAGGGAAGGGTGAAGCAAAAGATAGAGTGGAGATGAAATGGTAAGAGAGACAAAGGCAACAAGGAAGGAGAGAGCCAGTAAGATGCAGAGGGTGGGTATGAGTAGCAAAGAGGGGGAAGGAGAAGGTGAGAAGCCAGAGGGCAGGAGGGACAGAGGAGAGACAGAGAGAGAAGGGAGGGGGGAGGAGCGGGAGGAAGAATAGAGCCAGGGCCAGAAAGACAGTGAAGAGGAGGGAGAGGGAGATCAGAGAGATGAATAACACAGACCAGAAAAAGGAAGGAAGAAATGGAGGGGAAGAGGGAGAGTTAGTGGAGGAAGAGGGAAGAAGGAAGGAAGAGAGGTGGGAAAGTGAGAGGAGTTAGACAGGAGGCAGGTGGGAGAGAAGAGGAGAGCAGAGCAGAGGGACAGAGATGAGGGAGCTGGAGAACAAGAGGGCAGAGGGGATCAGAGGAGCAGAGAGGAGGAGCAAAGGGACAGAAGGGGGAAAGGGAGTGGGAGAAGAGGAGGGAGAGGTCCAGGATGAGGGTGGTGGCAAGAAGGAACAGACAGACTCAGGGGGAAGAGGAGGCAGTGAACAAAAGGAGGGGAGAGAGGGAAGAGGTGAAACAGAGGGAGAGAGGGGGAGGGGGACAGGGAGGAGATGGGGAAGAAGGAGGGGCCAGGGAGAGAGGAGAGAATCCACCTGCTGGTCACTTCCAAAAGGCATGCACCACCTAGTGCTGGGCCAGTCCAAAGCCAGGCCCTGGAACTGCACCAGGTCTCTTGTGTTTGACTGGGTGCCAAGCACTGGTGCCATCGCCTGTTCCCAGGCACATAAACAGGGAGCTGGACTACATGTGGAGCAGAAGGGTCTGCAACTGGTACTCTGATAAATGGATGCCTGCGTGCAGGCTGCAGCTTAAAGCAATGTGCCAGGACACCAGGCACAGGAACTTTGTTCTTTACATTTATTTATTTATTTATTTATTTATTTATTTATTTATTTATTTGCAAAGCAGAGAGATAGAGATAGAGAGATTGAGAGAGAGAGAGAGAGAGAGAGAATTTTCCAGTTGATGTTCACTCTCCAAATGGCTGCAACAGCCAGGGCAGGGCCAGCCAAAAGGCAAGACCTCAGATCTCCATCTGGGTGTCCCTTGTGGGTGGTGGCAGGGGCCCAGGCACATGGGCCATCCTGTCCCATTGGCAGAGAGCTGGATTGGAAGCCTGGTGGATATAGCATCCATGGGATGCCAGCATGGTAAGTGGCAGCAGGACACACAGCTTGACTGTCTTCTCAGCTGCCACTGCTGCCTCCTCTCTCCCAGGGAGCTACAAGTGCAGGACACTCACACATGCTAGAGCAGCACAGAAACCTCAGTGGGAGCTCTGCCTTAGGGTCCCAGATCATTTGGAGGCTGTGCCAGGAAAGAACTGCAAACTTTACACCACTGGAGACCATTGTCCAGGGAGTCTCTGAAAGGAGAGGGTCCTCAGGCCTTCAGCAGAGACGTGGCCTAGGTCCGCCAGTTGGTGCTGGCCACATCTACCACACACACATGTCAAGATTGCTAGGGTCAGACCTGGGCTGCAAGCTGTGGTGCACACCTGCAAATGCTCCTGCACCATCTCTCACAGAGGCTCCCTGAGGACACACATTCTGACTTCTAGAAGCCCTGGGTTTCCATGATGAGACGTGGCAGCTGCAGGGAGCCATGGGACTCTCATACCACCAAATGACTTTAGGATGCAATGGGGTATCTCAAGATGCTGTGGCTGCAGAGCAGGGGCCGCAGTGCAATTTCTCAGTCCTCAACATGCCTTCCACAGGAACTGATGCCTGAAAGCAAGAGTCTCCCCCTGTCAGGGGAATGTGGGGTGCAACTGCGCCCCACTGTCCTCCCATCGCATACACACATTCAGTACAGTCTTCTGTGACCCTGCTCAGATCCCCTGGGTCACAGCTTTCCTGGGGCTCAGGAGAGCTAAGCCCCCACTGCCAAAGTCACCAGACGTCACGTCTCTGCTACTAACTCAGGCTGCCCTAAAGGAAGATGGATGGGAAGCTGACCAAACCTAATGGAAAATGCAAGGACGGCCCTACCAAGCAGGCATGTCCTGGGGAAGCACAGGAAGGGCAGCACATGCCACCCGCATTGCCTGGGACGTGACCGCTTCTCTCCTGTTTCAGGGTATGACATGCATCTGCAAGGCAAGCCACGCTGCATGTCCCCATGAAATCATTGTTCTCCTAAGGGGTATGGGACAGAGGTGAGGCACAGCAGTGGAAAGCATTCACCTTGTCTCGTCCTGGGATGCAATGTAACTGAATATAAAGGTAACAATTTCAAAGCAGAGCTACACACACAGAGCTCCCCTGGATCACCTGTCAAATGTCTGCCCCATCAGGGATTTGGGCTCCACGACACCTGAAGGAATGGGATCAGGCACTGCCCTTTGGGTGGTACATATCCATCAGCAGAGCTAGCAGCATGGCCTCTCAGGGCAGGCAGCAGCAGGAAACTGGACTGCCCCCTGCCATGCAAGGCTTCTGCCTGGGGACTCATGGGGCAGCAATGACAAAAACAGTGCAGGGCACCAGCATGACACCACCCAGGTGCTCCTGGGTTAGGCTTCCATCCCGGCCCACCACGTCCTGACCTGGGCCACTGAGAGCTTCCCTGCACCACCCCTCTCACCAATGGGCCTAGCTGCTTCTGCCTCGCTCAAGCCCCCATAGCCCATACCCTACCAGGAAGACTGCAGCAAAGCTGCGCCCACACAGGCAGGGCAGACAGAAGCCTGCAGGGCACAGAGCACAGCTTCAGGCCTGGAATGTGGGGGCAAAGCTTCCCTAGTGAGACAAGTCCTGGGGCTCAGAGCATGTCACAGGGTGATGGATGTCTACCACTTGCAGAGGGCGCAGGAATGAATTCCACAGGCACTGGGGCACACAGGACTGCACTGGTGTCCCTGCACAGGCGGGAACTCAATGCAGCCTGGGGGTCACGCAAGCCTGCTGGGCAGCAGTGGGGATTCAGGCAGAGGGAGCCATGGGGGACCAGAGGACTGCCTGGGAGAGGCCAGAGAGCAGTGCTGTCCTGGGAAGCCCAGATCAGGCCCGCAAGCACCAGCTGTGACCCAGGGCCTAGCAGAGACAAGGGGCACAGCACGGGTAGGCGAGGAGGACCCTGTTCCGGATAGAGGGGCAGGCCTTGGCCACAGGCTGTCTCCCCCAGAGCCCATGAACTTGCCTGAGGTGGTGGGCAGGTCACCTCCCTCAGAGAGGCTGATGAGCAGAACCTTCCCTGAGCTGCTGGGTCATTAGAAATGCAGCAGGAGGCAAAGTGACTCCAGGGCAGCCAGACCAAGCACAGCTGGACCCGCTGGCCTTGAGTGGACAGGCCTGGCTGCTCTGGGAGCTCTCTGCAGGGTGCTCCGAGGGGGGCTCTCGAGCCCCACAAGCAAGGGAGAAGAGGCTGCTGCTTTCAAAGTTGTTCTCTAGGGTTCTGGCAGGGGCCAGCTGCCCACACTCAGGGGTCTGCAGGTGGGGATGGGGAGAGGAGAGCGGGCTGTGCAGGCATACCGTGGGCCATGGTTGAGGGCAGAGCTCAGTGTGAAGTCTGGCCCAAGGCCTTCCAGGAAGATGGCTGCCTGGACCCACAGAGGAAAGGGCCCCACTCTGGAGAGTCCAGGACAGAGGTCTCTGCCACCAGAGGGCGCATGCTGAGACCCTGTGGCCATGCCCACATGAGCCAGCCTGCTCTCTCCCCCATGGCTTCTACAGGCCACATTCCCTTTAACACCTAGGGGAACCACACTGGGCCAGAGCTGGATGTGGCATGGGGTTCACCCGCCACTGTGACAGCAGAACCCATACAAGCCCTGGTTCAAGTCCCAGCTGCTCTGCTTCAGTCCAGCTCCCCCCACACCCTGATGTACCTGGGAAAGCAGCAGGTGGCCCAGGTACTCGGACCTCTTCTGCCCCACTGGGACACCCAAACGGAGAGCCAGGCTCCTGGATTCAGCCTGGTTCAGCCCCAAATGACAGGCCCTCTGAGAAATGCACCACCGACTGAATGATCTTTTGCTTTGTCTCTCCCTCACGTTCTGTAACTCTACCTTTCAAAGACACAAAATAATTGCTTTCTCAAAAGCACTTTATGCATAAATCCCCATTTTGGTCCTATGATGGAATCTTGGCTGTTGTGTTTACACACACGTTATTTTTCAGCAGAATTTTTTCACACTATACATGCTGTCTCAAGTCTGCGAATAGAATATATGAATAATCTGATTTTGAATATGTGCCAATGTTTTGTTTGTTCATATAAAAATGGCTGTCTGGAATAAAGTTTGGAAGATAGGCATTCGCAGTTAGTGTCCTGAAGTAGAACGGCAGACATTCAGAACTTTGATGGTGAAAGCCAGAAACTTCTCATCCCCAAAGTAGCCATTTCTGGCTTCTAGAAGTTTCCATTCTCCCTTCCTTGTTTGAGCATGTATGATGTGCACAGGTGGGATCAGTGTGTCTCACTGCCATGCGCCCATTCAGCCCGTATACTTACCGAACACGGCTCTTCATCCTGTGGAATTCCAAATGTAAAAGCAAGCCTCACACTTGCTAATGGTAGAAATGCAGCTGTTTGTGCTGTATATTCCTAGATTTTTCCATGCATTCTGGCAATTGCGCATATTTTCTGAAACCAGACTTTTAAAACATCGTTTGTTTTATTGGAAAGCCAGGGTACAAAGAGAAGGAGAGACACCGAGAAATATCGTCTGACCGCCACTTCACTCCCCACTGGCAGCCACCCTGGATATGATCTGATCCTAAGTGAGGATCCAGGAGTTTTTTTCTTTTTTCTGGGTCTCCCACACAGGTGCAGGGCCCCAAGGCTTTGAGCCATCCTCCACACCTTTCCAAGGCCACAAGCTGGGAGCAGGACAGGAAGAAGAGCAGCCAGGACATGAACCTGCACCCATATGGGATCCCAGCACTTGCAAGGTAATCATTTAGCCACTGAGCCATCACACGGTGCCCAAGACCACATTTTTAAACTTCTAATAAAATGTATGTTCACTTTTCCATGTCAATATTTTCTGTCATATTTGTAAACGATTTATTTATTTGAAAGGCAGTGTCAGAAAAACACAGAGAGAAGGAGGCTAGAGAGAGAGGCAGACTATTCATGTACTGGTCCACTCCCTGCTCTTAAAGGTTTCTGTAGTGATTTGCAAGGCAGAGCTCCACAGGGACATGGCCCGTCCACTACCTCACTCCATAGTGACCAAAAAGCTGGCTCTGAGCCAAGCACAGGCCAGCACTCTGCCATGAGACCCCACGTGACTGGCAGGGTCACAAGGACCCAGGCCGTGTCCTGCTGCTTTTCCAGGGGCCTTAGCAAGGAGCTGCAAGAGAAGCAGCATAGTGGGGACTTGAACCTGCACTCAGATGGAATCCTGCTGCCTCAGGTGGCAGCTAAGAGCCACTGTGTCACAATCAGATATGGGATGCAGGCATCCCAAGTGGTGGCTCAGTCCACTGTGCTACATGCCTCCCTGTCTACATCACGTTTTTGTGAATTGTAAGAGTTTTCCAGCTTTCTAATTCTTAATGACACTGTGTGTCTTTATTTGGAAGGCAGAGTGGGAGAGGGAGCAAGAGGGAGGCAGGAGAAGGGGATGGGCAAGAAAGAGGGAGGGAGGATGAAGGAGGGGAAAGAGGAGGGCCCGGGTGACATGTTCATTCAAGAAAAGCACACACAAGCAGCCAGATGAAGCCGTTTTCAGATCTGCAGGAAAACCCGCCTTCCCCAGACAGTGGAGCGTGCGTGCATGTCTGCTCAAGTATCTGTAGCCAAACGGATTATCCCCTTCTCAGCTCTATGGCTGCCACCAAGAATCGCAAAGTACACAACATCCCAAGAAGAAAGCAGAAAATCGCCTTCACTACTCCAAACCCTGAGCAAAATCCCTCTGCTGAGTTCATCTCCTCACACCTGATTTTCAATCTGTGATCTGCGGTTCCATTCAGCCATCCACAGGTCTGGACCTCCTTCCACGGTTCTGTATGTGGCCTGCAGCCTGGGGGAAGGCAGCTCTGCCCCCTTGGTCCTAACTTCTGATCGCAGGCACTCTTACACTAACACAGGGACTGCATGCTATGCAAATGTGGAAGAAAGATATGGGAAACGTCGTTCCCTCCTCTGTCACCCGTAGTCACCAAAAAGCCATCGCTACTGGCAACTCCTCTCTCTTGCATGCCGTGATGTTCCCATCTGACTGTTTGTTTGGATCTTCCAGACTCTTTTCCTAGAACAGGTCAGACAGGCATGTTCCTTTCTCTTGCTAGGCAGCCTGAGATGTGCACAAGATAGCGTCCGGCACATGCTTAAAACACAAATCCTTTGCACCTCTGAGCACCCCTCACACACCACCAGCACTCCTAACTCCAAGGTGCTTGCAGCTGCAGGTAACCATCGCTTCCCATTCCTGGACAAGCTCCACCAATGCGGGGAGAATTGTTTCACTCCCCAGCAGCACATCGCAAACCGTGTACAAATGCAACCCCCTAGGTAACAACTCCATGCAAGATGACCATAACCTTCTTTGACCAAATAAGGAAGATTAAAGTCCCCAGCTTGGTTTCATCGCTGTCTGGGCCACTGCTGCTTGTGTACCGAAATGCACATTGTCCTGTTCTGAAGTTAGAAGTCAGCGTTGGCGGCAGTCTGAGCACTTTTGCCCCCCACACAGGTGTAATATGATCACCACCTCCCCCACTGAGTTCTTGACAACAAGACAGAAGCCTGATCGATATTAACTCCTGCCCAGAAAACGCGACTCTCCCCAAACTACACTCCTCCTGCAATTGTCACGGCGGCCCCTTCTTTTCTCACCGGTGGAGCAAATCTTGTACAAGTCTCTGAAAACAAGCAGGTTTAAAGTCAGCCATTACCTCAGAGCCCGGTTCTCTTCAGCGGAAGCCTCTGGAGCGTGTGTATTTCATGAGCAGCAAGCCTCAGTTGATTAATATGAACGCAATGAAAAAGGTTCAAAATAAGTAACTGTTGATTTTAAACTGACTATATTCTATTCATACAATAGAATCAGTGAATACCTTTGAAAATAATTTCTTTTCTTTTAAATAATATGCATTTTTTTTTGAAACTCAGATCTCCATAGAGAAGGAGAGATTGAAAGATCTTCCATCCGATGAATCACTCCACAATTTCCTCTGCTAGATGATAACAGTAGATTTAGAAAAAATAGCTGATATGCCTGACTTGGCAGAAGCCCTAAACTGTGCTCCTGAGATAGTACAAGAGTGAACAGTCAACTGGTATTCCACTTGCATGGCCTACGGAAGAAAGCTGTGCTTCGATTCATTTAGTCCATGTACACTGACAAAGGGGAGTTAATTGTCCATTGTGCTGCCCAACTCACATCAGCCATGCTAAAGAAGATGGTACAAGTGAAGGATGGCAAACAATGGCTCTTTCTCACTATCCCTGGTGCCAATGAAGCTCAGTAGGGAGCTGAACCTCCTAAGTAGCAGCTTACCAACAACAAGCATGAATAGAAAAGTTCAAAGCCTGGCTAGTTGGTAATCTTGTACTCCCATGGTGTTAATTGGGCAGTGTACAGCTGGACATCCACATCTCTTATCTGCAATGAAGCAGTATGAGACAATGCCTTATTTTGGCTTAGGTGGTATTAAAGAAGCAAAGAGAGAAGCTGAATATATATGCTCCTTTGTGACTTATCCTACACCTTTCCAGCAGTACAGCTATTTTTAAATAAGATTAAACAGGATGCCAACATAACATGTAATTAAAATTACAATGTCCAGAATGCAACTGAAAATCACTCAAATTATATCGGGAACCATAATAAATGTAAATGAATGCTAACACATAATAAACAGATACCATCACAACGTGAATCAAATGTTGAGATTGTCTGTAAAGGATTTTAAAAGGTCTATCATAAAACACTTCAATAAACAACTAAGAATGTTCCTGAAACAGATATAAATAAAGAGAACCTCAATAAAGGAAAACAATTTATGTTACAGAACAGAATAGAAGTTTGGAGATAAAAAGGAAATACTTGAAATAAATGCCTTATTTTCTTATGTTTTGAAGATTTATTTATTTTTATTGGAAAGACAGATATCCAGAGAGAGGAAGATAAAATAATATAGGCAAGAGGACAGAGTATAAAATCAGTGAACTTGCAGACAGGTCAACATAATTTACACAATACAAACATTCACGGAATAGACTGAAATAGTCATGGTGACCTGTAGGCAATAACTAAAGGTCCAAACTTTCCTATCACTAGAGCCCCAGAAAGAGAGGAAACTAGAAGTGAAATGGGTATTCAATAGAAATAATGGCTGAATTAAAAAGAATGAAATTCTACCATTTCCAGCCAAATGATCCCAACTAGAAATCATTATGCTCAGTGAAATATGTCAATCCCAAAAGGACAAATGTCATATGTTCTCTCTAATGTAAGGCAACCTTCATGTAAATTATAAGATCAATAGCCCTTTCAACACTGTTTTTGCTGCAACTCATTGGTTTAGATATTTTCGTTTTTATTTTCATTTCTTCACAATAGTTCCTTTTCTCTTATTAAATTCTTCACTGACTCGTAGATCACTTAGTAGCATCATTTTCTTCTCCAGGAAGTTTTTTTGTTTTCTTTTTAATTTCTTCCTCGACACATTGGTCATTCAGTAGCATGTTATTTAACTCCATAATGTTGTGAATTTTTTTCCGCTGAATCTATGTTGCTTATTTTGCTTTATGGACTTTCATTTAAGAGAGTGTATAGTAACTGTGTAACAGAGACTATCATATTGAGATGTGAAGATACAATGCAGTATGCATCGCTACTTCCAAATCAAAGATGGGCTCCCAATGAAACTGTTGGATATATATTGACAATAGTATGCTGGATATCTGCCATTGTCTGTACCCACAATATCAGAACACACTTACATAGCAGACTGATGGACTTATGGCTGCTTATGAAGAACTATGCTTTATAATAATATGGGGGAAATCATTTAGGGGGAGGGAATTTGGGATAGGGGTAAGGGAAATCCCAGAGCCTATAAAATTGTATCACACTATTTAAAATAAAACTGAATGGGGAAAAAGAAATAATGGCTGAAAATTTGCCAAATTTGGTGAAACACATATATCTATGAAGTCAAAAAGCTGATAGAATAACAAATATGATAAGGTCTAGGAAATGCACAACATAATCTATCTAATTTAATTTTTCAAAACTAAAGCAAGAAAAACTTGAAAGCATCCAGAGAGAATTCAATTAGAGTGACAGGATTTTTTGTCTGAGGTCATGGAGGCCATAAAGGAGCAGCAAAACTTTCATATGCCAAAAAAAAAAAAAATAATTGTCAGTTGCAAACTCTGTGTCTGGAGGAAATATTCTTTACTAATGAAGTGGAAATGAAAACACTCGCAAGGAAAGAAAACCTACACACTGTTGCTCAGATACCTACCCTTAAAAATGACAGAAGAGTATTTTATAAACAGAAATGAAATTATAACAAAAGAAAGATTTGAAACTTTAGAAAGAATAACTACTTGCTGAGTAAAAATAGGAGAAAATAATGTTTTGAAAAATGTTTTATAAGGGTCAATGTTGTGGCACAGAGGGCTAAGCCATTGCTTGAAATAATGGCTTCCCCGCATGAACGTGCCAGTTCAAGTTTTGGATATTCTACTTGCAATCCAGCTCCCTGCTAATGCACCTGAGAAAGCAGCAGCAGATCATCCAAGTGTATGAGTGGCTGGAATGGAAGTTCCGGCTCCAGGCTTCAGCATGAACCAGTCATGGGTGCTACAGCCACTTTGGAAGTAAACCAGTGAATGGAAGATCTCTCTCTCTCTCTCTCTGCCTTCAAATAAATAAGCCTTTAGAAATGTTGTTTTAGATAAAGAAAAAATTGTAACTCTTGGTGATGTAATGCCTAGTATACATAAAAATGATATTTAAGCAATTGTGTTTTCTATAGATTAGGAGATTAAAAAAAAAAAAGAGCGCTGATATACATTCAAACTTAGATTGAATGAATCTTTAGGGAATCATTCTGTGAAAAAAAGCCAATCCCCAAATGTCATAAACTGTTTGATTCCATTTATTATGGGAAGATTCTAAATCTACTCGTGAAATTACAAATAGTTTTGCTTTGTTTTATATTTAATTAAGAATAGTTTACTACCTATTTGTGGTCAGGGCCAGAATAAGTGTGTGAATTGGATATCGTTCTCTAAACAACAGCATGAAGAAAACTAAGGCAATAATATGACGACAATCGAATGGCTTAAGATTAACAATAAAGTACATTTTTAAAGCAATAATGAAAACACACATGCACGCGCACACATACACACAGTCCAAAGTACCAAGAACATAATGACCTCAGACTTCTCACTGGAAACAATGCAAATTAAATGACAGTGAAACTCTATCTTTAAATTAATGAGAAAAATGACCTTGAAGTATCTCAGTGTGCCTATCCTTTGAAACGAAATGCAAAACAAATAGATTTTCAGACACAAAACTGCAAGCCATTCTCTTCAGCAGAACTTTGTTACAAAACATGGTACAGAAAGCTTTTCAGGGACAAAAAAAAATATGACTCTAGATGGAAATCTGGATACATAAAGTAATTAAATGTATCAAAATGATAACTACATTAATAGACTAAATGGGTTTTCCTCTTATTTAAGTTTCTTCTGTTTAATTTTTAAAGGGTATATTATGAGTATACATGTAGGGGATTCATGCTTGGCACAGCAGTTAACTTGCCAGCTGGAATGCCCTCATCTCACGTTGGAGTGCCTGACTTGGAGTCCCAGCTTATGACCCATTTGTGACCCAATTATCTGCTAATGTGTACCCTAGGAGGCAACAGGTTATGGCTCAAACACTGAGGCCCTGCCACCCACAAGAGATATCTGGATTAAATTCCAGTATCACTGTTCAACTATTACAGATATTTGGATAGTGAGCCCACATATAAAAACTTCTTTCAGGCTTTCCACATTTTAAATAAAAATTGAAATAAATTGTAAAAAATGAAACTCAGAGCCTTGGTTTGGGTAAGAATAATTCTTTTTAAAAATGTGGAAACATGACAACATTGTGTAAAGGGTTTTTTTTTCCTTTCCTGAAGATTTATTTAAGGGAGATTACAGAGAGAAGCAGAGACAAAGATCTTTCATTTGCTGGTTCACTACCCAAGTGGCCGCAATGGCCAGAGCCGACCGAGCTGAGTGAGCCAAGCCGAAGCCTGGTGTCAGGAGCTTCTTCTGAGTCTCCCGTGTGGGTGCAGGGTCCCAAGGCTTTGGGCCATCCTCTACTGCTTTCTCAGTTCACAAACAGGGAGCTGGATGGAAAATGGAGCAGCCAGAACACAAACTTACAGTCATATGGGATCCTGGCACATACAAAGTGAGGCTATCACTTTGGGCCTTGTGTAAAGGTTTTGAAAAAAATATAAAAGTAATCTGGTGGAAAGGTTCTAAATTTATTCATAAAATTGTATAACAGAAGTTGAATTCTTCAAGATTGCTATTTAAGAGAGTAAACCAATCAATAAATAATAAACTTTAAAAGGTAGCAAACTTAAAAGGATAGAGTGGATTCATAGGACACACCTAATTAATTCAAAATAAGGCAAAAGAAGAACAGTGGAACAAAAATAAGATGCAACAAATAGTAAGCAATTAGCAAAACTGGGGATTTAAACCCCATCAGTTTAATAACTGTATCAAATATAAAATCTAAATACTCCATAGCTAGAGACTAAAGACTGGATAAAAATGCATGAGTCAATTATCTCAATTACATGCTGCCTACAAAAAGAAAAACATAAACACACAAAAAAGTGAAAGTAGAAATTCCCCATTAGTCCCAATTATACTTTTCAATTTCAGTAACCTTCAAGAAACTGTAATCAGAATATGTTAAATGAAAAATTTCAAGAATAAACAATACATGTTTTTTTTTTTAATTGTGTACCAACTGAGCAGTGTGGTGAAATCTGACTCCATCTACTCTGTCCTGTTCAGGAGGTAAATCACTCCTTTGCTCAGTGAGTCCATGTATCCAAAGTCTAGCAAAAAATCCAAATTCAAAATTCAAAGTACAGTTTCCAGTGAACAGGTATTTCTTTTGCATCATCATCAAGTCATTTAAAAATGAATGTTGAAGCCTTGATATGTCATGCAATAAGCATCTAGCAAAATGGGTAGGTATCATCTGCATTTCATATTAGAGTGCCTGCTGGAATTTGAGTCCCAGCCCCACTCCCCCATTCCAGCATCCTGCTAATTTTCAATGTGAGAGATAACAGATAATGGCTCAAATAATTGGATCCCTGTCACCCATGTGAGCGATCCAGACTGAGTTTCTGGCTTCTGGATTTTACCTGGCCCAGTCTCACTGCTGTGGGCTTTTAGAGAGTGAATCTACAGATCCATCTGCCTGTTTGCCTCTCTGGCTCTCTTCCATTCAAATAAAATACTAAATAACCTGTTTTACAAAAAATGTTACATTCCTATGATATCTAGTGGTCTCAGTTCATTTCTCATACTTCAAGAGATGGAAGCCCATTGACTGCTTTTTCCACACACTTTTGTTTTTTTTGTTTGTTTGTTTTGTTCTTTTTAAAGATTTATTTATTTATTGAAAGTCAGATATACATAGAGGAGGAGAGACAGAGAGGAAGATCTTCCGTTCGATGATTCACTCCCCAAGTGAGCGCAATGGCCGATGCTATGCCGATCCGAAGCCAGGAGCCTCTTCTGGGTCTCCCACGCGGGTGCAGGGTCCCAAAGTTTTGGGCCGTCCTCGACTGCTTTCCCGGGCCACAGGCAGGGAGCTGGATGGGAAGAGAGCTGCCTGAATTAGAACCGGCGCCCATATGGGATCCTGGTGCATTCAAGGCGAGGACTTCAGCCACTAGGCCACGCTGCCGGCCCTCCCACACACTTTTGACAACTTGGTATTTAACAGATTATATTAATGGACAGACACTGGTAGGACATTGGGAGGCTGAAAAGAGAAAGAACCCTTTGTTGCTTATCTTTTCTTTCTGGCAATACTTCCTGGTACTGTAGTAGTTGAAGGGAGGAGGTGGATTCTTCAGGAGAAGGTTGGTTTCCATGGTTCCTGCTCAGGAGGCAGGATCTTGGCTGCAACGATAAGACCTCAATGATCTGACAACCTATTACAGCAACAGCATGTTCCTGCTTCTAGTTCTGAAAGAAATTGGAAATTCTAGTAGTGTAGATAACTCATAGAATTTCAAGACACTCATGCACTTTGGCTCTGTTTAAGGGGAAATGGTCCTGGGAAAAATGGATGTCTGCATACAAAAGTATGAAACAAGACCCATATCTTACACTTTATATAAACATATATACATATGTATATATATATATATGGAAAAGATCCCAAAAGTAGAGGCAAAAGCAAAAATAGACAAATGGGATTCCATCAAATTGAGGAACTTTTTCACTGTAAAGGAAACCATCAAGAAAGTGAAGAGACAACCGAAAAAATGGGAGAAAATATTTGCAAACTCTGCAATTGATAAAGGATTGATATCCATGATCTACAAAAGGCTCACAAAACTCAATGACACACAATCCAGTTAGTAAATGGGCAAAGGATATGAACAAGCAATTTTCAAAGGATGAAAAACAAATGCACAACAGACAAATAAAATAAAATACTCAGTACCAGTAGGTATGAGGAAAATGAGAATAAAAACCAAAATGAGGTTTCACTTCACCTCAATATGGCTACCATGCAAAATTTAAAAAAATAATAATAAGTAATAATAATAAATATAAATAAATAATAAATAAATAAAATAATTTGGGGGAAAGTTACCCCAATACATTGTTGATGAAAATATGTTAGTAAAATCATTATGGAATCTCTAAAATCTGGCGATTTATCCAAATAAAATGAAATCAGTATTTCAAAGAGTTATCCATACTCCCATGTTTACTGCTGCGCAATTCACAACAGCTAAGATAAATAATCAATCCTGATGTCCATCAACTAATGGCTGAAAAAATTGTGATAGGTCCTGGAACGGAAGCCTTGCATCTGCTGAGATCCCATAAGAACACCAGTTTCTGTCCTGGCTGCTCTACTTCCCATCCAGACCCCTGTTTGTGACCTTGGAAAACCGTGGAGGATGACCCAAAGCTTTGGGACTCTACACCCACATGAGAGACCCGGAAGAAGCTCTTAGTTCCTGGCTTCAGACTGGCTCAGCTCTGTCTGTTGTGGCCACATGAAAAGTGAACCAGCAGATGGAGGATCTTTCTCTTTTTCCCTCATTCTCTCTGTAGATGTGACTTTCCAATGAAAATAAATAAAATTTTAAAAAAGAAAGAAATTGTGGTATAAGTGCACCATGGAATACCACTCAGCCATAAAAAGAATGAAATCCTGTCTTTTGCAACAAAACGGATACAACTGGAAATCATCTATGTTTAATGAAATGAGGCAGTACCAGAATGACAAATATTACATGTTTTCTCTGATTTGTGGTAAGTAGCACACATAGTACAAAAAAATACAAAATTGACATTCTGAGATTTGGTTATTATTATTTATAGCCTTTGTCTATCCTCCTGAAGAATAGTGGTTTTTCTACCTACTATTTGTTGAACTCCTTGTTTAGTGGAGGGTTAAGTTTGTGGTTATAAACTGAAATTATGTCATTGTAAAAATTAAAAGAAAAAATAAGAAAAGAAGGAAGAGGAGGGTGGGAACATGTGGGGAAGAGGGGGAGGTTGTGAAATACTATGCTCTCAAATCTGTATATAAGAAATACGCACAGAATTTGTTCATGTTATATAAATTTAAAATCTTATAAAGTGGCAAGTGACTTCAAGCATGTGTACTTCTGTAACATCAGTGTTGTTCTTACACATATAAGTAGTGTGCATATACTTTTAGCCCAAACTAAATTGACAGTAACAAGAATATTTTGGTCTTAGTGTGTTATGATAGCGCCGTTATAGTTCTTTGTGGAAATATATCCCATGAGTGAGGCATTCTCTGTATGATTCTCCATTCTTTTTGATGTCGGACTTACTGAATTCTCAGTGACATAATTCATTCTTTGATATGAGGTATTTTGTACTAATTCTTTTCTGTCTTTTCCTTATTTTAAGTATCCTCAAGTGTGGCCCATTTAAAATAAATTCAACCCCTTTAGAGTTTTAGAGGAAAAGATGAGGGCACCAAATGAGAACACTTAGTAATCCTAGAACAAAGCAGCTTTCATCAAAGTGCTGGTTCAGTAGAGAATGGAGAATTAAAAACAGACAAGACTCCAAAGATTTTTTCCAGAGTGTAGAAAGAATTAATGCCAATTTTCTAGTCTACGTTCACATTCGTCAGTGGACCATGCCCACCTCTAGATATTTTGTGAATAATTTGACTTCATTTCCTTGCTTCCCATTCTGGATACATCTTCATCAGTTGCTGGCCACATGCCTACATAGGTTTAGTACTATACACTATTAATCAGTAGTTTAGTTTATATGGCTTCATACATGACAATATTAGTCTTGCCTACTTAACATTCCCTTTTCAGAAATTTCCTGGAAATTTTTATGTGATTTTATTTCCAGTGAACTACAGTATTGTTTTTGTTTACTTCTGTCAATTCTGGAAGTAGACATTAAACTTTCTTACATTTTAGAGATGAGGAAACTGAGGTACACAGAAGTTAAAGAAATAACTTAAAATGACACAATTAGAGATGGAACTTGAAAGTGAATTGATATCTAATGGAGTGCCTGTCATACTGACACTATCAAATATGTGAACTGTAAACAGTCTCTTAGAAATCCTCCTGGGAAACAAGGAAGAGCTCTATTTGAAGAGTGTAAACGAATCCTTCTGATCCATCCTGGCCTTTCTTTTTCTCCCAGGAAATAAGACTGTACCTTCTTTAGGATCTGTTATGGGGTGCAGCCAGTGATAGCCAGCACCCATTGACAGTGGGCAAATGAAATTTGGCTGGGTCCCCTACCCTCTCTCCTGATAATTCCATCCTAAGCTACTCCCCCACGTCCTAATTTAGCCAGGATATTGGATGCAGATAAGTCCAATTAGTCTATGTGTTTTTAGCTACAAGCCCAATTCCAGTTTCTGCCCATCCTAAGGAGCACCAATCAACTCCTTAGCCCAAAACACTTAGATATTCGCTCCTGCCCACCTGTGACTCACCTAGCAACTGAGAGGGGATGGTATTGCATTGTTGTGTAACCACTCCCCTCACAAGCCCCTTTAAAAGGCCTGTGAAGCAGGTCCTCACTGTGTTTCTGGCCAGGTGCTTCTGTTACTCTGGGACCTCGACTCTGTGTGCTGCTTAGAGGGGACAATGGATATAATAATGTTGTTTCTGGTTTGTGTGCTGTCAGGAGTTCCAGGAGAGGTGAGGCTGAGCAGTAGTGGAATGTGGGCAGAGAAGTCAGGGAAAGGTGAATGTCTGCAGCTTTGTAAGTGTGTCCAGGTTATTCATTGCATGTCTCTTAGGATAACTTATATTGTTGGGGAAGCTGGGACATAGGTCTTCAGCTTAATGGATGGACTTAAGAATAATGACCAACTGTTCCTTTTGGGATTATGATTGGTTGGATTGCCATATGGACTTGTGATTTGCTACTGTGCTCTATTGTCACCAAGCTTGATTAATAAAGAATCCTTAATAAACCTTAGATATGTCTGGTATAATCTCGCTCACATCCCGCGACAGAATCCACAAGATCAACCATGTAGAGCCCTGATCTTTGCCTGTCAGCTCCAGAAAGAGCTGTGTCATTCTGCAGTGTTACCTCTTAATGATTTCAGAGCGTGGCAAGAACTGAGCAGCCCAACCCCCCACTCCAGCTGTTTTTAATTAGCTGAGTACTGTGGTGATGTGCTTGTCAAGGTCTTCAGCAACCTTTCTCACAGGAGAAAAAATATCACCGCATAAGCAATCTGATTCACAGTATCAATAGCCATTGGCCATGTGTAGGCTTTATTTTGACTCAGCAGCACAAATTCCCAAATGTGACACAAATTCAAACTTGTATCCATTTGTCAGCAGATTTCCTGTGGGAGCTCATCTCTCTCCCTGCTTGCTTCCTCTGCACTCTGTTCCCACACATTTGAGCAGATACTTCTCAGCTTCCTTTGGCCTTGGCAGTGAGGCACCGACTAGTTTGTCTTTCTCAGTATCTAGGAGCTCAATTTCAATAAGTTATTTTCTTGCTCTTGCATTAATGTGGGCTAACATTCAGCCAGTATGCATGTTTACAATAACAGTGTTTAGTCCTTGTTGGATATTGTTCAAGGACTACGCCTTATTGTTGTGTGCTTTATGGACAATCTGATTCAATTTTACTTTAGAGAAATTCCCCCTAGCATGTGTCAATTTATGTTAACTCATGCACATGGGGATCGGTAACATATCTGCACTGCTGCGAGGTCACAGAAGTGTTGAGGTAAAATTATTAAAAATTTGAGAACTAGGAGTGCTTGCGTAAACAAGGCTTGTTTTTGTTTGCTTTTTTTTTTTTTTTACTAATTAAACATTTTCCTTTCCCAAAGTCTTAAACACACAATGTTCTTAGATATTGTTAAAAAAGCCGCTTGTAACAGCACAAGATGTACTATTAGTGAGAAGATAAGAACAGCACATTGAAGTTGCAAATGTTAGGAATGTATCTGCTTGAGATGAAAAGTGTTTATCCTCCAAAAACAGAGTGAAATACAGACATGGAACAGGAATGCATGAAACAGAGTCAACAGAGATTGGAAGCAGAACAAATAAAACAAAGTTACTGTCAATGTGGTTTTGTTGTTGTTGTTCAATCAAGCTGAAAGCCAAAAGAAAAATAATTTGACCATTTCTTAGTTTTGTGACATTTGTTTTTTAATCTTTTATCCCTTGCTTATGTTGGTCTCTTCAACATTTATTACAACGTTGTTTAGTCAGCATTTCAATACATTTAAAACAGCAAAATTTAGACATACGTTTATATACCACCATTAGAATTATGACTACTAGCAAGGTTTACATATTTGCATACTAATTTGTATTACTGCTCTCAGTTTCTAACATTTAAGCACAAATTTCCAAATAAAATTTCAAAGTAAATTCATCTTAATGATTAAAGCTAATTTTCTCTACAACCCTGCACTTCTTTTTTTATAGTGTGTTCTTTTTCTGCATACTGTGATGCATTTATATAAGCTGCATCGTGTTACTAAACATGCATGTGCTTCCTCACTACATTGTTACCAATCTTTTTAATGATGAGAAATCACCAAGTCCTGATAGTAATTGTTAGATGATTAGGGAAGATGTGCACAGGTCCATTTTAAATAGTCTATGCTTCTTCCGAAATGTTCTTTACCATTTTTATGCATTTATCTTTGCTAAAAGTAAGGAACAAAGGCCAAGAAATTCCTCCTCTATCTGACTGAAATACTGTCATGGGGAGTAATTCTGCATGTTGAAGGGTGCCCTTAAAGGTCCACAATTCCTGACTGACCAAAAAAGAAACATTCTTGATGGCTTGTGAAGCACTCAGTTTCCTGGGAGGTCATTTTAGATGAGTTTTCAAGTACCATACCTGTTTCTTGTTGTTTTAACTTGGATTAAGTGGTTCTACCTTTAAATCTCACAAATCTTGTATGATAACAGTTACAAACCTGGCTTCTGGTGAACTCTTGCACTGTTTTAAATACTACTGCCAACTTTCGAAGTGTTATGATCATATGCATTTTTATATTCAGGTGATATTGGCTTCATAGAAAGAGTTTGGAAAAGTTTGTGGAGGATTGGAGTAAGTTTCTCTTTGGTAGAATTCAGCGGTGATGCCATCTGGTCCAGGACTTTTCTTGGGTGGGAGGGCTTTGATTACCTATTCAATCTCAGACCATGTGATAAGTCTATTTAGGTTGTTAGTTGCTTCTTGATTTAGTTTTCATGGATTGTATATGTCCAAAAATCTGTCCATCTCCTCTAGGTCTTTGGATTTGTTTACATATAGCTGCTTGTAATAGTTCCTAATAATTCTCTGTATGTCTGAGGTATCTGTTGTTACATTTCCTTTCTTGTCTCTGATGCTATTGATGTGTATCTTCTTCCTCCTTTTTTTGATTAGTTAGGCTAGCGGGGATTTTCTCAGTAAGGAAGCCCAAGGCATAGAGCAATTAAGAAATTGCTTTAAAGTTATGTAAGTGATACATAGAAGAGCTGGAAACAAAATTCCTGTCAACCTTCTGATCTATCAAAAAAATAAATCAGAGAACCAACCTGTTGTATGCTCCCTTGGCAATATTTATAGGCTAAATAGTGGGACTGATGGCCAGTCTCCTATATGTCTAGAGTCATAAACTTTGAGCTTTTAATCCCTCTCAACATTCATCTTTACAGAATTTTTTTTGCCTGAACAATTCCTTATGAAAACATATGGGGAATTTGATGTTGCTGGATTCTGATGGGCTGTACCACACATTATAATGTTCTGAAGAATTTAATTTGTTGCATCTTGAAATTTGATGACACAAGTTGCATCATAATATACTTTCCATGATTTTGACCATGGACAGGGGGAATCACTTGACTTTCAAGTCATTTACAGAGTGGTAATTCTAGCTAGCTTATGATTTTGAGCATTCACTTTTTTTTTTACACTTGATCTTATCCAAAAGGCCGAGAAATGATTCATTTTTTCAAAAGATTTATTTATTTTTCTTTGAAAGGTAGGTTTACAGATAGGAGGAGAAACAGAGAGGCCTTCCATCTGCAGGTTTACTTCCCAAATGGTTGCATTGTCTAGAGCTGGGCTGGTCCAAAGCCAGGAATGAGCAGCTTCTTCCCAGTATCCCAATGGGTATATCCTTGAGATATCCTCCACTGCTTTCCCAAGCCATAAGCAGGGAGCTGGATGCTAAGCGGAGCAGCCGGACTTGAACCAGTACCCATATGGGATCCCAGCACCACAGACAGACGGTTAGCATGATATGACACTTTGCCAGCCAAATGAGAGAAAACTAGAATTTTTAAAAGGAGAAGAAGCAGCAGAAAGGAAATAAGATAAAAAGAAATGCTTCAGGGTGTAAGACTGTCATATAGAAAATACTAAGCATAATACCTAAAACATACCTACACAATCATAATTACATTTTGTTCTTTCCTTTCATTTAGTCCTCCTTTCATTTCACGTAACTAATTATTACCTGTGTGTCTTGAAATCAACGGTATCCACCTTAAATTTCTCTACTTGTGCACCAAAAGAATCAGAGATTTTGAATATTTGACTCTTTGTGTAGTATGTTTCATTGTTACTCTAAGACTAACTTTCTTAGCCTTTTCTTCAGTATTATCCACTCCTTGAACTGAAGGGGAGGGAAGCAGGAAGGGAGGAGATGCATGTGCCAAAAGGGAGGAATGAGGCAATAGATTAGATTGCCTGAACATATTACAATGGAGACTCCGCTATTGGATACAATATAAAAACATTTGGAATTAATCATGACCTTACTTAAGCAGCTAGACAATAAATATCTTCAGTGCAATTTTAAAAAAGATTTATTTTATTTATTTTAAGTACAGAGAGGGGGAGGAGAAAGAGAAAAGAGACACTGCCAGCCACTGCTTCACTCCCCAAAATGACTACAACAGTCAGGCCAGGAGGCTAGAGCATCATCCGGGTCTGCCACATGAGTAACCATGGCCCATCTTCTTGAACCATCTTTCTGTTGCTTTCCCAGGAGCATTAGCATGGAGCTGAATGGGAAGTGGAGCAACCAGAACTGGACTCACGCTCATATGCTATGCTGCCATTGCAGATAGTGGCTTAACTCACTGCACTACAACATCCCCATACACACTTTTCGTTAAGGTTTATTTTATTTATTGCAAAGACAGAGAGGGGAAGAGACAGATGCAATGTAATATTTTATGGGGTGTGACTGACAAGCCTCAAGAGCTTTTACTATTTTTGCATAAAGTGCGAACCACAATCATTTAATAACAAAGAAATATAATAATCTAAAATTAAAAGAGCTTATGCATCAACTTCTAAAACATTTTGATGCCATTGTAAGGATGTGCATGTGTGTATCTATCCTAAAAATATAGTTACTGGGGCCCAGCATGGTGGCCTAGTGGCTAAAGTCCTCACCTTGAACGCACCGGGATCCTACATGGGCACTGGTTCGAATCCCAGCTGCTCCACTTCCCATCCAGCTCCCTACTTGTGGCCTGGGAAAGCAGTCGAAGATGGCCCAAAACCTTGGGATCCTGCACCCGCTTGGGAGACCTGAGGGAAGTTCCTGGCTCTTAGCTTCAGATCGTCTCAGCTCTGGCCTTTGAGGTTACCTGGGGTGTGGATCATCAGACGGGAGATCTTTCTCTCTGTCTCTCCTCCTCTCTGTATATCTGACTTTGCAATAAAAATAAATATTTTTTTAAAAAACAAATAGTTACTGAAACATTTTATGTCAGTAGTTAATTATCTATACAAAATTAATCCAGAAATTGATTTTTCTCATTTTTTTTACTTTGTCCATATGTGTAGCTGAATAAAAAATAAAAGGTAGTGCTTATACTGGTTCTTATCCTGGCTGCTTCACTTCTGATCCAACTCTGCTAATGGCATGGAAAAGCAGCAGAATGTGCCCAAGGCCTTAGGAGAGCTGTAAGAAGCTCGTGGTTTCTGGTTTCAGAAAGGCCCAGCTCTGGACATTGCAGCCTTTGGGGAGTGAACCAGTGGGTGGAAGATTGCTCTGTGTCTCTCCCTCTCTCTCTCTCTCTCTGTAACTTTGAATTTCAAATAAAATAAATATGTCTTTTAATGTTTTTCAGGTTTTTTTTTAAATAATGTAAACTATTATATAGTCCAAATGGAGTAATTTTATTGTCACATGTTTTGTGGCATTTCCTAAAGTCTTTTCTAGAATTTTATTTTTGATGATGTTTACGTAGTTGATTTAGGGTGGGAAGCTTTTAAGAACTAGCCTTTTTTGGAACCTAACCTATTACAATTCAGTTTGTCATTATTATCTCAAACACTTAATGGAAGTGCTGTTACCTCTCTGAGCAGGAAAATCAGTACACAGGAAATTCAGGAAGTTCAGTTTAATTGGTATTTTCATGAAAAGATAATCCCAAACCAAGCAAATCAGGAATAAGACAAGAGAGAAGACTATGTCGCCTGAGAATCCTATAATGCAGAGATCTCCACATCTTTCAAATCAGCAATGTAAAAATTTTGACACTTCATCTTTCATATTCAGATTTTTATAAGGTATGTAATGCAGCACAGTACTAATGATTTCTTTTGTCCAGTAAAATATTTTATAAATAGAAGCTTATGGATCTAAATGAAAAAAAAAATTGAGCAACTACTTCCTATGACCCTCTGGATAATCTTATATATTCACTAAAATATCAACAGTTTTCTATGGTGACCATTTCTCCTCTACAAATTTATACACCACTCTGTTACTCACAGCCCTACATGGTTTCCTGGTAACCTCTTTAATGTTCAGCAGCTCTAAATGATAATGTTAAAACATTTTGAAAAGCATTAGTTCGGACTTAATTTCCTGTTGCCAAGGAGTGCATGGACCTTCCATTTAATTCTCATCCTCATCAACCCTTAATATTTTCAATATTTTAGATTTTGGCATGCTTATGTTCTACATTAAGCTGGCTTTTAAAGCATGCTTAATATGAAAGAAAATCAAAGTGCATCAATAATAATTTAAAAAAAAAACAACTCCTCCAAGTGGAAACTCTTTATTCTAAATAGTAATATTTCTCAAGGTCTTGTGATTTTGAAGAACAGCTTATCGGTTCTCTGTTCCTGATGTTGCTATGAGGAGTGAAGGTGTAATGTCCTTGATATACAGCTGGTCCCACGGTTTTGCAGAGATGCTTGTGAAGAGAGGCTGTCTTTAACAAGTTTCAGCATTGAGAAACTTTGTTTATTGAAAAGTGTATTACAGTTCTTAAGAAACTAGCTAGTAAAAGTCAAATGAATGAATAAATGAAATTACATCAAACTAAACATATTTACATAGCAAAGGGAACAACCGACCCAATGAAAAGGTAACCAAAGGAATGGGAGGAAGTATTTGCCAACCACACATCTGATAATAGATTAATACTTAAAATACATAATGGATTCATGCAATTCAACAGCAACAGAACAAATAACTTGATTTAAAAATAGGCAAGGGATCTGAACAAACTTTTTTTTCAGGCAAAATATACAAATGGCCAACAGACAAGGTACATAAAAAGGTGTTCAACATCACAACATTATAGGGACTGCCCAAGTTTCATCCACCAGACGTGCCCCATAATTTGATGACAGCTATCTACTATAATTTCTAAAATCATGGTAATTTCCACCACCACAATAGTTACCACCTCCAACATTTCCTCCTATATTGCAAACATAACATTCTCCTCCACCAGTACACCCATCAGTTTGAATGTTATATCCTGGTCCACCACCATAACCTCCTCTACTACTATAATCAGAGCCATTGTCATGGTTACCACCATCATCTCCTCTATAACTTGTGTACTGCCACTATCATAGCCTCCTTTCCCAATCAAGTCTCTACTACAAACACAATGATCTCCATCACTTCCCAAATTCCTCATTAACTCACCAATCCACTTCCAGGGTCTCTTGGTATGATCCAGCAGCAGACTGTATCTCTTACTTAGAAAGGGCTTTTTTCGAACCGAGGTTGCTGCGGCTACAACGCAGAGTACTAACCACTATACGATCACGGCGAGCTACCGGGGACCTGAAAGTAAAAAAGCAACCCACAGAGTGGGAGAAGATCTTTGCACACTACATAGGCGATAGGGGGCTAATTTCCAGGATATACAAAGAACTTCAAAACAACCAAAAAACCAAAACAAACAAGCCACTCAAGAAATGGGCACGGGAAATGGGCAAACATTTCACAAAGGAACAAGTCCTAACGGCAAACAAACATATGAAAAAATGCTCCAGTTCCCTGGCAATAAGGGAAATCCAAATTAAGACATCGATGAGGTACCACACAGTAAGATTGGCCCACATAAACAAGAACACCAACGACACTTGCTGGCGAGGATGCGGGGAAAAGGGAACCCTGCTCCACTGCTGGTGGAGCTGCAAATTGGTACAGCCTTTATGGAAATCAGTCTGGAGAACACTCAAACTCAAAATCTGCATACCATATGACCCAGCAATAGCACTCCTAGGAATATATCCAAAACACCTGTTTCACGACAAACCAACATGCATCCCTATGTTCATAGCACCACAATCAGTAATTGCAAAAACATGGAAGCAACCGAAATGCCCATCAGCAGAAGATTGGATAAGAAAGCTTTGGTTCATCTACTCCATGGAATACTACTCAGCTATTAAAAAAAAACAAAATGCAGTTCTTTGTGGCTAAATGGGCACAACTGGAAACTATAATGCTAAGGGAAATGAGCGAATCCCAAAAGGTTAGATACCACATGTTTGCCTTGATTTAACCTGTAATTTTTCTTTGGTTGTTTGTTATTTTTTGAACCTGTCATTGATACTGTCTCAACCCAGATGTTTCGAAGAATGGAACT
This sequence comes from Ochotona curzoniae, assembly GCF_017591425.1. Taxonomy (NCBI): domain Eukaryota; kingdom Metazoa; phylum Chordata; class Mammalia; order Lagomorpha; family Ochotonidae; genus Ochotona; species Ochotona curzoniae. Next base: position 33,078,122 of record NW_024467087.1, on the reverse strand, counting down.
TGCATTATTTTTAACATATTGTTTACTCAATACTATGTCAATTAATTCCATAATGTTGTATATTGATGCTGAGGTTTTGTTGGGGCTTTTAACTGACCGGAACTTTACTCTGTTAGCTCTACCTTCAGACCAGAGAAGGTCTCCCCAAGAGGCCACTGAACTTATCTGGACAATAAGACGCTGGACTTTCTGCTAGGTATGTGCTTGCAATGAAGGAATCTCAACTAAACTTGAACTGTGGTTATGCAGCAAGGTGGAGGAATCCACTATGGGGGGAGGGGTATGGGAGGGGTGGGGGGAATCCCCAGTGCCTATAAAACTGTATCACATAATACAATGTTAATAACAATAATAAAAAAAAAGAAAAGAAAAGCAGAAATATCAAAATCCTGAAAAAAAAAAAAGAAAGGGCTTTTTTCATTTCCAAACTTTGCACATCAATGGTGTGATATGGCTAAACAACAATTTTCTTGACCGAATTATGATCATCAAAAGTTATAAAAGCAGGCCCAGCATGATGCCTCAATGGCTAAATCCTCATCTTGCCAGAGCCAGTATTCCATAGGGGCATGGGTTTGTGTGCTTGCTGCTCCACTTCCCATCCAGCTCCCTGCTTGTGGCCTGGAAAGCAGTAGAGGATGGCCTAAATCCTTGGGATCCTTCAACCACGTGGGAGACCCAGAAGAAGCTCCTGGCTTCAGATCGGCTCAGCACCAGTTGTTGTGGCCACTTGGGTAGTGAACCAATGGATGGAACATGTTTCTCTCTGCTTTTCTTTCTCTCCGTAAATCTGCCTTTATACTAAAGATAAATAAATCTTTTTTTAAGTTACAAGGACAAATCCTCTTTTTCCTATTCTGCCTATCTTCCAAACAACTGCCATAATTTTTATTTTGCCAACCTTTAAATTATTTCATTTCCATTTATTATTATTTTCCACGCTTCAGTTTTGTAGGTAGAGGGATTCTCCTCTTCTCCCCTTCCTCCCTCCTTATTTTCCACCTTCTATCTCTCCCCATATTATTACAATAGCATAGTCCTTCAGCAACACTCACAAGTCCAACATTCTGCTATTTAAGTGTACTATGGTATTGCAGGTATGGCAATGATAGAAAATTTAGTTCATGTTGTCAAGGTGTATTTGACAGTTTCATTGGGAATCCTCCTTTTGTTCTGGAGTACAGATGCATATGCATCTTCACACTGCAATGCATCTTCACTTCCTAGTATGCTAGTCTCCATTATATAGTTCATCCATGGGAATCTGTGTGTGTGTGTGTATGTTTTGTATTGTGCCTGTGTCAAACAGAATATATAATATTTGTCCTTTTAGGTCTGGTGTGTTTCCCTGAGCATAATGGTCTCCAGTTGCAAATGGTAGAATTTCATTCTTTTTTATGACTGAGTAGTATTCCATGGAGCAGATGTACCAGCTTCTTTACCCATTCCTCTTTTGATGGACATCTGGGCTATATCCATGTATTCACTAGTATGGATTGTGCTGCTATAAATATTGGGTTGCAGGTAACGTTCTCATATGCGGATTTCACTTCATTTGAATATATTCCCAGGAGTAGGAAAGCTTTGCCAGTCTTTTCAAGGCAGTCTCAAATTATATTCCTCTGTTCCTTCTTGAATACCCTGACAAATACTTCCTTCACTATTACATGGGTTGGTCAGACTGTACCAAATGGTCTCTAGACACACCTCTCTGTGGTTCCACCCATACCCTTCAACCTTATGAAGCCACCTCTATCTTTTAGACATGATAACAAGTCACAAAACCCAAACCCTGGAACGTACTGTTTGGGGGCCCTCCCATTGCCATACAATATATGAGTGTTCATCATTTTCCAAAATGATTTCACATTATCTTCAACTCCTCTGATTCTTCTGGATCATACCCCTCCTCTACCATCCCCCTCACATGCCAGCCTGAGTCCGGTGGGGAACTGCTGGTGGCACCTAGACTGCTATTGTGCAAGAATTGGGCAGCAATTGGAGATAACCGCATGGTGGTCGGGCTATGGCTTTACCTCCATTTAAGACCAGCTCATCTTCTCCTGCTTGCATGCAGTTGGTGTTATTTGTTTTGAAGTAATTTGTGGAAATATGAAAGTTCACAGTCGGCGCATCTTGCAAACAATAGACAAATTGCGACAAAAGCAAATGTGACTGAGGATGAAAATCAAGTCTTAAAAAGGGAAGATAAAGTGCAGGTGACTGCTAGTTATCAAAGCTCAGTGGGATTACGGGAACTCCAAAGCCAAGCAAAACCTTGCGTCAGCCTAGACACCAGTTCCTGTAAGAAACACGAAAATCCTCAAGCTATGCTACTCCAGCTTTTTGTTGTTGTGGTGGTGGTTAGTCAAGGAAGCAAACATCTGGAGTAAGAAAACGCTGAATGTCCGCTTGTAAACTTTGATACAATCTCTTGCTGCATAGTTCATCATAAATTTTAAGATGTATAGCAAGCATTTTTTGTTTAACCAGTTGTTTGCATTAACAGCACATCTAAGCTTGTGATTCGTTTTTCAAGTTTGACTTGATTTATCACTGGTACAGATTTTTCTTCTCAGTTTTGGTATTATCAGATAACTCCTTTTTAATAAAATTTTTTTAGGAGCAACTCAAGGAAAAAAAAGTACAAAAACTTAAAGAGCAGAAGAGACAACATGTCCCAGGCTCAGTTTCAAAATTGAAAAAATTAATTCCAACTTAGAGCATTAACTCGTTGAAATCCAAATCACCAACTTAACATTTTTTGATTTTTTGTTTACTGAAACTTGACCACTAGACCTAGAATTTACCTGAAATAGAGCACATGAGAGTAAGAGAAACATATATACACGGATTGTTAACAGTATAAGAAAAAGAGATTTCCTACTTTTTCTTCTTTTTAATTATCAGGAGTCACTACACTAGGATAGGACTGAAATCTGAAAAGACACGTTGCGTTAGGATCTAGAGTTTAAAACACAGTTCTTCCCTTTAAAATGTACTGCAGTAGAACTTGGCTATCCGCCTCCCTCCAAAAGCAGGACCTCCTGTTTTCCCCATCACCAGAAGGGGGCGGAGCATGCGCTGAGAGCATAAAAGAGAGCACCGCCTGGCTGGTCGTGGGGGAGGAGTTCTGCCTCACCGAGGCTCCAGAGGCTTCCGCTGAAGAGAACCGGGCTCTGAGGTAATGGCTGACTTTAAACCTGCTTGTTTTCAGAGACTTGTACAAGATTTGCTCCACCGGTGAGAAAAGAAGGGGCCGCCGTGACAATTGCAGGAGGAGTGTAGTTTGGGGAGAGTCGCGTTTTCTGGGCAGGAGTTAATATCGATCAGGCTTCTGTCTTGTTGTCAAGAACTCAGTGGGGGAGGTGGTGATCATATTACACCTGTGTGGGGGGCAAAAGTGCTCAGACTGCCGCCAACGCTGACTTCTAACTTCAGAACAGGACAATGTGCATTTCGGTACACAAGCAGCAGTGGCCCAGACAGCGATGAAACCAAGCTGGGGACTTTAATCTTCCTTATTTGGTCAAAGAAGGTTATGGTCATCTTGCATGGAGTTGTTACCTAGGGGGTTGCATTTGTACACGGTTTGCGATGTGCTGCTGGGGAGTGAAACAATTCTCCCCGCATTGGTGGAGCTTGTCCAGGAATGGGAAGCGATGGTTACCTGCAGCTGCAAGCACCTTGGAGTTAGGAGTGCTGGTGGTGTGTGAGGGGTGCTCAGAGGTGCAAAGGATTTGTGTTTTAAGCATGTGCCGGACGCTATCTTGTGCACATCTCAGGCTGCCTAGCAAGAGAAAGGAACATGCCTGTCTGACCTGTTCTAGGAAAAGAGTCTGGAAGATCCAAACAAACAGTCAGATGGGAACATCACGGCATGCAAGAGAGAGGAGTTGCCAGTAGCGATGGCTTTTTAGTGACAATGGGTGACAGAGGAGGGAACGACGTTTCCCATATCTTTCTTCCACATTTGCATAGCATGCAGTCCCTGTGTTAGTGTAAGAGTGCCTGCGATCAGAAGTTAGGACCAAGGGGGCAGAGCTGCCTTCCCCCAGGCTGCAGGCCACATACAGAACCGTGGAAGGAGGTCCAGACCTGTGGATGGCTGAACGGAACCACAGATCACAGATTGAAAATCAGGTGTGAGGAGATGAACTCAGCAGAGGGATTTTGCTCAGGGTTTGGAGTAGTGAAGGCGATTTTCTGCTTTCTTCTTGGGATGTTGTATACTTTGCGATTCTTGGTGGCAGCCATAGAGCTGAGAAGGGGATAATCCGTTTGGCTACAGATACTTGAGCAGACATGCACGCACGCTCCACTGTCTGGGGAAGGTGGGTTTTCCTGCAGATCTGAAAACGGCTTCATCTGGCTGCTTGTGTGTGCTTTTCTTGAATGAACATGTCACCCGGGCCCTCCTCTTTCCCCTCCTTCATCCTCCCTCCCTCTTTCTTGCCCATCCCCTTCTCCTGCCTCCCTCTTGCTCCCTCTCCCACTCTGCCTTCCAAATAAAGACACACAGTGTCATTAAGAATTAGAAAGCTGGAAAACTCTTACAATTCACAAAAACGTGATGTAGACAGGGAGGCATGTAGCACAGTGGACTGAGCCACCACTTGGGATGCCTGCATCCCATATCTGATTGTGGCACAGTGGCTCTTAGCTGCCACCTGAGGCAGCAGGATTCCATCTGAGTGCAGGTTCAAGTCCCCACTATGCTGCTTCTCTTGCAGCTCCTTGCTAAGGCCCCTGGAAAAGCAGCAGGACACGGCCTGGGTCCTTGTGACCCTGCCAGTCACGTGGGGTCTCATGGCAGAGTGCTGGCCTGTGCTTGGCTCAGAGCCAGCTTTTTGGTCACTATGGAGTGAGGTAGTGGACGGGCCATGTCCCTGTGGAGCTCTGCCTTGCAAATCACTACAGAAACCTTTAAGAGCAGGGAGTGGACCAGTACATGAATAGTCTGCCTCTCCCTCTAGCCTCCTTCTCTCTGTGTCTTTCTGACACTGCCTTTCAAATAAATAAATCGTTTACAAATATGACAGAAAATAATGACATGGAAAAGTGAACATACATTTTATTAGAAGTTTAAAAATGTGGTCTTGGGCACCGTGTGATGACTCAGTGGCCAAATGATTACCTTGCAAGTGCTGGGATCCCATATGGGTGCAGGTTCATGTCCTGGCTGCTCTTCTTCCTGTCCTGCTCCCAGCTTGTGGCCTTGGAAAGGTGTGGAGGATGGCTCAAAGCCTTGGGGCCCTGCACCTGTGTGGGAGACCCAGAAAAAAGAAAAAAACTCCTGGATCCTCACTTAGGATCAGATCATATCCAGGGTGGCTGCCAGTGGGGAGTGAAGTGGCGGTCAGACGATATTTCTCGGTGTCTCTCCTTCTCTTTGTACCCTGGCTTTCCAATAAAACAAGCGATGTTTTAAAAGTCTGGTTTCAGAAAATATGCACAATTGCCAGAATGCATGGAAAAATCTAGGAATATACAGCACAAACAGCTGCATTTCTACCATTAGCAAGTGTGAGGCTTGCTTTTACATTTGGAATTCCACAGGATGAAGAGCCGTGTTCGGTAAGTATACGGGCTGAATGGGCGCATGGCAGTGAGACACACTGATCCCACCTGTGCACATCATACATGCACAAACAAGGAAGGGAGAATGGAAACTTCTAGAAGCCAGAAATGGCTACTTTGGGAATGAGAAATTTCTGGCTTTCACCATCAAAGTTCTGAGTGTCTGCCGTTCTACTTCAGGACACTAACTGCGAATGCCTATCTTCCAAACTTTATTCCAGACAGCCATTTTTATATGAACAAACAAAACATTGGCACATATTCAAAATCAGATTATTCATATACTCTATTCGCAGACTTGAGACAGCATGTATAGTGTGAAAAAATTCTGCTGAAAAATAACATATGTGTAAACACAACAGCCAAGATTCCATCATAGGACCAAAATGGGGATTTATGCATAAAGTGCTTTTGAGAAAGCAATTATTTTGTGTCTTTGAAAGGTAGAGTTACAGAACGTGAGGGAGAGACAAAGCAAAAGATCATTCAGTCGGTGGTGCGTTTCTCAGAGGGCCTGTCATTTGGGGCTGAACCAGGCTGAATCCAGGAGCCTGGCTCTCCGTTTGGGTGTCCCAGTGGGGCAGAAGAGGTCCCAGTACCTGGGCCACCTGCTGCTTTCCCAGGTACATCAGGGTGTGGGGGGAGCTGGACTGAAGCAGAGCAGCTGGGACTTGAACCAGGGCTTGTATGGGTTCTGCTGTCACAGTGGCGGGTGAACCCCATGCCACATCCAGCTCTGGCCCAGTGTGGTTCCCCTAGGTGTTAAAGGGAATGTGGCCTGTAGAAGCCATGGGGGAGGGAGCAGGCTGGCTCATGTGGGCATGGCCACAGGGTCTCAGCATGCGCCCTCTGGTGGCAGAGACCTCTGTCCTGGACTCTCCAGAGTGGGGCCCTTTCCTCTGTGGGTCCAGGCAGCCATCTTCCTGGAAGGCCTTGGGCCAGACTTCACACTGAGCTCTGCCCTCAACCATGGCCCACGGTATGCCTGCACAGCCCGCTCTGCTCTCCCCATCCCCACCTGCAGACCCCTGAGTGTGGGCAGCTGGCCCCTGCCAGAACCCTAGAGAACAACTTTGAAAGCAGCAGCCTCTTCTCCCTTGCTTGTGGGGCTCGAGAGCCCCCCTCGGAGCACCCTGCAGAGAGCTCCCAGAGCAGCCAGGCCTGTCCACTCAAGGCCAGCGGGTCCAGCTGTGCTTGGTCTGGCTGCCCTGGAGTCACTTTGCCTCCTGCTGCATTTCTAATGACCCAGCAGCTCAGGGAAGGTTCTGCTCATCAGCCTCTCTGAGGGAGGTGACCTGCCCACCACCTCAGGCAAGTTCATGGGCTCTGGGGGAGGCAGCCTGTGGCCAAGGCCTGCCCCTCTATCCGGAACAGGGTCCTCCTTGCCTACCCGTGCTGTGCCCCTTGTCTCTGCTAGGCCCTGGGTCACAGCTGGTGCTTGCGGGCCTGATCTGGGCTTCCCAGGACAGCACTGCTCTCTGGCCTCTCCCAGGCAGTCCTCTGGTCCCCCATGGCTCCCTCTGCCTGAATCCCCACTGCTGCCCAGCAGGCTTTCGTGACCCCCAGGCTGCATTGAGTTCCTGCCTGTGCAGGGACACCAGTGCAGTCCTGTGTGCCCCGGTGCCTGTGGAATTCATTCCTGCGCCCTCTGCAAGTGGTAGACATCCATCACCCTGTGACATGCTCTGAGTCCCAGGACTTGTCTCACTAGGGAAGCTTTGCCCCCACATTCCAGGCCTGAAGCTGTGCTCTGTGCCCTGCAGGCTTCTGTCTGCCCTGCCTGTGTGGGCACAGCTTTGCTGCAGTCTTCCTGGTAGGGTATGGGCTATGGGGGCTTGAGCGAGGCAGAAGCAGCTAGGCCCATTGGTGAGAGGGGTGGTGCAGGGAAGCTCTCAGTGGCCCAGGTCAGGACGTGGTGGGTTGGGATGGAAGCCTAGCCCAGGAGCACCTGGGTGGTGTCATGCTGGTGCCCTGCACTGTCTTTGTCATTGCTGCCCCATGAGTCCCCAGGCAGAAGCCTTGCACGGCAGGGGGCAGTCCAGTTTCCTGCTGCTGCCTGCCCTGAGAGGCCATGCTGCTAGCTCTGCTGATGGATATGTACCACCCAAAGGGCAGTGCCTGATCCCATTCCTTCAGGTGTCATGGAGCCCAAATCCCTGATGGGGCAGACATTTGACAGGTGATCCAGGGGAGCTCTGTGTGTGTAGCTCTGCTTTGAAATCGTTAACTTTATATTCAGTTACATTGCATCCCAGGACGAGACAAGGTGAATGCTTTCCACTGCTGTGCCTCACCTCTGTCCCATACCCCTTAGGAGAACAATGATTTCATGGGGACATGCAGCGTAGCTTGCCTTGCAGATGCATGTCATACCCTGAAACAGGAGAGAAGTGGTCACGTCCCAGGCAACGCGGGTGGCATGTGCTGCCCTTCCTGTGCATCCCCAGGACATGCCTGCTTGGTAGGGCCGTCCTTACATTTTCCATTAGGTTTGGTCAGCTTCCCATCCATCTTCCTTTAGGGCAGCCTGAGTTAGTAGCAGAGACGTGACGTCTGGTGACTTTGGCAGTGGGGGCTTAGCTCTCCTGAGCCCCAGGAAAGCTGTGACCCAGGGGATCTGAGCAGGGTCACAGAAGACTGTACTGAATGTGTGTATGCGATGGGAGGACAGTGGGGCGCAGTCGCACCCCACATTCCCCTGACAGGGGGAGACTCTTGCTTTCAGGCATCAGTTCCTGTGGAAGGCATGTTGAGGACTGAGAAATTGCACTGCGGCCCCTGCTCTGCAGCCACAGCATCTTGAGATACCCCATTGCATCCTAAAGACATTTGGTGGTGCGAGAGTCCCATGGCTCCCTGTAGCTGCCATGTCTCATCATGGAAACCCAGGGCTTCTAGAAGTCAGAATGTGTGTCCTCAGGGAGCCTCTGTGAGAGATGGTGCAGGAGCATTTGCAGGTGTGCACCACAGCTTGCAGCCCAGGCCTGACCCTAGCATCCTTGACATGTGTGTGTGGTAGATGTGGCCAGCACCAACTGGCGGACCTAGGCCACGTCTCTGCTGAAGGCCTGAGGACCTCTCCTTTCAGAGACTCCCTGGACAATGGTCTCCAGTGGTATAAAGTGGGCACTTCTTCCCTGGCACGGCCTCCAAATGATCTGGGACCCTAAGGCAGAGCTCCCACTGAGGTTTCTGTGCTGCTCTAGCATGTGTGAGTGTCCTGCACTTGTAGCTGCCTGGGAGAGAGGAGGCAGCAGTGGCAGCTGAGAAGACAGTCAAAGCTGTGTGTCCTGCTGCCACTTACCATGCTGGCATCCCATGGATGCCATATCCACCAGGCTTCCAATCCAGCTCTCTGCCAATGGGACAGGATGGCCCATGTGCCTGGGCCCCTGCCACCACCCACAAGGGACACCCAGATGGAGATCTGAGGTCTTGCCTTTTGGCTGGCCCTGCCCTGGCTGTTGCAGCCATTTGGAGAGTGAACATCAACTGGAAAATTCTCTCTCTCTCTCTCTCTCTCTCTCAATCTCTCTATCTCTCTGCTCTGCAAATAAATAAATAAATAAATAAATAAATAAATAAATAAATGTAAAGAACAAAGTTCCTGTGCCTGGTGTCCTGGCACATTGCTTTAAGCTGCAGCCTGCACGCAGGCATCCATTTATCAGAGTACCAGTTGCAGACCCTGCTGCTCCACATGTAGTCCAGCTCCCTGTTAATGTGCCTGGGAACAGGCGATGGCACCAGTGCTTGGCACCCAGTCAAACACAAGAGACCTGGTGCAGTTCCAGGGCCTGGCTTTGGACTCGCCCAGCACTAGGTGGTGCATGCCTTTTGGAAGTGACCAGCAGGTGGATTCTCTCCTCTCTCCCTGGCCCCTCCTTCTTCCCCATCTCCTCCTTCTCCCCCTCCCCCTCTCTCCCTCTGTTTCACCTCTTCCCTCTCTCCCCTCCTTTTGTTCACTGCCTCCTCTTCCCCCTGAGTCTGTCTGTTCCTTCTTGCCACCACCCTCATCCTGGACCTCTCCCTCCTCTTCTCCCACTCCCTTTCCCCCTTCTGTCCCTTTGCTCCTCCTCTCTGCTCCTCTGATCCCCTCTGCCCTCTTGTTCTCCAGCTCCCTCATCTCTGTCCCTCTGCTCTGCTCTCCTCTTCTCTCCCACCTGCCTCCTGTCTAACTCCTCTCACTTTCCCACCTCTCTTCCTTCCTTCTTCCCTCTTCCTCCACTAACTCTCCCTCTTCCCCTCCATTTCTTCCTTCCTTTTTCTGGTCTGTGTTATTCATCTCTCTGATCTCCCTCTCCCTCCTCTTCACTGTCTTTCTGGCCCTGGCTCTATTCTTCCTCCCGCTCCTCCCCCCTCCCTTCTCTCTCTGTCTCTCCTCTGTCCCTCCTGCCCTCTGGCTTCTCACCTTCTCCTTCCCCCTCTTTGCTACTCATACCCACCCTCTGCATCTTACTGGCCCTCTCCTTCCTTGTTGCCTTTGTCTCTACACTCTCTACCTCTTCTGCCCCATTGCTTTCTTACCTCTTTTTCTCCCTCTCTCTTCCTCTTCTCTCCCTGTCTCCTCCTCTTCTCCGCTCTTCTGTTTACTTACATTTCTGCTCCTGGGTTCTCTCCCTTCCTTCCCCCTTTATCTTCAGCGGCCTCATGTCCCTCAAACTCTCTCTCTCTCTTTGCTTTTCCTTTTTCTTAACCTTTCTGCTTTTCGTTATCTGTGTCTCTTCCTCCTCTCACTGCTCTTCCTGTGCCTAGTTCTGTATCTCCTCTTCTTCCTCTTCCTTCTCACTTCTTTCCACCTACTTCTCTTCCACTCCCTACTCTTGCTATCCTTTCTCCCCTTGACTTTCTCTCTCTTTCTGGTTGCCCTCCTCCAGTCCCAGTCTGTACTCTTTTTCTTTCCTCTCCCTTTCTCTAGTCTCTCCTTCATCTTCCTCTCTCTTCCTACTCTCTTCCCTTCTCCTGTTCCTTCCTGTCTCTTGCTGCTCCTCCTCACCTGCTCTCCCCTCCTCCTGACCCTCTCCCTCCTCCTGAACTCTCCCTCCTCCTAGCCCCCTTCTTGCTTTCCTTCCTCTCCCTTACCCTCATTTCTCTCCTCCCCTTTGTTCCTCTCTCTCTGTCTCTGTCCCTCCTCTACCTCACACTCATATTCTTCACCTCTCTAACCCTCCTCTGCTTCTCTCTCTCCCTCCATTCTCTCTGGTTCCTACTCCTTGCTCTCTGACTTCTCTACATCCCCTCTTCTTCTCCCTCCTTTGCTTCCTGTTTCTCACCTCTTTCTGGCTCTTCTCATCATTTCCTGCTACCTTCTCCTCTTTGCCTTTTGCCTCTCCCTCCTCACTCAGTCTTTGCCCCAACTCTGTTTCCCTCCCCGCCCCGTGTTTGTCCCAGGCCCTCTTCCCCTTTCTCTTCCCTCTCTCCTTTTCTTTCTCTCCTCCTCCTCTTTTTTGTTCTTTCCCCCCTCTCCCTGACCTTACTCCTCCCCTGCCTTCTTTTGTCCCTCCTCTCTCTTCTCTCCCTGCCCCATCTGTATGACTATCCTTTTCTCCTTGTCCATCCACTGGCCCTCTCACTCCTTCTTTCCCTCACTCCTCCTCTCCCTCTCTCTGCACCCAGTCTCCCTCTTCTTCCCCCTGCTTTCCATATACACCTTTTAAATTCTCTACCTCCTTGTCCTCCCCATCTTCCTCCTCTCCCAGCATCTCCCTGCTTTCCTTCTCCCTCCTGTGTCTCCTTCAGTCTCCTTTCTCCCTATATGACCTCCCTTACCCTTTCTCTCCTTTGCTTGTACGCCCTCTTTTCTTTGCTCTTCTGTTCCCCCCACATCTGCCTCATCCCCTTTTGCTCCCTCTTATTTATCACCCTCCCTCTCTCTCTGCCTTCTTGCACTGTCCTACATATTAGAGTTCTCCCTCCTCATCACCACCTCTCTTCTCTTCACCCCCTCCCTCAATCTCCTCTACAAATTCTCCCTTTCCCTCCCCTCTCTATTCACTCAGTCCCTCTTCCCTCTCTCCCTACCTACCTGTCTCCATTTTAGTTCTGTACTTCTCTCCCTGTACCTCCTTTTTGATTTATCTCCTCCCTCCTTTTCTCACTCATCCTCTGCTCTCTCTCTTCTTTTACCTCCCTCTCTCCTCTATCTCTGCCTATCCCACTCTCCTCCTTCATTCTGCTCTCACTCTCCATTTTTCCTCTCACCCTCTGCCTTCCCTGCTTCTTTTTGTCCTTCCCTTTCCCTTCTCCTTCTCTCCTTCTGCTGCCTCCACTCCCTCTCGCTCTTCCTCCCATTCTTCATTACCCTCATCATTTAAACTATTTACTTATTTATTTTGAAGGGCAGAGTTACCAAGCGAGGGAGAGATCTTTCATCCACTGGTTTATTCCCTACATGACCACGATGCCCAGTGCTGGGCTGGGCCAAGTCTGAGAGCAGGGAGCTTCATCTGTGTCTCCTGTATGGGTGGCAGGTGCCCAAAGACTAGAGCCATCTTCAGTTGCTTTCCCACACACATAAGCAAATCTAGATTGGAAGTGGAGCAATCAGAACTCAAATGGGTGTCCATGTGGGTGTATGTATTTCAGGCAGAAACTTTGCCCACTATGGCAGGACCTCAGCCCCCCTCATCATCTACCCTTTCCCACCTTCTCATTCCTTTTCTCCCTCCCTCTACTCTTCTCCCTTCTGTCTGTCCTCATCCTGTCTGCCAGCTTCCTCCTCTCCATTGCCCACCTCCCCCTACTTTCCCTCCTCCCAGTCACTCATTCCTCCCTCTCTTCTGCCTGCCTCCTCTGTCTCCCTCCTGCTTATCCTCTCCCTCCTTAGTTTCTTACCCCAGCCCTGTGTCGACTCCAAGCCGTATCCAGCTTCTCCCTGTATTTCCCCTTAATCTCTGGCTTCTCCCTGCTTTCCCTCTCCCTCTCCCCACTCTTCCCCTTCTGCTCTGTCTCCTTCCTCTCCCCCACACTGTTCTCCCTCTTCCCCCTCTACCTGTCTTTCATTGTCAACTTCCTCTTTCACCTTTCTCTCTTCATCCCTCTCCTTCTTCCCCTCTCCCTTTTCCTCCCTATCCTCGTTTTCCTTCTAATATTTTCCCTCTCCTTCCTCCCTCTTTACCTTCTCCTACCCTGCTACTCTTCTCCACTCTCCCATCTTCTCTTCCTGTCCTCCCTCCTCCTTTCTGTTTCCTCTCCCTTTCCTTCCGATTCCTGCTTACACTTCTCTTCCCTCTCTTGTCTCTCTGTTCCTCCTTGTCTTCTCTCTCTTGTCTGCTTCCTCTCTCTCCTTTTCCTTCCCCCTTCTCCCATTCTACTCCTTGCTCTGTCCTCTCTCCCCTCTCCCTTCCCTCCTTTGCCTCTCTCCTCTCATTCTGCTTCCTCCTGTCTTCCTCCCTCCCAGCCCCACTGCCTTATTCTCTCCATCTCTATTCCTGCCCTTCTCTCTCCCCATCTCCCTAGTTCTCTCATATTCTTGTCTCACTTTCATCGCCTCCCTTTCTTATCTCTTTCCTCCCTCCTCTCCCTCTCTCTTTTCCTCTCCCTTTCCCTCCTTCTTACACTCTCTGGTCCCTTTTTTTCCTCTCCTCTCTCCTCTCTCTTTCCTTAGTTTTCCTCTCCCTTTTCGGTTCCCTCTACCTACTCCTCATCCCCCTTGTTTCTCTCTTCCTCCTCTCACTCCCTTACCCCCTGCCTCTACTCTTTCTCCCTCCTTCCTCCTCTATACTCTTTCTTCATCCTCTACCTCTTCTCCACTAGGGCCACTTCTAACTCTCTCCCTCCCTCCCATTTTCTTTCCCCTTTCTCGTCTCCCTCTCCATCCTCTGCTTCCCCAGCCTCTCCCTCTCTCTCGTTTTTCCCCTCCCTCTCCTCATCTCCTTCTGCCTCCTTCCTGTCCTTTCCCTTTCCCTCCTCCACTCCCTCTCTGTTGCCCTTTCCTCCTCCTTTCTCTCCTTCTCTTCCTCTCTTCCCTCCTCTTCCTCCTTTCCCTCATTTGCCTCCTCCCCTTTTCTTCTTCCTCTTCCCTTCCCTCTCTCTGGCCCCATCTCTGTCCTCCTCTCATTCTTAGTCCTTTCTCTACCTCTCCTGTTTCCCTCTTCCCTCATCCTCCCTCTTCCTCCTTTCCTGATCTACTTAAAATAAAGACATTTTTTAAAAATTTTAAAGGCAGACTTTTTTGTCTGCTGTAAGTTAGATCACTGCCTGCATTGCTTGCATCTCATATCAGAGTGCTTGTTTGAGTTCTGCCTGCTCTCCTTCAGGTCCAGGACCCTGCTGATGTGCCTGGGAAAGCAGCAGATGATGGCCCATGTCCTTAGTTCCTTGCCACACACCTGGGGAACCCTGCCAGATCTCCTGGCTCACAACTTTGGCTTGATGCAGACCTGGCTTTAGCAGCCATTTGGAGAGTAAATCAGCAGCAAGATTTTTCTGTCTCCATCTGTCAAATACATCTACATACATACATACATGCATAAGCAAACAAACCTTTAAAATAAGCATTAGAAGTTGACATTGTTAAGATAACTCCAAAGGTGCAAATGATTCGTGAGTATAAGAACTGTCCCTGTACCTCCCAGAGATGTGTGTGTTCTTACAACTTAACACTTTCCTAAAATCTGTTCTCTCATGCCCATTCTTTTTTTTCTAAATCTTGTCTCACCATCCACCTCCTTTCTACTTGGCCAAGTCAACTTGCTGTTTAGTTTGTTTGATATTTTGCAAGCTAAATTTGTTTGTTTTGATCTCTTCTGAACTAATGCAGTTAGCAGCCATTTAAAACACTTTAATCCAGTGGCTTTATAAAGTTGATGGAGGGGGCATAAAAAGAGACCCCAGCCTAAACCAAGGCCTTTTTTTTTTCTGTCTTGCCCTCATCCCTGCTTTGGGATGTTGGGCATGGAGAAGGATATCCATTGCCTTGTTCCTTTGTTACATGTCCATAATATGGTTTCTTGACACTTTTTTTTGTGAAACACATTAGGTAGAAATATGACATGTCAGCACTGTTTCCTTGTGTGTCTCTTTGATCATTGGGGATGATTAGCTTTGATTTTTCTTTAGTTGTTGATTAGATTTAATTGTTATTTTGACGATTTGGATTTTGAGGAAGCCCGAAGAATTGCTTCCTCATTTTTCTACTGAACAAAGTGGTCCAAAATCTAGGTTGTAGATGGAAGCTAAGATGCCCACTCTAGTACAAGGGAAGGGTAACATCCAGTTCAGTGATGGCTGTGATAGTTGAATAAGCCTTAAATCAGAATGTCAAGCTTAATTACATGTATTCAAACAGCCTGGAGGTTTGCAACTGTGCCAAGAAGGACAAAGATATCTGTAGTCCCACTACATGAATTTGCTCACAGAAAGTAAATATCAGGAGTGAGGAAGAATGACTCCCTCACAATGCTATGAATTGTGTATATTATTTGCCTATATTTTTATGCTATGCTATGTGTTTGTTATTACTATGTAAGAGCTACTTTTAAAACCAGTTTTGTTAGTATCAGATTTGTTCTATTTTTGACTTTGGCTTATTGTGTTCTAGTTGGTTTTTTTTCCCAAATATAGCATTTTCAGGTATATATCTCTTTAAGGATTTCAGTTGATGATGTTTTCTAGTTGGCAAAGACTTTAGTGGGAAAAACTATTGGTCTTTATGAAAGATGAAGGGGAAGACCTAAAAAGAGTGGGGGAGACAGAGATCATGGCCAAGGACCAGAAGAATTAAAATTGTAGAGAATTAATTCTTCAGAAAGTAATGTATTATTTTACTGCAGTCACAAAAGAGGACCTTGTGGATGGTTTCAATAGAACATGCCCAGCTGGATCTTAAAAGTCATCTGTAGAATGACGGTTCCCGAATAGGCAAGAAAAATATATCAAAGATATTTTTCACAGATGCTAAAGGCATTTCTACTTTGTTGTAGGAAATCACCTATCCTTGAGGTTTGAATGTAAATTAAAGAGACACGTGTTGCCATTCTGCTTTCAAGTGCTTTCAAAATGAACATTTTTCTTCCCCCTTTAAGTGACTTCCAGTTTAACCTAGTGATTCCTTTTCCTCTAAGTGAGGAAAAGCCCCTCCTCCTCCCTGCTTTCCCCATCCCTGGGGGTGGGCGGAGCCAGCTCTGAGCAGCTGGGAAGTGAGCTGTGCCTGGCCAGTCTTGGGGGAGGGGCCGCATTTCACCAGGCTGCAGCTGACAAGAAGCTTCAAGGTAATGACTGTCTTAAAGCTAGTTATTTTCTGGGAAATTCTTCAGGCCTTGATACTGAGGTGGAAAAAAAAAATAGATTGTTGCCTGGAGAGATGGGAATGGAATATCGTTGTGATTGAATTGCTGTTACTGGGATGCAGTGAATCCTCAGGAATTTTTGCTTCTCCCGATATTTTTAAAGTCCACAATATGGGAATGGGTGATCAGATTACAGCTTCTAAATTAAGAGTTTAGTGAGGCGTGCTGTTCATGTTAGTTTTTTAGGTGGCCTTCCATATTTCTAACTTGATTTACAGATTTTACTATATTTTGCTCTGAATATCAACTAGTCTGTCCAAAAATCATTGGTAGGAAAAAATGTAAGCATATCAAGTGCATGGCACACACACACACACGTGCACGCATGCACACGCACACACACACACACAAATGGATTCAGCTAGCCTGTTGAGTGATACCACTTGTAAGAAAAATCTGGATGCATTTTCCTTGTAGAGCTGAGTTGGATTCATGCAAATGTAAGCTTCTCTGAGTGTTCACAATTCTAGGATTTAAAAAATTTATTTTTAACTGGCTTCAGTATTTTAAAAATTACTTTATTTCGTGATAGTTTGTATAATTGGAAGAGCAAAATGATGCTGAATTAGCATACATATTTTGTTTCAGACACATGAACATTTATAGACACACTCATAGACATGGTCCTATTCCTACCTCCTTGTCTTTTTCAGACAGTGGAAATTTTCCTGGATCTGATCAGATGGTAGCCTGGTTGCTGTGTTGTCTACAATACCACGTGTGCCTGTCCTTCCTGCGACTCTTCCTTTTGGCCACAAGCACAGCTCTAGCAAGAACCATTTCTGTGTATCATCTAAATTTAAGAGTGAGGTAGACTGAGTTTATTTCTATAAGATGTCTTCAAATGATTATGTGCCGTGGCCTACACATACAATGTAATGTTACAAAGCTGAACCTGCAATGGTTTGAAAAGATGCCTCAGAAATAGAATTAGGTAAAATTAACCATATTTCAGAATGGCAGATGTCACATCATGTTATTTCAAGATAAAAGACAATGTTAATACTATATGTGCAACCAAATCAGAGAAATCATAAAATGCAACTTGGTATTTGAATTGTTTGAATTTATGGAAAAGTAGGAGTGGTTTTGATATTTCTGTTTTAAATATTCATTAATACATAGTTTGTAATTTTTAACAGTATCAGAAAAAAATGAGATAAAATATCACAAAGTTGGGAGGAACTTGCATCGAAAGTGATTCATTAAAGAATCACATGGAAAATACTGATAAATGGGGAAGAATATTGATAAATAGAGAAAATATACAAGCAGTGAACTCTCCCTTTAAAACAGGCCTCATTCATGTATGTATGCAAATGAAATGTGTAAATATAGACAGGAAATTATACTCTTTTTTTCAGAATTGTACTTTGTATTATGTTTTCGAACTTTAAGAAGCATATAATCGCTTTTCACAATCAGATTTTTGGAAGTTGAACACATTTGAATCTTATTTTTGTGTGTGTATGTAATGCATAACATAGCTCCAAATTTGAGCATGGTATATTCTAGAAGCCTGAGAAAGCTGCTTGTTGGCAGGATGCAGTTCTCACCCTTCCACCTTCTCCGGAAGGACTTGGTAGTAACAGTTTCAGTTCTGGTCACAAGGTGGCGCTTGCCAGATAGTCTAGATTTTCTCCAGGCAAGTATTTTTATGAAGTGAGCGTTTAAACAAAGCAATGAAACATATTTTGTGTTAGCAGACTATGAGACAGCATGTAGGGAGCGATTGGAATTCTATTGAAAGAAAATTGTGTCTGGGATAAAAAGTTCCACCCAAAGACTGATGTGAGAATTCAACAGAAGAAAAAAAAAAAAAAAGGATGCTGTGTACAGCATGTCTCATAGCAGACACAAGGCAATTACCCCTTCTCTTTCATCTCTACTTCGTTTTCCCGAGGGAAACACAACACGCACATCACAAAGGAGGCTTTGGCTCTCCAAATGAACTAACTGCCTGCTGGAGTTTTGTTAGTTATGGTTTTCCACACTTTTTTTCTCTTACTTTGCGTGTTCTATGTCTTTGTTTTTGGAAAGCCTAGGTTGATATCAGAGACACCTGCCAACTGGACCATCTGCACGTGACACCAGCTGAGCTCCGGAAAGGCTGTGTGCTCCCCAAAGGGCTGAGCGTGTGAAGGTGCTGCTGAGTCCCAGGACCAGACCCCTCACTGTCGCAGGGTAAAACACTTCCTATTTCATTAAATTGTTCATCTTGGAAACTCATTGAGCATTTGAGATATGATGCAGCTTTCTCCCTACTCTACAGTTATAATGTTTTAATTTAAAAGCCACAGATTCTAAGGAGTCCAACTTGTGATGATGGTTTGACTGACGATCTTTTGATTCTGTAACAGATATGCATGCAGTAGAGGTGATAACGTCAAAACTTCAGTGTTGATTTTTTCTTTGGGGAGCGATATACAGTACTATGTAATGCAAGGTTATGGCATTGATTCCTTCCTGGCTTGAAGTGAGCCACCGATCGTAAGAATAGACAACTATTCCACAGCATAAAGTGTCATTAATATCTCAGAGAAGTTTTCTTTTTTCTTTGTTTCTTCCGTCCTTCCTTTCTTTTCTCTTTCTCTCTCTCTCTTTCTCTCATCCAAGTACTAGCCAGGCCCAATCCTGCTTTGCTTCTGAGACCAGACGAGATCGGGCACATTCAGAGTGGTATGGCCATAGACTCTCTTGCTTTCTCTTTCTGCTTTCTTCATGCTGTAGTGTCCACAAAATGTGTTGCTTGGCTTAGAGTATTTGCTGTTTATGATGGGTTTGTGGGAATGTAAGCCCACTGTAAGTTAAGGAACATCCATGTGCTAATCCCCTGTAAAGATAGTATATAAATGATCACAATGATGGCTATTTACAGAGGACTTGTCTTTCGCATGCATCCATTAATGAAGAAATGTTAGAACCTGGACCTGTCTGCTAGCAGCCATGACAATTCTAAATCTCTGGCTGCTAAGCTCATCCTCGTAGAAAGGTGACTGTATCGTTACCCGACTAGGTACAAAGATATACAGGCCTTTCTATCTGTGTCTGGCTGCCTTGGCTGGATAGGGCAACACTGGCAGCTTAGAAAAAGAAAGAACAGAGATCAGCACAGTGGCATAGCCAACATCCCCAAAGGGCACCGGTTTGTATCCTAGTTGCTCTACTACCCATCCAGCTCCCTGCTTGTGGCCTGGGAAAGCAGTAGAGGATGGTCCAAAGCCTTGGCTTCCTGCACCCACATAAGGCGTAAGAGACCCGGAGGAAGCTCTTGACTCACAGTTTCATAGTGGCCATGCTCTGGCTGTTGAGGCCATTTTGGGGGGCGGGGGATATGGATGGAAGCTTTTTCTGTGTCTTCATCTATCTGTAACTCTGACTTGCAAATAAAAATAAACAAATCATTTTAAAAAAGAAAATGTGGGACTGGCGTGGTAGCCTAGTGACTGAGTCCTCACCTTGAGTGCGCCCAGATCCCATGTGGGCACCGGTTCTAGTCCTGGCTACCCCGCTTCCTGTCCAGCTCCCTGCTTGTGGCCTGGGAGGGCAAGTCGAAGAGGGCCCAAAGCTTTGGGAACCTGCACCAGCATGGGAGACCCTGAAGAAGCTCCTGGCTCTTGTCTTCATATCAGCTAAGCTCTGGCCATTGCGGCCACTTGGGGAGTGAATCATCAGACAGAGGATCTTCCTCTCTGTCTCTCCTCCTCTCTCTCTCTCTCTCTCTCTCTCTCTCTATATATATATATATATATATATATGACTTTGCAATGAAAATAAATTTAAAAAAAGAAAATGTAAGAACAGTCTTCTCAAACATACCTCTAGAAGCTTGGAGGGAGTGAGGGAGGGAATCTCATATTTTTTTCAATTGGGGAAATAAACCAAACACAGAAAAAAAGGTAACAGAAATGGTGTCCCTAATGCACCTGCAGTACTTCCTGCCCATCTGCCCTCTTGTATTCAGCCCTTACAGGTAATAGCTTTAACTAGGGTTCGCTACTGAAGCGACATATAATTATTTCTCATGTCACAGTGCCTGGATTCAAGCCCCAACTGCTCTCCCAATTTCAGCTTCCTGCTTACATGTGCTATAGCAGACAGCAAGTGATGGGGTCATGTACTTCAGAGACTCAGAATTCTGGGATCATTGCTTTGTTCTGGCCCAGCCCCACTTGTTACAACCATCTGAGGAGTGAGTGAGCAAAAAGTAGCTGTACCACTCTCTGTCAATTTAAAAAAATAAACAATAAGTAATGTTGGTGTGGGTGTTTTTTTTTAATTGCACGTATTTTTCTCAACCATAATGTTTTTCTCTCTGAGGCTCAGCTGGTTTTTAAGTATTTATTTATTTAAAAGGTAGAGTGATGAGGAGATAGAGGCAGAATTCACTCTGCAAATGCCTGCAGCAACTGTGTGCAACCAGGCTGCAGCCAGGAGCCAGGAACTCCACCCGAGTCTCCCTTGTGGGTAACAAGGAACGAAGTACTTTGTACCTTTACCTGCTAGTGCCAGGCACATTGGAGGGAAGCTGATCAGAAGCAGCTATGAAAACTGCATTTATGACAGATAGGGGATGCAGGCTTCCCAAATGATTGTTTAACCTGTTCAAGTGCAATGCCTACACCGAGGCACAGGGTTTTTATTGTTGTTTGTTTTGGTTTTTTTTTGTATGTCTTCTCCATTTGTGTCGTTCTTTTGCTTATTCCTTTTTCTTTCTCTTTTCTCTAAATGTGTATCCTCTTAGTGTCACACATCCACGCTTACCCGGGAGCTTTTCGGAGGATATGAACAAGCCACAGAAGTAGAAAACTAGTAGCCCTAAGGCAGTGGAGCCCTCTCAAATAATTGCTTTTCTGGTTAAATCAGATAGTCAAACATGGTTGAGTGATCTAAGGATTTTTCTAAATTGCAAGTTCACTGATTTATTTCTACCCATATCCAAATTGTGCTAGTGTGTTGCGCACATTATCAGCTCTGCTGAGACTTCCTTGTGAGCATTTTCTTCTTTCTTTCTATGTCCATATCTTCCTGTTACTATAGTAAATTGTCACTAAGCTTTAAGAAATTATTTTAACATTGTAATGCATTTTGATATTGGTTGGTTGCACAAATTATTGGTCTCGTCTATTGATAAAGGTTACTGCTGGATTCCAATCCCATGCCTACAACCATCTGTTTGAAAATTTGGAACACTTTAACAACCTTGCAATATTGCTTGCCTGAGAAACTCCAAAATTTAGACATTTGATTTTTTTTTTTTTAGATTTATTTACTGATTTGAAAAGAGAATTACAGAGCAACAAAGGAGGAGAGAAACCGTAGACATTTTAAGAGTCTTTATATCTTTGCTAAAAAACTGAAAGGTGGGGCTGGCACCATGGTGTAGCAAGTTAAACATCTGCCTGCGGCACTGGCATCCCATATGGGCTCCAGTTCAAGTCCCAGATGCTCTATTTCTGACCTTCCTTCTGACTAACTCTGCCTCAGCTATTGTGGCCATTTAGCGAGTGAACCAGCAGATGGGAAATCTCTCTGCATCTCTCTTCTCTCTGTAACCCTGACTTGAAATAAAAATAATAAAAAAAAAAACTGGACAGTGACAGAAATAATTTTGGTCCTGCCTGGATCCTCTCCTCTGAATGTTTTTCTCTTTAAATTTCCTAAGATAAACTCCAGATCAATCGTTCTATTTGCTTGTTAGTATAATGAAGAACACAATAGCTTTGTCTCTACTTGAGTGCTCACAGTAGAGATTTGCCTGTGTGCTATGATGGTGATGTTGACAGGTTCTCACCCATCTTTCTTTCATTTTATTCCCTTTTAAAACATGTCCCACCCTTGTCTCCCATCAGTTGTATCCATTAGCGCTCTGTGGTTTTTTTTAACATTCCTTGGGGAATTCAAAATCTGCAAGTTATCTGCTTTTAAACTGCAGGTTGCTGGTTGGTACTTATTTTTTGCTTTATGTTCTCGAACACCGTAACTACCTGTGACCACAGAATATGGAGTTGCTTCAGCCCTGGCAGCAATGCACTGCTTTACCTGCCCTTTTCTGCACTTGCAGTACTCATCCTTTGTGATTTTTCTGCTGTTCTTCCTCTTCGGTGAGCCAACATTGTGCCAGAGGACACTAAGAAAACTGAACTCTTCATTTACAGTCAGTATCAAGTATTTGTGCCTCTTTAGGGTCTTTGCCTATTTTAAATATTCATTAAATATCTAAGATTTCTTACTTTAACAATATCCATGGCTCCCACGTGGCTTTTTGGAATATTCTAACCAAACCATTTCTCTTTATAGGAAGCTTATTCATTAGGTATTCACACGTATTTGTTCCACAACAACTCTGTGTTTTCTATCTTATTCAGCTTCTTTTTTGCTTTTTCCCTGGAAACATATTCTTAACCAGATCTTTATCTCCAGATTGAAACTTTTGGCTTTTCAAGTTTCCTTCCTTCCTTCCTTCCTTCCCTCGTTCTTTCCTTCCTTCCATCCTTTCTTCCTTTCTCTTTTACTTCCATTCATATAGTTGAGTGACATTTGAGAACTTAAGTGTGGCTAAAGGCTCTGCCAAGGAGGATAAGTTTTATGAGCTACCCAGTGCTGCTGTCATCTGGTTTCTTGACATTTGTCCTATGCCAACTCTAAATGAAAAAAGATATTTATCAAAGATACAAATTAGAATTACATAATCACAACAAATACCAAGTGATCTGTATGCTCCCTGTCCAACACTTTAAATTCAAAATTAGAAGCTAATAAACATGAAAGAAATTAAGATAATTTTAATTTCTCATATTCTTCCTATACTCCAGAAGATTTTTATACATTTTTGTGACACCCACAATCCTTTTAGCAATTATTGATGCGAAATGTAAATCAAAATTCCTGTATATATCTCTACTACTCTGATAACAAAGTAACAAATATCTTATATAGATCATATTCTGATGATATGCCTTTTAGGGCTCAGAACGATCGAGGTATAATTTACATAGAGGTGAATTCATTCTGTTGGATTGTGATTTTAGGAGCCTTGATAAACATATACTCATGCAGCTACTAATACTTTCAAGTTATAAAACCTTTCCATTAACATCAAAATATTCCCTCCTGCCTCACTGTACTCAACATTATCCCTCTTCTCCCTGTTCCTGGCAACAGCTAATCTGATTTCTTTCCCTAAAGTTTTTTGATTTTAAACTGGTATATAAATGGAATCATATGTATCTACATCATATATATCTACATATGACTCCATTTATATGTGTTTGTATTCATCTATGTTTCAGTAGCTTGGTCCATAATATAGCTGAGACATATTATATTGTACAGATGTTCAATAATTTGCATATCCACTCACCAGTAGATTTATTATTAGTTTTGTCAATTAGGTTAAAGTTGCTAAACCTTCATGTACATTAGTACATAAACTTTAATTTGTGATGGATAAATACTTTGGATTTGGATTCTGGATTGTATAAGTGTATGTTAACTATATCAGCCACCAGCTGATACCACCATATTTAGTAAAATGGATGTGACACTTCACATTCACACCAACAATGTATAAGAATTGGAGTTGCTCTTCTTCATTGTCAGAAATTGATTGATTTCATCTGGTTTTTTTTTCCTCTTTAAGAGTATATTAGCTGTGCATATAAAGGGTTTAACCCTGTCACATTGTGATGTGAACTTTAATCATTAATAGTGTAAAGTGCCTTTTCATATGTTAATTTGCCATTCTTACATCCTCCCTGATGAAGTACATATAAAATTTGTCCATTATTACATTGGGTTATTAATCTTACTCAAAATCTTCACGTTCTATCTGCCGGGATCCCATATGGGAGTCAGTTCATATCACAGTTGCTCCACTTCCCATCGAGCTCCCTGCTTGTGGCCTGGGAAAGCAGTGGAGAATGGCCCATAGCCTTGGGACCCATAGCTAAGCTCCTGGCTCCTGGCTTTGAATTGGCTCAGCTCTGGCCTATGCAGCTACTTGGCGAGTGAATCAACTGGCAGATGATCTTCCTCTCTGTCTTACCTGCTCTCTGTATATTTGTCTTTCCAATTAAAAAAAAGCAATCTTTAAAAAAATTAGATGATTAAATAGATAGATAGGATGCAAGTTCTTTATTAAATATGTGTTTTGCAAATATATTCTCCTAGTCTGAATTTTCATTTTATTTTTTTGAAGAGCAGAAATTTTCTATTTCATTTTAAATGTTCCATGGTTATTTTATCCTAATGAATTTTTATCTGAATCAACGTCTAAAATATGTTCTACTTTGTTTCTTATTTGTGATTTCATTTTGAAGCCAATAATCCATTTTGAGTTCCTTCCTGTACAATCCAACTTAATGGTGTCAGAATAGTTTTTGCATATGATGTTCAGTGTTCCAGTTCCTTTTGTTGGGAGATCTCACTTTATTTAATTACCTTTGCAAAATTCTACTGACCATATCTTGTACTCTTTTTACTTTATTGACATACTTGCCAATCATGCCAATAACACACTACGTTGATTACTTTAGTTGAAATTAGTAATGTGTGTTTTGCAACTTTTGTATTTCCTTTTCAAAATTAATTTGACTGTCTAGTTCCTTTATTTTCTGTATACATTTTAGATTTTTCATTTCCTTGAAAAAGCCTCCTAGGATTTTGGTTGAGATTCAGAGATTATATAGGTTAGTTTTAAGAGGTGGTACATCCTAACTTCACTGAGTATTTTACTCAATGAACATGATCTATTTTTTCAGTTGTTTAAGCAGTTGTGCTTTAATTTCTTTCACCAGTTTATTGATTCTTCAGCATACAACTCTTGCTCATATTTGGAAGCTTTATCTTCCTTTCATATTTTCAGATATTTGATGATATTGTGAAAGATATTTTTTCAACTGCCAAGGTTTTTTTTTTGTATAGATATAAATTATGTTGACCTTGAATCTGGTGATATTGTTAAGCTCATTGATTAAATCTAGTAGGTTTTATTCTGTCTGTTCATTGAGATTTTCTACATAGATCTTCATGCAATAATAATCATCATGCAGTTGTATTTCTTTCCAAACTATATATCCTTAGTTGATTTTCAGGCCTTATTATATTGACTGGAATCCCTAGTAGTACAATGTTGAGTGGAAGAAGTGAAAGCACACATCCTTCCCTCATTCTTTTTTTAGGAGGAAAGCAGCACATACTTTGCAAACAAACATAATGTTAACAGGAGAGATTGTTTAGATATCCTTGACAAAGTTAGTGCATATCCGTTTAATTCCTAGCTTGCTGAATGCCCTTATCATGAAGCTTTGTAAATATAAATTAAATGTTTTTCCTACATTCACTGATTTTTTTTCATTCATTGATACTTTAGTATGTTGATGTGGTGAATTAGATTGATTTATTTGCAATTGTTGTATAATCCTTATAGTCTCAGAACAAAATCTATTTTGATCATGATATATCATGGGTTATGATTCATAGACACTCCTGAAGAATTTCATTGTCATTGCTTCTGAAACATATTGGTCTGTTGTTTCATTTGTTATGTTTTTCTTTCTGTTCTTGATAACAAATTAAGATTGATTTTATAAAATTCATTGGGGATTATTCCCTTATTTTCTTACTTCATTGTTGTCTCACTGACAATAACATCCATCGTGCTTTTAATGGAGGCCAGATTGCCAGAGGACTTTTCTCAGTGACTTTCTTTACTGAATTCTCAGCAGTCCCTCCATACCTGTGACACCAGCAGGTGAGTGTCTCTCTTCATGCTGGTATTCAGTTTGCAGCAGGAGACTGCTGTTATTAAATGCTAAGTTTGTGGTGAGTCATAAAGTGTTGTTTGTTGTTCTGTCTTCCCTTAAAATTTGGAGTTCCTGTGCAGCTGGCCCAGACGTGTGGCTCTTTCTGAGGATTCTTTCCATTCCCCATGGCAGGTAGCCTCTGCATTGTTTCCATGATTGGTCTTTGGTACAAAGTGTCTTCTTGCCCCTCTCTCAGAACTAGCTGGCCACTGCTTCTCATCCCTGTATGATTTTGGGCCTCAGAGAGTTTTCTGCCCCGCCTAAATGGCATGGGATTTTTATTTCAGCTTTTCCACAACAGCAGTAGATCCATGCCTTTGTCACAAGGATGGAAGAGTTTATCATTCTCCCCAGAAGAAGGTCTCTCCCCTTACCCTAGAAGCAATAGGGTATTTCCTGAGCCCAGGGGAGGAAGTGTGCCTCTTTTACCCTAGCTGCTGAAGGCTCTGATCTCCATAATCAGTTTAACTATATGAGCCAGTGTGTCTGTCCCTCTGTCCCCTGCAATGCTTGATTACCTTCTACACACACACACACACACACACACACACACACACACACACAGCCAGAGCAAAAGAGACTCTTATCCACTAGTTAGCTCTGTAAATTCCCAAATTGCTGCAAAGTCCAGGTCTCCCACATCGGTGGCAGAAACTCAACTGCTTGAACCATCACCTGCGGCCCCCCAGGAAGCTGGATTCAGGAGTCAGTGAGTTATTGAACCCAGGTACTCCACTGTGAGATGTGAACACTTTAACTACTCACCCAAACTGATTCCTTTTTACCTGTTTGCAGGTAGCTTTTTTGGTCTCTATATTCTGACAAGGCAAAATGGTGCAATCTGGCTAGATTCTCTTTAGAAGGTTTGGTCACCCTTTGTAATTCAGTGTAAGTTCTCTCATATATTCAAGGAAATTTACAATTTGGTATGCCATCTTGAAACTCGTAATTTCCTGTTTATGAGTGATGTTCTCTATCCTAAGTGTAAGTAGAACTGGTAGCTTTTAACTAATGTAAGCATTTAAAAAATCATTAAAAGTGCTTTAGGGAGAAACAGATGATTTCAATTTTAAAAGGGATTTATTTAGTTTTATTTGAAAGGCAGATTTTTACAGACAGAGAAGAACAGGCACAAAGAGAAAGATCTTCCACCCACTGATTCTTTTCCCAAATGGCCACCACAGCCAGATCAGAGCAAATTCGAAGCCAGAAGTTAGGTGCTTCTTCCTGACCTCCCACGAAGGGTGCAGGCCCAAGCACCTGCGCCACTCTCTGCTGCTTTCCCAGGCCATAAGCAGGGAGCTGGATGGGAAGTGGACCTGATGGGACATGAACCAATGCCCCAAATGGGATGCTGAATGCTTGCGTGTGATAGATTAGTCTCTACGCCACTGCACTGGCCCCAACAGATGGTTTCTAAAGTTTACTGTTGAACAGTTTCCCTTTATATCACTGTTGTTATTATATTTGCCACTTAAATTTTCATAATGTGGTTATTATGTTAAAACTATACCTTTATGCATGTTCTTTTGTGGTGTATAATTCTGATATTTAATAGAAGAATAGATTCACATAACCACCCCATCCCCAGTCAGAATACAGAGTCCCATCAACTTCACAACTTCCTTATGTTGTTCCTCTATAGGAACACCCTCCCCAGTTGCTAACGCTGGTGTTTTCACAGTTGCTATATTTTTTGTTTTTGAAAACAGCATATGAATGGACTCATACATTATTGTAAAAGACATATCCTGCTATAATCCCCTCCCTTGAATGTGGACAGAACTTGTACCTTGTAATCAAAATAAGCTCACAAATATGAGATGTCTCACACTCCCATGATGACGTCATGTTGCGTTACCCCATGTAGCTATATGGATATAGAAATTAGAGCATGAGAGATAGAGAAGTACAGAGGTGGACTAAATGCAGAACCAGGTAGTGCTCTCTCTTTTAAAATGATTCAGTGAATCGGCTGGCATAGCCTAGTGGCTAAATCCTTGGCTCACATCTGCCAGGATCCCATATGGTCACTGGTTCATACCCCAGCTGCTCTGCTTCCAAACCAGCTCCCAGCTTCTGGCATGGGAAAACAGTGGAGAATGGCCCATAGCCTTGGGACCCTGCACCCGCATGGGAGACCATGAAGAAGCTCCTGGCTCCTGGTATCAGATTGGCTCAGCTCTGGCTGTTACGGCCACTTGGGGAGTAAAATAGAGGATGGAAGATCTTTCTCTCTGTCCTCTCTGTAAATCTGCCTTTCCAATGGAAATAAATAAATCTTTTTTTTTTTTTTAAGAAGTATATGCCTTCCATAAAGCCCTAGGGACATAGGAACAGAATTCTGTCAAGATTTTTGTTGCTGTATAACAACAATGGTCATAACCAATTATGGAAGCCTTTTTCTTCCTTTCAGTCTGAGACTTTCTTAGAAGGGCCATTATGGTCCACAATTCTCCCAACATTCTGATCTTGGTTAGTTCCTTGGGTGATCTCTGAGGCTGAAACTCTCCTCACAACCCTGCCCAGAGTCTCCCTAAATGCTCCACTCACAGCAATCTAAGGTTGTTCTGGCCTGTCCCTGCAAGCTTATCCAGCCTTGACCCATTACCTAGTTCCAAACCTGCTTCCACCTCATCAAAGTAGTTGCTATAGGAAAAGTCCTGCTTCTGCATACTAGTTTTCTATGTTATCTTATTTTGTGCTGCTATAACCGAATAACTTGAGATTTAGAAACATTAAGACATTTGTTTAGCTCTTTTTTCTGTTTAAAGATTTGCTTCATTTTATTTGAAAAGTCAGAATTAGAGAGAGAGCTCGCTCTTCATTTGATGGTTCACTCCCCAATTGGCTACAACATTTAGAGCTAGGCTGGTCCAAAGCTGGAAGCCAGGAGTTTCTTCCAGGTTTTCCACGTGGGTGCAGGGTCCCAAGACCTTGAACCTTTTTCTGTTGCTTTCTCAGGTTGTAAGCAGAGAGCTGGATGGGAAGTGGAGCAGCTGGGGCATGAACATGCACCCAATGTGGGATGCTGATACCCCAAATGGAGGTTTAGCCTGTTACATTGGTCCCAGCTCTTGGTTCTTGAGCAATGGAAGTCCAAAGTTGAGAAGTCACCTCTGATTAGGACTTCTTGTGGAGTCATAACATTTCTGTGGAGACACTTATCCCATCTTTTTATGGGGACTCTCTCATGATAACTCCTGCAACTGTAGCATTAATCATTAATGACAGCAGAGCCTCCATGTCCCAATCACTTAAAAAATATATATCATTTCCCCTAGAGTGAGCATTTGCACTAACGGTTAAGATACCCACATTCCATGTCAAACTGCCTGGATTAGATTTCAAACCCCAGCTCTGGATCCTGAGTCAAGCTATCTACTAATGTACATTGTGGGAGGCAGCAGGTGGGCACTCTTGTGGGAAACCTGGATTGAGTTCAAGGCTTCCCATTCATCCCAGTCAGGCCATTGAGGGCATATGGGAAGGGAACCAGTCCATAGGAGTGACTTACTTACTCTCTCTCTCCCAATCTGTATGTGTTCCTCTCTATAAATAAATAAATATTAAAGCTCATTTATTAATATTGTTGCAATGGAGATTAAGTTTCAAACACATAAATTTTGGGGCACAATTCCAAGCCATCTTATCTGTCTAACAAGAAGGATGATATACATAGAGCACTTTGTGGAGGAGCTGACACGTAATTTAAGAAACACTTTTGGCATCCACCATCATTGTCATTATTATTA
Organism: Ochotona curzoniae; assembly: GCF_017591425.1. Taxonomy (NCBI): domain Eukaryota; kingdom Metazoa; phylum Chordata; class Mammalia; order Lagomorpha; family Ochotonidae; genus Ochotona; species Ochotona curzoniae. The sequence continues at coordinate 33,048,692 of NW_024467087.1, read as the reverse complement.
TTACGAATAGTCCTCTTGTTATGCAGAGTGAATCAGTTATGGGCCCATACTTCATAAAATAACCATTCAGTTATGAAATGAGATAGTATGTCCAGTACTAAGAACAGTACCTGGCATATAGAAAACTTTCATAGATATGAGATATTAATTCGGGTGTAATATGACCTATCTTCATTGTAATCATATTGCTAATTTAATTTTATAATTTATTATTATGTTATTCTCAAATTCCTTCTATAAAGCACTGAAATACAAAAGATTATGCATCTTTTTCTTTGCATGTTTGGAAACTGGTGAGGTGATGATGTAGCATTTCCTGATTTATCTGTAATATAAAATATAGACAAAATAAATACGAAAACCATGTAGTTTTTCATGTCTTGACCATACTTTGTATGCATTTCACATTTTCCAAACATATGAAATAAGACAGAATGGAAAACTGTTATGTCATAAAATACATGATGAAAGAAATCTCTTAAATTTAAATAAAAAACATGTATATATTGGCCTGATAATACTCCTTGGATTATAAAGTGATACTTTGGAAGCTCTGAAATATTAGTTCTACAACAATAATTTTTGATAATTATAATAATAGTAACTAGTTTGATCTGTTATTACACAAAAATACAGTGAGCTATGTAAGATAAAGTTCATTATTCCACTAAGAATTTTGTAATAAAGTGGTCCCATTATTCAGGTTCTCATGATCATCCATCCTTTATGAGTTACATGCTTTTGTGCACTTCTGATCAAGAATGACCTTGCAAAGGCAATCGTCAAATTCTATGAAGGAAGATAAAGAGGGAAAGGAAAAGAAGTCTAAACTGGTTTTTATCCTCCTTTCGCAATGCTTTCTATAGAATTTTCACAGCAATTTCTGCTTGCATTCCTTGGCAAGCCTCTCCATCACATGGTTATGGTTTTCAGGGAGGGAGTGTGGAGAAAGTTATGTTACAGGCGCTCACACTGCCACCTTGAATACAGCTGGGTTTCTGTCAGTGAGGAAAAATGCAAATAGCGAATTTGGATGGAGAAATAGTCATTTTCTGTTCATTGTTACTATGATACACATTGTAAAATAATATAAAAAAAAAAGCAAGTCTATAAAAGACTGAAAGGGAAAGCTTCCTGTGGCAGAAAGAATGCTACATATTCACCAAATGCTATTTCATGTACTTCCTGGGATCACAGAGGGGATAGTTCTTCAAAGCTCTATGGCAGTCAGGGCTCCATGCCTGAATTTTGGTTGGGAGACTGTAACCAGCCATGACACTTGCCAAACCTGGCTTCTGATTTCACATCCACCTTCTTGTTTAAGCAGACAGCCAGATGGAAGAATGCAGTGAGAGACTTCTAGGCCTGGGAAGATGGTAGAGATATAAATAAGATAGAAGAAAATTACTTGTAATAATTGTATTCTCTCTATTCAACCACTTGATAAGCTTCACTACAAAATAAACTTTTTTAAGTTTGAATCTGACATTTAATGGTTGTTAATGGCACAAAGCATTACATACTGTAAATATTGCAGCCTCCAATAATATATGGTCCTAAAAGAAACCCTTGACTAATTTATTGGTATTTATAATAATAATGCTTACATAAAGGTAGATTTTAAATTATAATATGTGATTAATACTGCATATTATGTGATGCAGAGGCCAAAAAAATACATGATTCCTCAAATTATCATTTTTTAAAAGACTTCTATTCATTTCTCTTGGAAAGGTGGATTTATACAGAGTGAAGGAGAGACAAAGATCTTCCACCTGCTGGTTCACTCCACAAGTGACTGCAATGGGCAGAGCTGTGCTGATCTGAAGCTAGGAGCTTCTAGGTCTCCCACACAGGTGCCGGGTCCCAAGGCTTTGGGCTGTCCTCGACTGCTTTCCCACACCACAAGCACGGAGCTCAATGGGAAGTGGAGCAGCCAGGATGCGAACTGGCACCCATATAGGATCCTGGCATATGCAAGGCAAGGATTTAGTAGCTGGGCTATCACATCGGGCCCATGAAATTATCACTAATGACAAATTGAATTTCTAATTTAAATCAGGTATCTAAATTTAAATTTGACACAGGATTTTGAGAAAACAATGTGTAAAATATATTTCAGACGTGCATATACACACACATTAGATTTTAAAATGTTTATTTTTATTTGTTTCAAAGGCAGAGAGAGATATCTTTTATCCAGTGATTCACTCCCCAAATGCCTTCCACATTTAGGACTGAACCAATTCAAAACTAAGAGCAAGAATTTTCATTTGGGTCTTCCACATAGGTAGAAGGGACACATGAACTTGAGCTACCATCTGTTTCCTTCCTGGTGCGTTAGCAGGAAGCTGGAACAAAAGCAAAAAGCAGAACTCAAACTAAGCACTCCGACATGGGATAGGGACATTCAAATGGCAGTTGAATGCACTGCACCAGAATGCCTTCCTCAAGATATGCCAATTACAAGGTTAATTCCCCACACAGGCAAATGACATACAGCAAATGTCAGGCAAATGACATACAGCATATATGTATACATGTATGTGCATAAAGAATGAAATTATCTACTATTAATGAGGGTATGTAAAGTGGATAGTCTCCTGTTAATCCAATGCTTTTCAGTCTTTTCAATGTTTTCAGAAACAACTATATGGGAGAAAGAACCCTTTGCTGAAGGGTTTAAGAGAAGATCTCAATAAAAATAGTCATACATATCCTGGAAACAAAAAAAGATTTTTAAAAGTCATTTGTCGTTTAAAATTTGCACATTTTTAGTGTTATCCCAACCAATATTTTTCATGGACTATTTTAACGGAACTTTGACCAGACACTAGGTGCCAGAGAAGGCGAAAAAACAGCATATATAGCGAACACTTGAGTAGAATTTTTGATACATGAGAAAGTGACTTGCTATCTATTTTCTTCAAGAAATAACGCACACCAGAGTTTGAAGGGAGATAGACAGATACTTGTTGCATTTCACTTTAAAGTTGTTTAAAAAAAAAAAAGGAAGAAAAGAAAAGAAAAAGAACACGTTTACAACACCGCATTGATTTCTCTTGGCAATTCTCCCCTCTAATTTGGGCGGGGGGCCTTCTGCTCTTCATCCCAGCCAGGAGGCGGAGCCAGCTCTGAGCAGCTGGGAAGTGAGCTGTGCCTGGCCAGTCTTGGGGGAGGAGCTGCTTTTCACCAGGCTGCAGCTGACAAGAAGCTTCAAGGTAATGGCTGTCTTAAATTTGGTTATTTTCTGGTGACTCTGCAGGGCCCCAGAGCAAAGATGAGAAAAACAGGGATGGCAGTCTTGGAATAGTGAAAACAATGTGTGGGTTTGAGAGAATTGCTGGCATTTTGAAGGAATTAATCCTCTGGAATTTCTCTGTCTCCCAGTGCTTTCTAAGTCCACAGTGGGAGAAGGGGTGATCAGATTACAGCCTCTAAATTCAGGCTTTAGTGCAGCAGGGCCATTCATGTTAATTTATTGACTTGGGATTCTATATTTGTATTGGTAGACATTCTGCTATTGTTTGAATTCTTAAACATTTATTAATTTACACAAAAGCTGCTACAAGTATTTGACAGCATGGAGGAAATAACTTCATAAATTGATTGATGTATAGAAAGATTCTGTGTGTGTCACATGAATATGAGCCTAGAAAAGAACTCAAATATGTAGTTGAATGAAGATACTTACATATATATATATATTTATATATAACATAGCATAACTATACATATATGATTTAAATAAACTCTGGAGGAAAATACATTCCCAGGTTTATGTTAACTGAGTGGTCAGGTTGCTACTTTAATTTGTTTTAGGCTGGTTCTGCGTCTTTGGAAAAGATTTTCCCATGAGTAATTTTACGATCAAGAAACAAAAATGAAGCTGAAACAGAGTACCAGATACAGAAATGCTCACAGTTACACACACACACACACACACACACACACACACACACACACATTGCCCCCCATATCCCCTTCTTTTGCCAATTGTGGAAATTTTCTTGGACTTGATTAAGTGGGTAGCCTGATTTGCTGTGCCAAGTACAGCCATTCAAGTGTCCTCCTTGCAATTCACTATTTCAATCTACAGATGAGGATGAGGTCAGCAAGAACCATTTTTCTCTATAACCCATATTTAAGAGTGATGGAGGGAGATGATTTGATTTATTTCTAGAAGCAGTTTGAAAAATATTAGATAGCATGGCGCATCTATCCATTGCACCTGGCAAATTAAAGCAGCAACCCTTACATGTGGTAGTTTCAAAATGTCAGAGAAATTGTATAAACTGTGTAAGGACAATTACAGAGTAGCATGTAAAATAATACATATATGTATTATTACAAGAAGAAGCATAAATAAAATTTATTTTACTATAACATATATGTTGCTACACCATATGTAACCATATGTAACCATATGTAACCAAATCTGGAAAAGCATAACCTGCCAAACTAGCAATAGGATTTTTTCAAATAGTTTGAAGAGACAGGGCTGGATATAATCTTTGTTTTTAAAATGATTAATACATTCTTTTTTACATCTTCAGGGGAAGCATTAATATGAAATATTATAAACATAGGCAAACCTTTGTTTCATATAACATTTAAAATCATGTGAAAATATTTAATGTAGAATAAGTATCAAGGCAGGCCCTTGAATGGAATCTGAAAATACTGTGAAATTACACACATTCATCTATGTATGCAAAAAATATGAAAAGATGTGTAAACAATCATCATACTAGCTATTTTGTGTAGAATTGTGCTTTCTTTGTCATATATATAGCTTTCTGCATCTTTTAAATTTTCAATAAGTTATCGGACATTTTTATCATTAGTGAATATTGAAGTTAAGACATTATGACCATGTAATACTCCCATACAACCAAATCCTTAAGTTTAGAGAATTCTAGAAGTCTGTGAAAGCTGCTGGCTAGCTGGAAATAATTCACATCCTTCTCTAACAATAATGACATGGTTAGTGATTGAGTTTCTACCTAAACCTAAATAAAGTGTGGGCTGAAATTCTTCTTTTTGGGCACAAGATGGCGCTGGCAAAATGTCCTGGAATTTCCCCAGGCCACCTTTTTTTTTTCCCTTTTATTTCTTTTTTATGAATAGATAAACAAGAGCAATGAATTATTAGTGGCTGGATCCCAGACGCCAGCCACCATGTGCACGTGGTGAGCTGTCCCCAGGCCTGCTTGGGCTCCGGGGGCTGCTCCCTTCTGGATGAGTACACCAAGCCGGGAGGTCTCCGTGACTGGGTGGTTGGGACCCACCCGCCACCTTCATTGGGCGGTGAATGGGATTGGGGAGGAGCGTGACCTTGGACCTGGGAGTTTAAACTTCCAGCAGCCTTCTGGCTGCTGGTGGGTCTCAGGACAGGGCATCTCATGCCTGGATCCCAGACAACAGCCACCATGTGCACGCAGTGAGCTGTCCCCGGGCCTGCCTGGGCTCCGGGGGCTGCTCCCTTCCGGATGAGTACACCGAGGGGGGAGGTCTCTGTGACTGGGCAGGTCCGGGACCTACCCGCCACTTTCATTGGGCGGTGAATGGGATTGGGGAGGGGCGTGACCTTCGGCCTGGGAGTTTAAACTTCCAGCAGCCTCACAGCTGCTGGTGGGTCTCAGGATGGGGCGTAGACAACAGCCACCATGTGCACGTGGTGAACTGTCCCCAGGCGGCCAGTGCGCCATTTGGTGCCAGAGTCCGCCTGCTAGCCGCCCGGCCAGGGAGCTCTGGGGTTTTTGTTCTTTGAGTCACTGCTTAGTTAGCTCCAGGTTGAACCTATTATGCTTCTACAACGTGAAGCACTCGTAAAGATCCCACTGGCAGTAACTCTTCCTTTGTAAAACTTGTAATCACTGAACAGTGCTGACCTCCAAATACCAGTCCATGCAAAAGCTATGGCTTGGGGCTTGTCCTGCAGAATTATATCATGTTAACTGACATGATGATGGATCAGGACAAGGGTGATATTAATCAAGCCATTACATTAACTAGCAGTCAAGAACCATAACCGGGGGTTAATTCTGTGCGGGATGTGTGGGCCATACCCAGTGAAAATTCTAGCCCCACTGGTTATCTCAAGAGTTGGGGTGGTGATGGACTAAGCTAGGTGTGACCAAGGAGCCTGCCATCAATCACAGGTAAAGGAACCCCCAATAGTCTGGACTGGTCAGGTCAGCAGCACCCGAATGTGCATCCTGAATAGGGTGTGGGGTGGACTGGGCTGCAATGTTCACCAGCTCATATAAGGCCAAATGGAAGGCCAGACTGCACCAGGCACTGGCCTAAACCCATTGGCATGTATGAAAACTGGGTCTGGGAGTGGATCAAGTGGAGGCACTTGGGAAACTTCCCTGGCGAGTCATAACTCCTGCTGGTGAACATGTGGTCCAGACCTGGGGGTCGGACAAGCTGGGCAAAGGAGATCCAGCAGCTGGCAAATGTGTCAATTGGAAATGGAACAAGGTAGATCAGGCAGGACTGAGCAAACCTTAGCCCAAGAGCAAAACTAGAAACCAGCATGGAGCACAGGTCATGCTGAACTAGGCTCTTGCACCTACTGGTCTGCATGAGCCAGGAATGTTAAGCCACAATGTCTAAGGCAGGGGCTGGGACAGGTGAAGGGCTGTGCTAAGCTGAGTCAGAGCAACCACTGGCATGCATGTGATCTATGACTGGGAACAGGCCCGGTTGGGGAGCTAAGGGGACAATCCTAGCTGGGTTAAGGTTCCCACCAAGGGGTGCATGGGCTGGAATGGGGGCTGCGTTCTGATCAGAAAACAGTTGTAGTCTCCCCTGGCACAAATGTGGATGGGGACTGTATGCACCAGGCTGGGTCAGACCCCAACACCGTCTGGTTTCCTGGAGGACCAGGGTAGATGTGGGACGGACTAGGCTAGGTCTCAACTCCTACTGAACCATATGTGAGCCATATGTGGGTATGGATGAGCCATGGCTGGGCTGAAACATCCAACAGCAAGAATCAGATTGGGTTGAAGGCCAATAAGGAAAAGACACTGTTCCTGCTATGACAGGAGGTGAACTGAGTAGGGCTGTCTCATGGTCCCATTGCTATGCACAAAATCTGGCATTGGGAAAAGTTCTGATGGAGGAGCCTGGGCAACTCCTCTGGCAGGACACAGACCCGGCAGGTAAGCGCAAGAAACATGATAGGAAACAGCCCAGAACAGGCCATGGAAAGTTTCCCACTGGCATACAATTGGCAGGGATCGGGGGAAGACCAGGCTGAATCTGTCCACGTCATCCACTGGCAAATCCAAGCACCAGAACAGTGTGGGTCGAGCCAGGTTCAGTCGCAACAAAAACCAGTGCACAATATGGAATGCCAAGAGGAGGTTACCTGTACCGGAAATGACCACAGCACCCAACCACCAAGTGTGAGAACAAGGAAGGGAGGGGGCAGAGCCGGCAGGGGAATAAGGGGTGGTTCCTTTGCTGGACAGCTATTCCCGCTGGAGAGCGTGGGTTGGGATGGGGGCAGACCAGACTAAACAGGGCTATAACACCTGTGGGCCTCATGTGGACTAGATCAGGGAAAAGCCAGGCTGGGCTGATTATTCCTACTGGTGCAAACAAAATTAGAGTGGGCGAGGGTTGTTTGGGCTTAGCCACAGCATCAGCTGGCAGAAGCTGGCACTGGGGGCTAGTTCTGTCAAGTCAAACCACAGAACTATCTGGAGAGTGCATAATCTGGGAGTGGGAGAGGCCTGGGAGGAAAATAGTGGGCTCCTCCCTCTTGGGTTACCACTTCCACGGGAGGGCATAAAACTAGGACAGCAGCTGGGGTGGAATGGGGTGTGGGACAGACTGGACTACTGCTACACATACTGGCAAACTAGGGTAGGGGGCGGGCCTGGTGGGGGTTATTGTGGGTCGCTCTCACTAAGCTGCAGCTCCCACTGGTTTATGCGTGGGCTGAGTATGTGCTGGGTAGAACCAGGCTGGACTGCAACACCCATTAGTTCCAGTGGAAGTCGGGTCTGAAAACAGAACCAACCCAGCAATTGCAACCACCAGCTGATTGGGGCGATGGACTGTGCCGTTCCCCGTACTTGCTAGCACATACAAGAATTTGGTCTGAGAACGCCTCAGACAAAGTTTCTTTGGAGATCTCCCCAATCAAAATGCTGGAGTCAGAATCAAGAAAAGAGAGAAGACAGAACAGGTCAGCCAACCATCTCAGCAATGATGGACTATGTCAATCAGTGGATTCTTCAAGGACCTCATAGTGCTTGGAGTGGCAAGATTGGCAGCGATTCATAACTGTTGAAATATCAAAGCCACTAGAGCAAGAACCTCAGAGCATACCCTACATCCGGGACCTGGGGAGGGTGGGAAATTGGGTGGGCCTTCTCCCTTAATACCCCACTTTTAAACATGAAGGAAACAATATGGAAATAATAGTCTTACCCACTTTCCTATAGCTCTTGAACCTTTTTACCCCAATTAACTATGTAAAGATTGTCAAAATATAATTTAAAAATGCAAAAAAGAGAAATTATTAGTGAACTACTAGATCATATATGCATTGTAATTGAGTTTACATTAAAATGTGTGTGAAAGAAAAATCTACCTGCTCCTGCTGTAAGGATTCCCACAAAAAATCTAGAATCTGACTTCCAGTAGACACAAGATAAGTGTACCTCTCATGTCTCCACATGATGTTTTTCCTGAGAGCAATGATTTCAGCATGAATATACACTGGCTGTGTCGCACAGAGCATTTAGAGTGGAAGGACAACAAACAAGGCATACACAGCACAGAATATTTTCAGCTTCTTCCTGTGTTTCTCAATGAGATCCCTGTAGAATTTTCCTGTACTAAAATTTCTTTACAGTTTTCCATTTAAATAGACTTACCACTCTCTTCCTTTAGAACAAGTCTTTGAGACACCTATGACCTGGGCAGTGTGCATGTGACTCCAGCTGAGCTCCAGGAAGGTTGTGTGCCCACAGAAGGGCCGCGTACAGTGAAGGCACTGCGGAGTAACTGGAGCAGACCCACCACAATCAGCCTTGACGGAGGGTAAGAGTTTTCATTTCATGTTGAGAATTTGGGAGATGATGTCTTTTTCTCCTTTTTCTACAATCATAGCATTAAAATAAAATAAAGATTATTGAAAAGGCAGAACTACAGAGAGGGGTGCATATACACACACACAGAAGCACAAGGGGGAGAGAATGAGAGAAAGGGAGGGAGGGAGGGAAAGAGATGAATCAGGCTGAAGCAAGGAACGTGGAACTGCACAGAGGTCCCCTGTGGGTGACCGTAACAGTGAGCTGGATGGGAAGTGAAGCAGCTAGGACTCAAATAGGTGCTCATCATGTGATGCTGACATCACAGGTGGCAATTTAACTTGCAGTGCCACAATGCTAATTCCAGGTATAGCATTTTAAATTGAATATCACATTGCATATTAAAATTATATTGTGTTGAGAATGCAGGGTATTTTCTCCTCTATTCCTCAGCAGTGTAACGCTTTGTGATTAAAACTCATAACTTTTAGTTTTTAGAAAGAGACTCATTAATACTGCAACAAGGTGGAGGAATCCACCATGAGCGGAGGGTACTGGGAGGGGCTGGGGGAATCCCAGAGCCTATGAAACTCTGTCATAAAATGAAATGTAATTTTTAACAAAAGCAAAGAAAGAGGCTCATGCACTAAGTCACTGTGAAGAGATCATACTAGAACCTTTCTGATGTTCCAGCCAGTGATCTGATTTCTATTCCCTGATTATTATTCAGTAAGCAGCCTTAGGGGTCAGCTTTGTAACTCAGCGGGTTAAGCCAGCACTTGCACTGTGCCAGCATCCCATAGCAGAGTGCCAATTCTATCTGGGGTGCTCTTCTTCTGAATCAACTCCTTACTAGCGCAGCCAGAAAGGGATTGGAAGATGACCCAAGTATTTGATTTAAGCCCCTGCCACTGATTTGGGAGACCAGCAGAGAGTTTCTGGAGTTCTTGGCTCCTACCTTCAGCCTTAGCCCAGACCCCTTTTCAATTGAATACTTAAATGCATCTTTTAAAAATAAATGATCACAGCAGTCATTTTGGCTTTCTGCTTTAAACTTGTGCTTTAACAGTGTCATTATAATGTTTTCCGGGTCCAGGAGACATATACTATGTCATCATTGTCTGCCTCCTTTGAGTGAGCAGCAGAGCACTCACAGCTTAAAAATCATAAAATTGTGTGTTCAGCAAAACAAAATTGCTTCTTAAAAGTTTTTTTTAAGATTTATTTTATTTTTATTGGAAAGTCAGATATACAGAGAGGGGGAGAAACAGAGAAAGATCTTCCATCTGTTGACTCACTCCACAAGTGGCCACAATGGCCGGAGCTGTGCTGATCTGAAGCCAGGAGCCAGGAATCTCCTCCATGTCTCCCACATGGGTGCAGAGTCCCAAGGCTTTGGGCCGTCCTCAACTGCTTTCCCAGGCCACAAGCAGGGAGCTGGATGGGAAGCGGGACTGCCAGAATGCGAACCAGTGCCCGTATGGGATCCCGGCACATGCAAGGCAAGGAATTTAGCTGCTAGGCTCCACGCTGGGCCCTTCTTAAAAGTTTTTGAACATTCAGCATCACAATCATTTGGGCACTTATTAGAACTATAAAATTTGAGGTTCTTTTTGTAGTTTTGCCTTGTCTTCTCTTCAATAAATGTCAGGTTTTTACGTTTTTATTAATATAAAGAGAACAGATTTCATGTATTTCATAAGTATGATTCTGAAATAGTGATACTTCTCTCTTGCCCCCCTTTCCCTCCCTAGATCCCCTCTTTCCTTCCTTTTTTGCTCTAATTTTTGCAAAAACATACTTTCTACCCACTCTAATTATGGGCTTAATGCACCAGCAACTGAAATATTTTACCAGTAAAAACTAGAAAGACCACAGTTTCACAGAAATACAACCAAGAGCTAAAAACAACAAATACTAAGATGCCCATTTTATTCCTATACCTTTTTTTTTGTATTCTATTTTCACTCCCACATATCAGAGAGTAAACATACTGCAGCTGATCTTTTGGGACTGATCTATTTCACTAATCTTGATTGCAATACAAATTTGAATAAAATTCCTCGGAAGAAGCCTAGAAATCCAATAAGTCCTCCAGACGATTCTGATGTATGGTAAATTTAGAGAGACAAAGCCATTAAATACAATAGGGCCGCAAAGGTACCAAAGTATTTAATGACATATACAGAGTCCCCAATGCAACCCCACAAGTACTCCCACTTCTGCTGGTGTGTATGCACATGCACGCCTTTGTAAAGATGCACAGTGATGAGGGCGAGGTCTTGACTTTGACATTGCAAAACCATGTTTCTAGTTCTGATTGCCTGCTTGCACATTTTTTCCTCCCTTCTGTCCAATGCTGTACTTAACATTCTCACTTACCTTTACACTATCAGCAATTGTTCACCATCTACTTTGACAGAATCATTTTGTTTGCTGATGTTATTATTTTCCCTATTTCTGTGTCTTCTAGGATTGTACCAAACAACGTGTTCAAGTATCTTTTGGAGACTGAAGTGGAAAAGAACAGTCCACACAAACTGTGACTCTTTGTAATCTTCAAACCAGCAAGGATTTGTTAGGAGTGCTATTTGTGGTAGAACCTGAATTATCAGGACAGGGCTAGCTAGCCACCTCAATCCCTGACAAAAAAAAAAAAAACCATCCATACACATATCTAAATCATAATGGATGGTGAGTATGTCCTGTGCAATTGGAAAGACCAGTTGTGGCCAGCAAAAGTTGTGTCCAGTTGTGAAATATCATCAAGCAGTAAGAGAAAACAGACATTTTCCCTGGAAGTTCAAATACTCTCACTGGGAGAAAAAATTATAGTAGAGAGCACAGAAACAAAGCTCCTAAATAAGTCTCAGATAGAAGCCATTGCTTCCTCACTAGCAGTGCAGGGAGATGCCAGTGGTTTACCTTACGAGGAGACAGCCTATGGAAGGTCACTTAAACTGGCACTGGATATTCTGAACGAGAGGCCAAATTTGAGTCAAGCAAGTGTTTCAGATGAAGAAGTGCCCAGTACCCTGGCTGAAGATGTACCACCAACAGTATCCAATTCACCCCCTTGTAAAAAGTATCGCAAGCATGAAGAAGACTTACCAATATGTTTGGAGCAAAGTGGCAGCCCAGCATCCTCGTTAGTATCTCCAGATAATGGTGGCACCCTGTCTGATGACAAGCCACAGATGCACACAACCATTTCAAGTGAAATGGAAACAAAGCCGTCACTAAGCTCTAGCTGGAGCCAAACTTTCCCTTCACTTCTGGAAGGTGAAGATGAGAAAGAAGACAAGAAAAAGATTGACATATGTCTTATATCTATTCATTCCACAGTCAAAGAAGAGGATGTTAAAGAAGAGAAGTTTGTTCCAGAATTGTCATCAGATGCTCCTGTGATGCCCAAAGCTTTGAAAGAGGAGTCAGAAGATGTGTGCTCAGAGCCCTTGGCTGTTTCCTCTATCTCCCCAGAGAATATTGAAGATCCTGGAGAAGGTCCCTCAAATCCAAATCCATGCTTAGATCCCAGCCAGAATCACCCTTCTGTAGAACCGGAGGTGGGTGCTTCAACCTCTACTGGAGTGGGTGCCTCAACGTCTACTGGAGATTGTTCGCAGGATGGCCAGGGCTCTTCTAGTGCCTCTAATCCTGCCCCTGTAAGTAATGAAAGGTATTTCAACAGACTAGATTTTGATGATTTTGATGAATTTCCACCTTCTGAAAGGTCATTGCGCCTAAGTTCTATCATTGATTCCATGTCAGCTGAAGATGAGGAAGAAGAAGAACTTCCACGTGTCATTTTTCAATATGAGAAACGTCCCTTTGAAACAGGAATGATAGTCTGGTTTAAATATCAAAAATACCCCTATTGGCCAGCAGTGGTAAAAAGCATCAGGCGAAAGGAAAGGAAAGCAAGTATACTTTTCATTGAGGCAAACATGACTCCCGAAAAGAAAGGCATGAGAGTATCTTTCAGAAGATTAAAGAAATTTGATTGTAAAGAGAAGCAAACACTAGTGGAAAAAGCCAGGGAAGCTTACAGTGAAAGTATTGACTGGTGCATCTCACTGATTTGTGACTACAGAGTTAGAATAGGTTGTGGTTCATTTGCAGGCTCTTTCTTTGAGTATTATGCTGCTGATATTAGTTATCCAGTTAGAAAGATAATCAAACAAGATACCTTCAGGAATATATTTCCAAAATTATATGATGATGATGTGTTGGGACCCATGGCTGTGACTTCTAAGACCAAGAAAATGTCTTTCCAGAAACTTCTTCCAGACCGGATGAAGGCTGCACGGGACCGAGCCAACAAAAACCTTGTGGACTTCATTGTTAATGCAAAGGGAACAGAGAACCATCTTCAGTCCATTTTAAATGGCACTAAGGGATCCAGATGGCTGAAATCATTTTTGAATTCAAAGAGATTCTCACGCTGTATTGAAACTTACTTAGAGGATGATGATCAGTTGGATGAGGTGGTGAAATACTTACAAGAAGTCTGCAATCAAGTAGATGAAAAAATGATGAGCCTCATACAACATGATAAAATTAAATTTATCCTGGAAGTTCTTCTGCCAGAAGCTATTATTTGTTCAATCTCTGCTGTTGATGGGTTAGATTACAAAGCAGCAGAAGCAAAGTATCTAAAAGGACCATCTCTAGGCTATAGGGAAAGAGAATTGTTTGATTCGAAAATCTTATCTGAGAAAAGACGGAAACCATCAACAACAGAAACTCATTAAATTTTCTGAGTCCAAATTGTAAGATGCTTTCATCGATGTTCTTTAAAAAAACTCAGAAAATTAACGACATGTATGCAGTTTCTGAAAATGTGAGACTTTGAGTAACGTGTTCTCTCTTTGTTTTGTTTTTTTTTCCCCCCTTGGGATCTCCGGGATCTCTGGGTAGCACTACATCTTCATTACTCTTTGTTGTGATTCATTTCAAAGTCAATTTTGCCAGCTTATTTCAGCAACTTTGCTTTTCCATGCAATTTTAGAATGCATAATGCATTAGTGATTCTTAAAGAAAAGCACTACTTAGTTTTATGATGTCTTTGTTTCTGTTCTGTATAGGTAAATACAGTGTGCACAGTCATTTTAATATTAAAATTGCACTGTTAGTAAATATTAAGCAAGATAAGTAGAAAAAATTTAAGAAACAGCAATTATATATTTTTCGCTTTTTATAAGATATTCAGTTTTCTCGTAAGATAGTTGAATTATTTTTATTGCCATGCCTATTTATTTTTGGAAAAATATATCTCTGAGACATAGAACCAAAGATAGATAAGCTTTGCTATATATTATAAATAACTAGAATTGCTTTTGCAAAAAAACTCTGAAATACAAAAAAAATAGACTATTTGCATGTAGTCTATACATGTGTGAATAACATCTCAGCATATAGAAAATAATTTTGACAACCTTGAAACTCGAACAGGATTGTTCATTCTACACTTCCCTGAAATTCTATTTTGGGGAAATGTCTATTCTTTAAAAAGCTGAAGACTTTCTTGAAACAGACAAACTGCTGGCTGTCTTCATGGCCAGCAGTGAGTGGATCCTCTTCGCAATGTAGTTATCTGACCACATGTAGAAGGCAGCTAGAGGCATTGTATTTTTGATCTGGCCACCCTAGATCTGTGAGCCAGAGTAACTGCTTAAGAGCCCATCTAGTCTGATATAAACTGTAGGGAAAAAAAGCAAGTGTCATGTTCTTAGTCTTTTATCGCCAAATATGCCTCAAACCAAGCAAGCTTTATTATTTGGCTTCTCTAACAGAGAAAACTTGCAATTCGTTCCATTAATGTAAATGCCTACTGATAAGTCATTCCACACTGCTAGCTGTTGTAGATGCACAAGAATCTGGGAATTTAAAATGAAAAGCCACAGAAAATCTTATCTGAATACATGTGACATATTTTCCAAATAATGGGTTAAATAGAACCCATTAATGTCTGAATTCAATAAATTGTTCTAGCTTGAAACAGTTGTATGAGAATAAATGCTAGGAAAGCCAGCTTATTTAAAAATCTTGATGTTAAAAAAATGTTGAAGGCTTAACATGCACCTGTCTTGTCTTTAACCGCTTAGAGTTGGACACCTTTCTCTTTTGGGCTCTTTTTGTGTGTTCACATGGCTACATGTTTATGTGAAATTTATAAAAATTTGATGTTTTGACTTTCAATAAAATCATTATATTCTTCACTTTGCATGTTCATGTCGTATTTGAGGTATTGCATCGGCTTAAGAGATACAGGTGGAAGTTAGAATACACTCCTCCATACACATGCACATCATTTGTTTTGAATTCTGGTTCGCTGTAGTTGTCAGTATTTTAGCACACAATATAAATTACCATTCTAAGTAAGTGTTCACAAGGAAGTGTTTGTATCAGGTCTCTTTTATGGACACTCAGGCTAACACACACACACACACACACATACATCTGTATGATAAAAAATAAATAGGTGCTATTGTACCAACATGTATTAAACTTTTTAATCATTCATGAGCAAAAATATGAAAATTTACTATGTTCCCAGTTCTGGATAACAAGTACATACATTCCTCCCCCCATTCCTCCTGCTAAAATCAATAACCTAAGTTTTCATCCATGAAACTAGGGAAAGAAATACACACTAAAATTTTTTAAAGGCAAAAGAAAGGAAATAAATATTAATAACATGAATTTATTAAGCTGAAAGTAATAAAATAATAAATCAATGAAACCTAAAGCTTGCTCTTTGAAAAAATCAATTTGGTAAGGCTTTAGCCAAGGCAACCAAGAAAAAGGAAAGCACAAATTACCAGTATCAGAAATGAGAGGGGCCCGGCGCGGTGGCGCATGTGGTTAAAGGTCCTCGCCTCGCACGCCCGGGATCCCATATGGGCGCCGGTTCTAATCCCGGCAGCCCCGCTTCCCTTCCAGCTCCCTGCCTGTGGCCTGGGAGAGCAGTCGAGGACGGCCCAAGGCTTTGGGAACCTGCACCCGCGTGGGAGGCCCCGAGGAGGCTCCTGGCTTCGGATCGGCATAGTATCGGCCCGTTGCGCTCACTTGGGGAGTGAATCATCGGACGGAAGATCTTCCTCTCTGTCTCTCCTCTCTGTATATCCGCCTTTCCAATGAAAAAATAATAAAAATAAATCTTTAAAAAAAAAAAAAAAAAAGAAATGAGAGAACATCACTACTAATTCCATGATCCTGAAAAGAAAGTTAAAACACTACCTGCAGCACTTTGCATATAAATTTAATACATTAGATGAATTAGATCAATTCTTCATATTTTTCAAAAGAACATACTATTTACTTTATGCTATTTCCATTGACTATATTAGATAATTTTTTTTCTTGCAAACTTGGCTCCTTTTTTTTTTCATTTTTTGATGATATTTACATAGTTGATCAAGGTGGGAAAGTTCCAGGGTTAGGGAAAAGTGGATGTGATCATTGTTTCCAAGTCTTCTATTTTTTCTTTTTGTTTCTGGGAACAAGGGGGAGATAAGGGGAGAAGCATACCCAGCCTCCTAACCACCCAAGTACCTGGGGATGGGGAGCAGCCACCTGATATCAACCCAGGGTCCTGATGTGGTACATGCTCCAAGGATTCTGCTCAAGTGGTTTTGATAGTTCTGAAATGCTGTCATTCTTGCTGATCCAAAAAAGAGGAAGCTCTTTGAATGTCCATTGGCTGACACTGTCCACCTTAGAGTCTTAATTTCCCAAGATTTTTGCTGTCCTTGTTTGGCTGGGGTAGTTGTCCAACTTGTTCTGCCCTCCCTCTGGCATAGTACAGATGTCCTCTGTAGACCCCAATGGACCACAATATCCTTCATATGATCATGGCCTACTTTTCCACTGAGGAACACTAGCTCTTGTAGGAGGCCCAAGGACCTACGTCAGGCAACCCAGGCCCCACCACAACCCCTACCCAGGGCTCCCAGACCTGACACCTACCATTCAGGCAGGCCCAAGAACCCAGGCCAGAAGTTCCGGACCCTGCCACAAACCCCCACACCCAGGGCTCATGAACCAGGCACCCACCATGCAGGCAGGCCCAAGGACCCATGCCAGGTGATGCAGGCCCTGCCCAACCCACCACTTCCAGGGCTCCTGGACCTGACACCCACCATACAGACAGGCCCATGGACCTGGGCCAGGAGACCCAGGCACCACCAGACCCTCCACACCCATGGTTCACGGATCCAGTACCTGCTGTGCAGGTGGGTGCAAGGACCTGGTCCAGGCGACCTGGGGCCCACTGGATGCCCCTGCCTCCATGGCTCATGGACCTGGCACCCATTGTGCAGGCAGGCCTCAGGGTTCATGGACCCAGCACCTACCTTGCAGGTCAGTCCAAGGATCAGGGCCAGGTGACCTGGGCCTGCCTAAGGCTCCCAGGACTCATGGACACAGAACCTATCATGTGCAGACTGGCATGGCTCGCTTCACCTCAGCATACACAAGCAAGTGCTATAGCCTGACTCGGTCCAGCCTCCTCCCAGTTCTAACTCCCACTGGTGGGTGATACAGCCTAACCCAGCCTGGATTGCTCCCATTCCCAGCCCTAATGTGAATTGTCTGGTGTTACAGGCCATCCCAGCCTGTCCTACACCCCGTCCTGGTTCTGAGATCTGCTAGTGAATTTTGTGAACTGGCCCAATTTTGCCCACCCCAGACCTGACCCACATGTATGCCAAATGGGTATAGTAACCTGGCCTGGTCTGGGCTGTTCCCTGCCTTAGTTATTGTGCTCACCTGTAGGGACTGCATCCTGACAAAGGAGTTTTGCAAGCCCCTCCATCAGGTCTCCCAGCAGCAGATCTCACATACATTGACGGATCCTTCATCCAGGTTAATTTTGTCCACCTCTTACACTGGTGGAAGTAGTGGCCTTATCCAACTGGCCCATACCCATTTTGGTTCTTATTGTTGGGAGTAACAGCCCAACCATACCTGGTCCATGCCCAGACACAGCTCTCATGCGGTTCAATGGGAGCCAAGACCTAACTCAGCCCGTTCTACACTCACCCTGGCTCTCACGAGTACCAGTGGGTACTGGAGTCTGGCTAAGTCTGGCACACCCCAGACCCAGTCCCTACTCATGCCAGGAATAATTGAATTCCTTTTACTTTTTATGATGATTATGTAGTTGAGAGGGATGCATGTACATGTGGACCACTGATTAGGGTCGGGAGGGTCAGGGAATGGTGAAAGTGGATGAGACAGCTGCCTCCAATCTCCTTTTTCTTCAGGTATCTAGGGAATGTGGAGAAACAAAGGGAGAGGGCTGCTCTCAGCAACACAACCATATCAGTACCCAGGAATAGGAGAAGGCCACCCGATGTCATCCTAGGGTCCCTAATGTGGAGCATGTTCCAAGGGTATTGCTTAAGTGATTTTGATAGTTCTGAGATACCGTTGTTGCTCCAAGGTTGAGGAAATCCTTCCAAGGTCCATTGGCTGAAATAGTCCACCTTAGAATCTCGACTCATCCAGATACTCGCTGTCAAAGCTTGACCAGGAGAACTGTCTAATTTGTTCTGCCTTTTATGGTGTCAGACATCCTTTGCAGGCCTCAATGAACTGGTCGTCATGTCCTGCACGAGCATCTGGGAATGCCGCCCACTGCACCAGCCTCAGTAACCATGGAGACCAGTTCTGACATTTGCATTCTATGGTCGGGCCATGTATCCTGTGATCTTCAATGTGCTTAGAGAGTTTTGAGTCCAGTGATCAAGTTGGCAGGGAGGAGGTCCCCCCAAAAACCTTGCCAGAGGTGATCCCAACCTGACTCCTGTGTGTGCCAGCCAATGTGGGGTCTGGCTCAGTCCATTACCCACATCAGCCCAAGCACACACTAGTGGTTACAGTCACCGGGTCAGTTCTGTCCCCCAGTCCCAGCTCATAAGCAAATCAATGGATGCTATGGGCCAGGCTAACACTGCCCACCACACACTAGGCTTTCACATACACCAGCAGGGACTGCAGCCTATTCGGAGAGACCCCCCCCCCAATAACTCCCAGTAGGCCTAACCCCAGTCCTGGTTCTTGTGCATGCCAGTATGTGCAGCAGAATAGTCCAGTCTGTCCCACACCCCATTCAGATCTCATAACATCAATGGGCACTGAAGCCTAGCTCAATCCAACTGACCCCACAATCTAACCCACACTCATGCCAGCAGGTGCCACCGCCTCTCTAGCCAGGCCCACCCCAGCCCTAGTTCTCATGAAGCACATTAGACAGGTGTCCACACTTTACCTACTAGGCCCACTCCAAGCCACAGATCTTATGCATGCCAGTGGGTGCTAGCCCCACAACCCACACTCTGCCTGCCCCCACCCGCCCAGCCTCAGCCTCTGTGTATATTTTTTTGGTGGACATTGTGGCCCAGCCATCCCCACAGCCCTGAGGGTGCTACAGCCTAGACCAACCCAGTCTATTCTCAACCCCAACAACCATGAGTGTTGTTGAGTTCCATGGTCATGCCTAGCTCAGCCCATCACCAACCCAGCTCTCGAGCAAACCAGCTTGTATGGCAGTCCTGTAGAGCTGAGGCCATGGTCCCTCACATAATCTGCTCCCAGACCCTGTTCTCTCGTGAGTGTCATGGCCTAGTCTAATATGGTCCACCCCATAACCCAAGATCCACTAACAGGTACTGTGGTGGAGCCCTGCTAGGCAGGCCTCCCCAGCCATGGTTTTGTGTGCACTGGAAGGCAGTAGTTGATATCAACAATCCCAGCTCAGGTCTCCCACATGGGCAAGTGTATTGGTTTGGCCCTGAAAGGTCCTCTTGTTTCTCTTGTATAAATCACCCAGTTTCAGACCCCTTGTTTTCCTGCAAGTGCAGTAGCCAAGTTGGTGGAAGTCCCCAAGAAGTCACGCCTCACCTGTCACATTCTCCCTCAGCAGTCATTTCTCCCACACATCTCCAGACCTGCTTCTGGGAACAATCCACAGCTACCCCCCCCCCGCCACCAAGCCCAGTCCTCTGGCTGCATGCCATGCCAGCTTAGGGCCCTGCCTACCTGCCCATGGCCCGGGCACATTCATGGATGAGTTTCCAGACCCTGTCTGTTGACGTGCTGCCATCTGCTCCCCCTATATCTTTTTAAAAAATGGATTGGCAATTACACAGGCATAGTGATATAATTAGCACAAATTTGGCATTAAGCAGGTCCAGGATGTCCATCAGCTATTAGCTGCTTTTCTCTCAGCAGTGTAACACTTTTCTTGGTACAAAACAACCTAGGCCATTGCCTATAGCTGGGGCAAACTGATTTATTTGAAAGGAAGAGTTGGCAAGAGAGAAGAAATTAATCTTCCATCTGTTGAATTACTCTTCCAAATGCCTGCACTAGTCAGGGCTGGGTCAGGCTGCACCCAGGAGCCTAGAATCCCATCTGGATCTTCCAAGTGGAAAGACAGGCCCATAGACTTGGACCATTTTCGTCTACCTTCCCAGATGTGCTAGGAG
Source organism: Ochotona curzoniae (assembly GCF_017591425.1). Taxonomy (NCBI): domain Eukaryota; kingdom Metazoa; phylum Chordata; class Mammalia; order Lagomorpha; family Ochotonidae; genus Ochotona; species Ochotona curzoniae. Next base: position 33,028,138 of record NW_024467087.1, on the reverse strand, counting down.
GGAGCTGCAGTGGAAACTGAGAAGCTGGTACTCTGAGAATGGATGAAGGCATTAAAAGCAGCAGCTTAACCTGCTACACATTGTTGGTCCCAAGACTTCTTAATTTTCCTCTCACTTTTCAGAAAATAGTTATACTGCATTTCCTGTTGGATGGGTGGTTACCTATTTTCATTTAGTAAATTTATGTTTTATGAGGCAGACAGATGTTTAGCTAAATCATTACAAATTGTGCTACATTATACACATTTGCAGTATTAATTTTTTTAGACTTATTTATTTTTATTGGAAAGTCAGATACACAGAGAGGAGGAGAGACAGAGAAATATCTTCTGCCTGTTGATTACTCCCCAAGCGGCCGCAATGGTTGGAGCTGAGTCGATCCAAAGCCAGGAACCAGGAGCCTCTTCTGGGTCTCCCTATGTGGATGCAGGGTCCCAAGGCTTTGGGCCATCAGGCAGGGAACTGGATGGGAGGTGGGGCTGCCAGGATGTGAACCGGTGCCCATATGGGATCCTGGTGCATGCAAGGCGAGAACTTTAGCCACTAGGCTATCGCGCTGGGCCCTGCAGTGTTGATTTCAAAGTGTGTGATTCAGATATTTTAAAGGTGTATATTTCAGGGCCTGGCAGAACGGCTTGATTGGCTAATCTTCCCTCTTCAAGCCCAGGGTCCCATATGGGTGCTGGATTGTGTTCCAGCTGCTCCATATCCTATCCAGCTCCCTGCTTGTGACCTGGGAAAAAAAGTTGAGGATGACCCAAAGCCTGGGGACCTTATACCCGCATGGGAATTCTGGAGGAAGCTTCTGGCTCCTAGCTTCAGATTGGCTCAGCTCCTCTGGCCTTTGTTGGCACTTGGGGAGTGAATCAGTGGATAGAACATCTATCTCTGTTTCTCCTTCTCTTCTTAGAATTGCATCTGTAGGGCCCGGCACAGTAGCCTAGCAGTTAAAGTCCTTACCTTGCACGGGATCCCATAAGGGTGTTGTTTCTTGTCCCATTGGCTCCGCTTCCCATCCAGCTCCCTGGTTGTGGCCTGGGAAAGCAAGATAGGATGGCCCAAAGCCTTGGGACCCTGCACCTGCGTGGGGAGACCTGGAAGATGCTTTGGGCTCCTGGCGGCTTCGGATCAGCTCAGCTCTGGCCGTTGCAGTGGATGGAAGATCTTCCTGTCTCTCCTGCTTTCTGTATATCTGACTTTCCAATTAAAAAAAAAAAGGGAATTGCATTTGTAAGGTACATATAATTTGTTTTATTTACATTACTAAAACAAAATCTTGAAAAAAATATAATGAAAGAGAAAATATGCACAATCCTTTCTATTGATATAGCAATATCACTTGACAACTTCCCATACCATTTCTGTTTTATTTTTGAAAAATACTTAGTAAATCATTTTCATTTATTTGAAGGGTAGAGAGAAAAAGGAAGACCATTTTACATTCACTAGTTCAGTCTCCAAATGCCACAATAGCCAAGGCTGGGCCAGGCTGAAGCCAGAAACCAGGAACTCCATCCCTATTTTCCAGTAGGGTTGGCAGGCACTCAAATACTTGAGCCACCATCTTCTGCTACCTAGGCACATTAACATGAAACTGGATCAGAAGACTGAGGCAGGACTCCAATATCGGATATGGGTATCCCAAGTGGCATCTGAACTCACTGTGCCACAACACCCACCCCTCCAACATTCCTTCATCGTAAGAATACACTCAACAATCTAGGGTTACACAGCAAAGGAAGCAATCAAGTACAGAGACAACATTTTCCTTCTGCCACTGTTTCAAATAGACAAGTACATATATTAGGGAAAAATATGAAGTGGAGAAGGATAACAGAAATTAGTCAAGGCACAAGAGATAATGAACAACCTGGGAGATAATCCTGAAGAAAATTTTCAGACCGAAGCCATGATATGGTAATCATGAGACTTTAATAGATATACAAGATATAAAAGAAGGACTGTGCAAAAGGCATTGAGGAGGGGAGGACACACCCAATGTGGTAAGGTAGTAAGGAAATGTTTCAAGATATAAAGGTATAAAGATAGTGAGGTTTGCAGTCTGGTAGGGCTATGGATGCATTCTCCCTCAGCATAGGTGTGGACTCGGTCTGGGGAGTGCAAGACGGGGCTATACTCCAGGACTCATTGGAGCTTGTGAGAACCAAGATGGGTTTAGGATGGGCTGGGCTAGGTCTCTGTCCCTGCTGAGCCATCTGTTATCTGTGTCTGGGTGTGGACCAGGCTTGGCAGGGCTGTAGCACCCAACAATAAGTAAGGGTTTCCTGCTAGGACAGGAGGTAGACTAAGTAGGGCTGGCCCATGGACCCACAGGTGTGCAAGATCTAGTATTGGGAGAGGTTCCAATGGAGGAACTTGGCAACTCCTCTGTTGGGACACAGTCCCTGAAGGTGAATGCAAGAACCAAGAAAAGAAACAGCCCAGAACAGGCCATATCCCAGTACCTGGCTTACCTTTGCATTAGGTCTGGGAAGAGCCAGACTGGGCCAGGTCATATCACCTGCTGGCAAATTCAAGAGCCAGAATGGTGTGTGGGTCATGCCAGATTGGGCACAATACTAGTCAGTTCACACTAGGGCCAGGACTGGTGGCTGGCTGGGCTGGCATGGCTGTAGCTCCCACCAGCGTGACTTGGAACTGGTGGTGGGCTGGGTTTGGCCAGGCTACAGTACCCACTGGCAAACGCCGAGGTAAGGTAGGCCATACATACCAGACTGGGCCGCAGCACGCAGCCAGCACATGTAAGACCGGGGGAGAGCAGGCCAACCTAGTGCGGGGGGGTGCTACAAAGAGATCCCCTGATGAGCTACTATTCCCACTGGTGAGCATGAGAGCTGGGATCAGGGGCAGACCAGGCCGGGAAGGGCTACCACACCTGTTGGCTGGCATGTAAGCTGGATTGGGGGAAAGTCAAGCTGATGGACTGTATCTACTGGTACATGCATAAAAGACAGAGGGGGTGAAGGTTGGTTGGGTTTTGCCACAGCATCAGCTAGCAGATGGTGGCACAGGGGTGGGGAGAAGCTCTGTCAAGCTAAACTGCAGAACCACCTGGAGATTGCAAGATCCAGGAGTGAGAGTGTCCAGTAAGGAAACAGTGGGCACCTTCCTCTTGTGTTGCCACTTTGACTGGTGAGAATGAGAACCATGACTGGGACAGGCATGGCTAGACAGAGACTGGCACCGACCAGCACATGTGTGGGTTGGACAGGGGGGCTGGTTGCATTGAACAAGGCTTCAAAGCCCATGTATACATACGAGAACTGAATGGGATGTAGGATAGATAGGACCTGTCTGCTGTAAATACTGGCAAGCACGAGAACCAGGGCAGGAGGCAGACCTGGTGGAGGTTATCGTGGATCGCAACAACTAGGCTACAAATCCCACTGGTTTGCGTTGGGGCTGAGTATGTGGTGGGCTGGATCGGACTGGACTGCAACACCCAGTAGTTAGCATGGAAGACAGGGCTGGAGACAACTGACCCAGCAATTCAACGAACAGTGTGCACGTAGGCTGATTTGGGTGATAGACTTGCCGGACCCTGTATTGGCATGCACACACAAGAATCAGGTCTGGGGTCACCTCAGATGAAGTTTCTTTGGGAACCCTGCAAACTGAATTTCTGGCCTCAGAACTCCAACCATGGAGGAAGTTGCAGGTTCCATGGTCTGACTGTGGAATGCATGTGTCAGAGCTGGACCTCCTCAGTGGCTTAGACAGAGCAGTGGCTAGCATATCCAGATGCACATGGAGTATTTGGCAGTACATTGGAGCCTGCAGAGGACACCTGGTACCATAACAGAGGAAGGAGGACAGAACAAATCAATTACCCCAGCCAAGAGTTGGCAGTGAATACCTGGGAAATGGAGACTCTAAGGTGGACTATGTCAGCTGGTGGATTCTGGAGAGATTTCGTCGTGATTGGAGTGGCAAGACTGGCAGCAATACAGAGCTGTTGAACTGTTAAAACCTTATGAGCAGGAACCTCACAGCATGCCCCACATTAGGGATCTTGGAATGGGTGAGAGGCTGGATGTGACTTCTCCCTTATCTCTCCTCTCCCCCCAGATACAAGAAGACAAGAAGGAAAAAAGAGAATGTCAGAACAATTGTCACACCCACTTTCCTCTAGCCCTTGACCCTTTGCACCTTAATCACATATGTAACAAGTATCAAAAATAAAATTTATCCAAAAAAAAAACAAACCAGAATGGTGAAACAGAACAATGAAGCCATCTGGGTTTTTCTCTTTGTTGTAAAACTTTTTGTTACTGACTCAGTCTTGCTACTCATCATTAGTCCATTCAGGTACTCTGCTTCCTCTTGATTCAATCTTTGCATGTATCCAGTAATTTGATAATTTCCTCTAGGTTGCCAAATTTGTTGTCAGGTAGTTATCTATGTAATCTCTAAATATCTTTGTTATTTTTGTATTGTTCATGGTAATGTCTCTATTTTAAGTTGCAATTCTAAACATTTGAAACTATGCTCTTGTTTTCTTGATTTTATAGCTAAGTAATGGTTTATTAATGTATTTATCTTGGCAAAGAACGAGCTTTGTTTCATTCATTTTTGTATTGTTTTTACACTCTGTATGAGATTTATCTGTACTCTCAGCTTAATTATTTCTTTTCTACCAAATATAGGTTTGATTTATTCTTTTTTTTTCTAGCTCCTTAAAGTGCAATGACAATTTATTTATATGAGATTGTTCTGGGTTCTTGTAATGTACCCATCAGTTGCTATAAACTTCCTTTTTTATAATTTCTTCTTTTTAATGTCATAGGTTTTAGCCTGTTGTGCTTACATTTTCATTCATTTCAATAATTTTTTCCCCAGTTCTTTTCTTTTTATTCTTGTGGTCTGCTGGGGAGAGAGGAGGGGTAACTGTTCTTTGTGGTCAAACTACATCAATACCCAGGGTGTCATTTGATGATGTCTTAGTGACTGACCCCCACATGTGGAGAAGAATGTTCTGGGGTGTTATCTTGAGTGATTTTGATAGTTGTGAGACACTGTCAGCTTCATCGCACCAGGATTGAAAAAATATTTCCAAGGTCTATTGGCTAACCAAGTCTACCTTAGTGTATCCACAAAACCAGACAATTGCTGCAAAGCTTCACCAGGAAAGTTGTGCAACCTGTTCTGCTTTCCATTATCTGACATGGCACTTGATGTTCTCTGTTGATATAATGAGCTGGCTGTCATGACCCCGTGTGCATCTAGGCATGCTGAAACAGGCATCAGAAACTGAAGAGGCCCATTCCCAATTACATGTACTCCAAGGTCAGACCACATACATATCTTGTGATTTTCCCTGTGACTGGGATTTTAATCCAGTCATCTAGTTGGGGAATACCCTAAGAAATCTCACCTAGGGTAATCTGACTTGACTCTTGCATATATCACCTAATGCAGGGCCAGGTTTGGTCTGTTTCCTCCACCAGCCAATGCACATATCAGTGGGTGCAGCTGCCTGGTCAGCTCCACCTCTCATGAGAATTTGCAAGTGCTGTGGCATAACCCACCCCAGCTTGCCACAGGGCCAGTCTTCATGCACACCAGCAGACAGCACGGCCTATGTGGGATGGCCTGCAATAATCCCCACCAGACCTGACCAAGCCCCAATTTTTGCATGCACTGACATGTGTTATGCTGTAGCCTGGTCTATCTTGCATCCCATATGGCTCTTGTACACACCCTTGAGTACTGCAGCTTAGCTCAGTCGAACCCACCCACAGACCCAGCCCACATGTATGCAGATGAGTGCTTCCAATTGACCAACCTGGTGGCTCACCAGCAGGAGTTTTAAATTGTTTTCTTGATTTCTTCATTGGACCATTTGTAGCCATTTCATTTCCATGCATTCAGAGAGTATACAAGTGTTTGTCCTGTTGGTTTTTAGTTTCATTGCACTGTGGTAAGAAAACTAACCAATACTATTTCTACTCTTTTGAAGTTTTTGAAACCTGTATTGTGAGCTGCCATATCTATCCTTGAAAATGTTCTAGGTACTTTTTAGAAGAGTGTATATTCTACAGCTATTGGATGGAAATTTCTGTAGATGTCTATTAAGTTCAACTGACCTGGTGTGAATTTATCTCTGCTATTTGTTTATTTTAAACTTATATCATGAGCAAGTTCGGGAATAGACTGTACTTCATAGGCCACGACAAATGTATTAATTTTGGGAATTGTGATAATCATTATGCAACATATACTTATATCAAATTAATACACAATCCTTATTTGGAAGGTAATATGTGTGTGTGTGTGTGTATCTCCCTTTCTCTCTGTAAATCTGCATTTTCAATAAAAAATAAATCTGCATTATTGGGAATGAAGATTCACAGATAGAAAGGGATACAAATACAGGGAGAAAGATCTGCCCACTGATTCACTCCTTAAGTGGCCAGAACAGCCGGAGTTGAGCTGATATGAAACCAGGAGAAAGAAGTCTCCTGCAGGTCTCTCATGCAAGTATATAGTCCCAAGGCTTTGGGCCACAGGCAGGGAGCTGGGTGGGAAGTGCAGCAGCCAGGACATAAACCAGCACCCCTATGGGATCCTGGCACATGCAAGGCGAGGATTTAGCCAGTGAGCCATTGTGTGGGGCCCTGAAGGTAAATACTGAAGAAGAGGAAGAAGAGGAAGAAGAAGAGGAGAAGGAGAAGGAGGAGCAGGAGGAAGGAGAAGGAGAATGAGAAGAAGACGGGGAGGAGGAGGAGGAGGAGAAGTGGAAGGGGAAAAGGAAAGGGAGGAGGTAGAGGAGGAGGAGGGGAGGAAAGAGGGAGGAGGAGACAATTCACTTATAGTGTTTCAATAAAAAACAACACAGGACAGAAGAGAAACAGGAGGTTGCAACAGCAATGTCGAAATCCACAAATACAATAGATAATATTTTCACAGATGTTTCACACATGTGCTATGTTAAGATTAACTGAAGGAATAAAATTCAGCAACTTATAAGGAAGACTATACAAACTTACCATTCACAAAGAGAAATGCACAGATAGCCTCTGCGATATCCAGTTATTCTGGTTAGAGAAATGGAAGCAGTAGAATACAGCTATACTTCCTATCAACATGCAAGGGAGGCAGCACTCTTTCTGCCTATTGGTAATTAAGGGATTTAAAGCCAAGAAAAACCTATGTTAAATTTCCTAGAATCCAGACTATAATCTGCCAAGAAAGTCCAGAAATATAGTGAGGTGGGAAAAAAGAGAAGGTAACCAAGACACAAGTTCTATCCTTTAGAGTTAAACACAGAGGATACATATCTCAGAAGATTGATGAGCTTTACAAATTTAATTATGGGGCACCAAGTTAAATTTGAATTTTGAATAAACACCAAATGTTGCATAGGGATACTTATTACTTAAAAATTCTGTGTGTCTGAAATTCAATTTATTTGGGTGTTCTGCGATTTTTTTCCCTGGAAATTCTCAGTATTGGAGTCATTCAGAGTTGTGCTTTCTAATTGTCGAGGTAGCCAGAAAGACATGTCCCATCTTGAAAGTCCTAGACCTGTTACCTTTGGTACTGACTTTTTGTTTCATTCAATATTTTCAAATCACTGGAGCTTCATGAAATCACCCATTTTCCAAATTATAGGGAAAGGAATGATTTAGACACAATAGTTAACAGAAACTAGGTATGTTGAACTTGTGTATCAATTGTGAGTTTTATGGATAGAACTGTAGATCCACATACGAGAGAGATGACAAGCATGGTTATTTTTACCATTATGTTATGCAATCTTTCATCACATATAAATAGTCCAATTCAATGTGCAGTCACCCTATTTAAACCTACCTTGTAGAATCAATTTTGTGAGGTTCAGTTCAAAAGGCAACTCAGCACTCCAAGTCTGAGTCACTGCTGTCCTGATTGGCTTTGTTCTGGCTCTACTATTTTCCCACTTGGTTCCTGCAGGTGCCACATTTATACCCAAAGCCACTGGATAAGGATTCATGAAACACAGTACCTTGGTTACAGTGCTGTGGCAAACCAATCTGCCATTGCTCTATGCAATGAGTGTCAGGTGGATCACTGGGTGGGCCCTAATGATTGTGCATCAGGTCATTACTGTACTGGTTGTGGGGCAGTGTGGACCATCCCACTTGATCTTTGCCAGGCTGTGCTTTTTCAAATCCTTTGGGCAAAAAGAGCACTCTCCTTGTGCCTTCTGCTTATCTTTTATGATTGTTGGACTTTCTTGAGTATAGACCTCTCTGACACCTAAGGAGGAATATATAGCAGATTAAAATAAAGCTCAAGTGTCTCATTTTCATGTCTTTCTTCATGCTTGAGTCCTCTGCCCTGTCAATTTCTTCCTTCCCTGTGATATTTAAGGGGAAAGAGTGAGTGATGAAATTCTGTCTACACTGCTTTGCTCCATAGGTAGATGTTAGAGTATCTTTTCTGAAATCATTTTACTCATATTACCATCCTCATAAATATTTGTCCAAAAATTAAACAGTGTTCTTTACTCATCAAGTGGCTCCTCAGTGGTGGATTTCCCCAACATTGTATCTGGAGAATTGAGATTCACTAAATTTTGTACTCTCCATGTTGTTCCAAAATTACCAGATGTCCACAGGCATGGCGTCATTGCACTCCTGGGGAATACTGTAATCAATTACGTCTATTAGTAACAAAGACCTTAGTGCAGGGAAAATCTTATTCTTACACTTCTCTCATTCTCGGATGCTGCTTTCTCTGAGTCATATCAGTGTCCAGATTCTAACATTTTTATTCTACCTCATTCGCCCATTTAGTTGTACCAGGGTGAGTCATACAACTCTGAACCATTGAACTGTGATGCAAAGCTCTGACTCTGATGAAGAATTTTAGACGCAATAGAACGAACATATTGATCTTGTAAACTACGTCAGTCAGAGCCATTGACCATTTGTGAAAGGTTTTGAGCTGGTGTGGAATTTGAAATTCCTTTCAACACACGCATCCATTATTTCAGATTATCCTGTCCAGATATTCAGACCAATTTTGGTATGTCTGCCAGGAAATCCATCGCGATCAATCTCCCATTTCTTTCTTTTTAAAACCAATTGTTTCAAAATTCTTTTACTGTAGTGGTAACATCTGGGGAGTTGATAACATGATCCCTTCTAATATTATTATTCATTCCTTTAGTCATTCCAGTGATTCTGAGGTTAAATTTGTACTTCCCAGTTTCTGTGGACAGCTAATGTAAAACTGATTGGTATTCTGACATTCTGGTTTCTATGACAACCGGGAAATGCTCTCTAATGGCTAGAAGCAGAAGTAGCTTGCAAGAATTCTTACAGGCAGAAAGAGTGGCACACATGGATAGATTACAAGCCTACTGGGGTCTTCCATCACTGACTATGTTTTGGTAAATTTCTTTATGTTTGAAGCAGTGATTATTTTATTGGAAAAACAGGGCATGATCTCTTCTGTAACTTGGGAGATGCTACTACTCATGAGAAGAGATGAAAGTAGCTGAGTCACTAGTTCCCACTCAATTCCCTTGTTTCCGTGTCTCAAAATAGCCTGGTACCTGTGCAGGGAGAGCAAAGTTATTCTTTCAGACTTGGAACTGAATGGTGTTAGTGGACATAGAATAAAATTCAGAAGAACTGAAAGAAAGTTAATTGTATGATTTTATAAATGTTTACAATATATTCATGTCAACATTATATATAATAAAAATTCCTCTGACAAAATGAATGCTACTTATTGGGGAGGCCGGGGGAGAAACTGTGATTTAGGGGGAAAATCCAAATTTATTCCAAATTATTCCATACATTAAATGCCAAAATAACTTATTATCAAAAGATCCTTTTAAGGACAGAAGGCAATACTAAAATTTATCTAGTTTTACTAGGGAGACAGAGTAAGGAAAATATTTCTATTATTTTGCAAGGCAAAGTGTTGCCCCTGCTCTCAGAATTTTGGACCCGCTATGTGATAAAGATTAATAAGAAAAAAAAGATAAAACTTATATAAGGTTCTTGTAATACCAGAACTCACATAAGAAAATTAAGGCCAAAAAGGGTGGCAAAACCTAAGTTGTTTTTTTTTTTTTTTTTGATATAATGGGTTTAACATGAGAAGTGATGAGGCAAAGCAACTAAATTATGTGAGAAAGCTAAAGGAAGATAAGAATTATCTTAACAAGGTCAGTTTGTACAGAACTCTCTGAGCTGAGACTAACCACTGAAGAGTGTTCCTAGTACAGAAAGGGCATCTTTCAAATGGGAGTTTTGATCTTCTATTTCCAAGAAGAAGAAGAAAAAAAAAAAAGGAGGTTAGAATGCCCTTCTTGCATCTGATGTTTCTCAAGTGTCTAACTCAAAATAATCCTTATGTCAAAGTGACATTTTGTAGTAGCATGTTCTGCCACTTTTCAGGTAGAAAAGAACATTACTAATCAGAAGTCATTATAACAAAAAGCTTACTTTATTCATTATGCTTATGAAGTAGTCCACTAAGTTTTTCCCATAGACAGGCTCTGCTATGTCAGCCCTGTGCCTAGAGTGGATGCAGCTGAGTATCACCCTGGAAACAGCCTGCCAGAGAAGCAGTGCCTTTCCCAGCCACCAATGCCAGTGTCCCAGTGATGTGTCCTCACCTGTGGCAGCAGACAGGAGTCGTTCTTACAGAGCTCTCAGCCCTGTGCTGCTGCCTGCTAGTGCCTCACGCTGGGCTGGGCTGCAGCTCAACCTGTCAATCACCATTTGAAGGAGCCACACAGCCTCATTGCCGAGAAGGCTGATGTCCTTGTGGAGATAGACTTTAGGGAAAAGATGCCACAGGGAAGGAGAACGGGAGCTGTATGCTCCACCTGCCCTACGGCAGGCATCCACGCCATGGCTGCAGCTTTCCTGACAGCCTTTGATCTTCTCTACCAAGTGCCCCTTTGGTTGCTCCTTGCTGAGGCTTCAGGAGATGGCACAGCTCAAGGGGAAAGGAGCTAGTTTCCATCTCGCCTTGCTGTCCTCTGGCTGCCATCATCACTGCACTTAAGGCCTTTCATCCACTGCCATGTTGGCTCCTTTGGAGCAGACACGACCAGGTAGCATGTTTTCATCTTCTGGAACACAGGACCTTGCACCTATCAGTCAGGTCAAGAGATGCTCCCAGCCCATGACTTCTCTCATCACAGGCTTATACCCTTGTTCAAATATAACTTTACTGAGTTTTGAAATTTGTTTAATCTCTGAACAATTGACATTTATTTAAGCAATTTGGAGGAGTAAACCGTGCAAGATCCTCTTTAGGATCTTGAGATTTTTTTTTTAAAGATTTATTTTTATTATTTTTTCATTGGAAAGGCGGATATACAGAGAGGAGAGACAGAGAGGAAGATCTTCCGTCCGATGATTCACTCCCCAAGTGAGCGCAACGGGCCGATACTATGCCGATTGGAAGCCAGGAGCCTCTTCCGGGTCTCCCACGCGGGTGCAGGTTCCCAAAGCTTTGGGCCGTCCTCGACTGCTTTCCCAGGCCACAGGCAGGGAGCTGGAAGGGAAGCGGGGCTGCCGGGATTAGAACCAGCGCCCATATGGGATCCCGGGCGTGCAAGGCGAGGACCTTTAACCACTTGCGCCACTGCGCCGGGCCCCTCAAAGAGATTTTTAAAAAGCATGTTAACAATGAGTACCAATTTGTATCCCTAGGAAATATCCCTGCATGTTCTGTTCGAAGTTTGCCCTAGATTTTCAGGTTGCATACTCTTATATTACATCCTTTTTTTCCTTTCATGATAAATACATGTTTTCATATCCCTTTATGCTTTTGGAATGTTCTGTTTAGATTCATTTCTACAATATCCAAGCATATGTCTTTTTATTAGTGCAGTGGATTGAAATATCATATGATAGTTTTCACTCATTTGTAGCTGCAATCCCAATTCCTTCCTATTTTCACATAAATTCCTTTTCATCAGCTCTGTACATAGCAATCTTGGTGAATTCTCTATCAATGTACAAGTATTTTTTATTCAAGAGCAAACTGTATATAATGATGTTATGGGATGATAGTATTGGGTGCCATGTGGTAGCCTAGTGGCTAAAGTCCTCACCTTGCATGCCCGTGATCCCATATGGGTACCAGTTTGTATCCCAGCTGCTCCAATTCCCTTCTAGCTCCCTGCTTGTGGCCAGGGAAAGCAGTCGAGGATGGCCCAAAACCTTGGGACCCTGAATCCGCGTGGGAGTCCCAGAAGAAGCTCCTGGCTCCTGGCTTCAGATCAGCTCAGTTCTGGCCATTGTGGCTACTTGGGGAGTGGATCAGCAGATGGAAGATCTTTGTCTCCTTCTTTGCTTCACCATGTATATCTGACTTTCCAAGGAAAATAAAAAATAAATCTTCAAAAAAAAAAAAAAGAAAAGAAAGAAAAGAATGCTTGGGCCTGGCGCGATAACCTAGTGGCTAGTCCTGGCCTTGCACACACTGGGATCCCATTTGGGCACCAGTTCTAATCCTTGCATCCCTGCTTCCCATCCAGCTTCCTGCTTGTGGCCTGGGAAAGCAGTCAAGGATGGTCCACAACCTTGGGACCCTGCACCCTTTTGGGTGACAAGGATGAAGTTCCTGGTTCCTGCCTTTAGACTGGCTCAGCTCTGGCCATGGTAGTCACTTGGGGTGTGAATCATCGGATGGAAGATCTTCCTCTCCATCTCTCCTCCTCTCTGTATATCTGACTTCCCCCCTGCCCCAAAAAAGAAATCTTTTTTTAAAATGCTGGTATTGTGGTTCAAATTACAGGGGAAGTTCAAGTTCCAACTGCTGTGCTTCAGATCCATCTTCCTGGTGATACTCTTGGGAGGCTGTGGAAGATGGTTCAAGTATTTGGGTCCCTGACATCTGTTGGAAGATTAGATGAGGTCCTATCTCCTTGGCTTTAACCTGCTCCAGCCCCAGTGTTTGTGGCTGTTTGTGGAGTGAATCCACTGATGGAAGATATTTTTTTCTGTCTTTCCCTCTTCTCTGTCATTCTGCTTTTAAAATAAAAATAAATCTTTAAAAATCAAAATGAAAATAATGATATTAATTTAAGCACTTACAGCTTATTTTTTGGCTACTACAATTAACTGTAAATCAATGTTAATTCTGACATATTCCTTAAATTAAAATTTTCTAATTTTCATATAATGTCTATTCTTGATCTTTTTCACTTTTTAAAAAGGGAAAATGAAAATATAATACAGATGCACATGAACAACAAAACACTGAGCCATGTAACAATGTTATTTGACTATGGGTACTATTTGTCTATGAGTGCAAAACAGGGTTGAAGAACTGCTCAACCTTGCAAGTAGCTATCTTTCCTGATCGTTAATTTACAAGATCACATCCCCAATAAAATAAGAGGCTAGCATAATAAGCCTGATAATCCAGCACATTATAAATTAAACAAATACAGATATAAATTTAAAATTCTTAAAATTTACTGGTTCTCAGAGCATGAGGGAGAAAACAGAATCTTTAAAATGAATTGGTCTGTGTAACATGATAGAAAAGTTAAAGTTTTCTGAGAGAAGGGACAATGAGTGAAGCAGAACTGAAAGAGGAATTTAAAAAAAAAAAATGCAGGCTACTATATGAATAAAAGTGGCAGAGTGTCAACTTCCCACAAGTTCATACTTTTAAAGACAGAGAGAGGGAAGAAAAAGAATCAAAAAGTTAAACAATGGGTAAATGTTGATATTTGATATTGTATTACCTCTGGTGTACGATCAAAATGCTAGTAATTAGAAAATCTACTCTAGAAAAATATCAGAGAATCACAACAAGAGAGTTCTGCAGGATTTCAACTTACCCTGGGCAAATTCCATTCCTGAGAAAGCCCAAAGAAAGCCATCCACTAGGCTTAGTAGACAAAAACCTTAAGGATTTTAACTCTTCTGTCCTAAAGTATCCTGAATCCAATCGTGCAGATCACTAAAGAGAATCCTGAAACTGATGTTTCAGCAAATAGGGAATATTAATAAATAGATGAAAATAACACAAGTAGTCTAAAACAGTTATGAGGTTTAAAAATACATACATAAACTGAAATGAAAACTGCTCCAGAAGAAATTAATAGCAGATCTGAGCAAGCAGAAGTAAAATTCAGCAAACTTGTAGACAGAATAGCTGAGTTATCCCCGATAAGTAGAAAGAAAAAAAGGAATAATTTGAATCAATATTTAGCCCACAGAGGATGAAGGGCAGAATAAATTGGACAACTCTCCTGACCAAACTTTGACAGCAAGCGTCTGGGTGAGTGTAGACTCTAAGGTAGAGTGTGTCAGCTAATGGAACTTGGAAGGAATTTCTCAACTTTGGAGCAACAAAATCAACAGCATCTCAGAACTATCAAAACCACTTATGCAATACTTTTGGAACATGCTCCACTTTGGATAGCCTAGGGTGACATCAAGTGGCCTTTTCCATTCCTGGGTACTGATGCAGTTGGGCTGCTGGGAGCAGCCATCTCCCCTTCTCTTCCCACTTTCCCCAGATACCGGAAGAAAAAAGGAGGTTGGAAATAGTTGTCTCATCAACTCTCTCTTGTTCCTTTCTTCTTCCCACCCTAATCAGTGCTCCACATGGGCATCCATCCTTCTCAACTATGTAAACATCATCAAAAATAAAATAAATTTATTATAAAAAATGGGCCCACTGGTATGCACGAAATCTGGCATTGGGAGAGGTTCTGAAGGAGGAGCCTGGGCAACTCCTCTGGCAGGACACAGTCCCGGCAGGTAAGCACAAGAAACATGATAGGAAACAGCCCAGAACAGGCCATGGAAAGTTTCCCACTGGCATACATTTGGCACGAGTGGGGGCAGACCAGGCTGAACCACTTCACATCACCCACTGGCAAATCCCAGCACCAGAACAGAGTGTGGGTCGAGCCAGGTTCGGTTTTGACAAAAAACCAGTGCACAATACGGAATGCCAAGGTGAAATGACCTATACCAGAAGTGACCACAGCGCCCAACCAGTACATGTGAGAACCAGGGAGGGAGGGGGCAGAGCCAGCAGAGGAAATTGGGGGTTCCCTTGCTGGACAGCTACTCCTACTGGAGAGCGTGAACTGGGATGGGGAATCTAAAATGGACTATGTCAATCAATGGATTCTTCAGCAACCTCATTGTGCTTGGAATGGCGAGATTGGCAGCAATTCAGAACTGTTGAACTATCAAAACCACTTGAGCAGGACCCTCGGAGCATGCCCCACATCGGGGACCTGGGATGGGTAGGAGACTGGATGGGGCTTCTCCCTTTATCTCCCCCTTTGCCCCAGATATATGACAAAAACAAAAACAATGTGGAAACAATGTGGAAATAATAGTCTTACTCACTTTCCTACCCTTGAACCTTTTTGCCCTAATTAACTATGTAAAGAATGTCAAAAATAAAAAAAAATCATGCAACCATAAAAAAAATTAGCTGGAGAGTAATGCTAGCTTTGCAGCATAATGGGTAAAGCCACACTTGCTATGCCAGCATCCCATAATAGCTGGTACATATCCCAGCTGCTCCACTTCTGATTCAGATCCCTGCTATTGACCTGGGAAAGAAGTGAAGGATGGCCCAAGTTCTCGGGACCCTTCCAAACATGTGGGAGATCTGGATGAAGCACCTGGTCCCTGGCTTCATCCTGACTCAGCCCTGGCCATTAAGGCTGCCTAGAGAATGAGCCAGTAGGTGAGATCATTTTCACTCTCCCTCCTCCCTCCCCTTCTTATTTATTTATAAAAATAAACTTTTAAAAGAATTAACTTTTGTGATTCTTGCAGAATATATTCTTGCAGGATATCAGCCTGCATAAGAGGACTGAAAATAGTAAAGGGGCCACAAATACATGAACAAATAATGATTGACATTTTGGCAGATTTGTAGGATGACACTAATCTACACATCTGTAAAGCTCAATGAAGCTACCTGAGATAATCTCAACTAGGCTTACACAAGCATCTGTTATTACTGTTGAAAATCAGTGCCAAAGGATAGGACAGTTAAATCAGCAACAGAGATATGATTTTTCTAATACAATAATCCTCAGTAAGATAGAGAACTCATGTTTCACCAGTAATTAGAGACTCAAAACAACTCACTCAAATTTTTACAGCACTGAGAAGAAAATCATTCAACCAATAATTTTATGCCTATGAAAATTATTCTTCAAAAATTGAGCTGAAATAAAGACATATCAGAAAAATTAAAACTGGGAGATTTTGCTAATAGAGCTCCCTTCCAATAAATGTTATAGTGAGTCCTTTCAATATGAAAATGAAGAACACTAGACACTAACTCATATCTATGCAAAGAAATAAAACATAAGTTAACATAAATGACAAACATCAATATAAATGCCAATAATAATGTATTTTATGGTGGCAACAGTACTTCTTCCCACAGATGTTTTAGAAGATTAATGTATAAAACAATACTCATAAAATAGTTTTCACAAACAAATAATATGTCATGGTGAAAATTCTGATAATAACTAACAGGGTAAAGGCATATGAAAGAAATTAAATTGAATACTATTGATACTATGCTGGCAATTATTTCATCAATCATTTTGTGAATTAGGATGTTAATCATGAACCCTGTAGAGTCACTAGGAAAACAAATCAAATGTAGAGATTAAAAGAAAGGAAATGGAAATGAACTGATGTGCTAAAAAATATATACTTCTCTAAAATAAAGTGATAATGGAAAAATTGAGGAGGCCTTTTGAACCAGCGAACCCAGGGACAGCCTGCCACTTTTTGCTACAACACACCCAGGGGCAGAGGGTTCATGGGTGCCTGGGGATGCAGGCTTGCAGGGGATCTAGGGGATGATGCTGGTGGGGGCATGCAGCAACCAGGCAGGTGGAGCAAGCCTGGGGATTTCCCCACATCCTTGATTCTAGGCAGAATGAGGGGAGGAATAGGGAGAGCACTAAGTTACCATGCTGATATGGTGTGCTGGGGGACCAGGCTTAGGGAATTTTGATCAGGCCTGTGACTTGGTGTGTGAGGGGTAAGGTCTCAGGCCAGCACACATGCCAGGAACTTGGGACCCTGGTGGGTGGTCAGAGCTCCAGGCCAACATACTACTCCACTGAAAGACTGGACTTCAGAAGGCTGCGCTGGAGAACCCATGTGCTCTGGGCTCAGGGACTATGGATTGATCAGGGGAAGGGGAAAGGGGATTTCTGGGAGGGAGGCGCACTGAGGGAGTGTGTTACAGATGAGGAATGAATTCTGAGTGACTTTCATCAACAAGGCCACTGTACTTGCAGGTAAATAAGGGTGCTGAGAACGAACTGTTAGGAGGAGGGGGGAAATGGAGGACCTTTCTGTGTCAGACTGATGCACCAGTTCATGTGAGAGATCTGAGTTGGGCTAGTTAACATGAATCACTGCTGACCACCACTCTCAGTGCACACTAAAGCTAGGGCTGGGATGATTACGTGGCACGATTAGGTCACAGTACCCACCAGTGAGAGTCAGAACAGGGGATGGGTCATGTTAGGCTGGCCTATAACACTAACCAGCATATGAGGGAACCAGCTCTGGGGAACGATTCTGTGAGGGGATATGTGGGCCCACCCCTGTGGAACTGCAATTTCTGCTGGTTTGCTTAAGAGCTGGGGGTGGTGACAGGCTGAGCTAGGCATAAGCATGGAACTCTCCAACACTCATGGGTACT
Organism: Ochotona curzoniae; assembly: GCF_017591425.1. NCBI lineage: Eukaryota > Metazoa > Chordata > Mammalia > Lagomorpha > Ochotonidae > Ochotona > Ochotona curzoniae. The sequence goes on along the minus strand of NW_024467087.1, from coordinate 33,010,432 downwards.
GGGGTTTGGAACAGGCCAGGCTGGTCTAGGTTGCAGCATTCACAGGCACACCCAAGAATAGGGCCAGGGTGAAACATCCGTCAGCTCATACAAAGGCTGGGACAGAGGAGGCAGATAATGCAGAGTAAAGACCCAGTAAGCAGATCTGGTTCTGGGAGTGGGCCTGGTGGGGGAACTTAAGAAACTCCACTGGTGGGATGTAGCTCCCACTGGTGAACATGTGATTCAGGCCTGGGTGTTGGTCAGGAATGGCAAGGTAGCTCCACCCATAGGCAAAGTGTGTGGGTTGGTTCTGGAGGGGTTGGACTGGGTAAGGCTAGGTTAACCTTAGTTCACTGGCATGTGCAAGAGTCAGGCTGGAGTGCAGATCATGCTAGGCTAGATTATAAAACCTACTGGTTTGCATGAACCAGGGATGGGAGCAGAGAGGGCAAGGGTAGGCTGCAGCACCCACTAGCAAGAGTTGGGACTAGCAGCAGGCTGGGACAGGTCAGGCTGCAGCATCCAATGGTAAATGCCAAGATGAGGGATGGGCCCTAGCTAGGTCAGAGCAACCACCGGCGCGCACAAGATCTGTGTTTGGGAACAGACCTGGTTGGGGAGCTAAGGAGATGCCCCAGCTAGGTTATGGTGCACACTGATGAGTGTGAGAGTCAAAATGTGTGTGGCTTTTGTGCTGGACATGACTAGTGTCCCCTGGTATAGGTGTGGACTGGATCTTGGGTGTACCAGAATTGCATAGACTCCAGCATCCATTGGTGCTCGTGAGAGCCGGGCGGGTACAGGTTGGGCTGTGGTATGTCCTGGCACACGCTGAAGTATGGGAGAGCTGTGTCTGGGCATGGACCAAGTGTGGTTGGGTTGTTACCCCCAACAATAAGAACTGGAATGGGTATGGACTGGTTGGGCAAGGCCACTGTTCCTGCCAGGACAAGAGGAGGACAAAATCAGCTGGGTCAAGGACCCACTGGTGTGTGCAAGATCTTCCACTGGGAGGAGACCTGATGGAGGAGTTTGGGGAACTCCTTTGTTGGGATGCAGGCCCTTCAGGTGCACGAAAGAGGCAAGAAAAGCAGCCCAGACTAGGTCAGGTTATAGTACTCACTGGCATACATGTCGGTCAGGTCTGGGGCCAAGCTAGGGTGGGTCAGTTCATAGCACCCACTGGCAGATGTGAGAACCAGGACAGGGTACAGGACAGGCCTGGTTAGGCTGCAACACCAGATTGTTCACATTTAGTGCTGGGACTAGTTGCTGGTTGGGCTGGGCTAGGCTGTTTCACCCACCAGCATGAACTGAAAGTGGGGCATACTGGGCCAGGCCAGGCTGTAGTACCTGCAGGCAAATGCTGAGGTGAAGTGGACCATGGCAGTCTGGGCTGCAGCTCCCATAAGCACACGTGAGACAGAGGAGGGTGTGAATGCTTGGTAGGGTGGCTGCAGTGGCTCCCCTGCTGGACCACTGCTCCCAGTGGTGAACGTGAGAAGTGGGATCAGGGGTAGACTAGGTTAGGCAGGGCTGTAACATCTATTGTTCAGCATGCGAACTGGGTTAGGGGAGAGCCAGGCTAGGCTAACCGACTATATTCACCAGTGCATGTATGAGCCAGAGAGAGTGAGTGTAGCCTGGTTGGACTTTGCCAAAGCATCAGCTGGTAAGTGCAGCTACTGGCAGCATATCCCGTTAAGTTAGACTGTAGAACCACCTGTGAAGTGCAAGACTTGGGGAAATTGTGGGCACCTCTCTGATGCATTGCAACTCTCACTGGTGAGCATGAGAACCAGAGCTGTGGACAGGCCTGGCTAGAGAGGCTGTGGCACCCACTGGCATGAGCATTGGCTGGATTGTTTGTTGTGTTGAGCTAGGTTGTCACGCCACCTTCAGTGGAGCCTGCATGAGAAATCACCACACCAAGGTGGAAACTTCAAGGAAGGATGCCTCCTGGATTCGGCTGCATCTCTAGTGGTCTTGGCATTCCTGGCTGTACTCTTTGCTCTTATCTTTATGGCTGCAATACTATTTATGTGCGGCAAAGGCTCAATGTTCCTTTATAGTTCTATGAAGCCTCCTGACAGGAGACTGGACAAGGATTGCAAACAGTATGAGATAAAAACTATCAAGTCACTAGCTTTAACAAACCTACCTGGGACTATTTTTGAGAATTCCTAAAAAGAAGATTATAGTAGAAATAGCTTAAACAGCCATACAGGAAGAAAAACTAAGAAAAATAGACAGGTTAATATTAAAGCCAATGTAAGGCACAAAACACAATGAGAGATAACTGCTTACTGATTAAAACTGCAACAGATGCCAAACTGCGTCCACAAGAAACAGCAACTGCAGGCAATCACCAGGCTATTAGAGGACAATCTTTTCTCAACAGCCCTGCTTACCTTCCTGGAATAATTGTAGAAATGTAACCACATGAATAAACAAAAAAATGTCCCTATGCAATAATCTATTGTATATAAGTTGATGCCTTGCTTTTGCAAAAGGCACTGCCTTGAGTTGTCGTGTCTGTTTGTCACTCGCCGAATCCTTGCCCACTGTTCCCGAGGTCCTGTTCCCATTGGACTGATTGCTCCCAGCCGAGCCGGTCTGTCACACTAGGTCAGTGCCAATTGATGTGTATGAGAGCTGAATGGGATGTGGCAAAAACTGGATCAATCTGCTGTACATACTGGGAAGCACAGAAATCTGGGATGGGGGCAGGCCTGGTGGGGGTTATTAGGGGTCACTCTGACTAGGCTACAGATCCTGCTGGTGTACATGAGGCAGAATGTGTGGTGCCCAGAGCTGGGCTGGGCTACAGCATCCATTGGTTTACGTAAGAGACAGAGTTGGAGAAAGAACTGACCTAGCAATTGCAACTACCATTGTATGTGCAGGCTGGTGTGGGTGACAGACTGAGCCAGACTCCGTACTGACAAGCAAATACAGGAGTCAGGTCGGGAGTCAATTCAAATGAGGTTTGTTTGGGGATGCCCCAACTGAACCGCAGGACTCAGAATTCCAACCATGGGGAGACTCACAAGATCTGTGGGCATCCTCAGTGGCTTAGACAGCAGTGGATGGCATACCCAGGTGCATATGAGGATTTGGCAGTCCACTGAGCCATGCAGAGGACGTGTGGTACCATAGGAGAGGAGGGAGGACAGAACAAATTGGTCTACTACCCAAGCCAAGTGTTGACAGCAAATATCTGGGTGAATAAACACTCTAAGGTGGACTATGTCAGCCAATGGGTATTGGAAGGATTTCTTCATTTTTGGATCAGTGACCATAACAGTATTTTGGAACTATCAAAACTACCCAAGCAGAACCCTTGGAGTATGCTCCACACCGGGGACCCTGGGATGACATCAGGTGGCCATTCCCTAGATACTGAGGCATTTGGGAACCTGGGTGTAGCTTCTCCCTTAATCTCCCCTTTTCCCCAGATACAAGAGGAAGAAAAAGAAAATTTGGATATAATAGTCTTACTCACTTTCCCCTAATCCTCGACCCTTCCCACCCTAATTAACTATGTAAACACCAACAAAATTAATTTTTAAAAAATATGTTAAAAAAAGAATTGAGGAGCAATAATTACTGCCACCTGCATGGAAGATCTGGACTGAGAGTCTCTGACTCCTGTTTTGGCCTTGCCAAGTTCAGGCCTTTGTGAGCATTTGGAGAATGAACCAGGACTGACGCATGTGTTCTTTTACCCCTCCCATTGCCTCTCCCTCATTTAAAAGTAAAATTTACAAGAACAATGATCTCAAATTAGTGTCCTGACCTTCTACATTAAGTAGAAAAAGAAGTAGAAGATAAATCCAAGCCAAACACAAGAAAAAAGAAAGATTACAGTGGAGAGTTAAAAAATGGAATACAAACCAGGAAAGAACAACAATCCAGTATTGGTTATTTTGAAAGATTAACAAAATTGACAAAGTGTTAGCTGTCATTACCAAGGAAAAAAACTAGTATGAAATAACCAAAATCACAAATTAATGTGACAATACAAACCACCTTACAGCAAATAGAAAGGTTGTTGGTCAATAGTAGAGTAATTTTATGCCATTAAGTTAGATAATGTATATGAAACAGAGAAATTCCCAGAAGAGTAAGAACTAACAAAACAGACATAAGAACAAGCAGAAAATCCAAACTGCTCTATGACTTGTAAAGCATTTAATCTTAACTATAAAGGTCCAACAAAGCAAAACTCGAACCAGAGGGCTTGCTGGCAAATTACAATCATCTTTTTAAGAATTAATTAACATTAATCCTTCTTAGAAATCTCTAAAACCCAGTAGGCAAAAATCACTTCCAAATGCAAATTATGAGGCCAAGATGACTCAAGAGTGACAAAGACATTGCAAAAATAGAAAGTGCACACCAATAACTCATATGAATATAGATGAAGGCAATCTACAAAATATCAACAAAACAAACCCAGCAGCTTAGTACAAGGATTATACACAATAATAAAGTAAGATCTTATGGAATGCAAGGGAGAGTCAACATAAATAAATTTAATACATTTTACTAATAAAATTATTGTAGAACATTCCCAAAGCTGCATCTTCTCATCTTATGTGCAACAGTACAATTATCAACAAGATGGTGGTAGGCATTGATTGCAAAGTGCAGAGCAAGGAATTAGGCATGATTAGCTTGCACCCAGGTTCCTGACTGATCTGTAGAACTTGTTGCCTTCTTATGAGTGATCAGCAATATCATTTTCTGTAGGGAATTTTGATGACAGTAGAGTGAGCTCCACTTACCTTAGGGTCTACAATCAGGTGGTAGTTACTAAAGTTCCCAGTAAAGAAACCCCTCAAAACTGAATATACAGATTCTACCTATAAGGAGACACATTACCTCAGTAGTCTTTTTCAGGGATACTGGAGGGCCAAAAGCATCATTTCCTCAATTCAGGGAGCAATAAAAAACAATAACAACCAAACTAAAACAAACAAAAATCAACATTCAGCTGAGCAAGGGAGTCTGAGAGACTAGAATCTGACTGTATCTACCTCCTGCATCCAAGGTACTGTATAGGACCCGGGTTTCAAAATGAAAGAGGAAAAAGTACATCTTGTGGTTTTCAAATGTTATGGGGAAAGGTTTGGCCAAATTCAGTGTCATTTATTGGCAACAGTTTAAACTCAATATTTAATCATAATTTCAGGAAAAGTCACTATGGAACACTTTTCAAATCAGCATTTGAATTACTGACATGATGGTCAATATGATAAAATATGTTCCTATGGCTAAGGCTAGAAACATTTACATTAGAATAGACAGGACAGGGTGATGTCTCTGGCAAATTTTCTACAAAATTCTGTGTCTTACAGGTTGGTAAAGTTCTTAATCAAAGTCAATAAAATAGGCTTAAATGTAAAGAAAGAGATAGTCCCAAAAGAATCACTATCCTATGCTCAGCATTTCACAAAAAGCAACCCCAAAGCCACTATAATTTCTTGTCCTGGTTTAGCAATTCATTGACATGGGGTCAAATTAATATTTGTTGTTACCTAAGAGAATTCCTGGCTTCCAAGCTTTTCTTTTGCATAAACGTTCAAAGCTTTTACTTGGTCTTTGATATAAATACATTCCTTATTCTCAAACAATATTTAAATATATTCATTATTATATGATTGCACATTTGCTTTCCACACATTTCTGACAGATCATTAAAAATAAGCATATACACATTACAGAAAATCTAATTTGCTCAGTGAACAGTATATTTGAACATCCTTTCATATAAACATTTGTGAAATAATTTTGCTCTCTTGAACAAAATGCTTTACTGTTTTTCCAAAGCTTTCTTTAAGAAGCTACAAGTGATACAGAAATGTACAAGAGATTTTCATAAAGTTCGTGGAGATGTATATTAGTAGAAAACTATGCCTGGATTTCAAATATTGGCTACAAAATAAATTTATCCTTTAAGGCCATTTTTCTATAGACCCTCTAAATGCCTTCATACAACCCAAATGATGAAATTATCATCTCAGTATCTCTTCCTAGCCAGAAATAGTGAAATACACCCATATGTTTAGTTTTTGTAATACAATGTGGAACTATGTATTCATTTTAATTTTATATATTTTGGTCATGAACTGTTGACTTCAACTTTATGTTTCAGAGTGTAAAAATACAAAATAAATGATTATACATATGTATGTGTTTGTTCATACATACTCATACACACAGTATATAATGGCTGTATTTCAATATCCACAGCTTGGCAATAGCCTAAGCAGTGCTTTTTATACAAGAACAAATAATCATAAAGGTCTAGAGGCCTTTGCTGCTGAGAATTCAAAGGCTACTTCCCTCTCAAACCACAGGTGTCATCTAAGGACATAATACAGCTTTAATGTTGACTCAGTCACTTCATGCTCTTTTCAGCAGGATTTAAAAGCTTTTCTCACAAAATCAGCTGGATCAACTCTCAGTTACCTCCCCACACTGCAACACACACACACATCCCAGTGCCCTCCATTCCCCCTCTCCATACTATATTCACAAGAGTTCTGATATTGATGTATATATCCCATATCACCGTCTTGTGAATTCCTGCAAATTTTTGTTTCCAGTATAAATATCATCAGCTTCACTTACTTATTATCTAAATAGTTAGAGGAGAACATGGAATAATGTTTTAGACTTAAAAATGAGATATATAAAGAATTCATTTTCCAACAACTCACGAGCTTTTCATATAAACATTTGAGCCCACATACCCAAGAATTTTAATTCTAGTTACATATAATGTTTATATAAGGCATCAAAAAGGCAATTTACAATTTTATAACTAGGACTGGTGTCTAATCCTCCACCTAAATCACTGGTAATCCCATATGGGCACCAGTTTGTGCTTCTGCTGCTTCTCTTCTGATCCAGCTCCCCCCTTGTGGTCTGCGAAAGCAATGGAGTAGGTCCCAAGTCTTTGGGGAGACCTAGAAGGCTCCCAGGTTTAGATCAGCTCAGCTCTGACACTGACAATTATAGCCATTTAGAAAGTGAACCAGAAGATAGAAGACCTCTTTCTCTCTTTCTCTATGTTGTCTCTCAATAAATCTGCCTTTCAAATAAAATCTCTTTTTTAAAAAAATTACAGTTTATTTTCATATTTGTTGATATTTATGTTTGTCTTCATCTTTTTATGTCTCAAATCCTATTTGGAATGTTTTCAATATATTGTCAAAATACCAATTATGATGATGTGTTGATTACAAAAACAAAGCATAGCTGATTAAAACAGAAAGGAAGTATGTTGAATAGAAATATCAAACCATTCCTTCATTATTTTGGTCTCATACATAATCCTGCATATATTTTTCTTTTCATATTTTGTGCTAAGAGGATCTTTTTACTTCCTCTACAGAGATAAAGGAATATAGACAGAAACAAAGATACGTACTGATCCTCTTTTGCACACCAGTATCAATACCATGTTAATAGAACAGTGAACAATACCATATTAACTTGTAAATATAATTCACCTTATATGAGTGAAATTGAACATCTTCTCATTTAATTATTATTTATAGCCCTTACCCATTTTCCTGCTAGACTATGGTATTTTTTACTTTTATTTGCTGAACTCTTTAGTAGCTGCATTTATATAACCTTTGAATATAATGTAAATTTTAAAATGTTACCTCGGGACTAGCGGCTAAAGTCCTCGCCTTGAACGTGCCATGATCCCATATGTGTGCCGGTTCTAGTCCCAGCAGCTACACTTCCCATCCAGCTCCCTGCTTGTGGCCTGGGAAAGCAGTTGAGGATGGCCCAAAGCCTTGGGACCCTGCACCCGTGTGGGAGACCGAGAAGAAGTTCCTGGATCCTGGCTTCAGATCGGCATAGCATCAGCTGTTGCGCTCACTTGGGGAGTGAATCATCAGATGGAAGATCTTCCTCTCTGTCTCTCCTCCTCTCTGTATATCTGACTTTCCAATAAATAAGTAAATCTTAAAAAAAAAACAATAAAAATGTTACCTCAAAACTATTAAATAAAATATTAAATTACAAAAATAATCTAAATAATTCAATTTCTTCAAGGATAATGAGTATAAAAGTATGTCTTAGATCTCAGTTTAAAACGGAAACAAAAACTATCTGGAAAGTGTGGAAACAATAAATACTAAAGGAAATAAATAGTACAATTGGTACCACTGAAACCCATAACATCATAATTTTATGTCAATGAGAAATCAAATTTGCATTTTCTAAAATTTTTTAATGTACTTTAAAATGTTAATTTATTTTAATTGACATTTTTAATAATCCTTACAGAGGTAAGGGGGTGGGAACTGAAGACAGATGTGGACCATAGGTAAGAATGGGGAGGGTCAGGGTGGAGAGAAAGGAAGACAGGGATGTGTCCTCAGTGGCAGGGAGTGGGAGAGAGTACATTGCTCCTTGTTATTACACTACGTTAGATTCAGGGCATGGAAATGGTATCTTGACCCCACCTCACTGGCCTTGGTAGGAATAAAAATGAGCTGTGGGTGGGTGTTACTTGAGTGGTCATTGAAGAAAAGGTGACATATTCCATCAGTCTTCACAGGAACTCTTCATTGTTCTCTCTGTATAAATTCTATGACCTGTTAGTGCTGGGCCAGTTGCTTTTCTTTCCACCCTTTGTAAAGGTCCTTGAAATCTACTGGATAAGAGGAGCTGGATGTCTTGTCTTCCATGGACCTCTGGGTGTGCTCTTCATCTTTTTTCTGGAGACAGGAACTGAGGTGGTCTAGTATCACAGAATGTCCTCTGTGGTCAGATCACATGTCTATACAATGTTCCTGAGATTAGGTGTCCTGTCAGCCCAAGGTACTCATCCATTTCAGGAGGTCCACACCCAATTATGTCACCCTACTCGGCCTACCCCTAGACACATTTCTCACACTCCTAAGTAAGTGCTACAGTCTGATCAGCTGTCTGCCCTGGCTCTTGAATGTGTCCGAAGGTATGTTAGCATGGTTGGGGAGGCCCTTACAGAACCCCTACCAGGCTGGGCCCCAGTCCCAGTTCCTCCTAGCACCAATGGGTGCAGTAGTCTGACCCATCTCATGTCCAGCCATGGCTCTCACATGTACTGGTGGGTACAGTGGTCCAATCAGGCAACTCCTTCAACCCCTACTAAGTTGTTCCCCAAACCTGGTTCTCATGTGCTTTAATAGGTACAGAAGCCTAGCACAGCTCATCCCAAGTCTCAGTCCTCATGTGTAGCAGTAGGTGCAATGGCCAATTGGGTCCATCCCCAGATCCAACTCCTGCACTCATCAGTGGGTACTTTTCCTGGGTAAGGAGAACCTCCAGACTGCCTATCAGGTCCACCTGCAGTCTGGTATTCGTGTGCAATGCTAGCTGCTATGGCCTGGCTTGATCCACTCCCTGACTCAGCGCACAAATTCACCAGTGGTAGCAGCAGTGAACCAGCCCTTAGTTCCCACCCCGGTCTACACATACCAACAGGTAGATCAAGCTGCCCCATTCTGATCCCAAATCTGGCTATTCTGCTCACTGGTGGGTTGCTTGGTCTAGTCAGGGTGACTCTCCCAAATCTCTACCAGGCTGATCTTCGACCTGGCACTGACAAACACTGCCAGGTACTGTAGCCTGACCTGGCCTACTACCATCCCCCAACCTCATGTGTACCAGTGGGTGCAACAGCCCAGCCACAGAAGATACTCCAAAGCACTCTTATCTAGCTGGTCCTCAATCCTAGCTCTCCTGTGTGCCACCAAATATAGTGACCCAGTGTTTAGAGACCCTCCAGACCCCCATATCCACTTCTGCCCATGTCCCAACTCTTGCTCATATGCAGATACAGTGACCTATTACATGGAAGCCCTTAGAAAGCATTTTATACATCTTGAATAACCCTCAATGACTGCTGTCCAGCCTGTCTCTAATTCAGCGTGCAGCTGTGGAGGTGGGGTAGGGGTCTCACACTGTGGGACTATTTTTTATTTAAAAGGTGAGTATCATGCAATAAGATATTGTGATATAACCAATGAATGTATAATCACTTTGAGTCAGACTACTTATGATCTACATCAAAGAATTGTAAAACCTAATATACTCTAAAGACCCTAAGCAACTCATAAAGGGGTTGGGAGGGCAGAGAAATCTTCAACCCCCTTAGTAGGAGTGAGGAACATGTGAAGTATAACCTATCAGGAACATAACAGGTAGCTCATAGACAACAGACTCAAATCAGTATTAGACAATAGTAAAACTACAAAGTCATATAGGGGGAATCAGGAGCGATCTTGACAACCTCTTAACAGGAAGTCATGTGCTCATAGCGGGGGGGGGACCCCAGAGTGGAGCAGGGAGACAGGAGGAGGCTTGTATCCCAACCTTGGAGACTCCCAGATTCTCACCAGGACTATCAGTACGGGCACCAAGGAATACATCCCAACTGCCAAAGAGAACACAGGGAATTGGAGTGCCTTCGGAGGCCAAGAACTCTGAGGTCACCCACCCCCGTTTGGATCTCCCACATGGGATGGAAAAAGCCCAAATCCTTCCTCGCAGGATCCAAGGTCATTAGAACAACAGCCAGGAGCCCTGAGCAGTCTGCAGAAACAGAAGAACAGCAAGCTTTCTTCGGGACTAGGGAGAGGAACTTTCTCTGGTCCTTACTTAGTTCCAACTTTGGATCCCCACTCTCTCTTTCAATGACCATCAGGGTCGCTCCAGAGCCCCCCACCCCAAAACACACACACACACACACACACACACACACACACACACACACACACACACACACACACACACATTAGGATAGACAGAGAACAACAAGGAAAGCTTAAAACCAAACAAGAAATGGTCAGCGTGGACTCCCACATACCTTACTAGGTAGGACACGAAGATTAGTTACTCCTCACTGAGGTATTGAGGATTTCTCTGCACATCCCTCCTAAAACTGTTCTGCACTTCAACTGTTGACATAAGCCTTATTAGGGTTATAAGCCAGCTTAGACTATCCTAAAACCTGCCAAGTTCAGCAAAATTATGCTTCAACACTATAAACTGCTAAATACTAAAACAAGAATAGACACAAGACAGCTGAATAGTACCCTATAGCCATTTTAAGGTGTTTAGCTGCCGGTTCTGTGTATAAACTAAAATTGAAATGTCAATGAAGTAATCACAGGACGTGGTTAAGAACTTGCATGTTGTAACTTATTGGTTATTCAATACCATGTCAAATAATTCCATAATGTTGTAAATTGTTGTTGATGTTATGTTGTGGCTTTAAATTGATTGGGATGATATTCTGCCAGTTCTGCCTTCAGACCAGAGATGGTCTCCTCAAGAAACCATTGAATTTACCTGGACAATAAGACTCTGTGCCTGATATATGCTTGCAATGAAAGAATCTTGACTGAATTTGAACTATAATACTGCAACAAGGTGGAGGAATCCACCATGGGGGGGGGGAGGTAAAGGGGAAGGGTGGGGGAAATCCCAGAGCCTATGAAACAGTGTCACATAATGCAATGTAATTAATATAAAATAAATAAATTTTTTAAAAAGGTGAGATCACAGATATACTTGGGGAGCATTTGGAGGTAAAGTAGGGAGGAGTGGAAGAGAGGGAATATTTTTGCTTTCCATTCTGTGCCCATGGGAAGACAAAGCTCATTCCTCTGTTTTCAGTCTACATATGATCCAGTGAGGGGTAATGTGACATGGTGGAGAGATCATCTGATTGATATATAAGTGGGTGGACTTTAGAAATAGCAGAAGTGTGGCTTCAAGATTTTGCCTCTTAAGCTAGCTACCTAGCTATCTCACTTCATTTCCCTCTCCCAGAGATTTCTGACCCTTACTCTAAGGGTTGCTAAAGGATACAGATTGATGAATCTTCTGTAGTCATTTCCTGTTGATTAGGGGCATATGGCTTGCCTATCCCATGTCTGAAATTCCCTATCTTTTCTAACAGATCCTTTTCACAAGCCAAAGAACTTGCATTCAATGACAAAGGCTATATCCCTCACATCTTCATCATCACTCTGAGATGCTGTTGGCTTCTTTGCACAGGAGTCAGTGGCGTAGGTGTTCCAATTATGCAACATGTGTGCTGAGTCCACACCATTCAGCCACGGACACTGGTCCTTGAAATCAGATATCCTGACGTGTCTGAGGCCAATATTAGATGAAAAGATGGGCTGCCTGATGACGTCAAAAGCCATTAACAGGCCTCCCTGCACAGTGGGTGCTGTGGCCTGACCTAGGCAAGCTCATGGCACTGGCTCTTTCTGCAGCTCTTCCCACTCCACCTATAAACCTGTCTCTTGCATGCACTATGCCCCCCAGTCTGGCCCACTTCCAGCCCTGACTCTTGTGTGCTGATGGTGCCAAATTTTCAAATTTGCATATTTTAAGTCACCATGTAACAAATTCCATGATATTTTCTGTTTAGCTCAAGAACAAAAGAATTAAATGAATATTAGTTTTGTTTATCTAGTCAATACTTATCATTTTTGAATAAATTACTTTGGAATTATTTTTGAATGAATGCATTTTGTTAACTCCTTTCTCAATTGAGGACCTAAATTACTTCCAAGGAAAAAAGTTCTCTCAGGATTGGGGTGCAATTGTTGATATTAACCCCACCACACCATTACCAAGGAACATCAACTAATGTTCTTTTAGCTTTTGCCTCTTTCCTACAGTTATCAGATATTCAGTGGAGATTCCTATAAGCTCTAGACTTTATGACTTTAAGGCTGTTTCATAAAATAAGAGTTGGAGGCTCCCTTCATACTAATAAAGGCTCAATTTTTAAAACTTTCTTTATAAAGAAAATACATCCTTGGTTATCTTGCACTTTTCCATCTCCAGCTAAATTTTACCACAAATTTTCACACATATTTTATACAAAAACTTTAAGCTCTCATTGGGTTAGCAATGAGCTTTTAGAACAATGGAGCAATAAAAATCATGGTTAAAAAATCTTCTCTGATGTTGTTTCCCAGTTTCACATAATTTTTCAGAGGGGTCATGCTTAATTGGAAAACTACTACTTTTGTATGTAGTATTTAAATGCCAACTATAACAAACTGAGAACTCATGAGATGGTTCTGTTTTCTCACTAGTAATAAAAAGTGAGACTTGCTTCTCACTCTTTGAATTACATCCTCTGAGTATAACTATACATAAACATATTCAAAGGATCATGTTTTCAATGGTCTATACAAAATAACTAAAGTCTGTGGCTTCTCTTTAGGGCATTGCATTAGGACCACAATGAGTACTCTGTCTTTCAAAGCCAATTACTCTACAAAACTCACATTATTTCCCAATCCGGTAGTCTCACTTTCCTCCAAAGGTGCTCTATTAATCCTCCAGGTCCAAAATTCTGTCAGAGAGGAGGTATCCAATAACTGCTCTGAGAATGTCACAGAGTGGCTGGCATTGTGGAAAAACAAGTTAAACCACCACTTACATCACCAGCGTTTGAATCCTAGCTGTTCCACTTCTTTTTTTTTTTTTTTCAAATATTTATTTGAAAGGCAGAGTTGGAGCCAGCACTGTGGCATAGTGAGCTAATCTCCTTGCTGTTCCAGCATCCAATATGGGTGGCAGTTAGTTCATGTCCCAATTACTTCAGTTCTGTTCCAGCTCCCTGCTTATGATCTGAAAAAGCAAAAGAGTATGGTTCCAAATCCTTCGGGTTCTGCACCCACATGGGAGACTCAGAAGAAACTCCTGACTCCTGGCTTCAGATCAGCTCAGCTCTAGCTGTTGTGGCCATTTGGGGTATGATTCAACAAATAAAAGACCTCTCTGTGTCTCTCAATCTCTCTGTAACTCTGCCTTTCAAAAACTAATCTTAAAAAAAAAAAAAAAGAAAAGAAAGAAAGTCAGACTTACAGAGAGACAGAGCAAGAAAGAGAAGTTATATACACTGGTTCATTCCACAAATGACCACAATGACCACAGTTGGACCAGTCCAAAATCAGGAACCAGGATCTTCCTCCTGGTCTCCCACTTGGGTTCAGAAGCTGAAGCACTTGGACCATCTTATTCTAATTTCCCATGCATATTAGCAGGGAGCTGGAATGGAAGTAAAGCAGCCAGAACTCAAACAGTGTCTATATGGGATGTTGGAGCCACAGATAATGACTTTACTACTATGTTATGGTGTCAGGCCCCAGGTGATCCACTTCTGATCCAGCTCCCTACTAGTGGCCTGGGAAAACAGCAAAAGATATCCCAAGTGTTTGGGCCCCTGAACCCATAAGAGAAGCACACATGAAGCTCCTGACTCCTACCTTCAGCCTGGCCCGGGCCCAGCTATTGTGGCCACTTGAAAAGAGAACCAATGGATGGAAGATATCTCTGTATGTGTCTCTGTAACTTCAGTCTCTGTAGTTATTTCAAAATAAAATAAATAAATATAAGATGCCTTTAAGAACTTTCTTATTTCCCTGTATTGGACACAAGGATGAGGAGTTTCTTGCTTACAAAGTAAGCTTTTTCATTTTTGTTGTTCAAAACGACAGTCCTTAGAGTTCAGACAAACATTATGTTGTGGATGATCTACCCTGCCCCCACCTGGGAAGTCCAGTGTTCCCAGAATATGATGATAATTTCAACATTAAAGGAGTGCATTTTTTTCTAAGCTGGAGATGGACAGGTCCTTTTATCTTTTAATCAAATGATAAAACAAATGAAATAAAGATAGCTCCCAACTCTGTGCAAAACTGCACTGCACAGTGCATTGCAAGGCAGGGGAACCAGGCTGAGGCATGCCATCCCAGCTCCCAGGCATGTTGTGCTGCCACATGGTTTTAGGGGAGAGAAGACTGTGGATTGCTTGGGAGAGGGATCTGGGTACATGTTGGAAGTGGAGGCCACTGAGGAAATTTTTGACAGGTGAGTGATTTCTGGGGGCTTCCATTGACCAGACAACTGTGCTTGTGGGTAGGTGCAGGAGTTGAGACAGGGTAGTTTAGAAGGGGGAAACCAGAGGACACATCTGTGTCAGGCCAAGGCACCCGCCCAGGTGGGAGATCTGGGCTGGGCAAAGCAGCACTGTACACCACCCAATGGTGCACACAAAAGCTGTGGATGAGGGTCATGCCTGGCTGGGCTAGGCTGCAGTACCCACCTGAGAGTGGGTAGAGGGTGGTCCACATCAGGCTGGGCTACAACACCCACTGATCACAGAAGAACTGAATCTGGGGGTAGATTGTGTAGGGGAATTGCAGGCTTACCTATGTGGGAACGCAGCACCCAACTTATTTGTGTGGAGACCTAGGGGTGGTGATGGGCTGAGCCAGGCTGCACCGTGGATCTCATCTGATACTTGGTCGAAGCTGGGGCTGGAATGGGGACAAATTGGGCCAGGATACAGCACTTACCAGCACAAAGACCAGACTGAGGGGAGACCATGTCAAGTAGGGCTGTGGCATCTGCTAGTGTATGTGAGATCTGGAGCAGGGGGTGGGCCAGTATAAACAACGCTGCAACATTTGTTGGCATGTGTATAGGTTGGGTCTTACAGCAGGCCAGGCTGGGCCAGGCTGCAGCATCTGCTGGCATACACAAGAGCCAGACTGAGGTATGAGCCATGCTGGGCTAGGCTGCAACACCTGCCAGTATGTGCAAGTCTGAGGCTGGAATGGGTCTTGTAGGGGAACCCTGGGGACTCAGCTGCCAAGCTGTAACTCCCATTGGTGGGTGTAAAAGCCAAGAGCTGGGATAGACCGGGCTGGGCAAGGCTGCAGCACCCATCAGCATGCATGTGGAATGGACCTGGGGTTGTACCAGATTGGGCTAGGCTCCAGCACCTGCTAGCACACAGAGCCAGAATGAGGGCAGGATGGACTGGGCTAGACTGTATTACCTGTTGATTCACATGAGATCTTGGTGTGGGGGTGGACTAGGCATGGCTAGGCTGTAGCACTCACCAGTGAGGTCTGGAATGAATACGAGCTGGTTGGGCTAGGTGCCAGAACTGGGGTCTGACAATCGCAGCACCCGCTGGGAGCAGACTGATAGGAGAACTTGGAAAACTGCCATGCTGGGCTGTAGCTCTCTGCTGGTGAATGCAAGAGCCAGGGCTGTGGACAGGCCAGATCTGGCCAGGCTGTAGCATTGTGTGGACCAGGTCTGGGGACAGGCTGGGCTGGTCTAGTGCATTGTATACACTGACATGAGCAAGAACAAGACGGAGTGTAAGGCTAGTTGTGTTGGGCTGAAATAACTGCCAATTCACACAAGGGTTGGGACTGGGGATGGGCCAGGCTGAGCCAGGCTGTGATACCTGGCAAATGCCAAGTCTTGGGGGCAGGCCATTCCAGACTAGGCAATAGCATCTGCCAGCATATGCAAGACCAGGTGCTGAGAGTGAGCCTGGTAGGAGAACTGTGATGACTTCCTTGCTGGGTTGGTACTTCCACTGGTAGTGTGAGAGCTGGGACTGGAGGCAGGCTGGTCTGGGCGGGGCTGTAGCACTAGTCAGCTAGCATGTGGGCTGGATCTGGAGGCATACCAGGCTGGGCTAGGCTGCTACATCTGTCAGTGAGTGCGAGAGCCAGAACAGGTGCAAGTCAGCTGGCCTACACCACAGCACCTGCTGCCAAATACCAGAACTGGATGTGAATCATGTCAGGCTGGACCACAGTAATCCTTGTCAAGTGCAAGATCTGTGGTAGGGAGTGTGCCTGGGAGGGGAATTGTCGGCACTTCCCTGCTATGTTGCAGCTCTCACTGGTGAGCATGAGAATCAGCCAATGGGCCTTGAAAAGATTTTTTCAAACCTGGTGCAATGAATGTTTCAGAGCTATCAAAACTATTCAAGTAATATCCTTGGAACATTCTTCCCCACACTGACATCTCTAAGACATCATAGACTTCACCAAATGACCATCCCCCACCCTCAGGTATTGATGTAGTTTGACAGTAAGAAGCAGCCACCTCCCCTTTCCCCCCAGCAGACACCCAAGTTGGGGGGGGGGGAGAAGGAGACTGAAAACATTTGTCCCACTCACCTTGCTTCATACCTCGATCCTCCCTATCCTAATCAGACAGAGGCCCACATGGGCATGTACTCATCTCAACCATGTAAACAGTATTAAAAATAAAGTACAAATTTTAAAACGAAAAGAGGGATAGGTCCCAATTGAATCAGTTTATTGCCATAAACATAAGAATACCTTAAGATAAAATAAACCAAAGGAATGTATGACAGAATAAGTTAGGTAAAAGGAAATTACTCAAGTACAGTAGTAGTGGGAAACTAAACACTGTGCCCATAGGGGAAAATTTTCAAATACGCAGGGAAAACATATCCCCTCAAGCTGATGCATGATGGATCTGGAAGCTGTCAAACTACCAGGGATGAAGTGAACGGTGTTCCACTCCAACATAGCCTCCAGGCACTGATGTCTTTTCAGTACGAATTCTTGCAGGGAGCAGAGTCACAGCTAGATGTGTCTTAATGATAGTTTGAAAGCAGCAGCATTCATTTCCTGAGAAGAAGCATTACCTTAGTCCCCTGCCATTGACCTTAAAGGGAAAACTCCTGGGATGAAATTATCTCATATGTATAAGGGCACATAATTGTCAGTGTAATTATTAGTTAGTCACTGTGAAGCAATGGGTCTCCTTAAAAATTACTCAACCACTTGATTCAGTTACAATCTGCATCACCAGCAAAAAGCTCAAAATGGAGCTAAGGTTATAAAAATACAGTCACATTAATTATAATTAACTAATGTGGGTCAGCATGGTGGTATATCATGTTAATCCTCCACCTTCAGAGTTAGCATCCCATATAGGTGACGATTCAAGTCCCAAATGCTCCACTTCCAATCCAGCTCCCTGCTACTGGCCTGGAAAATCAGCAGAGGAAAGTTCAAGACCTTGAGACGCTGCATCCATGTGGGAGACCTGGAAGGAGCTTCTGGTTCCTAGCCTCAGACTGGCCCAACCTGCTTCACTATGGTGATTTGGGGTATGAATCAGCACATGGAAGATCTCTCCCTCTCTCCCCAACTAGGCCTTTCAGGTTAAATCAATAAAACTGTTTTAAAAAATTATAACTAAAATATTTCTTTGCTTAGAGTCACCAGAATCATAACACTGAAAATCACATATCATGACACTCCTAACATTCATTGGCTATATTGGTGGAGGGTAGGGTTACACTTAGAGGAAAAGAGACAGAGAAGGCATATTCTATTCTCTTTCTAATCACATACCCTCTTTCCCTGATTTAAACCCAAATGGCTGAGCCTAGCAGGGAGCAGGTTGGTAAACACAAACTTGGGATACATGGTCGCAACACCATGAAACTGAGTGTAGGATCTAGAACTAAGAGACCTAGAGATTCTTTGCTTAACACCTGCTTGTTCCTAAATCATGTACTCAAAGTAGCAATAAGTCTCTCAGATGCTGTACTCTTTTTTTGAAACATTATACATACAGAAATAACCATGACATTCACAGTACCAAATTCTTAAAAGGCAAAACCAAAATCAAGACTTGCTATGGAATTCATACCGTAATCAAGAGGCAGCCATTTATAGATTTCAATTAGTGGTGCGATGTCAGGAACATTTGCAATTTATTAAGGACATTTTTTAATTCATGTGTTAGTGATACAAGAGGAGGAGCACAATAGCATAGGTACCATCTGCTGACTGAGATGGCAGCTTTGAACATGCATGCAGGATCAAAAGGAAAAAAAAAAAGAAAATGCTTCCAGTGAAGTATTCTCTTAAAATATGAGTACTTCTCAATACCACACTGGCTGGAAAATATATCAAAAACTGGTCAATGGACATAGGTTGTTACTGGGGCACTTTCCATGGAATGCTAAGCATTAGCTGATGAGCTAATTCATTCTACTGGGATGTAACCAGTCTATGGTTAGGCTAAATTACAACTCTGAGGGACAAGATGTAACACGCAGAAACCTGATAATAACAACACTGTTTCATGTCCATAATCATGAAAATGATTCATATCCTTATAATGTGCAGACATTAGCATTAGTCCTATCAGGGGAAAAGGTAACCAAAACTCTAATTTTAGATATGTTTCATTGTGAATGATTCAAATAGCTAATAATTTGGACAAGTGCTCATTTAATGATGATGTAAGAATTTCAAAGTGACAGAACATCCTGTAAGATTTGGTTCTGGACTTCGCTATCCTTTATCCAGTATGTGCTGCTGCTGCTTAAGGTACATCCTGACAGAAAAAGCAACAGCACATCCATTAGACACTATGGCTTTCTTTTCAAATTTAATAACACAGCTAGAACAATAACATCAGCAACACCCACTTTCTAAAAAGCAAAACAATAACCAAAAGCTTTGTTAAGGAGCTTGTACCTGATGTTTGTATGATAAATTGGGACCCATTTTTAAGTTTTAATTAGTGGCCTCTCATGACAGGAAATTTGTCTTTTAAATAGAAGACTCTTCTGCATTTGTGGTCAGCTACTCAAGGTGAGCACAATATTGATCCTGGAGTTTCACATATTCACATAATTTCCAGTTCTATTCATTTTATCTCATCATATGCTGAGTTTAAAATTTCTCTCCCACAACAAATGCATCATCATTTTTTTTTTTTTTACTAAAAGTAGATATAAAATGAGACAAGCACATCTTCAAGGGCAGAAGACAAATCTGTTGCTAAACATAGATTATCAGACAAGCAATAATTGAAGACTTGTTTCAAAGAACTCACGTAAAAACAGATATCACATTAGGATACAGACACACAAAGGATGGCAGGTGACTCATCACTTCAGACTCCCTTCACTAGAACTTCCAGATTTTCAACAAAGCAAAAACTTGCACCCAAATACTTGATCCTCCGGAACACACACATCAAACACACAACCCCATAGTGATAGAAGACATCTATCAGGTCACATATTTTTGGCTGCCAGTCCAACTTATAAAACTATAAACACTCTTTTTAAATGTTTTTTGCCTCCACAATAAAATGCACATCCTAGTTGTCATAGAAACCAGAATTTCATCACAACACTCTATTGACAAGCACACATAAATTCTCAGAAGCAAAGGTTGAACTTGGGCTTAGTCACTCACCTTATGCCCAATCTAATACATGAATATGCAAAGGGCACTTTACAGACAAGTGGCGAATACCTCATTTGGGGAATCAGAGGGGTTTTTTTTTAAAATATATGAGTTATTATAGAACAAATAAAGAAGGATGAAAAAGCCAATTTCTTCTGCTAGAGATACAGATTCATGTTACAATTCCTATTACAAATCATCTTTTTGCTTTCCATAACACAAGATGATGGGTACATTTTTGTTGGTGGTGTTTGTAGCTCCCCATAATTCTAAAATGGGCTTGCTCCTAAAGGAGATACTGTAGGGAGAATAAAGAACCTGGATTGTCACAGAAAGGCAAATTAGAAACTGGGTTAGTTAGGGCCAAAGGAAGTTGACTTGGGGAAACTGTGTATTGTAAAAGATTTATGGGCCCAGTGCAGTGGCCAAGTGGCCAAAGTCCGTGCCTTGAACACGCTGGGATCCCATATGGGCTCCAGTTCTAATCCCAGCAGCCCTGCTTCCCATCCAGCTTCCTGCTTGTGGCCTGGGACAGCAGTTGACGATAGTCCAAAGTCTTGGAATCCTGCATCTGCGTAGGAGACCTGGAGGATGAAATTCCTGTCGCCTGGCATCAGATCAGTGTGGCTCCAGCCATGGCAGTCACTTGGGGAGTGAATCATCGGATGGAAGATCTTCCTCTCTGTCTCTCCTCTTCTCTGTATATCTGACTTTGCAATAATAAATAAATAAATCTTTTAAAAAGGATTTATTATGTATTTTTGTTTGAAATTGAGATTTACACAGAGGAGAGACAAAAAGATCTTCCACCTGCTGGTTTACTTCCTAAAGGCTCGCAATGACTGGAGCTGAGCCAATCTGAAGCTATCAGCCAGGAACTTCTTTAGGGTCTCCCACATGAGTGCAGGGTCCCAAGGAGTGGGCCATCACTTGCTGCTTTCTCAGGCTAAGAGCAGGGAGCTGGATCAGAAGCAAGGCAACTTAGGACACGAAGTGGTGCCCATATGGGATGCTGGCACCACAGACAGGATTAGTTTGCAAAGCCATTGTACCAGTTCCACAAATGTGTATGTTAAAAGGCTGTAAGGATAAATAGTTCCTGAGAAGAAAAACAGCTCCTAGAAAGCGCTCCACATCCTAGGACAGCAAGGAGATAAAGCTCAGCATCTCACTTTGAGGAACTGGTCTACCTCGATAATGCTGAAAACACACTGCCAGTGACGACTCTCCTTAGAAGTTCTATTACAATTGTGTTAAGATTTAAAAGAAAATCAGTCAAGTTGATAAAAAAAAAAAACTGGCATCATCAGGATACACAGCACACACGTTTAGTCACACACCATTATTTGCATATTAGGGAGACAGAGCTGCACTATGATTCAGCACTTCCTCTAATAAGCTTAGGTGACATGCCTGTGTGGTCACTCCTGGCCAGTAATATACCCGTGCCAGGCCCCCAAGGGCTCTGATTGACATTGTTTCCTGGTTTCAAAACTCTCCTGTGACCTATTTGGTTGTGCGTGATTTTTGTTTTTGGTTTTCCAGCAAGAGACCACTGAATGCAGAGTTGCCAGGTGATGCTGTGATTCAGCTCATTCATCTGTTTATCTGAGCCAGCTGCAGCATATCCACACACCTGCAGAATCTAGAGCAAAACAAAGTCATCACATCCTGTGGGAGCTCCCTGAGAGAGGGGCCACGCCTCATTAGCTATGGAGAGTACCTGAGGAGATGCTCTACAGCTTCATAAAGCAGAGGGAATGGAGATGGAAAACAACATCTTCCTGGTTTCTCAGGAAGGGTAAATGTTGAGTGATATTCATAATTGATCGTTTCAAATGAAAGAAATTTGCGAGAAGACATGCAGACATGCAGCTCTGTCACTCACCAGCTGTGTAACTTTCCATAAGCTAAATTTCTATGATCCTTAGTCTCCATTAGGAAATAAAATTGATAATGTCTCAAAAGAATATAAAAATGTGTTTCAGAAAAGAAAATGATCTTCAATGCAGTGTGTGTTTTTATTTAAGTACAAAATGGGCATGATAGTAGTACTTTAAATGAATGAATACATATGCTTTATTTTATAAAATATTTGAGGGTCCGGTGCAATAGCCTAGTGGCTAAAGTTCTTGCCTTGAATATGCCAGGATCCCATATGGGCACCGGTCCTAATCCTGGCGGCCCCACTTCCCATCCAGCTCCCTGCTTGTGGCCTGGGAAAGCACTCAAGAATGGCCAAAAGCCTTGGGACCCTGCACCAGCGCGTGAGACCTAGAAGAGGCTTTGGGCTCCTGTCTTTGGATCGGTGCAACACCAGCCGTTGCACTCACTTGGGGAGTAAACCATCGGACAGAAGATCTTCCTCTGTCTCTCCTCCTCTTTGTATTTCTGATTTTGCAATAAAAATAAGTAAATCATTAAAAATACTTATTTGAAAGGCAGATTTTACAGGAAAAGCAGATGGAGAGGTCAGTTGTCCAATTGCTGGCTCATTCCCCAAATATCCACAATGGTTGGAGCTCTACCAATCTGAATTCAGGAGATAGGACCTTTTTCTGGGTCTTCTATGTGGATACAGGGTCCCAAAGTCTTGAGCCATTCTCTGTTGCTTTCAATAGTATAAGCAGGGAGATGAATTGGAAGTGGAGCAAGCCGGGATATATTTTAAATGGCATAGCATTATTTTCCAAAATTCAAATACTGGCAATATTAAGTCCTATAAACAAAACTTTGTGGGCATCTTCACAACCAAAAACTTGAGAACTTTTAATGTAGAATTGAGGAACATGGTCTTAAATCTGCTTCATACTATTTCATGATCTGACTTTCCAACCATCAACACACACACACTCTCTCTGATTTGTGTAAAGAACCTAGCAATAGTAATGAGTCAGAATTCTGACAGGTTAAGCCACTAAATGCAACGCTAGCATCTCATATTGGAGTGTCACCTTGAGTCCAAACCCCTCTGCCTCGGATCCAGCTCCCTGCTAATGCTCCTGGAAAAGACCTCAGAAGATGGCAAAAGTGCTTGGGTCCCTAGGAGACCTGGGTGGAATTCCAGGGTCATGGCTCGGCCCCAAAACTGTGAACTAAAAATGCTTATTTTCTGGGCCCGGCGGCATGGCCTAGCGGCTAAAGTCCTAGCCTTGAAAGCGCCAGGACCCCATATGGGCGCTGGTTCTAGTCCCAGCAGCTCCACTTCCCATCCAGCTCCCTGCTTGTGGCCTGGGAAAGCAGTTGAAGACGGCCCAAAGCCTTGGGACCCTGCACCCATGTGGGAGACCCAGAAGAAGTTCCTGCATCCTGGCTTCGGGTCAGCATAGCATCGGCCGTTGCGCTCACTTGGGGAGTGAATCATGGGACGGAAGATCTTCCTCTCTGTCTCTCCTCCTCTCTGTATATCGCCTTTCCAATAAATAAATAAACCTTTTAAAAAATGCTTATTTTCTTTTTTATAAAAAATCAATTATTTTTCAGGATGCAGTTCCTTAGCTCAAGGATTTTCCCTTCTACTCTTCCCCACCAACTTCCCTCCACTTTCTTCCTTTACATAATAACAGTCCAGTCCCCCAACAATTACAAGCCCATCCATCTGCTATTGAAGTGTATCCTAACATTGTAGGTATAGAGAATGGTGTGAGACCCAGCATCCTATTATCAAGACAAATTCAACAGCTACACTGGGAGTCCATATTTTATTCAGAAGTAGAAATGCATACATACTGCAGTATAACTACTTCATGGCATACTTGCTTGAAAAACTTACTTTCCTAATAAAGTACACAGCTTCAAGTATTTTATTATAGCAACAGAAAATGTGCTAAGAAATCCACCTTACATAATGAAAAGGTTATCCTATATCTTGGTGTGGTTCCCTTAACAGAGTGTTGTGTCACACAATGATATCTGTTACTTTCATCACTTCTTTTTTCTTCACCATAGCAGGAATCCTCAAAAGTCCTAACACTTGTTTGAAACATTCAACAGAAACATGTGTGTCTATATTTGCAATATTTATTCTATCTATAGATCATGTAAATTTTAGGAAGAGTCTTTTAAAGTGTGTCTATAACATACATTCTTATTCTTCAGAATTCTCATTTGGCTATATCTTAGTGTGAACCGCATTAATGGGCTCACTAATAACTACCAATAACTGTACTAATAACTACCAATAACATGGCTACCAACAACTGTAACCATGATATTATTATTATTAATTTTTTTTACTAAGGAAAGATGTGTTCTCAGAATGAAAAAAAATTAGAAATTTTCTCCTATTCAACATCTCTCTATTTTATGAGTCATATACACTTTTAGAATAATCTGATGATTTTAGGATATGGACATCACTTATCCCTGATTCTGAGCGGCTCTTAGGTTTACACATGGACCCCCATGTATCAGTGTATCCAGGGGGAAAAACCCACAAAAAAACAAAACAACAACAATAAAAAACGAGAAAGCAAAGTTAAATTTCACAATCCAATTAATAAGAAGGACAAATATTACTTCAGGGAATGTTCTGTAAAATAACTTCGCAGTTTACTGAGAACACTCAAGCAATGATTATCAAATAAGTAGATTTTCTAAAACATTTTTAAAACACTGAATTTTGCCACACTGCTCTTTAGTTGAACGAAAAAAGTGCCTGCAAACTAAAGTCACATACAGTCTTTGACATATTTACAGAGAATAAAATATTTCTAGGCCAGAAATTCTCTTAGGTAATGGCAAGTCTTAATGTGATCAAATGTACAAAACATAACTGACTTGATAAATGGGAATGAGAGATTATGGGGGAATGAAGAATACATTCAGTGAAATGTCAAACATTGGGTGGTGAGCCTGGGTGAGCTTGTCCCTTTGCTACAATTAACCCTCTTCTCTTGTCTCTGATAAGCAGTCTGTAATTGGAACAGAGGTAGACTGCTGGAAAATCAAAAGAAACAGTGCCTATACCAATTCTATTGTTATAAATTGGACACGTTTTATCCAAAGCCAGCCAGTAATTCAAATGGCAATTTGAAAAGGTTTTTGATTTTTAAAAAAATATTAATCTATTATAATTAGACATTGAGTTTTGCCAAGAACGTTTCCTATGGCAATTCAGACCATGATATGGTTGCTTTTTCTCCTTGATTTTATTAGTAAAATGTATTACATTAATTTGCCTGTGTTAAGTCATCCTTATATCCCAGGGAGGATTCTTATTTATTATTGTGCATAATCCTTGTACTAAGCTGCCGGGTTTGTTTTGTTGATATTTTGTAGATTGCCTTCATCTATATTCAATGAGTTATGGTGTGCACTTTTCTATTTTTGCAATGTCTTTGTCACCCTTGGGTCATCTTGGCCTCATAATTTGCATTAGCAAGTGATTTTTGCCTACTGGGTTTTGGAGGTTTCTGAGAAAGATTAGTGTTAATTATTGCTTACAAGGATGATTGTATTTGCCAGTAACCCTTTGATTTGAGCTTTGCTTTGCTGGACTTTTAAACTTGATTAAATCCTTTACAAAGTAATGGTAAGTTCAGGTTTTCTACTTGCTCTTGAGTCAGTTTTGCTGGTTCTTGTACTTCTGGGAATTTCTCTATTTCATGTACATTATCTAATTTGCTAGAATACAATTGCTTTATTTAGTTTTAGCCAACAACCTTTTTATTTGCTATAAGGTATTTATTATCGCATTCCTTTCTGATTTTGGTTATTTCATGCTAATCTTATCCTCGGTTGTAATAACTAGCACTTTGTCAATTTTGTTAATCTTTCAAAGTAAGGAATATTGGAGTATAAATCTCTTCTGTTTTTTTCTTCTCTAGTTTGTAAATTTCCACTCCGAACTTTCTTCTTTGCTTCCTTGTGATTGTTTTCAGTTTACTTTGACCTTTTTTTTCCTTCTGTTTCCTTACAGGAGAAAGGATATTTATTTGAGACCCTTCTTCTTTTTAGCTAATTTATTTATTTATTTATTTGTTTAATTTGGGAAGTAGGAGGAGGATTATACAGACAGCTACCGTTTGCTAGCTCATTCTGTAAATACCCACAGGTAGCTCATTCTCGTTTGCTAGCTCATTCTCTAAATACTCTAGGTTAGGTCTGGCCTAACCTAGGCAGAGCTAAAACCATAATGCAGCTACTCAATTGAGGCCCTCCACATAGATAACCAGAATCCAATTGCTTCAGTCATCAACAATGTTTCCCAGAGTCTGCATTGGTGGGAAGCTCCAACAGGAGACTCGGAAGTCTTAACTGACATTCTAACTGTCAGACCAAGGCTTTTCTTTTTAATGTAAATGTTTGGAGGTACAAGTATCCATCTGAGCACTGCTTTTGTTGCACCCCATTAATTTTGTTATGTTGTGTTTTCGTTTTTATTGGTTTGAAAGTATTTTGTATTTCCCCTTATGATTTATTTTTGGCCCAATGCTTTTTTAAGAGTGCTGTGGTTGCATGGGATTGTGTTATCAAACTCTACTTCCAATCTGTTGATCAGAAAACCTACTTTACATGATTTTAATCTTTCTAAATTTATTTCACATTTGTTTTGGAGCATAATCTATATTCTATTTGGAAAGATATTATATGTACACTTCAGCGAAATATGTATTCTGCTCTTATCAGGTGAAGTGTTCTATAAATATTTATCTTTTTGGTTCATATTGTTACTTACATCAGAATTGGGGTACTCATGTCTCCAAACTGTTGTAAAACGGTTTATTTCTTCAATTTTGCCATTTTATGACTACATATGGCTTGGAATTCATTTGTAAGTTATACGCTTATGTTTACTATACTTTCTAAACTTATCCTTTAATCAATATAATAGTCTATCTCTTATAATAAACTTATTTATTTGAAAAGCAGAGTTACAGAGACAGAAAGGGCCATACACACACACAAAGAGAATCATCTGTTTAATGCTTTACTCTCCAAATGTCTGTAACAGATATGGCTGGGCCAGGCCAAGCCATGACCCTGGAATTCCACCCAGGTCTCCTAGGGACCCAAGCACTTTTGCCATCTTCTGAGGTCTTTTCCAGGAGCATTAGCAGGGAGCTGGATCCGAGGCAGAGGGGTTTGGACTCAAGGTGACACTCCAGTATGAGATGCTAGTGTTGCATTTAGCGGTTTAACCTATCAGAATTCTAATCGGGTTGCAATACGTTTTATCTTAAGATGTGTGTGTGTGTGTGTGTTTTCTTCTCCTTTGGTGACTATATTCCTAAAATATGTTTATCCTTCTTTTCAGTGTGAACCATTTTTTTTCTTTGGATCTCAGGTAGGTTACTTGTAGACAAAATTTAGTTTAGAAGTCTTGCGTTTTTAAAGATCCATATAATTGGAGAATGAGCACATTTACATTTGTGTATTTAATGAAAAGAAAGGATGTGCTTGAGATTCTATCACCTGGTAATTGATTTCTATAATAAAATCCATAATTCTTTTATTGCTAAAAATCTATAATTTGTATTCCTCACATCTTAGATCAGCACTTTGCTTTTTTTATGCAATGCTTTGCGAGTGCAACAATCTGATTCTATCTCCTTTCTTTTTATATTTACATTTTTCCTCAAGTGACTGCCCTAGGGATTACAGTTAACATATTTCATAAAGGTCTATCAGATAATTAGCAACCATACTCTCAATAATACATAAAATGCTTTTCTTTCATGTAACACTTTTATATTATTACCAGAAATTTCCCATTGCTCGGGATGCTTGCATCCCATATCAGAGTGTCTAGGATACAGTCCAGCTTCTACTTTCAATTCAACTTCCTCCTAATGCACCTGGGACGGAGTCAAAGTACTTCGGTTACTATGACTCATGTGGAAGACTAAGATGGAGTTCCTGGCTCCTGGCTTCATTCTGGTCCAGCCTTGGTTATATTATTTGAACCGGCAGATGGATGATCTCACTCTCACTCCTTCAAACTAATCTTCTGATAAAAGAAATTTAATCATGACATATAGCTTTCTTGTGAAAACACATTTATGATGATCATTTTATGTTTTTCTCTTCTAAAATACATATTGAAGGCATATGGTTACAAACAAAATATTATCAGCTCTTATGTTTATCTGTCATTAGCTTTATTCATATTTTATTTCTTTCCTTTATTAGTGTCTAATAATCTTTGATTCTTTTAAAATACCTGTGTACTTACTTATTTATTTATTTATTTTAAAGTCACAGTTACACAGAGAGAGACAGACACACACACAGAAAGATCTTCAGTCCACTGGTTCCCTCCACACACGGCCTCAACAGGCAGGGCTTAGCCAGATGGAAGCCACAAGCCACTCAAACCCTTAGGCCATTGACTGCTGCTTTCCTAAGCCATTAGAAGAGAGCTACATTGGAAGTGGAGCAGCTGGGATATGACTCTGTGCCTGTGTAAAATTTCAGGACTATAGCAGGCAATTTAACTTGCTGTTACAATGCCAGTGCAATTCTATTGCAGTTTTAACTAGTTTGTCTTTGAATTTACTTTTTAATATTATGGCCATAATGATGCTTTGATGAACTTGAGTTTAATTCAAATGGCTTTTAGCTATGTAGATTAATATCCTACACATCTGTCAACTTTTTGGTCATTATTTCTTTACGTATTCTTTATTCCCTTTTTATTTTCTGTCCTTCTGTCAATCCTATTGTGCATATTGGTATTCCTGATAGCATTCCACAGGTTTCTCAGGTTAATTATTAAGGTTTGTTCTTCATTTCTTTCTGATTATCATCCTAAGGAACTCAGTAAGCTGGTCTTAAATTTTGCTGTTTTTCACTTGTGCCAGCTTAACTCTGCTTTTCATCTATCCTGATGAACATTTCATTCCAGTTATTGTACTTTTCAACACTCATTTTTATTTGGTTCCCTTCAATAAGTTTCATTCTGCCCCCCACCCCCACCCACACCCCACTGGCGTTCTCTATTGAACATTCTCAGGATCCCCTTTAGGTTTTTACACATGGTTTAGTTGCAGATATTTTAAGATAGAAAATTTTAAATCATTAAAGACATTTACTAAATGCAGCATCTGCACTTTCTTTGGGTTTTATCAGAAATAATGAAATGAAGTAAGGCTGAGATTCCACTGAGCTCTATTACTGTACTTCTGGTTTTCTCCTAGATACAACATGTATATAGTTGCTGACAACTTTGATTTTTGAGAGGTTCCATAAAGTTAGCTCTCAACACTTTTTTTTCCCCACAATATACACAGGGACTTCTAAGATCTCCAATTTGCCATTTTCACTCATTTCATGGTCCTCAATTTGTTTCTTTCTTTAAGATCTTATTTTTTATTGGAAAGGCAGATTTACAGAGAGAAGTAGGTACAGAGAGAAAGATCTTCCAACCACGGGTTTACTCCCCAAGTGGCTGCAATGGCTGTAGCTGAGCTGATTCGAAACCAGGAGCCTAGTGCTTCCTCCAGGTCACCTATATCGCGTGCAGGATCCCAAGGCTTTGGGGCATCATCTACTGCCCTTACCCCAGGACACAAGCCGGATGGGAAATGGAGCAGCCAGAGCAGAAACCAGTGCCCATATGAGATCCCAGCACATTCAAAGCATGGATTTAGCCATGGAGCCATCACGCAGGGACCTCGATTTGTTTTTAAATTCCTTCTTTGATTCAGTCTCATTTATAATCATTTTCCTTTTGTTTTACAAAAAAAAGCTATAGTTTTGCTTATGTTTCTGCAGGCAATATATGCTGAACAAGCTTGCCTCTCATGCCATGAGAACCAGTCAAACGTGAGAAATTTTATTTCATATAACTCCATTTGATTAATGCATATTGTGTAAGACTGCCATGCCCATGCTATGTTTCTCTTCTATCAGAGGTGAACGATACATCTAAAAATTAAGGAAGGCCAGGCATGCGAACTGGAACCTCCACTCCATTGCCTGCTTTTGGCTGATGGGTTGGGGGTACAGCCTGGCGTGACTGCTTAAAAAGCATGCAGCTCATCTTAGGTCAGGCAGCCAGTGCGCCTATCGTTGTCAGGTCCACTGCTGGCTGCCTGCTGACAAGCTCTGGGGACTTGTGGTTGAGGAACATCCATGTAGAAGGCCACCATACATGTATATGAATAATGAATCCTGAGAGACACCAAACAGGGCCTCTGTACTTGCAGATAAGTGAGGGGACAGAGACCTGGTGATTTGGAGGAGAGACTGGAAGATTTATGTGGGTCAGAATGATTATCAGCCCATATGGGAGTCCTGAGATGGGCTTGTTAGCACAGAACATTGCTGACCACCACGTGCCAGCCCACAAGAAAGCTAGGGCTGTGGGTCTGTCTATGAGGGTTAGATTCCAGTACTTGACTGAGTGTCGGACTGGGCGACGGGTCACATTAGGCAGGGCCATGACACTAACTAGCACGCGAGAGAACCAGTTACAGGGGTAGATTCTGTGGGTGATAAGTGGGCCCAACTCTGTGGAAATACAAGTCCTGATGGTTTGCTCAAGAGTTGGGTTGGTGATGGGCTGAACTAAGTGTGTTCATGGAACTTACTAAGACTCACATGTACTGGGGCTGAGAACAGTCTGGGCAGGTTGAAGCTGCAGTACCTGCATGCGCAGCCTAAAACAGGGTGTGGGGTGAGCCAGGCCTCAACACTCATCAGCTCATACAAAGGCCAAAATGGAGGGACACTTCAGAGGATGTGTAAGGTTGCTAATAGGCCCAGATGGCCCATCAGACCAAGGTAAGGATTCACATGGAATGGCCATACCGCTAGCTTGGTTGTGAAAGAAGTCCAACTCTGCAAGCCTCCAAACACCTCTCAAAGCTGCTGAGCCCCAGGAATGGGAGAGGCCTCAGAGAGACGTCTGAGACACCTTTCCACACCCATTACTGCAACAGACAAGATTGTGGTGTTTGCTTCCTGCAACCAACGAGGGCTCGCCCTGAATTCCAAGAACTTGTCTTAGTAATGCCCAGAAGCAGACTCTGAGGCCCAGAAGGCCCAATCTGGACTCAGCACTGCTTTCTTGTTTCACCCTCCAGCTATAAATCATCGCAGACCTGGTCAGTGAAGAATCTTGTGCCCGGACGCTATGTCCTAACATGAATACCTGTTTTTCCTGACAGAGTCCAACCCCACATCTGCATTGGCCAGACTGACAAGGCCACTTGTGAGTCAGTCACACTGCTGAGGGAATGAACGGGAAGAAAGAGTGTTAGAGCTTGAACTGCCACATCTCACTTCTGAGCACAGCAGCAGGGCCATTGCTCCTTGTAATCAGAGGTGCTCTTGCCATATCATTGCCCACAGTTGGCATGATGCAAAAAGTTGTGGTTGTGTTTGTGTGTAACACTCATGGGACACCCTGGATTCCATGGAGAAACATCGCAGTCAGAGAAGATACAGATACCAAACCCTCCATGCAGGGAGTGAGACATGCTATACATTGTGGTGTGCCTTCGTCAGAACAGGTCACTGTGATCAATTGTGAGTTTCCTTTTATAATCTAGAATGTCGCCCTTTCTTTTCTGCACTGTAGAGCTGTGAGTATATAGGTCATTTGATTTTTTTTCCACGTGCACATTTAAAGATCTTTTCCTTGTGTTTGATTGAAGAGATCTTGATGATCATAAGATATGGTGGAGATTGCTTTTTAGTCAACCCTGTTAGGATCTCTCCTTCTCTCCTGGATGTTGTTTCCCAATTATTTCTCCAGATTAGGCACATTTCCCTTCATTATCCCATCAAATCTTTTTTCAAACCCAGCTTCCCTTTCTGTACCTTCTGAAACTCCCATAAAGTTTATATTTGGCTATTTAATAGTGTCTCTTAATTCTTGAATAATTTAGTTTGACACAGCCTTGCTTCCAGTTTTTTGTTTGTTCCCCCATTGTGACAAAAAGTACAATCCAATTTTGAGATTCTTTCTTCTGCCTCATTCATTCTATTATAGACTTTCCACTGAATTTTTCATTTACTCCATTGCATTCTTTCCAATAATTTTGCTTGATTTTGTTTCAGTGTTGCTATTACCTGTGTAACACATTCCTTAAATGTCTTGAACTCCTACATGTGCTTCTCATTGTTGATAAAAAGCTTTATAACAAGTTTTCTGAATTCTGTACCCCCATTCCTTGATGTATTCCTCAGTTAATTCTGAGGTTGGCAAAGGCTTTTCCTCCTTTGCGGGAGAGTCTTCAATAATATTCATTGTGCCTCTATCTCTTCTTTTGCTCTTGGTCATTGTTCTTCTGGTTAGCAGATTCTTCTCCTTGGGAGTGGTCTCTTATCTGTGTCACCCACAGGTCTATAGTTCAATTTGACTTACTGCAATTGGTACCGGGTTCTTTGTTTGCAGTCACTTATGCCACTCCCTCCAGCGAGTTCCATGTCTGGGCTCTTGTGTTAGTTTTCCACCATGACCTCCACAGCCCCAGATCCTAACTCACCACTCTCTACCTCCTGTCATCCCATGCTGTGGCTGCACTGTTTTCTGTACAACCTTTTTCCCACTTCCAGTCTGACCAGTTCCCAGGATTAGGGAGACCCTCAGGTGTCCTAAATAAGTAGGAGGTTGTTGGTGCTGATATTGCTGGAACGTGCTGGTGTTTAAGTCTGAGGGCCACATGAATCTATTTTGATCCTTAGGATGCCAAAGTTGGTATTATTTTTCCTGTTGGACCAGTGTAATGCATTGAGCTGGAAGTGAGTTTGCTCCTAGCTCAGTGCATGCACAGCACACTGTTATCCCTCCAATCTCAGCCTTTGCCACACTGTACAAAACAGAGTCTGATGTGCCACTGGCAGACTTCTGAATTTGCTGGCTGTTATGTCTGAGGGCTACCCAGACCTATTTTGGGTGGAACCTGTAGGATGCCACATCAGTGCAATACACTGAGCCAGAAATTAGTGGTTTTTTTTTTAAAGACTTATTTATTTATTGGAAAGGCAGATATACAGAGAGGAGGAAAGACAGAGAGGAAGATCTTCCATCCCAAGATTCACTCCCCAAGTGAGCGCAACGGCCGATGCTATGCCGATCCAAAGCCAGGATCCAGGAACTTCTTCTGGGTCTCCCACATGGGTGCAGGGTCCCAAGGCTTTGGGCTGTCCTCGACTGCTTTCCCAAGCCACAAGCAGGGAGCTGGATGGGACGTTGAGCTCCCAGGATTAGAACCGGCACCCATATGGGGTCCTGGTGCGTTCAAGGCTAGGACTTTAGCCACTAGGCCATGCCGCTGGGCCTGCCAGAAATTAGTTTGCTCCCATCTTAATACATGCACTGTCATGTCCCAAAGTCTTTGCCTCCCTACACAAAATAGCATCTGATGTGGCTCTGGTGGGGGTCAGGGCTGTGAAATCCACCCTGTGTTGGCACAGCCTGTTTCAGATCTGTTGCTCTATCTCTGCCCTTGTTCTAATCAAACAAATCAGCAGGAAAGGCAGTTATTTGGAGTTCCCAGTAAACTCTCCTTCTCACCTGGCTGCTGGTGGAGCTCTGACTGTTGGTAGAGCTCAGATCTCTGTTTGCTGACTGCCACTGGAACACTGAAACACCATAATGCTGTCTCTGCTGCTTTCCCGTGTCAGTCTCCAGGTGCCCCTCTGCCCTTGGCCTGTCCTCTCTTATTTCCTGGAATGTGCCCTCTCTGCTTTATCCTGGCTAATGATTATCCTTCTGTTTCAATGTGTTCTTACCCTTTTCCACCATCTTGATTCACTCTCTATTCACTTTAGACAAATGCTTTAATTGCCTAATTTAATCCTGTATTAAATCACTACTCTGAGGCTGACATGAAACATGACATATTCACTTGGTATATCTGTTGACCACCGCTGTAATGTAAATTGTCATCTTGGTCTGGATACTATAATTATATGGTCTTAATTGGTACATTATATTCTCTTATAATCCTTTATAATGTTATTTATTTTCTATAAATTTGTTTGAAACATCCTCATTTTAAATGAAAAAAACATTCTGGTCATTTTAAAGTCAAGCAGGCGTGGCTTACAAATGCAGCACAATGGCTGCATTATTTGGGGACTACCTTTGCTTTTAAAGTAGGGGGAAAATATTCTAATTTTCAAGTAAAGCAAAATTTAGTTGTTTGGGGGCTTGCACGGTGGCATAGGAGGCTAATCCTCTGCCTTGTAGAGCTGGTATCTCATATAAGTTCTGGTTCGTGTCCCAGCTGCTTCTTATTATTTTGTATTTTGTTATGTACCCAGGGAGCTAAGTCCTAAGTATTTTGTCTATCGTTTTAAATACCCTTATTAATTTTACCTCTAGTAACTTCTATCTCTAGTCAATGGTAACATAAAAACCAGTCTGGCTGACTTAGTTATCCAGATATCAAAGCCTCTGCATCCATCACACCTTCAACCTCAACCTTTCCCATACAATGCATTCATCATATTTTACTGTGTCAGAGTCACTGAAGCAAATCGTGCTTCTGATGTCAATTCTTTCACATATCAACAAGATGATACAAATGAATCAACCTTGATATAAATGGTTCACTAGAAGGGCTTCAAGGACTCAAAAACTTTGTGTGCATGTTTATAGTTTGTTAGAATGAAAGGATACAAAGTAAAGTAAAAAACAAAAAAAAAAGGTATGACTTATAGAATAAAGTTGAAGAGAAATTGGTTGCAACCTTCTGAGTACTGTAAGATGAGTATCATATGGGCACACATAATTTGACCAGAAATGATACATGTCAACTAGGAAAGAGGACTTGAGGATTGGCAGTCAGGGATTTTTATCAGACATCAGTCACGTAGGCATGCAGTACCTGCATGACTGACCACAGCTACTAAGATTACAATCCACCCCCCAAGAGCCAAACATGCATTTACAATAAATCACATTGTTAGGATAAACTTGTCAGACAGCTACAGCCTGACACAAGGATTCAAATATACAAAAATAGGCTTATATTTAAGTCAGAATCTTCTAATAGCTCAGAGGTTAGCGATCAGGAGCCAGTGAAGGATCAGTCCCAAACACAGACCCTGAATGCTTTGAGAAACCCAGGCCTGCAGAATTAGCCTTTCCTGGCCCACAACAAAACGAATAAAAAGAGCAAATATTGATTGTGCCAAATCCATGCTCAATAAATTAAAATATTTCTAAAGTTCATCAAGATATAAAATGCCAAAGGGTGTTAAATTCCCATGCTTCTGAAAGATACTGATTTGTTTTCCATCATTTTTCTTAGCTAGAAAATAAAATCACTAAACAGAAATAGTTTTCAGTCACACAGCACATAGGTATTCCTTGTACAATATTAACTTAGAAGACATATCCTGATCATTTGTACCTAGGTGTTATCATAAACCTTAGGGAAAAGAAATCTGTTGTGTTGAGTTCTCTGTAAATAAGAACATGCTTCTATAGAAGTATACACTCCTTCCTCTGCTGTGCCTCCATGAACACCAGGACCTATGGGAAAAATTTATTTTTTCTCTTTTTTAATATCACGTCTCCACAGAACTTAAGCTGTTTGTATGGGGTTTCTGCTTTTGATGTAATTTATCATAAATGAAAAGGCACTTAAAATTTGTAAAATGTATGCCAAGAGAAAACTTTATTTCATTAAAAAAAAAAATATATATATATATATGGTAGCCCTTGGTAGGCATTTTGGTTATTCTGGTACCCTAATGATACTAAATGTTTATCACAATTGCCCTATGAAATTAAAAAGAAATCTTTGCCATAAATCAGCTTAAAAACTGGAAATACAAATTCAACCTCAGAATTAACACAGTGAATGGACAAATGAATAAAATATTAGATAGAGGCTGAATCAAGAGTACTCTAACAGTAACCAGCGGAACAAGAAAAAAGATGCTGATACAATAGACAAAATAGATAATTACTCATTGTTGTATTCTCATCTGACACACCTATGTATCAACATCATCATCATCCTTGTCATTTTCATCAATGTCATTATTATTATCAGCAGGTGGATAAGCAAGGCACCTCGATTTGCTGGGTTTGGACCTGAAGCATGCATTCACTGGCAAAACCTGTCGACTGTATCTTTAAGAATAATCCCGGAGCTGGTGTGGTGGCTAAACAGGCCAATCTTCCTCCCTGTAGTGCTGGTATCCCATATGGGTACCAGTTAGTGTCCCAACTGCTCCATTTCCCATCCAGTTCCCTGCTAATGGCCTGCGAAAGCAGTGGAAGATTACCCAAAGTCTTGGGATCCTGACCAGCATGGAAGACCCAGAAGAAGCTCCTGCCTCTCAGCTTCAGATCAGCTCAGCTCTGATCTGTGGCCATCCGGGGAGTGAACTAGTGGATGGAAGACCTTATCTCTCTATCTCTCCTTCCCTATATAAATATGCCTTTCAAATAAAAATATCTTTGAAAATAAAAATGAATAGTCCTGGAGTCAGGGGTTCTCGAAGGCAGGCCTAAAGCTTACAACTTCAAAGCCTGTCCTAGACCCTGAATACGCTGGAATTGGCCTGGCTATTGAACCCACTGAAAAGCCAAAAGCCTGGTGGCCAGATACTTGGAAGCATACTTGGTCTGGTCTTGAACAAGAAAAGGAATGATATTTAAGCAGATGCAGACCCAGGAGCCATTTTGTCTTAAGTTGAGAGTGCTCACCTGGAAGCTGACCAAGGAACCGGGGTTATGGGAACCAGCCTAGAGCCTGGGTCTGCTGAGTATCATTTTCAATCTATGTTCACTAGGAATTTAGCTCCACTGGGGCTGGCCTGGGTCTTGAAGCAGCAGTGGATTTATCTGAAACCTAAAACAGCAGAGAAGGAGATTCTAGAGCCTGGGCCAATAGGAGATGGTCCAGCACTGAGGTTTACTAGCATGACTCTGATCCCTAAATAGACTGGGTGCTAACACCAGAAAGTACAGTGTGGAGAGTGACAACATGAGACTAGCCTGGCACTGGGCAGGATTTAAACCTGTATATACAAGCCTCAGTTAGTGAGTAAGTGCCTGGGTTGTAGACCTGGTTATAGAGTGGATCTAAGGTCAGGGTTATGTGGAATGAGCTAGGATCTAAACACCCTGAAAGGCCTGAGGTCTAGAGCTACAGCAGCTGGCCTGATGCCAGATGAGCCTGCAGCTTAGGTCCATGGATTTTTGGCTGATGAATGGGGATATAGGGACCAGCTTGGTGCCGGTTATGGTCTAGTATCCCAAATACTGGTTCCAGCCTAGCCCTGGGGAAGGCTTAGAGCCTAAGTCCATCTAACTGACCAGACATTCGTGTGGACTCAAAGCCTAAGGCTATTGGAATCAGCCTAGCTGGCTTGGAGTCTGGGGACAAGAGATGCCATCTGGTGCCAGAGTAGTTCTGCAGGTACCAGACTGAAATCTGGGGTCATATACATTGACTAGTGGGTCAGTGTTCTAGGGTAAGCCTGGTGCTAGGATCTAAAGCAAAGTCACGTGTTTACAACTCTTTCTTTACCCAAATCAGAGGTTATCTGTCTCTCCGTTGTGCTGCCTGAGCTTGGGAGAGGTATTCTGTTGACCTTTCCTTATGTTTGTATTACTTCATAAATGTGTTCTAAATGAAGAGCTAAAACAATACAATTCTCAGCGATAAATGTAAAATACTGTTCTAGGACTACCTTCAACTAATATCAGAGACTGGGTAGCATGAACAACAGAAATTAACTTTCTCACAGTTGTGGAAGCTAGTAGTCCCAGGTCAAGATGACAGTAGGTTCAGTCTCTTCTTAGACCTCTGTGCTTACCTTCCTGCTGAGTCCTTCCGCAGCCTTTGTTTTGTGCTCCATCATCCCTGATGTCTCTTCCTGTGGCTAAATTTTCTCTTCTTATTAGGACATCCATTAAATTGCATTAGGGTTCACCCATATGATCTCTTTTGAAATTGATTGTCTCTTTACTTCATTTTAAATTATTTATTTACTTTTTGGAAAGGCAAATGGTAGAGAGAGAGAGAGAGAGAGAAAGGCATCCTCCACCCACTTGTTTACTCCCTAAATGTTTGCAACATTCAGGACTAGGCCAAGCCTAAGTCATAGAGCTAGGAACTCCATCTGGCACATGGTGGCACAGGTCCAAATACTCAGGCCATTTTCCATCACCTTCCCAAGCCTTAGCAGGGAGCTGCATTGAAAGTGAAATAGCCACCCTCAGCTGTAAGCAATGGCCTAGGTTACCTCTTAACTAGGCAAATGTTACATGGCTGGAAGTAAAGAGGCAAATAGCTGGCAGCATTCTGGGTGCGGTTAATGTCAACTCTGTATTAATTATACCGGTGTGCCAGCACAGTTGCCTATTCTATTTGTTTTTAAAGATATGCGGGGGGGGGGGGGGGGTGGGGCAGGCAGGGGCCAGAGCACCAGCTATACCACTGTGGGTGCACACCGGGACAACTTCAATGCCATTGCTGCCACCAAGAGTGATGGGGCTGGAGGACTGGGGACAGGTCAGAATACGTGCCACTGGAGGCTTGTTTGACATATACTGAACGATTTCTGGGGGCTTTCATGGGCCAAACCCCTTCACTGGTGGGTGATCAAGGGAGCTAAGACAGGGTGTACAGAATGGGGGGAATCCATAGAGCTTCCATGGCTGAGGCCAATATACCTGCCTGCATGCACAAGAGCTGGGGCTGGTGACAGACTGGGTCAGAATAGGTTGCAACACCCACTGGCAATTGCAAAAGTCATGCTTTGGGGGCAGGTCTGGTAGGTGTTCTTTGGGGTTGCCTCAACTAGGTCACAGCACTGCTGTTGAGTGTTAGGGTTGGGGGATGAGCCATGCCAGGCTGGGTCATAGCAATTACTAGCATGTGTGAGAACCAGGCGTGGGAGAAGGCCTGGTAGGGGATCTTTGTGGATTCCCCTGCTAGGCTGCAGCGCTTTTCAGAGAATATAAGAACTGGAGCTGGGGACAGGCCAGGCAGGGCTAGGCCACAGTATCTGCTGGCACACAAAAGCTGGGGCTGGGACATGTTGGCCTGGAGCAGCTGCTGGTGAATGAAGAGCCAAGTCTGGAGGCAGATGTGGTGGGGATTCTCAATGGTCTTCTTGATTAGGCTGCAGGATTGGTCAAAACAAGAGCCAGGTCTAGGGAAGAGATGGGCCAGGATGCAGTTCCCACTGGTATGTGTAAAACTGGGAGCAGGCCAGGCCAGGCTAGGATGCAATATTCATTGGTACAGAAGAGAGCCAAGTCTGGGGGTGAGCCTCAGTGTTCTCCCCTACTAGGCAGCAAAACACACCAGTACAAGAAAGTGCTGAGACTGAGGGTAGGTAGGGTTAGGCCTCAGCATCTGCTGTTGTACACAAGAGCCAGGTCTAGGGGCAAGCCTGGAAGGTAGCTTTAAAGGTCTCCCCTAGTAGGCCACAGCACCCACCTGACAAGTAAGCACCTGGTTTGGAGGCTGGTCAGGTTAGGCCAGGCCACAGCACCTGTTGACATGCTCAGGGGCTCGGGCTGGGCATGGGATTAGTTGAGGCTCTTAGGGCTCACCTGACCAGGTTGTAGCACTTGGTGGTGCACGCAAGGTTGGGTCTGGGGAAAAGCTCAGCTGCAGTACCCGTTGTCACACATGAGATCCATATCTGGGGACCAACTCAGTAGCTCTTAGGAATTGGTCTAATGGGTCCATTCCACTGATTCCTAACCTCAGGGAACACCACCTGGACATATGATAACACCACCTGGACATATGATCTCACCACGGAGCACATGTTATGAGACTAGCTCACCCACATTGTTGACTCCACATAAGGAAAGACAACATACTGGGATGTTCACGAAAAGACAGGATGGCCAGCATTTCTGATTCAACAGAAAACCTTGAGTGCCTTACTAAAAGAAAGAAGAGTAGGATGAACAATGCTGCAGGCCACTAAATATCTCAGTATCTAAGGCTATCTCTGCTAAGTATCTAAAACTATGGACATACCAAAACAGACATAGACAGTTGGCAAGTATGCAAAGCAGTATCTCATACCAGGCACAATGAAGCCAACACCATCTCAGTACAATCAAGACTACTCAAGGAACACCCTTCAGGATATCCTTCACCCATCAAGGTCCCTGGA
Organism: Ochotona curzoniae; assembly: GCF_017591425.1. Lineage (NCBI taxonomy): Eukaryota > Metazoa > Chordata > Mammalia > Lagomorpha > Ochotonidae > Ochotona > Ochotona curzoniae. The sequence goes on along the minus strand of NW_024467087.1, from coordinate 32,970,281 downwards.
TAGAAACCAAAGGAGCATCTCTGCAGCAAGGAACAATGTAATATCTCCTCCTTCCACTCACAGTCACAGGAGGATGGGGTCTTTTCCCTCACCCATCCCGTTCCATTGCACCCAGACATCTGTATGAGTCTGCAACCCCCTCACCAATGTAGCGAACATGTAAAATGAGTAAATTTAAATTTTTGAAAAAGGAAAGTGTAATAGCCAGGACATAAATGAGTATCTCAACACAGGATATCAGTGTTTTAGGTGGCAGCTTAATCTGATATGCCACAATGTAGGCCCTTAATTATCTCTTTAAACAAATGTCTCCAAATACAGTCATACTCTGAGACAGTGGGAGTTCGGGGCTTCAAAATATGAATTTCAGAGGGCACACCTCTGTACATAACAAAGGATAAGTTTTCCTGCTCTTCAATTTAGCAATCGATTTTTAAATACAATATGAAAAGCTTGAACAACAAAGGAAAAATGGTTATACTGGATATATTGGATTTCAACAAAATTTAAAATGTTTGTAGATCAAAGGACATCAATAAGGAAGTGAAAAGATAACCTACAGAATAAGATAAAAAATGTGTTGACAGATATAATAGGAATATAGTATCTAGACTAGGTAAAGAACCCTTACAAATCAGTAACAAGAAGGTAAGCTATCCTATTTAATAAAGGGAATTTGGTAAAGTGGTCAAGATTTTACTTGGGAACACCCAGATTCCAAAGTGAGTGCCTGAATGTCATGGCTTGGCTCCATTTCTTATTTCAGCTTTCTGTTAATTCGTACTCTGGAACAGCAGGTGATGGCTCAAGGACTTGGGTCCCTGCCACTTTTGTGGGAGATAGATTGCCTTTCTGGATCCTGGTTATGCTCCAGCACAGGCCAGCTGCTGTGGATATTTGAGGAGTGAAGCAGCAAATGGAAGATGTCTCATTTACCTGTCTTTGACTCTTTGTCTTGCAAACAGACTCAAATGAAGAATCTCTGCTTTCTTTTTGCCTTTCAAATAAATGATTTTTTTTTTCTAGGTTTAGATCAAGGGACATGTTTCTCATAGAAGATTTCAAATGTTCACGGAGCAGACTAAAATCAGCTTATTGAAGAGTGGAAGGAGAGATGGAAGGAAAGAAGTGAGAGAGAAAGAGATACATTTGTCCAGAATGTGAATTCAAACTCTTGGGCATTGATCATGGAATTATAAAATGATACATACATCATCGAATAGTTTAAAAATTAAACATGAAGAAGTCCATGTAAGTCTGCTCAGAGGTGTGGCTATCTGAATTGCCCAGCCATGTGGCTGTTGGCTGGGAGAACACATGCGGAGCTAGGCTTCTGGCTGCGGATTCTAGCTGCTTGTACACTGCTTGTACACTGCTGCCAGGCAGTGGGCGAATCCTGGGCTTGTTCAAGCCCAAGGTCCAAGAATTTCCTCCGTCCACAGCAATCATGCTGTAGGCAGACCTTGGGGATGGCTCTGGGTATGCTCTGAGCCAGACTTCCTGCTGGGGATCCTAGATCCCTGTCCACCAAGGTGAAGTGGTGGGTGAATCCTGGGCTTGTGAGTGGCCAGAGCAACAACATAGCTGGGCTTCACCTGGTGGCTGCCCTGGGGCAAGCTCTGCAGTCTTGGGGGTTTGAAATCACTGACAAAGGGACATCCATGGAAAAGGTCACAGTACATGTAGGAATGAATCCTGAGAGACACTCAACCAGAGAACCACTGTACTTGCAGGTAAGTGAGGGAACTGAGACCTGGTGGTTTGAAAGGGAGAGATTGGAATATCTGTCTGGGTCAGACTCATGCACCAGCCCACATGGAAATCCGGAGTTAGACTTGTTAGCATGGAACATTGCTGATAACCACATGCCATTTCACATGAAAGCTAGGGCTCGGTACCTGTCTAGCAGGACTAGATTCTAGTATCTGACTGAATGTTGGGGACAGGTCACATTAGGCAGGGTCATGACATTAAACATCATGCAAGAGAACCACTTCTGGGGGTAGATTCTGGGGTGGGGGGTACAAATCCTGTGGAAATGCAAGATCTACTGGTTAGCTCAAGAGTTGGGGTGGTCACGGGCGACTCTGAGCACCAGAACAGTGTGGGTCTGGCAAGGTTCGGTTGCAATACATACCAGTACACATTACGAGTGGCACTGGGTGCCTGCTGGGCTGGACTAAACTGTAACCTCACCAGCATCATCTGAAATTGGGGGTGGGCCGGGCCAGGCTACAGCACCCACTGGCAAATGCTGAGGCGAGGCAGGCCATGCCAGACTAGACCAGCACATGTAGAAATCAGGGAGGGAGGAGGTAAAGCTGGTAGGGGGGATGAGGAGGGTCCCCCTGCTGGAACACTACTCCCACTGGAGAGTGTGAGTTGGGATGGGGGCAGATCAGACCGGGCAGAGCTACAACACCTGTGGGCCTCATGTGAGCTAGATCAGGGAAAAGCCAGGCTTGGTATACTGTCCCTACTGGTGCAAGCACAAATCAGAATGGATGAGGGTTAGTTGGGCTTTGCTGCAGCATCAGCTGGCAGATTCTGGCATGGAGGGCTAATTCTATCAAGTTAAATTGCACCTGAAAAATGCATGAACTGGGGAGTGGGCCCTGCAGGGAAACAGTGGGCTCCTCCCTCTTGGGTTATCACTCCCACTGGAGAGCAGAAAAACCAGGACGGGGCAGACCTGGCTGGACAGAATGGCACCCACCAGCATGTGTGTGGGCTGGATAGTGGGTCTGGTTGGGCTGAACTAGGCTTCAATGCCCTTTGACATGTAGGAATGTAGGAATGGGATGTGGGACAGACTGGATTAGTCTCCCATACATACTGGCAAGCACGGGAACCAGGGCAGGGGGCAGACCCGGTAGGGGTTATTGCAGGTCACTCTGACTAGGCTGCAGCTCCCACTGGTTTGTGTGAGGGTCGAGTGTTTGGGGGGCAGAATCAGGTTGGACTGCAACATACATTGGTTCATTTGGAATACAGGGCTGGAAACAGAACTGACCCAGCAATTGCAACCACCAGCTGATTGGGGTGACTGATTGTGCCAGACCCTGAAACTGGCAAGCATGCACAGGAATCTGGTCTGGGATCACTTCAGACAAAGTTTCTTTCTCCCCAGTCAAACTGTCAGACTCAGAACCCCAACCATGAAGAGAAGTGCAGGTTCCATGGTATGACCATGGAGTGTAAGTGTTAAAGCTGAGCCTCCTCAGAGGCTCAAACAGAGCAGTGGACAGCATACCCAGGAGCACATGGAGGATATGGCAGTCCATTGGAACCTGCAGTGGACACCTGGAACCACAACAGAGGATGGAGGACAGAACAAATCAATCAACAACCCCAGCCATGTGTTGGCAGTGAAAATCTGGGTAAACAGAGACTTTACGGTGGACTATGTCAATCAATGGATTCTTCAGCAACCTCATCGTGCTTGGAATGGTGAGATTGCAGCAATTCAGAACTGTTGAATTATCAAATCCACTTGAGCAGGACCCTTGGAGCATTGCACAAATCAGGGACTGGGATGGGTGGGAGGTTGCATTGGGCTTCTCCCTTTTTCTCCTCCTTCTACCCCAGATACAGAAAAAAATGTGAAAGCAATAGTCTTATCCACTTTCCTGTAGCCCTTCACTCTTTGTGCCCTAATCAACTAAATAAATATTGTCAAAATAAAGTAAAAGAAATTAAAAAAAAAAAGAAAGAGTTGGATTGGTGATAGGCTGAGTTCAGTGTGATCATGGAACCGGCTAACACTCAAAGGTACAGGGACTGAGAATAGTCCAGGCAAGTCCAGGCTGCAGTACCCACATGTGCATCCTAAAACAGGGTGTGGGGTGGGCCAGGCCACAACATCCACCAGCTCCTGCTAGGCCAAGAGGGAGGAGCAGGCTATGCCAGGCAGGGGCCTAGCAGCCACTGGCTTGTGTGACATATGGGTCTGGGAGTGGGCCGAATAGGGGAACTTGGGAAACTCCCCTATAGGGTCATAGCTTCCGCTAGTGAACCAGGCTTGGGAGTTGGGAAAGCTGGGCAAGGTAGCTCCATGCGTTGGCACGTGTGTGGGTTGGTTTTGGAAGGGGGTGGAATGGGCAGGGCTGAGAAAACCATAGCCCATGGGCAAGTGCAGAAACCAGGACGGAGTACAGGTCATGCCAGGCAAAGCCGTCACACCTACTGGTTTGCATAAGTCAGGGATGGAAGCAGACTGAGTAGGGCTAGGGTCCAGCAACCACCAGAGTTGGGACTGGGAACAGGCTGGAGTAGGCCAAGCTACAGAATCCAAAGGCAAAGGCCAAGACAGGGGAAAGACTATGCCAAGCTAGGTCAGAGCAACCACTGACACTCTCAAGATTTATGGCTGAGAATAGGCCTGCTTGGGGAACAAAGGAGATGGCATGGCTGAGTTATGGTTCCCACAAGTGAGTGCAAAGGCCAGAGTGGGGCTGCTATCTGGTCTGGGCATGGCTGCAGTATCCCTCAGCACAAGTGTTGACTGGGTCTTGAGTGCACCAGACTGGGTTAGACTCCAACATCCCCTGGTGCTCATGAGAAACAAGAGGGTTTAGCATGGGTGTAGATAGGTCTCTCCCCCTGCTGAGCCATGTGTGAACTGTGTCTGGGTCTGGACCAGGGTTGGCTAGGCTATAACATCCAACAGTAAAAACTGGAATGGGTGAGGGCCAATCAGGAAAGGCCACTATTCCTGCTGAACGGGAGGTAGACTAAGTAAGGCTTGCCCATGGACCCACTGGTGTGTGCATGAGATCTTGCACTGGAAGAGGTTCTGATGAAGGAGCTTGGGTAACTCTTCTGCCAGGGCACAGACCCTGAAGGTGAGTGCAAGAGCCACAATAGGGACCAGCCAGACTAGGCAAGGTAATGGTATCCACCAGCATACATTTGGCCCAGGATGGGGGTGAACCAGGCTGGGCCAATTCATATCACCTGCTGGCAAATCCGAGCACCAGAATGGAGTGTGGATCAGGGCAGGTTGGGTCACACCACTAATGAGTTCACATGAGGGCCAGGACTGGGGGCCAGATAGGCTGGGCTAGGGTGTAGCCCCCATCAGTGTGAGTTGAAATTGGGGGTGGGTCAGGCTCAGCCAGGCTACAGCACTCACGGGCAAATGCTGAGGAAAGGCAAGCCATACCAGACGGAGTTGCAGCACCCAAGTAGAACTCTTGAGACCTGGTGGGATGGGGAAGTGGTGCAACCCCATAGTGGGGCTGCCGGGTGCTCCCCTGCTGGACCACCACTTTCACTGATGAGCATGAGTGCTAGGATGGAGGCAGACCAGGCCAGACAGGGCTGCAACATCTATTGGCTTGCATATGGGCTGGATCAGGGGAAAGCCAGGTTGGGTTGATTGTTCCTACTGGTGCATGCATAAATCAGAGTGAGTGTGGGTTTGGATGGGATTTGCTACAGCATCCGCTGGCAAATGCTGTCATTGGGGGTCAAATTTTGCCAAACTAAGCTGTAGATCCAACTGGAGAGTGCAAGATCCAGGAGTGGGAGTGGACCCAGCTGGAAAATAGTGGCCACCTCCCTCTTGGGGTGCCACTCCCACTGGTAACCATGAGAACCCGGTCACTGGGCAGGCATGACTAACAGTGAGTGGCACCCTCCAGCAGGTTTGTGGGATGGATAGTGGGGCTGGTTGGGAGGAACTAGGCTACAATGCCTTTTGACATGTTATGAGAACTTAATGGGATGTGGAACAGACTGGACCAGTCTGATATACATACAGGCAAGCACAAAAACCAGGGAGGGCACAGTGTGGGCCTGGTGGGGGTTATTGCAGGTCACTCTGACTAGGCTGCAGGTCCCACTAGTGTATATGAAAGCTGAGTGTGTGGTAGGCAGGATCGGGTTGGGTTGCAACACTCATTGGGCTGGAGATAGAACTGATTCCACAATTACAACCACCAGGCTGTGCATAAGCTGATTGGGACTATGAACTGTGCTGGACCCTGTACTGGCAAGCACACGCAAGAATCAGGTCTGGGATTACCTCCTATGAAATTTCTATGGGGATCCCCCAAACTGAATTGCTGGGCTCAGAACCCCAACCAAGAAGAGAATTGAAGGTTCCACGGTCTGATAGTGGAGTACATATGTCAGAGCTGTGCCTCCTCAGTGGCTCAGATGGAGCAGTGGACAGCATATCCAGGTGCACATGGAGGATATGGCAATTCATTGGAGTCTACAGAAGACACCTGGTACTACAACAGTGGACAGAGGCCAGAACAAATTGATCAACTACCTCAGCCAAGAGTTGGCAGTGAATACCTGGGCAAACAGAGACTCTGAGATGGACTATGCCAACCAATGGATTCTGGAGAGATTTCATCACACTTATAGTGGCGAGATCAGCAATGATTCAGAACTGCTAAACTTGCAAAACCTCACGAGCAGGGCCTTCAGAGCATTCCTCACATCGGGAAACCTGGGGTGGTGCTGGGTGGCTGTCCTCCATTCCAGGGTGCAGAAGCATTTAGGAAGCTGGGTGTGCCTTCTCTCCTTGTCTCTCCCTTTCCACCAGATACGGGAAGGAAAAAAAGAGAGTGTGGAAATGATGATCTCGCCCACTTCCCTGTAGCCCTTGACCCTAATCACCCCAATCAACTATGTAAAAATTATCAAAAATTTAAAAATTAATATTTAAAAAAATTAATCATGGAATTTCTATATAAGCCAGCAATTACACACTAAAATATATAGTAAGAGGCTTTTCAAGATAGTTAATACAGATACAGCAAAGGAAGCACACCTAAATGCAATAAGGCAATGGGCAGGAAGACTTATTATCTGCCAACGACCATTGGGGTATTTATAAAATCATTCATAGGTCACACAAAATTATCAACTTAAAACAGCCTGCTATAGATTTATTGAATTTCAAGTCCTGACTGTGGTTGTCCTGGCAATTGCAGACAAAATGATTGTACAAGCCTTATGCAGCCTGTGGGCCAGACATTTCTTCTCCCTGCAGTAAGGGAACAGTTTGGACACAGGAGGACACCAAGACCAGGAAGAGATGCACAAGAGAGAAAAAAAGCCCCAAACCCAGGGTGATTCCCTATTGCAGGTAAAAGGATGGACAGGAGAGACTGAACAGAACCCATCTGCATGAATATTGACATGAGCATTCCTCACTAGAGAGGAATCTAACCACTCAAAGGCAAGATCTCAGTAAGAACTACCTGGAAAATCCAGATCTGCTTTTCCTCAGAGAAGGAACCCACTCCCAATCTTCACAGCTTAGACTGTGGCAGGGCAACACCATCTTCACAAATATCATCTTGTCAGAAGCTGCACTATCTGAGCAGAGGAAAAAAAAAATCACTAATTTCCTGTCCAGGGGCCCCAAGGACATTCCTACACTCTAGAAAGCAAGACTGAGTTTTGCAGGTTCTACTGGGAGCTACAGAGGGAGGGTGACCCCAGGCCACACAGCCCACTGCAGCTCAGGGGAAAGTGGGGGCAGGACATCTGCAATATCCAGCCCCTAGAACTCTAGACATTTGGCAGTCTAGCCCCTAAGACTTGGAAATAACTCTTATCTGCTGCCTCCTCTACCTTCGGCACTTTAAACATTACTGCCTGATACTGAAATCTGTGCACACTAAGGCTTGGTCAGGGATCCCATGCCCTATCCAGTCTGCTCATCGATGCTCAGAGCTGTCTGTGCTCCAGGGACAGTTCTTATAGAAGGTTCTCAATGCATACTAGGGAGTGTACCCACTCTCAGGTCCACATGCACATTTGGGAGGGTAAAATCATGACAGGTGCACTTTCTCAGAACAGTGTTTCTCAGACCACTTCCAACACCAGCACAGTAAGTGCTGCAGAGCAGAATTCCAGTTTTCCCACTGACAATAGCCAGGATTTTCTGAGCCCCATCCATGCCAAGTATCACTCTGGGCTCTTACCCCTCCTCTAAACAGCTGCTTCAGTACTGTGTCCTCTCCCAGTCCAGCATGCATACTCAGGGTTTTTCCTTGGACTTCTCATACCACACCCAGTACAGCATACTTCTTGCTGGCTTGCTCTCTAGCTCTGTGGTTCAGTGTATATAATCATGCTGGCTTGGGGCTCTGGCCTAGACTTTTCCTGCTCCCACCCAGGCCCAGCACAGGATTCAGAATTCTAGCCCCTCCTATAGAAGCTTCCAGGTTTCTATGCCTCCCAGATGGTAGTATACTGCTGTTCACTCATCAGCCTGGTCTGGGATTCCTGAATCCCAGCCAACTCAGCATGCAATCCATGGAGAATATCCTGGAAGTACTTGTTGTGCTTTCCCAGAGCCACATCTGCTCTCGTAGATCCATCCACTCTGTCAGAATCTGAGAGTCCTCCTTGTCCATTCATCATTAATGCTAGCTAGCATTAGGACTCTGGACTAGGACAGTGGCTGGGAGTCTGTGAGCCCTGCCTGCTACAAAAGCCAGTGCTGACCTTGCAATCCCAGTGTCTGACTTGGGTGGTAGCAGGGAGTGTTTACTGAGATGTTCACCTGGTCTGGCAGGTGTGCTCTTTTCATTAAACTTTGCTAGCATGTTTCCCACTGGAAACAAACAACAAAAGATACAGCCAATAAGATCTTCTAAAAGAACACAACAACACATTAGCGACACGCCATGAAGAAAAGGAAGCTGATGAAATGCTTGATGGAGGATTTCAAAACAATGATATAAGGCTACTCAGAAAGCTACAAGAGAATGCAGATAGATATTAAATGAAATTAGGATGTATGACAAGAATGAGATATTTAGGAGAGATAAAGATACTTTAAAAGAATCAAACAGAAAAATCATAAACAATTTGCCGGGGACTGTTCAGGGTCAAAATCAACAGTTTGAGTGAGACAGGTCTGAATAGGGCAGTCTGGGAACAAACTGCTAGCGGCATTCTGTGTGCAAGGCAGCAGTCAGCCAAAGGCCAGAGGCCTCAGAGGCGGTGTCCTTTTGAGATAAGGAGTTCACGGAGCTCCATTCCCCCGTGAGAGAAAGCCTGTTCTTCAGCTCCTCTGGTGCATGATGATCTCCCACGGTCTTAGCGGCTACTTAGCAGTAATACTGGGGATGTGACCTTAGACTACTGCCACATCAGCAAAGAAAATTTTACCAAGAGGAAGCCTCTGCTCCACCCCCACCTCCCACTTTTATAATCTTTATGTTGTCTCTGTTTCTTCTAAGTTGTGTAAAATCTGCCTGTGCATCCTGCTTCATGCTACATGGGTCGAGGATAATTCAATAAGTCACATAAAAATACAGTTGAAACTCAACAACAGACTAGATCAGGCAGAAGAAAGAATACCAGATCTCAAATACTGGATTTCAAATAATTTAATTGGACTGAAAAAGAAGAAAATTTCTACGAATGAAAACAATGTACAGGATCTCTGGGATAGCATGACATGAATCAACATCCCAGTTCTAGGACTACCCCAAATGATTGGGGAAAAGAAAGAATGGCTTCAAAAACCTGTTAAATGAAATAATAACAGAGAATTTCCCCTATGTAGATAAGTCTATGGGCACTGAAATACAGCGGGCTTATAGGACCCCATGTAGACATCATCAGCAAAAGGTCTATGGCAGGTCAGGGGTCTAACGCTTTATTAACAGGCCAGGAGCCTGACATTGAGACCCTACGCAAGCTGCACTGCTTGGTGTAACACCATGTCCTGCAGAGAACAGCAGGCCAGTGGCTTGGCATCGAGACCCTAAGCAAGGCACACCTTGGACATTCCATTTCACTGGTGTAGGAATGGCGGGGCAAGGGTTCCTGACATGTTCTAGTCTGTTGCACCCATGGTGTATAGGTCAGGGGCCTGAGACCAGAGACCAGGGATCTTGTGGGGTAGATGGGAGGAGACATGGGGGTTCCCACTGATTACCTTTGGAGTTATCAACGGTCTGAGCTTTAATGTCTAGTTTGCTTCAGACAAGACAGACTCTCCAGTTTCAGGGACCTGGGACCTGAGCTCAAGGGTGCATGTCCTGGGATCAGAGCAAACAGGCAAGTAGAGCTGCATCCTATGCTGACTCCTGTGCAGAAGAAAGGATCATATCCAGGTGCACACAAATGATGAGTCAGCCTGCTCCCATGAACCAGTCAAGGACCTCAAATGCCACTTCAAAAACCAAAAAGGGGCCTGGCATGGTAGCCTAGCGGCTACAGTCCTCATCTTGCACATGGTGGGATCACATATAAGTGCTGGTTCTAATCATGGAGACCCTGCTTCCCATCCAGCCTGCCTCTGGCCTGGGAAAGCAGTCGAGGATGGCCCAAAGCCCTGGGAACCTGCACCCACGTGAGAGACCCAGAAGAGACTCTAGGCTTCTGGCTTTGGGTCAGCTCAGCTCTGGCCATTGTGGCCACTTGGGGAGTGAATCATCGGATGGAACATATTCTTGTCTGTCTTTCCTCCTCTCTGTATATCTGACTTTCCAATAAAAATAAATAAATCTTTTAAAAAGCCAAAAAGGCCAGCTACTTCTTCGATTGGTGATTATGATATGGAGGACAGAGCCACTGGCACTCACTAGAATGTCTCTAGTTCATGAAATAAGACAAGGAAATGATTCTGAACAAGGAACATGCATGGCCTATGGCCCCAATCAGAAGAAAGTAGCTACAGAAGATAAGATGAATCTATATCCTTCATCAGCCCTTAAGAATAAGGGTCAGAAATCTGAGGAGGGTAATGAAAAGGGAGAGATAGGTAGCTAGCTGAGAGTAACAAACTGGAAGCCATACCTCCCCTGCCCTATGAAATACTGTCTGCCTATCTGTCAATCAAATGAGTTCTTCCCAGAGATAAACTCCCCCTCATCCTAGACTTAGTGTTAGTATCATATAACCACTCCCCTTTCCAAGCTCACAAGAAGCCAGGTAACAGGGAGGGTGCTCTCACTCTTCCTGCACACACAAGATGAAAGCAGAAACATCTTCCCACCTTTCCTCTCCCCGCCCATTCTATGCCTGAACATGGCATCAACATCTGTCTGTTATGTAATCACTTTTAAATAAACTTTACAAAAAATACAGGTAAGACTCAAAAGTCAGCATAATCAATTTATTTTTAGACAGTCACCTTAGCATTAGACGCACTGACCAACAGTCTGCCCTATCTTGTACGTCTTTAGGGATTATCAGAAATGGCAGTAATGGAAAAAGAAGCAAAAAAGCAAATCATTTTGAGTAAAGAACCCTGAAAACCTCTTGTCTCAAAGATACCTAAAATATAAACTAAGGACATATATGTCCCTCCACATGAAAGTGCTTCCAAAAGGCACTGCCTATCTCCTTCTCCTTTGGAGTGCCAGACAATATGGAGCGTGACTAACATGGTTTTTCTTTTTGTTGTTGTTATTGTTGTTGCTTAGAATACATGACTGTGAGCATGTAAACAATTCGTTAAAAACACTTCATGGGGTCTGAGTTTTCTGCTGCCTTACATGAATGCTAGTTGCATCCTAGCCACTCCACTTCCAATTGAGCTCCCTTCTAATGCACTTGAAAAACCATGGGAAGATTGCCCAAGTAGTTTTGGACCCCTGCCACCCACTTGGGAGACCTGAATGGAGTTCAAGGCTCCTAACTTAGAACTGGGCCAGCTCCGGCCATGGTAGCCATTTGGGGAGTCTGAATCTCTTTCTGTGTGTGTGTATGTGTGTGTGTGTAACTCTTTAAATAAATAAATAAAGCTTTGGAAAAAAGTTCCTTTACTTCCCTTTTTGGTTGCTTTCAGGCTAAAATATTCACAGAATGCCATAACGGCTAACATAAATTCAAATAATTGAAAAGTGACACCTTTCAGTCATAAAACAAAAGGCATGAACAGCAATTTGTTGCGTGACTCAACTTTTTAAAACCATTTGGTGAATATTAATTGATATCTATTTATTTGTTTGAAAGACAAAGAAAAGGGAAACAAAGATCAAGAAAGAGATTTCCAAGCCATTTCTGAAATACCTGTAAGTGCTGGGTCTTAGTCTGACTGAGTCTTGGGGTCAGACAATCAATTTGGATCTTCCATATGGGTGACAGAAATGCAATTACTAGAGCCATAACCTGTTTCCCTCCAGAATGTGCATTAGGAGGAAACTAGAGTCAAGAAAACAGTCAGGACTCAAATCCAGGTATCCTGGGTACAGGCATTCCAAGAAGTGTCTGAACCACTATGCTAAATGTCCATTCCCATTTTGTGATGTTGGATTGCTGAGAACTTTTCAACATGTTATCCCTATTCTATACTATTCTGCATCTTGGAAAACTCATAAGAAAAATTTCAGTTTATGTCCCGTTTTCATGAGAGGTTTCTGTTTCCTTCTTCCATGTCCCACTCCCTTCCATTGATCCAAGCTGGGAGATGAAAAAAAAAAAACAAACAGCGAAAGTCCAACATATTGGAACACCATGCATTAGTTTTGCTGGCAATGATAGAAGTATGAGGGTGTTTCAGAAACTCTGTGGAAAAAAATGGAATTGGAATTTTGAGAGACAGAAACAGAGGGAATTCCACCATTCACATCATCAAGTTTTCAAACATAGACAGCTGGACCAAGCAAAAAGCCTAAAGCTGGGAACTTGCCTGGAGTCTCCTATATGGATGGTAGGGACCCAACTACTTGAGCCTTCACCACTGCTTCCCTGGGTGTACATTATCAGGAAGCTGGAATCAGAAGTGCAGTGAGCAGCCTTCACACTACTACATGGGATGCAGATGACCCAAGTCCCAGTTTCTTAACTGTTATACCAAACACTAGTCATAAAAGATGTTTTGATGCAAAAATTTTGTAAATTCATGTATCATTTTAGCAGAACATGCATTTTCCTTGCACCTTTGAAGGCCCTCCAGTGCATGGGGTTTTTTTTTTAAATTTTTTTTAAAGATTCATTCACTTCTATTGGAAAGTCAGATATACATAGAGGAGGAGAGAGACAGAGGAAGATCTTCTATCAGCTGATTTACTCCCCAAGTGGCTGCAATAACAGGAGACTCAATCCAAAGCCAAGAGCCAAGAGCTTCTTGAAGGGCTGCCACAAGGGTACAGGGTTCCAAGGCTATGAGCTGTCCTCTGCTTCTTTCATAGGCTACAAGCAGGAAATGGATGGGAGAGGGGCTACCAGAACACGAGCCAACGCCTACATGGGATCCTGGTACATGCCAGGCTACTGCGCTGAGCCTTAAATAAAATTTTAACTTTTAGTTTCACATTGCATGAACTTGTGAAATACACACATTTAAACAGCGTAGCAGGATGGGCGGCCGTGGGAAGCACAGCGGGAGAAGAATGTTCACCTCCAACCTGAGAATAGCGACAGATCTTAAGACCTCCCCGGAAGTTGACACTGTCAATCCTCAAGTTTCAGCAAATGAGATTAGAGCTACTGAGGAAGGGAAACAGCCATTTATTACCATTTCTAGTTCCCACCACCATAACCCATTTATCACAATCATTCCCACCTTCTCGTGACCATTTCTGATACAGCCTGGGTAGATTGCTCCTCTCTAGGCTCTCCTGTTCAGTTTGTAGCAGGGCCTCCAACACATACCTTAAGAGATTTCTGTGCCCTCTCAGACCATCATTTTTGCAGTGCCCACTGACTCCTGTGGCGGGGCAGTAAAGGCTCTCCCTGCAACCAAATACTCCCTCACTGACAATTAGCTGAGCAGCCGTCATCTTTGCCTTCACAGCCACTGTAGTAGCTGTTCCAACTCTGCTTGAGTGATCCTGACTGGCGCAACCTTTGGTCATGTCTTCCAGGGATACATCACACCTGAAGCAGGGTGAGCAGAGTAAAGATCCTGGGGGATGTGGGGGCAGTGCCCCGATTCTTTCCTGGGTAGTTTCCTACCTAGCCAATAGATTGGCACGTTAACACTAACCCTGGCCTCTGTGGCATTCTAAGTGGTTCTAACAGCTGATGGGGGAGGATGGGGGTGGAGGGTGGGCAGGAGGCAGTCCAGACTGCGCCTGAGGAGAGAGGTGTAAGCAGATGAGAGAGAAGGGGGGAGCATGAGGAGAAGGAGAAAGAGTGAAATGAAGACATGGCTCAGGAGGAGGGAGATGGCTTAAGAGGAGGAGGATTGACAGGAAGCGTGACAAGAAGCAGAAAAGGCTGGATTTGAACTGAGATTCACATATGGGATGCTGGTAGTGCAAGAGGTAACTTAATACAGTGTGCAGCGATTGGTCTCTCTCTCTTTTTTAAAAATCATTAAATAAAAATGGAAGTAGAAGGTTAAGACATCACTTTTTTTGTTAAAACAAGATTTATTTTTATTGGAAAGTCAGATATACAGAAAGGAGGAGAGACAGAAAGGAAGATCTTCCATCCGATGTTTCACTCCCCAAGCGGCCACAATGGCTGCAGCTGAGCCAATCTGAAGCCAGGAGCCAGGAACTTCCTCCAGGTCTCCCATGTGGGTGCAGGGTCCCAAGGCTTTGGGCCATCCTTGACTGCTTCCCAGGCCAGAGGCACGGAGCTGGATGGGAAGCGGGGCCGTCAGGATTAGAACCGACACCCATATGGGATCCTGGCACGTTCAACATGAGGACATTAACTGCTAGGCTATTGTGCCGGGCCCAAGACACCACTTTTAACACACACATTCCTTATCAAGAGTTCTCTACATTCTGGTTCCTCACCTCTGATTCAGCTTCCTGCCAATGCAGTAGCAGGTATTGGTTCAACTAGCTGGTTCCCTGCCACCCATGGGGTTGCAGGGGTGGGGAGGTAGGGGGAGGTTAATGTCAAGCCTTTGACTTGGGCTAGGCCCAGTCTCTCAACTATTACAGGCATTTGGGATATTAATCAGCAGATCAAAGATACTCCCTCTCAGTTTCTCCCCTTATGTTTCAACTAAACTAAAAACAAATTTTAAACCTTAAAAACAAAAATACAAGGATTCCTGCAAGATGAGGTGAGAAAATAACAAATTCCTTAGTATACATGAAAAATACAAAAATTAATATTTCAGGGTTTAGGAATCAATGTGCTTCAGTATGGAATTTTTCTTTAAGTCACACAAGTATTTCTCAAAGAATTGTCAACAAAATACAGCTAATGATTCTGATCCCATATCTCCTAGAAGGTCAGACATCATCTGTACCACAGAATGTAACAAGTGGGAAAATGTCACCATGAACATTACCAAGCTGTAGAAATGTGAGGGCTACACAAGAGTGGCATCAAGAAGGAGCAGCAGACTTATACTATTCTTTTCTTTCTTACATATTTGCTATTTTCCAGATTTTCCTGATGTACTGGATATTGCTACTAAAAATAAGCTAGGGTGTTTTTTCCATGATCTTCTACCCCAAAGGTCTTTGTGCTTCACTACAGAAGCAAGTAAAGAGAAGAAAGAATTGGATAAAAATGTAAAACTGGGACAAGATTCCCCAAACAACAGCTCCCCTTTGGAATCCAGGTATTTGCATGCGGCCATTATTATTGTTATTATTGTTATTGCTATTATTTTACAATGCAGTTCCATAGGTTCTGGGGTTTTCACTCCCCTCAATGATTTTCCACCATATTATTACAGTAGTATAGTCCTTTACAGTCACATGTCCATCATTGTGCTATTTAAGTGTAACATTACAGGTATGGACACTTTTGTTTTTAATTTCATTTCTTCAAAAAAGTTATTAAGTTCTTCAGTGACACATTGATCATGAAGCCTTTTTTGTTAACTAACCACTTCTGATATGTCTTTGTAAGTGATGTTATAGTTTCAACTTTCTCTTTAAAATAAGAAAAAACATTAAAATCTGCAAGCAGTTTAATGTTAATACTATATTTAGATATTAGATATATAGAAGGCATTGTGGTTCTGACATGTATTTTATTCATATCCAAAAGTCTGTTCTCCTATTGCGACCATGCTTAATACATAAATATTAGCTCAGTATAAATTTACACTTAATATAGCATTTATGAGAAAATTAGTAATATATTGCTCATTACTCAGTAATTAAAGCATACAATTAGTAAGTAAGGCATTTCCTCTATGGATCTTGATCTGTGTCTCTTCCTGCCCACTCTGTCAAATTTATTTTATTTATTTGAAAGGTAGAGTGACCGAGAGCGAACAAGATCTTCATTCACTGGCTTGTTCCCCAGATAGCCATAAACACCAGGGGTCAGGCCAGGCCAAAGCCAGGAATGTGGAACTCCATTCAGATCACTCATATTGGTGGCAGGGCCCTGTATACTTGGGCCATCTTCCACTGCTTTCCTAAGCATATAATTAGGGAACAGGATAGGAAAAGAAGACGAGGACATGAGCTTGTGCTCCAGAATGGGATGCTGGCATTGCAGGTGGCAGCTTAACCCACTGCACCATAATGTCCCTCAACTTTCTTTACTTTCCCATATACTGATACCTGTTAACAGCCTCATTTTTATTTTACAAATATAGAAACTAAGGATTATGGGATTAATCAAAATATATTTGGTTTGTGTGATGAGTAGATTTTAAAATCAGAGTGGCCTCTCAAGAACAGTGCAATCAAGCATTGTTTATTTATCCATTTATTTATATGTAAAAGGTTACAGAATGACAGACTGACAGGGATTTCATATTCAGTTGTTCACTCATCAAATAACCTGAAAGAAAGAGTGAGAAGAGGGCTGGGCCAGGCCAAACTCAGGAGCTGAAATTCAGTCTGGATCTCCCATGTGGGTAGTAGTGGCACAATTACTTGAAACATCCATGCTGCCTTCCGTGGTCTACATTAACAGGAAAGGGGAATCAGAACAGTGAAGACTCAAATTTAGGCACTCTAATACAGGATGCCAGGATCCCAAATAGCATCTTGTGCACTACACCAAATGCCCAACCCCAGGACAAATATTGATGATAATAGGGATCAGAGCAGTAAAGTTGGTCAGAAGAATGCAGGAGTACTCTAATGCCTAAAGGTCTGTATAATAAGAGGAGGTATTGTTTAATTCTTAGTACAATGGCAGATGTATGTAAGATTGACTTTAAAATCTAAATTTGGAAAGTAATTAGTGGGCCCAGCGCAAAGGTCTAGCAGCTAAAGCCTTAACCTTGAACACACTGGGATCCCATACGCATGCTGGTTCTAATCCTGGCAGCCCCGCTTCCCATTACGCTCTCTGTGCTGGGAAAACAGTCGAGGATGGCCCAAATCCTTGGGACCCTGCACCTGTGTGGGAGACCGGAAGAAGCTCCTGGCTCCTGGCTTCAAATTGGCCGCTTGGGGAGTGAATCATTGGACGAAAGATCTTCCTCTCTGTCTCTTCTCTCTGTATATCTGACTTCCCAATAAAAATAAATGATAAAAAAAGAAAGTAATTAATGTTTGTGAATTATGTGGAAAAGTTAATTATCTCATTTCATCCCATAGTTGGAAGGCACAGAAAAACATGGATTTAAAATTTGTTTTTCATATATTTCTCAGTGTTTATTACAATAAAGTACCAATTATTTTCACAGTTCACTGCATAAAAATGACATTAGCTCATATGTGGCTTAACAATTAACCATTTACAGATATGCATGATAGCAGCTATTCATGTTAAAAATAAAAGCTTTTTTGAAACAAATGAGCTGCGGATTCTTTTATTTAAATGGCCCTTACTCAAGCATCTTTTTTTTCTTGTTTTGACCCAGCTAATGGACACCTGGGAGTTGGAGTCAAGCTCCGAGGAGTACATGGAAGTTTGTTTTAAATACTTTTTCAGATGTTGAGCTGTGACCTGACTTATCTGGGGACCAGAATATACTAATGGATTGCCATTAACAGCAGCATCAGCAATCTCAAGTATCTTGTCAAATATGCAAACTCTCAAACTCATTTCCAGATCTATTAAATGACTTTAAAGTTTTATTTGTTTTAAAGTTACCATTATGGGCAGTGTGAGAGAATCTTCACCTCTATTTGTTAATTGCCAAATTGCCACAATAGCAAAGGAGCAGGCCAGGCCAAAGCAGGAGGTTCATCCAGAGCTTTGGTGTGCAGGTGGTCAAACACTTGACCAATTTTATGCAGCTTTTACCAGGATGTTAACAGGAAGCTGGATTGAAAGTAGAGCAGCCAGGGAACAAACAGGTGCCCATACTGGATGCCACCATGCAGGCAATGGATTTATACACTATGCCACATTGCTGGCCCAAATCAAATTCTTAAGGCAGGTTAGCAATCAGGCTAACACAACAATTTCCAGGGGCTTCTGAAGCAGACTAGTGTTAATTCACTGACGTGGTATAGGTAAAATAAAAACAAAAGCAAATTCTGGACTGGGGAATAGAAACTTAAAATCAGGAATAAAGTTCATAGAAACACTCCTTGTTATACCTGTCTGCTCATTTCCAACTCAGCTCCCTGCAAATGTGCCTGAAGTGCAGCAACCTTCCACTTTGGAGACCCAGATGAAGCTCCTGGCTCCTGTCTTTGGCCTGGTCAATCCTTGGTCATTGTGCTCATTTGTAGAATGAATCAGCAGATGAAAGATCTATGACTCTAATTATTTCAAATAAATAAATCTTACCAAAAAAAAAAAAAGTAATGCGAAGCTGGCTTTTTGGTGTATTGTGGTAAGCCTCTGCCTACAGTGCCAACTTCAATGTGGGCAGTGGTTCAAGTCTCAGCTGCTCCACTTTCAATCCAGCTTCCTGCTAATGTGCCTGGGACATCAGTGGAGGATGGCCCAAGTCGTTGGACCCCTGCATCCACATAGGAAACCCAAATATTATGGTTAGTGTTACATTAAGCTTGTGATTATAAAGTAAATTGAAATTATGCTTTGGCAAAAATTAAAGAAAAAAGAAAGGAGGGAGGAGAATTGAGAGATGGGAGGAAGTATGGTCATCTTTTTAGAATTGTACCTATGAAATACATGAAACCTGGTATTTCATTAAGGAAACTTTGAAAAAGTCAAATTAGCTATTAGTTGACGCCTGATAAAAAGTTATCTTTTTGCTGGTTGTGGGAAATTCATACTTCCTCTGTCATTCTCAATTTCAGTGGAGTCTTCATAATATTTTTAGCAAATTATGACACTGTTAATTGTGGAGTACTAGGAGAATCTTTCTCCCCTTTCTTAACAAGTCTGGCTGAAAGCTGAGTCCCTGGGTATTTTAGGAGGATGACACCCATGATCTCCGAAAGCCTTGGCTCTCCCTCAAAGAGGCAACACAAAGCAGCATAGAGCAGTGTACAAGAATGTTAACATGACACCAAGCCTTCCAAAATGGCATGTTACCAACTGGGACAACTTAGTAGGAAGCCAAGCAGTTACTGAATGTGTCCTAAGTTCCTTCTCACTCATGACTAGACCATCCTGTCTGTTACAATAATTGGTTTACTTATTTATTTCTATTTTATTTGAAAGGTAGAGAGACAGAGATAAACAGAAAACAGTTTCACCAGCTTGTTTGAAATCCAAGTGTCCCTAGCAGCAAGATACAGACCTCAGACAATGGGGGCAGTGATGTTACTACTTGGGTTATCATGGACGTCTGCCTCCCATGATCTATGTTAGCAGTAATACATTACCAGGAGTGGAACTGGGACCCAGCTGTAAGTAACTACCTAGATTGTTTTGTACCTAGGCAAGTGTTACTGCTGGGAAAAAAGCAATAGCTGGTAGGTATTCTGGGCCTGTTAATGCCAACTCTGTGTTAACGACACCAGTGTCCCAGCATGGTTATTTATTCTTTTTTATTATTATTATTATTATTGTTATTATTATTATTATTTTATTGGAAAGGCAGATATACAGAGAGGAGAGACAGAGAGGAAGATCTTCCGTCCGATGATTCACTCCCCAAGTGAGCTCAACGGCTGATGCTATGCGGATCCGAAGCCAGGAGCCTCTTCCAGGTCTCCCACACGGGTGCAGAGTCCCAAAGCTTTGGGCCGTCCTCGACTGCTTTCCCGGGCCACAGGCAGGGAGCTAGAAGGGAAGCGGGCTGACGGGATAGAAGCAGCGCCCATATGGGATCCCGGGCGTGCAAGGTGAGGACCTTAACCACTTGCCACCGCACCGGGCCCATGGTTGTTTATTCTTTTTTTCTATTTTTTTTTTTTAAAGCTCTGGGGGAAGAGGACAGAATGC
This sequence comes from Ochotona curzoniae, assembly GCF_017591425.1. NCBI lineage: Eukaryota > Metazoa > Chordata > Mammalia > Lagomorpha > Ochotonidae > Ochotona > Ochotona curzoniae. Next base: position 32,950,157 of record NW_024467087.1, on the reverse strand, counting down.
CTGCCATGCCATCATGGGCGCAGCCCAGCCAGGACCACTCTTATCATCGAAACCACTGCCATGAGTGTGTGGGATATGTACTGTTAGGGCCTAGGGGACTGGGGACAGATTGGCATGTGGGCCATTGAAGGATTGACATACATTGAATGATTTCTGGTTGCTCCTATGGACTGGGCCACATTACCCACAGGCCATTGAAGGAGCTGAGATAGGGTGGATCAGAAGGGGAAATCCAGAGGGCCTTCCTACATCAGGCACCTGCCTGCAAGAACTGGGGCTGGGGGCGGAGCAAGCCAGGCTAGGTCATAGTACCTGCTGATGCTTGTGTAAGCCATGTTTGAAGGCAAGTTTAGTAAGAGTCCTTTAGGGTGCAAGACTAGGCCACAGCATTCACCAGCAAGTGTCAGGGCTGGGAGCGGGTCACACTGGCCTGCACTGCAGCATCTGTATGTGTGAGAACCGGGGCTAGAAGTAGGCCTGGTAGAGGATCTTTGGGGACACCCCTGCTAAGCTGCAGTACCCAAGAGAACCCAGACTCAGGGCAGGCCAAGTTGGCCTAGCCTGCAGCATCCACCAGTGAATTTGAGAGCTGGATCTGAAGGCAGGCAGGTAGGGGTGCTCAGGGGTCTCCCCAACTAAGCCACAGCACTCACTGGTACAGGAAACAGCCCGGTGGGGGGAGGGGCAAGCTGGACCGGGCTGCAGCACCTGCTGGCACTTGCAGGGTCTGGATTTGCGTGCAGGTCTGGTTGGGGTTTGTGGGGGTTGCCCCCACCAGAAGGCAGCACTTGCTGGTACACTCAAAGCTGGGACTGGGAGTGAGACTGGAAGGGGTTCTTATGGGTCTCCTGATTAAGCAGTAGCACCACTAGGACAAGTAAGCACTGGGTCTGGAAGTAGGCTAGGCAAGATTGCAGTACCTACTAGTGTGCAGGAGAACCAGATCTTGGGGCAGTTTGGACCAGGCTATAACACCTGTTGGTGTTCATGAGAGCTGGGCTTGGAGGTGGGCTGAGATGGGCTAGGTTATAGCACTCAACAGTGTGCAAGAGATGGAGTGTTAGCAGGCTGGGCCAGGCGAGGCTGCAGTGCTTGTTGGTGAATGTGAGATCTGAGCTTGGAGGCGGGCCTGGAAGGAGGCCTCAGATGTCTCTGACTAAGCCATGACACCCACTGAAACAAGAAAATGCTATGTCTGATGGTGGACTTGGCCAGACCACAACACCCATGGTGCACACAGAGGTCAGGTGGGGGTTTGTGGGGTTCTCCCTGACCAGGCCTAGAAGGGGAATTCAGTTGTCTCCCCAACTGAACTACGGCACCCACTGGTAAAATTAAATGCTGAGTCTGGGGGCAGGCTGGGCTAGGTCATAGCACCTGCTGGTTTACACGGAAAGAAGGAAAGAAGAGCAGATTGAATAATGTCACAGGTCAAATTCTCCATCAAATATCTAAGGCTTTGGGCATACCAAAACAGACAGCTGGCAAGTTTGAGAAGAGGTATCTCATGCAACGAAGCCAATACCATACAGAACGATGGAAAACTACTCAAGTATCACCATGAAGACATTCTCCCTCGACCTCCATCAGGGTCCCTGGTATGAAATCAGAGTGCCATCTTTGTCCCCTGGCAATGATGGGATCTAGCAGCAAGAACAGTGCAACATCTTCCACCCCGCCTCCCGCAGTCACAGGGGGAAGTGTGGGAGTCTTTTCCCTCACCTATCTTCCCTCTCATCCCTTCCCATCCCACCCAGAGATCTGCATGGGTCTGCAATCCCCTCACCTATGTAACACACACTTAAAAACAAATACATTTAAACTAAAAAAAAAAAAAAAAAGTAAAAGTGGAACCTGCATCAGGCACTCCAGTATGGGAAGTAAGCATCCCCAAATGGCATTCTAATTCCTGCATGAAATGTCCATCCCTGATTTTTACTTCTTTACTTTGGTTGGTCAGGTGCTGCTACAAGATGAAGCAGAAGAAATGTTCAAGAAAACTCACTTTATTATATTTACAGATTGTAGGGAACAGGGAGCACATTTGATTATGACTAGTTAGTGTCGATGGAATTTCTCCCAATATAATTTTCAACTGATTTATGTGTCTCCTAGGAACCTGCAAGTCAGTCCATTATACAAAAGAAAAACTCACAGATCTTTCAGATAAGCCTTTTCCCACTTGTAGTTGCTGCTGGGAATGCTTAAGGACAGCAACCTTGCATCATTCTAGACAGGCAGCTGTTATACCGAATGCTCCTTGTGGGTACTACCTCAGATCTCCATGAGGGCTTTAAAAAGGATTTGATACTCTTAACTTTGAATTCACCTTTACACAACGCTTTCTAGAACGCTCTGTGATTTGGCCTGAATCTGGAGGTAATTTCTTGATTTTAACATTCTTTGATACTTCTAGAGGCTGGGTATTTTTGAAAAGTTCTATCTCATTTTCATTTAGCAGGTCCTTTACCTTAATTTTCTCTACTACATGTGAGAAAATGCACTATAAGAATCCCAAAGTTCACTTTGTTCTGTCCACCCAGGCTATTAGCTCTATTTTCTCTACCCCACATCACTGTACTACAGAACATACCATCCCTTTCTCCCAGATTCCATAATGTTTTGCTCACTTCCCTTTAAGCTCACGCTGGCAGCCTCTACACTATCAGGTTTCTGATAACCGCCTGTTCCAAGCTTCATTAGCTTTCCCTATGATTCTCATCAGATTCCTTCCAATTTCTTCTCTCTGCCCAGTGCAAAATCATTCCCACATTTTATATTTTTCTCATTGCAGTATCCTACACTGCTTACTGAACAATGCTGAATAAATCTCTGAATAAAACCAAATGAGCCTGAAATGGAATGGCTGAAGAGAACAGATATTCAATAACTCACAGTTTTGGGGAATTAAGCGTTGAAGAGCAGCTTAGGTGGGGAGTTCTCTCTTGGGATATCTTAAGTTATAATCAGTATATTGTCCTTATCTACAGTCATGTGAAGCTTTGATCGGATATATAAGATTCCTTTCCAACATGACTCATTCAGTATGTTACAGGCTGGAAGCCAGTTCCATGTAAGCTGTTTCCAGGACGAGTTATTACCTCATCACACAGTTATCTCCGTTGGGCTGCTTGAATATGTTCATGACAGGACAGCTGGCTTCCCCAAATGCGAGCAATTCCAAAACAAAGCAAGGCCACTTGGAATCTTTGTTCCCTTCTCTCCCCCATGCTTGAGGTACCAGAGATCCTAAATTTACTGCTTAAGTGGCTCTAAGATACCTGTCGCCTCCTTTTCACTGGTTATATGTTTGTAAACTATTTCTTAATTCTATTCATCTTTAAAGTGGATTCTTTTTGAATTTATATATATACTGTCATGCCATCTGCCAATAAAGATATTATTTCTTCTTTCCAATTCCAATGCCTCCTACGTGTACCCAATGTTTTCACTGTTTTATCACTACAAAAACAAACTCCATTTCTAAGAACACTTTTTGTTCTGTAGTCTATTTTTGTCTTAAGCCACTGACTGTGCCACAAAACTGGCCCGCCCCTGTTTACAGATTTCCTATAAACATTATACCAATCCATCTCAATTGATTTTCATGCTTATGGCATGTTTCAATGAAAGGCACACACATATTTGAATTTTTCAAACAATTTTCAGCTATCTAGACAACCTAACAGCCAGGTACCCAGCTACCTAGACAATTTTAAAGGACTCCACAGATGTTTCTCAGTCTGCCTCCTTTTCATCATGAAGTCCATTAGCGTTTGGTTCACTCTGTCCCTAGCAGCTCGCCTCCAATTACATCCAATTACAATTTCTTGGACAGATTCTTCCTGCTGTGTGTGGGTTATTTCTTATTCATGCTCCTACAGGTTTTCATAATTTACCATGAAAATCATTCTCCAAATCACACTCTTAGACTGCTCTCCTAATTGGGTAACTATAGCATGAGCAAAATACTCAGAGTTCACCAAGAACTGCAACATATTCTGTCTCCATAGTAGGGAAATCTGTGAGAAGCAGCAGGTAAAACTATAGTTGACACTTTCCTGACTCCTTTCATAAATATTCATTTCTCTTTACTACCAAAGGGTTACACATTTCAAGCCTGGTGCAATGGTTCAATTGGCTAAATCTTCCCCTTGCAAATGCTGAATGCCATTTGGGCGCCTGTTCGTGTCCCGGCTGCTCTACTTCCCATTCAGCTCCCTGCTAGAGGCCTGGGAAAGCAGTGATGGAGAATGACCCAAAGGCTTGGGAGACCCTGAAAAAGTTCCTGGCTCCTGGCTTCAAATTGGCTCAGCTCTTGTTGTTGTGGCTACTTGGGGAGTGAACCAGAGGATGGAACATTTTTCTTGCTGTCTCTTCTTTTCTCTATAAATCTGCCATTCCAATAAAAATAAATAAATCTTCAAAAAAAAGAGAGGAATTATGCTGTGTATTTTAAGTGCTATATATGCCTTCATCTAAAGTACATTTGTAGTCACCTATGTTTCCCTTACAATTTTTAGCACTGTTGGTTTAAACGTGTAACTTCGACATTTAAACCATACTATCATTATAAAAGCAATGCATATAGGTTGTCACTCTTCTTTATCATCACACATCTTAATAGAATTGTTAAGATTAATAATCAGAGTTGAGGCCAGGATTATGGCCATGTGGTTTAAGCCACCCCTTGAAAAGAAGGTAACCCATATGAGAATTCCACTGTACTCTCAGCTGCTCCACTTCACTGCTAATGGGCCTAGGAAGGCAGCAGAAGATGGCTCACATAATTGAGCCCCTAACCACTGTATAAAAAACGTAGATAGAGTCCTGGGTTCCTGACTTGAACCTGGCCCAGCCAAGTCGTGGCTGTTTATGGCTGATATGTCCATCCATGGAGTGAATCAGCAAATTGAAAATACTCTTTCTCTCTTTCCATCTTTCTGCCTTTTACATTAATTGATTAACTTTTAAAATCAAGCTTTTAATGGGTCCTCACAGAGCCCTCAATATTCTGAGAAGGTAGAGTAGAATAGCCAGGGTCTGAGCAAGTGTGTTACCTCTGAATGCTTTTGGCACAGTGAGGATTAGAGATGACAAAATCCCTTTAGCACCTGCACTCTATTCCCTAACTGTGGAATCCAAGAGCATCACTTTTAAGGCATCAGTTTTCCTTTCCAATCATCCTTTAAGAGTGAAGGGCAATTTTGTCACCAGGTGGAGATTTGTGATGTCTTTTACTATTTCACCTGTGATAGTTACAACTGTGTGCACTTAGCACATATCCCTACAGAGGGAATCATCACTCTGTTTGATAAAAGGGCCTCTTCACTATGTCCCTTTGTACTTTCAATATTTGTGTGAGAAGGTGAATTAGAATGCCTTTGAGGTACATTTTAGACAAGTCAGCGGACTCTTCTTCCCCTGAAGGGCTTGCATAGCTTTGATCTGTTCTCTCACTGGGATTGTTCCAAGGCCTATAAATGATTTGCTTACTATTTCCTCTCAAGGTCAAGCACAGAAATCTGACTGTACCATAGGCAAGTAGACAGTAGACAATAACTCACCATTTCAAGTCTTGCCAGTTTTGCTTCTGATCCAGCTCCCTGTTAGTGTGCCTGGGAAAGCAGTGGTGAATGGCCCAAGGTGGTTTTGTTTTGTTGCTGTTGTTGCGCCCCTGCATCCACATGGCAGACCCAGAAAAAACTCATGGCTCCTGGATTTGGCCTGGTCTAGACCCAGCCATGGCAGCCATTTGGGGAGTGAACCAGTGGATATACGATTTCTTTTTCTGTCTATCCTTCTAACTCTGTCTTTCAAATAAATAATTCTTTACAAAAAAAAGATAAATCTAATTAAAAGAATTTATTAAACACGTTGTAATTTGGAGAAAAATTTTTTAAAGATTTATTTTATTTTTACTGGAAAGATATACAGAGAGGAGAGGCAGAGAGGAAGATTTGTCCCATGATTCACTCCTTAACAGTGGCCGCAGTGGCTTGAAACTGCACCAATTTGAAACCAGGAGCCCAGGGTCTCTTCCAGGTCTCCCACATGGGTGCAGGGTCCCAGGCTTTGGGCCATCCTCAACTGCTTTCCCAGGCAACAGGCAGGGAGCTGCATGAGAACTGGGGCTGCCAGAATATGAAATGACACCCTTATGGGATCCCAGTGCATGCAAGGAGAGGACTTTAGCCAGTAGGCTATGTGCGGGGCCCTGGAGAAATTTTTAAAGATGGTGGAATAAGACGCTTTGCTAATCATCTCCCCATGGAAGGAAAAATTTCAACAACTATTCACACACAAATTCAGCTTCATAAGACCTTATATAAGCCAGCTGAAAGACAATAGGGCCAGGGTATAGTATAATGATAGAAACTGCACTGAAGAAAGCAGGGACTGAAGAATTGCCTGCGTTACCTTTTAGCTTTGAGTATATGGATATGGGGGAGGGCACATGATTCAAGATAATCATATGTAAGTTTCAATATATTTAGATGCATTTATTATGTATGTGTGTTAGGATGAACAAGTGAATGTTTTTGCATCTTTCAGTGTATGGGTGAATGTGGAAGCTAGTTCATGAGAGGTGTTGATGCCAAGGAGTGATTTAAATTTTAAATGTTTGCATATTCATTTATAAAAAAAGGAACAGCAGATCAGATTTATGGAGAGAAGGAGAGGCAGAAAGATCTTCCATCTACTGGTTCATTCCCTAAATGGTCACAATGGCCAGAACTGAACCAATCTGAAGTTATGAACCAGAAGCTTTTTCCGGAGCTCCCATGTGGATGCAGGGTCATAAGGCAATAGCATATCTGCATAGGAAACATGTTTATTTGTGTTTGTGTATTTATATAGGAATGCACTGAAGTGCATATCAGGGTATTTGATGTGTATGTTTGCGAATATGTAACTTTCTTAGTGATTATAAGCATGTGTGTGTGATTGTGAGCACATTCCTATTGTATGTCAATGTGCATGTACAAGTGTGTATGTGTGTACATATGAGCATAAGTGTACGCCAAGTGAGTTTGTAAGTTTGTTCATATGAGTGAATATATCAGCAATCTGTGTGACTATGTGAGCATGGCTAAAATCTGGGTTTTCTAAGGCACACAAAAGAAAAGTGAACAATAACAAATGATTACCCTTTTCTGTGGGTGGCCACGTCTGTGAAAACTGGTAACTGGGTTGTCTGATGTGGGAATGTACTCCAGCAGAGATCACAACATCTTGCACGTAGTCTTGTCATTTGGTATTAATTTAAATGTTGTATTGTTCAGCTGTGGTTACATGATAATCAGGACTAAAGGCAATGTTTTGACTTTGCAAACCACTCTCCGCCAAGTACTCTCCATAGCTCTTGTTTTAAATGCACGTTATATCTTTGTGTAATATCTGTTATTGTAGGAAAATTTGCATTACTTATTTTGTTTGCTTTGTGCTCTTTGGATCTGATTATATAACTAGCAGCACTCCCAAAGGCCATAAAAGCTGTTTTGTTAACCTCTCATTACATTAGCATAGGACAGTACCTTGCATGGGCAAGTAAATGGACGGTCTGTGTAGAGTCCCTATGGTTAGAACATATTTAATGGCTCAGTCTCTGCAGGGAGAGACCCATTGAAACTGATTTTCAGTTCTGCTGTGTTCTTTCTCCATAATAAATTTCTCTTTCCATACAGTAGGCTCAGTATCTTGGTATGGTCCCTAATGGTTTTCTATAAGTCTCTCAGCTGAATCAACTTCTTCATTAACAATCCATTTATACTAAGTAAAAATATTTACAATCCTCCCCTTACAGGCACTGGCATTCTATGTGGTCATTGGTTTCTGTCTCAGCTTCTCCACTTCCCATCCAACTCCCTACTTGCAGTCTGGGAAAGCAGCAGAGGGTGACTCAAAGCCTTGGGACAAACCTCTACCCATGTGTGACACCTGGGAGAAGCTCCTGGCTCTGCATAGGCTCAGCATCAGCTGTTGCAGCCATCTGGGGTGAGAACTAGCATATGGAAGATCTTTTGCTCTGCCTCTCGTCCTCTTTGTAAATCTGCCTTTCCAACAAAAATAAACCGTGGGGCCTGGTGCAGTAGCCTGGCAGCTAGGGTCCTCACCTTGATCAAGCCAGAATGGGCACTGGTTCTTATCCTGGCAGCCCTGCTTCTGATACACCTCCCCGCTTGTGGCCTGGAAGTCAAGTCGAGGACAGCCCAAAGCCTTAGGACCCTGCACCCATGTGGGAGACCCGGAAGAGGCTATGGACTCCTGGCTTCAGATCGGCGCAGCTCCGGCTGTTGCAGCCATTTGGGGAGTGAATCATCAGGCAGAAGATCCTCCTCTGTTTCTCCTCCTCTCTGTGCGTCTGACTTTCTAATGAAAGTGAGGTAAATCTTTCTTTTTTTTTTTTATATCCACTTTTATAACTCCAACATGCCCAAATGCTCCAATGTCTCATTGTCCATGAATAGAAGGAAATAGCTCATCTAAAAGTGGTATGTGACTTTCTCGCCTTGAACAGGCTTGCTTGTTTCAGTGGTATAGCTAGTTGGTTTGCTTGGGCAGTATAACACGTCCTGGGGCCTTTTTTGTTACAAATTGAAACACGGTGCTCCAAGATGAGTAGGGTGGCAGCCAGGGTGGTATTTTTTCCCCCATATCTCCTATTTTTTAAACATTATTTTGTGAAAATCCCAAGACATCCGCCACCAAACAGAGGTCAGGAAAAATGTTTGCAGAGATGTTTACAAATGTTTACTCCAATTGCTAGGAATGTTGGATGTAGGTACTGGGCATTTTGGTCCATCTATCCCCACCTAAAAACTGAAGGGTTGTGTTTTGTTTTGTTTTTTGACAGAGCTGATAATCTGAAGCTGTCTATTACCTGGGGCCCTTAATATTCTGTATTTATTCCATCACTCTTTTTTTTTTTCTTTTTCTGAGAGTGATAACCATGACCATTGTCTCAGGGCCCCACTAAAGCAAGAGTCAGAGCACATGTGAAGGGTTTGGGCAAGTCCAATTCAGTAATAGTGTATGTATTTCATTCTCCTGGAATTGTGACATCTAGAAGATCTGGTTTTAGCTCAATCCAGTAGGTGCCACTTTCACAGTAATAGATGCCTGTGTTGTTCATCCAATTTTAAGTAGAATCTTTCCCATGAGCCAGAGCATAACAGGAATCTCACCCCATGGAGTAATTTTCTCTTCCCTAGTCAGAGCTTCAGTTTCAGTAAGTGCCAGGCATGCCTCCAGGGATAGCCTCTCTAGTGACAAATACAATTAAGACAGACTGTTTACACCAAAAACTCATGAGTATGCCATTTATATGTCCATTTTATCCAAAGACTCCAAGAAACAAATGTTGGGTAGGGGCTAGCACCATAGCATAGCAAGCTAAATCTCTGCCTCTGGTGCCAGCATTCCATAGAGGCATCAAGTTTGTGTCCAGGCTGCTCCACGTTTGACCCAGCTCCTGGCTGATGGCCTGGGAAAACAGCAGCAGATGGTCCATGTCCAGGAACCCCTTCAGCCAAATGGGAGACCTGGAAGAAGTTTCTGGCTCCAACAGGCCTAGCCTCAGCCATTGTGGTCATTTGGGGAATGAACCAGTATATATAAGATCACTCTGTCTCTCTCTGTAACTCTTTAATAAAAAAATAAAATAGTGAAAAATAAATAAATATATAAATGTTAGGATGCCAGAGAAAATTATATGTCCTGCTCTCTGGGACTACTGGAAGATCCTTGTGATAGCCGCCTTTAGTTCAATGACGGCCTCACTGAAAAGTGGAAGACTTACAGGTGAGTAAATAGATACGGGGGGGGGGGGGGGGGTCAGCAAACATTGGAGATGAACAATATGGTGATTTAAGGTCCAGTGCAGTGCAGTTGGTAGAATTCACAGGTAACACTTGATTCTGTTTGCCTTTTGTGAGTTCCTATTAAATCCACGGCAGCTGTGTCCTCTTAAATTATTTTAGCATTAGACACACTGCCTGTTAAGAGGACTTAGACTTAGAAGTGCCCCTCTGGGAAACAACTGGGAAGATTCAGAACTTGATTCAGCCTTGGGCCTTGTCAAGCCACCATGCCACAGGACATCTGTTGTTGGATAATCCCATTTCAACATCCCCAGCCAATGGGAGGGTAACAATTTTCTATTGACAGAAAACTTAAGTTAGGGTAGGAAATTTTTCAAGCCATAAGAATGTACATCAAGAGGATATATCAGAATATTTCAAAAAGTTCATATAAGTTGATTTTCTTGCAAATTTTCTTCAACACACATGAGAAATGCATGAGAAAAATGCATGATTTATACGATAATCATGCTTATGTACAAGGATTGTGTAAATATGCCCATGCCCATGTATACATGTCCATGTGTTTGAATAAACATACATCAGTGTATGTTCATATATATAAAGTACAATTTATAGAAGTTTGTGTTTTATTAAATGTACAAAGATAGTATGTCTGAGTAAATGAATGACTATGTCCATAACAGTGCCTGTTAAAATGAGTTTGAGTGGGTCCAGTGCAATGGCTCAGTGGCTAAATCCTTGACTTCCGCACCCAGGATCCCATATGGGTGCTGGTTCATGCCCCACCTGGTCTACTTCCCGTTTGGCTCCCTGCCTGTGGCCTTGGAGGGTGGCGGAAGATGGTCCAGGGCCTTGGGACTCTGAACCCATGTGAGAGACCTGGAAGAAGGTCCTGGCCTCAGAATGGCTTAGTTCTGGCCATTGTGGCCACTTGGGGAGTGAATCTGTCTCTTCTTGTCTCTGTGGATCTGCCTTTGCAAGAAAAACTGAAAAAATAAATCTTAAAAACATGAACTTGAATGAATATGGAATCCTGTGTGAAGGATTTAATGAATGTAAAAATTTCTGTATGAAGGCATTTTAATTGTATAAGTGAACATGTGAGCATTTTAATGTGTTTAGGTGTGACTATACATATATTTGATGGGAGTTAGAGTGTGAGCATATATGCATGTGCTCATGGGAAAGTGTGAGTATGTGTATGATCATAATTCTGTCTCTGAATAAATGATCATATCAGTGTTTCTGGGAGAATTTACACTGCTGCATGTCCAAGCTTTATAATGCCAACATTTGTATTTATGAGCTTGTAGATTTGTGAACATGTATACTGGTGTGTGTGATTGTGAGTGCACGTATGTTCTTTTTAGTGAATGTGGGAGCATATCTATTTTCACATGATAGCGTTGTCATGTGACTGTGAAAATACTGGGTGTTCGCATAAATATGCAAGCATACATATGTGTAAGTAAATGCATGAAAATGTCTCTGTGTGGGTATATATGTTTATGTAGGACTAAACGAAAATGGAAGTATGTAAATGATTGAGAGGATGCATGAGCATATTCATGCATATCAACATGCTAATGTTTCAGTGTGTTTTGGGTGTCCATGTTTTGGCATGTTCATTTGTGTGAGCATAAGCATGTGTAAATGAAAGCATATGTGTTCATATATGCCTGTATGGTTAAATTTTTAGCACATTTGTGTTAGTACATGTTCATGAATGCCTAAGTATATTTGCATGTGTTTAAATTTCAATTGTGAAATTGTAAAGTTTTTTCCTATTTTTTGAAAGGCAAATTTTACCAAGATGGAAAGGGAGACAGAGAGGCATTCCATCTGCTGGTTCGCTCCCCAAATGGCGACAACACTCCAAAACTGAATTGATGCAAAGCTGGGAGTCAGGAGCTACTTTGTAGTCTCTGATGGGGTGGTGCAGGGACTGAAGTAGTTGAGTCATTCTCTGCTTTCCTGAAGGCCATAGCCGGCAGCTGGAATACAAATGGGATACCAGCAGTAGCTTATGCATGGTTAGGCAGCAACACCACTGTGTAGGCCTCAGGATCTTTTTTTTTTTTTATGTAAGTTTTACATATTTGATTAGGGTGTGAAGTGCCAAGGGCTAGAGGAAAGTGGGTGAGACCATTGTTTTCATATTCTCTTTTTTCCTTCCTGTATCTGTGGAGAGGAGAGAGACAAGGGGGAGAAGCCACACCCAGCCTCCCAACTAATGTGGGGCTGCTCAAGTGGATTTTATAGATCAACACCTCTGCATTACTGCCAATCTCACCACTCTAATCACGATGAAATCAATACAGCCTACATTAGAATCTCTGCCTAGGTATTCATTGCCAACTCTTGCCTGGGGTAGTTGACCAATTTGTTCTGTCCTCTGTTATAGTACTGGGGGTTATATGCAGGCCCCAATGGACTGACATATCCTCCATGTACACCTGGATATGCTGTCCACTGCTCCCTGTAAGCCACTGAGGAGGCCCAGCTCCGACACACGCACTCCACGGTCAGACCATGGAACCTGCAATTCTCTCCATGGTTGGAATTCTGAACAGAGGGGTTCAATTGGTGGAGAGGGCGATGCCCAAAGAAATCTCATCTGAGGTAATCCCAGACCTGATTTTTGTGTGTGGATACAATACAGGGTCCAGCACAGTCTGTCTCCCCAAACAGCTTAAGCACACACAAGTAGTTGCAATTGCTGGGTCAATTATATCTCCAGCCTTCAATGCAAATGAATGGGTGTTGCAGCCCAGCTTGATCCTGCCCACCACACACCTGACCCTCACGCAAACCAGTGGGAGCTACAGCCCAGTTGGAGCGATCTGCAATAACCCCCCAATAGGCCTGCCCCCTGCCCTGGTTTCTGTGCTTGCCAGCATGAACATCAGACTGGTCTAGTATGTCCTACATCTTATTCTGCTCTCATATATGTCAATGGGCATTGAAACCTAGTTCAACCAAACCAGCCTCACTATCCAGTCCACAATGGTGCCAGCAGGTGCACTCTGTCTAGTCATACCTGCTCCTAGTCCTGGTTTCCACACTCACTAGTGGGACTTGCAGCCCATCAGAGAGGTGCCCACTATTTCCCGTCCTCGACTGCTTTCCCGGGCCACAGGCAGGGAGCTGGATGGGAAGCGAGGCTGCCGGGATTAGAACCGGCGCCCATATGGGATCCCAGGCGTGCAAGGCGAGGACCTTAACCACTTGCGCCACTGCGCCGGGCCCGACCTTCCTCCTTTCAATTCCAGATTCAGACTTCTTGTTCTACACAACTCAGTGTCACTTTAGTGTCCTAAAAGGCCAGCACAAAGCCTTGTCCTATGACTTTCAGCTGAAGATGCAAATGGGAGTTGAAATGCAGCCCACACACCTCTCACCAAGCTATGTGCTCAAGCACAATCCTACAGACAGTATGAAGACTATGTCTGTCAGTCACTACATGTACTGGCACCGATGAAGATGTGAACTTAGCTACCCACATCCTTAAATGGGTAATTAAGGCGAAGTTGTAATATAAAGAGCCTAGATGCCAACTTGGAAGTAATAGCCTCAGCCCTGCATCCCTGGCCTCTCTGATGAGCTCAGGAAAACAATCACTTTCCTCTGTAGCACTTTTGACAGTGCCCGGTGTCCAAGAACAGATCAGTGAAGGAACATCTGGAACAGTTTCATCACTCTACAGCATCAGGCACCTATGTCATACCAGATAATGGACTGGGCAAAACTGTGGCAACCCAGTTCTCTTGCTCAGGGGAAATCAGTTTTGCAAAGTTTCCCTGGGCTCCTTCCTCCTCTTCTCAAGGAACTAGTAAAGTCCCTATGTGAACTTAGACCAGAGAACATTGTAGTTGTGAATGGAAGGGTGAGAAGGTGAGCAAAAAAGTAGTTAAGTCGTAAAACAATTCCACCTCAACTAGGAGGAGAAAGCTCTGAGTCTACTGGGAGACCTCATGTAAGTTCTGGAGATCTCTGGATCCTGAAACCCTGGTCCAATTTCCCTGAGGCTCTGCTTTTAAAAAGCAGAATTGGGTTGGGGGTTTGTCACACTGCTTGGATCCTGCTTCTGACAGCCCTGGCCTTGTGCTTGACCTCAGTTTGCCCATGGAGCAGACAATGGTTCAAATGACTTTTAAGTACTGGTAATTCACCAGCTGGTACTTATCAGCGCAGTATTTAACTCCCTATTCTCAGTATTTACTCTCATCCCCTTCCCTCTATATCCTGCTCTCCTCAACTCTGTCAGATGTCAGCTTTCATTTTCCAGGCCACTAACTTTCCTCCTTCAAGGAAAGTGATGTCATCTCCTCTGTTTGCTCTTAATCCCTCAGTCTGACTCTCTTCCAGAAACAAGTTGTAAATCTCTATTCAAGGGGTTCTTTCTCGCAGCTCAACACCATTTCCACCTCCCAACCTCTGAACCTGCAACTCTAGCCTTGCCTCCAAGGTCTTTGCTTCTCTTCTCCTGCTTCCCTGGGCTGAGCTTCCTCTTCAACACAGGCTGCACTTACTGACCAGGAAGGCACACTAGCTTCAAGTATAAACCTCTCAAACCACAGAGTTCTTTGTTCACTGCTCTTTCGCTCCTGCCATTCACAATGCAGATGATCTAATCATTGATTTCCTTAAACTCCCATACATCAGTCATAGAGGCTATAGTGCCTCCTAACATCTAAAGAAGTCAAAAATTGTCATTTCTCGCCCATCTTTATCTACTGATCATACAAATCAACCCAGCAACCCAAATTTCTCAGATCCCCCAGATCTGCATGCCAAAATAGCTTAATGTGATGCACTCCATGCAACGTGGGGCCATCAGGTACAAACAAATCATTCTATTTGAAAGGCAATAGTCAGGTGCCTTGGAGACAGTTACGTGAGCTACTCATGTCTGCCAAGCCCCAGGGGTTGGCCTAGGCCCCTATTCCCTGATGCTGGTCCAGGATGCCCCCTGACATGGCAAGCTGTCCATAAAACTGTGAGGATACTGTGCTTAGTGTAGTTAAATGAGATCTCTTTCTTTATCTCTTTCTCTCAACAGACTTGGCCTTCTTCCATAGTGGGAAAACTTACAAGAGGCACTGATATCCACAGGGTAGAGTATTTTAAAGGCACTTAGCCTCTGCCCCGGTGAGAGTTAAAGGCTTGACCACAGAGGGGGAAGCCCTTGGGACAAGAATAGATGTTTTTGAAGCAGACAGTACAGAAAGCACTGTGTGTTCAGTTTTAAATATACTGAACAAAGTAAGTGCCTAGGTACAAATAATGTATACAAATAATGTATGCTTAAGTGCTCTCCTCACAGAGAAAGATGGAGCACCTTGTGGATTATATACCCATTTCTTCTTTAGCAAATTAGGAAGTGTACTTTACGCCTGATGCTGATTAGGATAGTGTGGAAATCTTAAAAAGCTTCTTGGCCCCAATGCGATAGCCTAGCAGCTAAACTCCTTGCCTTGGACACACTGGGACCCATATGGGGGCTGGTTCTAATCCTGACAGCCCTGCTTCCCATCCAGTTCCCCGCTTGTGGCTTGGGAAAGCAGTCAAGGATGGTCCAAAGTCTTGGGACCCTGCACCCACAAAGGAAACCCGAAGAAGCTCTTGGCTCCTGGCTTCAGATTGGCTCAGCTCTGGCCATTGTGGCTGTTTAGGGAGTGAATCATGGGATGGAAGATTTTTTTCTCTGTGTCTCCTCTTCTTTGTATATCTGACTTTGGAATAGAAAAAAAATAATAAATCTTAAAGAAAAGCTTCTTGCATATGAAATCAGAGCAGTGGATGCAATTCCAGGGCCAGAGGCAAATGCCTGGGAAATGGAAGCCCTGGGTCCCCACAGGGTCTACAGGTAAGATGAAGACAGGCATGGGTGTACAGCCTAGCGAGGTTACCTGGTCAGTTTACTGAGTGCACTAGTTTGTTGTATGTTGACTCTAACATAACATAAACATCTCATGTCTGGAAGTGCCTTACCCCTAAAATTTATTCTCAGATTGACAACATATCTCATCAGCACGATGTGAAAAATGTTTTGACTATAGCCTCATTCACACAGGTTTTGCTGAAACAAAGAATTCATTGATCATCAATAAATGTTAAATCAATTCCTTCTCAGAGTATAAATTTTGGAGAACATTCTAGCACCCTATTTTCCTGACCCTTCCTTTTCGCATATATACAGACTCCCGCAGTCATGAGTGGATGGCCTCTTCCCAACCTTTCTCTCTCTGCCTGGTGAGTCAGTCAGAAACAGTTGTGAAATGGACATTTCTATCCTTGCCTAGTTTTTATTCAGAGAATGGGAAGAAAAGACTGGGTTAGCAGGTGGTTTGATGATGAGCATGCTGAGAAATAGGGCAGGAAGTCAGCAGGTGGGATGTTTTACTCCTTAGTTACAGCCCTGCAGAGAGTTGGCCTTTTCAAGGACTTCAGATGTGCTCACTTAAGACCCCAGAGACCAGCATGAACATTTTTGACAAAAATGGTTGGTGAATTAGAAGAAGCCATGGGGATCTTCAGGATACTAAAGATCTTTCACATGTTAACTAAGGAACTCTAGTCTCTACAAATCTCAGAGAGAGTGAGTGAGAGAGTGTTCATCCCTACTGGACTGCACAAAGTGTAGGATTACCTATTGGAGCCTTGCTTGACTATCTTTTCTTCTCCCTGGGTATATATTCATGTCTGGCTTGCCATGTAAACCAGATTCTCAATTATCTTTAATCACAAATTTCAATTATCTTTAATCACTAAATTCTCAATTATCTTTAATCATAAAGTTTCTATTTACAATATTTGCAAAATATATGCATGATTATTTCTGAATTAGAGCAATGTATTCCAAGCACACTTTACCCAAATACCAACACTCAAGATCTGGGCTCATGGCAAATACATATTTATATTTGATCCACATGTAAATAGCTTACTGTTTTTAGCACGTCCATAGGGGGAAAAAACTTGTATCTTTACAAATATTTCTCAAGTACAAAAGTACACCCTGCCAAGCCATAAAACTATATAGCCAGATTACACTGTGTGATTGCCAATGAAACTGATTCAATCATTTCTATCTGCAGCATCAGAAAGTGTCACCCAGTACCTGCGTGTGTGCACTTGTGCATGGATGCACACCCACACATGCCATATGACTGGGAAAAGCTAAAATCCAAACAGTTGTCTCTCTTTTCTATTTTATATGTTGTGCATCCCCTGAACTTTCTTTGACCACTCCCTAAACATCCTATTCGCATATAAGGAATAACTACCCCAGGGGCATAGGAAAGTCCAAGTATCCATCATCCAGCAGTGGTCAGACGAGATCAACAGCTGTTCACCACAGACACTTATAATACTAGAGAATACTTAACATGCCACTTGGAGTTGCACTTTAGGAACACAATGAACCAGGCTATGTTAGGGGGCAATCTTTGTAGATCATGAGGTTGGGATTCCCATGGTTTCTGGGAGAAGATGGGACTGCCTTCTTTTAAATAATTCCACAGACTAGCAAGGAAATGAAATTTTCTAGTTAAGGATAAGCAGAAACTATAACTGGTCTGTTTAATAAGGCCGTTTCTCTTTTGTTTTAATATGGGACGTCATCTGCAGTCATGGAATGGGGACCTGGCTCTGGTGCTTATGCCATTTGAGTTAGATCAAGTTTACCAGATATCAAGGCAGCACATTTAAATGGAAGCTTTGCACCATAATTGACTTGATACTTGTACGGCTTCTAAGGAGCAGCAGAAATGCCTTATTTCTCTTCCTAGGGAGGCAAACAGGGCTGGAACCATGACAAGGAAGTCATCAACACATGAATTTTAGCGATGTCCCCCTTTATGATCAGTACAGGCAACTGAGAAAGCTGTGTGGCATCAATGTCCAGAATACAGGTTTGAAAAAAATTCCAACTCCAGACTATCCACGTTTGTGGAAACAGTGACACCTAGAGGATGTCACGCTGTAATTTAAATAGGAGAGGTTTTGATTTTTTTTTTTTTTTAAGATTTATTCATTTTTACTGGAAAGGCAGATAAACAGAGAAAAGGAGAAACAGAAAGATTTTCCATCCACTAGTTCACTCCCCAAACGGCCACAACTGCTGGTGCTGAGCTAATCTGAAGCCAGGAACCAGGAGCCTGGAGCTTCCTCTGGGTCTCCCACATAGGAGACAGGATCCCAAGGTTTTGGGCCATTCTTTGCTGCTTTCCCAGGCCATTAGCAAGGAGCTAGAATGGGAAGTGGAGGAGACAGACATGAACTGGAGCCCATATGGGATGCCGGTGCTTATAGTAAGATTAGCCAGTTAAGCCATAATGCTGGCCCCCAAATAAGTTCTTTCTAAGGAGTCCAGTTGACCTATCAATTAAATAAACTGTTTAGCTCCTATTGGGGAGTTAGAAGTTCCATTTGATGCATTCAAGAGCCTGTCATTGTGTATTCTAAAAAGTGAAACACGTACCATGGTCACAACAGTAAAACTCGGAAGGGAAGAAGGAGTATCCTGTTGATACAATGTACTTGTGGCCTCAGCACTGTCCACCCCCACTATTTGCAATTTCCATTCATGAGACTTTCTCTGTTCTCCCAAAACTGTCACTCCTAACTTAATGGCTTCAGTGCTTTTGTGATCAGGCAGAGAACAGCAAAAACATGGAAGTAGTCTGAAATGTTGCACACTGAGATAGGACATGGTGACACTTTGACACCATGTTGAATTTTATGCTATAAACAGGTAATTTTGGACAGTATACAGTTAGTATTGTATTGTTCAAAATTTTATGTTTATTAATGACTTTCCTATTTAGAATGCCTCCACCCCTGGGATCAGCATGGTGGCTCAACAGGATAATCCTCCACCTGCAAGTGTTGGCATCCCATATGGGCATCAGTTCATTTCCCAGCTGCTCCACTTCTGATCCAGCTCTCTGTTTATGTATAGATGTGTGGGAGACTCAAATTAAGCTCCTGACTGTGGGACCTTTTTTTTTTTTTTTTTTTTTTTTTGGCTGTGGGACCTTTAAAACAAATGCCTCTACTCCCAGTAACATAATACTTTCTAATGTCCCTAAACTCAAGAAGTCTGTGTTATACTTGTTATATTCCAACTATGAGTTACAATGTTATTGTTCATAACTTCAATGTAAATCAATCAACAATGCATATTAATTATAAGTAGAAATGAGTCAACAATATACAGTAACTAAATAACATTAATACTACAAATATATATACTAAAAATAAGGTGCCTTTAAACAAAAAATATGAGACTGATATTTCGCATAGTCGATAAAAACCATCACCTAAGGCATCAGTATCCCATATTGGTACCAATTCTAGTCCTGGATGCTCCATTCTCCATCCAGCTCTTTGTTAACGTACCCAAGAAAGCAGCCAAAGGCCCAAGTGCTTGGGCCACTGCACCCATGTGGGAGACCAGGAATAAGTTCCTGGCTCCTTGCTTCAGACCAGCACAGCTCCAGCCATTGCAGTCATTTAGGCAGTCAACCAGTGAATGGAATTTACTCTATCTCTCCTTACCTTTCTGTAACTCTGCCTTTCAAATAAAAATAAATCTTAAAAAAAAAATTGGAGGCAAGCATCTGTTGGGGGGATATGCCTTTCAAATATGTAAATCAGCCTTTAAAAATGCCAATTGTGGGGCTTTTGTTGCAGAATACCATTCAAGGTGAGTTTGCAACTACTTTTTAAAATTTATTTTTATTGGAAAGTCAGATTTACAGAGAGAAGGAGAGACAGAGAGAAGGATCTTCCATCCACTGGTTTACTCCTCAAGTAGTTGCAATGGCTAGAGCTGAACCAATCCAAAGCCAGGAGCCAAAAGCTTCTTCTGGGTCTCCCATGTGGGTCAGGGTCCCAAGGCTTGGGGCCTCCTCGACTGCTTTTCCAGGCCACAGGCAGGGAGTTGGACGGGAAGTGGAGTAGTTGGGACACGAACCAGTGCCCACATGGAATCCCGGGACATGAAAGGCAATGACTTTAGCCATTAGGCTACCAAGCTGGGCTCAGGACCCAACTAATTTAGCCATAAACCTGCTGCCTCCCAGTGTGTGTATTAGCAGGAATGTGGAAATGAAAACAAAGTTGGAACTTGAATCCAGGCACAATGATATGGAATGTGAGTGTAACAAGCAGCATTTTAGCCACCAACTGCCTCCATTAGTAAGTGTTCTAAATGAGGGTGTCAAACAAATCTATTTAATACTTTATTTTTATTTGAAAGGCAGATTTTATTTGAAACCAGAGACAGAAGTCTTCCATTTGCTGGTGTACTCCCCCAAATGGCCGCTATGGCCAGACCTAAGTTGATCCAAAGCTAGGAATTGGGAGTTTCCTCTCCCACATGGGTACATAGTCCCAAGGACTTGAACCATCTTCCACTGCTTTTTCAAGTACATAAGCAGAGAGATGGATCAGAAGTGGAACAACCGGGATATAAACCAGTGCCCATATGGGATGTCATTGTCACAGATTAGCCAGCTGCACCACCATGCAAGCCCCCACAAATCTCTTTTGAGGGTGATATAACTACTGTTATACCATACCTGTGTACCAGAGAAGGGTAGATGCAGTTAAAAGCCTGCTTACAAAGACTGTGTATGTTGGTAAGACTGCTGAGTATCCCAAGAGTACACGGGTAAATATGTATCATGTCCTTTCAGCTGAAAACCTCATGATTCAGACACTGAACAGCTTATAGTCACCAAATACATATTGGATATACAAAATATATATTACTGACTAACATCAGTAATTCCAATATATGATATGATGGCCTTAATAAATGAGACCACAGGATTAAGGTTGCAATAATAAGCCATGAGCACCATTAATTCACTTCAGGTTTAAGAATAAGACAAATGCAGAAATCAGCAGGGATAATCACCCTTACAGCAGTTGGGCTTAATATATCAGTTTCAATTCTTAAATGCCCAATTTTTAATTTACAATGAGCCATATTAACTACCTTAATGGGGAGTGAGGCCCATAGGGTCTCATTTTATCACTTGTAAGTATGAATACTTAATTTAGTGTACATTTATTACTTATTGGATCCAAGCATTCATGACACAATGGTATGTTTTAGGGCAATGAATATTAGGACCTCGGGGAATGTGGGCAAGATATTATCGCTGATAAACATGAGACATGTATTTGCACTATAATTTCTATTCAATAGCTCCCATGAGTTTAGAGGAGGTGATTGTTTAAATTTAGAAGGATATCCATGTAAATTCTAATTTGAGCCCCAGCATGAAGACCATAAACACTTGGGCCCAGCGGCGTGGCCTAGCAGCTAAAGTCCTCACCTTGAACGCACCGGGATCCCATATGGGCGCCGGTTCTAATTCCAGCAGCTCCACTTCCCATCCAACTCCCTGCTTGTGGCCTGGGAAAGCAGGCGAGGACGGCCCAAAGCTTTGGGACTCTGCACCCATGTGGGAAAACTGGAAAAAGTTCCTGGATCCTGGCTTTGGATCGGCATAGCATCGGCCGTTGCACTCACTTGGGCAGTGAACCATCGGATGGAAGATCTTCCTCTCTGTCTCTCCTCCTCTCTGCATATCTGACTTTCCAATAAAAAAAAAAGACCATAAACACTTGCCAGTTGGTGCACATCAGCAATGTTAAAATTAATTTAGAACCTATATCATAAAGGCAAAAATAATAACCAGCACCCTTTTGTAATTCCGTTGTATGTATGATTTTAGTAAATTCTAGATTTCCAATTGGGTCAAATAAAAAATATTAATTCAATTTAATTTGTGGGATTTTTGATCCCATACTCAGATTTATTTTTTTATACAACTTTCTTTTTGCTTATTTGTTTGTTAGTTGGCATACTTTAGAGGGCAGAGATAGTAGTTTACCCTGCTTACATTTATAAATTTCTTCCTTTACAGAGGTTCCAACCAACATCTTCAGAGTTTAGGGCCTCTTCTTGGCAGTGAATGTTTTGTACAGTTTTAGAACTTGAGACTTAACTGGGGTCACAGGCATGTCATGATATTTTTCCTTCTGGCTATGATGATCAAGGTTGTTTCTGCAACAGAGATATAAGCATCAGACTAGCAGAGTGGAACTTTTCTCAGTCCACAAATCATCTTCTGCAATGAAGTCATCTTCTGCCAATGGCCCTGACATTTCTGCCACATGAGTCTTTTTGTTTTGTTTCTGCCACATGAGCTTATTTGGCTTGGTTTTCTCTCCATACAAGTTCTCTCAAAAATACTTTGTATATTTAATCAAAAAACTGCTGCTTTTGTCTGCATCTAGTTATACATGGCCCATAGCTTCTGGATGGTTACAGAAAAAGGTTTAAATACTCAGTCACCCATGTCATGGCCAGCTATCTCCTCCAGGGAGTGTAATCTTCCTAGGGTCAAGGTTCACGTGAGGAACATTATTTCCTTGGTTGCCTGGTGGGGGCAATCAGGTCCTATCAGCACATGATTAATCCTCTGGGCTACAAGTTAGAATCAGTAATAAGTAAAGGCAAGATGCACTCTACAGGGACCTGACATGGGCAGACAAGTTTAGTGCTGAATGTTCTTCCCCTCTGAGGATCCAAATGTAATTTGGCTCACAAATTCATGCACATGTTTTAATTTTAGAGAAGTTAAGGGTACTAAGAGAATGGAAAATTGATCCAGTTGTTGTATTAGGGAGGTGGGCCAAGTGGAAGGTTCATAGAGCATCGGGGGCATGTCCCTGGAAGGCAATTCTCAGGAAAGTTGTGAGGCTGGCCCAGCTTACCATGTGAACCTTCCTATCCCTGTGTTCCAGCATTACCATCCACTATCCTAATCAGAAACTACGTGGGGCTCCCAATCTTGGAATTGAAATCTGCAAAAATCTGAACTCAATAAGCATGTTCTCTTTATGAATTGCACTTCTCTCAGGTATTTAATGGAAGTGACAAAATTGTAGTGACAGCAGTTTAATTGTAGTAAGACATTACTCTTACCAGTGCACAGGCCATAATTCACCAGAAATGTGCACTTTGACAGTCTTGGGTGTCAGGGAAATGTGTACAATAGGAGTAAGGGAAGTAACAGCACAGGAAATAGGTAAGGTCAGAATCTTTGCTTTAACAACAAATATTAGGTGACTAGAGTGAAATACCTAATCTCCCTGGGGTAGTAGTATCCTTCCTTAAAAAGAAAGAAAAGAAAAACCTGACAAAGGACCATTTTTGGTCCTATACCAGAGACACACAGTCACAAAAATTATTGTGTCAGGCCCAGCACGGTAGCCTATGGCTAAAGCCCTCACCTTGTGTGCCCAGGATCCAATATAGGTGCCCATTTGTATCCCAACTGCTCCACTTCCTTTCCAGCTCCCTTCTGGTGGCCTGGGAAAGCAGTAGAGAATGGACAAAAGCCTTGGGATTCTGCGGCCCTTCGTGACAGACCCAGAAGAAGCTCCTAGCTTCTAGCTTCAGAATGGTTCTGCAGCTACTTGGGAAGTAAACCAGTAGATGGAAGATCTCTCTCTCTCTCAGTCCTTCACTCTGTAAATCTGACTTTCCAATAAAAATAAACAAATACATCATTTTCAAAAGTCATGCTTCTGTCTCAAGCATCTAGTTAGCAGTCACTGAGCTAGACTGGTTACTCCCCAGCAGTGGGTATCCCTAACCCCAGTAAGCAGGACTTAAGAGCCAACCAATGAGGATATGCATGAGCACCTATCTTTACAGGTAAAAGCCTCAGAAACTACTTCCAAAGCAAGGCAAAGCTTGATGACATATCATATGGGGATTATAATCACAACTTAACGCCTGATAATGAACTCAGTGTCACACAAATCAAAGCATACACCCATCCGCAACTGGTAGTCTCATTCCAGACCCCATCTCCTCTGATCAGTACCTCCTTCCCAACAAATCCCTGCTTTCTCAGAAAAATAGGAATTCTGTTGGCTGGCTGATAACCGAAGCTATAATCAGGTACAGGATGACATATATATATATTTAAAATATTTATTTAATTTACTTGAAAGTCAGGGTTACAAAGAGAAAGGGAGAGACAGAGAGGTCATCCATCTGCTAGTTCACTCCACAAATGGTCACAATGGCCAGAACTAGCCCAGCCTGAAACTAGCCTAGTTCCAGCTTCTTCCAGGCCTGCCCACATGGATGCAATGCCCCGAGGACTTCGGCCATTCCCTGCTGCTTCCCTGGGACTTTAACGGGAAGCTAGATTGGAAGTGGAACAGCCAGGAAAGCTGCTCACATATGAGATACTGCTGCCACAGACAGAGGATTAGCCTGCTATAGTAGTGTGCTGGGCCCAATATAAAAATTCTGATCTGGACTTCTCTTACAGAAGTTCAAACCAGCAATGCAGTCAGAAGATAGCATTAAATCTCCCCACCTGCAGAACTTCTCAAGGACTGAGCAGAAATATAGTTGCAAGTCCTGAAGCTGGCTGACTGGTTTGGGCCTTTATGGCATATAGCAGCTATAAGATTTGTTATTCCTTCCACATTTTCTGTAAAACCAGCTTCCCTTCTCTGCAGCTTCAATACAAACTCCAAACTGTCCTCACTAAGCAGGGTGGTAGTTCTTGAGATTGCAAATCTGCTACTTCATCTTCTATCAATACATTAAACTCAACCATCAAACTTTGTTTTGGTTCAGCACCAGGGATAAGCAAGCTTCCAGGAATGGAATTAGTGACTGTGGTAAGGAATATTCCCCTCTTCAGTTGTGTGCGCCCCACCACTGGCTTCCAATGGATGGAGCCAATGGCCACAGCAGAACACTAATTCAAACTAACAGAATGATGAGGGCCACCCTAAATAGTATTGCAGGCCCTGTCTACAGAGGCTTCACTTGCTGGAGAAAGACAGAGGCAGTACCAGCAGCAGCTACCTGAGTCACTTTCCCTCTGGTGAAACTCCCCTTTCTCTCCCTGCAAGAATGCAATCCCCACTATCAGCGCATGCATGAAACAAACCAAATAGACTCTGGAAAAACCACAGAATGGCCATCTGTTATGGATATTTGGCAAGTTTCCCAGTGTGACGACTTCAGACTGTGCAATGGCACCCTGTCTAGGGGCAGTTGTAGCACTTCCATCCAGTTGTGCAGCATCTATGGCACCATTAGTGTGGTAATTATAGTTGAAAGGGATTGGAGACAGGTTCCCTCTGCTTAGGTACTGGGGACCATTCCTTTCTGATTCTGTTTTTTGGGGTTTGTTTTGGTTTGGTTTAGTTTTTGCATCTAGGGACCCTCATGTCCTTTGTTTCATTTCCAATTTTGGATCTGATTTTGCAGTTCTGAAGCATCTGGAAAGCAGACTAAGTCCAGTTAGTACTGTCTTGCATGTTTGTTTGTTGGGTCCTTTTGTTATTTTCATTAAGTTGTTCCAGCTTGGCAAATGGAGAGGTGCTATCCATCTACATACCATCTGAGAGTCCCTTCAGGAAAATTCTGCCTGATTGGACAGCCTATACCTAAACAGCTATGAGTATGCAAAAAAAATGGTAGCACTCCATGGCCTAAGCATATGCTAAAGACTAAAGAATTAGGAGGTTTAAGGGCTCCCTTTGTCTCAAAGCCAATCATAATCCCCCAGAGAAACCTCTGGTACAATTGACAGTGGAGAACAGGAAAAATTGTTCAAAGTAATTGCTCAGATTAGACTTGTATTGTGAACCAAATGCTAAACTGTTTTTTATGCAGATTTCAAATGAGACGTTTATATATGACAGTTTAAAATTGTTTACTAGGTTTTCACTAAAAGGTATGGTTAATTAATGTTACTATAAACAAATCATTCCAATTTATGAATGATTTTTATTTTTAAAAAGTAAGGCAAAACAAAAACAAGCTTGAATGGAATATCGTTATACATGTGTTAGGTGCATACATATTGTGTGTTGTGCTGTATGCTTAAAAAAATGATAGCCCTTAGAAGCTTCATTTTAATTGGCTTAAAGATGAGTATGCACATAAATTAAATAGCACAAATGTATTTCAGGTCATGAGACTTATGCAAATCTTTAAGTAGTGACTCTCCCAGATAAAACAAGATATAGATATCTTCAAATTAGCTAGCACACATTTGTTCCTGAGTCTGCTCAATGATGAAAGATGTATTATTATGTTTGTTGGATGTTTAAAAATCATAAAAGCATGTGTTTGACATCCAACCAGATAAAAGTCCTCTGTGTACCATGTATGGCAATTTAACATTCAGATGAAGACTGTGCTTGTCTAATATCCCAGTCATCATAAGTAATCTAAGAATCATTGTTAAAAGTGATCTTGGTAAAGGTAAATGAGATAATTTCTAAATGTAAATTAAAAGAACAAATAGGCAGGAGAGAAAAATGTAAAAAAGGCTATAAACATAACTTTTTGGTAAGCAAAGCACTGAGCTCTGAGAGATTTCTCTATAAAGCAATGTATGAGAGATGCACTCAGATTTGATTAATTTGATTAAAAACCAACCTTGGCTTATATACCTAACAGACAGATTTCTCAAAATGGTTTTTTCCTCCATTCTGTTATTATTACGACTGTCTACCTACCATTCATCTAACGAAATGTTAAACATGTTAAAAAAAAATAAGTAATTATGAGGGGCCCAGCCTGGTGGCCTAGCGGTTAAAGTCCTCTCCTTGAAAGTACCAAGATCCCATAAGGGCGCAGGTTCTAATCCCAGTGGCCCTGCTTCCCATCCAGCTCCCTTCTTGTGCCCTGGGAAAGCAGTCAAGGATGGCCCAAAACCTTGGGACCCTGGACCCCCATGGGAGACCTGTAAGAAACTCCTGGCTCCAGGCTTCAGATCAACTCAGCTCCGCCCATTACTGCCATTTGGGAAGTGAACCAGTGGATGGAAGATCTTTCTCCCTGTATTTCCCTCTCTGTATATTTGACTTTCCCACAAAGAAAAAAAAAAAAAAGAATTTCTCACATTTGGCATAGCCAACAACTTCTCAAACAATCAAGGTCACTCAAGTTGGTTCACCCCTCTGTCCCCCAAGCATTTTTCCCCAGATAGGAACAAGAAAAGTGATCTCAAACAACTGTCTCTGGCCAAGGGTTCCATCGGAGCACCACAACAAGCAGCGGCATACTTTCTCCCTGTTCAGCCGCAGACACAGGAGAGAAAACCAAAATGTTTATTTCACCCACCCTCCCTCTCCATGCTACCCGAAGGGCCACAGAGGTCTGCAACTCCCTCACTTTTGCAATAAATATTTTTAACAATTTCAATAAGGAAGGTGGAAGCAGGGGATGCAGGCATGGAAGACAGTAGGGTGGGTGTTGGCACTAAGCTTTTAAATCTACATTGCAATATGTGAAATCTGTGCAGTTTGCATTTTTAGATGTGGCATTATTTTAAAGATTTATTTATTTTTATGGATAAGCAGACATACAGAGTGGCGGAGAGACAGGGAGAAAGATTCTCCATCTGCGATTTACTCACTAAGTGGCCTCAACAGCTGGATCTGAGCCAATCCGAAGCTGGAGCCAGAAGCTTCTTCCGGGTCTCCCAAGCAGATGCAGGGTCTCAAGGCTTTGGGCCGTCCTCAACTGCTTTCCCAGGCCATAGGCAGGGAGCTGGATGGGAAGCAGGATAGCTGGGATTAGAATTGGGTACACAGATATGGGATCCTGGCGCACGCAAGGCTCAGACTTTAACCACTAGGTTACTGCACTGGACCCAGTTTCATATATTTATATATAAATATTACTCAGCCATAAAAAGGAAAGAAATGCTGACATTTACAACAAAACTGACTGGAACCAGAGATTATCATGCCAAGTGAAATAACCTAAATCCAGAAGACAAATATCACATTTTCTTTTATTTGTGAAAGTTAACACATGTGAAATGTGAAAAATTTATTGATGTCATATCATATGCTTCCATGAGTCATATCGTGTAAATGGTTATACCCCACTTTTTATGATCATTGTTATGAATGCCTTCCTCTGTATTATTGATATCTGTAATTTCAAGAAAAATAATGTGTGTATATAGTCAATAGCTACAATATTGTTTTGATATGAAAAATATAAACAAAAACTACTCCTCCTATCAGAGGCCTGAAAGTAGGATTGGCTAAATAGTTTGCAAAACTCCCACTGTTTTTTTAAAAATGTAACAAAATCTCTTTAATTAGCTGAACTTTTATCCACAGTTCTGGCTCTTTTCTGAAAGTATTTACAATCAAAAAGGAATCTAACAAATATTTTAAATATCTATTTCTGGCAACTGACTCAAATTCCCAAAAAGTTTAAGAAAACTGAGGGATTCATAAAACTAATGGACATCAAACAAGATAAAAAGAAAAAATACATGAGACTCAATAAACTGCTCAAATTTATAGGATTTTATGCCCTTTACTGAAAACATTGTGGATTCTGCACTTTTAAATGCTGTTTCTGCTAGGCTTAAATATTTCCTGTTTTCTACAGTGGTTTTGGCATAGTTTTATAAATAGTGATAAAAGGATTCGCTATTCCCTGTTTACTAAATGTGTCAAAAATTCAAAAACGTTTATGAGGTTTTTAATGGCATTGTGATTATGAGTTCAGTAAAAATCTGTCCTCATCATAACAGGTCGTAGTTGAAAATACTGGCATATCTAAAAATTGTAACACACCAACTTAGTTCAAGGCTTCCCTATGGTGAGCAAATCAAACTGCTGTCACTTTTTAGTAAGCCTGAAGATTAGTATGTCTTTGGCTTGTTTCTTAACTTTGAAAGTTTTCTGATTATTAGATTTCTTAGACAAAGCATCTTTTTTTTGGCTGTTCTTAATGTACCCAACAAATTATATCTATTGTTAGACTATAATTTTGATCATTATTGGACCCGGCACAATAACATAATGGTTAAGGTCCTCGCCTTGAGCACTCTGGGATCCCATATGGGTGCCAGTTCAAATCCCGGCAGCTCCACTTCCCATCCACCTCCCTGCTTGTGGCTTGGGAAGGCAGTGGAGGACAGCCGAAAGCCTTGGGACCCTGCACCCACGTGGAAGACCTGGAAAGGGGTTTCTGATTCCTGGCTTTGGATCCACACAGCACTGGCAGTTGCGGCCTCTTGGGGAGTGAATCATCGGACGGAAGATCTTCCTCTCTGTCTCTCCTCCTCTCTGTACATCTGCCTTTCCAATAAAATACATAAATCTTCAAAAAGTATATATTTTTAAAATATATCATAATTTTGATCATTATTAACACACAAACTTGATTTGTTTTACTCCTGTTGATTTGCTCTGTATTCTCTCCTTTGAGCTTTATGTGTGGGAGTCCAGCTCCAGCTGAATTCGGAACTCCAGAAGGGTGTGTGGATGAGGCGCAAAGAGCAATGAGCTGGACCACTACAATTCCAACATCATAATGGACAATGCTATCCCCTTTATTTATACAGAAGCAATCACAAGCCCTGGCACAAGGTGTATCCAAGAATAATTCTGACATTTGTTTCACCTAAAAACAATAGAAGTTCCTACTACAATTCTTATTCTACAACTCAAATCTCGTATCACAAATAAAAGGAGAACTTAAAGATCAAGACAACAAGGAAACCCTAAATACAGGTCCCTTGATTAGCATAAGGGGAGAAATATATCACATAGGAGAACCTAAAGATCAAGGAAAGACTGAAACCTTAAATACAGGTCCCTTGATTAGCATAAGGTCAATGGGGACAGCCAAGACAGTATGAATAATAAAAGGTCCTTTTCCAAGACATTATTATTGACAGTAACCTCCTAGCTCACATTGAGTAAAAAGCCAACTCCAACATAGCAAACACTGCCTGAATGGATTAGAATTCTTCCACAGGGTGGTCTGGTGTCCATGCAAATGAAGGTGGAGCTGCATTCAGGTGGTTGTAGAGACATCCACCGGGCCCTGCCATGCCCTGGGAAGTTCCTTGTGGCCCTGCCTGCAATGGAACAATACTCTTCACATCCTTGTGTCCCCCACATCCACTGAATGGACCCCATCATTTATGTGTATTGCCTGTCAGAGTTTTACAAAAGTACAATTCTCAACAAAATATGCTGGTCTAGCACTTTGAGATGATGACTGTCATCCACAAGACAAATAGGTTAATTTTAACAATGGACTCCAGGTAAAATTGGTAGAAAGACCCCTCCTTCTAGAACCTTCTTGATGTTTAAAACCCTGGGTAAAATGATTTCTGACATTGACTCCCGCCTGTTAATCACCTCTCCTTTCATTTCAGAATTAAATCAGAATGATAGGCCCCAAGGCACGGCCTAGTGGCTCAAGTCCCCCCCTTGAACAAGCTGGGATCCCATATGGGCGCCAATTCTTATCTCGGCAGCTCCACTTCCCATCCAGCTCCCTGCCTGTGGCCTGGGAAAGCAGTCCTGGAGGATGGCCCAAAGCTTTGGGACCCTGCACCCGCGTGGGATACCCGGACGAAGTTCCTGGATTCTGGCTTCGGATCGGCATAGCATCGGCCGTTGCGCTCACTTGGGGAGTGAATCATCGGACGGAAGATCTTCCTCTCTGTCTCTCCTCTCTGTATATCCGCCTTTCCAATAAATAAATAAATCTTAAAAAAAAAGAATTAAATCAGAAGGAGAAACAGGATCAAGTCCATTCAAACAATCAGAGAGAAACCCAGCTATAGAATAATTGATCGGTGATGCTTTTGAGGAAAAAAAGATGACAAGAGGGAAATACTAAAGATAGTGTTACTGTTGTAAGCCCCAAACTAAAATATATAAAGCTGGCAAGTTACAAAGAAAGGGTTCTTATATGTGATTGATAATAATTATGAAAAAAAAAGTTCTAGGGCTACTACCTCTAGAGTGGACCACTATTAAAAGGAAGTAGCCTCATGGCTAAAATCTGAGCCTTGCATGCACCAGAAGCATATGGACGCCAGTTCATAACACAGAAGCCCCACTTCCATCCAGCTCCTTCCTTGTTGCCTGGGAAAGCAGTCGAGGATGGCCCAAAGCCTTGGGACCCTGCACCCCCATGGGAGACTCAGAGGAAGCTCCTGGCTCCTGGCTTCTGATCAGCTCAGCTCTGGCCATTGCAGCTACTTGGGTAGTGAATCATTGGATGAAAGATCTTCCTCCCTGTCTCTTTTCTCTGTGTATCTGAATTTCCAATAACAATAAATCTTAAAAAAAAATACTAACTACACAGGATATTCGGTATTCTAACAGAACAGGATAACATTTTTAAGCATTTAGTTTTATTTGAAAGGCAGATTTGCAGAGAAGAAGACAGAGAGTGGAGTGAGAGAATATTCCATCTGCTAGTTCACTGGTCAAACAGTCCTAATGGTCAAAGCTGCACTTATTCAAAGCCAAGAGTTTGGAGCTTTCTCCAGGTCCCCCATGTGGGTGCAAGGGTCCAAAAACTTAAGTTATCTTTTTGCTGCCCTTCTTGCCCCCCTCCCACCCTCCGCCCCCAGCACATTATTAAGCAACTGGGACTCACAAGGGATGCTTGCACAGCAGGAAGAGACTTAACTCCCTAAGACACAGTGCTGGTTCCTGTGATGTCTGTTTAATGGCCTATTCATCCTGCAGTGTGTATTCCCTCATCCTATGACACATGGGTCATGTCCCTGTTGGAATGCAAGAGGGAGTTTCATTTAACCCTGCTTATACCCAAAAGGTACTTTTAGCCCCTTCTAATCCTTCTGATGTTTCAAGTTTTGTCCTGAGAACAGAAGTTACAGATCCCATTCTGCTGATGGTCTTTATTGGTATAATTCCACTCTCAGTTGGGGGCTGTGTCTCTGCTCATCCAAATTGGGGTTAAAATGCTCCACTTAGGGTCCTACCCTCTTGGAGCCCCCACCTGATGCTGCAGCAGCAGTTTTCTGACCTTAATAATAAAACTCAATTGAAAACTCTTCTTCCATAGAGTTGGACACTAGTTTTCAAGTTTATTTTCCTGGATGCTACTTAGAAAGTCAGATATACAGAGAGGAGAGACAGAAAGAAAGATCTTCCGTCCATTGATTCACTCCCCAAGTGGCCTCAATGGCTGGAGCTGAGCTGATCTGAAGCCAGGCACCAAGAGCTTCTTTGTGTCTCCCATGTGGGTGCAGGGTCCCAAAGCTTTGGGCCATCCTTGACTGCTTTCCCAGGCCACAGGCAGGGAGCTGGATGGAAGTGGAGCAGCCAAGATATGAACTGGCACCCATTTGGGATCCAGGTGGATGCGAGGTGAGGGCTTTAGTCACAAGGCTACTGTGCTGGGCCCTAAAGAAATTTTTTTCAAAGTCAAAAGTGACACTTGTGATCATAGTGCTGGGATTTCACCTCAGTTTTTAAATCTTTATGATATATACCTGCTCTCCACTAAAGAAAATTGAAAAAGATGCAATTCATAATGTCAAAATCCTTCCATTCTAACCCCCCTCATCATGGCCTTGTATTGGTGTAAATAAGTCTCCAATAGAAACTTAAGAGGAGGGGCCCGGCACAATGGCCTAGTGGCTGAGGTCCTTGCCTTGAATGTGCTGGGATCCCATATAGGCACTGTTTTTTTTTATTATTATTTTTATTATTTTTTCATTGGAAAGGCGGATATACAGAGAGGAGAGACAGAGAGGAAGATCTTCCGTCCGATAATTCACTCCCCAAGTGAGCGCAACGGGCCAATACTATGCCGATCCGAAGCCAGGAGCCTCTTCCGGGTCTCCCACACGGGTGCAGGTTCCCAAAGCTTTGGGCCGTCCTCCACTGCTTTCCCAGGCCACAGGCAGGGAGCTGGAAGGGAAGCGGGGCTGCCGGGATTAGAACCGGCGCCCATATGGGATCCCGGGCGTGCAAGGTGAGGACCTTTTAACCACTTGCGCCACCGCGCCGGGCCCAAGGCACTGTTTTTAATCTACTACCCATCCAGCTCCCTGCTTGCGGCCTGGGAAGGCAGTAAGGACAGCCCAAGGCCTTGGGACCCTGCACCTGCATGGGAGACCTGGAGAAAGTTCCTGGCTCCTGGCTTCGGATTGGCACAGCACTGGCTGTTGCGGTCACTTGGGGAATGAATCATGGGATGGAAAATCTTCCTCTCTATCTTTCCTCCTCTCTGTATATCTGAGTTTGCAATAAAAATGAGATAGATCTTATGAAAAAAAAAAAAGGAAGAAACTTAAGAGGAAAAAGTTGAGAGTGGGGAAAATGCAATGGGCTACAAGGTGATCTAACACTTATATTGTCCGCAACGCCCACGTCGCCGTGTACCCCAAGCCTAGTGGAGGGACTAGGGTTACAAAAAAGACAACACACAGTGGGTCATTCTTGTAAAGAGAATGCCATTTACTTGAGGTTAACCTGCCTCTTGTATAGTCAGCTTGGCCCCTCCCAGCATTTTCCCAATGCTCAAGCAACTCCTAAGCTCCCTGAGGGCATCTTACAAAGGAGAAGCAGGGAAGAGGGAACTTGCAGTCAAGCCAGGGGCTAAATGTATCAGGCCAAGATTGCCCATCCTGTTACACCTTGAGAAACAAGCTAAGCTGTGGAGTTAACCCTTGGGAGACCGGGGCCTACATTATATGAGTTGGTTCTTGCCATAATCCAATCCAAGAGTGGCAGCTTCACATCATTTACAGCTCTACTCTCATTAACTCAAAGGATGAACTTTAGGTCACTGACACAAAGCACTTTATGGTGTTATCCCTCTAGACTAAGTCCTTGGCACTCCCTTTCAAGCAGACAGTGGGAGTGCTGATATTTTTTATCA
Source organism: Ochotona curzoniae (assembly GCF_017591425.1). Lineage (NCBI taxonomy): Eukaryota > Metazoa > Chordata > Mammalia > Lagomorpha > Ochotonidae > Ochotona > Ochotona curzoniae. Next base: position 32,916,566 of record NW_024467087.1, on the reverse strand, counting down.
GAACTTCTCTTAAGGGAACCAAATCCCAGCAACCATGGAAGACAGGGCTAATCTCTCTATCTCTAGACCTTCTCAAGGACTGAGTAAAAACTTTCTGCCTGGCTGGGTGGTTTTGGCCTATCAACGTATCAACATTATCCTAAAGATGTGTCCTCCTTCCATATTTTCTATACAACCACCCACCTCCCTGACTCTTGCCCTCCCCTCAGCTTCAATAACAAAATAATAATAATTTTAAAAACCCAAACCATCTTAAGTAGTTCTTGAGACTGCTAATTCAAAAACTCCCAGCTAAAAATATATGAAACTACCTAGTTCATTTCTACTCTCAGATCTGTTCTGATTTTGATTTAGCAGGGTCCAAGCTTTCAGGAACAAAGCTACTCCTGAGAGATGAGAAACTGCACCTGGTACATTTCAGAAGGAGGATTGTTTGACCAGGCATTATCCAATAGCAGAGCTGGTAGGGGATTTGTGATTAGACCACATGATGCCCTTTCTGATTTACCACCTATCACACATCTTAGGGCAAGTCCTACACTATGTCTATACACACACTAAGGTGGCAAGAGCAGGTGACTGTACAGATCTTATCCAGCACCTTCGTCCGTGAGGTTGAACCCATGGACCCTGGAATGAAGGTGTCTGAGCACTGCACTAACAGCAGGGCCTCAAAACAGGGTTTTGGGCCTCCGTGCTGGCACAGAGATCCCAGACACTACATTTCCTACCCAGCTCCTTGCTAATGTGCCTGGAAAACTCACCTGAGGATAGGGCCTTGTGCGATGGTTCAATTAGCTAAGCACCAGCATCAAATATGGGGGACTGTTCATATCCCGGTGGCGCCACTTCCCATCCAGCTCCTTGCTTTTGCCCTGGGAAAGCAGTCCACGACAGCCCAAAGCCTTAGGATCCTGCACCCGCATAGGAGCCCCAGAAGAGCCTATAGGCTCATGGCTTTGGATCAGCTCAGCTCTAGCTGTTGCAGCCACTTGGGGAGTGAATCAAAGGATAGAAGATCTTCCTCTCTGTCTCTCCTCCTCTCTGTATATCTTTCCAATAAAAACAAATAAAATCTTTTTTTTATTTCAAATTTTATGGTACAATTATGTAGGGTCTGGGATTTCCCCCAAAATTCCCCCCCCAACTGATTTTCCCCCATATTATTACAATAGTATCGTCCTTCATAACAAGTTATAGATCCATCAGTCTGTCATTTAAGTGTGCCCTGATATTTCTGGTACATGTCATATGGTTCAACATGCCATTATCTAGACGTGTCCAACAGTTGAAAATAAATAAAATCTTAAAAAAAAAAAAAACACCCAAAGACCACCCAAGTCCTTGGGTCCTTGCACCCATGTGGAAAACCTGGAAGAAGCTCCTGGCTGGGGCAGTTGTAGCCATTTGGAAAAGTGCACTAGCCGATAGAAGATTCTCTCTCTTCCTCTGTCCAGTAACACTGACTTTCAAATAAGTAAATACATTTTTTTGGTAATGGTTGAACACAAGTGATATTTATGGTAGAAGCTTCATTTTTCTATTTAAGGAAAGCCTATATCGTGTCAAAATCTCTTCTTTTCAGAGCATGTTTTGCAAGTAGAACAATAAACAGAAATCAATGTAAAATATAGTCTGGCTGGGAACTGAGATGTACCAATACAAGTGCTAGAGGACACAGCTCAAAAAAGCCAGATGCATAAGAACCCTCCAAAATACCACTTTACTATGTACCTCTGCTAGCAAAGTCAGGACAGCCTGCTCTTTACCATCTGTACAAACACAGTTAAACAGCTCCCTGCATTGTTTAATACATCTGTATTTTGTCCTTGCAGCAAGATTTCACCTACCGATATCAAGAACAACTTGACCTGCTTCTCAACATTTCTCACACCATCTTGGATGTCAAGAGAGCTAAGGACACAGCAGGTTCTTCAAAGTTACCCACTGGGAAAAAGGAAGTCTGAATGAGACAACAAATAAATAAATAAATATTTGTCTTTTCTTTTTTAAGGTACAGGGCTTCATCTCAAGTGGACGCCCCCATTCCCACTTCTCATTCCCGCCAGGGGCTCAGAAAGTCCAAGTCAAGTCCATGTCACTCCTAGGCAAATTTTCCCAAATGACTGCTTGCTCTACCGGCACAGGGCAGGTGGGAGGGCCCGGCTTATCAACAAAAGAACCTCAGAACAATGGTGGGCGTGGAGGAGGCCTTACCGCCAGAGGTAGAATTTCAAAGCAAGCTTCGCCTCGTAGTCAGGTGGTGAGGTGCAGTAGAGTACAGCTGCTCGGAGCACCGCCTCGGGGGCCTACGGCCTTGGCGCTCTGGCAGAAAAAGGGCAAGGCTGAGGGCCGTGGCTGGGAGGAGAACAGAGGTGAAATGAGGTGAGTCAGATGGGGTGAAATGCCAATTATTACAGCAAGAGTCACCTCTAAGGAAAGAGCCTGGAGGGCAAGGAGAGCTGGGAGGGGTGTTGTGAGGGCGTGGAGTCCTGAGCCCGGGAGGAACTGCAGGAGAAACAGGAAGAACTGGAGGAGCCACCTGAGGAGAAGTGGGAGGAGCAACCGGAAGAACGCGGGAAGCCGCCGACGGGGCAGAGAATACAGGCCACTTTCTGCTCCAAGCTTCCCCACTGGAGCGTCAGTCCTTTTGGAGGCACACTCCACTCCACCTGTAGCCACTTCCGCCGGCAGGTGGGCCGGCACCGAGTAGGATTACTTCCACTCATCCCGAAAGCAGCCAAACCTAACTCGGTTCCAGGGGGCCCACGCACAGGCACGGGATCCTGCCATTGTCCACGCTGCTGCCCACGGACCCTTCCAGCCTCGGCAAGTCCTCCCAGGTCAGTGCACATGGGCCTAAGTTCCAGCCTCCTGGTTGTCAGTGGGCTGGGTCTGAGATGGGCGGCTAGGGTTCTTCATTCTGTTTCCCTGCACAATGTCGAAAGTGCTTTTTCTCTTCAGTGAAGGGACTGCCGCAAATAGCTGAATCTGCGTCGTGAAGAACATGCATACCTCTGGGAGTCTGGCTGCTGGTTACACCGCGGTAAGATGGAGGGAAATCCCTGCTGGGTTTTAGCGCAGAGCTGTGGTACTTGCTTTTGTGGACAGAAATTGGGATGCAGTAACCCAAGGAATACTTAAATTTTTAAATTTCCTTCAGTGCTTTTTAAAAAGTGTATTTCTGTTTATTGGAAATGCAGAGGTAGAGAGAGCACGAGGTCTTCCATCCGGTGATTCACTCCCTAAATGGCCGCAATGGCCAAAGCTGGGGTGAACTGAAGCTTCTCCCAGGTCTTCCATGTGGGGGCAAGGGTCCAAGCACCTGATTCATCATGTATCACTCCTTCAGTGCTTTTTATTTAGTTATTTTTTAAGGACTTATTTATTTTTTACTGGAAAGTCAGGAATACAAAGAGGAGGAGAGACAGAGAGGAAGATCTTCTCTCTGCTGGTTCACTCCCCAAGTGGCCGCAATGGCCAGAGCTGAAATGATCTGAAGAAAGGAGTCCCAAGCCTCTTCCGGGTCTCCGAAGTGAGTGCAGGGTCCAAAGGTCATCTTTGACTGCTTTCTCAGGGCACAAGCAGGGAGCTGGATGGGAAGTGGGGCTCCTGGGACTTTAGCCACTAGGCTACCACACCGGGGCCATTCAGTGCTTTTTAATCCAGTGGATTAAACAAAACACACAGAGTCGGAAGAGCAGTTTCATTCACTGCCATCACTCTGAGATATGACCTTGTTGCATGGTAAGGGGATGCAGGATTGAAGTGAGAGTTCTCAGTGGATACCACAGAAGGGGATAAGAAAGCAAAGCGGCAATAAGGCCAGTGTTTAAAGTGTTCCACCATTTGGTTCCATAATGTGTAAAGCTTGGCGTTTTATTTTTATTTATTTTATCATGAGATCAGGATGAGGAAGGGCTGTGGCCCTAAATTCCATACCAGTGCAGGGCTCACCATTGCCGACATGCCACAGCAGCTTGAGGCATTGCAGGCAGCAGTGCAGTGCAATGTGGAGGCCAGATAACCTCTTTGCCCCTACTGTCCACAGAAGCCCCATGCCCGGCCATTCCCCCACTGGTGCAGCCTTGCCACAGCAACCCTCCTTCCCCTGGGGTCATGGGCTTCAGGCTTGTGAATCTTAGCTCCATACCTGCCCCTTCAGGCTCTCCCTGACCCATGACCTGACCAAGCTCCAGGAGCAATACTCAGTTAAGGCAGAGGCCCCTGAAGATGGCGGGGGACAGGACATGTTGGAGGGGGGTATCCACAATCTGGCTTGAGCATGGACACTGGCTCCCTTGTTCCCAATCTGGTTCCTCCTCCAAGAGAGGCTGTCCTTCCCATACAGCCTCTGCTTCTGACCATAAAACCACTATCTGGCCAAGGCCAAGACCCCAGGCAGATAGGGCTCCAGGGGGCGCCTAGAGGCAAGGTGACTTACTTGAGTTGATGTGGACCTCACAAAGAACTACAAAGATTTGGGGTAGGGCATCAGCAAGGTGAGATAGTAAACTAAGCCTCTTCCTGCAGTGCCAGCATCCCACATGGGTGCTAGCTCAAGTCCCAGCTGCTCCCCTTGCCGTCCAGCAGCTTCCCATGCTGCTTCTGTTCTTGGAAAACAGTAGCGGATGGACCATATTCTTGGACACCTGCATCCACATGGGAGACCTAGAAGAAACTGCTGGTTCAGACCAACTCAACTCTGGCTGTTGGGTCCATTTAGGGCATGCACCAGCAATGGAAGATCTTTCTACTCTCTCTTTCTGTGTCTGTGCTGTTCAAATAAATTTTAAAAGCCTAAAAAAAATAAAAGAAAAAAAAGAAAAGAAAGCAGAAGGGATTCAGGAAAAGCAGTGTGGTACAGGGAAGCCTCAAAATGAGAAACTGAGGACCTAGGCCCAGGCTCACAGTGGTCTTTCCCCAGCCTGTAGTCAGTTTGGGTCCCAAGTTTACAATGTTGTCACCTCTTTATAAAATAAACTAAATCGGCCAGGATAAGCCAAGGAGTGGGGCAACAGTTATTTATTTGAAATGTGACTGACACAGAGAAGGGGGCAGAGACTCACAGGTTTTGCATCACTGATTCCATTTCCAAGTGCCCACCACAACCCGAGCCAGTCCAAAGCCAGGAGCCAGGACCTTGTTGCAGGTCTCCCATGTGCACAAGCCCAAGTAGCTCGACCATCCTCTGCTACCTTCCCATCCTCTGCTGCTTTCCCAGGCACATTAGTAGGGAGCTGCATGGGATGCATATCAGCCAGGACTCAACTGCTGTTCCGATAGGGGATGCAGGCATCATTGTGGCTTAAGCAACTGCACCATCTCACTGGCCCCTCCACTGATTTTTGTTATTGTTGTTTATTTAATTAGGTTTTTTTTTTTTTTTTTACCATTTTCGAATGACACTTTTAAAATGTGCCTCGTAGTTCCCTTATTTTAACCAATCAGTAGAGCACCCTTATACCTTTATTTCCTGTTCTGTTCTTTTTTCTTCCATTGTAAAAAATGCTCCCTTTCTTCTCAAGCATGCATGACAAGGAAAATAGTGATGGGGAGCCATCTATCACTGAGCATTAGATGCAGAAAGGACCAGTTGGAACCTCCCCAACTGCTATTAATCCCATGTCCTTGGTCCCCCAAAGTAGAGACAGTCATTAATTGTGGAAAAATAGAAGATTCCCCCAAGATCATTTTGTTCTAGAACCTGAGGCCTAGATAAGAACAAGGAATCCATCCAAGATTTGTTAGTGACAAAGACTCAAACTAGAACCCTTTATCCAAACCTACTTGCTTAATGCCATCCAGTGAGTCAGCTTTAAAAAAATAATTTTAATTTACTTTCACATTGTTTGAGAGAACAATATTCCAAAATGCCCTCAACAAACAAAGCCAGAAACTCCATCCAGGTCTTCCATATGGGTGATAGACTCTACTTGAGCCAGCATTTTCCACCTCCCAGGGCGCACATTATCAGGAAAGCTGGATCAGAAGTGAAGTAGGGGCCAGCACTGTGACTTAGCATGTAAAGCTGCTGCCTGCCCCATTTTCAACCCAGCTCCGTGTTAATGCAACTAGGAAAGCAGTGGAGAATGGCCCATTTGCATCCCTACATCCACATGAGAGTTCAGAAGGAAGCTTCTGGCTCCTTATTTTGGCCTGACCCAGCCCCAGCTATTGTAGATATTTGGGGAGTGAACCACTGGATGGAAAATTCTCTCTTTTTCTAACTCTGCTTTTCAAATAAAATAAATTGTTTAAAAAGGGGGGAGGGGGCCCGGCACGGTGGCGCAAGTGGTTAAGGTCCTCACCTTGCACGCCCGGGATCCCATATGGGCGCTGGTTCTATCCCCGCAGCCCCGCTTCCCTTCCAGTTCCCTGCCTGTGGCCCCGGAAAGCAGTCCAGGACGGCCCAAAGCTTTGGGACCCTGCATCCACGTGGGAGACCCGGAAGAGGCTCCTGGCTTCGGACCAGCATAGCATCGGCCCGTTGCGCTCACTTGGGGAGTGAATCATCGGATGGAAGATCTTCCTCTCTGTCTCTCCTCTCTGTATATCCGCCTTTCCAATAAAAACATAATAAAAATAAATCTTTTAAAAAAAGGGGGGGGGAGGAGGCCGATTTCACTGCCAGTGTGTGTCACTCTAGCGTTTATTTTCTGTAAATAATAATAATAATAATAATGAAGAAATGGAGTAACCAGCAACACAGGCAATCATTCTGATACCAATTGTTGATATCCTGAGCAACCTCTGGTGTTTCAGGCCGCCCCCAGCAGGTGGGGGTTTGAAAGAATCCTGTAATCAGATTATGCAATCAGTTCCTTATTATTAGGGAAAGTAAGTCTGAAGGCCAGACTTTTTTTTTTTTTTAAGATTTATTTAGTTATTGGAAAGTCAGATATACAGAGAGGAGGAGAGACAGAGAGGAAGATCTTCCGTCCCACGATTCACTCCCCAAGTGGCCGCAACAGCCAGTGCTGTCAAATGCCTAGTTTGTAGATGTTTTCTTGGATTCTTTGGATGGTTTCCTTGCATGTGCAAACATTTCTTAGTTTGGCATAATCAAGTCTTTTCTTCCCTTTTCTGACTTGTGCTTTTGAGTCCTATCTAAAAAAGTTATTGTCCATGCCAATGACTTGACATGTTTCTTCTATGTTTTCTGCTAGTAGTTTCATAGTGCTAGGTCTTTGTTATCTTTGATCCAGTTTGAGTTGATTTTCACATAGAGAAATGAGGGACTGCATATGGATATGCAATATCCCCAGAATAGCTTATTGAAGTCTACTCTGTCTCAAAAACATGTTTTTGATAATTTGTAAAAATCTGTTGATTAATTCCTGGGATTTCTATTTTGTTCCATTGGCCAATAGGGATGTTTTTGCGGCAGTTATCATACTTATTTGGTTGTAATAGTTGTGTAGTATGTCTTGAAATACAGTGTTGTTAAATGTAGTTTTGAGATGCTTGCAAACTTTTGTTTGAGGTTGTTTTGGCTATTTTGGAACCTTTGTATTTCTGCATGAATTTTACAATTTTTTTCTAGTTCTGTGAAGAATGCCACAAATTCTGATAGAGATTGCACTGAAATCTGTAACACACTTGGGTAGTATGAACATCTTAACAATACTTATTCTTCCAACTTGTGAACATGTGAGGTTGTGGTGAGGCTTGCAGCTAGTACAGGGTCAGTCCTGGAAGCCACTTCTCTTGGTGTTCCCTCCTGCCCACCTGTGACTCACCTATCATGTGAGAGGGAGCTGTATTGCATTGTTGTGTAACCACTCCCCTCACAAGCCCCTATAAAGGCTCATGATAGGGAGGGGCTCCTTCTCTTGGTCGCTCCCAGTGCTCTGGCACTCCTACTCTTGGCCTTTCCGGAACCTCTGAGGACAGGTATCCCCTGAGCATGGCCCCTGTGTGTCTATTCCTCACCCTCTGTTCACTGCTTGGGTGGGACAATGAAAATAGCTATGCTAAGATGCTTTGTATTTCTAATGTGTGTACTAGCAGGAGTTCCAAGAGAGGTGAGGCCTAGCAGTAGTAGAATGTGGGCAGAGAAGCCAGGGAAAGGTGAATGTCTGCAGCTTTGTAAGTGTGCCCAGATTGTTCCCTGTGTGTCTCCTAGGATAATTTGTGTTTTGGGGGAAGCTGGGACATAGGTCCTGGGACATAGGTCTTCAGCTTAAGGGATGGACTTCAGGGTCATGATCATTTGTTCCTCTTGGGCTTACGATTGATTGGATTGCCATATGGACTTGTGGTTTGCTATTTCTAGTGGGCCCTTTTATCACCAAGCTTGGTTAATAAAGACTCCTTAATAAACCTTAGATAAATCTGGTGTGATCGCGCTCGTGCCCAGCAACAAGGTCATTCCAGATTTTGATCTTGTCTTTAATTTTTTTGATCTGTATATTATAATTTTCATTCTATAGGTGTTCTCATCATTGTAATTAAATTTGTTCCGAAGTATTTTATATTTTGTAGCAATTATGAAGGAGTTGCTCTTACCTTTTGCAGTGCGTTGGTTATTGGTGCATAAATTGCTACTAAATTTTTGTGTTTTTCTTTTTTAAAGATTTATTTATTTTTATTGGAAAGGCAGATATAAATATATAGTGAGGAGGAGAGACAGAAAGGAATATCTTCCTTCCGGTGATTCACTCCGCAAGTGACTGTAAGGGTCAGTGCTGCGCCAATCTGAAGCCAGGAGCTCTTCCAGGTCTCCCACGTGAAAGCAGGGTCCCAAGGCTTTGCCGTCCTCTACCAATTTCCCAGGCCACAAGCAGGGAGTGGGATGGGAAGCAGGGCTTCCAGGATTAGAACCGGCATCCATATAGGATCCTGGCATGTTCAAAGGGAAGACTTTAACCGCAAGGCCACAGCGCTGGACCCCCCCCCCTTTTTTTTATTTAGTTGAAAGGCACAGTTATAGAGGGAAAGAGACACAGGGAAGAAGAGGGAGAGTTATCTTTCCATCCACTTGTTCCCTACCCAAATGGTCACAACATTCAGGGCTGGTCCAAAGCTAGGAGCCAGTAGCATCATCCAGATCTCCCACATAGGTGTAGGGAACCGAGCGCTTAGACCGTCTTCTGCTGTTTTCCCAGGCCATAAGCAGGGATCTGGATGGGAAGTGGAGCAACCAGGGCTTGAACCAACAGCCCTGTGGAATGCAGATCTTGCAAGAGGGATGATTAGCTTGCTGTGCCACTGCACCTGCACCTGTTCATTTCTTCTTGCTTATGTCCTGGGAAAGCAGCAGAGGATAGCCCAAGACCTTGGGCTGCTGCACCCATATGCAAGATCAGGAAGAAGCTTCGATCTCTTGGTTTTGACCTAGCCTACTCTCGGCCATTATGGCCATCTGGGGAATAAACCAGTGAGTAGGAAATTCTCTTCTTCCTCTCCCTCTTTCTCTCGCTTTCTTTCTGTAATTTTACCTTTCAAATAAAAACAAACTAAGTCACCAAGACATAGTGCCGGGCCCGACACAGTAGCCCTTGAACACACCTGGATCCCATATGGGCACTGGTTCTAATCCTGACAGCCCCACTTCCCATCCAGCTCCCTGTTTGTGGCCTGGAAAACCAGTCAAGGATGGCCCAAAGCCTTGGGACCCTGCACTTGCGTGGGAGACCCGGAAGAGGCTCCAGGCTCCTGGCTTCAGATTAGCTCAGCTCCGGCTCTTGTGGCCGCTTGGGGAATGAATCCGTGGACAGAAGATCTTCCTCCCTGTCTCACCTGCTCTCTTTATATCTGACTTTGCAATTAAAAACAAAAAAGACATAGTGCTGTTGACCATTGGCCAGTCTTGATCCTCAGTCTGCTACAGTAGGATAAGGAGTGGTGAAGGCAGTTCCTTCGCTTCCCAGGATAACACTAAGCTGATTTGTACCTGAGTCTTGCAACTCCTTCTTGAGGTTGAGTACAAAGCTTCCGCGAGGCTGGGTAGTGCTGGGGGAGTGGCACAGGTTGAAGTATTTTCTGATGTAACCAGGACACGAGTCTCCACCTAATGCCAAACAGCTGTGGAGATGGACTGAGGACTAACCTGTGATTAGGAGCCTCTCTTCTTTTATATGGTGCTGAGCTGCAAAATAAAGCCCTAATGTCAGTTTTTCACCCTGTTGCTCAGCAGCAGTCTTACTCTGGTGTCTGCTGCAGGCTGGGACAGCGGTAGTGAAGGGTGTCCTCTGGTCACTCAAGCTGCCACACTAGGCTAGGACACACCTGCATCTCATGGTCATTGGGCCCCAAGCAGCGCAGTTTAGAATGTTACACAAGATTTGCCTGATGCTGTTGAAGAAACTGACTGAAACAAATCGATGTCTCCAGGGAGATCTCTGCCTGCCAGGGAGTGGTGGAAGCTGCCTCCGTGAGTGGTGGCCTCAGGATGGAGGGCCGTGGGTTTATTCTCTTTCTGGCTCTCTCCATGGCAAGCCTGGCAGCACACATCAACACAAACCCATAGTACGTACTCTTTTTCTCCCCAGCTGCTGGACTCTTGCTCCATTGTGTGTGTGTGTGTGTGTTTTTAAAGATTTATTTATTTTTATTGGAAAGTCAGATATACAGAGAGGAGGAGAGACAGAGAGGAAGATCTTCCGTCCCATGATTCACTCCCCAAGTGAGCGCAACGGCCGGTACTGCGCCGATCCGAAGCCAGGAACCAGGAACTTCTTCCGGGTCTCCCACACGGGTGCAGGGTCCCAAAGCTTTGGGCCATCCTCGACTGCTTTCCCAGGCCACAAGCAGGGAGCTGGATGGGAAGTGGAGCTACCGGGATTAGAATCAGGATCCCAGTGGGTTCAAAGCGAGGACTTGAGCCACTAGGCCATGCCGCCGGGCCCCATTGTGTTTATTTTTAAAGATTTGTCATTATTATTTTTATTTTTATTAGAAAGGCAGCGTTACAGAGAGGAGAGATGGCAAGATCTTCCATCTGCTGGTTCACTCCCGGAATAGCCACAATGGCCTCAGCTGAGCTGATTCAAGCCAGGGGCCAGAGGTTCTTCCGGGTCTCCCACACAGGTGCAGGGTACTAAGGCTTGGGGTCATCCTCTACTGCTTTCCCAGGCCACGAGCAGGGAGCTGGATAGAAAATGGAGCAGCTGGACATGAATCATTGCTCCTATGGGATACCAACTCTTGCAGGTGAAGGATTAATCATTTGAGCCACCGTGCCAACCCTTCCCCCCGCCCTCTTGCTCCACTGTTTGCTGGAGCTTGAGGGAGGGTCGTTGAAGACAGCCCTTTGAGCAAAGGCTCCATCTACAGATACTAACTTGAAGCAAGTGGCCACAGGACCGTGTCCAGCTGTAGCAGCCCTCATTGACTAGAGCAGCCCTACTCCTGGGTTTTAAGTCTAAGGGCCTGTCTTTATTCCTTCTTTCTCTCCCCAATGGGAGCCATTTCTTTGCTGTCTGAGCTACTTGAGCCTGGGGGAAATGTGATGTGAAAGCTGTTTCTTGCAGGCATTCTTTATTGTATCTTTTCTCATGACTCTACTGAAGCCAAGGGCTATGATCTCTTACCTGACTTCCCTAGCTCTTTTGAAAGTAAACTGATGGATGAATAAGTGCTTCAGTTTTCTCTGGGTAGAAATGATTGGAGTGTGTTACTCAGCCTGTCTCACTATGGCTCCTAGAGTTAAAGAATAATAATTTTCAAAATATCTTCAGAGAAAGAAAAGCCTAAAGTAATATCGCAACCTGAAAAATAATCAAATAAGACTACTAGAATTAAAATGTAGCAATTTTGCGTTTAATGCTTGTACTTAAAGAAGGCTAAATGTAAATACTAAATGGTAATAAGTGCATTGGAGAAAAATAAACTGATGAGCAAAATTGTCGAATTGGGGGATAAGTCAGAAAAGATCTTCCAGAATTCTGCCGGGAGAAACAAACTATATGGGGCAAAAGGGGGGGCGGTGAGGATAAGAGACACAATGAATGGCATGTGAATATCTAACATATATTTTATTTAATTAAGCTCCAAAAAGAGAAGAGGAAAAAGTGCAGAATATGATGGTCAAATATGTTTTTGAATATATGAAAACCAAAAAGTAATCCTGAGATTCTAGAAGCCTCCTGGATCCTAAGAATGATACACTTTATTTTTTTTTAAAGATTTATTTATTTATTGGAAAGTCAGATATACAGAGAGGAGGAGAGACAGAGAGGAAGATCTTCTGTCCCATGATTCACTCCCCAAGTAAGCGCAACGGCCGATGCTATGCTGATCCGAAGCCAGGAACCAGGAACTTCTTCCAGGTATCCCACACAGGTGCAGGGTCCCAAAGCTTTGGGCCATCCTCAACTGCTTTCCCAGGCCACAAGCAGGGAGCTGGATGGGAAGTGGAGCTGCCGGGATTAGAACCGGCGCCCATATTGGATCCTGGCACGTTCAAGGCAAGGACTTTAGCCACTAGGCCATGCCGCCGGGCCCAAGAATGATACACTTTAAAAAGAATCTTTAAAAAGAATCTGTTTAGCTACCTACATCGTAGTGAAAATTCACAACATGGAAGAGAAGGTTGGGGCAGTGATTCAAATTAGAGATAATGAAGTCTTGCCTTTGGGGACCAGCTGAGTGGATTAAGACTATTTTTATAAAGGTGTTATTCATTTCACTCCTAAGTATTGAAGCACATTTATTAACAAGTCTTTTATCAAGCCCCTGGACATTTAGCAACCATTCTCAATTGTCTTTGTCACCCACAGAGGCTGTTATCATGCAATGTGTGCCTCATCTCTTGAACCTTGGAAGAATTCCCATAGGAGAGCCATAATTTCTGCTTCCCTCCACAGCTAGAGATGGTGTGTTTTTTGAGGGACTTCCTAAAAGGAAAGAGAAAAAAAGTGAATCTTACGTGCACTCACAGCTAGCATGCAGTTCCTGCAGGCCTTTGTAGCTGCAATACAGCTAACACCGCAATGGTCTGTTTCTGAGGGAGTGAACTCTTGTTTCCAGGGACATTTGTACGAAGACTGAAAGGCCAGTTGTTCAGAGCATGGCAGAGCAAGCACTGCTCCCTATCGGGTATGGTTTCAGTGAGGCTGTGGTCCTTAGCTTTCCAAAATGCCCTGGCAGCAATTTAAGTCAGAAATTTGATGACAAGCCTTTTACATTTTTTTTTCCCTCAAAATTGGTCATTCATTTGTTCTCTTTGAGTGACATAATTCTTAGGTGGCATAAAAACCCTCAAAGAAAATTTTTTCTCTAAGAAATGATGTTGGAGGGTGGGAAAGCCTCTTCTGTTGCCCGATACCAAGCCACGCAGAAAGCTGTCTGATCGTGACGACATTGGCATGTTTTCACCTGTGGCAGGCAATGTGTCCGTTATGATTTTGATTGGCTGTCACAAAGAGAGGGCTTGAGAGGATTTTCAGATTCTGGTTTTGCAGGAATTCTCTCCACTTCTTCCAGGTAGGCACAATTTCTATAGTCACAGCTCTGCTCAATGTCTGTAAAAACTTGCCTTTTAACAAAGGTCACATCTTCTAGAATAACCTTCCTCCCTTTCTATAGAAGGGCGGGAAAAATGCTTCAGCAACTCTATAGAGTTGTTACCCAGGGACTTGTCATACTGTACACCAAAAAGGATGTTTAGCTACAAATCTAAAGATCTCATGTCTTGACCTCTGGATCCATTTTCTAACTTGAAGCATGAAAGTGATGAGAATGTTTGCTTGCTAACAGAACAGCCCTGATGCAAGAGAATCCCTATGGGACTCCCAACTTCCTGGCTCTGAGATTTCACCTCTTTCATTCCCTGGTAAAATACATGACAGGGCTATTGGTCATTACTGCTTCCTGCCACCAGGGGTCATCAGCTGTCCTGATCTACTTCAGTAATGTGCCTTTTCACTAATGTGTTATTCTGAATCCAGGACAAGCGATGCTAACATTAAGCTCAACAACAAACCTTCAGAAGCTCAGTGAATCAGGAACAAAAGCACAGGGAGCAGAAACCCTGAGAAAGGAGGTGTTAGTGCGTGAATGCATGGCCCTCTACATCAACGTTTGGGTCTTAGCTGCTACCAGTTCAGTAGGTTGCTAAGGGCTGGCCTCTGAACACCCTCTGCCCTGCTCTTGTTTCCAGAATGTGAGAAACGGCGTCTTGTACATGTGATGACCAGCACACCTGGGACTTTCTCAAGCTGCAGCTTGTGTAGTTGTATGTGGATCCCTTGGCGAGATGAGCCTTTCAATGTGGTATTCTTCTGGGTATCTGGGGGCCTACTCTTGTATCATGCTGGTCCTCAGTACTTTTAGGATCCACCACACCCACTATCTTGGATCCTAATGTTTGTCATTTTTATTTGTTTAATTTACTTGAAAGGCAGGAAAACAAAGACTTGGGTCTGTTTGCTTATGCTGCAGATACCAACAACCATTTGCCTAAGGCAGGCTGAAATGAGAAGTCAGGCACCCAGTCAGCAACTTCCTTGTGGCTGGTGGGGACTCAATTACTTGATCCATGACCGGTTCTCTGATAACAGGATACAGGAATCCCAAGCCTTCTCTGAGTGCTGATTATTGCACTGCTATATCCTTAGCCATGTTCTCCCTGCATTTTCCTCACATTCAGTTCTCCTGGACCAGGGGAGTTTTCTTTGCATTAAGCTTATTAATATCCTCCATGTGGGAATAGCAAAAATGCATAATAAGGCATTTAATTTCATCCTTAGCTCTAGACCCTGAGCTTCTCAAAATTGCTCTAAAACATTCTGATGCTGTACAATCTCTGTGATGTCAGCAATGTCCATCAAGTTTTCTGGAGGCTTCTCGTATTTCTCAGTTTCCTTTAAATTAATTGGGAGCGTTTGGCCAGTAACAACCAAGGAAATTTAGTGGCTCACACCATCATTTCTAGGATGAGACATTGGATAGCCAGTGCATGATCCTCAATGCTCTCTCTTCCTTTGCCCTTGTAACCCTGACAAGCACATGTTGAGATAACACCACGTATGGAAGGAACCCAGATCCCTGACTGCTCAGATAGAAGAGAGAATATTAGCATCTAAACTCACTGGGTTGGAAATCAAGTCATGGGACACTAAGCTGCTTAGATTAGAGTATGTATTCATTATTTCAGACAAGCCTAGCCCATCTCTGCAAATGTGAGGGTGCTGCAAATAGTTCTTGGGGGAAAGCAGATTAAAAGTTCAGTTTATTTGGGTGCATTGTTCCCATCTATGGATAGATTTATTCTAAGCAGTACCATTTGAACTATTTTCCATGAACTTTTTGCAAGATTTATTCACTTGAAAGACAGAAAGAAAACAAGAAATCTTCCATTTCCTGTATTCACTCCCCAGATAGCTGCAATATCCAGAGCTGGGCTAGTCCAGAGCTCAGAGCTTCCTTTGGGCTCCTGCAGGTGTGCAGCAGCTCAGGAACTTGGACTGTCTTCCACTGCTTTCCCCAGGTGCATTAGCAGTGACCTGGATCAGAAATACAGCATCCGTGACTAGAATTGGTACGTAGAAATGCTGGCACTGCAGACAGCAGCTTTACCTATTAGGCCAAAGTGCCAGCCACTCCATGAGCTTTTTGAAGGTCGCACTTATATATTTTCTGTAGTCTTCTTGTTGATATTTGTAACATTATTATTACTATTATTTTAGATCCATATGAACAAATTCTTCTTGCAGACTTATTGGGCCGCTGGGGTGGGGAGGGGGGAGGTAGTGAGAGTGGCTGGACCAGTCTGAAGTCAGGAAGGAGCTAAGAACTTCATCTGAGCCTCCCATTTGGTTGCCAGGGACCAAACAGTTGGCCCCTCCACTGTTTTCCCAGACCATTAACAGAGGACTGAATTGAAATTGGAGCAGCCAGGACTTGAACTGTTGCCCATATTACTTTTCCCATATCCCACCATAATGTCAGCCCCTTCCTGCAGGTTTTACCAGTTGGTTAAATCTAGGCTATTCCAGTCATAGTCCCCTAAATATCTGCTACATTTTTCTGCTGTCCTCAATCTCCTCCCACTAGCCCCTAGTAATCACCACTCTACTCTTTTTCTTTATGAGTTGGATTATTCTATTTATATCATGTAAATAGAACTATGTAATATTTGTCCTGGTATGTCTGGTTTATTTTATTTAGAAGAATGCCTTCAAGTTTTATCTGTGTGGTAGCATATATCAGAATTTAAATCATGTTGAAGGCAAGGAACATTCCATTATGTGTATGTTCATGAGTTCATTTTTTTTAAAATTCCTTTCATTTTTATTGGATATGCAGATTTACAGAGAGATCTTCATCTGTTATTTCATTGTTCGTATGGCTGCTGTAGGTGAGACTTAGCTAGTCCAAAACCAGGATCCTGGAGCTTCTTCCAGGTCTGTCATGTGGGTGCAGGGGCCCAAGCACTTGGGACAGCACTGCTTTCCCAGACTGTAAACAGGAAGGTAGATCAGAAATAGAGTAGCCAGGACATGAATCCATGCCCATGTGGGATCCTGGTAGAGGATTAGCTTATTGAGCCAATGTGTTGGCCCCATCGATTCATTTTTTAAATTAAGATTTATTTATTTTATTGGAAAGGCAGATACAGAGAGAAGGGGATACAGAGAGGAAGATTTCCTGTCCGCTGGTTCACTCCCCAAGTGGCTGCAACTGCCAGAGCTGAGCCGATCTGAAGCTAGGAGCCAGGAGCTTCTTCTAGATCTCTCACACAGGTGCAGAATCCCAAGGCCCTGAGCCTTCTTTGACTGCTTTCCCAGGCCACAGGCAGGGAGCTGCATGAGAAGCAGAGCAGCCAGGATATGAACTGATGCCCATATATAGGATCCTGGCACGTGCAAGGCGAGGACTTTAGCCACTAAGGTGCCGTGCAGGGACCCATCAATTCATTCTTATATGAATATTTGTGTTACTATCATATGTGGGAAAAGTTCGATAATGCTATGGTGCACATAGATGTACAAATATCTTCAGGTACCTACTTTCAGTTATTTGGGGCATATGTCCAAAAGTGGGATTGTTGGATCATGTAGAAGGTTTGTTTATTTATGTATTTATTTAGGAATTACCAAGCTGTTTTTCACAGAAGCTGTAGCATTTTACATTCACAGTAGGACTGTACCAGGCTTCTAATTTCTCTGCATACTCACCAGCCATTATTATTTTCTTCTTCTTCTTTTTTTTTTTTTTAATAACCTACCCTAATATTGAGAAGTGCTATCTCATTGTGGTTTCTACATTGATTTTCCTAATATTGCTTATTGGCCTTTTCCATATCTTATTTGGGTATAATATTGATTAACATCCCTTGTTCATTTTCTAATTGGAATGCTTTGGTTTTTTGTTCCGTTGTAGGGTTTCTTTATATAATCTGAATGTTAATCCTTTAATGTACAAGTATGTTTTTCCATTCTTTGCTGCTTTTTCTCTGTCTTGATGGCTGTCTTTTTAATACACAAGAGTTTTTAACTTGAATGAAATCCCATTTACATATTTTCATTTTATTCCAGTGTTTTCGATGTCGCATCCAAGAAATTCATTTCAGATTCAATGCATGAGACCTCTCCCTATGTTTTGTCCTAAGAATTTTATAGTTTTAAGTTCATATATTTATTTAGATCTTGGAACCATTTTAAGTTGATTCTTATTTGTGCCTATAATGCAAGAAGAATTTGCTTTTTTTTTTTTGAAAGATTTATCTTTATTGCAAAGTCAGATATACAGAGAGGAGGAGAGACAGAGAGGACGATCTTCTGTCCAATGGTTCACTCCCCAAGTGACCGCAATGGCCGATGCTGTGCCAATCCAAAGCCAGGATCCAGGAACTTCCTTCAGGATCCCAAGGCTTTGGGCCGTCCTCAACACTTTCCCAGGCCACAAGCAGGGAGCTGGATTGGGAAGTGGAGTTGCCAGGATTAGAACCAGCACCCATACAGGATCTTGGCATGTTCAAGGTGAGGACTTTAGCTGCTAGGCCACCATGCTGGGCCCAGGATGTGATTTCTAAGACTCATTTCTGGATGGTTCGGTGGGAAGGATGCAGCTGCTACATGGTGGTCGCCCCTATGCTTCGTCTTTCCTCCTTTAGCACAGGCACTTGAGCCCCTGCCCTACTTCGCCTAAAGGAAATGAGACTGATTATCTTTATTGTTTGTTTTAAATAATGTAAATTGAACCATCTATGAAAATGTCATTTGTGAAACCATGTTAGATACATTTTTAAAATACAACAAATCAATGAATTATGTTCCAATAGTGGAGGAATCCTCAAATCCCTCAATATTACTAAAATGCTTGTTTTTGTCCTCAAAAATACCATCCGCTTAAATGATGGTTGATTACAGTCTACCAAAAATCTGTATCAGCTCTTTGGACATAATTCTTTTTTTTTTTTTTTTTTACATATTTTTTTATTACATTTAATTTTATAACGTTTCATAGGCTCTGATGTTCCTCCTTGCCCTCCCCCCATGGTGGATTGCTCCACCTTATTGCAGTATTACAGTTCAAAACTAGTCTTGTTTCTTTCAATGCAAGCATGTGCCTTGCATAGTGTCCAGTATCTGATTGCCCAGCTGAATTCAACTGTTTCCTGTGGAGACTAACTCTGGTCTGGAGACGTAGCTGGCAGATTATTGTTCCGACCAATTAAATGGCATAAGATAACATCAACAACAGTTTCCAACATTATGGGGTTAATTAACAATGTAATACTACATTTCACAGGTACCCTTTTACAAATTGACAGCATTTCAACTTAAATTAAGGCAAACATGTGGTATCTGACCTTTTGGGATTGACTCATTTACCTTAGCATGATGGTTTCCAGTTGGGCCCATTTGGCCACAAAGAACTGCATTTCGTTTTTTTTTTTTAATAGCTGAGTAGTATTCCATGGAGTAGATGAAGCATAGCTTTCTTATCCAGTCTTCTGCTGATGGGCATTTCGGTTGCTTCCAAGTTTTTGCAATTATTGATTGTGCTGCTGTGAACATGAGGTTGCATGTGGGTTTCTCGTGAAACAGGTGTTTTGGATATATTCCTAGGATGCTATTGCTGGATCATATGGTATGCGGATTTTCAGTTGTTTGAGTGTTCTCCAGACTGATTTCCATAGAGGCTGCACCAACCTGCAACACCCGCCCCCCAATGGAGAAGGGTTCCCTTTTCCCCACAACCTCGCCAGCAAGTGTTTTGTATATGAGCCATTCAAGAAGAATTTGCTTTTAAGCATTTCACATTTGCTTTGATTATTAGACCTGTAAGTGGGGATGTTGAGTAGGAATCTGAATATATGACTGGCACATTCTTCTTTTCATTTAAGACCTAGTCCAGCCGTTACAAACCATTCCAGAAATCAAAGCTCCTAGAAGGTAAGATTATGGAACTGCCATCAAATTTGTTGATTAGAAGGATTGTAGTGGAACACTGAGTGTCATGTATTCAAAAGAGGAGATTTGACAGATGTTCTTTCCAAAGGCTTTGCTGTGTGCTGCCTGTTACTGTTTCAGTCTTGTCTACCAAGCATTTCAGTTGCTTTTCAAGTGGTTTGATGATTAAAAGGATCCAGAGCATTTTTGTCAATGACTGTACCTTAGAGAGACCACCCTCGTCATACAGGAGAAGCTGTAACTGGCCGTGTGTGGGTTTTATAGACAGACAGATTTGGCCTTTAACTGCATTCTCATGAAGGGATCATTAGAGTCCAACAGTTCTGCCACCTGCTACCTGTGTGACTTTAAACAAGTCACTTTCTCTAGTCCTCAGTTTCCTCATCTGTAAAAGTCAATGTTGTGGGACTGGCACCTTGGTGTAATAGGTTAAGCGTCCAGCTGTGGTGAGTTATCTAATATGAGTACTGATTTGAGTCCCAGCTGTTCCACTTCCAATCCAGGTCTGTGCTAATGTGTCTGGGAAGGTAGTGGAAGATGGTCCAAGTGCTTGAGCTGCTGCACCCACTGCATGCACCCAGAAGAAGTTCTAGGCCCCTTGCTTTGGACTGGCTCAGTGCTAGCTATTGAGCCATTTGGGGAGTGACTAGTGGATGGAAGATCTCTGTCCATCTGCCCTTTCCCTTTCTGTAAACCTGCCTTTTAAATTAAAACAAATTATTTAAAAATTCAATGTTGTAAATATTGAGTAACATCAAATTAGTAAAGCATCTTTAGTAGTTACTAACACAATAGTTGCTAAAGAAGGTTAGGTGAAAAGAGAGGTAGCAGTGAAGAAAAGCCAACTATGAAATTAAGTCCTCATCATTGGGAATGTTCTAGAACAGACTACATAACAACCTCATAGGGAACTTTTATAGAGATTTTTTTGCACGGTTTTATCATGTGAGCAATGAGATTATTTCCCATCATTCTTATGATAGTTCTAATAACTCCAACAATAGAAGTGCTGATTCATAAGATAGAGTGCCACAGAGAGAGAAGGACAGATAAAGACCTGCTGTCTTCTGGCTCATTCCCCAAATGGCCACAAGGGCTAGGCCAGGATGAAGCCAAAAGACTAGAACTCTAGCCTGGTGTCCCATGTGGGTGGCAGGGGCCCTAAGCACCTGAACTGCCATCCTCTTCTACCTTCCTAGGTACGCTAGCAGGGAACTGGAGCAGAAGCTGAGCAGCCAGGATTCAAACCTGTGCTCTGCTGCTGGATGCTAACATTGTAGTCAGCAACCCAAGCTACTGCACCACAACGCTGATCCCTCCCATCCCCCGCTCCCTCTACTGTGACTTTGTTATGCCACTGCACTGCTGCTGACCCGTAATTCAGACCTTCATATTTAAGCTAGAACCTTCTCACAGTCCTCAAATTCATTCTCCTTCTCCAGTGTTCATCCTTGTCTTTAATGCTTTCTACCTGTCTTCAATCTGCAGTTGGAACTCTCCGCTCTCCTTATACGCTTCCAGCCATGCTCACTTTGCTGCAGTCTAATGAGACTGCTGCTTTTGCCCTAAGCAAAGGGTCTCTCCCTCACAGCACACACCCTGCTGCCCCACTTACCGAAATTTAGTGTTCCTTCTTCTGCCATGCTACCAGCCTTAATTTCTTTTTAAAAATATTTATTTTTATTTGAAAGTCAAATATGCAGAGAGGAGGAAAGACAGAGACAAAGGTCTTCCATCTGCTGATCCACTCCCCAAGTGGCTGCAATGGCTAGAGCTGAGCTGATCCAAAGCCAGGAGCCAGGAACTTCTTTCAGGTCTGCCATGTGGGTACAGGGTCATCAGACCTTGGGCCGTCCTTGACTGCTTTCCCAGGCCACAAGCAGGAGGCTGGAAGGGAAGAAGAGCAGCTGGGATGCAAACTGGTGCCCATGTGGGATCCTGAGCATGCAAGGCAAGGACTTTAGCAGCTAAGCTACCATGCTGGGCACCAGCCTTAATTTCAAGCCAAGACCCCCTTCTACATGTGCACTTGGGTGCCTTTCTTTGTGCCAGGTTCACAGAATGCCTTATTTCCCTTAAAAATCTCAAAGCATAATTTCTCCCATCAGTAGCTGTACTCCCTCCTTCCACATTCTTTCTCATTTTTTAAACAATCTCTTTATATGCACCATGACTCATCTCCTAAATGCCTCCCCCACTCAACAAATAAACAAAGTCCAATCCAATTGTATACAGGTTTGTACTGCAAAGTACTTTCAACATCTCAATCCTAAAAGCACAAATTAAAGAAGCCTTTTGAGATACTAATAAACAATTCGAAGTCTGAGTGGGGAAAATATAAGGCTACAATGGATTGGTTGCACTGAATGTTACCTACATGTTCTTAATCTACAGGGAGCTGCATTAGCTCTCCTAACGTCCCTTTCTTTAAAAAAAAAAAAAAAAGTCAAAACCAAAAGAGAAGATTGCTGAAATTATTTCTTTGACTTACTTTTTAGCTCTAGCTTGTGAACTTAATTAGCTTAAGCCTTTTGTTCATTTTTATGGGTAATGGAGTTTTGAATAAATGAGCCATTCTCCACAGTTTGCTCATCAGAATGTTTCCATGCGGCATCTATTTAATACCCTGAATATTCAGAGTAGGCTATCATAGAAACCAGGGGCAAATATCACATTTGTGCATCGTCACAGCTCCTATGTTCCTGATGTTGTTTAGGAAAGCACTGCTCACTACTAAGAATTAAATATGCTGAACATATTTCCTGCTGAATGGAATCTATTGTATTCGCACATAGCCTTAAGGGTCAATGTGCCTTAGTGGAAAAATATCTCGCACGTAATACTAACTTAAGTAAAGTGGGGAAAGGAGCATGCTGAATAGGGTGCGTACATGTTCAAGTGCATAAAACTTTCAAGAGATATTGGGTCTGAGAAGCCTTTTTATTTTAAGATTATTTTATTTTTGTCTGAGTCACAGAGAGAGAAGGAAAGACAGAGAGATCGTCCATCTGCTGGTTCACTCCTAAATGGCCTCAATGGGTAAAGTTGAGTCAAACAGAAGCCAGGAGCCAGGAGCATCCCTGAGGTCTCCCACATGGCTGCAGGGTCCTAGAGACTTGAGCCATTTTATGTTGCCTTTCCAGAAGATGAGCAGGAAGCTGAATTGGAAGTGGAGTAGCAGTACTCAAGCTGGCAGCCATATGGGATACTAGTGCTGTAGGTAGAGGATTAACCTACTAAGCAATGGCACTGCCCTGGGACACCTTTGCTAAGAACTTATAGATCCTATTTAGCAGTCTGCTATGGAAATGAAGTCAGAGTACCCTTCTTGGGTTCTGATAAGTGTAGATACCTTAAAGAAAGAAAGAAAGAAAGAAAGAAAGAAAAAAAGAAAAGAAAAGAAAAGAAGAGAAGAGAAGAGAAGAGAAGAGAAGCTGGGCCCAGTTCAGTAGCCTAGTGGCTAAAGTCCTCACCTTGCATGTGCCCAGATCCCTTATGGGCGACAGTTCTAATCCCGGCAGCCCTGCTTCCCATCCAGCAGGCCAGTGGCCTGCGAAAGCAGTACAGGATGGCCCAAAGCTTTGGGACCCTGCACATATGTGGGATACTCAGAGGAGGCTCTAGGCTCCTGGCTTTGGATCAGCTTAGCTCCAGCCATTGCAGCCTCTTGGCGGGGGGGGGGGGGGGGGGGGGAATCGTCAGATGGAAGGTCTTCCTTTTTGTCTCTGCTCCTCTGTATATATGACTTTCTAATAAAAATCTTAAAAAAAAATAAAGCAGTCTTCACTGAAATACATTATATCAGCACTGTACTTATGGAAATCTTCAGTTTGGATTTATTGAAATAAATGAAAATACTTGTTTAAGCTTGAGGGTCATATCTGGAACTTAATTTGCCACATGTATTCTATATACCAGCTCACTGGTCAGGAAATGATCTCCCTGCTCCAGTTGACTAATGATACTTTAATCTTTTTAGCAGACCTGTACAGTGAATGCTATTATTCTTTCCACTTATTCAGTCGGGAGGGGAGAGGCAGTAGTAGAGGTCAAGTTCAGACTGGGAGATCTGAAGCCAGAGCGCCTGCGCTTGCATCTCAGCTCTTGCACTCACTAGGTGTATGACTTTCAGGAAGTCACCATGTGCCTCAGTTTCCTCATCTCTACAGTAAGTTGGGACTCTCTTATACTTTCATGATATAAAGTATTGATACATCAGAGCATCCTTGCCCTACTGTTCCAACACATGGTCAGTGCTGAAAAAAAGTAGGGAATCTTTCTTTCCTTCTTATAGAGTTAGTTGGCCATCCTCTGGTCAGTCCGGGGGACAAGTAGAAAAGGAAAATGTGAGCTACCGGTGGAGAAGAGCTATGACTGCTTGGATTCAGGCGCAAAGACATGGGTGCAGAAGGGTTGCGGGGTACAGTCTGCAGAGTCAGCGCCCTTGCTGTGTCCCATATGTGTCTGGGCCAGCCCACATCCTCTAGGGTCCAGGCAAGGAGAACAGTCCGCACGTAAGAAAGGCTCCAGGAAGAGTTCAGCATACAAATGACTAGGTTTAATTCATCACAATGAATTAATTTTGAAGCTAGTGTTTTACCCTCTTTTTAAAGATTTATTTATTTTTATTGCAAAGTCAGATATACAGAGAGGAGGAGAGACAGAGAGGAAGATCTTCTGTCCGATGAGTCACGCCCCAAGTGACCACAATGGCCAGAGCTATGTCGATCTGGAGCCAGGAGCCAGGAGCTTCTTCTGGGTCTCCCACACAGGTGCAGGGTCCCAAGGCTTTGGGCCGTCCTCAACTGCTTTCCCAGGCCACAAGCAGGGAGCTGGATGGGAAGTGGGCCGCCTGCATTAGAACCAGTGCCCATATGGGATCCTGGTGCATTCAAGGCGAGGACTTCAGCCAGTATGCATCGGTGCCGGGCCCTTATCCTCTTTAAAAGTAGTACTTTATCTGATGGTGTTTTTTCCTCAGGAGACCTGAAGAACAGGCTTTCTGGGTGGCGAGCTTTATATGGTGTAATCACTGAATTTTATTTTAGCCTTATTTTAGCTTGATTTCTTTCTTATGTCTTTTTTTTTTTTTTTTGTAGCTAAGACTTGTACTTTGCCTTGTTTGTCTATTTCGCTCATGTGTCTCATTTTCTGTCTCTTTTTTCTTATGGATACATGCTTAGAAACTCATCGTAGGCTTTTCGTTGTGGTGTAGTCCCTGCCACCCGTGTGGGCTGTCCCGATGGAATCCCTGCCTCCCGGCTTCGGCCTGGCCCGGCCCCGGCTGCTGTGGCCATTTGAGAAGTGAACCAGTGAGATCTTTTTTCTCTCTGTGTTTCTCTGTCTGACTCTGTCACTCTGCGAATCTTTCTTTAAAGAGTTATTTATTTTTATTGAAAACTGAGATATACACAGAGGAAGAGAAATGGAAAGAAGATCCCTCCATGTTCTGCTTTGCTTCCCAAGTGGCCGCAACGGTTGGTGCTGAGCCCATCAGGAGCCAGGGGCCTCCTCCGGGTCTCCCACACAGGTGCAGGGTCCTAAGGCTTTGGGCTGTCCTTGACTGCTTTTCTAGGCCACAAGCAGGGAGCTGGATGGGAAAGTGAGGCTGCCAGAATTAGAACCGGCGCCCGAAGGGAATCCCGGCACTTGCAAGGCAAGGAGTTTAGCGACTAGGCTACCACGCAGGCACCAAATAAAAACAAATCTTAAAAATAAATAAAACCGGGCCCGGTGCAATGGCGCAGTGGTTAAGGTCCTCGCCTTGCACGCCCGGGATCCCATGTGGGCGCCGGTTCTAATCCCGGCCGCCCCGCTTCCCTTCCAGCTCCCTGCCTGTGGCCTGGGAAAGCAGTCGAGGACGGCCCAAGGCTTTGGGACCCTGCACCCGCGTGGGAGACCCGGAAGAGGCTCCTGGCTTCGGATTGGCATAGCATCGGCCGTTGCGCTCACTTAGGGAGTGAATCATCGGACGGAAGATCTTCCTCTCTGTCTCTCCTCTCTGTATATCTACCTTTCAATAAATAAATAAAGATTTAAAAAATAAATAAATAAATAAATAAAACCAATTCTTTTGGGAGAACCTCACAGAGTTCCAGTCAGTGTTGCTAGATAACCCACTATCACATGGACAACTCCACATTGTTTTAATGATTTATTTATTTACTTCAGAGATAGAGGTTTTGCATCTACAGTGGCCAATGCTGGACCAGGATGATGCCAGGCACTAATTAGGGCTCTCCCATGTGGGTGGCAGTGATCTAAACATTTGATCCGTCTTCTGATGCTTTCTCCGGGCCAATTAGCATGAAGCTAGAACAGAGGTGATGTAGCTGGGACATAAACACCATTGCAGGCAGAAGCTTAGCCCACTATGCCACAACTGCAGCCACCAACTCCACATTTTCTACAAAGCTTCTTTAGAGCTTTGTTACTCAGGCTCAGCACAGTAGCGCAGATCAGTAGACAGGAAAAAGAAGAACTCTGGTTGATGCACTTGTATTTGCTCAAAGGTATCATCTTTGAATAAGGATATTTGCATTTTTGAGCATATGCAAAGGGATAAAGTATGGGGGTGGGGGCTGGAAATTGTTGCGACCAGAGCTGTGGCATAATGCGTAAGGTTTCAGCTTACAGTGCTATATTGCCAGTATGAGCCCTGACTGCTCCGCTTTCTATTCAACTGACTACTAATGATCCTGGGAAAACAGCAAAAGATGGCCTAAGTGCTGTAGCTCCTGCACATGTGTTGGAGATCCAAAAGAAGGTCTGGCTTCGTTGTACCATCCCAGTTCCTGCCGTCGTGGCCATTTGGGAGTGAACCAGCAGGTGGAAGATCTCTCTGCCCTGCCTTTCCCTCTCTTTCTAACTTTACCTTTTAAATAAATAAATTTTTTTTTAAAAGAAAATTATTGTAGGATAGCATTTATCCATATGCATTGCTCCAAAGAGCAGGAAGTTCTTCTAAGTACCTGACAGGGTAGCAATATATGCCAAAGTCACCTTGCTAATCTGTGCAAAATAAAATACTTAGGATGCTGTTGTGTCACAGAGGACTAAGTTGCCAACTGCAATGTAGACAACTTAATTTTATTTTTTTATTGCAATGTCAGATATACAGAAAGGACGAAAGACAGAGAGGAAGATCTTCTGTCTGATGATTCACTCCCCAAGTAACAATGGCCAGAGCTGTACTGATTTGAAGACAGGAGCCCGGGTCTTCCTCCAGGTCTCCCATGCTGGTGCAGGGTCCCAAGGCTTTGGACCGTCCTCCACTGCTTTCCCAGGCTACAAGCAGTGAGCTGGATGGGAAGTAAGGATTAGAACCGGCACACATATGGGATCCTGGCACGTTCAAGGTGAGGACGTTAGCCACTAGGCCACTGTGCCGGGCCCATGCAGACAATAATATCAGAGTAAGAGCCTGAGCCCTGCCAGTCCACTTTCATTCCAGCAAGGGAAGAAATTGTGAGCAAGCCCAAGACTCAGTTGCAAGGGGAGACCAGGCTGGGGGACTGAGTTCCCAGCGCTGGCCTGGTCCAGCACTGCCCTTTGCAGCCATTTGGAGTGATTCCGTGGTGAAAAAATGTACTCTCTGATAGCTGGCAGCATGAGCTAAATCCAGATCGTGTAGGTGGCACAGTCAATATTGTCCTTGGCATCCCCAGCTGAATACCACAGTGTACATATTCTACCAGGAAGCCAGAAGGTCAAGTGAACATATAGACTAGACCTCAGCTTCTTGCATCTGGAATGTGGGCATCACAGCAGACAGCTGAGGGGCTGGCTGGCACACATGCCTATCCTGGAGATTTAGGTATTTTCTAAAAAAAAAAAAATTATTTTGGCAACTGGCATAGTAACATAGCAAGTTAAAACACCATCTACAATCCAGGCATCATAGTTCCTTACTAATGCCCCAGGAAAGGCTGCAAGTGGTAGATCAGGTACATGGAACCCTGCCGCCCGTTGGCACATCTGGATGATACTGCAGGTTCCTGCTGATGCCTTGGTCTACCTCCAAAAACCCCTGGGGAGCGAACCTATAGTTGGAAGAGCTATTGCTCTCTGATGGATCTCTGGCAGCTTTCCAACGACTCTGTCAACCTTAAACTCTAATCAAGGAGACAAACAAATGTATGTTCAAAATTTCTAAACAAAAACTATAGCTTTGGGCCCAGTGCCATGGCCTAGCAGCTAAAGTCCTCGCCTTGAATGCACTAGGACTTTCCAATAAAAAAATAAAATAAGTCTTTAGAAAAAACCTATTTGTAGTGGACAGAAGCTAGAAAAAGATGCAGAGGAGACCTCCTGGGTGCCAGTTCAGTACCCAAATACCAATGAGGTGTGAGACCCACAAGTGTTATAGCCCTGCCGGATCTGGTCTGCCCCCATCCCAACTTATGCTTTCCAGTGGGAGTAGCTGTCCAGTAGGGGAGCCCTCCACATTCCCCCTACCCACTTTGCCCGCCCCCCGCCCAGTTCTCACATGTGCTGGTTGGGTGCTGCGACCCAGGGTGGCATGACCTGCCTCGCTTCGGCATTTGCCAGTGGGTGCTGTAGCTTGGCCCGGGCCTGCCCACCCCCGATTCCAGCTGACGCTGGTGAGGGTTACAGCCTAGTACAGCGCAGCAGACACCCAATCCCAGCTGTAATGTGTACTGGTATGTGTTATGACTCAGCCTGGCTTGACCCACACTCTGTTCTGGTGCTCAGATTCGCCAACGGGTGATTTGAACTGGTTCAGCCTGTTCTGCCCCCAAAATGTGCCAAATGTATGCTGGTAGGTACCGTTTCCTGGCCTGGTCTGGGCTGCTCCCTATTGTGGTTCTTGTGCTAGCCTGCAGGGACTGTGCCCCGACAGAGGAGTTCCCCAAGCTTGTGCATCAGAACCTCGCAATGTCACATCTTTCACACATTGATGGGTCCATGGGCCAGCCAAACTGCATCCACCTTCTGTCCTGGCAGAAACAGTGGCCTTTCCTGACTGGCCTTCAACCCATTCCAGTTCTTACTGTTGGATGTTTCAGCACAGCCAACCCTGTTCTACACCCAGTCTGAGCTCACATTTGGCTCAGCAGGGGAAGAAACCTAGCCTAGCCCATCCTATACCTACCCTGGTCCTCCAGGGCACCAGTTGGTGCTAGAGTCTAGCCCAGCTAGGTACACCCAGCCCCAGTCCACACTTGCGCCAAGGGACACTGCAGCCATATCCAGGCCAGGTCACAGCTCCCACTCCGTCACCCACACTCACCAATGGGAACCCCAACTCGGCTAGGGTGTCCTTTTAGCTCCCCACTCCGGCCTTTTTTCCTGCCACAGATGGTGCATGTAATAGTGGTTGCTCTGTCCCAGCTTGCATAGCCCCTCACCTATCTTGGCCTTTGCCATCAGATGCTGCAGCCTGGCCTGGTCCGGCTGGCTCCCAATCCTAACTCTGGTGGGTGCTGGTACCTGGCTCTGCTCAGTCTGCTCCCATCCCTGGCTCATGCAAACCAGTAGGTCTGAAAGCCTAGCTTGGCAAGATCTGTGCTCCAGCCCGATTTCTCGTCTTGCTGTTGAACTAAGTTTTGCTCGGCCCTGCCCGATCTGCCCCATTCTAAAACCAACCCACACATTAGCCAACAGTTGGAGTTACTTTGCCCAGCTTGCCCGACCCCTTGGTCTGGACCATGTGATCATCAAAGTTATAACCCATTAGGGGAGTTTCCCAGGTCCCCCCACTTGACCCACTCCCAGACCCAGAATTCATACATGCCAGCAGGTGTTAGAGCAGTGCCCGGCATAGCCTGCCCTTCCATCTTGGCCGTGTATGTGCTGGTGAATGCTGCGGCCCGGCCCATACCACACCCTGTTTTAGGATGCACATGTGGGTGTTGCCACCCGAACCCGCCCAGACTGTCCTCGGTCCCTTTACCTGTGAATGATGGCAGGTTCCATGATCATACCTAGCTCAGCCCATCACCACCCCAACTTTTGAGCTAACCAGCGGGACTTGTATTTCCACAGGGTTTGGCCCATATATCTGTGCCCCCCAGGATCTACCCCCAGGCCTGGTTCTCTCGTGTGCTGGTTAGTGTCATGGCCCTGCCTAATGCGACCCACCCCCCTGATCCAACATTCAGTCAGGTACTGGGATCTGGCCCTTTTAGACATGTACAATGCACAATGCTCAAAAGCTCTGCAAAAACCATAGATTTGTTCATTTCACAGGCAGACAGATGTAAGAGACATAGAGACGTTTTTCTTAGTGCTTGCTCGGTCCTCCAAGGCCAGTGATATTCACTGGCGGCCCCATCATCATCTGTAATTGAGCCAAGATGGAGTGGAGAGTGGATTTGAATTTTTACTAATTTTTGAATTTTTACTAATGGTGACGGCTGCTGGTGACTGCAGCCTGGTAGTACACCTGCTCTCTCGGTATGCCCAGTGACATAAAGTTCCACCTCTGTCGTTTCAACAAATTCCTTAGATTTTTAAGTTTTGGGTGGCTGAGGTAAAACGAGTTTAAAACGAACTTCCCAAGCAGTTGAAGTAAGTTCCTTGTAATGACAGCAGGGTGTGCCAGGATAAAGAGAGAAGATGCTAAGATACATCTGAGTTAGTAATGTTGTTTACATTTCTGAATCTGCAGCTTATGCATTTCAAACAAAGTTTTATTTATAAGTATATGTGTTTTTAAACTGAACAAACATTTTCAAACATTTAAACAACAAAATAAGGGGGGGTTACTGAAAACTAGAGAATCCTTGAAGAATAAATTCATCGTTCCTTTCTCAATCTGCGTCTTCTGGGACTTCCACCTGTGGGGTGACAGAAGACGGTTAACATTTTCCACACTGTTAACAAACATTAAAAAGCTCATTATTAACATTAAACTGTTAATTGTCACTTCTTGGTTTCCTGGAAAGGAAATTAAAAACTTAAAGATATCTAATCACTGCATTTCAGAACAGTTCTGTGGCACAAGTACCTAGATTCCTAAACAAAGATGACTCTTACACTGATATGACTTCCACGTCCTTGCTCCTCCTGCTCTTGCTCGCTTCCAGATTCTTCCATGCCGGAATGCCTTCCACGTCCTTGCTCCTGCTGCTCTTGCTCGCTTCCAGATTCTTCCATGCTGGAATGCCTTTCAGGGCCTTGCTCGTCTTCCTCTTCCTCGCTTCCAGATTCTTCCATGCCGAAATAGCTCAGAAGTCCTTGCTCATTAGCCTCTTCTTCGTTTTCAGATTCTTCAGACTCTTCCTCAGAGTCCTCAGAATCATATTGAGGCTGGTGTTGAGAGAAGATTATCAGCCTAGGCAGCATGCAACGACACAGACGGAGTGGCGGGTTCCTCCTGCCACCATGCCCTGGGACTCTGGACCCATGGGAATCTGGAATACAAAATAGGTGAGGGGATCAAAAGGAAAAGCAGGGTTGGTTCCTTTTGGTTGGTCCACCACCAGTTCCCCGACCCTTGTATTTATGCTGCTTGAGAACTTTCCCTCTCTCTCCAGAGGATCCCACACTCTGTGCTACCCACTATTTCTGACACTTCAGGAAACAAGGGGACAGAATCATCCGGCTCTGGTCACATTACATATATATTTAATATTGACTTAAGGGCAGATTCTGTGGTGAAGCTAATTCCTCAACGCGTAAAACAGAGCCTGAGAATTGGGCTGCCACCTGCTGGCCGTGGCCGGGATTGCCTCCTCCTCCCTTTCCTCTGGGTTCCTTCCCCTCCTCTCCCCCACCTTCTCCTCCCCGCCCCCCCTCCTTCCCCCCTTTCCTCCCTTCTCCTTCCCTTCTTCTCCTCTCTCCGCTCTCCCTCTCCTCTCCCCCACCTTCCTCCTTGGCTGGAGAGCCCCCCTGCCTCCCGGGAGAAGGAAGCCAGCCACTGGCACAGCACCCCCTCTCAGACCCGCGCCATATCTCTTGTCTCCTCTGCCCTCCGGAATGAGGGCCCCTCTGTGGATGTATCTGACTCCAGGGCTCAAGGTTCTCTCTGTCAGGCACATCACCCTCCCAGACCTTGACTATAGCTCCCAGCATCTTCCTAAAACGTGGCACCCCAACCTGGGTGCTGCGGCTCCAGCACAGTTCCTGGCCACCAGGCGGCCAGTGTGGCGCTGCTCTCGGAGTTGGCTTTGGCGGTAGGGTGAGGAAATCCCAGACCCTATGGGATTGTAGCCTAACACTCAAAATAAAAATATATGAACTAAAAGGGAACAGACAGTGCGGAAGAGTGATAGGAAACACCACATGGGTAACTCACTGGTGTTCGTATCTTCTTCATCCCCCTCGGAGTGCTCTTCCTCCTCGTCGTCGTCCTCTTCGTCCGAATCCTCCTCGGCTTCATAGCCCTCCTCTCCCTGAATTTCCTCAGCTTCTTCTTGGTCCTCCTCATCCTCCTCATCTTCCTCATCTTCTTTGTACTCCTTTCCCTGATTTTCTTCTCCTTCGCTATCTCCAACATCTCCCACCACTTCCTCCACCTCCTCATCCTCCCACTCATCCTCGTCATCTCCCACTTCTGCCCTAAAGGCTCTTAGCATGTCTAGGAAAGCCCCAGTGGCCAGGGCCTCTGTGAGGATGATCATCAGCCCCACAAATACCAAGGCATTCCAGAAAGATCTGGTGATGGTGGCCGCTTCTCCACCAGCTTCATTCTGGCCACCTGCTTTCGGATTCCCTTTCCCTGTGGTAAACATGGTGAGAGCAGCAGGCTAGCGAGGAGCTCAACCGGAGCCGCTGGAGCCGCCGGAGCCGCCGGAGCCTCCAGAGCCGCCGGAGCCTCGGCTGTGACTGAAGCAGCAAAGATGGCGCCGGCTTAAGTAGCCCACCCTAGGGGCGGAGGGAAGCCGCTTGTAGCAAGGCATGCCGGGAGGGGAAATGGTGGGGGACACATGGATAATGAGAGTCTGTGATGGTACTGCTGGTGGCGCTATGACGGGAAGAAAAGGCGCGCGGCCGGCACAGTCATGCGCTGAGGGGGACACGCGTGACACGCCTGCGAATAAGGCGGGAAAGATTTGAACTGCCAGTCAGTGGCGCACAACTTGCAACATTTGGCACAGCTCTGAGTTCATTTGCTGAGAGCTGAAGATTGACATGCTTAGTGACCAATGAGTGATCAACGTATTCGGCTTCCAGACATCTCCGTCTCACCTTGCAGGCAAGCGGCTGCTATACTTGTCCTATAAGATCAGATGCTGAGGCGCAAAAACGGTGATTTGTGCCGCAGCCTCTACCTGGCAATAGTTTGTGGCAATGGAAATACGGTCATAAAAAGGATATCTATAAAGTATTACCTGTGTTAAGCAAAATTTGGACTTAATTAAACGTTAAAGTAATTGGGTCCAGCGCGTTAGCCTAGTGGCTAAAGTCCTTGCTATGTACGTGCGACGATCCCATATCAACTCCAGTTTTAATCCTGTCAGCCCAACTTCCCATCCAGCTCCCTGCCTGTGCCCTGGGAAAGTAGTCGAGGATGTCCCAGGGCCTACAAAACTGGGGGAGAGCAGTAGGAAGAGGATCCTGGCTTCTGGCCACATGGGGAGTGAATGATCAGGAAAAAGATCATTCTGTCTATCAGTACTCTTCTTTGTATATCTGACTTTCCAATGAAAATAAATCATTAGGGCCCCAAGTGGTAGCCTGGTGACTAAAGTCCTGACATTGCACGCTCCGGGATCCCATAAGAGCACCAGTTCAATCCCAGCTGCTCCACTTCCCAGCCAGCTCCCTGCTTATGGCCTGGGAAAGCAGTGGAGGACGGCCCAAAGCCTTGGGACCCTGCACCCACGTGGCACGCCCACAGGAAGCCCCTGGCTCCTGGCTTCACATCAGCTCAGCTACGGCTGTGGTGGCGACTTGGGGAGTGACCCAGCAGAAGCAAGAGTTCTCTCTCTCGCCATCTCTCACTCTCTCTCCAGTTCTGATGTTTAGAGTCTGAAAACATATTTTTTCCAGGGCAGCGGGTAGAGCTGGCTTTGTAGCACAGCTGCTTCAGCTGCCTATGATGCCAGGCAGCCCTTACCCAGGTCCATAGCCTGCTGCTCCCCTTGCCATCTGGCTCCCAGCTGCTACGCCAGGAAACGAGGTCTTGAGGAATGGAGGTCGTGGGCCCCGGCGGTGCACGTGGCCATCCTGACAGAGTTCCTCCTGCCTTCAGCCCAGGCTGCTGGGAGCATTTGGAGAGCGAACCAGCGCATGCAAGAACTCTCTGTCCTTTGTGCCTCTCCTCCCTCTACCCCTCTGCCACACACACACACACACACACACACGCGCGCGTGCAAATTAATTAATCCTTAACACTGGAAGACTTCCCGCGTGAGGGGTTAGGGAACTGAGTGATGCCACAAGAATAGAAGATCTTAAGAAGAATAAACAGAAGGGCCAGGCACTGTAGCCTAGTCCCTAAAGTCCTTGCCTTGCATGCGCCAGGATAGCATGGGGGTGCCAGGTCTACTCCTGGCAATCCCACTTCCCATCCAGCTCCCTGTTTGTGGCCTGCCAAAGCACTGGAGGATGGCCCCTGGCCTTGGGAACCTGCACTCGCGTGGGAGACACGCAGAAACCTCCTGGCTCCTGGCTTCGAATCAGCTCAGCTCTGGCCGTTGTGCCCATTTGGGGAGTGAATCATCAGACAGAGAATCTTTCCCTGTGTCTCTCCTCTCTGTATATCTCACTTTGCAATAAAATGACATAAAGTCTTTAAACAAAAGAAAAAACGATGCATTTTTTTTTTCTTAATTTACAGATTTCATTACATTGCCTTCCAGGGAGAGCTGGTTGAGGCTCCTGGCTTCAGATCAGCTCAACTCCAGCCACTGCAGCCATCTGGAGAGTGAACCAGCAGATGGAAGATCTCTCTAACTCTCCTACTCTTTCTATAAAATCTGCCTTTCAAACAAAAATAAGTAAGTTGTAAAACGCAAATAAAAGGCTTGCTCAAAAGAAAATACATTTTATTCGAATGGGAGATTGCGAGATTGAAAGAGAGACAGAGAGAGGGACAGAGAAGAGACAGAGAAAGAGACAGAGAGAGAGAGAGAGAGAGAGAGAGAGAGAGAGAGAGGTGGATCTTCCATCCACTGAGTGTTTCACTCCCCACATGGCCAAAATGCATGCGGCTGCAGCTGGCTGAAGCCAGGAGCCCGAAGGCAGATTTAGAGAGAGCAAGATCTCCATCCTCTGGTTTACTCCTCACAGAGCTGCAATGGCCAGAGCTGAGCTGACCCAAAGCCAAGAGCCAGGAGCTCCTTCGGGCTCTCCCACATGGGTGCGGGGTCCCAGGGCTTTGGGCCATCCCCCACTGCTTCCCTAGGACACAGGCAAGGAGCAGGGTGGGAAGTGGAGCAGCCAGGACACGAACCAGTGCCATCTGGGATTCCCGCGTGGGCAAGGCCAGGATGCAGCCCCTGAGCCCTGGCGTGCACTCGCACAGATCTTGGAGGGAGGCGCACAAGGGCGCGGGCAGGAAGGCACACAAGGGCGCGGGCGGGAAGGCGGGGAGCCGCCCCAGAGCTCCGCCCAGTGCACGCAGCACGCTGGGGCTTCCCTAGGTCCCCCACAGCCTGCTCCTCAGCCTGGGCTCCCAGGGCCGCTGCAAGGCAAACACCTTGGAATCCCATCCGCGCTCAACTCCTGCTGCAAGCAAACAGCCAAGAGCACCAAGGCCCCACCGCGCCTGTGCCCAACCAGTCCCTGCCCACACACACGCCCACCCCCACCCCCACCCCCACCCCCACCCCGTGCAAGCCGCTTTGCCGCTTCCCACACCCACTCGGTCCCACTCGTGGCAGCTCGGCACAGGGCAAAGTGGCCAGCACACACACGCGCTGGCTCAGAGGCTAGAACCCTGTGCCTCCCGGGGACTGCCCAAGGGCTCCAGGGACACAAGCCGCTGCTCCATGCACGCAGGGAAGCTGGCCCGCAAACACAGGCATGGCACAGAGCCCTGCGCCTACCGTGCACGGCACACAGGGAGGGAGCTTGAGCTTGGGCCCTCCCACAGACCGCACGCCAAGCCCCCTGCCACTGGGGAGGCCAGTCCGCAAGGCCGTGTTCTAGAAAGACCTGGAGCACTTGGCAGCAACAAAAGCAGCACGGGAATCCTGTGACCTATGTGGGGGCTGCAAGTTAACAAGTGATTCTCCTTGGAGGCGGCCCCCTGGCATAGTGCCTAAAGCCTCCGCCCAGGGTGCCGGCATCCCACACAGGCACTGGTTCATGTCCTGGCTGCTCCACTTCCCCTCCAGCTCCCCGCTTGTGGCCTGGAAAAGGAATTCACGGTGGCCGAAAGCCTTGGGACCCTGCACTCGCGGGGTAGTTCCAGAAGAGGCCTCTGGCTCCTGGTTTTGGATCTGCTCAGTTCTGATTGTTTTGGCTGCTTGGTGAGTGCATCAGCAGATCGAACATCTCTCTCTCCTCTCTGTAAATCTTTCATCTATTAATAATAAAAACCTTTAAAAATAAATAGTTTTAGGGCCCGGCAGTGTGGCCTAGTGGCTAAACTCGCCTTGAACGCGCTGGGATCCCATGTGGGTGCTGGTTCTAATCCCGACAGCTCCACTTCCCATCCAGCTCCCTGCCTGTGGCCCGGGAGAGCAGTCGAGGATGGCCCAAAGCCTTGGGACCCTGCACCTGCGTGGGAGACCCGGAAGAAGTTCCTGGTTCCTGGCTTCGGGTCGGCGCAGTATCGGCCGTTGCAATAACTTGGGGATTGAATCATCAGACGGAAGATCTTCCTCTCTGTCTCTCCTCCTCTCTGTATATCTGACTTTGTAATAAAAATAAATAAATCTTTAAAAAATAAATTGTTTTTTTTTTCAAAATTTTTAATTAACAATATTTTAAGAACCATTACTATAGTGTAGCATGTCAAACCTCTGCATGCAGCGCTGGTATCCACTATGGGTACTTAGTCACATCACAGTACTCTACTTAACATTCAGTTCCGCGTTTATGTCCTTGGAAAGCTACAGAGGACGGCCCAAAACCATGGGACCATGCACCCACATGGGAGGCCGACTGGTGCATGTGATGCAGCTCTGTTTTTCCCAGTTAGAGAGTTTATCAGAAAATGATAGTCCTTAACTCTCTCTCTCTCTCTCTCTCTCTCTCTCTCTCTCTCAAAACTCAGTAAAAGCAATATATAACCTTAAACATTATATGTTATAAATATCTAAGAGGAGGTTAAATTGTTCATATCAGAACCTGCAAATCCTTTTTTTTTAAAGATTTATTTTTATTATTTTTTTATTGGAAAGGCGGATATACAGAGAGGAGAGACAGAGAGGAAGATCTTCCGTCTGATGATTCACTCCCCAAGTGAGCGCAAGGGTCGATGCTATGCCGATCCGAAGCCAGGAGCCTCTTCCAGGTCTCCCACGCGGGTGCAGGGTCCCAAAGCTTTGGGCCATCCTGGACTGCTTTCCGGGGCCACAGGCAGGGAGCTGGAAGGGAAGTGGGGCTGCCGGGATTAGAACCGGCACCCATATGGGATCCAGGGCGTGCAAGGCGAGGACTCAACCACTTGTGCCACCGTGCCGGGCCCAAATCCTTTTTTAAAAGATTTTTTAATTTTTTTTGTTGCAAAATCATATTCATAGAGGAGGAGAGACAGAGAGGAAGATCTTCCCTCTGTGGATTCACTCTCCATTCACAATGGCCGGAGCTGAGCTGATCCAAAGTCAGCACCCGGGAACCTCTTCTTGGTCTCCCACAGGGGTGTGAGGTCCCAAGGCTTCGGGCTGTCCTTTTTTGCTTTCCCAGGCCTCAAGCAGGGAGCTGGAAGGGAAGCAGGGCCGCCAGGAGTAGAACCGGCGCCCATATTTGATTCTGGCACATCCAAGGTGAGGACTTTAGCCACTAGGCTACCATGCTATACACTGTGGAAAGCATTTTTAAAATAATATGTTTGACGGAGAAATTTCCCATGTGCCAGCTTATTTCCCCATTGCTGTTGGCGTGCTGAAGCCAGAAACTAGCAGCTCAGTGCTGGTTTTTGATATGACTGGCAAGAACCCAGGTACTTGGAGCATAACTCGCTCTGTCCCAGGGACTGCATTAGAAGGAAGCTAGAGGGCCTCAGTGGTAGCCTAGTAGGTAAAGGTCCTCGCCTGGCATGTGCCAGGATCGCATATGTGCAGTGGTTCATAGTATGAATTCTCAACTTCCCTTTCAGCTCCCTGCTTGTGGTCTGGGAAAGCAGTGCAGGACATCCCAAAGCCTTGGGACCCTGCACTCACCTATGAGGCCCAGAAGATGCTCCTGGTTTCGGACTGTCTCGGCTCTGGCTATTGCGGCCACTTGGGGAATGAACCAGTGGATGGAAGATCTTTCACTCTGTCTCTCCTTTACTCTGTAAATGTGACTTTCCAATAAGAAATAAAATACATCTTTAAAAAAAGCTGTTGATTTCTTTGTAATCCTAGCAACTGTGTATAATTACGATACGTGAGGCTGAGCCCAACAAAAATCTTAGATTGCTTTCTGAGAGATCATTCTAGGAGACCTGCACATTTACTGCTTGTCATAACTGTGCTAGCAATGAATACAGCAGCCAGGGGAGGCACACAGACCTATTGCTTACGCTGCTGATTAGGATGCCTGGGTTCCATATTGCGGTGCTTGGGTTCAAGCCATTTCTCTTTCCTGATTCCAGCATTCCCCTGCCTTTTTTTTTTTTTTTTTTTTTTTTTGGAAAGTCAGATTTACAGAGTGAAGGAGAGATAGAAAGATCTTCCATCCACTGGTTCACTCCCCATGTGGCCGCAATGGCTGGAACTGAGCTTTTTCTGAAGTCTGGAACCACGAGCTTCTTCCACACAAGTGCAGGGTCCCAGGCTTTGGGTCATCTTCTGCTGCTTTCCCAGGCCACAAACAGGGAGCTGGAGGGGAATGGGTAGCTGGGATGCAAACTGGTACCCGTATGGGATCATCGTGGTTGCAAGGTGAGGATTTAACTACTAGGCCACCCTGCCGGGCCCTAAAAAGTTGTTTTCTGCAAGTGCCATGGGCAGAAGCAGTGAGAAAAACAGTGATGAACTCTTGGGTTCAAACTCCTCATTCTCCCCGTTATGTAGCATGACCTGCTAAAATAAGCTTGCCTGAGGACAGGAAAAGGGTAACTAGCTTCAAGGTAGAACTCAACCTATTTTACTTGCTAGAACTATTCCCTGTTGCAGTCCAGGGTGTCCAATAAAGCAGATATTCACCCTTCAGGGTATGAAGTGCAGATTCCAAAAACGTGCTATGAGAATGTTTTTGAGAGGAGCCATTTATCCACTCTGAGCAGAAAGGATGCGCTTCTCCTTCCATTTGGTTTGGATGCCAGGACCGATGACACCCTAAAATGGAAAGTCTTACATGGTAAGATTTTTAGGGGAAAGAAGGGAACGCTTCCACAATTGCTCTGAAAAAGGCTCCAGAGGGTGTCGAAAAGGAGTCAGCATTGTAGCATAGCTAGCTAAGCCTCCACCTGTGGTGCTAGTTGAAATCCCAGTTGCTCTACTTCAGATCTAGCTCTCTGCTAGTTTAGGAAAGCAGCAGGAGAAGGTCCCATGTTCTTGGCCACTGCACCCATGTAGGAGACGTAAAAGAAGCTCCTGGCTCTTTAAAGCCCAGCTCCATGGGGCAGGGCACCTGGGGAGGGAGTGGGTGGAAGTATTTATTTATTTGAAAGGGAGAGTAACAGAAGAGTGAGGTTTCAATCTAGTGGTTCACTCTCCAAATGGCCTCCATGACCAGGAATGAGCAGGCCAAAGCTAGGAGCCACACAGGTAGTTGGGGCCCAAGCACTTGAGCCGCTTTCTGCTACCTTCCTAGGCCATTAGCAGGGAGCCAGATCAGAAGTAGAACAGCTGGGACTCCAATGTTCATATAGGATGCCAGCATTTCAGTAGTGGTTTAACCTTAACCTTGTTACTACAGTTTTTGTTGTGGTCAGGTAAGGATGAAGAATTCTACTGTCTTTGATAGTTTGAACCTTCCACTGGTTCAGGGAAAGATTGTGCAGGATTTCTTGTTAGCTTGCTCTGCTGTGGGATAGAGGGGAAGTAATACAGAGGGGATGGGGGATGAGGATGGGGGATGACGATGGGAGATGGACACTGAGGCTTAAAACTCCCCAAGTGTCCAACTTCAAAAGATGTAATCAGGAGCCAACACCATGATATAGCAGGCTAAGCCTCTGCCTTTAGTGTTGGCATCCCACATGGGCAGCCTGTTCAAGTCACTGTCTCCTGGTTTAGCTTAACACAGCCTCATCGTACTTCTTGTCTCGCGCAGCTTTCCAAAAAAAAAAAATCAACTAAACAAACAAAAACAGACTCAAAATTTACCATCCTGCTGTGGCCAAAATCAGCTACTTAAATAGGAATAACAACTTCAAAGATTGCAAACAGAAGTAGCCACAAGATGGCAGCAGAGAATGGCAGCAAGCTCTGTGTTAGGCCTGGTGAGGGCTGCCAAGTTGTGTCTCATTGTCAGGCCATGCAGATGCAGTTCTTTTAAGCTCATTAGATTGTGGCGGCAAGATTTGTTTGTCCAGTCTAATAACAGATCCTGGTAATATTACTAACCCTTCATAGCTATCCTCTAAAATCAGTAATGCAGAACACTTAATATAGTAAACGGGCTATAATAAGCCATGAGTCAGTGGACATACAGGGTGCCTTTCCTTAGGAGTGCTGCCCAGGACCAAGATGGCAGCATCCAAATCCACCCACAGTGCTGACTGGCCTTCACTGCCCCGAGTCTTCCATGGCAGCTATTTTGGCTGACTGCTGATGCCTGGTGGCATCATTAGATATTCTTTTTAGCTAAGCCACCGATAATCAAAAAACAACTGTCCTTGAGAACTTTTTGGAAATGTTGTCACCAGATAGCTAGGTTCATCCCTAGTCAGTGAATAAGAGGAACAAAGGGACCCCTGAAATTTATTGTAATCTTTAAAACAGACAAACAAGGACAGAATTGTGAGACCAAATTTGAATCTCTCTTAAATATATTTCTGCTCAGTAAAAGAACACTGTTGCACCTTTCTAGTTTGGTGATTAACATCACCGGAGACTAAACTCAAGGTGCGGATGCCCAGGGTAAAGCTACGTGACAGTGCTGAGCAGGTACCCGCTAGTGGGTCATTCAGGGAGCCAGTGTGTTTAGAACACTTGTAGAAGAAGGTGATAAATTTCTAATTAGCATTGCTATTAATAACATTAACATTGCTGCAAGGGACCCTTAGGTTACCCTTTGCACTGCCCCTACTGCCTGCTATTGCTATAACCCAGTTAAGTTTGCTAGGTTCTCTTATCAGCAAGTGCATAGGAGACACACATTTGTCTTGGTGAGGCACCTGCTATATCAAAAACAGATTAGTTCTGAGGTTCTTTTTAAGATATGCCTTCTTATTTGAAAGGCAGAGTTAGAAAAGGAGGCAGGGAGTGGGGCAGAAATGGAAATAAAGGCAAAGATAGATCTTCTGTCCACTGGTTCACTTATCAAAAGGCCCCAGCAGCCAGGATTAGGCCAGGCTGAAGCTAGGAGCCTGTAGTTTCATCTAGGACTGCCATGTAGGTGTCAGGGACATCCTCTGCTGCTTTTCCAGGTGCACTGGCAGAGAGCTAGATCAGAAGTGGAGCAGTTGGGATTCAAGCAGGAACTCGTAAGGAACACTTTGCTGCACAGGCAGTAGCTTTACCCCCTGTGCCAAAAAGCCAGCCCCACTTCCGAGATTATCTTTGCAGGTGTCAGTACGCCATGGGATGTGTTACTTTCCCTTTACTATCTTACAGATTTATCTTGAATCCTCACTCAGACCACATGTGTTTCAATGCATATCTACTAATTTTTACTGAAATCTGATCTATGGAAAAATGTACAAACTGTACACATATATTTCCTTGGGAGCTTTCACAGTGTGAACACACCCTAGTAAAACAGCACTCATAATGAGAAAGAATATTACTACATCCAGTAATCTCTCAGTTCTGCTTCAAATCATTAAACCTTCCAGGAATGAACTGATCTGTCCTCCATCATGGCAGATTAGTTTTTTCTGGTTTTGAGCTTTAAGGTACTTCTGTTTGTGGAAAATGAAATTAAAACATTTGTTTTGCTGCAAAAAAAGTTGAAATCCATGCAGTTGCTTCTTGATACACACTTTTCATTAACTTTTTGAAGATCTCTCATGCACGGATTGCAACTTTTTTTTCACCCAAAATGAACTTGCAGTTCTATTTTCATGCACTTTTCCAAAAAGTGATAAACTTTCTCTCAGTATTCTTTTTTAAGATTTATCTATCTCCCCAGGTATAAGGCAGTGGCCTAGATTGCCTTGTACCTAGGCAAATGTTACACTTTTAGGAGAAAAGTCGTTAATACCTGATGGGCATCCTGGACCTGGTTAGTGCCAAATATGTGTCTCCTATTCATTTTTTTTCCCCAGATGCTATATGAGGAGCAGACTCTGGCATGCCAACAGATGATCTGGGGGCCCCCACGTGAATGTGTGCGGCCCTGGTAAGGCAGACAGGGCCCCAGGCTGGAGCAGCACACCACCAGAGGACCAGGCTTGGGGATCTGTGTGCACGGGAAGCTGTGGATTCCTCAGGGAAGCAGGTCTGGAGATATGTGGGAGAGAGGACTGCTGAGAAAGAATATGCCAGGTAAAGAGTGACTTCTGAGGAACTTCCACCAACCTAGCTAGTGCCAGTGCAGGGAAATGAGCAGGGCTGAGTCTAGGTGGTTTAGAGGAAGGAAACTGGAGTAACTTTTGGGACCAAACTAGTACACTGACCCACATGGGCGACTTGAGCTAGGATTGTTGGTTTCAACCACTGCCTACCAGCTCACACAAAAACCTGGCAGGCTCCACTACAATACCAACCAGTGAGTGTTGGGGTAAAGGGTAGACCATGTTAGGCAGGGCTATGACACTGACCAGCTCACGAGAAAACTGGGTCTGGGAGCAGATTCTGTGGGGGATCCTGAGCACACACCTGTGGGACTGCCATACCAGCTGATTTGCTTGAGGGCTGGGTGGTGAGGGACTGAGCTAGAATGACCATGGAACTCAACAACACTCATAGTTGTTGGGTTGGGAACAGGCCAGGCTGGTCCAGGCTGTAGCACTCGCAGGCACACCCATCCATCAGCTCACACAAATGCCGACACTGAGGCAGACTGCCAGGTAAGGACCTAGCTTCACTGGCACGAGTGGGCCTACTGAAGGAACTTGGGGAACTTCCCTGGTAGGCTATTGCTCCCACTGGTGAGCATGTGAGTCAGGACTGGGTTTTGTTCAGGCCAGGCAGAGCTGCTTCACTTGTTGGGAGGTGTATGGGTTGGCTCTGTAGGGGGCAGAACAGACAGGACCAAATCAAAGCACTGGCATGTGCAGGAGCCAGGATGGGGTGCAGGCCATGCTGAGCTAGGTTAGGCTATCACACCTACCAGGTTGCATGAAAGCCAGGGATGGGAGCAGACTGGGCAGGGCTAGGCTGCAGCACCCGCTAGTTGGGACTGAGGACGGGTCAAGTCAGGCCAGGCTGTAGCAGCTAATGGCAGAGGCCAAGCTGGGTGTTGGGTTATGCCAGACTGGGTCAGAGCAACCAGTGGCACACACAAGATGTGTGGCTGAGAGCGAGCTTGTTTGGGGACCTAAGGGGATACCACAGCTGGGCTGCACTATACCCACTAGTGAGTATGGCAGTTGGAATGAGGGTTGCA
Source organism: Ochotona curzoniae (assembly GCF_017591425.1). Lineage (NCBI taxonomy): Eukaryota > Metazoa > Chordata > Mammalia > Lagomorpha > Ochotonidae > Ochotona > Ochotona curzoniae. Next base: position 32,873,475 of record NW_024467087.1, on the reverse strand, counting down.
AACTGGGCTGGACATGGCTGCAGCATCCCTTAGCAGGGTGTGGACTGGTTCTAGGGTGTGTCAGACTGGGCTAAACTGCAGGATCCATTGGTGCTCACAAGAGCCAGGGTAGGTGTAGGACAGCTGGGCTAGGTCTTTGCAACCTCTGGACCATGCAAGAGCTGGGTCTAGGGGTGGACCAGGCATGACTTGACTGTAGTACCCAACAGTAAGAACTGGAATGGGTGTGGACTGCTTAGACAAGGCTACTATTCCTTCAGGACAGAATGCGGGTCAAGTCAGTTGGGGCCAAGGATCCACAAGTGTGCCCCAGATCTGCCACTGGGAGGAGACCTGATAGAGGAGCTTGGGGAATTTTTCTGTCAGGATGCAGTCCATGCAGGTAAGTGCAAGAACCAAGGCTGGGAGCAGCCCAGACCAAACCAGGTCACAGTACCTACTGGCATACTTGTGGCTTATATCTGGGGGCGGGTCAGGCTGGGCCAGCTCATAACACCCACTGGCAGGAGTGAAAACCAGGAAGGGGTGCAAGACTGGCCGGGTCCACATTAGGGCTGTGACTAAGGGCTGGCTGGACTGCACTAGGCTATTGCACCTGCCAGCATGAGCTGGAACTGGGCCGGGCTGAGCCAGGCTACGGTCCCTGATGGTGGATGCTGAGGTGAGGCAAGCCATTCCAGTATGGGCCTCAGCTCCCATCAGCACATGTAAGACTCAGCTGTGGCACTCTCCTGCTGGCAAGTGTGAGAACTGGGACTGGGGCCCAGCCAGGCTGGACAGGACTACAACTCCCATTGGCCTTCATATGAACTAGGTTAAGAGGAGAGCCAGGTTGGGCTGCCTATAGCCACTGTTGCAGGCATGAGCCATAGTAAATGCAGACTGGTTGGGTTTGCCATAGCACAAGCTGGCAAGTGCTAGGACTGGGGGCAAATCCTGTCAAGCAAATACTGTAAAAGTGTCTGGAAAGTACAAGATCTGAGGATGGCAATGGGCTCAGTAGGGAAACTGTGGGCACCTCTCCAATGGGCTGTAGCTTCCATGAGTGAGTATGAGAACCAGGGCTGCTGGTGGGCCTGCCTAAACAGGTTGTGGCACCCACCAGCATGAGTGTGGGCTGGATATTGGGGTTGATTGGGTTGAGCTAGGCTCCAGTGCTCATTGGTGTATATTAGAACTGAATGGGATGTGGGACAAACTGGATCAGTCTGCTATACATACCACCATACACAGGATCCAGGGCTGGGAGTGGGCCTAGAGGAGGTTATTGGAGGTCAGTCTGGCTAGGATCCAGTTTCCACTGCTGTACATGAGGGCCAAGTATGTGGTGGTTAGGGTTGGGCTTAGCCACAGCATCCATTGGTTTATTATGAGATGGGGCTGGGGACAGAGCTGATCAGGTGAGTAAAACTACCAGTGTGTGTGTGTGTGTAGGTTGATTTGCATGATAAACTGAGCTGTACTCCATACTGGCTGGCACACACAGGAGTCAGGTCTGGGGTCACCTCTGGTGAAATTTCTTTGGGGACCCCCAAATGGACCACCAGACTCAGAACTCCAACCACAGGGAAACGCAGGATCTGTGTGGTCTGACTGTGGAGTGCTCATGTCTGAACTGGGTCTCCTCAGTTGTTGAAGTCTGTGTAGTAGACAGCTCCACTTTTTTTTTTTCTAGTCTAAGAACTTCATTTCTTTTAAGTTATTTTTATTATTGTTTTATGATACAGTTCCATAGGCTCTGGGATTCCCCATCCCCCTCCTCAGGTCCCCCCACCACCCAAGTGATTTCCCCTCTAGTATTACAATGGTTGGTCCTTCATGAACCATCATATAAGTCCATCGTGCTATTAGTGAAGTGTTTCTCAACGTTGTGGGCATGGACAGTGTTGGAGAGTTCAGCATCCTACTGTTAGGATATTTTCAAGTGTTTTGTTGGGAATCCATCTTTGGTCTGGATACAGAGAGGCACAGTGCACTATGTCTCCACATGTGGACATGCCAGTCTCCGCTACACTTCTATTATACATCCCCATAAATACAGAGCCAGTGAACACAACCTACAACCGGGAGAAAAATAGTAAACTTTCATTAACATGAAGTTAAGGAACATGCCACAAAGATACCAGTGTGTCGCTAGAGCGATGAGAAAGAAAATCAAAAAACTTCTTGTAGAGATTGAAGCTACTGCATGACCCATGTGGTGCTGAAGGAATTACAATAAAAATTAGAACATCATTACCCGTGAGATGTCTGGTTCCACTTCTAATTCCAGCTTCTGCTAATACACATCTTGGGAGAGATAGCAGTGATAGTTCAAGTGGTTTACTTCCTGCCACTCACGTAGGAAACTGAGATTGGCTTCCCACATCCTGGCTTCCGGTTGTCCAAGCCCCAGCGATTGCCAGCACTTTCAGAATGAACCATCAGATGGAAGATCACTGTGTCTGTCTCTCCCCACACCCTGTTATGCATCTCTGTCTTTCAAGCAAAAATAAGGGAACCCTAAAAAGAAATCAGATTAATAGAACCCCTGTCTCAGCACATCAAAGCAAAATAATGAATGCAGAAAGTGGAATTTTCAGAAATGCCTTATTATATGTGATTCTTCCTAAATTGCGTATTGTTTCAAAGAAAATCTTTCTATACTGCTTCCTTTCTTTCTGTTAGGTATTTTTTTTAAAAGATCTATTTATTGGAAAGTCAGATATACAGAGAGGAGGAGAGACAGAGAGGAAGATCTTCCGTCCGATGATTCACTCCCCAAGTGAGTGCAACAGCTGATGCTTTGTCAATCTGAAGCCAGGATCCAGGAACTTCTTCTGGGTCTCCCATGCGGGTGCAGGGTCCCAAGGCTTTGGGCCGTCCTGGACTGCTTTCCCAGGCCACGCAGGGAGCTGGATGGGAAGTGGAGCTGCCAGGATTAGAACCGGCGCCCATATGGGATCCGGGGGCATTCAAGGTGATGACTTTTAGCCGCTGGACCACGCTGCCAGCCCCTCTGTTAGGTATTAATTAGAGAAGCAAGACCAGTGAGGTAGTCACATGGATAGGTGATAGAGAGAGATACAAAGAGCATTTCATTACAAGAAAATGGAATCCATGATTGTGAGAGCTGGCTAAGAAAATTCAAAATCCCTAGGCCGGAAGGGAGGATCACATATAGAAAGGAGCCGCATGGGCATGAGCCAATGCCATTGTCAACAAGCCGGCGGGAAGGGCGGCTGTAGTCAGGGGTGAGTGGGCGTCTACTCAGCTGCGCCTTAGAGTCTGACTCATGAAATAGCTAAGCCGCTTTTCAGGGCTTCCAATGATTAAGTCAAGTCAATCAGGATAATCCCCCGTACTTAAAGTCAATGTGTTAGATTTTCCCTATATCTTCGAAATCTTTTCAGTGCCCCCTGAAGGGATTTTTTTGTGCTGAATTGAATAACTAAGAAAAAGTAGCTATATACTACATAATAGCTACCACACTCTCCTCTGTCCTCACAGTTTAACTCAGGCAAGTTTGAGCATTAAAAACCCAGCACACTTTTGAAATGTAGTTAGTAAAAAAGAAACAGCTGTAAACATTAATAATATTCAAAATGCGAAAAAATGGACCCACGGATCAGATACATAGTAAAGCACTTCACGCTAAAGGAGCTATTTTTAGACTAAGATGCTCATGTGACTAAACTATATGTGTTTATGGTATTTAATTTTTTAATTATTATTTTAAAATTTATATGAATGAATAGGTTGCCTATTTTTCCTGATACAGATTTAGGAAAAAAATATGAAACTTCACCAATTTGTATGTCATCCTTGAACAAGAGTCACGCTAACCTTCTCTATCTCATTCCAATTTTGGTATATGTGCCATTGAAGCGAACACTACAGCAAAGAGGAATAGGGATTAACCCAGGAAATCCACAATATGATCAATTGGAGATCAATAAACAAAATATTATAATTTAATTTATATTGATGTATATGTCATTAACTTCAAACCGCATTTCATAATACACAATATCATTTTCTGCATGTGTGTATTTTTATATATATGTATATATACACACATAAATACACATACATGCAGAAAAGATTTATTAAAAGCATTGAGCATGTGATTGTAGGGGCTGCTTGTCTGTGTTGTAATTGAATCGAATTATCTCATACTTGCAAATACATTTTTCTGCACAGTCGTAAATGATTAGAAATGTTGTCAAACTTCATTTTTAAAAGAAGTTATTCATCATAAGGTGCTCTCACTACAGTATTTATTTTAACACACAGAAACTAGGAAGAGGAAGTAAAGGCTGGTGACTCAGCCACTAGAATCCTCTCAGCAGGAATCGTGATCATTTCACGCACTAGGTGAAGTGAAGCCCACTTACAGTTAAATAAATTCCCCTTCCTTCCGCACTGTCAGTAATGACAGAAGCCAAATACGCTTAATGTTGGTGTTAGTCTCCCACACAGCTTGCCTGCAAACATCCTTGCTAAATATTTCTGCCTCCTCAGAAAAGAAGTCATCTTGGAACAAGTGGTCTTTGTTGTCATGGAAACCAGATCCCCTGGCTGATGTCTGCCTACTCTAGCAATCAGAAGTGGAAATTAATTCACAGAAGCAGAGTCATAACTCCTAACTCAGCTACCTATGCCTAAGTCCATTGCAGGAAGGGGAGGAGAAAAGAAGACAGTACAGTGAAGGGTTTCATTCAATGAAAAGTGGACTTGGGATGCAGAGTTAAGGTGGTTAGAACATTCTTCAAACCATTCAACATAGACATCATTTCCTTTCTAGCCCGTAAAAACCTTCAATCTGGCCATAATGCTAGTGCTAGTGCTAGAAATTATTGGCCATGCAACTCCAAGTCCATAGCCACCCTTTGGGTGTCCTTTCATAAACTCCAGAATCAATTAATAAGATGTATACACCTGTGGCACACCTCTTATGTTTCCCTCCCTTCTTTGAGTGCCTCAAATCTCTATCCCATGGCAGGAAGGTAAGACCATGGACACACACAAAATAAATGGGTCACCTGGTATCTGATGCTGGCTTTCAGTGAGTCACATGAACTTCAGCTAAAAATCTCCACTTCTAAGACACCACGATGAATCTGTTCCTCGGGGAGTCAAGGTTGTTAGCTGGCTGACAAAATTAACATCTCCTTTCTGCTGCAGTTCTCCCTGTTTGCTTTTCCAGAGAAGAACCTTAAACCGTATCCCAATTGCTCATAAGCCTCAAAGTGCTATGCATGAATGGTGGAATGAGTAAAGATTAATGAGAAATGACAATGAAACTGTTAGAACTGAAATAAGAAAACCAACCGATAAATTTATTGTTCTATACAGCAGCCTCATAGAGATGGTATAATCACAAGGAGTCTCCACATCTGTCACAATGGGCTGTAGAAGGCTGTGCTTGCAGGAGCATGTTGCGATAGCATTAGGAGCAGAAAACCTAGTAAGGATGAGGGCACCGGGTTCAGGGGAAGGGAAAGCAGACACTGAGGCATAGAGTCTGGCACAGAATAGTGCAGATCAGTATTTGAGCAAATTCACATGGAGTCATCAGGAAAGCAAAATGTATACTCAGGATAGAAACAAAATGAAATCATGTACTGTATATTTTATGAGAGAGTACTTTTAGCACTGATGGAAACAAAACATGTATATTTTGGTGCAAAAAGCTTGGGGAATTTCTCTGTCAGGATACAGTCCCTGCAGGTAAGCACAAGAATCAAAGCTGGGAGCAGCCCAGACCAAACCATGTTACAGTACATGCTGGCATATGTATGAGTCATGTCTGAGGCCGGGCCAGGGTGGGCCAGTTCATAACACCCACTGGCAGAAGTGAGAACCAAGATGGGGTGCAGGACAGGCCGGGTTGGGCCACAGCACCAGCCAATTCACATTAGGGCTGGAACTAGGGCTGGTTGGGCTGAGCTGGGCTATAGTACCCACCAGCATGATCTGCGACTGAGAGCCGACTGAACTGGGTGAGGTGAGCCATGCCAGACTGGGCTGCAGCCGCAACTAGCACACATGAGACCCCAGGGCAGGAGAAAGCTGGTGGGGAGGGACCTGGTAGCTGGGCTGTGGGTATTTCCCCTGCTGGTTCAACTACTCACACTGGCAAGTGTGAGAATTGTAATCAGGAGTAGACCAGGCTGGGCTGGACTAACCGACTGTACCCACTGATACATGCATAGGCCAGAGTAAGAGCAGGCTGGTTGGGCATTGCTGCAGCATCAGCTGGCAAGTGCTAGGACTGGGGGCAAATCCTACCAAGCTGGACTGCAGAACCACCTGGAGAGGGTAAGATCCAGGACTGGGAGTGGGCCCAGTAGGGAAACTGGGCACCTCTTTTATGTGCTGAAACTTCCACTTGGTGAGCATAAGAACCAGGACTGGGGGGTGGACCTAGCTAGGCAGACAGTGGCACCACCTGGCATGAGTGTGGGCTGGTTAGCGGTGTCAATTATGTTGAACTAGGCCTCAATACCCATTGACATGTATGAGAGCTGAATGAGATGTGGAACAGACTAGGCCCATAGTGGAAGTTATTGAGGGTCGCTCTGACTAGGCTGTAGTTTCCACTGGTGTATGTGAGGGCTGAGTGTGTTGCGGGCAGGACTGGGCTAGGCCACATTATCCATTGGTTTATGTAAGGGGTGGGTTGGAAACAGAACTGACCCAGCAACTGCCATCACCAGTGTGTGCGTAGGCTGATGTGGGGGACAGACAGAACAGGACCCGGTACTGACAAGCACATATAAGACTCAGGTCTGGAATCACTTCAGTCAAGGTTTCTTTTAGGATTCCACCAACTGAACTGCTGGACTCAGTTCATTTGGGGAGAATTATAGGATCTGTCTTCGGACCACGGAGTGCATGTGTCAGAGCTGGACCTTTTCAGTGGCTTACTTCTGTTCCAGCTCCCTGATTGTGTGCTGAGAAAGCAACAGAGGATGGCTCAAATCTTTCGGACCTTGTAGCTGCATGGGAGACCTGTAGCAAGTTCCTGGCTTCAGATCAGCTCATCTTCAGCTATTGGCAGTCATTTGGGGAGTGAACCAGTGGATGGAAGATCTTTCTTTCCTTCTCACTGTAACTGTGCCTTTCCACTGAAAATAAAGAAATCTTTAAAAATGCATTTCTTTAGTTTTATTTGAAAAGCAGAGTTACAGAGAGGATTGACAAAATTTTCATCTACTGGTTCACTCCCCAAATGGTCACAATGGCTGGAGCTGAGCCAATCAGGAGCCAGGAGCTTCTTCTTGTTCTTCCATGTGGGTACACACACATGCGCGTCTGTGTGCGTGCATGTCCATATGCATACATATTTATATATCCTGGTATATACATATCTGTGTATGTATATAAGTGTGTGTGTGTGTAAAAAGAGATTCACTGTGAGCGAGTGGCTCATGTGATTTTGGAGGCTAAGACGTTCACAATCTGCTGTAGTGAGATGGAGGCCCAGTAGAACAAGTGCTGAAGCTTCACTCCAGTCTTTGAACTTGAGGTGTAGGCAGTGATGTAAGTCCCAGTTGGAGTCTGACGGCGTGAGAAGTGGAGTGATGTTAATGTAAGTTCCTGTCTGAGTCCCAAGGCCCAAGATCAAGGAACATTGATGTCCCAGGATGGGAGAAGTTGGATATCCCATCTCAGGAAGAAAGAACAAATTCCTCCCTCTGCCACATTGATGGAAAAAGTGGAATATCATGATTATTTCAGTCTATCTGATTACTACTGAAGAACAATATTGTTGTACATATTAATATCATTGTTCATGTGCTTGTGCTTTTGTATGTGTGTTTCTTGGGAACAAGGTGTGAAAATATATTCCATCACATCCCCATATAGTTGAGCAAATTTATATACACCTCAGTGTGAACAATGAAGGCCACAATAGTTAGTTGGAATAATAATATGGCAATAGGTTATGTATATTCTGGGATCATGTAAGGTAAAATTTTCTTTCATTCTAATTTCCTGTCCTTCCTATGTCATCATATTTTCTTGCTATGAACTTTAGCTGCTATCAAACTTTTTATCAACTGAGTCCTGCAATGTATTTCACTATATTGTTGTGCTGTTTTGCTCATTTTGGAAAAAGCATTGTGTAGTTATTTCCAAATGTTCATTTTCCCAGATAAGATTAAGTGTTGTATGGGTTTGCTCTTTTTATAACCTAAGTGGAGTGCACTTTTACTCCTATTCTTATGGGATATATGAAAAAAAAAAACTATGATACAGAATGTTGAGAAACATTCTCAGGTTCATACAGTAAGTAGCATGATTGGACTTGTCTTTCTGAATGTCTGAACAGAAAACTCAGATAGGAAAACATTCTATTTTGTTTTCTTCATGATAAAGTAGAAAGCTTGGAGACTTAGTTCTTGCGGTATGTCTCTAACCATGCTTCATTGAGTCAAGGATGGTAATCTTATTCAGAATAATGATAAGAAGTATTCTGCCTCACTCTGTACTTTCGCTATGAATCTGATGAAAACTAGAGTGATTTTTGCCGTGCTTTAGAGTCATCCAAGTGACTGAATCTGCTTGATACTCTTTGGATAAGCTGTGTCATAGAGCATTTGTGTTCTCTGACTTCATTCATTTGAGTGTGCCATGTGGTCAGTTGATTTGCTTAACTTTAACTTTTTGTCATCCTAAAACATCTGATTCCTCTTATGCTTTTTGAGCATGTGTCAGTTTTGCATTACATTGCATATCATTTACATATTACCATATTGATGCTGACCAGAAAAAGTAATGGGCCTTCCTGGTGTACCCCAGTAACTATTTTATTTTTAAAGATTTATTTTCATTGGAAAGTCAGATATTCATAGAGAAGGATAGACAGAGAGAAAGATCTTCTTTCCAATGATTCACTTCCCAAGTGACTGCAACGGCCGGAGCTGTGCCTATCCCAAGCCAGGAGCCCAGAGCCTCTTCTGGGTTTCCCATGCAGGTGCAGGGTCCCAAAGCTTTGGGCCATCATCCACTGCTTTCCCAGGTCAGAAGCAGGGAGCTGGATAGGAAGTGGGTCTGCCAGGATTAGAACCAACGCCCATATGAGATCCAGGCATGTGCAAGGCGAGGACTAGGCTACCCCACCGAGCCCCATATTTAGAATACAGTTGTCAGTAACTATTTAGAATACAATTGTCAGGTCAAGAAAGTCGGTACGCTGGACCTTGTATTGGCAAACACACACAGAATAAGGTCTGGGATCACCATGTGTCAAAGCTGGGCCTCCTCAGTGTCTTACACGGAGGAGTAGATAATATATCCAGATGCACATGGAGGACACTGTGTACTGTAACAGAGGACAGAGGACAGAATAAATTGATCAACTACCCCAGCCAAGAGTTGACAGTGAATACCTGGGCAGAAACTCTAAGGTGGACTATGTCAGCTAGTGGGTTCTGGAGAGATTTCATAGCACTTGGAGTGGTGAGATTGGCAGTAATACAGAACTGTGGAACTGTCAAAACCACTTAGCAGGACCTTTGGATCATGCCCCACATTGGTGACCCTGGAATGGATGGGAGGCTGGGTGTTGCTTCTCCACTTATCTTCCCTCCCTTTCCCAAGATACAGGAAGGAAAAGAGAGAATGTGAGAAAAATGGTCCTACCCACTTTCGTGTAGCCTTTGACCCTTCACACCCTAATCAAATATGTTAAAATTATCAAAAATTAAAAATTTCCAATAAATATTTTGTAAATTAAAAAAAACCATTTTTTTTAGTTGAATTCAAATGAGTTGCTTTCCTGGTATGATTGGAATCACTCATCTATACCTGTATTGTTTGACTGTTGGCTAGTCTGGAAAAGCCTCCTTCCAGATGTCCAGAAGAATAAACTGGGATCCACTAGTCTTGTATACTTCATTGGATTAATCTTGGCATAATCTCCTGGTGATGCCAGACTTCCATAATTGAAACTGAAGTGAAAAACTGCTTTTTCATGTCTGCACTCCACCGTTCTGAATGTTTCATGGGCCAATACAATCAGCTGGACAGATACAAAATCAATGGCTGAGAAAATACAATCCATATCCTGAGGAGAACATCTGCTAAGTCATGAGGCAAAGGTTATAGATACAAGATGTACAATCAGGCAGTTAACAGAAACAGCTGTCTCATACCTGTTCAATACGTTGCAGGTCCAGATTAGGCTAGAAATAAATTGATATTTAATTTGGAGAAACAGTCCTAGAAATCAGGTGTCCAAGCTTACCCTGTACCTGCTACTACTACTTTTCAGGAATGTAAAATAATTCAATTCAGTGGGGTGGCTGCACATTTCACCTTTTTATTGCAAAACACAAATTTAGCATGTAACTCACTAGACACATATCCAGGAGAAAAGAAACTTCATATGAAGGCTTGTACATGAGATATACTCAGATGCTTTCTTGCAATAGCCAGAAACTGGAAATGACCAAAATGTCCATCAACTGGATAGTAAATAAACATTGTGGAATACCATTCATCTATTGATGAATTCTGGGATGAAAAGAAATGAAATGCTGATCCATGTAACCATATGGATAAGTCTCAAAAACATTCTGAGTGGAATGACATATATCACACTTTGAAAACAGATAAAGATGTATTACTTTCCCTTCTTTCTATTCTTTCTCTCTCTTAAGAAAACACAGATGTACAGTTTTGTATTTCCTACTGGCTGACGGGGGGCATTACAACATGAATATCCTGGTGGCAGTGGAAACCGTTGCTGAATCAGTCAGGGAAACAGTCACGATGGGTATAAAGGCAGCACTCTCCAGCCTCTGGAAAATTCCACCCTCACTTGAATTGCATGGCTGTGCGGGTTGACAACAAGATGGCAGATGGGAGGTCCCTGGTCCCCAGCTTTAGTCCCTGTCACAGAAAGACCAACTAGAAACTCTCTTCAATGACATTTTAGGGAAAATCCCAGGACCAAGGACAGGGGGAGCTAAAGCACCATCTTACACCATCAAAATTGGGAGACTCTACAGCCGGTGGCTAACAGGAATGCTTTTACTTTCTCCATGTTGCTGCTCTCAGAGCAGCACACCAAGAAGCTTCCTTTAAGCCTGTGATTTCTCTGTGGCACTTTCTGTGGAGGCACATTTGCATCTTGCTTCTTGAAGAACACTAAGGAAACCTGCAGGGCTCAAAGAAGGGAGGTGGGGCTCATAGCAACCAGCAAACAAATCTTGCTGGTAGTCCCTGCCTTTCTGCTATTAGGGAACCCAGCCAATACCTCTAGCCACCTGCAGCCTAAGGCCCCATTCAACCAGGAAGTGAAGGAGAAAAGCAGGCTTACAGATAGGTCTCACTGAAAAACAGGCTCACTATAGGTCACGTAGAGGACAGCTTGTTCAGTGAACATGGGACGATGAGCTTGCTTAGTCAAGAGGGACAGGGCCGAAGTTCTAAGTCAAGAGAGACAAGGCCAGTACTGTCAGATGCTAAGATAAAATGCCCGACTGAACAGATGGAAAGTGCAGGGAACTGTGTTGTGATGTTTTGACAGCCCAAGGCTAACAGCTGAGTCTTTGCCTCTGTATCTCCCTGCTTGCTTTCTCCCACACCCTGTAAAAGCTGATGACAAGAGACAGTCAAGACTCAGTCTTTTGGAGGTGACACTGGCTGATGCCATCTATAAGAAATAAACATTATTTCCTTTCTCACAAGTGACTATGAGCTCCTTGGTGAGAAGCATGATTGATATTTCTCAGTTTGGGTCCCTAGCTGGTTATCTGCACCTATTCACAAAACCCATTAATAATAGCTGCATTCAGGAAAGAAGTTAATTTGTGAGCCTTGCCTAACTAGGAAGCACAGCCTCAAACTTGATTGACCAAATAGGGTGAACAGAAACTTGACACAGCCGCAGAACCCGGTGTGTATTCTCCTGTGGGTGGAGTCAAGCCAGTAAGACCACCTTACCTGAAAAGCATAACCTGTGACTTCACCTGGCCAGCAAGCCCAAACAGCAATCCTGTCTACCTGTGGAGCCTAGTCCACAGCCCAACTGTCATGAGTGTAACCTGTGGCCCCATTGAACCAGGGACCCCAGCCAGCAAACCCATCCAATCATATAGCCCAGCCTATAGCACCACCTGGTCACAGAACCCAGTTCATATCCCTATCTTTACTAGGAACAGAACCTACAGCCATGCCTGATTGCTGAGCACAGCCTGTGACCCCACCCAATTACAGAGCCAAACAAACAGAATAACCAATGACCTCAGTGGACTGCAGAGTCCAGCATGTAACCCTACTTGATTACAGATGCCAGTCTAAAGCCCCACCCAACCATGGAGTATTTTCAATAACCCCACCCAGCTGTGAAGCACAGCCAATGGCTCTAATCAGCCTGTGGCTCCACTCAGCCTGTATGCCTGATAATGGCCTCAATAAACTGTAGACCACAACTAAAAGCCCTACCCTGGGTAGGGAACCCAATGAACCCACCCAGTGGTGGGGCACAGACCAAAGCCCTGGCTCATCCCAGACCACAGCCTGAGGCCCATTTAAATGAAAAGTCCAATCAGTGTCACCACTCAGGCAGGAAACATGGTCAGGGTACCTCCCAAATGCTGCTAATTATGGATCCCAAACTGCATTCCTACCTAGTCACACAGTTTAATCAGCAGCACCACCTGGCCATGGAGCAAAGCCACTAACAATGTCTGAGCAGACACAATTGCGGAGGCCAGACAATGGTTCTGTGTGACTGGAGAGCCAGGCCAGTAGCCCTATCTGCCCAAGGAACCCAACCAAGGGCTTCATCTGAACACAAAACCTATTCAGCAAATCTACTCTAGTATAAAGCTAAGCAAGTGATTCCATCTGGCCTCAGACATTGAACAGCAGTCCTACCAGTTACGGACTCCAACAGAAAGCCCTGACTATAGATAATACTCTAGCAGTTGTCCTGTCCAGAATCCCAGACTGGATTGAGTAATCGATGTATTTTTCTGCTGATGAGAGCCTTTGAGGACTGAAGTGATAGATTTCATAATAAAAACCCAATGCAAAGATATAGGGATCACGAAGAATCAGGAAATTATAATCACATCAAGAGAAAATTTTAAAGTCCCAACAAATAACCTTATAAATTACTTTCTAGCTGTTCCACTTCTGATGCAGCTCCTTGCTAAAGTACCTAAGAAGGTAGAAGGTTATGATCCTATAGCAGGATTCATGACCAGAGATGAGACACCAAGGACTTTAGCAGGAAGCAGTGATTACTATGCCAGAATAAGATTTGGTCAGATTTGTATCCTATAAGACTGAGCCTCAAGTAATGAGGTCATTTTCTTCTATATCTTTTTAGCATCTTTGTCTCCCTAATATAGTTACACAGGTTTTTGACTGAATGTCATAAAGCTACATGGAAGCCATAGGAATTAATATGAAATTGCATACATGCAAAGTTATAGATAGGGTTTAACTGCTTTCCCTTAATACCCCTAATATTTTTCCCACATTATAAATAAATAAATTTTTAAAAAAGTAAAAAAGAAAATATTTTTTCCCACATGCACTGAGCTGTCCACAGTTTTGGCATTGAATAACACCGTCTGTGCTAACAAGCAGGGGCTGAAATACTCAGAAGCAAATAGATAATGGCTACATTTCATTTCCAAGATAAGCTTTTTTTTTCTGCTCTTGGGTGGGCTTGAACCCTATTACCCCTGTAGGAGACCAGGATGGAGTCCCAGGCCCTGACTTTGTTCTGCCCAAAGGTTGTCTTCCAACTGATGGAAGATGTTGTGTGTGTGTGTGTGTGTGTATGTGTAACTCTGCCTTTCAAATAAATAATTCTATTTATTTTTTTTCAAAAGAAATGCTAATGGGGTACGATTGAACTTATCAGTTTTGGATCTATTGTAACTATAAGATATTTTATGTAAGTCTCATAGTGACCACAAAATAAGAACCTACAACACATACACTATTTTTTTTTTAAACCATCAAGGCTTATCCCATACACAAAATTAACATGTACAGAGAAAGGTAAATAGACAAGAATAAAGAACTTTAAGGTCTTTATCCAAACTTTAAACTTCTTATCCATAATTAGTTAAAGACACAAATGGTTGAATGGGTAAGGGGAAAAATGATTCAACTATTTACTGCCTATAAGATGCTCACATCAGCTTTAAAGACTTTTAGAATGACTTAAAGGTGTTAAAAATGAAGACATAGACAAAAGAAGGCATGGGTAGTAACAGAAAGAGACAAAGCAGCTCATTAGATAGCCATAAAAAGAAATTCATCAAGAAGATAAGCAGTCGTAAATATCTGTGCAACAAATAGTGTGACATACATAGACTACATACAGCAAAGACTAAAGAGCAGTTCAGCAGTAGGGAACTTTAATATTCTACTCCCAATAATGGATAAATTATCCAGACACAAAATCAATAAAGAAATAGGTAATTTGAGCAACACTATAGACAAAATGAAACTAACCAGATATATATGTAGTATTCCATCCAGCAATACCAGGGTACATATTATTCTCAACCACACAAAGGATATTATATAGATCAGGCTACAACACATGTCTTAAATTCAAAAGGATTGAAATTGCATTGAGTATCGTCTCCAACCATGGCAAAAATTGAAACTGCAAACCAATAACAGGATCAGAGTCACAAATACATAGAAATTAACACACTCCTAAATAAATAATAGACCCAATCACTCTTTGACCAAAAGATTAAAAAAAGAATGGAAGCAAAACATTCCAAAATAAGATACAGTTAAAGTAGTTTGGCGAGGAAAGTGTTTAGTCACAGTTATCTGTTTTAAGAAAAATGGCAAACAACTAACCTAACTTTATAAGCTACCAAACTATAAAAAAAAAAAAAAATTTGGAAAACTCAGCACAAAGTCACAAGAAGGAAAGACACAATAAAGATTATAACAGAGAGGCCTGTGCATGTGTAGTGCATAAAGCAACTGCCTATAGCATGGCGCTAACATCTTTTATATGCTCTGGTTCAAGTCCCAGGTGCTCCACTTCCAATGCATCTCCCTACTAATGTACCTGGGAAAGAAGATGGCCCATATCCTTGGAGTCCTGCACCGAAATGGGAGACCTAGAAGAAGCTCCTGGCTTTGGACCAGCCCAGCTCTGGTTGTGGCCATTTGGGGAGTGAACCAGCAGGTGGAAGCTGTGTGTGTGTGTTACTCTGTAACTCTTTCTAATAAATAAGTGAATCTTAAAACAAAAAAGTACAAGAGCTTGTGCCATGGCATAGTGGCCTCAGCCTGGAGTACTGGCATCAGGTTCCTCTTCAATTCCTGACTGCTTCACTTCTTATCCAGCTCCCTGTTGATGTACCTGGGAAAGCAGAAGAAGATGGCCAAAATCCTTGGACCACCTCACCTACTTGGTAGACCCAACGGAAGCTCCACACTCCTGGCTTTGGACCAGCCCAACTCCAGCCATTTGCAGCCATTTGGGGAGTATATCCAGCAGATGGAACAAATGAAAGATGTGCATTCTCCCTCTCTCTCTCTGTAAATCTGCCTTTCAAATAAAAATAAAGATTTTTTAAAGGTTATAACAAATACATGAAAGAAAGGCTATTAAAAAGAGAGGATATTTAAATAAATAATAGTATAAATGAAAGAGAAGTTACTACACCAGATACAACAGACTACAAATGATCATATGAGACTTAACAGTCATACACCAACAAATAGACTAACATGCAAGAAATGGATTCCTAAAAGCATACAACCTAACAGTCACATGTATAAAATAATTATGAGCAGATAAACCATAATCATAAAGAAATAGGTCAAAACCCAAAATATGCATATCATGACAGTTTTTGTGTACCTAGCATTATAACTGCATTCATCTGAAATGCCACTGTATATAACCTATATTTTTGCAAGAGATATATCTGAAACTAAGAAGAGGGGCCAGTATTGTGGTACATTAAGTTCAGCCGCCACTTGAGACACTGACATCCAATATCAGAGCACCAGTTCAAATCCTGATTGCTCTGCTTCTGATCCAGCTCCCTATTAATGTACCTGGGAATGCAGCAGAAGATGCCCAAAGTCCTGGAGCCCCTGCAGCTGGAAGAAGCTCCTGGCTCCTGGCTTCAGATCAGCTCAGCTCTGGCTTTTACAGACATTTGGGGAGTGAACCTGGAAGACTCCTATCTCTCTCTCTCTGCCATTCTGCAAATAAATTAAGTAAATATTTAAAAAGAAAGCCTGCAGTGAGTCCCCACTGCATGCACAGTTGCTCTGAAAGCAACAGCATTCAGAAATTTTATCTTTCCTGTTTACACATCTGGAAAAGACCATCTTCATTTACTAAAGATATTTCAGCCATTTCACATACAGAGAAAGCCAACAGTTTGATAATATATTTTCATGGAGTCAAAATTGAAAAAAAAAAAAAAAAGAAGCCATAAAACAAACTAGGAATCTCTGTAAAGCCTTTACTTAGTTTATGCCTGCAGTATTACAACAAAGCAAAATTGAAATATACAGCATAGAAAATTGTAAAAGTTAATTCTGACTTCTTAAAATAATGAGGAAGACCCTAATGCTTTGGCTCAGTGGCTAAAATCCTCACCTTGCAAGCACCAGGCTCCCATATGGGCACTAGTTCCTGTCCTGGCAGCTCCACTGCCCATCCAGCTTCCTGCTTGTGGCCTGAGAATGCAGTCAAGGATGGCCCAAACCTTGGGACCCTGCAGCTGTAGGGTTGACCAGGAGGAGGCTTCAGGCTCCTAGCTTCAGATCAGCTCAACTCTGGTGGTTGCAACCACTTGAGGGGTGAACCAGTGGACAGAAGATCTTTCTTTCTCTTCTTTTCTGTAAATCTGCCCTTCCAATAAAAACAAATAAATCTCAAAAAATATATAGTGAAGAGGGCCAAATATTTGGAGCACTCACATCACCTATCAGAGTGCCTGAATTTCAGTCCTGACTCTGCTTTAAATTTCAGGTTTCTGTAAATATGCATCATGGTAGGGAGTACCATGGCTAAAGTGCTTGGATCCCTGGTACCCATGTGGGAGACCCAGATGAGATATGAGAGTCTAGGCTGCTGGCTTTGGCCTAGGTGTCCTCTGACAGTTTTGGGCATTTGTGGTTTGAACCACTCCATGAAAGGTCTGACTGTCCATCTGTGTCTCTGTTTCTCTCTCTCTCTCTCTTTCTGCCATTCAAATAAAGTGAAAGTAAATATGAACATTTTCAAAGTAAAATAGTGGGACAAAACCTTAAGTCCAGAGGCTGGCATCATGACATGATGTGCTAAGCATCTCATGTGGACACTTACTTCAGTTCCGGTTACTCCACCTCCCATCCAGCTCCCTGTTTATGGTGTGGGAAAGCAGCAGAGGATGGGTCAAGTCCTTGAGAACCTGTGCCCACCTGGGAGACTTTTAGAAGAAGTTCCTAGGTCCTGCTTTCAAATAGGGTCCTGCCATTGTGACTGCTTCAAAAGTAAACCAGGGGCCCGGCGCGGTGGCGCAAGTGGTTAAGGTCCTCGCCTTGCACGCCCGGGATCCCATATGGGCGCCGGTTCTAATCCCGGCAGCCCCGCTTCCCTTCCAGCTCCCTGCCTGTGGCCCGGGAAGGCAGTCAAGGACGGCCCAAAGCTTTGGGATCCTGCACCCACGCGGGAGACCCGGAAGAGGCTCCTGGCTTCGGATCGGCATAGCATCGACCCGTCGCGCTCACTTGGGGAGTGAATCATCGGATGGAAGATCTTCCTCTCTGTCTCTCCTCTCTGTATATCCGCCTTTCCAATGAAAAAATAATAAAAATAAATCTTTAAAAAAAAAAAAAAGTAAACCAGTAAGCCAGCAAATGGATGTTCTTCCCTTTTCTGATTAAAAATCAAGATCTCCTTCTCTACATAACTGTCCTGATTAAAAATCAAGTAAACCAGTAAACCAGCAAATGGATGAGCTCCTTCTGAATAACTTTTGATTAAAAATCAATTGCCATCTATTCATATTAATCCTGTTGTAAATGGCTTAAACTCATCAATCAAACATCATGTATTAGTGGATGGGAAGAAAAACAAAACCCATCTATCTGTTGCCTACAGGAGACACATCTCACCAACAAAGATCAGTGGAACCTATATGATGAATTTTTATATTGTTGGGTTTTTTTTAGGATTTATTTTATTTTTATTGCTAAGTCAGATATACATAGAGGAGGAGAGAGAAGATCTTCCGTCTGATGATTCACTTCCCAAGTGACTGCAACAGCTGGAGCTGTGCCGATCCAAAGGCAGGAGCCAGGAGCCTCTTCTGGGTCTCCCACGTGGGTGCAGAGTCCCAAGGCTTTGGGCCATCCTCAACTGCTTTCCCAGCCTACAAACAGAGTTAGATGGGAAGTGGGGCTGCCGGGATTAGAACCAGCGCCTATATGGGATCCTGGCGCGTCCAAGGTGACGACTTTAGCCGCTAGGCCACTGCACCAGGCTCGTTTTTTTTGTTTGTTTCAGTTTTTTAATTTCTTCAAAACTTTTTTTTCTTTAAATTGTTCACTGACTCATAGGTCATACAGTAGCATCATTTTCTTTAAGAAAGTTCTTGGGTGCTCGCTTCAGCAGCACATATACTAAAAAAAAGAAAGTTCTTGGTTTTCATTTCTTCAGAGACACATTAATCATTTGGTAGCATGTTATTTAACTTCATGGCATTGTGAGCTTCCTTCTTAACCTCCAGTTGATCTGAAAACTAATATGGAAATTCACACCAAGAGCCTGGCCTTGAAAGCAAATTTATTCTACCTGGACCGTTGTGACACTCAATTTGAGTTTGTGGATAAAGACCTTCAGGTTCTCCTTTGACTTTGATTTGTTTCCCCAGATGTCCTTTGATCTGTTGTGATGTAGAAGCACTAAGTAGGTCTTTTGATGGGTTTTGATGCATTTTTATTTCACACAATAACTTCTCCGGTGGCTTCGACTACTGTCTGATGAAGATAATCTTACATCTGTAATTCCAGTTCTTTGTTTTGGAAAATTCATTGAGTATATCAAGTACCAAGATATCAGGTACTGGAATCCCTGATGGATCTCTGCCACTGAGGTGTTGGTGAAGTTTAACTACAAGCATTCCAGGATTTGGGTGCCAGAGAAGGCCCCAAGGACGAATATGGCCATTACTACAAAAATGCTCACAAGGGAAAAAAGATCTTCCTACCTGCGGTCTCTACCGGAAGCCTTCACACAGGTTGAGAGCAATGGCAGAATGATGGATAACCTTATAGAGAGTGATATTTCTTCCGGGCAATTGGCAGATGGTTGCTTTGTCTTCAGAGCACTGAGACTGCAATGGATTAGCTCCTGAAGCCCAATAGAGAGGATTGGTAACATTTTGAAATGAAGGTAATCTAAAATAAGTGACATGAGAGAATCATTAGAGAAGCTTAGATAGAAGAAACACATTCTGAACTAAACTAATTGTCCACCTCAACAAAAGCAACAATAACACCTATTTAATGGCCTTCTCCCCGGGGGAGGGGGCGCTGCACGGGCCCTCCTTCCCCTGAAAACATGATGACACATCTAATAGGGCGAGGTAGTAAAAGTGGCTTGCCTGGACAACAGAAATAATGCCACGAACTCTGACTCAGATGTAACAGCAACATCCTGAAAATGCTGTGAGTAAATTAAATTGATGGAAATTGAATCACTCTTTATTTGAACCAGAGGCAGCCTTTTGCCTAAGGAAAAATCATTAGGTGAAAGCAGTACTGTCTCTGTACACATTGTTCTTTCTAGACTATACTTTTAGTTTGTGTTTTACTTTCATTTGGCATTTTCTTAAGGTAAAGACTGTAACAGATGAGAGGACATTTGCAATTGTCTTGTCCAAAAGAAGAAAGAGTGGCCAGCCCAGTGACATAGTAGGCCAAGCCTCCACCTGTGGTGCTGGCATCCCATATGCAGCTGGTTCATGTCCCAGCTGTACCAATTCTGATCCAGCTCCATGCTTGTGGCCTGGAAAAGCAGGAGAGGGTAGACCAACTCCTTGGACCCATGCAACTATGTGGGAGACCCAGAAAGACCTCCCGATTTCTGGCTTCAAATTGGCCTAGCTCCAGCTGTTGCAATGATTTGAGGCATAAACCAGCAGATGGGGTCTGCCGCCCCCATCTTTCCAGTAATTCTACCTTTCAAATAAAAATAAATCTGTTTTAAAATAATATTTTTACAAAATATATCTAGCTTTAGAGAAAGAATTAGAGATGTGGAAAGTCACAAGCTAAAATATACAGTTTTGCCATGTATTGAAGCCACAGGAGTATGGCCAAACAATAGGGAAAAAAATGCAATTCTCTGCATTTTAGATTATTCATATGGTTATTGTCATCTAAAGAGTAATTTTCTGGTTTTGAGGCATTTTGATTTTAATTATATTCATACACATTTTCTGAATTAGCAGAGAAGAAGCCAGAAAGATATAGTATAAGACGTTCTACACATAGAAGAGTACAAGGTAATGGAGTGAGGGGATCATCTGTAGAACTGACAATGACTGTGGACATTTATGTTCAGATGGAAATGATCTATGGAGTCAACTGGGCTCAGTCCTGCGTTTTCCACCATCCCAGAAACTCAACTATCACTACACAAAGCTATGTTAGATTGTTCTCTTGAATTTTTAGCTATTATTCAACTGCCTGTTGCTTATATCCACCAGGATGGTTCATACATGCTTCCATCCCAATGCGAAAGTCTCAACATTTCTAAACATGAACACATCAGCTCTTTTTGACTCAGTGTGCTCTTTCATCTTCATTCCACGTCTCTGTCTATCCCATCACTGTCTATGGAGAACCCTATGCCAGAAACTTTAGATTAATCCTAGGGGTCTCCTTCATGCTCATCCGCACATCTAATGAACCATAATGCCCTGTGCAACCAACCTCCAGAGTACTTCTCAAAGCACACCCCATCGCTAATGCCACTGCCTCATTTCATGGCCAGAATTACTATGTCAGCTTCAAGTGGGTCACAACACCTCCTCTCTTCCATCCCAAACTCCCCCTTTCCCACCACTCTAACATCCATATTGCCACCAGTGTCCTATGCCTGGTAAAGTTAACAAGCTGCTAGAAGGTCAACTGTCAGGTGATCACTCTTAGACCTTGGCCCTTCGAGCTAGGAATTTGGAGCTCATGCTGATTTCAGACTCTGAGCTGCTGATAGGGATGTTCAAAGTTCCCAAAGGGGGGGAGGTGGGGGAAGTACAGCACATGCCCAAGAAGTCACCAATATCTCAGAGAGCAACACCTTGCTATTTTTATAACATGCCCTCTATTGCAAAACTGGAGCAATCTTGGTTACAAATTAACTCCCAACATTAACCCAAGAATGATATTCTTAAAGCCAGTGCAGAAAACGAAGGCTGAAAGGAACAAAGCGAAAATGATAAGGATGAAACACTGCATGACTGCAACTCATCTGTAATAAGAGATTATGAGCAATATCAAAGTTAATGGGGCCCATGTTTGTGCTAGGAAAATTATCTTTTTAGCAGGTGGAACAAAATTGTAGAGGCTTTATTCGTAGTGGAAATGATGTCAAGGATATCTTCCAGGGTTTGGCACCATGGTATAGAACGTTAAGCCTCTGCCTATGGTGCTGTCATCCCATTTAAATGCAGCTTTGAGTCCTGGATGCCCTAATTCTGATCCAACTCCTTGCTAATGTACCTGTGAAAGCAGAAGACAGTGACCCAAGTGCTTGGGCCCCTGCACTCACATAAGAGACCTGAAAGAAGTTCCAGGCTCCTGATTTTTGGACCAGCCCAGTTTTAGCTACCACAGATCTCTCTGTTAACTTTTCTCCCTGTGTAACTGTTTTTCAAATGAAAATAAATATTCTAAAAATGTCTTGCATCCCTAGACTTCTAATTATATTCACATATATGTTTGCTCAGACAGAAAGCCAGTCCTGTCTTTTGGTCACCAAAGTCCGCTGTGCCCTCCGCTTGCCATAGGACTCCAAAGGGAGAGGCTAAAGGTGCAAAGAAAGAAGAAATCAAAGATGCCATTGCCCAGAAGTAACTATGAGGCTTTCAACAAGGAAAACCCTGGATCCATGGCTTTACTGATGACTTCTACTTAACGTTGAAGGGAAAATTAAGAATCCTCTCAAATCCTGAAGCATAGAGACAGTGAACCTTTTCTAATCCATTTCATAAAGACAGTATTATCGGCGGATTCCAGGTAAATCTGTGCAGAGATGAGTGTGTCTGAATCTCCCAGCTACATGGCTGTGGTTGGGGGAATCCGCACTAGGTCAGACTTCCTGCTGGTGATCCTAGCTCCTGGTCCACCACTGCCAGGCGGAGGGCAAAATCTGAACTTGCGGGTGACAAGAGTGCCAACAACTCCAGGCTTCACCTGCTGGTTACCTGGCAATAAGCTCTAGGGTCTTGGGGGTGTGGAATTATTGTGTAGGTACATCCATGGATAAGGTCATTGTACACATAGGTGTGGAATGAAGCCTGGGGGACACCCAACGACAGGGCCACTGTACTTGCAGGTAAGCGAGGAGACTGAAACCTGGTGGTTTGGAAGGGAGAGACTGGAAGATCTGAGTCTGACTGATACACCAGCCCACATGTGAGTCATGAGTTAGGCTTCTTAGCATTGAACACTGCTGATCACCACACCCCAGTCCACACGAAAGCTAAGGCTGGGGGCCAGTCTGGCAGGGATAGATCCCAGTACCTGAATGAATGTCGGAACAGGGTGATTCACATTAGGCAGGGCTATGATGCTAACCAGCACGCAAGAGAACCAGGTCCATGGGTAGATTCTGTCATGATAAGTGGGCCAAACCCTATGGAAATACAAGTCCCGCTGGTTAACTCAAGATTTGGGGTGGTGAT
The DNA here is from genome assembly GCF_017591425.1 of Ochotona curzoniae. NCBI lineage: Eukaryota > Metazoa > Chordata > Mammalia > Lagomorpha > Ochotonidae > Ochotona > Ochotona curzoniae. The sequence continues at coordinate 32,850,568 of NW_024467087.1, read as the reverse complement.
GGGCTGACCATGGAACCTGCCAACACTCATGGGTACAGGGACCAATAATAGTCTGGGCAGGTCCAGGCTGCAGCATCTGCATATACATCCTAAAATAGGGTGTGAGGCAGTCTGGAATGCAACATTCACCAGGTCATACAAGGCCAAGATGGAGAGGAGGGCTATGCAGGGCAAGGACCTAGCACCCACTGGCATGCATGAGATTTGAGTCTAGGAGTGGGCCAAGTGGGGAAAGTTGGGAAACCCCTAGTAGGTCATAGCTCCCGCTGTTGAGCAGATCCAGGTCTGGGAGTTGGGCAGGCTGAGCAAGATAGCTCCAACTGTTGGCAAATGTGTGGGTTGGATTTGGGAGGCAGCAGAGTGGGCCGGGCTGAGCAAACCTTAGCTCACTGGCAGGTGCAGAAACTGGGCTGGAGTGCAGTTCACACCAGGTTAGACTCTCACACCTGCCAGCTTGCATGATCCAAGGATGGAAACATACTGAGCAGGGCAATGTTCCAGCACCTGTAAGCAAGAGTTGGGACTGGGGGCAGGCCAGGTCAGGCCAGGCTACAGCATCCAAAGGCAAGGGCCAAGACAAGGCAAAGACTATGTCAACGTGGGTCAGAGCAACCACAGGCATGCACAAGATCTACAGCTGGGAACAGGCCTGGTTGGGGAGCAAAGGAGATCCCTTGATTGGGTTGTGGTTCCCACTGGTGAGCATGGGTCCTGGTTGGGGACAACTGTCCAGTCTGGACATGGCTGCAGTGTCCCTTGGCACAAGTATGGACTGGATCTGGGTGTGCCAGAATAGGCTAGACTCCCGCACCCATTGTTGCTTGCAAGAGCCAGAGTGGGTGTAGCATGGGCTGGGCTAGGTCTCTGCCCCTGCTGAGCCATGTGTGAGCTATGTCTAGGTGTTGTCTAGGCTTGGCTGGGCTGTAACACCCAACCGTAAAAACCAGAATGGGTGAAGGTCGGTCATGAAAGGCTACTGTTCCTGTTAGGACAGGAGGTAGACTAAGTAGGACTGGCTCATGGGTGTATCAGTGGGTGCAAAATCTGACACTGGGATAGGTTGTGATCGAGGAGTTTGGGAAACTCCTCTGTTGGGACACAGTTCCTGCAGGTGAGTGCAAGAACCACAATAGGGAGCAGCCCAGACCACGTCTGATAATGGTATCCATTGGCATACATTTGGCCCATGTTGGGGGTGAACCAGGCTGAGCCAGTTCACATCACCCGCAGGCAAATCCGAGCACCTGAATGGAGTGTGGATCAGGACAGACTGGGCTCCAGCACGAACCAGTTCACATGAAGGCCAGAACTAGAGGCTGGCTGGGCTCGGCTAGGCTAGCTCCTACCAGTGTGAGTTGGAATTGGAGGTGGGCTGGGCCCAGCCAGGCTACAGCACCCACTGGCAAATGCCAAGGTGAGGCAGGTCATGCCAGACTGGGCTGCAGCACACAATCAGCATACATAAGTCCCATGGAGTGGAGAGTGTAAACTCAGTAAGGGGACTGGATGGGACTCCCCTGCTGGACCACCACTACTCCTGCTGGTGAGCGTGAGAGCTGGGATGGGTCAGACTAGACTGGGCAATGCTACAACACCTGTTGTCTTCATGTGAGCTGGATCAGGGGAAAGTCAGACTGGGTTAACTGTTCCTACTGGTGCATGCACAAGCCAGAGTGGGTATGGGCTGGTCAGGCTTTGCTGCAACATCAGCTGGCAAATCCTGGCACAGGGGGCAAATTCTGTTAAGGTACAGAACCACCTGGAGAATGCATAATCTGGTTTGGGAGTGGGCTCACTAGGGAAATAGTGGGCACCTCCCTCTTGAGTTATCACTCCCACTAGAGAGCATGGGGCAGGCATGGCTGGACAGAACGGCACTCAGCAGCATGTGTGTAGGCTGGATAGTGGGTCTGGTGGGTTGAACTAGGCTCCAATGCCCAGTGATATGTATGATAGTTGAATGGGATTTGGGACAGCCTGAACCAGTGTGCTGTACGTACTGGCAAGCATGGGAACCAGGGCAGGGAGCGGGCTTGTTGAGCATTATTGTAGGTCACTCCTACTAGGCTGCAAACACTGGTTTGCTTGAAGGTCGAGTGTGTGATGCACAGGTTCACGCTGGGCTGCAACACTCATTGGTTCATGTAGAAGACAGAACTGACCCAGCAATTACAACCACGAGCATGTGCATTAGCTGATTGAGGCGACTGACTGTGCAGGACTCTGTATTGGCATGCACACACAAGAATTGCCTCAGATGAACTTTGGGGATCCCCCCAACTGAATTGCTGGACTCAGACCCCAACCATGGAGAGAATTGCAGGTTCCATGGTCTGACCGTGGAGTGCATGTGTCAGAGCTTGGACTGCTTAGTGGCTTAGAGAAGAGGACGGCATATCCAGGTGCACATGGCAGATATGGCAGTACGTTGGAATCTGCAGAGGACACCTGGTAATGTAACAGAGGACAGAGGACGGAATAAATTGATCAACTACCCCAGGCAACTGTTGGCAGTGAACATCTGGGCAAGCAGAGACTCTAATATGGACTATGTCAACCAGTGGATTATAAAGAGATTTCATTGCGCTTGGAGTGGCGAGATCAGCAATAATTCAGAACTGTTGAACTATCAAAACCACTTGAGCACGATGCTCAGAGCATGCCACACACTGGGGACCCTGGGTGGTGTTGGGTGGCTGTCCTCCATCCCAGGGTACAGAGGCATTTGGGAGGCTGGGTGTGCCTTCTCTCCTTATCTCCCCCTTACCCCAGATACAGGAAGGAGAAAAAGAGGATGTGGAAATAATGGTCTCGCCTAACTTCCTGTATCCCTGGACCCTTATCACCCTACTCTACTGTAAAAATCAAAAATAAAAATTAATTATCATAAAAATGATGATTGTCATGATAGAAAATTATAGAATAATATAACATAAAATATGTAAGATATCTCAAGTTTATGACAAATGAAATTAAAAGCTAAGCTTATTTCGGTGTTTAAAATGTTGAAATACATAGTTGCTTTCACAACACACATTTTCATGGACTTTTTGCAGACTCCTTATCTGCATGGATTTCAGAATTTTTGGCACCAAAAAACTTGTCTTTTAATTCAATTTCCAAGATTTTGTTGTGAACTTGGAGTCCTAGGTGGGTTGAAATCCTCAAGAAAATACTAACAAATCATCACAATAAACCATACTAATCAGAGTTAAATGAAGAACATGATTATCTCAAGTGACATAGATAAATTTTCTTAATGTGAATAAGGGCAACTATAAAAAAAATTCAGAGGTAACATATTCGATGATCAAACATTAGAAGTTTCATGCTTGATGCCTAGAACAGCACAAGAATGCTCACTTCGGCTACCTTTCCCTCCCTCCTTCCCATTTTTCTCCCTCCCACCCTCCTTTCTTCTCCTTTTCTGTCTTTTTTTAGTTTTTGTGATAATGTCTTAAATTTATATTATAGTAAAAAGCCTTAATATTTCACCAAGGAAGAAATTTAGCAATAAAAAGTGAAAAAAAAATCCTGGATCAATAGGAATATTTACAGTGGCTATAAAGAATAACTGAATGACGGTGTCTCTCTCTCCCTCCTCTTTCGAGAGCACCCCACCTCCCGGCTTCTCTTCCGGAGGTACTTCCCTTTCCTTCCCTTCCCTGCTCCCTGGTCCCTTCGCAAATAAACTTTTCTGTTTGTAACAGAAAAAAAAAAAAAAAAAAAAAAAAAAAGAATAACTGAATGAAACAATTATCTTTTTTTTTCATATACGGTAAATTTTCAAGTAATCACGAATCATTATAACTATTACTATGATATGCTATGATACTCTTAACCATTGGCTTGCCAGAGATATTAAAAATATATTTCACAGTATACATCTCTGCTCCCAAATAAAGATGGACCCCCAATGAAACTGTTAAATATATCTTGACAATAGGATGCAGGACTTTCTAGCATTGTCTATACCTACAATGTCTGGAATGTCTGGATGATGGACTGTTGACTGTGTTTGAAGGACTGCATTACTGTAATAATGTAGGGAAAATTGGTGGGGGTAGGGAGAGAAATGAGGAGTCGAGAGGGGAAATCCATGAACCAATGAAACTCTATGGTAAAATATCAAAAGTTAAAGAGTTAAAAGGATGTTAAAAGCACTATATTTGCAACAACAGTGATACACATAAGTATTTCTTTCTCCTCTTTTTTAAAACTTTGTTTCCACATATAAGGAAAACCATACAATATTTCTCTTTCTGTGCCCAGCTTATTTCATCAACATGGTGTGTTCAGTTGCATCGATTTTGCTGCAAATTATAGAATTTCATCCTCTTTATAGCTGAATAATATTTCTTTGTGTATATATACTACATTTTCATCCAATGATGAACCCCTTTGTTGATTTGAAATTTTGTCTATTATGAACTGAGCATGGTGGTACAGGTATCTCTATGATACAGTGAGTTCATGCCTTTGAGATATATATCCAGCAGTGGGATTGCTGGAGCATATAACAAGTTTATTTCCAGTTATTATTTTTTTTTCAGAAATCTCCACACGATGTTTTCCATAGTGACTGCACTAATTTACATTCCCAACAACAGTGTATAAATAAACACTTTCTCTACACCCTTGCCAGCATTTGTTACTCCCTATGTTTTGGATTTTAGCAATTTAGACAGAGGTGAGGCGATGTTTCATTGTAATCTTAATTTGTGCTTCCCTAAATAAATGAACTTTTAAAAATAAACTCCTAAAATTATGATGCAGGGAAAGTAAATGAGATCAAAGGTTTGGAAACGGTGCCAGTTCTGTTAGGCACAAAGCAGTATATATTCTTAGAAGGATCTGAAGTACAAACACCCTCTGACTTACGATGGTTCAATTTGACATTTGGGAACTTTACAATGATATCAAAGCAATAAACATTCAGTAGAAACAGTACTTGGAATTTTAAAAATGGATCTTTTGCCCAGCTAGCAATATGCACTGCTGTTCCCTAATCCTCCATAGCTATAGGTTAATGTAAGTGAAGCATTTCTAAGATAGGCTAGGCTAGGCAATGATGTTGATTAGGTTAAGTGTATTAAATACATTTTCAATTTATGCTGTTTACAACTTACAATAGCTTTATGAAGATGTAATCCCACTACAGGTTGAAGAATATTATAATGAACTGCCACCTCAATGCTGCTATCTTGGACAGCAGTCCCTGCTGCTGCTTCCTTTTTTATTTGTTTGTTTGTTTTACAAAAAAAGCACAAAAATTATTTTGGGTTCAAACTGGTTTTTCAACCATGCAAGGTCTGAAATTCCTGTACTTTTTTTCTTTCCTGTTATTTCTGTTTGCAAATCAGCTATTTATTTGAGTTCACTTCTTGCAAGTAATATCAATGCCATCAGAGCCAGCAGCAAACACAAACACTATTACTGCTATTACCACTACTAACATTCTTCTTCCCCTAAAATAGCTCCATAGTAATGTTTTCTTATTGTCTCTTTTCCAACAGTAACAGGTTTCCTAATGGTATATGCTGAGTCTATTGCAGGTAACAAATTGTACTACTGCAAAAATCCTGCTGCAAAATCCCTTAGCCAATGTCACATTTCCAGTTTCTGTGATGGCAATTCTTCACTTTCAGTACCATTTTCTGGGTTAATGATGGGTTATGCTTGTTATAGCAATGAACAGCTCAATGGCTTAACACATCAAAAATATGTTTCTGACTCACACAGATTTTTCTGTGGATTCAGAAAATTATCCCAAGTCTCTGCCTTTCTATGGTGACTATTAATCAGGCAACTTCACACTTGAACTCTCGTGTTTTGACATAAGCTTGCCTCAGTTGCTGCCATTAGGAAAGAGAAGTAAAGGGAAAGTTACACATGTTTATTAAATATTTCAACCTGGAAACTGACATATCATTTTTTTGTTCACAAACCCTTGCCTTGAACTAGTTATATGGCTAGGAATTATAGTTCCAGTGCCCATAGCATAGAGGGGAAGCAGATATTGTTGAATTCTAGTAATGAATACCTTACATACTATTGAAAGAAGTATATATTGCAGGTAATGCATAGACTCAGAGTTACAAACTTTAAATTCAAGCCTTCTAGTTCTGCCAGTTGTTACCAAATGGCCTAAATCTGGAGTTTTGACTTAAAAGCATGGGTAATAATACCTATTAATAATTATTTCTCTTGGTCCCAGCATGGTAGCGTAGTGGCTAAAGCCCTCGCCTTGCCTGTGCTGGGATCCCATATGGGCACCAGTTCATATTCCGGCAGCCCCTCTTCCCATCCAGCTCCCTGCTTGTGGCCTAGGAAAGAGGTTGAGGACAGCCCAAAGCCGTGGGACCTGGAAGAGGCTCCTGGCTTCAGATCAGCTCAGCTCCGGCCATTGCAGCTGTTTGGGGAGTGAATCATCAGATGGAAGATCTTCCTTTCTGTCTCTTCTCCTCTGTATATATCTAACTTTCCAATAAAAATAAACTAAAATAATAATAATTATTATTTGCCTTAAATTATATTATGTTGGAGTTGGTGCAGTAGCTTAGCATGCTAATTCTCCATTTGCAGTGCTGACATTCTACCGGGTGCTGTTTCAAGACCTGGTTGTTCCACTTCTGATCCAGGTCTTTGTTTATGGCCTGTAAAGCAGTGGATAATTGTCTATAGCCTTGGGCCCCAGCACTCCTGTGGGAGTCCTAGAAAGAGTTCCTGTTGTTGGCTCTGGCCATGGTGGCCATTTGGGGAGAGAACCAGCAGACAGAAGATCTCTCTCTTTCGTTCTCTCTCTCTCTCTTTCTCTCTCATCTCTCCTTTCTGTTTTTCAAATAAAAATATTTTAATGTTATATTATGTGTATATAATACTTAGTGCAATTCTTGGAACATGGGAAGTTAATGATTTTATGTTGCATATGTTCTGAAACACACTGTGATTCATTAAGCTGTGATCCTGATCAGTAAAAGCTGGTATAGACAAACCTGGGTACATCCCAACAGCTCCACTTGCAACATACACATTGTGACAGTTCTCAGTCATTTAGTAGTGCTTAACAGCACGAGAAAATATTGACACAGATGTGGTTCCTACAGTAAATTAAAGTGAAAGTAACGTGACGACAGGACAAAAATTTCCATGACGCAGGGCTATTTCATTTTGCAAAAATGCCTTGCATTTTGTAGAACAGTGATCATTTCTATAAGCATCAGCTGCTTTGAAATTACATGCTGAAATAGACATTCAAAAGGAAATGCATGGCAAGAGTAAGGAAATGACCCCGAAGAGCCTCTCAAAAGCGCTGTTTGTACCATCCTTTAATTTGGTTTCTGCAAATGCTATTATTATACCTGCTCTAAGTCATTTTGTCCAACCTTTTTCTATCATCGATGAGGATTTTTAATAAGTAAAACAAAATAATCCGTATTCCTGGATGACAAATTGGCCGATTTTTATTTTTTTAATTTTTTTTTATTGGCCCATTTTTAAAAAGAAATGTGTATTGTGGCTAAGGATTTTTCTGTGAGAGAACTCATTAGTAATAATTTTATGTTTATGGCACTAAGTACTGTAATTTGAAGTAATGTCCTTTTTTTGCTTTTGGTTCATAAGTTTAAAACATAATAAATGTTGCAAGATATATTATTTCAATGATATAATCCTATTAATAAAAAGCTTTCAAATTTGTATTTTTTCAAGTTGCAATCAAATGTTCTTCCAGAATATAAAATTAGCATATGTTCACATCAAGCAATTGAGTGAAATATGATGACCTTAAAGAAATAAAATTTCATGATATATACTCCCTTTTCTTCATCACCTCCAGTCTTCAATATTAATTTTGCATGTGTGTGTCTGTACATTTTATTTAACAATATTCCACAAAGTATTTCACTTAGTTTATGAATATAACTCATTCTTCTAATAACAAGAAAATGGCCTATTATAAAGTTAGTATAATTTATTCAAGCATCTGCCCACTGCTAGATATATAATTAATTATCAGCATTTACCATTATAATCAATGCTTCAGTGAACATGCTTATGTTAGTAAAGTATATCAATAAAACATGTGCACCTTTTATTCAGAGAGAAAAAGGAAGAAAAGTGTGTTATGTATCTCTTGGCATCAAATCTGAAATAAAAAGAAATCTGGAATAATATTCATAGAACGGTTTGTAGACAGAACTTTGGAAATTTCCATAAAGTATTTTTGATTATTTGAGAGAGAGAGAACTTGTTCACTCCCCAAATGTCTACTACAACCGGGGCTTGACTAGCCTAAAGCTGGGATCCAAAACTCAATCCAAATCTCCCCCATGAGTGCCAGAGACGTCAGCCATCACTGATACCTTCTGAACACCTTTCCTTAGCAGGAAGCTGGAATTGGGAGCAGAGGTACGATTTGATTTTAAGCACTCTGATGTGGGCAACAGGCATCTGGAAACTCAGCTTCACTGTAAGCTATAAAATAAACAATCTTATTTTGAGAATTTTCCCCTACTATTTGCTAGTTTAAAACATGAGTTACCTTTCTAGTCAGAAAACTACTTGAAATTAAAAAAAAAAAAACCACTAAACTTGTATTAATTTGTTTGAAAGGCAGAATAACAGAGACAAAGATCTTCCATTTGCTGGTTTGCTCCACAAATGACCACAGTGGCCAGTGCTGGCTCAGGCCAAGGCCAGGAGACAGTAACTCCAGATCTACATAGGCGAGAGGGGCCCAAGCACCTGGGCCATCTTCCACTGCTTTCCCAGGTGCATTATCAGGGAGCTAGTTTGGAGGTGGAGCAATTAGGACTCAACTCAATATCCATATATGGTGCCGGCATTTATAGGCAGCAATTTAATGTGCTGTATCACAACCCTGGGCACTGTAATAAAAATTTTGAAATACAGAAATTACTCCTTCTGCAAGTGACTTGCAAAGTAATGATGTGTGCAGAATAATTCTTCCTAGTCACTTCTGATGCTTACGGGATGGAAATCCTTAATATTCCTTGGCTTGAAGTCTTTGCTTCCATCTTCACATTGGCCTTCTCCTCTGTATGTCTGTGTCCTTCCATAGAATTCCCTTCCCTCCTTTCTCCTCTTCTGTCCTCTCCTCTCTCCTCCTTCATACTGGATTAGGACCATTTCAATCCAGAAAATCTCTTATTAACTCCATCTGCAAACCGAATTTCTACCTGAGGTCAGATCTCCAGGTCAAAGAAGTAGTATAGATTTCAGCATACATGTAGGGAAGGCACAATCCAGACAAAAACAAATAGAATAGAAATTTGGAAGTTTACAGGCCTAAAAGATTATGAGATGACTGATAATATATAGTTGCTTCTTCATAATTTTCAGCATCTTCGATTTTTCAATGAACATTTATAAGATCAGGGAAAAGAATTGAAGCTGAAAATGGCCTATTCTATTTTGGTACACACATGCAAGGATTCATCTTTAGGTGAGAATGGAATTCTCCATGGGGCTGCTGAGTAGAGTGTTGTATATGTACTTGATGTCAACAGTTGCCTGACTGCTTAGAGTACCTCTCTCCAGGTCACAGTGCTATAATCAGAGTGATGTGGGCAATGAACTTATTAAATTTTAAACCAGCCTCCTGTCTCCCACAGAGCTAGAAATACTAAGCAGAGACTGGTATTGTGTGCAAAGCAAAACAATTTATTCAGCCATGAAGGAACAAACCTACATTCACTTGTGAGTGTGGGCTGCCTACACAGAGAACTATACAACATGAGTGGGCCAAGAGTTGTCCACAAACTAGGGAATAAAGGGCAACTTGAAAACACTACCTGCAATACAGAAGGTCTGTCCATGAACAGGGAGGCAGAGTTTTTGGAAGTGTTCTGTTTGCAGGTCAAAATACACATGCCAAGAAAAAAAAAAAAAAAGCTGCAAAGAAATGGGCGAGGTACATACTGGTGGCGTCTGCCAGTCTTCACCTGGATATGGTTCTCTGCTTTGATGAGGAATGAGTCAAGGAGATTGCTTGATGTAAACGCCACAGATATTTTGCAAACAGAGGGATCAGGAGTTATTTCCTTATAATAGTGTGCAGTCCTTTTTTCCCCCACATCCCTGAAAAACTATTTGCATAAGGACTTCTCTTCCTAAGCGGGGGGAGTCATGCATTTCCCTAAAGAGACCACTGAGAACATGACCTTAGGATAACAAAAGAACTTGGTATCTTGTGACGCATCCACCTGTTAATGGTGGACGTCCTTTAACTTCTAGGCCTCTTTGCACCTAGTATGGAGTTAACTCCATATGGCTGGGGCAAGCCATTCTGTAGTCACTAAGTCACTGCTTAGAAACAATCAGTTCAGGAACAATTAAGTTGAGGGAAAACAGCATATCTCTCTTAAGGCATGAAGTTGGACATTCAGACATCACCAGAACTAGAGAGGGCTAAGGAAATCTTCTGTTTGACGAACTAAAGGCCTAGAATGAAGTTTACAATCAACTCCCCTAATCATACATTTTTTGGAGGTTTGAGATCCTGCATGGGAAATTAGCCTAGACACTCCTTGTGTCAGTTTAGTTATAGATGATTATATATGATGTCAGTAATTACCTAGGTTCTTTCACTTAAAAAAAAAAAAACCTGAAGAACAAAGTTACACAGAGAGAATCTTCCAAATGCTGGTTCATGCCCCAAATAGCTACAATTTCCAGGGCTGGACCAGGCTGAAGGCAGGAGCTTCTTCCAAGGTCTCCTGCATGGGTGCAAGGACTCAAGTACTTGGGCCATCTTCTGTTGTTATTCCAAATACATTAGCAGTGAGTTGAATCAGAAGTGGAGCAACCTTGGCTCAAACCAGCATAGTTATGGAGTGTCGGCATTGCAGGAAGAAGCCCCCATGAGCTAGTACCACAAGATGCCTTGGCTATGGAAAACTCCCAATTCTATCAATCATCAAACATGGCCATGAACGGGGGCGGGGGGATCCATTGCTCGCTTCACCGAAGTGAACATTTCCTCATCCAATGACCACTTGGTTTACATTGGAGTATGTACCACAAGGAGGTTCCTTCATGAAGGGACACCTCTTGCACAGTGTCCTGGCCTTCCACACCTGAAACACTGTGCTCTCCTGTGGGCTGATTCTGAGGTCGCCAGGTAATGTTTAGAACAATTGCTACCTTATGAATCCGTTGTTTGGACTATTTCCCATGTTGAACTATCCATTGTTCAAACCATTTCCCAGCTTTCTTCTTTCAGCTGTACCTATATTTTTAAACATCTTATTTTTAGTTTTACCACCTGGCTCACAGGAATTTGGCATCCTGGGAACAGGATACTGGCCACTAGGCGGCACTGTTACTATTGCTTAGGATGCTAGCACAGCAGAAGATGCAAGTCTGATTGGGGCATTTCCCCCGACTCTCCAAATGTCTCTAGGAGGCTTCGCTTCGGGGTGATGGAAACCAGCATAAACATAAGACTGGCATCACAGTATGTTCTTAAACTCTTTAAGCTCCCGTGCCCCAGAATCCATGGGGGCTTACATGGTTGTAGCTAAGGTATTTAACTCCTAAGGGTCCTTAAGGAGAATATGCCTGGAGGATATGCACTAGGGTGGTGCCAGCATCCAGGCTGCTTCAGATGTTGGAACTGAGAAATCCCAACATTCATATTTCTCGATACTGATCCCTGTAATGAAGAAGGGCTTGACTATGTATGAAATAATAGGTCCCAATAGAGTGGGATTGGCAGGTATCTAGATTAGGGTCACCAGCAGGGAGTCACCCCCTCTCACGCCCTATGTAATTCTAGCCACCTGTCAGTCAAATGACCTCTTCCTCAGGAGGTAACTCTTCTCACCTGGAACCTGGTGGCAGTATCGTGTAACCACTTCCCTTCCGTAACACATAAACAGCCCAGCAATGGGGAGGGGCTCTCTCTCGTTCCTGCTGACATGGAGGAGAGTTGTGCACAGATACACATCTTTCTCTCTCTGTCTCTCTTTCTCCTCTCTCTTTCTGTCCTCTCTTCTCTCTTCTCTCTCTTCTGTCTTCTCTTTTCTCTCTTCTCTCTCTCTTTCTCTCTCTCTCTTGCTCCCTCTTTCCCCCACTCTATTTTTCTCCTCCCACCACTTCCCTTCTCAGCTCTGTAACTTGGGGCAGGTGCCCAACCATGCTTAGTTCCATGCTTCCTTTTTGTGATCTGTAGATTCAAATGGATGAAAAATCAAGTATTAATAATACTTACATTTGAGTTTACTTATTTGCTAATTCATTTTTTGTTTGCTTGCTCTATTGATCAATTTACCCAACTCTTGGTCATTTCTATTTTATTGGTGGAAACTTCACTTCCATTAAGGTTTCATTGACCAAAGCAAATCGATAGCAGCTGGGGAGCTGGGAAGAGCAATGCTACCATACACCTTGGTTAGAAGCCAGACATATTATTAAAAAAAACTTTATTAACTGCCTTATATTTTCAGAAGTAGAATTGCTTGATCAATAATAAGCATATTTAAAAATTTCATAAGTGTACATTTCAATGTTCAAAAACAATATTGTAGTCAAATTTTAATCCAATATGCAAGCATACCCATCTCTACACATCCTTTTCAGCTATGGACATCATCAATATTTTTGTCATTTCTACTGAAATGTAACATGTACAATAATGTACACATCATAGAGCTTAGTAATTTTTTATAAGATTTATTTATTTTACTTGAAAGGCAGAGTTACAGAGAAAGAGGAAGAGACAAACAGAGAGATCCTTTCCACTGGTTCACTCCCTCAAATGGCCACAATGGCCAGAGTTGGGCTAGTCCAAAGCTGGGAGCCAAGGGCTTCTTCGGAGTTCCCCATGTGGGTGCAGGGGCTCAAGACCTTGGGCCATTCTCCACTGCTTTACAAGGCCATTAGCAGGTGGCTGAATCAGAAGGGGAGCCCCCAAGTTCCAAACCTGTGACCATATGGGATACTGGCACTGGAGACAGAAGATTAGCTTGTTATGCCACCATGCCAGCGCTGAGCTTAACAATTTGCTTTAAAAAATGAACATTGGTTGGGCCTGGCGCGATGGCGCAGTGGTTAAGTCCTCGCCTTGCACGCCCGGGATCCCATATGGGCGCCGGTTCTAATCCTGGCAGCTCCACTCCCCATCCAGCTCTCTGCTTGTGACCTGGGAAAGCAGTTGAGAACGGCCCAAAGCCTTGGGACCCTGCACCCGTGTGGGATACCCAGAAGAAGTTTCTGGATCCTGGCCTCAGACCGGCAAAGCATCGGCCGTTGTGCTCACTTGGAGAGTGAATCATTGGATGGAAGATCTTCCTCTCTGTCTCTCCTCCTCTCTGTATATCCGCCTTTCCAATAAAAATAATAAAATAAATCTTTAAAAAAAATGAACATTGGCATGAAACCAACACCAAGATCATGACAGAATATCACTTGTATCACATGAACTTTGCATAAATGGATTCATAATTACCTATTTATATGTATTTTTCTTTTGGGTATTGTTCACATAGTTGAGAGGGACGCACGCCCATGTAGGGCTCTGATTAGGGTGGGGAAAATCAGAGGAAGCTGGGTGGGACAGATATTTCAATATTTTTTTTCTCCTGTGTCCTCACGGGAGGAAGTGAAGGGGGTTGTTCCTTGTTGTCAAACTACCTTAGGGTTGAGGGATGGTCATTTGTTGAAACATTAGAGACCCTGATGTGAAGAGTGTTCTGAGGGCTTTACTTGATTGGTTTTGATAGTTCTGAAAAGTTGTTGGTTTCATTGTTCCAGGTTTGGGAAAATCTTTTAAAGGTCCATTGGTTGACAAAATCTATCTCTGCGCATCCACAGACATGGATACGTGCTGCAAAACTTGGCTAGAACAGTGGTCCAATCTGTTCTGCTTTCCATCCTCCGATGAGACACTCAACGTCCTCTGCTAGCCAGATGAATAGGTTGCTATGCCCCCTATGTGAATCTGGGCATTTTCTCCACTACACAGATATCAGCAACAGAAAAGGCCCAGTCCCAAAATATGCACTCAAAGGACATACCACACATCTTATGATGATCTCTGTGGCCAGTGTCTGAACCCAATTATCTAGTTGGGGAGTCCCCTAAGAAGCTTTGCCTGGGGTAACCTCAGGCTTGACTTGTATGCACCAGCCAGTGCAGAGGCAAGTTTGGTCTGTCTCCCACATCAGCCAAATGCACATAACAGTAGATGCATCTGCCTATTCAATTCTACACCACCTCATACCTCACGCATACCAGTGGGTGCTGCGACTGGCTCAACCTGTCCTGCCCCCAGATCTAGCCCTCATGTATACCAACAAATGCTGCCACCTTGTCCAGCCTGATCCACCCCCTAGACCTGGTTCTCATGCTCACCTGCAGTAGATACGGCCTAACAAGGGAATGCCCACAATTCCCCTGTCTGGCCTGCTCCCAGCCTCGGATCTTGCATCCACCAGGGTACACTGTGGTCAAACCTTAAGTTACTTGCACCCAGTCCTTGCATTTGCCAGCTGGTGCAGTAGCCTCGTCCGACTGGCACACAAACCATTCTGGCTCTCATGCACACCAAAGGTTGTGGCAGGCTAGCCCAGCCTGCTCCACTTCCAGCCCCAGCTCTCACGCGCATCCATGAGGTCAACAGGGTATTGTATTGTGTGATCACACCACACATTATTCATTCATTCTTCTGTTATGGGCCTCTGAGCTGTTTTTAGTTAAAACCTACTAAGAACAATGAAACTACGAACACATATACATACATTTACAGTTGATACGGTTCTCGTTTTTCTATAAGCTTGTAGCTCTCATGTGGGCAAAGCTGTTTATCATACTGATTGGGAAGTACAACTGTCACTTAGACAGTTATGGACAGAGATGTTATATAATCAGCAATATTGGAAAATTGTTCCCCCACATAATTCAGCTTTTGACAGAAATTACTCTTGGGTATATTATACACATAGGAGAATTTATGGGATATAGGCTATTGACATATTAAAATTTACAAATAGGTAAAATAATTCATAGTCTCACTAACAGATTATACATATCAATTTTAAAAGGTGTACTGATTGACTGACTGACTGACTGATTTTAAAGGCAGCATGACAAAGAGGGAGAGACAAAGACCAGAGAAATCTATCTACAGGTTCACTCCCCAAATGCACTCAACAGTCAGTGTTGGGCCAGGCCGAAGCCAAGAGCCAGGAATCCTATCCAGTCCTCCCCCATGGATAACAGGGAGTGCTAAACGTGAGCCATCATCTGCTGCTATCCAGACACATTAATTAGCAAGAAGTTGGATTGGAAACAAATGAGCTAGGAACAGAACCAGCTCCTCCCTGTGAGATGCAGTAGCTCTACGTACCCAGGCTCATGTCCTTTCGTCCCACTCAAACTGCTACACAGTGATTTCTGTTTAAGCTACCTTTATCCTATTGACGTTCCCGGAGAAGGATCCTTGAATGATGCTGTTGTGACAATGCTTGCTGCAGATGAAGTGAAACACTATTTCTATGAATCCCAGAGTCAATATACCACTAAGGAGAAGCTGTTAAAGGAGATAATGATGCCTCGAATGAAGAGATTCAAATCCTAAGAAGAAGGAAAGTGATGAACCAGATCAATAAAAGCAAGAATAAAGAAGAGTGGAAGAAATAGGAGAATAGCCACACAGGATCCAGCCCAGACAAATGTAATGTACAGCAATTGGAGTGTGTGTGTCCTTAAGACTAATGGGCATTACTAATAATTTCAGTGTGTCCATGATATTACTTAAAATATTTTTCTTCCTAGAGCTATAGTACTTTAAAAATGGAGTTTAAAAACACTTTTGTTTTGTTTAGAAATGTAATAGTATCTTCTTTTGTCAAGTGTAGGATTCAGAAAATTCTAAAATAATGTTCATTCCTTGCATGATAATTGGGTTAATCTGAAGTCTTTTTTTTTTTTTTTTTTGCCAGACAGCTAGCTATTTGTGAGCACACTGCCTTTTGCTTAAGTTATTATTTCCAATGAAAGAGCTTCTCCACTATTAACGTAAGACTCCTAACCTGTCCAATTCCTTCCTTGTTTTTCCCCATAGAAATAATAATGAAACTGATGACTTTGGGAAAAGGAGCTCAGCCTGAATACATCAGTATCATTTTGTGGTCTCTTGTTTTCTCTCTGCCACACAAGGTCTTGAGAGATAAAATAAATTAGGACAAAAGCTGTGTTCAAAGCATGTGCAGTAATGGAATTAGTATATTTTTGCAAGATATCTTCTTTTCAGGCCCAGAGCATTAGCCTAGTGGCTAAATCCTCACCTTGTACACACCGGGATCCTATATGGGTGCCAGTTTGTATACCAGCAGCTTCACTTGCCACCCAACTCCCTGCTTGTGGCCTGGGAAAGCAGTAGAGGACAGCCTAAAGCCTTGGGACCCTGCACCTGCGTGGGAGACCCAGAACATGCTCCTGGCTCCTGGCTTTGAATCAGCTCAACTCCGGCCATTGTGGCCACTTGAGGAGTGAACCAGCAGATGGGAGATCTTTCTCTTGTCTCTCCTTCTCTCTGTAAATCTGACTTTCCAACACAAATCAATAAAGCTTTTTTTTTAAAAAAAAAAAAAAAAACTTTCATTGTAGAAAGAACAACATAATGAAGTTTGGGGTAAGATTGTAGTCAGCCCAGAGAGCAATGGCACTTGTCCATGAACTGGCGTGGGAGACCCAGAAGAGGCACCTGGCTCCTGGCTTCAGATTGGCTCAGCTCTGGTTGTTGCAGCCACTTGGGGAGTGAGCCAGCAGACAGAAGATCTTTCTCTCTCTCTCTTCTCTGTAAATCTATCTTTGTAATAATAATAAATATATTTAAATTTGAGGGGCAGGTTTACAGAGAGAGAATCTTCCATTCGCAGGTTCACAGCACAAATGGCCTCAACAGCCAGAGCGAAACTGGTCCAAAGAAGCTCCAAGCCAAGAGTTTCTTCTGGGTCTCCAATATGGGTGTGGCTGCTAAAAGCCTTTAGCCATCCTCCGTTGCCCTCCCAGGCCATAGACAGAGAGCTGGAACAAAAGTGGAGCAGCCAGGACATGAACCGGTGCCCACGTGGAATGGCAGCAATACACGCTGAGGATTGATTGATAAGCCTATGCACTGTTGCCGAAGAATATGTTTTTTAAAAGCTCCTGAATGGGGTGGGCATTTAGCTATTGGATAGTTAAGATGTGTTTATCCCATAGCAATGTGTCTGGGTTCCATTACTGCCTTCTCACTCCATCTTCCTGCTAATGCAGTCTCAGAGCAGCAGTGAAGGCTGAAGTACTAGGGCTCCTGCCTCCATGAGGGAGACCTGGATAAATGTCAGACTCCTGACTTTGGCTTTCTGGGATGCTGTGGGCATTAAAACCAGTGAATGAGGATTCTCTCTTTCTCCCCCTCCCTCCCTCCCTACGTTCTTATGTGTCTCTAAGATAATTTTAAAAAATAATAACACTCCTGAGTAAATCTCCAGGTTCTAGCAATTTTACTGAAGAACTCTAATTCTAATTAATATTTTCCAGAAAATAAAAGACGAGTGAAGGGGCCATTGTGGCAAAGTAGGCTAAGCCTCCACCTGCAGTGCTAGCATCCCATATGGGCACCAGTTCTAGTCTCAGCTGCTCCACTTCCAATCAAGCTCCCTGTTTGTGGCCTTTAGAGGGAAACAGAGGATGGCTCAAGTCCTTGGGACCCTGCAATCATCTGGGAGACCCAGCAGAAGCTACAGGCTCCTGGCTTCAGACTGGCCCATCTCTAGCTGTTGTGGCCATTTGGGGAGTGAACCAGTGGGTGGACAGTCTTTCTTTTTGTGTCTCCTTCACTCATAAATCTCTTTCAAATAAAAATAAATAAATGTTTTAAATGAGAGAAGTGAAACATTTCTGTTTTGTGGAGGCACTATTACTCTAATATCAAAATCAGATATTACAAAAATGAAATCTACAGGCCAACATCCCACATTAATGGAGAGACAAACTTTTTCTAAAAAATAGCCAATCAAATTAAGCCTTTAAAAATATATAGTCGGGCCCAGCGCAGTGGCGCAAGTGGTTAAAGGTACTCGCCTGGCATGCCTGGGATCCCATATGGGCGCCGGTTCTATCCCGGAAGCCCCGCTTCCCTTCCAGCTTCCTGCCTGTGGCCTGGGAAAGCAGTCGAGGACGGCCCAAATCTTTGGGACCCTGCACCCGCGTGGGAGACCTGGAAGAGGCTCCTGGCTTCGGATCGGCATAGCATCAGCCGTTGCGCTCACTTGGGGAGTGAATCATCGGACGGAAGATCTTCCTCTCTGTCTCTCCTCTCTGTATATCCACCTTTCCAATAAAAACATAATAAAAATAAATCTTTAAAAAATATATATAGTCATTGTGACCGAATGAGATCCTTTGTAAGTATATAAGACTTACTCAATGTTTAAAAACATTCAATGCAAGCCGCCATACAAATGAGCTAAAGAAGAAAAAGCACCAATTAGTGCAACAAGCACTTTTGACAAATTCTGACATCTATTCATGATTGGGGATGAAAATCCACAGAAAATTATGTTTAAGCAGAAAATATCTGAACCTGATAGAAAACAATATTAAAAATCCTAATTTTATGCCTGACACAATGGCTTAATTGCCAAATCCTTGCCTTGCAAGCACTGGGATAACACATGGGTGCCAGTTTCTGTCCCAGCTACTCCACTTCCCATCCAGCTCCCTGCTTGTGGCCTGGGAAAGCAGTCAAGAATGGCCCAAAGCCTTGGGACCCCGTACCTATGTTGGATCTGGAGGAAGTTCCTGGCTGCTGGCTTCAGATTAACTCAGCTCTGATCATTGTAGCCACATGGGAAGTGAATCAAGACAGAAGATTTTTGTCTCCCCTTCTCTCCATAAATCTGCCTTTCCAAAGTAAGTAAATCTTTGTTTCCAAAAAATCCTAATATTAACATCATACTGAATGGTGAAAGACTAGATACTTCTTCATTATGATTGGGGAAAAAGACAAGGATTCCACTCACATTCCTACTGTTCGACATCATGTTGGAGATGCTGGCTGTAACAATAAGAGCAGGGAAAAGAATAAATACCATTGAACTCAGAAAGGAATAAACAAAACTCATCTCATTATAATCTTCATAGAATGTCCAAAGCAATCTACCCAGAATTCTTGAATTAGTAAGAATTAGTGTAGCAAGGTTGCCAGACAAATTTCAGCATACAAATATCAATTTTATTTCCACATATTGGTAGTAAATGTTTGGACACTGGAATTTTGTTCATGCCTGCAATGATGGACTTCTTACTGTTTATGAAGCACTCTACTATTGTAATAATATAGGAGAAATCAGAGGGGGAGGGGCTTCGACGAAGGGGTAATGAAACCCCAGAGCCTATGGAACTGTGTCATAAAATAATCATGATAAAAAGAATGGAAAAAATAACATGTGGAAGTGCTCAAAACTGAAATAAATGAGCCCGGTGTGGTAGCCTAACAGCTGAAGTTCTCGCCTTGCACGTGCTGGGATCCCATATGGGTGCTGGTTCTAATTCTGCCTGCTCCACTTCCCATCCAGATCCCTTTTTTGAGACCCTGTGCCTGCGTGGGAGACCCAGAAGAGGCTCCTGGCTCCTGGCTTCAGATCAGCTCAGCTCCAGCTGTTGCGGTCACTTGGGGAGTGAATCATCAGAGAGATCTTCCTCTCTGTCTCTCCTCCTGTCTGTGTATTTGACTTTCCAAAAAAAATAAATAAATGAATAAATAAATAACTGAAATAGGTAAGAATCTAACATACAGAGAACTTTTATGCTAAAAGCAAAAAATGCTAATGAAAGAAATCAAAGGCCCAGTTAAAAAAATTTCTCACATTTCCTTTTTTTTTCTCCTCTGAAGAGCTTTTTATTAAAGTCAATGCATTTTTCTCCTTGTACATTTATGAAAAAATTTCAAAGGATTAAAAGGAATTTTTCACAATCTAGTAAATAAATGTGTTTTCCTTATGATCCTTCCAAAGTGCTTTGCATGTGGGGAAAAGAAGGTGGCATTCATGAATTGGCAACTGAATGAGTATGAATAAGTCAACTGTTAGCCTTATCAAGAAAGAGAAATCCATTTGCTCATTGTCTTCCTCACTAGGTTAGGCTCCCCTGCTTACCACCTGATTGGATAATAATGGTGTAGGCTGCCTGACGACAGGGCCATCTTTATGTTATGGGATCAATGGCTTTGTCAATGCAGCATTAACGTTCTTTTTTTTTTTTTTTCAAGATTGATTCATTTTTTATTGGCAAGTCAGATATTCAGAGAGGAGGAGAGGAGAGGAATATCTTCCGTCTAAAGGTTCACTCCCCTAGCAGCCGCAACAGCTGGAGCTGAGCCAATCCAAAGCCAGGATCCAGGAGCTTCTTCCGGTTCTCCCTCATGGGGGCAGGATCCTAAGGCTCTGGGCCGCTCTTGACTGCTTTCCCAGGCCACAAGAAGGGGGGAGCTGGATGGGAAGCAGGGCCGCCAGGATTAAATCTGGTGACCATATGGGATCCTGGCATGTGCAAGGTGAGGACTTTAACCACTACGCTACCATGCCGGACCCTCAGCCATTACCTTTCCATGGCTGTTAAAACACCCACTGGTTCACTTAAGTATCTCAGTTTTGCTTCTATTTAAAATAAAATAAAATATAACTTCACAACTAATTTAGAGCCAAAAACATGACAGTGCTATTTGAAAACACTTTAACTGTTCAGAGACTTAAGTAAAATAATTGGTTTCTTTTAAACTTTTGATTAAATTTGCTTATATTTACATTATTAAAATGCATATTTGTGTTTATGACTCCACAGAAAATAAGCAATTATCTTCCATTTCTGAGATACAATCAGCTTAATATGCCTTGTTTCCCACAAATATAGAAATTAAGAAGCATTATTATAATATTGACTAGAAGAAAACAAAATTAAGCCCACAATTTATTCTTCCTTCCTTAGTTTATGCAATAATACATTATTTACTTTTATCAATTTATTGTTTCATATTTTATTTATTTTTTTACTTTTTACTATTATGTTATGATACAGTTCCATAGACCATGGAATTTCCTTAATTCCCTGCCCAATTCCCTCTCCCCTCACCAACTTCCCCTATATTATTACTATAGTATAATTTGTCAGAAACAATCATATGTCCATTATTGTGGGCATGGACAATGGCAGAGAGTCCAGCATTCTATTGTCAAGATATAGTAAACAGTTTCTTTGTAAGTCCATCTTTGTCTGGAAGTAGAGATGCATACTGCATTGTATCCTCACATCTGGATATGATAGTCTCTATTACACAGTTACTATACATCGCCTTAAATGAAAAGCCACAAAACAAAATCAACAACAGGAAGGAAAAAAAATTAACAACACCATGAAATTACATAGCATGATACTGAATGACTAATGTTTCGCTGAAGAAATGAAAAAGAAAATAAAAAACCTTCTTGAGGAAAATGATGCTATTGTATGATCTATGAGCCAGTGAAGAATTTATTCAGAAGAAAGTGTCTTGAAGAGATGAAACTAATAAAAAAAATCAAAATCTATGAGATAAAGTTTCCGCTGATCTTTGCTGGTGTGGTATGTCTCCTGTAAGCAACAAATAGATGGGTTTTGTTTTTCTAAACCAGTCTACTATTCTATGATGTTTGATTGATGAGTTTAAGCCATTTACATTCAGGGTTAATATGACTGGGTGTTAATTTGGTCCTGTCATTTTAGCAATGGGTTGTTCATTGATTTAGTCTTCTGATGTTATTTTACTGGCAGGTTCTTCACATTAACCTTTGGTTTTGGTGGATGCTAATCCTCTTCTTTGTCAAAAGAACATCTTGAAGTATCAGTTGTAGAGCAGGTTTGGAAGAGGCATATTCTTTTAACTTTACTGTGGAAGAATTTTCTTTCATTTTCAAAGACAAAGGAAAGTTGTGCTGGGTACATTATCCTGGGCTGACAATTTTTTGCTTTTGGAATCTGGTATATGTCACTCCATTCTCTTCTGGCCTGTAGAGTTTCCGCTTCTCGTTGTTGTTAAGAAGTTTTGTAACAATTGCTTTGAATTCTGTGTCCCCCATTTTCTTGATGTATGCCTCAGTTAACTCTAAGGTTAGCAAAGGGTTTTGCTCCTTTGCAGAGGAGCCTTCAGCAATATTCACTGTTCCTTTGTCTCTTCTTTTGCTCTTGGTCATTATACTTCTGGTTAGCCAAACTTTTCCTTGGGACAGGTTTCTAAGCTGTGTCACCCACAGGTCTGCAGTTCAATTTTACTTTTTGTAGTTGGTACACAGCTCTTTGTTGGCAGTCACTTGTGCCACTCCCTCCAATGAGTTCCAAGTCTGGGATCTTATGTCAGATTTCCACCATGGTCTCTGTAGCCCCAGCTCCTGGCTCACCAGTTTCCACCTCCTGTGATACCGTGCTGAGGTTGCACCATTTTCTGTACAACCTTTTTTCCACTTCCGGTTGGAGTAGGTCCCAGGATTAGGAATACATCAGGTGTCCTATATAGGTAGGTGGTTGGTGGTGCTGATTTTGCCAGAACCTGTTGGCTGCTAGGTCTGTGTGCCACATGAACCTATTTTGACCCGTACAATGATATGGTTGGTATTATTTTCCTATGGGAAAATGCATTACACCAAGCTCAGTGATTTCTCGCCAAGTTCAGCATATGCACAGCTCACTGTTGTCCACTGCAGTCTTAAATTCTTTGCCACACTGTAAGAAATGGTGCCTGATGTGCCACTACTTGAGTTCTTGATCTGCTGGCTGTCAGGTCTGAGGGCAATCCGGACCTGTCTTGGGTGGAACCTTGTGGCTGGTGGAGTTCCGGTTGCTGGTAGAGTTCAGATCGCCGTCAGCTGAATGCTGCTGGAATATCAGTCACTGCAATACCACACCATTGTGTCCACTGCTTTCCTGTGTTTGTCAGTCTCCAGGTGCCCCTCTGCTGTTGTTCTGTCCTCTCCTATTTCCTGGAATATGCCCTCTCTGGTTTACACTGGCTAATATTTCTTTGTCTATTTAAACGTGTCCTTACTCTATACCACCATCTTGATTGTCACTTTTTCTCATACATTTCTTAGGAGGCTCAAATAGTAAAAAAAAACCAAAAACAAGAAAACACTCAATAACCTCTAAATTTATTTTTATAGAAATTTAAGGAATGAATATAAAAGTTCCAGCAAGGTGTCCTGTGCACTTGAGTCCTCCTGCGCTGGCTTCCCAGGTCATTAACAGCAACCTAGATTCAAAGTGGAATAACGGAGACTAGAATATGTATAGGATACTGTCACTACAACTGAAGGCTTAATATTTTACCCCACGACACTGGCCAAAATCCCAGAAATTTAATAGCAGGTCCCTTTCTTTAATAGTGACGGGAAAGGACCTAGTGAATTTAATATAAACAGATCTACATTCTAAAATCCACATCTCTTACAAACATAAAATTTTGAGACTTAGAAAAGAAGGTAACGTATTTTTATGAAAATGGTAGTAAGATTTTATTGGGCGGCAGGTAAGTGAACAGAGCATCAATAAACCATTTATGGTGTATCTATTACATATTCAGCATAATCAAAGACATAAGAATAAATGTGTGTAATTTTTTGAGGTTTTGAGGGGCAAAAGCTGTCTAGAACCACTGAAATGGTGAGTCTGCATTAAAGATTTGTGTTTATGCACTTCCAGGAAATAAACCAAGCCATCTTCTGCATCAGATGGAAAGGCAGCACAGAAACATACTTGATTCTAATGAAACTGTGTGTTATAAGCCTTATAGATTTATCCTTGCAGGTAGAGGCAATTTAGCTAATAAAATCACCAGCAGCAGCCTTAAAAGAGAAGGATGTTAGGAAAGGGCAGGATTGAGCTTGAAGCCGGATAGTGCTCTGGTTGCCAGGCAGCCACCCTCAACCCCTCTTGTTACCGTGGTGATGTGTGCACAGCTTACCTAAACAGGCTTGAGGTAGTATCCCACCTCTCCACATCCCTTTAGCACCAACTAGTCACGCCACCTATTTTTCCTCCGCCCCCACATTTCCACCTCCACACTCATAATCTTGTGAATTTGATCAATTTACCAGTGCACTTCCAAGGCCCAAGGCCAGAGGAGGCTGCTAATTTGACTACTCAGGCAAATGGATGAAAGGAACATTGGAAGAATGCATGGACAGATGAAAACAAATATTTTCAAATTTAAGAGCAATATAAATTTGGGGGATAATGTAGGGTCTCTATGATTTAATGCTATGGAAAACCTTTAAAAAAAAAAAAAAGATGTGTGAGTCAGCAACAGGAGGCCGATGTGTTCTGAACATGCTGGGATGGCAGAGTGCGCTCCGGCCTGTCGGGAGTCTGTGGCTAGATTTGTGATTCGTTTCTTTGATCAGAGTTTGAAGTTCCTGAAAAAAAAAATCTAAAAAACAGCTTAACAGGAAGATGTTAGCCATAACATCGTTGAATTGAGTTCCGTAATCCAAGATATTGTAGGACCAGCCTGATCCTTGTACCACTCCCTCATTTGGTAAGTTCATCTTTAGTATAGAACTGAATCATAATCACCACATATCTATATCTGTATATCTGTAATATAGTTAATGTGTTCTGAGTATTTTACAACATTCTCATTATTTTATAAAATACTGTCTTGACTGCTTTTCCCACTTTCAGCTCTGGTGGGCACATAATAAACTTTGCAGATGGGAGGGAAGCAAAGGTGTCCATCACCATAAATGATGTCAATTACTAGTATTGATTTGAGCCTCCATTCTGATTCAGCTTCCAACTAACTACGCCTTCCAAGAAGGCTGTGATAGATAACCCAAGTACTTGGGCTCCTAAGGCCCATCTAGGAAATCAGGCTGGAGTTCCAGGCTTATGTCTTTGGCCTGTCCCACAGCTGTTGCAGCACTTCAGGGAGTGAACAAAGAATGAAAGACTTCTCTTTCTTTCTCCCCAACAGCTCCCGGCCCATAGTGTGTGTGTGTGTGTGTGTGTGTGTGTGTGTGTGTGTGTGTCTGTGTGTGTCTGTGTGTCTGTGTCTGCTGCTCTTTCAAAGGAATCAGTAAGAAGTCTACTTTTGCATGGCATTGTACCCTAGCAGCCTTGCCCATCCCAGGATCCTATGTGGGCACTGGTTCTAATCCCGGTGGCCCTACTTCCCATCCAGCTCCCCGCTTGTGGCCTGGGAAAGCAGTCGAGGACAGCCCAAAGCCTTGAAACCCTGCACCTGTGTGGGAGACCTGGAAGAAGCTCCTGGCTCCTGGTTTTGAATCAGCACAGCTCTGGCCATTGCAGCCACCTGGGGAGTGAATCAACGGATGGAATATCTTTCTGTCTCTCCTCTCTGTACATCTGACTTTCCAATTAAAAAAAAATAAATCTTAAAAAAAGATGTCCATTACTATCTCTGAGGATCATTTGCCTTAGTTTTTCTATTACCATGTATTGTAATTAATTCTGAAACAAGTAGTTAATAACGCATCCATACCTCAACAAGCATTACTACTCCCCCAGTAAACACATGAATTCTTGGGGAGAATTGTCAGTAGAACAATGCAAAAGGTTCCAAATGTGTATCCATAGTCACTGAACATCTTTAGTGTTGGCATTGTATTTAAAAAAAAAAAAAAAAAAGAAGATGACCTGGTGCTGTGCTGTTGTAGGTTAAGTTTAGCCTGCAGTGCGAGCAATCCATTTGGCACCAGTTCAAGTCCCAGCTCTACTGATGATCTAGCTTGCTGCTTATGGCCTATTAAAGCCAGGGAATTGGCCCAAGTCATTGGGCTGCTGCACCCACCTGGGAGACCCGAAAGAAGCTCTTGGCTCCTGGCTTCAGCTCAACTCAGTTCTAGTTGTTGTGGCTGTTTGGGGAATGAAGCAATGGATGGGAGATGTCTCTCTGTGTGTCTCTTCCTCTCTCTCTCTCTGTAACTCTGCCTTTCAAATAAAATAAATAAATCTTATTTAAAGAAAAAAAAAACAGATGTGATTTCTTCCCAACTTCAGTCATTAGGTAGCTATCAAGTACTACTGCCAGTATCAATTTTTCATGAATTGGAAGGATACAGAATGTGATAATACAATTTGACTACATGGAAATTCCACTTAGTATATGGTTTAGGGGGTGGTGATAAGGTGGGTCGTTTTAAAAAGATCTACTTATTTTATTGGAAAGGCAGATTTATAGAGAGAAAAGGATAAAGATCTTCCATCAATTTTTTCACTCCCCAAATGGCTACAATGATCAGAGCAGAACTGATCCGAAGCCAGGAGCTTCTTCCGAGTCTCCCCACGTGGGTGCAGGGTCCCAAGACTTTAGGTCGTCCTCTGCTGCTTTCCCAGGCCACAAGTAGGGAGCTGGATGGGAAGTGGAGCAGCCGGGACATGAACTCGGGCCGTATGGAATCTTGGCACCACAGGTGCCAGCCAGAGAAAGTCGGTGGTTAAGTCTGCATACATTATCTAATATTGTTTTTGTCACAGGAAATCAGTGTTACAATGTAAATTAATTAATTCTACATTATTTACTATTGCTGGCCCAACACTCAATGCCCTGGAGTTATAAATACCTGCACTGCATTCCTGCCCTGTCTCTCTTTTTCCGGTGCCTCATGCCACCCTTACCCCTGTTCTAGGGCAGCCTACCGTAGAGGGGTCTCCCTCCCACTTGCTTTGTTATGAGCAAACCACGAAACCCACCAATCCTTCCCTCCTCTGGCTCACAGCTCTTTTCCCCTCACCGCCCCCCTCCCACCCTGTCTGACCAAACGCTTGGCTACGCAAGCCACACGTACGGCTGCCTAGCAACAGTGCCGCCCAATCAGAAGCGCGCTAGGCGAGGGGCAGGCTGGAGAGGAGGCGCGCACACGCGTAGCGTCTTCCCGGTAGTTTGACCGCTTCTAGCGTTTTACCTCAGCGGCGGCAGAGTAGCGGTTGCCGCGAAAAGCGCTCGGCGCCGGCTCCGGGGCGCCCGGCTTTTTGTCAGGGCAAAATAGTTTCGGGAAGTTAAGTAGGTACAGGTTTTAGTCCACGATGTCTGAGGAGGCAGATGAGCCTCAGGCCGGCCCCTCAAGTGCTGGGCTAGATTGGCCAAATCTTGAGAGAAATCGGGCTGGGGTCCCGGGAGGAGTGATTAGAAGGGCTAGTGGTCAGGGGTGTATGTCCTGGATCCAAAAAGTTCTTGAGCAGATTGTAGATTCACCTCTCACGTGGGTCACCCCGAAGGAGGTGGCTTTTGTCAGCGTACTGGCCGTCCAAAGATACCTGTTGGAGGAGCCGGACGACAATGTACGAGGGGGCCCACTGTACTGCTACGATGTAACGATCTCTGACGGGGTGTATCGGGAGAAATGCTACCTGGACCCCAGCCTTAACTCTCTCGTTTATAAAAATATTCTTAAAGTTGGCATAGAGATGAAAATTTCCAGAGTCTCGTGTCTGTACAATGAGAAAAGATTAGGCCAGGGGATCCTGTGCATAGATAACGTCCAATGCGGACGGACTTTAGATGCGATTTCTTTAGAAACTCCCTTCAGAAACAGAGCGCAAGGGGTCAAGCCCGAGAGACCCTTGAGGGGGGGAAAGAGTCATTACTTGGCGCTGTGGAATAATGAAGATCCGTATGGAGATATCTGGTTGACTGACAAGCAGCCCAAGGAACACAATTTTACAAGTAAGTAATGGGAGGAGAGGGCGGGAGCCAACGGAGGGTTTCAAAAATAGTTTGCGGGAGTTCAGTTGAGGGGAAGAGAAGCGGAGAGATGTTTTTGTGTGTTGTTAATTAAAAGCCGTTAGTGGTACTAGAGAGATAAGTTCAATGAGGAGGAGAGATGTTGTCTTTAAAGAAATCACGCAGCTTGTGAATTGGTTTGACTGCTGAGTGGCCATTCAGAAAGGTGTCTGATGACAAATTAAGTCTGGCATGCGTGGAATTTATTCTCAGGTATTCACTATACATTTGGATGCGGTAGAATTATTCCCACTTTCATTCCCATTTCGGTCATGGAAAAAGCGCCTTGTATTCCTTGAACAATGTGTAGATTTGAATTTAGAATCAAAGATTTAGATAGTTGTAATCGTGCACATTTTAACCTCCGTTCAAGAAAGATGTTCTGTGATGTATTGCTTCATAATTTGCCTTAAGTCGAAACACCAGTTTTTTGAGTGTCACAGTTAGTAAATATCATTTTCTGAATATGTGATTTTGTGTTTGTGGGGGTAGGGGAGACTTGGAATTCTCATTTTACTGTTTCTTATTGTTTACTATGCCCAGGGCTGATATGATGTTAAAAGTACGATTTTTTTTACAAGTAAAAAGTATGAAGTTAAACTTAAAAATACCAGCTCACCAGCAACTGCTCTAAAATATTTTTTCACATGTAGGAAATGGAATGAAGGGGTAGGATAGTATTGTGGGCATAGACACACATGCAATAGTGAATAAAATATAAAGGAAAAAATAAAAGTACCAGAAGGAGAAAGATTAGAATTTTGTATTTCATGCTTTTTGGTCCTTTTTTGTTGTCACAGTGCTAAATCATAGGAGATTTTATTAAAATGTGTAACCTCAACAAACTTCAAAATGAAAGGACAACTGCAATCATTCATTTAGAAGGAGAAAAAAAATGATGTTATAGAAATGTGTAAGCAAAAATGATTTAAAATGTAAAAGCAAAATAGTTCTTCTCAGGATGAAATACTGGAATAATTTTATCTCAAACATGGAATAAGGCAGTTATGTGTTATTACCCTAAATGTTGATCTTTTTTATATTGAATATGTAAATGAAAAATTGATGCCCTGGGAGAATTAAGAAAGGAATAATAATTTATAGTAAGATTACTCATTTATCAAGACCATCTTTTTATTACAAAAGGCAATATCAATGTGCTAAATAAAATTCCAAACTGCTTGTTTATATTATGTTAAACATGCAAAACTCAAGCATAGTAAAACGCTGGTGCCAAAAATCTAGTGATCAACTGTAAAATTCTTTTGAGTTTGCAATATGCTTGAAGTTGTTAATAATAAAATTTTGGGGTGTAGTGAGAGACCTTTTTTACATCCACTCATGCCTTGAGCGTACCTCTCAAAATTCTAGGCGGTCGGTAGTTTGGTGTGTATCTTTGCAGAAAAAAAAAAAGAGAGAGAAAAAGCAAGACATCTTTCATTCACATCCGTACAAATGGTGTTCTGTGGTGTAACTGTATGATTATTCTTATAATTGTGTCCCTGTCAATGGATGGCTTATAATGTTAGACAATTAAAAGGTTTATTAAATGCCATGCTGATGTCATTAAGGTGTGTGCATATTTTTGTGGATTGGAATATGTTGAATGGATAAATTCTTAGAAGTGAAATTGCTAGCTTAAAAGGTATTTAATTTTTCAATTGGATAGTGACAAATCATCTTAGGAAAAGTTTATGCTGATTTACATTAACCAGCATATGTCTAGGTGTGCCTATCTCCCCTATCTTACTGATTTTAAGTTGTATGTTTTGACTTTTAGTAATTTAAATAATTTCTTTGTTGATGACTATTGCATTTTAGAGCATTACATACTGCAAGTTATTTTCTGGGAGAAAATAATGTTCTTTTCTCAATATATTTGCTTATGGGACACTTTTGTGCTTTTAAAACTTTTCATTAAGGTATAATTTGTACACAGCAAAGTAAAAAAATGTCTCTAATATACAGCTTGGTAAATATTTACATATATATTCCTGTGTGAGCACCATTTCAAGCACCTGGATAACTCCCCCACACTCCTGTCTAATCAACACCTTAAAAGAAAACACTGGACCTCAAAAGTGGTTTTTTTTTAAAGATCAAGATTAGATATGACACTCTCCTGCCTTAATCTATCCAGTGGCTTCCCTGTTGCGTTTATTCAGCAAACCAGAACCCCGACCAGGATCCACATGGCTTTGCCGCAAAGGTCGGCCAGTTTTCTGTAAAGAACCAGATAAGAATTCTTTCTGTCGTGGCAGAATGCAGGATCTCCGTGGCAACTATTTTGTTTTGCCATTGTATAGGGCGAGTAGCTATAAGTAGCCTGTAAATTTGTCGATCTGGCCTTATTCCAAAGATTCACTTACAAAAACCAGGAACACACAGGATTTGGTTTATGGGCGATAGTTTGCTGACAATCCCCCTATTCACCTTTCTAACTTCATCTCCATAATTTTATTCTGGCCGTATCAGTTGTCTTTTTGATCTTTAAGCCTCCAGACTTATACCTGCCTCAGGTACTTTGCCCTTTCCTCTTTCTAGGAAGCTGCTTTCTATCCTCAGGTCTCAGCTCAAATATATTAAGTATACTATAAACTGCTGTTTCAGTAAGTACTCCCTCCCTGTTTATTCTTATTACATCACCCTGCAGGTTCCCTTCATAGAATCATTAACACTTTGAAATTATTTTACTGGTTGTTTCCGTTTTCTCCCCACCTGTTTATAAGCACTATAGCTGTTGTGGGCTGTGTACGCTAGATACAGAATGGTGTGTCATCTGGTAGGCATTCAATTAAGTGTTTGATGAATAAAGAAATGAGTGAAATAAATTATATTCAAGGATTTTCTAACGTTAAACCACTTCTGCATCCCTAGTTGCTGATGGTTATTATTTTAACTCTGTACTTATATCTAAATGAATTTGGTGTGTATATGTATGTATATATATGTTTTTTTCCCCCAAGGGAAGAATACTTTTTCAGCCCAAATTTAGTATTAGATTAATATTAGTTTCAAACAATGACTTGAACAGTTTGTCTGTTCTCCTGTGTTTATAGAAACCATATATTCTTTAAAGATACGTTAACAGTTACCCCTAAAACTGTCTGAATTGTGTCTTCAGCTACAATTGGAAGGTGTTTGGAATAACTCCTTTCAATGGCTTGTAGAGAAACCAATATCATCTTTTTCTTGAGTCCCTTTATGAGAGCTGATATTTCACTAGGAAATCTCATTTCACCTCAGTCTCAAAGTTGTATGTGTAATTTATGGTTTTTTTTTTTAATCTGCCTTGTTGTGTCCCATTTCACAGTCATAATGTTTTTTGTGTGTTCACTTCTCGTGACCAGCCTTGCCAAAGGTTTCTGTTTTATTGTATAAAAAAATAAGGACTCTTGGCCTTATTAGCAAAGAAATCAAGTGAGAAGATATTTTCTACTTAACTCTGCTGTGCTCTACTTCTATTCCTACTTCTTTGGTTCATGGTTATCTTCTACTATTGTGAGTTGAGTGCTTGAGTCATTTACGTCTGACACAAGCTTTAAAAAATCTTAAATCCCCCAAAGAGTACTGCATTAACTGCATCTCAGATTTTTGAAGTTTAGGGATTTTTATTGTCATTCATTATACATAGACTCTGATTTTCATTTGAAACCTCCAAAAGTTTACAAAAAGGTTATTTATGAGATCTAAACATCCTTATTAGACCAGGCTTTTAAAATTTAATGCAGGTATTCTAAATCCAGTGTAATCTTTTTGCCTGTGTCTCTGAGAGGAATATTGGCTTTCCTCTATAATATTGGTTTTGTTTATTATATTTCTAAAACCTTTTGCTTTAGATGTTGCTATAATTTGTAAAATATTGTGACTGATTAGTATTTTGTTGAGGAAGCTTACCCCTTATCAACATGAAATTTGCCTCATGGTCACTTTTTGGCTGGAGTCTGCTGACTTGGTTTACTACTACTTCTGTCTTTTGGTATCATTTTAAACAGTGATTCTTACATAGAAATTAGCCACACAGTCACCTCAGTAACATTTTAAAATACAGATTGCTAAGCCTCACAACCAGTTTCTGATTCCTTAGGTCTGGGATGTTACCCTGGGATTTGCATTTCTAACAAGTTCATTGGAGTCAGCCATGCTACAGATACAAAATGACACATGAGTGGCTGAACTTGTCCTGGTACAGCTGGTTAAAGTGGCCTCAGGCCGGCTTTCCCTGGTTTGGGTGTGAAGCTATTCTGTTTACAATCCAGCTCCCTGCTAATATGTCTGGGAAAGCAGCAGAAGAGGGCCCAGGTATTTGCAGTCCCACCATTCATCCTGGATGGAGTTTGGGATTCTAGCTTGGACCTGGTGGATGATTTTCTCTCTATCCACCAGCCTCCTTCCACCTAACCCCCACCCGTGCATTTCTGTCGTTGTGCCTTTGAAATAAGTAAATCTTTTTTTAAAGATGATACTTGTGATCCACTGGACTAGAGCATCCTTCTCCATATCATTATTTCCATTTGAAATTGTGGGGTTTTTAAAGTTATGCTTATTATTTGAAAGGCAGACACACATAAAGAGAGAAGAAACAGAGAGAGCTTGCCCACTGGTGCACTCCCACAATGGCCATAACAGCAGAGGTGAGCCAATCCAAAGCCAGGAGCCTGAAGCTTCTTCTGGGTCTCCCACAGGGGCTCAAGGACTTGGGCCATCCTCTGCTGCTTCCCCAGGTGCATTAGCAGGGAGCTGGATGGGAAGTACATTTGTTGGAACAAGAAGAGGCATACATATGGGATGCTGGTGCTACAGTCTGACACTTAGCTATTTCACCACAGCACTGCCCCCATTTGAACTTTGTTTTAGGTTTCTCTTGATTTATTCCTTTTTAAAAAAGATTTACCTTTATTGTATTTGAAAGGCAGAGAGAGAAGAAAAGGCAGAGCTCTTCCATCTGCTGGTTCACTCCCCCAAAGCACCTCAGTGACCAAAGCTGAGCTGAACAAAGCCAGGATCTTCTTTCAGGTCTCCCACATAGGTCCAGGGTCTCAAAGCTTTGGGCCGTTCTCTGTTGCCTTCCTCCTCCACAGGCAGACAGCTGGATGGGAAATGGAGCAGTTGGAACAGGAGTCTGTGCCCATATGGGCTGTAGGCTCTGCAGGTGGAGCCTATTAAGTCACCATGCCTGCCCAAGATCAATCAATCTATCTATCTATCTATCTATCTATCTATCTATCTATCTATCTATCTATCTATCTATCTATCTATCTTTCTCTCTCTTTCTCCTTTCTTTCTTTCTTTCTTTCTTTCTTTCTTCCTTCCTTCCTTCCTTCCTTCCTTCCTTCCTTCCTTCCTTCCTTCCTCCCTTCCTTCTTTCCTTCCTTCCTTCCTGCCTTCCTTCTTTCCTGCCTTTTTTTCTTTCTTTCAAAATTTATCTTTCTTAAGAAGCATCTAGCTGGGGCTCACACAGTAGCATAGCAGCCTAATTCTCCACCTGCAGTGCTAGCATGCTAAGGGCCTGGGAAAGCAGTGGAGGATGGCTCAAGGCCTTTGGACTCTGCAACCACAAACCCAGAAGAAGCTCTTGGCTTTGGACTGGCCCAGGTTAGGCCATAACGGCCAATGGGGAGTGACCCAAGGGATGGATGATCTCTACCTCCCTTTCTCTGTAACTCTGACTTTCAAGTATAATAAGTATATCTTAAAATAAAGAAACAACTAAGGGCTTACTTAAACAGTCTTTCTTCCTTTAAGAGATGAATTTTGTGCATTTAAATCTAGTATGAATAATGAGTTTTATATCTATTTTGATATCCTATTGTATGTTTAAAGATTTGTTTTTATGTGAAAGGCAGAGTTAACAGATAGAGAAGGCAACAGAGAGAAATCTTTTATCTGTTGGTTCACTTCCCGGTTGGCCTTGATGACCAGAACTGGACCTATCCAAAGCCAGGAGTTTCTTACATGTCTCCACGTAGGTGCCAGGACCAGAGTGGAGCAGGCAGTAGTTGAACCAGCGTCATTATGGGATGCCAGCACCAAAGGTGGAAGCTTAGCTTCCTAAGCCATGGTGCCAGCTCCTATATTTTTTTCTTTTTGTGGTTCTGGAATTATGCATTATACTATGTTCTCCTAAGGTTGCATTTCGTGTTTTAATAAAATCATTTAAACTTATATGTCAGTGTCAGTCTTCGGAATGACTCAAGATTTGTACTATACTCTTCCTGAAGCAACAGCAAATATTTTCTGTTTTGTACCTATTTCTATAAAACTTCGCTGATTATTCTGTTCATAACATGAATTGATGTTGCTGGACAAATAATCAGGCCAGCACTGTTACCTGCTGGGATTGCCAGTTCACCAGTGTTGATAATAGATATGTTTATTTTGAGAAGCTGGTACCTTAGGAAGAGATCCCTGGAGCCAAAATGTACTCTGTCCACTTAAGAAGCCAGCATTTTTTTTTCTTTTTAAGGGACAGGTGAAGTTATAGGGGAAGCTTAGAAAGGAAACAACAAATCCATTCAGTTGACAGGTATGCAGATGTTCCTACTTTGTTCTGATGTGGGCAGTCCAGTGCCTCCTGGTCTTGCCCTTGCCTTAGAAAAATGTCCGGGCATTGGGACTAAGTGCCAGCTGGGTTGTGATGATTTCTTCCTTAGCTAGATAGAAGTCAGCCATTGCAAATGATCTCCCCTTAGGAGGCTCCCGAAATTCACTAGGCACAGGTAATCCACTGTATCTGTAGATGGGGGGGTGTTATTAGAGATTTATTTATTTTTATTGGAAAGGCAGATTTACAGAGAGAATCTTCTACCTGCTGGTTCATTCCCCAGATGACCATAAAGGCAGAAGCTGGGTCCATCTGAAGCCAGGAGCCTAGACCTTCTTCCAGGTTTCCCGTGTGGGTACAGGGACTCAAGGACTTGTGCCGTCCTCTGATGCTTTACCTGGCATTTTAGCCTGCACTTAGATCAGAACTGAAATGGCCAGGACTTCAGCCAGCCTTTATGGGATGCTGGCAGTGGAGGTAGAGGCTCAACCTATTATGCCAGGATACTGGTTCCACTACCTGTTTTTTTAATATAAAAATGTGAAAAGAAGAGAATGGTAGATACCTTCATTGTAGTTACACTTATATTCTCCTAATATCTGGGACAGATTATTGTTGTTAAGAGTAAGAGCAATGTTTTTAATATTGTTCAAATTTCCTTTTTAATGCTATGATTTTAAAGCTAAATTTTATTTTTTAAAGATTTATTTTATATTTATTGGAAAGTCAGAAATACAGAGAGGAAGAGAGACAGAGAGGAAGATCTTCTATCCGTTGATTCACTCCCCAAGCAGCCTCAAATGGCCAGAGCAGCACTGATCTGAACCTGGGAGCCTGGAGCCTCTTCTGGGTCTCTTAATGCGGGTGCAGGGTCCCAAAGCCTTGGGCTGTCCTCAACTGCTTTCCCGGGCCACAAGCAGGGAGCTGGATGGGAAGCAGGGCCACTGGGATTAGAACCAGCACCCATGTGAGATCCCTGTGCTTGCAAGGCAAGAACTTTTGCCACTAGGCTACTGCACCGGGCCCCAATCTTTTTTTTTTTAAATTTTTAATATTGTTTACCTGAGAGGGATGAATGCCCAATATGGGCCTCTGATTAGGGTGGGAAGTATTGAGGTGTAGAAGTAGGTGGGTGAAATAAATGTTTCAGTTCTTTTTCTTCTTCCTCTGTCCACAGGGTTGGGGAAGCCACCCCCCACCTTCTTTCTGTCAAACTACATTAGCCCCCAGAGATGAAGATGGCAATTTAATGTAACCTTAGAGACCCTGCTGTGGGGAAGAATGTTCCAAGGATGTTGCTTGAGTGGTCTTGATATTTGTGGGTGCACATTGTGCCTGGATCTTAGGTGCACTCTTAGACGCTCTAGCCTAACTTAGTCCAACCAGCCCAGCCCCTATACTCCCCAAAGGTAATTTTGCAACCTTGTCCAGCCTGGCCTTTCCTAGCCCTGGTTCTCACTCTTACAAGAGGGAGCTGCAGCCTTGCAGGGGAGTGCCCAAAATTCCCCTACCAGGGGAACTTGCTCCCAGGGCTTGCTCCCAGCCCTGGATCTTGAGCATGCAGGTGAGTGTTTTGGCCCATCCTGATATGGCCCACCTACCGTCCTGACACTCGCTGGCTTGGCCAGCCTACACACATTCCTGGCTTTTGCTGGCAAGTGTTACAACAGAATTTCCTTACAAAACCCTACCACCATTTTTGGAGGCCAGTATTTTTAAAATTTTCTTCCTATTCCAATTTTCTTCTCCTTCTTCAGGCAATACTAATAATTTATTTTCTAGATTATCTTTCATTGACGTTTTCAAATGTGTTCTGTAGAATCATGCCTAAAGGGCCTGGCCTGATGTCTCAATAGCTAAATCCTCACCTTGGAAGTGCCAGGATCCTATATGGGTGCCAGTTCATGTCCTGGCAGCTCTACTTCCCATGCAGCTCCCTGCTTGTGGCCTGGGAAAGCAGTAGAGGATGGCCTGAAGTCTTGGATGCATGGGAGACCCGGAAAAGGCTCCTGGCTTTGGATCACCTCAGCTGTGGTTGTTGTGACCATTTGAGGTGTGAACCAGTTGATGGAAGATCTGTCTCCTTTTCTCTCTCTGTAAATTTGCCTTTCCAATTAACATAAATACATCTTTTTTTTTAGAATCTTTCATAATATTGGCTGCATTCTGAACACTACATTTATTTTTTTCATGAGAATTCCCAAAGGTTTACCTTTCTTTAATGTTTCTAAATAATTAAACTTATAAGTGCCGCTTCATTTTATTGTGGTATCATGTTCTCTGATTCATTGTCTTTAGTTTTTGTCTGTATTTCTTTGATTTATTTTTATGGCATTTTTAAGGTATATTCCAGGGCACCCCTAAAGCTTCCCAAAATGTTTTATAGGGTCTTTATGAGGACAAAATTACCTTCATAATAATATTAAAGCTTTGCTTACCTTTTTACACTCTCATTCTCTTATAAGCTATGGATTTTTACAGAGGCTTTGTGATATGTAACATTAAAACAGACTGAATGCCAAAGAGAGTGTGCAGCTGTCTTCTATTTAGCTAAATATTAAAGAGTTTATGAAAATGTAAGACAGTGTTCTAGGGCCGGCATTGTGGTTTCTGTTTCCAATTAGTTTCTGTCTTAGCAATGGCATCCTGCTGCTTTTCAATCCAGCTCCTGCTAATGGCTTAGGGAAAGCAGTAGAAGATGGCCCAAGTGCTAGGACTCCTGCTGTCTTCCTGGGAGATTTAGAAGAATCTCCTGGCTCCTGGGTTTATTCTGGTTCAGTTCTGGTCATTTTAACCATCTGGGGAGTGTTCCCAGTAGATGGAATATCTCTCTGTCTGTCTCTGTCTGTCTCTTTCTGTAACTCTTTCAAATAGATAAATCAATTTATAAATAAACCTTAAAAATACTCTCAGTATGTTTTGTTTGACTTTTAAAAATCAATCAAAAGTGTGATGTTATTATATGTGTTGTTTTAAAATGCAACTATGGCTTTTAGAAAAATTTTATTGATAATATACTAAATACTGATAGCTATAATACACATAAACAAATGCTTTTTAAGATTCTCATAAAGTTTTAAGAATATAAGACTCTTAAGATCAAAGAGTTTAAGAACCATGGCGTATTGTCTGCTTTGTATTGAATATACAGTTTACTTCTATGAACTTATGCAAATTTATCAGGCTACAATAAATATTTGGATATATATATATGGATCAGAAGTTAAGTAGTTTTTTGTACTTTGGGCTTTTTTGTTTTATGAAGTCAGTTTGGGTTTGTAAAACATAACTTAATAGAATAAACATATTCTGTTGTATAATATAGGAATATGTTTATGTTATATATTATATTTATAGAAATATGTGTAACACACTTATTATATAAAATATATTAAAATATAGATTCTATTAAGTCATGCTTTACAAATTCAAACTGACTTCATAAAAGGAGAAAAAACCCAAAGTACAAAAAAATTAACTGATTCCTGATCACAAGTAATGCTCTGGACCTAATTATAACAGAAATGGTTATTCTTACTTCCAATTCTACAGAACTGTTTAGCTCTTGGATTCATTCCTTCCAGTAAAGGAGGCATAAGTACCTTCGTTGATCAAGAATGTTTCATTGTATTTCAGATAATTCAAAGCTGATCTGCAATTTTATCATATTAAAAACAAATCACTTAATGATATCAGATCTGATATGAGATAGCCTGGTAGGTAGTTCTCTCCCCACAACCCCACGTAATCATCTCTGTCCAGCTTGCAATCGAGTGACCCGTTCTTCTGTAAGTACTTCTCCTCACCAGAGACCTGGGGTTGGTGTCATGCAGCTACTTGCTGTTTGACTGCCTAAGAACCTTCAAGGAGAAGGATCTCTGTCTTCCTCAGGACTCAGTGGAGGCAGGATAGGAAACATTTCTCTTCCACCATCGTGTTGTGGCTGTTCTTAGGATGTTCCTTTAAGTAAAAGGCAAGCAAAGGAATATTAGGCCCAACCTATCCCATACCATTTTGGTGAGTGCCAGCCTGGAGAAATTCCACAATAGCAATGGCAGTGTGGTAAGTGGGATCCAATTGGTTTCTGTCTTAGCATCATGTGGTTTCTAAATCTTGGAAATCTCCCTCTTCATGGGCTGGAAAAGTGAGCGGAAATGCTGTTGTTACTGTCTTTAGCAAGCCTGTGTTTCATATCTACAGGGGCTTCAGGGGAGGTGAGGCCAACAGGTTGTTAGCATTAATGGGATGCGGGCAGGAAAGCCAGGAAAAGGTGAGCTAGTGTGTGTTTTCTGATTTATAAGTGTGCCTCCAGGTTGTTGGTAACATGCTTCTATGGATAATGTATATTACTGGAAAAACTGGAACCAGGCCTTTAATGAAAGGGTTTCATGGAGCAAATCATTTTGTTGTCTCAGCCTTTGATTTTAAATCAAGCTAGCTGATTTTTTGTTTGCTAATGTCTACTATCACTTGGTGGGGTTGACTAGGTAAACTGATTCTGTTGCTTAGTAACCACAGTTAGCATCAGGAAGGAGAGACTCAAACACAGCAGAGATTCTTCTTCCTGCTGCAGAGAGTACTCTTTTACCAGAAGATGAGCCATAGACTCCATCCCTAATTTGCCCGCTCCATAGCCAGTCAAATACTGCATGCCTAGCCAACAGCATTATGGATTTTTTTTTTTTTAGCCTTGTGCTGGCTTTTATTACCCTGGAATGTGCTCCAAGGTATGAGGATTTTCCACCTCAGAATTTCTCTGGTGGTGGCAAAGGAGCTGTCAATGTTTGAGGCACCCAGCTGGCCTTGAGAGCTGTATCTCAGTTGTTTTGTTGTTTTTTGCTTTTTAATTTTGATTTGTGCTGGTTTCCTTTGGGTCACCAGGACCACAGAGAGAGTAGAGCCTCCTAAGCTCACCAGCCTTAGGCAAGGATATATAACTGCCTAAGAATTGTCAGGATGCAGTAGCCACAAGATTCACTTAGAGCTCTGTCAGCTGGCTTTATCACTCAGGTGCTTAACTTTATGGCATGTAGTGTGAGCTCCTGTATTCAGCGATGGTGGTAATATTTTGAGATTATTTAGAGCTTTGAAGAAAAGTCCCAAACATGCAGGTGTTCTCAAGTGCACTGACATTTTTGTGATGTTATCCATCCCAGACATTGTGGTTTCATTATACGTAAAATGGACATTGGATGGTAATTAATCTGTAAGGGACCCCCTTAGTGGGCCGGGTAAAATAGAGATTTCCGCTAGAGAGCTAGATAAAACAGTTCACCCCATTTTGGGAACAAAGGGAGACTAAGGCACCAAAAATTACAGTTAATGCAATGGATTTAAGTCAAATGCTTGAGCGTAATTAGGCTCATGGACAGTCATGTCTGTTTCTGTCTTCTCAGGTCCTACCAAAGAGGCTCTTCAGCTGTGGAGTTCTGCATGCATTCCTATGGACTCACTTCTAAGAGTACAATTCAAAACTGACCATGGGATCCCAAATTCCCCTGAGCTAAATGATTAAAATATTATTGTTAAATGCTTAGTGATAATACAGATGGTATTGAACAGGGGAGAATGCTCCAACATGGGAACTAGTCCCCAGAGCAGGCTCCAAGATTGGAAACGTTGTAAGTAGCACCAGTCACCTGAGAATCAACCCAAGCAGCGTTCTGGTCTGGCTGAGATCATCTCAAATGTGGAAAGGCAGGATACTGGTATGAAGAGTGTTTGCCAGACAGATGTGTGTTCCATGTCCCAGTGCAAAGATGTTGCCATCAGAGGGGGATGTTCACTTTGGAGAGAGGAGAGAACTTCCACTTTGCCCATAGCCTTGTATCAAGACTGATAGGATTTTCAGATTCAAAAGGCTTCCACAGCCCAGGCATCTGGGTGATCAGTGATGTCATAAAGAGTGTTAATTTGTTAAATTAACAACAGAGGGGTCGTTGTAGCCAACCCCTCAATTAGAATCTGTTGTCAAAGAATATTGTTTGAGTTAATGGTAATCCTTGTTCTCAATAACTTTTAGTTAGTGCATTAAATAGAGGCTATTATATCTAGTTTTAGTTATGTCTGAATGTTCAACTACTTTTCTTGGAAGAGATTTTTTTTATCTCTTAACTGCTTCCATAAAGTTAATTTCTCCTATGTTTAAGCCAATTAATTGTTCCAATGACAACAAGGACTGAGGTACACCCCAGTTTAGATAGCCTGACTTGAATAAAATAGCAAACCTTCAAGTCTGGGTTCAGGGAGTACTGTGGTAGACTACATGTTGTGCCTTCAGAGTTTTCTTAAAAGACTACATACATTGTTTACCCAATACTATGTCAATTAATTCCATAATGTTGTATATTGATACTGAGGCCTTGTTGGGGCTTTTAACTGACCGGATCTTTACTCTGTTAGACCTATCTTCAGACCATAGAAGGTCTCCCCAAGAGGCCACTGAACTTATCTGGACAATAAGACGCTGAACTTTATGCTAGGCATGTGTTTGCAAGCAATGAATCTCAACTGAACTTGAACTATGGTTATGCAACAAGGTGGAGGAATCCACCATAGGGGGAGGGGTATGGGAGGGGTGGGGGGAATCCCCAGCGCCTATAAAACTATACTGCATAATACAATGTAAGCAACAATTAAAAAAAAAAAAAGACTACATACATATTCTCAACATCAGAATCCAGTAAAACCAGAAGCAATATAGCGACTTCAACCCTTGAGTTCTTGGTTTCTTGTCAGTCTCCCTATAATCCTCCCATCTTGCCTGTTTTGAAGCCAAATGGAGAGTACAGAATGGCTCAAGACCTCAGGGCTGTTAATGAGGCAGTCATTTCAATTCATCCTAAAGTGATGAATTTTCTTACCTAGAAGATGTTTTCTTCCGCATCCCATTAAATCCAGAATCTAGAATGAGGATATGCGTTCCCCCAGCAAAGTTCAGATTTCTAAACCAGAGATAAATTTGTCCAGGACACAAGGAAAGTGTGCTCTTTCAGTCAAGAGAAAGGAAGTATATTGTGTTATAGGGCCACTACAGATGGGGAAAAAAAAAGCAAATAAGGACTTTCCTAGGGTTGTCAGGGCTTTCTAGAATATGGATTCTCGGATTTGGGTTAGTAAAAAACTTTTTTGTGAGGCTTTAAAGGGTTCTAATACAGATTCAACATGCTGGACAGGAGAGCTGCAAAAAACCTTCCAAAAATTATTATGCTATTAACAAGCTCCAGCCCTAGGAATCCCTAATATGAATAAACTTTTCATCTTGTTTATAGCAGAGAAATGGGATAGCTTGAGGAGTACTACCTAAGAAATTGGTTTCACTGACCTGTGGCCTATTTGTCTAACAATTAAGATTGAGGAGCTGCGGGGTAGTCAGCATGCTTAGTGGCCTTTGTAGCTAAGCAACATTGGTGGAGGAAGCCACGGAGCTGACTTAAAGACAGCTGCTTGAGGTAAACTTTACATGAGTTTTAGAAATTAAAGGGTATCAGTGATGAACAGTAGAAAGCTTCACAAAATATCAGGCTCATATTTAGATGCACCTGAGCCATTACTGAGAGTGTG
The DNA here is from genome assembly GCF_017591425.1 of Ochotona curzoniae. NCBI lineage: Eukaryota > Metazoa > Chordata > Mammalia > Lagomorpha > Ochotonidae > Ochotona > Ochotona curzoniae. The sequence continues at coordinate 32,808,680 of NW_024467087.1, read as the reverse complement.
CTGGGTCATCAACCCTATGAATCCGTTGCCAACTAAGCGTACTGGAGAGGTATTCCTATAAAAGGAATATTATCAACCTAGCCCACAAAAGACTGACTGTTAGGACTTGGCTACCAATGTACAGATGCTCTTCAACTTAGGATAATTATGTCCTGATGAACTCATCATAAACTGAAACAGCACTTGCCTATGAAAGGATCAAAATTTACGCATAGTTTTTAGTGAGTGCATGTTGCTTGTAACATTGTAAATTTGAAAAATTTGTAAGCAGACCATCATAAATAAGAGATTATCTATATTGGGAGACTGAGAGAAGGATTACACAAAATGTCCTAAAACACTGAAAATTGTGTGTGTATATATGTGTGTGTCTATATAGGCATTATTGTGAAGTACATTTAAGCACTTATTAAAAAGAAATGACAAGTATGATTTTGTACCAAAATAAAGATGTTGCCAGCACTGCAGGTGGAAGCTTAACCTACTAGGCCTTAGCACTGGCTCCCAAAGTGAAGGATGTCATAACAAAATGACTACTGTAACTAATACAAATTCCGGTTTTAAAAGTTGGGGGAGTAGATTGTAAGAAAAATGTGAAAACTGACAAATGCAAATGACACTCCTGTTAACCCTAGAAATAATAAAAGCAGAAGTACAGGTTAATCCTTTAAGATGATTAATAGGTTTTGATCAATTTTTCTGCTTGCCAGCTGGCTTGAACATTAAACCATTTCAAAGTAAATTATATGGTATATAACTAAGCAATAAGTTTTAGGTAGAAAAATAAAGTGGAGTGCAGGATAACAAAAGGGGTCAATTTTCAGTTTTGTTGGGGACGCCATCACTAAGAAAAGGGATGCAAAGCTTCAATAGGAACAGTAAATCACCTGGATAGTTGAAGGGGTACCATTTCAGATAGTTAACATCAAGTGCATAGACCCTGAAACAGCATCAGATCTGACGTGTTTGAGAAACAGAATTTACATAGGTGAATCTGAGAGGGCCCTACAGGAATGTATCATTCTGTAAACATGTAAGTGTTCAGTAGTGGGGAATTGTTACAGTTTTTCTCCCATAGGACATCTTAAAGGACTTGGGTTTAGCTCTAGGTTTCTCAAGAAGTCATTAAATGGTTTCATAAAGTAGAGGGAGTTTCATATGAAATGATGTCCTAATATCTGTTACTAGTAAGGAAACAGTGCCATTAGGTTGCCAAAGTGTACAGACTACCTGGCCAGATTTTGAACAGTTAAAATATATCTGTAAAGTTACCATGATAATGTTAAAATTTTTTTCTTTTTAGATACTAAAATCATTTCCCTTTCTCATCTTGAAACAACCTGGACTGACAGAAGTGATTTCCCTGCACTGCTTGTGAGGATCTTGCGTCAATCAAAACTGCGATACTATGGGAAACCTGATAAAAAGACAATTGAGCCCTACCAGGTACAAGAAATGATCAAATATTACATATTAAAGTTGTAGATTCTAACTTTAAAGACATGACTGCATAATAGAATAACTGTTTAAATAACATTTCAATTTAGCAATTTTAAAATGTGTGTAGGTCTGTATTGCAAGGTATTTGTTATATAACTTATTTTACAAAAAAAGAATTGTTCCTATATTGGTGCGTTTTAGCTAACCCTGATGCACCTGGTCTTTGATATTTTCATCTTTCCTATTCAGGTAGTCTTCTTGAAGTATACCATGCTGCAAGTTTTCATTTTCCTGCCTCCTGTTGACTTCCCAACAGAATCTCAGAATCCGTTTAGCTGGACTCATCATTTGCTAGTAGCCTTCCAATAGTCAAATCTGAGACTGACAACTGTATCACTAGTAAAAAAAAAGAATTTAATTTTAATATTATCTTTCAGTTTAACTTGTCTCAGATAATATATCATATCAAGGGTGAATATATATGCATATGCATAAATATGTGTGTGTGTAACCGATGTGTATGTGTTCCTACATTGTTTTTCTAGACTGTTTTGGAAGTTGCTGACCGTTCCTCATTGTTTTTCTAGACTGTTTTGGAAGTTGCTGACCGTTCAGGCACAGTGTTAGTGATCCTGTGGAATGCCTTGTGTCCTGAGTGGTATAAAAGTTTGCGGGTTGGATTGGTTCTTCTGCTTCAAGATTATTCAGTTAAAAAGAGTTATCAATTCAGGATGCATCCTCTCCCTGTGAATCCACACATCAAATCAATTTCTACAATGGGTTAAGTATTTGATAAATTTAATTGTTTTATTGCTTTTTGTTTATATAAATTTATAAAGGATCATAAAATTACTGAAGATGTTACAGGCTGATAAACCTTTTGTTTCATCTACAATATTTTCAAGCATTTATATATATATATTTTTTTTTTAAAGATTTATTTTTTTATTATGTTTTTATTGGAAAGGCGGATATACAGAGAGGAGAGACAGAGAGGAAGATCTTCTGTCTGATGATTCACTCCCCAAGTGAGCGCAACGGCCGATGCTATGCCAATCTGGAGCCAGGAGCCTCTTCCGGGTCTCCCACGCGGGTGCAGGGTTCCAAAGCTTTGGGCCGTCCCCTACTGCTTTCCCGGGCCACAGCCAGGGAGCTGGAAGGGAAGTGGGGCTTCCGGGATAGAACCGGCACCCATATGGGATCCCGGGCATGCAAGGCAAGGACCTTAACCACTTGCGCCACTGCGCCGGGCCCAAGCATTTATATATTTTACTAAATTTATTTATTTTAAAATATTTGTATTTTTATTGAAAAGGCATATTTACAAAGCAAAAGAGAAACAGGGAAAGATTTTCCATCTGCTGGTTCACTCCCCTAATTCCCCTAATGACCTCAACAACCTGAGCTGGCCCAATCCAAAGCCAGGAGACTGAATCTTCTTCCGGGTGCAGCAGGCCAAGGACTTGGGCCATCCTCTGCTGCTTTACCTGGCACTTTAGCATGGAGCTAGATTAGGAGTGGAGCAGCCAGGACTTCAGTCAACTCCTATGGGATGCTGACAATGCAAGTGGAGGCTTAACCTACTACTCCAGGATGGCTACCCAATAACCAGAGAGCTGGATCAAAAGTGAAACAGCTGGGATATGAACAGGCAGTTATATAGAATTCCGGCGACTTCCAGCAAGAAAATTATCCATTTTGAGTCATCCTGCTGGTCTCAAATCTATGTATCTTTAAGATTTATTTATATTTATTTAAAAGACAGTTAAAGAGAGAAAGGAAACAGAAATCATTCATGCTGTTTCACTGCTCAAATTACCCTGACAACTGGAGGTGGACTGTCTGAAGTTGGGAACCAGGAGGTTCTTCTCACATGGATAGGTACAGGAGACCAATCTCTTGGGCCATCTTCTGCTGCTTCCCCAGGCAACTAACAGGGAGCTGGATCAGAAGTAGAGCAGCTGGGACATGAGCTGGCATACATATGGGATGTCAGCACTGCAGGCGGAGGCTTAATGTGCTATGCCATGGTGCCAGCCCTGGAATCCATTTGTTTATTAAGACAGCTTATAGTAAGGCTGCTTTCAAAAATTCATAGAAAGGCCTGGCACTATGGCTCAGTGGATAAATCTTTGCTTCCCATGTGCCTGGATATGGGTGCCAGTTCAAGTCCCAGCTGCTCTACTTCCCATCCAGCTCCCTGCTTGTGGCCTGGGAAAGCAGTAGAGGACGGTCCAAAGCCTTGGGACCCTGCACCCGTGTGGAAGACCTGGAAGAAGTTCCTGGCTCCTGATTTCAGATAGGCTCAGCTCTTGCTGCTGTGGCCACTTGAGGAGTGAACCAGTGGATGGAATATCATTCTCTCAGTCAATCTGCCTTTCCAATACAAATTTAAAAATTAATGTTTTAAGTGAAAGTTTATAGAGATAGAATTTTAAAATGCATGTTTCAGTAAAAAAAAAATTAAGTCCAGATATAGTTTTATCATAATATGCATTTTCATGAACTGTTTGAGGACCGTTCAAATACTTGAATTTTACTTTTACACCAAATTACATTGTAGTTCAAATTTCTATGAACTTTTGGAAGTACTCACATCTGACAGTGTGGAATTGATGCAAGGATAGAGAAATTGATTGAGTCAGAATAAAGAGCCAACATGTAGCACTAAACATACAGAAGTTCTTTGTATGAGAGATATTCTATATAGATATCATGGTAGGAGGAATTATTTAGGAAGCAATATTGCTATAATTGATTGCATGTATATAAAAGCGCAAGTGATTACTTTAACCTGGGAGCTTTTTTGTGACCAAATAACACAAAATAATATGGTTCAGCTTTGATGGGCATATAGATGAATGTGATGATGACAGGTAAAGGTCATTGATAATGATCTAGTACTTTATTTTAGTGGCAGATTTAAGCATGTACAGTCTGTTATTTGTGTAATTTATGCAAACATAGTCTTTAGTACATATTAGATATTATATTAAAATAGTGTATTTGTTTTTCAGAAATTGGCCTGAATCTTCAAGATCCTCCAACTAATATAATCATCATTCCAGAAAACCAAGTGAAACCTGAATGGAAATTGCCAAAATTAAATTATCAGTTTATCACAAGGTACTATGGTTTATCATAAATGTCTTAAATATAAATTTTTAATGTTAGCTTCTGAAAGATAATGTATTAAAATTGCTCAAAATCTCCCCACAATTATGCTGTAGCAGCTATATAGTTATACATTTTCACAGTCCCAGTTGTAGGGTTACCTTTTTGATGCTTTAAGATATAATATGTGCTTTATTATTTTTTAGATCAGAACTGGATGATATGCCAAAAGATACTATCTGTGATGTTATTGGCCTTTTGGTTTTTGTAGGAAGGGTCCAGCGATCAAAAAAGAAAGGTAAAACCTTAAGTTTGAAAATCGTAAAAAGTATTTCAGTAAGTAATTCTGTGTTCATGTGCATATATAATCATCTGTCTTCATTTATGTTAATATTCTATCCAAATGTAGAAAACTGTGAAGATTTTTGGTCATATCGCTGGATACACCTTGCTGATGGAACTTCAGAGCAGCCATTTATTGTGGAACTCTTTTCTACATCTCAGCCAGAAATCTTTGAAAATATTTATCCAAGTACTTAATTCTTAATATTTTTTATACTTTTGGTTTTAAAGTAGAAGCATTAACTTAAAAGAAAAATAACAGTGAAAGAAGCTGACTTACAGAAGTTGCATGTTATTGAGTTAGCAAATTCAAGCAGTGTGACAGTAGGTTTAGTATTTTCTAAGTCAATATGACATTTGATATCATAGCTATTAATTGTCTGCTTGTTCAAAGAATTAACTTGGGAGTGAAGCTAGTGTTTTAGAAAACAGGTAACTCTTTTAAGCATAACATTTAGAAAATTTAAGCACGAGCAGTACTTTCCCATTTAATCCTTTTGAAAATTGCCTGAGGCCCCTTGATAAATCAGACATTCCTAACATGGCACTTATTGGTAGAGGGATTGCAGCAATTTTAAATTCCGTTTGAATAAGAGATTATTATTAGGTTTGATAGTCTTATACCATACTTCGATAATTTGGCATTGGCATTTCCCCTGGCATTCATTCAGATAAAATACTATTTTTCTGGGCTTGGTATGATGCTTCAATTGGCTAACTCTCCACCTCCAAGTACTGACATACCATATGGGCACTGGTTCAATTCCTGGCTACTCCACTTCCAATGAAGCTCTCTGCTTGTGGCCTATGAAGACCCTGCAACTACATAGGAGACCCAGAAGAAGCTCCTGGCTTCTGGCTTTGGACTGGCTTTGCTCTGGCCATTGAGGCCATTTGGGGAGTGAACCAGCGGATGGAAGATCTTTTCTTTCTCCCATTCTCTCTGTAAATCTACCTTTCCAATGAAAATAAGTGCATCTTTAACATATATATCTATATATAATTTTTATTGTTTTATTTTAAATTACTTTAGGAATATCCCATTATATGTTTCATGAAGCATGCTAGTCTTAAGATTAGCATCAGAAGAAAAGTGCATTTATTTTTCAAGAATTTCAAGAAATGTTTCCTTGCTTGAATTTTGAACATAAAGCTGTTTTAGTATAAATGCTATTTGTCTAAGTAATTACATGAGTTGATAATGATTGTTATCTACACTCAGTGTTTATCAACATGGAGGAGACTCCCAGTATCTACTATATTTATTTTTATCAGAAATAAGATAGAAAATATAGAGTGCCAGAGATCTAGTAGCTATATGCAAAGCTGTCCTTCTGTTCCTTTGGTCTCTGTGCAAAACAGAATTACCCACATGTGCATCATTAGGTTTTGCTCTTTGCTTGTGAGGTTCTCATGTGTCTTTATAAAACTGAACCTCACTCTATGTTTTGTGAAGTGTTACAGAAAGAACATCATGGGTATGCGGTTGCATAAGCGGAAACTGAGCTAACCTGCAGCCAGAAATCTCCTCTGGGTCTCCCATGTGGTTACAGGGACCCAGGAACTTAAACCACTCTCTGCTGCTTTCCGAAGTCATCAGGGAGCTGAATCTGGAGTATAGCAGCTGAGATATGAACTGCTTCGTCTATAGGATGCTGGTGCTTGCTGGTGGACGATTAGGCTGATATGCCACTGTACTGGCCCTGCATTTTTACAATATGTATTTCCACGAACTTTTTGGAGATCCCTCAATCATACACACAACAAAGGCAATTAAAAAATAAGAGAAGTTAATATTATGAGATTAAAATAGGCCAGATGCTTATAGATATTATCAAATTTTGTATTCTCTGTTATCCTTTACAAAATCTTCAAGTCAATATTCAGGAGTTTTAACTTGTGTCCTGGATGTCAAAGAGTTTGAAAACATCATATATAACTCAGATTTTTAGTAGTCAAAAGTTAGCATGAGAAGCATCTTTTAAAAAATTTTATTGAAAGCACAATGTGCTCCCTGCTGTCTTAACAGATTTTAAACATTTGTTTCTTTTTAAAGATTTATTGACTTTGAAAGAGCAACAAGAGAGCAGATGGCTGCACCAGGCAGATCTGGGTCAGGTTGAAGTCAGGACCCAGGAACTCTATCCTGGGCCCCACCTTAGTTGCAGGGGACCAAGTACCTGAACCATCTTCATCTGCCTTCACAGGCCAATTAACAATAAGCTGGGTCAGAAGCTAAGGTCGTTGGGACTAATCAGGCCTCTGATATTGGGTATCCCTGCATTGCAGGTGACTTTCTAATGTGCTGTACCACTATGTTGACTCCTAGAAAATTTTTTAACCATTAATTTTTTAAATTTTTAATCATTAATATGCAGTTGCTTGCAGTATTTCAAATAAAAGCTATACACTTAAAGGTACTTCTTTGCATTCAGATAAGTTTATTCTCATTGCTGCAGAAGACAAAAAACTAGTAAATATAAGATGCAATGAATGTTTTTGGTTATGCTCTAGGGACATTTTTCAGTTTTTAAAAACTATTGTTTTAGGATTTTTTTATTTGATAGGCGTAGTTTGCAGCGAGTGGAAAAGAGGCAGAGTAAGATTTTCCATTCACTGTTTGACTTCACAAATGGCTTCAGTATCTAAGGCGGGGCCAGCTCAAAGCTAGGAGCCAGGAGCTTCTTTCAGATCTCCTACATGGATGGCAGGAGCCTAAATACTGGGGATATCTTCTGCTGCTTGTCCCATGCCATTAGAAGGGAGCTGGATTGAAAGTAGGACAGCCGCAACTTGAAGCAGTGCCCATAGGAGATGATGATATCATAGGCATGAGCATAACCTGTTAAGCCACAACCCTGGCCCTGAGAAATTTTTATTTTAAATTAGAATATACTCTTACGTAATTACAAAAATACATTTTTTTTTTCAATTTCTAGTTTGTAAGACCATAACTTTTGGCAAGTATAACAAGCAAATGAATTTAGTTAGGTGCAACCATTGGTTTTCTAAATGAAAAGCCCCCAGTTAAAAAAGCTAATAATAAAAGCAGGTTTGTAAATAGTAGGTTCTTTTTTACTTCAATAGTACCAATACCAACTAGGATTGTATTGGAGAACAGATTTTTGGGACCAGTGTTATGATGCAGCAAAAGCTACTGTCTGCATCACCAGCACCCCATATGGAGTCCTAGTTACTCCACTGCCAGTGTAACTTCTTTCAGATATACCTGGGAAAGCAGCAGAATGTGGCCTATGTGCTTGGGCCTCTGCCACTAACTTGGAAGATCTGAATAGAGTTCTGGATTCAGCGTTCATCCTGACCAAACCTTAGTCATTGAAGCCATTTGGGGAGTTAAGTAAGAGATAGGAACTACCCTCAAACTCTCCTTCTTTGTCACTTTGCCTTTCAAGTAAATAAACCTTTAAAGAAAAAGAAATGTATATTCTCAGGCATCTCTCCAGACCTACTAAATCTAAATTTTGATCATACTCCTATAAGAATCTGATAAGTATTATAGCTTATTAAGCATGCTTACATCGTGACTTTGATGTGTCCTCATTAAGATGCAAACTTTCAATTGATAAATGTTTCCATTTCCTACAGTGACACATTTTATGTGCACCCAGCTAAAAGTTGTCAGACATGATGCGCAAGTACCTAAGCTGCTTTACCTCACAACTACAAATGAAAGTCGAGTGTTTATTATCGGTAATTTCTTTCTATATACTACATTAAGCATTTAATATATTTTCTCTTCACTGGAACCCTTTAGCACATTTTAATTTTTACATTGTAACACTCAGTGACAAGACAGTTTTATTTTTTACCTCTTTGATTTATAAAACAAGGAAAGTTTTAGCACTTGCCTACAAACACAGTTGACCTTAATATACATGAGGAAAAATTTGGAATGTTTCACAGAATGCTATCACGGTGGCAGTTAATTAAGTTGTCAACAGAAGAGGACAAGCAAAGGTATCACATACTTGGAGGTGTTTGTCGATACTTTATAGATAATCAGGTATAAGTATGGCAGTTTTGGGTATGCTTTAAGAACATGAATTTAAATTCTGAGCAACTTTCACAAGCAGCTTTGTTCATACCCGACACTATGCTTTCCAGTTAATATGTGAACTCAATTTATTCAGAAGATATCAATCATTTATATAGTTACAAAAATGCAGCTTAATAGTTTCTGCTTTTCCTGTGATTTTTAGCATATGATAGGGACAATTTAGCCCTCTTGAGCTCTAATATGTCTGCATTCCTTCTTGGCATTTGTTTACCATCTTTGAGTAAATTACTATACAGCAAATGAGCAAATTGGACTTTTTTTAAACTGCTGATTTAAGAAATTGTTTTAATATTAAAACAGATTTTAAAAGGCTTGTACAGTTTTATTATAGTGATCTCTTTCTTCTTTTGTGTGCTTTATCCTGCTTGCGAGGAGAGCTAAATGATCAGCCCTATACCAACGATATCAAGGTACAAAACTTTATTCAGTGGGTTACCAGAAAGACCGAATCTGGGCAAGTGGAGAATACTGTTATTGGTGGATATTATCCCTATCCACCAGTGCCGGAAACGTTTTCCAAATACAGTAATTTAATTAAAGGTACTGTGTAATTGCTATTTTACACACTATTTCTTTCATCATCGCTTTTCTTTTATAGGAGAGTAGCAACATTCACTGATAATACTTCTGTCCTAATGCAGTTTTAAAACCAAATGTCATGCCTCCTAAAGGTTAATATTTTGACCTTACCAAATTAGATGAAAAGAGAGAACATGGAAGATGACTAACTGAATATCTTGATTTAGTGTCACTGAGCTTGTATGTGACCTTGGTAGATTTCAATTCCTATGATATTGCATAGAAAGTCTAAAGATACCTAAAATAAACATTGAGTAATTGGATGTTTGAAATATGTTATATAAATTATACCCAAAGTCAAATACCTGTTGAAGATGAAGATTCAACTGGAAATGTGTATCATAATTTAATTGATAAATGTTTTATGTTAATTTTATAAAAATTCATAAGGGGGTGCTATATAACCATACAGAATTTCTTGTATTTAAGTTAGTGTGGCAATTGTATAATTTCTTGTTGGGAAATTATTTTGCAAATCCAGTTTTATTTGTGTCATTTCAGTTCTTTAAAACTTACAATTTCCTCACAATTACTCTTTTACAGCTCATTCGTTCTTGACACCTGTGAGTGAAGTGAAGAAGGAGATTGAAGTCTTACAGTACAGGGAACAAAAACGAATTGCAATTCAGGGGATTATTACTGTTATAAAATATATTCCCCATAGCAGTGCAGTGAAAAGTGCCTCAGCATCAGAAACACTTTGGGTATGGTGCCAGAGAATTGATTATATGTCTCTGAAAGCACTCTGATCATGGCTGTAATTGATAACTAGGACATTTTATTTAGGACTCACATATGACATAAACCTCAGAACTCATTAATGATATAAGCCTTTCAGAAAGACTTCATTTCAGTTTTTTTTTTCCTTTTTCAGTGATTTATTTTGGGGCAACCTGAACTAACAGTCACAGCTCCTGATTGATCAAAAATTTCAAAACGTATCATGTTTGCTATGTGTATAAAGTGAGACTATCAGGGGCTGTACATGACTGCATGGTTTCCGTACCTTTTGTCTATGCCAGGACTATAAAAAAGCTTCCACAGTAAAATTTTACCTCTGTGGTAGTCTTTCCCAGGAATTACAAAGAGATACCAGTGTATCTCAAAGGCTAAATGGTTTATCAGAGAGGTCAGTTCTGAAGTATAGATACAGTCAGGACAAATGAGTTTTGTTTTCCCATGAGCTTTTCTTTTTTAAAAGCTGTGTCTAGAATTATTCTTCATATGGAAATAAGCATTTAATGCAACATTTTAGTTTATAGCTGTAGGAAAGAGTTTTATTTTTCCTTTTTGAAATATTTAATCAATGTTTTAGATTATCATCTTTATAAAAACACTATTATGATTTTCCCACAACTCTTCAGATAATGCAAAAAGGGTAAACTAAAATTGCAGTCTTGTAAAACAGAAATATTTTTGTGGATTAGTTTAAAATGCTTTCTCTAAATTACTGGTTTTAGAACGCTAACAGATCCTCAGCATCCCCAGCAGCTAGAGAAGAAACTGAAAGTCAGGAAGGAAACAGGAAATGTTATCAATATGACAGACCTGTGAGTGCACAGTGTATTCAAACAATATCTTCAAGTTTCAGCCCAAGCCATAAAAGAAGAATTCTTCAAGGCCCATGTGCTAAACCGTAAGTCATTTGTGTCATGCATGTGCAAGGCACTTTTGTTCTCTTGGTGTATTTCCATCATATAAAGAAGTACTTATGGTAGTAGAAGTTGTATTAATATAATAAGGAATGACATAACAAAGTATCACACCTGGATGTCTTAAAAACAAATTTATGGGAGGGTGGGAGTTTGAGGGGTGGGAATCCCAGTCTATACAAAATTGTACCACAAAATTCAAAATAAAAATTTAACAACAACAAAACAAAACAAAACAAAAAACACAAATTTATGGTAAACCAGTTCTGGATGCTAGACTCAGAGAACCAGGTGTTGATAGGGTTGGATCCTTTTGAGGATTCTGAGGAAGTATCTGTTTTCTGCTTTTACCTTAGATTCTGTTGGTTTGCTGTCAATCTTTGTCCTTCCTTAACTTATAGAAGGATTATCCCAATCTGTCTTCATCTTCACTTGGAGTTCTCTCTGTGTCCCTCTCTGTATGCAGATTTTCCACTTTGGATAAGAACACTAGTCATTCTCCCCTATGTCCTTTTTATTTTTAAGATTTATTTTTTTTGTTGGAGGGCAGATCAGATTTACAGAGGACAGCTCAAGTCCTCAAGCACCCACATGGGAGACCCAGAAAAGTTCATGGCTTATGATCGGCTCAGCTCTAGGTCTTTCTGTTTCTCCTTTCTGAACGCTGCCTTTCAAATGACAATAAATATTTTTAAAAATTTACACATGAATTTTAAATATTTCAATATATATAATTTAACTTGTATAGTTAGATTCTTTTTAAAGCTAATTTTCTCTTATTTCTGTAACGAACTCAGGATAAAGAATAATGTATGGGGGCCAGCGCCAGGATGTAGTAGGCTAAGCCTCTGCTTGCAGCACTGGCATCCCATATTTTTAAAAAAGGATAATATTATAAAACATATATCTATTAAATTGAGTGCTATTATGTCGCATTATGTAATATAAAAGTATTTGTAATGTATAAAATATGTAGTATAAAAATTTTATGTAATATGAAAGTAAATTGAGCATTATTTTGTGTCATTAACTAATATGGCATTTCAGTTTTATTTTATGCCTTTGGGTTTGGAAATACAATAAAAGAATATTTATCCCAACGATGTAGAGAAAGCCCATAATATATAAAGTTTCCTTTCTAAAACTGTGATTCTAGTTGATGTCCAAATAAGATTAATTTTCTTTACTTCATTCATTACTGAACCACTATCAGGTAGAAACAGAAAAACAAACTAAAGTCTACACTTGTAGAGATGAACATTTAAACCTCTAATTTCACTATATTGAGATTAATGGTATTACAGAACTTACAATGCTACAACAGAATGTACAAGAAGTTAACATTGGGTAGAGATCATTGGTGAACTCTTGTGGGTATATAACCCAAGAGTTAAATTGTGAGGAATGAGTAAGAGTTAGACCCATAAGGATAAAATAGCATCAGGTTTTTCCAGAAAGAAAGAAAGACATAAAGATTTGAAGCATACATCTTATTTTTGAAAAAATTATGGTTTGAGACTAAAGGTAGAGGTAAGATTTTCTACAGAATGCTTGAAAATAAAAACACGTGGCCGTTTTACTAGTTTGTAAATTCCATTTAAAGAGAATGAAATATTTCCATCCTTTATAAACATTCAGTGTAGTTAAATTCTCTCTATTATAGAATACTTAAAAGAAAATTAGATGTTATGGTGTTTAAATTATATCATGTGTAGAAATTTTTTCCTATGAGTACATTTTTTTTTTTTTAAGAAAAGACTGATTTATTTTCCTTGGAAAGGCAGATTTACAGAGAGAAGGAGAGACAGAAAAATCTTCCATCTGCTGGTTCACTGCCCAAGTGGCTGTACCAGTCAGAACTGAGCTAATCTGAAGCCAGGAGCCAGGAACTTCTTCCAGGTCTCCCACATGGGTGCAGGGTCCCAAGGCTTTGGGCCATCCTCCACTGCTTTCCCAGGCCACAAGCAGGGAGCTGGATGGAAAGTGGAGCAGCTGGGACATGAACCAGCACCCGTATGGGATCCCAGCACATGCAAAGTGAGGACTTTTACCACTAGGCTACCACACCGGGCCCCACGAGTTCATTTTTAATGTGTTACTTTTAAGATTGTTAATGTGTATTTTATAAACATATACATGTCTGAGGCAGGCATTAGACATGGTGAATGTGGGTAAGAGACCACTTGATTCACCAATGTGGCAATGTCAGAATGCATCAGTATGTGTCCAAGCTCCACTGCCATGATTCTGTCTTCTTGTGTATGCTGAAAGGCAGCACTTGAGCATTCTAGACATGTTTGGAGTTTCTGGATCCCAACTTTGGCTGTTGCAGGCATTTGGGAAGTGAATCAATGGATGGCAGATATTTCTGTGTGTGTCTATCCGTCTTCCTTTTTAATAAGTATGAAGAAGGAGTAAATACTGATTAGAACTAGTTCAGTTTTTTTTATTAAAGTTCTTTTAACTGTTGGTTCTTTTATCCTTTGTAGATTTGCTGTTCCTCAGACAGAAGCTTCTACACAGATTTCCGGAGATAGACTTGACATGCCTAGCATCTTCCAATGTATGTTATTATGTATTATAATTTCTAAAAAAAAAAAAAAAGTATTGCATATGCTCATTGCAGAATTCCGTTGCTTCTGCCTTTGTGTCTCTTATCTGCTAACAGTGTAATATACATGCTTTAGATTGATATATCGTGCTATTTTCATTTGTATTAGTTTCCATCATTGTCAGGACTTACTTACAGATCATTTGGTATTAACCCAGAAGTTAAAGAAACTAAAAATATACTTTTTGCTTGTTAATAGCACATCCTTTCAAATGCACTAGGTTTGTTCAACACGTGAATATATAATGTAATTTAGTTCTATTAAGATGTTCTTAGGACTATATCGTTTTAATCACATCTTTTAAGGGATCATCACTCTAAAGTAAAGTTTCGCCACCTTAGCACACACTTACTTTTGGTGTTATTCTTAGTTTATTCTCTATCTAAAGAAAAGTGATATTGTCATTTTATGTCATACTAATTTAATGCCTCAAAGAATCTGTAAGTATTTTTGTGTGATTTTTGTTGATTGCTGCATGATATGTAATTGACATTTTGAATAATTGTGTTCTGAAAATGAACTGTTCTATGACTAAGGCCAAACATGTTATCCAATAATTACAGTGATAATTTTAGATCATTGCATAAAATAATATGCTTGCGACTGTTCCTGAAGGAGTATACTATTATAATAATATGGGGGAAAATGCAAAATAGTGTGGGTGGAATGGAGAAAGAGGAAGGGGAGAATCCCTGCACAAAACTGTATCATGGAAAAATAATAATGACAAGAAAAATAACTAAAAGAGTATAATCTTGGGACTCATAAATTTTTTTTTTTTTACTCTTTAGGTATGATTTGAAAGTAAAAAAGGAATGGTTTTTATAAAAGCAATCTTTCTGGAATCATCAGTTGTAAAAATTAAGGGAAAAATCAAGATTGTTTTCAGTTTTATGTTTATCTGCAGACGACCTAATAAATATCTAAATATCAGTTCTTCCATTTATCACTTAGGGCATAAAACTTCATAGATATTTTATATTAACACCTGCTTTAATTATCCCTTCAGTTTCACCTACAAAAAATAATATGCTATGTCCTGTGTTTATATTATGATAGTGCCAGCCACTTACTGAACATTTATGTGCCAGGTACCTTACTGAGCTTATGTGTACATTTTATTTATCTACAGGGAGTGATTATTTGAAGTCAGTCTAACCTTTTCCCTCTTGTTCCATACTGTTTGGTGGGAACATTTGTGTAGCTGTCAAGCTATATCTCCCTTGCTAACCAAAATGAAAGAGTAGTAAATTCAAGAACAACCTGTTAGACCTATTGCTGACATTTATTTATCTGACCTATGGCAGACATTTATTGCTGTTTGTTCATTTTTTAAGTATGTATTTATTTGAAAGTCAGAGTTACAGAAAGAAGGGGAGACACAGGGAGAGCTTTTCTTTTAACACACACCTCTGGAGGCAGTAGGAATGAGTCCCTGTTTCCTCAGTGGGAGGCCTGAGTAGAACTCCTGGCTCTGAGCTTTTCTGTGTGTCCCCACCCCTAAGCCATTGGAGGCATTTAGAAAATGAAGCAGTAGGTAGGCTTATGCTGTCTCTCTGAGCATGTGTATGTACGTGCTCTGCTTCGCAATTAATTGAATGAAGTATTAAGAGCCATAAATTATAAGGAATTCAAAAAGTCTACCTAATAGTCATAGAGTTCAGTTAAGTAATGGGCAAAGGATCTGAATAGATATTTCTCAAAATAAGAAACAAAAATGGCCAACAAATATGTATTTGAAAAAAAGACGCCCCAAACAGGAAGTGCAAAACAAAATTACAATGAGATAGAACTTCACTCAAATTTAGAATGGCTGTTATGTAAAAGCTAAACAAGTAACAATTATTGGCAAGAATGTGGAAAGGAAAGCTCTTACACACCGTTCATGGCAATGTAAGTTAGTACTGCACATGAGGCTTTTTTTTTAAGCTCGTGAAAAATCCATATTATCAAAAAACTACTCATGAACTTCAAAACACTTTGCATCCAAATATGGGACAGGTATTTGGTGTAGTACTTAACATACTACTTGGGATACCCCAAATGGAACAACCTGGGTTCAAGTCCCACCTCTGCACACAGTTCTAGTTTAAAAAATTTTTATACTAAAATAAACTTAATTTAGTTCTATTTTCCCTCATATAATAGAAAGTATCTCTAACATTGCATATTTGAAATAATTAATACACTATGGTTTAATTGGCACTTGATATTTTTATTAGTGATATATAAAATGTTTTGTAACTAATACAAATCCCAGCTGCTCCCCATCCAATCCAGCTCCCTGTTAATGCACCTAGAAAACTAGCAGAATTTGGTCCAAGTCCTAGGATCCTTGCCCCAGTGTGAGAGTCTTGAGATGAAGGTTCTGACCCCTGACGTCAGCCTGGCCCATTTAGGGAGTGATCCCAAAGATGAAAATCTCTGTCTCCCATACTCCCGTGTAATTATTCTGCATTTAAAACAAATAAAATAGAAAGCCTAAATGTACATATATAGGAATCTTGATTGGAATATATATATCTTTTGAGAATGGAAGAAATAGGAGAATGTGAGCAAGAACAGTAAAAAGAGTAAAACCTTATCTTTAATGTTGTATTTACTTGATTTAAAAATATGTGAGCAGAGCAAAATACAAGCAATGGAAGAAATTTAAACAGTATTTGAGAATATTTAATATTTAGTGATAGATGTCTGGCCTAATAGTTAAAATCCCCACATGCCATATCAATCTGCCTGGGTTGGAATCCCTGCTGTACTTCCAATTCTAGTTTCCCTCTAATGCAAACCTGGAGTTTGCAGGTATTTGGATCCCTGCTACCCACATGGGAGACTCAGGTTGATTGCTTAGCTCTTGATGTTGTGGTCATTTGAAGAGTGAACAAGCAGATATGTTAGAGCACTCTCTTCCCACCCCCTTCTCCTTGTCTGTCTTGCTGTGTCTATCCCTCTGCCTCTCAAATAAATATAAATAAATAAAATTTATTGTTGATAATTATAAATTTAGCTATCACGCTATTTCCCTTTTACACATTTAGTATTTATTTGAAAGGCAGAGTGACAGGAAGAGACAGAGAATGAGGGGAGATGGACCATCTGTCTTGTGGCTCATTCTCCAGATGACTACATTAAGGTCTGGGACAGGCTGCAGATACATATTGAAGTATTTAGAGATGAAATAGTATGTAAATGTAAACATGTGTAATTCTGATTGGTGAATGTACTGGTACTTACTCTGCTGTTGTCTGTTTCCATAAATTTTCTTTCCTTTCCTTAATCTTATTATATATATAAGCCATCTTCTGCCATAAGCCAAGGGCTAGAAGAGATCAGCATAATGGTCATGATCTGATGTAAGTAAAGGTTAGCTCAAGGTCCAAGATACTTTCTATACTAGTTAAAACATCTTTAAACCACTTATAGTACCTGACACAATGTACACTATATAACTAGTTGTTGTGTATTGTGTAAAATGGTGACAAGAATTAAAATTACAGTTATAATTAGTTTTTCCAAAATTTTCAGTCTAGTGTTGATTGAATATACAAATGAGGAACCCACAGATACAGATGGTTACCATGGGGATTCAATTTAACATCCTGATATTGTAACATTGTAATTTGAACTTCTGACAACTTGAATAACATCCATAACTTGTTCCTACATGGTTCTTAGATATTCTTATTATCACAGATTGTATCCATATACTTTGTGTGTTGTATTACATAATTCATAATTATATGCATATTTGGGTGTTCTACATCTCTCACATAAAAAGTTAAAAGCTAAGAGTACAATAATGATAGCTCTTTTGCCCATGATTTTATCTTTATAAGATATCTATTTCTCCATCATATTTCTCCATCCTATAGCTTCAGTTTACTAACTAGCTTTCATTTCAAGCTGTAACATTCTTCTAACATTTCTTGTTTGTTAGGACTAATGCTATCAAACTCATTCTATTTCAGTTTATCGTCAGATCTTTTTTTTCCTGATTTAATAATGATAGTTTTACTGTGTATCGAATTTTTGTTTGACAGAATTTTTCCCAGTCCGAAGCTGGGAGCTTCTAAATATGCCATCTCACTGCCTTCTGGTTCCATGGTTTTTAATGAGAACTATATTAAATTCATTGAGGCTGCCTTGTAGTTGAGAAGCGACTTCTATTGGTGCCTTCTTTGTTCTTTTTCATGTTCATTTTTTAAAATTTGATTATAATCTGTCTCATGAATTTCTGAGTTTATCCTCTTGGAGTTCACTGAAATGTTTAGATGTATAGATTTGTATCTTTCTTCAACTTTTGAAGGTTTGAGGTTATCATTTAAATATTTTTTTTCTATTTTTCCATAAATGTGAATTTATCACAACAAATTCCTAGACTCTTCTTCTTTTTTTTTTTTTTTCATTTTTTTTCTGCTGCTGAGACTGGATGGCTTCAATTGACCTTCAAATTATTTTGCCTGTTTATTTCTTATCATTGATGTTCATTTTCGTTATTGAACTTCTCAGTTCTAGATTTTGTGTTTGCTTCCTTTTTATAATGTTTTTCACTACTAATATGACTGATATTAGTGATATTCTAATTTTTACTCATACATTTTCTTGGGGTTTATAGGTTTTCAACTACCTTAACATAAAACATTTTTAAGAGTCTGTTTCTGTCAGAGTATTTTGCCTTTGAGTGATATGTGTTTCCCTGTTTCTTTGTATGCCTCTGATTTCGTGCTGAATGTCAGACATTAGATAATTTAATTTTAACTGTGTAAATCATATTCTTTCCCATCTAAAGGTTTTGAGATTTTTTATTATTTTTAAAATCTGTCATAACCCATCTGTATTGTGACTTCTTAAGCTTCCTAATTATTTTCCAGAAACTGTTTTTTTTTGAAAAAAGATTTTTTTTATTGGAAAGGCAGATTTACATGAGAAAGAGAAACAGGGAGATAGATCTATCTTCCCCATCTGCTGGCTCACTTCCCAAATGGCCAGGAGCCTGTTCTGAGACTCATACATGGGTGCAGAGTCCCAAGGTCTTGGTCAACCTCCGCTGTTTTCCCAAGCCACAAGCAGGAAGCTGGGTACCAGCCAAGACACAAACTGATGCCTATATTGGATGCCAGCACTTGCAGGTGAAGGATGAGGAAGTTGAGCCATCATACCAGCCCAGAAACTATTTCTTATATGTAGACAGCCCTGAAATCTCTGTTTCTTATTTTATATTTACCTTCTATTAACAAAGATTTCTTTGAATAATGGGAACCCAAAAAACACTACCTCTTTCCATCTTTGAAGATGGGCTCTGTGCTAGGGCCATCTTCAACCCTTTACTTGACTTGCCCTTGGCCTATGAGCAGATTTATTTATTTTTACCTAAGATTTGTTTTTACCTGAGATTTATTTTGTTTTTGAAAGTTATAATTACAGAGAGAGATCTTCCATCTATTGGTTTACATCCCAAATGGCCGCAACAGTCAGAGCTAGTCTGATCTGAAGCTGGGAGCCAGGTCTTCCACATAGGTCAGGGTCCCAAGGTTTTTATCCATCTTCTCTGCTTTTTTTAGGGCATTAGCAGGGAGCTGGACTGGAAGAGGAGCAACTCGGACTAGAGCCACTGCCCATGAAGGATGCTAGAGCTGTAGGCAGAGGATTAGGGTGCTATGCCACCTTGCTGGCCTGAGCAGCCTAAGTTTAAAGTCGAAAGTCTTAGATCTTTTCTGAACATGCAACTTGCTTTGGGTTTGTCATTTGATTTTCTGGTTCCCCAAAGTGCATGTATGACTTTGAATATTTGAATTTGCTAAATTTTTGCCTGGCTTTTCTTCTGCCCTTAGAAAGTTTATTTTGTCTCAACTCTAATCTTGCACGCTTTGTGTCTGTGGGTTATTTATTCACTGTCCAGTGTTTATGAGTTGTACTCACTACTTTTTCAATTTGAGTAAATTCGAAGTTAAACACTACGACTTTGAAAACACTGCAAGCTGAGTCTTGCTTTGGCATTCAGGCAGATTCCAAAACAGCAGAATCCTGCGTAATGATTTGTGAATAAAATCTTCTTTGCTCACTCCAGTGCGAGGTAGGACCAACAGCCTTATGCAGAAACTTAGGCTTCCTTCTTTTTTAAAAAATATCTGTTCATTTTTATTGGAAAGTCAGATATAGAGAGAGGAGGAGAGACGGAGAGGAAGATCATCCCTACACCGACCCACTCCCCAAGTGGCTGCAGCAGCCAGGGCTGAGCTGAGCTGATCCAAAGCCAGGCGCCAGGAGCATCCTCCAGGCCTCCCAAGCCATTCTGGACTGCTTTCCTAGGCCACAAGCAAGGAGCTGGATGTGAAGCAAGGTCACCAGGATTAGAACTGGTGCCCATATGGGAACCTGGAGCGTGCAAGGCGAGGACTTTAGCCTCTAGGCTACTGTGCCAAGCCCCTAGGCTTCCTTCGTAAAGACTGCTCTCAAACCAGGGAAGAGGGTCTAAGCAACAGCACATCAAAATGCTGAAAAGTTTTTTTATTTTTGTTATTATGAATTCATCAATTTAGCCATAATTGTTGTGCCTTTTCATTTATAAACATCATCCTTATATATGCTAATAAGTGTTATTGATATGACCCTAACAGTGTATGGGTTTTATTGATAGTGGTGGTTGGTAGTAGCAGTGGTAGTAATAGTGGTGTTCCTTTGAGTTTTTCTTGTTATTCATTTTTCTGTTGTTTTTCTGTGCTGTTTGACAACATTTACACATTGAATAATTTACATCTTGAATAATTTTCTTATCCTAGGCATGAAATTTGATTTTCCCCCCAAAGTTCAGTAGTTCGAGTGTGCAGTTTGGGCATCATAGATTCAATTTACTACTGTCCTGGTTGTTATCCCTAAGTTTTTTCAGCATATAGAACTATAAAGTATGCTCAGCATATTGGTTTTATTGGCTGGTTAGTTAACCTAGAGGATGTCAATATTTCACATTTATATTTCCAATTCAAATTCAGAAGACTTGTCACTTAGCAGTTAAAGAGTGTTTGTACTCCGAGGTTCTGACTCGGGTGGGGGCTTCAGGGGAGCTGGGATTTTTGTGCAGGGGCTGAGATACTTGGCTTCTGATTTAGCTCCCTGGTAACGTGTCTGGGAAAGCAGCAGAAGATGGCCCACATGGTTGGGCTCCTGCCACACACATAAGATACCCTGATAAAGTTGTAAGATTTTGGCTTTGGCCTAGATCATACACCCTCATTGCAACCATTTGTGAAGCAAACTGGCAGGTGAATATGTCTCTGTCTGTCTCTCTGTCTATCTATATCCCCCCTCTCCTCTCTGTCAGTCTGTCTTTCAAAGAGTTAAAAATTTGGCTCTGAAAAAACTCTTGCAATAAGAGAGTTAGAATATCCTATAGCACCTTGCTTGTTTGTCTTTACCAACCACATGTAAAAAGTCTCAGGCTATTAATTTTAAGATTTATTTGTTTTGCAATTCTTTTTGTTGTTTAAGATGTATTTAATTTATTTGAAAGGCAATGTTAACAAAGAGAAAGGCAAAGACAGAGACATCTTCAATCTGCTGGTTCACTCGCCCAAATGGCTGCAAAAGCCAGAGCTGATTCGATCCGAAGCTGGAAGTCGGGAGCTTCTTCTGGGCCTCCCATGTGGGTGCAGGGCCATCCTCCACTACTTTTCCAGACAATTAGCAGAGAGCTGGATGGGAAGTTGAGGATGCAGACGGAGAACTAGCATGCAATGCCACCATACCAATTCATTTTTTTCTTAAGATATACCCCACTAGGTGTATATAGTCAGATTGTTATAGTCAGTTGTAATACATCCTTCTGAATGAGTCTGCTGAATAAACATTTAGATTCATTTATTTTAGAGCTTAATGGTTGCTCTCTTTAAATGAAACATTTAATTTTGTTTTGTGATTTTTTTTTTGTGGTTCCAAAGAAAAGTATACAAAATGATATATCTTCCTGTTTAATAATAAATTCATTTTATTTTTGATGATATTTTATATAGTTGAGAGGAATGCATGCCCATTTGGACCACCTGTTAGAGTAGAGAGGATCAGGGAATGGGAGAAAGTGGATGAGACAACTACCTCCAATCTCTTCCTTTTTCCTTCTGGTTTCTGGGGAAAGTGGAGCGAGAAAGGGAGAGGGCTGCTCGCAGCAACACAACCACATTAATACCTAGGACTGGGGGAAGGCCACTTGATGTCATTCCTGGGTTCCCAATATGGAGTGTGTTCCAAAAGTACTGGAACTCAACAACACCCATTGGTACTGTGGTAGGGAACAGGCTGTGCTGATCCAGGCTTTAGCATCCACAGGCACTCACAAAGATTGGCTGTGGGCTGGGCCAGGCTGCAACATTTACCAGCACACTGTTGTTGAGTTCCATGGTCATGCCTAGCTAAGCCCATTAGCACCCCAGCCCTCAAGCAAACTAGCTGGTATGGCAGTTCCACAGGCATGAACCCACAACCCCCAACAGAATCTTCTCCTAGACCCAGTTCTCTTGTGACTGGTTAGTGTCATGGCTCAGCCTAAGATGGTCCACCCCCTTCCCCAATACTCTGTGATCGAGACCTGCCAGGCAACCCCTCCCCAATCCCCAAACCCCCACAATGTCTTTTGTGTACACTCATAGGCAGTGATTGATATGAACAATTCCAACTCAAATCTCCCATGTAGGTGGGTGTATTGACTTAGCCCCCAAAAGTCCTCTGGTTTCCCTCCTCTAAAACACCCAGTCTTAGCCCCTTGTTTACCTGCAAGTACAGTAGCCAGATTGGTAGAAGTCCCCAGGAAGTCAGTCTTCACCTGTCGCATTCTCCCTAGCAGTTGTCCCTCCCACAAATCTCCAAACCCACATCCCTGACCAATCCACAGCCTCCGAATCCCGATCTGGTGGTGTGCTGTGCCTGGGCACCTACCTGCTTACCTATAGCCAACACACACTCACATGTGGGTCTCCACACCCTGTCTGTATACTGGTGTCTGCCCACAACACTTAAAAAAAAAATAGAATAAGCAACTATACTGGCACACAAGTATAGTTAACAGAAATTTGGCATTAACCACGTCCAAGATGCCCGCCAGCTATTAGCTGCTTTTCTCCAGCAGTGTAACACTTGCCTAGGTACAATGCAACCTAGGCCATTGCCTGCAGCTGGGGAAAATGATATATCTTCAAAGAAGTGTGGCTTCTGTCTCTCTGTATCCTATTTGTCTACTCTCACCACAATTTCAATTTTATAATACATGTTACTTGTGCTTTTATTTTCATTTAAATTCAGTTATTTTTAAATGTTTGTTACATAGGTGAGAGGGTTGCAAGACCCGTGCAGATCTCTAGGTCTCTTTGGAAGGGATGCGGGGAGAGATGGGTGAAGGAAAGATGCTGCCCTCCCTCCTATGGCCATGGGAATAGGGGAGCATGTTGCACCATGGCTCTGCTCCTTCGTGGAAGATCATTTCAGCACCAGAGGATAGAGAGCATCCCCTGATTTCATCCCAGGGACTCTGATAGGGGTGCAGGGATGTCCTAAAAGTGTTAACTTCAGTAGTTTCAATTGTTCTGAAATGGTGCTGGCTTCATTGAGCCAAATATGAGATACCACTTAACATATTTTCTGACTGTCTATGTTTTATTATGTCCATAGCCTTAAATGCTTACTGGAAATTTTGGCCTGAAGCTTTGTTCAGCCTGCTTTTTTTCCTTTGATGAGGCATTCCAGGTCCTCTGATGAATCAGAGAGACTGACTATTCTCTCTTTTATGTGCATCCCTGTATGTTGTCTTTCCTTATGCGGAGTCAGCAATTGGACAACCCAGTCCCACATCATGTGCTCTGAGACCAGACCAGACTTCCATGTGGTATTCCCTGAGGATGAGGATTAGGTAGAGTGGACCAACTGGCCTGACTCCTAAGAGTGCTGACTCTCTCATGCACTTGAGCCCAGGGCAGCATAGTCTGCTCCCAGACCCAATGCTTATTTGAACTTGCAGGTTCTGTGGTCTAGTTGAGAGACACTCCCACCCCACGAAGAACCCTAATCAAGCACATGCACAAATCCAGCTTCTGTGCATGCCATTTATACTGTATCCTGATTCAGCCTGGCCCAATATCCAGATTGTCCTTGCACCAGCAGATGCTGTGGCCTAGTCAGAGACCCCCCGAGAACTGCTACCAGGCCTACTTTGAGACTCTTACTTTCACTGATGGGTGCTGCAGCCAAGCCTGGCCCAGCCTGCCCTGAGTCGCAGTTTGTACCTAAAAGTGCTGTGGCTTAATCTCCATCTCCTTTTTCTTTCTTTCTTTTTTTTTTTTTTTAAGATTTAGGGTTTTTTTTTTATATATATATATTGGAAAGGTAAATTTACAGAAGAGAGACAGAGAGCTATGAGAATACACCCTTGCTAGGTGGGGGATGGAGTGGGGGTTGCATTCGGTCTGGATATAGCTGCAGTATCCCTTGGTACAAGTGTGAACTGGGGCTGTTCGCACCTAGCCGGACTAGACTAAAGCACCATCTGGTGCTCTGGAGAACTAGCATAGATGTAGGAAGGACTAGGCTAGATCTTTGCCCCTGCTGAGCCATATGTGAGCAGTGTCCAGGTATGGACGAGCCTTGGCTGGCCTGAAACATCCAACAGTAAGGACCAGAATGGGTTGAAGGCCAGTCAGGAAAGGCCACTGTTGTTGCCAGGACAGGAGGTAAACTAAGTAGGGCTGGCCTGTGGACCCACCGGTATGTGCAAGAACTGCCATAGGAAGAGATTCTGATGGAGGAACTTGGGAAACTCCTTTGTCAGGACACAGTCCCTGCAGGTGACCGCAAGAACCACAATAGGGAGCAGCCCAGACCAGGCCAGAGAAAGATATCCACCAGCATACATTTGCCATAGGTTAGGGGCAGACCAGGCTGGATCAGTTCACATCACCCACTGGCAAATCCGAGCACCGGAACAGAGTGTAGGTCGGGCCAGGTTCAGTCGCGACACATACCAGTACACATTACAGCTGGGATTGAGTGCCTGCTGGGCTGGGCTAGGCTGTAACCCTCACCAGCGTCAGCTGGAATTGGGGGTGGGCTGGGCCGGGCTAGGCTACAACACTCACTGGAAAACGCCAAGGTGAGGTGGACCATGCCAGAATGGGCCGCAGCATCCAATCAGCGCACATGAGAACCAGGGAGGAAAGGATTAAAGCCAGTGGGGGGATTGTGGAGGGGGAATGCTGGACAGCCACTCCCACTGGAGAATGTGAGCTGGGATGGGGGTAGACCAGATCAGGCAGGGCTACAACACCTGTGGGCTTCATATGAACTAGATCAAGGAAAAGCCAGGCTGGGCTGAATGTTCCTACTGGTGTAAGCATAAATTAGAGTGGGTGAGGAGGGTTGGTTGGGCTTTGCTGCAGCATCAGCTGGCAGAGGCTGGCACTGAGGGCTAATTCTGTCAAGTTAAACTGCAGAACCCCTTGGAGAGTGCATAATCTGGGAGTGGGAGTGGCCTAGAAGGGGGATAAGGGGCACCTCACTCTTGGGTTACCACTCCCACTGGAGAGCATGAAAACCAGGACTAGGGCAGAGGTGACTAGACAGAACAGCACACACCAGTATGTGTGTGGGCTGGATAGTAGGGCAGGTTGGATTGAACTAGGCTTCAATGCCCATTGACATGTACAAGAGCTAAATGGGATGTGGGACAGCCTGAACAAGTCAGCAGTACATTGTGGCAAGCATGGGAACCAGGGTAGGGGCCAGGCCTGGAGGGGGTTATGGGGAGTCGCCTTGACTGGTTTGTGTGAGGGCCAAGTATGAAATGGGCAGAATCAGGCTGGGCTGTAACACCCATTGGTTCGCATGGAAGACAGGGCTGTAAACAGACCTGCCCCAGCAATTGCAACCACCAGCATATGCATTGGTGCAACGGACTATGTCGGATCCTGTACTGGCAAACACATACAAGAATCAGGTCTGGGATCACCTTGGACCAAGTTTCTTTGGAGATTCCTCCAACCGAACCACTGAGCTCAGAACCCCAACCATGAAGAGACTATGTCAGCCAGTGGATTCTGAAGAAAGTTCATCATGCTTAGAGCGGCGAGATTGGCAGCAATTCAGAACTGTTGAACTATCAAAACTGCATGAGCAGGACCCTCGGAGCATGCCTCACATTGGGGAACTGGGATGGGTGGGAGACTGGGTGGGGCTTTTCACTTTAACTCCCTTACCCCGGATACATAAAATAATAATTATAATATTAATATGGAAACAATGGTCTTACCCACTTTCCTGTAGACATTGAACCTTTGTGCCCTAATCAACTATGTAGTGATTATTAAAATAAAAGAATTTTTAAAAAACTCAATTGAAAATATGAACTTATTCCTGACAGTGTCAATGTTGAGATTTTGTTTTGTGTAAATAGATGGACTTAATTGATTTTTTAAAATTATAACAGGCAAGTTTTTTACAGTATATTTGTAGAGCAACTCAGTCAGAAATGTTTACTATGACTTTTGTCATTGCTACAGCTCCTTACTGCTATTAGTTATACAACTTTATTAGCTTGAATGTAAGAGATTAGTTTAAGTCATTTCCAATCCTTAGTACTGTTATGATTGAGTTTTGATTTTGACTAATTCCTTTCTTTCCTTTTCATATGTGATTAATTCTATTCATTTTGTTGTAAAGTATTATTAGAGGTGTTTTAGTGTGTTCATACACTGAATTTTTTGGTTAAAACATTCGTTGGTTATATTGCTGTGTTTTCAGTTCTTGGAAAGAAAATTGTTCAGCTTCATCTTCCCTTACAAATAAATCTAGTATTCTATCATGCGATAAAATTTTTCTTCTGGAAGTGTCCAGCTATTTTAAAGAAGCCAAGCAAGTAATCTGGGATATGGAATAAAGTCTGAAATGAGATGCTAAATTAATCATGCTGAAACCTTGCAAATGAGTCCGCCTACTGCCCTGCCTCAGCAAGGTTTTTTGTTGTTGTTGTTTGCTTTTTTTTTTTTTTTTTAATCTTCCATCTTGTTTTATTCCCCAGATGATGTCAATGGCTTGGCTGAAGCCAGCAGCTTCTTCCAGATCTTCTCTGTGAGTGGCAGGGCCCCAAGCACTTGGGTCATCTCCTATTGTTCCCATGTGCATTCACAGAGAGCTGGATTAGAAGTGAAGCAGCTGGGACACGAATTGATACCCATCTGGGATGATAGCATTGCAGTGGCTTCACTTTCTTTTTTTTTAATTTATTTTTATTAAAAAAAATTTTTTTATTACATTGCATCATGAGACACAGTTTTACAGGCACTAGGATTCCCCCCTCCCCTCCCCTCCCCAAAACCCGCTTCCTCCCCCCCCCATGGTGGATTCTTCCATCTTGTTGCATTACCACAGATCAAATTCAATTGAGATTTTTTTTTTCCTTGCAAGCATCTACAAAACATAGAGTTCAGCGTCTTATTGTGCAGATAAGTTCAACAGTTTCATGGGGAGACAGTTTCTGGTCTGAAGGTACAGCCGAAAGAGTATCATCCCAATCAATTGAAAGCCCCGACATTACATCAGTAACAATTTATACCGTACCAGAATTAGTTGATATGATATTGTGTAACCAGCATGTTCAAAGAGAGAGAGAAAACAACAACAACAACAAAAAGAGTACAAGTTCTGAACCACATCCTATGACTTCTACATTGACATTACAATTATTAGTTTATATACAGCTGGGTTCTATACACCTTAAAATGGCTATAGATTACTATTCAGCTGTCTCATGTCTACTTTAATTTTAGTATTTAGCAGTTCATAGTGTTGAGCAGTGGCTTCACTTTCTATCCAAACATCTCCCCATTATTGACTTATTTTGGAAGTCAGAGGTAGAGAGATAGCATGTGCGTTTCCCTCAGCTGCTTTACTCCACAGGTGGTCACGCAGATGATGCTGGGCCAGGTTGAAGCCAGGAGCCAGGAGCTTCACCCATATTTCCTACATAGGAAGAAGAGACACTTTGACAACCTTCTGCTGCCTTTTCTAGAATATCAACAGGGAGGTGGATTCTAAGTGGAGTAGCTGGAAAATGACTCTTGCAAATAGGGAATATTGGCATTCAGGCAACAGCTCTACCCATTACACCACAACACCAACTCCAAGTTCAGCACTCTTGACAGTGCTGTATGAGCTGGCCTTTGCTATGATAGAAATCAACACAGCTTGCAAGGTAGCACCTCAGTAACCTTGGCAAAGTACTCTAAAAAGAAATGCTATCAGCTTGTCTCAGCTAGCAGAGATGACAACATGAGAAGTCTTGTCATAAAATCATTTTTCTTTCTAAATTTACCAGATATCTTAGTTCCCAGTGCACATAATTCCATTAAAATTTTATTTGTACCAAATTTCTTAACATGGTGTTCAGCACATAATAGATATTCAATAACTATTTGTTGAATACATGAAGGGCATAATACTTAATACATAATAATTATAATTGGCTTTGAAACTAAATAAGTTTGATCAGTTGTACATGAGTATGATACATTGGTCTGGTGACAGAAAACAATAAAGATCGTAGGGCATTGTTCACCTCAGTTTAGCTCTATGTGTTATTTATATCCTGACAGGGCGTCATAGATAATTTATAAATTATTTTTTGCATGAGAAATGTATCCAAGAAAGAAACTGTGTTTTTAGGCTATGTTTAGCAGAGATGAACACAATCTTACTTTAATCTCAATTCCACCAGTAATGAGTATCTGTAAAGAATACTATACTCATGAATTTGATTTAACTAAGTTTGTCACTGAGCATGCATTAAATATATGTTAATTTAAGATTATAGGGAATATAGAAGAATTATGAGGATAATTAAAAGTCTCCATAATTACAAGAAAAGGTATGGCCACTTTTAAAATTTTGTACTGCATTTTTGTTTTGAAAGTGAATTTAGCTAGTTTATCATTGTAACGTATTTATCTTTGGTGTATGCTTTTTACATTTTGTAGATGACTCATGATTAAAATCACCTATGATTCTGAATATCTGATTAAGTCAATTGTATCCCTTTGTGTCTTTAAAACAGATTGGAAAAGTTCTGAAGGGAAGATGCCGAAAACCTTCACTGACAGATGGGAAAGTCAGATGTGGAGAGACAAAAAGTATCATGTAACAGATCACCTGCATTACAGCCAAGTTTATCCTGAAAGCATTCCACGAAAATTTCTTTTTGAACATAGGAATTTTCTTACTCAGCAGTATAATTCTCAGCCCTCAAAATACATACCACCAGCAGAAAGGCCCCCCAAACTTGAAGATTTTAAGAGTGCACGAAGTCTTGGACATTTTGAAATAACCATCCTAGGTAAGTCAACTATTTTTCTCTTTGAATAATATTAATTTAACATACTTTAAACATGTAGTCAAGTTTGCTTTAAAAAGAATTAACCTCCAGATGAGCTGTTATTTGACCAAAACAAGAGGAATAGAGCTCTCATTCTAGAGTAAACATTAGCAAGTGCTTAGAAAATATTTAGAAAAGAATAAAAGCTAAGGAAACTTTCCTGACCATCTGACTACCATGCTTTTAAATTAAGATCAGTTCTGTTCTCTCTCAGTTACTGTTTTTTTTTCTTTAACCCATATTCTTTGCTTATTTTTCAGTGCATTGAAGGGTAAAGTGTAATAGGAAACAGCTTCAACACAAAAGCTCTGTTTATTTCTGAACAAAATAAATTTCTGAAGTAACTCAGACTGAACAAAAAAGATGATTGAAAAGGTTTCCATCTCTGATCATGGAAAATAAGCTAACTATAGGATTAGAAAAACGTCAAAAAAAATTTTAATTCAATTCATTTTTATTTGTGTCCTTTTTCAAAAAAATTTACTTGAAAAGCAGTTAGAGAGAGGGGGAAGGAAAAGAGGCTTTGTATCCACTGGTTCACTCCCCAAATGGCCACAATGGCCACAGCTAGTTAGATCTGAAGTCCGGAGTCAAGAGCTTCTTCTGTGTCTCCCATGTGGGTGCAGGCCATCCTCCACTGCTGTCCCAGCTACATTAGGAAGGAGCTGGATCAGAAGCAAAGTAGCCAGGACCTGCTACACCACAGCACTGGTCCCTGTTTCTAATAAATAAAAAATGGCCATAAAATAGCATCTTAGGTTTGGACATGTGGTCCAGCTCTTAAGATGCCGCTTCAAGCACCACATCCCATACTGGAAAGCCTGGAGTCCAATCTCTGCTTCCAATTTTAGCATCCTGTACCCTAGGAGACAGAAGGTGACAGTTCAGGAGGTTATGCTCCCCTCATCATGTGGGAGACCTAGATCGACTTCCAGGATCCTCTCCAGCTTGGCACAGTCTTGGCTTTTATGGGCATTTGAGGAGTGAACCGTTGGATGATAGAACTGTCTCTGTGCCATGTGTGTGTGTTTCACAGCCTGTCAAATAAAATGGAAATAAATCAATTGAAAAATTACCTACTTCACCACACATACATAAATGTTTATTGTATGAGTTTCCACTGACTCTTACAGAATCACAGACCAAAGTTTTAAGTGCTTTTCCTGCATTCAATTATTTGATCTTCAAGTAGTTTATCTACCTTAGTTTTATATCTAGGAAACAAAGTTCATAGCATTATTTCACATACGTCACAAAATGCTAACCATGGAAATGAGGACTTGATTAGACACAGAAATTGATTCTTCTTCTTCCTTTTGCACTGATCCACTGAGACAGATTGACTAAGACATGTCAGCTGTCTCGCACATAATTGTAAACTTCCACAGCTTTGGCTCTGAATCAGCCAAAAGCAAATGCGAAGGAGGTAAATTTACCAGTCTGCTCATGAGCTCAGATAAATTAATGCTATTTTTATATAAATTTTAGATCTGGTTTTCAAAGATGTATTACAGGATCAAATGACAGTGAAAGCAAGCTGTTTATGAATAAAACACAACATGTTGAAGGAAGTAGAAAACGTAGGTGTTACTAGGTACCTGCACATAGCCAAATTACTACCATTTGTCAGTAATCTTCCCTAAGCTGTCTGGCAAGAAGGGAGAAACGAGTGGGTTTTTGTTGTTATAATTCTGATGGAATACTCAGTTTGGGAGCTGAAAACCTTGTGTCTAGCTAGCCTCGCTAAAAGCCAGGACATTAAAAATCAGGTCTCCTGAGATTAAACACATCTTTTGTTGCAGAGAAAACAAGCACTCATGTAAGAATTTCATGTTTTTTCTTTAAGCAAAATTCAAGTCTGAACTTACTTTATGAAATTATTATATAAATAACAAAATAATGAAAGGGGTGAGACCTTCAATTGTAGTTTTCTTTTTAAAAATATGAATATATTTTCAGATAATTGATTCCTGCCATGTCAACACTATAATGTACATAAGTAGTATAATCATTAGTTATGTCTTGATAACATAACATTTGTTATATAAAAGAACATTTGTTATATAATCCAGGTACTGTTATGATTTAACTTAATATATGTATATAATATAGAAAATGAAGGTAATAATACTTAATCAAGTAATTCTCACATTACATTTGTGGGATGGGTAGCCCACCTTAAGGAGACTGCCCATACTCCTTGGCCTTCTGGTACATACAAGTAGCCCATTCAGTCTCCTGTCCCTCCTACATGATTCTTGTTGCTACACATAGAGTACCACTGGCAGGAGTGCATCCTATCCAACAGGAGTGTTAAGAGTCAAATAAAAGTTGAAAGCTGTTATTTTCTAAGTAGTATTGGTTAAAATGAGTAGTACTGGTTAAGATGAGAGCTGATTGTGAAATGTTAAAGTGGTACATTTGACATATATTTTAGGAAAATATGAACCCAGAAGGTTTTATATAACCAAATATTTTAAACATGAACACCAGCAGTGAACTAAGAGAGGATTTTATCTCTTCCTAAGATACTATTTATTGAAATATAGAGTCTGAAAACTAAAAGATGACTTTACTTATATCCTGTACAAGGTAGAATGCTTGTTCTATAAAAGTCCAAATAGTGTTTAAGGTTTTCCAGGTCATTTAATTTCTGTTGCAACTATTCAGGTTACTGTTTTGGTGTGAAAGCAGCCATAGATCAAATGTTAATGAGTCACATGTCTGTTTGAATAAAAAGTTTATACTTATACTGGAACTTAGATTTCATTATTATCATGTATTATAAAATACTGTTCTTTTGACTTCTTAACTGTTTAGAAATGGCATTCTTACCTCATGAAATATACAAAAAACAAGCACAGGCTGGATTTGGCCCTCAAGGTCAGAGTTTTTTGACCTCTCTTCTAGGCCTCTGTTCATAGTTAAGACTGCCTAGAATAATCCAAGCTGATAAGTCTATATAATGTTTAAAGCTCTCCTAGCACAGAGATTGTTTCATGTTGATACTGTCTTCTGGTAAATTATTATCCCTCTGCAGTACCTTATTATTCCTTAGAGGGCCTGGTGATTATGAAATGCCTTATTCTTGGCGCTACAAAGCTTATTTGAACTGTAATCTTGTTACTTTATCATTTGCTCTGACTGGTACAGGGTGAATCATTACTGAAAACATTGAGTACAATTATTATTCAGCCTTCCCCAAGTTATAATGCCTCTCAATAATCAGTGGGTACCATGACAATATCCAAAATCAATCCCCCAATGCTGGTTATTATCTTAACATCCTTGTTATTCCATCTTGCTCACCTCAAATCAATTGATTGTAAGCCACTAAAACTTCAGCATATTGCCTACAATGTGCGTGCACACACTATAATGAGAATATATTGATGTGAGATAACTAAGTTTTCAGTGCCCTTAGCCCATCTGTACACTTGAAATTTCTTGATCTATCTTTTCCAAATCTAACAATTGTTTCTTCCCAGCTGTAGATAGCAACTTAGAGTGCCTTGTACCTAGGCAAATGTTACACTGCTAGAAGCAAAAGCAGCCAGTAGCTGGCGGCCATTCTGGACCTGGTTAATGCCACTTCTGTTAACCATAGCAGTGTGCGCCAGTATGGCTGCCCATTCTATTTTTTAAGATATAGTGAGGAAAGGGACAGAGTCCCTGCTATGCCACTGTGCCACCATAGGCACACACCAGCCAGGGCCACTCTACTGCCATTACCTCCACCACATCACTAGGGACTGGGGATGGGTTAGAGTAGTAGCCACTGAGGGCTTGTTTGACATATATAAAATCATTTCTGGAGGCTTCCATGGTCTGGACTACTGCATCCACAGATAATCAAGGAAGCTGAGATAGGGATGGATAGAAGGGGGAATCTAGAGGGCTTCCCTGGGTCAAGCCAAAGCACCCACCCGCCTGCACAAGAGCTGGGGCTGGAGGCAAAATGGCCAGGCTAAGTTGCAGTACTCACCAGCACCAAGGAAAACCATGTTTGAGTGCAGATCTGGTAGGGGATCTTTGGAGACGCCCCTGCTAGACTGTAGCACCTGCCAGCACATGCTAGAGCCGGTGCAGAGGGTAGACTGAGCCTGACCTTTCGCCAGCTGGCACAGACGAGTTAAGGTCTCAAGCTCTCCCAGAGGTTTCTTAATGGCGCCCCAGCTAGACCAC
Source organism: Ochotona curzoniae (assembly GCF_017591425.1). Classification (NCBI taxonomy): domain Eukaryota; kingdom Metazoa; phylum Chordata; class Mammalia; order Lagomorpha; family Ochotonidae; genus Ochotona; species Ochotona curzoniae. The sequence goes on along the minus strand of NW_024467087.1, from coordinate 32,775,278 downwards.
TGTGTTTTATGCCTGACCTCCAGTTAAACCATATAGGCATGTGGTCCAATCCTGGAGCACATGTTGCAGGACTGGGCCACTTCAGTTGCTGACTCTTATGCAAGAATGGAAAGCATACCCAGATGAACACAAAAGAAAAGACAGGGCCTGGCACAATAGCCTAGTGGCTAATTCCTTACCTTCCACTCCCAGGATCCCACAAAAGCACTGGTTCTTGTCCTGGGTGCTCCACTTCCCATCCAGCTCCCTATTTATGGTCTAGGAAAGCAGTAGAGAGTGGCCCCTAAAGCCTTGGAACCCTGTAAACATGTGAAAGAACGAGAAGAAGCTCCTAGCTACTGGCTTCAGATCAGCTCAACTCCAATCATTGCGGCCACTTGGGGGGTGAAACCAATGAACGGAAGTTCTTTCTCTCTTTTTCTCTGTGTCTGCTCCCTGTAAATCTGCCTTTCAATAAAAATAAATAAATCTTAAAAACAGCAAGCTCATCTAAACTAACTGAAGACTTCAAGTACCTCATCAAAAATGGAAAGACAGTTTTAACAACACTATAGACTAGGCTCTACAACAAGCACCTAGGTCTGTGGGCACACTGAGGTAGACATGGACAGCCAACTACTCTTAAAATTTCTCACCCCTGGTGTAACGAAGCCAACAACTTCTCATAACAATCACTCAGGTAACACCCTTGGAACATTCTTCTCCACATAGGATTCCAAACGACTGCATCCCTGGGCACTGTATGACAGCAAGGAGCTGCACATTTTATTCCCATCCCATCCTAATTGGAATTGGAGGCCCACATGGGTCTACAAACTCCTCACTTTTGTAACTAATATTAAAATTTTAAATAAATGCTCAGTATCACAAGCCCTCAGGAAAATGCAGCTCAAGAACACAACTATCATTCTGATTAGGGGCAGCTGTTAAAAAAAAAAAAAAGGAAAAATAGCTAATAATGGTTTGGTTGTATAGAATGAAACCCTACCAGAATGCTGGTAGTAATGCAACTTAGTAATAGTCATTATGGGAAATGTTATATATCCCTCAAAACTAAAAATAGAACCATATTACCCAATATGAAATTACATTGACATATGAAAAAGACAAAACTCTTTATAGCACTATTCATAATACCCAAGATAGGGAATTAAACTAGATTTCATCAATGGATGACCTAGATGCGAAATAGAATATAATTCAGCCAACGAAAGAAGTGATTTGCTGACATTTGTAACAAAATGGATGGAATTGGAGATCATTATTTTAAGTGAAATAATCACACAAATATATCATCTCATGTGTAAGCTTATATATACCCACACATATAGTTTATACAAATCAAAAATAGTGCTTACTTGAGGCTAGTCAAGTGGACTGCTCATGCATCTGGAAAGCCATGAACAACATAGCAAAGGGAAAACACACAATAATTCTCCAGTAACCCTAATGTTGGGCCTGCTAAACTGATGTGAGAACTTTGCATACTTCTGTGCATAATAGGCTACTCCAATTTCAGTTCCCTGGTTGGTTCACGTAACCTGTCTCATTATCATGCACACAGACCAATGGGTTCTGACGTTCAACAGAACAGTATTATAGTGCAAGAGACGGAAAGTAGAATGGTTCTAGGGGCTGCTATCATGGCTTACCAGCCTAATCCTCCACCTTCAAGCACCATCATCCCATATGGTCATCAATTCTTGTTGTGACTGCTCCATTTCTGATCCAGCACCCTACTTAGGACCAGTGAAAGCAGGAGCAGATGGCCTAAGCCCTTGGGCCCCTGCACCCATGTGGCAGACCCAAAAGAGGTTCCTGGCATGATATTGGCTCAGCTCCAACCATTGCAACCATTTGGGGAGTGAACCAGAAAATGGAAGATCAGTCTCTGTCTCTCCTTCTCTCTGTAAATTTGCCTTTCCAATATAATTGGTTTATTCATTGGGTTTCTACAGAAATATGGTACAATACCCCATAACATGTGTATATATATATAATGTTTATCCTAACATTTTTAATTAAATTAATAACATATCTTAGCATTAAGCTTAATGTTATAATCAAAGGAATAATGGATGTCACATGCAGGTCAAACCAGTGTGTGTGGCGCCAACATCCACATGGATGCTGGTTCGTGCCTTGGTAGTTGCACTTAATCCAGCTCCCCTCAGATGGACTGGGAAAAGCAACAACAGATTGCCCAAGGGTTTGAGCCCCTGGAAGGCAGTCCCAACTCCTCACTTTGGCCTTGGCCAACCCTGTCTGTTTTGGTCAGCTGGGGAGTGAACCAATGGATGGAATATCTCTGTCTGTGTATATGTGTTTCTCCTCTCTCTGTGCCTGCAAGTTTCAAATAAATAAAATTTTTTTTAATTAAGAAAATCGGTTTCTGGGGTGCACATTCACAGGAATTTTGTGGTGATGTGTTTTTTTTAAGATTTATTTTGTTTGAAAGGCAAAATTACAGAGAAGGAGAGATAGATATATTCCATCTGCTGGTTCGTTCCCCAAATGGCCTCAACAGCTGGAGCTCTGCGGGTCTGAAGCCAGGAGTTTCTCCCTCATTGGTGCAGTGGCCCAAGCACTTGAGTCATCCTTAGCTGCGTTCCTAGGTCATTAGCAAAAAGCTGGATCAGTGGTGAAGCAGCCGGAGTAAGAACCTGTACCCCTATGGGATGCTGACATTGCAGGTGGAAGCTTAGCCTACAGCACCATGGTGGTGTCCCTGAACTTTGTTTTCATTTGAAAGGCAGAGTTGCAGAGGAAAGAGACAGATCTTCCATCTGTTGGTTCACTTACCAAATGGCCTCAACAGCTGGAAGTGAACCGGTTTGAAACCAAAAACCAGAAACTCCCCAGGTCACCTATGTAGCTACAGGGGCCAAAGGACTTTGGCCATCCTCTGCTGCTTTCCCAGGCCATAAATAGGGAGGTGGATGGGAAGTGCAGCAGCAGGGAATTTAACTGTACCCATATGGAATGTGGGCACTGCAGACAGAGACTTAGCCTACTTCACCTTGGAGCTGAGCTCTACTACAACCTTTTATATGCTTAACGAAGTGTGTGTGTGTGGAGCTCATTTTGTATATTTGACAACAGGTGAGACCTAGTAACCACCCTCTCTTACTTGCTTAACTCAAATATACTTAGGTCGAAGAAGTAATAACGGAACCCATAGCCTTTTCTGAATTCTCCTCCTTAGAAGACCTATAAAGAATGGGCCAGGAAAACACACACACGCTCTCTCTCTCTCTCATCAGACTTGATAGTAAAATCCCAACCTTTCTTCATTATGGAAACCATTTAAGGGTTAATTGTAACCATAGTGATAGATACCACTGAAGTATGTTTGCATTTTAAACCAATAGAGCAACATTTTTAAGTTGAGTTTAGTCCCCAGTTTTGTAACACGGGTTCTTCCAGATCTGAAACTATTTAGCACCTTTTAGGACCAAACCAACAAAAAATTAACCTTATTAGCAGCATGTACTAACCCACTGAACTTCAGATAACGGGATTTTTCTCCAACAGGTTTAAACCATGACATAGCGATTGATGTCGCATTCCTCCCCATGTATTCTCCAGAAGATGTCCGAACATCTCAAATAGACACGTTGCTAACTTGCATGAATTACAGCTGTGTCTATCCACAGACAGTAACTGACATTGACCAATGTTCAGATCCAGAAGCTCTTGCAGGTGAGCTTATCTCAGTGTTCTGTTTGTTCATTCAGAAAAGAATAATAACATAATAATCTTCACCTTCATATGTTATTGTGTAAACACTGTTAGCCTTGGGATTTACTATTGCTAAATTAAAAGGTTACATATTAAATGTACCCAAAGACGTATTGAGAATATGTCTTAAATAAATTGAATGGCTTTTTTCGATTCTAGGCAGGTAGGATCTTAAAGCACAATTCTAAGTGTAATTCTGTCATTAAAGCTAAGTGGATTAATAAAGCATTGCAGATTTCTACTATTTTCTCCTAATTCAAGCATAACCATTTGTTTACCTATCCCTTAAAATTGCATGGAATTACAATACCTCCATAGTATACTATTTTCTTTCAAAAATGTATAATTATTCAAGGGATGTTTTATAAATTCCTTGAGTACTTCTAGAAGTTGTGTAATACCAGTAGTGAGATATTTCAAGCAACTAATTGTTTAGGCTGCTGCATAATATACCAAATGTTGAATTATTTCTATATACCTTTAATATTATTGGTCTCATTTAATTAGCCTATTCACTATATGCTGTCATTTCTGTTACAAAAAGCATGTGGTAAAATTTCTAGTAGTTTTCATTGAACCAATCAGGATGTTACATTTTAAAACAACTTTTAAGGAAAAAAAAATGTTATTTTAAGATTGTGTAGTGGGCCTTCCTATGCTGATAAAACTCTTAAGTGGTTCCTGTTTACAAATAAGTCTTAGGAATTGTACCTGATGACGAAGTAACTTTTGGCAGCAATGGTTGCTGCAAATTAGATGCTTGAGTATCTAACTGTATAATAGATCAATTTTTTTTTCTTTGTCCTACAGTTCATTTTCAGAAATGTCATGCTAGTTGACAATAGAAAGTATTGCAGCTTCTATTAGACTTTAAATAATTGCAAATTCTTTTAAGTAGTGCCCTGGTATATGTTTTAAGTTTTTCTGCACATGAGTTTTCAGTTCATATGATATTCATTTTTGCTATATCTTCTGCTGTGTACATGTGCTATAAAATGCACATGTTAATTTGAACATTGATATGATATAGAAAATTACTGAGTAAATGTGAAAGTTCCCTTCCTTACCATAGCAGATTTATTTCCTTCCACCAGCCTGTGCCCTCAAGATAACCAAAATTCTTTGAACCTTTTAAGAAGAAATTATGTTTGCATTTAGCAGTATATATTCTCTTTCTCTCCTTATGAAACACATACAAATGGATTTCAGAAACATACAAAAATTGATTTATTAGAAATATATAATCAGCTTTTCCCTTTTGTTGATATACCTTGGACATCTTTCATATTAGTATATAGAGAGTTCCTTCATTATTTTTAATAAGTATAAAGAATTCCACTGTGTGACTGTACCAAATTTAATCAGTGCCCTACTGATGGATATTTACGTTATTTCCAAATATTTTGGCTGTTCACAACAGAACTGCAGTGAGTATCCATATACGTGTGTGTGCCTCTTTACTCACACTGTGTAAATACTAAGTGTTGATGATCTTATCAATCTTTGGCTGATTAATAAATAGTAAAATAGCATTATTTTTATTTCCACTTAATTATCTTTAAAAAATCGGCATGTGTTTGTTGACCATTTATAGATATATTCTTTATATGAACTTTCTACCCTAACTTTATTTCCTTTCTTATTATTTTTGCATATTAAATGGACTATCTTTTATCATGTGTTACAAACACTTTTACTCAAGTTTACATATACTCAATAAAAGTTTTGCTATCTTAAATAATTTTAATTTTATGAATTTAAATGCATCAGTCTTATTTAGGTGCTGCTGATTTTGTGCCATACTTAGAAATACAGCACTAGTTCAAGAGTATTTTTTATTTGCTAGTTTTTGTTCTGATAGTTTTTATGAATTCATTATTTGCATATTTTATTATGATAAAATATGCATAATGAACAATTGATTTTTGAAACCATTTGAAACTTCCTATTCAGCAATATTACAGACATTCATGGTATTGTCCTATCATTACCAATAACTATTTCTGCAACCTTTTAATCATTCCGAACAGAGTCTGTATCTCTTAAAAATAGTGTCTATGCATTTGCCTATTTTTGAGTTTATGATATTCCATAGTTTAGCCAATTTGCATTCAAGACTACCATAGAAATGTAGCAAATTAGTCCTGTCAATTATCCATAAATATTCCTATTTTTTTCTTTTGGATTGTTTTAGTACTTTTAAAGGGAGATTTTCTTCTTTCACATTCTTTGATTATGGTGATTATTATTTTCTGCTTCTGTGTGTAGCACATCCTTAAGTATCATTTGTAAGGCTGGATGAGTGGTGACAAATTCATTGAATTTTTTGCTTCTTTTCAAATGGCTTTATTTCACCCTCAATTATAAATGAGAGGTTTGCTGGTTGCAGTATTCTGGGTTTGCAGTTTCTTTTAGGACCTGGACTATATCTCTGAACTCTATACTAACCTGTAAGATTTCTGATGAGAAATCAGCTATTAGTCTAATTGGGGATTCTCTGAAGATAATCTGGCATTTCTCTCTTGCATATTTTAAAATCTTCTCTGTGTTTTACTTATTGGAAGTTTGACTCTAATAAGTTGTGATGAAGATCATTTCTGATAATGCTTATTCAGAGTTTTATGTACTTCCTATATCTGGATGTCCCTTTCTCCACATTAGGGAAGTCTGCTAATGTTCACTGAAAGTTTCTGTTGTCCATTCTCTCTTTTCACACCTTCAGGAACCCCTAGATATGTGTGTTTGGTTACTTGCTAGCATCCTATAAATCTTGAACACTATTTTCAGTTTTTCTAATTTCTTTTTCTGAGTTTTCTTCAATATCTTAATCTCTTGGCAGAGTTTTTCATTGATATTGTATATAGATGTCTTTGTCTCATTAATTTGTTTCTGCCTGTTTTTGAGTAATTTGGCAAACTTTTTTCTCCATTCATTTTCAGGTATTTCGTCAATCTCTTAATCCTCACATCCTAATATTGAATAGTTGTATTCCTTTTGGGCAGTCATGATGTATTCCTTGTTTTTTCCTTATGTTTTGTAAGATTTTTTTATTTCAAAGACAGATTTATAGAGAGTAAGAGAAAGAGATCATCTACCCACTGTTTCACTCCCCAAATAACTGCAACGGCCAGAGATAAATTGATCGAAGGCCAGAAGCCAGGAGCTTCTTTTGAGTCTCCCACTTGGACAGGGGCCCAAGGGCTTGAGCCATCCTCTGCTGCCTTCCTAGTCCGTAAGCAGGGAGCTGGATTGGAAGTAGACCAGCCAGGATTACTACCAGTGCTCATATGGGATGCTGATGCTGTAAGGTGAATAATGATCAGCCTCTTGAGCCACTGCACTTGCCCCATCTTCTCGCTTTTGTTATATTTCTACGTTTATTTTTAGGCATTTGTGGAAACACTTGCTGGTTGTTTCATTTGATTTTTTTTCTATCTTTGAACTATGCCTCTGTTAATCCTTGGGTGAATATTCAGGGGTGCGTGCTGGGTGGGGCTGGAGTACTCTGGTCAGTGCTTGAGTATAGGGTAAGAGTCCAGAGTAACACCCAAGTTGGGTGTTGTAGATCTCTCTTATCAGCAGAGGGAAGGGAATGTCTGCTAGCATAACCATAGCCTCATGTCTTTTTTTTCAAGGTGATCAAAACCCAGGGTTAGCACACTGGCTAAAACGCCCACCCATACCTGCACATGAACCACACAAAGGATCTCTGTGATCCTCTATGTGAGTACACAATCCTGCAGTAATCCACCTAGTTTAAACAGGGATCTTCAGCCTCTGATGTCAGACACATTGAATGCCCAAAGAACTACACACCATACCCTATTATGAAGTCACAGAATTCTCAGTCTTTGCATGCAAGACTCCCATAGTCACAGGGTCCTGGGGTTCCACTCCTGCTGTGTCCATAGAGAGTACAGAAGCATTTCCAGTGCCAGCTTCCTAAGAGTGCTCTGCCTTAGCAGTTTTTGCCCCAGAACCTATAGTATGGTAGGCAGATGTGTGTTTTTCACAGTCCTGGATGGTTGTGTGTGGCTCTCTGCCAAGCTACTATCCCAGACTCAAATCTATGCCTCAGATTAAATCAGCTCATCGTGCACATGTGCAGCTTGGGTCAACCTCTGCTGCTTTTCCAAGCCATAATCAAGGAGCTGGATCAGAAGTGGAGCAGTTACCTCAAACCGGTCCCTGTATGGGATGCCAGCACTTGTGTTCTGAGGATTAGCCAACTGAATCATCTTGCTGTTTCCAGTGTTTACTGATCTTAGGATGGTACTATTTCACAGTTGGTCTGGGCACCACTGGGGGAGAAAGCAGTGGACTCTTCCTCCAGGGTAATTTCTTTATTCCCTGTCCCCACTTTGACCCCAGTCTAAACCAAAAGAGTGTGGTCCGCAAGCGTCCACATCAGACAACATCTCCAGTGACACTGGTTTTTGTGGTGATGTGTGCTAAAGTTGCTGCAAAATATGTTGACTTCAAATAATCTCCCTACTGCCATTGGACCCTCTGAGAGGAAATGGGAAGAAGAAATGTGCTCCTCTCTCACTATGATCTGTAGGTACCTTGTCCCCTACTCTAGCTCCAGTCTGCTAGATTCAAACCAGACAGTATTGTAATGACTGGCTTTGATGGTCTGTTCACACTTTCTTCACTAGAAACTACCATCTCCTCCAGTTCCTGGCCAGTGGTGTTCTCACTACTACATGACTGAACTGTCCATGCTTCTCTATGGTCTGTTTCTGCTATTTGTAAAGTTGCCACTGGAACCGTCTCTCTAATCCCCATGGGAATGCACTTCTGCTTTTCTTTCCATTTGATACTTCTGATCAAAATCAGTATGTCTTTTCTATAGTCACCCATTTTGGAATTCCTCATTATATAACTTCTAAGAGCATTGGTTTTCTCATATTTAAAATGTTTATTGTGTGTAGCCTTTGACGTCTGTGATCCATTAGCCTAGTAGTAGCCAGTTGATGTTCTGAAAGAATTAATTCTGAAAGAATTAAACACCTTGATCCAAGAAAAAGGAAAAAAGAAATGAAGCAAAATACTGTTCTAGTTTTCCAGATTGGCCCTGTATTGTGGTACTCTTTCAACACTTAGCCAGGCTTTTTATCCCCATAACTCTGCCTTAGCTCTCTCTTCATATTATAAACTGAAGGTCAGTTAGAGGTGAATGAATACTCAAGTCTTTTCTGAGCATGTGTCTAGCCCTGTGTATTTTTATGGACTTCTTGTGTCCCCAGTGTACACAGGAGCTTTGAAATACCCTTATTTACTCACATCTCGTTCCCAGCCTCTTCATACTTGTACCTTTTGGTCTGGTTATTGCTTGCTCCATCCAACTTTGTATCCTACCAGTTGCACTGGTCAATACTTTTGCCTTCTATATTCTTTCAGTGAAAGTCACTGGAGCTAGGGGAATGTTCCAAATCGCATGAAACAGAAACAAGCCCTTGCTTCTATCCTTGACAAAGCTGCCAAATGGGTCTAAAGACCCAACAGCATCTTTGAGAATAAGGTCTGTATTGTGCTCTTTGGTAGGAGTGCAAGCTGCCATCATTATGAGTAAGACAGAAGATAGGCAAGCTGTTTTAAAGTATTGTAGCACATTCATAGTGCTGCAGTTTCTTTTGTCATTAATCTTGTCCTTGTTGTTGCTAAATCTTTCCACACTGCTACACTATAAACTAAGCTAAAACTAAATACAGGTTTTAGAATAGCAGTCCATGTTTTAACAATAGAGGTAGCATCTTTTTGAGTTTTTTTTCCCTGTATCTGCAAAAGTTACTATAACTTTAATAAATTCAATGAATTAGAAGGAAGAGTGAAAGGATGAGGGACAATGTTAATATTGCAAGAAAGAAGTCATCACCCTATCTGATTCTAAATGCAAGTAAATATTTAACTATTTTACAATGCTTACCATCTGCTTTTTACTTTTTAGGTGATATTATAAAAGCAGTAACTGAACTGGATAGAGTACATATCGTCGGTATCTTGGATATCTGTAATTTGGGTAACAATAAAGTGGAAATCTATTTGCAGAAAATTTATACTCCAGAGGATACATCTTAAGAATTGGCAAATGAAATTATTGCATATATAAAGAGAATTCTGCTTTAAAGATATTGTCATCTTATTGTTAATTTCAGTAGCAAAAATAGAATGTGATGTCTAAATTCATTTGGTTTTATGTTTATTTGTACTTATATTTAATCACATTATTTTAGATTCACTATTGAAAAAGTTCATTAAAGCAGCTTATTTGTGTCATGAGAATTTACCCTCTATATATTACCACTGCCTTGAATTGTAATAATTTTCATTTGATGTTCCATTTGTGAAGTGTACTTTTATCCTGAGCCTCAACATAAGACATCCTGTCTTAGAAGAGTAACTTTTCATGGAGATTCAGTATCATTCCAGTTTTATTCACGCATAATGGGAAATTTTGAATTGTCGACTTGAAGACTAAATTTTCCTAAGTTGGCCAGTCTGCATTTCTCACAACCAAGGTAGTTCTCATCATTTTCAAAAGCATATATGGGTTGTGTGTTAATCTGGTCAGCTGTAAAATGAACGTGGTGAATTAAATTGCCTTAAGGTCACTTCGTTCCATATTGTGACATTATAGACTTGAGATTTTCAAATATTTTGATTGATATGTTATGCTAAAACCAGAGGTTAATATGTGTCTCTAGCTGTATTCATTTGTAGTTTCAGTATATCTAATGTGAATTTAAAGATGTGAAAATTTCTTTTATATTAACACTTTAAATGCTCATATTAAATGTAGAAAACAGAAGCTAAGGGAATAATTTTTACTCTGGTTATCCATTGTACTTCATTTAAAATGTAAATAGCCACTCCATATTTGCAAAACCCTGTGGTTGATATCTGTGTGGCTTCTTAGATGAGCCAAATTGGCCATTAAATGAGCTTAATGATTATTCTGTATCAAGATTAATCTGATTATATTTAAGCCATTAACATATGGAATTTCTCTGTAGTCCTGTTGTTCTGAGATTTCATATGATGCATATTTAAAATGTGGTTTCACAGCCTGCAAACCTAAAGACATACTGCAGTTTCTTTATAAATGTGTTTGTTTCATTCTTTGTAACTGTATTTAAGCTTTTATTGAAATAGTGGATTCTTCTTGTTACAGTTTTTGGGTGTTATTAAAGAAGTTAAAATGCAATAATGTTTTTGGTTTCCAGTCTCATTTTGAATATATTTGAGGTATGCTGTAATTCCTCCACATTTGGGGACTAGGTATGTACTTGCTGAATGAGCCAGGATAATTCTTCCAATATGGGTTTGAAGACTGTTATTTATGAAATGAAATGTGAGTTTTGTGTTGAGCTATTATAACTTTTTAAAAGGCAATTTAATTTTAGTGCAACATAAATTTTGTAAGAAGAAAAAGCCTTGAATCGCTTAAATAGAAAACTTTCTGACAAAATTTCCAAACTATACACAGGTATAGTTTTTGTTTTTACATTACATGGAAAATAAGAGCTACCTTAAAATTTTAGTTTTACAAACAACTTCCCTAACTATTTTATGTTCTTGTAACCTTTTTTTTTCTGTCTATATCTGGAGTTAAGCATCTGTGCCCATCGTTTCTGGGTGTTGAAAAACTGGGTAAGCAAAGTAACAAACCACCAGAAAAATCTATCTTCAAATGATAATATATATTCATTAATTGCAAAGCAACAAAATACACTACTATGATACAACTTCACAGTAACAGAGCATTAGTAATATATGAACAATGTCATTTCTCAAAGCATCACACTCTCTCAATGAAGCCTTTCATTCTGGGTGGTGCTTTGGATGGACCACCAGAATCTTTTGAAGACTGATAAAGGATGAATGGAACCACATGCTCCATCTTTCGTTCTGATTGGCTTGTCAGAACTACCTTGTGTTTATTTTACTCATATCAAGTATTTTTAAGAAATTTGAAATTCTTACTTGGTGATACAATGTTATTTTATATAAACCATAAGCTCTACTTTTCATTTTTCTAAATTCATGTATATGACTTGTAATTGATCTGCTTGCTGTTTCATTGGTGAACTTTCAGGTACCATTACTTTCCTTTGCTAAGCATTATTATCCAAAATTCCTTAGTAAATGGCTGGAAGATGGGATATACGTTAACCAATCTTGCTTGTTGAAGTAATCAGCTAATTTCAGTAAATAAATTCAAAATGTTTCTTGAAGATTCATTTATTTTTATTGGAAAGGTAGATATACAGAGAGGAGGAAAGACAGAGAGGAAGATCTTCTGTCTGATGATTCACTCCCCAAATGACCACAATGGCCTGAGCTGAGCCGATCCGAAGCCAGGAGCCCAGGGCTTCTTCCGGATCTCCTACACACATGCAGGGTCCCAAAGCTTTGGGCTGTCCTTGACCTCTTTCCCAGGCCACAAGCAGGGAGCTGGATGGGAAGTGGGGCTGCGGGATTAGAATTGGTGCCCATATGGGATCCAGGAGCATTCAAGGTGAGGACTTTAGCTGCTAGGCTGTTGCGCCAGGCCCTAAAATGTTTTAAAACTATATAAAGATATTTGAAAATTAAATGACATTTTCAGTTATTTGAGACTTGTACTTTGGGGCTTGTTTTTTTTTTTTAAGATTTATTTATTTATTTGAAAGACAGAGTTTCGTAGAGATTTTCCATCCACTGATTGATTTTCAAAATGGCTGCAACAGCTGATCCTGGGCCAGGCACAATCTGGGAACCAGAAGCTTCATCCAGGCCTCTCATGTGGGTGGCAGGAGCCCAACCACTTGGATTATCTACCACTGTTTTCCCAGGTCATTAGCAGGCAGCTGGATCAGAAGTGTAGCAGCGGACGTGAATGGGCGCTTACATAGAATGCCAGCATTGCTAGCAGCAACTTAAGCTGCTGTGTCATAAAGGTCGGCCCCAAGATTTTGAGTTGGCGCCAAGTTTCCAAAATGGAAATTCTAGATACTAAAAACATTTTTTCCAGATCACACCACCAGCTATATTATTCCTCATTCTTATACTGTTTTAACTCTAAGTTTTTGCTTCCCTTTGTGTTAAACAGCAACAACAACAACAAAAAATCCATAATTTTTGGAATGCACCAGTTTAAAGTTAGTAACAGTTCTGTTCCTAAATTCCCCCTTAGGGAAAGCCACTTAAACTTCTTGGTCCTTGTTTTGTTATTAATAAGATTGGCATAATAATGATCTTACCCTTGTATATTGCTGTTTTGATCTATTGGTATATATTAAAGCACTGAAAGTGTCTGAGTTCTGTTCATGTATTTCATGAAAAAGTGATTCTGTATGAGGAACATGTTAAAGTTATCAAACCATTCCTAGCCATATTGATTATAATTAGTGACTCACTGTAATTCCTCCCCCAAATTTGTTACTCTACGTTATTTTGCTGTCAGTAATCCTCCTAGTTTGTTGCCTGCTTAAGAGAGACAAATGGACAGAGACCTGATCACTAGCTCACTCCCCAAATTCCCACAACTGGGACTGACAGAGGACTTCAGGTCTCCCATGTGGAAGTCAGGGACCCAACTATTTAGAACTGTCAGCTCCTGCCTCCTGCTTTAGCAGAAAGCTATGACTTGTACCATGACTCAGCCATGACTTGTACCCAGATACTATCTTAACTGCTACACACTCTCTAACTATGCCTTTGAAATAAAAAAAAAAAAAAAGAAATCTTAAAAAAAAAAAAACTTCACAAAATTTTTTTAGAGAATAAAAACTTAACGAATAAAGGCTGATGTGGCTAGACTACACAAAGTAGGATTGAAAAGGAGGGAGGCAAATATATAGGCCCTTGCAGACTATACAGAATCTTATAGGCCATGATAAGAATGTTATCATGAAGACTAAGTGGAAGACAGGGCAGGAGTAAGCCAACAAGAGAGAATATCTTGCATCTACTGCTCATGTGACTGCAATGAGCAGGGTTTGCCCAGTTGTAGCCAGGAACTTCATGTAGGTCTCTCACGTGGGTACACGGGTCCAAGCACTTGGGCCACCTTCCTCTACTTTCCCAAGCACTCAGAAGTGAACTGGGTGAGAAGTGAAGCAGGCAGGACATGAAACCGGCACCAATGGGATGCTGGCACCATAGCGCCAGCCCTGAAATTGGTTATTTTTATGCAATTGTAATTTTTATAGATGTCTAGCCATATCTGGAAGAGAGCTTGTAGAGAAATCCCACTATGAACTCCTTTACTGTGAAATCAAGAAAATGACCCAGACAGGGTTTTATTTTCTCAAGGATATCATCCTAGTTGTTGTCAAATTGCCACTTGTGGAAACGTGGTTTGTAAAATACTTCCTAAATGTTCAGAGCATGACCCAAAATACAAGTAAACACCAAGCGTTTCCAGGTTGGAAGTTGACGTGCAGTAAGACTGAAATGAGAGCAATTGCTCTGTCAGCAACAAAACTAGAGGCAGTTACTATTCCTCATGGACAAGTGAAATATTCTTTTAAATAAAATAAATCTTAAGAAAAACTTTAGAAAGGGTGAATAAACATGTAGAGCACTTACTTACTCATCAGCAAATAAAGAGTTAAAAGGAAAATTTGGGGTAGGCTTTTGCCTTAAAGGTTAATGTACTGCCTGAGATGTTTGTACTCTTGGAGTGCCCAGCTTCAAGTCCCAGTTCCCTTCCTGCTTGTAGTTTCCTGCTACCATACCCACTGAGAGGCTGCTGCAAGGACAGAAATATCAGGTTCCTACTCCCCACCAGGGACACCTGGATTGAGCTCCAGCTTTGGCCTGACCCAAAGCTCACTCTTCTCTCTCTGTCTTCCTCTTTCTCTCTCATAAATGCAATTAATTAATTATTAAAATTGAGTAAAACTGCATCTATTAGTATTATTGTAGGACTAATTTTTACTCAGTTTCAATTTTTTTAAAAGCAACTTATAGTGATCACCAGTTATGACTCTCAGAAAGCATAAAAGGAAAATATTGAAGTACATATATACAAGTCATATAATGTTGTAACCATAAAAGCTCATGCACCTTGCCCTTCAGAGCAATTTGGTGCAATAGTTTAATAAACTTTTTAATACACAGTATTGGCACAAGGTGTTATGGGAAAGGTATCTTCTTTAAAACACATAATGATTCAGTTTGTTCAAAAATATAACATGAAGGTTTGAAGCTATTATATTAAGGTCTCCTAACAAAATATGATTTCTAATTAATTTAACTTTTTACTAATTTTTTTTAATATAAACTACTTCATGAGATTTTAAGAGCAAGTTAATAAATGTTAGAAAAAGTTAAACTAAATTTTTGAAACTTTACTAATTAATTGGATCAATGGCTTTCATAATAACAGTAGTAGCATTTATATTCTCATTTTGATGATTCTGTCTAATGAGTACAGGCTTTATGAATATCTGCATCACATCAAAATAGTAGTACTACTCACAAAATAATGGACTTCTTGTTTTTACTCCTAACTAGAATACAAGGTAACACACAAGAATTTTTTTTTTCACACAAGAATTTTTAAATGTGTGATCGACATCTGTGCTCATGCGTGATTGGCAGCTATGATGGAAGGTTTAGATTTACAGTGGATTCGTTCTGCAGATTCTACAGTTGGTTTCCTAAATTTCCTCCCACCCTACCCTGCTATGCAAGTTGTCAATTGTTATTTTGTGGTTTCAGGGTTCACACCAACACTAATAGCTCAAATGTCTAGGAATAGACACAAAAAAAGGGGGGCGGTGGAAGAATCAACTTCTAGTTTGGGTTGTTCTGTCGTTTTGTCTCTGGTAGTCTTCCTGATTCCAGACTACTTGCCTTGGACTTTGTACCATCATTGTGCTTGCCTTTCACTTAACCTTGTGGCTTTCTGCTCCTTTGATGGCCTGATGCCTGTTTCTCCAGTTCGCTGACTCTTGGCCCAATCAGATTCCTGATAGCACTGTTTGTCTTGCTGTCTGTTCACCTATTCCTTCACCAGCCCTTGGCATACATTGCAATCTCCCCATCCTAGAAATTTGCCTAGACCAGTTGCTCCTATAGCAATATGTGCTCAAGTGCTGCTAGTGTCCAGTGTATATACTTGTACACCTGATTGAAAGCAGAACTTAAAGGCAGCCATCAGAAATAAAGGTGCCTGTACATTTTTAGAAATGTAATTTAAAATGCTGTTGACAATTAAAAATTGACCAGTTGTTTATATAGTAGAGTACAAGGGGCATAAAAATTTATGGCATGCAGCAACTCAAAGATATGTCAACAAATATTTGAGTGCCTACCATGGGCAAAGCACTAATACTTGAAGAGCTCTCTAGCTACTGAAATACATTTGTTTTCCAACACATAAACAAGGTAGCAGGGGATTTTCCTTCGGGAACCTGCTAAGGAAAACTCCACGTAGAGATTGGAGATAGGGAAAAAGAGTGAAATCCACTCTACTAACGACCTTGCAATTAGAACTGCAGTTGTTAACTTACTCCTAGCTGAACTTGTTAATGTCATATTTCAACAGGGCTTGGAAAACCAGTTCAGTGTTTTAAGATATTCTGAGAGAGGTGACTTTCAGCATTGTCACATGGGAGCCCCAAGAGTCCAGTTCCGCATTCCAATCCACTCCGTGTTTATGAAGTGCATTAGCTGGAACAATAAGAAAAAAAAAAACTTCACGGCAGGAAGTCATCCGGTCCTGATCAGTTGACAGGTAGTGCAAAGTTGATGGTGTTATTTATTACTAAGGCAGTCCTGATAAAGGGTTACGTGTTTGTATGGTTGGAGGAGGGACAGGCAAAAGGGAACGTAGATAACTAAAGTGAAATAGAGCTGGTGTGTTCAGAGCTTATGTTGCTGGAAGTGAGATCAGTTACCTTGCTGCCACTGAAATTTCAAACTTTTGTTTAGCGGAGCTGAGTGGACAATGGTGACTGATAGTTGGACATATCAACAGGCATCTTAAATTTTATGCTCAGATGTGCAAGAAATGAACCAGAAGAGTAAGTCCAGGTTTTTTCAGCTCATTGTCATTTTGACATTTTTGCATCAAAGTGCAACATCTTTTTTAGTAAAATCCTATGTGACTGTGACTTACCACAATGAAACCAGCAACCACACTACAACAGAGAGGTGTGAATGTGGTGTTTATGGATTGGGCTCCCGAGTGGCTAATGCTGTGGGGGTGGTGAGCATCCCTAAGAACAACAACTACCAAGCTTGTGACTCCAACACTGAGTTCACAAACACGGAGAAGCCCTGGATTGCTCTGATAGAAAGAGGTAACTGTACATTCTCAGAAAAAATTCTAACAGCGAGCAAAAAAAGTGCTGAGGCTGTGGTGATTTTCAATGCTCCAGAGCCTGGCAACAAGACAATCCAGATGGCAAATTTTGGTAAGTACTAATTGATTCCCAAAGGGGGTAAATGTCTTTGTTTTTTTAAAAAATGGCATAAATAATGTTTAATATTACCCACTGAATTGGCATTAAAGTTGGAAAGCAATTTTACTTTGAACTTTGTTGTCACTGCTTGGGATTCCTTTATTACTATTTGATACTTGCAATTAATGTTTCCCATGAATGATACCTTTTTCATTTCGTAGTTTCTAAGCTCATAGTTTTTAAGTGTCTGTGTTATATGTTTGCTTATTTAATGAACTATACCTCTAAAATATCAAAAATAGCTAATATTTTTATTTCATTTCCTCCTACAAAAGTTAGTGTACATAGTAAAGTTATGCAAACTGAAAAACTGATTTTTATGATTAAACCATACTGCACTTTAGGCACGCAAATGATACAAAAACTGAGAATTTGACTCCTAAGCATTTAAGACTTTAATGTGATTGCAGTATTCATAAATATGGAAAAACTCTGTAAGAACTGTTGCTACCCATTGGAAAGGGTATGGCAGTAATAGGGTCACACAGTAAATCACAGCAAAAATAAAGATTCTCCTTAGAAATATGTACTAGTGATAAATAGGCTCACCTGATTTCTTAATTTTCTAAAAGAATTTGCTTCTCAAAAATACTGCTTTTATTTTGTTCTGTCCTATAAAGCAACCGCTTTTCTTGGCTTTTAGACCAATGAATAAGTATATTTGTATTTTTTTGCCCCAGACCAGACCAAAGGAAAGAGGAAATAATTTCAAAGAAGGCAATAAATTAACAGAATATTTTGACAGCTAATGTTATCACCACCAAATTTGAACTGTAGGAAATTAATGAAAATTTGGAAAATTTCAAAAAATTTTGAAGGGGAACATGAGATCTGTTTTAGGAATAGTGAGATGTGTGTAACATTCCAAGTTACATGTATACAATATAGCTGTTTAGTGTTAATGTTTGAAATAACAAGCCAAATGTTTTTTCTGGGTGTTCAAAAACCAGGTAAAATGGCCTTTTGGCAGAATAAAATTATTCTAACCATAGCAAAATGCTGTTTCTTCCTTTTTCAAACTTGTGCTGGAGATTGCCAGAGCTTAGGCCTCCACACTTGTTTGTCATGTTAAGAGCAGTTCCTAAGCATTTCCTGTATGTTCCTATATGTTTACTTTTATTTCTGCCAAGTGAAAGCAGGGCAAGGAATTAAACCTGCTCTTAGGAAACTACTTCCTTTAGACATAAGCTTAGTGTTCCTGAATAGTCTCCATTTCTTTCTACACACACTATCATATTCTGCTTATTCACACTCCTGATATTTTCAAAATGTGGACAGCATCAAACTAGATAGCAGGCCTGATTTTGAAACTTGCTTTGCAAGTCAGGACCAGCATGTAGTGGAATGTAGATCCCCTCACACTGAATTTAGAATATTTACCAAAGGTCACTCACAGTAAATCTCGCCAAAAGGTTTGTGTAAACATCTGAGTATGTGGCTCTGAACAGAGTTTTTCAAAGGAGCCAAGCAGAGTTATCATTCCGTATATGAGGGAGCCTCAGGGGAAAAAAATTTGTAAATGCATATTATGCAAGAGCTGTGAATGAATTTCAAAAATCACACCAAAATAAATGTACCTTTAGACCCCATTTTCCATAAGCTTTGTAAAGACCCTTCATGCATACTACAACATGGATCGACACTGAAAATTATATGAAGTGTAAACATCCCTACACTACATGATTCCATTTATATGAAGTGTGGAAAATAGTCAGTTCCACAAAGACAGGAAGTTAATTGATGGTTGGCTAGGATTCAGGAGGCTATGGGGTAGGGAGTCACAGTTAAAGCGTATGAGATTTCTTCTTTTTAAAATTTTTTATTAAAAATTCTTTAATTTTATTGGAAAGGCAGATTTCCAAAAGGAATCTTCCCCAAGGGAAGGAGAGACAGAGAGAAAGGTCTTCCATCCTCTGGTTCACTCCCCAAATATGATTAGAGCTGAGTCAATCTGAAGCCAGGAACTTCTTCTGGGTCCCAAGGATCTTTGGACCATCCTCTACTTCTTCCCCATGCCACAAGCAGGGAGTTAGATGGAAAATAGAGCAGCTGGGACATGAACTGGCACCCATGTGGGATTCCCATGCATGCAATGTGAGGATTTAGCCACTAGGCTATTGTACCCAGCCCTGAGCTTTCTTCCTGAAATGATGAAATGTTCTAAAGTTGAAATCAGTGATAGTTACACAATGGCAGTCCTTGAAACATTTATGGAAAAGGCATATTATGAAAAACATATGCATGAATTTCAAAAATATTGGCTCCAGGGTAAATTTGTTTCTTAATTCCATTTTCACACACACATCCTACACACACTTGGAATACCCCTCATCTACTTCCAATATAGTAGCAGATACATTATAGAAAACATTTTTTAAAGCCATAGCATTGTCCTGGTTTTAAGATTAGCATATTGAAAAGGACAGCATGGGCCCGGCAGCGTGGCCTAGCGGCTAAAGTCCTCGCCTCGAACGTGCTGAGATCCCATATGGGCGCCAGTTCTAATCCCAGCAGCTCCGCTTCCCATCCAGCTCCCTGCTTGTGGCCTGGGAAAGCAGTCGAGGACAGCCCAAAGCTTTGGGACCCTGCACTCAGGTGGGAGACCTGGAAGAAGTTCCTGGTTCCTGGCTCCGAATCGGCACAGCACTTGCGAATCGGCACTCCCTTGCGCTCACTTAGGGAGTGAATCATCGGACGGAAGATCTTCCTCTCTGTCTCTCCTCCTCTCTGTATATCTGCCTTTCCAATAAAAATGAATAAATCCTTAAAAAAAAGAGGAAAAAAAAGGACAGCACAATGTTATCTACTGTATGGGTTACTGCTGATTGGCTTTTATTATACGTTGGGCATTGGTCTAGGACCTTTAGTTTATTTTGTATTAATCTTTAACTCTTAGTGAGCTCAACCCATAAGAACGAACATTGTTAAGTTTGGAGTTGGCAGTTATAAGAGACGTCAACTACTGTGTTGTTGGATTTTTCTCCTTCCTGGAAATTTCTCAGATATGCAAATATCAGTGATGCACTTGGCAAATATAAAGAAAAAAGTATGGGTATGGAAATTGCATGATCGGCCTCTAGATATTTAAAATCTGAGGTGCTATTTCAGAATGTAAGCCAAAATTTTTGTTGTTTTTGGTCTCCTTTCATTAGTGGATTTTTTGTTTGGTGACTTCCTCTCATTTTGTTTGCTAAAGCTCACAGCTTCACCTTCTGTCACCTCATCTTCTTTCAATCCTAAATGTACAATGTAGCCACCTCATACCCAGTCACTGTCTTGCCCTTCTTTGGCTGCCCCTTCCTCTCCATTCTTTCAGTCTATTTTCCCATGTAAAGTATTTCTAGCCCTCCCACTGTGCATTTCTTTTTTTATTATTGGAAAGTCAGATATACAGAGAGAAGGAGAGACAGAGAGGAAGATCTTCCCTCTGCTGATGCACTCCCCAGTTGGCTGCAATGGCCAGAGCTGAGCTGACCAAAGCCAAGAGCCAGGAGCCTCCTCTGGGTTTTCCATGCAGGTGCAGGGTCCCAAGACTTTGGAACATCCTGGACTGCTTTCCCAGGCCACAAGCAGGGAGCTAGATGGGAAGCGGGGCTGCCTGGATTAGAACCGGAGCCCGTATGGGATCCTGGCAAGTTCATGGCGAAGACTTTAATCAGAAGGCTACTGTGCCTGGCCATGTGTGTTTCTTTTTACTTTTTCTTGATGTCAGTGTCTCTAGCCAACAAAAGTAACAACAGACCATAGGTTTTGTTTTTATTTAAGACTTATTTTTGTTATTTTACTTGAAAGTCAGAATTACAGAATGAGAGAGGGCGAGAAAAAAACAGAGAGACAGAGAAATCTTTCATTCACAGGTTCACTCCCCAAAAAGTTGCCAAGGCCAAAGCTGGGCCAGTCCAAAGCTGAAAGCCAGAAGACTCTTTTGGGTCTCCCACATGGGTGCAGTGTCTCAAGGACTTGACTATCCTCTGCTGCTTGTCCAGGCCACAAGCAGGGAGCTGTATTGGAAGTGAAGCAGCTGGGACTAGAATCATTGCCCAAATGGAAAGCCTGTGCTGTAGGCAGAGGATTAGCTTACTATGCCACCATGACAGCCCCGCAGATCATAGTTTTAAGAGTTGGGTTTGTTATTATTTGCAGCAAAGGGAGAACAAATATCATTGAAAACCCTGGGGCATCTCAGTAAGAGATGAGCTTACAGGGGGATTGGCATTTGGCACACTGTTCATCTACCACCTGGAACTCAAGTTGCAATGCCTAGGTTTGAATCTTACAATGTTCTACATTCCAGCTTCCTGATAATGTGGCACCCTGGGAGGCAACCAGTGATGGCTCAAATATTGGGGTCCCTGTCACGCAGATGGCAGATCTGGATTGAGTTTCTGGCTCCCAGCCTTCAGTCTGGCCCAATCCTGGGCTGTTGTAGTCATTTCAGAGGTGAACCAGTAGATGAGATGCTCGCTCTCTACCTCCCTCTCTGAAGCACTATATTAAAAATAAATAAATAAATAAATAAATAAAAACAGTTTTCCAAAACTGATGGATGTCCAGGTGTGAGCTCGCTCTAGGTGATTTGGGGGAGGATTTATGAAAGAAAGCATTGATCCATCATCATAGCTTGCTTAAAATTAAAAGGTTTCCCAAGCTGTAAGCTTCTTAGTGCTAAAACCAGGAAATTCTTGGGTAAACTGGGACAAGTTGGCTACCCTAGCTAGATTTGTTCTTAATTTGGATGTTGTCAGGAAGTGAGAGTGATTCTGAGACTGGGTTTCACAGTAAATCCTTTCTTGTTTTCAATAAGCACAGAGGACTCGTGGTAGGCTAAAGCTGTTATTGGGAAGGAAGTAGTAATCATGCTTTTTAGGATACGGGAATATTTCATCAGGGTTGGACCTGGCTGGGGCTCTGTCCCTGTTTTGTCTGAGTTCAAATATGATTACAGAACATTTTTAATATATCCTATTTACAGAATGAGTTTCTCTCATGTTGTTCGGGGCAATGATTTAGTTTCAACAAGAGCACACCAATTGATGATACTAGGCCAGGTGCTGGTCATCAAGGGCTGCTGCCTAACAACTCACTCTTTTGCTGATGTACCAGTACGTTCTGTCCCTACTCACATGCGTTGGCTCTTCTGTGCTTCCCCATCCACCATAGGCTGCCTTCAAGGGCCGAGGTTTCTGTATCCTGGCCTCTTGCCGTGCCTTGATACTCTTCTGCCTCACTCCTGGGCCTCGTCTGTTCACAGACTCCCTTCTACAAGGGTTTTTGTTTGTTTGTTTGTTTGTTTTGTTTTGTTTCATTTTGTTGTTGTTGTTTTTGGTTGAAGGGGAACACTTCCACCTAAGTATTCCAAGGAGGAATACTGCTGAGTGTAATATCTGCGAGTAAACCTTTCATTCCAAGTTTCTGAGTTGGCTGTATGTTTTGACTTGACAGGCAGAGTTGACAGAGAGAGAAACAGAGATCTTTCTCTCTTACTGGTTCACTCCCCAAATAGCTGCAACAGCCAGAACTGGACCAGGCCATAACCAGGAGTCCAAAATTTCATCCTGATCTCTCCTCTAGGTGGCAGGGGTGTAAGCAAGGGTTATCATTTGCGGCCTTTCTAGGAGCATTAGCCAGGAGCTGGATCAGAAGCTGAGCAGAGGGACTGACATTGTGGCATAGTGGATAAAATTGTGACCTGTGACACCAGTAACCCATGTGGGAGTGAGTTCAGGTCCAGCCTGCTCCACTTCTGATACAGCTCCCTGCTAATGTGCTTACAAATGTAACAAAGGATGACTCAAATAATAGGACCCCTAAACCCATGTGGGAGACCCAGAGTAGGGTCCTGGCTCCTGCTTCTTGGCTATGGACTACCTCAGCTTCAGTTGTTGCTGCCATTTGGGGAGTAAACCAGCTCTCACTCTCTGTAACTTTACCTTTCAAGTAAGTAAATATGAAGAAGAAGAAGGAGTAGAAAGAGGAGAAGAAAAAGAAGGGGAAGAGAAGAAGAAGGAGGAGGAGACAGGACTCAAACTGCTGCACTTATATAGAATGCTGTTACAATTGGCACCTTAGCCCACTGAGCCACAATGTTGGCCCGTTGCCTTAATATTAGAATGATGTTAAATATAGAAAAACTATGCTCCCAGCATCCTTAAGTATGTAACCTTCTAACAATGCTTAGGAAACAGCCATCTATTTCTATTCCGGATGTGCAAGAAAAATCGGGACTGCTGTATTATCCAGACAGAAAATTCAAACAGGCTAGATGCTTGCTGAGCAAAAGGTTTTTGAAAGCTAACTACTCTATTTATAGGTAAATTACCTTAAGAAATGCTTAGATTTAAACACTGTTTATTTGGGAAGGAAAAATGGTTTGTTTGGGGTTTTTTTAAAAGATTTATTTATTTATTTTGGAAAGTCAGATCTATAGGGGGAGAAGAGACAAGAATATCCTCCACCCCCTGGTCCACACCCCAAGTGGCCACAACGGCTAGATGTGGGTGGATCCGAAGCCAGAGGGCCCCTCCAGGTCTTCAAATTGAGTGCAGGATCCCAAGGTCTAGGGCCATCTTCCACTGCTTTCCCAGGCCACAAGCAGGGAGCTGGATGGGCAATGGAACAGCCATGATATCAACCAGAGCTCATATGGGATCCTGGCGCAGGCAAGGTGAGGACTTTAGCCACTAGGCTACTCTACCAGGCCCACAATATGGTTCTTACTTTTCATCTTTTTGAATGTGTCTAATGAAGTGAATGACAGAGTAAGTGGTGTCATGTTGCAGAATCCCAGAACCCCAACTCCTCTGACTCCTGCCTATCCTTGTCAGAGGTAGTAACCCCCTTCTGCCTTTCACCAAGTTCTAGCCACCCTGGATTCCTTTCAGTCCCTCAGTTCTGTCCTGCTCTCCCCTGCTGTTGAGCCTGAAGGTAACCCTTAACGCCTCCCACATCTCATTAAACATAAAGTATCCTGTGGGAAAGCCTTTCTTCACTCAGTGCCTTGCTCTTCGCTGCTTCTATCCAAACCGTAAGCAGCAGCATCTCTCACGTGAATCATCGCAATAACTGCCCAGTGGATCCCCTGATATTCTCAATTCCCTCATAGAATCTGCTTTTCACAAAGCAGTCAGAGTGATCTTATGGAAAAAGTGATTCAGTCCCAAGCAAAAATCAAACCCAGACTTGGTGTCCAGGCCTACAAAGCCCTATATGATCAGATCTTGCCCCGTGTCCTTCTTCCCCGGGCACCAGGTACTCTGATTTTCTTTGTCTTTTTCCTCTTTTTCTTTAGTCTTGTCCTCCTTCCTTCCTTCCATCCTCCTTCCTTTCTTCCATCTTTCTTTCTTTCTTTCTTCCTTCCTTCCTCCTTTTCTTTCTTTTGTTTAACCAACCAAAACAGGTGCAATGTTTTACATTTGCTATGCCTTCTGCCTGAGTTGTCTTGTCCTCATTTGTTTTTTCACATAATACCACTTCCAAAATATCACCACAAGTAAAATGCAAGCTACTACCAGCTCTCCCGCAGACTACAGCAATTAGTTTCTTTTTGATGCTGTCTGCCTGGACTCTTGCTAGTGATCACACACATCCTCTACCCAGCAGACACAAAGATGGAAAAATACACAGGGGACACATCATTCCTCTTTCTAAATTCCCCCTGGTGACTCTCCATTGTTCTGCACAGAAAATCTAACCTTGACCATGCCTGAAAGGACTTGCGTGACTTGCCCTTTGCCTATCTGTCTGACCTAGCAATCCAGTCTCCCTGTCACAAGGCTTCCTCCACTGTGACCTTTGAACATTTTCTCCAACACATGATGTTGGTTCTGCAGAGCTTGTTGGCTTGTTTTAGTCTCTAGTGCCACCATCATTATCACACAGAATCCTCCAAATCCCAAAGCATTTCTTCAAACTTGAGTATTTCTTATTTGAAGAGAATTATCCTTAATTGTCTCTACACCATTTCCCATCAGAATCTGCTGATCACTCCCCCTTTATCTTTCGTAATGTGCAATCATTCTGTTTGCTACCTATCTCTCCCACACCATTATGATCAGTGAAATAAGTAAATCCCAAATGGACAAATATCATGTTTTCTCTGATATAAGGTAACCTTCATGCAAAATACAAGATCAATAGCCTTTTTAATACTGTTTTTGCTACATCTCAGGGAGGGGTTTGATAATTTTGTTTTTATTTTCATTCCTTGAAAAAAGATTTTTTTTCTTATTCATTTCCTCACTGACTCATAGGCCACACAGTAGCATCATTTCCTTCAAGCAGGTTTTTAATTTTCTTTTTCATTTCTTCAGAGACACATTGGTCATTCAGTAGCATGTTATTTAACTTCATGCTGTAAATTTCTATTTTTCTTCCTGTTGTTGATTTTGTATTGTGGCTTTTCATTTAATGGAATGTATAGTAACCATGTAATAGAGACTGTCATATAGAGATGTGAAGATACAATGCAGGATGCATCTCTACTTCCAGATCAAAGATGGACCCCCAATGAAACTGTTTACTATATCTTGACAATTGGATGCTGAACTCTCTGCCATTATCCATACCTACAATGTCAAGATATACTTAAATAACAGAATAATGGACTTATGACAATTTATGAAGGACTATACTATTGTAACATTATAGGGGAAATCAGTTGGGATAGGATTTGGGGAGGAGGAAGGGGAAATCCCAGAGCATATGAAACTATATCATAAAATAATAAAATAAATATATTTTAGAAAGTGAAGAAGAGAAGGGTTTCTCACAGGTCGCAGGCTGTGTCTGGCCTGCTTGCCACTGAGTCCTTGTGCTAAAGGTAGTATATGGCCTTATTTGTTGAGGGGATGAAAGGTTAAGAAACTAAAAAATAGTTTCCTTTTTATATCTGGACATGATAAGTTTAAATAGAGTTGATTGCCTGGAATAATAAGACAACTTTATTTTTAAATTATTTTTATTTTGACTGATAACAATAAATAAATAACGACTTATTTCTTAAAGATTTACTTTTATTGGAAAGGTAGATTTACAGAGAGAAGCAGAGACAAAGAGAAAGATCTTCACTCCCAAAATGGCTGCAATGGCCAGAGCTGAGCTGACCCAAAGCAAGGAGCCAAAAGCTTCATTCCAGTCTCCCATGTAGGTGCAAGGTCCCAAGGACTTGAGCCATCCTCTGTTGCTGCCTTCCCAGGCCATCAACAGGGATCTGGATCAGAACTGGACCATCCAGGACACAAACCAGTGCCCACATGGAATATTGATGCTTGCAGGTGGAGAACTGGTCCCTATTTTGTCCTTAAAATGTGTGTGTGTGTGTGTGTGCGCGCGCGCGTGTGTGGTAGCACAGCAAGTTAAGTTGACTGCTACACTTCGATCCATATTCCTGCTAATGCCCTTGGGCCACTGCCAAGTGGAGACCCAAATACAGCTGAACCATTTTCAGAGTGAACCACAAGATGGAAAATTTTCTGTCTCCCCCTCTCTGTCATTATGCCTTTCAAATAAATAAAATTAATCTTAGAGTATTGAAATTATGGAGCTAGCATCATGGCAGGGTATGCAAAGCAACTGCCTGTGTCCCTGGCATCCCATATGGACATCAAGGTACATACAGCTGCCCCACTTCTCATTCAGCTCGTTGCTAATGTGCCTGTGAAGGCAGTAAAAGATGCCCCTAGTGTTTGAGCCTCTGGACACCTGTATGGGAGACCCAGCTAAAAAGCCCTGATCACAACAGTCATCTGGGGAATGAGTCCACACATGGATCCTCATTCTCTTCTCTCTCTCTCTCTCTCTCTCTCTCTCTCTCTCTCTCTCTGTAACTTTTCCCCCTGCTCTACTACTGTGTGATATTTGAAGTGGTTCTTTCTTAATGTTTATTTTTATGTGAAAGGCAGAGTTACAGAAAGAAAAGGAAAAAAGGGGGAGAGACAGTGGGGAGGGTGATCTCCCATCTGCTGGTTCACTCCCAAATGACTACAATGGCCAGAGCTGGGCTGGGCTGGGCGGAAGTCAGAAATCAGGAGCCTCCTTCAGGTATTTCACATGGGTGCAGGGGCCAAAACACCTGGGCCATCTTCTACTGCTTTTCTAGCCACATTTTCAAGGAGCTGGATCAGAAGTGGAGCAGTCAAGCCTTGAACTGGAGCCCACATGGAAATCCAGTGCTGCAGGCTGAGGCTTAGCCCACTACACCATGGTGCTGGCCCAGATGCTTGATAGGTTTGTAGGAGACATTCTTTATCAAGTATTAGGAACTTCAGTCAAGTTTTTAAGTCTTGTTATTCCGGGTTTTCAAAATTATTTATTTGAATGGCAGAGCTGAAAAAAAGAGAAATGGAGAGAGAGAGAATCATTCATTCACCTCTCCCTCACTTTGAAGCAACAGCCTAGTGATTAAAGTCCTCACCTTGAATGTGCCAGGATCCCATATGGATGCTGGTTTTAGTCCTGGCGGCCCCACTTCCCATCCAGCTCCCTGCTTGTGGCCTGAAAAAGCAGTGAAGGATGGCCTAAAGCTCTGGGACCCTGCTCCCACATGGGAGACCCGGAGGAAACTCCTGGCTTCTGGATTTGGATCGGCTCAGCTCCAGCCGTTGCGACCTCTGGGGAAGTGAACCTTTGGATGGAAGATCTTGCTCTCTGTCTCTTCTCCTCTCTCTATATATCTGACTTTGCAATAAAAATAAAATCTTTTTTAAAAAAAGAAAAAAGATAAGCTCATTTTTGCTGCAAAAGTTTTGAAATACATGCCTCTCGGCTGTCTTGAAGAAGTTCATGAAAAATACATGTAATAAAAAATGGTGCATTGATTTTGATTTTTTATACTAAAGTAAACTTAGCTTTCAATTCCATTTTCCAATAATTATTGAAGTGCCACTATACATTCTACCTCAACTGTTTTAATATTATATAATTTCAGTGTGATCTATGTAATGATTTCCCTATGCTATGATAATGACACTATGTGGTTAAATAAGCAAGTCTGGCAAAAATCGATATGTTGACATCTCCTTTATTGAAAGATCAAGCAGAAGGAAATGAAGATTTGTTTCATTCGGTTGTTTTCCATTTCTGTTTTAAATGTCTGACCATATCACTACTCTGTATAATTGGAGCTCTTTACTTCTTTCAGTATAGCATCTGTCATAGTCTTCTGTTTCTGCTGCATGATGGTAACTGTTTACAGCAAGTATTCTTCCACCTACCTGTCAAGCCCTTTTCTAAGTGTAGTCATTTCAACAGCTCCATGTGATACATAGTGTCTGTGTATTCATAGAACAGTTAAAGAAACTGAGGCACAGAGAGGTTGGTTAACTTTCCCACAACCATGCAGCAAGCTGAGGTTTGCATGACAATATCCCAGCTTTGGCTGCCTAGTCTGTGTTCTTAATCAGTACACAATGCTACCTCACCGGTGAGCATATTCCAGGCATGGAATTGTTTAAAAACAAAACAAAACAAAACAAAACAAAACAAAACAGAAAACCAGAGCTAATCATAGCCCTCACAAGAGAAGATGGAGTAGGGGGAACTGATATTTATACAACTAATAGAAAACAGAATATGGAAAGTCCTATAATAGAAGTGTTAAGATTTTTGGAATGGAAGCCATTAAGGAATTGTAAGGCCAGGGCATTGAAAGGGGTTTCAACTTGGATGTTGAAGTCATAGAAAATGATGGCAGAGAGGTCAAAAGTCAGTACTGGTCTCGTAATTGTGAGAAAGTCAGAGGACAGGTGTTCAGAAAGTGATCTACTTGTGTTGAGATTTCAGAGAGTGAGCAGACCAGGGTGATGATACTGTCTGTGATATAGCCATGAAGGCGGGGTTCCTGAAGTAGACCTAAAGCACCACATCCCTGAAGTTGAATCACTCTGAGGCTGCAGTGTTGGGTAATGAAAGGGTTTAGGGTGGAGATGCTGGCTGTGATCCAACTGACAAAGTCTTAGCATGTGAGAATGACTAGGAGGTTTGTTTATGACGAAGCAGGAAGGAAAGAAATTGAGGGTGGTGAAACAAAATGTCTGGGGACTCTGAGAAGCAGGATGGTAGGCGAGACGCAATTTGAAGATAATACATATGCCAGAGGAAACTCCTGATGTTGTGAAGTACTTGGGGTCTGGATAGTTGAACTGCTGTTACCGGAAGTCACTGAAGAAACATGTCCTCATTCATAACAGGAGTTACAGATGAGTCAAGAGCCACAGGGAACACCCAGAAAAGAGCGGAGGAGGGGACATTACATGTGCCATCTAGTCGAAGACCTAGAAGACATAGTGGAAACTTAGGGGAGACAGGAGCACTGGAGTAAAAGCAATGGGCAGCATGAAGTGGGGAGCACCGAAGTGAATTGGGCTCCATGTGTGCAAGTGACAAAAGCTGCAATGACTGAGGCCAGATGGCATTGGGCAAAAGATTTTAGATGAAATTCTGGAATAAAGTTGTCCAGGCAAGTACAGCATATGGTCTATCAGCATAAAAGGTTGACAACATGTATAAAACATAGAGGAACAAGTCTGAGAGGAGGCATGTTTGAAGGGACTAGGAATGGCATAGCTAGATGGTGGAGAGATGCAAATGTGGAAAGATTTAAGCCTGAGAGTTTGTTCCCAGAGCTGTGACTGGCAATCCCACAGATGAAGACAAAGCATATTAATACCATGTTAGTACCATGGATGATAGTAGGTCCTGAATGACCTGAATATCAAACCACCCTCCCCGAAGTTTTCAGTTGGAATTACTCTGAAGTCTTCATCCAGCTGCAAGTCAGCCCTCCTTCTGAGAGGGTGTTATCTAGGTATCTGGAGGGTGCTGCCTAAAAATAGGAAATCATTATAAGGATGTGAGCATAGCAGAGAGCCGATGTTCTGAGAAATGATCTGTTTGTTATGACAAATGCTAATTCTCCTCTGCTGCATTGAGAAGAGAACTTTTAGCAAAAGCTGGTAGAAACCCAGTCAAGCCCTTAGGATGTCAAAATGAAATCATTAAATGCCTGGATAGCCTGCATCCCAGAATTGAATTAAATCCAATCTACACTTGTGCATATTTTTAGCTGTTGAATGTGAATGTAAATTGACTTCTCCTCAAAGCAGTCAATTCAGCAGAGGAAGAGTGCAGAATCGGTCAAATAGCATGCTGGCCTTTATTTTGCTCCGAAAATAACCATTTTTCAGGAATAATTTCTTAGCTGATTTTTTGAGCCTAATATAGCAAGCAGCCTGCCTCTGAATGCTCAATAGCTGATGTGTATTGACGTGAGCAGCAGTTGAAGGCCACAGTGGTTAATTCTGAGAAATTGACTACCGCTTTAACTACAGTGGCAGGCAAGTGCTTGTAGAAAATTAGTTGCATCAAAAAACAGGATATAGTAAAAGCCCATATTGACCAAAGGGTTTTCTGAAGACTTCTCGGAAATGAAATCAGGTGGTAAAAGAGGCAAATCATTTCACGTGGGTTAAATACAAATATGCAGTTCAATCATTTTTCCAAAAATACATCCTTTACTTCTGGAAGGCTGAGTGATGCAGTGCCTCATCTCAGGCAGTTTAAAAGAGATCCAGGGGCCAGATTACAAGTTAAACCTCCCTCTGCAGCACCAGCATCCCACAATGGGCTGCTCCACTTCCGGATCCAGCTCTCTGCTAAATAGGCCTGGGAAAAATAGTGGAGAATGGCCCTGCAACCAGTGGCAGAGTGTTGCTGTCCTGCAGAGATGGACTTGGTGCACAGAGCCAATAATAATACGCGTGGACTCTGATGGTCAAAAGCTGAAGTTTATTAGGGGCATCAGACTTTATACACTGAGGGTCATATGGGAAAGGGAGGAAGTATTGAGCTTACCCACAAAACAGTTGATGACTGTTTCTATACTTTTGTTTGGAATTCCTTTTGTATATTCCACCGAGTGTTCTCATTCACATGCTATCCGTTCAACTGTTCTCATACAAATGATATCCATTTTTTTTATATGAACGGAACACACTCAGTTGTTCCCATACAAATGATGTCCAATCAGTTATACAAAAGGTATCCATTCGGTTGTTCTTGTGCAAAGCATATCCAAGCAGTCATACAAATGGCATCTATTCAGCTGTTCTCATACAATTGTTATCCAATCAATTGTAATCCTGTGCTTGCTGACCTTCTAGGGTCACGATGTCCTTCTACAGGAGAGCAGGAAGAAGCTCTTGGCTTTGGATTGGCTAGCTCTGGTGGCTGCAGCTACATGGGGAGTGAACCAGTAGATGGAATCGCTCTATTTCTATCTATCTTGTCTCTGTCTCTAATTCTGCCTTTAAAATAAATAATAAAAAAAAAAAGGTCTGAAGCGAACTAGTCAGGCTCTAACTGAATTCATATTACCCCACAGATACCCGTGTCACCTGGGAAACCACATGGCTGAGAAACCCTAGGCTGTAAATCCCCAGGGTGCTATTCATTCTTGTTTACATATCCATAGCCTGGGCCCAGGCTAAGCTCTGGGGAGAACAAGTTCTGGCTGCCAGCTGAGTTGTCTAACAGGAGAATAAAATAAGACCAAAGACTTGTGCTTTCAAATCTGGAAGTCAAGGACTTCCTTATTCGTTTACCACACGCTTACCAGGAGCCAACTCTTTGTGCGACAAGTTTTGTATTTCATATGACGGAAGTTCACAAGGTTCAAGAGAAATGGGAATTAAAAGAGAAGTTCAGGGGGCCAGTGGCACAGTGGATTTACACACTCACTGCAATGCCAGCATCTTGTATCAAAGCGTCAATTTGAGTCTCTGCTGCTCTACTTCTAGTTGAGTGCCCTGTTAATGGCCTGAGAAAGCAGCAGAAGATGGCCTAAGTGCTTGGGACCCTGCACTGATGTAGGAGACCCAGAAAAAGTTTTTGGTTCCTGGCTTTGGACTCGCCCAGCTCCAACCATGGCAGCCATTTGGAGAACCAGCAGGTGGAAGACCTGTCACTCCCTCCTCTCACTCTATAAATCTGCCTTTCAAATAAATAAATTCCAAAATATAATTATGAGGGGCCAGCGCTGCCGCATAGTAAGCTATACATCTATCTACCTGTGGTGCTGGGATTGCACATCAGTGCTGGTTGAAATCCTAGCTGCTCCATTATCAATTCAGCTCCCTGTTAATGCTCCTGGAATTCAGTAGAGGCAGTATGGCTCAAGTCCTTGGCCCTTGCTGCCCACCGGGGAGACCTGCAAGAATCTCCTGCCTTCCATCTCTGGCCATTGTGTCCATTTGGAGAGTGAATCAACAGGTAGAAGATCTCTCTGTGTCTCTCTTTCTTTTATTCTGTCTTTTAAATAAATAATAAATCCTTTAAAAAATAATTCTTGGGGGAAAACAAGTATCTGATCTTTGTGACTCAATGTAACAGACACATTACCTAAGATACACAAGCTTATCATCTCAATAACTGAGATCACAGCACAGAACATTTTCAAAGGGATCTGAGTGTGACATAGCAGCATGGATGGGAAGTGATCTAAATGCAGCCCTACACTTTTAGACATCCAGGGACCTCGTTTCGCTGCTCTCAAGGTACATAACACTTAGCAGGGTGACTCAGGCTAAACCCTTGACTAAGTGAGAGGATGAGAATGAATGAAAGAAGCTGAAAGGGGAAGCTCCTCTAAGCAAACGTGACCTACTTAACAATTGTGTGCTTAGCCATTGGAGTGCAGTGTCCCTGGAAAGGTTAGGGTTCCTTAGCTTCGTGATCCTTTTCTGGCTATTAACAGTGTTCTTTTTATCTGTATGTGTTCTGCCTGCAGCTATTTAATGTCTCACGGTTAGCTGGCAGCCAGGGATGGGACGTCTTTGGTAGGCGACTTCTATATAAAGCCCTGGCAATAGGCACTGTCTGGATTATCACCGGTGATTAACACGGCTACAGAGCACACTCACACCCACGCAAGGGTCAGGAGTGAAGGAACCAAGATTCCAGTTCCTATCTGGTTTCAGTGCACGGTGTTGCAGTGTTCACCTTATTCCTCCACTTCACCATGCCCGCTGTTAGCGGGGAAGCGGTGTGGGCGCGCCGGGTGGCGTGAATTCAGGTAGCCTGGAAAAAGCCTTCTTAATTCTCACCGGTGTTTAGAATGTGTGGCTAGCGCTTAGAGGAGTGATGAGATGATGAAGTACCTTCAAAGAACACAATCTGCAGGGCATAGGGAAGCAAGTGCCAACTGTCTTCGGTTGTTCATGGAAGTGAACCTGGCTGTCCTTCCCTGGAAAATAATCAAGCTTCATTTTGCACTGTGTTGAAACTCTAAGAGGAAGGCCTGGCAGAAGAGCTCTGAACTGTGAATAGGTATTTTAAAAACTCCATGACATGAGTATTTTCAGACATATGCCACCATGGAATCAAAGTGAGATATTAGAAATCCGCCTCAAAGAGCAAGGTGAATGGTTTCAATTAATAGTCAATTGGTTTCACACAGATGAATGCTTGCTAAAGCAGTAGGGGAAAAAAGTGGATTTTCTTCCACAAGGAAACAAGTCCCATGGCAGAACTTCAATACAACATGAATTTACATTTGTCATGAGAGTAGTCCTGGTCTTTCTCCAGCCTAATGAAATATTAGTATATGCTATAAATCAAATGCTAGAACTCACCAACTTCAAACAGTTTTACTCTGTGAATACTTTAATGGTGGAAATAGAGTTCTGCTTTTGTAAAAAAAAAAATCATTATGCTTGGGCTGTAATTCTAATAGTTACAAACACTAAATCTAGAAGAATATTGTGTTTTTCATTTCTGGAAATTGTTCAATAGACTAGTACTGCCTCTCATTAACAGGCAATACACACAGCCTGTGACTCCTCACTCCGTGGATGTTTAAAATAGCAGTGAAATGGGAAATATCTGTAAAGCTTTCCCCCTCCATGCAGCAAAATCTTTCTAGCTATAACTGTGCCATGCCTTTAACCTGTAGTTACATCTTATTTGTTTATGTATTTATTATTTTTAAAGATTTATTTTTTTACTGGAAAGTCACATATACAGAGAGGAAGAGAGATAGAGGAAGATCTTCCACGCAATGATTCACTCCCCAAGTGGCCACAATGGCCGGAGCTAAGCCAATCTGAAACCAGGAACCAGGAGCTTCTTCTGGGTCTCCCACGCAGGTGCAGGGTCCCAGGACTTTGGGCCATCTTCGACTGCTTTCCCAGGACACAAACAGGGAGCTGGATGGGAAGTGGAGCAGCCAGCCCATATGGGATCCCAGTACATGCAAAGCTAGGACTTTCTGGGCACTTATTTATTTATTTTAAAAGATTTATCTTCATTTATCTTTATCTGGAAGGCAGATTCACAGACAGAAGGAGAGAGAGATCTTCTATTCACTCGTTCACCCTCCAAATGACCACAGCTGCCAAAGCTGAGGCAATCCGAAGCCAGGAGCCCCTTGGAGTGCCCCACGTGGGTGCCGTGTCTGAAAGCTTTGGGTCATCCCCTCCTGCTTTCCCTGGCCATCAACAGGGAGCTGCGTTGGAAATGAATCAGCCAAGACTAAAACTGGCACCCCTGAGGGATGCTGGCACTGTAGGAGGAAGATGAGCTTATGGAGACACTACACCAGGCCCTGTAGTTACATTGTGAATACACAAAGTTATGGCAGTTTGATTTGGTTTTTAATTCTTTTTTTTTTTTTTTTTTTTTTTTACAATTTTAATGCTGTAAGTTTTTATGGGAATCTTTGTACTTCCTAATAGGTCATATATATTTAAATAGTCTTCCCAAATCACATACTATCCCAGTACTTAACAGATAAAAAATATATTAGAATAGAAAGGATAATTAAAGGCTTCTTGCCTTCAGCCACATGAAATGGGCAAATTACTTAGAAACCTCACTGTCCTAAATTTATTTTCAGTTAAATTATTACATATGTTGCATTCTGATTACTCAGAAGCTAAACTGTAAAGTACTGTGCTTTACTGAAATAAGCATTTTTGTTGTTTGTTTGTTTTTAAATAACCAACTGTGTTCTGGTCAGCTTTACTTTGTGTCAGTTGGCATCAGAGGATGCAGAAATGAAGGTCTGTCTACATTCTGTTTAGTTTTATCATTTGCCTCTTTTTAAATTTAACAGGACTATGTATCCAATGAAATTGTGCTTGGTATGTGTATGTGTGTGAGTATAGATATATAATTTATACACCTGAACTGTACTTCAGTCTATTTGGCTGTGAAAGAATTGTCCAAAAGATACCTACAATCCGGATATAGGTTCCTACTTTGCCACACAGGATATTGAAAAATATTTTGATTCACCACCAATAATTTTTGCTAACAGAGACATTGATTCCAACTCCACAATCTCCTCCATAAGCAGAACACACACTTAATCTATAGGAATTTGGGTTTGTTTATAGGAGGAGGCCTCAGATTCTCTGCCTAGTGGTAGCGATGAGAGAGGAAATGCATCTTTGAAACTCTGCAAAAATCTTGACTTCATATTTATTGCTTCCCAGACAGCTTCTTGTGAACAGATCATTCTGTTGTGATGGAATTTCTCAGTCGGTTTATGTACCTATGGTGCACTTACCTAACAGCAAAATCATCTTGTTTCATAAGAAACACAGGGGAGTACCTAGGTACCTAACAAGGTTTTAGTCTATGTGGGCCTCGAAATGGGCCTTCAATCTTCCTTTTGAAATGAGCTGTGAGCTAGACTACTCTGGGTCAAAACAACTCGTGAATTTGTGTCTGGATTTCTTCCTCATGTTTCATCGCTACAGCGGAATTGTTCTTAACCCACTGCATAGCTGAGTGACGCAGCATTTTTTGGTTCCCAGCCTCCTGGAGGAAAGGCCCAGTAGAGGGCAGATTGAGCAATGCTGTGGCTAATGCAAACACCTCCGTTCTTGTCTCTCACGTATTTAGACAGCAACTTGTTCTGTTGGCCTCTGAAGTCAGACGGCCAGTGTGTTCTAACACCATATGGCAACTCCTCCAATTAAGAGAACACCAAGACATTCGGTGAGCCAAGGTCAGCCACAGAGATTTGAATAAAACAGAAAATCAATCAAACTGATTATTTTAAGGGCAAGTAGCTTGAACATGTGAATGAATTCCCCAAGTAAAAAGACAAGTGAGTCCCTAGATTCTTTTTAGTAGCTACATGCTCATGAAAGGAAGGTGAGCCATAAAATCTAAATATGCTAAGTTATGCCATTAATTTAATTCACCACCTGTTTATGGCTAGTCCACTGGCAGAGTTTAAATCTCAGGCTAACTTTCTTTGATCTCTCAATCGACCTCAGAGTCACTTCTTAATGGGTTAGACAGAAATGTCTATGTAAAATCTAAGTAAAAATGTACTGGAAAATACATTTCTTTTTTTTTAAAGATTTATTTATTTTGTATTACAAAGTCAGGTATACAGAGAGGAGGAGAGACAGAGAGGAAGATCTCCCATCCAATGGTTCATTCCCAAAGCAGCCCCCAACAGCTGGAGCTGAGCCAATCCGAAGCCAGCAGCCAGGAGCTCTTCTGGGTCTCCCACGCAGGTGCAGGGTCCCAAAGCCATCCTCGACTGCTTTCCCAGGTCACAAGCAGGGAGCTGGATGGGAAGTGGAGCTGCCGGGATTAGAACCTGGCGCGTTCAAGGCGAGGACTTTGGCTGCTAGGCCAAGCCGCCGGGCCCAAGAGCGATTCTGTTTCAACAAAGCACCTGACTGTTCTACTTTGAACTAACTGTTTTGATGTTATATATATAAACTAAGCTTCTAATTATTTCCTAATATACATTTTGTATCTAAGTTTTTGAAAAATCATTTATTAGGGCCCGGCACAGTAGCCTAGTGTCTAAAATCCTCACCTTGCATGCACCAGGATCCTATATGAACACCGGTTTGTGTCTTGACAGGCCCCACTTCCTATTCAACTCCCTGCTTGAGGCCTGGGAAAGCAGTCGAGGACAGCCCAAAGCCTTAGGACCCTGCACCCACGTGGGAGACTTGCCGGAAGAGGCTCTGGCTCCTGGATTCGGATTGGCTCAGCTCCAGTCATTGGGGCCACTTGGAGAGTAAATCAGCAGATGGAAGATCTTCCTCTCTGTCTCTCTGTATTTCTGCCTCTCCAATAAAAATAAGTAAAACTTAAAAAAATAATTTATTGGTGCTGGCATAGTGGCTGTTTGATTTTTTCAGACCATAGGCTCCTCCTCTGACATATTTTAAAAGCCTCACTTAGACACTAGTACTAAGGCCAACATGATGGTGCATCAGGCTAATCCTCCACCTGTGATGCCAGCATCCCATATGGGCACTGGTACTAGTCCTGGTTGTTCCACTTCTGATTCAGCTCCCTGCTTGTGGCCTGGGAAAGCACTGGAGGATGGCCCAAAGCCTTGGGACCTTGCACCCATGTGGGAGACTTGCCAGAAGTGGACCTTGCCCCCAGGCTTTAGACTAGCCCATCTCTGGTCATTACAGCCATTTGGGGAGTGAATCAGCAGACAAAATTTTTTTTCTCCCTCTTTCTCTTTCTCTCTCAAGTGAAACAAATAAATATTTAATAAAATAAAATAAATCTTAAACACAAAACAAAACAAAACAAAAAAACCCAGAATCTACCATAAGAGTGTTTTCTATGCTGGCATCCTTGGCAGTCTGCAGAAGGGCCTCATACAACCCTTTTGCAGTTGAAATATTCTTTTTTTTTTTAAGTTATGTGCACATGGAGTCAAATTGTTAAAAAAAAAAAGGTAGATATAATCCTAAGTGATGTTGCCCAATTGAGATTTTGTAATGACACATACTTCTCTCTCTCTCTGTCTATTATGAGGCCATAAGCCCGCTGTGGCTATTAAGTATTTGAAACATAGTTAACAGTACAGAAGAATTGAATTTTCCTTTTTTTTTTAGTGAGGCTATTGGCTAGCCCATTGAACAGTGTAGCACTAAATGAATGTTAATATGGGGTCATTAGAGAAGCTACATTAGGTCCATGAAACTCCTTGAGATCCTGTACAGAATTGTGGATGTGTTCATTTATTCTGCACACAGGTTTTGCCATGTGTTCAGAGGCAAATCTAGCCTCCAAAATGTTTAGAACGACCATAAAAGAAGCAGAAGTACTTGCTCCAGCTTGGACCCAGTGTTTCCTGACAGCAAAGTTATACATTGTATTGTTTTTATGTCATAAGAAAGCATCCAAAATCCCCATTAGCTCACTTTTTTTTCAAGTTAAATTTAAATGACACATTTCTGTCATAAACACGTGCTGCCTCTTTTTATTTTTTATTGTAATAAAAGTGCAAATTCACGTGTAGTTGTAAGAAACTGGGAGATTGTACATACTCTTTGCCCAGTTTCCCCTTACGGTATCACCTTACATCACTCTAGTGCAATGTAACAACCAGGAAGCTGACATTGATACAACCCACCTTACTTGGATTTCACAAACTTTACATGTACTCATTTGCATATTCTTTGTAATTTTGTCCCATGTGAAGGCCCATGCGACCATACCAGAGTCAAGATTCAGAATGAATCCATTTTCCACAGGGCTCCTTCCTATTGCCTTTTTAGAGCTACATACTCCTCCATCTGACACCCCCTTTTTAACTCTGAGCAAGTATTAATTTGTTCTTTGATATAATTCTGTCATTGAAAATATGTGGACATATGACTATGACAAATTATACTATAATAATATAGGGGAAGTCGGTGGGGGGGAGGGAACTGGGGAGGGGATAAAGGAAATTCCACAGTCTAGTATCATAACATAATAATAATAAAAGGAAGTAAAAAAAATAAATAAAATATGAAACAATAAATTGATAAAAGTAAATAATATATTATTGCATAAACTAAGGAAGGAAGAATAAATTATGGGCTTAATTTTGTTTTCTTCTAGCTAATATTGTAATAGTGCTTCTTAATTTCTATATTTGTGGGAAACAAGGCATATTAAGCTGGTTATGTCTCAGAAATGTAAGATAATTGCTTATTTTCTGTGGAGTCATAAACACAAATATGCATTTTAATAATGTAAATATAAGCAAATTTAATCAAAAGTTTAAAAGAAACCAATTATTTTACTTAAGTCTCTGAACAGTTAAACTGTTTTCAAATAGCACTGTCATGTTTTTGGCTCTAAATTAGTTGTGAAGTTATATTTTATTTTATTTTAAATAGAAGCAAAACTGAGATACTTAAGTGAACCAGTGGGTGTTTTAACAGCCATGGAAAGTGAATGGCTGAGGGCCCGGCATGGTAACGTAGTGGTTAAAGTCCTCGCCTTGCACATGACAGGATCCCATATGGTCACCAGATTTAATCCTGGCGGCCCTGCTTCCCATCCAGCTCCCCCCTTCTTGTGGCCTGGGAAAGCAGTCAAGGGCGGCCCAGAGTCTTAGGATCCTGTACCCGTGTGGGATACCCAGAAGAAGCTCCTGGATCCTGGCTTCGGATCAGCTCATCTCTGGTCTTTGCAGCCACTTGGGGAGTAAACCCACAGATGGAAGATCTTTCTCTCTATCTCTCCTTCTCTGTAAATCTGCCTTTCCAAGAAAAATAAATAAATCTCCAAAAAAAGAACTGGATAAATGACAGAAGCCCTAATAATAATTCTTAGTTATGACCATGAGGATATTTCTGCAGAGGATTCAGAAAATAAGATCTAGAAATGATGTTTGTCTGTCTCATGGCTTGATTCAAGAGTTAACTGGAAGAATACAAATACATGCAGAGAAAAAAAGAGTACTAGGCAGATGTTAGATACAGTTGTTTTGTGAATGCAGTTTTTAAAATATTTACTTATTTATATTTGAAAGGCAGATTATACAGAGAGAGAGAGAGAGAACAAGGATAGGGTAGGTCTTCCATCCACTGGTTCACTCCCCAAATGGCCACAACAGCCAGAACTGAGCTGATCCAAAGCCAGAAGCCAAGAGCTTCCTAGGGGTTTCTCATGTGCATGCAGGAACAGAAGTGGAGCAGCTGAGAGTTGATCTGGTGTCCATATGGGATGCTGAAGCCACAGGGCAGAGGATTAGGCTGATGTGCCACAGCACCAGCTCTAGTATGAATATATTTTTCTAGGAAGTACTTGTAGTGCACGTAGTTCAAGTCCTTGGAATGTTTGGGATATATTTGCACATAGTTTGTTCCCTTGTTGTAAGAGGCACAGTTGTCTACCTGGACAGAAAGCAGTGCACCTCAGCTCCAACAGGGCAGCACAAACTACTGTAGGCAAAATCATAGCTGTCTTTGCAAAAGAGCTTGAATGAAAAACCCTTTAATGGCTGCACATTGCCTAACGAATCAAGATCAATTCCCAGATACCTGTATGTTAGTCAAGGTGAACACAACCGATTTTACTTTTTGTGCCTGACTTTCCACTCCTCTTGTGCTGCAGCCAAACTGAAATCCCACTCCCCAAAAAGCATCACTCTGCTGTTGCCTGACTCGGAGCTGCTGCTGCTACTGAGTCCGCTCCTGAAATGCTTTCCCTCACCATTTGTGCCTGTCAACATCCCACCCATCCCTGCGCAGATGTTACTTTCTCTAGGAAGCATCTTTTAATTTCTTGAGTCAGAAGCCAATGTTCCTGCTTCTATTATTGCATTTCACTTTGCACACCCTCACAGCAACCCATATCTCCAACGGCTCTTTTGTTTAAATGTCATGCCAACGCAGTAACATGGATGAATCTTAAATGCATTTTTCTAAGTGAAAGAAGTCAGACACAAAAGGCTGTGTACTGAATGCTTCCATTTATATGACATTCTGGAAATGACAAAAACCATAGGGAACAAAAACAGATGAGTGGTTGTGAGGGGTTAAAGAGTGGGAGGAGGGTTTGACTATAGAGGCATAGCACAGGGAGCCTGGGGAATGATGAACTATTCTACATCTTGATTGTGGTGATAGTTACACATGCTACATGTTCGTCAAAACCTATACAATTGTACACTAAGAAGTGTAGGTTTATAAATCACAAAAGCAGGGGGAAAAACTCAGACCTGCTGAAAAACAACCTAGAAAGGCTGACCTTGAGTTCTTGCTATCCATTTCCTTTTCTGTTCAAATGCATTCTAATATGCCAAGGTAAGATATGAGGCTGCAAAGAAGACAGATACATGTCCTTTCTCCCAAAGTACTACCACAGAGGAGGGATACAGTCATGCACAGAACTAAACAGCATAGTATGAACGATGCCATATATAAGACTGGTATTTAGGAGATACAGTGGAGACATTAAAAGGAGACAATGGTCAGATTGTTCTAGATGTTGAGAGTTCAAAATGTCAAGTTAAGAAATTTCCATTTCATTTATTGTGCCAGTAAAATCACAGTTCATTCTTAGAAAGTATAATCTAGGGGCTGGTGCAATGGTGCAATGGGCTAATCTTACACCATGCAGCACCAGCATCCCATATGGGCAATCCCCGGCTTCTCCACTTTCAATTCAGCTCTCAATTCCCAGTTTATGCCCTGGGAAAGCAGTAGAGAATGGCCCAAATCACTGGAACCCTGCACATGTTAAGGAGACTGGGGGTAGCTCCTGGCTCTCAACTTCAGCTTAGCCCAGTTCCGGCCATTGCAGCCATTTAGGGAGTGGATGGAAGATTTCTTTCTATGTAAAAAAAAAAAAATCTGCCTACAAAAATAAATAAATCATTTTTTAAAAAAGAAAGTATCTGGATGTAAAATGAAGTATGATTTGGAATGAGGGAGGGACTAAAGACACAGTAGTCTTAAGAAGAAAGAAAATATAATTTCCCTATTATTAGACACAGACTAGTAGACCATTTTTAAAATATTTTTTAAAAAGGCAGATTTACAGAGAGAAATCAAAGAGAGATTTTCCATCTGCTGGTTCACTCCCCAAATGGCCACAATGGCCGGGGTTGAGCTGATCTGAAGCCTGAAGCCAAGAGATTCCTCCAGGTCTCCCACATGAGTGCAGGGGCCCCTGTGGGCCCCTCCACTGCCTTTACTGCCTCCGTTGCCCATTCAGGCCGCTGGATCGGAAGTGCAGCAGTCAGGACTTGAACCCCCACCCATATAGGGTGATGGCACCAAGACAGAGGCTTAATTTAGTGCTCCATGTTCATGTTGCCGGTCCCTAGAATATGCCCTCAATTCAATTCAAACCTGGATTGCTGATCCCCTAGGTGCATTTGGGCAAATGCAAAGAGAAGGATTACGAGGCTTTTTTTTTTTTTCTTAATTTATCTTCCAGTACACTAACTTTTTGCTGGGAGGATCTTGTTGAATTTCTTTTCATCTTCCCCAGCAACTATCATAAGACTTTGTTGACACTAGAAGATCGAAACTGTTATCCTAATGAATAAATTAGAGAATGTATGGATTTTAAAAAATAATCATTGCAACTCAGAAATGTTAAAAATACAATTCCTGTATGCCCAAAATGACTGTTGTTCACAATTTTACATGATGTCCAGGAGGTTAAGTTTGGTAAGATATTTGATTCCTAAATACGTATATTGATTGTGGTGGTCAGGTGGAATTCATCCAGTACACTTTTCCTTCAGTAATTTCGTTGAAAGTACACTTTCAATGTTCGTTTTTTTCTCTTGTACTTAACATAGCTTGCCCTGAGTAGCAAGGGTATGGAATTATTGAAAATAAAGTAACAGCAAAAAAATGTAATTCTACTCTGCAGTACACAACTTTTCAGCAATTAATTAATTATTGTGTCTTAAAACTTGAAAACCACTACCTAAAATGCCATATGGGAATCAGATTGCAGGCACTAATATGAATTATCCTGCTTCCTGGGATATGTATGCTAAAAAGCTCTCCCTATGTCTTAAATCCAACCAAATAGAAGGCCTTGACACCAGCATAAGCTGTGCCCAAAAACTCTATGTAGGGCAAAACCAGCCTGCCTCTGGCCTTGAAAGCACTTCAAGCATTACCTAGGACCAATGGAGACGTTTAATGAACTAGTGGGATCATGGAAGGTAAACTTCATGAGCCTCTTCTTCAAACAAACATGAGCTTCCAGCTTTCAGTTGCTGCCCTCTTCCTCCCCGCCCCCCAACGAAAAGCAAATATTGCTGATCCACTTCATTGCTACTGGTAAAAGGTTCTCTGCAACCCTGAACTTGACATCAGGCTTCTAAATACCAAGCAGTCACTGACTGGTGTGCATGAATGGCAGTGGCTATGGAGGAAAGACCTCTTCTGATGCTGTCTGCATCCACAATCATGCAGAGGCCCTGGAGACGAAGTGGACTTAGCACCCCTCTCCCATTGCAAGTGTATCGTTTGAGGAAGAAGTGACTTTACGGATGCCAGGGTGTGCTGGGAGGTTCCATGTATCTGGACATATATCTTTTGATGTTTCTCTTAGTGTGTTGCTCCATTAAAGTTCCTATGCTTTATACTGAATGATTTGTGGCAAAGCCAAATCCAAATAATTGTTGGAGCCCTAAAATACTCTCCTGCTAAAAGCCTCCTTGTTTCTTGCCAGTCTCCTGCTACTAACGCAATCCTAACACTTACCTAATTCTGGTGTGACAGAACTTAATTACTGTGTGAAACACGAGGGGCAAGCTAGCCAATTTCAAGTGTCTCAACTCTGTGATAGCACCTGGTCACTTATTGCCAGATACTTGTTAACTCCAACTTATTGATCGCTTTCGAACACAGGAAAACTGCAGCTAATCCTAACACAT
Organism: Ochotona curzoniae; assembly: GCF_017591425.1. NCBI lineage: Eukaryota > Metazoa > Chordata > Mammalia > Lagomorpha > Ochotonidae > Ochotona > Ochotona curzoniae. The sequence continues at coordinate 32,731,403 of NW_024467087.1, read as the reverse complement.
ATAGTTGGCAGCTGTGAATTTGTGACTGACCTTGGAACACAAAGGCTACCTTTGCCCACACACAGGCCGACTGTAGCTGCTAAAGGGCAGGTCTAAGTCCCCTGAGGTGACTGTGGTTTCGCTCTGGCACATTTTCTTTTCCTCAACTTGAATTTTTAAAAATTTGTATTTTACTTGGCAAATAATTGTATATATTCATGGAATATGATGTGATGCTACAATGCATATATAGGTAGTATAAAATGATCAAATCAGACTGATGAATATATCTACCATCTCAACTACTTGGGCTTTCATTTTGATAAGTTACATTTTAAATCCATTCTTGTAGCTATTTGCAATTGTGCAACACATTATGTGTTTTCTTTTTATTTTGGAGGCAGATTTTACAAAGAGGATATGGAGAGAGAATGAGAAAGAAATCCTCCACCTGTTGGTTCATTTTCCATAATGGCCTCAAAGGCCAGACCTGAGCTGATCTGAATCCAGGAGCCAGGAGCTTCTGGCAGGTCTCCCAGGGTCCCAAAGCTTTGGGCCGGCCATTTTCTACTGCTTTCTCAAGCCATAGGCAGAGAGCTGCATCAGAAGTGGAGCAGCCGGGACGCAAACCAGTGCCCAAATGGGATGCTGGTACTGTAGGCATAGGATTAGCCTATGAATCCCCCGCACTGGCTCCGCAACATATGATTATTGTCAGTGGTCACTTTGCAGCAGCATCAGAGCCTGCTCCTCCTGTCTAACTGAACTCCTGCATCCTTTAGATGATAGCTCCTTTTTCTTGGTCCACATGCTACTCCGGCCTCTGGAAATCACAATTCTAGCCTCTTCCATAAATTCAACTGTTTTTTTTTAAAGATTTATTTTTATTACTTTTTAATTGGAAAGGCGGATATACAGAGAGGAGAGACAGAGAGGAAGATCTTCCGTCCAATGATTCACTCCCCAAGTGAGCACAACGGCCCAGGAGCCTCTTCTGGGTCTCCCATGCGGGTGCAGGGTCCCAAAGCTTTGGGCCGTCCTCGACTGCTTTCCCAGGCCACAGGCAGGGAGCTGGAAGGGAAGCGGGGCTGCCGGGATTAGAACCGGCGCCCATATGGGATCCCGGGCGTGCAAGGCGAGGACTTAACCACTGCGCCACCGCGCCGGGCCCAATTCAACTGTTTTTTAGACTCTGCGTCTAAGTGTGACCATGCAGGATTAGTTTCTCCCTGCCTGATTTCTTTCCCTTAGAATAATATCCCCTAGGAGAGTCAGCTTTGTGGCACAGTGCATTAAGCCACTACCCTGTAGCACTAACAAACTATGTGGATACCTCACTTTGGATTCAGCTCCCTGGATGTGCCTGGATCCCTTCACCCGCATAGGAGGCCCTGAAGATGCTCCTGGCTTCCTGCTTTTGGCTGGCCTAAGCCCCAGCCATTACAGCTTTTTGGAAAATAAAGCAAAAAATTTTATTTTTATTTGAAAGATCCACAGAAAGGAAAGAAGAGAGCAAGACAGAAAGAGAGAGAGAGAGAGAGTGAGAGAGAGATTTTTCACCCACTGGTTAACTCCACAAATGGCCACAATAGTGGAAGCTGAGCCAATAGAAAACCAGGAACCAGGAGCTTCCTCTAGGTCTCCCACATGAGTGCAAGGGCCCAATTCCTTGGGCCATTCTCCACTGCTTTCTCAAGCCATATGCAGAAAACTGGATGGGAAATGCAGCAGCCAGGGCATGAACTGGTGTCCTTATGGATGCTGGCACTACCGGCAGAGGCTTATTCTAATAACCACAGTGCTAGCCCTATTTTTTGATTCACCTATTGATGAGTTTTTATGTCTTGGCTGCTGTGAATAATGCAAAGGTGAATAATGTGGTGAATAATGCATATGGGAGTGCAAACATTTCTTAGAATGATTTCAGTTCCTTGGATAAATACCCAGAAGTAGGATTGTTGAATCATATGGCAGTTCTGTTTTTAGTTTTTTGCGGAACCTTCATACTGTTTCCCCAAGAATGCTATATGAAGAGCAGGCAAGATTTCCCTTTTTCTACATGGCTGCCAGTACTTAACTATCTTTCATCTTTCTTGATAATACACAATGTAGTAGTTTTGAACTGATTGTGGTCCTAATTTGCATTTTCTGATGATTAGAGAACTGCATTTTTTTCTCATACATTTGTTGCCCATATGTGTTTCTTCTTTTAAGAAATATATACTCGGGTCCTTTTCGCATTTTTTTTTAAAGATTTATTTATTTTCTTAGAAAGTCAGATATACAGAGAGAAGGAAAGACAGAGAAAAAGACCTTCCATCCGCTGGTTCACTCCCCAAATGGCCGCAATGGCTGGAGCTGAGCCCATCTAAAGCCAGCAGCCAGGAGCTTCTTTTGGGTCCCCCACACAGGTGCAGGGTCCCAAGGCTTTGGGCTATTCTTGACTGCTTTCCCAGGCCACAAGCAGGGAGATGGATGGGAAGCGGAGCAGCCAGAACCTATGAACCAGAGCCCATATGGGGTCCTGGTAATTGCAGGGCAAGTATTTGCTAATTAACCATCTTACCGGCGTAATACATCAATCTTTGAAGAATTATATTTATCTTAATTGAAAGCCAGAGATACAAATATAAAAAGAAAAAGAGATCTTTCCCCTGCTGGTTTACTCCCTGAACACCCACAGCACCCAGAGCTGGACCAGGCCAAAACCAGGAGCTTGGACCTGGAACACTTTAATCATCAGGGTATGCAATAACAGGCAGCTGGATCAGAACCAAAGAAGCTGGACCGAAAGTGGGCAATTTGATCTGGCATGTTGGCATTCCAAGAGGCTGCTTAATTGGTATGCCAAATCCCCACACTCCTTTTTGTATGAATTACTTGTTTTCTTGTTATTGAATTTATTTGGTTTCCTTGTATATTTTGGATATCAGCCCTTGTCTGAAGTGTGATTAGCCAACATTTTATCCCATTCTGTAGGTTGTCTCTTCACTTTGTTGTTTCCTGATGCCAGCCAGTTTATTTTTCCTTTCATTGCTTATGGTTTGGGAATCATATCCAAGAAACTCCTGCCTAAATTAGAACTATGGGGGCCTTTCCCCTATGATTTCTTCTAAGCTTTACACTTTAAGGTTTTCCTTGGAAACTTTTAAAAATATATTTCTTAGTTCTAAAGATTAATAATAATTTTTAACATTTTGTCATAGATACTTCATAGGTAGGTATTATATGCATACAAACATGCTATTTTTTCTTGAAATGGTGATATTAATATCACAAAATGAGATTTACGACAATCGTCATAACATAGGGAAAGAGGGTGCATTGTCATGTATAAGTCTTTCATTCTTCTGGAAGGCTTGAAACAAGGATTCATCTGCACATGGCTGTCCTAGGTTTCCTCAACACCATGTATTGAGGAGACTTTTCCATTGACTTTTCTTGGCACATTTGTCATAAAACAATTATCTTTTCATTTATGTGTATCATTTCTAATTATTTCATCAGTGTTTTCTAATCTTCAGTATACAGATCTTTTGCCAACTTGCTTAAATGCAACTATTTTCATGCTATTGCAAATAGAACAGTTTTCTAAATTTCTTTTGTGTGTGTATGTGTAAGGGTATAGGTAGAGTTGGATTTTTCTCCTCAATTGTCATGTTAATGTGATGAATACAGGAAACAGATTCCATGTGCTTCCTATGATACAGTTGTAAGAATATAATGATACTTCATTCCCTTTTTCTTTCCTTTGTTTTTTTCTAATATTTGAGATAACTTTTGAGATAAAATTTTTAAAGATTTATTTATTTATTGGAAAGTCAGATATACAGAGAGGAGGAGAGACAGAGAGGAAGATCTTCCATCCAATGATTCACTCCCCAAGTGAGAGCAACGGCCGATACTATGCTGATCCGAAGCCAGGATCCAGGAACTTCTTCTGGGTATCCCACGCGGGTGCAGGGTCCCAAGGCTGTAGGCTGTCCTCCACTGCCTTCCCACACCACAAGCAGGGAGCTGGATGGGAAGTGGAGCTGCCAGGATTCGAACCAGCGCCCATATGGGATCCTGGTGCGTTCAGGCCGAGGACTTTTAGCCGCTAGGCCATGCTGCCGGGCCCATTGAGATAACATTTTTAACTTACACTATAGTCAAAGGCTTAATGTTCCACTAATACAGAGTTCAAATAAATAGTAGAAGGACCAGAGCCAGCACGGTGGCTATGTGTCTAATCCTCTGCTTGCGTCCCTGGCATGCCATCTGAGTGCTTGCTTGTGTCCCAGATGCTCCAATTCCCATCCAGATCCCAGCTAATGGCATGAGACAGCAGCTGAAAATGGCTCAAATTCTTGGGCCCCTGAATCCTTGTGGGTTGACTGGGAAAAGCTCTTGGATCTCAGCGTTAGTCCAATTCTGTTCTGGTCATTGTGGCCGTTTGGGGAGTGAACCAGCAGACATAAGATTTCTGTTGGTCTCTCCCTGTCTCTCTATAACTCTTTCAGGTAGAGTAAATAAATCATTTAAAAATTAAAATGAAAGGGCTAAAGCCTCAGCAGGACTATTGATAAAACTATAAAAGATAATCGAATTAAAATATGTTGTGGGCCCAGTGCAATGGCTCAGTGGCTGAATCTTCACCTTGCATGCGCCAGGATCCCAGATGGGCACTGGTTGGTGTCCCAGCTACTCCACTGCACGTTCAGCTCCCTGCTTGTGGCATATGAAAGCAATGGAGGACCGCCTAAAACTTTGGGACCCCATGCCCCCGTGGGAGATCCAGAAGAAGCTCCTGGCTCCAGGCTTCAGATAGTCTCAGCTCCAGCCATTGTGGCCATTTGAGTAGTTGTCATTATCCTGCAGAGATGGACTTGGTACACGGAGCCAATAATAATACGAGTGGACTCTGACAGATGGTCAAAAGCAAATGTTTATTAGGGGCATTAGACTTTATACACTGAGGGTCATATGGGATAAGGGAGGAAGTATTGATCTTACCCATCAACTGTTTCTATACTTTTGTTTGGAACTCCTTTTGTTTTGTGTATTCTACCAAGTGCTCTCATACAAATGATATCCATTTTTCATATGAATCGTACCCACTCAGTTGTTCTTATACAGATGACATCCATCAGTTATACAAAAGATGTCCATTCGGTTGTTCTCGTGCAAGGGATATCCAATCAGTCACACAAATGCCATCCAACCAGCTGTTCTCATACAAATGCTATCCAATCAATTCTAATCCTCTGTTTGCTGACCTTCTAGGGTCACAATGCCCTTCTACAGATGGTAAACCAGCGGAAGGAAGATCTCTCTTCTACTCCTTCTCTCTGTAAATTTGCCTTTCCAATACAAATAAATAGATCTTTAAAAAAGTAAAATATATTCAGTTCAGGGCCATTGTGGTGGTGTAACAAGCTAATCCTCCAACTGCCAGCATTGGTATCCCATGTGGGTGCCAGCTAGTGTCCCAGGTGCTCCACTTCTGATCCAGTTCCTTGCTTATGGCCTGGGAAAGCAGTAGATGGCCCAAGTCCTTGGGTCCCTGCACCCATGTGGGAGAAGAGGGGGAAGATCCTGGCTCCCGGCTTTAGACCAGGCCTGCTTTTGCTGTTGTGACCATCTGAGGGGTGTACAAATGAATGGAGGCTATTTCTCTATGTCTCTTCCTCTCTATCTCTGGAACTTGGACTTTCAAATAAAAAAAAACAATGCAATCCTTTTATTAAAATATGTCCATTTCACTCATATACAGTAAATACTAATGTTTAGAAACACTATTTAATTTTCTAAGTTGATTTTGCATGTTACAACTTTTCTGAACTTTTAAGTTCCAATAGTTTTTTTTTTTTTAATGTAGTCTTTAGGGTTTTCTATAGATAACACCATGTTGTTACGGGGTGTGAGCGAGATCACACCAGACATGTCTAAGGTTTATTAAGGAGTCTTTATTAACCAAGCTTGGTGAGAATAGAGCATATTAGAAATAGAAAATCACAAGTCCATACGACAATCCAACTAATCATAATCCAACCAAATATAATCCAAAGAGGAACAAATGGTCATTACCCTTAAATCCATCCACTAAGCTGAAGACCTATGTCCCAGCTTCCCCAACAATATAAGTTATCCTAAGAGACATGCAATGAATAACCTGGACACACTTACAAAGCTGCAGACATTCACCTTGCCATGGCTTCTCTGCCCATATTCCATCACTGCTAGGCCTCACCTCTCCTGGAACTTCTGATAGTACACATACCAGAAATAACACTGCTATATCCATTGTCCCATCTAAGCAGTACACAGGGACCATGCTCAGGGGGTTACCTGTCCTGGGTCAGCCAAGAGTCGAGGTTCCAGAGTGATGGAAGCACCTGGCCAGAAAGAGCAAGAGCCCCCACTTCATGGGCCTTTTAAGGGGCTTTGTGAGGGGCATGATTACACAACAATGCAATACCATCCCCTCTCAGTTGATAGGTGAGTCACAGGTGGGCAGGAGCGAATAACAAAGTGGTGGTGGGGAGAGTGGATGAGGATGGAATTAACATTCCATTGCTGTTAAGACTCACCTTCAGGACAGATGGCAGGGGACACAGCCACATCTCATTTGCCCACTGTGAGTGGGTGCTGGCTATCACTGGCTGCACCCCATAACATTCCCCACTTCTTTTTTTGTGTTTTTTTTTAAAGATTTATTTTTTATTTTTATTGGAAAGGCGGATATACAGAGAGGAGAGACAGAGAGGAAGATCTTCTGTCCGATGATTCACTCCCCAAGTGAGCTCAACGGTCCATGCTATGCCAATCCGAAGCCAGGAGCCTCTTCTGGGTCTCCCACGCGGGTGCAGGGTCCCAAAGCTTTGGGCCGTCCTCGACTGCTTTCCCGGGCCACAGGCAGGGAGCTGGATGGGAAGAGGGGCCGCCGGGATTAGAACCGGCGCCCATATGGGATCCCGGGCGTGCAAGGCGAGGACCTTAATCACTGCGCCACCGCGCCGGGCCCAACATTCTCCACTTCTAACACCTGAGTCAAATCATTGACTCAGTCACGTTTAACAATGTCATTAACAAAAGCATTTTTCCTGCTCCCTTCCTTTCCTATTTCAGTGCCTGCTTGCTTGCTTGCTTCCTTGCTTTCTTTCTTCCTTTCTTTCTTTTTCTTTCCTTTTTTCCCCCCACTTCTTTAGGGTAGGACTTCTGGTACTGTGTTGGACAGAGGTGGTATAAGTCAGCATCCTTATCTTGTTCCTGATTTTGGGGGGGGGGTGGAAAGCTTTCAACTTTCCACCAATCAGTAGTATGAATATGAACTTGTCGTACACAGCCTCTATCATGCTGAGGAAGAATCCTCATTTGTTAAATTTATGCCATGACAGGATGTTGTATTCTTGCCAACATTTTGCATCAGTTGAGATATTTTTATCCTTCCCTGCTTTAATAAGTTACACACACTTATATTTGCATTTGTTAAGCGATCTTTGCATCCCAAAGATATATCTCACTTGATCATTTTTCTTGAAGGAGTATTTATTCTTAAATTGCTTTTTCAGAAGCCCTGGCCTTTTTAGAATTTATCATGTTAGATCTTACTGAAAAGCAATCCCATTCTTTCTGTATTTGTAAGATTTACTCTTATGTGCATCTTTAAAAACTGCTCCCTAATTTAAAAAAAAAGATTTATTATTTTTATTTGAAAGACAAACTTACAGACAGGAGATGAGAGATCTTTCATCTATTGACTCACTCCCCAAACGGCCTCAATGGCCAGAGCTGGTCTAGTCTGAAGGCTCCAGTCCTTGGGTGCAGGGACCCAAGGACTAGAGCCATCTATACCTGCTTCCCTGGGCAAGTGGAACGGAACTGGAGTAGCCAGCAGTAGGGAGCTGGAATGGAAATGGAGTAGCCAGGACAGTAGCACCCTTGTGGGATGATGGCAGCCCAGGCTGAGGCTTAGCCTATTATCCCATGGTACCACCCTCCAGTGATCCTTAATACTAAGTTGATCCTATCCATGTTTGCTATGTTCACTCCCTTTTATGGCAACCCTGTCCTTTTTCCTGGGTTATGGCTAAGTCATGAATATTTATTTGAGATATATAATCACTAGCTGCTTGATAATATTTCAGCAGTGATGAACCACATGTGTGATGATGGTTCTAAAAGATCACAAAGGAACTGAAAAATTCTTAACACCTGGTGAATAAAGAGCTGAATACAAAACAAGAGACAAGGAAACTGCAGAAGAATAAAAAGTAGACCCTCTAAGAAAATTCACAGTAAAGGGTTTAGCAGAAACTGGCCAACTTCAACAAGGCCCTTGAAAATTCAAAGACTGAGGACTCCAACAAAGAAAGTATTATTTGCTAGCAAGCAAACTGTGGTGAAAAAAAAAAGAAGCAACTGAGCAAATGACCATGGACATATTTCTGAAAATCATGCCACCTTCTCAAGAGGAGCCTCAGGCAGGTCCTTCGAGAGGAGTGGGCAGAAGGCATAGCTGTTACAGGAGACAGCAGCTCCATGCATGCCTGCTCCTTCCCCTGAGCAGTTTCCAGTGGCACGTGGAGGCAGAAGACAGTGACGCTGACAAACCTGACCTTTTGTAGGCCTCCGTTCACATGGGGTTTTGTGTCATAGTTTTAAACAAAAAAGAAAACTAAATTCAGAATAAATGCTTATAGGGTAAAGGCTATAAAGATATTTTTTAGTTTTAATACAAACTTTTGTTTTAAGCTAAATGTTATTGAAAGAGTTAAAAAGTTTTTAAAAATTTGATAAAGAACAAAGTGACTGTATTCTGAGGCCGATTTATTATTGGAGAAAGACTTATAAGTGTACTGTACCCTGGGCATACAGTTTTTATAATGTTTATAGCAGTGCTCAGTAATGTCATAGGCCTTTGCATTCACTCAGCCCTCAGTGACTCGCCCAGGGCTGCTTCCAGTCCTGCAAGCTCCATTCAAGGTGAGCACTCTATACATTTATTATGTCATGTACATATATGCATATACATACACACACACACATATATATTACAGTACTTTTTCTGTGTTTAGAATCATCAATACTTGCCATTGTATTAAAGTTGCCTGTAGTGCCCAGTACAGTACTATGCTGTATAGGACTGAGCTCAGGAGCAATAGGATAGAGCATCTAGCCTAGCTGGATGGTAGACTATAGCATCTAGGTCCGTGCAGTCAGATTCCAATTTTGTAATTTGGTTATTATAGGTGGCCTCAACAAGTCACTTTACTTGACTCTTAATACCTTCTGTAATGTGTAGCATATTATACTTGATATAAAGTTCTTGGCCAAAGATATAGGAACAGGGAAAGACTTCTTAGAAAAGACACCAAAAGCAAAGGCAATCAAATCTAAAATGAACAAATGGGATTACATCAAACTAAAAAGCTTCTGTACAGCAAAGGAAACAATTAACAAAGTGAAGAAGCAAGCAACAGAATGGGAGAAAATTTTTGCATACTACACAAGTGATAGGGGACTAATATCCAGGATCTACAAAGAGCTTCAGAAACCCAGGGACAGAAAAACAAAACAAAACAAACAAAAAAAACCCAACAAAAACCCTATAACAAAATTGGCAAAAGAAATGAACAGACATTTCTCAAAAGAACAGATTCAAATGGTTAACAGACATATGAAAAGATGTTCGGGCTCCATAGCCATGAGATAGATACATGAAAACTACCTTGAGGTACCACCTAACTCCAGTGAGACTGGCTTACATTCAGAACTCTACTAACAACACCTGCTGGCATGAATGTGGGGAGAAAGGCACCCTCCTTCACTGCTGGTGGGAGTGTAGGCTAATTCAACCACTGTGGAAATCAGTATGGAGAGTACTTGGAGAATTGCAAATAAACCTGCCATACGACCCAGCTATCCTGCTCTTTGGATATCCCGCTCTTTGGAATATACCCAAAAGAAGAGAAATCTGCATGTGAGAAGGGGATCTGTAATCCTATATTTACAGCAGCACAATCTACAATAGCAAAGACTTGGAAACAATCCAGATGTGCATCCAAGGAAGAGTGGTTAAAGAAACTGTGGTACATCAACTCCATGGAATATTATTCAGCTATTAAGAAAAATGAAATTATTCTATTTACAACCAGGTGGTCCCAACTAGAGACCATTATGCTCAGTGAAATGAGTCAATCACAAAAGAACAAATACCATATGTTCTCTCTTATATAAGGAAGCCAACATGTAGAGTGTAACTCCAATAGTCCAACCCATACTGTTTTTTTTTATTGTTTGTTTGCTTTTTTGGCTGTATCCCATGCATTTTGATGTTTTTATTTCAGTTTGGTTCCTTCCAAATAATCCCTTTTCTCTAGTCGAATTCATCACGTGCTCACAAATTATATGATGGCATCATTTTTCCCAAGAGAAAAAAAAAAATAAAGCTCTTGGCCCATAGTATGTTATCAGTGGTAGTTACTGCTATTATTAACAAATGCTGAGAGACTATCCTTAGGTTTAGGTAAGCATTTCTACTGCTTGTAATGGTCCTCTTTGAAGTTTTATCTTTCCTTTGAGTTCATAAAACCATGGTTGCTTAGTTCTCTGGGGCTAACATTGGTAAAGCAGATAAAGCTATGGCCTGTGAAGCTGGCATCCCAAATGGGTGCTGATTTGTGTCCAGGCTGCTCCACTACTGATCTATTTCTCTGCTGATGGCCTGGTAAGGGCCACAAGGGATGGCCCAGGTGCTAGGACCCCTCCCACTTTTGTGGGAGACCCAGGGGAAAGTCCTGACTCCTGGTTTTAGCTTGGTCTAGTCCTTGCCATTGTGGCCACCAGGGAAGTGATAATGCAGATGGAATATTCTCTCTCTTTCTCAATCTCTCTCTACCTGTCATTTCTTCTATAACTCATAACTCTGCCTTTCAAATAATTGATCTGAAAAAATATTTTGAAGATTTATTTATTTTTTAATTGCAAAGGTAGATTTCAGAGGGAAGAAGACAAAAAGACCTTCCATCTGCTGGTTCACTCCCTAAATGGCCCCAAAACTGGAGTTAAGTCCATTAGAAGCTAAGAGCCTGGAGCTTCTTCTAGGTTTCCCACATGGGTACAGGGTCTAAGTCTTTAGGCCATCCTCTATTGTTTTCTCAGACCACAAACAGGAAGCTGAATGAGAAGTGGAGCAGCCAGGACACAAACCGATGTTCATATGGAATCATGGTGCTTGCAAGGGGAGGATTAGCCAATTGAGCTATTTTGCCAGGTCCAAAATAATCTATTTTCTAATGATTGTATACTAAGTTTAATTGACTGGTGTTTACCCACAAATGCTGATAATAGTATTTGGAAATCAGCTACGGCATCACATTTTGTCTGTTTACTCTAGCTGTTCCTGCTTTCCACACCCCAGGCATTTTCTTCTTGCCATTGCTTCTCCATACACTGTCTACACTTCTATGGTAATGTGATGTGAAGCGTCAGCATCGCTGGGATGTTAGGACACTAGTTGTCTCTGGGCTTCTCCAATTGTTTATTGATAAGAGGCCAGATGTGATGTTTCATACATAGTAAAAAGGCCAAACACCACCGTCCACCTCCAGGCCTCTGAGAAGCGAAATCTGCCCCTGTGATGTCTCACTGTTGCTCCTGTAGGATGCGGATCTGTTTATCAGATTCATCATCAGCTACTGCACTGCTCAGGGCTGCTTTCAGTCTGGTATTGCTGATACAAATATTTGGCAGTTAGCCTTTGTGAAAGGATTTGAAGAATTCAAAAAGTCTCCTGGCCCAAATATATCTCCCTCGGTGGTCACAGAGCTTGAAATGCATACAAAATACATTTCACTTGAATTTTCTTTCTTTGTCATTAAGTAGTCTTTAAATAGGAATGCCGCTGTCTGCAGGGAAGAAAGTGAATCATTAGTAATTATTGATATTTAAAGTCAGAACTGCATTGGACTGCTGCTTCTGTTCCTAGCTGTGAGCTTGGACAAGTTATTAATTCTGAGCTAGTTCTATCTACTATAGAATAATAGGTAGTTTGTGGAGTTTAATGAGATTATGTATGTAAAGCACATAGTCAATGCTCAATGCACTTTAGGTTTTATTAGCTCTGTGGAAACTAGAACCCTGAGAGAATCTATTTAGGGTTAGGAAATTAGATTTGTCACGAACCAGGTGAGGCTGGTACAAGGGAGTTTCCCAGAACAAATGTCTTGGTGGAGTGATGATTTAGCCAGGGAGTAGCAGGGAAACTCCTTGAGGGTTGGAACAGATGGGTAGGAGGAAGAGGAAGGACTAAAGCGAAGTTGAACACCAAAACATGGACATTCTCATAAGAAGTGAACTCTGACATAGGGAGTGTTCTAATGGAGGCTAAATGCTGGCTACTTGCAAGAAATACTCTAGCCAGGGCTTCTCAAACTGTGTCCGTGACCTGCAGGTCCTGTTCAAGTGTAGGTTATAATAATTCAGTTGTTCTGTGATTCTGCATTTCTTTTTTTAATATATTTTTATTTTGAATTTTGAATTACGTGGTACAGTTTTGTGTAGACTGGGATTCCCCCCACAAACTCCCACCCCCAACAGATTTTTCCCATTTTACTACAATAGTGTAGTCCTTCATAAGGAATCATAATTCTATCAGTGTCTTATTTAAGTGTACCCCAACATTGTTGGTACAGACGATGTCAGACAGTCCAGTATCCCATTGTCTACACATGTCCAACAGTTTCATTGGGAATCCATCTTTCTTCTGGGAGCAGGAATGCATGTTCCATTATGCCCCCATATCTTATATGGTAGACCCTAGTACTCCATCACTATACATTTCCATAATTGAGAAGCCATGAAACAAGGTCAACAACTGGTATGAGTTAGAATAGCCACAACAACAGCAACAACATCAACAGCAAATTGCAGCACCACTGAGTAACCAACACATGAGTGACAAAAAGGAAACATCAAAAGTCTCTTGGGAAAAAAATTTTTCCCAAGATTCTGCATTTCTAAGCAGCTTCCTAAGGATGCTGATGCTGCCGATCAACAAATCTCCCTCTGGCAGCGAGGTAGATTGTAGTTTTCAAATAACTCTTGGTGAGAGAGAGGATCCAACTGGGGGAAGCCAGTGAGTGATACAGGCACATCTTCAAGTGGAAGGACTTTGATGCAGTCATTTTTTGTTGTTATTATTCTTTTTTTAAGATTTATTTTTATTGGACAGTCAGATATACAGAGAGGAGGAGAGACAGAGAGGAAGATCTTCCATCCATTGATTCGCTACCCAAGTAAGCGCAATGGCTGGAACTGAGCCAATCCTAAGCCAGGAGCTCTTCTGGGTCTCCCACACAGGTGCAGGGTCCCAAAGCTTTGGGCCATCCTCAGCTGCTTTTCCAGGCTACAAGCAGGGAGCTGGATGGGAAGCAGGGCCGCCGGGATGAGAACCTTTTTTTTTAGCTACTAAGCCATTGCACCAGGCCCTGATGCAATGTTGATCCATAATCTGATTCTTAGTTTTCTAAGCTTTTAAGTTTTGTAAGCTTTGAGATTTGATCAGTAGTATAACCAGAGACTGTGTTCTTGGAGACTGAGTCACACTTAACCGCATTCACAAGAGACCAATATATACGCCAGAATGCTAGTTGATGAATTTATAATGAGAATTCTAACTTCCAAACCGACCAGATACTGTTTGCTGTTCGGTGTATTATCTCCCTGTAGGCCTATTTCCATGTGGAGCTAAATGATAATCAGAGGGTTGCTTGGTGAGGATGGACTCATTGGATGACTTTAATGGTTCACATCATTAAGTTATGATAGTCTGCTACCTCCATTCCATAACAGGGCCCGAGCTCCAGAACAGTTCTGTGGATGTTAGCCTCTCCCCAGTCTCTCTGTCACCAGTTTTACCCTCATGTCATGCTAATGATCTATGTAAGCCCATATCTGATGAGACCATTTGTTTGCTCCACAGACTCGAATATAATTTCATAGTTTTACAACCGGTTTAAAAAATACAGATGAACCTAGAGCACCCCTACACCCATCGCCTAGACTCAATAATAGTTATCAATTGGCATGTTTGCTTCTTGTATGTGTGTATCCATGTACAAGTATGAAAATATGTAGAGTACACACTCTATCATAGTTTTCTAAATTCTTTGTGTTCTGGTACAACCTACTTAACTAGTGCCACTTCCCCTGATTTGTGACTTAGGTCCCAGCCATACCTAACTGATGAATGTTAATTCTGTGAATGTCTCCTGGTGTGCTGTTACAAGACTGTTGCCTACACCTGATACCCTTATACTCGCTTCGCCTCAGTAAATCTCCTAGTTCTTAATTTAGCCACACCCATGTTACCATAGCAGCCAATGCTTTTCGCAGTAATAACATTGATCACACTGCAGTGTCATTGCTGTTTACCTTTCTGACTGTCCCACTGGATGTTGAGCTCAGAGTGCAGGGATCCTATGGCTTCTTCGCCTTTTGGTCAAGATCAAGTGAGAGGAGGGACTCTTTCATGTCTACATACGCAGGCCTCTCTAGTGCCTTGCACTTAGTAGATGTTCAATTATGAGAAAATCTGAGTGTCTACTGCACAGTTGTCAGCTACATCATAGGCTCCTCAACATGAACACATCTAAAGCCCACTCATCCTTAGTTTCAAATCCTCTTCCTGTATTTCCTAATCAAATGTCATCCTGTCTTCTAAGTCAAAATCCCCAAAGCAATCCCCAACTCCTCCGTCTTTCATACACCAAACTATATCTTATTGATTCTACCTTCAAATGCATTTGATTCTCAGGGCAAGTATGGTGGCATGGACGGTAAAGCCATCACCTGAGATATGGCATCCCATATAGATGCCATTTTGAGTCCCGGCTGCTCCTCTTCTGAGGACCAGCTCCTTGCTAGTGGCCTGGGAAAGCAGCAGAGGATGATCCAAGTGCCTGGGCTCCTGCATTCATGTGGGACAGTGGAAGAAGATTCTGACTACAGGCTGACTCAACACTGGCCATTGTGGCCACCTGGGGCAGTAAACCAGCGAATGGAAGATTCTGTCTCTCTCTCTCTCTCTGTAATTCTCCCTTTCTCCATTTTCTCCACTTCTCACCCACACTACCCGTCTAGCACTGAACACCTTGTCCTCTCACCTGGAACACTGCTGACAAGCTTCTACCTGGGTTCCTTGCTGTTCCTTTTGTCCCCTACAATCTATTATCTACAGAGAAGCCATAATGGCCTCTTAAAATTCAGGTCTCATTATATTGTTCCACATTTAGCCTTGGCTGTATTACACTGTTTTGGGCTACAGTTCAAACTTCCCAGGTTTACCCAGACAACTTTCAGTAACCAGTTCCCATGTTCCTCATCAACTGTATTACTTATAGTCTAAGTTCCAAACATTTTGCACTTGCAGGGATGGTAGGAAATCTAGTTTCCCAACATTTTATATTTTCTATCTCAATGACTTTCATTGTGTTTGTAAAGAATTATTTTTTCTTAAAGGGAGGGAGGGAGAGAGGGAAGGAAAGAGAATCCTCTTCACTGTATTATTCTGTGCCTTTAGCACAGGTGAAAGCTCTGGGAAGCTTTCCCTTATTTCCCAGTTTGGGTTATGTGCCCCTTTTGCATTCCTTCATTACTTCCCTTTACTCACTTTGATTGCACCCCTTACACTATGTTCATGTCTATACTAAAATAATCATTTCGTCTTTTTCATCAAAGTTAACTTATAAGTTTTTAAAAGTCAAGTTAATACTCTATCTGCTTTGATACCCCAATGCTTAGACCGTGATAGATAGTAAATGTGTAACAAATGCTTGCTCATGAAAATAACGATTGGATAAATATTACTCTCTCCCCAAACTTCAGTTATGTATGTAACTGGTAAAATACTTGATTTCTTTTGGGCAAATTCTTCAAGGCACAATATAGCTAACCTCCATTTAGCAATATTGACTGAATTTTGTGTGTTTTTCAGCAATACATTTTATATAGTTTCTGGAATGTAGCATTGCTTAGGAATGCTTGGTATTACCCATTTCTTCCCCCCCTAATAATTTTAATTTCAAAGATTATCACCAAGATTTGAGGATATTATTTTATAGGCCCTATACATTCCTTTAACCTTTAAAGTCCCTTTCAATGTCTTAGGTTGATGTCTCATAATTCTTCATTTACTTTTAATCTAAATACTAGGTATATGAAATTAATTTTCCTCTAGGTTTCAAACCATGAGAGTAGCAACTGCAAGGTGTTCCCATGTTCAATCTTTTGGAATAATATTAAGTAAATATTATTAAGAATAGAGGGGAGGGAGAGACCGGGATTATTTTTAAAACATTTATTTTCATTTATTTGAAAGGCACTGTTACGAGAGATACATTTCACCAGTTGGCTAACTTCCTAGCTAACCACAACAGCTGAAGCTGGGCCAGGAGCTTCCTTGGATCTCTCACATGAATGCAGAGGCCCATGACCTGGGCCATTCTCTGCTGCTTTCCCAGGTACACTAGTAGGGAGCTGGATCAGAAGTGCAGGGACTCAACCTGGCCTGCATACAGAAAGCTAATGTCGCAAGTTGGGGTGGTGGCTTTTCTCCCTAAGCCACAATACCATATTGCTAGCGCTTGAAACTTGGAATTTAACAAATGTTAGGCTGGTTAAAGTGGATTGTATTTGCTAGAATTTAAAATGTAGCCAAGACTAAATGTCTTGAAATATCATGTTCTCCAATTCTTAAAATCCTCAAAGTAGCAACAT
This sequence comes from Ochotona curzoniae, assembly GCF_017591425.1. Classification (NCBI taxonomy): domain Eukaryota; kingdom Metazoa; phylum Chordata; class Mammalia; order Lagomorpha; family Ochotonidae; genus Ochotona; species Ochotona curzoniae. Next base: position 32,714,663 of record NW_024467087.1, on the reverse strand, counting down.
TATTTTAGACTTACTTTGTTTTTTAATCTGTTTAATCACAATAGTGATGTATTCAGCACGTATTCTTTACACTCAAGTACTGCTGTAAATGCTTTGCATATGTGAACCCATTTATTCAATCTAAGCAACTCTATGAGGCAGGTGCTATTATTATCCGCAGTGTGAACATAATGAGGAAACAGGGGCCCAGACAAATAAGTTCTCCAAGGTCAAAAGTTATTCCTAACTAGCAGGCTAATTCAGTGCATATTTCTTGAGCACCTATAAACGTAATAGTTGACAAGGTAGGCAAAAATTTTACACTTAAGTCAGGATAAATAAGAATGCAATAATGGCATAAGTGAATTGCCTGGGTGAGGCCAGCTGCTTTCAGATTCTGCAGTTAAGGTCTTGAGCGGCGCAGGCATATCTGTTTGGGTAAACCTGGTTTGTGGAAGGTGAAGGGAAAAAAGGGGGGTGGGATGGTTTGTAGGTGGCGTGAGGAACAGTAATTATTTCGTGAGAACTACGATTGTTTTTAGAAGAGGCAATCCATGTAGTATATTTAGCCTGAGGTTAAGGGTAGGAAGGAAATGCATACACACGTATGACGCTTGTTGGGAACAGGAGGGAAGAAAGGTGCCATTTAAAGCCAGCAAAAAAAAAAAAAAAAAAAAAAAAAAAAAGGTTGGGGGGCGGGGACGACGTGCCCTTCCTGCCCCTTCTCTAAAAAGCAGTGAACGACTGGCCCCCAGCACCACCCACCCGCCCCAGCTTGCCCGTCTACAGCGTAGACTCTCGGGATCTGCACGTTTTACTAGTACTTTCACATTTCTGGCACTGTCGGCCCGCTATGTCCTTTAGGCCAACGTTGGCAGCGGGCAGTGTGTTCGTGCACTTCCACCCGACCTCCCACGCTACCAGGAAGCGGTGTCCGTTCGTGGAGTCTTCTCCCTCCTAGACCGGACTTTTTAATTCATTAGCTTATCTATTTTATCTAATTATTTTCAAAACACGACGTGTCACACCTGTCCACCCGATCGCCGCTCAAGCTTTCCCATCCTGTTACCCTTTTAAGAGGCGGATCCCGCAGTGTCCTTTACTCCCTCCCAGCCACCTCTACCCCCAGCGGGTTGGGCGGAGCTTCCCGCTGTAAGCCCCAGAACCCGACGCGGCAGCAGCTGTAGCAGAGAGGAACGCGAGCTCCCAGCAGCTGCATCTGCCGCAACCTCTCGGCCCACGCTGCGTGCTCCCGGGCTCCGACCGAGCTAGCCGCGCCCCCCTCCGCCCCTTCCCCTTCCCCTCCCCCCCCCGCCCTGGCTCTCTCCGCCCCCTCCCCACCTGGAACACACCTGCTCCAGGCCCCGGTCTTGCCAAGTGCTCGCTCCGGGCGTTCCAGGGGCCCTAGGGAAAATAGGGCTCGCAAGCGCGCCATGGGGCCGCCACCTGGGGCCGGGGTCTCCAGCCGCGGTGGCTGCGGTTCTTCCCGTTTCCTGGCGTGGTGTTTCTTGCTGGCGCTGAGCCCGCAGGCTCCCGGCTCCCGAGGGGCTGAAGCAGTGTGGACCGCGTACCTCAACGTGTCCTGGCGGGTTCCGCAACCCGGAGTGAACCGCACGGTGTGGGAGCTGAGCGAGGAAGGCGTGTATGGCCAGGACTCGCCGCTGGAACCCGTGGCGGGGGTCCTGGTACCTCCCGACGGTCCCGGGGCTCTCAACGCCTGTAACCCGCACACGAATTTCACGGTGCCCACGGTTTGGGGAAGCGCCGTGCAAGTCTCTTGGTTGGCACTCATCCAACGCGGCGGGGGTTGCACCTTCGCCGACAAAATCCACCTGGCTTCTGAGAGAGGGGCGTCCGGAGCTGTCATCTTTAACTTCCCAGGGACCCGCAATGAGGTCATCCCCATGTCTCACCCGGGTGAGTGCATCTACTAAAAATTGTAGCCCGCTACGTCTCTGCCATGATGAGTTTCTCTGCTTCAGTGCCCTCTTCCTTCTACCCAGAGGAAGCGAGGACCCTTTCTGTCCCGACTTCGCTGGAGCAGGGTCCTTCTCCAGAGTCTTCAGACTTGTGGGGGGCGGGGGGCTGGGCGGGAAAAAGAATCCAGTATTTGCGAAAGGAGAAGGCAAAACGGCTGTAGAGGCTGGCAAACCGAGAGCTCTTTGGGGCTTTTGTTACCCCCACCCCCTCACCCCCTCAGCCTCGGCTGCTTTTCCAGGTGTTTCCCAAAGGTACCTTACCTCCCATGAAGCGGTGGGGAGGATCACCTGAAAATGCCTTGGTGGTGGTGGGGGGGGAGGGGGTAACACCTCAGGTCGACAGCGTCCCCTTCTCCCCTATTTTTCTCTCCATGTTTCCTGGGTATCATGTGCCAGATTGCGTTTCAGTGCCCTGCTAACCTCCTTGCAAATTTTGGTGGAAACTTTGTGAAGCTGCTGGGTTCCTCTCTGCCTAGGGATCTCAGGCCCCAAGTGATAGTTGGTACCAGTGTTGTTTGTTTGTTTGTTTATTTGGGTTGTCCTCTGAAAATTCTGTTTCAGTTGAGTGGAGTTTCCAAACAGGTAATTACGTTATTGAAGAACAAGAAGTTTATGCAAGAGAATTAACGAAGGTCTAGACTTCAGAAAAACCAGTCCAGGGAGTTGTTACGTTTGTGGAGCTAGTGTGGGTTTCTCTCCCCACCACCTGTCTTCTGCCAAGCTATCCTAGAATCTGGTGTGTGATTAGGTATCTGTACCATCCCCATATAGTTCCCGTAGGATTCAAAGAAAAAAGTTACTTTGGGGGACTGCGAAGTGAGGAAAGGAAAGAGAAATGTAAGAGCGGTATGCCCTAACCGCTTAGAATGGGGCCTCAACTCAGACCTTGACTCAAATTTCTTGCTAGTACTGTGACCTTGGGTGGCAACTTTGAAGTCTTTTGAGTCGGAATTCTCTCACCGGTCCAAACAGGAATGAATGCAAACGGGAATGAAACGTGAGAACTTTTTAAAACCTTTTAGATGAAAGCTTTGCCTTGAGGATAAAATGCAAGCATCTTCAAGGACAGTTGGAGTATATAGCATGTTACCTGCCTTCAGCTCTTACTAAGAGTTAACTGGTATGGGTTAGCCGTGGAGGAGACCCTGGAGAACCGGATCTGCTTATTTAGCTGCTGGCGTTTCAGTATTTTGCTTAACACAATATAACTGGCCCTGGCCAGAAAACGCTTGCGTCGAATGGCAGAGTGGCTTGATGGGAAAGGGCACTGAGCTGGAAGTTGGGGCATTTGAGTTCTTTGGAGTCCCTGCTTTGCCTCTATCAGCTTGGTGACCTTGTCCAAGTCACCTGTGAATTGGTGGTATGGAGGTAGGGGATGGAAGCCAAGCTGGCAAGTGTGTGGAGGCAGCAGTGCAGGAGGTAAGCTTTGGGATCCTTTCCAATGCAGAAATCCCGTGATTCTTAGGTTTTGTGTTGATAATTCACTGATCATAGTGAAGTTCTTTTTTTATTTTTCTTAGAAGCTAGTAAAAAATGGAATTAAGGCTCGCCAAATGTTAAGGTCTTTGCAGGTTTGTGGGATGTTTAAATCCCAGGGTTTGCCTTTGGCTTCTCTAAATGAGATTCATTTGCCTGCATGATTTGTAATTGAAGAGTATTTAATTAGAGAGCGCCTGTTTAGACCATTTGCATTCCGCTTCTGTTAAGTGGAATGTTATTATCTGATCATTTAGGGGGACAATAAGGTTAACTTTTGTTGCACCGCAGCTAGGTGCTAAGCCCTCGCCAGACGTCTTATATGTTATTGAGAGGCAATCTGGTGTGCTGGGCAGAGCACAGAGACTGCAGTCCAGAGTCACGGTCAAATTCTGTATTGATCACACAGTGGCTTTGTGTTCATGGCAGATATTTAACTTTAGTGAGTCTTGGTTTCCGCGTGTGAGACAGCTAGTGTTTCCAGTGATGTGATTATGAAGGAGAACATATACATTAACCACCTAGCAAATAAGCAAGTCAATGAATGTTAGTTAATACCATACTAGTGGGCTGTGAAAACTTGAAATCTAAATGATGCAGTTGTTAATTTTGAGTGAAAACATGAATACACTGTGCCCCCTCCACCCATCCCCCACCCTGTGTTTCAGGATATCACATGGAGACAAAACATTGAATTGTGACCACTTAATTAAACTGCATTCAGAAGGGTGTTTTGATACTTTAAAAACTCACTATGTTCTGAGGTGATGGCTGTCACAAAATTTGCCATTAAGCTATCTAACCAAAAATGCTAGCAAATAACTTGAGGTATAGACTCACATTTTTTTTTTTTCTGAAGCAATTCTGTTTCACCATAGAGGGAAACATTACGTCTTGTTTATCCATTTGTGTTACTGTATATTTCTTTACAAAGTGCTGCCCTGTTTTATTTACACATTTCTGAAACGAATTCTTGGACTTAATTTTAACCCCTGGTCCAAAACAATTGAATCTGTCATATTGTCACAAAGGTAGGACTGAGGCTTTAAGTGTTGATTAATTCGTTAGCTATCACATGAATTACCCAGGAGCCACCAAGTGTGGAAAAGCCATGTTTACAAATCGCTCTCCACTCACCTCACAGGGGCTTGTGCTAGAACCTTTTGTCCTTTGTTTGAGTTTATGCTGAGTGCCTACACTCTCACCTATCACAGTCCTGCAACTACGGACACATACTTATTTGAACACAGAGAACTAGCTGGCTTTAGAATGGTTGCTTTAAAGTTTTTGTTGAGCAGAGAAAAAACTACTGTAACAGAGCAATTAGGAAAATGAAGCTGTTTTTATGCATACTGCCATTTCATGAAAGATTTTTGGAACCTGACATCAAAGCACAGAGTTCATTTCTGTATGTTATTTTGGTTGCAGAGTGTCCAGAAAGTCCTAGTTCACATGGATAAATAATTGCAAAGGACAGATGTGGATTTCCAACTTGATTTGCAATCTCTGGCTAAGCCTATTTCTGGCCAATCAGGAAAGCTGGAAGAACATGAGAACATTTTAATTTCAAAGTTTAATTATGATATGCATTCCTTGTCTTGAATATGAAAATCAGATAAGAAATCAGTCAAAACTTAGAGCGCTAAAGTCATCTCAAATGTTGCTTGTCACAACAAGACACGTTAAACATTTCTCATTATTGCACAACTGCTGTTCGACTGCCTCCCAGCACAGGGGCCTGAGCCTTACCTGCTAATTGAGTATAGCCTACGGGTGGAAGTGGTGTGTGTCCTTGCTTGTCCAATTTTTCCTGAGTCAGCATGTACAGACCTGAATTGATTGAAAAACCCATGCAGAGCTCTAGCCTTCCTCAGCTGTGACACATTTAAAAGAACTTAAAACATATGCAAAGGCTCGGTGGGAGAAGTGCTTTTACTGAGAGTTGTGAAATGAACTTAAGAAGTTTCTGTTAATGTCTCCAGTGGAATATGGATTCGTGCAGGAGAGTACTTCACAAGACTGTGGAAAGCATAGAATTAAAAGGTTTATTTGGAGTGGGGGAGTAGAAAACTGTAAACTCCATGGGTAGTATTTCTTTTCCTGTACCATGCGTTTCGGTGACCTTTTTGAAGACTGCTCGCAGGCAACAGTTGCCTGTGTTCATTGTTGAAGGGCTGTAGCACAGACTAGTTCAGAGCGCATGAATTGGCAGTCTGCCACTCAGTATTTTTCAAATGGTAGGCCAGATATTTTGCTCCTCTAAATCTCAGTTTTCTCCTGTGTGATACGAGTGTAATAATGAGCTTGCCCCTTAAGGTTGCTGGCATTAAGGGAGATAAGGCAGATACACTGTTTAACACAGTGTCTGGCATCCAAGAAGCTACTATTTTTTTTCCTAAAAAAAAAAAGATTTCTTTATGTTTATTTGAAAGTAAAAGTTATATAGAGAGATTTTTCATCAACTGTCTCACTCCCCAAATGGCCACAACAAATCCGAAGCCAGAAGCCAGGGGCCTCTTTCAGGTCTCCCACGTGGGTGTGGGATTCCAAGGCTCTGGGCTGTCCTCCACTACTTTCCCAGGCCACAGACAAGCAAGGAGCTGGATGAGAAGTGGGGCAGCCAAGACAGGAGCTGGTGCCCAGATGGGTTGCTCGCACTGGCAGGTGGAAGATCAGATTGTTGAGCTACTGTACCAGCCCCCTGAGGTTTTGTTTGTTTTAAACAAACATCTTTTGGCCATCCTAAGTTTGCCATTCTTTTCCCAAATGCTGTATCTTCAAGATATCACAGTGGACATGTCATTAATATTTTCTTCTGTTTTTTTTTTTTCTGCCAACCAACCCCTTCTTAATTCTTTCTCATTAGTTTTTTTTTCTGCCAACCAACCCCTTCTTAATTCTTTCTCATTAGTTTTTTTTTTCTGCCAACCAACCCCTTCTTAATTCTTTCTCATTAGTTTTTTTTTTTCTTCTTTTTAGAATACCAACTTTCAAAAAGGGCTGGTTTTCATAGATGGAGAGGTTCACCAATGGATAAGAAGGCATTGGATGGCGATTCACCCATGTAAAATCCCATTGAAAAATCCATTTTCCAGATGTGTCCTTTTTTAAGATTTTAAAATTTTTATTGGAAAAGCAGATTTACAGAGAGAAGGAAAGACGGAGAAAGATCATCCGTGTGCTGGTTCACTCATCAAATGGGTGCAGCAGCCAGAGCTGAGCTAATTTGGAGCCCCAGGGCCAGGAGCTTCTTCCAGGTCTCCTACGTAGTGGCAGGGTCCCAAGACTTTAGGCCATTCTCTGCTGCTTTCTGAGGCCACAGCCAGGAAACTGGATGGGAAGTGGATGGGAGCTGCTGGGACATGAATTGATGCCTGTATCAGATGCTGGCGCTTTAGGTGGAAGATTAACCAACAGAGCCTTTGTGCTGCCCAGATATGTCCCCCTTGGCCACTTGTATGAAACTCTCCCAAGCAGTTACCTGTTGCCCTTTTCCCTCTTTTGTTTCATTGAGGCTATTTTTTAAAAGACTCATTTACTAGTTTATTTGGAAGGCTGAGTTAGAGGGACAGGGAGGGAGAGGAGAGAAGAGAAGAGGGGAGAGGGAGAATGAGAGGGAGGGAGAAAGGAGAGAAGAGGGAAGAGGGAAAGGGAGATCTGTTTGCTGGTTCACTCCCTACATGGCCAAAGCTGCTGTTGGGTGGGGCCAGACCCATGTAGAAGCCAGGGGTTTCTTGTAGGTCCGTTTGAGTACAAGATCCTAAGCTCTTCCACCATCTTCTGCCGCCTTGCCAGAAAATTTAGAAGGGAGCAGGGTTGAAAGTGGATCAGTCAGATTTGAAAATGCCATTTATATTGGATACCGGCACCACAGTTGGCAGTTTAACAAACTCTGCCACCAGTATGATGTTTTGATATAGTGCCTTCTTTTCCTCTTCTCACCATAGCACACATCCTCAGTGAGATAATGTCATTTTGTTCTCATTACAGTTCATCTCTCGTGTACTTTTTTCATGTTTGTTTATTTGTATATATATTTTCCTTTCCTATTGGACTGCAATAATTTTATTATTTTAAGATTTATTTATTTCCCTTGAAAGTCAGAATTAAGAGAGAGAGAGAGAGGAAAAGAGAGAGAGATCTACCATCTGCTGGTTTACTCCTCAAATGGCCACAAGAGCTAGAGCTGAACTGATCCGAAGCCAGAAGCCAAGAGCTTTTTCTGGGACTCCCATGCAGGTGTAAGGACTTGGGCCATCCTCTTCTGCTTTCCCAGGCACAATAGTAAGGATCTGGATGGGAAATGCAACAGCTGGGACTTTAACTGGCACCCAAATGGGATGCTGGTGCTGAAGGCAGAGGCTTAGCTTGCTAGGCCATGAGGCTGGCCCCACCTTCAGTCATTTTAATATCGTCATATTCTACATCTGAACCTCTGTGTGCTTGTGTATATACTAAATGCACATAGGATGGTCTGGAACCTGCAGGACTTCTAATGGGCCATAGGGTTCACTAGAAAACTCTCTAGTAGAAGGGGGGTGGAATTCAGTTCATTGGGCATTTATCAAAGTCTTGCTGGGTACTGTGCTTGTTGTCTGAGTATAGAAAATTGTTAAGGAAAAGCCCCTGTCTCCTTCAGGAACTCGGAATTTAACAGGAAGAAGAGTGTAGAGGAATAAGAACCCTCAAAACTTCAGATTATAGGCTCCCTACTTTCTATGATTCGGATCACCAACAGTGGCAAGTATCATGTGGTTTTAGTGGCAAATGAACTAGGTAATAAGGAAGTACAAACAGTGAACGTTTACTTGGAACTTGTGTTTTTCTTTGTTTTAAAAACGGCATCACGGTTGGGTATTTGGCCAGTGGTCAATGCACCATCTGGGACAGTGCTTGAGAGTGGTTTTGAATCCCAGCTTCTGCTCTGATTTCTAAGTTCTTGGGAAGCAACAGGTGACAGTGCAAGTAGGCGAGGACCTGCCGTGCATGTGGGAGTCTTTGTGTTAGGACCCATGGCTTCAGTCTGACCCACCCCAGGCTGTTGTCAGCTGAGTAAACCAGCTCTCTTTCACTTCCATCTGTCTCTGTCTCTTTCTGCCTTTTAAATAAACAGACATTATCAAACTTTTTTAAAAACTACACCAGCATTAAATTTATGTCTGCAGTTAAAATTGTTCCATTTCACACAGTGAAGAATGGAGAATTTAATAAAATAAAAATTCCTCTTTTATTAAAATGGAGTTATAGCCTGATCAACAAATTATTTCCTTTTACTTTTTCAATAAAATATTTTATTTCATTTGAAAGGCAGAAACAGAGACCAACTAATGTAGATATTTTGTTCACTAATTCATTTCCCAAATGTCCCTAAGTCAGGAGCCAGAAACTACTTCTGGGACAACTACATGGGTGCAGGGACCCAAGATGTTGGGCCACATTGCCATCTTCTGCTGTTTTCACAGTTCATTAGCAGAGGCTGGATCAGAATTAGAGTGTCTGGGTATTGACAAGCACCTACATGGGATGGTGGCACTTCAGCATAGTAGTACTCATTACGCCCTTCTGTATTCTAGTTTTTAAAAATATGTTGAGCCCGGCGCAGTAGCCTAGTGGCTAAAGTCCTCACCTTGCATGTGCTGGGATCATTTATGGGCACCTGTTCATATCTTGGCTGCTCCACTTTCCATCAAGCTCCCTACTTGTGGCCTGAGGAAGCAGTCGAGCCTGGTCCAATGCCTTGGGACCCTGTACCCACACGAGAGATTCGGAAAAGGTTCCTGGCTTTGGCCACTTGGCGAGTGAACCAGTAGATGGAAGACCTCTCTGTATCTCCTTCTCTCTGTATATCTGACCTTATGATTAAAAATAAATAATTTCAAAATTTGATTTGTTTACTCATTTGAAAGGTAGAGTGACAGAGGAAGAGAGGGAATGAGATTTTTCTGTTCCAACATTCACATACCAATGACAGTCAAATGGATACAAAAGCTAGATATGAACCAGGGAAACTTTAGGAGCTTAAAGTCCATCCAGGTGATTCACATGGGTAACAAGAATCCAAAAACACTACCGACTCCCACTGCTGCAAAACATCAGAAATGGGGTGAACAACTAGAAATCGAACCTGTGGCCTCACATACGTAAGCCAACATTGGAGGCAGTCACTTAACCAAGTATGCTGTAATGTTAACTTGCATAGGTTACTACTGGGGCCATTAAGACCTCATTCTCTGGTTCCAGCTTCCGCTTCCTCTGGGCCATCCCTGGGAAAATGCATGTTATGCTAAAGGAGCACCACATTTAATCTCTGTTCTCCCTCTTAAAGAGTATCAAATTTTCTGCTTTCAGATTACAGATTACATTTTCCTACTTTTTTGAAACTTGAAAGAATTAAATACATACAATGAAAACTACCTGCAATTCAGCAGACAGCTATAGCACAATATTCTTGTCTTTGGGAAGTTTTCTTTACTTACATTTTAGGTCCTTTTCTCTTGGCTGGCAGGCTTAGCAACCACAGGAATGCTATCATTTTCCCCTGTGGAGCAAGATCCTGTCTGGCTACACCATTCACCATCCAGGTTCATGCTGATGGCCAGGAAAAGCATCAGAGATGATACAAATATATGGGCACCTGCTACTCATTTTGGAGACCACAGTGAAGATGCTCCTGGCTACTGCCTGGCACAGCCAAAGCCTCTGTGGCCATGTGAGGAATGACCCAGCAGATGGGAGATTTCTCTTACTGCTTCACACCCAGCCCTGTCCTGTAACTTTGTCTTGTAAATAAATAAAATAAATCTGCAAACGTCTATTTATTGGATAAAGAGTGAAAGCCTTGTGCTGAAGCAGTAGAGCAGTAATATAGCATCATCTCCCATGTGGGGATTGTAGACCAAGTCATTGAGCCAGCACCTCCAGGCTCTGTGGCCTCCAGAGCAGCTGGGTCGAGTCAGGCATCAGAGCCATCAGTCTGGCATGGGGTGTGGGTGTGTTGTCATGAGGCCAAAGGCCTGCCCTGGGAGAACTTTTGCTTGTTGCCAAGTGTTGGCAGCTCTTGTTCTGAGGGAGCCGACCTCTGGCACACGTGGTCAGAGTCGACTCCAGCCCAGGAGCAGTTTCCCTCGCCACCTGGAAGCTGAGTGATGGTGAGGATCCTGAGCTTTGTCTCCTTAGGAGTTGTTGCCAAACTCACAGTACCTGCCCTGTGTTGCCACAGTTCCTAAAGCAGCTCTTTGATGACACCCACCTTGTGGCTCTGTGGGCAAAGGAGAACACAAGGGCCCTTTGTTATTCTTCCGGGTCCTGGTTTGTATTTCCTTCTCAGCTGTGTGTGTTCCCCTTGCAGATGTCATGCTAGGCAATTGCTTTCCACATTAACCTGTCTGTTTAGGACAGTGTTGATGTTGTCCAAAAGGAAGTTTCCTGATTCTTGCTGAGCTGTAAGAAGGCAGCTTTAGGTTCAGAATCTAGTTGTGAATCACTTGAGTGTGATACTTGAGGCATCCAGATAGGTGCAAATCCAGGATTCGCGTTAACCCTACCTCTATAGATATTTTAAGATGGAAGATGGAACCAGCGTGGTGGCCTAGCAGGTAAAGTCCTCACCTTGAACACACCAGGATCCCATAGGGTGCTGGTTCTAATCCCAGCAGTCCCACTTCCCACCCAGCTTCCTGCTTGTAGGCTGGGAAAGCAGTCAAAGCCTTGGGATCCTGCACCCACATGTGAGACCTGGAGGAAGTTCCTGACTTTGGACAGGAGCCGCACTGGCTGTTGCAACCACTTGGGGAATGAATCTTCAGACAGATCTTCCTCTCTGTCTGTCCTTCTCTCTGTATATCTGACTTTTCAGTAAAAATAAAATAAATCTTAAAGAAAGAAGATGGAAGATGGACAGAGTGGGTGTGGCATAGCAGGTAATGTTGGTGCCCTGTGCATGTGGCCTGGGCATCCCCTTCCAGGGGGCTATTTCCTGTCCTGGTTACTCTGCCTCTGGTGTAGCTCCCTGCTAATGGTCTGGGGAAAGCAGTGGAAGATGGCCCAAGTGCTTGTGCTGAGGCCAGGGACCTATGTGGGAGACCCAGCTGAAGTCCCTGGCTCCTGGCTTAGCCCTGGCCCAGCTGTGGCCATTGCAGCCATTTCTGGAGTGAAGCAGAGGGTGGATGCTGCCCCTGTCTCTCCCTCTCTAGCTCGCATTGTCAAATCAAGAAGTAAAACTTTGTTTTTTTCTTTACTAAAGGTGATGACCCTAGAATTCACTTGTTCTTGTGTGTATTTCTAGACATTGACTTGTCACTTCAAACCCAGTGTTAAACGTAGCTTAGTTAACTGCTGTTTGCATCATCAACCTTCTTAGCTTTGAAAAGAAAATGCAGCATGCGGAACTGTTGGTTGAATTTGAGTGATCAGTGTGTTCTTCCTTATTCTGCATTTTCTGCATTTCTTGCAATGAATGTTTTACTTTGGTAAGCAGAAAACTTAGTTATTCAAAGGGCCTGAGTACTGCAGTAGTGTGGATAAGGCCTAAAGGAAGCATTGATCATGTGATTGGAGCAGTGAGGAGAAGAAAGCATACCTGGCAGTTGAAATGATTGGCAGGCTACTATCAGAAGCTGAGGAATGGCGCTGGCCTTTTGAACATTTGGTACTGTGGGATTGTTAGCTAGATCCTCTCTTGTTAAAACTAACTGGGCTCCTCATATGTGACATGAGTTTGGACACTGTGGAGATGTGAAGGGTTGACCCTGACCTTGGGAGTGTGGCATCACTGTATTTTCTATCCACTCCCCAAGCATCTTGCCTGTCTTTTTCTTTTCCCTTTCCTTTGAGAGGCCCTGTCACCAGCACCCTTCATTGTCCATTCTGTTGACTACTGTTAAGATTACACAATTGCAGAGCTTCATGTGAAGAATTCCCTGTGTTTGCACTTTTCACTCTTGAGACACATTGGGTTTTTCTGATAAGGATAGCTTTTATCGCCTGGAAAAGAGGAAACTTGGTTAGAGTAAAGGCAGAGGGGAATCGTGATGTTCTTATTTTATACTGTATTAAACATGTTCAGAGCATGAAATTAGAAATGAATCACTAGTTTTTATATGTAGAATTTTCATTGGAGTAATATTCCACAAGTTGGTGGTCCACAGGAACAAACTGCCAAATTCACCACTTCTTCCAGTACTTCCTCCAGTACCACTTCATTTCCTCTTAGGTTGTTATTTCGTGTTCCTCTTTTCTGCCGTTTACTCTGATTTTGATACCTTAGCTAATTTGACCTTAAATAATTTTATAAACAAATATATGTATATGTTGCTGTAGAAGCTCCTCTTCCTTTTCAAAATTTTGCTGCTGTCTTTGTAATTCCACCTCATGTGAAGTGAAATTAAACATTGTAAGAAACTAATGTTCTTTATGGCTAATGAGTGTGACCTTGCCATCACTCATTCTCAGAATCAAAAAAACTTGCAATCAGCCATGTACTTCCCCTTACTAAATATGTATTTTCTCATGTATTGAATCTTTCAATTCTTTTGTTTTACTTTAGGGATTACTATGATATTGTTTTTGCAAAAAAAATTTCTTTCAGATATAAGTTAAATCATTTGTATTTGCTTTGCAGTTTTTATCGTCAAAGCCTTTTCACAAACAGTACTCTATGGTTTCATTTGGAAAACCATGCACTGTTTAACACTATTATTGTGGGGAATTGTATGGGTTTTAGTTCCAAACAACTGGCAAAGAAACAAAAACACATTTTTGAATCACAACCCATCAATGTTGCTGTTGTGATGATAGCTCCATAACATATAGTTTATTATATTTCTTCAATTCATGGATGGTTTAGTGCATTTTCTCTATCTATCTATCTATCTATCTATCTATCTATCTATCTATCTATCTATCTATCTATTTTGCTGTGTTTTCCAGGGTTCTTTTTCTCCTAGGTTTCTATTATCACTTTTCCCACTATTTCCCCTTCCTTTCTTTCTTGCTTCCCTTCCTTTCCCCTTCCTTCCTTTTTTCTTTTTCTTCCTTCTTTTCTCCTCCTCTCCCTTCTTCCCTCCCTCCCTCTTCTCCCTCTTCTCCCCTTCCTCCCTTCCTCCCTTCTTTCCCTTTAGTTCTCCTCTCTCCCTCTCTCTCCCTGCCTCTCTGTCTTCCCTTCCCCTCTCTTCTTCCTTCTGTTCTTCCTTCCCTCCTTCCATTCTTTCTTTCTGCCACTGCCAGCCTGCCTTTTATTAAACAAGACTTATTTATTTGAAAAGCCGAGTTACATAGGTGGAGCGGGGGGAGAAATTGTCTGTCTGCTTCTTCACTCCTCAGATGGCCACCAGAACTGTGCTGGGCAGAAGTCAGGAGCCAGGAGCTTCTTTAGCGTCTCCCATGTACTTGGGCCATCCTTCTGTAAGGTTTGCTTTTTAGTTTTTCTTTTTCCTATACAGCCAACATCCATTTCCTTTTTGTTTTTATTTTAATATTAAGTGAGTGAGGGAGTTGCAGACCCATGTGGGCCTCCTATTAATGTGGAGAGGATCACAATGGGGGTGGGGAAGGGAATGTGGGTGGAACAGATACTTCGGTGTTCTGTGTGTGTGTAGCAGGAGATTCCTTTCAGTAGCGTTTGCATTGTTAGTGAAAGCTTTATGCGTACAATTCAACTTCAATTTGTGGCTTAGATAGTCTACAATACATCTTTGATTACATTCTTTTCTCATCTTAAAGAATTTCAGCAGTCACATTGATGAAGGCTAGCAAATTGTTATTCTGTGTGAGGTTTTCATTCCTCAAACCATAACAATGTCTATGTAATGGAATTCCAAAATATTTCCCATTGTGCTTCAGTGTGCTTCAGTCACATTCTTGCTTTCCATCACCACTGTTCTATTTTGACAAGAGGGCACGATGCATAAGATACAAAAAATTACCAGTGAAAACCCACCAGGCACCTCCCTTGTCATAACCTTCAACGTACACACTCACTGTGCTGTTCCTGCCAGAATGATGAATTTTTGTTGAACTTGCTTATGATACAGGAATTGACTTGCCTTTATAATGTACTTGAAGGTCAGAAGAATATCCTTTGATCGATAAGGAGAACTATGTTCGCTCAGGTTTTTTTTTTTAATCTGCTGGACCAAAGGTGAATATGTTTCATTTGAAGTAGAGAGGCAGTATATTACATTGTGAGAACAGGTGTCCTTGAATAAGACTGCTGGGCTGGAATTCTAGCTCCACCAACGAATAATTATGTACTGTTAGGCAAGTTGTTAACCTGGAAATTATCAATCAAGTTTATCAAAAGGGGATAATGACACCTGCTTTATGTTGTGTTGTGAATGGATATTATTTGGCAGATAGTGACCACATAGTCAATGGTCTGTTGAACCTTTTATTAACCATTGTTTTTATATTTAATTTTAATTTTTTAACAGATTCAATGTGATTTGTAGATAAATAGTGATATTCCTTCCTCCTTACCACTTTTTTTTTTTTTTTTTTTTTTTTTTTGCTTCTCGGTTTATCCCTCTTTTAGTTTCTGGATAGCCTACTTTAAAATTACATTACATTAAAAAGGTTTAATATTTCACTGAATAAGAAATTTAACAAGTCAAAAACAAAAAGACCTGGCCCAGCACAGTAGCCTAGTAGGTAAAGTCCTCACCTTAAATGCACCAGAATCCCAAATGGGCACCGGTTCTAATCCCAGCTGCCCCACTTCCCATCCAGCTCCCTGCTTGTAGCCTGGGAACACAGTCAAGGATGGGACCCTGCACCTGTGTGAGAGATCCGGAAGAGGCTCCGGACTCCTGGCTTCAGATTGGCATAGCATCAGCCGTTGCGCTCACTTGGGGAGTGAATCATCAGTCGGAAGATCTTTTTGTCTCTCCTCCTCTCTGTATATCTGACTTTACAATAAAAATAAATCCTTTTAAAAAAAAAGCAAAAGACCTTAATTTAGTGCAAATATAGGCAATGGCTACAAACAGTAATTGAATAGGAAGATTGCCATTTCACTCATATACTGTAAATATGTATGTGTTTACTCATTTACCATTTACTTATATGGAGTGAAATATGTATGTATTTGAAAGGCAGAATGACAGAGGGAGAAAGAGGTCTTCCATCCATTAGTTTGCTTTCCAAACACCCACAGTAACCCGCACTGAGCTGGGCCTAAGTCAGGATCCAGGAAGTCTATCCAGGTCTTCCATGTGTATGACAGGGGTCTATGTACTGGGGCATAATCCATTGCCTTCTCAGGAACATCATCAGGAAACGGGATTGGAAGCAGAGGAGCTGGGACTGAAATCACCATTCTAATATGGGATGTGGGCATCGTAATTAGTGCCTTAATCTCCTTACACCACAACACCTGCCCCTGCTAACATGTTACTGCTGCCAAGAATGCTACAGATACTTTGATTTTGATCTGTTCACTGACACACCATGGAACATGTAACTGTTAAAAATGTAGAAACAGAAAATAAAACTAACGTTGTATTGCTGGTTTTCTAGGCAAGTCCTGAGAAATATGAGAAATCACATGATGAAATCAACTTGCTTTTCCTCTGTATATTTCCATCTTAAGCAACAGTAAGATACTATATTCTAACAATGGAAATGGTTATTATCTTTTGCTGGCACAGTGGTAAAGAGAAGAAACCCAGGATTCAGATGGATTCTTATATAAATCCCCACACTATAATTTAATAGCTTCTTGTCCTTAGCCAAATTAATCTCTTTAAGACTCAATTTCATTCCCTGTAGAGTGGGAGATGATAATTATTTTCTGCCTCATAGGGTTAGTATGGGGGATAAGTTGGAAATTGTGTGTAAAGCTCCTCATGCACATTCTGATCCGTGAAAGTGTGGTTTAACCACTTCCTGATCATCTACACCTGCAGGGGGTTCTTGACAACTGGTGATGTGTGTCACTGCAGGGCTTGCCCAAGAACACTCCTTTACCTTTGTTCAGTGCATTATCTGCTGAGTTTGTCCTATTTTACCCGTTATCCCTGTAAATACTTAACATCTGATAAACGATAATTTGTGAAATAGCAGTCACTGTAGTTGACAACTCCTCCAAGCCATCTTTATCATTTTTCTCTTTTTGTGAAGATTAGCGTCATATCTTAACTGCATCTAAGTTTGCTCAATTTCAGCAAGTGACCAAACCAATAGTTACATCACTATAAGAACAGAATGTTTTCAACAATGACAACAAGCAGTTGCATTTTTTTTATATTTATGTGATACTTTTTATAACAGGTTAATATGACTTCTAGATGTATTCTATAGACCAGGCTTATTCTCTTCATTGACATGAGGGAGCAGTGTATTCTGAAAGGAGATATCTATCTATCTATCTATCTATATAGATATATATATATATACACATAGGTGTATGTGTATATGTGTGTCATCTTGTGTGTTTTCTCATTAGTGGATGAATTGTAGGGCAGAGAACAGCTTTCATGATACTTTATACAAGAGGAAACATTCATGTAGTAGAATGCTGTTACAAATGAAATTTTTTGGTTCCTATATGATAACAAAAGTCATGCATAAGCCCACCAAATTTTCTTCTTCTTTAGTTTGGACAGCTAATGGCATACCAGCTCATTGGATTAGAACTTTGGCCTCTTTGGGTTCTTGTGACCATGTCAAAATAAATTTGAATTTCAACAAAATCCTCTTCATGATTTCAATGATAAATGTAATTTCCAACTTGGTAACCCCTTACAAATGGAGGAGAATGCTTACAAAAAGAGGTTCTAATTCAAAGTTTGAACTCCCCTTCATGACCATGGATTTTGTGGTAGGAGGGAACGGGTCAGCAGACCACAGAGAAAGATAATGCTACAGTACTTTCTTTCAAAAAAAAAATCATGTTTTCAGATTTCATTCATTTTATCTTTTGCTAGTGGCAATATTTTAGCATAGCCCATAAGTATGAATTTTCATAAAGTTTTCAAAACCACACAAAAACCATACTATCTGGCAGCATTTCAGATACAGAATACATGTGCTATCTATGCATTGGGTTAGTTCTTCCTGATGTGAAAGGTGGTCGATAAAGTGGCAAGTAGTGGAGGCCATGTCCAACTTTCATTGTAAGTATGAGCTATGGCCTAGTTCCATATCCATATATTTTCTTAAAAAAAATGTTGATACAAAGGGAACAGATTCATGTATTTAAGATTTCTTAAGATTTCTTAATGTATATTGGAAAGGCAAATTTACAGAGAAGGAAAGACAGCAAGATTTTCCACTGCTGGTTTGCTCCCCAAGCAGCAGCAATGGCTGGAGCTGAGCTGATCTGAAGCCAGGAGCCAGGAGCTTCTTCTGGGTCTTCCACATGGGCACAGGGTCCCAAGGCTTTGGACCATCCTCCGCTGTTTTCCCAGGCACAAGCAGGGAGCTGGATGGGAAGTGCGGCACTGGAAGATGAACTGGTGCCTATAAGGGATACTGGCACATGTAAGGTGAGGACTTCAGCTACTAGGCTACTGTGCCAGGTCCCATGTATTCTTATATATGTTTATATATGTATAAGGATACAATGTTTTAAGAACATAATATTGCCCTCCCTCCATCCCTTGCTACTGTCCTCCCTTTTCCATCCTTTCTTATGTGGAGTAGTAGTGTAGAATGTCCTTTCTGTGGACAGACTTATCCTGCCATCTTTGCATTTAGGGCAAGCATGCTCCTTCGTCTTTAATGGACCAGTTTGTTTTCAGATTACATAATGATTCAGCTGGTCACCAAATATAGAGTACAGTAGTCCCTCTTTATCCACAGGTGGTGTACTCCAAGACATTCTTAGAGTACACTGAAACTAGAGAGCACCGAACCCTAAATACTGTGTTTGTTTCTTAAGCATACCTGAATCTGATAAAGCGCACTTTATAATTTAAGCATAGTAAGAGATGGAAAAATAAAGCAATTATAACATATTTTTTTCCTCTGAATCTTCCATCTGCTAGTCCACTCCCCAAAGGGCAGCAATGGCCAGGATTGGGCCAGCCCAAAGCCAGGAACCATGCCATCCACGATGTTCATTGGTGACCTTTTGAGCAGTGTTTTTTCTAATTCCCTCATGTTTTTAATATGCTGTTTCATGATGACTGCATCTGCCAGAAACATTTTAATGTCACAGCAAGTCTGTGATCCATTCCCTATGGTATTGCCTACAAAAACTGCACCAAAGGATATGTGATGTGCTGAAAAGCAGCTTACTTTATTATATATACATAGCCATGTGCCTCTTTCATTTAACAACTTGAAAACAACATGGATGGATGTTTGACATAGGGGTTAAGATGCCACTTGGTACATCTGCATCTCATATCAGAGTATGTGAGTTTGAGTCCAGCTTTGTGTCCATGCATACCCTGGGAGGCAACAGGTGCTGCTTTAAGTAGCTGGATCACTGCCAGCTATTGTAGAGACCTGGATCGAGTTTCCCAATCCCAGCTTGGTCCTGACTATGCTGGGCATTTGGAGAGTGAGCCAGTGGTGGGGAAATTCATTCTCAATCTCTCATTTGCTCTTTCATTTGAAAATAAAATTACAAAATAAATAAATAATTTTAATGATAGTACAAAATGATTTTGAACAGTCTCTACTACTACCTCTACTGAATGCTAAGAATAATTGCTTTAAATGAGAGCAAGTTGGGAGCATAATGACATATCAAAGAGGTAGGCGATACCAATTTGGTTCAGTTATAAGTAATCCAGAAACAAATATTTCCAAGTACTTTTAAGAAATAATTTGCATGCTTTTCTCTCTCTCATGAAGTTCAATGATAGAACTAATCTGTGTGTGTTTGTGTGCCTGCCAATTGGAAGAATTTCACTGAAGAAGTCAATTTAAGAAACTTAGATTTTGTTCTTGTGTGACTGGAACTAATCAAAAGAAACAAAAAAAGTTCTGCAATACTGCACCCAGAAGAAAGAAGGGTTAATTTGGTGTAAGTGTTGAGATTTTTTTCTTTCTGTTTTTCTAAAATGGTGTTACCTGGGATTCTTGGAACGGTCAGCGTTTGTATCACTCTTTGAAATAGTTGAGTTTCCCCAGGTGCTCAAAGAGTTTGGACTATTAGAGGAGGGAACCAAGCCTTGACAACTATTTACTACTCACAAGTGTACTTGAGTTTGTTTTTAGTATTGTTTATATAGCTTAGAGGGATGCACAGCCATGTGGGCTTCCAATTCGAATGCAGAGGTTTGTTGTATGCAAAAAGGTGGGTGGAACAAATTTCTCAATTTTTTTCTTCTGTGTCTGTTCGAGGAAAGGGGAGTGGGCCTCTCCTTGCTATCAAACTGCATCAGCATCTAGGGATGGGGAGGTTCATTTGATGATTCCTTAGAGACCCTGGTGTTGGGCTAGAGTATTCCAAGGGTGTAACTTGAATGGTTTGGATAGTTCTGAGACATCACTGGCTTCATTGCAGCAGGGTTGAGAAAATCTTTTCAATGTCTATTGGTTGACCAAGTCCACTTTTGTGAATCTGTAGACCCAGGAATATGTTGCAAAGCTTGGCCAGGAGAGTGGTCTGACTTGTTCTGCTTTGCATCCTCTGACAAGGCACTTGAGCTCCTCTGGTGTCTGTCATCTCCCTCTCATGCATCTGGGCATGCTGTCCACTGCACAGGTGTCAGCAATTGAGGAGGCCCAGTTCTGATATCAATATATGTACTCCAGGTTGGACCACACATTTTGTGATTTTCCCTGTGGACAGGGTTTGAGTCCAGTGGTCTAGTCGGTGAGTCCCCCAAGGAACCTCACTGGGGTGAGCTGAGACTTGATTCTTGTGTGTGCTGCGGTCAGGTTTGGTCTGTCATCTTCACCAGCCAGCACATGTACCAGTGGATGCAACTGTCCAATTTGTTTTGCCTCTGGCGCCATCTCATGCAAACCTTTTTGTGCTATGGCCTAGCCCAGGCCAGCCTGCTACACACCGGCGGGTGCTGTGGCCTTCTCACACATACCAGCCTAGTCTGCTGCTATCCCTAGCACTCATGTTCACTAATGGGGTGAGGCAGTTCCAGATTTTCTAGTGGAGGAAATGTTTGTTATATTGGAACATAGCACCCCTCAAAATGCAGAATCCATTGTGTTATCAGGATATTTGGGCAGTACTGAATGTGAGCTTATTTTTAGAAGAGCTGTGTTTTCAGTTGCCTATACTAATTTCAGAATATAAAAAGCAAGAGACTGCATTTGATCTTAGGCTGTGGTTCCTGATTCCAGCTTCTTGCTAATGAGCATTCTAAGAGGCAGTAAGTGATGACTCAAGTGATTGGGTCCCTGCCACTCACATGGGAGACTGGATCAAGTTTCTGGCTCCTGGCTTCAACTTGGCCTAGTCCAGGCTGTTGCAAAAAAAAAAAAAAAAAAACTGGCGAGTGAGCTTGTAGATGGGAGTTCTTTCATGGTCCTTCTGTGTTTTTGCTTCCCAAATGAAAAACAGAAAAGTATACTACTGGTTTAAATAGTACACGAACAGCTTTTCTGACATATTTATCTTTTGTGTTTGACTGCAAGGCATATAAGTAGTCTGTCATTATGCTTAGACTATTTCTTACATTGTAAAGAATTATAGACATTATTTTGTATATTCACATTTTAATATTACGTGTAGGGGTAAAAGGTCCACAAGGTCACAAGCTATTACTTAGCACATATTTCAATATGTGTCAGTGAATTTGTGTTCATAAGTAGACAAAATTATGCCAAAGCCATATGTCTTAGCTTTTTTTTAAAGAAAAAAGTATTTTTCTCATCAATTCTCCCTGTTAATGTGATAGTAATATGAGAACAGATTCAATGTAGTTCCTAGATTATAAGGATACCCTTCCCATCCTTCCTTAATTATTGATATATATATTTTCACTTGATCCTTAGCTTTATTTAAAAAAGTGAAAAGGGTGGGCCACCGACAGGATCCTAGACTAAGTTTCATTGCTTTTCCTCAGGACTGTGGAGGATCAAATCAACACCCTTTATATTAACATTTTCTTTGATATTCAGTAGCAACAGTTGCTGCAGCTTGTGTTGTTTACATTTTGTTCCCAAGATAGTTACATATTAAAATCTCTTTTCACTGTTGAACATCAACATTTGAGACTATGTTTCTTCTAGCACTTAATTGTTATCTATTTCTACTCTATCATTTTTCCTAAAATACTTCAACTATCAGAGCCAAGATTTGATAAAACCTGAGTTACATCGTGTTACTATTAATGACTTTTGCAGAAATTTGTTTATTATACTTGAAAGTCAGAATTACAGAAAGAGAGAGACAGAGAGACAGAGACTGTCCATATGCTCAGTGGCTCACTCCTCAAATGGCTGCTGTGGCCAGAGCCAGGAGCTTCTTCAGGGTTTCCCACATGGGTGTCGGGGCCCAAGGACATGAGCCATCTTCTGCTGCTTTCCCAAGCCATAAGCAGGGAGCTGGATCAGGAGTGGGGCAGTTGGGACATGAACCACTCCCTTATGAGATTCCAGTACCTATAGGCAAAGGATTAGTCTCCTATGCCATTCACATTGGATCCATCCCCATGACTTTTAAGTGGGAAGCTGAAGGATTCTTTATAGATTGGGACCTAAACTACTATATACATTTATGACATCAAGTTAAATATTACTTAAATTATACTGGACCCCATAATTTGTGTTTTTGCAATTAAAATCTTGACCATTAAATTGTCATATTTCAAGTGGTATAAATGTATCAGGATTATAGAAAATGACAGGTTTTTCTATTAACTCTGAAAATGTATGTAGCTGATATAGCCCATTAGCATTTACAAATAAATTCTTGGTTTATCTACAAGGTAGATTGGCATTTAACTACTAAGTTGTAAGTCTGTCTTAATGATATTTTGCTTAACATTCTAGCGAAGAAAATCATATAAATACTTTCACAATCACTGTTGAAGCAAAATACATATTCAGAGAGATTGAAAACCTGAAGTAGCAAGTGTTTTGCAACCTGGGTTTAGGTTATTAGTTATTTGTTGTCCAAATATTGGTCACCTTTTCTTATCAGACATTTTTAACAAGTTAATTTTTTTTTGATGTGGATGCTATGATTTAGAAAAATTGTATTAAATTAGGAACTGCTATAAAGATAGCAGAAATGTAGTCTCTTACCTTTGCTAGAGTTGATTATAGAACCTTCGAGACCCAATACAGCTCTGTCTGCTCGAGGCCAACCTTGCAACCCAATTTTCTCATTCCACTTTTGTGTTATTTTTGCTACATACAGCTTCCATTATCACTTTTTTTTTAAGATTTATTTATGTGTTTTTGTATTTATGTTGGAAAGTTAGATTTATAGGGAGAAGCAGAGATAGAAAGATCTTCCATCCACTGGTTCACTCCCCAAGTGGCCTCAATGGCCAGAGCTAAGTTGATCCAAAGCCAGGTGCCTCTTCCAGGTCTCACATGTGGGTGCAGGATCCCAAGGCTTTGGGTTGTCCTTGACCGCTTCCCTAGGCCGCAAGCAGGAAGCTGGATGGGAAGTGGAGCAGCCAGATACAAACGCATGCCATATGGGATCCCAGCACATACAAGGTGAGGACTTTAGGCACTAGGCTACTACTCCAGGCCCCACTTTTTGTTTTTAAAGAGCATGATTAAGTTGATAAATGAGGAAACAATTGCAAAACAATTTGCTAGTTTTATAAATTTCTAGATATTAGAAGCAAAGACCTTTTAAGAACTGTTTTAAAGGTGTTTATTTGAATAGCAGAGACATACCCTCTGGGGTGGGGGTGGTGCCCCTGGGAGAGATCCCATTCACTGGTTTACTCCTGAAATTTCTGAATAGCCTGGACTGTGCAGGTCTAGAGCCAAAGCTGAGAGCTGGGAGTGTAGTTAAAGTCTCCCATGTGGTTGGCAGGAACCCAGTTACTTGAGCCCTTGAGTCATCATGACGGCCTCCCGGGGTGTGAATTTGTGGGGAGCTGAGTCAGAAGCTGGAGCTGCATACTGATCGCAGGTTCCATGATGTGCTAGTTGGAAATCTTAATTGACAACCTTAGCTATTAGGCTAAATTTCCACCCCCCCTTTTTTTTTGCCCAGGACCCCAAATGTTCCTTTTTATAAGGCAAGATATTCTCATACTTACCTAGTTACCAATTTTAGAAGTGATTGGAAAAAAAATTTGTACTGTTGGCCATAATAATAAATATGCACAGTGCATTTTAGTGGCTTTGATAAGGGTCTTAAAAAGTGTTAAATGGCTATATAGAGATGGTATTTGCAATTGCATACAGGAATGGATACATTTTACTTTTTTAAACATCAACTTATTTAAGGCAGAGTCAGAGAGAGAGAAACAGAGGTAGAAACGCAGAGGTCTTCCATCTACAGGGAGCTGGATGAGAAGTGGAGCAGAGATCTGAACTGGACCCCATGACTGTATGTTTTAAATGTTCCCTTTACTCTCTGCTTCCTAACACACCAAAAATCAGGGAGATGAGATAGAATATGACTTCTTCTCTATTGCTTCTCTTAAAAGGCAAACTTTAAATACAGAATCCTTTTAAAAGATCACTTACAGTGTCGCTAGTTTTGAGCAGTTTGGAATTAGCTAAAACATCACAGTCCCATATCAGTATTTTAAAGACAGAGAAAAGCTAAAGGAAGAAAAAGACCTAGTAAGGTTTGCTTTGGCAATAGAAACACACAAAACAAGGAAATAATGAGAGAATTTTTTTCTTGTTCCACAATCTGTTCTTTGAAGTTTAAGCCTACATATCTTATGATTTTCAACAGTCTCAAGCTTAAAAACAGAACAACTCAATGTTATACCTGGACTTTCCTTTTTAAAAGTAAGGATTGGGGCCTGCACAGTGGTACAGTAGGTTAAGCTGCTGCCTGGGGTGCTATATCCCATTTGGACACCAGTTCAGGTCCCAGCTGCTCCACTTCCCATCTAGTTTCCTACTAATGCACCTGGGAGTGCAGCAAAGCATAGCCTACATGCCTACATGCCTGCTATCCATGTGAGAGATCTGGATGACGCTTCTGGCTCCTGGCTTCAGCCTGGCCCAGCCTCAGTCATTCCAGCCATCTCGGTAGTGAACCAATGAATGGAAGATCTCTCTCCATTTTCTGTAAAGCTCACTTCCAAACAAACATAAGCAGTGGGGATAAATAAGTGAAAAGAATAAGCAAAGTAAGTTTGTTACCAGTTTTGATTTGTGTGCTCTTTCTATTTGGCTTTGGCTCTGTGATATCCAGTGGTGAGTTGGAGTCAGCTTGCTCATTCAGTTATACCCCTTTCTCTGCAACATCACCTTTATATGGTCAGGAGTGGGGAGCAGGGAGAGGAAGAGGAACAGTTATACTGCGGAACTTGGCATACACTACAAATCAAAGCTTCTTCCTACAATCCTGAAAGCTAGTTTTGATAAGCATTGCTGCTGCACCCACCCCTGAAGGTACTTACTTGATTTTCATTTTCACAGTCAAAAAATAGATTCCATTGCACTGACAATAGAGAACTAATACAGAATGTTGATGGAGAGCAGAGGCAGTAGAAGCAAACTCTTGGGTTCACATACTAGCTCTGTACTTAGTAGCTTGTATTGTGCTAGGCAAGTTACTCAGGCTTACCTTTAAAAGAGAGAACAGCAATACCTACATCATGGATATTTGTGTGCTGGTTAAGCATGTTAAGAACCTAGTTTCTCGAGAGCACCCCACCTCCCGGCTTCTTTTCCGGAGGTGCTTCCCTTTCCTTCCCTTCCCTGCTCCCCGGTCCCTTTGCAAATAAACTTTTCTGTTTGTAACAACAACAACAACAAAAAAGAACCTAGTTTCTAGGTGGATACTATCTATTATCCAGAGCATAGCAAGGGACCAGGAAGTGAATGAAATTTGCTGGCAATTAAAGTAAATGTCAGAGGGTACTTAGCACTGACAACTGTCTCTGGGAAGCCAGATTTACTACTTCTGCTATAGTCTCAAGATTAACTGTCCTTTTTGAGTCAGTGGTAGACTGGAAGGATAAAAGTGAGAATCTCCCTCCTAGAAGGGAAATTGCCCGATGTGAGAACTGCATGATCTGCAAAGTACATTCTAGCTACAGAAGTACATGATGGTGACACATGTGATTGGGCACAGTCTGATTACTGTATTAAATAATGATTTTAAAGGAAGATATAGTGTCAACAATCATAATTAGGATATCCTAGCGAAGAAAATAGCATGGTATCAATGACTATTTGAAATGCCCATGTGCAATTGTTAAACTTAAGTGTTTCTGTACAATTACCTGTGTTACTCAGTGGAATATGCTCCCTGACGGTATAGTTAATGAAGAGACTCTGTACCCAGGGCAGGGTTTTCAGTTTAGCGAGTGAGCTATGTCACTGGAGATAGGAACCAAAATAAAGTAGTAAGTAGAAATTAAAAACCAAGTAATGGCAGGAGAAAAGGGAACATTTATTTTCTTCCCTTCGAGTTTGGGGAAATTACATAGGAGCAACATTGAGCTGGTAGTTGATGAAAACAGGAGTAAGCCAAGTGCAGGACTGGAGGGTGTTGTGGTCAGAGTGGGCCTTTAGGCTGACCGAGCAGAATGAAAAAAGAATTCTGTAAAGTGAGTAACAATAGCCAGGCATATGTGTCTGGATTTGGGTATTAATGAGCTGAGGATGTAGTAATAACCAACAAATTGGAAAGGGTGCATCTGCAGGATCACTTTCCAAATGGACAGAACTGCCAGAGCTGAGCTCATCTGAAGCCTAGAACAAGGAGCCTCTTTGGGGTCTCCCAGGCGGGTGCAGGATCCCAAGGACTTGGACCATCCTCTGCTGCTTTGCCAGCTCATCTGCAGGAAGCTGGATTGGATTTGGAGTAGCCATGACTCAACCTGGCACCCATAGGGGATGCTGATGCTTAAGCAGCAGTCTTACGCGCTATGTCCTGTGCCTCCAGCTTTTCAAAACATGATTTATTTCTCACGGAAAGAGTGACACAGAGAGGAAAAGAGAAATTAATTTTCCATCCCTTGGTTCACACACGAATGGCAGCCAAATGGGCACCAGAGTTAGATTTGAACCAGGGAAAAGGTGGGAGCCCCCAGGTCCATCTCAGTGTTTTATATGGATAGCAAAGGTTGCGCCCACTTAATGTCATGTCCTGTTGCCTTCCCAAATGTATTAGCAGAAAGCTGGAGCTGAGGTGGAGAGGCTGGGAATCCAACCCGTGGCTCCAAGAAGTAAGCCAGGATTGCAGCCAGCCGATTAAGCCTCTGGGCTACAGTGCTGACCTGTAATGGGGGACCTCTTCGGTGGCCCTTAAGAGCACCTTCTTTCCCCTCAGCTGGCCTTGTCTGCTTCCAGCTCTGCCTCCCATAGGCTTCTTGGGAAAAATGGGTGTATATCATTGACAATGTCATATTTTAGTCCTGCTGCAATTCTGATGGAGTACCAAACATGGTTTTTATTTTTGAATTAAGAAGTTTATTTTCTTTCATAGAAAGCCTGGAAGACGTGGAAAAATCTAATAGAAAATGAAATGGCTTGCAGCTATGCAGCACAGTGATCGCCCTGTGTTCTCGGTTTCCATGCAGTGGAAATTTGACTTTTTCAATTTGACTTTTTCATGTGATAGCTATTTTTTGTCACTATTAATATTGTATTAAGAAAATATATAAAACTTAAAAGTAGATATAAATCCTGCAGATAATAGCGTTAACATTTTAGGAAGATTTGTTGTCATTTTGTTCTTTTGATCTGCGTATGTTTACAGGATAATTGTACATGCTCCTTAGTTTCATGTTAGTCTTCTATTCTGCTTTTTTTTTTTTTTTGGTGTTTTTCCCTGTCATCAAACATATTCCAAGGGTTTGCTTGTATTTGAAGTTGTGGCCCCTTGTGGACTGAAGGAGCCTTTGAGCTTCCACAATCTTATGGGAGATCACATGGGTATGCCATAAATATGTACATTTACATGACAGTTGAAAAAAGATTTTTTTCAATGAATTTTAAGGTGAAACTATGTGATGGGAGAAGTTTGTATTGGAGCATTTCACACCATAATATGCTCCCTAGAGGTTTGTGTGTAAATATACTCATTAGTAGCCGTGAACATGGTCTAATCTAGCTCATATACATTGCCTGTCTTGATCTTAGTCTTTGGGAGGTTTTCATGACTTGTTATTTAGATCTTTCTCTTGGACTGGTATGTTTAACAACCATCTGAGATGCAGGGTCTCCTATGGGATAAGATCATGTCTGGCTGCTCCACTCCCCATCCAGCTTCCTGGTAATGGCCTGGGAAAAGCCACTCACTTGGGAGACCCAGTTTTCATGTGCATCTGGGTATGTTCTCTATTGCACAGGCATCAACAACTGAGGATGCCCAGTCCTGATACTTGTATTCCTAGGTCAGACCACATGTCTTATGATTTTCCTTGAAGATGGGGTTTTGAGTCCAACAGTCTAGTTGGGGAGTCCCCCAGAAAGATTGCCTGGAATGACCTCAGACTTCACTCCTCCATGTGCCAACTAGTGCAGAGTCAGATTCAGTCTGTTACTACCACCAGCTAATGCACATACCAGTGGAAGCAGCTGCCTGGTCAGTTCTGCCTCCAGCTCCATCTCTCAGGCAAACCTGTGTGTGCTGCAACTCAGCCCAGCCCAGCCTGCCTCAGGCCAGGACTTCACAAACACCAGCGGGTGCCACAGCCTAGTCAAGATGATCCCCAGTAACCCCTACCATGCCTGCCCCAAGACCTAATTTTTTTGGTATGTTGACCAGTGTTGTGGCCTAGTCCATCCTGTCCCACATCCCCTCCGGTTTTTATGTGCACCCATGGGTGCTATGGCCTAGCTCAGCCCAGCCCACCACCAGACCCAGCCCACACCCATGCTGATGGGCGCTGTAGTCCTGTCCATCCTGACCTACCCCTGGCCCTTGCTCTCATTTTAACCAGTGGGAGCAGCAGTCTAGCCTGTCTCCAGTCCCAGCTATTGCCATGGGTGCTATAGTCAAACCCAGCCAGGCCTGACGCCAGTTCCGGGTCTCATATAAACCACTGGGTGCTGCGGCCTGGCCCACACATATGCTGATGGGTGTAGCAGTCTGGCCTGGCCTGGCCCAACCACATCCCAGTTCTCACTCTGAGTAGCAGGAGCTGTGGCCTAGCAGGAGAGTCCCCAAAGTTCCCTTACTAGACCTGCTCCCAGTTTTAGATCTTACCTGTGCCAGCAGGTGCTATGGCTCTTTCTGGCATGGTCTGCTCCCAGTGCCAGGTTATGCATGTGCCAGTAAGTACTGCAACCTAGCCCAGCCCTGATTGCAGCTACACCCTGTTCTCGCATGTGCCAGTGGATGCTGCAGGCTGGCCCAGCCAAGCCTGCTCCCAGCCTCGGCTCCCATGAGTATCAGTGAGTTCTGTGGTCTTTCTAGCTCTGCCCAGGATGAGACCGGCAGGTGCTACAGTCCTGCAGGAGAGAGCACACAAATCCCCTACAGAATCTATCTTCAGTCTCAGTTCTCATGTGGCTCTGGGTGCTGTGGCACCCAGTCTGATGTATACCACCCTGTACCCCGACAATCACCAGTGGGTAGCGCAGCCTAGTCCTACCATGGCTGCCCTATAATCCCAGCATTTGCATGTGCCAGTGGACAGCAGGTGATTCAACCTAGTTCAGCCCAAGTCTCACACATGGACAGGTACCTTGGCTTGACCCAAACATGCCCAGATTCCCCTTTCTGATCCCCCTCATCTCAGCTCCATCAATTACCTGTAAGTATAATAGCCTGGTCTCAGAAGCCCATAAAAATCATTCTACACCTGTCAAACAACCTCTCAGTGGTTCCTATTCCAATATGTCCTCAGACAGGCTTCCCCAGGCAATCTGCTGCATCCCTTTCCCACTTATGCTGGGCGTCTCAGCAGGATCCGGAATGGAGAACTATGTTCACCTTAAAAAGTGCCAAATATATTTTAGTAGGTGTGTAGAAAATGACTTAGCACATAGGAGATATTTCCACCAACCCTCTCACCCGTAACTTTGTCTTGTAAATAAATAAAATAAATCTGCAAACATCTATTTATTGGATAAAGAGTGAAAGCCTTGTGCTGAAGCAATAGAGCAGTAATATAGCATCATCTCCCATGTGGGGATTGTAGACCAAGTCATTGAGCCAGCACCTCCAGGCTCTGTGGCCTCCAGAGCAGCTGGGTCGAGTCAGGCATCAGAGCCATCAGTCTGGCATGGGGTGTGGGTGTGTTGTCATGAGGCCAAAGGCCTGCCCTGGGAGAACTTTTGCTTGTTGCCAAGTGTTGGCAGCTCTTGCTCTGAGGGAGCCGACCTCTGGCACACGTGGTCAGAGTCGACTCCAGCCCAGGAGCAGTTTCCCTCGCCACCTGGAAGCTGAGTGATGGTGAGGATCCTGAGCTTTGTCTCCTTAGGAGTTGTTGCCAAACTCACAGTACCTGCCCTGTGTTGCCACAGTTCCTAAAGCAGCTCTTTGATGACACCCACCTTGTGGCTCTGTGGGCAAAGGAGAACACAAGGGCCCTTTGTTATTCTTCCGGGTCCTGGTTTGTATTTCCTTCTCAGCTGTGTGTGTTCCCCTTGCAGATGTCATGCTAGGCAATTGCTTTCCACATTAACCTGTCTGCTTAGGACAGTGTTGATGTTGTCCAAAAGGAAGTTTCCTGATTCTTGCTGAGCTGTAGGAAGGCAGCTTTAGGTTCAGAATCTAGTTGTGAATCACTTGAGTGTGATACTTGAGGCATCCAGATAGGTGCAAATCCAGGATTCGCGTTAACCCTACCTCTATAGATATTTTAAGATGGAAGATGGAACCAGCGTGGTGGCCTAGCAGGTAAAGTCCTCACCTTGAACACACCAGGATCCCATAGGGTGCTGGTTCTAATCCCAGCAGTCCCACTTCCCACCCAGCTTCCTGCTTGTAGGCTGGGAAAGCAGTCAAAGCCTTGGGATCCTGCACCCACATGTGAGACCTGGAGGAAGTTCCTGACTTTGGACAGGAGCCGCACTGGCTGTTGCAACCACTTGGGGAATGAATCTTCAGACAGATCTTCCTCTCTGTCTGTCCTTCTCTCTGTATATCTGACTTTTCAATAAAATCTGACTTTTCAAAAATGTGAAAGAGGAATATAGGATGGAAGGAAGGGAGAGAGAAAAAAGAAAAATCATCTGTTTGCTGGCCTACCGCAAAATGGCCACAATCAGCTGGGTTGGAGTAGGCCAAGGCCATAACCCTGGAACTCCTTCTGGGTCTTCTATGTGCATAGCAGGGGCCTGCACATTTGAATTGGCATCTGCTGCTTTGCCTGATGTGTTAGTAGGGAGATGGATGAGAAGTCAAATAAGGCAGTGTCACACTGGCTGTCATATGGGATCCCATTGTTGCAAGTGGTGGCTAATGCAGAATACTGCAACACTGGCCCCTCTGATGCAATTACGTAAGTAGGGGATACCAGAACCAGGTTTGAGGTTGCTGTAATCATTTAGGCAGGAAAATTTTATGCACAAGAATTGCAGAGATGAACATAATGGGGAGACACTAAGGAAGTAAGCAGCTCATCTATGATTGACTAGTTGAACATTAAGGATTTAAGCATCAATACAGGTGACCAGAAGGGTCATGAAACAGTAATTGTAATGGGATCAGTGTAGAGTGAACAGTTTTTTCATAGCTACAAGAATTGATAGTGGATGGGATATATCATAATGTATAGAAATAGGTCTTTTATATTTATATAAAGCTAACTGAGACTTTATAGTTTGACTCCATACAGAATGTATAAACATGGTTTATGGCAGGTTGAAAAACAGTGTTGTTTCTAATATGTACACAGTGTCCACTTCTTGACTCTCCTTGTGCTTTAGTCTTCATGTGCTCACAGTAGCCGGGATGTTCATGAGTATCCAGTCCATATCTTCTTTTTTTTTTTTAAGATTTATTTTTATTATGTTTTTATTGGAAAGGCGGATATACATAGAGGAGAGACAGAGAGGAAGATCTTCCGTCCAATGATTCACTCCCCAAGTGAGCGCAAGGGTCGATGTTATGCCAGTCCGAAGCCAGGAGCCTCTTCCGGGTCTCGCACGCGGGTGCAGGGTCCCAAAGCTTTGGGCCGTCCTCGACTGCTCTCCCGGGCCACAGGCAGGGAGCCGGAAGGGAAGCGGGGCTGCCGGGATTAGAACCGGCGCCCATATGGGATCCTGGGCGTGCAAGGCGAGGACCTTAACCAGTTGCTCCACTGCGCCGGGCCCCAGTCCATATCTTCTAAAACAGTAACACTTATTTCTCTTCATCAGAAGCTTATTTGAAGAAATTTACATATGTGATTGTGTGCCGGGTTGTGTCCTAACTGCTCTACTTCTGAGTCTGCTCTCTGCTAAAGGCCTGAGAAAACAATGAAAAAAAAAAAAAAAACTCAGCTATGTGGGTCCCTGCCATCTAGAATGATCTCTGGGTTCCTGGCTTCAGTCTGGCCTATCCCAGGCTCATATGGGGATGAGGCAGTGGCTTAACCTGTGGCACTCCTAAATATATTTTTAAAATTAATAACTTCAGACATAGGGAAATTTTTAGATAGCATGCTGTGGGGTATTTCAGTTTGGCTGATCTTTTAAAAAGTTTGTCTACTAGGGACTGTTAGTTCGAGGGACTGAGCAATAATTCTTTTGTTGTGTTTACCTGAGAGACATAGAGAGACAGAAAGATCTTGAGTCTTCTGAATTCCTTCCCATATGCCCACAACTGCCAGGGTTGGGCTGGGGAAAGAACAAGGAACCAGGAACTCAATCGAGGTCTCCCACATAAATTGCAGGGACCTGCTTGTTGGGCTTGCTGCCTGTAAGGGCCCCCACTAGCAGGAAGCTAGAATTGATAGCCAGAACCAGGAACTCCAACATAGGACATAGTCATCTTAACCTGCATCTTAACCTGTAGGCCAAAGATCCACTCTTCAGTAATAATTCTACTATGTACCTTGCTGTGTAAAGTTTATAGTCTTAATTTGACCTTCAATATGGTAACATGACTTTAATATTGTACCATTACATATATATTCTAGTCTAAAGGTCATTTTAGAGTATGTGTGTTTATATTTATTCCAGATTAGAGCTTGATCATTAATCTAGACTAATGCAACCTAATATCAGTAGTCTTCTCTGATTGGCAATATATTAACATTCAACAACTCTTATTATTGGACTAAGGTCATATAAACTAGAAGGAATATAAACCTTGATCAGTGTTGGAATGAGATGAGTGGTTTGACATTGTCACAACGCTGGGTAAGATAAGGGTTGCCCTTTATTTTTTCCACAAAACATATATGTGAAAGTGGAGAAAGGGGTTTGACATATATTAGGCCTTTAATAATAAACTTTGTCTCATTTGGGTTTGTTTGTATTTAATTGGTACAAAATAGAAAGATGCTTCTTTTAATTTTCTGTTAGCTTCGTTGCTAACCTAGTAGTTCATATACAACCATAGGACTCCTCGGGCAGATTTCTCATTGCTTCTGGGGATTTAGAAAAATGGCACAATGTGGAGATATATATATATATATATATATATAGTGTTTATATATATATATAGTGTGTGTGTTTGTATATATATATATATGTAGCTTGTAATTTGGACTTATAAACATTGTTTCAAATTACTGTCTTCGTAGGTAAATCCTTGTATGTGTTGGTAGTGAAATCTCATAATAGTCTGTTACTTTATTTATTGGGAACTGTGTATCTAAATATTTCTGTGCTTCTTCCATCTTGGATTCTCTAGGAGGTAAGCTCTATTTTTTCAACCATCCATGAAACTGTTTTTAAGCAGGCCTTCAAATATCATAAGATACAAATTAGTCCTCAAAGACAATATGGCTGAATAACAGGAACTTAACCTGAGTTAGGGGAGAGATTTTCAGATAAAATAGGTTTGTCAGTAAATTGTGATTTCCTGAAGATCAGGAATCAAACCTCATGCATGTTTATATCCCCTTCATCTTTTATATGTATAGTAGGTGCTCTGTAAATTCCTGTTAACTGAGAAGATATCCTTTCTTTGTATCATCAGGACTCATTTGCCCTCATGTTAGCCGTTGAATTTAGGTTAAGAATATCCTGGGCCCAACACGGTAGCCTAGCAGCTTAAGTCCTCATGTTCACGTGCCAGGATTCCATATGGGCACTGGTTCTAATCTAGATCCCTGCTTATGGGCTGGGAAAGCAGTCGAGGAAGGCCCAAGGCCTTGGGACCCTGCACCCGCGTGGGAGACCCGGAAGAGCTCCTGGCTCCTGACATCAGATCAATTCACCTCTGGCTGTTGTGGCCACTTGGAGAGTGAATCAACAGACGAAAGATCTTCCTCTCTGTCTCTCCTCTTCTCTGTATATCTGACTTTCCAATAAAAATAAATGAATCTTTTTTTATAAAAATAGCTAAAACCTGTTTTTAAAAAGAATATCTTAGGAAGTTAAAACTGCATTTATTCTCTCTTACAGGTGCAGGAGAAATTGTTGCCATCATGATCGGGAATCTGAAAGGCACCAAAATTCTACAGTCTATCCAAAGTGGCATACAAGTAACAATGGTCATCGAAGTGGGCAAAAAACATGGACCTTGGGTGAATCACTACTCAATTTTCTTTGTTTCCGTATCTTTCTTTATCATTACGGCGGCCACTGTGGGCTACTTTATTTTTTACTCTGCTCGAAGACTACGGAACGCAAGAGCTCAAAGCAGGAAGCAGGTGTGCCATTTTTTGCCCATTTTAAACTTTTTTAATGTTTCAATTGTAGTTTCAGTGTCATTCATTTTAATTTACTTGCTTGACAGTGACCTATGACACATTTTTATTTTTTAATGGTAGTAAATATGTATTATCTTTTTTTATTTACTTTTATGATGCAGTTCCATAGGCTCTGGCATTTTCTCTCCTCATCTGACCTTCCCCTAATGATTTCCCCTATATCATTACAATAGTATAGTCCTTCATAATCAGTCATAAGTACAACATTCTACTATTTAAGTCTATCCTGACATTGCAGATATGAACAATACCAGAGAGTCCAGCATCTTATTGTTAAGACATAGTTAACAGTTTCAGGCCTGGCTCAGTGGCCTAGCAATTAAAGTCCTCGCCTTGAAAGCGCTGGGATCCCATATGCCGGTCCTAATCCTGGCAGCTTCAATTCCCATCCAGCTCCCTGCTTGTGGCCTGGGAAAGCAGTCAAGGACAGCCCGATGCCTTGGGACCCTGCACCCGTGTGGGAGACCTGGAAGAAGTTCCTGGCTCCTGGCTCCAGATCAGCCCAGCACCGGCCGTTGTGGTCACTTGGGGAGTGAATCATCAGACGGAAGATCTTCCTCTCTGTCTCTCCTCCTCTCTGTATTTCTGACTTTCTCCCTCATTGGGAGTCCATCTTTGATACAGAAGTAGGCATGCATATTGCATTGTGCCTTGGACCCGGTTGACAGTGATCTATGTATACATTTTAAAAAGAATATCCACTCCATCTTCTCGACTCTCCCCCCACTGACCCTGCAATTTGTCAAGGAACTTAAGCTTGCCTGATTAAGTCTTCTAACACCTCATTAAAGAGCACAGGCAGCATTTAATTACCAGATGAATATGAATACGTATGTTCTTTTAAATAATCATTTCTGAAATTACAAAAGCACTTCATACCTATTATATAGAAAATTTAGAAATTAGAAGTGCAAAGGAGGTGACCTTCAGCTAAAATGCAGTGTACTGCCCCAAAGGTATCTGCTGTTATTTTTACACGTGTGTTTGCATGTGGGTCTGTGGCTGAGAAGGCAGGTTTAAACACTGAATCATGCATGGTGTAGTGCTGGGCTCCAAACAGAATTTCTACCACACTGTAATACGGATATAGTAAAAGAGACAAGGTATTGAAATCATGGAGTAAAGCTGCCAGAGCATGGTTGAACAAAGAACTGCACGTGTTTGTGTAGTATTAACCCTACTGCCTGTAACCTGTCTATCCTTCCTCCTGATAGCATCACTTTTCTCCTGACTCAGCTAAAATCCCATGGACACCCCCAGGCATACATTTTTCAGTTATACAGTCATCACTTGGTATCTGTTAGGGGTTTGTTCCAGGAACTCCCTCCCTCCCTCCAGGTACCATAATTTGCAAATATTTGAGGTTCTTTTGTAAAATGGTGTATTTGCATAGAACCTGTGTACTCTGTTCACATAGTTTGTCATTCTTTTTTAAAAAAGATTTACTTTTACTAGAAAGTCTGATATACAAAGAGGAGGAGATGCAGAGAGGAAGATCCTCCATCCGTTTAATCACTACCCAAGTGACTACCATGGCTGGAGCTGAGCTGATCCGAAGCCAGGAGCCAGGAGCCTCCTCCGGGTCTCCCACATGCATGCTCGGTCCCAAGGCTTTGGACTATCCTCTACTACCTTCTCAGGCCACAAGCAGGGAGCTGGATGGGAAGTGGGGCCGCCAGGATTAGACCCAGGGCCTATGGGCTACTGCACCGGGCCCTAAGTCATCCTTTAATACTTATTACACCTAATACAATGTGAATGCCATGTAAATAGTTGGTATGCTGTGTTCTGTTAGTAATAAGGGGTTCAGGTGCTTTTTTTTTCTGACTATTTTCAGTCTGAGGTTGTTGAATCCCCAGATGGAACCCATGTATAGAAAAGGCTAGCTCTAGTTGCTAGCAAAAATACAACTCTGATTAAATTGGGCTTTCCTGCAATTCTGTGCCTGTACTTGCATAGCTAAAGTAGCAGGAAGAAATATATATACAGCTGTACTGGCTGATCTCAAATTAATTTTGTGACCACAAACTCAAGAGTTTAATGCTGCCCACTAATCATACTGTTTTCTTAATCATTTACTCTGCTAATGGTTCTTTTGTCCTTGAGCCTCTGGCACCCCAGCCAGCTTTAGTCCCACTTGATATCTTATTCCGCTGATAAAACTGAGGGAACTCAAAAGAGTACTTCAAGTTCTGCAGCTTGGACTTGTGGTTTCTCTGCCTTCTCCTTTTTCTCACTTCCCGTATAATCTTCACCAGCAAGTCCTGTTGCCTTGACCTTCATTATATATTCAACATCCCCGCCACTGCCATTGCTCTTGTCCTGGTCCAAACTACCATCATATCTTACCTTCCCCTCAACACAACAGCGGAATGGTGTGCTGTTTCTTTGGAATGCTCAATATTTTCATTCTTTCAGGTGATTTTCTGTTAGAAGCAACAGAAGACATTTAGATGCCTGGAAGTCATTTCTGAAAAGGCTTTGCATTTCTAGCCACCTCTTGCCCTTTTTCTCCAAAAAGCAAAGAGAAGTGCAGTTTATTGGGGGGGGGGTGAGGAGAATAATGAGGATCATTGAAAATTAATTGAATTTCAAAGTACATGAGAACTTGAATTGTATTATAAAAACTTTATACAGATTATATACTGGCAAATGGAAATAAGTGATGATTATCTAAGTGTATAAAGTTAATTGACTTCTGTCCTTCCCTCAGGGAAGCAGCTTATCACATCAGTGGCAGGTTCAGCCTGTTACTAGCTATGGCCAAAAGAATGTTTAAAATTCCTAGGCTGTACCACTCAGTACCTTCTCACTGTATTAATAGTTGATGTTTCTGTATCATGCTCCTTTTTTTATCTGAGGCTGGATAAAAGTTGGTCTTGAGTATGACTAACTATTCAAAGGTTACAGTTACAACCACAGCTTAGGTTTGTGTATGTGCATGTTTGTGTATGTTCGGTATTTTAAATTCTACAATAAATGTTAACATGACATTACACTACAGAGGCAAGTCATAAGGATTATAAAAGAACTCTGCCTGGGGCCCAGCATGGTAGACTAGTGGCTAAAGTCCTTTCCTTGCATGTACTAAGATCCCATATGGGCGCCAGTTTGTATCCCGGCTGCCACACTTCCCACCCAGCTCCCTGCTTGTGGCCTGGGAAAGCAGTCAAGGATGGTCCAAAGCAGTGGGGTCCTGCACCTGCGTGAGAGACCCAGAAGAAGCTCCTGGCTTAGCTTAGCTCGAGCCATTGTGGCCACTTGGGGAGTGAATCGGTGGACAGAAGATCATTTTGTCTTTCCTTTTCTCTGTAAATTGGCACAGCTGTGTGAAGATGTTTCTGATGGTCTTAGAGCCTGGATTAATTGCTCCTTTGAACCTATTTTCACACCTTGTTGGTTTCTACAAATTTTGGGTTTGCATATGTTGCTCTTATCACAGCTTATATACAAATACTATACTGCTGTACTAGTACCTGAAATTAATTGGGAAACTCATTACATTATCTGCATGTGATACCACTATCAACATGCATGCATTTGTGTTTGATGTGTCTGTATGTATGCATCTGTTCCTGCCTAGATTTGAAAATTGTTTAGGGTCTTTCGTCAAACCATGAGAACTTGACCTCTTGGGTATGAACAGCTGGTCAAGTAAATTCTTGTCAAATGACAGTTTAGTCTTTCTCCTGACTTTCTCACTGAACAAAAGAAAGTTCTTACAATAGGTCTTAGACATTTTAGATATCCATTCACGTTAACTGACCAAAACACCCAACCAAAACATATTTTACCTAATTCAATATAATGTACAAATGAACTGGGTGAAAATAACTTTGTGTTCACTATAATTTTTTAATTGAACATGATAATAAAGAATAAGAATTAGTCCTATTTTCTGTATCAGCTTCAGTGTATTCTCAGAAATAAAAGGGGGAAAAAACTGTAGCTGAGATTCCTCAGTAACCAGAGCCATTGAAATTTTGATTAGAGGAGTGGCATTTAAGCTTCAGCTAAGAAAATGGGCCAACACCAGGCTTCTTTGAATCAGCTTTCAGCTCTACAGCCAAATGTTCTTAGACCAGGTATCTCTTGGAATTGGAGAGGATGTTTACATGTTTCTTTAAAAATATATATGCATACATAGGCCCCCAAGTCACAGTAGGTAGTTAGGATTAGATAATAGCTGACTTTGAGGCTTCTTTTTTTTCTCCTTGGTTTTTTCCTTTATCTTCTTCACCAGGAATGTGAAGCCTTTTGAAAGTGTCTTTGCTATTACACAATGGAGGCAGTGTACTGTGGTGGAGAGAGATCATGGGCTTTAAAAGTCAGATAAGACCTGGGTTTGAATTGAATCATAGCTCTGAAAAAAAAAAAAAAAAGGTCAAGCTTCTGAACGTTAGTTCTCTTGTCTATAAAATTGAAAATGCCTACTTCACAAGGCTGTTAAACAAGATGATACAAGTAAAAAACTCAGGGTTGAACTGATACATGATAGGGGCCCAACAAATGTTCTCTAAACTTTTGTTTTCCAAGATTTAGTGCAATATAGGCTTTTAATAAGTAGGACACTGAAATTTATCTTGCTTGAGAAAATCATAAAAATCTATTTCTATTTTCTAAATTCATAATATGTTCTTAGAGTAACTATTAGTCACTGGGAGAATGTTTGAAGAAAAAATCTAAGGCCTGGTCCTCCAGATATTCATAATCTAGGAGAGTAAGATACAAAGGATATAATTACAGAATATTTACCCAATGTCTGTATACACTCCTCGTTTAACAGGTATCTGGGTTGATTCCACGTCTTTGCTATTGTGGATTGTGCTGCTGTAAATATAGGGTTACAGGTCACTTTCTTATATGCAGATCTCATTTCCTTTGGATATATTCCTAGGAGTGGGATAGTTGGATCATTCAGCAGGTTTATTTTCAGTTCTCTTAGCACTCTCCATACTGACTTCCATAATGGTTGTACTAGCTGACACTTCCACCAACAATGAAGGAGGGTACCTTTCTCTCCACATCAATGCCAGCAGATGTTATTAAAGTTCTGAGTGTAGGCCAATCTCACTGGAGTTCGGTGGAACCTCAATGTGGTTTTTATTTGTGTTTCCATGATAGTTAGGGAATCTGAGCATTTTTTCATATGTCTATTAGCTATTTGAATTTGTTCTTCTGAAAAATGTTTATTTCCTTCACCCATTTCTTCACAAGGTTGTTTGCTTTGCTGTCACTGAGTTTCTGAAGTTCTTTGTAACTCCTGGATATTAGTCTGCTATCTGTTGTATAATGTGCAAAGATTTTCTCCCATTGTGTTGGTTGTTCCTTCACTGTTGTAATTATTTCATTCACAGTACTTGCAACAAAATGGTCCCAACTAGAAACCATTATGCTCATTGAAATAGACCAGTCCCAAAAGAACAAATATCATGTTTTCTGCAATATAGGGCAATCTTCTTGCAAAATACAAGATTGATAATATAGGTAAACATACATATATTTATCTAGAGGGACTGTATAGTAGAGACTGTTATATCGAGAAGTGAAGATATATTGCCGTGTGCATATCTACTCCTGGATCAGAGATGGACTCCCAATGAAACTGTTAAATATATGTTGAGAATAGGATGCTGGATTCTCTATCATTGTCCATGCCTACAATGTCAGGATATAGTTAAATATGATGGACATGTGACTGTTTTTGAAGGACTGCTGTAATAATATAGGATAGTTTGGGGGAAGGGAGTCAGGTAGGGAGGAGAGGAAATCTCAGTCTACAGAACTGTATCATGGAATAATAAAATAAATTTAATTTTTTTTAAATTTAAAAAGTAAGTTTTTAAAGCAGATCCAGGCTCAAAAAATTAGGTAAAAAAAAAAACCCAAATATTACAATTATAGAGTATGATAACACATAGAAACTGTGCTACCAGAACTTACAAGAGCGAATCTTGATATGGTGGCAAGGCTTTGAAAAAGTACACAGTATAATTTGTATAGTGATGTAGATACGTTATTGAGGTCCTTAATTTTTAAAAAAAACAAATGTGACTTTTTGCATGGGTACACAGTATCTTTAAATGGTGAGATACTACAGCAGAGCAACAGTGATGTGGGATGCCAGGATTGCAGGTGGTGCCATAACTTGTAGTGTCACAATACTAGCTGAACTTTAAAAGGTTTTATTTCTTTGGATCATGCAAAACACCTGACACTGTGTTTTCTTCTTAGTAGGTTCTCCATAGAAATCTGTTAAGGAGCTAGACCAGCCTGATGCTAAAAGCTGGGAGTTTCCTCCAGGTCTCCCACATGGGTGCAGGGCCCCAAGGCTTTGGGCCATTTACAGTTTTCCCAGGCCACAAGCAGGGAGCTGGACTGAAAGTGAAGCAGCTGGGACACAAACCAGAAACCATATTTAGCTTGTTGATCCACTGTGCCAGCCCCAATTTTAGTGTTTTATGTAGGGGAATGCATCTTTTGAACTTTTGGCATCACTGTGACACTGAAGTAGTTTGGATATTGATATTTTGTAAGATATTTCCTTTAAAACTCACTATGTGTTTTATACCCAAGTCGCTTACCTTGCATCCACAGTTAAAGAAAACAACTTTTCTTTTCTTTATGAAATTTCAGAAGGGGCTATTGAAAACAGTTAATTTTCCTTTTAAACAAGTTTTTATTCCAAGGATGTGTGATTATACATTGGTTTGTGCTGTGCTGCCAATACTGTAGGATACTTTATAGGCAATTTCTTGCTTGAATCTTCTGGTATCTTGGATTTTGCCCTTAAATATTTTATGTTTCCCTCCCTCCACCTAATGTGAAAACGATGATCTTAATGTAATTTCCACTGTTCTTCTAAGCTTAGATTCAGGCATTACATGTAAAGTTTGGTTTCAATCCTGTGCTTTAAATTAATTTGCATTATGATCTTGGCTATCATTTGGAAAGGTACATTTAACATTCACTCATAATAAACTGATAAGTATTAGCCCTGAGTCTGAAGCATTTAAATTGTATTAAATGAAAAAGCAACTATATAAACTTAATCAAGTGAAAATGCTAGAAAGGTATAACTTTTTTCTCACTGGAACAAGTTTCTGGCTCCTGGCTCCTAGCTTCGGTCTGCCCCAGCCCTGGCCATTGCAGCCATCTGGCAGGTGAACCAGCAAGTGGAAGATCTCTTTGTTCACTATACTGCAGTGCAGGTCCCATGTGTCAGATTTGATGTCAAACTAGTTAATATGAAAATTTTCAGTGTCCTTCCGTTCACTGTCACTCTATTACTTACTTACCTTACAAATAACAAATAGAACGGAAGGCATTTGTGTTCAAAATAAAGTCATCATAAAATTCCCCCTTCTAATTCACAAATCCCCTAAATGAGAGTGTAAAGACCTCTTTCCTGCCTGGAATCTTGGCCACCTGCTTAACTATTTCTGTTAAGCTATCTGCATATTTGATGATCGGGTAACAATCTAAGATATTTTTGCTTTTTTTGTGACAACAAATCGATCGTTTTTTCACTTTTTGGCATTAGGCCAAATACCTGTCACAAAATGTCTTTGGGAGACAGGCATCCAGGAGATCCTGTACTTAGATTGTTCCCTTCCAAAAATGCCTTTGCTATGAATATGTGTAGAGATGTTGAGGGCAGGTTATGTTTGTTGATGAATGGTGCGTTGTTTTTTTTGAATTGAATTAAATATTGAACTGAGTGCCTGTTAATGCCCAGAATTGTGCGGAACAATTAAGTCACGTTATCTCTGTAATTTCCATGGAACCTAGCTGTCAGATGGGGAGCTTATTGGAGTGGGGAGAGAGGGGAAACTATTGTGACATTCTCAGAGTTAACCTCTGGTTCTCAGCACCTTTTTTGGGTTGATTTTTCTGCTAATTTTGTTCATTTTACAGTTCAAAACAAGTTGAGTGTGCATCATCTATACTATACATGTCCATTTTAGATTGCACACAGCATTCACTCAGGTATGAAACCTAGGCCTTGCTTGAGTTTATACATATGTTCACATGTGGTATTCATGTGTGCAGTGAAAGGGAATGATTTATTTGCAGCATCATAGATAATCTGAGGTTAACACTAAATGTCACACCATTTGGGATGGTCTTCCTTTGATCAATTCATTTCACACAGCAGAGGGACAGTCTCTCAAGGATTCCTTCTTGATAATCTTTCTTTGATTCCTCTACACCCCATCTTCACTTCTGATTCAATTAGGAATAATGATATAAACCTTATTTCCCAAAGGAGCCTTGACTTGCCTTTGCAAGGTGAGTCCAGACTCAGCTAGACAAATGTTCAGTTGAGCAAAAAGATGGTACTCTCAGAATCAATCCCCTCTGTAAGCTAATAGTGGTTATGAATAGTATTTATTCTTCCTACTACCAGAAAATCTAGACATTGCCATTATCCTAAGATTATAGATGAATAAATAAGCTCAAACATTAAATGATTTGTCTAAATCTAAATGATATTCCAGTACACTTTCTTCTACTCATCAAGACATGAATTGTAACAGATGCACTTTGTGGTCCTCTGAGCTCAAAAATAGTTTCATGGACCCACTGCGATGGCTCAGGGGCTAAATCCTCACCTTGCATATGCCAGGATCCCCTATGAGCGCTGGTTCATGTCCCAGCTGCTCCACTTCCCATCCAGCTCCCTGCTTGTGGCCTGGGAAAGCAGTAAAAGATGACCCAAAGCCTTGGGACCCTGCGTGCATGTGGAAGACTCAAGAAACTCCAGACTCCTGGCTTTGGACTGGCTCAGCTCTAGCCATTGCGGCCACTTGGGGAGTGATTAGTGAATGAGGGAGGGATCTTTCTGTCTCTCCTTCTCTCTGTAAATCTGCCTTTCCAATAAAAATAAAATAAAATCTTTTTTAAAAAGCTTCATTGCTTTTTTTAAAGATTTATTTTTATTATTTTTTTATTGGAAAGGCGGATATACAGAGAGGAGAGACAGAGAGGAAGATCTTCTGTCCGATGATTGACTCCCCAAGTGAGCACAACGGCCGATGCTATGCCGATCTGGAGCCAGGAGCCTCTTCTGGGTCTCCCACGCTGGTGCAGGGTCCCAAAGCTTTGGGCCATCCTAGACTGCTTTCCCGGGCCACAGGCAGGGAGGGAGCTGGAAGGGAAGTGGGGCTGCCGGGATAGAACCGGTGCCCATATGGGATCCTGGGCGTGCAAGGTGAGGACCTTAACCACTGCGCCACTGTGCCACCGCGCTGGGCCCAAAAGCTTCATTGCTTTAAATACTCATAACACTTGAATCCATTTGGAATAGGGACAGGACACTTGACTTTTACCATTATGATCCCAAGGATGCTGTTTAATAAAGCAGTGAAGCAGAATATGTAGAATGTTTCATTAATTTGAAAAAATCCCGTCTCCTTTTAGGTAAATGGTACATTTATTGTGGCTAATTAAAGTTTAAATTGTGAAGTTGATTTATACATTGATTCCTACCCTATAAATATTTTTAACTCTCTACTATTTTCATTAAGCTTCTTTCAAAAATAGTTTTCCTAATATCTGCATTTTTATATTACAGAGACAATTAAAGGCTGATGCTAAAAAGGCTATTGGAAGGCTTCAATTACGTACGTTGAAACAAGGAGACAAGGTATATTTAAGTCTTTTCAATGTTTTGTTTTGTTTTAAGGCACTGCTACTAAGCCATACAAATTGAATGTTCTTACAAACTGTGGTTT
This sequence comes from Ochotona curzoniae, assembly GCF_017591425.1. NCBI lineage: Eukaryota > Metazoa > Chordata > Mammalia > Lagomorpha > Ochotonidae > Ochotona > Ochotona curzoniae. Next base: position 32,670,656 of record NW_024467087.1, on the reverse strand, counting down.
TAATTGGCAGTTATAAACCGTGTTGAATTTTTCTATTTATTGCTGGAGTTATGGTGAATAATGACTCGCAAAGTTGTCTAGGTCCTAATCCCTGCCTGGGACTGTTGACTAATGAGGCAGAAAGGACTACAGATATTATTAGTTAAGGGTCTTAAGTTGGGGGATTATCCTGGATAATTACAGTTTCCTTGTACGAGGAAGGAAAAGGGAGATTTTGCTGCAGAAAAATAGAAGATGTGGAGTGGCCTGAGGAAGAGGCTCTGGGCCCAGAATGCAGACAACCTCTAAAAGCTGGAAAAAGTAAGGAAAGGGATTTTCTCCTAAAGATTCCAGAAGGAACATACTGCCAACACCTTGCTTTTAGACTTCTGATCTTTGGAAGAGTGCTATTTAAAGCTGGTAAGGTATGACAGTTTGCCATGCTAGCAAAAAAACTAGTACAGTGTTCCAGTGTACTTTACTTGAACGTCCATTTTCCAATTTAGTTATACAACTCACTGGAATAAAAATATGCCATTCACACAATAGCACCAGTATCATTAAATACTTAGATAGGGGGCAAGCATTTGGCCTAACAGAAAGGATGCTGGTTAACACACAAGCGTCCCATATTGAGCTATCTGAATTTGAATCCAAGTTCCACTCTCAATAGCAGATTCCTGCTAATGTCCACCCTAAGGAATAGTTGGTGATGGCTCAAGTAGTTGGATCCCTGCTACCCACCTTATATAAAATACATGTGAGATCTACATGCTGAAACCTTCAAAACACTAAAGAAAGAAATCTAAATGAGTAGATTCATGTTCATGTATCAGAAGGCTCACTGTTATGATGTCAGTTCCTCCAAAAACTAAGACTCAAGGTAGCTTCAATAAAAACCCTAAAGAATTTTTTTGGAGCAGTTGGCAGATTTGTTCTAAATTTGTCTGGAAAAGCAGAATTAAAATAAAACAACTTTGATAAGGAAGCAAATCTTTGGATAATTTTTTAGTACTTTATTTGCAGAATTATTTTAAAGCCACAGCAATAAGATAGCATGGTGTTGGAGAATGGTGAACTTTAGGAATACATGGAATCAGGAGTTCAGAAATAGGCCCACATATATATAGTCAATTGCTTTTTGATGCAAGTCCCCTTTCCCAGAGGACTGCCACTTGTTGGCTGTTCTTGAGCAATGATTTACTATATTAAGCAAAAAACAAAAAAGTAAACATAAATAAGTGAACCTCAATCCATTAAATTTAATCTATAAAATTTAGAACTATGAAATTTCCAGAAGAAAATTTTGGAGAAAAATACATTTCATGTCAAATTACACAGGTACTTCCTAGATGTCAAAAACACATCTATGGGGCCCGGCGCGGTGGCACAAGTGGTTAAAGGTCCTCGCCTTGCACGCCCAGGATCCCATATGGGCGCCGCTTCTAATCCCGGAAGCCCCGCTTCCCTTCCAGCTCCCTGCCTGTGGCCTGGGAAAGCAGTCCAGGACGGCCCAAAGCTTTGGGAACCTGCACCCGCTTGGGAGACCCGGAAGAGGCTCCTGGCTTCAGATCGGCATAGTATCGACCCGTTGTGCTCACTTGGGGAGTGAATCACCAGACGGAAGATCTTCCTCTCTGTCTCTCCTCTCTGTATATCCGCCTTTCCAATGAAAAAATAATAAAAATAAATCTTTAAAAAAAAACACATCTATGAAGTTTAAAAAATGGAAAGTTTGACTTTGTCAAAATTAAGAATTTCAGCTATTTGAGCAACACTTGAAAAGACAAAGTGCAAAAGTGTTTAAATCACAAATCTTTTAAAGGACTGTCTAGGATATATTAAAAAAAAAAACCTGTAAAACTTAACAGTAAGGAAACAAAGTTTAAAAATGGGAAAGTAAAACAGTCACTTCTCCAAAAGAAAATAGCATAGTGCTATAAATCATCTGGGGAAAAAAGTCAAGAAAAATTAATTTTGTTGCAAAAAAATTGCAATTCATGCCTAGTTTTTCATAATGTACATTTCCATGAACTTTTAAAGACTCTCAACATGGATTTAAAAATGTTTACATCATAAAGTTATCTTTTAATTACAACTTTCCTTGCACATTTTGAAGTATCTTCATATGTTCATGACAGATAGCCACATAAAAAGAGGTCCACATTATTAGTCAATATGGAAATGCAAATTAAAACCACAATGAAATACCACATTCATTAGAATGACTAAGCTCAATACAACTGAAACAAGATATAGAGCAACAAGAGATCGCATGTATGTGCTATTACAAATCAAAATGGAAGTTCTTAACAGTTTGGAAGTTCTTTATGAATTTAACAATATAGTTATACTAGGACTCAGTAATCTTACTACTGATTTTCTAATCTTTTTTGTTTTTAGTTTATTTTATTATTTTATGATATGGTTCCATAGGCTCTTGGATTTCCCCTCCCCATCCCCAAATTCTCTTCCTCCAACTAATTTCCCCTACATTATTGTTATAATAGTATTGTGCTTCATAAACAGAGGAAAAAAGATCTCAGTCACGTAAAAACTTATATATATATGTTGTAAACATTTTTAATAAGCAATTGTTTGTAGCAGCTTTATGCATAATTACCAAAAACGATAAAGAACCCAGGTGTCCTTCAGCCCATGAATGGATAAACTGTGGAACATTTATTTTAAGGAATATTATTTAGCAATTGAAAGAGAATTTTCCTGATATACACAAAAACATGGAAGAATCTCAAATGCATTAAGTGAAAAAGGTTGGATTTAAAGGTGAAATAATGCATGACTTCATTTGTATGATATTCTAGAAAAGCCAAAACTATAGGGAGTAGGAACATATCAGTTGGTTGCCAGGAGTTGAAGCTGTTAGCTACAAAGTGATGGGAAGGGATTTGTTGGAATTACAGCACTACTCTCTAGGCTGTGTTGTTGATTCATTGTTGATGTTTATTAGAGTTTGCTAAACTGTACATGAAAAGGGTGGGTCATATTATATGCAAATTATGTCTTAATTTTTGAAAATTGGGAAAAATAGCAATGGAACTTGTACAAATACATTTCTTCAATTTTAAGACCAGAAAAAATTAGTGCTAGGTTTCTGTTTGTTCTTTTTCTCTTTCAGCTGCTTTTATTTTTCTAAATGTTTGAAATCTAAGTGATCTTAAATCACCTATTAAAACCTTGCAGTTACCTAGGCTTACCTAGTTGTTTAATAATAAAATGTTCCTTCTTGTATAGGAATCTATGCTGGTTAAATATACACATAGTTTGATATTTCTCTGTAGTCTAATGTGTTATAAATCAGAGTAACAAGCACTGTTTACTCTTAGGAAATTGGCCCTGATGGAGATAGTTGTGCTGTGTGTATTGAACTGTATAAACCAAATGATTTGGTGCGCATCTTAACCTGCAAGTAAGTCCATTTTCCTTTATATCATTAATAAGCTGACCCACAAAAAATGGTTGTAATGAGGAAAGCTATTTTAAATGTTTCCAAACTGAAAGAAAAGTATTTTAACTTATTTCCACATAAAGAGATTTTTAATAACAGTGAACTTGCTGTAAGTCTGTTATTTTGTTGCCATAATCAGGAACAATTTAATCCAAATTTATTCCATAGAAAAAGGTGAACCTACTCAACAAGTCAGTTTATACACATAAATACACACACATACACACAAGAGAGAGACACACACAAAGAATATATATGTGGTGTGTGTTCATGCATGTATAAATTGGCCTGTGTAGATTTAAGAGCACTTCAGATAGTTTGTAGAAAGAGTTAAATGATGTTTGTTTTGGTTTCAAAAACTCGTATACTTACATCTATACATAATGCTCTTATATACAGTTGTAATAGTACTAGATTATTTCATTTTAAAATCATTTTAAGAATCCCATTGGGGGTAAAATCATTTTATGTGCATTTATTTGGAAGTCTACTATTTAGGGTTTTATGTTATTATGCTTTTGCTTTCAACACTTGTAACATTCTTCTTTAAGTTAATAGCAATGCTTTTGGAATATATCAATTTACTGAAGCATCAGTACTGTGTAAACTCTGTACTGTATTATACTGTGCTAATAGGGGTTATTTACTATAACATTATACACTTAGAGAATGACACGATTTGAAATATTGTACAGTTTTAGTTCAGGTAATATCGTAACCACTTCTAAGTAATAAGTAATAAATCTGTGTGTGTGGGGGGGAGGATAAAGCTAGAGTAATGAAGCTTTTCATGTCTAAAGTACTATTTCATGAAGTTTCCAAATTTTGTTTCTTTGATGTGTTAATAGTGTATTTCAAAGGAAAGAAAGACACAGACTAAGCAAAGCTACATAGTATTAATCTGTTCATATACATTAGGCATAACATTTTTACTATTTGGCAACCGATAACTAAATTTTGCTTTTTTTATTCTTTCATTAGCCATATTTTCCATAAAACATGTGTTGACCCATGGCTGTTAGAACACAGGACTTGTCCTATGTGCAAATGTGACATACTGAAAGCTTTGGGAATTGAGGTAAACATTGCTACATTATTTATACGGGAGGGGCTAGAAAGGTGTGTTATTCATGTACATGGGCTTTGAGAATAGTGTCTTTTTTTCTAACCTATGTAATATGCTAGGATTACAATTTATACTTAAAATGGGGCATGTTTACATCAGACAGTGAGATGTCATATCCTAAATAATCTCCATTTTCCTTCCTCCTCTGCTCTCAAATGTATGTACTGTTACATCAGGGTTTGAAGTCAAGACCATAGAAATTACCAACTTGGACATTCCCCCTGCTTTCCTCTTTCTTAAATTTGTATAGTAGCCAACTTATAATTAAACGAACATGTATAATTTGTGCAAGGATAATAAATTCCCATTATATCTGAGAAATTTAAAAGACCAATTTTCAAGGTAAAAGAGAAAGTCGAGGTCAACGAAGTCTTCTTGATTTGATGAGACACATAGATTCCAGTGATCCTCAATTCTCCTAGGGAATGGCATAGCATAAATATCTTTGAGTGCCTGTCTTGTACAAGACATTCTGTTATAAAGCACAGGGATGGTGTCAGATGTAAGGGCATTCTTCCTTTAACATCTCTCACAGCATTTGGTTCAGCTACTTGCTTTAACTGCTCTGGCTGTGGCCAGCGTAAGATTTTGGGGGGATCCTGGAAAGGGATTATGGGCTTAAAAAGCTTGAGAAATGTTGCTCTAATGAGGCACCTATGAAGAAAGTTTTCAAAGCTATATTAAAGAGAAGCTTATCCTTTGTTTTAATTTGTTGAAATGCTTTCCAAAGGTGGATGTTGAAGATGGATCGGTGTCTTTACAAGTCCCTGTATCCAATGAAACATCCAATAGCGCCTCCCCCCATGAAGAGGATAATCGCAGTGAAACTGCGTCGTCTGGATACGCTTCCGTACAGGGAGCTGATGAACCACCGCTGGAGGAGCATGTACAATCTGCAAGTAAGCACCATGCTGAGGGTCAGAGAAGGCCCCAGTGAGGCTCCTTCGATAAGCATGCTGGCTGTAAGATCGCTTCTGCTGCTGAGTGTTCATCATTCATGAATACATCTCAGATTGTTGCTTCTGAAAATAACCCAGTGAAGCATGCACCCCTACTCTAACTTACTTTACCCGTACTCAAATAATACCTACAATAATAACCAAAGCACCGCAGGAATGGGGAGTATACATGAAAGATTTATTGCAAAGCTTCTCTCTAATGCCCTTAAATACTGACTTAATATTAGAAGGGCTACAGAAGAACTTTAAATTTTATAAACCATTATGTATTACAGATCAGTGATTGATTCTTATTTTAAGATAACAGAATATTCAATAAACAATTTAGTTTACAGAAGCTTGATTCACTCCCAGCCTCACAGGAGCCTTTTACAGCTAGGAAATGGTGTTTAAAAATAGTATGTGCTGCCACCTGTTGACAATTTGTCATGAAATCAACAGATCTTTAGAAACTAAAATTATATTATTTCCAAGTGAATTACTATTGCAACTTAGGGATTTTATACCTGTGGAGAGAATTTTATTGTTTTTTTCCCGATAAAGAGAAAACCCTGAAAAAAATTACTTTCCCAACCTTTTCAACCTCGGCATTTTTAATGCTTTCTATTGGTTTTAAAGCTCCACCCCACCTGACCAATCCTCACATTGAGATAATGCTATTCTAATAGAAGAGTAGAAGAAGAAAAAACTGAGACTGAATTGTGAAAATTTCTGCACCCTATGACACAGAACTTTGTCCTCTAGGCTTATCAGTGTTATAGATATTAATTTTGCAAATGTCACAATGAACACTACTGTGCCAAAGGAAGCCTTGTTTTTCTTGTAGTATGTTTAGATGCTTCCTTGAATATAAAGCAGTTGATTTTTTTCAAGGATTTCTTTCTTTTTATTGGGAAGGCTGATCAGATTTACAGAGAGGAGATACAGAGAGAAAAACCTTCCATCCACTGGTTTACTCCCCAAATAGCTGTAATGGCTGGAGCTAGCTGATCTGAAGCCAGGAGCTAGGAGGTTCCTTTGGATCCCCCACATGGGTATATGTTCCAAGGCTTTGAACCATTCTCTACTGCTTTCCCAAGCCATAAACAGGGAGCTGGATGGGAAGTGGAGCAGCTGGGACATGAACCGGTGCCCATATGGGATTCTTACGCTTGCAAGTTGAAGATTTAGCCCTTGAGTTACTATGCCAGGCCCAAAATTTTAATATTATATGGATATACTACCCATAATAGAAAATAATTGTCTACTTTTTCCAGATGATGTGTTTCTTTAATTATGTGGTAATAGAAGTCAGTGAAGGTAATGGAGAGCGTATACCATAATTCAATTTGTTTCTAGGTCTTTGAAAAATTCCAACCTACTTTTTTGGTGTTCTGTCCTTGTGGGCAGAGGTTACCTTGGTGGACAAAAATGCAGAAAAGATTTTGCAGAGAATTTGAAAAACTAATGACGCCATGTTCATTTTTTTTGTATCCGTTATCTGGGTGAACACCTGCCCAGGTGCCACAAACCAGAAAACAGGAAGACCCTAAATTCTTCCCTATCCTCCTTCCTATTAATTCTCAGCTCCATCCCCTAATTTCCAACCTTAATTGCACAGCCATGGTTTGAACTACCAGCATTCTGTCTATCCATGTCTTTCAACACTTGCCCTATCCAAGTAGATTGGAAAGAACCAATCTAATTCCCATTTCTCCTTTAAGACTCAGTGCTTTTGAGAAGCCTCTCTTGACTCATGTGTATGTGGGCTTCCTGTTTCCCCAGAAAAATGACCATTGCATGTGTTGCACTGAATTATATTAAAACGTATTACAGGTCCTATGGGCAGAGAGTGTCTTGTCACAATTATCTCCTCAGCCTCTAGCACAGCTTTGCTTTATTCTAGACACTCTGATTTGAATAAGTGACCCCTAAGAAGATATATTATTTTGTCTATGATTACACATTACCAGTGTCTGGCACTTTAACATTAGCCCTGATTCTTATGGCAACAGTTGATTTTCATACCCTTGTTGACACACGATCAGTTGATGTCTGTTTCACATTATCAGAGCCAAGTTCATGTATACCACTGATTGTCAAACATAAGCACCCATAGAGGCACCTGAGAGTTTGGGGGAACTCAAAACCCTGAGAGTTTGAGGCCACTCAGAGTGTTGGAGTCAGTTGGTCTGGTAGGTTTGGTTTCTAATGTGATCTTGGGTAATGCTGATGTAGCAGCCACACTTTGAAAACCATTGAATTGGGGGTCCTCATGGTCAACAGTGGCTGCTCATTAGAATCACTCTGGCTTCAGAAATGCTTAAATCTCACTTCTGAAGTCAGACCATACAGCAGAGCAGTTAAATCAGAATCAGGAGAGAGGCTCAGGAACAGGTTTTACTTTTACACTCTAGTTTTGAAATAATTTCAGAATGAAAACATTTCAAAAACAGCTCAAAGAATGCCAATATACTTCATTCAGGTTCTGCAAATGTACCATATACAATTACCAAAAACAAGCAAATTGATAAAATGCTACTAACTAAACTCTAAACATTACTCAAACTCACAGATAACCTACTAATATCTTTTTTTTCTGTCCAACAATCTCATATTTCTTCCTCTTTCTGTTTTAAAAGATTTATTTGAGAGAGAGAATTGACCTTCTATCTGTAGGTTCACTCCCCAAATGACCGCTATGGCTAGGGATGGGCCAGGCCAAAGCCTGGATCCTGGAACTCCATGCGGGTCTCCTAAAGGGGTAGCAGGGATCCAAGCACTTGGACAATCTTCTGGTGCTTTCCCAGTTGCATTATTATGGAGTAGGATCAGAAATAGAGCATACGGGACTTGAGCCAGAATTCTAATACAGGATGCCAGAATTACAGGAAGCTGCTTAACCAGCTCTGATACACAGTTATCCCCTTATATTACATTTAACTGTCATGTCCTCTTAGTCTCCAGTCTGTGACAGTGCCTGGGCCTTTCTTTTCCTTTTTCTTTTCTTTTTTTTTCTTTTGGAGGAGGGGACTTTGTTTTTCAAAACCTTGACCCATCTTAAGATTAGTGTCCAGTTATTTTGTAGCATGTCTCTCAGTTTAGGTTTTTCTGCTGTTCTTCAGTTATTAAATTAATTGTCCATTTCTGGCAAGAATACACTTCCCAGTGCTCTCTATTATATCATGAAACACATGATGTCTTTGTCTTACTACTGATCATTTTAATTTTGTTCACTTGGATAAGGTGATGTCTTTCAGGGTTGTCACGTTAAGCAGGGGTATGGAATGACTAAGTCCATAGGCCATAGCATAAATAATTTGATTTATTAAAAGAACAGAAATGAATGGAATTACAGAATATGATAGAATTAGAAAAGACATATTTCTTGTAAGTGAACATTGAAATTTGTCTTGCAAGGAGAGAGAAGTGAAATTACCCTAAAATTGCTGTTTCTTTTTGAAGATGAAAACCTACAGCTGGTAAACCATGAAGCAAATTCTGTGGCAGTGGATGTCGTCCCTCATGTTGATAATCCAACCTTTGAAGAAGATGAAACTCCTGATCAAGAGACTGCTGTTCGAGAAATTAAATCGTAAAATCTGTGTCAATAGAAAACTTGAAACTTTAGTAATAACAGAACTGCCAATCAGGGCCTAGTTTACTATTAATGAACTGGATAAAGTTAATAAAATATGGATGATACTGAAAGTGCTGAGATGACTAATATCATACTATAGATAACAGGCTTAAAATATTTAACCTATTAACTTTTTTCCACAAACTCATTATAATGTTTTTCATAGGCAAGTTTCCTCTCAATAGTGATAGCAACGTTTTTAAACATTCAAAACTCTCTTCAAGTAGTCTTGTTTTTCATTTATGACAATTTTCTTAAAAAGAAACATGTTGCTTTGAAAATGTGAAGTAGTTGTAATCATTTTATTTTATGATAGTATCTTAATTAAAAATTATACTACTTTAGCTTGGGCTATATGTGTCAGGGTTTTTTCTCCAGGTGCTTATATTTATCTGGAATTGTAAAAAGCAATGCAAACTTAAGCTAGTATTTCATGAGATGTCTATTTAAACTACATTCAGTTGATAGAACAAGATTAAAGCAAACCATTTTATCTTTTTCTTGTTTTTAAAATTAGGCTTAATGTAAATCAAGTAAGTGTTGAGCATAGCGTATCAAGAGTATGGACTGAATCGATTGGAACATTAATGATATCAATTTGATACAGGATTTTAGACAAAAGGTTCCTTACAGAAATATTGTATAACTATTTCTTAATTATGGAATTTTCAGATACATAGGATATAACTTACAATACCATTTGAAAATGGTGATTACTGAGTCACACGAAACTTGATCATCCATCTTTGTGCATGAATTAGTCTACAGAAAATTTTCTCTAATTATCAGTTTGTTAAAACATGTTTTCCAAACAATGTTGACTTTGAAAATTGAGTTTACATTTCTCCTAAATGGGTTGAAATGACATTAGACAAAATTCTGTCCATGCAGGTATAAAGATAGTAAATGCATTTTCTTGGTGTTTGAAAAAGAATTGACAGGGTTGGGGAAAGGGGAGAGAATTCCAGGTGCCTTAATAAAAAGTTTGAAGCTTCATCCACCAAAGTTAAATAGAACTGTTTTAAAAATGCACTTTATTTGTATTCTGCGAGGCTTAACTTTTATTTAGAGGTTTTTTTTCCAATGCAAATTTCAGCAGAATTTAGGCAAATCCAGAACAGACATGTATTTTTGTTTGCTGAATGTAGAACGAATGAAATCATTGCATTCTTGTACACTGATTTGAAATGCTGTAAATATGTCCGATTTGTATTGATTCTCTTTAAATATAAAATGTAAATAAAATATTCCAATAAAAAATTTTTGTTTGCTGTTGAATTTCACTGTTATAGCAACTTTTCATGTACTAGACTAGTTTGAAAAATTCATGGAAAGTAGAATTTAAAAAATTTATTTAGGTGCAAAACATTTTGAAATTCATGCATAGTATTTTTGTAAGATGCATCACTATCAACTTTTCAACACCTTTCATGTGCTTGGATATCACAATGTTTTGTGCCAAAATAGACTTCTCTTTCAGTTCCATTTTTTCATGATCTTTTGAAATGTCGTCCTAAATATATGCCTGGATTGGGCAGGGGAACGGACAAGAAGAGTTGAATGTAAATGGTCATTAATATATTTGGTCAGTAAAAACAAAAACTTCAGTATGGTATACATTGTCACATTTCATGGCATAGAGAGGAAATACTGCCATTATAATATCACTAAACTTAACATGAATTATTTTTAAATGTGAACAAGGCAAATAATGAGGTTGACCAGTAGTTATATAAATTTCAAAAAAATTTATTCTAGCCTATGTTCATCTTGTTCATGACATAAGAATGTTTTATTACTTTAATACTTTCTCCCAACATTGTTTTTTGGCAGTATGATTGGAATGCTGTTGATAAGTGCCTCTCACCAAACATATTAGGAATAATGGAATACACAATGTATTAGGAATACACAGATGTTTGGAACAACCTAGAATCATGATTATGAAGCCAAATGTAGGAATACACAGATGTTTGGAACAACCTAGAATCATGATTATGAAGCCAAATGTACAATATGCTGTGAGTGTGTGAATTAGATCTTATATTCTTAGAGTTAACATCATCTCAAGTTCTGTGGTGATTCTTTGTAGGGAGTAGTTTTAAAAATTTTGACTTTATTAAAAATGGATATAGAGGAAGATATCATTCATTGACTGGTTCATTTTCCAAAAGCCCACAATGGCCAAGACCAGGACAAAGCCAGGAGTCGGGAACACAATCCAGGTCTCCCTAGTTTATAAAACTATTATTAGGGCCATTGTCATGGCCCAGCAAGTTAAACGTCTACCTGGGATGCTGGCATCCCATAGACCCTGCTCATCTGCTTCCAATTGAGCTCCATGCTAATACCCCTAGGAAATGAGCTGAACATGGCCCAAGTGCTTGGGCCCCTGCCACCCACGTGGGAGACTCGGATGGAGTTCCTAACTCATGGCCCCAGCCTGGCCCAGCTCCAACTGTTGTGGCCATATGGGGAGTGAACCAGCAGAGAGGACACACACACATATACGCTCAGAGATCTTCCGATTGCATCCCCCATGTGAGTGCAGGGTTCCAAGGCTTTGGACTGTTCTCTACTGCTTTCCTGGTCCACAAACAGGGAGCTGAATGGGAAGTGGAGCAGCTAGGACATGAATGAGCTACTCTATAAGATGCTGTCGCCACAGGCAGAAGGCTAACCTACTATGCAAAGGTGCTGGCCCTGAATTTGTTTGATATTTTTAATACACCAAAGTTTTCATTACTGCATGAGACTTGAAAGAAATTTAGCAAATAATGGGAACTCTAATCTCCAGAAATAAATGATTGTTCTCTACCATCAAAGCTCATTCAGTGAAAAGTTTGGGAAACACCACCCACTGGTTCTCAGCCTTTTCCTATATAAGCACAACCTCATCAACATAAGACATTCTGAGGCATACCTAGATCTTGAGAAGCAAGAGAATTGTCTAGGTTGGCATATATGGTTAGTGCAATTTTCCCTTCTAGCTATAATTCAAACTGATAGCCCATTTCTCAAACACTGTCTTAGAAAATGTAATAAGCCTGCCCTGACAATGTTTTTCAAGAAGCCATCCCACCATCTAAAAGGCCTGTTTTCCAAAAGATGCCTATGTGGTTCTTAATGGAAATGTGATTCATTACCCCAATTTTTTGTACTTTGATTTTCCAATATCTAATTTGCTTCAAATCAGTTCATCTAAAACTTTAATGAGCCTACAAATTACCTTAGGAGCTTATTATGACACACATTCTGATCTAGTAGGTATGGTATGTGGTGGTCCAGTGCTTCTCAGTGTCCAGTAAGATCCTGGTGATGCAGATGTTTCTGGCGCAGTCTCCACACTCTGGGTAGCAAAGCTTTAAACAGTTCTCTTGTAGCAGTGTTCCGTACATTTTGAACCTTACTGCCTCTTCTCCTGTGGCAGATTGCATAGAGGCACAAACTCAGCTGGTGAAATTTTTCTGAAATAAGAAACCAATAAAATCCTGAGTGACAGCCTTTCCATAGCAGAGTTTAGTACTACTATTTGGGGCTTCATAATATCTTTTTACACAGGTGTTTTAGGTTGTGATTTAAAGGGCTGAGTCAACTGGAAAGGTGAGGTCTGGGTACATGAAATACTATGTTTGCATATCCTATTGGTTCCACAAGTATGTGACTTCTATAAGTTAGAAAGCATAGATAGGAGCAGGCAGATGAGCTGCGAAGCTGTTAGAATAGCATAGCAAGAAATAGTGATGCGAGGCTAATTTAAAGCCATAACAGGAAAATAGTATAGGATGAACTAGCAAAACAGGAAAACTATGAATGAGATGTGCCGTGTGTATTATGATGAGGGGGGAGACTGATGGAGCTTGGAGAATAGGGATGATGTGAAAAGTCTGATATCTTAGCCTAAAAGTAAGCTTCTGAGCTAAAGAAACCCAGTAGGAGAAACTAATCTGCTAAGAAGTACATTGCAGAAATAACTGGCTTTGACATGTTCTATTTGAGGTACTTTATACCATATTAATAAAGAGTACAGTATCATAGTTGGCAGAAGGACAAATTTAGTTCCAAATCCCAGTTCTGCCATCCATTTAGCTGTGTGATCTTAGGCTAGTTATTTAATTCCATTTTATGAGATCTATTTTTATTTGCAAAGCAGAGTTAGAGAAGATACACACACACACACACACACACACACACACACACACACTCAGAGAGAGAGAGAGAGAATGAATATCTTCTATAGCCAGAACTGGGCTGATCTGAAACCAGTATCCAGGAACTTCTTCCAGGTCTCCCATGTGGGTGCAGAGGTCCAAGGAGTTGAGCCATGTTCCACTGCTTTCCCAGGTGCATTAGCATGGAACTGGATTCCAAGTGGGATAGCTGGGATTTGACCAGCTGGCCATATGGGAATGCTGGCACTGCAGGCAGTGACTTGATTAGCTATCCCACAGGGTTGGTCCACATGAGACTGCCCCTTTTGTCATTCCATCAGGGCCCTAACCCTAACTACTTATTATCTGTCACATTTTCTGGATAGCCCCTGCCACAATTTAGCCTTTAAGGATGTTGGACAAGATTGCGTTTTCATGAGGAAGGAAACACATAAGGAACGGAACGGGATAAAGCAAGGAGGAATGCTCATATCTCTCTACATTGGCTGTTTGCTCATCTATGGTTAGGAAGATGAGGAATCTTCCTTAGTTCACATCCAAATTGGGATGGCTTTCCCCATAAATACTTCACAGTCTGGACTCTGGAGGAGCTGGCTTTTTTATCCTTTCTTTAAAGCTGTCTTGGGGTTAATCATTTTCTTTTAGTAAAGAAGAACCAAAGATTTCCCCTTTTCTCACCTGCTAGAAAAATCCCTGCTTGTAGCACACGTTGGTCTCACTAGAAATGACCCACATCTTGGAAGAGTTAAGCCCAAGACACACCTTCAGAACAGAATTCCTTGACTCCAAGATTTGGCATTTGGGTGTGCCCCATCCCTTTTTCTTCTATGTGTTATTTATTTATAGCCATATGGTCCATAGGCTTAGTCTCAAAATTGCTTACCAAGTGTCCATTCTCTGTATGTTGCCATCCAATGCCTTCCTTCTTTTGAACTTGAGTTTTAATTTCAGTGCACTCTCACTTACTGCAAGAAATAAAAGTAGCAATCACTTAGTTTCTTACCACACCGTCACACAAATTACTGACCTCATCTGAACCTGGTGTTTAAGCAGTTGTGTACATTTGCAATATACATAGGGCTGAAGGTTATGCTGAAAGAATTTTTATTTCCCTTAAGACTTCAGGGAATCATGAGCTTCTTCCGGGTCTGAGATGTATATACAGAGTCCAAAGGCATTGAGCCATCCTCCACTGTCTTCCCAGACCATAAGCAGGGAGCTGGATCAGAAGTGGGGACTCGGGCCCAGCGCAGTGGTGCAGTGGTTAAGGTCCTCGCCTTGCACGCCCGGGATCCCATATGGGCGCCGGTTCTAATCCCAGCAGCCCCGCTTCCCATCCAGCTCCCTGCCTGTGGCCTGGGAAAGCAGTCAAGGACGGCCCAAAGCTTTGGGACCCTGCACCCGCGTGGGAGACCCGGAAGAGGCTCCTGGCTTCGGATCGGCATAGCATCGGCCGTTGCGCTCACTTGGGGAGTGAATCATCGGACGGAAGATCTTTCTCTCTGTCTCTCCTCTCTGTATATCCGCCTTTCCAATGAAAAAAAAAAATTAAAAAAAAAAAAAAGAAGTGGGGACTCCAGGACTCAAAACCAGGATCCATATGGCAGCAGGCAAAGGCCTCCTGAGCACGGCAGCGACACGCTCATTAAACATTTGTTGCTATTAACTGCTGCTTCCCGGAATGGGCCGTTATTCCAAAATGTTGAAAATTTCATATTCTTTAAAAAATTTAAATCAAGACAACAGATTTCACATAAGATTCTAATATGCCACTCCGTCCTTTCCACTGAAATTTTATTTTTTACAGTCTAATGTGCTCAGTTGTAAAAATTAGGGTCAGGCGAAGCAGTACCTTTACTGCTAAGGTTCACGTGTTCAAACAAACACAAACTTCCAAGTTTAGACCGGCACAAACGCAGCGTACCCTTGGCGGGACCCGCTTTGAAACAGCCCCTTTGGTTCTCAACCCAGTGTATTGTGGGAAATGTAGTCCCACGCTCCGATTTCCGCAGTACAAACAAATTACATAGAGAACTACAATTCCCAAGAGACAAAGAAACGGGACTATTTCCCAGCCGGGCGGTAGCGCTGTGGGAGGGAATTGGCAACCTCGCTGCCTACGTGGGAGAGAAGAGCGGGTGGGGGAAGAGGGGAGGGGGAGGGAGGCGGGTAGAGTGTGGAAACCCTGAACCTGAGACGCGTCTGCCAGAGGGAGATTTGGTAGGGGGGAGAAGTAGAGAGGGAAGAAACGGGTTGACAGTGAGGTGAGCAAAACACCTAGGTCGCTGCTCCCGAGTGGCACAAAGTTCTTCACAATGTGGCTAAAGCCCGAGGAAGTGCTCCTGAAAAATGCGCTGAAGCTGTGGTTGATGGAAAGGTCCAACGACTACTTCGTGCTGCAGCGGCGTCGGGGCTACGAGGAGGAAGGAGGTGGTGGTCTGACGGGTAAGTCGCGGCCATGCCCCGCTATGCCTTAAGGGCAGTGCCCTCTGACCGTGGTTACTTAAAACGTACTGAGGAAAAACAGTTACTCGCTGTTGCCCGGCGCCCGATTCTGAAGAAACCTTAGCACTGAGACCGGGCTTCTCCCGCCACCACCTTTCCGCCACCACTGAGTCCCGAGCGGTCTTACCGGACCAGCCCAGTGGGACAGCGGAAGGAAGGAAGGAGGAGTTCTTTCTGAAGGCGAAGCAAGAATCAGATGCCTGCCCTGTGGTTTCCCACGGTTGTGGTGGCGGCTGCAGAGGGGAGCAGGGGCGGGGTGTGTGTGGCGGGGGGGGGGGGTGAGGAGGAGGAGAGGTGGCAGGGAGCTTCTGGTAGCGAGTGTTCAACCTCGGAAGGTCGCGTCTGTGCTGGTGGCGGGTGGTGGGGCAGGGTGGGGAGGAGGGAGCAGTTCCAGCTGTTGGAATAACTTTTTTCCTTAAAATGCACCAGGATAATAACCACCCTGGTGTGTGTGGGGTGGGGGCGCGGTGTCGTGGGGATGGCGGGGAGAAAGGGAGGCGCCTCAGTCACATCCTGACAGCCAGGCTTTTACGGAGAGACTGAGCTGTCAGACGTGGAGCCTTGGCAAGTGTTGGGGTCTGGCTGGGGCTTGTAGACCTCTCCCCTGGTGTCTTTCAGGGTGCTTTCAGTGCTCTGGGATTCCTTCTCAAAGGATACTCCGTTGTCCTAATGCACATCTCTTGTAGTATTTGGCTCTGTCCCTTCTTTCGGAGGCATAGTTCGAAGCCAAAGAATGGAGCTGTGAGGCTTCATACCTAACCCACCCTTTGAGTTGGGGATTAAAAACAAAAACAGAACTATTCCTTGACCTGACTATTCCAAGCCTCCAGAGGGTGTGTGTGTGTGTTTGTTTTTGAGAGCATTCATGTTGGACAGGGCCATTCAAACTTTTGGATTTTGGGAAAACAAGGGTACTTTATTATGATTATTTCTAGTTTTATTTTTGTGGCCTTGAATTGTTGGACTACGCTTAAGTTAGATGATGTAGAGGGAAGGGAAAAAGTCAGGAAACCCGCATTTTTGTACCAGCCTAGGTTATTAACTTGTTGGATGACTTTCACCAATTTATTTTTTTTTCATTTAATACATAATACATAGGCATTTTTTCATTTAATTCATAATTTGTAAGGAAGCATTATGTGCCACAAGCAATGCTTCATAGAAGAATAACTAAGATTCATTTGTTGTCCTTAAAATGATCATAATTTGGATGAGAGAGGGAGGTGGGATGGGCCTGTGTATATATACACCTGAGCAAAGACCCAGTAATAAACCAGGCAAATAAAAAAATTAAGCCACGTGACTGAAGAGTAAAGATGTGTGGAAGATGCACACTGATTTTTCTCATTTATAAAATGGTGCCTACCTAACAATTAAAAAGCTAAAATGAAAAATAGTGTCAAATCAATATATGGAAAGTCTGTTATAAATGTACTCTATTTTCCTTTTTGTCGAGCCACTTCCAAGCTGGAGAGAATTCTGAGGATCTAAAGAATGTTTTTTCTTGAACATAATCAAAGTTCACCTTATCCAGCTTCTAAGAAGATTCCTAAAAATATGGCAATAAAATGTTCCCTGTTAAAGCAGACACCTTCACATTTCTAATTTTTTTTTTTTACTTAGAGGTGTTATTTTGCAGCAGTCTTGAAATCTGAAAGTCGATTGTTTATAATTACTTAGGGATGTAAATAGTCCATTTAAGTTCATTGACAATAAGTCAGAATTTTAATATATATATTAAATATATAATATTTTACCATGTATATTATATATCACATAGTATTCCATACATATGAATACATTTTGTTAACTTTTTAAAATAAAAAATAAAAATACAACAAACTTTTTTTTTAAGATTTATTTTATTTTTGTTGGAAAGGCGGATATACAGAGAGGAGAGACAGAGAGGAAGATCTTCCGTCCGATGATTCACTCCCCAAGTGAGCACAACGGCCGATACTATGCCGATCCGAAGCCAGGAGCCTCTTCCTGGTCTCCCATGCGGGTGCAGGGTCCCAAAGCTTTGGGCTGTCCTCCACTGCTTTCCCGGGCCACAGGCAGGGAGCTGGAAGGGAAGCGGGGCTGCTGGGATTAGAACCGGCGCCCATATGTGATCCCGGGCGTGCTAGGCGAGGACCTTTAACCACTTGCGCCACTGCGCCGGGCCCAATAAACTTTTAAAAATGATTTATTTTCATTTCATTTGAAAGACATTTATAGAGAGGAGAGACAGAGAAAAGGTTTTCCATCTGCTGGTTCACTTCTTAAATCACTGCAGCAGCCGGAGCTGAGCTGATCCAAAGCTGAGAGTGAAGAGCTTCTTTTGGATCTCCCACATGGGTACGGGGACCCAAGGCATTGGGCCGTCCTCCACTGCTTTTCCAGGCCACAAGCAGGGAGCTGAATGGGAAGTGGGGTGGTAGCTGGGACACTAGCTGGTACCCAGATGGGATATCAATGCTTGCAGATAGAGGATTAGCCTATTTAAATACTGTACTGGCCCCAGAAAATGCAGTAAATTTTATAGACCTGTATTATAACGTCAGAAATACTCTTTTTCTTTTTAAAGATATTTTTATTTTTATTGGAAAGTCAGATATACAGAGAGGAGGAGGAGAGAGAGGAAGATCTTCATTCCATGGGTTCACTCCCTAAGTGGCCACAACAGCTAAAGCTGAGCTGACGCAAAGCCAGGAGCCTGGAGCCTCTTCTGGGTCTCCCACACAAGTACAGGGTCCTAAGGCTTTGGGGCATCCTCTACTGCCTTTCCAGGCCACAAGCAAGCAGCTGGAAGGGAAGTGGGGCTGCTAGGACACAAACCGGCGCCCATATGGGATCTCGGTACATGCAAGGTGAGGACTTTAGCTGCTAGGCTACTGCACTGGGCCCAGAAATAGTCTTTTAAAAAATATTAATTGTTTTTGTTTTTTAGTGATTTTTACATTGTTGGTTAGGGTAATAAGGGTCAAGAGCTACAAGAAGGTGTGTGGGATCACCATTTTCACATTTCCTTTTTTCCTTCCTGTCAGAAGTAGTCTTTTAATGTATTTTGGTTCTCCATCATTTGATTTGACCAGAGTCTTTACTGGTTGCTTTTTACCCACATTCACCCAAGTGTTCTTGCCCTTAGTACAGCTATGTTCCTAAATCCTAACTCAGAAATCCTTGGGAATCCAGTCACTGCAGTGCAGTATTAAGTTGTTCTTATGTGTAAGCTTCCTTGAAATAGTCACTCCTTGTTTTTCTGTATTTGATTTTTCACTTGACTTGCTTTCTTAAAAGCATGCACTGATTGCAGTAACTTCTTATCTCCATCCCACTCACCCCCATGCACCGGTCACCCTATCTCTAGAGCAAGAGAACATTTATCTGAAGATTTAAATCACACTTTCTACTAAATAGGTGTGCTGTGGCTACTCCTGCCCCAGTGATGTAATGATTAGTTTGTACCTCTGCGTGGTAGTCACCTGTGCTATGGACAAGTTGCTTGAAATTACCGTAAGAGAAATCTGCCTCAATAATTCCACATGAATTACAAAAATGGGTTGGAAAGGAGCAGATATGCTTTTAAGATTTGTTTGGTTCTTTTTAGTCTAGAGCAAAACTGTGTGCAAAGACTGTATTCTCACTTAAAATTGTAAAGCCAAGAGCTTTGCTCTGCTTTACCACAAAACCCCATCTGGAATAACTTTCAACATGAGTTTGACTGTATTGCCAGCAGAAGAAGCTTTGTCCATTTTGTTTGTTAAAATCCAGTAGCATGTGCCACCCCTTGAAAATATTACCCTTATACATTCTGCTTGATGAAGAAAACTAACAAGCACCTAAAAATGGTTGTGATTGTACTTTAAGATTGCATTGTTTTGGGCCTGGCGGCCTAGCGGCAAAAGTCCTCGCCTTGAACATGCAGGGATCCCATATGGGTGCCAGTTTTAATCTTGGCAGCTCCACTTCCCATCCAGCTCCCTGCTTGTGGCCTGGGGAAGCAGTTGAGGACGGCCCAAAGCCTTGGGACCCTGCAACCATGTGAGATGCCCGGAAGAGGTTCCTGGCTCCTGGCTTCGGATTGGCCATTGTGGTCACTTGGGGAGTGAATCATCGGATGGAAGATTTTTCTCACTGTCTCTCCTTCTCTCTGTATATCTGACTTTCTAATAAAAATAAATCTTAAAAAAAAAAGATTGCATTTTTTTGGCCGTGAGATAGTTGGAAATAACTACCAGCAATATGATCGCGTCAGGTGCAGACACGATGAAGTTCCTCAGTTACCCCCCGTCTTTTTTTTTTTTTTTTTTTAGTTAAGATGGAATAGTAGGTGCAACAGAAAACCATAGGATGCTTGTAATGAGAGAGTATTTTGCAAGTTGAAATTCTGAGGTCCTTTTAATGAACTTTTAAAGGACCCTGACCATTTGCCCAACATTATCTTACTGAATTGTCCTGGCTCATGGCTCATGGAAAAATTTGTTGGACCTAAAATTGTTTCATAGATAGAGTGATTTTCCTTCATTTAAGAAAGTAGTTTACTCTTCTGGAGTTTTACAGTAACTTTTAGTCATCCCTTGCTTCTTTGTACTGCAGGTGATGTCTTTTCTATGGCATCTCAATTTAGCCTCTGGTTTTATGTTAATTAAAAGTAATATATTCATATTTGACTTATTAAGTATAAATCACTGACTTTCTCTGATTGGCAGATTGCCACTCCTACATGAGTAGAATTATGGAACTATGTTCTATCAAACGGGGTGTAGATCTTGGGAAGTTCTGCCAATCAGGAAGCCTTTGTTTTAGTAGTTTGTTGAGAGCATTTCACTCTTAAATTTTCTATATCTGAATTGGATAAGCATGTTGTTGAATATTGGCTTGATGAGCTCCTAGACCTTGTTTTATGATATAGAATAAAACCAGGAAATACAACTTGAAAATGGAGTTTTAGGTGCCTTTGATTATCTCCTCTTTCATCTTGGTACTGTTAATTTGAAATTAAATCATCTGTATAAACTAGAACATGAGAAGGTTTGAAACAATCATTGAAACATTTTGAAATTAGCCCTAATAACACAAATTATTGTGTAATTGATTTGTCACAAGCATGTGTATAATAAACAATAAAATAGCCTTTTTTCTTACCCCACCTCAAGGAATCTCACTCTGAAAAGTGTTTATATTAACTATTCATTATGTTATTGTTTTATAATAATTTGTTTATTTAATAGAAGACTATCCTATATTCCATGCCTGCAAAGTAACTACCTGATAAAATAATTCTCGGGGGGGGGGATGCTTTCCAAGTACCTCATTATTAGACAGAGGTATCCAAATGGTGAACATGACACTGTATTTTAGGTAGAGGCTCTATCTTATCTAACACACACATGCACACACACAAAGCCATGAAGTAAATAAATTCTCATTTGGGCTAATTAAAATGACAATCCCTTATGACAACCCTTAGGGAGGGAAAATCATATTGTGTACTCCCCTTCCTCCTGGAGACATTTTTATCCCCGAGGAGCCAAGTGAAAAATTACCCCTAAAGATTTCATTGTGAGAAAGAGCAGCCCTGTGGGGAGAATTTAAAAAGTAAAGGCTGTAGGGCTACTGTCCTGGTATATCATATTAAGCTGCCACTTGGAATGTTGGTATTTCCTATTGGTTGATTCAGCTCCTGTAAAGCTCCCTGCTAATGTGCCTGGGAAAGCAGCTGAAGATGTTCATGTACCTGGTCCCCTGCTACCCATGTAGATCAGTGTGGAATTCTAGGTTCGTGGCTTCTGCTTGGTCCAACCTAAGTTGTTGTGGCCATGTGTAGTTTTGAAAAACATGAAGGAAGTCACCATCTCATCTTGTTAGCAGTGAAAGTACCCCATGTATTAGCCTGTGCCCCCCGCCCCGCTTTCTTTCTTTCTTTTTTTTTTTTTTTTCCTGTTTAGATACTTGTTGATATGCTGTGCTGGCTTCTCTCCCCTAGCTGCTGCTGGAACCTTCCCCCCTTACACATAATCTAGAACCAGTACTCCAGTTCACTAGAGGGACATGAATCGTCAATCCTCCAGCCTTACACTAAAGTCACAGTGATGTGGATTATGCACCACATTTTTTTTTTGTTTTGTTTCTTAGGAGAGAGCTATAATTTTCATTTTGATGAAACAAAATTAGAAATTGATGACACTGGTCATTCTTTATTTCTCCAATCATTTCTTTCACAGTATTCATTAAAGGAAACTTTCTGTTTGTTTCTGTTTTTGTTTATTTTTTTTTTTAAACTTCATTTCGCAGGAATCAAAATATTCCAGGGCTGGGAACAGCAGCATAGTGCATCAGGCTAATCTTCTGCCTGTGATGCGAACATCCCATATGGGCGCTTATTTGAGTCCCAGCTGTTCCACTTCTGATGCAGTTCCCAGCTGATGTGCCTGGGAAAGCAATAGAAGATGGCCCAAGTCCTTGGGACTCTGCATCTGCATGGGAGCCCGCGAAGAAGCTGCTGGCTCCTGGCTTCCACCCAGCTCAGCTTTGGTCATAGAACCCATTCGGGGAGTGAATTAGTGGATGGAATATTTTCTGTTTCAAATAAAAAAATATTTTTTAAAAGATTTATTTATTTTTATTCAAGGTATAGATTTTTACACAGAAAGAAAGAGTGAGATAGTCTCCATCCACTGGTTTTCTCTCCAAATGACAACGGCCAGAGCTGAGCTGAGCCAAAGCCAGGAACCAGGGTGTTCTTCTAGGCCTCCCACATGGGTTCAGGACTCAAGGAGTTGGGCCATCCTCTGTTGCTTTTCCAGGCCATAAGAGGAGAGCTGGATTAGAAGAGGGGCAGTTGGGCATAAACTGATGTTCCTGTGGGATGCCAACCCTTACAGGCAGAGGATTAGTGTGCTACATCATCACCACACCGGTTCCCCCAAATAAATAAATCTTTTAAAAAATATTCCAGGTAATGAGGGGAGTATAAAGGTAGTTCTCCTTCTTAGATATTGTCTGAGGAGATTTTTTTTCTTTAATAAGCCAACATCTGTGTATACATAAATGCAACATCAAATCCTGTCACTTCATTTACTCTGTTAATGCTGTTTCTTTTATTCTGTAATTTTAAAAATATTCCTTCAGCTGTAATTATTCTCTCAGGTTTAGATTTCCTTCCAAGGTAAAATGTGTATAGAAATTGTCTTCCCTCTATGCTACAGCATTGTTTTACAGGCCAAATGAGTTTTCAAATCTGTTAACAATTCTCCAAACATTATTCTTCACTCATTTGTTTACTAGTGAAGAAATAAGATGCTGAAGTACCATTTTTCTGAGCCTGAAGGAGGCTCTATATTTATGTCATTTTTCTTTCATGGTTTGTTGTATTTTATATAGAATCCGATTTAGAATGAAAGCATTGAATATGTTCAGTATGCAATAATATCAGTACAAAAGCAAAACACTCATTCATTGATATTTGGTATGGTAGTGATTTTGCATTGAGGATTTATAACCAGAGTAATGTAAAAATAATTTGTCATGACAGCATTTCCCTTCTGACTCTAATTGTCCAAAATCCAGAAGTTCTCAATCAGTACCCAAACGGATATAAACATCACTTTTCTGTTGAATGGTATTGAAGAGTACAAGAGTACAAGAGTACAAGAGTACAAGAGTACAAGTAACTTAGTATTATTTTTTAAAACGTAGTACTTGAAGCCGAAATAATTGTTTTGCTGGTGAAAGCTCAAATTGCTCTGTATAGCATGAAGGTCTATGGGTACAGCATGAGCTAAAAATAATTTTTAAAAATGGTAATGTTTGCCTTATTGCTATAAAGTTTTAATATTGTGTTTTGTAAGGTAAAACTTAACCTAGTTTTTCAACTTTTACTGGTGCTGTATAAGTGTAAACGTTAATAGTATTGCTCGGGGCGATAGCCTAGTGGCAAAATCCTCACCTTGTATGTGTAGGGATCCCATATGAGTGCCAGTTCATGTCCTGGTTGCTCCACTTCCCTTCCAGCTCCCTGCTTATGGCTTGGAAAGGCAGTAGAGGATGGCCCAAAGCCTTGGAACCCTGCCCTCATATGGGAGACTTGGAAGAAGCTCCTGGCTCCTGGCTTCAGATGGGCTTAGCTCTTGCTATTGCACCACTTGCGGACTGAACCAGCTAATGGAAGATCTTTCTCTCTGTCTCTCTTTCTCTCTGTAAATCTATTTTCCCCCCAAAACAGTTAATAGTAAGTTTGGAAAGTGATGATATAAATTTATTCATTTAATATATAATTGCTTAGTGCCTTCCCAAAACTAGATACTGTTTTAGGTGCTGGAGATAAAGCAAAGAAAATATATCAAATTAGAATTAAGTGGGGCAAATGAATAATTTGTAATATAATTGGTAGTAATAAGCAGTATGAGGAAAAATAAAGTAAGGTGTTAGCAAATATATGTGCTAGAGAAGGAAAAGGATTATTCTTTAGGTGATTTGTTCTGGGAAGGCTTCTGATCTATCACCATAGTCTAGAAGGCTAGATTATCAAGAATAAAGCAAATTTAGATCATTCTAAAACTTTTGTTGTGAAGGGATGAAAAGAAATGAGTAGTAGCTGCCCGGCCACTCTCCTGGGTATTGGGTAGACAGTGATGAATAAAACAGAAAGTATCCATATCTGTGCATACCATAATCTAGTGGTGCATACAATAAAAAAGTTAGCAAATATATTACTTATGAGATTGTCAATAATGTTTTGTTTGTTTTGGTTTACAATCTGTGCTAATGAGGGAATATTAAAACACCCAACACAATTTAAGCAGACTACCTCAGGTATAAAATATGCTTGTTTGAAGTCCCTTTAAATGGTAAGATTTCTTTAAAAAAAGATATTTTAGTATCAATATGAGATGTACTGATGGCAGACTTAAGAGACAAAACTTTGGATTATTTTTGAATTCATTCATTCATCTATGAGCACTAACACTATGTGGGAAGCAGTTTGGTAGAGAGAAATGGCGAGGATATTCTACATGGGAGGAATAATGTGATAGTGCAGAAGCAAAAGATAACAGTTGCTGAGACACAACAAGTGGCACAGATTTTTATTTGCAATTGAAAATATGGAGCTTATGATGTAATGCCCTAGCAACTACAAAAGATGTTGCAAAACAGTGTCTTCACTTACGCTACAGAAAGAGAATAAAAGAAACCTGAGAATTAAACCTTTGCTTTTTTTTTTTCCTGTTGTCTTTTTGACTCAGTCTAGATGGTCTGTTTTTTCTCCTCCTTCTTTGGTATAAAGAAATAAAGTTAGGAATACCCACATTTTCTATTGTTATGTTACATGTCTTCTTGATTTAAACTAACCAAAATAATCACCTAGTTTAGTTTTTCTGAGTAATGTTTTCAAGTGTGATACTACATTTGTTTTGTGCTTAGGAATTTTCTATTTTCCTTCATTTTTTGAGGATTATACTTTTTTTGTACATGGGTACATGAGACTTGAAGAGTTAAGAAATGTCTGTAAATAAAAGTAATAAAAATCTGTAGAAATAGATGATATCTGTTATTTCCCATAGGCATCTGTTTTTGATACTAGTTGCTTTTAAGATAGGAAATAAGTGCTTATTCCAGGATATTTTTAAAAGTTCATGAAAATGGAATTAAAAGAGAAGCCTTTTTGTGCAAAAGACTTTTTGAAATCCATGCATAGGTTTATTTTCTATAAACCTTTTGAAAATCCCTTGTATATACCCAATTTTCAGGCAGATGCTTTTAAGAGAGTGTAGGAAACAAGTACTAAAGAATTATTTTTATTAACTGTTTTCCAAATCACTTAGTTCAAAATTGGCAGCTTTAGAAATGACAGCTGGGTCTATTGGGTTATTCTAAAATAAGCAGCAACAGTCTTGTTTTAAAGATGTCGATCTGTTAGCAAAAGAAAGAGAATCAGGAAAATGTACAACCTCTGTTGAGCACACTACTTTCTCTTATTTGAATCTATTTCCTACTGAGTCTGTTGGCACTTTAGTAATTAGTGTGGTCATTAACATTTAATGAAGTAGAGTTTATAAAAAATTCAGTGAAGGTGTTCCTGTTTGCCTTTGTTAGTATGACAATTATGACAAAATACAGAATCTGCTGTAAGGTCTAACAGTTATAACTATGGGCAGCTTTTATACCTGAATGTTTTACTTAGAATACAAAGAAAATCTTCCTTATCTTTTGGAAGTTCATGTACATGACTCTCCTTGCAGTTCAAGCAGTATTGCCTTACACATGCCCTCAGTCTAGCGTACAAACAGAAAGAGGAACTTGTCAAACGGAAGCACACTTCAACTGATCTACTAAGCCAGAACACTGGTAATGATCACCTCTGGAAGTTGTGAGGCCTTTAATAGCTTTTCCTCAACACCTCACCCTCGGTTCTGTCTCTCTTAATCACCACTGACCTAATACAGAAATATAATTTTTGAAATCAATTTTTAGGTGTCTGAAAATTGCAAGGGACAATTCATACAATATGTTTTTCTTTTCTTAGGATTTATTTATTTATTTGAAAGTCAAAATTACAGAGGGACAAAGAGGGAAAGGGATTGAGAGAGGGAGAGGAGGCAGAGAACAAAAAAGGGAGGGAGTGAGGGAGCAAGAGCGAGAGATCCATCTTGCATCCGTTGGTTCACCCTCCAGAGGGATGCAATGGCCAGGGGCTGGGCCAGGCCAACACAGGAGCCAGAAGCTTCTGTGTCACCCACATAGGTAAAGGGTGCCACACACTTAGACTATCGTCCGATGCTTTTTTCAGGTGCATTAACAGGGAGATGAATCAGAAGTGGAACCAATAGATTGGTATGGGAACCCATACATGAGGATGGCATTACAGATGATAGCTTTTCCTGCTATGCTATAACACCAACTCTAGGTCCATGTTTCTGACACTAGTTGAAATTATATTCCATTAAGTACCTTTTAAAGCAAACTGAAGGGCACTGGGGCACTTTATGGATAAAGTGATATCTATGATTTCTTGATAATACTTTAGGAAAGGTAAGTAAAAGAGGGACAATGTGTTGATGATTATTGCAATTAGATGAGCAGTATATGAAGACTCCAATGTAGTCCATTTTTTTCTATGATTGGAAATTTTGTAATGCAAAGAATAGATGCTCAGGTTCCTGCTTCAAATCAATTAAATCAGATGTCCTAGGCTTCAGTAGTTTTAAAACTTAAACTTCAATAATTTAAAAACTCCAGTGATTCACATTGATAGTTGAGTTGAGAATCACCAACGTGGACGATAAAAACCTAAGATTCGGAAGTACCTATATAGTTTAAAATGTTATGTAAATCAAAGTTAACTTTTTAAAAAATTTATCAACTGTAAAGGACAGAAGATAATTGATGTTTTTGTTTATAAAAAATACCAAAGTATATTTTTGAAAAATATGTTTAATTTTATTGGAAAGGCAGAATTGCAGAGAGAAGGAGAGACAGAAAGATCTTCCATTGGCTCGTTCACTCCCCAAGTGGCTGCAACAGCAAGAACTGAGCTAATATAAAGCCAGGAGCCATGAGCTTCTTCCAGGTTTCCCACACAGGTGTAGGGGTCCAAGACTGGGCCATCCTCTACTGCTTTCCAAGGTCACAGGCAGGGAGTAGGAAGTGAAGTGGAGCAACCAGGATATGAACCAGTGCCCCTGTGGGATCCTGGTACTTAGAAGTAGAGGATTTAGCCTTTGAGCTATCATGCCTGGCCTGACCAAAATATCTTTGGTTACAAGTGTGGGATGATTGGGGTCCAATACTGTAGCCTAGCAGCTCAAGTCCTCACCTTGCCTGTGCCAGAATCCCATATGGGCACTGGTTCTAGTCCTGGCGGCGCCACTTCCCAACCAGCTCCCAGCTTGTGGCCTTGGAAAGCAGTCAAAGGTGGCGCAACACTTTGGAACCCTGGATCTGATGGGAGACCCAGAATAGGCTCCTGACTCCTGGCTTTGGATAGGTTCAGCTCCAGCCATTGAGGCTGCTTCGTGAGTGAATCATTGAATGGAAGATCTTCCTCTCTGTCTCTCCTTCTCTCTGTGAATCTGACTTTCTAATAAAAATAAAATAAAGATTTTTTTCTAATTAAATGAGTGCTTCATTTTTTAACATTTTATTATTATTATTATCATTTTATGATATAATTCCATAGGCTCCTGGCATTTCCCTTATCTCCTCCCCAATTTCCCTCCCCCCCACCACCTAGTTCCTCTATATCATTACTAAAATATAGTTCTTCATACTCAGTCATATGTCCATCATTGTGGGCATGGATAATGGCAGAGAGTCCAGCATCCTATTGTCAAGATATAGTGAACAGTTTCATTGTAAGTCCATCTTTGTCTGGAAGTAGAAATGCATACTACATTGTATCCTCACATCTGGATGTTAGTCTCCATTTCACAGGTACTGTACATCCCCTCAAATGAAAAGTCATAACACAAAATCAACAATAGAAAGAAAAATAGAAATTTACAATGCCATGAACTTAAATGACATGTTACTAGAAATGACAGTCTCCATTATACAGCTACTATACATCCCCTTAAATGAAAAACCACAAAACAAAATCAACATCAGGGAGAAAAAAGAAATTAACAACACCTGAAGTTAAATAGCATGCTACTAAATGACTGACGTGTAGCTGAAGAAATTAAAATCAAGAACCTTCTTGAAGAAAACGATGCCACTGCATGATTTACGAGTCATTGAATGATTTAATCAGAAGAAAGTGTTTTAAAGAGATGAAACTAACAGAAAACAACAAAACCCATGTGATATAGTTTCTGCTGATCTTTGTTGGTGAAGTGTGTCTCCTCCACACATTAAACAGATGGGTTTTGTTTTTTAATCCAGTCCACTAATCTATGACGTTTCATTGAGCTTAAGCCATTTACATTCAGGGTTAATATGTATGGATGGTACTTTGGTCCTGTCATTTTAGGAATGGGTTGTTCATCGGTTTAGTCTTCTGTTGTCATTTTACTGGGATGCTCTTCCCATTTGCCTTTGGTTTTGTTTGGTGCTATTCCTCTTCTCTGTGAAGAGAACATCTTGAAGTATCATTTGTAGGGCAGGTTTGGAAGAGGCAAATTCTTTTAAAATTTCCTTACTGTGGAAGAATTTTATTTCCATTGTCAAAGACAAAAGAAAGCTTTGCTGGATATGTTATCCTGGGCAGTCAATTTTTTTCTTTTAGAATCTGGAATATGTCACTCCATTCTCTTCTTGCCTGTAGAGTTTCCTGTGAGAGATCTCCTGTGAGTTTAATTGCCATTCCTTTCTATGTCAATTGATCTTTTTCACGTGCACATTTAAGGATCTTTTCCTTATGTTCAGTTGAAGAGAGCTTGAAGAAGATTGCTTTTGATCAAGCCTGTTGGGAGTTCCGTGCCCCTCCTGGATGTTGTTTCCCAATTCTTTCTCCAGATTAGGGAAATTTTCCTTGATTATTTCATTAAATACATTTGCAAACTCAGCTTCTCTTTCTGCACCTTCCAGGACTCCCATAACTCTTATATTTGGCCTCTTAATAGTGTCTTTCAATTTTGAATACTTTTTTTGGCCTGATCCAGCTCTGCTTCCAGCTTTTTGTTTGCTTCCCCCAGATGACAGAAGATATCTTCCAGGTCTGAGATTCTTTCTTCTGCTTGCTTCATTCTGTTTTGGAGACTCTCCATTGTACTTTTAATTTGCTCTATTTTGTTTTTCATTTCTGATATATGAGCCTTGATTTGCTTTATTGCTTCCTTAAATTCTTTGAATTCTTGTATGTGCTTCTCATTGTTGAGCAGAAGCTTTAAAATGAGTTTTCTGAATTCTGTGTGTCCCATTTTCTCGATGTCTTCCTCAGTTAACTCTGAGGTTGGCAAAGGGTTTTGCTCCTTTGCAGGGGAGTTTTCAGTAATATTCATTGTGCTTTTGTTTCTTCTTTTGCTCTTGGTCATTGTACTTCTGGTTTGCAGAGTCTTCTCCTTGGGGCAGGTTTCTGAGCTGTGTCACCTACAGGTCTACAATGCGATTTCACTTATTGCGGTTGGTATACAACTCTTTGCTTGCAGCCACTTGTGCCACTCCCTCCAGTGAGTTCCAGGTCTGGGATCTTATGTTAGATTTCCACTGTGGTCTCCACAGCCCAGCTCCTGGCTCACCACGTTTCACCTCCTATGATACCGTGCTGAGGCTGCACCGTTGTCTCTGCAGCCTTTCTCACACTTCCAGTTGGAGTAGGTCCCAGGATTAGGGAGACACCAGGAGTCCTATATAGTTAGGTTGTTGGTAGCACTTATCTTGTTGGAACCTGTTGAACATTAGGTCTGAGTGCCACAGGGTCCTTTTGACCCATTCAATGCCACAGTCGGTATTATTTTCCTGTGGGACCAGTGCAATCCATGGACCTCAGCGAGTTCTCTTGAGCTCAGCACATGCGCAGTTTGCTGTTGTCCCCTGCAGTCTCAAAGCTATTGCCACAGTGTACAAAATGGCGCCTGACGTACCACTACTAGAGTTCTTGATCTGTTGGCTGTCAGTTCTTAGGGCTACCCAGACCTGCCCCGGGTGGAACCCGTAGAATGCCACGTTGTTGCAGTTAACTGAGTCAGAAATGAGCTCACTCCCAGCTTGGCATATGTTCAGTCCTTTCACTTGCTTTTGCCTCCTTACGCAAAATGGCGCCCAGTTCAGCTCTAGGGGGCTGACTGGGCTGTGAAATCCACCCTGTTCTCGCAGTGTCCATCTTGGATCTCCTGCTCTGTCTCTGTTCCTGGTCAATTCAAATGGACCAGCAAGACGAACGGTTCTTTGTCTGGGTTCACCTCCCAAGCTCCCAGTGAAAGTCCCTTCCCACCTGGTTGCTGGTGGAGTTTTGGCTGCTGGTGGAGTTCCGATTGCCTGTTAGCTGGATGCTGCTGGAGTATCAATTACTGCAACACCACACCATTGTGTCCGCTGCTTTCCTGCGTCTGTCAGTCTCCAGGTACCCCTCTGCTGTTGTTCTGTCCTCTCCTATTTCCTGGAATGTGTCCTCTCTGCTTCATCCTGATTAAATGTTTTTCCATCTGCTTAAACATGTCCTTACCCTATTCCGCCATCCTGATTCTCCTCCAAATAAAATAAATCTTAAGAAAAAAAAATTGTGGAATGATTATATTATGTAGTGAGCAAAAAAAGGTCGTTACTTTAGGCTGCATTAACAGACACATAAAAGAGAAAAATTGTATTTGCTCAAAACTTACTTGATATGTTTAGGGTTAAATGACACATGTTAAAAGAAACTTTGACAAATAATTAAGAAAATAGTAAAGGAAATAGACTTAGACAATCTTATTCAACTATTGAAAAAACTAAGTGTATTGTTAACTGGAAGAAAAGAAAGAAAAAAAAACAGGAAAATTACATTTGAAAGCTCTTCATGTTGAATAGAGTATGTGTTTTGTATTATCCTTGCATTGCAAGAAAGTAGCTTTTATTTATCCTAAGAAGGGCCCTTTTCTTTCTTTCTTTCTTTCTTTCTTTTTTTTTTGATGATAAATATTTTTATTTTGCTCTGTTGTGGTTAAAAATGCTTTTTAAATAAAAATTTCAGAAAATATATATATCTGTTAAAAAGAAAATGGTGGCCAATGTTGTAGTGCTACCAACTGTGATGCTGGCATCCCATATGAGTCCCAGTTAAGTTCCAGCTCTTCCACTTGTGATTCAACTCCCTGTTAATGTGCTTGAGAAAGCAGTGAAGGGTGATCCAAGTATTGAGTCTTCTGAAATGAAGCTCCTGGTTTCGGCCTGGCCAGGCTTGGCTTTGTGGAAAGTGAATCAACAGTTGGAAGGTATGTGTGTGTATAACACTGGCTTTCAAATAAATGAATATGTCTTAGAAAGGAAGAAAAAATGATATTTTATTTTTCTACTGCCCACAGATTATCTCAGAGATAATGTAAGTAAGTCTGGCTACCTGAATTGTGGCATCCAGTGAAAAACTCAAGATTAAGACAGTAACAGATGAGTACTGAACTGAGCGCAGGTCCTTTTGGGCCCAGGATCCCATGAAACTGGCCCTGACTTTAGCATATGGCTATGTAAACATTTCTGTATTTTAGAAAGGACTTTCTAATCAGTAGAAATTACTACTGATGCAGTTGGCAGGCCTGGAAGAAGCTAACTGTAGAGTTTTTCAAGGATAGAGCGAGACTTTCTGTCAGGGCTGCTGTACAGGGAAGAAAAGTGCTAAATGTTATATTACATGACCTATGAGGATATTTTTTTTTAATCACTAATATCTCTGGTTCTCTAGTGAGCCAAAAAATTGCTGCATGAGTAATAATGTGCAAAGTATCTGTTTTGAAAAAAATTACATAACCTTGTATTTTTGTAATCTTAATGAAGACCATTTCATATCCATTATTATTTTGAATTTCGTTAAGAAGATTCATGTTCCTTGTTTGACAGGATACAACCAAGACCCCATAAACCTTTACCAGGCTCTAGTACATTGGTAGGTTGCTGCTCAGTTCTAGTCGTTCGAAAGATGTTGTGAATTTATTGGGCATTAAAGTTTTCTTGCTGTCTTCTTCCTCTTCTTCTTTTAATATTTTGATAGTGCATGTAAGTAAGGAAATAGAGTTTGAGCTAGTTTTATTAGAAATGAATTTCTTAAGTGGACCCAGCCCGATAGCAAATAGCAGCTCACAAATAAGAATCTGTGGCATTTCTCAAGTGTAGGTTGATTCATGACCTTGGTTGTTCTGGTTCTGGGATGATATAGATATGGAGATATAGAAAAGGAATCCAAAGTTGTCTGCTTGTTTCTTGTACTTTTGACACCCAGATATTGCTACATATGAATTCCTGAATGAGTTGAAAATACTTTATGATTATAGCCCAATGGGCTGAAAGTATTCCCCATGGGACTAGCAATGCAATCTAACACAAGATTCCACATTATTTGTTGCATAGTTTTATACTGTCTGATTTCATGCACTTAAACACTGAACAATTTCCTTTTTGTGTCCTGTGAAGCATTTGGAATCTTATGAATATTTCTGCTGCTGCTGCTGCCGCTGATGCTGGCATTTCTTGCCTGTGACTCTGACCACTTGGTTCCCCATCACAACCCTTTGTCAGAAAAATAATCGTTCCTTGTCACTGAGGAATGGTTCAGAGCCCTTTCCCCCACCTTTGCCTCTTCAGTTAGCCACATTCCATTTTCATCTGAGTCAAGCTTTACAATTTTCTTTTTTCTCTCCTTCTTTTAATACTTTGATAGTGCATGTAAGTGGGAAAATAGGACTTGAGCTAGCTTTATTAGAAATAAATTTTCTGGGTGGTTCCGGCATGAAGACTGAATGGCTCATCCTTACCAATTCCATATGGGCACCAGTTCATGTACTGGCTACTCCACTTCCCATCCAGCTTCTTGCTTGTGGCCTGGGAAAGCAGTAGAGGATGGCCCAGAGTCTTGCAACCATGTACCTCTGTGGGAGATCCGGAAGAAGCTCCTGGCTCCTGGCTTCAGATCAGTTCAGCTGTGGATGTAGTGGCCACTTTGGGAGTGAACCAGCAGATAGAGGATCTTTCTCTGTCTCTTCTCTCTAAATTTGATCTGCCTTTCCTGTAAAACTAAATAAATCTTTAAAATAAAGGAAGAAATTTCCTGGGACTACTGCTGTGGTAGAGCAGGTTTAACTTCCTATCGTACCAGTTTGGGTGCCTGTGGTCACTGTTTTTGGTCATTTCTGATCCAGCTCTCTTTTAATGTACCTGGGAAAGCAGTGGAGGATGGCCCAGTTGCTTGGGCCCCTGCACCCACATGGGAGACCTGGAAGAACCTCCTGGCTCCTGGCTTCTGGCCAACCTAGTCCGAGTCATTGTGGCCATTTAGAGAGTGAACCAGTGCATGGAAGAGCTCTCTTTCTCCATTTTTCTGTAGCTCATTTGATAAGTAAGTAAATAAATGATAAATATTTAAAAACTTGTTTCTTAATGCTTTGCTCTTGTCAAAACCTTTTGATTGTTATTTGAGATTGTGTTGCATTTGTGACTATTACTTTCCCTTTTGTATCTGTTCTTACATTCACTCTCCTGCCCTTCTCCTTGGACTGAGCCAAATTTCTCTTCGTTTCTATATGCCCCTACTCTTGTAATGCACCCCCCTCCATGCTTGCAGTAGCTTCTTGCCTTACAGCTGCCAACCTGCCTGTGTTCAAACTTGCTTGGAAACTTTTTTTAAGTGAGTAATGGAAAAAGTGCCCAAAGCCTGATTTAGTATACTCCTCTCCCAAATCAATATGCTAAATTAAAGGGAAATGCCTCTCACACCAAAACCAGCATTTGACCAATAAAAATTTCTAGAAGTGGAAGGTTGATGTGTATTTTTTCAGCAATGCCATTCACACAATTAAATCAACAAGTTGTGGATTTTGTAGACAGCAATATGTTAAGGTTACAAATTCAGAGGTAGAAGATATTATTATTGTCCACAGAGAATTAATAATCTAGATAGGGAGCCACAATAATATCCATAAATCTTAGGAAATAGTTGTAATAACCAGTGTAATGAGCAAATGCTAGGTTGTATAGTTCAAACTTTTAAATATCATAACCCGAGAAAAATAGAAGATTCGTTGTTGCTTGGTGTTGTGGGGCTTGAGGAAAATGTGGTTCAGATTCACTAGCTTGGTTGGGTTAGAAGACTGTTAGTGTTTCCATGTAAAGCTATAATTGCTTAGCAAAGACACAAGCGAGAAAATAACAGATTGTTTAAGAAAATAGCAAAGTTTGTATTAGAAAATAGTAGAAAATATAACCACAAAATTAAATGCATCAAGCAAGAAGAGCCTTGAATTTCTAATTGAGGACTTAAGAGTCAATTGTTTAAAAGCCTTTCCTAAGCCTAAGGTATTTTAATTAACCAAGATTTTATCATGCTTAAATATCGAATGTTTTCTCATATTAGCAGTATTAGCTCATATTGGATGTTTTTCTTTATATTAAGCCTTTTTAAAAGTGTTTTATGTATGAGAACTCATTTAATTGTTATAGCAACCTGTTCTAGATTCTGATTTTCTGATTTAAAATCTCTTTATAACTGAGGATGCAGAAGAGATAAATAATTTACTTAAATTTGTAAAGTGACTGAGCTGACTTTGCTACCAAAAGCTTCATTTCATATCTGTTATAAACACCTTAAGAAACATGAATGCTGCAGGTATAATGTAAGATTTAGACAGTTGAACAAAAGTTTTTATTGAAGGATAAGTTTCTGAAACACTGCTGATATTACCATAGCATACTCAGTTAATCGCAAATGCATTTTTTTAAAAAAAAGTATAGTTTCTATAAAGACTCAGATAGAAAAATAAAAAAAATAAGAATTCATTGGTTGTTGTACTAAGTGATATTAGATTTTACTATCCTTTGTAAAATCTTTCTTTTAATCTTTCTGTTGCATCAGGGCTTCTGGTTGGAACTCTTGATTCAGTCCTGGACTCCACTGCAAAAGTAGCTCCCTTTCGCATCCTACACCAGACACCAGATTCTCAAGTTTACTTGTCAATTGCATGTGGTAAGTATGATGTTAACAACTAGTCATTCCAAATGAATGAGAATACTAGGAAACGGAATATTTAAATTTATGCTTCCCAGTTTATATGTTTGGAAACTGAATGTGTAATTCTACTTAAAGAAAATAGCAAGATTTGTTTATTTACACTTAAATGGGTATTAAGAGTTTTGTTTTGTTTTGAATCAATTGATTTAAGGGACCTGAAGCATGTGGTCCAGCCATGCTGATTCTGAGTGAATTTTGATCAGTACTGCTACTGACTTCTTTCTTCACCCAACTGCTGGGACTCTCTCCTGAAATACACTATTTTATTTTGGGTAACTTAGCTAAAGGAGACTCTGAAGTCTTCTGTGAGCCAATTTTTTTCTCATTATTGTTATTATTTTATGATAAAGTTTTGCCGACCAGCAGCAACATTACCTATGAGGCACACTCTTGAGGGTCTGGGAAAAGCTGGAACTGCATCCGGACCCCTTATTGCCAAAGTAGCTGCGTTTATACCCTTCTCTCCGCCGCCTTTTTCTCCGTTGGTCTTAGCTTTTCTCCCTGCTTCTCTAGCCCTCTCTCCACTACTTTTCCTCCCGTTCCGTTCCTCTCCTTGTAGGTCTATATTGCTTTTGTACCCCTCTCTGCTGTTTTTCCCCTTTTTTCTCCCCGTCCTTCTCTGTTCTTCTTGTTCTGTTCGTCGTTCTTCTCCCTGTCTTTCTCCTCCTCGTCCCTCATACGCCTTAGCTTTTCCCTTAGCTTTTCTAGCCCTTTCTGCTGCCCTGTTCTTTTCGTTCCGCCCGCCGTTTTTCTCCCCGTCTTTCTCTTCCTCGTCCCCCTTCTTAGCTTTTACTGGCTGCTTTTATATCGTTCTCCACCAATTACTTCTCCCCGTGGGTCCACTTGGCACTACCTAATAGGCCAGTAGCAATGACATAATCGCTTCGAGGGCATCAGCCTATCCCTATGACTTCCTGTTTATCTGCTGGTAAGACCAACTCCGCCTCCTGGCTCTGGGCCAGCCGCCATCTTGCCACAGCCTTTCCTATTCCGGGGAGCGGCTTCAGCACCCTGCGCCCCACAATAAAGTTCAATAGTCTCTGGAATTTCCCTGACCCTCTCTCCAAATCCCCTGCCCCACACACTGATTTCTCCTGTATTATTACAGTAGTATAGTTCTTCATAAACAGTCATAAGCCTATAATTGTGGTCATGGATTAGCAGAGAGTCCAGCATCCTATTATTAATATAAATTTAATAGTTGCATTGTGTGTTCATCTTTGGGAAGTACAGATGCATACTGCATCATATCCTCACATTTGGATATGGTAGTATCCATTACACTGTTACTCTACATCCCCTCAAATGAAAAGCCATAAAACAAAATTAACAACAGGAAGAAAAATATAAATTTCCAATGCCATGAAGTTTAATAACATGCAACTGAATGACTAATGTGTTTCTGAAGAACTGAAAAAGAAAATCAAGAACATTCTTGAAGAAAATGATGCTGCTGTATGATCTATGAGTCAGTGAAGAATTTAATATGAGAACAAATTTTTGAAAAAACAAAATAAAAACAAAAACATGAAAATCCATGAGATATAGTTTCCACTGATCTTTGTTGATAAGATGTGCCTCCTGTAGGCAACAGATAGATGAGTTTGTTTTTTTAATCCAGTCTTTTAATCTATGGTGTTTGATTGATGAGTTTAAGCCATTTACATTCAGGGTTAATATGAATGGGTGATAATTTAGTCCTGTCATTTTAGCAATGGCTTCTTCATTGTTTAATCTAATCTAATGTTGTTATTTTACTGTGATGTTCTTTGCATTTGCCTTTGGTTTTGGTGGGTGTTATTCCTCTTTGTGAAGAGAACATCTTGAAGTATCATTTGTAGGGCAGGTCTGGAAGAGGTGTATTCTTTGAACTTTTCTTCAATGTGAAAGAATTTTAATTCATTTTCAAAGGCAAAGGAAAGCTTTGCTGGGTATGTTATTCTGGGCCAACTATTTTTTACTTTTAGAGTCTGTAATATGTTGCTCCATTCTCTTCAGGCTGTAAAGTTTCCTGTGAGAGATCACCTGTGAGTCTTACTGCTATTCCTCCATAGGTCAAGTGATTTTTTTGTTTTCACATGCACATTTAAGGATGTTTTCCTTATGTTCCACTGAAGAGAGCTTGATGATCATGTGTCATGGTAAAGATCGCTTTTGGTCAAGC
The DNA here is from genome assembly GCF_017591425.1 of Ochotona curzoniae. Lineage (NCBI taxonomy): Eukaryota > Metazoa > Chordata > Mammalia > Lagomorpha > Ochotonidae > Ochotona > Ochotona curzoniae. The sequence continues at coordinate 32,633,048 of NW_024467087.1, read as the reverse complement.
CTGTTGGGAGTTCTGTGCCCCTCCTGGATGTTGTTTCCCAATTCTTTCTCTAGATTAAGGAAATTTTTCCTTATTATTTCATTGAATACAGTTTTAAACCCAGCTTCTCTTTCTGTACCTTCTGGAACTCCCATAACTCTTATATGTGGCTTTTTAATAGTGTCTCTTAATTCTTTAGTACTTTGTTGATCTTGACCCTGCTCCACTGCCAGATTTTTGATTGTTTCTCCATTGTAACAAGAAATGTCTTCCAATTCTGAGATTGTTTCTTCTTCCTTTTTTTTAAGATTTATTTTATTTTCATTACAAATTCAGATATACAGAGAGGAGGAGAGACAGAGAGGAAGATCTTCTGTCCGGTGATTCACTCTCCAAATGAGTGCAGTGGCTGGTGCTGCACCGATCCAAAGACAAGGGCCAGGAGCTCTTCCTGGTCTCCCACATGGGTGCAGGGTCCCAAGGCTTTGGGCCATCCTTGACTGCTTTCCCAGGCCACAAGCAGGGAGCTGGATGGAAAGTGGAGCTGCCGGGATTAGAACCGGCATCCATATGGGATCCCAGCCTGTTCAAGGCGAGGACTTTAGCTGCCACACCACGCTGCCAGGCCCGAGATTGTTTCTTCTGCCTCATTCATTCTATTAAGAATTTCCACTGAATTTTTAATTTGCTGTGTTGTATCTTTCATTTCTAATATTTCTGCTTGATTTTGTTTCAGTGTTGCTATTTCCTGTGTGACATATTCCGTAAGTTCCTGAATGTGCTTCTCGTTGTTGACAAGAACATTTATAACAAGTTTTTAAAGTTCTTTATCCTTTTTCCCGATGTATTCCTCAGTTAACTGTGAGGTTGACAAGGGCTTTTGCTCCTTTGCAGGGGAGTCTTCAGTCATATTCATTGTGCCTTTGCCTTTTCTTTTGCTCTTGGTCATTGTATTTCTGGTTAGCAGGCTCTTCTCCTGGGGGCAGGTTTCTCAGCTTTGTCATCCAGAGGTCTACAGTTCTGTTTTACTTATTGTGGTTGGTAGTCAGTTCTTTATTTGCAGTCACTTGTGCCACTTACTCCAGTGATTTCCAGGTCTGGATTCTTACATTAGACTTCCACCATGGTCTCCATAGCCCCAGCTTCTGATTCATCAGTCTCTACCTCCTGTGGTCTCATACTGTAACTGCACTGTTGTCTGTACAACCTTTCTCCCACTTCTGATTTGAGCAGTTCCCAGGGTTAGGGAGACACCAGGTGCCCTAAATAACTAGGTTGTTAGTGGTGCTGATCTTGCTGGAACCTGCTGGCCATTAGTTCTAAGGACTACCTGGACCTATTTTGACCCATAGAGTGCCAAAGTTGGTATTATTTTAAAAAGAGAAAAAGGCACATGAATTTCTAGAACGTTCATATGTGTGAATATACAGCATGCAATTCATTTTGGGAGTATGTGGATTGGTTTTTGTATTTCCCTCTGAATTTCTTCCACTGTTGGTGCTGAGTCACTTTTGCTGGCTCTCTTAAATGTTAAACTTAAATGTGGATGATGCTATAGGAATTTTGTAGCACCAACTCTAAATCTAGTTGGTAGAATTTTTTTTTTTAAGATTTGTATTTTGAATTTGATGCTTCTGAAGAAAAATAGAGAATTTTAAAAAACTGTATGAAGGGAACCAATTTCGTGGATTCATAGATACAGCATTAAGAACATCTAGACACTTCTCACCATACCCTCATTCTCCCTCCACCTTCTCTCCTCCTTCTTATTTTTCTTTTATTTCTTAATGACATACTTTTAGTTTTCTTTATAATCATAAGCTTAACTTCCCACCAAATAAAGAATTCAACAAGAAATAAATAGAAAACCACTGCTTCTGAAGTGTGTAGTCATATAAACTATAATTTAATCTCAAAATGTCACTTTGAAATTTTTTAGAAACAAAAAATGCTACATAAAGAAGGATGAAAGTATGATTATATAATTTATCCTCACAGTTTAAACTGATATGGAAATGTAGTATTACCTACTAATGAGCTTCCTTATATCTAAATGATTCAAGTATAGGTCTTACTGTTTATCTATAGCTCTCATTTGTGGTTAAAGAAAGTTATGGGTCTTAATATAATGACTTCAATAATGTGAGTAAAATTTTGACTTGTAGCAAATCAATAATTTTGTGATGTCAACAATTGTTGATGTGTTAATCTTCCTATGTCATAAAACCTACTAAGAAGTCAAAGTAAGTCTTGGGAATCAAATTTGTACATCTGTAATTCAGGGAAAATTTTAAAGATATATGGATGATAAGGAGAGATTAGTGGATATTGAATTGTTTCTGGAGTCAAAACAGCCTAGTTTTTCTGACCTTCAATAAGTCATCTATCACAAATCACATGAATTAAACCTTTGTATATAGTTTTTAACTGTCTTCACAACATTTCTGGAAGTATACTAGGTGTTTTATCAAATAATGTGACTGTACAAAGATGCCTTAGGCAGTTGAAATCCATATTTACACAGCATGCCAAAAGATTGTGGATACAGATTGTGGATACAGTATTTACTAAATTATTTGAAGACCAAGGATCAAAGTGTGCATATTTATGTCCAGTATTCTAAAAATTCCCTGAAAAGATACTGTTTATTCTCTACATACTAGTTCCCAGGCATCTGAATTTTCAAAGTATATGCATTTTTATGAACTATATTTTTGTCTCCCTTAATTTATCCATATTCTTTCTATTTAAAATGAAAAATGCTGTTTATTTTTAAATTTTTTAATCTTATATTTAGCTTGGTTTATTTGAATAGAAAAGGAGACATCTTAACTTAAAAAATAAAGTTTCAAAGGGCCAGGGCGCAATAGCCTAATGGCTAAATTCTTGCTTTGTTTGCCCTGGGATCCAATATGGGCATTGGCTCATATCCTGGCTGCTCCACTTCCCTTCTAGCTCCCGGCTGTGGCCTTGGAAAGCAGTGAAGGACGACCCAAAGCCATGGGATCCTGCACCCATGTGGGAGACCTAGAAGAAGTTTCTGGCTCCTGGCTTCAGTTTAGTTCAGCTCTGGCCATTGAAACCACTGGGGAGTGAACAAGCAAACAGAAGATCTTTCTCTCTATCTCTCTTTTTCTTTGTAAATCTGACTTTCTAACAAAAATAAATAAAAATTTTTTAAAGAAAGGTTTCATAAAACCTCTTTGTCAATCTTCAGAAATCATGACACATAGCTTAATTTATTTAGTGTAAATAATAGGAAAATCATCAATCTGTTAACTTTATAAAGAAAAATTTTAAGGAAAAGTCAAATGATATGATGTCAGGTGATTAAGTCCCATCTTTCCAAGTCTCTCCATTATGCATGCATTTTTTATGGTTAGCCTAAAATATTTATTTATAAATACCCATGCAAATGGATGAAGGAGAGAATAAATGTAATGCTTCATAACTAACATTTTTGAAAATCATCAAATATCATTATATTTCTTGTTAAAGTAAGACGGTAAATATCATGAATGGTTTTGTTCTGAAGTTTTCCTTGAGTCTTAACTCTCTTATGTTATTGGTCAGGCGCCAACAGAGAAGAAATAACAAAGCATTGGGATTGGTTGGAACAAAATATCATGAAGACTTTATCTGTGTTTGATTCAAATGAAGATATTACTAATTTTGTACAAGGAAAGATAAGAGTAAGTGGCATAGATGTATTTTGCAGATGGAATATAAAATCTAATCCTTTTATATGATGGTCAGGTGTCAGATGGAAAGTTATTTTACTGGCACCTTTCAAGACTGGTAGAAACCCACAACTCTATTCCAGAATCAGCACTGGTGCCCTTGTGATATTTTTCTGTCAATACTCTTTGAGTTTGGAATTTGAATAAGCCCTTTGTTTATTAGAAAGATGATATTTAGCAGCTGTATTGGGGTAACTGCTTGTGAGGCCTTAGAAAAAAAGGAGTGCAAAATTGAGGAAAATCAGGTCAGCTCTCTCCTAAGATGATCTCTGTGTGAACACATTTATAAATATAACACATGGACCTGTACAGAAATATAGAGTTGAATAAATTCAACTGTTTAGACTGAAGTACCTGAAATGTATCTTTCTTGGGAATGATTATGGATTTTCAGAAAGTATTTTGTCTCCTTTAGGGATTAATTGCTGAAGAAGGAAAACAGTCTTTTGCAAAAGAAGATGATCCTGAGAAATTTCGTGAAGCTCTTTTGAAATTTGAAAAGTGCTTTGGTTTACCAGAGCAGGAGAAGTTGGTGACCTATTATTCTTGCAGTTATTGGAAAGGACGAGTTCCTTGTCAGGGATGGCTTTACCTGAGCACCAACTTCCTGAGCTTCTATTCTTTTTTGTTGGGATCAGAAAGTAAGTAATTTCTCTTGCTGCCATAGCTTTGAACTTGCTGACTGACCTATCAATTCTGGTGGTGTTAGGTTGTATATAAAGTAATAAGACTGTTACTAAAGATAATTAAAATGTACATTAAAGTTTTTGTTTCAGGGCCTGGTGTGGTAGCCTAGTGGTTAAAGTCCTCACCTTGAACAGACAGGGATCCCATATGGGCACTGGTTCTAATCCTGGCGGCCCCACTTCCCATCCAGCTCCTTGCTGTGGTTTGGAAAAGTTGTCCAGGACAGCCCAACACTTTGGGACCCTGCACCCATGTGGGAGACCCAGAAGAAGCTCCACACTCCTGGCTTCGGATATGCTCAGCTCCGGCTGCTGTGGCCTCTTAGGGAGTGAATCAGTGAATGGGAAGATCTTCCTCTCTGTATATCTGACTTTCCAATAAAAACAAATAAATCTTTTTTTAAAAAGTTTTTGTTTCGTCTAGAGAAAGAACCCTCATAAGACTTGTTACTTAATATGGAACCATTAGAAGTGTATATATGATGTCCTGCATATTGTGGGACATGAATGATTATTAAATACTAATGAAAAAATTGTTAAATGGTGACAACAGTCTGGCATGTAACTATTTACTTTCCCTTATGATTGACTGCCTGTTTGCTTAAGTCCATATTTTCTTTTAAAGATTTTTATTTTATTGTATTGAAAGTCAGAGTTAAAGACAGAAAAAGAGAGTGGGGGGAGGGAAAACAAAGAGGTCTTCATTCCCCAAATGGCTGCAGCAGCCAGAGCTGGGCTGGTCCAGAGCTGGGAACCAGGAGTTTCTTCGGGGTCTCCCGTGTGGGTGGAGGGGCTCAAGGTTTTGAGGCATTCTCTGCTACTTTGCTATATCAATAGCAGGGAGCTGGATCTGAAGTAGAGCAGCTGGGAAGTGAACCATTACCCATATGGGATACTGACACCACAGGCAGAAGATTAGCTTGCTGTGTCACCACACCAGCCCCTTCAGTTCATGTTTTAAACAAGCAAATGTAAGTACAATACTTAATACTTAAAATGGCCCACTTTTAAGTGTGTAGCCACAAAAAAGAATTAAATAATGTATAGTATTTGTACAAACTTACTTTTATATCAGTGATTATATAATTGTGGAGATTTAAGTATCAAATCAGAAAATTTTGTTTTTAAAATTTTTATGTATTCCTAAAATCATTTTTAGAAATTCTAATTCAAAATTTTAACAAATCTTAGCAGAAAGATGGATTTTAGCTTTGTTAGAATTCAATTAGGACATGTGTAATTGTTTACAATGTAGCCAAAATGACTTTGCCTTTTTTATATGTTTATGCATCAATTAACAAGTCATATGTATTATCAACTTCTACCTTACTCAAGACTGCTTAAGCCCCCCACTTTGGTTTTTTTAAATATGCATTTAAATGTTTGCCTCACTTAATTTTAGTATTTTTGGTATATTACTCTCTAAATTTTGATGCCATAAATTTTCATTTTCGTTATTTTAGTGGTTCATAGAGTTTATCAAGCTGTTCATGCTTCCAAAAATTTCCTTAGTGAATACAAATCAATTTTGGAAATTCAATCATAGCTGCTTTTAACTTTTTCTTTTAGTAAAACTCATTATTTCCTGGGATGCCATCTCAAAACTTGAGAAGACTTCAAATGTCTTACTGACAGAAAGTATTCATGTGTGTGCCCAAGGGGAGAATCACTATTTTTCGATGTTTTTACACATTAATGAAACATACCTTCTCATGGAACAGCTGGCAAACTATGCCGTACGAAGACTTTTTGATAAGGAAACATTTGATAATGACCCAATCCTTGATGATCCTCTACAAATCACCAAAAGGTACTGAAAGCTCAATATTTATCTTTCAAAGTGTTGTTTGACTGTAGATCAATCGCATTGATATGAAATTTAACTGTTCTGTGTTTCATGATACTTTTTCCTTTTTACTTTGGAGTTTATCAGTCTTGGGTGTTGTGTGTGTGTTTTATGTGTCTGTGTATGTGTGCATGTGTGTAGTTATTGAGAATCAGATAGGAACTTCTTTGGAGTGATTTTTTTGTTTGTTTTTGTTTGTTTTGTTTTTTTAAGAAAAGTAGATATTTGCACTAAGAGAAGGAGTGATTACACTAGCTCTATGTTTCTCTGAGTAGTCCAACACTGTTTCAGGACTGACATTGTTAAGCATATTGTTTATTTTTAAAAAAGATGTATTTATTTTTATTGGAAAGTCAGATATAGAGAGAGGAGGAGAAACAGAGAGGAACATCTTCCAGCTGTTGATTTACTCCCCAAGTGGCCGCAATAGCTGGTGCTGAGCTGATTCAAAGACAGGAGCCAGGAGTTTTTTCTGGGTCTCCCACATGGGTGCAGGTCCCAAGGCCTTGGGCCATCCTGGGCTGCTTTCCCAGGACACAAGCAGGGAGCTGGATGGGTAGTGGGGCCGTTGGAACACAAACCAGCGCTCATATGGGATCCCAGTGCATTCAAGGCAAAGACCCCAGCCTCAAGGCTACTACACTGGGCCCATATTCTTTATTATTTTAAGATTATCCATAGGCAGCATAATTTTTTATAAAGAGCCAAGATAGTAGAGTCAGTGGAGCATGGACTTCAGCACGAGAGGAAAGCAACCCTCAGACAGGGTGTCTCAGAACCTCAGCTTCCTCATCTTTCACATGTACCTCAGAGGACATTGAAGAGGAATGAGGTCAACGTGTAAAAGCACTTGGTGAATTATCAGACTCTAAGCAAATGTTGATCCTACTAGTGCTAACAATGAAAGTTATCCATCTGATAGCTATTTGTCACTATATTTGGTTTGCTGAAATTGACCAGCATCTTTTCATTCTACTCAGCATTCATGTCAGTTGGCTGCAGCAAGCATGCCAAAGGGAGGGGGCGAGGATAGGATCCAGAAATAGCTAGTGAATGCAGCCACTAGTAAGGAGGAAGAGGGTATAGGTTGCATGGGAACTTGTAAGAAGAACCTGAGCCAGAGATCTATGAACAAACCAGAACAAGTGACCTTGGAGGGTTGAGTAATTAAATAACCCCGATTAGGTACAGTTCTTCCTCTTATTCCCAAACTATTTCTAACACTCATATACATAAGAATTCCTTTGTGCACCTGGCTGTCTTTCTGGAAATTAGATCATTAAGGTGAAATTTTTTCACATTTTTGTTACCAAAAGTAGGTCTCAGTATGCATGGTTTATGAATAGAATGTCATAAAGATTAAAAATCGTGTTTGTGTTACAGTTGACATTCCTTTTGTGATTCATTCCTGGGTGGTTACCAAAAACAAATTCATCAGCTGTTTTATTTTCCCTAAAATGACCTCTCAAAGTCCCCCTCTAGCAGTACATTTTTTCATTACTAAGTTTATATTTAAGTGAAATCTAGCAAAGCCATTGTCTCTGTGGATTTTTAAGGGAGGCCTTGGAAAGCAATATATATATTTACATTTCCTCTTCTAGTAAATTAGAAAGAACAACAGCTTGTAAGATTTAGTCTCCAAAAGACTGTTTCTAATAATGGATTTTTTTTTAATGCTCTCTGCGTATTGCTTTTGTGTGATTTTTGTAAATTTAAACAATGCAGGGACTTAATAATTATAGTTACATTTACTGGATATCTTTCCAAGATCTTTAATGTAAGGATTTGAAAATATTTGCAAAAAAACATGAATGGGATTGGACATGGCATATTGTTCTAGATTACTTCTTTCCCCGTACAATGATGTGTCTTAAGCACCTCTCCATTTACTTAAATGACCTCATCTTCATAAATACTGAGTTAACCCATGAAATTACAACTTAAGTGATAAGAAAATTGACATGAGTTTCTGCTCATATTTCTTAGAACTCTTTTTGAAAGACATGATGAAGAATGATAGAGTCACACATTTATGCAGAAAGAATAAGTTTCATTTTAAATTTGGGGGATTTGATTTAGGGCTCGCATAATTCACTCACTACATAGCCAAGATGGAATCGCTGCTTCGTACAAGTATTTAGTGCTGCAAAGACAAATAGTTCTATTTTAGCCATTGCCTTTTGTTTATATATTTATGTATCAGTTAATAAGTCATCTGTATTTATCAACACCTATCCCATGCCCAACACTGCACAAGCCTCTAGTTTGGAATTTTTCTAAACATTCATTTAAATATTTGCCTTACTAAATTTTAATATATTTTTAAAGTATGTATTTTATTTTCATTGGAAAGTCAGATATACAGAGAGGAGGAGAGACAGAGAGGAAGATCTTCCATCCATTGATTCATTCCCTAAGCAGCTGCAACTATTGGAGCCAATCCAATCTGAAGCCAGGAGTCCAGAGCTTCTTCTGGGTGTCCCACGCAGGTGCAGGGTCCCAAGGCTTTGAATCATCCTCCACTGCTTTCCCAGGCCACAAGCAGGGAGCCAGATGGGAAGCAGGGCTGCCGGGATTATACCCAGCATCCATGTGGCTTCCTGGTGCATGCAAGGTGAGGATCCCAGCCGCTAGGCTACTGTGCTGGGCCCTAATATTTTTTATAGACTACTCTTCCTCTTTTGATACCATAAAATTTTCATTATTTTTGCCCGGTGCGGTGGCCTAGCAGCTAAAGTCCTCGCCTTGAATGCGCCGGGATCCCATATGGGCACCGGTTCTAATCCCGGCAGCTCCACTTCTCATCCAGCTCCCTGCTTGTGGCCTGGGAAGGCAGTAGAGGACAGCCCAACGCTTTGGGACCCTGCACCCGTGTGGGAGACCCAGAAGAGGTTCCTGGCTCCTGGCTTCGGATCTGCATAGCATCGGCTATTGCGCGCACTTGGGGAGTGAATCATCGGAGGAAGATCTTCCTCTCTGTCTCTCCTCTTCTCTGTATATCTGACTTTCCAATAAATAAATAAATCTTTAAAAAAATTTTTTCATTATTTTATTTTGTTTATTCTGAATCACTATTTTGTTTCCAAGACGTGAACATTATTATTTCTCAATGTGATTTCAGGCAGGATAATATATTAATAATACATAATAGTAGTTGTCTGTAATGGTAAGTCAACCCTTGATAGATGGTTTGAAGGTCTGTGTCATGTCTATTTTGTTCATTTTAATCTGCTAATAAAACCAGAATGGCAAAATAAGTAAGTAAAATGAGTCTTTAAGGAATCAGTGTATTCTTCAGTGTTAAAATTTGTTGAAGAATATAGCATTCAATCTGTGCTTTAGAGTACATTTAGGTTAATACATGCATGTGCACACTTTAGAACTCATTTAAAACCCATCCTTTTTCTTCTTTCCTATAGAGGCCTAGAAAATCGAGCCCACAGTGAGCAATTTATTGCCTTTTTTAGACTGCCCAAAGAAGAGACTTTGAAAGAAGTACATGAATGTTTCTTATGGGTACCATTCATCCACTTTAACATGCATGGAAAAATGTGCATCTCAGACAACTATATCTGCTTTGCTAGCCAGGATGGCAACCTATGTAGTCTAATCATTCCATTACGAGAGGTAATGTAAAATTGGCTACACAGTGGCAGTTTTTCCATTTGAAAATGTTGTCATTAACAGAATAAAGTGTCTTTTAATTCTGTAAATAAAACTTTGAATGAGCTCAATATGCAATACTTTATAGTAATTTAAAATAATACTTTTTAAAGTTTATTGTTGCAGGTGCACTTCTGAAAGTTCATGGAAATAGAATAAAAGGATGCAGTAATTTTGGTGCAAAAAAAACTTTGAAGTTTGAGACCGGCACTGTGGTGTAGCAAGCTAAGCTCCCGCCTGTGTACTAGCATCCGATATAGTCCCTGGTCCAAATGCCAGCAGCTCCACTACCAAGCCAGCTCCCTGCTAATGGTCTAGGGAGGCAACAGAGAAGAACCCAAGTTCTTAGACCCCTGCACCGATATGGGAGACCCAGCAGAGGCTCCTGGCTCCTGGCTTTGGATCAGCCTAATTCTGGCTGTTGTGACCATTTGGGAAGTGAACCAACAGATAGAAGATCTCTCTCTGTTTGTAACTATGCCTTTCAAATAAAAACAAATAAATAAATTAAGCTTCATGCATATTATGGGAAAACTATGCACAGGTTTCAACATTTTTTAAAACCAAAGTAAACATATGTTTTATTTTTACTTTTTTATGGACATTTTGGAGCACCCTTTCCCCTCTGAGATCTTCTGAGCTCCTTTCAGTAAAACCTTACAGCTCTTCCAATGTGAAAGTACAAAAAAAAAAATGTAAAAGCCAAATAAAGGCTTAGGGTGATTACACAAATGGAGCTTAACTATTCAGATATTTATGACACTGATACAAAAACTTAGACTATCACATGTGATTTACTTGAGCAGATAGAATAGAATTTATAGCTTCTGTGTAATTTAGCCATAAAGGATTGGCATTCAGCCCTGGATTTTTATATTTGTAGTGTCAATCTGAAGAACTACGCATTTGCAAAGTGAAGTAACTTACGCTGAATGAACTTGTTTTCATTGGAACAAGACTAGTACTCAGATTCTGTTACTTAAAACATTATGGACCAAAGCTTTTAGCCACAAAAGAGTTAGACAAACATATTTGACCTGAACTTATCAATAATAAGGAAAACTTCAATTTACTTGTGTATGTTTCCACCCCCAGGTCTTAGTTGTAGACAAGACAGATGATTCCAGCAAGTCTGTCATTATTAGCATCAAAGGAAAAACTGCTTTTCGCTTCAGTGAAGTTAAAGACTTTGAGCAACTTGTGGCAAAACTCAGGCTCAAGTGTTGCACGACTTCAGCTCAACACCATGATGTCAGCACAGAGGTAATTATATAGCACGCACATTAGTTTGAAAGAGAGCTTTCTGTTTAGTGGGGTTTGTTCTTTGGGAAGGGTTTCATCAGTACTTTTCCTATTCAGACCTAGATTTACTCTTTAAAAATAAGGAATTTAAAGAAATTATATTATCTAGGTTACATAATAACACAGAAGTGAGAATTAAAGACTGTTCTTTTACAGAATCTGTGTTTTTTAAAAAAAGTTATAACTTGATCTTTCTATATTAACTTCATTATATAAACACATAGCTTGTCTTTTAACAATTCAAACTGTATTTGAGAATTCAAGAAGGCCTTGACAAAGGACTCTTTTAAAGGACAATTTTAAATGTCTGAGTGTCTTTTATTTAGACGATCTGGCCCAAAGAAAAATAATGTCATGTCTATTTGATAGCAAAAATATAAAAGACAGCAAATACTGTTAGTAAAAATGACTAGGAGCTTGATTTTAATAGTTAATATTTAATTTTAATTTAGTATTAATTAATAATTCATCATAAAAGTGCACACAAGTAGGATTTTAATGAATTTGTTTTTCTATGTCCAGAAACTGGTATCAAATTTTAACTTTATACATTAATTGAAACTTCAGTGAAAAATCAACATTGGCTTTCCTGGATAAATGATTTTATTTTTACTGGAGTATAAATCCTTGGCCATTCTCTAAAGCAGTGAATGAAAATAATATGCTAAGCTGCTTATAATGCATTATTGGTAAGGTTAAATTTCCCTTTACTAATAAAAAAGTACAATGAAAACATATAATTAAAATATATGTGAGTCATTTTACTTCTAGACACAGAACATACACATTGTCCACCAAACATTTTCTGCCCCAAATTAATTTTCTCTCATTCTCTTTCAGTATTTACTTTAGTTTTTCCTTAGTATATGCCTTAGTTTCATTTCATGATGAGAATAGAATCTGGTTCGTTTTTTAAGTTTCTCCACCATTCTCCCATGCTCTTTGTTATATCACTGTTTTTGTCCCTATTTCATTTTTAGATTAAATCTCTATACTAGATATTTCCCTCTTCAGAACTTGGAGAGGAAAATTTTCCTGAAGACTTATTAGCTAATTAAAACTAATTAGCTTATTGTTTCAAAATGAGTTTACCATCTTCCAGATATGGAGCGGGAGACTTTAAAAAGTTTATGGAAAGTGGAATTAAAAGATCAGTTTATTTTGTTGTCAAAATTTTGAAATCTCTATGCATTTTTTTGCATAATATGCATTCCATGAACTTTTGAAGTTGTCTCATATATCAGAGATTTAAGGTGTTTAAGGTGTGTGTGTGTGTGTGTGTGTAAAACCAGTTGATATATTTGTTTTACTTGGCAAGGTTTCTTTTTTTTTTTTAAGATTGATTTATTTATTGGATAGTCATATATAGAGGAGGAGAGACAGAGAGGAAGATCTTCCGTCCATTGATTTTACTTCCCAAGTGAATGCAACAGCTGGTGCTGCACCAATCTGAAGCCAGGAGCCTGGAACTTCTTCCGGGTCTCCCACACAGGTGCAGGGTCCCAAAGCCTTGGGCCGTCCTCGACTGCTTTCCCAGGCTACAAGCAGGAAGCTGGATGGGAAGTGGAGCTGCCAGGATTAGGCTCCTAGGAGGCTTTGCATTGGCTCAGCTCAGCTCTGATCTGCTCTGGGCATAACGTCCCTTTAGGGGAGTGAGCCAGAGGATTGAAGATCTGTGCTTGAGCCACCTTCCACTGCTTTTCCATGCTCGTGTACAAGAAGCTGGATTGGAGCGAAGCAGGTGGGACTCAAATCACCTCTTTCTGAAATGGGATGCCTGCATTGCAGGTGGTGGCTTAACAATGCAAATTTAAAAACCCAATTTTATTTTTAGAAAAATAGGAAAATTATTTGAATGCACATTTCTCTTGTGAAGGTAAAAAAAATGGCCAATAAGGGCATGAAAGTATTTTAATATCATTAGTCATTAGATCAATACAAATTAAGCTGTAATAAGATACCAGTTTACACACACCAGTTTCCCTGAAATTAAAAAGGTATAGCTGTTGAGGAAGACATATGGGAACTGGAACCTTCGTACATATTGCTATTTGGAATATAAAACACTATAACTGCATTGGAATATGACTTGACAAGTCCTCAAAATGATAAACAGAGTTATTATAAGGCCCAGTCAGTAATCCTCTGCTAGGTACCTACACAAGAAAACTGAAAATGTGTATCCACACAAATCATTGCACGTGATGGTTTAACAGGATTATCCATATTTGCAAAAATGTCTGAAATTAAGCCATCTTCTTTTCTGTCTGCTCTTTATTTTTTTAAGGATTCATTTTTTTATTCTTGAAAGGCAGAATTACAGAGATAGAGGAGAGACAGAGAGGTCATCATCTGCTAGTTCACTAGCCAAATGGCCAAACCGAAGCCTGCAGCCTGGGAATCCATCCAGCTCTCTTGCATGGGTGCAGGGACCCAAGGAATTGAGCCATCTTCCACTGCTTTTCCCTAGTCATTAGTAAGGAGCTTAATCAGAAGTGGAACTTGGTGGATATTCCAATTGTTCCAATAGTGGATACTGGCGTTGACTTAACCCTTTGGGCCACAACACTGGCCTTGTCCCATATATGAAATACTTAGAAACAGAAGTGTTTCAAATTTTGAATGTTTTTTCAGATTTGAAGATATTTTGCATATTTGAAATATTTCCAAAGTTCAAGAAAAATAAAATTGAAAGTTTACTTTGGTATGAAAAATGAACTTTATGCATACTTTTTCCTAATACACATATGAATTATTAAAAGACCCACAAATGCAGATCCCTTCCATTTTTTTGCACCAAAATATACTTATCTTTCAATTTCATTTTTTTAAAGATTTATTTTATTATTTTTTTTATTGGAAAGGCGGATATACAGAGAGGAGAGACAGAGAGGAAGATCTTCCGTCCAATGATTCACTCCCCAAGTGAGCGCAACTGCCGATACTATGATGATCCAAAGCCAGGAGCCTCTTCCGGGTCTCCCACACGGGTGCAGGGTCCCAAAGCTTTTCTGGGTCTCCCACACGGGTGCAGGGTCCCAAAGCTTTGGGCTGTCCTCGACTGCTTTCCCAGGCCACAGGCAGGGAGCTGGAAGGGAAGCGGGGCTGCGGGGATAGAACCGGTACCCATATGGGATCCCGGGGCGTACAAGGTGAGGACCTTAACCACTGCGCCACTGCGCTGGGCCCTCAATTTCATTTTTGAATAAACTTTTTTCAAGAACTCTCATACATAAGAAGGTATCTTGGACTTTATACACATAACCTAAAGGTAATTTTATGTTTTATTTCTTTAAAAATTTTTTTATTTATTTGAAAGACAGTGACAGAGATAGATGGAGAAATGTAGAGAATCTTCCAACTACTGGTTCACTCCCTAAATGACTGCAATGGCCAGGGCTGGGTCAGGTTGAAGCCAGGAGCCTGGAGCTGGGTCTTCCATGTAGTCCAAAGTCCCAAGAGATTGGGCTGTCTTTCACTGTTTTCCCAGGTGCATTAGCAAGGATATGGATCACAAGTGGGCAGCTTCTTACCTCATTATCATTAATTAAAGTCTGTTGTTTATGTTAGGGTTCATTCTTTGTGCTCTGCAGATCGATGGATTTTACCAAATTCATACTGTCATATAAGCTACTGTTACAACAGAATAGTTTCTCAGCCCTGTGCTGTACCTATCCATTCCACTCCCCTCAACTCTGGTGTTCACTGATCTTTCCACTCGCTCTTCAGTGTTGCCTTTTGTTTGCCATTTCTAAGATGTTGCATAGCTGGAAATATGCTGTATATAGACTTTTAAGACTGACTTCTTTCATTTTGCAATATATGTATTTAAGGTTCCTCCACATATTTCTGCAGTTTCAAAACTCATTTGGTAAAAAGTGAGTGAAAGTTCTTTTTGCTTCATATACTTAAGAACACGTGGGGTTGCTGATTTTCTCAATTTCCATAGCTATGAAATTGTGTGTTTTTTAAGACTTATTTATTTCTGTTTGAAAGACAGATTTTTACAAAGAGAAGGAGGTACAGAGAAAAAGATCTTCCATCCACTGATTCACTCCTCAAGTGGCCACACTGGCTGGAGCTGAAACTGACCCAAAGCCAGGATCCAGGAGCCTCCTCTGGGTCTGTCATGCAAGTGCTGGGTCCCAAGGCTTTGGGCTATCTGCTCTGCTGTTTTCCCAGGCCACAAGTAGGGAGCCAGATGGGTATTGGAGGAACTGGGAGACAAACCACATCCCATAGGGGATGCCAGCATGTGCAATGCAAGGATTCAGCCATTATTCCAATGCACTGGGCCCATAATGCTGTTTTAAATTGTAGTTCACTAATGATTTATGATGATGCTGAATTTTTTTAAAGATTCATTTATTTTTATTGGCAAAGAGAGTTACAGAGAGAAGAGACAGAGATCTTTCACCCACTGGCTTACTCCCCAAATGGCTACAATTGCAGGATCTGGGCCCATCTGAAGACAGGAGTCAGGAGTCTCCTCTGGGTTTTTCATGCAAGCACAGGGTCCCAAAGCTTTGGGCCATCCTCAACTGCCTTCCCAGGCCACAAGCAGGTAGCTGGATGGGAAGAGAAGCAGCTGAGACCAAAACTGTTGCTCATTTGGGATATTGGTGCTACAGGTGGAAGCCTAGAGTGCTATACTAACACACCACTGCCTAAATATCTTTCATATGATTGTTTGCCATTTATATCTTCTTTGCTGAGGTGTCTAGATGTTTTCCCATTTTTAGCAGGTCTTTTAGTTTTCAGGTTTAGTCTCCTTAAATGAATTGGTAATAGTTGTTTTGTTGTTATTGTTGTTGTTCTTTGTTTATAGGATCAAACTAGTGGGCCTGATTGGGAATGTTTTATATAGGTTTCTTTAAGAATATCATTTTTTTAAAAAAGTTGTTAAGCTTTACTTTTTAACACATTATTACTCAAGTCAGTACAACTTAGTCATTTAATGATGGGTCAGATTTCTTTAGGAATGACTTACATTTTTATGTTTTCACTTTATTTCCCCCCAAGAGTATCTGTGTGTGTGTAAAGGTATACCTTAAACTTCAGGGAGTTTATGAGTCAGGTTTTGCTTAGCTTTCGTTTCATTTTATTCCAGTAAGAATTGAGTGACTAATGTTCTCCCCTAACCATGTTTCTTATAGGCATCTGCCATCTTCTCTGTGCATATGTGCATACTTCTGGAGCCTCAAGAATATGTTGGAAACTTTCCTATTTCCGTGTGATCATCTAGTTCTTCAGAGCTGCCTTTTTTTTTTTTTAAAGTCAGGATTTTGTTTGTCCCAAATGAAGCATCAACCCTAAGCAGCTGTTGGTATAGGAGATTGCTGTGGCTTTCTCTCATGCCCTGCAATAGGACTTTTAGGACTTTTTTTTTTCCATTAAATGACCTGGGAATCAGATCAGATAATGACAACACCCTGGTAATGAAGAGTTTTCCAAGAGCACCTAGTTTGGTCAGAAAACTGACAGTGCTCTGGAGTGGGGCTTTTAAAAAATATTTATTTATTTTTATTACAAAATCATAATACAGCTAGGAGGACAGATTGAGAGGAAGATCTGTCCGTCCAATGATTCACTCCCCAAGCAGCTGCAATGGCCAGAGCTTGGTCTATCTGAAGCCAGGAGCCAGGAACCTTATCTGGGTCTCCCACATGGGCACAGGATCCTAACTGCTTTCCCAGGCTACAAGGAGGGAGCTGGATGGGAAGTGGGGCTGCTAGGATTATAACTGGTGCCCATATGGGATCCCAGTACATATAAGGCGAGGACTTTAGCCACTAGGCTATCACACTGGGCCCATGGGGGTGGGGCTTTAAATTAAGCTCAGAAAGATCCACTGACTGTCACACTGTTCGCTTTCACAGGAGGGAGGTTCGGAGTTGTTTCAAGTTAAAACCCCACGGTTGTGCTGTTCTGACTGCAGTTTGTCTGTTTGTTGAGCAGGCGTCTTTGAATTCATTCTATATACTTGCTTAATTTCTGGTATTCTGAAGATGTGCATTTTGTAAGTTTTGCCAGATTTTATGAGTTTTGTTAGGAGAATCGGTTTCCTGAGGTTCTCCATTTGCCATTCCAGAAGTGAGTTTGTTGGCCTCTCTTATTCTGATGGGAAAACAGCATCTCTGTACTGTTGTGTTCGTATTTCATAGAGATTGTGGTTTACAAGTGACAAGACAAGCAGGCTTTCTTTTTTTCTTGCAGAAAATTTTAAATTCACCCTCAATTACATTCTTTCTTTTTCAGGTTTCTGCTAGTTCTGACTCTGCAGGTCCATCAGATCAGTTTGAGGTGCAGTCTCTGACAAGTCAGAACGAATGTAGCAAAATGGTGAACACTGAAGCCCTAATGACTGTATTCCACCCTCAGAATTTGGAGAATCTTGATTCTAAAATGGTAGGAAAACAAAATGTTTCAACATGTAGTCTGGAACAGTTGATGAAAACCAGTCCCTGAATAGACTACATAGTACCCAAACTGAAAACTTTATGGGGCTTAAAAATATTTTCTGGCTAATACTGTTGTATAGCTTGTTTGGTCTGATCATACACGACCTTTATCAATAATGAATTTAAAAGATGAAGTTGGATAGTGGGCTTTATTTGTGTGGATTTCTAACTGATCTTGAAATGAGGTGCTTTGGGGAGAATGATGGTTCAAAAATTTACTTCCTAAATGTACCATTTTTATATGAGTTTTGAAAACACGTTTTGAAAAAAGATTTATTATTTCTTTTTATTGGAAAGTCAGATTATACAGAGAAGAGGAAAGACAGAGAGGAAGATCTTCTGTCTGCTGATTCACTTCCCTTCCCCCAGTGGCCACAATGGCCAGAGCTGCACTGATCCGAAGCCAGGAGCCAGGAGCCCCTTCCAGATCTGCCCCACAGGTGTGGAGTCCCAAGGCTTTGGGATGTCCTTGACTGCTTTCCCAGGCCACGAGCAGAGTGAGCAGGATGGGAAATGAGGCTGCTGGGACACGAACCAGTGCCCATTTGGGATCCCAGCACGTGCAAGGCAAGGACTGTAGCCACCAGACTACTGTGCCAAGCCCTGAAAACAGTTTATGTATTTAAAAAAGAAACAGAGGCAGGCGGATAGAAGAGTTGATTTTTTTTGTTTGTTTTACTTGTTTGTTTTTCATACTCTGGTTCATTTCTTAAATGCCTGCGACAGCGAGGGCTAGGCCAGGCCAAAGCCTGAAGGCCAGAAGTCAGTGTGAGTCACTCATATAGATTGCAGGGACCCAAGTACTTGAACCATCACCTGCTGCCTTCCATAATGCATGTTAATAGGAGGCTGGCATTGAAAATGGAGCTGGTCTTTTTTGAAATACTTATTTACTTGAAAGAGTTTGAGAGAGAGAGAGAGAGAGAGAGAGAGAGAGAGAGGAATTCTCCATCTGCTGGTTCACTCTCTAAATGACTGCAGTGCCTGGGGCTGGCCCAGAATGAAGGGAGGAGTCCAGAGCTTCATCCAGGTCTCCCAGGTAAGTGCAGGAGCCCAGGTCCTTGTGCCTTCCTCCACTGCTTTCCCAATTTCATTAGTAGGAGCTTGATTGGAATAACAGGGACATAGAACTGCCACTCATTTCAGAGTCCAGTGTCGCAGATCTCTTTTTTGTTGTTGTTGCACATGTCTTCACTGAGATATCAACCTTGGCACTCCAGTAGGAGAGACCAGTGCCCCAAGTAGCATCTTAAACACTAAAATGGCTATTCCATAACACAGAATTAATAAGTTAAATCTATTATGCTTACATGGCTTTTAGATTTATTTAAAAGATTTATTTATTTGGTGTTTGGTGCTGTGGCATAGTACGCTAAGCTTTCACTTAGGGTGCTGGCATACCATATGGCCTGGCTGCTGTACTTCCAATAGACTCCCTGCTTATGGCCAGGGGAAACAGCAGAGAATGCCTCACGTCTTTGGGACACTGCACCCATGTGGAAGACCTGGAAGAAATTCAGATTGGCTCAGCTCTGGCCACTGCAGCTATTTGAGGAGTGAACCAGAAAATGGAAAATCAATCTCTCTCTCTCTTTTACCCCTCCCGCCCCTCCCTCCTTCTCTCTACAACTCTGCCTATCAAATAAAAATAAAATATTTAAAAATGATTTATTTCTTTGAAAGTAAGAATTACAGAGAGATGTAGAGACAGAGAGATCATCCATCCTCTGGTTTACTCTCTAGGTGGCCATTAACAGCTGGGATTGAGCCAGGCCAAAACCAGCAACCAGGAGCTGCCTCTGGGTCTCTCACACGGATGGCAGGGGAACAAACACTTGGGCCCGCATTCTTTGCTTTCCCAGGCTATTGACTGGGAGCTGCATGGAAGTGGAACAGTCAGGTCCTGAACCAGTGCCCAACATTCCAAGTGGTGGCTTTACCTGCTGCATTACTATGCTGGCCCTAAGAATTTTAAATATTTTTGCCAGGACAAGAGTCTAGTGTTTTACCCTTTATGATTAGAGTTTGGCTTCCCATGTTCTTGGATACATAGTTTTTTTTATTTTCACAGTAAAGGGAATAAACATGGGGCTGGCTTTGTAACAGGTAATGCTAGTGCCTATGATGCAGGTGTCCTATAGGAGTGCAGCTACCAGTCTTGGCTGTTCTGCTTTCCACCCAGCTCCCTGTTAATGTGCCTGAGAAATCAGTGCAGGTTGGGTCTCTGTGACCCATATAGGAGACTTGGAAAAAGCTCTTGGCAGCTGGCTTTGGCCTAGCCTAGCCAGGGCTGTTGTGGCCACCTGGAGAGTGAACCAACAGATGAAAAAAGGTTCTCTTTTCCTTCCTCTCTCTCTCATGTTTTTCCCCTCTCTTTCTCTTTGCCTTTCAACTAAATTTTAAAAATCTTTTTAAAAAGTGAGTTATTTTTGAAAAACTTATGTTTCTTTGCTTTCATTTTTCTATTTACAGTTAAAAGAAAAGATGAAGGAACAGTCTTGGAACATCCTGTTCGTAGAATGTGGACGTGGTATTAGCATGTTTCGGACCGAAAAGACTCGAGATCTAGTTATAAGAGGAATTCCAGAGAACTTAAGAGGAGAGCTCTGGATGATTTTTTCGGGTATTATGTTCACTCTCTTTATTCATTTAGCAGACATTAAGTATGGTTTTTCTAATAGTTATACACTATGCTAAAGTCAAAGAATTATGAGCCTGGCTAGGATAAAGTCTTTCCCTTGATGAGTTCAAATTACAGAGAAAGTTGAGTAGTTGCATGTACTGACCTGTATTTGCACACATCCAGTTTCTTAGCAGATACTGTGTCTAATTGTAGGCAAAGTTTCTGCCCTTAGAAACTTAGAAAGAAATTAGGGGCTAAAAAAATTTCTCATGACAGTCATATTCTGTTGGATAACATTAGCAGCTTAACATTATAGATTCTAGCAGGAAGCCATTCTTTTTTTTTTTTTTTTTTTGGTGTGTGTGCGCTCAGACTATCACTTGGGTATAAATCTGGATTTTGAAGTCTTCAGGTACATATGCAAAAAGTAGCATCATGATATTCCTCTTCTTTGGTATGGTAATACAGTCATATTCACAGGTGCTGTTAATGACATGGCAACTAATCCTGGTTATTATGGTGAAATGGTGGCACAGTCCCTAGGGACCTGCAACTTGGCTACTGAAGAAATTGAGCGTGATTTACGTCGCTCCCTGCCTGAACACCCAGCATTTCAGAGTGATACTGGCATATCTGCTCTAAGGCGGGTACTCACTGCTTATGCATATAGGAATCCCAAAATTGGATACTGCCAGGTATGACTTTTAGTACAAGCCCAGTTTTGTGCATGTTCCAAGGATAAAATCAGGTCAAATCTAGCTCTATTCATTTGGAAGTTATAATTGTAACGACAGAGATTTAGCTGAGAATAACAGTAGATATTGTTAATGTAAACAGAATGGTAGTGAGACTACCTTGCAGAATTGAGATTTTGTGAATTATTAGTTTTCATTCAACAAATGCTTATTTAATTCATGCAGTATAAAAGATAATATGCTACGTGCTGAAAGCCATGTAAAATATATTGGATAAGAATGTATATATGAACTGCTCTGGTAGGTGTTAAATCATGTTTATTAGGAAATCAAAAAACAAGTGAGATAAACCACTAGAGAAATTTAAGAAAAAGCTCTGTAAGGATTTATAGGCATAGCAATTAATTGAACCTCAAAGAAACAGAGAAAGTTTCATGGAAAAGGTAGCATTTGTAAGCCTTGAAAATTGGTCAGTTTGGCATATAAAAAGATTAAAGATCATTCTTTGTGAAGAGATCAGTGTAAACAAACAAGTAGAAGCAAATGTGGGATGCTTATGGGCTGTCATCAATAAATTAAATAGAAGTACATAGTAAATGTACTATGGAAATATAACTCTTGTGCCATAAAATTTAAAGATTTGATTTGTTTGAAAGGAAGAGTGACATATAGGGAGAGACAGAGATCTTTCATCCGCTGTTTCACTCCCCAAGTGACTGTAATGGCTGGGGCTGTTCCAGGCCAAAGCCAGGATTTTAAAATTCTGGGTCTCCCATGTAGGTGTCAAGAACTCCTGTGCTGGCGACGCTGTCAGGGAGCTGGATCAAAAGTGGAGCAGTTTTAGTACCAGCCCCACAAACTTCACCTTTGAATGATATTTAAAAATCTTTTAAAAAATAATTTATTTGTAAGTCAGTTATAAAGCGAAAGAGTGAGAGAAAGATCTGCCATGCGCTAGTTCTCTCCCTAGATGGCCGTAACAGCCAAGGCTGGGGCAGGCCAAAGCAAGGAGACAAAAGCTGCTTAAAAGTCTCCCACATGGGAAAGACAGGCACCAAAACACTTAGGCCATCCTCCACTGCTTTCCCTAGGCCGATAGCAGGGAGCTGGATCTTGGTGGAGTCTGAGAAGGAGCTTCTGGCTCTTATCTTCAGACCGACTCAACTACTGCGAACCATCAGATGAAAGGTCTCAATGTTTCCCTCTCTGTAACTCTGGCATTCAAATAAATAAATATTTCATAAATTTGGGGGTTTAGTTCTGGATTCCAAGTTCTGTTCCAGTTAGCTATATCCCTGTTCTTATGTCAATACCACAATGTCTTGATGACTGACTGCATTTGTGTAGTAAGTTTCGGAGTAAGAAATGTAAGTTAACATTTTTTTTCTGAGATTTTTTTAGACTCTCTTGAATCTTTAGCATTTCCCTATTAATTTTAGGATCCGTTTGCCAATTTCTTAGAGTTGAGATTTTGATAGTATATATGTATCAACTTGAGTATTGCAAACTAAAAATATGAAGTCTTCTAATTTGTGAAGACGAAATATCTTTCCTTACCTTTTATTTGGTTCTTTAATTTTGTTTTTTGAAGGATGTTTGAGCGTTTTCAATGTATAAATCTTGCAATTACTTTATTACATTATTTCCTAATATTATAGTAAATTGGATTTTTTTTTTTTTTACATTTTGTTTTTGGTTGCTGCTTGTGGATAGATGTGCAGTTGATTTTTGTGTAAGTCAATCTTGCTGTACCCTTGCTTGTATGCTGGTTTTAGTAACTGTTCAATAAATTCCTTAGGATTTTCAACATATAAAATAATGGAATCTAGGGCTGGCATAATGGCAGAGTGTATTAAGCCACTGCCTGTAATGCCAGCATCCCATAAGGGCACAGGTTTGTGTCCTGGCTGCTCTACTTCTGATCCAGCTGCCTGCTAATGTGCCTGGAAAAGCGGCAGAAAATGGTTCAAGTCCTTGGGCCCCTGTACCCCTATGGGAGACCAGAGGGAACTCCGGCTCTTCACCTAAGCTCTTGGCTTCAGTCTGGCCCATCCATGGTCATTAAGGGCTGTGTGAGCAGTAAGCTAGATGTATCTTTTTCTCTGCCTCCCTTTCAAGTAAATAATACATCTTTTACAAAATCAGTGATGGAATCTTAATGTGATACTTTTACTACTTCTATTCCAATCTGAATGCCTTTACCTCCTTTTTTCCTGTGATTGACCTTGCTAATATCTTCAGTACAGTGTTAAATAGAAGTGGTGGGAATGTGGAGATATATATTCCTGTGTGGTTATGTATCTCTATCAAATTGAGAAAGTTTCCTTGTTTTCCTAGCTTGTTGAGTGTTTTCATCATGAAAGAATATTGAGTTTTACCAGATTATCTTTCTGGGTCCACAGAGATGGTTTTCACCCTTCATTAAAATGGTATCTTACCTTGATTTGTTTTCATATATTGAACCCCTCTCAAATTCTTAGGATAAATCCTACATGGTCTTAATGTATAATCCTTCTTATGTGTTACTAGTTTGATTTCATATTTTTTGAATATTTTTACATTTATATTAGTAAACTATAGATATTTAGTTTTCTTGCAATGCACTTGTCTAATTTTGGTGTAAATGTTTCTTAGAATGAGTTGGGTAGTGTTTCATCTGCTTCTAATTTTGAAAAGTTTATGAAGTATTGCTGTTAATTCTTTAAATGTTTCACAGAATTTGCCAGTAAAGCCATCTGTTCTTAGAGTTTTCTTTGTGAGGAGTGTTTTTACTACTAATTCAAGCTCTACATGTTATATGGTTATTCTGATTTTTCTGTTTTCTTCCAGAGTTAGTCTCACTCATTTGTATTTTTTTAGAAACTGGTCTAATTTATCAAGGATATGTTTTAAAAAGATTTATTTATTTTTATTACAAAGTCAGATATGTAGAAAGGAGAGGCAGAGAGGAAGATCTTCCGCTGAATCACTCCCCAAGTGACTACAATGGCTGGTGCTGAGCTGATCTGAAGCCAGAAACCAGGAGCTTCTTCCGGGTCTCCCACACAGGTGCAGGGTCCCAAGACTTTGGGCCATGCTCTAATGCTTTCCCAGGCCACAAGCAGGGAACTGGATGGGAAGCAGGGATGCCAGGACCTGAACTGGCACTCATATGGGATCCCAGCACATGCAAGGCGAGAACTTTAGCTGCTAAGTCCTATCTGAATTATTTAATTTGTTAGCATGAAATTAATTTCTCATCATATTCCCTTACAATACTTTTTTATTTCTGTAAGGTTGGTAGTAATATCCTTGCTTTCCTGGTTTTAATAATCTGAGCCTTTCCCCCGCTTACTTGCATTTGGCTTATTTTTATCTTTTAATTAGGCTGTCTGAAGGTGTTTTAATTTTTATTTATCTTTTTAAGAACCAACTTTTGGGTTTATCTTTTTCCTATTATTTCTATTCATTGTTACTTTTTTAATTTAAGATTTATTTATTTGAAAGTTACAGTCTAGAGAGGGAAAGACAGAGGCACCTTTCATTTGCTGTTTCACTCCCTCAGATGGCTGCAGTGACCAGCACTGGGCCTGGCCAAAGCCATGATCCAGGAACTCCACCTGAGTCTTCCATATGAGTACAGGGCACCCAGTACTTGGACCATCTTTGTCTTTTTTCCATGTGATTAGCAGGGAGTTTTATTGGAAGTGGAGCAGTAATGACAGGAACTGGTACCATTATGGGATGCTGGTGTGTGTCAGGAGGTGGCTTTACCCTCCTCGCCACAGACTCCCTTTCTATCACTTTTTGCTTTTACATGGCTTCAGGATTAGCCAGAGGTGAGAGTTTATGCTTTTGCTTTTTTTTTTTTTTTTTTTGCTGTTGTTTTTTAATTTTCTTCCTCAATGTGTGTACAGCTATGAGTGTACATAAAGTAATATGCATATACATGGCCTTTTGGTTCCTGGAAATGTATCAGAGGCTTTCAACCTCCCTGCCTTCTCTCTCCATCTTTTATTGGCCTATTGTTTTTGCCCGGTTATTACCTACTGCATCATATCTGCATATTTAGCATGTATCTTACTATTTTCCATGAACACACCCTGTGGGAAAGGGCATTTCCTATTGGATTTGCTCTGAGTCAGGCCAAATAAAGGCTGCTTGTGACTAATGTCTTCCAGAGGACCACCAGACAGACCACATAATGGCAGTTCTGTGGGAAGGGGCCTTTGAAGGATCTCCAACTCCATTATTGGGTTCTGGTTTTCACTATGATTACTGGGTGCTGGTTTTTAAGGCCATGATGAAGCTGGGCAGAGAAAGGTGGATGGAGAAAGGACAAGTTAAAATGCCACAGAGCTCACCATTTTAACTGAAATTCATTTTTCTTTTTTAAAAAATTATGTTATTTATTTGAAAGAGTTACAGAGAGGGACAAATACAAAGAGAGAGAGAGAGAGATTTCCTCCATCTGCTGATTCACTTCCCAAGCAACCAAAACAGTTATAGGTGGACCCATCTGAAGCCAACAGTCAGAAGCTTCTTTCAGATCTCCCACATGTGTGCAGGGGACCAAGAACTTGGACCATCTTCCTCTGCTTTCCTAGGTACAATAGCAGGCAGCTAGATTGAAAGTGGTTCTAATGGGTGGGTTCTAACTGGTGCCCATATGGAATGCCAGTGTCACAGGCAGTGGCTTTACCTGCTATGTAATAGCACAGGTCCCAGTCATTTTCCTAAATGCCACTAGAAATGTTTGGTTAATTTCTGAAGTTCTGAGACTAATTGAGTCTGATGATTTTTGCCAGCATTCTAAGGAGGAAAACGTTTTTGGAAACCTTTCTTCTGCCATTTTTACTATGTCCCCTCTCCCTTTGTGGCTCTTTCCATAACCAGTAACACCCTTAGAACTACATTTGAGGGGCCGATGTTGTGACATAGTGCATTAAGTGGCACTGGCATTCCAAATGGGTACCAATTTGAGTCCTGGCTGCTCTACTTCTGATCCAGCTGCCTGTTAGTACACCTGAGAAAGCAGTGGAGGATGGCCCAAGTGCTTGAGCTTCTGCATTCATGTGGTAAACTTGGAGGAAACTCTTGGCTCCTGGCTTTGGCCTTGGCCAGCTCTGTCCCTTACAGCCATTTGGGGAGTGAATCAGTGGATGGAAGACCTTTCTGTCTCTGTCTCTTCCCTCTCTATTTGTGACTCTGCCTTTCAACTAAATAAAAATTTTAAAATGTTTAAAAGTGTGTTTAAAGTCAAACACTGTTAAATATGGTAAATATTGACATACGTAATGTACAAGTCTATCAGAAAGATTAAAAATGAGCAATTATATGAAAACGTTAGTCATAGAATATGAAATTCAGATTGATTTGATTTATAATCATTTATTGTAAGTTTTATGGAGAACTAGAAGGCAGGAATTTGAAGACTCCAAACACAAAGAAATGATAAATATATAAGAAGATGAAAAATGCCAATTATCTGAATTTGAGGATTACATATTATGAACATGTTGGCTTATCGCAATACCCCATAAATATGTACTATTGTTATATATCCATTAAGAAGAAAAATAACTGTTTCTTGGCTTTTTGGCTAAGATCAAATATAGAAGAAGAAAAATAAGGTTCAATCTCAAAGAAATTAAGCAAAGAGATAACACTTTCACTATCAAATCAGTAAAGATGATTGTAATTATTACACTTTTCAGTGTTTGTACAGATGCTGTAAAGTAGGCATTCAGCCACTGCTGTCTAGAAATATAAATTTGTCCAGTTATTCTGGAGTATAAATTAGTGATATTATCAATTCTTTAAAAGAATGATATTCTTTGACCAAGTAATTTCATATCTTAGTATCTATCCTGAGGAAAAAAAACCACAGAGATGAAAACTTATATACAAAGAAATCCTTTGTGTCATAATATACTAAAAATTTGAAATCAACCTAAATAGCTACAGTACAAAAATGATTAAATTATATCCAATGTGCATTATTGTATAAGCATTATAATATTATTTTAGAAACATATTTGTAAGAATGGGACATGTACAATAATTACTCATTTAAAAAGTAAAGATTTGCAATATATGGTGATGGAGTAATGGAGACTACCATATCCAGATATGAAGACACAATTCAACATTCGTCCCTACTTCCAAATAAAAGACTCCCAGTGAAAGTGTTGGACATATCTAAACAATGGGATGATGGACTGTCTGACATTGTCTGTACCAGCAATTTCAGGGCACACTTAAATAGCAGACTGGTGGAATTGTAACTCTTTATGAAGGAATGTACTGTTGTGACAATATGGGGAAAATCATATAGGGGTATGAAATGGGGGAGGAGGGCAAATCCCAGCCTATATAAAATTGTACCATATAATGGATCCCATATGGGTGTTGGTTTTAGTCCTGGTGGACCCGCTTCCCATCCAGCTCCCTGCTTGTACCCTAGGAAAGCAGTAGAGGACGGCCCAAAGCCTTGGGAACGTGCACCTGTGTCGGAGACCCAAAAGAGGCTCCTGGCTCCTGGCTTTGGATTGGCATAGCTCTGGCTGTTGCAGCCGCTTGGGGAGTGAATCGACGGATGAAATATCTTCTTTGTTTCTCCTCCTCTGTATATCTGACTTTCTAATAAAAATAAATAAATCTTTTAAAAATAAGATTTGGTATGCATTGAGTTGCAAATTTTAACAGGAGGTAAAGCAAGGAAAATACAGAAAAGTAAATCAACTTGCTGACAGTGGTCATCTCTAGGTAGGTAGGATACAGGTACATTTGTATGCAAGAAAGAATAGAAGAAGCAGAAAGTTAGGATGACAGTTGGCCTAGGGAAGAAAAAACAGATCTAAAGGAAGTTCAGAAGAAGAAACTTCAAAATATAAAAAGAAACTGGATGAAGATTTTTTTAAAGATGTATTTATTTTAAAGGAAAAGTTACAGAGACAGGTTTTCCATATGTTGGTTTATTCTTCAAATGTCTGCAAGGGCTAGGACTGGGTTATGCTGGGACCGGGAATCAGGAACTTCATCCAGATCTTCCATGTGCGATGGCAGAAACTCAAGGACATGGACTATCTTCCACTGTTTTCCCGGGCACATTAGCAGGATGCTGGATGGGAAGTGAAGCAGCAGGGACATGAACTGATGCCCATGTGAAATACAGGCATTGCAGGTGTTGGCTTTATCTTCTATGCCAAAATGCTGGTCCCTTAGTGATTGTTGTGACTGTCAAAAACTATTGTGTTTGAAGAAGAAAGGTAATTACTATCTGAGCAATATTTATTTTTGTATCTTTTCTATGAATTTTAGGCTATGAACATTTTGACTTCAGTGCTACTTCTATATGCAAAAGAGGAAGAAGCTTTTTGGCTTCTGGTTGCTATATGTGAACGAATGTTGCCTGATTATTTCAATCGTCGAATCATTGGTAAAAATAGCAAATTTATATGTATTCTTATGTGCTTATGCACACACACATATATATTTCCAACTACATATTTCTTAACAATTCCATATCTCTTATCTGTCCAAATATTAAAGAATAAATTAAGTTCTGAAATGTACAGGATACAATGTCAAAATATTCAATAAATATTTCTAAATGTTAATAAATAATTTGTACTGAATTTATGGTTGAGAAGAATTTGCTTTTTTGAAACTTAAAATAGATTTTAAAATTTTTGCTTATTTTATTTAAAAGGTAGGGAGACACAGACAGAAAGACCTCCCATTGCTGGTTCACTCTCCAACTGCCCACAATAGCTAGTGCCAAAGCCAAGAGTCTGAAATTCGATATAGGCTTTCCATATGAGTGGCAGGGACCCATGTGTTTGAGTACGTTGTCTCCCAAGGTACATATTAACAGGAAGCTTGAATTAGGAGTGAAGCCAGGATTGAACTCAGGCACTCCGATATGCATTGCACACATCCTAAGGGATGTCTTAACAGCTATAGTAAATCCTTTCCCCTGTTGCTGTTTAAATCAAAGAGCCTGATCCGTTTCTTAATAAAATGGAAACGTTAAATTGCCGTTCACTGTAAGGCCAAAATAATGGTGATCTGTAGCATTCAGAATGAGGAATTTATACCGGTTTCTTCCTGGAAAGAGGATCTTAAATAGCCTAAAATGCCACATGTATGTAAATTTATATACCATATATATGTACATACATATGCAAACTTCAAAAGCATCATTGTCCTATGTTGTTAATTGTGTAGTATTTTCTTCACTTATTAAATATTTAAAGATTGTTATACCCTGTCTTAGAATTTACAAATGGGGGCCAGTGTTGTGGCGCTTCAGGTTAAGCCACCACCTGTGGTGCTGGTATCCTGTATGAGAGCTGGTTCCATGAGGCCTAGCTTGAGTTCCAGACCCCTTATTTCAGTGTGGACCAGCTTGGATGTTGTGACCATCTGGGGAGTGAACCCATGGATGGAACATCCCTATTCCCCCTCCCTGTGTGTGTGTGTGTGTGTGTGTGTGTGTGTGTGTGTGTTTCCCTCTCAGTCAATCTGCCTTTCAAATTAAATCTAAAAGCAACAACAACAAGCAAAACAAAAATGAACAAAAAAACAAAACAAAAAAAACAAAACTTGCAAATGGCCTATTATTTGTACCCGTGTAAGGTTTCAGTATTATGGCTAGCCCATTGACTGCACCATCTTTCCTTATACTCATTCATGTTCTTATGTTCTAATAGTAAATTCTTTCAAACTGAGAACATTTCATTAGTTAGTATATCTTCTATAATATCTAGTATAAGTCTCTGCATATAATTCTCAATAAATAATTTTTTCAAATGAATTTGACTTGCATTTCTCCTGTGTTTTTGGATATGTAAGTGTATTAGCAGATGAAATATAGAAATGTAAAATGCAGAAAAACATTGAAGGACTTCGTAATTTAAGGAAAAGTGTGAAATATATCAGCATGCCAGCAGGAGTGGAAAGGCATTGAAAAAATATCCCTTTGAAAGGTATCATCATAAAAGTTATTTTGATATTTTCCAGGTGCTCTGGTGGATCAGGCAGTGTTTGAAGAACTTATCAGGGACCACCTTCCTCAGCTGACAGAACACATGAATGATATGGCATTCTTTTCCTCAGTTTCTCTTTCTTGGTTCCTCACACTATTTATTAGTGTGCTGCCTATTGAGAGTGCAGTAAATGTGGTGGACTGTTTCTTCTATGATGGAATAAAGGCCATTTTACAACTGGGATTGGCAGTACTTGACTATAATTTAGACAAGTTATTGGCATGTAAAGATGATGCTGAAGCTGTGACAGCTTTAAACAGGTATTGTAAGAACCATGATGTTTAAATCTATAGAAGAATCTGAAAATCTGGACTATTTACTTCCTTATTTTTGATGAGGAAACTGGGCACTAGAAACTTCCATTCTCCCTCCCCACCCTCCCCCCTAAGGGTCCCAAAGCTGGTTGGATGAAAGAGTTAGGCCTAAAATCACCCTCTGTCTCCAAGTAGAGTATAACAGTAGATCACTTTGAAGTGAATCATTTATTTTCACCTTTACACTAATATTTTTGATTCAATTTGCTGTGACATTCATAGTGCCAGTTTGGGCTGTGAAATGTCTCCCTATATAAAAGTAATTTAAGGGAAGAAAGGGTAGTGGATAATGGTTAAATATCCAGGAGAGGGGCTTTTTCTTGTTTCCATGCAGTTTTAGCTGAATAGGGTGAACTTTACTTCCCTAGTGGTTTTTATGTAACATTATTTTATATTGAAGTGCATATGTGTGTTTTTTATGTGCAGGCATTGAATGCATGTTTGCATATGTTGAGTGAATCAATGTTTAAATGGGCAAACCATTAAAATGCTGTATTAAATCCTTCTAGGTGCAGAGAACAATATAAATATCTCACTCTGACCTTCAGAATTTTGTGATATGGCCAAAATGTATCTCTGTTCACTTCTCACGCAATGCCTCTACATATTGTTTCTCCCATTTGTACTATCTATGTGGTATTTAATGAGTACTTTATGAAGCAATTTGCTTCCTTCATATCTATGCCCTTCTCTTTCCCCTGCCAATGATTTGTTCACCACTCTGTTCTCTCCATCTGTGTTCTAATTCCCAGCCAGCTTCAAATTCTTATTTGTAAGACCTTCCCATGTCTGCTCAGCGGAAATTTAACCTCTGACTATCTAGAGAGAAAGTAGCTGTCATTTTTTCTCTGTTTTAATAATTTTAGTTGTACTAACTCACGTCTTATTGTCACTTTTGGCTAGGTTCTTTGAGAATGTCATTAACAAGGATAGTCCATTGCCTTCAAATGTTCAACAGGGTTCAAATGTGAGTGATGAGAAAGGCAGTCATATTAGAGTGGATATTACAGATTTGATTAGAGAGTCCAATGAGGTAAGTTTTTTCATCTTGTATATTTATATAGCATATTTGAAATGATCAATACTACAGTTACAATTCCATTGGTATATTAAGAATAAGATAAAATGCAACTAAAGATATAATTTAAAATTAAATTTCACTTTTAAAGAATGAGTTCTGTGACCTATTCCTGGACTGCATGTTCTCTGTCTCAATTTGCTTTCCATTGAATGCAACTCAATTTATTTTATTTCACAAATGATAATCCTTTGTAATTATTTATCACTGTGTAAAAAAAATCAGCTGTTCTTTTTAGAGGTTATGAATTTTTCCAGTGTTCCTGTACTCAGTGTAGACATAGAATAGACGGAACTCTTTCTGTTGAATATATGCAGAAATTGAAACATGGGCAGTGAAAATCTGCAAAATAACTAAGCAAGCCACAAAAATATTTTAGAAACAGAACTGAGGCCTTAGAACTGAGCCTGATGCAATTTAATTGTAAGAGGATGTTTTTTGTGATGAATGAATATTCACTGGAACCATGTTTCTTGCAGAAATATGGTAGTGTTCGCTATGAGGATATACATAGCATGCGCTGTCGAAATAGGCTGTATGTGATACAGACTCTAGAAGAAACAACAAAGCAGAATGTTGTAAGTATCCACACAGTGGAGAAAAACCAGTTGAAGTAACATTTTATGCTTTAACTTCCTTTAAAAATGATTATTCTGTATGAATAAGTTGAAAAGGACCCAAATTTTGACTTAGATCATCATCTTAAGGACTTACTGCACTTGTTTGAAAGGCAAACTTACAGAGAGGGAGAAGCAGAGGAGATCTTCCATCCACTAGTTTACTCCTCAGATAGCTAGGCTAGGTTCAAAGCCAGAAGACAGGTCTTCTGCATGGGTGGCAGGAGCCCAAGTAGTTGGGCCATCTTCCTGTGCCATTATTAGGGAGCTGAATTGGAAGCAAAACCATCCGGGATCAAAACCAGCACCCATATGGGATACCAGTTTTTCAGGCAGTACCTTAACTTGCTGTACCATCATATTGGCCACTTGAGTTAGATTCTTGCCAAGGTTCAGCTTATTAAAATTGTTTTGAGAGGAAACTAGTTATTCTTCTTTTTGGATTGAATCACACTGTGTTCTCCAGCATGTTTTGTGTTATTTGATCTTAAACATCACCATAGTCTAATACTGGTTGCTATGAGGTAGGCATTTAAGCATACCATAACTGGGATGTAATACACCTATAAGAGCAGCTGAATTACATAGTAATCAGTGTTGGCAATAAATATCATTATCCTTCAATAACTGAGGTAATGTGCAAAGAGTAAAAACAGTGTGCTTCTAGCACTTGCCTTTTTAAATATTTGGATGACTTCCTGAGAAGCTGATAATTGCCTTTAACAAATGGGATTAATATTTTGTGGTCAAAAGGGGAGAGTTTTATTTTGCTGTTTATGTCCTTTGTGTTGTTTGAGCTTTAAGAAGGTGCATGTGTTATTTTTGTAAGCCTGCTTGCTGAAAGGCCATGTCCTCAGAAATTCATCTCTAGGTTGATTAATAACTGCTGAACAGTCCAGGATTACATTTCAATTAAATGGTTCAGAGATGCTGCTGTAAAACAGCACAGGACCCCCTTGTTTTAGTCCTTTATGTTAAAAATAATAAAGCAGTGTATGCTTCCAGCCTTACAGAATTGTGAGAAGTAAAGGTTCACCTTTGCAGGAGTGGCCATCCCAAAATGATTTGTCATGTAATAGTCTTTTTTTCAGACATACATCTTTGTTCTGTGTATTTGCACACATAAATGCATATGTATATATATGGAGGGGAGAATGTTGTTTTTAAAATGAGATCATATCAGTCACTTTGTTCTGAAACTTTTTTTAACTCAGAGATATAGGCAGAGTATCAGTTCAGAGAAAAATCTACCTCATTGCTCTTATGTACTGAATATTGCACTATAGTATAGATATGCCATAGTTTATTGATGTACACTTCTTACATATCCATTATTGTATTCTTAGAAAGGATAGTTTTTTTGTCTTAGATATGTATTCTTTGTAAGGGTGTCTCTGTAAGGTCTATTCCAAGAAGTAGGAACTGGGTTAAAGGGTATTTCCATGTAAATATGACAAGCCCTGCCAACATATCCCCTGAAAAATGTGTTCCAAATACAATCCCACTAGCAGTGAGAATTTTTCCCCACACTCTGACTAACCAGATACTAAAGTCTTTAATTTGTGCCAGTATTATTGCTAAAAAATAAAATTTCATTTTAAGTTTCATTTCACTGATCGTTTAAGCTTATTAGCCTTTTTCATTTCTTCTCTTAATTTTGTGTTCGTAGCTCTCACCGTCTTTTCTTGTGTTTGTTCTTTGTCTTACTGATTCATAGGAATTCTTTGAATATGTAGTGGTATTAATTTATTGTCAGTTTTGTTTATGGACTGATATCAAATCCCTGTTTTTTTTCATTTTATTAGTAATATAATTCAGAGTACACATGTTATAGATTTTATGTAGTTATTTTTTCCATTGTTTTTCTTACATAATGTCTGGGTGTAATGTCAAAATTAGCATGGGCTTCCCTATTTAAAATTATGTTATGAAAATATTTTATTATATTGATTATAGTACCAAGATTGATCTTTAAAAAAAAAAAACTTATTTATTTGAAAGGCAGAGTGACAGAGAGAAGAGATCTGCTGCAGATAACTGTAGCAGTCGGAACTGCCAAGAGCTTTCTCCTAGTCTCACACATGGGTGAGGGGCTCAAACACCTGAGGCCTCCTCCACTGCTTTCTCAGGCCATAAGTAGGGGGCTGAAATGGCAGTGAAGCAGCTAGGACTTGAACCACGCCTATATGGGATGATGGTGCTGTTATCCACTATGCCACAGCATGGACCCCCTAATAATACATTTTTTAAATTGTTTAAATTTGGGGGCCAGAATTTTGGTGCATTGGGTTAAGCCTCTGCCTGCAATGCAGGCATCCCATATAGGAGCATGTGTTCAAATTCAGGCTGCTGTATTTATGATAAAGCTTCCTGCTAATGTTCCTGGGAAGGCAAAAGGAAATGATTCAAGTGCTTGTGCCCTACCACCAATGTGGGAGACCAGGATAGAGTTCCTGGTTCCTGGCTTCAGCCTCACTCAGGTCTGGCTGTTATGGCCATCTGGGGAGTGAACCAACAAATAGAAGACCTCTCTTTCTCTCTCTTTTTCCCTCTTCTCTCTCTCTCTAGCTCTCTTAGTTGCTATGCCTTCAAATAGATAAATAAATCTGTTAAAATGTCTAAATCTTTAATATACCTAGAGTATATTTTTTGTTGTGCAATATAGGATACTAGTATGATTTTTTCCCAGCTGAGATCACACATTGTCTGACAACCAGGTATCAAATACTCCATCACTACTGAATGCCGCTCTACTTTTTTTTTCATAGGCTACATTCCTATGTACCCACATGCATTTATTTCCAGACTTTTTTGTTACTGAAACAAATATGACGTTGTTTTAATTATTGTAGTTTATTTGCCACTTTAAAATCTAATAAGGCTTTCAAAGTTCCGTTTTTTGGATATCCATTTAAATGACCCATATTTCTGAATGCATTAGTGGTTTTCATGATGTGAATCTTACTCATTTCTTACTGGACTTAGTCTACTCTGGTGTACTTGATAATTGTGCTATTAATGTGAACAAAATCTCTTTGTTTTTTTAGATTTTCTTATTGTTTATTTCTGTGTATGTATAGGCCATTCATTTAAGTATATTGCTTTTAGGTGGCTATAATACTGACTTATTATTTCAATTTTCCATTGACTTTTTCAAATTTTCTGTTTAAGTATGTCAGTTTTAGCCTTTCAAAATATTTCGGTCTCTTTTTTTTAGTGTATAACTGCTTTGAGTAGGATTGTCAGTGATGTATTAAAGAATAACAATAGTAACAAATTTCCTTATCTTATTCCTGTATTTAATAGGAATGCTTTTAGTATTTTATTGCTGTTGACTTCTAAAGTATGCCCTGTATCAAATTAAGAGCATTTTATTTAGTTTAAACTTTAAAACTTTTTAAAAATGAAGATTGATGGTCAGCAGACATTGTGGGATGACCATTTCCCATATAGAAGACTGTTTTGAGTCCTGGTTAATTTTCTTGTGGTCCACCTAATGCATCCTGGGAGGTAGAAGGAAGATGGTGGCTGTAGTGTTTGGGCTCCTGCCATGCATGTGGGAGATCCTGGAAGCCTGCTCCAGCACTGGCTTACTCTTTCATACCTTCATTTATTATACTTTGCTAATATTTACTAAATTTTATTGAAGAATATGTAATATTAGACTTTCATTGCATTCTTGAAAAGAATTTCATTTTGTTATGACATATCATTTGTTGCACATTGTGCCTTGATATGTTGCTATACAGTTTAGCTGGGTTCTTTACATCTGTGTTGAAGTAACACTGGTTTAAAGTTTACTTCACATGTGTGCACTAACCAGAGTGCATTTTTTTCATAAAATAAATTTTATGAGTTTTGGAAAAGGCTTAGATGACGTAGGAATCACTGGTTATCTTAACACTTGAGAAAATAAGTCAGTAGAACTATGTGGGTCTAACAGTCTGTTGGTAGGATGCAAAACTTTAGTCATGTTTCAATTGTGTCAATTCAAATTGTCTTTCTCATCCAAGTGAATGGTGGTTACATATATTTTCATCCAAGACTATTTGTATAGATTTTCAAATATATTGGTTTAGATCTTATGGAATTCAATCCACAGATATTTAATGGTGCCTACAGTGTGCTGGGTACTCATAGTAACCTCCATATACATGCTTATGTTATCCTTCCATTTTCAGTGATGTTTATTTATACTTTATTTCATCACACCTGTCAGAAATCTGTCTACTTTATTCATTTTTCCCTATTGTTTTGGGGCTTTTGGTTAACTGGCTGCTAGCATATAAAAATAGTTCAACACATATCCATGGTATAAAGTGATCAAGCCAGAGATGAGCCTTTCTGTTTCCCTGGTTTTTTTCTTTGTGTTTGGAGCCTACTACCTCCCCTTTCCTAGCTTTTAAAACTTTTTTTTAAAAGTTGTATTTATTTGAAAGAGAGGAGGGAGACAAGCAGATCTTCCATCTGCTGGTTCACTCCCAAACTGGCCACAATGGCTGGTGTTGGGCCAGGCCAAAGACAGGAGCCAGAAATTCTATCTGAGTCTCCCATGTGAGTGACAGGGGTCCAGACACTTAAGCCATCATCTGCTGCTTTCTCTGGCCACTAGCTGGGAGCTGGATGCAAAGTGGAGCTGCCCTCTCTGCCAAAATGCTCTCCCCCGACTTCTGGTTTTTGACACAGTATATATATAATGCATTGGTTTGAACTATAGTCTCCTCCACAGTGCTGTACAACACAAAGAATTATTTCTTCCATCTGCTTGTATTTTGGTACCTATTAATTGGCCTCCCTCTGTCTTCCTTCCTCCTACCTTTACCAGCCTCAAGTGACCACAATTCTAAGTTCAGATTGATATATACATATTTGACCATGCACTTGCAGTTAAATAACTCTGAAGTTTACTTATTGAGTCTATTCGGATTTCTTGAAGTTCCATCTCATTCTAGCTTTTATCTTCAATCTCGCTTTTAAATTTCCTAAATACTGTACTGATTATACTTAGCGCTCATTATTAATGGGACAGGATAAATTGAAGCATATTACTTGGATTGTGATGTGGGTGTTTTTTTTTTTTTTGGCATAGAAAGAGAGTATACATCTCGTGATACCTTTGAAGTGTTTAACGACAGCTTCACAAGACAAGTTGGCCGATTGTTCACGTAGCAAGAAAGGAATATATGGAATGAGAATTGGAATAGTGTTGCTTATATTTATAGACATTAAGCAGCTGTCCCCCAGCAATAATTTCTGGGCATGAAGAGATGAATGTCCAAGTGCATATCAGAGTAGAAATGAACTGTGGCCTATGCAGAATTTTTTTAAAGGGCAATTTTTGTGCAATTAGCTTTATTGCTCCTTTAAACACCTCAAAGAAAAATATGTTCTGCTGGCAGGGAAAGAGTCTTAAGTGGATTCGGAGAGTATTTCTATACTGAAGTGTTAACATTCTAAATTGTTTTTAATCTTCTTTAGTTGCGTGTTGTATCACAAGATGTGAAAATGAGCCTTCATGAATTGGATGAACTTTATGTCATCTTTAAGGTACTGTTTTTCTTTAAATAAAGAATAATTCTCTTTAACCAGAATTATATCACAACTACTCTTAATATTTTAATATCTATTTTTACCAGTCATGTTGAAATGAAAAGAAAAAAAACTTGAAATTTCTTTGCTTGCCTTAATGACTTTCCTTTTTTTTTTTAATTTGTGTTTAATAGAAAGAACTGTTTTTGTCTTGCTACTGGCATTTGAATTGCCAAGTATTGAAGCAACATGACCCCAGTCTGCCATATTTGGAGCAGTATCAGATTGACTGCCAGCAGTTCAGAGTGTTGTATCACCTGTTGAGTCCTTGGGCTCATTCTGCAAACAGAGACTCCCTGGCATTATGGACGTTCAGATTGTTGGATGAAAACTCTGACTGCCTCATAAACTTCAAAGAATTCTCCTCTGCAATTGGTAGGATGATGGGCAGCTTTCACTTAAATTAATTTTTAAAAATATTTGATTTTTAATTAGAAGGCAGGATCACAGAGAAAAGGAGGTACAGAGATTCTTCCATCTGCTGATTCATTCCCCAAAATGGCCACAATGGCTGTAGCTGATCTGATCCAAAGCCAGGAGCCTGAATCTTCTTCCAGAAATCCCATGTGGGTATAGGAGCACAAGGACTTGAGCCATCCTCAGAGCTGCTTTCCTGGGCCCTAATTAGGGAGCTGGATTGGAAGTGAAGCAGCCAGGATACCCATAGGGATGCTAGCACTTCAGGCAGAGGCTTAGCTTACTATGCTTCAGTGTCTGTGCCAATGTCCAATTTGTTTAAACAAACAAACAAACATACACATAGAAATATTTAGTACTGCTTCTTGCCGATTTATTCAGATTATATCACACTGAGCTGTGTTATGTCCAGCTATAATGACAACTGGACCCTTTTCTCTGTTTATTGCTAAATCTAAGTCTATTCCTCTCTTTGCCAATCCTCTCAGAAAGCAAGCTGTTAAATGTGGATATTTTAAGTGGTTAACGTGAAGGGAAAGCATGGCTCAATTTTGCTATACTCAGGGTGTATGCATGCTATGAGAAAGTTTACTTCTCAATGAAAACCCTACCATACAGCCCAGAAAAGTAGTAGAAAAATATCCCAACAAGTATATGGTACCTATTGGTTAGTCAGTGCTTTACGTGTGGATATTGTTCCTTTGCTTTTCTGGACGTTCCAGCATGCCTCCTTCTCAGAGACTGGCCCTTGAAGAACCGTTCTCCCCTCACGTGGGATGTAAGACCTCATTCAAAAGAAAAGGGAATTCTGAAATTGAGGGAAGGGAGAGAGGCAGGAGAGCATTTACTCTCCCCAATAAAGGGTGTTTTGCTTCTTTATACACTTGAAGGTGATATTCTGGCTGACCAGGTGGTTATTTAATTGTTAAGTCAAGCAAATCTTTTGCTTGATGTCCATGCATTAATGAATCTTTATTGCTGGAATTGTTTGTTCTTTGGGTGCCTGATTGTTTGCGATTGAATTTTATTGAACAGACATAATGTACAATGGAAGTTTCACTGAGAAGCTTAAGCTGCTTTTTAAGCTGCATATTCCTCCAGGTAAGCAATTAACAGTATTTAATGACACGTAGCAAGAGTTGGTTCTATTTTGACAAGTTAACTGTAGATATGATTCTAATAAAGTATGTAATTTTCAGTATGATGTAAAGCCATTGTTTCTGTGTGGCCCTGAAGTTATATTATATTACTTTTGCTGATTTAGATACAGTGAAATCTATGAAAAAGGTTTGCTGTAGCAGATGAGTCCACAGATTTCCTGCCAATCAATTTAATGAAAGTTTGTGTGCAGGAATTACATACCATTTGAATATTGGAATAATGTTCAGTTTGTGGTGTTCTTTCTGTTAGAGTAGAAATTAACATTATACAAACTCCCAAACTTATCAAACATTGCAAATTGTTTAACAAATAGGACCAAGCCAAGAGATATTAAACATTTGGAGAAGAAAGCAAAATCAAAACTATCATTTGTTGAGCATGCACTATGTGAAAACCTCTGCTTGACATGGTAGACCATATCCCTGAGAAATGATACCTTTCAGTATTAATGATAAGGAAACTGAGGGCCATAATGATTTAATTATTTGCTGAAACCCACATAACTAATAAATTGCAGAGCTGGAATTCAACATGAAGGCTGACTGCAAAGTGTGGGTTGCAAAAACAAAAAAACTCAAGGTGGGGGGATTTATTATATTTTTATTGGAAAGGCACATTTACAGAGAGAAGAGACAGAAAGAAAGATCTTCCATCCACTGGTTCATTCCCCAAATGACCACAATGGCTGGAGCTGAGCCAATCTGAAGCCAGGAGATTCTTCCGGGTCTCCCATGCGAGTGCAGGGTCCCAAGGCCTTGGGCCATTCTTGACTGCTTTCCCGGGCCACAAGCAGGGAGCTAGATGGGAAGTAGGGAGCTGGACACAAACTGGTATCCATACAGGACGATGATACTTGAGGTGGAGGATTTGACAGTTGAGCCAACACTCCAGCCCCTCAGGTTGCTTTGTATTCTACCACACTCTCAGATTTGCACACCACTCCATTTTCTTTAAGTTTTTCTCATCTACCTTAACAGGCTGCTTCTTGCTTTTACTAAACAGTCTCTTGGCTCCCAGCTGAAAGAATATTGCAAAAATACCATTTAGCTTGGATGGAGCAACTAAAAAAACAATCAGAACTGCATTATTTGTCTGAAACTACACCTAAGTCCCTTTTAAAGCATTCTCAGGATAGCCAGGAAGCATTGTCTTCTTTGAAAGACAGAGGTATAGATAGAGGGACACACATACACACGTCTTTCATCTGCTTCTATCCTCTAGATGGCCACAATGGACAGAGCTGGGTTAGATTGAAGCCAGGAGCCAGGAGCTTCATCTGAGTCTCCTACATGGGTGGCTGGGGGCCCAGCTACTTGCACCAACTTCCACTTCCTTCCCAAACCATTAGCAGGGAGCTGGATTGGAAGTGGAGCAGCTGGAACTTGAGCTGGCGTCTATATGGTGTGCCAGCACTGCAGGAAGAAGCTAAACTCTCTAATGAATTTATTTTTTTAAGTCAGGTTGCCGTTAACAGAGTTTAATATTGCCATTGGATACACTTTATGTAAAGGCAATAAAAAATAAGCCCTGGTACGGTAGCCTAGTGGCTAAAGTCCTCACCTTAAACACACCAGGATCACATATGGTTATCGGTTCTAATCCCGGTGGCCCTGCTTCCCATCCAGCTCCCTGCTTGTGGCCTGGAAAAGCAGTGGAGGATGGTTCAAAGCCTTGGGACCCTGCACCTGTGTGGGACACCCAGAAGAAGCTCTGGCTTTGGATCGGCTCAACTCTGGCCATTGTGGCCTCTTAGGGAGTGATCATCGGACGGAAGATCTTCCTCTATGTCTCTCCTCTCTCTGTATATCTGACTTTCCAATAAAAATGCATAAATTCTTAAGAAAATAAGAAAGCAATTATGTATCTGTTAAAACACAGGCAAAAAGCAAAGTAAAACACTCAAATTCATGTTTTCCTTGTTATCGAGGAAGCTAGTTAAGTGGCCAAGGGCATGTTTTCAGAGGTTTCCAAATGCCAACTTTTCTTATTTCAACTTGTAATGGCTCTGAGAAAACTACTAAATTAGCAGAATAACAAACTGCAAAGTGGTGACGTTCTTGTTATTTTCTTGATTGCAGAGTAGCACCACTTCCATATTTCTTTGCTTTCATTTTATATGGAACACACTGACCTAACCTCCTTTTCCCAGATTGACCTGCCAATCACAAACCCTATCTCCCATCCCTCATTGTTAGTAAATGTGATGTGATTATCTGTTTTCAGCTTATACTGAAGTGGAATCTAAGGACTCTTCAAAAGGAGATGAACTTTCCAAGGAAGAACTGCTTTATTTCAGTCAACTCCATGGTAAATACCTGTTTAAAAGTTTTACTGCTCTGATGACCATAGGCATCTTCCTGGCCTAGATATTCTTTTTTTCAAGATCTATTTATTTTTATTTGAAAGGCAAATGTACAGAGAGAAGGAGATACAGAGAGAAAGATCTTCTGTCTGCTGGTTTACTCTCCAAATGGCCACAACAGCCAGAACTGAGCCAATCTGAAGCCAGGAGCCTCTTTCAGTCTCCCACACAGGTGCAGGGTCCCAAGGCCTTGGGCCATCCTCAGTTGCTTTCCCAGGCCACAGGCAGGGAGCTGGGTAAGAAGCAGAGCAGCCAGGACATGAACCAGCACCCAGTTGGGATCCCAGCACTTGTAAGAGGGGGATTGGCCAATTGAACCATTATACCAGACCCTGGTCTAGGTATTCTTTACCCAACTACCACTAGTAAAGTTTGGGGTCATTATGCTTCTTTTGTTCAATCATAAATCAGTCCATAGATGTTTGAATGACTAACCAACCTGCATTTGGGAACTTTAATTCATGGAATGTATTATTTATTAAAGAATTTAAAAGAAAATATATTTTGCTTCTAGTTAAATGTTGCAGGAATTTCTAGAATGTTTTGAACCATTTTTATGCCTTGATAAAATACAATGAAGGCATAGAATCTTTGATGATTGAAGGTTATAAGTATTATTTAGAAAGTGGATACTTTTTAAAGGATGTATGTATTTTTATTGGAAAGTCAGATATACAGAGAGGAGGAAAGACAGAGAGGAAGATCTTCTGTCTATTGATTCACTCCCCAAGTGACTGCAATGGCTGGAGCTGAGCTGAGCTGATCTGAAGCCAGGAACCAGGAGCTTCTGCTGGGTCTCCCATGTGGGTGCAGGGTCCCAAGGCTTTGGGTTGTCCATGACTGCTTTCCCAGGTCACAAGCAGGGAGCTGAATGGGAAGCAGGGCTGCCGGGATTAGAACCGGTGCCCATTTGGGGTCCCAGTATGTTCAAGGCGAGGACTTTAGCCATTAGGCTACCTTGCCAGGCCAGACAGTGGATACTTTTTTTTGTTTTAATTTCGTTTTGTGATACAGTTTCATAGGCTCTTGGATTCCCCCAACCCCTCCCCATGCTCTCCCCCCATGTTGGATTCCTCCACATTGTTGCAGTAGTACAGTTCAAATCCAGTCATGATTCCTTCATTGCAATCATGTACCACGCAGAGTCCAGCATCTTATTGTCCAGATAAATTCAAGTTTCTTGGGGAGACTATCCCTGGTA
Source organism: Ochotona curzoniae (assembly GCF_017591425.1). Lineage (NCBI taxonomy): Eukaryota > Metazoa > Chordata > Mammalia > Lagomorpha > Ochotonidae > Ochotona > Ochotona curzoniae. The sequence goes on along the minus strand of NW_024467087.1, from coordinate 32,590,282 downwards.
TGAAAGTAGACCTGGCAGAATATCATCCTGTCTAATAAATCATTATTGATATAAAAGGCAGAAATGAGTCTGGCCCCCAGATATAAATTGGTGGTGATGCCAGCTTATTTTTGTGTCCTTTGTATCATTTTTATGAGTATGAAATATCTTTTTTAAGGTTTATTTTTATGTGAAAGGCAGAGTTACAGAGAGGAGGAAGAGACAAAGAGAGAGGTATCTTCAATACAGTAGTTCACTTTCCAAATGGCCCCAATAGACTAAGCTGGAACAATCTGAAATCAGGAGCCTGGAGCTTCTTCTGGGTCTCCTATGTGCATGCAGCGACCCAAGGACTTGAGTCATCCTCCACTGCTTTCCCAGGCACAGTAGCAGGGACCTGGATCAAAAGTGGAGCAACTGGGACTTGAAGCAGCACCCGTATGGGATGCTAGCACCGCAGGTAAAGGCTTAACCTACTAGGCCACAACATCACCCCCAAGCATGGAATATCTTATAACAGGGATAAATACTGAATGATGTATGTTTGTGGTTACTGTATTTACTGGTTTTTGAGAAGTTTGAGAAGCGATTTGAGTCATCTAAGCAGGTCCCTGTATTTGATGCATAAGTGTGCTGAGGCCCAGAGAAAATGACTCGTGCAGGATTTCACGGTGAGTTATTTGCCACAATTAAGGCTTGTAGCTTCACCTTCTGATTTCCAGTATAATATGCAAAAGAATGCATTTGCTTGGAATAAAGTCAGAAAGAAAATACCACTCAGAAATAAGTAGTTAATATCTGGTATACTTTTTTTTTCTAGGATTTTTAATATATATTTTCCTCCAGTGGTCTTTTTTAAAAAGCTATTTTTAAAATTTTCCTTTTGTTTGGGAGGTAGAATAACAGAACTCTTTTATCTGCCGACTTACTCCCCAAGTCCCTGTAGCAGCCAGGGCTGAGCCAGGCCAAAGCCAGGAGCCCACTCTAGGCCTTCTATATGGGTAGCAAGGACCTAAGTACTTGAGCCACCATTTGCTGCTTCCCAAGCTGCCCATCATCAGGAAGCCAGATCAGAAGCAAACACTTTAATATGGTGTGCCAAAAAAAAAATTTCTGCCTGACCCGCCACCCCCCCCCCCCGGAGTCTATATTCTTGGAAAAATTTTTAAAATATTTTGTCTTCTCGTAATAGAAGGCTGTATCAGCTAAAATTGGTTTGATGATCAGAAGAACATAATGTGTACTTTTAAGTCTTGGTAGTAGTATTTTCCTTTCAAAAGCGTTTGTTAGTATTTTACAAAATGCAAGTGTTTCCTTTTCCTCTAGTTTCCAAGCCTGCAAGTGTGAAGGAAGCAGAATCAGCAAAGAACAGCCCTGAAAAAGGTACTATGATCTAAAAATATGATTTAGTTTGTTAAGTTGCTGTTATAGTAAACAGGGCTAACTACAAAGGGAGAGTGGATGCATTTCAAAGGCTGTCAAATTGTCCTGAGAGCTTGTGCAGTTCCCTTGTGCTAGTTTAACTTTATCTCTTCTTTGTACTTCTTAATTCATGGGGTCAACACTGTGGTATAGTGAGTTAGTTAAGTGTCAGCATCCCATATGGGTGCCAGTTCTAGTTCTGCTACTCCACTTCTGATCCAGCTCCCTGCTAACAGGCCTGGAAACAGTAGAAACATGTTCCAAGTGCTTGGACCACTACAGCCATGTGGGAGACCTGGAAGAAATTCCTGGCTCCTCACTCGTGGCTTTGACCTGGCCCAGCACTAGCCGTTATAGCCATGTGGAGAGTGAAACATTAGATGAAAGATCTCATTCTCTCTGTCTCACCTCTGTCACTCAAACAAATAAATCAAAAAGAAAAGAAAAGAAGAAATGCAGACAGTCCTACTGTTGTGAAACTCCGCCTAGAAGGAGAAACTGAAAATATTCTTGTCATTATCCTTCCCACACCTAATTCTACTTACAAATAAATGTATATAGAGATACCTTTCTTTGAGGAAGAGACAATGCTTGTAATTACAGTTGTGCAATTTATTTTTATGGTTTTATAATATGAACATCTTTTCATGCCAGTACATTTGGATCTTACTGTTCTAATGAGTAAAGAGTACTCTGGTTGTATAATAGTTTATTTCAATGACTAGTCTAAAACTGATGGACATTTAGGTTGTTGCCAATCATTTTTATTGAAAACTGTGCTGTGACATCTTTATGATTACATTTTAGGATAATCGTATACATATTTATTTGGAAGAAGATGAATTCATGGAATGTAGAAATACTGGATCAAATTATGTGCATACTTAATGTTTTGATAAAAAAACTGTTAAATTACCCTCTGAAAGTCCATCATTTTATGTTTTCTAGTAACATATAATTAACATCATCTATTGCTAAAGATTTGGTTAACTATATTTTCCCCAACCTTTCCAACCAGTTTGCCAGGGATTTTAAATAATTATTAATAAAGTCACTTTAATATCATCTTGTGTAACTCTCAAAAGGAATGAATGCATAGTATTTTGAACATCTAGAAAAGATCAACCATAGACTACTTTTGTATCTGCATATTAAGAAAATGATCTTAAAGCTGCATTAAACTTAATAGCACAGATGAGAATGACCACATTAAATTTGCATTGTCAGGTTAGGGTTTACTGTTTTCATCTATATACATCTCTTTTGCTTCTCTCCCCACATTTTCCTTAGTCCTCAAACCTTACGAAAGTGAAAGCTTTAGGCGAAATGGGAATGTAGAAAGCATTCTGACAGCCTTTGGGTCAAGTAAGGGATGAATTTAGATAGTTTTCTGAATTGAAAGCAGACTCTTATATTTTAGTGAAAAATCTTTTAATCATGATTGTTTTTAGATTTGGGGAACTGCAGTGGGATATTCACTTTGAAATGTTTTTTTCTCCATATTCAGGCAAAGGTAAAATTGATATTCAAGCCTATCTAACTCAATGGCAAGAGGAGCTTTTCAAAAAAGAGGAAAGCATTAAGGATTTGCCACGAATGAATCAGGTAGAGTATTTTCAAGAATTCTAGGCTCTCACTTTTTTTGTACAAATGTGACCATCTCTAAAATAACCAGTATGTTATTGCAAAACTAGCTATGTTATCTTTAAGTCTCTTATGAGCACATATGACTGGGAACAGATTTTTAAATTTTTACTTAAATTTTAAAAGAAATATTTGCAATGTGGAGAGAAGTAGCTAAATAGAAAGTAGGTAGATCTATATAGAAAACTTACGCATGCTGGTTCAGTGCCCAGATGCCCACAATGACCAGGGCTGTGCTAATCTGAAGCCAGGAGCCAGGAACTTAACCCAGGTCTTTCATGTAGGTGACAGGAACCCAAGCACTTGAAGCATTACTATTGCTTCCCAGGTTGTACATGAGCAGGAAGTTGGATTCAGGAGCTGGGTATTGAACCCAAACACTTGGATAATGGAAGGCGTGTGCCTTTTTAAAAACTTCTTTTATGTATTTGAAAGGCAGGGTTACCGAGAGAATGAGGACAAGGGAGACAGACAGATCATTCAACAAATCCTCCATTGCCTGATTTACTCCCCAAATGGCCACAATGGCTAAAGCTGAGCCAGACTGAAGCCAAGAGCCTGGGACTCTCTCCTGGTCTCCCAGATGAGTGGCAGGGCCCACGTACTTGGGCCATTTTTTACTGCTTTTCCAGACACATTTTAAGGAGCTGCATTGGAAGCAGAGCCACTCAAGTATGGTCTGACGCTCATATAGGATGCCACTGCACCACAACAACAGGAAGGCAGGTGTCTTAACTATCGCTTTGACTGCTAAGCTAACCACCAACCCCATAATTTTACCCATTGTTTCAGACAGTTCTGGTATGGTGACATTCCTGTAGAAATTGTATTTTGTGTTCGAATCACTTATTTAAGTTGACAAATACCCTCTTGAAATGTCCTATCTAGGGGCAGAAAGCAGACTTAGCAGTATCTCTCCGCATAGGTCCCACCGTAGCCTTTAAAAGCAGCTGCTCGCTGCCACTCCTTGAGGAGATCAAATGGAACACATTCTTAGTCCTTTCATTAAGATTGCTTAAGTAATGAATGAGTTAGACACCAGGAAATATGGGGACTTTGCTTCATTAGAAATGCCAACTTCCCCTGCAATAATGCTGACAGGCAAACTGTTCAGCAATCAGTCTAAACACAAGATGCTGCTGATCGGACAACAAAGGGAAAAACTTCATCCCCCTCTTTCAAGAACTAGGATTGATTTGGGGATTAGCCATCAGCTTATCATTTCGAGGAGGAAGGCTGCCTGATACAAATCCTTGATACAAATTCTTGACTTCTGAGTCCTGTTTTTATTTGCAAAATCTAACATCCAAATGATTTGTCCAACTTGTGTCTTCTAGTCACAGTTTATTCAGTTTTCAAAGACTCTCTATAACTTATTTCATGAAGACCCCGAGGAAGAATCCTTGTATCAAGCCATTGCTGTTGTCACTAGCCTTTTGCTAAGGATGGAAGAAGTTGGAAGGAAGCTCCATAGCTCTTCATCATCAGCTGAAGGATTCTCTGGTGCAGTCTGTGCTTCTGGAGGACCGAGTGAGGAGACTCCTAGGAGCCACCTGGAGCAAGAGCCCTCCCCTCTTAGGGAGGAGCCTCAGTGGTCATTTGCATTTGAACAGATTCTTGCATCTCTCTTGAATGAACCGGCCCTGGTGAGGTTTTTTGAGAAACCTGTAGATGTAAAAGCCAAGCTAGAAAGCGCAAAATCTTCTCAGTTAAAATATAGGACCAAAATGTAAGTCTCCCAAACAGTAATTGTCTAGCATAGACAAGTTTACCAAGATTGCTGTAGTTTATCAACTTGGTTCCAGGAAGTAAGGCTCAGGGATTTATCTTGTTACTAGTGCATTTGAGCGCAACAACAGCAACGACAAAAACAAAAATTCCTAAGTGCAGTGATTGGTTCCTTTGTGGTGATCTCAAATTTTAGTATTGTCAGATACAAATAACAATTCTTGTTATTTCACAAGTTCTGTTATCGTGGGGAATATATTAAATGTTACCACTAGAGGGCACCACTCTATAACATTTAGTACGTAAATTACTGGCTTGTGCTGCTGTTTACATATGAATTACTAATGATTTTGAGACCATGACGTTGTGTTTGAGTATTAGTGATGTAGATGTGCCATACTGATAACTTCTAAATTGCTTCAGTCCTATTAGAATACTTAAGAAAACTGGGTTCGTAGATCTATAGCCTTCATCACCATTTGGGTCCCTCATTTCTCACATTATCTGAGTGAAATGGTACTAATTTATAAATCTCATTCAGTCTAATAGTAAATTTTATTTCAGCAACCTGTAAATTCTCCCTACCCGCAGAGCTAAGAAGCATCTTTCTCATACTATTAACTCTGCTACTGATCAAAACAAATGCAGAATTCTAAATTCAGGACTGATAGAAAACAGTATTGGCTTTGGATTTAAGCTGAACAAACTCAGTCGAGAATGCTTAAGAAACAGTTCAATTAACTGTATAGTTTTTTTTTTCATTCGAATGAGAAATTACTAGAAATCCTCTGACATGTAGCCGTTTGTGGCATTTGTATCAGAGTAGCTCATGACTGCTTTGGGTCTAGCTTTAGATTTTGAATTTTGCTGTTTTACATTAATGGTAAAGAATATTTCTGTGAAGACTGAATTATAGCATTAATCTGGCAAGCACGTAATATTTAGTCGTGTGTAATGATTGCCAAGGTAATGAATGTATAGAACCTTCCTAAAAGCCTTGTGCCTCTGATGTAGATGTGCAATTTCCCTACACTTTATGCTGCTCATATTTTAGTCATTTCGATGACAGTCCATTTAGAGATTGTGGGCTTTATTAGCACTTTTGCAAAAAAGTAAAAGAAGCAAACTAACGTGTCCAGCTGTCTGTGCTCTTTCCAAGAAGAGCCGCTTAAGAGTCAATTCACTTAGGAAACAAGGAGAAAGCCTCCGCTGGAGCTACCTTTTTCACAAGACCTCGGTTTCTGACCCTAGACTGTTCTCAATGTGAAACAATGTTAGGGCAAACCTCCTCCTTTTCTAGCGAGAAATCGAGAAATCGGCCTAATTAGCCTTTGGCAAGAAATTTACCCTGTGAACAAGGCCTACCATAAAGGGCTCTGCCACCGTGGAATACGTCATATTTGGACAAATTCAAGAAGTTTCAAGTTGAGCCTTTGAAAATGTCATAAATCTGGTTTGGCCACACAGATTCTAGCAGTGTCTTTAATGAAGTAATTTGATAGCATTGCAGGTTTTTTTTTTCCTTTCTTTTTAAGAAAATCGCCACTTAGTTGCTTTAAAAAAAATGAAGTACTTGTATCTTTTCTTAAAGTATATCCACATTTTAAATGGTCTTTAATGGTTTATATGAAGACTATCATACATCTGCTGTTATATGATAATCGTAAATTAGACTCTATTAGCTTTAGACACGTGACTCAAGCTAAGACAGTTATTCTATACACCTTGTTGAATATTTTGTCAGTTGTATTTACCAAAAAAGATACTTTCTTAAAGAGCATATATTAATATTTGATACAAATTTAAAGTCAGAATAGTAAAGAGTGTTAACTATTGTATTTTAGCTTAGATTAATTAAAATTGAATACTTGGACATTTTCGAGTTGCACAAAGATTTAAAATTCGAGTTTAAAAAGAAACATTTATTTTTGCAGTCAGCAGGAGAATCAGGATGAACACAGTATAGTTTTGTAGTTTCAGCCTTGTTAAAGAAATGGGTTATTCTTAATAATAAAGATATGTATGTGTCAAACTGAACCAGTGCATTATACCTTATACACTAAATTTAACATGTTATAAGGTAGGGTTTACTTGTCTTTATAAAGGTAAATACTATAAATCTGTTTTGAACATGAAAAATTGTTTCATTAAAAAGATTAATATAATTTAGTATGATGTATTTTTCTTTATACTTAACTCAGATATTGTCCTAGAATTCCCTCCTGTTTACGTTGCAGAGAATAGAATTCACTACAATTAGTTTAGGCAGGAAAAGATCTGTATCACATGACTTCCGTAGTTAGCACGAGACTTCCAGTGCTGTGCAAGAACCAGGCCACCAAGGAAGTTACTAATTTATCTGTGATTAGGAAGCTGCTGCTTCCTGCTACTATAATGAAGATCCATCAGTACTGCTGCCATACCTACAGAACTGTTTTGCCCTTGCTGTGATTTATACCTGCAAAATAGATTCCAGACACCCTGCCTCTCAGCACCTAGACTAAATCAGCCAACTATTTACAGCCATGTGTGTGGCAGAAAGGGCAAAAGCACAGCCCCTTTCTTCCTTTTTCCACAGAAATTTCACATGTGTACATCTGATTGACTTATAGTAAATCCAAAATCCATTTGCAAAGGACTGGGAGAAATGTACTTCTAGCCTGTGCAGTACATCAAGGCACGCTGTGAAGGTGGGGTGGGCCTTGAGGGCTCTATTTGCCTTCGGTCAGAGTGTGACAGACTACAATAACACACTTTCGTTTTCTCATCGCCTCAGTGAAGTGGGACTCTGGGCTGAGCTTAGCTGAGTCTAATGCTTAGGTTCTCACAAATCTGCAAGCAAAGTGTCAGCTGGGCTGCTTCTCATGTAGATTCTCAACTGGGGAGGAATCCGCTTCCAGGTTCACACAGGGTGTTTACATCCTGGTGGTTGTAGATTGGAGAGCACCAGTTTTACATTGATGGTTGGTGGCAGACCACCTGGAGCTTCTCCAAGCCAGCTCCTTGTCACTGTCTCTAGCTTCTACAGGCTGTCTTGACCACATACTTCATCAAATCAGCAAGGAAAGTCTCTAGAGAAAGTCTGGTACACACTGCCTGGTTCAGGCAATGGGACACAAGCGTAGCAGCGGCACCTCATTACTTCTGCTTCTGCCATGATCTCTTGGGTAAATGTCAGTCCAGTTCCCACCTACATTCAAAGAGACAGGGTACCACAGGGGCATGAGTATTAGGGAGCGAGGGTCATAGGGGCTGCTCCAAAGAATCTTGGGCTATCCAGCTTAAACACCAATGCCTGCTAGGCATCTCTCTTTTGCCATGCAGTACACTTCTTTCCATATTTCTGTGTCACAGCATAGCAACAGCAGAAGTCTTGGCATTTACCAGTGTAAGCCATCCTCATGCAAACAAAAATGCACCACTTCTCTTTCCTAGGGGAAGATCTAAATATCTGCCCATCTCCTGGATCTGCAAGTATGCAGTGTTTACTCTTGCTAACTCAGACTCTATTCTATCTTGCATTCTTGTCACATGTAGACTAAACTATACAGGTAATCACTGTCAGCTTACCTTCTATAAGAGAATAAATTGATAACATAAAAGCATGTACCTAAAGGAGAGAGGGAAAGACTATGGTTAGCTGCCACTGTTCTCATTTCTGTAAATGACTATTGTTATTGGAAAGGAAGATTTACAAAGAGGAGGAAAACAGATCTTCCATCCTCTGGCTCACTTCCCAAGTGGTCACAATGGCCAGAGCTGAGCTGATCCAAAACCAGGAGCCAGGAGCTTCTTACAAATCTCCTATGTGAGTGCAGGTTCTCAAGGCCTTGGGCTATATTCCGCTGCTTTCCCAGGCCACAAGCAGGGAGCTGGATGGGAAGTGGAACAGCCAGAGCACAAACCAGTGCCCATATGGGATCCCGGCAATTGTAAGAGGGAGGATAAACCAGTTGAGAGCCATCATGCCAGGCCCTAGCATGCATTTCTATGAATTCTAAAGTGAACAGACCTGTAACCATCACAGCAATTAAATATGGGGTAACTGCGTCACCTCAAGGAGCTCCCTCCTACCCCTATCAACCACTGATCAGTTCTCTGTCTACTATACAAAAACTAGACGTTTGCTTTCCCATCATCCCTGATCCCTGTAGCCATGTGACCAAGGAACTGTTAGCTCTTTTGCCTGGACTTTTGTCATCTATGGCAAGTAGGAGGGAAGTAGGATGTATAGCACATTCTGTTGGCAGATGAGGTATCTTTACTTCAACATTCTGATTCCAAGATGGGATTAAGAGTGTTAGAGGGCCCGGACCTTATGCTCTTTTCTTAGGCAGAGCTTCTTAGTGATTCTAGGAACCAAACAATTCAATAAAGTCTCTGCCCTTTTTGGGAGCTGTTATCAGGTAGAATCTTTGGCTTTAAACTAAAACTGATACATGTAGTACTAGGGCCTCAGTACTATTGGCTCCGTCGAGGCAAGGTCATTATTGCAGGAGCTGCATTGCTAAGCATGTACGCACCAGCGGAAGCACATTTTATGTTTAATCTCCTGCTATGTGCAGTTTCCATTTCTTTCATCAGAACCGCCTCTCTCCCCCACCCTAGGAACATCAAGAAATAGAGTTCTTGGCTCTTAATTCCACTCATTTCCCCTGGTGGGTAATGGCTTTTTTTATACAGCTGCTTTTAAGATCTTGATCTTTCTAGAGATCTGCAGTTCCTTATGATTTATCCAGCTTCTTAGAAAGTTCTCTTGGGAACCAGTGATTAAATTTGGATAATTAACTATCATTCTCTGAGTCTGAGACCTTTCATACAGACCAACAGGCATGTAAAATGAAGATGTGAGCAAAATCACTCCCCATCTGCCCCTACACACACACATTCTTCAAATCAGTGGTACATACTCAGCTCTGTGATTTCTCCAGGGATCGAGTACTGACAAGTCTAGGCCCTTCCTATTATATAAATAGCTCTTACTACATTGATCAGGGAATAAATGAAATATATCCATCAACTGCTTGTTATAGCTAAGAATTCATATGAATTCCTGAGCTGTGACCATATCATGCATGTTAAGATATGTCTGACTGGATTCAAGATAAATCTGGGTCTCGCCTCCCTAAGCCCTGACCATCACTGGTGGGTGACCATTGTGTTCTCATGCCACCCACTGCCCCCCACCCCAATCCACTGCCATCCCCCAAGGATCAGTGTGAATTCTGAGACCTTGTTCAATTTTCATATTTCCATTTACCCAATGCATAATTACTCTTAGCAATTTTGAGATATAATCACCCTGCTGTATAATACATCTCAAAAAAGTATTCTTCCTTTCTTTTTTAAAATTTTGTTTTTGATGATGTTTATATGGTTGATCAAGGAAAGGATGGAGGGCTAGGGGAAATTGGGTGAGACCATTGTTTCCAAATTTTCTTCTTGTATCTGAGGGAAGGGGACAGAAATGGGAGAAGCCATACCCAGCCTCCCAACCATCTCAGTAACCTGGGGATGGGGAACCTGATATCAACCCAGGGTCCCGATGTGGAGCATGTTCTGAGGGTTCTGCTTATGTGGTTTCAGTAGTTCTGAAATGCTGTCAGTCTCACTGATTCAAGAATGAGGAAATCCTTCCAATGTTGATTGGCTGACATACTTGACTTTAGAGACTCCATTCACCCAGATATTTGCTGTCATTGCTTGGTAGAGGTAGTTGTCTAATATGTTTTGCCCTCCTTACTCTGCTATGGTACCAGATGTCCTCTGCAAGCTCCAACGGACTGCCATATCCTCCATGTGCATCTGGATGTATCGTCCACTGCTCCATCTTTTCCACTGAAGAGATCCAGTTCTGACACATGCACTTTACAATTAGACCACTAGTCCTGGATGTGAGCCCTCATATCCCTGCACCCCCCCACCCCAACCTATGCCATCCCCCAGACCTCCTGCAAGCCCACACACTAAGACCCCACAGAGGTGCTGCCAAGCAGCCCGTGGGCTTCACCTGGCACAATTGCTGCCTTATGCTGCCTGACCCAGGCACTGCAGGACACCCTGCCACTGGGGCTCACAGACCCAGCACGCACAGCAGAGGCGGGCTTAAGGACCCAGGCTAAGTTACCCATGCCCTGCAAGACCACCCACCCCTGGGGCTCACAGAACCAGTACCCACTGTGCAGGCAAGCCCAAGGACCCCAGGCTGGTTGACTTGGACCCTACTGGGCCCCTGTCCCTGAGGCTCTCAGACCTGATACCCATTGTGTAGGTGGGCCTAAGGACTCAGGCCTGGTAACCCAGGCCCGAGTCCTCCGTGCCCTCCCCCAACCGACCTGCACCACCATTCCCAGAGCTCACAGACTTGGCACCCACCATCCAAGTGGGCCTAAGGACCCAGGCCAGGTGACCTGGCCCCTACTGAACACCACCCCCAAACCCATCCCCTGGGCTCACAGACCTGGCACCCATTACACAGGCAGGCCTAGGGACTTAGGCATGGTGACTCGGGCCCCACCAGTCCCACACCCCTGGGGCTCATGGACCAAGAATCCCCCAACATATTCTTTAGAAAAATAAAATAGAATAAGATAGGCAACTATGCTGGCATACTGGTATGGTTAACACAGATTTTTTGTTGTTGAATGTAATTTAAAATTTTTTTTGATATTTATATTTAGCAGTTTTTAGTATTCAAGCAAGATTTTACATAACTTCGTGCATTTTGGGATAATCAAAACAACCAGGCCCAGGATACCCTCCAGCTATTAGTTGCTTTTCTCCCAGCAATGCAACACTTGCCTAGATACAGTACAACCTAGGCCATTGCCTTGGTTCCCCTTAATCCCAGTCTTCCCCATCACTTGTGGTCTTTGTTAACCATTCTACCTGGTATGAGATTCTTTCTCATTGTGATTTCCTTCTCTCTTTCTTTGTATTTGCATATCATTAGTGAAGTTGAGCATTTTTTGCATAAATGTGCTGGCCATTTGTATGGCTTCTTTTTAGAAATGCCTCTTCCAATTCTTTGCCTAGTGCTATAGTCTGAATATTTGTGCCCTGCCTCTCCATGCAAATCGTATATTGCAACCTAATTCCCAATACAGTGGTTTCACAAGATGGAGCTTTTAGGAGGTGATTAATCCATGTGGGCCCACCCACACACATGGGATTAGCACCCTGATTTATAGAAGTCTGAGGAATCTTGCTCGCCTCTTCTGCCGTGTGAGGACTCTGCAAGAAATTAGCACTGATGAAAGCTGAGAGCAAGTACTCACTAGACACTGGGTCTGCCAAGGCCTTGGTTTTGAACTTTACATTCTCAAGAACTGTGAGAAATTTCTGTTAATTAAGAGGTATCCAGCCAAAGGTATTCAGTTATAGCAATGCAGTGGGGCTAAGATGCTCTTTGCTAAATTGGGTTGTCTGTTTGCTAATGGGTTTTAACAATTCCTCATCTGTTTTGGATATTAACCACTGATCAGATGAATGGTTCTCAGTAATTTGTCTCCTCACCCTGTTCATTATTCCCTTACTGTGCAGAAGCTTTGTGTTGTTACAATACCTTTTTTTTTTTTAACCTTGATTGATTGTCCTTTGGGGATCACAGCCAAGAAGTCATTGCCCAGATCAGGATCAGTTTTTTTTAAAAGATTTATTTACTTTTATTACAAAGTCAGATATATAGAGAGAGGAGAGATAGAGAGGAAGATCTTCCATCTGCTGGTTCACTCCCAAAGTGAGCACAACAGCCGGTGCTGTGCCCATCCGAAGCCAGGATCCAGTAACCTCCTCCAGGTCTCCCACACGGGTGCAGGATCCCAAAGCATTGGGCCATCCTCCTCAACTGCCCTCCCAGGCCACAAGCAGGGAGCTGGATGGGAAGTGGAGCTGCCGGGATTAGAACCGGCGCCCATAAGGGATCCCAGCGTGTTCAAGACAAGGACTTTAGCCGCTAAGGCCACGCTGCCGAGCCCTTCTTTAACAGTTTTATAGGTGCAGATCTTAGCATTTATTTTTCAATCCATTTTGGTTTTCTTTTACGATTTGAGATATAGATCAAATTTCATTGTTTTGCATGTGGATATCCAGTTTTTCTAAAATAGTTTATTAAAGACATTATTCTTTTCCCATTGAGTTTTCTTGACAACTTTATCAAAACTGATAGAGCATGAATGCATGAGGTTGTATCTGTAAATAACCCCTTTGTAAAAGGTTTTTTTTTTTTTTTTTTTTTTTTTTTTTTACAGGAAGCAATGCCACAGTATCCCTTGTGCCTTTTTTGAGTGAGGAATAGTTCTTCCCAGAATTTGTCTACTTCTTACTTCTGCCTTGCAGTGTCATTCCTTGTTCTAATTTAAATAGACAAAAAATACAGTGTTGCTCAACATTTTCCTTGGGACTCTATGCCCGTGGCTGTGAATTGGCTCAGCTCTAGCTGTTGTAGCCCTGCGAAGAGTGAACCAGCAGATGAAAGTGGAAGGTCTCTATCTGTATGTCTCTATTTCCTTCTTTGTAACCCTGCCTTTCAAATAAAAATAAATAAATAAAATCTTTTTTTCAAAAAGAAAAGGATCTTGATCACAGAAAGAAATAAAAATCAAGAGGAAATCACTAATGTCAACCTTAAACTAAATTAGATAAAACTAAGAGATCATCCTCATGGAAGGAATTTTTATATGGGATTTATTTCTTTTTTATTGGAAAGGCAGATTTACAGAAAGGAGAGACAGAAAGAGCTTTCATCTGCTGGTTCACTCCCCTGAGCCTATCCAAACCCAAGAGCCAAGAGTTTCTTCCAGGTCTCCCACGTGGGTACAGGGCCCCAAGGTTTTGCATAATCCTCTACTGCTTTCCTAAGATGCAAGCAGGGAGCTGGATGTGAAGTGGAGCATCCAGGACATGAACTGGTGCCCATATGGGATGTTGGCACATGCAAGGTAGGATTTAGTCACTGGGCGACCCTGGGCCCCATGGAAGGATTCTTACACCAGATAGTAACCATCACAAAAGACTATGCCAGAACTATACGTTCTAGAAGGGGTCCCTACTTGAACAGGGAGGTGCTAAGTAGATACTTGGTATTGTCACAGCTAATTCTAGAATCTATATGCAGCAGTCAAAGGGAGGTGCTGAGGAAACTTTGTACCTGAGAAGAAAGGGTTAGGATTTAGAATAATGACTTGAAGTTCGGGAAAACTTTCATGAGAGCTGGTGTAAAATCTGGATGTTGCTACCCTAGACCAGCTGATGTGTCTGAGAACAGCTCACATTTGTGCTGTATGCAGGAGACAGACCAGCCCACCTTAGGGCAGCCCACCATAGTGCAGCCAACTTGCTGTGTGCTGCCATTTCTGGCAAGAGACCTGTCCTTGCTAGATACCAGAGTTTTCCTACTTTGGAAAGCAGTTCTCCAAACATGACCTTCAGGTGTCCTTACAGCTGCACTAGAGAACTTGTGCCCCACAGGATCAGAATGTTGTGTGTGTGTCCCTAGCAGTTCTGTGCATACATTTCTTTTTTTTTTTTTAAATAAAAATAGCCAGAATGTTAATAAATGAGAGAAATAATACAATGCACGCATGCACACAAACAACACCCACACACATACAGAAGATGATTAAATTAATCCATATTAATCCAGCATCCAGAGGAGCCAAATCAAGTTTCTTTCTAATAAGTCTTCCTCCAATATATTTGCATTTATTAAGTTAGGATGGATAATTTTGTATAATTAAATGCATATGATCTTGTCAATTCCTTGGAAATCCCAAGTATCATTTGATATTATCAGACATTTATTCTTACTCTGTCATTCGAAACCTAATACTGTACTGTCTCTCCGAGTGAGAGCTGCCATGTCCTGATATTCGAAGACTTGCACCATATTTCCATGAACAGTGAGTCAAAATCGTACAGCTAGAAAGGGCTGTGTGTGCTGGACTACAATAACACATCGGTCAAGGCACAATTAGCGACCAAATATTCATGTTATTTTAAAGACTTAAGTAACATTTTTACCCAAGCTAGCTGTCCCTGTTATAAAATTATTTTCCAGATTCTGTACTTCATAAGATTGTTAATACAGATTGATTCACCAATTAGATGAATTCTGCATTTTTTCCAAGTGTATAACAAGCTGACTGGAGTTTATGCCTCACATTTCATATTTTTTTCACATTTTATAATTTAACAAGGGAAAATTATTCAGCTAGAAATCCCTTGTTTCTTTCATTTTAATTAACTAATTTTATGATATGGTTCCATAGACTCAGGCTATCCATGTTGCTCTGCCTTCTCTGGACATGTCATATCACACAATATTTTTCTGACTCGTGCTACCTCCCTTGTTTTTTGAGGTTCATTCTTATTGTAGCTAAGGATCAGCAGTTAATTCCCTTCAATTGCTTAGCATGGGTATACCACAATCTGTCTGCACTCAGCACTTGATGAGCAATCTGAATGATCCCTGCCTTTTTGCTGCTATCAGAACATTTGCGGTATCAACTTCTCTGTGAATGACTTTGAATTTCTCTTGGACTATACACAGGAGTGACACTAGTGGGTTACATAGTAACTTGATAGTCAAGATTTTGAGGTACTACCAAATTATTTTCCCAAATGGCTGTTCCAATTTACATTCTAGTAGTGATGTATGAGGCTTCCAGTTCCTCCACAGCTTGGCCCACACTGTTGCCTCCTTCTAGGCATCCTAGTGGGTGTGTAGTGCTATCTGATTGTGCTTTTGATTTGTAGTTCCCTGAAGTTCAAGGACATTGAGCAGCAGTTGTGTTCTTCCTAGTGATCACATTTTGAATTATGCCACCCTCATTCATTTGTTGAGTTCCCAGTCTCCTCCTACCCCCACTTATGAATGTCACTGCATCTGGAGAAAGTTCCCTTAAAGAGCTGATTAAGTTTGGGGGGATGGATCTTGATCTCATATGAATGACATTTTTGTAAGAAGAGAAATGCTGGGCCCAGTGTGAAAGCCTAGTGGTTAAAGTCCTCACCTTGCACACGCTGAGATCCCATATGGGTGCCACTTTGTGTCCTGGTGGCTCCACTTTCATTCCAGCTACCTGTTTGTAGCCTGGGAAAGCAGTCAAGGACGACCCAAAGTCTTGGGACCCTGCACCTGCATGGGAGACCCAGAAGAGGCTCCAGGGTCCTGGTTTTGGATTGGCACGGCTCAGCTCTTGCTGTTGCAGCCATCTGGGGAGTGAACCAGCAGATGGAAGATCTTCCTCTCTGTCTTTCCTCCTCTCTATATATCTAACTTTCCAATGAATTTCTTTTTTTGTTGTTAAAGATTCATTTTATTTTTATTGCAAAGTCAAATATACAGAGAGAAGGAGAGACAGAAAGAAAGATCTTCCGTCTGATGATTCACTCCCTAAGTGGCCACAACAGCTGGTACAGTGCCTGGAGCCAGGAACTTCTTCCAGGTCTCCCATGTGGGTGCAGGGTCCCAAGGCTTTGGTCCGTCCTCTCGACTGCTTTCCCAGGCCACAAGCAGGGAGCTGGATGGGAAGCGGGGCTGCCGGGATTAGAACTCGTGCCCATATGGGATCCTGGCACGTTCAAGGTGAGGACTTTAGCTGCTAGGCTGCTGCGCTGAGCCCTCCGATGAATTTCTGTTGATAAAGTCACTCAGGCTGCGTGGTACCTTGTTATGACAGCCTCAGCACACGAGTACAGTTAATGATGCTGAACAGCTTTTTCTGGGCCTGTCAGCCATCTGTACATCCTCTTTAGTGATATGTCTGCTTACGTCCTTCACCCATTTTCTAACTGAAATGTTTGGTTTTCTTTTTACTGTTGAGTGTTGAGGATTCTTGATTACCTAGCTATGAGCCCGTTGACAGCTATGTGGTTTGTACAGATTTTCACCCAGTCTACAGCTTCTCTTCTATCTAATTCACATGAGAGTTCACAGAACACAAGTTTTTTTTTCATGTTGATGAGGTCCAATTTCTTGATCTTTCTTTATGGTATCACAATTTCAGTGTAGGTTCTAATAGCTCTGCTTAGATATAGATAGTAATGATTTTCTTGTGTGGATTTCTGTGAAAGTTTTTAAAACTTTATGTTTCATACCTGCCTGTGATACATTTTGAGGTCATTTCTATTGTTATTTTTATTTATTTTTTTAGCTCACTTGATTTTTTCCATTTTATTTAAAAATTTGATTCCTCTTTAAAAAATTATTTATTTGAAAGCCATAGTTACAGAGAGACAAGGAGAAAGACATCTTCCGTTCACTGGCTTACTCCCCAGATGGCTACAACAGGCAGAGTTGGGCAAGGCCAGAGCCAGCAGCCTGGAATTCCATCTGTACCTCCATGTAGTTGCAGGGGTCCAAGTACTTGGGTCATCTTCCACTGATTTCCATGACTCATTAGCAGAGAACTGGATCAGAAGCAGAGCAGCTGTCACTTGAATTTGTATGAGATGTCTGAGTCACAGGCAGCTGTTTAACTTGCTGTGCCACAGAGCAAGCACATTATTAATTATTATTATTAGTAGTAGTAGTAAGTTTGCTGGGGGTAGGGTTACATCGTGTTGCAGTAGGTTAAGCCACCACTTGCATTGCTGCTCATTGCATCCCATATTGGATTAGTGCTCTACTTCTGATCCAGAGCCCTACTAAATGTCCCTGAGAATGCAGCACAATTGGGGCCACTGCTACCCCTGAAGAGAACAGAATGGAGCTCTAGGTTCCTGGCTTCCACCTGGGCCAATCCTGGCTATAGCAGCCATTTGGTGGAATACACTTGCCAATGGGAGGTCTCTCACTTTCTCTCTCTCCTCATGTTACTCTGCCTTTGGAATGAATGAATATTGACATGAACCTTTGAAAAAATCTATGGAGATGGCCTGGTGCAGTGGCTTAATTGGCTAATCCTCCCCTTGCAAGCACCCAGTTCCTGTTCAGGCTGTTCCAGTTCTGATCCAGCTCCCTCATTATGGTCTGGGAAAGCAGCAGAGGATGGCCCAAAGCCTTGGGACTATGCACCCATGTGGGGGATCTGGAAGAAACTCCTGGATCCTGGCTTCAGACGCATTCAGCTCTAGCTGTTGTGGATAACTGGGGAGTGAATCTGTCTCTCCTATCTGTAAATCTGTGTTTCCAATAAAGATAAATAAATCTTTTTAAGATTTTATAGAGAAAATTGTTAGATATTTGTCATGTACAACATTATGTTTTACATCATGTGTACATTGTGGAATGAGACTATGTTGTGGTCATTTAGGAAGTGAACCAGCAGATGAGAAATTTCTCCCTCCCCTCCCCAGCTCCACTGCCACCACTGCCTCTCAAATAAATAAACTTTTAAAGTTCAGGACCAGTGTTGTGGTACAGTGAATTAAGCAGCTACTTGTGGTGCTGGCATCCTGTATGAGCATTGCTTTGTGTCCTGGCTGCTTCACTTCTGACCCAGCTCCCTGCTAGTGGCCTGGGAGGGCAGTAGAACACGGCTCAGCTCCTTGGGCCCCTGCAGCCACATGGGAGACCTGAAGGAAGTGCTCGACTCCTTGCATTGGTTGGCTAAGCTCCAAACATTGCATCGCAATTGGGGAGTGAACCAGCAGATGTAAGATTCTCTGTCTCTCCTCTCTCTGTAACTCTGCCTTTCAAATTAAAAAAATATCCATAAAAAAGGATTAAATTAGATAAGAGATAATGCATGTAAGGAGCTTAGCACAGTGCTTGGGACCTTATAGATTTAAGATATATTTATGTATACTTTCATTTCTACACATGTGCATATATACTCTGTGTGTGTGTGTGTGTGTGTTCTGATTTGAGTAACTGTCATCATGTAAGCATTCCTACTCTAGCTTTGTTGGGCTCCTGGCACCCCTAAACCCTCTGTCTGGCCCTAACGGAGAACCTGTCAACACACTCTTTCAAACTTATAAGCAAACAGGGGGCCAAGATACTCGCTTTTCTCCATGTGTATATTGCAGATTGCCATATTGCATAGTCGTCTCCTTATATATGCTGTATCACTAAGCTTGACTTACACAGGTGCTAATGTCTGTACATTTTAGGGCAACTCTACACTGTGGTCTCATTTGAATTTGAACTCTTCCAATGCTATACCCTCATTTTGCTATGAGGACACTGAAGATCATAAGAGGGGAAGTGACTGACTTGAGGTTGTATAGCAAATCAGGGTCAAGGTCAGCCCCAGAACTGTGATGTTGCTTCCAGTGCTTCCCACTATTCCCTGTCGTTATCTGGAGCCCTGAACTCTGCTGGCTAACTATAAGACAGCTATGACCTAGGATGCAGCTTATTCTGAAGGTCACTTCACCGTACTCTGACATTGCATGTCTTGCCTGAGGCAACCGTTGTATTCATAGTAAACTGTCACCCTGTGATTCTCTTAAATTTTTAAAATTTTTGTTGGAAACGCAGATATATAGAGAGAATGGAAGAAAAGGTCTTCCATCCTTCGGTTCACTCTCCCCAGATAGTTGCAATGGCTGGAGCTGAGCTGATCCAAAGCCAGGAACTTCTTCCAGGTCTCTCATGTGGGTGCAGGATCCCAAGGACTTGTGTCATCTGCCTCTGCTCTTTTAAGCCACAAGCAGGAAGCTGAATAGAAGTGGAGTAGCTGGGACACAGAACGGTGCCGTACTGAAATGCCAGCAATAGCAGGCAGAGAATTAGCCAAATGAGCCAGGCCCCACCTCATGATTCTTCATTTGAATGATGGTGGTGGTGCATTACTAGGCCTGGTACCCCAAGACCACTACAGCTCCAAAACATGCCAAGATGACAAGTAGGTTTTAGATGACAGGTTTATGCCCAGATGAACACTGTACTCACAGCCAGTATGAGGATGTGACTCACAGACAGGCTGCAAGTGCTGAGGGTCTCAGGACAGCCTCATGGTACAGAGACGAGAGGTGTTGATGGGCGTCACCAGTGTGGGTCTTGATGGCAGCATCTGTTTGTGGGCACTGAAGCAAGCAATGTGACAAGGACTCAAGCTCAGTGATGCTTGACATGGCTCTGGATGACAGAGGTGTAGGAGGGCAGAGAATGCTGACTTACTTGTCTCCTCTCATTGTACCTCACCAGCGCCAACAAGACCACTGCTGACATCACAAATCAGTCAGTCCACACATCTCCTGCCCAGCCCCTCTTACCTCTCAGCCCGCCATCCCCAACACACGCATGCGTGTGCGTGCACACACACACACACACACACACACACACACACACACACACACGCGAGTGAAGTCCTGGCAAGCATCATTCTATTCAGAGGGGAATCTTGTGACTTCCTGGAATTGAGGGAGGGAGGAGTGTTGGATTTCTGAATGGCATCGAATATTCCTTCTGCTGTCACTTTTTCTTCATTCTCCTGTCACCATGGTAACCCGAGAGAGCAAGCCAGAATTGAATTCAACCCTTCCTGATGGGCATATGTAGCAAGCGTACTCCCTCTCTCTGCTGCTGTTGCTGCTTAGGGAAGTGGAACATTTTAAAGCCTTTCTCCATGTTTCAACTCCTGTCTTTAGTGGAGAACAAATCCTTCGACCTGCAGTTCCATGCACTTGGTTATGTCCCTTTCTCCAGTCACGCTGCTCGGCAGTTACTAATTGTAACTGGTCTCACCAGTGTGCAGGACCATCACAGTGACAAATGATGCATATCTGTGACTGTGTCATTGGCTCCATTGGCTGCTGAAAGATGAAAAAATGGGATTTCTGAGATTCAGAGTGGAGGGAATGGCTTCAGCTACATTTCCAATCCATTTTTGAAAAACAGAGACCCCTGTGAGAGGATGACGGCTAGAAGGGAGGATAAGTTTGCTAAGCCTTCACTCAGTCCTCAGCTTGAGCGTTTATGAATACGTACTTTCCTTACTGGTCTCCTATTGCTCTGTGTGCTTCCTTAGCAGGAGGCCTTGCTAAGAAAAGTGCTAAGGTTGAGACAAGGAAACTCCACCTGGAACCTACAACACCTAGACAGGTCTGCCCAGGATCAGTGTTTTGTGTTATATCTCCACAGGTGCAAAATAGCACACTGGTTCCACTGAGTTTTGAAGTTTCTGGGGAGTACACTCAAGGTGACTTCAAATTCTGTATGGATTTACCAGATGTATGCAGCTCTTTGGTGGACAACCCTGTGACACTGGCAGCCTGGGACTACAGGCTTTGTCCTGGGCAAATGGTGGAAATTTGCCCTGTTCAAACACAACTGTGGAAACTTGCTTAATGATTGCGCCATTCCTGTAAGGCTGCTGGAAATCCCTTGTGAGCTCAGTCTGTGTAATGAACAGATGTTCAGTCTTTCCTGAGACAGGGACAGTGTGACAGGAAGGAAAGAGCAGCAGGCATCAGGAGACCCGAGGCAGATGTTTTTCGTTCATCCTTTCTTCTACCTCGGCCCAGTGTGTGCATTTCATCAGTTCCATCATGGGGATGATCTTTGCGCTATCCATCTCACAGGGGTGTGGGAAATGAGGTTTGAAGGGCCGAGAATGTCTGGCAAGGGTGAAAGGTCAATGAAAGGCATGTTTTCATAAGGACAATGAGAGGCCCTTGTGATGTGCAGACACAAGCCATAGAAATTCCTGGGAGAAATGCAGAAATGGGGCACAAAAGCCAACTGGGTTGATGGCCAGAGAAGCTAAAGGTCAGGGCAAAACGTTTCACTGGTTGTTGTTCCTCCCTCCTGTCCTGGACCCTCCCGCCACCGCCCAGAATCAGCTTGGTAAAGCTGCCTGAGGAGCTCCGTGCACTGAAACTGTGACTGCCCCAGTAGTAGCTTTGCTTGGCATACTGGGAGCGTTAATATTTGGTGGTTGCCATTGGCAATAGCTTCCAGCATCTCTAGTTGATGTTATTTCCCCAAAGCCAGGCTGCCTGTGCATTTGACAAAAATGAACCTACTATGTCACTCAGAAAGCACTAAGAATATTAGGAAGACAGAGTTCCCTCCCTCCCTTACTATCCCCATCCACCCCTGGAAACCACCCCAAGGATATATACTATTTCATCTCCCAAAAGGTACTAGGACATCTTCAAAGTTTTCTCTAAAATGGTGGGAAAACTCAGAGAATCCACAGAAGAATCTCCACAGCCAGAAAGAACATCACCGAAAATGGTAGGAGAAATCCCAACTGACCAGTTGAAAGGGGAAATGGAGGCAGTCATACGTGGATCAAAATGAAACCATCAAAAGTTTCATTTTACTTTGAAGAAAGGTGAGGCTAGAGAAATGAGTCTTCGCATGATGCGTTGCACACTTGGAGTGTGCCCTTGCTCTCTCAGATGCATGCAAAGTAGCCTAAGAGGAGTCACTGAAAAAGAAAGTGCTGTTCTCCTTGTTTGAAAAGAAGATACAATCCTAAATGCACGTGCTTGTAGTGTTACCTTACAGCAGTCATTTTGAATCCAAGAAGACACTACAATTGGAACCTGGCGTGAGTGCTGGTAATGTCCGATGGCTTTTTTTGGCTAATCTTCCATCTGTATGCGCCGGCATCCCCTATGGGTGCCAGTTCATGGTCCACCTGCTCCACTTCCCATTCAGCTCACTGCTTATGACCTGGGAAAGCAATAGAGGATGGTCCAGGGCCTTGAGACCCTGCACCCATGAGGGAAGACCAGGAAGAAGCTTCTGGCTCCTGGCTTCGGATCTGCTCAGCTCCAGCTGCTGTGGCCACTTGGTGAGTGAACGACTGAATGGAAGATCTATTTCTTTGTCCTTCTGACCGTAAATCTGCATTTCCACTAAAAATAACTCTTCGGGTGGGGAGGAGAGCAGAATTAAAGAGAGAAATGGACAGAGGACTAAAAAATTGGCAATGCTAAAAATCCAGACAGAGCAGTATATCCACAGGTGCGAATCTGCATCTTTGGTAGGGTGGCAACAGTAGAGGAGGGTTTCACTTGTTTTCAGATGCCCCCGAGAGGGTGTGTGTACAGTTGTTAGAGTTGGAAGTGCAAGGTTAAGGCAGTCTGGGGGAGCAGAGGAAACATATATATTAACCTCAAAAGAGAAACAACACTCTGGAGAGCTGAACGGAACCAATGCTAGAAGCCAAAGACAATCAATAGGATGATTTTGTCAAAAGCCTGGGAAACGAAACCAAAGCATTGGACAGGTAATCTAGAAATTGCTACCCTACCAATTGTCTTTCAAAAACGGAAGTGAATTCACCCACATGAATATGCTAAATTGATGTTTGTCAAGGAGACAAAAGCAACTCAACGGAGAGAGTTACAAAAACCCTAAAAAGGCCTTGATATAAACTTTACACTTTACATACAAATAATTCAAGTGAAATCAACTCTTTTAGGTTGCACATATGAGTGAGCTCATTTGGTATTTGTGTTATTACTGCCTGGTTTTTTTCACTTAATACAGTGTTCTCCAGGTTTATACATGTTGTTATAAATGCCAAAACTTCCTTGTCAGGGCCACAGTTCTGATACATCACATTAAGCCCCTGCTTATGCCCTTGGCCTCCCATAGCACAGTGTCTAGGTTGGAGTCTCATCTCCTCTTCTCATCCAGCTCTATGCTCATGTGCCTGTAAAGCAACCCAAGGGCTAGTGCCCCTGTCACCCACGTGGGAGGCCTGGATGGAGTTCCTGCTCCTGGCCCTTTAGAAGTGAATCTGTAGATGAAAGATCTCTCTCTCTCTCTCGCTTGCTCTCTCTCTCTGTGTGTCTGTGTCCCTCTTTCTCTGTGGTACTCTGCCTTTGAAATAAATATGTATCTAAATAGTTTTAAACAGATCTCTTGGGCAAGTGTTGTGGCGTAATAAAGTAATCTTCCACTTGTGGTACCAGCACCTGATACGGGTGCTATGTGAGTCAGCCATTCCACTTCCCATCCAGCTCCCTGCTTGTGGCCTGGGAAAGCAGTGGAGGATGGCCTAAAGCCTTGGGACCCTGCACCCGTGTGGGAGACTGTCAGATATGTGGATTTCATTTCCTTTGGTATAGAGTTGATCTCATGGAAGTAGAAATTTAATGGTAGTTATCAGGGGCTGAAATGGTTAGAGAAAAATATTGGAGAGATGCCAGTCAAGGACATGATGTAAGAGATCTGTGATACAACATGGCAACTACACACACACACACACACACACACACACACACACACACACATTTAGGCCTAGCAGAGCTCTCCGTGAAGAAAATAACCTTCTAAAGGTTTCATTCATTTATACAAAAAATAGGGTTATATAGAGAAATAATCTTTTTTATCTGTTGGTTCACTCTCCCAAATGGTCATAGTAGCTGTACCTGGGCCAGGTCAAAGCCAAAAGGACTTGGTTCATCTTGCTGTGTTTTCCAGGCAGATGAACAGGGAGCTGGATCATAATTAGAACAGCTGGGACTCGAACTGGTGCCCATGTGGGATGGTGGTACCACAAGTATTTGAACTCAAGTATCTGTTCTAACAACCTGCAAGCCCTAGACATTGATGCCCACAGAACCCTAGGGGTGGGCAGACGCCTAGTGCTGTAGGTTTAGAGGTCAGCCACTAGAGGGTGCTGTGTCTCCTGCTGGCACAGGCGAATAGGTGGTGCAGGAGCAGTCTCTTTTCTAAGGTGAAAACTTCGAAAATTCCCGACACTGACTCTTGGACCCTTTTCTCACCTTTATGATTCGCATTGGCGTCAGGCCACAGATGTTGCCATTCCTGGCATAGAAATGCCTGAGAGTGACAGTTGGCACACTCTTCCCCTTTATGTGGGGTGTGAGGATGGCAGGAGGAGGCTCCTCTGAAGTTACAGGAGTACCACTTCCCTCCTTGCTTCCCCACCTGCTGGCTTGTGCGAGTAATGGCAGATCACTTCACCTATTGGAGCTCAGCTTTCCAGTCTGAACATGAGGGCAAAATCTACAGCCATCTGATAGGGTTTGTTCAGCTGTGGTCCTCTCTCCCCAGAGGCGACACAGCAACTGAGCGGGTAAGGCACAAAATTCCATCACTTGGTCCTGCCCCCACTTCTACGTGTCCTTGTGCTCATGGCTAAGCGATGGCAGAGGCTGCCATTGATTTGCCCAGGATCCGGACATGCTCATCCCCTGGTGAAACCTGCCCTCGGCATGCCCAGGCCCCTCGCCCTGAGCTCTTGCTAGCCTCTTATGGTGCCCTGCAGCCACAACTTAACCCGTCTTCCCCTTGCCCTCCTGCAGCTTTCACCCTGCACGGAGCCCTGCTGGTTCTGCCTCCCGAGAGAGTAGGGCTCTGGATCACACAGAGCTGAGTCCTGCTTCTGCTGCTTATGATCTCTATGCTCTCAAGTCCTAACTCCGTGGAGCCGCTGCTGCAGTGTAGTAAGTTAAGCCTCCACCAATGGCGCCAGTATCCCGTATGGACACCAGTTTATGTCCCAGCTGCTCCACTTCTCATCCAGCCCCCTGCTTGTGTCCTGGGAAAACAGTTGAGGATGGCCCAAAGCCTTGGGATCCTGCAGCCATGTGTTGGAGACCCAGAAGCTCCTGTCTTTGCATCAGACAGGCTCAACTCCATTGGTTCAGGCTGTATTCCTTCCAGTAGTTGGAATATCTTTGCCTCTGCTTCTCTTTGTAAGTTCACCTTTAAAATTAAAATAAAACAATTTTTTTTAAGATTTATTTTTATTATTTTTTCATTGGAAAGGCGGATATACAGAGAGGAGAGACAGAGAGGAAGATCTTCCATCCGATGATTCACTCCCCAAGTGAGCGCAACGGGCCGATACTATGATGATCCGAAGCCAGGAGCCTCTTCTGGGTCTCCCACGCGGGTGTAGGGTCCCAAAGCCTTGGGCCGTCCTCGACTGCTTTCCCAGGCCACAGGCAGGGAGCTGGAAGGGAAGCGGGGCTGCCGGGATTAGAACCGGCGCCCATATGGGATCCCGGGCGTGCAAGGCGAGGACCTTTAACCACTTGCGCCACCGTGCCGGGCCCAATAAAACAAATTTTTAAAACATCTTGGTTCTGCCTTTATTCATTATGTGACCTTGAACCAGTTATCTTCCTCAGTCTCTTCATCTGCACAGCAAGAAAAATGAGTTGCTTACAATTTAAGGTTGGTGTAGAGAGGGAATGAAGTCACAGATACAAACTCAAGGCACTTAGTAGGTGTCACAGACTGCCAACTCTGTGTTCGGGGCGTGATTTTTATTTATTTATTTATTTATGTTAAATTTGTAAGGCAGAGTTATAGAGAAAGAAAGATAAATCTTTCACCTGCTGATTCACTCCCCAAATGGGGGCTGGATCTGAGCTGATCCAAAACCAGGAGCCAAGAGCCTCTTCTGAGTCTCCCACATGGGTACAGTATCGTAAGGCTTTGGGCCGTCCACTACTGTTTTCCCAGGCCACAAGCAGGGAGCTGGATGGGAACAACCAGGTCACGAACTGGTGCCCCTATAGGGTGTTGGTGCTGCAGATGAAGGCTTAGCCCCATACATCAAGACGCTGACCCTGGGCCATTTCTTTTATCAAGTCAGTATTAGGAACAATACAACTACTGTGACATGTTTTTTGTTTTTTGAGTACTGTGGTAGGCTTCCATTTTCCTAAATGTGTCTGTCCCTCAGAGTTGTATTCAAGGAGTTCATCCTCATAAGATGCTAAAACCCAGAGCAAGAATTCAAGACTTAACAGCTGTCCTAATGCTGATCCTTCTGGCCACGCAGTCACGTACCTGCTCTCTGTCAGATGGGGAGAACCACTTCCTCCAGCCCAGTGGGTGTCATTCCCTCCTCCCCGTCCTTCCCCAGCTATGCCGTGTGCTTATGTCGTGGGCAGCTTGCCACCTTTTGTTCCTGGTCTCATGTTATGCAGTGGTGGCTGAGCTCACAGTTCTGACCTGTCAGGTGCCTGGTATTGGTTACTGTGTTTTGGCAAGGCCATAGGAGCCTCTATGGAAGCCCACAAATCTGGATTTAAAAAAACTGCTAACTCTTAGTGACCTCATTCACAAATGGGGATAATAAGTATGTCCATCTCTTGAACTGTTATGGTTACCATACTATAGGAAACTGTGCTACATGAGCAGTAAGCGCCTGGTAGAATCTTCTTAGAATTACACCTGCGAAATATATGAAATCTGTTCTTTTATATTAATACAACCTGGGGGGGGGTAGCAGCACAATGGCTCAGTTGGCTAATCCTCCCCTTGTAAGTGCTGGGATCCCATATGGGCACCGGTTTGTGTCTCACCTGTTCCACTTCCCATTCAGCTGCCTACTTGTGGCCTGGGGAAGCATTGGGACCCTGCACCCATGAAGATACCTGGAAGAAGCTCCTGGCTCCTGGCTTCGTATCTGCTCAGCTCCAGCCATTGCGGCCATTTGAGTAGTGAACCACTGGGTGGAAGATATTTTTCTGTCTCTGCTTCCCTCTGTAAATCTGCCTTTGTAATAAAAATAAATCTTAAAAAAAAATACATATTTTTCTTTAGAGGTAGGCACACTAGCAGTCACTTAGGGAATATTCCCTCCTGGCCCAGTTTCTGTGGCCACAATTTTGCACTTGCACAGATTGCTGCAGCCCTTTGTCAGCTAAGGTTAAAACTCCAAAATATAGCAGCCAGCACCAATGGCCAACAGGCTGAAACAGTCAATTCAAGCCACCTAACAACTTGTTTTGGGAGGAGTGGCCATCATTTCGTTGCAGGGAACTAGGGAGGAAAAGAGACAACCAATGTAATCCCTAGAGGACTGAACAGGTGTAGCTGAAGGTAAGGGTTGGGAATGCCCACTGCAGGGAGGGGGCGGGCAAGGGCAGAGACTTCCATGTGGCCAGAGGAGGCGAAGAGTCACCTACTTGAATGAACACCACATGTCGGGTGGAGAAAAAGTGAGGTCTGTAAAGCAGCCACAGAGGTTGTAGTGAGACCTCCTCTCAGTAGAGCGCAAATTCCTGACCTTGACAGTGCTGAGGATCTGGAGGATGGCTAGAGCCAGCATATTGGTGGTTGTGGGATTTGAACCCAGGTTCATGTGCTTCCACAGCTCTTCATTAGTACGCTACAAACATCTGAGCCATCAGTAGGCCCTCAGTGAATGTTTAATGAAGGAATGTGTGCCGTTGCCTCTTTCTGGAAAGTTCCTTTGTCCCATCTCTACCCATGTCTATCCCTCAAGGCCCTGCTCAAATACAGTCTTACACCTCCCCCCACTACACTGCCCAATGGAGGTGCCTTGTCTAAGATGCTATGGGCGGCAAGAGTGACCACAGGAGGCGAGCCGTGCTGGGATGGGGAAGTGTGTTGGGGCACTGGGCTGGGTCATGCTAGCTGCAGCTAAAAGGACTGTGTTGTGCCCAGAGATTTTTCTGCTCAGCCTGTGCCCTGCAGGTGAAGTTGCTAAAAGAGCAGGATAAAGGACTGAAAGCAACTTGCACTGGGCTCCGATTAGTTAGAGCCCTGAATTCTGGTCACTTAGCAACCACACATGCACAGGCAGGACAGGGGAGCCATTTCAGGACAGGGAAGGCAGTGTCCGCCCAGTACTCAGCAGCACCTGTGCAGCCAGGGGGAGGTGTGAAGAGCTCCTTCTAAGTTAAGAACTGCGCCCAGGGCTTTCGGGGGGGGCTTAAAGCCCTGGGGATTTAGGGATTTGTAATTCTATGCTATATAATACCTTAAAACCAAGGATATTAGGATTCCAAGGATTTCAAATTCCTCTAACCTATGGCATAAAGACTTGAATATTTTTTGAGCTATGAAATGCTCGAAGCTTAAGGGCCCCAAATAAGGATTTTCAATGGAACGCTGGACATGTTAAATTACTAATTAATCCTTGCACAACTTCAAGTCCATCTGACTTTAACCCTTGCTAAGGAGTGTCCAAACTGTCTCCTCGACAATCTGAGGATCCATGCAGGTGACTGGCACCTATGGGGTGGAGCCAGTTGCTTCACAAGTGGTAAGATATCAGGGCAGAAGTTCACCACTAACAACCCTGCCCCCCGTGTTGGCCACTACGTGGGCAGCTTCATTATTATTTGATTTATATGTTGGGTTTTTGTATTTTATTCAAAACAACTACTTTTCGGCTTAAGCCTAAAATGTCTTTAAAAGCCTCTTTCTTAGGAAAGAGGAACCTGAACCCATTGGCCCTTGGAAAGTAGAATGCTCTGGAGCAGCCTCAGAGCAGGTCTTTATTTGTTTTGCAAAACCTTGTTTGTTTGTTTGTAGGAGATTTCTTCACTATCAAACCATCAAATGGTGCCGGCGGATTAGATGGAGATGACCCACAAAGAAGTCATGACTTGAGTAAAGCAGTCACTATCTGATTATATTATGTAAGCTCCTTTAAAGATCTATTTGTATCTTTTTGAAAGGCAGAGTTACAGAGAGGAGATGGAGGTACAAATAGAGAAGTAGAGATCATTCATCTGCTGGTTCAGTGCCAAAATGGCCACAACTGCTAGAGCTGGGCCAGGTGAAAGGCAGAAGATTCTTTTGGGTCTCTCACATGGGTACAGGGTCCCAAAGACTTGAATCATTCTCCACTTTTTCCCCAGGCCATTAGCAGGGAGCTTGGTCAGAAGTGATACGGCCACTTCTGGGAACTGGCACCCATACGGGATGCTGGCACTACAAGTGGGGAATTAGCCTACTACACCGTGATGCCAGCCCCAGCCCAT
The DNA here is from genome assembly GCF_017591425.1 of Ochotona curzoniae. NCBI lineage: Eukaryota > Metazoa > Chordata > Mammalia > Lagomorpha > Ochotonidae > Ochotona > Ochotona curzoniae. The sequence goes on along the minus strand of NW_024467087.1, from coordinate 32,560,876 downwards.
TTTTTTTTTATCAAGTCACTATGAGGAGCAAATGCAGCGATTATGACAAGACTACTATTACCACATAGTCAGCGCTTGCGCTTGTCAGGAATGTGCTGAGTGCTCTACCTGTACTATCTCATTTAAAACCTCACAATAACCATGAAAGGAAGTCTCAGTACTGATCCTCATTTTACATCGGACGAGACTAAGGCTTAGCATGGATTGGTAACTCACTCAAGATCACCTAGTGAGTACATGGAGGATTCCGCTTTCCTCACACTCAGAAGCAAAAATGACCAAATTAAAGTAGTCAGAGGTCCTGTCTGGCCAGCTTAATTAAGGCGCAGATTGAATTTTCACCAGTAGATGGCACCAATGCTTGAGTTTAATGGCTTGCTCAGGCTGCAAGGAATTCAAGGAAGACACCATAAGGACTCAGATCAGAAGCAGTGTCTCAAGTTGCAGGAGATGGCGCGCGGGGGCGGGGGGGGGGCGATAGCTGTTGTTTTGCCACCCCCCGGATCTGTGGATGTTGCCCTACCCTCACTGTAGCTAAGCAAGGACACTGGGAAGCCAGCAAGTGAGGCAGAAGACCTGAGAATCTCTTTTGGGGTGGAGGAGATTTATTTATTCATTTTTTAAAAAGTTTTATTTATTTTTATTGGAAAGTAAGATATACAGAAAGAAGCAGAGACAGAAAGGAAGATCTTCCACCCATTGATTCACTCCCCAAGAGGGCGCAATGGCCAGAGCTGAGCTGGTGTGAAGCCAGGAGCCAGGAGCCGCCTCTGGGTCTTCCATGTGGGTGCAGGGTCCCAAAGCTTTGGGCCATCCTCAACTGCTTTCCCAGGCCACAAGCAGGGAGCTGGATGGGAAGCAGGGCCTCCAGGAAATGAACCGGCATCCATATGGGATCCCAGTGTGTGCAAGGTAAGGACTTCAGCCACCAGGCTACAGTGCTGCGCCCAGATTTATTTATTTATTTTAATTTAAGAGTCAGAGTTACAGAGGGAAGCGGAAAAAGAGAGAGGAAGACAGAGAGAGAGAGAGAGAGAGAGAGAGAGAGAGATTTCCTGTCTGCTGGTTCACTCTCCAAATGGTGGCAATGGCCAGAGATGGGCCAATCCAAAGTTGGGAACCAGAAGTTTCCTCTGAGTCTCCCATGCGGGTGTAGGGGACTCCAAGGACTGGAGCCATCCTCTGCTGTTTCCCAAGCCATAGGCAGGGAGGTGAAGCTGAAGTAGAGGAGCTGGGACTGGAACTGGTCCCCATATGGGATGCTGGCACTACTACAGGCAGAAACTTAGCCCACTGCACAGGTGCTCTAAGTTTCAGGTGATAAGAGATGAGTCTAAAGAGATGACAGAAAAAGACTTGCTACTAACTTCACATCCTTCCTTGGGAGACTCAAGCTACCCTTTGGTGTCCTTGGCATTCCTTACTGAGCTGTTTTTCAAGCTCAATGAATCCTGATTTTTTTATGGAGAAGTCTGGGCCCAATGATGGGTCCTAAACCCTTCACCCTATGGGGATAGGAGAATAATAATAATAATAATAAAAATCTGTCAAGCGACCATAGGTAGAGCAATGGGCTGGTCTCGAGCTGGTCTCTGCCCCTCTGCCCACAGCTTCACCATACGGGTAGAGTTCAGCTAAGAAATCAGCACAGTTCCAGGAAAAGGTAAACATCATGCAGTTTATTTTTCTCCTGCCTCATCTCACGCCAATCCACAGACTTGAGTGGCGAGCAGGCAACTCTGGGGGAGAGGATCTTCAGAGCAAACAACTCTCTAAGTCCCCCTTTCCCTATGTGAAAACCCACCAGAAGGTTCCCCCTTCCCCCTCTCCCCCCAGCTTGGATCTGCTGTTCATATTCCTGCAATTAAAGCCGGATCTGGCTTTCTGGGGGAGGAGATGGAACTGTATGGCCTACTTAGGAGGGCTAGGGAGTCAAAGGGGCTGCACTCCTCTCCAAGGACACCACTCCCTGTCCTGCTCTTCCTCTGCCTGGGGATGCAGGAAGCTGGCTTTCCTCCCACAAGAGCTCCTGGGGCCCTCTCACTGGCAGCATAACAGCCCAGGCAAGCAGATGCGAAAGCCCTGGACTCCTACACTAGCTAGGTCAAAGAGCTGGAAAGCTGTCACTGGAGGCTCTAGACTCATTCCTTGGGGCCCAGGGAACCTGGCCAGGCATCCCAACTCCTGATCAGACTCTCACTGGCAAGGTGTATCACTTTGGACAGGTCAGCGGCAGGGGAAGCAAGATGAGCCATGGCTCTAGGTGGTGAGGACCCGGGTACCTTCCCACACCCTTCCTGCCCCTTTTCATGGGCCTTTTCTGTCTCTTCTTCTTTGTCATCTTCCTCTTCCTCCTCCTCCGCTTCCTCCTCTTCCTCTTGACTGTCTGAGTCCTCATACAGGTTGATGGTGGCCTGGACAGGGAAGTTGTTCAGTAAAATCTCCCCTACACTGTACAGGTAGTCAAAGGAGCGAGATTTAGGCCAGTAGAGCCTGCGGGCAGAGAAGAAATGTGGTCCCTAACTTAGACAGCTGTCATCTATAGCGAGGCCTCAGGGTCACCAAGGAGGGAGATAGCCCCTCTGAATAGCCATAATAGGGTCAGAGGGAAAGAGAAAAAGGGATTTTTGTCAAACAGTATTCCCTCCCCCATGGCACTGACTCGACCACCTCCCTCCCCACCCGCTAGCCCTGACACCTCACAAGATACTAGACAAGAATTCTCCAACCACATTTCCCTTATCTCCTCACTCACTAACCTGTCCATTGGGGTTCATTCTTACAGGCCATTGGTAATTGGCCCCGGGGAGGCAACTTTGGCCCAGCCCTTTGAACCTCTGGACATCGATGTCCTCATCTGTGACAGCAGGATCACACAGCCACACCTCCCTTGTCCCGCTTCGTGGGTCTTTTGTGAGAATTTTGAGAGTTCCTAGATCTGTGCCAAGGACAGAGTTTGTGGCCAGAAGCTTACCTGACTGGGTGATGGAACCCAGATTCAGCCTTGGTGACCTCAGCGGCTGGTGCCCCATCAGCAGCCTGTCCAAAGTAAAGGCAGCATGTGGAACTCACACAGTGGCTCGATTGGTTAATCCTCCCCTTTCAAGCCACCGGGATCCCATATGGGTACCAATTTGTGTCCCAGCTGTTGCATTTCCCATCTAGCTTCCTGGTTATAGCCTGGGAAAGTAGAATAGGAAGATCCAAAGCTTTGGGACCCTGCACCCATGGGGGAGACAGAAGTAGCTCCTGGCTTCAGATTGACTGACTCAGCTCTGCCCATTATGGCCATTTGGAGAGTGAACCAGTAGATGAAAGATCTTTCCCTCTTTCTCTCCTCTTGGTAAATATACCTTTCCAATAAAAATAAATAAATCTTTGGAGGAGGTGGGGAACAACATGTAACCAAAAGTACAGGGTTACATGAGTGGCTTCATCAGTATCAAAGTTCAGAAACCTACAGGTCAGGTGTTCCAGAAGAAATTTCAAACATTCCTAGGGTCTCGCTGATCCAAAGTATGGAGTCTGTCTTGGCTGTGGTTGAAAAATCAGTGAACAGAGACCTGGGGATTGTTTTTTTCCTTACCCCTAATTCTGACACCTATTTGGAGGCCTTCTTGGAGACAGAGTTCTACTGAAGCAATAGCGAGAATCCAGCGAAATGGGGTGGTTGATGGCAGCAAGGTGCTGAGGCACCTGCCACTAGCAGGGTCTCTACCAACACACTGGCTGTGGGGCCTGCTCCCCTGTCCTTCCCTAACTCAGGGGCCTCTATCTGCTCATTTTTCCCACCTGCCACAGAAACTTCAGGCCTGTTCTCTTCCCGAAGCTGGCGTGAGAGTCAAATGTTGGCAATGATGCATGGTCTTTCTCCCTGGTCTGTGGCTTTGGGAAGGGCAAGAACCTGTGACTGTGTATCATTGAGGCTCAGACTCACCCGCTGCAGTGGCGTCCTCACCTGCTTTGCCGGTTCGCTGGTGGAGGCCAGCCAGGGTCTCCATGGGCAGAGCCCTCTAGGACAAAGAGAAGAGATAAAACAGTGCAGGACAGGAACTGCAACTCAGAGGGTTCCTTGAGAAAACAAAAGAGGCCTTCCAAGAGCCTGGCACCAATTCCATCTGTTCCTTGATGCCTTTGCTAAGGCTCCTGAGCTGAGGCCAGGGAAGATGCCCCTCCTCTCCTCTCGGGTTCCACAATGTTATCATTTCTGTTATCACAGTTCTGTGATTTGGGCTTCTCAAAGCTCAATGACACTTTGATCATATCCGCATTCTCCATGTGCCCGCCTAGCACAATGCCCAGTATACAGTAGGTGTTTCAGCAAACGTTTGAAGGAAAACTGTCCGAAAGCTAACTGTTTGGAGGAGTGCATAAAGGGGTGTGTGCAAGAGATTGCCCCTACGTCCTGTTCCACAAAATTGAGCTCAAGGTCTACTACCCTGAAAAGGAGCCCACTTGCGGCGTCGGTACATTTTCCAAGGTAGGAGCAAAGCAAATAAATGGGACTCTTTGGTGCTCTCAGGAAAAAAAAGACAGCACCCCTGAGTTCTCTTTCCTTTCTCACACCTTCAAAATCCAGGGGCTCTGGAGCCCAGGCTTCCCGGTAATCTCCCTTGTGCCCCTCAGCCCACTCGGCAACCTGGCCCATGTGAAGGCTCGGCTCCTTGACCTTCAACCTTGACAAGTTCCACTACGCCAATTGTCCTCCTGCCCCCACCCCCAGACCCCAGTTGGATCAGCAAAGACATGCAGGAAAGACTGTGAGGCCGCTGTCCTTTCTCTTTCACCCACCACAGGGACACACCCCATTTCCTAGCACTCTCCTGTCACCACCAATTCCCAAATCCCTCATCCTGCCAAAGGACTTACCTTGCACTCTCATGTACTTGTCCAGAGGCCAAAAAGACTGAAGGCCCTAATGGGCCAGGGAGTGTCTGGGAGGCTTGGGCTGACGCTGCTGGAGCTAGGGATAAAGACAATGCTGGCACAGGGGTGGTGCAAGCAGGCGCAATGGGGTCCATCCTTAGAGCTCCAGGCCAGGCAGCTGGGGGCTCTCCTACTTCTTTGAGGTGCTTGCACTCTTCTGGCCTTTCTCAAGAGACCCTCTTATATAAGCCTCTGGCTGCAGGAATCAGTCTGTGAATGCAAGGGTTCAAGGGGGTGGGGGAAGACTTGAGAGGAGGCTGAATATTTAGGGAAAGTGCTCCAGGAGGGAGAGCTAGGTTCTTGGGTGTAAAATCTATCCCAGTTGAATAAACAAAGGTACCAGTGGGGGGGGGGGCGAGAGGTTAGGGGGGCTGGTAAGGAGTTAGTTTTACCTCCAAGTCAGAAAGACAAACACAGAAGGGACAAATTGCACACCATTTGTGTGAATCCCCCTACCCCTCGCCCTGCGCAAAGCACCAAGGGGGAAGGCAGTAGGAGGGTGGAGTTCGCCAGCATCAAAACCACTGTGAGATGGTAGAGGCAGTGGGTCTTGGGAAAGCAAGGCCTTTGCTAAAGTGCCCAGTGAGAAGAGAGAGGAACTCCCATGGGATTCTGATTCTGATCCCAGAGCAAGTTGCCAGGCGACCCCGTCACTGAGCACAACACCATCTAGATTGAAGTAAGGCAGGTGGAGGGGCTGTTGGGGTTAATGGAGGCCCCATGGTCTGTGGGGTGGACCTCAAATATTCTTTGGAGCCCACTGCACACACTCCCAGCAGTCCCTGGCTAGTACATTTGCAGAAGTGCCTGACTCTCCCCACCCCTGCCCCCGTGCTACCAGCATCAGCAGCAGTGATTGGGAAGGAGAGCAGGTGGGATGTCCCAGGGCTTCCAGCAGGGCTCAGAATGCAGATCTCACAGCTCAGCTTGCTATTCCGGAGCCAAGGTGCTTAGGGAGGAGGCAGCGTCGGGCCTGGCACTAAAACTGCTCATAGAGCATCCTGGGTCATTGGCCCCTCATGTGTGAGAAATGAGGGTCCTGGGCCAGTGATCACAAAAGAACCTGGCAGCCTGAACACTCTATGACAGGGGCTGGGTAATGGACACCTGACCCCAGGCCAGCCCAGAAGCTGCAGCACAAGGCCTTGGCCTTGCCCAACTTTCTGGGCCTTTGCCAAAAAGTTTCCAGTTACAACTACTGGCAAATGCCTTATGCTTTAGAAGGCTTGAAACTATTCCTCGTGACCTCAGCGTCCAGGCACCGGCATGGATTTAGCTGCTTGGGTGTTTAGCCCAGCCTGTTTTGTAACTGTCAAAAATTAGAAACAACCTCAATGCTCAATAATAAGACCACAGTCACATAATTAGGATAAATCCTTGCAACCAAATATGAAGCAGGCATTCCCCCTCCCATCATGAACAACTCTCCACACAGAAAATGAGACAACAAACAGATGCTAAAATCCACTGACGGATGGGATTCAAGGCCTCTTTTTTCCTTGCTTAACTCCCATCAGCAAGCACTCTGAGTCTTCAGACTCCAGCTTCACTGTGTTCTTTGTGGCAAAGACAAACTGGCAAACAAAAGTAAATGCCCCACTTGAAAAAGCTAGCTCAATCGATCATGGCCAAGTTGCACTACTTCAGATGAAGATTGGCACAGTAGAAGAAGGAAGGGGGGAGCAATGAGGATGCTGCTGGAGTGCAGACCATCAGGTTCCAGAACATGATTTAGGGAATGATCCCATTTTGGTGAGAAGAAAAGTGTGGGATATTCCGTAGGCAGAGGACAAAGGACTGGGTGGGAGGGGAGACTTGCAGGCATTGGGGCAGAGGTGAATAAGGAAAGATTTTCACTTCCTTCTTGATGCTTCCTGATATTTCCAAACTGTGACACACTGAACTGAGCTTTCAAAGTGGAGACATGCAAAAAAATTTTTTTAAAGAAATGCAGAAATTATAAGTCCCATGGGCGGGAATTGTCATGGAATATGACAGTGAGTAGCATAAGCTAGCTGAGGGATGGGCTACTGTGAGATTCCACTGTTCTGCGTGGCTTCCAAAGGCATACTGAGGCCCATGGGTGTAAGCTACACAGAGACACATTTTGGTCCCATCAAACAACAAGTTTCCAATGGCTTGGCTGCCACCCAACTCAGGTGCTGCCTTGGATTGGGGTGAGCATTGTGTCTTCTTTTAAAAATATTTTATTTTTATTTGGAAGGCAGAATTACAGAGAGAGAGGGGAGAGAGGACAGAGCTCTTTGATTTGTGGGTTCACTCCCCAAATGGCTGCAGCAACTAGAGCTGAGCCACTCTGAAGCCAAGAGCCAGGAGCATTCTCTGGGTCTCCCACACAGGTCCAGGTCCCCAACGTGTTGGGCTGACCTCTACTGCTTTCCCAGGCCACAAGCAGGAAGCTGGATCAGAAGTGGAACAGCCAGAATTAGAACTTGTGCCATTTGTGATGCTAGTCCCACAGGCAGAGGCGTGGCCTGCTATAACAGGGTGCCTGTCCCCGGATGGTCAAAGTGTGGGCTGGATCCTGGATCCTGAAGAGGGGTGTGGGTGAGACAGGGAGGTCCTGTGGGTGGCTGCAGCTTCCATTAGTCACAGAGTATTCCTATATCGTTTGCCTTCAGAAAGTGAGCCCTGTGTTTCAATGGTATCACTTGCTACAGTGAGAAGCAAGTGTGTGGGGAGGAGACAGGGATGAGGGGACCAAGCTGCCAAGGGAAGCACAAGACCCCTTGTCCCACCCCCTACATGGCCTCTGGAAAACAGGTGTGAGCACGGAGGGAAAGGAGCTCAGTCATACCAGCCACCATGGCTGCATCTCACCTTCAACTGGTGTCCTTTCAACCACTTTTTTGTGCTGCAGCTGGCCAGTCCCTTCCCTCCCCTGAGCTCCAGGCCTTGGGTCTCCCTGAAAGCCACTTTACAGGGCCTGTCTCCTGAGTGCTTGGACTGGATCCTGCTCCTGCTTAAGCCATGGCGCCACTTACTATTCTTTCCTGGCAGCTACAGTTTCTGTTGTCAGGCCAAAGTGGAAGCCTGGTTATTCTTCTCTGCACGTTCTCTTACTTAAATTTATTTTATTTTAACTGAAAGGCAGATTTACAGAGAGAAAAGGAAGAGAAGTCCTCTGTCTGCTGGTTCACTCTCCAAATGGAAGCAACAGACAGGGTTCGGCCAGGCTGAAATCAGGATCCAGGAACTTTATTTGGGCCTCCCATATTGGTGCAGGGTTCCAAGCACTTGGGCCGTACTCTGCTGCTTTCTCAGGCCTCAGGCAGGGAGCTGGATGGGGAAGCAGACAAAAAACAGGTGTCCATATGGGATGCTGGTGCTGTATGTAGGTGGAGGATTAACCTCATATGCCATGACACCAGCCCTTCTCCTATGCACTTTTAGAACAGAAGGAAGCGGGTCATCAAGAGAGCAAGAAAGATCTGGAATGACCAAGATGGAGAACTTCTCAGAAGCAGGGCAATGAACATCTCGTGCCTATTTCTCCTAATTGCATTAGACGTCTAGGTTTTGCTCAGTGATTGCTTTATTAGACCTTTCTGAGTGAGGCCTGGGAGCCTCCTCTTCCTGGGAGGGATCTGGCCATTTGGACAGAGGAACCTGTCTGAAGGTACTCGCAGCTCATGGTGGGAGACAGCACCTGCAGGGGAAGACTGCTTCTCTTAACCCTGGCTGGGTTCTGTCGCCTTTAGCCCTCCTTGAGAAGGTTCCTTTGTTGAAGGCTCCAGCTGCAGCCTCCACAGCTCCCCGGGTCACATTCCAAACTTCTTTCAGTTCCCTACCATGTCTCTGGCCCGCCTCTCTCCTTGCTCCAAACAACCTCTCTTCTTACTTCCTTGAGAAAACATAGGCCTTCAAGCATGGATTACCTCAGTGCCCTGCCCCCCTCCTCACCAACACCCTCTTATCCCCTTCTACCCAACCCCCTCCAAAAAAAAAAAAATCCTGGCCTGCCACTCCAACTTCCTTCCCCTCCTGCCCTCCCTCCTCAGGGGACAAAGTGCCCCTTTGGTTAAAGGCTAATCCCTGGGTCTGGGCCGTGGCGTCATGCACCCTCCTCCTCCTTCAGACCTTCCCCAGAAGTTCTGCTCTCCCTTCAGGAACACACTGTCCACCAGCTCTGGCCCTTTGCATCCAAATTTTCTAATTATGAGCTAATTTTCTCATTATGAAATAAGATGTATAAAATGATCTGTTACTGCCCCACTCACTCTTCCTCTAAAAACTTTCTTTACCCCTTGAAGTTGCCGTCTTTCTCCTCCTCCTCCTCCTTCCTCTTCTTCTTTTTCTCCTTCTCATGCTCCCTCTTTTCTTTTTCTCTCTCAGCTTTATTTATTTTTATTTGAAAGCCAGAGTTATAGAGAGGGAAGACAGAGGTTTTCCACCTTCTGGTTCACTTCCCCAAATGGCTGAAACAGCTGGAGCTAAGCTGATCTGAAGCCAGGAGCTTCTACTGAGTCTCCCACACAGGTGCAAGGGCCCAGGGACTTGGGACATCCTCTACTGCTTTCCCACGCCACAGGCAAAGAGCTGAGTGGGAAGTAAAGGAGTCGGGACTTGAACCTGTGCCCATATGGCATATGGCATATGGCACCTGCTCCCTTTCTCTATATTTCCTCACCTTTGTTGATCTCACTCCTAGATCTCCACTTCTTGGAGCTTCCCATTGACACCTCAACCAAGTGTAACTTGACCCCAGCCCCAATTACTGCAGTGAAAGGGTTCACCAATGACCTCTGCATTGCCACATCAGATGACCTCTTAGAACTCTGGGTGGCGAAAGACAGAGTCAGCCAAGTGCTCATTTCTGAAACTCCCCTTTCCCTGCCAGTCTCCAGGGTCACTCTCTGCTGATTGCTCCACTGCCCCTGGGACCACCCCTCCCAGTCCCTTCTGCCAATCCCTCTTCTGTTGCCCATTCCTTATACTGGCGATTCTCAAGTGACTGTCTGTAGGTCTGGCTTAGGCACCGTGGAGTTTTCCACAGAGCACTGCAAAGCTGGGAGAGTTGTTCAGTCACCTAAATGCTGTGTTCAGTTCACTGTCTCCTATTTGGAGAGGCAAATGTGCTTTATCTTTTTCTCCATGATAATGGGTGGGAGGTTAAGATGCCTGCTTAGGAAAACAGAATGTAGTTTTTCTGTGTGAATGCTGCATTGCGGAATGAATGAAAGAATCTAAGTTATATTTCTGGCCTGCAAGTTTTCCATAGACGTCTCAAATTCATTCCAAAACCCAATTGTTTTTCCCTTTTGCAAACCTGCTGTGTACCAGCTTCAGCTGGCAGCCTCGTATTGGCTCAGTCACTCAAGCTGAACCATGGAGCCACGGCTCTGGATTCTAGTCTCCTCTGGCTTCCTCAGTCTCCCACTTAGGTTTCCCTCCATGATCTCATCTGCCATCTCTGAAACAGCTTCCTGAGATGTTCCTCTGCCCTTGACCTTGGTCTTTTCAATCCATTTTCCTATAGCTACTTCATTCTTCTTCTTTTCTTTCTTTTCATTCTTTCTTTAAAAAAAAAGATTTTTTTTTTTTTAATTTGGAAGAGTTTCAGAGAAAAGAGGTGACACACACAGAGAAAGATTTTTCCAAATTGATTTGGTTCATTTCCCAAATGGATACAATGACTGGAGCTGGGCTAGTCTGAAGCCAGGAGACAGGAGCTTCTTCTGGGTCTTTCACGTGGGTGCAGTATCTCAAGGCTTTGGGCTATGCTCCACTGCCTTCCCAAACCATAAACAGAGAGCTCAATTGAATTGGAACAGCCAGGACAGGAACCACTGCTCTTATAGGATACCAGCATACCGCATGTGGAGGCTTAGCATACAATACCACTGCACCACCCCACTACCACCTCCTGCCTTGTCTTTTTTTTTTTTTAACATAGAACTGAATGTGGTCTTCCCTCTGTTTAAAATCTCCCAGTGATTCCCAAAGTCCTTTGTGCAGTAGATGAATCTTTTGCTAGTTCTGGTTTTCTGCCTTCATAGGCCCACCACACACCAATGCTCAGAGACCCCCTACCCCAACTCGTCATGTCCCTCCAAATAGGCTTACTCACAGAGAAGGGACTCAGGACTACTCTTTCTTTGTATTTAAACTTTTAAAAATTACTTTATCATTTTAACAGGGTCACTCTTGAGGTAATGGTTTTTGAACTTCGAGTCACAACCAATAACAGTGCTTAGGATCAATTTAGCAGGTGTTAACCAGCATTTAATAAAGTAAATAGTGGTTATAGGAGTGAATCACACATGGTTAGGACCCTTGTGAGTCTGTGGAGCTTTTATTTTAGTTTGACTATGTCCATATATGAAGCAATGCAGGTGAATGTACTGGGTCATGCTGTAAACTGTATTTCCGCAGGTTCTAGGTGAGACATTTGATCACACCAAGGGGGCTAGGGCACATGCTGTTCTGTGGTTCGCTGGGTCAGTGCTATTCATGTCACGTTCCTTTGCTGGCAAAGCAATTTCTGGTCTCACTTGGGAGTGTAACATAGGTCAAGAGAATGAATAATGTCAGGAAGATTTCATGGAGGAAAGGGAGGTTGAGCTGGCCTGGGTTTCAGGAGGCAGGGAGAAGGGGGAAATGCAATCCTGGCAGGGCGAACTGGCACAGAGGTGGATAATGAGAGTAGAGAACATTCGTTAAACATTTATGTGCCAGGCATTGTTCTAAGCAGTTTGTGTGGATTGATTCAAGTCTCACAAACAACCCTGTGAGAAAGATACTATTAAAAGCTTCATTTATCAATGAGATTAAAGAACTTGTCCAAGGACACGGAGCTAAAAAGTCACGAGGTTGGGACTGGAACTCGGTCTCCGTGTTCTTAACCACTGTGCTTACACGGCCCGCCTGGTTCTGCCAATGAGGGCTGGCGAAGAGTGTGGGCTGTTCAGGGAAGGGTGAGAGCCAAGGCCAGCAGGCAACTTTCGCAGGGGGCCTTGATTGCCAAGTGGAAGCTCCACTAACATGTTCTCTAGCCTGTGCCTGTCAAGCCAGGGACTGTGAGGCCACAGGTAAGGAAGCTAAAGGGCCTGAGAAGGGTGCCATGTGGAGACTGGAAGGAAGGCAGGCTCTGCTAGCAGGGACTAGGAAAGGAGACGTTTTCATTTGCCCACCCAAGGCTCTGGCCCCCAAAACCAAAATAGCAAATGGTGCCTGAGGCCTCTGTCCTCAAGTCCAAATGTTCCAAATGTGCCTGCTCTTGGCCCCAGCCCCTTGGGTTCCTGGGACAGGGAGGCCCCTCCAGGGAACAGTTTGTTGCCAGCTCAGCTCTCTTGGTCCACCATTTGAGCTCCAGGGCTGAGGCCCATGTGGTGCAGGCTCCCTTGGCAGAGTCTCTCTCAGCTCCCCATTTGCTCTTCGTTTGGACTGCACAGCCCTAGGAAAACAAAGCAGGCAAGGAGGGGGCTTAGAAAGGTCACTCCCAGACAGTTCCTCCCCAACCCCTCACTCTCATCCATTCTCCATCCACCATCCTGTTCATCCAGTTTCAGTCCTGGCCTCTCTGACCAGTCCTTCTAGCCCCTCTTTCCCGAGGAGACACAGCCTCCTTTCTCAGCCTGGCCTGAGCTCTTGGCATCTGCAAGTCTCTCAATAGTGCAGTCTTTGTAGTCCTAGCATCTTGTGATCCTGCCTCAGTAAGTAAAAGAGCAGTGGTAGACATCTTCCTGGGCTCCTGATGAACTAACAGCAACAGCAAAAACAGCTGATACTTATTTCATAGTAAATGCAGGGTACTATGTCAAGCACTTGACTGCCTCCCTGGTCTGTACAAGCAGCCCAGGAGGCAACCACTGTTACTGCTCCTGTGTAGGGAAGAGCCGGGAAGTGAGGCACAGGGCAATTAAATGATTCACTCAGGGTCAGATAACTACAGACTGACTTGGCTGCCCCTGTGGCTCAGAGCTTTAGTGTCTAAGGCCCACATTCCTTCAGTAGAACTACAAATGGATTTGCAGTGAGATTTGGCTGTAGGGGCTAATAATGATCTGTACTTCACATGGTTACAGTAAAGATGCATAAAATAGTAGAGAGATTTTTTTTTTCTTGCTAAAAAGCCCACCATGTTTTTAGGGCTCTGTATACATTGGCTATAATCATTAAGATGATTGTTGCTACCCTCTCCATTACTGAGTGTACAAACACACATCAAAAGATTCATTGAAAATTGAATTATAAGTTTATTTCAGATGGAAATCCAAGTGCATATACTAGGGCTATTCAGTACAGAGGTTTTAGAAGCAGGCCTGGGCTGGGATTCTTCTAGCTGGTGGTTTGTGCTTCAGGTGATCTTGAGTAAATTGCTTAGTCTCTCTGAACCTCCCCTTCCTGTAGATGTAAGCAAGAGTCCCTGGCCTCATGGAGTCAGGGTGAAATGAAAAACTGCAGGTACACTCCTGTGCAGTATTTAACAAAAAATTAAGGGTTTTTTTTTTTGAGGCAAAGTTTAGAGGATATCATACACATACACACACACAGAGAGAGAGAGAGAGAGAGAGAGAGAGAGAGAGAGAGAAGAGACAAGGAGAGAATCTTACATATGCCAGTTCTATTCCCCAAATGGCCACAAAGATCTTCTTCCAGGTCTCCCATATAGATGCAGGGTATCAACGATTTGAGCCACCCTCCACTGCTTTCCCTGGCTATAGGCAGGGAACTGATTGGAAAGCGGAGCAGCTGGGACACAAATTTCCACTTGCTCCATAAGTCTGCAAGGCCTTCTTTTTTTCCATAACATGATTTCCACCTTTCCCTTCCAGGTCTTCCCTGGAGCTGTTCCAGCCACCAGGAGTCTCCAGGCCATGCTAACATCTGCCTCCCACCTTGAGTCTCTCATCTGAGTTCCACCCTCCAGCAGCGGTACCAGCCTGCTTTGCAGTTTCCGTTACAAGCCTCTCAAGGTGATTCGGCAATGGGACTGCGACTGAGGCAGGACTCCCGTAAGCAGCTGGCATGGGTGTCAATATACAGCAGGCACTCCTTGAATCTGAACACAATGGTGTTTCACATAGGGTACCCAGTCTGAGAAAGCCAACACATTTGATGTAGCAGAGCCGCAGGACTCCGGAGTCCAGTGGCCAAAACATGAAGGGTGCATGGATCAGACTGGAGTTCATCTTTAGTAAATTCAGGCTTGTAAGACAGAGCACCTTACTTCCTAGATTGGGGGAAAATGTACAGGGCAGTTGTTGGCTAGGCCGGGATAGGTGGGGAACCAAGCAGGTCTGGAATTAAGAAGGGGCACAGCAGAGGTCCTTGTGGGAAGAAATATAGGGATTGTCTCCTGTTCCTCAACTGCCTCCTATATAGCTGAGATTAAAGATTCATCTCCAGGGCAGGCATGGTTACAACGGTTACAGGTACAGTGGCTAACATGCCACTTGGGATGGCAGTATTCCATATCAGAGTGCCTGGCTTCCGGGCCCATTCTGCTTGTGACCCACCTTCCTGCTAATGTGTTAGCTCAAGCACTTGGGCCCCTGCCACCAATGTGGGAGGGACCATATGGAATTCCATGTTCCTGGCTTCAGCCTGACCCATTCATGGCTATTGTAGCCATCTGGGGAGTGAGGTAGCAAGTGAAATCACTCTTTCTTTCTTTCATTATTCTGCCTTTCACCTTTTTGTTGTCTGATGTTTTGTTTTGTTTTTAAATTTCGCTTCTGTCCTCCTCCCCAGCCTCAGTCTGTACCAGCTAAATTCAGAGTGGTTCCGAGGCCCCAGGGGGGTTCCTAGCTGCAGAGGACTCGGTGAAACTTCTTTCATGATAATGCTACACATTCCATGCCTCTTTCACTGTGTGGGTACTTGAACTTGAAGGAGCAAGAGCAATGGTGGGTTGCCTCCCACTTAAGATTATCTTGATGAGACAATTGCAAGATCACTTTGTATATTTTATCATTTGAATATGTAGTTTTAATAATATGAACGTCAAATTAAGAAAGATAGATACAACACTTTGGAATCTTGAAGAATGCAGGTTTTGTTTTTTCTTTTGTGATTTTTATTGGAAAGGCAATTTTGTAGACAGATATTCCATCCACTGATTCACTCCGCAAGTAGCCACAAAGGCCAGTGCTGAGCTAATCCGAAGCCAGGAGCCAGGAGCTTTTTCCAGGTCTCCCATGTGGGTAGAGGGTCCCAAGGCTTTGGGCCATCCTCTACTGCTTCCCCAGGCCATAGAAACCTGTGTGGGAAGTGGAGTAGCTGGGACATGAACCGGAGCCCATGTGGGATCCTGGTGTTTAAAGGCTCAAGATTAGCTAACCGAACCATAATGCCAGAACACAGGTTTTCATGAGAAAAAGCATTTGTATAAATGAATGGCAGACTAAATTAGCCAAAGGTCCTTAGGAATGCTTTTTTTTTCCACTTGAAAGAATTAATTGACAAACTAGGGTTATTCAAATTGGATCAGCATTTTGTTGAAACTAGTGATTCTGCCACCTCAAGCACAACCGATGGTATGGGTTGTCAACAGTAAAACAAGGCAGAGTTTTTAAAACCTGTATGTGCCACTGTGACCTTGACAGCTTCTCCCGTCTTCTAAAAGCCTTTCTGATAAGATTAGTAGTGATATTCATGACTGTGATTTTTTAAATATTGAATAAGCACACAATGGACGATCTGCATAATTAGGTATACTGACTGATAGTCTCCAAATGACTAATGCACAGTGTTACAAAATCCGGTATGGATAATAGATTCATTCCAAGTGCAAGATAAACCAGTGCATTTTAACATGACAAAGTACAAAAGGGTCATTGAAAATAGCTGCCACTTGAGAAGTTTATATATAATTATCAAGAACGCTACACAACTTATTAGTTTTCTATTGCTGCCATAACAGGTGACTACAAACTTAATGACTTAATACCGTACACTCATTTGTTATCTCACAGATTTGTGGGTCATAAGTCCAGTTGGGTCAACCCGTGATTTCTGCTTTGGGTCTCACAAGGCTAAAGTCAAGTTGTTGTCTGGGCTGGGCTCTTATCTAAAAGCTAGGAGGAAACATTCCCCTCACAAGCTTACGCAGGTGTTAGCAGAATCCAGCGCTTTCAGCCTGTGGGTCTAAGGTCCCCTTTGCCACACACTCTGCCCTCTGTTTCTAGACACTGCCCACGTGCCTTCTTCCTTGGCACCCTCCATTTCAAACCATCAGTGGCTCATTGGGTACCTCTAACTCTTTGATTTTTTTTTTTATTCTCATAAACCCCGGTTTAAAGGGTGCCTGTGATTAGATTAGGTCCACCTGGAAACTTTCCCATAGAAGGCAATCACAGGAGCGATAAACGGGAAAGAGATTTTATAAACAGCTGAGGGTTATTTGGGGTTATGCTTTAGAATTGTGCTCCAATACCTTTCTTTATGAGACTGAAATTTTCTTTTCTTTAATTTATTTTTTAATTTTATTTTTTAAAAAATTTTTGATGATGTCTACAAGTTGACCTGGATGAGACCATTGTTTCCAAATCTTCCCTCCTTTTTGCCCTGTACCTGGGCAAAGGGGGAGAATTAGGGGAGAAGCTGCACCCAGCCTCCCTGCCACCTCAGTACCCCAGGGATGGGGAACAGCCACCCAATACCATCCCAGGGTCCCTGATCTGAGGCCTGCTCTGAAGGTTCCGCTTGAGTGGTTTCAATAATTCTGAAATGCTATTGATCTCACCGTTCCAAGGATGAGGAAATCCATCCAAGGTCCATCTGCTGACACAGTCTACCTCAGAGTTTCTATTCACAGAGACATTTGTTGTCAACGTTTGGCTGCAGAAGCTGAGCAATTTGTTCTGCTTTCCTTTCTCTGTTGTGGTACCTGATGTCCTCTGTAGGCCCCAAGGGATTGCCATATCCCCCATGTGCATCTGGGCATGCCGTCCACTGCTCTGTCTTAGCCACTGAGGAGGTCCAATTCTGACATATGTACTCCACAGGTCCTATAATTCTCCCCATGGTTGGAATTCTGAATTCAGCAGTTCAGTTAGGGTGGTTCCTACAGAAACTCTGTCTGAGGTGATCCCGTACCTGACTCGTGTGTGATTGCAGTTCAGGGTCTGGCTCAGTCCATCACCAATGTCAGCCTACACACACACTGGTAGTTGTAATTGCTGGGTCAGTTCTATCTCCAACCCTGTCGCATGTAAAGCAGTGGACACTGAGGCCCAGCCCAACCCTGCTCACCACACATTTGGCCCTCTCGTTCACCAGTGGGACCTGCAGCTTAATCTGAGTGACCCCCAATCACTGCCGGGCAGAGTTTCAGCGCTCGTTCCTATGCTTGCCAGTATGTGCAGCAGACTGGTGGGTGCTGTGGTCCAGTCTGGCATAGCCTGCCGCACCTGTGCCTCGGCATTTGTCAGCAGGTGCTGCAGCCTGGCTTGCCTCGGCCTGACCCCAGTTCCAGCCCATGCTGGCAGGTGGCGCTACCCAGCCCCGCCAGCCCCGACTCCCAGCCCTAATGTAGACCGTTGGTGTTGCAGCCCGGCTCAGCCTATCCTGCACCCCGTCCTGGTTCTCAAATCTGCCTGTGGGTGTTATGAACTGGCCCAACCTGGCCTGCCCCCAGTCCTGACCCACATGTATGCTGGTGGGCACAATAACCTAGCCTGATCTGGTCTACTCTTAGACTTGGTCCTTGAGTTCGCCTGCAGGGACTGTAACCTGACAAAGGAGCTCCCCAAGCTCCTCTGTCAGGCCTCTTCCCAATGGCAGATCTCGCACACACCAGTGGGTCCTTGGCCCAGACTGATTTAGTCTACCTCCTGTCCTGGCAGGAGCAGTGGCCTTGCTCAACCGGCCCAAACTTGTTCCAGTACTTACTGTTGGGTGTTACAGCCTAGCCACCCCTGGTCCACACCCAGATGGAGCTCTCATGTGGTTCAGTGCCAAGACATAGCACAGTCTGTCCTACACCCACCCTGGTTCTCACAAGCACCAGTGGGTGGTGGAGTCTAGCCCAGTCTCGTACACCCCGCAGTCCACACCCAAGCCAAGGAATACTGCAGTCATGTCCAGCTGAGAATGCTGTCCCCATTGCTGCTCTCGTGTGAACCAGTGTGAACCAGAACCCAGCTGGGACATCCCCTAGCTCCCCAACCAGGCCTGCTCCCAGCCACAGATTTTGCATGTGACAGTGGTTGCTCTGACCCAGCTTGGCATAGCCGATTCACTGTCTTGGCCTTTGCCATCAGATGCTGCAGCCTGACCTGTCCTGGCCTGCTCCCAGTCACAACTCTTGCTGGTGGGTGCTGCAGCCCAGCCCTGCCCAGTCTGCTCCCATCCCTGGCTCATGCAAATCAGTAGGTGTGATAGCCTAGCCTGGCATGACCCGCACTCCAGTCTGGCTCCTGCACATGCCAGAAAGCTAAGGCTGGCCCAGCCCTGCCCTGTCCATTCCCCTCTAGAACCAACCCAGACACTTGCTGACACGTATAGCTACCTTGCCCGGCCTGACCAACACCCAGGCCTGAATCAAATGCTCACCAGTGGGAGCTATGGCCCAGTGGGGGAGTTTCCCAAGTTCCCCCACTAGGCCCACCCCAAGAACCGGATCTCACAGGTGCCAGTGTGTGCTGGGTCCTTACCTGGCATAGGTGTTCCCCTCTGTCCCAGCCTTTTTATGAAATGGTGGATGTTGTGGCTTGGCCCACCCCACACCCTGTTCTTGGGTGTGCCTGCAGGTGCTGCAGTTTGGACCAGCCCAGCCTGTTCCCAACTCCAGTACCCATGAGTGTCAGAGGGTTCCATGCTCATGCTTAGCTCAGTCCATCACTACCCCGGCTCTTAAGCTAACCAGTGGAAATTGCATTCCCAGGAGTGGGCCCAGAATCCCACACAGAATTGGCCCTAGACCTATTATCTCATGTGCTAGTTAGTGTCATGGCGAAACCTAACATTACCTATTCCCTGTTTCAACTCTCACTAGTAGTTATTGTAATCTAGCCCTGCCAGGTGAGCCTCTACCCCTAGCTTTAGTGTGCACTGGTGAGTGGTGATTGTCTGCAATCTATGCTAACTAGCCCAGCTCAGGTCTCCCACGTGAGCTGGTGAATTGGTCTGACCCATAAAGGTCTTCCAGCTCACCCGCCCCCCAAACCACTTGGTTTCAGCACCCTTGCTTACCTGCAAGTACAGTGACCTTGTTGATGGGAGTTCCTCAGAAGTCATTCCTCATCTGCAACATTTTCCCGCAGCAGTCTACTGTCCCACACATCTCCTTACCCCATTCCCTGATCAGTCTACAGTCCATGCATGTAGGGAGATCCCCATGCTCACTCTGGCTACCTGGATGCCAAGCTCCAAGTCTCCCCCCTCCACCGGCAACATCCCCTAGGTCCCCCCACAAGACCATACATCCAGGCTCCCCACAAGCCCATACCCCCAGGCCCCAAGGAGCACAGGGTTGGGCCTGCGCCCCACAGGCAACTGGCCTGCATGGCAGCTCCTTTATTTCTGGAATAAAATATTTTTATAATTTGGAAACCAGAATTTGGGTGTCGGGGGGGATAAAAAGAGAGAAAGAGATAGATCTTCTATCCACTGGTTCATTCCCCAGATGGCTGCAACAGCCAAAGTTGGGAAAGAGAGAAGCCAAAAGCCAGAGGCCAGGAGCTTCTTCCAGGTCTCTCATGTGGGTTCAGGGACCCAAGGATTTGGGCCAATCTCCAGTGCTTTTCCAGGCTATTAGCAGGGAACTGGATTGGAAGTGGAGCAGCTGACACTTGAACCAGTACCTGTATGGAATGCCAGCACAGCCAGTCCCTGGATTTTCTTCAGTCAAGACAACATATTGTAATGAGGCAATATATTGTAACGAGATAACGTATTGCAATGACCTAAATGCAAGGGTAAATTTGAGCATACAGCTGCCATAATTCAGTCAGAGGTTAATGAGATTTGCAAAAATGTAGTACAATGCCACTAAACTTTTTTTTTTTTTTACATTTTTAAATGGATACAGGTAGATATTTCTGGATGTGGGATAAAAATACAACTATGCCACTTTTCTTGCTAGTTTTTGTTTTGTAAAATATAGTGGCTTTTCAGAAATATATGATATTATCATATAGTGCTTTTATAATGGTGATTTCAAGTTAATAAATAAATAGCTTAAAATGTGTGAGTTAACTTCTAATATGTTAAATCAATAGGTATTAGCCCTGCAAATAAAAGCTTATTAGAAGCTTTAATGGTTGGTAATTTTACTCATTTTTTAAAAGACTTGTTTATTTTTGTTGGAAAGCCAAATTTACAGAGAGAAGGAGAAACAGAAAAAGATCCTCAATCCGCTGGTTCACTCCCGATCCGAAGCCAGTAGTCAGAAGCCTCTTCCAGGTCTCCAAAACGGGTGCAGGGTCCCAAGGCTTTGGGCCATTCTGAACAAGCAGGGAGCTGGATGGGAAGCGGGGCTGCTAGCATTAGAACTGGTGCCCATATGGGATCCTGGTGGGTGCAAGGTGAAGATTTTAGCCACTAGGTTATCGTGCCGGCTCCCTTTTTATTCATTTTAAAACTTACATACATATTTTGTGGGGCAAATGTTGAATGATACATAAAAATTCACTCCTTTGGGGCTCAGCTCCATGATTTTTGGCAAATGCTTAGTTACAAACATCAGAATTCCAACATCCAAATTATTTCCTTTCTGTTACAACTTTGTAGCTAACTTTTCCCATCCTGACAACCATTAATTTGTTCTTTATTCCTGGAGTTTTTTCTTTCAAGGATGTCATATAAATGGGGTCATACTAGAAGCAGCCTTCTGATTTCTTTCACTTAACCTAATACATTTGAACTTCATCCAAGTAGTGTATAGCAATAGTACATTTCTTTCCATGGCTGAGTAGTAATCTGTATAGATGTATCATTTCATCCATTATTCTAGAAGAAAGATTTTGAGTCATTTTTGAGTGATTTTCTCAATACTTTTTATGATTATAAGATGGTTCTGAGACCCATTGACATGGACTGTTATGTTACCAGAGCTTGTTTCTGTGTTTGGATTTCATGAACCAGTACAATTTTGAAATTAAAGATAAGGAGAAAGAGAGGGAGGGAGGGAGGGAGGGAGGGAGGGAGGGAGGGAGGGAGGGAGGGAGAGAGAGAGAAGCAGGCAAATGTGGTGGTGCACCAGGTTAAGTCACCCCTTGGGATACCTACATCCCATATTAGAGTGCCATGCCAGTCTTGACTGCTACACTTCCAATCTAGCCCCCTGTTATTGTGCCTGGAAAGCAGCAGAGAATGGCTCAAGCACTTGAGTTCCTTCAACCACTTATGACTTAGATAAAGTTCATGGTTCCTGATTTTTGCCTGGTCCAGTTCTGACTATTGTGGCCATTTGGGGAGTATATCAACAGATGGAAAATCTTTTTCTGTCTCTCTGTTGTTCGGATCAATAAATGTTATTTGTTTACTTTTTAAAAAAGATTTATTTATTTTGGTATGGAAAAAAATGAAAGTAGAGGGAGAATGGGGGAGTTACAGAGGGAGAGACAGAGAAATCCTTCATCTGCTAATTCACTCCCCAAATGGCTGCCACAGCAAGAATTCAGCTAGTCCAAAGTCAGGAGCCATGAGCTTCTTCTAGGTCTCCCATGTGGGTACATGGGCCTAAAGACTTGGGCCATCCTCCCTTATTCTTCCAGGCTATAAGCAAGGAGCTGGATTGGTGAATAGAGCATCCAGGACATAAAGCAACACCCATATGGGATGCTGGTGCAGGCAAGAGGAAGACTGTCCTGTTACATTATCATTTCAGCCCCTTAATAAGTATCTTCTATGAGATGGAAGAGACATGTAGTTGTCAAACTTCTTTGGCCACTTATTTGAAAGGCACAGAGTGGAGCTCTCTAATCTACTAGTTCATTCGCCAAATGCCTGCAGCAATTAGGCTGTGCCACACAAGAGCTGAGAACCTGCAACTGCAATTGAAGACTCCCATGTGAATAGCAAGGACCCAACCACTTCAATCATCAGAAAGCTGGATTAGAAGCAGGGGAGCTGGGATACAAACCAGAAATTCCAACATGGATTGTGAAAGCATCCCATGTGGCATGTTAACTGCTGTGCCAAGCACCAGTCCCAGTAGTCAAATTTTTAATTCTGTAAATAGGAATATTGAAAATATTGCCACCTCTTACTTTGCAAAAGGAACCTTAATATCAACTACCCAAAGAAGAAAGCTTAACATTACAGATAGTCCTTTAAACTGAGCAAGTATTATATAGCTTAAAAAAAAAATTGGGAGCCAGCACAATGGCATGCAGGGCAAACCTCCACCTGTGGCATCTGATATGCACATCAATTCAAGTTTCAGCTGCTCCACCTCTAAACAGCTCCCTGCTAATGACCTGGGAAAACAGCAGAAGATGGCCCAAGTGCTCGGACCCTTGCTCCCACATGGGAGACCTGGAAGAATCTCCTGGCTTCTGACTTGGGGAGTAATTTGGGGAGAGAACCAGTATGTAGAAGATCTCTCATTCTCTTTCTTTGCCAAGTTATAACTATCTTTCAAATAAAAATAAATAAATTTATAAAAACAAAAAAAAACTTTTAAATCTTGCTTTGTTGACCTTAGTTTCTTCTTACCAGTGGGTTCTTTACCCTGTTCCTCCTTCCCTGTCAAAAGTCCGTGCAGTGATGCTTGGGCAACACTTGCTCCACACCCATCCTCCTGGCTCTTCTGAGCCACTTCCTCTCAAACCATTTATTTTCTCTTTCCTTGCCCAGATTTCTTTGTGGCGCCTTCTCTTACCTCCTCTCCTGAGTCCTTCCCTCCCTGACCAATGTACTCTTTTCTTTCTCACCACATTCTTCTTCTCAGTCCAATTCCATCCATTCCATGGTGCTCCTACGCTATGCTAATCACTCTATTGCACTCTCATAGAGATATTAAACCCACGGATGCCAGCCAGGCCCTCCAGGCATTCACAGTATGGTGGGGAAGAAAAACCAGTCATCACAACAAGGGGTGATTGGTCAGGGAATAACAGGATGACAAGGTGGTTTAAGAGCACAGAACATCCAACCTGAGGGATGAAAGGAAGCAGGGAAGCAATGTCTAAGCTGAGACCTGAGTGATAAGGAGCTTTCTGGTCACAGCTAGCGGAAGGTGGGGTGGGGGCAGCGGCTGCCGCGAAGCCTTCCAGGCAGAAGGAATTGGATTGTTGAAGGCCTAGGGCTGAGGGAGAGCACGGTAGGCTTGAGAAACTGAAAGAAAGCCAGTGGAGAGTGTAATGAGTGCGGAGGAGAGTAGCGCGCAACCAGTTTGGAGAGCTGGGTGGGGGCCAGATCATGTGGAGCTACTCTGGCGAGCAGAACTGTAGAAAATCAAGAGTAAAAGCAGAAAAATCAGGAAGCTATTGCAGTACCCAGGTAAGAGATGGCGGTGATGGAGGTTGAAGTAGGAGCCAGTGGGTGGGTGAGAGTTGTAGTTTGGAAGGGCTTAATGATCAAGTGAGATGGGGCGTGGAAGATCAGAGAAAGGGAGAAGAGTGTAATTGTGGCTAACTCTGAGGTTTCTGCCTGAAATAATTGGCCTCCTCAAATTGAGAAGACTGAAGGAGGTTTGGTTTGAGTCCAAAGGGGAATGAGCATGCAATTTTGGACATGTTGTGTTTGACATGCCACTGAGGTATCTATGTAAAGATGCCATGATATAAAGAGCTGAGGCTCAGAAAAGTTAAAGCTGAAAAGTGGGGATTTGGAACTCATCCAGTTACATGGGGGTAATTTAAACCACGGAGGGTAAATGCAACTTCCCAGACTGGGAATGTTAAAGGGAAAGGGAAGAGGATTTAGGTCAAGTCCCCTAAAACAAAACAGAACAAAAAGACACTCAAAGTTTTAAAAATATTTAAAAATTTTTGACACATGCTAAGTGTACATCCAAGTAGTTACGGGATATGGTGTGCCATCTCAATTCAGTGTACACACGCTGTAAGAATCAGATCAGGGTTATTGTCATAGGCATCGTGTCATTTATTTCTTTGTGTTGGGAACTTTTCAAATCTTCTCCACTATTTTGAAATATGTGATTAGTTGTCATCACTTTCTTGTACTACGGAACATTGGAAGTTAATCTTTCTAGCCAGTTAGCCATTCTTTTTCCAGTACTCTCTGCTCTCCACCTCTGGTAGCCATTGCTCTCCTTCCCACCTCTCAGAGGCAGTCATGTTTAAGGGTCGTCGCAGAAGACACCGGGCTGATGAAGAAGTAGCTCAGCAGAAGGAAGGGAAACCTAGGAAGTCTGATTCCACCCCCGTGCCAAGGACAGAAATAATTTTGAGATGGACAAAGTTACTGAGGAATGTGACTGCTTTGTAGATGTCAGGGGAGTCAAAGACTGAGAAAATTGCCTTGGATTTGGTAATATGCAGTCACAGCAACTGACTGAAACTTGTTGATTTGGTAGCAAAGTGTGACTAAAATGTCTCTGAACCTTTCTGCTCACACCCTGACACCTTCTCCTACAGCCCTGGCATCCCAAGCCTTCTTGCTCTAGAATCTCTCATCTTTGTCCTTCCAGATTTTTTTTTTTCATAGCCCCACTTCCTCCCACTCCGTCAAGGGCTTGCCGTATACACCTTGCTTATGTTTAAATTGCTTCTGCAAAGACCCTTCTGCCTTTTCTGTTCTCTGTCTTCTCCCACCACTTCCTAGACCCTTGTTTGCCTTCCTCTGTTCTCACCACACTCTCTCCTCTCTTTAACCACACACTGCTTTGCTCAGACTACTATGCTTTTCTCTCTCCTTTCAGATCCAACCTCCAGAGGCTCTCTGGGATTCAGCAGGAGTTTACTAAGGAGTCTTCCAGGCTCAGGACTAAGGAGTCATGGGCTCTGGCATGATGCCACCAGGATCTAACAGTGCCGACTTGTAGGAAATACAGTGCTAGAACTCAGTCCTTGAATACATGCCAATCTGGTAACCACATCCTGCCAGCACAATGCCCTCATCCGCCCTGGCACCTCCCTCCTAATAGTTTGTCTTTTCCTCTTCTCAATTGAGTATAATCACTGGAAGCTGACAAGGTGCCCCTCTGCTACAAATTCCAACATCTTGCATTCAAGAATTTTCCACTTGTCAAAAATACTTTTGCATTTACCAGTCAGTTGAATGGAGCCGGGAGAAAAAGATGAAGAGACATAGCCAAGGTCATACAGTTGATTAGAGGATTAGCCTGGTATCCCTTCAGCTTTGCTTGTTTTTATGCCCAAAGACTCCCCAGATCTGATATTGTTGCCAAACAATACCCCAAACTAGTTGGAGGTGTTGCCATAGAACCTCCCAAACCAGGTCTGCACAGAAAGCCGATCACTGACATCAGAGTGGTGGAAGAAAGCAGGTGCATTGCAATGCACAAGGTTAGGGTCCAGGCAGCTATTGCTTAATTCCTGGGGCTTCCTGAAGATTTAGGTTTCAGTGTTCTTATAGATTAAAATTGGGGTTGAGAGTTATGTAATCAGCTCATGTCCAAGTTTCTGGTCGTTCAGTGGCACCCATGAATTTCCTTTAATTGGCCAGTGATGCCATGCTGTTAAGGGAAATTCCTTCTGCCCCAGACCTGGAATTTTCCTAAACAAATGATTGCAGATAATACTGGTCAACAGATTTTAACTATAGGATAAGCAGATGCTTTTTTTTTTTTTTTTAAGGAAAAAAGATTTACCCATTTTTTTAAAAAGATTTATTTATGTATTGGAAAGTCAGATACACAGAGAGGAGGAGAGACGGAGAGGAAGATCTTCTGGCCGATGCTATGCCGATCTGAAGCCAGGAGCCAGGAACTTCTTCCAGGTATCCCACACCGGTGCAGGGTCCCAAAGCATTGGGCCATCCTCGTCTGCTTTCCCAGGCCACAAGCAGGGAGCTGGATGGGAAGTGGAGCTGCTGGGATTAGAACTGGTGCCCATATGGGATCCCGGCGTGTTCAAGGCGAGGACTTTAGCTGCTAGGCCACGCTGCCAGGCCCAGATTTACCCATTTTTACTGGAAAGGCAAAGAGAGAGAGCGCACGCGCAAGAGAGATCTTCTCTCTGGTAGCTCAGTCCCCAAGTGGATGCAACAGCCGAAGCTGAGTCAATCTGAAGCCAGGATTCCGGAGCCTCCTCCAGGTCTTCCATGCAGGTGCAGGGTCCCAAGGCTTTGGGCTGTCCTCCACTGCCCTCCTAGGTGAAAAGCAGGGAGCTGGAAGGGAAGTGATGCAGCCAGGACACAAACCATCGCCCATATGGAAACCTGGTGTATGCGAGTTGAGGTTTTAGCCATTGAGCCAGCATGCCAGTCCTAGCAAATGACTTTTTGAGTCCAGTGATTAGAATTTCATAGGGCCAGTTGTACCAATTAATTCAATTAATTCCCTTTGATAAGGGATGGGCAAGGACACCTTGGGCTAAGGGAGATGCTTAAGAGGCTTGATCCTGCTTTTACAATATAGGGGCTTGTTTTGAACCTTAGGCCTGAATGCCCTGTGCCTACCTGCTGAGAGGGAACACCCTGAAGAGATCCCCGTGCTCAGGAGCATCGCTAGAGGCTGGGTTCTGCATTGACATTATAAGGGTTCAGTGTCAGATCCACCCAAACCCCTTATCCCCCCACATTTCTTTTTACTCCTCAACCCCGAGGGAATAGGGATGATGGCTGTTCTGACTGCTTCATACTATTTACAGGGTGAAGGGTGGTGTTTTCAGGGTCAGAGGAGAGGAAGTTCAAGCAGTGCAGATTCTCTGGCTCCCAATAGCATTTGACCCAGTCAGTCTCTGCACAGCTTTAACTTGCAAATGTATCACTGTTCTGCAGCAGCAAGAAAGAAAACTTAGACCAGCAGTACTATACCTACAATGAAAGCCAGAGGAAGTTGTGCTTGGCTTTTGTTTTTAATTAATTTTAATTTGGGAGTGTAGCACTATCATTTTCAGTTCCTTAATGAGCAAGTCACACTCTCCAGTCCTATCTGTAGAACACAGAGTGATGACAGTGATCATCCCAAAGATAGACCTGATTTATCTGTGAAACAAGTTTAGGAAATTAGCAGGTTATTGTGTGCTTTCCTATCTTCCTTGAACCCAAGGAAGGCCCAAAGTGCATCTTCTCTTTCTATTCCATGGGAAATCAAGGCCATTAACACTTTTCTTTCCTTTTGGAATCAGTGTGTGTTTTTACTCTGTTAACTCTTTTAAGGCATTAGATACAGAGTATAGAGGAAGGGTTTCAGTTCACCCTTCTGAGCTAAAATATCTGGCAGCAATGTTATTGTTTTCAAAGTTTTCTGGAAAATCACTCCTACATGTTCAACCCTTGATTTCTCTGGCCCTTGAAGCTGTTTCTTTCCATGGATTAATGTTACAGATGCATAGTTTCAACCCCAATCAGATCAGGCCTGCTAGGGCACACTGTCAGTAATGTGTAAGCAGTTATGTACAGGTTCCCCAAAGGGGCTTGGGAACAAGATGGTTGGATTAGAAGATGATATAGTTGCAGCATAACATTTCAGTTATCAAACAGTATGGCTTAGAAGTGAGCCAGGGATCTTTTGTTCTGGACGTGGCAGCACACTGGGACTCTATTTTTTAATCAAGATAACCATCGTGACTGATAATAACCCAAGAGGGCCATCACTTTTCTTTTATGTAATCTCTAGGAAATTTCTATCAAATATTTCTATACTAACAAACCTAAAATTCAATATCATTTCACGGCTTGACATTACTCTCCATTCAAGTCCAAATAGCCTCATTAACTATTACCTCTACAAGATGAGTGATATATCTCTTAATGTCTCAGGAGCCCAACTAGAAAATACAAGGTCAGAAGAACTGAGAACCTTGATTCTTAGGAAACCTGTCAGAAGGCAGAGGGCTTAAACTCTGGTCAAGGTAGAATCCCCTAATACCATGAAATAATATCCATCCATTTAATGAATCGCTTGAAGTGATTTTCCACCAGGTTTAATCATAGTTGTAACGTGATAATTTGAATACTTTTTTAAAAGCACATATCCAAAAACAAATCTAACTTTTTAAAGACTCAGCTCTTTCAAAAAAAACAGTACAGAATACCAGAACTTGGCTTACTAAAGCACAAATTTATGTTTCCTTGGCCAATCATCAAATAGAGGAAAAACCTAGACTAGAAGACTTAGCATATGGAATCATCCCATTATTTGGAATAATTTAACAAAGAATGAGGGGAAGAGAAAAGAGCTTATAGGAGCTGGTTAGAAAACCGACAGTGGGCCCCCAGTTAAACCAAAGTTATCTGAAGCTAGCACTACAGTTTTTAGTATAAAAACACATCTCAAAATTCAAGATCAACACTATGTCCAGGTATATTATTTATCTCATTTGAAAGTTAAAACTACAGAGAGAGGAAGAGACAGGTGCACAGAGGAGAGAGAGAGAGAGAGAGAGAGAGAGAGAGAGAGAGAGAGATCTTTCTTCATGTGCTGCTTCTCTTCTGAAGCGCTTGCAACAGCCAGGGCTAATCAAGGCCAAAGCCAGGAGTCAGAATCTTTATCTGGGTCTCACACATGGATGCCGAGACCAAAGCATGTGGGCTATCTCCTGCTGCTTTCTCAGATCATTAGCAGGGAGCTTAACTGGAAGTGAAGCAGCCAGAACATGGAGCGGCACCCATTTGGGATGCCATTATCACGGGCAGTGATCTGATTCATTTAGCTCCTACTAATAGAGCAAAATGCATAGAGTTTTTTTTTTAAAAGATTTATTTTTATTATTTTTTTATTGGAAAGGCGGATATACAGAGAGGAGAGACAGAGAGGAAGATCTTCTGTCCGATGATTGACTCCCCAAGTGAGCGCAACGGCCGATGCTATGCCAATCCGAAGCCAGGAGCCTCTTCTGGGTCTCCCACACAGGTGCAGGGTCCCAAAGCTTTGGGCCGTCCTCGACTGCTTTCCCGGGCCACAGGCAGGGAGCTGGAAGGGAAGCGGGGCTGCTGGGATTAGAACCGGCACCCATATGGGATCCCGGGCGTGCAAGGCGAGGACCTTAACCACTTGCGCCACTGCGCCACCGCGCCGGGCCCCAAAATGCATAGAGTTTTAAAACATTGTTGTTTCAACAGAGGATCAGATTCCAATTTTACATCAATTTACCTTTGATATTTGATCATGTTCATTTTTTTTTTAGAAAACTCTGTAAACAATCTTTTTAAAAACAGTCAGGGGTCAGCCTTGTGGCCTAGTAAAGGTTCAATGTCCATCTGTAGGACCAGCATCCGATATGGGTGCCAGCTCATATCTCGGCTGCTGCACTTCCCATCCAGCTCCCTGCTTGTGGCTTGGGAAAGCATTGGAGGATGGTCCAAAACCTTGGGACCCTGCACCCATGTGGGAGACCTGGAAGATGTTCCTGGATTCTGGCTTTGGCATCCAGCTGTTGTAGCATTTGGGGAGTAAACCAGCTGATGTAAAATCTCTCTGTCTCTCCTTCTCTCTGTGTAAACCTGTCTTTCAAATACAAATCAATAAATCTTAAAAAGATAGTCAATTTTTTTCTTACAAAATCAATTTCGCTCAAACCGTTTATGAGTTGCTCACACCTTCTGAAACTTACCTAAACTTAGCTTTTTTTACCCTATCATTCCCTTCCACTTTAGAGTAATCTAGCTATTCTACCTGAGGACAAACATTTTTATAAGCAATGCTCTTTACTCAAAAAATTCTTTTTCATCTATAACCTTCCTCACCAAGAGCACATTTTCATGCTTGTGTATTTTTATTTCTTCCCCCTTATCTACTGATTTCTCTAATTTGCACTTTGAAATAATCTTTTAAAAATCTTCAAATTAAGACAAAATTTTCTATGTAAAAGAATATATAGAATTCCAACTTTCAAGCAGTTTTGAACTTTTTGTCATATATGAACAATCTACAAAAACATTTGTTAACAAAGTCAAATAGTTTTTTCATAGAATTTTAAATGCAAAGAGTAGTTAAGTTTACTTTTAGAAAATGTATCTTATTTATCTTTGCCCATTTTTCTTTGCAACTATATCTAGGTGTCTGAAGAAACTATAATATCAGACAAGTATAGCTATAATTTCAAATAACTTCCCTGTCAAAGAAAACTCTAAGGGTTAGTTCATTGTACTGAATACACAGAACACAATGAATATTATATCTGAATTATTTGTTCTTAGGTCAAAATTACCCTTTTATGATTTCAAATAACTAACAAGGGTAAATACAATATTTCCCAACCCACAAACACAGGAACAGATGTTGGTTAACAATTTCAAGAAAAATCTTCATGTTTTATTTTGTTTTTTTTTTTTAAGTTTAAAACATTATCAAAGATCTACTTTTAAGTGAACCAACAGGTATTTGGATTAATGTAATTTCTCTGAACCACTGTGTGTTGGCTCACTTTGGCATAACAGTTTAAAAACTTGCATATATGAAACTTTCATTTTCTTTTCATAAAACAGCTCTAGCTAGAAAATAGCAACATAAACCTGAGATCTATTAAGTGGCTAGTTCGCATTCAATCTCAGGAAGTACTGAGGCCAAGCAGTGTTACAGTAAAACATCGACTTTTTCTTTCATAGATATAAAACCAAAGTTTCTTAATTTTTTAAAGTATACCCTAGAGTGCTCTAAGAATACAGCTCTGATATCCCATTGTTATTTCAACCAGACACGATGAACCAAGTTACAAAACAAGTTGGCAAGTTACAAAGCGATTTCTCAAGACCGTGATCTCTCTGCAGTTCCAAAAAAGGGAGAGGTTTCCTACAGCCAATGTCCAGTCACATTTGAACCAAATTCTCAAAGCAGTGCTCTCTCTAGTTTCAAAAAGAGAGAAATCCTTTAAAAACCAATGTCCATTTGCAGTTGAACCAAATTAACATGAGAGATACTATCCTGGAACACAAGAGATATTACCTTGGCATCGTCTTGCATGGATTGTAACTCATCAAAGATGTTTCTCTATATCTTAAGTTGAATTTAAGTCTAGTTTCCTTTTTTGAAAAGATTTCATTTATTTTTATTTGTGAGGCAGATTTTACAGAAAGGGAGATAAGGAACACACAAGGCTAAGGGAGACAGAACAAGAGGCTGACTCTAGCTTTAATATTTTAGGGGTTTGGTCTGAACTTGGTGCCTGACTTCCCTGTGCACACCCGCTGAGAGGACACACTGTGGATCATGTTGCTACAGACTCACTGACCTATTTGTAGCTGCCAAGCAGGAAAAGACCACCTGAGGAAGGAAGATATTTTCTAATTGGCTTCACTGTGTTCATTTTAGGCAACAAATTAGATTGCTTTGGTGTTACTTAAAAAAAGGGAGTCACGTAATGATTTATAGTGGCTCTGTTCTACATCAGCTCAGTGAGACAATGTACACACAAGGACATCCAAAGTTCATGGAAAGGGCTGGCGTGATGGCTCAGTTGGCTAATCCTCTGCCTGTAAGCACTGCCAGTTCATGTCCCTGCTGCTCTACTTCTGAGACAGCGCCCTGCTTGTAGCCTGGGAAAGCAGGGGAAGACAGTCCAAAGTCTTGATGCCACTCTCATGTGGGAGATCTGGAAGAAGTTCCTGCCTTCAAATTGGCCCTGTTTCAGCTATTGAGGCCATTTAGGGAGTGAACCAATGCATAGAAAATCTTTCTCCCTCTCCTTCTCTCTGTAAATATGCCTTTCCAATAAAAAGAAATAAATCTTTTTTAAAAAAAATTCAAGGGAAAACAGAGAAATGAAAGATGTTTATTTGGGTGCAAATAATCCTGAAACTCATATTTTTTTTCGTGGTATGTATTTTTCACAAACCCTTTGAAGACCTCCCCCATCCCATATGCAAATCTTTAGCATATAGCCTGGCACTGAGAAAGTTTTTGATGAATGGTGGCTGCTAGTCTTGTCATTTTTACATGAAGATCCTTGAGAGAGAATCAAAGTGGGAAATTGGAACATTTACTAAAATAAACATCTAGAGATTTAGATTCCAGATCGGTTACTGTTCAACTTGGGATGCTGTGTCATTCATTCTTTTCATCTCATTGAGCCTCACTGGTTTTCTCATCCGGGAATAGTAGTGGTTGCTCCACTTTTGTAATATATCTTGGATTAGACTTTAAACACACACATACTCCTTGACCTGGCAATTCGATTGCTAGGAGCTTGTTGGTGTTATGTGCAAAACTGCTAGGTAAGTCATATGAGAGACCACAAAACAATCATTAAGACAATGATACAGGAATTATTTATTTTTAAAGATTTATTTATTTTATTAGAAAGGCAAATCTACAAAGAGGAGGAGATACAGAGAGCAAGATCTTCTGTCCACTGGTTCACTCCCCAAATAGCCACAATGGCTGGAGCTGAGCCAACTGGAACCAGGACCCAGGAGCCTCTTCTGGGTCTCCAAAATGGGTGCAGGATTTCAAGGCTTTGGGCCATCTTCAACTGTTTCCCAGACCACAAACAGGGAGCTGGATGGGAAGTGCAGTAAGCAGGATATGAACTGGTGCCCATATAGGATCTTAGCAGATACAAGATGAGGATTTAGCTATTAGGTTATTGTTCCAGGCCCAGGAATTATTTCCAAGATTTATTTATTTTTATTTACAAGGCAGAGTTTCACAGAGAGAAGAAGATGGGAGAGAGAGAGAGAGAGAGAGAGAGAGAGAGAGAGATCTTCCATCTGCTGTTTCACCCTCCCCACCCCAAATGGCCAGTACTAGATTGGTCAAAAGCCAGGAACCAGGAATTGCTTCCTGTTCTTCTACGTGAATGCAGGAACCCAAGGACTTGGTCCATTCTTTGCTGCCTTCCCTGGTCATTAGTGGGGAGCTGAATCAGAAGTGGAGCTACTAGGACTCAAACTGACATTCATATGGAATGTTTTCATTGTAGGTGGCAGCCTAAGCTGCTAATGCCGCAATGCTGGGCCCGGTAAATAGATTTCCATAAAAAGAGAGAGACCAGTTCTTTGAACCCAGATAGCACATGTGTTTGCTCTTGAACCTCAGAGTCAGCCCTAGAGGTATTATAGAGCTGGGGACTCACCTGAGAACCAGGCTGGATAGAAGGGTCTGCTGCGGTTGTGGAAAGTGCCAGGCTACTGCATAGGGCTGCTTGGGCACTTGCTCACCAGGGCTGTGTTTATGAAGTTTATTTCCTGCTGGGCCTCAGGGCTGCTAGCCAGGGACACCTAATGGGCCTAACAGAGCCCCCCTCCCTCCTCTCACCCTCCTCCCCCCCAAAGCAGGAATGTTCTGAATTCCTCCTTGGGGCCAACACCACCACTCCCCCAAGGCTTTTCCTGGGCTCACAGAGGTCACCACACAAAAGCCCAGCTGGAGTTTTTGACAGGAAAAACACAAAACTCACCAAATTTTTTTTAAGTGCCTCAATCCTTCCCAGCCTCCAGGGGTTTAATTTTCATCTGGAATAAGGTTCGGATTCGCAGATGGATTTTGCCAAGCTGCGGTTAACAATCAGAAATCCTTTATCACCTCAGCCCATGGCCTTTGGTCAGCACTGACTTCCTTCTCCCGGGTATCTCCTCCTACAAGGCTCTGCTAAGGAACCGCTCTGCGTAAGTCCATCCCAACTGGGTTCTCTGTTTTCAGTTCACCCAAGTGCATGAGCTCCCTTCCCAGGTGCTACCATCTCAGCGGATGGCTGAATCAACCTGGGCCATGTTGGGCTTCTGCATCTGAGTGTGGGAGGGAAAGTTTTAGGGCCACTTGGGATGGTGGTAGATCTCTTCTAGAATCTATCACAAAGAATACAATTGTTGAAACTGCAGGGCCAAAAGAAGCACCCCCCCCCCCACACACACCCTAATCTGATCATTTCTCACTGGAGCCTTTAGAGATTAACGGACTGGGAGAAAACTTGCAGGGTAAGAGTTTCAATTTACAGACCTTTTTCGAGCTGTGGAGGAGGAGGCAGAGAAGGCAGACCGTGGGCATAAAGTGCAAGCCTGTCACTAATAACTCCTTGGTTAGATGTATGTACTGTTCTTTTCAGGTATTAGAGCCAAAACATTACTGGTGCTCCTAGCTGGGGAGTTTGCAGGTGGTTTTTGTTTTCTTGATTAATGCTTTTCTGTATTTTTCAGTGTTCAAAAGTGAGAGTGTTTTACTTTGATGATCAGGACAAAGAGAAACTTTAAGGGAAAAAAAGGAACAATGAGAAACTTTCTCAGTCCAGTTGCAATTCCCCAAGCTATCATCAATCAAATGGTACAGAATGAAGGGTGAACTGCTCCCAGGACAGACTTCCCAGAAAAGTGGAGCCTTCAAGGGAATGGCTTGGCCAGCTCCTAGAGTCCTTGGCAGCTGGGGCTGGGGTGCTGAGCGAGGGACAAAGGTCTTAGATCTCTCTGAATGTCTAGGATGAAGGAATGCCCTGATGAGGTTGACTAACAGAAGAGGGTTGTATTGGTGGCCTTTGTCACCTCCAGAAAGCCAAAGGAAGTATATACCATGTACAAGACCCTTGGAAAGAGAGATGGGCAGAATAGCTGGGCAAGTGATCAGGTAAGAAAGGGTTAATTCATGAGCTACTGTCAGTCTGATCTCCTAATCCCCTCCTGAAGTTTCAATCCCTCCCCTAAGGAAGATTAGGTAAGGATTCAAAGTGAAAACTTGTTGCCCGGCCCTTGGCCCATGGAATATGTTGGCCCCAAGCCCAGAAGACAAATTCAGTTGGCAAGGTCTAGAGTTCTCTGTGCCTCCCAAGCAGCCAGCACTTGTCTTCTAGGATGATCCCTCTAAGAGGTTTTCTTCTATATTTGTCAAAACAGCTGCATGTGTATGTTCCTATTAATTTTTAACTTGAGATTCAAAGCCTTGAAGATGAGCTAACTAGGGCCAAAAGAAAGTTAGGGATTTTCCTCAACAGTTTCCAGAGAGAACTGGGACAATAAGCTAGATCTTTGGATTGTAAGGCTGAGATGAATTTCATAGAAATAGAAGTGTTCAACATGGCTGGGTCATCTATTTTGTTAAGAGAACAAAAGAAAGGTTGGAGGTGAATGGTGACAGATGAGACTTTGAAGAAATCAGAAAATATAGGCCTTTCGAGGTTTCCTGCTTTGGGAGTTTGAACTTCAATTTTGGAAGAAATTAAGAGCTCCTGAAGTTAATTGTTTTGATTAGTTTTGTTTTGCTTTAGATTTATTTATTTTTATTGGAAACTCAAATTGACAGGGAGAAGGAGAAACAGAAAGATCTCCTACCCATTGGTTTACTCCCAAAACAACTGCAGCGGCCGAAGTTAAATCAATGTGAAACCAGGATCCAGGAGCTTCTTGCTGGCCTCCCATGTGCATATAGGGTCCCAAGACTTTGGGCCGTACTCGACTGCTTTCCCAGGCCACAAGCAGGGAGCTGGATGGGAAATGGAGCTGCCAGGACATGAACCAGATGCCAAATGGGATCCTGGTTCTTGAAGGGGAAGGTTTTGTTATTTATTATTCTTTTTAAAGCATATCAACTGTGAAATTAACAGTCATGGTCTGATGTCAACTTTAGAATGATCCAGTATTTGTCCAGTAGGATGAATAATTAATTATTTGCAAAGGAAGTGCAGAAGTAAAATTAGAAAGATCAATTTGAGATGCTCATGCAATGCAAATGGACAAGAAATGATGGTTGCATGGTTTGAACTAACACTTTGAAGGGAAGCTGGAAAAGAGTGGATGGATTATGGGTAGTTGTTAAGAAAAAGTGAAGAATAAAAAATGGCTGAGTTTGGTTATTGGATCAATAATGATCCTGCTGAGATAGGACCATTGCATGAAGAGTTTGGGGTGGGAGAGAAAAAAGAGCACGAGCTTGAAAAGGGTTGAGTTTAAAAAGATGCCAATTATGCATTGCGATGAGGCTACTGAAACTGAAGTTCACTGTAGAAACCCTGAGTTCAGGAGAGAGATGTGCTGCAGAGGTATAGATTCAGGAGTCATTGGCATAGAGATGCAGTGGGTGAAATCACCAATGGAGAATGTGAATAAAGAGTGTGACATTGGAGGCAACAGATTTGGGGCAGGCAGAGGAAGAGGAACGAAGACCTAGAAGACTCATTGTGGAGGGGCAGGGAAACCTGGGAGTGATGGTAGTGACAACAGGCATGAAGATAGCTTTCTGAAGGAGAGCAACAAGGTTAGATGGCAGAGATACAGCCACTGGATTTCAGGCAAGGAAATGGTTAATAACCCTGGGGAGAATATTTCCAATGGAGAAGTAATGAGAAGCCACACCATGGAGTGAACAGTGTGAGAGAGTGTAAAAAGGTAGATATGTCAAAATTAAATGGTTTAAAGTCTGTAGCTTCAAAAAAAAGTTTATCCAGATCATGCAATACCTGCTTAGGGAGGAGATAGAATAGGAGCTCCAAAAGTATGGGAAGTATATATAGCAGTCACCAAGAGGATGCTTACCAGGGAGAAGCAGAAATAATGTCAAGCATCTCCAAAAGCCTCAGGACAGGTGCAATTGTGCCCAGTACAGCAATTGGAAAGCCAGTGCTGGGAAACGACTTGCTCAATGTCACAGCTGTTCAGCGTCTCAGCTAGATTAGAACTGGATCTCCTTCCCCACCTCTTCATCAAATATTTATTGGCTCCTGTTCTGCCATAGCCAATGCTGATGGATAGAACATGTGCCCAATGCTGAGCAGGCACAACAGAAGTTTAATGTATGTTTTTTATCCACACGTTGTTTAGAATTTGGTTAAAGTGAAATGATATACAGCATATTATATATACATGCTTTCCTTCTCTGCTTGTTTCTCTGTCTCCCCACCTTCCATCTACTCCCTTGCTCCTTTGAACTCCTTCACAAACTTCTTTCTAAATGTTGGAAAGCATGTTGGTGATCTCTTATGGAAATGTAATTGACTCATTTAGAATGCTCCTACTTTGGAACTTTATTTTTGTATTTATTTGAGAAGGAGAGGGAAACAGAGAAAGAGAAGGGGAGGAGAAAGAGAGAGGAAGTGGTAGTGGGAGGAAGAGAACTGCACATAGATTTCAAAATGTTTGCATCAAAATAAGCTTATATTTTTATTCTGCTTTCCAACAAACTTTTTATTATTTTATTTATTTGAGAGAGAGAGACAGAGACAGAGACAGAGACAGAGACAGAGAAAATGAATTTTCTATCTACTGATGCACTCCCAAAATGCTCAAACTGGCCAGGGCTGAACCTGAAGCCAGGATCCGGGAACATAACCCAGGTCTCCAAAGTGAGTATCTGGAATCCACTAACTTGATCCATTACCATTACCTCCCAGGGTCTGCCTTAAGAAAGCAACTGGAGTGAGGAACTAGAATTAGTCATAGACAACCAGTACTGCAAAATGGGATGTGGGTGTCTTAGCCACTAGACCAAGCACCCACTCCCAGAAGGTCCCTATTTTATAGTCATATGGAACTCCTCAAATCTCTGTATCATTTTTTGATTAAGAAAATATTTTTGGATTAGCATTGTGGCATAGGGAGTAATGCCACATCCTATGTGGGTGCAGATTGTGTCCTGGCTGCTCCATTTCTGATCATTTCTGATCCAGCTTTCTGCTAATGGTCTAGGGAAAAGCAGTGGAGGAAGTTGACCCAAGTGTTTGGACCCCTGCAAAATATTTGGAGGACCCAAATGAATCTCCTGCCCTCTGGATTTAGCCTGGCTAGGCCCTGGCTATTGTGGCCATCTGGAGAGTGACCCAATAAGTTTTAAAAAAAGTCTTTCTCTCTCTTACTCTCTCCTCCCCCTCTCTCTGTAATTCTGACTTTAAAATAAGTAAATAAATATTTTTAAAAGAAAATGTTTTAAATACCAGGTATGCATAAAATACTCTTTAATACACATTATACATTATTATATATAAAATACTCTTCAATATACATTATACTCTGTGATATAGAGATAAAAAGTAATATATATTCCCTGCCCTCAAGTACTCATAGACTAACAGGGAAAAATAATAAGAGCTTAACTAGGAAATCGCTAAATACTGCAAAAGTCCTATCTCTACCTAGTGTCCTCATCTATACAATACATAAAGTATCATGGTTAAAGGAGTCAACATGTTAAAATGTTTATAATGACTGTGAAAACAACATTATCAAGAGTATCAAGAGTTATGTAAAGCATGTATAATTAAAAATTTGTGCACAGATTTGAAAATTTTCCCATTAGATAAGCATCTTTCAATTCCATTTTCCTACAAGCTTTTGCAAATATCTCTGATATAGATTTTGTTATTATTATAATTATGAAATAACTAAACACAATAGAGTTCAAAACCATAGAAGAGTACTTAACCCAAGCTAGAGCTACAAACATCTAAGCTGAGTCCTAAAGGAGCAGAGGACACTGAACAGAAGAGGAAGGATGCATGACACTCAGCATTAGGCAGCTTGGGGCCAGATTCGGGAGCAAGGGATCACACAACGTGACTGAGGATGCAAAACCCATCTAATTTTGGCCCAGCATGGTGGCTTAGTGGCTTGCAACAGCTGGGATCCCATATGAGTGCCAGTTCATATCCTATCTATCACTTCCTTTCTAGTTCCTTGCTTGTGGCCTAGGAAAGCAGTGAAGGATAGCCAAAAGCCTTGGGCCCATCCATACACCCACATGGGAGACCCAGAGGAGGGTCATAGCTCCTAACTTCGGATGGGCTCAGCTTCAGCTGTTGTGGTCATTTGGGTAGTACACCAACGTATGCAAGACCTTTCTGTCTCTTCATATCTCTGTAAATCTGCCTTTCTATTAAAAAATAAATAAATCTTTTTAAAAAATCTAATTCAGTAAAGTGTAGGCTTTGAGGAGGAAAATGGCAAGAGTCAAAGCTTAAGAGGTCAGGGAGGATAAACATGTTTCCACTTAATCTTGAGCTATAGGGGAATGTTTTATGTAGAGCAGTGACTTGGTTAGATTAACAGTGTTGATCACCTGGGCAATAGCATGGAGAAGGAAATGGATGAGGAAAGATTAGAAATAAGACCAGTTAGGAAGCTGGTGAGGGAGAATGAAGGAGCTCTGAACTAGGGAACTAGAAGCAAAAGCAGAGAATGGAACCATGTATTTGCAATATGTGCATGAGGTGGAGCTGCTAGGACATGGTGATTGTAGGATGCAGGGGGTTAACATAAAGAAGGTGTTAAGAACCACTCCCAGGATTTTAGTCCAATGCAAGGAGATAGATAGAGATATCATACAGTGACCATGGCAATCCCGATGACAAACTCTCTGGGAAAAGGTACAATGGAGGTGGAGTGGGAAGGTTATTTTTTTGGGATATGTTGAATTCTAGGTACCTATGAGATTTCCATGTGGACTTTTTGTTGTGGTGTTTGCTCTGCCAGTCTTGCATCTCTAGAACATCTC
Organism: Ochotona curzoniae; assembly: GCF_017591425.1. Lineage (NCBI taxonomy): Eukaryota > Metazoa > Chordata > Mammalia > Lagomorpha > Ochotonidae > Ochotona > Ochotona curzoniae. Next base: position 32,521,542 of record NW_024467087.1, on the reverse strand, counting down.
TGTTGGAAATCCAGATTTGAGAGTTGCAGCAGATGGACAATAGATTAAACCACGGTGGTGGCCAAGTTTGCTCAGAGACAGGGTGTTGCTTGAGAAAAGGGTGGGCTTCACATTTAAGAGAAGACTAGGGGGCCCTGCGCAATAGCATAGCAATTAAGGTCCTCGCCTTGAATGCACCAGGATCCCATATGGGCACTGGTTCTAATCCCAGCAGCTCCACTTCCCATCCAGCTCCCTGCTTGTGGCCTGGGAAAGCAGATGAGGACGGTCCAGAGCACTGGGACCCTGCATCCGCGTGGGAGACCCGGAAAGAAGTTCCTGGCTCCTGGCTTCAGATTGGTGTAGCACCGGCCGTTGCACTCACTTGGGGAATGAATCATCAGATGGAAGATCTTTCTCTCTGTCTCTCACCTCCTCTCTGTACATCTGCCTTTTCAATAAAAATAAATGTCTTAAAAATATATAGATATATAAAGAGAGGACTAGGGAAAATGAAATATTGAAGGATAAAGTGGACCAGCCAGACTGTAGAGGATTGAAATGTGAGTAGGATGGAGGAGCTTGTGGAAGACAGAGAGAGGATTACACCCTTGGTGTCCATAAAATTGCCAAGAGGGATGGCTCTATGAATCCTGCAATGATCCTGCACAGACCTGAGATCGCCAAGGACTGGCTTGACTTTTTGCCTCTTGTAAAGCTCCCTATTTTATATTGGCTTCCATTTCCTATGTCTGCCCCAGGTGCCCTGACAGAGAATTTGAGGATTTGCTCTAGGTCCTAAGACCACCTGTGTTCCAGAGAGTCAAATGATGGGTGTGTCAAGTCAGCCTGAAAATCAGACTGGCAATCTACCAAGTCATCTACCAGAAAATCAGACTGGCAATGTCTGATGAATCACATATATAGGGAGATCACAGGCTAGCCTTTGGAGGGGGGTTTGATCAGGCTCAGAACACCTGAACTCTCATGGTATGGCTACAAGTCTTTACTGCCCACCCAGATCTGTCCTTAAGAAGCTTTTCATGGTAAGTAGGATGATTCAGGACTAAGGCACTAGTCTCTAGTCCCTTAGAGACTCAAGAACCCTTAAGGCACCAGAGTCCAAGGCTACATCTGAGAACTTTTCCTCCTGATCCAGTCCCGTGGAGTTTGGCCTCAATCTGCAATTGAGGGGCCCGGTGGTAGTGTTGCTTAGCAATGTGTTTGTCATATGGCAGGCCTTGGAAACTAGCCGTGGAGTTAACACAGGCAGAAAAAAAAAAAAAGCCACTGCCATTGCTGCCTTCTCGGAAGGCAACCACTTTCCTGCCTCTGGCTTTGTCTGTCTGCCAACCTAAGACATATGCTTACGCAGAAGGTGATGACATTTTGACTCTATGCTCCAAGTTTTTTTTTCTTTCCCTCATGTGTTATTTCTAAAGATAACAAAGGTCAAAAGGCATTCAGCATTTTCTGGTTTCTCATAAGCTTCTGGTCAATATTTAATCTGGTTTATGGATTCTTTTTAAGGTTTTCTAGATGCTTTCTTGAGTCTGCTGGTAGCCACCCACAGACACTTGGAAGGAGGAGAGAAGTCCACCTGGCAGAGACACTCTGAAACGAGGGATTAGAGACCGGATCCAAGGAGCAAGAACTACAGCTGAAAGACAAGGGAGCAGGCCCTGAAAACACTACTACTCAGAGATCCACCATGGCCTCTCTTGGCCTCCAACTTGTGGGCTACATCCTAGGCCTCCTGGGGCTACTGGGCACGATGACTGCCATGCTTCTCCCCAACTGGCGAACAAGCTCTTACGTTGGTGCCAGCATTGTGACAGCAGTCGGGTTCTCCAAGGGCCTCTGGATGGAATGCGCCACACAAAGCACCGGCATCACCCAGTGTGACATCTACAGCACCCTGCTAGGCTTGCCTGCTGATATCCAGGCTGCTCAGGCCATGATGGTCACTTCCAGTGCCTTCTCCTCCCTGGCTTGTATTATTTCTGTGGTGGGCATGAGATGCACGATCTTCTGCCAGGAATCTCGAGCCAAAGATAGAGTGGTGATAGCAGGTGGAATCTTCTTCATCCTTGGAGGTCTCCTGAGCTTCATCCCTGTAGTCTGGAATCTTCACGGCATCCTACGGGACTTCTACTCACCACTGGTGCCTGACAGCATGAAATTTGAGATCGGAGAGGCTCTTTACTTGGGTGTGATTTCCTCTCTCTTCTCCATGGTAGCTGGAATCATCCTCTGCTTTACTTGCTCATCCCAGAGAAATCGTTCCAACTATGATGCCTACCAGGCCCAGCCCCTCGCCACCAGGAGCTCTCCAAGGCCTGGTCAAGCTCCCAAAGCAAAGAGTGAGTTCAATTCCTACAGCCTCACAGGGTATGTGTGAAGCATCAGGGGCCAGAGTCGGGGGGATGGCTGGGTCTGTGCAAACCAGTGGTCAATCCCCCATCCCCAGGGCTACAAGGTGAGGGACACTGCCACTGGATCATGTCAGAAGGTGCTGCTGAGGATAGAATGACTCTGGCCATTGGATCAAGTGAAGGCACAAGTGAGAGCTGGCAAGACAGTATGAGGGTTCAATGGGCAAGGATTCTCACCAAGCCAGCCTTTGTATTTCTCTCACTTTGTGCCCCTGCCCTGAGTTTTCAGCCTTCAACTCCAAGCTCCCAACCACTACCCTTGGCCAGGTCTCAGAGGCTCCCATAGTTTGTGGTTTGCCTGGGAATCATTCCAAAAGCCAGTAATCATTTCCCACTGACTGCATCTTCTCTGTGATCAAAGACCTTTTCCCTGTGGCTCAGGATGGCTCTGAGTTCATTACTGGGGGACAGAAGGAAAAAGGAATGGTGACAGTTCTGGACATGGCTTTAGCCTCCTTCTCAAGTGTCCCTTCAAAGAAACTGATTGGTTAGTACCCAGGCCCTGAACCTTCATTCCACTGCTCTTGTTATAACTTCAAAGTGCCAAGCCTGGATGGTACCTGAACCAAAATAAAGCCATCCCACAGTGTCCACGAAACAGTGGGTGCATGATGAGAAGAAGGAAAGGCAGCTTGGGACTAAAATAAGATGAGAACCACTTCCTAGGGCATTTCCCCCAGTTTCCCCCTGCACTCCAGCTCATGGTTCAGGAATTACACCTGCAGCTAGAGCAAAGCACAAGGAAAGACCACCTGGTGAGAAGCTCAAGACAGCAGCAGACCAGACTGTGACTCCTGCTCTGAGCTGCTTTCCAAACTGCAGCTCCAAATTTCACGGAAGCCTCTACCTCTCAGTGACACCTGACTTGGCTTCTTGTCTGAGCTACAAGGCTGAGGGCCCACACAGTGATTTTTCTAGGGACTGTAAAGCATATTTCAGTATATGTGCTACTAAAGTGAGCACTGTGGAGATTTTATACACATGGTTCTTGGCAGGGTTGGGGTGCGGCCATGTGGAAATTGTGGGGGAATGATGAAGAGGTCTTCCATTCTGGCTAAGGAAAAATAACATTGGTATGTAATAATTCTGGATAGGCATGTATGTTGGCTCTAATGGGGGGTTTCTACTTAAACCAGAGAGATGTGGTAACCCACAGAGTTGCCAAGTCTAATGGCAAATAAGTTGCAAAGGTTGTCATAACCTCCCATCTCAGGGTCTATCCACAGAGCTTCTGAAAGACCACAGCATCAGGCAGGTCCTTTGCCACCTTCACGTCCTTCCCTCCACCCCATAAATCAGAAGTTATTCCAGGGTAGCTAAAGGGTATTTGAGGCGCCAACATCATCCATGTCCAAGGTGCTGTGTCCATGATGGGAGTGATGACTGAGCTGCTGCTCGGGACTGTAGCTTAGGTAGGAAGGTAGAAAACGGTTCCCAGGCGGACAATTTCTCCTCCAAAGTCTGCAAATGCTCCATGTCCCCCAGAGAGGAAGTGGAGTGCTCATTAACCAAACACATTTTCACTTAACCAGCCCAAGTATCGTCAGCTTCTCACAAAATCCCTAATACAGCTCTCCAAATCTCTGCACCACGGCAAGAGGTGCATTTGAGGTCTCCAGCAGACCTTTCGTGTTTCTACCTTCTGTCCTGCCAACCTGGAAGACTCCCTTCCCTTAGCCAAGTCCTCTTCAAGTTAGGAAAGCTTGCCCAACACTTCTTCATTGAGCCTTCTCTGGCCACTCCATCCCTCGCCTACCCCTCCTTCCTCTAACCCTCAGCATATAAATTGCTTCTTGATGCTTATCACTCCAAATTTTTTGTTTGATAGTTATGTTCTTGCATGCGTGTCTGATCTCACAAGCATACTGTAAACTTTCAGAGGGCGTGGGTAAATCTCAGACCTCTCTGTATCTATCTATTTGTAACACTGCTGAGCACACAGTAGGTGATCAATAAACTTGTTGATTGAGTCGCTGTTTTATTGATTAAAAGGGGCCCAGGAAAGGATGATATGACTGGAGGGAATTGGGCTAAGGGGGTAGGAAGGAAGAAACTGGTTTGTCTTCCCTAAGGATGGAGAAAAAATTCTGAAGTGCATTGAAAATATAAATCCTGGCAAGTTTCCTCCACCCCACATACACAGTAAGAAAATGTTAACCTTTTCATTTTGTCCCAAGCTTCTCCTTTCTAACACAACTATTTTTTAAAATCTTATTTGATAAAAGATTGTGCAATTGACTTATAAGATGGAGACACAAAGTCTCACCCCAGTAAAGTAATTTTCCCAGGGGAACACAGCTGGTATTAGTACCCTTCTCTCCTGATTCTCAAAGTAGCATCTTGCTGATCCAATATTCAGTCTGCCAGAGGTCGCCAGACAGCTCAAAGCAAGAGTGGGGACATGTGGATTATTTTGGTCTCCCATGAAGGCGATCTGGGAAAGCAGGACCAATGCATTAGGTTTATCACCTGGCATGTCCCCTTGTAGCATCCGTGATGCACCAAAGAGCAATCAGACTTCCCTGTGACTCGGACACGTCCCCTCAAGTTTCAATTTTTTGAACTCTGGAGATGCAGGAGTTTGGATTCATGATTTGGCTTCATTGGGGGATTAACAAAGCCCAATTTGCTAGGGTGTTAACTGACAATAATGGGGCCCCAATCAATTCAATTTAATATGCCTCTGGACATATGAGGTCTTGGTACATAGGCGTTTGGTATACCAGATTCTACCCATGCACCTCTGAAGTGGGTCTTCTTGGGTGCAGAGGCTTAGAACTCCAGCATCAGAGCTCTTGTAGAGGCAATGACTGTGAGCAGGAATAAGAGTGACAACTCCCTACACAGAAGCTTAATAAGAAAGAGGTCATGTCTCTGGTGTGGACCATAACCCCCAGTGGCATTGAATGATAGTGCCTGGAAGCTGGAAGATGGGCTTGTCTTGCCAACTGTTCTGTGCTGAGTGACCAGAATATGGCATGGGTTCTCCTCATCCAGCATCCAAAGCCCCTCAGATCCCCCAATTTCCTGCTTCCTTCACATACTTCAATGAAGTTGGTCTTGGGCAGGTAACAAAATAGAGACCCAGAGAGCTAAGCAAAATTCCTCAGGTATCACAGTGTGCACATAAGCCTGGAAACTCCTCCCATGGCAACATGCACTTGGCATTCCTGTCTGAAAATGTGTATAAGGGTCCGTTGGTGCTTGAAAGTCCTGCACCATTCCTGTCCCTGTCAGCCACTAGCATGTAAGAATCTTTGAGGAAAATAGGGCACAGAGCTTCCCATTATTTTGGGATGAGGCTGGCCTGGACTTGGAGTGGGGGTAGGAGATTGTCTCTCTTAATACTACGAACTTCACAATATTTAAGAAGATGGAGTGAGAAGTTCATCCTCCAAACAGAAAAACAGAAACAAAAACAAACAAAAAAAGTATGACAGGCCTTACAGGCAGCAGCTGATCTCTTCAGCAGGCTAAGAAAGTAAAGACTTGTTCTAAATTATTAAAGAAGTAGTCCTGGCTGTGGGGGCTAACTGGAACAGCTTTTTGCACACACCATTGCCTTCTATCATAAAGTAATTTAGATTAGCTCTAGACCTGGGAGTAGTGAACAACCTTGCCTTTATGCCCCTGCCTCAAGGTTCTGACCCTTGCACAAGAAAAGATGTTTGTGCCTTCCGTCATTCCTCTGATAATCGTGTGACTCATGTTCACTCCTCATCCCTGCCCCCACCGTCTGTCGACCCTTTTACCCCTGTCTTGAGGCCTTGATGATACATTCTGTGTGACCAGTAATGGGAGTGGGGGTGGTGAGGAGACCAAAAGTGGCTTCATGGCACAAAGGGAAACTCTAGGTTTTGGAGAAACTTCCCCCTCCAGCTAGTCTCAAATAACTAATGTGCTAAGGGCTTTGTGGGTGCCAAGGGCACACGAGGACTATTCACCTGATCCAGAGGCAATAACACATACACAGCTCACAGCGGTACAGGCACAAGATGGACTGTGCTGTGAGATATGAAAGAAAGTAACACAGGACAGAGTGTCAGCGCCTGAGGAGACAGCTTTGTTTTTAAGTCTCCTTAAATTCCAATCCACGGGAAAGTAGGGCTTGCCACCTGAGCTTTTGGAAGAATGATTCAAAGAAACTGCTTCCTACAGCTGAAGCACTATGGGAAATTGACAAATAGAGAGCAGTGTCACTGAGTAGATGGGGATGTGTTAAACAGATGGCCCATTACACTTTTGGGTTTGCTTTATTGGACCCCTACAGGGTCCTAAGCAGGGAAATGGGCCCTAAGCAGGGAAATGGCTCTGGCACTCAGCCTATCTCCGCATTCTCTTCTTCTGGCCAGGTCTAGAGAAATTACTAGGCCATTAGAAGGATTGCCCATCCAGGAATCCTGGGGCCTTGTGGTTTTGGATCAGAGGAGAAGCACAGCTTTGAGACAGCATAGGAGGAGAGGCCCACAGGTGATGCTTTGTAGAATCAGTGGTACCTCCCAGTCAGTCTCGGGCCCAGGAACAGGGGCTTCTTTCACCCCCATAGCTGCCCACTTTGAAACACAGAGCCCTCAGGCTGGGAAGTACACGTGTTCCTCCTCAGCTAGCTGAAGCCTGGCCTTCGCCTAGTCTGAGCTACCTGCCCAAGCATGCGTGGATCCTGACTTTGATGAGAAACTCTTTTATCTCAAGAGGGAAGAGAACCTCAAACAGGAAGTCCAGCATGCTATCTTTCTCTTTTGCATGAAGTGGTAACTCTTCGATACACTATAATATGATCACTGACAAAAGATTAACAGGCTGTTAGCAGGTACAATGATTCAGAGGCTGTCACCCCTTCCCACTACTTTTCTGGGAACTATACTCAGGAATTCCTAGTGCTTCAGAAGAGAAGTAGCCCTGTGTCTCAGCTAAACCAAGTAGGAAGTTACTATACTAAATCACATGGTCATGATCTTTGCAGAGACAACTAGTGCTTTCTTGTTATCCTGTCATATCTCCAGAGTGACATCCTCCCCGCTTCCCAAAGATCATGCTCTGGAGACTTTGGAGAACTCTGCAGCCATTCATGGCCCTGTAGAGAGAGCAGAACGCCTGTCTGCTTTTTGAAAGCTGGTAGGAAGTACAATGCAATGTGACTTTCCATGCGAAAAGCGTGCCAGTCATTGAATGGAGGCAAACCAGCCTTGAGTGGAGGCTCCTGTTCTCCTACATACTTTCAGAATGTGTGATGTTTGACCAGGTTATGTGTGGGTTGCTTGATAAAAAGGCTAGTCATACCAAAAGTACCAAGGTAAGATGCTCTTTGCAGCTTCAGCACTTTTAAAAATTATTATTATCCAATAAGATGCAAGAGGATGGATCAGCATCTCCTTTAAGGGATGGCAAGCAATATATTGTGAAGGCTCTACTCCCTTGTTTTAAAGGCATTGGAGGCCTTGATTTGAGGAAAAAAAAAAAAGAGAGAGAGTGTGTGTGTGTGTGTGTGTGTGTGTGTGTGTGTGTGCACGTGCACTCATGCGTGTTTGTGTGTTTTCTGGACATAGCCACAGATCAGCCATTTACATCACAGTTTTTTTTTTTTTAAAGATTTACTTATTTTTAATTTGAAAGGCAGATTTTTACAGAGAGGGAGAGAAAAATCTTTGATCCATTGCTTCACTCCCAAAATAAATTACCACTCCAGAGCTGAGCTGATCTGAAAACCATCAACCACGAGCCTCTTCCATGACTGCCATATGGGTGCACGGTCCCAAGGCTTTGGGCCATCCTCCATTGCTTTCCCAGGCCACAGGCAGGGAGCTGAATCAGAAGTGAAAGAGTCGGGACATGAACTGGCACCCATATGGGATGTTGGCACCAGAGGGTGGAAGATTAGTCTGATGTGCCACCATACCTGCCCCACATCATAATTGACACTAGTTTTCCAGTGAGCCTCTAAAAGACATCAGAAGAGGAGTCTAATGGATCCAGAAAAATCAAATAGTAATTCAGAAGCAGTGGAATTTGGGGAGCAAGGATTTCTCTCAGCTACACAAGCTCCCTTTGACTAAATGATTCAGTGGTTTCCCAAAATGATACATGATGGAAATGAACAAAAAGGTAGACAGGATGAGAAGGGAGGTGACTTCCTCCTGTTGGTGATTCCACATGCACCTTGCATGGTTAATTTTACTCCTCTGTGTGTAATAATAAACCAATATGTTCTCAAGTGTCACTTTCTCATTCCCCAAGAGACTTGCCCAACTCAGCACTGTCTGGGGGTGGAGGGGTTCAAAGGAGTCAGAGAACAGCCATGGGCAGAGGCCAACCAGACCAAGACCTCCTGGAGTGTAAGAATAGGATCTTGATGGCTGTTTGGATATCAGGAAAGCTGCCAAGCACAGCCCTGAGTGAAAAACCCAGTCAAGAGGAAATGAATTTTCACATTGTTTGGAGGGATATTCGTTACATAAGTGAACAATTTCCTGATCATGAGGGCAGTTAAACATTGTGTGGGATTATAGAACTTCTTCCCTAAAAATTCTTACATGGGCTGACTTGAGCATGGTTCCTAGTAAAAGGTGAGACTAACCGTTTTCAAAATAGGCAGTATGGCATCATGAGCAAAGGCCTTGGGTTTGGGGCCAAATAAACCTATGTTTGGGACCTCTTTTAAAGATACATACTTTTTATTTGCAAGTCAGAGTCAGAGAATCTCTTAATGTTGGAATCATTTCCCAAATGGCTGCAATGGCTAGGCCTGGACTAGCATGAAGCCAAGAGCATGGAGTGTCTTCTAGGTCTCCTATGTGTGTGCAGGGACCCAGGACTTGGGTCATCTTTTGTTATTTTCCCAGGCCATTAATAAAGAGCTTGATTGAAATGGAGCTGCCAGGACATGAATAGGTGCCCATATGGGGTACTGGCATTGCACACAGCAGCTTTATCTCCCATGCCAAGCCTGCCTCTGCCTGGGTTTGAATTTTGTCTTTGCATTCCCTAGTGGTGTGATCTTGGAAAAAGGACCTCATTATCTAGTTTCCTCATCTATGAAATGAGCATGTTAAAAAAGATTACCTGTTATTATCTGTCAGCATATAGGAGACCTAAAAGATACTGTCAAAGTATACCAAAAGGTATCTTTGTGGTATGACAGAAGATGACAAAGTATATACATACATACATTTATTTAACTACAGATCTGAACTAGCAGAGGCAGTTTTTCTAAAAAACTTTTCAAGATTTGTGAAAATTTTGGACAGGCTTCTCTATTCATAGGAAGTCAAAGGAAAGTAGGCTTCAGAAGTGGAAGAGGAAAGAGAACAGATGGATCTTTTACCTTCATTTGGATTTGCTAAAATCTGGGATGAAACAGAGTTTGTGATTAACTAAGCCCTGCTGCTGTAGAAAAGCTCAGTCCCCAAGGAACTGCAACCTGAGATTAACTCCCCAAATGCAGGGTATGCTTGCGGAGATTTCAGCAGCCACTTTCCCAATTCACAGCCTCCAAAAACACCATTGCCAAGTTGTTTTAGAGTAACTTCCCTCTGCCGTTTGCATACTTTTGGTCCTTTCTTTTCCTATGCTTCAGCTGGGTAAACTATTCTTTCTCAAACTCTCTGGGGTGTGACTGTAATCCCCATTATCCCTAGGTTTCGAGATTTGGGCTATACTACTATACCCTTACTTCTGGAAAACCTTTCCTGCATACCTCTACAATCCCAATCCTTCTAGGTTCCTAGGGCCTATGTGGAAGACCAGACCTTTGGATCCAGTTTTCTAATCCTCTACCTAAGGCTATATTATTACCTATCCAATTGTTTTTGGCTTGTGGAAAACATACTAGTTACAGTATGTAGTAGGCTGGAGATTTCCAGCAATTCCTATCAACTGGGTTCAGGGATGGAGGCAAGTAACGTATTTCTTGTGCTGACATTTTCTATCAGAAAATGAATGCTTTTATGGCTTACTTCATGACCAGGGCTTGCACATACCCAGTATTATCCAGTTCTTCCTTCAGTGAATTAATTTATTAACCAAGCATATGCCCCGACTTTGATTTCACAATATATAGTTCCTGAATGTTCTTCCTGCATATTATTAGCCATAAGTTAAAAAGATGTGCTTGACATGGGGCTCCCCATGATGGCTCAATGGCTAAATTCTCCCTTTGCAAGCTCCAGGATCCCATATGGATCCTGGCATGTCCTGGCTATTCCAATTCCCTTCCAGCTCCCTGGTTGTGTCCCGGGAAAGCAGTTGAGAATGGCCCAAAGGCTTGGGACCTTGCACCATGTGGGAGACCCAGAAGCAGCTCTTGGCTCCTGGCTCCAGATCAGTTCAGCTATGGCCACTGCAGTCATTTGGGGAGTGAATCAGCAGATGGAAGATGTGTCTCTCCTTCTCTCCATATACCTGCTTTCCAAATATATATATATATATATTTTATTACATATCACATAATTACATATCAACAATTATATACATTAATGAATATAGATGAGCTAATATTATATATAATTATATATGTTTATTACATACCATAATATACATTATATATAATATAAATGATATATAAATACATGAAATACACATTAAATATATATTTAAGTCCTTTTCATGAAGCTTAAGTCACTCTTTTTCAGCACAGTAGCCTTGACTGAGATCAGTCTCACATTCGTTATTCCTGAGCCAGCCTCAGTGTTTCATTCCTAACACAGTACCATTAAAACGGGTTGTGATTCAAATTCAGCTGGTGTCTGCTTCTTCCTTTGCTTTTCAAATAATAAAAACAAGATGGGCTAGCATTGTTTTGCAGCAGATTAAGCTGCTATCCGTGATGCTACTGTCCCACAGGAGTCCAAGCTGCTCCACTGCTGATCCAGTCTTTTATAAACACACCTGCAAAAACACTAGGTGATGGAGACGATAGATGATCTGAGTACTTGGGCCCTCTCACCCACATTGGAGACTCAGATGGAGTTCCAGGCTCCCAGCTTCCTCCTGTTCATTGCAGCCATTTGGGCAATTTGAACAAGCAGATGGAAGATTATAACTCTGCCTTTCAAACTTAAAAAAATGAAAAAAAAATCTGAACATTTTATCTAGAGGCTGCCCTTGGGAACCGAGAGTCTACTAAGCATCTGCATCTGACTTGTTAGTCCAGGTTATTGGTCCTCAATGAACACAAACAAGCCAATCTTCCTGTCCTCTGGGACCACAAGGTCTGGCCTAGTCCTCTGCCAGATGCCCATTCATGCATTCAACAAATACGTACTGATCTAACATTTGCCCAGAACTCATTTCCTTTGAAATTTATTGTCAGTTCTTGGCCTGTAGATAGCTTTTTCTTTTTCTGGAAATAAACTATGCCCAGTCTTGAAAAAGGTAAAAAAAGAAAGCTTCCTCAGAGGTTTTTTTTTTTTTTTTCCTTTTAAGTTCTCACTCCTAAGATCTGCTCTCCACAACCTGGTTACATATTTTGCAGTTGTCAGTATTTAAAAATCGTATGTTTAAGCAGCCTCATTTTGATGATTCTGAACATTTCTTGTAAAGGACACCCATATATCTTTCCTCCTTTGGTAGCCAAAAGAGAAACACTAGACCACTCCTGCTTATAAAGAACACCCCCAATAGCTTGTAGCACATACTACCTCAGTCTTCTACCTTCAGAGTTAGATTGCCAGAATTATTACCAACCTCATTCACAGCTTGTACCCAAACCCTTCTATGAATATGGCATTGCCTTAGCCCCTTGAGGGAGATGGACATATGAACAAAACACACTTACCATCATTCATTCATTTATTAATAATCATTTATTAATTACTATATCCCAGACACTACAATAATTTCCAGGATGCAGTGGTTGGCCAAATAATAATAATAATAATAAAGAAAAAAAGCCATGCCTTCATCTTCTTATGGAACTGGTTGAGGTAGGTAAATGGGGATCATGTATATTTTGTTCACTAATGTGTATCACAGTGCACAGCAGGTATCCAATAAACATATCTTATATGAGTAAAAGCAAATGACCAAATACATAAACTCTGAGGAGTGTTAAGGAGTTTTAAAAAAAATGACTCAGGAAAACAGCAGTAGAGTCATAAAGTAGACAGGAAAAAATGACTGTTGGGCAAGGCCTGTGGAAGCAACACCTACACCAAGAGAGGAAGGATGAGGAAAAGCCAGCCATGCCAAGATAGGAGATGAGAGCATTCCAAGAGTGGGAGCAGTTATGAATAAAGGCTCAGCAGCAAAGAACTTGTCATATTTCAAGTGTGAAGACTATGGGGAGCCAGAGGAAAGAGTGGCATAAGATGAAGGATCGCATGAGACAAAATAAAAGTAGGCAGCAGTTTTATAGAAGCACACTGTAAGGGATTTGGAATTTGTTCTAAGAACCAGAAGTTATTTCAGGTCTTTAAGCATTGCATCGTTTGCTTTATATTTAAAAGCAGGCCCTCTGTCCCCAGTAATAAGACAACTGTGCGAACTGGAGTGGAAATAAGCGGTCTAGTTGGAAGTCATGACCATCCTTGTGAGATGACTACAGTTTGGATTAAGCTAGCTGTGGTAAAAAATGAGTCAAGTCAAGGTATACGTTGGAGAGCACGGACAGACCCGATTAGTAGGCTGGATAAGGGATGAGAGGATGATTTCTAGGTTTCTGGCTTAAGCAATTTGGTGGGTCGAGGTGCCATTTTCAAAGGCAAGGAAAACTGGCAGGGAGAAATAGTCCTGAGCTATGTTGCACTGTTTATTTTTAAGATGTTTTGTTTGAAATATACATGAGACATTTAAATGTAAATGTCAAGTAGTCTGTCAAATATTCAAAACTCTGGAGTTTCCTATTAGGGACGACAAGGACAACGAAGTTTGTGATGAGACTCTCATAAGGGACATAAAACCAAAATGCTCAAAGAGGAAAGGCAGGTCTAACTGGGTTAATTCAAGGAATTTGCAGGACAAAAAGTTATCAATCGCACCTAATGAAACATGTTGAGTGAGAACATTCCAGGTAAATGGGATGGGACAGCCAAAGAGGAAAGGAAACAACTTTAAGGCTTGCTCAGAAATTCAAAAAACAACAACAAAACAGTTCACTTGGGATAAAATGTGGTTTTTGTGTGAAATATTTCAAGACCAATCTAAAGAGGGTAGAAGCTAAGTCACAAAGAGCTTTAAGTAGCACACATTAAATTATATGGGGCTTGGCAGGCAGTTGGGAATACTAGCAGGTCTTTGAGTAGAGGCATGACCTGATCAAGCTGCTAAAAGCCATTTAATGATACTGTGTAGGAATAGGAAGCACAGAGCACCAGTTAAGAATGGATTTCAATGACCAAGTCCCATAATAAGGTTGTATGCTGATCATGGAAATAGAAAGTTAAAGGGCAGTCAATAGCTATTTGAAAAGATATATTAACACAACAGCAAAAACCTGGAGAATGCACCCAATTTTCCCTTCAGTGCCTCTTCCCTTCACACTCAGATCACAAACTTGGGAAAGCCTGGGTGAACACTTTTCAATTTCTCCATAATGACAGCTATCAATAGTTACAGGGACCCCAGGCTGGAACAGCTTCTTAATAAATAACACAGAAGGTGCTCTGTTATTGAAGTGAATAGACCCCCGCTCCTGTCACTAACATTGAGACAACTGGGGCCTTGACTTGCATGATCCAAATGGGCAGCGAAGGCCTTTAAGTGAAGCCAGGCTCCAGCCTCCTCTAATTTCCTGCAGTCTCACTGGAGTACCTATTGTGCATCTACTTTCAAAGCAGGTAAAATAATTTGGAAATTGTCTGAAGTAACTTTGCCGAGGCAAAGTAGCATAAAAATCCAAAACATTTCCGCTAGCCTAGCTAATATTTTGTCACTGTTTGATCCCAAGTTCCTTTTATTGTTTCTCCTCTACATCCCATTTTTCACTGTTAATTTATGTGTTCATTGTTCAACATCTTCTGAAGAGTACCTTGAACTCAGAGTGTGTGCTGTATAAATACAATAAAGCAATGAATTAATAAAATGGATCCTTTTATAAGACTGTATGTTTTATTATTTCTGATACTATGAAGTCTTATCTCTCACCCCATACCAGCCCAAAGAATAGGCAGGTCTAATTCTAGGGGGCATCAGATACATCTCCCTACAAGGCCACAATGTAATCATATACACAAGGGCACTTTGGAAATCTACACTAATCCATCACTTCTAACAAATACTTTTTTCATAACCCATACTTTTATGTATTTGTATTGTTCTTCCAGAGGTAATGTGAAATTTAATATAAATTATAATATCACCATGTAATTTCACAAGTCTCTCAGAGGATATCCAAATTTGTTTGCTCTTTAAAAAAAACAATTTATTTTTACAACATAAGAATACCAACTTTGTTATAGAAAATTTGAAGAGGGCAGGAAGATAGGAAGAAGAAAAAAAAATCAACCACAGTCCTACAACCTAAATAACCACTGCCATTAACAGTGTGGTCATGCCTCTTCCTTAAATCCTAGTTCAGGTCCCACTTCTTTTGTGACTTCTTCCTTGAACTTCCTCCCTCATATTTTCTTCTGCCCCTCCCCCCAGATCTTCCATATCAGGTTTGTACCACTCACTTGCACATATCATATACTCCTGTATATAGTTAAGCAACTTAGCATATGTCTTCTATCTCCAACTAGATGATTACATCCTTGCAATCTGAAACCATGACTTTTATTTCTTAGCTTATCCTAGAACACTTAGTACATTGGACCCAGTATCTGCCAACTGTTTTAAGAACATGAACTATCTTAGAAAGGATATGAAACAGGCCAAGTATCTGGGTCTTCAAAATTAAACCTCTTATGTCACCTAGCTTTATGACTTTCTTTTCTGTTCCTGGACTCTTCAAAGTATATTTAAACATCTTTCTCCACACCAAAACTGAGTAAGAAGCAGATTGATTAAAAGCCAGGATGTTTTCAAAGATTCTTTACATAAGGCATACAAGTGGTAGAGACAGAGGCAAGGGGGAAGGAGGAGAACAAGAAGAGAAGGTAGAAGATCGAAATAAGAGGGTAGAAGAGAGAGAGAAAGAGAGAGAGAGAGAGAAACAGAGAGAGAGAGAGACAAAGAGAAAAAGGGAGAGAGAAAAGGAGAGAGAGAGAAAGTCTGGGGCTCAGTCCAGTATGTGATTTGCCTCCAGCACCGTGTACAGGATCCCATCCACTTGTTCTGAGTCATACCCGATCTCACGAAGCTCCAAGTGAGGGAGGACAGAAGTAAGGAGATAGCTGACGTGGATACGTAGCCGCGTAAGCTTTGCCAAAGCCCTGTATGATGGAGTGAAGGGCAGGAGAAGAGATGACATGAAGTCATTAGCCAACAGAATACAATGGAGCCCCTTCAAAATGGGCCTACACTTCTCAACAATTAGGTTTCCATTAGCTAGAGAGAAAGAAGAATGTACAATGCCACCAGGCACAGGGAAAACTGGCTGAGGTTTTCTACAAAGTAATTACTCAATACTTGGTGGCCTGTGAATTAAGGCTTTGCTTTTTCCCTTGTCTAAGGCCACTAACTGTGGTCCCTAAGGGATGCTCCCCATTAGCACTCACAAGTTGATAACTAAACCCTAGGAATTAACCTTTCTAGGTCATCTCCCTCTTGGGTCCGGTAGGAGACCTGAGCCTTCTGCAACACTTCCAGGTGTGTCTCTGTCTCCTTCAGTTTCTCTTTTAATTCTTGCTTTTCCTCTTTGGTTCTCTCCAGTTCAGCTTTTAGAATCTGGAACTCAGCTTGACGATAACCCATGTGTTTCTTGCTCCAGTACAAGCCTTCTGACTCCTGGGTACTGTAGGTCACCAATTCATGTTGAACTTTCTTGAATTCAGAATGCCAGTGATTTCTCTCCTGTTCCAGCTCCTCCACCTGCAGTACAAGAAAACAGAAATTCAATGGCATCCAAATTCTGCCAAAAGCCAAAGAGTGCCAAAAACTCTAAGCGTAGATTCCTCAACTTAGTGACCTGTTCAATTCCCAAATATGAGCAGCAAGCCCACTAGTATTCAAGGGCTCTGAAACAGGTAACAGAATGATTCAATGACAGATTTTGTGTAAATGTGTCAGAATATAAAACCATCAATTACACCAACATCCCGAGCCCTTGGTTACAATAATCTTCATTTCTAGAGGTAAAGTGTTAGCCTAACCTTTTGCTGGAACAAATTCCTTTCAGCCAAAACACGTTCCAATTTTTCTGTGGTTCTCTTCAATTCTTCCAGCTCTCTTTGGTTCTTTGTCTTTGGTGTACTACAACGTCTGCTCTCCTCATAGCCTCTTCCTTTCTCCCTAGTGGCTGCAGCAGGAATTGTGGCAGAAGCCAAAGAATAAGGCATTAAGTTCCAGGATTCACCTGCTTTTCTTCTCTCAGCCAGCTCCTCTCTGTTAAAAGGGATTAACTGAATGGGAGCCCCTGAATCTTTGACACCTTTTGCAACACCTACAACAGCTACAAAAGGTCCCTTGTTCACTTCTTCTTTGTTTACGTTTGTGCTACTTCGGTTTGATTCTTCTGCTACCAATTTGGGCATCTGATCTTCTGATTCTTCAGGAAGCAGGGACCCCTGGTGCTGGTCTTGGGACCCTGGAGATAGACTGGAAGCGTCCCTATTTGGACCTGTATTCTTGCTTGCCTCTGGGTATTCTGGGTAAAGGCACGGTGGTGTGCTTCTCTCAGAACTGGATTTGTCAAGGCTGTTCTCGCCTTCTGGGTAGCCAACAGATGCCTCCGCCCTCAGGTAAGAGCCAGACATGGAATAATCTAGAGGAGGTGTTGTCATCTCATTCTGGAGTCTTCTTCGTTTCTCCACAGGCTCCTCACCTAGGATCCATTTGTACTTACTGCAAGAAGAGAAAATTGAGCTGTAAGGAGTCATAACACAGGCTAAACATATTCTTATCCTATGGAGCCTCTCCTCAATTTCCCCTAGTAAAGCTGTCTTTAGGTACTATCCCACAATCATTTCAGGTTCAGCATGCAACTTTACACCCCAAGTTTCAACCCCTTCACATATGCAAACTAAGGAAGATATGAAGCTGAAAGGTGTGAACAATCACATCTGGATGTAACAGGACAAAGTTGACTTCAGTAAGAATTCTAATATTAGGATTGAGATCAGCCCAATTACAAGTTTTCTAAAGGCCAGTAAAGGAAGACAAACAAACAAAAAAAAGTACACACAAAAAATTCCACAACACAGAGCAGAGCCGGCTCGTTAATTTTAAAGCATCACAAAAGTCTTCCACTATCAAAGATTTCTGCGCATTTTTTTTAATGTTGCAACAGAACACAATACAGTTCCTTTGCCAGCCAACTGGATTGTGGCTATAGCCCATTATTCACTTCTAAAATCAAGTTAAAACATAGGGCTCCAGTCAAAAACAAAGGAAGCAAATCAGCCAGTTTAACTTATTTCCCCATCAAGTCCCTCAGTTAGGCACAGAATTACTCCTGTTCTTCAGAGAAGCTAAGGATGGTAGCTTCAAATCACCTTCCGCTTCTGACTGTGATATGGCAGCAATTTCAAAATTTCATGGAAATGGAATGAAAACATGTTCATTTGGTACAAAAGTTTGAAGCTCACTAAGGTGTTTCTTAATACACATTTCTGTGAACGCGCTGAAGACCTGTTACACATGACTGCAGACTTTTTTTCCACCAAAATACTTTCTTTCAATTGCAGTTTTCATGAATTTTTGTAAGAATCATCTCGTGCATTAATGGTTGAAAGCAAAATAAAGGTATCAGAGAAATTCAGAGGCAAGTTTACATCATGTAGAAGAATAAGAACCCAGTGTTGTTTTAACTACGCTGCCTTCTCTCTGGATAATTAAAAAAAATCCAAAATGAAAAGGAGCTTTGTACTTTTCAATGATAAAGTCATGTCTGTTAATAGCCACCTCATAGTAACAAGTCAGCCCCCGTTTCTGTCATTTCTTCAAACTTCTATAAGACATCACAAACTTTAGCTTCTTATAATATCCCATATGTTGTGGTAAGTCATCATAATAGATGTTGAATCAGCTGTTGGGGAAAAGCAGGAGGATTTAAGGTCTATGTAAGAACAAAGGTGGCTATCTTTAACATGTGTTAGGAGCACCACAGATGGCCTACGGAGCTGTGGTGCTGAGGGAAACAGTAAAACAATCAGTTGGCAGGCATGAAAGAAAGGTATACACAATTCCAGATAGGAAAAATAAAGTTTTATGAAAGGCTATTAAAGTTATACTATTCACCTTATCTTCATTTTCCCACTTTGTAGGGCTTGCTCCCTAACTATCCTCTCTTCTGTGCCATGTTACTTTTCTTTAGTAATCTCTTATATCCTCTTGGCTACAGCACTTGGGCAATAGCTTTCACAGTTCTTCCAAGCCTTGACCAGCTGCAGTACTGAATTTCCAATTGTTACACATTTCCCTTTGGGGACGTGTGTGTGTCCCACTGGTATATCAAACTGAGTATGTGTAAAACCAACTTTCATTTTCATCTTCAAATCTGTTCTTTCCCATGGTTCTTATTCGTATCACGGCACTACCAAGCTGTCAGCAACACCTACAGTTTTATAAAGTAATTTTATACATAATCAATACTCCACTTGAAGCACTTGTTACCTCCCCTGGACTACTGTCATTGATTCCCCCATCTCCAGGCTCTGCTTTTCTCATCTCTAGATCACTCACTGCCAAGTCAATCTTCTCGTAGCATTTTCTGAATATGCTACCTCTCTACCTGAAAACTTTATTGCCACATCCACAAAACTATATCTACAAAATCAAAGCTCAAATGTCTTGGTGTGGCATTCAAATCATAGGACAGATTTATTGAGCACTTACTCTGTGCCATATAATGTGTGATAAGTGCTACACATGTATTATCTCGTTTAATTCTTGCATGAATCCTGATACAGTGGCTTTTATTAGTGCCACTGGTAAATTTCAGTGGTTACTCAGGTAGAAATTAGGTAACTTTCTCAAAGCAGCCAGTGAGTATTGGGCTAGGACATAATTTGGCCCCAGCTTTATCTCCCATTAATTTCTTCACCCACATTAGCCAAAATAAATGTCCTGTGTCTTATTATGCTGCTCCTATTAATTGGAATGCCCTTATCCTCCTTAACACGGTATTTCAACACAGCTCAAATGCTTTTAACATGTACCAATGTTCTACCCTGTGAGCATGTGTGCAGGTGCGTGTGCCCTGGGTACCTTATTAAAGCAAAAAGGTATATGCTTTTAGACAAAAGGGAGCTCAGTTAACTCTGTTGCATGGGGACAAAAGAACAAAATTATTGCCTAAGTGACATTCAAAAAAATAGTGATTATATGAATGAGGGGAAAACAGTGGATTTTACTTATTGAGTTTACTCTTCCCCAGAAAGTCTTCTTCCTTCTAGGAACTGATTCTTTTTTTTTTTTTTTTTCTTTTAGGAACTGATTCTTATATACCATACTTGTATTCAGGATCTAATAAATTAATAAAGCCACACTCTGTTCCAACTTCTTTTCTAATGACATAGTTTCTTATCATTTTCTTTTTTCTTTTTGTCATATTCCTCCACGGTCACTTTATAGGTGTACTTTGCATTATTTCCTGAGATTTTAAAAATTAATGATGGTTACACAATGCTTCTGTTTTCTTGAAATGCTTTGTGAGGAATTTCTATATGTAACTGCCATCAGTTTAGTAGTTCACTAGCAAAGATAGAATGCTATATTAGAATTAGATTCTTTTTTCTTTACCCATTCATTTCCCATGTCTCCTACTATGTGTTAAGCACTCACACAGGCAAGACTAAGAATTAAAAACAACGGCCTCTTAAATTTTTATTTATCTGTTTACTTTATGATGCAGAGAGAGGGATAAAGTGAAGCAGGAGAGTGGAGGGGAAGAGATACATGGAGGGGGAGGGCGGGAGGGAAAAAGGGAGAGAGACAGACAGAGAAAGAGGGAGAGAGACCATCCCCACCTGCTGGTTCACTCTCCAAATGTCTACAGTAGCTTGGGTTGGAATAGATTCCAAAGCCAAAAGCCAATCAATGGTTCTAGGTGCATTCAGTTGTCAGGGGCCCAACTGCTTGCTCTAGCACTGTTAACTCCCACAGTCTGTATTAGAAGCTGGAGCCAGAATCCAGGGCTGGTACAGAGCTGATATGGAACACAAGCATTATAACTAGTATTTCAACTAACAGGCTAAACACTGACCTCAAAGCATCACTCTTCTACTGTTTACATACTCCTTTCTACACCATACATTTTTAAAAAAACATTTTATTGAGGTATAAATGAGGTAACTTCATTCATATAAAGCATGCAATTCAATATTTTTGGTAGATTAAAAAAGTTGTGTAACCATCTCTAAAATGTACAGAAAATTTGCATCATCCCAAAAGAAATTTCTTACTCATTACCAGTCACTTGTTATACCCCACCTACTTGTAGTCAATCACTAATTTATTTCTACCTCTACAGATTTACCTATTCTAAGTATTTCAAACAAATTAAATCACAGAATAAACAGTATTTTGTAATGGCTTTCTTTCACTTCACATCATGTTTTTGGTTCCTCCAAGCTGTGGCATGTATTACTATTCTGTTCTTGTTTTATGCCTGAGAGACTCCATTGTATGGATATTCCACATTACATTTATCCATTTATTCAACTGAGGTTTCTTCTACATTTTGGCCACTGTGAGTAATTCTGCTATGAAAGTTTGCGTAGAATAGTTTTGAATATGTTTTCAGTTTTCTTGGACTACATACTTAGGAGTAGAATAACTGTACTATATAGTAATTTTATTTTTAACATTTTGTGGAACTTTTCAGAAGCCAGGAGCTTTCTCCAGGTCTTCCATGTGGGTACAGGAGCCCAAGGACTTGGACCATATTCTGCTGCTTTTCCCAGGGCATCAGCAAGGAGCTACAGCATCTGGGCAACAGCAATCAGTAGCAGAGCAGCCAGGATTTACTTGTATCCACTATATCACAGTGCTGGCCCTGCAACATTTTTCATTTACACCTAATAGATAATGGTTTCAAATTTGCCCCATCCTGAGTAACACTTGTCATTACCCATCTTTCTGATTATAGCCATTCTAGGAAGTGTGAAACAGCAACTCAGCATGGCTTTGATTCACAGTTGCTCAGCAGCTTTGTAATGCTGAACATCTTTTCATGTGCTTACTGATCACCTGTAGATCTATGGAAAAACATCTATAGAAAACCTTTGCCCATTTTAATTAGATTATTTGTCTTTTTATTAGTGAGTTGTAATAGATTTTATATATTCTGGCTATCAGATTTACTAAGTTGTTCTACTCTGTAAGCCATCTTTTCACTTTCTGGATACTACACTTTATGCAGGCCATTTTAACTACAATTCATTGTCCCTTTAGCTTTTGATGTCAATCTAAGAAACTACAGCTAATCCAGCTGCAAGGACTTAGTCCCCTATTTTGTATTACACATTTTAATTTTTGCATTTAGATCTGTGAGTCACTGTGAGTTAATCTGTGTGTGTGCAGGGATCCAATGTCATTTTTTGCACTTGAATACCCTGTTGTCCTAGCACCATTTTTTGAAGACTATTCTTTCCCACACTGGAATGTTTTGGAGACTTTTCCAAAGATCCAATGACCATAAATATAATGGCATATTTCTTGACTGCTCCATTGATACATACGTTTATCCACATACAAGCACCACACTATCTTGATTACTGTAAATTCACTGTATGTTACGCAAGGAAATCTGATTCCTCCAACTTTCTTCTAAGATTGTTTTGAGGATTCTACATCTCTATCCTTTCCACATGAATTTTCAGGTGATACTGATTACTGTATTAAAGCCATCTAATGTTTTGGTTGAGACTGCATTTGAATCTAGATAAATTGGCAGTATTGCTTTTTAACAGTATTCAATCTACTGATTCACAAGCATGTAGGTCTTTAACTTCCTTCAACAATATTTTGTAGTTTTCAGTACAAAAACCTTGCTTATACTTGTTAAACCCAGGCCTTAATACTTTATTTTTGATTCTATTATAAAAGGAGTTTTTCATTATTTTAATTCTTGTTCTTTTCAAAGAGTAGCTTTTGGTTTCACTGATTTTCCCCACTGTTTCTGTATTCTCTATTTCATCTCAATTCTAATCTTTATTATTTTCTTCCTTCTGCTTGAATTGGCTTTAGTGCTGTTGTTTCAGTAGGAGATGATATTTTCTTCAATTTTAAGATAAACATTATCAAACACAATTTCCCTGTGTGTATTTCTTTGGCTTCATTCCACACTTTTGGCATATATATATTTTTTTATTTTAAGCTTTTTAAGATACTTTCTAATTATCCTTGTGACTTTTCCTACTTAATTCATTTGTGAATTTTAGAATGTTTTACTTAATATCCATATATTTATGAAGTTCCCATATTTCCTTTTGTTTATTTCTTTTTTCAAAATAAAATTCCTTTATTTGAAAGTCAGAGTTGCAAAGGCTATACTGGTAAATTCAAAATATACACTTGAGGAAACTATCACACTGTTGTTGGGTGAAGCCTTCTGTATACATATCAGATGTGGTTGGTTTATAGTGTGCTCTTAAAGTCTTTTATTTCCTTGTTAATCTACCATACTGGTATCTATACTACTGGAAGTAAAATATTAAAGTCTTCTACTATTTCTGAATCTATTTTGTCTTCAATTCTATCTGCTTTTATTTTGTATATTTTGAGAGCTCAGTAATTAGCTCCATAAAACAGTTTAGTTATATCTCTGATGTACTTCATCATTATAAAAGATCCTTCATGATATCAATTTTGTTGGTCTGTGTTTTGCTTGTATGATACTAGCAAACCACTCCAGTTTCCACAGTTGTTGCTGTTTGCATGGTAAAACTTTTTCCATCCTTCTGTTTTCAGTTTATTTGCATTTTTAAATAGGGTAAAATTATGTTTGCTAAATGGTTGTTAATTCTCTGTGTCATGCCTCCTTTGGTTTTTCTTGACTGCTACTCTTTTCCTTATACAGGTATTTCCTGGTACATTTATAAATGTAATAGCTAACAGTCTATATAAAGTGACTTTTTTGAGAAATGTGTGAGAAAAAAGAGCTAGTACATATTTATAGAATCTTATGTTAATATTCTTATTTACCATTTAAATAAAATTTCTGACTGCAGATTTGAATTACTATAAAGTATCATTTCCTTACTCCAACACAGCTTTTTTGTCCATTTATCTCCTTTGTGCTATTATTATCAAATACTTTATATCTTGTATAAATTCCCTAAATAAAATAATATATATGTGTATGTGTGTGTACACGTACACACGCTATTACATATGAAGGTGCTTATAAAAATTCATGCAATTAGATTATTTTGATGCAAAAAATTAAAAACCACATGTAAAATTTTCCTAATATGTACCTTCTAGGAAATGTTTGAAGGCCTGCTATATGTTTTCACATTAGGTAAGAATGGAAATAAGTATGGCATTATATTTTTCCCATCATTCTTCTCCATAATTATTTTTCCATGTGAAACCAAGCTAATGTCTGGCAGCACCCATTTCCAATATAAACAAGTCTTTCTTATTTCTTGCAAGGCAATTCTGTTGGAAAAACATTCTTTTAACTTTTGTTTATATGGTTATTTGTTAATTTCATCTTCATTTCCTAAACATAGTATTTTTTTAAACTATTTAGACTTTTGGTTGGCAGTTTTTCATGCAGTACTTCGAGTAAGTCATCTGTTTTAGGTTTAGCTCATTTTCTGTTGCTATGACAGAATACTTGAGACTGTATCATTTATAAAGCAAAGAGGTTTATTTTGGCTCACGATTCTGGTGTCTGCCAATTGTGTGGCTGCAACTGGTCAGCTTCTTGTGAAGATTTCAAGCCAGAAAGTGGAAGAGCAAGTATACACATGCAGAGATCACATGGTGAAAGAGGAAGCAAGAGAAAGCTGAGGAAGCTGAACATGAATTACAACAAACCACTCTCATGACTAATCTATATCTGCAAAGACTATATTAACCACTTCATAAGGGTACAGTTCTCATGACTCCAGTCGCTACTTCTCATATTGCTACATTGGCAACTAAATCTCAACATGAGCTTTTTGTGGGGACATATCTAAATAACTGCACCATTTCTTTGCCTTTTGGTCTCCACTGTTTTTGAAGAAGCCTGCTGCTCACAATTTGAAATTAGAAATACTTATTTCAAAGGGAGGGAGAGAGAAAAAGAAAGAGAGAAAAAGAAAAAGATTAATTAACTAATTAATTAATTCCCCCATCTACTGGCTTACTCCTCAAATGCCACAATGGCTAGGACTGAGCATTTGTGGGAGCCAGCAGCCTGGAAGTCAATCCAGGTCTTTCATCTGGGTAGCAGGACTCTAATTAGGTGAGCCATCACTGCTCCCTGCCAGGGTCTGCACTGTCAGGAAACTGGAGTCAGGAGCCATAGCCAGGTATTGAACTCAGGATTTGCCACATGGGATGTGGGTGGGTATCTTAACTGCTAGGCTAAAGGTCTGCATCTCAGCTTGCTAATTTAACTGGAGTTCTGTTGCACATGATGAATCATTTTCTCTTTGTTTTCAGGATTTTTTCTTTGTGTTTGGCTTTCAGTATTTTCTGTGTGATGTGTCTGTAAATCTCAGCATTTGTCCACTTGTTGGAACATCTCAGATGTGTAGGTTGATGTTTTTCATGAAATTTGTGATTTTTTAACCTGTTTTTACTTTCTCTTTCTTGTTTTCCTACTATGCTTGTGTTGGCGGACTTAACGATGTCCTAATTTCTCTGAAGATCAACTTCATCTTACTTCATTTTAAACTCTCTTCCTGATTACATAATGATTTATCTTCCTTCATCATTCTTTCCTCTTCTAATTCTATTGCGATGTTGAGTTTCCTTACAGATTGTTTCATGCTGATTATTGTACTTTTCACCTCCAGAATTTCCATTTGCTTCATTTTTACACTTAAAAAAAATCCCTTTATTGATATTCCTTACTCGACAAGACACTGTCATACCTTTTTAAAAAATTTTTTAGTCAGGGTAAACTTTTAAACACATGAGGATACATCAAAAAGTTCATTGAAAAACACAAGTAAAATATGATTGTTTTGGTGTTAAATACAGTTCTTTGTAAAATGTATTTTCCACAAACACTTTAAAAAACATTGCTATATTTACAATGGCTGCCTGGAAACCTGCCTACTAAATCTAGTATCTGAGTTTATTCAGGAGCACTATCTATTGCCTTCATTCCTCTCCCTCACGTATATAGGTCAGTTTCCTGTTTCTTTGCATGTCCCGTAATTTTTTTTTTTGTTGTTGACAGTTGAACATTTTAGCTAATACAGCAATTACACAACACTAATACCCTCTCCTCAGGGGATGGATGTTGCTTATTTGGTTAGTTGTTTATTAAATGACTTGGCTGAACCGATTCCATAAGTCCATCTGCCCTACAATAGGCTACCGGTGACCTTGTTCAGATTTGTTTTTTGTCTTTGTTTTTAGCCTTCTACCTGGAAACTTAGGATTCACCCTTGCTCAGCACAGGCCACTTGTTAATCAAAGGTCATGTTTAAGCTCTCTTGGCCAGCTTGTTTTTCATCCTTTACTGTTGGATATGTGTGTGTGTGTGTGTGTGTGTGTGTGTGTGTGGCTTGAAGGTCGCTATAACCACTAATGAAGTGCATGCATCTGCCCCACAATTCACCCTAGCAGAACTAGGCCACTGCCTCAGTCTTAAGTTCTTGAAGTGTACTGAAGTGCACCTATGCACTAGCAGCTTAAGTTTTCCCTCTCGATCCCCTCTGAAACTACACAACCTGGACTGTGATTGATCTTTTGGATTGCCAAGGATGTGTATCATTCTATTTTTAAACCTGGAGTCTTAGAAATTGATCATAGGTCAGAATAGCTTATTGTTCAGTCAGTCGAGGGTCAGAAGTAATGAATACTTAAGCCTCTAGGCCAGTGAGGCCACTATCCTTTGATGTCGATCAGCATGCAGGTTGGAGACTCCTTTCAAATTCACCTGCTCTAATTGATTCTTATGTACAGCCTTCCTTATAACCAGGATTGCCTATGATTCTAGGAGTGTTCCCCAAGTCTCTGTTACCAAACTTCGGATTGTTTGTTGTAACTTGGCCATCTGTTTGTTGCAAATGGTACCATGAAGTTATGAGTCCTTTCTCTTATAGTCATCAAAATCTCTACTGTTTTCTACAATGCCCTTCTTTAGTCATGGTATTCTTCATGCTTTGTTACAGAAAAAAAAAGCTCTTTCAGGCAGATCTGTGAAGTTCTTCATCCTTCTCTCTGCCTCTCTCTCTCTCTCTCTCTGCAGAATCTCTTTAGCACAGTACAAGAATTGAAGACTGGGACAGTGGCCCACTTCTGCCATAGTGAAAACTTCCTGAATGGATGTTCAGGTGGTTTTGGCTTGCTTGATCCATTAAGGAATCCAGACCTATGAGCAGACTCCAGCAGAACAATAGGGGTTGGGATTGTTAGTCTGGCATAGTACCTGGGTGAGTGCTTCTACCCTAAAAGTAGGAGTTCGGTGAGGGAAGAGAAAGCTGGGTCGGAGAAAAGAGACTCTGTCCTTTTTAGCTTGCATGGAATAGTGTCACTGTAAGACATAAACCAGAGAATGGCCCAGTATGATAGGCTAGTGGCTAAAATCCTTGCCTTGCATCTGCTGGAATCCCATATGGGCACCAGTTCATGTCCTGGCTGTTCCACTTCCCTTCCAGTTCCCTGCTTTTGGCCTGGCAAGGTTGTACAGGATGGCACAAAGCCTTGGGACTGTGCAGCCGTGCGGGAGACCTGGAAGAAGCTCCTGGCTCCTGGCTTCAGATCGGCTCAGCTCTGACCATTGTGGTCACTTGGAGTATGAACCAGCAGATGGAAGATCTTTGTCTCTCCTTCCCTCTATAAATCTGACTTTCCAATAAAAAATATATAAATCAAAATGTGTGTGTGTATATCTGTAACATATGTGGTATATGTGCATATATTATATATAATAAATGTGTGTGTAAACATACATAAAACACAGAGAACTAGGGGCATGTCCCTCCCAGGTGAAACCATAGTTCTAAACAGGCAGCTAAGGAACATGGAGTCCCCATCTTCTTGGCCACACCCACCTAGATTGGAGTTCTCTTGAGCAATTTTCATAAAACTAAGTTTGGAGTGCGGTGGCAGCAGTTTGTGGTTCAAATGTCACAGGCTCTTGCTGTTTTTGCTGAGTTTGAAAAGGTTTTCTTATATTATTATTTCTCTATTTGCTGTATTATCCCAGGACACTTTCTAGAAACTCTGAATTTTCAATTTTTTCCCAGTTAATGGTTATTTGTTGACAATCCACCAGGCTTTTCATTTCTGCATTCTGGTATTTGCTCCCAAGATCATAATTCTTAGTATATGTGCAGCCGAAGCAAACACTCCAAGATCATATTTTAAATGTTAATATTGGCCCCCTGAATCAATCTCATTTATTTGAAAATCGAATATTCCTTTGAACACACTCAAATGTTCCTTTTCCTCTCCTCCCATCACAGAGTAATTCAGACATTTTGCTATTCTTTTTAAAACATGAAATAATGTTTTGACATGCAGTTTACTCAAAACACCCAAATACATTACAGCCACCAATTCTTGCCTTATTCCATATGGTTATGGGTACTTTAGACCTGAGTTTATAGCAGGTATAAAGCAATTAGCATGCATTCTAGATGCCTGTACTATTTTGACTAAGTTTTTTCGTCTTTGATTCCATCAGCACCCTAGAACTATGCATTCCACAAAATAAACTCAAATGTATGTGGAATAATGAACAAATGGCATTATTTCTTTAAAGAAAAAATAGCTGTCATCCTGTAAAAGGCTATGTGTGTGTATATACAGGCTGACATTTTTTTTTTTACTGAGGTTTTTTTCCTCTCATATGCTGGATTTTATCAAATCTATAAAGCTGTTTCCAATGGTAGCTCTTAAGCCTCAACAAATGTACCCCATTAGACTGTCTTAAAAGTTCTCTCAAGCAGTGTAGGCTTTATTTTGTCTAGAGTAAGTGAAGTGATCTACAGGACCCAAGTACACCTCTCAGCTTTCAGTTTTGATAACAACAAGGGGCATCTCTATAACTCTTGATTAAACCTGTTATCCCACTGACACAGATTTATCTGACACCAGAGTATTTTGTTAAATCCTTGAAAACAGCAATTTCTCTCCAATTTGAATGTACCTGTATGTGTAGCTTGAAACAACACAATCATCATCCACTGAACTTATACAGCACATATAACACCAGTGGCATCATATATCTCTACCATTTAAACTTTTCCTTTGAAACAATCTTATTCTTTACAAGTTAAAATCCCACAACATTGGTTCAAGTACTTCATCTTTCCTCTGCAGCCAAAATCCAACTCCAGATAGAGCATTCTCTAAAGACTCATACAAGACTGATGAAGTGTGCCACCCAATGGAAGCACTACCATACTGCACTCACAAAATAGTGACTAAGTATTTACACATCTCTCAAAGTTAGCAAAACCACAAAAGTTATAACAACAACAATAACAACAACAGCCATAGTATGGAGAAAGAAAAAAAATCACACTTGGGAAGAGCCAAGAGAAATAACACATGATATTCCAGTAGCAACCGAGATATTCAAGCATGTCCAGGAGATCTAGGTAAGGAAGTTAAAAGTGTACTTCATAAAAACATAGCCTTTACTGTGCCCACTTTCCAACATGTAATGGCAGCTGGAAATACATGGATAGGAACAGAACAGCATTAAGTTCAAGGCCCTGAAATAAAGGCTGGACTATACTTCTTATCCTCCTATTAATTAACCCAAACTTAGAAATTGATCCTCTAGTATGAATCAAATTCAATCCTTACTTATTATCTAATTTCTGTTTCAAAGGACTGCTCCAGATGCTTCCTTGCAGACTCTAACTTAACACTTTACATGTTTTGTCCCAGGGCCAGCTTTGTGGTACAGCGAGTTAAGTCACCACTTGTAATACTGGCATCATATATCAGTGTCCTGGCTGCTCCACTCCAGTCCAGCTTGCTGCTAATGAGCCTGGAAAAGCACTGGAAGATAGCCCAAGTTCTTGGGCCCCTGCCACACATGTGGGAGAACCAGATGGAATTCTTCGTTCCTGGCTTTGGTTTGGCCCAAACCTGGCTGTTCAGGCCATTTGGGAGTGAATCTGTGGATAGAAGATCTCTCTCTTTCTCTCTGTTCTCTGACCCCTCCACTCTCTGTTGCTCTGCCTTTCTAATAAATAAATCTTTAAAAAAATTTCCTCATTAAAGGTCATTTCCCCTTGAGACTTTTTCTTCATATAAAAGAGGTCATGGGGCTTTTCCAATATTTATAGGGCCTAACTATGGAAGAATCACTAATTAGGTGACAAACAGATTTCTCTAGATGAGAGACCAAAGGCTTCATCTAAGAATCATTAACACGGAATCAATAACATTCGGGGCGAAAAGAAATCAGGGTCATTTGTCCCCTTCCTCCAACATTATAATGATCTCAGAACTTCAAAGGATCACTGAAAAATTCACATCCCACTATATGATAGTCACATTCGTGATGCCTGCGAAAGTTTGTACTATTACTGAGCAATTCTGTACCTGCCCTTTATCTTAGCACTGCTGAGCTGAGTAGCACAGCTGAGAGAAGAAAGCAAGGAGTAATAATGCGCATTTTTATACTATTCATTTCCATGAACTTCTTGAAGGAGTTTTATATGCATAGATATTTGAAAATTATATCAAAACAAGTCTTTCAATCTCATTTCCATGAGTTTTTTAAAAAATACCTTATAACATTAAAGAGGTGCTAGAAAAGGGACAAGTAAAGCCCAAGACTAACCCTATACAAATAATTTATTCTAAGAAACAAGGTCTGATAAGAATGACTTAATAGTACAGATCTCTGATTGTTATTTTTATTTGTGACCAATATGAGGCCCCAAGGACTTCAATATGAAAAACTTAAGAAAAAGAACAATATTTATCTATGTATCATTACCCCCACTGAAAGCACTTCATGTTTATCAAACAATTATCCCATCCATTATTGCACCTGTATTCTAACGTAAGTGAATATATAATACATAAAAGAGCATCAGGAAATGACCATCTGAAAAATATAGAAATTTGAAATAGATATTGTAACATTGAGACACTGGAGAAATGTGCAAAACACAATTCTATCAGGTCAAAATTATCTTTTTCCTGTTGAATTCCATGCTAAGCATTAGAAAAATACAAGCATGCTAAATCATATGAATTTACTCCAGAGGAAAACAGACTCTGAAGCTTACTACTGATAACAGACTACGTTATTTAGTCACCTGGAAAACGTAAGACCACTGGAATCCAGAGGCTTCAGTTGAAGAGAAGGTGATCTGCTTTCTAGAGACCGAAGTAGGCTAGGACTATGAACTATTTCACATCCAACTGTCTTGTCTTTCAATCCAGCCACATCTTGAATAGGAGGTATCTTTGGTGGATCACCGAATGCCTAACAAAGAAAGAAATGATTCATAAGAACTCCAAATTCAAGCCAAATATCAAAGGATGAGTCAATCCTTCTGATGCTAGGAAAGAATGCTTGGACAAAAAACAAACAAAAAAAATAAAAACAAAACTTTTCCTATAGAAAACAAGCAGCTCACAGTAATAAACACTAGGATACTGAATCCAGGCACATTCAGTTATCAACCTTATCAACTGGACACCTAACAAACTTCCCTCAACTCACTTATTGGTTCCTAGAGCTATCCCCCCACAACATAAACCCAAGCCCCGAGTCACGTCTGATTCTGTCTTGTGACCCAATTCAAGGCTGGGCTTTCTCCTGAGATCTGTGATGAGGGTAGGAGTGGAGGCAAAAGAGCATTGCACCAAGTGTCTGTGTTGGTTTTGGAGAACTGCATGCGAGAGACTAACATATACTCATAGTGCACACACACAGAGACATGCATCTTCTAGGAGAGCCAGCTTATGAAAATAGTATGAATGATTAAGGTGAAGAAATGTAAGGAGTGGGTAAACTGAATGAGGACAGGACAGTCCTAGGAAATCTCCCAAACCCTAAATGAGACTTATAAAGCCAAAGCCAAGACATCAGGATATGAAGTCTAGTTGTTCATATGCTTGAGCCTTGGCAGGATATCAGAAAAAAATAATATTAAGTTGCCTCTATCCTCACCAGTCTCCCCTACCCTGATTGAGTGGGTGGAAGGTGAATCTAACATGCGACTAGTAGATCTTTCTGGGAAAGAGTTCAAGAGGGAAAACATGCAGAAAGGCAAGGTTGGGTGGGGAAGATACATGGGTGCTATGGTGGCTGTCAGGAAAGGAGTGTCCCTGAAAGGACGGCCAACCTTATTGCACCCTTCAGCGTCCGGAGCTGGGCAACCATGTCCGAGAGACAGTGCTCCTGAAAATTCAAAACAGCATAGTCTTTATAAAGCCAGCCAGCCTGAAAGCAGGGATTGGGGAGGGGGCACAAAGAACCACCCCTTCTTCCCAAGAGAAGGAGGAAGGAATCACCCCGAATCCTGGAAGAGACAGGAAAACCAGACACTCAACAGGAGCAGCCTGTATGATGATGGAACATAACCCAAAGTATTCGTGACACTGAATATGACATTCACATTGCACCAAATCAGTACTGAATCCAAATCTGGGAGACAGGTGATGTGACTCTCCAGTTTTGGATGATCTGAACATTGACAACAATGGATCAAAACCAACCCTAAGACCCAATAAAATGATCACCAGAAGAAACAGTTTATTTCAAGGCTTTCCAAGGCTATTCAGCTTTTAAGTCTGCTGCTTCTTCCAACCTAGATTCTCTGTTGGGAAAAATTTTGTGTGAGCAAAGGGATGAAGTGGACTATCTCACCTGATGGTCTTCATCTTCCACAGGCATCTTCTTCTCAACAGTTTGATCTCTAAGAGAAAGATTAAAAGTGGTATTTAGTTCCCTCATGACACTTAGCAATATGGACTGGATCACCAATTGCAGCAGCAAGTTATACTGTTACTTCCAAATTAGAACTAATGTGAACCTCATGAAGTAACTAAAGGTGTCTTCCCAAACTATGCTCCTAAAAAGAGATGTCAGCTATTCCACTGAGGGAAAGGGAGGAGACATAAAACAATCAACAAGCATTAGTAAGACATTCAGGAGATGGTTAAAAGAAATAAAGAAATAGCAGAGCAGAGGAATTACTACGAAGCAAAGATTTCTCCTTCTTAAAACTCCTCTGTCCCATTTGGGAGAGTAAAGCTCCTCTAGTCTATGATGTAAAAACACCACCTCATGTATACTCAACTGTTTCTTAGCTTTGCTCAAGCACAGCTCTTCATCAATGAATTCTTGTTCCTCTGGAACAGAGCACCTCCTGCAGTAGAAAGAAAACAATCATCACTTGGATGTGCTTTGGTTTCACCTTTAACTTTTATGTTCCTTACCACTAAGACAACCCTCTGACAAGTAAGAGTTCAGATCTCAACCATATTACAAAACCTCACTACGTGTAAAGCATGAGGAACAGAATTTTAGCAGTTAACACTGAAATGCATACTGAAAATTTTCACTTATGTGCAAAAGTTATCCTACAAACAAACAGAAGTTAATAATTGGAAGTTAGGTTATACCCATTTTACAAGGCAATGGAGTGGCCTAGAAACCTCTCATGCCACATGCAACGAGGAGACAAGGTGTTAAAGATGAAATTTCTAGGCACTTAGCCTCATTTTAACCACACACCACCATTCACAGGAAGGTCCATCTGGACACTATGAGAAGATGCTGACACGACAGACCGAGACGCATTTGCTAGATGCCCTATATTTCAGACAGGCTTCCTAAAAGGTGTACTTTGTTTTACTACCTTTTCTTTTCTGTCAGTATTTTATTCTATCAACAAAAAAAGGACTTTAGGAAACCTATGGCTGATTCAAAGGAAATCAATGTGTTTTTATGAACCTATGCAATAGTCAAGTAAAAAATTTGTTAAATAAACATGTCAGGCACTATTTAGAGATTGTATGCTTCAAGGAGCATAGTATATTAGGAAATCAAACATGCAAATCAGTAACATTGATCATACAATAGTCACTACAGCATTCATTCCATAGAGGAAGCATATGGAGAAAATGATCAGCTCAACTTGGAATGTAAAGCCCTTGTTCTTGTGGAGTTTACAATATCTTGAAGAACCAAACCATACACATATGAAAAGAAGACAAAACAGTGTATGAACCAATGTCAGCAATCTAATGCCACAGGAATTCAGCATAAAATCAGTACAAACTATTTTCAACAGGGAAAATTTCACGCAAAGAGTTTAAACTCTCCAGATGGATACGATTTGGATAGGCAGATGAAATACAGGAAGAAACTGAAAGCAACAAGACAATGTCAAAGTCATGGAGGAGGCATGTGTGGGGAATAGTGAAATCACAGATCTGGATGAGACACAAAGTTATAGTTTAGACTAAGGTGTAATGAATGAACCGGGGCCAGTATTGTGGTTAAACAGAGTAATCTTCCACCTTGAGGCACTGGCATCTCCTGTGGTTGCTGGTCCGTGTCCCACATGATGTACTCCCATCCAGCTCCCCACATGTGGCCTGGGAAAGTAGTGGACAATGGCCCAAAGCCTTGGGACCCTGTACCCATGTAAAAGACCCAGAAGAAGTTTCTGCTCCTGACTTTGAATTGGCTGAGCTCCCGCCACTGTGGCCAATTAGGGAGTGAACCAGTGGATGGAGATTATTTCTATCTGTCTTTGCTTCTCTCTGTAAATCTTTCAACAAAAATAAATAAATCTTTAAAAAAGTGTTATAATGAACAATAAGGCTAGACAAGTGATGTGCTGCCAATCAGTATATGGCTTGAATACCAAACTGAAAACTGTAAACTTGAGATAAAAAGTGTTTTAGTGGCCTGGCGCAGTATCCTAGTGGCTAAAGTCCTTGCCTTGCACATGCTAGGGGATCCCATATGACTGCTGGTTCTAATCCTGGTCACCCCGCTTCCCATCCAGCTCCCTGCTTGTGGCCTGGAAAAGCAGCTGAGGATGGCCCAAGGTCATGGGATCCTGCACATGAGTGGGAGACTCAGAAGCTCCTGGCTTCAGATCGGCTCAGCTCTGGCCATTGTGGTCACTTGGGCAGTGAACCAGCAGATGGAAGATCTTCCTCTCTGTCTCTACTTCTCCGAATATCTGACTTCCCAATAAAAATCATTTTTTTTAAAAAAAGTGCTTTAGACTAAAAAGGCAAATACAGAATCATCTCAGGTACAATATTGAATCCTGGACCCTCACCTGTACTTTGGGTGGGAATTATAGTAACAAAACCATCTTGCAGGTAGTATAGATGGATCCACCTTGCCAGGAAGCTTCCTCCATTTAAGGCATTCATCACACTGCACCCAAGTCTGGTCAGGAATCTTCCTGGATAAAAGAAAACAGAAATGAGAGGATATATATTTTATTTCAATGGTTTGTCTTTTAAGGTTTGTTTATTTTACTTAGATCTAGTTTTATGTGTGAAATGTTACAAATGTTATAGTCTAGGTTCAAAAATGCCTATATTTTGAACTCCACAGGTAAAATAATGATAGGACTATATCAGACATGTGCATAACAATAGCAGGTATTAACATAGTGACTATAATTATTTGTGAAGGTCAAAAAGTACTTACACTGGAATTAATTTGTTCTAAGTAAACAAGAAGAAAAACGAAGGTCTAAATTTGTTAAATTTAAAAAAATTGTAATAGTATTCTTAAGACATGTAGTTTATAGAATCACATCACTTGCTTCTGTCCAGTAATATAACAGGTTTAAAATGTGTTTATGAGAATAACAAACACTATTAGACAAACATCTCTACCCATTTGTAGAGACTCCCTATTCTTTTGCGCCCTGTCAAAAAAAAAATAAACCCCTTTTCATTAATTTAATCAAAATGTTATTAGGTTGATAATCCCATTAATCTTAAAAAGCAATATAAATTTTATTAAATATCTCAGCTAGAAATAGTGGCTTTAAATCACCATTAGGTTTAAATTATTAAGATAAAATTCTGCCAGAGTTCAACTCTTAAGATGTATACCTACTGTCATCTTCCTTCTACCAGAAGTACAGCCCAGTCACCTACACCTTAGAGAAAATGTGTTACACTGTGAAGGGAGGTGTGAAAGACAGGGTAAGAAGGCAAAAGGGCATCTCAGGTCAGTTTCATTACTATGTAATTTATTCTAGAGCATGTCTTGTATATGCTACATTTATACTGCTCTTACATAAAGTGTTTCAATAGAGTGGTTTGATTCTCTCATGTCTTGTCAATAATTTTATCATTTTATTTTTAATTTTTTTTAAAAAATATGAGAGCCAGAGTTACAGAGAGGAGAGACAAAGATAGTGATCTTTCATCCACTGGTTCACTCTCCAAATGGCCACTATGGTTAGAAATGGGCCAATCTGAAGTTAAGAGCCAAGAGTTTATTCTGGGTCTTTTACATGTGTGCATGGGGACAATGAGCTGTGTGGACAAGGAAAACCTGTTGAAAATGCCTGAATTTTCAGCCCACAGTCTGAGAGGAGGGTAAGAAAAGGGGAACCACAGGAAGGCAACCCAATCAGTAAACAGGAATCTTGTACATTTGACAACACAAGGGACAGTGAGCAGGCAGACTCACATGGGAGTCCCCCAAAGAGGGATTGTACAGCTAGATGCTACAGGAGCAAAACATGTGAGGGGAGGCAAAACTGATCAGGAAATCTCAATCTTAGAATGACAGGATGAAGACATAGAGGATCTCCAGGACAAAGAATTAGAAAAAGAGAGAGAGAGAGTGAGAGATCAGGGCCCGGTGTGGTAGCCTAGTGGCTGAAGTCCTCATTTCATACTTACCAGGATCCCATATGGAAACCAGTTCTATTCCCAGCAGTCCTGCCTCCCATACAGCTCCCTGCTTGTGGCCTGGGAAAGCAGTCCAGGATGATCCTAAGCTTTGGGACCCTGCACCTGCATGGGAGACCTGGAAGACTTCGGACTCCTGGCTTTGGATTGGCTCAGCTCTGGCCATTGCGGCTACCTGGGAAGTGAATCAGTGGATGGAAGATCTTCCTCTCTGTCTTTCCTCCTCTCTGTATATCTGACTTTACAATAAAAACTGAGTAAATTTAAAAAAATTAATCAAGCCCTTCAGAAACAATGAAAATGAAAGGCAAAAATTTGATGAATAATTCACAAAGGAGATACAAGCTTAAAGTCAAACAGAAAGTCTCACCAACCTAATGAGCAATGGGGAAGAATTTCCTAACTAGAAGGCACCTTACTCAAGAATGCTCAAATAATTAGAAATATTGAAAAGGAACGGAACAAAGCTAGGAAATCTATGCATGAATTAAAGGACATCATCAGAAAATCAAATATAAGGTGATAGGATCTCCTGAAGGCGTGGAAAGAAAAGCAGAAATACAAGAAATATTCAATGAATTAGTTACAGAGAACTTCTCCCACAATAAAAAAGAACAGGGAAACCAACTACAGGAAGGGCAGAGAAAGTCAGACTTGCTCAGAAGCAATCCTTGCCTTAAGACATCATCAAACTGCCTTCAGCTGAACATACAGAAACAATACTGAAACAGACATGCAAGAAGGATCAGATAACTGGTAGGGGAACATCAATCAGATTCACTGCTGACTTCTCAGAGCAGACTCTTCAGGCCCAAAGAATATGGAGTGACATATTCTGAACTCTGAAACAAAATAGCTGTCAGCCCAGAATTACATATATAGCAAAATTTCACTTGTTTTTCAAAATGAAATAAAATACTTCCATAGAAAACAGAAACTAAAAGACTTTGCCACTACCAAACCAGCCCTACAAAATATTTAAAAATGTGTTAAAGACAAAAGCCAGCTACACCCTACAATGGCAAAGGAGGAGAACTTCTTGATAAAGAACACAAAAGAAACCTAAACCAAACAATAAGAAATCAATGTTAAATTGACAGGAACAAATCTTTCCACTGATATTAACCCTTATCACAAATGGTTTAAATTCATCAATCAAAAGACAAAGACTAACAGATTGGATCAAAAAACAGGGCCCATCTATCTGTTGCCATAACAGACACATCTCACCAACAAATAGACAAGGAAACTTAAAGGATGGAAAAGGATATTTCACGCTAAGGAATGGGAAAATGAGCTGGCATAGGTATTCTAATATCAGATGATATAGACTTCAACATAAGAAAAAAGATTAAAAGACACGGATGAAGGCCACCATATAATAATAAAGGGATCCAACCAGGAAAAATAAATAACAATGGTATATGTATATACACCAAGTACCATGGCATCTATCTACATGAAGCAATTGTTGACAGACCTAAGGCAGATAGATACAGACTAATACAATAATAATGGGGAACTTTAACACCATTAACCTCAATGGATAGATTGATGAGACAGAAACTCAGCAAGAAAACCACCTCACCTAGATAACAGAACCTAATTTGAACCTAATTAATGTCTATAGACCTTTTCACCCTACAGATAGTGAACATACTTTTTTTTTAAAAAAAAAAGATTTCTTTTATTGTAAGTCAGATATAGAGAAGAGGAGAGACTAGGCTACCACACCAGGCCCTGAACATACCTTCTTATTATCAGTATATGGAACCTTCTCCAGGATTTATCACAACATAGGCCACAAAACTAGCCTCAGTGAATTAAAAATAAATAAATAAAATAAAAACAAAAACACACAAAAAGTAAAATCATCCCATGCATCTTCTCAGACCATTGTGGACTAAAACTGGAGACCAACAAGTCAAAACACCTCAGAAGATATGCAAATATTTGGAGACTGAATAATATGTTGCTATATGAGTGGGTTATATTGGGCCCGACGTGGTGGCTTGGTGGCTAAAGCCTCGCCTTGAACGTGCCAGGATCCCATATGGGCGCCGGTTCTAGTCCCAGCACCTCCACTTCTCATTCAGCTCCCTGCTTGTGGCCTGGGAAAGCAGTCGAGGACAGCCTAAAACCTTGGGACTCTGCAAACGTGTTGGGGACCTGGAAAAAGGTCCGGGTTCCTGGCTTTGGATCTGCTCAGCACCGTCCATTGCAGTCACTTGGGGAGTGAATCGTCAGACTGAAGATCTTCCTCTCTGTCTCTCCTCCTCCTCTCTGTATATCTGACTTTGCAATAAAAATAAAATAAATCTTAAATGAATGGCTTATAGAAGAAATAAAAAAGAAAAAAAAAACTGCTTGAAATGAATTAAGGCATCCACACAACGTACCAAAACTTACAGGACTGAATCAAAGCAGTGTTAAGAGGAATGTTCATTTCAATCAACATCTATGTTAAGAAATTAGAAAAGCACCAAGCAAATGGGCTAATCATACATCTGAGGGAGCTAGAGAAACAACAGCACAACCATCCAAAAGGAGCAGAAAAAAGAGAAATAATCAAATTAATTGAGGAAATAAATCAGAGATCAAAAGAACAACAAATAACACCCATGAATCCTTCTCTGGTTCTTTCAAGAAATACACAAAATAGATATGTTTGTAGTTCAATTAACCAAAAGAGAGAGAGAGAGAGAGAGAGAGAGAGAGAGAGAACACAAATCCATAAAATCAGAGACAAAAAAGAATACATAATGAATCTCAGACATACACAGGATAATCAGGAACTATTATAAGCAACTATATGCCAATAAATCAGAAGACCTACAAGAAATGGATGGATTCCTGGCCACAAATCATACCAAAACTGAATCATGAGGTAATAGAAAATCTAAACAGACCTATAAACAGGCTGGGGATTGAATCAATAATTATATCCTTCCCAACAAAGAAAAGCCCAGAGTCAGATGGTTTAACTGGTGAATTCTATGAAATATTCCAAGAAGAACTGATTACAATTCTTTATTTAAATCAATGGACAGGGAGGCAATCCTCCCAAACCCCTTCTACCAGTCCAACATCACATTAATATCAAAGCTAAATAGAGACACAACAGAGAAACAGAAATACAAATTGACATCCCTGACGAACATAAATGCAAAAATTCGAAACAAAACAATATGCACACAGCAGCCCCTGGCAAATGCCAAGGTGAGACAGGCTATGCCAGACTGGGCTGCAGCAAGCACCAGTGCATGTGAGATCCTTTCATGTGCAGTAAAATGGGCATATTTGGAATATACCTTAAGTAATACAAACTAGACATAGAAAGACAGATAGCATATATTTTCTCTCAAATGTGGAAATTTTAAAAAGATTAATCTGAATGTATAGTAGTGATTACTAGAAATGGGGAAGTGTGGGATGGAGCATGACCAGGTACTAAAGCACATTTAAACAGCAAGAATACATTGTAGAGTACAGCAGCACAATGTGACAACCATATTTTATGAAGAAGTAACAGAGGAACCTCAAAGCTCCCAACATAAAGAAATGAATTGGAAATGGAAACGTTAATTTCATCTGCTGAATCATTATGGTATACCCCATAAAATCTAAAAATACTAATGCATAATCCAAAAACAAAACCACAATTAGTAAGACTCTACTCTGTCTCTCTCTCTCTCTCTCTCTTTTTAATTTGTAAAATTCTGTTTCAACAAAGGACGCTGATACACACTTCTGCTCAGGCTGCTACAGTCTGGCAACCTCTGAGCTCTTCAGCTCAGTACTGACCTCTGCTGTCCATTTCCATACAGCCGCTGTTTACTCAAGAGGCTAACTCGGCAAAATACAGTTTCAGCAGTAGTGATAGGGAAGAGAAGTCCCACAAGCCTTGGTTCTACACACATGTGCACACAGGATTCTCACTCACAGGCAGTAACTCTCCGCTTCAGGGTCCAGGCAGACCATGCTAGATCCCCCAACTCACAAAGAAGGAAGATTTTCACGTCATGCTTGGAATAAACAGGCATATTTTATCCTCCCTGCATCCATCCAGAACAGTGAAGCAGTTAAGAAATTCTGGTTGTGGGCCTAGCTGCCTCTACACGAAACTTGGCTTTACCACTTTTTCCATTTGTCTGACCTTGGGCAAGTTACATAAACTCTCAATAAATCAGCTTCTTTACATCGGTAAACAAATCATATTATCTATCTCACAGGGCTATTGTGATGGCTAAATCAACTATGACATGTGAAGAAGTCAGAATGAATCCTAGCATGTAAGTAGTCTACAAATAAAACCATTACAATTTTGCCTCCAGCACATGCTCTTTCCAGCAGTATAACTACCATCTGTTGCGCTGCATTAACCTTTGCAAATTTTAAAGGCCACAAAGTGGCATCTTAGCTCCTACAGTACTTCTTTGAAAACCAGGAAGCATGACATAAGCCGATATCTGTAGAGTAAGACGATGGTGACATACATATACAGAAGTCACACTGCATTTCAATGGAAATTTTAAAGTACCCAGTTGTCCGCCAATGTTTATTTGAAAGGCAGAGCACAACAAAAGGGAGACAGAGGGGGGCGCTATATATGGAAAAAGCCTTCATCTGCTAGTTCACTCCGCAAATGCCTCTAACAGCCATGGATGAGCCAGTCACTCAAATATAGGAGACAGGCATCTCAAGTTACGGCTTAACATGCTGCATCATAATATCTGTTCCTGTCTGATAATTTTCAAGAAAAAAAAAACCAAACAAAAATTCCTATCCCTAAACAAACATTTAACTCTGATACCTTTCCTTTGATCATGGTATGACTCTATGACAAGTCTTTAAAAATTCATGGCAGTTGCACATTATAACAAAACTCTGTATTCATCTCAAAATAAAACTTATTTTCAGGGTCAATGTTGTGGTGAAGTGAGCTAAGCTACCCCCGCAAGACCACTATCCTATATGAGTGCTAGCTCCTCTGATTCTGATCCAGTTCCCCACTGATACATCTGGGGAAGGTAGTGGAGGATGGCCCAAGTGCTTGAGTCCCTTCCACCCACATGGGAGACCATGGTAGAATTCTGGGCCCCTGGTTCCAGACTGACACAGCACCAGGTATTTTGGATTTGGAAAGTGAACTAGCAAATGGAAGATATCTCTCTCTCCATACATACACACACACACACACACACAAACACATACACATATATAACTTTCTCCTTTCCTCCCTCTCACCCTTTCACATTTTAAAATGTATTTTCAAAAAACTATTTTGATAAATAAACTCTTTTAAGTAGCCTCATTAATGTGCCATGCATTCTATAATCTATATTAGGTTTCTTTCCTAACTAACTGAGTCCTTTCAGCTGGTTCTATAATTCCCTGTCTGACTTACTGCATTCTACCCATTTTCTAATACACTACGTTTTCTATTTCTACTTTCATATGTTGGTTTAGCACCAGCAATATTCAGTAACAGTGAAGACAAGGGAAGTTTGCTGACACAACCAAACTCTTATTATACATATCAGGCACTACGTTGAAATGATATATCACCAATATGCCATAAATCAGGTGAAGCAACTTACTTATCTAAGCTTTTCTAACCATCAAAAGAGATCGAGATTTTAAAAACATAAGTATCT
Organism: Ochotona curzoniae; assembly: GCF_017591425.1. Lineage (NCBI taxonomy): Eukaryota > Metazoa > Chordata > Mammalia > Lagomorpha > Ochotonidae > Ochotona > Ochotona curzoniae. The sequence continues at coordinate 32,479,436 of NW_024467087.1, read as the reverse complement.
AATTTAAATAGCCTTTGTCGTCCACAATACATTGCCTGTTATAAACTGATCATGATAAAGCTGTTAATATCATCCAAACCACATGAGTGTTAAACCAGAATGAAGAGCTTTAGAAACTGATGCAAGCTAATTAAACTTTCAGATGCAAAAACAAAACAAAACAAAAAACAAACAAAAAACCTGTCTTACCCTTGTTCCTTTTATTTGCTCTATGGGCATTACCATTAATATATTTATATTCTATAATTTGTTACTCACGGTATTGATCTAGCTAGGTATGAGGTCTCAAAATTCTCTTGAGATGTCTTTTCCTTCCAATAAGCATTGAGCTTCTGGGCAAGCGCATTTATTGTCAATCTGAAAGAAATTAAAGGTAATGAAGTAATATCAAAAATCAACACCTGTGAAACACTTTTTCAACTTCTGACAGTCCCCCAATTTTGCATAAACCAAAAATTCAGCATATCCATAATCACTTTAAACACATATACCTTTAAAATTTTTTTGTTTTTTTTTCTCCCCATGATGGACTGTACTCAAGGTGATGCATAGTGGAAGTGTAGCAGAAATTAATACGTTCAAAGCATGCATGCAGTACAAGGATGGACTCACAGCAATACAGCTAATAATCAAAACATTGTTGGGAGACACCTCAGTGGCAGCATGATGGACTTGTGAAAATTCATGAAAGACACCCATTGTGAGAAGGGAGAACAGCAGGGAGAGGAGGGAACTTAAGGAAGGACAAGGGAGACCCCAATGCCTATTAAATGGTGTCATAAAACAATTTTTAAAAATAAGATGGGAATCCCATGCAAACTACATAGCAAAATGAGAAAGTCACAATGTTGAATTATCACTTTGCTTGAAGAGGCATAATGGTCATAAGTGCTAAAAAGTAGAGTTCTAGTGCTCGGCATTGTGCCACAGTGGGCTAAGCTGCACTGTGTGATGTCTGCATCTCCTATAAGCATCAGCTCAAGTCTCTGCTCCTCCACTTCCAACACAGATCTTTAGTAATGCACCTGTGAAAGCAGTGGGAGATGACCCAAGTACTTGAACCCCCAAAATCCATGTGGGAAACCAGGATGTAGTTTTGGGCTCCTGGCTTTGGAGCTGTCCCAGCCTAGACCATTGGCGAGTGAATCAAAAGATGGAAGATCTTTGTTTCTCCTATCTCCATGACTGTGCAAAATAAAAAAGCTCTACAAACTTTGGGGGCTTATAGAAAATCAGAGGGAAGGGGTAAGCTAACGTCACAGATTGTTAACAGAGAACCACATAACAAAGTTAGGACAAAGCCAAATAACTTATATGGTGATACAAAGTTATATGACTGTCAGAAGATTACAGGTAAAGAATTCAAGAACAAGTGGAAAGTCCGAGGATTAAATAGTGTACCCTATATTCTATAAATTCACCACATGTTAACTTGAATATGTTTATATAGTTCCCTTATCCGCAACTGCCACTGCCAGAAGTTACTGTACCTATGGGAAACAAGCCCCTTTCAACATTCTACTACACAACTATTATTTTGCTATTACTTTTTATATTTCTTTCCAAATATACAATAGTATATACAGAATCAACACATATGTAATTTGTGAAAGCCAAAACCTGAATTTTACTTTAACAATGCCTAACGTTCTAATTACTGACTCCTATTGAATTCCACAACCCAGAATATTTAAAGTTGGAATTTAAAATGTTTTGGGGGCCAGCACCACGGCATAGCATGCCAAGCCTCTACCTGTAAGTGCCAGGATTTATATGGGTGCTGATTCATGTCCTGATTGCTCCACTTCTGTCCTGGGAAAGTAGTGGCACAAGGCCTCAGGCCCCTGCACCTTGACAACTCTCCAGGATCATGACTTCAGATCAGCTCAGTTCCAGCCACTGTAGCGGTCTTGGGAATGAACTAGCAGATGGAAGGTCTCTCTCCCTATCTGTTTATTCTCTCTGTAAATCTGCCTTTTAAATATAAATAAACAAATTTATTGGTTTCTTTTTCATTTTATTTGAAAGGTAGAGAGGGAGCAGAGGGAGAGAGAGAATCTTCCATCACTGGTTCACTCCCCAAGTGGCCTCAACGGCTAGAGTTAAGCTGATCTGAAGTCAGGGGCTACGAGTCTCTCTTACAGGTCTCCCACATGGGTACAGGCTCCCAAGGCTTTGGCCCATGTTCCTGTTTTTTCCCAGGACAGAAGCAGGTGGCAGGATGGAAACTGAAGCAGCTGGAATGTGAACCAGTGCCCAAATCGGATGCTGGCACCTATAGGTGGATTACCCAGCTAATTACAGCTCCAGCCCCATAAATCAATCTTTTAAACTGTTTTCAATTTCTTGAACCTCCAGATCATTCCACAAGCATTTTGCAGAGCTTCACTACTCTGAAGATGAATTCTCGCTCACCTCTATATTATTCACATTAAATTCTATTCTCACTATCTGGACAAGGTTAACATATCCACATAAGTTCCCTTCTGTTCCTTCAAACTGCCAATATTCCAACCTGTATGTTATATTCTTTTATCCAGAAACAGATCAAGAACTACTCCTGTCTCCTCTTAACAAAATCTACTTAAAACTGTCTTTTTAGATTAGATAGTCTTCTGGGAAGATGGCAAAGCAGGAAGCATACAAAATCTGTTTCTTTGCCTAAACAACTACTGCAACAGTCAAATACAATATAACCAAATCAGAATGCTGGAATCTATTCAAGGCTGATGGGTTCCAGGGTAAGGCTTGAGGGTGGCAAATCAAGGTGAATTTTGGTTATTTTTTTCTTGGGCAAAATAACAGCTACCCACCTCCCATACCTAGTCCTACAGCAGGCAGCAAGAAAATCTGAAAAGAATAATGGCTGAAAATTTGCCAAATATGTTGAAGAACAAGAATAAAAAAATAACCTAAGATACCCAATTGATCCTAGGCAGAAAGAACTCATGGACAGTCACATCAAGACACAAGAAATATAAGTCTAGCAGACAGTATTACTGTAACTTTGATTTGTAAGTACATATTTTGTTTTCTGTATAATTTAAGAGACTAATGCACTGAAGGTTTGGCATACAGCATATAATGATCACGTTTTGTGATATCAGTGAGTGGGCAGTGACCAAGCTTAGCAGAATTTTTTCGTATGCAATTCAAGTTAAGCTGATATAAATTTAAATTACTATCATAATTTAAGTGTATGTAATCCTCATGATAACCACAAAAACAGTTCCAGAACATATGCAAAAGGAAATTAGAAAACAGTTTAAACATTTTGATACCAAAAGCAAATCAACTAAACCAAAAAGACAACAGTTTAGAAAAAGTACAGACCAAATCAATGCAGTGGCTTAACATTCAATCTGCTGCCTGCAGTGCCAGCACTCCTTCTATATGGGGGCCAGTTTTAGTCCTGGCTGCTCTACTTCTAATGCAACTCCCTGCTTATGGTCAGGGAAAGCAGTGGAAGATGGCTCAGGTTTTTGGGCCCCTATAACTATTTGGGAAACCAGGAAGAAATCCCTGGCTTCTGGCTTTGGATTGACTCAGTTCCAGCCATTGGGGCCATTTGGGGAGTGAAGCAATGAATGCAAAATCTGTCTGTAAATCTGCTACTCAAATAAAAATGAGTAAATCTTACATGTGTGTTTATATGTATATATATGTATATACACATATATGTGCGTATGTATGTAAAAAGAAAATGAGGGACCAAAAAGATACAAGGAGTATTAGAAAACAAATGCAAAACGACAGAAATTTTTCTAGTGACTATTTCTTTAAATATAGATTGACTGAAGTCAGATTCACAAGCACATGATACAACTAATAGGAATGTGATGGATTTGGGTACCTGGAAGTGGGATGCTATTGCTAACTAATATCTAAAAATGTAAGAGGTTTGGGGATTGGGCATTTGCAGACGTTGGAAGCATTTTGAGAAGCACTATGAACAAAGACTAGATTGCCTTGAATACACAGCAGAAATATGGGTGTTGAACAATTCCCTAGTGAGGGTTTAGAAGAATGGTAAAGAAAGCACACACTGTGTTTCAGAAAATCCAAATCAACACATTTCTAATGAAGGCTCATAAAGAAATGAGGAACATAGCGCAGAACATAAGGTAAGGCAACATCTTTTACATAATGGCAGAAGGCTTAATAAGACTGTCCTATAGGTATGTGGAAAGCACACGTATACATAATGAAACTGGACATTTTGCTAAGGAGATAACTGGACAAATCATTGATAGCATGCCCTGGTTTCTTCCTGCCACTGTTGCAAAAGTTAAAAGCGAAGAGATAAATTGAAAGAATCGTCAAACTAAAAGGAACCAGGGACTTGATGAGGAAAATTCACCACCCACCCAAATGCCACAGATGCTAAAATTCAAAGATTAACTGCTAGGAAAAAAACATGCTTCAAAGAGAAGGGTGAGGTTGTCTAAACCAATAGCTCATAAAGATCAAAAAGTCAGAGTAGGAAGTCACCCCAAAAGGTTCTCTCCAAAGATTAAGCATGTGACTTAGCCATCTCAGTCACCTCAGCTGAAGCCAAGAATATAAATAGGACTATCTAGGAATCAAGAGGCTTTTGCTGAACAGAGTGAATATCTAGAACATATATGGAAGACGTACAAGCTTCTCAAGAAGCGACAACAAGAATAACAAAAAAATCTTTTAGCTTGAACTCAAAGTGATGGACAGACTACAAAATAAAAATAAGCCTGCTGGACCCTCAAAATTCTGCAGAAAGGAAGTAGGCTGATGAAAACACTCAGATGCAAACACGTGTTATCCTTCATGAACAACAAAGGATGACTTTCATGGTGGAGCCATATGCTCAGAGGGCAAACTAGAGGGTGGAGTTGCAAGTAATAGAAAATTACTCCCAGGCCTTGAAATCTAATTCTGGCTAGGTTCAGAAACTGCTTGGAGCTTTCTCCTTCCATTTGGTCCCCTACCTGAGCCTTTGCTTATTCCATCGTTGTATTTTAGGTACACGGTACAAAAAGAATGAATGAATAAAGAAAAGAAAGAAGGAAGGAAGGAAGGAAGGAAGGAAGTAAAGAAAGAAGGGAGGGAGGGATGGAGGAAAAAGGCATTAAAATGGTTTATGCCCACAGAGAATTTTACCCTAGCATGCACCATACACAGTGCATAATCTCTATGTGATTTCAACAAAAAAATTTGGGACTTTTCAGGCAATGATGTTTAGATAAAATATTAAACTTGGAATTGATGTTATAATAAGTTGAGACTTTCAGGGATATTAGAGGTTAACAAATTTTACATATGAGATGTGAGTCTTAGGGGACAAGAAGATAGATTGGGGAAGACAAAATAATGACCCTATAAAAGTCTATGTTCTAATTCCCAAAACCTATGAATACATTGGATTATCAGCTGACCTTAAGAGAGGAAGATTATATTAAATTATTGAATAGAACCACAAGAGTACTTAAAGTGGGAAGAATGATGCAAAACACTAGTATCAGAGGAGGAGGTGGCTAGGGTTGTGGCTCAGTTGGTTAAGCTGCTTGCAGGTAACTGTGCATCCCTTTAGTACCAGTTTGAGTCCTGGTAGCTCCAGTTTGGCTTCCTATTAACATACCTGGGAAAGCAGCAGAGGAATGGCCCCAAGGGATTAGGCCTCTGTCACCCTAAGGGAGACCACTTGGAATTCCTGGTTTCTGGCTTCAACCTGGCCCAGATTTGGTCATTGCCATCATTTGGAGAGTGAACCAACAGGAAGATCTCTCTTTGTCTTTTAAGCCAAATAAAATATTTTTTTAAAAGAATCAGAGAAAGAAATTTCATGACAGAAATATGGGAGGGACTCAACTCATAATTTCAGACCTTGAAGTTGGAGGAAGACAGCCATGCACCAAGAAGGCAAGAAATGGATTCTCCTCTGGGGCCACTAGGAAAGCATGCAGTCTGCCTACACTCTGACTTTATACCAATGAGAGCCACACTGAAATTCTACAGCATCCTAAGATAGCAAATTAGTATTGTGTTAAGCCTAGCCTGATGTGGTAAACTGTTCAATAGAAGATCGTTTCTATTGTTTATAGGCAGAAGTTGAGCATCACTGTGAATTCATTATGTTTAGCTCAACGTAGTTCAAGACTGGCGATTTCATGACAGGAGCCACCCTGCTGCCTGTTTTTGTAAACAAAACCATATTGGATGCAGCCATGTTCATTTCTTTACTTACTGTCTACATCTGCCGCCCTCTTACAGCTGCATTGAGTAGTTATGACAGGGTACACAGTGCCCACAAAGCCTGAAATAATTATTCCCTGACACTTGAGGGGAAAAAAATGCAAACTCCTGCTCTAGGATATTACCCTAATACCCCTTCACTACACTTAACAACCCTTTATCCACATTTATCACCATATTCTTTGTTTTTTAAAGACTTATTTTATTTTTATTGGAAAGGCGGATATACATAGAGGAGGAGAGACAGACAAAGATTTTCCGTCTGATGATTCACTCCCCAAGTGACTGCAATGGCTGGTGCTGTGCCAATCCGAAGCCAGGATCCAGGAACTTCTTCCGGGTCTCCCATGTGGGCGAGGGTCCCAAGGCTTTGGGCCATCCTCGACTGCTTTCCCAGGCCACAAGCAGGGAGCTGGATGGGAAGTGGAGCTGCTGGGACTAGAACCGGTGCCCATATGGGATCCTGACGCGTTCAAGGCAAGGACTTAAGCTGCTAGCCCATGGTGCTGGGCCCACCATAATCTTACAGTTCTGAATTCTGAGTTTTTGTTGTTACCTTATCTCATCTGAATATTCCATCCAGGATTCCATTTTCCTGTCTTTTCAAAATCCTGTATCCTTTAATGGGCAATTCATGTTACTCTTTCAAACAAAATATTTATTTATTTCTATTGGAAAATCAGATATACAGAGAAGGAGAGATAGAGTGGAAGATCTTTCATCCAATGATTCACTCCCTAAGTGGCTGACATGGCTGCAGCTGGGCTAATCCAAAGCCAGGAGCCATGAGCCTCCTCTGGGCCTCCCTCGTGAGTACAGAGAGAGTCCCAAGGCTTTGGGCCATTCTCGACTGCTTTCACAGGCTATAAGCAGGCAGCTGGATGGGAAGCAGAGCCACCAGGATTAGAACTGGCACCCATATGGGATCCTGGCACATGCCAGGTGAGGACTTTAGCTGCTAGGCTACCACGCCGGGCCCCAAGTTATACTTTTTAAAAGACGTATTTATTGGAAAAGCACAGTAACACACATGCATGCACACAGACACAGATATTTCATCTGTTGGTTCACTCCGCAAGTAGCTACAACGTCCGGAGTTAGGTCATTGTGAAGCCAGAAGCCAGGTGCTCCTTCCAGGTCTCTCAGATGAGTGCAGAGGCCCAAGGACCCAGGCCCTCCTCCACTGCTTTGCCAAGTATATTAGCAGGGAGTTTGATCCAAAGTGGAGCAACCAGAACCGTAACTGATGCCCACATGTGATGCCAGTGCTGCAGGCAGAGACTTAACCTGAATACTTGGGTGTTACACTTTCCACTTAAAATATCTCCTCCTGGAGCCTGGCACGGTAGCCTAGTGGCTAAAGTCCTCACCTTGCACACCCTGGGACCTCATAACGGCACTGGCTCTAATCCTGGCAGCCCCACTTCCTATCCAGCTCCCTGTTTGTGGCCTGGGAAAGCAATCAAAGACAGCACAAAACCTTAGGTCGCTGCACCCACTGGAAGACCTGGAAGAAGTTCCTGGCTCCTGGCTTCAGATCAGCTCAGCTCTGGCGTTTGCAACCACTTGGGGAGTGAATCAGCAGACAGAAGATCTTCTTCTCTGTCTCTCTTCCTCTCTGTATGATTTTCCAATAAAAATAAATCTTTTAAAAAATCCTCTTTATTCTACCATGACATTCTTCTTATACCACAGCACTTAGATTTTATTGATTAAACACTATTTTGTTGCTCTGAATTGTTTGATATATATGGCAATCTGCTACTACAAACAGATGACAGGTTCTTTAAATACCAAGTCATGACTTTAATTTCTCGGGAACATGCCACAAAGCCTAGCTACTAGGTTATATACCACTGGAATGCTCAGCTAGTATGTGTTGTTTGAAATTCTCAAGCTAAAGCTCACTCTAAAAAAAAATTTAAAGTTTGATCTCTGATAGGTAAAAAACTGAAATATGGTACTTGTAGACATTCCAAAAATACAGCCATCGCTTTGTCCAGTTCTGTTGTCTACACTACTCTTAGGTTGAGTTTGTGATAGTAGACAGCCTCTCTTAAATCCCTGCATTTATCTAAACACTTTTTCATTTTACAAAAAATAAAGGAGAAAAAGACAACAATACCAGAATTGGGACAAAACTTATTTAAATTAATTCTTAAAATACTGTATGTAAGAGAAGGTGTTTTTAATAAATGTACAGCAGATAATAGGCCAGAAATTCTATATGTTTAAATAAATGTACTCTCTATAGAAAATTTCTGTTCAGAGACAATCACCTGAAACTCATCATAATAAACACAGACATCAAAACCTCTGGGAGGGCCTGGCACCATGGGCTAGTGGCTGAAGTCCTCACCTTGAACACCCCAGGATCCCATATGGGCACCGGTTCTAATCCCGGCAGTTCCACTTCCCATACAGCTCCCTGCTTGTGGCCTGGGAAAGCAGTTGGGACCCTGCACCCGTGTGGGATAATCGGAAGAAGTCCCTGGATCCTGGCTTCGGATTGGCATAGCATCGGCCATTGTGGTCACTTGGGGAGTGAATCATCGGACGGAAGATCTTCCTCTCTGTCTCTCCTTCTCTCTGTATATCTGACTTTCCAATAAATAAATAAATCTTTAAAAAAAATACCTACTCTGTTATTAAAAAAAAATACTGGTTGAGCGTGCCTGAGTTAGAGTACCAGCTCCAGTTCCCAATTTCAGTTTCCTCCAGTGCAGACTGTAGGAGACAGCACTGATGACTTAAGCAACTGGGCCCATAGCACCCATATGGAAGAGCTTAACTGAGTTCCTGATTATAGGCTCCAGGCTGGCCTTTGTGGGTATTTGGGGAGTCAGCCAGTAGATGAGGAGCTCTCTCTGTTTTGTCCATCTGTGTTTCCCTTCCTGTCTCTCTGCCTGTTGAAAAAAAGAACACACACAAGGAACTAATGTTTGTGAAATGTAAAAGGTATATAGTTGGATGATAAGGTAGCAAAGACGATACAAAGATAGAAATATCCTAAATAATTTATTATTTGAAAGGGACAGATGGGGACCGGGAGGGAGAGAGGTATGAAGGGAAAGACAGAAGAAGATAAAAAAGTGAAGAAGAAAGAGGGACAGAGAGAAAGGAGGGAGGAGCAATCTTCCATCTGCTGCCTCACCCTCCAAATGCCTACAATATGTAGGCTGAGCCAGGCTGAAGCCAGGAGACTGGAATTCAATTTGGATACCACAGATAGCATGGTAGGACTCAGATACAGGAGTCATCCATCATCTGGTGCCTCCCAGGGTGTTCATATGTAAGAAGCTGGCTCACAAGTAGCCAGGACTCAAATCAGGAACCCAGAAATGGGATGACAGCGTCCCAAGCAGAGACTAAATCACTTTTAACATCAAACACATGAATTTTATAAATCTTAACTGTTTAGGTAATCACCAGAAATTCATGATTCCTTTTAATCAAGACAAAAAGAATGAGCTCTGAGACATTTGTTACATTGGTATCTTTCATAATTTTTCATCCATGTATCCCTTGCAAGTGTACAGAGAGGATCTCATAATACTTAATGGAAAAAGAAATGATTAGCCTGCTCCTCTCCAACAATCTTAAAATTATGTCAGACCTGGTTGTAACAATGCCTTTTTTCATCTCCTGAAAATATCCCTTCTAGATAGTCTCAGTCCATTCCTCTCTGATTCTTAACTCTTTTTTCTTCCCTACTAGATCTAGACACTTTGAAGAAAGTCCACATTTCTTGTTGATCTAATGCTTTTCTCTGAATCTATTCACTGAAATCAAGAAAAATATGTTCCACGTTTCTTGTTGATCTAATGCTTTTCTCTGAATCTATTCACTGAAATCAAGAAAAATATGTTGTAACCACCCGCAGACTGCTTTAAACTGCCTTTACATACTCAAGAGACTCACTCACCTTTGTTAAAATCAATTTCAAGGCTCTTTGTTTTACCAGAAATATTTTATCAAATGATTTATGTTCTATTATTTCTAATAGTAGAGTCTGTTAGCAGTTGGACTTCATATATCAAGCAAGCTTTAATTTAAAGAACTAATTTTCTCTCTAATCTAGGCAAATACAATTGAAGTAATTCTAAACTAACTTAATCTGGCTCATTTTTAGAGATGCTTTTAGAGGATCTAAGAGAACACAATTCTATCTGAACAATCAGAAGCACCTTGGGTTGGAAGTGACTCACCGATACTCCTTGGTGTACTCAAAGTCTTGTTTGTTGTATGCAGGCTTTAGGAAATTGCACTCAATGACTCCAATTACTCCTACACCTTCTCCACGAGTTGGCTTAGAAAAAAATATTAATTTCAACACTCACATTATTGTTGACTGCCTGGAGGCATTTCCTTTAGATTCCAAACAATAAGAGAAAGGTTACATAATGCTCATGGGCAAATAAAGGCCATTAAGATCTAGAGAAACACAATATATTTCAATAGACTACATATATTACCTTGAACTGAAAACCAGTAAATTTGAGGGCAAAGACATTCAAAATCTGATCCATAGAGCCTGTGGATTCTTAAGGGATTAATGGACATTTCTACTTTACTCACACTGCTACCACTTTCAAGTCTCCTTCATATTCCAGGATTGTCTTAAGATTTTACTTGAGGGGGTTAGCACTATGGCATAGCAGGGAAGCCTCTGCCTAAGGCACTGGCATCCTATAAGCACACTGGTTCAAGGGCCAATGGCTCCACCTTAGAATCTAGCTCCAGGCTAATGGCCTGGGAAAGCAGCAGAGGATGGTTCAAGTCCTTGAGCCCCTGCCCCATTTGGGAGACCTGTAAGAAGCTCCTGGCTCTTGACTTTGGACCAGCCCAGCTCTGGATACTGCAGCCATTTGGGGACCAGTACTGCAGCAGATGGAAGACCTCTGTCTGTCTGTCTCTCCTCTCTCTGTAACTTTGCCTTGCAAATGGAAACAAATAAGTATTTTATAAGGATTTTATTTGAATAAAGATTTACACTTTTCTGGGCAGGTCTTTGGCCACTATAACGGTAAAGACACCCATGTCCCATGTGGAGTCCCTGGGTTCGACACGTGCCTCTGACTCCTGACTCCAGCTTCTTGCTAATAATGCAGATCCTGGAAGGTAGCAGTGATAAATCAAATAATTGGAATTCGACCATTCTGTCATTCAGGTACAAAACTTGGATTGAGTTCCTGGCCCCCAGTATAGGACTCAACTTCAGTTCAGCTGTTATGGGAATTTGTACAGTGAAGGAGAGGAAGCTAGCTCTCCAGCGTGCTCTCTCTTGTCCCATAAATACATTCAGGTATCTCTTTCTATAGCTCATTTAAAAAAATTTTTAAAGTATTAAAAATTTTTAAAGTATTAAAAATGAAGGTTTATACTACCATTCTAGGAACTGAAACTTTATCTGAAAAAAATAAGAATGCTGTGTAATATCATATCGTATCTATGAAAATAAACAGTTTTTCTACATATACAGGTAACTAAAAAGAGTCAGACTTCCAGCAACTTTTAGTTATAAGTTGATGCAGCAGGCTTTAGGATTTAAAATATTTTTTTTTCTTTAATGAAAGGAACCACATCATGATATAATTGAAATGTCATACAAGCATAAATTACTTATAGATCATATGTCAAGAAAGAAAACAAAACAGGCTGAAAATTAGCTCTCCTGGGCCTTATACTCATAAAACTTATCTTCCTACACACTATATAAAGCAGCTGGCCATTCTTTGTGCTTTAGCATCTTATCTGTGAAACAGAAATGATAGGAATACTAGTGGAAATCACAACATCAAATTGTCATTAAAGATCTTGTCAATATTTGCATAGTTTTATTTACAAATTATTTTCACATAATTTATCTTATTTCAATCTCTCAATCTCTACAAGTCATAGTATAGGTAATACAGGAAATATTGTTGTTTTCATTTTCTAGGTAAAGGAATTGAGCCTCAGGGAAATTAAAAGATTTCTCCAAGGGCACAGCTTAGAAATAGAAAATCCAGGACCCAAATATTGGGTCTTCAATCACCAATTTTTATGTGCTTTACAATTATGCTTTATGGATTTCCTAAGAAAATGAAAAGAAACACTTTAGACACTTATAAAGCCATAACACAAGGTGAAGTTGCTACTGTTTTAATTCTATCTCCTATTAATAGGTACCTAGAAAATGTACTCAGTTAAATTCCTGGGTTTATTAACACCTGCAAAGAATGAAAGGTAGATAGTTTTTCGATGCAAGATAGCTCCCTGATAAGACAGACTTCTAGAATCAGGATTTAATAAGTATGATATGAGATTAAAAAAAAAAAAACCACTAGTAATCTATCCCCTTCGTGTGTGTGTGTGTACATATTTATTTATTTATATGTATAATTCTCTCTTCCTACTCTTTTTAGTCCCATATAATAAAGAAACATTAATACTCACCTTCACCTGGCATCCCACCTTTTCAAAGCACTTTATGAGTCGATTGTTGTGATACATCATTATTCCAAACTGGTTACTATTCTTGCAGGAGAACCCAAAAGTGATTCTCACTTGCTTATTCTGAGAAGAAAATCATTAAGGAGACAAACACCCGGGAGCTCAGCAGACATTAAAGTATAAGAAACATCAAACCTTTCTACAGGGCATTCAAAAAATATACTTCATCTCTGTCCATGTAATCGTATTTTCAGGAATTTATCCCATGGAAAGTCAGGGATGTTCACAAAGGTTTATTATTAGTTAGAGATGTTTTTCCCTTATTAGGTATAGTAGCTGAAAAAACATAATTTAAATATTTGGCAATATGAGACTAATTAAATAAATGTTAGTACCCCATGTGGTCTATTCTGTCACTCTTCAAATTATGTCCTTGAATATACTTGAGAACATCAATAAATGCTCACAATATAATAAAAAGTATTATCATCTGTATTGTAATATATGTCATCAGCATAGAAAAGACTGTAAAAAATAACAAAATATCATTAATGATTCCAAAATCCCTAAGTAACAACAAACCATTTCTTATGACTGCTGTTAATTACTCAGTTTGTTGATAGAGCTCACAGGATTTGATAAGCCTGTAAATGATATAATAGAAATCTGTACACGTATAGGCAATAAGTTAATTTGTGCTAACCACATGAAACACAGTTAAAGCAAAACCAAGGACAAAAATTCCTATGAAACCTAAAGGACAGCAACCAGTCTTGTGTTTATAAGTTTTACAGAGAAGTTAATGAATTTGGGTATTTAAAATTAAACGAACTAATGATTAAATATTTAATTGTTAATTTAGGAGTATAAAGAGTACTATTCAAAAACCAAGAGAGTAAGAAAGATAAAATGGAAACCAATAAACAGACTTTTCATTAAAACAGTATGAAATCTTAATGTCAACCCGAGTTGAATGAAAACTTCTGCTACTTATTTTTAAAAAATGATCTTCATTGTTCCTTCCAAATGACAAGCTACTTGAATAAACAGCATGACAAATAGTTCAAGTACGATACAAATATACATACACACACACACACACACACACATATGTGATTTTTGGCTCAGAGCATGTAATTCAGGGGTGGGGAACCTTTTTTTCTGCCAAGGGCCATCTGGATATTTACAGTATCAATCAACTTGAAAATTAGCCCGTTACTGATTTATTGAATTTTGAGTCCTGTCTGTTGTTGCCTTGGCAGGGCCAGACCAAAAGATTTTGCCGGCCTTATACAGCCCACAGGCCAGACATTGCCCACCCACAGTTGGTTATGTTCTGGGTTTCAGAAGCTCAACTTCAAATAAAACTGTTCCAATTTTGAAACCAAGACAAGACAAAATTTCCCCAAAGAAAAACCAACATCATACACCATAAAACTAAAATTGCTAAAATAAAGACTGAAATATTTTCTTTGTATTGTACACTTTTAAAACTGTAAATTAAAGGGTCAGTTGGAGTAGGAAGCTTCCTGAATTAGAAGAAGAAAAAGCAGAAGGAAGAGAAGCTTTTGATAATTGAGGGATAAATTTCAATATCAATAATTTTGTACTTCAGTGACCTTGATGAAACCTTAGTAGTTTCCTTTACTCATGGCTACAGTGATTCCATTTAGCCCAGGTTCTAAAATTGGAAAGTAATTGGTTTAATCAGAAAGGGTGCTGAGAAGAGTTGAGGTACATACGGAATGCATGTATGCAAGCTGTGCTGACAGAAACCACAGAAGGAAAAAGTAGTGTATCCTAAAATGGTAGATGGAATGTACTGCTTTAAACTGGGCCTGGTAAACCTACAACACTCAGATCCTACACTATGTTAGATGATTTTATAATTAATTGACCTACAAGATGTTAATAATGCTAGCTTTGGCTTTGGTAAATTAGGTCTGTTAAGAGCTTTTCTAAATATGCTTCTTAGTAGACAAAGTATGTATTACCAAAAGGAGAAAACTGACTTGGTCATGTGACAACACTTAAAAATTATAGCATGGCAATTTCTAATTAGCAATCAGGGAATAAAAGATAAAGAAGTTAGATAATGCCTTTGATAAAGTAAATAGAGCTTTATAGATGTAGATAAAGCAAATATCCTTGAGTCAAAAATTACTAGAAAATAAATGGGAGGAGTAAGTCTTCATAACTGTACACTTTCAGTCTTTTAATAATTGTGTATTTTGCTCTAAATGCCAACAAAGATGCAAATAATTTCCACAGTTCATCTTGTCATTTTTCTTTAATATCTGAAACCTTCTTCTAAGGCAATGGGTGCGGTAGGGTATATGAAAAGAAGTTTCTGCTCCTCTATGTGGCTGCCTTTAGAAGAGGTATCAGGAAATTCGTGTCAAGCCAGCTAAAGATTCCTTTCACCCTAAAATACAACCTTAAATTCCCACTTTCCCAACTGCCATCAATGACATGTTACAAGAAGCAGCATTCTCATATCCAAAAGATTAACAAGTTGTAGTCAACCTTTTGTTTACGTCAATGTCATAGACCACAAAGTTCCAGTACAAACACATGATACGAATTACTTCTTATTGCAGGCAGTTTCAAACCCAATTGTTCATTGGAATCAGCTTTATTTAAAAAGATTTCAGAGTCAGGAATTTCATCTAATGCTTAGGATGCTGGTTAAGTTACTTGTGTTCTGGATTGGATTTTGATTCCTGCCAACAGCTCCAATTCCAGCTTCCTGCCACTGCATACTCTGAGAAGAAGTTGTAATGGCTCAAGCAATTGGGTCCCTGCCATCCACATGGGAAGCCTGAGTTGAATTCCTGGCTCCAGGCTGCAACCTCTTCCCACCCAGGACATCTCAGGCATTTGAGCAGTTAACTAGCAGATTACAAAACTTTCTCTTGATCTCTCTCTCTCTCTGCCTCTTGAATAAATATAATTTTAAAAACTGATATAAATGTTTCAAGATCCACTGAACCAAGATCTACAAAATCTCAAGCCTTTGTTATTCTAAAAGTTTCCATGTGATTTCTCATAAAAACTAGTGCACAGACTGGCATTTAAGAAATACTTTCTGTAGCTGATTTTGTGGCATAACACGTAAAGCTGCTGCCTGGGATGTCAGCATCTCATATGAGTACTGGTTCATATCCCAACTGCTCCACTTCCAATCCAGCTCCCTGCTAATGGATAAAGCAGTAAAAGATAGCCCAACCACTTGGGCCCTTGACACTGATGTGGAAGACTCAGATGAACCTCCTGGCTCCTGGCTTCAGCCTGGTCTATCTGGGGAGTGAACTAGTAAGTAGATGAATCTCTGTAACTCGGCCTTTCCACTAAATAACTGAACCTTTGACAAAAATACTTTGAGTACACTCACACAATTTGTACTATAACACACATAATTTTCATGAGAAAAGGAAGTTTTTTTTAATTCTGTGCCAATCTGGAAACTGAATCATGCAACGAAAAAGTCAGGTACATATTGTTGTAAGGATACTGTGAAGGTAGGCTTATATATGTCATATCCTACATTGGCCAGGCTCTTGGCAATCAACTGTGTAGTCACCTTCTTTTGACGTAGAAAAATTTTCATTCGTGGTTTCATATACAGAACACCACAAAATGCCTATGGAACAGTGAAAGGCAAGTTATTATGTGGCATTTCCCATTCTATTAACTTCCCCATAATACACAGCCAGCAACTGAAACATATTCTGGGCAAAGATACCTTGTTTCTATACCTTGTTATACTACATCAACTAGCACATTAAAATACTGCTGACCAAACTGGCTGAACTATTTCAATGGAGACAGTGAAAAAGAATTCTAGTACAGGGTGAAAAACTTGCCATCTTTACATAACTAAAACCAGAGCTTGTTCTGTAAGATTTTCATGTTGTAGATCTTACCTCCAATTGGCGCAGAAACCTCAGTCTTACTCACCCGTAAAGAATACTCTGTTTCTGGCAGCTCAGAGGCAACATCACCAGTCTCTTTCTCTTCTGCGTCAAAGTCTGATACCAGGATATCATACTGATCTGTATCAAAGTCCAACTCAGACTTCCCATCTTTATTTCTGGGTAAAAGAGACAAGTACCAAGCTAACAAAAACTGGCTCCAAAGGACAAAAATGCACTAGGAACCCAACAGAAAAGGAATTATATGAGTCAAAACTCGGGTACCTGTATCTTTTACTGACCAACAGCGCAAAGGAACAGCCAACCAAATGGTTTAAAGATCGCACAATATTGAGGGATATTTCCAATCTAAACAAATCTCCTATGCTTCATAAAGGCAGTGATGCCAACTTCACAAGGAAATAAAAAGAAAAGGAATGTGCAATGTGATCTGATAAATCAGAT
The DNA here is from genome assembly GCF_017591425.1 of Ochotona curzoniae. Classification (NCBI taxonomy): domain Eukaryota; kingdom Metazoa; phylum Chordata; class Mammalia; order Lagomorpha; family Ochotonidae; genus Ochotona; species Ochotona curzoniae. The sequence continues at coordinate 32,462,394 of NW_024467087.1, read as the reverse complement.
GGACGTCAGCTATCTCCCAAAGTAGGATCTTAAAATAGATCGTAACTTTCTGGGTATTACTGGAGAAGTCATTTAATACCACTTTCCCTAATTGATTGAAAGGATGAACCAAAGCCTACTTGTACAAATTTCAGCAATAATATAAGGATTAATGAGATGCCAAGATTTAACTTTTTTTTTCAGAGGTGGCGGGGGGGGGGGAAGATTGTTAGATAAATGCCATATATTGGTTCTGGCTTTGTGGTGAAAAATTAAGCTGTTACCTGCAACACTGGCATCCTGTATCAGAGTACCTGTTCGAGTCCTGGCTGCTCCATTTCAAATCCAGCTACCTGCCACCATGCCTAGAAAGGTAACTGTGGATGGCCAGAGTACTTGGACCACTGCCACCAAATGGGACATCCAGATGGATTTTCTGGCTCCTGGTTTCAGCATAACCCAGCACTTGCTGGTGTAGCCACGTGGGGAGTGAACCAGCAAATGAAAGCTCTTCTCTCTCTTTCTCTCTATCTCTCCCCTTTTCTGTTAACTCGATTGAAAAAACAAATCTTGGGTTTTTTTTAAAGAATAGTATATATTTACTATGCTTCTAAATACCATTTATGTACTTATCAATTAAATACAATAGTGTCAATATTTCTTTCACAAAGACACCTCTTCCCTTAATCTTTCTCAATCACTTAGCTTTGGTTAATTCCAAGATCCTGGAATAAATCACTAATCACTGCCATAGAGAAAAAAAAAAAACATAAGATTCACTTTTGTTCCTAGAAAAAAAAAAATTGAACAAATGATATGTCATGAAGAAAATCCGCAAATTGGAACAAAGGTTACTAAAATTTGTTCTGTGGAACAATAGCCCCTCAAGACACTCTTAAATAATACATAGGCAGGTGTGTGTATGTTTATCAAATACAATTGAGAAAAATTCTTAGCCCTCAGAGTCACCTCAAGATCTTCTAGTGATTTCTCCTTCAACCTGCAGACGTCAAACTCACAGCTGCTGTATTGAAGATCTCTCCTTTTATAGAACTGGACCACAGTCACTGTGGCATGTAGTCTGTGTGAAGCCCATGAAACTCACCATCTATTCTGGACTTTTAGGATAAGCTAGATCCACACTACCTCACTCTACCATAATGCATACAGTTACAGGACCTCCCTCCTTCCCCCTTTCCACATCCAAGGAAAAGAGGCCTGGAGATTACTTTTTAAAATTGGGAAAGGTTGCTTTTAAAAATATATTTGTGTATCTAAAGGCACATTGGCCTCTGAAATCCTCCAAGAAGTTCCTGAGTAAAGCAATGTGGTAAGCTTTGTTTAAGGCGGCTTTTCTCAAACTTACTTGACTATGTAACCATTTATTTATAGAACATTTAGGACCATATAACTGAGAAATCACATACGCAGTAAAAACATGTATGTGTATAAAACTCAATGTGTATAAAGCACTAGAAATTCCTCATATGTAATACAAATTAAAATATTCAATGTTTTCCTAGTAGGGCACAGGGAAAAACTATTTAAATTATGAATGCTTAAGCCTGTCTTACTGCTTTCTTTTTATTTGTAAGTACACATATAAACTAGCATTGTTTTTTTTAATCTAAGATTCATCCTGGTAAGAAATGAGACAAAATACTTGACCTAAGGAGAAAAGGAAGAATAAATATATAAATAAGCAAACATACCAGTAACACTTTTAGTTCAAATTAAAGGTTTTAGGTTTTCATGTTTAGAATTTAATACACTTTTAAATGTATTCCATCTGACAAGTCAAGATTAAACAAATGGTAGATCACAGAATATTGCTTTATTAATTCTAAAGACACGATCTTAAACTAACCTCATTATAGTTAAAATGCATCTGCTTCAAAGATTTCTCTACTTCTAATAGTCACTCAAAAAACCCTAATGCGGAAGTCTACTTTTTGAAGATGGTGGTTGTGCTTTGTTATTCTCATTTCTTTTTCTGTCATACTTCATGTCCACTATCAAATACGCAAAACAACTATCATTCACCAACCTCAAAACAATGCCCATGAATGTGAAATACACATTTATAAAGGATCCTGTGGTTCCTGGACAATGATAAACTTTCTTGTTTATTTATGGCAATAGCCTCAGGATATGCATGTCTTCACCTTGAACATTTCACCAACAAGAACTACTGGGTCAAAACAGACCTCCAGTTCTAGCAGAAAGTTACAGAGAAGTATATAAGGAGATAGGCATTTGTGTTAAAAATTTATCTACTTTTCTTCCTCCAAAAGATCTATGAAAATGTGATTCATCACACCACCTTTGCTCATTAGAATACATCACCTCTGGAATACAATACCTGCGCATGTTCCAAATGAGAACACGAGTGCCTTTTTTGCCTGGGATTGCATCAAACTGGGCCAGCAAGTCCTTTTCACTGTTGAAAATCGAATAGTTCAAGATGGCTTCTAAACTGGGCAAGGAATCCTCAGTAATAATCATTCTTTGTAAAACCAAACACAGTCAAAGAAAATTAATATTTTAAGAGGATGCTATCAAGATGGAAGATCTGCCTTTTGAGTTGCATGTTTAGGCAAAAATATGGACATAAAGCACAGGCATTACTGCTACAAAAGAATGAATGGAAGGAAATGAGTAAAAGTGATAGAGACCATACCCAAATCAGATATTTCTACAGATTATAGTTTCGAAGGTATTATATCAACAAAGGCAGTCACAGTCTGATATTCACGCAAAAGATCAAAGTTTAAACTTTTAAACTCTTGGGAAGCAATGACTCAAACTTTACTGCTATAATTGCCCCATCAAATAACTTTGGTGTCTCACAGAAATCACAGCTGGTCCAGATACAAGGAAATGAGATATTCTGTTATGACATAAGCTGATAAATATGGTGATTTTAGGAAGATGAAAACAAATGTAGCTACCCCAAAAGGGGGGGGGGAAAACAGGGGTGCCCTGGGAAATTTACGATGAGTTAAACACATATTGAACAATAAAAAGTTCTATATAGAAAAGGCATTTCTAAGTTTTTGTCAAAGATCTATTTACTTTGTAAGTATTTAATAGAGGAAAATTTCAGTCGATTGGAACACATCTGAATATGTCTTTAAAAATTATGACATATTCAAAATACGAAATACCAAATGATAGCTGATTTTACTCTGAAGTAAGCAGTCCCCTTCAAAGTATTTAAACGAGACTCATTTTAAGCAACATTCTCCACATTCAGAAAGGATATTGTTTTGCTGGTTGAATGGAACAATTGGTACAATAACTGCTTGAGCCTGGACCCGTTCCAGATAGGTCTGTGAGAGCAGTCCGACAGTGAGAGTACTTCCATTCTTGCTGAAGACCAGAACATCCTTTCCTAGCCGCATGGAACCTGACTTGAAACCATTACCAAAGACCCCGATGGGACGATGACTCTTCTTTATTACTTTATCCGTAAAGCCAAAGCTGTAATTGCACAAAGAAAAAAAAATAAATTAGAGAGGTAAAAAGCAATCTAAGATAGGTAGGTGACAGGCAGAATGTTTGGGCTTACAGATAAAGAACGCTGGTAAAGGTCCTCTTTTTTGTTTCCTTTTGGTATTTCTGGTCAGAAACTACTAAGGTAAAAACATATGAAATTATTATGGGGTTATGGGTCAGACTTTCCTGTGTGGTTTGTGTGTACTTATACAGTAGTCTCACAACATTAAAATTACATTTGGATAAAGATTAAGAAGGCCCCCTTTCACTGGGCAACAGAACTAGAGAAAGCCTTGGCCAGTTGCCTTTCTCATCTAGAATAAATGGCTCTGATTTCTAGAAATAATCTTAGTATAAAATGAAAAGGGTAGTTACCTAGAGAGAGTAGCCAAAGTATCAGACAGTAGGACTGGTCAGGCTAATAGACGAGGCATTTCCTCATCTTCTGGAAATATGAACATCAGAGATCATGTATCTTGACGAATTCAACTCTCCACCCAAAAGATGACCCTTCCAATTCTTACCCTCTGCCCCATCTGCCGGGACAGTTCACTGAAATGTGGCCAAGAGATAAAAATAGGTAGTTCTGCCTCTGAAGAGCAGCAAACAGCTGCAGTATACAGTCTCTCTTGTTCTATTAAGGGCCTTTCATCAAAGTCACCTCAACAAACTCTGTAGCTCCTTAGGAGTACATTAATCTGAGAATCAGAACTTTCCGCTTTCTTACATTTCCCATAAAAATACAAACCAAAATAAGAGAACCTAATTAAAAATTTAAGGTAAGAAATCTAGAAAACGATCATCTTCTATCTTCCCTCACCACAAATAAAACCAATTGTAGGGACTGTCTCTCTTCAGAGTGACTAATTTTACAAGGTTGTACACTATTATTCATTCAATAAATATTTATCAAGCAGCTGGTATACGACATGTGCTGTGTTAAACATTGGAGATATAAAGTGCTAACAAAAAGAGACCAAATTCTCACACACTTGGTTAACAAGCTATGGAAGGATTTCATACACTACAGATTAGATGCTTTTCCAATATCAACAACAAAAGACTATATGCCACTATCAAGCATCACGGCCTTGGCTCTCACTGTCTTGAACAGAGAGGACTACTTCTATTTTCACTTCTGAAAGGTTGTGATTTCATGCTTAGCTCATAAGAAAGGGAATTGCCTTTTGATTTTTCTATCTCAGTGTTATACAATCATACCCATTATATCCTTCTAGTTTTCTTTACAGGAGCTTTGTTCAGTCTGCAAATAAATCCAACAACAGAGAAAGGAAATTTCAAGGGCAGTAGACCTTTGAAAAAACTAAAAGAACATTGAGTTCTTGTGCTGTCATTGAGTGCTATACATTGGTAAGTTCAAGATTCAGGCACTGCCATTCTTCTTATGTAAGAACTGGTTGAAAAACATCGGAATATTATTTAACACTTAAATTCTATATCACATGTAAAAGATATTCATTATAAAGTAGTATTCAAAGTTTAATTTTTAAATATTTCTTTATTTTTATTGGAAAGTCAGATATACAGAGTGGAGGAGAGACAGAGAGAAATATCTTATGTCCATTGATTCACTCCCCAAGTGGCTGCAATGGCTGGAGCTGAACCGATCTGAAGCCAGGAGCCGGAGCACTTATGGGTCTCCCACGCAGTTGCAGGGTCCCAAGGCTTTGGGCCGTCTTCAACTGCTTTCCCAGGCCTCAAGCAGGGAGATGGACGGGAAGCAGGGCTGCTGGGACACGAACTGACACCCATATGGGATCCCAGCATGTGCAAGGTGAGGACTTTAGGCACTATGCTACTGTGCTGGGTCCTCAAAATTTAATGTTAAACTAACTCTACAAGTTATTGTGAGAATTGTCATGTGCTGATCTCTACCTGCACTTCAGATTTAATATCACATCCAAAAACTCAGGACTGTTCTTAATCTTACCCACCCTGCAAAATAAATTTGTTTAGTCAAATTATATGCAAATTTTCTCTAATACCACAAACACTTCGATTAGATAGTCAAGGAAAAGTTAAGAAAACCAGAATAATATACTACCTCCTTAATTCCTAGGCCTTTTTTGTCACCTATCACCTCCTTTTTCCTTTCTAAGAATATAAAGCATCATTGTGTTACTTAGATGGGGGAGACCAAATGATTACAAAAAGTTGAAAAGACTAGTGTGGGGCAAGGCCAGAACCAGGATAAAAAGGAATCAAAATAATGAGAAGCTGGAAGCTATGGACATTTTTCAGTTACATTTTACTTAACTCTTCCCATGTGCTCTTTTTTTCCCATCAAGTTCCCATGCTAGATACTGTATTTAACTGTAGATCTGCAAAATGGATGCTACATACCTTCAAACACTACCTAATATAAAAGCCCTTAGCACATAATACAATTACAAGAAGGAATTTAATATAGTTTGATAACAGCTTAATAATTTTCCACAGAGCCATCTTGGCTTAGACAGGTGCTCTCTCTTTTGCTAAGGCAGTTGTGTTCTATTCTGTCACGTAAGAGATGGTGTGTTTACACATCTAGGGGGCTTGGATACCAGCTCTTCGAGCAGAATGCAAGAACAAAACAGCATGTTCATGAGAACCTTAAAATGTCAAAAGTCTAGAATCCAGAGAGGGGAATTAATTTGAACTCTGATTCAATGAAACCAGCCTTATCAAAATCCCATGGACATACAAGGGTACTTCAGATAGTTTGTGGAAAATTAAAATATAAATTTATTGTGACACAAAAATATTTCAAACACATGCATAACTTTTTCATAATATGCATTCCATTAACTTTTTGAGGCCTTTTTATACACGATAAGCACTGTTGTTACCTACATATATTGGTGATGTAATACATCATATAAAGGAATCAAAGACTGTTAAGCATACTGTTATTATCTGGCTGTAGAACAGGTGTGGGGAACTTCTGACCCAAGGGCCACACAAGGCCAATGAAATCATTTGGTCTGGACTTGCCAAAGTCAGCCTGTGCAACGGGACTTAAATTCAATAAATCTATATATCAGGCGCATTCTTAAGCTGACAATTTTGTATTGATTAAAAATCATGTTATAAATATTGCAATGGCAGTATGAAAGTTCCCCACCCCTACCACAGAACAACAAGACTTACTAAGAAATGCACCTCTGAGCAGGAGTAACAAATGGCTTCAATCTGTTGCGCTGAATTTGTTTTAATCCCTGACCTTTGAAAGAAGTTTTCCACCTGCTTAAAAAGGCAGCTGAATATATAACCCAGTAGATTCACATACTACCATCAGCAGCTAAACAGAACTGTGGACTTTAAAGGAATTTAACAATATGCCTTTTAAAAAAATTTGATCTTCATTTGAATCAATGTTGATGGAAGTAACCATTGCTGCAGTTACACAACTATTTTATCAGCCTGAGAAAAAGAGGAGCAGCATAAAGTGTTGTAAAATGTAAACAGGATAACAATGAATGTTATAAGTCAGGTCAAACAGTATTTTGTGAGCTTAATAATTTTGCATAATCACTCCCATTTTTCAAACTATAAAAGTAATGTGTCTTTAAATGTAAAACAGAAAACATACTGAAAAATAATTTTCAAAGCTACCTCTAAATTCAATTATGTAAACAGAGTACAGGAAGCAGAACCCTAAGTTAGGATCAAACTAAAGTATGTTGCGTAAATAAATGGGATCTTTTGGCTGATTCAAATTTGTTGAAGATCCAATCATAAAATTGTAAATATAGTACGTTAATAACACATTCATTAAAACTTTAACTAAAATTAATTTTTAAACAAGGATCCAGCTCAAATTAGTTAATATTATTTGGCACCACAGAGGAAAAATCTATAGTTTAAGAAATTTCTGCCTGTTTAACTTCATGGGGAATACAATTTTGAATTGATGATACTCATCCTTCACATTGCCATTTGTATGTCATTCCCAAAACTAGATTAGCTCCCTCTGTTACATGCTCTCAAAGAAACTGTATTTTTTCCATTATGGCATTTATCCCTTGGTAGAACAGCCTGTTGAGTTACATTGTTAGTCAACTGATATCTTAATCACTGAACTGTCAGTCCTTTAAGAACGAGTGTCATGGCTGTCCGGTTCATCATTTCTTTTCAGATGCCATGCCTATAGGTGCTCATTAGGAATTTGTTGAATGAATAAAAGAATCAGTCTAGAACAAAAATGGTTGCAATTATTTTGAAATCTTGCTCCTCCTCCCTCTTATAACTAGAACCTGGTTTCACGGATACAGTTCTACAAACAAAAATGGAAGGATATCAGATTTTCTGGGCTATTTGATTCCCCTGTCACTGGGATAAGGTGGATATAAGAAAACAAAGGATTTGGGGTGTAAGGGCAGGGGACTGGTACATACAGAATTGTACATATAAATATTTTGATTCCATCTCATCTATGAGCCTCAAGAGATAAAAACTGCTGATGCTGTAAGTTATGGAAAGGGCCAGCTCTCTAACTCTACCAACATACGTGAGCATATTCTTGTCTCACTTATAAAGGCTTTTCCTAAACATTCATGTAATTAGAAGGGTATGAAACACAAGGAATACAGACTGCTGAAAATGAAACATAACCACTTTCTTTGCCTAAACCTCACTTTGTTTATTGGACTAATCCAAGAGACTTCTTATGAGCAGGGACAACTACAACCACCTGCAACTGCTTACCATTTTTATAATTCTGAGCCTCCCCCACAACTCCCTGCCATTGTTACTAGTATTTCTCACATTCTAGCTCAGGAAGCCACAGGAAGGGAAATCAACAGCATCACTGAAAAAAGAAGAGAGAAGGAAACAGTGGAGGAAACACTCATCTTCCACTGAATGATATGTGAAGATAATGAAATACAGACTTAAGAGTCTCGACTTTTAAAGTAATTAAGGGAACTGAAGAATGGCAACAGAAAACTAGCACCAGCTTCACAGTCAGCAAAGAGAATTCCCTAGCCTGGCAACTTAAATCATATGTGTGAATGCCTTCTATCTTGCTTTCACAGGGTTTGAATAAGCAAACACAAGCATCTTCGTGTTTCTAATTCAAAATTGCCCCAACTGCAATGGTCGATGTGGTTGAATCTGATAAAGGAGCTGTGTTATCTGTAAACTGGAAGTCTCAGAAAAATTAAGTTTTCCAGGTCTTCACATTTGCAGTTCTTTTTCCCAAGAACTTTCCTTCCTTGTTTCCTGCACTTCTATCTCATTAAATTCTACTCTCCTGTAGATGTCCGCTTAATCGATATTCCATCCTGGGGCATCTGCCTAACCTATATGGTCAGTTTGGATTCCCTACTGACTCATCTCAACATATCCTGTGCTTTCCTATCGTTACCTGGATCACGTTTTCTTAAAATTATTTGCATAACTCTCTGCATGGCCAGCCTAGACTGTCAGCTCTGTGAGGACAGAAGCAGCAGCTGTAGCAGAACCAGTGCCCTGGCACCCAAGAGGCACTTAAATACTCTGTTGAAAGACTAAGAGACAGAACAATGCAACATCTTGAATGTATTTCATAAAACCAAAATAAGATAAAGAGAATGAAAACATTTTTTACCTCAGCATTCGGTGCAGTCTAAGAGGTGTCATGCCACATCCATCATCAGTAAAGGTTAAACAAGGTTTATCCTTGACCTCCTCAACATCTATAAACACCGTCCTGGCCGATACATCTGGATCTACAGCATTATCTGCAAAAGGTAGAAATCTGTGATATTAGATCCCACTTTCAAACATTTGACCAAAATCTTTTGTCCTGTGTCCCAAGACATGGAAACTATCTTTTATTCCCCTCACGGGTATGTTCCAGATGGTGAGCAGGGAATATTAACAGTCATGTATTTACTGAGCTACAAAGGACAACATGCATGATGGCAGATGTGGTTATGAAGCAGATTTCTAAATTTCATATAATCACCTTTCCTTTCAGGATCTATGCGATGGATCACTATTCCTAGATACAAAGCATTCTGCTCCCACTTTGTCACTTTTTGTCTGTTAAGCAACTTCATTGTGAACACATACAGTAAATAGCAGCTCAAAAGAAAGGCAGAGGCAGTGTTTTTGGTAAAAAGATTCATAGGGCCCTCATCGTCACAAGCTGCCTCCTGAGATGCCAGTATTGCGTATGGGCACCCATTCAAGACCCAGCTGCTCCAACTTACATTCCTTTAGCTGCCAGCTAATGAACTGGGAAAAGCAGTAAAAGACAGCCTAAGTGCTTTGGCCTCTGTAGCCCTAAGGGAGACGCACAAGAAGCTCCTGGCTGCTGGTTTCAGCCTGCACCAGCCCCAGCCATTGATTCATTCTGTGGAATGAACCAGCAGATTAAAGATTCATATTCTCTCTCTCTCGCCTCCTCCCTCTTTCGTCCCCCTCCCTCTTTCTATAATTCTGCCTTTCAAATAAAAAGTAAACCCCTAAAAAGTTCATGTTACACACATTACAGTTTAAGACTTTTTCTTTACATCACTTCCTTTTAATTAACAAAGATATCATCACCATACCTGTTTACAGCCTAAGAGACAGTGAAAGAGTTGGATGTTAAATATCAAAACATTCAACGACCTACCTAAATCCCAGGGATGGTAGTTAGCATGCTTACAGAGGAATACTTCTGATTAATGTTAAATAATAAAGATGAAGCTGTCTTCCCCTGATGAAATGTAGACCATAGAATTAAAGTTTAAAAATATGAAAAGTTTACATGACTCCTCCTGAGTTACATCTATACAATATGTTAATTATTTACGACACCAAAGTTGGGACTGGCCTGTGGTACAGCAAGCTGGACTATCACTTGTGATACTGGAATCCCATATCAGAGCATTGGTTGGAGTCCTGTCTGTTTCACTTCCAATCAAGCTCCTCACTGCTGTGCATGGGAAAGCAGCAGGAGACTGACTCAGGTACTTGGATCCCTACACCCACATAGGATATCTGAATGGAGTTCCTGGTTCCTGATCTCAGTCTGGCCCAGCACTGTTGTAACCATTTGGGAAACAGACCAGTGGGTTTAAGACGTTTTTCCTCTCTCTGTCACTCATGCCTTACAAATCAATCAATCATATTTAAAAATACTCCAAAGTCATAAGTATAGCTACATTCCTAACAACAGCAACACAAACTGACAAATATGTTTCATAATTATTCCTGTCTTTACTGGCTCTTTAAGCAAGAGACTTCAGCTTCTACTTCCCTTCCTTTCCATGGCATCTTAAATTGTATCACTTATTCTATATGGCTGAGATGAGTTTTCCACTGGGAATTTTCTTTACAATCGAGAGAAACATTACATGTGCTGCCATCCATTTTACCATTAACAGTATCAGTTAAATCACATGGATGTGTGGAATGCCCATCAAATCAAACAAGATGGACTAATTTTTAAGAGCCACAAAAGAATTGCCAAAGTCACTGACATAACTGCGACTGACTGTAACCTGCAAGTCTTGGGAGCAGTATGGCTTCACATATAGCCCCATAAGGAAGGTAAAGAAACCTTACACAGTCAATCTTTAATGACCTATTGAGGCCTAAGCCCCATATATGGTGGTGAGATAAGTGGGTTAACTTTTGGCGTGAGTTACAATTATATACCATGCAGTGGTGGCTTTATCAGAAATACATGTCGTTACTTTGTAAGATGCAGTATTTTCCCCTTGAATGATGGAAGGATTTAGCACGGTATAGCCACACACACCTGTTTTCAGACACTTCACTTGGCAAGCAGACCCTGAGCTGTGTTGGCACTTCATAGTCATTCCTACTGATAGACAGCCAAAGCCACTGAGGACACAACACTTGTCTATCAACAGGACTTCATTTATACATTGACAACTTTGGACACAGAAGAACTTTTTTCCAAGGCTTCATGACCATGAACAATTAAAAAACATATCAATTCTAGTTACACATGTATACAACAGTATATTCAACAAATAAGCATGTAGCCCTCCTGAAAAATCACTTGTAACATTTCCTCTTTATTGCAACTTTTACCCAAACTTTGATACATGAATTTTTTATAGGAATACAATAAGCAAATTTAACAGAGGCACTTCAAGAGTTACAAGACACATTCCAGGAGCAGCTAGATATTTTATCTCCTTGGCTGGAAGTTCATGGAGTACCAAAGAGGAGGCACAGGGAGGCCAGGGTCAGGCAAAGAAGCAGGGAGATATCAGCTGGAGAGGCAGGGAGCATGCTGTTTGGCAGGCAGTGGCAAGCAGCACTTTGCACATACTATTAATTTTACATGGTTTTTCACCTAGCCTCAACAAATGAAATTACAATAATAATGAAGTTGACCTCAACAATGAATTTACAATAAGGCACCAATCTGGTGACTAGTTTCAATCCTACTTCTTGCTGCTTAACTCTCCCAAAAGTTGCCAGCAAGTAACATGTGCTACCATATCCCAGGAAATCTATCCTCTCCCCCCAGGCCAGCTCAAGCTGCCTAGAAACATGTAGAACAACAAGAGAACCCTTACTCCTCTCCTGCCACCTCCCCCCTAGATTAGACTAGCACCTACACTACTGGATTCTGGAGTTTTCATTCCCCTTAAACAGGGTGCACTATCCCATGTGCTACCAGATCCTGGCAAGTTTTATCTGTCCCAAACCTGGACCACACCTATTCCTTAGAGGAAAGATTTTCTCTAAATTCCTCTGACTCACCACTTAAGCAAGAGCACAGGATTCCTGCGGGAATCTCTTTTACCCTCTACCTTGCTCTATTGTGCTGGTCCCCATGTAGAAACCAAGTTAGAGGGTAAGATGGATTCCCAACTCTTGTCTTTCTACACACCATTGTGACTGAAGCTTCATACCTCAACAGAACCTAGAAGGCAATTGAGAAATTACTCGGTAACAGCCTCTCAAGAAATACTAGAGGGTGAATGAGACATGGCTTTCAGGTGGTGTGTGTGTGAACATTCGAATGACCACAAGTTTGAAATGTAAAAGCTTTTTTGTTTGTTTGTTTTAATTCTTTCCTCTCCGCTGTCCTACACATCACCAGGCTCTTTCTTTCATGTGTTAGCTTTTCCTTCTGTCATTGTCTTAGCTTTACAGGGCTTATTTCTTCTCAAATGAGCTATTGTGATCAAACCTAACTAGCCTTTGCAATCCACATCTCTCTTCAATTCGCCTTACCCACAGCTGCAAGATTAATTCTCCTGAAGTTCTGACCATGACATTCCCTTGCTCAGAAAACTTCCCAATAATAAAGAGCCAAATACCACAGCTTCCTAGTCACATTCTGGTCCGAGTTCACCTTTCTAATCTCAGTTCCTACTGCTACTTGGAGTAAAAAAACACCAACATTTGAGCCCTGGATTTGACACTTAATACATATATAGCTTTGGAAAAGTCACTTAAACTCTCCGAACCTCTGCTTCCTTATTTACAGGGTAGAAAAATAGTTTTCTCTGCAATGGTAAAGTGAAAAGGCACTTGTGAAAATTTTTTGTAACCCTTCGAAGACAGGTAGATTTTCCTTTTTAATTTGTGAAACCCATGTTCCGATTAAATTCAGTGTTCCTAAGGCCTGTGTGCCCCCCTCATACGCACATGTCCCAATCCTTCAAGTCTCAGAGCTCACATATCCCCTCTTCCAGAAAGGCTTCCCTCACCCTCCTCTTCCTGGTATACTGAAAGACATAGTTCTTCCCCTTGAACTCCCACAGCATGTGGATGTATCTTCATTGACCATTTTCCACTTGGTTGTTACATAAAGCACCGACTTCTGTACATGTTTTATCTCCCTTACTGTAACAGTCGATCTATGTTGTATTCATTTTTGTACCTAGCACTGTGGCCTGTGTGCAGTGGGCGCTCGATAAATATTTATCAAATGAATAATTCACGAGAAGATTAATGCAAAAATGTTGAAGGAAAATACAAAACGAAGGCTCTAGCTCACCAGTTAACACTTTGTTTACCCACCAACAGCTGTGATTCAGTTTTAACATTTGTGTCTGTACATAAGGTTGCCTGCATGCGTGTGTACGTCTGAAATATAGAGATGGACTCACAACTCAAGACTGGAAGTGTTTTGCTTAGGCCTAGGATCTTTCTGTTAGTCCTTACAATGAAAATCATGCACAAGTCAAAACTTCAAATTCACAACTCCTTTAATCACCTGTACAATATGCACAGCACTGCACAGGTAAACGGGTTTGGTGAGGTCTAACTGCGCAGGCACAACACCTTTCTATTTCTCAGTACATTGTTAAACTTTTTTTTTTTTTTGGTCTTTTTTCCTAAGTTCTAAGCACATGAGTTTGGGCTCATTCTGCAGAGGTGCAGTGGAGCTATTAGTCTCTGTTTTCTGAGTTTCCAAAGTCACCAGTGTCACTTTTCCCCCTGCCCTTTTCTAATTACAGCAGCTAGCACCAAAAGCATACAATATCGTCACGCCATGGGCACTACAGTCAAACGAATCCTCCAAGTTTTCAGCACCTTCCAAGTAATTCTTTTGACTTTATCTCCTCCAGTTGCCCACCAACTTCTTCACCAGGATAGCTCTGATGCCAAGGTCCAAGTGCCTTCTTAAGCAGCACCTGGGACGCCTTTGGGGAACTTTGAAACCATTTTTAGGCTTTTGTTCTGTTTCACCTTGCCCCATGAATACCTTCCTTGGGTCCATTTCTGAAGTATTTATAATGAGCTCTGCAGTCAGTTACATTTTGTGTAGTGTTGCTTTTCTGCCTTGCTTTCCATACACACTACACAACACATCGCTGCTAAAGCCGGCTTTGAGGGGTCAAGCTTTAAAAGCCAAACTCGAAGGGAGGGAGAGGTGAAGTTCTCTGTGTTCATTCCAGCGGTGTGAGGGCGCTCGTGGACCACAGAGCAGGCCCTTTGCAGTTGCAAGGAGCCAAATGCACTCGTGTCATCTCTTTAGAGATGTCCCATCATTCCTAGACTTTCTTGTCTTGAAAAGTTCAAGCACTGCGCTCTGTGGAACCTTCCCCATGTCTCTACCTGCTCCTCTACAACGGACGGACGCGTAATTTGGCATCCATCGCCACCCCTATGGAGCCCAGCGGCCTCAGGAGGCGATATTTTAACAGATCTCCTCCTCCTGCCTACAGACTAAGCTATCCTGCAGTGCCCGGAACATCCCAAGCCAGAAAGAAAAACAAACAAACAAAACCCAAAAATCAATAACAACAGCAACAACAACAAAACACCCGGGAATCCTAACTTTTAAAACACACCTAGCTTGCATTGGTTTGGGTCGCTGCATCTCGTTCCCCGGCGAGAGCCCTGCTGCTCCGGGCGTCTGAGGGAGCTGGGGCGGGTCCCCAGGCCCCCACTCCAATGCCGGCCCACCCCGCGTGTGCTCGGCGCCTTGCTCTAGCGTTCGCAGCACCACGCTGGCACCCCTGCCTCTGGCCACTGCGGCCGGCTTCACCCTCGCCACTCACCTAGCAGCTCTGCGATGGCACTGAAGGGTCGCGTGTGGCTGCTGGAGTTGCTCTGTAGGTAGCGGGGGCTCATCTGGGGGCGAGAGAAGGTCCCGTCCCGCGTGAGGCCTCGGCCCGCCGAGCCCTCCCCACGCGCGCCCCGCAGCCCCGGGACCCCCGGAGGACGCGCGCGCCTTCGCCCTTCGGGGAACTCCCCCCCGCCATTCCGCCACACACACACACACACACACACACACACACACACACACACACACACACACACACACACACACACACACACACACACACACACCCCGACCTACCGTGCTCAGGCGGATCCCCAAGGCCTGCGGGGCGCTGCCCGGCCGAGCCAGCCCGCCACCGGGAGCTCCAGGGCCCGCGGAGGCCCCTCGGGACAGGAGCATTTTTTTGGCCGCCACGGTACTAGCTGGTTGCCGGCGGACTCCTCGCCCGGCCGTCCCGGAGCAGCGCTAGCTCACTCCCGCTCGCAGCAAGCGGCGGCCGTCTGAGACTGGCCCTCCCTCGCTCCCACCCGCAGCTGGCGGAGGCGGGGCGCGCTCCAGCCACCTGTCTCTGGCGGGAGGGGGGGAGGCCGGCGGCGGCGAGCGGCGGCCCCGCCCTGTCAGCACCTCTCCCGACCCGAGCACTGGCCGGGGCCGCCCCAGGGCCGTACAGAAATATGGCGACCTCCTGACAGCCGCTCCTTGATCCCCGCCCCTAATTAATTCTTGCCGTTTGCCATAGGCCAGGCCGCCGAGCGGGAAAGCGCGCGGGGTGGTGGTGGTGGTGGGGAGTGCTGGGGGGGGGGGGGGGGCTTTGCGGCGGGCGCGTGGGGAGGGGCGGGAATGAGGCCAGAAGAGGGAGAGGGTGTATGGCATTTCTGAGTCCCGCTTAGGCTGCATGACTAACGGGGCAGGATAAGACAAGTCTTTCAAGTTCTGAGGACTACAGTTTTGCTATCTGAGGAGATAGCAGGCATAAGCGATGGGGAAAGGGTTCGGATTACTCAACCACAAATGTATCTAGAGGCATCCAGAACTTTCTGGAATGCAGTTGGCAAACTACCTACACTGCCTTGCAAGCCTGCTGGGAGCATGTTTATAAAAGAAGCAGATTCATTTGCATATCATACTGCCAAATAGGAAATTTAAGTTATGGAGTAGCCACAAAAGAAAACACTATTCAGTTCTTAAACCCATGTGTTAGATGAGTATTTAATTGTTCATCTAACACCTTATGGTTCTACACATGTGTGGAGTACAATGAGATATTTGCGTACATGTATGCATTGTGTATTACTAAAATCAAGGTCTTTAGTACATCCATCATCTGCCTCCTGTGTTTATCATTTGCTTTTGATGAAAGCATTAAAGGAAGCAAAACAAAACAAAAAAAATCACCTCTCTGCTTGCCACCACGTGGAAGTAGGCTAATCTTCCCTTTCAGGCGCCTGCATTCTACAGGGGCACTGGCAGTCTGCTCCACTTCCCATCCAGCTCCCTGCTTGTGGCCTGGGAAAGTAGCAGAGGATGGTGCAAATCCTTGGGCCCTGCACCCACTTAGAAGAGCTGGAAGAAACTGCAGGCTCCTGGCTTTGGTTCAGCTCAGCTCCAGCTGTTGTAGTTATTTGCGGAGTGAACCAGTAGATGCAAGCTCCCTCTCCTTTTCTCTGTAACTCTGCCATTTGAATAAAAAAAATCTTAAAAGCTCTCTTCCAGCTGTTTGAAACATGAGGGTACTGCAAAGAGTTTGTATAAAATGCAATTAAAAGGTCAGCTTGTCTTAGTTTTTCACATTATGCAATTACCACAAACTTGTTGAAGATTCTTGGATTCATGAATATCAAAATCTTTTACATGAAAATAAACTTAGTTTTTATTCCATTTGCCACAAAGTTCTTGAAGTACCCACATTTACAGTGTCTTATTAAGTTATGGTGACTCACCTGTGCAATAGAACATCATTGGTACCTTCTCCCATCCTCCCCTCCCCCACTCCATCCCATCCCCAGCCTTTGGTAAGCTCTATTCTACTCTCTACTTCTAGAAAATCAGTGTTTTCCAGATTCCAAAGCATATGACATGAGGTCATACGTTGTTTGGCTTTCTGTATTTGACTTATTCATTATGTCATCCAAGTCTGTCTGCGTCACAAGGGATAGGATTTCATTCCCACTTAGGGCTGAACAGACCATTCATCTGTTGTTGGGTAGTTAGAGTGATTGCAAGTCTTGGTTTTTGCTGATAGTGTCACAATTAACGTAGGAATACAGACATCCTTTGGCAGATTGATTTCATTTCCTTTGGCTATATCTGTAAGGAGTGTGATTGCTGGATCATAAGGTAGTCTGTTTTTAATTTTTTGAGGTCCCTTCATTCTGTTTTCCACAAATGATCATGCTCATTTTCAGTCCCATCAACAATGTGTAAGGGTTTCTTTTTCTCCACAAGCACATCTATTTACGATCATTTCTTTTCAGTGATACTCATTCTAAAGTTAAGTGAGGGGGTGTCTCACTGTAGTTTCAATCTATCAAATGGTTTTCTTAAAATATGCCTGTTAGCCTTTTGTTTAATCTTCTCCTAAGAAATGTTTATTAAATTTTTTTGCCTACTTTTTTTTAAAGCTTATTTATTTGAAAGGCCAAGTTAGAGAGAAAGAAAGAGTCCACTGGTTCATTCCCTAAATGGCCACAATGGCTAAAGATGAGTCAGGCCAAAGCCAGGAGCCTCGAATTCCATCTAGGTCTCCCATGAAGGTTTCAGGGACCAAATGCTTGGGCCATCTGCTGCTGCTTATATGGGATACTGGTGTTGCAGGTGGCAGATTAACTCCCTGCATCAAAATGTCAGTTCCTTTTTTTCTCATTTTTAAATGAAGTTGTTTTTTTTGTTTGTTTGTTTTGTTTTTGCTTTTTAGTGGTTTCTTCTATATTCTGGACAATAACCTCCAGATGAATGTTTATTGACGTGCAAAAATGACTGTAAGACAAGAGGTTAAAACATGTTGCATAATTTGAAACTTTTTAACTAGAAAAGCAAGAGTAAATGTATGCACATATATGTACATATATGTGATTACATATACACAAATGTTTATGAAGAATCTTGGAAAAGTTCATAGCAAATGCATGTTGTGAAAAATGCTTGCATGGATTTCAATTTTTTTTCACCAAAATTAGTTACCTTTCAGTTTCATTTTTCCCGTGAACTTTTTGAAGCAACCTTATAACTACATCCATAGAAACATATAACAGCTTGTCTTCCCTTTCTCTTAATAACACAAAGCACTGCCTCAGACACACACTTGTACAGGTCATTAATTTCTGGTACATTAGTTCTACAGAATAAATTTCAAAAAGTCAGACTACTGTGTCTAATAGACTATACATGGTTTGATCTTAATAAATCCTGTAAGATGAAAGTGATTTCCCCTGCCAGTAACACTGTTATTTGCCATATTCATGACAGTAGATGGCCCCAATGTTTTAATGCTTTGCCAGTCTTAAACATGAAACAAACAGGCAAACAAACAAAAATCACAGTATCTCCTTATTGTTTTAAATTGCAGTACCCTGAGACTACCTGCCCTGACGCTTGCCATTATTTAGGACCTGAACTATCAGAGGGAATCTCTCTCTCTCTCTCTCTCTCTCTCTCTCTCTCTCTCTCTCTCTCTCTGTGTGTGTGTGTGTGTGTGTGTGTGAGTGTGTGGTTTTGATGCATTCTTGGAGGTCACTTGTTCAGGTTCCCAAAAGGATATGATGGGGAACCTGAGAGGTTTCAGGGTGGAAGGTCAGCCAGCAGTGCAGAAGGTTGAGAGTCAAAGGGCACAGGTTCCTGCCCTGACCTTTTCACGGAACCTGCCTGTGGTCTTGGGAGGTGTCACAGGTCGTGTTCCCAGGGAAGCACACTCAGGGCTCTGTGGGCAGGATATTTACTGTGGTGCACTCTCTGGATCAATGCAGGTCGGGGCACGGGCCATGGAGGAAACAAGAACAAGCAGAGGAGGCAGCAGATGTGTGATGCAGCCGCCTTCCCGTGACAGCTCTGAGGTGTCCTGACTTACCAAGGGGCCTCACAGCTCTCTGCGTGGAGCAGTCATTGGCAGCAAGAAGCTCCCTGGGACAGGTGTGTGGGCTTAGACATGATGGCAGTTTGAGCCAAGGGCCATACAAAGAGGACTCAGCTCTGCACTCCTGGCTCTCAGCCCTCCCTGAGGCAGGGAAATGGATTCTAGAGGGAAGGTGTAGCCCTGCAGTGCCCACAGCATCCAATTCAGCAAGTGCCTGCCTCTCTCTGGGTCCCAGTTTATTCACCTGTACGATAAGAGAGTAGGATGCGCTGGAGGCCTCCCTGTCAGCTCCAGGGTGGTATGGTTTCCCCAGCCACATCCTGAGCTCCACCACCCACTCCCACTTAAGCTACACCCAATGTAGCTATTCCTACTGCTGTGTCTTGCAACTCACTAAATTAAAGAACAAAATGGGGAGGGAGGAAGGAGAGGAGAGGGAGGAAATCCCTAGACCTATAAAACTGTATCATAGAAAATAATAACAATTTTTAAAAAGAACAAATACTTATGCAATGCTAAGCAGGCTGCTCAAGTTCTCTGAGGCAATTTTTTCATCTAAAAAACTAGATGTCTTTGGTTGTGAGAAGCAAACGAGAAAGCTTAATAAATGTTGTTTCTTTTTGCTCTTCATGTTGTTTAAACAGCTGAGTCTAAACAATAGCATCCATTGATTTTCACAATAAATACTGCATATAATTTGTTCCTTCTTGTTAAGCCTTAGCTTAAAAACACTCAAGTCACTCAGAAGTTTTACTCTGGAGCCAAATAAGTTTACCATCTATGTCCAGGCTGCGTCCTGTTCTGCACCCCATCACTGGACAGGGCTCCTCTGCCTCAATCTTGAGAACACAGAAGCCTTTTCATTTCCTTTGCCAAGAAGAGACATCAGCCAGCATTACCTGGGAACTTGTTTGAAATGCACCTGCTCATAGCCCCCACCCACCTCACGGCCAGCCCGTGGTCATGTGTACACACATCAGAGGAAGACCTGGCAAAATGTGTGTGTCCCAGGCCATTCTGATGTCTGTGCAGGTTTGAGAACCATTCCTGGTCTTGGTGTCTGGGCTCACTGAGAGCATGCGCTCTTGAGTTTATCCTTGCCTCAGCACCCTTCACCTCCTTCTTCTCACTCGAGAAGGTAGACAACACCAGAGAAATGGAGCCTTTGGCAGGAGGAGGTCTTGGCTGTAACCTGTGCTTTTTGGCATTGCAGGAGCAGCTGCCCAGGGGCCAGCCTCGTGGACCTAGAGCCTTCTCTGGGTCACATGGGGCAGTCCATGGCTCTACGGAAGTCTAGTCAGAACCACAGACTCCTGATCTTCAAGTCCACTTGGCAGAATCTCTGAAGCAGTGATTCTCAAAGTGTGGTCTTCAGACTGACTGTCAGAGCCACCTGGACACATCAGAAACACAAGTTCTCAGGCCCCAGCCCAAACACATTCTGTTCTGATTCTGATACTGACACACGTTTCACAGCCACTGGCCTAGACTTTGCAAATAAGTTTAGCTTCATTTGCTTCTTTAACACCTCCCCACTCCTTTCCTCAGGCTCTGTTTTGCTAGCTACAGACAGGCTAGAAAGGAAGACAGCAGCACACTGAAGGAAAGCATGGGTAGCTCCATGTTTCCTGATTAGACAGGACTCTTTCCACCTTACTGTCTGAATTTCTCTCTCCTTCCCGGAGATTGTGAACAGGGCCTGCGGCTGGCCTAGCTTGAGTTGCACTTAATACGTATTTCTCCAATGGCTTGTTGCTGCTGATAAAAGCTTTGGCACACAGAACATGGGGGATATAACATAAATAAGCTCTATAAACAGGGATTTAAACCAGCTTCATTGCAGGACTGGATGGTATGTTTTGCAGTTCTGGTTTCAGTTCCAGTTATGAAGCCTCAGAAGACAAACAGATCCCAGAAAATCAATGCAGAAACTAAAGGGCAGAAGTGGGGGAGGCAGTCTCGGGTGGCAGACCAATTAGAGATCTAAACAGATCTAGAGAGCAGAAGCAGGCCATTTCACAGGGAAGGCAATGGGGCCCCTGCTCTTGGGTGTGATTAAGTTGTGGAGCCATCTCTAGGGAAGAGGAGGCAGGGGCTCAGCTGAGCTGGGTGGGGCACACCAAGGGGCGGTGTGTGAGAAGGCCAGGCGGGCATATCAGGGCGGAAGGGACAAGGGGCTCAGGTCTAAGGGCCAGGGCTGCAGGCTGATAAAGGACTTCCTTCCTGCCAGAGTGGTGGCTGAGCAGTGGTGTGCCCAGGAGACAGAGGCAAAGGCCCCCTGAGGGCCCCCATCCTGTGCCTCTGCCATTCCAAGGGAGATGCCTGGGGCAGAGGGTGAAATAAGCCTTCTCTGTCTACCTCCTAGGTGCCCCCCTCATCCCAGCCTGGCATGGATGGAGTTCCCTTCCCTTACCCAGATGACAGGAAACTCCGACTAACAGAAGACAGGCTGAGCACCAGGGCTCCTGGTCCCTTTCTTCCAGCACAGTAACCAAGCCCAAGCCCAAGACCTCCATGAACACAGTGCCTCTCCTATTGTGTGTTGTTTTCCACTACTGTCATGGCTGAGACCAGGAGCCACGGCCTCCATCCTGTTCTCTCCCATGGGTCACATGGGCCTAAGTACTTGAGCTTTAACTGGTGCATTTCAGTTGAAATTCCCATTCTGTGTGTTCTTACTAGGGGCCCTAATGGGCTTGCCCTGGGATTCAGTACTTGCCTCAGTACACAGTGTGTGTGTTCACTCTTTTCTCTTTTTTCACTGCGATCACTCTGGGCAGTCTCCTCTCAGATTCCACCTGACCCAGATCTGCAAAAACATGTTCAGGAGGAAGAAAAAAGTAACATCTGTGATGGTGTGTTTGTGGATGTGCAGGCCAGATCAGGCTGCAGTGTGCTGCTAGCTCCCTGGTGGCTAACTTCCTCTAAGAGTCCTTCCTCCTGGTACCAGCTGGCCACAGGTGTTTGGCTTCAGTAGTGGGTGATACAGATGTGTTCTGAGGGTAGGTGATATTCAAAGAGAAGATGGCACTTGTCTCACTTGTGAATAAAGGACAAATGAGTGGTTTGCCAGCTCATCTAGGAAGGGTCTGTTCTAAGTGTTTGTGTTTGGGAGAAGGCCCTCTGATGAGTTAAGATATGTTGTGTGCGCACACTTATGATGTATGTATTTCATTGTTTGAAATTGTTACCTAAAGCAAGCATTGATCACTAAAGATGTGCTTGCTGAAGTGTTTCAAAGGAAATGTCCTGGTGTTTGCAACTTACTTTGAAATGCATCCAAGAATCAAATAGGGATAAATGGATAAATAAGTCACAGCAAATATAATAAAATATGAATGTTATTTTGATTCATTTTGTTGATAGCACCTTCTTTTTTTAAAAAAAAGTTTTATTTTTATTGGAAAGGCAGAGTTACAGAAAGAGAGGGAGAGAGAAAGAATCTTCCATCCACTGGTTTACACCCTAAATGGCCACAATGGCTTGAAGTGGGTCGGTCTGAAGCCAGAGCCAGGGTCTCTCACATTAGTGTAGGGGCCTAAGAACCTTTGCTAGCTTTTGCTGCTTTCCCAGCCAATAAGCAGGGAGTTGGATAAAAAATGGAGCCTATATAGAACATCGACCCTGCAGATGGAAGCCTAGCCCACTATGCCACAGCTCCTGCCCTGATGGTACCTTAAATGTGTATTTGTTTTAATGAACTAAAATGTCAGAACACACACGCAAACACACATACCGGAAGGGGTACTCTGATTCATTCTCCAACTATACACAACAGCTTGCCAGAGAGAGAGAGAGAGAGAGAAAGGGAGGGAGGGAGGGGGGAAGGAAGGAAGGGAGGGAGGGAGGGAGGGAGGGAGAAAGGAAGGAAGGAAGGAAAGAAGGAAAGAAGGAAGAGGGGAAGAAAGAGAAAGAAAGAAAGAAAGAAAGAAAGAAAGAAAGAAAGAAAGAAAGAAAGAAAGAAAGAAAGAAAGAAAGAAAGAAAGAAAAGAAGGAAGGGAGGGAGGAAGGAAGGAAGGAAGGAAGGAAGAAAAAAGAAAGAGAGAGAGAGAGAGAAAGAGAGAAAGAAAGAGAGAAAGAGAGAAAGAAAGAAAGAAAGAAAGAAAGAAAGAAAGAAAGAAAGAAAGAAAGAAAGAAAGAAAGAAAGAAAGAAAAAGAAACGCTCATCCTATTTCCCAAATATTCACCACAGCTGGCCTAGGTCAGGTGAAATTCAGGAGCCTTGAACATCTTCTGAATCCCCCATATGGGTGATAGGGGACCAGACACTTCAACTGCTGTCCCTCAATGTACATTAGCAGTTATGTGAATAAGAAACAAAGCAGCCAAATTTGAACAGGTGCTCTGATAAGGAAGTTAGCCATCATAGATAGCCGTTTAACCTGTTACACTGCATCTGCCTCTAGAAACATTGTAGGATACTGTAGGTGGCCATATTGATTTTTTACTATGCACTTCTTTAGGCTTTTTTAAGTCTCAAATTTTTCCATAATGTCCAGTCAGAAACATAATGTTGCATTTGGCAGAAAGGTGTAGAAATTATTGGTGTTCGTGGTATTCCAAAAAATTAAACTTCAAATTTATGTTTAATTCAACCATATGATCCCTGGATTCAAAGGGATCTTGAAAAATGACAGACTACTCTAATTTCCACCAACTAGTGGTCCTGATTTCTGCTACTGTGCTAGATACAGTGTAATTGTGAGTTGATTAACATAGTTTATGATATGCATCCATTAATTTTTTATTTTTTTGTATTTTTTATAGAAAGAAGGAGAGACAGAGAGACCTTCCGTCCATTAGAGATAAACTCTATAGAATTTAAGAGTTTTGGAGCATGAATACATTTTCAGGTGTTCCATGTAATATAAAAGAAAAATTATTACATCTTGCTTTTGCCATGACAAGGGTCAAAGTGAATGTCTGGTAGAGATGTTCAGGTTCTGGAAATAGCACATTCTTCACTGGGGAAGACTGTTCTGATCCATGCCTGGATGATGTGAACAGCTGACAGTTTTAAGTGAGATTTTCTTAATGGCCAGTACATACGGCAGTGGCGGTAGTATTGCTCCTTATGCTACGTGACTAGAATACCCTATGGTATTAAAGGAGGTAGTGATGGGCAAGGCTCCAAACTGCCTTTGCCAATCACAGTGGAGATCCCTCCTTGGTGTTTCGGAGTGAGGTCAGGCCATCTGCAGAGGGGAATTATATGCCTTTGTTAACACAACTCATGGGATGCTTTTGGGTCCTGCTGTTAGTGGAACTGTCAGGGGTGAAACCAAAATTGCTTGTGATTAACTAGATTCTGTCTAAGGTGCCTCAAACACATCTATTAGTTATGCTGGGAAAAAACAGCAAAAGTAGGACTAGAGTTCACAAATGCCAATATGGCCAGGTAATTTAGGTCACCCACCACTATTTCAGCAGCACCTCTCCCTAAGTTCACAAATATGGTATATGGAAGCTTCCCTCATGACCTTGTTCCAACAAACAAGGAAGAAGCCAGAGCTTGATCCCTGGCTGGTTTGCCATAGTGTGCATGTGTAAGCTGAAAACCAATGACAACCTACTATAGTGCTATCCAGCATGGCCTGGAAAACAAGTGATATACAACTTAGAAGAGTGTTGTTTGAGTTATTTAGTTGAGACTCTCTGGATCAGCATAACTGATCTATCCATTTCTGCTTCTGCTCTCTTTCTCCCTTAGTTGTTGAGCCAAAGGTCACTAATTAACATCTCATTCACTAATACCATCTTAGGGAGCTTCCGACATCAACAATGCCCATTTTCTTTTCCAATTTGGATAATATTGTGTGATATTAGGAGTATAATTATCATTTCATGTATTCCAGATATTTTTTCTACTTTGTCTTTTAATTTTGTCCACCGGGATACATAACAATTATGGAAAAGCCATATGAAGAAAAATCTACACATGGATTTCAAATTTTTTTGCACCAAAATAAGCTCATACTCTTATTTTTATTTTCCCATGGACCTTTTCATGTGCTCTCACACAGATCTCAAAATAACCACTCATTTTTGGTAATCAAATCTGCTCACTTTCCCTTAGGTCTACCAGAAGATGACTTTGATATATAGGCATAAATCTCAAAGGAGATTTTTGTTAAAGGTAACAGTTGGTTGTAGAATAATATAAAGAACAGCACTGATCAAACTTCTGATTGTTGCACTCACTAAACTTCTTTGAGAATGCGTATTAAAATAGCCCAGGATTGGGTCCAAGAATTTGTACATGTTTTTTAAAGACTTACTGATTTTTATTTGAAAGGCAGTTACAGACTGGCAGTAGGCGATGAGGCAGAAGGCAGAGTCAGAGACATCTTCCACCTGCTGGTTCACTCCCTAGATGTTTGCATGGCTTGGGCTGGGTCAGGCGTAAGTCAGGAGCTTCCTCTGGGTCATCCATGTAAGTATGAGCACCCAAGCACTTGGACCATCCTCTGCTGCTTTTCCGGGCCATTGGCAGGGAGTAGAATGAGAAGTGGAACAGCCAGGATTTGAATCAGCACCCATATAGGAGGCCAGCACTACAACAGGCAGCTTTAACCTCTATGCCATAATGTTGGACCCAGGAATTTAGATTTTAAAAACACTTATTTCTATTCTATTTTTTCAGGATAGCTAACTTGGGGGTGGGGTAGCGGATAAAGCCACCACCTGCAAACCCAGCATCCCATACAGATGACAGGTTCAAGTCCCAGCTGTTCTGCTTCAAATCCATCTCCCTGCTAATGGCCTGGGAAAGCAGCAGAAGATAGCTCAAGTGTTTGAATCCCTGCCACCCATGTGGTTAGCCCAGAAGAATCTGGCTCCTGGCTTTCACCTGGCCTACCTCTGGATATCATGGTCACCTGGGGAGTGAACCTGTGGATAAATCATCTCTCTCTTCATAACTCTGAATTTCAAAATAAGTACATAGTTCATTTAAATCTTAAAAATCTAATTGTATAATTATACTATTTTAAGTGTAAAATTTCACTTCGTTCTTGCAGGTAAGCGGAGGCGGAATTCCATTTGCACGAATGTGTGTATTCATACACAGCATATGATTATAGAGAAATGTGCAGGGATCCACATCAGGTTAATATTGGTTACTTCAAGTGGATGGTGGCACCAGAAGGAATGAGAAGATTCTTTTTTTCATATGCCATTGTTATTCTTTTTTCCTAAGCTATTCATATAACCCACAAGGCTGGAAAGAATGTGACATTTGTTATTTTTATTACAATGGACACAAAACACTTATAACATTTTCTTATTCCAGTAATTTTGTTAAAACTGCCACTAGCAATGCATTAATGCATTTTATTGTATTTGAAAGAGAGAAAAACGGAGAGAGAGAGAATACTAGCTAGCTCCCAGCCACAGATTTCTTTCCCCAAATGTCCATAATAGGTAAGTCTGAAAATAGGAACCTAGAACATCAGTGGCAGAGGTCTAAATACTTGGGTCGTCACCTGCCATCTCAAGGGTCTGCATTAGCAAGAAGCTAAGATCTGGAGCAGGCACCCTGATATGGGTGTGGGTACCTCTAGCAGTTCCTTAACCACTACATCAAACATCTGGCCAGAATCCAGTCAATGGTTTAAATCACTTTCAAATTGCTTCTTCTTCTTTTTTAACTTTTACAATGATGTGACCAAAAAAAAAAAAAAAACAACAAACAAACAAAAACAAAAACAAAACAAAACAAAAAAACCAGCTTTCAGAACAGCTGTCTTTATTCTTGCCTGAGCTTTCCTTACCAGCACTGGGAATTGTCCCTGTAGTAGGGAACCTAACTTGACCACTAGTAGATGACAGTGATACCTATGTGACTATAAAAGGGTTAAGAGAGTTTCCATGTTGTTAAATTTTTTGGTGCACACCAAAAATAGTTTATACAGGTTGTGTAACAGCTGCTGTTGAAATTATGTCTAATGGAAGGTTTTGATTCACACCAAAAACACTTACATGTGTTTTGAGTGGCTAAAACTTCTAGTTTCCTAGGAACAAACTACACAAGTCTCCCCTGGGGACTCTGAAATCATCCTTCTTACTTTTGCCTGGTTCACTGCCTTGGAAACATTCAAAACAGATTGCTGATCTGCTTCTAGGCACTGGGATTACAAGGCTTGCCTGTCCCTTTTATTTAGAAAAAAATGTTTTTCTGATTATACAAGTAATTACATGCTCACTGTAGAAAGTTTGAAAAAGACAGAGAAGTCTCAAAAGAAACAGGAGAGGAATCACTCGTCACCCCACCACTCAGAGATAACTACTTGTAAACCTTTTGGCACATTACCTTCCAATTATGTACTTTTTATGTTTGTAGAGTTCATATTGAACGTCTAATTTTATATAGTGCTTTCCCCGTGAAATGTGATAAAATAAGTAATATTTGATAAGCCATGCTTATATAATATACGCATTTTATTTTGATGCACTCAAATTTACTTTTCCCCTTTAATTCAGTTATTTCTGTTAGAAAAGTAACACTGAAACATACATCATTAGAAATAACATCATTTGAACCTGAAGCCATTGCCCCTTTCTAAGGCTAGGGATGGTGTTGCCTAACACCTCCACTCTAGGAAGTTACTTGGAACTTTTCACTTTGCAATCACCACAGTGAATTCCAGGATATATTAAGACTAGCAACTAAGAGGCCCCCTCTCCTGAAAATAGGGGATAATGAAACAAATGAAATCATAGTTTCAATGAAAGACAGAAAGAGCAAACATGTTATCCCAAAACCCAAAAATACAACACACTAGCAACAATAGTATTCTTTAAGTTTAGCCCAGACTCCTATGTATCTATTTCTGCATTGTGCTTTTTTTTTTTTACCTGAAGTATGAAGTAAAAAAACCTTTTTTTTTTCCATCTTGTTTGTTCTGGCAGAACTCTTTTAAAAGGAGAAGGGCCAGAAGACACCTCCAGCTGAGTTGTGTGTCGTTAGCTGAGCTAATGCCATAAGAGAGTTTTCAATAACACTGACTTTTTTTCCCCAAAAAATCATGCTAGCAATTTAACTTAAGGCTCAAAACTTATGAAGTTGGAAAGGAAAGGACATATACTTTCATATTCTACTTTCACAGTTCTTCCAAATCTTTTTCAAAAAAGGCTATAGTTACTTTAAAATACTCTGAAGGTGGGGGAAGGATGTGTCTTAGATATGGACAAAGATGAAAAATGATTTTGAGGGTACTTCAAAAATTTCATAGAAAAATGAAATTAAAAGTTTATTGTGCAATTTAAAAAATCAATGCATGATTTTTTTATGATATATATTTTCTGTGGTTTTTTTGAAGATTCCTTGCAGTAAAATTATGATAATTATTGAAAATGAGTGATGGATATGGATATGGATGCTTGAAGATTTCCAAAGAGAAAGAAAGAGGGAGAAAACTAAAAGTATCTAAAGACTAAAATGAAAAATCAAAACAAAATACAACCATGTGGTCCTGCTTTGGGCTCAGATTTTCTCACCTGATACTCACTTTCTTAAATACATAGAAAACTATGTACCAAGGCTAGGGAAGCTTTTTTTCTGTTTGGATACTTATGAAATAATTCATGGGCCATATAAAATTACCAACCGAATAATTAGTTTGCTATACATTTACTGAATGTTGAGTCCTGCCTGTGGTTGCTTTGGTAGAGCCAATCCAAATGATTTCATCGGCCTCATAAAGGCGTGTGGGCTGGGACTTCTCTCTTCTTTATGGTAACCAGATTATAGAAGCACACTTGATTATGTGGTTTCTTGCTTATAGTTTTTAGCTTCATTTGCAAAGAGAAATCCTTATGACCCCTACAAAATTAATAGACTCATATTGCACTGGCTTAAACACTGTGCCTCAGTTAATGAGTCTTGCTTTCCACACCTCACAGAGGAAAAAGATGAAAGTGACTTCACAAGCAACCTTGCTACTATCCATTACACACACCCCACAGTTGCAGCAGTGTGGCCTCTGTTTGAGGTGGGCTCCCTCAGTAGGAGCAGTTATTCTACTCATTATTTCCTTGACACAGGATATACCACATCTCTACTGATCTTCTCTTTTAGAATGAAAGCTAGTTCCAAGTCAAGCTTGTGTTTCACTCAGTTTTTGCTTTTATAGTTCCTGATTCGGTCTCTAGAAAATGGTAAGGAACATACAGGTATGATCAATGAACAAAGGAATAGACATACAAAAGTGTGGAAACTGATATATGCAAATGGAAGCTTAAGGTGTTGCTTGTGTTTGCACTTGTTATCATCTTAAGAAAGTTTGTCTGGGCTGGTGTTGTGTTGTAGAGGGTAAAGTTGTCACCGGCAACACCAGAATTCCATTTTGGCGTTGACTAGAATCCTGAATGCTACACTTTAAGTCCAGCTCCCTGCTTATAAGCCCAAGAAAGAGCCAGATGATGGGCCAAGTGCTTGAGCTCCTGCCCACATGGAAGAAGTGGAGGAAGCTCCTGGCTCTGGTAAGTCCCAAGCCTGGCCATTATGTTGATCTGGGGAGTGAACCAGTCCATGGAAATTCTCTGTTGTTGTTTCTTTTTGTGTAACTCTTTCAAACAAATAAGTAAATCTTAAGAAAAAATAAAGTTCCTCAATCTCTATGAGTTTCAGCAACTAAACCCCCTTTCAGTGGGGTTAAGTGTTAGGGTATTGTTGTCAGGCTCAGCCATGACCAGGTGTAAATCTTCACAGAAAAGGCAGGTCTAGTTAAGGCAATGCTTGAGATACTGAGGCCAAGGATCAGAAACAGCGTTTGAAGATCAGAGAAAGTGGTTCAGGCTAGTGAGGGCCCAGCATGTAGAAATAGGCCTTGCCCTGGAGTCATGCACCGAGGGATGTGGGCGAAAGGCAAGAAAGCAGTGGAATGTCAGGTGTGGAAAGCAGTGGAATGTCAGGTGTGGAAAGCAGTGGAATGTCAGGTGTGTAAAGCAGTGGAATGTCAGGTGTGGAAAGCTGTGAATAGTTTTTTTTTTTTTTTAGCACTTTGCAGTTGCTACAGAGCTCTCCCAGAGAGTAGTGTTCTAAGTGGGAGGCCAACACTAATGAAACTGAATTTGATACTCTAAAGACTCAAAAAACATTCTGCTTCAATGGGAGGTTGTGCAGAGACACGAATTATCCTCTGTTGAGAAGTGAAACCTAAGGCAATTACAGCTTTTTAGGAACTACACATTCAGTCAGTACAGTTCTCCATTCCCTTGGACTTATCCGTGGAGAACTTGACTGTGTTTCTTTCCTTTTTTTTTTTTTTTCAGAGACCTGAAAGCCCTGTCTAAAATCTGGAAATCATATTGAACTTCCAAGTCAAGGATTTCTACTTGCATTGCCTTGAATTATACATGACAATCCAAAGGGAGAAAAAAAAAAATCGAAGAAGTTGGTAACATTAAGTAACCTGAGCAATATTATGCCCAGATTTTCTTACTATATAATTTTGGTTGCAAGGTGACAAGCTTGTGGTCAGGAATATTTCAAAGATTTTTTTTAATGCCCACATGGGTGTTGTTACTGGTTAAGATACCTGTGTCCTACATTGGCTGGTTGGATTCTGTGTCCTTCTCTAGCTTTTGTTTCCAGAACCTGACTGTTCCTGCCACTCCTGTGGGATGTTGGCTACCAGTTCTAGTTTTAGCTTAACCCAGTCCCATCTATTGCCGACATTTGGGGAGTGAACTGGCAGCAGGGGGATTCTCTTTCTATCTCTTTCCCTTTCCCTGCCTCTCAAATTAAAAACAACATCAACAACAACAAACCTCATTTCTAAAGAATTTGTATTATTTTAAAAGTAATATAAAGATTAGAATACTCACAGGAAAGCATAAATGGAAAGTTTACATATCCCCTCCTCTTCCTGAGGATAATTGCTTTTAAAATATATATAAATACATATTAATATTTATTTTATTCTTATTTGCAAGGCAGAGTGACAGAAAAGGAGGGAGCAAAATCTCCCATCCTCTGGTCCACTCTCCAAATGGCTACAATGGCCGTAGCTAGGGCCAATCCAAAGTCAGGAACCTGGAGCCAGAAGTTTCTTCTGGTTCTCCCACATGGATGCAGGAGCCTAAGGGCTTGAGCCATCATCTGCTGCTTTCCCAGGCCATAATTAGGACGCTGGATGGGAAGTGGAGCAGCCAGGACTCAAACTAGACCTTTTGAGGATACCTGTGACAAAGGCAGAGGCCCAACTTGAAGTGCCATGTCACCAGCCCCAGATAACGGCTTTAAAAACTCAACTTCTTATGGTTCATCTCAGAACAACTGTGATCATTTAGCTGAACTCTTTAGCAGCATTGGTTTTATAGCAGATGGCTTCAT
Source organism: Ochotona curzoniae (assembly GCF_017591425.1). NCBI lineage: Eukaryota > Metazoa > Chordata > Mammalia > Lagomorpha > Ochotonidae > Ochotona > Ochotona curzoniae. Next base: position 32,431,035 of record NW_024467087.1, on the reverse strand, counting down.
TTCAGAATTTAATCCACTTAACTTCAACCCCCGCTCCCCCCTTTTGCCTTGTTCTCCTCCACCTTCCTAGGAAGCACTTTCTCAGTCTTAATTGCTGATTCTTTCCTCTCTCCAACACATCCTTTCCTGAAACTAACCTGATGATTATTTTGTTTGTTCACCACTTGGAACTACTAAGAGGAAACTTAACTATATCCAAGGAAGCTGCATTCTGAGTCCAAAGGCCCACTATCTGTCTATGCTATATTGTTTCCAACAGTCATCATTAACATTCCCTCCCAACCTGCAGGTCCAACTGCAATAAAAGTGTTTTTCTTATTACCAAACACAAGAGTCTCTTCTCCCTACCCTTGCATGGTGAGGAGATACAATTTGTTTTGACAAGTAGAAGGCAGCAGAAGTAATGTAAAGTCTGTGACATTAGGCTTGAAAAGGCCTTGATAGCTTCCATTGCTGTCTTTTGGGGAGCTTTTCTGACAGAGAAGTGACATAGAGGAGAACCAAGATGTCACCCAAGCAGTAGATTCAAGGCCCCAGAGACACAAGGGAGGCCAGTTGCCATCCTGCAGGCTCCGATGAGCTGCCCTGACTGACAGCATGTGGAGCAGGGGCAGCCTCCTGGGCCCTGCCTGAATTTCTACCCACAATGTGGTAAGGAAAGCAATAATTATCACTACGCTCTTAAGCAGCAATTGACAACTGAAACAAGAGAGCCAAAAATCCACATCCAACCAGCTGAACAGTGGGCTGACTCATACAAGCTATGAGCTTTATGTCCAAATTCACTTGTCTCATAACACAGGCAGGCCCTGACCAAAGGAAGTGTTTCATGGAAATTTCTGCTCTGCTCTGCAAAGACAAGCACTTACAACTGAAAGATCTACAATGTCTTTTTAAAAAATATATAAATTCACTTTTTAGCATATCATGTTAAGGGTTAAAGCCAGGATGTTAATTATGACTGGAGGCTATACTGGGCATATGACTGGTTCAAACTCATCCTTTCCTATAGTACACTTTGTTTTTGGTAATTTGTATTATTCCCATTTCACAGATGAGAAAACAGATACTTAGCTTAACTCAAGATCACATAGCTGGGAAGAATTGATGGGGTGAATTGTTTTTATATTTTCTACTTCCAGATTCCTTGCACTCTTAACTTAGTATGAACTTGACTTCCCTTATCTCAAGAGGTGGCTAATCGTATCCTTGGCATGTTCAAGACTGTGCTGTGATGAAGAGTGGGACAGAGTAGTCATAGTAGCCTCCCCCCTTCCCCTTTGTTGCCCTCACCTCCTATTTGCAACCCACGTGGCATTTTCCATCTTCTAAGACAAAGCCCATATTTAACACTGACTCCAGGAAACTGTCCATCTGTAAGCCCTGAAGTTTGATAGAATTCAAGTGCTATGTGCATTGGGAGGCATGAACAGGAGTGTTCATGGTAGCAATTTTTTGAACTATCATAAAATCAAAACAGCAAGAATGCAAGAATGCTCATTAAAGTTACAATGATCAAATTTCAGTATGTTGATACAATGGGATATTATACAATCATAAAAATGAGTCAACAACAGCTACCTATCAAAACATGGATGGAACACACACACACACATAATGAAACATGGAATGAAAGATTGTCACAATGTGATGCATACAATTATAGGCATATAAGTTTCAAACATCTGTGCTGTTTAGGTATGCTTAGACAAAGGAGAGACCTATAAGGACAAATGAACAAATAATTATCTTAATAGGACAGGGGCTACCCCTAGGACGTGGGAAGAGGCATCGTCAGTAGGACAGGAGGAGTGGGTGGGAAGGCTTGTTCTCGTATTTCATTTCTTATCCTGGAATGTCCTTATATAGCTGTCTGATTTGTGTAAGTTCTTTGAACTGTTAATTCTCTTCTGAAAGTTTCTACATTTTTATTTAAAAACAAAACAAAAACTAAACAGCTGGATTGCTTCACAATTCACCTAAAATAAAATTTTCCTTGTCAAATATACACTTCAATGGCTTTTTAAAACTTGTTGGTTTCATTTATTGAGTACTTACTGTGTGCTGGCAATATTATAAATGCTTTATATGCATTAGTTGATTCTTTTAAATATTTTTAACTGTCAAATAGAAATTGTACTTATTTATGGGGGACCATACACTGTTTTGATACATATATATGTTGTACATTATCCAGTTAGGGTAAATGAGGTAAGATATCTCCTCAATTTTTTTTAACATTTCTTTTGGTGAAAGATTCAAAATCCCCTCTTTGTTTAAAAGAATATATTTATTTGAAAGTTAGAGTAGCAGTCAGAGAAAGAGCCAGAGTGAGAGAGACTGTGTTTCTATTTGCTGATTCACCCCTCAAATGTCTGCTACAGTCAGGGCTGGGCCAGATCAAAGCAAGAAGGCTGTAACTCCCTCCAGGTCTCCCACATGAGTGCAGAGGCTCAACCACTTGGGTCATCTCCTGTTCCTTTTCCAGGTATATTATCAGGAAGCTGGATCAGAAAAAAACAACCTGTCAGAGACTTGTACTGGTGCTCTGATGAAAAGCGGATGCTGGTGTTGCAAATGGTGGTTTAACTGGTTGGGCCACAATGCATTCCGTCTTGTTTTTTAGGGATTTTTTAAAAAAAGGATTGTCTATAGCTGCCCTATTATGCAATAGAAGACTAGAACTTCTTACTATCATTTAAAATTCTTTAAAAATGTTCACTTATTTTCATCTACTTGAAAGGAAGAGAGAGATCACATATTTGCGTGTTCACCCTTGGCAGAAGCCAAGAGACAGGAATCCCAGCTGCGTCTCTCAGGCGGAGCAGGGGCCCAAGCACCTGAGCCATCATCTGCTTCCTCCCAGGGTATGCATGAGCAGGGAGCTGGATCAGAAGCACAGTAACTGAGATTTGAATTAGCACTCTGGTGTGGGACAAAGGAAACCCAAGTGACGATTTGACCTTATACAGCACAATATCCACCCAAAACTTTTTGTTCTATCTAACTAGTACCCCATTATTCAACTTTTCCCATCTCTTCCTCCCCCTACTCTTAAACAGTGTGGTCACGAGAAAGAAAGATTCCTATCTGGGTCTGGAGTTGAAGGAGGAGGCATTGAAGATGTGGCGAGAAGAGAGAATATTCTCAAAGGAACAGAGACATTGGATGGTGAGAAAATAGGAACATATAGTGGCGGTTTTTCTCACTCTTTTGGAGAAAGCCTCCCATTTTTCCTGATTATGCTTTTTCACTCATACATAATATTTTATTAGCATCAATATTCAATATGTAGTTATTCCTAAGATTAAATTTAAATGCTACTTAGTGTCTAAAAGTGAATTTTTAAAAATCACAGTTAAGTTTTATCAAAATGTATAATTAAGGCCATAGCTATAATAAATTACTCAGCTTTATTTTACCTGGAACTTTAGGCAAACTGATGCAAAATTGCATGCACAAGGAATATATGGCACTGCTGTTCCATCCCCCTCACTTTTATACAAAGTATATTTAGTGTTAGAATCAAAATTTTACAATTATTTTAACACCTGTAGGAATTTATTACATTCCTATTTGATTCTTTCAAGCCCTAACTGTCATTTTTGAATGTCACCACGTGCATATGCTAAAAATAGTCACGTGGACATCACACTGCAAAATATTAACATGTAAACTGGAAAACAATTACAATCCTAAACTTCACCCATAAGATTTAAATGGGAAATATTGCCTGAGGTTTTTCTGTGAACCAATTTATAAAAATAATGATGTGAATTATGACACATTTTACTTGTCAACTAATGTTTATCATTACATAGTTTAGTATCAACCTACATAATACACACTTAAATCTTACATGCAGGCAAATATAGGAAACTGAATCACCACAAGCCAGTGCTTGCCTTGTACTGTCTGCCATTCCAGTTGTAGGGTTACTGCTGAGTTGAGTATATGAACATATCTCCATTTTGACCTTAGTGGAAATGTCAAAGTAAGTATCTTTAGAAATCAATTCCTCCATAAAAGCAATGAGAAGAGTTTCCAAAAAGGGTCCAAAGAAACAGTTTCACAAAATGGATCATGATGAAGATTTTTTCAAAATTATTAAATTCTCTAAAAAGGAGAGAGAAAGAGATAGAGACACACATACATAGAGCAGGAAAGTACTAGAGAAAGAGAGAGTACTCGCATCCACTGGCTTATTTCCTGATGCCTGCAGCTGCCTTGGCTGGGCCATAATGAAGGCAAGAGCCTGAAACTCCATCCAGGTGTTCTACATGGGTGGCAGGATCCAAGGACTTGATGCATCAATTTTTAACATCTCAGCATGCACATCAACAGGAAACTGAACTGCAAGCAGATTTAAGACTCAAACCCAACTACTCCAATATGAGCTGTGAGTTTCCCAACTGGCAGCATAGCCAAACATGTACTTCAAAATAAATATTTTTAGAATTCTAGAAACTAAGCACAGTTTGCAATAATACAGGGAAAATTATTTTTTAAAGATGACTGTATTTGACTAAGAACAGTGAATTCTGTGGCATGTTAATTTGCCTCCTTGCTATTCCATTCTCCTCAGTACTTGGGTAGCCTTGAAAACCAAGAGTCTCAATACCTCAGTGAAAACCATCAGTATAGTAGCTAGTGGAGAAGGCAGATTTGAAGCTCTTTCAAAACTTCATGCTCAGATAAACCTCAGTATTTTTCTTCTTTCGTAGTTCCCTTAAAAATTACATTCACAAGGCTCATCTTTATTTAACTGGACTCAGAGCTCACCCAGAGTGAAAAGTCTGTGAGCATTTGTTGAAAGCCACCAACGACAACTGTTTAACGTGGCAGCTACCTGGAACAGTGCTAATATTGGGGACAAACAACAAGTTGCCCAAAAATCTCCAAGTAAAAACTGGAGAATGAGATGTTCAAAGGGTCTCTGAAGAGTCTAGAGGGCCATGCACACGTGTGCAGCTCTATGGATGAACGGGGATGGGCATATGCCCAAGGAAGACTTGGGAAGACCCTACATCCTCACCTTTGGCTGATGTTGAGTCCTTTTTTTAAGTGGAAAGTGAAGCTTAATACAAAAGTGCCAGTTGCCTTGCTGAATATCAAAAACATGCCACAACATCTACACACAGCTCCATTAGCAAAGGCTAGAAGACTTAATTTATTCCAGATATTGAAGGCAATTCTTAAAAAAAAATCTTACCACCAAACCAGCTGAGCAGATATTTCAAAGGCCATGCACAACAGATTTCATACTTAGAGAGAAATAGTTCAGAAAAAAATAGTCATGAAATTAACAACAAACAACAAGAATAACAAACTCTAGTATTTGCCACATTATATTATTTCTAAAGTTGCCATATAATTTTTAAAAAAATTACTTATTTTTGTTAGAAAAGTAGATTGACAGAGACAAGGAGAGATAGAAAAATCTTCCATACACTAGTTCACTTCACAAATGGCTGCAATGACCGGAGCTGAGCCAATCTGACCGGAACTTCCTCTGGATCTCCCACATGGGTGCAGAGTCCCAAGGCTTTGGACCATCCTCTGCTGCTTTCCCAGGCCATTAACAGGGAGCTCGTTTGGAAGTGGAACAGCCAGGACACGAACCAGCGTGCATATGGGATGAAGTCAGAGGATTTGCCAGTTGAGACATCACATCGGTCCCACATTGTATGATTTTAAATATACAGCTTTCCACATTAATAAAACATTGTGAGGCATACAACCAAACCGAAGAAGCTATTTTACCCAACACATGGGATTAAAAAGCAGGGAAGAGAAGCTGTTCCGAGGACGTGAAAGAATTGGATTTAGTAGATAAGGATTACCAACAAGCCATTTTAAATACATTCAAAAGATTGAAAGAAATCATATATTAAATAAAGTATGATAAGTATACTTCATGAGTAAGAGAATATCAATGGAGAGAGAGACTTTATGTCACCATAAATGTAAGAGCTGAAATAAGGGGAAAAAATCAATAAAGATGCTCCAAAAAGATTTGAGCAGGCAGAAGAAAGAATCTACAGACTTAAATATAGGTCAACAGAGATGACTGAACGCAGATCAGTAGCAATTGTCCTATGTAAGGATCAGAAAGAATAAAAAAAAAATGCAAGAATGAAGAAAATGAACAGTGCCTCAGAGAAGCATGGGAGATAATCCAACAGAACAATATATGTGTAATAGAAGTCCAACAAAGGAAGAGAAGGGGACAGAAAATAGGTAAGAAAAAGGAGTGTCCCAAAAATTCTCAGCTACAATGGAAAACCTTAATCTGTATATCCAAGAAACTCAACAAACTCTGAGCAGGATAAATTAAATGAGAATCATGCATCATAACTAAACTGTCAAAATTCAGTCAAAATTAATAAAAGTAGCAAAAGAATAGCACTGCACCAGATACGAATGGTTCTCAATAGGATTGAAAAATTACTTCTTTTGCTTTAATGCTTACTTTCATTTATTAGAGAGGCAGAGTTACAGAGATAGAAAGAGAGAGAGAGAAAGGGAAAGAGAGAGAGAGGGAGGGAGGGAGGGAGGGAAAGAAGAAGGGAGGGAGAGAGGAAAAGAGATCTTCTATCCATGGTTCATGCAAAAATAGCTACAACAGCCAGGGTTTTACCCATGCCAAAGCCAGGAGCCAGTTGCTCTTTCTGGGTCTCCCATGTGGGTCCAGCAAACCAAAGCTTGGGTCATCCTCTGTTAGGTTCCTGCATTAGCAGGGAGCTGGATTGGAAGTGGAGCAGACAAGACTCAAATCAGTACCCATATAGGCTACTGAAAGTCAAAGGCAGTGGCATAACTTGCTATGCCATGGCACGGACCCTCCAAACTGATTTCTCAACAAAGATCACATAAGCTGAAAGGCAGTGGGATAGCAGAGTATTGAAGCCACTAATAGGAAGTGGTTGAGATGAAGGTTTCTTTTTTTTTTTTTTTTAAAGATTCATTTTATTATTTTTATTGGAAAGGCGGATATACAGAGAGGAGAGACAGAGGAAGATCTTCCGTCCGATGATTCACTCCCCAAGTGAGCGCAACGACCGATACCATGCAGATCCGAAGCCAGGAGCCTCTTCCGGGTCTCCCACACGGGTGCAGGGTCCCAAAGCTTTGGGCTATCCTTGACTGCTTTCCCGGGCCACACGCAGGGAGCTGGAAGGGAAGCGGGGTCCCGGGGATTAGAACCGGTGCCCATATGGGATCCCGGGCGTGCAAGGTGAGGACCTTAGCCACTGCGCCATCGTGCTGGGCCCAGGTTTCTTTTTTTTTAATATATGTATTATTTTTATTGGGAAGGCAGATATACAGAGAGAAGGAGAGATAGGGAAAAAAAGATTTTCCATCCACTGGCTCACCCCCCACCCCCCAAATGAACACAATGGCTGGAGCTGAGCCAATCTGAAGCTGGGAGCCAGAAACTTCTTTTCGGTCTCCCATGTGGGTGCAGTGTCCCAAGGCTTTGGGCCATCTTTTCCCAGGACACAAGCAAGAAGCTGGATGGGAAGTGGAGTAGCCAGTACATGAACTGGTGCCCATATGTGATGCTGGCACTCACAGGTGAAAGATTAGCCTGTTGAGCCATCATGCCAGCCAAAGACTTCTATCTTTAGCAAAAACTATCTCCCAAAAGTGAAGAAAACTTGCATAAGAGAAAACTTACAAGAGAAGTCTGCTGGATCTACTTTACAAGAAATGCTACAGGGAGATTTTCATGCTGAAATGAAAAGTTACTACATAGTAATCAATCTGAATCAATGTGAAGAATTTAAAAAAATACTACTGATGCTATCTACTTAAGTAAAATATAAAACCTGTACAATTTTTTAAAAGATGTATTTATTTTTATTGGAAAGACAGATTGTAAGTCTGTACAATTGTATTTCCATTTATAATTCCTCCTCGATTGCATTTGGAAAATATCTGTATGTGAGCAGGTATTTGGGGCAACAGTTGAGCTGTCTGCATCCTAGTTGAGTGTTTGGGTTCGGGTCCTGGCTATGTTGCTGATTCCAGCTTCTCCCTATTGGTGCAAACTGGGAATCAGCAGTAATGGCTCGATTATTTAGGTTCCTGCCACCCTTGTTGGGGACCTGGACTGAGTTCTTGGCGCTCTCTGCTTGGCTTGTCCAAATCCTAGATGTCTTAAGTGTTTGAATAGTGAATCAGCAAATGAGAAATCTCTCTCTCCTTTTCAGACAAATAAATTGAATAAATAAAAAATGTAGAGACAATCTGTGCAAACCAGTAAAATACACATTAAGGAGAATGCAATGAAATGCAATGTATAAATGTGTACTTTTTATGACAATAATAGTACATAGGAGAGGGAGAGGAGAGCTATATAAAGACAAAGCTTTCAATAGCTTACAATATTTCCATTTTTATATTAAATGGGTATTAATCCAAATAAGATCCTTATAAATTGATTTTAATTCCCAGGTGAAAGGACACTATCAAGAAAAAGACAACAGAAGAGGAAATTTTAAAGTTTTAAGTCAGTTACAGAGAGAAAGAGAGACAGAAAGATCCTCTATGCACTGGTTCACTCCCCCAAAGTAGCCACAATGGCTGGAGCTGAGCCGATCCAAATCCAGGAGCTTTCTTTGGGTCCCAAGGCTTTGAGTCATCCTCAACTGCTTTCCCTGGCCACCAGTGTGGAGCTGGATGGGAAGTGAAGAATCTGGGACACAAACCGGTGCCTATAAGGGATCACAGAGCATGCAAAGCAAAGACTTTAGCCACTAGACTATGATGTCAGACCCAGAAAAGGGAGTATTTTTTAAAAACCTTATATCTTATAAAGATCAAGTATCTAAGGGCAGATATTTGACCAGTCGGGCCTAGTGCATACTTCTATTGGAGGGCCTGGATTCAAGTATCAGCTCTATTCCCAATTCAAGCTTTCAAGTGAAGCTGACACTAGCTCTGAAAGCTCATTTATGAATGACAAGAGTCCTGATTATTATAGGGACAAAACATTTTAAGAAATATTCTCTAGCTAACCCCACCCAATTTCCTTCTGTTTCATATCTTTGACAGTTATGAATTCAGACTATACTATATTTCTTTGGCTCTAAATACACTGCTCTGTAGGCTTTTTTGGTATTTCAAACATTTTTTGGATCACCTCAAAAGGGCAGGGACAAATAGTGAAATAGTGAGGGTTACACAACTGAATATGCTAAAAAAAATCCCAGAATTCTGCCTAATATGAGAGTGAATTTATGTATAAGAGCTATAGCTGTATAAATCCATTGTTTAAACAAAATTTAAATGGAGAAAACTTGAACAGACATTTCTCCAAAGAATTCTACATCATTGACCAATAAGCATATGATAGATGTTCATTTTTAAAAAAATTTGTAACTACCTGTTAGGGAAATGGATGTCAATACCACAGTAAGATAGTACTTCACAATTGCCAAGATGGCTCTAAGGGAAAAAAAACAGTAGGTAATACTGATAAAGGTGGTGAGAAATTGGAACACTCTCATACTGCTGGTAAAAATGTAAAAGGATGCTGTTAACTGTGAAAAACACATTTACATTATCTGGACAGATTAACTATAAAATTGTCATTGTATGACACAGAAATTTGAATCCTAACAGAAACTATGATATTTGTCTAAGCAAAAATTTGTATGTGATTATTCACAGCAGTATTATTTATAATAGGTAAAAGTAGAAACAATCCAGATGTTTGAATAAATAAGCAAGATCTATAATAGTCACACAATGGAATAGCACCCAGTTATTGAAAGGAACGAATTACTCATCCTCAATAGAGATGAACCTTGAAACCATTGTCCAGGTGAAAGAAGCCAAAGACAGAAGATATAAACACAGCATGTTTTATGATCCCACTTAGATGAAACATCCAGAATAACTGAGCTGATGGAGACAGAAAGTGTGTCAGTGATTGCTGAAGGCTAGGCATGGGAAGGGGTAGAGAATTTGTTCTGTGGAGTAATAAAGGTGTTCCACAATTGGTTGCATTACTAGATGCACAACTGGGAGTATACGAAAAATTGCTGAATTGCACACTTGTACTCAAAGGTGAATTTAATGATATGTGAATTATAACTCAATAAACAAAGAATAATAATTAGGCAATAAGAGCAGAGTTTCCTGGAATACCCTAAGCCATGTCAGGGCCTTTTAGCAACTGACAGACAATGCAATGCCAGTTCCACTTCTACCATTGCCACCATCCCAGGAATGGGAAGGTTTTCTGGCTAGAGCTGGGGTGATAACTTTCAAGATTTAAAAAAACTTATTTTTATGATAAAATTGTATTTTATTTACTTTATTGTATTTTTTATTTGGATATCAGTGTTACACAGAGAAGAGAGACGAGAGAGAGAAAGATCTTCTATCCTCTGGTCACTTCCCAGATGACTACTATGGCTGGAGCTGAGCTGGACTGAAACCAGGAATTAAGAGTTTCTTCCAGGTATCCCACGTGGGTACATGGGCCTGAAGACCTGGGCAATCCTCTGCTGTTTCTCCTAGGCCTCTAGCAGGCAGCTGGGACATGCAGCAGCTGGGACTCAAACCAGAGCCAATATGGGATGCCGATGTTGCAAGTGGAGGATTAGCCTGATAATGCTGCTGAGCTGGTCCCCTCAAGATGTATTTCTACTAATCCCTGATGAGGATAAGAGGGTGTGGCATGGAGTCCTGCAAGGGAAGAGTGGAACAGGCCTTGTCTCAGAATCACAGATCTTGCCTCTCTCTTCGTCCTGCAGCTGCAGACTTCTGGCTCCATGACACCAGACCAGACGTTTGCCAGGTAGTACAGAGTCAGTCCCATTGCACCAGTTGGGCTGAGGCCCGGGAGACAACGACTTGCCAGAGTTGGCTGTGGGTTGCAGAGTTCCAGGCTTCAGCAGAGGCCAGGCAGAGCTAGCATTTGGATCTCAGCTCCCTGCCAGCTGAGTGGAAGGGGGGTAGTGGTGGAATAGATGTTTTTCAAACTGTTCAGTTAAAAGTAACCCTTAGGCAAGAAGCTCCATGGGAAATGAGAATACGCTTTAAGACCAAAATGTGCAAGGACAAAAGGAAGAAAATCATTGCATGTGCTAGAGCAGAAAGACTCTGAGTGGCTGGGGGAGCTGAGTGACAGTGCAGCCGTGTGCAGGCAGGAAAGCCACAGTTGTTCATTAAGCTTGCTTCCTCATGCATAAAGGGCACAGACTAAAGGGAATAGATCAGTCCTTTTTTCCTCCAACCTGTTTCAGGGAACTCCATGGGTACTGTCATGAACTAAGCCGGGCTTTATTCAAGCTCTATCCCCCAACAGAACCTTTCAACATGTCATGAAAATTAAGAGAGTTCATAAGGGTGAGGACACTAATCATATACAACTTGTATTTGTACACAAAGAGGGAGAGATGCCAGTGATTTCTCTCTGCAGGTGGGAAGACAGAAAGGCCAGGAAGGATGTTGTAAGAAGGTCCACCTTGATGAGAGGCCTCACTGGAAACTAACTCTGATGACACCTTGATTTTGGACTTCAAGCTTTCCAGAATTGGGGGAAAACAAAGGTCTAGGTTTCTTTTAAAACATTTTTTTTTTTGGAAATGTAGATTTACAGAGAGAAGGAGAAACATAGCGATCTTCCATCTACTGGATCACCCCTAAATGGCCTCAATAGCCTGAGTAGCCAGGGCTGGACTGAAGCTGGACCCAGGAATTAAACTGTTCTCAAGCCAGCAGCCAGCCGCTTCTTCCAGGTCTACCCACGCAGGTGCAAGATACCAAAGCTTTGAGCCAGCCTCTACTGCTTTCCCAGGCCACAAACAGGGAACTGAATGGGAGTGGAGGCGCCGGGACACGAACCAGCAGCCATATGGGGTGCTAACACTTGCAGGTAGAGGGTTAACCAGTTGAGACATCGAGCCAGCTCCAGAGGTCTGCTTTTTGATTTCCCCAATCTGTGGTAGTTTGTGAGGGTGGTTCTAGTCGACTACTACTGGTATGATGAAAGTGTATCAGTACATAATCTTTTATTTGATTTAATTTTTAAAGGATGTTTTAAAAGCTCTAATAAAAGTCAAAACTACATTTGTGTGTTTCATATGCCGAAAGTAGTAAAGATCATTGATGTCTTAAGTTCTGCAGCCAAATTATTCATTTTTGGACAGATCTTCGCTTAAAGCCTCTTTTCCTATCTGCATAAAGGCAGAGTAAAAGGCTATTTTAGGGTGAGCAGTTTTAAATGAGTGAGTCATTATGCCTCAAGGAGAATTATACAGCCTCAAGGAGAAAGTACAAGAAGGGATTTCAGAAAGTTCTCAGAGCAAATTAAACTGATACTGCCTCACACAGTTAGATTGGCTCTAATAAACACACACACACACAGTAGATGGTAAGTGCTGGAGAGAATTTGGAGAATAGCAAACACTAGTACACTGTTGGTGGGAATATGAATTTGTATAACTGCTGTGGAAAACGGTATGAAGGCTCTTTCAAAAACCTAAGAATAGAGCCATCATGTGACTTAGCCATGGCCCCCTGGGGTACACATGGAAGGGAAGTGAAATCTATCCCTCAAAGGACCCTATGCACCACCCCCATATTCGTTGCAGTGCTGCTCACAACAGCCAGGAACCTGACTGCTCCTCCACTGAAGGGATAAGGAGATGTGGTGCATAGCACTATGGGATGCTGCATAGCACAATGGAATGTTATACAGCTACAAAGACAAATGAAATCCTGCCATTTGCAGTAACAAGGATGGAGAAAATGGGGAGAAAGGATTCAGAAAATAGATACATATCATAGCTAAAGGGCTTGTATCTCAGATACATAAGAAACTTAAAAATAGGAGAATAAAATCCTACACATCATTTGCCACGACAGTCATTAAAAGAGATATTAAAATAACATTGGAATGTATTAACATGTGTTCAGCTTTAGGAGAAATGCTTATTAAAATTACATTGACATGCCATTTCATATATAGAAGATTGACACAAATTCAGAAATAACCATATGCTATATTAATGATACTATAGTGGAACAAATGTACAGGTGGCAATAATAAAAGCAGGTAAAAGAACTGATGTTTTCTTAAAAAAACATTTATTTTAAATTTTTATTGGTGATGCAAAGTTACAGAGAGAGAGAGAGAGAGAGAAGACAGAATCTTCATCCACTTGTTCACTCTCCAAATGGCTGCAATAGTTGGAACAAATCCAGACTCAGGAGATTTTTCTGGGTCTCCCACATGGATGTAGGGCCACAAAGCTTTGGGCCATCATCTACTGCTTTCCCAGGCCAGAAACTGGGAGCTGGATGGAAAGTGAAGCAGCCAGGACTCAAACTGGTGCCCAGATGGGAAGCCAATGCTGCAGGTAGAGAATTAACTTTACTTGCCACTGCACCAGCCCCCAAATGCTATTTTCTGTACTGTTGTTTACAATTGCATAATATGGGAAACTAAACTTTTAGTGATAGAAAATTGAATAAGCTGTAGTATTTACACATAACGAAGCATCACAGAGTTGTGTAAAACAATAAGGTACTTCTTTGTAGAGCGATATGGAATAATTTATATAAGTTATTTTCAGCTGAAGAATAGAATGTGAAAAAGGGCACATATAGTATGCCATCTCGTGTGCAAAGAAGAAAGAAAAATAAGAAAATATAACAACTCTGCGGAGTTGCACCAAAAGAAAGAAGTATAGAATAAGGAATAATGATGGTGGTTGCCCCAGCAAACATGCAAGTGTGGGTTGGGAAACATACAGAAGAGAAGGACACTTTTTTTCATATAAATTTTTAAAAACATCTAAAATTTTTATTTGAAAGGCAAATTTACATGGAAGAGACACAGAGTGAGAAATCTTCCATCCACTGGTTTACTCTCCAAGTGACCACAACAGCCAGAGGTGGGCCAATCTGACGGCAGGAGCCAGGAGCTTCTCCAGGTCTCCAAGCAGGGGCAGGATCCCCAGGACTTGAACCATCATGAACTGCTTTACCAGACAACAAGCAGGGAGCTGGATGGGAAGTGGAGCAGCTGGGATACAAATAAACACCCATATGGTAAATCTGTTAATAACACTTTTAACTATTAGAAGCAAACCAAAAATGAACAAAAATGGGAAAGGAACAAAAACTTAAACTCAAAGTGAAACAAATAAAGCCCAGTTGTATTTCAAATGAATACTATGACCACAACAGAGGATGGAAATACAAGAAAGAACTAATCCAATTAGCTTGTGAGCACAGTATTTGGCTATAGATATTCAGCCCTGGGCAAGTTTGGAATTGTGGAGAATTACAAATACGCTCTGAGTTGTATTTAGTAGGTTTGTATTTGTAGTAGTATGGGAGAAGCCAACCTAAAATTATCTTACATATATTAAAAAAGAAAACATCTTTCCTTAACTATTTGAGTGTTCCCTACATTGTGGCTCTTGATCCCCAAATATGTACATATGTATTTCTTAATTCTTAATCATTATTTGACATAATCTCTGTATGGTTATTGAATTAGATATGTTTCACCTAGACAATATCCCCTTAGCTAGTTATCATCTGAAGTGCAAGTTTTAAGTTAATGGAGTAATGTTATTTATAGGCATCCATTCCCAGTGTTTGTTTATTGTGTCTCTAACTTCCCTTAACATACAACATGTCTGTAGTCTTGCTTTTCATGACATTGCTGGCTTTGAAAAATAATCTCTTCCACATTTTTCTTTTTAAAAAGATTTATTTTATTTATTTTAAAGGGAGAGTGGATGGGGTGGGGGGAGAAAGAGACTGAGTTACTGAGAGACAGAAACATGATCTTTCATCCGCTAGTTTATTCCTACTAACGCACATAACTAGGGCTGGGCCAGGCCAAAGCAAGGATCCTGAAACTCCATCTGGGTCTTCCAAGTAGATGGAAGGGATACACGTACTTGAGCCATCATTTACTGCTTTCTCAGGTGCATTGGTAAGAAAGTGGATTAGAAGAGTAGAAACTGGGACAAGAACTGGTATTCTGTTAAGGGATGAGTGTTGCATGTGGCAGCTTGTTGACTTTGCTCTTTTATCAGAGATCAATGGACTATATTTGTGTGGTTCCATTTCTGGGCTCTCTATGCTCTTTAATTAATCTGTCTATTCTTTCTACAATACCATACTGTCCAAATCACTGTAGCTTTATTTTACAGCAAACATAGAGGTCAGCTATAAGGTCAAATATTCAACCTTGTGCTTCTTTGGTAATTGTGGCAGCTATTCTGAGTGTTCTACTTACTGCATAAACTTTGCAGTGTCAATATTTGCAGTATAACATGCTGGGATTTTTACTGAGATTATGTTGAATCTATTGATCTCATAGGGAAGAATCGATATCTTAACATTATTATGATTAATATCAAATATTCCTCCCTCTATTTAGATATTCCTTGATTTACCTCGCAAATTTCATAGTTTTCCACATAGAGATTTTTCATATATTTTGTTGGATTTTGTGTTTTTAATTTCAAATTCCAATAGTTTATTGCAAGCTTATAGAACAGCACTTGACTTCTGTTATTTTGTCTATCATTGCTTATGCCTACATTGTTATGACACACATATAAAGCAGAATGTTGGAGTTGAAACTACAGCTGAAAGACTGTATTATTACAAAACACAAGGAATAATGGAGAGGGGAGAAGATGGAGGGAGGAAATGAAAGGTAAGGCAGAAGACCTATACTTACAAAAATTAAAAATGCAAAATAAGAATAAAATTTTTTATCTATTTGAAAGAGTTACATGGCACTGGAATGGTAGCATAGTGTGCTCATCTCTACCTGTGGTGCCAGCACCCCATGTGGACACCAGTTTGTGTTCTTGCTACCACGTTTCTGATCAAGCTCCCTGTGAGAGGGGAAAAAAAAGGCCTACATACGGGCACATGGGAACAGCTTCCATAAAGAAAATGAGTCTGCTCTGAGTCACATAGAGATAGCCATGAAGGCCGTGGAGGAGCCTGCTCTGAGTTACAAAGAAACAGGGCCGGTATGAGTGATCAGCCTAGATAAAATGCAGACTATACAGATAGGGATACTGGGGACTGTAACAGCTCAGAAAGTTCCAAAATTGTTACCGCCCAAGGCTAACTGCTCTGCATTTGCTTCTGTATCTTCCTGCTTTGCTTGTTGCTGCAGGAACAGGCACCCATGCATTTGCTTTTTAAAAGATTGAGACAATCTTTTTTTTTTAAAAAAGATTGAGACAATCTTGGAAATGATCCAGGCTGATGCCATCTGGAGAAGTAGAAGTTTTTCCTTTTCCACAAGTGGATATTGGCTCCTTGGTGGTCATATTTCCATAATACCTGCTTAGGGCCTGGGGAGGTAGCAGAGCATGGTTCAGGTCCTGGGTCCCCTGCATCCATATGGGAGACTGGGAGCAGGCTCCTGGCTGATGGCTTTTAGTCACTTCACCTTGAATCATTGTGGCCATTGAGGAGTGAGTCAGCAGAAGGAAGATCTGTCTCTGTCTCTCCTTTCTGTAACTCTGCCTTTCCAGTGTTCCGGTGAAAATAAACAAATGTTTAAAAGAGTTACAGAGAGTGGGGGAAATGGAAAGAGAGAGAGAGAGAGAGAGAGAGAGAGAGAGAGAGAGAGAGAGATCTGTCTGATGATTGATCCGCCAAATGACTGTAATGGCTACAGTTGGGACAGTCTGAAACCAGGAGACAGGAGTTTCTTCCAAGTCTTCCACGTGGGTGTGTGTACAAGAGCCAAAGCACTTGACCTATCTTCCTTTACTTTCGCAGGTGTATTAGCAGGGAGCTGAATTGGAAGTGAAGGAGCCAAAACTCAAACTGGGTCCCATATCGAATGCCAGGTCCTATATGGGATGCCAGTACCACAGGCACCATCCTTACCCGCTACACCACAGTGCTGGCTTCAACTTTTGTTCTTTTTAATTGTAATAAAGAACACTTAACACGAGAGTTACCCTCCTAACAAATCTGTCATACAGTACTGTTAACTTTTAGCACAATGCTGTACAGCAGAACTACAGAACCTTTTCATTTTTTAACTGAAAGTTTATACCCACTGATGAGCAACTCCTTATTTGCCTCTCTTCCCAGCTTCCACTCTATTTCTATGTGTTTGAATACTTAATGTGTGTATGCATTTTTAAAAAAGATTTATTTATTTTCATCGGAAAGACAGATTTAGAGAGGACAGAGAGAAAAACCTTCCATTGACTGGATCAGGCTCCAAATGGCAGCAATGATCAGAGCTGAGCTGAACAAAAGCCAGGAGCCAGGAGCTTCCTCCAGATACCCCACAGGTGTAGGATTCCAAGGGTTTGGGTTATCCTATTCTGCTTTCTTAGGCCACAAGCAGGGAGCTGGATGGAAAGTGGAACATTTGGGATATAAACTGATGCCCATATGGGATCCTGGTGCTTAAAGGTGGGGGATTAACCAGTTGAGCCACTGTGCCAGCTCCTGTGGTTGAGTACTTTAGACATCTCACAGAGTGGAGCCATGCAGTATTTATTCTATGAGTGGCTTGTTTAATTTAGCACAGTGTTCTTCAGGGTCATCCATTTATTGCAGTAAGATTTTCTTCTTTTAAGGATGAATAATATTTCATTGTAGGGGCATACCGCATTTTCTTTATCAGGTCATTCATTTATGGACATTTTTTTTCATTTATTGGGTATTGTGAATAATAGCACAATGAAATGGGAGTCCAGATATTTTGATATCCTAATATCAGTTCTTCTAGATTTATTCCCAGAAATGAGATTCCTGGCTGATGTCAGAGTTCTTCTTTTCATTTGCTTGAGAGGCTTCTGTATTGTTTTTCACAGGGGGTGCAGTATTTCACATTTCCACCACCAGTGTGCTAGGGTTGTAATTGCTGTACAGCTTCCCCTACACTTTCTATCTTGTTTAGTTAATGGTAGCTACCTTAATAGTTATGAAAAGATAACTTTCTGGCTTTGATTTACATTTTCTTTAGTGATGCTGAACATCTTTTTCATGTACCCGTTAGTTATTTATATGTCTTCTTTGGCAAAATATCTATTCAAGTCTTTTGCCTCTTTTTCTAATTGATTTGTTCTATTTATTTATTTATTTATAAATTCCTTATGTATGGGCTTGGTGCTTGGCTCAAATTCTTGGCTAAATTCTTGCCTCAAACCCTCAGGGATCTCATATTTTCATTCTATTCATTTGAAGACATTTACTTATTTGAAAATTAGAGTGAGAGAGAAAGACAGACAGACAGACAGACAGAGAGATCTTCCATCTTCTGGACTTGTTGACTCTCCCAGATGGCTGCAACAGTCAGGGTTGGGCCGAAAGGAACCCAAGGAACCTGGAGCTTCCTTCAGATCTCACATATGGGTGCGGGGTCCCAAAACTTGAGCTATCTTCCACTGCTTCCCAGTTAGATTGGAAGTAAAGCAGTTGTGACTCAACCAATGCTCATACAGGATGCAGACACTGGACTTCAACTAGGTCTTTTAAAAACTAGATAAGACAGGATCAGGTGCAATGGCTCAGTAGCTAAATCCTTGCCTTGCAACTGCTGGGATCCTATGCAGGTGCTGGTTTGTGTCCCAGCTCCTCCACTTCCCATCCAGCTCCTTGCTGGTGACCTGGGAAAGCAGTAGAGGATGGCTCAAAGCCTTGGGACCCTGCACTCATAAGAAGCTCCTGGCTCTTGGCTTTGGATCAACTCAGCTTTGGCCATTGCAACAACTTGGGGAGCGAACCAGCAGACAGAATATCTTTCTTTCTGTCTTTCCTTTTCTTGGTAAATCTGCTTTTCCAATTAAAAATAAATAAATCCTTTTTTTAAAAAAAGATAAATTCCTTGTGTATATTAGATATTCATTCCTTGTCAGATAAACGGTTTACAAATATTTTCTCTCATTCCATAAATTTCATTTTCATTCTGCTGATTATTTCCTTTGCTGGTCAGGAGCATTTTACTTTAAAACAGTGCCTGGAACATGGTAGGTGTCTCCATTTTTTAATGTCTTCTTCTAATTCTCTTTTTAATGTTTTATACTTTTTATCATAGAGGTCTTCTGCATATTTTGTAAGGTTAATTCCAAGGCTATTTAAGATTCGTCTCCACTATTTTAAAAGGGACCATACTTACAAGTTCTTTCTCAGCCGTGGAGTTATTTGTGTATACTAGTACCATCAATTCATGTTAATTATTTTTATCATAAATTCTCTCTGACATAAGTCAACCTTTATGTAAAATCCAAGATCAATAGATAAGATACTCATGCATGTGTATATAGTCACCTAGAGGAACTGTATAACAGAGACTATCATATCAAGATGTAAAGATACATGTAGTACGCATATCTACTTCCAAATCCAAGATAGACTCCCCATGAAACTGTTAAATATATCTTGACAATAGAATGCTGGACCCTCTGTCATAGCCCATACCTACAATGTCAGGATACACTTAAATAGCATAATGATGGATTTATGAATCTTTTGAAGGACTAAACTTTTGTAACAATATAGGGAAATCAGTGAGGAGAGGGGATTTGGGGAGGGAAGAGGGTAAATCCTAGAGCCTTTGGAACTGTATCATAAAATAAATAAATAAATTTTAAAAACAGAGAAAGAAAAAGACAAAACAAAACAAAATAAAAACCATCCCAGTTGACTATTTTTGCTTTTGCTGCTTATGCTTTGCTGAGTTGAATGCTTTGAATCTTTCACCTGTTTACTTGAGAAGTTTTACAGTTTCAGGTCTCATATTGTTTAATCTTTTATTAATTTTGAGTTGATTTTTGTTTATGGTGTAAGATACAGCTCCAGTTTTTATTTTTCTACATCTGCATATGCTGTTTCCTCAGCAGTATTTATTGAAGAAGCAATCATTTCAACATTGTGCATTCTTTGCATGCTCGTTCAAGATCCATTGACCATATATGTGTGGGTTTATTTCTGGACTCTCAATTCTGTTCCACTGAACACTACTGCATTTTTTTCATTGAAGTCATTCTCAGTCTCCCAACACTCAGGAGGAAAAGATAAGAATTCTAGGGCAATTGAACTTTGGTTCCATATAGCTGACATTTAATTAAATTAACCTTTGTAATTTAATTTTTGAATGCTTGTGAAACAATGTTAAAATAAAAAGAACACTGATTTTTAAATAATGATGTAAATGATTTAACTATACCCATAAAATATGAAAAGACTGATGGTTTAAAAATCATGAACAGATTTACACACAGAGTGTATAGAGTGACAAGACATCAGCTTGGCAAATAACCACTGAAAAATGAAAGTGGTCTGAGAATATAAACTTTAACGTCACAGATGAAGACACTCAACTGGACAAGAAACATATGGAAGAGCATTCTACCTTGTGAGTAATCAGGAAATTGTATATTTTCTCAACTAGATCATTTTACAGGGATCTAGTTGAGAAAAAAAAAAAGTGAAGCCTGATTCCATAACGTGTAACAATGTTGGGAAGTAAGAACTCTTACATATTTGGTAAGGGGGCAATTTGATTCAATCACGTGGAGAGCTATTCAGACACACCTGATGATCACTCCCTATGGTTCACAATTATGCTTCTAGGACTAAACATCCCCTAGGATTCAATACTTACACTTCTAGGTGTGTGCTCTAGAGAATATGAAGGAGCTTGAACAAATTTACGGAAAGTGTATATTAATAAATATTCAGGCTGGATTTAAAAAATTCTTCATTGGTCTCTGAAATTTTTCCCTCATGAATCTTTTGAAGTCCCTTTGTATCTGCCATATTTTGTTGCGAGGAAATCTGAGGCATACAAACATAACAAATGACTTTTCCTCGTGTTTGGATATTGGAACATTGTAACTATTATTTTTGTATATGTGGGTATTTCATAATTAAAACAAATGTCTTGACATTTGAAATACTGTGTTCCATCTATTGATAATTTGTTACTGACTGAACGAGGACACATTTCAACTTGTCTATATCTCTGTTCTCATGTCGACTTTCCTTTACTTTTAGTTAACTTACTGCGGCCTTCCTTGGGCCTTCTGAAGTTCATCCTCTCACACTTCAATATCCAATTCTCATTCCATTGTACATTATTTATTCCTATTTGTTTTATATAGTAGGATACATTTCCCTTATTTCCTACACTTGAGGGAAACTATGTATTAGCCGATTTGTATATTCACATCCCTTTTAACCAATCTGCTTCTTTCAGCCTGATTAGAGAGGGCTTTCACAAGTCAATTGATACTAAATCTTATTGAATTCCTACTTTGCCACAAGCAAGTACTGTTCTGGATCATAGGAATGACATTGTAAAAAGTTACAGAAGTTTACAGTCTAGGAAAAAAATTGAAAGAATTCAGCAGGCAGTTACAACACAGTGTGACTAATATTAAGAGCAAAGTAGTGTAAGATTCAGGAAGGAGACTCTAGTCCATTTCACAGATGAGAAAAATTGAGACTTTAGCTAGCTAAATTATGCTCCAGTTCACATTATCTGGGAAGAGATGGAGTTAAGGATTCTACTCAAGTTTTCTAACTACAGATACTCTACACACTTAACCAGCATGCATATTATGGTCCACATATTAAGGTCTTTCTTTACTTAAAGTGAGCCTATTTATAATTCTAAATTATTCCCTAAGCTCACTCAAGTGTGAATGTGTAGCTTGCTTTATGATTGAAATCTGTTAGCCTGACATGTTTTCATTCTATCTTACTGAGAGTAACTACACTGTTCCTTTGGTGGCTTCACAGTTTCTGCAGTGGGGAGCACAGAATCTAATGATACCCCAATCTCTGTTTTGTATGACAGAAAATGGCTCTACTAGATACCTATTACATCTTAACAGAGTATCACAAACATGGCAGATATTGCAGCAAATATATTTGGGTCTCATTTTTGGGAACCTACCTGGGATTCCCTAAAGAAAGAATAACTATTTATAGAAAGTATATTCCTCCACAAATCATGTAACCTAGGGAGGAACACAGGGCTTCTGATAGAAAAAGGGGATTCCTCCCTGGCTGTCTACTGTAGTTAACCTCAACCTATAGATCAATTGTGAAATGTAAGTCCTCATCAAATGGCCTCATGCATCTCTACTTCCAACTCAAATAAGGACTCCCAATGAAACTGTTAAATATATCTCAATAATAGGATGCTGCACTCTGTGCTATTGTCCATATTCACAATGTCAAGAATCATTTATATAGAAAATGATGCACTTATAACTGCTTAAGAAGGACTATACTACCGTAATAATACATGGATATCAGTGCACAGAAGGGGAATTTAAGGAGGGGGCCAGGGAAACTTCAGAGTCAATGTGATTACAACATAAAAACAAAAACAAGCAAACAAAAAGCAACGAGGGCCCTGCACAGTAGCTCAGTGACTAAAGTCCTTGCCTTGCATATGCTTGGATCCCACATGGACGCTGGTTCTAATCCCAGCAGCCCCACTTCTCATCTGGCTCCCTGCTCGTGGCCTGGGAAAGCAGTTGAGGATGACCCAAGGCTTTGGGACCCTGCACCCATGTGGGAGACCCGGAAGAGCCTCCTGGCTTCGGATTGACTCAGCTCCAGTGCTTGCAGCCGCTTGGGGAGTGAACCATCAGACAGAAGATCTTCCTCTCTGTCTCTCCTCCTCTCTGTATATCTGACTTTACAATAAAAATAGAGAAATCTTAAAAACAAGCCAACAAACAAAACCTTGTGGTTAGGGCCAGTGTGTTGGCTCAACAGGTTATTCCTCCACCTTCAAGCACTGGCATCCAGTATGTGCAGTGATTTGTGTCATGGCTGCTCCACTTTCCATCTAGCTCGCTGGTTATGGCCTGGGAAAGCAGTGGAGGACAGCCTAAATTCGTGGGACCCTGAACTGACATGGAAAACCTGGTGGAAGCTGCTGACTCCTGGCTTCCTATCAGCTCAGCTCTGTCCATTGCAGCCATTTAGGGAGTGAACCAAAAGATGGAAGATCTTTTTGTTTCTCCTCTCTGTAAATCTGCCTTTCAAAAACAAACAAATAAAACACAAAAATCCTTGTGGCTAAGTAACTCTCATTTCTTATCAACATAATCCAAAAAGTGATGTAATGATACAGAGAAAGATCTTCTGTCTGTTGGTTCACTCCCCAAGTCGCCCACAAAGGCCTGAGCTTAACTGATCCGAAGCCAGGAGCCAGGAGTTTCTTCTGGGTCTCCCACCCAGGTGTAGAGTCCCAAGGCTCTGGGCCATCCTCTACTGCTTTCCCAGGCCACAAGCAGGGAGTTGGATGGGAAGTGAAGCATCTAAAACAAAAACTGGCAGTCATATGGGATCCCAGCATTTGGAAGCCAAGGATTTAGCCACTGAGTCATCATGCATTATGTATTCCTTAATTCACTGATGTCCAAGTTTACTGAATTGAGTCCTGTGGCTTCTGCAGTATGGAAATTTCTGTTTAAATTTGTATTTCATTAAAAAAATATAGTCACTTAGGACTACATGTCATGTGAAATGGAAAAGATATCCAAATGGTCAATTCTGGCTCATGTGTATATGAGTGTGGATATCGGGAAGTGGGGAAAACTCAGTCCTGATGTAGCAGTATTTACGGTTTCTGGTGAAATGAAACATCAAGTTTGAGGATTTTGTTCCTGCAACTGGTAATTCAGATAGATGGCATTAAAATGATATTTACTGGCATTTTATTTGCCGGAAATATGAAGTGCCTTTGGAAAAAGGATTTTAAGGGTGATGTGTGCCCCCCCTCCTTAGCAGAAGATGCAATAATTGAAATGTGGAGCATGTTGTCTCTAAGTATCATTTGACTGAAAGCAAACACCCAGAGTTGAGACAAATTCGTTGTGGAAGGTAGGCAATCAGCTATAATAACGCATGTGAAGCTGTGACTAAAATACCAGTCTTTTTGAGTAGAGGCTATAATACAGGGCCTAGAAATTTTGCTTTTTTGTTCCCTACAATTCTCTTGGCCCCAATTCTGCTCTTCATTTTCAGCATCCATTGTGTCTGCACCCAGATCACTTCCTTAACAGCCTGTCATCTATTTGATTACACTATGCCTTTGTGAGCCTCTGTTCTGGCTTGCCTTCTGCTCACAAAATGAATTGACCTGCATGTGGAAATCGGTTTTGCTGTGAAGGCCAACACAGTTGTACAACACTTCTGAAGGGGGTGAAGGCAGAGTCTCAGAAGAACTGAAGTCTGAATTCTCACAAATACTACCCATCCAGTCCAATGTTCATGAGGTTGATTGAAATGATCAGCCTATAGGTACCCAGGGAGATGGTTTGAGAACGTGACTTCTATGTTGCAACCCTGGGTCTTCTTGTTCCCCTTTAAAACACATCTTAAAGTATTAATAAGAACAATAGTAAGCACTGGAATTGTAGCACAACTGGTTAAGCTGCCACTTGGGACACCAGCACCCACCCATATTAGAGTACTAGTTGTTTGTTCCCTATTTCCCTTTCTGTTAATGCACCTTGAAAAGCAGAAAAAATGACCCAAATGTCTGGTCCACTGCAACCCACGTGGGAGAACTGGAAGAGGTTCCTGGTTCCTGGCTTCAGACAGGCCCCAGACCTGACTGTTGCAGTAAGTTTTGGAGTGAACCAATGAATGGAAGAGCTCTTTCTTCCCTTCCTCCCTCTCTGCTTCTGTTTCTCTTTCAAATAGACAAATATTAAACAAAAAACAAAAACAACAACAACTGAAAATGAGTTCTATGGGTCTGGAATTGGTGCTATGATATAGTAGGTTAAGCCTACACCTGCAGTGCTGGCATCCCATATGTGCACCACTTGGAATGCTAGCTGTTCCACTTCTGATCCAGCTCCCTCTAAATGCACCTGGAAAAGCAGTGGAGGGTGGCCTGCACCCTCATGGGAGTCGTGGAAGAAGCTCCTGGCTTTGGCTTGGCTCAGCCATTGCAGCCATTTGGAGAGTGAACCAGCAGATGGAAAAATCTCTCCCAGCTTGCTATGTATTACATTCTTTTTTTTCTTTTTTTAAGTTTGCTTATTTATTTTCTGATTTTTACATAGTTGATTAGGGTAATTATGGTCAAGGGCTACAGGAAGGTGGGTGAGATTACCACTTCCACATTCTCCTTTTTTCCTTCGTGAATCTGGGGGAAGAGGGGAGACAAGGAGAGAAGCCACACACAGCCTCCCAAACGCCTCTGTATCCTGGGATGAAGGACAGCCACCAGACACACCCAGGGTCCCCAGTGTGCATGCTCTGAATGTCCTTGCTCATGAGGTTTTGATAACTCAACAGTTCTGAATTACTGCCAATCTTGCCACTCCAAGCACGGTGAAAGCTCTCCAGACTCTACTGGGTGACATATTCTACCTTAGAGTCTCCATTTGCTGCCAATACTTGGCTAGGGTGGTTGATCAATTTGTTCTGTCCTCCGTCCTCCATTATGGTACCATGTGTCCTCTGCAGGCTCCAATGTACTGCCATATCCTCCAAGTGCATCTGGATATGCTGGCCACTGCTCCATCTGAGCCACTGAGGAGTCCCAGCTCTGACATATGTACTCCATGGTCAGACCATGGAAACTGCAATTCTCTTCATGGTTGGAGTTCTGAGTTTACCAGTTCAGTTGGGGAGAATCCCCAAAGGAACTTCATTTGAAGTGATCCAGACCTGATTCTTATGTGTGCTTGCCAATACAGGGTCAAGCACAGTCTGTTGCCACAATCAGCTTATACACATGCTAGTGGTTGCAATCACTGGGTCAATTCTGTCTCCAGCCCTGTCTTCTACACAAACAAATGGGTATTGGAGCCCAGCCAAATTCTACCCACCACACATTCGGCCTTCACACAAACCAATGGGAATTGTAGCCTAGTTGGAGTGACCTGCAATAACCTTCACCATGCCTGCCCCCTGCCTTGGTTCCCGTGCTTGCCAGTATGTACATCAGACTGGCTCAGTCTGTCCCACATCCCAATCAGCTCTCATACATGTCAATGGGCATTTAAGCCTAGTTCAACCTAACCATCCCCACTATCCAGCCCACACATGTGCTGACGTGTGCCTCTCTGTCTAGCTATGCTTGCCTCATTCCTGGTTCTCATGCTCATCAGTTGGAGTAGCCACCCAAGAGAGAGGTGTCCACTATTTCCATACTGGGCCCACTCCCACTCCTGGAACTTGCACTCTCTAGGTGGTTCTGCAGTTTAACTTGACAGAATTGGTCCCTGTGTCAGCATGTGCCAGCTGATGCTGTGATAAAGCCCAATCAACCAGACGCACTCTGGCTTATGCATGCTTCAGTAGGAACAGTCAGCCCAGCCTGGCTTTCCCCTGATCCAGCTTACATGAAGCCAACAGGTGTTGTAGTCCTGCCTGGCTTGGTCTGCCCCTATTCCAATTCTCAAGCTCACCAGTGTGAGTGGTAGTCCAGCAGGGGGATCCCAGAAAGCCCCCCTACTGGGTTTGCCCCTGCTCCCATTAGGTCTCACATGTGCTGGGTGAGTACTACGGCCCAGTCTGGTATGGCCTGCCTCACCTGGGCATTTTCCATTGGGTACTGTAGCATGGCTGAACCAGCTCATCCCCAGTTCCAGCTCACGTTGGTGGGGGCTACAGCTGGTCCCCATTCTCAGCACTCATGTGTACTGGCTTGTGTTGCAGCCAAACCTGGCCTAAACCACACTCCATTCTGGTGCTTGGATTCGCCAGCAGGTGATATGAACTGGCCCAGCCTCGTTCACCCCTGCCCTGCGCCAAATGTATTCAGGTGAGTCTAATTACCTGGCCTGGCATGGGCTGCTTGCTATCATGGTTCTTGTGCTCACCTACAGGGACTATGTCCCGACAAAGGAGTTCCCTAAGCTCCTCTATTAGAACCTCTCCCAGTGCCAGATCTCACACCCACTGGTGGGTCTATGGGCCAGTCCTACTTCATCCACCTCTTGTCCTAGCATGAATAGTGGTTTTTTCCTGACTGGCCTTCACCTATTCCAGTTTATATTGTTGGGTGTTACAGCCCAACCAAGACTGGTCCACACCCAGACACAGTTCACATATGGCTCAGCAGGGGCAGAGACAGCCCAGTCTGTCCTACACCTACCCTGGTTCTCACAAGTACCAGTGGGCCATGTCCAGACCAGATAGCTGCCCCCACTCTGGCCCTCACACTCACCAGTAGGAACCACAGCCCAGCCAGGGTGTCCCATTTGTTCCCCAACCAGGCCTGTTCCCAGCCATAGAAACTGTGCATGCCACTAGTTGCTCTGACCCGGCTTGGCATAGTGCCTCACTTGTCTTGGCCTTTGCCTTTGGATGCTGCAGCCTGGCCTGACCTGGCCTGCCCCCAAATCCCAACTCTCTCTGGCGGGTGCTGGAACATGGGCCTGCTCAGTGTGTTCCCATTTCTGGCTCATGCAAACATGTAGGTGTGACAGCCTAGGCTGGCATGACCTATGCTCCAGCCTGGTTTCTGCATTTGACAGTGAGCTGAGGTTTGCTCACCCCTGCCTGGCCCACCCCTTTCTAAAGCCCACACATTTGCCAACAGTTGGAGCTACTTTACCCAGCTTGCCCAACCCCAAGGCCTGGACCACTTGCTCGCCAGCAGGAACTATGATCCACTAGGGGAGTTTCCCACATTCCCCCACTTAATGCACTCCCAGACCCAGATCTCACGCATGCCAGTCAGGGCTAGGCCCTTGCCTGGCTTAGCCTGCCTCTCTATCTTGGCCCAGCATGAGCTGGTGAATGTTGCAGCCTGGCCAATCTCACACCGTATTTAGGATGCACATGCAGGTGCTACAGTCTGAATATGTCAAGACTATTCTCAGTCTATACCCATGTGTGTTGACAGATTCTATGGTCATATCTAGTTCAGCCCATTACCACCCCAACTATTGAGCTATCCAGTGGGACTTGTATTTCCACAGGGTTTGACCCACATATCCTTCACAGAATCTACCCCTGGACCTGGTCCTCTCATGTGCTGGTTAGTGTCATGGCCTTACCTAATGTTACCTGTCTCCTGTTCCAACACTGAGTCAAGTACTGGTATCTGGTCCTGCTAGACAGGCCCCCAGCCCTAACTTTTGTGTGGCCTGGTGTGTCGTGGTCAGCAATGCTCCATGCTAACAAGCTCAACTCAGGATTCCCATGTTTCTTACCCATGCAAGTCTTGAAGTGTCTCCCCTCCAAACTGCCAGATCTCAGTCACCTTGCTTCTTACCTGCAAGTACAGTGGCCCCGTCATTGGGCATCCCTCAGGAGTCATTCCTCACCTACACATACAATGGTCTTATCCATGGGTGTCCTTAAGCATAATTCAACATCCCCAAGACCCGAGAGCTCGCCACTGTGTGGCCAGAGGGCGAGCCCAGTATTCACCCACCACTTGATAGCAGTGGACAGGGAGCTAAGATTCCCAACAGGAAGCCTGGCTTGGCATGGATTCTTCCAGCCACAGCCACATGGATAGGAGATTCAGACACCTGTGCCTCTGCCCAGACTTACCTGGATCCTGCCCACCAACATGGCAGCAGTGGGCGGAGCCATGATCCTGAGCATGTCCAGAGCTGTCTGAGATCCACCCATAGCATGATCGCTGTGGATGGAGGAAATTCTCAGATCTCAAGCTTGAACAAGCTCAGGATTCACCCACCACTGGCAGCAGTCAATGGGGAGCTACCTCATCTAAATTTAGATCAAGATTGATTTTCTTCTCTCCTGAGAAAGAATTAATTAGTCATATTTTAAACTATGTTTAGTATTGAGAAATACTAAGTTGAAAGTAATTAAATAAACTTCAATAGAACTGTAAAAAAACATGTAACAGTGCATTAATTCAATTACTCTAGAACTTAAAACTCAATTAGCTTCATTGCTTTTAAGGCTCTAATGAAGCTATTTTATATCCTTGGAGAGGTTTGCTTTCACTGGTCAGATGAGCTACCCATTGTAAACAGGTTTATTTCTATGACTTACATTTTACTTATTTGCATTTTGTCTGGAAGGTACAAAACAAAGAGAAAGACACAGAAGAACAGAACCAGAGAGATTTTCCCTTTACTGATTCATTCCTGAAATGCCTGTAACAGTGAAGATGGGACAGGCCAAAACCAAGAGCTGGAACTCGATCCAGGTCTCTCTTATGTCCTTAAGTATTCCTTACAGTGCACGTCAACAGAAAGCTGGGTCAAAAGTAGGCTAGCTGGGACTTGAACCAGGCATGTCAATGCAGGATAAAGGCATTTCAATTGATGACTTAGCAGTTGTACCAGAGGCCCACTGCATATTTTAATATAATTTTTCCAGAATCAACATACACCTGCTGAACATTGTGTGTGGGAAGTAAGTGTGGTTCACTACAGATACCAGAGCACTTCAAAAGGTTCATGAAAAGGTGGAGATGGAAAGGAATAATATTGGACCAAAGTTTCCATATTTCACTGGAACTCAGTATAAGTCTAATAAGTTATTATGCATATATTTAAGTCCAGGAAAAATAACTCAAAATATAATTTAACATAATAAACCAACACCATAGTTAATGGTAAGAAATATTCAGATATTTTTCTAATATCTGGAACAAGGCTGGAATGTCTATTTCATCACTCCTATGGAATAACTCCTAGTTATTGCACTATGAGAAAAAAATAAATATTATTATAAAACGAACAGATATGCTTTTTAAAAGATTTCTTTATTTAAAAAAACCCTTTTTAAATATGAGAAGCAAATTTACAGAGAAAGAAGAGTCAGAAAGATCTCTGCAATGGCCAGGAGCTAGGAAGACCTTCATCCTGGTCTCCTGCGTCTGTGCAGCAGCCCAAATACTTTGGCCATCATGTTCTATTGCTTTTTCCAGGCCACTAAAGGAACCTGGATCAAAAGTGGCCCTGCTGGAACACTAGCTGGCTCCGATACTGCAACATAGCTGGTGGCTTTATGTACTGTGCCACAATGCCAGTCCCTAAATAAGTAAAATCTTCAAAAAAATATTTGTAGCAAAATCTTCCAAAAACAGAAGGGTATGCATATTTTAAAAACACAGTCTATGAGAAAAATGATAGCACTGCTCTGTAAACCAAGCAAAGACAGCAAAAGAATAGGAAGCTAGGTACAAATACCTTTTATGGATATGATGGAAAAATCCTCAACAAAATCCTAGCAAATCAAACATAGAAACATAAAAAAGAAAGATTATACACCACCGAGTGATATAGTTCCAAGAAATTCAAAGTTGGTTTAACATCTGAAAGTCAACTATTCTAAAATCACATGTTACTAGAATAATAGCCAAAAATCACAGTTCGTCTCCATGAAATATAGAAACAGGAATCTTTTAAAACTAGGCCTGGGGATTTGGCATAGCAGTGAAGACGCTGTGTGGGATGCCCATCCTATGTTAGAGTGCCTGGTTTCAAGCCCTGGCTCTGCTCCTTATTCTAGCTTCTTGCTAGAGAGCTAGAGAGCTCAAGAATTTAGGTCCTCCTCTGCTACTTTCCCAGGTGCATTGAAGGAGCTCAATGAGAAGGTGGGGCAGCCATGACTTGAGTCAGAGCCCATGTGGAATGGCAGCACAATAGGCAACAGTTTAATATGCTGTATCACAACGTGATTCCCAGTTTCCCAGCTCTATACTTCTGAAAAGTCTTACAGGCTCTCTCATAACATGTCAAGTACAATAGACTTTTAAGAATGAAGCCTTCTGGGAAAGCAGCAGATAATGAAGATGACCCAAGAACCTGGGCCGCTGCCACTATGTGGAAGACCTGAAAGATGCTCCTGGCTCCTGGCTTCGGCCTGATCCAGCCCCGGCTGTTGTGGCCACCTGGGGAGTGAGCGAGCAGATGGGAGATACCTCTCTATCTCTTATTCTCTTAATATAACTCTGGCTTACAAAACAAAATAAATTGTATTAAACAAACAAAACAAATGAAGCCTCTCCTTCAAAAGGGGGGAGAGGCCTGCATGTGGCATAGCAGCTTAAGCTGCCAATTGTGTCACTGCCATCTCAGATTTGAGCACCTGCTTGAGTCCCAGCTTCTCTGCTTCCAATTAATTCCCTGTTATCATTCTGGTAGAGAAGTGGGAGATGGCTCAAGTACTTGGCAACCTGTCACCCAAGTGAGAAACCTGAATGAGCTCCAAGTTCCTGGTCTCAGCCTGGTCTAGGACTGGAGATTGTGACCATTTGAGTAGTGAACCTATGTGTGGAAACTCTCACTCTGCCACTCATTCTTTGAAACAAACAAGCAAACAAGTAAATCTTTTTGAAAAGACAAGAAGCCTCAATATTATTTTCATGATAAAATTCTTCATTTGAATCACAAAAAAATGTTTTGTCTGTAACTCAGTTATATACAAAGGGTACATAAATTGAAGGACAAATGATCAGTAATATGTCAAATAATACCATTTTTTTCTCTAATATGATTTTTCTGTGAATTATTACAGCTATTCCCTTCAATATTGAACAGGAAAAGAATGAACTGGAACTTCTACCTTGTACCATATATACAAGTTTATTTGGGTCTGACATGATGGCTCCATAACTGAATCCATAAAGATCCCATGTGAGTGCTGGTTGATGTCCCAGCTGCTCTACTTCCCCATCCAGCTCCTGGTTTGTGATCTGGAATGGTAGTAGGGGATCACCCAAATCCTTGGGACTCCACACCTGTGTGGGAGACCCGGAAAAGGCTCTTGGCTCCTGGTTCCTGGCTTTGGTTTCAGATCAGCTCAGCTCTGGCCGTTGTGGCTATTTGGGGAATGAACCAGTGGATGCAGGCTCTCTCTGTAGATTTGTTCTGCCTTTCCAAAAATAATAAATCTTGAAAAATTAATTCAAAATGAATCTCAGACTTAAATATAAAAGTTAGAATTGTAAAACTTATTGTAAAAAATGTAGGGGTAAATTCTTGTGACTTAGATTAGATAATAATTTTTAACAAGATTTATTTTATCTTTACTTGAAAAGCAGAGTTGCTGAGAGATGGAGAGACAGTGGGAGATACCATCAATCCACTGGCTCATTTGCAGCAACTGTAACCAGGCTGATGCAAATCCAGGAGCCAGGCGCTTCTTGTTTATTTCCCATGTGGATGCAGGGGCCCAACAACTTGGGCCATCTTGTACTGCCTTCCTATGTCTTAAGCAGGGACCTGGATAGGAAGTGGAACAGCCAGGACACAAACTGGCCCCCATATATGATGCTGGTACCTCACCATGGAACCAGCCCCCAATTATTATTTTTTTAATGCAGTGCTATAACAGACAAAAAATAAATTGGATACCAGAAAAATAAAAATATTTTGGCTTCAATGGACACTATCAAGAAAGTGAAAAAGAAAGTTTACTAAACAGGGGAAGTTTTATAATAACCCGTTTTCCATGAGGATCTTGAACTCATTTTCTATAAAGAACTCTCATAGGAGCTAAGTGGCTAAGATGTACACACACTATTTCATAGTGCCGAGATTTGATGTCTCTCTGGCTCCTGACTCCAGCTTCCTGTAAATGTAGATTCTAGGAGGCAGCAGTGATAGCTCAAATAACTGGGTGCCTGCTATCCATGTGAGAGTCATGGGTTGTTTCTGCTCCTGGTTTTGGCTTTGGTCCAACCCTGGCCACCGCAGCACTTGGATAGTTTAGCCAGAGAATGGAAGCGTGTTGCTCTGTCATTCTCTCTCTCTCAAGTCAAAAACAAAAACAAAAATAAAAACAACTCATAATTCAGTAACGGACAACTCACATTTTAAGATGGACAAATGCTTTGAGCAACTATCCAAATAAGATATATAAAAGGTGAGTCAGTTCATGAAAAAAATGATAAATATTATCAGTCATTAGAGAAGTGCAAATCAAAACTGGCGTTGTGGCAGAGCAGATAAAGTAAGCCATCTGTGATGCTGGCATGCCCTATGAGCACTAGTTTATGTCACAGCTACTCCATTTCCAATCCATTCCCCTGTTAATGCACTTGAGAGAGTGACAGAGGATGGCTAAATGCCTTGGGCCCCTGCCACTCACGTGGGAAACTTGAAAGAAGCTCCTGCCTCCTGGCTCCAGCCTTGGATGTTGTGGCCATCTGGGAAGTGAACCAAAAGATAGAAGGCCTGTTCCCCTCTCTTTCTGTGATTCTGCCTTAAAAACCAATCCATCTAAAAAAAAAAAACCCAAAACCAAAAAACGAACAAACAAACAAAAAGCCCACACAATAAATTGTAAGTATAAGAGCAAAGCAGATGTGGGGAAATGGAAACCCTCATGTGTTGCCAATGGGAATGTAAAACAGTGCTGCCACACTGGTAGTATTTGGCAGTTCCTTAAAAAGTTAAATATACTGAGTCACCATCCAGCAAGTCCACTCCTAGACATATTACAAACAGAAATGAAACACGTGTCCACCCAAAAGTGTATGCATGTTCACAGCACCCAGAAAGTTTAAACAAATATCTAATACATAAATGAATGGGTAACAAAGGGCATAGAATGGAAGAGCACACAGTCATGAAAAAAATGAAATACTGAAATACTTTATAGCATAGATAAACTTTGAAAATACTATTTTAAGTAAAATGAGTCAGACATAAAAGGCCATATACTTTATAGTTGTATTACAATTAAAGGAGAGTACCAGAGGATGGCTTGAGTGCTTTGGAACTGTATCCATGTGTAAGACCCAAAAGAAGCTCCTGGTTCTAGGCTACAGATAGGCTCAGTTAAGACTGTTGTGGTCATTGGAGGAGTGAACTAGAGTATGGACAATTTCTGTGTGTGGGGGGGGATGGGCGTGTTTGTGTGTATGTGTGTCTCCTTCTCTGTGTAACTTGGCATTTCAAATAGAAAAGAAATTTGGTTGATGATAAAACTATCCTGAGGCCAATTGAGTTTGCCATAATCAACAGGATATAACTTAATGTCAAGATGAAATAAATATTCCCTCTTCTAGTTGATAACAGGCAACTAATTATATTATTTCAGTGTTTGACCTCCCGAATATGCACACTGATTATTTTTAAATATAAGGCACGACTGAACAGTTAAGTCATACATCATATTCGACTCTTGAAAAGTTGTTTGCTCTAGTAAGGCTGGTGCTACTTGGGAATAAGTAGGCCCTTCAATGTCTCCTATACTATGGTTTAAAGGGCGTATTAGTTCAAGTGCAGAAAGACATGACAATTCATGTGTACTTCACAACAATTTTTCAGAGGTTTTTGCTGTAGAGAAGAAAGTGGGGCCCAGTAATATATGCTATTTAGAAGGTATTAGGGGTTAGTCTGTTTTTTGTTGCTCCATGAAGAAGCCAGACTGGACAATTTCTGAAGACTGGAAGCTTAGGGCCTAGCGCAATGGCTCAACCAGCTAATCCTCCACCCACATGTGCCAGATTCCCATATGGGTGCCGGTTCGTGTTCTGACCGTTCCACTTTCCATCCAGGTCTCTTCTTTGGCCTTGGATGGCAGTGGGGGATGACCAAAGTCTTTGTGACCCTGCACCTGTGTAGGAAACTCAGACATACCTCCAGATCAGCTTAGCTCCAGCCATTGTAGCCACTTGGACAGTGAAGCAGCAGATAGAGGATCTCTGTCTCTCCTCCTCTTTGGAAATCTTCCTTTCTTATAATAATAAACCATTTTAAAAAGACTGGAAGCTTATTTGGCTTCTAGTTCTGGAAGCTAAGGTATCCAAGAGCATGGAGTCTAAATCTGATGATGGCCTTCTTGCTGCATTCTAACATGGAAGAGGTGGAAGAGGGCATCCCAAGGCAAGAGGGGGCAAGCATGTTAACCTGAATCTCTGTTTCTTAGCCACAGATGCTCTCATGACCTAATGTAATTCTAGCTACATCGCAGAGGCCACAAGCTACCTGCAAATACCATTGACATATGCATTTTGGGAGACACGTAAGCCACAGCACACAACTTTTCCTTTCCCTAATGGACAATTGCTGTATTTTCAGCCTTTGCTTGTTCCCTTTTCTCTACTTCACTGGCTTGCTCTATAATTCTCCCCTAATATTTCCACAGTTGGATTACAATAATAACATCTTACAACAACCTTGGACCCAGAGTTGTCCCTTTTGAGTTTCTCCTGGTACTTTTCAATCACATAGTGAACTGCTTTTGTCAAATTGTCCGGGTTTCTTTTTTCAAACCCTGCCGTGTCTTTAGTACCAGTTGTTTTGTATCATGAATCTTATCATCAAAACTTCCCTTGCTTGAGTTTACAGTCTCTGCACCTCTGAGCAGTAATTCTTCTGGATACCTTGAAAGCAATTCTCTTGGATCTGAAAGTCTTTTATCAGTACAAAATGTCTTTGATCTTCAAAAACTGCTTTCACATCCACCATCTGGGAACTGGGCTGACACATTCCATGATACCTTCCCATCTTCCCAGAATGGCTTCAAGGCTGGGGGCCCCTGAGGGGGAAAGGACTACTTTGAAGCTGTAGGTTCATTTCTTTCAATAACAACACAGCTACAATGCTTGTTAAATGCTTATTAAAATATGGTTGGTATAATAACAGTAGCCGCCAATCTGTGACAGGAGCCCCAGGGGCAGCCCTTGCTCTTGCTTCAGTTCTATGTCTGCACCCCCTAGCTAAATGTCAGGTAGGGAAAGAGTTTACATTATGCATCCTTATGATATGTCATAAAATTAGTTGTCAAGCATGTGTTTTTCAGGGAAGAATTCTAACCCATGAGTGATCCTTTCTTTTTGTGTGGGAAGTGTTTCCCATGACTTTCTCAATTCTGCCAAGATATTCCAACCCTGCCTTCATTGGGATACTCCATTTACCAAAAGAAAATCCCAGGGGGCAGTCAAAAAGCAACAAATCTACTCTTCAAAGTCATGCCTCATTGGAATCCTTCCCTTATCCTACTGGGTTTTCAAACTATTTCCTTCAATATACATTTCCATATCTTACGTATCTTTTTTTTTGGGGGGGGGGGAATTTCACTCTATTATAGAAATTAACATCATCAATTTTAGTAGACACCACAATATGATTTTCTAAAACGGTTGTACAAGTTTACATTAGTATCTATTCATTTGTAAGCCAAAACCAGGAATAGGTTGAGAAAGCTCACCTATCTACTGGTGCATTATATCCAAATACCCACTCCATCCAGGGCTAGGTTGAGCCCAAAGAAGCCAGGAACTCCATTCAGATTTCACACATGGGTAGCTTGAATCCAGGCATTTGAGCCGTGTCACCACTACCTCCCGGGATTTACATGAGCTGGAAGCTGGACTCAACAACCAAGCTAGGTATTTAACCCAGTCCAGATGCCAGGAATTCAATCTGAGTCTCCTATGTGGTTGACAAGGGGCCCAAGGACATAAGCTGCCTCCAATGGTGTACTTTAACAGAATCTAGAATCAGGAGCCAGAGCTTGAATTTGAACCCAGGCCATTCTATATGTCATGTAAGCTATAAGGAAACAGAATAGTCACATCTCAATACGTTTATACCATTAAAAAAATCTTACTAAGTCTTTTGACAATTTTCTATAGTTTCCTTTTTATACTGTTTTGTAGGAGTTCTGTATTTATTTTGTATATAAGTCTTCTGTCAGTTATGCACGTGATATATTTCGAAGTTCTTAATTTTAAAAGTTTCATTTTATTTTTATTTGAAAGGCATATTTAAGAGTGAAGGAGAGACAGAGAGATTTTCCATCCACCAGTTCATTCCTCAAATGGCCACAATGGCTGGAACTGAGCCTATACAAAGCCAGGAACCAGGAGCCAGGAGCCTCCTCTAGGTCTCCCACATTTTTGCTGCTTTCTCAGACCATAAGCATGGATCTGGATCAGAAGTGGAACATCTGGGACGTGAACTGGTGCCCATGTGGAATGCCAGCACCACAGGTAAAGGATTAACTTGATATGCCACCACATCAGCTTCTTAATTTTCATGTATTTACATTGATAAATGTTTTCCTTTAATGATTAGTCTTACTTTTGTATCTCCCTTTAAGAGCAGCATAACAGGGGAATTCTCCAAGTTCCCTTACTAGACCTTCTCCTGGCCCTGGAGCTTGCACATTTCAGCTCCTCTCAGCCAAGTGTGACACACACCCTGTCCTGGCTTTCATGCCTGCCAGCAGGTGTTGTGAACTGGCCCAGAATGGCATGCCCCCAGATCCAGCCATGAAAAGCCTGCCCCCAGACCCAGCTCAGAGAGAGCTGCAGCCTAGCAAAAGAGTTCCCCAAGTTTCCCTACCAACCATGCTCCCATTTCCAGATTTCACATGTGTTTGCAGGTACTGAGGCTCTGCCTTGAATGGTCTGCCTTCAGCCCCAGTTATGCATGTGCTAGTAGGACTGAAGACTGACCCAGCCTGGCCCCCTTACAGCCATGGCTTGGAGATGAGCTCCATGGCCCAGTCTGGTTCAACCTGTCATTACTTTGAGCTCTCCACACAAACCAGTGGGTGCTGCAGTCTCACAGAGGTGAGCCCACAATTCTCCTGTAGAATTTTCCCCCAGAACTGATTACTTGTGTTCTGGTAGGTGCTGTATCCCAGCCTGACATGGAACACCTCCTGCTCTGACACTCGTGGGTGGGTACTGCAGCCACAATCAGCCAGATATTCTTCCCAGCTCCAGCTTTTGCATGTGCAGGCAATGCTATTTAGCCTAGCCCAGGTCTCCTCACATTGGCGGGTGCCTTCCTCTCTCTAAACTATCCGTCTCAACTCCGTCACCTACTTGTGAGTGCAATGGCTTGGTCTGTAGAAGACCCAAGAAGTCATTTCTTTCCTGTCAAACATGCCTTCAGCCTCTCCCACTCAAATATGTCCCCAGACTTCATTCCTCAAGCAACCTGCAGCATTCCCCTCACTTTCCCCACCATGGCCTGGGGCATGAGGTGGTGTGTCCCTGCCTGACATTCCCTGCCATCCCCACATATCTTTTTAAAAAGAAAGAAAGAAAAAAAGAAAGAAAGAAAGGTAATAAGAAAGAAAAAAGGTAATAAGGATAAAAGAAAGAAAAGAAAAAAGAAAAAGAAAACAAAGAGAAGAAAGAAAAGAAAAAGAAAAAAGAACAAGCAATTATACTGGCACACTAGTATAGGTAACACAAATTTGACATTAGCCAGGCCCAGAATCCCTGCCAGCTATATAACCCTCTATATAACTTGAACACAAAGTACTGTGAGACTGCAAAAGTCAATCTAGAAATCAAAATGGTTCCTAAATGTTTAACGTATCATACAGAGCATGGAAACGCCGGGTAAAGAGATGATTCACATCCTGAATGGAGCAAGATTTTATCATGCTACTCAGAGTGGCGCACAATTTAAACTTATGAGTGTTTAGTTCCAGAATTTTCCATTTAATATTTTCAGACTCTGGTATATTAGAAATAACCAAAAACACATAAAGCAAAGCTTCAGACAAAAGGCACCACTTGTCTACTCCCCCCATGGATATGTGCTTACGGGTACGGATATGCTAAAAACACCTGTTGTAAGATTATAGCAAAGAGCAATCTTGTGTGTGACTATAAACTAACGCATCAGATGTAGTTACCACTAAGCATTCACCCTGTCCTATAGTCCTTTTGTGGATCATGTTTGCATCTTCCTGCCAAGCTACTCAGAAAAACATCACCACCAACACAGCCTATACTGTTAAATAGGCTGTGTCCATTCACATGTTTCAAAAATGCCTGATCTTGGAGGTATCATACATGTACTGTGTTTCCTGAAAAAGTAAAGGACTTCTCTGGCCAGTGTGATACTGTGTTAATGGGGCTAGAGAGCAAACCTTTTTGTATTTCCGAGATGCATTCTCAAATGCTCATCTCAGCTTCTGGTTCCCTCAACCTTCTCTAACCACAAGGGGTCACTCAGTCCACAGAACTGGGAATAGCTCTTCTATATCCTTACCTATATCCTTGGCCGTCATCACTTTTGGTTCCCCTCTCCAGGATAATAATGATAATCAAAATTTTTCCTAAATTGATTATATATTTCAAAATTGCTAGTATGGATGCTTTTTCATGTTCCCAACACAAAGGAATGACAGATGTTTGAGGTGATGGCTATGCAAATTTTCTTGGTCTGATTATTACATATCACACATTTGTAGTGAAATGTCACGTGGCACTCAACTAATAATAAGTAAAGTTACTATGTATCGATTAAAAGTAAAAGGAGAACATGCTTAGGAAAATCAATTTAAATGTACTTTTAAAAGCAAAAACAAAACATAGCTTCTGAATAGAGACAAATGAACACTAGTATTTGGAATATGGAGGATTGCCGGGACCTCATTATATTAGCTACAGACAGCA
Source organism: Ochotona curzoniae (assembly GCF_017591425.1). Lineage (NCBI taxonomy): Eukaryota > Metazoa > Chordata > Mammalia > Lagomorpha > Ochotonidae > Ochotona > Ochotona curzoniae. Next base: position 32,391,704 of record NW_024467087.1, on the reverse strand, counting down.
TAAATGTTCCTTTCATATTTTAGCAGTAACAACATTTTTATAGCTTCCTAATTTAAATGATCCTTCCAGAAAATGATATATGTATTGGGTGGAATCATATGGTACTAATACAGTAAAGTTAGGATACTAGAAGGGGACTCTTTGAAATGACCCTGGAAAGAGCCTGCCAAGACTGAGAGTCCTTATGAAAGGGTAAAATAAGGTCGTTAAGTATGCTGTAATACAATATGATTGGTGTCTTCTTAAGGAGAATTTTCGCACAGGTAGGTCAGATGGAAGGCAGCATGATACAAAGGGAAGAGAACCAGCTATAAGCCAAGTACATTGATAACAGAAGAGGCCAAAGGAGGCTGGCACTGTTTTAGCAAGTAACGTTGCCTCCTGTGATGCCAGCATCCCAAATGGGTGCCGGTTCTGAGTACTGGCTGCTCCACTTCCAATGCAGCTCCCTGCTAAAGGCCTAGGGCAAACATCAGAGCATGGCCCATGTGCTTGGGAACCTGGAACCCACATGGGAGACCCAAAGAAACCTCCTGGCTCCTGATTTCAGTTTGGCACAGTCCTGGCCCTCATTACCATCTGGGAGTGGACCAGTGGATAGAATCTCTCTTGTTCTTCCTCACCTCTCTCTCTCATCTCTCCCTCTTTCCTTGTAATTCTGACTGTCAAATAAATAAATATCTTTGTTCAGAAGAAGCTAAAATTACTGACATCATGATCTCAGACTTATTTTCCAGATTTGTGAGAAAATACATTTTTGCTGTTTAAAGCCACTCATACGTGGGATTTTGTTACAGATTTTCTAGCATTGGTTAATACATTGTCCCTTAAAGGATGGTAAGTGACAAATAATTCACATATTAGTTTATAAGTTTGACACTTGAAACATAAAAGCAACTAGATCAAGTCTGCCACATATTTTTACAATTTAAAGGAAGTGTTAATGCATTAAGCAAATAAAAATAAATAAAATATCAGGTGGTAGTAGGCTTCTGAACAGAAATTCTTCTACCTTTGACAATTGTAAAATAGGACAAAATATACAAATGAATGGTTTTTAGATATATAGATAGATAGATGTATAGATATATAGTATATATGTCTACACACACACAACCATATACAATATAGTATAGTTACCTTTAAGAGAGAGCAAAGAAAATGAGTGATCCCTAAGTATCTTCAGGTTACAGCCTAGTGTTACCCCCAATTTGAGGATACAGATAATGCCAGGAGACCAAGACACCTAGAATTTGAAATGAAATCAGAGAACCAAAAGGCAAGAAAGGGGAAGCAGAGTAGGAGAGGGAGGGGGAAAGAGAGGGTGTGTGTGTGTGTGTGTGTGTGTGTGTGAGTGTATGAGAGAGAGTGAGCAATTATAAGCATTCTGGAGATCTGCAGATAATTTCCCTTAGGTCTTTCGCTGAAAAAGGAAGCTACCTGCACATGAAAGGGTGGGGAAAAAAATGAAAAGGAGTAGGAAAAACGATCTTGAATGCTTATTTGAGATGAGAAATCATTTGTATTCTCACCAACTGGAATGGAAACCCCTGGGTTTCAGGACCTCTGTTTCAGCACTCACAAATGTAGCACCTAAGCAGTGAGTACTAACTAAATGAAAATTTGCTAGGTCCTGCCTAATAAAGTTTTAAAGTGAGCCCCAAGGGCCTAGCATGGTGGCCTAGCGGCTAAAGTCCTTGTCTTGCACGCACTGGGATCCCATATGGGCACCAATTCTAATCCCAGTGGCCCCACTTCCCATCCAGCTCCCTGCTTGTGGCCTGGGAAAGCAGTTGAGGTCGGCCCAAAGCCTTGGGACCCTGCACCAGTGTGGAAGACCCAGAAGAGGCTCCTGGATCCATACTTCGGATCAGCGCCGCACTGGCCGTTTTGGCCACTTGGGGCGTGAACCATTTGACAGAAAATTTTCCTCTCTGTCTCTCCTCCTCTCTGTATATCTGACTTTCAAATAAAAATAAATAAATCTTTTTTTTTTAAATGAGCCTCAAAATATCACATGACATCTAAGTAATTTTAAGAAACACCCAGACAAAACAAAAGAAACAAAACCATTTTTAAAAATCCAATGATTATCAATTAAATAATTAGAATGGGTGACAATCAAAAAGTTACGAGATACACACACAAAAAAATCACTCATAATGAGAATGAAAGTGAATAAGCACAGGAGTGGATGTGTGACAAACAGGTGAAGTCATCATTTGGGACATCCACATCCCATATTCAGAGTGCCTGGCTCAAGTCCAATGGTTACTCCATTTGAAATTCATTTTCCTGAAAAAGATGGCTCAAATACTTAAATCTCTGCCTTATGGGAGATAAACACTGAGTTCCAGGATTCTGGTTTCAGCTCAGCCCTGCCCTGCCTGGCTGCATGCATTTGGGAACTAGTAGATGGGTTCTTTCCCAAATAAAATTTAAATAATAATATAATACTATGTTCAAAGTGAATTAGTAGAAAGACACATCAAAGGAAAATATTCTGGAATGATTGAATGTTGACATTACCACAGTTACTATAACTATACTCCTTAGGTCCCAAAAAGTTTAAGAAATATGGCAAATCCAAAGTAAACCTGGGAAAAATACAGTTTCTGAAATGAAAAAAAAAAATGCTCTACATGGGACTGACAGTTTTGTGAACCTGAAGACATAGCAAAAGAAAAAATCCATACTGAAATACACGAAAGACTGAAGAAAATAATAGAGTATCATTGAGTATTATAGAATGTTTAATCATAATTAAGAAGCGAATAGAATATTTGAAGCAGCAGTGCCATAATTTATACAATGAAGTCTATAAATCCAGAAATCCTAAAAGCCCCACAAACCTCAAGCTCAAGAAATATGCAGAAAAACACACCAGCACATATCTTAAACTTTTTAAAACCAATGATAAAGGGAAAATCTTAAAAGCAGCCAAAGAATGCATTATATGCAGAGACATTACTTACATAGAAGAATGAAGATAAGGATGACAGTAGATTCCTATGGAAGCCAATGCAAGCTAAAAGAGAGGAGAAACATATTTAAAGCATTTAGAGAAAAAAAACCTGCCAGCTTCTATAGGTAAAATATCTGTCAAAAAACAAGGATGGGAAAAACAAATGAAAACCCACAGGAGCTCAAAGATTGCATCACCAGTGAGCCAATAGTTCAACAAACATTAAAGGAATCCTTTAGATGTGAGCAAAATGGTGAAATAGCCAGCTCTAAAAGACTGCACATCTGTTGGGGGTGGGGGAGAAGCCAAAGTTTTTAGAGACATTTTTTCTCAGAACTGCAGAAAGTAGTCTAATTTTTATAGCAACCAAGTAAACACTGAATTCGGGGGGTGGGGAGAGGGAAGTTAACTTAAAATGCTAAGAAACATTTTTGGTGTCTTCAATTACCCTGGCCCTACCTTCTTTTGGCTCAACAGTGCTGCTAAAGATATATTGCATTAGAAGCTCTGATTTCTAATTTTAGATGGGGCAAATTAGACTCCATTCATAAATTATTGTATCTGTCTATTCTAACCTGAGAGCTACTGTAGAACTGATATCTCTTTTATTTAAATCCAACTCAGGGTGAAAAAACATTAGGTATTGCTTCAAAGTATTATAACTGCCCCCACCACAAGCTACAGCCACGTACAGCAAAGGAAATGGTTGAGACATACAATAGATCTGCTAAGGCCAGGGAAGAGTTTCTTTGGGAATAAGAGCACTGACATATTTTTATATGGGGCAGGTGTTTGGCCTAGTAGTTAAAAAAATGCTCCTGTCCCATGTCAGAGTACCTGGGTTTGCTGTCTGGCTCTGTAGCCAAAAGCTTAGTCCCTGTTTCCAGCGCTGAATTCAACTAGCAATGGTAAGTTTGAGGGTAAAGGAAAGAGAAAGTTTAATCTCACAATAGATAAGGGGACAACAGACTTCCAGCTCTCAAGGTATACCACTCTCCTGAGTGAAGATGGTGCTTTGGAGTTTCTAAGGAACTACAAGGAAGAGTCAAGAATAAGGGGAGGACATAATAAGGACAACTACATGCTGATTTACGACCAGGATTAGGGAAGCTGGTTCAAGTCTGGTTACAAGATGTTCAGCTTGTGTCCAAGTTCCTTGTCTATCAAAAATGCTGCGTTCATCAGAACATTTCCATCAACCTGGGGAGTACGTGTAGGTGGTCATTTTCTTCTAAAACCTGGAATTCTGCTAAATGAAATACTGACCATCAAGTTGTTAGTTATTGTGGAAGCAAATGACTTTAGGAGCCTGGTGGCTGTACCATTCCCTCAACTTAGTGAGCTAAGCTAAAGGAGAGAAGCTGGAAGGCTGGGGCCTGGTGGTATCTAGCATTTGCATTCAAGGTACTATTTGGGGTCTTACTTTCAGCTCTGGATTGTGAATGCTGCTTTCTTCCAGTGCAGATTAAATAAATCAGGTTCTTGTCACCTACTTTGTCCACAGACCTGGATTGAATTTTTGACTCCTGGCTTCGGATCCAACCAGTCTCAGCTTCATGGATATTTAGGAAGCAAATCAGAGAATGGGACATCTCTCTCTCTCTCTTTCTCTCTCTCTCTCTCCGAAATCAACATTTTTATTATTTTTTTAAAGTCACTCATATGCTGGAGAATTTGGAAAACCATGTATACGTCAAAAATACAGCCATGCTCAGGAAACACTTGACACTCTCCTCAGTGGGAAATAAAGGCTGAGGCAAAGTTATAAAGGGGTTAAGCTCTCCAACACAAAGCTAAGCAGTCACAAAGGGGAAAGCTTTATTATTTTTGTTTTTTGGTTTATTTTAAAACTCTTGACATTTAAGAATGTATCAGCCAAAACACTGGTTGAACAGAAACTAAGCCCTTATCAAAAACAACAAGCTCTGGGAAAAGGGGGAGAGAATTTTTTTACTGCATTATGATATTACAATGTTCAGTTCTCTCTCTTTTTAAATTTGTTTTACTTATTGGAAAGGCACAGTGACACAGGGAGAAAGGACTAAAACGGAAAGAGATGTTGAATCTGCTGACTCATTTCCTCAGATAGTTGCAAAGCTAAAGACGGGCCAGGCCAAGGACAGGAGTCTGGAAGTCCATCCTGGCCTCCCAGCTGGGTGGCAGGGACCCAGGTGCAATATTCTGTTGCTTTCCCAGGCACATATCAGGGAGCTGGATCAAAACTGAAGCAGTTGGGACCTGACCTGTCACTCAAATATGGGAAACAGGCATTGCAACTAATTTAACCCACTGTACAATGACTCTGGCCCCTGAGTGTTTAATTTTCAGCAAAGAATAATCAGTATATAGGGAAATGGGAGACTATGGGTTACTAAAAAGAAGGAATAAATTAATGAACAGAAACTCTCTCTGAGGAACCAGACCTGGAGTATTCACTTAGTCTCTTTGTGTTGCTATAACAAATTACTATAGACTGGGTATTTGTTGTTGTTGTTTGGGGTGTGCTTTTTTAAAATTAAAACTATATATTTAATTTATTTTGAAAGACAGGGAAAGACACACAGAGAGAAACACAGAAAGAGATCCTTCTGCTGGCTCACACCTTGGATGCCCTCAACAGCTGGATTTTGGGTGAGGATGAAGCAGGAACCAGGAACTCAATCTGGGTCTCCCACATAGGTGATGATGCCCTAACTACTTCCCAGGCAGTGCGTTAGTAGGAAGCTAGAATTAGGAGCAGAGCTGGGACTCAAACTCAGGAACCCCAATAAGAGATTGGATCAGGTTCCGATGCAACCAGTTGTTTATTTCCACAGTTTTAGAGTTTGGGATATACAAAACTAAGGGGTTAGCAGATTTGGTGTGTGATGAGGGCTTGGTCTCTGCTTCCAGGATGGTACCTCATTGCTACATTCTCCAGAGGGGAAGGATACTACATCCTCACATGGCAGAAGGGCAGAAGAAGTGAACCCACTTTTCAATGCCTTGTAAAAGGAACTGAATTCTACCCATGAAATCTCTGTCTTCATTACTTACACACCCGTCTTAAGCTTGCTTTATTTGTTAATTTGAAAGACAGTGTGTTATAGGGAGAGAGGGAGAGAAAGAGCTAGAGAGAGAGGGAGAGAGAGAGAGACAGAGAGAGAGAAATGTCTTCCATCTGCTGGTTCACTCCCAAAATGGTGGCAACCACTGGAACTAGCCAGTAACACTACTGAAAGCCAGAGCTTCTTCCAGGTCTTCCATGTGGGCACAGAGGTCCAAGCACTTAGCCTATCCTCTACTGCTTTCCCAAATGCATTGACAAGGATCTGGATCAGAAGTGGAGAAGCTGGGACTCAGATCAATGCCCATATAGGGTGTTGGTAGAGACTTTACCTGCTAATTTATAGCACTGACCCTTTACTCACTTCTTAAAAGCTCTACCTTAGTGGTGTCTCTGGAGATTAAGTTTCACCCTCTGAATTTTGGAGAGATATCATCATTCAAATCATAGTATCCAGCTCTGTGCCCCTAAAATTCACATCCTTCTCACATAAAAAATACATGTGCTATATTTCAGTAGTCCCTCATTATATCTCAATAGTCCTAAATATCTTAAATGGTTCTAGCATCGAATTTAACATCTAACTTCAAAATGTCATCTAAATATCACCTTAATCAGACATATGTGAGACTTCTAGGTATGATTCATCTTGAGGCAAATCACTCTACCTGTGAGCCTGTGAAATCAAACACAAGGGGATGCAGACATTGCAGAGACATCTCCATTCCCAAAAAGTGAAACAAAAAAGAAGAAAGGGGGTAATTAGTCCCAAGGTAAGTTCAAAACCCTGCGAAACAGACACCATTAAATCCGAGACTTTAGAATAATCTTGCCTTGACTCCATGTCCTGGCGCTAGGCCCATGAGGGTGGATATTAGGTATTTCCATGCCTCCGTGGTTTTGTACACACAGTAGATCTCACAGGTTGTAGTATTGTATCTGAGGCTCACTGTAGCCATCGCTACATGCTGGTGGCTCTACCAGTCAATCAAGGGTAGCCCTGGTCCCATGACCTGTTCGCATTGCCCAGTAAGGATTGTCTTTGGTGACCCTGACCTCACGGCACTGCCTTCATGGGGACTTTTAAGGGGGATCTTTCCTTTGTGACTATTCTCTATCTGGGGCTGGAGGCTCTCTGTAACATCCTTTGAAATGTAGTTGAAAGAAGCTATGCCTCCTTGGCTTATGTACACCGCATGCCTGCGGGCTTAGAATCATGGGGATGCCACCAAGGTTTACAGTTTGTGTCCTCCAGCAAGGTGGCATGAGCCACCTCTGGGGTTACCCTGGAGTGCTGAGCAAAAATATAAGCAGCAAAGATTGGTGCAGTTCTGGGATGTAAAGAAGATAGAGAAGATAGAAATAAATGGAAACAAATTCATGTTTCACGGATTGCAAGACTCAATATTGCTGTGGTAACAATGCTACTTAAGTGGAATACGGATGTATTGAAATTTTTAATCAAAATCCCAAGGACGTATTTTGCAGAAATGAAAAATGATCATCCTTTCATATATTTTTCAAGGAATTTCCAATGATCAAAATAATGTTGAGAAAGAAGAGATATGTTTGATGTTTGACACTTCTTAATTTCAAAACTTACTACAAAGCTACAGTAATCAAAGCCACATGGAAAAGGTGGGCATTGTGGTACAACAGTTAAGATGTTGTTTAAGGTGTCTACATCCCAAATCAAAGTACCTAGGTTGTTGTTCCAGACTTTCTTTCAGTCCAACTTCCTGCTAAGATGTACCCTGGGAGACAATAGGTGATGGTTCAAGTACTTGGGTTCCTGCCAGTGACATGGCATTCTTTTTTTTTTTTTAAAGATTTATTTATTTATTTATTTTTATTGGAAAGGCGGATATACAGAGAGGAGAAACAGAGAGGAAGATCTTCCGTCCGATGATTCACTCCCCAAGTGAGTGCAACAGCCGATACTATGCCGGTCCCAAGCCAGGAGCCTCTTCTGGGTCTCCCACGCGGGTGCAGGTTCCCAAAGCTTTGGGCCGTCCTCGACTGCTTTCCCGGGCTACAGGCAGGGAGCTGGAAGGGAAGCGGAGCTGCCGGGATTAGAACCGGCGCCCATATGGGATCCCGGGCGTGCAAGGTGAGGACCTTAACCACTTGCGCCACTGCGCCGGGCCCAACATTTTATTCTTGAATGGAATTTCAGGCTCCTGGCCTGTGCCTGTTTTAGTCTTGGCTGTTGTGGGTATTTTGGGAATCAACCAGAAATGAAAGAGCTCTCTGGGCCAGTCTGACACTGCAAATTAAGCCGCTGATAACAATGCTGGCATGCTGTATATGAGTGCCGATTTAAGTCTTGGCCACTCTATTTCCAATCAGGAACCCTGCTAATGGCCTGGGAAAGCAGCAGAAGATGACCAATGTGTTTGGGCTCTGGCACAAATGTGGAAGATCTGGATGAAACTCCTGACTTTAGCCTGGCCCAGTCATTAGGGTAGTAAACGAGCAAATAGAAGACATTTTCTCTCTCCTTCAAGTAAATAAAATTTTTTTTAAAAAGTATTAAAAATACACAAAGTATGTTCTCTGAGTATGAAAGAATCAGCAACGGAAAGATGTGGACATCCTGATATATTTAAAACTAGATACTTTTTAGAAAGCTTTATATTTATTCATTGAAAGGCAGTCACAGAAAGAAGGAGAGAGAGAAAGAGATCTCCTATCTGAGTCTCCCATATAGCGGCCCCAATACTTGGGTCATTTTCTTCTGCTTTCCCAGTAGCGTTAGTAGGGAGCTGGATTGGAAGTGGAACAACCAAAATTCACACTGGTGCTCATATCGGATGCTGGTGCCGCAGGCAGAGGCATAGCTTGGTATGTTAATGGCCCCAGCAAGATACTTCTTAAAAACGTCTATGTAACAAATGACATCAGAAGGAAAATTAGGAAGAATTTTAATCCAGTGAAAATGAAAACACAATGTCTCAAATGTGAGATGCATTTCAAGCAGCACTTAAAAATTATAGCATTATAGGCTTATGTGAAAAATGAAAGTCTTCAGGACAGCATTGTGGTGTGGCAGGTTAAGCCATTGCCTAAGTCAGGAATATCCCATATCACAGCATCAGTCTAATCCCAGCTGCTCTGCTTAAAATCCAGCTCCCTGCTCATATGTCCGAAAAAGCAGTAGAGGGTCGCCTGAGTATTTGGGGCTTAGTGCCAGTGTGTGTGACCTGAGTGAAGCTCTAGGATTCTGGCTTCAGCTTGGTCCAGTCCTGGCCATTACAGTCATTTTAGGAGTGAGCCATCAGATGGAAGACTGATTCTCTCTCTCTCTCTCTCTTTGTGTCTCTGTCACTTTGCCTTTTGAGAAAATATTTTGTGTCTATTTTGTGTCTAAATCTTTTGTGTCTATTCTTTTAAAATTATTTATTTTTACTTGAAAGAGGAACAGAAAGCAAGAGCAAGAGCAAGAGCGAGAGTGTGTGTGTGAGAGAGAGACTTTTCTATCTGCGTGTTCTATCTGGCTGGTTTTGACAGCCAGAGTGGAGCCTATCCAAAGCCAGGAGCCAAGAGATTCTTCTGGGTCTCCCACATAGGTGCAGGAGCTCAAGGCTTTGGGTCATCCTTTGTTGCTTTCCCAGGCCACAGACAGGGAGCTGGATGAGAAGTGGAGCAGCCAGGACATGAACCAACACCCATAAGGAATGCTGGGACAGTAATCAGAAAATTAGTCTACTGTGCTGCCATTCTATTTGTGTCCATTCTAAGAAAGGAGAAACCAAAGGAAACAATCAGACTCAATGAATACTCAAGAATAGAAATAATAAATATGAAAGAAGAGGGAGAGGAAGAGAGGAAGGGAATATCTAATTTAAGAATCCACAGAAAGAATATCAAACTCCTGACCAACTGGAGTTAAACATTTTGACATTTTAAAATGAAAACACTTAGAAATGTCCATTTAATTAAACATGTTAATGGATTAAAGAAAAAAGAAAACCTTATGATCACCTCAACAGATAAATAAAAAGCATTTGAAAAATCCACACCCATATGGATAAAATTCTAGACAAAAGAGAAATAAAAGGAATATTCCTTAACATATGAATAAGCCTTCATGTCATGTTAAACTTGCCAATCAAATACTGCATGCTTTCCCCTAAGCTCAGGTGCAAAGGAGGACTGTCCACTCCCTTTGTACTTCCTACACAGTGCAATGAAACAAGTTAAAGAAGTAACAAGCACATGCATGGAAAGTGAAGGCAAAAATCCATTGCTTTTTGCAGACATCGTGATTCTCCAAAGAGCAAATCCCAAGCAATCTACCAAAAAGTCCCAGAGCTAATAAACGAGTTGAGCTAGGTTCAGTATACAGGATCAATGCACAAGTTTACTTCTACACAGTATCAGTAAAGTATTAGAAATGAAAATATCATATCCTTTACAACAGAACTCCAGAACCTTGGCTAAGCAAGTATTGGGCTAACAAAATATGCGCAGGATCTACAACCTCTTTATTCAACTTATACAAAATTTACATCAAAGTGAAGTGTGGATTCTTTTTTTAAATTTTTTTTTACAGATTTATTATTTTTATTACAAAGTCAGACATATGGAGAAGAGGAGAGATAGAGAGGAAGATCTTCGTCCAATGATTCACTCCCCACGTGAGTGCAACAGCCGGTGCTGTGCCAATCTGGAGCCCAGAGCCAGGAACTTCCTCCAGGTCTCCCACATGAGTGCAGGGTCCCAAAGCATTGGGCCGTCCTCAACTGCCCTCCCAGGTCACTAGCAGGAGCTGGATGGGAAGTGGAGCTGCCGGGATTAGAACCAGTGCCCATATGGGATCCTGGTGCATTCAAGGCGAGGACTTTAGCTGCTAGGCCATGCCACCGGGCCCAAAAGTGTGGATTCTAATGTACAATGTAAAATTATAAAATCTTAGAAGAAACAATACTGAATCTGTGTGTTTGTGTGTGTGTGCGTGTGTGTATGCGTGTGTGTGTGTGTGTGTGTGTGTGTGTGTGTGTGTGTGTGTGTGTTTGGCGGTGGAGTGTAAAATGTTCACAGACTTGACAGGAAAATAAAAATCCACAAGAAGAAAATATTAATACATTGACTGTAATCCATATGAATGGCAATGCAAGGCGAAAAAAGATTACTGATTAGTGGTTGAGGGTCAGTGGTGGAAGTAAAGCCTGAAAACCATCTGCAGGAAAATGGAAGGTGGTTGAGGGCGTGTAGCTGCATGCACTCACTGAAGAAAGCAGTGAATGTGACAGTGTATGGGCAAGAAGAGACCAGGCTCTGCACATCCCTGCTGTAATGCAGACACCGCAGCTCCCCTCCACCACTGGGAGGAAGGCTTCAGGAGTGTCTCTCCCATGCACACTGATCATCATCAAACCCTCTTGATTACAACATGCAGTTAACCTGGGCGTTAGCTCCAAGACGAGAGAAATCAAGACCACAGTGGGAGAGCAGCAGTGAGCTGCTGTATACTGTAAACTAATTTTGGACATGCCATTCGATGTGGAAGAAGCCTTCAAGAATGATGATGGTGAGCCAACTGTTAAGATGTTGTCTGAAGGGAGGAATGAGGCTCTTAATGAGGAAGTGAATTTCCACCGTGGATGGAGACTTGCCACCATCAAAGAACAGACAGGAAAGAACAGAATGGAAGCCTGCTTTCTTTGAGCTAGCATTAATTATGGATGCATCCCTTCTTAGGGTGTCAGTGTTTTAACCCCAGAACACAATTAAATCTGTGGTGAAGTCATTTCCTAAGTGGAGAAGGAAATTGTGAAACTAAGTGTGGTAGATACAGCGAAGTTCTGTACATTTTTTTTTTTCTCTAATGAGAACATGCCAGGCTTATGTTTCCTAAGATCAAGTGTAGCAGAGGACAGTTTTGCTTGCCTGATTAAAGTAAGCAATTTGCCGATAAGCTACAGCCTTTTCCGAGAAGGTAAATGTTTTATTTATGCATCATTAGTTGTCTTTTAAATCAATTATTTCATGCTTTCAAAAACTGTAGCAATCTGAAGAGGCATCTGCTCCACATACAAACCCTCTCACATTTATTTGTTGGTTGTACTAAATAATGTCCATCTCCGTGGAACTTCTGAAACACTCTAGAAACAAAAGTAAGCATGATTTTGTTCCCCTACCTGAAAATAGTGGAATAGAATTGTCTTTAGCATTCTTATGGGAATGCTTCAAACATCAATCAACAATGCTTTATATTGAAATTAGTAATTACAGAAAAAAGGTATTATCAGAAAGTTCATATTTTATCTAAAATATATTTTAAAACATTTTCAAAATCCAAGAGCTTCTCTATATTTCAGAAATATCCACATGCGGCCAACTGCCAGAAGGCAGCCAGTCTCAAACCAGCAATATCTGGGGCCAGTGTGATGACTCAACTGGATAATTCTTCACCTGCAAGCGCTGGCATCCTATAAGAGTGCTTATTAGTGTCCCAGATGCTTCACTTCCCACCCAGCTTCCTACTTGTAGCCTAGGAAAGCAGTAAAGGATAGCACAAAGCCTTGGACCCTGCACCGATGTGGAAAACCCTGAGGAGTCTCCCAGCTTCTGGTTTTTGATCAGCTCAGCTCTGCTTGTTGCAGCCGTTTGGGGAGTTAATCAGTGGAATAAAAGATATTTCTGTTTCCTTTTCTCTGTAAATCTGCCTTTCCAATAAAATAAATCTCAAACCTGTTTAACTTATTATCAACCTGAAACTTTGCTAGTCCTTTCAGATAAAAAATGTAATATTGTAATATTCCTTTCAATACTAACACTGTATTTTGTCTCCAAATACAAGAAACCTATTGTTGCATATTTGCAGCAAAAATTCAAAGGAAAATTTTATCAGAGTGTGGGAACAGGAATATAAATTTTAAATAAAATTGCATCCCTAAAAATTTCACTTATATATATTTATATATATGCTGATGTTATAAGTATGACATTTTGAGACTTATTCATATTTTAAAATTGCAACTTAAATTATGAGGTTTCAGAAATACGTTGAGGGGACAGTGACATGGAATGGTGCACTACGCCCCTGCCTGCAATGCCAGCATCCCACAGTGGGTTCCATTTCAAGTCCCAGCTGCTCCACTTCTTATCCAACTCCCAAATGTGCCTGTGAAAGCATCGGAAAGATGGCCCAAGTGCTTTGTTCCTGTACCCTGTGCGAGGCCTGGATGTAGCTCCTGGCTCCTCACTGCAGCCTGGTCCAGCCCTGGCCACTGGGGTCATTTAGGAGAGTGAAACACTTCTCTCTTTCCTCTTTTGCCCCACCTCTCTCTCCCTCTTTCTCTTTCTCTACCTCTCCTCTATTACTCTACCTTTCAAATAAATAAATCTTTAAAAATATGTACACAAGAAGTACATTGAAAGTTTAGCAATGGTTAAAACAGAAATTCATAAGTATTCATGCTTTAAAATGAATTTTACATTTGCAGTTTATATTGTTTTATCCATCTGCCTTTGCAAGTGGTCTTCAGGTGAAAGATGCTTCTAGCAGATTATAATGCATCTCCTCTATAGGTTTGATGGGATAAAAGAATTCGCTACCAATGTTCCTCTTTGAAAGTTATGTTTTAACCATCATCATTTTACATCATTTTGCAAATAGATTAAAGCAGAAAGTGGCTACTCACCATTTTGACATCAACTCATTTTGTGAGGCACAGACAGCTGGAAATCATTTAACACAAACTATTAGCTTTACATGTGTATATTGTTTGTCAATCAGCTTTTAGTTCTTACCTTAGTTATTCCGTGCCTTAACACGCTTGCCATACAAGAATATCTTCAGATGGTTGCATACCAACAAGCTTCCAGCATTTAAAGTCAGAAATTAACGTGCTTTGGGCTCAATAACTAAGAACCATAGGTTAGCTAAAAGATCATGTTAAAATGCAATTATTTTATGAAATCACGGTTAATCACAAATGAAATAAAACATGCCTAACAGACTTTCCAACAACAAACATTGCTATGTGGAAAAGGATTGCATATGTTGGCTCACACACCTTGGCGTTTACTAGAGCTGCTGAGAAGACTGTACATCAAACTTTCAACCTAAGTAGCTAGTTTTTTTTTCTCATTCTTGAAAGGAGTGCTTCTTTGTGAAGGAAGTTGTCACAGTTTTGACTTCAGCTAAAAGTATCTTATGTGTTATTCTAACCAGTTGTCTTCCACAAGCTATTGCATCATTTAATGATTTGTATTTATGCCTTGAGACTTTTTAAATAAAAATAAACCTACAAAGAAAAGGAAAACCCAGTGAAAATTTGAGAGAAAGCATGCAAACCACGTATCTGATAAAGAAATGCACAGATACACAAAATTACAAAACAGCAAAAATATGACCCATATTAGTATCAACATTGGCAAGTCATACTGATGGCATGCACCTTGAGGCCATGTGGTGAAACAGCACTTTTCTGGCATGCTCTTCCTCTTTAAATTCCACCCTAATTATGGAGGACATTGGAAAAACCTAAGGGGCAATCTACTAAACACCGGTCCAGTACTCCTCAAAACTGCCCCAAACAAGGACCATCTAAAACAACAATAAAAAACCATCATGAACCAACAGAAAACTAAGGAAACATAATAAATGTAAAACGATGACACAGATGTGATTCTGGGACAGCAAAAAGAGAATTTGCTGCAAACTAAGGATTGGCTAATTAGTTGTGTCAAGTATAGCAAACTAATGTAAGAGGTTGATTGTAGGGAGAACTAGCTATGGGGTATATGTCAACCCTCTGAACAATCTTGGCAGTTTTCTGTTCATTTACAGTATAAATTTGCAACTTTAACCCAAATTTTTTTAACAAACAAAAAAAAAAACCTCAACAAGAAATAAATCAGCAATCCAATTTTTAAAAGATCTATTTATTTTTTTTTATTGGAAACTCAGATATACAAAGAGAAGGAGAGAAGGATCATCCATCTCCTGATTCATTTCCCAAGTGGCTGCAATGGCTAGAGCTTAGTCGATCCGAAGCCAGGAACCAGGAGCCTCTTCCAGGTGTCCCACTTGCATGCAGGGCCCAAAGGCTTTGGGTGAGCCTTGACTGCCTTCTTAGGCCACAAGCAGGAAACTGGATGGGTACCTCTCTCCATATGGAATCCTGGTGTGTGAAAGGCAAATACTTTAACAACTAGGCTACTGCACCAGGACCCCAGCAATCCATTTTTCTTTTAATTTCCAATTTTATAAATGGGGAAAAAAGCTGTAATAATGATCTCATCCAAGAAGATATATGGATGGCACTCAAGAATAGGGGGAAAAATGATGCCCAACATCATTATTGAGCAGGAGAACAAAAGTAAAAATCATAATGAGGTACTATTATGTATCTATTGGAATGGACAGAAAAGAACTAAGTAGAAACAGAACTGTTAGAACAAATATTAACTAGGATTTAGAACAGCTGAAACTTCACACATTTCTGATGGAAGAGAAAAAGGATACAGCCAGTCTGGAAAATAGCCTAGTATTTTCCTATAAATAAAACATGCATAACATGATCCAATAATTCCATTCCTGTGTGTTTCCTCTGGAGAAATGAAAACTGTTCACTCCAAAACTTGTACTTGAATGTTTATAACAGCTCTAGTTACATATAGTCACCCAAAAAACCTGCAACAGACAAAAAATTTTAAATTGTTTAATTAGAAAAAGACAATCAAATACTACTCAACAATAAAAAAAAGGACAAACTATTGATAAGTACAACAGTTTAGATTTGTCTCAAAAGTAATATGCTTAGTGAAAGAAGCCCTTCTCAAAAGGTTACAGACTTGTTTCCACTCATATTACATTTGGGAACAGAAAAAGAGATTAGCAATTGAGAACACAGCTGTGGTGGAGAATTCGATTTGATACAAAAGGAAAGCAAAGATCATTTTAGGGATGATGAAATTGTTCTATATCCTGATTGTGGCTGTGGCTATATGGATTTATACTTGTGTTATGATTTTTAGTACTATTCACCAGAAAAGTCAACTATACTCTGTATGATCATTTAAAAAAATAAAAGCCAAAACCAAAACAACTTACAGGAATTATTTTCAATACTGTATTGGCTCACTAATATCAAATACAGAAAGACATTATAAGAACAAAAATACAGATCAATGGTTGTTAGGGGAGGAGAGCAGAATAAGAGGTTGGTTAGGAAGGGCAGCTTAAGAGGAGTTTAGGGTTGATGGAACATTTCTGCATCTATGATGGTGACCACATAATGTATGTCCATTGATGTAGATTCATAGAAATCTACACCAAAAAAGAATTTGATTGCATGTAAAATCAGAACATGGAAAAATACACTGTTTTGAAATGTCTGGCAGAAATTATATGCAAAACGTATCATTAAAAGAACTGCTTTCTAAGAGTAGGCATTTGATGTAGCAACTTAAGTTGCTGCTTGGGAGGCCTGCAACACATTCCAGACCCTACATAGTAGTGCTAAGTTCCAGTCCCAGTTTCCTGCTTCTGATCCAGCTTCTTGTTAATGCACATACTGAGCAGTGATGATGGCTCCAGGACTTTGATCCTTCCCACTCACATGGGAGACTCAGATGCAATTCTCAACTGTCTTCAGCCTAGTCTAGTCCTGGCCATTGTGGCAATTTGGGGAGTAAACCAGCTGATGGAAGATCTCTCTCTCTCTGTCTGTCTCTTTCAGTAAATAAATCTCAAAAATGACTTCTTTCTAGAAAATATAGTTCTTACAGTTTGATATTACTTTTTTTAATGAGCAAATGTGGGAATGACCACAGTTCCACAGTATATGCACGGAGTATTTAGCAATCCTTCCAGCATATTCAATACTTAGAATGTTTCAGTTGTGCGTAACTGAGACACTGGGACAAATCCATCAACAGCAAAGATAACTCAGTGTCTCTTGTAACCAAAAGGTGAAGTTTCAAATGTGGATTAAACCAACAACTCAGTGATGTGAGTGAGCAAAGACCCAGGGTTTTTCCCTTGTTTGTTTAGTCTTGCTTTTCTGCTTTCCTGGATGCCATCTTTATTTCAAAGCAGACTGCTTAATTACATGCTCGCAAAACAAGTTCTGGAGGCTTCATTTCCTCACTCACAGACAGAAGGAAGTAGACATCTCCTTCAGATAGCTCTCACCAAGGACGTTTCTTACACAGAGGCTCCCAGCAACTATCTGTTGACCTCTTTAAGTCAATATAAACTTGAATCTGTGTGCGAAATCATATCCTGTAAAGCACCTGGCCTGTGTTGAATAGGAGATAGCCACCTGAATGACGATCAGGGTCTTGTTACCATAAGGGTAGGGAAATGCATGCTGGATAGCTACAAACAATAAATATCTACCTTTATTAGGAAATAGATGGAAATTCAAGGCCGTGGTCTGGAAAGACATGCTCACTGCGTCTGAGACATTGGACAGACCTGCTTGCTTTGTCAGACCTTTGTGTCATCTTATGCGGTGTTTTTTTTTTTTTTTAATTTTATTAATTGTATTGCATTATGTGACACAGTGTTATGGGCACTGGGATTCCCCCCACCCCTCCCCGAACCCTCTCCCCATGGTGGATTTCTCCACCTTGTTGCATTACCACAGTTCAAATTCAGTTGTGATTCTTTCTTTGGAAATATTTACCAAGCATAAAGTCCAGTGTCTTATTATCTTAGTGGGTTCAACGATTTCTTGGTGAAACCATCTCTGGTCTGAAGGTAAATCCAGCTAAGCATCGTCCCAAACAATTAAAGGCCCCGACATGACCTCAACAGCCATTTACAACCTCATGGCATCAATTGACATGACATTGATTAATAGTATGTTGATAGGAAGATGCGGTTTCTTAACTACATCCTGTGACTTCTTCATAGACATTTCAATTTTGGTTTGTATTCAACCTGATTCCATACAGTTATCAGTTTAGGTACAATACATTTTTTTTTTTTAATTTAGGATGGGTGTGCAGAGAAATCCCCAATACCCCAGTGAGGCGTTACTAATCTTTGTGTCCCACCTAGTGAGGCCTGTTTGGGTTCACGCTGGTTATGCGGTGGTTTTAACCCTTTGAAGAGTTGGTTGCAAGAGACCTCAGTTTTTTTTCTGTGAGTTTTTGATCACTGGTATCACTGTCATTTTCTCTGCCCTTGTTTCCTCTTCTCACTGACTTGGGATTTTGGCATTTCCTGTATTACTTTTTCACATGGGCAAGGCGACTATGTCAAAAGCTAGAACTTTAGCTGTGTGGCTCTCAGGATAAGCTCTACTTCCACTAGCCTGAAGTTGATCTGATCCTTCCTGCCTTCCCTTTTTTCTTTTTGAAAGTTAATGTCTTTTTAACTGTCTCTAGTAAGTATTTGTAGCTGGCATTCCTTATGAGTACTTGTTTGAGTCCTAGCTATTCTACCTCCAACCCAGCTCCCTGCTAATGCCTCCTGGGGAAGCAGCAGAAGATGGGCCATATACTTGGGAAGATATGAATGGAGTTCCTAGTTCCAGGCTTCAAGCTGGGCCCAGTCCTAACTGTTGCTGCCATTGGGCAATGAACCAATGCATTGAAGAGCATACTCTCTCTCAGTGTACATATTTTCCTCCCTGTCTGCAACTCTACCTTTCAAATAAATAAATCCTTTAAAAAGTATTAGTAGATATGGATTCATATTGAAATAATGTACTCTATATGCATCAAAGACTCTGGACACCCCTATAAGCCAACTTGTGAGTCTTCCAACATTCTTTTAATTGTCCATCATTTGATCTTTCTGATTGAAGCTTTGCTTCTCTGGGCAATAATGGATTGCTTTTTAGCATAGTTCTTGTTTTTGCACTTCATATACCCTTCACGCTACATCTCAGTAGCATGCCCCAGTCAGCTTTCATATACTTCTTCCCTCAAGCTGCTGATACTGGAGACCCTGAAACCAAAGACAGTTCTTCCATTGCTCTCAGTCCAGAAGAAATTGCATTGATTTCCACAAAACTGGACTGATTTTTCATGTGATGTGACTAGGATTTGGTAATAATGTTTTCAAAGCCAAGAGGACTCCGGGCACGTCCGATGACACCTGCCCTTCCTCTTGGTGTCATCGGACCTCTAAGTATTTCAGAGCTTTAGAGTGCTAGAGAGGAGCCTCAAAATTACTCCATGCGAATTCTGTTTTCCCTCTTTCTTTCTCTGATATGTTGCAGCGATTGCAGAATAATGCCTTCCAGAAATCCAGAAATGCTAGGCCACATTCACATAATCTTCCTTTCTGGAGAATTATCCGGTGCTATATGCTTACTGACTAAATGAATGCATGAATTAATGGAAATGCAACAATTATATCAAGTGAAAAATCAAGTTTTAAGATATACAATATTCTTTCTCTGTGAATAAAGAAATACACATTTAAATACACCTAGATAGAGACAAAAAGTCTAAAATTACACATTAAAAAGTAAACACTAGTTCACCTCTGACAACATGGCGAAACAGTCAAAAATTTAGTATTTATTTTTATTTTCCTTATTTATTTTTCTTTTCATAAGAATCACATGCTCATTTAAAATAAACTTTAAATTTGGGAATAACTAGGTTTACAGGAAATTTGCTGAGATAGTGCAGGGTTTCAGTTTCTATGTCATTGTCACGTGGTACACTTGTTTTAGAACAATGAAGCCAACACTGGTATATTATTAAACAAACTCCACTTTTCCCATTAATATTTGTTTTGTTTGTAGGATCCAATCTAGTGAACCATGTTGCATTTAGTTGCATCTTCTCCTTAGTTGGCTTTGGTGTGTGACAGTTTCCTTGTTTTGCACAAACTTGATAGTGCTGAGGATTTGTCACCACAAATTTTGTAGACTGTTCCTTAGCTTGAGCTTATCAACTGTTTTTAGCCTGTGTAGTTGGGGAGGATTTGGAAAACATGCCTTCAAAGTGATATGTCCCCTTTGCACAATACCAGATATACTCCATACCATCACGATGACTTTTCACTGTTGAAGTTAACATTGAGTGCTTAATGATTATGGTGAAATTTACCAAGTTTCCACATATCAGTGTCACTAATTCCACCATGTATTCATTTCATAGTAAGAAACTAATAGCATAATTTTTAAAGTTAAAAAATGTAAAGGACTAAATGGCTTCCTGAAGGTGTTTTCTTAAGTTGTCTAGAATCTTTTTCAGCAGTCAAACTTGGAGAATTGCTATTTTGTAGAGAATAAAGGAATATGACTTCCTGTGTATTTACTATTTATTTATTTATTTATTTTCTGACAAAATTAAATATCAGTTTTATCTTTTTTATCCTTCTATTTAAGAACATAGGAATTCAAACAATGATGGGGAAAGATGGTTTCACCTTTTTTATGTGTCTAGGAAGGAATGATTTAACTTGATACTTGAAAGTATCTTGAAATATTCAACAAAGATCCTAGACTACAACTGTGCTGAGTGCACCTTTATGCATGCAGTAGGGTGTCATCACAGAATGCTGTTCTGTTCTCCACAACTGAAATAACTTATCAAGGCATCATTCTGGATGGGATTTAAATTTAAATGATTAATGCTTTTAGGGGGATTTTCCCACTTCCTTAAAGGCATATAAACATCTGCTGTGTGGGTACTATATTAATTCTTTTTTTTTAAGATTTATTTTTATTATTTTTTTATTGGAAAGGCGGATATACAGAGAGGAGAGACAGAGTGGAAGATCTTCCGTCCGATGATTCACTCCCCAAGTGAGTGCAACAGCCGATGCTATGCCGATCTGAAGCCAGGAGACTCTTCCGGGTCTCCCACGCGGGTGCAGGGTCCCAAAGCTTTGGGCCGTCCTCAACTGCTTTCCCGGGCCACAGGCAGGGAGCTGGAAGGGAAGCGGGGCTGCCGGGATAGAACCGGAGCCCATATGGGATCCCAGGGGTGCAAGGCGAGGACCTTAACCACTTGTGCCACTTTTTAAAATTTGCTGAGGGTTGTACTGTGGCCTATAACATGGTCAGTTTTGGAGAAGGTTCCATGTGTTGATGAAAAAAAGTGTATTCTCTGTAGGATGAAAGGTTTGGTAAATATCAACTAAATCCATTTGTTCTAGAGTTTGGAATATGTCACTCTATTCTCTTCTGACATCCTCTGAGAGGTCAGCTGTGAGTTTGGGATTCCTCTATAGGTCACTCGATTTTTTTTCATGTGTACATTTAAGGGCTTTTTCCTTTTGTTCAACTGAAGAGAACTTAATTATCATCTGTCATCGTGAAGTTCACTTTTGATCAACTCTGTTGAAAGTACTGTGTCCCTTCTGTTTTCCAATTCTTTCTCCAAATTAGGGAAGTTTTCGTTTATTATTTCTTTGAATACACCTTTAATCCCACCTTCTCTTTCTGCACCTTCTGGAACTCCCATAAATCTTATGATGGGCCTTTTAATTGTATCTTTTAATTCCTGGATACATTTTTTAGCTTGATCCAGCTCTGTTACTAGCTTTTTGTTTGTTTCCTCATGGTGACAGGAAATATCTTCCAATTCTGAAATTCTTTCTTCTGCTTGCTTCATTCTATTTTTGAGACTTTCCACTGTACTTTTAATTTGCTGCACTGTATTCTTAATTTCTGATTTATCAGCTTTCATTTAATTCATTGCTCCTATTTTCTGTGTAGTTTATTCCCTAAATTTCTTGAACTCCTATAGGTGTTTCTTATTGTTGTTAAAAACTTTATAATGAGTTTTTAGAATTCTGTGTCTCCCATTTTTTTCAATATTGTCCTCAGTTAACTCTGAGGGTAGTCGAGGCTTTTGCTCCTTTGCTGGAGAGTCTTGAGTAACATTCATAGTGCCTCTGTCTCTTCTTTTGCCTTTTGACATTGCAGTTCTGGTTGGTGGATTCTTCTTCTTAGTGCAGATTTCTAAGATGTATTACCTAACTGCCACATGAGTCTAGGCATGGCAGCCCTCTGGTTTCTTAGCTATTGCTGGGATCTGGATAGCTACTCCCCAGCCGCTGATAGATTTTCTGTTCACTGCCACACCGCTCTGCCATTGCTGCTGCTTCCCTTTGTTCAGAGGATCTTCAGGTACCCCCCTGCCAACTGCCTGACTCTACCTTTTCTTGTAATCTGTCCCTTGTGTTTCAGCCTGTATAATCCAACCCTAATTTGACCATCAGCCAGCCAGGTAGTCAAGATGTTTGTTGGCTGCTGCCACCTTGTGGGTGGCCAGTGCTTTCATTCTGCTTGGTACTCACCTTTCCTGATATCTGGCAGGAATAGGACTGGTGTAGAACTGATTAGGGCCAGTATGTTCTAGCTGTGGAAAGTCCCCAGCTGCCTGGTGCTTTTGAGGCCTCTGCCTGCCAAACTGCGCCCTAAGTGGGAGTGGTCCAGCTGTGCCACACAGTGTGCAATCGGCAGCTAGACTTTCCACTGAGTCTTCTCTCAAGCACGACTTACTAGTGGCGGCGGATTGTGCGCTTTTTTCTCTCACACAACCATTGCTGTGTTCCCCTGCAACCAGCCAGGCAGGTCACTTTGTGCCAGCACCACTGTTGTTTTCTCCTGGAATCCACCCTCCCATTTCTGGGTCACCTAGAGAAGTTTTTGTCCCCGAGGGAGACCTCTGTCCCCTAGCGACCTCACATCTATATTTTGGGTGATTTCAGTGTCTCTCTGAGTGGCCTGGGTCCCAGAGCTTTCGGGTGAGGGATGGACTCAAATTCACTCAGATTCCACCCCGCGTGCCTCTGAATAAGTGACTCACCAGTTGCTCCTTTTGTTTTTTCTTTGTCCATGTCCCTGTTTACCCTGGATGACACCCATTTCCACCAGTTCAAGTTGCCGTTTGCTATCTTGAGAGTTTTTTTGTTTTGTTTTGTTTTGTTCTGGTTTTGTTGGCCTCTATGTCTGCTTGACCCCTGCCTTGATCCGCCTACTCCGGGGAGTTTCAGATGCATTTTCAGCAATTCTACTCTTCCTATTCTCTACTCTCCCAATTTTTGTCCTTATTTCTGCACGCACTTAGCTACACCAACCCTCCGCAGTCGGCCATCTTCCTAGACTCCCCAAATCCTGCAGTTCTATTTTTCAATATAGTATCATTCCCTCAGTCTGAAAGAAATGATATGCTTACAGGCTAGTTTTTCTGGCAATGAACTCTGTTAACTTTTGTTCATCCAAAAAATTACTTCGTTTT
The DNA here is from genome assembly GCF_017591425.1 of Ochotona curzoniae. Taxonomy (NCBI): domain Eukaryota; kingdom Metazoa; phylum Chordata; class Mammalia; order Lagomorpha; family Ochotonidae; genus Ochotona; species Ochotona curzoniae. The sequence goes on along the minus strand of NW_024467087.1, from coordinate 32,368,518 downwards.
TATTTTTTAAGAAGGGATTTTCACTGGCATGGAATTATAGATCAGCAGTTTTATCTTGCAGTATTTTAATGTAATTACACTATAGTCTGATATTCATGGGATGTGTTAGTTTTATTTTCACTTCAAGTTAAAGTGAAATATACAAACATAAACTTAATAATTAAAAAATGTATAATTTGGCAGCATTTAGTACCTCTGTGAGCCTGTGCAACCATCACCTCTATTTAGTTTCAGAATATTTTCAACTTGCTGTAGGGAGTCCTTTGAAGATCAAGTGGGTATGCCTTATTCTCTCTTCTACCTCCCAATCCTTGGAAACTACTAATTTGTCAGTATCTATGGTTTTGCTGATTCTGGATACACTATACAAGTGGAATCAGACAATATGTGACTTTTTGGATCTGGTTTATTTGCACTTAGCACAATGTGTGTAAGTTTCAGCTATGCTGTAGCATATATCATTACTTGATTCCTTTTTACAGATAAATACTAATCCAGTGTGTTGATATACCACATTTTGTTTTTGCAGTCAGTGGTTGATTGACATATAGGTTGTTTCCACCATTTGTTTGTTATAAACAGTATTAATACAAACACTACAATACATATGTGTTTGGTTGGCTTTTTGTGTGACAGATTATACAGTAATTATTTCTTTAACTTTTTGAACAACTGACAAACTGTTTTCCACCATGGTTATACCATTTTACATGCCCTCCAGCCATGTAAGAGAATTCTAGTCCCTCCACATTCTTTTCAACACTTATTTTCCTTTAAAAAAAAACCTATTCTTGTAACTGTCCTTATGGGTATGAAGTACTATCTTGTACTATCTTGTGTGGTTTTAATTTGCAACCCCTTAGTGACCAATAGCATTAATTATATTTTCATGTGCTTGTTGGCCATTTATTGTATTTTCCTTGAAAAAAAAAAACACTTCCTCAAGCCCTTTTAAATTTTTTAGATGGAGAAGTGTTTTTTGAGTTGTAAGAGTTAAAAAAAATTCTGAATGCCAAACTGTAAGATATTTGCCATGGAAATACTGTCTCCTTTTAAGGAGGTTGTCTGCTCGCTTCTGTGACAGTAATTCCTTGATGTAAAAAAGTTTTTATTTTCATGAAATATAATACAAAATGCCCCATTTTGTTCTTTTGTTGTGTATGATTTTAGCATCAAATGGAACAATCCAAAGTAAAATCTAAGAACACATCCCCTATATGTCTTTAAAGTTTATGGATTTGGATTTTATATTTAGGTAATTGTTTGCTTTCAGTGAATTCTTGTTTATAGTATGAGACAAATGTCCAGCTTCCTCCTTGTTTTGAGGGAGAATATCTAGTTATCTTGACACTAGTTATGGAAGAGGATCTGCTTTCCTTTATTGGATGGTTTTGACAACCTTCTCAAAAATCAGTTAACAGATAAAGTCGGTTCATTTATGGGATCTCAGTTATACTTATATGTGTGTCTAATGTTACGTCAGTATGACGTATCTTTAATTACTATAATAAGTATTGAATTTGGTAAGGGTCAGACTTCCAAATTTACTATCTCTTCAGGGTTTGGCATATAAATTTGAGGGTTAACATTTCTATTACTTTTTAAAAAAGTCTTTTTAAAAATTTCACTTCATCTGAAAGGTAGGGGGACAGAGATGCAGAGAGAGAGAGCAAAAGAGAGAGTGGTGGGGAGGAGAGAGAGAGAGAGAGATCTCCTGGCCTACTTTTCAAATGCCTGCAACAGCTAAGGTTGGCCAGGCCTATGCCAGAACCTAGAACTCAACCCAGGTTTCCCGTATGGACAACAGGGTAAGATTATGCCACTCATGACCTACTGCCTTCCAGGGTGAGCATTAACAGAAAACTAAGACATAGATGCATTCCAAGTGTCTACCAATTGATGAAATAATGAACCAAATGTGATATATACATACAATGAATTATTATTCATCCTTCAAAAAATTCTAATGAATATTACAACATGGGTGAAACTTAAGGATGCTCGTGAAATAAGCCAGAAAATATTAAATATTATTCCACTTACATCAGTTACCTAGAGTACCAATTTCATAGTGATAAAAAAAGAGAATGGTGTTTGCCAGGGTTGGGTGGAGGGCCCTATGGAGAACTCTTATTGTTTATGGAGGTTCTGTTTTACAAGACAAAAAGAGTTCTGGTGATGAATGGTGGTAATACTTGCACAATGTGACTGTACTTAATGTCTCTAAATTGTGTACTTAAGTTGGTTAAGATGGAATAATTGATGAGTATTTCACCACAATAAGATTTTCTGTTAGGAGGCAAATTTAGTCTTAGCAGAGTTGGCAGGGTTAGGGAAGGAGGAGGGAGAGGGAAGGCAGAATTAAAGTATGTCCCTGGGCTGAGTTTCTGAGGAGTTGTAAGGCAGGTCAGAATGCATAATGGTAATTCTTTTGAAATAAACAGTAAATTGCTGAATCAGTAATACAGCTTGCGACATTATGGCTTTTACTAACTGAGGACTGAGGTAGTGGTTGACAAATATGTTGGCAAATCATTAGATTTGGATATTGGTTTGAATGTTGAATATCCCCAAAGACCTATGTGTTAGATAATTTGTTCCCATGCTGTTACTACCGGGAGGAACTGAAATCATTAGGATCTGGGGCTTACTTGGAGGGCATAATGTCACTGGGAAGCACTGCCCCAGCAGGTAGTTACAGGTTATCGAAAGCCTGGATTTGGGCTCATCTGTTGTCTGCTCACCCACTGTCTGCTTCAATGTGATTCATCCTCCACATGTGTTCCACCAAACCAATGGGGCCACCTGATCCAGAACTTGAACCTGGGAAACTATGAGTCAACTGAAGTACTCCGATTGTGGTAATGAATATGGGGATGAATACAGCAGGTAAGTCCAAATGCCATAGTGTCCACTTAGTGAAATTCAGCCACATTTTGTTTATCAAACACTATTCTGGTTATTTTAAGTTATTTCTTAGATTCTGAGATTCCAAGAAAGTTGATTTTCAAAGCACTTGCCAACTTGATTATTTCACTACCAGAAGGATAGATAATTAGTGTTCCCTGATCCTCCATATTCAGTGGTACTACCCTTAGAAGTTTTCTTTTAATTTTAATATGAAAATAGAGTAAGAAATTCAAACCAACTAATAATAAGAATCAAACTTTTATGTTTGAACAGGCTATTCTCCCTGCTGTTTGAGGATATACTGTCAAGAGACACAATGGAAGTAAGCACACCAGCTAGGAAGCTCATGCAGGAGTCTATCCAAGAGATAATGGCGCATTAATTAGTGTAGGGTGAATTGGATTAGCAATAAAGTTAGAAAAAAAACAATGGTAGGTTCTTGGCATATGTTTTTGGAAACTACCTCTAGGTAATCCCAGGATTTCTTGCAGCTATTGGTAGAAAGGGAAAGGAAGGCACTCCCATGACCAAAGGTGGAACAATTTTAACAACATAAGTATTACACTATAAGCTATAGCATATTGCCAACATCTATGACAATATGACAATATAAAATGGAAGACAGAACATGTCATATAGAATTTCAGTTTGTACAGGATGAAATAGAGAATCATTGCTATGATCATTGCTATGATCTGAATGCATACACCAAAATTCCTATGTTGAAACTTAATTGTAAATGTGTTAACATAAAGAGGTGGGGCTTTTAGGAGGCAGTTAAGTCTGAAGGGCACAGCCCTCATGCATAAAATTAATGATTTTACAAAAGGGACTTAGGGGAGCTGTCTCTGCCTTCGCCTACTTTGTCCCCTTGGGGTTTTGAGGACATTGATGTTCTTCCCCTGAGAGGATGTAACAAACTAACATCTTGGAAAGCAAAGATCCGACTGTCTCTGACATCAAATGCATTGACACCTGGACCTTGGATTTCCTAACCTCCAGAGCTACAAGAAGTAAGCTTTTGTTTCCTATAAACTACCCAGTCTAAGATGTTATAACAACACAAACTAACACAATCACCATTAGGCTAATATTACAGCAATTGCTGCCATCAAGAACCAATGATGAATGTTAAAATTACTGGACAAAAATTTGATGAGAAACAGGGCTTCTTAATGGTTTCAATGTATCTTCCAGAACATATTTTGTGAATGTAAAGAGAAAAATTATAACCTTACAGTGATCCAGTAGGCACCACTTTATCCAAGTGATGAACATTAACATCAATGGTATTAAGAATTAATAACATGTTATTTCCTAATATGATCCTCCAAGAGGAACATAGGATCACTTCCACAGAATTACTAAGAATGCCATACTTCAGTGTAATCCCCACCAAACATCAGACAAATCCCAGTTAGGAACAATTTATAACAACCAATCAGGACTTCTCAACATTGTTATAGTCATCAAAAACAAGCCTGAGGATGGTCACAAATAAAAAAGAATACACGACCAGAAAATGCAATGTAGGATCCTAGAATTGATCCTGAGTCATAAAATGACATTTGTGGGACAACAAAGATCTACAATTTAGTTAATAGTACCAGTTGGGACCAGAACTATGGTGCAGTGGGTTAACCTGCAATGGTCCCAGAGTACCAGAGTAGTAATGCAAAGGTGGTATCAGGAACCGAACATGGAAGGACAGATTAATTTTGCTATGTGTGCAATGCTGTTGATCATATCAGGCAAAAACTTAGGCTTGAGTATTATCCAGCACTTCAGATATCCACCGGACATCTTGGGACATATCTCTTATAGATAAGCAGAGACTACTATACTAAAAGTATTAAATATAATTTATCTTAAAGAATTTATCTTAGCCTCTGATTTGTACTAAATTTATTTTCCAGTCGTGTGTGTGTGTGTGTGTGTGTGTGTGTGTGTGTGCATGTAGTGGGTTTGCATGTGTATACAGATATTTTTTTAGACAGATATTTTTAACTGAACATGCTGACCTGTGGGTAGAAAATGGAGCATAGTAGTAGGAAAAATGAAACGTAGTTTTCAACAGTAACCCAGAAACCACAGAACAGAAACACTGTTGAAGGGAAATGATTGTCGTGTCAACTTTTTCTTTCTTCCATAATTTATTTAAAAATTTTACATCCAGCAAAATTCATTCTTTTTGATATACAAGTCTTTTTGACAAATGCATATGCTTAAGCAATTGCAAACATGACAAAGACCATTTCCTGACTTAAATAAATCTCTTGTGCTACTACTTTGTAGCCAAGGGTACTCCAACTTTAACTTTTGACATCCACTGGTTTTTCTCTTGTTCATGCCTATTGCTTTGCCTTTCCCGAGAATTACACAAATGTAATCAGTAGCTTTTCAGTCTGGCTTCTTGGAAAAATGCATTCAAAATCGATCAACACAGTTGTTGCATGTTTATTTCATTAGTTTTTATTGCTGATTAAGGAGTTCATGGAATGAACTTAACAGTTTCTGTATCTATGCACCAGTTGAAGGATATTCTTCATTTTAATTTTTTTTTCTGTTGATAGCATCGTAGGCCTAGCAATGAGCAGAAACGAGTTTCCTCCAAAAAGGAAGCAGTTCCTTCCGAAAAGTGCATAGAGCTATGTTCCATGGATATATGTGCAAGAGGTTACACCAACATGATTTATTTCTTGTCCCTTCAACTATTTTTAAAATCAGAGAGTTAATTCCAAGTGAGCAGTATATCAAAATAATAGTTGTTTTCCTGAGTATGGTCAAATGATAGTCCCTAAGTACATCTGACAAATATTCTGGAAGCCAAGTCATTGCAAGATTTTTAAAAAAAATTTCAGATATATTGAAAGAAGTTTTTAAAAAAACACTGCATAGCACACCAACTTAAAATTATACAGAATATAAGTTCTCTTTAAGTCTAATTTCAGCTTCAAAATGTTTACTTCCCAGTTTTCTCCTAAATTTAATTTGAAATATTTTATAAACAATCACATGCATATATGAAAGCTTTTGTTTAAAAATGTATTCAGATTATACATTTTTGCACATTGATTTGCGAGTTAATACAAAATATTACATATAAATGTAATTCAGAATATACTTGTAGATACTCTTTACTATGTTAACAGTTGTACAGTATTGGTATTACACTAAAATTCATACAATTAAAGTTATGCACCCAATTTCCTAATAATGGACATTTGGCATTTCCACCTTATTTATTTTTTATGACAGCTTTGCAATATAATTCATATACAATTCACTCATTTAAAATGTACAATTGGGGAGGCAGTACCCTGGTGCAGTGTATTTTGCCATCACTGGCAACATCAGCACCCTTATCAGAGCACCAACTGGATTCTCGCCTGCTATGTATTCAATCTAGCTCCCTGCTAACATGACTGGGAAATCACTGCTAGTTTTTCAGTTCAGGCCCTTGTCACCCATGTGGGAGATTTGGATGTTGTACCAGGAACCTGGCCCCTCCCCAGCCATCATGCCTCTCTAACCTATTGGGATGGAAGGTTAGCCTCTTACTTTCTCTCTTCTTTCAAGTAAACAAAATGTACAATTCATGGTTTTTATTATAGTCTCCTAGCTGTTTAATCTTCACTATTACATTTCAGATTTCCATCAACTTCTATAAACTTCATACACTTCATTTGTTACCCCTATTTTATCCCAGTCCCCTTGTTCTTTTCTAGTCCTAAGCAACTACTAATGTATTTCTCTGCGTATATGCCAAATCTGTACACTTCGTATAAAGGGAAGCATGTCACCTATTGTGACTGGTTTCTTTCCTTAAACATAGTCTTGGGGTTCTAATTTGTGTCAGAACCATTCCCTGTTCTAATTTTGAAATCATTTGTTAAGAATTTGTGCTTTTTATTTGGTAAAACTCACCTAAGAAAGCATTTGAGCCATTACTTTTCTTCAAATATTAGTTTTAAAGTTTATTCTTATTTATCCAAAAGACAGACAAGGGCGAGGTGATTCAACTACTGGTTCACTCCCCAAAAGCCTGCAACAAACCAAGGCTGTGCTAGACTAAAACCAGACACTTGGTCCTTACTAATGGTCTGAGAAAGCAGCTGAGGATGGCCCAAGATTTGCACCCTCATGGGAGACTTGGAGGAAGCTCCTAGCTCCTGGGTTTGGACAAGCCTAGCTCTGGCTGTTATGACCATGTGGGAAGTCAAACAGCAGATAGATCTTTCTCTTTTTCTGTATGTCTCCTTCTCTGTCTCTAACTCTGCCTTTCAAATAAAAAAAAATACATATTAAAAAAAAGGGAAACAAAAGCTTGGAACTCAGTCTAGGTACCCAGTGTGCTTGGCAGGGACCCAAATACTTGAGCTGTCATGGGTGGCCTCCCAGGGTGCCTGACAGTAGGAAGCTGGAGTCAGAAGCAGAGCTGGAACTCAAACTCAGGTACTCTGATATGGGATGGTGGCATTTCAAGTTGGGTCTTAACCAGTGCCACCAAATGCCTGCCTCTTTTTAAAAATTTAAAAATTACTCATTTATCCCATATAATCATTACTGGTCTCTTTAGATTTTCTTTTTTAGTGGCTTTGGTTTATCTTTCTTAGGATTTGTCCATTTCACCTAGGTTATTTAGTTTATTGACATATAATTGTTCACATCGTTCCTGCATAATCCTTTTTGTCCCTACAAAATTCCCTCCTTCATTTCTAATTCCAGTAATTTAAGTGCTTTTTGACTTGGTCAGAATAGCAATAGATTTGTCAGTCTTGCTGATCTTTTTACAGAATCAATTTTTGTTTTTTCAATTTTTCTCCACTGTTTTTCTATTTCTCATCTAACCTTTTCTGTTTCCCTCCTTCTGCTTGTTGTAGGTTTAATTAGATGTTCTTTTTCCAAGGCCTTAGGTGTAATGCAAAGCTATTATACAATTTTCCTTTTTAAAGTAGGCATTTATATCTATAATTTCCCTCTATACATTGGTTTAACCTCACACCATAGCTTTTAGCATACTGTGGCTTCATTTTCATTCATTTCAAAAGATTTCTAAATTCCCTTGTGATATCATTCTTTTTTTAAAAAATTATTTATTTATTGGAAGGGCAGATATAAAGAGAGGAGGAGATACAGGGAAAAAGATCTTCCATCCACTGGTTCATTCACCCAAGTGGCCACAATGGCTGGAGCTAAGTTGGTCTGAATCCAGGAGCCTCTTCATTGTCTCCCACACAGGTGCAGGATCCCAATGCTTTGGGCCATCATCCTCCACTGCTTCTCCAGGCCATAAGCTGGGAGCTGGATTGAACTGTGCAACAGTCACTAGGTTACCGTGCTGGACCTGTAATATCATATTTGACCCTCTGAATCATTGTCTCCCAACTTTCTGCTATTTAATGATTTATTTTGTCACTCAACATGGCCAGAAAACATACTGTACCTGGCTTTAGTTCACTTAGTTTTACTAAAGTTTATTTATGATTTAGCTTATGTGGTCTTTGCTGGAGATGTTTCATATGTACTTGATAACATGTATACAAATGCTATTGGGTGGAATGTTCCCTAGATGTCTTTAGATTTGGCTTATAGTGCACGTTGTGTCCTCTACATAGTTGTTACTGAAAATGGGTATGAATATCCCAACTTTTTGCAGATGTGTCTATTTCTTCTTTCATTTATTTCAGTTTTTTTTCCCATGTATTTTAGGGCTCTGTTGTATGCACACATGTTCATAACTGCTACATCTTCCTGATAAATAGGCCATTTTATCCAGATAAAATGTCACTGTTTAACTTAATGATTACTAGGTTATATCTAGATAAGAGTAAGAAGTTCTGTTTTTTTTTTCTTTCACATTAGGATGACTACATATAATGTTAATATATTGCATATTTCTCTGTAAAGAGAACCTGGGATATATGATATAAGATGTCCTCACTATGCAGAAATAGTAAAGGCTTGAAAAGAAAAATATATTTACACTGACTGGACATACACAATGTATACATGTAATGAAATATCACATAACAGCCCATAAATAGGTACAAGTTTAATGTCTACTCATATCCAAGATTATTTTGTCTGCAGCTACTTCACTTATAATTGCTGTTTGCATAATGTATTTGTTTTCCATTCTTTTAGCTCCAATCTCTCCATTTTTTTCCAATGCAAACTGTGTCTTTGATAAATAGCACAGTTTTGGGTATTTTCTACATTGACAATTTCTCTTTTGATTGAATTGCTTGCTTACTCTGTTCACACTGTTACCACTGATGTGGGAATTTATGATTGCTATTTTATTATTCACTTTCTATATGTCCCAAGTTTCATTTCTCTAGTCTTTCTTTTATTTCTTTTGCATTGAGTATTTTCTAATGTGACATTTCAATTTCTTTCATAACACTTCAATGTTTTTAAAAGTTATTTCTTTAGTGGCTGCTCTAAGGACACACACACACACATATATCTTAAATAAACTGAATCTGCTTTACATAGATACTAACTTACATAGAAATCTTGTTCCTGCATAATTTCATTCCTCTATTTACTTTGTCTGCTATTACTGTTGTATGTGATTTCTACATATATTATCAGCCTAACAATATGAATGATCCTGAAATAGTTCATAGAAAAGTTGTATTATGAAAAATTGTACATGGGTTTTAGGAGGAAGTTTTTCACCAAATTTATAACTATTTCCACAAACTTTTTGAAGTCCTCTTGTATATTATTATATTTAATATAATGTTATGCCTGTTAGAGAAGCTAAGAAAGAAGAGCAAGGTTATATTTACAGTTCTTGTATGGTAATTTCCCATTTCCTGCTATCTTTACTTATTCCTATGGATTTGAGTTATCATCTGGTTAGTTCTTTAATACACTACAAGATTACTTCCATCTACCTCCTTTTACTGGCAAATATGTTACATTTTTGTATGTTATAGGCCAAGCAATGCAACTATATAAATGTTGTTTTATACATTTGCTTTTTAAATAAGTTAATGAATGAAACATACGTTTAGGTGACTGCTTTTGCCTGTACTCTGTGTGTATTAGCATGTGTGTGTGTGTGTAGATTTAAATTACTCTCTGAGGTCACTTGTTTTCAATCGGAAGAACTTAATTAGCTGCTGTTAAGTCAGGTCTGACAAATTTCTGATAATACGGAAATGTTTTATTTCACCTTCATTTTTGAAAAATGGTTTTAGTGTATATGTAACTTTTGGTTGACAGTTATTTTATTTGAGTACTTTGAATATATCACTGCCCCATCACCATTTTTGGATGAGAAATTAGCTGTTAATATTGTTGGAGTTCCTTAATAAGTGATGGTTCATTTTTCTTGTGATGCTGTCAAGCTTTTCCCTTTGTGTTAGGATTTCAGCATTTTTATTTCACTGTGTCTGTGGATTTCTTTTAATTTTTCCTATGTTGAGGTTGCTTAGCTTTTAGAATGTGTAGATTTGGAGCATTTATAGCTACTATTTATGGAACTATGTTCAAGTTTATTCATTCATTCTTTCTGTTCCTCAGCTTTGAAAATATAATCTCATTTATTCCTCACAATATAATTGGATAACTAATTATCAGCCTCATTTTATAGATAGCTGAGGTTCAAATTAAGTGATTTTCCAAGCTGAATGCATTGAGTGTGGCTGTGAATTTAAACACAAGTCTGACTCTAAACCTCTTCCTTGATACCACATCTATTCTTCAGCAACCATTAACAAACTACCAAAGGATTTGACTGTCTACTTTTTTCTAGAAAATTCTTTCTTCCCTTGTCCCTTTAGCATTCTTTGCTAGTATGCTTCCCTTCTAAAATTCATATAACAACTTCTATTTAACATGTATTAAGCACAGTTTTCAAAAAATTATTGCTTTAAATTCAATGATTACTCAGTGGTAGCTAACTTAAATGGCTGTGAGAACACAAATATTTTGATCTAAAAATTTCTTAGAAAAATATATAGCTTTTGCAAACCCTGATTACTTAATAGGGAAGCATTCATTAAATATGGTGACTATTTATGACCCTACCTACTGTTACAGCTGCTAGTTCAGATGTAAGATTTAACTGTTGATGTATTCTTTTACTTACTGGGTGGATAAAATTAGGGAAATATGAGTTCCAGTAAAGAAATATATCATTTTTAACAACTTCTTCGGTTCTGTATATAGGAAACGTTACTGAAAAAATGTTATCTGTAGGGACAAATATCTACGAAATCTATCTCCCCAATTATAAAGATGTAAAAAATCCTCAGGAAAAATCCATTGTAATTTATCCTGAGAAAATAATGCTTTTTGTACATCACCCTTTGCCTTCAGTATATCCTCTATTCTATATGGTCTTTTATTACATAAAATGTTTTCTCCAAATTGTCTTCAAAAGCCAAAAGTAATTGTCCCAAATAACATTTTCTTTGTTAAGCATTCTCTTTTTCAACATCAAACAAATTTATATTTAAACAGAAATCCCAAATCCAAATTTGTGATGCAAGGAAGACCATTCAGAACCTAAAATGGATAATATATTCTAGCTAACATTGTTTTCTGTAGTAATGTCTGTAGCAGATGATATGAGAGTAGCAGGTTGGAGATCTGATTGTTGTTTTTTGTTCCTTCCAAACTCTATTACCAATATTTTCCCACGCAGTTTATATCCATTTACCAGATGCAATGCTTGACATGCTACCTCCTTATCTAAAAGAAAAAGAAAAAAAATCATTTTATACAGGATTAAATTCAATTCTATTCCAAGTCTAGTTTAGGTTGTTTTGCCCTGGAATCAAATGTAGGTTATCAGGTCATATGATCATGTGATTTTTGTCATCTTTTCTATAATCTTCAATTTGTGTAACTTCTCAAGATTAAACTAATAATTAGGATGAATGACAATAAAAGCTCAAATTGAATATTTGAGGGCATTTCCTAACTCAAAGGCATTTTGCTAAAGAAGTCTAAGCTATAATTATGCGTGTGTGTGTGTGTATGTTTGTGTATAGATACATGCTTCTATCTTGGACAGCAGGTTAAAGATACCATGAGAAGCAAATTTTCAAAAGAGGTAACACAACTAAGAATAGTCATGTTACCTAGGACACTTTGCTAATTTTTTCTTTCCATGCGAAAGCTGTGATAGAACTCACCATCAAATAAATTTCAGAAGCATATGGAAGCTTGAGGTGTAAAAATATATAGTATGAAGTATGAGTACCCAATTTATACGTTTCACAGTTTGGATGCAGAAAAAGGAAGTGGTGTATTATGGCTAGGAATCTGTGCACTCATAAGTCGAAGATATCTTTAAATTAAAGCAATTTTAGTTTTATATATATACAAACTTTCAAATTGGAATAGCTGCTATTAGAATTAGCAAAGTAATATTACATTTTAATTGTAGTTTATAAAGCCTTTTATTATATAATTTGTTAATTACTGGATGTATAATGTTGGAGTCCAGGGGATTTATTTTACACATAAAAGGGATCTTCAAACTTCAGAAGGCTAAAAACCACTAGTAAATGGATCAACATATATTTATTAGTATAGGAAAATTAATATGACTTTATGAAAATGAAGGAGGGGATTTCATAGTACCTGTCTATAACTACTTGCTTACACACAGACTGGTAGGCTATTTATAAATCAAGACAGTTTAGGGAAAATGAAAGATACAAATCTTATTCACTCTCCCTGCAATGACATACTGTTTGGTCAAAGAAACTGAAATTCCTATATTATTCTTCCCTTTGTATTAGAATACTGAAGTCATGTATCAACACTGAGGGAATTATTTAGAAGGCAGTATTAATCATCTTCTAATTATGAATAAGGAATGAATCAGTGTATTAGCTTGCAGTTACTTATTTCTGAAAGAATAGGGCATAAGGCAAGTACATGTGTTCTGTCCAGAATATCAAAATATTAATGAGTAATCTAATTATAACTTGGACTAGAATTATTACTTCAATGAAAGGAAAGTGGATTTTGTTAGGGTCAGAAGGAAATGCCAAAACTATAAAAAACACACTGCCAGCAGAGTAGAAGCAGCACATAAGGTAGTCTCTAGTGAACTGATCCTGCAACTAAGTAATTATATAGATGAAGCCACTTACTGGGAAAGGTGATAAAAGCCTGCCCTCTCATTCGTCCAGTCATCATTCGGAATTGAATTGGAGGTCCTTTTTTCTCCTGGAACCGAGCGAACAACGAGATAAGATCTGCTTCAGTTACCTGAGGGCTAAGGTTCTTCAAGTACAACACCTAATACAGAGTAAAGATCAACAGAAATATCATGTAAGACAGGTAAGGTAACTCACTATAGTTTCAGATAGAGATTGTTGACTGAATACATTCATCTAATTTTACTTGTTACAGGAAATTGTAAAACTGTAAGGACTTATACACACACACACACACACACACACACACACACACACACAACCATTGGCAAAAATAGCAGCAAGGCCAGTGAGAATATGAGAAATTGGCAATACCAAAAATATTCTGAAAGTTGAAGAACAATGATATACAAGAAACAACCTACTTTATTCAAGAAAGCTAAATCTTTAACCAGTAGAGGGGAAAACCAAGAAGCCACTCAGTCTCCACTCAAGAATCTTCAATTAGTTCATAACCTGGTAACTTCAGGTACCTCTGAAAATGGCTATGAAGGGATGGGGTTACAGTAGGTTGAAAATTGTTTAAAAGTCAATTAGAACTTTGTATATTCTTTCCTGCAATATGCTATCAGGCGAATTCAACAGCAACAGAACATACATTCTTCTTAGGCATGCATGAGACAGCTTTCACTAAGTCACTAAATGAGTTTAAGGAAATTGGAAAAGAATGAAATAAAGCTAGATGTCTTTTTTGACCCCAAGGGACTGAAACTAGGAATCAACAAAGAAAACTGGAAAATCAAAAGTATATGGAAAATAAATAACACACATTATATAACTGATGGGTCAAAAAAGAAATCAAAGGGGTAATAAGAAATATCTTGAGAAAAATTAAAATGCTACATACCAAATCCTACTGCATGCAGCAAAAGCAATATTAAAGGGGGATTTTTTAGAGTAATAAATAAATATGCTAAAAAATAAAGATCAAGAAAAAAACAACAACCTTACCACATTCCTCAAAGTAGGAAAAAAGAAAAAAAGAATTAAGTAAAATCAAAGTTTTTAGCTAGATTAAAATAATAAAAGATTAGAATAGAAATAAATGGAGTAGGGAATATAAAAACAACAGAATAGTCAACAAAATTGAGTTGCATTTTTGAAAAGATGAAAAACTGATAACATTTTAGCTAGATTGAGAAGGTTTGAAAAATCTTCAGAAAAAGGAGATATTAAAATCAATGCTATATAAATAAGAAAACATATGAACAATTATGCATCAATAAATCATACATATATAAATATATTTATAATTGCCTATATATACATATAAGAAATAGATTAAATTCACAGACATTTTTAAAAAGTATCATGACTGAATCATTAAGAAATAAAAAAAAAGTGGGACTGGCATGGTGGCACAACAAGCTAATCCTCTGCCTCTTGTGCCAGCATCTCATATGGGTGTTGATTCTGGTCCTGGCTGTTCCACTTCCAATATAGTTCTCTGCAAATGGCCTGGGAAAACAATGGAAGATGGCCCAAGTTCTTGGGACTCTTCAACAATGTAGGAGACCTGGAAGAAGCTCTTGGTTGCCTGCCAGCTTTGGACTGGCTCAGTTCTGGCCTTTGGGACCATTTGGGGAGTGAACCAGTTGATGTTAAGATTTCTCTTTCCGTGTCTCCTTCTATCTCTGTAACTCTGACTTTCAAGTAAAAATAAATAAATGTTTAAAGACTTATTTATTCTTATTGGAAAGTCAGATATACACAGAAAAGGAAAGACAGAAAGATCTTCCACCCATGGTTCACTCCCAAAGTGGCCTCATCGCCCAGAGCTGAGCCAACCCGAAGCCAGGGGTCAGGAGCTTCTTATGGGTCTCCCACACAGTTGCATGGTCTCAAGGTCCCGGGGCCATACTCGACTGTTTTTCCAGGCCACAAACAGGGAGCTAGATGGAAAGTGGAGCAGCCGGGATACAAACCGGTGGACTTATAGGATCCCAGTACATGCAAGGTGAGGGTTTTAGCCATTAGGCTATTGTGCTCTGCCCAATGTGATACATTTTTTACAGAATCATTTCAACAAATGCAGTCCAAGCGCCGGAGTGCTGGGGAGGATAGTGTGGGTTCTGCTCCAATATGCCGCTCCCCACTTTTAGCAGGCCATCCCCAGGGGCCCAACTCCGTCGTACCTGAGGCTTTTGCATTTATCCCCAGTCTCGGCCTTCTCTGCCACGGTGACAGCGCCGATGTCCCTATCACTCCATGAACACACACTTGTCCCCTACACCTGGGCAGGCCGTGTTCCAGAACAATAAGACCAGCACAAAAGCAGACAAGCTCTACTAACATTGCCCAGGTGGGCAGGCAGGGAGACAGGTTTGCCGAGCTCACCACTATACTGCATTAAAACCACTCAACAAGGGCTGGTATTGTGGCCTAACTGGTTAAGTTGCTGCCTCTAATGTCAGCATCCCACAAGACCACTAGTTCTGGTCTTAGCTGTTCCACTTTTGATCCAACTCCCAGATAATGTGCCCAGGAAAGCAGCAGATGGCCTACATGCTTCAGTCCTTTAGTAATATGGGAGACCTGGCAGAAGCTCCTGGTTCCCAGATCCTGGCGTTGGCCAGCCCTAATCGTGGCTATTGTGGCCACTTTGGAAGTGAAGCAGAGGATAAAACATCTCTGCTTCTTCTCTCTTCCTCTCTGTAACTCTGTCTTTCAAAAAGTAAATATTTAAAACCTAACAAACTAGCAACTCAATAAAATTCCCTCAACATAATACTATATATGGAAAGCCCACAATCAAGAAAATATTAAATGGTGAAAACCTAAAACTTTTCCTGTGATATCAAAAAGCAGATGGCTACTCTTGTTGCCATGTCCATGCAACACAGTACTGGGTGTTTTAGCCATAGGAATTAAGAGAAAGAGAGAGAGAGAGAGAGAGAGAGGTATGCATCCAAAATATGAAAGAATAAGGGTAATTATATCTATTCATATATGAAACCATCACACATACAGGAAGCCATAAGGGGCAAACAAAAAATGTTAAATCTATTAACAAGTTCAATTAAGTTGTTTAATACGAACTTAACAGAAAAATCATTTGCATTTATATATACTAGTAATGATTACTACCAAGAGGAAGTTAAGAAAACAATCTCATTTGTAATAGCACTGAAAAGAAAAAAAATGCTGAGAAATGTACCTAAAAAGTTGAAATATTTGTATACTGAAAAATAAATAATGTCGAAGGAAATTAAAAGTAACACAAATTAAATGGTAAGATACTCTGTTCCTGGCTTGGAAGATTTAATATTGTTAAGATAGTAATACTATTCAAAATGATTTATTGCTTCAATGATATGTCTAGCAACATCCCGGAGACTTTGTTTTTTCACAAAAGTGGAAAAAAATGCCAAAATTCAAAAGAAACTGAAAATTATCTCAAAAACCAAAGAAAAAAATCTTAAGAACAATATTACAGGCCTCACAATGCCTTATTTCAAAAACATTTCTACAATTAGGAGATATTATAGAAGTATGCTAAAAACACACGTTGGGGAAAATAGTCTCCACAAAGCATGAAGAGATAGGCAGTCATATACAAAATAATGAAATTGAACCCTTACCTTAGATCACATACATAAATCAACTAAAAATAGATGAAAGACTTAAGACCTGAAATGTTGAAACTCCTAGAAGAAAATATAGAGTAGAAGCTTTTTGACATTGGTTTTATCAATGATTTCTTGGACATCACACCAAAAGCACATGCAGCAAAAGCAGAAACAGACAAGAGGGACATAAAACTAGAGTTTTGCATAGTCAAGGAAACAATAGAGTGAAAAGAAAACTTAAAAAACAGGAGAAAAATATTTAAGGCATTAATATCTGAAAAACCTAAGGAACTCATTTAACTTACCAGCAAAACTAAATCACCTTATTAGAGTATGGGCAAAACACTTTGATAGACATTTTTCTATAAAATTGAAAAGATGCTCAGAAGTACCAATCACCAGGAAAATGCAAATCAAAACCACAATGGGAAGGAGGATGTTTGGGCTAGTAGTTAAGGTGCTGGTTAGGATATCCACATCTCACATCAAAATGCTGCTGCTGGCATATGATTCCAGTTTCCTGATATTATAGATTCTGGGAGGCAGCAGGGATGGTTTAAGTAGTTTTGTTCCTGTTTCCCATATGAGAGACCTGGATTGAGTTCTCAGTATCTGCATTCGGCTCAGGCCATTCCCAGTCACTGTGATCATATGGGAAGTAAAACAGTGGATGGGAACTTTCTCTGTCTCTGTCTCTCAAAACAAAATCACGAGGTATAATTTCATACTTGTAAGAAAGGAATTATCAAAAAACCAGAAAGTAATAAGTACTGACAATATGGAGAAATTGGGACCTTTGTATATTGTTGGGAATAGAAAATGGTATCAAAGTTTTCTGAAAATTAGAATACAATTACCATAGAATCCAATGATCTCACTTTTTGCTATCCAAGAGAGTTGAAATCAAGAGATATATACACAGTCCATGTTCACTGCTGCACTGATAATTGCCAAAAGATGGGGACAATGCATATGTCCATTGGTGAATAAAAAAGGGGTATATATATATATATATATATATGTATATATATAAATAATGGAATATTATTCAAATGTGAAAAAGAACGATCTATAATATTCTACAACACAGATGAATTTTGAAGTAGTATGCAAAATGAAGTAAGAATGTCCCAGAGCAGATATTCCCAACTCCACTTACATGAAATATTTAAAGTTAAATCCATCAAAGCAGAAAGTACAATGGTGGTTGCTATTCACAAGGAGGATAGGCAAATCAGGAGATGCTATTTAATAGGTAGAAAGCTTCAATCATGCAAAATGAGAAAGTTTTATATAGGTCTACTGTATAACAATAGGCTTACAGTTAACACGTACACTTAAAATTTTGTTAAGAGGACAATTTTGTGTTTTTTAAACACAGCAAAAAAGAGGAAAAAATATTTCATACATTAACAATGCAATAGTTATAACCATCAACAGCTTGAGAAACTAGGAAAAAATTAGGATACGAATAGAATCGAAAAGAGCTAGAAAATAGAGCCGACTTAAATGATTTTATCATGAAATATATGAATAAATACATTAAACACTATAAGCAAGTAGTAGAACATCTGTGTCAAATATTTTAAACCTTGATACTAACATATTTAACATTTATGCACTTTGTATCTTAAAGGCAAAGGTTCAAGGTAATTTACTTGTGATTCAGTTAGGTAATTTTTGGTGCTTGCAAATCCTTGCTTTCAAAAGCTTATTTATCAGGAAAGCATCAGCAAACTAAATAACCACCAAAAGGGGGTAAGTAGAAACAGACTAGGAAAGATCCCCTTTAAAAGGAAATATCTTTTGGGGCTGGCGCTGTGGTCTAGAGGCTAAAGTCCTCACTTTGAATGTGCAGGGATCCCATATGGGCACCAGTTCTAATCCCGGCAGCTCCACTTCCAATCCAGCTCCCTGCTTGTGACCTGGGAAAGCAGTTGAGGATGGCTCAAAGCTTTGGGACCCTGAACCCATATGGGAGACCCAGAAGAGGTTCCCGGCTCCTGGTTTCGGATTGGCTCAGTTCCAGCCGTTGCTGCCACTTGGGGAGTGAATCATCGGACGGAAGTTCTTCTTCTCTGTCTCTCCTCCTCTGTGTATATCTGATTTTGCAATAAAAATAAATACATCCTAAAGGAAATATCTTAAAAAAAAAAAAAAGAACAAGGAGGAATTCTGGTAGATAGGGCTCATTTGAATATACCTTCTCTATTCTTTCTCTCTCTCTCTGTGTGCACATAAATGAAGAGTCTTCAAAATGCTTATGGAAAATGCATATTATGAAAATCTATATATAGATTTCAAAATTTTTTGCAACAAAATAAAACATTTTTCATTCTATCATTCACGAAGTTTTAGGTACATGTGTACATGTTTATCTACATCTATAACATATTCATATGTGTTTAGATAGACACAAAATGATACAGCTATGTTCATAATAAAAATAGAATCTTCAAGAAGTCAAAAAGAATGTGGCTCTTCCTAGTATCTTTACATGATATATAGTTGTATTATTTGGTATTTTTTAATCATTACATAAATAGTATTGTTCTGGTATGCATTCTTCTGCAGTTAACTTTAAACTGACTTTAGGCAGTTTCACATTTGCAGAAAAATTGAGACAACAGACCAGAGACCTGCCATATGCCACTCACCCAATTTTCCTATTATCAGTATCTTGAAAGATTGTTAATTTGTATAATTAATGAGCCAATATGATGCATTATTAACTAAATCTCATAGTGATTCTCTTATTCCTTGAGGTAGAGTATCTACATAAATTATTTGAAATTCTATTTCTTGGAACATTTATCTGTTTTGTTTACTAAGTCAACTATTGCTATCAGAGTAATGAATACTTATTCTATTCTTTAGATTACTATCCAACATTCATTTATTTAATTTGTTGCACAGCATTGGTCATTGGAAGCACTTTCAATCAGCTCTTGTGTTCCTTTACCAAATACCTCAACGATGTTTTTTTGTTGTTGTTTTTGTTGTTGTTACTGTTCTTTTCACCACTTCTCCCTTTCTTGCACTACAAGATGCACAAGGCTCATCTTGTATGTTTCCTGCTCTGGTATTAGAAGCAATCACTTCATCAAGGAGCCCTGGTTCTTGTAATCAGAGAATTGCATTAGAAATCAATACGTGGATTCTGGGCATACTTGTCACTAATGGAGTGTCTTTTGATTTGGATCCTCCCAAACAACAGAGGAGAAAAATGTGTTAAGACTAATTTTTGTACACATAAATATTTTGATATGTGTTCATCTATATAAGTTAGACATGAGTTCAGACTATATATCTGACTATAAAATCATTACCAGGGGCCAGAGCAGTGGCTCAATAGGCTAATCCTCTACTTTAAAATGCTGGCATCCTATATGGACACCAGTTTGTATCCCAGCTGCTCCACTTCTGATCCAGTTCCCTGCTTATGGTCTGGGATAGCAGCAGGGTGTAGTCTAAGTCCTTAGGAGCCTGCACTCACACGAGAGACCTGGAGGAAGTCCCTGGCCCCTGGCTTTGTATCGACAGCTCTGGCCATTGTGGCACTTTGGGGAATGAACTATGGATGGAAGATCTTTCTCTACCTCTTCTACTCTCTGTAAATCTGCCTTTCAAATATAAATAAAAACAAAGATTTTAAAAAATCACTACCACATCAGTCATTCTAGTTTCATCTCTAAGATATAAATCCCAATTGTGAGAAATCTGCCATTCATTTACTTAACTGTTCCAATCCATTATGCAAATATGGACACATAGGTACTGTGTTATATATATGTATATATATAATTAACATATATATATTTAATAGTTAGAATCTCTATGCCTTATTTTTGTTGTTGTTGTTGAATGCTGGGCACAATCTATTAAACAACAGGAACTAAACAAAACATGCCAAATTGTCAGATGTTTTCTTTTTGAGAGGCAGAAACAATGAGAAAGTTCCTATCTACTGGCTCAACTCCCTAAATGTCCAGAACGGCCAGAGGGTTGAAGTTGGGAGCTGAGAACTCATCCAGGTCTCCCACATGTGTGGCAGGAACCCAATAACTTGGGCCACCATCATTGCCTCCAAGAGTCAGTGTTAGGAAGAAGCTTGAGTTAGGAGTCAGATCTGGGTGTGAGATACAGGTATTCAGCTTCTGAATCAGGACATACTAACCAATGTCTTTACACTAAGCCAAATACTCCTACCTGGCATGGGGCTTCATGTTAATCTTTCCAGAAGTTGGGCTGTGCTTTATGTCTGCTCTAATTGTAGTGAGAGGTTTCAAATTTTTCTGTTTTCATCTCTCTTGCTTCCTTTGGGTTTCCCTACAAACTCCTTAAATAAAGTCTGAACCTTGCAGATATTTCAGTGATAACTCTCAGTGACCATACTGCAGCCCTGGTGATTTGGTGGTAAGGTATGAGGGAAACAGAAGGACTCTGTAACCACACAATCAAGTCTCAGTCTTTTAGTGTCACCAGCTTGCAACCTTCACAAGGGTTTCACAGCTTTTTTTTTTTTTTTGCCTATCTCTATTTATTAACTAATATAAGAAAACAAGATGGGCCTGGAGTTAGATAAGACTTTGGTAAAGTTGTTGGCCTTGCTGGGTAGCTCTTGGTTGTATTGATCAAGTTCTGACACTACCTCAAAATGATCACTTTTCAACTCCCTGAGCTACAAACAGGATTTTTCCTTTAGCCTTTTACCTTAGGCAAAAGCAATGAAGATGTAAGTGTTCACTTAAGAGTGCATCTCCCAGGAGTTTGTCAGTGCTCTGCTAGTTTACACTCTACCTCAAGCAATTTGTTCAAGTTACTGCTTAAGTGCTCCTACCAGTTAATGGCTCCAGTGCCTTCTGTTCCCAATAGGCAGGAGTGAGATGTAATTTTCTGTAATCACTTGTCTCCCAAGATTTCAGGGTTGCAGTTTGCCCTGTGGCTTTGATTTTTCTAATGGTTCCAAGAAGAGTCATTGAGTTTCAGTTTGTTGATTTTTTTTTTCTTGCTGTAAAATGGAAAGTTCTGATTTCCAAACACTTTACATGTTGGAGCTAATACTTGAAGTTGGCAACTAGGTTTTTTTGAAATTGAAGTTATACTCATTGATTTCATCCATATTGATTCTTATAATTCAATGTCCTAAATTTTCTCTACTGTATATTATTCTTTTATGCATATGCCATGCTTTATTCTCCTAATGATGAACATGCACATTGCTTACAAACTGTGAACATTGTAAAATCTCCTAATATGCATTGTGCAAGAGTTTTGCTGTGATAGGTATCTATGAGTGACACTGCTGATTTATACGGTATGATCATCTTCAACTTTACTAAGTATTGCTATGATGTCCTTTCTTAAAGATTTATTTTGCTTTAAAGGCAGAGTGACAGAGCAGGGCGGGAAGACACATGGAAAAAGAGATCTTACATCTGCTGGTTTACTTCCTAAATGGCCACAATGCCTGGCACTGGGTCAGGACCAGGAACCTGGAACTTTGTATAGGTGTTTTATATGGGCAACAGGGGCCAAAGTACTTGGGCCATTTTTTTTTTTTTTGACGGATTCCCAGGCACACCAGCAGGTAGATGGACCATAAGCACAGCAGCGGTATTTGAACTGATGTTCTGATATGAGACGCCAATGTCACAGGCAACCATTCTGCTATAATGCCAGGTGCTGTCATGATGTTCCTAAAACAAGGCTTTCAAATAAATAAATCCTTAAAAAGTAATATTTTAAATAACTAGAACACATAGGAAAAATGATCTAGAAAAGGGCAAAGGTGTAGAACAGTTAATTCACAGAGGGTTCCTGGAACCTAATAAATGATCAGTATCCACATAAGTTCACTTAAAATCAGGGTCATACATAGTAAAACAATGAGATACCTTTAAAAGTAACTGGGCAAAACAAACAGTCTAATGTTACAAAGTCTTGGCTAGGATCAAAGTGGATCTCTGAAATCCTGATCATTTAAAGCTGAAGACACATATCTTACATCTTAGTAATTCCACTCCTAGGTATACAACTTAGAAAATTGATTCTTAAAGTATCATAATCTGACTAGCAGCATCTCCTTAGACTGTACTGGAAGTGCAAATTTTCAGGCCCACTGTAGAGTTAATGGGGTCAATAATGCTGGGAGTTAAGCCAATTTTGTAAAAACCTTTCCCTTATTTATTGCATTATTGTATTTATTTGAAAAGGAGGGTGGGAGAGCAAGAATGAAAGTGAGCAAAAGAGAGATCTCCCATTTGCTAGGGATGAGCAGGCCTCCCTCATGGTGGCATGGATTCTACTAGTTGAGCCATAACCTGTTGCCTTCAAGGGTATGTACGAGCAAGAAGGTGAAATTAAGACTCAAATCCAGGAACTCAAATATGGGACCTGGGCATCCTAAATGACTTCTTAATCAAGACCAAATACCACTCTTGCAATTGTTTTATGTCCCTGAAGTGATTCTGATACACAGTAGCATTTGAGAATCACTGCAATACAACATTTTCTTTCCCAACCTGAGATCTACTGGAAGAACTGTATCTTACATTGCAACTCAAACATAAATTTTATATAGACACACATATATACTGTGACCAAACTAATTTTTCTGTCCTAGAGAAACTCTTACATATGTATAATAAAGAATGTGTAGTAATGTTTGTTGCAGGATTATCTGCGACAATGAAATAATGGAAAGGACAAATCTTGAGGAAACTGGAAAATAGATTATGGTGTATCTCTACAATGCTACACTATTCACTTCTTGTTACACTTGAAATAAACTGTAAAACATTACATATACTAAGTCAAAAAAGTGAGTGTAAAAAGAATATGTAGTTTCAAAAATGTGCACAGTACTGGGTATGGCACAATAGCCTAGTGGCTAAATCTTCGCCTTGCATGCACCCACGATCCCATATGGGGGGTCCTGGCTGTTCCACTTCCCATTGTGCCTGGAAAAGCAATAGAGTATGGCCCAAAGCCTTGGGACCCTGCACCATTTGGGAGACCTGGAAGAAGCTCCAGACTCCTGGCTTCGGATTGGCTCAGCTCTGGCCAATGTGAAGACTTAGGGAGTAAACATGTTTCTCCTTCTCTCTAAATTTGCCTTTGCAATCAAATAAATAAATAAATAAGCTGAAAATATTAAAAAACGTGCACAATACTATGTTCACTATAAATATAGAGCTCATCAACTTCTAGTGGGGTTATTGATAAATCCATTGTAAATTGAAACACTGGAGGTAAAAAATGCATTTACTACACTTGACCTACCACTCATTTTAGCTTAGCAGCACAGCATACTATAGAGCATTGGTTGTTAAGCCTCAAGATCACATGACTGATTGAGCTGGGACTCACTGCCACCATACTGCCCAGCATCACCAGGGAGTACAGCACTGCATATCATTATACTCTGGAAAAGATCAAAATTCAAAATCCAAAATACCATTTCTACTGAATGCATATTCCTTCTGCTCCAATGTAATGTCCAAAAATATTGTAACCTAATTTATTGTAACTTGGGGACTGTATGCATAGGGATATATGGTAAAAAATATATAAATGTGCATGACAATGGGAAATGACAAATTCAAAACAGTGTATTTAACTGGCATGGAGGAAGGAGGAAGCAGGAAAGAGGAAGAACAAGATTGGTGAGGGATATGTGGAAGTCTTCAGGTATAACTACAGTAGTTTGCTATTTTTTAAATTAAGGAAATATGGAAACCATTAAGAACTGATTAAAGTGCCTGGCTGGGTACATAGGTGTGTGACATAGCTTTTGGTATATCCATAATATTTCCTAAGAAAAAGTAAAAAAAAAAATGCTGCTATCCTTGAAGTATGAGCAAGAATATATCAAAAATTCTATGAAACAAAGGAATTTTTCAATATTCCTTACCTACCGTGGCTTTTTAGAAAAATTCAGCAGGAATCACAGATTGACATTATTATTTGTTTTTTGAAATGAAATAAAACAAAGTACATGTTCCAGCAGCTTACGTTGTTTCTTTGCATGACATTAGTAAAGGCGTTTTCTGTTCCAGATGTAACATATGAGTGATTTTCAAAAAAAAATTCAGAGAATGTAATTTATCTTTAAATTCCATTTGACATCAATTTTTGGAGTATTGTAGTATAGCATGCATATTATATTATTTGGTTAATAAGACAAAGATTATAATTACTCAGTTATGTTTGCCAATATATTAAAGCCTTAGAGGGCCTATGTTCTCCATTTAATGTTTTGCCAATGTAATTTAAATCATATGTTACATGAACGCTAGGTGGAGCATCCAGAAGAGAAACTTGTGGTAAAAACAAACCCTACTCACAATCAAGGGTCAATTATTTATTAATTCCAGTAGCAATCTGGTTAACAACCATGATGGTCCCATGAATATTGCTTGATTATTAGTAGCTCAGGAAATCAGAAATCACTTTAATGTCAATTCAGAATTTCTAACGGGTATGGATGAGTCTCATCAAGATACCTTTAAAATTCTAAAGGTAGTTTAGAAACTTACAAAGGCACAAAGAATATCATAGAAAATATGCTAGTTATTGTGATAAGCAGAGAATGAATAGCCAAGGTCAAGGACAAACACAATCACTGTGCTTGTATCATGAGTCCTTGGTAAAAAAACCAAAGGCAGTTTTAAAAGTATCACTTTAAGTAGAGGTAAATAAAAATGAAAAACAACCCATGTTGTTTGTCTTAATTTGGCCTATACCTTGTTTGGCTCCCCTGGATTATATGAAGAAAACATAGGAATTTTGCGGATCTCTTCCTCTGATAAACGATTTCTCTGGATCTCATCTTCTGGGACAAATTCTATCGGCTGCGTCAGCTTCTTAGGCCCAGTCCAACACTGCTCAGGTGAAAAATCAATAACTTTTGCCACATGGAGACCTGGACCTTTACCCTGTGCTGCCTGTTTTCCCTCGTCCTTGAGAAATGATGGGTTCTCAGCTGTGCCACTATCTCCCACTGAGGAGGCTGAGACCAGTGAGTGGGAAGCAAAGGGTTCACCTCTCATAAGTTGGAACTCTTCAAGACGTTTTTTCATTATCATCTCGTGGTAAAAATTTTCCAGGTTGTTCATGGGATCACCTTTGATCTTCTTATGGGGTTCATCTGGATCAAGACAAAGAGATAGCGAAGTTCTACAAAACCTACCAATACAGCCTTTGACAAATTAATCAAAATTCAATCCTGGATTTCATAGACAGAAACTGCTAGGGCAATTCTTCACAACCTGTGACAAATGAGAATAGTATATAGCTTTTTGTAGTACATCTCAGGCGAGGCCAGAATCACAGTGAGGCAAGAAAGATGACTGGGATTCTCAGGATCATGCAAATACAAGAGTATTTCAGAAAGTTTGGGTAATGGAATTAAAGTTTACTGTGGTGCAAAAACTTTTGAAATACAAGAACATGAGAGGTATTCAAAAACTTCCTAAAAATACATAGTATGACAAAACCATGCATAAATTTCAAAAATTTTTAGTACCCCAAATAATAATTTAATTCCATTTTTTGCAAAAAAATTTAAGGTAACCTCTTATAAGCATTGCTAACTGATAAGAACATTTAAAAAATGTAACCAGTATGGCAAAATCATACTTCACAACATTAATAGTAATTCTTTAGTATCATCTAACTTTAGGTTCATATTCAAATTACCCTGATTATCTCAAAGATAAATTTTTATATTTGGTTATTCAATCTGGGATTTAAGCTGGGCTTTGGCTGTTATTACCTTTTAAGTCTCTTTGTCTCTTATTCTTTTCCACCCTTCCAGCTCACTTCCTTTCCTATTTATTGATTTATTAGAGAAACTAAATTTGTTCTACGAACAAATGGATAGTATCAATTCTTTCTTTATGGTATTTTTAAACTTAGTCCTCAGTCCCCTATTTCCTGACAATTAATTCTAGAATGATGCTAGCTAATACAATAGTCACTGGCCACGTGTTTATTTAAATTAATTTTTAACATCACTTTCTCAAAGTTTTAACATTTTAAGTGCTTGGTAGCCACATGTGTCTAGTGGATATCACACTGGAGAGAAGAAATAAAAACTATTTACATCACCATTTCAAGCTGCATTGGACAGTACTGATCTATAGGGTAAATTCAGGTTCAATATTGTTAGGCAAGAATCCTTCACAGATGTGGACTTTATATCACATCATGGCATTAAGCACACCCTGTTTGGTGGCTGCATTTTTAGTGATGCTGAGACTGATACACAGATTCATGTAGCATTAGTCTCATCTTTTCATTATGAAATTCTTTCATTTACCTCTAACCTAAGGGATTTTACATCCACTGGTGATCATTACCAAGACCTATTAATTTATTAAGACTTGCAAGGTGGGGCTTTCCTAATTCCATTATTTCTTTTGTATCTACTATGTACAATTCTATAATGAACTTACCGTCACCAACTATTTGATTTCTTTCATTCAAACAATCATGCTTGATTCTCCACACCCCATTATTTATCAGTTATGAGAAAAGTGAGTTAGTACCTTAGAAATGTCCAAAGCTTATTTTTGGTATAATTATGAGAACATGTGATTTCCTGTATTACATGTGTTTCAATTAAATGTAATAATTATTTTCTGTGGTCAAACTACTTAAGACCGGGAGAGTCCCCTTCAAATCACTTCTTGTATTGTTTACTGATTTTCTGGCAAAGTAAGATACCCTGTGTTCATCTCACACAAACCCAAATACGTTATACTATCTCCAAGGACTTGTAATTCCTTCTAGAGAGAAGTGGTGTCTAGACACCACTGTTTGTTGCCAGGCATGCTTAACGTTGTTGAGTCACTGTTGCTTCCAGGCCTTCTGATTGAACACAGTTAGGAAATTTTTTGAGGAAAATAAATCGTGAAACCATATTAATATTTCCAATTCAAATATACGTTTGCAAGGTTCCTACTTACACATTTTGATGTTAGATTTATATCTCTTTCCTCATAAACTTAAAACATTGGTTATTCTTAATAATATTAGTAAAAATACTCACTAGCTTCTTCCTACAATACACTTAAAGATTTTTAAAATGTCAATAACAATGTTATCATGACTATCAACAATAAAAGCCACTGAACGCATTTTTACATTTCTTTGCATTTCCTTTTGTTCTGAGAATATAACCCATTAGGAATATACAATTACGGCTTTAAAATTACTCTAACTGAATCTTCTGTGTGGTTATGCTTTATTGCTTTTTTTTAGGATTATTTCTTTCAGGTTGTTATGGAATTCTAGGGATTTTTTCCCCCTCCTCGATTAACAGTTTAATTATGTAAAACATTTACGTGGATCTATAGTGAAAACTTTTATACAGCATCTTTACAGAAGTGTCATTTCCATCTCTGTTCCCTTCATCCCATTCCCTTCCTTCCCCATAAACAATATCTTAATTTTAAGGTTTGGCTTATGACTCCACTATTTCTTTTTGAAAATATAAGCAAATAAGCATACATACATACATACATATATATATTTCATTAATTACAATTCTCTGCTACATAAAAGGTAATGTATAAACACTGTTATAGTAACTACAATTTTGTATTTAACAATGTAAACTATTGATAATTGCATATTAATATGTGGAGCTCTTCTTTCTTCTTATACTGCACAATACTCCATTGTATGGATGCAAATAGTTTACTCAACTACTCTCCTAATGATACACTTTGGTCTTATGCTATTATGAATAATGCTCTTAAAAAGCTTTGGTATTTAGACAGTATATATTAGAAATATACTATAAGAAGTGGAATTGCTGAGACAAACGGTATATGTGTATGTAATTTCCCTATATATTGCTAAATTCCACTCTATAGGAGTTAAATTATTCTGTATTTCCACCAGCAAGGCATAAGAGTACAGAAGCATTTCTTAAGATCCAAAAATTCCCCAGAAAGAACTCAACATTACAGATAAAAATAGATAAATCAACTACATAAAAATTGAGAACTTCTGTTTATCAACAGTGTCATAAAAAGATGAGGAAAAAAAGTCATAGAATACAAACAGGTATTTGCTATATGAATAACCAATAGTGAACGTAAATCCAGAATATACAGATCCTGGAAATCACTAAGAAACAATGGAAAACCATAAGGAAAATGGAGAAAAGATTAAAGAGAAGTTGTATAAAAGAGGAAATTCACATAGCCAAGAATATATGCAAAAGTACTTAGCCATATTTAGGTAGGATTCAGAAAACTATAAGAAGGCAATGAGATCCTAGTAGAAAACTGACTGGTAGAGATGACAAAGAATAATGCCATATGTAAGAAGACATTTCAAAAGGATGGTGGAAAGTGGAATTAAAAGATAAGTTTATTTTGATGCAAAACATTTTTCAAGTCCATAAATATGAAACACCTTTAAAATTGTGTAAAATGTATATTATGAAACATCTATGTGCGGGTTTCATTTTTTTATAAAACTAAGCTTTAATTTCCTTTTTCCAGGATCTTTTTATAGTGTCCTTGAGTTGTACAGTTACAGACCAAACA
This sequence comes from Ochotona curzoniae, assembly GCF_017591425.1. NCBI lineage: Eukaryota > Metazoa > Chordata > Mammalia > Lagomorpha > Ochotonidae > Ochotona > Ochotona curzoniae. The sequence continues at coordinate 32,339,280 of NW_024467087.1, read as the reverse complement.
GAACTGAGTGAATATGCTAATGCATATAGTAGAAAAATTATATATTTTTGTATATTATCTTTCTCTTTATTTATATAGACATATATTTGATCAGCAATATGAGCCAGGTATTATTCTAGACTAAAAGGAGTAGATTAATAAAGAGATCTACTTTTATACAGCTGCTAAACTATGTTAGAAGGATGTGAATACTATGAAAAAAAAAAAAAAACCACCAGAATCCAGCAAGATCCAACATGATAGGAAGAAGCAGGAGGTAGTAGTGATGATGGTTGTAATCTTAATGTTGATCTGGATAGATCTCATTGATTAGCTGACATCTGAGTGAAGATCTAAAGAAAGTAAGGCAACCTATCAAATGATAATACATTGAGGACCTAAAGTGGTAGTATGCTTCAAAAAATGTGAAGATACTGAAAACACAAAGTATGAGATAACACAAATATGTGGAAATTAAGCAACATACTTAGAGATAATCATTAGTCAAAGAGCTCTCAAAGGAAATTTAAAAACAGGTTTGAATTGAATGAAAATGGAAACATGACACACTAAAGTGTATGGATGCAGCTAAAATAATGCACAGAGAGAAATGGAGCTAAATGACTATCAGAAAGGAAGAATGTTTTCAAATTTGTAACCTGAGCTCCTAAGAAAACCAGAGTAAACATAAAGCAAGAAGAAGGAAATAAATAACAATGAATCAATACAACAGAAAACACAAAAGAAGAGAAAATCAACAAAACAAAAAGTTGGTACCTTGAAGCATTTAAACAAATATCAAACCCCTATCTTCATGGCAAAAGGGACTATATAGCCATGTTTAAGTTAAGGATACTGAGTTAAGGAGGCTATCTTAGATTACGCAGGTAGGAGTGCTTGCTTTGGCAGCACATATGCTAAGATTATGCAGGTAGGCACAATGTAATCGCAACAGTGCTTAAATAAGGAAGCAGGAAGGTCAGAGATAGGATAGGAGATGAGATGATAGATGCAGAATTTGGAGCAATGTACATAATACAACATGAATCAAAGAACACAGGTGGCCTTGAGGAGCTGTGCAAAGTTCACTCTAGGCCCTTTAAAAGAAATACAGTCCTGCCAGCACCATGATTTCGGAAATTCTAACCTCTAGAGCTGTTTAGCTCTTCAAATGTATGGAATAATTATAGCACACATGGGAAAATAATACAATATCAAAAAGCACGTATAGAGAACCTACAGCTCACATCATACATAATATTTAACTGAATCTGTTCCTCTACGATGAGAAAAATGCAGGAATATTATTTTCGGGTGTGGCACAATGGCTCAATTGGTTAATTTCCACCCCTGCAAGCACTGGGATCCCATGTGGGCACCCGTTCATGTCCTGGCTCTCCACTTCCCATTCAGCATCCTGCCTGTAGTCTAGGAAAGCACTAGAGGATGGCCCAAAGCCTTGGGACCCTGTATCCGCATAGGAGACCCAGAAGAAGCTCTTGGCTTCAAATTAGCTCAGCTCTGGCCATTGCGGCCATTTGGGGATGAACCAACAGATGGAAGATGTTTGTTTGTCTTTCTCTCCGTAAATCTGTTTTCCAATGAAAAATGAATAAATCTTTCCTTTCATTGAAAAACAAAAATAATATTAGTTTTCCTCACTTTAACTGAAGACTTTAACAAAAGTTCTAGACCAGGGGTGGGAACATTGTTTTCTGTCAAGGACCATTTGGATATTTATAACATTATTTATGGTCTATATACAATTATCAACATAAAAACTATCCTGCTGGGGCTGAAACTTTGGTGTACTGGATAAAGCCACTACCTGTGATGCCAGCATCCCACAGGGACCCAGTTCAAAGCCTGTCTGTGCCACCTCCATGCTAACGGTTTGAGAAAGCAGTGAAAGACAACCCAAGTGTTTTGACCTCTGGCACCCACTTGAGAGACATGTAACAAGCTCCTAACTCCTGCTTTTGGTTTGGCCCAGCTGCAGCTGTTGGGACTGTTCACAGAGTGAAACAGCACATGGAAGATTCTCTCCCTGCCCTTTTCTCTTTAAAACTCTGCCTTTCAAATAATTAACACATCTTTTAAAGAAAATTTAGCTTGCTATACATTTATTGAATTTCAACTCCCACCAGCAGTTGCATTGGTAGGTTGAGACCAAAGGATATTACTGGCCTTTTAGAATCCAGAGGATGGATGTTTCCCACCCCTGTACTAGACAATATAAGGAAGCCAAAAATAAGTTCTTCAAATGGAAAGGAAGAAGTAAAATGGTCTTTATTCATAGGACACACGACTGTTTATGTAGAAAATTCCAAGGTAACCATAAAAAACCATTAAAATTACTAAAATATTTTTGTCCCAGGCTATAAGATACTGTGCAAAAAATTAACTCTATGTCTGTAAGACTTCCAAGTAGCAATCAGAAAATAAGAAAACAGTTTTATTCATAAGCGTCTGAAAATTATTAAATACCTAGAAATCCATTTTGTAAAATAGTTTAAGATTGATAAATTAAGAACTATAAAATCAGACTGAAATACATTGTATAATATTTAAATAAAGGAAGAGACATGCCATGTTCCCTTCATGGGTTAGAAGATTCATGATTAAGATAACAATTCTCTTCAAATTGAATTACAGGCTCAACTAAATCCCAATTAAATTCTAGCTGGCTATTTAATAGAAAAATTCATATGCTGCTGCTAAAATTTATACATAATTACAAAGGACTTAAAATAGAGAAAAGAGATTTTTAAAAACAGGAATAAACTTGGAAAAATTATACTACTTAATTTCAAAACTTACTATAAAGGTACAATAAAGAGAGTTAGGACACAAACATAGGTACATATTATTAGAGCCCACTTGTGTGTTCAGAAATAAACCCATATATTTACAGTCCATTTATTTTTCCACAAAAGTACCATGAAAATTTAATTGGGGAAAGTCACAGTGTTTATAATAAAAAGTGTTCAGACATTGGAAATTCATATATAACAGTAGAATTTTACAGCCTTCATATACACAAATTGAACAGACTGAAATATAAGAGTAAAGACTAAATATTCCAGGAGAAAACATAGGAGTATATCTTGCAAAGGTTTCTTAGGACTTGACATCACGAGTACAGTTAATGGCAAAACAAGCTGATAAATTGAACTTCATTAAAATTATGATGTGAGGGCAAACATTTGTCTTGTTAAGATCAAGATGTTCACACTCCATAATCAGAGTTTATGCGTTTGATACCAAGCTCTGGCTCCAGTTTCCTACTAATGTAGATCCTGGGCAGCATGGGTACTGGCTCAAGTTATTGGGTGTCTGCTACATTCATAGGAGATCTAGATTGAATTCCCAGTTCCTGGCTTCAGCTCTGGCTTTTCAAGGCACTTGGGGAATGAATCATTAGAAAGGAATACACATGCAGACTTACTGTCTCTCGAACAAACACATTATAAATTTTCTAAAAAGTAAAAATTGTTTCCTATCAAAAGATGCCATTAAAATATAAAGAAAATATTTGCAAATTAAATACTATGTTTATTTATTTGTTTCAAAGGTAGAGGGACACAGATCTCCCATCTAGTGGTTTCCTCCTCCAAAGCCCTCAGCAACCAGAGCTGGGCCAGACTAGTCCGCTATGTGGGTGATGGGGAACCAACTACTTAATCTATCCACTGTTGTATTAGTGGGAAGCTGGAATCAGGAGTTGTGCCAAACTCAAATCCAGACACTTGGATAGAAAATGTGGGTGTTCCAAGCAGTGTTCTAACCACTGTGCCAAATGCTTTCCCCCATATTTCTGACACATGAGTTAATTCAAAATGAACAAAGAACTCTAATCAAGTAACACTAAGTAAACAACCCCATCAAGAAATGGGCAAATGACTTCAAAAGATATTCACGAAAGACATATAAATAGCTAATAAGAACATGAAAAGATACTCTGGATCATTTTTATTATGGAAATTTAAATTAAAAGAATAATGATATATTACATATGTGTATGTATTGGTATACATACACATCAATTACTGTAACAAAAAAGCCGTAGTAAAATATACTGACAAAGATAAAGAGACACAGGAATCTTCCTACACTGCTGAACAGAAAGTAAGGTAGTATAACCACATTAGTAAGCAGTTGGGTATTTTCAAAGATGGTTATGGAGTCACCATAGACCCAGAAATTTCATTTATCAAAAGAAACTGCAATAGATTCCCAGTATCATTATTCATAATAGCTAAAATGTTCAACTCACTCAACTGTAATAAAATGGTAAATAGACTTTAAAAAATGAGTATTGCATCTACAAAGTAGATTACTAAATAACAAAATAAAATTGCTGACAACACACTATAACATGGATAAACCTTAAGAACATTATGTATGCCTGAAAAAAGCCAAATTCAAAAAACTACATAATGTAAGATTCAATTTATATGAAATATCTAAAACTGACAAATTTAAAGAGACAGAGTCTTGGTATATATGTGGTTGTCATTCATTGAATTGATCTAAATTCACTTAAAATAGGTAAATTTCAATTCATGTAAATTATATACCTCAGCAAAGTTGTTTAAAAATAAACTAGTCAGTATCACTGAATGTGAGAAAGGACAGAAAACAAAAAAATGAACTAAAAGACATTAAATAATGAATCATAGAACATCATATTTACATTTGAAGATCTGAAGAAACATATGTGTATGTGAACTGATCTGAGCAGATTTAACATTTAATATAATTCCAACAAAAATTTAATAAAAGAATGTGGGTATGTGCGTGTGTGTGCAACTTGATAAATTGCTTCTGAAGTTTACATGGAAAAGTAAATTGTCAAAAGCGGACAAAACACTTCTGAAGAATAAAGTGTGGAACTGTACCAGATATCATAAAGCTAGACTGTATGACACTGGCTATAGAACAGACCAAAAGACCAAAGGAATAAAAGTGAGCCAGAAAATTATTCAGCCATATATGAATACACGGTATATGATACAGTTAGCAATGTTGTAACAATTTGTGGACAACATTTTCATTATATGTCATTGTGTTAGAGGGCTATTTACATGAAATAAAATAAAGAAATTGGAACTCTACATTTTTCCACAGATATGAATCAATCCCAGGTGAATTAAAGGCAAAAACATAAAGCTAGACTGAAACATAAACATAGATTGAAAAACAGTATCTTCCTGTGCTCATGGTAGGGAAGATTTTATTAATCAAACCACAAACAGCACAAAGGATAAAGGGAAAATTAATAAACTGTACTACATAAAAAAGAAAAATTTTGCCCATCAAAAGATACAATAAAAGCAATGGTATTATCAGCCACAGAATGGAAATAGACATTTTCAAGGCATAATGAGCAAAGCATAAGTACATGTAATAGAGAATTTTAAAAAATTTATAAGAAAATGCACATACGTTTAGATGGTTCAAGACAGAATATTCAGGATATATAATCTTAACATTTTCCTTGTTCCTCCCTGTAAGAAAATGGCAATCTTTCAGATCTACCAAATCCTAGGGTTTTGGGGTGACATATTACTTTGATACATGCCTAAAGTGACTTTTAAACTAAGGTTACTTCTGGGCAAAGATACACATGGAAAAACATTCAGGTAGCCAGTAGGCATTTTACATTTTCTAAACAGGCATTATTAATTTCACAAAGGAGGCTTTCTACTTGGTAAATAAACATGTGAGAAAGTATCAATTAGTTGCCAAGAAAATAAAATTAAAACCATAACTAAACAAATAGCTAAGAGGATAGATCCCAAAATATAACCATTTTTACACACACACAAACTTCGCAGGAAAACTAAATTAAATGTGTCATCATATATGATATCTTTTGATACAATTTTGATTTGAAATTGGGAAACCTGATTACAAATTTTATGGAGGGGTGTCTTTGAAAACTTCATGGAAGATTAATGTTATGATAAAATTATCCATGGATTTCAGGGCCTGGCACAATGGCCTAGTGGCTAAAGTCCTTGCCTTGCATGCACTGGGATCTCATATGGACGCCAGTTCTAATCCTGGCAGCCCTGCTTCCCATCCGGCTCCTTATGGCTTGGGAAAGCATTTGAAGATGACCCAAAGGCTTGGGACCCTGCACCCACGTGGGAGACCTGGAAGAAGCTCTGGGTTCCTGACTTCAGATTGGTTTAGTTCACCATCGGATGTAAGTCCTTCCTCTCTGTCTCTCTTCCCCTCTGTATATCTGCTTTTCCAATAAAAATAAATAAACCTTGTTAAAAAAAACAATGGATTTCAAATTTGTTTTTTTGCACTGAAACAAACTTATCTTTTTAATTCTATTTTCCATTAATCTTTTGAAGTACTACATTAGATAAGAGTAGAATCACAATGTTAAATTTCTTAAGAGTCAAGATAAGATTGTAATTATATAGAAGAATGCCTTTGTTCTTAGGAGATATATAATGAAGCTTATGTCTATCATCGTTTAATCATAAGCTGTATACACATGTTTACACAGAGGAAGAGAGCTTAAGCAAACATGGAAGAATGTCAGTAGTTGGTAAATATACAGGAAAAGTGCTTTGATTTCAGTTTTGTATCGTGTTTAAAAATTTTCAATATACAGGGTTTAGAAAATAATTTGCCTAAGGGTAGAAACATTCAAAGTAACAAAATGAATGTTAACTATTAATAAATGGAGAGATAACACAATGAAACATAATTAAATATCCATGAGACTGGAGTCTAATGATACCTATGTGCACAAAGTTATGGAGTATGTTGAACATTTCCTACCTTGTTGGTAGGATTTTAACTTGGAGACATTCCTTCAGAAATTATTTAGCATTAGCATTGAACACATGTGAACATTTCATTCTCAATGCCACTCTTTGGTACATATCCTGACAATCTTCTATACACGTATCTCAGGAAAGATGTACAAGAATGATCACAGTAGCATGTCTGATACTTAAATCTCACCTAACAGAAACAATTTACTAAATGTCCAATTACAGGAAAATGAGTAAATACATTGTGGCATGTTCATATAAAGAGATAGTATACTTCAATGGAAATGAATGAACCATGGCTGTACAGAGAAATAGAAATGAATTTCACAAATATATTCAGTAGAAAGGAAACATTCAGTAGAATACAGAACAATTCATTGATGTAATGCTTAAACACAGCCAAAACTAAACAAACATTAGTGCTGAATGTGTGAGTTGAGAAAATATAATGAAAAGAAAATTATTATCACAAGTCAGAGAAGTGGTTAAATTGGGCTTTTAGAGTAATGCTTTATTTCTTGATCTAATTAAACATATACTATGTTTTAAACGCTCTGCACATAATCCATCATATAACGAAGATATAATTTGTAGGACAAGCATTGTGATGCAGTGGGTAAAAGCTGTCCCCTGCAAGGATGGCATCCCATATGGTGCCAGTTCATGTTCTGGCTGCTCCATTTCCAATCTAGCTCTCTGCTAATGGCCTGGAGAAGCAGCAGAAAATGCCCCAACTATTTGGACTCCTGTACACACGTGGGATACGTGGATGAAGCTTTTGCATTTGGCCTGGCCCAGCCCTGGTTATTGTGGTCATTTGGGAAGTGAATCAGCAGATAGGTCTCTCTGTGTCTCCTGCTCTGTTAAGTCATTAAAAATAAATAAATAAATCTTTAAAAAGTCAATGAGAGGCAAGGAAGTAACAACAAATGAATGAACTGAGTTGAATAAGTAGTTCCCTAAAATTCACATCTATCTGGAGCCTGAGATGATAATCTTTATTTGTTAATCGGGTCTCTTTCAATATAATTAGCTAAAATTGAGGTGAATTAAGACAGATCTGAAGCACAATGACTGCTGTCTTTATGAAAAAGCAAGGCTAAATGGAAGCGTAGTCACATAGGAAGAACATCACATGATGATGCAGGAAGAATTTGGAGTGATGCATCTACCAGTCAAGGATGAGGAGAAAACACCAGAAGCTAGAAGAAATACATAAAAGAGATTCTCCGAAATACATAAGAAATTCTCCCTCAGTGCTCCCCGTAAGACGAAACCTTGCTAGTACCTTGATTTTATACTTCTGTCCCCCATAACTTCAAGAGAATATATTTCTGTAGTTTTAAATCACTCAGTTTGTGGAACTTTATTATGTCAACTCTAAGAAACTAATATAGATGCCAGTTTTGGGAAACAGGATATTGCAGCAACAAGTACCTAAAACTGTGAAATTGGCTTTAAAATTGGGTAATGTGTACAGGCTGGAAGAATTTGAGGTTTTTGACAGAACAAGCCCATACTGTCTTGAGGATTCCATTCTTAGAAATATGGATGTTGAAAGTAATTCCATGAAGAGCTCAGAAAGAAGAAAATGGTAAAGAATGCTTCTATCTTCTGAGAGAACACACAAACAGAAATACACGCGCGCACACACACACACACACACACACACACACCCATAATGAACAAAATGTTGCAACATTTGGGCCCAGCGCAGTGGAGCAAGTGGTTAAGGTCCTCACCTTGCACGCCCGGGAACCCATATGGGCGCCGGTTCTATCCTGGCAGCCCCGCTTCCCTTCCAGCTCCCTGCCTGTGGCCCAGGAAAGCAGTCGAGGACGGCCCAAAGCTTTGGGACCCTGCACCCGTGTGGGAGACCCAGAAGAGGCTCCTGGCTTTGGATCGGCATAGCATCGGCCGTTGCGCTCACTTGGGGAGTGAATCATCGGACGGAAGATCTTCCTCTCTGTCTCTCCTCTCTGTATATCTGCCTTTCCAATAAAAAAATAATAAAAATAAATCTTTAAAAAAAACCCCAATTCTGATGATCCTGTTACTGTTATTCTTCTAAAAAATAAAAAAAATGTTGCTAGAAAATAGTAAAGTTTCTGCTAGTGAGGCCTTATCAAAGCTTTTAGACATGGAGGAAAGGCAACTCTTGTTATAAAAGTGACAGAATCTTGGCTAAATTGAATTCAATTGCTGGGAGAAAAGTTCAATTTACAAGTGGTAAACCTGGATATTTAACTCATATTTCCAATAAAAGCATGGAAACTGGTCTCTCCATATGGTTATAGTAAAAATAGGTAAGCAAAGAGGTAAACTGAGGGAAGGAACTTTTAAGAAAACAGAAATCAGCATTTGCTAACATGGAAAATTGTTAGCCTAGGCAGACATTTTTCTATGGAAACAAGGCTGAGGTTGTAGCAGGAAAAACTTTGACTGAAGAGATCTGGTAAGTTGCTTATAGATTCAAACATCTCAGCAGATACAACGAACAGAGATAGAGTTATCAAAGCATCCTCATATCTAATTACGTGAATATCTTGGTACAAGAGGTTACTTCAAAAGTTCATAGAAAAATGGAATTAACAGGAAAGTTTAGGGGCAGGTGTTATGGCACAGAGGGTTAAGCAGTTTCTTGCTTCTTTACCGACAGCCTGCATCAGTATGCTAGTTTGAGTCCCACTTACTTTGTTTCTGATGTAGCTTCCCGCTAATTGTGCCTTGGAAGGCTGCAGATAATTGGCCAAGTATTTGGGTCTCTGCCACCCATGTGGGAGACCTGCATGGAGTTCAAAGTTCCTGGTTTTGACCTGGCCCAACCCTGGACTGAAGTAGGCATTTGGGAGTGAACCAGTAGATGGAGACTCTCTCCTCGAAATAAATAAGTAAATATATTTAAAACAATAAGTTTATTTTGGCAATTGAAAAAAATCATACAAATGATGAATCTATTATTTTATATGTATGCATATACATGGTTTTTCATTATATATGTACATATATAAAATATACATCATATATTTATCTATAATAAATATGTTATATATAAACATATAATATATGCTTATATAATAAATATATTATGCCTATAAGCATCAATATAAATTATGTATAAATATATAATATAGTCATATATACTTATATATAGAATATAGCTATAAGACATAATTAATAATGTATTTATTTCAAATGTTACATATGTATAAAATGAAAAAATTTGAAAATGAAAAACTGTTGACAGATAAAAATATATGTATAATGAAAATGAGCAAAACTGTGATCAGATATTTTAAAAAGTACAAAAATGCACTACATACAGAAATATAAAAGCTATGTACAGATTTCAAAAATGTTTTATACCAAAATGCTTATTTTAAATTTCATTTTCCCACATATTTTTGAAGGTCCCTCAAATAGGAATGGATTTTGATAATTTTATACCAGCACACAGTGCCAACCTGGTATGAAAGAAAGATATACAAGAAAATGAGGTTATGATGATTCCAACAGCAAATACATAGATGCTGAGGGCAGAAAGGATCAGGTTGCAATTGTTGCAGTGGGGAGCTAGGGAGGGAGAAGAGACTGAAACCCCATGCTTCTAAATCTGTATCTGTATCTGTGAAATGTACTAATTCTGTAAAAATTAAAAATAAGAGTATAAAGTAAAGATGTGTTACAAAGAATGCAATTGCATATCATAGAGTTCCAGTTAATATTAAATTCTAGGACAGACAAAACTGATCTATAGTAGTAAAAAATCAAAATACTAATTGCCTCTGGGAGGATGGTATAGGAATTGGTAGAAATAAATATGATAGAAATTTCTGAAGAGATGACAATCTTCTATGACTTCATAGGGGTTAAGTTACACAGATGTAGTGGTATGTTGGAGATGGCCATGCTTGTATGCATTATATTCAACTCCATGTTCAGTGAAGATTAAATGGTAGCTGCCTATACCTACAATGCCATTACATACTTAAACAGCAGAATGTTGGAACTGTGACTGTAGCTGAATAACTAACTTATTCTAAGATACAAGGGAAATGGTGTAGCAGAGGAGAATGGAGAGGGAGAAAGGGGAGAGAAAGTGGGATACCCCTATAACCACAAAACTGCATCATGTAAAATAATAACAATAAAAAAATACAATGGTAGCTTGAAATTGGTCATGGTGGGAATATGCACATAACAGAAACTGGCAAACAATACAATTTTTTCCCTGCAGAGTAGCTTGCTACACATTTAGCACTATGTCATATACAGTTTTGCATTTTCATCAAAAGTCATCAAGTGCATAATTATGCATTTAATCATATGAAAATTATATAGCAAAAGAATGTGAACAAATATTTCACTCTAGTATAAACAATATACATGCTGAAGAATTTGGGTGATTTGCATTCAAATGAACTTTTAAAATCTATATAAATAAAGAAAGGTAGATTGAAAGTTGGACAGAGGTATAGACAGGTATGAGATAAAGTTAAGTATTAGTAACAGAATAAAGAGTGAAATATTAGGTGTTTGAAATAAAATTCTTTCAATTATTCTTTAAACTTGAAAATTTTCAGTTGAAACAAAAAACGGAAAAATTTTTTACGATTTAGATATTAAAGAATATTAACATATATATTTAGTCTTATACTTTCTAGAGCCTCAATTCTTACATTTTCTTTTTAAACCGACTGCTACTTATGATGGCATAAAGTGAAAGGAGAAGATCTAAATATTATTTGCTCAAGTAGCTAAACAATTGAAGTGCACTTTCTGTGGTTTTTTTTAGTCATATTCTTTATCAAGTGTAGGCAAATGAAAAAAATAATTTTAATCTCCTGAAAGAAAGGAAGCAATACTGGGATAAAACCAACTGAGGTCCCTTGGATGATAAGAGGAATACAATCCAACACAAAGGTGTGAAGATTAACCTTAAGCAGGAGGATCTTCCCTAGCACTGAGTCATGAAGAAAGAAAATGAGAGGATGCAGAAGCTAGCAGAAAGTTGATGAAAGTTCTTGCTGATGGCAGTGTTTCCTTTGAAACAGGATAGAAGGCTATTAAGATGATGAAATAGTAGAGCAGAAAATAGTAATGAAGATCTAAAATAGATTTTACAAGAAATGAAATGCAGCACTGACTATGGACTAGGAGATGGATTTTGAACAAGAAAGAAAGCAACTATACCAAAGATGCAGAACTTGCAGAGGCACATTAGTTATTCAGCAAGAAGTTATGGCTTTTCTCTAGTTGTGCTCAGAAGCTATGATGCAGAAACAGAAAAGGCAATTAGCTGGTGCTGAGGCTTCACTGGATGTATATGATAAATATACACTCATATAAGGAAGCAGAGAATGAATAATTCATAGGTCGGACTGTGGCTAAAAAGTTGATGAACGAGTCTAAGAAAGACGTGAAAGGAACAGCAAACAGGAGGTGCTGGCAGATTGGCATAAAATTAAAAAAAAATGTTAAGGAACTGACGATTGAAACAGGGTTGGAGAGACAGCACAATGAATATAACAGAGCCAAATGGAGAAGAAAAAGTCTGTAGGTTGTAGTCAAAGAGAGGCTTATTGTAGTCCATATGTGGGTCTTCTAAAAGTTTGTGGAAAATGTGAACCATCTTTTTAGTGGAGAGACATAGCACAGACACAACGGAGATGGAGGGAGAGCGACACAACTGAGCCACACAATGCTTCCCAGGGTATGCATTAAGAAGCAGCTGGAGGGCCCGGCGCGGTGGCGCAAGTGGTTCAAGGTCCTCGCCTTGCACGCCCGGGAACCCATATGGGCGCCGGTTCTAATCCCGGCAGCCCCGCTTCCCTTCCAGCTCTCTGCCTGTGGCCTGGGAAAGCAGCAGAGGACGGCCCAAAGCTTTGGGACCCTGCACCCGTGTGGGAGACCCAGAAGAGGCTCCTGGCTTTGGATCGGCATAGTATCGGCCCGTTGCGCTCACTTGGGGAGTGAATCATCGGATGGAAGATCTTCCTCTCTGTCTCTCCTCTCTGTATATCTGCCTTTCCAATAAAAAAATAATAAAAATAAACCTTAAAAAAAAAAAAGAAGCAGCTGGAATTTGGAGCAGAGCTCAGACTAGAATATTTAGCTTGTATCTTACCAACAAATTGCAACTAAAACCATTATGTGAACTATAATATTCAAAAGGCAGAGATCTGAAGGACTGATTTAAAATAAAATATCAGTTTCATATTTCCTGTGAATAAGACACACATTTTATATTCAAAAATGAAAAACAGGTTGAAAAGAAAAAGACAGGAAAAGCCATCTCATGAAAATATAAACCAAAGTTGAGCCAGGCTTTAAAAACTTGAGTCTTCTTTTTATATTTCATCAGTCTAGTGATTTTGACTATCTTTTCAGAGAATGAACTTTTGACTTTATTGATTTTCTCTAGTTTTTATTCTCCATTTATTTTCCCCTGAATATTATTTCCTTTCTTTAGCTTGGTTTGGATTTATTTTTTTTCCATTTTGCAATTCTTGAATAATTACTTACTTATTTGAAAGAAAGAGTACAGACTGAGAGGGAGAGACAAAGATCTTCTATCTGCTGGTTTACCTGCTAAGTGTCTGTAAATGGCCAGGGCTGAGGCAGCCTGAAGCCAGCAGTCAGGAGTTGTATCTGGGTCACCCATACAGGTGGCAGGGATCCAAGCCCTTGGGTCATATTCCTCTGTTTTTCCCATGTCATTAGAAGGAAGCTGGATTAGAACTGGAACAGCCTGGATAAGAACAGGTGTCCAAATGGGAAGCTGGTGTCACAGGTGGCAATTTTATTTCCTATGCCACAACAAGCCCCCATGTTTTATAATTTAAAAGATTTATTTATGGAGCTGCGATTGTAGTATAGCGTTTAAGCCTCCACCTGTGAAACCAACCATCTCATATGAGCACAGCTACAAGTTCTGGCTACTTCCAAGCCAGCTCCCTGCTAATGTGCCTGTGAAAGTGCTAGAAGATGATCCCAACTGTTTGGGCCTCTGCCACCCAACTGTGGGAGACCTGGACAACACACATACAGCTCGACAGACTGAACTATAATGTCAGCCATTCTTTTTGTAATTTCTGAAGATGGATGTGTTAGTTACTAATTTTATTAATATGTACATCTTTAACTATAAATTGTTTTTACTGTATCTTAAAAAAATTTTTTATACATTGAAATAATTGCAACTGAAAAATATTTTCCAGTGCCCCTTGTGATTTTTTTCTGATCTATCAAACATTCAGTAGAGGGTTAATTTCTACATATTTGCAAATTTCCTAAAACGTTTTGTTGTTGATTTATATTTTCATTGCACTATAAATATAAGTGGCAAAAGTAGGTATCCTTGTCTTATTCCCAAACATGATATAATTTTCAGTATTTCACCGTCTGACCATTTGACCAACAAATGGAGAAAGGGTAATCTTTTAACAGTTGGTAATATAATTTAACATTACATCCCATATAAGCATATAAACGAATCTTGTCCAAAAGAATGACAGATTTATGGGCTCAGCACGGTAGCATAGTGATTAAAGTCCTTGCCTTGCACTGGGATCCCATATGGGTGCCGGTTCTAGTCCCAGCAGCCCGCTTCCCATTCAGCTCCCTGCTTTGAGGCCTGGGAAAGCAGTTGAGGACAGCCCAAAGCTTTGGGCCCCTGCACCCACATGGGTGACCAGGAAGAAGCTCCTGGCTTCGGATTGGCTCTGCTCTAGCCATTGTGGCCACTTGGGCAGTGAATCATCAGACGGAAGATCTTCCTCTCCGTCTCTCCTCCTCTCTGTACATCTGACTTTGCAATAAAAATAAAATAAATCTTAAAAAAAAAAGAATCACAGATTCAAATGTGAAGTATGCCTCTATAAAACTGTTAAAACAGAATACATTTTTCATGAGTATTAGGCATAATTCTTATACATATGTACTTATTAAAAGTATAATCCATGAAAGAAATGACTGACAAATTGGATTTTATAAAACTTTTCAAACATTTGCTCTCAAGATTTATATGCTAAAAACTACAAAATGTTGTTGGATTACATTAGAGAAGAAATAAGTGAACAGAAAGATATCCCATGTTTATAGATTAGAAGACTTGATACTATCAACATGTCAGTTCTAACCAGAGCAATCGACAGATTTAATGCAATCCCTACCAAGATCTCAATATTTTCTTTCAGAAGTAGAAAAATCGATTCAAGTCACACACACAGTACCTTACGGAATGTCACCAAGCCAAAATAATGTTGAAAAGGTAGAAAAGAGTTGGAGTTCTCACATTTCCTGATTTCAAAACTTCTTAAAAAGTTTCAATTATTAAAATATTGCAGTACTGGCCTAGAGTCAGACCCAGGGGGAATGGAGATTCAAGAAATAAATCCTTGTACATATCGCAAAATGATTTTTGAACACTATCAAAATCACTCAGTATGGAAAGAATAAGTTTTTAACAGGTGGTACTAGAAAAACTGCATATCAATCTGCAAAAATGGAAGTTGGATCCTTACCTGAAAAGCATATATATAAGAAGCAAAACAGATTAAAGATTTAAATGTAAGAGGTAAAACTGCTTATTATTTGATAATCAGAGCACAAAGAGGGAGAACTCCATCTACTTTTCACTCCCTAAATGTCTAAGACCTGGGAACTCAATAGTGGCAGGGACTCAACTGTTTGTACCCTTCCTGGAGGCCTCCATGGGCAATGGCAGGAAGCTGGAACACAGAGCAGAGGCAGTATTCAAACCCAGGCATACTTATGCAATGTGGATGCCTCCAGTGGTGTCTTAATTACTGTAACAAATAGCCACTCTTAGAGCTAAAACTGTAAAACTCATTAAAATAACACAAGGAAAAAGCTCATATGTTCTCTTTAATATAAAACAACATCCATGTAAAATACAAAACAAATTTGTGAATAAGTACATACATATTTCCTTATGGTTCATTTGTATAATGGAGATTAACATACTGGGAAGTGAAGATTTGCTGAGGTAGGTGCATTTACTCCCAAATAAAAGGAGGACTGCCAAGGAAATAGATAATATTCTTAGGCAATAAGATACTAGATTTTCTATCTATACCTACAATGCCATAAAGAACTCACACAGTAGAAGGTTAAACATGTAACTATTACTAAAGGTCTAAACTACTATAATCATATGGGAGACAATGGTGAGAGGGGAGAGAGAATGTGGAAGGATAAAGGGGAGGGAAAAGGAGGAATCTCTATAACTACTAAATTTACCATGGGAAATAATAAAGACAATTTTTTAAAAAGTTTAGTAACATTGACCTTAGTAATAATTTCTTATGTATGACACAAAAAGCATAGAAAACAAAAGAAAAAATAAACAAGTTGATCTTCATCAGAATTAAAACCTTTTACCAAAGGACACTACCAACAAAGTGAAAACACAGCTTATGAATGGATTTGTCATATATTTGTAAAAGGAGTAATATATAGAAAAGGTACTCCAACAATTCAATAACAAATGAACAGTACCTCATTTTAAAATTGTGCAACAGGCTTGAACAGACATTTCTCCAAAGATATGCAAATAGTCAAAAAGCCTATGAAAAGAAGCTTATAAGCACTAATCATGCAAATAAAAATCACAGTGATATGGGTGTTGTGGTACAGTTAGTTCATCTGCTGCTTGGGATGTCTGTATAACACATATCAGAGTACCTGGGATCAAGTCTTGATCCAGCTCCCTGAAAAATGTGTGCTCCGAGAAGAACGGATAACAGCTCAAGTTCTTGGGTCTGCCATTCACACAGAAGACTTGCTTCAAGTTTCTGGCTTAGACCAGGGCTATCTGAGACCGTTGCAGGTATTTGGGGCAGTGAAGCAGCAGAGAGAAGTTTTTTTTCTTTCTTTCTCTCTCTTTCCTTTCTCACTCTCTCTTTTCCACAACCCCTTCTTTCTCTCTCTCTCCTATTGCCTTTCAAATAAATAAAAATAAATGTACTTTTAAAAATGTGAGATAGCACTTAACATCCATTAAGATGGTTATTATACAAAAGGAATTAAAAATAATTTTTGTGGCAGGAATGAAGAAATTAGAACCCTTGTGCATTGCTGGTGAGAAAGCAAAATGGGTATAGCGTCTGGAAAACATGGCAGTTCCTCAAAAACTAAATGTGGAATTAGAACATGAGGGGGCTTCAAAAAATAGATTAAAAAACAGAATTAAAAGAATACGTTTAGTTTTCACAAACTTTCTGAAGCTCCTTGTATTATCAGCAATTCCACTTCTGGAACTATCCTCAAAAGAACTGAAACAGCTGTTCAAACAGGTATGTGTACACCTGTGTTCACAGAA
Source organism: Ochotona curzoniae (assembly GCF_017591425.1). Taxonomy (NCBI): domain Eukaryota; kingdom Metazoa; phylum Chordata; class Mammalia; order Lagomorpha; family Ochotonidae; genus Ochotona; species Ochotona curzoniae. Next base: position 32,322,153 of record NW_024467087.1, on the reverse strand, counting down.
GCATTATTTACAACATCTAAAACATGGAAGCAACATAAGTGTCCAGTGGTGGTAAATGAACAAAAATATGGTATAAACATATTTTTTCAGCCTTAAAAAATAAGAAATGTTGACATACACTATAGCACAAATGGGTCTTGAAAACACTACATCAAGTAAAAACAGCCAGGGACAACAACAACAAAAACCCCAAATATTATTTGATTCTATTGTTATGAGGTACCTAGAGTACTCAAATTTATAGACAGAAAGTAGAATGATGGTTTCCAGAAAAGGAGGAAAGGGAAAATTGAGACTTAGTGTTTAATAAGTACAGTGTATCACTTTGGGTGGGTGAAAAAGGTCTAGAGATTAGATAATGGTGATGGTTGTGAAATAATGTAAATGTATTTAATGCCATAGAACTAAACATTCAAAATTTGTTAAAATGGTAAGTTTTATGTTATATAGACTTCACAATAAAAATGTTTCCAAAACGTGGCTAAGAATGAAAAGACAAGGTACAGAGGTTGAAAGAAAATATATGTAAATCACACAGCCAACAGCATTTGGAATATGCAAAGAACTGTCAAAATTCTTCAGAAATAAAGTAGATAACCAATTATAATAAAGATTTTAATAGACATCTTAGCAAATATGATATAAGGATGACAAATAAGCACATGAAAAGATGCTGAACATCATTAGCCGTAAAGGAAATGCAAATTAAAGCTACAATGATGTATCACTTCACACCTATTAAAATAGCCAAAATAAATACTGACAATACCAAGTGCTGACAAAGATGCAGAGCAACTTGAACTCTCATACATTGCTGGTGGAAATGCAAAATGGTACAGCCACTCTGGAAAATGATTTGGCAGTTCCATATAAAGTTAAATGTGCACTTACCATATGACCCAGTAATCTCACTTCTAGATATTTACCTTAGAGAAATAAAAACTTGTGTTCATACAAAACCCATACAACAATGTTCACATCAATATTATTCATAACCATATAACCTGGAATTAATCACTCTGTACTTCAATGGATAAATGGACAAACTTTGGCACTCTCATACAATGGAATGCTACTTAGAAAAATGAATGAGCTATTGATCTACACAAAATCCTGGATGAGCCTCAATCAAAGGGTTGTCATTTTGAGTGAAAGAAGCCAGTCTCACAAGGTTACAGAGTGATGCCTTTCATATGGCATTTTCTAAAAGATAATACTACAGAGATGGAGAACAGATCATAGATCAGTGATTGTTAGATTATGGGTGGGTTCAGGAGTGTGTATAAAGGGATAGTATGAGGGAGTTTCTTTTAGAGTGATGGAGTTTTTCTCTGTCTTCATTGTCACATAAATCTACATGTTTTACAATTCACAGAATTGTATACCAAAAATTCATGCAATTTTAATTTAAAAAGAAAATATTGTCTATTAAATTAGCATGACCATACTCATCAATAGTTATACTTTATTGATTAGGAAAAACATTTTGAATTATTTAGGAAATAGGATCTAAAAATCATTAAGATCAATTTATGTCTGGTAGAATAATTTAAAGGTACAGAAAACAACAATAATACTGAAAGTTGCTTTACAACGTGTACTAACTCTTCTCTTTTATATATTTCATATACTCTTTCAGAGCAATATATTCCCTCTAGATCATCTCCTATAAACATCGTGAAATACTAAATATGGAATTAAACAAGTGCTCAACTTAGAAGTCTGGGGCCCTAAGTCACATTCCTAAATCTAACACTGTAAGAAAACTCTCGACTTGCCTTTTGTGCCTAATTTTATCTTCCTCTTCATTGAGGTCATGTACTTGTCTGCACTTGTCTTTTTGTGGTATGCTGTGAAGGGTTTAAATAAAGCAAGGAGTTTCAAAGATAGGAAACAGAACAGATTTATACACCACCCACCCTTCCCCAACCCAAATAACAGGTACTGCTCTAAGTGGTTTACATGTAATAGCTTATTTAATCCTCCTAGCAACCCTACACCATAGCTACTATTAACACTGATTTTACAAAGAAATGGAAGCCTAGAGAGGTAACTTGACCAGTACTCCACAGTTAGGCAGTGGGGGAGCCTTTCCCTGGGGTTCCATCTCCAGAGTCCACATTCTTAAACTGTGTAAATTGTCTCCACAAAAGGCTGTTAGGGTATTCAATTCCTTTTCACAGATCACTCAAGCTACTCAAGGCTTTAACATATCATCTAAGCATAGATGATTCTCAATGATATACGTCTAGTTCTAATCTCTCCTGAGCTTCACTGCTGCGTTATCAACTAACCACCCCTTCACTATCCACATTTGATGTTCTTGCCATTCTCACAAATGCAACAGGTTTAAAAATCAAGCTCATTATCCCTCTGTAAAATTTCCCCCAAAAAGCCTTATCATTTTTCTGCCAGTTAAGTTAGTCATACAGCCTTGAATTATTTGGATTTCCTTTGACACATCCCTTTCCATCCACCCTTCTTCATTGGTAGTCAACAAATCTATTAATTCTTCTTTATAACCACGCCTACCCCTCTTTCCAATTTCAGTGCCATTATTCAAGGCTGGCTCTTTAAGCCTGTCATATCTCTTATCCACTCTCCCTGTTGCTAGTTCTTTCTCTATTGAATCCTGCCTACTGCGGCTATCACTCTTTTGAGATATGGCTTTTCGCATGTTACTCTTGACATGAAAATATTAAATTACATTCTAACTGAATAACTGTGTATAGGTGTATTGTTACCCACCAAATGAAGTTCAAAATTCTTAGTTACCTTTCCAAATTTGTTTCTTACAACTCTCCCAAACTCTCCATAGTGCTCACACTCACATCCTGTTGCAACTGAAATGCTGTTAAATAGTATCAAAAGAACATTGAAATCTTAGCTCCTCTGACAGTCTTTCCGTGGTCATACATAGTACACTTTCTTCCTTCAAATTGATACACTATGTAGCAGTGATATCTAACATTGTTACTAATTGTTACATTTATCTCTCCAACCACACTCTACTTGGCACAAAGTGAAGAACTACTTCTCAAATTTCTGTGCACTTTCCATAGTGCCTTGTAAAATTTGTTTAATCTTTTGGGTTCAAGTACATATAACTTGTTTACATAGTCTGTGTTAATTTAGAGTTCAGCCTAAAGACACTTCTGATCTTACTTCACTTCCTTTCCTAGTGTTCTCTATCATTCCCTGCTGTGCTGACTCCTATCACAGTAAAGTTCTCATTGGTTCCCAACCTATTTGATTCCTTTTACAATCCCACTCACATTCACTCAAAACTGCATTACCCTTTATTTATCTGACAAATGCCTTTTGATCCATTATACAAATGTCAATTTCTGACTCTCCTAACTAAACTTCAAGGCTCAAGGTTCTGTGATCCCTCAGCATTTTATTAAAATCTGTTTAACAGCAACTTCCATGTTGTCACGCAACTAACTACATTATATATTTATCTCTCTTATGGGGTTATACATTGCTCAAGAGCAGTAATTGTTTGGTTTTTCCTACTCTCTTCACAAATTTTTCATATGTAATGCCTTGATGTTAAATCTTTCTCTCAATGATAGAATATACCAAAGATGGGGGGATCACATACCTTGGTAATAAAGAGCCTTAAGGAAGGAATGACGATCAGCTCCCTGAAATAAAGATTTTTCTATTTCCATTTCCCGCCGGGTCAGCTGTTTGCTCTTTGCAAATCTCTGTGGCAGGCAAAGGATGCGCTGACGCTCTGAAATCCTTTCTTCAATATCTTGGAGACGTTTCTGTATTGCTTCAGGAGTTGCTCTCAGTTTTGTCTTCTGAAACCATAGAATAGAAGGCGCATGTCACAGAGGACACACCTGGAAAGCCTACCAGAGCCCAGCAACAAACACTTGCAGAAAGCACTGGCTAAAAAGTCAAAGGAAAATGTCACTTTCACCAATGTCCCTATCCATCAAGAAATAAACAAAACAACAACAACAACAAAACTCACCTTTTCCCCCGACACGTGGCTTTTCCAGATTAAGATTTCTGTTTCATTAAGCCCTAGTTCCCTGAGAGAAGCAGTTTCCTGGTCCTTTTCGTGTAGTGTCTGGAACTGGGACAAAGTCATAGTCCCAGCTGCTTCTTTCCCAAAGGGCCTATACATTGTGCCAGGAGCAAAACTGTCTTTCTTAGATACACATCTGCAAAACAAGCAGGAAGACAGGGGAACACCCTGCAGTTACCACATTGCACAGCCATGGGGGCTCACTATTCCAGGAGGCACAGTAGAACTCATCAGCAGTTTCTCTTTCACATCTTACTTCTAACGCTGGGACAAAATGGAACTCCACCAATCGAGCTAATAAATTACTAAATCAACATCTTTTTTGGTACATACTATGTATCACATACTATGCTGCAGAGACAAGTAAACAGACAAAGATACTATTTCCACTGTGTTAGAGGAAACACAGTGTATTTTAGGATACAATAAAGATACCTGGTCCAGGCTTAGTGGATTATGGGAGGCTTCCCAGATAAAGAGACACAGAAGCAAAACCCTGCTTAATAGGGGCCTGGTGCAATAGCTTGGCAGCTAGAGTCCTCTTCTTGAACATGCCAGGATCCCATATGGGTGCTGGTTCTAATCCCGGCAGCTCCGCTTCCCATCCAGCTCCCTGCCTGTGGCCTGGGAAAGCAGCTGAGAATGGCCCAAAGCCTTGGGACCCTGCACCCTTGTGGGAGACTCAGAAGAAGCACTGGGCTCCTGGCTTCGAACTGGCTCAGCTCTGGCTGTTGTGGCTGCTTGGGGAGTGAATCATTGGATGGAAGATCGTCCTCTCTGTCTCTCCTCCTCTCTGTATACGTGCCTTTCCAATAAAAATAGATAAATCTTCAAAACCCTGCTTAATAAGCAGCAATTTGTCAAAGAAAAGGAGTAGGAGAGTGTGTTCCCTCTAAGCATTAAGAAGGGGCACCTGGAGGCATGGGTCCATGACACTATCACTCATTTGCAAAATCAATACCTACTCTTCAATGGAGACAGAGGTATCAAGTTGATGCTGAAGCAGGCTCTTCAGCTGCCTCTCGCCTTCTGTTTCCAGCTCCTCCAGTGTGCGCTCATCACTCTTCACACAGCTGTTTATCCTGGTGTAGATGTAAGAATATGTACAGAAAGTAGAAGAGACCGGTTTCCAAATATATCCCTCACCTAGATTATTAGCCATTAGTGACCCTGTTTGATCAAGGACACTTCTGTAACAAGCATTTAGTAAATAGCTGCTCACACAAGGAACGAGGTACTGACGGAAGTCAAAGGTAACGACAAGACAGTCCCTATCCTCAAAAGACTTGCAACCTAATCAGAGGGAAGAAAGTTGTGTGTGTGGACATCAGATTTACAAGAGTCTAGAATGAGAGAGTGGAGAATGGAGGGAGGGAGGACAGCACGAGAGAATATGAATGAATAATGATAAAGAAATACATATGCCAAATCAGTAGTGCTTTATAGAAGAAAGATAATTTGGAGCTATAGTGGTAAAGGAAAATTTCAGACAGATATTCTTATACTGAAAGGACAGGGTGTCATAAAGAAAAGGGGAATTTGGAGACTGAATACAAAGGGATAAGCATATGCATTGAGCTGTAATGAGATGTTCTGTTTAGCTGGTATTCACACACGGGAATACTGCTCACAGAGGGTGATTAAGTCCAACTGTGAACAACCTTAAATATAACAATTGAGGGACCCCAAGTTTAATGTTATAGGTATTATAAAGTCATGCTTCAAGCAGTTAAGTGACCCAATACAAATGATTATTTAGGAAGATGAGAGTGGCTATCATGTGCCACTCTCTAGTAAGAATTAGTTACAAAAGCATTAAGTAAGTACAAAGTGATGAAGGTCCAGTCTGAAATGGTATTAGTGGAAATGCAAGGGTCAGATGAACCAGTCCTTTTGAAAGCAAGGGTAAGGCAGTACAAAATAAACCCCACATTCTCTGCTGTGTAATTCAATCCCGGGAGAAAGGCACTAAAGAAGCAAAGAAGCTCCAGGGTGAATATTCTGTTGAAGGATACAGTTAGATGGCTACATTTTTTTAAAAACTAAAACACAAGGACAAAAAAAGCAAAGGGAATTAACAATTCAAAATTCTAGATAGTGATCACATCCCAGGGAAGGAGAAGGACGGAAACAAACAGGAGACAAAGGAAATTCCAAGGCACTGGCAACGTTTTACTCCTTCATCCCATACTGGGTTTTCAATGTGTATATGCCACATTCTGCATGTGTGAGCTGTCACCATGAACATTTTACAGGTTATTTTCAGGCAAGACAAATCAGAAGCAGGTTTTTAAATAAATGTAAGGATCTGAGACGGAGGATCACACAGTGCAAACAAAACGAAAAGGCTTTCTGTCCTGCCCATAATTGAGGCTCGCACTCTCAACAATGACCGTCCAGGGTTCCACTGCCATTCACAGCAGAACCAGCGGCGGGAACTGCTCACAGCCCTGCCTTCCTTCTCTGGTAAATATATCCTATCCGCTTTGTGCTTGCCTTCTAAATTTATACAGTGCAGCACTTCCTTAATCTTAAGATTTGAAAATACCACCTGGTTGCCCAGTTCGCCCTCAAACTCTTCCTTAATATACACACGCTGTAAATAAATGGGGGGCACACCCTGAGCCCCTGTCACAGGATGAGGTAAGCTGGAGTGAGATCGGGAGGAGCCAGCCCGGGGGTTTCCAACGCCAGGAACTTGCCCTCCAAGACCCTTTTGCTTGGATGGGTGTTAGCTGAAACAATTCGGCCGCGGTGCCGAGCCAGCTCTCCGGGCCTGTGGCGGGACAGGGCGCATTCCGACGGAGCCCGCCCCGGCAGTGGGTCCTCCCTGAACTTCACCCCGCAGGCCTGCCCAATCTGTCCCCCCCACCCGGTTCCCTCCCTTTTACCAGAAACCACACCCTGAAAACCTGCCTATAAACAGAAAACGACAACAGCGATTTCCAAAGTAAAAGGTAGAAAAAGAAGTCCCCTTGCCGCCTGTTTCTAAGACAGCCCTTACCTCTTCATGTTTCCAAAGGCCCCTATCTTGCTAACTTGGGCGATGCATTCGCGGACTTCAAACCCCAGAACTCTTCGCGGCATACTCGGAGAATTGTGGTTGAGCGTGGAATTCTGGGAAACGTAGTACCACAGATCTATAGAAACTGGAAGGGAAAGGAAGTGTTGAGTGACTACTACGTTGTAAATTGCCCAAATACTTCTCTTCGGTCTTAAACACAGCACCCAAAATATTCAGCCCATAAATCGGAGGTCACCTAGGACTTTTTTGATTGTCTTCTCAATGTCATTACAGCATAACTTCTCTAATTTCCTTCAAATTGCTGTCTACTCTGCTGACTACAGAAAGGCTAGTTCTCCTAGATACAATCTGACTGACCATGTCACTTGCACTAACGGCTCTCCTCCATCTCTAACAAACTTGCAAATTTTCTCAGTTGAATATCAGAAATTTGTGTATGTTTACATTTCGTGAATTTTTTACTTGTAATTATAATGAATGAAGAGAGATATATACTATACTGGTAAAATGCATGGGCTCTTAGTTCCCAGTAATGGAAGTACAAATGTCTTTATGTGGAAAAAAAGAAAAAGCTTTCAATTTCACTTCTAAGTGAGATGGAAATTTCAAAGCAAACTGATTTGTACTCTTGAAAACTATCAAGGTCACCCAAAGCAAGAGGAAGCAAAGAAGGCATGATGACTAAACATAATGTGGTATCCTTGATAGTATCCTGAGACAGAAAAAGGATACCATGTAAAAATTAAGCAATTTTGATAAATAATGCACTTTAGTTAATAAGGATCATTAGCTGTGATGAATATATATCACTTATGTAAGGGGTTAACACTAAGGGAAACTCAATGATGTATATGGTACTATGTGCTATGCAACTTTTCTACAATGCTCAAACTGCTCTAAGGATTAAGTTTAGACAGTTTTTTAAAGACTGATTTGAAAGACAGTGTTAGAGGGCTATTTTACATCTACTGGTTTATTCCCTAGTTGGATTCTATGGCTGGGATGGGCCTGGGCTATGCAAGGAGCCAGGAACTTCCTCTGGGTCTTCCACGTGGGTGAAGGGATCCAAGGGGTTAGGGCATTTCCCACTGCTTTCTCAGGCACATACTAGTTAACAGGCAGAACAGCTGATATTCAAACAAGCCCACATGGGATGCCAGCAATGCAGGTGTTGGCTTAACCCATTACAACACAATGCCAGATCCAAATAAAGTTTAAATTTTAAAATTACACTGAAATAACATTTTTCACCAGCAGATTGGGGAAGATACAGAAGCTATATATACACACACACACACACATATAACACTGTATATATACACACACATATACACACAATGTGTATATCTCCTATATATATATATAATGCATATAATGCTCATCTGTGGAGATTGTAGGGAAACAGGCACTCTGAATACATTGCTGGTAGGAACATAAATTGGTAAAACCTCTGGGACAGGCAATTTGAACTCACTAGTGAAACTATATATACATGTTCCTTTTCAATCAGAAATTCAGTATTTAACAGTATCCTCAATACCCCAAGTCCCAAAGTATATATGCATTATCATTCATTGCAACATTCTTTATAATAACAAGATACTGGAAAATAATACCTAAGAATATGCAACATTCATTCAATGAAAAACTAGACAGCAGTTACAAATATTAAAAGTTCTGTACATACTTGAGGGTGACGCTGTGGCACAGTAGATGCAGCCTGTGTTGCCAGCATCCCATATGGATGGATGGTTTGAGTCCTGGCTGCTCCACTTCTGATTCAACTCCCTGCATGTACACCTGGAAAGGCAGTGGAAGATGGCTCAAGTACTTTGTCCCCTGCACCCACATTAGAGATTGGGAGAAAACTCTGGACTCCTGGTTTCAGATTGGCACAGTTTTGGCTGTTGTGGCCATTTGGGAGTGAAGTAGTAGATGGAAACTGTCTGAAATAACACATTTGCCTAACAGACTGGAAAAATACTGAAGTTAGATATATAGTATGCTACTGCTGGTAGGAACATAAGTTGGTAAAATCTGTGTCTTTTTAACTGTTCCAAGTAAAAATAGATCTTTTTAAAAAGTTCCCGACTGACTGTTATTGGAAATCTCCAAAATATATTTGATGCAACAGCAATATTCTAAACAAGGTATATTGTCTCCTTTGTGTAAAAAAATGGGGAAATATGTTTGTACATGCAAAATTAAAATTTATCTAAAGCATACAATGGTAGGTGAATGCCACCAGGAGAGGAAAATGGATGGCTAGGGTCAACAGTAGGAACAACTCTTCTCTGTGTATCTTTTTTGTGCCTTCTGAATTTTGAGCCATATAACTACATTACCTACGTAATTACAACATAATTTTTAAAAATCTGTTATCACAATAAGCCAAAGGAAAAAGATTGTAGGTTATGGGGAAAGGCAAAAGAATCACTCATCTTAGATTCAAATATCAGTTCTAAATCCTTAACAATACAGGACCGTAGGGTTTGGAGCCAATCTAGACTTGACCTTTTGCTTTGGCATGCCACAAGGCTATGTGTGTTAGTAAATTTTTTTTAACTGCCGAGGCTGGTTGCCTAATCTTTAAAGTGAGGATACTACCACCAATAAGTAAGGTAGCTATACAAAAAATATGGTTTAAACTCAATCTATGATAGCTTGGTCATCTCTGAGTAGGTATTTTGTTATTCATTATGTTCAGACTTCTGTTCAACTTGAGTTGATTTGTACTTTGATGCTCAAGTCACAAGAACAAAGAGAAGCTGCTTGAAAACTCTGTACTTTCTAGCCTGAGAACTTCTGGCAGATTGAAAATACCATTGTAGATATTAGTTATTTAAAATCTGTCATAGGCAAATAGATTTGCTCTTGAAGCACAAAGGTGAATGAATGCAGACAGAACATGTACGGCTTTGTTACTTTGGAACAGAATACGGACTGAATTTAAGTAGAAACAAAATGTAAGTCACATCATAGCCTGAACCATTAGGTAGCTGGGGATGGTGGGCCTGAATTCTGCTGCTCAATCGAACTGTCCAATCAACACATTTGTCAATAACAAAATGGAAAAGTGCACGAAAGTGGTTAGTGTGTTTTCCCTCTGCGAAGGTGGCAAAGGTGGAACACATATTACACAAAATTTGGATTCAAATAAAATAAAATAAAACGTAGTCTATTGCTACTGATTTGATACACACATTACAAATGCACTAGGTGGGATGAGTGGAGGATTAAAGAGAGAAAGACCTACACTCACACAACCATGGCAACTGGGAAGCAAGGGCATCAGGACTGTAACTTGTCTCTATACAAAACAGTAGCCAGCCTCACTGTTGAGCACCAAGGGAAATTTGCGCGAGAATAAAAAAATATGCCATTCCTAATTTTATCAAACTTTTTAACTGCAATAATAGCTGTTCAATTTTCCACAGTATTCTTCTCTCCACCTTAAAAGGAAATCTGATAATGTATTGAAAGCTTTGGGATCTCTAGATAATATTCATGGGCAGAGATCTTACCAGGAAGTAATTTTACAACTTTACCTCTGGAAGACCTTATGACAAACTGAAAAATGTCTCGTTTGTCTTTCTGGCAATTTAACAAGTTTAGTTTAATTAAGCAAGAAGTTTCTCTAAAAGAAGCGTCTCCTTAACGTAAGCAACATTTTCAAGGTTAGCCTTTACAGGTATGTGGTTTGCAGCATACTTGTAATGAATATATTATGACACTATTTTAATTCCAAGACATGGGAAAAGATGACAAAACCGAAAATCAGCTCATCACCTAATATGAAGTTTAAACAATGTGCATGTCTTTCACATTTCAAAAATGAGACGACCAAAATGCTGTTAGAATATAGAATCGTTTCAAGGTTTAAAAAATGGATACACATTAGGAAAGTGTCAACATTGCAAAATAAAGAATTGTATTTCAGCCATTTATTATAACTGGTTAACAATGGAGGGTTTAATACTGAAGTGCCTAACCTAAATACTGTTTCTAATATTTTAAACTAACATTTGTTCAGCAATGTCATGTCTTATCGACATGTTAGAACCAGAATCAGAAAGAACCTTACAGATGATTCAGTCTAAGGTTCCAGATTCCAGATAATATATTGAGACCCCCCAGTAAATCTTAATCTGGAAGCCATCCAAAACACTCTGACACATTGTATACGTCCTAGACAAAAAGAAAAAAAAAAAAAAAAAAAAAAAAAAAAAAGGACTCCCAGTGAAGGTAATGTTACTTAGTAAATACAAGCAGTACAAGCCATTTTCTTTGTTTTTACTTAGAAATCTCAAAAGTTCATCAAAATGAAAACTAGTTTTTTACCCTCACAAAACAAATGGATAAATCCTAATATTGTCTTCCATGCAGAAAATGTCTTTGGAGTGTAACAGTAGGTAGTAACACTGAATTTGTGGGCAGGCATTTGGCACAACAGTTAAAACATTGCTCAAGATAGTCACATCCTTACTGGAATATCTTTGTTCACAGTTCCAAGGCCACTTCCAGTTACAGCTTCCTGCTAATATGCGCCCTAGGAGGGCAGCAGGTGATGGCTCAAGTAATTGGGTCCCTGCCACCTGTGTAAGAGACGCTGGTGGTGTTCTGCGCTCTCAGCTTTGACCTTACTGGATAGCCCCACTTGTTGTGGACATTGGAGAGTGAACCACTGGATAGAAGATTTCTGTGTCTGCCTGTCTGCCTCTCTTTCAAAATAAATCAAACTAATCAAGCAAAAATTTTTGAAAATACCAAATTCAAAAATTAGAGCTTACATAATGTTATACTAAAAAATCTATGCTTACCTTACAGAAATGACCCACAAGATTAAATGGTCTCTGAACTATTTTCACATTCCCTAATTTTGAGTGGTTACAAAAACCCACCTGACAAGAAGCCACTTTTCAGAAAAGTTTGATAAGAATAAAGAGAACATGTAAGTTCTGATATATTTTCACTGATAATAATCATTTCAAACATATTTTCTTCCTGTGGTGTGTACTCCTCATGATGGGTTATCTGCCAGCAGTAAAATAAAATTTTAACCCAGTAAGAATAAGCAAGTAAGCTCTAGTCACTTAAATACTTTCAGGTAGTTTATTTTGATATTATACTTTTTCCTTTTTAGACCATCACATTTGTGATTTAGGTAAAACAAGAAAATGTAAGAGACCAGACTGTTTCAAAGTTAAGAGCAAGATTTTTTTTTCTTTAAAAAAATAAACAACACATAAAATTGCCAACTACAAATCACATGCTAAAAAACAAATTGAACCTCATGATATCTACTCATCAAAAAATAACTGAATTTTTTTTTACCCTCTTACAACCTAATTCAAATTCTGAATCTATTGTAACTTTTCTGCCCTTTTCTGAGTTGCTACAAACACTGCAATTCAAAACATACTTCTTCATATTATCAATATTGTTTTTATCCAGATGGGAATTACTTATGTCTCAAACTAGACAGTAAGGTTTTATTGAGGAGACATACTTTATAGTAACTAACACTGCACTGTGTGTAACAAACACGTAGTAAAGGCTCTGGGCACATTTATTGGGAAAACAACTCAACAATTCAGTGAAAGTGAAAAAGAAGATGGCTGTTGGTGGGAGGTTGTGGAACTAAGGAGAGTAAGATCTAAACCACACAACGCAGAATCAACATCTAATAAGTTCTTGCTTGTCGAAGCGGGTAAATACAGCTTTGATTTATTTCAGCAAAGCTACAGTATAATTCTCAAACACGTGCATAACTAGCTACAATAAAAGAATAGCTGTAAATACTACTCTGTTTGGCATCAGCAGAATTCATAGTTAACGATCCAAAAACATGCTGAAGATATTATTTTTCAATGAGAAGTAATCTTGATAGTGCGTTTCTACTCCTTGTGATGACAATACTTGGAGATGCACGTTATCTTTTCTATCCTCCTCTGCATCGTTCCTATGGGAGGGAAAAGTCACATGATCATTAATCTGAGGCCAAAATATTCCAGGAACATAACTTACAATATTACTTCAACATGCAATGCACATATCAACTTTTTGACAGATTTGTTTTTATTGGAAAAACAGATTTACAGAGAGAAGGAGAGGTAGAGAAATCTTTCATCCGTTGGTTCACTCCTCAAGTGTTCACAACAGACAGAGCTGAACTGATCTGAAGCCAGGAGACAGGAGGCGGGCACCCCTTTGGGGTCTCTGACATGGGAACAGGGCCCTAGAGACTAGAACTATCTTCACTGCTTTCCCAGGCAACAAGCAGTGAGCTAGATGGTAAGTGAATTACCTAGGACAAGAACTGGCATCCTTATGGGATTCTGGTGCTTGCAGTGGGAGGATTAGCTAATTGAGCCATTATACTGGTCTCTGTACACATCAATTTTAACAAGTTTAAGTTTTAGAAAAAAAATTATCTGACTGGAAATTATACAAACAATGTACCAGCATGTTTTTATCTACTCTGTAGCATTTAGGCAAGTAACAGTGTACTTGACATATATGTTTTATTGGACAGATGTATTATCTTTTTTTTTAAAAAGTCATTACAGCATAAAAGAGTGATTATTAATTTGAAGGTATAAAGTTTGGTGGGTCTTAGCTACTTATAAGCAATAAGTACACTGTCTATTTGCAATCGAGTTTGTTTCAAATGGTTTGGTTAATTTAGGGGTTCTTAAATTTGTTCAGGGTACAGCATCACAAAATTCTAAAATTTTTTTTTTGTATAAAACAGTCCTGTTACGCTAGTAAAAATATGCTACTGAAGTAAGCATGATAATCTTAATCTACTGACACAAAAATAAACCTGGGCAGTGATTTCAGTGTTCATTAATGCTTTCAAGTGGTTAAGCAATAACTGGTGCTCAACAAGAAGGTGAAATTTTATGAAAAAACATTTATAATTAAACAATGCATGTTAATTTCATTTTGTAAATTGGAAAAGCCCAATGTTACTCAGTTTTTATAATGTAATACCTTACTATAACTTATAATATATAGATACTCTGTGTAAGATCTGACTATTAAAATGCCACAGAAACTGTGCATGTAGAGCTTGGTAAAAATAACTCTCCTTTTTTAAAAATAATAATTCACGGCAGCATGCAATCTTCCCCCCAAATAACATTTTTTTAATGTGACAGAACCACAAATGTACATTACAACAAACCATGAACTTGACACCAGAAATGTCAACATCAGCGCAATATACTAATTTATTGATTGACACATAGTAATACAAAGAAGTACATTAGTAACAATTTTAAATAAATAAGATGTTAAGATAAACAAATCAGCATTATTTAGTGTTTCATAAATATTTTGTCAAGTATTCTATTTGAATTCTCAAACTACTTCTGTTTTAGCATACTTTACGTTTGACAGAACTGGCACTTTCTAAAGCCCAAAAATTGTGACCATGGAACAAATTCTGGCCCTACAAAAAGTATCAATGATTGGTTCCTGCTAATGTTCTAAAATGTATATTATAATAGAAGTAAATATTATTAATAGTTAAAAGTTGGGAGAAAATTATACAGGTTTTGGTATTATCAGAAATAATTATACTGAGCAACATGAAAACAAATTGTATTTGTAATAGCATGAAAAGAATTAAATACTGAATAAACTGGTAGTGAAGACTACAAAATATTGCTAGGAGTAATCAAAGAACATTTGAATAATGGAGGACATGTTTGTCTACAGACTGAAAGACTCAATATTAAGCTAACAATTCTCCATAAAGTATTATGCAGTGTAATCCCTATTGAAATCCCAGCTAGATTTTTAAAATTGAAATACATAAGCTTACTTTAAAATTTATATGGATAGTGCTTAAATAAACATGAAACAGCAGGTGTCTCTTTGACAAAGCTATTTTATTTCTTTTGGATATATACCCAGTAATGGAATTACTTTTAATTTTGAGAGAAACCTCCATATTGTTTTCCCACAACGGCTGTGATGAGTTAAATTCCCAGCAATGGTGTCTAAGGGTTCACTTTTCTTCACATCCTTGTCATTTGCTGTTTTTTTGTCTTTATGACAGTAGGGATAATAACTCATTGTGATTTTAAATTTGCATTTCCTTGATACTCAGGGATAAAATTTTCATGCACCTGTTGACCATTTGCATGATTTTTGAGAAATGTCTGTTAAGATCTACTGTTCATTTTTTAATTGACATATTAGTCACAATAGGCAAGAAACTGACATAATTAAACACCCATCAACTGTTGAATGGATAAAGAAATAAGGCACATATATACAAACAGATATTTTTCAGTGACACAAATGATGAAATATTATAATTTTAAACAACATCAATAAAACTGCACAAGTACAGAAAGACAAATACCCCACGGCAACATTCCTTTCTGGAGTAAAAAAAAAATCAGTCTCATAAAAGTTAAAGTGGTGGGGAGCAAACTCATTTCTAGCTCAGTGCATTGCACCAACATGGCATCCTACTGGTTCCACCAACTGGGTTGATCTTAACCATGACACATGATAATCAAGCTGAACATAAGGATCTTCAGCTGAACATAAGGAAAAGATCCTTAAATGTGCACATGAAAAAAATCAGCTGACCTATAGAGGAATGGCAATTAAATTCACAACTGACCTCTCAAAAGAAATTCTACAGCTAGAAGAGAATGCAGAAACATATTTCAGATTCTAAAAGCAAGAAATTTTGGCCCAGAAAGCTTTCTTTTGTCTTTGAAAATGAAATAAAATTCTTCCACAGCAAGGAAAAGCTCAAAGAATTCGCCTCTTCCCAGACCTGTCCTACAAATGATACTTAAAGATGTTCTCTGGAGAAGAGAAAGCGAATAGCACACATCAAAACCAAAGGCAAATGTGCAGAACAGCCATTAGAAGGACAACAGAAGACTAAATCAAACAATGAACAATCCATTGTTAAAATGACAGGATCAAATTACCACCCATTCATATTAACCCTGAATGTAAAAGGCTTAAATGAATCAATCAAATGTCATACATTAGTACACTGGATTAAAAAAACAAAACCCATCCATCTGTTGCCTATATGAGACCCATCTCACCAACAAAGATGAGTGGAAACTATATCTCATGGATTTTCATGTTTTGTTTTGTTTTTCTTTCAAAATCGTTTTTTCTTCTCATATTAAATTCCTCACTGATTCATAGGTCATACAATAGCATCATTTTCTTTAAAAAGGTTCTTGATTTTCTTTTTCATTTTTTCAGCGACACATTAGTCATTCGATAGCATGTTATTTAGCTTCATGGCTTTGTAAATTTCTATTTTTCTTCCTGCTGCTTTTGTTTTGTGGCTTTTCATTTAAGAAGATGTACAGTAATTGTGTAATGGAGATGATCACCTCCAGATGTGAGTATACAATGCAGGATGCGTCTCTACTTCCTGATCAAAGATAGACTCCTAAATGCAACTGTTAATATATGTTGACAATGGGATGCTGGACTCTATGCCATTGTACATGCCCATAAATGATGAACTGTTTATGAAGAACCACAATATTGTAACAGAGAAATCAGTGTGTGGAAGGAAGGGACTTGGGGAGGGAGTAAGAGAAATCCCAGAGCCTATGAAACCGTATCAGAAAATTAATTAAAAATAATTTTTTAAAAAGAAAATGTTAGTTACAAGAAGCCATGGACAACAAGGACTACATCCCAACTGCCAAGGAGACCACGGGGAATTGGAGTGCCTTTGGATGCCAAGAACTCTGAGGTCACCCACCCCCGTTTGGGTGTACCACATGGGATGGAAGAAACCCAAATCCTTCCTTGCAGGATCCAAGGTCATCAGAACAACAGCCAGGAGCCCTGAGTGGTCCACAGAAACAGAAGAACAGTAAACTTCCCTCGGGACTAGGGAGAGGAGCTTTCTCTGGTCCTTACTTAGTTCCAACTTTGGCTCCCCACCATCTCTGGCAATGACCATCAGGGTCGCTCCAGAGCCCGCCCCACCCCCCAAAAGGAAAACAATTAGAATGGATAGATAGAGAACAACAAGGAAAGCTTAGAACCAGACAGGAAATGGTCAGCTTGGACTTACATAGACCTTACTAGTTAAGACACAAAGATTAGTTACTCCTCACTAAGGTATTGAAGATTTCTCTGCACACCCCTCCTAAAACTGTTGTGCACCTCAACTGTTGACATATGCCTTGTTAGAGTTATAAGCCAGTTTAGACTATCCTAAAATCTACCAAGTCCAGCAAAATTATGCTTCAGCACTATAAACTGCTAAACACTAACATGAAAATAGACACGAGACAGCTGAATAGTACCCTATAACCATTTTAAAGTGTACAGCAGCTGTTTGTGTATATAAACTAAAATTGAAATGTCAATGAAGTAGTAACAGGATGTGGTTAAGAACTTGCATTTTTTAACATATTGGTTACTCAATACCATGTCAATTAATTCCATAATGTTGTAAATTGTTGCTGATGTTTGTTGGGACTTTTAATTGACCGGGATGATATTCTGCCAGCTCTGCCTTCAAACCAGAGATGGTCTCCCCAAGAAACCATTGAATTTATCTGGACAATAAGATGCTGGACTCTAAGCTTGGTATATGTTTGCAAAGAAAGAATCTTGACTGAATTTCAACTGTAATACTGCAACAAGGTGGAGAAATCCACCATGGGGGGATGGCCCGGGGAGGAGTTCGAGGAATCCCAGAGCCTATGAAACTGTGTCACATGATGCAATGCAATTAATAAAAAAAAAAAAGACAATTTGAAAGAAGCCATGGAGTATAGGAGAAAGGGAGGGATGCAAAAGGCTGGTTAAAGAGCACTAGGTTATAGCTAAATAGTAAGAAAGGTTTCTGGTGTGCTATTGCACAGTAGAGTGAATATAGATATTGACAACATACTGATATTGATGTTGACAACAAAGAAGCTACAAGAATGTATTTGGAAAGTTTCCATCATAAAAAAATGTTACATGATGTCATGATGTGTTTATCCAGATAGGACATTGCATAATTCTTCCATACACACACACACACACATACACACACACCTCGCTTGGTTACCAGGAATATGTACATTTTATATATCCGTTAAAATGTGCATACATTTAAAATTATTTGTGGGTGGCAAGATTGAACTACTTGACCTATCGCCAGTTGATTCCCAGAGTACACATGAGCAGGAAGCTTAAATGTTGCATATGACAGAACTTAGACCCAAGGTATAAGCAATAGTCTCTTTTCATCAACTGCTGCTGGAGAGCTAGATGTACATTCAAATGTAATTGAACCCCCTATTTTTAACTAAACAGAAAAATCAACTCAAAGTTGATAACCCATGTAAATGTAAAAGTTATTTAAAAGCTATTCCTTAACTGACAAGTATATAAACAAAACATGTCATATATCCATCCAATACAATACTACACAGCAATAAAAAGTACCAAAGTACATGCTACAACATGATTGAGCCTTAAAAACACTATGGAAATGAAAGAAACCATATAAGAGGTCACATATAATATGACTGACTCAATTCATATAAACTCTTCAGAAAAGACACCTTTATAAAAAGGTAAAGTTGGCTAATAGTTACCTGGTATATGAGATAGGCATGGAGAGTAACTGCAAACAGGTGGCAGTATATATGGGGAGGGTAATGAAAATTTTTTTCACAACTGAATTATATGATATTTATACAACTCTAAACCCTTAGCTAAATCAATCTCATTTAAGGTGATATATCTGTATGTATAAAAATGATTTAAATGATTTTTCCCTAAGAAGATGCTGGCAAAGCTGCCTTCAGCCAATTTTATTCTGTTTTTGCAACAGACGCTTTTTTATTTCAACTTCACCTGTTTGGAAACATTTTAGGTAAATATTCACAGACCCTAGTGTGTGTATATATATATGAAGAGATTGACTAATACAACTCAAACACAGATGTCTAGTAAACAATATTTCTTCTTATTATGTAGCATTAAATTTACCACCAAAGAAAACAATGTATTCTCATAGGTATTGCCAACATATTTCCAGTTCTCCTAGAAAAAAACAATTAGGACAGTGGGAGAAAATCCTGACAGAAAAATGATCAAAAGACACAACAGGCAATTAAGAAAATTACATACACACTGTTGATAAACTTTCCTGAAAACATTAAACCTCTTAGTCATCTGCATTCCTCAGGTTAAGGCAGGAAAATACTGTGTTCCACCTATGAATCCTGGTAAGGAATGATAATGGTGATGGTAGTGGTGATGATTATTGAAGCAGCAGTATTAGAAAGAGTGCAGAAAATGAATACCCTAATGAAATGTTGGTGAAAATAAAAATTAGGGGCAGGAATGGGGCTTAATAGGCTCATCCTCCACCATCATTCCATATGGGCACGAGTTGGAGTACTGTAAGCTGCTCCACTTCCAATCCAGCTCCCTAGTTGTGGCCTGGGAAAGCAAGTACTTGGGTCCCTGCACCCATGTGGGAAACCTGGAAGAAGCTCCTTGCTCCTGACTTCAGATTAGCTCAGCTCTGGCCATATTGGCTATTTGGGGAGTACAGCAGTGGTTGGAAGATCTCTCTATAAATTAGCCTTTAAAATAAAAATCAATAAATCTTTTTTAAAAAATTAAAAATAAAAATTAGTACAATTTCCCCGGAAGGAAATATATATTAAAAGCCTTTGAAACTGACAATATTCCTGATTCAACATTTCCATTTCAAAAGAGAGTTAGATATAGAAGTATGGACCTGGTAAATAAAGTATTGGTAAGTATGTAGAAAACTAAGCAAATGAGGAAATAAATTTTTAAGGAAAACAACAACTTGTGAAATTAAAAAAGATATATAGTATGTTACATGGGTAGACTATGATTCAAGCATTAAAGGTTGTCTCATGGGAAACACGAAATTGTATAGATATGTTGGGAAGATGAAGAAAATGTGTGTACATTAATATGTATGTATATATGCTCTCCATATGATATTCATATATGGGTACAAATACTCATTTATTTATGATGTAACAAATTAAATCTTCAACTCCCATTTTGAAAAGTCAGTAGAGAAAGTCCAACAGGGGTAAACTAAAAAGTAAGAGTATACACAATATTTACACATATAAAAGAAATAATTACTTCCTGGTATGATAGTCTATTGTGCAGTTCATCTTTGAGAATATATGGATATATTTGTTTACCAAAATCTTTTAAATTTCGTACTTTGTGTAAAGGTTGTCTTATATTAGATAAAACATAAGATACCTGTCTTTTGGGGACTGAGTTACTTCACTAAGCATATTGGACCGTGTTTTTGCAAACAGTAGGATTTCATTCTTTTGTTTTTTATGAATGAGTAGTATTCCTTGGGGTATAGGTACCACAGTCTCTTTATCAGTTCCTCTTTTGACAGGCATCTGGGTTGTTTCCATGTTTACTATTGTGGATTGTGCTGCTATAAATATAAAGTTGCAGGTTGCTTTCTCATATGCAGATTTCTTTTCTTTTCTTTTCTTTTTTTTTTTTTTTTTTTTTTTGATATTTTCCCAGGAGTGGCATAGTTGGGCCATATGGTAGAACAATTCTCAGTTGTCTGAGCACTCTCCACACTGACTTGGATAGCGGCTGCACTAATCTACATTGCCACCAAGAGTGGATTCGTGTCCCCTTCCTGTCCACATCCTTTCCAGTTGTTTGTTGATTCCCCCAAGGAAGCTTTTAAACATATCTTTACAGTATAATACCAGATTTTTTTTTAAACTTTACCTACCATATCAAGATACATTTAAATAGAAAGTTAAACTTATAACAGTTACTAAAGAACTGTGATTATAAAGGAGGGGGGAGAGAGGAAGGGGCATATGGGAAGAGAGAAAGAGAAGGGGGGAGGTATCTTTATACCTGCATAACTGTATCATGGAAAATAATTTTTAAAGTAAATAGTTATTTTTCTTAAAGTTACAGTATTTGAAAGTGATTGCCTTTGGGGAATAGGAAGCCAGATGTAGAGAATGAGGTGATTTTTCCATAACAAATTATTCCACTTTCAAGGCCAGAAATGCAGAAGATTGGAAGTAGGAATGTGAAATCATGAATCTGTTAAAAAAGAAATCAAGAGATATTTAAGAAAAAGAGAAAAAGAAAAGGAGTTATAGGTCTGGGAGACCCAGGAGAGCTGGCTTTAAGTGAGTTTAATTTGATGTTGTTTTGGAATATCTATTTCGTTGTGCAGATGTTTGTTCACGTGGAGTTTTATAATGGATAATAAAAGAACCGTTAGTGAAACTGATGGCTAGAGATGAGTGACAACTGGGGTAAAAAGATAACTGATTAACAGAAATGCCATAAAAGAGAAACAGCTAGGAACAAGGAGAGGTCTCAAACCAATGTTCCATGTTCCTATCTTAAGAAAATAATGAACAAAATCCATACAAAGCAGGAAGAAAGGCAATGCTAAAGACAAAGGCAAATATCAAAGAAATTGTAAACAAGGACAGCATAGAAAAATCAATGAAATAACTAATTCTTGAAGGAAAAATCAATAAAACTCTAGCAAGACGAGAGAGAGAGAGAAAAAAAAAAGAGGGAGAGAGGAAGTACAAATTACCAGCATCAGAAAAGAAAAAGCATATAAACAATAAATCCTACAACAATTCAAAGCATAAAGAGGAAATCCTACTAATAGCTTCATACTTAAATACCCAGACAGACCGAACAGTTTCACTAGAGAAGGTTACAAAAGTTTCACAGAATAATTGATATCAGTACTGATGTTGTGGTGTAGCTGGTTAAGC
Organism: Ochotona curzoniae; assembly: GCF_017591425.1. NCBI lineage: Eukaryota > Metazoa > Chordata > Mammalia > Lagomorpha > Ochotonidae > Ochotona > Ochotona curzoniae. The sequence goes on along the minus strand of NW_024467087.1, from coordinate 32,300,279 downwards.
TGTCACTGGCTTCCATGCCATAGCTGAGTGTTAGTTAAAATCTCTATTGCTCCATTTCTAATCTAGCTTCTTGCTAATTTGCCTGGGAAGGTAGCAGAAGATAGCCCCGTATCAGGGCCACTGTCACATACACCAGACTCAGATGGAATTTCTGACTCCTAGCTTCAGTTTGTCCAGACCTGACTGCTGCAGTGATTTGGGAAGTACAACCAGTGGGTGAAAAAAATCTGTTTTTCTTATCTTTGTCTCTTCTTTCTCTGACATACAGCCTTACAAACAAATATATACATAGGTTTAAAAAAAGGAATGAATTTCAATTTTTGAAAGACCTTTCTAAAAAATTAGAGGTCAATACTATCTTTTTGCTTTCCTGGGATTCCCTTGCTTCCCTTGTGGTTATGGACACTAATATGGAATTACCTTAAAGAAATCCATGGATCATGCATTAATGAACAAAAACATGAATCACTTTGTACGATAGCACTCACTTCCTAGCACCTGTGGGAAAGCACCAAATACCAAAATTTTGAAGGCTAAATTATTATGCAATAAACATTGAATTTAAGTAATTTCATTAAGACCTAAGTCTTCTTCAAAAGCTTTATGTCTCATCTGCATTAAACTTTTCCACTGTACTCTCTGACAAAACAAAGGCTTAAATAGCGTAAAATGCAGTAATAAAATTCCATTTTATATTCCTTACTCTGACTTCTTTTGATTCCCTTGGCATTAGAGTTTTATGATGTTATTTTATACTAATATCAAAAAAAAACAACACTTTCTAGAAAATACATGTTCTGCGGTTCTAAGTTTTCATCAGTAAAGAGACATAAGCTTAGCATAAGTTTTAGATTATGTTTTCCGTTGTTATCTTTATATATATAAAGTTGAATCAAGAATTTTAAAAGAGGAGGAGGAAGGTTTGCATTACATTTCAGGCTACATCATACTATCAAAAGCTTTAATAGCTTATGGACCCAGCACGGTAGCCTAGCAGCTAAAGTCCTTGCCTTGCAAGTGCCACAATCCCATATGGGCGTTGGTTCTAATCCCAGCAGCCCCACTTCCCATCCAGCTCCCTGCTTGTGACCTGGAAAGCAGTGCAGGATGCCCCAAAGCCTTGGGACCCTACACCTATGTGGGGGACCTGGAAAAGGCTCCTGGCTTCAGTTCCACGCAGTTCCAGCCTTTATGGCAGCTTGGGAAGTGAACCATCAGATGGAAAATCTTCCTTTCTGTCTTTCCTCACTGTATATCTGATTTTCCAATAAAAATAAATAAATCTTTTTTTTTAAAAAAAAGCTGTAATAGCTCAGAGAAAATGGCCCTCCATTATTTGTAGAGTGAATATGATAACACTTTTTCTGCTTGCCTCACAGGATTGTTGTGAGGATAAAATGAAACAATGTACATAAAAAGGACTTTAATGTAAAAAATACAATGCAGGTCCCTGCTAATAGATTCCAAATCCTGGATATTGTGGCCATATGGGGAATTAAACAGCAAGTGAAAGATCTCTCTCTCTCTCTCTAACTTGTTCTAATGAATAAATAAATCTTTAACAACAAATTAACTATACATTTAAAAATTGAATATGGTATCAAGACAAATCTAGGAAATATATATACAAATCAGACCGAAGTCAAACTTATGACACAAATATAAAACTAACTCATCATGAAAAATTTGTCAATATAATATAGCATAACCAGGAGTTAAGGATAGAAAATTATAATATTTTATGAACTAGACCAGAAAAAAATTTGGCAAAATCCAGTGTCCATTCTGATTTAAAAAAAAACTGTCCATAAATTAGCAACAGAGGGAAAGAATCTAAACTTGATGGAGTGTCTACAAAGTCCTTTAGTGAACATCACATTTTGAAGAACTGAAAGTATTTTCATGGAAGATCATAAAGAAAACAAGAATGTTCTTATCACCCTACTCAACATGGAACTGGAACTCCTACCCAATAAAAAGGCAAGTCCAAGAAATATATAATACAGCACTTAGAAGGGAAGAAATATTATTGTACCTATTTTTCTGATTAAATAAATACTGCCCCTAAAAATTCCAGGAGGAGAAAGAAAGAAGGAAGGAAGGAAGGAACAAAGGAAGGAGGAAGAAAGGGAAGGAAAAGACAGGCATGGTAGTTGTGCTTGGTGGTCTAAGCTATCGTCTACTGTACCAGCATCCCATTCGGGCACCTGTTCATGTCCCAGATATTGCGCTTCTGATCAACATCCTTGCTAATGCACTCGGGGAACCAGTAGATATCCCAAATGCATTGGCCCCTGTACCTAGGAGATCCAGGTGAAGTTTTTTTCCCCTCAATGCTATCATCTCTTTTTAAGCTTTATATAGACTTATGATTGTTTTTTGAAGGACTATATTATTGTAATAAAATAGGGGAAATCAGTGGAGGGAGCGGAGGAAAGGATATCCCAGAGTTTTTAGAACTGTGTCATAAAATAAGTAAATAAAATAATTTAAAAATATTTATATAAAGTCTACACATTTTGCACACGTCAGCATTACAGATTTAGGAGCTTATTGACACTTCCTCCCCACTCCTGTCCACATTCCACTCCCCCTTCCTTCTTTCTCCCCCCACCCCTGGTTTTTACAAGACCATGCTTTCAATGTACTTTGCAATCACAGAATTAACACTTCATGGGCCATGCAACCCAGGACCCGCTGGATCCCCTACCCCTGGGGCTCATGGATCCAGCGTCCACCTCGCAGGGGGGACAAAGAATCCCTTTGTCCCTGGAACTCACCACCCCGGCACCCACCACCCCCAGACTAACATGGCTCATCTCTCCTCGGCATCAACCAGCAGGTACTTCAGCCTAGTTTGATGCAACCTGTCCCCAGTTCCAGCTTGTGCTGGTTGGTGATGCCTTGCACAGTCATCCCGCAGTCACGGCTCATTAGGTAAAGATATAAATACCTGGCAAGTAGAAAATAATAACCTCAAAGAAACAAAAATAACAAATTAAAACCAACCCAAAACATCCACTATTTCCTACATGTATAAATAAAGACTGTACACAATAATCAAATGTCAGAAGATCACTTTCACACCAGGTGAAACTCTGACCCAACTCTGGCCAGTGCAGCCATGGAGTAAACCAGCAGATAGAGAACTCTCCTTGTAACAGCATTTCAAATAATAGGAAAAGATAGAAAGGAAGGCAAACCTCCTGCAACTAAGATTTTAGTAAGATTAAGGGGCTTATGTTCAGCACACAAAAAACTGTCTTTATATACTAACAATGAACATCAGAAAAAAAACACCCAATACCATTTCTAATCACTACAAAGAAAGTGAAAATTATTTTTCTATCTGCTGGTTCACTCCCCAAGTGGCTGCAATGGTCAGAGCTGAGCTGATTCAAAGCCAGGAGCAAGGAAATTCTTTTTTTTTTTTTTCCAGGTCACCCATGTGGGTGCAGGATCCTAAGGCTTTGGGCCATCCCTTACTGCTTTCCCAGGTCACAAGCAGGGAGCTTGATGGGAGGTGGAGGAGTCAGGATAGGAACTCACACCCATGTAGGATCCTGGCAGATGAAAAGCGAGGATTTAGCCACTAGGCTATCCTGCCGGACCCAGAAAATGAAATACTAAAGTATAAATTCAACAAATACAAAATCATACATAATATACATGAAGAAGTTTACAAAAATACTGATGTAAGAAATTAAATTGTAGATATAATTGGGGACATACTAAAGATGTTAACTCATAGTAAACTCCCTGCTAATGTTCCTGAGAAAGCAGTGGAAGATGGTCCAAATGCTTGGGCCAATGCCACCCATGTAAAGACCTGAAAGATTTTAGATCCTGGCAGTCTTGGCTGTCACGGTCATTTGGGGAGTGAACTCGTGGCTGAAAGAGTGTTCTTCCTCTGTTTTTCTTATGTCATATCCACTGTAACTTCGCCTTTCAAATAAATAAAATCAATCTTTTAAAATAAAAATAATACCTGTGTGTTACCCAGTGTATTAACCTATAACAAGAGTTGCCTTGTAACTTCCCTCTCAAATAAATAAACAAAGAAATAAATCTCATAAAATTGGATAAGCTACAGATTAGGAGGAAAAAATTACAAGCAATATATGAGATTTGTTTAAAAAAAACTGTGGAAAATTGAATTAAAAGATGTTTACCTTTTTAAAACCATTCTGAAAGACATGGCTATCAGATGTCTTTCAAAGGTTTATAGGAATATATATTATGAAAAAAACTGTGCAATGATTTCCATTGTTTTGTGCCAAAATAAGCTTATGTTTTAATTTCAATTTTCCCTGAACTTTGTGAATTACCTTCATAGCTGACAAAGGATTTGCAGCTAGGATATATTAACAGCTCTCAAAATCCACCAGTGAAAACTGATCCAATTAGCAAATGGGCAAAATATCGTGGACAGAGATCTCACTGAAGAGGATATATTGATGGCAAATAAGCAAAGGAAAAGATGCTGAACACCATTAGCTATCATGAGAGTGAAAACCGCAATGACATCACCATGCTAAATGACCATGAGGACACAAATGCTAAATGACCATGAGGACACAAGCTAGATTACTCACCCATTATTGGTGGGCACTGAAAATAATACGGGCACTCTGGAAAGCAGTGTGGCAGTTTCTTATACAACTGAACATGTAACTATCGGTTGCACTCCTGGATATTTATCCCAGATAGATGAAAACATATGCTCATAGGCATTTTACTCACAGTATCCAAAAATTGGAAATAGCCTAGCTGTCCTACAACAGGTGACTGGTTACAGAAACTATGGTACACCTATACTTTAGAACACTACTCAATAATAGAAGAAATCGAACTATTAATACACAAAGCAACTCGGTTGAATCTTTGGGAAATTATGCTGAATGGGAAGAAAAACCAATTCCAAAAGATTACATGCTGTGTATTCCATTTCTATAGCTCGAAATGATAAAATGTTAGCAACAGAGAATAGATTTGTGGGCTGCCAGGAACTAGGAATAGGTTAATGAGTAAGAGAGCGTGGCAGTAGGCAGGTGGGCATAACAATAAAAGGGAAATATGAAGAAATTTTGTGACATGGAACAATTTTGTATCTTAACTATGATGGTTGGATATCAAACTTATACACAATCAAATTGCAGCATTCTCTCTCTCTCTCTCTCTCTCTCTCTCTCACACACACACACACACACTCACACACCTACACCTGGGGAAATATACGTAAGATGGTTAGATTGTTTCGTTTTCGAAATCCTGGTTGTTCTGCAGTATTGTAAGTTGTTATCACTAGGAAAATTACATGATGAATATATAGTTTTTATATTACTTCTTACAACTCTATGTGAGCCTACAATTGCTTCTACAATTCAATTTAATAAAAGATCAAAACACACAAGGTTTTATTGGAAATCTCTTCTAAAGGTGCCAGTTCAGTAGGTACACATTATGACTCCCTATTTATACCAGGCAATAATAGTACCAAATCTGTTCTTACTGCTCAACATGATTGGCCATCTTTTCAGCCTTCAATATATGCTTCTTTATTATTTACTGCTGCCTGCTAAGCCAAATTCACAAGTTTAAGCTTTTAGTTATTCTTTATATATAATGAATCTACTTTCTATAATTAGTTAGGTTGGGCTCTTGTATGTATTTAAAACACCCCTGAAATATAGGAGTTTAACATAATTAAGGTTTATTTCTTATTCAGAAGGGGAGGAATGGGCAGAAAGAGAGAAGAGAGAACACTGCTTCTGTCCAAGGCTTGGCTGCCTTTTAGATAATCAGTTTATTAAAATTAAAGTAGCACTCTTAATAAGTGTACTTGAATTTTTAGTGCTAATGATGTCTGACGGGAAGAAGAGTTTTTAAAAACATACAAGGTTTTCATCTCTGCCATGGGAATTCATACCCTCACAATGACACTAATGCATCAAGGTGTGACAAGATATTCTGCTTGTGCATAGTGCCATCTTTTACACAAAATTAATAAAAAATTCATTTCAATGAAGAATGTTAGAAGAAAATATGCTTAAAAATATCTTGGAGGCTAGTGTTCTGACATAACAGGTGAAGGCATCCCCTCCAACAGCAGAATCCCATATAGGCCCACGTAGGCACTAGCTTGAGTCTCAGCGGCTTTACTTTCAATCCCTCCTTGCTAACGTTCCTGGAAAAGTAGCTGAAGATGGCTCAAGTGCTCCTGCTCTGCCACCCATGGGGATTCCTGGATGAAGCTCTTGGCTTTGCCTGACCCAGGCCCAAGTGTTGTGGCCATTTGGGGAGTGAACCAATGGATAGAAGATCTCTCTCTGTTTTTGTCACGTTGCCTTTTAAGTAGATAAAAACATAACCTTTTTAAAAAGTATCATGTACTCTTGGATGTGTGGGAACAAGGTAGTAGAATAATTACATGTTAAATGGTCTTCACTCAGTCACTCTACTGAATCATTATTTTTCAAGTTGCGTTTCAAATTCAACTTCTTCAAGGAAAACAACTAAAGATTCTTTTTTCTTCCTTTATCATCTTCCACCACTCACCTTTTTAAAGGCAGAGGTGCCACTAATGTATATATACCCTATTTCAAGTAACACAGTGCCTGGGTGCTTAATCTTTAGTGTCACAACTACTCTATGGTTTCCACTTGCACCTAAATGAACACCTTCCAATTATAAATCACTGTAGTTTCCCATGTTACCTTATTCCATTCCCACAATAGCTTGGGACAGAGCAAGTGATTAAATGCTTAAGCTATTGAAATAATTTCCAAATTTTGTCAAATGTTGTAACATTTTAAAATGAAAAGTTACTATACTGAGCTAATAACTGGCACCCGGAGCATAAGACTATTTATTGTACTTTCAAATGCTGAAGTACTCAGAATGAGGCCAGCCCATCTGAATCTTGTTTATGGAGGTTTCATTGGTAATATCAAGTCATTTCATCTATGAAGTGGCCATTAAAAAAGTGCTCTAAAACAGCATCAAACTATGACTCCAATGTATTTGTTTATTATTATTTTTTTTTAGTCACAAGAAAAAAGAAAATTGCTTTAGAGAATAATCTTTAGGATAAACAACATAAATTCATCTGTTTGGGAATGACTTAAATTGTGCTACATTTAATTCATCTGAGGAGCCTCTCCAGCCTGAGGAAATTCACTTGGGCACAAAATATACATAAGTAGGATTAGTGAGAAATCTAATTTTGTGGATGTATTGAGTATATTTCAAATCTGGATTTACATATAGAAAAGGAACATTGGGACATAGAGCTCTGAGAATGTTAACTATGACATGCTCTTTCCCAACAGGAGCTTTAGACTTCTTTAATTCTAATCTTCGTGCCCTAATCTAACATACAAGAATTTCTTTAGAATCAAGTAACAAAGATAGGACAATGAATCTGTTTTATTTGTAAAGGAAAGCAGGGCTGAGCTAGAGGCTCATTAAACAATAGAAAGACATAAAAATACCTTTTCTACTAACTGCAATGCAAAAAGCAAGCATCACTACTGAGTGATGCTAAAAACGAATCTTGGAAAGGTGTCGGTGCTGCTGCCACATGTCTGACAGAGCAAGAGCATCTGCTTTTCAAGTACCTGAAGAGGGACACTGCCCACCAGAATATAAGAGATGACCTCACCAACAAACCAACGTCACCAAGATTTCCCAAAGAATTTAACAAAAGGAGAGGTAAGAGGAGCAACCTTGACCAATAAAGTAGATTCTGTTCTTAAAGAAAAAAGAAAGAAAAAGGAGAGAGAGAGAAGGAAGACACATTAACTGGAATTAAAGGCATCTTTTGGCATCTCAGCATTTGATACTCTTCAGAGGAGAGGGCTGAAAGTAATTAACAAAAATGTTTAACAAATCATTTCTTGTCTAAACTGTTTCTTCAAAAAATGTAATAAAAGAATCTAATAAAATAACCACTATAAAAAACTGGGTTTAAAAAAAACAAGCATGTTTATCATATAATCATACAAATCCTTGTCTCCAAATGATTTAGAGGAATTTTAACAACGTTTTCAGTTTATTTGCTTGAAAAGCACAGAGACAGAAAGTTATTGCCCATCTACTGGCTCATTCACACATGCCCACAACAGCTGCAGTGGAGTCAGCTCTCCCACGCATGTGGCAGTGATCCAGCTACTTAACCCATTGCCTGATGTTTCCCAGGGTTCACGTTAACAGGAATCTGGAGTCAGGAGTATAACCAGGTCTTGAACCTATCCACTCTGATATTGTAATAGGCGCATCTTAAGCAGCAGCTTAACCATTATATCACACCCCAAGAATTATTTTATGTCAAAATGACGTATCCATGTATATCCAGAACAGTACTATAGGGATTCTAATTTAGAAATATTACAAAGTCCCTTATGATGACATTTTTAGTTCTTCTAAGGATTAATTCTTCTGCCCTAAATAGTCTGAATGTTGTAAGCAGCTATTAATTATGTGGTTTTGTTCCATAAGCTATTGCGATGATTATGGATGAAATACATTTTTACTTTTGAAGCTTTGGGATACTTCATGAAAGAAGTATAATGCATTAAAATACTCATCTAACTTCCTAACCATGACAAGTAAATTCCTATATTGTTTGTTAATATTAATGGAGGTCATGATGGCCTGGTTTCCAAAGAAACAAAGAAAAAAAGGTCAATTTTTCACCCCACACCCCTCCTCTGAGATAAGCAGCTCTATGTACTTAAAGAACAAATTGGCTCAGAAGGTCAGCCAACTCTCTCATAAGTGGTCCCAGTAGAACTGGAGTTGCCACAGTTTCATTGACTGCCAAATAAGAAGACAGATGTGTGACTTCAGCATTGCCATCAAGCCAACTTCAAAATAATCCTGTAAATTTTTAGAAAGACAAGAGAGGGAATTTTTATTTAACTACAGTTAATTTTGGCTCTCAGTTATCAGCACTAACCAGGAGGAAAAGTGGAATGGATAATGTTACTGGGTAAATTATCTACACATATTCCTTAATGCAATATCCTTATGCTTTTTTTCTGACCTCTTCTAGTTTAGTCGTATAACTGCTAGATCTCTACAGGTTAGAGAAAAACACAGGCTTGTTTATCTATAAATTGCTTGCATATATTAGAAAATTTATTTCATAGTGCAATATTTTAACAAATTTATAGTGTAGTAATTTGTTTGCAAATAATTTTTTAAAAGTTGATTGTTTAGCTAAATATGTGATCCTACTAGCATATAATAGCTGCCATATTTTATGGTGGAAAAAATTATACCAGTATTAAACATATTAATTCATAAAAATTTTTCCCAGAAGCCTTTTAAAGAAATTTTGAATGGAGAGACACAGAATACAGAAAGTACTAGAAGAATGAAAAAATCTCATTCTGCTGGTTCATTCCCCAAATGCTCGCAAAAGCTAGACTGAAGTCAGGAGCTGAGAACTTAATCCAAGACAACCACATGAATGGCAAGATCAAAATTATTACTGTCCACATCCTGCCTGTATTAGCAGAAACTTAAGTCAAGAGCCAGAGTCAAGTACTGAACCTAGGCATTTTGGTATCAGATGTAGTCATTTTAACAGTTAGACTAAATGCCCACCATCCTCCTATCCAGAATGCTTTCTTTCTAAAATCAAGATTTGACTTTACTTATCATTTAACAGTATATTTTAAAACAGTTTTGTATGTAAAAATAACATTAAATTTCTATGATTTTTTGAATGTGAATAAATGGATAGAGCTTATCTTGTTTTCAGTCTATACACTGTTTTTAGAATATGTGATCTAATTAACTCATAAAAAAGCAAAGTCAAACTTGTTTTAAAATAGCATAAGTAAATTCTGTCACTCTATTTCTTGATAATACCATTTCCTGATAATGAAAGAAAAGATTCCTTAATTGAGAATAGCATAAAAGAGCCCAAAGTAGTAACTACCAAGTTATTTTCTGCCATTCTTCATCCTGATTTCTCTTGTCTCATTTGAGAACCTAGATCAAATTTCACTGCTGCACTAGCTCAAATAAACTCCCAGTAAGCAATACTCTCCAATGTTTTATCATTTCCATTTTGTATTGAGAACTTTACATAGACACCTCTGACTAACTTTCCATCAGCAATTCTATCGTGGCTTAGAAACTCTTGTCCCCTACAATCAGAACTAATATTTGTTTTAATGTCATGTGATGCTTACATCACAACTGTGTATAAGCATACCAGAAGGCAGACTACCATCCTGATAATAAGGAAATTTGAATCCTGGTCCTTACTCTGTCATTAATTAGCATATGTTCATGTGTTCAAAATCTCTGGGCCACAGTTTGTTCACTTATATAGAGTAAGACCCTTGTAATGCTAGCCAACTTAATTTTGTGGAGTACATACTCTTGGAGACCCTTGAGATTTAATTTATGATAAAGAGGATCCCCACCAAGAGGAAAATCACTATATCTTTGCATCCAAATTATATTTTGACACTTGCCTCTCTTCACCCTAGAAGTAACATTCACTATAGAAAAATATGCATCAGGAAAGAATATTCTGAATAATCTCATTCTTCATTGTTTTCCAGTTACTGACATTCTCTTACATTTCAACTTTTTAAAGTTGATTAAAAAAAATTTACTTAAGGGGCCAGTGCTGTGGCATAATGGGTAAAGCTACCTGCATCCCACATGAGTGTGTTCATGTCTTGCCTACTCTACTTTCTATCCAGGTCCTTGCTAATGCCATGAGCAAGCAGCAAAAAATGGCCCAAGTGTTCGGGTCCCCATACTCAAATGGAAGACCCACAGAAAGCTCTTGGCTTCCGACTGGCCTTGCTTTTGCAATTGTGGCCATTTGGGGAGTAAATATGCAGATACAAGATCTCTCCCTCTTTCTCTCCCTCTGTGTAACTCTGCCTTTCAAATGGTCACAATGTCCACAATGGCTGGGGTTAGGCCAGGACAAAACCAAGAGCTAGGAACTCCATCCAGGTCTTTCACTTGGGTGGCAGGGCCCCAAGTATTTGGGCCATCATCTGCTGCCTCCCAAAAGCATTCACAGAAAGTCGAATCAGAAGCAAAGGAGCCAGGACAGGCACCTATATGGGACTCTCAAGTAGCAACTTCTGCTGTGACCCAGTGCCCACCCCTCATATCTCACTGGATCTTTCAATCTCTTCAGATAAGTAGCTCTTTTTAAAATGACAATCTATCTGGAACTGGCTTCTCTATACCCAATGTAATAGCTAATTTCTGTACTGTATAACTCCTCTTGTCTTTTATCATATATCTAGTAAATTCTAAGAATATCTCTGAACAATGATCAAGAGCCAAACACTATTCAGAATTACACATTACTTCCCTTAATCCTTACAGAACACCTAAATGTAGATGTAATAATCAGTACTTTGTCACTGTAAAAAAAAATACTGAAAAAAATAACTTTAAAAGAGAAAAGTTCACTAAACTCAGTTTTGGAGGTTCAAGTCTAAGATGTGGTAGCCCGACTGGTTTGGTATCTGAATAAGTTGATAGTAGTGAAGCACGGAGTGTAAGTAGAGGAGGGATCAGATGGGTGAGTCAGGTTTCAGAGATTGTCTTGTCTTAACTTGGCACTTATCACCAACTCCTCCTTAAGAACTACCTTCCAAGCCCTTTTCTAAATGGCCTTTGGACATCCCAGTAGGCCCATTCCTAAGTGCCATAAATTGGATTAAGCTTTCATCCATTTCAGTGCCATGAAACTTTAAAGTTTAAGTATCTGCACAATTTCAGAAACCATATCCTGTTCAAATCATAGTAGTAAATACTATTCCTCACCTCGAAATGTGGCTATAGACTCATTAAGTAACAAGATCACAGAGTTCTGATGTGGTAAGTCCTTGAGTTAATCCATACCTATCTGATACAGAATTCCCACCTCTCCATCAGGTCATTTTAAAAAATGAATATTAAAGCAATTCAGAATTTAACCTCTCTCTGATGATTCAAAACACAGTTTAGAAAGATGGGTCATTTCTTTCTCTATAATAGAATGAAGTAAAGGTCAATGATGACCTAAGGATGTCAGGAAATGAAAGAAGCTGAAGAAATTCATGGTTGATGATCTCTATTAATGCAGAGGATGAGGAATTTAGAATGTCAAACAAGAAAATCTGTTTTATTTTAAGGGTTCATCCTTAAAAATAGTAATTCTGGAGAGGATATTAAGCTTTGTGATTCAGATGCCATGTCATATCAGAAGAGCTAGAGTTTGATACTTGTGTCTCCAGCTCCTGACTCTAGCTTCCTGCTAATGCAGACCCTGGAAGGCAGTGCAAATGACTCAAATAGTTGGCTGCCTGCCAACTAGGCAAGAGATATGAGTCTCAGACTTCCAGCTTCAGCCCAAGCTCAGGAGTGGGGGGAGGGCAGGGCATTGCCAGCATTTGGGAACAAACCATTGGATAGGAAATCAATCTCTCCTCCTAATTTCTTTTTTTAAAAATAGTAACTCTCAACAACTAACTTCCACTTGTCTCAATTCCTTAGATCTTATCATATTCCATTTTAAATCTATAAGACAGTTGAGAGAGCAGTTAAATCATATAACTTTCACCTGGATTAAACTCACTGTTAAAAACTTGCCACAAGCTGCCAGATCTATTTCTTTACATAAATGATTTTTGGCTCAACAACTTTAAGGTAAACTATATACTTTATTAAAACAGCATAACATGTATCTTCTAATAATAAAAGTATTTTCCTAAATAATAACTGTCACAACTAGAAAAAGGAACACCCTTAATATCATTTACTATGTAGTTCATATTGTGTTTTTAGTCATCCTAAATAATGTCTTTTTGATTTTTGATACATTATCTATGGTTAACAAGGTAGACTTAACTGTTGTAAATGATTTCAGGCCATTCCTTCATATATTATTGTTTTGAATTTTTTTGTCATTGTGACCAAATTTTTGAAGAGTCCAAGCCATTATCTTTCAGAATTATCTCAAATGTAGAATTTTCTTCTGATTATACTCAGGTTAAGCAATTTTGTGAAGAGTACTACATCACATTTCAGAATCTCTCACATGTATAATGTCTGATTATTTTCTTATGATTACATTCAACTTAAACACTTTTGTTAAGAATGATAAATAAGTGATATTGCATACTAATCATGTCAGATCAAAAGATTCACATCAAATTACTCCATTACCGGTGAGGCTAAGCTGTATTTCTTCACTACAGTGATACATACCAGATAGATCTTTGTAAATTTGTCATTTTTTAAAAAAAATTTATTTATGTCTATCCGAAAGTCAGATATACAGAGAGGAGAAGAGACAGAGAGGAAGATCTTCCATCCAATGATTCACTCCCCAAGTGGCTGAAATGGTAGGAGCTGAGCTGATCCGAAGCCAAGAGCTTCTTCCAGGTCTCCCATGCGGTGCAGGGTCCCAAGGCTTTGGGTCGTTCTCAACTGCTTTCCCAGGCTACAAGCAGGGAGCTAGATTGGAAGCGGGGTTGACGAGACATGAACCAGAGCCCATATGGGATCCAGACATTTGCAAGGTGAGTATTTTATTTGGTTGAAAAAAAAATAACTCAGTAACTCACAATTTGTGCTAGTACTGTTTTTCTGCTAAGGAATGACTAGCAGTTGAAACAACCTATGAATGAGGCAGGGAATTAAGATCAGAGTAGCAACTACAGTCCTGGAACAAAGGGTTAAAAGTATTAAAGATATTACCTGCCACACTCACATCCCCTGTCTGAGAACCTGTTCAAGTCATGGCTCCCTATGCTGCTGGGAAAGTGGCACAGGACAGTCCCTGGGCCCCTGCTGCCCCTGAGGAAGACTCAGAATTCCAGTCATTTGGCTTTGACTAGGACTGTGGCAGACATTTGGGGAGTGAATCAGCAGATGGAAGACATCTTTCTGTATCTCTCCTCTCCATCTTTAAAATAAATCATTTTTAAAAAATATCCAAGTAAACATAATAAAAGTATTCTGATGAACTTGTTTATTAAAAAAGGATTTACTGGAACTCCCATTTCCACATAGCTGCTGATATAGCTCTGAATCCTCCAGTAGTCATTCATTTCTGCACCTTCTGGTACAGTGGAAAGTCTCCAAAATAGGATGAAGGAGGCAGAAGAAAGAATCTCCGAATTAAAAGATATTTCCTGTTACCAGGGGGAAACAAAAAAAAGCTGGAAGCAGAGCTGGATCAGGCCAAAAAAAGTATTCAAGAATTAAGAGACACTATTAAAAGGCCAAAGAAGAGAGTTATGGGAGTCCCAGAAGGTGCAGAAAGAGAAACTGGGTTTAAAAATGTATTTAATGAAATAATAAGGGAAAATTTTCCTAATCCAGGGAAAGAATTGGGAAGCAACATCCAGGAGGGGCACAGAACTCCCAACAAGCTTGACCAAAAGTGATCTTCACCAAAACACATGATAATCAAGCTCTCTTCAATTGAACATAAGGAAAAGATCCTGAAATGTGCACATGAAAAAAATCAACTGACATATAAAGGAATGCCAATTAAACTCACAGCTGGCCTCTCACAGGAAACTCTACAAGCCAGAAGAGTACGGAGTGACATATTCCGGATTCTAAAAGCAAAAAATTTCGGCCCAGAATAACGTACCCAACAAAGCATTCCATTGTCTTTGAAAATGAAATAAAATTCTTCCACAACAAGTAAGAGCTCAAAGAATATGCCTTTTCCAAACCTGCCCTACAAATGATACTCTTGACAGAGAAGAGGAATAGCGCCCATCAAAACCAAAGGAAAATGTGAATAATCTCCCATTAAAATAACAACAGAAGACTAAATCAATGAACAATCCATTGCTAAAATGACAGGACCAAATTACCATCCATTAATATCAACCCTGAATGTAAATGGCTTAAACTCATCAATCAAGCATCATAGATTAGTAGACTAAATTACAAAAAAAAAAAAAAAACCCAATATCTATTTGTTGTCTACAGATGACATATCTCACCAACAAAGATCAGGGAAACTGTATCTCATGGAATTTGATTTTTTTTTAAGTTTCACCTTCAAAACACATGCTTTCTCATTAAATTCTTCAATGCCTCATAGATCATACAGTAGCATCATTTTCTTCAAGAAAGGTTCTTGATTTTCTTTTTCATTTCTTCAGCAACACATTAGTCATTTGATAGCATGTTATTTAACTTCATGGCGTTGTTGATTTCTTTTCACTTCCTGTTGTTGATTTTGTTTTGTGGCTTTTCATTTAAGGCAATGTACAGTAATTGTGTAATGGAGACTACCATATCCCAATGAAACTGTTTACTATATTTTGACAATAGGATGCTAGATTCCCTGCCATTGTCTATGCCCACAATGATGGACACATGACTGTTTATGAAAAACTATACTATAGTAATAATACAGGGGAACTCAATGAAGAGGTGGGGGCTGGGCAGGAGTGAGGGATATCCCAGGGCCTATGTAACTGTGTCATAACATGACAACAATAATAAAAAGAAGCAAAATTTAAAAAAAAAGAAATAAAAAGATTTCTTTATTTATTTGAAAGGTAGTTACACCGAGACTAGGCCAGGCTGAAATTAGAAACCTGGAATTTCACCCTGGTGTCCCACATGGGTGACAAGTGTGCAAACACTTGAGCCATCTTTCACCGCTTTTTCATGTGCACTAGCAGAGAGCTGGGTCACAATTGGATCTGCTTATAGTTGAACCGGCATTCGTATGGGATTTCACCTTCACAAACGGTAGCTGAACCCACTCTGCCACAATGCCAGCATCTGTTCAAATATTTTACATGGTGGTTTCTATCATTCTTTTTCTAAGTTGTAACTAGCATTCCAGTTCTTTCTCTCTCCCTCTCTCTCCCTCTTTCTCTGTGTATCACTGTGAAGTAAGCATTCCTTTTTCCCGCCAGAATCCATTACTATTATCACTATTTTTAACAAACCATCATAATGTGGCCAGTGGGAGTCTCTTCAAACATAATCTGACTTCCTGATACAACTGCCTTAGTCTTTGAACTATGCTTGCTTTCTTGGATAAAAATCTCTTGTTTTTTCCCTACCTGTGGTCTGAGATTAAACAGTTCCCTACAAGACTCGGTTTATTTTAGTTAATAAGATCTGGGTGCTGGGTACATCCATTGCTACTAGGGTGTCATTGTTTCTTGCTCTTGTGTTTATAAGGGAATAGGAATCCGTCACTGACATCTGTAATCCAAACTCCTGATGCAAATACAAGAGAAAGGAGAAATAATTCCCATCTCTTTCAATGAAAATGCTTTTATGTTACAATTAATATACCTATGCATTTGCTTAACTCAGTCATGTATACCAAATGATATCATAATTTTAAAATGATAAATTTATATGAATATTTAAGATTTCTTTTCAGTTCTTTTTATCAAGATGATAACCTAATAATATCCAAAAATACTGTGTTCAAAAGTCATTTGAATGGAGTGACTGTTATAAATTAGTTAATGTTTGTTTGGTTTCACTATGTATTTAATCTGGATTTTGAATTTCTACCCATTATTTACATACTACTTCTAATTTTTGAGTATATAAAACATTTACATGATCCCAAAGTCAAAACTATCTAAAAAGGAATATTTGGATAAGTTCTGCTTATATTTCTATTGCCTAGTTCCCATTTATTCACTATTTTCATTAATTTCTAATTTATCCTTCCTTTATCATATAGTTCTTTAAGACATATATATTATAGGAGTGTCACTTATTTCATTATATATATATGTATATATATGTATATGTGATTATACACATAATATAAGTTAAGTGTGGTTATGGAACACACAATCCACATTTCCTACCTGAAATTCGTAACATTTCATATACAAATAAATGCCTACCTGCATTTTGAGCAATCCACTGCAAAGAGCACTTATTAGCATTCACAATTTTGTAGATTTGCTGGAGCTAAGAATACATATAAGACTTTTAGATTATATTTATTATGATGTGATAACCAAATATTAGGTGTAATTAATTAGCAAATAACATTTAATTTTTCGGTAACATATGAACTGAGAATATACCAAATAACAATAGATTTGTATGCTATTTCAAATTTGTAATGTTCATTACCTTTATACTTGTTTGATATAATTATTTTATAATTATTAGCAATCAGATACCAATAATTTGATAAAAAAAATGACCGTCATAGTACAAAATAAAAAAGGTTAAGAGACATTTCACAAGAAAAAAAAATCATATAAAAATTAAAACCAGCACCATCTATCAACAACAGAAGTTTTTTTAAAAAAATGGATAGTTACACTCAGTTGTCAAGAACAGGTTTAGTATCTCTGGCTGAAATACTCAGGAATAAAAATATTTCATTTATTCAAATTTTGCAGTATCTTGCATATGCATAATTAGAGATATTTTAAAAGATTTTTTTTATAGTAAAGACAAATATACAGAGAGGAAAGCGAGAAAGATCCTCCCTCTGCTGGTTCACTTCCCAAGTGATTGCAACTGCCAATGCTGAGCCAATCTGAAGGAGCCAGGAGCTCCCACACACGTGCAGGATCCCAAGGTTTTGGGCCATCTTCTACTACTTTCCCAGGCCACAAGCAGGTGGATGAATGGGAAGTGGAAAAGCTGGGACATGAACCAGCACCCATATGGAAAACCAGCATGTGCATGGCGAGGATTTAGCCACTGAGCCAACAGGCCAGACCTTGCATATACATAATGAGATATCTTGAGGATAGGAACCAGAGCTAAATACAAATTCATTAATGTTCCATATACATTTTATACATAGTCCGAAAGCAATTTTATTTAAAAAAACAGTATTTCAAATTTATCTGCATTTAAAAAATTTATTCATTTATTCAAGAGGCAAAGAGACAGAACTTTCATTCATTGATACACTTGTCAAATACCCAAAATGATAAGACTGGGTCAACTCACAGCTGGGGAGTCAGAAACTCAATTTAGGTCTCCCACATGGGTGGCAGAAACCAATTACTTGAGTCATCACATCCTGACCCCAAAGGGTCTGAAATGGCAATAAGCTGAAATAGGGAGCTTCAACTGGGAGTCAAATCCATACACTTTAATATGGTATCTTAACCACTTGGCCAAACACTTGCCCCTGCATTTGATCATAAACAGGCTTATAAGAGGTCAGTCATGTAATTTTTCACTTGTGGTATATCCTGCAAGTGCTCAAAAATCCAGATTTTCAAGCTTTTTTATATTTTATATTTTCAGATTACAGATGTGGGAAAAATAAGCACATTCATAAACAGCCAATAGTAGCATAGATTGACTTAACCTCGCAACCTTTCAAAATGTATATTTTAATAATATATCCAAAATTTTAAAAATATTCATACCTTTTGACTATATATTTGATTTCTAGGAGTCTATCCAGAGGAAATAATCAAATCTAAATATAGGCCCTGGTGTGATGGCTCTATTGAATAATCCTCCCTCTGCAAGCACAGGGATCCCATATCGTTTCCCGGCTGTTCCACTTCCCATCCAGCTCCTTGCTTATGGCCTAGGAAAGTAGCAGAGATGGCCCAAATCTTTGGGACTCTACACTCACATTGGAGACTAGGAAGAATCTCCTGGCTCTTAGCTTTGGATTAACTCAGCTCTGGCCATTTGGCCATCTGGGGAGTGAACCAGTGAATGGAGGATCTTTCTGTCTCTCCTCTCTGTAAATCTGCCCTTCCAGTAAAAGTAAATAAATCTTTTTCAAAAAAATTTTAAAATCTAAGTATAAGTGATAATTAGGGGCTGGCAGCATGGCATAGTAGGCTAAACTTCCATCTGTTATGCTGGAAACCCACGTAGGTACTGGTTTGTGTCCCCACTGCTCCATTCCAGATCAAGTTCGCTGATAATGGCCTGAGAAAGCAACACATGATGGCCTGGGTTCTTGGTCCCCTGCACCCATGTGGCAGTCCCAGAAGAAGCACCTGGCTTCAGACTGGCTCAGTTCCAGCACTGGAGAGTGAACTAGCAAATGGAGAACATCTCTCTATGTCCCTCTCTTTCTGCAATTCTTGCCATTCAAATTAAATAAAAAAAAAAACTTAAAAAGTAAATGTCACTGATAATAAATGGTCTAAATGGTTATATTGGCCCACAATTAGAAACAATATCTCCAGCAAATGAAAATGATTATATTTTATGATGTCACAGCTGATGAAATATGATAACAGCATTAAAACTTGGGTTTTTGCAGAACTGTTAAAATATTTTGAAAAAATCATGAAAGAACCTCTACTGAAAATACAAAAATCTAAATAAATGTGCTTCCAGCCAGTATTGTTTGAAACAAAAATAATTATTTTTAGCAGCAAATCAAAAGTAGTAGAAAGGACATATAGAAGTGTATCAATAGGATGTTGATAAAACAGGTGACTTGACTTGCTTTTTTTTCACAGATTTTATGATAAAATGTGACTGAGTAACACAGAGCACAAGTCAGGCTTGTTAACCAAAATTTTATATATTAGGTCATCTCCCATTTCTCCTAAAGAACAGGAAAACAAAAACAGGGATAAATTCTAACACTATGAATATTAGAACATACTACTGCTACTTTTCTGCTTTGGTATTATGGTCCACTGTTATGAAGCTCTGCTGATCTGGTTACAATAAATTATCTACAGGAATATGATTGCCCAGCAAAATGTTTCTGCTTCCTGTCCAATTATCTATCCTAAGAAAACAGATGAGTTGCTGATCTCTTATCATCAAGCAATTCACTAATCTTTTGAACACCCCAATCACTACTACCAGGAAAAACAAAAAAGATTTAAATCATTTACTGTCTATTACTAAAGTAAAACCGGGACCAGCATTGTGACACAGCAGGTAAAGCTGGTGCCTGCAATGTTGGCATCCCACAAGGGCTATGATTCCTGTTCTGGCAACACAAGCTCCAATCCAGCTTCCCGCTAATGGCCTAGGAAAAGAAGTGGATGGTCCAAGTATCTGAGCCCTGCCGCCCACATGGGAGACCTGAATGAATCTCCTGGTTCCTGGCTTTGACTGAACATTCTGGCTTCCCTTTTTCTATGTCCCTCCTCAGTTTCTCTCTTTCTGTGTAACTCTGCCTTCCAAATAAATACATCTTCAACACAAAAATAAAGTAAAACAATCCAGAGCTAAGTAGAAAAAAAGGGGGGGGGGGCAAGGTAGAATTTACAGTCCCGTTTTATTTTATTGAAAACAGTTAGTATTGATTCAACATGAACTAGATATCAGCCTTGCTTCATGTCTAAATCTGCACGTATTTATCTATGCATCAAAACTCTATCACAATGATGTTTTGAAATTTTAATGGTGATCTAATATTTCATTTAAGCAAAATCTCTATTTTTAAAATCTAAATCATCTGTGTCAACATAAAATGAGATGGTATCATGGATAATCTGAGTAGTATTTGACTTTGCTCAACTTTAAATTCATCTAGAGAATGGCATCTTTTTTACAGCTAGAAAAGACTTGAAGATCATGTAGTTTATTGTTGACATTTTGCAAAAAGAACCAAGGCCCAGAGAGATTAAATAGCTTAAAATCTTAATGCTTTCTCAACTGTAACATGCTGTCTGTATAATTTAAAAAGTTAATAATGTACATATAAACAAGAACTGTCTGGATACAATTGGACAGAGTTTACCAAAGAATAAAAACCACTTATTTTTAAAAGATTTGTTCTATTTTTTTTATTGGAAAGTGTATGTTTGTGTAGCACTCATTTGTCACCACCTATGCATATCCTGCCTCATTCTTAATTATAATTAACCAAGAGAAAGTACAATAGAAACTCTTATAATGAAAAATTTTTATGATTTATTTTTATAATTTCTAACATGGCATGGGAATAGGAAAGAAGACTCCATTTAGTTGCTAAAAGTGAAAAACTTGGAGGAATAAACTCTTCAACTAAAATAGTCATATAGGAAAAGGTGGAAAAGCATAATCCTTTTATACCACCAAAATGACTCACAGCAATTCAACTCTAGCAAGTCTGAGTTGCTTTTTCCATGACATAATACATTTGTATTATGAGCTAATCAGTTTTCTATGGAACAGGTAGAAACCTAATAACTATATTCAACAAAGTTGCTATGGAAAAACACGTGTTAAGTCTCAAATATTTGATTTATCAAACATTTAGGACATAATCTAAT
The DNA here is from genome assembly GCF_017591425.1 of Ochotona curzoniae. Classification (NCBI taxonomy): domain Eukaryota; kingdom Metazoa; phylum Chordata; class Mammalia; order Lagomorpha; family Ochotonidae; genus Ochotona; species Ochotona curzoniae. The sequence continues at coordinate 32,279,073 of NW_024467087.1, read as the reverse complement.
GATTAATTAGGGATGGCCTGGATATTCTAACTAAGAGATACTTGACATTTATACAAATAAGAAAATAGACATGCAAAAGAAAAGAATAAACTAGCTAATCGGTAAGTTAACAGAAAAATAAGCACAGGGATATATTTATGTGAGGAACAAGGAAGTAAATTTTGAAAGTTTTTGTAACAAAGCTGTTTTTCACCCTCCTAGGAGTAACCACACAAATCTTACAATGTTTTCTGCCTCCAAAGATTTCCTGCCCCACTAATGAGGTACAAGAGCGTCCTATCTCTAGAGGCACAGGGGACAGGACAAGGCAAAGACCTAACAGAACCAGAGAATGGCATTTTCATATTAAATCCTGGTTGTCTAAATACACAAAGTAGTAAACATACCGGATCAGTAGCATTATCAGGAATTTCAAATGCGTTCAGGTGGTTAATGATGTCCTCGAGATCTTTGGACATTTGTTTCAGCTGAACATCTATATTCTGTGCTAATCTGTAACTGAAAAGATAGGTAAAATTGATGAATAAGAAGTCTCTTCACTCTTTATATACACACACATATTCATACACACACATATTGCTATTGTTATTACATACAAAGCTAATACTGCCAACTGAATTTGTTCTAATTTCTCTACTTTCTTGGAAGGTCTGAGTTATCATCAACAGTACATTTTCATGAATGCAACATTCATGGTATTGATAATATCATTAATATCATATTCTAAAAAGACCCCAAAGATGAAGGTTTTGTCCATTTTGCTATTTTTACTGTTACCTACTTACCTACTTACTCTCAGGAGAGCTCTAAAGTAAAGTAATTCTTTTTAGGTTGGTACTATTCAATGAACAATGAAATGTCTTCCATGTTCTTAAATACATAGATTTTCAGTCGATATACAATATCAAGCAACAAAAGGTATTTGAGAAGTGAGCTTTATGATAATCAAAGGCAGATATCTCAGATTCCAGATTTCATAAATCAGTTAGTTGTCTAAGGTCTTATGATTTTCACCTGCCCTGTGAACACACACTCATGTGTGCACATGCACCCAATCCATGAATATTTTTATGAAAATTAAAATTGGTCAAGAGGATTTTTCAACCTTAATGTCTACAAAGATGAAACGAGTCAATCAATTTATAACTACCCTTTAAAAGGTACATGGTTGCTTAGACTGCTGCAGACTCTGGTGAAGATTTTATCACAATATAAATCTGACTGCAGAAGAGCAACTGATGTTCCACAGACTTCTTTTAAATTATAATTCGGAAGAGAAGTGGTATGGAGGGAAATGACTTCATTTAATAGAGTATATACAGAAAATTCAAGTTTTGTTTGGGATTTCATAAGCTTGATAAATATATGTTTTAGCTATTCAAATTTGTCTCTTGGAATAGTTGCAAACAAAAAGATGTAATTATGTATGGTTTGAAATAGATCATATGAAGCATGTAATATCAAGAATTGCTATTTTGCAATGTTCCCTTAAACAAGATTGAATTTACTTTTGAGCTCTAGTCTTGCATACGCTGATGACCTCTAAACCCTGCTCAGATAAACAAAGCATGATGTTTTAATATTGTAGAAACAACACTGTCAAAAATTGAACTAAGATGTATTTTTCCATAGTTGCTATATAATATCCAGCTATAAATAAGCAGCTTCCATGATGCAAGTCAGCAGGTAAAAGTAAAAGCTGCAGCCTTCAAACAGATTACAGGATTCACCTAGTCTCACCCTGGGAGAGGTTATCAAGTTGCTATAGATTCTAGCAAGTTTTGAGAAAGATTATCTTTGCTTAGGTTATAGGTTCCTTATATAATTACAGTGCAGAATACTTAGCTGTTTGTGTAAGTCTTTCTTAGGAAATCTGAAATTTCAAAAATTATCCAAGTCCTGCCAGATTAAGGGTCCATTGTAGAGCTGAAATCTGAGTTACGCTGCAAGATTTTTTTAAATCATGCTGTCATTTTTAATATGTTTTTCTGAAAATCCTTGGAATTAAAGTTTTGGTTACAAAAAATGAAATACAATTAGGATCACACAGCTAAAAATGTCATTCTATATATTGCAAAATGATAAAATGCATAGGAAGCAATGCAAAGAACAGAAAAATCCACAGAAGCAGAAATACTAAAGTAGAAACAGAACTAGAATTATAGAGATTAGCTGTACTTACCATACCTAATGTCCCTACAAAAAGAGTAAATTGCAAGCCTTTTAAAAATAAGCTTAGTGTTAATTCACTAATGAACCACTGATAAAAAAAAGAGTAGTCTCAATCCAGATTGTGTAATGCATTCATACAAGTTCTAGCACTTTATAAATTGACTTAATTATCAGATCTCAGTTTTGGAGAAAAAAAGTTATTGTGGGAATACTGGCACTATAGCAACAGAAGGTAAATGCAGAATATTACACACAAATAAAATATAAATAGCTGAAGACACTGACAAAAATTTCTATTTTGACAGTTATACAATATGGCCATAGATACACAAATTAACTTTAATATAACAAATGATTTATTATTAAACAAATGTATCAATATTAAATTTAGAAGATTTGACATCAATAGATCACAAACATCCAGTAATAAAGACAAACTGGACAAGTATAAAGATTTATAGTGAATATGTGTAAGTTTAGTAAATATGTAAAAGGGCAAAAAAACAAAATTTCCAGTCATTTTCTTCATTTTAAAGCATCTAGAAAACAATAAACAGAAAACAAATAAATCAGTAAAGTCAACTGTAAGAAACCCTCGTTTTCTATCAATTTTTATTCTGCGCCTTCTAATTAAACTCTCCATCCTCCCTGTTTGGAATGCTTTCATATTACATAAGTCCTGCCCCATTCCTTGATTTTTATTCAGTGACTTACATCCTCTCATGCTCCTCTTGTGTATGCTGAAGAGAAACAGATCCCTGTTGCTTCTCCACAGCTTTCTCCAAAGGAGTCAACACATCTTCCAGCTCCTCCTGCTCTGACAGGATAATGTTCAGTTTTTCTTCCAACCTGAGTAAAACATGTCAATAGAAGGGCTAATCAAACTGATCAAAAAAGTGATTAGTGTATATTCTTTTAGTCTAGGTCAATCTAAGGTTCTACCTTTTCTGAGCCAGTTTCACTTTTTGCACCTCTTCATGCAAAGCAATAATCTACAAAAAATATATAAAAATATAATAAAGTCAGAGTGAAATGTATTTAATAATTTTAACACAATATTAATTTTCTCAAATACATTCCAAATATGAAATTCAAGGCTCTAAGAATCTAAGGAAAGTATCCTAATGTTTCTCATAAATGCAAGCATAGAACATTACCTCCCAAAATAACCAGGCATATTCTCTTGCAGGCATCTGAAAATGTAGGTAGATTAATGGAATACGTTCCTACCTTCTCAGTATTTTCAATCAAGATGTGGTCCCAAGCATTGACTAGCATGGCTTGAAAAAGAAACTGTTTATCTTGTTCCTCTAGATCAAGGCTCCACTGGTTCACCAGACCCCCCAGGTGTCCATATGTCATCACGGGAGTTGTTATTGAACTAAAAAGTAAAATGATGCAGTAGAATCATATAGTCATACTATTATAAGTATGGCCATATTTTTTAACGAACAACATCAAGAGGATTCTGAGAAGAAAATGGCATGTCAAGAGTTTCTCATACTTGCTGCCCAGCAAAATGACCATTACTGGTAAAGATGACAGAAACATAACAGTCATTAAAATCTCTAGTGATTATCTTAAGGGAATATAGTAAATAAGGATTTATCAATAGAATGTTAAAGCTCTAAGAGCTGAAGACTGTTCCACAGTCTGCTCCCTCTCTATCACCAATCCCAGCTGTAAGGTTGGAAGAAGTTTCCTTGTAGGTGGATAGGGTCAATGAGATAGAACTTTTTCTCCCTCCACTTCTTGGTCAAAGTAATACATTCCTCCACTATCTGTGTAGTTTTAACAGAGTGGGTCTCCTCAACAGGGTGGAACCATGTGAAACTCCCAATTCCATTGCCAAGTGGTATTAAAAAAGTTGAGTAGCTAGCTGATCTTTGATCCCATAGTCAGTGGACCCAAGCCATTTTCTAAATCTGCGATGGGGAACTGTTGGTAGGGCTCACTGAGAAGGTAATCATCACAATTCCAGCCCTAGCAGAAGCAGGCAGTACTCCAATTTTCCCAGCAGGGTACTGTCTATAGGCTCTAGGCTGAATCTTAATCTCCACCAAGCAGCAATAAAACTCAAGTTAATGATGCAGAGTGAAGCAGACTTGGTCTCCAGTAGGCTTCTGTCCTTGCCTCTGGTGTCAATAGTAAATAGTGCAGGATTGAACATCTATGCCCATCTGCCTGTCATTAAGACTGAACAAGGGATTCATTAAGACTGAATTTGGGATTAGCAAGGACTCAACTTCCCATTAGCCCCAGGGACAGCAAAGTTCCATGGATGGCTTGATTTCTTTACCCATGGATACAACCAAGGCAGGACAAAGAAAGGTTAAGTAAGTACTCTGTCTCTCTTCTCCACAAGTCTTGTGTAAGCACAACCCAGTAGAGTGCTAAGCCTTCATACCAACTCATCATTAATGAGGCTGAATGACGTGATTTGAGATAGAGTAGTTCATGCCCCATTTCTCCTTGCATGAGTGGCATACAACAGGAAACTGGTTTTGCCTCTACCAGCAGCAACTAAGAAGTATGGATCAGGTCTCCATTGCCCCTTGGTTTAGGGTTGCAGGGGCCAGGTGAACACTGAGCTTTCATCTCAAATTAGAAGCAGTGATACAGTGCTTGTACCTCCACGAGGAATTAGTCAGTGGGACTAAGGCAATGGCTAAATGACCATATCATCCACATGCGTTGATGCAGTGTGTGTCACTGTTGTTCATTTACTGGGGTGATGTAGGCAAAATATAGAGGCAATATGAACACACAAACACACACACATACCTTGCACTACACCTCAGAAAGGGAACTGACTGAGGGGGAAAATGTAAATAGAAATCAAATTCTCCTAACATAATAGACAAAATATCTTGGATACAATAAAATACTAACCATCACACAAGTAACCAGAAACATCACAAGTCAGAAGAGCAAAGATAATCAAGGGATGCTAACACTGACAAATACCAGATGTTGGAATTATCCAAAAAGAATTTTAAATCAATCATCATAAAGAAAGACAAGCATTTTTGAATTCTTTCAAACAAATGAAAAAGCATTAAAATTTCAGGAAAGAAATGGAAGTCATGCAAAACGACCAGCTATTAAATATAAAACTTAAAAACAAAATAACTGAAATAACAAGCTTATTGGAAGGATTTAAACTTAGAGAAGAGCTGTCAGAAGATAAAAATCAGTGAACCTGAGGACCACAAAGAGAACATAGGCAGAAACAAATAAAAACTTATCTCAATAATCTGGAAGACAATAATAAAAATGTAAAATAAGATTTCCACAAACAGAAAAGAGAAGGGAACCAAAAAAAATACCCAAAAAAGTTTAAACCAAGTCTCCCCGTCCATCATTGTGGTATAGTTGGTAAAGCCACCTCTGCAATGTTAGCATCCCACATTGGTGCTGTGTTATCTCCCATGTGCTGGCTACTGAACTTCCTAGCCGGCTGCTCTGATAACTGCCTTGAAAAAGGAGTGGAAGATGCCTTAAATCTTTGGGCCCCTGTCACTCAGGTGACAGACCTAGAAGTTGTTTCTGGCTCTTGGCTTTGGCTTGGCAGAATTCTGGCCATCATGGCCATCTGGGTAGTAAACCAATACTGGAATATTCTCTCTCTCTCTCTGTAGCTGATTTTCAAAATAAATAAATAAATCTTTAAAAGTCCCCATATTTGGCAAAAGATATCAACCAACAGATTCAAAAAACGGAACAAACTCCAAGTAACTCAAACAAATCCATGCTAAGGTACATAATAATTAAACTTCTGGAAACTTTAAAGAAAAAAATATTGACAGCACCAGAGAAACAAAATGCATTACTTAAAAGTGAGCATTAATATGAATTACAGCACATTTCTCATCTAAAAGCATGGATGCTATATGAAATAAACACATTTTACAAGCACTGGAAGGACAAAAATATTGACAATGACTTCTATTTCTAGGGAAAACATCATTTGTAAATAAGGAAGAAATAAAGATATGTTCACACAAAGTCTAATCAAAATCATTAGCTGTCAAAAAAACCTACCCTGAAAGGTTAGCTAAACAGAAAGAAAACAAAAAAGAAGGCTTAGAACATCATCTAAAGGAAAGAATAACATCAACAGGTTAATAATAACAGGTTAAATGCAGGGCTAAATATACTATTCTAGTAAGTTTCTTAAATCATATTTGATGGTTGAAATGTAACAAAAATTACATTTCAATGTTATATGATGCTCAATGTACACAGAGGAAAAATTTAAGATGGTTATACTTCAAGCGGCAAGGAGGTTAAAGGAAATTAAGTGAAAATAAGGTCTCCAAGCTTTACCCAAAGTATAAACTGTTAATACAACTAGATTGTTTTAACTTATACATATATATTGCAATACCTAGGACAAAAGTTTGTAAGACAAAATAAAAATATATTAGAAAGCACTAGTCCGAACACAATGAAACTCTAATACAATATTCAAACAGCCAATAGGAAGGTTTTAAAAGAGAGAGAGAGAAACACAGTAAAAATCAGAGATAACGAATAGAAACACTAAAATGGCAGACTTAAATCCTAACATGTCTGTAATTATCACACAAATAAATGTGATAAATATGCCAATTAAAAGAAAAAAATTAGCAGAGTGGTTAAAAATCAATTCAACAATACACTGTTCATGCAAAGTTCAGTTCTAACATATAATGATACAAGTAGGTTGAAAGTAAAAGGATGGAAAATATGTGTATCCTACAGGATTAATTTTCTACAGGAAATGACAATATCAATATCAGATAAACTAGACTATAAGTCACAAAATTATTACTGCCAGAGATAGACATTACATAATGACAAACTAATTAAGGCATCAGGAAGGCTAGCAATCCTAAATGTTTAGGAACAAAATAGTAAGAGACTTGGAGCACGCATATGGCCTGGTAGTTCAGATAGTTAAGATGCCCACAAGAGTACAAGGGTTCAATGCTGAGCTCCAGTTCCTGATTCCTGCTCCCTACTAATGTGGACCCTAGGGAAGTAGTGATGATGGCTGAAAAGAATCGGAGTTCTGTCATGAAAGTAATAGATCTGGATTGAGTTCCTGCTTTCCTGTTTCCACCTGGCCCATCTGCAGGTATTCCTGGCACCTGAGGAGTGAATCAGTAGATAAGATATCTCTCTCTGTCTCTTATAATCAATCAATAAACAAAGAATTGTGTTAAAATACACACACAGACAGCCTTAAAAATATGGAAGAGGGGCTGAAAGGGTGGCATAAAAATGTAATCCTCTACCTGCAGTGTAGGCATTCCATATGGGCACTGGTCGTGTCCCAGCCACTCCACTTCCCATTCAATCATTCAGCTCCCTGTGTATGGCCTGGGAAAGCAGTGGAGGATGGCCTAAAGCCTGGAGTCCCTGTACCAGACATAGGAAACCCAGAAGAAGGTCCTGGATCCAGCTTTAGACTGGCCCAGCTCTGGCTGTCACAACCATCTGGGAAGTGAACCAGTAGATGGAAGAGATCTCTCTCTCTCTCTCTCTCTCCCTTTCTCTTCCCCCTTTTTGTAACTTTGGGTTTCAAATAAAATAAATATTTAAAAAAATATGAAACCAAAAGTGATACAGCTAAAACAAAATTAAACAAAAACACAAAAGCAGTTTTTAAGTGTCCATGGCAGATCATATCTTCAGGTACAAAGCAAACCTAGACAAACATAAAAAAACTCAAATCATATAGAACATCCTTTCTGACCATAATGGAGCCAAATTAGACATTAATATGGAAAGGAAAAAAATCTCAAAAGATTTGGAAACTAAACAACATACTTCTAAATGACACATGGGTCAAACAGGAATTTTTACAAAAGAGAAAAAAAAATAAACAGCCAGAACAAGTTTACTGAAGGAGTCAACTTGAGAAGGGCCGGCTACCAATATGAACACAGGATGAATGTGTAGCATGTGGCAGAGAGTCACAAAAGAAATTTTAAGTATATAGAACAGAATGAAATCACAACAAAACAAGACATATGGAATACAGCTAAGGTAGTGCTGAGAGATATTTATAGCATTGAACGTTTCTATTATACAACAGAAACGCTCTCAAATCAATAGTCTAAATTTACACCTCAAACTAGAAATAAAATAAACTCAGTACAACCAGAAAGATGTAAGAAAGTAGGTATAAATAAGAATCGGAAATGTGAAAGCAACACCAGCAGAGAATAATCAATATAACACAAGTAGGTTCTTCAGAAAATGATCAATAAAATTTATCAAAGGAAACCACAAACTACCAATACCATAAATGAAACTGGAATATGCTTACAGCTATTAAAAATGCAATAAGGGAATAATAAGGACAACATTACAATAATAAATTCTACAATTTAGAAGAAATGGGCCAATTTCTTGAAAAATTTAACACTGCTGAAATTCATGCAAGAGGAACTAGATAACATGAACAGTGTAAGAACAACTTAAAAAACTTACTTGTATTTTAAAATGTCCTGTAGGGCCTGGCACGATGGCTCCGTGGCTAAATCCTCACCTCACATACGCTGGGATTCCATATGGGTGCCGGTTCATGTCCCGGCTCCTCCATTTCCCATCCCTCCCTGCCTATGGCTTGGGAAAGCAGCAAAGGACAGCCCAAGGTTTGAGACCCTGCGCTCACATGGGAGACCTGGAAGAGGTTCCTGACTCCTGGCTTGAGATCCGCTGAGATCCAAGCACTGTGGCCACTTGGGTAGTGAACCACTGGACAGAAGATCTTTTTGTATCTCCTTCCCTCTGTAAAGTCTGCTTTCCAATAAAAATAAATAAATTTCTTTTTTAATGTCCTGTAAAATATCTAGAACTATCTAGGACCAGAAAGTTTCACTGGAGAATTCTGCCAACATTTAATGAATCAACACAAATTTTATATAATGTTTTCTATAAAACGAGAAAATCAAATCTTTGCAAGATCCTGTTATAAAGCCAGTGTTATTCTGATGTTAAAACCATGAACAGGAAATTTTAAAAATCACAGAAAATAATAGTAAACCAAATAATATATTTAAAAAATTATACAACATGGTCAAATGGAATTTAATTTACATATGCCGAGAGTGAATGACCACCAAAAAAAAAAAAAATCAATCAGGGAAAAAAAAATCTAGAAAGACTGGAGCAACTGAGACTGAAAAATCATGAGAGACAAATGCATCCAACTGATTTTTGACAAAGGTGCAAAAGCAATTTTACAAGTGGAAGATAGCCTTTAATCAAATGATGTTGGAAAAACTGAACATCCATAGGGGGAAAAAAGACCTCAATGTAAATTTCACACCTTTTATTTAAAACTCAAAATGGATCAGCAGCTTGAATTTAAGATATTAAACAGAATTTAAGATATTAAGACAGAAAAAAAATAGGAGAAAACCTTTGGTAAATGGGGTTAGGTAAAGAGTTCTTCATACTGAGCCGAAAGACAAAAAAACTAAAAGCTTTTGTTCAGAAAAAAAAGTTAAGAGGATAAAAATTTAAGCTCCAGAGTTAGAGAATATATTTATAAACGACATATCTAGCAAAAAACTGGTATGTAGTATATACACTAAGCAACTGAACAGTTAAAAAAACCTTTGAACATATGAATATAACTTTACCAAAGAGAATATAATGATAGAACATAAATACATGAAAAGATGTTAAGTATCAATAGTTATCAGGGAAATACAAATTAAAAACCATAATAAGATATCAGGTCACATCTATCATGAGATCTAAAATTTAAAAAATTGTTATGACAGCAAATCTAAGTGAGAACATGGACAGTCTGGCTCACTCATACTTTGCTGGTGAACATGTAAGATGTCAAAGTCACTATGGGAGAAACAACTTGGCAATTCTTTTAAAGTATAAAGATGCAACTATGATGCCATCCATATGAGATTAATGTTCTCTCTCTCTCTCTCTCTCACACACACACACGCACTATACACAAATGTTCACACCAATTTCATTTAAAAGAGCCCCAAAATTGGGAACAACCTTAGATGTCCACCAACATAGGAATGATTAAACAAACAGTAGATCCACAATATTATGGAATATTACTCAGAAATTTAAAAAAAGAACTACATGAAACAACGAAGGTGGAACTCATGAAATTACACTGAACGAAAAAAACCAATTAACCAATTCAATACCCAAGGGTTATTTGTACATAATCCCATCCATACAATATTCTTTCATATGAAGATTATAGAAATAAAGAATACAAGTGGTGTTCAGAGTCAGGGAAAGGTGGGAAGGTATTGAGTGTGGCAGTAAAACAGCAAGTGAAGTTCTTGCGGCAATTTAATTATACTATATCTTGAGTGTATCAAAGTCAATATCCTAGTATTGCAAGATTTTATCTTTGAAGGAAATGATATAAAGCACACACAGGATGTTTTGTATTATTTCTTAAAAGCACACTAAATCTATAACAATACTGAAGAAATTTAATTTTAAAAGAAATACATGTTAGGTAAGAGCATAATACAGTCTGCAATAATGCTGAATATTATTGTAAAATACAGGCAACAATGGGAAGGAGAGATGAAGAAAGGAGAAAAGGAAGGAAAGGGGGGAAAGCACTACACCTACAAAACTGTAAAAAGGAAAATAGCAATTTAAAAAGACACTGGAAAGAGAAAAAAAGTAACAATGAAGGTTCTAGAGTTCCCCTGGTTTACCCATTATCAAGTGTATGTTCACAAGCAAACTATAAAATTTAGATGTGATTTTTATGTACTGTGGTCTTGCCATCTACAAATAGGAAAAAAAATCACCTATTTCATAGGCTTATCATGAGGATTACACAATATGTTTGTAAAGCACTGCCATCTTGCTAAACATACAGTGATTTCACAACAATTTAGGCAAAGATGTACTGTTCTTCAAATTTGAAGCTACAGAGATCTTTCTCTGCTCCTTCAAGTTAGTCATTTATCTGACTTTCAAAAATAGATTACGCCTTGCATGTGACAAACAGAATGGAACATGAAATTTCAGATAAAAAACAAGCTTACTTAACAGTCGAAGTGAAAGGTACCGAACGAACACTGCCTGGGTCAGCATTAATCCAAGCTGCTGCCAGTGGTTTTACACTCAGGGCAAAACCACTGCTAACTGTAGTGGTGGTAGTGGTGGTGACAGTAGTGGTGGTTGTTGTTGCCGTTGTAGCTGGAAAACAAAATGTGCAATGTTAATAAGAAAGGAGAAACTTGTGCTTTAAGCCTTGATAATTCATGTTGATAAATACTAATGGATCCTTTGAAAATGTGGCTTTGAACTCTAAGTTGTGGATTTGAACCAAAAACTGTTTCCATATGAAGTGACACATGGCTGGCCTGGTATTTGGACTAGCCTTCCTGTTGAACTAAAACAACCTAAAATTACCTAATTGGTCTTGTAACTATTAGAGAAATACAATCAATCCTGAAAGCTCTCCCAGGAAAGAAAACTCCAGATCCAAATGACCTCCTTGCTAAGTTTCATTAAACATTCAAGAAAAAATTACAATTTGCACAAAATCTCTATACATCTGTGTCTCTGCATACTTACACGACTGTATTTCTACAATTCAGCCTAAGAAGTGAAACTACTGGATCAAAGGGTCAGCATGTTCTAAATTTTAATGTATCATGCCAAACTGCCCTACTAAAAGAATCCTTCTAATTTACATTCACTTCACAGGGGAGAGTACCTGCTTCTCTGTAGCAGTTAATCATGGGTATATAGTTCACAAACCTAATAGGCAAAATCTTTATGAATAATCCAGATGCCTTCTTCTACATGCTTTTGATCTTGCACCCCTACTAAAATGTCTTGCTCTCTATATCTAAAATCCTAAGTATCCTGCATGGCTTCAATCAAATTCTTTGTTCTGAACTCCTATATAGCACTTTTGATTTTTACAACACACGAAGAAACTAAAGAATAAAGCACCAAAAAAAATTGAGGCTGGTGGGAAATGGAAATGTTTTCTTTTTCATTCCCAATAGTTTCAAATGTTCTTACACTTAAAACGCTGCTTCTGTTACAAGAATACTTTTTGAAAAGTCATTATATGGTCACAGTTGTTTGTTTCGTTTATGTTAGCCTTGCTTTCCCAATTACCAATATTTTCAGGTTAATGGCTGTGGTAGTTAAATACATAAATCATGGTACCACCAGTCATATGCATTAATTATTTAAGAAAACTGGCCAAATCCTATTCTTGCTGAGGGAATAGGATTCGACATTCCTCTTTATTCCGGCAACTCTATGCTTTCCTTGTAGCTCAGAGTTGATTGGGCTAGGAATGTGCATGTGAAGTACAGAAAGCCATTACACATGTTATTAACCTGTGCAAAGTTTAAGGACAAAAAGCTCTACCCAAACAAGGATAAAGTGAATCAGAATCTCATTTATATTTTCAGAAATTTAGCAAAATGGTAGGAATCTAGTTCTAGGTAGACATATAGATATACTTCCAAAATATGGAAAGAATCAGACTCCAGGAAGAAATTAGGAAGTATTTCCCAAAATGTAAGAGAATACGTTTGATTAACTCATTCAAACTCTGAATAATTACTGCATTCCACAAAGAATGTTCTTTTTTAAAAAGCTTCTTATGAATTAGCATGATTTTCTAATAAACCAATCTGTATTTCTTCACATGGACAGATGCCTAAAGTTGTATGCTTTAGAAGAAGCAGCATATTTTTAAAAAATATTTATTTTATTTTCAATGGAAAGTCAGATATATAGAGAGGAGAGACACAGAGGAATATCTTCCATCCAATGTTTCACTCCTGAAGTGGCTGCAACAGCTGGAGCTAAGCTGATCTGAAGCTAGGAACCAGGAGCTTCTTCTGGGTCTCCCATGCAGGTACAGGGTCAAAAGACTTTGGGCCATCTTCAACTGCTTTCCCACTCCATAAGCAGGGAGCTGGATGGGAAGCATGGCTGCTGGGATTACAGCCTGCGCCCATGTGGGATCCCGCCATGTGCAAGGCGATGACTTTAGCTGCTAGGCTACCGTGCCAGGCCTGAAACAGCATATTCTAGGGATTCTATGCATATCTATAGCATACAACACACACACATACATATATAGCAAGAAAGATAAATAACAACTTTGAAGTTATATATATATATATATAAAGCAACTGAAACTGTCACTAGTGAAGAAACAGCCAAATAAAAACTACCCGAGGATGTTGAGCTTTGAGAAAGTAACACCTGTCAACTTAAAAATACTGTAAAGCTGAGTATTATTTAAAAAGCGAGATTACTTTTTAAACATTTTTACATATTTATTTTCCTTTATCTTTTATGCTGTTTTTCAGAGTCGTAAATTAGCTCTGGTATATTCAAATAACAATATTTCAATTAATGTCAAGAAACAGTGGTAAGTTTGAGAATAAACGTTGTAGCACAGCCTCATTTTGCAGCTCATACCTTTTGTCTAAACTAGTTAATATGGTCAATTCTCCATCATCTGTGTGGTAAACGGAAGTACAGTTTCATAAAGAATAACCAAACAGAGCCTGGAACTGTAGCCTAGTAGGTAAAGTCCTTGTCTTGCACACACCGGGATCCCATATGGATGCCAGTTCTAATCCTAGCAGCCCCACTTCCCATCAGTTCCCTGATTGGTGTCCTGGGAAAGCAGTTGAGGACGGCCCAAAGCCTTAGCACCCTGCACCTGTGCAGGAGACCCAGAAGAAGCTTCTGACAGCTGGCTTTGGATCAACTTAGACCCAGCCGTTACAGCTGCTTGGGGAGTGAATCATTGGACAGAAGATCTTCCTTTCTGTATATTTGACTTTCTAATAAAAATAAAATAAATACTTAAAAAAGGAATAACCAAACAAAATCTAAATTAACATTTAAATCTATCTCATTCTAATGAAGTTAAAAATAATATAAAATAGGGAAAATACTCTTTAAAAGATCATACTAATTTTCCTATCGTGTAGTAAATGAACAACTGTGTATCTTATGCTTTTGCTCAGAACTGACGTCATCACCTCACATTCATTGTCAAAACAGACTGATGAAAAGCAACCCTCTCTTATAATCTGCTAATTATATGTTGAGCAAAGAGTAATTCCATCTGAAAGCTGCTCTGTAAGGTTGGTCTATGAGATACAACCAACGTATCTAGGGTTATGGTAGAGATATTAAGAAGCCTGACAATTTATCCTTACTGATTCAACCTGTGATTAAAACAACGAATCCTCCCTTTTTTGGTATATTTTAGTGAAAACTACGTGTTGTTTTTCTGCAAATATGGTAACTTATAACGTTTTCATGACACATCCTTCACAACTCTCACAGGTTGGCCAGATAGCCTACTACATAGAAAAAAAAACTCAAAATGTTAATCATGTAAATAGAGACATTAAAATATTGTATATGTATATATACATACAAAGATATATACACACATATGTGTATGTGTGTGTGTGTGTATGTCTCAGTTTAGTAATAATTTAAGTTTAAAGTTTTGACTTTTGGGATGGGCATTATGGTGCAGTAGGTTAAGCCACAGCTTGAGACACCTGCATCCCATATTTGATATACAAATCCCGAGGTTAGAGTCCTGCCTTCATTTCTGATTCAGCTTCTTGCTAATGCACACACCTGGAAGGCAGATGAGGACTCATGTGGTTGTGTCATTGCAACTCATGTGATATCTGAATTCAGTTACAGGCTTTGGCTTGGCCTAGCCTCCATTGTTGGGGACATTAGGGAGAGTGAAATAGGATATGGACTATTTCTTTCCCTCTCTCTGACTCTTTCAAATGAAAAAAAAAACTTTAAAAAATACTGACTTTCAATCTATGTCTGATTTGAAAAATGTTTTATTTCAGCCTTAAGCAAATTTTTGAAAGTAAAAACAAGAATTTCCTAAAATGCAGTTCGAGTAAATGCAGTAAATGCAAATAATAATCTCTAACCATTCAACATACACAGCAATGCAAACTCAAGTTTTCTCCCACTGACAACTTCACTAACTCTTACATGGCAGGAAAAATTTAGAATAGGTCTAAGGAAGACATTCATATTCAACTTTGGGGGAGGATCAACTTTAACACAGGCCAAAACCTCAGTTAACTTTTACAGAAAATAAAACCTCTATGAATCCCCCAAAATTAAACACATTAAACACTGCAATTAGCAAGAAAAGCTCTTTTCTTTTTAAAGATATGTTTATTTATTTGAAAGGCAGAGTTAGAGAGAGATCTTACATCCACCGGTTCATTCCCTAAATATGCACAATGGCTGGAACTGTTCCAGGCCTAAGTCAGGAGCCAGGAGCTTTCTCCAGGTCTCCCATGTGGACAGCACGGGGCCCAAACAAAGGTTCTTACATTTAAAGGTTGTTAAGAATGTGACCACAGGGCTCAACACGATAGCCTAGTGGCTATATTTTTGCATTGCTAGTGCCAGGATCCCATATGTTTGCAGGTTTGTGTCCGGGCTGCTCCTTTTCCCATCCAGCTTCCTGTGTGTGGCCTGGGAAAGCAGTGGAGTACCGCCCAAAGCCTTGGGACCCTGCACATCCTTGGGAGACCAAGAAGAGGCTGCTGGCTTCAGATCAGATCAGCTACAGCTGTTGTGGCTACTGATGAGTGAATCAGTGGATGGAAGATCTTTCCATATCTCTTTCTCTCTGTAAATCTACCTTTCCAATTAAAAGAAAAAAAAATCTTTCAAAAGAAAAAATTGTAACCATAGTTTTTACTGTAATAATCTCACTCAAAGAGTAATATGTTGGTATGAATTGCCTAATTCTAATCATTGGCAATCATCTATATTGCTGAACTTTTTGTATATTCTGATGAGATGGTCAACACCCATCTAGACAACATAAAAGCTATAAAATTATGACCTATTTACTGTGGATTTATGTAGCACATGTTCAATGAGTATCCCAACATGTTTCAATAATTCTAAAATCTTACTAGATGCAGTACAGCTGCTCCAAATCTCAAAGTTCTACCAGCAAGTGTCCAAATTGAAGTTCTTGGGACACCAATTACAGAGAATAACACAATGTTAACTAATGCCCTTTAGTCAAAAACAATGAGAAATTTATGTGGAGATTTTTTATCTAAAGAATTTTTCAGAAACTTTTGATTAAGCTTAAAAACCCATGATCAGTCCTTTTATATAAAATGTCTAAAAAAGGGAAAGTAAGTGTTGGTATCATGTGTTTTTTCTGCATAGACTAGGTTTATTGCCCTTAGATTTCACCGAACAGAACTAGAACATGACATAGGACTTACTTTCCATTTTACCTTATTCCAACACTTACTTTCCATTTTACCTTATTCACATGAATAATAAGAACTTCTACTTATACATACTCGGTAAAACTCCTACACTTCTTATTAGTAACAGTTTCAAGAAATAGCCTAAAAATATCACAATAATCAATTATGGGCTTAAAATTGTCATTTTAAGCTCCAATAGCAATGTTACCAAGAAGATTCTAAGCTAAAGTCAATCAGGCTCCTAAAGCAAAGCTGCTGTTGATGTCAGTAGGTATAGATGGGTTCAAGCATAATACAGAAGACACATAGCTTATATTGGCAAATTCAGTTAAATAGCATCATAAAAAATATATAGTATTGTCTTTGACAAATGGCTTACGTGAGAGCTTAGTAGCAACCAAGCTGATAGAAGTATTGGACACTGAAGTGAATGGCATGGTGCTTGAAATAGTGGTTTCATCAGTAGATACTGGAGCCAAATCTAAGAATCAATGTAACAAGCAGAAAGATGTCATTCAAAATAGCTTTTTAAAAAGTAAAACACCATCACTGTAAGTTTCCTTGATATGGAGAAATAAAATACAAGTAAAGAAAACCATGTACCCTGAAACCTAAATAAATAGACAAAATAAAACCCAGATTATGAAAATGGATAATCAGTATGGCTAAGTACAGTCACTCTTTTGATACTATCATAACAAAGACACTCTACATTACCAATAGAATAAACAAGAGGGCCCAGTGCAATGGCTCAGTTGGCTAATCTTCCCTTTGCATAGCGCCAGTATTTCACATGGGTGCCAGTTCATTTCTCGGCTGCTCCGCTCCCCATCCAGGTCCCTGATTGTGACCTGGGAGGGAAGTGGACGATGGCCCAAGGCCTTGGGACCCTGCTCTGGCATGGCAGATTCAGAAGAAGCTCCTGGTATCTGGCTTCAGGTTGGCTAATTTCTGACCGTTGCAGCCATTTGGGGGGTAAATCAGCAGATAGAAGGTCTTTCTGTCTTTCCTTCTCTCTATAAATCTGCCTTCCCAATAAAAATAAATAACTCTTTTTAATAGACAAAAGAAAAGGACCCACTATCAAAATTGTGACATAAACAATCCCATGGATATGGTTCCCACTAAAACATTTGTAACTGGCAAAACATGTTTTATTAAAAAAAAAAAATACTGGAAATCACCAGAAGCTGTCCTGAGGGCATACAGGAAAATACAAAAGATTTATTCAAGAAAATCTAAGATTCAGTATTCCGACAGTGAAAGACTGTAATGGCATCTGAGCCACATGCACTCATACCTCACTGCTCATTTTGATGGGAAACCAAGAAGGCTGACTCCCTCATGTCTCCAGTTCCCAGTCAAGGGATAAATTATATCTCAATGAGAGGGAAAAACAACTCCAGCAGAGCTGAAAATCCTGATGAATATATCCAAAAGTTCAGGGGGCACCCTTCCTTTATCACATCTCTACTCACAGTAAAGAAGTTCATTACAAACAGAGCTCACCCTGACCCTGATTGCTTGATCCCAGCTCAAGTGAAGGCATAAGTTCCAAGTATGAAGATGTAAGCAAGAAGTGCAGTGGCTTTTAAGGTTTCGTTGCATCCAAAGCCCTGGCTCAAAGATTTTGCTGAGGGATTTATTAGAACAGAGAGTTCCCATGCTATACCTAAGAGAACTATATGGGAATAGAATATGAGATTGCTCAAGCCAAAGGACACTCTGTAAATAATATAAATTTTGAAGATATATTTTGTTTATTTCTTATTGGAAATACAATTAGGGGATAAGAGGAGGTAAAAGATTATCCAGAAGCTCAGCGCAATGCCTCAATTGCCTAATCCCCCCTGTACAAGCGCCAGGATCCCATATGGACGTTGGTTAAGTCCCAACTGCTCTTCCCATCCAGCTTCCTGCATATGGCTTGGGAAAGCAGAGGAGGAAGACACAAAATCTTGGGACCCTGTACGTACATGGGAAACTGACAAGCAGCTCCTGGCTTCTGGCTTTGGACTCACTCAGCTACAGCTGTTGTAGCCATTTGGGGAGGGAACCAGTGGATGGAAGATCTTTCCATCTCTACTTCTATCTGTGAATATGCCTTTCCAACAAAAATAAATAAATCTTTCCAGAAAAAAAAAATGGGAAAAGTAGGACTATTTCTATTCACAGATGGCACGATCATTATTACAGAAAATTCTAAGGAATTACTAAAAATGGATTAATACAATAAATAAGTTTTAAAAGGCTATAGGATATACAACCAATATTAAAATAACTCACATATTCATATTATAACAATGGACAATACACAAAAATGAAATTAAGAATCCAAGGGGTGGCACTGTGACATAATGTGTTAAATCATGGTCTATAAAGGTGGCATCCCATATGAGTAAGGATTCAAATCTCAGCTGTTCCACTTCCAGTCCAGTGCCTTGCTAATGTGCCGAGGAAAAGCAATGGAAGATGGCCTAAGAACTTGGGGTCCGGCTACCCACAGATATGGGAAATTCAGTTGGAATTTCAGGCTCCTGGCCTTGGCTTATAACAGTACTCATTTGGGAAGTGAACCAGTGGATGGAAGATATTTTTCTCTCTCTCTCTCTCTCTGTCTCTGTGTGTCTTTCTCACCCTATCTCTTCCTCTCTCTGTAACTGTCTTTCAAATAAAATTAATCTAAAAATAACACTGAAGAATCTCTACATATATTGATTGATGTGAAACATTTACAGATTTTTAAAAAAATTGTATGAAGTGACTTTTTATTTTTATTTCCAGTTTAATTTTTATTTCCAGTTTATTTTTTGAACCATTGCACTGCATTATTCAGTTACAAACAAATCAATGGTTTTCTCCTCAACATAACATTTATGTGTTATATATATTTTAAGTGTTTACTATTTTCCACCTTTAATTCACCTAAGATTTTTCATTAACATTTAGGTGAAAGCTAATCCCCTTTCCCCCCAATGAGACTGTCCAGTTACTGTCATTTATTTAGTCATGACTCCATCCTCTCCTTCCCCACCCCCGCCACCATGGACTTGAAACATGACTCTCACAAACACAAGTTTGTTTTTGTACTTTAAACATAGAATATTTTCATATATTTTCCTACAAGAACTTCACCAGTACTTTCATTAAAGTACAAGATGGCTAATTTCAGGCATTTATTCACCCATTTGAACTTCAGAATCTTGTAAAGCCTGTCTCTCCTTTCCTTTCCCTAAAGACTCTCATTACATTTTTACAAGAAATGCATTAAATGGATAAATTAAATATGGAGATAAATGGCATTTTTATATTACTGACTGCATTCTGTGAGTCTCTTCATGTATTCGAATCTTCTTTCACATTCCTCTGTGAAACTCTGAGGTTTTCTTCATCCAGGTTATGTATGTTTTTAAAAGTTTATTTCTAGGCATTTCATACTTTTGGTTGAATTTGTTAACTGGACCTTCATCCATTCTCAACTACAATTGCTGAAACATGGAAAAACTATTGATTTTTGTGTTATTTATTTTGTACTGGTCATATTACTGAAACCTCATCACTAGCCATAATTAAATTTGCACTAGAATTATGCCTGTGTTTTAAAATCTTGATCATTTGTCTCAGATACTGGCATAATTTCAGCAGCTTGAATTTAAATCATTCACTCAGAGGTAGCTAAGGAAACAAATGCCACTTAATATGAGTTGCTTTAAAGTATAATGAGTTTTACTGTTAAACAGAAAAGAGCCTCAGAGACAAAGTTTTATCTTCCTAATCATGGGTAAATAAGCCTTTGTTGGGTGAGCTATCCTGTGTACTGTAGGATGTTCAGCAAAATCCCTGGCCTCTACGCAGTAGATTTTAAGTTTTGACCATCCAAAAAAAAAAAATGTCTCCAGACATGGCCAAATATTCTGAGGTGGAAGAGCGGGGTACAAAATCATCTGGAGTTGAGACCCACTGGAGAAGAGCACTTCAACATTGTAATTTCCTCCGTCCATCTAGAGCTACGAGGATATCAAAATCTTTAATTGTTTATGGTTAAGAACATAACAAAATGCTAACTGTGTTAAAATTTGGGAGGCACAAAAAGGTTTTGTTTTGTTTTTTTTCATAAAACTAAATACGGTCATGTTACAATAGCTAAAATGGTGATACTAGAACAAAAATAATAGTTAATAGAACAGAATAGGATATCCAGAAACAGAGTCAAGTCTATATAATAATTTGCTGTACCAGAAGGCAGTGATTGTAATTAGTAAAGAAGGACATATATCACAAAATACAATTGTTCAATTCACTCACGGATAATTTGGGGAAGATTCTTTTAAAAATAACCATTAAAAACAAATAAATACTGAGGTAGAGTGTCATATATACATATACTTAGACAGAGAAATCCAGAAGATTGAACGATTTGACAAAAATAAAAGCTACAATTTGAAAGGCTTCCATTTCTTGAGAGTTGCATAAGATGTACTTTTCCTTTTCACCCCTGCTAAACACAACCAAGACCTCTGGACTTAAAATTTGAAATAAATATAAGAAGATTCCTAGAAGTGGAAAAACTGTAGCAAATTGGATACAGATTTTAGGACCAAATAGACAGTGCTAAGTTCTTTCAACTTCCTTTATAATTTCCCAGGCTTGCAGTTGAACAGACTAACAAGCCAGAAATACCAGTCCAGACTTTCCAACACAAAAAGGAAAGGGAAGGCCAAGCATACAGCAGCTTTTTCACCCTCGACCGCAGTTTATGAACTTTAGCTTCACTGTGAGGGGGGGTTGGGGTGGATGCATAGATAAAAATCTTCACTTCTACTACCAGAAATCAGGAGATTCTTACTTCAATATGTCCACAGCCACCAACACCAAGTGAGGAAACAAGTTCCACTCTCAAATGCAGTAAGGAGACAGTACTCTTCTTCCCCTGTCAAAGCAATGTCAAATCAAGCCAGCTAAAGTAAAAGGTTTAAATCAAAGCCAGATTCTGGACATGAAATATGAAAATGTTCAAGTTCCAATAAAAAAAAAAAACCTCATCCAACCAAGGACCAGGAAGGTCACAAGCTGAAAAGAAAAAATATATCAGTATATGTTAACTGATGAAGATTTAAAATATTCATGACAAAAATGCACTAAACTGCAACTACAAGTACAGTTAAAACACACACACATATGCACACGCACACACACTAGCCTCAAAAAAAATTGAAAAGAATGGAAGAGCCCAGCAGCAGAATAGAGGGTAAAGACAAGAATTACTGAACTAGATGACAGAATAACAGAAATAAACTAATTTGAATGACAGAGAAAAATAGTCTGAAAAAATTAACAGAACACCATGCCCTTTGGAACTATAACAAAAGATTTAACATTCCTGTCATCAGAGGCAAGAAGAAAAAGGCAAGGCTACAAAAGAAATAATCGCTGAAAGTTTTCCAAATTTGGCAAGAAACATAAACTAATAGACTCAAGAAACTGAATGAGCTCAAGAAGGATAAATCCAAATAAGTCCACACAAAGACATAATAATTTTTGAAAACTAATGATTAAAAAAAATCTCAGAAGCCGAAAAAGAACAACAGCATCCAAACAATAAAGGAAAAAATATCTGGATGACAGAGAATTTCTCATCAGAAACCACAGAGGCAAGAACTAGGCCAATATTTTTTAAGCACTGAAAGGAAAGAACTGTTAACCCAGAACTAATAAAAATATCCACCAGAAATTAGGAAGAAATCAAGATACTGAGAGATGAAGGGAAACTAAAGAGGACTTGTTATTGGTGGAATATTCCAAAAGATTGGCTAAAGAAAACTCTTTCAACCAAAAGGAAATGATTAAAGAAGAAATATTGGAACCTCAGGAAATAAGAAATAACAAATGAAAGCAAAACTATGTGTAAACACAACAGGTTTTCATTCTCATCTTAAGTTTTTACTAATTATGGCTGATAACTGAAGTAAAATTTAGAATCCTGTCTGATGTAGCACTCCAAATGAATACAGGGACTATTAATGACAATTACATTGCAAGTAGGGATATTTAAAACACATACCAGGAGGGAAAAAAATTTCTAGTTCATTCAAACTGGTACAATGATAATATCAGTAGACATGACAAGTTATTAAGTTATTTCTTCTCTCCAAAAAACAGCTAAAAAAGCTATGAAGAGAGATACTCTTAGACAATAAATAAATCAAGATGTGTAACAATAGGAAGGGAAGAAATGGGAAACAGAAAAGAAAGATATAAAAAAAGCAGACTTAAGTTCTGCAGTAGCAATAATTATAGTACACTGAATGACATACATATATATCAAATGACAATTAAAAAGAGAGAGTGGCAGATATTTACCAATATATATGTTAACATATATCTGACAAAGGGGATTAAAATATACCATGATCCCAAAATAAATATTATTTACAGTAAATTCATTTCAAAATAATGTTACAGGCAGGTTGAGAGTAAAATAATAGAAAATATATACCATTCAACATCAACTCAAATTCAATAGGAGGGACTGGCATTGTAGCACTGCAGGTTAAGACAAAGTTATGACACCTGAATTCCCTATCAGTGCCAGCTCAACTCCTGGCTACTCTTCTTCCAATCTTGCTTCCAACTGCCACGTCCAGGGAGGCAGTGGATGACAATTCAAGAGCTTTGGCCCCTGACACCCACGTGGGAGACCTGGACAGAGTTCTAGGATCCTAGCTTGGGTTTGGTGCAGCCCTGGATATTGCTGCCATCTGGAATAGGAACGAGCAAATGGAAGATCTCAATCTTTCATTTAATCTCTCTTCCCTTCCTTTTGTTTTTCTCAGGTATACACAAAAGATTTAAAATTTTAGAAGACAACAAGAATATATATCTACAAACACAAATCTATGTAACTAGTATATAATTTGGTGAAAAAAATCATCCTTAAACCAAACTGAAGATGAGATGGCAATGCTATTTTAACTGCTAAATCAACAAAGCTTAACACATAAACACACAAAAAGGATAACATACAACACTTCAGGGAAATGCAAACTTTCATAGCAACAACAATAGATAAATGAGTGCCTACTGCAGCCAGGCAAAGGTCTAAGCATTTTACCTGTATTAAGCATTGAGAGATTAAAGTAATTTGTTCAGAATCATAGAACTATCAAAAATGGCAGGGCCAAGACTCAAACATTTACTTCTTTGTTGTTATTTTAAAAGGATATGTATTATTCATGACACCAAATATTCATTAATACACAATTAAAATGATGCCCCCAAGGTAGTTCCCAAATATTCTGGCATTACAATTATTTTAATGCTCTAGTTCATCTTCTATGCCACATGCTATCTTAACAAATAATTTTGGTGTTCTTCTCACTATCAACTAAAAATTAATAAATACATTTTTCTATATTATCTATAACTTTTAAATATTTTTCCTTTTAGTTGTTTCCAAAAGCTCTGGAGAAACAAAACATGTAGTTTAATAAAATGTATCATAAGTAAAATGGTTAACATCTAATCCATTGTATTTTCCCATATGCTAAAGCATCCACAATAAAATCAAATTTATATGGTTCATAAACCAGAACTCTTTACTAACTGCAATTTGGTTTTCAAGATCCTGAATAGCTACTAATTAATGTTCAATATAAGTTAAGTGCATTTTACTGAATCATAATTTGGAGAGTGGTAATCTATATATAGTATGTAGATATGGCTAAGCCAAAATATTTTATCAAGAATATACAATTCCCCAACTATGCCATATAATTAATTGATTTTATTATTTTTTATTGTGTATCACTCTAAGTACATTCCTTTTTGTTCTATTACATGTTTTGATAAACCTCATTTAAGAGTTTTATTTCTCAAAAGGAGAGTATATAGACAGACTGTGAGCAGAATTTATTTGTTAAATAAATGAATTAAATAATTGACCAAAACATTTCATTGTAAATCTAACACTACAATATAACAATGCGTCTGGACTGCTAGTTCCCATAAGGTTGTAACTTTTCCCAAAACAGATATTGTTTGGTTCAAAACTAAAAACCACAAACCAGTAAGGGCAGTTTACATTTAATTTCTACTACATTCACATTCATTAATGACACTAACTTCCAACAAGTGAAGTGACCATATTGGGATTCTATCAATTAAATAAGAACGTCAAAATCAATCCAGAGGCTGTGCCTCTCCATTAGAGAGCAAGCTCAAACTTTACCCATAGGCTCTCTGCAAGGTTGAAAGGAGCAAATGGTTGTGTGGCAATTGTTCCACTTAGCTGCCTAAGTAGCATCCATGAGGTAGAAATCCTGTGCTTCCAGTCTGAAGTGTGCCATTTCCACAGATGAATGAGATGCCTGTGGCTATTTACAGACTAATAAGAAGAAGTGGAAGCTGAGCCAAAGGCAAAGGAGCTGGATGTCATCCCCTGGGATTGGGTACTGCTTGTTCTAGCACTTATAAGAGTGCTGGTACTCAGTCCCAAAGCCCAAGGATTAGACTCTAAATTTTTTAGAAGCAGTATCATTTCCATTTAATTTTAGTATCTCTACACTGAACAGAAAAAAAGGTGAAATAAAGGTATGCATCTTGTAACAATTTAAATGGCAGCTAGATAGCAGCTCCTGTCAAATAAAATTTTAAATATGAAGTTTTTAAGATTTTATTGTATGGTTTACCTCAGTTTAGTAAGATAGCCAGATATAAGACTACATGTACAAGGTTCCATATTTGTTCAGCCACAGATAAAACTTACCTAATTTTATCCACTCCGAAGAGGAAAAAATTTCAAAGCATTTTAATAGAAAATGAATACTTTAGAAAATTACATTTTCAGTAGAGACATTAGGACTTACATTTCCTCTGCCAGCGTGGCAAACTTTAGTAAATAACAGAAACTTTTGTTTCAGACAGTCACAAAGCCAAACAAGAGCCACCTTTTTAATATAAATTCTAAAAGTTTAATTTATAATTGACATAAAATTCTACATATTTTAAATGCATTTGATGTCATGAAAAATATTTCAATATTTTGTTACCCCCCTCAAATAAGATTATTTAATACTCAATTACATGTTATTACATAATTATAATAACATAGGGAAGAGATCCAAAGGGATGCTACTGGCCATGAATCTAATTGCATTTGTATAAAAAAGCATTCAATGAGTATCTGCTTTAAAATTCTGATATGCAGGAGAGGAAAACTGCATAAACAAGGTCATTACAATGATCAATAAATAAAGATCTCTCCAGAGAAACATTTATTAAGCATGGAGCCCAATTTCAACATGATGTATGTCCAAATCTCAATGCCTATTCCTCCAGTGGCTCACAAAAGCAAAACCACAGATCAGATTTCTTTCCTTTTTTTTTTAAATTTATTTTTATTGGAAAGTTAGATATGCAGAGAGAACGAGAAACAGAAAGGAAGATCTTCCGTCTGCTGACTCACTCTCCAAGTGGCCACAATGGCTGGAGCTGAGCCAACCCGAAGCCAGGAGCCAGGATCCTCTTCAGGGTCTCCCATGCAGGTGTAGAGTCCCAAGGCTTTGGGCTGTCCTCTACTGCATTCCCAGGCCAAAAGCAGAGAGCTGGATGGGAAGTGGGGCTGCCGGTTTTAGAACTGGCACCCATATGGGATTCCAGCACGTTCAAGGTGAGGACTTTCGCTGCTAGGCTACTGTGCTGGGCCCCACAGATCAGATTTCAATATGCTTGGTGCCTCAAATACAAGATGGCTTTAATTTGTAAGAGTATCTTAGAAATGAATAGTCCAAGTATTTGACTTAAAATGCCATATTATTTGTCTACCCTGTCCGTGGTCTAAATCTGAAATTTGTCTTTGAAAGATTATTTTGCAGTCCCTAAATGAATCAAAAACTGTACTGATGTTCTTACTCTAAGGAAAATCTACTCCTGACTGGGGCACAAGTAGATGCAGTTGGTGTTGCTAGGCTAAGCTGTATAGTCCATCTTTCCAGAATAAAATTACTGAATAAAATCTGGCTGATAGAAGTTGAAGATGTACTTACAGTTGGTTATAATGGAGTCCAGAAATTAATACCTCCTATACCAGGTGTAAAGAAAATCAACTGTGCAGTTGGAGTGGTGGTCATTGTCTTTGCAGAGCTGGAAGTGAACTCACCTGTATTGTTACTTGTTTCTCCAAAAATAAGCCTGCTCATAATTCCAAACCCTAAAAGGGAATTAAAAAAAAAATAGAGATCTTATGGCAAGCTGCAAATCATGATGGTAGGTATAGATCTTATTGGAATCATTCCACACAAGCCAAATTCCTAGAAATATCAAGCAGAAATCATTTTAAAAATACATATGCAAAAAACACAAAGTTTTTCTAGAAATAAAATCAATTACCCAAGTGTCAAACATAGAGAGGACTGTTATATACAAGCAGAAGCTGATGCTACTTAGCCCAAGGAAAAGCTAAATGAGATAAATATTTTAACATCCTGAAATACAATGACGGACTATAGATTGTTTGAGGCTAAAGAATAAGGCTGTAGGCCCCTGAATCAGCAGACACCTAGTGGAGCCCAAATCTGGAAAACAACAACAGAAGAATGGAAATGACATTGGGGAAACGCAGGGAACTCAAGCTGGGGAGAGATGTGTGATGGCTCAAAATCATTGTACTTTTCTGGCGCAGAAACTTCAAGCTAAGATGCTAACTGTAAAATTGGATTGGAGTTTATGAAACCTTCAAGGTTCAGGCAGGTTGCCCATGACATTTCTCAACAAGTATATCTCCACTTCCTAGGTCACACAGGGTCTCACACACACACACACACAACAACAACAACAACAACAACAACAACAACAAAATATACAGATGATGAATTTAGAGAATTACAAACATCTAAGCAAGTCGTCTTTTGATTACTAGCCTAAAAAATTTTTATCTCATCTAATAAATTACATACAATAGGGCTATCTGAATGGCACATTAAACTAATTTTATGTGTTCAAAAGCCTAAAGAAAGTAGAACTATCCATGAAAAAAAAAAACAAGTGAAAATGAAGGAGAATCAAGAAAAAAAAAATAAAGAAATGTGTACCACCTTTAGAGATAAACAGGCTCAAGAGATGGATTTATATAACATAACAGGCACAACTGAAGGGGAAAATAAGTGGAAAAAGGAACAGAAAAATTCTGCCAGAACACAGGGCAGATAAAGTGATGGGGAAAAAGAAAGAAACTAAGAGTAAGGAGAACAAGAAGTTCCTGCATATATACAGGAAGAATGAAAAAATATATATAACAGAATAGCAGAGACAATGTTCAAAGGGATAATAAATGAATCTGCTAGAACTGAAGGAATGTCTCAGAATGGCACAATGGCTCAATGGCTAAATGCTTTCCTTGCATGCTCCTGGATCCCATACGGGTGCTAGTTTATATCCCAGCTGCTCCATTTCCCATTCAAAACAGCAGTCAAGGACAGCCCAAAGCCTTGGGGCCCTGCACCCAGGTGGCAGATCTGGAAGAGGCTCCTGGTTCCTGGCTATGGATGAGCTCCAACCGTTGTGGCCCTTGAGGAGTGAGCCAGAGGAAGAAAGATCTTTCTTTCTGTTTCTCCTCTCTGCATTTTCTGCCTTTCCAACAAATATAAATAAATCTTTGAAAAAACTTCTGAGATTTCAAAGGCCACTAAGAGCAAGCAGGTATCTTTCCCCACCACACATAAAAAGACAAACCCTCACAGAACAAAACACCAGATTTATCTAATAAGGAATAACAACCAGATTAACAGTACAACCTTCATCAGCAACAGTGATTGACAAAAAATATGTAAAGTTTTAGGGGAAAATAATTGTGAACTTATAATTCTTTCTCAGCCAATATTAATAAATGGGATGTGGCCCAAACTTGGTTTTTAACAATGGGTCTGAAAGGTAATAAGAAATCTGTGAAAAATAAAATATTTCACTGAAGCTAAGGGTCCTATTAATTCATGAAACACTAAGGCAGAAAAAAATGACCAATCTATCATAACTCCTTATACCACTTAACTTTTTAATGAATACCAAGGACTCAAACTGGCCCTTGGCCATGGGATACTAGCATTGCAAGAGGATGCTTACTGTTACATAATACAAGCCTATACATACACACATGATTTTTAACTGACAAAAGCTATATGGATTTATAGGGTACCATGTGTGCACTGTATAATGTCAAACCAGGTTAAAAATCAAGCACTAAACGCTTCTTTACAGTGAAAACATTTATTGAAAATAAAAACCTTTGGGGAGTTTTTAAGAGAGAAATAATATTTAGTACATTATCACTTCCTATGATCACCCTACTGTGCAATAGAACACAACTTTTTAAAAACTGTCTAACCATAACTTAGTATTCTTTAAGTCAACATTTCTCTGTTTTTTTGGTGCTTGCCTGACTTCACTTAACATAATGACCTCCTGTTCCATCCATGCCATTGCAAATGAAAATTTTCGTACTTATTTATGACTGGCTAATATTTCACTGTGTATATGTATCACATTTTCTTTATCTATTCCTTAGTGAATTGGGACACTTAAGTTGCTTCCATTTCTAAGCTACGGTGAACAAGAGAGCAGTAAACATGGAAATTTAAGTGTTTCTTTGACAGGCTGATTTTATTCCCTTAGATATATACACAGTAGGGGGATAGCCAGATCATATAGTTGTTCTAATTTTAATTTCTTGAGGATCCTCCATACTATATTTTTTCATAATGATTGTACTAATTTATTTTCCCATCAACAGTGTATTGGGTTCTCTTTTTTCTATAACTGTGTCATCAGGTACTATTCTTTATTTTTTGACAATAGCTAATTAAAATGTGTAGTATTGAAGTATTATTTTTAAAAACAAGTGAAAAATCTTAAACCTGTTATTTATATTTATTTATTATGATTAGTCACACAACTTTTTTGACATTTATTTATTTATTTATTTGGAAATCACGTTTAACTTGAAGAACATCATGAGCTTTCTCCAAATAACGATACTTTAAAAATTACTTATTTTGTAACCATTCAAAACTACTAAATATTATCTAATTTAAGAATGGATATTTCAGAATGATGGAACTATGACTGTTTTTGAAGGACTATACTATTTTAATAATATAGGGGAAATTAGTGCAGTGGGGAGACTTGGGGGTGTTGAGGGGAAATCCCAGAGCCTATGAAAACGTATCATAAAATATTTTTTTAAAAAAGAAAAAGTTATAGAAACAGAGAAAGACCGAAAGGAGAGAGAAATAGAGGGAGCAGGTAGAGGAGGGTAGGTAGGTAGGAGGGAGAGCGAGAGAAAAAAAATGAATCTTCCCTCTGCTGGTCACTCCCCAGGTGGCTGCAAATCCCTGGCTAGCCAGGCTGAAATGAGGAGCCAGGAAGTCAGCTGCACCTCCCACGTGGGTGCAGAAGCCCAAATGCTTGGGTCTGTTCCCACTGGTTTTCCCAGGCCATCAGCAAGGAGTTCAATCCGGAAGTGGAACAGCTGGAACACATATTGATGCTCAGAGGGGATGCTGGTGTCACAGGTCACAATTTGACCTGCTGTGCCACTATACCAGTCCCACAACTTTACTTAACTTTTATCTTTCTTTGTGCTTTCTGCCAAGTTCCATGTATGTTTTATCTTTTTGTATATTTACATGGATGGAATTGTCTTCATTCCTTTAATTTTTCCCAGACCTGGAAGTTATATATTCTAAACATTAATATGCATGAGTTCTCAAAAATTCTTTTACCATCTAGGCTTGAATTAATTTTCTCCTAACAAAGCCCTGAAGGTACCTGTGGTTTTTTGTTGTTGTTGCTGTTGTTGTCTAATAAACAGAGCCTTAGCATATTTTGTCTTCCCTATGCATATCATCACTATATTTCAAAAAACAGAAACAAGTTATGCTGCATATCTGTGCCTTATTGTGTTCTTGCAGCCATCCTCTGTTCCTCTTTATCCATATAATTTAACCATAGGAAATGAAAGTTCATAAACTACAGTTTAGTACTCAAAGAAAGGAATACAAGTAATAGACAAGTAAAGGGCTTCGGTAGAAAACCTAGTAGGTAAAAAGAAATGATGATAAGTTACTTGAAAGAACTACTGGAAAGACAAAATTGCCCATTTTAAAATCCAATCTTAACGGAGCTTACTGAGTTAACTAACTAAAGAGTAAAGAAAAAAAGAAATTCCATGAGTGCTGCTGCCCTATCAGATTGTTCAAGTCACTTCAGTTGCACTGGAGCCCCAGTATCCCCACTTGAAATTCTGGTTATTCCACTGAGTAACCAAAATACCGCTAAACAAAATAACTTGAAGAGCAGGTATTTAGCCTAGAGGTTAAAATGCTCACATCCCATATCAGAATGTCTGCATTTAATTTCTGGTTTGGTGGCTCCTTAGTGCAGCTTCCCACTTTTGTAGACCTCAGGATGTAGCAATGACAACTCAAGTAACTGGTTTCCTGCCTCCTAAACGGGAGACCTGAATTGCATTCCCATTTCCTAGCTCTCGCCCTACCCATAGCAGATATTTGGAGTATGAACCAGCTGATGACAGTGCTATCTATTTTTGTCTCTCTGCCTCTAAAATAGATAAATAATTTTAAAAATAAGCTAATATCATATAATCTTATGTGTAATTTAATTTCATGTAAACAGCTATGTGAAAGCTTTCCAAAATACACTGTTGGAGTTATCCTCACTGTCACTGAAGGTTCAACAAATCAAAGATAATAATCAGCACTCTCAGCTGGCCTGGGTAGTGAATGTAACCTGGATTTCAAATTACAATTCAAAAAATTACTATGCCACTACATCATCTATTAGTTTTCACATTGCCTGCTCTGTGAGGTACCTACCATCATTAATTGATTCTAGAAACGGTCTTGGGATAGGAAACTAGATGTAGGAACAATAAATTATGCCAGGTCATTTCAAGACATACCACTGCAGCATGCAAGTTCTTGAATCTCTTATGTAAAAGCAGAAAAAAGAGGGACACTTATTGAAGCTGAAACCCCTTATTTTGAATCACCTAATAACAAATCAAAAAGGTATTCCAGTTGTTAGCTGAGGAAACTGTGACTCTTGGATACTAAATAAGTTTCCTAAAATAAAATAACAAACTGAAGGAACTGGACATAATACTGCTATTTCAATACTAGCGTAAGCAACACACCATTAGAAAGATAAATCTACTACGTTTCAAAAGACAGAGACAAAAGGAGTTCAAGCTGACTACCTAGTATGAGCCATCTCAGCATAAATGCTTGGGAACTATTGTCTCATAAACCATAAATGAATTTGGAGAGTCATTTACACTAATATAACCTCACACTACTGTGAAAAATGACTGTCAAGAAGTGACTAGCATAGAAGCTCAGCCATGTAATTATTAAAAATTGTTCCTACTTTCTTGGAAGTAAATAAACCATTCTTCCTCTGAGGCAACATTTCGTTTAAACTGCCTATTACTTGACAACCATCAAGTTCCACCACTGCGCTCCACCTTCTCTAGAACACCATGACTAAGAGAGCTGTCCTGAGGACTCTCACAATGTGATTAGTCATGTTTTAAAAACATTCCTATAAATAGCACCCTCTGACAATACATATGGTGCTTCAATATATCATTAATTGGAGCAGCAGAGAAGCGAAGGAAAAATACAAGTTCATAAGCAGTCCCTTGTTTCACACACACATATATAAGGGCTTCCAGAAAAGTACTGAAGATAAAAGTAGAAAAATCTAAATTTCAAAGCCCGGTAGGGCTTTATTTACGTTGACAGTTATGATTGTCAACTCTGGAAGTAGAAACTGAGTTACTATTATTTTATTCTAAATGTTTACGTCCCTATAGAAAAATGGATAAAGAAAGATTAAATGTACCCAGGCATTTTGAAGGAAAAAGAGAAGGATTAAACATCTAATGGTGGTAATTTTATTTCATGCAAAAAAAAAAAAACAACCATAAGGCTCCTGAAAATGATACATTGGCTCTGAGTTTCATATTATTTTAAGTAGTATAACTTAACGATTATCTTTCATATGAAGTCCTTTTCCCCTTGATACTATAAAATATCAAAGAGCTAGAACATTTCTTTAAAAAAAATCACAAGGGCCCGGCAGCGTGGCCTAGCAGCTAAAGTCCTCGCCTTGAACGCACTGGGATCCCATATGGGCGCCGGTTCTAATCCCAGCTGCTACACTTCCCATCCAGCTCTCTGCTTGTGGCTTGGGAAAGCAGTAGAGGACGGCCCAAAGCTTTGGGACCCTGCACCCGTGTGGGATACCTGGAAGAAGTTTCTGGATCCTGGCTTCGGATCGGCATAGCATTGGCCATTGCGCTCACTTGAGGAGTGAATCATCGGTGGATGGAAGATCTTCCTCTCTGTGTATCTGACTTTCCAATAAATAAAAATCTTTAAAAAATAAAAAAAATCACAAAATAAGGAACATATCTCCAAACACTAGAAGTGTGATATTGCAGAGCAGTACAAAGTGCCATGAAGTAGATCCCATTTTCAGTAAATGATTTTCAGCAATAAAAAAAGTGGAAAACAACAGATCAAAATTGAGACAAGAGGGGAGGATAGAAGAAGGCAACAAGAGAGGGAACAATATTCTTAATTGTTTTTTATCTGAAAGACAGAGTGAAATAGATAGAAGGAGTGACAAAATCTTCCATGCATTGGTTCACTCTCCAAATGGTTGCAACGGCTGGGGCTGGGCCAAGCTGAAGCCAGGAGTCCAGAGCTTTTTCTGGGTCTTTTACATCAGTGTGGAGCCCAAGGACTTGGACCATCCTCCACTGCTTTCCCAGGTCATTAATAATAAAGCTGGGTCAGAAGTGGAGCAACCGGGACTCCAACCAGCACCCACACGGAATACCAACATTGCAAGTGGAGGCTTAACTTGATATACCACAACACAGGTCCAAGGGAGAATATTGGGGTAGCATTTGGTATAGCAGTTAAGTAGTCTCATAGGATGACCATACCCCATAGTGGGGTATCTACCTTGTGTCTCAGCTCAGCTATTGACTCCAGCTTCCTGCTAATGCACCCCATGAAAGACAACAGGTGATGGCTCCAGTACTTGGGTCCCTGACACTTATTAGCTTTTGCAAGTATTTAATGTGTGAACCAAAGTACAGGATCTATCTCTCCGCTTATATGCAATAAATGAAATTTTAAAACTTTAAGAAATTCAATATTAAGAGTGGGAGAATCTTAGAAGAACTGAAAAGGACCTAAGTATGTTTGTAGAAAACAGGTGTTCTTGAGGAAGAATGGGCATGGAAAATAGAGACCCAGGAAGAAGCCCAGCTGTGGAAACTGGGTGGGAGGAATGGAACCGAAAAGTGGGCAAAACATCCAAAAGAACAGGGCGTGTTGAGCTTTGGGGTCAAGGGGAGGGGAGGAGAAAGCAAGTAGAGCAGAACACTTGAGAAAGTGCTCAAGGAAATCCAGGACAAAAGGTATCACATGCAAAAGAAAACCTCAAAAGCACACTCATGAGACACTGGAGAATTCTGAAACATGGTATTCATAAAAGTACTTTCGTAAGCATGTGAATGATAAAAGTTGTCATTTTAGAGATTTCAAAAACCATCATTTTGGAAGGAAAAGCAGAGCTAATATAATCAAATTATTTTAATAAATATTCACTTTTTTCCAGAGCCTCACTCCACAAAGAATAAAGCAATTACCCGTATGTTTTGTAAAATAATAATTAGTACGTTTGCTTTTTGTTGCAAAGTACACATAACATAAAATGTACTCTTTTAGCCATTTTTAAGTTTATACTTGATTGTCATTAAGCACATTCATAATGTTGCTCAAACATCATTACCATTTACAAAGATTTTCCATCATCCCTGATGGAAACCGAGTATTCTTTTTTTTTTTTCTTCTTGAAAGCTATTTTTAATTATAAATCATTTTACCAGACATAAAATATTTATGAAATACTATGTGATGCTTCAGTACATATATGCATTGTATGGTGCCAAATCAGGATAAATCTCAAACAAATAAAACTTCTTTAAGGTGTCATCACTGATACGATTTCTAGTAATTTCTCATTTATATTGTATGGTCTATATGAACATGCACATACTTGGAACATCCTAAATATAGATCAAAAACAGAAGAATGGAGATTTTTTTAAAAGTGATATTATCATACAATGGAATACCATGCAACAATTTAAAAACCTTACATTTAAAAATCTCAAAAACAATGTTGACTAAATCATGCTGCAGAAAAGAACAATATATCCTCTATGTAAATGTTGTGGCCACGTTTCAAAAGCAGTATGAAAATACATAACCAACTTTAGAAAAGCCAAGGCTCTGGGCCATACTCCACTGCTTTCCCAGGCCACAAGCAGGGAACTGGATGGGAACTGGAACAGATGGGACACAAACCAGCACCCATATGAGATCCCAGCGTATGCAAGGCAAGGACTTTAGCCACTAGGCTGCAGTGCAGGGCCCAATATTCCATATTTTCGTTTTGTAATTTTAAAAGGAAGAACTAACAAGTATTTTAGAATGGCAGAAAAGGAAACAATATGTAGTTTCAAAGAGGGAAAAGTACTGATATAGACCAACTAAAAGCTTTTATTCTTCCTGTCAAATTGTCTCCTTCATAAAAAAAATTTTAAATATAAATTAATTTCTACTCATATAATATTTTAAAGAAAGCTACTTATTGTGTTATTACAGTACTTGAATCTGCTTCAACCTGTTGTGCTCCATGTCTATATTTAAGTATTTATTATTTAAAAGAGTTATCGGGGAGAGAGGTGGTGTCTTCCATCCAAGTGACCACATCAGCCAGTCTTGAATTAGGTCAAAGCCAGGTGCCAGGAGCTCCACCCAGCTCTCCCACGTGGGAGGCAAGGATCCAAACACCCAGGTCATCTTCCATTGCTTTTTCTAGGCCATTAGCAGCGTACTTGATTGGAAATGAAGGAGCCAGGATATGAACCAGCACCTAGATGGGATGCCAGTATCACAGCTGGCAGCTTTACCAGCTATGCCACAATTCTGGACTCTGAGATTCATATATTTTTAAAGGCAAATAATTTTGAAAATATCTATAAATAAATTGCAACTACTCATTTTATAGACTATCAGACTGCCTCCAATGCACAAATGCAAAATATAATGTTATTAAACAAAAAGAAAAAAATTGGATACAGATAGCATTCATATGAGAGCATAAATATAACACAGATAAAGACAGAAGGTGTACAGAAGTACTGCATTGATAGAACTCAGTAAAATTTTTCATCTTTCATTCCTCTCAATACTGATTTAAATAAATTAACCAGTATTTTAAAACAGCTAATCTACATATTATAAAAACAATTAGCTAAATTATACCTTTTCATAGTTGTAAATGCACAGAAACATTTAGGTATTTTTATTTTTTTTTTTTTGTCTTTAGAGATTTATTACTTTAAAGCCCATCTAACAGTCAAATTCAGCTCCGATAGGTAAGCCAGAGAATTTCTTGTTTCAACTTCTGCCTCTAGATTGCACCTGCTGTCAAGGCAGAATGAGCATCAGACTTAACGTGAGTTCTAGTCTCTGCGATCTACTTTCAGTACACCTCTGAGCAAGTTACTTTATCTTTTGAATCCTTACGCTCCTCGGCCTCTAAGTTGCTGTATTTATAGAAATCTCCATGAAGCCAAGTGCTTCAAGATCCTGCACCTACTTCCTACCTTGCTAATTCCTCAGCCCTAAAAAGTACTCAGCATTAGGCTTCATCTTGTCAGAGACAGGTTCAACCTTGAAAAGGTGAATATATCCCTGAAGATATATAATTTTTGTTCTGCGTGAAGAAACCCAGTATTTATTGAACTCCTGTGTACCTTAAACTGTACTAAGTGCTTCATATCTGCTGTATCACACATGTTCCCAATTCCACCACAAACCACAGAGGCCATTTCTGCAATAAGCTAGTGCAATCACAGTTTTAATAAACTCCCTAGTATACACACAAGTTTGAAAACCAAAGGTCTTTCAAACCGCAAATGACAATTTATTATTGGGGCGAGACATACATTTTTAAAATACATGATAGAAAGTAAGAGTATTTTTTGCAAAACTTTATTATATGTGTACTTAGTAAACTTATTTCTTCCCGTAACTGACAATCAAAGGTCTGAAAAACACTGGCTGCACAGTGCAGATCTAGAATAATACATAATAAAGCAGAATAAAAAAAGGGGACAAGCAAGAATATGGCATAACATATACGAAACAACCTCAGATCCTGCACCTGATCCTGCACCTGTGAAAGTGGATTAAAATATAAATTGGGGTGGCCATCTGTCCTAGCAGTTAAGATGCTGGTTAAGGCATCAGTGTTCCACATCGTAGTGTCAGGCTCTGGTCCCTACACCAGCTTCCTGACAATATGAACCAGGTAGGTAGCAGGTGATGGCTCAAGTAGCTGGGTTCCTGCCACCCATGTGAGACACTTACATGCTGTTTCCAGCTCCCCACGCTCAGTCAAGCCCAGTTCTGGCCATTACAGGCATTTCGAAAAAGAACAAGCAGATGGATCTTGTATTTGCTTCTCACACACATTAAAAAAAAAAGTTTATTTGGGTGAAAATTCCTGAAATCCATACAGTTTTTTTTAAACATTCATTTTCATAAACTGTTCGAGTACCTGTTCTACTCAGGCATTTCAATTTTTCTTACCTTATTTTTTAAAGTGTATTTATTTTAAAGTGTATTTATTTCAGTAAGAGAAAAGGCAGAGATAAATATTCCATCTGCTAATCTCATTCTCCAAATGGTAGGAAAGGCCAGAGCCGGACCCTCCAAAGCCAGCAGCCAGGAGCTTCTTCCAGATCTACATGGTGCAGGGTCCCAAGGGCCTGGCACATTTCCCACTGCATTCCAAGGGCATTAGCAGGGAGCTTGGATTGGAGTGGTACAGTAGGCATGCCACAGCACCAGCCCCTGTAGCTTACCTAACCCCTCTTGTTACAGTTACCTAAAGAATCCAAATGTAAGATGCCTAGCGTCTAATTTTCCATAGCAATAAGGAGATTGTCGTATAGATTAATTGCCCAAAAAGCCAGCAACTTCACTCTAGGCAGTCACACACTCTACCCTCATTCCTTTGTTCCCCATCGACAACATCACAGATTCCATTATTGAATCAAACTTCAGTATGCTGTTTTCCAGATGGAGTGAAAGTTATGAAAAACCCATAGCAGAAAGAATGGAGGCAGTTCCATTTGATCACAAATTCCAGCCCCAAATATCCAAAAGAGATCACTCATTAAGGCCAACATGTCTCTACCTGCTTACAACACTCAGACAGTATGCGCCACACAACCATTGATAACGAATAATCCAAATCAGTTTGGATGAACAGTGCCAAATATTACACATAATTATTATATCTTTCCTCCCTCCCCCTTTGTTTAAAGCCAAACCAACGAGGACAACCGTTGTGGCACAACTTCAAAACCGCCAGGGGAGGACACCATGGCAGATGGGCACGCCAAAGCCAAGGACAAGGTGTCTGGGTGCCTGTTTCCCTACCAGCTGCTCCACTTTCTCTGCGGCAACCTGCTAATGTGAGAAATGATCCCACGATGAAGCTGCCAGCTCCTGGCCGCAGGCCATTTGAGGCCATTTGGGGAGCAAAGCAACTGATGGAAGATTCTCTCTAATTCTCTTTCTCTGACTTTCAAATAAACAAATTTGTCTTTAAAAGTTTAAAGCCAAACAAATTAATTCACCATAACATAGGACCACAACTCTATCTGATGACAATCAGATTCTCCGTTTCAGCATGTCCTAGGTTTCCACTCCTAGGCGGGAAAGGCAGGGCACCTGGACCCACAATTTCACCAGGAGTTGGGGTCCATGGCATCTCCCACCCGTGTCGCCCCCGCCCCCCCAGCCAAGCGGAGGCTCCCTCTTAACTCCCGGGACGAGGGCGCGAAGGCTTGTCCAACCGCAAAGAATAAAAATCGTGATCCACCCGACCCGCCTCCTTCTGCCACTCGCGCGCGACCGCGCGCGCGCGCAAACACACACACACACACACACACACTGAGCCAAGATGGAAGCACAACTCGTGTCCGTGTCACGGGTGAGGCAGGATGGGGACGGGAAAGGGGCGGGGGGTGGGAGGTGCGGCGTGTGGAGACAAATCTCAAAAACGCGATAATAGATCCTAAAGCTTCGACGCCCACCGCCCGACCCTTCCGCCGCCATCGCTCCCGATCCGCGGGATCTGGGATTCCCCAGATACAGAATTCCCCAGTGGGAAAATCGTAACGGGGAAGCCGGCACAGAGACGACAAGCACAAACGAAACCCCCCGCAAAGTTACCTCAGTGGCAGCCGCCACCGTTCTCTGTCCCGTCCCGAAGTGAAGCGCCAGGCGTCAGAAACGGCCTAACGGCCAGATGGATCGGGCCTTTGAGCCGGAAAGAACCGGTCTTGTCGGAGAACAGGATACCGTCGGAAAGACGCGAACCCCGACTGAAGCTTAAATGGGGTCGACCTAGTCCACTAGAAAGGGCGGACACTGACCTCGACCGGGACGCTCTCCGATTGGTGGAGTCGGCTGTTCCTTCAGAGGAGAGTCTTCTGTGATTGGCTAGGAAAGTCAAGCGGGAACCCGGAGGAGGAGGGTGGGTGGGTGGGGGGAAAAAAGTTGTTACCCAGGCAACAGAGCGACGCAGAGCTCTTTTCAAGCTATTTTCGGAGCTTCGTCAGCGATTTCAAACACTGACCAAGGTGAGGAACAACCACAAGTGGGGAAAAACGGGGTCCTCAGATGTCGCGGTTATCAGAGAAACTGAGGAAACCTCCAGCTACTTAACAATTCTGAGAGCCTCACGTTTCACAAATGTAGAAAAGACCGTTTCCCTAAATCCCTCTTCCCAAACCCTGGAAGCTGGACACTTCTTCACGAAAACTATTTCTGAGGATGTGAGAGGGAAATGGAACAGTTGTGACATACAAGTAATTGGGTGCGAGTGCAAACCACGTTTCCTTTTAATAGGTCTGGGTATCCTAGGTTGGAACAGTTAATGTACCTTCTGTTTCAACATATAAATTTATCGTGGATTAACTACCTTGGTTAGACTATATTGGGGGTAAGGGTGTACTAATACTGCTCAGACTAGAAAAACAGGAAGAAAAAGGAAAAAAAAGACTCACAGTGCTCCCTGTTAGAAAAATATCCTGGGTGGGAAAACTTGAACGCTGTGGCCAGAAGGTTCCAGAAAACTCGGTTTTATAAGCTGAGGCAGAGTAGCGGCGTCGGGGAGAGAAAGCGGGCAGATCTACTAGTTGGGGCTACAGCGTGTGAAGACTGCTTGTATTTACAAAACCTGCTACCCAGAGGGGAGCAAGTGATAGAAGGAGTTCGGCAATGAGAACTAAACAATAACTTTTAATTTTCCACAGCAGAGTGGGATGAATATTGTTCACAATAATGTTCTAAAGTGGAGTCTAGAGCAGCTAAAAGAAATAAAGGATATTGGCAGGCTAGTTGTCCGATTTGACCAGTTTATGGTGTGTGTGTGTTTTAAAATATTGTACTATACAACGTAAAATTGTTCAAGTAATACATGTTAAACTATACTTCAAAAATAGACATTTTTTTTTCCAAAAAACAAAACCCTTGCTACTCAAAAAAAAAAAAAAAGATTGACAGGGTAAAACATAAGGAAATTTCAGAATATTCTGTGGTTATAGAAAAACGCAATTGGATAATATGTATGTGGTTGCAAACGTTTTGAAGTACATGCAGAGTTTTTTTCATATGCTCATTTCTCATGGACAGTTTGAAGACTCCCTGCTAGAGGTGGATTTCAAAAAAATGTTGCACCAAAATAAATGTATTGTTTAATTTCATTTTATGAAAGCAGTTTAAAGTACCCTGTTGTTCCATGTTGTTTCACTACCCGACCAGGGTTTCATCATGTTTGGCCAGAGAAGTAAGTAAGGATCATTCTTGTTGCGATAAGAGCTATTGCAGTTGGGATTCAGAAAAGATGCTATTTCCTGGGGGGAAAAAATGCAGGAAGAAAGTAAATCTGTTGAGGAGAAATCTTCAAAGTACTGTGAGAAAATTCAGCACGTAAATTCTTTTTTAGGTAGAGATAAAGTATGGGTCTGAAATGGAGAGACAAAATTATTGATAAGTACATTAAGTTTGTCTGAAGTGCTGTAAGTCAAGAGAAGTCAAGAGAAGTGTTTGAGAGCTAAGGATTTGCCTGCTCATAAAAAGCTTGTTTTTCAGAAAGGAACAGCATGATAGAGATTCCTTATGAATAAATAGCTAAAATAAGAAGCAAAGGAAATAGTAAATCACAACAGGCTCAGATCTTGACATTTAGTTTTAAGACAAAATCCAAGTACTTTTAAACAACAGCTTCTATGAAATACATTTTAAGTTTGTAATGTAAACTCCAAGCCCCTGTATTTACTTCAGTTAGTAAATTTGATGGCAATTAAGGAGATTGAAAGTAAACTACATTTGATATTGTAAAGACATGCTCAAAATCATTTTAATAGAGAATCATTAATTAATATGTCAAAATGTAAAAAGTAAAACCAATTAACCAGTATATGATAATTCAGACAGGCAGAAATGATGTTTATTTTTGTGTTCCTGGAATAATTCAATGCAGGGATTGCTAAATGAGGCATAATATGCATAACATTCTTGAAGAATTGCCAAATTTATTTATCAATTTCTTTGATATGCTTTTATCTACTTAAGCAAGTTTCAATCACATTTTTGATTCTTTAATATCCTTGTTTTATTTAGCATATACACTGGAATTAATAGGATGTCATTTTGTTTAGAATTATTTGTTTTAATGGCAGAATGATGGGTTAGAGAACGCGAGCAAGCAAGCGAGAGAATATGAACCTTTCAACTGCTGGTTCACTCCCCACAATACCCTGGGTTGGGTCAGGCTGGTGCCAGGAATGCCATCCCAGTTTCCCACTTGAGAAGCAGAACCCCAGGCACATTAGCAGAAAGCTAGATTGAAACATCAGAGCCTATGAAACGTTGTTATAAAATTAAATGCAATAAAAATAATAATAATTAAAATTTTTTAAAAAAAGTGGAGCACAGCTCAGACCTGAACCAGCGCTCTGATAAGTGATACCAGTCGCAGGCAGCGGCTAAATGTGCCTTGCGGCAAATAAGCCCCATTTCTTTTTGAATAGTCTATAATTCAGAGTTTTCACTAATTCAGCATAGCCATGTCTCCAATTGGTTAAAATTGAGCACTCTATAATGATTCTGTAGATAGAAGCATATAAAATTTAAAACATGATCCCAGCTTCACAATTGGAGTGGGACTGCATCCCAAGGCCTCCAAAATTGCATCAGTGTCATGAACCTGGAGGTATCCAGTTTGAATGTTTTTAGTTTCTGACAGCCTCCAAAGTTTAGTACTGAGCTGGTTTTGGAGCATTTTCTAATCACAACTTTATCTGTAAAGACCCTTAAAGGTTCAGATTGATGAGAAGAAAGTGAAAGGCTCTGTCTGGAAAATGGGCCCATTGACACTGGCCTAGTAAAAGTGAGAGAAAGGAAATTTATCCTTGGTTCATTCAAGTGGCAGTGACAGATTCAGACACAGGCAATATGACTATCAAAACTTCTTTTTTAAAATCACCAAACAACACTAGTCAAGTACTCTATGCAAAAGAATACATTCCAAGGTACCAAAGCAGGACATTATAGGATATACTTAGACTTTGGCTTCTAACAGAATGCAGAACGCATGTAGGATAATGTTAGTAAGGAAAGGCAGAAGAATTGGTTAATGCTACAGACTGATGAACTTTAATTGCCAGACTGAAGATGAACTTAATTATATATCAAATTTATAAATTAAGCACAGCCGGGCCCGGCGCAGTGGCGCAGTGGTTAAGGTCCTCGCCTTGCACCCCTGGGATCCCATGTGGGCGCCGGTTCTAGTCCCGGCAGCCCCGCTTCCCTTCCAGCTCCCTGCCTGTGGCCTGGGAAAGCAGTCAAGGACAGCCCAAGGCTTTGGGAACCTGCACCCGCGTGGGAGACCCGGAAGAGGCTCCTGGCTTCGGATCAGCATAGCATCGACCGTTGCGCTCACTTGGGGAGTGAATCATGGGACGGAGGATCTTCCTCTCTGTCTCTCCTCTCTGTATATCCGCCTTTCCAATAAAAATAATAATAATAATAAAAATCTTTTAAAAAAAATAAAAAATAAAAAAAATAAATTAAGCACAGCCATAATAAATTAACACTACATAGTTCATAAAAAGGCGTCATGATTGAGTTTTTCCAACTTTTTGTAGTCTAACAAAGCCTAATAAATTCTTACTTTATTAAGTAAGTTCTAAAAAGCTAGTAGAATATTCATTGCCATTGAATTTGGAATATTTTCTCCACAAATTCACATAATCATTTTTAAATTTCAACATCAAACTTTATTCTTGCCGGACACAGTTATCGAGCCTTTTAATTTATAGCATGAGGTAAAAAGAGAACTACTTCTCCTTGATCAATATTTTACACAGCTCCATTTGAAATATTTTAGATTGCAGGGACTTATAAGAGATTTTTTTTTAAATGGTATCAAGCAAACATGTTTTAGGTTACCTTTGGCTTTTCCAATTACTTTTTGATCTTACAAAAGTAATTTAAATTGGTTACACGCACACATACACACACAAATGCAAAAGAATGGCATTTGCTTCAAAGCAGTCACTTTGGGAGGCTTATCTACTTAATTGTAATGATGTTGTTATTGCTCAAATTACTTTTGAAACTACTCTTAGAATCATCTTGAGGTCTGTAACACATTTTGAATATGCTTAAAGAAAGCAAATCTTCATCTTTTAAAAGTAGGTATGATATGTAGACATATCTAGAAATCTCTCGGAGACAAATCTAATGTGTAGTCAAACTGAATAATAGCTGATTTTCTTGATGATGTAAATGCAATTTCAACAACAAAGCAATTTTCTAAATTCTACAGTGTTTTCAGCATTTAGAACATAACTTACATCGGTCTATAGCTTAATAGAGACTATTTTGAAATATAGTTGTACGACTTTAACCATGCACCACTTAGTACTCTAAGTAACTAATTGCTGACTGTGTGCCAGCTCCAGCTGGAAGTTGTTCAGCCTATAGAGATAGTGTCTTACTGTTCACACTACCCTACCTCCCACCTAGTGAAAACCAGGCAAGAGCTCTTTTCCCAATTAACTGGTTGGGATTTAGATTTAATGTATGTTCTCTAAATGTGGCATCCAGTGCACACACTGAACCATAGCCTTCTTTCATGGTCTCTACTGTAGGTGTCCAGGTGGAACTTTGAGCACTTCCCTATTCTAATTCTTCATTCAAGTGCCAGTCCTTCAGCTCTCAAGTCCTCTCGCAGTCCTCAAGACCCCACCTCCATGTTTCTACCTATGGGCCAATGCTTCAGCCTAAATGAAGTTTCCTAAAATCATGACTGTTCATCCTTTCTGCCT
The DNA here is from genome assembly GCF_017591425.1 of Ochotona curzoniae. Classification (NCBI taxonomy): domain Eukaryota; kingdom Metazoa; phylum Chordata; class Mammalia; order Lagomorpha; family Ochotonidae; genus Ochotona; species Ochotona curzoniae. The sequence goes on along the minus strand of NW_024467087.1, from coordinate 32,235,040 downwards.
TAAAGTAGTGTTCATTCCCAAGAACTCTGCTGTGGCACCCTTGCAAAGCAAAGAAGACCACAAAGTGATGCTGACTGCTACTTTAGTCACTATATTTGAGTCTTTCAGATACCTTCCTTAGCAATTAACTTTGCCCATCTCAGTTTATTTTTCCTCTTACCAGTCAGCCACTGAGCTCTCACAAGCTTTCTTCATGACAGGAAATTTGTAGGTCCTAGAATTAGATGCCAGATAATAATATTTTTATGTATCTTTTCATGTTTTAGGACACTCACCTACCTCGTGAAATCAGACCATGAAAATAATTTTGTAAACTAGTTAATTGCTGGTATGATAATCATTTCAGTTATATTTGTTTTCAAATGTCATTGTTTGAATAATCTCAAAATACTAATGATATCATTGCATCTGATGAGATCTGGATGCATTTTTTTTTCCTTTCATTGTCAGAGGTAGAAAATATTTCAATAAATGTCTTGCTTTGAATGTTAGGTAAATATTTAATGAACACATAATTAAATAAGAGTTTTAAAATATAAATAGGAACCTCTTTAATTTAATATGTGTAAATTATTCATTTCCATAACAGACTGCTAGACCATGTGAGAGAAGATTGTTTTATCGCCTTTTATTTCACCTGTTCCAATTTAATGAGTTTCCAATGTAATGAGTTTTATCATTAACTTATTTCACATTACTATTAGAAGCAATATTCATGTCCAGAAAAATTAAACTTTTAAAGGAGCAATAATAGCTAACATATGTTGAGTGCTTACTATGTCCCCGGCACTGTTCCAAGCTCTTTTATGTGTGTGAAGCTACTTAATCCTTATAAGAATCCTGAGATAGATGCTATAATTATTCTCATTTTGTAGATAAAGGAAATTGGGTGTAGAAAGCTTAAATAATGTTCTCAAACTCACAGAGCTAGAAGTAAATGATGGATACAAATCTAAGCAGTGTGACTTCAGAGTCTTTACTCTTAGCAACTAGGAAAAACCGCCTCTAGGCTAGAAGCAATTTAATATTTGCTCTGTACCCTTGACATTTCCAATAGATATTAAGATCAGCTTTCTATTTAAAACCGGTCAAAGTAACCATAAACTATAATAATAAAGTAAAAGATTTGTAAAACACAATCTATATGCAGATTGATTATGACGGGGGGCTACTAGCACACATTTGAGAATGTTACTGTGCTAAACACAATACAAAAATGTTTGTGGTTCATTTACTAAAAGCCCTAAATAAATGTTTTGCATGAGTTAGCTTTTATAAATATAATGCTTTAAAACTACCAGCAGTTGTGTAGTGAAAATTTCTAGGATATTAATGCTGAAATCACTCAAGATAGGCCTAATTCTACACTTTATTCAGGTTATTCATTAAAGTCTGACGCCTACAACTTTTTCAAAAATCCTGAATTTTTCCTTGGAATACAATGTCAGAGATTACTTAGAGACTGATATCTGGATGGGAGGATTATTGGTAGCTGTCATTTTTCTTATCTATATTTCATATATATATAATATATTATATATGTATGTGTTTTATATTATATGTAATATATTATATAACATTATATAACATACAATTACATTTAATATGTTATATATTATATAGTTATACTTAACTAATATATTGTGTATATTATATATTTATATCATATGTAATATATATTTATATTATTTTCATAATAGATATGCATAGTATCACTGTTGCCATCAGAAAAATTAACAGTTATTGATTTGTGTATGAATGTTCACTAAAGTCAATGAACCAACCCATGAGTATTCTTAGTTTGCAGTAAAATACCAAGCATTACCAAGGGTTAATTAAGAGTTGAAATAAAGCAGAACTTACAGGCCTGCCCGAGCCATCGGTGTAAAATGAACAAAGGTCATTTGGACATATCCGTCAAGCAACATCATTTTCAGCTCACTAAATAAAACATGCTGTCTAATCAGCATACACAAAAGGATAAAAACATAAGAAATACATTCGCAAATAGTGATGCATCATCTATTTGACACTGATATGTGCTTTGTCTAGAGAGAAGGTTTAAGAATCTGCGTTTATAACCAAGTCCTCAAGTGATTCTTCAACACACTAAAACCTCGGAACCTCTGTTGTCGGTGTTCAGTAAACGCTTATTAGAATTACTGAATATGAGGCCCGGCGGCATGGCCTAGCAGCTAAAGTCCTCGCCTTGAACACGCCGGGATCCCATATGGACGCCGGTTCTAGTCCCAGCTGCTCCACTTCCCATTTAGCTCCCTGCTTGTGGCCTGGGAAAGCAGTTGAGGACGGCCCAAAGCTTTGGGACCCTGCACCCATGTGGGAGACCCGGAAGATGTTCCTGGTTCCTGGCTTCGGATTGGCGAAGCAGCGGCCATTACGCTCACTTGGGGAGTGAATCATCGGACGGAAGATCTTCCTCTCTCTCTGTCCTCCTCTCTGTATATCCACCTTTCCAATAAAAAATAAATAAATCTTAAAAAAAAAAAAAGAATTGCTGAATACGTTTAGTAATTCAGGCTGAGTGCTTGAGTTTTCTTGCAACTCCAGGCTTGTGAGTTCACAAAATACATGTTTCTGAAGGGGTTTGTGAGTGATTTCAAGAAAGAATGAGACTATAGAGGAACCTACCTATTGAAAAAATGAAGTAGGATAAAACACCAAAAACCAAACAAATAAAAAAAACCTCATATCTTAAATAAGACAGAAAATTGAATTACTGCTTTCTGATCTTTTTCTTTAGAGTATGGAACCTGAGAAAACAGAAACTGAAAAGAAGCAAATGAAAATTGTGGAACCTGATAATATGGAGATGTTTCCTCTGCAAGCCCTCTCTAAGCTGCTTTATCCTGAGGAAGAAGATGATTTTGACTCTGAACAGGTGGCCCTTTACTTACAGATGAATTAGTTCTGTTGATGTGAAGTTGCGGAACTGTATTTGAACAAGTCCTTCCTATCTTACCTGGAGTTAGGCTGTGTCATCTGATACATTTACAGGGAGGCTGCAGGCTGATTATGCATGAGAGTGTAACCTCTAGTGCATCTCTAGCAGAAATAATTATATTTTTTTCTAAACCACCTGAACACTGAATAGGAAATTGGTTCTGTAACTATGGCAGCAATAGCCACATTACAAAATGTTTGTCATTTATATTTATGCTCAAAGAATGCTTGGCAACGATAGCAAGAAAAAAAATGGATAGTTAGGACTGTTTATGCCCAGATAGTATTTCTATGAAACACGCATTTTCATTATCCAGGATTAATCAAATCCCCAAGTGCTAGTCCCGTTATTTTTTTTTAATTTAGCTACACATGAAAGCAGAGCAGAAAATATTTTGAGAAAACTAATAAGACAGACTAGCTTCAGCCTACTGAAATTCGCTTTCTGATACATGCTGAAATAGAACTGTGCAGTCCAATTAGCTGAACAGCATTTGGGGTCAGGACAGGTGAGGCAGCAAGACTTGCAGCAGCAAGTGGGCTTAATTTCAGGTAGAGCAGTTTCCAGTGTTCCCAGAATAACTGAAATACATTGCTATAACCCCTTACTTTCCATTTTCCAACTCCATAAGTATCAGTGGGCCTTAGCTATCAGACCACCTATAATAAGTCAGACAAACTTCAAGGCAGAAATTTCATGTTTAGCAGAACCAAAATTACTTTAATAACATTTGTCATTATTATGATCAGTTTGCCACTAGTAAATCCTTTTCAGTGAACATACAAATAGATTTATTCCTCTAAAAACTGTTTGCTACAATGTAGGAAAGCAAACATATTCTGAATCGGTAACAAAATTCATGGCTTAGGTATATATTGCATGGACAACTTCCATTTTCCTGCAAGAGCTTAGGTGGAACAGGGCAGAATTAAACATGAAATGGAAGTGGACTTTGTAAAAGAGGCGAACTGAGTCATCTTAGCATAAGCATCAGGAAACAGAAAACTTCAACAGGGAAAAGTCTTATTGGAGACCAAACAGAAAAATTAAGGTGTTAATAAGAGCATTAAGTCTATAGACACAACAAATAAGACATAGGAGGAAAAATTAGAGCAGTGTGACAATTAGGTCAGGAAAACAAACACTTTTGCTGCTTTAGTTGAAATAGCAAAATAATAATTTTATAGAGACTACATCCTGGGGAAGAAAGGGATATTCCATTTAGAAAAAAAAATGTATTAAGCATTTGAGCAGCACCATTCTTGGATACAGTGAAGTGGAACTTATAACTGGAACAAATTCAAAGAAAAAGGTTTACTCTGGTTACAAAGCTTAGTTCCCTTTGGTGTTTCTGCCTGGTGATGTTTATTTGCATAGCAGTGCTTCTGGGAGCAAGATGAGTGCTTATGAGAACAGAGAGACCATAACATCATTTTTCTGAACTGTAAAGGAAAATTGCTATAATAATGTATGATTCTGTATATCTAGGTTATAAGCAATTTTGAGATAATTGGTCATTCAGACACCACAGTACAGATATTATTAGAGGGTATAGAATTAGAGTATCATAACTGTGGAAAATAATTAATGTTTCTAATGAACTATTAAATCTTCCAGGAGAGAAACTTCCTTTCATTTTTTAACATGTATTAATCTGGGGAACTCTAAAATAATTACAAGAGTGATATGGTTTTGAAAATATACTCGCTAAAAACAGGCAGAGAATGGTTGCATATGCATTGGCTCATTTACACTATCTCTCTTTTATATGATAGCTAAGAATTTAGCAGATTGGGAAGAGAGTATTCTGTTGTTTTCCAAACTCCTGAGTGGATCTTAAGGCCTGTGGGAAATAAGTTTCACAGGATGTTCAGACTCTCTTATGTATTGCAAAGTGGTATGAATTACAATGATAAATTACTTGGATAATTGCCTATAGATTCTCAGTAGAGGATCAAATAATGTTCTTGTAGAAAACAATTGCCAGATGATTTTCAATGTTTGCATTATTTCATTCCATCGCTTCACTTGGAATTTTTATTTTTCATCATTTGTGTTTTTTTTTTTTTTTTGTAAGCTAAAAACTGAACTGATTCAATCATCATTGTCCTCGGAGAATGTGCCAGATTTGTAGGGAATGTTCAGAGTTTTGTTTCTACTGATTTTAATTTCCACTGGAAGGAGGCATTCAACAAGAGGCTCTCGTGTTCCATGACATGTTTTATTCTGATTGACTGTTAGTATTCTGATGATTAATAATTTAAGAAAACACTGCATGTTTATATGACATTTGTGATTAAAAAGAGGAAATGGTATCCAGAATACTGTCTTGGGATTTTCACATAAAATGCCTGTACCATGTTAACCACAAACAAAGCACTTTTGAAATTCATTCATTTTTTTTTCAGGGGTAGGTTGGGAATAGTTACTGCCTCAGACACTGTTAAGATATCATAGATCAATTTCTAATTTATGACTGTTGGACTCATTTGGCATAATGAAGATCCAGGTGGGCTTTTTCAATAGCTTTTAAGTTCAGATACTACTCCTCTTACCCCCAAAAATCCTAGCTCCTGAACATATATGAATTCTTAGGAGGTGAGGGTAAGATCCTGAGGAGGCAGAGCTGGAGATGTTCATTTGCCAGAATCTAAGAAAATTATTTGCATATTGACAGTTGGGTGATTTGGAGCTGCTTAGTCTGACATCAGCAAGAACATTTATTAAGAAATTGAGATTTTCTTGAAACATTAGATAATCCCTGAAAACAACCAAGGAAATGATTGCTGCTAAGTGGGTTGATGGTGTGATGTGGTAGTTAGTTGAAACGATGAATAGTGTTCTTGTATTGGTGAGTCAGGGGCACGTGTGTGAAAGTAGTCATATTTGTGCAAAAGATGGCAGAAAAAAAAAGAGTGGTGTGATTCAGCATGTATTTGACACTGTTAATTTGGCAGTGTTGTTGATGAAATTCGTTAGTTCAGTGACATGAGCACCATAGAACAAAGATGTAAAATCAGCTATCAGGATTTTTAATTGATAATTTGAAGTCTAAGTATTTAGTGGTTAGCTTTTATTTTATGAAATTTTCCCATACTTCACTTCTAACAATGATCAACCACTGCTGAAATCTGAACGTGTTGATGCTTTAATACCAACACCTGGTTCTAACCATCATAGAGATGAGAGTGGCTCATTCCTCTAGCCCCAGTGATAGAATTGGAGCTCAGTGGAATTGGGAGTTGAGTATTTAGTCCGACCTAAGATCAGTGCTGCTCTAGAATCTATTAAACTGAATATTTTTTGGAAAGGGTAAGAAAGCACATTCAAAGCAGTAATTGGCATCTGTCTCTCTGCTGTATTAAACTGGAGAGCTCTTTCAATGTTTAGATGGAAAGCTTGTCAGATTTATTTAGACATATAAGTCATGCAAGTAGTAATTATAGAATCTTGGACTTTTTCCCTTGTCCTCCAGTCAAATTCTTCATCTGCTCTTGGAGCCATGGGACCAGGAAATATTGGACCACCAAAAAAAGAAGAGGTCAAAAGTAAGTTATTTAACAAAGCAGTGTAGATCAATATACATTTTGATAGAAAAATGGTAGGGTGAATGATACTAAAATCAGTACTTATTAGCATGATCTCAATAGCAATGCATTATACTCATAGCCTTGAAAATTTCTGATAGCAGACTTCAAGTGTTATCACCACACAGGAATGATATGTGAAGCAGTACAATTATTAGTTCATTTGATTTAGCCACTCCACAACATGCACATACTTTAAAACATCAAATTGTGTACAATAAATATATTTAAGCTTTGCCAGCCTTTTTTTTTTTTAACAAGTAATTCGAGGTTGATGTTGTGGCATAGTAGGCTAAGCTTCAGCCTGTGAGAAGAGGGAGCAGAAATAATATTTGAAATAATGATGACCATAACCTGCAAAGATTTCATGAAAAAAATTAATCTGGGGCCAGTGTGGTGGCATATCAAGCTAATCCTCTGCCTGTGGTGCCAGCATCTCATATTGACACCAGTTCTTGTCCTGGTTACTCTACTTCTGATCCAGTTCTCTGTCTATAACCTAGAAAGTAGAAAGTAGCAAAAGATGGTCCAAGTTCTTGGGACCCTGAATCCATGTGGGAGACCTCATCTGTGTCTCTCTGTGTCTCTCCTCTATGTGACATTGCCTTTCAAATAACATTAAATAAGTTTTTATAAAACCTGATTCATTGTAAAAGGGAGAAAAATAAACTAAAACAATCATGGGAATGTTAACTAAGAAAGTCATGTGTGACTATATAACTTCTAAAAAATTATTTTCATTTGAAAGGCAGATTTTACAGAGTGAGAAGGAGAGAAAAGAATTTGGCCATTTCCCAAATCAAAGGCCAGACTGAGCCAACCCAAAACCAGGATCCTGGAGCTTCTTCCAGGTCTCCCACATCGATGCACACGCCCAAGGACTTGGACCATCCTCCTCCACTTTCCCAGGCCATAAGCAGAGAGCTGGATCAAAGGTGGAGCAATCAGGATACAATCTGGCAGCAGTACAGGATGCTGGGTGGAAGACTACCATGCTGTGCCACCATGCTGCCCCCTACATAACTTCTTATTTTCTATTATTTGATTACCAAAACATTTAATTCTTTTATCATCTACCCTCCCATAGTCTGGTAACTTCAAAAATTCATAATTGATTCATTTCATACTCAGGTATTTACAGTGTAATGAATAACAAGCAGTAAGATCATTTCTGAGACTATGATGGAGATCAAAATAGAATGCTTTCCCTGACTGAGCTAACAGCCTTTTGGAGAGGACAACAAAAGCAAAGTACTACACAATGTTTATCTTGCATTAAAATACTTATAAATAAGGTCCATAAGATAGCTTATAAGATCATAGATCCAATGAAGTAAAATAAGTAATTTCTTATATTTTTCGAACAATTTTCCTCTGCATATTCAAAGAGCTGAACATTTTTACAAAGCCTTGAAAATACAGGAAGCTCCATTCTGTTGGTCATAATCACAATTACCAGAAGATGAGCAGGGAGAGGAAGTGAATTTCTTTCATGAATGTGGCTAATTGTGGAAGATTTTATCTGAAAAAATTGAAATAATGGCCAAAAAGAGGACTGTGGATGGCTTTTAAATTGCTGTCATTATTGCTGCACATACTCAAGAGACTATTTGCTTTATTCAACAGATACTCCATGGCAAATTAGTTCAAATTTGGATGCATTTCTAAGCTGCGCTGCCCGTATTTCTGATAATATTGGCCTAATAATTTCTGAATTCTGAGGGCAATGAGTCATCTGTAAAATGTTATATATAAATCTGTAGTTAGGTTTTACAAAGTGCATGCTAAATAGAAGCAGGTAATTTCAGACTAATTGGCAGCATTGAAAACTTGACAATCAAGTGCGTTTCTGGAAATGCTGAAAAGAACTCAAAGTAATGTTCTGCATCTAGCGGGACTCTCCATTTGATGACACACAATAGACCAAAATATAAGCTATGTTTTTGCATGTCTACTTTTAAACATTTAAGGATAATAAATAGAAACCCAAGAATATGCTCAGTTCTACACTATAGGCAGGAGAGAGATTTCCTGTATAGTTCATATGCACCATTATCTCCACTGCTTTCAGTATTTTAATTGACAATAGTTTTTAAAATTTATTTTTATTTGAAAGGTAAATTTACAAGGAGAAGGACAGGCACAAAGAGAGAAGAGTATTGTTTCATACACTAGGTCATTCCCTGAATGGTGACAATGACCAGAGCTGAGCTGATCAAAAGCCATACCCAGGAGCTTATTTCTGGGTGTACCATGTGGGTGCAGGGGCACTAGCACTTGGGCCATTTTTCACTGTTTTTCACAGGCTGTTAGGAGGGAGCTGGACCGAAAAGGAGAACAGTCGTGACATGAATTGGGACCCATAAGGGAAGCTGTTGTTGCAGGCAACAACTTTACCCTTTATGCTACAATGCTAGCCCCAATCAACTCATTTTTAAATTCCATTTTCCATGAACTTTTTGAGGTACCCTCAGGGAGAGTGAAGGGGGTAGAGAGAAAAAGAGAATCAGAGAGAGAGAGAGACAGGGAGAAAGACAGAGAGCAAGCACCAAAATGGATTATCTCCAGGTAATTGGATTGTGTATTGTGCTATTTTCTCGCTTTGACTTTGTGCTTTTTCTGAACTTTTTGTAATTATCATTGCACTTCGGCAATGTATTGATTGTGTGGTGATAAATACTTAAAATCAGGTGTTGATAGTTTAGCTTGCTTTGACCAAAAAAAAAAAAAATGAGCTGGTGAATGCTTTACTTCAGTTATTCCAAAATGAGTGTGAAGAAGAACAGAAGCAATTTACAGAGAGAGAGAAAAAAAAAAAAAACAAGCAAAAGGCTCAGATTTATCTTGTTTTCCTTCACAGTCATCCCTCAAGCCAGTGATGAAAATAGCAAGGACATCTGGAATCCAGAAGAGGTTCCAGAAGGAGCAGAGCATGATGACATGTGGGACATTAGAGAAATCCCAGAGTAAGTCAAATGAAGCCAGAAATGTGTTTATTGGTTTAAGTAGATGTGTCATCTGATATCATCCTATTTTTGACAAGATTCATAAAATAGCTTGCACCACATAAAAGATAAAGCTACAGTGATACACAGAAGGGATGTATAATTGATGGTTTTTCTCCTTCTAGAGCAGAAACAAATAATAAAACATAACACCTTCCTTTCAGCTATTATCTAGCAAAAAATGAAAAATGCAATCATTTCCATTATGAATTTGTATTTAATGTCAGTTTGTTGTATACTGTGAAACTAACAGTGGTTGAAAACCAGCCCATTAAATCGCAAGCATTCATACAAACCAAATTATAAAACCATTTTTATGTGTCAAAGACCTGCTTTTAATTACTTAATGTTCTATAATTTTGATAAAAGGCTATGTTCTCCCTCCAGTTACCAATTATTTTCCAGACTTCTTAACTAGATGTTTTAGCCTTATTCTTTGTATTCAGTGTAGTTTGCAACCAAAATTCAAGCCTTGCTTTACAGCCATTTCAATGCCATGGAATTATAAATATGAAACAGAATTAATATCATATATAGCCATTCATTCTTATTTTAACAATCACTCATTATTCACTTAAAGTAGATTTTAATACACATATGAAACTATTGGTTTAATGATCTAAGCTTTAAATGCATATATTTTAAAATAAAATCTTGATTGAATATTTAGAAAAGATGAACAGTGGCCAATGCAATGGCTCATCCTCCACCTGCAAGCACCAGTATTCTACATTGGGTGCCTGTTCATTTCCTAGCTGTTTCACTTTCCATCCAGCTCCCCATTTGTGGTCTGGGAAAGCAATGGAGGATGAGCCAAAGCCTAGGGACCTTACATCTACGCAGGAGACCTGTAACAGACTCCTGGCTCCTGACTCTGGGTTTCACATTGGCTCAGCTCTAACCATTGTGGCCATTTGGAGAATGAACCAATGGATGGAAGATCTTTTTCTCTGTCTCTCGTTCTCTGCAGATCTGCCTTTCAAATATATATTACAAGAAAAACTATAACAAAATAGTGAAAAAAATCACTAAATTTTAATGTACTTTATAAATTTCTAATGACTTCTGTGGCAACTTATTTAACAACTTTTCTGATTCTGACTACAAAATTATCCAATACTTTAAAATAATGCTTATGTCTTCTATACCAGTTCTGAAAGTGGAAATGAAACGTTGGAACACTACAGATAAAGAACTGTAAGGGAAGTATTCTTCAATAAACAATGTTGAAAACCTGTAAACCTCATTTTGAAAAAAAAGGAGATTCTGTTTGCACTTTAAGAAAGAACAGTAAATTTCAGATTACGTTTATGTAGTGTCCACACATCAGCAGAAAGGTGAGAAATAAGCCACTCATTTGTCAGTCTCTGATGAATGTCAGCCATTCACATGCAGCAAGCTCTAAATTTTAGTAAACTTTTACATTCAATCATGAAATTTGATATTCTCTGTCATGATACTCAATCATGAAATTTAATAGAACATCCATGAAGCTTTAAATGAATCACTTCATTCAAGATATGAGCAAATTGCTTTATAAGGTTTTTAATCTTTATTTTCCTCCTTATGAAATTACATTTCAAGATACCTCAATCAGTAAAAGAACGGGAATTTCACACACACACACACACACACACAATCTTAAATAGCCAAATGAAACAATAATCAGAGCATGGGATAAGGTTATTTGAAAGAGTTTGAAGAAATATTTGATGTTTGCCACTGGCAAGCACACGATCTGTGGCTGGGAACAGGCCTGGTTGGGGAGCTAAGAAGACACCCTGCCTGGGTTGGGGTTCCCACTAGTGAGTGTGAGGGCCGGAGTGGGGGCTGTGTTCTGGTCTGGATATGGCTGCAGTGTCCCTTGGCACAAGTGTGGACTTGGACTGGGTGCACCAATCTGGGCTAAACTCCAGCACCCACTGGTGCTCTGGAGGACCAGGATAGATGTAGGACAGACTAAGCTAGGTTGCTGACCCTACTGAGCCATGTGTGAGCTGTGTCTGGGTATGGACGAGCCTTGGCTAGCCTGAAACATCCAACAGTAATAACCAGAATGGGTTGAAGACCAGTCAGGAAAGGCCAGGACAAGAATGGACTAAGTAAGGCTGGCTCATGGGCCTACCAGTATGCACGAGATCTGGCATTAGGAGAGGTTCTGATGGAGGAGCCTGGGCAACTCCTTTGGCAGGACACAGTCCCTGCAGGTGAGTGCAAGAACTATGATAGGGAGCAGCCAAAACCATGCCAGGGAAAGGTACCTACTGGTATACATTTGGCATAGGTTGGGGGCAGACCAGGCTGAACCAGTTCACATCACCCACTGGCAAATCCAGACACCAGAGCAGAGTGTGGGTTGGGCCAGTTTCAGTTGCAACACATACCAGTCTACATTACAGCCGGGATTGGATGCCTGGTGGGTTGGGCTAGGCTGTAACCCTCACCAGCATCAGCTGGAATTGGGGGTGGGCCGGGTCAGGTCAGGGTATAACACGCACTGAAAAATGCCTAGGCGACAGAGGCCATGCCAAACTGGGCCGCAGCTCCCAACCAGCATACATGAGAACCAGGGAGGGAGGGGATAGGGCTCCCCTGATGAACTGCCACTCTCACCAGAAAGTGTGAGTTGGAATGGGAGCAGACCAGACCAGGAAGGGGTACAACACCCATGGGCCTCATGTGAGCTAGATCAGGGGAAAGCCAGGCTGGGCTGACTGTTCCTACTGGTGCAAGCATGAATTAGAGTGAGTGTGGGTTGCTTGGGCTTTGTCACAGCATCAGCTGGCAGAAGCTGGCACTGGGGGCTAATTCTGTCAAGTCAAACTGCAGAACCACCTGGGGAGTGCATGTTCCAGGAGTGGGAGTGGCCCAGTAGGGAAATAGTGGACACCTCCCTCTGGGATTATCACTCCCATTGGAGAGCATGAAAACCAGGACTAGGGCAGTGGTGGAAAGACAAAATGGCACCCACTGGCACGTGTGTGGGTTGGATGGGGGGCTGGTTGGGTTGAACTAGGCTTCATTGTCCATTGATATGTATGAGAGCTGTGGGACAGATTGGACCAGTCTGCAGTACAAACTGGCAAGCACGGGAACCAGGACAGAGGGCGAGCCTGTTGGGGGCTTTTGTGGGTCACTCCGACTGGACTGCAGCTCCCACTGTTTTGTGTAAGGGCCAAGAGTGTTCTGGGCAGGATTGAGCTGGACTGCAACAACCATTAGTTCATTTGGAAGACAGAGCTAAAAACAGAACTAACCCAGCAACTTGACCAGCATGTGCATAAGCTGATTGGGGCGACTGTGCCGGACCCTGTACTGGCAAGTACACACAAAAATCAGGTCTGGGATCACCTCAGATGAAGTTTTTTGGGGATCCCTCCTACTGAATTGGTGAACTCAGAACCCCAACCATGAAGAGAATTGCAGGTTCCATGGTCTGACCATCGAGTGTATGTGTCAAAGCTGAGCTTCCTCAGAGGCTCAGACAGAGCAGTGGACAGCGTATCCAGGTGCACATGGAGGATATGGCAGTCCATTGGAACCTGCAGACGACACCTGGTACTGCAACAGAGGACGGAGGACAAATCAAACCAGTCAACTACCCCAGGCACATTTTGGCAGTGAAAATCTGGGCAGACACTCTAAGGCGAACTATGTCAGCTAGTGCATTCTGGAGAGATTTCATCGCGCTTGGAATGGTGAGATTGGCAGCAATTCAGAACTGTTGAATTATCAAAACCACTTGAGCAGGACCCTCAGAGCATGCCCCACTTCGGGGACCTGGGATGGGTGGGAGACTGGGTAGAGTTTCTCCCTTTATTTCCCTGCTTACCCCAGATACAGTAATAATAATAATAATAATAATAATAATAATGTGGAAACAATGGTCTTACCCATTTTCCTGTGGCTCTTGATCCTTTGTATCCTAATCAACTATGTAAAGATTATTAAAATAAAATAATTACAGAAAAAGAAACATTTGACATTTGATGAAAGGTATAAAAGGATAAGAAGGGAGGTTGGAAGATGATGCTCAAATTACTGGCTTGAGTGATTAAGTAAATGGTGAAGTCATTGACTCTGATAAGGAGTATGTTGGAGGAGCAATGAATTCGACTTTGGGTATAGAAACTGAGTTGCCTTTCTTGCCATCAAATCATGTGTAAAGACCTACTGTTTCTCTGATGCATTGTTTTTCTTTTTTCTTTTTTTAAGATTTATTTATTTATTGGAAAGTCAGATAGAGAGGAGGAGAGAGACAGAGAGGAAGATCTTCCGTCTGATGATTCACTCCCCAAGTGAGCGCAACGGCTGATGCTATGCCAATCTGAAGCCAGGAGCCAGGAACTTCCTCCAGGTCTCCCACATGGGTGCAGGGTCCCAAAGCTTTGGGCTGTCCTCAACTGCTTTCCCAGGCCACAAGCAGGGAGCTGGATGGGAAGTGGAGCAGCCGGGATTAGAACCGGCGCCCATATGGAATCCTGGGTGTTCAAGGCAAGGACCTTAACTGCTAGGCCACGCCGCCAGGCCCTGACGCATTGTTTTTCAGGAGTGTTCTTTTTTTCCCTCCTTTTAATTATTTTAGAATTTTTTGAAAGTTCCCTTAATTCATTTTATTTGTACGGCTGTAAAAGTTTTTTTTAGAAGAACCATCATAAGGAAAGCTTTGGCCTGATGGTTAGGATGCTGCTTGAGACACATATTTCGTATCAGTATGCGTGGGTTCAAGTCCTAACTCTACTTCCTACTACTGTGTGCCCTGGGAGGCAGCTGGGAATGGCTCAAGTAGTTGAGTTCCTGACACCTATGTGGGACAAGTGAATTGAGTTCACAGCTCCCAACTGCAGCCTGCCCGGGCCTATCTGATGCAGTAGATGGGAGTGTGTTTTCTCTTGCTCAATCTGTCTCTGCGCCTCTCAAATAAAATAGGTCAACAAAACTTATTAAAAAGAAAACATGTGTAAAATAGTAATTCTATTTAGTAATCTTTGATATTTTTACCTGCATTCATAGACATCTGTTTTTTTGTGTGTTCTATATGCCTGATGAACTGCAAGGACTTTATTTAGTCCTTTTTGTTTTTGAAATAGTATGTCCTCATAATTTTCTATATTTCTGCTGTGTCACAGGTCATTACTCTTTCATTGATATCAATTATCATTGACTTTTTTTCCAGATATGAGATTGTATTCCAACAGCAGGTGGGAACTGAAGATGTATTCCTGGGATTGACAAGAAAAGATACTTCAACAGCATGTTGTAAGGATTTAGTGGTAAGCCTCTCCCTCATTCCCATTTTATATAGACTTTCATAGCCAAATTGACTGACTGCTTTATGCAATATGTAGTGGTTGCTGTGTTTCAGGTATAGTGGAACAATAGGCTAGATAGCTTAAAATTGATAACATGTTCAAAATAAGCTAAGTTTATATGTGTTGGATAAGATTTACAAATAAACCAGATGATACCGTGTGATAGACACAATTTCTAGTCCTACTAAAGCTACCTAATCTGGTTGGACTGAATTTTCTTTCATCATAATTATTTCCTATGCATGTCATCTGATTGGTTAACTTCTGTGAGCTGGCAGGTGAGCAGAACGAAAAGTTCCTTCCTTGAATCCAAGGCATGCCTTATTTCTGTATTTCATGTACTGACTCAGCTTGCAAAGAAGGATTTTATGAGGAATTTTCTCTTAATTTTTGGATCTCTGCTTATTTGTAATTGAAAATATGAGTAAAACATCTAAAATGCTACTTGAGTTCCTTATCTTAAGGGCACCACAGTGTGTTCGAGTGCATACTTTGCCAAATCACTGCTTCTATACAATACTCAGCAATAACAGTGATATTGCCTTACTTTGGTTTGATTGATCCTCATAGTAAGCTTGCTGAAAAGTCTGGAGGCCTTCTAAAGTGAAATTCAGTTCATTGTGGCAACACAAGAAATTCTGGTGCTAAAAATCTGTTGAGATCAGGGACTGTGCTTTCTTTTTCCTTCCTTATAGAATACTGAGGGACCCACGGGAAATACTTAATGTTTTTCCTTAAGCAAATGATAAATGGAATCGCTTTTGCATGAACGTCAGGCTTTCTTTTATTAGCAAAATCTAAGCATTCAGTTGAATCAAGTAACATAATAGGAAGGGTGACAAAGTACCTCAGGAGATTTTTGAAACTATAATGAGTTAAGGTTTCAAGTGATCTTGAAGTAATTAGCTCCCAGGGTTTTACCAGTAATATTCAAATTCCTCTCTCTTAAATTACTGTGAAATCACATTTTTGATGTCTGGTGTTGAGGATTGCTCTCAACTCTGGAGAAATTCTAGGCCCTAAATAAATAAAGTTGTTGTAAACCTTTCCAATTCTCTCATGCAAATTAGTTCCAATTTTAATAAATAAAGGTGTTCTGAATGAAGAATATTGGAAATCCATCACATCTCATAAGAGGAATATACAATTTATGTAAAACGGAATAATTGCATGCAGAAGCCTTCACAATTTCCAACTTATAATTGACTTGAGAGACCAGGCTACGTAAGTGAAATAATGTTTTTAGCAATTAACCTTAGTATGGACAATCATGAGATTACAAAGACTTCAGGTTTGAATAAGCCATGAGAACCACTGAAGCTGAGAAACCACTGAAGGACAGCAGCAAAAATGGCATGTATTGCTGTTATGGCACTTGACCACTTGTGTATCATTTTTTCTTTATTTTTCTTTATTCATGTTTGTTTAAGTACTTAGTGAATGTGGCTATGTCCCAAGTACTGTATGAAATTGATTTTGAGATGCCAAAAAATACATTTACACTAAAGGAGAGGTAGATATCTAATAAATCACTGTAGTTCAATATGGTAAGCACATATTTGAAAGTATATATCAAGTACATAGTAACATAAAGAAGGAAGGGATCAACACTGGATGCATAGAATTTTGACATGGGACAAAATTCCAAGAAAGATTTTCCATCACAAAAGGTAAGAGTTTTAGTGCAACCTGTGCAGCATGAATCAGGGTGTGGAGGGCAATGTTGCACAAGTAGACAGAAGAGACAGACACAAGATTATAAAAGTAGGAGTAGCGGTGTGGGTGAGGCCAAGATTTCCTCTAGGTAACAAATTTCCCTACTGATGTGGCAGTAGTCTAAGGTCACATCCCCAGTCTTACTGCTAAGTAGCCACTGAGAGGAGTTGAAGAACAGGCTTTCTCTCACGGGAGAATGGAGCTCCGTGTGAACTCGTTATCTCAAAAGGACACCGCCTCTGAGGCCTCTGGCCTTTGGCTGACTGCTGCCTCGCACACAGAATGCCGCTAGCAGTTTGTTCCCCCTAGCAGACCGCTCTGTTCAGACCTGTCTCACTCTTTCTCAGACTGTTGATGTTGACCCTGAACAGTCTCCGGCAAAGTATCCATGCATGGAATAGTGTGGTGTAAGTAGTGGGTACAGCAAAAGTAAAGCAGAGTAGGGTGATTGTGGCTCAGCTGCTGCTTGGGATGTCTGCAACCCTTATCAGAATGCTGGTTTGGGTCCTGGGTACTCCACTTCCAATCCACATTCCTACTAATGTTTCTGAAATGGCAGTAGATGATGCTCTATCATCTACTTGGGGCCTTGTTTCCCTTGTAGGCGATTAAATAGAGTTCTGAGTTCCTGATTTCAGCCTGATCCAGTCCTGGTTGGTACAGCTCTTGGGGGAGTGAATTGGAATATGGTTCACTTTCTCTCTGTCCCTCCCTCTGTCATTGTCACTCTGCCTTTCATAAATAAACAAATAAATTGTTCTTGAAAAAAATAAGAATAATTATGGGAAGTGATTTACTGGCAAGCTATCATATCAAAAAGATTTTTTAGAATCCTGATTGATAGCCTGAAATTTATTCCATGGGCACATTTATGATGACATCACTATTACTGCTTAATCCTATTGGTAAGACGCAAAATAAAGGTTGTTGACTTCATCTCAGGTATGAGAGTACTTCAGAGGTTTTGAGAAAAATGAAGTTAAATGATAAACCTGGGGCTAGCATTGTGGCACAACAGATTAAACCACCACTTGTGATGCCAGTGTCCCATACTGATGTGCTAGTTCAAGTACCATCTGCTTCATATCTTATCCAGCTTCCTGTTAATGTCTTAGAAGGCAGCAGAAATGGTTCAAATACTTGGACCCTTTCCATTCACATGGGAGACCTCATGGAGTTCAGGGCTTTGGCCTGGCCCAGCCCCAACCTTTGCAGTTATTTAGGGAGTGAATCAGTGGATGAAGATCTCTCTCACTCTCTATCTGTCTCTCTCCCCCACTTCCTGTCTCTATCACTCTGCCATTAAGACAGATGAAATAAAAATTTTAAAGGTGAGTCTACTTTGGTGAAAATTGTAAATCTATGTAGAAGTTTTTCATAATACGTATTTTGCATAAATATTTTGAACTACCTTAGTATTTCTTACTTATTATTCCTGTTAAGATATGGGTTTCCTTGAATTTGAAACATTATCAAATTATAAATGTGGAATTTATTTCATAACAATATTTCAGAGGAAAAAAACTGGGTGCACGCCCACATTAAATGTACGCATTGAATGTGTAATGCATCCAAACATCAGAAACATTAACTTTGGGGGAAACTGTATCTTAATGATTGACTAAACCTGGTGCTTGGGTCCTAAGCCTGGTCGTCGACATGAGTACAATCCAGAATCTTCAAGAAGAAACAAACAAAGAACACTTGCTTAAACTGAGGGAGGGCATAGGAGAACAGTCTGTTTAAGTACCATGGAGTGATTTGGGGTTTACTCATTCCCAGGAACCACCCTTTCCAGACTTTCCTCAGACTCCAAATAAGAGAAAGTTTCATGAATCCCAAATCACAGCGATGGCCCTGAACAAATTTTGAGTTGGGAATTTGGATGTCTTCAGCAAACCCTTCTACCTGAACCCCAAAGAATACCATCATCTGAGAACCACTTACCTTATAACACTGCTGCTTTGCCCTCTCTCCCCCGAGTATGTAGCTGTCAAGTTATTCTTGCTTTGATTCATGTTTAGGCATTTTAAAACTAAAACTGCTGCTACTGAACTCTGTGCATGGTACATTCTTGCAATGAAAGAAGTATGACTGGATTTGAACTGTAATACTGCAATAAGGTGGAGGAATCCACCATGGGGAGATGATAAGGGGAGGGGTTGGGGGAACCTCAGAGCCTATGAAACGATATCATAAAATGAAATGCAATAAAAAAATAATAGATAAATAAAAGATGACCTCTAATGCCAAGGAAACTTAAACACTGATAAAAAAAAAAAGAAGTGATTCAGTTCAACAATATCTCAAAATATTAACAACACATTAAAAACATGGCATGATTTAAATTTCACATAAATAAAACATCTATTCAAACGTTAAAAAAATAAATTAAAAAAAACTAAAACTAAGTCCATAGTTACAGATTGGTTTTGGTTTTTAGCTGCCAAAGCATTTCTTTTAAATATGTCTATGATAAAGTCTAACATATAAAACACAAAGGGGATTCAAAAATATTTCTGGAAAGGTGGAATCAAAAGAAAGGTTTATTTTGGTGCAAAAATTTGAAATTCATGCTCAATTTAGTCATATTGTGTTTTTCTGTGAGCATTGTGAAAACTCCTCATAAAAGTGCCACTGTCTTAATTGCAAAGGTAGCACTCCTGCCATCATGAGAATGGTGGGGTTCCTTGAAACAGTTTGAAAGATGATGATCATTATATTGCAACTGAAAAATAGAGGCCGGGCTTACAAGTTACTAAATACTCTAAGTACTCATGCAAATTAAGAGAAGGATAATGAAAAAAAAAAAAAAAACAGAAAGCTGCTTCTTCTTACATAGCATACATGTTTTCCCCATCCTTCCTCATAGGCTCCCACTGCAGTGAGTTTGATATATCCTTGGATATATACACATATATTATTATCTGCATAATATATGTATTATTGTTACAGTTTATTAAATTCAGCAAATGTATGTGAAGCACTTACTGTGCACCAGATATCAAGGGTTAGGTACTAGAGATACAGTGTTGAACAAAATTGACAAGGTTCTCCTTCTCTCTTGCAAGACTTCAAACAGTCTATAAGCAACAATGCAGTAGTAGCTAGTAGATGGAATTTAATAAACTCTCACAGACCTACACGGTAAATAATGACACTCCCAAATTTATTGCTTACAATGAGTACTTACTTGAAATGTATTACTTACACAGACAGCAGTAGCAAGATCAGTACAGTGTCAACTCTTCATATCCGTTTGTCCATAGGATAATATCAAACGGAAGGAGTCAGATGGCAGGTGACCTGAGGAGTAGAGCTCACGTTGCTGAAAAGCCAACCGTAGACTACAGTAGCTGTTTTATAGTGTTTGTCTGTACCCAAGGGGGTGGGACGGAGGTGAGAAGAAAGTCAAAAGGCCATGTTTGGAACCAGGGAGTATGATGAGCAACTACCATACCAGTTGGCAGCCTCCTACGAGATAAGGCGCCTCTTAACAATGTGGAGATTCAGAAAAGAAGCAACGTTGAAGCAGTTTCTATTGTCTTTTTATTTCCCGGCAGGGTAACAGGATGTGCTGCCAAGACCTGGATCACCATGAGGTTAAACTTTAGCTGTATATCCAATGTGGATAGTACAAAGCAGCTAGAGTGCCACAGTGGAGACATTTTCCTACATATGCATAGCATTAATTAACATTTTTGTCTTAGTTGTTCCCACCTAACATGATATTTGAATAATAATTGAAATCAATTATGTAATGCTTGGTGCTGGGCGATCCTCTAAGCACTTTAAACACAGTAGCTCACTACTCCTTACAAAAGCCCTATGAAATAGGTGGTATAGTTACCCTCAATTTACTAATGAGTTTACTGAATTACAAAGGTCACACACTTAAAATCTGGCAGAGTTGAGCTTTGGTCAACATTAGGAGACAGAATTCAGACAGAAGTGTTGCAGATTCATACTCCAGTTCTATACCAGCATTTGAAAACCAACAGAAATTAGATCGGAAAGTGAGATTGGGATTGTACTTGGCTTTAGACACAAAGAAAGATGGTGGGTAAAGTTATGCACACACACACACACACACACGCAGACATACCCACACACACTCTGTCATGTAAAACAAGTAGGAAACAATAGGAAGCTGCAAGCCCTAGAACAGGATTTACTGAGATGCCAGACCTCTTGGGTCCCAACTGAGGAGTATGGAAAAGAAAAGTTATATATATGTATGATGACAGACTGGCTTCTCCAGACAACTCTTTGTGTCAGGCTGTGGGATGGATAATTGGGGATATGAGTCAGCAGGTTCCCATTTTCACCATTTGGTGTCGAATAGCAGACTATTTCTAAAGCCCCAAAATGAACGCAGCTGGAATTATAAATTTTTTTGGAATTATTAATTTTCTTCTCAGTGACCCATTGTTCTAGGACTGGAGAAATAAGCTTACAGGTCACCTGGTTTTATTTTTTGGGCTGAACATGCAGATAATATTTGGTGCATTTATTTCCAACCCCTAAACCTCATTGAGAGTGGGGGTAAGGGTACCATCACCAATGGCATAGAAGTCAGTCATCAGCTGACAAACACAACCTGGAGTCACAAGGTTATCATACGTATTTATCTCAGAAAGGGCTATCAGTCATTCTGCAGCCAAGTATCTGCTCATCCTTTGAGAAATCACTTACTTCTTGAACAGTGTAGTTCCAAAATCCTAATTTCTCTTTCAAATATGCTCTTTCACTTTTCATGAATAAATACATTTAGCTACTTGACAATGAAATGGATTCTTGTTTTCCATTTAAAATTCTAGAAGAGGAACACCTGTTTTGTTTGGTTGTTTTGATAGGCTTCCTGATGATACTGACATAATTTGATTGGTTACATATCAGACTATGAGTCAGGAAAAAGGATATTTGAGTTATAATATGATTACTTATTATCAGCTCCAGCAGCACAATAAAACTTTAATTAATTTTCCAATAATTCTCTCAGTAATGTACACACATTATAGTTAATATACCACTCCTTAATAGTGATGGTGGCGGGGAGAGGGGGAAATGAAAATTTCCTTAAAAGCTAATGTAGATCTAATATATTTCTGATTATGAAAGTAATATATATGTAAAATTTTAAACAATTCTACAATTAGAGTTGAAAATAAAAGTCCCCCACAATGGCATATAGAGACAGAGAGAGAATCTGAGGAATAGAATAAGGTTAAAGGATGTCTTAAACGGATTACTTGGTTTTTACAGTAATTTTGTTGTTTGATTGTTGTCATTTTGGGAGGCTTCATTAAATACTTGAATCACATGATCGGGAGTCCTTGAGCTGAAATTGGCAGAAATTTGTGATTCTACATGAACAGACTAACAAGTTGGCCTTAGAAAACACCAACACCTGCTACTAATACACCTTAAAGTCGCTATTGGGTACTATTCAACTGTCTCATGTCACATAATGCACTGTAATAAATAAAAAAAAAAAGAAAGAAAACACCAACACCTGAGGGGTGAATAAATGACAAGGGTATCAGAAATTGAAGGGAAATGATAACAACATCTACTACTATTGAGAAGTAAAGCAGGACTAGGATGCAGAAGGAACTTTTAGGTTTGTCAGTTAAGAAGTTCCTTCGATGGTCTTTGAAAGAGCATAGCTTAGCTGTTATGGCCAAAGCCAGATTGAAGTAACATTAAATGCATACGAGTGAGGAAAAGAATGGACAAATACAAATTATTCTTTGAGGACATTTAGCAGTGAGAGACAGGAAAGAGAAGGCATAGTTGCTAAGGAGACAGGACTTAAGACTGCCCAATCCTAAAATACAAGCAAAACAACAACAAAAAATCTCCCGTGCAGATGATTTCCAAACTGATGCCAGGGATTCATTATTTACCCATTCATGTGGCATTTTAGTTGCTACTGTATGGCTCTAGTGCTAATGAACAAGCAACAGAAAATGTTAGCCATGTTTTGGTCCACTTTGAGGCTTTTTAGAAAAGGATGGAGCCATTTTCAGTTGTTAGAATGATTACAAAATGTTATTATAAAATAGGGATAAAATAGGGAGGAAAGCTTTAAATCCTACAGTAAGAGGGACAGTCCTGAGAAACTAAGACTTGCCCTATACAAAATTCCACAATTTTTTCTTTCGTTTAGAAATATTCAATATAAAAAGGCAAAACGAGCATGGGAAAGTTGCCACTCAGCTGGATTCCACCCTTTAGACTACATCTAACATATTAACAGTTTTTTCATATTCCAAAATACCCACTCTTTTCTGCTTTTCTTCCAAAATCAGTGGGTATTCCTTTCTCCTTTGCTTCCAAATTACTGGTTCTTTTTTTCTGTTTGAAGTTCTCTAGATGTTTTTTTTCTGTGTGTTCTTTCCATTTAGTCCCAATGGCTTTAAATATGATATATCTCTCTGTTTAATTTTTTTAAAATTTTACTTCTTTTTATTATTATTATCATTATCACTATATGATACAGTTCTATAGGCCCTGGGATTTCCCTTATCCCCTCTCCGGTTCCCTCCCCCCCTCACTGAGTCCCCCTATATCATTACTATAGTATAGTTGTTCATACACAGTGGTATGTCGATCATTGCAGGCATGGACAATGGCAGAGAGTCCAACATCCTATTGTCAAGATATAGTAAACAGTTTCATATAGTTCCTCCTTGGTCTGGAAGTAGAAATGCATACTGCATTGTATCCTCACATCTGGCTATGATAGTCTCCACTACACCGTTACTATACATCCCCTTAAATGAAAAGCCAGAGAGCAAAATCAACAAGAAGAAAAAAAAAAGAAATTAAAAACACCATGAAGTTAAATAACACGCTATCGAATGACTAATGTGTCACTGAAGAAATGAATAAAAAGTTCAAGAACTTTCTCGTAGAAAATGATGCTACTATATGATTTATGAGTCATTGAAGAATTTAATGAGAAAGCAAGTGTTTTGAAACTAAAAACAAAACAAAAAACTCCATGAGATATATTTTCAACTGATCTTTGTTGGTGAGATATGTCACCTGTATAGATGGATTTTGTTTTTTAATCCTGTTTACTAATCTATGACGTTTGATTGATGGGTTTAAGCTGTTTACATTCAGGGTTAATACAAATATGTGGTGATTTGGTCCTGTCATTTTAGCAATGGGCTGTTCAATGATTTAGTTTTCTGATGTTATTTTACTGGGATCTTCTTCACATTTGCCTTTGGTTTTGGTGGGCACTATTCTTCTTCTCTGTCAAGAGAACATCTTCAAGTATCATTTGTAGAGCAGGTTTAGAAGAGGCATATTCTTTCTTTCTTTCTTTCTTTCTTTATTTATTTTACTGTGGAAGAATTTATTTCATTTTCAAAGACAATGGAAAGCTTTGCTAGGTACTTTATCCTGAGCTGACGATTTTTTTGTTTTTAGAATCCGGAATGTGTCACTCTGTTCTCTTCTGGCCTGTAGAGTTTCCTGTGAGAGGTCAGCTGTGAATTTAATTGGCATTCCTTTATATGTCAATTGATTTTTTCACATGCACATTTGAGGATCTTTTCCTTACGTTCTATTGAAGAGAGCTTGGTGATCATGGGTTGTGGTGAAGATAACTTTTGATCAACCCTGTTGGGAGTTCTGTGCCCTGCTGGGATGTTGTCTCCCAATTCTTTCTCTAGGTTAGGAAAATTTTCCCTTATTATTTCATTGAATATACCTTTAATCTCAGTTTCTCTTTCTGCACCTTCTGGGACTCCCATAACTCTTTTCTTTGGCCTCTTAATAGTGTCTTTCAATTTTTGAATACTTTTTTTTTTTTTTTAGCTTGATCCAGCTCTGCTTCCAGCGTTTTGTTTGCTCCCCCCCTGGTGACAAGAAATATCTTCCAATTCTGAGACTCTTCTGCTTCATTAATTCTATTTTGGAGACTCTCCAATGTACTTTTAATTTGCTCCACTGTATTCTTCATTTCTGATATATCAGCTCTTGTTTAATTCATTTCCTGTGTGGCATGTTGCTTAAATTCCTTGAACTCCTGCTTTATGTGTTTCTCATTGTTCTTAAGAAGCTTTATAACAAGTGTTTTGAATTCTATATCCCCATTTTCTCAATGTATTATTCAGTTAACTCTGAGGTTGGCAAAGGGTTTTGCTCCTTTGCAGAGGAGTCTTCAGTAATATACGTTGTGCCTTTGTCTCTTCTTTTGCTCTTGGTCATTGTACTTCTGGTTATCAGATTCTTCTCCTTTGGTCAAGTTGCTACACTGTGTCACTCACAGGTCTACAGTTTGATTTTACTTATTGTGGTTGGTACATGGCTCTTTGCTTGTAGTCACTTGTGCTACTCCCTCCAGCGAGGTCCAAGTCTGGGTTCTTATGTTAGATTTCCACCATGTTCTCCATAGCTCGCCCTAGCTCCTGGCTCACCACTCTCCACCTCCTGTGATATTGTGCTGAGGCTACACTGTTGTCTGTACAACCTTTCTCACACTTCCAGTTGGAGTAGGTCCCAGGATTAGGGAGACACCAGGAGTCCTATATAACTAGGTTGTTGGTGGCGCTGATCTTGCTGGAACCTGTTGGCATTAGGTCTGATGGTCACACGGACCTATTTTGACCCGTAAGATGCCAAAGTCAGTATTATTTTCTGTGTGGGCGCTGTGCAATGCACTGAGCTCAGTGAGTTCCTTCCAAGCTCATTGCATGCTCAGCTCATTGTTGTCCCTGCAGTATTAAAGTCTGCCACACCACACAAAATGGCACCTGATGTGTCACTAGAGTTCTTGATCTGCTGGCCGTCAAGTATGAGGGATATCCAGACCTATCTTGGTGGAATCTATAGGATGCCACGTTGTTGCAGTTCACTGAAGCAGAAATGAGTTCACTCCCAGCTCAGTGCATGTGCAGTCCTGTCCCATAGCTTTTGCCTCCTTAAACAAAATGGTGCCTGATTAGGCTCTAGGGGTGGATTGGGCTATGAAATCCACCATATTACCACACTACCCATCTGGGACCTGCCACTCCATCTCTGCTCCCAGTCAAATCAAACAGACCAGCAGAACGAGCAGTTCTTTGTCTGGGTTCACCCCCTGAGCTCCAGGTGAATGTCCCTTCCCACTTTGTTGCTGGTGAAGTTCTGGCTGTCACTGCAATTCAGTTCGCCACTGGCTGAATGCTGCTGGGCTATGGGTCACTGCAACACCACATCATTGTGTCTGCTGCTTTCCTGTGTCTGTCAGTCTCCAGGTACCCCTTTGCTGTCGTTCTGTCCTCTTCTATTTCCTGGAATGTGCCCTCTCTGCTTCACAATGGCTAATGTTTCTCCATCTGTTTAAACTTGTCCTTACCCTATTCTGCCATCTTGATTCTGATATATCTCTCTTGTCTCAACTTCTGTTCAATTCAGATTCCTGTAACCATTTACTTTCAATCTGCCCTTATTTAATAGTCAATTCAAACCAAAACAGAACTCTTGTTTTCCCCAAGCCTCTGATTCACTTTCCTTATTGCAGCAGGCACTGTTACTCAAACTAAATTCCTAAATCAACCCTTATTTTTCTTTCTTCTATAGCTTTTATTCAATTCATTGGTAATTCTTCCTGGCTCCACCTTCAAAAGATTTTAAATCTATCTTATGTTCATTATTACTGTAAGTACTATCAAAAAAGCATCACCATCTCTCACCTGGATTGTTATAATTCTCTCCTAACTTGACTCTTTCTTCCCCACAGCATTTCCACACAGACTACAAAACATTCTACTTAAAATAAATCAATCACATAATTCTTTTCCCCTGAGAACCCTTAGTGGCTTTCTCACGCACTTTGAAAAATCCCCAAAGTGTTTAACTCCTTATCTTCACCTATGAGGCCCTATATGAGCTAATACTTATTTACTTTTGGTTTCATCTGATACCATATTTTCTTCCTTTGTTTACTATGTTCTACTTTCTATAGCCATCTTTCTGAGCTTTCAGCATGTCAACGTGTTTCCATCTTCCATGAAGTTAATTCTGTCTTAATGATTTTCCCTCAGATAGGATCACATTTCTACCTCCCTTCTAATAATCATGTCTGCTATTTCTTTCTTAATTGCAGCAATTAGTACCTCCACAATTATGTTATGTGATAATAGTCAGTACTGGATACTATTTCTTATGTCTCAGTTTAATCACCAAAGTTCTAATGTTTCTTCATTTAGTTAGATACTGGATTTTGGCTTTTGTGTGAAGGCAGTATTCACCTATCCTGATGTTAAGAGTTCTAAGCAAGAAAGGGTGATAAATTTAAACAAATGCCTTGTTTAGCATTTGTGAAAAGCATGTGTTTTAAAAATTTTTGATGTTAGTAAATTATAATTGGTTTCTAAATATTGATCCATTTTTGCATTCATTCATTCATGTACTTGTGTTGTACTAGATACTGTTATTGCATCAATGATATCATAGTAAATAAAATGCAAATATCAGTGCCACCAAAGAACATATCTTCTCATGAGACAGATCAATAAACAAAATAAATACATACATTTTATAGTGCATGAGAAGGTTAAAGTTTTCCATAAAGAAAAAGAGCAGGTGGTGGCTATGATTTAATTATTATAGCTAAAGGAAGCTCTCACTAAGAAGGCAGTGTTTGAGCAAAGACTGTAAGGAAATGAAGTGAGATTCAAATGTTGAAAATGCAATCTATGTAAATATTTAAATGGTCCAAGAGTTAAGACATGATATGATGTGAGAAATATCAATAGAGAATAAGGATCTATTCTTAGAGAAAACAGAATTTCTGAGGAATGGATAGAAAATTCAAAAGAGAAGGGTGATGGGTGGTGCAGTATGACAACATGAGATTTTCTATTGTATATATGTAAGGTGTGTAGGATGAAGTCTTAATAGACATATACATAATGAAATAATAAGTACAGTCAAGACAATTAGTATATCAGCATTTTATGTAGTTACTGTTTGTGTGTATGCATGGTAAGAGCACCCAGAAGCCTAATCTTCTGGAAAATCTTTAGTATACAATACAGTGTTGTTAACTGTAATCCTCATGATATATTTAGATATCTAGAATTATTCATCTTACATAATAAAAACTTTGTTATTCTTTCACCTGAGCGACTCTACACCCCTACCTCTGGTAACCAAAATTTCAGTCTCTGTTTCTACATATTTGACTTTTTAAAGATTCCACATATTAGACATTATACAGTCTTTTTCTTTCTCGTGTCTGGATTTGTTCAGTTAGCATGATTTAAGGCTTGGAATTTGTAAAACAAAAGAAAAGCTAGATGGAAGAAGTAGGCAGTGATGTAAAGGGATGGGGGAATACAGGCACTGACTGAGATGACTCTTTGGGGTGCAAAGTCATCTGCAGATTAAAATGTTAAAGAGAATATTCAAAGAGAAAAATGGTAAGGGATTATGTAGCAAGTGTCCGAAATGACTTAATGGAAAAGTTTCAGGAGTGGATGAAAGGCGAAAAATTGAGACAGACAATATGAAGATTCATGTGCTAATTACTGCATGGTAAGGAGTAACTTGGGAGTTTGAGGCTTCTTGCAGTTATTTTCAAATAGAGGTAAAGGTATAATCAGTTGTTTTTGGTGGTCTCAAGGATGATGGTGGTAGTAAGGCTGTGAATGTTGGAGGTTGAGGAGGCTGCTAGAGGAGATATTGAATCATATGGAAGAATGTTATTCCAAAACGAGCTGACTTGATTCCTACAACAAAAGAGTCATGTTTCTATGATTTAATTTTTTTTTTAAAAAAAGAAGAGTATAACCATGTAGTAATAGAATGTCTAAACAGGGTAGCGTTATGGAAAATGATGGTCTCTTGATTTTGTGTGCTACGAAGGATGTTTATGTCTGGGCTTATTCTTCAGAGGTAAATATTCAGATAATTTCAAAGTAGGCATCCTCACCTTTTTCCCCCATTTTCCTACAGATTACCATTGCTCCTGAGAGCTTTTGTAAGATGCTTAGTATATCTGGAGTGGAAAAAAACACCTCACAGGGGCTGGCACCGTAGTGTACTAAGCTAAACTTCTGCCTGTGGTACTGGCATACTATATGGGCACCAATTTGCGTCACAGTCATTCTACTTCTGACCCAACTTCTTGGTTGTGGCCTGGGAAAGCTGTAAGGGTGATTTGAGGCTTTGGATTCCTGTACTCATATGAGAGACCCAGAGCAACCTCCTGCCTCCTGGCTTCTGATTGACCCAGCTCCTGCCGTTGTGGACATTTGGATGCTGAGCCAGTGGGTGGAAGATCTCTCTGTCACTGCTGCAATCTGTGACTCTCCCTTTCAAATAAAAATAAAATACATCTTTTAAAAACACCCCACACGTGTTTCTATAGTTAAATAATGGGAAATTGAATTACTGGATAAATTCAGAGTAAAAACTATAAAAGCTTTTCCTGTTCATTAAGATTGACTAAAGTAGTTAAGCTTCAAATGGAAACCCGAACAGTCTAAATTTCTCTAATCATCAAATATATTGGGGGTGATTGCTGAATTTCTATAATATGGAGATATTATAATAATATCTAAGCGGCCAGCACTGTAGGACAGCAGGTTAAACCAGCATCCCATGTAGGCTTTGGTTCCAGTCTTGGCTATTCCATTTCTGACCCAGCTCCCTGCTAATTTGCCCGGGAAAGCAGTGGAAGATGGCTCAAGCCAGTCCCTGCCATCCACATGGGAGAAGCTCCTGCCTTCTGGCTTTGACTGGAGCAGTGCTGGCCATTGCAGCTAACTGCAAAGTAAACAACAGATGGAAAATCCTCTCCCTAATTCTTCATTCTTCAGAGATAAATTTTCAAATAATTTCAAAGTGGGACTATGTTCCTTTTAACCCAATTTTCCTATATAAAATAAATAAATCTTAAGACTTAATAAAAACGTATTAGGAACCCATCAATTAGTTTAGAAGAGATTTCAAGTGCCAGGCTAAGCTTTTCTGTATATCTTACACTTCACTGAAGTTTCAGTAAATAGTGTAGATTACATGTAAGATATTTTAACTTGTTCTCTTTTGGTAGTGACAAAGTGACACTTCAGATGGAAACTTAGAATGGATAATTTCCGTTGGACAACTGCTCTTTAGATTTCTTTTGCCAGTTTCACATATCTTAACTATATGATCAGAAACACTTATCAGAGGAGATGGCAAATCTCTATCAATCACAGATTGTAAGGCTTTATTTAGGAACCATGTTGTCTTATAAATCTCTCATAAGAACAAGATAAGAAAGGAGAGATTTAACACTCAAAATGATAATCCCATAATAATAGCACCACCACGAAAAAAGACTTTGGTGTCATGAGCCAACTCTAATACAACACATACAGGATAATAAGGCCAATGAAAGCAATTTATAAACC
Organism: Ochotona curzoniae; assembly: GCF_017591425.1. Lineage (NCBI taxonomy): Eukaryota > Metazoa > Chordata > Mammalia > Lagomorpha > Ochotonidae > Ochotona > Ochotona curzoniae. The sequence continues at coordinate 32,205,055 of NW_024467087.1, read as the reverse complement.
CTTTGATTTGTGTTATCTCTCTTCAGGAAACATTCGAAGTGAATTCCTGGAAAGAAGACTAACCAAGTAGTTTCTAACTACTTGCCTGAAGACAAACTCAAATTGCAAGGGAGAGATTTCACAAACCATAATTTAGTGGACTTTTTCCTGTTACTTTTAAAAAAGATTTATTTGTTCTTAAGTCAGCGTTACAGTGAAAGAACAGACTAGAAGCAAGAGAGAGACAGATTCCATCCGTTAGTTCATTCCCCAAATAGCCAAGCTGGAGCCAAGAGTCAGAAGTTTCTGGGTCTTCCGCACAGGTAGCAGGAGCGCAAGTACATGGGCCATGTTCTGCAGCTTTCTTAGAAGCATTAGCAGAAAGCTGAATTGGAGGAGAAGCCCCTCGGACTCAAACTGGAGCTCATATGGGATGCCAGTTTGTTGGGCAGTGGTTTAAGCCCCTGTACCTTAATGCTAGCTCCCTTTCCTGTTATTTTTATTTACAAGACTAAAAGGCCGAAATCTGAACTAAAATTAGTGATGAATACTGCTATAATCAGATTCCAGGATAGCTGTCATTGCTTCTTACCTTCTACCATTATTGTCTGTGTGGAATCCTCTCCCATATTGAATAGGGCTGACCTGTATATATGCTGTAGTGTAATCTGTATGACCATAAAGTATAATTTCTATGGCTGCAGGTTTTTTTTTTTTTTTAAGGAATTGTTTCTGCCTTGGGCATCTGTGTCATTCATTCTGGAAGGAGTACAACAACTGTGTCTCAGGGTTACTCAAGAACCCAATGGAGAAGTTCCTTTTGTGAACAGCTGAGGCCTTTGCTGGTATCCACATGAGTTACTTAACATGCATGCAGATCCTCTATCCTTTGTCAAATCATCAAATACCTGTAACCCTAGTTTGTGATAGACCCTGACTGAACCACCAATCAAGTCACTCCCGAATTCCTGTGACATGAAAAGTGTGGGAAATTATGCATGCTTATTGTTGTTTTGAGACATAAATTCAAGCAGTGAGTAATTGATTAAGAATAGATAACTAATAAACAATAATAAATAAGTGACAGAACCCTCAATTCAAGCCGGTTTGACCCAAAAATTTGAGCTCCCAAAAGGCTGGAAGTCTCACAACGAAATTTTTAGCAGTTTTCATTGGTGTGCCAAAATACTTGCTAAAATAAGTGTGTGTCTTTTGTAAGAAGAGGAACATCAGTTCTTTGGATTGTTTGTTCCGTGGCATATTACATTTGTTAATATTTAAAGATTTATGCCTTTTTAAAAGATTTGTTTGAAAATCAAATCACAGACACCTGAGAGAAAGTGAGAGCGAGCGCTTACACCTGCTGGTTCATTCTCCACATGATTGCTACAGCCAGGGCTACCCAGGCCAAAGCCAGGAGCCAGGAACTCCGTCCTGGTCTACAAAGAGCAGAGGGCTGGATTAGAAGTGGAATAGCTGGGACTCAAACCTGCACCTCAACATGGGGTGCTGAGACTTCAAAAGTGACAACCTGCTGTGCCACAATGCCTACCTCACAAGTTAGGTCTTGTTCACAGAGATAAATGAATATTCAAGCTTGTTTTCCCAGTCTTCATTGAAAGTATTGCTAAAGAAATCTGCTTCTTATTTCAGGAGACATTTTTCTGTTACAATTTTATTTTAAAACTTTTATTTTGTAAGATACTAATATACATTATTCCCTTCTCCTACCCCTTTCCCTGAAAACATTTAGTGAGCAATTTTAATGTCCTTAAGAGGAAAAATTGTTTCTGAATGAGTTTCTCACTAGAACTGCAAATGATTTTAGAATCACTTTGAAGTTTTATCCCAAAATTGTGTCTAAATTGCTCATGTCATAATTATTTCCCTTCCTCAATTATCATTTCAACCCTGAGAAAATTACATTTTACTGTGAAAGGTTTAAACATTTCAGGCATAAGCAACAAATATTTGGATCCCTCATTCAGGTGACATGAGTCAACATGAGACTGCTAAAGAGCATTTTGGTTTGACTGCCGAACTAGACGTCATTGCAATTAAAAACTGAACTTTTCTTGTCTGATAGAATGTTCATTTATTTGAAGGCAGAACACCTGTAACTACCTTTTTTTTAGGAGTGTTATACTTACCTCACTTAAAGAATATCTAATTTTGAGGATCTGAATTTGCAAAATATAAAATAAGAGGTAAGTCTTTGTTTAATGAAAATATATGGCCGTAGTGGGCAGACTGATCTTCCTTCTGCAGCGCCAGCAACTTATATGGACATGGATTTGAGTCTCTGCTGTTCCTCTTCTGATCCATCTCCTTGATAATGGCCTGGGAAAGCAATAGAGAGTGGTTCAAGTCCTCGGGTCCCTGCATCCACATGGGAGACCAGGAAGAAGCTCCTGGTTCTTGGCTTCGGATCAGCTCATCTCTGGCCATTGCAGCCATTTGAGGAATGAAGCAGCAGATGGAAGATTTTTCCCTCTCTGTCTCTCCCTCTCTCTGAAAAATCTGCCTTTCAGAAAAAAAAATTTTTTAAATAAAACTATTATATGTAAGAAGTATTAAATAATATCATTTCTAGGGCTCTATTTACAAATATTTGTTACAGGTATTCTGCCTTCAAATAAATGAGCATTCAATCAGACAAGAAAAATTCCATTTTTAATTGAAATGACATTTAGTTTGGCACTCAAACCAAAATATTCTTTAAGCAGTCTCATGTTGACTCATGACACCTGGATGAGGGATCCAAATATTTGTTGCTTACACCTGAAATGTTTATATGTGTGTGTGCCTTCACGTGCATATATATTAGTTTCCTCATAGCTTGCTTCTTGAATGTCCAATGAAATAAACACATGCCTATATTTTGAGTTGTTTCCTTCATTTTAGAGAAGCCTTCGCACTTTACTTGAATCTTAAATTACATTTGTGTCCTTTGTTTAGAAAAAGCATATCTCATTAATTCCTACCAAAATATAATGAATATAATGAATATAAATTAGACAGAGAGTAACAGCTTTGTGCTGTGCTAAAATATATGGAATATAGAATTTACCATAACTGGCATTTAGCACTTTGCACCCATCACCAGTATCTACTTCCTACACATCAACTTGAAGAGGAATGCTCTACCCATTAAACAATCCCTTCTCCTTTTTGCCTTCCTCAATTTCGTAAGAACCATCAGTTTACTCTCTGTTTCCAGTGATTCACTATTTTAGACATTTTGCATAACTACAGTTCTGTACCATGTGTCTTTTGGTGTTTCACATCTTTCACTTAGCATGTTTCTGGGTTTCATTTATGTGCAGTAAGGTATTCCTTTTTGAATGAATAATTACTCCATTGTGTGGCTATGCTGTTTTTGTTTGTCTTGTATCAACAGATGCACACTTGGGTTGTTTGTACATTTGGATGTTGTGAATAGTATTTATATGAACAAAGCATTGCATACACAGTTTCGGTTGTATACCTGTTTCAATGCGTTTGTTTGGGTATATACCTAGGAGTGGGATTGCTGGGCCATGTGGTAATTGGGAGGTGGCATCTTACTAAATCAGTAAATAACCCTTTCTGAGAGGTGGGAGTTATATCGTTAGCTCTCTGTTAACATCTTTTTTTAGACTCCAAAATGTCTAAAACTGTGTTATAGGAGTTTATGGTAGGAGATACAGGATGGCATCGCTAACATATCTAAAATGACAACTAAACATTTTCACACAAATTATATACTTGATATAAAGCATTTGAAGGTCTCTAACTATAGCAGGCACACTGATATACACCAGACAACGGATGTTACAGACAAATAACTATGATGTTCCCACATGGTTTTGGAGTCAGATGAGCCTCAGCATAATTGCCTTTGGGCCACCCACTGAACTTCTCTGTTACAGTTTCTGCATCTATAAAATGAGGATAATAATCCCTGCTTCTCCAGATTGATATAAAGAAAAGACATAGCCTGACACATTGTTGACACTTAATAATTATTAGTTCTCCTTTCCTGATGTATTCTTATACTTCAAATCAACCTTTTTCCAAGGTAATGGTATTTTTCTTCTTATCTTATTTTTCAGGTTAAAATTAAACTACCAAATACAAACCCTTCTGAAATTAAACTCGATATCCAGGAAACGGTCCTTGATCTACGTACTCCTAATAAGTGAGTAAAACTTATAACTGTATTAGAATACTATTGATATTATAATGTATTAATGTTCTTTTTAAAAGTATACACACTCATATTCTACATCACCTCATAAAGAGTGTAGTAAAAAGACTTCAGATTAAGGGGCCGTTGTTATGGCATAGCAAGTGAAGCTGACATCTGCAATGGGGCATCCCTATGGAGGCTGGTTGCAGACATGGTTACTCCACTTCCACTTGAGCTCCCTGCTAATGCACCTGGAAAATTAGCAGAATATGGTACAAATGCTTGAATCCCAGCACCCACATGAGTGACTCAGAAAAACCTCCAGGCTTCTGGCTTTATCCTGGCACAGCCTCAGCCATTGTTGAGTAAACCAGCAGTGGTATCTCTCTCTCTCTGTATGTGTGTGTGTGTATGTATGTATGTATGTATGTATGTATTCATTTATATTTCTCCCCCCTCACTGTAACTTTGCTTTTCAAATAAATTTTAAAAATCATTTAATGATACAGCTAAACAAGCACAAATGTGTTCGGAAAGTTTTTCTGATTGAGACCTAGATTTTTCTCTGCTTTGCATCTGTACATTTGGAATGGGCTGATACCATCAAAGCACAATACTTGGCATTGAGATATAGTTTGTTACTATCTTTCATGAAAAATAGCTGGAGGAGAAAATTCTTTAAGTTGTATCATGTGTGGTTTTTTGGGGTACAATAATGGTCTAAGATAATAATATCATTATACTTTTGGGGTATTATGGAGCTTTGAATTTAATTTGATCATGTTCTTCTAAAAATTCAACAGGCAAAGTCTTGTCATCAATTCACAAAGCTAAATTTCCAACAGTTAATTTACTACTAGCTTTTCAGGTTGTGTGAATTGATTAAAAATAGCACAGATGGCAGGATAATTCAGTTAAACACTTTGATATTTCCTTAATACATTTCATATGTTCAAACATGTTTCTAAAGCATAACACATACAGTAAGTTTGCTATGGAATCTTTGTCTTGAAACAGAGATCAATCAGTCCTGTCTCAAAACTCTCTATAGAGGGAATTGGTGGAAGCTGATGTGTGTCTATAAAATATCTAAATATCTCACTGCTATGTTTACTTTTTCATCTTCATATACAACATGGAACACACATTGGTTGACTGCAGTAGTTTTTTATGTGTAATTCAAACATTTTAAGCTGGTTTGGGGAGTAAGAAGTTGCTGGCATATTTTCTTTCTATTATAATCAATACCTACAATTCTCTTTTGTGAAGAAAGTAAAAAAAGTAAATTTCTACTACAATAGACTCCTGTGTATAAACAACCCAAAGTGTATGTATAGCTTAATCTTAATTTTTGTGGTATATGTGTATAACCCCAAATGATACACAGGTAAATATTATCAAATATTTTTCATTATTTATATCATTTCAAAATGTATTATTATAAAACATTCCTGTGATATATAAAAATTATATATACCACTCCTATCATTTACTTCAAAGGTTCTAACTTTGACATTCTAGAACACTATGTTCATTCACTCCAAGAAAGCTTTAAGAGAAGAGATTTTGTTCATGCGTCTATAAGGCAAAACAACTAAATTTATTTTAACTGATGTGACCAATAATTTCAGTCAAAATAGTCATGAAGCATTGTACTCTTTCATTGTATTTTATTTGACACATTTACTCTTTCACACGTTTGCGAGGAAAATTGCTTAAATGAGCCATCAATCTTGCATGATATTTGAATGCTTGTTAAAAACACACACACATTTGCACACCATGGAGTTAATTTCTGTTTCCCAAGCAGTTCTCACTGTCTCCATCAATCTTTAGGCAGCTACTCTAGCTATGCTGTCATTCCAGATATCTATCAGAATCCACTAAATGAAAAATCTGACACAGAGGTATTTTTCCACATAGAACTTTGTTTGCACTAGGCCTCTTGTATACTGTACTTGTATATATTAAATGATATATACAATTTACAATATTATACATCATGTACTTACATATTAAATGCTCAGGGCAGAGAAGTGCTCTCTGTCAAGAAAAATCCATAAATATTGAAGACTTAAGACAAAATTAAGTTTTCTTTATTACTTTTTTTATCACTTATAACCATGTCATTGCCTAAAACTATTATTGTCAGCAATGTGTGTTATGTTTTAATTTATTGGCATTCACACTTTACTTTCTTTAGCTTCTGACTTTGGCATCCTACAACATTGTGTTTATCCATCCAAGAAAGATTTAAGAGGACATTGTATTCATGTAGCTATAAGGAAGAACAGGAGGTTTTATTTTAAATAAAGTGATTTGTAATTTAAGTCAAACCATAGTCAGATGCATTAGAATTATACATAAACACCAAATATTCATCATTGTACAACCAAAATAAATGAATACACTTATTGAATTCTTCATTTTTTTTTTCACTTGTTTGTAGATTCCCGCCATGCATGGCAAGGAATGTCTGGCCCTAATTGTGTCATGTTCACAAAATCATTTGGTCTGGCCTTCCCAAGACAACTGCAGACAGGAGTTAGAATTCAATTACATCTAAAGCAGGATAATTTATATGTTTTTTTTTTAAATTTGAAAGACGTATTTTTACACAGAGAAAACACAGAGAGAGTTCTTCCATTCTCTGGTTTACTCCCCCGAATAACTGCAGCGCCACAACTCATCTGATCTGAAGCCAGAAGCCAAGAGCTTCTTCTGGGTCTTCCATGTGGATACAGATATCCAAGGACTTGGAGCATCCTCTGCTGCTTTCCCAGGTCATAAGCAAGGAGTTGTATCAGGAGTGGAGCCGCCAGGTTATGAATGGGATGATACATTTGGGATGCTAGCGCTGCAGGTAGAGGAAGAGCATGCTATATCACTGTGCTGGCCCCTGGATTTGCATTTTTATCAATGCCTAAACTCTAGCTCATAAGAAGTAAATGTATTTGCCTTGGGTTTAAGTGTTTATCCCTATTTTATAGTACACATCAATGGAAATTATTCAAATGCCATTTTGTGATGACCTAAATATTTCATTTCCATTCATTTATTTGTTTACTGAACAAATGTTTATAAAATGTTCTGATAGACTCTAGGAGAACCATAAGATAAGGTATGGTGTTTTCCTACAATAATTTGCACATGGAAAAATATTTGTAAGACTTCTATCTTGTTGAAATGTAAATCTCAACACAGATATTAGGCAGCAAAATACACTACACAAAAATACTCCCTTCTAATAAAAGCCTTAATAAGCTGCACAATTCTGCTCAAAATTTTAGCTATACCACTCAAGACTAGACAGAAATGCGGGGATGGATGTGTCATTTCAATGGCCATTAGCTGTCTGTTTTGAATTTATTTCTCTCTGGACAGAGAAGTGCACATTGTCATTGGAGCTCCTTCGGCTGATTTATGGCTGTCTTTTAGAGCAATGAAGCTACCACATGAAGCTTTACTTTCCTTTTAAAGTAAATGTATTATCATTTATAGCATAAGGAGTAAAGCAGATCTAACTCGAACACAATCTATATTGTAAACAGCAATAAAGGGCAATCTCTGTCTTCCATACCTCTTTTTTTTTTTGACATGCGAGGTATTACAGGCTACATTAAAATACTTTGCCATTTGATTATTTAAGATGCAGAAAACTGTCTCTCTTTACCCATATAGGACGGAGCAAGAGTCACAGAAAATTTCGCCTTTCAGTTCAAGAAATATGTAATAAATACTTTTCATGAGTCCAGTCCTTGAAACTGTGGTCTTTGCAGATGTGTAAAGATAGAATTGCTTTTCAAGGGCTTTGCTTTCAAATACTTGCTCCCTATTCAAGTACCCGTGAAATATCTCTATAAATACCAGCTTCTTTCACTGTTTTGTATTTAAAAGTGCTTTTCTGTTCACCTTTCATAAAGACACTCAAGCCTTTCTCTAATGAGAATGTGGTCTAACAAGTGTTCCATGCATTTAATTTTCTTCAGATACCAGCATATTCTTTAGATATTCCATGCATAATTCAGTTTCGTACATCTATGACAGAATTATAGATGTCTCATCCAAGAAATGCATCTAAAGCATACAACTATCCAGTATCTGAGCCATATATATCAATATAAACCCAGCAATCTATCACAGGGAGCTTTTGTCAATGTGTAGTAGAAAGAATGAGAAGCAAGCCGAGAGAACACTTAGGTTTTTGTGATACTGAAGTCATCCCAGGCCTGAGTTTCAAAAGCTACACTTGTAGAGATTTAGCTCATAACTGTGTTATCACAAATGTTATAGAACCACTCCAGTTTCCAAATTTGTGTTAACTACATTCCAGCTTTACCTAAGTATAACTGGCAACAAATCTGCCCAGCAAACTTGAAGTTGCCTCTTTCTGTTTCTATGCCTATAAACATGAGGCTATGTTTAGACCATGCAAAATGAGGTCAATTCAGAAAAGAAAAAGATAGGGAATCAAAACAACCATTTGAATATTTAGGACCAAAAGCCTGGTATACTATTTGTGTTATTCAGACATATTTTTGTTCAGCATTTATACTGTCTAAATATTGGACATTTTTCGGCTTCTAATATTCTAGGGGTACATATTGCTTTCTATTGTCTTATGGAAGATGCTACATCACTCTAGGAAGTTAATTCTAGATTTTTATTTTATTTTATTTTAGGAAATTGTTATTAAACCTTCCCCATCCAGTGGAGTGCGACAGTGCCAGAGCATCCTATATCCAGGAAACTGAGACTCTTGAAGTTACAATAACTATGAAAAGAGAGTTGGATTTTCTTAATTTCTTCTGAGATTACATGAGTAAGGAGAAAAAACAGCAATATGGCTCTGATAACAACTATAAAACTTTGAAGAAGCTGTTGATTTGTATATTCTGTTTACTCTTACGACATATTTTGGATGGATCCAATATTTAATTCAAGTGATATCCTTCTTAGTTACATAATCATTTCTGTGACTCTGGAAATGTTACTTTCTTATACTGATAAGCTAGTCCACTGTTACAGTGATAGCTGAATAGAAGACTTCTATGCTAAGCAATTAGATTACTGCCTTTTCAATTTGCATAACTAAAAATGATCAGTGGTTGGTTTACTGATTTTAGTAGTCTGAAGAATCTAAGAAAAACTACACTATAATACAATCAGTTGTATAGCACTTGGTCATAATTATCAACCAAAAAATAGAATTGGTTACCTTTCCATTAATTTGATCCATACAATTTAGAGTATTCATAGTTTAGGCGTTCCTTACTTTTTCTGGAATGTATAAGTAAGAGAAGATTGTAAGTTGTTTGATGCCTCATACTAGCCGCATGTTTATTTGACTAAGAAATACGTTTGAACATGTAATATAGCATTTGGCTTTCTCAGTCATGTTTTCAGAGCCTGGATTCAGTAAGATTAAAAATATTTTCTTTTTGTACACTAGCAATTGTTAAGAATGCTTTTTGGGATATTGTGTATTTAGTCTATCTAAATCCTTGACATTTAAAAACAAAATAAAGAAAAGCATTATACATCTACAAATCCCATTCTAATTTCATATTTTTCTTATAATTGGATATATCTATTTTTATCAACTGTGACAGTGTTCCCTTGCCTCAACTATGCTATTTCAGAAGTTTATTTCAGATTTATGAATAAAATTTTGTTTTAATGCTTGTGTTACTTGACCTCACACATCATTGTAGAACTATGTGGTCATCTGGGAATAAATTCCAGAAAACATTTATAACCTCTACATAAATTACTAGGAAACAAATGTGCTTCATGGAAATATATGTTTTCCAAATGGAAAATGAAAAAATGTATTTTCCAGGGTTGCTTATGTATACAATTACAAAGCATCTGTTTTATGATTGGAGAAAATAGAAGGATAATACTGATATTTTGGAAAGGTGGCTATGTTAAAGCTGTGAACTCCTGTTGAGAATTTGACATTTAAAATCCACCATGACTTTTCTTCGGTGGGGATAGTAGTTGAGGAGGAGGTTCACTGGGGCAAAAAACAAAAACAAAACACAGCACAATTCACTGTATGTGCATGACTTCATAGTGTTACAGGATCAAAAGTGTCCTATTTTGCTTTCTTAGCATCTTTTTTGAAAGGCTATATATATATGTACATATATATATATGAATACATACTGGAGTGGAAACTCTGGAGTTTACAGTCTAAGTAATAGGCAATATCTTTCTTTGAAGAACAACAGTTAGCATATGTCTTTTTCCTATGTACTGGCCCCAATTACAAAGACCATTATTATTCAAGCTGACTGGATGTGTACAAATTGTACCTGGAAGAAACGATAGAGCATAATCAGGCCAACTGGCATTGGTCTTTGGTTAGATGGTGCTCTATCAATTATATAAAGTAACAGAGTTTCAAGAATGATGAAATATGACCCAGTAGTTTTTACTCATCTAGAAGTCATCCTACTTCCCTGTCCTTGGCCTCAGAAATAACAACTTCAGTGATTATACTGTCTTGTTTTTAAGATAATGCACAAGACTTCCTTCCTTTAATGAAGAATAGCTCACTAAGCCAACTGCACAGAAGATAACGCAAAAGAAAATTTATTGTGTCAGCATTCTTCAGTGATTCTTAGCAATTACTAGAACGGAAAACTAAAGAGGCAAATGTGGCATAACACAACTCATAGATTGCTTTTCTTTGATGAAATTTCCTATTTCCGTTTTGTTCCATAATCTCCAGTAACTTTTGTGGAATTTCAAGAACTCATTCACTTATCCTTCATTTATTCATTCTTCCGATAAGACATCCAGGGAGTACTTGCCATGTGTTTTGGCATTGAATTAAATACTGGAGATACAGCAATGAGACAATTTAATGTGGTTCCTACCCTCACTGAACAATGGAGACAAATAACAAGTAAGTTTATACATATCTATTTTAAAAAATTGATTCATTTATATAAGGTGAACAGATTTCATGTATTTCACAACACAGGTTTAGGAGTACAATGATATTTCCCACCCTTCTCTCCTGTCCACATGTTCCCTTTCAACTTCCTTCTCTCGTTTCTTTTTTCTTTTCTTTCTTTTTTTTTTTTGTTGTTGCATAGTTTTTACATGAGATACTTCCAGTTCACTTCACCATCAGAGGCTTAACACTCCATTAGGTAAAGTATTCAACAAATAGCAAGTAGAAAAAGCTGTTCTTCAAGAGTACAATAGCTGTAAACAATCAAATCCCCAAATGTCAATTTCACTCATATACATTACATTTTTTTGTTGTTGTTCTCTGTGTATTAGTTGCCACAGATTAGGAAACATCTATTTTCAACTTATTGTGATGAAGAAAAAAAAAAATAGAGTGCTTTAACTACACCTATCAGACAAACCAATCAGCCTGGGAAGGAAGAAAGGCTTACCTAAGGCTATACAATGAATACTCTAAGGCATAGATACAGAGAGGGAGAGTAGTGAGATTTGGAGGTGCAAGTCAGTAACAGATGTGAAGACCAGGGATGGAAGGAAGTTTAAAAGACGGCGGTGTGATTAAAGTGAATGTAGGGAGTGTGACTGGAGGTAAGGTTGTTATATAGGTGCAAACAGTGTCATGTAGAATCTTCCAGAAGAAGTTAAGGATTTCAATTTTGTTCTAAGTGCTTGGGGAAAGAGAGTATGTTAGGTGGAAGGATGGAAAAGAAGAAAGCAACCACCAGGCAATTTACATGATTTCATAAAAAAATTTGTTGTTGATTTTTTTCTGATCAGAAAGAAAATACGCAAGGACGTATTATAAACAGGAAACTTTAACAATATAAAAAAGCTCTTTAAAAATAGAACTAAAAATCCTCTGTAAGCCAGTGAACCACTAATAACCACTCATAACTTTTGGTGTTGCTTTCCAGCCTCCCCCCTGCAATGCATAACAGAGATATTATTGTTCCCAAATGAGGTAATATTACCCAAATGGGTTCTATAATTTACTTATAATTCCTGTTTTCTTTAATTTTTTTAAATTGCATTTCTGTGGAAGAATGTGACAAACAATCTATACATATTTTAATATAATGATTCATTCTATAATTATTTGTTATAGAATTATACATATATACATATATATACATACACATATAAACTTCTTAAAAAATGTGCTATTCAAATCTACATTTTTGTTTATTTTTGGTCTGCTTCATACATCCATACAAAGAAGTATACTTCCCCACCCTCTCTGGCAATGACCATCAGGATCGCTTCAGAAACCCCTCAAAAACAAACAAACAAAATTCTAGACTAAATAGAGAACAACAAGGAAAGCTTGGAATCAGACAGGAAACGGTCAGTGTGGATTCACTTATACCTTACGGGGTGGGATACAAAGATTGGTTACTCCTCACTAGGGTATTGAGGATTTCTCTGCACACCCCTCCTAAAACTGTTCTGCACCTAAACTGTTGATATATGTCTTGTTAGAGTTATAAGCCAGTTTGAACCACCCTAAAAACTGCCAGGTTCAGCAAAATTATGCTTCAACGCTATAAAATGCCAAATATTATAATGAAAATAGACACGAGACAGCTGAATAGTAATCTATAGCCATTTTAAGGTATATAGAACCCGGTTGTGTATAAAGTTGAAATGTCAACGAAGGAGTCACAGGATGTGGTAAAGAACTTGCATTTTTTTTTAACATGTTGGTTACTCAATACTATGTCAATTAATTCCATAACGTTATAAATTGTTGCTGATGTTATGTCGGGGCTTTTAATTGATAGGGATGATACTCTGCCGGCTCTACCTTCAGACCAGAGATGGTGTCCCCAACAAGCCGTTGAATGTGTCTGGACAATAAGATGCTGGACTCTATGCTTGGTATATGCTTGCAATGAAAGAATCTCATGTGAACGTGAACTGTGGTAATGCAACAAGGTGGAGGAATCCACCATGGGAGGAAGGGTTTGAGGAGGGGTGGGGGGAATTCCAGTACCTATAAAACTGTGTCACATAGTGCAATGTAATTTAAAAAAAAGAAGTATATTGGTATTCGTCACCCACTACAGATTTGATCAGTTCCTCCTATAATTCCATTCATTTTTACTTTACATATTTTGAGGTATTTTTAGATGCAGATTTTGAATTAATATATCTTCCTTTTATGAATACATCATGATGCTCTTTATACCCAACAATATTTTCTATTTTAACCTATGTTTTGCTTAACATTGACAGAACTGCATCACTTAAGTCTGCATTTTCCTAACATATCTTTTTCTACCACTTTCCATGGTTTCTGTGTTTTACAGAAGATTCATTACAAACAGCTTGTAACTGAATTTTGGATTTTTAAATTCCATCAAGTTTCTATTTTTAAACATACAAGTAACAGTTTTACTTATTTTGATCAATGATATACTTTACTTACATGACCTCACAAGATTTCTCTTAGCTTGCATTTTCTATACTATTTCTTCCTTTTTGCCTTATTTCCCCCACTGGTCAATTATTTAAATACTTTTTCTTTATTCCAGTGGTTTGGAAGTTACATATGTATTATTTTAACTCAAATATCCAGTTTCTGGTAATTCTGCCTTCACTTAAGATCTCAGTTTTAACTCAACAATGATTCTCCCACTTTGTTTTTATATATCAAAATATTAACGCTTTTATTGATTTCTACACTCAATGTTTAGATTTATCCACATGTTCATCAGTCTCTTGGCTCATCATTTTTTTTTTCAGCTTTAGGGCTCTCTTTCTGAAGCACATGCTATCATATTTCCCACTGCAAGGGTTTGTGTCTTGATTTGTTTCTAAAAGTCTTTTAATTGCCCTTACTCTTGAATTATGATTTAACTGGATATAGAAATCTAGGTTGGTGTGAGCATTTACAGTGGCACTTAAGATGGCAGTCAGGATGCCCAAATCTCATATCAAAGTTTCTGGGTTTGAGTTCCAACTCATTCCCAGTTCTGTCTTCCTGCTAATGTGTGCCCTTAGTCACAGAATGTGACTTAGTACCTGAGTCCTTGCCACTACAGAGCAGAACCCAAAGGGAATTCCTGGCTCCTGTTGTGGGCTTTCAGGAAATGAGTAAGCCAGTGCATGAGATTCTTAAGATTCTCTTTCTCTCTCTTTATCCCTCTCCCTTTACAATAAATTGTGAATATTTTTAAAAAGAGATCTAGGTTGATAGTTATTTCTCATCAGAACTTTGAAAATATTCTTTATCTTTTGGCCTGGACTTTTGTAGTTTAAGAGTTTATTTTCTATCGCTTTTATGGCAATATGTCTTTTTTCACTCCAGAACTTTTAAAGACTTTCTCTGTTATGAGATATTTTTAAGGTTTGTTTTCTTTATTTGAAAGGAAGATTTACAGAGAGACAGAGATCTTCTATCTGCTGATTCACTCCTCAAATGGCTGCAATATCCAGGGTCAGGACATGCCAAAGCAAGGAACTAAAACTCCATCTGGGTCTCTCCACATGGTGGCAGAGTCCTGGTACTCAATCAGACAATCATCTGCTGCCTTCCCAGGCACATTAATAAAGAATTGGAGCAGATATGACTTGAACCGGCACACTGGTATGGGACAGAGGCATTGTAGGGGTAGCACTTAAGCAATTTGCTACAGCATTGGCATAGGATGTTCTGCAATTTGACTGTGGTATGTTTAGATTTAGATTTATTTTGCTTGCTTGACACTTATGCTTCTTAAGTCTTTCATCAATCTTTGAAAGTTCTAAACCCCTTTCTCCTTGAATATTGCCTCACTCCCATTTTCTGATTTTTTTTTCTTTTGGAATGGAAACTTTAGTTTTCTCTCCAATTCTGACATCTTGAAGTTTTCTCTTTTTAAAAATAGTCCCTTTCTTTTATTTTCACTTTGGGACTATCTCCCCACTCCTTACTTCAATGAAAGTGTGAGACAGTACAAAATGTTCCCATGAACTGCACACTCAGCTTTCCCTATTGTTACCATCTCATATTAGTATGATATATTAGTTTCAATTAATTAACTACATCCAATTTTGCCCATTTTTTAAACCAAACTTCCTCTATGCCTCCCAATCCCTAGCAATCAATATTCGGGGTTCATACTAAGGTGTTTGTTGTTGTTGTTGTTCTTGCTTTTGCTTTTGCTTTTAGATAGCATATAAGAGGAAGAACATGCAGTATTATTCTCTGTGGGGCTTATGCTACTTAACATGATATCCTCCGATTGCATCACATTTGCTGGAAATGAAAGGATTTCATTCTATATATGGACAAATAGTATCCTGTTGTGTGTGTGTGTGTGACTTTTTTGTTCTGTTTGTTCGTTTGTTTGAGAATTTAATTATTTTTGTTGCAAAGGCAGATATACAGAGAGGAGGAGAGGCAGAGGAAGATTTTCCATCTTCAGGTTCACTGCCCAAGTGGCCACACTGGCTAGAGTTCACTCGATTCGAAGCCAGGAGCCAGGAGCTTCTTCCGGGTTTCCCATGTGGCTGCAGGGTCCCAAGGCTTTGAGCCATCCTCTATTAGTTTCCCAGACCACAAGCAGAGAACTGGATGGGATGCGAGGCCACTGGGATAGTAACTGATGCCCATATAGGATCCCAGCACGTGTTAGGTGAGGACTTTAGCCACTAAGCTACCATGCCAGGCCCCACTTCCAAGTTTTTAAAGAAATTTCCTTACTGTTTTCCACAGTGGCTGCACTAATTTCTGTTTCCACCAAAACTGTGTAACAGTTCTTTCATCATAGCCTCAGCAGCATTTTTTACTTTGTTGCTAGTTGACCAGAACCATTCTGACAGGGGTGTGATGACTTTTCCTTTGCTTCTTGGAACTTAGTTAAACAGTAAAAAAATGTGTGTATTATCTTTCACTTATAGACACCGGTTTCAAAAAGTTTTTCTGATAATTTACTTAGCCATATTGCTTCAAAAGCGTCAGCCAGATTCCTTAGCAATATATTTACTTAAATTTTTTTTTAATTTACTTGAAAGCCAGAGTTACAGAGAGAGAGAGAGAGATTGTGTTTGCTAGTTCACTGCCCAAATGCCACAATGGCAAGAGCTAAGCCAGTACAAAACCATGAGCCAGGAGTTTCCTTTGGATTCCAAGATGGGTATAGGGGCCCAACGCTTTGGGTCATCCTTTGCTGCTTTGCCGGGCCATCCAGCAGAGAGCTGAATTGTAAATAAAGCAGCCAGGAATTGAACCAGTGCCCATAAGTGATATTGATGTTGCAGGTCAAGGATCAGCCCACTATGCCACCACCACACTGACCTCTAGCAATGTATTTGTAATCTCTTCCCATGTTAATAAATATTTTTTCAGCCTGATTATTGTAGATTAAATTTCCTAGAAAACAGACTCTAAGTTAGGCAAAATGTTTATTAGGGAGTGCTCTTTTAATCAGTCCCTGTGGGAGGAAGAAAATGAATCAAGACTTAACAAAGAATGGTTGGGCTCTAATTTGGAATAATGTCAACAGTTGTCCACAGTTGGAACAAAGGAGCTGAGCCTTTACATCTGCTTTGACTGGTCATCCAGTACAAGCTAAACCTTTGGCTCAGTTGCTCTGATCATCTGAGGGAATTTCCCAGAGAAGATTGACAGTAGAGAGCTGTATGCCAGCAGCCTGATCAGTAGTTGAGAAAGTAAGTCCTTCTATCTTGAAGTAGGATCAGGATGTCATAGACTTGTGTCCATTGCAATGATTTCTAAAAGTTTCATATGTATTGTTGATTTTTCTATTACAACATTTAGCTTTTATTATTATTCGTGAAAGTCCCTTATCTGTTAGGAATACACAATGTATCTGAAACACAAATATTTCCCCTATATAACAGCAATAAACAGCATTTTCATTGTTTTATGATATTTTTAAGAGAAGGGCTTTATGTTTATTTAGTATATTTTTAGATTATTTCAGTTATTTTTATTCTAGTGGTTTTAGAGTTTCATCTTTTAGTTGTATCCATCTGGAATTTATTTTGGAATACTTAACTTTTAGGTTTCCTAATTCTAGACTTGACCGCTATAAAATATGTTTAAAACATCCACTGTCACACTCTGCCTTCTCCCATTTAATTTTGCCATGAAGTCATCCATAAATTTTGCTGCTAGAAGAGCAGGCGATGATTTGTAATTTATGATTTGTAATATATTATAAAGCAACAGAATTTGAGTGCAATGCATTTTTAGTCAACTCTTCTGACAAGATAATTTTAAATGTTTCTATTTGACTTTAAAATATATTCACTATATTCACATATGAATGGGTCTTACATTAAATCTATACCAGTCCAGATTTCAGAAGCCTCATTATGTACATCCAACTGGCAAAGTGCTAGAAAGCAACCTGCATTCCTCATTCTACCAATCTGTTTCAATGTTTTATTTGTTTCTTATTCTGTGCATAAAAGGATAGTATCACCTTTCAACCTAAGCAATGTTTTAATCTAAATACACTGAACACTCACATCCTTGGGAGGAGATGTTGAATGGCTGGTTAGTGAGGGTGAAACATAATAATTTTTATTTAGAGCTGTCTCTAGATAACTCATGGTACAGGGAAAGGCAAGGCCAAGGTTAATGTGAAACTTTGTGCAAATAAGACAAGCCCTTCCCTTAATGAGAAAAAGGAAAGGATCTTCCACCAGCAAATGACAGAAAGCATCCTCCCCCTCCACCGCCTCAGGGAGATGAATTAGAAAGAGGCATTCAGCAGTGCTATGCTGAATTTTGGCTCTAGCTTGCTTCCCCTGGCTCAGATGCTTTTGGCCCTGTACAACTTCAGGCAGTCCTTCTCTGCAGCCTCCTTTTAAAAAATCCCTTTTTCAGTTCTTGATGCATTACAGACTTTAAAGGTCACTTAAGGAATCTGAATAAAGCCTGTAATTTAGTTAATAGTATTGTATCAACGTCAATTTCTCAGTTTTGATGACTGTGCTATAATTATGCAAGATATCAACCTTAGAGGAAGCTGAGGGAAGGGAATGTGAAAGTGTACCACTGAAGTTTTTGCCACATCTTGTGAACCTAATATTGTTTCAAAATACAAAACTTGCTTAAAACTGTCAGTAGAGGAGAAAACCAACTACAGGGTTTTGATCTTCAGGACCACTGTTACATTGCAGGTGTGACTCTCCCTACCATCATTACCTGTGGCTTATGTTTCCAATTTTGTCTTGTAGATTGCACCTAGAAAGCAATCTATTTTATTTACCAGATTCAGCCTCTTTAATATTGATAGGCACAGAATGGATGACCATATATTCTCATTTATACTTGTGTGTACAATCTGAGGTTGGCTCCAAAGAAGTAGATAATATAATAATGGTTCTCAGAGCTTGAGAAGGGTATGGGGTGGGAGAATGGATAGACAGAGGGAAGTTACTGATTACAGCAGTATGGCTGGATTGGAGGAATAACTTCTAATATTCTGTGCCCCCACAGGATAATAATGATTGACACAGTTAGTTGCATATTTCAAAATAACTAGCAGAAAAAATTTTAATGGTCCCAATACAAAGAAATATTCTATGTCTGAGGTAGTAATATGCCAAAAACCCATGTGTGTATTGAGATGCTATCATATAACCCATGAATACACGCAATTACTATGCGTCAACTAAACATACTTAAAAATAGATGTTAGCATGTACAAAAAAGAAGAGAGATCCTAACTGTTTGCTTGCTCTGATTTGCCATGTGATACCCTCTGCCATGTTTGTACTATTCCAAGTCCCTAGCATTTTCATAATTTCAAGATCAAGTCCTTTAACAATATTTTCGTAAATATTTTAATATTTTTGATGCTATTGTAAACTGTAGTGTTTTCTTAATTCATTTTCAAATTATTCACTACTAGTGTACAGAAATACAAATTACTGTTGTTTTATTGATCTTTCCTTTAACTTTGTTGAATTTGCTTGTTAGCACTAAGGATATTCCTTGTGTTTTTTCTGTATACAAGATGATCTCATCTGTGAATAATAGTGTTCTTTTCCTGTCTGGATGTCTTTTATTTCTTGTTCTTGCTAGAGCATTGTCCTGGCTAGTGCGTTTATAAAATACTGAATAAACTGGTAAGAGTAGACATCCTTGTTCTGTTTCTCATGCTAATTTTGTTTTTTTTATGGATGCCTTTTATTAGAGTACAGAAATCCCCATTTTCCTAATTTGCCAAGCATTTTTTTATGACTGGAGTAAAATTTCTGTGGAGTGAATTTCTGTGCATCTGTTGATGCTATTAGATTGATTGGTATTCACATATTGAACCGACCTTCTAGTCCAGGGATAAATCCCTGCTGCTCATGATATACAATGGTTCATATAGGTCCCTGTATTTAGTTTGCTAGCATTGCATTGAGGGTGTTTGCAACTCTAATGGAATGGCATATCAATCCATAGATTTCATCTTCTTCTGGAGACATTTTTCTTATCTTGGTGCAGAATAATTCTGGGCTTGTAGCTTTTAAGGAGCTCCAACTGCGTTTGGCTCCCTCCAGGTTTCCAGGTGGCTTATTTTCAACATGATTGTGGTCCATTGGTTTTCAAAACCACCATGAAACTGGGGAGGAAGAAGGAATAGGAATAGGGTGTATTAATATGCCACACATGTTGTTGATTTTACTCAAACTCAGCCATTTTTCTCAAGTGCTCCCTGGGTTTTTGCAAGCTTTTCGTTAACTTCCAGAGATCTGAAAAAGTTAATTTTGAAAAAGCTTTTGCTAGTTTTCTTAGCACTTTATCATTTTGCTAATGTCCTATAGTACATAATTTAACACAAGTATTTATTGTTTTACATGTATGTATTCATTATGTGTGTTACTTAAGTTTTCCCGCTTCAACCATAAAGTTTTGGACTGTACACCTCTATGTACCACCCCGTCGTGTCTGTCAACTTTATTGAAATTGAGTTTGAGTTCATTGTTTATATTTCTTGGTATTGTAAATTAAAATGTATGGGCCCAGCACAGTGGCCTAGCAGCTAAAGTCCTCTCCTTGAATGCGCCAGGATCCCATATGGGCTCTGGTTCTAATCCTGGCAGCTCCATTTCCCATTCAGCTCCCTGCTTGTGGCCTGGGAAAGCAGTTGAGGAACGACCAAGGTCTTGGGACCCTGCACCCATGTGAGAGACTTAGAAGAGGCTCCTGGCTCCTGGCTTCGGATTGGCTCAAGTCCAGCCATTGCGCTCACCTGGGGAGTGAATCATCATACAGAAGATCTTCCTCTCTGTCTCTCCTCTCCTCTGTATATCTGACTTTGCAAATAAATAAATAACTTTTTTAAAAAGTAAAGTGTAAATCAGTCTTCGGATAGTCTTTACTCCGCAAAAGTTTAAACATATACTTGTCATATGATCCAGCATTGCCACTCATAGATATATTAACAAAAGAGTTCAAAACATGTGTTCACACAAAAATTTGTGCATGGTCGTAGAATTCTCTGTAATAGCCAAAAAGTAGAAAAAATCACGATTGATTATCAACTGATAAATGCATGGACAAACCATATTCTTACAATGAAGCAATATCCAGCCATTAAAGGATATTGGCACAACATGAATGAATTTTGAAAAAAGTTTGTTAAATGAAAGAAGCTAGACACAAATATTATATATGTATGTGTGTATATGTGTATATATGTGTATATGTATGTGTATATATGCATACTAACATTACATAAATGCATTTATATGAAACATTCTAAATGAAAAATTCATAGAGACAAAGTATATTGGTAGTTGCCTAGGTCTGGGGAAAGAAAGTGTTGTACTGTGTAAAGAACTTAACGTTTATAACCCCTTTCCCAAATCCATATGTTGAAACCCTTATCCCAATGTGATGTTATTAAGAGGGGGGCTCTGGAAAACAAGTTGAAGGTAGATATTTCATGAATGAGCTTAGTAATGCTTGTATAAGAAAAGGGCAGAAAACTAGACAGCTCTCTTTACTATGTTAGGCTATAATGACAAGTCAACAGTCTGTAACCTGGAAAAGAAACCTTGCATGAAGTCAGTCATGGGGACCTGTATTGTGGCACATCAGATAAAGCTACCTGTGATGCTGATATCTCATATAGGTTTTGGTTCAAATCCCAGCTGTTCCTCTTGTGATACAGTAAGGTGCTTGGGAAAGCAGTGGAAGATGGCCTAAATGTTTGGGGAGACTCAGAACAAACTTCTGTGTTTGGCTCAGCACCAGATATTATGGCCATTGCGGGAGTGAACCAGTAGATGAAAGATCTCTATCTCTCCTCTTCTCTCTTCTCTCCTCTTTTTTCAAAAAAAAAATTAAATAAATCCTTTTGAAAAACAAAAGTCAACCATGATGGTGCTCCAATCTTGCACTTTCACAACTTTAAAAAATAAATTCCTATTTTTTGTAAGCCACTCCTTCTATGGTACTTTGTATCCCAGACTAAGGCACAGGCCATGGGAATTCTTTCAGGGGTGATAAAAAGGGTTCTATAAAGAGAGTGCAGATGATCTGTGACAATAAGACCTAAAATGAAGGTGCAATAATATGTACTGCCTTGACATCTGAAATGGGAGAGGGAAGCAGCTGTAATGGACTAACGGCAAGCCACCCTTAGTCAAAGCTTCTTCTTATCTCTGAGAAGCAGATTTCCATTTCCCACCAGATTGTGCAACTGTTCAAACAAACCGATCACATCCTCCATGGGAACCAAAAATCACTTCATCCTGTGGATACTGTAAAGCATACTCCCAACTTGTTTCCTCTGTTCCTGAGTACAATTCCTTGTGTGACTTTGCATAGCATGCTGTGTTCTCTCATGGGCCTTGAGTATACAGTAGTCCCTCTTGTTTTTAGGATATGCGTTCTATGATCCCAGTAGATGGCAAAAACTAAGGTCAGTGCTGAACCTTATAATTTAGTAACTTTTCCACCTAAATTAAGTACTTATCATTTAATGTGACCACTGGTATGTGTAGTTTGAGCTATAGCAGCAAACTTGTATGAATTTCTTATTCTTTCTTCAAATTTTCACATACCAATTTGTTCTTACGATAGATCTTGTCTATTTCATCATACGTTTTTTTCTTTCTTTAGTCAAGAACTTCGACCTTTTTACTTAAAGAAGCATTTTTATAATTTTATACTTGGGCACATATGAATTGCTAGTATCACTGATCTTGCGCTTTGGGCATTATTAAGTAAAATGAGGATTGCTTTAATGTAAGCACTGTGATATTGTGTTAGTTGATCTGTTAACTGACACTTCTACTGAGTGTTAGTGGATTTGCTGACTAAAAGGCTGCTCGAGTCTCAGGCAGAATGAAGTAGAATGGCATGAGATTTCATCACACTACTCAGAATGGTACACAATCTAGAACTTACAAAGTATTCATTAATGATGTTTTCCAGTATTTTTCAGGCCATATTTGCTTATGAATAAAAAAACCCATGGGAGATGAAACTCAAAAAAAAAAAAGGAGACTATTGTATTGTATAAGGTTAAACTATTTTCAGTGTTAGGTGTTTGGCCATCTTGAAAACCATAGGATGACATCTCTTCCCTTACCAGTTAATGAAGAGCAGGCGATCTGAGCATCATTTCATATCATTGTGAATATACAAAGAAAATCCACTGAATTTGTATACTCTCAAAGGGTAAATTTTATGGCATGTGAATTATAACACAATTAAAAATAATTTTAAAAACAGGCAAAATATGCTACACAGGATAAATTCTGTAGTTGTTCAGAGCAATGGGAGATTAGGGAAAACTTTATACACTTAGGTCTTGATTTGATTTTGAAGGATGACTGATTTAAGTGTTCCAGGTAGGTGAAGACTCAGATTAGAAATGAACATGGCAGGCTTGATGTACAGTAGGAAAATTGATCTGACTAAATTGAACGATTGCTTTGGGGATTAACAGAATAAGGCTGGCTAGATAGGTGGAGGAAAAACTAGGGAGGGGATTGAAAGTCATCTGAAGAGTTTAGTCTTCATTCAGTTACTCCAGATTTTTATCTAAGAAAACTGACATGGCACAGAGATAGGAAAGGTTGCATATAATGTAGTAATTACATTAACTCTGGAACAAGACAGATCTAGAAATGAATTGTGACTCAGACTATTTTCATCATAACTACTGTAGCTTGACTGTTTCACAGCTTTGAAATTACTATCTTTGAATCTTGGAAGGGCAAGGCGTCACTGTCACTGTCTTCTATTAACTATGCTGCCACTCCTCCAATTCCTTCTTGATATAAATATTAATTTTTGTTGCTGCTGCTGTTAAGCCTAGAATTATTAAGCAACAAGATCTCAGGGAAACTTGCTAGCCTGATCCTCAGCTACATTTCAAGTTCTTAGAAATTTTAATCATTGAAGCAGATTAACTTAACTTAAGCTACAATTTACTTGTGATTATTATTATTTTTTTTAGAAAATGATGTAATTGACATGCTAAGTTGCTGCAAACAACTGACACGTTATGGGAAGAGTTCAGTGCATATTTTAATGTAAAATTTAGAGCTAAAAAAAGCTCTTAATTTTTTTAAAAAAGCCTAGGAATAAAATTTTCCAGATATCCTACAATAACGTATGTAAAATGTTGCTAACCAAAGTATTCCACCCTTACTGGCAAGGGATAAGTACTCAGTCCCCTAGTGAATGCCTGAAATCTCACATAATGTCAAACCCAATGTAAACAAGTAGTTTGTGTTTCCTATACACATACACCTGTGATAAACATTAAATCATAGGGTCCGTTGGCATGGCCTAGCAGCTAAAGTCCTTGCCTTGAACGCACCAGGGTCCCATATGGGCACCGATTCTAATCCCAGCAGCTTCACTTCCCATCCAGCTCCCTGCTTGTGGCCTGGGAAAGCAGTCAAGGATGACCCAATGCTTTGAGATCCTGCACCCATGTGGGAGACCTGGAGGAAGTTCCTGGCTTCTGGCTTCAGATTGGCACAGCACCGGCCATTGCGCTCACTTGGGGAGTGAATTATCAGACGGAAGATCTTCCTCTCTGTCTCTCCTCCTCTCTGTATATCTGACTTTGCAATAAAAAATAAGTAAATCTTTTAAAAAGATTAAATCATAAATTATGCAAACTAAGAGACTAACAGTAAGTAATAATAAAATAGAACAGTTGTACTGCAAATATTGTTGTCTCAAATGTCTGTCCTGTACTCTCACTTGTTGTGATGATTTGAGATGTGCAGTGCCTAAAGGGACAAGATGACCTAGGATGAATGGCATTGGCATTATGACGGAGTAGCCTACTATGTAAGAGTTACTTGAACACAGTACTGTGACTAGTGTGACAATCAATCATATAACCAGGAGGGCTATTAAGTGACTAAAGAGAGTGGCTACATTCTGCATGTACCGGACAAAAAGGTGACTCAAACCCTAGGTGGGTCAGAGTAAGAGAGTGTGACCCTGTATCACATCACCCAGAGTGACACACAATTTAAAACTCATGAATTGCGTATTTCTGGAATTTTCCATTTAATAGTTTTGAGATCATAGTTAGCTGCAGATAACTAAAGCCATAAAGATGAAACCACAGATGAGGGAGCATTTTTGTATGCTATTAAAACTGAAATTATAAAAATATGTGAATTATAAAATGGACATTTATAAAGAGTTTATTTTTATATGAAAGAGTTGCAGAAAGAAGGAGTGACAAAGAGGAAGAGAAAGATCTTTCATCTGCTGGTTCACTCCCCAAATGGCTGCAACTGACAGAGCTGAGCCAATCCAAAGCCAGAAGCCAGGAGACTCCTCCAGATCTCCCACATGGGTGCAGGGACCCAAGGACTTAGCCATCTTCTGCTGCTTTCCCAGGCCATTAGCTTGCAGCTGGTCAAAAGCGGAGCAGATGGGACCAGAACTACCACCCAGAATGGATGCCAGCATCACAGACAGAAGGTTAGCCTACCATGCCATGGCACTGACCTCAAAATAAGATATTTAATTCTGATGTGTAAGGTTGCTGTTGCTTGCTCTTTTCTGTCTACTTCTTCTTCCTGTTACTATTCTTCCTTTTCTTCTTCTCCTACTTCTATTCTCCTGTGACCTTATATTTTAGGAAACTGACAATAGACTACAGGATGGATGAAAAGGGGGTAGATTTTTAGATGCTGTTATAGAAACTCAAGAGTAACATTAAAAGATGCTACGGATTTTGTATATTCATGTTTTGAGGCTGGCTTGAGTCATACATCTTTTACAAGTTTTACTTAGGATTGAGGCACTTAATTTGTCTCACACTAATGATGCTGGAACAGACCTGTATAATCAAACTAGTGAAAACTAGTGAATACAAGAAGGTGTTTCTATTTCCTAGAGTGCAGACAAGAAGCTGAAAATTCCCTGTGTAATAAAGGAAGCAGGATGAGTATATAGAAATGATCAAAAACCCAGATCAGTTGAACAATTTACTCTTATGGCACTGTGGCCAAGGGGTTAAGCCACAGATGTGATCCTGGCATCCCATGTTGCAAGGCTGATAGGTGTCCTGTATGCTTTACTTGCAGTCAAGCTCCTTGTTAATACAGTTGGGCATTAGGTGAAAAGGTAACTAAACGTGGCTAAAGTACTTGTCTCCTTGCCAGTCATGAGGGAGACGAAGTTTCAGGTTCCTAGCTTCAGCCTTTTTCAGACCTGGTTTTTACTGCCATTTGGGGAGTGAGCCAGCAGATGAAAAGATAGCTCTCCATCTCTCCCTTTCTTTTTGTTTCTGTCTTTCAAATGCATACATAAGTGCATATGTAAATCATTTTTTAATTCCTCAGTTGTGATCAAATCCTTCAGATCACATTTAAAATTTTTATTCTTAGTAATTGATTTCATCTTTGAGAAAGTCTTCATGGAGCTCACTTCGAAAGTAGTCTGTTTTCACAAAACCCAACATTTACTTGAAAGAAAATGTGGCTTCATTGTCTACTCTAATGACCCACAGAATCCCTAATGGTATCAACTTCTGTTTTGTGTCTCCCCTTGGTGTGCATATCCAAAGCATGAAGCTTTGGATATATCTATTGGTACAAATGTAAAACAAAGTACAAGACCATAACAAGACCATTTGTTGGGTGCATAAGTGACCAATTTTATGTGATGTAATTATTTGAAAATAGTACAATTTATTGCTTTTTATGAAACATATCAGAACAATTTCCTGTTAACTAAAATGATGTGCTAGAAAAGATGGGGTCAAGAAACCACGGGTTATTGGTTAACATTGGTATTGACAGTAGATACTCCAATTCATAGGGATGATGATGGTGGTGGTGATAGTGATGGCGTTGATGACATAGTACATTGATTATTTTATTTAACCTCAAACTGGCCTTTGAGGATGAGAAAATTGAAACAAACACAGACATTGACCCCACACAGTCGGACCTCATGTCTCTACTTTCAAGAGAAATACTAATAAGATATGAATAGATTTAAGACTGTGGAGTTCTTCAAGACAAGGTGAGGTAGAAAGGTGTGATACTGAAGGCCTAAAGTGAGTAGAGGGGAATTGGAATAGTTGCCTATAGTCAATAGGAAAGACTATAATATGGAGAACTGAGGTGGGGAGCATAACCAGCATAATTTGATTTTCATATGTTTGCAGCTTTATCTGTGAATGCTCCAGAAACACAAGTAGGATTTGGTGGCAGCGTTTAAAGACATCAGGTGGCAAGGGAATTCTAATTTGTTATTACGTAAGTCATTAAAATATTTGCCAATGTGATGCTAAAAATAGCAAAGAGCTCTAAAGCTTTGCTCCTACATAAAAAAAAAAGAAAAATTAATTTAAAAACTGTCATGCTCAAATTTCAGAACTTTTGAAATTAGCCAATGGTTTTCAACAACCTGGGAAGGCATGTATTCATAAAACAGTGGCTGAATTTCAGTAAGGACAGGGAGCTTTGTGATGTTTTGTATCTTACCCCTTTTTGCTCTCTCCTTGCTTGATCAGCAGCAGCCTTGAAAATAATAGCCTACCATCAGATGCTGCAGCCTGGCCTGGCCTGGCCTGCCCCCAGTCCCAATTGTCACTGGCAGGTGCTCCAGCCAACCCCTGCCCAATCTGTTCCCATCCCTGGCTCATGCAAACCAATAGCTGTGATAGCCTAGCCCAGCATGAACTGCACTCCTGCCTGGCTCCTGCATATGCCAGTCTGCCCCCTTCAGAAACAATACCCTGACCTGGCTCATGCTCACCATTGTGAGCTATGGCCCAGCACGGGAGTATCCCAGGTTCCCCCATCAGGCCCACTCAAAGACCCAGATCTCACATGTGTCAGCAGGTATTAGGCTCTTACCTGGCATAACCTGCCTTTCTGTCCCAGCATTCATATGAGATGGTGAATGTTGTGGCTTGGCCCACTGCACACCCTCTTGAGTGTGGCTATGGGTACTACATCCTGGACCAGCCCAGCCTATTCCCAATCCCAGTACCCATGAGTGTCAGAGGGTTCCGAAGCCATGCCTAGTTCAGCCCCTCACTACCTCCAGCTCTTAAGCAAGCCAGCAGAAACTGCAGTTCTTCAGGGTTGGACTCACATATCCCCCACAGAATCTGCCTCCAGACACAGTTCTCTCACATGCTGATTATTGTCATGGCCCATCTTAACATGATCCATCCCTTGCCCCAACACTTACTGATACGTACTGTGATCTAGCCCTACCAGGCAACCCCCCAGCACCAGCTTTTGTGTGCACCAGTGGGTGGTGGTCAGCAGTGGTTAATGCTAACTAGGCCAACTTAGGTCTCCCACTTGGGCAGGTGCATCAGTCTGACCCATAAAGGTCCTCCAGCTTAGTCTCAGCTCTCTCGCTTACCTGCATGTACAGTAGCCTTATTGGTAGAAATTCCCCAGAAGTCATTCCTCACTTGTTACATACTCCTTCAGTGCTCCTCCCTCCCTCACATCCCCATACCTCCTTCCTGGAGCAATCCATCGTCCCTGTGCCTAGAAACACATAGGTTTCCCAGGCTTGTCTTCCCTAGCTTAGTAATCAGTGGGGTGGGCAGGTGTGGCATGCTGATTTATAATTCTGTGTGCCCACCAGAGACCCAAGATCATAGATGAGTTCCCAGACCTGGTCCTCTGGCACATATGTAGGTCTTGGACCTTACCTCTCCACTTGCCTGGGTCACAAGTTTATGCATGAAATTTGAGGCAGGGCCCAAGGGCCTACCATGCTAGCCTAGCTAGTCAGGCAGTGGTATCCGCCAGCATGAGTATGGGCTAGATATTGGGGTCAGTTGGGTTGAGCTGGTCTTCAATACCCATTGACATGAACAGGAGCTGAATGGGATGTGGGATAGACTAGACCAGTCTGCTGCACATACTGGCAAGCACAGGAACCAAGGCTGGAGGCAGACCTGGAGGTTACTGGGGGGTGGGTCACTCTTGCTAGGCTGCAGCTTCCACTGGTGTATGTGAGGGCTGAGTGTGTGGTAGACAGGGTTGCTGAACTGCAGCACACATTGATTTATGTAAGAGATTGGGCTGGAGAGAGAACTGCCCCAGCAATTACAACTACCAGCATATGCATAGGCCAATGTGGGGGATGGACAGAGCTGGACCCTGTGCTGGCTAGCACACATAAGAGTCATGTCTGGGATCACTTCAGACAAGATTTGTTTGGAGATTACCCCAACTGAACTGCTGGACTTGGAACTCCAACCATGGGAAGAATCACAGGATCTGTGGTCTGATCGTGGAATGCATATGTCAGAACTGGGCCTCCTCAGTGGCTTAGATGGAGCAGTGAACAACATATCTAGATGCACATGGAGGATATGGCAGTCCATTGGAGCCTGCAGAGGACATCTAATACCATAGCAGAGGATGGAGGACAGAACAAATTGATAAACCACTCCAGCTAAGTATTGACAGCAAATATCTAGGCAAATGGAGACTCTAAGATGGGCTATATCAGCCAATGGATCTTGGAAGGATTTCTTCATCCTTGGATTAGTGAGGCCTACAGCATTTCAGAACTATTACAACCACTTGAACAGAACCTTCGGAACATGTTCTACATCAGAGACTCTGGGATGACATTGGGTGACCCTTCCCTATTCCTAGGTACTGAGGCAGTGGTGTGTTGTGTGCAGCTTTTCCCATTATCTTCCCACTTCCCCCCAATACAGAAGAAAGAAAAAAAGAAAATTTGGAAACTATAGTCTCACCCACTTTCCCTAATCCTCAGCTCCTATCACCCTAATCGACTATGTAAACCGACAAAAATAAGATTGTAAATAAATAAATAAATAAATAATGGGGGAAAAAAAGAACAGCCTACAGATCCAGTCCTAAAGGGAGCATAACAGAACTCACCCCCCTTGAATGGTCATTATGTGACCTATTGAGGGATTTCCCTGGAAGATTAGCTTGAAAGGTTTGCCTTTATCAGTAGCACAGTGCTAAAGACTTTCCCCTCCCCACAAGGGAAGTTTCTGAAAAGTATTCAGAGGCAAGCATGTTTTAATGACATGGTTGACTGGGGTATCTGATACAGTTATAATCAAAATTTTGGATAGTTCACAAAAGCTCAACGACAAAAGAATTAATAACATTATTTAAAAATGGGCAAAATAGACATTTTCCTAAGGAAGATAAATATCCAACAGGTCTATGAAAGGAACCCAACACAACTAATCATCAGTGGAATGCACACAGAAATCACAATGAGATATCACTTCACACTTGTTAGGATGGCTGTTATCAAAAAGAGTAATGACAAGTGTTGGTGAGTGTTTATGAGGAAACCCTTGAACACAATTGGTAGGGACTAAAATTGGTGCAGCCATTATTGAAAACAGTGTAAGGGTTTTTGAAAAGGTAGAAACAGAATAGGATCCAGCAGTTGCACTTCTGAGTATGTAGACAAACAAAATGAATTCTTGTATCTTGAAGAAATATCTGCATTTGTGCGCTCACTGTACCTTGTTTGCAATAACCAAGATATGGAAACAAACTAGATGTCTGTTGATAGACAAATGAATAAAGGAAATGCAGTATACAGTAGAATATCATTCAGTCATACAAAAAGTTGAGGCCAGTGTTGTGGTGTAGCAGGTAAAGCTGCTACCGTCAACGGCAACATTGGCTTCCTTTATGGCGCCAGTTGTTATCTCAGCTGCTCCACTTCCAATCTAGCTGTCAGTTAATGCTCCTGGGAAAGCAGTGGAGGATGGCTCAAGTGCTTGGGCCCTTGCAGGTATATGGGAGACCTAGAAGAAGCTCCTGGTTCTTCTCTGGCTTTGGTACTGCCATTGTGATCATCTGGTGAGTGAACCAACAGATACATCTCTCTCTCTCTCTCTCTCTCTCTCTCTGAGTATATGTTTGTGTATGTATGTAACTCTGACTTTCAAATAAATGAATCTTTAAAAAAAATCAAATTCTTTAAAGCAGAAAATAGAATGGTGGTTGCCAAGGGCTAAGGCGATGTGGAAAAAATGGACAGATGTTGGCCAAATGGTACAAACATTCAGCTTTAAGTGAGAAAATTCTAAGAATCTAATAATGTACAGTGTAGTAACTCTAAGTACACTTGAAATTTTTAAAGAGATTGTAACTTAAATGTCTTGAGGCATGGGTACCTCATATAGCAATTAAGACTTCTGTTGGGTTGCTCACTTCCCATCTTTAGAGGGCCTGGATTAAAATCCCAACTCCACTCCCAGTTTCAGCTTCCCATTACTATGTAACCTGGAAGATCAGAACTGAGTTCCTGTCAGCCTGGCTCAGTCCCAGTCCTTGCAGGATATAAGATGTGAACCAGTAAATAAGAGCGCACACTCTCTCTTTCTGCTTTTGTCTGGCTGTGCCTCTAAAATAAATAACAAATAAATAATTTAATGAAAAATGCTTGTGAATCATAGAGATGTAGTGCACATGTTATATAAAGAGTCTATACAACTCATTAACACAAAAGACAATCCATTTTTTAAATGGAAAAAACAATTTGAATGGACATTTATTTAAACAAGATACACAAATGGGCATCACACATGAAAACATGCTCAATATTATTGTCACTGAAGGAAATGAAAATCAAAAGCATTGTGCAATTCCATGTAACATCTGCTAAGATGGCTATAATTTTTTTAAAAATGATAAAGCAGAGACCAAGTGTTGGTAAAGATGAGAAATTTGAACTATTGTAAATTGCTGGTGAGACTATAGATGATGTCATAATTGTGGAAGACATTTTGGAAGTTTCTCAAAAAACAAAACATAGAAGTACCAAATGATCCAGTAATTACACTCTTAAAGGAATAAAAAACATATTTCCACACAAAAAAATGAAGCATGAATGTTCATAATATTAGTCACAATAGCAAAAATGTTGCAACAACCCATTGTCAATCAAATGCTAAATAGACATAACAAAAATATATTCATTTACAAATGAGTCTTTTTAGCCCTAACGCCAAATGTAGTATTGATATATGCTGCAAAGTGTGTATGCACAAACACAGAAATCCATATATTGTATTTTTCCACTTATGTGAAATATCCGGAATGAGCAAATTCACAGACAAAGCAGATTAGTGCTTGTCAAGGGCTGGGAGGAGAGTGGAATGAACAAATCAGTATTGGGTGTTCTCTTTGGTATTCTAGGATTATGAATGTATCCCAACCCCCTAAACTGCATATTAAAATTGATTGCATTGGTGAATTATACATGATGCAAACTTAACCTCAATTTTGAAGGTATATGCAATGGAGACACAGGGATAGAGATACAAATAACTCAAGTATATTATAAATTGACATAAAATCAAGAGTCCAGTGTTAAAACTGTACATCTGTGATGTACTGGTTTTCTTTTTTTTTTAAAGATTTATTTTTATTATTTTTTCATTGGAAAGGCGGATATACAGAGAGGAGAGACAGAGAGGAAGATCTTCCATCCGATGATTCACTCCCCAAGTGAGCGCAACGGGCCGATACTATGCCAATCCGAAGCCAGGAGCCTCTTCCAGGTCTCCCACGCGGGTGCAGGGTCCCAAAGCTTTGGGCTGTCCTCGACTGCCTTCCCGGGCCACGGGCAGGGAGCTGGAAGGGAAGCAGGGCTGCCGGGACTAGAACCGGCGCCCATATGGGATCCCGGGCGTGCAAAGCGAGGACCTTAACCACTTGTGCCACCGCGCCGGGCCCGATGTACTGGTTTTCAACAAGGGTTTCAAGACCAATTAATGTGAAAAACATAGTTGTTTTTTTTTTAATGAGATTGTCAGGCCCAGCGCAGTAGCCTAGCAGCTAAAGTCCTTGCCTTGCATGAACTGGGATCCCATATGTGTGCTAGTTGGTGTCCTGGTTGTTTCACTTCCTATCCAGCTCCCTACTTATGACCTGGGAAAGCAGTTGAGGACAGCCCAAAGCCTTGGGACCATGCACCCATGTGGGAGACCCAGAGAAGGCTCCTGGCTCCTGGCTTCAGATCAGTTCAGCTCCAGCCATTATGGCCATTTGGGGAGTGAACCAGTGGATGGAAGATCTTTATCTCTGTCTCTTCTTCTTTCTGTGAAGATCTGACTTTCCAATATAAATAAATAAATCTTTAAAAATAGATAAATAAAATTTAAAAATGAGATGTCTATCACACGTTATAGAGAAGTGAATTGGAATCACTGTCATCAAGGAAACAGAAAATCTTTAAGGATGTGATCCTTAGACCACTGAATTTAGAATCAATTAAGTTTATTAAAATGCCGACTCCTGGACCTCTTCCAGTGAATCAACCTACCAGGAGTGGGGTGTGGGAATCTATTTTTAGCTAGCTACATCCATGATTCAGCTGTACACTAATGTTGGGAAATAACTGATATTAGAATGTGATAGCATGGATTTCAAATCCTAGCTCCATCCATTAGTAGTTTTATTTTCTCCAGTATCATTGCCAGCTTCCTGCATTCATCTCTTTAATCCTACCTCACTGATTTAGATCTTAACATCACAGGCCTTGGCTGGTTTCTTTGTTATTTATTGTAACCACAGAATCATGAGTGAACAAACTCAGATGCAAAGCCTTACCCAAGACCTAAGTTTTCCTCCCAGCAGTATCCCATTTCTCTTATTCCAGAACCTCCCACAGTGCCCTGGACCCCATGTCTAGCAATGCCTGCTCATCACCCTGTTAGGGATAGGAGAGATGCAATCAGAAACAGCTTAAAAGAAGGGACCTCAATGATTCAAGCCTTGAAGAATAGGGCAGAGTTTCCACCTGCATAGATGGAAAAGAAACAGTATCTTGGACTGAAGCAAGGACGTTGATGTAAAGTGAAAGAGGATCACAACTACAGGGTTTGAATGTGTCACTAGGACCAATTCAGGCCTACGCCTAGATTACTTTGTCATTGGTCCACCTGTTTCTCTCCAACTTGTGGTTTCATTAGTATTTCTAATAAAAGGGTTTGGCCCCACTTAATGTTGCTGCTAATTAACCCAACTTCCTGCTTTACAGCAATCCCAACTCGTTTATGAACTCCAGGTGAAAATCTGTGATTCCTTCTAACCTTTCCTGCCCAACGGTCCATTCCCAAGGCTGCTAATTCTCTCCTAAATGCCAGCACTAATGCCTGTTGAGGACAGCTCAATCATAGGACGTAGGTCATGACTACTTACTTGTAGTAGGTAACATGAAATCATGGAAGGTTTCATAGAGGAGGCTGTGGTTGTGCCAAGTTTTGAGACATGGGGTAGGAGTTCCCCAAAGATGAGGATTAAAGGTGTTTTTTTTTTTTTTTAAAGGCAACAGATGTCAGCTGCGGCACAGACAATTAAGCTGCTTGCAATGCTACCATATCATATTGGGATGCTATTACAAGTCCCAGCTGCTTGTTTCTGGTCCAGCCTCCTGCTAATATGCCTGGGAAATTAGCAGAAGATGCCTAAGGAGTTGAGCCACTGCCAGCCCTGTGGGAGGCCCAGATAGAGTTTATGGCTCCTGACTTGGACTTAGTCCATAATTGGCTGTGGTGGCCATTTGTGGAATGAACCAGCAGATGAAAGATCTCTCTATCCCTCTCTCCCTCTACCACTTGGCCGTTCAAATCAATCAATCAGTCAATCAATCAATCAAGCAATCAATCATTTTTTAAGTGTCTTCAAAAAGATGCAGTAATAGGACTTAATTTATTAAAAAATATTTATGAGTTTTTCATCTTCACCTATCAAACGATCTAATGCATTTTTAGAACATCTATAGATGCCGTCCTAGACTTCTACTACTTTACTTAGATTCCCACATGTGAATATGTATACCACTTATCCATCCACTAACTCGAGCTGATAGAAGTATGCTCCAAGGACTACCTGAAAGACTCATCCAAGTGGCTTATTAAACATGCAGTTGACAGTGACTACCTTCTGTGACCAACTTTGTTGCATGCAGTGTTCCAGGCCCTAAATACTTCTTGTCTGTGGAACTTCCAGGATTTCCAGGCAACTACCTTAGGACATCTGGCTCCTTATTTTCTTTCAAGACCCATCGCTATTTCCAACTTCCTAATTCCTACTTCCCATCAGGTGTTATTTTAAAATTGTGGCAAATGTATATAACAAAATTTGTCAGGTTTTGCACCACAGCTATACGATTTCACACCCCTGTCCCTCAGAAATGAATGAGTCCTCCAATTTCTTCACATCTCCATTTAGGCATGCCATAAACCTCATATAGCATATGTTTATTGAAAGCATGCATTTATGTTGGTAATCATTCCTCTTCACCCTGGATTATTTGCAACTAAAGGTTATATCCTTGATTGTAAAGACTTCAGCAATGAAGTTTGGGGTAAAGAGACTGAAGTGGATCTCAAACTGCAGTGACAACTGAGCAGAAAATCTTTGAAAGAATTGGAGATGATTGAGGAAAGAGAGATTGGTGTCCTTTGACACTCTTCCATCGACTGAATTCAAGTTTATTCTGGTGACAGCAGCTGCAGCGTGATAGAAAGGTTAACATTTCATAGATCATTTAACAACTCTGCCCACAGCCATTGAAGTGAAGAGGTCAGCAAACTGGGAAGAAATGACACTATGCCACTCACAATCTTAGTGGTTTCTTTTAGTTAATTATGTTAGAACTTTTAGGGTGATACAATTTGGCCATTTCTCCCTATTTTTAAAGTACTCAAGCAATTTAGGCATTTAAATGTTCTCCCATCTGTAAGAGGCTTAATCACTTAGCCCTGCATTTTCAATCTTCTTGAATCAATTGAAGCCTTACAAAGTGTTCCTTTTAGCTAACATTGGAAAGAGAACACCATCAGCTGAGCCAACCTTATTATTTGTGATGGGAGTGGAAATCAGAGTTAGTGAGCTAAGTTGGGCTGCCAATAAACAAGGCACTTACACATGTTACTGTCTGTCCTAAAATGTGGCCTGGGGACCACCTGCAGCAGGACCGACATGGGGATGTTATTTTAAAAAACCTTGCCCCAGAGCAGGAATTTGGCATATCAGAGAAGCCACTGGTCGGGCCACTCACATTTGGTATTGGATTGTCTGTGTTCTAGTCCTGGCTTTACTCCCCATTCCAGCTTCCTGTTAATGAGCACCCTAGGAGGCATCAGGTAACAGCTCAAGTAATTTGTGTCCCTGACACCCAAATGGAAAATTTAGATTGAGTTCCTGGCTCCTGGCTTCAGCCTGGTTAAAGCCCAGTCTGTTGCAAGCATTTAATGAGTAAAGTGGCAGATGAAAAAACTTGCTCTCTCTGGTTTGCTCTCACTGTCTTGCTTGCTGTCTGTCTCCTCCTGACTCCCTAATAAAATACAAATTTTCAAAAAAGAAAATAAAATAGTAAAGGAGCAGGTGTTGTGACACAATGGGTTGATTTGTCATTTAGGATGCTTGTATCACGTGTTGGAGTATATTCCTACTTGGAATCTTGGGTGCTCTACTCCAATTCAGTTTCTAATGCATATCGTTAGAGGCAGCAGATGACGGCTATAGTACCTAGATCCTTGCTACCTATGTTAGATGGATGGTATTCTTGGCTCCTGGCTTTGACCCTGCAAGATCCCTGGCTGTTATATAGGCATTTGGGCAGTGAACCATAGGATACAAGGTCTTTATCTATTTCTATCTCTATCTCAATCTTTCTGTTTCTCTCATTTTAGCTTCTGTATCAACCAAATCAAATAAATGCAGATTTTAAAACTAAAATAAAATGTCTGCAAAGCCTTGATTTTGCAGGAGTAAGAGGTTCCCCAAACACTATACTCTCAGTAATAAAACTTGCAAAGTCTCAGACAAGCCAGCAAGTGTGGTCACCCTACCCCAAACAATCTTGAATCAGAATCATACTTTCTTATAAACACTGAAATTTGAGAACTTACTACTATAACTATTTATCTCCTCATGGAGAACCAGTCCTGACACTACCTACAGTATGCAGCTCACTCTAGAGCTGCCTTTTTCTAACTACTTTAACTGTTGTCTTCTTCCCTGGTTACATTTAGAAAGCCCTCTCTTCCACAGATTAGGGCTAAGTAGATAAAATGATCATCCCTATTGCTGATGTCTATGTGCTAGAATAAACAGAGGAGAGGTGGCAACAATTCACTTCTTCATTTATTCATGCCATGAACATTTATTAACCACCTTTCTATATACCATAAGTTTCTCAGAGCAAAGCCTGGGTTAAATATACACATAGGTATGCATGTAGAACATGTTTATGTGGTTTGGCATATAAATGAAGACATATTCATTTTCTAAGAGTAACATCTACTTTAGAACATTTATTAAGTAAATATTTATTTAGAGTCTTATATGCACCATCTCAATGCTAGACCTGGGGATGCAACAGTGTGCAAGAGAGTTAAGGTCCCCACTTTCATGGAGTTTATATTCTAGTGCAGAAAGACAGGTACATGTAAGCAGATATATAATGGCAGGTGTTTGGTGAGTGCTATGAAAAACACAAAACAGAGAGATGTGGTTGAAATGGAGGGTTTTGATTGGCAGCCAGGGAATGACTTTCTGAGAAGGCGATAATTGAGCCAATATATAAATGATTTTAAAAAAAAAGTCCAGCCATTTGCAGACCAGAGGGAGAAATGTTCCAGGAGAAGGAATAGCAAAGATAAGACACAGAAGGCAGGAAGGAACTTGGTTTGTTGGAGGAATGCAGAGAAGGCTGCTGTGTCAGTGCATCAGGAACAATGGTATGAGTCATGCAAGAAAAGGCTGGAGAAACAGGAAGGTTCAGAATCCCTGAGGCCTTAAGGACCTGGATCAGGGACTTGGCTTGCATTCCTTTTCTGAATACTTGTTTGAGGAAGATCTTAGAAGATCTTAAACAGAGGAATGAGTTGATCAGTTTTTTTTTTTTAATTCTCGATGTTCTTGGAGAAGAGACAGTGATGGAGTAAAAGTGATGCAGAGAAAACACTTAAGGGGCTATTGCAAGCAGACAACATGAGACATGATGTTGGTTTACAGGAATATGGTGAGGTTCAGAGATAAAACAATTCTGCACATGTTATGAAGTTAAGGTCACTAGGGTATGGATTCATGGTATATAAGAATTCAAGGGTATTCCCAAGTTTCATGACTTGGGTGAACAGTGAGATTATTAAGATAGTGAAGATTCAAGAATGGAGCAGTCAGGTACAAGAGTTCAGTTTTAAACATGTAGAAGTTGAGATGTCTAATAAAATTCCAAGCTGAAGTGTCAAATATTCACACACACACACACACACACACACACACACACACATCATGAGTTCTGGGTCAGAGTCGGAGATACTAATTTTGGAGCAATATCATATGGATAAAATTTAAAGAAAGTTCAGTGGAAATGAAGGAGAAATTCCTGAACTGAACCTAGAGCTTCCAACATTAAACAGCCAAGCAGAGGTGGATTTTTGGCCTAAAAGTTTGGATTCCTGCATCCCACATTGGAGGTTTGATGTCCTGCTCAGGCTTCTGATTCCAACATTCCTGCTAGTGCAGACACTGGGAGGCAGTGATTGTGTCTCAACTAGTTGAGTTCCTGCCATCCACATCTGAGGGCTGAGTTAAATTCCCAGTTCCTGGTATTTTGGAGAGTGAATAAGTATATGGGAGCTTCCTGTTTCTATCTGTTTGACACTCCACATCTCAAATAAATAAACAAACAAAAATTTAGCAGTCAAGTAGAGACCAAGGAACCAACAGAAGAAACTGAGAAGCCAGAAGGAAATAATGGTGTCAATGAGGCCAAGGAGAGGGAACACAGAAGTTTCAAGGAGAGATAAGAGGATCATTTATATTTTACATTTAGGAAAAGTGAGGCATGGATGTCTAAGTAGCTTGCCCAAGGTCACATAGCTGGTAGAAGAAGCTTAGAGAGTTAAACTAAAGCAGTCTTTTAAAGTCTGTGCTCCTAAGCACTACACTAGCGGCTCTTGAAGTGAAGTGTTCATCAGAAGCATCTGTAGCACTTGTAAACACACATTATTGGCTTCCAACTCCAAAGTTTCTGATTCAAGAGGTCTTGAATGGTGCCCAAGATTTTGCATCATTAACTCGTTTCCAGATGATGTTGATGTTCCTGGTCATCAGACCACATATTAGGAACTACTCTCCTACCACATATGAAGGTACTTCAAAAAGTTAATGGAAAACGAAGTTAAAAGACAAATGTATTTTGGCTGCAAAAAATTTGCAATCACATACATGAAGGATCTCCAGAAAGTTCATGAAAAGTACAGATTGCAAAAGCTGTACCAAATAAGCATATTTTAATTCCAGTTTTCCACTGACTTTTTGAACTACCTACATTCATATCCCATACAGAAAGAACTGTGGTAACATTGTTATTGTTGCTGAATTCCCTCAATGGACTATGGGACTTCTCCCAGAGTTTTTAAGAAAAGAATCAACTCCAACACTTTGTCTAGAACTGTCTGAATAAGGCCATCATGTTACTGATGAGTAGGAGATATCAATTGAGCTTTAAGATCTGAGGGCTATGGCAAGCCTGGAAAAAAGGAATAAACCTAGTGGCTCTATATCTCTTGTGAACCAAATGAGACTTTACTAAACCTACCCAACAGCTAGAAGACAAGAGAAGTCTTCCTGGCAGTCTAGATAACAAAGGTAGGGTGAAGTTTCAGACAGCTCTCTGATCAGTAACCAAATCTTTGCCTACCGCCACGTGTTTTAGCTGTATGAAAGCACCAGGTAGCAAAAGTATACAAGCTGCTGGAAGGCAAAAGGCTGGAGAAATTGATCCCAGCCTTGGGTCTGCTGGACAAACTACAAAGTTTACAGGTGGAAAGAGTAAGATTAATAGAATGGATAAAAGAATTAATAGAATGGATAAAAGACCTAAACCTACATCCAGAAACGTTCAAACTCTTGCAAGAAAATGTTGGAAATACCCTGCAAGACCTAGGAGTAGGTCCCGACTTTCTAAGAAGGACACCAAAAGCAATAGCAGTTGAGAACAGAATAAACAAATGGGACCTCATCAAACTAAGAAGTTTCTGCACAGCAAGGGAAACAATCAACAAAGTGAAAAAGCAACCCACAGAATGGGAGAAGATCTTTGCACACGATATAGGCGATAGGGGGCTAATTTCCAGGATATACAAAGAACTTCAAAACAACCAAAAAACCAAAACAAACAAGCCACTCAAGAAATGGGCACGGGAAATGGGCAAACATTTCACAAAGGAACAAGTCCAAATGGCAAACAAACATATGAAAAAATGTTCCAGCTCCCTGGCAATAAGGGAAATCCAAATTAAAACATCGATGAGGTACCACCTAACACCAGTTAGATTGGCCCACATAAACAAGAACACCAACGACGCTTGCTGGCGAGGATGCGGGGAAAAGGGAACCCTACTCCACTGCTGGTGGAGCTGCAAATTGGTACAGCCTTTATGGAAATCAGTCTGGAGAACACTCAAACAACTCAAAATCTGTATACCATATGACCCAGCAATAGCACTCCTAGGAATATATCCAAAACACCTGTTTTATGACAAACCAACATGCATCCCTATGTTCATAGCAGCACAATCAGTAATTGCAAAAACATGGAAGCAACCGAAATGCCCATCAGCAGAAGATTGGATAAGAAAGCTTTGGTTCATCTACTCCATGGAATACTACTCAGCTATTAAAAAAAACAAAATGCAGTTCTTTGTGGCTAAATGGGCACAACTGGAAACTATAATGCTAAGGGAAATGAGCGAATCCCAAAAGATTAGATACCACATGTTTGCCTTGATTTAACTTGTAATTTTTGTTTGGTTGTTGGTTATTTTTTGAACCTGTCATTGATACTGTCTCAACCCAGATGTTTCGAAGAATGGAACTTGCATTATTTTTAACATATTGTTTACCCAATACTATGTCAATTAATTCCATAATGTTGCATATTGATACTGAGGTTTTGTTGGGGCTTTTAACTGACCGGAACTTTACTCTGTTAGCCCTATCTTCAGACTAGAGAAGGTCTCCCCAAGAGGCCACTGAACTTATCTGGACAATAAGACGCTGGACTTTATGCTAGATATGTGTTTGCAAGGAACGAATCTCAACTGAACTTGAACTGTGGTTATGCATCAAGGTGGAGGAATCCACCATGGGGGGAGGGGTATGGGAGGGGCGGGGGGAATCCCCAGTGCCTATAAAACTGTATCACATAATACAATGTTAACAACAATAAAAAAAAAAGCAACCACATTTTATAGGCTAAATATTTGACATACATTTTATCATTTACTCTACATAGCAAGGTATGAAATGCACACTAGGACTTATTCCCATTTTACAGATGGAAAGACATGTTTTGTAACCTGTGAGCTGTTTAGTGATAAACCCTTGATTAAAGCCTAGATGTGTCTAATGCCAAAACTCTTATGCTTAACCAGCACCCTCTAAAATAAGTAAACTATGATGTTTCTAGACTATCTTCTTACACATATGATGCATGACAGTGGTATAGCTTCAGGAAGGCTTGCTCTAGAAGATTAAGTGAGGTTACCAGATCATCTTGAGATAGAGTGGTACCAGAATGCCCTGGACTACTATTGTCAACTTTGTTGTTGCTTTTAGATCACCAGATTAATTTTTAAGAGAGATGAATGGTCAATCAGTAAGGATACTACGGATTATGCTAAGTATGTGAAATGAGAGGTATTTCCCAATTTTACTAACAGTCTCTGTGTGAGGTTTTAGCCTTTGTTCTGTGTAATTTTATCACTTGTGTAGCTTCTTGTGTTCATCACCACAGTCAAAACATCAAACAGCTGTTAAAACTTTAGAAAGCCCTCATGTGGCATTTTCTAGC
Organism: Ochotona curzoniae; assembly: GCF_017591425.1. NCBI lineage: Eukaryota > Metazoa > Chordata > Mammalia > Lagomorpha > Ochotonidae > Ochotona > Ochotona curzoniae. The sequence goes on along the minus strand of NW_024467087.1, from coordinate 32,163,608 downwards.
CAATTTAATCTTCCACTTTCTTTCATATCTTGTCTCTGAGCTCTACTGACCGCTAATTTCTTCACCATCACTATTACTTTGTAACTACAAGAATTTTATGAAATAAAGTTATGCAATATATGGCACTGTTACTTTTTTTCACTCAGTGTAATCTCCCCAAATAGTCATTCAAATTGCTGTATGTATCATAGTTTGTCTGTTTTTGCTGCTCAGCAGTATTCCATGGTATGGATATGCCATGGTTTTTAATCTATCTGTTGAAGAATATCTGAGCTTTTGATTGGTTTTTGTTGATAAGTTGATGTACCAGGGCCCATAGTCAGGTGGATACTACGATTTGAAAATATGAAACTTAATATGCTTGAAACTGAATTTTCACTGTAGCAGTGTGTGGTAGTGGTTACTCACGGGAAGTATTTAGTTCATGAGGCTTGCACCCACATGAATGAATTAATACCAATTATAAAAGAGCTTGAAGTTGCAACTTCAGTCTCTTGCACTCACACACTTGCTTATTGTTTCACCATGGAATAATACAGCAGCACGGTCCTTTCTAGAATTAGACTCCTCTGTCTTAAATTTCCCAGCTGTGAGAAATGTAAGATAGTTTTATGATCTTTGTAACCTACCCAATTTTAGATATCTGCCACAGCAGCACAAAATAGACCAGTGTGGTGGCTTATCAACAATGGAAATTATATGTCATAGTTCTGGAGTCAGGTTCTGGTGAGGGTCCTTTTCAAGAACGCAGACTGCTGGTGTGTATTGTATCCTCAAATGATGAAGATGAGCAACGGAGACCTCTGTGTAACGCACTGATCCCGTTCATGAGAGGCCATCACCAATGACCTGAATACCTCCAAAAGGTCCCACTCCTAATCCCATCATACTGGGGAATAGAGTTTCAGTATTTGAATTTGACAAAGACACAAACATGTAGTCAAACATGACTACTATGGAAAAAGTTGCTATGAATATTTCTTTATGGGCTTCTGTGTGAAAACAAATTCTCATGTTTCTGGCATAAATACCTAACTGCAATTTTGAGTGGTATGCCAATTGCATGTTCATTTTTAGCTTTTGTTTGTGTTTAACAAAACTGCCAAACTTTTTTTTCGAGTGGTTATTACATAACCAGCAGCAACCAATGGGTTATGTAGTTTCTCTACATCCTCACTGGTATTTGATGGTGTCACTATTTTTTATGTTCATTATTTGGGTAGGTACAAAGTGATATTTGTCTTTCGTTTTTAAAAGAGGCAATCTAGAAAGAAGAAAGTGTTTTGAAATTTCTAGTAGATAACATAATTTATTGTTTCAATTTAAACTCCTCCTAACTTGTTTTGCCTGGAAAACCATTTTGAACTTTTGCAATAAAAAATCTTCTCCATTCATCTGGGAACCGAGTGCCCTAAAACCACAAAGCAATTACTTATGTTCTCCTATGCGTAAAGAAAAGTTGAGCTAGCTACAAGAGATGAATCTGAAGAACTCTGAGGATCCAAGCAAAGAACGGATATAAGAGTATCTCCAGGAAAATATTTGCAAATAATAATTTCCTTATTTTCTTCTATATTCCCCCTTTGATGGGAACAGCAGATAAAAGTAGTGGTGTGGATGACAGCTGATTGTAAAAACCTATCCCATCCCCATTTTTCAGTAATGTTACAATGGCAGCTTGATATCCATGATCAAAGTATTTACACCACAGGAATTGGCAATACTACAAGTCAGGATACGTTTTTAATCCAGGGAATTGGTTGACAACCATCTACTTAGGAGAGCTGTGTGTTTCTTTCTGAAACATGTTCTCTACCAGTAAGGAGATGAGGAGATAGGAATTGAGCACCTATTAAAATTCTTGGCTCATTTTCGTCTCATAACAACTTTTATTGTAGTCAGTTAAACTGACACTCAGGATACCAAGTATTTCATCAATGTTGCGTTTTAAGTAAATGCCAAAGTGGAAATTCTGTCTTGGGTTCAAGCTATCATACTAATTCCCAAAAGGAGAGTAGGCATTGAATTCAAGAGGGAACCAGTGAGGCAAAACTGTCAAAATACTGTTCACTTGACTTTAATTAAAAAGAAGACAATAAAAAGAAAAATGTCTACATATGTCTTATGTAGCGCGTTAGCTTAAAGTATATTTATATTCTTATCTTAACTGTATATACATATGTGCAGCCCAGCTCTACTGAATAACAACTATTATAGTTGTTGTCTTCCTTGCATTTTCCTCTACTTTTCTTCTGGCTTCATTGAAGGACACTTCCTCCTGCAATGTGATGTTGGTTAAGCTAGCAGTCACAGAACTCTGGCCATTCCACACCACAAGCATGGACAGGCCAGTTAGGAACCTCTCCAGGACTTCTATATTGAGTCAAGAAGGATTTTTTTTCTTCTCTTTGGCTTGCTTATTTTGTATGTTATGTGTCTGAGTTCAAGGAGCGTCATCATAACTCTTCTTGCCTGCAATCTGTTCTTTTCACCTGGTGGGTAAGACAGCCTCAGACACAGCCAAAGATATTCACGCTTTCTGTGGTGCATTAGCTAATGAGGTATGCCCCACCATTTGTGAGTATGTAAGTACGTCTGTAAGTGTATTTAATTAAACTAGTGTGACTTGGGCTTAGAACATTTGTCACCCAAAGACCACTGCCATCTGTGGTTATCCCAGCTCATTAGCTTTTGCTTTCTGTGAATTCTTAACACGTATTATTTAAACCAGTTCCCTTTAACAGAAAGATAATATGAACCGTGTGTATATATATATTTAAATTCTAGTAGCCACATTTAAGAAAATAAATATAGCTGAAATCATGAATACATATTTTAATTCAATATATTTTTAAAACTTTTTACATCTAATCAATTTAAAAATTCATAATGACATATTTCTGCAATGTTTTCTTCATCCAGAATCTGAAATCTTGTGTGTGGTTTACTTATACAATTAATCTTAATTCTAACTAATCATTTTCAGGTGCTGTTAAAGAAAAAAAGCTCCATGACACTTTTAAAGCAACGATAAAGCAGACTTTATCTGGAGTTGTTGTTGGGAATATAAGGGCCATAACAATGTTCTGTCTAGAGCAGAGAGGTTGGACTTTGAACTCAGCATTGGCAAATGTGAATGTTTAGCCAAGCAGAAGCGTGAGAATCAATGGGTGGAAAATTGTTAAGAGTTAAATACCAGGGGTAAAGACGAATCTATTTAACCCATTCTGGCAGAACTCTTGCTGAAGACAAACCAAGGTGATCAGAAATCACCTGGAGGATGGTGGAGTATTAAAAAGCCAATCACATATCAAGAGTTGGGGATTCCTGCTAAACTGACTTAGCAGAGGTTTTTTGTTTTTTTTTTGTTTGTTTGTTTGTTTGTTTTACTAAAACTAGGTTTTTATGAGGCAGTGCTAGATATCTGAAAAGAAAGTGCAGGAGACTAATTGAAGTTTAGCTATGCAAAAAATATGTGTTAGTGCGCAATAGTAACATATGGTTCACTAGAGTATTAGACAATACAGATTTACATTGTGTGTGTATATATGAATAATACATCATCATGTACTATTACTTGAATGTTTCATATATAAATGTCTCATCCTCCCATCAAACACATGAACTCCTTGAGAACAGAAATATCTTAAAATCTTTTTGTGCCTAATGATAGTACAGCAGTGGAGGAATCAAGATGGTGGAATAGGGTAAGGACACGTTTAAATAGATGGAGAATTATTACCCAAAGTGAAGCACAGAGGGCACATTCCACGAAATAGGATATTACAGGCCAAGGACAGAGGGCCAACTAGAGACTGAAAGACACCGGAAAGCAGTGGAGACAATGGTGTGATGTTGTAGTGACCTGACACTCCAATGGCAGTCAGCGAGTGTGATCAAAGCTCCACTGGAAGCCAAACTCCACCAGCAACTAGGTCAGAAGGGGAGTTCACTGGGAGCTCAGGAGTTGAGCCCAGGCAAAGACCTGTGCGTCCTGCTGATATGTTTGATTTGATACAGAGAGAGTAACAGATCCCAAACACGCTGTGTAGGAACAGGGTGTATTTCACAGCTCAGACCTCCACCAGAGCTGCTTTGGGCACCATTTTGTGTAGGGATTGCACAGGTTCTACCCAAAATAGGTCTAGGTACCCCACATACCTCACAGGCAGCAGATCCAGATCTCCCCCAGTGGCATATTAGGAGGCATTTTGTACAGTGTGGCAAAGACTTTCAGAATGGAGGGACAACAGTGAGCTGTGCATGTGCTCAGCTGGGAGCAAACTCACTTCCAGCTCAGTACATTGCACTGGTCCCACAGCCAGACAACAAAATAGGTCCAACAGGTTCCAGCAAGATGAGCACTGACAACATACTATTTAGGATACCTGGTGAGCACTTGGAAACTGCTCAAACCAGAAATGCGAGAAAGGTTGTGCAGACAACGGTGCAGCCACAGCACAGGATCACAGGAGGTGGAGAGTGGTTAACCAGGAGCTGTGCTGTGGAGACCATGGTGGAAGCATATAACATAAGAGCTCAGGCCTGAAACTCTCTAGAGGGAGTGGCACAAGTGACTGCAATTTAAGTAGTGGGTACCAACCACAGTAAGTAAAGTTGAGCTGTGTGTGACACAACTTAGAAGCTTGCCTTAAGGAGAAGAATCTACTAAACAGTACAATGACCAAGAGCAAAAGAAGAGACAGAGGCACAATGAATATTACTGAAATCTCCCCTGCAAAGGAGCAAAAACCTTTGCCAACCTCAGAGTTAACTGAGGAATACATCAAGAAAATAGGCGATACAGAATTCAGAAAGCTCACTATAAAGCTTCTTATTAGCAACAAAAAACACACACAGGAGTTCAAAGAATTTAAGGAGTATGTCACATAGGAAATAGCAACACTGAAGCAAAATCAAGCCAAATAATTGGAAATGAAAAATGCTGTCCTCACTGTTAAATATATCTTGACAATAGGATGCTGGACTGTCTGTCATTGCCTATGCTCACAATGATGAATTTATGACTGTTTATGAAAGACTGCTGTTGTTATAATATAGGGGAAATCAGTGTGTGGGGGGAACAGACTTGAGGAGGGAGTAAGAGAAATCCAGGACTGTATGAAACTGTATCATAAAACAACAATAATAATAAAATGGAAAAAGAATCTCTTAAATAAAAAAGATAATGCAGCAGTAACAATATGAATAAGTGATTTCAGTTACCTCATTCAGTAAACACAGGGTTGTAATTCACACCTTAGTGAAGAAATGCAACTGGTCAGCAAAAACATTGCAAGTCCACTGGAGATATGTCAGGAATCTGTGTATGACTACAATAAATATTTCTCTGAGAGTGAACTATCATGCTCCATGCAGAGACAATTAGAGGGCACAGTGATAAACAACAAAAACATTAATAATTAGCGATGATTCTTAGATGAAAAAGTACCAAATTCAAAATGTAAAACTATAACAGGTTGAATACCTCTTATCTGAAATGCATGAAACCAGAAATGTTTCAGATTTTAAGATACTTACACAGACTTTAGATCTTCATATTGGTACTCTAAAGGTTTCAGATTTCAGAGCATTACAGTTTTCAGAATTCCACGTTAGCAATGCTTATCTGGTATTGTTCCCAAGTACCACTGCATGGTTTTTTTTTTTTAATTTATTTATCTTCATTGGAAAGGCAGATTTAACAGAGAGAAGGAGAGACAAAGAGAAAGAGCTTCCATCCACTGCTTCACTCCCCAAGTGGTGGCAATGGCCAGAGCTGAATTGATCTCCCACGTGGGAGCAGTGTCCCAAGATTTTGGGCCAGCCTTCACTGCTTTCCTAGGCCACAGGCAAGGAGCTGGATGAGAAGTGGAACAGGCAGACATGAACTGGTGCCCGTATGGGATCCTGGCACTTGCAAAGTGACTATTTACCCAGTAAGCCATCACACCAGGGCCAGTAACACTCCATCTTACAGAGGAGAGTACTGAACTACAAACTATGTGATTCTGCCTCTGGAAAATGTAACCAGAAAATAATTAGCACCAGCACACATAGGGAATCTCTCTCTCTTTTTTAAGATTTATTTTTATTTATTTAAAAGGTAGAGCTAGAGAAAGAGGGAGATAAATCTTATTTGCTGGTTCACTCCCCAAATGACCACAATGACCAAGGCTGGCCCAGGCTGAATCCAGCATGCAGGAACTGCATCCACGTCTCCCACACACATGATAGGGCCCAAGTACTTGGGCCATCTTCTGTTGCTTTCCCAGGTACATTACCAGGGAGTTGGACCGGAAGTGGAGCACCAGGGAGTCGAATTGGTGCCCATACAGGATTGCAACATCGTCATAAGTGGCAGATTTACCTACTAGGTCACAGCACCAGCCCTGAAAGCATTTTTCTTTTGCCCTCAGAGAGTCTGTTTTTTACTTAAAGGTTAATGGTCAGTGGTAGATGGAGGACTGAGGAAGATGTGTCATGAGTATATAAATCACCTTACAGGCTTGTTGCACAGGTACACACTTTTTGTGCTCAACCCAGTACACACATGCCCCATAGGTGGAATATCAATGCATCATTGGGGTTCAAAAGGAGTTCCAGAAATCTGGAAATTGTACTAGAGCTCCTCTGCTAACCCAAATATCTGCTTGGTTTCAAATAGTCCCTCAATTAGCTGATCATTCATTCTTTGATTCATTACTGGGTATACATTACATGTCAGGATAATGAAAGATATAAGGGCAAAAACTCAATGTTACCTCTCACAATGTTACCTCTCACACTCTATTATTAGAGTGTGTGTTGGGGGTAAGGAGAAGATGGCAAAGAAGATTGCTAACTATAATTATACGGTACAAACACAATAGAAGGAGTCTGTACTGAGTGCTACACTGGAATGCCATACAGCAGTAACAAAAAAAGAATTGGATTGATGGGAAGATCTCGAAGCACATTTTTTAAGGCAGTGGTTCTCAAAGTATGGTTCCTGGGCCAGCAACTTCAGCTCACCTGAGAACATTTTATTAATGTCAGTTCTCAGGTCCCATTGCAGACATGCTGAATGGAAAACTTGGGAGGTGGGAGCAAGAAATCTGTGTTTTAACAAAACCCAGAGCTGTTTCACACACACTAATATTTGAGAACCATTAGTTTAGAAAATCAAGGTTATGGAAAGAAATGTACAGTGATGTATTTATATCACAAAAGTATGTTTTCAATGTGTATGTATGTGTGTGTGTGTGTGTGTGTGTGTGTGTGTATGCAAAGAGGAAGTCTGGAATGAGATTTACTAAACTAAATAACAGTGATTACGTCTGGAAAGATGATTAGGACTACAGGACCAGGGGTCAAGCACATGCTCTGGAAATACAAAGAAGAGAAACATTAAATTTATGCTAAAGGCAGTAGCCTCTGAATATGGCTTTGGGATGGGCCCAGTCCATCCATTCCTAATACTTTCCCATATCTAGAATATTGCTACATTCATGTATTCTCATCTTTCCAGACAAAGGAGTCATCTCCAGAGAAGCTGTAATCTGTTTTCAGAGATAGTCAGGTGCATCTTCCTCTCCCCCACCCCGGGAATCTAGTCTCAGAGCCAGTGTTAAACTGAGATCCAGAGTTGGAGATTGAAGTCCTAGAAAGAAAATATGAGCTTCCTTCCAACATAAATGAACTGTCCTCTACCTTGTGTTTTCACAGTGATTTTCATCTGGGTAGCTAACTGGGGTAGTTGAAAAGCATGAAACAACAACAACAACAAAAAGATCATTATTGATTTATTTTGAGCCAAGCTCATTCAAATTCAAGCTGGAAAAACCCTAGAGAGCCATCCATGTCCTTGTCTTCCAATGTCCAGTGACAAACCATTTTGGGAAAAAAGCCATGCCCTTTAGAAGGCCGAATCTGCATCCTATTGACCTACTCTCGTTCATAGTCTCTTTTGGAACTTTTTAGCTGATGAGACTTGTGGGAGGTGACAGAGGAAAAAGAACAATGGTGAGACTCACCCAGAGCTGCTAGCCAAGAACACGGCCTTTGCAAGCGATAAAGATAAATAACTCTCTAAGCAGTATTTGGAAGAGTTTGTTTTCCAGTAAAGTGAATCTGAGAAGAGGAGAAAAAAAAAACCAGTTACATTAACCTCTGACACAGCTTTTCAGGCAAAAGCTTTCATAACGAAGGGCCAATGATGTGATGGCAGGAAGAAGCCCTGTAGCGTTGGCCAGGTTGCCCTAAATAATCAAGAGTGATAAGGAAACCAACAGTCTAGGGAGGTATCCCTATCATTAATGACCACTTTCTGACAGCCTAGATGCTGCATGGGTGGGTTGACATGTCCTAGGGATAACTGCCTTGATGGGCTGTTGAAGAATGGGTAAGTGCACAGTTGCTGCTGCTTTTGGGAAGGTCTGATCTGAAATGAAGAATCAACAATGTGCCAGGCAGTTTGACCTTGAATCCAAGTTTTTTGGGGGGTTAAATGAGCTTCTACAATATGTGAAGTTGCAAAAAGTATATCTCAATTAATAGAGAATAGCAGGGTTTGGGAATAGAATCATTCTCCTTGAAAGGTGATTTCTTTAATTTAGTTTAATAGAATAATTAGAAATTACTACAAGTAACTAAGTCCCAACAAATCAGAAGACTTCCAAGAAATGTATAGATTCTTGGATTCACACCATCTACTGAACTCTAAGTCATGAGGCAACAGAAAATCTAAAAAAATCCCTATAACTGAGACAAAGATTGAATCAGTAACTAAAGCATTCCTAACAAAGAAAAGCCCAGGCCCAGTGTTTCACTGCTGAATTCTACAAAGCATTCCAAGTGGAACTGACTACAATTCTTCGTATAAACTATTCAAAACAATTTATGGGGAGACAATCCTTCCAAATTCTTTATATGAAGCAAACATCACCTTAACACCAAAGCCAGAGATGCAATAGAGAAAGAAAGGTATAGACCAATATCCTTGATGAAAATCTACGTTAAAATCCTCAACAAAGCACTAGCCAACAGAATACAAAAGTACATCAGATAGATCATTCACCCGAACCAGGTGGTATTTATTTCTGGCATGCAGGGTGTATTATAAACATGATACACCACATCAAAAACTGAAGAACAAAAAAAAATCATATGATAGTATTAATCAATGCAGAGAAAGCATTTGATAAAGTTCAACATTCCTTCATACTAAAAACCTAAGCAAGGTAGGCATAGAAGGAACATTCCACAGCATAATCAAAAGAATTTATGAAAAACCCAATGCCAGCATCATACTGAATGGGGAAAGATTGGAAGCATTCCCAGTAAGATCTGGAACTAGACTAGGATGTCCACTATCACCGCTGCTTTTTAACATAGTACTGGAAGTACTTGTAACTGCTATTATACAAGAAAAAGCAATCAAGGGAATTCAAACTGGGAAAGAATCAAGTTGTCTCTGTTTGCAGACAATATGATTCTCTATATAGGAGAACCAAAAAACTCAATAAAAAGACTGCTAGAATTTATATGAGAATTTGGTAACGTGGAATGGTACAAGTGAACAGAAATCAATGGCCTTAATGTATGCAAATAACTCCAAGGCTGAAAAAGAACTAATCATTATGGTACCTTTCAAAATAACAGAGAAGATACTGAAATACCTAGGAATAAACCTAACCAAAGACATGAAAGATCTCTATGAGGAAAATTACAAAACATTTAAAAAGGAAACAGAAGAAGACCTCAAAAAGTGGAGAAATATACCATGTTCCTGGATGGGTAGAGTCAATATCATCAAAATGGCTATATTACCAAAAGCAGTAAACAGAACCAACAATATTCCAATCAAAAAGCCTAGATCATTCTTCACAGAGCTGGAAAAAATCATACAAAAGTTCATCTGGAAACACAAAAGACCAGTAAATAGCCAGTACTATCCTGAAGAATAAGACCTTAGCTGGAGGGATCACATTCCCAGACCTTAGGACATATTATAGGGTGGCAGTAATCAAGATAGCCTGGCACTGGTACAGAAACAGAGAGGAAGACCAATGGAGCAGAATAGAAACATCTGAAGAGAGCCCACACATATACAGCCATCTGATCTTCGACAAAAGAACAGAAAACAACCCAGGGAAGAGAGAAGATCTCATCAATAAATGCTGTTGGGACCAATGGATAGTGGCCTACAGAACTAAGAGGATTCCCAAACTCTCACCATACACAAAGATTGAATCTAAATGGATAAAAGATCTAAACTTACACCCAGAAACCATCAAACTTTTAGAAGAAAATGTAGGAAATACAAGATACATACACAGGCAAAGAAAATCATCAAAAGCGAAGGAAGTCAAGACCAAAATAAATAAATGGGACTACATCAAACTAAGAAGCTTCTGCACAGCAAAGGAAACAATCAACAAAGTCAAAATCAGCCAAAAGAGTGGGAGAAAATCTTTGCACACTACGTAGGAGACAAGGGACTAATATCCAGAATATTCAAAGAACTCCAGTATAACCATAACAGCAGAAGAAACAAACAAGTTAAGAAATGGGCAAAGGAAATGGGCAGACACTTTTCAAAGGAACAAATCCAAAAGGCTAACAGAAATGAAAAAATTCTCAAACTCCCTAGCAATAAGAGAAATTCAAATAAAAACAACACTGAGGTTCCACTTAACTCCAGTAAGGATGGCCTACATAGAGAAAACTACCAACAATACCTACTGGCAAGGATGTGGGGGAAAAGGAACCCTACTCCACTGCTGGTGGAATGCAAGCTGTAGAAGGCAATATGGAGAATACTCAGGCAACTCAAGATTCAGCTACCATATGACCCAGCAACTAGTTCCAGTCCCAACACCTGGAACTATACCCAAAGGAACTGATACATGAGAAAGCAACATGCACCCTTGTATTCACTACAGCACAATCAACAATTGCAAAAACTTGGAAGCAACCTAGATGCCCATTGACAGAGGACTGGATAAAGAAACTGTGGTTCATCTATTCTGTGGAGTACTATTCAGCTATTAAAAAGAATGAAATACAATTGTTTGCAGTCAAATGGGCCAAATTAGAGACCATTACGCTAAGGGAAATGAACCAATCCTAAAAGGCCAGATACCACAGATACCACTCTAATATAAGACAACTTCTATCAAAAATCTCAATGCTGAAATGGGTTGTTTTGCTGTTTTCTTATGGAATGTCTCTTTCTTGTTTCAATTTGCAGTTTTGTAGTGTCAAATCTAATTATTTTTGCTGTAAATCTTATCTTTTCACACTTCCTAGTTATTTGTATCTCTCCTAATAAGTTCTTGTGATTCATTAATTGGTAATGCATAACAGATGGATTGCTTGTAGACATTTGAGATTGTAAAGGTCCATTTCAACAGTGTGTGCTACCTATCATGAGTAATGAATTTCTAGTTTTTAATTGTAATTCCTTCAGTGTCACAAGAGTCATGCACTAAGATCTATTCCTACAAAAAGGTTTTTGATTCCTGTTTTCACCACTCCTGTGATGCATTTTTATTTTTGTAACATGTTTGTTAACTTCATGTTGATAATGTTTTTCTTCACCCTGTTGTGAACTGTGCTCACTGCTTCTGTATTTTAGGGGATATATAATGGAAGGGTAGCAGGGACTGATATGTTTAGGTATGGAGACAAAGTGCTGTATGTCTCTATACACACAGACCAAAGATGGGTTCCCAGTGGAAAAAAATATATATATATATCTTAATAAGATGATGGACTCTCTGACAATGTGCATGCCTACATTTTCGGGAAACACCTCAATAACAGCATGATGGACTTGTGACTGTTCATGAAGGACATCTATTGTAAAACTAGAGGAGAAATCAAGGGGGCGGAGCAAAGGGAGGGACCTGGGGAAGGGCACAAGTAACCCCAGAGCCTATGGAACTGTATCATAAAATAAAATAAAATGTTTATAAAAACTTTTGTGTAGTATCTGTGCTCTTCTGTTGAAACTTAGCAAAGCTCATAGGTGATCTCATAGAATTAATCAGCATGCAAATAATTTATATGGATATAAAGATGCTGGTAGAATTTTATTCACATAGAGGTTATTATATAAATGTTTATTTAATACCTATCACATATATGGCGCTTGGTTGACTGCTAACAATGAAACATGTCAAAACACATTCTCACTGAGGTTATGGAAGCTAGTGTTGTGGCATAGTGGGGTAACATCCTACTTATGATACCAGCATCCTATATCACAGGGCCATTTATGGCCCAGCCTCCCAGCTTGCAGTCCCAATCCTTGCCAATGCACCTGAGAAATCAGCAAAGGATGGCCCAGGTACCTGGGTTCCTGCCACTCACGTAGGAGAATTGCATGGAATTCCTGGCTCCTGGATTTAGTCAGGTCCAGCCCTGGATGTGCATCTGAGGAGGGAAGCACTGGGTAGAAGGTATTTCTCTCTCTCTCTCTCTCTCTCTCTCTCTCTCTCTCTCCTCCTCCTCCTTCATCTTTGTCTCCCCTATCTCCTCATCTCTTTGATGCTCTGCCTTTCAAATAAATATATATATTTTTAAGGAGGTTACAGTGCAATTGCTAGCAAGGGGGCATGTGGGTAGTGGCTGCTGCAGAAGATTAATTGAGTTGATACGCATGAAAAGTTAACACCACAATAGTACAAGCATAATTTATGTTTAGTGTTGGCAGAACCAGAAAATCAAGTTAATGACAGCAAAATCTTTGTTGATTGGGCAAGTTAGAAAGCTTTGAGAAAGTAAGAAATTAAGCATGATCTTAAGCAAAAGCAGCTCTTTGGAGATATATTTTAGAGGCTTGGTGTGGGAGAGTTACAAGTAGTAGCCACTGTTGTTTGATCTGGAACAAAACTACACAGTAAAAGCTTGATTTTTCTTCATTCTCATCTTATCTCTGTCCCTAGGCAGTGTGCTGACATTGCCCAAGTTGCCCAAGAAATAAGGATAACACCTATGTTTATATTCTGTCTAATCCAACTTACCTATCTGTGTAACATTTTTCTCAAAGTCTACCATCTTCCTAGGAGCCAGTTGGAGTTAAAGTGGTAATGATATATAATGGCTTAGCATGACTTACAGTTCTAGAATGCACTTTTCATTTTCACAACAACTTGATAGGATAAGTTATATTTTTGTCTTACTCATCAGATGAGGAAACTGAGACTAGAGAGGCAACGTAAATTAGGCAAGAAATAAAGATTGTACTTGAACTTAGCCACTTTGATATAGGATGCAGGGGTCCAAATGGGCATCTGAACTATGAAGCCAAGTGTCCTCCCCTGTTCTGATTGCCTTCTTATTTGATGTTAAGGTTTGCCTGTTGAGAGTTGCAATGCTCCAAGATAGCCACTGTCTAGGAGAACCCTGGCCAAGATGAGGTTATCTGTGTTGGTTGGGTAAGGCACGATGAGAAAGTAAAATAAAAATTTGTAAAACATAACATATTTATTGCCCAAAGCTGCAGGGAAGCTGAATGTCATTGTGACACTGATAGGAAATTTGGGTACGGCAAGGCCCTCAACTAGTGGATAGAGAGCAAGAAAAAGAGGACCTATGGAACTATTCCTTTACTCGTGGGTATTATTCCTTGTTTTTTTCTCCATGGCCACTGTGGATTCACTGCCTTAAAGAAAACACACACAGGGATGGAACTTTTTGAATAACAGTGTGATGTTAATAATTACTTTTTGTCACAATCAGAAACTATAGAATGTGTTGGGTCAGTGACATGAGGAACAAGGAGATTATATTACAAACAACTACATAGTTAGGAGAAGCTTTAAGCAGGCCAAGGGTGAAAAGCACAACTGAGTTTCAAACAACTTGTGTCAGACTTAAAATTTAATACTGAAACTTAAAGCACGTTAAAACAAATTTATAACAAGAGTACTGAGACTTCATCCCCAGGAGGAAGAGAGAATAGTAGAGTGAACACTCAATATCACCACCTTTCAGTACTCTAGCTTAAAGGGAAAATGGTGGATCAAGCAGAAGAAACATCAAAGTCAAATAAAGGTCAAAAAAAGTGAAACCTAAAAAATTTAAGGGGTACCTTCATGTGAACCAACATATGCAGTAAGGGAGTTAAAGAAGATAAAGGAGAAAAAAATATAACGTGCATTTGAAGAAAGGAATAATTGAAAACCTCCAAGGGCCCGATGTGATAACCTAGCAGCTAAAGTCCTCGCCTTGAACACGCCAGTCGCTGCTTCATATCCTAGCGGCCCTGCTGCCCGTCCAGTTTCCTGCCTGTGACCTGGGAAAGCAGTGGAAGATGGCCCAAGGCCTTGGAACCCTGCACCACCATAGAAGACCCAGAAGAGGCCCCTGGTTTGGGATTGCCGCAGTTCCAGCCATTGCAGCCACTTGTGGGAGTAAATCATTGTAACTGTCACTCCTCCTCTCTGTATATTTGATTTTCCAATAAAAATAAAATAAATCTTAAAAAAAGAAAAAGAAAACCTCCCAATTTGAGAAGGGAAGTAGATGCCCAGATTCATGAAGCTAAAACAAAACAAAACAACAACAACAACAACAAAAGAACAACCTGAAAAAGATTAATCAAATTGTCAAAGGTCAAAGACAAAATGAGTTTTTGAATGTAAGGAGCAAGTAGCCTCTCACGTACAATTGAATGCCATAAGACTGTCAGTAATTTTCTCATCAGAAACTTTTACAGGCCTGCATGGTCTACAACAAAGCAAAACAGAGTAATCGAATACAAAACAAAAACTGTCAAGAATGCAATTCCTAGGAAAGCTATCCTTGAAAAGTAGAGGAAAAAAATAAAGACATCACAGATTAAAAAATGTATTGAGGGTGTTCATCAAAACTTGGCTTACTGTATAAGATATGTTAGAATTTTTAAAATACAAGCAAAAGGGTGCTAAACAGTGACATGAAAGCATATAGAATGGAACACTCATGATAAAGGTAAACATGTAGGCAAACAGAATACTATCTTACTCCTTTCGTGGTATAGAGATCTCTTTTAATTGTCGTATAAAAAGTATAATAGTTACTGAGTTATTAAAGTAAACTATTGCAGACTCAGAAGTGAAGGGGTGATGCTTCTACTACAGGATACTGCGTGTTCTGGCTGTTTGTATTCATGACTTCGCTGTCAGGTTATAAATTCAACAAAGCAGAGAACTTCAAGTCACACTAAATGGGCTCAGCAGTTGTGAATTCACTGAATTATTATTGATGGTTGTCTCAAACTTATTGCTGCTTAGAACCTGATCTATTCTACCCACAGGATTAAAAAGACAAGGGGAAAAAGTTGTCTAAAGAAGAAAAAAGAAACTATAACTACGAAAATTTAAATGGATATACATATTACAAAAATACGTAGTTTATGATGCTAATACCAAAGTGTGAAGGGAGGATTAAGATATAGTTTTTGTTTGTGATTAAACTTAAGTTAATATACATATTAGAAGATGTTTTTAAGGGGCCCGGCGCAGTGGCCTAGCAGCTAAAGTCCTCGCCTTGAACGCACTGGGATCCCATATGGGTGCCGATTCTAATCCCGCCAGTCCTGCTTCCCATGCAGCTCCCTGCTTGTGGCCTGGGAGAGCAGTTGAGGATGGCAAAAGCCTTGGGCCTCTGTACCTATGTGGGCAACTCAGGAGAAGCTCTTGGCTCCTGGCTTATGATCAGCTCAGTATTGGCTGTCACACTCACTTGGGGAGTGAATCATTCGATGACAGATCTTCCTCTCTGTCTCTCCTCCTCTCTCTATATATCTGACTTTGCAATGAAATAAATCTTTAAAAAAATGTTTTATATAAATTTCATGGAAACCACAAAGAAAATTCGTACACATACAATAAACAGAAGAGAAAGGAATCAAGATCAGTGAAACACAAAGCCTGCAAGAGAGGAAAAGAAGAACAAAAGAACTACAAAACAGAGAACAATTATCAAAGTGATAATAAGCACTTCTGTATAAATTCTTACTTTAAATTTAAATGGACTACACTCCCTCCTCAACAGACATGAAGTGACTGAATATTTTAAACGAGATGCCAGCATGCGCTATCTACAAAGACTCATTTTATATTTAAGGGCACATTTAAGCTGAAAGTGAAAGAATATATGAAGAGATCCTGTCAATTTCTTTTTTTAAGAGGAGAGCAAGGTTGGCTATATTTAGATGAGACAAAACAGACGTTGGGTCAAAATGTCAAAAGCAAAAAGAAGGATGTTAGATAATAATAAAAAGATCAATTCACAAGAAAGATACTACAATTATAAATGAATATGCATCCAACAAAAGACCAGAATATTTACAGGGAAAATATTGACAGAATTGATCAGAGATACAGACAGCAATACAATAATATTAGAAAGCTTATACACCCCACTTCTGATATTCATACAATATCCAAAAAATTAATGAATTAATTTATGACCACCATTGTAGATCAAATTGTTCTAGCATACAGATACAAAACATTCCATCCTCAAACAGCAAAATACACATTCTCCTGAAGTGTGCAAAAAACTTTCTCCAAGATAGAACTCATGCTACATACAATACACACCTTAACAAAATTAAATTCATTAGAATCATAGAAACTGTCTTTTCTGGTTGCAATGAAATGATGCTGGAAATCAGTAACAAAATGAAAATTGGGAGATTTAGAAATGGTAAGCAAACAACCCATTCTTAGTATGAGAAAGTGGTGCTTGAGGAAGTTTTAGAAGTCTTAGTCAAGGCAATTTGAGGAGAAAAGGAAACAAACATCACAAAAAATAAACAGGAATTAGACAGACAGATAAAACTACCTCTTTTTGCAGATTATATGATCTTACTTACAGAAAACCCAAAAAATCTCTCTCTCTCTCTCTCACTCTCTTTCACACACACACACACACACAATTATTAGAACTGATAAATGAATTCATCAAAGTCTCAACAAACAAAGGCAACATACAAAAATCAATTATACTTGCACACACTAGAAATGAGCATATTGTAAAGTAAAAAAATTCTGGAGTTAGGATTGTGGCACATCTTGGTTAACTTGTCATTACACTGCCAGCATTCCATATGAACACAGATTCGAGTCTTGACCAATCTGCTTTCAATTCAGCTGTTTTGCAAATTCACCTGGGAAAGCAACAAATGTTGACTCAAATACTTTGGCCAGGTCTACCTGCATGGGAGATTTAGATGGAGTTCCAGGCTACTGACTTTGCCTGCCTTAGCACTGTGGAATCAGCTATTTGGAGAGTGAACCAGCTAGTAGATCTCTCTCTCTTTCTTCCTCTTTCAGTCACTCTTCCTTTCAAATAAATAAACCTTAAAAAACCAAATTCCATAATAAAGGCATAAAATAGAATAAAATACTTAAAAATAAAATTAACCAAGAAGTGCAAGACACAGAGACTAAAACTTCAAAATATCGTTGGAAGAATTTAAATGTCTTGTTGCAGACATGAATAAATCAAACATCAACTTCCTAAGGAGACTTCAAACATGTGAAACAATATCAAAAAAGAAGAGCCAAGTTGTAAAGCTTATCCTTCCATATTTTATAATTTACTACAAAATAAGAGTAATCAAAACACTAGGGAACCAGTGTTGTGGCACAGGCAGTTAAGCTGCCACTTGCAATGCTGGCATCCCTTATCAGTGTTGGGACTCCTGCTACCCATGTGAGAGACCTGAATTGGGATATTAGCTCCTGGCTTTGGCCTGTCTTAGATTTGGCTATTGCAACCATTTGGGTGTGACCTGGTGAGTGGTCTCTCTGTCTTTGTCTCTTTCTCTCTGCTCCCTTTCTCTGCCTTTCAAATACATTAATGAATAAGGAAAATTTTTCAAAAAAAAAAGCACTGTGATACTAGCATAAAGACAGTATCATTGGTATACAGTTGACAGATTAGAAGTAAACCCATAAATCCATAATTTATTATTTATGTCAATTGTGTCAGGATCCTTCTGTGTAGAAGGAAGTATCAATACATAGTGTTGACAAAAGTTGGATTCTTTTCTCATATTACATTTACTATTCAGAGTCCTCCAGAGAAACAGAGCCCATGGATGTATACATGTACATATAGAAAGAGGTTTGTTATTGAAAATTGGTTCATGTTGATTAGGGAGGCAGAAAGGTTTCATGAGCTGCAGGGTGAGTCAGCAATATGAAAACCCATGAAATCCTTTGTGATTCCAGTGTCAGTCTGAGGCCTGAAAATTAGCATTGGGGTTGTATGTCTGTTCTGAAGACCTATGCACACTTTAGACCCAGGAAGAAGCAATGTTTCAGTTCAAATTCAAAGGAAGATAGTCTGGTGCCAAGTTCAAAGGCCGGCAGGAGGAATTCTTGCTTACTAAGATGAGGGTCACACTTTTTTCTATTTGGGCATTTAATTAACTGGATGAGATCTATTCACATTTGAGAGGACAATATGCTTTAATCAGTTCACTGATTTAAAAGTTAATCTTATCCAAAAATGCCCATGCTCACATAAACACCAAGAATAATACTTGACCAAATGTCTGGGCACCCTGTGACCCAGTCATATTGACTCATAAAATTAACTACAACACTATATTAAAAGGTTAAATTGAAATTACTCTAAGACCCAAATGTAATAGCTCAAACATCCAAATTCTTAGGTGAAAATATAGGTGTAAACATTCCAAGCATTTAAATTTTGCAACAGATTCTTTAACACAATAGCAGAAGCACATGCCTCAGAAGAAAAAAAAAGATAAATGGGACATCATCAAAGTTAAAAAATTTTTAAGCATCAAAAAGTCATTATCAGAAAAGTTAAAAGTAATCAGAAGATGAAAAAAAAATCTGAAAATCGTATCTATATGATAAAGATCTAGTATCCAGAGTACATGAAAGTACACTTACAACTCAACAGTAAGAGGCAAATAACTCAGTCAAAAATGGGGGAAAAAATGAGTAGAAATCAGAAGATATACTAACAAGCAATATGCACATAATATCATTATTAATTATTGAAATGCAAAATGAAATCGCAATGCGATAAATTCCATATCTACTAAGACCACTATGATTTTTTTAACAAAATGAAATTAGTTTATTTAAGTTAGGATGTGGAGAAATTAGAACCCTTACACATTGCAGGTGTGACTATAAGATGTAATGATCACTGTGGAAAACAGTTGCAGAATTCCTCAAAATGAAAGAATGACAGTGTGAGTGAGCAATTTCGGTCTTAAATACATACTCAAGTAAGGAAGTCTTTGGGTTCACACACACACACACACACACACACACACACAAATTGTGCATGAATGTTCATAGCAGCATTATCCAAAAAGTGATAAACCCGAGTAGCCACCATTCAATGTTTGGAGAAATAAAATGTCTATACAATGAGTGTTATTTATTCATAAAAAGAATGGATTGGGCATGTGTTACACTAGCCAAGAACCTTGAAATCACTATGTGTATGTGGCATGTACAATGGGAGGATGTGATGATTTTGACTTCAGGGATGAGGTTAAGAAAAAGGCTAAGAGAGCTTTGGCTAAATGTGTCTGGGCTCTCTCCTGTAGCTATATAACTCCTCTGGCAATGGTCATATATTTTGCTAAATGAAATGCCACCCATTTTGAAGGGCTCAGGAGCTGTCAGGCCAAAATCTTTCAAGTGCCACGGAGTTGAACAGTCAGCTATTTTTCAAGCACATCAGGTCAAACAATATAATAAAAATGGACTCGTTTGTGAAATGTCCTTTTATAAGAGCTGTGACATTCACTCCTTCTCTTAATATCTTGCATTGAACCTGTAGCTTCAGTTTCCTTCAGTACAGCACATCATCAAGCACCCTTCTTCCTTTCCCCCAATTTATCAGGCATCAATTTTTTGTCAGTGTGAAGGAGCTGTACAATATGTGTGTCATAGGAGGGGGCAAGGTGCAGTGTATATAGCTATTTCTGAATAGTCTTTGTTTTTCAGTGAATAAAAAGTCTTTGGCACCTGCATAGCCAATATCAGCAGGTTCAAATATGGTTTCCTCATTGTTATGTGCTTCTCTTTTTGCACCCTCCATGTCTTGCATACCAAGGTTAGTGGAATTCTGTGTACGCCACTCCCAATCCGCAGTCTTCTCCAGTCAGTTCTGATTGATGGCCTCATATGGAGAGGAAGGAACACTGCACGCACTGTTGGTTCAGGTGTTCAGGGACTACGCAGTCAATGGCTGCCCCTACCGGAGTCACTGTAATAGAATTGTGGGGGATTTATAATTATATCCTTCCATACAATTGAGTTAATTAATCAGCCCTTCCCACACACTGCCATTAGGTTCTTCTCACTAGGTAGGCCATTTTACTCACAGCATGTTGCTCCTTCATTCAGTTCCCTTCTTGCCCTCTTCTTGGGGCTCTTTTGCTCTTGGAGAACAGCATAACCTCTCTCTAGGTGCTCATTAAAAAAAATTCAGGTCTTTCCCCTGCTCAGAGTCTCCAGATAGATGTCAGATCACTAGTTCATGTTCTTGTGACTCCTCTGACTTTTAAAAGAAACTTCAGTTCTCCCTCCCGACATCTCAATTGTGTCTGTGGCCTGAATGTTGGCCTAATTTTGTACATCTGTTAGGAGAAAGAATTTTCAGCTCTTTTCTCATTTTCAATACTGGACCCTGGATCCCCTTGCTTGTGGCACCCTGTATTCTTTTGTTAGAAGGAAACACAGTCTGAATAACCTCCTTCTCCTACATGGCAGCTTTAGTACTTTAAACGTTTTGTTTTCTTCTTATACAAGCAAAGACCTGTCTTATCAACATCACTAGTATACCTGTCAAACTATTGCTTAAGATTCTCAGTAGTTTGCAGAATCTCGTAGTACTCCTCATTGACATCCAAGCTTCCCTTCTCTTTCTGAACTCACCTCCTTATGTTCACATATTCTAAGCTATGAGTTCTGGATTTGCCAATCTTGTCCACTTCTCCCGCATGTTTTGGGGCTTGGGCTTAAGAGGCCTGAATGGCTTTGCCCTCTCAAAATTTTCCCTAGCTGGTGATGTTGTTCTTTCTTGTTTAGACTTCAACAAAACAAAAACATCAGTCTTCTTGGTTCACCCTAAGCCAAAAATGTAATTGCTGACAGACTATCCCAGTGTGAATCCACTCCCATACCTCTCCTGATTTATTTAATGCAAATAGGTGGTGCACAGGCTATTTTATGGTGGAATTGTAATTGCACTTGAAATTGTTACAAATGTCATACTTGGCAGATGAGCTGACAATAAGCAGATTCTTGTGTGGTCTCTCTGTTGTGATTTATCAAGAAGAGAAAGTAAATGCTCTGTGGACAGCTTCCTGCTTTGCCCTTTTCTCTTCCAAATTTCTAAATCTCAGGAATTTTAAGTGAAGTTATCAGTGCAGGTTATTGACCACCAGAAGTGAGCTGAAAGCTAATTATGCCTTAATAATGAGAGAAGGCATTTTGTAAACTCTTCCTTTTCCTCTCTTTATCTCTTAAGTATCCAGCTGGGATGGATTCTGCATTCTTTAGTTTAAATGTTTCTTTTAAAAGGGGTATGATTTCCTTGACCTGCTCCAATCATCTGTGAACTAACTTTATGAAAAGTACACTAGTGTTTTAAGATAGCTTTTGACTCCTTTATGTATTCACTTCTATTTTTAGACTGAGTGCTATCAGAGTAACAGAACTCAGTGATAGTGTTCAGTTTTGTAAACAGTGTTCACTTTTCTAAATGATTCATGATGGTTTGTTCTCGTATGCTGTTCAAGATTATGTTTTTGTTATTGTTTTGAATTTCTTATTCATTTGAGAGAAATAAAGGCAGACATACGGAGAGAGCTCTCAACACTGGCTCATTCCCCAAATGTTTGCAATGGCCAGGATGAGGATGGGAGGAAACGAAAGCCAGGAAGTGGGATTGCATCCAAGCCTCCTCTGTAGGTGGCAGGCATCCAACTACTTGAGCCATCTCACTGCTTCACAGTGTCCTCATTAGCAGGAAGCTGGAATCAGGAGCCAGAGCTGGATGTCAAATCCAGGAACTCTGATGTGAGATGCAGACCTCTTAACTCGCATAGTAACCACTAGACCAAATGCCCACTCCAAGGCTATGGTTTCTGAAATATAAAAGCATATGGATGTTTGCTCATAGGAATGCATTAAATTCATTTATTCAAGCATTTACCAATATCAGGCAGTATACTAAGCTCTAGGAATACAAAGTAAGATTATAACCTTGGCCCTTAAAATCCATAATCTAATGGGAGAATTTGACATGTAAATAATTTTTGTACTGCGGGTAGGTGTGATGACAGACATTTGAATTAAGTGTTATGATAACACTAAAGGGAAAAGGGTGCATCTTTTTTGGTATAGAACTAGACATAGAAGTGGTTCAAGGAAAGAGCCTTAAAGAAAGTAGTATGTGAGCTGGATCTTGAAGAAGTTCATTAAGAAATGGTGGCAGGAAGACATTCGAATATGGATAAGAAAGAAGTCAAGGATTTTTCTTGGGACATCAAGTTGAAAGTATTCTAGAAAATAGAGCGATAACGGTATACAAGGCTGGAGAAGAAGATACGAATCTGTTTTATTGAAAGCAGGCACCAGCTCAATAGGAAGAGGCCAGTTGTGCAGTCACATGATGCTTCCTATATCTTTCTATACCTTATCCTCTCACAAAAAGTAGCTTGAGTTGCCATCATCTGAGAGTTAAATTAGTACAACTCACATGTAAGGAGCATGGTTAGATTAACCCAGAAATTGTCTAACCGTGTGACTGAAGATTTTGAGAACTCTCAAAATTCCACTCAAGGTGATCTAGCACAAATCTTATGGAGGCAAAATTGAATATGATTGTAATTTTGTAAGTGCAAACCAAATTAATTGTATTATTCACTGCTTGGAGTGAATAGAAAATAGTTGGGAGCTAGATGCAAAAAGGAAGAAAAATGACAGTTACCAGCCAAGCTCAATCCAAGGGAAAATGATCTTGGCCAAGTGAACCCAACATTATGGATTCTTTGGCATGGCTAGCCCTGTAGTTGATGAGAGTGCTTCAGGTTGTCTGAGAGGCCATTCTTAAGATCAACTAACTCTTCTTGTTCTGATTTTATGCTCACCAAGCAATCCTTTGATAATTTATTTGGCTCCATACTCAGCTTGCCTATAGGGAAAGAATTCACTGATCTGCCTACTTAAGCACTTTGGCTTGCTTAACAAGTGTATTTCTTATTGTACATTAATAAATTGATATCCAGTCTATGTATATATTCAGAGTATCAGTATGTATCTATGTGGGAGACACATAAAAGTATATAAATTTAAATGCATAAAAACTCTATATATCAGAGAGACATGAAAGCTTGCTTAAGTTGACTTTGTCTTATTGAATTTACTCAGTTCAGATGTGGCTGTTGAGCCCTGCAGCTCGGAAAGCTAGTTTTTCCTCTGCACTGAGTCAAGCCATCCAATACAAAGGTTTTAGAAGTGGCTAACCAGCATTCCCCAGTGACAGAAGTCTCTGCAGTACTGTAGGCTGCCCTCAAAGTCTTTACCAAGGAGACAATGCTCGTTCCTTTGTTTGTTTTCAAATATGACATTCGTTTTGAGGAATTTCATTTGAGAGTGAACATTGCCATCAAAATGTGTGTGAACAGAAAACACTCTTATACTCACTTGGTGGGTTTTTTTTTTCTTGCCTTCTGTTTCTAAAAGTAGACTTAGAGAAAAGAATCTTGACACAGATAATTCAACTGGAAAGTGCTCTTAGAAATCACAGTAAGGCAAAAAAGGGAGACAAAAGAAGAAAATAAAGTTATTGATGAGTGTGTTAATAGGCAGACTGCCACATGGGAAGCTGAGGGCCCTTCTGCAGGCTCTCTGAGAAACTGTGTGGAGCAACCTTAGACTCGTCTGATGGAAGATAGAGAGACTTTGATATTTATGCATAGACTTCCATCCCCATTGGGTGACTTTTAGCCTGTGCCTCTAGATTGCACTAGACTGTAAAAACAAACAAAAAGGCCTTCATGGCACCTGAATACTATTCAACAGTAAAATGAGTTTCACAAAAATGGATGGAATT
Organism: Ochotona curzoniae; assembly: GCF_017591425.1. Lineage (NCBI taxonomy): Eukaryota > Metazoa > Chordata > Mammalia > Lagomorpha > Ochotonidae > Ochotona > Ochotona curzoniae. Next base: position 32,139,509 of record NW_024467087.1, on the reverse strand, counting down.
GGAGAATATTGTTTTTTAAGTGAGGTAAGTCCAATTCAGAGGCAATTACTCTATGTTGTCCCTCATATGTAGAAGCTGAAAAAGAGACCAACATGAACACAGAAGGGTACTTGTTAGAGGCTGGGAAGGGTGAAGAAGATTACAGAGATTTTTTAATAAAATAAATGGAAACCTGATTCATTGATTGGGACAAATATGTTATACTAACATGAGATGTTAAAAGGGAAAGCTGGGTGTGGCTTATTAATTATTACAATTATGCCTACTGATTTAGGATGTTAATAAGAGAGCAATGCATATATGGATTATATAAGAACTCTTCACAATTTTATTTCATAGATTTTAAACTGTTCTCAGATTAAAAGTTGATTTTTTTTAAAAATGACAGGAAGTATGAAGTTCATATACCAATAGTGGGAAGTTGTCAGGATGCTAGAAACTATAGCTATAGATGAAAACTGTGGACCGGGAGAATATGGGCCAGAGTGTCAAAAGTACTTAGTCTGTTATTGGAAACAAATATAATAGACTTTGAGTCCTCAATAGACAAATGAACAAAGGAGGTGGGCTTACAACTTGCACACATGAAATAAAAATGATTAACCATTGTGTTTTTACGTATTCAACCTTGGTAGTAATCACTGAACTGTAATTAAAAATGAGATGTTCTTTTGTCTGTCAAAATAGCACAGGCCTATTTTAAAGCTTATTTTTATTTGAAAGGCAGAGAGAAAGTTGTAGGGGGATCTTGTTCATTCCTTGTTTGTCTTCCGTATTTGTGCTTGGGGCAGGCCACAGCTAGGAGCCCAGAATCCCATGTGATTGGCAGGGATCTAATCACTTGATCTATCATCTGTTACCTCTGGGGTGCACATTTGTAGGAAGTGGGATAGGAAGTAGAAGTGGGATGCCATCCAAGGCAGTCTGATAGGAGGGGCTGTTGGTATCCTAAGTCAGCTTAATTGACCACGCCATATACCTATCCTTGTATTTTTAACTGATAAATATCATCATTAATGGAGTACCCTGTCAATCACTAAAAGTGAGATTAAAAATAGGCAGTTTTTCTGAGAAGCAATTTTTTAATATAGCAAGCTATCACATTGTGTTTTCAAATATTCAGTGGCACTGAAGACGTTCATGAAGTAATGTTAAAAGACACAATACAAATCTGTAGGTGAAGAATGAATCCCATTTTTATCTCAATTCAGAGATAATATCGATGGTAGGATACTGCTTTGGGAAAAAGAAACACTACATTGAAAGCGTCTAAATTTCATTCTGTTGATAGTAACATCTACACAATTCTGCACAATTATTCATCATTTTCTTCTTCAGTGATATCAGCAAAAGTTAGAGTCCAAGATTTCTTCCTATCTCAGCCTAAAGATTCTTTTGAATTACCTTTGACAACTTAACAGTGATGCACTGTAAGACAGTGCCATGTGGCTGCTTCTCTCAGGACCCCAGGATCATGATGATGACACAAGATAATACCAAAGCATCTGGAAGAATTGTAGAGTTTTCCCCTACGTTTCCTATTTGTTTAAACTCACAGTTTATCTTTCTTTTCTTTTTTTTTTTTTTGCCTTGCTTTTCAATTCAATTACATTAGCCAGAAATCAATCAGTTTATTTCCAAAGTCTCCCAGAAGCTTTAGACAGATAGATGCTTGGTGTATGAGTGATTGTCCCTCACAATGCACAAAATGGTCACACCAACCTTTTCTAGCTTCAAAAATTTTATTATCTATTCCAAAAGATTTGGCAATTTCTACTGCCTTTAATTACATTGTCTGGCGTGTGACAGGCAATCTTCTGCAGACACAATAATTTTTCATTTCAGTGATGCATCGTAGTGTAATTTTTAGAAGACGTTTTAAGTGACAATTAGGGAGAAAGCCAAATTTAAGCAAAAAAATGTAACCGTGAGTACTCATACTAATGCAAATAACTCATTTGTGGTGACAATTAGATAAGATGTACAGATATCCTCTCAGTGCAGCTAAGCCTGCACACATGCAAGCGGTAACAACAATGTCATAGTAGGTTCCTCTGAGGGGTAATTTGCAAGTCACTTTTGACATTCATTATAAGATGCATCTTGATTTCAGAAATAGAGTATATGTCTTAGAGTGCAGGAAATAGGGTATCAAATGTCTCCATAAACACATACAACCCCCCCCCCCCAAGGAACAAAAGGGAAATATACCACAATAGTCTCAGTGGTTACATCTGCCTGGGGAAACTGCAGAGAGTGTGAATTGTTGCTTATTTTCAGATTACAAATGTCTAGCTAAGCTTGTTTTGTTGTTGAATTGAAAAAAAAAATAATGCATTTCTGGAAGACTTGTTATTTGCAATTTGAAAATAATAACGATACATTTTTAGAAAAATTGCTGTTAGTTTCTCTTCCCATTGGGAGAAAATAATTTGGAATAAAGAAGATCAACCTTGAATCTGAATCTGAGCTGGTTGGGTCCTTGGAGGAGCATAGTAATCTTGGGATCTTCCCAATCCAACAGAAGAAATAACCAAGTACTCTCCTTGCAGAGACAAAGTTTAAAGGTGAAAAAAAAAAAAAACAAATCAGAAACTCTGAGGCTACATTAATTGTTCTGTTTCGATATCTGATTTGCCACATAATTTCAATAATTTATGACTATCATATATTTGTTTTCTTTCTGCAAATGAGTATTACCTCTATCCCTTCCTCATTCCTGATCATGACAGGCACGGGCTTGAAAACAGAAACAAAAACTATGGATCAAATACCTCCCAGTCTTCACATCCTAAGCAATGCCTTAAAGGATCTGGCCTGAAATATTCCTCAACAGATAGGAAGAGTAGTGGAGCACCACATGGGAAGGGAAAGAGATAGTGAGTAGAGAGCCACAGAACTCATGGTCAGTTCTAGTGGCTGAAAGAGAAATGCCAACATTTGTGTAATCCTTGCAGCAGGACTTGGGCAAGTACATTTCTTCCTGAGAGCCCCTTAGGGACATTGGGCAGCTGGGAGAACTTCATTTGGACTAGTTAACACGGCCCTGGTTGGCTCTACCTATTGCAGGGGAGAAGGGCCTGAGAAATTTGCTCTGCCAGGCATCCACTAAAACACAACTCCCAAAGCCAAGTGGATGACAGAAAGATGAGGTGAGAAACTAGGAGCTCTGGCTACACGCAATAGAGCTGCAGCATAATTTCATGTGAAGTGGCAGAATTCACAGCACCTTCCTTCATGCAATCCCAGGAGCTAAGCATAGCACACGACTGCAGCATTTTGGCTGACTTTACCCAACAGCTCGAGCTTAGGCAGAGTAAGGTTTGGAAGGGCCCAGACTACTCATTTTTTTGTGTGTGTGTTTAACAGAGTATAAGCACCCACAGAACAGTAGCGGCTGTCACTTGCATCACGGTCACCATGATCACAGGCCACCACAGAAAGGGCCTGCTAATCACTATCTCTTGCCCGTGACCAGTCCACACAGGCTTCCTAGCTTCCCTCCATTCTGCCCAACTGCATCATCCTACTCTGTGTAAATGTAATCACTCCTTTGCTATGGTAAAGCAGTACAGACTCCGTCACGATGCATCTGCTTTCTCATTTGCCTGAAACGTTTCTCAAACCTCAATGCCTTCCTGATGTGAGGGCACTGGGCAGCTGGGGTTGGATACAAAGAGTGGTGTGACTCAAGAAGGAGGGGCCAAAGTATGAGGTTGCACCTTGAAACATCACCTCCAACAAGACCAACCTGGAGTGCATGTTGCAGGGCAATGGAGAATATTGAACTAAGGCTGCAACTCAGGCTGGCTCGCTGCCCAGACTTGTAGGAATCAGAAGCTGGAAAGAGGAAAGTGGTGTAAGCCAGAAGGGGCCTCCTACTTCAGCCTGGAAGCCAGGAGATTTCATGTTTTGCTAGGGACCAGGAATCAAGACTGCGAGAAGGAATCAATTGTTCCCTTTCCGGGACTCTCCAGCATTGTGAAGCGAGGCAGAGGGCAGTGTGTGAGTATGGGTAGTGCAGAAGGAGGCTTCTACTCTCACCCACAGCAAGCTGGGCGCTGCTTTGGACAAGCCAGTAGAACACAATAATTGATTGCCTTCTTGCTGCAAAATCAAAATGGCTTTTGATGTTCAGCCATTCATTGCCGTAACTGGAATAATAACACAATTCATTTTAGCTGCAGCCCTGCAAATGGATGACTTTAATAATGGCTAATTTGGGATGATGAATGTGCCATTTGGGGGTGACATTAGTGCTGAATAAGGAGAAGGGCGTGCAAGAGACAGAAGGAGGAAGGGATGAGCTGTGTAAGACTAGCCATGTTTGCTTACTTCTGAGGCTGCCAGCTCTTCAGTTTCATTCCACAAGTGTTGCTTTAGCACTTATTCCTCACCTAGCCCTGGAATGAGGTTTGAGGAAGTCTCTGAAGAGATATACGATTATGGTGACCATATGTCCTGGATTCCCATAGACAGACCTAGTTTATTCTGAGTCCTGGTGCAATTATTAATAGAACTTTTTTTTCTCAAAAGGATCTTGGTTTGGATGATAAATTATGTTGTCATTATGTGTACCTCACTTTGCTTTCTATGAGCACACAGCTCTTCTGGGAAGACAAGTCTTATTTATACACACAGAACAATTAATGCATATCAGAAGACAAGGTATTTGGTGTCAGATGTGCCAAATAAGCTCAAGTACCCAAATCAATGCTCACAAGTTTCAAACTTGATGGTGGGCATAGATTTCAACGCAATGAGAAAGACTTCCATGTGCTTTGGGTTAATAACCCAAATTACACTTGCTATTAGCTTAATTTCATTTTAAAGGATGGGAACTAGAGGCCCAGAGAAAGGAATTAACTGATCAAGATCATACAGAATTTGAATCCAGGACTATTTTAATTTAAAAGCCACTAAATGCCAGTATTTGGGAAAAAATCATGCAGAATGCATATTATGAATGAAGTTATGCATGGCTCAAAATTTGAGGGATCAAAAATAAATATTTTTAAATTTCATCCCCCCCACAAGCATCTTGAAGTACACTCATTTTTCCTTCAGCACAAGATATTAGTGTTGTCTGGAGTGATTAAGGCAAAGCATAGAAAAAGTGACCTATTTCCAAGAAATGAATCCACAAGTGAAAAGCAAATAGAGTAAAAACGCAAGATGTAAGATTGAGAAGACATAGGAAAGAAATTAAATAAGGTGAGGTTAGTCCAGGACAATTTTTAGCTTGCAAGGGATGTAAGTTTTTACACTAGGTTTCAAATTGCTGCTAAATATGGATGACAGATATCAAAGGAAGGACTTTCACTTGGGCAGGAATGAAAAACTCCGAAATTAGAGTGCTTTTTCCTGGAAATTGAGAAGTGAATAGGAGTGGGGTAAATAGGAGATGACGATTGTAAGATTTTATCAAACATAGTGGTAAATAAATAGCTAATCAATGTGCTATTCTTCCTAATTAGAATATTTGGGTGTTTCACAATAAGGTATTTTTTAAAAAGATCTATGTATTTATTTGGAAATCAGAGAGAGAGAGACAGATTTTCCATCTGCTTCTTCGCTCTTGAAGTGGTCACAACAACCAGTGCTGAACCTGGCCAAAGCCGGAAGCCAAAAACTTCATCCTGGTGTTCCACAAGAGTAGCAGATACCCAAAGGTCATCATCCGCTGTTTTTCTTGTATTTATATATATATATATTTATTTATTTTTAAAAAATCAGATAAACAGAGAGGAGCAGAGACAGAGAGGAAGATCTTCTGTCTGATGATTCACTCCCCAAGTGACTGCCAGGGCCGGTGCTGCGCTGATCCGAAGCCGGGAACCCAGAACCTCCTTCGGGTCTCCCACGTGGGTGCAGGGTCCCAAAGCCTTGGGCTGTCCTCGACTGCTTTCCCAGGCCACAAGCAGGGAGCTGGAGGGGAAGCGGGGCCGCCTGGATAGAACTGGTGTCCATATGGGATCTCAGTGCTTTCAAGGCGAGGACTTTAGCCACTAGGCCATGCTCTTTTTCCTAGGTCATTACCAAGGATCTGAATGGGAAGTAGAGAAGCCAGGAACTAGTATCTATAAGGGACAGTGGCTTTATGCCACTATGCCCTAGCATGCACAGTCCAGGATAAAACTTAAGGAGAGATAAATACATCTTTCACATTGGAGAAATTTCTTAAACAGGATATAGAAGCAAGGATGAAACAAAGTATCTATTTGAAAGATACAGTAATCAGAACCGTTCTATCTGGGTGAAGGATTCACCATCTTCCTTGCCAAATGCCTCACCACCATTTCTTCCTCCGTAAACAGAGCACAGCACTTTGAAAGTCTCATCGGACCCTCCACTTAACTGAATCAGACTCTAGAAAGGCTCATTTATAGGAGCTTGGCACCATGCTGCAGCATGTCCCTTAGTGCTGGCATCCCATGTGGGTGCCAGTTCAAGTCCTGACTGCTCCACTTCCAATCCAGCTTCTTGCTTATGACCCAATAAAGCAGCAGAGGGTTGCCCAAGTGCTTGAGCCCCCGCACCCATGTGAGAGATCTGGAAGAAGCTCCTGGCTTTGCACTGGCCCAGCATCTTGCATGGTGATCATTTGGGGAATGAACTAGCAAATGGATGACATCCCTGTCTCTTCTCTTTTAGTAAGTCAGCTTGGTTTACACATAAACAAATCCTTTAAAAAAGAAAAAAAGGCCCATTTGTTGCATTCTTCTAAAATATGTGTGTGGTCTTTCCATCTTGCTTGCTGCTGGGCACTGGAAATGCCACACTAAGCATTCATCTGTTTATTACTTAGGGATTTCATTTATAAGCAAAAGCTTGGTGCTCTCCTCAGTCTGGCTTGCTGATTGGCAGCTGGGTCCAGTGGTCCCTTTCAGGTTTCCAGCTGCCCACAGGAGGGGCACCAATCGCTGAAAGCCCAGGACCTGGCATACTCCAGCTAAGCTTCCCAGAAATGGCAATAAACAAAGCAACAGATGAATCACAAATACCATTACTGTGGCCCTGCAGGGCTGTTAAAAGGACATAGCATGAGCACTCCATGGTCCACCTGCAGTTGTGAAACCCTGAGCCTTGTTGCAAGAACAGCAGCAAGAAGTGCTCCAGCAAGATGAAGGGGATCTGTCTGAGGACCCTCAGTAGACGTTTATCATGTGGCTGGCATTCAAACCTCAAGGCCAGTTTCCTATAGTCCAGGCTTTGAGTCTGAAGCCCTGAGCCATGGAAATTATCTTTGTTATTGCAGGCTGCCACTCCTCCTGGCATAGGATGGTTTCCTTCAGCTCCTCTGACAGGTACTGGAGGTGGCTCAAAGGGCCATAGAGGCACGTGGCACTTGCTTTCAGTAAGCAACAGGAAACTGATTATTTGAAACAAGCATGCCATCAGGATTATGCAAGGTGCTCCGGGATTGTTTCTCTCTCTCTCTCTCTTTCTCTCTCTCTCTCTCGTAATCTCTCTCTGTGAGTGTGTGGTTTTGATGCATTCTTGGAGGTCACTTGTTCAGGTTCCCAAAAGGATATGATGGGGAACCTGAGAGGTTTCAGGGTGGAAGGTCAGCCAGCAGTGCAGAAGGTTGAGAGTCAAAGGGCACAGGTTCCTGTCCTGACCTTCTCACGGAACCTGCCTGTGGTCTTGGGAGGTGTCACAGGCTGTGTTCCCAGAGAAGCACACTCAGGGCTCTGTGGGCAGGATATTTACTGCAGTGCACTCTCTGGATCAATGCAGGTGGGGGCACGGGCCATGGAGGAAACAAGAACAAGCAGAGGAGGCAGCAGATGTGTGATGCAGCCGCCTTCCCGTGACAGCTCTGAGGTGTCCTGACTTACCAAGGGGCCTCACAGCTCTCTGCGTGGAGCAGTCATTGGCTGCAAGAAGCTCCCTGGGACAGGTGTGTGGGCTTAGACATGATGGCAGTTTGAGCCAAGGGCCATACAAAGAGGACTCAGCTCTGCACTCCTGGCTCTCAGCCCTCCCTGAGGCAGGGAAATGGATTCTAGAGGGAAGGTGTAGCCCTGCAGTGCCCACAGCATCCAATTCAGCAAGTGCCTACCTCTCTCTGGGTCCCAGTTTATTCACCTGTACGATAAGAGAGTAGGATGCGCTGGAGGCCTCCCTGTCAGCTCCAGGGTGGTATGGTTTCCCCAGCCACATCCTGAGCTCCACCACCCACTCCCACTTAAGCTACACCCAATGTTTGCTATGACTTGCAAATGACCATATCAAAGAACAAACACCTAGGTGATGCTAAGCAGGTCACTTAAATTCCCTGAGGCCAATTCTCCATCTGAAAAAAAATTTACTGACGTGTTCTTGAACGGTTGTGAGAAGCAAATGAGAGAGCTCATTAAATATTGGTTATCTTTGCTCCTCCTGTTGTTAAAACAGCTGAATCTAAACAATAGCATCCAATGATTTTCATAATAAATGCTGCATGTAATTTGTTCTTGCTAAACATTATCTTGAAAAAACTCAGATCGTTCAGAAGTTCATTCTGGAGCCAAATAAGTTCACTGTTAGGAATAACAGTGAACACACATACCAGATACGTGAGTCACACAGGAGATCTTTATTCCAGCTAATAAAGATGGCTGTGGGAAGAGAGAGCGACAGAGTAGACAGTCTGAGGAACTGCTCCCTGGTGAGAGACAGTCCAAGACCACTTCTACATGACTGAGTGACCATGTGAGAAAAATGGCCACCCAAGATACAAATCACTCTGCTTTTATGTAACTTAGGTGTGGGGGATGGGGGAAGGTAGCAGCTCCTCAGTTTCCGCATGCTTGTCATGTGTCATCATGGCAGGAGTTTATCTTCTGTGCAGACTCGACATTTAAAACATTCTTGCATGGGCATGTCTGCTTGACAGCATTGAGGCTGGGGACAATTTCTTCTTCTTTTTTGTTTGCGGCCAGAGGGAGGTAGGAAGGAAAGATAGCACTGGGACTCAGTCTGCTGTTTGGAGTTTCAAGGCTACCAGGTGTTCCTGGCTCATGATAAGTTTCCTTGTCCTCTGATGCACTCAGCTCCTTCAAGAGTTACTTCTGCTTGGCCCAACATTGCAGCCTTTTGTTTTATGGTATTGGTTGGCACTGTTTGGAGCTAAAGGGTGTGCTGTGTCTTGGATGGGCTCTCCTGCTGCCTGGTTCAGACTTGCTTCAGCACCCAATCCTGTTCAGCCACAAAACCCAGACCTGTGCTTGTGCGAGTCACCTTCCCTCTTATCAAGCAACCAACACCATGCTAGGTGAATTGTTCCCATTGCCCCTGGGGCTCAAGAGTGATTGAGTATGATCATGCTTCCCTGACCAGATCTGATCTTTAGATCAGAAGTTCAGTTTTTCATCTGCTCATTGTCATTACAAAACCTGGGCCCGGCTTGTTGCACTGGCTCCACTGCTCTGGAGTGATGACTTCCAACATGGGATGTCCTCATTTTAGGGCAGTAGCCCATCCTTGATTTGGCGGAGGTGATGACCCTTCATGAGGGCTGCACGATCTCCTGACTTAGAGAAACCTGGAGATGCTCTCATTTCTCTACATGTCAGCTGTGACTGGATCTTTGATCATGGGGGCTGCCACCTCATCCATTCTTCTCTATACTCCCTTGTGCAGCCTCCTAGCCAACCCAAAAATTCTCCAATAGCACTCATACATAAAGCCAAAAACCCTCATATGCTTCTGTAATGTGGATTGGCCTCAATATCCCTTAGATAATTCCTAAGGCTGCACCCTGTTCTGCACCCCATCACTGGACAGGGCTCCTCTGCCTCAATCGTGAGAAGAACACAGAAGCCTTTTCACTTCCTTTGCCAAGAAGAGACATCAGCCAGCATTACCTGGGAACTTGTTTGAAATGCACCTGCTCATAGCCCCCACCCACCAGCCAGCCCGTGGTCATGTGTACACACATCAGAGGAAGACCTGGCAAAATGTGTGTGTCCCAGGCCATTCTGATGTCTCTGCAGGTTTGAGAACCATTCCTGGTCTTGGTGTCTGGGCTCACTGAGAGCATGCGCTCTTGAGTTTATCCTTGCCTCAGCACCCTTCACCTCCTTCTTCTCACTCGAGAAGGTAGACAACACCAGAGAAATGGAGCCTTTGGCAGGAGGAGGTCTTGGCTGTAACCTGTGCTTTTTGGCATTGCAGGAGCAGCTGCCCAGGGGCCAGCCTCGTGGACCTAGAGCCTTCTCTGGGTCACATGGGGCAGTCCATGGCTCTACGGAAGTCTAGTCAGAACCACAGACTCCTAATCTTCAAGTCCACTTGGCAGAATCTCTGAAGCAGTGATTCTCAAAGTGTGGTCCTCAGAGCCACCTGGACACATCAGAAACACAAGTTCTCAGGCCCCAGCCCAAACACATTCTGTTCTGATTCTGATACTGACACACTTTTCACAGCCACTGGCCTAGACTTTGCAAATAAGTTTAGCTTCATTTGCTTCTTTAACACCTCCCCACTCCTTTCCTCAGGCTCTGTTTTGCTAGCTACAGACAGGCTAGAAAGGAAGACAGCAGCACACTGAAGGAAAGCATGGGTAGCTCCATGTTTCCTGATTAGATAGGACTCTTTCCACCTTACTGTCTGAATTTCTCTCTCCTTCCCAGAGATTGTGAACAGGGCCTGTGGCCGGCCTAGCTTGAGTTGTACTTAATACGTATTTTTCCAATGGCTTGTTGCTGCTGATAAAAGCTTTGGCACACAGAACATGGGGGATATAACATAAATAAGCTCTATAAACAGGGATTTAAACCAGCTTCATTGCAGGACTGGATGGTATGTTTTGCAGTTCTGGTTTCAGTTCCAGTTATGAAGCCTCAGAAGACAAACAGATCCCAGAAAATCAATGCAGAAACTAAAGGGCAGAGGTGGGGGAGGCAGTCTCGGGTGGCAGACCAATTAGAGATCTAAACAGATCTAGAGAGCAGAAGCAGGCCATTTCACAGGGAAGGCAATGGGGGCCCCTGCTCTTGGGTGTGATTAAGTTGTGGAGCCATCTCTAGGGAAGAGGAGGCAGGGGCTCAGCTGAGCTGGGTGGGGCACACCAAGGGGCGGTGTGTGAGAAGGCCAGGCGGGCATATCAGGGCGGAAGGGACAAGGGGCTCAGGTCTAAGGGCCAGGGCTGCAGGCTGATAAAGGACTTCCTTCCTGCCAGAGTGGTGGCTGAGCAGTGGTGTGCCCAGAAGACAGAGGCAAAGGCCCCTGAGGGCCCCCATCCTGTGCCTCTGCCATTCCAAGGGAGATGCCTGGGGCAGAGGGTGAAATAAGCCTTCTCTGTCTACCTCCTAGGTGCCCCCCTCATCCCAGCCTGGCATGGATGGAGTTCCCTCCCCTTACCCAGATGACAGGAAACTCCGACTAACAGAAGACAGGCTGAGCACCAGGGCTCCTGGTCCCTTTCTTCCAGCACAGTAACCAAGCCCAAGCCCAAGCCTAAGACCTCCCTGCAGACAGTCCCTCTCCTTCTGTGTGGTGTTTGTTTTAAAATTAATTGTCTCTTCCTATGATCTTATTAGGGCCGGGGTGGTGCTAGCCTGGGCCTTTGTCCTTGGCTTAGTACACACCTTGTTTGCTCACTGCTTTCTGTTGTGTTAATTCTGGGCTGTCACCTACTCACTTGTATCTAATAGGGATCTCAGAGCATCTTCAGGCAAAGAATTAGGAAATTCCAACTTACTTGGGGAAACGAAAAATGAGCATCTCTGTGGTGTGTGTGTGTGTGTGAGAGAGAGAGAGAGAGTGCGTGCCCCACATTAGGTGGGAGTATGCTGCCAACTCACCAGTTAGCTGACTTTGTTTTGGGGTCCTTTTACTAAGTGTGAGTTGGCCACAGAAGCCACTCTTCAGTGGTGGACCATCAGAAGGAAGAAAATATTTGTCTAATCTGTGCACAAACACCCATGCATAGCTTGTTAGCTCATTCAGGGGCTTATGGCACTCATCTTAGGTATTTGTATGTATTGGGGATGGAGGGGATGGAGGCACTTAGTGGGTATCATGTCAGTTTTTTTCAAACTGGCCCTCAAGATTCGACTTCTTATCATTTCCCCCTGCATTAATATAGGCTTCCCATTTATCCTTTGAATCTTTTTTAAAAAAGATTTATTTATTTTCATTGGAAAGGCAATTTTAAAGAGTTTGAGAAATAGCTATCCACTCATTCAGTGTCCCAGTAGCCACAATGACCAGAGCTGAGCCAATCCAAAAACAGGAACAAGTAACTCCTGGCCTCCCATGTGGGTGCAAGATCCAAAGGCTTTGGTTGTCAAACATGGTCTGAGAATATTGTTTTGGAAATTTCACAAATAAACAATTCCTAAGCTTTAAGTTGGATGTTTTCCAGAAGAGTTCGATGAAATCTTGTGCCTTCCTGCTTTGTCTAGTCTGGGACATGTGTATACACTGGATATATATATACCCATTAATACATTATATACATATATATACCCATTAATCACTTAGTAACCATTTGAGTTATCAGATCAGCTTCATGGTTTCACAATATTTGTATATAGAGTTCAGCACTACAGGTAATTTGGGGCATGCCTGTAGTTCTTGAAACATATTCCTGTAGATAAGGGGGAGACACTATATAGTGGAAAGAACATGCATCAAATTTGAAAGGATTCAAGTCTAGCTTGACTTTTCCACATAAGGCTCTCTAATTTTGAATAACTTCACTTTTTTACACCTTGGCTTCTTCATCTGCAGCCGCTGTTTTACCTGCCCTGCATAGTAGCTGTGAAGCTTAGATTAAAAAAAAAAAAAAAGCTAGGAAAGCTTCAAGTAGACTACTATACAAAACAGTTAAAATAAAAGGTTTGCCATGATTTTATTCCACAATCTTGCCAAGGGACATCCCTTATTGAAAATGAATTTATGAAAATGATTAAGTCCAGATTGCAAAGTATGAGACAGTGTTATTAGCTGGCGTGAACGAAGTCTTGGATTTAAGGTTCTCGCATTCTCCAAATTCTCTTCCTCACAGCCTTTCCTTTTCCCAGCCAAGCTACAGCATTGTTTGCAGCTCTTTGAAGTGCTTTCAATAGAGAGCAGGAACCTAAATGCCATTGCTATGCCCATCCTCACTAGTGCAGCTGCCTTCTAGAGACCTGTTATTTGCATTTAGCTTATGACCTTGCACACATTCTCAGTCTAACATCTTGAAAGATTTTCTTGGGTGGCTAAACAAGGTACACAATTTCAGGGGGCAATGTTTACATCAGAAGTCATAGTGTGTGAATGGCATCCCCTAGGTGGGTTGGTGCAATGCAATTGCTTCACTGGCACCTTGGCATCCCGGCCTGACCTTCTTGGACTCCTTAACTTGTCTTTCTCCTTCTGGACTGAGCTCTTGCATCTTCCTCTCTGAGAAGTCTTCTGGGGCACAATCTGCCTGATAAGGTACTCCAGTGCTTTACACAGCAACTTGTATGCCTCTTTCTGTCACAGCACTGATTCTGCAATACCATCGTGTCCTGCCTATTTCTTTCTGCCACTACACAGTGTGCTCTTAAAGGACAAGAACTTTTACTCATTGTCTGTTTCTACCTCCTCCTGTGGCCTTGCTAATAGTAGACACTGAGAAAATATCTGCTGAGTGAAATAGCAATCTGGGACACTGGGAATTCTACAGCTGGGGAACTTTGGGAATACAACTATGACTTCGCTGTGACACACCCAAAGGACACTATGCTTATTTAATTAACTTGTGTGTATGTGTAAGTGTGTGTTGGGGGTGGCTGAAACAGATGTTATAACAGCTCACTTAGCAAGGGACATTGATTGGAGTTTGCTTTTATTAACTAAATAGATAACACCCAAGTGGGATATTAAAAGCCAGATGGCACAACTTTCAACTTGTGTATATCCTTAAGGGAAGCACAAAGTGCCAGCACTGTCTTGTTTAACCTCAAGTCTGGTCCCAACAGATACACTTAACAACTTCTGAGTCAAGGCAATGCATGGACTTATTGCAGTCTTGTTCTCTTATCCTGGGAAGCTAAGTCAGCTTCATTCCACACCCACTTCCCTCCTATCAGCAGTGAACAAAAGCCAAGGGGAGCTGGAACTTGGGGCCTGCTTTGGACTAAGATGTGTTTGCCTAATAATTCAAATGCTGAAATTCTAATTTCTGGTATTTCAGAATGTGACTGTATATGGAAATAGGACCTTTAAAGAGATAATTAAGTTAAAACAAGGTCGTTAGGGTGTCCAATATGACTGCCATTCCTATAAGATGGAGAAATTTACACACACAAAAGAGACAACAGAGCATGCACACCCAGAGAGATGTCCGTGTGATGACACAGCAGGAGGATGGACATCAGAAGAAATCAACCCTGCCTTGATCCTGGTTATCCAACCTCCAGAACCCTTTTAAAAAAGAAACTGTTGAAATGGGGGGTTTACGTTGCTAGAGACTGTGATTTAGTTTTATGGTAGTTACGAGGAAACCCTAGGCTCTACTTTAGCCTGTGATTACCTCACATGCATTCTTGAACCTGGATCTTTGTATTTTTTCCAATATTACTTTTTAAAATATGTGTTCATTTTAAAGACAGAGAGAGCAAGAGTGGGAGTAAGAGAATGAGAGAGAGAGAATTTCCTGCACATGCTGATGCTGTTTCAATTCTCAGATGCCCACAACAACCAGTGCTGAGCATTCTGAAGCCAGCAGAGAGGAATTCCAACTGGGTCTTCCATCTGGGTGGCAGGAGACCAAGTACTTGAACCACATCTGGTGTTTCCCGGGACACACGTTAAAAGAAAGCAAGATTGGAAGTGGAAGCAGGACACTTTCTGAGAAATTCAAATATGGGTTGTGGACTTCCAAAACAATAGCTAATAAGCACCTTACTCCAATGTTCATTTCTTCAAATTTCTTTTTTTTCCCTTCCTTCATTTGCTTACTGCTTTGCTTATTCACTCTCCTACTCAGTTTCTGAGGTGTTGTAGGGAATAAGTTATTCTGTCCCCAAGGAACTCAAGGTCGTGCGTGCTTATAAATTCTGTAAAGTTGGAAATGAGCTTGTTATGTGGCATCGCTTCTAGCTAGAGGATTGGACTTGTCAGTAGAGGAATACAAATATTAGTTTAAAAAGGATCTAAAACTTGCAATGAAATGTGACATTGTAATTAACACTTTAGACTCTGAAACAGTACTGCCTGGGCACTGCAGTTAGGGGCCAGTGTTGATGCCATTGGATTAAGCTTCCACTCACAATGCTGGCATCCCATGTGGGTGTCAGTTCAAATCACTGCTGCTGTGCTTCAGATATAGCTTACTGTCAATGTGCCTGAGAAAGGAACAGCAGAGGGACCAAGGGCTTGAACACCTGCCACTCTCATTGGAAACCCAGATGAAGTTCCTGGCTCCTAGCTTAAGTCTGCCCTATTCCTGATTCTTGGGGCCATTTGGGGAGTGAACCAGTGAATGAAAGATCTCTCTCTCTGTGTATGTGTGTGTGTTTGTGTGTGTGTGTGTGTGTGTCCCTTTCTCTATGTAACTCTGTCCTTCAAATAAATAAGCAAATAACTCACAAACAGTGGGGTTGTTAGACTCTGAGGTTAAACTATTTGGTTTAAGGTGATGCTTACAAGCTACATGACCTCAACCAGCTACCTTTCTGTTCTTCCATTCCCCTAGCTATAAAATGAGGCTAAATAATCATACTTATCTCATAGGATTCTATTAGATTAGATGAATTAACATACACCAAACTCTTAGACCAGTGCTTGCACATAGTAATCACCATATAAATTTCACCATTACAGAATTTAGGGCCGGAAGACTTGATTCTCAGTCTGTCACTTACTGGCCATGAGGGAACTTCAAAAGGCTTATGAAAATTCCTGTGAAGAAAAAACTATGCATTAACTTCAAAAAAAGTTTTACACCAAAATAAAGTTATCTTTTAATTCTATTTTTCAAGAACCTTTTGAAGTGCCCTTGTACTTAAGCTCTGCTCCAGATGATTGCCTTTCTACCTGATAAAGTGCTTGGGAGAATCAAGTGCAGTAACAAACACTTAAAGGTATTAAAGACTGTTCGGGGGGACATAGTGTTAGTGCTGCTATTGAATTAAGCTTTAAAAGATGGTGAAGATTTAACACTTACTGAGCACTTCAGCACATGCCAGAAGCTAGATTATGTGCATACATGGGAAATGGGTTCCTCTTCTAGCTCCTTGACCTCTACAGCACAAATACATGTCTTATGTTTGGCCAAAGTGGCCTTCTTGCCCAGGACTTTGAATCTTGAGAGAGATGAATCAGAAGTCCAACAATGATGCCAGTGTCACTTTGTCAGACTAACTTGGACTTGTGAGCTATTTGAGGATCATCCTGTCCAATCTTTCCTGGTCACTTGCCATTTTCTGAACTAACTAGCCTCACCACTGATTTTGTATCTACCATCCTTACACTGAATCCCTTTTTTTTTTTTTAACACAAATAGAATGTCTTATTGTTTACAATCAAGATGCTGAACAGTATTTAAGGGTATTATTATTTCCTGATGAGGAAATAGAAGCTGAGGGAGGAAATATCACATTGTTAGTAAAAGAAAGGTTCTCTGGACTTGACTGTGAGGATGGACTTACTGATACTTAACACTGCAAAATATTGGCATGGTGGGATAGGTATAGACTCTTCCAGATAGAAGGAATCCTATAGCAAAGCCCCAGGGGACAACATGAGACAAGAGATTTTTAAATTTCCAGATGGGTAAAATGAAACACTTGTGCTAAGTATGGTAATAATAATAACAATAATAATAACAAACAAGGACCATTGTAGTGACATAGTAGGTAAAGTCTAAACCTGCAACTATAGCATCCCAGCATCCCATATGGGTACCAGTTCGACTTCTGGCTACTCCACTTCTAATTCAGCTCCATACTAATGCATCTGAGAAAAACAGCAGATGATGGTCCAAGTTCTTGAGATCCTGTCACCCAAGTGGGAGATCTAGATGAAGCTCCTAGCTCCTGACTTTGGCTTATCGCAGTGAAGGCTATTGTGACACTTGGGATGGGGGGATAACCAATGGATGAAATATTCTCCATCTCTCTCTCTCTCTCTATCTTCCCCCACCCCCGCCCCAGTGTGTGTGTGTTCCCCTGTAGAAAGAGAAGGTCATTATATTGGCATATGTGTGTGATTACAAGAACTTAATGGGAAGGGTAAAGTTAAATTAGATAGAATATGCTAGTTGACTAACTGGTGATTATTCTAGAGGGCGAGTCTCATAACTGAGAGGGTATTGACAGTATGACAGACATGAGGAAAGGTAGCCAGGAGTGTTGGGGGTGACAGGAAGGTGAAGGAACAGCCTGTTCAGGGTAACATCTTTTTTGCTGATTTTGCCAGGATTGACCTTCCTTGGGTTGAAGTCCTATTGTCATCATTTCTAGCATTTTAGCCTCTTATTTCAAAAGCTCTTGGCATTTGTCTTCTCTCTATGTGGCTTAAAAGTCAAGGCCTTTGGGATTGGTTGATAGCTCTCTGGCTTTATTCTGGGAACTGCACCATTACCCACAGATGTATGAAGCACTGGATAATTTGAGAAGTAGAATTCTAGCCGATTGGGGAAAAAAATCACATCTCTGGGCTCCCATGGCCCTGATACAATTATTAATAAATAATGGTTCTCTCATCTCTGCTTCTAGTATCCCAGCAACCCCTTATCCTCTTAGATCCTGCTGCCCTTATCCTCTTACATCCTGCTACCCTTTTGCTATAGCTGGCAGTAGTGACCCAACTGACAGTCCTTTAGCCTGCTTTTCCAGCTAGCTTCAGGGCTTCTTGTGCCTAGGCCTTGACACAGCTCTGCCAGCTTTCATGATTTGCAGGGAAAAAGAGGGGGTGGGCCAGGCCTAAGTATTTTGGATAGTTTTTATGACTTGGATGAGAGTGAAGTTAATTTCAATCCCTTACGTTGCCTGTCCTCCCTAACTCCTTTCCTATCTCCTACCTCTCCCCTCCTTCCTCTCCTAAGTCTCTGTCCTGCCCATTATTGTCTTTGCTTCCTTTCTCTTTCTTCTTCTTTTATGTATCACACACACACACACACATTTACCCTCACTGTATGCCAGGACCTATGCTAGGTGTTGGAACTATGTGGTTGAATAAAATGCAGCTTCTGTCTTCTAAAGAGTTTAAGCCCTTGTACAGAAGATATGCAATGGTAGAAATAAGACCAGGATATAGCAAGAACCTGCAAAACTTCCCTATTCAGATTGGAAATGGGAAAGAAGACAGGAAAAGTTCCCTGAGAAAGTTATAACTGAGCAGATTCTGCATTATCCCTTCAGAGGTTGTGTGGGTGAAGAACTGGGAGGAGGGGACTACAGGCAGAAGGAGTCAGCATAAGCAAAGACAGAGAGGTGTGAAGCAGAATGTTGCATGGAGGAAACAAGCAAGAGAACTCTGCTGAGACACAGAAGGAATTGGCAAGTCACGGCAGCAGATGAGCAAGAGCAGAAGGAAAAGTAGGGCTTTGTATGTTATTTTAAGAGCTTAGTCTTTGAACTTATACTGTGGTATAACGGGTTAAGCTGCTGCCTGCAGTGCCAGCATCACATATGGGTGCCAGTTCAAATCCCAGCTGCTTCATTTTTTATCTAGCTCCTTGCTAATATGCCTGGGAAGGCAGCAGGAGATTGTCCACGTGCTTGTGCCCCTACACCCATGTGGAAGACCCAGAAAAAGATCCTGGCTAGTGAGAACTTCTGAGAGGTGAGGCAGTAGATAGGAGATCTTTCTCTTTGACTTTCACTCTCTCTGTGTAAATTTACCTTTTAAGTAAATACATATTTTTTTTAAAAGAAGAGCTTAATCTTCATGTCACAGACAACAGAAAATTACTGAAAGACTTAAAGCAGGTGAGAGGAATGGTCTGTATGTTTTCAGAATTAAAAACCACTCTATCAGCCGTAAGGAATGGATTATAGAGACACAAGACCAGAAAAAGAGAAGCCAATTGGAAGGCTGTTGCTTCCATTCAAGGGAAAGATGATGGTGGTTTAAATTTGAATAATGGGTAGAAAGATAAGAGCAAATTAAGGAAAAATTGAAAGATAACATTGGCAGTGCTCTGTGAGCAAATGGATATGAGTGATAGGTGAGAAGGTGGTAGTAGCAATGACATCTAGATCTCTAGTGTGAGCAGCTATACAGATAGTAATAATAATAATCATGTTACTCCATTAATATGATGGAGACTTGAGAAAGCAATGTTATCTTAATGGCAAATAGAGAATTCTCCCTTTTGGACATGCTGAGCATCTGAAAGACATACAAGAGGACATGCCTAGTAGGCATTCTGAATGTTTAAAGCTCTGGAGAGGGCCTGTGCTAGATATTTAGATTAGTGATTATACTAAGGATATCATTGATAACCTGCCACTCTCACATTATTTCTGAGGGAACTTGCAACATCCACTGATGACTACCCAAGTAGCCATAATTTGTTCTGTATCAGCCAGTGAGACCAGATAGGCCCCTGACCCAAGGAAAGTCAGTCTCTAAATTGACCAAAAGGCTTACAATGTGGACCACATAAAAAAAAATGATCTGTGTTAGAATCCCTCTCTCAGGATTTTGACGCAAGAACTACAGAAACTCCCAGCCAGCTAACACTGAAAGCTGATGTTCAAAGATGGTTGGAAGTTGGGACACAGCTGTTGAGGCCAGTTGAAACCAAAACACAAAGGGGATGGGAACAGTTGATAAGTAGAGGATGTTGGACAGTAGAAAGAGAATGAGACACTGGAGAAAAAATTGTAGAGTAAGTATGCCCTCACCCAAAAAAAAACTTAAGGGATTTTCCCAATTTTTAACCTGCTTTCATACTAGATACAATTTCCATCTCAGTCTCTTGTAGCCTCAAATGAAAAGTCCTGACGTGCAAGTCACACCAGGCTGGATCACAGTACCCCCTGGTAAGCGCAGGATTGGGCCTGGTAGGGAAATTGTGGGCATTTCTCTGCTAACATATGCTGGTACACAAAAGAGCCAGCGCTGGCAGAGGACCAGACTCAGAAAGGCAGCAGCACCAGTCTGCATATGTGTGGACTGGGTCTGGGGTCAAGTCAGATTGAGCTAAGCTATAGCACCCATGGTTTTGCACGAGAGCCAGATTGGGCATAAGACTGATTGGGCTAGGCTGTAGCACATATAAAAATTGGGGCTAGTGGGGAAGGTAATTAGGGGTTCCTCTGACTAGGCCGGTGACATGAAGACCAGGCCTGTAGCAGGTTGGGCTGGACTGGGCTGGACCACAGCACCTGTCAGTTTGTGTGAATTGGGGCTGGGAGTAGAACTGAGCAGACAGCTGCATCCACCAGTATGTGTGTTGGCTGGTACAGGTGATAGACCAAACCTGATCCTACACTGGCTAGCACACACAAGAGTCACATCTGAGGTCACTCTAAAGGTGAGGTATCTTAGGGGACTCCCCAGACAGACTGCTGGACTCAAACCCTGGCCACAGGGAAAAATCACAATATATGTGGTGAATCTTGGAGTGCATGTGTTAGGACTGGGCCTCCTCAGTTGCTGATGCCTGTGCAGTGGTCAGCATACCCAGATGCACACAGGCGACAAGAGAGCCAGCTCATCTAGGCCAACAGGGAACATCAACTGTCTCATCAGAGGATGGAAAGCAGAATCAGTTGGGCCAGTGTTCTGATCAAACTTTGTAACATATTCCTGGGTCTGTGGATGCACTAAGATGGATTTGGTCAGCCTGGTACAAAGAAGCAAACAAAGTGTCAGAACTATCAAAATCACTTACGTAACACCCTTAGAACACTGTTCTCCACATTAGGGTCTCTGGGGTGTCATAAAATGACTGCCCCCCCTTCCCAATCCCTGGGTGCTACTGTAGTTTTATAGCAAGGAATGGCCCCTCCATTTATTGGGAGTCACCTTGACTAGGCTGTGACACCTGCTGGTCATGAAGACTGGACCTGTGGTGAGCTGGCTGGGTTGGGCTACAGCACCCATCAGTTTGTGTGTGATATGGGGCTGAGACAGAACTGGTCAGGTAGCTGCATCCACCAGTATGTGTGTTGGCTGGTACAAGTGACAGAACACACTTGAGCCTGCACTGCCTGGTTCAAGCAAGAATCAAGTCTGAGGTCATCCCAGGTGTGGCTTGTTGGGGTGCTCCATGACTGGATTGCTGAACTCAGATCCTGGCCACAGGGAAGATCACAGAATGTGTGGTCAGACCTGAGAGTACATGTATTGGGACTGGGCCTCCTCAGTTACCGATGCCTGTGCAGTGGACATGTGACAGCCAGTTCATCTAGGCTAACAGGGGACATCAACTACCTTGTCAGAAGATGGAAAGCAGGGCCTGGCACAGTAGCCAAGTGGCTAACTAAAGTCCTTGCCTTGCGCGTGCCAGGATCCAATATGGGCACTGGTTCTAATCCCGGCAACTGGCTCATCTAAGCCAACAGGAGACACCAACTGCTTTGTTGGAAGATGAATGAAGGACAGGTTGGGCAATTCTCCTGGCCACATTTTTCAGCATGTTTCTGGGCTGTGGATTTACTAAGGTGGACTTTGTCAACCAGTAGATCTTGAACAGTTGTTCTTAACTCTGGAGCAACAAATCTGATAGCATGTTAGTGCTATCGAAACCACTCAAGCAACACCCTCAGAAAACTCTTCCCCAAATTACCATTTATAAGCATCATCAAGGAACCATCCCCCATCCATGAGTGCTGATGTGGTTTGACATCTAGGAGCAGTCCTCTCCCTCCCATCTCCTGGGACACAGAAAGGAAAACAAAATGACACACTTGTCCAACCTACCTTCCTCCATATCTCGATCCTCCCCACCCTAATCAGAGGCCCGTATGAGCATGCATCCCTCTCAATTACGTGAACAATGTTTAAAAAATTTTTAAAGTCCAATCATCTGAGAATAATTTGAGTCATTTTTTTTCTCTAACCAAAAAAAAAAAAAAAAAAAAAGAGTTGTCAACATAAAATCACTTGGAAAGGAAGAAACCTAGCACATGATGAAAACTGTAGGCTAAGGGTAGCACAATGAATAGGTAAGTGAAGGAAGAAGAGCCCATATGCATGTAGAGGTAAAGACATAAAACACTACCAGGAGAATGGTGGGGCAGGGCGGTCCTGGGAAGCCAAGAGTTTTGCTTTGCTTTGTTTTTCTTTAAAGGAGTAGTGATATGAAGTATCAAAACCTGCAGAGATCTGACAAGGACTGAGAAGTGCCTTCAAGCTTGGCAATTGAGTAGATAATTGGTGATTTGGGTGATGGTATTTAGGGCAGGGGTAAGGAAAAGAAAGAAGCCAGATGGCAGTTGGCTTAGAAGTGATTGTAAAGATGTGGAGGTAGCCAGTGTGGTATACTCTTCTGAGAATTTTGAGGAGAGGAAAAAGAGACTAAACATAGCCAGAGTAGGGGTGGGAGTAACAGGCCTAGGGCAAAAACTGATTTTGCTTTGTTTTGCTTTTCTTTCTGGTTTTGTAGGAATGGTTTAAGCGTTTAGGCTAAGAGGAAGAAGCTGGGCGTGTGTGGGGTGGGGATGTGATTGGAGAAGAGAATGGAGAGAGGTGGCTGGCTGAGATAGGTCCAGGAGGTAAGAAGTGGAAGGCCCAGGGCCTTACTAAAGTTATTGGCCTTAAAAAGAAAGATACCATTTCATCTGACACTAGAGGAGAGGAGTAGAAGATGGGTAGGAGATAAAGATTGCCATTGCAGGAGAAGGGAGTCAGATCAATCTTGACCATCATTTTCCCAAGGAGGTAAGAGGCAATGATTTCTGCCAAGAATGAGACAAGCAGGGCCAAGTAAGGGACTTAAGAAGAGTAGTAACAAGTAGTGATAAATCACTGAATGGAGAGGGGTTGCACCAAGGACAGGTGAGAGGAATGATGAGAGAGGCTGTGGACCCCACTGAGGTTGGTGAATGAAAACCTGTGAGGGATACATTCTCCATTGTTAGGTGTTTACCCCATTACTGCTTAGCTATTCAAAGGCAAGAGTAAATAAAGGAATACTGTGGTGTTCCACAGCTGAGGTGTGGATAGGTGGACATGAAAGAAGGATAGGGTGCCAAAAAAGAGAGGGTAAAATTGAGGGTGAGTTTCAGCTGCCCAGCCATGGGGTCATGATTGATAGGGAAAGAAGGGAGAACAGGAAAGGTCAGGGATGGAGAACATCTGGCCCACAGCTGTGTAAAGCCTAGGAAAACATTTGGTCCAGTCCTGCCAAGATAACCACAGTTGGGACTTGAAGTTTGCTAAACCTATAGCAGGTTCATTTTTAAGTTGATCATTTTATTTGGCGCTTGAATGATGTATTGAATAACCAAATGGAAGTTGGCAGAAGAAAAGGCTCCCATTCTCTGGAGAAAAATGGAGGAATTGGCTTGGCTATTAGTTTGGATGTTGAATGTTCCCTTAAGACCCATATGTTAAAAGGCTTACTCCCAAGGGTGACACAATTGAGGGCTGATGGAAACTTTATGAACTTGTTGGAAGTCCTTAGGTCATTTAATGGCATGATCACGGATACAGTTCTTCAAACGTGTTGTTGTAAATATCTGAGTTCCAGCCCACTGAACCTATCTGATTTTTGGTTCCTCATGTGAGTCTTTTTCCTGAAGTACTCTGCCACCCTACCAGATGCCCAACCAATAGGATTACCTGATCTTGAACTTGAACCCGCAAAACTGTCAGCTAAATTAATCTCTTTTCTTTGTAAAATTAGTTGGCTCAGATTTCTCATGGTAGTAGTGAAAAACTGGCTAATACAGGAGTTGTGAGTTTGAAGGTCTCTCTGACGTAGAATAGCAGACACCAGAGATCTATGAACAGCCCAGAACTGTTCATAGGCCTTTCAGCTGAATCAGCAATCACTACTGGAGACTCAGGGGGTGAGGAAGCCCAGGAGACAAATAGGACTCGACTCACCACAGGAAAAAGTCATGTGTTCCTAAGCTGTAGAAGAGGCAAACCCACAGGGTTTCACTAAGAGGATTATGCAAAGAATTAGACCTCTCAAGTCCAGTTTGGTCTTTCCTTGAGTTCACACTCTCTTCTGTTTGTTTGTTTGTTTGTTTCCCCCCTGTGGCCTTCTAATTTTTCAAGGCTATACTGCATGTCTCCTTCTCCCTATGGAAATTCTCTATTGCAGGAAACTTAGATTAATTCTTACATACAAGGACAAACATTCATTGCACAAAGTTGGAGAATCCCTGGGTTTGGAATCTGGAGCCTTGGATTCTAGTTCCATATCTATCACCACCCTTACTGTACACACCCCCATCTCTGGGCTTCTTGTTCACTACCAGTGGAGAGGAAAATACTCATGTTATTCAGCCTGTCTTTGGAAGGATATTGTCAGGGATAGAGGAAGTACTAGATGTCAATGTCTCTATGAAGTGATAAGTGGGTGGTGAGCAGAATAGACGCCTATGACTAAAGTCCAGTCAAGTTTTCCTTGTGCCTTTCTTCTACATCTTGTGATAGCAGAGTCTACCTCCTGCTTCTTTTCCTCAATCCCAGTATCCACAGGTCAGGGCTGATGCGAATTGAAGCAACAGTCTCAGCAGCTCTGTCTCAGATGATGAACCGAGAAATCAAAGGCTCTTACTTTGCCAATGAAAGAGTTTTCTTTGCTCTTTCCTCCTCTCCAATAAATCTGTCTGCCTCTGCCATTCCATGAGGAAGCTGATTGGCCTTGCCCTTGGGATGTGCCAGCTCAGCACGAGAGAAGGAGATGCTGCAAGATTTGATGCCTCCTTTTTTCACTACATGTTTAATTCATTGCTGCAAAGACTCGGATAAGTAAAACACTAAGCTCCCTCTGACTGGGCTTCCTGGAGAGAGGGATTCCAACAGCTTTTAAAGGAAATGTCAAACTGTTAAGAGTTCAGACTTCAAGCAGCTTAATGTTTTCTACTGTTTTTAATGCCTGGGTTACTTAGAATTGAAAGGAATGGGTCAGTTAGTCAAATCTGGTAAACACAAGATAGCCATGGTCAACCCTGAGGAAAGGTGCTTTATAGCTTCTTTCCCACTACACCTTTGGGAGAAGTTACTAATCAGTCAACTAATATAAATTAGACACCAACTGTATGCCCAGCCTTGTGTGGGAATCTATAAAACCCATGACAAAAGAGATTCTATCCTGGTTTCAGCCTGGCCCAGTCCCTGCCATTGTAGCCATCTGGAGAATAAACCACTATGGAAAATTCTCTCTCTTCTCTTTCTTTCTTCCTCTCTCTCTCTCCTTGCACTCACACATAACTAACTTTCAAAATAAACCTTTTTAAGAAAAAAGAAGAGGGGCCTGGCGTGATAGCCTAGCGGCTAAAGTCCTCGCCTTGCACGCGCCAGGACCCCATATGGGCACTGGTTCATGTCCCAACAGCCCCACTTCCCATCCAGCTCCCTGACTGTGGCCTGGGAAAGCAGTCAAAGATGGCCCAAAGCCTGGGGGCCCTGCACCTGTGTGGGAGACGCAAAAGAAGCTCTCGCCTCTTGGCTTCAGATCGACTCAGCTCTGGCTGTTGTGGTCACTTGGGGAGTGAATCGGTGGATGGAAGATCTTCCTCTCTGTCTCTCTTCTCTGTATGTCTGCCTTTGTTTAAAACTGTATAAATCTTAAGAAAAAGAGAAAAAAAAAAAAGAAGAGATCCAGACTCAAGCACATTTAAAGGCAATCATGTGCAGACACATGAAGGTGGCCATCAGCAAGCTGAATATTCAGGACACAGAGGAAACCAGATCTACAGCTGCCCTGACCTGCAGAACTGCACAGAAACTCTCTGCTGTGGTTTTATCTCCCCATTGGGGGTACATCGTTAAGGCAGCCCCAGCAGCCTGATGCACATATTTTTTGGAGTTTGTGGTAACAAAAGAAACCAGAACAGGCAAGCAAAAAATATATGTAACACCTTTAAGGTTATGCTGATTATATCTGGTAGGATATGTACATACTTTTTTCAGAAAATATTTTGTCACAAATCATAATTTAAATCTTTGGCTCACATGGTGCAAAAAATCTTTATTTCAGAAGTTTAGATCCTATACATATAAAGCGGGTTGTTCTCTCTATACATTTTCTTCCTCTCTATCCCATGTACCTGGAGATATTCCTCCCACCTGTCTCTCAGCCCCAGCTTCCTGGCTGTATCAGGAAGCGGTACTGTTGAGATCCTTTCACTTCTACAGAGTTATTTAATACCTCATATCAGTAATTAGACTTCGAAGCCACCTGGGGTGCGAAATGAAACTGCAGGTTCAAGGACTTCACTATTAACAATTCAGGTTCAGCAAGTCTGAGCAGAGTCTAGAAGTCTGCACTTCAATGGCTTCACTGGGAGATAATGCATAGAAAAGACTGCAGATAATATATGCATAATTTAAAAATAATAGTAAATAAACATCTATGAATCAACCACTCAGCTTAAGAAATTGAACATTTTTCACCACACCACTCCCTGATTGCATTCTCCTCTTTCTTAAAAAGATAAGCACTTTTCTGATATTTATGTTAACTGTTTCTTTGTTGCTCTTTATTATTTCCTACATATGATAGCACCTTTTAGCAATCATTTTGTTTACTTCTCTGGGGACTTCATTTAATGCTATCATACTGTTTATATTCTTCAGCCATTTTCTTTTGTCATTTGTCATTGCTTTTGAGATTCATTCATAATGATGCGTTTAGTTTTAGTTTACTTATATTCACTGCCGTGAAGTATTCCATTGCATAAAGGAATATATCATTTCTCCATTCTCCTGTTCATGGTCATTTGGATTGCTTTTAGCTTTCATTTTGTTTTCTTTTACTGTTATAAATAATACTGTCATAAGCATTCTTGTATGTCTCATGGCTCATAGAAATCTTTATTTTTAGCCAGCTCCCTGGATTGAGTCTGATGTAAATGGTCCAAGAAACACTGTCTTTGGTTCTTCACATTCTTCAGAGTGATGCATGTACAGCATAAAACCTCTCTTGCCAGTATTGACTTCATCTCGAAGCATGACTCCAATGCTTCATTTTGGATGGGGGAAAAAAGAATCCATGAATCTTTACTTTACTTACAGAATACCTGCTCCTGGTAAAGATGTAAGATAAAGTCTGGGGCCCAGCACGGTGGTTCAGGGGCTGAATCCTTGCCTTTCAAATACCAGGATCCCATATGGGCCCCAGTTCATGTCCCAGCTGTTTTACTTCCCATACAACTTCCTGCTTGTATCCTGGGAAAGCAACAGAGGATGGCCCAAATCATTGAGACCTTGTACCCACGGGAGACCCAGAAGGAGCTCCTGGCTTCTGGCCTCTGGCTCCTGGCTTCTGAAAAGCTCAGCTTTGGCCATCATGGTTACATGGGGAGTAAACCAGTGGATGGAGGATCTTTCTGTCTCTCCTTTACTCTGTAAATCTGCCTTTCAAATAAAAATAGTCTTTTTAAAAAGATAAACTAAGTAGAAAGAACTAGCAGGGGGCTTGAAAAAGTGGGAAGACACTATCAAATGTCATATACACTATGTTAGAGAAATCATATTCAACCATGTTGAAGATTATTATTGCAAGAATACTTACATACAGATTGAGACAGCGATCAACTCTAATCACATCATAGGTATCCACATATTCGTTCCACAATTAAAGACTCAAGATAGGTTGTAATTGTTAGAGAAGGTTTCTTGAAGGAAGTAAGTCATGAACTGGGCCTGAAAGGACAGACAAGTTGGAAATTGGAACAAGGAATGAATGAAGTGGTGACTGATGGCTAGTTTATTTTGAATTTGAATAACCACAAGAATTTTTTTTAAAAAAAAGAAAGTAAGTGTACAGACTGCATAGTGATAGTGTTAAATGCTAAAAAACTTGGGGCCAGCATGGTGGTATAGCAGGCTGATCTTCTGACCATGGCATTAGCATCCCATATGGGCACCAATTCCAGTCCCAGATACTCCACTTCCGATCTTGCTCTCTGCTGATGGCCCAAAGCCTCAGGCCCCTGCATCCACATGGGAGAACCAGAAGAGGATCCTGGTTCCCAACTTGGGATTGGCCCAGCTGTGGTCATTGTAGCCATTTGGGGTGTGACCCAGCAGATGAAAAATTTCTCTCTCTCTCTCTCTCTCTCTCAGTCTGTATTTCTGTCTGTAACTCTTTCAAGTAAAATAAATAACTCTGTAAAAATAATAAATGAAAGCTGAAAATCTAGCCTAACAAAGGCACAGCAAGTAGGCTTCAGTTCTAGCAACGTACTAAGATCCCAGGTGGATCCTACTTGGGGGACCAGGAAAGAAAGTACAAATTAGAGTGTGGTGATCAAAATCAGGATTTTTTTGGTTAAAAAAAAATTAAAAGCTTCAAAATGACCATAGGGTTAAGGAACCAGGAAAATAGGACAGAGAGGCATGCATTGATACAGCTGGAAGATGTCACTTGCTGTTCCACTTCCTGTATCAGTGCCTGCGTTTATGCCTTGCTCTGCCCTCAATTCCTGCTTCCTGCTCAAGAATACCCTGCAAGGCAGCAGGTGACAGCTGAAGTGCTTGGGTCCCTGCCACTATGAAGGTGACCTAGAATTCCCCAGTTCCTGGGGGAGTGATTCAGGGAGATTTGGGGGGGCAGTGATCCACCAGATAGCACTCTGTGTGGGGGGAGGGTGGCTCAAATAAGTAGAATCAATAAATTTTAAGGAAATAAATAAGGAAGAAACAGTTCAACTCCATTTAGGGTTCTTCACAAGTATCGAAGCCTTCTGCCCATTCTGCTAGATATTAAAAAGCCTCTAATAGACCTCCCCTCCTCTACATACACCCTCTACCATCCAACTTTTTCTCAGCCTAATACTTCACCTCCAATCTCCTTGAGAAAATGATATTAATAAAAGGGGAGGGGAACTCTATCCCTTTCCTCGCACCATGTTTGCCCAGCTATTTCCATGGGTCTTGCTGCCTTCTCTGACACTGGATAAACTGTCTTCTTGTTCACAGGATCCTATTTGCAAAAATTAGGATTGACCTCATCTGACAGCATCAAAGGTGCTAAAACAGGAGAGTTGATTTCTCTCACGCATATAAGGAGTAGGTCGTTTGAGCTTTACATGTGTGCACCTGCCTCATGTTCAGAATCATAGGCTTTCTCTACTTAGGTCAGCCAGCTAGAGTTCCAAACATAACATGCCAATTTCAGGCAGATGAGGAAATGGGGGAGGAAAGCGCAAAGGATGGAACAGAGGGCATGATCCCCACCCCACAAAAAAAGGCCCCAAGAGTTGTAACATGACACCTCCAGTTCCAACTTATTGGGCAGAGATAAGTAAAAGACCTTACCTGGAAGCACTGAAGGCTGAGGGATATTATCTTTGTTCTAGCAGGCCATGAGAGTATGAACTGGAAATTTTCTTTTTGTGCAACAAGTGGAAATGGTATTAAGGTATAATTTACCACTCCATTAGTTTTTCTCTTGTTTTTGTAAAAAAAAAGCATTTATTTTTATTAGAAAGGCAAATATACAGAGAGAAAGATCCTCCATCTGCTGGTTCATTCCCCAAGTAGCCACAACAGTCAGAGCTGAGCCAATCCAAAACTAGAAGCCAGGAGCTTCCACCAGGTCTCCCAAGTGATTGCAGTGTCCCAAGGCCTTGGGTCATCCCCCACTGCCTTCTCTGACCACAAGCAGAGAGCTGGATGGGAAGTGGAATAGCCAGGACACGATCCAGCACCCATATTGGATGCTGGCACTAGCAAGCAAAAGATTAGCGTACTATGCCTCTGCACCAGTGCTCCCCACTTCTTTTCTTAAAGACTCCTGCTTTTTCTACTGAAAAATTCTTACCAACACAAACTTGGTTTAACATTTACTATAACTAAAATAAACTCTTGTTTCAACCCCACCGTCCTTCCAGCAGCTTTTCCACATTCCTCCGCCCATTAACAGAAAATATTCCCCTAAGAATTGTCTGCAAGTACAATCTCTTTGTCCTTGTCTCGTGTTTATCCTTCAATCCACTCCAGGCTGGTTTGCACACCCATCAATCCATCGAAGCCTCACTTCTCAAGATCCCCAGAGATATCTATGTTGCTAAAACCAATTATCACACCCTGAGTTGATTTTAATAGCCCTCTCACCAGCATTTGACATAGATGATCCTTAAAGCTTTTCCTCCCTTTCAAAACAATTCCCTTAAACACTCTTCCTCTCTTGACTTTATTAATACCATGTGTTCATCAGTCTAAACCTTCTTTCTCAGTGTCCTCTACTTGAACCCTAAATATTGGAGTCATCCATCTTTCTTCTCTAGACTTCTTTTCTCTCTCAAATCACTCCTTGGATGACTTCACATGGCCTTATACATCATCTTTATATTTATGACTTCCAGTGGGAACCCTAAAAAGACTCTAAGTTTCAGATTTGTATACCTCTCTGATCATTTAAAATTGTTACTTGGATAGAGACACCTGTGTTCAATAACTGGCTTCAGCTCCTAGCAACAACTTGGGAGGCAGCAGTGATGGCTCAAGTAATTGGATTTCTGTTACCCACATGAGAGACTTGGATTACATTTAAGTTCCTAGATAGACCATTTAGGAGAGTGAATCAGTGGATGCAAGCTCTGTCATTCTATTTCTTTCTGTCGTGTGTGTGTGTGTGTGTGTGTGTGTGTGTGTGTGTGTGTGTGTGTGTGAATTTCTAGGCTCCATGTCCTGAAGTAGAACCTCTGATCCTCTGGAAATGGGTCCTGATGAAATATAGTTTTCAAAAAATAACAATTAAATTAAATGGCCACTTGAACACCTGTTGGATGTCACTAAGCTAATACAACATGAGAACTCTTGGCATTCTCAGCCCACATCATTAGTTCTCCCTCCCTCTCTCTCTCTCTGGCTCTCTCTCTCTCATCTTAGGAAGCAAGAGTAACATATGTTACTGATTCCTCTTTTTGTCTCTCCCCAAATTCAATCCAACAGTGAATCCCAACCATTTCACATCCCATATGAATTTCTAATTCATCTGCTTCTCCTGCCTCCACATGTACTACTGTAGTCTGAGAGAGGCTTCTCTCTTTCATAGATTGTAAAGCATGATAATATTGTAATAAACAGAAATCAAGTTGTATCACTCCCCTAGTCAAAACTCTCCAGAGATTTCTTATCATGCTTGAATACAATTTGAATTTTTCCTTCTACTCTGCAAATCTCTACATAATTTGACCCATGATCTCAGTGCCTTTTGATGCATTCTATTTATCCTGTCCTTCTCTCTCACCTGCTATGCTTCTAGTATGCTGTATTTGCACTCTTTTTAGCCTGAGAATGCTTTTATTTGTACTTTCCTCTGGTTGAAATACCCTTTCACCGCATAATTCATGTTTTCTGGCCTGGCTTCAATTTTTTAAAGATTTATTCATTTTTATTGGAAAGTCAGATATACAGAGAGGAGGAGAGGCAAAGAAGATCTTCCATCCACTGATTCACTCCCCAAGTGGTCACAACAGCCAAAGCTGAACTGATCCAAAACCAGGAGCCAGGAGCCTCTTCCAGGTCTCCCACACAGGTGCAGGGTCCCAAGGCTTTGGGCCATCTTTGACTGCTTTTCTAGGCCACAAGCAGGGAGCTGTATAGGAAGCAGGGCCACTGAGATTAGAACTGGCACCCATATGGGATCCCGGCGCGTGCAAGGTAAGGACTTTGACCACTGGGCTACAGCACAGGGCCCCCTACCTCCAATTTTTGAATAAAATTTTATATTCCTAGTTTGTTCCATGATTACCCTATCTAAAAGAGTTCCTTATTGCTATTTCCTATCAGTTTTTCTCCAAGTCTGGTGTTGCCAAAATATGCAAGCCCAGGAGGTCAAAGATCTTGTCTTTTTTATTTGCCATTGTATAGAGGCACTCAGCATAATTCCTGGCATTATGCCTGACACTGGGTTCAATATATAATCAATAACTATTAAAATGATGAATCAATCATGATAAATTGTCTGAATCCTCTCCTATTGATTGAGCAGGAAGAAGGAAAGCATTAAGACATTGAGAAGGAGTAAATCTGGAGGGGCCTAGCAGGACTGGCAGTTCTAGGCTCAGGCTAAAGTTGAGGTCCTGCCAGGACAGCTAGAGGAAATGCCTCACAAACATACCTGAGCCAAGATTTTGAGGACCAGTGAAAACACAACATGATAAGGGACAGAATACAACAGAATACAGAGCTGAGAATAAGAATACAGAAATTCAAGTGGAAAAGGAGTGAGTGGACTGACAACAAATGAAAAGTGGACTGACAACAAACAACTGTCAAGTACATACACTAGGGGCCTGCATTGTGGTGAAATGGGTTAAACTTCTGCCTGTGATATCAGCTCCTATACACTGGTTCAAGTCCCAGTTGTTCCACTTCCAACCCACCTCCCTGTTAATGGCCTGGGAAAAGCAGTAGAGAATGGGTCAAGCATTTGGGGTTCCTGCCATTCACACAGAGATCTGGATAAAGCTCCTGGTTCCTGACTTTGGCCAGATCTAGCCTTGACCTTTGTAGCCATTAAAGGAGTGAAACAACAGATAGAAAATATCTCTGTCTCTTTCTCTCTTTGTAATTTTGTCCTTTGAATAAATGAGTAAATCTTAAAACACGCACAGAGGTGTTACTGCTTAATGAAATGCAAAAAGGACTATATCAGCAATCTGAAAACCTGGATAAGCACCTCCAACAGTTTGCCAGAAAAGAAAAAAAAATAGATTACAGGGTTAAGTTTAGATGGATACTTATAGAGAAGATACAGCAAGATCCAAGAATAAGAATCAGTGAACAAGAGAACTGGAAAATGGGATCTTATGCCGTAAGAATTGAGATTGGAGTTTCAGAGGTAAAACACTGTAGGGTGATGATTGGGTACCCAGTGTGGTTATGCCAGAGCCTGAAACACAACAGGGCTGAAAGCAACCTGAGGAAACAGGATCCAGAAGCCAAGAAGTCAGGGAAGTTGGGACTTCCATATGGTACTACCAGACCATTGAGAGGGTTTGAGTTAGAGGGGAGCATTAGAATCTTTGTAACTGTGTACTAGTAACCACGGATGCAAGTAGGAAAGTGAAGAAGATGAATGGTTTGTTTGCTGAAGAAAGAGTAAATGCTACATGAGAGTGAAAGCAGGGCTCTAGAAAAGTGTTAGTGCTGTCTCCTGCCTTCAGGCCTGGAGAACACAACAATTACCACGGAAAAGGGTTCCAGAGGAATGTTTCCTCCTGGGTTGTTCCAATGGCAGATTTTGAGGCATGAGATTCCAGGAGAAATGGTTTCTCTGGGAGATGATCACAGAATATAACCATAAAGTAGTGAAAAGGAGAGGAAGGGAGTCAAGGGAGTCAATGAAGAGAAGTGTTGTAAAGTAAGTTACTACAGTGGGTGGCTACAGCTTAATCACGCTGAGGAATTTAAGAAAATTCTGTGGAACACACACTCAAAACTATCTTAACTGAGGTAGTGTAGCCCATTCCTGCCAGTCATTGATTTAGGCCTGTCCCGGGGAACTTGTTAATCCTCTGTTGCATGTGGCTTCCTATGTGTGCAGGATAAGAGTGCTCTGGAGGTGGGAGAAAAGCCTCCAGGCAGATACGCAGGTGCTGGCAAGAGGATGTCAGGCTGGCATGGACAGGAATGATAAGAGCCAAAAGACTAAGGCTGGAGCACCAACAGTCTCTGTTACTGGAAGCAGTGTGCAAGGAGGGGCCAGGATTCCCACAGCACTAAAAGGGGAGCTCATTCTGCAAAGAGGAGAGAGTAAAGGACTAATTTACTTTAAACTGTGCATTTAAAAACTAATTTTAGTAACACTTTATTTTACTGTGCAAATTTCTTAATGCCTGGTAGTGCTCAAGCCACAATCAACTTTCCCCAGTTATGCCAGAAACATCCATTTCAATCGATTTGTCCAATCAGGATTCAGTCCAAAATCATACATTCATCTTGTTATGATCCTTAAATCTACTTTTAGGATAAGATCCATTTATTTGTTTATTTTTCATTTGAAAGGCAAAGCTACAGGAATAGAGAGGGAAACACACACACACACACACACACACACACACACACACACACACACACACACACACACACAGAAAGAGAGATTGTCCACCCTTTAGTTCACACTCCATGTGGCCACAATGGCCAGGGCTGGACCACAGAAGCCAGAAGTCTAGGTCTTCTAGGTGGATGGTAAGGGCCCAAGTACTTGGCCATCCTCCATTGCCTTCCCTGGCCTATGGAGTTGATTTAGAAATAGAGCTGCTGATATTCAAACAGGTGCCCATATGGGGTGCTGACATGACAGGTGGTGGCTTAACCTGCTACATCACAATGCTTGTACCCTCCCCTTGAATCTATTGAGCATGGTAACATAATTTCTGTTCCACATTAGATTGACTTGTTCAAGAATCAGGCCAATGGTTCTAAATCACATTCTACTTTCTTGTGGAGTTTATTTTTTCTTTTATTTATTTATTTTTATTGGAAAGGCAGACTAACAGGAAAAAGGAGAGAGAAAGAAAGATCTTCCATCTGCTGGTTCACACCCCAGATGGCATCAGTGGCCAGAACTGAGCCAATATGAAGCCAAGAGCCAGGAGCCTACTCCGGATCTCCCACATGGATGCAGGGTCCCAAGGCTTTAGGCCATCCTCTGCTGCTTTCCCAGGCAGGGAGCTGGATGGGAAGTGGAACAGCTGAGACACAAACCAGCACCCACATGGGATCCCAGTGCTTAGAGGTGGAAGATTAGATAATCAAGCCATCATGCCAAGCATTTTCATCATTCTTGTGTATTTCCTGGAACTAAGATGTTAGACCTAAGGGCTTGAAACATTAAAGTTAAATAACTTTGGCTAGAACACGTCAATGTGTCTGCACCACATTCTTAAGAACAGTAGGAAACACAGAGGAGTTGGCTGGCCCACTGGTACTAATACCAAGATTGACCACTGAGTCAGCGTGATGGCAGCCCAAGCTTTTGTGCTATTAAGTTTTTCTCCCGATGACAAAAAAAAAAAGTCTGTATACTATGACTGATATTGAACAAATATCCAGCTTCTATCAATTATTCACCTAATAGTTGTAATCCCATTTTTGTCTGAATCAATAAATTCATGACAACCTTAAAAAATGATTTTTTTAAAAAAATTCTATCACTCTGTATTTACTACCTTGTCATTGTTCAGGAAAGTAAAGCTAATTTTGTTCAACTATGGCAGACTAGTGCAGTGGATAAGAGCATGCACTCTGGAGCCAAACTGGATTTGGGGGCAAGAATTGCAGTGGATTAAGTCACCATCTGACATGCTGGCATTTCATATGGGAGTTAGTTTGAGTCCTGACTGCTCCACTTCCAATCCGGCTTCATGTTAACGAACCTGGGAAAACAGCAGAAGATGGCTCAAGTGTTTGGGGCCCCGGCCACTCACATGCGATACTCTGTTGGAATTCCTGTCATTTGCGTGCAGGCTGGCCCAGTCTCTGCCATCGTTGCCATTTAGGGGAGTAAGCCAATGGATGCAATCGCCCCCACCCCCCATATGTCTTTGTCTCTTTTTCACTCTCTGTAACTTCTCTTTCAAGTAAATAAATAGATCTTTAAAAAAAAAAAAACTGGGTTGGAATTCTAGTATCACTTCTTGTTGGCTGTATTACTAAGTCACCCTCTCAGGGATTTAATTCTTTTATCTGTAAAATGTGGTTGTTATGATAATTGACTGAAGTGATATAAATAAAGCAATCAGAATAAGACTTGACACATAGAAAGTGCTTTGTAAGTATTAAATAAATAAGAAGTAAAACTATGGCTATTTGATTATACTGAAATATAGTTCCTACTGGAAAAGCTGAATGGATGCTTAATTCTTTTCCTTTACCAATTCTCAAAGTAAGGATTTGGTTTAATAGCTGCCACAAGGGGTGACAAATAAGCAGAAAGAACATTAAAGAGCTCAGAAAATGATTTGGGAAGGAGGGGTGCTGGGAGAAGAGCCCAGAATGAGGAATTAGAGAGCAGGATGAGGCTGGGAACACTGGAAACAGCTTGATCTGATTTTTTTTTTCTCATTTTACAGAACCTCTGTCAAAATTACACTGAAAACAGGGAAGAAACTAGGAAACAGCTCCTTTTAAAATGATAGGTGCTTGACAGTCACATAAATTTGTAAAACATGTCAATATTCTATCTTCATTTTCTGTTATAATAGTATAATATATTATACTATATATAATATATATGTAATATAAATAATATAATATAATATAGTATAATATATTATATACTTTAATATAACACACAATAGGGAGATAGGTGGGCTCATTGGTTAGGACACCTGCATCCTATACGAGAGTGTCTGGATTCTACTTCCAGCTCTTTAGCTTCTGATCCGGCTTCCTGCTAATGCACAACCTGGAGAATGGTGGGTGATGTCTCAAGTACTTGTGTATCACC
This sequence comes from Ochotona curzoniae, assembly GCF_017591425.1. NCBI lineage: Eukaryota > Metazoa > Chordata > Mammalia > Lagomorpha > Ochotonidae > Ochotona > Ochotona curzoniae. Next base: position 32,103,001 of record NW_024467087.1, on the reverse strand, counting down.
TAATCGGGAAATCCGGATGGGATTCCTAGCTCCTGGCTTCAGCCTGGCCTGTACCTGGCTATTGCAGGCATTTGAAGAGTGAACCAGTGGATGGAAAATTTCTGTCTCTCTTGTTTGTCTTTCTGCTTTTCACATAAATAAACAACAAAAACTAATATGATGCTTACTGTATGTGAGGGAATCTTGAAAATCTTATGAAAATGAAATTAAAAATCTATTGGTACAAAAAATTTTAAATCCATGTATATTTTTCCCATGAATGTGCTCAATATCTCTTTTATGGCATGGATTTCAAAACAAATTTCCATTGAAATAAACTTATCTTTTAATTCCATTTTTCCATTTACAATAACAAGGCTTGGAATGATGTAACACCAAATATATTCTAGCTCTAGGCTCCTAGTTTGTTAAATAAAATAATAAGTCTACATTTTGGGATACACTTCAAAACATTCCTTGGCAGGCACAACTTCATGACCATGGGACCCTGGGTGATAGAGGGCTCATGATCAGATGGGCCTACTTGGTTTAATACTCTTGCTGTCTTGAAGTGATTAACAGTATTTAAACACAGAACCCCACATTTTCATTTCTGCTTGGTTGCTTGCAAATTCTGTCAGCCAATTCTCTTCCATGGAGAAGAGAATTCTCTTCCTCTGGCCTCCTGTCCCAACCACTCTAGACTCACGCCGCCAACTCTCACCTTGCAGTGCAGACCTGGGTAAACAGCTATTTATATTGCTGAGTTTTCATTGTGAGCTCTTCTTAGGCTGTCCAAAGCCTTACTCTTCTTACTGGCAGATTTGGGATTTGATTGCCTACTTGGTGCAGTCTCTGTCCCCCTCCTAGGGCTCCTATCCCTTTTGACACCATTGAGGAAATATATTGTTCCATGTATGCTGCTCCAACCCCTCCTGCTCCCAAGAACACATTGCCACCACCAAAGCTGCAAGGCTTGTTTGTCTTGTCCTCTTTCCCCTCAGTCTAAGCATTCTCCTGCATTGCTTGTTGCTTGTTACTAAAATAAGACAAATGGCCAAGGAAAGAAAAGAAACCACCCAGGCTCTACCAGGCGAACATTTTATCAGTGTGTAGACAAGCTTAGCTCAGACAGTTAAATAAAGCTGGGGGCCTAGTTGGAAGAAAAAAAGGAGGAAAAGAAGGAAAGCTCTGAAAAAGACAAGATTATCTAGCTCTCTCTCTCTCTCTCTCTCTCCTCTCCCCCGCCTCCTCTCCCAGGAGCCACCTATGCCTTTACATCTGACACATAAGGGGCTATTTTTTAAGGAGCTCAAGGGAAGGCCATGTGACATGTCACAGAGTTTTCAATTATAAAAGATTTTACATGCTCTCTGCACTTACAGCTCATTTCCTGTCTCCAAACACCTTTTCACAAGTGATCAATACCATGTTCAACACACTGAACTTTAATCTTCATGCTTCCTCCATCTATTGTCCCCTACCCTATATTTAATAAATGCTTATCCCTGTTCTGACTCACTATACTACTCAGATCAGCATTCTCCCATGTGGATAAACCTTTATGTCTACTATCGTGGCTTTTGCTCTTCCTTTTATGGTTGACTCTACCTTGGAAAGAAAGTGGATTTTACTTGGGCTAAGATAATTTCTAGCACTTGTTTTCTTACTTAAAAAGGAGTTATTTATTTATTCTAAAAGTTAGAGTCTATGTATATACATATGTACATATACTACATATGTGTATATATAAACATATATATGTATATGTGTAAAAGGGGGAGAGACAGAAACACAGATATCTTCCATCTACTGTTGACTCCCTAGATGGCTGCATTGGCCAGGACTGGGCCAGGACAATGCCAGGAGGAGAGACTTCTGCAGTTTTGTGGGAGTGCAGGGGCCCAAACACGTGGGCCATCTTCCTTTGCTTTCCCCAGGTCATTTGCAGGGAGCTGGGCCCGAAGTGGAGCATCTGAGACACTACACAACATGGCACACATAGAGGATGCTGAAACTGTAGGCAACAGCTTTACCCAGCATGTCTTGATGCTGCCCACTTTGTTTTTTTCGAGTAAGGAGCTGTTTGTATAATGCTGGGAAAAGTGATAATAATAATACTGAATGACTCATGTCAGGAACTGCTTATCCTAATGGCAACAATGCGATGTGAACTGTCAAATCTCCATTTTATAGACAAGGACAGTGCTGTGACCATTCAAGGAACTTGCCCAAAGAAGTCAAAGTTTAAGTGACCTAATTAAGATGCAAATGCCACTCCACAGCACCAGTACTCAGTCATCACAATTGCCACAGGATGCTCCCTATAAAAGAAAGGACCCATGGCATTCCCTTTGTTTTTACAACATCCCATTAGCTCAACAGCCACAGCATTTCTGCTTATGATTTGCAATCAGACACCAAATGCTGGGGAGACTCCCTTTTGCCATGCACCCCTGTTTCCATTGCATTCCACATTAGCTTTTGCCTAGCTGTTTACTATGCAAGATGATCCACATGGCATCTGTGCTAGGCCCTTATTATTCCATTCCTCCAAAGCCTCTTAAAGCTCTTGTTAAGGCCCTTGTCCCCTCCTTCATCATTTTCTGTTTTATGGGATAAGCCTGCTTTTGATATTTCTTGGCTTTCTCTTTCCGGTTCTTGCCCTTTCTTAGTCCAATACCTCGTAGTCCTCTTCCCTTTCTCCTCCTATTCTTCATTAAAGATTTATTTGAAAGTCAGAATGAGAGCGAGAGAGAAATATTCCATCCTCTTATTCACTTCCCAGATGGTAGTAATGGTCAATACTGGACTAAGGCAAAGCCAAGAGCTAGGACCTTCAGTAGATCTCCTATGTGGATTCAGGGTTTATTTCCCAGGCCACCAGTAGGTAACTGGATTGGAGGTACAATAGCGGGAACACAAATATGCTGCCCATAAGGGAAACTAGCATTGCAGGCAGTGGTTTTATTGGCTATGCCACAAATGCTGGGCTCTTTCTACTTCTTCTGTATCATGCCCTTTTCACAGGACACCCTTTCCCAGTACTATACTCCCTACTTGTAGTATCAGGGGATTCCCTCCATTCAATTTTTCAGCATTTGCAGGAGGTATTTAAAACCTGTCCCTCAGTTGTCCTCTTCTGGTATCATACTTCAGAACACAAAAGTTTAAATTGTAAATCAATTCTGCATTGATCGAAGCTGACGCTCACCAGCCTGCCTTCTCTCCCCCAACCTGGCTGCATGTGACCTCTGAATGTTAAATCTATGCGTGTTCTTCCATGCTGCCTCTATTGTTGCACAAGGCCAAGAAAAGGTACTCATTGACAAACCTGCACAACCTGTTGGCAGGAGTTTGGCAGCAAAGCTGGCAGCCAAAATGTACTCAGTTCTACCTTTCTTTTTAAGTGATAATCTAATTTGCTTCCATTTTTGTTTCCTTCTTCCTATTACATCATTTTCTCCTCCCAAGTGTAATCGTAGAATTCTTATCTTTCTGTTTACATATTATTGCTCTCTTTCCCTCTGACTTCGCTTATTTGTCTCTTTAGTTTAACTCTCATCTCACTTTAAATTGTTCTTTTAATTCCTTTTAAAAATTTGACATGGAGCCAGCATTGTGACCTCATGAATTAAGCCACTACATGAAATGCTGGCATACCATATTGGAGGACTTGTTTGAGTCCACTTCTGATCCAGCTTCCTGCTAATGCAGCTGGGAGAGCATTGGAGGATGGCTCAAATCCTTGGGCTCCTACATCCTCATGGGAGATGCAGATGAAGTTCCAGATTCCTTTAGCCTGCCCCAGCTCCTACTGTTGCGGTCATATGGGGATTGGATACGCAGACTGAATATCTCTCTCAATCTTTCAGTTTCTCTCTTACTCTGCTTTTCAAACAAATCAACACATATTTCAAAAATAATTCATAAATAATAATCCAAGAAACACTGAGTGCTTACTATGTGCCAGTTTCAGAAATAAATGCTGCTTTTAGCTTCCAAGGAGGTCTGTTTTGCATGTAACTTAAAAAAAAAGATTTACTTACTTTATTATTATTATTATTATTATTATTATTATTATTTTGGAATGCAGAATTAGAAAGAAAAAAGGCAAGGAGAGATTTTCCAACCACTGATTTACTCTCCAAATGGCTGCAACAACCAGACGTAGGCCATGCTGAAGTAAGGAGCTTGAAACTTCTCCAAGTCTCCCACATGAGTGACAGGAGCCCAGGTACTTGGACTATCTTCTGCTGCTTTCCCAGGAGCATATCTAGGGAGCTGGATCAGAAATAGCGTAGACAGGACTATAACCTGCCATTCATACAGGATGCCAGTATCAAGGGCAGCATCTTAACCATCTGGGGCACAATGCTAGTCTTCTTTCAGCCTACTTTAAGACTGTGTTTTCCCCCTACACACACAAGGTGGGTGGGGGGACAAGGTGATTAAACAACCTGTCAATTGGTAGAACATAGGTGCATGCAGGTCAGGAGAATGCACAGAATGGTTTGCCCAACCTATATGAGGCATTAGAGCATGTAGTTTTTGATTGACTCCTCACTATGCCACTCACTCTCAGCCTTTGCTCTGACTCTCCAGAGTACTCCGTCTCTCTTCCTATCAGTGGGGAAAACACTTCTGTCTCTTCTTCCCTTCACCCATGGCACCTAAGAACGTTCTTTTCTGGTATGGGTCTCTTGATAGGAGGGCAGATTATCATCATTAATTTCGTTGCATTCTGTTTCAAGGCTGCATGGAGATACGGGAATCCTGTCCATTCCTATGAGTGGAGGGGGCAGAGAAAGAAGAGGTCTTAACCAAGGAATGGTCTCCAGCTGGAGTATCTACGACAGAGCTAAATATTCCACAATGCCGATGTTGACATGCTCTTAGCATGGCTCTCATGGATGATTATGTTAGAGGAGTCTATCCCTGTACCTGTCACGATTTATAGTAACAAAGCTTTTTCCTATTATTATAGCTTGAACTCCTGCCAGGTCCTTGTTGAGGAAATAGTGATAAAAGACAAAAGAAAAATATTTGCTCTCTTTGGGTAACTAGCTGTGTAAATGCTCCACATAAGCGTGGTTGGACCTCTTCTTGCTTCTCAGGGTCATAAACAACCCTCATGGTATCCCCAGTACTTGGCGTTCTCCCATTCCTCCCTTTAGTGACAAATGCCATCCTGATGTACCTAGCTGTGTAAACCAATATATTTGAAGCCACAATTGAACTTCTCTCACGTTCCAGGACTAATCCACTAGAGGATTCTGTGAATTTTAACTGGCTTGACTTTTAAAATCTTTGCTGAATTAGAGGCAGGCTTTTGATATGACAATTAAGTGCTGCTTGAGATGCTTGCATCCTGTATCTGAGTGTCTGGTTTGACGATGCACCTCTGCTTCTGATCTAGCTTTCTGCTGATGCATACTTTAAGAGGCAGCAGGTGACAGCTCAAACATTTGGATCCCTTATAGCTATGTAAGAGATCTGAATTGTGGACACTTGAGGAATGAACCAGTGGATGGAAGATACCTGTTTGTCCAACTTCTCTGCCTTTCATACAAATAAATATAAATTTTTAAAACATATATACTGAATCTGCCTACTTTTTCCTGCCTCCTCTACTTTCATCCTACCTGACACCAGCCGTTGCCTCGCACTTGAATTAATGCAATAGTTTCCTGCCTGTTATCCCTGACTTGAATTCTTACCACTATTGTCAATTCTCTACACAGCCAGAAGAATGCTGCTTTAAAAATTGTTCTGATAACATCAATCTTATGATCAAAACATTTTAATAATTTTGCATCACAATCAGAAGGAGAAACGTTACAAACTTCTTAGCTTAACTGCAAAGGCCTTCTGTAATTTGGTCCATGGTAAGTTACCTCTCTGACCTAATTTCCTAAAACCCTTTCTTTAGCTCATCTAAATTCACTGGTTTCCCTCGCTGTTTTCAAACATGTGAGGAGCCTTCAGACATTTACACTCTCTATCCCCATAACCTGTATTATTTTCCCACCAAATGTCCATGGGACTTAAAGCCTTGCTTCAGTCTGGTTTGTGCACCATGTGGAAGGCCTTCCCAAACCATCCTGCCTGTGACGGCATCCATTTGGTTCTATTGTATTAACCTGCTCTACTTCTCTTTATAACATTTATGCAATTCTATTAAGCAATCTATTCTCTTTGGAATAGAAGTTTCATGAGGTCAGAAATGTCTGTTTTATTCATGTCTGTATCTTCAGTACCTAGAGCAATGCTTGGCACAGAAAGAGCTCAACTAATATTTGTTAAATGAATGAATGGTTATATGGAAAAGGCTCTAGTTGGCAGCCTATTTTATATTCACCCTAAGATTCACATATTTCATACCTGTCTTGAGGGCTCAAGAGGTGGATCCACTGGGAGAACTGTTTGTTTAGGTGTCCAAGGAGCCTCTCAGGAAAGATGTCACCTATTATGAAAAAAGAATGGGCATATAAAGTTCTTTCTTGACTTCAGAAGTAGAAGATTTGCAATGTAACTCTCAGGTTGTAACTAATCAGGACATTCTGGAAACAAGAAACAGAAGAAGCCTACTAGAAATCTAGTTTAAGGGGATAAAAAGCTTCACTGGCATGAAAAAGTAGGAAGGAAAGTCTGTGGGATGCCCAACAGAACCAAGACCAGAGACACAACACTGTGAGACTTTTCTGTGTTTATATTTCATCTCTGTTTCTCACTGAACCCATTTTCGCATCTGTCTCGTTTCCCTTAATGCAGAATATTCTTCTTCATTTTGCAGAATTATGGCTGCCAGCACCCACAGCTTTGCAAACAAAATGTCTCTCAAAGTCCACGGTCAACAATCCTGATTTGCCTTGCTTGATCATGGGCTCATTACTCCTTCTAATCATTATTGCTGAGACAATGGATCAGTTCTGTAATTGACCAGGTCTGGTTCTACCAATCCTTAAGGCCAGGAGCTTAGTTATAACCAACTGAAATGTAGTGAAAAAGCTTGCTAGGAAGACCAAAAACAAACAGAACAAGACAGTATCTGTCAGAGGCTGCTCTCCTGGCTATCTTCAAGCCACCTCCTGGGTTTCATATCAGAGACCTAAGCAGACAGAACTTTGTAAGTGAAAGTACCAATTTAAGACTGTTTTGCTCAAATCTCCACAGGGCATTGGATACATAGGGCCACATCAGAGGCATTAGCTTTTGTAGTTTCAGTTGGGTGGGAGGCAGCTTTGTGACAAGAGCAGCAGCCACCTCCATGGAGCCGTACCTTTGTTTTGAGCATCAGAAGCCTTGACAGCAGATGATCACCCTAGGGAACTCACAAAGGAAAGAAGGCAATGATGGAAACCACTGGGGAGGTGAAAGGATCCAGTTAATGAACCTCTGTGACAGATCTCTAGAGACTTGCACAAACTGTTGGCTTGGTGGAAGGCTTTGAAAAGAGGCAAATAGAGGCAGCACAGAGATGTTCTTTTTCATGATTCTGTTATAAACTTGATTTTATTCCCAGCCTGTTTCCTAGCTCATCAGGACATCCACTGACCACAAAAATGCAACCCAGGGATGCTCCATCCTCAGAAGACCTACTACTATGATGAAGTGATAAAGGGCTATGAACCTCCATCTCTCTCTTTTCTAGGCAATACTCTGAGGAAGTTTCAAAAACAGGACATGAGGCAGATAGGGTTCAGTTCCAGAAACCACTGGTCCATATTGGCCAGCCTATAGTGCAGAGCCACCCAATTGCTCTGACTCAGGAGATACTTTTCCCACTCTGATTTTGCCACCTCTTGTTTCCTTCACCCTAGCTTAAATCCCTGTACCAAACAAACACCACCATTAAAATGGATCATCCTCATATTGCTTTCTCCCTGTTTTGGATCTCTGCAGCTTCACTCTTGCCTATGTATTCAGCCTCCAGACCTAAGTCTGTGTCCTCTGGTTTGACCTTATATTTTGAATTCAAATCTTGGCTTCAGCTTTGTAAGTCACCATAACCAGTTCCCTGGTCATTCTTTCTAGCTTCTCTATTCACCTGCTGGCCCACCCTGACTGTGAGTCCTGACTTGATTGTTTGACAGCTACCCCTGCCCTAGCATTGACAGTCTCCTTCCACCTGACTCCCCTTGAAACTTGAATGACTTTTTCAACCCATCCTTAGAATATGAACATGCTGTTCACGTTGATACTTAATGTCTTCATATTTCAGCAACTTGTCTGGCTAAAGGAACCTTCATAACCTCCCCTGGCAATCCATTCCAACTATCTAATCAGCCTGATAGTCAAAGTTCTTTCTTCTGTCATACCATTTAGTAGAAGCCCAAGTGCTGCTGAACAATCATCATTCTAAATGTCACCCACCTGGAAGAGATGAGAACAGTGATCCCCAGGGTGCATATACATTACTTGGAATGTGCCCAGAATAGAGGAATGCTTGTTGGAGATGGAACTGGTGGGTCTCACAAATAAATGTCAGTGATAGACACAGGGAACTATTATAGTCATTCCAGAGCTTATTAGGTAGGATACAGTGAGTACTAATGGGGTTATTGTGTGTGGCTTCAGGGAAAGTGAGATTGTTGAGAAAGAAAATCTCTCTGAAACTGAAGGTGGAAGGCAGCAAGCTTCTGTGGTTGGATAGAGGCAGTGAAATGGCCCAGGTAGTGCAATTTGTAAATGTCCAGTCCAATGACCAGCAAAATAAATCCAAATTCATTCGTTTTCACTTTTCCTCCACTCTGACAGTCATGATCCTTTGGCCAACTCCAAGCACCCAGCTCCTCCTGCCTAGGATATTATGAGGGCTTCCAAATGATTTCTATGCCTTCACTCCTTCCCCCTTCCATTCTATTTTCCTCACAGCAGTCGGAGAAAGATCACAGAGTGATCTTTTAGAAATGTAAATCAGATCAAGTCACTCTCCTGCTTAAAACCCTTCAAAAGCTTTTCATTTCACTTAGAATGAAATCTAAACTCCTTATCACAGCTTATAAGTTCCTTCAGGATCTGCCCCCTGTACACCTCTCAGATCTCTTCTGGAACTACTGTCCCCGTTGCTTATGATGCTCCAGATGCACAAACTTTTCATTTCTTCCTACATGTTGATGTTATCCTTTCCTTGAGTATCTTCACCATGTGGCATCCTCTGAGCGGCATGCTCTTTCCTGGGCTGTTCTCAAGGCTGAATCCTTTTCGAATTTTAGTTCTCAGCTAAAATGTCACCTCCTTTGAAGAGGCTTTCCCTGCCCACACTCGTTCAAAAGGGCCTTTCTCACACTATTTATTCCTTTCTTTAGTACTCACTACAATTTTAATTAAGTGATATATTTATCCTATGTCAACTACATTTATGGGAATATTAAGTTCTAAGATGTTAATACCAAGCTATTTCCATTCCTAGCATAGTACTTAGCACAAAATACACATTCAATAAGCATGTGTTGAACTAATATTTTTCATAATAAATAGTCAGGACTGGTGCACTGACACAGCATGCTAATCCTCTGCCCTGTGACACTCGCCATCCTATATAGTCACTTGCTTGTGTTCTGGCCATTCCACTTTGACCCAGGTCTCTGTTTATGGCCTGGGAAACAGTGGAATATGGCACAAGTCCTCAGGTCCTCCACTCATTTGGGAGACCCCCAAGAAGCTCCTGGCTCCTAGCTTCAAATCAGCTCAGCTCTGGCTGTTGTGGGAGTTTTGAGAGTGAGATAGAAGCCTTCTCTCTCTCTTTTCATCACTCTGCAAAAAATCTGCCTTTCAAATAAAAATAAATGAATCTTTAAAAAGTAGCAGATACTCAAGCATAATTCCACATGAATAAATGAATTGGTGTAACACAGAGAGAATCTATGGACAGTAAAAAGAAAATAAAGTAATATCACCAATAATGCTATGCCCACCTGCATAATTATAGATATGTTAAAATTTTGAAACAATGATTAAAACTATTCCAAAACAGGGAGAACCAGGCTGTGATTGGATCCCCACTCAGTCTTACCTAATGTTTAGAAATAAATCACCAATTTCCTCAATCTGGAAAATGGACGCAGAAGAAACATTTCCTAACTCACTCTATAAGGCGAACATTGCTTCAATAATGATATTAAATCCAGTCAAAGACATTACAAAAGAGGAAAGCTGAAGACCAGGTTCTCTCATGCACATAAATGGAAAGATACTAAACAAAATATTAAAAAATCAAACCCAACAATATATAAAAGATCTTAACAAAACTATGTTTATTCCAGATATAAAAGGCTGGTTAAAATTTCAAAAATCAACTAGTATTATCCACCACATCAATAAGCTCAAGGAGAGAAACCAAGTGATCATATCAAGAAATGCAGAAAAATAATAACAAAAACCCCACCACCTATTCATGAGAAGCATTCCCTTATACCAGTCACAAAAATTACAGGTGGATCATAGTAATAATTCCCAAAAGCAAAACTATAAAACTTCCAGAAGATACTACAGGAAAATAGTTCAAGTGATCTTGGATTTAAGGTAACTGTTTTTTTTAAAGACTTATTTATTTTTATCACAAAGTCAGATATACAGAGAGGAGGAAAGACAGAGAGGAAGATCTTCCGTCCAATGATTCACTCCCCAAGTGACCGCAATGGCTGATGCTGTGCCGATCCGAAGCCAGAGCCAGGAACTTCCTCCAGGTCTCCCACACGGGTGCAGGATCCCAAGGCTTTGGGCCATCCTTGACTGCTTTCCCAGGCCACAAGCAGGGAGCTGGATGGGAAGTGGAGCAGCTGGGACATGAACCAGTGCCCATATGGGATCCCAATGCATGCAAGGTGAGGACTTAGCCACTAGGCCACGCTGCCAGGCCCTGAGGTGACTTTTTGTGTGCAGTAGCAAAAGCATGGTGCATGAAAGAAAAGAAAAAAATCTTAAACTGGACTTCATTAATACTATAGACTTTCCTCTCTGAAAATCACAAGAAAGAGAATTAACAGGTTGGTGCAAAATGTTTTTAAAACATAACTAAAGAAAAATAACTAGTATTATAATACACACACAGAGAGAGACTCTTAAAACTCAACAATAGGTTTCCTGCTTGGTAGCCTAGTGGTTAAAGTCCTTGCCTTGCATGCACTGGGATCCCATATGGGCACTGGCTCATGTCCCAGCTGCTCCACTTCCCAACCAATTCCTGCTTGTGGCCTTGGGACCCTTCACCTCCATGGGAGACCTAGAAGAAGCTCCTGGCTCCGGATCGGTTCAGCTGTGGCCATTGTGGCCACTTGAGTGAGTCAACAGATGGAAGGTCTTTCTGCTTCTCCTTCTCTCTGTTATCTTTCCATTAAAAAAATTAGAAATAATGCACATACATCAAGAAGCCATCTCTCTCATTGAAGAAAATAAACTCAACAATAAGTAAACAACCTACTTAGAAAATGTGTGAATGATTAGGAGAGACATTTCACCAGAGAAGAAATGCAAATGAAAATTGATTAATGAGATGTTCAATCTCACATACTGTTGGCGAATTGTAAATTAAGACAGCAATTATATACAGCTACATGTCTATTAGAATGGCTAAAATCCAAATCACTGACATCAAGTGATGGCAATGATGGGAACTGTAACTCTCATCTGTTGTTGGTAGGAATGCAAAACGGTGCAATCACTTTAGAAGGAAGCCTGGAACTTTCTCTCAGAGATAAACTTAGTCTGACCACACAATCCAGTAATCACACTTTTAGCATTGGATTAAAAAAAAAAAGAGTTTTTATTTAAATAGTTACAGAGAGAGGCCAGCACATACTGAATCACTCTTCCATTCACTAAATCACTCTTGTAATGGCCACAAAGGCGAGGACTGGGTCAGGGTGAAGCCGGGAGTTTCATCTGTTTTCCACCTAGGCACAGGGTTCCCAGCACCTGGACCATTCTCTTCTGCTTTACCAGGATCTTGAGCAAGGAGTTGGATCAGAAGTGGAACAGCCAGGACTCCAGCTGGTACCCACATGGAAAGCTGCTGTTGCCAGCAGCAGCTTTACTGGCTACATTAAAATGCTGGCCACAGGATTTTCTAAATGAGTTGAAAATTCATATTTACACACACATATACACACAGACACAAATCATGCATAGTTGCCTACAGAAATTTTACACTTAATTTCCAAATTTGGATGCAACCAAATATTACTTAATAAACATTTGTACAAATATTATTCATCAATAAAAATACTTGAGCAGGGTCAATGCTGTGGTATATTAGGTAAAGCCTCTGTGTACAGTGCTGACATCCCATTTAGACACCAGTTAGAGTCCTGGCTGCTTCTCTTCCATCCAGCTTTCTGCTAATGCTCATGGGAAAGGTGCAGAAGACTGCCCAAGAGCTTGGGCCCCTGCTCCCAGGTGAAAACCCGGAAGAAGCTCCTGGCTTCTGTCTTCTGCCTGGCCCAGTTTTGCTGATTGCAGCCATCTGGATAACAAGCAGGTAGATAGAAGATTCTCTCTGACTTTCTTTCCAGATCTTTCAAACAAATCTCTCTCTGTCTCTCTCTCTATATATATATGTTTTTTCACATACATATATGCACACACGTGTGTGTGTGTGTGTAGTTTCATCAATTGCAACTAATATGTCTCATTAATTCAAGATGTTAATAATAGGGGAAACTGTCCAAGGAGAAGAAATATGCAAGAGCTCAATCTTTCTGGAAACTTTCGACAGCTGGAGAAATGATTTATTAACTTTAGAAAGTAGAGGAAATGTGTGGGAAACAGTTCTGGAAGGTACAAAGGAGAAGACAGAAGCTCTGTGGAAGCTGAAGCTTGGTGGTTAAAGGGACAGGTAGGCCCTGCAAGAACTGAGGAAGGGCTCCCCCCAGCGAAAGTTTGAGTATGTGCTGGCCTCTCACTGCTCTGAACCCACTTGCAGGCCAGCTTTACAACTGGCTGAATCTTCTGGAGACAGTGAGAGGCACGGGAATCAGCTCGGGAATCTCCCTGCCTCTCACCCTGCCTCTCACTAAAGTGCTCCTAGGCTGTTATCTGACAGTTTGACTCAAGCCGTTGGGGGAATCTCTCCCATGGCAATTCCATGTGCGGCTGGCTATGGTTCGAATCTATGTGTGCCCGACCACTCATGTGAGCACTGAAACCTCAGAGTGATTGTTGTAAGAGATAGTCTTAAAGGAGTGGTTTAGTCATGAAGGCTCTGTCCTGATGAATGGAATTTAGCCAGAGACCCTTTTCAGGCACCAAACTTGCCTGTGTCTTGTTCTGGGATTTATCTGCATAACTGTGAGCAATAGGACAATCAAGGTAGTTGTAACTTTCACAGTCTGTAATATACATATATATATATTAAAGGCTTATTTATTTTTATTGGAAAGACATGTTTACAGAAAGAAGGAGAGATAGAAGAATCTTCCATCTGCTGGTTCACTCCCCAAGTGGCTGCAATGACCGAGCTGAGCCGATCTGAAGCCAGGGACCGGGAGCTTCTTCTAGGTCTCCCACTTGGGCTCAGGATCCCATGACTTTGGGCCATCTTCTAACTGCTTTTCCAGACCACAAGCAGGGAGGGAAGTAGAGCAACCAGGATATAAACTGGAGCTCATATGAGATCCCAGGGCATGCAAGGTGAGGGCTGTAATCACCAGAGTACCGCATCAGGCCCACAGTCTAATATTTTGTTATAACCATACAGATGGACTAAGACTTAACTCTACCAGAAAAAAAGGAAGGGAAAAGGGGAATAAAAGGGGAAAGGCAAAAGGGAAGAATGCAGGAAAGAATAAATAATAAGAAATTAGAATTCATTTGTAAGTAACTTTGGTAAAATTTAAAATATATTCATTCCATCGAAGCATGGTAAATCAGCATGTCTCCAGATTCATATACCATTCTGGCTCATTGGAAATGGTACAACACAGGCTTTCATACCATGATTTTAGCAATTGAAACTGCATTCCCCCTAACAGGGTAATTGGGAGGCCCATAATGGGCCCCTGTCACCTATGTGGGAAACCCAGATGGAGTTCCTGGCTACTGGTTTTGATTTGGCTCAGCCCTACCTGTTGGAGTCATTTGGGGGAGTAAGCCAGTAGATGAAAGAGTCTCTCTCTGCCTTTCAAGAGGATGAAAACAAACACTTTTTAAATACAGATTCCAAGAGGCCACTCCAGATCTATTGAATTGAAGTGAGAGTGGCTTTGAGGCAATAGGAATCTCCAAGTAAACTAGCACAGCTGCCAATGACCAGAATCCCTTATCCCATGCAGGGACTGGGCTGTGCATAGTGGGTATATGCTGTGAATAATTAGTTGTAAAGCCACTACTCCGGCCAATCCCCCCTTACCATTGCTCTCCAGCTCCCATGTTGATAGCATTTCAGTCGTGCATGGCACGAACTTTGTCTAATTTCTCTCAATTCTGAAATCTGTAAAGTGGCATCAACTCCCTCAGGCTACAAGTTCGTAAACATAAGATGTTATTATCACACTATTAAATAAACAGCACAACAATTAAGTTTTATTGGAAAAAATGAATCCACCTTCTTCACGCTGCTGGAAGTTCTGAAATGACGTGCCAACTTTCATTTTTAGTGCCCGCAGATTAAACAGCTCACTCAGCTGCCTTTGCTCCTGGCAGAGCATTCTGGCTCTTCAACTGCAGTCATTCCTCGTTTCTGCTGGAGCCCAGGCAGCCAACAGCAGTCAGCTTCCCCCTCCTACCTGACATAACCGAGTCTCTGATGTGGAGACTTCACTGCCAGTTCTGAGGCTGCAGGCGGTGGCGGGCTGAGAGAGTCCCAGGGTGGCAGCCGTGCTGAGTCGAAACATTCAGAACACATCAGATGCTCTCTGGATGAGCCTCCCCACCTCTTTAGCCCAGGACTCTCACTTCTAATGTTCAAGACTATCGAGGGAGGTTGGCAATGACGTTGAACACATGACATCCAACTGAGGGAGCTGAAAGCTGACCCACATTCCACTTGCCAACATGGGTGCCCTCTGAAGAAATGATACCCTTTGTTAGTCTCAGAGTTGAGTGCTTTATATTGCCATTCATGGCATTAACTTAACTCTACTGTGTACTGAACAGTGATGGCCCCGAGGAAGGGGGGGGACTTTTTCTGGGGGCTCAGAGAGGGCTGGGCTACCTTTAACAGCCATGGCCAGATCGCATGATGTGAAATAGGTGAAGCACCAAGCAGTCATTTGATTTCTGTTCCCACACCTCTGCCTCATTGCACTACTTATTTTTTAAAATAAAAAAACTAATAATAATTTCCAATTTCCCCTGTCCCTCCATTCTTTATGCCTATACTCTTGTCTCCCATATCCCTACTGTAAATCTTACTGTGCTTTCCATATGTTTCATATTCTCTCTAATTTTTTTCTTTCTGAGCTGTTATTCCCCACCCTAAAGACAAGGTGCACTCTTAAAAAATTCTATTTGACCCTCTCTTCATCCCCCAATTGTCCCCAAATGTAGGCACCCACATACATGTACTCCTGCACATACAGAGTCTGACTTCTCTAGTTGATCATAGGTTTTTAAGCCTGATTCGTCCTTCCCTCTCTTAAAACCTAACTCTGAAGAAAAAGATTGGGATGGAGGTGGGTTACCTAGGAGACTACCAGGAATCACCTATTTCCTATCTAACCACGTCTTTGGACCCACAAAGTTTGCTCCTGATGCCCCCTCACTACAGAGGTTTACAGATTAGCTGATGTGTAGTCTCTTCTGTTTCCAGCTTCCTGTGAAAACATCCCAGTTGCCCTTAGTAACCAGCTATGCATAAATTTATGAATGCAGCTAACCCTTTAAAAAAAGGTATTTATACACACTTTCAGCTTACACTAACTCTTGAGAATAATGAATTCTGTACATTTGTTTCCCATTGCATAGAATTATATTGATCTATGTTTTTCTAAACATGCCTGTTTCAAAGCCTCTAGTGCGCATTGCTAGTCAGCAAGATTTCCTAACCACATCTGCATTCACCATCTCTACGGGCCTTTCCCCAGTTCTATTGTCTCCCTACATGCAGAACTCTGAGGCAGGTGTTCTTTGTTCAAGGAGAGAAATAGGTCCCTCCTGAGCAAATCCAGTGTTTGGTTGAATGGCTTGAACAGGCCCAGTATTTTGGTTGAATGCTTTCAAAACCTTCCTCTATGGCAGAGTGGTTTTTCTTAGCCATTTACAATCACTCCTAACTTTTTCCCTTTCAAGCCAATGTTGAGGTGGATTTTTTTTTAAAGGGGGAAAGACACTACCTCCTCTGCCCCAAATGATTGTGACAACTTTCCTAGACCTTGGCAGGGTCTGGTTGCATCCCAAGAGCTCTCAACTTTTGGGAAGGTGATATTTTCTTCTGGGAATTGTAGAGAAGCACTGAACCTAGAGGCTAGCAACACCATCATCTACCATCCAGAGAAGAATCCCCATCAGAATGTGCATACTTGCAAGCTGCCTGCAAACAGTGTTTGTGCAGAGAACAGAAACAGGCGAGAAGACAGAGGATTTGTACCTCATGCTGCATAATTGTTTGTTGGAGAATTCTCTATCTTTCCGATGAAAAAGTTTGAGGATAAATGATCCAGCCAAAATAAACAACTGTTCTCATTCCCTCATCCTTGTGAAGAGGATGGCTAGTGGTACATAGATCAATAGTTCTTAATTCTGTTGAGGATTTGGTGAATTGAACAGCTACATGCTGTGTCTCATGGAGGGAGAAGAAATTTCAGGGAAAGTGGGAACACAATCTAGGATGGAGACTGGTAAACTAAACCAAAAAGGGAGTTGAGGAAGAAGAATGGGAGGAGGGCAATGGAAGGGCTCCATGCTGTGGTTCCCCTGTGATGTCCTCCCAAAACATTAATTCTTCCAGATGTGCTGAAAACTGAGTATGAGCAGGTTTCTTCTGGAAATGGAAGAAGACATTAAAGTTATACCTAGTGACCCCATGGCAACAAAAACAGCACATGCGGATGCAGGAGTAAGAAACAACATAGGAAGCGGAGGAAAAGAAGCCTCCAGAACAGCAGATTCCCTTCACTTACACTGAGCTGTTCCTTTAATGTCATTTTCCTGCCAAAAGACTATGATTCAAATCCAACCACTTGGTGAAATTCCATAAAATTTCTGAGATGAAAGCCTAGGGTTTCATTCATTTTCCTTCTAGAAGCCTTCCTTCATCTGGCACTCCCACACACATGCACCTGGAGCTCCATTGAAAGAGATAAATGGAGAAGTGTCAGGGAAAAGGTCTTGTAACATCTTTTCTTTTCTACAAAAGTGTACATCAAATTTAATTTACTTAATTAGAGTAAGGCACTGCAGAGGATTGTTTTGGTCATAAGAAAATGAAAATAAGACAAGAGTGAAAACCTGCAAATTGGGTGACATTCAGATGAGGTTACAATGTCCCAGCTCCTCTCAAGGAAACCTATGTAGTTTCCAAATTTGGAAGCACCTGTCCCTGGGATCCATCTTTTCACCTATAGGTTTGGCTAGTGTTGCTGGGGCTAAGAAAAGATTGATTATGAAGAGATTCTTAGCCCTGCTTCTTGGCTTTTTGGCTAAGATCAAGTGAGATCCTTACCCTGCTCCAGGAAACAAACTGGTATTGAGTAACCGTCAACATCTTATGTTGTGTTGAGCTTAAGACCTTGGCCTGGGGTGGGCAATTGGCAGAGTAATTAGGTTACTGCTTGGATTACCCACATTCATATCAGAGTGTTTAGGTTGAATTCTGACTACCTTGTTTCTGACCCAGCTTCCTGCTAATGAACATGGGAAAGAAGCAAATTATGGCTCAAATACTTGGGTTCCTGCCACTATTGTGGAAGACCTGGGTTGAATTCTGGGTCCCCAGCTTCAGGCTGGCCCAATACTTGCTATTTTGGGCATTTGGAGAGGTAACCAGCATTTGGGAGATGTTTCTCCAAATGCCTCTTTGTCTCTCTGCTTTTCAGAGAAAAATGAAAATTTATAAAGTTTTTGATATAGTGGCCCTGCTAGCCACTCCTTCCTTGGGTACCATGAGTTAAGTGCATTGGTAGCATGACTTTGTGCTAGGTTTCAGATGTCAACACAAACTAGTATAGAAATCAAAGCAAGTAAGTGGTTTCTAACAGGAAGACCACAGCTTGAGCTGTCTACCCTGCGCCTCCATTCGTTCACTTTCCATCGGTCGCTCTTCCACCTCCACAGTTGCTTTCTAAATTTGTAAACTGAAAAACATGCTGCAGCCCTATACCTGACCTCTGACAATCCACTCATTTCCTATCTAAACGGGTCAGTTATGGACAAAACTTTTAGTTTGGCAGTGACAAGGTTGGAATGAGGCTCCAAATTCAAATGCATGGAAGCAGAGGGGTTGACAGCAAAGGCATCTTTCACCAAAGTCACAAAAATCTATTCAGAGCTTAACCACCCTAGTTCCATTTTCTCATTAAAAACCTACATTGCACAAAGGGTGACTTCTAGGCCAAGTTATTGACATTTCCAGCCCAAGTGAGTTCTGAGATACAGCTATCATTGCATGGGCAAGAGAGGCTGCTCAGAGAAGAGGTAAGATCATCTACAAAGGAGAGTAGTCCAAAAATTTCATGGAAGGGGAATGAAAGGATAAATTTGCGCTGGTACAAAATAAAAGTGAAATTCATGCAATTTTTATAATCACACTATGTATTTTCTATGAATCTTTAAAAAGTTTCTCTTGTTTTATTTTTAATTTCATGATATAATTAGATAAGCTCTGGGATTTCCCTTAACAACTCCACAAATTCCCTCCCGCAAACTGATTTCCCCCATATGAATAGGATAGTATAGTCCCCCGTACAAGGTCATAAGTCCATCAATCTGCTATTCAAGTATGTCCTGATATTACTGGAACAGAAAAAGTCAGTCCAATATTCTATTGTCAAGATACATCCAATTGTCCCATTGGGGGGTCCATCTTTGATCTGGAAAAAGAGATGAATACTACATTATATCTTCACATATGGATATGAAAGTCTCTATTATGCCATTACTATACATTCCCATGAATAAAAAGCCATAAAACAAAATCAACAACAAGAATAAAATTTTCAAAACTTACACCATCATGGAGTTAAATAACATGATACAGAATGACCATTGTTGCTATGGAACGACCAATGTATCGATGAATAAGTAAAATAGAAAATAAGAAACCTTCTTGGAGAAAAAGGTCAGACTGTGTAATCTATGAGTCAATGAAGAATTTAAAAAGAGAAAATAGACTATTTTGAAGCAATAAAAGTAAAAATATTATCGAAACACATGATTTGCAGCAAAGCCAGTATTGAAAAGGCTATTGATCTTATATTTTGCATGAAGGTTGCCTTATATCAGAGAGAACATACGATATTTGTTCTTTTGGGATTGACTTATTGCACTGAGCATAATCGTCTTTGGTTGGGACCATTTGGTTGCAAATTGAATAATTTGACTTTTTCAATGGCTGAGTAGTATGCCATAGAGTAGATGTACCAGGGTTTCTTTAACCACTCCTCTTTGGGTGGGCATCTGGGTTGGAAATCATTCTCTACTGTTGTATATTCTGCTGCTGTGGATATAGGATTACAGATCCCTTCCTCATATGCAGTTTTCATTTCCTTTGGATATATTCCCAGAAGTGGGATAACTGGGTCATATGACAGATTTATTAGATGGAGTTCTCTAAGCACTCTCCACACTGATTTCCATAGTGGTTATACTAGCCTGCACTCCCACCAACAGTGGAAGAAGGTACCTTTCTCCCCACATCTCCCCAGTTTGATAAGTTGCAAATTCAAGCCAGCAGGTGTTGTTGCAGTAGAGTGCTGAATGTAGGCCAACCTCACTGGAGTTATGTGGAACCTCAGTGTGTTTTTCATTTGTTATCTCCCTGACTGCTTGGGAGCCTGAGCATCTTTTCATATGTCTGTTAGCCATTTCAATTTGTTCTTTTGAAAAGTGTCTGTTCATTTCCTTTGCTCATTTCTACACAAGGTTGTTTGTTTTGCTGTCACTGAGTTTCTGAAGCGCTTTGTAGAGCCTGGATATTAGTCCCCTATCAATTGTGTGGTGTGAAACAGTTTTTTTCCCCCATTCCGTTGGTTGCTTCTTCACTTTGTTGATCATTTTCTTTGCTGTACAGAAGCTTCTCAGCTTGATGTAGTCCCTTTGTTTATTTTGGCACTGACTGCCTGTGCTTTTGGTGTCGTTTCCAAGAAGTTTTTTCCCATTCCTGTATCTTGTAGCGTGCTTCTTATGTTTCTCTCTAGTAGTTTGATGGCTTCTGTATGCAGATTTGGGTCCTTGAACCATTTAGAGCTGATTTTTGTGTAAGGTGGCAAGTAGGGGTAAGTTGCTTCTTGTCTCTACAGACTGTTATCCAATTCTCCCAACAGCATTTGTTGAAGATGCCAGGCTTTTTTCTTGGATTGTTTTCACTTTTCTTATCAAAGATTAGTTGGCTACACATGTGTGAGCTCCCTTCTGGTGTTTCTATTCTGTTCCATTTATCTTTATGTCTGTACCAATGCCAGATTTTTTTTTTTTAAGATTTACTATTTTTTATTGCAAAGTCAGATATACAGAGAGGAAGATCTTCCGTCCAATGATTCACTTCCCAAGTGAGCGCAATGGCCGCTGCTGCACCGATCCCAAGCCAGGAGACAGGAATCTTTTCCAGGTCTCCCACATGGGTGCAGGATCCCAAAGCTTTGGGCTTTCCTCGACTGCTTTCCCAGGTCATCAGCAGGAAGCTGAAGTGGAACTGCCAGGATTAGAACCGGCGCCCATATGGGATCCCAACATGTTCAAGGTGAGGACTTTAGCCGCTAGGCCACGCTGCCAGGGCCTAGCCAGACTGGTTTGATGACCACTACTCTGTAGCATGTCTTGAGATCTGGAATTATGATTCCTCCAGCTTGATTTTTGTTCCTCAGAATAGCTTTGGCTATTCGTGGTCTCTTGCATATCCAGATATCTCTTTTTATGTCTGAGAATAATATTGTGGGGATTTTCAGTGGGATTACATTGAATTTATACATTATTTTGGATAATATGGACATTTTTGATGATGTTAATCCTGCCAATCCTGGAACATGGTAAGTTTCTCCTTTTTTTTTTTCAAATGTCTTCATCTATTTTTTTTCCATGTTTTATATTTTTCATCATAAAGGGCTTCCACATATTTCATTTGAGTAATTCCTCAATATTTAAGATTCTTCTCTACTATTTTAGGGGACTCTATTTACAATTTCTTTCTCATTGTTGGAGTTATTTGTGTATACTAGTACCATCGATTTGTGCTCATTTACCTTTGCATCCTGCTACCCTACCAAATTCTCTTATGAGTTCCAGTAGTCTCTTCACCTAGTCTTTTGGTTTCCATGAAGTTTTAAAATAGCTTTCATGGGTGGTCCCTTAGCAATTGTGTCGACTACCACCATAATTGAGCCACAGTACCTTAGGGTATTAATGTCACCAATTGAATTGAAAAATATTTATTTCTCTCTAATAGTTAAGTGTCCAGTTGACTGCATTGGTTTGGCTGTGTCTCCAATCCTGTGTGTAGTCTGATAAATCCATAGATAAACCAGCACATGGACATCATCAGAGATTTTGGCCAGTGGTATGTCTGCCAAAACTCCATTTTATCTCCATTGTGTGGCATTAAAAAAACAAGCAATTTAACCCATCTCTGTTACTTTGAGATATAACCTTTATTAGGTAATCATGGCTTAATGAGGTCACTAAGTCTTTAGGTCAGTCTCCAATTCAAGGGGACTGTGGGTTTCTAAGAAAAAGAAGAGTAAAGACTTGAGTTAATAGCTGTATCTCACAGTGTGATGCTGCATGTTACCTGGGGCTGCAGAGCATCCCCACCAGCAAGGAAGACCTCATCAGATGTGTGACTGCCCAATCTTGAACTTTCTAGTCTCCAGAAACATGAGCCCAATGAATCTCTGCTTTTTGTAAACTGTATGGTCTATGGTGTTTAGATATAGAGTCCAAAAATTGGCTAAGAGAGCCAGTTTTGGGTTTTGAGCTTTTACTCTGTGATGGAATCTTTAACCTATTTAGAGAATATTTGTTTAGGGTTGGGGTTGTGAAGTTGAAATGGCCATACTCTTCTCTTCTGGGAGTTTTGGTTGAGAAATGGGAACATAAATGAAAGCTCCTTGATCTGTACTCGTGCTCCCCTGGAAATATTTCATGTGACTCATCACTGTTCTTACTGCTACCTACCCAGATAGGAATAATGGCCTGAGACAAAGTCTGCAAGCCTCTTGTCCACCATTTAAGGGATTAGATCATATCTCCCGCAAACTGATGTGTACTGACGAATGTGTTATTGAAGCACACTATACAGCATGCAAAAAATGTCATTGGCTTGTGGAAAGCAGCTAACCCAGGGCTCAAGACTGATACATGTTTGTGGAAGGTATTGGCTGAAATCCGCCGACAATGAGGAAATCCCACATACATATACAGTCATGATTCTAAAATGAACCACGCCCAGTGGAAGCTGTCACCACTTTTTACTAGGGAAATAAACCACGATCATTAAGAAAGAAAGAAATCAGTCTTTTTTAGTGTATCTTCTAGGAAACTCACAGATATATGTGTCTCCAAAAATCTACCTTTATCTCTTCATATAATGTGAGCCATGATACAGCTGCCCAGCAGGGAGCACGGTGTAATATAAAGTTTAGAGGTTTGAGGTTGCTGTGGGATTATATGGATTCAAAATGCCGACAAAGTCTTAACATTTCTTTTTTTAGGTTTTTGTTTGTTTGAAAGGCATATTTACAGAGGAGAGAATGAAATTCTTCCATCCACTGGTTTACTCCCCAAATGGTCTCAATGGTCACAGCTTATCTGATTTGAAGCTGAGAGCCAGAAACTTCTTCCAGGTACCCCATGTGGCTGCAGGGTCCCAAGGACTTGAGTCATCCTCCACTGTTTTTCTAGGCCACAAGCAGTGGGGCTTAATTGAAAGTGGAGCAGCCAGGACATAAACTGGTGACCATATGGGTTGCTAGCAACACATAGAGGATGATTAGACTATTGAACCACCATGTTTGCCCCATATTTCTTTTTGGCAATAAAAGAAAGAAGTAGGTTTGTCTTTCTCATATCTATACCTCAACTCTCTGAGTCTCTATTTTCCTGTACATAAAATAAGGATGTTAACACAAATTCTTGATGGGAGTTTCAAATAACAATGTTCACTTAAATACTTAGCATAGCCCCTGGCATGGTGTAAGACTTCAATAAACACTAGTTGTTATTGTGTAACAGAGCTCAGTAAAATGAATCCATACCAAATTTCATCCCCTGCTTCTAATGTTAGAGGCCTCCCGCATTCCAATATAAATTGATGTCTTCCACTGTGGAAGCATAGTAACACAGTCATGAAGGGATTTCATTTTTAATTAGATCTGAAAGAGTAGACATTTAGCCCACAATTTAAGATGACCATGTCTGATATCAGAGTACCTGGGTTTGAATCCTGCCTCTGGCTCATGAATCAAATTTCTGATCAATACAGATTCTGGGGGAACAGAGATGATAGCTCGAGTAATTGCTTTCCTACCATCCACATGGGAGACCTGGTCTGTATTCCTAGCTCCTGGTTTTGGCATCAGTGCAGCCCTGAGTGTTGTGGGCATGTGGGAAATGAATCAGTGAATGGAAACTTTCTCTGTAAATCTTTCTTTCTGCCTCCCAACCAAGTTCTTCAAAATAGAACTCTTCAATCTGGATTGAAAACAACAGGGGGAACAACATAATATCTCACTGGCTATTTCTCTAACTCCAAGCACCGGGCGTCCTGTATGGACACTGGCTTGTGTCCTAGCTGCTCTGCTTATCATCCAGCTCCCTGCTCATGGCCTGGGAAAGCAGCAGAGGATGACCTAAGCAGCAGAGGATAAGGCTTGAAACTCTGCACCAGAGTGGGAAACCTGGGGGAAGATACTGGCACAAGGCTTCGGACTGGCTCAGCCACAGCCATTGCAGCCATTTGGGAAATGAGTCAGCAGGTGGAAGAGCTTTCTGTCTGTCTCTTCTTCCATCTGTGAGTCTGTATTTCCAGTGAAAATAAATAAATCATAGAACAACAACAGCAAAACAGAAAAAACTAAATCTGAGGGTATAGTAATCAGGGCTATGAGAGAAATAAGAAATAGTCATAGGTGATAACCAATAGACAGGTTTATATAGGAGTAGATAAAGAAAGAAATTCAATGTAAACAATTGGCTCACACGATTATGAAAAGTGGGAAATCCCAAGATAAACAATTGGTGATTTCCAGACCCAGGGGAGCTGATGATGCTTTTAGCTCCATTCCAAAACAGTAGTCTTAAGATTTCCATGAAACCAATGCTTCAGTTCAAGTCCAAAGGCAGATGTTGGGTGCAGCAGTTGAGATGTTGCTTCGAAAGCCTGCACCCAATATGTGGATTTGAATCCCAAGTCCACTATTCATCCTGGCAGCTATGTGCATCCTATGGGGTAGCTCATGTACTTGCTTCTCTGTCACACAATTGGGAGATCTAAACTGGGTTCTAGGTCCTTGGCTTTGGGCTCATCCAGTCTTGGATGTTGTGGGTATTTGGGTAGTGAATGAACAAATAAAAGATCTCTGTATCTGTCTCTGCACCTTTAAAACAAATAAATAAAAATAAAAGCTAAAGCATTTTTACAGGAGTGAGTCCCGGGATAATCAGTCAGGCAGGAAGAGTTCTCACTTCCTCCTGATATAGTCTGCTTTTTTCCCTTTTTTTTTTCTGCTCAGCTCTTCAGTCAATTGAATGTGTCCCATGCATGCTAGCAAAGGCAATTTGCTTCCAGCAGTCTGTCAATTCCAATGTGAATCTCATACTGAAACACTCTCACAGACATACCCGGAATAATGCCTGGACACCCCTTAGCCCAGTCAAGTTGATACAAAACTGTACATCACACAGGACATACCCTACACTCCTGCTAGCCAAAGTGTGCTCTGTGTACCATCATCTCCTGGGAGCTGGTTAGCAATGCACAATCTCAAGACCCATCCCACACCTGTCGAATCAGAATCTGTATTTTAACAAGATCCCCAGGTGATTCATATGCACATTGAAGTCTGAGAGATGCTGAGCTAAAATATTGAAAGCTGTAGTTCTGACAGTATGTGAAAAGTCTTCAAAAAGCTCACAGAAAATTAAAAAAAAAAGATGGATTTCAATTTTATGCACCAAAATAAGCTTACAGTTTCTTCCTATTTTCCACAAAAATTTAAGTACACATGTCATTCTTTAATGCACAACAACATGGGCTTCACAGCCCTGCTTGTTATAAATACAGATTCATAGACCCTACCTCAATTTAAATAAATAAGAATCTATGGGCATGAGGACTGAAACTATCTTTAAACAATCACATTAAAGGTTAAAAACCAATGAGTCACAACTATGCTCCCTTCTCTATCAGAATCAAATAATATCCAAGAAACAGCACATTCTATCATATCCATAATTTGGTTCTCTCTTCACCATTCTCTCCCCATGCTTACAATATTATTGCTGGACAGTAATTTGGGGAAATTATGTTAGGGGGTCTTGTTGGGGATTGCAGATGGTGTCAGATGGGGCATTCCATCAGGTTCTATTCTCTGTAGCCCTCAATCCCACCTACCAGACATGACAAGTCCCTATAAGGGATTTTGCACCAGGTCAAGCTAGGGCATTAGAGGCAGTGTTTGAGGAAGAAAAGTATCTGATACGAACAATGGATAGGAAATACAGGATCTGAAGACTCTTTAATCCTAAATCAAAATTAATTTTGCCTCCCACCCAGCCCCCACAGCACACACACAAATGAATATCTATCTCTTGAATAAAAATGTATAGATTGATTCTGACCTTGGACTCTCCCACACACATTTAGGTAATAATCTTATCATCAGAGTTCATCTTCTCTCTCTCCCTTTTATTTATTTATTTATTTATTTATTTATTTATTTATTTATTTATTTATTTTAGAAAGGAAGGGACCAATTTGTGTGACCTGGAAGTATTGGGCTCTGGGATTATCTTTTTAGTGGTCCATAAAGGGTACAGGGTTTGGGAAGACTTAAGAAATTTCAAGAACTTTGGGGTTTTTTTGTTTCATTTTGTTTTGTTTTTGTTGGTGCTACATATTTCTCTGCTCATGTTTTTCTCCCCACTGCTATTTTATTTCTAATTTTATGGTAGGATTTCATAGGCTCTGATATTTCCCCTACCTCCTCCCTGAAATTTCCTCCCCAAAACCTATTTTCCCCATTTTATTAAAATAATATAATACTTCATAAGCAGTCATAAGCCCATCATTCTGCTATTTAATTGTGTCCCTACATTGCTGGTACAGACAATGGCAGAGTGTCCAACATCCCATTGTCAAGATATATCCAACATTATCATAGGGAATCAATCTTGGATTTGGAAAAAGAGATGCATACTGCATTGTATCCTCACAGCTGGACGTGATAATCTCGATTACACAACTACTATAAATTCCCTTAAATGAGAAGCCATGAAACAAGATCAACAACAGGAACAAAGATAAAAGACTTACAGCACCATGGAGCTTCATGAGAACAAAAAACACAAAAGCTTTTTGGAGAAAATGATGTTACTTTGTAAACTATGAGTCAGTGAAGAATTTAATAAGAGAAAATGAACGGTCCAGGATGGTAGCTTAATGGCTAAAGTCTTTGGCTTGTATGTGTCGGGGTCCCATATGAGAGCCAGTTCTAATCCTGGCTACATCACTTCCTGTGACCTGGAAAAACAGTTGAGGATGGCCCAAAGCCTTGGGACCCTATACCCTTATGGGAGACCTGGAAGAAACTCCTGGCTCCTGGCTTTGGATCAGCTTAGTTCCTGCTGCTGTGGCTATTTGAGAGTAAGCTGTGGACACAAGATCATTCTCTCTATCTCCTTCTCTCTGTATGTCTGCCTTTCCAATAAAAATAAATAAATATTTTAAAATGTGGTTTAAAAAAGAGAAAATAGACTATTTTGAAGCAATAAAAGTAAAAATATTATCGAAACACATGATTTGCAGCAAAGCCAGTATTGAAAAGGCTATTGATCTTATATTTTGCATGAAGGTTGCCTTATATCAGAGAGAACATACGATATTTGTTCTTTTGGGATTGACTTATTGCACTGAGCATAATCGTCTTTGGTTGGGACCATTTGGTTGCAAATTGAATAATTTGACTTTTTCAATGGCTGAGTAGTATGCCATAGAGTAGATGTACCAGGGTTTCTTTAACCACTCCTCTTTGGGTGGGCATCTGGGTTGGAAATCATTCTCTACTGTTGTATATTCTGCTGCTGTGGATATAGGATTACAGATCCCTTCCTCATATGCAGTTTTCATTTCCTTTGGATATATTCCCAGAAGTGGGATAACTGGGTCATATGACAGATTTATTAGATGGAGTTCTCTAAGCACTCTCCACACTGATTTCCATAGTGGTTATACTAGCCTGCACTCCCACCAACAGTGGAAGAAGGTACCTTTCTCCCCACATCTCCCCAGTTTGATAAGTTGCAAATTCAAGCCAGCAGGTGTTGTTGCAGTAGAGTGCTGAATGTAGGCCAACCTCACTGGAGTTATGTGGAACCTCAGTGTGTTTTTCATTTGTTATCTCCCTGACTGCTTGGGAGCCTGAGCATCTTTTCATATGTCTGTTAGCCATTTCAATTTGTTCTTTTGAAAAGTGTCTGTTCATTTCCTTTGCTCATTTCTACACAAGGTTGTTTGTTTTGCTGTCACTGAGTTTCTGAAGCGCTTTGTAGAGCCTGGATATTAGTCCCCTATCAATTGTGTGGTGTGAAACAGTTTTTTTTCCCCCATTCCGTTGGTTGCTTCTTCACTTTGTTGATCATTTTCTTTGCTGTACAGAAGCTTCTCAGCTTGATGTAGTCCCTTTGTTTATTTTGGCACTGACTGCCTGTGCTTTTGGTGTCGTTTCCAAGAAGTTTTTTCCCATTCCTGTATCTTGTAGCGTGCTTCTTATGTTTCTCTCTAGTAGTTTGATGGCTTCTGTATGCAGATTTGGGTCCTTGAACCATTTAGAGCTGATTTTTGTGTAAGGTGGCAAGTAGGGGTAAGTTGCTTCTTGTCTCTACAGACTGTTATCCAATTCTCCCAACAGCATTTGTTGAAGATGCCAGGCTTTTTTCTTGGATTGTTTTCACTTTTCTTATCAAAGATTGTTTCCTTTGCTGAAACTTTGTTGTTTTAAGTATATAATATGTTGATGTTGCTTATACCAAAATGCCTAGAAATTGCCTTGATGCATTTTTTAAAAGATTTATTTCTTTTCAGTAGAAGTCCAGTTTACAGAGAGAAGGAGACACAAAGGAAAATATCCTCCCTCTGTTGGATCACTTCCCAAATGGCCATAACAGCCAGAACTGAGCCAATTCAAAGCCAGGAGCCAGGAGTTTCCCCCAGGTCTCCCATTCAGGTGCACCACTCTCAGGCCTTTGCCCATCGTCCACTGATTTCCCAGGCCACAAGCAGGGAGCTGGGTGGGTTTGGAGCAGAGAGGACACCAACTAATTCCCATACGGTGATTTCAGTTTTTTGGAGGTGGAACATTAGCAAATTGAAGCATTGTGTGTCCTTGATACATTTTTTGCAACTGATATATGTAAGTATGTTTGTTGTATGTACACATTTATGGGTATACACACATATCCATGGGTACATATTTCTTTAAAAATATTTGAACTGCTAGTTTTTCTACTTGGGTTCATTTTTCGTGCCTTGGAAACTGAGAAAATCAAATAATAATTGTGGTAAAGCCACCACTACGTCCATGGAGGCTACTGAAGAAATGGGATGGAGAAGCAGTGCACCCCCAAAGTTTGTGATAAATTTAGCAGTTCAGTGTGGAGAGAACTCAGGGGCTCCAAGAAGCTGACTAATTCTCCTATAGGCTTTGACTTCTGTCAAAATTCAAATACTCTTGAATGTTAGTCTTTAGCTATCAATCATCCATGTCTCACATTGAATATATCAATTCATTCATTCAACAACTTTGCTGAGCTTTGTGCCAGGAAAAAAACTAAAGGATGAGTTGCAAATTCATGGAGAAAGATTAAGAATCCAAGAGAAGAAGAAAGAAAAACAGGGGTTGAGTTTCAATGTTCCTCCTTTGCTGGAATAGTCAGTCTATCCATTCACTCATTCTTTGAGCAAATATTTTTGAGTACGCCTTATTTCTAAGATACTACACATGAGGGATAAAGTAGTGAACATGAAAAACAGGCAAAAATCTCTGTTTTCATTGATCTTACACGACAGTGGGGAGAGATAGACAATAAAGTAACAATAAAAATGTTGTATATTAGATTGCTATAAATGCTATGGAAAAAAATAAAACAAGATATGGGGATAAAAGTGTCAGGGTTGCAATTTCAAGTAAAACAGCGGAGAAAAAGACCTCACTGAGAATGTGACAATTGAACAGTTACAAAGTGCGGAAGCAAGCCACTGGGTGAAGGTTCTGCAATGACACTGACTTTGAAGCCTGAGCATAGAAGCCAGTATGACTGGCACCGAGTGACATGAGATGATGTTGGAGAGAAAATGGCAGAGCAAGAAGCAATATTGTTAAAAACCTGAAAGGCTCTTTCAAGATTTCAGCTTTTAATTGAAGACTGAAGTGAGAAATCATTGGACGGTTGTGATCAGTGATAGGGTCTCAGTTTAAACAGATAACTTTTTAGAAAACAGATTAAAAACTCAAATAGTACACAAAAATATTAAAAAGCAAAATTTTTCCTTCAATCCTTCCATCTGTCCCTACTAGACACTTTCTCCAAAGATACTATTATATTCAGTATTTTGAATAACTGCCCAAAACATACGCATATATAATATAAATGGAGAAGGAGGCATATTTCCTTTTTTTATTTACACAAATGGACTCATTATTTGAGAAGCAGAGAGACAGACAAAAAGTGAGCTGTCCTCTGCCTGCAATGGCTGGAACTGGGTCAAGGCCAGAGCCAGGAACCAAGAATGCAACCCAGGTCTCCCAAAATGGCAGAAACCCAACTACTTGAACGCTCAGCTGCTGCTTGTCAGAGTGTGCATCAGCAGAAATCTGGAATTTGAAGAGACTGAATTTAAACCTACACATCCAGATATGGGATACAGATGCTGCACATAGCATTTTAACCATTACACTAAGTGTCCACTCTTTTTCATACTTTTATACACGATTTATAGCTTAAGAATTTATTCAAATTGGTCCATGTAGGTATATTTCATCTCATCCTTTTTAGTAGATGTATAGCCCTACAATGCGTAAGTATATCACAATTTATAAAACTAATTCCTTATTTATGGGTAGGCAGTTTCTAGGGTTATTATGCTGGCATATGCAATAATGTAATAAATGTATTAACAAATGCTCCCTTTGAGCATAATAATAGCTAATATTTCTTGGCAGTTCACCATGTGCTAGGTACTATGCTAAGTACTTGACAGACCTTATCTCATTTTTCTTCTTCATCAACTCTGTGAGGCAAGAGCTATAATTAGTTACATTTTTCAGATAAGAAAACTGAGGCTTCAAGAGGCTGAGGACTTTTGCTAAAGGAAAAGTTGTAAAAGAAAAATTGAATGTAAGCTGTCTTACTCCAGAGCTTGTAGTCTTAACCTCTGGGCAATTTAAGGAACATTTCTAAGCCAGAGATGTGTACACTGAACATCATGCTAGATAAATTGCTATTCTCCTACACCTTCATCAACACTATTATCAATTTCTTTAAATATTGACCAGTAAAGGGGGTGAAAAAGTAACACTGGTTTTGACTTTCACTCTTTTGTTTCTGAGCAAGTTTGAGCATCTTTTTATATGTGCATTTGTCAATTTATATTGCTGTCCCTTTGGATTACAGAGTCATATCATTTGTTGATATTTTTCTTGTTGATCTGTTTGGGTTCATTGGAAATTAAAGAAATTAGCTCTTTAATATAAGTATTGCAAATATCTTGTAGTTTGCCATTTGTCTTTTGACTTTGCATTTTTTTTTTGCAGTGTTGAAGTTTTAAATTTTTGTATAGTCACACATAGCAATTCTTAAGGTGCTTCTGGATTTATGGTCTACTTAGAAAGGCCTTCCTCGGGCCCTACGTGGTGGCCTATCAGCTAAAGCCCTAGCCTTGAACACGCCGGGATCCCATATGGCACCAGTTCTAATCCCCATGGCCCCGTTTCCCATCCAGCTTCCTGCTTGTGGCCTGGGAAAGCAGTAGAGTATGGCCCAAAGCCTTGGGACCCTGCATCCACATGGGAGAAGCTCTGGGCTCCTGGTTTCAGATCGGCACAGCATCGGCCATTGCAATCACTTGGGGAGTGAATCAGCAGACAGAAGATCTTCCTCTCTGTCTCTTCTCTCTGTATATCTGACTTGACAATAAAAATAAATAAATCTTAAAAAAAAAAAAGGAAGGTCTTCCTCTTTCCAGAGCTATATATATTTAAATTCTCTTGTATTTTTTGTATTGCGTTTCAAGTTTTATTTTTCACAAAATGTTTGATTCATCTGTAATTAATTTTGGTGTGAAGAGTAAGAGAACTGAGCTAGCTTGTAGTCCAAATTAATTTTTTAATAATTCATGTTTTTCTCATTGATTTGAGATGCCAAATTTTAAATGTACTAATTTCCCACATTTCCTGAGGACTTAGTAGACAATGATCTACGTTTTCTCTAGACTACAAATACTTTAATGTAGTATCATCACAATGAGCTTTAATTTTTAAAAAGTATATTTGAGAGACAGGCAGGGAGTTTTCCCATCTGCTAGTTCACTTCCCAAATGCCCACAATGACTGGAGCTTGGCCTGGAAAAAACTGGTGCGCAGGAGCGCAATCCAGGTCTCCCACACTTGAACCCAACAATCACCTGCCAGGATCTTCATTAGCAGGAAACTGAAGTCAAGATCCAGATCTAAGCATCAACCCCAGGTACTTGGATATGGAACTCGGGGCAAATGCCCACCACTGTACACACACACACACACACACACACACACACACACACACACACTTACTTTATTTTTGTTTTATTTGAAAGAGAGATCTGCTATAGAATATTTCACTCTCCAAACTCACAACTATTAGGGCTATACTATGCTGAAGTCAAGAGCCAGGAACATAATTCAAATCCCTGTACCAAAGTACTTGAATCATCATCCTCTGCCTCCCAAGGTGCATATTAACAGGAAGCTGAATTCAAACTGGAAGAACTTGGGCCAGATTCTGGCACTCCAAGAGAAATTTGATTATCTGAAGCAGCAACTTATTAAGCACTGTGCCACATTTCCACTCTCCTCCTTATAATATATTTTAATATCTGATCATTCTTTTTCCCTTTCAACACTATTTTGCAGAATTTTTCTGACTTTTGGAAAGTTTCTCTTTGCATTTCAGGTTCTTCTCTGGCAACTCTCTCCCGTCAAGAACAGCAACTATTCCCTAAGCTTATCTATGCCATCTGGGTTTTGTTCATTCATCCAACAAATATTTATTTAGTATTCCTCGTTGATTGACAGATGCTATGTTAAAGACTAAAGATAAAGATAAACAAGGACACAGTCCTGGTTTTCATGAGGCTTACAGCCTACTGGGAGATGATTAAGTCAACAACTAAATACAATGCAATGTAGCTAGTGCCTTTCCAGAGAGAGGCCCAAGTACTGAGGATGTGGGCAAAGAAATAACTAGGCTTGGGAGGAGGGAAGAGGTCAAGGAAAGAGCTGAAGGAAGCAAAACAGGATCTGACTCTTGAAGAACTGATACAAATAAAATTAGTGAAAGGAAAGAAGTGAGAGAAAGTGTTTCAGTGAAAAAGTAAGCCTCTCATGCAAAGGGTTGGCAACATGATGAGGTTGGCAAATCACAAGGGGCCCCTACCTGTACCTATGGTGTTTGGTGCAGGGTAAGTGCTGGAGTGCGGTGAGAGATGTGAGTGACTGGAGATGTGGGAGCTGGGTCACAGGAGGAAGGTCTGAACCGTTGAGCTAAGTAGAGACCAATAGGCAATAGCACTATGCTGACTTGTTTTAAGCAGAGGAGTCGCATGAGCACATTCTCATTTTAGAAGGATCACTCTGGCTGCAGGGTGGAGAACAGATGGGAAAGGGGCAAAAATGGGAACAGGGAGATGAATTAGGAGGCTTATGCAGGAAAGTAAGCCAGCTGCGAAACGATGGCCATCTGAAGTAGGATGGTGACTCTGAAAAGTGGAGAGAAGTAGACAGCTTTGAAGGATATGAAGAAGTCAAAATTGACATGACTGCATGGTCAACTGGCTTTGAGTGGTGGGAGGATGGTGTCAAGGAAACCTTCCAGGGTAACTGAGCTCAGAAATGAGAAAAGTCGTGGACTTGGAGGAATGGGTACAATGTGATGTACCTACTCCTTCCCCCTTGCTGAATCAAACCTGGTCTATCTTGGGTCTCTGTCCTCCATTTTCAATTTACTGCAGGATGTTAAAAACTAGTTACTATTGCCATATGCAGGCAGCATTTTCATTTGGCAGCACTTTGGAGTCTTTCATTTATGAAAATGATTCTGATAATGGGAGTTTCAGGCTGGCCAAATGGGGAAAACATGTTGAGCAGAAGGGCTTCAAATTATATCTCAGATCCTAGCCTGCTCCCCAAAGAAGGTCCTGGTTCTGGGCTCTCCTGAAGGAGGGTCTGACATCACTGTAAGGTGGAGGGAGGAGAGGTGCAAACGTTAGACTGATTAGAGGCCAGCCCAGACGTCACCAGAAATAAATCATGTGCATGCCTGGCACAATGGCTGCCCTGGTCTAGCCTCTTACCTGTCACAGTCTCTCTCTTTTCCCCAGAAGGAATGTGACCTGAGGGTTCTGGAATAAACAGTCCTGGGAGATAGGGGATTGTTAGATGAGACCAGCATTGAGCTCTTGAAATCAGGCATAACATTTACTGCAGAAAGAGAACTGGCATTCTGGATTCCCAAGGAGGGGGGAGAGGAGCCTGACATCAGAGGAGAGGGATGCATGTTGCCATGGCAACCATAAGAGTTATACTGTATTGTTTGTACCCAGAATTTAAGAGATTATCCTTGGGCTAAAAGAAAGAAAGAAACAAAGTGTCACTTCTTCCACTTCAACATTGCCATCTGAGGACACAAGCCACCTTCCCAGGAGGAATTTTCATCTGTTCATTCATTATATGTCGCTTAGATATTCATTGATTTACTAATCTTCCTACCTTCATTTTTTTTCTCCTTCTTTCCTTCCTTCCCTGAATTTGACCAGCACAGCCAGAAGGGGCCGTTTGTCTTCACACAGATGGTGCCAGTAAATCAAACTTCGGGCTGGCGAAAATTGGAGCCCTGGAAAACCTCCCAAGTTGAGAGGTGTCCTTTTCACACCTTAGAGCTACTGCTACTCTGCTTTGGGAAGGGGCTGGATAGTGGGAGGGCCCCTGGGAAAGGGTCTCTGTTCAAAACATTGCCAGAAAGTCAGGCACTTGTGGAACCACAGAGGTCATTTTCTCAGCTCAAGTGTGTATTGGGTTATCCGGTACCTTAGCTTTGTCCTTCCTGAGATGGTATAGTTTCGGCTTGTGGTCACTAGTCTGGGAATTCAAATTATAGCCTTAAAGGTGTTGGAATAGCTACGTGGGAACTAGGAAAATAAGTTTTTGAACCTTTGCACAAGCACAGGGTGTTTCTTTTTCTTTTTTTTTAATCACCATGTGTTCTTTCCTGAGTCTCAGAAAGGTAAACTGAGATAGGAAAATACTCAGCTGAGTTAAAAGAAAGTGAATTGAAGAAGGATTTGGAAACAACATAGAGCTTATTAATTCTTGGCTCCAGTTACTACCCCCCCCCCCATGATAACACTGACATCACCTAGCTTTTTAATCCCAAGGCCTAATTGGCATTCTGTTTATTAAGCTTTAGAAATCCTTTTCTTTCTCCTTCCTGGCTCAGTAACTCACACCCTGGAAATCTCTAGAGATTTTAATTTCCCGAAGAGCCTCCTGTCATCTCTTACAGTAAGTCTTTTCATTTCACCTCGTTTAAGTATATTGGCTGGTTTAAAGGCTTAATTGCGATGAAGAAGATTAAGTCCAAATTTAATAAGCATTAAGAGTAGAACAACATCCTTTATTTCCTCTAGCTTCAATAATCCTTGCGTTTTCTGATTTTTTTTTAATTTGGAATAGTGAAGTTCAGATGATCCAGACTGGGGAAAGCAGTGGGCTAGAAAGGGCAAGAAGCTGTTTAGCTGGCCCTTTCTGCAGTCGGTGTTTTTCGTTGCAGCAGTGGCAGCAGACAAATGGTTGGAGGGTGATGAGTTTGGAAATGATCCGAGAAGAATGCAAGATGAAGCAGGCAGCAAGGGAGAAAGGAGTTCTTCCAATCTCTTCCGTGGTTTCCAAATGGGCTCTTTACTTTTACCAGCATGATTGGCTTCAAGAAAACTCTGGATTCTCCAAGTTGCTTGGCATGGGTGTAGACAAATCTCTTCCTGTTAGTACAGCGAACACCAGATTAGCATTTCTCAAAAAAAAAAAAAACTTGACTAGAAAAGAAAGGGAAACACAAAGCTAAAAAAGGAAAATGTAAATGCATAGAAATGAGCACAGATTCTAAGATAAAGTCTAGCCCCAGATTAACTCCACTGGCATAGACTACCGTACACCCACACGTGCACACACATACACACACCTGGTCCTTTCCCCTCCTCAGCCCTATATATGGAATTCTGCCTCCAAAGCCCACACCCCCCACCCCCTTGGCCTTTGAGTGTTTTTCTTATGCATTACAGTCTTGGCTCCTTCGCCTATTCTATTATTCGTCTGTTTTCTGACAATCTCAAAACATGTTTGTCTCTTTCTAGTGGACTGAAAAGCTCCGCAAAGACAGGGACTAATCATCATCATAATCATCTTTGCACCCACGGTGCCTGGCATGCGAAATCATCCATAAATGATTGTGGAACTAAAAGTACACCAAATCAGACCCTGGCAACCTACAATCATGCCTGTCCTTGGAAAGTTGTGCCTCAAAAAGCACAGTTCTGAGAGCAGGCAGGGCTTTCCACTCTACACTCAGGTCTTTTTGACCTGGTGTAAACAGTCTTGGCAATTTAGAGGGCTGGCACTTCCTTGTAGTTGTATAGGGCTCCATGCTTTTCAAAACATGTTGGGGGTTTTTTGTTGGTGTTGTTATATAACAGTTCATTTGATTCTCCTAAAATATCTTCTAAGAAAATTTAGAGATTTAGAGAGTCCAAATAATCAGCCCCAAATCAATGAGCTATGTAACAGCAGAGTTAGAATAAGATGAGGCCTTTTGATTCTTAGTTCGGTAGTTCTTTTAGTTGCATATGCCACATCCACAAATATAATAATAATAATCATTGTTACAATTTGGTAAGATCATGGGTAATCTCAGAGAACAAGTCTCAGGCTTTCTTCTCACTCTCTGCACCATTTCCCAAACATCCAATGTGAAATTAACCCATTGACAGACCCAATGATCATTCCAAGATGAACTCACTTGTAACATCTTGCCAAACAGAACCAAATGTCAC
Organism: Ochotona curzoniae; assembly: GCF_017591425.1. Lineage (NCBI taxonomy): Eukaryota > Metazoa > Chordata > Mammalia > Lagomorpha > Ochotonidae > Ochotona > Ochotona curzoniae. Next base: position 32,066,358 of record NW_024467087.1, on the reverse strand, counting down.
AAGACAGCAATTCTCCAAATTCAAAATGTCTTTTCTAGAAAGGTGTATTACCTAAACAAAACACACATCTGAGAGGATAAATCAGCCGGGGAGTTGGCAGCTTGCTGTTGCTGAAATGACTGGCAACTGGACAGACATGGAAAAATGTGTGTGTATACACTCATGTATACATGTACGTGTGTGTATTTGTGTTCATGACATCTACGTTGCAGTGGTAAATGGTGGAAACTAGTGTGTAATAATAAGGATAGAAGTTAAAAAAATAAGTGACATTTACACTATTGGCTTTCGTTAAGTCAATAAAATCAATGATTTGTTACATGTCTGCATATATTCACATGGAAAGTGCCATTAGTATTGTGAACCTTTTTAAAAAATTAAAATATAAAGATACAAATCAGCATTGTAGTATAACATTGTGCTTCAGAAAACAATTTGGAAATATATATATATTATTTATTTATTTATTTTATTATTCCATAATACAGTACCATAGGCCCTGGAATTTCCCTCCCCCCCTCCAAATTCCCCTCACACACTAATTTCCCTCATGTCGTTACAATAGCACTAAGACATTTCAATGCCTCAAGAATAGTCTGTTCAGCAAATTGTCTTAGAACAATTGGATATTTACATGTAAAGCATGGGCTTAACCCCTACCTCATATCATATAAAAAAAATTAAGTGAAAGTGAATTCAAAACCTAAATGCAAGAGTCAAAACATTTTTAAGTGTGTGTGTGTGTGTGTGTGTGTGTGTGTGTGTTTAGATAGAAAGATATGTATAAAATCTTTGGGCTTAGTACCATCTTCTTGTCGATTTTTCAAGATTATATTTTCAGGATGGCATACATACAAGATTTTTAGAACTTGATCCATGGGAAGTAGTACTTCCCATGTGCTTCTGTGTGTGTGTGTGTGTGTGTGTGTGTGTGTGTGTGTGTGTGTGTGTATTAGGAAAAAATGTACACAGAAGATAAATGAATCTGAACCACCAGTCTTTTCGTGTTTCACACTATGGCAGTAAACAAAGCTTTTTGCGTGTTTGTTATGCCAAGAATTCATTTTCATAACCAAAGGAAGTAGAGGTAATCTAGATTAAACACATAGAAAGGGGTCCAGCTGAAATCTACTCTTGATAAGAGACAAAATGTTTCTCAGCTATGCCTTTTGAAGCACAACCTTCCCAATTCATTTCCTGAATGTAAGCATGTTGGTTTCCTTGTGAATAAATTGTTCCTTCACCTTACCCTTACATGAAAATGTATGTTGCATTGGAGTGCTTCATCCTTCACTGTTCTAGTTAAGGCAGATTTTTAACTTTTGTCAAGTTTCCTAGAAACAGACTCTGACACAGAGATTTGCATACAAGGTTATCATGGGGTACACTTGGGATCAATGCCTGTGAGGGAAACTAGGTTTGGAGGAGGGAGAAGTTGAACTGGAAAGTTACAGATTTCCACCAAGAGCTCTGGAGCTGGGGTGGCCTTGCAAAGTTCCCTGAAACTGATGCAAGGAGTGTGAACCTTTGTACTCTGATTGCATTCATTCTACTCAACATCAATACATTTCACAAGAGGGCAGAACCGGGGCAAGGCTATCTTTGGCTAGGAACAATGCCCAAAGATGAGCACAACTGTAAGTCGTCAGCAAGCAACACCTCAGCAGCTGGAGGGCATTTGGATGTTGTGCCTTATTCTGCACTACAAGTACATAGCTGGCAAAACCTCAGAGAAAGCTTTGGAACAGGTATCTGTGAATCATTTCACCTGTAGTCCCACAGTTTTTCATAGTTCAGTTGTACATCAGGAACAAATATATAGTAGTCCCATGTTTTGAAACTGATAAAGGAAGAAAAAGATTTTCTTTTTTTTTTTTTATTGTTGCTTACATTGTATTATGTAGTACAGCAAATAGAAGGACACTACTGCAGTTTTGTTATTATTATTACATTTTTTGGAGGGGTAAGGCAAAGGCTTGGGGAATGATGAAATCTTTAGTGTTGTTGGACAAGTTAAAGTTCAGATGTCTGTGCAACATCTTAATAGAGATGTAAATGAGATAAATATGAGGGTTAATCTGGGTTGTTCTGTGAAGTTCAGGATTTATGCTGACATTTGTGTTGAAAGCCATGGGAATGGATGAGATCATTTAAGAAGGCAGATTACAATGAGAAAACCTGAGGCTGAGAGGACTAGAAAGAGTAAGATGAGGAGACAGAGATCAATCATAAAGGTAGGCAGAATCCTATACAGGTTTTGTGTCACAAAAAGCCATGGGAACAGAAATCTCAAAAAATAAAAAAGTGGTCAACAGTACCAAATATTGCTGAGAAGTCAAGCAAGTGGAGAACAGAAAATTTTTCTTTGGATTCAACAACATGACAGAAAATTGGCGACCATTTTCAAAATTGCTCCGAGTTCTTTTGACGACAGAAGGTCACATTAGAGTGGTTTGAAGAGTGAATGGAGGGGCCCGGCGCAGTGGCACAAGTGGTTAAAGGTCCTCGCCTTGCACGCCCTGGATCCCATATGGGCGCCGGTTCTAATCCCGGCAGCCCCGCTTCCCTTCCAGCTCCCTGCCTGTGGCCCGGGAAGGCAGTCGAGGACGGCCCAAAGCTTTGGGAACCTGCACCCGCGTGGGAGACCCGGAAGAGGCTCCTGGCTTTGGATTGGCATAGTATCGGCCCGTTGCACTCACTTGGGGAGTGAATCATCGGACGGAAGATCTTCCTCTCTGTCTCTCCTCTCTGTATATCTGCCTTTCCAATAAAAAAATAATAAAAATAAATCTTTAAAAAAAAAAAAGAGTGAATGGAAAGTGGGGAAATACTGGCAGTGAGTACAAAAAATTCAAGAAATTGACTATGATTAACAAAGAATGAAGAGATATAGGCAGTTAAAGTATATTTGAGGCTATGGTATTCATTTATTCACTTGCTTGTGCATGCAAATTTTAACTGAAGTATAACAAGCATACAGAAACCCACAAAAATCAGGCCCAGCACGATGGCTCAGTGGCTAAATCCTCACCTTGCATCCACAGTGATCCCATATGGGTGCCAGTTCCTGTCCTAATGCCCCACTTCCCAACCTCCTCGCTTGTGGCCTGGGAAAGCAGTGGAGGATGTCCTTGGGACCCTGCACTCATGTGATGCAAGAGAAACTCAGCTCTATCTGTTGAGTCCTTTGGGGAGTGAATCAACAGACAGAAGACCTTTCTGTCCCTCCTTCTCTGTAAATCTACCTTCCCAGAAAAAATAAATATTTAAAAAAATATATTCCACAAATCAGGTTTACATCTTGATGAATTTCCACAATCTGAAACCATCAATGCAAACAGCATCAAATAAATTTTTTTTCTCCAGAAGTCTCGAGGTAAGCAATTTCAGTAACCATTACCTGCAAAGATAACTGTTACCCTAACTTCTATAATCATAGAGCAATGTTCCTTATTTTTAAGCTCCGATACAGTCGTTCAGTATGTCTCCTTGATTTGGCTTTCTTCACTCAGTGTTACTTGTGCGCTGTGTCATTTTGTTGTGATATAGCTGTGCATTCAGTCTCATTGCAATGTATTACCTCATTGTTTCATCCATTCTACTCTTGAGGAATATTAGGGTAATTTCTATTTTGGGACCATTACAAGTAGTAACATGATCTGGTATGAGTCCTTCCTAAAATACTTAAATGCATGGCACTCAAACTTTTAGAGCATAACTACAAAAAACTATCTAAAATTGTAAAAAAGAAAAGACCATCCTCTGTTCTGACCCTACAAAATTAACTGTATGAATCTTGGAGGAATTGATTAAGATTCTAAACATCCATGAAATTGTTTTCATTATGTTTCCATGGCTTTTAGTGTCACTATGAGGGAGCTGCTCTAATGCTAATCCCTTCTGTAAGTATCAAAGAATTTTCCAACTTCACATATTCCATGGGCTCGTTTATGGCCACATTCCTTAAATGTTTGTTACAATGTAAGCCAACACTAAGTACTAAACAGAAGCCTTCATTTCCAGGGACTATGTGGACAGGCATCAAAGCAAATATTCTATCTTAAGTTGTTTTTATTGAGTTCAATTTATATAACAGAAAATTATTTTAAAGTTTACAGATCCGAGGTAAGCATTTAGGCTAGTGGGTGAGACATCTACCAGACATTCTATACCAGAGCACGAGGCTTCAAGTCTCAGCTCTGCTTCCTTTGAGACACCAAATGATGATTCAAACACTTAGCTTACTATCACCCTCTTGGGAGACATGAATAGGATTCTTAGCTCCTAACTTCAGGCTAGCGTTGCCCCAGGCACGGTAGATATTTGTAGACCAAATCAGTAAATGGCAGTTATCTATCCTGCCCTGTCCCTCTGCCTCTCAAATAAATACATATTTTTAAGAAAATTAGCTCAGGGCCCAGTGCTGTAGCCTAGTGGCTAAAGTCCTCACCTTGCATGTGCTGGCATCCCATATGGGCACCAGTTAGTGTTCCACCTGCTCCACTTCCCATCCAGCTCCATGCTTGTGGCCTGAGAAAGCAGTAGAGGATGGCTCAAAGCCTTACGACCCTGCACCCACATGGGAGACCTGGAAGAAGCCCCTGGCTTTAAATCAGCTCAGCTTTGGCCATTGTAGCCGCTTTGGAAGTGAGTCAGAGGACAGAAGGGCTTTCTCTCTGTATCTCATTCTCTCTGTGTATCTGCCTTTCCAATAAAAATAAATATAAATGATTCTGTAAAAAATAAATCAATAAAATCCATTCAGCAACAGTACATTAATAATGTTGTGCAACTGCTATCTCCATTTATTTCGTTCCATCACCCCAAGAGGATACTTTTGTACGCAGTTAGAGGATGCTCTCTATTCTGCATTACCTCTTTCCTTCACCCTTAACAACTACCAACCTGCCTTCAGGATTGGCCCATTCTGGAAATTTCATGTAAGTGGAATCATACTATGTGATCTCTTGTGTCTTATCTCTTTCACTTACCATAGAATTTCATGCATACATTGTAACCCATATCAATACTGCATCCCTTTTTTATGGCTTGAATAAAGTCCATTGTTTGAATACATCGTAATTTGTTTATCCTTTCATTGACATATATCTTGACTGTTTCCACTTTTTAAAAATGTATTTGTCTTTACTTGAATGATAGCTTTTTATTTGTTTGTTTTACAAAGAGAAAAGAGACAAAGAGAGGTCTTCATCTGCTGGTTTACTCCCTAAATGGCCACAATGGCCAAGAGCTTCCGCTGCACTTTCTACGTGGGCACAGAAGTCCAAGGATCTGAACCATCCTCCACTGCCTTCTCAAGCCATTATAGGAAGCTGGATTAAAAGTGGAGCAACCAGGAATAGAACCAGTACCTATATGGGATGCTGGTGCTGCAGGTAGAGGATTAGCTTGCTATACCACCACACCAGCCTCTCCACTTTTCTGATAGTGTCAATAGTGCTGATTTGAACCTGAGAGCACATGTGTTTGTTTGAGTACCTTCATTTAGTTCTTTGTAGTATGTACCTAGGAGTGGAATTATTCCATCATATAAGAATTCTGTGTTCAACCTTTTGAGGAACCACCAAACTGTTTTGCATACTGGCTAAATCATTTTACACTTCCACTGGTATGATAAAGAACATTCTTCCATTTAAGTGGATTATTCCACATACTCTCCAACATTGTTTCATATTTTATAGTAGCTCTTTTAGTGAGTATAAAAACCTCCTGATAGTTTTTATTTTTTTTAAGTGGAATTATCTTATGATGAAAGATACTGAGTACCTTTCCACATCCTTGCTGGTCATTTGTGTATCTTCTTTAGGGAAATCTCTCTTCAAATCCTTTGCTTATTTATAAATCAGGTTGATAGTCTTTTTGTACTGAGCTATAAGAGTTGGCTGTATTTTCTGAACACTAGGAACCTTAACTAGTGGACCAAATGCCTGTCTAGGACTTTTATTTTCTAACTACTCAGTAAAAGCTCTTTCCACTATGCCACTCCATCTTCTATCATCAACCTCTAAGATTTCAGCCGCCTTACCAAATATAAATATATAAATATATATATAATGAAATTTTTCCTTGTTTCTAACGAAAGAAAATACACAATTTAAGACAGTTTATTTCCTAAATTCCTTTTGGTCAAGCTCAAAAGTAAATAAACAACTGCTTTTTTATATAGAACGCTCACACCTTGTAATACAATTAACCATTTTATCAGGTTCTTAAAGGTTTTTGTTGTTGTTAGTGTTCTTTCCCAAGTCTTTTGTGCTGCTCTGCCCTAAACAGGTGCTTGCCTTGTAGATCTCTCCAGGCTATAAAGTCCAAAAAGCTATCCAAAATACAGGTGATGTCATAGAAGAATATGAGCAATGGTTGATTGTGAAAGTGGATGTGATATTTTAAAGCTAGAACAGTGACATGTGAATATCAAACCTATCTTAAATGTTCAAGTTGAAATATTTAAAGCCAACAGTAATGTTGAGAGACAAGAGAGTAAAAACATGTATAATAATGATTTAACCCACATGTATGAGTCAATCATATTTAGTAGAAAGGTGGCACTAGAAGTGGGTAAGATGGTAAAAACTAGGAAGAAAAGCCAACAATAAAAAGACATGTCAATTCAAAGTTCAGATGAACTATACATGAATCAGTTTGTATCCCTAAAAAGTCATTTACATAAAGATGTCATATATCATGTTTCATATGACATACTATCTCTGGTATCATTATGAGGTAGTATTGAAGTGCCCAATGAATTCAGTTTCTCTTCATCCTCACTGATAGTGGCTGCTATCATTCTTTCGACTTTCATTTTACCCATTCTGCTGGGTGTGTAATGGTGTGCAATTGTGTTTTGTTTTTGCTCTTTGTGTCTTTCTTTACTTTTTTTCAAAACAAAATTTATGAGAAAAATGACAAAAATACTACAGAGAATTCCTAGGTGCTATTTACCTAGCTTTCCCAGTGTTAATGTCTTTTATACCCATAGTACAATACTATAGAAACGGGCAATTAATGTTGATAAAATATTAACAACTAATTTACAGTCCGTATTTGAACTTTTCCAGTAGCCCCTCTACTATTTCTTTCCAGTCCAGGACCAAATTGCTTCTTAGTTTCCTTCATTCTATGACCAGTTACTTCGTCTTTGTTTTTTGGGACTGTACAAGTTTGAATAATGATCGCTTAAGATGTGTATGTTCTAAGCCCTGAAACCTGGAGTGTCATCTTATATGGTAAAAGGAACTTTGAAACTGTAAGTATGTTTAAGAAACTTGCAATGGAGTCCAAGTGAGCCTAATGTAATCACAAGGGATATTAATAATGGTATGGAGGTAAGGAGGCGGTACTGGCAGGAAAGCATAGCAAGAAGTAAAATGAATGAGCAATATGAGGAAGGGGCTGTGAACCAAGGAGTGCAGATAGTCTTAGTAACCTGAAAATTTTATTATTTCACCCTTAACATTTGTATTTGGCAAGCTGCCTGGAATTCATGTTTGTATGTGGTAGAAAGAAAGGTTGACATGTATTTCATATGGGTAACCATGTGGATTTTTAATTGAAAAGTTCACTTGTTGGAAAAACTGTCATTTCACCCCCACTGAACTACAATGTCATCTTTGACAAAATATGTGTGTGAATTTCTTTTTGCATTATGTTCCATTGATCTACTTATTTATCCCTGGTATCCAAACCACATTATCTTAAAAATGGTAATTATATAAACCTTGGTTCCGGGTATTATGTCTTGCTTTGTGTTTCTCAAAATTGTCTTACTATTGTTGGCTGCTGTGTCTCCATATAAAATTTAGAAGTGCTCTGTCAGTTTCCACAAATGAAAAAATCCTGCTGGGACGTAAGATTTTCTTTAATTTATAAATCAAATCAACAAGAATTGATCTCTTTACAATGAAATTTACAATCTATCCTTTTATTCAAGTCTCGTTTACTTCTTGCAAAGTGTCAGAATTTTCTGTTTAAAGGCCTTACATGCTTTTCCTGGTTTTACTCTTAGGTATTGGATATTTTGCAACTTTATTCTGCTTTTGCTTTGCAGGCTGATTTTAGCTTTTAATAAGTCCACTCAGAAAAAAAACAGCTATTTTTAAAATATTTTCCTCAAAAATGTCAAATAGAAGAAAATTGACAAAGGAGATTGCTTTACAATTATTAGATAAATCAGATGGTGACTATAAATATAATAACACTCTAAACACTGACAGTGGTGAAATTGATGGTGCAAATGAAATCTCAAAATATTAGTTTTCAGTAAACATAAATCCTAGATGAGTTTTCTATAACTTGAAAATTGATGAATGAACAAAATATTTGTAAAGACAAAAATAAATGGCAGGGCCCGGCAGCGTGGCCTAGCAGCTAAAGTCCTCGCCTTGTATGTGCTCAGATCCCATATGATTGCTGATTCTAATACTGGCAGCCCCACTTTCCATCCAGCTCCCTGCTTGTGGCCTGGGAAAGCAGTTGAGGACGGCCCAGAGCTTTGAGACCCTGTACCCGTGTGGGAGATCTGGAAGAAGTTCCTGGCTTCTGGCTTCGGATTGGCATAGCATTGGCCGTGGCGCTCACTTGTGGAGTGAATCATCGGACGGAAGATCTTCCTCTCTGTCTCTCCTCCTCTCTGTATATCTGACTTTCCAATAAATAAATAAATCTTTAAAAAAAATAAATAAATGGCAAAAACAAAAGTCTCTCTCACACATACAAAAGAAGTAGCAGCTAATTAATAAGTACATTTTACACAATATTTTGTGAAATAGACCTAAAAGTCCATGCTGAACACATTCCATATTGTTTATGATATTTTTGTTCCAAAATTTGTTACTACAAAATTATTTGCTATATCAAAATCATTTCCAATTTTTATAAAATTTTTTATTACTGTGCTTTGTTATTCTTTCTGTAAGTAATCTGTACAATGACTTCAAAATGTAAATATTAAAAAGGGTACATTATCCAGATGGTGAATGGTGATGATTATTTTTGCTGACATACTGAATGTTATAAGAAATGTTGCTGTTGGTTTGTTGGTGATTATTTTTCTCCTTAGTATGTATGGCATTAGAAATACAAAAAAATGTGGCCTTTTAAGGTTTTCAATAATTCTATCACTAGCTAGAAGCTCAAACCAATTTGTTTTATTTTCAATTTGAGATTTAAAGATTACTTCCTTAAAAAGTTAACTTTTGTGGTGGGCATAGGCCTATGGGCAAGATGTCCAAACACCAGAGCAAGCCTGGATTCAGTACCTGGCCGCAGCAGCTTGCTAATGAGGACCCTAAAGCCAGTGGTGACGACCCAATAGACTGGTTTCTTGGTGCCCATACTTGAAGACCTGGATTGTGTTCTCAGCTCCTGGCTTTGGCCCTGCCCCTGCAGGGACGCTGGAGTCATCTGGGGAGTGAACCAGCGAATGGGAGCTCACTCTCCCAGTCTGTTTGCATATACATGCGTAAATTCTAAATTTTGAACTGAATTTAGATGTACAGGAAAATAGTAAATACACCTAGTACGTACTTTCCTCTATTAGTTGTATCTTTTACATTTCTACTATGCTTTTGTCAAAACTAAGACTGGCAAAACTAAAAAACTGGAGAAGCTGGGATTGTAATGTCGCAGTCAAAGTCACTGCCTGTGATACTGGTATCCCATATGGGCACTGCTTTAAGTTCCAGATGGTCCATTTTTGGTCCAGCACCCTGCTAATGTGGCTGAGAAAGCAGTGGGAGGTAACTCATGTTCTTGGGCCCCTGCACTCACCTGGGAGACCTGGAAGAACCTGCTGGTTCCTGGCTTTGGCCTTGTCCAACTAGCGCCATTATGGCACCATGGGGAGTGAACCAGCAGGTGGAAGATCTCTCTTTCTTTCTCTCTCCCTCCCTCTTTTTGTAAGTCTGCCTTTTAAATAAGTGAAGCAAATCTTTTTAAAAGAAACAAAAAAAGAAACTAGCATTGGTACATTACTATTTTTAAAGATAGAAATATTTAAAAGTCAGAGCTAAGGAGAGAGGGAGAGACAAAGGCACAGAGAAAGCGAAAGATGGGGAAAAGAGAAATCTTCCATCCATCAGTTCACTTCCCAAATGACTACAACAAACAAGGCTAGACTAGAATGAAATCAGGAGCCTAGAACTCTATCCAAGTGTCCAACATGGGTGGCAGGTGCCCAAGCACTTGGGTCATCTTCTGCTGCCTTCCCAGACACATTAACACAGAACTAGACTGGATTTGGAGCAGCTGGGATTTGAACAGGTGGTCATATGCAATGCCAGAATCGCAGAAATGGCTTAACCCACTGTGTCATAATGCTGGCCCTAGTGCATTGCTATGAACTAAATTACAGGTTTTATTTGGATTTTGTCAATTCTTCATTTCGTGTCTTCTTTTTGTTTCAGTATCTTATATTTATGCTCTAAAATTTCACTTTGCACCTGTTCTACTACATAGAAATTCAATAGATTTCTGTATATGAATTTCATTACCAAGAGCCTTATCTTTAAAATTCACTTTTTTCCATAATTTACCTATGGAATATCTTGAATTTTATCAATGTCTCATTTGAAAAAAATGACAGTTTTATATGGAATATAATTAATACAGAAATTGTACCTATTTTGAATAAGGAGTTGGTGAGTTTTGACATTATGGAACAATCACCACAATCAATAATATACCATGGGCTCCATCTCATTCCATCACCACTGTCCCCTTCTTGACTCCAGCATTACAACAGGTTAGATTTGTCTTCTAAGAATTTCATATAAATGACATCATGTAATGTGTTGATCTTCTACTTGGCATTATAATTTCAAAGTTTGTCCATGTTGTGGTATATCAGTAATAGATTTCCTTTAAAAAATATTTCAAAATTTTCTTGAGGTGTAATTGAATTTCAATAAACTATGTATGTTCTAAATCCAATTTGCTCAGTTTTTATAACATATTTCACAATGGTGCAACCATCACCACAATTAAGATAGAAAACATTTCTGTCATCCTTTCAAAAATTTTCATATCCCTCTCTTATCTTACCTTCATCCTCTTCCTCCTCGCTTTCCCATGGGTGTGTTTTTGGTCACAACCTGGTAGTTTGCATTTTGTAGAAGTATAAATTAATGGACTCACATCCCATGTTTTTATGTGTGTGTGTGAGCACCTCACTTCTTTCACTCACTAGCGTTGGAGAATGTGGTAGTAATTCGTTCCCTTTAGTTGAGGATGATTTCTATGGATGTACCATAATATGTTCTTACATTTGTTGAATGACGGGCTTATAGGCCATCTGGGGCTATTAAAACAAAATTACTATGACCATTTGTGTATAAACCTCTGCACAGAAATATGCTTACATTTCTTTTGGGTAAACACATGGAAGTGAAATAACTAGGTCTTAAAGTAGGCATAAATATGTTGTTTTAAGAAATTTCTAAACTGTTTTTTTTTTTCAAATTACGTGCCACATTTTATAACCACCAGCATTGTATAAGAGTTCCAACTTCTCCACATCCTCACAAACATTTAATCTGACCAGTGTTTTAAATTATAGTCTTTCTACTGGGTGCTTGGTAGCTTTAGTTTATAATTTCTTGATGATTAGTGATGTTGAATATTTTAGTGTCCATTTATCATTTGCAAATCTTCCTCAGGAAGCATCAGTTCAAATGTTTTGCCCATTTTCTAAATTGCATTGTCTTATTATTGAACTCTAAGTGTTCTTTATATATTCTGGATAGAAGTTCTTTATTTAATTTACATATTGTGACTATTTTGTCGTGGTCTATGGCTCATTTTTCATTCTTTTAGTGGTTCTTTAGAAGGGGGAGTCCTGTCTTTGTCTTTTGATAGAATCCAACTTACTTATTTTTGTGGTTCATGTTTTTATATTTTTGTTTTTAAAAGGCTTTAAAATTTTTGTTTGAAGGACAGGTAAAGAGAACAGGTCTTCCATCTGTTTGTTTACTCCCCAAATGGCTGCAATGGCTGGAGCTGAGCTGATCCAAAGCCAGGAGCCAGGATTTCCTTCTGGGTCACCCAGGTGGATGCAGAGTGCCAAGGCTTTGAGCCGTCTTCTGCTGCTTTGCCAAGGCTTTGAGCTGTCCTCTGCTGCTTTCCCAAGTCATAGCATGGAGCTATATCAGAATTGGAGCAGCTGGAATATGAGCTGGTCCCCAAAATTGGATGCTGGCACCATGGGACAGAAGATTAGCCTGCACCATTCCGGCAACCCATGTTTTTGTGTTGTAAGAAACTTTTGGCTTTGATGAAGTCAAAAACATTTTCTCACACAATTTTTCTTTTAAAAGTTTTATTGTTTTAGATTTTATATTTAGGTCTATGATCCATCTTAACTTAATTTTGCATATAGCGTGAGGTAATGGCAGATGTTCAATTTTTTCATTTAGATATCTAGCTGTTACAGAATTTGTTAAGGAGTATATTCTCTATATTAAACTACTACTGTACCTTTGCAAAAAATAACTTGAGCATGTGTGTCTATATAAATCACTTGCATATGTTTAATTTGCATATATTATATTTTAGTATATATTCTGTTCCATTTGTGTATATATGTGTTTATCTATATATGTGTGTATATATATGTATATGTATATCAATATCACACTGTGAGATAGCATACTTTAACGATTAAACTTGAAATCAGGTAGTATAAATACTCCTGCTTTGCTTTTTTACAAAAGCATTATTCATATTTTAGGTCCTTAGAAATTTTATATAAACTTTAAAATAATGTCAATTTCTAACAACAATCACCTAGGAATCTGATTGGGGTTGCATTGCACATATAGATGCATTTGCTGAGAGTGAGAGTGCACATAGAATAGGAATACAGTGATTTTTATATACAGATCGTATGCCCTGCATCATTGACCAATTAACTTACTTTGCAGAGGGAGTCTTTTTTTTTTTTCAGAATGCAAGGAGTGAAATAAAAACTATTCTGTCAAGACATTTGGCGAGAGATACATGACAATTAGTAGAAAGGCTGTGCGAGTCTGGGGGAGGGGTTTTTTTTTTGATTATTGATTAGCTGGGCAGTTTTCTTTTTGCTTGATTTCATTAATAGAAAAGTCATATGCATGTCAAAAACCTGAAAAACCTAATAGAGGACATTTCAACACAAAAAAGGCGTAAGGTCATCCAAGAAACAATTCTTAGTAATTTAAGGTGATGGGACTTTGCTTCACCGCATGTCACCTCTCACATCAACACATTCATGCATGTACACCCCTACCCTCCATCATGACCATGTCACAACTGTTTGAATAGATACTGTTCACATTATATTCAATCAAGAGCTTTCACTGCTGAGCCAACAAGTAGAATACGATTTATATTTGATTTCTTCTATATTTCCTATTCTCACTAGAATAAGTTTATCATTCATCTAATTGTTGGTTTCTGCTTATCTAGCAACTGTGTCCTTTCAACTCCTGTTTCCACAAAACACGGAATCCCGCTGTTCACATGGTCAAAGACATCTGCAAATCCACCAACTGCATTGTTCAGCTGAGACATATGACCCCCAGGCTCCTGCTTCACTGTGGACGGATGGTCCTCTGGGTCCAGTCCTCACATCCGTGCTCCCTTTCCTTCCCCTTCCATGATGGAGCTCCTGTGCCCTGGGCCCCAAATGTTCCTGTTTTCCCCATTAAGGATAAGTTTCCAAACCCAATTCTATCTATTTATTTATTCTCCCTTGAATTTTGATTCATATTTTGCTAGATATAGACCTCTTATTTGTGAGGCTGGCATGGTACGTCAGCAGGCTAATCCTCCACCTGCAAGCACCGGGATCTCATATGGGCACCAGTTCATGTTCCACCTGTTCCGCTTCCCAGCCAGCTTCCTACTCATGCCTTGAAAAGTGGTAGAGGATAATCCAAAGCCTTGGGACCCTGCACCCATGTAGGAGACCCAAAAGAAGTTTCTGGTTTTGAACTGGCCCAGCTCCAGCCATTGGAGAGTGAGAGTGAATCAGTGGCTGAATCTCTCTCTCTCCCTCTCTCTGTCTTTCTCTCTCTCTCTTTCTCTCTCCTTGTCTGTCGTTAAAATAAGTAACTTTTTATTATTATTAAAATAAATAACTTTTTAAAAGGAACCTCTTGCTTGTAAATAATTTCCCTTAGAAATTTGAAAACATTTTTCTACTGTTTTCTTACTTCCAGTGTGCCCAATACTTTCCATATAACCCGGGACTTTTTTTCCCTTTCTGAAAGCTTTCAAGATTTTTTTCTTTATCCTTTCTGTTCTGGATTTTCAACACTATTTGCCACCACTGCTTCTCATTAATTGAGCTGGGAGCTCGCTGTGTCCTTATAATCTAAATGTTCATGTGCTTCACTTATAAAAAATTTACACTATTTCCCTCATCATTTATTACTATCCATTTTCTCTATTCTCTCTCCCTAAAATTCCTATTGATCAAGTTTCCAGCCTTCCAGTTAGAGTCTCTCATTTTTCTTATCTTTTCTATTCAATTTTTCATGACTTTTTTTTTTTTTTTTTTGCTTTTGCTTCAGGGTAACGAGTTTTGTCTCAAAACTCTTCCAGTGACTTTAAAAAATCAAAATGTACTACTTTGAATTGCCAGTTGCTCCTTCTTGTTTCTATTCCTTTTTGTTTATCAGGATCCTATTTCTGTTTCCAGGATGAAATATCTTATAAGTATATTAATAATTAAATTTGTATTGTTTTCTGTTCTGTGAATTGTCTGATTTTTTTCCAGTTTACTTTGTGTGTGTGTGTATGTGTGAGACAGAGGTAGAGAGAAAAAGAGACGGAAGGAGAGCCTCTTCTCTCTTCATTTTGTCATTTTGTAAATACTTATTTATTTTACTTCAAAGCCAGAATTACTTCAAAGCCAGAGAGAAGAAGAGACAGAGAAAGATTCCCCATCTGCCTATTCACTCCCTAAATGGTTGCCACAGCCCTAGATGAGAGCCAAGAGCTTCCTCAACTCCTACACCCTCCTTCTCTCCACCCGCCATGGATGCAGGAGTTGAAGGACCTGAACTATCCTTTGCTGTTTTCCCAGGCCACAATCAGGGAGCTAGATCAGAAGTGGAGCAGCTAAAGATACAAATCAGTACCTACCTGGGATGCCTGAGCTAACAGGCAGAGGATTAGCCTGTCATGTCACTATGCCAGCCCTGTGATTTCTCTCCTTCACCTTAAGAATTCTTGTGTTGGGCCTGACGCAGGGGCCTAGCAGCTAAAGTCCTCGCCTTGAATGTGCCGGGATCCCATATGGTTGCTGGTTCTAATACTGGCAGCCCCTCTTTCCATCCAGGTCCCTGCTTGTGGCCTGGGAAAGCAGTTGAGGACGGCCCAGAGCTTTGGGACCCTGCACCTGTGTGGGAGATCTGGAAGAAGTTGCTGGCTCCTGGCTTCAGATTGGCATAGCATTGGCTGTGGCGCTCACTTGTGGAGTGAATCATCGGACGGAAGATCTTCCTCTCTGTCTCTCCTCCTCTCTGTATAACTGACTTTGTAATAAAAATAAATATCTTTTTAAAAAAGATTTCTTGTGCTGACAATGGTTGCTTTTCCATTAAAAATGTCAAGGTTTCTGTCCATCATCTATAGAACTTCCATTCTGAAATATGCACAAAATTCAGTTACCACCAGTCCTCTGACAGCATAGTTCAAATTTTGTTCTGACTGCTTCTAATGCTCTGGCATCATTTTTAAAAAACTTGTTGTCTGGTCCTGTGCAATGTTTTAGAGAGCTGCAAAACTCCAGCCCGAGTCCTGTCTTCTTTGCCACCTGACCCGTGGCTCTTGATGTGTTAGCTGACAGAGCATGAAGCATGAAACACACACTTTGAGGCTAGTTCTTCAGTCGAGAGATCACTAAGGAAATACCAAAAGTTCGTCAACACCATTTCACTTCTTTCAAATTCTGTTGGTGATTGATCACCACACCTCTCTTATTCAGTCCATGCACAGATCACAAAGCATGTAGCATTGATATGTGGCCTCCTTGGCTCCCATTGATAGATTCACATGACATTTCACAAAAATGGGTAATCAAAAGTGGGAGCTGGTTAACAAAGATGAAAGTACAGCAAGGAAATGAAAAGCAAAACTTGCTGAAAATGAAATTGGATGTGATTTGCAAATGGAGACAGTAAAGCAAAGATGGACAAGACCTGCATGAAACTATGGCAGAAGCAATCTTGAAAAGTTCAATGAATATGAAAAAAACGAGGTAGAGTCACATCAACCTCTTTTAGCTGAAATTGCACCAGAAAGAGAAATGTGCTTTGAGTTGAAAAGGAATGCTTACTTCTACTTTGGATTGAAGACTGTGGCAAAGAACAAAATCCCAATCAGTGTGCCGAGTGTGCAGGCCAAAGCACTGAAGCTATTTTAAGCAAAGGTTGCTTCCATCATTCTGAAAGGCTTCACGTATCAGCGAATGTTAATCAACCTGGTAAAACTACTAGCACAGATGAGAGCACTTCTGTGCAAGTTGCATCCACATTCTAAGGATTAGTTAAACAAGGTGATTAGAATTATCGTTAACCATTTAATATTGTGGAGACGGGTCTTTTCCTGAAAGGAATTCCCATCAGTAACTTCTGTAACAAAAGGAAATCACCAAGTGATCATAAATAAGAGATTATGGATATGCAGCTGAAGAAAACAGAGTGATAATGACCTACCAACACAAACAAGGAAAGAAGTTGTCACAAAAGGATGAGTCTACCCTATGGGAGATGATACTAAGGGAAAAAGCAACAATTAAAAAAAAAAAGAACAAACAACCCTTCACATTAAAAAAAAAAAAAAACCTCTCAGATATATTTCACAAGATTTAAAGTAAAAAGGGTGAAATGTTGAAAGCTGAGGCAAACTTAGAAAGGGAGTATGCCATCATCCATGCCAAGGAGTAGAAAAGATACTGACTTTGCATTGTTATACCATGAGAAAAAGGGAATCATGGGTCTGCCTACTTCTTTTTTTTTTCTTGAAATTTATTTATTTTAATTGGAAAAGTAGATTTACAAAGAGAAGGAGAGATAGAAAGATTTTCCATGTGCTAGTTCACTACCTAAATGGCCATAATGGCTAGAGCTGAGCCAGTACATAGCCAGGAACCAGGGGCCTCCTCCAGGTCTCCCACGTGGGTGCAGGGTCCCAAGGCTTAGGACCATCCTCCACTGCTTTCCTAGACCACAAGCAGGGAGTTGGATGGGAAGTAGAGTAGCCAGGACATGAAACAGAACTTGGATGTGGAGGATTAGCCAATTGAGCCATTGGTGTCGGCCTAGTCTTACTTTTTAAGTTAAAAGAAATACTAGGCCCGGCACAGTAGCCTAGAAGCTAAAGTCCTCGCCTTGAATGTGCCAGCATCCCATGTGGGCACCAGTTCTGATCCCGGCAGCCCCACTTCCCACCAGCTCCCTGCTTGTGGCCTGGGAAAGCAGTCAAGGATGCCCAAAGCCTTGGGACCCTGCACCTGCTTGAGGTAGACCTAGAACAGGTTCCTGGCTCCTGGCTTCGGATTGCCTCACCTCTGCCCATTGCGCTGCTTGGGGAGTGAATCAGCAGACTGAAGACCTTCCTCTCTGTCTCTCTTTCTCTCTGTATATCTGACTTTCAAATAAAAATGAAATAAATCTTTAAAAATAAAGAAAAAGAAATACTTCAATTGTCAACATTCTTAATGGTTTAGATAGTAATGAATAAATAAATATTACTTTTACTATTTGCTCTTTTCTATATACATTGGCATCTAACTGAGTTGTTGATGTTTTGACCAAAAAATGTTAAAGATCATGGAATAATTACAATGGTCTCTACCGACTACTGGGATTATTCATTTAGCAAGGTTCCATTTTGCAATGGTCATTTTGACAGTCTTGCTCTACTGTGAAAAGAAGTAGTCACCAGTATCTTGTAGATGTTTTCTTTGAGCTGTTTAGTTTCTCTTGAAGGCAAGACTTAAGTCTCTTGCCTAGTAACTGTATGTTTATCTGGTAAAGTTATTTGAACAGAGAGGCAAAAGAACTCTAGGGACTGCACCACTGAATCTGTGGCCTTTCGCTTACTTCCACTGTTTTCTTGTGGTCCAAATCTATCTGGATCCATTTCTCCAAGGAATATTTTTGTCTCCCACCAGGATGGGAGTTGAGACTGAGGTATGAGCCTTTCTCGTCCAGGCTTTCTGTCGAACTCCCTCATTTCAACTCCACTGTTTATCCACTTGAATCTTATTCCAATTCCTGTACCTTTCTGGAATTCTGTAAGTAAACAGGCTTCTCATCATTATAGCTCTTATGGAGTTGGTGTTTTGCCTTTTCAGCTGTGCTAACTCCTCCATCTACTTTCCATCTTTCAAATATTGGTCCACATCTATTATTCTTTGTGATCTCCTTTTCTGCTCTTCGTTCTCATGGGCTTGTACAATTTCTTTACATCCATTTACATGAGGTTTATGAAGGAATAAGTCTTCAATGGGCTGTGTTTGACTGGAACGCTCTATTGACACAGACTATAGTGATCCTAGTCTACTCTATTTTGTAAATATTTGTCAGTCCTTAGGTGCTTGATTTAAGGCATCGAAGGGGCAAATAATTAAGTTCATGCAGAATTAAAGTTTAATAGCTACAGCAAAAATTCAGAGGAACAAGAGAGTATGTGACAGGGGCAGGATGTTGAATGATAAGTCATGTAATACAAATTGCATAATAGAAGAAAGGAAAGGAGAGAACTGACAAACTGAGACAAATTGAGGTTCCTGATTAGGGTTAGAAACGTCATAATGAGAGTAACTGGCTAAGTAACGAAGAGGGAGAGCAACACAAGCACTGGTTTTTGAGATTCAGCTTTCTTGTGTGATTAAAGCGGAATAGAGAACAAAGTCGTTTGAATGAAATGCCAAAAAAAAAATGCAGAGGTCACAAAGATACAGAAAATGAAGCTTATCAAACTTGAAGGCATGTTCCTGTTGGAGAACAATATTAACAGTCAGAAGAGGAAGATGGAAAAGAGAGGAAGAATCTGTTTCAGCTAGGAATTGGCTTGAGTTATGTTGACAGACAAGCCAAAATAACCATGGTTTTAGCAACAGAGACTGTTTATCTCTCATGTAAATGTCAGGTTCATGTGCTTCGGTCCTGTGATGTCTTCGGGGACACAGGCTACTTCCAGCTCAATGTCCTTGCATTTGTCCTGTGTAGACCTGATCTTCATGGTCCAGAGTGGTAGTCTAGAGCACTGTACAACACAACTGTGTTCTCACAAGTCAGACGAACAGACTTCTAAAGAGGTGGCGAAGGACATGGGCATCTTTCTTTTAAAAAGTTTTTACCAGGTGATATATCACTTCAGCTTCTATCTCACTGGCCTACATTTTATGTACCACTGGTTTAGACCCCAGGGTCACTTTTGTCTAGGAAGGAAGCCAGGATATCGAGTATTTGTTTTTCTGGAAAACCACATGCCAGCTAAAAATCCTATTATGATGGAAAAACAGGAGAATTGATATGAGAAGAAGAGTGAAAACAGCCAGCTCTGCCACAAATTTCAAAACCAGGTATGATGGTAAAGTTGGAATAAAAATTTGTAGACCAAAAAAGGATAAGTCCAGGAAAGTTGTTTACGTTTCAATGTCGCTTTGCTCATTCTTAAAAAAAAAAAAAAAAAAGCAACAACACCTAGGTTCTTAACAGAAAATTTAGCAGGAGCTCAGATCTGCTCTGAATTAAGTAATTAGCTCTTTAAATGTACCAAGAGATTTGTGAGCTTTCACTCTCTTAACTATTAAGGGCTCCTGAGGTAGGAGAGAAAGTAGCCGCCCAAGAGACAGCCACATCCTAATCTCTAGAACATCTGAATGTTACCTTGTAAGGCACAAAAGGAGGGTCATCGCTCATGTGCTCAAATTAAGAGTCTTGACATGGGGAGGTATTCTGTGCACTTCTGCCCTAGGTTTCTGGGAATGACCAAATTCACAACACCTGATGTTGCAAAGGTATTTTTGACAGTGGTTCATTACTTAGGTGCATTAGCAGCCCAGAAGAGTAGGATGCTATGTGTCATGCAGGATCACGCAGGTGGATAAAACTGACAACAAAGTAAACAAGAATGGGTGGCAGAATTTTATTTATTTATTTATTTATTTATTTATTTATTTATTTATTTATATTCATTCATTCGTTTTAGAATTGAAAAGCTCTCTCTCTCACGCACACACACACACACACACACACACACACACACATACCCCACATCTTGCATATGCTGGTACATTGCCCAAATGGCTGCAAGTCAGGGCTAGGGGTTGAGGAGGGGCCAGGCTGAAGGCAAGAGCCAGGAGCTTCTTCCAGGCCTCCCATATGGGTGCAGGGACACAAGCATGGAGCTGGATTGGGAAGTGGAGCAGCTGAGGTTCCCATACTGGAGGGCAATGTTGCAGTTGGAGGCTTTAACTGCTATGCCACAGTACTGGATTCCCCAAGAGGCAGGCTTTTTAGTATCAGGAGAGTGCAGTACCCCCTGATTTCAGTGAAAAGATGCAATAGCCTTTGGATAATTTCAGGCTGGCAGGGAGATAAAACCCAGGAGGATGAGGACCAAGCAGAGTGTAAGCTGATCCAGCTGGTAGAGAATTTATTGGGTGAAATTTTCACAAAGGATAAAGGACGTACCAAGCAAGAGCAGCGGAAATTACAGTTAGGACTTTAAGGCACTATGAGGCTCAAATATGTCAAAGAACCCCAAGACATTTTAGATTTTACACTACAGCAGTCTATGTTGAATTTTCTGGGAAATTTTGAACACATGCCATATATACATACTTGTAAGAGGGATACAGAAGGAAATTAAACATACACACAGAAGAGAAGGCAATGTGGTTCCAGAGGTGGAGACTGAAATGATATAGCAACAAACTAAGGAATGTTGGAGCCACAAGAAGCTGAAAGAGATAAAGAACCAGGTTGTCCTATAGGCCCTCAATCAGTGAAACTGATTTTGGACTTCTAGCCTCCAAAACTGTAAAAGAACACATGTAATGTATTTGTGATGTTCTAAGCCACAAATTTTGTAATAATGTATTACATGCCAGATAAATGCATTAGTTCATTTAGAGGTCACAGAACCCAGAGTTGTATATTATTGCTAATCTCATTTTTCAGATAGTGAAACTGGGGTTGAGGGATAATGAATAACTTGCCTACTACACATTATGCAAGGGTAGATTTGGAAAGCTACCCCAAATTTACATGGTTATAAATTTGCAATGAGAAAACCCAGTGTTGTAATCAGAATATCTAGTTTCAGGGTCCTGTGTGGTGGCCTGGCGGCTAAGGTCCTTGCCTTTAACACACCGGGATCACATGTGGGCACCGGTTCTAATCCCAGCAACTCCACTTCCCATGCAGCTCCCTGCTTGTGGCCTGGGAAAGCAGTTGAGGACAGCCAACAGCCTTGGGACACTGCAACCACATGGGAGACCCGGGAGAACTCCTGGCTTCAGATTGGCGCAGCACCAACTCTTGCAGTCACTTGGAGAGTGAGTCGTAGGACGGAAGATCTTCCTCTCTGTCTCTCCTCCTCTATGTATATCTGACTTTGCAATAAAAATAAATCTTTAAAAAGAATTATCTAGTTTCAGGACCTTGAGAAAGACTCCCTGAAAAAATGGGAAACACACAAGGAAATTCTAGGAGGCACAGGAAGTTAAGTCATATAAAATGTCAGGGAGTGGACAACAAACTCTCTGGGACCTAGAATGACAAAGCAATTGTATTGATTCATTTACACTACATAGATTTACTGAGTGTCTACTATGAGTTTGGCACTTGGATTGATGTTGTAAGGACAGAAGTTGCCAATGAACTTCTCTTTCTAGAAACCCTCTTCTCTATCTCAGAGAGAATCACAATCACATTTCTTGGGCAACACTGGCCAGAGACGCTGTTCCAGCCCCATGATTCCCAATCAAGAAGGATCAGAATCAAATGCTAATTTCTCTCCAGCATGTCTTAAATCTTGAAATGATTCAGCCTCCCTTTTGCCTGGGCCATTTTCTGTAGGCCTCGTCCAGAATCGGAAAGTTTTTTGAACACAGTTTGCTTGGAAACGCTCTGAAATCTGAGAAAGGCATGTCAGCCATTTGGAGGCAAATGTTGTTCTTCATTACTTGTCCTGCAACACTGTTTTCTGAATGCCTTACTGCATCCCCTAGCTGCCTTTATCCACACATTCATTAGTTTTCACTGATGAAACCAATCAAGTTGGAATAGGCGAATATAAGCATGGGTATGCATGAGGTTGGTCAATTTCCCAGTATGTGGACTGTCTTATGATAAAGCTTTCATGAATACAATGCATTGCAAAAGCAGGAACTGCATACAAATTGACCTTATCCTGTCTTCAAAGATCTTCCCTGAGGACTTTCTAAGCATAAATGCAATGGAAACAGCCACAGAGGAAAAATATAGATAGATGTGACAAAGTCGAAATCAAAAACTTATGTGCGCTAAAAAGTATAGACATTACTTGTGGGTAAGTAAATTGGAACAACGTTCATGAAAAGCAATCTGGTATATGTATTAAAAAGCCTTTCAAATGTGCTTGTTGTACATCCAGGAATTCCACTATCAAGAATTTATCCAAAAAATAAACACATGTGAAGAGTGACTTTGCATTGAGGATATTTATCACAGCTTAATCATAACAGTAAAAGGTTAGCAGCAATACAAAGGTCTTATAAGGGACTGATGCACTGATAAAATAGAATAGTAGGGGTCTTCAAAAAGTTGATGGAAAATGTGCACTATAAAAATGAATAAATTTCAGAAATTATTTGCAGCAAAATATACTTGTGTTTAAATTGTATATTTTCGCAGACATTTTGAAGTGATATCATAAAATACAAACATTAAAAATCATGTATCTCGGGCCTAGCACAATAGCCTATTGGTTAAAGTCCTTGCCTTGCAAGCACTGGGATCCCATATGGGTGCTGGTTTGTATCCCGGCTACTCCACTTCCCTTCCAGCTTCTTGCTTCTGTGGCCTGGGAAAGCAATGGAGGACAGCCCAGAGTTGGAACCCTGTGCCTGCGTGGAAGGCCTGGAAGAGGCTTCTGACTCCTGGCTTCGGATCAGTTCCTACCGTTGCAGCCACTTGGGGAATCAATCATTGGACAGAAAATCTTTCTCTCTGTCTCTCCTCCTCTTTGTATATCTGACTTTCCAATTAAACAATTAAATCTTTAAAATAAATAAAATAAAATAAATATTTAAAAAAAAACACATGTATCTCTACTCCTGAATAAAACAAGGACTCGAGGACTCCCAGTGAAACACTTTGTTAAATATATCTTGACAATGGAATACTGGACTTCTTACCATTGTCTATACCTGCAGTGTCATGATACACTTAAATAGCAGAATGATGGACTTGTGAAGGACTGTACTATTGCAATAATATGAGGGAGTTAAACAGTGGGGAGGGAATGGGAGGTGGAAGGAGAAATCTTTGTGCCTGTGGAACAGTATCATGAAAAACAAAAATAAATTAATTAAATTAAATTTTTAAAATCATGGTTTTAAAAGAATATGTAACATCAAAGGAAATGCTCAGCAAGTAACTATGTATGTGGTTTTGATAGTTCAACAGTTCTGAATTGCTGCTAATCTCGCCGTTCCAATTGCGATGAAATCTATTCAGAATCCACTGGCTGACATAGTCTCTTCATGGTTGGGGTTCTGAGATCAGCAGTTTGGTTGGAGGGATCCCCAGAGAAACTTTGTCTGAGGTGATCCCAGACCTGATTCTTGTGTGTACTTGCCAGTACAGGGTCTGGCACAGTCAGTCGCCCCAATTAGCTTATGTACATGCTGGTAGTTGCAATTGCTGGGTCAGTTCTGTTTCCAGCCCCGTCTTCCACGTGTGTGTATTTATATTGAGGATCTACTATATGGCGGCCACAGTACTACATCCTGGGGTTACAACAGCAGGCAAAACACACAGTCTTTGCCCTCACGGGGTGAAAGAGTCTGGAAGGAAATACACCAAAATCCAAATTGGCAAAGTAGCTTATCTCAACAAGATTTTGAATGATTTTGATGTTTTTCCTGGTATCTGTCTATATTTCCCCAATATAAATGGTGCTGTCACAAGCAGGGAAAGTTGTTTTCAAAAATCTTTAAGTACGAGTCGTGGCATAAAGGGTTAAGTCACCACTTGGGACATCTGCATCCCATATTAGAATGCCTAAGATGGAGTGCCTCTTGTGCTTCCAATCCAGTTTCCTGTTAGTGTCTGGAAGGCAGCAGACAGACAAAATACTTGAGCTCCTGCCAACCATGTGAGAGATCCAGGTGGAGTTCCTGGTTGTTGGCCCCAGTTTCACCCAGCTCCAGCTATTTGGGAAGTAAACCTAAATAGGAAGTAAACCAGTGACTAGATCATGTCTATGTATCTGTCATCATCATCATCATCATCATCATCTCTGTATTTATCTCCCTCTCTACCACTCCAGCACACTGTGTTATTAATAAATAAATAAATAAATAAATAAATAAATAAATAAATCTTTATAATAAACTTTTCTTCAAACTGACGCCTGCTACTAGGCTCTTGGTAAAGCATAATACAGAAAAGTACCTTGTGTTCAATGAACTCTTAGCCATTTGGACCGCTTCCATGACTATTCATTTATTTGCTCTCCCAGTAACCTTGCAGAGATAAGTAGGGCAGGGATCATCATTTCCACTCTGTGGATAAGGAAATGGGGGTAGAGAAGGCAAGCAATCGTATTGGAAAATACAATAGGTTTAAGATACACTCTTGGTCCTAAAGTTAAGTTTTAGCAGTCTCTTAGCTCTGCTGAGTTATCCTGAAGGTGTTGGGAAGACCTTAACAATGTCCCAAAGCTTTGGCATTTCTCCTACTTCCTCGAGGCCCTGCTGTCTTTTCTTTTTTTTTTTTTTCCAAGTGACTAGACACTATGGAGCTCCCAAATAAACAAGAATAGCCAAATCAATTTGCCTCTAGCCTCCCCCAAATTTAGAACCATAGAATCACAGATGGGAAAACATCTTGGAAAGCATTCCAGCTGCCTCTCCAAGTTGACAAAAGATACCCCTGTTTCTGATCTGAGTCTGTCAGGATCAGGTAATTCTATTTTCATCCTCTCTTACCGGTTTTAATAAACCTGCTAGATAACTGTTCGACTGAATAAACAAATTAGACCTAACGTCTTCTGACTGGTAATGAACTCATGCCTGAATAGCAAATGCTCATATTTGCATTTTAAGTCCGAAGACAACAGACCCAAAATATCTGTGGGATTTAAGAAGGCTGGCAAAGGAGAGATCTCTGGATAGGATCACACTTCGGAAGCTCTGCTGAAGATTTGACCAAACCCATGCAAGCTACCTCCCCCACAGCATACATGATCACCTACATCTGCAAGTATTTGGCTCCTCTGGATGGGAACACTCAGGGGGGAAAAAGGCATGTAGAGGCTGGTCTTTCTGACATCTGTTGAGGGATTACCAAGGTGCAGCAAAGCGCAATGCCCACAATCATACAGGGAGGCATGAGGAAGCCAAATGAATGAGAAACAGAAAGAGTTGCTGGTGGGAAGATATCCAATCCTTTTGAAAGAAAAACAAATCTAATTCCTATTCACTTGCCTCCTGGTTCCAGGCGCCATCCCCCATAGTTTCTTTGGGACAGAATCAAATCTGAGCCCTTTGTAGTCAGATTCCTTGCCTTGGTTCTGTTCTCTATGTAAGCCTGCTGCTGCTACTCCTGCTGCTGCTGTTGCCACAGCCACAGTCACTGCTGCTACTACTCTTGCTGCAGCTACTGCAGAATGCCCGCCATCCATCAGCACGGCTGATTCCTCTGTTTGCTGTAAGGAAAATGGAGATTCTGTTGCTCAGGTTCTGCTTCAATGCTCCCACATCAGGGCTTGTCCCCATGGGGCATGCAGCTCTCCCCACCCCCCTCCACTGCCACCTCCATGGCTTTTCCCAAAACCTAAAGCTATTTTCTTGAAACATCATTTCTCAAACCAAAGAGCTAAGGCTCAGACTTAGAGCAGGCCTGGCTTGAAAGTGGCTGTAGTGATCAGCTTCCTGGTCTGGTTTCCAATGATAGCAAGGAAAGATTCTTTTGCTCCCAATCTCTATCTCTCTACTGCTTGTCACACTAACAATAACAACAGTGATATTTATGTATCAGTCACTCTTTCACTACTTAAAATTAATCAAAAGGAGTATTTTGGGGGGGAAAGTGTTATTTCAGATTACAGTTTGGAAGTTACAGTTCAGGATTGGGTATCCTTATAGTCCAGTGTCTGTGGAAGATGATCATGGTGAGTGCAGAGGAACAACCAAAAGTGAGTGATGGAACTTGAACTCAAATAAACCAAAATTCTGATGAGATCTTCTCTATCAGACCCACGCCTCAGACACCATAATTAAATCAAGACTGCACACTTCACCCATCAACCATTAAAACATCAAAATTTTAATAGTTTGTTAGAGACAAATTCTTCTGAACTCATAACAATATCTGAACAATCAAACATGTATTTGGCACTGTGCTAAGCAATTTATACCAATACATGATTTAACCCCAGAAAAAACCTACATAACAGGCACCACTCTTATCTCCCTATTGTATGTATTTCCAGTTTATAATGGTAGACTGAACACAAACATTTAAATTCTCTCTCAAGAGATCTTATTAAAATAGTAGAACAGGCATAAACCCACCATAACAAAGAGAATTGGAGGGGTCATCAGCTGCTAAGAAATTTACAGAAATTTCTAAAGTTATATAGCATCTAGAGGAGTGCCAAGTGAAAAAGGAGAGTGAAGCAAATAATCAAAAATTCTGTGCAGAAGAGTGTGATATAATTGCAACAGAATTGAGAGTGACAAGTGGGGGGTGACAACAGTACAATGAAATAAAGAGCTATATGGAGAAGACTGGATCCCTATCCTCTACATGGAAATGATCTGGAGCCCAAATATTTACTGGCCAGCCTAAAAACAAAGGGTTTCTTATTACAGAAAATGCATAAAGTGTCTGTCTTGAGCATCCTCTGTCCAGCAAACCCTAAGATCACTAAAGGGTGAGGCAACAGTGCTGTTCTGCAGCAGAAACACTGGAGACAAACTGGTGATGAAAGATGTCCGTTTATTGGAGAGAAGTCACAAGCTTATATAGGACAAGGGGGCAGGCTAAAGAGTGGTCTTGACACTACTTCAAGCTAAAAAAAAAAAGGCATTGTGATAGGCTAACAGATATGTCTATCTCTCTGGGCCCACAAATGAAGTTAAAGGTCAGGAAACACAGGAAGCACAGGAAGCTGTGTCCCAGGGCAAATTAATTACCTGCTGAAAATCAGGATGAATGTCACATTTGACTTCCTAGAATTTTTTTTATAAAGGGAGTCCTAGCACAGCTCGTTAAACAGGTGCAGAGGAGAGACTTGAGTGTAGCCCATCACTCTTGTTTCAAGCCCAGTGAAGAGGCCATGTTGGGGCCTCAGTTAGCCAATGACACAGCATGCCATGTGCCTATGGCATCCCATATGGACTAGGCAGGTGGAGATCCAGGGGCAATCTCCCACATGCCTGTAGAAAATTAGTGCAACTAGGTGGGTTTTCTTGTGCCTTAGATTTAGGCCTTTTGCAATTTGGTGTTCAGACCCGATCTCTAACCCTCTGCAAAAAGATTACTGAACAATTCCTCTCTCCTTGTTCTTAAGCAAAATCTGCATGCTGTCAAGGTCTGCTCAAATAGATCTAGCTTCCAGTCAGAGCCTCAGAGTCTATTTTACAAGATGAACAGGAAACAAAAGACCATTGTACATGTGAGAAAAGGCTGGAACATTAAATCACAGCATAAATTAAACAAAGTTAATCCAAGAACTAAAGTCAGTGTTGAACCTTCGAGCAGTATGTACAGAGAAATTTGAGAATATATTACATCTGTAAAACAAGAATGGAATGCTATAAAAAATAAGAACAAAGAATACAAATGAGATTTTTGCTAGACTTTTCAGCTTTTCATATTGCTCTGATTTTAATCATACAAAGATATTACTTCTTTGAAAGAAATTATTTGAGCTGTTAAAAATGATGAACTCTTAGAAATAAAAGTTATGATTGACAAAGTAAGAAGGCATAAAAGGTACATTCATTTTCTGTTGTCACATAGCATATTACCACAAGCTTGATGGTTTAAAACAACCTGCAGTTTTGTCACAATTTCTGTACGGCAGAAGCCTAATCAAAGGGATCCCGGTTCAGTCCTTCACACAGTAATCAAACTGTCTCTGGGATGCATTCTCTTCTGAGCCTCTAGGTCGTCTACCAAGCTCATTCTGATTGTTGGTAGAACCCAGGTCCTTAAAGTTGCTAGAAGGAGACCCTCAGCAACCGAAAGGTACCCCTCTTCTTAGACAGTTCATAGCATGCCATATTTCATATTCAAGGCCAGTGGGACAATCTCTCTGACTTCTGTATCTGACTCCTCTATTCCCTTTAAACAGCTTATTGATTAAGTCAGATAGTATTCCTTTTCCACTTAATTTAAATTGACTTGATGGACAACTACCCCAGCTAAACAATGACAGCAAATATCTGGGTGATTGGAGACTATAAGGTCAGTAGCATTTTTAAACTATTGCATCCACCTGGGCAGAATCTTTAGAACATGCGACAATGCGACCCTGGGTTGATACTGGGTGATCTTTTCCCAGCCTCTGTTACTGGGATGGGTAGGAGGCTGAGTATGACCTATTACCTTATTTTCCCCCTAACCCCAGAAATGGGAAAAAGAAATAGAAAGCTTGGAAACAATGATCACACCCACTTCTCCCTAACCCCATATCCTTCCCACACTGATCAACTATGTGAACATCATCTAAAATAAATTGAATTGGACTTCAATAACATTTGCAGAATCCCTTCATCTTTGCTATGTGACTGAATAACAGGAACAACGTCCCATCATAATTACAAGTCCTACCCACAATCAAGAGGGAGGGATGACACAGGACAGATTCAGGAGCAACAAGCTTGGGAACCGTTATATAATTCTACCTTTCAGAGCAGACAGGAAGATAAAGAGAAGTAGATCTTCCACAGTGAAAGAAAGAAAGAGATAAGAAACAAGAAAGGAAAGTAATAAAAGAACTCAATTTTCTGCTTTTTGGCAAGGCACATTAATCCACCGACTACAATGCCAGCATCCCATGTCAGAGCACAGGTTCAATCCCAGTTACTCTGTTTCTGATCCAGTTCCCTGTGAGGAGCCCCCAAAGGCAGCTGAAGATGGCCCAAGTTCTCAGGTCATTGGTGTCAGTGTGGGCGAACCAGACAGAATTCCAGGTTTCTGCAATCCTTGGTCTTTGTGACCATTTTGAGAGTGAACTCACAAATGGAAGTTCTTCTGTCTTGCCTTCCTTCTGTGTCACTCTGCTTTTCAAATAAGTAGAAAGATAAGACAAGCTCAATAAGAGCAATGTCTAATGTCTAAAATATTAGCAATTCTAAAAGGAAGGCGGAAAAATATCCAATAAGTATAAAATTTCACAAACTGAATGTCATACAGAATTACTCTTTTTCAAAGTTACATTTCCATCCATGTGCAAGGTTTGTGTGCCTAATTTTACAACACGCTGATGAAATAAATCAAGTCTAAATAAATGGACAGATATATCATATTCATAATCTGAAAGACTTAATCTGGTTAAAATATCCAAAATGGGTCTATAGATTTATTGCGATTTCTGTCAAAACCCCAGAAAATTTCTTTTAGATAAAAATAAGCTTATTCTATTTTTTTAAAGATTTATTTATTTATTGGAAAGTCAGATATACAGAGAGGAGGAGAGACAGAGAGGAAGATCTTCCGTCCAATGATTCACTTCCCAAGTGACCGCCACGGCCGGTGCTATGCCGATCCGAAGCCAGGAGCCAGGAACTTCTTCCGGGTATCCCACACGGGTGCAGGGTCCCAAAGCTTTGGGCCATCCTCAACTGCTTTCCCAGGCCACAAGCAGGGACCTGGATGGGAAGTGGAGCTGCTGGGGTTAGAACCGGCGCCCATATGGGATCCCAGCACATTCAAGGCGAGGACTTTAGCCACTAGGCCATGCAGCCTAGTTGGGGCAACTCCCCAGACTCCCCACCAGGCCTACCCCCCACCCTGGTTCCCATGCTTACCAGTATGTACTGCAGACTTGTTCAGTCTGTCCCACATTCCATTTAGCTCTCATACATGTCAATGGACATTGAAGCTTAGTTCAACTCAACCTGCCCTACTGTCCAGCCTACACACATACTGGCGGGTGCTATTCTGTCTGGCCATACCTGACCCAATCCTGGTTTTCATGCTCTCCAAGGAGAGTGGTAACCCCAGAGGGAGGTGCCCACTATTTCCCTCCTAAGCCACTCCCAGATTATGCACTCTCCAGGTGGTTCTGCAGTTTAACTTGACAGAATTAGCCTTCAGTGCCAGCATCTGCCAGCTGATGCTGTGACGAAGCCCAAACAACCCTCACTCTGAATTTAAGCTTGCACCAGTAGGAGCAATCAGCCCAGACTGGCTTTTCCCTGATCTAGCTCACATGAGGCCCATAGGTGTTGTAGCCCTGCTTGGTCTGGATGCCCTGTCTCAGCTCAGGCTCTCGAGTGGGAGTGGCTGTCCAGCAGGGGAGCCCTCCACATCTCCCCCACTGGCTTTGCCCCCTCCCTCCTTTGTTCTCACGTGTGCTGGTTGGGCGCTGCGGTCCAGTCTAGTATGGCCCATCTCACCTTGGCATTTTTCAGTGGGTGTTGTAGCCTGGCTCGGCCCGGCCCACCCCCAATTCCAGCTGACGCTGGTGAGGGTTATAGCCTACCCAGCCCAGCCCACCAGGCATCCAATCCCAGCTGTAATGTAGACTGGTATGTGTTGCAACCGAAACTGGCCCAACCCACGCTCTGTTCTGGTGCTCAGATTTGCCAGTGGGTGATATGAACTGATTCAGCCTGGTCTGCCCCCGACCGATGCCAAATGTATACCGGTGGGTACCTTTCCCTGGCATGGTTTGGGCTGCTCCCTATCATGGTTCTTACATTCACCCGCAGGGACTGAGTCCTGCCAGGAGTTGCCCAGGCTCCTCCATCAGAACCACTCCCAATGCCAGATCTCACGCATACTGGTGGATCCATGGGCCAACCCTACTTAGTCCACCTCCTGTCCTAGCAGGAACAGTGGCCTTTCCTGATTGGCTTTCAACCCATTCTGGTTATTACTGTTGGATGTTTCAAGCCAGCCAAGGCTTGTTCATACCCAGACACAGCTCACTCATGGCTCAGTAGGGGCAGAGACCCAGCCTAAGCCATCCTACTGGAGTCTAGCCTGGCCTGGTGCGCCCAGTCCAAGTCCACACTTGTGCCGAGGAACACTGCAGCCATATCCAGATCAGAACACAGCCCCCCACTCCAACCCCTGCACTCACCAGTGGGAACCCCAACCTAGTTAGGGTGTCTTCTTAGACTCCCCTGCTTCCATCAGGCCTATTCCCAACCATAGATCGTGTGCATGCCAGTGGTTGCTCTGACACTGCTTAGCACAGCCCCTCACCTGTCTTGGTCTTTGCCTTCGATGCTGTTGCCTGTATCCCTGGCTCATGCAGACCAGTCAGTGTAAGAGCCTAGCTCGGCATGACCTGTGCTTCATCCTGATTTGTTTTTCCTTGTTAGTTAAGGTTTGCTCAGCCCTGCCCGGTCTTCCCCCTTCCCATTGCAGCTTGGTCCACCCCATATCCTGTTTTAGGATGCACATTTGGGTGGTGCTGCCTTGACCTGCCCAGACTCTTGTTGGTTCCTTTACCCGTGAGTGATGGCAGGTTCCATGGTCGCACTTAGCTCAGCCCATCACCACCCCAGCTCATGAGCTAACCAACAGGACTTGTATTTCCACAGGGTTGGGCCCACACTTTCCCCAGAGAATTTACCCCCACACCTGGCTCTCTAGCGTGCTATTTAGTGTCTTGACCCTGCCAAGTGTGACCTGTCCACTATTCCACCACTCAGTCAGGTACTGGTGCCTAGCCCTGCCAGACAGGCCCCCAGCCATAGCTTTCATGTGGACTGGTGCGTGGCAGTCAGTGATGCTCTATGCTGGCAGCCCATCTCAGGATTCCCATGTGGCTTGATGAATCAGTCTGGCCCAAATAGAATTTACAGAATCTCCCCTCCAAACCCTCAGATCTCTGTCCCCATGCTTGCAAGCAAGTTCGGTGACCCAATCACTAGGAATCACACAGAATTCATCCCTCACCTACACTCACACTAGCCTTATCCTTGGGTGTCTCTAGATAGCAGTTACATACCCTAAAAGCCCTAGAGCTTGCTGCCGGGCAGCCAGCAGGCAGAACCTGGTGTCTAAGGGCACACTGGCCTCCCAGCAGCCAGGACTCTCTCACCATGTGGCGAAGGTGCCCATGGGCCGAGTCCCAGGCATTGGGTCTGACTTGGCCTGGGTACTCTATGCAAATGGGTTGTCACCGCTGTGGAGGGCTGCTGTCACCCGAGCCACCAAGGTCACACTAAATGGCATTTTTTTAAATGGCTGAGTAGAATTCCATAGAGTAGATATACCAGTTTCTTTAGCCATTCTTCTTTTGACAGGTATCTGGGTTGTTTCTAAGTCTTTGCTATTATAGATTGTGCTGCTGCAAATATAGGGTTACAGGTCACTTTCTCATATACAGATTTCACTTCCTTTGGATATATTCCAAAAATGGGATAGCTGGGTCATATGGTAGATCAATTTCAGTTATCTCAGCACTCTCCATGCTGACTTCCATAGTGGTTGTAGTAGCCTACACTCCCACCAACAGCAAAGGAGGGTACCTTTCCCCCTACATCCACATGAGCATGTTTTGTTAGTACACATCTGAATGTAGGCCAATCTCACTGAAGTTTGGTGGAAACTCAATGTGGCTTTTATTTGTATTTCTCTGATATCTAGGGAGCCTGAGTACTTTTTCATGTCTATTAGCCATTTACATTTGTTCTTTTGAAAACTGTCTGTTCATTTCCTTCTTTCAGTCTCCACTGCTGCCATCTTAGCCTGAGCCAACATCATCTCTTACCCGGAAGCTATATGTAAGTCAGTTTTTCAAATCATATTACTTCCCTACTTGAAAGTGCTTAATGGCTTTTTGTAAATTTACACCAAAATTCAAACTTTCACCAATGAGATCCCTCAGGATCTGGCCCCTCTCTCCAAACTTACCACCATAGTTGCTGCCATTCTTTAGGTTTCGTATTTCCACTCTGCTGGTTCATGCCTCAAACAGTCGCACTACCTCTCCCTTATAACTAGATTGCCCTTCCCCCATATTCTCACATGATGGGCTCCCTGGCTCATCCAGAATTCAGACTAGCAGCATTTCCTCACAGAAGCACTTCTTGACTACTTAATCAATAGCAACTTCTATCACTGTTTCATTTTCTTCACAGTACTTATCATGATCTGAAAATATCTTAATCTTTTCTTGAATTGATTTGGCCTTTCCTTCTCTAAAATATAAGCTCCCTGACATCAGTTGCCTTAGTGGATTTTTCTGTTTTTTAATTTTTAAAATTTTAGTGATGTTTACATAGTTGATCCAGGCAGGAACAATTGAGGGTTAGGGAAAAGTGAGTGATTATTGTTTCCAAATTTTCTATTTCTTCATGTTTAAGGGAAAAGGAAGGAAATAAGGGGGAAAGCCATGCCCAGCCTCCCAAATACTCCAGTATCCAGGAATGGGGAACAGCCACCCGTTATCAGCTCAGGATCCTGATGAGGTGCAAGCTCTGAGGATTGGGCTTAAGTGGTTTGGATAGTTCTGAAATGCTGTCGATCTCCTGATCCAAGAATGAGGAAATCCTTCCAATGTCCATTGACTGACATAGTTAACCTTAGGAGTCTCCTCCATTTGCCCATATGTTTGCTGTCATCTCTTGGTGGGAGTAGTTGTCCAATTTGTTTTGCCCTCCTTCCTCTGCTACGGTACCAGATGTCCTCTGCAGGCCCCCATGGGCTGCCATATCCTCCATGTGCATCAGGGCCTGCTGTCCACTACTCCATCTTTTCCACTGAGGAGGAACAGTTCTTGCAGGAGGGCCCAAGAACCTGGGCCAGGTGACCTGGGCCCTGCTGGATCCCCACCCACTAAGGTTCATATCCTGGCACCCATCATGCCAGTAAACCCAAGCGCCCAGACCCCACTGGATCCCCACCCCTAGAGCTCACAGACCTGACACCCACTGCCCCAGACTGGCATGACTCGCCTTACCTCAGCATCCATCCAGCTTGTGTTGCAGCTTGGTTAGGTCCAGTCTGCCTCCAATTACAGCTCTTGCTGGTGGGTGATGCAGCCTAGTCTGGCCCAGCCAGATTCCAGTTCCAGCCTTATTGTGAACTGGCTGGCATTGCTGCCTATCCCTGCCACTTTAGCACCCCATCCTAGTTCTCAGATCTGCCAGTGGATGTTATGAACTAGCCCAGCCTGGTTTGCCCTAGACCTGACCCACATGTATGCTGATGGGTACTATAACCTGGCCTGGTCTGGGCTGCTTTGTGCCTTGGTCCTTGTACTCACGTTCAGGGACTGAGGAGTTTCCCAAACTCCTCTATCTGGTCTCCTCCCAATGGCAGATCTTGCACACACTGGTTGGTCTTTGGCCCAGGTTGACTTTGTCCACCTCTTATCCTCTCGGAAACAGTGGCCTTTGTCCAACTGGCCCACACCCATTCTGGTTCTTACTGTTGGGTGTTACAGTCCAGCCACACCTGGTCCGTGCTCAGACACAGCTCTCACGTGGTTCAACGGGTTCAACGGGAGCCAAGACCTAACCCAGCCCATTCTACATCCACCCTGGCTTTCACAAGCACCAATGGATGCTGGAGTCTAGCAGAGTCTGGTTCTTCTCAGAACCAGTCCACCCCCATACCGAGG
Source organism: Ochotona curzoniae (assembly GCF_017591425.1). Classification (NCBI taxonomy): domain Eukaryota; kingdom Metazoa; phylum Chordata; class Mammalia; order Lagomorpha; family Ochotonidae; genus Ochotona; species Ochotona curzoniae. The sequence continues at coordinate 32,031,318 of NW_024467087.1, read as the reverse complement.
GATACCACAGCCCAGCCCGCTGCCCCCATTCTGCCTCTTGCGCTCACTAGTGTGAATTCCAACCCAGCTGGGGCATCCCCTTAGCTCTACAACCAGGCCTGTTCCCAGCCATGGCTCTTGTGCATATCAATGGAGATTGTAGTCCCACAGGAATTGGCCCATATACCCCCCCCCCACAGATTCTACCCCCAGAGCTAATTCTCTCATGTGCTGGTCAGTGTCATGGTGAAACCTAACATCACCAGTCCCCTGTTCCAGCTCTCACTTTTGGGTACTGTGATTTAGCCCAGCGATGTAGGCCCTCAGCCCTAGCTTTAGTGTGTGCCAGTGAGTGATGTTCAGTGATGGTCTGTGCTAATACCCTAGCTCAGGTCTCCCATGTGTACTGGTACTTCAGTCTGACCTTTAAAGGTCCTCCCATTTCCCCCCTCATAACCAGTCGGTCTCAGCCTCCTCACTTACCTACACATACAGTGGCTTTGTCTATGGAAGTGCCTCAGTAGTAATTCTTCATCTGGACATGAACCCTCTGGTTCCCATTCGCTTCAACCTGTGCCATCCCTCAGACCCTCTGTAGGCCTACATCAAGTCCCCAGAGCACACCACTGGGCAGCCTGAGGGCCTCACTGGACATCACTGGTACCCAGGCTACCTGCCTAATGGGTAGAAAGAGTTCCCCAGCCAGGTCTGACTCAGGGGCAGTCCATGGCAGCCACCTGATCATTGGGGAGAGGTCCCAGGTTAGGCCCAACACAGGGGCCACCCGCCTCTTGGTGGTCTTTTTCACCATTGTTTCATCTCCAGTGCCTTAAGAACATCACAAGGTGAAAGAATTTACAAGGCTATCTTTTCTTTAGACTGTGGTAAAATATACATAGCAGAGACGTTGTTATTGTTTCAGTTTCCAGGCATTATGTACATTGACTTTGTTCTGCCACAATTGTCCTTTTCATCTTGTAAAACTGAAACCTGGTACCTAGTAAACAATAACTCCCTATTCTTTTCTCTACTCTCCCCAGCCCATGGCAGCCGCCTTTTTCCTTTTTGTCCTGGAATTTGACTACTTTAGATGCCTTGTATTGATGGAATCCAGCAGCATTTGTCATTGTGTGATTGGCTTTCTGACCTAGCAAAAAAAAAATTTTTTAATTTATTTATTTTTATTGAAAGGCAGATAGATATACAGAGAGGAGAAGAGAGGAAGATCTTCTGTCCAATGATTCACTCCCCAGGTGACCGCAACAGCCAGAGCTGAGCCAGTCCGAAGCCAGGAACCAGGAGCTCTTCCGGGTCTCCCACACAGGTGCAGGGTCCCAAGGCTTTGGGCTGTCCTCGACTGCTTTCCCAGACCACAATTAGGGAGCTAGATGGGAAGCAGGACCACCAGGATTAGAACCAGCAACCATATGGGATCCCAGGCGTGCAAGGAGAGGACTTTAGCCACTACACCATCTCGCCAGGCCCCTAATATAATGTTTTTAAGGTTTATGCAAGTCTAAGAATTTTCCTCCTTTTGAACACTGAATAGTATTTCATTCTATACATGGACATTTGGATTTTTCTATATTTTTGCTTTTGTGAATAATGCTGTTAGGCATATAGGTGCACAAATATCCATTTGAAGCCCTTGCTTATGTTCTTACACTACATCATATGATAATTCTATGTGTGGTTGTTTTGAAGGCATGGGGCATACTGTGGCTATTAAGACTATGATGAAAAGAGAAATTACATAAGAATCTGTGGAAAGCAGTCAAAGTTGCCCTTGTTTATTTGCTTGTTTCAGAAAGGCAGTTTTATTTGTCAGGGCAGAAGGGAGTAATGGTGCAATTTATGGGCTTCAGCAACGAATAGCCCATGCTTGATTCCCAGCTCTGCCTGTCACTTACTGGTTGGTGATATTAGACAAATAATTTTGCTTCTCTGTGCCTCAGTTTTCTTATCTGCAGTCAAGAATACAAGCACTGATTTTACTGAGTAGTGAAAAAAAAATCAATGAGATATTTGATATAAACTACATGCCTCAATGCTTGGCTCCTGAGAAACATTCAATATTAGCTCTTACTCCCCAACCAACCAATGGTGCCTGCCTTCTCCCAGTTAGACTACTACTATGTTTTGCATAAACAGAAAATGTTCCAGGTCTGGCAGAACTGGATGTATTTGAGTAGATGAATAGATGGCTGAAACTGGTCCCTCCCACATCACAGAAAAGTTTTGCCCCCAGGACACCTTTTCCTCCAATTCTCTTTCAGCCCCAGAAAATAGATTTGACTATTTTAGAACAATCTCTTTGTCTCTTGTCCCAGCTTCTTCTATCTACCCAGAGTTAGGGATTTTCTAATGTCTTGCAAGGCAAAAGAGATTTGTTTTTTGGTAAATTATGAAAAAGCTATTTGCACACATTGTTCAGCGAAGTTTAATCTCAGAGGACAGGAAGCGAAAGTAACAGCTGTCTGGCTCAACAGCAGACACTGCGGGACCAGAGGAGGGAGGGTTATGTGAAAGAGAAGCTTCTCCAACATCCTAGTTTTTTTTTTTTTTTTTTTTTTTGCTGCCTCAAATTGATTAATTTCAGAGAAACTGAAGAGGGTCCAAGGAAGAACCATCAAAATGATTAATAAAAGGAAGAAGCTACTGAATGGTGCTAGGAGCTTCTAGGAAGGATAGGAAAGGGAAATGAGTGGGTGGGGGTGGGGGGAGAGGCCCTGTGGCTGAAAACAGAACAGGGAGCTCCTGCAGAAAGTGCAGGTAGCCTTGGCTTCAGCTCTCTCCCTCCACCTCAGCACCTGATGAAATCCAGACCCATGGGCAGGGCTTTACCCACAGAAAGACAAATTACAACCCAAGTGCTGCGACAAGGCAGTGTCGGTGACAGGTGCCAAATGACTGATGCAATGAGAAGTGCTCGGCCTTCCTAAGGGGAAGGGATCTTCCTGGCTTGTCACAGTGGGCCTACAGGGAGGCACAATACATGGCTGGGCTGAGAGACCAGAGAACAAAGCAGTCCCAGGAAAACAGCAGGATGGAAAATGCAGAAGGCACAGAGTACTGGCAAGGAAGAGCAGGGAGCCTCAGCTGAGGGGAAAGGAGGGGAGGGGCTGAGAGGGAAAGCAGAAAGGGAGATTCTCAGGAGTAGCACTGGAAATAGACAGCAGCAGAAGAATCTGGAATTTGTGCTGCAGGTAGCAGACAGCCACGAAAGGTTTCTGAGTAGAATACCAGGGTGCTGGCCATGCTTTGCCAAGATCTATGTGTGAAAACACACAGAGGCCTGGAGGAGGTAGGGAGGCCAGTCCTAAGGCTACAGCCCTTAAGAACTGTCCAATCTCTGAATGTGCTCCAGCATTCCTCCGGAGAGGTCAGGTTTCAGCTTACAAAGCCAACAGGGAGCCAGTCATGACCCACCAAAGTCTCAGCTCTCTCAGTCTTTCCTAATTCATGGAACTGGTCATCATTCACAGCACATCTCGGCAAACTGAGGCCTGCACCAAGGACAGGTTCCAGGCAGATGATATCTTTGTTATAAATGAAGAATTTGACTCCAGGTGGGAAATTCAATTTGTGGGAGCAGATGGAATCTTTTGAAACCATGATCTGATTTCCCGAGCAAGTGTTCTTTGCTCTTAATGAATAAAAGAAGGAGATAAGGAAAAGAAGAAGCTATAATTAGGCCTTCCTGCTAAATGGGAGGCTTGTTGGATTACCAGGAACTTGACTGCAGTGCCTGAATGAAGACTTCCCATTTCCAAACTATGACTTTGGAGGCACAGGATGCCATTAAGCATGGATGCGGCACTTAAGAACAGTTGCAAAGTGCTTTTCCACTCTTGTTATTCATTAGCAGTCCATGCCTCCCACCTGCTCTCCTCTCCCTCTCCATCTCTCATGTCAACCCTGCCATGATCCTGGTGAAGCTTATGCAGGTTGAAAAGATGAGAATGTGCAGACAGGAAGGTTAATCAATTGACTCCAGATCAAACACAGCAAGTTACTGACAGTCCATTGGTGAGAATGTGCTAGTCAGGCCTTTCTGGAGCTTATTGCTTTAGCCATTGAGACACTTTTCCTCAGGCTGACTTATATTTCCTTTCTAAATGCCAGCTAGAGGGAGAGAAAGTGGGGTCCAAAAAGACAGTGAAGACACAAATGAGTGACAGGCGGAAAAAGCTCTGGTGTTTCAAAGTGCTGGTGGTATGAGCAATCTGGGCCCAGGTAAGGGAGTTTGAAGGAGTAGTCCGTGTACCTTCAAACAGCTTCACTCTCTGCCTCCACAGGAAATATCCCACTATTACTTGTGCTTTTGGAGAAAGATATTGGAAGTATAGTTTAAGATAAAATGCAAACTATGGAAGTTAATTCGTTGACCAATTACCATTCCTTAGCAGATCAGTAAGGATTCATTTATTAGGCCACTAGGGATACCCAGGGCTTTGGAGAAAGGTGGGTTTGGCACTTTACTTCGTCAGACTCTTTCAAGGGATGTTTATCTCTGCAAGGTGATGTTTTCTTTCCCAAAGCTCCAGATACATCTCCCTTTGGAAAGTGCTGGGCAGTACCTAGATTCTCCTTTGTGTTTCTCTCCAGGAAACAAGGCACAGAAATGCTGAGTGGGTGTCCCTGATCACATAGTGACCCACCACATGGTAGAAGCCTCCTAGGAGATGCCCACTGCTCTGCTCTCCAGCCTAGCTACTTGTGCATTTACCAAGTCAGCCTGCTTTGCCTCTCTGAATTTCTACCCACCATCAGCCCTGCCCAGGCAGAGGTGAGGAGGGCTGTGGAACCTGGCTGCTGCAGCGCTAGCCCAAGCACCTGCCAGGACTCCCTCACGGGAAATAGCTGGACCGGTGGCAATAGCAGCAAGCAAGCACTTGGCACCTGACAGGCTCCGTCAGCATCGATTTAAATTGGTGTTTTGCTTCCTAACTTCAGGAGGGCAAACATGCTTCAGATGCCAGCAGGAGGGAGAGCAGGAAAGCATACAAGGAAGTGATGGGTGATTCCCCAGAGTCTGTCAATTCAGCTTCCACTCCAAGACCTTCCTGAGCCACTGGCCTCTCTATGGGGCTCCCTCTGTGGTGAGGGCAGTAGAGGGTGGTGGGGAGGCGGCATGAGGAGGCAGCAGCTTGGAAACTCTAGAGACAGGCTTTAAAAAAAAAAAAAAAAGGAAAGAAAAAGAAGCAGACAAAAGGCAGCTCCAAGATGGGGCCCAGCCCCGACTCCCAAGGCCTTCTAGAGAAGTGCTCCACTCTTCAGACCTACTTCAGCTGCACTTGGAGGCAGGTGCCATCCAGGCCCAAGTGGGCTTGTTAAAAACCAGAATCCGGGACCTTAGTAGGGGAGGAGGAGAAGACCAGGAATCAAGTTGCCCACAGCTTCCCAGGTGATTGTGATGTGACTAGGTCAAGGCCCACAACTAGGGGAACACTGCACTAGAGCTCTTGTTCCCCCTTCACTGTACCCCAAGATAGCAGCACTGGTCAGTTTCTCATTGCCTCACAGCTCTGCCCTCAGTGAGGTGACAAGCAATCTGATAGATTTATTCAGGCGAGCGCATTAATGGGCGCTAATGACTTAATGTGCTGTCCATTCCAGATAACATGTGCAATTTACTGGGACCTTATGGAGACCGGGCCTTAACCCAAAGTAGCATTTCTGGCGTACACGGCTGGAGGTCATGTGATTCTGGGGAAGGGGAAGTCTGGCTTCAAACCAAGTACATGGCTGCTTACACCCTCTGAGACCTAGGTCTGTGACTGGCTTTGCTGTGAGTCCTGTGAGAGAAATGGAGCCTAGCAAGAAGGCAGGCTTCCCCCACGACATCCCTGCCCCCACTCAACTCCCCCAAACTGTTGTGCTCCTTCTTTGCATTCATCACTGTTATCGAGAGCAATAGGGAATAAAAAGGTGAGCAAGCGCTGGGCTAATACTCTCATACAGCACTTTCAAGTGGGGTTCCACACCTCCCATGGGATACACAGACCCAACAGATCAACACAGTGATGCTTTTTGGAGCTTCAGTTTATACAAGGATCTTAAAGACATGCAGTCCTTTCCTAGTAAATCAAATGCCAGCATACTATGGCATAAAATGTGAAAATCCACGTGTGTTTGCAAAGTAAGATGTGAGACTTCAAAGAGATTGTATGCTTTTATCTACTTGGGCAGAGGCTTTATTTTTGTTTGCTTGTTTGTTTTGTTTGAAAGACTGAGAAGCACTGTCAGTTACCTTCTATGAGTACCTGAGTATAGAGTGGTTTGCCAGGTAGTCTAAAAGTAGGACTAAGGATGGATCAGTTTCGATGGGGGCATAAATTGCCTTCAGAGAACACCAAAAAGCCCAAGTAGCTATCAAGGAAAGAGCATTCAGCAAGTGTCCAGGAAGAGAGGGGCTGACTGAGGAGAAGTGCACCTGTCCAAATAGGAAGGCATTCTCATCAACCCAATACAGAGTACACTTTGTGTGAGATGCTTGGGATCAGAAACATTGCAGATTTCTAAATGTCTTGAATTTTGAAATATCTGTGTAAGTTTTACTAGTTGTGCACCTCTAAGCCAAAAATCAAAAATGTTTCACATTTTCAGAATCTGAATGTTCAACCTCTGTTTAGAATAGGCTGAAGTGAGGACGCTAAAGAATTAAGAGCCAGTTGTCTAGCAGGACCAAAGGCATCAGGCTTTATCAATATGAGAGCTGCTTCACAGAGTTCATGTGAAAAATTAAATAAAAGAAGTTTGTTTGGGGGCCAAACACCTTTGAAATGGATGCATAGTTGATTTTTTTCTTATAATAAGCATTTCCAAGAAGTTTTTCTAAGACCCTTTGCTATAAGATAGTGCCCAACTAAGTCTAAGCGGGGCCAGGCAATAAATGAACACCATTCTGGTTGCTGGTGTACCATAGTAGAATGAACCCAAATTCTGATGCAAGAATTCCCCTTCAGGGACGAAGCATTCCTGTAGCAAGTTGCAGTAGTGGAGACAGAAGAAGTGGTGAATTTGGACTGGGCAGCTGGGAACCTTGCAACCAGGAGGCTGTGTGTTCTGCTCACCAGTTGCACTTGACGGGAGAGGATACTGGCAGTTTGCAGCCCCTGAGCCCAGACTTGTCTCATCATCCCGGGCCTTTGCGTCTTTCCTAGCCCTCTGCAGCTGGGCAGCTAGCCCACAAAGAGCCACTAAAAAACCTTCTTAGCATAATTGTCCTCTCTCTTCCTGGTGACAAAATGGTTCTTTCCTTTCCCATTCTCCTCTAACATTCTCTCTGTCACTCAACGCTCTTGTTAGCTCCCTGTCTCCATAGTAGCTCAGTGGCTCATGGAGATTCCTCTCCCTTTTCTTCTGCCCACATACCCTATCCCAAACACCCAGGCCCTGGTTGGCCTTGGATGTTCAAGCAATGGACAAGCATCTAGCTCAAAGACAAGATGAAGGAAATGGGCCCACTGCAATGGCTCACTAGTTAAATCCTTGCCTTGCATCCGCTGGGATCCTATATGGGCAACAGTTCATATCCTGCTGCTCTACTTCCCTTCCGGCTCCCTACTTGTGGCCTGGGAAAGTAGTCAAGGATGGTCCAAAGCCTTGGGACCCTGCAGCAGTGTGTGAGACCTGGAAGAAACTCCTGGCTTTAAATTGGTTCCACTCCAGCTATTGTGGCCACTTGGAGAGTGAATCAATGGACAGAATATCTTTCTCTCTGTTTCTCCTTCCCTCTGCAAATTAGCCTTTCCAAGGAAAATAAAATAAATAATTAAAAATGGAGTTGAAGGATTGGGGGGTTGAAAAATTATAAAGTAGATTTCCCCAGTGATCTTTCTGATGATTTCGTTTCTATGTCTACCATCCCATGGCCTGATAGGCCCCCTTACTGCCTTAGACAGAAATGCTTCACAGTTAGTGGCCCTCTGCTCTTCATTCATCCATCTTAGCATAGGTGCTAATGGATGGATGGGCTGCCCCAAGCAGAGGTAAGCTACTTAGTAATGTCTCAGCCGAAAGGCTTGGAGTCACAGCCTTTCTGGAGACCATCACAACCACTCTGGGGTCAAACAGGTATGAATTCAAATCCTGGTTTAGGCCCAGTCAGACTTCGTGGAAATAATGTAGCCTTTCTGAGCCTTTAACAGCCTTTAAAACAGGGATAATGATGATAGCTACCTCTCGGGTTTATTATGAGGATTAACGTGATAACACATGTCAAATACCAACACAGTGCCTGGCTCATAGTAAGGATTCAATAAGAATTAGCCAGAATAATTATTGTTACTATTCATTGTGGTTAGAATGTAGGATGGATGTGGTTAGAACGTGACGTGAGTCTTGATCTCCTTGTGATTATGAATAAAGTAATGCATGCAAAGTGCTCGGGGCTGTTTGGAGGTCCTATCAGGACGATGAAACTAACTGTACTCCCTGGAATGACAACCATCCTCCTTTTTGTTAGCAGAGCACCCAGTGAGTGATGAGTCAATAAATGGTAGTATTCTTGTCATTACTGGAAGCCAAGCAAGCCCTCTGTCTATTTATCCCTGGATTCTCAGTTAATGGTGCCTTGGTTACTTGGTTGTTAAGTGCTGATTACAGACCAAGGTACCAATGAAGCTGGGCTGCCTATAGCCACTCTCAAAGTGCAGGGGAGAAAAAGAAAGTCACCTATTAGCTTCATCTCAATGTATCAATTCTGATGGGAAATAAATTTCTGGCCGAACTGACTTCAATTGTCATCCCATTGTCATGTGATTCGAAGAGGTTAAACTCCTGTCTCTCCTCACTAAATTTCAGTGAAACTGAAATCAAGGACCTAGTGCTATGAATTAGTGCTTGTTTGCGGCATTTTGGCACAGAGTTAAGAATGTTATGTTATGAGCCTTCATCACACATCTCTGAATCCTACCTCTGGTCCTCTCTCCTTTTTTTTCATTTCTGCCTGGCACACAGCTTGCCATCATAAGCAACCCAAACTCTGCCCGTGTGAGTCACTCAAGGGTGAATCTTCTTCTTGCAGGGAAAGCCAACCAGTGTGCACACAGATTTGGGAACCCACTCGTTCAAGGGAGAGAAACAATGAGAATGCTATATCATTACAAGCTGCAAATAAGCTGAATGAAGATGCAGTGCAGAGCTGTGTAACTGACTAAGAAGCTAACTGGTTTTGAGAAAGAACCATAGCTACCATTTACTCATATCTTACATGTCTATGATCTCATTTAACACCCACCCCCCAGTAACTCTAGGAGGTAGACGTTTTACCATCACCAATCTCTCACAGGCAAAATCATCATCCCAAACTGGACAGTGCCTCTCCGGGAAGGCAGTAGCTCTCATGCGTGCATCTGTCCAGGGACAGCATCTTTCTACACTCTCTTTCCCCCTTTACCACCTTTCTTTACTCGTGTTTACCACGCAGCAGATCAGAGCCTGACTGTATGCTATGAGGCTAGCAAGCAGAAGAAGACTATGCAGAATCCTAAGACTCACGTGTTCATGTTGTTAACCTGTGACATTTATTGGAACAACTGACACACATCAACTTGTTGGCATCCGTGTTGTTAACAAAGGCTGAGGTAGGCAAGATCAGGGAGTCCTAGAGGGGATGCTACCTCCTGAGACCACCCTCAAAGGAAAACAGCCATTTGGCTGCAAGCATTATTATTCAGACTGGGCAGCTGGTTCCAGGTTCCTGCCTTCCAGTCCCAGGAGACAGGAAGCCAATGCTTTCTTGCTTCTCTTCACCTCTCTCCTTTGGAAAAATTAGAAAGAAATCCAGTCTGAGGCATTTCTCCAGCTAGATCTTTTTTTTTTTTGCACTAGCTCAATGTGTCTCTGGTCCCACACATATAACTCTGTGTGTGTGTGCATGCGCGTGCGTATGTGTATACCTGTATGTGTTGGGTTTCTTCAAGCATTTCGCTGCGTGAGGGATCTGCCTGGATGTCTCCTTCCCCACATGTCTTCACTTTCGCTTGCCACCATCTTTTCATAAGGTCACTAGCTCTTTTTTCCAACCTCAGCTACCTGCATCCAGATTGCAGGGGAGTCACCATGCTTTTTTTTTTTTTTCGAGGTAGGAAGTGCTACAAAGGAAGCAAAAAGAGCACTCTGGATGGCTGGCCAAATCTGCTGGTCAGCTACTCCTTTGCTGATCCCAGCTGTGGGGAGCCACGGAGTCCTGCACATAGCTCTCCCTCTGTATCCTGGAAATTCTAACACAGCTTACCAGGGCATTTTCTTGCCCCACAACTGTCCCCCCTCCGCCCCCCCCCCCGCCTCAGTTGCCAGCCCTGAGGCTTTACCCAAATGCTTAAATAGAACTGGAGGTGAGGAGGATACCCCTGCTGGAAGGAGTCCCCATACCCATAGGCTCCTTCCAGAGTCCAGGAGCACATAGGGTGTTTACGAGGCTCCTGCATTCCACAGAACTTCCCACGTCTGAAGAAAGCAGTGTTTGCTGATTCCTCAATGTTGCATGGACATGGGGAATTCACCGTGCATTTGACATCATCGAAGCCCATCTCCACGGCTGCCTCCTGTGCTCTCCCCAGCCTCCATATCAGCTTCCTGGATTCACTATCCAGCACCCTCATCCCTCTGGGTCCCTGTTGAAGTTGCTCCTTTGCTGGGGAGGAAGGGTGGCTTTTCCTTTTGGTCCTCAAAACTCCCTCCCTCCCCCCCCCCCAGGGTCTAGAGCCCTGCTGGGACACCTGGGGCCTCTTTTGCACCTTGGCTGCTACCTGTTTAATATTCACAGCATGTCTCTTAAAAAAAATGTTCTTAGCTCATTCATCAGGTACTGTGTTGTTTACCTAGCTGCTTTCCTTCAGGGTGTTTGTGTGTGTGTGTCTGTGTGGCCAGGACCCTCTCTCCCTCCATCTGCTGGTGAACACACACACCCACACACTCCTTAACCTTCTTTGCTTCTCACCCAACCAACTGATTGCTCTAAGCAGAGCTCTGCCTGCCGGTCCATCGCACCCTCACTCGAAGTAGGCTCCTGGGCTCCGAGCTGCTCACCTTCCAGTGCTGGGGTGAGGCGCTGTGAGCAGAAGCCTGAGCCGAAACTCAAGGTGCAGGTGCGTGTGGATGTTGGCACTGGTAACCAGGAGGGCAGCAGCAGGGAGGGCATCACTAGCAGAAAAGGAACAAACAAGGGGGAGGGGGACTAGAAGCAAGGCTATGGGCCAGGGAGGACACTCCCGAAGGCCAGCCTTCCCTCTGCCCCTTCTTCTCCGCAGCTCCCTCCTCCCCCTTTCCCCACCCCCACTTTCTCGGGCTCACTTTGGAAATTGCCTTGCCTTTTTAGCTGCCAGCAGTTCCCGGCAGAGCCCTGCCGGAACGGTCAGGTTCAAGAAGTGAGGCAGCTCCTGGCTGGGTGGCTGGGTGGCAGGGCTGTGTATTGGGAGATTCTTTCCCCAATTGTCAATTTTGTGTTTATTTTTAGTTGTGACCCGAGCCAGGAGCTGCGCCTTTAAGCCGTTTTCCCATTCGGGGAAACCGACGCCGGCACTCGAGGGTCGGGAGGCGCTAGCGGAGGCCCCTCATTCTGCACTCCCCTCTTTTCTCCCCTCCCCTTCCCTCCCCCGCCCCTTTTCCCCTCCCTTCTTTGCTGTCCGGCCGCCTCGCCGCCATCCGTCACCTCGCAGCCTGCTGCACTCCTGGAGCGAGTAAGAGACAGGCGAGCCACGGCGATGGTGCCGCCCGCGGCGCAGCCATGGAGCCCGCCCGAGGAGCCCGCGCGCGCCGCTGCCAGCCTGCCCGCAGCCCGCCGCCTGCGCGCCAGCTCCCCGCGTCCCGGGCCAGCTGCTGCCGCCCCGCCAACCTCTGCTCGCTCCGCCGCCCGGCGCCACTGAACCCCACGCCCGGGCCGGGCTCGGGGGCACGGACGCGCTAGTCCCGCCGCCGCTGCCGCGCCGCCTAGGACGAGGAGAAGGAGGAAGAGGAGGAAGGTAAGAAGCGCTCTGCCTTGAGGGGGGCGCGCCCGCAGTCTCAGCCGGGCCAGGGCTGGGTCGCGGCGGGAGCGTGGGCGCCCGCGAGAGCCGGTGGCTGGGTGGGGGCGCCAAGCGTCGGGCCGCCTGGAGTTTGGGCGACCACGGGGGGGGAAGCGACCGGCTCTGCCGCCTACTGCCCCAGTGCGTCGCGGGCTTGGCGGGCTCCCCTTGGCTGCTGGAGGTGCAGGGTGAGGAGCCGAGCTCAAAGGAGTGCGGGGCGTTATTATGGAGCCTTTGTGTGCGCGCCGGGGCTGTGGGCACAGTTGGCAAAGCCCAAGAAACGCGGGGCCTGGTTGCCGGGAGGTAGCTACTTAGCCCGGGTGTCCGAAGAAGCCCGAGCCCCAGGGCTGCCACAAACAGCTGTTTAAAGTATGTGCGTGGTTCCCAGGGCCATGTTCACAAGCGGACACGGACACGCACACACAGCCGCACCACAGACCCGGCGCTCAGTCACAGTCACCCCCACCCAAAGACGAAACACGTACAAGCACCGAGAGCGAGCGAGAGAGCGAGAGAGAGCGCGAGCTATATTCGCTCCCTAATAAAGCAGTCTCCCCAAACATATACACAGCTACATGCACTCCCTTCAGCAGAGCTAAAACATGTACGTACACACACACACACACACACACACACACACACACACTCTTCTATTCCCTAACCTTCTGCTTTGGAGCTTGGGGAGTGTAAAATGCCAGTGCGTGTGTTTTCTCAGAGTGCACCTGCGAAACTACGTGAGAACTGCACATTACTGCAGATCCAGTACCTTGCTCTTCCCCCTACCACATACACATAAAGCTTTTCCCCGCATCCAACCCCAAGCTACTGTGGACACCTCCTCCAGAGCCATTAAGAACTCTATTCTGGTCAAACCCCTGCCCAGCTCTCACAGTTCTCCACAGCTTAGCTCCCGGGTTTCCTGCAAACACACACACACACAGTTACACACACTCAGAAACCACTGCAGGGGCAAACGCTTGACTCTCCCTGAAGCAGGTGCCACCCCCCCTTCCCTTGTAGCTACTGCTTCAAAGCCCTAGACCACAGCCAATGCTAAACCCGCCTGGTTGGCACTCTCCCCTTGGCAGCTGGGTCCGGCTGCGGAGCCAGAGTCCACCGGGTGGTCTTAGCATCCTGCGGTTATTGCAGAGGGCGGGGCAGGCTCTGGACTGCTGCGGGTTGGAGCAACTGCTGTAAGAGCAAGGGTCCCTTGGGGGCGCCCTTTTCCCCGTGCAGGGTGGGGGAACTGTAGGCTGACTCAGAGCTGAATGTTGACTGAGTTTTCCCAGCTGGGGACAGCACCCCTCCCCCCCCCCCCCCCCCCCCCCCCCCCGCGCAGGTAGTGTGGCAGTTTAGCCACACTTGCCCTCTGCTGAGAGATGCTGCCTGTCCTTCCCCCTCCTTGCCCATCGGGCTCTGGACAGAAGGATCAGGAGGAACCCAGGGCTTAGCATCCCAGGAGCACAGAGAGGTTTCCCCGGAAGCCCATGCTATTTCCATTGAGTAAAGGGCTTTCAGCTCTCCCCTGGGAGACCTCACACAAGACTTGGCTCTGCCCAAACAGGTATCCCGAGTCTACCCAATTTCATAGCCTCTTTTTAAAAATTTTTAATTTGTGTGTGTATGTGTGTGTGTGTGTAAGGGGACCCATTTAACCTCAAGCAGCTTTGCACAGTGAAGAAAGATATAATGTATGTCTGGATGGGGAAGCAAAGACTAGTGGATTTGACTGATTTAAGGAGAGACAGACTGTATATAGCCTTTGGTAAAATCATGACAGAGATGGCTTGGAAGACGTCAGAACCCCTTCCCTCCTCTTGCCCCTCCCCTCAGCTGCTCAAGCCTCCTCTGGGTCCCCTCCCCCCCTTAAACATTAGACTGGGCTTTGCTCCCAGCAGCCTTACATTTAATGACAAAAATCCCTGCAAGGCCAAGGTGCTGATGGCTTAGGGGATGGAGAATGGGGTGGTTTACTGCCTATACCTCAGGGTCAATATTTGCATTCTTAAAGGAGGTAGCTCTGTTGGTGGGACTTTGAGGCACCTATGACGGCCAAAGCAGGGACAACATCACCAGTGTACTGTCCATGCCTGGGCCCCCGGAGAGAAGGTTTAAATTGATTTGAGAGGCAATTGGGAGCCACTGCAGGATTCTGAGGAGGGAGGCTATGGGATCTAAGCCAGAGAGAAGTACTGATTGGTGCATGCGGAGAGATCTTCCCCTCTCTCTCAGCAGTGCCCACCAGCACAATCACCTTGTTAGATGGGCTTAAAGCCTCTAGAGAGGCAAGGCTGCCCAGGGTAAGGTAGTGGGCACTGCAGGCTCCTGGTTCTGAGCATCCCCCAAACTGAGGCATTCTTGGAATTGGCTGGGCTATCATCATCAACCTGAAGCCAGCAAGTGCTTCCTAAGCATAAGCCAGCAATGCTGTTGGTGCCGTGTCTTTGAACAGGGTAATGGAGCTTCCACCTGTCTGGGGACATGAGGTCGGAGATCTCTCCCTCTGGTAAGTGATAACAGTACAAGGTCATGAAACCTCAACTGTAAGGCTTTATTAGGAAACATTGTCACCAATCATATCCTTTGGGAGCAGTAGTAGGTTGAGAAAATTAAGCCAGAAAATCCTAGAACTGCTAATAGCCTCATACTGTGCAAGACCTTTGAGATAGGGATGGGGTGGGTAGGGAAGAAGCATTGGATCAGCTCTGCCCCACTGCCATAATCCTTACTTCAGCCCTTGGAGGGAACATGGGTGAGTGAGCCCAGGCCAACAAAAGTGCTTCGTACCCATCCACCACCCTCCCCACTTTGTATAAGTGAGTGTGGGCTCCATGGCCAGTGTGTGGCAAGGCACCAGGAGAAGAGCCTCTGGTGTAGTTGAAGCTGTAAAAAATACTTGTCTATACACGTACAAGCAAAACCACACACAGACACACATCCATATACACCTGGAGCAAATTCTGGCAGCTGAGTCTCATGCTGATCAGCTTGCCTCTGCCAGTTCAAGCCTTCTTGTAGCCTTTGGCAATTGCTTCCAGGAGGGGTAGGATGACACCCATTGATACTAGGTGATGACCATTAGCTTGGATAGATCCCTGGGAGGAAGGAATATCCAAGTCAGCATCAGCTCCTGGGCCAGCCTTAAAGCCATTAGCATTCACAGCAGAAAACTCGGATCTGGCTCTTCTCTCAAGGACTTCTGTTTTCCTTCTTGCCATAAATTCAAAAAGAAAACATTCTCTTGCATTGTCAGCAGCAAGCACGTAGGACTCTCCAAATGGCTGGACCTTGAAGTCTTCTGGGAACTCCATGGGCTTGGCAAAAGGGAGTAGGTAGGATAAGGAGACAGCAGAGAAAACACCTACCCACACACACACCCTTCCAGGTTACCCTTAGCTGAGCTGCTAAGGAAAAAACAGCGATCTTGGGCTTCTGGCGTATTTCCCAGATATGACAGTCCCCATCTTTTGAGTCCAGGAATAGCATCTTCACAAGGGAAACCTTGGGGGCCCCGTGGTATGCTAACACCTAATCCGTGGTGAGCAGAAAATGAACATGGAAACTAGAGTATGTATAAGACATATGAATGGTAAAGGGGAGAAAGAGGCTACCTATATGTCAGTGGAGCAAGTGTGCCTGTGCGTATCTTTGTGTTAATGAAAATGAAAATGAGCAAGCATGGACACTGTATTTATAGGTTTCCCTATATTATATTAAAGTCATAGCTAATGACCTTCCTCTGAACTTCAAGTTCTGTTTGGCATGAGCCACACTAACTATTCAGCCCTAGATTTTTTTTTTAATTTCTTTATTTGAAAAGTAGAGTTAAAGACACAGAGAAAAAGAGAAAAATGGGGGCAGAGGGAGGATCTGTCATCTACTGGTTCAGTCCCCAAATGGTGACAACAACAGAGATCAAAGCTAGGAGCCAGGAACTTCTTTCAAGTCTCCCACATGGGTGTAAGGGTCCAAGCAATAAGGGCCATCTTCAGTGCTGTTTTTGCAAGCACATTGGCAGACAGTTGAATCAAAAGTGGAGCAGCTGGGATATGAACCTGCTTCCATATGGGATGTAAGTCACCTGCTACACCACTGTGCCAGCCTCATTGCTAGCTTTTGAAGTGCCTTCCCTTGATTGTATTATTTGGGTCGCCTTCCACCTAAATAACCTTTCTTTTTTCTCTCTTTTTGGTAGTTTGTCTTCCTTCCCCTCAAATCTGGAGACTGTCTAACACTTCCTTCTTTCTCCCCCCCCCCTTTTTTTTTAAAGATCTGTTTATTTTCATTGAAAAGTCAGCTTTACAGAGTGGAGAGACAGAGAGAAAGATCATACATCTGCTGGTCCACTCTCCAAGTGGCCGCAATGGCTGGCGCTGAGCCAATTCAGAGGCTGGAGGTAGGCGCTTCCTCTGGGTCTCCTACGCAGGTGCAGGGTCCCAAAGCATTGGACCATCCTCTGTTGCTTTCCCAGGCCACAAACAGGGAGCTTGATAGTAAGTAGAGCAGCCAGGACTAGAACCAGCACCTATATGAGATCCCAGTTTTAGACCTTAGGCTATCGCGCTGGGTCCTGCTTTCTCCCTCTCACTACTGCCAAGGGCACCCAAACCTGCCATGGCTTTCCCTCTCACCTTTTTACTCGCCATTCCTACTTCTGTAGCCCAGACTTAACCCTGCTCCTGAGCTTCAGTCATGACTTTGCAATTACTTACTGAACATTTCCCCTCAAATAGTCTGCCATCATCTTAGACTCAACGCCAACAAATTCATTTCATTATCTCAAAAAGATGACTTGCTCTCCTGACCTCTTTGTTACCACAAGCCATCTAGTCTTCCAGACTAGAAACCTCAGAACCAGTGCTGAAGCCATCGCAGCCCACTTTGCCACCGCCAACATCCACATCCATGCTTTGTCTCTTCCCTTTCCAACTCCTAATGCATGTATTTACCAGATTCACATTTTAAAACATCCTTTATGGGATGGGCCTTTGTCCTACAGGCGAAGGCAATAGTGTCAGAGTGCTTACGCTTCACTCCAGCTCCATTTCTGAGCCCAGCTTCCTATAAGTGCAGACCTGGGAAGTAGTAGGTAATGGCTCAAGTGGTTGAGTCTCTGCCACCCATGTGGAAGACATGGATTGCATTCTCAGCTCCAGGTTTTGGCCGCAGTCCAGTGTTGGCCCATTGTGGGCATTTGAGGAATGTACCAGTGGATGGGAGCTCTATCTCTGTTGTCTATCTCTCAAAAACAAATAGACTAATAAATAAATAAAGAATTTATTCATAGTACATGCTTGGAGGGTGACATTTGATTGTTTATGGAATGAAGTTCATTCTTTTTTTTTAAAAGCTTTATTTATATTGATTTGAAAGGCAGAGTTACAGAGGAGGAGAGACAGATAAAGAGAATCTTTCATTCACTGAATTCACTTCCTGAATAGCTGCAACTATTTGGTCAGGGCTGGATCAGGCCAAAGCCAGGAGCCAGGAGCTTCTTCCAGGTTTCTCACGTGAATGCAAGGGCCCAAGGGCTTGGGCCATCCTTTGCTGCCTTCTCAGGAACATTTGTAGAGAGCAGGATGGGAAGTGGAGCAGGCAGAGCTCTTATGGGCACCTACGTGAGATGCCAGCATCACAGGCAGCCATTTTATATGCTATGTCACAACACTGGCCCTGAATTTCAGTTCTCATCGTGCCAAACAAAGCCCTCTATGAGTATTATTTTACCTAATCTTATTATTTTTTCTAAGGTTATTTCCCATCCTTTGCCCACATCATTGATTCTCAGATTTTAAGGTGTCTCAAAATCGCTTGAGGGGGTCATGCTGTAATGAAGATTCCTGGGTCCCAACACCTAAGCTTTTGATTTTGTAGGCCTAGGGGCTGGAGTTCAGAAATAATCATTTTTGAAATTTTTCATTTTTATTTGAAAGACATAAAGATTGAAGTATGTTCCATCCAAATGCCCATAGCTGCTAGGGCTGGGCTACCTTGAAGCCAGGAGCCCAGAACTCAATATGGGTCTTCCACATGTTTGGCAGTGACCCAAGTGGTCGAGCCATCATCTGCTGCCTCCCAGGATGTGCAGTGGCAGGAAACTGGAGTCCCAGTCAAAATGACTGGGACATGAACCAGGCAGGCACTCTGATATAGAATGTGGATGTCCCAAGTGGTGACTTAAACATGGCATGAGACAACACCCCTGGAATAAGCATTTTAACAAGCTTTAACTGATGATTTTGTTACATCCACTTAGACTGCTTGAGAAACACAGGCCCACACAGGCTGTCAACTCCAGCCAAGTTTCTCTTCTCAGGATCTTGTAAACCTGTCTTTTGTTTATGGCATTCCTCCCACCAGGAGTCCCCTTGCATTTCTGCTTATGCTTCCCCTGTATCCAATACCACTATTCACATCTTTCAGTTCTACATTCAAGTGTACCTCCATGAAATCTTCCCTGTTCATTCTCTGCTAAAGAGATCTCTTGTCTCTGGCATGAACTCTAAAATACATCTGACAAGTACATCACTGGGCACTCCACTGGCGCTGCTCTAATTGATTCCCATGTTCCTCACAAATAAATATAATGTGTCTTACTTGTATACCTTACACACATGTTAAGTTCAAGGAAGCAAAGAACCTGGTAGTTTTTTTTTTTCCTTTTAAATCCGCATTGCACACGATGCCTTACACATAGTAGGTGCTGAATAAGCGTTTGTTGAGTTGAACATGTATTGGTTTATATCAGACATGATGCTATCATACTTTCTTCTGCATGTTAGCTTGAGTGTCTATTATGTGCAAAGCATTGTGAGGGTCATTATGAAGAATTTGAAGGCCATGGAAAAATGGAATTCAAAGATACGTTTATCTTGCTGCAAAAACTTTTGGCACCCTTGCATAATTTTGCCATAATCTGCATTTTCTGTGAGCTTTTCATAAACCCTTGTAAATTCCAGACATCAATCACGCCATTTTGTCCCTAGCACTTCCCCATGCATCTCTTGAAAATGGACATTTCCTCACACAACCATGGTGCCATTAACATACGTAATAAAAGTAACACTGCTGCTTTTGTGCTCTCCATTACCCAGTCTGTAATCAAATGTCCTCCGTTTTCCTCAAAGCATGTTTTATGGTTGGCTTGTTTGAATCAAGATTCAGAATTTCCATACATTACAGTTGGTTGTTGTGTCCCTTAAAAGCCCTTTCAACAGCCTCTTTTTGATTTGTTAGAGAAATCAGCCAGTTGTTCTGCACAGTGTTCCACATTCTGATTTGCCTTTTATTATTCTGGTTTGTCCTCTTATTGTCATTTAGCTTGTTCTGCTATCCCCTCTGTTTCCTGTAAATGGAACTTAACTCTGGACTTGATTCAATTCTTCATTTTTCTAACGCCTGCACTCCCCTCCCTGGCCGCCCGCTGCCTTCGGCAGATTGATTAAAAGCAGGTCAGCTTAGAGACAGGAAAACCAGATGGGTGACTGTTATAATAGTTGGATGCGGGTAGAAAAGAGATGTATGGATGTATTCAGAGGTAAAGGAAACCTGATTTACTTACCCATTGAATGAATGAGGTGAAGAAGGAAGAAGATCAAAGACAGTTCCAAGGCTTTGCATCTACATAATGGGGACCATAAAGATGCCATCTTAAGTAAAGGATGGATTTTTAATGAGAGCAGCAGGAAAGGAATGGGGGGGGGGCGTTTAGATTAAAAGAAGAACTTTCTCACAGTAAGAAGCCATCTGCTCTGTTTTTTCCAGATAAGGCTATCTTTTCCAGAAAGTTTTTGATTAGTGCTATAGCCGGGTATTTGGGTCCTCCAGAAAAAAAAAATAAACAAACAACCCCCCCCCAAAAAAATATAAAGTGACTTCTTGTTTTCCATGAGTTGTCAAAGAATTATATCTCCATCCCAGAGTCTGGACAGGAAAGGCAATGTGTACAGCTGTAGATGGACAGAAGGTGGTGCTGGTATCTTCCTTGCAAATCAGCCTACTGGCCTACATCACCATGGGTTTCCAAGTCCTCGGGCTTGAGTGAAGTGGCGGAGGATGCCCGAGTGTAGGATTCCCGTAGACTGAACCAGTGAGCATAGCTCAAGTCCTTCCTCTAGATCTGCTGACATCTCCCTCCTATATGCACTTTCCAAAATGAACCTATGTGAATCATCATGGATTGCTGCTGGGATATTCCCTGAGCTCTGAGAAAGTTAATAAGATTACTTAGACACTGGGAGTGGCATTGTGGTACACTCATATCCCATATCAGAATGTTGGTTTGTGTCTGGGCTACTCTGCATTTGATCTAGCTCGGTACTGATGCTCTTGAGAAAGCAGTAAAAGATGGCCCAGGTACTTGTGCTTCTGCCACCCATGTGTGAGACCTGGAGGAAGCGCCTGGCTCCTGGCTTCAGTCTGGCCCAGCCCTGGCTTTTGTAGTCTTTTGGGGAAACTAACCTGCTCATGGAAGATCTCCTTCTACCTTTTCCTCTCCTCTCTCACTCTGCTACATAGTCTCTTTAAAAAAAATTTTTTTTAATGGAAAGGCAGATCTTAGAGAAGGAGTGACAGAATGATCTCCCATCCACTGGTTCGCTCCCTAAGTGATTGCAACGGTTGGAGCTGAACTGATCCGGGGCCTAGAGCTTCTTACAGGTCTCCCACATGAGTGCAGGATCCCAAGGCCTTCCACCATCCTCTACTACTTTCCCAGGCCACAAACAGGGAGCTGGAAGGGAAGTAGAGCAGCCACTATACGAACTGGTGCCCATATGAGATCTTGACATATATAAGGTGAGGGTTTAGCTACTGAGTCATTGCATCAGGCCCTGCTGCAAATTTTCAAATAAATAAGACAAATCTTTTTGAAAATATATTATTTGGTTGCCTCAGTAAGAACTTGCTTATACTGTTGAATTCGATCAGGTGAGAACTACTTGCATCTCCATCTTATCATATCCTCATTCATAAAAAACCTTTCTCCCTCTGTCTCCCCTAGCTCATCTTTCTTCTTGCTCTCTGTTCAGCTCCTCCTTCTCTGCTCTATCTTTTCTAGCATACATTTATTCTCTCCAGTTAATCAAACACTGGCCCTTGCAGCCCATTGTGTCTCAGATTGATCACTTAAGCAGCATTATTGATCGCCCAGGAAACCTTAGGAGGTGGGAGTGTCCTGAGGGCTGGGAGCTGACAGCAGATTGGCTGCCTCAGCCTCTCTGGGCAGCCTCAGCCCTTCTGCTGCCTCATCCTTTGCATGAGGGGAGGATATGGACAGAGGAGATCTTTAGGTCTTCATTTATCTCATCCCTCTTCTGTGTTGCAGTTAAGGCATAGGAACAGGAGCCCACTGAGCACCCTTGGGCTTAGCTCTGTACCCAATGTATGGTGAAAAAGGGAAGCAATGTCCCTGCTCTTCAGAAATTAACAATTTCACAGTAAAATAGTAGTTATGTGCAGCAGCTGGGAATAATTCAAAATGGAAAACAATTAGATATTATTTGCTCTGAACAGTAAGCGCCATAGGGGGTTCATGGCACAGAGAAAATAAAGAGTGTGGGCTGGAGTGGAGGGACAGGACTTCTCAGAAGAGGTTAAACTTGAATTTGGTTTTGAATAGTGTGTGATATTGAGATGGTTGACTAGAAAAGGAGCAGGTTTCCAAGGGGAAAACACGTGTAGGGTACTTGAAAGAGGTGGAAATGGTCAAGATGTCACCAAGAAAGGATATCTAACTAGAGGAGAGAGTAGGCCTGGAGGCACTTTGGAGAATAATGATCAGCAGGGTCAGGGGTATTCAGATTTGGAGCAGCTTTGATGTTGGAGTGAGGGGATTGGGTGTGGGGAGACCCTGAATGGCTATTAGATAATTGTATCCAATGTTTATGGTTGTTACTTGTGCAATAGGAAGCAAAATTGATTGGAATTAGCAAGGACTTGATATTAGTTTGTTTGAAACTACAGTGATCCAAATGAAAGGTGATTCGGGAGATGGTAGTGGACATAGAAATAGGTCCTTGAGACATGGTGGTGGCTGGTTAAAGCACCAAGTAAGTGTTCTTGGCTTGTTCTTGTCTCACTCAGTATTCTTAGCCTCAATTTTTCGATGCCTTTAGGGCCTTCAGGTGACAGTTTCACTAGAGCTGAAATGGCATTGGGTAAGTCATCAGTGTGCACAGGGGCCTTCATGACTATTGTGGGAAGAGTGAACATTTTGGAAAGCTGGCTGTAGAACCCAGTGGACATGACAGTTAAACTGGGTTGTGGAGTACTGCATGTCCTGACAGGGAGGCTGGAGGCAGGGGCTCCCTGGGTCTGGTCTTTTTCAATCCCTTACCACTCCCCTGACCCCAAGATCTCAGATGCTGAGAGTCAGGAGACATTTTTCAACTTGGCTGGTAAAACCAACTTGAAAATTCCTCGGAGCACATGGGAATCATCCAAATGGAGGTCACACCTGTGCCAGGGTAGAGCAAGAAGCTACCACAGCATTTTGATGCCAGCTGGAGCCTGGGTGTTCCAGCTGGTCAGGAGAATTGAGTGTGGTGGAGGCCACAGGTAGGTGGAAGGCGATGGTGGAGGCCTCTGGTGCCTGTTGATTTGCTTCTCCGATAGTTCTCCTCTCCCCCCGCCAGGTGTCCTGGCAAAACCCCCAGCCTTCAGTCAAAGGAAAATGGAGAACTGTAGATAAAGAGATATTGTGCATGCGCGCACAGACACACACACACACAGAGTCTGTCAACCAGCAACGTTCAGCACTTCCCTATTGAAGATTTCTGTTTTGATTCCTGTTCAGTATTCTGGTTGCTGATTCATAGCAGGGGTAATGGTTGGGAGGAGGATCGTTAAGAAGTAGGCAAGTATAGCAAGTGGAAAATGCTCATGCAGGTGGGGGACTGGGAAGAGGGAATGCGACTCACTGCCTCAGCTAGCTGCCACTTTCACTACGTTTTTCATGGAAAAGCTCACTGAAGATGAGAGAAGAGGGCATGGTGGCAACAGCTGGCTTAGAAGTCAAACAGGTAAGTACCAAGATCTCTCCATTTAGAAGGACTGCTGAAATTTGCACTCGCTGTTGCTCTCCCAAGTTTTTTTCTGTGGTCTATACATGTTTCTCTTCAGTAATTGTTTTCATTATTGTCCCACTTCTAACCAAGATTTGAGCAAGTAAGCTTGAGAGGTATTGTCAGTTGAAAAATGGGCAAACTTGGGTCCCAGATGATTTTTTTTAATGAAACTTGCCTCCAATTCTGCATCCAGATGGCCAGAAGTCATGATCTTACTCTTCAGAGGTGGGGCTCTGAAATGCAGCCCCTCCCAGGGCTGATGAGAGTCCTGCTTGTGGCATTTGCTCTATTGTTGCCATCAGTGAAATTGCAGAGTGCAGATATGATTAATAAAGTGAATGTTGTTCCATATTCATCTCATCACCTACAGTGAAGCAGCAATCTTTCTAACAGGTAGAGAGATCACTCACTGCCAGGAAAAAAAAAAAAAAAAAAAAGAGGGAGAGCTTTAAACTGACCCACCAGGCTGTGATTGCCACACAGAATTTAGAGTCTGTCACTTGCAAAGTCCAAATCAGAATTGGCCATTGGGTCTGCCCTTTTTTTTTTTTTAATTCCCTCCCTCCTCATTCCTTCAGACGTTTCCACATTTAGTCTAAACATAGCATGTCCTGCTTTGGAATTCTAGGTGATTGCTGGAAATGGTCAAGTGCAGCCTTTAACCCAAGCTCCAGTTCCATTTGGTAATTACCTGGAAGGGAATTTTCCCTTTGGAGTTTATCGTTGCAACAACTAAAAGCTGAGCTTGATATTTCCTCTCCAACTTTCCACACCATGCCTTTCTCCAGCCTCTGCGCCTCTTGCCAAATCTCTGTTAGTGACACCCTCACCTTTTTCATAGCCCAACAGCTGAACCCTGCCATCAGCCACCCCTCCACTACTCCATTGGTGCACTACCATATCTGGGTTCATCTCTCACAGGTGCATCATGAATCCACACTTTCTTAACAATTCTCACTGCCGTCGTCATAATCCAAGCTCTTGCAATCTCATGCCTGGATCAGTGCAGCTGCCTGCTATCTGGGCCCTTTGCATTTTACACTCAACTTCCCTCTCCCTGTCCAGTGATCCTTCAATGCTGCAATCAAAGGAATCTCCTTAAAACATCTTTCATCATGTCATTCCTTGCTCAAGAGCCTATAATAGTGCTCTTTTGCTTACCATATCAAATAGAAGCTTTTTTCAAGGTATTTGTCTTCCACAACAGCTGGTATTTCTCTGGAGAGAGAGGAAGAGTGTGTGTGTGTGTGTGTGTGTGTGTGTGTGTGTGTGTGTGTGTAGAATGTTGTGTCAAGAGGGGACTTCAGAAAGTTTGTAGAAGTGGTAAGTTTATTTTGGTACAATTTTTTGAATCTTTACATATTTTTTTCTGTGATATGCATTGCCATAACCTTTTGAAAGATATCATATATACTTGTATATTAAAAATATAAGAAATCCTTCTCACACTTTCTATTGCCCTCCCTATCCCCAAGTCTACTTCCTCTTCCTGTTCCACTATACTCAACCATACTTAGGCCTCTCTGCAACCATCTTCCTGCTATTCTCCCAGGCTGCAGTGACCACTTTTGTCCACTTCTGCAAACCTTTCCATTGCCTACTCTACCTAGCACCCAAGTCTGGCTTCCGCTGTGAAGCATTTCCTGATTATTTTAGCCCTTACTGGCTACCCCTCCTTTCTCAATTAGTTTCCCTGATTATGAAAGTAGTATCTCTGCATCCCGAGTACTTAAATTATGCATAAAAAGATAGGAGGAGAGGGATAACCCATGATTCGCTCTTCCTTTTGGGACTCTGAATGATTTTTCTACCACAATTCAGCATGTGATTCCATCCCTGCGATTCACCTTGACTTTCTATGCATTCACCTTTGTTCCCACCTAGGGTGTCACGCTTCTGGGGCCACTTTCATTCTATGTGTCTTCCAGGACAGAGCCAGATACGCATTACAGGGACTCAACAAATACTGGTTATTAGGTAGAGAGCGAGTTGTGCTATACATAATCTAAGCTATAGTCCCCACTGTCACTCCCTCCACTCCCCCATACACATCATGGCCCAGGAGGGAGGAATGCACACACACTTCAGCAGCAGGTCTTGAGTCTTCATGTCCCATGTAGCCCTGGCTCTGCAATTTCCTCTTCCAGGTGATGAATGATGTACCTGCAGACAGGGGGATACACTTGGAGAGAAGGTAAGGTACAGAATACCCTGGAAGTCTGCTGCCTCCAATGACACACTCCTTTGTGATCCTTCAATGCTACTGCTCAAGTAATCACCTTAAAACATTTGTCATTGTGTCACTCCCTACTCAAGAGCCTATAACAGTGTTCCTTTGTGGTGGTGTTTTTTGTTTTGTTTGTTTGTTATTTTTACTTCCTTAGGAAGCCCCTGACTTGGGGGCTGAGAGTTTTAATTAATCCTAGTGGTCAAGATGAGCCTTTCCCGCACACATTGACACTTGCTGGAGAACACCTACAGTTGTGTATCCTATTCAATGGAAATCTCTCATCCTAATCTGCAAGACCCATGTGCTGCTCACTTGCCTTCCCTTTTCCATCTCACTAAGGCAGCTCTATTAACCAAGCCAGCCAATGGGCCATGTCCTCAAATACTTACTCCCAGAGTTCTTTGCTGCCTGACATCCCTGACCCCATCCTGTGGCCCAGGTCAGCTTCGTCACTCTGCTGTAAATACTGCATCCGTTCTCTCTCCCATTGAGGTTTGTGACTCCCAGCAACAAGTTCTGCCACTGACCTCAGACTCAGCCTGCACTCTTCTGGGTACTTGTGTAATCATTTTGTTTTAAAATATTCATATGTGCTGGCTATTATATTATTATATCAAAACGTTCCCCAGCTATTTCCCATCTGGGTTTTATAAACAGCATTCGGCAAAGTGTATTTTCTAGAGTCAGCCTTACCACTTACTGTAGTTCTTGATTATGAGGATGTATTTTTAACATTTCTGAAACTGAACTGCTTCTTAAAAATCTAGGGTGCATTGTAGTTTAATTGGCAGCAGTTTTTCTTTCTTAGGGAAACCTCTTAACAGTTGATAAAGTGAGTGAAATGCAGTATTCAGTTACTTAACCTCGCTGAGGGCCAGTCTCCTCATCTGCAAGATACATGAGGAGAGGCTTGTTGTGAGGATTCCCAGATAATGTTTATGCGGCACTTAGCACAGAGCCACACTTTGGTGGAGGCACAATGAACATTAGCCACTGGAATTCTCCAACCATATAAACTATAAACCCCTCAAGGGCAGGGACATGATTTTCTTCTTCTAGCAGATGGTTGCTCTGATGTGAAGGGTGGAAAAAGCTTCCCTTTTCCAAAAATATCTCCTTTGCTAGACTGCCAAACAGCTGAAATTTTGCCATTAATCACTCCTTTGAGTTAAGGCATTATCTCCAGAAGACCTCTGTTAAAATGCAAATATGTCACTGGGGAAGGTAGCACATTAATTCATTAGCATTCATGATCCCATTAGTGCAGATGAGTTTATCAGATTAACTATCTGTTGCCAAGTGGACCCCAAGAGCTGGTAAGGGGGTTGGTAAAATGAGATGAGTTAAGGTGGGAGCAAAGTGAGGGGCGGGGCCCTGCAGAGCTTAGGGCCACCTCCCATCTGCTCTTGCCTTTTGGCATTTGTTGACAAAACAGTGACTGTGGGCTGTGTTAATCTAGAAAGGGTCTTGATCACTTACAAGCACATAGATGAGAGGCAAGGTGAAGTCGGAAGAGTTGTGGACCTTAGGGATCATGTAGTCATCCACTCTCTACCTTAAATTTTTAACTTCATCAACACAACATGGCTGGCTCCAGTAGCCCATTCAGTTGTTGAGAAACTCTTTGATTACAACACTCTCTGATATTACACTGAAAGTAGCCTTATCCTTCCAACTTCT
Organism: Ochotona curzoniae; assembly: GCF_017591425.1. Lineage (NCBI taxonomy): Eukaryota > Metazoa > Chordata > Mammalia > Lagomorpha > Ochotonidae > Ochotona > Ochotona curzoniae. Next base: position 32,004,352 of record NW_024467087.1, on the reverse strand, counting down.
GGTAGCCCCTTTAAAATATATGGATATACCTATCACATTTCCTCAAGTCTGCCTGTCTTTTAAAAAGCATTTTGTCTATTTATTTGTTTGAAAAACAGAGAAACAGAGACAGAGAGGCAGACAGAGGTCCCATTTCTTGGCTCATTGCCCAAATGCACACAACAACCAGAGTGGGTCAGGCCAAACCCAGGAGCTCAAACCCAGGTCTCCCACATGTTTGAGTCTCTGCCTGTTGCCTCTGAAGGCAAGCATTAGCAGGAAGCTGGAATCAAGAGTGGAGGCAGGACATGAACCCAGGCACTCCAGTTTAGGGGGCAGGTGTTGCTACTACCATCTTAACCACTGTGCCAAAAACCCACCCTATCTTTTAGCTTTCAGTTCATTTTTAAACTAAATGTACCCGGTTTTCTTAGCAGCTTCCATTTATGGTGTGATTCTGAAGCTGAACTTCTTAACCCGGAGGCTCATGAGCCTCCTGAAATTTTATGCGCTACAGTAGCTATAGTACTTATGTGTCATACCTCAAGGGTCATTGCTGTTAACAGGGGTCTATTACCTGGATAAGTTCCTAACCTATTGACCTGATAGCATATTAGTCACTTTCTTTTGGCAACCCTCCAGTTTGTGAGGCTGACTCTCAGGGATTCTTTCCAGAACTGGGCACCATTCTCCAGGGTGCTCTAACCAGCACAGGGCACACTAGTCATGTGCTCGTATTAGCAGCCTGATAGTGCACATTTTTCGCCTTTGGAAAGCTTTCCATTTAATAAATGGGAACATCTTATTCTTCTAGCTTAGCCTGCCCAGGATGAAGTCTCCTTATTTCACACAACACCTTAGTGCCTACTTCAGCTCACCAGGCTGAAGAGCATCTTTGCTGTTTTGATGGGAACAGAGATGCCTCATGTGGACCTAGCTAGTAGGCTAACAGAGGAGCAATATGGCTGGAAAACAGCCCTCACGTTCTTTACAGTGCCCTCTGTTTCTCCAGTTATTTGCGCTGTATGGAGATTATTGATTTATGTGCCTACATGAGAGAGTCCAGAGAGAGCAAGGCAGCAGGCCCCAGGGGCTTTTGAGAATAGAGCTGAGGGCAGGGTGCGGGGTATGTTTGTGTGCTGGTAGTGTCATTAGAGAGTGGGATTGTAAATACCAAATGTTTCAGCAAGAACTAGCCCCCAAATCTGAATGTGTCAGCATGAGAAATAGTCACTTCTCAGAGAAAAAAGTTCCCCTCTGTTCATCTCCATACATACCAGATATAGCACCAAAAAGTGAAATAGTACAGGTGGATAGAACTGCATGTTAAAGAGAAAGCCAACTGGAAAGAGATGACCACTTAATCTGTATAGTATGAGAGAGCCAAAGCGCAAGGGTCCTCTGGTCACTGCTGTGTCCCCTGTGGCTTGTTGGCTATTCCAGTCTAAATGTCACTCCCTTAGCTAACTGAAAGGACACCTGACTTTCCAAATATTCCAGTTGCTGAAGATTAGGTATCTAGAGCCACAGTAAAAACACAACTAAGTCAGCTGGGAGGAAATACACTAAACAACACACTGTTTTTATCCTGTAAACTGCTATACCAAAAAAAAAAAAAAAAAAAAAAACCAAACCAAAACAAAACAAAACAAACAAAAAAAAAAACACCCCAGGTTTCTGTGGCTAAGTAAGTCTTGGAAATGTTGCATACACCTGTTACAGGGTGGCAATGCATATCAAAGGCTCTAGTAAGTCCTACAGTAGAAAAATCTCCTAACTTTGCTTAGGGCTTCCAATGTGTATTGGTCACTGATCACGATCCCTGTCCTTGTTAGAGAATATCTATTTATTTATAAGAATGACTCAGAGACACAGAGAGAGATGCAGAAACAGAGACATATACAGAATTATCTTCCATCAGCTGCTTCAGTCACCAGAAGCCTACCATGGCCATGGCTGAGCCAAGCCAAAACCAGGAGCCAGGAACTTCTTCTGGGTCTCCCATGTAGGTATAGGTTTCCAAGCACTTAGACTATCTTCTACTGCTTTCTCAAGAAAATTAACAGAATTTGAATTGGAAATAAAGCAGCTGGTACTTGAACAAGTGTTCATATTGGATATTAGCACTGCTTTACCCATTACACCATAGCACTGGCTCTCATTCCTATCTTTTACTCCTCAAATGTATCTTATTAACACCCACATTAACAGCTTTGGAGAATACAGTTATCAGTCGTGACTGTCTTCTCCAAGTGGGACATGGACTTGTAGATTTTGTTGTGGTGGAGATTGTGTAAGACTCTTGAGACATGGAGAAAGCCCTAAGAGTGTGGGAATTGGAGATGAGTTCAAGACGGGTTTCTGAAGGACAGCTCCTCCCTCCCTCCATCTTGCTACTGGCCAGCCCTGGTTGAAAAAGTGATTTCAACTCTGCCAACAGTGTCAGTGTAGCACCGAGTAGCTTTGTCCGGGCGTGGATCCTGCAGGTCTATTTTGTGGTCCTTGTCTGCTCAGCTGGGACTTTTCCAGTTTCATTACTGGCCCTGTTGTTCTCTACTTCTGTTCCAGAGTCTGTGGTATATTTTTAATTTCTCAGTCTACTAATTGGTCCATTGCATCTGGGTCTAGTTCTTTCCTCTCCCCTTCAGGGGTGGTGAGGAAGTCTTTTTGAGCTTACTACTGCCAAAGGGAAGAAGGAGAGGATGGGGTAGGAGAAGAGGCAAGGAGAACACAGCCTCTTCCTCTGGGCATGAATCAAATTTGTTTTCCCCTGTGGGTTTAGAGAAGAAATGAACTCTTCTGCAAGTTACCCAGGGATCTGAGGGAGGTTCTGTGAGACTCTGGAGGAGGGGGACGTCCCATCTTTCACGGAGTGAGTCTAGTAGAGTTGAAAGAAAATCCACAGCTGGACTTTTGGGAATAAGAGGGACAAGGCTGAAGGACTCCAGCTGATGATGTCTGTTGAAATTGAATCAGTTTGGAGTTGTGTGTGTGTGTGTGTGTGTGTGTGTGTGTGTGTGTGCACTAGAGAGTAAGGGAGAGAAAGAGAAGGGAGGACAGAGAGAGAGAGAGAGAGAGGAGAAAGAGAGACAGAGAGAAAGATGTATATCTATGCACGGTTATGTGCATGGAGGTAAATCTCCAAAGCTGAATTTTTCCTCACTTAGGAAGGCTTCAGGGACACCTGAACCTCCTCAGGGTTATATCAGGATCGCAGAAGTGACTTATCAGTAGGGAGAATGAATAGCATGTCTGAAACGCAGTAACCTTTTCATCAGCCGTGAAGCAGATGAGCCATGGGAAGATGGGGCAGGGTCATTCCGGTCCGTTTTAGGTGAAGGAGTTGGGAGGCACACACATGTATACCTGCTTAGTTCCTAGGGCTGATTCTACCCCCTCACTGCACAGCCCACAGCTCATGGCCAGGAAGGGTTTGTTGGTACTGATAATCCCTCTAGGGTCTGATCACACCTAGTCTGAATACCTCTAATATGGATGACTCAACGTCCGCACTAGGCAGTTTATTCCGCTGCCTAACTGCATTAAGGTTAGGAAATGGTTTCTTTCTTTCTCTCTCTCTCTTTTTTCCCCTCTCTCTCACTAGATTCTTGCTATTTTTAGATGTGAAGAGGACAGGCTTTCATGCCTGCACTCTCTCTCGCCTTTTACTATTCCACGTCAGGGTGGGGGCCTGTACCTCCCTACCCAGGTCTCCACCCCCTTCCCTTGTCTTACATCCTGATGGCCTTGCAGTTTGGCTACTCAGTGCCCTGTGCTGCAGCTGTAGGCTCAAAATTGCCTTTTCTCTGACAGGTGTAGATGATTGACTCTGGCCTGTCAGCATTGCTCCTTCTGTTTTCCCTACTGATATGTGCCTTCTCTGCCCCCTCCACTGCCCAGAAGCTGAAGGTCTGAGAAATGCCCCACTTCCACTCCAAGCATCCCTCCCGATCATCCTGTTGTAAAGTTCAAAATGAGAACTTCATGTGATAGGAAAAGCTTACCCCCATGGTACTTCACACACCAGGAAATCTAGTAAGGCAGGGGAGTATGGTTAAATGGATGAAAAAACCGGCCTGGGCGAGGAGTCATGCCATCAACTATACTTCCCAAGTGTGATCTCAGGATGTATTACATTCCACAGAAGACTGAAACCTGTGACATGGGCTTGCCCTTGGGTTCTCTAGCTAGGCAACAAGAGCAACACAAATGAACTTACGGTTGAAATAGATTTTGAGTTTTTTTTTTTCATTCAACTAACAAATATGTGTCAAGTACCTCCTATGAGCCAGGCACTGTACTAGTTTCTCCGAGGAAACAGTGATGAGTAAGACAGGCAAATCCTTGTCCTACCAGAGCATGTGTTTCAATGGATACTCATGTTTGAATGTGAAAACCTAACTTGTACACACCGGGAAGGAAAGAAGCAAGGGGTTTTGGTGCTTTTCAGCAAGAGCAGTCAGGGTAGGTTTCCGTGAAGAGGCTATTTGAGCTATGGATTGAATGGGTTGAAAATGGACAACATCATGTGCTACAAGTCTGTGTAGAATCAGATTTAAGAGGCAAGAAGTGCCATATGGGCAGAAGACTTTCAAGAGAAAATGAGGTTTGACTGGGAATGACACGTGAGACAGAGCTTTGCCTTCGGCACCGGCCCTTGGCCTTGCTTTGGTGCAACTGAGAGACAATCCCTTCTGTGTAGTGAATGAGGTGTAGTCATTGCCCTTGGCATCTAAAATGGCCATTATAAGAGAGATACTCTCTCCCCGGCACTGGTGCAGTGACATAACAGGCTAATCCTCTACCTGCTGAGCCATCATCTCCTAAGTTTGTGTCTTGGCTGCTCCACTTCTGATCTAGCTCTCTGCATATGGCCTGCTTATGTAAAGCAGCAGAAGATGGCCGAGGTCCTTGAACCCCTGCACCCATATGGGAGACCCAGAAGAAGCTCCTGGCTTCAGAGCCACTCGGCCCAGGCTGTTGCTTCCGTTTGGGAAGTGAACCAACAGATGGAAGATCTCGCTCTGTTTTCTTTCTCTGATTTATTTATTTTTTTGTTGGAAAGTCAGATTTACATAGGGGAGAGACAGAGAGAAACATCTTCTGTCTGCTGATTCACTCTCTAAGTGGCTGCAACGGCCAGAGCTGAGCTGATCCGAGGCCAGGAGCTAGGAGCTTCTTCAGATCTCCCACGGAGTGCAGGGTCCCAAGGCTTTGGGCCATCCTCCAATGCTTTCCCAGGCCACAAGCAGGGAGTTGGAAGGGAAATGGATTAGCCAAGATATGAACTGACACCCATATGGAATCCTGGCACATACATTTTTTTTTTTTTTTTTAGTTTCTCCAAAGAATCTAACCATAAAACTATTTTAGGAAGACGACTTAATTGGGGGAGGGGGAGTCAGATGATTAGTGCTGCCACAAGTAGCAGTTACATGGTAGAGAATGAAAAAAGAATTGTTAGGAGGGAAGGATTATAATGAAAATCATGAAAAGAACTTTGAAGATTTAGTTATTTTCATTACAAAGTCAGATATACAGAGATGAGGAGAGACAAAGAGGAAGATCTTCCATCCCACGATTGCTCCCCAAGTGAGCTCAATGCCCGGTGCTGTGCCAATCCGAAGCCAGGAATCAGGAACCTCTTCCGAGTCTCCCACAAGGGTGCAGGGTCCCAATGCTCTGAGTCGTTCTCAACTGCTTTCCCAGGCCACAAGCAGGGAGCTGATTGGGAAGTGGAGCTGATGGGATTAGAACCGACACCCATATGGGATCCCTGAGCGTTCAAGGGGAGGACTTTAGCCTCTAGGTCACGGTGCCAGGCCCATAAAAAGAACTTTGGACTTGGAGAAATTCTTGTTAGTTTCTGAGCAAGGAAATACAAAAGAAGGGAGAAAAAAAGTCCTGATGCTTCTTGGTAACCAATTTTTTTTTTTTGCTAAATGCCTATGGACTGCCGAAAGGAACTTTTTTAGTGATCATGTACACAAATCCCAGCTCTGCCACTCTGAACTTGAATAAGCCACTTAAGTCCTATGTGCCTCAGTTTCCTCCCTGCACAATGCAGATAGTAGGAGGATTAAATTAGTTATATTCATAACTTTCTTAGGACAGTGTGTGATACTTGTTAATATTCAGTAAGCTTAAGTTATCATTATTCAAGGAGGAAACTGGTATGGGGGTGGAAATTACAGTTTAGATACTGTCATGGGCATGGGCTTTTTTTTTTCTGGTCAAACTTCATTTGGGAGTTCTTAGTCTCCACGAGCATTGTCTGAACTCTCAGACTCAGTGTGTATAAAGTAAGTGTGGGCCCTTTGCCCCAATAATCTTCTCCATTAGCTTTCCACCGGCATCTAAAATGCCAGTTTTCTTTAGTGGCAAGTAGGAACTTCAAGTCTTTTTAACTGAATTAATATATCCTTTCATCTGTCATTTTTTAAAAAAAAAAACTGAACATTAGTTCACCATCGACTGTCACTTGGGATAAATCAGAACCTTGATGGATGGAAATGGGGTGACATATGAGTTATCTAATGCTGTGTAACAAATTATCCCCAAATGTAGCCATTTACAACAAAAAGCTCTGGCCACCTTTAGTTTCTATGGGTTAAGAATCTGAGTGCAGCTTAGCTGGGCAGTTCAAGGTCGTTCATGAGGTTGCATTGAAGTTGTTAATCAGAGCTTGTAGTTGCTGAACATTCAGTTGCTGCTGATGGATCTGTCTCCAAATGAACTCATTGTGTTTGTTGGCAGGCTTTGGTTTCTCACAGGCTGTTGGACTGAGGGTTCAATTCCTTACTGTGCTTGTGGGCCTCTTTATTGGGCAGCTTGCTTCCTTTTCTCCACAGTGATGAGAGAGAGAAAGAGAGTTTGCAAGTCCGGGCCAACACAAGGTAGAAGCTTGTCTTTTTATAACCTTATCTCAGCAGTTACATCCCATCACTTCTGCTATATTCATTCTTGTCATGAAAAGTGAATCACTAGGTACAGCCCAGGCTCAGGAGGAAGGGATGCACAGGGTGTGAATATCAGGAGGTGGAGATTGTTTAGATCCATTCTAGAGGCTGCCTACCACACAGAGCTAAGTATTGATGTCAGACGATCTTTACAAAGGCCCCAGTGAAGTGGAAAATTGTAATCTCCTGGTTTCCTGGGGCTAGCATCGGTATTGGACTTAGTGGTACCTGAAGACGTTGGGTATCAAAAGGGCAAAGAGAGTTACCATAAAATATCTGGAAGGTGTTTGACTCACATTTGATGTTGTCAAGGAACCCTCCTGGAATCCAAGCCCAAGTTTGTTGTATGGAGCTATCACCTGTCCTTATCCATGAGGCCCAACCCTATGGACGTGGCCATGAAAAGAAGAGAACCTGGGATGAGGACCAGGAAACCCAGTGGTAAGAGAAGCAATAGAGGGAATGCAGGTTCAGCAACTGCATTTATTTGCAGTTGGGAAAGTTGTTAATTTTAGCTTCATGCAAGGGGCTGAAGCAGGAGGGTTTGTTATTTCTGCTGAGCTAGCCCTTGGCTGCCTCCCATAGGCCACTGCCCCAACGTCAGCTCCAAGCTGCTATGCACAGGATGGTGAGCTTGCTTGGCTAAGAGCAATGAAAGGCTGTATGGGTCCTGTTGGGCCTGATGGGTCTGAGGCCTTGGGGAGAGGGGCACAGCCAGCTCCAGGAAAAATTGTGGCAGGCCAACAAGTGCCTGCTGACCCTTTCTTCACCCCTTCCCCTTTTCTCCCCTCCTGCCTCTACCATTTGCTGCTTTTGGGGCCCTAGTGCAAATCACTTCATTTCTCAGTGTCTCTATGTCCTGTGCAAAATGGAGATAATAGTCTCCAGCACAGAGGATTTTTGTGAAAAATCAGTAGGTAAAGCTGGTACCAGTAAGTGATAGCTGCTCTTCTACCTTTTGAGCAGCCCAGCCCAAAAGAGGCAACTTTCTCCCAGCCTGAGTCCCACTTCTCAAAGCAATCAGAAGAGCTCTCTTGAGTACAGGCATTTTCTTTCTCTGAGGATTATACATGTATGGACATGAGTTAAGCACTTTCATGATCTTGTTTGTGGGAGAAGAAACTAAGGCTCAATACTGACTTGCTCAGGTAGACACAATAAGTGACTAAGTCAGAAAGGTATCTCAGATCTGTGATAATCCCAAATCTTGCCTTTTCCGATGCAGTTCCACAGTTGATCGGTCCTGAATGGGATTTCAGGATGTGATAAGAGGAGACAACAATGTCACAGATTGGCTACCAAGGTAGAAGGCTTTCAGTCCAGATCATATAATCTATTGGCCTTGTAGTGAAGTTTGGAGTCCAGCTGATAGACCCAACTTGACCTTGTAGTGAAGTTTCTGCTCCACCTCCCATGCCAGACCAAGGAGTAAAGGTTCTAATTTGTGTATCAGCACTCTCCCACCCTCACTGCCACCTTTTTCTACCAGATGGCCAGTTTCTCCTGCATCCAAAATGTAGGGTAGAAAGTATGGGTGTGGTATTTGAGAACTTATTCAAAATACTAAGTTCTCAAGGAACACTCTTCTGCAATGCCAGAAGTGCAGCTACTGCATCATCTCATTATTGTGGGGACCTGGGTTTCTTCAGTCCTGCCACAACGTGCCCTGACTTTACAGTTGAGGGAAGCCTCGCCTTTTTTCTACAGTAGTTTCTTGAAGCAAGGAATTCAGAATAAAGAAGATTCAAAAAGTGGGGCCTGGCCAGAAGAGGGTGGCTAGATAAGGAATGTGCAGGTCTGAGAGGACAGAGGATTTTTTTAAAAAGTATGAAAACAAAGATAAAGGAAAGAGGAAGTCATTGAAGAGATCAGTGTAAACTCTAAAGAATGGAGGAAATCTAAGGAGCATTAATTTATCAAGCAAAATGTGGAGGAGTATTACGGCTGTGGCTCCAGAATTGACGCACGGAAACAACTTCAGGGTAATGATCTCCTTGGTAGGTAGGTGTAGCACACTTGTCTGGAAGCTGCCTTTGCAATGTGTTCTTACTGAGGTTGCATATTTCTGGAGAATAGTTTGCAGGGGAGGGAAGAAGATGCTAGGGATTAACAAGGAAAATCTGATTGCTCTCTAAAACCACTCCTTGGCACCATTGCCACCAATGAATGACATTTACAATGTGCTTCCTCTGTGCCTGAGAAGATGAGATTAAAGAAGCAAACAACAGAAAGTAAAGGAGAAAAAGCAAAGGGGTCAAAGGTGGTAACAAGTTAAACTTCCCTGGCAGGAATGGTGACACACAAGCTTTGTGTTCTGCTACCCAGTGAGTACAAAATGACTAACTGAAGATCTGGTAAGCGGAAGTTCAAGAAAACAGTGGCTTATAATCCAGAATTTTCTTTTATAGAACTATCAGGCTCAGGCCCACTCACACCAACAGCATCATGAGGTCTGAATTTAAAGGATACCAAATATGTCTGAATATACACATATGTGCACATACACACATGCATGTTTGTATATGTGTATGTATTGAGGTATATGTGTGTATGTGTGGGTTCACAGAGAGGAACATTTTTCTCTCCTGGCATGCAGATCCATGGCACATCCATGGATAACACATGCAGTGTTGTGCTCTCTGTCTGGTGTCCAGCTATGAATGAGTCTCCCCCTGATTGGGGAAGGCCAACTTAACCTCAGCTGTCTCCCCTCCAGGATCTACTTTCCAGTGTCTGCTCTGCCCTGCCTGGCTGGGGATGTGTTTTTCTTTTCTGCGTTTTTTTTTTGTTTTGTTTTGTTTTCCCTCTGCCTAACCTTAGCCTCAGCTGCTATTTCCTCAACAACATCCGAAGGGGGAAAGCAATCATTGGTTTGCAAAGAATCTCTGAGCCAATGAAATTTTAGCCCAGCTATTGTTTCCAGATGCCTAAAGGAGATTTGTCCATAGATGGAGCAAAACCTGTATTGGCCGGAATATTTGAGAATGGACAGATAATAACAGTTTTCCCATGAATTGAACATTTTAATTTTGATTCTTTGTTGAAATAATCTCTAATATACAGAATCTCTTTCTTGCTTCAGAATCCAAGGCCCAGTGAAATGGAGTCTGTGTTTGATGACTAAGGATCTGCTTTCTGAATATTAACCATAACGGGGGCTGTGCATTTAGCACAATGGTTATGCCATCACTTGTCATACCTGCATCCCATTTTGAAGTACCTGCATTTGAATCCTGGCTTGCTTGTTTATTATCATTTCCTACTTATATACACCCTGAGAGACATCAAGTGATGGCTCAGGTTCACCTCACTACCTACATGGGAGACCCAGGTTCAGTTTTAGGTACCTGACTTCAGCTTAGCTCAGCCCTGACTATTCTCTCTCTCTCTCTCTCTAATAAAGAATAAAATGAGCAGAAATTAAATAAACACAGACCTTAATATTTAGCCTCATAGAGACATAGTATGGTATAGCAATGCAAACACCAACTCCCAGAATTTAGAGGATGTGGCATTTGCTTCCTATGCAGACAATTACTAGTTAGTGACTCTGGGCAGTAGCTCATCTTTGATAAGCCTGGCTTTCCTCATCTGTAAAATGGGCTGATGCTATTTCTATAAAATGATGAAAATGCATGTTGAACCCATACCATCCCTTGAAAATGACTGAAATTAGCTCCTCGTGTTGACTTATTTCATCATTCTATGTCTCTTTCTCCAAATAGCTTTGTGGAGGAAAAAAATGTATTTGACCAGTTGATGGGTCTGAAAGATTGTATCTTTCTTGGTTGAACTTCATGTGTCCCATTTCATCACTCAGGCATTAACTCCTGGGGACATACTGTGACTGTGTTTACCCAAATCATTCTGGTCCCTTGGCTTGGATTTTGTTGTAAGTACCTCATCAGTGCTTAGTCATGTTCAGTAATAGTGCCAATGCTGATGCCTTGGCCATGCCAGCCCTGGGCCAGGTGGTCGGCTTAAACAGTATCCTTTCTTTACCATCTCTGAACCAGCACAGTGCCTGGCTCACAGTGAATGCTTAGCAAGCGATAGTTGCTATTCCTGATGTGATAATTCTTTGGGAGCTATCCAGAAATAGAGGAAGCCAATAGAAATAAATAAGGGGTTTCCAATTCCATTATTATTGCAGAATTGTAAGTAAAATCATAGTGAGGGGGTAGTAGATCTGGAAGAGATCTTACAGATGAGGAAACAAAGGCTAGCTGGTCCCAAATCAGGCCATATGAATGCAGCCAGTCTAACCACTCTCTCTTCTGAGGGAACTGAGGAAAAGGATCCAGAGAGGAAAAAGCTGAAATTTGTAGGCTCAACTCAATATTTATGTCCACCTGTAAGCTGATATTAACTAAACTTTTAGACTAGAGGAAGGACTGAATTTCAAGGTGAGATTCAGGCTTAGGTGACTTGGGAGAACCTGAAGTCTTGATAGAACACCCAAACCAGGAGATAACTGACCAGGGCTGGAACAGAGGGTGGTAGTGGTGGCCTATGTTTCTCTTTAAAGATATTCAGCCTCCTTCCCTATTTTGCCTAAGGATACTGTGGCTACAGGGTGCTGTTTACGATGTTCCAGAGGGTTCTCACAGGGTGCCTCAGAAAATCTCTTGGTGGTCCCAAGAGCCAGCTAGGTAGCCTATGGCTGTTGACATCTTGGCTCACTGATTCTGCAGACAGCGTTGAGTTGGGAATGACCAGAAGCAACCACTGCGGAGAGGATTCTGTGGTGAGAGCCAGGCAAGCGGCTCACCCAGCATAGGACTGTTTTAGAGAAATATTCCCATCTGGATAGTTCTAGAGAAGCAAGTCTGGGTAATGATAAACTATGAATTTTATGCATGAGCTGAACATTGAAAAACCTCAGCCCCAAGCTCGCGGCTAGCATCTGAGCCAAATCCCACTCACACAGCATTTAATAAGCTTCCTGACAGATCCCAGTAAAAGGGAGACGAATTTATGAGATTGATTAGCTAATACCCAAGCGCTATGCTTACTCCATGATCCAGGAGCATCAGGCCAGGGCCTCTAGACTCCACCAAAAAGAGTCTGCAGTTGCTGCAATGACAGGTAGACCTGGGACTTCCACCTGGTGAGGAGCACTGAGCTAAGCAGCTCCTGCTCTCAGGCTTGCTTCCTAGCTCTGCAGACTTTCCATCCTTGGATGCATCTGAGCCTTGGTAAGAGTTATTCTCATCTTGGCCCTCCATTCCCCATTACAGCCTCCAACTTACTCGTCTCTACCAACCCAAAGCGTGCCAGTCCCTCAAGATTTGCCTTCTCTAGGAAGCTTTCCCTGAAGATTAGAGTGTTCAGTGAGCTTTCCCCTGTCTCTGCTCCAAAAGCTCAGTATCATTCAAACACAGTTAATCACAGAGCTCGACAAAAATTTAGCTAGTACCAGTCATATATGTTTGTAAATGCTAGATTTCTTCAATCACCAAAGTAATACATACTCATTATAATGAGTGAAAAAAAAAATGGAGCGGTTGTCAGAAGAAAGTAATTTCCTTCTGAAGTCACTCAAATACCATCCCTTCAGAACACCAATATCACCAAGTCCCTGAATTCTGTGCATTCCCACTGTAAGGAAACAGACCCAGAGAGGTGAAGTGATATTTTAAAGACCACACAGCTAATAGTAGGATCCAGGAACCTAGGCTCCCAGTTTCCAAGCCAGGATACTTATGATTCCATTGCCTCCTAAGAACCTTGTCACCCTAGGTGAACTGTAATCTCATTTGATGTGTGTGTGTGTGTGTGTGTGTGTAGTGGGAATGAACTCCCAGAATAAAAAAAACAAAAAACAAAGCATGTGTTCTGCCTTACATTTTCCACAACACCTAGCACAGTTCTGAGCATCTGGCCTAGGATGTTTACTAAATGTTTGTCTCCTTGTTTTCAGTCCTTTCTGAAACAAGGTGCAATGTAAATAAAGAAAAGGAAAATATTTGACTCAGTGCCTGGTTTTGCTAGACTGTGAAGCTGAGCTATGCAATCATACAGAAATTGATTGTTAAGATGACTGGAAGAAAAGCAGCTGAAGATTGGAGTGATTGGTGGCTGTGTGGAGTTATCCGGAGGCAATGACAGCTGTTAAGAGGAAGGAGCTCGACTGCCTGAGGGGCTTGTGCTTTGTGCTATGCAAACAGAAGCGGGAGCCTGGTTTGCGGGTTGGGGTAGTGCTGAGAATGAGGAGCAAGATGCCTGGGTACCCCACTAAATTATTGGGCATGTGTTTCTCTCTGCACCTGCAACCACTGGCCAAGTTAAGGGCTGCTGTCCTCCCAGTGCTGCTGAAAGACCCCCTCCTCCCAACCTCGGCTGCTGGCAGCTCTTTAATGGTTCAAGTCAGGAGAACCTGTTTTATGGCCTTTATATTCCTTTGTGGAGGTACAGGGCTGGGACTTGTACGGATTTATTTGATGGGGTTTGTTTATTGCTAATCAGTTTTGAGACTGGAGGAGACCAGGCTGGAATTAAGGATATTGCCTCCACCCATGAGAATCAATGGATTGCTGCCTGCCTTTGGGAGTTACATAGGGGTTGAAAGCTGACTCTGGCCACACCAGGTGCTCTTGAGACAGAACCTCTGGAACATCATAAACACTAATTAAATTTTCTAGTTGAAGCAAACTTTTAGGATCATAAGTGCCTCACATTAATACAGCACTTTTGTAGTTTGTGAAATGACTATGTGTGACTCATTCCCCTCATTTTAGATGTAGAAACCTTTATTGAAGACCCTGCCAATTAGAGAGTATATAGTTGTTCATTTATTTGGTGTGTGAATGCCATTGATGTAGTTATGTAGAAATATTCTAATTTTTATGAAATGAATGGTGCAAGATTTAAGGGATGAAAATGCATGGTGTTTCAAATCTTAAACACGATATATCATTTTAAGAATTAGGGGTTAGGGAAGAAAAAATCATTGTTCAAAGAAATAGAACTTCTGTTGGGATGATGAGAAAGTTCTGGAAATAGATGGTGGTGAAGGTTATACACTATTGAGAAGGACCTGATGCCACTGAACTCTAGACATAAAAATGGTTGGAATGATCAATTTTGTTACACGTATATTACCTCAGGTTTATTACACATGTATGCACACACCGATGCACATAAACAGGGTCTTTAAGAAGTTCCTGGAAAACGCCCACTTATCTTTTAATTTCACAATTCCACGAAATAGTTACCTGTGTGTGTGTGTGTGTACAAGGGTACTTTAAAAGTTACGGTATAGTAGGTTAAGCCTCCAACTGCTATGCTGACATCCTATGTGGATGCTGGTTAACGTCACACTGTTCCACTTCTGATCCAGCTTCCTGTTTATGGCCTGGGAAAGCAGCAGTGGGTGATTTAAGTCCTCAGGCCCCTGCACTCATGTGGAAAACTCACATGGAACCAACTTCTGGCTCCTGGCTTGACATCAGCTAAGTTCTGTCCATCATGGCCATTTGGAGAGTGAGCCAGCAGATGAAAGATCTCTATGTCTCTCCTTTTCTCTGTATCTCTGCTTTTCAAATAAAAATAAAATGAATCTTTAAAAAATTATGCCTTGTTTTCAGTTTGGGTATCTAAATAAACTTATCTTTTAATTTCATTTTCTGTGAACCTTTTGAAGTACCCTCAGACAGACATACACACACAGAGGGAGAAGAGGGGGAACTCAGAAAAGTGGCAAAAATTTGCAAAATTATTGAGTATAGATGACAAATATAAAGGTGATTGCTGTGTTGGTCTTAAAGTTACTTTAGCTGCTCTGCTTATTTGAAAACGCTCGTCTTGAAAGGTAAGGAATGAAGGAAACTCGTAGTGTGAACAGGCTTATGAAGAAATGAACCTGGCCATCTCTAGTGGTCAAAGACCATAACAAAGGTAAGTTCCTGGCCCCAAGAGCATGTGGAATATTAGGGCGCAGTGAAGGGGTCAGGACAATAAGTGTGTGGCTGTGTGGTCTGTTAACCAGCTAGATGGAAGAGCTGACTCAGTTGTTCATTCTGGTTGATACATGGAGACAGTAATTTAAAAAATTGTTACATGTTGCATGCTTAGGTAGCAATGCAACACAACTCACAGTTTGAGGAATCTTAAGGGGTCTGAGTCACTTAGAGATTGACTGTCCAATTTCTGCTCACACTTCCTACCAGCCATGGTGGTGCTTTAGGAGTCCTTCCTGGGTGAATGAAGCAGAGAAATTGCTGGAACCAGGATCTGTTCATTTGGGTTATCTCTGTGCAACCTCATCTGCATGTTGAAAATCTCATCAAACTGCTCATTCTCTAGGTGGGGGTCAGAAGAACTCTTTGAATGGTGACACACTGCAACTTGATGAGCCAAGATTTACTAAATAGAAATGTCAAAAGGAAAGACCCATGACTTAGGCACCCAGCCCTCCCTCAGTGTGCTCTGTGAGCTATTGGAGGATCTGGCCCAGCATGGGGCCCGCAAGATGTTATTGCCTAGAACAAGAAGGTGCCACCCATCTCACCACTCGCAGGACCTAGGGGTCGCTTCAGAACTCAACAAACAGAGCCATCATGTTGAAGTACAGTCTTCCAATCACATAGTGAACTGTAATTTGTGAAGATCACTTTGTCCCTGCTCTTGCCTTGCTAAACCTGTTCAGCATCCATCTCCCTGCTCTAGGGCTTCATCTATCTGAGCAGAGAGGTTTGTGATCCTCCCAGCGCACTTGGGAAAGGGACAGGGACTTCATTTGCATTTTCCCTTTGCCAGCATTTGCCTGGTGTCTGCCTTAATCACCATAAAGGATAAATGCCACCATGAGAATGAAGCAAAGCAGGGAGGGGGAAGAGGTGTTGGGGAGATACCGAGAGATCTAGTGCTTGAGCAAGCAGTGGAGTCTCACGGAAGGGAGCAGGCTGACAAGCTGGTCTGGAAAAAGAGCTGGCCTGAATGAATCCTCAGGGAGCTCTCACTTCATCTCCTAAATCTCGGGGACTTGAGCCTCTTGAAAATTAGATCTCCTTTCAAGGCATGGTGGATAGCCATTTTCCAAACTAATCGAGTCTGGGTCTAAAAGAAATCCAGCTGCAAGCAAGGGCTGATGCAATGGAGTTAAAACCAAAAAATGTGGGTGGGAGATTGGATAGAGCAGAAAAAGCCAGAATGTTAGTGATGACTTATTCGTTCCATTTCCTTTTCTTTACACATAAATAAACAAGAGGCTCAGTGCAGAAATGAGACTTACCCAAGGCCACCTAGCTAATTAGTCCAGGTGGAACCTTGGAAGCCTGCTCCAGTTCTTTGTTATAAATCACAACACACATTGTGCTGACAAGGAAAAGCTCCTAAGCCAGAAGTTCTTTTTCTCTCCAACATCTTTGCAAGGCAGCACTGATTGAAACCTAGTCTTGGAAATGGCTGCCCCCCTCTCCCTCCCTGGCTCACACCGCAGCAAGGTGGCCATGCTTGGAGTTGGGCCAAGCTCCAGTAGGTCCTCGCTCGCTCGCTCTCTCCAGGCTGCTCCCCCTCCCTGTCCTTTGTCAGCAGAGGCTTACTGGAAAGGCCACTCTGCAATGAAGATAATGTCAGTGAAATGCTTGTTAGTAGGGAGCCGCTGGCTGACTACAGGCCTGGCCATCTCCCTCATTCTTGCTTCGAGGCCCTCGATTTGTGTTGCACCTGGCACCACCTCCTCATTCCTTGGACTCTGAGCACAGGGGTCACTAGATTCTGCCTTAGGGCCATATTTTTCTCCTCACCCCAAGTTCTAGAGCCACGTGCTTTTGTGTTGGACTGCTAGAGAGGAAGATCCAGTGAGCACATCTTGGGCTGGGACCTTGTAGGCTTTGCAGGGTCCCAGAGCCTCTGAATGGAAGGGCACCTTACTCCGTTAATAGACATGAGAAAACAGAATATCACTATCATGGCAGCATAGCTTAATGTTCATTCTGGAGTAGAGCATGAGGGAACAGGAGTCCCTGGAGAGTTTCTTTGAATAGGAATACCGATACTACCATGTAGGGCTTGTTCAGAGGGGAGTCTAGGAGACAGATTGGATCGAGAAGAATTGCTTTCATGATGGAATAAAACTCAGTGGGATGTGATGCAATGGCTCAATGGCTAAACTCTCACATTGCAAGCACGGGGATCCCATGTGCGCAGCAGTTTGAATTCTGGCTGATCCATTTCCCAGCCAGCTCCCTGCTTGTGGCCTGGGAAAGCAGTAGAGGATAGCCCAAAGCCTTGGGACCTTACACCCATGTGGGAGACCTGGGAAAAGCTCAGCTCTGGCTATTGCAATCATTTGGGGAGTGAATGAGCGGATGGAAGATCTTTATCTCTGATCTGCCTTTAAAATAAAAATAAATTTAAAAAAGAATAAGACTCAGTGAAAACAAAGAGTTGCAGATTTGCTGATGGGCAGAGGGCCCCAGAAAAGACTCCCTCAAAACAAAATTTTAAAAATGGCAGCTCCATCCCAACCTCATAATATAGCTTCCCACTGGGCTGGGGTCCCAGCCAGGTTCACCATTGTCCCTGTCTGTATATCCAACCCTTTTCCAAACTTGTAAACCTATGAGGATATGGTGTTGGTAAGATCTAATAACTCAGTCTTCTGTAGCTGCCATTTAGAAAAGAGAGCTGTCTGCTACATTTGAGACAGCCACATACAGTTGTGCAAAGTATGAACTGTAAAATGGTAATTGGCCAAGGGGTTAAGTAGGAGTGGCAATCCAGTCCATTTTCTGCTCCTTAGACTCTATGTCCTGGTTCTAGGTTGATTCCACCGGGAAGAACAGGCACAGTTTTCATATTGTCTGGGGTGGGGTGCATTCACCCAGGGAGAAGTAGCATTTCCTAAGTGTTTTGTGCAGTTAGTGAAGAAACCACCAATGGTTCTGAATGCCATCAGCCATAAGCCCCAATGCCCTGCCATGCATAAGTTCTTCAGGACTCTCCCCATCCCTGTATACCCTCTGGACCCAGGCTGAGACCTGGTGTTGTTGTCAGCTATCTATCTGACCTATGGGCAGGAAATCTGGGGAGGCAGCTCTTTCAGGCTCTGAGGCCCATTTTTGCAATGATTACAAGATTCCTGGGCTCTCTTTGTTTTGAATTTTCTGCCCTTTTACCCTCCCCCACCTGTTGGGCTCAGCCATCACATCTCCAATACCCATTTCCCTCCTGGTTGAATGGTGCCAACTGTTTATATGAATCATGATTCTGACTGCTCTGTCCCCTGTCTTCTGTGCCCTGCCCTTCCAGCTGCCCTTTTTGTAATCAGCAGCCAGAACACATCCTGGGCCTGTCAGACCCTTTAATGCAAGGACTGAGTGTGGGTTAGGGCTCACCACGCTCCCTGCCCATGCTCCCTGCCCACTTGTCTGGATGGAAACCTGCTGTTGGTGCTTTTCACTGAAAAAAGAGCTTGCTCACTGGGGCTTTTGGTTTGAAAGCTTTGTCCTGTCCTCATAATGTCACAACAAGATCCTGCCAGCTGCACATACATCCTTCTCTAGGCAGGAACTATGACCTGGCCAGAAATAGGCAGTAGAAAACCATGCAGTGAGAAGGGGTGTGGGGACAGGCCAAGACCCAGGGGACCAGACCAGCTCCTTCCAGCTGTGCTCAATGCCCCCTCACTCCCAACCTGCCTTACTGCACAGACCTACGGTTTCCAAATGAGCTCACTGGGCTCTCCCAGAGACCAGGGATTATGGTGCCATATGGGCCTGAAGTGAACTTCCCAACAGAGTGCTGCTGGAGAAGAATGGAGCCTCCAGTCAGGACCTGCACTGGGCCAGCCAGGGAGAGGCCCAGAAGGAAAGAGTCATGCTCCCTAACCCTCTCAGCTCCCAAAGGAGGCCATCGTCTTCTTGGCTAAGCCCCTTCATGTGAAGGCCTGCAAAAGTCCTTGAATAAAGCGTATGAATGAAACAGCTAAGCATTTCCCTCCACTGCCTCCTTCCTCCTCCCCAAATCTCAGAGCTGGAAGGAGCCAGACAGTGGAAAAAGGGGTGGGGAATGAAAGCCGAGGGCCTGCTATCAATCTTCTGCCCTGACAAGCTGCGTCATCGCTGGCTCCAGCTGGTTCCCTTGGGGCAGGGGGTGGGGAGCTTGATGTAGGTCTTAGCTTGGAAGAACAGGAGAAAATAGAGACAGGCAGTCCACGTACTGGGTCTTAGAGCCAGGATCTGGGCCAAGGCAGAAGGCTGAGGTGCCCATGGAGCAGGAATCAATGAGAGCCAAGTCCAGCAACCACAAGTCCTCTAAGAAAAGTCCAGACGAGGGCAAGTCCAGCAGAGAGTGGATACTGAACAGGCAGCCAACCTTTGTAGAGTCTAGCACCAGGTTCTGTGCTGCATATAAGGGCCACTGGGACCAGTAACAGCCTAGTCAGTGTTCCGGAGGTAGCTGCAAATCCCAGCAGTTGCCATTATCTAATTGGGAAGGCCACAAATCCAGTTGTGTCAAGACAAGGGGCTTATAAAGGGGAGACAACCAGAGATTGTTTTGCTGTCTGTCAGAAATGTCTGCCTCCAAATTCTTCTGAACTCTCCTGGAAAGAACCACAGACCCTGAAAGAATGTTCCAATTTAGTCACGCCAGTGGGCTAAGCCAACCACGTAGTTTGGTAAGGGGGAAGGGGTGGGGAAGGCGCTTTGGACTGAAGTGAGCTTCTATTCTCCTGCGTGGAGCTTGGGCTCCTCTGCTGGTGAGGGAGTTCTTCAGAAAACTACTCCAGGACTAGCTGAGTTTCTGCAGGAGTCCCCTGTAGAAATTTGTAGATGGTGATTTTTTTTTTTCAGCAGGTGGGGCATATCGGGGCAGGGTGTTGGGGAAAGGCTGAGGCACAGGACTGAGGTCCCAGACAACCACCTCCCAGCTACTGAGAGGGAGTCTGCACCAAATTAAACGTTTTCGTCCTTTTCTGAGAGCGTGACTGTTGCCAAGTTTTGTTAGAGACTATGTGTATTTCTTCTTGAGTTTAATTGGCTTACTAGGTTTTAAAAAGTACCTCAGTCTTGCGTTTGATACAAAATATATCTGTGAAGCTCTGAAAAGATTCTGAGAATTAACACTTTTCATCCTGATCTACAGTTTCCAGTCTGCTCAATGCTAGCTAGGGAATTCCAGGCACCTGGTTCCCATGTGGTTAACTGGTTCCCAGCAACCACAAAGGCTTCAGTTTCTGTTATTTTCCTTTAAACCTAGGCCATTGGCCTAGTGAAAAGGGCAGGAATGGAGGGAAGAGGAGGGGAGCAGGGGTCTAGAGGAAAGAGTGCTGTTCCTTTTGGCTGGAGTCTAGCCTGCTTAACAGCTGGGGGGCACACATTTGTTTCATTTAATTTCAGGAGGTGAGACAAAATGATCCACCCCTCTGACCAAGATCTGTAAAACCCAGGGTATTGATGCCTGCAATACACCTTTTTTGCCTGGCTGCAATGGCTAAGCTGCTGTTACAGTACTGACTCCTCTTGTCCACGATGCAGTTAACTTTCTTTTTAAGATTTCTATTATTTGTTTGTTTTTATTTGAAATGCAGAATTACAGAGGGAAGGAGAGATAGAGAAGGTTTTCCATCTGTTAGTTCATTCCCCTAATGACCACAATTGTCAGGGATCAGGGTTAGGCCAAAGCCAGGAACCAGGAGCTTCTTCCAGATCTCCCACATGGATGCAAGTGACCAACACTTGGGCCATCTTCTGCTGCTTTTCCAGGCTTGTAGGCAGGGAGCTGGATTGGAAGTGGATCAGCCAGGACTTGAACCCATATTGACTCCAGCTTCGCAGATGGTAGCTTTATCTACTATGCCACATCATAGGCCCAGGTTAGGGAGCTTTTGGAACGTGTTGGTATCAGACCCCACCCCAGGCTAATTCCATCCTAATCTCTCAAGAGATGCCATGGGGAAAGCTACAGCTTTCCAAAGCTTCCCCAAATAATTGTACTTTGCAGCGGTTAAGAAGTGCTCATTTATAGTATCTGTTTGTTGCATCTTTCCATGTCAACCAAAATGTAGAGGCTCACCCTCTTCCATAGCATCACTCAAAAAACCCTTCATCAAGGGAGTGTATGTAGAAGACTTGGTGGGGGTGGGAGGCAGAGAACAGAGTAGCACGAACAAAAGACAATTTTACAGTAGGAACCGTAGCCCTAAAGAGGTCCCTTGGCAATTTTCTTAGTCAAGTAATCACTCTTCCATCCTGTTCCTCACTTTCTCTTCCTTCTCATCTGCTCCTCTGCTCTCTGCCTCACTACCTTTAGGTTTTGTTCAATGTTACCATACAATGTTAAGCTCTTTCCTCCTTTGCTTTGGCTCCTGCCTACCCATACTGTCTAGGCCAGCAGCTTATCAAAATATTATCTTAAAGATAGTCCCAGTTCCTGCCCGAAGAAGGATTCTGCTGCCAGCAGATGAGATAATTGCAATTTCACCCAAGAGCCACATGGCTTTGACAAGGACCCTGAATGGCCTCATCATTCTATCTCCATTGACTCTGAGAACTCTCGCAGATGCCTATTTTCATGCAAAGAAGCAGGGTCCAGATCTTGTAAGAGAGCCCCAAAGTTGGCAAAGCATTTCAAGAGTGATCAACTGTGTATCGTGTCAGTTTAAAGACTGACAAGGGCTTTCCCAAGTGCAGAGAAAAACATCCTTCATTCACAACTTAAACACTGTAGAGATACAATTACTACAAAAATACTTTGATACTGAAACATGATGCTTTCATTCAGTGAATATTTAATGTGCACCATCATATGCTAGTCACTGGATAGAATGGTGTCTGAAACCTGTGTGCCTGGCATTTGGTAGTCTGGTGGGTTTTGTTAATTTCTTATTAAAATGTATTATTTCCCCATAATTATATATGTAATATATATGTGTGTAATAATAGATAGATAGAGAGAGAGAGAGAGAGAGAGAGAGAGAGCAAAGGTGGAGAGAAACAGTGAGAATTCCATTTGCTGATTCACTCTCTAAATGCCCACAGTAACTGGGACTGGGCCAGATCTAAACCAGGAGCCAACTACTCACTGTGGGTGTCCTGGACTCTACCACTCGAGCCATAAGCACCTGCTACTTCCCAGTTGTACATGAGTAGGAAGTTAGAATCAGAAGTGTGGACAGGTACATAGTATATCAGGAAGGCTTTCCTGGGATTTCCCATGAATCCCACACTGGACAGTAAAGGCATCTCTGCCCCTTAAATTTTCCTTCCCAGAGCTCTGTTAAGCTCTTAGTGGTTGGATCACGAACTAATTAACAGCCACCACTATCTAGCATGTCAGAGTAGGTTTGCTGTTTTGCGTGCTTCATCTCACTTCACCTTCCCAATGGAAAGCTAGAGAGCATTATCACCTGCATTTTACCGTGGAGAAAACTGACTACCTACCATTAGGTAACCGAATCAGGATTCAAACCCAAGACTACTTGACCCCAGTGCCATTCAAACCACACTCCTATCTGAGGCCAACCCCAAAATACAACTGAGGGACTACATAATCCTTCACCATCACTAAACAGCATCACTGTCGTCATGTCATCAATTCAGCTACCATTATCAGAAACTTTCTTTGTTCTAAGAATTGTGCTAAAATGGCTTCAAGAAAAATAAATAGTAGGAGTTAATAGTGGTTGAATTTATATGTGTTGGGCACTGTATTTAAAACCTCTTAGAAGGATTGTATTAATCATTGCCACAAGCATATTCTTCTGAAGCAGATAATATTCTTAGCCCTGCTGTAGAGATGAGAAAACTGAAGCTTACATAGGCCGATTTACCTCCTCCTCCATGACCTCATGGCTAGTGACAGGTTTGAATGTGACTTCTGTGTGATTGTCGACCCTTACTGTCTAGGCTATACTGCCTCACATTAGAGGTTCTGCCCTAAAAGAGAGAGTGTGCCATCTCTTTATGCTAGCTTTTTGGGAGGGAGCACTGCTTACCACTGGCTTTTGATCATCAGAGAGCTCCCTTGGACCCATCTGTTAACCAGGACAGTGGCTGGAGTGGCAGGCCTCCGTGAGTGAGAGCACATGCTCTCCTGATGAACCAACAACCCAGGCCCTTTCCATTTGGCAGCCAATACCAGCAGAATAGGAAATCTGGCCAAGCAATTTTTATAGCAGAACTTGGAAAAAATATGGTAGCTGAGCCCTGTTTAGGTGGAGGCCATGTAAACAAGATGACTCTCATGGTGGTGTTTTTCCCCCTCTACATTCAAAGGAGTAGGACTTCACAGAGTATGGGTTCTGTGATTATTATACTCACAGGACCCTGCATGCTAGCATTTTTTGCTGATGCCCACTTTTTCCTCCTCACCCCAGCTAGCCTAAGTCCCTCAGCTCTAGTTGTTGTTTGCCCATCATCTAATTTCATTCCTCTTTGGAAAATGCCGGTACCTCTTTGCTCCAAATTTCTTCGCTTTTCCCTGCTTTCATTTCAGCCCAAGCCACATTAAGGTTGTAAAGCACTTTGGCAGGTAGTGAGTAAGGCAGGATGGTAAATAGAGTTTTATGCTATTTTGCCATCATTGAGCCAGGTGTTTTTCAAAACCAGTGGCAGTTCATAGCCCTGGCAAACCTATGCCTCTGCAGAGCTATTAACCAGCTGCAGATGAGGTTCTATGGCCATGACCCCAAATGTACATTCCTTAGATAATTCTAAGTCACTCCAAGTGTGGTAGTATTTGAGTAGCGATTCCCAAGCTGGCATCCATGGTTCCCTTAATGTTAGATGTTAACAAAATGCCATGGAGAGAAAAAGATCACTGGGTACAAATGGCTTGGGTGAATTTTGAATTAAATAAACTAAACTTTTGCTATAGGATTTAACAGGGCCCTTAATATGCTAATAAGAATCATGCATCTCCATGAAGACCTTTATAGTCTTGCCATTCAAAGTGTGATCCAAGACCTGGCAGCATATTCATCACCTGGGCACTAGCTGGAAATACAAAACCTCAGGCCTCTCTCCTAGATTTCTGAGTCAGAAAAGAGCCTCTGGTGATGTGAACACATATTAAATTTTAAAAAGCACTGATTTAGACTACATGGCATTTCTCAAACTTTTCTTTCGTCCATGAAATTTCTTTATGAAGACTCATGCTCTCTGAAATATGGGGGTGGGGGAGTTCTTCAAAAAGTTCATGGAAATATTAATTATGGGGAAAAAAGTATGCATGGACTTGAAAATATTTGGTTCTAAATCAATTTATCTTTGAATTCCATTTTCCCAAAACTTTAAAAAATTCTCTTATACCAAGATTATAATGACATTCCTAAGAATTTTTATTGTTTGACCTCTCCATGAAAAGACATTAGGCAACACAACATTTAGAAATTATGAGACTGATTCTTTGTGTGCTACCTAAAAACTCACTTGACAACTGGTTCAAGTCTTCTAAGTGTTGTGTTATTAGAAAGTCTTCCCATACCCCCTTGCTCCCAATTAACTCAATTCCTGGGGCCTATTTAAGCCACCTCACTGCTGTGCTGCTTTGTCTGTTCTCTGGCCCAGATCAACCTGTTCATTTCTTAAACCCAGCAGTTTCTCTGGAGTACTAGAGCTCAGGGTCTCAGCATCTAAAGAATGTGCCACAGTCCCCCTGCTGTAGAACACTATAAAGGCAATTTTATAGAGGCTGGGCAACTTTTCAGTCCGACGTGTTCCGTTCAGTTAAGCTGTCGTTGTTTTTCTTTCAAGCCTTCAAGCTATTGTGCCAAACATCAGAATAACACTAGCTATTTTGTATTCAGATCTTGCCACTCATTTGGGGGCATTGTTAATATTTTATAAGAAAATTCTCATTTTTCCACTCACATTTGTGATTTTCAAGTGTGTTGCTACATTGCATTCATAAACATGATTTTTATTAAGTCTCAGGGCCCCGTTTCTTTTCTCCTTTGAGAAACACATGGTCAATTTTATGCTAAAAGTTAAATGGGAAGATAAATTGTGTTATATGAAATTTTGATTTGCAAGAGGCTCATCCAGTACGGACCCATTCTGTACAGTCAGGTGCTTCTGGCCCTAACCTCTGCTTAGGACATACGAGAGGCTCTCAGTAAGGTTTCTTGCAGGTTGTCATCAAGAGCCTTCCTTTCCAGTGGCCACTTTGGGTGACTGGCCAGGATTGCTTGCTTGAGTGCAGCTAGAGGTGAGACAAGCCTGCTGTTTGGTACCTAGAGATATGTGAAATTGAGACCACATTGTTAGACCTGTAGGCCCCAAGGGCCTGCCTACTAGGGGGGTTTAGTGTGGTGTGTCTGACCTCTCCGATATGCCCATATGAACAGAAACAGCAGAGTAAGGGGAAAAGGGACTGTGGGAACATGTCTTCACATTTGCTTGGGAGATCCAAAGCTCATTTAACTTTCTTGCTTGGTGATAACTGGAAATGCTGTGGTTCAGAGTCCCATTGGAATTTTTTTTGAAGTTTAAGTTTTGTTTGAAAGGCAGATTTTTCAGAGAGAAGCAGCGAAGAGAGAAAGGTCTTCCATCTGTTGCTTCACTCCCCAAATAGTCACAATGGCTGGAGCTGAGCCAATCTAAAACCAGGAGCTTCGTCTGGGTCTTCATGTGGGTACATGGGCCCAAGGACCTGCGCCACTCTTCACTGCTTTCCCAGGTCATTAGCAGGGAGCTAGATGGGAAGTAGAACAGCAGGGACTCAACTGGTACCCTTATGGGATGCTGGTGTCACAAATAGAAGGTTAATATGCTATGCCATGGTGCCAGGTCTGCCCCATCTGTTTACATCTAAATGCAAACCCACCTGGGAAAGGTAACTGTTGTTGCCAGTGGCTTCTAACTTGTTCATGCATCAATATCTATTTGTGATGCCAAATATTTAGGACACCCTGGTGGTTATACTTGATTTTTTTTTCTCTCCAGTGACAATCCACAGTTGGCATATTTAGGAACTTTCCTTGCAAGAAATCTGTAGGCCTTTCAAGGCAATGAAAGCACACAGAATGTTCTCTGTAATTTATGCCTGGGCATAAATGAATAATAGTGGCTATAATTTTTTTTAATTTTATTTTTGATAATGTTTAATAGTTGATTAGGATGTGAAAGATCGAGGGTTAGAGAAAATTGGGTGTGATCATTGTTTCCAAATTTTCTACTTCCTCCTCTATTTCTGGGGGAAGGGAGCAGATGAGGGGGGAATGCCCAACCTCCCACTGCCCCAGTACCCTGGGATTGGAAAAGGTGTCAACTCAGGGTCCCATTGTGGTACACACTCTGAGGGTTCTGTAAAGGTGGTTTTGATAGTTCTGAAATGCTGTCAATCTTGCCAATCCAAGGATAAGGAGACCCTTTCAATGTCCATTGGCTGACATAGTCAAACTTACAGTCTGCATTCAACAAGAATTTTGCTGTCACAGTTTGGCTGGAGAAGCTGTTCAATTTTTTTGGTTCTTCTTTCTCTGCTGTGGTACCAGATGTCTTCTGCAGGCCCCAAGGGACTGCCATATCCTCCGTGTGCATCAGGGCCTGCTGTCCACAGCTCCGTCTCCATCTTTTCCGCTGAGGAGGAACAGTTCTCACAGGAGGACCCAAGGACCTGGGCCAGGTGACCCAAGCCCCACCAAACTCCTCGTCACTGGGATTTATGGACCCAGCACCCACCACACAGGCAAGCCCAGAGACCTGGGCCAGGTGACCCAGGCTCCACTGGACCCCCCACCTCCGGCGCTCATGGTCCTGGCACCCACCACACCCAGACTGGCATGGCTTGCCTCACCTAGGCATCCACCAGTGGGTGTTGCAGTCTGACTTGGTCCAGCCTGCTCCCATTTCCAGCTCCCACTGGTGAGTGATAGTGGCTACCATTTCTTGAACATTAGGTATATGCCAGGCACCAGGATTAACAATTTATATGTGTTATCTCATTTAATTTTCACAATATCTTTTTAAATATAAATAATTTATTTTTCATGATATAGTTGCCTAGTAATCTTATTATTTCCATTTGACAGATAATGAAATTGAGACTCCAAGTAGCAGGTGATTTACTCAAAGCAACTCACGTGGGCCCAGATCTGCACATTTCTCAAGTTGTGCTCTTTATTCCTCAGGCTGGGAGACTGGTTTTGATAGCAGAGAGCTCTGCAGAGGCCCTGAATTCTGAGGTAGTCAGTGGAGGGACTAGGAAAGGAGGACTGCCAGACATGAATGATTATTTTGTATTTTTTACCTAAGACCACAAACAAGGTTTAGCTATGTCTGCTAGCCCACTAGACAATTTAATATCAGACTCCACTCCTGAATCTGCCTCTACACACAGAAGCTTTCATGTCCACAGTCACAAACACTCCCATCAGTGCTAGTCTTCTGTACACTCCTTGGTCACCCCAGGTACATTACATATCTGAGCCTTTGGTCGTGCTACTCTTTTGCTCATGCCTGACAGCCTCCTGCTGCCACCACACACTCACTTGATAGTGATGTGGCTTGTTTTTCTCTTTTCCTTTGGCTCTTTGCCCAGTTGTCCCTTTGTCAATAGGCTCTTTGCTGACCACCATATTTTAAATTGTAACTGCCCATCTCCATACTTATTTCCTCTTTCCTTACTTCACTTCTCCCTAAAGCACCTACTCTCTGAATCATTATGCAATTTTACCAATGTATTTGTTGATTGCCTGTGTTTTCTCACCTTAATGCAAGCTCCACGAGATTGGGATAGTTCATCCGTTTTGTTCTCTGCATTATCTTTAGTGTGTAGTACCTAGTAGGAGCTCAGTAAACATGTGTAAAATGATTGATTGAATTTGAAAATGATTTTAGATTTGACTTCTCACATCCTCCCATATCTACCAAGTCACACAGAACTCTGGAGATCAAATAGAATGGAAACAGATGAGAGAATGTGTGATCTCACAAGTGAGATGACATGGGCTCGGAGTACCCTGTGAACAAAAGACTTCAGATTCTGGATACCTCTGGACAGCACTCATACTCCAGTATCTACTGATTTAGAGACTCATAATATCCATGCACTAACATGAATGTGATGATATTTTAAAATGTGTTTAACCTAGTGGTTAAGATGCTCATATCTTGCAATAACATGATTAAGTACCCAGCTATGGCTCCTGAGTGTAGATTTTTGCCATTGTACACCCTGGAAGGAAGTGGAAGTGGGTATTATGTGTAATTGAGTTTCAACCAGCCACACGGTAGGCCTGAATAGCATTCCAAGCTCCCAGCTACCACCCCAATCCACTTCTATCTGTTGTTGATGTCGGAAGAATGAAACAGTAGATAGGAGGCACCATTTATTTATCTTGCTCTTTCTGTTTTTCAAATAAATTTAAAAAGCAATAATAAAAATGAATGTGCATTTTGTTAATCACTATAACATCTATCTAGTATTTGGAAAGGAATAATACAAATATGTGAGATGTCTCAGGACATTGCTTCCATACCTGGTCTAGCATTTAGCAGTCAGTTTGATTTCAGGCATTACAACATATTACCTTTGTGGTCTTGAGCAAACTGCTTATACCTCTGCTTCAGATATTAAAAAACAGATTTATTTATTTTTTATTAGAAAGGCAGATCAGATTTATGGAGAGAAAGAGAGACACAGAGAACGATCTTCCAGCAGCTGGTTCACTCTCTAAATGGCTGCAATGGCTGGAGCTGAGCTGACCTGAAGCCAAGAGCCAGGAGTTTCTTCTGGGTCTCCCATGCGGGTGCAGGGCCCCAAGGCTTTGAACCATTATCAACTGTTTTCCCAGGCCAGAAGCAGGGAGCTGTATAGGAAGTGGAGCTGCCAAGAGATGAACCAGCATTCATACAGCATTCCGGCGTTTGAAAGGTGAGAATTTAGCCACTAAGCCACTGCACCAGGCCCTACCTCAGATCTTCATTTGCAGAAGAGGGCTAATGATAATGCCAAGCTCACCATTTTGTCAGGAAGATTCACTGTGCCTGCAGAGCTCATGTAAGGTAGCTGGCATGTAGCAAATACTCCTAGTTTGTGGGAGTTACACTAATTTTCATCATCATGTTATTGTTTGAGTCCACACATTTGTTCTTCTTCTTTGTGTATGAGTTTGCATCCCTATTACAGTACTCTCTTAGCCTTCGGGGTCCTGGGCATATAGACTGGGAGTGAGTACAGCAAACACTAAATGTTATTGGCTGTCCAAGAACATGGATTTGCATTATCACAGGAGCCCAGGCATAATGAAAATAAGAAGATAGACTGGAGTGAGTGGTCATTGTTATCTTGAGGTGATCACTATACAGACACATACAGAGAGGAAGCCAGTAGCTACATGGAAGTCCTTCCAACACTTTGAGACACTTCTAGCTAACAGTTGCTCAGGAAGGCAGATAAAGATAGTTATTACTGAAGATCAGGGATGCAAGTTCCAAGTATTTTATCACCTCAGAGTGTTAGCTCTTCAGACGTGATGAGGTTGCTATGATCACTACTGCCTGGCCTTGCCTTCCAGAAAGAATTCTGTGCCCATTCACAGAAGGCTGGGTCTGCATGCCCAGCAGTTCACAGCCATTATTTCTCCATACATGGAGACTCCAGGAAGCAGTTTGGAAGACTCCTGTGGCTGCAGCTCAAGAAGCTGTCATCTGCACCCTAGGGAGTACTGAGTTGGGCAGCAGCAGTTGGGTAGTCAGTGGATTAGGATGCTCTCCTCCCTGGCACTTTATTGCTGTGCCCTACAGGACAAGGAGGCACAGAGTGGGTTAACCAAGGAGCTTGGTGAGCCCTGTTGGTTCAGGAGATCACACAAGAAGGAGGCCAAGGATGGATGCTGTGGGCTGAGAGAGGAGTGGCCACCCCCTAAGGCTACACATTATTAGACAGGAACTAACTAGTCCACCCGTGGAGAGAGCACACAAGCTGTGCCCATAGGCTGATTGATTTGATGAGGAAGTTGGGTACATCCTGTGATTTTTGCTCAGAATGGGCAATAGAACCAATTAAACTTCACCTTCTGGGAACCCTAGCTTTTGGGTTAATTTTAGGTAGCTAATCTTGGTGGGAAAATAAAAACTCTGGTGGAACTTGACATTATGCCATAAAGAGACTGTTTCTTCTTGACCTTCAAGTAGAATGCTCAAACTCTAGGGTAAACCAGGAGCTTTTGTCCCCAAACCAAAGACTTTAAAAATGGTAGTCTTATCAGTCCTATGCCAAATGACTGGGAACCCTCCCCATTTCTCTGGCCTTCTTGACTCCATTGTAATTGCCATGCAGTGGACCATTTATAACTGTCCAGCCCCTCTCTGAGCCTGATGGGGAGTTCTGCTCTGGGGCCTCATTTGCATAGTCAAATGCAGACTGGCATCTGTCAGCTTAGCACCTCAAGCCAAGGATCTGGAGCCGTGACGGGCAACCTTCTGGGCAAATACCCTGGATATTGGATTCAAAAAAATGACAGTGTCAAATTGGGGCTAATTTGCATAGGCTTATCAGGTTAATTACTATAGTGTCTCCAGGAACTTAAAAAAATCCCTGAATTCTTATGCAACCAGAATGCTCAAAGTCTGTTGCTATGAAACTTGGAGTGTAAATTACCATGAATATCATTAATCTGTTCACTAGGGGGTTAATTTGCAATTTGTTGGCAAATCACATGTGGGTCTTATAGCAAGAATGTGGGTGGTGTTTTTGTGCCAATGCATGGTGCCACCTGTGTTTCTGGATGTGTGTGTGTATGTGTGTGTGTGAGTGTGTGCACCCTAATGCATGCATATGAAATTGGCACTATGTAGGAACTCATACTTAGGTTTTATCAATGCTTCCCAGATCGCAACTGGTTCTTGTGGCACTCTCTGGGTCCTAGGGCATGTGTCGTCAGAATTGGCCAACTGCTGTGCAGAGCACTTCTTGGCACACTGCCAGCCAGCTTATGAAACATTAGCTCCTCCTGAGACAGGATCACAAAGGTGTCAGGTAATGTCTTAGAATCATCTGGTTTTTCAGAAAAATACACTTTTCCGTTAATGGCTCTCAAGTTATTTTTGCGCATACACAGGCTGCTCCTGGCAAATAAACTTCGATGGTCTCAAGAAACAGAACAGGAAAGTTCTTGAGAGATAAGAGATGGTGGCTGGATCCACACTGAATGGGAGTGGAAGGAGGAAAAATTCCAAGAGAGCTGTGGGGCCCCCAAGGTTCCTGTATGTTCCTGTTAACAGAAGTGGCAAGGTTGCTAAGGCAAAGCTCATCCAGCTGTATTAATTTGCTTCTCTGCAAACGACTGCCACTTAAAACAATTCAGGGAAAGCCCCTCCTAACTTAGGAGCCAAACTATGGTGTATGACAGAAGGGATGTTGAAGCCTACTCATCCAGAAATAGCTCCCTAGCTAGCATCTCAGTACTGGAAATCCCGTCTGCTTGGAGGCATTGGAGATTCCAGTACAGTGTCTGGAAAGAAAGACCTAAAGGGAGAGTAGGGTCTGAAGGGAATAGGCTCAGGATGGATCCCCAGAAAATTTCCAGTGCTTTGATGGGCACCCTGTCAAGCCATGGTATGGGAATCATAAGGATCTGTCACAGAGAGGGGCTAGCAGTAAGAGTTGGGAAAAGCTCTGAAATCAGCATCTATCCATCCTACAGAAGAGCCTTAGAAGGAGCCTGAGGAAGAGGACAGAGATTTATGGTGCTAGTTTGAAAAACTTGGGATGCCAGGTAGAAGCAGATTTAGGTCTGCTGGGTGCAAGAGAGCCCCAGACATGAGGTTGCCACTGTGTCCTCTTGAATCCCCCTCTCCTCCATACCACCTTCCTCCTAGTTCATTCAAAGAGCCTTTACTGGGTCTTACAGCTGTGCTGGGCCCTGGATCCAGATACAGCGTCCCATCCAAACTGACATTCTAATAGAGGATGGACTTGTCAATGAACTCTGCCGAGGGAGACAGATGAGGTTCAGAGAGGGTTTCCCGGATGAGTTGACTCTTGAGATGAGTCCAAAAGGATAAGCTGGAGGTTGCCAAGTAGATAGGGACTGGAGGGCATTCCAGGTGAAGAAGCAGTAAGTCTAAAAGCATGGAAGTATGAAGGGGTCTGGTATGGTCAAACTGCCTTCTCCCTTTAGTAGGAAATGACATCTTCCTTCAGACATCACTCAGAACTTCCACAATTGGCACAAAAGGAGACTGTCTTGGCATAATGAAGCAACTGTAAGAGTCTCCCTTCCCCTGTGGCAGTGACCAACTGTAGGGGTCCTTGAATGCTCCCCAGCATTGTTCAGAGCAGTCTAAAACTTTCTGACTAAACCATGTATTAAGGGCCAGGGCACGACAAAAGAGAAACTATCAGGGAGAGTCATAATAATAAAAACAATCCATCTTTGTTGAACACTTCCTCTGCACCTAAGTTCTTTGGAATTCTTATAGAAAACTGAGTTAACAACTATTTATTTTGGTGCAATTTTGAAATCAACACATAATTCTTCATTGTACACATTTCCATAAAGGCTTTGAAGATCCTCCTAGTACAAATATACACAGATTCATTTAGTCCTCATAATAATCTCATGAAGTAGACATGGTACTGTTACTACCACTATGCCTGTTTTACAGATGAGAACTGGCAAACTAGACTAGACAGTAGGTCCTAGAAGGGATAATTCTGACATCTTCCGCTGCTAAGGTCCTCTGGGACCCCCTCTTCCTTTCTCAACTCTTGGCCTGCCTCACTGGAACAGGGACCAACTCCAACCACAGC
Organism: Ochotona curzoniae; assembly: GCF_017591425.1. Taxonomy (NCBI): domain Eukaryota; kingdom Metazoa; phylum Chordata; class Mammalia; order Lagomorpha; family Ochotonidae; genus Ochotona; species Ochotona curzoniae. Next base: position 31,971,707 of record NW_024467087.1, on the reverse strand, counting down.
CATTAAGGGCCCTCTCAAACAGACTCCAGGAGGGCCGGCTTAGGATGGCAGTGCTCAGCTTTCCCTCTCAAGCAGGAAGTTGGGACAAGCGCCAGTGAAAGCACCTGTGTGCCACACCAGAGTGCTGAGATTTGATTCCTGACTTGGGCTCCCAGTTCCAGCTTGTTGTTAATATCGACCCTGCAGGTGCTGTTCAAGTGCTCAGGTTTCTGCTGCCTAGTAGGAAATCTGGATTCAGTTTCAATCTCTTGCTGCTTTACACATTTGAGGATTGCAGCAGCATTAGGCTCGCGCTTGTTCTCTTTCTCTCTCCACACCCTCGATAAGAAAGAAACAAAAGAAAGAAAAAGAAAGGAAGGAAGGAAGGAAGGAAGGAAGGAAGGAAGGAAGGAAGGAAGGAAGAAAAAATGAAATGAGTAGAGTGATGAGATTATAAATCCAAATATCTACAGGGACCACACCCAAATGAATCAATATAGATCACACAGATGTCTGACGAGTGTTCATTTTCCTTTTTTAAATTTAATTTAAAAAGCAAAAAATAGCCCAAGTACAGTTGTAAATGGCAACTGACACAAGGTCCCATGATGACAGTAAGGAAGGGGTGATGTGGACTGGTGTGATACCTGTCCATCATCCAAAAGGGCATCTGCTACCACAATCCAGTTGATTATTATTACCAGGTAGGATTTTTCAAGCGAAGCCATTAATCCATATTCTTAGATGAAATCTAAGGATTTTAAAATGGCAATAGTAAATGGCAGTGGATGGCAGATCTTCCCTCCTCCTTCTCCTTCTCTAACTCTACCTTTCAAATAAATCTCCATTTTTGAGAAAAAGAAGAGAGAGAGAAGGAAGGAAGGAAGGGAGGGAGAAAGAAAGGAAGAGAAGGAGGGAGGGAGGGAGGGAAGGAGTGAAGTAAGGAAGCAGGGAGGGAGGGAGAGAGAGAAAAACACTGTGAAGGCCAAACAAAACACCCTTACTTATCACTTTGGGCGAGTGAGTCAGCCCTTGAGCCTCAGTTTCCTAACACTTAAAATAGGGAAAACACTAATATTGAATTTAGAGAGTTATTCTGAGCACTGAATGAGATAATGTAACAGAAATGCCTGCCTCATAGTAAGTGACTAACACAAGGCTGCTATTAGGATGGGGGTTATTCCTGCTTCAACCTCTTGCCTGAGGAACTTTTTGTGTCTTTTTTTTTTTTTTTTGCTTTTTTAATTGATTGACAGGAAAGTCTCTCTACCCTTCACCTTCAAATAGACTCCATACCATAAAAAGAGCAATTGAGCTCCACCACTGCAGGCAGCAGAAAATACTAAAGGTGTGCTCATAAAACAATTAGTGAGCTAATGTATACAAATGAGGTAAAGGCATTTCTTCTCTATATCTCTTCACACAGCAAAGTTGGAGCTGATTGGTTCACAAAGCTGGTCCAGGTCTGGGGGGGGGGGGCTGAGAAGATTTGCAGAACAATTTTCTTTAGCTACAATGGAGGAAATTGAGGCACAAAAACTAGGCCACAGTTCACTTCTACTCCACCTTCAGGTCTTGGTGGAATACGCAAGGTTTTTTCGTTTTAATTGTTATTTTTCATGATACGGTTTTATAGGTTCAGAGATTTCCTCCTCCCTCCCCATTTTGCCCATATTATTACAATAGTATAATCCTTTAGCAACAGTCACAAGTCCATCATTGTGTGATGTAAGTGTATCCTGACATTGTAGGTATAGATAATGATAGAAAGTCCAGCATCCTATTGTCAAGATATATTAGGTTCATTGGAAGTCCTTTAATTCAGGAGTAGAGATGCATGCTACAGTGTATCTTCACTTCCTGTTATGCTAGTTTCCATTATGCAATTTACCTATGAGAATGTATGTACATGCATGTTTACCTATATATCTGTTGATCTTATATTTTGCCTTGTATCAGAGAGAACATGTGATACTTATCCTTCTGGGATTGGATTCCCAAGAGCTTTAACAAAGCTCTTGACTGCTATAACTAAGTCTTGGCTATTCTTTATACATCTTCCTTTCAGGCAGTGTTTCTCACTACTAATCGTCCATTACAGTTATCTGGGGAGTGTTTTTATTTTTTTCAAACACCAATATAGGGGTTAGACATTTGGCACAGATGTTAATATGCCCTTTGGAACACCCACATCTTATTTCACAGAGCCTGGAATTGAGTCCCTCCTCCCCTTCCCATTCAGCTAATGCATCTAGAAGGCAGTAGGTGGTGATCTAAGTGCTTGGGTACCAGCAACTAGATTCTGAGTTTCGGGTCTCATTCTGGCCCAGTCCTATTGCAGGCATTTGGAGAGTGAACTCGAAAGTGGAAGATAGACCACCCATTCAAATAAAATGGAAATAAGTTAATTAAAAAATCATAAAATTGAATTCATTGAATGATATTTTAAAGATTTATTTTATTAGAAAAGTAGAGGATCAAAGGTAGAAAGTTATGAACCATTTGCTGGTTCATAACTCCCCTGTCAAATGCCCATTAACCATCAGGAAACCATCTGGGTCTCCCATCTGCATTGACAGGGGCTTCAGTGTTTGGGCAATCTTCTGATATTTTTCCAGGCACATTTGCAGGAAAATAGATTTGAAGTAGAACAGCCAGGACTCCAACCTGCACTCCAATATAGGATGCCAATGTGCAAGTGGCAGCTTACCTCACTGTGCCACAACAGTAACTCCAAAAATATTTTTTTTTTTGTAAAATTTCATGCTGAGGCTTGATTCTTAGAAGCTTTATGACTCAGATTTTTTTTCAAGGTTTATTTACTTGAAAAGCAAAGTTACACAGAAAGAGCTAGAGGCGGGGAAAATGAGCTTCTGTCCACTGATTTACTCTTCACCTGGCTGCAACAAGGGGCCCAAGGACTTGAGCCATCTTCTGCTGCCGGGCATATCAGCAGGGAGCTGGATCAAAAATAAAGTACCTGGAACTCAACTAGCAAACATGTAGGATGCCAGCATTGCAGGCAGCAGCTTAATGCACTTTGACATAGCACCAGGCCAGGCCGTCACCCATTACATAGTTGTAAGCCAAACTGTTGTATACATGTGCTTGTATATACACTTACTTTTTCTGGGGACTTCTGGCGGGCCTCAAGGGGTTGTGGGGAGGATGAATGGCAGAAGCATATGGGGCACCGCGGGAAAGAGCTGTGGCTCTGGTCTACTTGACCATCACACAGCAGGGTCCCCAGGCAGACAGGCCCTCTCACCTCTGTAAGCCTCCGTGTCTTCCCCCATCCCACCCCAATCAATAACCATGTCCTGTCTGTTTCCTCCTGTGGTTGTGAAGATGTAGTGAAGTACTGCATCACTTACAACAAGGAATTTTGCTGAAACCCAGCCTCCCTCTCGGGAAGGGAGGGCCTGTTATTACAAGGTTAAGCAGGGTGTGGGTGGGGAGGCAACAGAGGCAGCAGGGAGCAGCCTTACACATTGAGAAAAGGCCACGAAGGCGCGTTAACAAAGCAGCTCGCAAATGAGAGCAAATTAATATGGGGCCCAGCAAGAACAGAACATTTGCACCGCAGGAGCAAAGCACCCATTGGGGGAGCTGTGCCTTAGCAGGGAGAAGGGAATGCAGTAGCAGCAGGAGAGCGAAAGAGGGGCCCAGTGTGTGTGTGCATGTGTGTGGCGGGGTAGGGGGTTTCAATGTTTGGGAGCCTTGCTCTGCTGACAGCAGAAAGGACGGGCCAGCCACTTAAGAGGGAAATAAGATGGTATCAAGTACATACCCCTGGGTGGTCCTGAAGATAGCACTAGCAACACCTGAGATTTCCTGGGGAAGGGAAGCAATTGTGGGGGAAGTGATGGTGGGAAGGAGTGATCCTCTAAGTTCAAGGCATTTGAACTTCTCCTCTAGCAACTGGTTGGCAGCGGCTGCTAAATGCAGAGCCGGTTGAGTTGTCTGCCACCACCCAACTCTATTGCCTTCATTCTGAGACCAGACCAGTACCTGCCCAGTTTAGGGGCAGAAGGGTGAGAAACCTGAATTTGAGGAAACCCTTGACAAACTATCCTAGAGAAGTGGTCCTGGGGCAAGGAGGAAGGCACTGGACTAGGGTGGAATCTTAGACGAGGATGATGTTAAACAACTGTTATGGCCTGTATGGTGGGGAACACTGAGCAGTCAATGAAGAACACCTAGAATTGGAGCAGTGTTCTGGAGGGGTCCTCCAGAGGCAAACATTGCCCCACTGGTTGCTGTTTTAGAAGAGAGCATGTGACAGGACAGTTGAGGACACTCGGAGGGATTTGGAGCAGCAGCTATTTACTCATCACCAAGGAAGGAATGTAAGGGGCTGGTATGGTGGTGTAGCAAGCTAATCCTCCACCTAGGCATCGGCATTCCATAAGGGTTCAAGTCAGCTGCTCCACTTCTGATCCAGCTCCCAGCTTATGGCCTGGGAAAGCAACAAAGGATGACCCAAGTTCTTGGGATCTTGCACCCCCGTGGGAAACCTGGAGGAAGCTCCTGGTTCAGAATCAGCTCAGCTCTGGCTGTTGAGGCCCATTTTGGGAGTGAACCAACAGATGGAAGTCCTTTCTTTCTATTTCTGCTTCTATGTTTCTATTTCTGCTTTTCAAATGAAAATAAATAAATCTCTTTAAAAGAGTTTAAATAAAAGATGTGGACAAGTGAGACGGTGGTGTAGATGCTCCCGGGGGTGAACGTCAACCTCAATCCTGAGGCAAATGGAATCAATTCTGAAGGGCAGAGGGGACAACACCCAGATAAGATTGTGACCTTGAGGGATTCTGGCTGCCAGATGGCATTGGGAGCAAATTCTCCATTTGATCCCTCAGTACAGCATGGGTCAGACTCTGATTGCACTATTAAATAGCAGCACCGGCCCATGCCTGTAGTGTTAACACTTTGCCTCTGCCTACCTCCCCACTGTACAGAATGCCATGCCCAGCATCCTGGAGTCAGAGTCCACTCTTGCAGAATATCAGTCAGCTTCAGTGCTGAACAGCCTAGGATCTGACCTCAGGAAAAAGAAGAAGCAATCCTGGAAATCAGCAAATCTAGTTCTGTCTTTCGCATATGGAGAAACTGAGAGCTAGGACCACCCATCTAAATTAGTACCAGGGCTAGGATAAGCACCAAGATGTCCCTGCTCCCAGCCTCATATATTTTCTGTTGCCTTCTTTGCTATTATCCCTAGTTTTCATTATACTTAAGAGAAAATGCCAGAATATCCTTGGAGCCAACTTTACACATAGGCAAACATGATGTGATCAAATGTGTCTCCTCAAGTTGCCTGTCATTGTGGCTGAAATTTCACCCTCAGTGATTCATTCTCTTGGAGCTTGAAGCATTCTGCTCTTTGTTGGGGAGGGGGAGTCACAGACAGGGGATTTATTGACAATTGCCAAGAAAAAGGCTTATCAAATTGGAGTTGAGTTATATAGTTTAAGGAGAGCAGTGGCAGTTGGTCCAGAGAAAGGATCCAGGCCAGAGTAGGCATGAGAACTTAGGGCAGTGAAGCTGCATGAAGGGCTTGGGCCAACCCAAGGAAAAGGTACTTGATAAACCCACACCCATGACAGCCATCAAGTCCTTGCTTTGGCGTAAGGGAGCAACTCCTACAGGAGACTGTGCTGTGACCTGGGAGGCCTGAGCACTGCTGTGTGGCCCTCGCTGGGGAGAAGGGCGGGAGAGTGAAGGATAACATCAGCCTGTCTGGAGTGGCCACGGGGGCACTTTATTAAGAGGAGCAGCCTGGGCAAGATGGATGTGACAAGGGAATGTATGAGGATGCCGAGAGGAGCCTGAGCCGCAAGAGGGATGGGTTCTGAGACTGCCAAGAGAGGCTGGGTGTGCAGTCTGTCTATTCCGTGCCTTGGGCTGCAGGCACCTTGGCCCAAGGCCCGGTGCATTTTGTTGCTCCCTCAGATTCTGCTGTAGCTCTGAGCTGGGCTATGAGTACCAGGTTCCTGAGCCCTCCATTTTCTCCCATCAGTTCTAGCATTTTATTAAACAGGGGTTTTCAGGGTGACAGATAGGAAAGGAGAAAGGAAGAGAGGAGGCAAGTGGATCAGTCTAAAAAAACCTTTTCTATGTGCTTCCTTAGTATATGTGTTTACTTGGGGATAGCCGAGACAGGTTCTGGACATATGGACACTGGTCTTGAAGTTCTGCTTGCAAGCATGGCAAGGCCATAGCTTCCTTATCTGCAGGATCTGCATCGGCATTTGTGGATAGAAAAATACTGCAGAAAATTGCATCTGTACCGAACATGTCATCATTTCCTTGTCAGTAGTCCCGAAATAACACAGTGTAGCCACTACTTCCCTAGTAGTTATACTGTATTAGGTAGCGTAAGTATTATGGAGATGACTAAACATATACAAGAGGCCGGGCAAAGGATCTATGCAAGTACTGTGTTATTTGATATAAAGGACTTGAGTATCCCTGAATTTTGGCAGCCACAGTGGATCTGGGAACCAGATTGTAAGCATATTTGGGGTGACTGGCAAGGATGAACAGAGCAAGTTAAAGATACCCCCAAAGTCTCCATTAGTACCATCATAGATCTCGGCTAATCTGGGCAGAAAACAGAGCTCATAAGCATCTGCCTTCATGACCACCCTCTGCCGTCTGCCACAAGCCCTGTGCTTCCTGGGGGCGTTGCTGGGGGCCTCAGGTGGTTTTACTCAGTCACCTGCAGTTTTGAAGTTGAGGGAGGAGGAGCATGCTATTGCTAGGAATTAGAAAATGGGAGCCAAGCCTGTCCCGTGGATTCCATTAGGATTCCTCCCCCCCCCCCCCCCCCGCAAATCTCCCCGGCTTAAGGCCAGGTCATTACTAACCTGTGTGTCATGGGCACTGCTGAGGGAGAACAATATTTCACTGAGCGGAGACTCCTGTTCAGGAGCAGGCTTAGCAATTGGACGAAGATGGAATTCAATGCAATCAATTTGGTAGAGTCAGCCAGGATTTCTTTTAAGCTTTACTTCCCAGCAGCCCCCTCCCATCTTGAAGACAGACTAATCTCTGACATTTGTCTAGTGGTTTTCTGCTTTGCAAAGCTCCTTTCCATCCATTCTCCCTGTTGAACCTAGCCCAACACCCCCCATGAAGTAGGAGGGGAAGGTGTGATCATCCTTGTTGGGCCAACGAGACAAGACACCTGAGGGCCTGAACAAAGACTGAGTCATCTGGGGTCACAAAACTGTTTAATCGGAGAACCAGAACTGCAGGTGTGCGGCCTGACTTCTAGCTCTGTGGTCTTTCCTGCTCCCTTGTGGGCTGCCCCAGACAACTGTACAGGTGCCCCATGCCCAGCATAGTGACTGGCTCAACAGAAATGCAAATAAATGTGAGATGTCTTCAGAACAGCGTGTATCCTGAAAAGACCAGGCAGCAATGTGAAAACAAATGTTTTACAGCAAAGTAAACTTCTTTGTTCATTCAGTGTTTGCATCCACTTTGGGAAGGAGGCTAGGGTATACTAAATGAATGACTGACAGGCAAAGCATGAAGGGACAGAAATTTTAAAAACTGCTTTCTTCTTTTTCGTCTTCGTCTTCCTCCTCCTCCTTCTTCTTCTTCATCATCTTTTAACTATCCAGTTAGGAGAGCAAGAATGCTACCGTACTTCATCATTATGACCAGGGAGAAAGGAGTAAGAGGCCTTTCCCCTTTTCACAGATATCTCTAGCAAGGCCTCCACATTTGGGCAGCTCCCATCAGGAAGCCTTGGAGCCAAATCTCCCAACCAGGCTACCTTTCGCTCCCATAAAAAGGAGAAATGGAGATGTGAGTCCTGTTTGCAGTGGCAAGAAGGGGTCGGGATCAGCCCCTGGGGCAGAGCATTGGCCCAGTGTTATCTGTGCAAACCTCTCCTCTCCTCCACCAGTGGCTCTTCCTGGAGCTACCATTCCAGGGGTACTCACTCCTTTAGGACTTCTCCACACACACACCCCAACCGTCACGACCATCACCACCGTTTAACGCTTCTAGCATGGCCTGGACCTTGCAGGCTGCACGTGGCGCTGTCTCCTGGAAGGCCACCTGAAATGATACTTCCCTCTTTACCTACTTCCCGCAGGGCCAGGCACATCGCAGGTGTGTAATAAACGCAAGATATAGAATGAGCTACCATGCCAAAACTGCCACCACCCCTCTTGCAAGCGCTGCCAACAGTATTCTGCCTCCCACAGCCCCACCTCCACCTCCACACAGCCAACTGACCTGGAGTTGTCACTTGTCCCAGCCTGGTCTGGGGGGGTGGGGCCGGGGCAGGATAGGGAAGCAGGAGATGGAGACCTGGCTATTCAAATGACGCTTTGCAGTGGCACCAGGTGTCTTTCCAGAGGCAGGCAGCCCCAATCTGACATCTCCTCAGGTTTCCCCGCCCCGCCACCCTGTCCTCCTCCCCTCCCCCCTTTTTAAGAGATACTGGGAGCTAATTTGCTTTGCACCTCTGAAGCCTGGGTTTGATTTTCTGGATGATGGCGAGGGTGCAGGAATGAGAAAATGGACTGAAAGCGCAGAGGTCGGCACTTCGTAAGTGCTCACCCAGGGGCAGCAGGATTATCCGCACACTTTGGGCCTGGGAGCCTCCCCTCAGCGGCTCGCCCGAGGGGTGCGTTTGCGGTGCGCAGGGGAGGAGGGCGGCGGGCTGCGGGGCTGGGGGGTGCGGCGAGCGGAGGAGCGCGGGCGGCGGGGCGGGAGGCAGCCGACGCGTGTTTACCAGCTCCTTGGCCAATTCGCCACCTCAGCCACGGCTCTGGGGCCGAGCCAGGCGGCGCCTTCTTTAAGATTCTGGTCACAGCTGGGGCTGGGTTTCTAAGGCGGGCGTGATCTTTCTCTTCCTACAGAAGCCGCTGCCTCTACCGTCGGGCGCTGGGCACAGCTAGGGGCAGCGCGACAGGGAGACGGCGACAGGGTTGGCGACAAGGTTCCCGGGCTGGGTAGCCGCCCCGCTCCTGCCTGCAAAAGACCCCAACAGTAAGTACCACGCTCGCTCGCCTGGTTAAGGGCCAGAAAGACATTGGGGGCGCGCCTGGCAGTGCAGGCGAAGGGGAAGTTGCTCTGTGGGAATTAAGAGGTGGGTAGCCCAGTGCTTGGGTCCTCGCTGGGCCACCTCACGGGGACTTGGTGGCGACGCGAGCATACCACCCCCCACCACTTCGCGCCCCGTACCCAGCTGCGCGGCCGCCGCGGAGGGACGGGAGTTGGCTCGTGGGTAGCGCATCCCTCTCCATCCGTCCTCCGGGAGTCCCCGACATTGGTTGGGCTGATCAGGCTATGAGCCTGCCTCTGAGCGCGGCAGCCAGAGAGGAAATTGGAAGGCGGGATGCTCGGGACCGCGCTTTCAACCGCGGGAGGCAAAGTGGCAGCGGGTGCGGGAAGTTTTCCTGCTGGATGGAGCCACCCCTCAAGGTACCCACCTTCCCACCTCTCGGGGAATGTCCCTGGTTTCTAGCCTCCTCCCTCCACACTTCAATGCACCTCGATTTGTGTGGGACCAAAATCTCCTGGCTGATATACACGCGAAGAAGCCTTGGGCTGGGGACAGTTGAGGCCTCTTAGTTCTAGAATCTGTGCAGGGCTGAGAAGCAAGACCACCCTACTAGGTGGTACATTAAGTGCAGAGAAGTCAGCCAAGTGGGATGTTGCAGGAGCACACCTGCCTCTTTTCTTGGACTGTGAAAAATTCAAGCCCTAAGACCACACGGATGACTTGCAGTCACTTCGTCCCTTTTCAGAGAATACCCAGATTTGGCCTCTGTTCTTCCACGTCCAGTCACTCACCTTACCGTGTGCTGACATTGGGCTAAGCTCCTGACCTATTAGTAAGAATTCATGCACAATAAGAACAGAAGCTCCCGGAACAACACTCTGCTTTCTGTGTGCCAGGCTGGTTCCAAGCACTTGGCATACATGCTATCTTATTTAACCTTCACAACAACCATGTGATGTAGATGGCAATGCCATACCCATTTCACAGATGAGCAAATTGAGGCCCAGAGAAGTCTTCAAACCCTAGGTCCCTCAACTAGTGAGAGGCAGAGCTAGGATTTTAAGTAACCTACCCATTACTGTTAACTGCTAGGAGATGATGGGAAAGAAGTTGACTTTAATAAAGTTGTAAGATAGACCTTTTTGCACAGCTTTTTCTATTCTGAGTTTTTAAAAGGTTTATTTCTTTTATTTGAAAGAGAGATCTTCCATCAGCTGGTTCACTCCCCAAATAGCTGCAACAGAGCTGAGCAGAGCCAAAGTCAGGAACCACGAGCTTCTCCTGGGTCTCCCATGTGGGTGCAGGGTTCCAAGGACTTGGGCTATCCTTTGCTGCTTTCCCTGGCCAAAGAACAGTAAGCTGGGTTGGAAGTGGGGTAACCAGGACTTGAACCAACGTCCATATGGGATGCTGGTGCTTATAGTCGAGGCTTAGCCTACTAAGCCACAGTGCTTGCCACTGAAGTTAATTTTTAAACCACCCCTTTTACATCCTATGGAGAAGGAGAAAGATAATGGGCTGTCACAGGACAGCAGATCTTGTTAGTAGGTGTCCAGTAATAATAAAAACACTTGTTGATAGTATTCATTGGGCACTTTTTACACCAGGATTTTTCATATACCTAGCCTTTAGATAGGTACTTTGAAGTAGGTTTTGTCATGGGTCTTATTTTACACATGAAGGAACAAAAGTTCAAGAAGTTTAGTAACAGAGCTGCAAGCTGCATCTTGCATCACTGACATCCCATATGGACGCCAGTTCACGTTCCAGCTGTTCCACTTCTAATCCAGCTCCCTGCTAACATGCCTGAGAGAGCAGCAGCAGATGGTTCAATGCCTTTTGCTCCTGACTGCCATGTGGGAAACCTGGCTGTTTGGGGAGTATGCCAACAAATGGAAGATTGTCTCAGTGACCCATTCTTCCTCTCTCTGTCATTCCTCCTTGGAAGGAAGGACAGACTAAAGAAAGAAAAAGAAAGAGAAAAAAAGACAAGAAAAGAAGGGGGAGGAAGTAAGAGTGGAAAAGAAGGAAAGCAAAAAGAAAGACAACAAAAGAAGGGAGAGGAAGGAAAGGAAGGAGAGAGGGAGCAAGGAAGGAAGGAGAGAAAAGAAAGAAAGAAAGGAAGGAAGGAAGAAAGAAAGAAAAAGAAAGAAAAAGAAAGGAAGGAAGGAAGGAAGGAAGGAAGGAAGGAAGGAAGGAAGGAAGGAAGGAAGGTGAAAGAGAGAGAATTAACTGGCTAGAATTAGAAGAAAAAAGGAAGGAAGGAGGAAGGAAACTAACTGGCTAGAGTTGGGACGCTGTCCATCTACACTAACTGCAAAATGTGTGCTGGAGCCACCCTTTGGCAGATGTGTGCAGGAGGCAGAGGTTTATCTTCCTCATAAATGCCTAGCCCCTCCCCAGTTTCTTAGCCCCACTTTGCAGTAAGGGAGGGCTTGTGCAGGTTGGTAAAGAAAGGGCTTCCTAGAGGACCGGTGTTCTCCATGGGTGTTGGCTTTGTTGTCGCACTACATGTCATGCCTGCAGCATCAGTAAGTTGTTCTGCTTTATGAGTTTTATTAATTAGACAAGTGTCTGGTCTGCTGACTTGGAGTTGTTAATCCGATATTCTGGCTCTATGTGACTGGCTCTGTCAGGAATTGTTTTCTACAGAGTTTGTAAAGCTCAACTTGGAATGCAGGGCAAAGCCATCCTAGGGGCAAAAAGAGTCTTGTTTTGTGGCCAGGACTCTAGGAGCAGTAATTGCAGCCCAGGCCTGAGTAGGATTTTGCTGTCTGCTTCGCTATGACCCTGTGTACTGAAATCTCTTGTGTGGCCACGTCTCTCTGGATTGTTTGTACATAGCACCCAGCCCTGCCATTAGCCCATTGTTGGCCCTAGTCTGTTCACAGAGCCGGCTTCATTGAACCCTCTCCAGCACAGGCATGACTGAGTGTGTGAGCTTCGTGATTTGGATCCCCATTACTGTGGCTGGTCTCAGTGCAACTGCTGGTGGTGGTCCTCCTTTCCCACCTCCTCTAGTGAGAAAGGTCTTCCAAAGGTAGTTTTGGGGTGGTGTCTAAGACATGTAGCTGACAATGCCAGGGCTGGATTGTGTCCCTGATCACCCGTGTGGCCTCTGGATCATTTCAGAAGGCCATAAAAATAAATAAATAAATAAACTAACAAACTAAAATGGAGTCAGTGAGTAGTGACCTCTTTCATTTTCTCAAATGAAAGGTCTGTTTCAGTTTTACCTGCATTTCTTCCAGATCTCTTTTAACAGCAGTGATTTAAATAGCTAGAGGTTGCCCTTTTACAATCTTCTGAGCTGTTCTTTTGCTGCCATGTTTGACATACCTTGCCTAGAGTGTCCTTCTCACCTTCACCACTCAGCTGGGGATGGAGGGTTGGAGGTCTGCTGGGACTCACAGTGCAGGGGGAGCTCGCTGTCATCTGGGCTCCCGTAGCATCCTCTGCTGCCCCTGTGGTGCCAGGTGACAAATGCGGTGCTGTTTAGACACCTGCTAACTTGGACTGCAGTCTCCCTGAGGGGAAAGACCCTGTGCTGTGTATCTCCATGTTTCCAATATCCGGCACCATACCTGGCACATAAGAAATGTTCAATACATTTTTCCTGCGTCTATGAAGCCATGAAAGAATGCTGCGTGGAAGCTGATGGAGGGTGCTGTGACTTTCAGAAAGGGACTTTGCTGCTTTTCCTCTTACAAAAAGGGGGGTAGAACCAGAGCAAGGAGAGTCCTGACTCTGTGAATCCCAAGCACTGAAGAAGAAGAAGAAGAAGAAGAAGAAGAAGAAGAAGAAGAAGAAGAAGAAGAAGAAGAAGAAGAAGAAGAAGAAACATCTAAATACACTGCAATTCCACAATCTGAATGCTTGGGTTGGGGGAAGGGCTTTTCTGGTTAATAAAACTTTATGGGCAACAGGGTTAGGCCAAAAAGAAATTTTGTATTACTTTTTTTATTCTTTCTGAAATGCTCAGGTCTGCTTCTTCTATCTTAGTGAATTGAGTCTGAGGTCTATAGTTAGATCTGTGTTGCCAGGTAAGGAGACTGAATTTTCAGCACTGTGATTGCTCAAAGGGACTTACACAGTAGGATGAATCTCTGTCCCCTTCCGTGCCCCTTCCCCTGCCCCTGTCCTTGCTATACAAAAGACAAACCCAAAGGCCCTCTAGGTTTGTGTTTTCATTGCCATTCACCTTCAGGAAACAGACTAGGCTGTTCCAACTGATGATGCAGAGGGGGTGCAGTGAGTTGCAAGCTAGCTCATGCCCTTTGAGCCAGTACCTTGGCTGGTGTTCTTGCCTATGGTTTTGATTTGTAGGTCAAGGGTTCATCAAATCCACTCCCCCTTTTCTGACCCCAGATTAAGAAAAACCTGAAAATTCCTTCCTCCTTCTCAGCAGAAAGATGCAATTAAACAGAATATAAGATGTCTCATTGTTAGGATCTGTAGTTGTTATCTCTGGACCTCTCCAAGTTGTAAGTTCACACTCCCTCCTTCATCGATTGGACTCTTGGTCTGAGTTCCACCTTGCCTCTGGACAGCGCTTTGGATTAGAAAGCTGAGAGATGATAAATGGGAAGGAGTCAGGTGTTGCTCCCTCCCGGGAGGTTCGCCTCTGGCCTATTGGGTCTAGGGCCTGGGTATGAAATAGCACCTGCCTCATCTGTGGCAAGGCGGAGTAGACAGATGGACACCTAGGCAAAGCTTTGGGCCTTTCTCTGTGAAGCTCTGACTTGACTGGCCTGTCTGTATGTGCACAAGCTCCCCTAAGGGGGCACTGGAATGAGGACTTTGTGCCCTGGCAGAGCCAGACAAGAGATAGGGAGTGAAGAGTGAGGGAAAGCCGCTTCACTGTGTACCTTGTGTCAGCTACAGCGTCTTGCTTCCCAGTGAACCTCTTTGCCACTCAGACTGTTGTCTTCGGGCCCCCTACCACATTCCCACTGTAGCCTTCTGTTTCTGTGCCCATTCTTCTTGCCTTTCCTCTCTGTTGCTCTTTTCCACACTATCCAGCTGTGGACCTCTGCTAAAAAGCCTCACCCTGATGCTTCTGGAAAGCGGCAGAGAATGGACAGGGGAGAAGTGAATAACTTCCAAGTCCCCTGTCAACTCCCAGACTCCTGGAGTCAAGCTGTGTGTGTGTATGTATATATTCAGGTCTAGGAGCCCAGGCCCTGCAGACCTAAGTGAGAATAGGCACAACTGCAGCCAGCCAGCTGAATAGCTCCTTGATTGGCTTCAATGGGCTTTGCCCAGAGCCCTGAACAGCTGGTGCCTGCCAAACAGCCCCCTGAGGGTGCCATTTGAGCCTGGGTCTTTGGTTGCTGGAGGCAGCTACTTGTTGGGAGGTTCCCAGAAGCTCCTGCCCACACCTGTTCCCTCTGCTTGCCCTCCAAGTTGTGTTTACAGTTCAGCCCTTGGCAAACTAAAGACTGTGATCCAAGAAGAGTAGAAGAAGGGCTAAGACCCCCTCCCTGCTTAACTTTTGGTGCCAGTGCATTTTGGCCCAACCTGGCCTGGGAGAGACATGTGCACTGAGGGGAAGAATTCAGGCCTGCCACTCCTTTCCCAGCCAACTCCATTTTTCTTCTCATCGTGACCATCCCCTTCACTGTTCTGGAAACACTCCCTCTCCCCACTTCTGTTGTTTCTCTTGGTCTCCTTTTCAACAAATATGTAGCTTCTGGGGCCTGAGAAATGGGTCTAAGTCAAGAAAGTGTTTTGGGTTCTTTGTTCCTACCGGTTGTCTGCTGTGTCTTCATCTGTGAAATGGGGCAGGTGTAACCATGTTTTCAGCATGGATAACAGCAGTCTCACTCATGGGAGAGCTTCATCCCTGAGGTCTTTCATTACCATGTGGCCTTTGAGCAGCAGTAGAAGCCTTGAGCACAGCTCTGGGGGTGGAGGAGGGCAGCTCAATGATATTTAAGAGAGTAAGTGAGAAACTGGATGAGCATCTCTCACAACCACAGGCAGCCAGAGTTGGGGGCACAGCATCTCTGGAGTGTGTGCCTTCCCAAACCTGTACTTTCTCCTTCCCTGTCTCCACAGCCACCCTCTTGCCTGATTTCTTTTCTCTCTTGTTTGGCTGCCTCTAGGTCTTGGCTCAGTCTGGCCCTCCTTCCTGCTCAGCTGCCTTCATCTCCTGCTTGTCTTCCCCATCATTCCTCGTCTCTCCCCCCTCTGGCTCAGTCAATCTCTATCTGTCTCTGCCTCTTTCAGAAATACTTGATGTGGTGCGTGGAGGGTGGGGGCTGGAGTGCCCAGGGCTCTTTGGAGTGACATGACAACCCCTTCAAGCTCCCATGAATATTTCATTGCTCCAGTTCTCCCTCACTGCCTCAGCCAGTGACAGGTGAGTGGGGGCTAAAATGCAAGAATCTCCCCACTAACTCTGCCACAGCTCAGTGGCAGCAGCTTCAGACCCTGTGACCCACAGTGCCATATGGCATCAGCCTCACATCTGGCACAGTCTTCACATCTGTCACTAGGCTGGCAGCCCCAGCAGGGAGGGTTTAGGAGCATGTCTGGGCCTATTAGACAACATGTCTGAATCTATTTAATAGGTAGCCCCTGTGGAAAGGAGGCAGAGGGCAGGGGGCAGTCACAGAGAGGGTCCTTTGCATCTCCCTCTCAGCATAATGCAGTTGGTCTTTTCCGAGGTGACTCCAGGCTCTGAGGTATATGTGGAAGGATAGATGGATGACCTTGGTTTCTACCTGCTCGCTTGTGACCTGCTAGAACAGGTGACAGGTGTCTCCATTCCAGCCCAATGAGGAAAAGCTAATGTTTGGACAATCAGAAAAAGAATCCAGATACCAGGCGGTTTTACAGAAGATGCCTGTCTAAGCGCAGTTGAAGAAGAAGCTGTAGGACCATGAAGAGCTATAGGTAAAGAAGGCAACAGCCCTAGGAAACTCACCAAATCATCTACCCAGAGATTCTCAGGTTTACGAAGAACCATCCAAGGTCACACTGCCTCTTGCCATTCTGAAAATGTTAGTTGTCTACACTTAAGCAAACCTCTCCTGAGAAGGAGCAGCCTGTGGATTGCCTACCTTCCCTAAAAGGGTTGGAATCATGGCATATTCTGTTTCTGCCTAGGTTATTGCTTCCCTTCAACTCTTACTTTTCACTTCTTCATTGCTTCACCACCTATGTCTTTGGACATAGGCATTGTGGGATTTCTCCC
Organism: Ochotona curzoniae; assembly: GCF_017591425.1. NCBI lineage: Eukaryota > Metazoa > Chordata > Mammalia > Lagomorpha > Ochotonidae > Ochotona > Ochotona curzoniae. The sequence continues at coordinate 31,955,496 of NW_024467087.1, read as the reverse complement.
ACAGGCCAGATTCTTGACTAGGGAATCTGCCCTTCATAAGCTGAACATAAAACTAGTAGACATTTGATAATGGTTTCGATGAAATGGGTAGATGATTCTTATCTGTATTCCTAGAAATCTCTCCTATCTATGCATCGGTTGATTTAGAAAATATTTGCTAATCACCTACTATGCTCCAAGTGTCATATTAGACAGTAGAGACACAAAACAGACATACTGCCTACTCATAGGGGGTTATAGCCAAATAATCACATAATAGTTACAAATTATAATGACTCTGTGAAGGAAATCAACAAATTACAATAATGAAGAATAACAAGATCAAAGTCTCCAAGAAAAGCCTCTGTCAGTAGGTGATATTTAACCAAGATTTAAAGGATAAAAGATTGGAGCTAGAAGTCATAATGCAAGTAGGTTAAGTTATCACCTACAATGCTGACATTCTACATGAGTGCCAGTTTGAGTCCTGGATGCTCCACTGTCCATCCAGGTCCTTGCTAATGCATCTAGGAAAGCAGCAGCAGATTGTCTTAAGTGTTTGGCTGCTGCACTCACATGTGAAATTCAGATGGAGTTCCAGGACCCTAGCTTTGGCTTGGCCCACCTCCAGCTGTGGGGAGTGGACCAATGCAAGGAAGCATTCTCTCTCTTTTTCTTTGTCTCTACTTCTCTCTTTCTGTCACTCTTTCAAATAAGTAAAAAATAAATCTTTAAAAAATGGCAAAAGAGCAGTCAATGGAAAAAAATGGGGATTTTTTTTAAAGCAATCCAAGTGGAAGCAAAGGTAGCAAAGAAATTGTTGTAGAGAAACCAAAAGAAGGCCAACGGGATCAGATTGTGGTCGACAGGCAGCAAGGAGGGCAGGAGGGTATCGCATAGGGCCATAGGAAGAGCTTAGATGTTATTCAGTTGCAGTGGAGATTACCTGAGGGGGTTTTAGGCAGTGGTAGGGTCTGGTCTGGACTTGTGCAAGATCTGTTGAGAACAAACTCACTCACAAGGAGGCACCAGTGGACAAGGGGAGATGAGGAAAGAGGCTGCTGCAGAAGTCCACAGGAGGGCTCTTGGGGTTGAGCTGAATGATAGCTGTGGAGACAGAAATTGTCAGATCCTGGAAGTGTTTTGAAGCAAAAACTGATGATACTGCTAAAGAGCTGGATGTGAGAAGGAGAGACAGGCCTCAAAGTGACTAGGGTTTCTGGCTTGAGTTGTTGGAGAAGTGATGATGTCATGTGTTGAATGAGGAAGATTGAGGAGATCCTAAACTTGGTTTGGGAGGAAGGGATTGGAATCAAGAGTTCAGTTTGTGTTAAGCTTGAGGTTCCTATGAGACATAAAATGGAAACAGGAGTTTGTGAGTTTGAGAGCTCATAGAAAAGCTATGAAACTTGGGAGTTGTCTGCACATGGATTGTGTGTTAGACCTATGAGACTGGATGAGATCACTTCAGGAAAGAGAATAGAGAGAAAAGAGAAGAAAGACTCTGGACTCCCCCACACAGAAGAACAAGTGACCTAAGAGTTAGCAGGAGACTCAGGAGATAGTCACAGGAGCCAAAACAAAGAACTGATGCAACAAGGAAGCAGTGGTCAACCGTGTTTACAGTTGGAGTGCAGATGAGGACAGATGTGATCATGAAGATCAGAGGCGACCTTAGCAATGGCAGATCTGCAACATGATAGATGTAGAAGCCAGGTGAAAGTAGATGGAGAAGTCAATAAGAGATGAAGAATGGCAGACAGCATGTTATAGAAAACTCTTGAGGAATTTGGTTGTAAAGGGAAGCAGGAAATGGGAAGAGGACTATGAGGGTGGAGGGAAGTGGGGTTTATCTGGTTTCTTTCTTTAAAAACCTACTTAGTTTTTATTTTGCTTGGAAGGAGGCTTTCTTTGAGCTAGGCTAGAGCTGGAGGCTGGGAACTCAATCAAAGTCTGCCACTTTGTTGACAGGAATTCAGCTCCTGGTTCTTTAACTTGCTTTCTCCCAGGATGTATATTAGCAAGGAAGTGGACTCAATAGAGGAGCCAAGACTCAAACCCAGGCACTTTAATATTGAATATTGGCATCTAAAGAGGCATCTTAACCACTCTGCCAAACGTTCACCCCTTTGTGCCTTTTATTTAATAAACACACACACATGCACATTTACTTATTTATTTATTTCAAAGTCAGATTTACAGAGAGAATGAGAGACAGAGAAGGAAAGATCTTGCGGCTGCTGGTTCATTCCCCAAGTGCCCACAATGGCCGGAGTTGAGCCTATCTGAAGCCAGGAGCCTCTTCTGGGTCTCCCATGTGGGGACAGATTCCCAAGGACTTGGACCATCCTGCGCTGCTTTCTCATGCACAAGCAGGGAGCTGGATGGGTCGTGGGGCAGCCAGGACTGGAGCCCATATGGGATGCCAGTGCTTGCAGGTGGAGGATTACCCTGTTGAACTATGACACAAGTCCCTGTTCCTTTTCTTAAGGTTAAATAATTTCCATCTGCATGCTAGCACAATTCTGAAATGTTGAGAAGATTGACGACTTACAGAAAAGAGTGAATGACTGCAGGAGCAAAATCCTTGAGAAGTTGAGAAGGATGCTAGCAGAATATCAGTGAAAAGATTTGCCAGTGTAAGGTAATGGAAACTTCATTGTGGTAGGAGAGGAAAAGAAAGCATGGAAGCAAAGATCCAAAGGGTGATCAGTAGATCTGGTATGGGTGGCCTTAGGAGGTCTCATCAAATGCCTCCGTGTGAGTGTGTGTGTGAGTGTGTGTGTGTTGTGTTGTACTGTAGTCTGTGGATTACAGCTGAAACCTCTTTGTCTAAGTGGGGAGGGGAGCATGACCAAGGCGACCTGAGTAGATATGAAATAGCCATCTTAGAAAGTGAGAAAGTGATGGTCAGACAGCGTGGCGAGCCCCCCTGCAAGGTTTGCCGTTGTGAATTTCAAGGGAAAGCCCCCTATACAGTTGTGTGTGTTTTCTTCAGCTGCCTTAGGCTGCTCTGAATGGGCATGGAGGTCACAAAGAACTGAGCTCATCAAGGAGTAAGGCTTTTTTTTTTTTTTTTTTTTTTTTTGCAAGACTAGGATAGCAGAGGGAGAGGAAGTAAGGGAGTTAAGAGTATTTGCAAGAGAATGATCGTGACAATAGAGCAGGAACTGTAATCTGGACATGAAAGGGAGTAAAGATAAGAAGGAGCTTGCAGGAAAGTAAGAAAGTGAATAACTAGGAAAGCATTTAGAGAAGGTTTGTCTCCAGGGGTGCCATTTAAGCTAACACCTAAATGATGAAGAGTCAGCTCTGCACCAAATAGAGAAAAAGAAACAGATTTCCAGAAAGGGGGACTATCAAGTGGAAAGTGGATAGGATTTCTGCATGGGGAGCCTTTGCAGAAGTCAGCTGACAGAGTAGATGATGTAATAGGAAAGAGGAGGTTGATGATGGAAATTGTGAATTTGACACAATATCTAATGATGAACTGAAGTCTAAGCAGGCACGAATGGAGTGAGGCGGGAAGGAGAAGCAGCCGGCAGAAGTCACCTTGTCACCTTAACACCATGTGCATGATCAGCTTCGCAGTAATAGCAATATCGAGAATTGGAATGAGCACAACAATTAGAATGGACATTACAAAAACAGAACAAAATTGAGATGTTAGCCAGAATATCAAGAAATTGGAATCCTTGTGCATTGCTGATAGGAATGTCAATGGTTCATCTGTTGTGAAAACAGTTTGGCCGTTCCTCAAAATAAATAATAAATTAATACACACAGAGGAGCAGGTGATCACATAGCCTGCATCCCAGATTGGTGTGCCTTGGTTCAGGTCTTGGTCCTGCCCTCAACTCTATTAATTGGGTCCTTACCACCCACAAGGGAAACCCTGACTGAGTTCCGAGTTCCTAGTTCCTGGCTTCACCCTAGGCCATCTTATATTGTGGGCATTTGGGGACTGAACAAGTGGGAGGGGAGCTCTCTCTTGTACCTGCTCTATTTCACTGCCTTTAAAGTCAATAAAATATGTAGATTTAAAAAATATTTTCAGGCCAGCAGTGTGGTGTATTGTGTAAAACCACTGCCTGCAATGCCAGCATCCCATATGAACACCAGTTAGAGTCTCAGCTGCTCCATTTCTAATCTTACTGCTAGTGCCTGGGAAATCATTAAAAGATGACCCAAGTGCTTGGGACCCTGCTACCCATGTGGGAAACCCAAACAAAACTCCTGACTTCAGCCTAGCCTAGCCTCAGCCATAAAACCTTTGAAGAGTGAAGCAGCAGATGGAAATGATTCGTATTCTCTCTCTCCCTCCCTCCATCTCTCTTTAACTCTGTTTTTCAAATAAAGTATCATTAAAAATTTTTCAATTCAACACAGAATTACCATAGTGTTTGGTAATTCTGCTTCTGAGTGCATAAGCCCAAAGAAATAGAAGGAGGTTCACCAATATTTGTACAATATTCAGGCCTGCATTATTCACAGTAACCCATTAGCCGAAACAACTTATTCATTGATAGATAAAATGTGGTACATACATATAGTAGAATATTATTCAAACTTCAAAAGAAGGAAATGCTTTCATATGCTACAATATAGATTTATCTTTCATGTATCACATTGGATGAAATAAACCAGAGGCAAAAGGAAAGATACTGTGTGGTGCCTCCCATGAGTGTCTTCCACTGTTCCAGTTTATACCAGCAGAAAATAGAAAGATGGTTATCAGGATTTGAGAGAGAGGGGATTGGGAGTTAGTGTCTCATGGGTATAGGATTTCACTTTGAGAATGGTGGCAAAATTCCAGAGATGCATGGTAAAAATGGTTGCAAAACAGTGTAAGTGTCCTTAATGCCATTGAACTGCTCATTTAAAAATGTTTTAAATGGGAAGTGGCACAGGGTGTTAAGCTGCTTGGCTGCTGCCATACCATGTAGGAGGGACAGCTTGAATCCTGCTGCTTGACTTCCAATCCAGCTCCTCACTAATGAGCCTAAGAAAGTAGCAGAAGTCCTCCGCCATACCACCCTGAACGTGCCCAATCTCATCTGATCTCAGAAGCTAAGCAGGGTCAGACCTGGTTAGTACTTGGATGGGAGAAGGTAGCAGAAGATGTCCCATGCATGTGCTTGGGCTCCTGCCACCCATGTGGGAGACCTGGATGGAATTCCTGGCTTCTGGCTTAGCCTGGGCCACATTTGGTTGTTGTGGTCATTTGAAGAGTTAACCAAATGGAAAAATCTCTCCCCATCTTCTCTCTTCTCTCTCTCTCCCTTTCTCCCATTCAAATAAGTGCTACAAATTTTAAAAGTGGTTGAAATGTTAACTGATTTTTTATGTATATTTTATAATGATGAAAAGAGTGGGAGGAAAGATCACATGTGACTGGGACCTAAAATGTTCAGTGATTCTGGAACCTATTGTAGGAAGTCTATAGGTAAGAGTGAGGAAGGAGAAAGTGTGTTAAAAGGCAAGCAACGTTCCTCTGTAGAGCACGACTTTTTGCAGAAGGAAGGAGAATGGCCTGGATGCATTAGTGGTAAGTACAGGGGGTGGTTACATCATTTGCGAATGCTTGAGGACTTGAGAGGGAGAAAACCAAGAACAAAACAAAAAGAATCAACTTCCACTACTTGTAGGGCAGGAATCCTGGTATCCTGAAAAAATCATCAGGTTTCAATCTCAATGGACAGAGAAGGTGAGCAGCATTTGGAGAGAAGAAATTGAGGCAGTAGGAGAGTTGGCTGTTGACTGAGAGTTCCAGAAGGCACAATGGATAGATTGGAATGGAGAAGACTGGGATTAGAGTGTGAAAAGACTGCGATAATCATCTCCATTCATCCATGATTTCATTTTCTGTGGTTTCTGTTATCTCTGATCGGTTGTTGTTCGTGGATCCAGGGAGACTGCTGTGTGGCCTCTGAAGGATGAGCAGAGCGAATGCACTGCTGTCTAGCTGTGACAGAAGTTAACAGTAATGTGAACTCCATGTGTGTGCATCAGTTTTCCCTAAGAGAGACTAGGTCTGGAGACGTGTAGGAAGTTGGTTCTGGAGTTGTAGCATCTGCTATATAATTTGTTGATATAGTAGCTTTAACGGAGGCTGCTCTTAAAGTTTCCCTCATGGCTGGCCCTATTGTCTTCTGGGAAATTGCTTTGTCTACAGGTTCTTGGCAAACATTGTGGAAGATAGCTGGCTGTACTCTTAGGCAGATTGAGGTTCTCATATGGTTCCACACAGTGCTTACAGGTGAATACTCTACAGAGACATGCTTAATCTCTCCTCCCAAACCTGTTTCCTTGTGTGTAAAATGGCCACAATGCTCCCTAGCTGATGTGGTGCTTGGGAGGCTGGCTGAGGTAACACACAGGATGCATGTGGAACACAGTAAGTCTTCTGTCAGTCACAGCTGATACTACTGCTGCCCATACTGCCTTTTCTGCCTGTGTCTCCTTGCCTTATGTCCAAATGCCACTAATACTCTGAAAGTCCTTTGACCCAGCTCTTTTGTAGAGCTAAACAGTACCCCATCTTCCACATCTTTTCTCTCCCCTTCCCTAGTACAGCCTTCCCTGTCTTATTTCATATCCATTCAGAGCCCTTCCTATTTCTCTCTTGAGATAAATCCTATTCAGCCAGCAAATTCTCTGCGTGAATTTATGGGTCCACAAAAGGTAACATTTATGTTTCAGCTGGGGCCTTCAGTGCCATAATCTAATGGAATAAAAGTACCCCAGTCCTCCCACCTGCCTGTGGCTTTCCCGTGATCCGAGAAGAGTGTTCTTTCAGCTCCCTTTTTCTCAGAGTGGGTTCTGTGGGCCTTCAGCATGGGTACCAACCCGAGAGGTGTTAGATACTCTGACCTTGCTCCAGACTTACTGCATCCAAATCATTTTAGCAGTACCACAGGTGTTTTGTATGCACACTCTAGTTGGATCAACACTGCTGGAGAAAGAAACAAGTAATGCAAGTAGCAGCCACTACAGTCCTTTACCCTTAGTAGCCTATACCCCAACTCCTCACAAGAGGGCACCCATCTCATCTACTTCAAAGGCCCAAAACGGGGTTCCCATCCCTGCCACCAGGAGAACATGGCATCCCATGGTGCTAGCCCACCATATTGGATCTCTGGAATTTCTGAAAGAGTCAGATTCCTGTTACTGGAACCAGAATGTTAATTGGCTCTACATGGCTCCAAATCCTGCCAGTTGTGAGAGAAATGACAAGACACCCCAAAGAGCCAACCAAATAATTGTAAAGAAGAGGAAGCCAACGGCAAGGAAGGATGCAGAACTGAAAGCTGATGCCTGAAAATGCAGCTCTGAGAAGGATAGGGGAGGAAAACAGTAATTCACAGCCATTCCACCTGCTTTTCAGTTCCTGTGTGTTTTAGCCATGTCCTGCCTACCAATAGTTGTTGACATGAACTCAAGCTACCAATTCTTCTTTGAACAGTGATGAGAAGGATCAGTTTAGCCTAAAGAGAGGTTAGGGGGGATTCACATTGTCTGATAGTTGGAAGAGGGAGAGAAGAGCCTGGAAATAGAGGTTGCAGAGAATATTATGAGGTTATCTCTTACAGGCAAGAAATTGATGGGGCAGGGTTTGGGCTGTGTGAAGTGAGCCAAATACATCTTTGGCTCCTTTGCTTTTTTTTCTCTGGCTACGCTCAATAGTGCTCCCAGTAATCAGACCACCTCTTTCTGCATTTGCGGGATACATTTAACCTTCCTAAGTACTCCTGCAGCTATGATCTCATTTCATTCTTCCAACAACGTGGAGCGAATGGGATCAGAGACAGGTTAATTATGATGTGGGCTGAGGATCCAGGCCAGGTCAGGACAGGCCAGGACGAGGAGTGCGGCTGGCTGTAGGGTTGGGACAGTCCTGTAGTGGAGACTTTGGATAGCTAGACGGTCTGGAACCTTGAGAAAGTGCACATAGGAAATGCTTAGATTGTAGCCCTGAGAGATTTGTCTCCAGATGGACCACTGGTGTGCTTTGCCTCTGTGCAAATTTCTACTTCTGCTGATCCGGCCTTTGAGGCTGGGATGGAGGAGGAGCAGCTATCTAGCATACTTGGCAGGACAGTTAGAGTCTATGAAGAAATAATGGATGTGAAAGTACCTTTTCTCAAATGAGGTAATGGGTATAAAAATGAAAAGAACCACAGAGATCTAAAGTGTCCTTATCATTAGACTGAAGAGAAAGACTAAGCCTTTTTGTGGGTCACTGAATGCAGAGGGCAAGCATGGTGCAGAAGGAGGGGACACCCTTCAGGACTTCGAATAGGAAGGGGTAGAGTAAAGGCATTCTATGCTTTAGGGCAAACTAGAGAAGAAAAACAGCAGGTTCCTAAGACGAAGCTGGAGGGGTGGGGAGGAGCATAAGCTTGAGCAGCTTCATAATTATGTTCAGGGTTGCCTTATTTGAAGGGACCAGAAGCCAAACATCTTTCAAAGTCAAATTGCCTATTTTCCCCAGGAGGGCCATCACATGACCCATGGATAGCTGAGCTCCTGTCATCCATCACTGCTTCCCTTCAGTGTCACTCCCAAGTCTCCAGGCACTTAGCAAATTTCAGAGGGACCTAGCTGGAGACTCTGAAAGAAGCAAACCCCAGGAGGGAAGAGACAACTTGCATTTGAATTGTAAAACGGTCTCTGGTAGGCTAAGGGAGGTGTTTCTCCCCTATCGCAAGATGCCTTGGGAAGGCTGAAGCAGCCTGAGGAAAGGGCTGTCAGTAGAACTGAGAGAGGATCCAGTTAGGGGTGGTTACTCCTGCCCAGCTAGGGACAGCCCAGGGAGACACACTTGTGGTCATAAAAGAACCATCCGGGTCCCCTGGAGAAGTTGGAGCCAGACTATAGACAGAGCTTCCACTATTGTCCGCTCTCCATAAACCTGCCTTTTCTTCGGCAAGCAAACAATCCCCACTTGCTCCATTGAGCCTTCTCCTGCTGTGCCATCTACTTCCTTGGACAAGCAAGTTGGCACTCTCACACTTTGTCTACTGGTCTCTGTTAGCACTCTCTCCTGTGCAGAGCACACTTGCCTTTCCTTCTCCAGCTAGACTGCAAGTTCTTCCAGGATAGGCATCTGTGACTTAGGTTCGCCCCCACCCCCAGAGCTCTAGACTAACTACAGGTGTGAATAAATACTTGTTGATTGATCAACAAGACTCAAAAGAATAAGGCAAAATATTTATGTCGCATAAACTCTTGGTTCGTTGATTTCTGTGTCGTGAGGAATGTCGATTTCCCCCAATTCTGGTAATAACTTAAGGTCCATGGGAGGCAGATGGGTGCTTAGCCCCAGAACAAGAAAAAAAGAGACAAATCAGTGGCACATACCTGCATCTTCCTTGATGTCCTTCTGCTTCCCATGCCACAGGCCAAGCATCTAGATGACCGTCATTGTTAAGCTGCCTTTGCTGCTGCCCATGTCCAAAATGAGCTGGTATCATCCCAGGCAGAGGCCCTTCCAGTGCAAATGAAATCAAAAGGGGATCGGATGGCAGGATGCAAAGGACTCATTTCCAAAGCAGCCTCGTCTGTGAGGCAAGATGATAGCTCTGGGAAGATATTCTGTGGTTCCTTTCCCAGCACTGGGAGCAGAAGCAAGGAGCCACTTTCCAAATTTGCCTACAAAGCTTTGACCTCACTCTGCCATCCATTTGTAGCCACCATAAGGGGTCTTAGGTAGACTTCACACCAGCTTAGGTGTGGCCAGAGTGGAAGCGGCTGGATTACAGTCTATAACTGTGCTCTGCCTTACTTCCCAATTCCTTTTCATATATGACAGAGACAATTCTGGCCTTTTTTTGTTGGACTAGATATTCCTTCCTCCCACTAAATAGTCCTAAAGCTCGTCTCTGCTGAATTTGGGTCTTGATGAACAACCCAACTGCCTAAAATCTTTTGCTGCCGACCAGTTTAGTAGTCATAGCTAGACACAAGTTGCATCACTCTCATAGTATCAAAACCTCCCACTTCTTTTTTCAAATTTTATACTAGTTTGATTCATCAGATCCTGGCTGTCTCTATTTTGTTTTGAAAGTCTTGTCTGGAACTTTAATTTTAAACACAACATATACTCACACGAGAGAACATAAGCCTGCCAAGGAGGCCTGGAGATGTCGTAGGGCCAAGTCAAGGATCTGAGACCCTAAACCACTCTCTTTCACCATCTGGCATCCATTCGCCTTTTGACCTTCCGTACGCTTGGTCCCTTTTGCTCCTACATCCTCACCATTCAGGACATCTCACTTGAATATTATACTAAGGCCTATGCTTGCCTTAGGATGTTTGCCTTCATGAAACATCCTTGGAAAGCTCTTAGATAATTTCTAAGCTTCAGTAACTTAAGTTGTGAACATCAGGAGAACAATCCGTAATCTCTCCCAGGTGTTAGAGGCGCAATTTCTCTTCTCCCAACTCCTCTGGCTGTCAGGCCTGCAAATGCACCTCCATTTCTGGCCCATAGGAGCCATTTCCCAAGTGTCCCATTAGGTGAAATAAGTTGGCATTAAGTACATTTCTGTGAGGTAATGGTCCCAAACATTAGCACATTTGTTTTTATGTGCCACCTAAATAGTTCACCTTTATATATCACTTACAAGACAGTAAAGATTGCACAAGAACTTCATAAAGATGCTCCCCATGCTGGAAAAACTTCACATTCCTCTCCCACTTATTTGCCTGTTTCATGGTCTGTTCCCTCAAGATGTTGGTCTCCCTTAGTGACTTGGTAGCCAATTGAGTGGTACTAGTTAACTTCCGAATAACATGTTTCATTTAGTCTCCCCCTGGAGTCCAGATATCATGGACAAAGAGGGTCTGACTCTAATACCAGATATCATGGCACCAGTTTCTTCTGCTCACTTTAGCCCTGAAGACAAGTGGATTTTTCTTTTTGGATTCCTTTTCCTCGATTTTGAAACATGAGGCAATAATTACCCCCAACAGCAGCAGAGGATGTAGGAAAGCTAAGCTGTGAATCCCCAGGTGCCATAGTCAGAACACTTAAGAGATGTTCCTCCAACTGGGTCTGAGGCTTAGCTCCCTTTGCATCTTGTTTTGCTCCCACCTTCCCCTTCCCCCAGTCATGTGATGCAGGAAGAGAGCGCAAATGATATGGAAAGTGAGCAACTGCCAGCAGAGACGCTACGACAAGTGACCATTCACCGAGACCCTATATATGGCTTTGGCTTCGTGGCTGGCAGTGAGAGGCCTGTGGTGGTTCGATCTGTGAGGCCAGGTAGGTGTCCCTCACAGCATCCCCTCAGCCTTGGCTCCTATCTCCTGATACCCACATATCTTCCCAAAGAGAAGCTTACAACTGTACTGCGTTGCTAAGAGTTCAGGAAGAGTGGGTGAAGACTTGCCAACTAATCACTGTGTGTGGAAGCTAGCATTTTAAAAATGATAGAGGCAAACAAGTGAGGCAGCTTTAGGGCCCTAGACAGAGGCAGTGGTTGATCATTTAACAGTCTGGTCTTAACAAAGCTTCCTTTTGCTCTGAAAATTAATAGAAGAGCTCCAATACCTTGGATGAGAAAGTACATATTCAGTTCAATTCAACAAGTATTTATAGATTGCCTACCCTAAGCTGCAGCAACATTGTAGAGAAGCATAAGACACAATTCTTGTCCTCACGAATCTAACCATCAGGCTGTGGAGACTGGAGCATACTATGTCCGTCTCCTACGCACTTTGCATTGTCAACTTTAATCCTCGCAGTCAAGCCTACCAGGTAAGTAATACCATTCCCATTTCACAAATGAGGGAATTAAGGCATAGAAGAAGAGAATGCACTTGTCCAGGGTCACTCAGTTAAGAGGCAACAGAGTCATGGTTTGCCCTTTGGCCTGTTGACCCCACCGGGAATAAGTGGGGTTTTAATGGGAGGGACCATATGGGATAGATTAAGCATTAAGCTCTCCCTAAATTGTGAAATGCTGCCATCATGAATGAAATGAGAAAGGGCAAAAAAAAGAATCACTGTTCTGTTCCGAATCATCTAGTCATTGACAGAGAAGACACAAGGAAAGGAGCTTTATTCTTAACTTGCTGGGCCTGAGGCTTTAGATGTTTACAACAGTTTCTCGCTCAGTCAAGAGGAGCAGCCGGGGTATAAACTGGTCTTACAGAAATTTGATAAATTTTGCAATCCTCAAAGGAAAAGAAAAAGATTTTTTTAAGCTCTCTCTTCAACTAGAGGGCACAGAGGGGAAAAAAAGACAAAACCAAAAGCAGTTCAGTACAGGAGTCCATGGCTGACCTAAGGCTCCTGATTCAGTCATGCAGTTTGAGTTTCAGATCAGAAATCAAATTTGTCCTGGGAAAGAAGGATGAGATAAATCGTAGTTGCAGACCACCAGGAGCCCCTGCGTCAATTTTAAAGCAAATGGAAAGCCCCCAGGCCTAGAGGGAGGTCAGCTACAAAAGGTATAAGGCAGGAATGAAGAGGAAAGAGTTGGACGGGTGAAATCAAACACCCCAGTCAAATACCACAGGAAGCCATGGGGCTGGCAGACACAGCCCTACCAAGGAGTGATGCTGATTCACCTTGCTGCTGCTGGCCCAGGTGGCTCTTAAATGTCGCAGAGGACTTCGTTGGTTCCATGTTTAATGATGTTAGGAAAGACGAGGATCCTACAGAACAGTTTTATGGTTGAGCAAGCCAACAGACCATTTGTGAAAGCAGTAATAGATTGATGTTAGCGATGCTGGAAAAAGGTGAAGGCTCATGAAGGAGATTGAGTTCCATGAGGAAGGAAAAATGAGTTTTGGGAAGAAAGGAGGAAGAGAGGGAGATAGATAGATAGAGAGATAGATAGATAGATAGATAGGACTCCATGAAAGAGATTGACAGTTTCAGAGGAGGTAGATACAAAGCAGGCAATGAATTGAAGAAATTGTCCTGTGGAGGATAGAAATACTATTTATCAAATTCTTGCCAACATTAATCACTTGCTTTAAGTACTGTAATTCATCATCTTATTTATCCTCCCACCATTCTTATGATGTGTTGATACTATTATTTTTCCATTTTACAGATCAGATGAGATAAGGCAGACTCAGAGTGATCAAGTGTCTCATGTAAGACCACAGACCCAAGATCTAGTAAACTGTAGATTCGGGATTGAACCCCTGGGTCTGATTGATTGCAAAGTGCATATTCTTCAGTGGAAGCACAGTTGGGAGACTGGGTCTGGTAGGTTTAGGGCCATTTTGCTCAAGTGGTGAATCCTGCTGTCTGTGCTGGCATAGCAAATTTCAGAATGCAGACCCCAGGTTCCAAAGCCAGTGGGCTGGGCTCAAGTAACATATTTGCTGTGTATGTTCATGTTTTTTGTAATTGGAACAACACACTTCATTAGAGAAAGTGAGCAGCTGGGATCTGGTCCTTTCAAGTGGACACAAACAACAGACAAGGCTGATTTGAGAGTGGGACATGTCATTAAATATTGCTGTCGCATTTGAGTCAGATCGTATCTGACTTGTCATTCTCTCAGAGTCTTTGGACAGCTTTCACCAAGAAGATCTTTGCCAACCATCAACGACAGCACAGCTTTGTGGCACTCCTATACCCCAGCCCTTCATCCCAACCTAGAAGGGATGGTCCTCAGACATCTGCTTGCTTACCCTCAGCCGTAGAGGTGGGAAAGAGAAAAAAGAAATTCTGGGTGCCCAAGTGGATGCACCTGTTCTCCTCTTTTATTAGAGAGATCCTCTCAGGGTTAAGAAAAATAAAACCTGAAACCCTTTAACTCTTTGAAGTACATACCCATCTTCAACAGTATTCCAGACCAGTAAGTATGAATTATATTCAAGTAAGATGATAACCCTACCAGCAGGTTTCTCTGGTCACTGGTATTGCCTTCAGCCATCTGAAAATCTTTACCTAAACTTAAACAATCCTCTCATGAGATGGAAGCATATATTCATCTTGAGACCCAAATCTGCAAAGCACTTACATACCTCATCTGAGGATGAGGCCTGGGCTTAGGACCTTTTGCTACTTCCCTACTCCCACCTAAAGATGGTCTGCTCCATCCTCTTTCTTCATTCCCCTGCCCTCCATTTGTCACAGGAGCAGCTGCAGGGCTTGGGTAACCCCCTGCCGCACCCCTACTCAGCCTGCGTCCCTCCACTCTTGCCCAGACTTTTGGCTTGCAGCAATAGCTCCAAGTCCTCACACCTCTCTCCTCTCCTCTGCAGGAGGCCCCTCTGAGGACAAGCTCCTGGCTGGTGACCAGATTGTGGCTATTAATGAGGAGGACGTGAGTGAAGCCCCCAGGGAGAGGTTCATAGAACTCATCAGGTAACAGGGGCCTCTTGGGCCTTGACAGGAGCTGAGCAGTGGTGTCACCCTTGTCCCAGCAGTGACAGAGGGCTACGCTGTCCTCCCTGACCCCAAGACGGGAGCCCTTTGATACAGAGCAGCCCTAGCCAAGGCTCTTGACTACCCAGAACTTGAGGGGCCCCATGCACTCAGGCCTAGCATTCTGCAGTGATGTGAATAGACACAAAGAAAGAGCTTTCTGCTAGAGCCTCATCTCTACCTCCCTTCTCCCAGCTCATTTCCTCACCCAGGTTCCCTGGCTTTGAGTGACTGTGCAGTGTATCCAACCAAGTGATTGGTAAGAATCGAACAAGCCATTAAAAGAACATTCTGTGATAAGCAAAGTACAAGCAAGATACTGTGCTCACCTCCCTCGACTCATTGTCCAAACAACGTGCACACGTGCACACATGCGCGCGTGCACACACACGCGGAAAAGCAGAATTCCTAGCCAGTGGATTCAGGAGGCACCTTACTGTTTTGGATTCTGCTCACAGTGTTTGTGGTCCTTAATAATCTCCTGAGTGGGACCAGGTGAGAGGGTGGGGAGTGTTACAGGGATCACTGCCATCCACCACCATCTGTAGGTGGGGAGTATTCACATTGTCTTGGCTTACCCCTTACCCCTACACACGTCACGTCTGCATACACTACATATCATACAAAGTTCCCTATCCCGCATTTCCCCCTGCCACATGCACATGGCCTACACGGATTTTGTTGCTAAGAAATGAGAAGATAGAGGCAAAGGCCCTAATTTCCATGGCTTACGTTGCTTCAGGGACCTTTTATGTCTACCTCCAAATGGAATGTGTTCATGTCCGCTCATGTCCTCTCTTGTGTAGTCTGGTTGCAACTCTTCCTATATTTGTTCCTTACCCTCTTAATTCACAGTGTTTTCTTCCCACTCATCTTTCTAGGGCTTTTCAAAGCCCACAGCATCCCAGAGCCTCCTGCCTGACCTTCAAAAGCAGACTTTTCCTTCTGACATTCTTACTAGCTTGGGAGAGTTTTGCAATGTTTCCCCTCCTGCCTGTCTACCTCCATACCCACTGACACTGAAGTCCTGAGATCTTCCTTGACATATTCCCTCCCAAGCTCCCTACCTTGAAATACATCTGGTCCCTGATGACATGTGGTTTATCTGTACTCCAAGTTCAGTAATGAACTCCAAAATCCCATATCCTCTGCCCTCTACCTTTCACCCTTCACCTTCCACTACCATATCAATATGAAATGAGTTCTTCCATTTGCATCAGATCATGTTGGGGTTATTTTAGCCTGACCCCTAAGAAATTACTGTTGCTTCTAGAAGATATTTTTGTGCTTGAGCACACGGTAGCCTGATTTTGTGAGGGAATCCAGAGCACCTTCAAGGTCAAAACAGAGCACATAATGCCCGTGGGTCATTCATTCATTCATTCAATGAATATATATTATTGGGTACTTACTATGTGCCAGACACCATTCTAAGCACTGTAGATATAGCAGTGAGTAAGATAGACAAAAATCCTAAGCACAGTGGCTCTTATGTTCCAGTGAAAGGAGATATGCCATAAGCAGTAAACATGCTAAATAAGTAACTTTACCTCGTTTTAGAAGTTCACACATAGTATTGAAGAACAGAAAGTAGATTTGAGTAAAGAGGATCAGCAATGCTAAGCACAAGGAGTACGTAATGTAACTTCAAGCAACATGGTCAGTGATGACCTCATTGAGAAGGTGCTATTTGAAGAAAAACCAAAGGCTTGAATGAGATGATGAGCTGGAGAAAGAGAGAAGAGCTAGCACAAAGCCCCCAAAGGCAGCAGAGTTTCTGCTGGGAACAGGGAAACCATGTCTCCAGGGGAGAAGCCAATGTGACCAGAGTTGAGTCAGGAAGGGGATACTCATGGAAAAACACCTCCAGATTACACAGAGCTTTGTAAGCCATTGTTAAGATGTTGTCATCCTTCTAAATGACATAGGAAGCCATGGCACGGGCAGAAGATGAGCCACATAATCCAAATCACGTTATGCTCCTTCCAAGTTCAAGTAAAGAAGTTTCATTAGTATTTTCCCTGGAACATAGCTATTCTCTCCTGGGAACTTCTCAGACTTCAGAGCTGATTGACCCTCAGACGTGGCGTCACCACATATGGAACATGCTCAAAGTCCTTCAGGAGGAGGCCTTAGCATTGCTTGAATACCAGGAACCAGGGGAATCTTCACTCCACCTCTTGAGTGACTTTGTTCCTGTGAGCTTTTGAAAAAGGCCAACAAGGGGAAGGGAAAGCAAATTATTTCCAGTTCTTTCAGTTCTCTTTAAAGGATTGCGTATTCCTGCAAGAGAATTTTCATACCTCACAGCCTCTTTGATCACTGGCATAATTCTTGTCAAAAGAGTTTCAAATTCTTTATCCTTTTGAACATTTGCTATCTAGAGAGCTTGGCTTCCATGTGCTGCTCCATGGCTCTTATTATTGGTCCCTCAATTAAAACAAATCTACAGAGAATTAGTCATGATGACCAAAGACCTTTGAGTTTTCCCTTTGATTTCTTCTCTTGCCTAAAGACCAAACTGCAAATAATCACCTCATATGGTTCCCAAGATTCGGTGTGTCCTTTGAGTTCCATAATTCAGGCTATTGGTTTTCCTTGAGAATTTTTTTAGTTTCCAGATAAAACTACTTCTAAGGTTTGGGGATTTCTACAGAGAGATTGCGAGAAGGAACTATAAAAAGAAGACCTGAAAAAGGAGAATCCGGAGGTAACGATAACACCTTCATCAGCTGCCTATGTGAACCAACATGGATGGTTTGTGTTGGCCTCTGCAAATGATGGGAACCAAGGCATTTAGGCGGTTACTGTCCTAACCCATATTCCTGAATGCAGCCCAGGGGGGAATTTTGGTGTTGCTTCTTGTACTACATAAATACTTCAAGCTCGATACTCTACTCTCCTGTTCCCTCTTTTCTCTATAGGAGAGCTAAAGAATTCATCGTTCTTACAGTTCTGCACACTCATCAGGTAAGTGAGATTCTTTGCATCGACCCATCATCCTGAGAGGAGATGATGCCATATTGGGAAGTTAAAGTGGGGGGACTGGTGGGGGCAGGCAGGCATAGTGACTAGGATCAACATGTGAACCAAGGATTTGGGAGTAGATTCAACACTTTCTGAACATTGAGTCTAGTTCCACGTCCAAGGCTGAGGATTTTTTTGAAATATTTATTTTATTTATTTGAAAGGCAGAGTGACACACAGAGAGAAGAGATAAAAATATATCCCATCTGCTGATTCGCTGTCCAAATGGCTACAACAGCTAGGTCAAGGCCATCGGTTAGTGCTAAGATAGCTCAAGCACTCTTTATCCTCTTTTTCCCAATGTTAACGTCTTGCACAACTGCAGTGCAGTATCAAGGCCAAAAAATCAATATTGATACACTATGTGCATGTAGTTCGATATGGATTCATCACTTGGGAGGGTTCATGTATCCACCATCACAGTCAAGATATTGAACAAGTCCACACCAAAAGATTGCCTAATGTTGCCCTTTTATAGCCACACCTAGTTCCTTCTACCCACCACAACCTTGTAAAACACTAATCTGTTCTCCTTTTCTATGTTACCATTTTAAGAGTATTATGCAAATGGGAAAATACAGTGTATTGCCTTTGGAAATTGGCTTTTTTCACTTAACATAGTACATTGCAGATTTACCCAACTTGTATGTGTCAGTAGTCTATTTTTTATCACTTGGTAGTACTCCATGGTACTTTGAGGTGTGGATGTACCTGTTCGTTTAATGATCCATCTGTTGAAGGGCATCACAGTTGTTTGATCCTGACAACTGGTTCTTGGTTCTGACAAGTGAGGCTGCTCTAACCATTCATTTGCAGGTTTGCTGGGAGCATAGGTTTTCACTTTTCTAGAATAAATACGTATTACTATGTAACATAGTAGGAATATGTTTAGTTTATGAAGAAAGTGTTAGACTGTTTTCCAGTGTGGCTTACCATTTAATATTACCATGGAATATTATATCCATGTGCTTATTGTCTATCCTGCTTTGAATGTCAGCTCCGTAACAATGAAAACTCTTGCTGCTCCAGACCCAGAACCTGGAAGAGCACCTGGCACGGAGTAGGGCCTAATAAACCCAGCTTCCAGCCATCAGGGTGATCTAAACCAAACTCGAATGGCCAAATATATGTGCAGAGTGCAGAGGCTAGCAACCTGCCTCGTTTTCCCCATGCATACCTACCCCAGGGCTTCTACCACTCCCTTACCCTCCAGATCTGATGTCTCCATATGCCTCATCCTTTGGTCCCTTCATTGTAGCCAGACTGCTTTTCCTTGCACATATCTTAGGTCTTAGCACCCTGCAGACTTCTGTCCTCAATATCACTTGTAGTATATCATAATTTCCAAATGTTGGAAAAATGAGATTCCAAGATACGTTTATTTTGATAGAAAAGCTGTAGGAGACAAAGCAGGGGAGGGCAATAAGCTTCATCTCATGAATCAGTTGGTTAGGATTTGGATTCAAGTATGGCACCTGTGTGTGAGATGGAGCCAGGCAAGTTACTTAGTATTTGTGAACTTGGTTTTATCCTTGTGAAAGAAAGAAAATAGATTCAACATGGATGAACTATTTTTAGGATTTAAGATGATAATCTATGTGACATATTGGACCAACAGTTCAGTATTCACAAGTTCAGTGTCCAGAGTGACTTTGTAGAACCTAACTGCCATAAAAAACAAACTGCCATAGAAAGAATTTTCTCTCTCAAGTTCTGCAAGGTTCTTGAATATACCTAACATGTGTTCAACATTATATTCTCTGCGTCTCAGGAAATCATAACATGGCCTCAAGCCATTACTTGGTATTGGGTGCAAGGAGACTTCATTCCTTAATAAATTTTCATCATGTTGAAACTTGGTTGCCACTTCCATGAGACAACTTCCCATAAGGTTCAGGTTATGACCCATCAATTTGTGCATGTGATAAGGTCCACAGGTAATTCTAATAGTCACTAGAATTTAGGCAACACTGAACCAGATAATCTCTAAGGTTCTTTCCAGCTTTTACATCCCATGACTGATTACACTGTATTATGGATTCCTGTATACCATAGGATGGTAATGGCTCCAAATCCTGGTTGTATAATAGAGTCACCTGGGAAGCTCTTAAAATTACCTATCTCTGGGGCCCGGTGCAGTAGCCTAGTGGCTAAAGTCCTCGCGTTACATGTGCCAGGATCCCATATGGATTCCAGTTCATGTCCTGGTGGCCCTGCTTCCTGTGTCTGGGAAAGCAGTTGAGGATGAGGATGGCCCAAAGCCTTGGGACCCTGCACCCATGTGGGAAACGTGGAAGAGGCTCCTGGCTCCTGACTTTGGATCGGCTCGGTTCCTGCATCATGACCACTTGGGAAGTGAATCTTTGGATGGAAGATCTTCCTCTGTCTCTCCTCCTCTCTGTATATCTGACTTTACAATAGAAATAAATAAATCTTTTTTAAAAAGTACCGATCCTCGAACTCAGTCCTGATTAGCAGAATTAGAAGTTCTGTGTACTAGCGAGGGGGAAGGCTTGTCTACCGGGAGACAGAAAATGGCATCTTGATAGTGATCTTTCAGAAACACTGCCCAGCTAATTCTGAGATACATTGTCTTTCAGATGACATTTTCCTTTTAATAGAGCAGCTCACACTGTTGGCAGACCATTGGTGTCTTTTCCTGGAGTCTCCAGGTCCTTTCCTCAAGCTGTACTATACAGATAGCCCCTTTCAAAATCATACATCACCACTTTTCAAGCTATCTTATTAAGGACGTTCCTTAAACTTTGAGTCACTCAATATTCCCTATGATTTATTATTTATTAATCTTGGTTTCCTTAGATCTTGGCAATAGTATTTCTTTGTTTTATTTGAAAGGCAAAAGGCAAACAGACACATCCTCTGGTTCATGCCCCAAATGTCTTAGAACCAGGAGTTTAATTCAGGTTTTCTATATGGGAGGCAAGGACTCAAGCACTTGAGCCATCATCTGTTGCCTCCCAGGGTGTGCATTAGCAAGCAACTGGGATTGGAAGCAGAGGCCAGACATGGATCCAGGTACTCTGATATGGAATATGAATGTGTCAAATGGTGTATTAACTTTTATGTCAAAATGCTCACCTCCTCTGTAAGTATTTTTGTTTTTTGTTTATTTTTTAATATTTATTTATTTATTGGAAAATCAGATATACAGAGAGGAGGAGAGACAGAGAGGAAGATCTTCCGTCCAATGATTCACTCCCCAAGTGACTGCAACGGCTGATGCTATGCCGATCTGAAGCCAGGATCCAGGAACTTCTTCCGGGTCTCCCATGTGGGTGCAGGGTCCCAAAGCCTTGGGCCATCCTCGACTGCCTTCCCAGGCCACAAGCAGGGAGCTGGATGGGAAGTGGAGCTGCCAGGATTAGAACCACCACAAGCAGGGAGGTGGATGCGAAGTGGAGCTGCTGGGATTAGAACCGGCGCCCATATGGGATCCCGGCGCGTTCAAGGCAAGGACTTTAGCCACCGCCAGGCCCTGTAAGTATTTTTGAATAGATAAACATTCTGGGTTGTTATGTAAATGGCCCTGATGAAACAAGCACAGACAACCCCCTCATGCAATCCTAGTTTTCTGATTCTGGAAACACAGCCTGTAGCCTTAGAGCCACTTACCTAGAGAAAAAAGGAGCCATTACAGATGAACTAGTTTTGCACAGAGCTTTTTGAGATACAGTGCTAAGCAGATGGTAGGTACTGGACTGTATTTGCTGAGTTCATAAGAAACTCACTATGGATCCTAGCAATCAGTGAGTATCTTTTATGCTGTGCCTAAGTGGTGCTTTGGTGCTAATGTTGCCTGATGCCAGACACAGTAAGTTAAGATGCCTTCTCTTCTTATACAGCCTGGTTGGGGAGGTGAGCTAAGGCATTGTGGATAAACAGGGACACTAGCAGACAATCTGAAAAAAAAAAAAAAAACAATAGGGCTTTTAAAAAGAGATGTCATTTAGCTGGTGGAAAAGGACACTGGGGATCCTGAAGGTGGAAGTAGGGAAAAAGCGGCACAGGTTATAGGAACAACTTCAGTGTGTGCAGGGTGTTAGGGACAGAACCACCAAGTACAACAGAAGGTGATTTTAGAGATAGGCGGGGAATGAGGGCAGAGAGTTAAGTGTAGCTTGTGGATGGACTTAGGTGTTGAGAAGAGGACCTGTTGTTTCTAGGCAGTTTTGTTTGCTGGAAGCAAGGCTTCCTGATAGGAGAGCTCTCCATTGTCCTAGCTTCTGCAGTGGTTGCTATGGGAATTGATTATACATAGACTCAGGTGTCAAAGGCAAGTGAGCCACAGAAAGAGAAATCAGAAAGCAAAGCACGAGGAACTTGGACACCCCTCTTCCACAATTTTAAAAGCAGAACTGTTGACCAACCTTTCCCAATCCCATCTCTCACCCTCCTGCCCCTCCTAGCCTCTGGTAACCAATATTCTAGTCTCTCTCTATATAAGATCAATCTTTTCACATGGCACATACAGTTAAATCAGAACAATAAGTTTTGATTTTCTATTGCACAGTAGGGTGACTATAGTTAGCAATAGTGTAGATTTCAGAACAGTTAGAAGATTTTGAAATAGTGAAAGTTTAAGATGATGGATATGCTAATTATCATTATATAATGTATACATGTACAGAAACATCACACTGTTCCCCCATAAATATATACAATTATCATGTAGCAATTAAAAATAAAACTTAGAAAGCAGGACACCGTCTTGTACTAAAATGTTTGGCTACATGCATATCTGACTTTGGCCAAGACATGAGTAATCACAACCCTGCATTCTGTAGTAATAGAGCCACCAAATTAAAAAAAAAAAAAGGTCAAAGAATCACCAGCTGCTGAATGCATCCCTGAGGGAATGCAGGCTCTCTCTCCTATTCCTTATTCCACCTAGCTGCTGGCTTCATATTTGCTTTAGGGGGCTTGCAGTAGCCCCAGAGGTACTTAGCAATTCTAGTTCCGTGTTTCAAGCTAAAATTCATTTTAGTCAGAAAGGGTGTCTGTTGCAAAATGAGATTCCCAGCTGCTTGGAGAAAAAAAAAATAGAGTCAGTGAAGAGCTCAGATGTCCCAGCTTAAAGGTACTCAATTAATCTATGCTTAATGAGATAGGGCATCTTCAGCAGTCTTAATGCCTGGGCCTCAATCTCCCAGAGGTTTTCACTTTCTAAGTCTGCTGTGCGCCTAGGCCTCTGTGCTTTAAAAAGTGCTCTTCTGAGGTAGGCCGGTTTTAGAGACAGTGGGTTAGAGCATACTAATGAATCGGTGTAGAGGTTGGCAAACTTCTGTGAAGAGCCGTATGGTAAGATATTTTAAGCTATGCAGTCCATACATGTGAGATAAAAGCAGACACGGACAATACACAAATGAAGATCATGGCTCTGTTCCACACAAGTATTATTTGCAGAAAGAAAAAATTTTGGTGGGCAAGATTTAGCCCAGGCGGGCATGTAATTTGCTGAACCCCGAAGTCTGTTCCCACCCCCCCCCCCGCCGGGGTACCATAATTGCCTTCTGACTGGGCCTTTCCAACTCCCAATACTTTAATTCAAAGGAATTACCTTATCTTTAAAAATTTTAGGAGCAGGTGTTTGACCTAGTAGTTATCATGTCCACATCCCATATCAGAATACCTGGGTTCCAGTCCAAGCTCTAGTGCTGGACTTCAGATTCCTCCCAATGCAGGCAGAGTGTTAGTGGTGATGGCTCAAATAATTGAGTTCCTGTCTCTAGTGTAGAAGACCTGTATGAAGTTCCTAGCTCCAAGCTTCAACCTTGACCCAGCCCTAGCCATTGAGTGTGTTTGAGAAGTGGACCACTAGATGTGAGCTCTCTGTATGTGGTGTGTGTGTGTGTGCATGCACGTGCATCTCAAATAAATCTAAAAAATGAATTAAATTAAAAAAGAACTTAAGTTCCTACAGCTGAGTTTGGAAGATGCTTTGGGTCAGGGAAACCTTTGAGAGCGCCCTATCACATTGCCAGGCAGGCGTCACCTGTGCCTAAGCATAAGGCTAGATATGACTTCGTGACATCTAGCAGAGACCAGCTGGCAAGGAGTGAGTCACCATCAGCAAATGAGGCTGAAGGCCGAGAATAGGATGGAGTGTTAGAGAGCAACAGGACAAGGGTCAATGAGGATTGAGGCATAAACAAGCTGAAAATAGCTCTTGAAGCAGCCACCAAAAATGATGATAAACCCTGAAAATATTGCCAATTTAACTTCCTCCTGGGTGGTTTTGCTCCTGTAAATATCTGAATCTTTTGTTTGTAGTGGTTCAGACACACACACACACACAAAATCTCTCTAGGACAGGATCTAATCTTATATTTTTGATAGGGATAGCAAGGATGTCATCCCTTCCACTGGGGGAGAATATGAGTGGGCTTCAAAAACATTGTGTAAAACTGAAATTGAAAAATAAGGTTATTTTGTTTCCAACACGTTTTTGAAATCTTTACTTGATTTTCTTTTTTGCGTAATGCACATTTGCCAGGAACTTTTTAATAATCCCTCATATGTAAAAAGGATACCAGTTTGGGTTTTTGGTTTACTTGACTACACTAAATAGGGCCAGGGTAGAACGAGACTCAGTGGGTGAAATATTGGGAATGGACTCTCAGTTGTAGCCTCCTGTGGGCAATCACTAACCCAATGGCTTGGGAAATCTGGATTTCAGCTCTGCTTCCCAATTATTTTGATAATACGTGTCAAGTGTTTCCTCCTCCTGGACCTCCATTTCATACAATGTGAAAACAAGGTAGTGGGCAGGGCACTACTGGTACAGCTGCATCCCAAATAGGAGAATTTGGGTTTAACTCCCGGCTCTGCTGTGTACTGCACCTTCCTGCTCAGGGTGCACTGTGGGAGGCAACAGGTGATAGCTCCTTTAGATGATTTCCTGTCATGCACAGGGAAGACTTGCATTGAGTTCCTGTTCTGGTTTTAGCCTAACCCAGACCAACTGCTAGCATTTTGGAAGTTACCCATCAAACGGAAATATTCTCTTTCTGTCTCTCTCTCTGTCTCTCTCTCCCCTTATCTCCCTCTATCCCTCCAACTTTTTTTTAAGATTTATTTATTTTCATTGGAAAAGAAGATATACGAAGAGAAGGAGAGAAATAAAGATCTTCCATTTGTTGGTTCACTTCCCAAGTGGCTGTAATGGCCGGAGCTGAGTTGATCCAAACCCTGCAGCTTCTTCCAGGTCTCCCACATGGGTACAGGATGTAGGGTTTTGGATCAATCCTCCATTGCATTCCCAGGCTATAATCATAGTGCTGGATGGGAAGTGGAGCAGCCAAGACATGAACTAGCACCTATGTGGGATGCTGCACTTACAGATGGAGGATTAGCTAGTTGAGCTATTGTGCCAGCTTCCCCCTCCATGTTTATTTAAATAAATAAATGAATACTGAATAAAAGGTGAATATACATGGTCCACCGAGATGATAAAAAATGATCCTTCCACATTGCAACTTGAAAGCATCTTGTCAGATGGTCAGAAAGAAGGGAGAGGGTATTGCAGGTAGAATGAAGATTCCCCCTGCCTCACATATTTTTGGCACTTGGTGGACATTTGAATGGCTGCAGAGAGACCCTGAACATAGCTGCAAGGCTCTTCCATGATGCCCCTTGTCTTTACTCCTGCCGCATCCTATAGCTCCTGTCCAGGATTTGAGCATCAGACTATGCAACACAGAGAAGCATTTATTAACAACATGAACAATCAATACTATAATCATTTTGCACAACAATCCCCAGCCCCTGGATTCCAGTGTGCTGTGTTGTCTGCTGCCAACAATATGCCTCCATGACTCAGTATGATAAGTGTAAGGTTCCTTTGGCTCAGTGGATCCCAATCTTGGCTGCACTTTCAAATCATTGAAAGCTTTAGAGGAAAATACTAATGCTTGGGCCTTACTTCAGATATTCTTTTAAAAAGATTTACTTAGTTTTAATTGAAAAGTAGAGTTACAGAGAGAGAGAGAAAGAGAGAGAGAGAGAGATCTTCCATCCACTGATTCATTCCCCAAATGACCACAATGGCTATGGCTGGTTAGATCTGAAACCAGGAGTTTCTTCTGAGTTTCCCACGTGGGTACAGGGGCCCAAGGGCTTGAGACATCCTCCTCTGCTTTCCCAGGCCATTATCAGGAAGTGGATCAGAAATGGAGTAACCAGGAGTTGAATGAGTGCCCCTCTAGAATGGAGGAACTGGGCTTGGCACAATGGCTCAATGGCTAAATCTTTACCTTGCAAGTGCCAGGATCCCATATGGGCACTGGTTCATGTCTGACTGTTACACTTCCCATCCAGCTCCCTACTTGTGGCCTGGGAAAGCAGAGGAGGATGATCCAAAACCTTGAGACCTTGTGCCCATGTGGGACACTTGGAGAAGGCTCCTGACTCCTGGCTTTGAATCAGTTCAATTCTGGCCATTGAGACCACATGGAAAATGAACCAGTGCATGAAAGATCTGTCTCTCTTTTTCTCTGTAAATCTGCCTTTCCAATAAAAAACAAATAGATCGTCAAAAGAAAAGAAAAGAGAAGAAAAGAAACGAAAGCAGCATATGTGGAGGCTTAATGTAATACTACAGCACTGGATTACCCAGGAGTTCTCATGTAGTTAGTAATGGTGAGCCTGGGCCTCAGCTTTTTAAAAAAGCATCTTGTTTTTATTGCACAGCCAGTGTGTGAGTTCCTGCTGGACTCAGATGATTGTTTGCAATCTGCCCTTGGTGGGTAATGAGATTGCTGGCTCTGGCAGAACACGCAGCTGAGACCAGGGGCCAAAACGGGAGAAGGACATTTGTTTCTCCAGGGTCTTTATCTTAAGGTCTTGCCTTCCTGTGGCTAACTTGGTAAATAAATCTCAACCACAGTGTGAATGGCAGATCACAGTTAGATGCTACTTCCTTTCCAAGGGGCAGGAACTGAACAGGGCCTTCGCTCAGAGAAAGTCCTGACTGGGGGACTTACAGGCTCTGTGGCTAGGCCCCATGGGCAGATGGCTTGAAGTAGCCTCAAAGCCAATTCACCCCTGCTCCTCTACATCACAGCAAATGGCAACTCCATCCTTCCCGTCAACGCCTGCCTTTGTCTCACCCCCTACATGCAATTGTCACTAAATCATCTTGGTTCAATCTTTGGAATATATCCAGAATGCACTCACTTTCTATCATCTCCATTATTACCATGCTAGCCCAAGTGTTCAGCATGGTTTAATTAGATTATTGTAGGCACAGATATTGCAACTAAAGACTGATCTCCCTCTTGTCCTTGTGTGACTATTCTCTGCTTTCCACCAAGTAGCCAGAGTCATCCTTTGCAAATGCATGGCTGACTCTCTGCTCACAACCCTGTAATAGAGCAAAATCTGGGATCTCACCCTGACTGACAAGGCCCTGTGTGACCCAGCCTCCGGCTGCCTCTCTGAGTACATGCCTTCCTGCTCCCCCTCTATCACTCTATGCCAGTCTCATCGCACTTCCTTCCTATTCATCATATACCCCAATCCTACATTGTCCTCTGTGTCTGTACTCTTCTTTCTATCTGGAAGCCTCTTTCTCCAGATGGTTTCACGGTTGTTTCCCTTTCACTTCCTGCAGGTCTCTACTTAATTATCGCCTCCTCACATTGGGTCTTCACTAAAATAACACCTTTGCAATCTCACCTCTGGGTACATAGCCAAAGAGATGGAAATCTGTATGTAGAAGAGATATGTGTGCTCCTGTATATCCTTTGTAACAAAATTCACAACAGCCAAAACTTATATTCAATGTAAATGTCCACTGACAGATAAGATAAACAACTTGTGCCATATACATAGATGGAATAAGATTCAACCCTTGGGGAAAAAAATCAGTGGCTTGCAGCAACATGAATGTCTATTAGGCTAAGTGAAATTAGGTACAGAAAGACAAAAACTGCATCATCTCACTTACTTGTGGAATCTTAAAAAGTCAAAGTCTCTACTTTAGAGAGTAGAATGGTGATGACCAGTGGCTGGGGGCTTGGGCGTGGGTGAATGGCAATATTCGAAAGGACCAGCACAGGTCTTCCAGTGCCAAAACGACTCCACTTGGCTCATTCACTTCACATACCATCAGCTTGTGGAGCAGATTTAGAGGGAAACCCTCTTTGGTCACTTCTTGCCCAATGTCCATGGAGCCCAGGATGATGCACTCAGATGCTGGTCAAAGGATACGAAATTCCAGGTAGAGCTTTATTGCACAAGATGGTGACTGGAGTTAATAATGTGCTGGATATTTCAAGATTGCTAAAATAACACTCCCACCATTGCTACCTTCATGCACTCAGTCTTTTGTGTAGCACCCTAGTCTGCTTTGCTTTTCCTCAAAGAGTAGACTCTCCTTATCCTCAGTTGATGCTTTTCAGGATCCCCAGGGGATGCCAGGGACTGCAGGTAGGACAGAACCCTATATGTTCTGTGTTTTTCTCTATGTATACTTTCCTGTCCCTGGATTTATCTTCAGTATGAACACTAATAAGAGATTAACAATAGCTACTAATAAAATAGAATATTTATAACTATTTACTGTGATAAAAGTCATTTAATTTGGGATAGGAATTTGCTGTAGAGGTTAAATCAATCTGTGGAACACCTGCAAATCCCTTTTGCAGTACCTGGGTTTGAGTCTCAGCTCTGCTTCTGATCCAACTTCCTGCTAAGACACACCCTGGAAAGTGGAACGTGATGGCTCAAATACTCCCATGCAGGGCACTCAGATTGAATAACAGTTCTAATTTGCTGCACCCCTGGCTGTTGTGGGCATTTGGAGAGTGAACCAGCCAATTGAAGGTCTCTGTCTCTGCCCTCCCTACTGATTTTCAAATAGAAATGAATACACCAGTCAAGACATTGAAAATACATAAAATTATGGTGCTGATAGTGCTAATTCATATTTTAAAAATTAACAAACAAAAAACAAATGAAACAAAACACAATAACCTTCTGGGATCATCACTGAGATCCAGTTCATTTGCCTGTTGGGATAGCAGCATAATGAAATACTTAGAGTCCTGCCTCTACTTCTGGTCCACTTCCTGCTAATGTGCCTGAGGATACAGAAGATGATGACTCAAGTACTTGGGCTCCTGTAACTGACAAGGGAGACCTGATTGGAGTTTTTGGACCTTGGCTTCAGCCTACCCCTATCTTGCTGTTGTGGGCTACAGTGTGAACAATCAGTGAATAAAAGATCTCTCTTAAATAAAAAAGGTTACTTATTGCTGAATTATTTCATTTTCAGAGTATAGAAACAAAGCAAAACTGCAGACAAGGAGGGTGGGTCTACTGTAGTACTTATTTGCCACCTGAAACACACTTGCTATGGTCTATCTGCCCCTGCTGGAAAAGATACTCCCTGGTGTACCATTCACCATCGAAAACAGCAGGGAACACAATAGACCCCCCTAAATTTGTCAAATGAGTGAATGAATACACTTAAAGATGTGGCAGTGCTCCTCAGCGTGCTTTCTGCAGTTCTTGGCTGCTGAGCTTGGTGGAGCTCAACCAGAGTGCTGCAATCCAAGAAGCCCAGAGGAAGCATTACTTTCCAGTGTTTGCTAATCACACTTCCTACTCAAATAGTGGGAGAGTTTTCAAAAGCTAGAGAAGTGCATTGATTCTTTGGGCATTTCTTGTAGAATTAGATGAATAGAGTGATGTGCAGCTCAAAACTAAGCCAGTAGACCTGGGTTATATCTCTCATATTCCCAAATAGTGTGAAACTCTGCATAAGTCATTTTGGCATGGTAGATCTCCTTTCTCCAACATGCAAAAGAGTATTTGTTATGAGCCTTCTTCCTAGGGGCAGGACATGTCAATGAGGTGAATATCATTTTTGCACGTACTTTGGGATGCTTGTGTTCAGATTCAATTAAAATCATGTGGGTACGTCTCACATTAAGAAAACAAAATATATAAAAAAATTATTATATAGTGTTACTGAAGAATTTTGGCCAACTCCCCTATGCCTAGAGAATTAATAATGGGATTCAAGTTACCCAGTACTATTGACGCTCAGCTTTTTCACAACACTTCAGTCATCGCAGGGGAGCGCCTAGCACAGTACCTCGAACCTAGCACATAATCAGTGCATATGTATTAACTCCTCCATCACTAAGCAAAGGACACCTATATGGGAACATCTTAAATCCAATATGACAAAATCCATGCTTTCCCCAGGGATGGAGACTCACCAGCCCTCTGTTCTTTTTCTAGTCTCCCAAATCTGCTTTCATCAGCGCTGCAAAGAAGGCCCAACTGAGATCCCACCCTGTGAAAGTGCGATTTTCTGAGCAGGTCGCAGTTGGAGAAACAGATGCAGTAAGTGCAGCCTTGACCGCCTCTCCCCTGTCCTTGGTCAGAATCAACCTGGCTGTCCCAGTCTGAGGTACCTCATAGTAGATGATGTCACAAAATGGTTGGAGTGGGAGGGTCCCAGAACTGGAGGGTGGAATGTATGGTGTACAGAGGCCCTGGACATTGAGCGAGGAGGCAAACATACTGATTTACTCAGAAACCTCTTGATACTTAGAAAAATTTCTGTCTGTAGTGCAATCGGCTACACTCAGAACAAGTGTGCCATAAACATCTTTTGGAGACTTGAGAGAAGCAGGAAGGAAGTGATAGTTTTCTAAAGATTCAGGGGACAAGTGGCTGGGGAAATTGTAGCTCTCTTCACATGTAAGTGATCCAGCGCCTCCGCATCTCCACTGAAGAGAACTTGGCAGTGATGGAAGCAGCAGCCCATGGGAAACAATACAGGCTAAGTTGCAGTTTTTATTAGGCACCTGCTGTGTCCTCCGCACCACAGTGGATGCAAAATAAATTTTGCTTCCCTACCACTGGATACCTCTCAGTGATGCTAGGGGTTCAAGTGATTCACACTGGGGAATTGTAGAATCTACGGCTGGGTAATATTTGAGAGTGCATGCCAATGTGGCTGTCAAGCAACCTAGCCCACTAATCCACCCTATGCATGGTAGGGATTCAGTGCAATGAGCTATCTACTTCAGATCTGCAAATGAGCTATCTACTTCAGATCTGCAAATGAGAACAGGTACACAGAGAATGGAAAGATGGCTTTTTATAAGTGATGGATTCTATTCCAGAGTTTCTCCCCGCCCCCCCGCCCCCCCGCCCCCCCCCAAGCATCTGCAGGAGTTGATGATAGCTGATTGGAGTGAGAAATGGGAAAGCTGGGAATGATAGGTTGTTTGTGGTTTTATAGGCTGTACCAGGCTTGTTTCACAAGGAGTCCTGGGTACTTATGCACTAAATTGCCTCTCTTTTTTCTTTTCGTTTTTAAAGACTGATTTCTTTTTTTGAAAGCCAGAGTTACAGAGACAGGAGGTATTTTTTTTAAAGATTTATTTTTATTTTTTTTTTTATTTATTGGAAAGGCGGATATACAGAGAGGAAAGACAGAGAGGAAGATCTTCCATCCGATGATTCACTCCCCAAGTGACCGCAACGGCCGATACTATGCCGGTCCGAAGCCAGGAGCCTCTTCCACGTCTCCCACGCGGGTGCAGGATCCCAAAGCTTTGGGCCGTCCTCGACTGCTCTCCCGGGCCACAGGCAGGGAGATGGATGGGAAGCAGGACTGCCGGGATAGAACCGGCGCCCATATGGGATCCCGGGCTTGCAAGGCGAGGAGCTTAACCACTGCGCCACTGCGCCGGGCCCAGGAGGTATTTTTTATCCATTGGTTCAATGTTACATAGCAACCTAAGCCTCCGCCTACAGCAACAGTATCCTATATGGATACCAGTTGGAGTCCCAGCTGCACCACTTTCGATCCACCTGCTTATGGCCTGGGAAAGCAGCAGAGGTTGATTCATGTCCTTGGGCTCCTGACCCCCAAGGAAAACCCAGAATAAGCTCCTGGCTTCTGGCTTTGGATCAGCCTAGCTACACCTGCTGTGGTTATTTGGGGAGTAAAGCAGGGGATGGAAGTTGTCTTTCTCTCTGTGTGTCTCTCTCCGTTTGTCCCACTCTTCTCTCTATAACTCTGCCTCTTAAATAAAAATAAATCTCTTTAAAAGAGGGGATGGTATGGAGTTGCTGCAGATCAGGGTGACACAGACCCCAAAGCTCAAATCCCTGTAGCAACATTTGTGTCCTAAGCCCTTGAAAACCCAGAAGACATAGGATTTAAATTTGAAAAGTGTGGCCAGGTGCAACCTATTCAGTTTCAACATTACAGAATAATTAACCAAGGCCAGGCCACCCATTGACGAACTCTCAGTCCTCTTCTCCCTTCCCCTCCATTCCCCTTCTCTTTCCCCTTCCCTTATTTCTTGTCTTTGTTCTCCCCATTTTTTCTCCTTTTTCCCTTCTTTCTGCACATTCTCCGCTCACAATCACTTCTCTCTCCATACTTTGCAACTAGGCCCCAGGCAAAATCAAGCTAGCTCTCCAGTCCAATGTGAATGCAAACAACCCAGGGTAGCTAAGACCCACCTACTGTCCCTTTTCTTTCTCCTGGATACATCACCAGACATGATGTGAGTCTATTGTCCAGGAGAAACCTCAGTCTTCCAGTTCATCATGCTCAGGAAACCACCTGAGCACCTATATCCTTTGTGCCATTACCACTGGCACAGGTCAGAACAACCTCACTGATTAGAAGCGGGGGGACTCCAGGTCGAGGGGACTCTATGCTGTCCCATCATCCCCTTTCCTTGGTGTTCTGAGGCTTTATTAAGCAGCCAGAGCAAAAATAAATCCCGTGGGCGTTCCTTGCCAGATCTATTTTTAAACAAAATCAATTAAGTAATTATCCAAGTCCAACCCATTGCGCTAAATAAAACCTGCCACTGCTGAGATTCATCAGCCTGGGGATCTGATGCTTCTGGGTTTGGCAGGAACCAGCATTTTAGGATCAGGGAGAGACTTGGGAGTCACAATTTCTCAACTTTTCTATCCCATTGTTTCCCAACTTAGCTTCACCCCAGGCAAACTTGGCCCATGGCCCTACCCCACCAACAGGCATACTCCAGTGCAGGAGGACTTGCTTGTTCCTGTTTCCATGTGATCCCTAGATCTAGATTGGTCTTTTCTGGATTCTGTAACAGTCCAGACCTACGGATTCCCTCAAAGTCAAATCCAATTTACTTTACGTAGGTAATCTTAGCCATTTTGTACCTTTAGGTTTGTTTAGGTTTTATAATGTTTATGTGTATCAAGCCAGTATAATAGGAGTGTAAGACTGAAGTCAAATTCTCAGTTTTGCTATAACTTGCATGGGGATTTGGCAACAGTGCAGAGCATTCCCATTGAATTAGGGAATCTGTTCATCTGTGCAGTTTTTGAGTTCCTGTAGAAGTGATAGTGTTGGCTCAGGGAAGTGGTTGGAGTGTTCTGACAAGTCTAATCATTCAAGTAAGCACACACTAAATGTGTACTGCTCATTCATTTTGTAGTCATTTATTGAGCACCAGCCATATGCCAGGAATTTTGTTAAGTGTGGTGAAAACAGAGATGAATAGGATAGGGCCATTGGGCTCTGAGTTCACTAATTGATTTCAAAGCAAAAACAAAACATGTTCTTCAGCAATATGATAAGAACATTGAGCATGGTGTTCATAAATTGTGGTAGGAATATATAAAATTCAAGACTAAATATAAAATATTGCTGATATTGGACCAAGACTTTACAGAATACGTATGTATTGCTGAGTTTGGGAGGATGAATAGGAGTTTTCTAATGAGGGGAAGAATAAGGCAGAGGGGAAGAATAAGATAGTCCAGTCAATAAATAAACCCTGAGCCAGGGAATCTTTTTGCTAGGAGTTTAGTAGGTGCTCTGAAATGTGCTTTGCCAACGGTTCTCCAACAGGGCAAGTACTGCATACTCTCAGAAAGCTTTTGGAAATGCTTGAGAGCGTTCTGCATCGTCATCCTAAAGGTTGTCCCAGTGGCATTTAGTATTTCAGGATCAGAGATACAAGCATACTTCATCACTGAGGATTTGTCAGAAGTATAGAGGTATGAGAAAGGCATGGGTACTATGGATACGGGGGATGACAAGACATGATTCTGGAGAGGTAGGTAGGGGGCTAGGTCGGAAAGACCTACAATGCTGGGAGGGAGGAGAATGGCCCAGCAAAGATATGGAAGGGGAAAAGATCTCACCTGGTAAATGGCATGTGGAAAGGGAGAGAGGAAGTGCCAGGAGGTAAGATCAGGTGAGTGAGGTGGGCTCCAAAAGAAGCCTTTCATCGGACTTTCATCGGCTCTGCCCTAAGCTGTGGAGCTTTGAACCCCAACAGAAGGCATGTTTCCCAAGGTGTCAATGAGGACACTTTTGATACAGTCTGGTGTCTTCTTGGGGAATTTGGTTCTGGACTTCATGTAATGTTATTTATTCGTCTGCTTTTTCCTGTCTCTGTCTGCCCACACTTTTGACTCCCTATATACCTTCACCCCCTTCTCTCTTGCCTTTCCATACCCTTTCTGATTCCCTCCTCATTGAGCCTCTCCTCTTGACCTTTCCCTGCCTGTTCACAGAAAATGATGAAGAAAGAAGCTCTTCTTCTCATTCCCAATGTCCTGAAAGTTTTCTTGGAAAACGGGCAAATCAAGTCATTCACATTTGATGGCCGGACCACTGTTAAGGTACATAATGTTTCCTCTCCTAGGTTAGCATTGCCCTCTCTAGAACACATAACAGCTGTTTGGCCCACGTTCCTCCAAATCTGCCTGTAGCTGATCATTACTGGAGTAGGGTGGCCTTTGAGTTCTAAGTTCTTGTGAACAAAAGCACCCAGGCCTCCAATGGTGGAAATAAAAGGACCCAGGCCTCCGTTGAAGGTGGTGGTGGAAACTTGTATACCCAATTGTGTTCTTCTAGTGATTGTAAAAATGTATTGTGAGTGTGTGGGTACATAGGTAGGCATACCTGCTTGTGTGAGCTGCTTTGTGTTCCAGTGATGCACGATCTTTAGGACTCTGGGGGACTAAAGAATGAAAGATCATTAAACTATTCATAAAGCATAGTGATTTATATTGATATAATAACACCTACACAAGTTTACACAGAGAAGTAAACAATCACAAACTCCTGGGAGATTAGCTTAGCTATGCCTTGCTTTTTAAAATAACAATCAGATCTCAAGCACTGAACCAAGATTTGAAAAGTCCAGCCACAATCCCCTTGGCTGTTTTTTTTTTTTTCTATTTTCACAGGAAGAATAATTACTGGGCTGTGATTCTTAACAGCTCAGCCAAGCGTCAAAAAGTCCTAGTGATTCTCTTAATTTTGAAGAGTATAGGTGATGACACGATAACCTGTAGGTTAAATCTGCTCTGGAATAGAAGTATCTGTTCCTGTTTCATCTGGACTGTTTCCAGAAAGAAGAATGACAGTTCTAGAATGAATGACCTAATTGAACCAATGCTGCCTAATTTGCTGTGCAGCTATACAACCTACCCAGAAAACCAATCATGGCTAACAGATGTCTTGTGGTTCTTATACATAGTGGCTTAAACCACTCTAAATCCCAGGACCAGGAATTTTTGCTAAGAGAGGTTATCAGTTGCACAGTATGGGCCTTGCTAGTGGCTTTCAACCAGGATTATAACTGTCCACTCTCAGAGAGCTCTTGAGAATGAGTGAAGGTTTGGGGAGTCATCCCAATGATTTGCCAGCTACTAGCAATTAATGTCTCAGGTGTTCTGTAGGAAAGGAGGGAGACATTGCCTAAATGACTTGCCCAAAGTTCCATTGGCACCTTGGTTGTGGCACAGTGTGTCTAAACCATGTTGATCAAACCGGTAGTTTTTGTGGAATCCTTAGGGCTAAGTGGATTCCCTGGGGATCTAGAACCAAAAGGCACATCTTAGAGTGCCTTGAGGTAGCCTCAGGCTAAATGACCAGAACACTGAAACTGAGCTCAGCTATCCTAGGGATGTCCAAATGTCCCTCATTCAGGCTTACCTATCTCCTTGTGTTAGAATTCTCCTAGGTCCTTATTCCTGCAATGCTGTGTCCTCTGTAGATTGTGTCTCCACATTGGGGCATTTGCTGCACTCTCTTTCCCCTTGGAGGCTTCTTCACACATTCTTCCACCTGACATGATCACCACCATGTGGCTTGTAGGGAGTCCCAGCTCCCTCACAACAGCAATATTCCCCCTCACTCACACTCTTTAGTCTGGCTTCAGGAAGGGTGCACTGGCAAGTCATTGGAACTTTGACAGGCTGCCAAGCCACTTGTCCCAGAGAGGTACCTGGGTGAATTGACAGCCTGGCACAGGGGCCATTACACTTGTAACGCCAGTTGGCAATCACTGGCTTGGCTGTCCACAATCCCAATGCAGCTGAGCTGCAAAGAAAACCTCATCTGTTGCTGCCAGAGCTCCAACAACACTGGCGCCTCTGTGACTACTTGGATAATACAAAGAGATCCTCTCAAGTACCCACTGATTTCCAGCTGAACATCTGAATAGCTGAACATCTTTTGGTGTTCACAGAGGGGCTTGATTGGCAGCCTGGGCTGTAAGAGAGCTTCACAATCTCAAGCCTGTTTCTTTCCAGCCATTGGGGGCTGAAGAGATGCTGACTCCACGAATGCAACCATTGCAGTGCAATGCACCGATCTGCAAAAGTCACAGCCAAATAAACGGCCCAAGGCTCTAATCGGACACCAGGGCAGCCCCCTCTAACTTGTTTCCAGACACCCAAATATTATAAGTAGGACAGCAGAACAGATGGAGTGCAGAAGCAGTCAGATTTATGACCGTACATAAGACATGTGACATAGTTCCTCTGTGTGGACACATTTTTCAAGTTACTAAATTGATCATCTCTAAAAGCCAGCTACAGTCAAAAATGAACATTCCACCAGTAACTCAAGTCATTTTATGTAGATTTTGTGTCTCGAACAAATACACTTTTTAATCATGTAAACATAGCTTTTTGCTTTACTTCATTCCTAAGTGAAGAATGGACAGACATACCTAAGTGGACATGCAGACTTCTGAGAGTGAGGGAAGAATCAGTAGGATGTATTGCTTAGGAGATAATTTGGTGAATGGAAGGGGCAGGGAAGCATGCTTTCCATGTTCCATATGCCTGACCAGGCAAGTTTGGAAACGCCTATCCCCAACCCCTGCATCTTAGGCGTTCCCCATAGCTAAGGGCTCTGAGCAACATACACCCTGAAGTACTGTACTCAGGCCATCATAAAGGGCAGTCTCTCTGCTTCTCTGCAGGGCTGCCTTTTCTCAAATTTTAGTTCTATTCCCCTCCTCCCTCCTGTGCACATAAACACATTCAGTGCCTTCACGTGGCTCAGAGCCATAGCAGATCATCATCTCAAGGTTCCTTTTTCTTCTATAGGATGTGATGGTGACATTACAGGACCGTCTTTCCCTGAGGTACATTGAGCACTTTGCTCTTGTCCTTGAGTATGCTGGGCCAGAACAGAATCACAAGTTTCTGCTTCTGCAGGACAAGCAGCCCCTGGCTTATGTAAGTAGCCCCTTTATCCTGGCTCGATGGCTTTGTGTGTGGCCTCTATGAGAGAAAAGAACCCAAAGTGCTCCCTGTCTGGAAAATTCCTAATGAAATGTTCTGCCAGCTCCCAGAACTCACAGTTCTCACCCAAGCATGGTACTTCCCACCTCCAAAGGGCCTTTGCCAATCCCCTTTGTGACCTAAGAAGGGCACGTAGATCATTAGTCTTGGTCCTTAGCGAGAAGAATAGGAGGTAGTGATTTCTTGCCCAGCATCCGGAATTCTGAGTTCAAAAACAGCACGTCTCCTGGAAACCTGATTTGCTAGCCTTTTCTTCTTCCTGGGAGGAAACATGACCTTTCAGATGAAGGCTATACCATAATGTTGTTGAGGGATGGAATCTTCTAAGAGTAGGGCAAGAAAGAGGTAGAAGTGGGCAAATGGCAGTAGGTCCAGAATAGGCAGCATGATAGCCATGTCACCTTCCATGATAGAACAGGGAAAAGAAGGTGATTGTGCTGGCCTTGGTTGTGTGTGAAGGCCAAGATCGCTGGGTAGGAGCTCACCAGCAAGAAATGCCAGGAAGTACCAGAGAGGCAACCAGGGCCAGTTAGTATTCCCGGGTAGGGTGGGAAAGAATTGGAAAAGGAAATTGGGGAAAAACAATTTTTTTGGAACCTACATGGAAGCCAACCAAAAACCAAAATCAGAGAAACATGAAAGGATTTTTGAAAAGAAATTATCTCTAAATATAGCTCTCAGCCAAACACAATCCAGAGGCTCATAGGTGGAAAGGAAAGATTATGGGTGTGCTGTTCAAAGGGAGACTTCAGTGCCCATTGAATCCCCAAGTAGCCTTTTGAAGTCAGTTGCGTCTCTTGTTCCAAATGAGATTTTACAGGTTGTTATTATGAAAAATTGTCAAACACATACAAAAGTAGAAGGAATATAGCATGATGAACTCTATTACTTATCCCAAGTTTGAATCATTAGCAATATATGGCCAATTTATTTCATTTATACTTCCAAGTGGGATTTTAAATGTCTCATTCGGCTTTTCATCAGCAACTTCATTTGGTGGAAGCTGAGACCTTCTGCCAAGGAAAGGCCTAAGCCCCACAGCAAGAAGCGTCTGAGAAGCTCCCAGACTCCCAGAAGCTTTCTTCCTACCTGTTGTCCTGGGCCTTTGACCTGATTGTCAGTAAGGTCATGTCCTGGATAAGTAATTAAAAAATACCTGTCACTGTTTGTCAGAAGGACAGAAAAGATCTGTCTCCTCATCACTTTTTGTTAGAGGTGCATTAGCCCCCCCTTAACTGTGTGGGATATGTTCCGAGAACCCTAGTAGGTGCCTGAAACCACAGATAGTAGTGAGCAGTATCCATTCTATGATTTTCCTAGCCATACATACCTATGATAAAATTTATTTTATAAAGTAGACATAGTAAGATATTCATAATGATAAGGAATAATAAAAAGGATAACTACAATAGATATGAATGTATGGTATGAGAGTGATTTAATGAATTATTTGAGTTTCCCATTTAATATTTTGAGAATCACAATTGATCCATGGTAACTGAAATTACAGAAAGCAAAACTATAAATAAGGAAAGGGGCTTACAAATAAGAGGGAAGGGCTGCTGTATGAATTAGTCAGAGTAGGAAATAATAGCTCCCTTCTGCCCAAATCCCCACCTAAAGAAGCCATCCAGGTAATTACCCACCATCCCAGTCATTGATTCCAGATATTTTTTCCCCACCCTGGGATTCAGGTGGTGCAACGGACACACTACCATGGAATGAAATGCCTCTTCCGAATAAGCTTCTTTCCCAAAGACCCCGTGGAGCTGCTACGTCGGGATCCTGCTGCTTTTGAGTATCTGTACATCCAGGTAGAGTCTGGCTTTGGGACACACAGACACTGGTGAACAAACAGGCAGGCTGTTCTGCATCACAATGAAGTCAACTATAGAAGTTTTTTTCTAATCTCCAGGTAGCTCTGAAGGCCCTTCCTTTTTTCCTGCTATTGTAAGTCATAACAGAATTGGCTGGCCTTAGTGACCTGAGCCGGCTGTGGTTCGTATTTCTGTCTGTTGGGCCACATGGATCGCATCCATTTACAGGAAGAAGCAACTCTGGTAACTCTGAACTGTCCCAGATTCCCAAGGTTTCAGAAACCTTTTTGGATTTCAAGGAGCCAAGCCATTAGTATCTATTTCCAAGGAGATGATTCCCAATTCACTTCATCCAGAAACGTTTTTAAGCATTTATGCCAGGCCAGGTCCTATGCTAGGAACTGGCAGTCAGAGGTGAAAAAAAAAGAACTATCTTGGCTCACTACAGTGCCTGTGTGTGCAAATACAGCAGTGGCAGGGTACATTGGCAGTGAGGACACCTGGGAAGAGGCTTGCCAACTCTACATGGGCGAGAGACAGGGAAGGCTTCACAGAGGAGGTGATACATGCATATACTTAACCTTGAAGGAGAAGTGAAAGTTTGCTCTGCAGAGATTAAGTGGAGGGGGCATATTTAAGTAAAGGACCTTGGCATTCACAAAAGTGTGATGCCTGAAGCAGAATAGCATGATGAAAGAATTGCAAGGATATCATGGCTGGAATATAGCATTTGAAGTAAAGGAGCATCAAGAAATGAAGTGGGAGAGACAGGAAGCAGGTGGTGGAAAGCTTGGTAGCCTTTTAAAAAACATTTTATTTTCATTGCAAAGGCAGATATACAGAGGGAAGGAGAGACAGAGAGAAAGATTGTCCGTTTGATGATTCACTCCCCAAGTGACTGCAACAGCCAGAGCTGAGCCAATCAGAAGCCAGGAGCCTCCTTTGTCTCTCCCACGTGGGTGCAGGGTCCCAAGGCTTTGGGCCGTCCTTGATTGCTTTCCCAGGCCACAAGCACGGAGCTGGATGGGAAGCGGGGCTGCCTGGATTAGAACCGGCGCCCATATGGGATCCCTGAGTGTGCAAAGAAAGGACTTCAACTACTAGGCCACCTTGCTGGGCCCACTTGGTAGCCTTTATGATTATAACTGAGAAGTAAGTGGTCCTCAAAATATCCCTGGACTAGCAGCAGCATCATCAGGTGAAAACTTGTAGAGATGCAAATCCTTGGGCCCCAGCCCAGTCCTACTGAATCAGAAGCCATGGAGCTAAAACCCAGTGTTTATGTTTTAATAAGTTCTCCAGAGGATTCTGATGTCTGAAAACCAGCGTTTAAGGAAAGTGATGCTTAAACTATCTGCACATTAGAATTATCTGTGAAGCTTTGGAAAAAGAATTCTCTGTCCCAATCAAGACTGATTAAGTAAAAATCTATGTGAGCTAAGTCCAAATATTGGAACTTTCTAAAATTTCTTAAGTGATTCTGATGTGCAACCAAGGTGATGAAATCCTGCTGGAGAAAAAAAAAAAAAATGATGAACGGAGAATGGCCTGGTCAGATGAACAATTTCTAATGATCACACAGTGCCAAGGAAGAACACCAGATAGGCAGCTGTGGCAGTCATCCAGAGAAGAGATGAGGGCTGGACGAAGGCCTGGGTGGGGGAAGGGAAACTCAAGAGAGATTGAAAAGGTAGAGACAATAGACTTTGACTTGATGAGTGCCTGATGGAGATGGTGTCATTCCCCCCAAGCTCTGGAGTCCAAGCAGTGGAATGAATTTGGGGTAATAATGAGTTCATTTGGGGATACATTGAGTTTCAGCCATTCCTAGGACATATACAGCATTTGATGAGAGGCAAAACTTCAAACTCTCTCCAGTCTCTGACTGTGACACCCGAGGGTGTGCTGTGAGACATCATGGTTATCCCCTCTGCTCCCTTCTGACAAGCTAAAATGTTGGGAAGATCTCCCAGACAGCCACGAGTTCCTTCACCAGTCCTCTGAGGTAGTGTGTTGTGATTGCTGTATGAATTTTTTAAGTTCACTTCTGATTTTATTTGCCCCGAATTTCTTCATACAAATTCCCATGGATCATGTTGGTTCTTGTATTCTGGTATGTGGTGACAAGACCACGTCTCCCTATCACTGCTCTTTGTGATGATATAGTCTTCAACTCAGTTCCTTTTTTTTTTCCCCCTATAAAGGGCTC
Source organism: Ochotona curzoniae (assembly GCF_017591425.1). Lineage (NCBI taxonomy): Eukaryota > Metazoa > Chordata > Mammalia > Lagomorpha > Ochotonidae > Ochotona > Ochotona curzoniae. Next base: position 31,914,470 of record NW_024467087.1, on the reverse strand, counting down.
ACTGGGTCCGGAGGGGAGAGGGGACTGAGGCCTTCTCGGCAGCAGCTTTCATCGCAGCAGCCACGACATTGCCCATCTCCTCTTGCTTCCTCTTGGCACTATGTTTCTCCTTGCCCATTTCTTGATGAACGTGAGGGCCCATTTAGAGCCCCTGAGTGATGATATGGCACAAAACCACATGTCTCTCAGATTATGTCCCACAGGAACTTCGCATGCGAGGTGAAGCACCTCCAGTAGTGGCTGTCCCTTACCTTATTCATGTACTTGCACACTGTATTGCCATTTTTGAGGCCCATGTCACAGAACCATGGCACAGAGCTGTAAGGAGAGAAGGTAGAGCTGAGACCCAGCTCAATCCATGGCACCCAGCACCCAACATGCAGGCTTCTTTGGGCTTTGGGTCATGTTCAGCCATCTTCCAACCTGTGTGGAAACCCAAGAGTGTGAACGGCTGTAGATCCCAGCTGCCTGTTCATCACTGTTTAAGCAGCTTTATTGAGGTTTAGTTGATACACAGCGAACACCACATGTTTAAAGTGCATATTAGCATTAATCTTAACAAATATGTTCATTCATGAAATCGTCACCATGACCAAAGTATTTAACATATACAATACCCCGAAGAATTTTCTCAGACCCTTTAGTAATTCATCACCCTTAGCCCCCTTGAGAACTACTGAGCTTCTTCTTATTATTATATTGTTTTCATTTTCCAAAACTGTGCTAAAATCTTAACTTATTTATTTGAGAAAGAGATCCCCACCCATATCTTCTGGTTTACTCCCAAAATGTCCACAATGACTGGTGGAGTCATTCCTAAAGGTAGGAGTTTGGAACCCAGCCCAGGTCTCCCACATGGGTGGCTGGAACCCGGTTACTGGAGCCATCACCATTACCTCCCAGGGTCTTGAGTTAGAAGTTAGAACCAAATGAAACCAAGGGACTTTGATATGGCTCACATGTATCCTAACTGGTATCTTAGCTGCTAAACTGAATGCTCACTCTCATTTTTTAAAGAATTTATAAAAATGAAATCATACTGCATATATACTTATTTTGGTCTGGCTTATATCACTCAGCATAATGGTTTTGAGATCAATCCATGTTGTTGCAGGACTCAAACCCAAGCACCTTAATGAAGAATGAAGATGTCATAAGACAGCATCCCAGCCACTACACACTCATCTCTCACATCTCACTAGCCACGCACCAAGAACTGCCCACTTACATTTTGCCAGTTTGAGTACCTGCTAAGGAGCAGGCAATGATCTGACAGAGTCTCCTTTGTTGTCCTTTCCCCAAGGGCAGCACCATCCACCCCCTTTCCCTTGTTATGGTATATCTTACAGATACCATGATTCTTTTCTGGAACATCAGAGTTGATTCAGGGGAGCAGGGGAACAACGTCTCCTTTGATTGACAGCTTTGGCTTGCCCTGTCTCTCACAGAGTCGGAATGATGTTATCCGAGAGCGCTTTGGAATGGACCCCAAACCAGAGATGCTTCTGGGCCTTGCTGCCCTCCACATCTACATCACCGTCTCAGCTACACGTCCTAGTCAGAAGATCTCTCTCAAGAACGTGGAGTGAGTTGTACTGGGACCCCTTGGGAAGAGGGCAGAAGGTCATGTGGGAAGAAGGCACAATGGGTGAGCTATTCTATGGTTTCCAGGAATGTAGGTATGGCAATCAGAACTGATGTTCCTACACATGGATCACGATGCCTGGAGCTATAGCTTCTCCATGAGGGATCCGTGGCCAGTGCTCTCCCGATATCATCATTCTTGATTTATCTCTATTCGTGATCCTCCTTCAATCCAAGTCTATTTTACCCTCTTCCTCTCTCTGTCTTTCTTTGTCTCTCACTGATCTTTTACGTTTTTCCCCCATTTTAGGAAGGAGTGGGGCCTGGAGCCCTTTCTTCCCCCCTCCCTCTTGCAGGGCATCAAGGAGAAGAACCTCCGGAAATCTCTGTCTCAGCAACTGAAGGCTCACCAAACCTATCCTTCCAGTGGCTCTAAGGTACACAGAGAAGCCACTGGGCAGTATGGTCAGGCACTAGTGGCCACCAGGGGTAGTTTCTCAGCAGGCTCCAGACCTCTGGGAATTGCTGCCGCTCTTTGACTCAGGTGCACATCCAGCTTGCCTGGAGGTGCGAACACTCACAAAGACGAGTTTCCCCCAAGCATGGGCATCTCCCAGAGCCATCTCAGCAGCACGCACCTTACGGCACTCAGGGTCCTCATAGCAGAGAGGCTAAGATGCTGGAGAATATAATTCTTTGGCCTTTTCACCAAATAGTCAGTACTGATTGAAGAACACCTATCACGTGGAATGCATTGGACCTGTGGTAGTATACTTTTCCACAGAAATAACTTCTCTGTACCTCACTACATTTCTGATTCATCAGTGGTGCAATATGGAATTCTGGAAGACAAAAACTTAAGGTGGGAGAGTGGCAAGGTTTGGCCTAGAGAATGGATGACTAGATGAAATATCCAGGGTTCTGGCCACTGCTGCCTTCCCTGGCACCTTGTAGGGCGCCCTCTTAGTGCCTCCCACTTCCTACCTCCCTGAGTCCCATGGGCCCTTCCTAGGCTTGTGAGACTCAATCTGTTTGCTCTTCCTGCCAGTGAGACAGGAGGATGCGTCAATAGGCAGATGTAAACCTGGGACACAGTCCACAAATACTGTACCCATTCCACATTCCTTGCATTATCAACTAGTTTTTCTTTCAAGATTCAGATTTCCCCCCTGAGAATTAAGCCATTCCCAGCTTGCGGTGCATATTTAGACTATTTTTTTTCTTAGCTAAGAGCACTACTGATCATCATCATCCCCTCAGCTTGCATTTTTGAGACACCCAGGCTCAGGCTGAAGATAGAGAGGTGAAGAAGTAGTGTCAGTGAGGCACTATGTAGCAGACAAACACAGCAGTCTCTCCACCGTCCCCATCCCCAAACCCCACACACGCACACACAGTTAGATAGGTATGACTGCTCTGGATGCATGGAGGAGAGACACCAAGGCCAGCCTGGGGGAAATGGGAAAGGCCAAAAATCCCCATGCCTTTGATGCCAGAGCTGGATCCTCAAAGACAGACAGACGTGATTGTCAAAATGAATCAGTGTGGTTAATTGGAAGAAGACTTCCCCAGGCTGGGAGATCATGCTCTTTGTACAAAGACCCAGAGAGCACGGTGTGAGAATCCAGGGTGTGAGGAAAAATGAATAGAGTTCAATCTAAGTAAGAATGCAGGGAGTGAGAGTAAGGGCAAGAGGAAGCGAAGAGGTTGGAAGGAGCCAATCCACAGAGAGCCTTATGTGCAGAGGAAGGGTGTACTTCATCCTGCAGATAGTGGGGAGTTAATGAAGGGCTTAATCAGGACAATAATGCAGTTAACCTTATACCATTGAGGAGTGCTCTGTGTAACAGTGTGGGGAACACAGCTGAGGGAAAGGAGTATCAGTGTGAAAGGCAACCTGGCTGTCATCCTGATGCAGGTGGCAATGTCTAGGCAGTGTTTGTGGGACAAGAGAAGAGGGATGGGTAAGTTAGAGAGGAAATTATGATGTAGAATCAAGACTGGTGACCCTCACGGAAGGAGGGGCCTAATGTGATTTGCAGGTTTCTGTCTCAGTTGCCCAGAAGGAACCGAGAGAGGAGAACCTGAAAGAATAGGTATGGGATTTATAGGTGCTCAGTATTAAAGGCCCTGAGTAGGCCTCAAGCTGGGAGTGGCCAGCGTGCAGGTGTCTGTAGGGTATAAAGGATCTCAGGACAGAGTTATAGATTAGGGGCACTGTCAGAGTTGGGTGCAAGTGTTCGAAGTAATGTAAGAATCAAATGAGTAAGGTGGATACTTCAGGAATGAAAGTGAGGAGGTAAAAGGAGCATTTAGAAATACAGGTGGACTACGGAGGAAGAGCTGTTGAAGCAGGTACCTCATACAGTTGTTCCGAGGGTATGCTTGCATGGCACAGTGCACCTCGAGGACCAGAGCTTACCCTAGGATGTCCCAAATCCTCTTGGAGAACATGAATTTGCTTTCCCTGTGCTGTGCGGGCTTCTCATACCCCTGTGTGCCTTGTTCCCACAGGGCTCTGCAGTTCAGGCAAAGCTCCAGTATCTTCGCATCCTGAATGAACTTCCAACCTTCACGGGCGTTTTGTTCAACACTGTGGGCCTGGTCAGTGGGGCAGGGACAGGGGAGGAGCTGTGTGCTAGCACTTGTTCTTGGGTGGGGATTAGGAGGGGGGCAGAAATAGTCTACCTTCTGTATCCACAGGTTCAACATCTGCAAACTCAGCAATAGCAGATGGGGAATACTCAAAGAAAGGAAGCGGCTTCTGTATTGAATATGTACAGCTGTATTTTTCTTGTCATTATTCTCTAAATAATACACAATAGCTCTTTTTAACACAGCATTTGCATTGTGCCAGGTATTCTGTCATTTAGAAATTATTTAAAACACATAGGAGGATGTGTGTATATTTCATGCAAACACAATATTTTTGAAAAAAAAAAAAAAGAACTTGTTTGTGTAAGACTGCTTTTTGGGCACAGTGGGTTAAACCTCCACTTGCAATGCTACATCTCATGTCAGGATGCTAGTTCAAGCTCTGGCTGTTCTGCTTCTAACTCAGGTCCTGGCTAATGTATCCAGGAAAACAGCAGAAGATGGCCCAAGTACTTGGGATCCTGCTGCCCTCATGGGACAGCCAGATGAATTTAGATTTATTTTTAAATTTATTTGAAAGGCAGAGCGACGGGGGCAGGAGGTGGAGACAGACAGAGATCTTCCATCCTCTCTCGTTCACTCCCCGAATGTCTGCAACAACCAGGTCTCAGCCAGGTTGAAGTTAGGAGGCAGGAACTCCATTCATGTCTCCTATATAGAAGACAGAAACTCAAGTACTTGGGCCACCCTCTACTGTCTTCCCAGGCACTTCACTAGGAAGCTGGATTGGAAATCGAATATCAAGGACTCATATCAGCACTCTGGGATGCCTGCATCCCAAGTGCAGCTTCGCTTACTGCACCACAATGCTGGCCCCATACCATATCATTTTATGTAAAAAACTTGAGCATCTTCAGATTTAAGTACCCATGGTCCAGGGCCATAGGGATGTGAGGGCTTCCAGGAGCCAGTGCCTTGTAGATGCTGAGGAATCTCTAAATTTGTTTCCCCCTTCTTCTGTTGCAAGGGTTGCCAAACTTTTCTGTAAAGGGCGAGATAGTAAATATTTTGGGCTTTTGTAGGTGGGCCATACGGGTCTCCGTGGCAACTCTCAGCCCTAGCATGTTAGTGTGAAAGCAGCCAGGGCTAATGTAGTAACAAATGGTCATGACTGTGTCCAGTAACTATTTGTGGGCACAGAAAACTGAATTTACTGTAATTTTCGCATGTCACAAAATACGGTTCTTTTGGAATTTTTTCCAACCATTGAAAGAAAGTTCTTAGTCTGAGAACAACTCAAAAAACAGCTGGTCATCCAGATGTGGCCCATTTGCCACAGTTTGCCAACCCCTGCTGTAGTTCTTCCTGATGCTCCCACTGCCAGCTCCTAACCCCAGACTTCCTGAGTCCTTACACTGCCCCCTGCCTGCCCAGCACCTCCACTGCAGTAAGGGTGCTTGGGCCAAGCACAGCTGGTTCCACATTGCTAGTTTACCCTGGTGAAAGGAAATTCAAGTCATTTTGCTGATTGGATCCAGGTGCTTGTCATGCCCTGGGGAGCACACTGTCACACTAGCTTATCAAAGTGCCTGAAGGCAGAGAGAAGAGGCTCCTGGGGTGATGCTAATGGCAGAGAATGGACCTGCCAAGGACTCAGGCCTGATCATTCCAAGGAATCTGTCAGGACTACTTAGGCTGTCCAATCCATCAGATGCAGAGGTAGCCATTTACATACTGGGAACACTGAAAGCCCATTGGCTATACCTCCTCCTCCTCCTCAGACTCTGAAATATCTCACCCACCCATCACTGCCGAAATTTCTATTGGCCTTTCCTTTGGAGTAAGAACTACTGGGGTGCCAATTAAAAGGCAAACCTCTTCTAAGGGATGGAGAGCCTCATCAATCTCTCAGTCTAGCCTGAACATCTCAGGCAGAATTCTTCTGTCAGTTTAGGTTTGGGCACTGGGTGAAAAGTGCAAGTTTGAGTGGCTGGGGGGATTTGAATAGCTCACTGCCATGGGTGGAAACTGATTGGAGCTTGGTATGGGGTGGGTCGCTCTTTCAGAGGCACCAAAATAAACCTGACCCATTTCATGATTTTGCCAGAACCAATCCCGTTGCTCTATGCATAATCCACAGTTGAGACTAGGGTATCCATTTAATATGGTGATCTGTGCCCTTCTTCTGGAAATAGGAGCACCCCAGACCATTTTCTCCTCAAGGCTGTCCTCCCCTGGCATTGAGCCCCCGATAGTTCCAGACCTGCTCACAGCAGAAGCCGACAATTGCATGTCTTCTGTTTTCCCCTTGCCTCTTGTCTTCTGCCCTTCTGTCCTGTGGATGCTGCCTGCCACATGTGGACACCAGGACGAGAAGCAGTCAGCCACCACTCTGCTGGTGGGACCCCGACATGGCATCAGCCATGTTATTGACCTCAAAACCAACCTCACCACTGTGCTGTCCGAGTTCAGCAAGATCAGCAAGATCCAGCTGTTTCGGGAGAACCAGGGAGTGGCTCGAGTGGAGACCAGCATCATGGATGCCAAGGTGAGCCCTGCATCAAGGGGCCCCTTCTCTGCAGGAACAGGCCTTGGTGATGGAGGGTTAGGTAAGCGTGATTCTCCAGGATTCTGAAGTGGTTCAGACCCAGGGCCTCTTTGGGCACATCTCTGATCACTTTCCTGTCACTTCTCACCCCTCTGGAACATACTGCTTTGGCTACTTGCTAGGAAGTCTTCAAAAAGTTTGTGAAAATGTATATTCAGAAAAAATAATGCATGGGTTTCAGAATTTGGGGAAAGAAAGCCAGCATCTCATAATTCCATTTCCCCCTAACTTTTCAATGTAGTTTAAAAAAGATTTTTTAATTTGAAAGGCAAAGTTACAGAGAGAGAGAGAAAGAACTTCCATCCTATGGCTCACTCCCCCAAATGGCTGCAGCAGCTGGAGATGATCTGACTTGAAGCCAGGAGCTTCTTCCAAATTACACATATGGGTTCATGGACACAAGGATTAGGGGCATCTTCTGATGCTTTTCCAGGCTGTTAGCAGGAAGGTTGATCAGAAATGGAACAACTGGGACACAAACCGGTGCCCACATAGAATGCTGGCACAATTAGAGGGTTAGCCTGCTGTCGGCTAGGGAGTATCACATCAATCCAAGAAAATTCCTCAACACACAGCAAGGAAATTAAGAACAATGAACTACTTACTCTATGTCCATTGCTTGCCCCTCCTCCTGCCTTGGTAACACATGTGACAAATGATATTGACATGGAACTTGGAACTAAATGAAGCAGCACCAGAAACCCTGGCTACCTCCAGGCTCTGCCTGGCTGTTGCAGTGGCCAAAGAAATAAATATCTTGGTTCATATATGCATTCTGTGTGTATACTGGTTAGAGAGCCCTACCATAGGTAAATGCACTTTGAATCCTGGAGGCTTGGGGAGGTATCATGGGATGTGTACAGCACTGAGGAGGCCAAGGGAGAAGGGAAACAAGTAGCATCTTGTCCCCATTTCCCCTGCCAAGAGTCCAGCCTTTGCAGAACTTTAGAGCCTAGATAGATAGGTAGATGGATGGATAATAGATAGATCTATCTGGCAAGCAGCTGTCACCTGTGTAAAGTCTGGCACTGCAGTCAGCTGCCCCCTCTGTAGCTCTCCTGTTTGAAAACAGTGACCAGTGTGATTGGAGGGCAGGCCAGCTAGCCAGCTAGGAGAGGGTCTTAGAAGAGATACGACTTTTTTTCCTTAAAATATTTCCCTGGGGGAGACGTTGAGAGCAGATTAGGAGGTAAAGTGTTTGCTGTTTCTGAAAGAGCAACTTATTTTTCTATTGGTAAAACCCAGAAAGTTTTAATATGTTAATTTCCCATCTGTGCTTCACTGTATTCCCATTGGCTAGGAACCTGTTGGGAGCCAGTATTTAATTGGCCTGTGACCACTTCCTCAACCAATCGCTGCTGCCCTCCTTAGATGTTGCTGGGTATTAAGCCAAGTGAAAAGGGAGGGAAAGCAAGGCATGCAGGAGAGGTATGGCTTCCTGAGAAATAAAAGGGATTTAAAAACAAAGGAATAGCTTTCCAGCTGAGTCAGGAGTGGCTCTCCACATTGGCTGCCCTGTAGAATTTCCTTAAGAACTTTCAAAAATACAGGTGCCTAGGTCCTATCCCCAGAGATCAGGATTTCATTGATCAGGCATACAGTCTGGGTGTCAAATCTATTTTTTCTGATGTGCTTCTGTGCTTTTGCAGCGCAGGCAGTTTTAAAGTGTACAGGGTTGAGACCTAAATGACAGGAGATGTGGGAGGAAACTGGCCAAGCAAGACGCCAGTGGACAGTACCAATGTTTGTTGCTATGATTGGTGCAGCAACCGTTGTGGGGCCAGAAATGCTACCCTAGACAGACTACGTTCTAACTTGGGAGCCAAGACTGGCAAAGCACATGGCCTGTTTTAGGGACACATCAGAATAGAAATAATTGTGGCCTTAGACCAGAAGAATCCTATCTCCATGGCTTCCTAGCTGTATGGCCTTGAGAAAGTGTCTTAACCTCTGTGCACAATGAGAAAATGTGAATAAGCTATCTAAATGGACGGCTTGGCACGTAGTGTGTGCTCCATAAGACTGCTATTTTGTTGAAAGCCCACAATGTCAGTAAAGAAAAATTCACATGAAGGAATATTTATAGATAAGTTTGTGTGGAATGTGGAGCATTAAAACAGGAAGGAGTTAAACTAAAACTGGCTTCCCACGAGAGGGTGTTTAATCTGGATCTTGAATTGATAGGCATGAATTACCAGAGAGAAGTGGGATGTGTTCAAAGGCAAGGAGCAAGCACAGAAATAAGCAAGCCATATGTGCGGGTCGATAAGCGTAGTTGCTTGGCTGGAGAAGAGAATAATGAGAAAAAAAGATCAGAGAGATTTGTGGGGAGATGGGGTGGTGAGCAGAACAAGTTGCTTAAGAGCCTGAAAGGCCAGGCCTAGGGATTTAGATTTGATGTGGTAGAAGAGAGAGAAGCCACTGTCAGTTCTTGAGCTGATGGAATCTTGGTTCTGGGAGCAAGACTAATGTGAAGCCAGGGATGTGAGGAGAGGATTGTTTTAGTAGTTGAAGTGAGAAGAGGTAAGGGCCTGAACTGGAGAGACAAAAGTAGTACGGAGCAGAAAAGACAGATGTAGAGCCTATTGGATCACTAAGACATGAATGCATCATACAATGCATTTATAATGAACGTATCTTATTATACCTTATCCTCTTCCTGTTGCCTAACATATTGCTCCCAAGTGCACCGAAGAATGATGCCACATGCACAGCTTTCTGCCAAATCATGAGTGGGTAGACAGGGGGGACTGCTACATTAAGGAATAGGTGGAAGCTGTTGTGGGTAAATGGAAGATGCTAGGGTTATGTTTTGCAAATGGGAAACAATGAGTGATTAGATGATGTGAGATGCAACCACTAGGTAGGATACAGATGGTTCCAGTATGCTATTAAAACTTTAGCTGATGAAGCACATATGAAAAATCACAGGAGAATTATCTACTTTAGACCAGAATGCTTCTTTTTATAATAAAATGTATGATGTACAGTGGGCAGAGATGCTCATGTCCTAATCATCAGAACCTGTGACTGTGCTGTTATAGGGCAGGAGTGTCGGGCTGGGGCATAGGTTTGCAGATGGAATTAAGACTGCTAAATCGACTGACCTTAAAATGGGAAGATTAGCTCAGACTCCCCAGGTGAGTCCACTGTATTTGAAGAGTCCTTTTGGAGGAAGAGGAGGCAGAAGGAAAGTTCAGAGGGATATGATGTGAGAAGGACCCAGCCTGACTTTGCTGGCCTTGAAGATGCAAAGAAGGGCCATGCGTGAAAGACTGTGCAAGGCTCCTAGAACCTGGGAAAGCCAAGGAAACTGATTCTACCCTAGATCCTCCCAAAGAGACCCAGGGCACTTGGGGCTGGTCCAGTGAAACTTGTGTCAGACTGCTGACCTCTAGAACATAAAGAAAATAAGTATCTCTTATTTAAGCCACTAGGTTTGCAGTCATTTTTAATAAGAGCAACAGAAAATTAACACATCAGCCGATTGCTTCAGGTAGCAAGGACTCATCTAATACACTGAAGATATGATTTGATAGAGAAACATTCTGCTCCCACACAGCTTTTGTTACATAGAAGCAGGTGTCCTATAATCAGAGATGTCTGCTGCCTTGCACGTAATGAGCTCAAGTCCATGCCCTGTGGACTTGCAAAGCAGCATGTGTCTGTATCTCATTGATCGGCAGAGGCAAGATGGATGGTATAGTGGTAGGAGGGGAAAAGGAAGACGGAGGAAAAACAGCAAGTTTTCAATATAATCGTTCAGGGTGAACTTGCTGTTGCTGGGAAGCATACTCAACACAGTGTAGCATACCAATGTACTTTTTTAAAGGAAAGAAAAAATGGCTACTTCCCATCTTGGATGAAACAAACACACAGGTACATGGCCGAGGGCTGCTGAGGTGAGGAGCAGAAGCCAAGGAACAGGTCTTGGGCTGTCAAAGGCAGCCCCAGCTCCATCCACAATGGCACTGAGCCTACTGGCAAGGGCAGTTCTGTCACTCCCTGGAGCACTTCTGGGGTAAACTGGCAGAGAAGAAGCAGAGCTTAATGAAGATGTACCTCAGCAACACAACAAAGAGCTCTGGACAGCAAACTGCCCTGGGGTGGTACCTGGCCATGATGGCCTAGATGTGCTAGTGACAGAAACGTAGCTGCATAAAGCTATTTGGGGTTAGGAAATAAAACCTTTCTAATATCAACAACAGAAGCAAAATACACGGAAAGCCGATGGAGGTATCATAGGGGAAGTAACAGCTATTGGAGGTCAAACTTCTAGCTGGCGGATTAAGAACAGATTTGGGAGCTCCATCCTGAAGACATTGGCTTGCATAGGCTCAGTAGAATCTACCCATGGCATCTGTGGTGTGCAGAACAACCTCCCATGGGTGCATCAGGACCAGCTGAGCACATCCCTCTGAACTTTGCCTTTAGTGACTTCACACCAATATCTCGAAGCAGCAGGAGTGGGAGTATGTGCACCTGCAAAATTGGCAAAAGCTACAAATCAGAACTTAACAGAATTGGCTGTGACGCCTTTACTAGCACACCGGCCACTAAATAAGGTATATTGAAGGAAGGCTGTCTTCATCGTCATAAGAGGAACTTGGAAGTTAGACACCAGATTTGGCCCATTTTCCCCCTAGAAATTTCTACTGTGATCTGGGAAGATAATGCAGTGGCCTGGTGAAAATAACATTTTTCATTTAAAACTGTTAATGGCTCTGATTACATAGTGGAATAATGAGTGAAGATGTAGAAACCAGTAGACTCCTGGGCTCTCCTTCCCAGGTCATGTCAATCAGAATTTCTGCGACCCTATCACTTCTTGGCTTTTTGGCTAAGATCAAGTGTGAGGGTAGGGCCCAGGGTGATGTCCAGCTGATTCCAGCATGCCCCGGGCCCGAGAACCACTGTCTTAAATGATGTTCTGCCATCCCCTCAAATTGGCTGGCTATGCCTAATTAGCCTTTCCCTGTGCTGAAGAGACAAGAACCCAAATGTATTGCCCCTAGGACTCAAAGACCATTATCTTGTACCCTTGCCCTCCAGGTCCCCTGGATTCACATCCATTTCTTGTTTGTCAGGGATGCTAGAGTGAACCAAAGCTACTCCTGGGCACCAGGCAGGGAGATAAGGCTGCAGCATGGCAAATTAATCCCTGCTGTACCTTCTCCTGGCTGGCTTATGCCTCAAACTATGTTCTCCTTATTTTTTCACTGAAGATGACCTGAACATAGTTACAGTTTTCACTCAGCCTACTTATTCACAGTGGAGCAAACATAAGTATTCCAGTGTCTTTTTCCAAGAGACAGCAATCTGGGACTGAGATACCACTGGACCATTACCATACCCCATTATCATAGAAGTACATAAGGGGGAAAGGTGGGCCATCGAAGAAATTGTCTCAAAAGAGCTCTTGTGGCCCAGTGGGTCTCCTAGTCTTGTGTGTGAGCCTGATTGTACTAGCTCTTTCTGTAAGGACAAGCATGACATTATACCTTGTGATCATTAAAATTCCATTTCAAAGAAAATGTTTTTTAAAGTTTCTAAGAAACATCACCACCCTTGTTGCTTGCTGGCCTTGGATTTGGTTTTCAACCCCCCACTGGCAAAAAGCATTTCAGTATTCTATTTACAAGTTGCACTTGGCTTGTGCTGAGACCCAGGTGATTGTCTGAAGATGCTGTGTGTCTCATGCTGAGCCACCTGAGGTTGTGCTTGGCCCTCTCTCTGAACAAGATCTTGCCTTTGTGCTGCTTTATTACCAACATCAGGCTGTACTGGGAGTAAGAGGGGAGACAGAAATGAAGTCCGAAAGTTATGTCAATCATGCAATTAGTCACCTGACCTTCAGTCAGTTATTCTGCCCATTAGCCTGCCAGCCAGCCAGTTAGCTAATGGTTAGAATGTGAAGCCATTAGGTGTTCTACCTGTCCTGCAGCCAGTTTGTCTGCTAGGGTACAAAAAAAGTGAGTCAGACTGCCTTGTAGTCAGCCAGCACATCAGTCTGTCCATCAGTCAGTCAGCCACTTAGCCTGTATTCTGATCAAATGATTCCTCATTCTATGTGTCAGCCAAGGCCATTTCCTCATAGAGCTTTCTCCAGCTTCTGAAGCCAAATTAAGTCTCTCTCTCTCTCTCTCTCTTTCTCTAGCTCACCCCCCCACACACACACACATACACACACACAAACCATTGCAAGATATTCTGTGTTTCATTCACTCTGGAAGTTTTGCTTCACAGACTTGTCACACCTCATAGTCATTTTCACTAGTGCGATTGTTTGGTTCATGCCTTATTTCCCACTAGAGTATTAGCTCCATGAAAATAGGAAGTCAGTTGACCCAGTTCTGGGATGAATGGGATACAGCTCTTAAGTTAAAGATGCTTTTAGCTGGTTTAGAGCATTGCTGGGTGGCCAAAACATGGCACAGCATGTCAGCCAGAGGGAATAGAATAGGTTAAGATACGAAGATGTAAATGAGGACGAAGTCTAAATGATGTCACTTCTGGAGCATTAGGTGACAGACACTGAAGAGAGGAGGATACAGTCAGAAAAATGAAAAAATGTGGTTGGAAACATAGGCTGGGTCCAGGTCTTGAAGGGCTTTGTATACCATTATAAGGCAGTTGGGGGTTATTATTTTTTTAAAAAAGATTTATTTATTTTTAATGAAAAGTCAGATATATAGAGAGGAGGAGAGACAGAGAGAAAGATCGTCCATCTGATGGTTCACTCCCCAAGTGAGCGCAGTGGCTGGTGCTGAGCCGATCTGGAGCCAGAATCCAGGAGCTTCTTCTGGGTCTCCCACGTGGGTGCAAGGTCCCAAGGCTTTGAGCCATCCTTGATTGCTTTTCCAGGGCACAGGCAGGGCTGCCGGGATTAGAACCGGCACCCATATGGAATCCCAGCACGTGCAAGGCAAGGCCACTAGGCCTTGAGCCACTAGGCCACTGTGCTGAGGCTGGGTTTATTCCTTTTTAAAAGAGTTGTACATTTATTTGACAAAGAAGGAGGTGGAAAGATAGAGAAACTGTTTATCTATTGATTTACTCCCCCAATTTCCACAACAGTCAGGGTTGGATCAAGCCAGAAGCCAGAACTCCATCCTGATTTACAACATGGATAGCAGGGGCTGAGTATTTGGATCATCTTCTGTTGCCTTCCCAGGAGCATTAGTACAAAACTGGAGCAGAAGTAGTGCACCTAGACCTCCAACCAGCCCTTCTATATGGAATACCTGCATTGCAGATGGTGGCCTGTACCACAACCTTAGCCCCAGATTTATTCTTTAAGTGATAGGCTCCATTGAAGATTTTAGGTGACAGTGAGACTCATGCATTCCAGTGACCCCTCAGTCATGATGGTTGAGGTGAAAAGAAGATTATCAGAGACACAGAGGCCAATCAGAAGAGTGTCAGGGGTCCTTGGCTTAATGTGTCCCAATCTTTTTCTGTGTTATTTGAAAATACCACAATTGCTGTAACAAAAAGAGAGAGAGAGAGAGAGAGAGAGAGAGAGAGAGAGAGAGAGACAGACCTCCATCACATATTTATATATATATAAATATATTGCATTTCATTTTATAACAACGTTTCATAGACTCTGATGTTCCCCCATCCCCTCTCCGTGCCCTCCCCTCATGGTGGATTGCTCCACCTTATTGCAGTATTACAGTTCAAATCCAGTCCTGTTTCTTTCATTGCAAGCATTGTGCCATGCATAGAGTCCAGTATCTTATTACCCAGCTGAATTCAACAGTTTCTCGGGGATGAGACTACTTACGGCTGGCAAGAAGACTGTGAGACTGAGGGGTTCAGTATCTCAGCACATTTGTCATCTGATCACACATACCTGGACATGCTTTTAGTCTGGGTGGAAGGGGGTGAGGGCCTGGAATAAAGCAGTGGCAGTTGTGATATTTGTGAGTGCTCCTGAAGACAGCTTAGTGAATGGTTGGTAGCAGCAATCCATACCCAAATCTCTGTGTATCCTGTTGCTGGTGGTAAGTAGTGAGGCAGGAAGGGGCAGCTAACTCCTTCCAGCCAGTTTTATCCCTTTGACCTGTACTTTGTTTTATTTTTTTAACTTGAACTTTGATATATGTAGGCTGATCATTGTGTGGTGATCAAGAAGCATCCATTAACAGTAAATGAAAATATTCCCGCTGTCATTCTTACTAATGGCTCAAACCTCTTCATGCTGTCCCTACTTTGCCATCAACATGACCACTACCCTAAGTGGGACCAATCACCTAGCTCCTAAGCTATTGTTGTGGCCCTCTAGCAGGTTAGAGAAAAATTTTATTCCTTTTTTTCCCCCTTAATTCTTCTGGTTGTTAAAGCTTGGTATGGCAAACTCCAAAAGGTCACAGAGACCCACAGCCTCACGGCTCCCTCTTGAGCAGATCTTTTGTGCTCTTCATCTGGAGACCACTTCTTTATTCCTGGGGAAATTCTAGACTTCATTCTGACCCAAACTTAATCAAGCACATGGTTAGGATTATTCTCATAATGTAGATACTAAGAAGTGTTCTTGAAAAGGTGCTGGTTTTGATTTTGTTTCGAATATGACTGTTGGTTCTCTGAAGCAATTAACCAGTTAATCTCAGGGAAATCTGATTTTAGTGTTAGGAATGGAAATCAATACAGCATACAGTATTTATCAAAGTTGACTAAAATGGACAACTCTCAAAGTATTTTCCATGAAAATAGCTCCTCGTGGTCAAATCCATTTTGAAAATATGAATGTGAAGCCCTCGAAGCTTTGCAGTGCACTAGGATATTAAAGGATGTAAGAATTCATCTTCATACATTAACCCAATGTCACAAACATACTTGACTAAGCATTTCTTTTAAGAAGCACCAATCAGCATCTCCAGGCTACTTTGAAATGAGGAAAAGAAAAGAGAGCAGAAGATTTGAGCAAGGCTGCAGGCTGCAGAGACAAACTTGATTCCATAGCACCTGTTCTGGGTGTTGTAGCTGGGTATAACGATCTGAGCAATAACTCTTGTACCCAAGTTGTTTACAGTCCAGGATGTTCCAGGCTGTCCCTGAGTCTAGCCTAGTCTCCTGGTTTTACCCCAGCTCTCCCAGCTGCCTTGCGCATCTGCTGAGCTCTGAAAAACATGAAGACAGCTACACAGAAGGCACAGGATGTTACGTAATTTTAGTCTTTTTCAGTAAAGGTGGTTCATTGAATGTCTAGTTAAAGGTCAGTTTAGTTTTGATACTTACATTTAAGTGCTTGCTACAAAGAAATTCTCAAATCAGAAAAATCAGAAGAAACTATTCCCCAGGCCTCCTATTTGGGGTTCAGAGAGGATGTCTCTTATAACAATGCAACTCATATCTGCTTCGTTACCAATCCTCCTGGAACTGCACCAGCCTGGTGCACCTGCCTTGCTTCTTCCCCAGATATTCATGTTGCTTCTCGTTTCTCTTACAGCCTCTGGTGCTGTTGATGGAGTGGCCCGAAGCCACCAACTTTGCCTGCCTGATTGCGGGGTACTGCCGCCTCCTACTGGATTCCAGGAAGATGGTCTTCTCCAGGCCTGCAAGCCAGCCCCTTCCACCTCCAATGATAAAGGCAGGTAGGGCTCAGCCTCGGTTTTCGGTATGCTGGAAGCCCTTTAGACCCTGGAAGATGAGGATAGCTAGAGGGTAGAAGTCTGCTTGCTTAATACTCACCCCATGCTGATAGCATCTGGTTTAGCCAGAGCTGAGGCAGTGCATCCTACCTGGCGTATCCTAGTAGGAAAGAGAGCTTGCTGTCACATGTGTTTCTTGCACAAAGGATGCCTGTGAACACACATTGTGATTGTCACTGAATGAATGTAAGATAAAAGTAACAAGCAAGTAATAAATAGAGCCAATTATAGAATCACATTAAATCTAAGGCAAATCTTTAGAGATAATGGAGATATACAGGAGATTCATGCATGTTTGAGCTTAGTTGATGTGGTATTGAAAACGAAAAAACTTGTTGTTGCTGCTCATCATAGCAGAAATTGAAGCATGAGGCCTTTGAAGACTAGGGTAGGAAGATTGTGCAGGCCCAGAAGAAGGCTTGGAGCTAGGAGAGGACACTCATTTAAAAACAGGTTCAAGCGCAAGTGTGCTTCCTGGATGGGAAGCTGAATGCATCCATCCCTCATTGCTGTCCCATGTGGTGGGTACAAAAAGAAACCTTAAGGAAAAGCAGCCCAGTCTGGGAAGAGAAGAAAGTGATACAAAAATCCGGTACTCCACATACTAGATCTAAGCTTCACATATGTGCTTTAAGTACTCCCTGCACCCCAGCATCCAAACATCACAGGTAAGCCTGAGGCTTAACCCTCACCAGTCACTCTTGCCACATGTTGAACACATGCCCTTGCCACTTGACTATATCTTCTCTCTTGAAGGCTCCATTGATTTTCCAAGTGGAAATATCTGATCTAGATCTAGATTTTAGAGAGTAGAAAAACACTCCTGCTGGATGAACCAGCACCCAAAGACCGTGTACTCCCATACCACACATACATCCTCTCACTCATTTGTCTTTTCATCATGAGCATCATAAGCCCAAGTTTGTATCTCACAATGTTGTCCACAGAAATTAAGAGGTAATTAGTCAAATACCAGTTTGAGAATGAATAGGTTCTACTTGGAGAAGCAATGAAACTGACTTGGAACAGGAAGAAACGGACAGGAACAGGGGAAGGGACTGTGAATTGCTGCACATCTCCACGTGAATAACTCTGAAGATGTTGTCATACTGGCAAACCTACAGATGGGCAAATTCTTTGGAAAAGCTCATGTTAGTGTTGTCAGTGTCCCTTGTGATCCTCTTTTCTCTCCTCAAGTCCAAGTAAACCCTGCCACTTGCTGAGTAGGAGAGAGAGGGAGAAGGGAGAAGGGGAACAGGGAAGGCAGAAGGGAAATCCTGGCGCTTAACTAAGGACCAGATGTGGCAGCGAGGGTTGTTGGGGGATTGCCATTTTGTGAAGGCAGCATGGGGAGAGGGAGGAGACTTCTCTGTAGCCCTTCCCTGCCTGACAAAAGTTTTCTGTCATTCAATCAGCACTTCAGCCATTGCTGGTCCTCTGAAAATGGAGGCATCAAGTAAGGGACACAAACTTCCAGGATGTAGTCCTTGGGGCTGCCCTAGTGCTACTCCAGTCCTTGGGGCTGCCCTAGTGCTACTCCAGAGACAAATCAGTTTTATTGGGTTCTCTTGGAGCTAGGTGAGGCTATAGAACCCGCTCTGGGCTTCCTGAGAGTCCTGGTGGGCCCACTGCAGGGTGGCAGCTCTGCCTATCTCCAGCAGAGAGCCTCCACATCCATGGAGCTGTCAGAAGAGCTGCTGTAAGTTCTCTGTCCACCTGTGATGCTTCTGCTTGAGGTGACCAAAGTGGAAAGAATCAACTCCAGGGAAGGGGAAGTGGAGAGCCTTTGCTCTTCCTTCTCCTTTTCTGCTGGACAGAAAGACAAAAACTTGAATTTGGCATGATCTCGCCAAGCTCGTGGCTCAATCTTTAGGCTTTATTTATTGGTTTTTTGGACTGTGAGATGCTGGGTTGACAGCACCCACCCGATACTCTTTGTGAATGAGGTAGGGTGAGCCTCAGAGCATTGCCTGAATTCCCAAGCCACCATCACCAGCCCTGGCAATGCTCCAGAAGCTGAAATGTATATCTTATCTCAAAGTTTCCAGGAGAACTCACTTCAGGTTACAGTGCAAGGCCTATCCTGGTCTCATAGACCTGCAAGACAAAGATCCAAAGTTGAGACCAGTTGGTCAGCCCTAATGTTCCTCCCAGGACAGCAGCCCCAGTGCTGACTGTGGTTCCTTAGCAAAAGCCAACAGGGACCCATCATTCTCTCAAACTCTGCCAGGCTTTTCCTTGGCAGGGGCAAAAGTCCCTGGCCCACTTGGGCCCTGGTGTCTCTGCAAAGGAGGGCCAGAGCTGGCCGGCTCTATCTTCTTGTGCCACAGCAGATGTTGGTTAAAGTGGCAGCTGGGAAAGAGAAAGTCTCACTCTCTTCCACACGCAGAATAAAAGGGGAATGAGAAAGTGGTAGGAAGAAATTTCCTTTTGCACTGTGTCAGCACTTTTGCCGGACTAGGTATTTCACTTATTCACTCCCCAATTTTTTTCTGAAGGACTTGCATGCCAGGTACTGGCAATACAATCATGAATAACAGATATTGTGAGGTTTTTCCCCTAAAGACTTTTTTTTTTTTTAATTTGAAAACCAGAGTTGCAGAGAAAGAGGGAGATATCCACAGGAAGATCTTCTATTTGCTGGTTTCACTCCCCCGATTGGCCACAATGACCAAGGCTGGGCCAGACTAGAATCAGAACCTGGAATTCCATCCAGGTCTCCCACATGAGTAGTAGAGGCCAAAGTAATCGAACTATTTCCGGGTGCATTAGCAGGAAGCTGTAGTGTAAGTGGAGCAGCTGGACTTGATCCAGCATTCATACGGGATGCGGATGTTGCAGACAGCAGCTAAACTTGTTTCATGGCATTAGCCCCACCCATTTTGTCTTTATGATGCTACTCTCACATAGTTTACAATCTGATAGGAAGAATACAGGCAGGCTAGTGAATAGATAATGCCAATACCATAAGCACCTTTGCATTTATGTAAGAGACATTCAACAGGTACAATAGAATAGCATATAAGTTTGAAGGCTCTTGGAGCTAGTACTGTGGTGTTACACATAAAGCTGCTGCCTGTGACAGCAACATCTCATATGGGAGCTGGTTCAAGTCCCAGCTGTTCCATTTCCTATCCAGATCTTTACTAACATGCCAGGGAAAGCAGTGAAGGATGATCCAGTGCTTGGGCCTCTGCACCCCTCTGGGAGACCTAGAAGAAGCTCCTGACTCCTGACTTTGGAATAGCCCAACTCCGGCCACTGTGGCCATTTAGGGAGAGAACCAGAAGATGAAAGATCTCTCTTTCTCCTTCCCTCCATCCCTGCTTTCCTCCATATTTCTTTCTTTGTGGCTCTGCCTTTCAAATAAATAAATAAATATTTTTTAAAATTTAAAGCAAATAAATAAAATAAAGGTTTAGAAATATTCTGAACAAGCCCAGTACAGAAGCTTAATGGCTAAAGTCCTCGTCTTACAACTGCCAGGATCCCATATGAGTGCCAGTTCGTGTACCCGATGCTCCACTTCCCATCCAGCTCCCTACTTGTGGTTTGGAAAAGCAGTCGAGGATGGCCCAAGTCCAGATGCTTCCACATGGGAGACCTGGAGGAAGCTCCTGGCTCCTGGCTTTGGATTGGCTCAGCTCCAACTGTTGCGGCCACTTGGGGAGTGAACTAACAAACAAAAGATCTTTCTCTTTGTCTCTCCTTTCTGTAAGTCTGACTTTCAAAAAAAAAATCTTAAAAAAAAAAATACATCCTGAGCTAAATGAAAGGCCCATGCAAATGCCAATTCTCCATCTATACTAAAGTGGCTGGAAATTCAGAAGCACCTGCTATGTCTCCCGAGCCTTAACCTCACAGCATCCTTGCAGAATCCAGGAAAACAGGACTTTGAGAATCCCAGTTGGATATCAGCTGAAGGAATTCACTCTGCATTTTCTACCATGCTTAGAAAAGAGTTTCATGTAGTGAGTTCAATATTCTGGTTAATGATTATTATATATTTCATACATGGCTTACCAATGTTCATGTAGTTAACTCCAGCAATATGCTCAAATCACTAAAGTCAAGCTGAACATAGACTTTTTTTAGGGATTCAGAGAGAATATGAGACTTTCTCGAGGCTTCTAATTCATCATTGTGGACAGTGATCATTGGATTATACAATAAAGCTGAGCCAAGTACTAGAATGCTCTTTGAGTCAATGTCATACTGACTATGCAGGGTACTTCGGAAAGTTTATGGAAGATTGAATTAGTGGTGAGTTTATTTTTGTGTGAAAAGTTGTAATCTACATAAACAGTGATCAAAAAATTATGGAAAATGTACATTATGAAGCAATGTAGATTTTAATGTGATTTTGGACCAAAATAAGCTTATGCTTTAATCCCATTTTCCATTAACTTTTTCAAGTGCCCAAATATGTTCATATATGTAAAAATAAACTGTAATTATTTTAGAGCATAACTCTAGATGATTACTGTCCCGTTCTTTGCAAATGTTTTTTTTTTCTTTCAGTCAATCTTTGGAACAGCTGAATACAGAAGGACAGAGTAGGGCACCCCCTTGGGAAAGCTGATGAGCAATTTACAACAGATTTGCAGTCTGGCAGGCACGCTGTCCCAGCCATCAGTCGAGTGCACCTGGCTTTCCTGGCACTTCTTGTCTTCTGCCTAGAGGAGATTTGGGCTTCTCCAGGCACATTTTGTCCCAAGATCTAGAAATCACGATACCACGTTGTAGGCTGTGCATCACCTGGCCTTGACAGTCCATTGTTGGGGGATGTTTCCATCTTTCAGAAAGGGAAACCAGCCTTAGAATTCCAGCCCTTGCCTGAGAGCTGTCACCTCCTGCTTGTTTAACCATGCCCTTGGGAGACACCTCTAATGACAGCAACCCTGACTGCTCTGCTGTCTCACAGGTAGTTAGTGCCTGATGCATCTTCAGGACCTGTGGACAATGCCTCGGGGTAAAGGGACATCATGAGTTTCTAGCTCATACTCCAGGCTTACTGCTTCCTGAAGCAATTTGTCCTTCAGTCTCAGAGGCCAGGATGGAAGGTCATTAAATACTCTTCCCTCAACTGATTCAGAGTTCCCAAAATACAGTCATTAGTGAACTGTGCTTGAACTGAATGCAGTTCTGAATGAACTGAATTCACTCAATGTGATACCAGTAGATCTCTAGTTAGTGAGGCAATTCAATCTATGGAAAACAGTGAGAGTTTAAGGTCTGAAGTCAGAGAGAGTTTTATTCCAGTTCTTACTTTGCCATAGCTTAGCTTTGTGGTCAAGAAAAGATTCCATAAATTGAGTCTTCATTTCCTCATCTGTAAAATGACTACAAGACTAGCTACGTCATGAGATATTTAACAGGATTATGTGAGATACATCACAGGAGATCCTTCCACAGTGCAAGCCACATTTTTACTTTATATAACAATTGAGAGTTCATCATGTGTCCAGATCTGTGATGTTGGATTTTTTTAAAGATGTGCTTATTTAATTATCTGAAAGTCAAAGTGAGAGAGCGAGAGAGAGCGAGAGATCTTCCTTCCATTGATTTCCTCCCTTAATGACCACAGCAATCAAGACTAGGGCAAGCTAAAACCAGGAGCCAGGAGCACCATCTGGGTCTCACACAAGAGTGGAAAGGACTCGAGTATTTAAGTCTTCAGCCCCAATTTCCCTAGTGCATTAGCAGACAGGTGCATTGGAACCAATGAAGCTAGAACTCCAACACTCAAATAACGGATGCAGGGTGTCCCAAGTGGTGGCTTAACATGCAGTGCCACAATGCCTATCCAAAACCATTTCTTCTTATTATTATTTTTTTAAGATTTATCTGAAAATCAGAGTGAGAGTGAGAGAGAGATCTTTATTTACTGCTTCATTGCCCAAATGGCTGCAATGGCCAGGACTGGGCCACTGCCAAAGCAGAAACCAAGAAATCCATCTTTATCTTTCATGTGGGTGACAGGACCCATATAGTTGGGTCATCTTCTGTTGCCTTTCCAGGAGTGTTATCAGGGAGCTGGATGGAAACCAAAGCAGCCACGAGCCAGGACTTCAACTGACACTCTGATTTGTGGTGCCAGCATCCCTAAGCAGCAGCTTCATCCACTGTGCCATAACACTGACCCCCATTGGTCAATTTTTGTGGTGGACTATTTGACCATAAATTTGAACAATTTATTTTTGAACTCTGAGTTCTCATTCACTGATCTGTATGTCTATAATTATACCAGTGCCACACATTCTTGATTATTACTGTTTTGTACTAACTTTTGAAATCATGAAGTGTAAGTCCTCAGTTTTTTTTTTTAAATATTATTTTGGTTAGTCAAGTCACTTACAATTTTATTTGAAATCTTGGATTATCTTGTGAATTTCTACAAAATCAGCTGGAGCTTTGATAAGGAATATGTGGGATTTGTGGATCGATTTGAGAAATAATGCCATCTTAATGATTTTAGATGTTCCAAGCTATGAATATACAATATCTTTCCATGTATTTAAGTCTTTAATTTCTTTCACAAATGTTATGTAGTTTTCAGTGCACATTCTTAGTATTGTTAAATTCATACCTTAGCGTTTGTCTGTTTTGATGCTATTATAAATAAAATAGTTTCCTAATTTCACTTTCATACTGGTAATTGCTAGTATGTAAAATACTATTAATATTTGTATGTTAGGCTTACACTTTCAGACTTGCTGTAGTTTTTTTTTTTTTATCATTTTCAATAGTTTGTTAGTAGTTTCCTCGGCTTTTTCTAGCTACAAGGTCACTTCATCTACAAACAGAAATGGTGCTACTTTTTTCTTTCCAACATAGATGCCTTAAACTTGATTTTACTTTCAAATTGCTCCTGTTAGAATTTCTAGTGCTGAATAGAAGTGATGAGAGTAATCATGTTTTTTCCTGACACTGGGAGGAAGGCCTTCAGTCTTTCATGGATGATGACAGATATGTCAGTATAATAATGTTTGCTGTAAGTTTTTAATAAATAAATGTCATGTTGAGAGAGATCCCTTCTATTTCTAGTTTGTTTAGGGGTTTTATCATGAAAGAGTTTTGAGTTCTGTCAAATGGTTTTCTGTATCCATTTGGATGAACGTGCAGTTTTTATCCTGTCTTTTTTGTTAACATCAACTACTTTCATTGATTTTTGGATGATAAACCAAAAACTTACTGCAATAAGTCCCATTTGGTCATAATGTATAATGTTTTTATTTTTTATTTTTATTGGAAAGTCAGATATACAGAGAGAAGGAGAGACAGAGAGGAAGATCTTCAGTCTGACGATTCACTCCCCAAGCAACTTCATTGGCCAGAGCTGAGCCGATCCGAAGCCAAGAGCCCAGAGTCTCCTCTGGGTCTCCCATGTGGGTGCAGGGTCCCAAGGCTTTGGGCCGTCCTTGATTGCTTTCCCAGGCCACAAGCAGGGAGCTGGATGGGAAGTGGAACTGCCAGGATTAGAACTGGTACCCATATGGAATCCCTGAGTATGCAAGGCAAGGACTTTTGCTGCTAGGCTACTGCTCCGGGCCCGTGATGTATAATTTTAACATCAGTTTCTTTTTTAGTCTCCTGCATGGGTAGCAGGGGTCCAGGTTCTTGGGTTGTCATCCTCTGCTTTCCCAAGTACGTTATCAAATGCTGAATCAGTATTTGGAACTGGAGCTGATGCTCATATGGGATGCCAACATCATAGAACACTAGTTTAATGTACAACATCACAATGCCGGCCCCTGTATAACATTTTAGAAATCTTTATTTAAGAGGCAAGGTAACAGAGAGAGAGGAAAAGGCAGGCAGAGTGAGAATCTCCTATCTACTTTTTAGTTCCCAAATGGCCACATTTGGTTCCCAGATGGGTTGGGCCAGACCAAACCAAGAGCCAGGAAGTCCATCTGGTTCTCCCACATGGGTAGCAAGAGCCCAAATACTCGAACCATTTTCAATTGCTTTCCAAGTTGCTTTAACAGGGAGCTTGACTGGAAGTGAATCAGCCTGGACATACACTGGCTGGCACTCATATCAGGTACCAACATTATAGGCTGTGGCTTAAGCTGATATATCACCATACCAGCTCATAATTTTATCTTTGAAAACTGCTGAATTCAGTTTGTTAGTATTTTATTGAGGAACTTTGTACCTATATTCATAATAGATAACGGTCTATAAGTTTCTTGTGATGTTTGGTATCGAAGTAATATTGACCTCACAGAATGAGTTCAGAAGTATTCTTTTGTGAAGGAGATTTGTGAAGAATAACTACAAATGCTTTTTTGAGCATTTGTTAGAATTCACCAGTGAAATCATCTGGGCCTGGATTTTTTTGTTACATGGTAAGAGTTTTCTCGATTACTAGTACAATTTATTTTCCTACTATTGGCCTGTTTGGATTTTCTGTATTCTTGAATAAATTCCAATCAACCATGTATTTCTAAGAATTTGTCCATATCATATCTAATTCATTGGCACAAATATTCATCATATTCCCTTATTCCACATCTGTATGGTCTGTTGTGATATCTTATTTATTCCTGATTTTAGTAATCTGAGTCTTCATTTTTGCTTAGTCTAACTAGAAATTTATTCATTTTGGTCTTTTCAAGGAACCAATTTTTCACTTCATTGATTTTTTTCTTGTCCTCTGTACTATTTCCTTGTGCTTTCTTTGCATTTAGTTCACACCTCTTTCTCTAATTTCTTCAGGTAGAAGTTTAGATTGTTTAGATGAAGTCTTTCTTTTTTAAAATTGAGGCATTTGTAGCTATAGATTTCCCTTTTAAGAACTTCCACTAGCTAGATCTCATAAATTTTGATATGTTGTATCTTGATTTTTATTCATCTTAATATATTTTGTCATTTCTCTCATGATTTATTCTCTAGTTCCTTGGTTGTTTAGAAGTGCTTTTGTTTCCTCATATTCCTGAATTTCCTAAACTTACTTTTGTCATCGATTTCTAGTAAAAATAAGCTGTGCCCAGGAATCATAAAGTGAATGATTTGTTATCCTTCTAAATTTTTTATGGCTAGTTTTATGGCCTAATATAGGATCTGTCGAAGACAGTGTTCCGTGTGCCTATGAGAAAAATGGGCATTATTTTTTTTATTGCATTTAATTTTATAACAACGTTTCATAGGCTCTGATGTTCCCCTTTCCCCTTATCTATCTTCACTGGAAAGGCAAATCTACGGAGAAGGAGGGTCAGAAAGATCTATCATCTGCTGGTTCACTTCCCAAATGGCCACAATGGCAAGAGCTGAGCTGATCCAAATCCAGCAGGTTCTTGCTGGTCTCCCATGTGGGTACAAGGTCCCAAGGCCTTGGGACATCCTCTTCTGCTTTTCTAAGCCATAAGCAGGGAGCTGGATGTGAAATGGAGCAGTTGGGATATGAACGGGCACCCTTAAGGGATCCCGGCGCTTGCAAGGAGACAATTAGCCAATTGAGCCATTGTGCCATACTCAGAAATGGATATTCTGCTACAAATAGGTGAAGTGTCCATAGAATTGTTTTAGTAGTAGTTAGCTTATAATGTTGTTCAGATCCTTCATTTTCTTGTTGTTCTTCTCCTTACTTATTTTATCCATTGTTATAAAGTGAGTTATTAAAGTCTATAACTTTTACTGCTTAATTGTTTATTTTTCCCTCCAACTCAGGCTGTTTTTGTCTTCGTATTTTGAAACACATTTCTGTTGTTAGGTTCCAATGCTGTTTTTGTCAAGCTGTGAGCTCTAGTGGAAGGCAAAAAAATGACAATTGACTATCAAACTGGAGTTAAAGTCGTTTTGAAGTCATGTTTTCCAGCATCATGACCATAGTAATGAGCTACAAGGTAATGATTAAGGATGACTAGTGTTATGGTACAGGTTAAGCTGCTGCCTTCAATCCTTGCATCCCATAATTGAGAGCTTCTTTGGTTCACAGCAGGTCTTCTGATCCAGTTCCCTGCTAATGCATCCGAGAAGGCAACTGAAGGTATCCCTACTTCTTAGGCCCCTGCCTCCCATGTGGGAGATCAGAATTAAATTTGTGGCTTCTGGTTTCAGCCTGGCCTAAATCTGGTTATGGCTGCCATTTGGGAAGCAAATCAACAGATGGAAGACTTTTCTGTTGTTGTGTCTTTCAAATAAACAGATGAATGAATAAATCTTTTTTAAAAGACATGAGTTTGTACCTGTGTTCAAGTCCACTTGAAAAGTTAAGTTTGTATCTATTTCTTTCTCCCTGAAATGGGGATAATAATGAGAATACCTACCGCTCCTCATTGGGTTGTTAGGATTAAATGAGCCTGGGTTAGTGCTAACAGTCAAGTGAATTGCACAGTCTGAATATATTCTCAAATAACATGGCAAGGGGCTTCCAGGGTGGGACAGAGAAGCCAGGCACAGGCAAAGTAAAAAAAAAAAGTTGTTCTCAGATAGTTCTCAGATGTACACACCTACTGCTATTAAGAGTATTAAGAGCCGCTTACGATTTGTGCCACAAGTATGCATAGCATGAATCCAGAGAAGTTATAAGGGCTGGCACTGCATGAATCCAGAGAAGTTATAAGGTTTGAATAATTAGCAGATTGCTCTCTCACCTTCCTCCCACTTGAGCTCATTGGGCAATATCTCCAATACACCTTGCATATTCAAATGTCCAGGATTGCTATTAAGGGAGCCCTCCTCTTTGAAATGGAAACACTTAGGCATTGCGTGGAGCCTGCTTAAACACTTTTACCATGAAGCATTAATAATTTGTCAGATGTATTGCCTTTGCCTAGAAGACATCCCAGATCACTAAAGGACTCAGAGCAGCAGAATCCTGGCTTTTGGAAAGGCTCTGAAAGGATGCAGACAGGAGTAACAATGATTCCAAAGGGAGCAGAAAACAAATCACACCTCTTTAAGAACATTTGCAACTGACTCTCACAGCAAATGTATCTGTGTAAGAGGCTGGCTATGCTCAGATACAAGATGTCTGTCCCATGTGACCACCACACATCCTTTCCCAGAGGTGATGGAGCTACTAGCAGTTCAGGTTAATAAGATCCCCTCACTCTTCCTCTGCGTTCAGGGTCAAAGGTCAACTATAACATCAACTCTCCTTGTCCTATTGCTCTCATAGCTAGGTAGTGCTTTCTCTAGTACCTGTCACCCAACTGAGCTGCAGGGACAAGGTCAAAAATGCCAAGGGAGCTCAGCCACAGTCATCAGCTCCAGGGCTCACCTGTTGATTCTCTTTCTGGGTTTAGATTACATGCACAGCGCCAACCGCCCTGTCACTGGGGGCCACCTGGGGAAAAAGGAGAGTAGTTATGTGGGCAGCGTGGGCACCAGCCCCAGGAAGTCGAGCCGTTGCACGCCCTCGCCTGCCGACTCTGAGCTTGTCAGCTTCTGCTACCTCCACATGCGGGAACAAAGGAAGGAGCAGGAAAGCCGGACGGATGTCAACGAGAACCTAATCTTCTTTGAAGAGACCAGGCCCCGGACCAAGTCTGATCCCACGTCGAAAAGTTCTGGCCAAGGTTATGAAGTGGTCCCTGATGACTTTGATGCAGCCAGTCTAGACCACGAGCCTTGTGCCAGCAGGGCCCGGTCTTACACCTTGGACAATTCCCTTGGGCCTGAAGCCCTGAATTTCTACTGTGACTCTTGCAAAGCCAAACTCCAGGAGCAGCTGGGCCCTCGCCAGGGCGGGAGGCCTGGCTCCTCTCGTGACAACATGGTAGACCTCATGTCCCTACCACCACCTGGTAGTGAGGAAGAGGAGGAAGAGGAAGATGAGACAACTTCTCTGTTGCCTGCCATTGCTGCCCCACCCCCTGGTTTCCGAGACAACAGTTCTGATGAGGATGACCCCAAGCGCCGAGCTGTCCAGAGCCAGGAGCAGGGACGCCATCTGCGTGGACTGCTCTACGATGAGATACCAGTGACATTGATTGACAGTGTGCAGACGCGGACAGTCCGAGATCATGCCCAGGAGCTGGATGATGCCTTGGTGTCTACTCTGCAGGCTCTGGAAGCCCTGGCTGCTTCGGAGGACGGACCACACCCCCCAGCCCCACAGACTGCAGGTAATAGGCCTCTCCTCCTCCCTCTTGCTTCTCGTTCCTTCTCCTAGCCTGGAAGGGCCAGCCACTGTACATTTCCGCCCATGCAAATTTCAAAGCCACTTTAGTGTGTCAGGGCAGTGAGTGGGGCCAGAGGTAGTTCAGATAGGGTCAAGAGAGCAACAATGTCATGGCAGAGATTGACTTTCAGCTCCAAGTAGAGCACGAGCTCCATGCATTCCATAGGTTTGAAAATGTCTTGCAGTTGAATCCCAGGGTTTGAGACTGTGACAGTTATGGAGTCAGGCAGGATGTAGCAACAGAGGAAAACTGTCAGAGATCTAAGAGACAGGCAAAGAACAGCCAGATGCACATGATTGGAAACAAAACAAAACAGCCAAGTTCCCATCCAGTCACCTGGAATCAGGGAGCTGACAGCCATCCCTGCTCAGGGCTGAGGTCTTAATTCTGCTTCGGAATTGAATCAGATGTGCTTGAACCCTGCTGTCTTCACTCACTGTCACTGTGACCTTGGGCAAGGTAATTCCTTCCTGTGAACCTCACTTTTGTCGTCTTAAATGAGGCTTGATAATAATAATCATGCTCTTATACTTGCAAAGCGCTTCAGCACTGCCTAGCACACAGTAAGCACTCAGTAAGCTATTATTAATTATTATTTGATAAGCAAACCATGCCACATACATGCTCTTGCTTGCTACAGACACATGCACATCAGTCCATCTTCGAGACAAACGCACATGTCACATATGCACTATTCTCACATGTACATACTTCCGTGCAGAGACAGCTGTTTTTAAAGGAGGCAAATTATCAGCAACAGCATAGAAATTGAAAGGCAAAGTATGAAAAAAGAATGTGAGGGCAAGGAAAAGTATGAACAGAAAGAGTTAGGGGACTGGGATTGCAAGCAGCCTGTCTTTTTCTGCATATCAGGACACTCTTGGCATTGGGCAGCCCCCATGTGTTTGGCTTCCAGGGCAGCTATTCCTCTTTGCACAGAATCTGGAGCTACAAGTCCTAGCTTCTCCCAGGTTCAATGCCCATGCGAATGCTAGAGAGAAGACAAGCTCAGCTAAATGGCCTCATTTGCAAGGGCTCTGGGTGGGCCATGGCCAGATGAGGGAGGACCTCTCATTGCCAGCCTTCTTCAGAACAATTAACAAAAATTTCCTAGCTGTTTGGATCTGAAAATAGTGTTGATTAGCATGTGGGTTTGCATGTAATTTGCATGTCAATTCACCACCCAATTGCCCAGATCTTCTCTTTGCCTCTTTTGTTTCCCTTTTGGAGTCCAGCCCTTCCTAGCCCTTATCCCTGCTTACCTCTCTTTGTCCCTCCTGCCAGCTCTTCCCACACACAGCCCTGTATTACCCATTCCCTGCTTGCCTTTCCCCAGCTTGAACAACTGCTGACTGGCTAACCTTGGCTTCCACGAAGTCGCTATACCACTGAATGGAAGCAAAATTGATCAGAACGTGATCGCAGTTAAGTATAACAAGCGCCCCTTCTGTTTCTCCAGGTCTGATTGTGCTGGCCACAATTACTCCTGAATCATCACTGGACTCTGGCCATGAAACCAATTCTTCGGAGCTCACGGACATGTCAGAGATGATGTCGGCCATGAAGCAGCACCAGAACACCACCTACTTTTTGGCCCAGCATCTCAACAAGGAGAGCCTGCTTGCCCGCAAAGACCTGCCCTTCAGAATCCAGAGCTGTGCAGCCCAGGCTGTTCTCACAGCCCCTTACTCTCTCGGACATCCAGACCCCAACCCATCCTTGCAGCCAGCTGTCACAGGCCAGAGTCCTGGTCCCCCTGGCGCTCGGAGGAAGCTGCCCCCATCAGAGGCTCAGAACCAGGGAGAGCGAACATACTCCCTGGCAGTGCACCCTGCCCTGTCCCCTCAGCTTAGCGAGCAGAAGAATTTGAGCCTGCTGTCGCCAGTGCCTGAGGACAAAGGGCCTGGCCACAGTAGGGCAGGTTTGGAGATGTCACGGAGAGCCCCCACACCATCCCTCAGTGATGAGCAGGTCTCAGAGTTGAGGGAGAAGCTGCCCAAGGAGGTCAGGTTGAGCCCCAAGCTTATCCTGGACTCCAAAGGCAGCGTGACTCCAGCCATTATCTCAGCAGCCCTGCAGCAGGTGGTCCACAGTAAGAGCTTGGCCAGCCCCAGTGGGGCCCTGGCAACCACCCCTAGCAGGGAGGAGAGAAGGCTGGAGACCAGCATAGGGAGGCCCGACATCAGCAGGGGCAGACCAGAAGCTGGCATGGTGAGCAGCAGTGCTGCTAAGAATCTGAAGTTCCCCATGAGCCCTGGTGCCACCGATATTGTGCGGAGTCCCCAGCGGCAGCTTGGCCCGGAGGCCTCCCCCAGCTCCAGAACACCTGCAGGCAGCCGGGCTGAAAGCATCCACCTCTCACCACCCGAAGACAGGATGCCTGTTCCCGGTTACCCTCCCAAAAGCTATTTTCTACGAGCAAGCCGAGAGTCAGTGGGCAAACCAGCTACGGAGGAGGGGGCAGGCAAGGCTGCTGGACCAGAGGGGGCTAAGCCTACCCTGTACAAGCAGGGCACTTCCTCCAGCCCGGGGGAGAGGGGACAGTTGGATACACCCAAAAGCAGCAAGCTCGAGGAAACCAGCCTGGTGCCCCGAGCCGGCTACTCTGTGGCTCTACAGAGCTCTAGTTGCCAGTCACGAAGCCACAGCCCCAGCTGCCAGCCCCGGGGACCCAGCCCCAGCAGCCAATCCCGAGGTCAGAGCCCCAGCTGCCAGCCTCGAGGCCAGAGCCCACTGAGGCCTCCAGCCGCCAGCCGGCAAGTGAGCACCATGCCCTCCAGGAAGCTCGAGACAACCCTGGATGGAGCCCACTCAGCCTCCGAAGGCCCCACAAAGCCCAAGTCGTCTAGAGGGCCTTTCCGGCTTCGTAATTTATTCTCAGCCACCTTCCCGACCCGCCAGAAGAAGGAGACAGATGAACGACAGGCCCAGCTGCAGAAGGTCAAGCAGTATGAGCTGGAGTTCCTCGAGGAACTTCTAAAGCCACCCAGCCAGGGGGAGCTGCCAGGCGCTGAATACTTGCAGCCCCCAGCCCCTGGCCGCTGCAGTTGCCAGCTCCGTAGCAGTCCTGTGCAACAGGGGCCTGGCATGTCCCGAGAGCAGAGGCGCAGCTGCGACTGCAAGCGCATCAGCAGGGGGGGCAGGCCACAGGCCGCCCAGGTGCCTGCACCCAGCCTCCGGGGGAGGGAGAGGGACAAGGTCCCCCCTACCCAGAAACAACCAGAGGCTGGCCCGAGCTTGAGCCTCAGCAGCCCCATCAACGTCCGGCGGATCCGCTCCACCAGCCTGGAATCCCGTGAGTGCCGATCGGACCCCGAGAGTGGTGTTTCCTGCCTGACCACGTGTGCCTCCGGGGGTGAGTGTCTGGGAGCACCCAATTACAGAAAACTGATGCGCCGCTACAGTATCAGTGAGCTGGACCAGGGTGACAGGGCCTCGCTGACCTCAGACATCTACCCACACCCGCCCCTAGGCATGCTGCCCAGGGAGGTCAAGGAGATAGAGACAGGCCTCCCGCTGAGCGTGGGCCCCAAAAGCAAGTGTCTGGAGTCACCAACCCTGGGAGATCCCTCATATGTGCAGGTCACCCCTGAGACCAAAGGCCCCAGACAAATGGCCGTATTCTCCCTGCCTGAAGAGGTGTATCGGAAATCAGCTGAACTGGATGAGGACAGTGAGAGCAGCAAGTGCTGCTCCATCCGCTACTGCTTCTACTACCGCAAGTGCGACATGGCAGATGATGCCAGTGATGGCAAGGACGAACTCTCGTACTCCATTCCCATGAAGATTCTGCCTGGCATGAAGTTGGATGAGCAGGTGGTGCCTGTGGTGAGCAGGACCCTGCAAGTCCTGGATGCTGCCACCTGCAGTAGCCCTGAGGCTGCTCGCACGCAGGAGATTGACCTTCGGGTGTCCACCTTCGAGGGGAGCTTGGCCAAGATCAACGCCCTTCGGGCCCACGCCTATGGCCTCCCTGATGGTTTCTTAGCTGCCCGGCTGGACACCAATGAGCTGCTGACAGTACTGCGGCAGTGTGTGGCCAGCCCTGAGGCCCGTGCCCCCAAGCCCTATGTCTCTCAAATCTCTGAGTACAAACTGGAGTTGGCTCTCAAGTTCAAAGAGCTCCGGGCCTCCTGCCGCCGTGTGGCCAACGTGGACAAGAGCCCCACTCACATGCTGGCAGCCATCACAGGCAGCTTCCAGGTGCTGAGCAGTCTCATCGAGACCTTTGTGCGACTAGTCTTCATCGTGCGCTCAGAGGCTCAGCGCCAAGAGCTGCTGGCCAAAGTAGAGGAGGTGGTGAGGAACTACACCTTCCTGCTGCGTGCAGCTGAGGAGTCCACAGCCCGGAACCTCAACCAACAGCAGCAGCAGCAGCAGCTGCAGCAGCAGTTGCAGCCACTGCAGCCACCGCAGCAGGTGGCAGCTGCTACTGGGGCAGCCACAGGGCACCCACCAGGCTCTCCAACTTCAGCGACTGTTATGAGCACATTCACCCGCTCCTTAAAAACCCTGATTAAGTAGGGCATCTGCCTAGGTCTAGCCCCCTCCCCAAGTCTGAGCTTTGTGGTCCTTTGCATCTTGTGGTGAGTGTGTGTGATCTGTTGGACCAATTAGGGTCCAAGAGCCCATCACTTTCCCCTTTCCTGGGAGCAACAACTCCCCGGATTGAGTCTCTCTCTCTCTCTCTCTCTCTCTCTCTCTCTCTCTCTCTCGCTCTCTCTCTCTGTGTGTGTGTGTGTGTGTCTCAAGGGCTGCAGGCCCAGCCGCCACCCTGGCTGTTCTCAGCCCTTCCCTGGCCTCTGGGCGTCACTGTGAGGGCAAAGGCCCTTGGTCACGATGCCCAGCACAGAGCTGTATTTTCTCTCTGAGTGCAGACAAGTGCCCTCAGGCCCACTTCATGCTCTGTGTTGGGTGCCGCTACAGGAAGCCAGAGCCTGAGTGCTTCCTGGCATCTGTTCCTCTGCAGGAGGAGGGGTGGGCTATGCGGCCTTCGGTCCATATCGCACCTCCCACTCACCTTGGACTACCACAGCCCAAGGGTTTGTGCCCTGAGTGGGATGTTGGCAGAACACAGCCCTTCACAGGCTGTACCGCGGCCAGCACAACAGGCTGGCAGCCTCGGGAGCCCCTCGCCCCCGAAACCAGTAGCTCCACACCAGCCATCCCCAAAGTGCCCTGGCCTCTCACTGGGTGGTGGGGCAGGGCAGCTCAGTCCACTAGGGAGCAAGCCTCTGGGATCACCCCCACTCATTTGGGGTCAGGTACCTGGTGAGAATGTCTGCTCTAGGTATACCTAGAGCAGGCCTTGAGCCCGCCTGGCCCAGCCTGGCCCAGCATAGAGGACTATCGCTGCCGGCATGTGGCTCCTCCCCTCTCGACATCTCTAGCAGACAGACTGTCCTTAGGAGTTTGACGTAGCTATGGATTGGGGTGGGGGGTGGGGGGAGGGGGGAAGGGGGGTGGTGATGACTATATCTTAACACTTCTGGAAGCTAGTGTGATATGTTAATCCTGAGTATCTGCTTTGGCTCTGTATTGACCCTGTGGATTTGTCTCTCTAAGAAAAGAAGCTGAGCGCCTTACCCGGTGCAGTCCTGCACCTCTCTCTCCCTCTCTGGAGCCATCTGGAAGGGAAGTCACACTGTTTAGCATCCTCCTTGACACACATCTCCTCTTGCTGCTGCTACCACCACTGCCGCCACCGCTGCTGCCACCACCGCCACCACCTCCACCACCTCCACTGCCCCTGCTACCCTCCTATCCCACCCTGCTTCCCCTGCCGCCTCCTGGGAGTGAAGACACGGAGTCCCTACTGATTGCCCCCACTGTAGGGAACATAGAAAGCCAATGTTTCTTCTGTATAGATTGCTTCTCATTCCGCCCTGTGCATCTCCCTCTGTGTCGTACACCCCCATGCGCTGCGTCTGCCTCTCTGTCATCCTCGTGTGAGAGGCTCGTGTGAACCTCCCATTTACCCATGGGTTTTATAAAAATGTACACTGTGCTTAACCCCTGCCCATCCTTGGTACCCCTAGCGCAATAAAGGCTTCCCCTTCCTGCTCCCCTGAGTGGTGAGACTTTCCTGGCCAGGACGAGGGGCCTCCTTCTGTAGAAGCCAGGCCCCACCTTCCTGTCCTCTCTCTCTCCTGCCACAGGACCAAGTTGTTCCCATGGGCCAGCGATGCAGCCAGTGGGGAGCCCCTCCCCCACGACCACTGCCAGCCAGAAAGCTGACATGGTCTTCTCCTAACTTCTTGATCCTGCACCTTTGCCACTCAACGACCTGCCTGTGTCATCTCATCACCACCCTTCACCTCTCCTTCAGCCTCATGGAGAGGGAACATTTTCTAATGTCTGTATATAGTATATATACTACACAAAATATATAAATTATATATATATATACTAATTTATGTCTTGTTTTTCAAACAAGAATGAGTAAATCTATTCATCCAACTATCCCAATTTGTCTTTGCGGTGTGTCTCTGTGTATATCTTTGTGTCCTGGAAGTGTTGGTTGGTGGCCTCCCTTTGCAGGCTCCCCTGGGCTTCTGCCGACAGGACTTGGGGCCCCCCCTGAGTATTGTGGGATAAGGACTCTGCTCCTGCCACGTCCCATGTCCTCAATGTACAAAGGGATCCCCTCTACTTCTCTGAGTAGTGTCCTGCTTGTCATGGAACTTGGATGTTGTCTACTCCATTCTCTTGTCACCGGATTCCCTGGCTCACCTGGATGTTAAAGCTAGGGCCTCAGAACAGAAGGCAGAAGAGTAAAGTATTCCATGCTAGGGTACACCAATGGTCTAGGTATCAGGGAACAGGGCTTCTAGCCATCTCTTTGCTAGGATTGGAAAATGATACCTGTCCCTCTGAAATGTGTCCATTGTAGCCCAACTGTTTCATAGTATGGCCTAAGGAATCCCTTGCAATTACCTCGTGATAATGTGTTGAGGGGCAAATTGTGTGGCTAGGAGAGAAGTATCATGGCCCTAAGCAGGGCCAGCAGCTCTGGGTTTCCAAAAAGTTACCTACTGGTGAGAAGTTATTTTTTTTCTTCTGTTCTCTTATTTCCTTCTGATAATCACAGCTCCCCACTATCCTGGGAATCACTTTTGTGCCAAAGATTCCTTGCTGTATCAAATCCCCAACCCAGAATGTGTTTGAAATGAAAAGTTCACCCTATGAATGAAGATAGTCCTGTGGGTACAAGGGTTGGCTCATTTCATTCCTGTCCAGCCCCACTGGCCTTGTTGGCTAAGTCCACAGATTGTGCCATCATCAACACTGGTCCCGAGTCCTTGCTTCCAAAGGTAATCCTCAGTCTTTGTGTCTATGAAGGTGACCACTGGATAAGGTTGGATTCAAACCACTGAAGAGGAGCCAGAGTTGAGCACTGTCCACAGCATTCCCCAGCAGCAAACGGGAGCTCCGTTCTGCACACCAGTACAGGGGGGAGAGCTCTGAGCAACAGCCCCGGGACTGATGGCAAGCTCTCCTGGTTCCTGCCCCCCCAAAACACTCTCCCCTAATGAGGATGGGCTTCAGGGGGAGTCATTGCCAATGTAAAATGAAGCTTGCTATTGTTCACAATTACCCAACTGCACAGTCCAGAAACTTGGGACCCCTGTGCTCCTGTGCTAACTACAATAGGTGCTGCTTAAGGTCAGAAGCCATGTCTGTTGGATTTCATTCACTAGGTACCACTCACATGATATCTAACGTGTAGTAAATCTTCAAATGAATGTTGGTAGAGTGTGGAATGCAAGTGACCACTGGGAGAGAAACCTTCAGATATCTGTATCATGCATAAAAAGGTCATGTTCCCCCTATGTATGATTAATCCAGGGCACTTGAATGTAGCTAGCCAGCCTGATCCCTCCTAACAAAGAAAAGAGGGATTGGGACAATTATCCAGTATCCCACTCACATAACTGAGTTTCACCAACTACTCTCTCAAAACTTCTAAGGCTTCTCAGATGAAGTCTTTACAGGAACCCAGTGCCAGGCCCTGATGTAGCAGGGAGGGCCAAAGAAAGCTATATGCTCACTGGAGTCCATGTTCCTTGCCCTCTTTGCTCTGAGCTGGTACCGTGAAGCTGATACTCCCCAGCCCTCCATGCAAGTCCTCCAGAATCAAATTCCTGCCTTTCCAGCTTCAAACAACTAAAGGAGAATAGGCTCAGACTGTTGGCATAGGCCCAAAATGCTGGCATAGTTATATTTTTTTTTCAAGCTGTTGTCAGAGCATGGTGGATAATAGGCAATTTCGGCAGCAATGAATTGAAAGAACCTACCTCAGCCAGACTTTGTGCTGCCAAATGAACAGGGGAGAATCAACTGCCAGCGCTGGGAAGGTATATACATTTTATGTCTTTGGATCAAAATCCTCCAGATACCCAATCAGATGGGAGGAAGAACAGCACCTGATCCCCATCCTACAGTCTGAAAACCAGGCTGTGGCTGTGGGCCTGGAGCCAGGAGGCCCTCCATGCGATGGAGGACATGACCTCTGAGGGTTCAATCTCAGGTCCCAGGAGATGGTTTGGACTTAGGTGAGTCTCTTGCATCAGGCGAGTCCCTGATATGAAGCCACAGTTAACAGGAAATGACAACAGTACAAGTACAGAAATGCTTGGTGCACATCAGTATTCTTTATTTCTAAGTATTTATTTATTTTAAAGGCAGTGTGACAGACAGAAAAACATTCTCTTATGGAGAGAAACAGAGAGAGATCCTCCATCTACTAGTTCACTTTCCAAATGGCTGCCAATGGCAAGGGCTGGGCTAGGCTGAAGCCAGGAATCAGGAGCTCCATAAGGGTCTCCCACATGAGTTGGCAGGAGCCTGAGCACTCAGGCCGTCTTTTGCTGCATTCCCAGGCTCATTAGCAAGGAGCTGAATCAAAAGCAGAGCAGCCAGTGCTAGAACTGGGTTGTGATATATGATGCAACATCAGTAGCAGTGACTCTACTCACTGTGTCACAAAATTGGGATCTACCTATTAATATTTCTTTGTCACTCCCTTCCACACAGGCCCATCCACCCAGACACAAAGTCTCTGGGAGGTACCCATGTCCGAGCACCATAAGGACATGTTCTGATAACAGTTCTGCTGTTTTCAACTGCAGGTTACAAACCGTAGGAATGAGTACAGCTTTAGCTTTACTGATCTCTGTGATATCCTGCCCTCTCTGGGTGTTGATCCCTCACTGAAAAAAAAAATAATTGTTTTAATTTGAAAGGCACACAGAGTTGTAGAGAAGGAGAGACAAAGAGAAAGAGAGATAAAGCTTCTGTTTGCTGGTTCACTCCCCAAATGGCTTCAACGGCCAGTTGGGATGAGCTGAAGCCAGGAGTGAAGAGTTTCTTCTGGGTTTTCCACATGGATGTGGGGGCCCAAGCACTTGGACTGTCATCCATTGCTTCCCCGGGTATAATAAAAAAGAGCTGCATCAGAAGTACAGCAGGCAAGACCTGAACTGGTGCCCACATGGGATGCCAATGCTGCAGGCAGAAGCATCCCTCAGCCATGGCCTCAGCCCCGTGATCCCTTGTTTTTATTTTCAAATCTCAGACTACAAAGAATACACTTCTGGACTACATAGGCACCTCTCAACAACACAGAAAATGACAATCTCTGCACTTAAACAGGAAAAGAAAAAAAAAAAAAACACCTGTGTATGCACACCTGCCACCAAGCTGCTAACCACCTCACATGCAAAGCCTCCTTTAATGGTCACAGCAATCCTTTGAGAAAGGTACCATTTTCACCTCTACTTCCCAGAGGATGAAATTAAGGCCCAGGGAGGTTTGGTCACTAGTTCAAGCCCCAACCAACTGGTAAGTAGTTCACCTGTCTTCAATGCCAGACCATGCTTTCCGCCAGAACACTATAGTACTCATCCCAGACCTACCTTTGAAGTGCTTTCCTTGGAACCCAAAAAAACTGTCTATGACAGTTGCTGAGAGTCAAGGCAGCCCGTAGGTAATGAATGGGAAGCATAGAACACCACTGCCCACCTACCCCTTGACCAGTTTTTGCCAGTCTGCCCTTGTATCACCTGCCACTTGAAGCCAGATATGAAGCTATGCAAGTGTGTGTGAATGGAGAGCTTTGTATCCACAAAACCTCCCCAGCCCTGGCCTGGAGCTGTACATGTAATTCTGAGATGGTCCCTCACCTGCTCCCATCTGCTCTTTGCTTTGCTTCTGGAGTTACAGAAATTTGAAGCTAAGTTATGACACAGCCAGTATCCCTGATACATTTGAACATTTGTCTGGAAGATTTTGGGAGAAAATACCTCTTGACTGTCATAGTAAATTATTTTTACATTAAAAACATTATAATGAGGGTTACAATCCTTTACAACACTTAGCATTTCTTTTTTTTTTTTAAGATTTATTCATTTTTATTACAAAGTCAGTTATACAGAGAGGAGAAGAGACAAAGAGGAAGATCTTCCGTCCGATGATTCACTCCCCAAGTGAGCGCAACAGCCAATGCTATGCCGATCCGAAGAAAGGAGCCAGGAACCTCCTCCAGGTCTCCCACGCAGGTGCAGGATACGAAAGCATTGGGCTGTCCTCTACTGCTTTCCCAGGCCACAAGCAGGGAGCTGGATGGGAAGCGGAACTGCCAGGATTAGAACTGGCTCTCATATGTTCAAGGCGAGGAATTTAACTGCTAGGCCACCATGCCAGGCCCAACACTTGGTATTTCTAAGATACTTGACAGATGGTTAGGTGTCTGATACTTGTGGCTCCCATCCCCACAGCCTTAGTCCCATAGTGTCCAAGCCCATCTTTATCAACTACTAGACGTGTCGTGATGGAAATGTTGGTCACACACAGGCTCTATCAGATGAGCTAGCTGGTGGCATAAGCCCCAAAGGGAAGATGTCTAGGATGGACATACTTTTGCAGATTTGGATACAGATGGCACTTCTTGAGACGATAGGGTGCCTTGAAGAGAGGGAGTAGCGTTATCAGAGTAACACTGCCTCTGCCTTCCCCAATGGTGCTTATTTCATTCTTCATCAGAGCGTCAGTCCCATCCCAGACAGGAGGGCCACATTCCCTACACCCGGAGACGTCAGTTGGCCTGTGCATTGAGCAAGCAAAACTGGGAAGGGGTGTGCTCCAAGTTGTGCCACTCACCCTGGAAATTGGGGTTCAGTGCTATGTTGAGCCCAACCACTGACTTGCCATATCATGGCATACACATCATTTCACCTCTTTGGACATTGTCTCTAAAATGAAGATGACTGAGTGTTCAGCCTCCCTCTGGGGCTGCGAGGATTAATGAGGCAGCACTGAAAAGGCACTTATAAAAATCCTCAATCCTAACCATATAGGCCTAACAAGTGCAGATGGAACTGCCCTGTCTGCAGCTGGCCTGCAGAAATTAATTAAGCTTGCACCAAGCACTTGGCAGCAGAAACCTGGGCAGCGGAGCTGTGGGGTCTTGCTGTCCCCTCCAAACATCTATTAATAGCTCTCTGGCAAAGTGTCTGCTAACAGTTTATCTCCAAACGAACATTGGAGATGTCCTCTTTCTGGGGCTTTCTTTTGAAATCAGGAAAGCCACTAGCTGCCTTGGTAGAGAACACTTGCTTCATTGCACAGACACAGCCTTGCCCAAGGTGTTCCTTTGCCTCTGACCAATAGTCTGGCCTTTCTGACATCTCTCTTGCTAGGAGAAGACCTGAATTTCTTTTTAAAAAATATTAATTGGTTAATTTATTATTTGAAGGGCAGAGTAATAGGCAGCAGCTTTACTCACTAAGCAACACTGGTTAGCACCAAGAAAAGATTTTTTTTTTAAATATTGAACGCTTCACGAATTTGCGTGTCATCCTTGCGCAGGGGCCATGCTAATCTTCTCTGTATCGTTCCAATTTTAGTATATGTGCTGCCGAAGCGAGCACAAGAAAAGATTTTTAAAACACATTTCGATGGGACCAGCTCTGTGCAACAGCAGACTTAGCTGCTGCCTTGACTATTGCATGGCCCAGACCTGGTTGTTGCAATTATTCAATCATTTAGGGAGTGAAATCAGTGCATGGAAGATCTCTCTCACTTGCTCTCTCTCTCTTTATCTCTCTCTCTCTCTCTCTCTCTCTCTCTCTCTCTCACACACACACACACACACACACACACACACACACACACTTTTGAACAAATATTTAACCAAAAAAAGTCCCAAGGGAATTGGGGATGTTCAATTCCCAGGATCATTTGAAAAAAAAAAATGCCTAAAACTTAAAATTTCCATTAGGGGGCCAGTGGTGTGGTACAGTGAATTAAGCTGTTACTTGAAATCTCAGAATCTGATTTGGTCATTGGTTCATGTCCCACAGGCTCCACTTCTGACCCGACTCCCTGCTAACAAACTGGGAAAGTTAGTGGAGGATGGATCAAATAGTTGGGCTTCTGCAACCCGTTTAAGAGAACTGGATGGAAGTTCTGGGCTTCTGGCTTCGACCTGGCCAATCCCCATCCATTGCAACCAGTTAGTGAATGAACCAGCAGACGGAGTATCTCTATGTCTCCATCACTTTCTCCCTGTAACTCTGCCTTTCAAACTATTATTATCTTCCAACTCTGAGATTCTTCAGCTTCATTCCTTCTATTTTGGAGACTTTCCACTGTACTTTTAATTTGTTTCACTGTATTCTTTATTTCTGATATATCAGCTTTCATTTCATTCATTTCTTGTCTGATGTATTTTTTAAGTTCCTTGTACTGTATAACATGCTTCTCATTGCTGATGAGAAGCTTTATAATGAGTTTTCTGAATTCTGTATCACACATTTTCTCAATGTATTCCTCAGTTAACTCTGAAGTTGGCAAGAGCTTTTGCTCCTTTGCAGGGAAGTCTTCTGTAATATTAATTGTGCCTTTGTCTCTTCTTTTGCTCTTGGTCATTATACTTCTGGTTAACAGATTCATTTCCTTGGGGGCAGGTTTCAAAGCTGTGTCACCCATAGGTCTGCTATTTGATTTTACTTATTGCAGTTGGTACACAGCTTTTTGTTTGCAGTTACTTGTGCCACTCCCTCCAATGAGTTCCAGGTCTGGGTTCTTATGTTAGACTTCCACAATGATCTCTGTATCCCCAGCTCCGGGTTCACTGCTGTCCACCTCTTGTGATATGGACTGAGGCTGCATCGTTGTCTGTACAACCTTTCTCCCACTCCAGTTCCCAGGATTAGGGAGACACCAGATGTCCTATATAGCTAGGTTATTGGTGATGTTGATCTTACTGGAACCTGTTGACCATTAGGTCTGAGGACCACATGGACCTATTTTAACCCATACGCCAAAATCTGTATTATTTTCCTGTGTGACCAGTGCAACACACTGAGCTCCGTGAATTCAATTTCAGTACATGTGCAGCTCGCTGTTGTCCTTGCAATCTTTTTTTTTTTTTTAAAAAAAGGTTTATTTAATTTTTATTGGAAAGGCGGATATACAGAGAGGAGAGACAGAGAGGAAGATCTTCTGTCCAATGATTCACTCCCCAGGCGGCCGCAACGGCTGGAGCTGAGCCGATCCGAAGCCAGGATCCTCTTCCGGGTCTTCCACACGGGTGCAGGGTCCCAAAGCTTTGGGCCATCCTCGACTGCCCTCCCGGGCCACAGGCAGGGAGCTGGAAGGGAAGCAGGGCTGCCGGGATTAGAACTGGCGCCCATATGGGATCCCGGGGCTTGCAAGGCGAGGACCTTAACCACTGCGCCACACCCTGTCCTTGCAATCTTAAAACCTTTGCCACGCTGTATAAAATGGTACCTGATGTGCCACTGGTAGAGTTCTGGATTTGCGGGCTGCTAGGCCTGGGGGCTACCTGGATCTATTTCAGGTGGAACCTTTAGGATGCCACGTTGTTGCAATATACTGAGCCAGAAATGAGTTCACTCTCAGCTATGTGCATGCATAGTCCTGTCCCCATTTGCCTTTGTCTCCCTGCACAAAATGGTGCCAGATTCAGCGCTGACAGGATCTGGGCTGTGGAATCCAGCCTGTTCCCGCACCACCTCTCTGGGACCTGCTGCTCTGTCTCTGCTCCTGGTCAAATCGAACAGATCAGCAGGACAGGCAGTTCCTTGTCTGGGTTCAACTCCTGAACTTCCAGTGGACTCTTTTTCCCAC
The DNA here is from genome assembly GCF_017591425.1 of Ochotona curzoniae. Taxonomy (NCBI): domain Eukaryota; kingdom Metazoa; phylum Chordata; class Mammalia; order Lagomorpha; family Ochotonidae; genus Ochotona; species Ochotona curzoniae. The sequence goes on along the minus strand of NW_024467087.1, from coordinate 31,871,739 downwards.
CTGATTGCTCATGGAGTTTTGGCCACCAGTGCAGTTCAGATCACCACTGACTAAATATCGCTGGGGTATCTGGTCACTGCAACACCACACCATTGTCTTTGCAGCTTGCCCATGTTAGTCAGTCTCTAGGTAGCCCTCTTTTGTTGGTCCGTCCTCTCCTATTTCCTGGAATGTACACTCTCTGCTTCACACTGGCTAATATTTCTGTCTGTTTAAATGTGTCCTTACCCTATTCTGCCATCTTGATTCCTCAAATAAATATCTTTAACAGAAAGAGATACCATATTTAATTGCTATTCTATTGCCCTCCAGACCCCTTATCTCTCTAGGAGATTTTGGGTTTTCACAGCATCTTCTGCTATTTTGGGGGGGTCTATTTATTTATTTGTAAGAGTGACACAGAGAAAGGAAGTGATACAGAGAGAGGAAGAAACAGAGAAGAGAGGAGAGAGATCTTCTATGTTCTGGTTCACTCCTGAAATGGCTGCACTGGTTGGGACTGAGCCACACTGCAGTCAGGAGAGGGGAACTACATCTAGCTCTTCCAGGAGGGTGAGAGAGCCCTAAATACTCAAACATTTGGTGATTTCCCATTGAACATTAGCAGGGAGCTGGATCTGAAGTAGAGTAATTGGGAGTCCGGCATTGTGGTATTGTGAGTAAATCCTCCATATGGGCTTCTGGCATCCAACATGGACACCAGAGTTCTGGTTTCTCCGTTTCTGATTCAGCTCACTTATAATGCTTCCAGGAAAGCAGTGGAAGTAGCACAAGTGCTTGGACCTCTGCACCCACACAGGAGACCCAGATGAAATTCTTAGCTCCTGGCTTGCCCAGGCCTGGCCATTGCAGCCATCTGCAAAGAACCTGCAGATAGAAGATTATCTCCTTCTCCTCTCCTTCCATTTCTGTTTATCAAATAAGTTTTACACTTGATCTTAACCAAAAGGCCGAGGAGCAATATCAAATAAGTTTTTTTAAAAAAATCTTTGAATGAAAATTAGTGGAGGAGTGGGACTCAAACTGGCTATCTACTATAGAATGTCACTCTCAGGCAGAAATTCAACATGCTGCACCACAACACTGTCTCTCCTCTAATCTTCAAAGCCATTCATGGTGACAGCCTTCAAAATAACCTCCTTCTCTTCTGCTTAAGTGAAAAATTGGTATCAAGGTAACTTTTGAACCATCTGATTAACTGAATGAAGCACTTTGTTCTGGGCCAAAGAGCCACCCACAAAGGCAGGTAAGACTTATATTCAATGCAGGATGCAATGAATCCCATCTCTCAATCTTTTAATGGATATCCAAGCTGAGTGACCTTGGTAATATGGCTATCAGAAATTCTTTCAGTTATGGTATTGTGGCGGGGGGTGTTGGGGAGAAGAGAAGGACCCGAGCCACCAAGATAAGAGGTACTCCCTTTGCCTTCTATAGAATCCTCATCAATCAATCCCTCAGCCTGTCTGCCCCCTTGCAAACCAAAGATCCCACCCGCCCGTCCCTACCTCAGAGAAATTTGAAGATAAATCTGCAGTAAGAGCTAACCATTTGTAACTTTTAAGGACCACATAGTGCATAATCAAGTTTTGGTTTTACAATTGTATGCACACATGGTGGTGATCCATTGATATTATAATGGGGACCAGCACTGCACAGTAAGATAAGTCTCTTCAGTGCTGGCATCTCATATTAGCACCAGTTGGAATCCTAGCTGCTCCACTTCTGATCCAGCTCCCTGTTGATGGCCTGGGAAAGCAACAGAAGGTGGCCCAAGGCCTTGGGACCCTGAACCCACACAGAAGACCCAGAGGAATCTCCTGGGTCCCGGCTTCAGACTGGCCATGCTCTGGCTGTTATGGCCATTTAGCAGCAGATGGAAAAGCTCTCTGTCTCTTCTCACTGTGTAATCCTTTCAATTAAAAATAGCTATCTTTTAAAAAAAAAGTGAAAAGAAACATTGCAGTGGAGGTTCCCAGCAAGTCTTGTGATGGGACTGCTGGTCTTGAGATACGAACCTCTGAACCGTAGAGAGAAGCAAGCTCCCTTTCGGCCCTGTCTGCTGGAGCACAGTGATGCAGACAGCCTCCCCCAACACACACACACACACACACACACACACACACACACACACACACAGTGCTGAGAAGGGTGCAGGAGAAGCAGCTGTGCACGAACCCAAACCAGCAGAAGACAGCATTGGAACAGGGGGCATCAGCACTGTCTTTGGAAGCTTTGTGATATGTGGTTTACTGTGGACTACCTAAAGCTGAGACAAAACTGAAGACACACCAGATCAGGCTGGTGTTTTGGGAGGTGCGGAAGCTGTTTGTGAATGCTCCTCTCCTCTATCAAGAGAGAGTGCTGAAATCAGCAAAGCCATTGCAGAGGGTTCAGCAAAGCCATTGCAGAGGGTTTTTTAACTTCTTCCTAATCACAACAAGGGGTGAATTAATTCAGGAGGATACTGAGTCACCCAGCAGCACCTAATAAGTCAAGAAGCCTATGAGCGATATATGACACCTACCTGGTGAATGTGGGAGACCTGTGTGAACTGCTGTGGAAGAACTTAATCCAATGCAGTTGGCTTAAATGAGTAACAGGCAGAATTCCCAAAACAGCAATGTCTACTAATAATTCTGGGAAAAGATACTACCTGCAACTCTGTTACCTGAAGAAAATATTCCTTAACTTTATAATCACTGCACATAAACACAATCTGCATCTTTTTTTTTCAAAATAACCTGTGAGTTTTTATACTAGGCTTCAAATATGAGAATTCAGAATGCACATAATTATCTGTTGTAACAATCAGTTACAAATAATGTTGTTCTGGTGTCAGCATTGTAGGGACATAGCTGCTCCACTTCCCATCCTGCTCCCTACTAATGCACTTGCCAAAGTAGCAGAGGCTGGCCCAGTTACTGGAGTGCCTGCCACGACATGGGAAATACAGATGGATTTTCAGGCTCCTGGCTTCACATTGTTGCAGCCCCAGCCATTGTTGCAGCCATGTGGGGAGTGAATCAATGGAAGATTCTCTCTCTCAGTGTACATGTGCCCCTCTGTAATTCTGCCTCTTTTTTTTTTTCTCCTTTTAAATTTATTTTTTTATGTTGTTTACACAGTTGAGAAGATGCAGGACCATAAGGACCACTGACTAGGATGGGGAGGGGTTGAGATATGCAGAAAGGTGGGGAGGACAAATGCTTCCAATTTTCCTTTTCTTCCTTTTCCCCCTATATTTGGGATGAGGGTGCTGCTCCCAGCTGCCAAACTGCCTAAGTACCTGAGGATGGGGATGTCCGCTTGATGTCATCTTAGAAACCCCAATGTGGAGAAGAACGTTTTGAAGGTATTGCTTAAGTTGTTTTGAGAGTTCCAAGATGCTGTTGGTTTCTCTGCTCCAAGGTTGAGAAAATCCTTGAACAATCCGTTGGCTGATAGAGTCCAATCTAGTGCATCCACTCACCCAAACACTTGTTTGATTTTTTTTCTTCTTTCTCAGTATTTTGTTTTAATTAATTACATTGCATTATGTGACACAGTTTTATAGGTACTGAGGATACCCAAACACTTGTTGCCAAAGCTTGGCCAAGAGAATTATTCAACCTGTTCTGGTCTCCATCTTCTTACATGGAATTTGACATCCTCTGCAGACCCAAATGAACTGGCCATCAAGTCCCCTCTATGCACCTTGGCACATACCATCTACCACATAGGCATCAGCAATTGAGGAGGCCCAGTCCCGATACATGCATTCCAAGATCAAATCACAAATCTTATGATTCTCCCTGTGGCTGGAGTTTTGAGTCCAGTGGTCTAGTTGGGGAGTCCCCAAGAAACCTCACCTGGAATGATCCCAGGCCTGACTCTTGTATGTGCCAGCCAGTTACCAGGTCTGGTTCAGTCTGTCACCTCTGTTAATCTATGCACACACTGGTGATTGTAGTAGTCTGGTGAGTTCTTTCTCCAGCCCTATATCCAATACAAACCGATGGGTACCAAGGCCCATCCTAGCCCAGTGTACTACAGACCTGGCCCTTGCACACAGCAGTGGCAACTGCAGCCTAGTTGGTGTGACCCTAATGATTTCCACTAAGCCCTCCACCAAAAACCAGTTTTTGTACATGCCAGTATGTACAGTAAATTAGTCCAGTCGGTGCTGCATCCCAATTGAGCTCTTGTACACACCTATGGGTGTTGCAGCTTAGCTCAACACACCCCACCACACAACTCAATCCATAAGTATGCCAACGGGTGCAGTCTCCTTGTCCAGTCTGGTCTACCCTCAGCCCTTGTACTCATGCCCAGCAGCAGGAGCTGCAGAACAGCAGAAGAGTGCCCACAGTTTCCCTACTAAGTCCACTCCCAGTCGCAGATCTTGCACTTTCTAGGGGGTACTGTAGTCCAGTCTGACACAACTTGTACCCCGTCCCAGCACTTGCCAGCAGATGTAACAGCAAAGCCCACCCAGCCAGTCAACACTTACCCTGACCCTTGCAGTGCCAGTGGATGCAGTGGCTTGGCCTAACCTGGCCCTTCCCCAAACCCAGCTCACATGTAGGTGGACAATTGTTGCATCCCTGCCCAGCCACTTGTTGTAGCCCTGCCGAGGCCAGTCTGCCCACAGTTCCAGCTCTCATGCTCACTAGTGGGAACAGTGGCTTAGTAGGGAAGTCCTCACAGTCCCCCTACCAGGCCTGCTGCCCCCCATGGTCTTGCATGTATCAGTGTGCTGCAGCCCAGTCTGGCATGACCTGTATCACCTTGGCATTCACCAGCAGATGCTGCAGCCTGGCTCTACATGGCTTGCCTCCAATTCCAGCTCATGCTGGTGGTTGCTGCAGCCTAGGCCAACTCAACCAGAATACCAGCCCTAACAGGAACTGAATGGTGTTGCGGCTCAATCTGACCTGTACTGCATCCATCCTGATTCTCACATCTACTAGTGGGTATTGTGAACGGACCCAACCCAGCTTGCCTCCCCTGCTGGTGGATACTGTAAACCTGGTCTGCTCTGGGCTGCTCCCAGCCTTGGTTCTTGTGCTCACCTGTGGAGACTGAATTCTGACAGAGGAGTTCCCTAAGCTCCTCTATCAGGTCACCTCCCACTGACAGCTTTTGTACACTCATGGGTGCTTGATTCAGTCTGACTTGGTCCACCTCCTGTCCCAGCATTCGTTGGCAAATATTGTAGCCTTGTACAAGTGACCGATACCCTTTCCAGCTCTTACCAGTGTGTGCCACAGCACAGCCTTTCCTGGCTCATCCCCAGACCCAGCTCTCATGTCAAGCCTATCCCACACTAACTCTGGCTCTTATAAGCACCAGCAGGTGCTGGAGCCTGGCTCAGTCTGGCACACCTCTAGACCTAACATTCTGAGGGATGTTGTAACTATGTCCAGCCTGGTTTACCATCATTCCCAGCTCTTACACTCACCAGTGGGAACTGCAGCCTAGCAAGGGGGTTCCCTTAGCTCCCTGACCAGGCTCACTCCTAGTCACAGATCTTGTGCATCCTGGTCATTGCTCCAACCCAGTCTGGCATGGCCTACCTTGTCCTCCCCATCTTGGCCCTTGCCATTGGATGCTTCAGCCTGGCCCAGACTGGCCCTCTCGCTGCTGGTACTAGTGAAAGCCAAGATGGGTGTAGGACAGGCTGGGCTAGGTCTTGGCACCTTCCGAACCATGCAAGAGCTGGGTCTGGGGGTGGAACTGATGTAACTAGGCTGTAGCACCAACAGTAAGTGTCAGAATGGGTGTTGACCAGTCAGGCAAGGTCACTGTCCCTAACAGGACAGGCAGGTGGGCCCTGGGCCTGCCCAGCCCCCAAGACTCCCCCGCTCGGTGTACTCATCCTGAAGGGAGCAACCCCTGGAGCCAGGCAGGCCTGGGGACAGCTCACCATGTGCACACGATAGCTGGAGTCAGGGATTCGAGCACTGACCAGGGTAGATGTGGGACAGACTAGGCTGGGTCTCAGCCCCTACTGAGCCATGTGTGAGCTGTATGTGGGTATGAACGAGCCTTGGCTGGGCTAAAACATCCAACAGTAAGAACCAGATTGGGTTGGAGGCCAGTCAGGAAAAGCCATTGTTCTTGCTAGGACAGGAGGTGGACTAAGTAGGGCTGGCTCATGGACCCCCTGTTATGTGCAAAATCTGGCATTGGGAGAGGTTCTGATGGAGGAGTCTGGGCAACTCCTCTGGCAGGACACAGACCCTGCAGGTAAGCACAAGAAGCATGATAGCAAACAGCCCAGAACAGGCCAATGGAAAGCTGGCATATATTTGGCATGGGTCAGGGGCAGACTAGGCTGGATCAGTTCACGTCATCCACTGGTGAATCCGAGCACCGGAACAGAGTGTGGGTTGAGCCAGGTTCAGTCGCAACAAAAACCAGTGCACAATACAGAATGCTAAGGTGAGGTTGGCTGTACTGGATGTGACCGCAGTGCCCAACCAGCACACATGAGAACCAGGAAGGGAGGGGCCGGAGCCAGCAGGGGGAATATAGGGGGGTTCCCCAGCTGGACAGCTACTCCCCTTGGAGAGCGTGAGCTGGGATTGGAGCAGAATAGATTAAGCAGGGCTACAACACCTGTGGGCCTCATGTGGCCTAGATCAGGGAAAAGCCAGGCTGGGCTGATTATTCCTACTGGTGCAAGCAAAAACTAGAGTGGGTGAGGGTTGGTTGGGCTTAGCCGCAGAATCAGTTGGCAGAAGTTGGCATTGGGGACTAATTCTGTCAAGTTAAACCACAGAACCACCTGGAGAGTGCATAATCCGGGAGTGGGAGTGGCCTGAAAGGGAAATAGTGGGCTCCTCCCTCTTGGGTTACTACTCCCACTGGAAGGCAGGAAAGCCAGGACAGGGGCTGAAGTGGCTAGATAGAAAGGCACCCAACAGCATGTGTGTGGGCTGCATAGTGGAGCTGGTTAGATGGAACTAGGCTTTAATACCCATTGACATGTATGAGAACTGAATGGGATGTGGGACAGACCGGACTAGTCTACTATACATACTGGCAAACCAGAGTAGGGTCGGGCTTGGTGGGGGTTATTGTGGGTCGCTCCAACTGGACTGCAGCTCCCACTGGTTTATGTGAGTGCTGAGTATGTGCTGGGCAGTCAGGCTGGGCTGCAACATCCTTTGGTTCCAGTGGAAGTCAGGGCTGGAAACAGAATCAACCCAGCAGTTGCAATAACCAGCTGATTGGGTGGTGGACTGTGCTGGGCCCTGTACTTGCTAGTACATACAAGAATCTGGTCTGGGAACACCTCAGACAAAATTACTTTTGGGATCTCCCCAATCGAACTGCCAGACTCAGAATCCTAAGCATGAAAAGACAGAGGACAGAACAAATCAACCAACCACCTCAGCTATATGTTCACAGGGAAAAACTGGGTAAACGGACACTCTAAGACGGACTGTGTCAATCAGTGGATCTGGGACCTGGGGTGGGTGGGAAACTGGGTGGGGCTTCTCCCTTAATATCCCCCTTTACCTCAGATACATGAAGGAAAAAATGTAGAAATAATAATCTTACCTACTTTCCTGTAGCCCTTGAACCTTTTTACTCTAATTAACTATATAAATATTGTCAAAAATATAATTAAAAAAAAAAACACTTGAGCAGGATCCTCAGAGCATGCTCTACATTGGGGACCCAGGGTTGATATCAGGTGGCTAGCCCCCATCCCTGGGTACTAATGTAGTCAGGATGCTGGGTGTGGGTTCTCTGCTTCACTCCTCCCTTCCCCCAAATACAGGAGAAAGAAAAAGAAAATTGGAAACAATGGTCTCATCTACTTTCTCTAGTTCCTCGACCCTCCCTACCCTAATCAGTGGTCCACATGGGCATGCATCCTTCTCAACTATGTAAACATCATAAAAAATAAAATTTAAAGAAGAGAAATCCTATCTTAAGTTTTGTAATAGGCTGAATTTTCTGCTACTATTTTATACTTTATAGTTATGCCACAGAAATTTTCAACTTCTCCATTAAAGCAAACAAGAGAAATTGTTCGCTCCTGCGTGACTCCTCTAGGGTACTTTATTGAAAGTAATGAAAAACTGCCTAATATAACAAATGTTTTTGTGAGAGAAAGAAAATGAAAATCAGGCATATAATGGAGGCAGCCATGTGTCTACAAAATGTGAGCGCCAGAGTGACACAGCCCTAAAGCCTTAACTCAAGCAGTGGCACAAATCCAGAAGCTAGAAAAAAGAACAGATGTGTTCTCCTCTAGAGCCACCTGAGCGAATGTTATTGATGCTACCTTGAGTTCAGATTTCTGGCCTCCAGGGCTTCAAAGAAATTAATTCATTTTATTGTAAAAAAAAATGTAATCAAGTAAAACAATACCCATTGCTTAGTAATGTGTTAGCATAATACAGGACTCATATTTGTGGTGATATTGGGGTAAACAAGTATAAGGTGCCACCAGTCATAAAAACATAGCACACACATTTATGCTTAGTGCATATTTGTCTCTGCAGTGATGGAGTTGGTGCACAGAGCCAATAATAACACTCATGGACTCTGACTGATGGTCGAAAGCCAAAGTGCATTAGTGGCATCAAACTTTATAGACCGAGGGTCATATAGGATAAGGGAGGAGGTATTGGGCCTATCAACAGAATCCACCAATTGTTTCTATACTCTTGTTTGGAACTCTTTTTGTTTTATATATTTCATCAAGTGTTCTCATTCACATGCTGTCCACTCAATTGTTCTCATACAAATGATATCCAGTTATACAAAAGGCATCCATTCGGTTGTTCTCATACAAATGTAATCAAATCAATTGTAATCCTGTGCTCGCTGACCTTCCAGGGTCACAAAGTCCTTCTACACATATTGATAATGAAAATAAGCAACACTATTAACTGTGTATGTATTTTGTCACATCATACATGTATCATTATTTTAAAATATACTTCTACATTTCAAACAAACAAAAAAAGGACTATTGGGCTGATGTTATAGTGTTATAGGTTAAGCTGCCACTTGCAGTGCTGGCATCCCTTATGAGCTCTTGTTCGAGTCCTGGATATTCTACTTACAACCTAGCTCCCTGCTAATGTACCAGGGAAGGAAGAAAGTGCAAATTAATAGAGAGAAGGAGAGACAAGGAGAAAGATCATCCATCCTCTGGTTCACTCCCCAAGTGGCCAAAAGGCCGGAGTTGAGCAGGAGACAGGAGCTCCTTCCAAGTCTCCCACATAGGTTCAGGGTCCCAAGGCTTAGGACTGTCCTCAACTGCTTTCCCAGCCCACAAGTAGGGAGCTGGATGGGAAGCAAAGCAGCCAGGACATAAATCGGTACCCATATGGGATATTGGCACATGCAATCCCAGGATTTAGCCAATAGGCTATAGTCCTGGGTCCTCAAATAGAACTTTTTAAAAGGGTTATTTTAAAATAGTATGGCATGTGAGACCAGTACAGTACAGTTAATCCTCCACTTATGGTGCCGGCATCCCATATGGGCATCGGTTCTAGTTCCAGTTGCTCTACTCAGTTCCCTGCTAATAATGTGGGAAGACAGTATAAGATGGTCCAAGTGCTTGGGCCAAGTGCAGTGGGAGACCTGGAAGAAGCTCCTGGCTCCCATTTTCAAACCAGCCGTGCTCTGACCATAGTGGCCATTTGGAAAGTGAACCAACAGATTGAAGAGCTCTCTCTCTCTCTCGCTCTCTCTCTCCCTCCCTCTCTCTAATTCTCTGTAATTCGGACTTCCAAGTAAGATAGATAAAATGGTTTTTTTTAAAAAAAAAATACTATACAGCTGGTGTGATGGCTCAATAGCTAAATCCTCCCTTTGAAAGCACCAGGATCCCATATGAGTGCTGGTTCGTGTACCAGTGGTTCCACTTCAGATCCAGCTCTCTGCTACAGCCTTGGAAAGCAGTAAAGAATAGTTCAAATCCTTGGGACCCTGCACCCATGTAGGAGACACAGAGAAGGCTCCTCGCTCCTGGCTTCAGATCAGCTCAACTCTGGTTGTTGTGGCCGTTTGGGGAGTGAACCAGAGGATGGAAGATCTTTCTGTCTTTCCTTCTCTTGGTAAACATGATCTGCCTTTTTAATAAAACTAAGATCATCTAAAAATACTATAGCATATAATGTTAGAAACATACTTATACATTTTGTTTATTCTCACTTGACTGCGTTTAGGTTTGTATAAGTACACTCTACAATGTTCACATACCAATGAAATTGCCTAGCAACCCGACTGTCAGAATGTATACCTGTGACCCATGAATATAAACATAATTCCTGTTTCCTAACATAGGCCAAAAGACACTGCACGGCCTCAGCCACCAAGGAAGCCATCAAAGGACGGAGTCATTAAGCAAGAAAGTAAGAACAAGCAAACCTGGCACACTGGGAAACTACAATGCCTCCAAGAGCCTGAAAAGACTCCTCAAGTAATTAAGCAGATGCGGAGATAAGGGGATGGCACCAGGGAACAGCAGGCTAAGCCTCCAGCTATGGAGCTGGCATCCTACATGGGCTCTGCTTTGAGTCCTGTCTGCTTCACTTCCAATCCAGCTCTCTGTTTATAGCCTGGGAAAGCAACAGAACATTTAGGACCATGAATCCATGTGAGAGACCTGGAAGAAGCCCCTATTTTGCCATTGCAGCCATTTGGGGAGTGAACTAGAGGATGGAAGATCTCTCTGTGTCTCCTTCTCTCTGTAAAATCTACCTTGGCAAGAAAAATAAATAAATTAAACAACAACAAAAAATGGGCCCTGCGCAGTAGCCAAGTGGCTAATGTCCTCGCCTTGCATGCTACAGGATCCCTTGGATTTACTCAGCTCCAGCCATTGTGGCCACTTGGGGAGTGAATCAACGGATGGAAATCTTCCTCTCTGTCTCTCTTCCTCTCTGTATATCTGACTTTCCAATAAAAATAAATATATTTTGTTTTAAATCCAGTATTTCAGTTCCTGTCACCAGAAACCAGTTTCCTGCCTTTAGTCTAGTCCAGCCCTAAACCAGTGGATAGAAACTCTCTAGCCTTCTCTGTCTTTCAAGCAAAACAATACATAAATACTTTAGCATAAAATCGTATGCATCTTCTTGGGTGCTGATCTCTGGTACTGACTGTAGCAGGTGCATGGCATCCGTCCTTACACAGCCTGCATTCTCACTGAGACAGAACATATGAAACTGGGAGGGGAAGACCAAATGCAAGGACCAAATTCTTTTCAAAATTTATTTTTATTTTTATTGGAAAGTCAGATATATAGGGAGGAGGAGAGACAGAGAGGAAGATCGTCCATCCGATGATTCACTCCCCAAGTGGCTGCAACTGCCGGTGCTGCGCCGATTGGAAGTCAGGAGCCAGGAGCCTCTTCCAGGTCTCCCACACAGGTGCAGGGTCCCAAGGCTTTGGGCTCTCTTTGACTGTGTTCCCAGGCCACAAGCAGGGAGCTGGATGGGAAGCAGGGCTGCCGGGATTAGAACCTGTGCCCATATGGGATCCTGGCATATTCAAGGCGAGGACTTCAGCCAATAAGCCACCACACTGGGCCCAAGGGCCAACTTGTGAGAGCTGCTGAACTCAGGGTGGCCTACAGGAGACCCAGTGGTCTCTACAGTTGTGATGGGCTTTGTGACAGCCTTTGAAAATTCTCTGGTGTGCACACAAGTCAGAGCAGTGCTTTGTCCAGTCACTGCCCAAGAAATGCCTGAAGAAGTTACTGATTTCTTTTTTAAAAAGATTTATTTAGCTATTTAGTTGGAATTATAGGGCACAGCACAATAGCATAATGGCCAAAGTGCTTACCTTGCATCTGCTGGGATCCCGCATGGGCGCCAGTTCGTGTCCTGGCTCTTATATTTCCCATCCAGCTCCCTGCTTCTGGCCTGGGAAGGCAGTCAAGGAAGGCCTAAACCTTGGGACCCTGCAATCATGTGGGAGACCCAGAGGAGCCTCCTGGCTCCTGGTTTATGATTGGTTCAGCTCTGGCCATTGTGGCTACTTGGGGAGTGAGCCAGTGACACAAGATCTTTCTCTCTGTCTCTCCTTCTTTCTGTAAATTTGCCTTTCCAATTTTAGTACATGTGCTGCCGAAGCGAACACAAAGTCTGCCTTTTCAGTAAAAATAAATAAATAAATCTCTCTCTAAAAAAAAAAAAGACAAGAAATTCAAGAAAGTCAGAGTTACAAAGAAAGAAGGAGAAACAGAAAAAGGAAGATCGTCCATCTGCTGATTCACCCTCAAACTGGAAAAGCACCCTGGGTTGTGCCAGGCCAAACCAAGAGCCAGGAGCTTATTCTATCTGTAAGCAACTACCTAGGCTGCCTTGTACCTAAGCAAGTGTTACATTAACAGAAAAGCAGCTAGTAGCTGGCAGGCATTCTGGGTCTGGTTAATGCCAAATTTGTGTTAATTATACCAGTGTGACAGCATAGTTGTTTATTATTCTTTAAAAGGGCCGGGGGCGGGGGGGCTGGTGTGGTAGCCTAGCGCCTAAAGTCCTGACCTTGAATGTACCGGGATCCCATATGGGCCCCAGTTCTAATCCCAGCCACCCCACTTCCCATCCACCTCCCTGCTTGTGGTCTGGAAAAGCGTTTGAGGATGGCCCAAAGCATAGGAGACCTGGAAGAAGCTCTGGCTCCTGGCTTTGGACTGGCTCAGCTGCAGCCGTTGTAGCTGTGTGGGGAACGAACCACCGAACGGAAGACCTTCCTCTCTGCCTCTCCTCCTCTCTGTATATCTGCCTTTCCAATTAAAAAAAAAAAAAAAAGTAAGTGAGGAAGGCAGGGAACTCTGGACTGGAACATGCCATTCCGTTCCCCAAGTGGGTAGGTCCAGGCTGTAGATTACTTGAGGAAGGGATCAAAAAACATAGTGAAATGGGAGCGGCTGAGGGCATGTTTGGCAGGGAAGGAATTATTTTTGGAGTCTTCCGTGGAACAGGGTACTTTACTTGCAGATAGACAAGGGATTGAAACAAAGTGATGGGGGTGGGGCAATCAGAGGCCTTCTCTGGGTCAGGCCATTAGAGGGGAACAATCAGAGGGCATGTCTGGGTCAGGCCAAGGCACCTGCCCATGTAGGAGACCTGTGTTTGGCTAAATAGCATAATCTGCCACCCTCTGGTACTCACAAAAACTGGAGGGTGGGGGACCTGTCTGGCTGGGCTAGGCCATTTGTACCTGCTCATGAGTGTCGAAGCAGCGGGCAAGTCACGTCAGGCTGGACCACAGTACCTACCAGAATGCAAGAGAACCTGATCTGGGTAGATTCTGCAATGGAACTGCGCACTCACTTCTGTGGGACTGTAGCACACACCTGTTTATGCAGAGAGCTGTGGGGGCTGAGATGTGCCAATCCAGGCTGCACCAAAGAATTCACCTGACAGGAACCCATCGGAGTTTGGGGTTGAGAGAAGACCAAGTGGGACCAAGCTGCAGAACATGCTGGCACAAGATACAAGGCCAGGGCAGACAGTGCCAGGCAGAACCCCTGGCATGTGTGAGATCTAAAGCTGGTAGCAGGCCTGGTGGAGGAATGTGAGGGAGCACAGGAGCCAGGGCTATGAGTGGAACAGGCCAGGAAATGCTGCAGCACTTTTCAGCATTTGTGCGGGCTGGGTCTGGCGACAGGCCAGGCTGGACCAGGACTTAGCACCTGCTGGCATGCATAAGAGCCAGGACAGTATGTGGGCTCTACTAGTCTGGGCTGAGCTTCAGCACCACTAGTGAGAGCTGAGATTGTGAATGGGCCATGCCAAGCTGGGTTGAAACACCCATCAGCACGTGCAAGACCTGGGGCTTGGAACTCCCTCATAGGAGAACTCTGGGGACTCCCCTAGTGTGCTGCAGCTCCCACTGGTGGTTGTGAGAGCTGGGACTATGGGTGGACCAGACTGGGCAAGGTTGCAGTAATGATTGGCATGTTGGCACGTATGTGGGCTGGGTCTGGGGACATGTTAAACTGGGTTGTGTTCCAGCACCTTCTGGTACTCATGAGAGCTAAAATGGGTATGACACATATCAGGCTAAGCCGTGACCTTCCAGCTCACATGAGAACCAGGTTTGGGTATGGGCCAGGTTGGGCTAGGCCACAGTACCTACCAGAAGACGGGACGGCCATGTCAGTCTGGATAGTAACACCAAATGATATACATGGGATCCAGGGAATTTGGGGAACTCCCCTACTAGGCACAGCTCCTAGTGGTGAATGTGAGAGCTGGAGTTGGGAGCAGACTAGACCATGTTGGGTTGAAGCACTCATTGGCACATATGTGAACTGGATCTGGGGGCAGGTTGAGCAGGCCAGTCTACAGCATACATTGGCACAAGTGAGAGCTAGGACAAGGTGCAGGCCAAGCCAAGTTGGACTGCAACACCTGCCAGCTCACATGAGGAATGAGGGTGAGCAGGTTGGGCTAGGCTGCTGTATCCACCAGCAAGAGCTGGGACTGGGGCTTGGGCGGGCCAAGCCAGGCTATAGCATCTGTTAGTGAATGCTGAGACAGGATGGACCATCTCAGACTGGGCTGCAGCATCTTCTGGTACACAAAACACACATGGCTAGGAGTGGACCTGGTAGGAAAAACTTCAGGAATGCTTTTACTGGGCTGCTGCTTCCACTGGTGAACGTGAGAGCTGGGTCTAAGAGTGGTCCAGACTGAGCTAGGCTGCTGCGCCCACTTATCACTGCCCGCAGTGGCATGAACAGGGTTAGAGAGGGGGTGGCATGCAATTGAGAAAATAAGAAAAGAGACAGATAGAAGATAAAAAACTATGAAAGTAAGTGGCCAGAGGGAAGCCTACTTCTTTGAAGAAGGAAATCAACCTAGAAGGCTCACCACCTCAATTTTTTATTGAACTGCTCCAGGAGTCAAATTACAGGAGCTGACGTGACACAAAAAATTGATAGCTATTTCCACTATTGATGTTAACCAGTCAATGTATGATGATCAGGAAGCGATGGTGTGACCCATGTACAGAAGTCAATATGTGACTGTCTCAAGGCTATCCTAAAGTACACAGTCCTATGGCCATGGATCATTGCCCAACTATGGACCCTTGCCCACAGGCCTCAACCTTGTTCTCAGATTTTGCCCATTTGCAGACCATTGTCTGCAGAGTTTGACCTCGCGTACCAGCTGTCTGTGAACTCAAGATTCCAGACACAGACTGTCCTACTCTCCTTTTTTTTTTTTTTAAATCAAATCATGCTGTTATTCCTTACAAACTGCCTGCAGCACCACTGACACCCACAAAAGCCAGAATGGGTGAGTGCTAGCTGAGTTAGGCCACAACACCAGCTGGCAAGTTCCGAGACTGGGTACGAGTCATGTCAGGCTGGATTAGAGTAACCCGTGGTAGGTGCGAGATCCAGGGCTTGGAATATGCCTGACAGGAAAACTATGAGCACTCCCTTGCTAGGCTATACCTAACATTGGTAAGAACAAGAACCAGGGCTGTGGGTGGGCAGGCTGGACAAGGCAGGGGCACATGTTGACATATGTGAGGGCCAGGTCTGGGGGCAGATCAAGCTGAACTAAGCTGCAGTACTCACAGGTGTGTACCAGATCTGGATGGGATATGGACTGGGCTGAGCTAGGCAGCAGCAGAGGCTGGCATGCACAAAAATAGGGGCTGATTGTGGGCCTGGTGGGGTAATTGAGGGTCGCCCTGACTAGGCCGTGACACCTGCTGGTGTGCATGAAAACTGGACCTGTGGTGAGCTGGCTGTGTTGGGCCACAGCACCCATCAGTTTGTGTGAAATATGGGGCTGAGACGGAACAGGTCAGGTAGCTGCATCCACCAGTATGTGTGTTGGCTGGTACAAGTGACAAAACACACTTGACCATGCACTGCCTGGTCCAAGCAAGAGTCAAGTCTGAGGTCATCCCAGGTGTGGCTTGTTGGGGTGCTCCATGACTGGATTGCTGAACTCAGATCCTGGCCACAGGGAAGATCACAGAATGTGTGGTCAGACCTGAGAGTACATGTATTGGGACTGGGCCTCCTCAGTTACCGATGCCTGTGCAGTGGACATGTGACAGCCAGTTCATCTAGGCTAACAGGGGACATCAACTACCTTGTCAGAAGATGGAAAGCAGGGCCTGGCACAGTAGCCAAGTGGCTAACTAAAGTCCTTGCCTTGAATATACCAGGATCCCATATGGGCACTGGTTCTAATCCCGGCAGCCCCACTTCCCATCGAGCTCCCTGCTTGTGGCCTGGGAACACAGTCAAAGAGAGCCCAAAGCCTTGAGACCTTGCACCTGTGTGGGAGACCTGAAAGAGACTCTGGACTCCTGGCTTCAGATCGGCACAGCTCCAGCCATTGTGGCCACTTGGGGAGTGAATCATCGGATGGACGATCTTCCTCTCAGTCTCTCCTCCTCTCTGTATATCTGACTTTCTAATAATTTTTTATTAAGTTTAAGATTAAACTTTAAAAACAAACAAAAAAGGAAGATGAAAAGCAGAACAGGTTGGACAATTTTCCTGGCTAAGCTTTTGCAGCATGTTCCTGGGTATGTGGAAGTACTAAAGCAGACTTTGTCAACCAGTAGACCTTGAAGAGCTTTTCTCAACCCTGGAGCAACAAAACTGACCACAAGTTAGTGCTATTGAAACCACGCAAGGAACACCCTCAGGGTTTCTAGGATGTCATCAAAGGACCATCCCCCTTCCTGAGTGCTGATGTGGTTTGATATCAAGGAGCTGCTCTCTCCCTCTCTTCCCCTGTGGATACAGGAGGAAAACAAAAGACTGAAATGTGGGTTCCACCCACTTTCTTCCATTCCTCACCTTCCCAACCCTATCAGAGGCCCACATAAACATGCATGCCTCTCAACTATGTGAACCATATTAAAAAATAAAGTTAAAAAAAAAAAAAAACAACTCAGGAACTTTATCTGAGACTCCCAGAAGGGTGCAGGGGCCCAAGCAGGTGGGCATCATCTGCTGCTTTTCCTAGGCCATTAGCAAGGAGTTGGATCAAATGTCCATATCTGGGACATGAACTGGTGCCCATATGGGATGCTGGTGTTGCAGACAGTGATTTTTCACCTGGCTTTGTCACAAATGACCAACCAAAGAGACTAATTTGAAGTCTCCTGAAAAGTGTGAAATTTCAGAGGGAGACAAAACTAGACAAGTAGAGGCTGGAGTTGTAGCACGATGCGTTCAGTCACTGCCTACTAAACCAACATTCCCATATGGGTGTTGGTTCAAGTACTGCCTACTCCACTTTTAGCTCAACTCCCTGCTGATCATCTGGGAAAGCAGCAGAAGATGGCCCAAGAGCTTGGATTCCTATCACTTCTCAGCTTTTTGGCTAACATCAAATATAGAGCTTGAATTCCTGCATCCATGAGGAAGATACAGATGACGCTCCTGACTTCTACTTGGTTAAGCTACCACCATTGTGGCCACTTGGAAGGGGAACCAGGGTATAGGAGATCTCTCTCTCTGTAAATCTGCCTTTCAAAATAAATAAAGTGGGCCCGGCACAGTGACCTAGCAGCTAAAGTCCTCGCCTTGAATGTGCCTGGATCCAATACAGGAGCTGGTTCTAATCCTGGCAGCCCCGCTTCCCATCCAGCTTCCTGCCTGTGGCCTGGGAAAGCAGTCGAGGATGGCCCAAAGCCTTGGGACCCTGCACCTGTGTGAGGTAGACCCAGAAGAGCTCCTGGCTCTTGGCTTTGGATTGGCCATTGTGGCCACTTGGGGAGTGAATCATCAGGCAGAAGACCTTCCTCTCTGTCTCTCCTCTCTATATATCTGACTTCCAATAAAATAAATAAATCTAAAAATAAATAAATAAATAAATAAATAAAGTCAGGTATAAACAGCCTTAGCACATGGTGGAAGGGGGTATCTTTACAAATAAAGAGTGTACAACTCTCCCAGTAGTCCTGAGCTTTAGTATTAGTTGGGCAAGAAGGAGCTCCTCATTGTTTTCTAGAACAAAACAATTCATGATCTTCTGCTCCTTTTCCCTCCAAGTTAGGTAACAGATCTCCCCCTTTCAGATCTCCAGACCTTACGTCTATACTCTCAAGCTGATATTTAATGTCCTGCACCGTGTGGTTTTTAGTCAGGGTTAATCAGAGAATCAGTAGGAGACACATGTTAAGGAACTTATTTTATGGGGCCAATGTCGCAGCATAGTGGGCTAAAGTTACCATCCGTGACACTGGCATCCCACATATGTACTGCTTTGAATCCCTGACACCCTACTTCTAGTCAAGTTCCCAGCTAGTGACCTGAGAAAGACAGCAGAGGGTGGCCCAGGTGTTTGGGCCCATGTGTACCCATGTGAGAGGCCTAGAAGCTCATGGCTCCTGATTTCCTGGCTTGGGTCTGAGCTCTGACCATCGCAGCTGTCTAGAGGGTAGGCCAGTGAATAGAACATTTCTCTCTTCCTCTCCCCCTCTCTCTTGTAATTAGTGTGCTTTAATATTTATTTTTTTATTGGAAAGTCAGATATACAAAGAGGAGGAGAGACAGAGAGGAAGATCTTCCGTCTGATGGCTGGAGCTGTGCCAATCCAGAGCCGGAAGTCCCGAGCCTCTTCCGGGTCTCCCACGCAGGCACAAGGTCCCAAGGCTTTGGGCAATCCTGCTTTCCCAGGCCACAAGCAGGGAGCTGGATGGGAACCAGGGCTGCCGGGATTAGAACCAGTGCCCATATGGAATCCCAGCACGTGCGAGGTGAGGAATTTAGCCACTAGGGTACTGCACAGGACCCCTCTCTGTAACTCATATAAATAAATACTTAAAAGAAAAATGAATGCAATTAGTTTTTAAATAATCAAACAAGGGCTGGAGCTGAAACAATTTGGAACCAGGAGCCAAGGGCTTCTTCTAGGTCTCTCATGTGGATGCAGTGTTCCAAGAGTTTGGATCATCCTCTGCTGCTTTCCCAGACCATAAGCAAAGAGCTGGATTGGAAGTAGAGCAGCCAGGACTCAAACTGGAGCCTATATCTGATGGTGAAGGTGGGGTATTAGCTCATTGAGCCAAAGCGCTAGCTCCTATTTACTTTTCTACAGAGAAAAAAAAGACAAAAATAAGAACATTATTCTTATACCCACTTGTAGTCTGAAATTATCTGATAATATTACTTACCTTTTTCTTCAATGAGATAAAGTTTAATACAGTGAGTTCAGGTTTGCATGATCACTTATCTCATTTTTCTGTAGACAATCCTCAAAAGAGTGTATGATCTCCAAATGATTGAGTTTCACAAACATTATCTCTCTCTCTTTTTCGTTTCTGTCTTTCCTTTCCTCTTCTTTCCAGTTTTTTTAAATGTGTATTCATTTTAATTGAAAGGACAGATCTACAGAAAGAGGGAGAGGGAGAGAGAGAGAGAGAGAGAGAGAGAAGCTTGTATCTGCTGGTCACTTCCCAAATGACCACAACAGGTGGAGTTGAACTGATCTGAAGCCAGGAGTCAGTGCTTCCTTCTGGTCTCCCAGACTTGTGCAGGGTCCCAAGGCTTGGGGCCATCCTCTACTGCTTTCCCAGGCCACAAACAGGGAAACAGGGGGCTGAATGGGAAGTGGAATAGCCGGGGGACACACAAGTACCCATATAGGATCTTGTGCTTGGAGGTGGAGGATTAGCCAACATTGTGCTGGGCCCATTTTTTTTTCACATGAAAGAGTTATGCAGAGAGGCTAAGAGACAGAGATCTTTCATCTGCTTGTTCTCTGCCCAGATGGCTGAAATGGCCAGAGATGAGCTGATCCAAAGCCAGGAGGCAGGACATTCTCCCAAGTCTGTCATGTGAGTGAGGGGTCCTAGGATCTTGAGCTATCCTCTGCTGCTTTCCCAACTCATTAGCAGGAATCTGGACCAGAAGTGGGTCAGCCAGGGCAGGACCGGTGCCCATAAAGGATACCGATGCCACTGATAGAGGATTAGCTTGCTATGCCACTCTTCCGGCCCCTCCTATTTCTTTTCTTAAATCTTTCAGCTAGTGGTCCAAACTCATTTGCCTGCCTCCACTGTCCATTCTTTACCGTGAAGACATACATTTACCTGGAACAGCTTTGTTCACATCAATCTATTCTAGAACTATTAATGGCATACCAGCAACTACATAATGAAGTTCCATAATGGACTATAGTGCCCCATACATTAACCAAACTAAACAATTTCCTTTTCCTCAAAACATCTCTTTTTCTCTCTCTAAAAGACGTATCTATTTACTTTGAAAGAGTTACAGGGAGAGGAAGAGGTGTGTGTGTGTGTGGGTGTGAGAGAGAGAGAGAGAGAGATGGTCTGTCTACCAATTCACTCCATAAATGGCTGCAATGGCCAGGGCTGGCCAGGCTGAAGCTATGAGCTTCATCCAGGTCTCCTATGTGGGTGCAGGGGCCCAAACACTTGGGCCGTAGTCCACTGCCTTCCTGGGGACACCAGTAGGAAGTTGGATTGGAACTGAAACATCCAGGGCATGCACTAGTGCCCACATGGGATGGTATGGAAATTACATAGGCAGGGCTTTACTCATTGCCCCACAATGCCAACCACCTGAAAACCTCTCCTCTCCTACCTCAGCACAGAGCCACTAAAAAAGCACTTCCTGGGCTTGTAGGTAAGTGCAACTTGTGGCTCAAATCTTGCCAAAAGGCTGTGTGAGAAAATGACTTTAGCCGATAAGCCATGCCGCCAGGCCCTGTGTGAGAAAATGAGATGGACAAAGCCCACCTCACTTGTTTAAATGGATGCTGCTTGCCTGTACCTCCTGTTTTTTCCCTTCCATGAACTGAAATGAGGGTGTATTCATGATCTAGAATGGGACAAAAAACTGTCCTACTGTCTTAGGCCAGCTAGCCGTTTTTCAAGATATAATTTGCCTTGTTTTAAACCACTGTATTTTAGAATCACATTTAGGTCAACATATCCTTTACCTAAAGAGTCTTATCTATGGCGCTGTATTATATTGTACTATGTCTTGTGTACATATTTCATCTCTACCAGGAAATGAACTGCTCTTTGGTCTCTGCTTCCTGTCTTGCCTGCTACAGTTTATTCTCAGTAGCAGGGGCATCCTTTCATACTTTCAGAAAAATATTTATTTACTTATGTAATGGAAAGATAGAGAGATCTTCTATCACAGGTTCACTCCTCAAATGGCCACAAAAGCTGGAATTGGGTGAGGCTGAAATCAGGAGCCTGGAACTCCATCTGAATCTCTCATGTGAGTGGTAGAGGCCCAAGCATTTGGTTAATTTTCTGCTACTTTCCTAGGTGCATTAGTAAGGAGTAAGATTGGAAGCGGGGAAGCTGGGGGTTTGAACCCTTGCTTATAGGCATTGGCTTAATCTGAGCCTCCCTGCACCTACCCCCACCCCCCACCCCCACCCCCGCCCCAAAAAGCAAAAGGGAACTGGAACTCGGTCCAGGTCTCCCACATGAATCCTTTTAAGGCAACTTAGCCCAGGTTATTTGCTGAAAAGCCTTATTCAGTGAAACCTAAATCCTTCCACTAGTTTCTTCTGTCCTGCAGAACCAGTCTTTAGCCTCAGCTTCTCATATCTCTTCAACCTTAGCTTTCCACTCTCTCTCTGATATATACCCCTGCTCTCAAGACACAACACTTGCTTGCCATGCTGACATGCTCACCTCCCTGCCATTCCTCTCCCAGCTAGGACATTGTCCTTCTCTTGCCCCCTCTGCTTGTAACAGATATCAACATGTATCATTCTTTTCGCCTTGGATTCTTCACTCAACTGTCACTCTCCCAGGCTTTCTGTGATCAACCTCCTCAAAACTGAACTTCCCTCCTTGTCCCTGGCACATGATCTCATTTTCTTTTCTAATTTTCTCCCCAGCAAGTATCATCATTTAACATTATTGCATATTGACTTTCTGCACATGCTGGATGTCCGAGAATGTAAACTTTATGAGAACACAAGTTTATGTTTATGAGAACAGGGGTTTATGTTGACTACTATATTCTCAGAGCCCAGAAGAATGATACATTTATTTTTAAAAAAAAAAAAAAAAGCAGTCAATTAATGTTTACTGAATGAACAAAATCCTTGGGGCTAAATACTTTGTAGTTCCCTCAATGCCAAGTAGGTTGCCTTGCATACAATCAAGCACCCAGTAAATACTTGATGAATGAACTTTGATGGAAGACACTAATATGCAGTCTTCTTGCTTTTTTTAGCACTTCCTAGATATATGTAACTACATTACATTTCTGAACCTTTGGAGAAACACACAAGGTCAGAAAGAGGAGTTCTGCATGAACAGTGCCAAAAATGTAACAAAAAGATAGGACACAGTTTTGAACTTCTTTTCATTTGTGATTTTTTTTTAAAAAGGTTTATTTATTTTTATTGGAAAGGAATATTTACAGAGAGAAGGAAAGACACAGAAAGATCTTCCATCCACTGGTTCTTTCCCAAAATGAACACAATGCCCGGAGCTGAGCCAATCCAAAGCCAGGAGCTTCTTCAGGTCTCCTACATGGGTACAGGGTCCCAAGGCTCTGGTCCACCCCCCTCTGCTTCCCCAGGCCACAAGCAGGGAGCTGGATGGGAAGTAGAACAGTTGGGACATGCACAGGCAACCATATAGGAGCCCAGCACTTGGAGGTAGAAGATTACCCAATAGACCCATTGTGCCTGCACTTTGAATTCTAAATTTACCCAATTTGTTCTCTCTCTGTCTCTCTCTCTTTGAAGTCTACATTTTTATTTGAAAGGCAGATTTACAGAGAGTGTATGACAGAGAGGATAGAGAGAGAGAGAGAGATATCTTCCATCCCTTGGCTCACATCCCAAATGACTGCAATAGCCAGAGCTAAGCAGAGCTGAAGCCAGGAGCCAAGTGGTTGTTCCCAGTTTCCCATTTTGGTGCAGGAGCCCAGGGTCTTGGGTCACTCCCTACTGCCTTCCCAGGCATGATCAGTTAATAGCCTCCTGTGATGTTAGCACCTTCTATGGGAGTGCCAGGTGAGGTTTTTGGCTTCTCCATATCTAATCCATTTCCCTTTAGCAGTGCCTGGGAAAGCAGAGGAAGATTATGTAAGTGCCTGGGCCACTTCACCCATGTAGCAAACCTGGATGGAATTCTGGGCTCCTGGTTTCTGGCTGGACCAGTCCCAGCAGTTGCAGGCATTTGGAGAGTGAATGAATCCAAGATTCTATGTCCCTCTGTTTTTCTCTGCAGTTCTGCCTTTCATGTAAATGATTACATCTTCTAAAAATGCAACTTTCTCTAGTAGTGTCTCTGGATTAATTCAGGTGCCACCTCTTCAGTTATTTCTCTCCTGACACTTGTCTTTTGGTCAAGATGTTACTGTGTAGTTACAAAAGGGGAACAAGTCAGTTGAATAAGCTTGTGTCTCTGTGATGTTAAAAGTGCTTTAGGGTTGGGTTTAGTAGAGTGGATTACGCCTATGCTTGGGATTCCAGAATCCCATTTGTGAATGCCACTGTGAGACCCTAGTACTCTGCTTCTGTCCAACTTCTCGCTAACATGCCTCGGAAGCTATGGATGATGGCCAGAATGATTGGGTCCCTGTTGCCAATGGGGGATGTGAGGATGACATTCCTGGCTCTTGGCTTTTGCCTGGAGCATTGTTGATTGTTGAGTCATTTGGGGAGTGAACCAGACGATGAAAGATTCTTTTTGCCTTTCAAGTAATTAGATGCTTAAAAATAAAGTGTTCTAATTCAGCATCATCCTCCTAAGACAAAAGATCGTTTTCAGCAACATGCTTGGGGGCTACCATCTTGACTGTCTTCAAAGGAAACTAAATCAGAACCAGACTTTTCTTGTGCTAATGAAAGGGGTGGAGGAGAGGGGAGCAAGTGCAGCTGATAGCTCATTTGCCCTAAAGCAAATGCGTCAGCAGCATCCCTCCACACCTCTCCCTCCACCCGCAGTCAGAGGACTTCACACTCCACAGCCCGCCCGCCGGGTAAGCCATTCAGAGGGAAGCTGAGGGAGGCAAAGTGACAATGCAGACTCCGCCCCTGCCACCCTCTTGTCTAATCAGGGCAGGCAGGGTGGGGATTTTCCTGTGGGCCCCTCCTCCCCGGCCCGGGGTAATTCAGAGCCGCGCGCCCGGCGGGAACATAAGATGGCGGAGTAGCAAGGCTAAGCAATTGCCTTGAGTCTCCTGGCTGGCTTCGGTGCGGGTCTCCGCAGCAGCAACGATCGCTGAGCGAAGAGTGCCGACGGTCTTTGGCCAGGATGCCGAATATCAAAATCTTCAGCGGCAGCTCCCACCAAGACTTATCCCAGAAAATTGCTGACCGCCTGGGCCTGGAACTAGGCAAGGTAGTAACGAAGAAATTCAGCAATCAGGAGACCTGGTAAGGGCGAAGTTGGGTCCCCGATCGTATTTCACCTGTCCAGGCGGCGGGGTAGGGAGATGGGGCCGCCGTTTGAGCTCCGTTCGACTGGAGAGGAGAGGGAACAGGCTGCTCTGGTTGGCGCGCCGCGCGGGCTTGTTTCCGTTATTTTACCCCTCGCGGGAGGATCCTGTTCATTCTCTTGGTGCGGTGGGGTGGAGTCAAGATGAGGCTTGAGGCAAAGACGCTGAGTAAGATGGCAAGGATAGAACCCCCCAGTGCGGGAATACTGGCTTCCTAAAGCGGTGGGAATAGACTGACGCTTAGCGTTAGCCGCACAGACACGTGGCTCTGTCGATTTCCTTGTGGAGCCATCCAGCACTGCTGGCTTGCGTTCGCTTAGGCACTTGGTCTGGATGCACCGGAGAACCGAACTTACCTCATTCTGAGTCCCGCTGGTCTTTTTCCTACAATGTTAAGAATCTGCTTTTTCCATCCCCAACCATTTCAGTCTGGGTTGTTTCTAAGGGAAACTGTTGAGTGCCCTCAAATACTGTACTACGAACTTCCTTACATTGCTAAGCGTTGGCTTTTCTTGTCTTTGGAATTCTTTATCAGATAATTAGAGCCACACTAAAGCGAAATCTAATCAATCAGATGTGTGTCCGTAGTAGCCGCTTTCTCAGGGAACCCTACCTCTGGAATCGGACCTTTGACATTCCTCCTTGCAGCAAGTTCCACATCTAATACAAAAGCTAAGCGTGTTTCTTAGTAGCAGTCTATTCTTGATCCATCTACTAACCCTACTGCTACCTGGGGTAACTTGGGAACAATTTTACAACCGAATATTAAGATAGTTAAGGACGGATGAAATGGAAAACCTGATTTTAGTTTTCATTGTCTTGCCGGTAGAACTTTCTCTCTTGCTTCCACACACTACCTGCCTACTCCACCATCTTAGAGATCATTTGGTTACCTGATCATTTCAACTTCCTTTCCATTTAAGGTGAACTCCTGTGGTTCTAATACATGGGGCCTTGAAAAGGTTCAAGGAAATGGATTTAGTTCTATGAACTAAAGATTTTTATACCAAAATAAGATTGTATTTTAATACCATTTACCAGGAACTTTTGGAAGCACCCACTTGTGTAGTTTGTGCTTTGTCTGTACCCTATTCGTCAGATCAGCGCTCTTGACACTCTTACCCATGCAATCTTCTGTGAATGGGGCCGGTTTTAATCAAAGGATCAGTTCAATTTTCCTAACTGCTCTTCACTTTTTTCTTTACATCGATTTCCCAGTGTAATTTCTTTTGGAGACCCCTCCTATAGAAATAATGGATAGCTCCTTCCTGGTTTATTGTGCCACTGGTAGTGATGCAAGTTATAAGGCAAACACTGATGCCCTCTGTAACCAGGCAGCAGCTTGTGGCAGAGAGGATCACCAGCTGCTGCTTTAGCTTTGGATGCACTGGTTTCCCTTAATACAAAACAGGACCCAACTCTGGCAATATAGCTAAAGAACAAGAATATTTCATCTAGAGGTTTTCTTCAGTCCCTGTTAGAAAATTCTTTACTGAAAATATAAAATCTCTTGTTGATCTTTCGCTCCTCTACTTGATACAATACCCCACATGCTAGGCTGTGTTGGGATAAGTGGAGGAGTTTTGTATTGCTTGATTTCAGTGAAGCCCAACATGGATAATTGCTGACTGGTTAGATTTCTTTGCTTCTGACTTAATCATTAGCTTTTTGGTTCCTTAGAACCAAGATTTCTGCCTCAGAAATCTTACATATTTTTAAATATGTGTGTTATCTCGGGAGCTTTCCCTGCACTCATTCCACCCAAACTTGATTTTGCCACTCTGCAGAAACTAGAACTGCTCCTCCAGTAACTCCTGTTGGGATCTAAAAGTCGTGGACAGGGACTAGTGCAGTAGCAAAGTAGCCTGAGCCTCTGTTTGCTGTGTGGGCATCCCATATGGGCACCAAATTGTTTCAACTGTTCCATTTCCAATCTAGATTGCTGCTAATGTGCCTGGGAAAGCAGCAAAAAATGGCTTAAGTTCTTAGGACCCTGTACCCACTTAGGAGACCTGGAAGAAGCTCCAGGCTTCTGACTTCCGACTGAACCAGCTCTGGACACTGTGGTCATTTGGAAGTGAAACAGTAGATGAAATGTGTCTTTCTATGTTTTCTCTGTAGGTCTGCCTTTATAATTAAAAAAAAGATAAAATAAAAGCAATGTTTAAAAAGGTCATGGACAGGGCCCAGCGCGGTGGCCTAGCAGCTGAAGTCCTTGCCTTGAACACACCGGGATCCCATATGGGTGCCGGTTCTAATCCTGGTAGCTCCATTTCACAGCCAGCTCCCTGCTTGTAGCCTAGGAAAGCAGTCCAGGATGATCCAAAGCCTTGGGACTCTGAACCGGCATGGGAGACCCGGAAGAGGCTCCTGGCTCCTGGCTTTGGGTTGCCTCAACTCCAGCCATTGTGCTTACTTGGGGAGTGAATCATCAGATGGAAGATCTTCCTCTCTATCTCTCCTCTTCTCTATATATCTGACTTTCCAATAAAAATAAATAAATCTTAAAAAAAAGGTCATGGACAGAGAAACTCAGAGAGCTGTGGATCATCTGATGTAGAATTGCAGCGCACATTCTAAAATGGAAAACAAAGACATAAACAAATGAAAAACCAACTTTGCTGTTTGCTACAGTTGAACAGAAACTCAGGGCTTGATGCTGCCCTGAGCAGAGGAGCTGTCCTTCTGAAACCACAATTCTACTTGTCTTGTTGCCTATGGAAGAAACATTTATACTTGGGTGTGCATTGTTATGTGTGTAAGTATGCACAAAGATAGAGATTTAAAAGGCATTGAAATCAAAACCTGCATTTGAATCCTTAAGCTTTTTTACCTCAATTTTATCAGTCATGTAGGAAAAGGAGGGCTCCAAAAAAAATTCATGGAAAATGCGTGCTATAAAAAATTGATTTCAAATTGTTTTTTAAACCAAAATAAGCATGATTCAATTTTCCAGCTTTTTGAAATACTCTCCTATTTACCTACAGTTACTGAATGGATTAGGTGACATGAGAGTAAAGTTCTTAGAACCTTCTGTAACACATTCTAAATTGCAACAATAAATGTTAGCAAGAAGGGGTGCTGAGATGTGTCATATACGAGACCAAAAAAGACATCCTAATTCTGCCATCCAAGAGAGACAGAGAGGTGTTGCATCCTCAGATTTATACCTCAAATGGCCATAACAGAAAGGACTGGGAAAAGGCCACTCCAAAGCCAGGCGCTCCCATCAGGCTCACTCTTGTAGGTGGCAGAGAGCTAAACCCTTGAGCCCTTTGCTGCCTCCTGGGTGCCTGGCAGGAGGAACCCGGATCAGATGGCATAAAGGCAGGACTCCACCCAAGCCTGTCCCATGGAATGTGTACTCTCCTGCTGTGCTACAACATCCACCCTTTTACCTGGCCTTTAAGACTTGAATATACAAAATTTTTCTTGATCTGTTCTTAATATATATATATATTTATATATATTTAACATATATATTATATGTATATATACACATTTAATATATATGATTTATTTATTTTTATTGGAAAGTCAGATATACGGAGAGGAGGAGAGACAGAGCGGAAGGTATTCTGTCTGATGATTGACTCCCCAAATGGCCGCAATGGCTGGAGCTGAGCCATCCCAAAGCCAGGAGCCAGGAGCCTCTTCCGGGTCTCCCATGCCGGTTCAGAGTCCCAAGGCTTTGGATCACCCTGGACTGCTTTTCCAGGCCACAAGCAGGGAGCTGGCTGTGAAATGGAGCTACCAGGATTAGAACCGGCACCCATATGGGATCCCAACATGTTCAAGGTGAGGACTTTAGCTGCTAGTCTACCGTGGTGGGCCCCTAATCTGTTCTTTTCAATATTGGTTTGAAAATGCTTTTGTTTATTTGGTCATCCTGTCTTGGCTCAGAGGGGAAGACAAGCATTTGTTGCCTAGGGTTTTCTTAAGAATGTTAATCTTTGGTTAGTTAATCCCATCTATTTTGTACTTGCCAATATCTCTGGTGCCTTGTTCTTGGAGATTTGCTTGCTATTTTTTCTTTCTTTTTTAAGAATATCATTGGCCTTTTGTAGTTTACTTTTTCCTTTTTTTGTATTTAAATTTCAGTGCCAGTTGGATGTGTTTATGCCTGATGGTAGAGAAGAAGGCAAAGTCAGGCTAGTTTTCTCGCCCATTGAGTAGTCATGGCTGATCTTCCAGCATCTGCAAACTGGGAGAATGGAGGGCCCAATGCCATTTGGAGAACATTCAGCTATCTTGAGGCAGAGAGCAAGGAATGTTACTCTAAATTGCTGAATTTGGTCTTTCTGCCTAATAGACTGTGTTATGTGCAAATTTTAGGAGAAGACTGTTCTTTCCATCAATGATGGCTGTAGTTTGCCTATTGGTTTATTGTACTAAAGAGGAGCCGTAGTTGAGATTTTTAGATGATTCCTTGAATTGTTTATTAACAAAACTGGGTAAGAGTACTTCAAAAAATAATGGAAAAATTGAGTGAAGAGATGTTCTTTTTGGTGCCCACTTGGAAGTCTTCTGCGATTATCTCTCTGAATATGCTCTCTATGTGCCATTCTCAAGGCCATCTTAAATCCCAGTTACATGAATATTCCCCACACACTCTTTTTAAAGATTTATTTCTTTTTATCAGAAAGGCAGATCAGATTCACAGAGAAGGAGAAACAAACAGTCCTTCCATCTGCTGGTTTATTTCCAAAATGACCGCAATGCCCGGGGTTAAGCTGATCCGAAGCCAAGAACCAAGTGTTTCTTCTGGGTCTCCCACGTGAGTGCAGGGTCCCAAGGCTTTAGGACATCCTGTGCTGCTTTCCCAGGCCACAGCAGGGAGCTGGATAGAAAGTAGAGCATCTGGGACATGAACCAGAGCCCAAGTGGGAACCTGGCACTTGCAAGGCAAGGATTTAGCCATTGAGCATCACACCGGACACTATTTGCCCTTTTCATGCTCTTCCAGGTATACCATAAGTTTTCTTTGTTCCTCTTCATAATTTTTTCCTCTCCTACTGTGTATTTTCCAACAGCTTGTCTTGAATTCTTCTGTTTAAAATATTCTGCTATTACTCACTTTATTACTTTTTAAATTTCACCCAGTGTACTTTTCACTTGAAGAATGTCTCCATGGTTTTGTTTAATTACTTCCAATCTATATCAAATCTGTTAGAATACTGAGTCATTTCTTTTTTTTTCCCCCCTCTGAATTTCATTATGTTTCCTTAAAACAAAATCTTCATCTGAGCATTTGGAAGTTGTACTTCTCAGCTGATTTTCTAGCTCCTTTTTGCTCTTTAGGTGAGATCATGGTGTCTCAGACATTCTTCATGCTTGTTGGTGTAGGTTGTCATCTGCGTGTTGAAGGACTCATTAAGCATGCTGGCTTTTTTTGCAGCTAGCCTTCTAGAAATTCTGAGCAGTCTGTTTTCTCTGGGCTTGCAGACACTTCTGCCATTTATCTTAGCATGAGATAGCATCTTAAGGTGAGGTTTTCCTAATGTCCACCACTAATATCTTTTTACTGAATCAGGATCCTATGATATTCCTCAAAGTTCACTAGACTCCAGAGTTTTCTGCCCGAGACTTGGACAAGTCCAGGGACTAACCATCAACACTTAGTCCCCCCACCCCTATTTGTCTAGGTCTAAGAAACAGTCCTGTGGGTTCTTACTGTCTGTCTGAGGTTGGGGAGAATGATAAAGGCAGCATCCTGACCACCCAAACTGACCTCAGGCTGGCTGTGGTTGAGTGTTACAGTCAAGGGACCCTACAAATTCCCCGGGGGTGAGCGGGGGGAATGTACCTAGTCCTGCCCAAGGCAGATAGTGACACATTCTAGGTCTGCCTGATGCTGGGCAGGTCTGGAGGCTCAGGCTTATACGCACCATCTTCCAGGTAACATCCCAAGCTACTTCTCTAAGTCTCTTATTTTAAAAAATTTATTGCATTATTTTGTGATACACTTCCATAGGCTCTGGGGTTTCCTTTACCCCTTCCCCAAACCCCTCCTCACCACTGATTTTTCCTTGTGTTATTACAATAGCATAGTCATTCATAAACACTCATAAGTCCATCAGTCTGTCTAAGCCTCTTACACACACACATATATATTAAGATTAATTTTATTTATTTGAAGGGTAGAGTTAGAGAGGAAGAGAGATCTTCCCTCTGCTGGTTCATTCACCTAATGGACATATCAACTAGAGCTGGTCAAGGCTGAAGCCATGAGCCAGGAGCTTCATCTGGGTCTCCCACATGGGTAGGACAGGCCAAACACTTGGGTCATCCTCTGCTGCATTTGCAGGCCTTTATCAGGGAGCTGGGTTATATGCTGAGTCACTGGATTTCTAACCAGTATTCTTAGGTGATGCCAACATCACAGGTGGCAACTTAACCCAATATGCCACATTGTTGACCCCTCCAAGTGTTGCTTATGGGGCTTGAGGGGTTTTTTGTTTGTTTGTTTTTGTTAGTTTTGCTTTGTTTTTTTTTCTCTGCAGGTGGTTGGGGGAGGGATGGCAGAGGCTGGCAGGCTGTGGAGTCTTCTGGTACTCAGTCCATAAGCATGGGCCTGGGCTTAAGAGATTGGGGAGGTGGGTAATACTCATCTGAATTTTTCACAATGGGCCTGGTACTGAGGTTTAGTTTGTTCTTCATCTCCCAGGGGGGAAATATCTCTGGACTTCTTACAGATGAGGGAGAAGGGATGCAGACAACTCTTTACATTTTTCCCCCCCTCTCTTTTTTTTCCTGCTGTCTTCAATGTAACTTTTCTTATTTTATACCAAAACAAGGAACTGTTGGTTCACCTCTCCCCTGGCTTCCATAGCACCTGTATAGGTCACTTGGGTATGTAAATAGTTGTCCACATTGATTTCCCTGTGGGAAGGTGCTCACTAGAGCATTGTACTCAGCTACCATGTTGGCTCCTGCCTCCAGATGTCAGAAATGCTTTGCATCAAAAGCAACCCATGTTCTGATTTCATGTATTCATGAATTTTTGAGATGACCTCATATATCAAAAATACTATAATTTTGACATAGAATCAATATGAGCGTTAGTGACACAGCTTCACCCTTCTCAATGTCTTCAAAACCAGAAATGGGATTTTACACTGAATAGTACTCCTCACAGTTCAGTTCCTCATTTCTACTGGCCACATTTCAGATGCTCGGAAACTGCACGGGCCAGTGGCTATTGTCACAGGAAGTGTACAATGGAGTTCAGCATCATGATGGTGGAAGAATTCACCAGAGCAGTCAGGTAGAATGGGCAGACTTTGATTTACTGAACACTGTATGGAAGCAAACAGTAGGCAGGACCACCAGAGATGGAGCGTTCTAACAGTGACTAGAATCCCAGGGGAATAGATATTTGCAAATAGCAGCTTCCTTTTAGTGAAGGTACATTTTCTTGTGGGCCAACTGGCTTTTCCAGTTGGGTCATTTTCCGTTCTGGGTCTAATCAGGGAGATTGTACCGCCCTTCTCTAGGTACTTACCGAGTCAGCTAGCTACCCCAGGGCAACCCTTGTAGCTACCATATTGATCTGTGTCATTCTAAGGCTTCTACTTTTTTGGGGAATACATAGAAAGCCCTCCCCAGCTTCCTCCTGTTTGTCTATTTGAATTTCAAACTGTCTCCAGAAAGAACTCCTTAGCATTGTCACACTTGACATTACCAAGAGCTTAAGCTGGTTTTAAGGCTGAGGTTGGTGGTAACAAAATGCCCTCAGAAGGGAAAATGTTAACATTTATTTAGGGCCTGGTGCAATGGCTCGGTAGCTAAATCCTCAGCTTGCATGTGCTGGGATCCCATATGTGTGCTAGTTCATGTCCCAGTTGCTCTGCTTCCCACACAGCTCCTTGCTTGTGGCCTGGGAAAGCAGTGGAGGATTGCCCAAAGCCATGGGAGCTGTACCCACAAGGGAGATCTGAAAGAATCTCCTGGCTCCTGGCTTCAGATCAGCTCTGCTCTGGCCATTGTGGCCACTTATGGGGCATGAGCTAGCAGGTAGAATATTTTTCTGTCTCTGCTTATCTCTAAGTCTGCCTTTCCAATAAAAAAAAAATAGATTAAAAAAAAGATACTAGCTACACACCAGAATCCAAAAACATTATTTTTAATTGAAAAGCAGATTTACAGAGAGGAAGGAAAGGTCTTCCAACTGCTGGTTCACTCCCCAAATGGATGCAACAGCCCAAGCCGAACTGAGCCATTCTGAAGCCAGGAGCCAGGAGCTTTTTCTAGATCTCCCATGTAGATGCAGAGTCCCAAGGCTTTGAGCCATCCTGCACTGCTTTTTCAGGCCGTAAGCAGGGAAGAGGAATGGGAAGCATAACAGCCAGGGTACATTCCCATAGGGAATTCTGGCACTTGGAGGTGGAGTATTAGCAGATTGAAACATTGTGCTAGCCCTGAGAAGATACTTGTCCCTCTACTTTTTGAAACTGTAGGTCAGGCAAAGTTCATCTAGAAGCTGAATCAAGTCAAGTAGAAGTTAGAAGAGAAAAGAGGATAGTGGTAAGCACTTGGCCTTGTGGCTAAGATATTATTTGAGATATCTTCATCTTAAATCAGAAGTATTTGGGTGTGATGCCTGTCTTCACTCCCCAATTCCAGGTTCCTGCTGAGGCACATCCCATGACACAGTAGATGGCTCAAGAGCTTGGGGCCCTGCAACCTTCACGGGTGACCCCTACGGAGATCCTGGCTCATGCCTTTCACCTGGCCCAACCCCATTTTTTTGTGGGCATTTCAACAGTGGACTAGCAGAGGAGAGCTTTCTCTTTATCTCCACCAATCTCAAGGAAAGGTTTCTTTTTAAAAAGTAGACCTATGTGAGTTCAGCAAAGTGACAGTTCAGACTTGATCTGTCAAGAACTTTTTAAAAAGAACCCCCTCCTCCTTTTTTTAATTGGAAAGGTAGATTCATAGAGAGGAGAGACACAGAATGATCTTCCATCCACTGGTTCACTCCCCAAGTGGCCACAACAGCCAGAGATAAGCTGATCTGAAGCCAGGAGTTTCCTTCGGGTCTCCCACATGGATGCAGGGTCCCAAGGCTTTGCGGCCTCCTCTGCTGCTTTCCCAGGCCACAAACAGAGAGCTGGATGGGAAGTAGAACATCCAGGACACCAAGCAGAGCCCATCTGGATGTTGGTGCTTGCAGGTAGAGGATTAGCCTGTTGAGCCACTGCCTCCCCTTTAATTAATTATTTAATTAATAATTAATAATATTAATTAAAATATTAAATAAAATTAATTAAATTAATTAATAATAAAATTAATTAAAATAATTAATAATTATTTAATTAATAAGAAATTAATTAAAAGGCAATTACAGGGAGGAGGAGCGACAGACAATCAATATGCTCGTTTACTGTTCAAATGGCTGTATTGTCCAGGGCTGGGCCAGGCTGAAGCTAGGAACCTAAAGTGCCTTCTAGGTCTCCCATGTGAGTACAGGGGCCCAAGTACTTGGGCAAGTTTCCACTGCCGTTCCAGGTGCGTTAGCAAGGGGCTAGTTCAGATGTAGCAGCTGGGTCTTGAACCAGTACCTATATAGGATATTGGCATTGCAGGCTGAGGCTTAGACGAATAGGCCATAATGTCAGCCCCAAGGCCTTGAAAAAACATGTGGTACCCCCATGCCTCTAGTGTGGAACCAAAAGTCAGTTATTTTTCAAAGGAAGAAAAGTCAGTTCTCTGAGTTTTCTCAGTAGCAGGCCTAGAGCGATGTTATGTTCTCCAAAGTGAATAAATGCAAGAGGTGGCCTAATCCTGAACATACTCGTTCATTGTTAAATGCATCCATCTGTTCATTCTATTTTTATAAAATACTTTTCAAAAATGTTAATTTACTTGAAAGGCAGAGGAAAAAAGGGATTTCCATCTGCTGGTTCACTTCCCAAATGCCCTAATAAACAGAGTTAGACCAGATTGAAAGCAAGAATCAGGAATTTCATCTCAGATCTCCTGCATGGGTAGTGAAAGGCCTGAGGACTTGGCATCATCTCCTGCCTCGCAGGGGTGTGCATTAGCAGGAAGCTGAACTGGAAGCAGAATAGCTAAGAGTTAAACTTGCACTCTGAAAAGGACGGGGTATCTGAAGTGCTTAGTCCCTTATCCTACAACACCAACAGTGCCTGCGTCAGTTCAGCTCTGGTCTTTACCTTCATGGTGTTTGCATTCTAATGAGGGAGAAAGGTTATATAAATATCTATACATACATATATCTAGATCTGGATCTATTTAGATTAATCTCTACATACAGATCTATGTAGTCTGCCTAGATTTATCTAGATCTAAAAATATATAGATAAATCCATATCTATATGTATATATAAATAAATGACAAGTTGATTGTAAATGTTCTGAAAGGAATAAGCAGAATGAAAAATCTGGATGGGGCAATTGATTTAGTTTTTTATCACAGAGCATTTCAAACATACAGGATTATGGAAAGTCCTACAGTGACCCCTCCTACTCACCTATTTTGGCAGTTATCAGTTTAATAGCTAATGGCTTATAATTAATGGTTAATCTTGTTTCACTTATTTCCCCTTCTCTCACATACATAAATGCACACAATTGAATTATTTTGAAGCAAGCACTAATCACCTATGAATATATATATGTATGTGATATATATATATATATATACACATCAGTAACCACAATACCATTATTGTGTCTTAAAAATTGATAATGATCCATCAACAGCAAATAACTAGCCATATTTTCAAATTTTTCCTGTCTGATGCATGTGGCTCAGTCTGATTTGAGTCATCAAAAAAGAGCCCATAGATTTCAGTTGGCTGACCCATTAAATGACTTTTAATTTTATAGATCCTCTGGAAAGTCATTGTTGATGATATAGGGAAGGTGATTTGACTGAAGCTGTGAATGGGGGTGGGATAGGTTGTAGGGAGAGCATTCCAGGTAGGAGGAAGAGTGCAGAGGCTGTGAAGTGGGAAAGGGGGACAGGGAGAGTATGGCCTTCATGCAATGCATGAGAAGCTAGGCAGAAAATCTTGCTTGATGAGTTATTTCTCAAAGTGACTATTAAAATGAGAATTCTCCAGATTCTCCACCAGGGCTACATTGTTTCACAGACAGTATTATGGCGGGCCTAGGTTCTCTGGACTAATCACAGAAGTCACTTTGCTTTTACTGATACTTTTTTGAGCTCAGCTTTCTCTGAGGGCTGAGGTCATGGTTTACTCAAGTTTATCTGAGGTATAATAATCCACTTTTTGTTAAAATTGCATTTTGAGATAATTGTGGATTTGCATGCAATTGTAAGAAATAATACAGAGATCCAGTGTACCTATTATCCAGTTTCCACTGAGTTTCTAACCATAGTTTTTTCCAAACTAGTTTTCCTGCAAAACTATAGTATGATGTAGCAATCAGCATAGTGACATAGGTGTAGTCAAGATAAAAGGTCTTTCACTGCAGTGTCTTTCCTGTTATCCTGTTGTAACCCCACATCCACCTTTTCTTCTATGCCTCTATTTTTCCATCCTATTCCTTTTGTCTGGTTTTTGTGTCTAAGTGACATTGGCTTCATAAAATCAGTTGGACAGTTCTATATTTCCTACCAAAGACTATATAGAATTGATAAAGATTTTAAAAAGAAAAATATGTAGAAGATGTGGATGTGTGCTGGAGGCCAGCTCCAGCTGAGTTCGGAGCTTGAGAAGGGTGTGTGGAGTCGGCGTAAAGAGAAACATTGGACCACTACAATTTCATGATCATAATGGATCATGCAAGAAAGCTGTTCACTCTATTTATACAGAAGCCTTCACAAACTCTCCCACAGACTTTTTACGGTACAGTCAAGTTGGTGTTTTAAAAGGTATTTCTGCCAATTGTTTCACCTTAAAGCAGGATGTTATCCATCCTGACCCTGTGGTTACTTATCAATCAGTAACATTCCTACTACAATCCTCATTCTACAACTTAATCTTGAATCAGTTAAAGGGGGAAATTCATCACAGAAAGAAAAACCTAAAGATCAAGAAAAAACCCTAAACATAGATTCCCACTACACCCATGGGCTAAACAACCCTAGATTAATCTAAAAGCGTGTTCTACCTCAAGCTCTTCCAGCCTTATGGTTAATGGGGGCAGGTGAAACATCATGAATTATGAGACATTATTATTATTAGACGTTATTAGCAACATCAACTCCCAAACTCACATTGTAAAAACCAACTCTCAGGGGCAAACAACAATGCCTCAATAGATTACAGAATTCTCAGCAGGGTGGTTGAGTGTCCATGCCAAGAGGGGTGAAACTTCCTTGAGGTGGTTGGAGAGACATCCGCCAGGCCTTGCCTTGCAGCAGGAAGCTCCTCAAGGCCTTGCCAGCAGGGGAGCAGTTCTCTTCATACCTTAGTGTCATCCACACCCACTGCACGGACCCCAGCAGATGTGGATACAACATTGGAGTGCCTAGGTCTAGTGCTGGGCTCCAGTTTTCCAATTCTAGCCTCTTACTGATGCAGAACCTCAGACAATGGTTGAAGTAGTTAATTCCCTACAATCACCATCCCAGGAGGACTAGATGGGGTCCTAAGCTCCTCGCTTTGGTGTGGCCCAGTCCTGGATGTTGTGGGGATTTAGTAAGTGAACCAACCAATGGAAACTCTTTGTCTCTAGGTCTTACATATATTAATACATACATATGTACACATGTGCATGCATAAAGCATATTTTATTACATGTATATACGCATATGTATGGGTTTTTTTCTATTTATTTTTATTGAAAAGGCAAATCAGATTTATGGAGAGAAGTAGGAAGAAAGATCTTTAACCCACTGGTTCACTCCCCAAATGGCCACAACAGTGCAAGCTGAGCTGAGCCAATCAGAAACCAGGAGCCAGTATGCTAGGGATGGTACTGTTATAAATAGAAAACATCATTATAGAATAGTGGTGATTCGTGCTTTATTATGTCTACTTTTGCTAGGTATGGATTATAGATAGTGTGTCACATTTACATTCACATTGGGCATATCTGTATGATGATGTACACTGCTTAGTGATATTGCAGTGCACTTATTTGTAAGCACTTTACACTAATAGTATCAAATCATCTTCACATCATGTTATATGTAGATGGTAATGTGTTGTATAAGGCACTGAACTGAAAGTGAAACATGAATGTGCTTCTAGTATAGGGGCTCCTTCCAGAGGATTTTCTGAAGTCTGAAGGGATCAGTAATTGTAAATCACATACTGCTTATGAGTGGCGAAGTCGTGTTTCTGAGAACTTACTATATGTAGAAGCCTAGCACTTAAAATCTTTTCTTAATGTTGTGCTTTGTCCATTGCAGCGTGGAGATAGGCGAAAGTGTCCGTGGAGAGGATGTTTACATTGTGCAGAGTGGTTGCGGTGAAATCAATGACAATCTGATGGAACTTCTGATCATGATCCACGCCTGCAAGACTGCCTCGGCCAGTCGGGTGACCGCAGTCATCCCATGCTTCCCTTACGCGCGGCAGGATAAGAAGGATAAGGTAGTAGAGGAATCTTTTAAGATTTGTTTGTGTATCTGAAAGGCAGTTAGAGAGAGAGGAAAGAGATCTTCCATCTACTGATTCACTTGCCAAATGGCATAGTAGCCAGAGGTTGAGCTAGGACAAAGTCAGGAGCCAGGAACTCCTCCTGGGTTTCCCACATGGGTGACAGGAGCCCAAGTGCTTGGCACATCTGCTGCTGCTTTCTCAGATGCATTAGCAGGGAGCTGAACTGTTGCTCATATGGGATACTGGTATCCCAGATGGCTGCTTAACTCACTGCCACAACCCCAGTCACAGGATCTTATTATCTTTTTTGTTTTGTTTTGTTTTGATTTATTTTGATTGGAAAAGCAGATTTGCAGGGAGAAGAAGGAACAGATCTTCCATGTGCTGGTTCACAACCCAAGTGGCTGCAACAACCAACAGATTGGCCAGATTGGCAACAACAGATTGGCTGAGCCAATCTGAAGACAGGAACCAGGACCTTCTTCCAGGTCTCTCATGTGGGTGCAGGTTTCCAGGATTTGAGGGAATACTCTACTGCTTTCTCAGGCCACAAGCAGGGAACTGTATAGGAATTGGAGCAGCCAGGATATGAACTGGCACCCACATGGGATTACAATGCAAGCAAGGCCAGGGTTTAGCCACTAGGCTATTGTACCCCTCCTTTTTTTTAAACAGGGAATGCAGAAACAATTTCCTGAAGTCCCCCCACCTCCCTTAAAATCCTTATCTATCAAGTACGTATCTGTAGGGTATTTTAAAACAATGCTTTCTTAGATATTATCTTCAAATTGGTAGATATTATACGTTTATATTAAAGTCACACTGTAGTAGTTTGTTATTCAAGTCACACATAAATTTAAGTTAGTTCACTGGCATTTTGTGGTGTGGGTGGGTGGTAAGATTTATTTGGAAGACAGAAAAAGATCTTCTAGTTGCTGGTTCACTGCTCAAATGCCCACAAACAAACAAACAAACAAGCAAAACTCAAAAACCAGGGTTGAACCAGCTGAAGCCAGGAGCCAGGAACTCTATCCCGATCCTACCTGTAGATTAAGGGGGGGCAACAATTTTGGCCATCTTGGGCTGTTTTTCCACATATATTCTATATGCTGCTTTATTCCTCAAATACCTACAAAATTCAGGCCAGACCTGGTCAAAGCCGAGAGCGCAAAACTCCATCTGGGTCTCCCAGTCGAGGCTGCCTCCTAGGATGTGCACTGATAGGAATCAGGGTAGAAATCTGCCCGGCTGGGCCTTAAACCTAGCAGCTGTGATTTGGGATGCAGATTTGCAAGTTGCAACTTGAGCTGCTGTGCCCAATGCCTACCCCTGAAATGTAATTTTGGACTCTGGCATGTTAGCAATAGTGTGCAGGTTTGAGAATATGGATTCAATGAGTTTTTTTTTTTTTTTTAAACAATATAGTTACTTGAAAGGCAGAGTGACAGAGAAATTCAGAGAGACAAAGAGGTCTTCCATGTGCTTGTTCACTCCCCAATACCTGTATTAGTCAGGGCCAAGCAGAAGCCATAAGCTGGGAACTCCATCCAGGTTTCCAACGTGGATAGCAAGGGCCACGTACTTGAGCCATCTCCCACTACTTTCCTAATCATATTAGCAAGGAGTTGGATCAGTGGCTGAATAGCCAGGATTGAAACTGGAGTTCTGATATTGGATGCCAGTGTTGCAAGTGATGACTTAACCAAGCCTTCTGTGCCATGATGCCAGCTCTCCTGGAGATTTTAAGAAAAGTATTAAACAAAAGAAAACAGCAAAACATTTGAAGTCTGCCTAATTTGAATAAGCTTTGGAAGCACTTGAGTAGACTGAAAATGCATTGTTGTTTTATTTATTGAAGTGCATTGAGATGGTAATGTTCATTTCTTTTTTGTTCTGGTTTTTTTTATATATAAAAGATCTTATATATTCATTTGAAAGGCAGAATAGAGGGAGAAAGAGAAAGATGTATTTTCCCATCTGCTGGCTCTCATTTCCCAAGTGGCTGCTGTAGCTGGGGCTGGACCAATCTGAAGCCAGGAGCCAGGCGCTTCTTCCAGGCCTCCCCAACTGAGTGCAGGGGCTTAAATACCTGGACCATCTTTCACTGCTTTCCCAGGCACATTAATGGGGAGCTGGGTTAGAAACAGAGCAGCCAGGATTTAGAGCAGTGCCCATATAGGGTGCTGGCATTGCAGGTGGAGATTTAACTCATGATGCGGCAACAGTACTATTTTAGATTATGATCTATTTAAAGCCAGTGGTCATATCTGCTCTTCATAGTAATAAGTATATAATAAGTGTTTCTTAAGCAAATGAATTGATTTTAGGATTTCCGGTTTTCTTTCATTTCCTTCCCTCGCTAGAGCCGGGCTCCCATCTCAGCCAAGCTTGTTGCAAACATGCTGTCCGTGGCAGGTACTGATCACATCATCACCATGGATCTACATGCTTCTCAAATTCAGGTATCGGTGGAAGTTCGGTGCTGGGGGTTGCAGTAGTCGGGGGAGAGGACTGACAGTTCTGAAGACTGCAGAGCAGGCAACAACTGCCCAAGTGCAGCCCAAAAAACTAGATATTCAACGACATTTTAAATGTGTTCTCTTTAAACACATTTTGTGATCGTAGCTATTTGGGATGATGAGAGGGAGGCAGTCTGGCACTACGGGATAAGCATAAGCTTGGGATCAGACCTCGCCATAATATTGGTGCTTACACTAAAGGCTTGGATAAGTATGTCTCTGAACATTGTTTTCATTATTGTGAATATAAAGTGACATTAAATTCATAGTATAATACTTGCTACTGTAATGGTAAGTTCTCAGTACTGCGAAGCTGTTACTTTTCCTTTTAAATATCCAAAGCCTTAAGTTGAGAGCCACAAACTCATAGTAAGAGGAATGAAACACAACCTTTATTTTGTACACTTAAAAGAGATCTTTTTGGCATCATTGTCAGATTTGTGGCAATCCAGTGATTACATAGAACAGGAGATTGTACATATTTAGTAGAGTAAGAACACATTTTTAAACTTAAAAAATTATTTAAGGCAGAGTTACAGAGGACAGAGATGTTCAGGCCACCTGGTTCACTCCCCAGATGACTGAAATGGCCAGAGCTAAGCCCATCTGAAGCTAGGAACCAGTAGCTTTTTCTAAGACTCCCACATGGGTGCAGGGGTGCAAGAGGTTGAGCCATCTCCCGCTGCCTTCCCAGACCGTAGGCAGGGAGCTGGATGGGAAATAAAGCAGCCGGGACATAATCTGGTACCCATCTGGGATGCTGGTGCTGCAGGTGGAGGCTTAGCATATTATACCACTGCACCAGCCCATACATTAACTAGAATTATAACAGACATTCTTTTGGCACCTCTGGTTTGACAGTTAAGCAACATTCAGAGGCATGGAGCACTGTTTATTAATCTACGAGTCTGCAGGTTAGTTGGACAATCCTGATAGACACTGGCTGAATTTGGTTGATCTTCACCACGGTTTGCTCATGCTGCTATGATGAGTTGTGGGTTGGTGTTGCTGATCTTGACTGGTGTCTCTCAGCTGAGATTTCAAAGTGTTGTTTTTACAGTCTACGTCCTGGGCATGCCTTCCTGCTTGAGTTTCACAATGTGATCTTCTTGGGGGCATGTTGCTCCCGTGTTAGGATGTACAAACAGAATAGGAAGGAACGTGAAGCAGGACTGATGGAGCTTCCACCTGCAGGGCTTCTTTGATATCCCAGTGGACAATTTGTACGCCGAGCCTGCTGTCCTGAAGTGGATCAAGGAGAACATCTCCGACTGGAGGAACTGCACGATTGTTTCCCCTGACGCTGGTGGAGCTAAGAGGTAGGGTGGGTGTGAGCACTTCTCCCAATGCATTGGCCAAGAAGTCTTTTCGACAGTTGGGTGTGACGGTCAGCTTTCCATAATCATGGCAAACACCCTGAATCAGTCAGCTTAGAAACAGTTGGCTTAGCTACAGTTTTGGAAGTTCAAAGTCCAAATAACGTAGTATAGATTTTGGCTTTGATGAGGAGTCTGACAAACCACATAGTGGGAACATGTGCACTGGCAGGCAGGCTCAGCAGGTGAGACAGGAAGTGGGGAGGGATGGAGCGAAACTCAACACTTCAAACACAACCCTCTTGTGAGAACTACCTCCCAGGATTGGTCGAGGTACCTACAGATCGCCCATGAGGCTCCATGTCCTAAACGTTCCATCTTCTCTTAGCAGTGCCACTCTGAGGATCAAGCCTTTTGGGGCAAAATTCTAGTTGTAAGCCATTGTGGTTCTTGTCAGAAAGTAATGTTTTGTTTTCATCTGACTGGCAGTTTTTCAGTACTTCAGAATGGGTATATTAGGAGCTGGACATGGATTGGATGTCACTTTACTTACTCCTCTTGCACTGTCTCTAGTTACTTCTTGGAAGACAAAGCCAAAAAGGGGCCCTAAATAAGCATGGTGTCGTGAACATAACCGTCAATAAGATTAGTAACTTCACTAGCAATGGTTCTCAACCCACTAGAAAGAATAGAAAATTCGGTGTTCTAATGAATGGCAGCTGCTATTACATCACATTAGTTTTATAGACCTCTTACAATGCTGATGGTTACATGTTTCAATCCTTGTTAAGAAAGAAGCAAAATCCTGAAGTACAGGATCTTTATTAAAAGCCAAGAATTTAAACAAACTCTTTACCAAGGATTTCCATTTACACTACAACTCCCATGGTGCAGACTCCAAGCCCCATGATGTTGTTAGTGGGTTGCTGACAGTAATACATTCAGAAGTATGACACTTGTTCTTCTGGTTGTGAAACTAGAATGAAGAACTAGAAAACACGGGTTAGGAAAAGCTAATTCACAACTTAGAAAAGTTGTGACTTAAACGACTTCTTTATTTCAGTAACTTGGCTGAACTGAGAAGCTGTGAGCACGTTCTGTTTGCAGCCAGCTGTTTGGCTTGGTGAGCAGTACTAGAAATAGCCTGAAAAACAGGTCCCTACTGGAAGTTGTCCAGCTTGCCTTCATTTGATCTGACCATTATTTATATATTGTCATGTTCTCAGTTAGCAGGATTTTCTTGACAAAACTGGATCCAAGAAAACTGAATTTGATAGATAATTGCCACCTAATGATTTTTTTTTTTTCATTATACTTATCTTGCAGTGGTGACGTGTTTGCCAAATGAGTCACTGTCATTTCTGACTTGGCAAGGTTTGGGGGAACAGCTGTGATTTATGTGGTAGTAATTCTCCACTCAAGGGATTAGGGGGCTACTTTCCTAGTTCTTTTTATGCTTTGTTGACTCTGAGTTTGCTGACCATTTGGATGATTTGAGACTTTGGGGGGCGGGGGGGACCATAATCTTCCTTGGATGAGTAACCCTTGCAAACAGATTGGTTACTGTAATGTTATGAGCCTAAGCAGAGAGTAAGTAAGAATAGAATCTGTGGTTCATTTCAATCAAGTTACAAATGTCACCTAAGTTGTGGTTCTGAATTTTTTAGGGTCACATATTTTCCCTATTCAAAATAAAACCTGGAATATGTGGCCACAAGGGAACTAAGACGTAATGCCATGGTTGGATCGCAGCTTTCTTTCAAAACCAGACTCAGGTGGCTTCTTCAGCCATAGTGCAGCCCAGAGGTTGCATATTCACCAGGGCAGCCCACTGTCACTTACGCTGCAAGCATTTATGCTTCAGTGTTAGGTGGCACATGGTCACCACTTCCCAGCCACTTTTGTCTTGAATAAGAAAAAAAAGTTGTATTTTGACTTGGAGATATTTTGGTTTAGTTCATTGTTTAAAACGTTTCTAAAAATTATGGAAGGACCTCCCCTGTGGTGCCCAAGTCACCAGCTGTTGGTGGGGATTTTGCCACCAACACTAGGGGGCGCTATGGCCACGGGAATTGAAACATGCTGGCTATTATTTCCCTTTTGCAACACTTCTCACCATACCCAAGGTCATGAGTTGGCCTTCATGGGACTTTCTGCAATTCCAGTTTTTGCTGAACATGTAGCAATTGTACTTCCTTTATAGAGTAGAGTGTGATAAGATATTATACAGCAGGTACTGAACAACTCAGAATAATTAACATATCATTGCTTTGCTGGGAGGCCTCCAGCTCCTCTCTTGCTGAACCTTCGGAAAATATTTAATAGGGTATTGTGAACTGTGGTCACCTGAGTGTGCTGTGGAACACTAGAACACCTCTCTTCCATCTGCCCTGACATACATTGTAACGGACACACCCTGTTTTACAGAGTGACCTCCATTGCAGACCGGTTGAATGTAGACTTTGCCTTGATTCACAAAGAGCGGAAG
Organism: Ochotona curzoniae; assembly: GCF_017591425.1. Lineage (NCBI taxonomy): Eukaryota > Metazoa > Chordata > Mammalia > Lagomorpha > Ochotonidae > Ochotona > Ochotona curzoniae. The sequence goes on along the minus strand of NW_024467087.1, from coordinate 31,827,466 downwards.
AAGGCCAACGAGGTGGATCGCATGGTGCTCGTGGGAGACGTGAAGGATCGGGTGGCCATCCTGGTAGATGACATGGCTGACACGTGTGGCACCATCTGCCACGCAGCCGACAAGTGAGTGCACAGTGATGGGACTGATGGTTAGAAGTGAAAGATGCATGCGTCACTGCTGCCTAGATGCCATGAACTGGCCAGTTCTTTCTGAAGAGATCAGCAGCTTTATCACTCTTTGCTTACATTGTGATATAAATTTGAGTTCTCTTTCTTTTGTTGAAATATCCATTACCTAGATTATATAACAAACATTTTGACTGTTTTTAGATTTATTTGAAAGGCAGAGCAAGAGACTTTGTTCAAGAACCATTGCCCCGATTGATTCTTAATTTTTCTTTATTTGAAAGGTGGATTTACAGAGAGAGGGAGATACAGAGAGATTTTCCATCTGCTGGTTCACTCACCAAATGTTTACAATGGCCAGAGCTGAGCCAATCCAAAGCCAGGAGCCTGTAATTTCTTCCAAGTCTCCCACATGTGTGCAAGGACCTAAGGACTTGAGCCATCCTCTGCTGCTTTCCCAGGCCACAAAGTAAGGAGCTGGATCATAAGTGGAGCAGCCAGGACATGAACTGGTACCGCTTTGGGATGCTGGCACCATAAGTGGAGGCATCATAATGTCACAGCATCAGTCCCAACCTTGTTTGCTTCTGATAGTTTATTTTAACAAGTTATGGTAAAATTCCACAGATCTGAACAGACATAAATGCAGTACTTTAAAAAGTTCATGAACATGGAATTCAAAGATAAGTATTTTAATGCAAAAAAATTTAAAAACACTATGCATATTTTTCTGTGCATTAAAGTTCTTTTATATTTAACTTTATTTTTTTCAAATTATTTTTCATGATAGAGTTCCTTAGCTTCAGGGATTTTCCCTTCCACCTCTCCTACCCTCTTATCCTCCACTCTTTTCCCCTATGTTATAACAATAGTTATTGTATTTTTAAAGAGTTATTTGTTTTTCATTGGAAAGGTAGATTTACAGAGAGCGGAGACAGAGAGATCTTCCATCTGCTGGTTCACTCCCCAAATGGCCTCAATGGTTGGAGCAGAGCTGACCTGAAGCCAGGAACTTCTTCCAGAAGCTTCTTCCAGGTCTCCCACAGGGTGTAGCATCCCAAGGACTTGTGCTGTCCCCCACTGCTTTCCCAGGTCATAAGCAGAGAGCTGGATGGGAAGTGAAGCATATGGTTGCACAAGAGCCATCCTGCACCTCCATCCAGGTCTCCCGTAAGAATGACAGGAACCCTGGGGCCAGCATGGTGGCGCAGCACACTAATTCTCAATCTGTGGGACTGGCATTCTATATGGGCAGCTGGTTTGTGTCCTAGCTGCTTCATTTCCAATCCAGCTCCCTGCTAATGGACTGGCAAAGCCACGGAGGATGGCTTGGGTCCTAGGGCTCTGTGTCCACATGGGAGAACTGGAGGAAGCTCCTGGCTCCCGGGTTAACAGTGGGTCTGCTCCTGCTGTTACAGCTGTTTAGGGAATTGAACCAGCAGATGAAGCACCTCTCTGTCTCTCCTCTATTTAAAATCTGCCTTTCAAGTACAAATAAATAAATCTTAAAAAAAAAAAAAAAGGAAGAAGAATGGCAGGAGCCCCACGTACCTGAGCCATCACTCACTGCGTCCCAGAAACATGAGCTTGAAGTTGGATTGGAAGCACCAGGTAACCAGGACTCATAGCAGCACTTTAATATGGGGTGTAGGCACTCCAAGCAGTGGCTTAACCTACTGCGTGCCCATGCCCACCGCATTATTGTTTCCTATAAAGGTTTTATCTTTAGATGTGTCTGGGCCTCATACAGTACCTGGTACATAATAAATGTGAAAAGAAATCTGGGTTACTTGAATGGCCTCTGTCCTGGAAAAGTGTCCTCTTTCCGTATCATCAGGCCACATCTTCTGAAGCTGTGGCTTCCAAGACTGCGTCATGGTAAGATCCATAGCCAGATAACCAAAAACACTGGACAGTACTCTCCCCACGCATGGGTAAAAGAAGAGCTCCTATGTACACACAGCAAGGTAGCATGAGGTCTCTACAAGCCAAGAGATGAGACCTCAGAATGGAATGTGCTTTGCACCTTATCTTCAGAATTCCAACTTCCAGAACTGTGAGAAATGCATCATGGTTAAAGTCACCTGGGCTGTGATCATTTCTGATGGCAGCCGACCCAGACTTATGCATTCTTCCTCCCTTACTCACATTCCCTTCTGACAAGATAAATCCGAATCAACTCTCTTCTAGACTTCTCTTGGCTGGAGCCACCAGAGTTTATGCCATCTTAACCCACGGAATCTTTTCGGGGCCAGCCATTGCTCGCATCAATAATGCGTGCTTTGAAGCGGTGGTCGTCACCAACACCATACCTCAGGAGGACAAGATGAAGCAGTGCTCCAAGATCCAGGTGAGCAGGAGAGTGGCAGAGCAGGCCTTCATGGAGCAGGGAAAAGGTGCTTGTATTCCACGGATTCAGTGTCTGCACTCTCAAGATTACCATCTTTAGTTTTGAGGGAGCAGGTTATTCTGTCATAGGATCTGTGATCTAAAAAATTAAAAAGAAAACCTGTTTAAAAATGGCAATTACTAAACCTCATTATCTCCTAGCATGGTAGCTTCTCTATTGAACAGGCTTTCCAAGTGAGACTCACTCGTTTCCCCATCTGCCCTAGGCATAATGTGAACATTTAGATGGGTTGTATACTTCCTATGAGTTCAGCGTTTTTCAAAGTATTCCTAGATTTACAGTTCTTGTTGAAAGGGTAGATTCTTTTGCTTCATCTAAGATATGTTTAAGATCCTGGACCCAATATTTCTAAAGTAAAATGCTTCCCTAGGCAGTTATTAGGAACTAAAGTCTGAATGTCTTTGCAGTAAAAGAATAAGGCCTTCCCTGTGTACAGTACACCATTAGCTTTCTTAAATTATAGTATTATATAGTTGAAGGATTGTTGTCATTCACAAGGAGTTTTGTTTTAAGATTTATTTACTTATTCCCACCTGCTGATAGTCCCCATGTGACTACAATGGACAGGGCTGGGCCAGGCTGAAGCCAGGAGCTTAATCTGAGTTTCCTGCACAGGTAGAGGGGCCCAGTCATTTGGGTCATCTTGCTACTTTCCTGGACACATCAGCAGGAAAATTAGATCAGAAGTGGAGCAGCCAGGATACAAGTGGATGCTCATATGGGATGCCAGCACTGCAGGCGATGACATAGCTCTCCATGTCCCAATGCTGGCCACTTTAGAATTTCTTTTTTCAACCTAAAACATTATTTCCACTCGTTTTTAAAAGAATTATTTTATTTTGGAAGAACTTCAATGGAATTTATTGAGAGACAGAGAGATCTTTCATCCACTGATTTACTCTCCAAATGGCTTCAGTTGTGGGAGCTGGGCTGAGCTGACCCAGGTCTCCCATTTGCAGGAGCACAAGCACTTGGGGCATCCTCCACTGCTTTCCCAGGCCATAAGCCGGGAGCTGGATTGGACGTGGAGAAGCTGGGACTCTATTTGGTTCCTATGTGGGATGGTGACTCTACAGCTGGCTGCTTTACTTGTTATGCCACAGTGCCAGGCCCCCTTTCCATTATTAAGGATTTCAGAATGCCAGCCTACCACCTTGTTGATGATCCTGAGTCAATTTTTTCTCCATTAGCATCTGTGCTGTTTTCCTAAGTGGTTATGTTAATAATGTTGGGAAGAATGGGAGGCACCTGTAGGGAAACTACACGGTGGGGGCAGTTCTAGGAAGCAGAGCTCTTGCTGGGCTCAGTGGTGTCTCTAAGTTGGCCAGCCATCCTTATACAGATGGTACTGATCTGCAACCTTTCCTCCCTTTCTAGGTGATCGACATCTCCATGATCCTTGCAGAAGCTATTAGGAGAACTCACAATGGGGAATCTGTTTCCTACCTGTTCAGCCACGTCCCTTTGTAACAGTACTTCTGAGGCTTTTTCAAAATAAAAGCAACCCTACCCCTTGTTTTTCCCTTGGTATTTGAAGACACATTTCAGCTGAAGACCCACCTTGCTCCAGTGTAGTTTTCTACATCCTCTATCAGATATATTAGAGCTTATCCTTAACATGAGGGAAAGATAGATTGAGATGACCTGCTGGGACTCCTCGCCTGCCTTTGTCTCATTCTGGCTCCCTCGATGGAATTTGTCTTGAGCCTTGCAGCTTTAAGTTCAGCTCAGCTGCTACAAGATTTCAGACTTGGGATTTTTGGATATGACAAGGGGATGCTCAGACTACTTTGCATGTGAATGTTTCGTGTGTGTGTGTGTGTGTGTTCAGAATAACTAGCAACAAAGCCCACCCCTGTGACAAGCTCTTCAAGCTCTGTGCTAAATGACGAGTCTCAGGCAACCCCAAACCCAGCCCAGGTAGCTGAGCGGCCTCTAGGGAAGGAGCGGGCAGTTGAGCTTGAGCAGCTGTTCAGTAGGATCCGAAGTGGGGTGGGATACAACAGTGCTACAGGTGCTGCTTGGGAGGAAGAAGCCTGACCCATCCCCATCTCGCTTGACTGTGTAGTTTCAATTCTCCTTTGTATGTGTTCTTTTGGACTTGACCTTCAGCCATCTTTTCCTTTTCCCTGGCCTGACAAACTTTTGGGCCCAAGTGATCATTTCATCATGTCTGCTGGAAAGAAAACTTGCCTCCTGCTTTGTAATTATTAACATTTGCATTAGACTGACCTGCCACAGCTTAATCTTCCTTAGCCTACTACCACTGTGGTTGTAGGTTGTAGGTGATACTGTAGTGCCTTTGGATTAATTTAAGTATTTAAATTTTCATCTTCCTTCTTTGGATCTGTTTGGCCTCTCAAATGCTCCGAGATATCTGTTTAAGAAATGGATGTGATTATTGTCTTATATGGATAAATTTAATAAAGTATCTGTATTTGTGTGACTTGGCGTCTATGTCGTATGTATCTATACAGATCTTTGTTAATGGTTTGATTCAGGTATCTTCCTAACCAATGATAATGCTTACTTTGTTTCCAAACTTTACATTAAGTTAAGAGGAGATATCAGCATCAGTTTTATTCCCTCTAAAAGTTCGAAGATGTCTGGGGTTTACTGAGAACGAGATCAACTACAGTTCTTCTGATACATTATACATGGATCACAGGGAGGAGAATCATTTCTGTGATTTCTTCATTTTGAACCAATTTTGCCATGAAGTAATTTCCCTCTATTCATCAGTACTTGAATAGAGGGAAATAGGTCCTCTAAATAAAAGCAATTTTGAGAAGGTAAGCACACAACATTTAAGAATGAATTAGAATGCATTCCAAAACTTTAAGTGCCTTTCCTTGCACATCACCAAACAAGGGTGTTGTGTTCGCTTGGGAAGCTCCATGCTCCAGAGCTTGGTGAAATGTGTGCTTTGATTTTTTGAAGCCTGGGCCAACTTAGATTTAGTTTTTTGTTGTTTTTGGTTTTTTTTTTTTTTTTTTTTTTTTTTTTTTTTTTTTTGCTTTTCTTGGGAAATGGGATTTCTGCTTTACAATCAACCTTTTGACAAAAGCAGCTCAAGATGGACTGCGGTACCTCTAGCCCTCTTTCTTCTCAACATTTTGGCTCTGAGACAAGTGATTCTAGTAGCTTCCCTTTCATCCACTATTGATGCATTCTAGGACCCACAATGGATGCCTGATATTACAAATGTTACCAAACCTCTTGGACAATCTTTTTGTTAATCTGCACATAGTAATGATAAAGCTGAACTTATTAATGAAGTATAGGAAAAGATTAGTGATGATAAATATAATGCATTGAAATTCTCAGCATCACTATTCCAGTGTCTTGGGACTGTTAGGCAAAGTAAAAGTTACTTGAACTTAAATACTGCCAACTCTGAAAGAGTTAATCTGGTAACTGGCATAGATCATTACTAAGTAATTGCTGGGCAGATAGTATACACAGTGTGGATACACTGGACAAAGGAGTGGAACCCATCCTGGACAGTGCACAGTAGGATCGTGTGTGCATTCATTATGCTGCTCCAAATACCATACAATTTAAAACATGAATTATTTCCAGAATTTTCCGTTTACTTTCAGGCCTATGACTGACTGAATAACAGACCACATAAGGTGAATATGCAAATAAAAGAGAACAACTGTTTATTCTTTAAAGATCCATTTTATTTATTTAAATGACAAAAGTGAGAGGTCTTTAATCTGCTTTTTTACTCACCAAATGATGGCAAGGGTGAAGGCTGGGCAAGGCCTCCATCCATCTGGGTCTCCCATGTGGCTGACAGAGGCCCAATCACTTGGGCCATCTTCCATTGCTTTCCTAGGTACATTCGCAGGCTGCTGGATCATAAGCGAAGTAGCTGGGACTCAAACCAGCATTCATGGGATGCCAGCACCACAGGTGGTGGCTCAACTTGCTGTGCCACAATGCTGTTCCCAGGACTAATGTTTATAACAAGACTTCTACTGTGGGTCCCCTTGGATAGTCAATTTTGCTTCATTTTTCCTTAAATTTTATTTTTATTTGAAACGCAGTATTAAAGCAATTTTCCATCTTTTAGTTCACTCTAAATGGCAGGAATTGTGCTGATCCATAAGTGAGGAGCTAGGAACTTCTTAATGGGCATTGGGGCCCAAGGATTTGAGCTACCATTTGCTGCTTTCCCAGTTGATAAGCAGAGCTGGGTCAGAAATGCAGCAGCCAGGACTTGAAACCAGCACCCATATGGGATACCAGTGCCACCAGAGGCTCAACCTACTACACTATGGTGCCAGCTGCTGAGTAGTCCATTTTCTTTTTTTTTTTTTTTTAAGATTTATTTATTTATTGGAAAGTCAAATAGACAGAGAGGAAGAACTTTCGTCCTATGATTCACTCCCCAAGTGAGCGCAACGGCCAATGCTATGCCACTGATCTGAAGCCAGGAGCCAGGAACTTCTTCCGGGTATCCCACACGGGTGCAGGGTCCCAAGGCTTTGGGCCGTCCTCGACTGCTTTCCCAGGCCACAAGCAGGGAGCTGCATGGGAAGTGGAGCTACTGGGATGAGAACCGGCGCCCATATGGGATCCTGGCACGTTCAAGGCGAGGACTTTAACCGTTAGGCCACGCTGCTAGGCCCAGAATAGTCCATTTTCTAGGGTGATTTTTTTTTTTTTAGGTCATCTAAGAAGCCCTCACTCCCCATCTTTGGTCCCTGTGCTTGGGGGAGGCCAATATTACCTCTGACAGTGGTGTCATGAGTGCCCTCAAAGTCATTGCTTTTTGGGTTTTGTTTGTGGCTTTTTGATTCATTTTGTTTTTTTCTATAGTGCGACAGACCCAGGTGTGCTGGACGGCAAGCAGTTCCTGACTGGAACAATAGCACGAGCAGACGTGATGGGGCAAGAGGTGGAGGAAGCAGCAACAAAGCTGCGTCTAATAGCAAGAGCACAGTTGACACAGAATTACTTGGGCTGGGTGTGTGATTGCCTGCAAGAAGGCGGCCAAGCTCCATCTCACAGCCTCTGCATTCTTCCATCTTCCAAAGGAAAGGCGTCTTGTGTTGGCTGCTAGTCCTAGGTCTACATATGCAGCAGGTGCATTCTGCTGACAATGTCAGTTTGCGCATTAATGGCATGTAGCTCTTAATCAGGCTTATCTGAATTCTAAAAGCTTGGGAATTCCCCAAACGGGTGCTGTGCTGTTGAACTACCATCCTACCATCCCTGACTAGCTCTCAGTTATGGGGAGGGAGGAAGGAAACATATTTTGGGTGTTGGTGGACGCTCCCCACAAGAAAAAAAAAATGAGGCTGCAAGGGAAGCAAGCTTTGCACTGTTGCTCTGGGGCCTACTACTCCCACCAGGGACCTTCAAATTGAGTCAGTATTCTGGCTGTGAAAAGCTTCCTGCCCATGCCAGGTCTGTGCCTCCGGTCTTTAGATAGGGGCTGTTTCCTGGATCCCTGAGCCCTGGTTCTCAGCTCTGGCTTCACATGGCAAGGCGTTTTACAATCTGTGCATAATAGAACCCAAAGCAGTTTGATTATAGCAGGGCCATATGTCTTTGGAGTCCTCTTTACAGGTGCCAAGGTGCCCTGTCCCCCATCACTTGGTAACAGGCCACCAGGTACCAAGGTGTCCTGTCCCCCATCACCTGGTAACAGACCACCAGTGGCATCTGTGCTGGTGTTTTTTTAGAGCTTCAAGTGGCAGAAATGGGGGACGGCATTGGCCTGGGGACTGATTGGATGAGCCAGAGGGCAGGTGGACAACTCAGCTCACTCCCATCATGTACTCCCACTCTGCCCCTGCTCCTGAGGAATGCCTGGCTCCACCCCTGCCTGGCACTCTGGGAGCCTGAGCCTTTAAGTCCCTGAGGACATCTTGCCATGAGGAAGTTCCTGTGTGTTTCTGCTGACAGAGTGGACAGAAAGGGCTGAGAAAGGCAAAGCAGCTTTCTCCATCTCAGGACAGGGAGACTTTACCAGCATCAGCGACTCACAGCTTTCCAGGGGAGACATGGGTCTCCTCACCCAGACCTCACTACTAACAGGCCATTGTGTGTCCTTCCATGGTGGCCTCCTCCCCATGTTCTAAGACCAGACAATCTCCATTGGCTATCAGCCAAGCTTCTCTCTCCATCTTTCTTTTTTCCAAAGTTTGTATTGGCTCACATGTGTGTCTCCTTCCAACATGTCAGCTGCCAACCATTAAAAAAAAAAAAGGCAAACAGAAAGGGAAGCTCATTTTGAAACAAAAATAGCCAAAACCATGTGAAGTGACAATAGTTCTGACTCTCATTCCCATGAGCTCCAGTTTTTTCCACTGGCTCTAGTTCTTATGTGCTTGTCCAAGTCCACACCACCACACTTGGCACATGGATTAACTGCTACAGCTTGATTCTTGTTGCTTCATTCATATAGTTGTCTTGAACTTGGGTTCCGTGGTTGAGCAGAAGACAGGCCAGCTGGCCTGGCCAATGCCCTTCATTTGAGTGATATACTCAGCAGAGATTTTCTATATGTGCAGGCAAGCAGCCTGGAGCCACACTGGCCAATTTCAGCACCGTCAAAGTTTTTGAGCTAACACCTTTAGTAATAAAGTCAGGGCAGAGAGGTGCGGTGGGAGGTTTTGCTGTGCAGCAGGTCTATAGCAGGGCAGGGAAAGGGAGGGTTTCCCAGCGGTTTAAGACTCATCCCAGCATTTCCTAGAACTGGCTGCTGAACTGACTCCTCCCCCACCCGCCCCCCCACACACACAAACACAGATCAATTCCTTCCCTAAAGTCACCACTGAACACAAGGGTTGTCACTGCTGCCTGGCTGCCACCAGGAGGAGCCAAGACGAGGCCTAGGATCTGGTCACCTGTTGCCTCTCCCAAAGCAGGAAGCCTGAAACAGAGAGGTTGAGCCAAGGCTCAAATCCAGGCACTCCAGGGAAGGAGGGAGGGGCGGGGCAGGTGTTCCAAGTGGCACGTAACTCTATACCCAATGCCTGCCAGATCCTATAGCTGCAAACGGGGCAGTGTACATGCTTGCCCAGATGCTTTATGCAGATCAGGAAGCTGTGCAACATGGGGCTAAAAACTAGGCCAGTCCTTTTTTAAAATTTTTAAGGTTTATTTATTTTTATTGGAAAGGCAGATTCATCAGAGAAGGGAAGACAAAAAAAAAAATCCCCATCTGCTGATTCACACCCCAAATAGACACAACAGCTGAAGCTGAGCTAATCTGAAACCAGGAACCCCATCTGGGTCTCCCATGTGAATGCAGGATCCCAAGGCTTTGGACCATCCTCTACTGCTTTCCCAGGCCAAAAGCAGGGAGCTGGATGGGAAGTGGAACAGCTGAGACACAACCGGTACTCATATGGGATGCCAGTGCTTCAGGTGGAGGATTAGCCAGTTGAACCAATATGCTGACTCCTAAGTCATCTTGAATAAGCTGGGTGCTTCTCTGAAAAAGATAGGTAGACTGTGGAGCATGTTAAAAGAAGCCAACAAAGAAGGCTCTAAAGGAAATGAATGTAGATTCTTTTTTTCTTTCTTTATTTTATTTTATTTTATTACAAAGTCAGATATACAGAGAGGAGGAGAGACAGAGAGGAAGATCTTCCGTCCTATGATTCACTCCCCAAGTGAGCGCAACGGCCGAGGCTATGCCGACCTGAAGCCAGGAACCAGGAACTTCTTCCAGTCTCCCACGCGGGTGCAGGGTCCCAAAGCCTTGGGCCGTCCTCGACTGCTTTCTCAGGCCACAGGCAGGGAGCTGGATGGGAAGTGGAGCTGCTGGGATTAGAAACGGCGCCCATATGGGATCCTGTGGCGCGTTCAAGGTGAGGACTTTAGCCGCTAGGCCACGCTGCCGGGCCCAATTCTTTTTTCTTTTAAACATTTGCTAACAGCACTACCAAAAATCTGGGAAACATGTATAAGAATCTTTACACATGGTACAGGTGTGGTGTTGCAGTGGGTTAAGTTGCCACTCATCCCATATGAGTGCTAGTCCAAGCCTCACCTACTTCTGATCTAGCTCCCTGTTAATGTGCCTGGGAAAGCATCGGAGGATTGTCCACGACCCTGGACCCTTGTGTAACACATATTGAAGCTCCCTTGTCCGGGGAGGTATGCACAATTGAAGTCTGAGCAGCAGCAGCAGTTGAGTGAAAGAAAATGTAACAGCTGAATCGGGTCATAGGTTAGACTCAGAAATCTGAATAAGGAAACCGGCATTTGGCCTAGTGGTTAAGATGCCTGAATCCTATATTGGAGTACCTTGGTTCAGTATCCAACTCTTGCAGCTGGCTCTAGTATTCCTGCTAATGCACATCCCACTGACAGGAACCCACATTGATTTGGGTTCTTGCGACCCACATGGGAAACATATTGCTTTGCTGGCTTCACTGATGTGGATATCTGGGAAGAAAGTTAATGGTAGCTAGCATTTTGCTTTCTCTCTTTTTATCTCCTCACCGCCACCCCCAACACACACCTGTGTCTCTCAAATAAATATTTCTTTTTGAAAAGAAAACTGAATAGGGAATGGCAAATAAGGACTCAATAAGAAGGGAGGCAAGGACTACTCCCACAGGTGAGCGTGGAAGCTGAGATCAGGGGCAGACCAGGCTGGGAAGGGCTACAACACCTGTTGGCCTGCATGTGAGCTGGGTTAGGGGGAAAGCCAGGCTGGGATGACAGTACCCTTTGGTGCATACATAAGCCAGAATGGGTGTGGATTGGTTGGGCTTTGCCACATCAGCTAGCACGTGCTGCCACTGGGGGCAAATTCTTCAAGTTAAACTGCAGAGCCGCCTGAAGAGTGCAAGTGCCCATTATGGAAACTGGGCACCTCTCGGGTTTCCACATGACTGGTGAGCATGAGAACCAGGGCTGGCAGTGGGCATGGCTAGACAGAGTGACACCCGTTGGCATGAGTGTAAGCTGGATAGAGGGGCTGGTCTAGTTGAACTAGGCTTCAATGCCCATTGACATATGTATGAGAGCTTATTGGGATGTGGGACAGACTGGACCAGTTTGCTGTACACACTGGCAAGCATGGGAACCAGGGCAGGGGGTGGGCATGGTGGAGGTTATGGGGGTCGTTCCAACTAGGTTTCAGCTCCCGCTTCAACTCAGTGAAGGCCAAGTGTGCGGTGGGCAGGATTGGGCTAGACTGCAGCATCCATTGGTTTGTGTAGGGGATGGGGCTGGAGACAGAACTGTCCCAGCAATTGCAAACAACAGTGTACATGTAGGCTGATGTGGGTGACAGACTGAGCCAGACCCTGTACTGGCAAGCGCACATAAGAATCAGGTTTGGGATCACCTCAGATGAGGTTTCTTTGGGAATCCTCCCAATTGAACTGCTGGACTCAGAACTCAAACTATGGGGAGTTTGAGTTCCATGGTCTGAGTTCCATGGAGTGTGTCAGAGTTGGGCCTCCTCAGTGGCTCAGACAGAACAGTGGACAACATATCCAGGTGCACATGGAGGATATGACAGTACATTGGAGCCTGCAGAGGACACCTGGTACCATAACAGAGGACGGAGGACAGAACAAATTGATCAACTACCTCAGCCAAGAGTTGAGAGTGAATACCTGGGCAAATGGAGACTCTAAGGTGGATTAAGTCAGCCAGTAGACCTTGGAGGTATTTCATCATCCTTGGATTGTCAACATCAACAGCATTTCAGAACTACTGATTTATTGAAACCACTTGAGCAGGACCCTGGAGCGTGCCCCACATCAGGGACCCTGGGATGGCATCGAGTGGCCGTCCCCCACCCCAGGGTATGGAGGCAGTTGGGAGGCTGGGTGTAGCTTATCTCTTTATTTTTCCCCCTTCCCCCATATACAGAAAGATAAAAAAAAAAGAACGTGAAAACAATGATCTCACCCACTTTCCTCTAACCCTTGACCCTTCCCACCTTACCTATGTAAACATCATCAAAAATAAAATCAAATAAGTAAAAGAGGGGAGGCAAGAGCTTTAGAGCCTTGTGTCTTTGATAAAAAGATAAATCCACTGCCTTTTTAAAGGCAAAAATATGTTTTGGCATTATAGATTTACATGCAGTTGTGAAAAGTCATACAGAGAGATCTTACATACCATTTACCCATTTCTTCCAGTGGTAATGTCTTATAAAGCCATTACACAATATCCAATCAGACATAATCAGTTGAAACAGGAAGATATGAAACAAACCAGCTGTCTTGTGCCTCCATAGCCAACCCTCTGCCTTCCTGCCCCTACACCCTGCTTAACCTCTGGCAACGATCAACCTGCCATCCACGTCCAGCATTTTTCAAAGAGTAAATGAAATCATATACTACATGACCTTCTGGAATTATTATTATTGTTAATTAGCCTGATTTTTTGGAGCTTCAACCAAGTTGTTGCATGGATCAGTACTTTCTTCCTTTTTAGTACTGGGTAAAATTCCAATGGATGTTCTGCAATCCATTTATTCATTTGCCTATTGAAGGACATATGGGTTTTTAGTTTGGGGCTATTGGGAATAAAATTGTTGGGGTGGGTATTGTGTAGCAGTAAGTTAAACTGCCACTAGGGAGACCTACATCTCTTATTGGAGTGCCTGGGATTGAATCCTGCCTCTATTTCCAATCCAGCTTCCTAATAATATGCCTGAGAGGTGGTGGGTGATGTGCCCAGTGGATGATGATTCCTGCCACCCACAAGCAGATCTAGATGGAATTTCTGGTCCTGGCTAAGGCTAGGCCCAGATGTTGATGTAACCATTTAGACATTTAGAGTGAACCAGCTGATAGATGATCTCTCTCTCTCTCTTTCTCTCTCTCTTTGCCTTTTAAACAAACATAATAAGAACAAAAATGAGGTGAGTATTGTGGTGTAGTGGGTCAAGTTGCCTGGCTTGGATACCTACATCCCATATCTAAGTGCTTCGATTTAACACCAGCTACTCCACATCCAAACCACTTTCCTGCTGCTGTTCCTAGGAAAGCAGCAGAAAATGGCCAAAATACTTGGGTCTCTATCACCCATTTCGGAGACCCATATGGAGTTCTGGGCTCCTGTTTTGGCCCAGCCCAGACCTGGCTTGCAGGCATTTGGGGAATGAATCAGCAAATGGAGGAAAATATATCTCTTCTCTGTCAATTGGCTTTTCAAATAAATAATTATTTAAAAAGAATAAAACTGCTAGAGCTATCTGTGGACAAGTTTTTATGTAAAGTTCAGTTTTTATATCCTTGGGATAGCCTTATATCCAAGAATGTACTTGCTAAGTTATGTGGTACTTTCATGTTTAGATTTCTTAAAGAAACCATCAACCTGAGGACTGGTATTGTGGCACAATGGGTCAGGCTGCTGCCTGTGATCCAAATGTCATCCCAAATGAGTGCCAGTTTGAGTCCCAGCTGCTCTACTTCCTATCCAAGTCCTTGCTAAGGTGCCTGGAAAGGCAACAGAAGGTGGGCCAGGCAATTGGGTTTCTAACAATCATGTGGAAGACTGGCTGGAGTTCTTAGTTCCACTGTGGCTTGGTCCAGCCATTCTAGCCACTTGGGGCGTGAACCAGAAGACGACAAATTTCTCTCCCTGTCTTTCCTTCTCTCTACAAATCTGCTTTTCAAATAAAAATAAAAAGAACAAAAAGTACACAATTCCTAAGTTTATAGCTCAGTCCATTTTCATACCTTGCACATACCAACTAGCCAGATCACAACCCAGAACATTACCTGGAAGTCTTGGAAGTCCCTTCCTGCTGCCTTTTAGCCATCACTCAAGTTTTTATTTGTTTTTAAAGATATATGGTGTTTATTTGAAAGGCAGAGTTACAGGAAAGAGGGGATGAGACTGAAAAAAAACAAGATCTGCCATCTTGGTGTACATCTCAAATGGCTACAATAGCCAGGGATTGGCCAAACCTGGGCCAGATTGAAGCCAGAAGCTCCATGTGGTGGCAAGGGCTCAAGCATTCAGGCTGTCTTCCACTGCCTTCCCAAGCAGTTTAGCAAGAAACCAGATGCAAGTGGAGCATCTGTGACTCAAACTGATGCTCATAGGATGCTGGTGTTGCAGGCAACAGGTTAAGCCAGTATGCCACATTATCAGCCCCAGCCATAATTCTTTACCCAGAAGTAATCGCTGCCTTTGTGTTCTTGCCCAGCTGGCTTAGCACAAGGGCACCAACAGCTCAAGACTCACTTTGAGTGGCTCAAACATCTTCCCAGACTGTTCATGCACAGGCACACACATGCAGGAATGGGGTGCCTTGCACATATTCATCAGTCTGACATCCTCACCTAAGCACCTTTGCTAGGAAAATTCTTCACAGATCTAAGCTCAGAGTTAAGTTCCATTATTCACCCAGAAGTGCCGTTCAGTAGTTAAGAGCATGGGACTTGGAGTCCACCGTGAGTTCAGATCCCAGCTGCGCACCCCTTGGCTGTGTGATCTGTAAAGAGGCAGTCAAGATATGCAACCTGTGATGATGCTGTGAGGATTCAATGAAATGACTCATCTGAAGTGCTTAGCACAGGGGCCAACCCCTCTATAAATGGTAGAGGGCATCATTTCTATTGCTGTCAGGACTGTTATGGTTCCTAAAAAACTATCAAATGTGTAAGAAACTTGATAAAGTTTCTGTCACTCAGGAAGTGCTGGTTTGCTTCCTTTCTCCCTGCTTAGAAAGAGTGAGGAGTCAGCACTTGTTTTAACTCTGCCTCCAAAAGGTCAAGCGGGAGGGGAGGAGAAAGCCTTGGTGAGGAGGGTGATTGGACTGGTGCCTCCTGTCGGTGCATTCTGACAGGTGCTGCAGAGTCCTTTGCCCCTGTCTGCTTTGTGCCCCTATTTAGGACCCCGAGCATGATGGCTAGGTGAGCTGAACGCACTGTTCATGAGAAAACCAGGCTCCTCTCTGTGGGCTGCAGGCTTCTTGGCCCTACAGCAGGAATACTGCTCCACAATTTCCTCTCAGAATGACGTCATAAATTCCCTACAAGTTTACCCAAGCTACTGCAGCCCCCTCCTCTCTCTCTCTCTCTCTCTCTCTCTCTCTCTCTCTCTCTCTCTCTCTTCCTCTCTCTCTCGTTTCTCTAGCAAATGATACTGACTGCCCTGCCCAAGCCTGCCTTGATGAATTCCATGGTAACTGCCAGTTTGAGAGTTAAGAACAGAGCTTGTCGCTAAATAGCCACAAAATGATTTGGGAAAGCCTTCCTTTTCAAACTACGCTGCACTGTGTTTCCATGAGAAGGAAAGAATATCTTGAAATTAAGCAGATCTAAGGACTTTACAGCTCCCTAGAGGTTAGGGATCAGCTACTGTGATAATTGAATGTAATTTATGAACTCCTGATCTGCCTTGTTCCATTGCAGAGAAAATTTGCTCCAGCCTCTAGATTTATGGAGTTGCCCTTCTCTCTGCAGACAGCAGAGGGCCTCATTAGCACAAAGTCAATGTCACCGGTAAATATATGAGAAAGAGAAGTTCGCCAAGGTTCTAGAAGCACAGGAAAATGTTGATGAACAGAAATGAGAAAGAAAATTGGCTGGTCAGCTTCATTCCATCAAAAGTGAATTTTCTGAGTTAATAGAGGTTGAGCAGACTCTTCTTAATGTTCCAGGCTTTGTGGTTGGAAATCCATGCAACATTTCCAAGTTCTGTTGGCTGCTTCAACTGTTAATGGGGATCTTGGGTAGGACTGCTAGATTTAAAAAATAAACCTGTAGTCTGTCAAATAGCAGCCCTGGGCATTATACATTTAGGAAAATAGGACTAAAAACAAATAAAACAGAGGCTATCAGGCCACCTGGAGACCTCAGGGCCTGAAGGAACATATGGCAGTGGCTTCCCTAATTTTTTTCTTCTAGCTTCATCTATTTCAGACTGGGTGCTGGAGAGGTTGATAACTCAGAAACAACAGCAGATCCAGAACAAACAAGAAACCCTCATACAATCTGGCTCTCTTTAGGCAAAGACCTGGGAAGGAGGCAGCCTTGCAAAGCATAAGCTTTTAGACAGTGGTGGGAAGCCTGGCCAGGCTGTAAGGGGCTGTCCCCATCCCTCCCCCAAACACATTCTACCACACCCCTCCCCCCGAATACACTCCATCGAATTTCAAAAAATGCCATGCAGTGAGCCAGCCAGGGAGGTTCAGAGGCACCAGGAGGCAGTGAAGACTGTGCAGCATCTGGGGCCTGCTCATGCACAATGGTTGTTTGTTGTTTTTTTCTAAGATCCAAAATTGATGAGTCATCCTAGTTTTTATCAGGGCATCTTCCATGTGGTTATATATTGGTTTTCTTTTTTTGAAAACTGAAAAATGACTTTAATGTGTTTTGGAGACAAAGACAAGGAGATGGAGAGGAAGAGAGTTCCCATCCCTTAAACATCTCCAACAGTCAGGCTTAGGTGAGGCTGAATCCAGGAACTGGGAACTGCCCGCTGTTAAATATTGGAGCTACCACATGCTGCTTCCGAGGGTGCACCTTAGCAGGAAGTTGGAATTGATAACTGCAGCAGAGACATAAACCCAGGTCAACATGAAAAGTGGGCATCCCACGTGGTGTCTCCCCCACTGTGCCAAGCGCGGTCCCATGCAGTTTAGTTTTCTAAGGTCTGGCAAGCTATCAGGCTTGTCAGTCTGAACATCAGTCACCAACACCCCAAACCCAGGAAAGGAGGTGGAGGGGAGGCGGGTGTAGAAATTGAGGAAGCTGAACTCAATGCGGTCTGCTTGGCAAGGCCCTCCTTTGGCAACTGCTGGTTTTCCTCCCGTGGCTCAGGGCTCAAAAAATCCACTGCAGGGGGAAAAAATAAGCAATTTAAATCATATGGCTTCTCCAAGGAAACTGATTTGCTTGTCTCTGAGGTCAATTTCTCAGACAGGATTATTGTGAGGATTAAATGAGATGATGTAAATGAAAGCTCTTTAACATCCAGGAGTTGCTCAACAAATGCTATTTCTTTCCTTAAGCATCAAGGATAACTTTTAGATATCCTCAGCCTGGCTGTGGCTCAAAGACAAAACCAGTCTATCCTGTGTACCCAGAATGCCATTGTTACAAGTGGTTTTCATGAAGTTCATGGGAAATGCATACCATGAAAAGCTGGGTATGGATTTGAATTTTCTGGAGCTTAAAGTGAGCTTTTTCATAATTTTTTTTTTTTTTGAGAGAGAGAAACAAATGGAAAGGAACAAAGAGACAAGAGCTTTCACCTTCAGGTTCACTCCCCAAGTGCCTGCAATTTCTAGGACTGGACCAGGGCAAAGCCAGGAGCCAGAAACTCAATGCAGGTCTCCCATGTGGGTGGCAGGGATCCAACCACTTGTGCCGTCTCTTGCTGCCTCCCAGAGTGCACATTAGTAGGAAGATGGAATCAGAAACACCGCGGGGGACTAGAACCCAGGCACTCAGGTATCAGATGCAGGCATCCCAATTGGCGTCTTAAGCTCTACACCAAACACCTGCCCTTGAAGTGAACTTTCAATTTCATTTCCCATGAACATTTTGAAGTGTTCTCCAAGTTTTTGAAGTAATTGATGCTTCTATTGAACAAATAAACCACATTTAACACAAATCCAGGTTGTACGAAATGGTCTACCATGAAAAAGAAGGCTCCTATGCCAGAACCTAGTCTTCCACTTCCTCTCCCTTGAGGCAAACACGGGTAGCCAGAGTTCTATGCATATGCATGCCTATATATAAAACCCTCTTTTTTTCTCCACCAATGGCAGCTTAGCAGACCCACTGTCCTGCACCTTCACACACTATTTTTGGTTTTTACTTGCCTGGCTGCAGTGGGATTCAGGCAGTTGAACCTAAGGGTCTTATGAAAAAGCAATCCTTTGAAACTTGTTGCTACCACTATTTGTAAGAATGTTGTCAAGGATGTTGTTCATTGTATCCCACAGCATCCTCTCTGAGGACCCTTGGGAGGAATTCCTGTCTGATCTGAGGGCTCAAAACAGTTGCCCTCCAGAGCAACGAGTTTGTTTTTATCTCCTGGACATTGTGAATTGTCCAACAAGGTTTCCCCTTTCCTGTTGGCTGCGAGAGAGCTTAAGGACAGCCTTCGCTGGAGCAGAGGTTTTCATGGTGTGCATCTGTGGACGTAACCTTGGCTATACTCTGCATCCACCCTTTTTTGTTTTGCTCCCTTTTATTTTATGCCTCTTTAACGCACTTCGGGAGCCCTTATAAAACTACCTGAAGTCATTTCTGAGAGAGGGTGAAGTTGGTATAATTCAGTTAACCACTGGCTCTGCTCACTACCTCCAGTTTCTACCCACCCTTCCCTTAACCCCCAGCATATCCTTCCAGCAGTTTCCTGCTGCTCCCCTCTGGCCTGCTTGGCAATTACTCTGCCCTCCAGCCTTTTATCTCAGCTAGCCCTCATTGCTTGTGGGTTTTGAGCAGAGGAGGTAGGATCTGTCCAGCTTGCCACTGCTCCCCACCCCTGTCCTTACCTTGGTGTGCATTGCGTGGAGCCCTTAGACACTTGCTTTGTTCATTCTAGGACTGAAAGTTCAAGTGTTTAACTTCATACCAGGACCATTCGCTAGGCACCTAAGTTCCCAGCTTGTGACCTGACCAGCACCGAACACCATGAAAAGTGTCTACTCTTTTTTGTTGCATTGTAATTTATAATTTTTTAAAGACTTTTTTATTTGGAAGGCAATGTTTGATAGACACACACACACAGATTTTCCATCTGCTGGTTTACTCCTCAAATGGACACACCTGCTTGAGCAAGGACTCTGGGTTTCCTACCTGGGTGGCAGAGGCCCAGGGTCAGCCAGGGACTGACGCCCACCTGAGTCCCTCCCCATACATGTTATTGAACTTGGCCTAGCCATTGCAGGCCTTAGGGGCATTACCCAGGAAACAGGAGCTTGCTCTTTCTGCCTGTTTGTCTGTCTGTCATATAAAAATAAATGAATAAAAAGGACAAATCAATTTTGGTGCCTAAAATATTTGGAATCCATGCATAGCTGTTTTTTTTTTTTTCTGATGATTTTTATTTTCCATGACTCCTCGTAAAGAAGTTTGTCACTGCCTCTTTTATAGCCTCTCTCCAATTCCACCTGTGTAGTCCCAGGGTTCCCAGCCTCTGTCAGCCAGGCTGCAGCTCCTAGCACTAGGGAGTACTCCTGCTGGAGGATGTGCAGATTTTCCCTTGGTTGCTGCAAGTCTGCCTCTACAGGGGTTGCTAAGAAGTTGCTTCTATTGCTTGGCCCTAGATGACAGGTCCCTATGATGCTCAGTTGCTGATTTTGTAAACTTGCAAAGATGCCTATATGAGAGAGAGAGAAGCATCTTTATGTGTATGAACACACACACACTGGCAGCCCAAATTCAAGTTTAACATGGTGAGAAGTTCAAAGGGAACTCAGCTGAAAAGTCTGGTGGAACCACAGCTTAGCCAGCTGCATTTTTTCCCCCAGAGCCATTGGTGGCATCATTTATTTCCCATTACAGTGGCAGTGAGGCAGTTAGTTGGAATGACTTGTCCTGAGTCTGTTTCACTATTGTCCTGATAGCGCAAAGTGTTCTCAGAAGTGATAGTGGCCTTTTCCCATGGAGTAGCTAATTTTGTTTTTAAATGCTCTTTTTTTTTCCAAAAATGCGAAGCCCTTCAAATGTAGAGGAATTTCTAGAAGAAAACAATAGCTGCCTATAAAACTGTATCACATAATACAATGTTATTAACAATAAAAAATAGATAAATAAATAAAAAAACAATAGCTGATTTGAATAGTTCTTACTGATTGGATGCAGTAACATACCAGTCCTGCCTCAAGCCCTTTAGGTGAATTAGCTGATTCTTCTCAACAACCCAGGGAAATCTGGCACCATTACAACAAGCACCTGTATAGCCACCACCACCTGGATTTTTCTAATCTTTCTGATCTCTAAACATCAGAGCACCCCAGGCCTTAGTCCTCAGATCCCTTCCCTTCTCTGCCTGCACTGAGTCCTCAGATAATCACATTTAGACTAGTCATTGAAGAGTCCCCAGTCTAGCACCACTCCACATCTCTGCTTAAACTGCAAACTCAGATAATCAACCTCTTGCCTGGCATTGACACTTGGGTTTCTCAATGATGGCCTAAATCACTGCGGCCAAAGTGAACTCAGATTTTGGCCCAAATCAGATTTCTCTGCCTCAGGAGACAACATACAACTAATATTCCAAGTAGAAGCCTCTAAGTCATCCTTGATCGCTTCTCCCCTACCTAGCACATCCTGCCCATGGCCAACTCTGAAACACAGGCCTATTGTTACTACTTCTCACCAAGCCTATAGCTTTCTTCCTAGTCTAAACTGCAATATTCTCTTAAATTTTTTTATTGATTTGAAAGGCAGAGCTACATTTCCTACACATACACAGAGAAATGAGAGAGTTTTGATCTGCTGGTTCAGTCTCCAAATGCCTATAATGGCAAGGCTGAGACCAGGAACTCAGAACTCTATCCAGGTCTCCCATGTGGGTGTTAGGGTACTTGAGCCATCACCTGCTACCTCCCAAGTTGTGCATTAGCAGGAAGCTGGAACTGGGGGCAGAGATGGGACACAAGCCTAGACGTTTGGGCATGGGATGTTGACATACCAAGGAGGCCATCTTTAGCACTGTGCCAAATGCCTACCCACCCCCCCCCCCAAATTTCTTAAAGATGAATTACAAGGGGCCTCGGCACAGGGGCCTAGCGGCTAAAGTGCTTGACTTCAACTCGCAGGGATCCCATATGGGCGCCTGTTCTACTCCCAGCAGCTCCACTTCCCATCCAGCTCCCTGCTTGTGGCCTGGGAAAGCAGTTGAGGATGGCCAAAGCCTTGGGAGCCTGAATCCACGTGGGAGACCTGGAGGAAGCTCCTGGCTCCTGGCTTCGGGTCAGTGAAGCAACACCATTGTGGTCAATTGGGGAGTGAATCATCGGAAGGAAGCTATTTCTCTCTGTCTCTTCTCTTCTCTGTCTCTCCTCCTCTCTGTATATTTGACTTTGCAATAAAAATACATTTAAAAAATGAATTACAGGGAGAGAGAGAGAGAGGTTTTTCCATCCACTGGTTCACTCTCAAAATGTCTGCAGTAGCTAGTGCTGAGCCAGGACAAAGCCTGTAGCCAGGAGCTTCTTCTGGGTTTTACATGGGTGCAGGGGTTTAAGTACATGGGCCTTCCTTTACTGCTTTCCCAGATGCCTTAGCAGAAACCTAGACTGAAGTGGAGCAGCTGGATCTCAAACTGACACCCATCATGAGATGTCAGCACTGTAGGCCATGGCTTCATCTGTTGTACCACAGCAGCAGCCCCTGGACCATTTCCTTAAAACCTTTCCCCTTGTTCTGGGTGCTGCCTTCTTTGCCATCTTGAGCCTGGCCACACCCCTGCTTCTCTCCTGAAGGTGCAGCTGCAGCCAGCTACTAGCATCTCCCTCAGTGCCCTAACTGTTTCAGCTCCAAGGGCATCAGCCTTCTGTTTCCTGTGGGAATACCTGGTCCTTTCTGCACAGTCTGTGTTCCACAAAGTGTTCTTTCTAGAGTCAACAGTCAGGGCTGCCTCTGGGAAGTTTTCCCAGACTCCCCTAGGAAGATACAGAATGGAAATTTCTTCAGATTCTCCCAGAGCACACAAAATGTGGGCTTCCTGGGGCCTGGATGCCTGGAAGGCACCGACTGTCCTTTGTTTATCTCTGTCTGCCACAGTGCCTGGTGTGTAACAGGTGCCCAATCAATGCCGTGTTCATACACTGCAATAATATGGTGCTTCAACTAACAGAACTAACTAGATATGGCTATCTTTGCTGATAAGCATAAAATATACCCTGAGCCTCCTTTCTTCTTTCCCACCCTGAATGATGTAAACAGTGTATTCCCTCTGAGTAGGAAGAAGTTTCTCATAGTCACCTGCTGTGGGCAGATTTCCTGTGATGTATTTGGCCTAAGCAGGAGCCTGCCAGGCCCACCAGGTTATCCGGCGTACAGCTGCTGCTTTGTGTAGGGCTGAGGAGTGAGGAGAGCAGGTGCTATGTCCTCAGTGTGGTTTATCCTCTACTAAAGTGTCCAATGAGTGCAGTGGGGGAGGAGGGGTGCTGACCTGAAAATATTGTCAGCGTAGGGATGGGGGGGATAGTGCAGAGGGAAGTCTGAGTTCAACAACAACCCTCCCTGGAAAAGACGCTGAGGTGGCTCCCATTTTGTTATGGTTCTGGTCGAAGGAGGACTCTTGTTTATTTAGTATTAATGATGTAATAGGCACTGGACACATCATTTAGCTCCTCCTAGCTACTTGAGGTAGATACTATTTCTACCATCTGCATTTTACAGATGGAGGAACTGAGATGTGGTGATGTCAAGTCACTTAGCCAGGTTTAAACAAAGAATGAAGCAGTGCTCACGTTCAGGCAGGCTGAATCCGGAGACCAAGCCCTTAACCCTTTGCATCAGAGGCTATTGTAGTGTGGATCCTGGTTCTTGGGAAGATGAAAACAAACAAACAAAACAGGCCTCCGGAGATCGGCGTGTTTTCAAGGGGTCAGAGAGTGACCCCCAGTAGATGGACAGAAGCAGAGGGAATAAAACCTAGGGAGGCCCACAGCTCAGGCAGTGCTGACAATCACTGCAATGGGCCATGTGGGCAGGGAAGATTGAAGCGAAGCACTTTTCCTTGAGATGCTGTTGTGTGCCCTGAGATAATACAGCATCAGGTGGAAAGCTGTGAGGGCAAGGTTTCCTCCAAGAAGGGCCAGGCCAATAGGACATTGCCTCTGGGAACAGGCCAACAACTCCAACCATCATTCCTGGGGTGATATCAAAAGAATCGAAAGCAGAAATTGGGAGATTTGTTGGATACCCATGCACAGAGCAGCAATATTGAGAACAGTCAAAAGGTGGACAATGCCCAAATGTCCATCAATAGGTGACTAGATAGACAAACTGTAGTTTAGAATGTAGCAGAATATTTTTTTTCAGTCCAAGAAAGGAATGGAGTGGTGCCCCTTGATGACATTATGCTGGATGAAAGAAGCCAATCATGCCAAGAACAAATAGCACATGATTCCCTAGATGTAAAGCATCTACACTGGGCAAGTTTAGACACTGAAAGTGGACTACTTAGGCTTGGCACAGTGGCTCAGCTGGCTGGTCCTCCCCTTGTGGAATTCAGGATTTCATGTGGGTGCCAGTTTGTATCCCAGCTGCTCCATTTCCCATGCAGCTCCTTGCTTGTGGCCTGGGAAAGCAGTGGAGGATGGCCCACCTTGGGACCCTGCACCTGTGTGGGAGATATGGAGTGTGCAGTTAACTCCTGGCTTTGGATTAAGCTCAGCTCCAGCCATTTGGCCATTTCGGGAATAAATCAGTGGATGGAAGATCTTTCTTTCTGTCTCTGCTTCTATATAAGAATGTGTTGTTCCAATAAAAATAAGTAAATCTTTAAAAAGAGGAGGAGAGAAAGATAGAGGAAGGAAGGGAGGAAGGAAGGAAGGAAGGAAGGGAAAAAGAAAGAGAAGAGAAGAACTTCTTGGAGAGTTGGGGAACTGGTTGAGTTTTAATTCTGCAAGGAAAAAAAGAATTTTGGAGATGTATGATGGTGGTGGTTGTGGTGGCTGCAGTGGTTGCACTGAATAAGAACATTGTTAATGATACTACATCATATGCTTGAAATGGTTAAAATGACAAAAAACAATAATACAAGCAAAACCACACAGAAACAAGTGAACCAATTCGCCCCAACAGCAGCTTGGTCCCTAAGCTTACAGCCCCTGGGGAAATGGTGGTAGGCTTTGAGATCCAGGGACAGAAGAGAGCCTTTGAATGGCAGAAATTGGTCTCTTCCGCAGGAGCAGCAGTGAGTGGGAATTGCCTGAAGAGGGTGCAAGAGAGCTCTGAGATGTGAGCTTCCTCAGCCTCACCGCACCACCACCACCCCCAGCCTTGCACATGCACGAGCACATACCCCATCCCACTGGGGAGCAGACACTGCCTGGCCCAGCAGGAGCAGCTGGGTGTGGCCTGACTCCCAGGGAGTCCTGGGGAATCCCTGTAACTAATCAAAGGTCACTTCTGTCTCTTGCAGCTTTGCCAAAGCCCAAGTTGGTCTGATAAAGGGTGCTCCAGCCCTCACGATTGTCTGGGAATATTGACAGGGGTGTGGAGGGCTGTGAGGAAAGACAGAGGAGAAAGTCTAGTCCAAAGGAAGGATCCTGGATTGGAGGGTGGCAGACCTAGTTTCAAATCCCAGTTCTCCCACTTGGTAGTATATGACCTTGAGTTCACGATTTAACCTCTCTGTGCCTTAGTTTCCTGGTCTGTAAAATGTGAACAGTTCAAGGACCCATCTCAAAAAGCCTCACATGGCAGGCTCACATGTTTCCACAGTGCCTACCTGTGGTGAGTATGTAGTTAATATCAGCTTGGGAAGCCCTTGTGAACAGGGCAGGATGGAAGCACACAGCACCAGATGATCCATCAGCCCATGGCAGCTGATGCTGCTAAGCGTAGCCATGGAGGGTCAGAAGCCTAAAAATGGGGTAGCCAGAGAAAAGCCAAGGGGGCTGTGGGCATGCTGAGGTCTCTAGGGAGGAAGTGAGAGTACCTGGCAGCCCCTTGCTAGGCTATTGCCCCATGCCTGAGCCAGCCTGTTCAGGCAGGTGTGGGAAGGGAAGCAGGAGACAGCAGTAGTAAGCCAGTGACACTGGCCCGGCCTTCCAGGTGAGAGATGCCTGCAGCAGAGGGGAAGCCAGAGCAGCAAGGTGGGGGGGGCGGGGAGCTCCTTGATTGGAGTCTCCAGGGACCAAGCCGTACAGTAACAGCCTCTGTTTCGATTCCTCCCCTCTTGGTGTCTAAGCTTGTTTTTGTGGCTGAAGAGGAAAGGCATGGGCGGAGCTCCGCTGCGCAGGACCAGGAACCACAAACCCAGCCCTAGAGTAAGGGTACAGAATGTACCCAGTCTGCAAACCACACCCTTGTGGCTTGGGGAGG
The DNA here is from genome assembly GCF_017591425.1 of Ochotona curzoniae. Classification (NCBI taxonomy): domain Eukaryota; kingdom Metazoa; phylum Chordata; class Mammalia; order Lagomorpha; family Ochotonidae; genus Ochotona; species Ochotona curzoniae. The sequence continues at coordinate 31,801,970 of NW_024467087.1, read as the reverse complement.
CCCCTGAAGCAGGCCGGGGAACTGTCACACTACATTGTTTGAGAGCTCTGTGCCTAGCAACCGCCTGGGATTCCACACAGCTCAAACAATGTCATGTCCCAAGGGGCCAGGACTTCATGCCAGAGGGTTTCCCTCCCCGCCTCCAAGCCCCAGGACCAAGGATCCCTCTGCTAGGAATAATTGCTTCATGGGCCCCTGACATTCTCCTCGGGCTAGATTAGGTCTAGAGCTTCCAGCCTTGAATCACCATAGGAGACAACAAGAGACAAAGCCAGAGCCTCCACCATTCCCAGCCCACGTAAGCCATCCCCTTCACCTATTATGGCCACCTCTAAGAGGCCTGAAGAGTGGTGCCAAAGCAGTGTGGGGAGGGAACCAGATGGGTCCTTTGGGGAGGGTGGAGCCAGTTTCCTGAAACCTGAAGTGACTTGAAAATCAGAAGGTTGGGAGGGGGCCAAACCCCCAGGAGATAGGAGAAGGACTTCCAGTTGGACAGGTTGGAGGAGGAAGGTCCTGCAAAACCAGGAGGAAATTCGGCAGGGACACATGCAAGGAGTTTGCTAGTGACAAAACTTCACAACCTAATTTGGCTCGACACAAATCAACAAGCAAAACACCAAGCGAAAGAGGGAGTTGGCCACAGTCTGAATATGAATCAGCCTCAAAATAGAGTGCGAATCACTTAGGAGGGCCATATTTTCCAAACCAAAGAGCAGGACGCGTATTTGACAAGAATGAGTGTACTCAGGCGGAAACAGTGGTGGGTGTTGGAAAGCAAGTCTCTCCCCAGCCAATGACAGTCCTGGGCTAGCTGGAGGCATGATCCTTGTGCCAGTCCCTCTGAGAGATACGGTCTAGAATCTGGGTAAAGACTGCGGAAGGAGAGACAGTGTGGTATGTCTCAGTGACTGCGCAACACCAGGAAAGTCACTTTGCCTCTCTGAAACCCAGCTTCCTTGTCTTTAAAACTGCAGTAAAGAGTATCTGCTGTAACACTTTTTTTTTTGTAAAGCCTCACGTGATTCAAACAATCTACTTTAAAAATTTTATGAAAAATAGAATGGAACAGTAAGTTTAAATTTTGAAATCCATACCTAATCTTTTGTGTAACATGCACATTTCATGAACTTTTGAAGGTGCTTCATATGTGTGCATCTCAACTTTTTTATTTGAAAGAAGTGGGCGGGGAGAGAGATTTCCCATATCTCATTCATTGCTTCACTCCTCAAAATACCCACAATAGCCAGGCTTGGGCCAAGCTAGAGCCAGCAGTCCAGAACCCCATCTTAGGGTCTCATGTGAGTGCCAGGGAGCCAATTTCTTGGGTCATCACCTTCTGCTCTCTCCCTAGACACAGTAGCAAGAGCTGGATCAGAAGCAGGGCACTGGGACTCCAATTAGCACCCCAATATGAGATGTCACAGGAGCCAGCTTTACCCACTGCACCTCAACACCACCCCACCTGCCCCCAGATTTTTTTTTACACCCAAACAAATGCTTCTCTTATTTCATTTTCCATGAACTTTTTGAAGTACCTTCGTAACTAACACGACAGGTTCTCAATAAGCAGAGGGCTGTTTGGAGAAAGAAGGAATAAGATACGAGAGAGGCTTTGTTTATGGGTAGTCTACTGAAAGCAGCTGTTTCCTCTCTCATTCATAGAAACTGGCCCAAGGAGAAAGAGACCACAGCTGGAAGAGGAAGGACTGTGGCGGGCGTGGGTAAGAATCCAGTGACCATCAGAAGTTGCAGCCTGGCAGCTAATAGCTGAATTCAGCCCTCAGGCCAATCCTGTTTTGGCTTGCATGGTGTTTTCCCCAAAGTTGAACTGGCTGCCAAGCTTTTAAAAAGTGGAAGATCTCACATCAAACGCCATGTTTTGTTTGGCTTCTCGAGAAAAAGTTGAAAATCTAGCAAGTCTAGAGCCTTGTGTGCCCACATGCCAATGGCTGCGGGAGCAAGGGCTGTGTACTTTCAAAGGTCTCTCCTGTGGTGCTTCCCCGGCTGCTGACCTTCAACACCAGCAACCAGTACAGAGACAGCACAGTCCTGGTCACCCGTGGCTGTGGGGAGTGACTGAACAAGTGCGTGGGGTCTGTTTTTGGAGTGATGAAAATAGAAGGAGAGAAGGAGTCAGAGGTGGCAGTTGTGCCAATTGGGACTATATTATGAACTGTAGAATCAGTATGCTTTAAAAGAAAAAATGTTCTGTCCTGTGATATCTTAACAAAAGCTGTGATTTTAAAAATACAGTGGACTGTGGGTGGGGGGGCTCAAGCTCAAATTTCTGCTTTTCTGACAAGCTCCCAGGTGTGGTCAGCTCTGCTGGGCCCCTGGAGCAGCAAGTTCTCACAGGGCTGCGTTTCAACCCTGGCTGCACATTATAGCCACGTGGGCAGTTGACAGAACTGCTGCCTGACTCCCACCCTGTACAGGGAATCTGAGCTCATTGCTCTGAAGCGAGGCCTGACTGTCAGATCCATAAAAAGCTCCCTGGGTGGTTCTCATTTGTGGCCAGGTTTGAGAACCACCGTCTTACCCTTTGGCAATGGTCCACTGTCCCTGGGGACGGGTGTATTGATTGGAGTGGGGCTCAGAGGCATTTGACCACCTTCTCTTTGCCAAACTCCTAAGTTTGGCTTCCAAGGCTGTTCCAGGATGCTCAGCCCTGGCAGCCTGGCCACCTGTTCGCTTGCCCACTGCCTCATCCCACTCCAGCTTGGAAACTTTTCTGCCAAATATTTCCTCTCTTAACCTGTCCCTAAGTTTTGGTTAGTAGAAATTGGGTACCTTGAGTAAGGGCAAATCGAAAGAACACTCATCCTCCCCAGTGCCTCTTGTCCCCACTCCAGTCACCTGGAACTCAACTGGTTAGAGCCCCAGGCAGGGCAAAGCGTCCTGCCCCGCCCTCGTCTGGCAGCCACATGGAGGCCCACAGGCCCTCCCCGCTTCCCCAGCCAGCCGGCAGCCGGCCGCGTGGAGGGACATGTGTTGCCTGTCATCAGGGCGGGGGAGCCGCAGGCAAGCGATGCTGAAGCCGCAGAGGAGCCAACCACAGTGGCTTTTCGGGTGGGATGAGGAGGACGGAGGGGAGGGGAAGAAAATGGGCGGGGGCGGGGGAGGAGTTCTTGTACCAAGGCTAACTGGGTAATTCATTATTGCGTGAGAGCGTCTAAGAGCGGCAGCCTGATCAAGGTCCAGACAGAGGCAAGTCATTCCAAGTGAAAAGAGGTTGTAACCACAAAAAGACAGAACATTTCGTTCCGAGTGGGAGGGAGATGGCAGGGCAAGGCCAATGGAAAGGCCCCATAGCTACCCTTGCTTTTCAAGGACTGAAAGCATTTCCCAGATGTTTGAGGCACAACAGCTCTATTTCACCCCTCCCTAGCCTCTACCTGTTTTCTCTGAAAAGCCAGTGATTCAGCGCAGCAATTCCTGTCCTCTTGGTTTCAACTGCTTGCTTGTCTCTTCCTAGAGATTGAAGAGGAGTTAATGAGATTCTCCCTAGAAGGTGCAGTCAAAACTGGGAAAGGAAGCCAGTGCTAAATCTAGGGCTTGATTGCTCAGGCTTTTCTAATTGATTTAACACCAGGGACAGCTTTCCCCCTCCCAACCATGGTAGGGTGTGGGCTCCTGAAAACTCCTTAGGCCAGAAAGGGCCAAGTAAGGGCTGATGGTATGCTCTGGGGAGTCCGTCATCTCCAGGACCACTCCCACCCACCCCTTGCCCCATTCTTTTCTCAAAGCTAGCTTTGCTCCTTGACTTTGGCACACGGGAGCCTGTAAGAGAGCTATTGGGATCGCAGCTCTGAGCTGGGATACAGTGGGGCTGCCAGCAAACCATGTAGGAGATGATCTTCTGTACCCTCTGAGTTCCTATCCCTTGCTTCCACGCAAGAACTCGCACCGTCTGCAGGGGAGGAGGCTGCAGCCCTTGGGCCAGGCCATCCACAGAGGGCTATAGCCTTGGGTGTTTCTTGCAAAGCACAGTCCCTAGGCAGGTGCCACCCCATGTGGAAACAGTGCTGACAGATGAGAGCTAGCCCTCCCCGCCTGGCCTAGCCAGCTTGCTCTTTGCCTCTATCTACTCTCTGCCCTTGGCCTCTGGCTTCTTCTTCAGCAACAGTGTGAAGTGAGAAAAGGCAAAAGGTTGAGGCAAAGAGGGAAGTGGCTCTCAATGAGGTTGTGAGGCTCCGGGAGCACTAACATCTATAACGTGGAGACTGAATCTCTGAGATCCAGAGAAAGATCCTTGGGGAGGCCTCTATGGCCTGGCAGTGGTGACATGAACGAGGGGTGTGGTGATTCTGAGCTGTTACCTTGAGCCAAATCATCTGATGGAGGCTGGGGGGCACCAAGAGGTATTGAGCATGAATTCGAAGCAGAATAATGGTAATGGCTATAATCTATAACATCATATTAGAATAACTAACATCTATTGAATACTTGTTAATTACCAGACATCAGGCTAAATACTACACATGCATAATCTCATTTCACTAGCTGTATTGAAAGTGATCCCAGAAAAGGCTAGCACTACTTCTTGACACCTGTTGTTTTCTCCTATGTGCATCTTTCTGTACATGTTTTCACAGGAGGTCCTTTGGGGTGTCCTCTGGTGTTGTTGATCTGTTGATCTCTGCCCTAGCAGGCAGGCCCTTCTGGCCAGGGACAGTGATTTAACCAGCCCAAAAGGCTTGCCTCTGCTTGGGAGAACACTATGTGCTCTGGACTGGCACTGGCATCTAGAGGAAAGGCAAATGTGCGGGACTCACTAGCCAAGAGAAAGCTTGAGAAGGCTTGTCACTGTGTATGACAGCTGTTCAGGCTCTTGCAGCCAAGCCTCACCTCCCTTCCTGAGGCAGCACAGGTAGGAAGGAAAATCACAGATGCTCAACCCAGCCCCTCCTCGGAGCCTTCCCTCCCTGCAAAGGAACCGACCCCTCGCTCCTTAGGCATACTTGTCATTAAAGTAAATTCATTCAACTTGAGCTAGAACCCTTCTCTCTTGGTCTACCCTATCGGCTCAGACTCAGGCCCCCATCCTCTGAGGTATCCTTAATCATTGCCACGGCCTCCAGCCTTGTTCTCCCCCAGAAAGCCATTCTCCTCATCACTACCTGAGCCCTCTTTCTAAAAGACATACCCAATGGCCTGAAGTCTCCCCATTCAGTGGCTTCCTGTTTCCCCTGGGGACCCAGGGTGATCACTTCTACAGTTTGGCCCAACTTTGATATCCGCTAATGCAGAAAGGCCAGATATAAATCAGGGATGCCCCAGGACATCTAAATCTCAGAAACATACCAAGCCATTTGTAGCTCGAAGTAGGTCCCTTGCATTGCATCTGTACTTATAGTCTTTCTTTTTTAGTTGACTAGTTTTTCAGAGAATTATGTATTTTTATGGGAAAAGCAAATTTACAGAGAGAAGGAGAGGCCAAGTTCCTCCATCCACTGGTTTGCTTTCAAAACGGCTGCAATGGCTGGAGCTAAGCTGATCTGAAGCCAGGAGCTTCGTCCGGGTCTCTCATGTGGGTGCAGGGTTTGAAAGACTTGGACTGTGCTGCTTCCTCAGGCCATAAGCAGAGAGCTGGAGGGGGAAGCAGTGCAACTGGGATTAAAAACAAGTGACCATATGGGATGCCTCTGCTTGAAGGTGGAGGATTAACCAATTGAACCATCACACCAGCCCCATTGTGTGTAATCTTTCAACCCAGAGAGCTGACTCCAGCCACATATCCATCCCTGCTGATAGAGCATTAAGCCCTTGTTGTCTCTCTTGAATGAAGTCATTCAGTTTCTAAACTAATTTCTCAATCTCATGTTCTCTGTCTCACAAATCATCCCCTGCTTTGCTCCAAGATGTCACTTAGGCCATTCTTCCACTTACATCCAAACACCTTCTGTGCATTTCCCACTCCTGTTCCAGTCCTCTGGCCCCACTCCACCCTCAAGCTCCTCCTCTATGTTGCTTTCTCTAAGTGCCTTAATACTCCCTGCTTTTTCTTGGCTCTTGGCACAACCTCCCACTCGCAACTATTCTGCCTAACGTTTGATTTATGTAATGTTTCGCCTTGCAATTGGTTGATCCATGGAGAATTATAGGAGACTTCACATTTGTGAGGAAGAATGCAATGAGAAGTTGTTTTTTTCTTTTTGGTCATGTTAGATTCGCCGCTCCCCAAAATGTTAGATTCACCAACCACCAGGAAAACAATCGTTCAGTCAAATACATGAAAAGAATTTAGGTGGCCTTTATTTCAGGGAACCACGGTCACCAGCTTCCCTTCCTCATGAAGCAAAAAGGAGTGGGCTGCAGAGGCAAGAGGAGCGTGGAAGAGACAGGGAAGGGACTTTTTAAACTCTCCTTAACACAGAAGCCGAAATGGGAGTCGCCTCGGCCCTTATGTGGTGGGGGGATGTGGGTCTGTGCCCCTCATTGGTGCAACAGTGGTTTCACAGCCTGAGGAGCCCACCAGAATTCTGCCATCCATTTCGGGTCTGGTTGGAGACAAACTCCGCCCTTCTCCATTTACCATGGTAGCCATCAGGTCACAAAATTTTTATTTGAAGTCAGAGCCAGCCCTGTTGTATAGCACATTAAGCTGCTGCCTGAAGCATGAGCATCCTATATGGGTACCAGTTTGAGACCAAGCTGTTTCACTTCTGAACCAGCTTCCTGCTAACAGCCTGGGAAAGCAGCACAGGCTGGCTCAAGTACTTTGGCTACTGTACCCACAAGGGAGACCAGAATTAAACTCCTGGCTCCTGGCTTTAGCCTGGCCCAAACGCTGGTCCAACCCTAGCCATTTGGGCACAAAACCAGCAGATGGAATATCTCTCTCCCCCTCTCTGCCTATGATTTTCAAATAAATAAATCTTTTAAAAGTTGAAAAAATGTTTTTATTTATCTATAGTGGAAAGACAGATTCACAGAGAGGAGAGACAGAAAGACATATCTTCCATCTGCTGGTTTGCTCCCCATATGGCTACAACAGGTAAAGTTGAGCTGATCTGAAGCCAGGATCCGGGAGCTTCTTCTGGGTCTCCCATGTGGGTGCAGGGACCCAAGGTTTTGAGCCATTTTTTTTCTGCTTTCCTAGGCCACAAGTAGGGAGCTAGAGAGTAATTGGAGCAGCTGGGACACAAACCATGAGTTTGTACCATGCCTCTGCCTTTTTGTTTTCTCCCTTCTCCCACCATCCCACAGTAGGACCTCAGAGAATGTAATAAGTGATGAATGACTTGATTTCTCCATCATAAAACTGAGCTTAAGGGCAGTTCCAGGATCTGTTCAAATCTCAGTATTCCAGAAGTGAAAGGCCAGCATCTTTGCCCTTCAGGGAACTCATGGTCAAGCTGGAATGTGTCATAACACTTGCAATGAATACAGCATATTCAAATGCATAGTGCTTACAGAAGTGGAAGTGGCCAGCAGATTCTGATAAGTGGGTAGTTGAAGACATGGAAACATTGCTTCGGGAGTAGGGTAGACATTCTAGTCAGGGGAATTGCAGGTACAAATTCATGCAGGCAAGAAGTAGTACATGAGGGCCTGACATGGCAGCCTAGTGGCCAAAGTCCCTGCCTTACATGCACCAGAATCCCATATAGGCACTGGTTCATGTCCCAGCTGTTCCACTTCCCTTCCACCTCCCTGCTTATGGCCTGGGAAAGCAGTAAGAACAGCTTAAAGCCTTGGGACCCTACTCCCACATGGAAGACCTGGAAGAAGCTCCTGGCTTCGGATTGGCTCAGCTCCAGCCATTGAAGCCACCTGCGTTGTGAATCAGTGAATGGAAGATCTTTCTTTCTGTATGTCCTTCTCTCTGTAAATCTGACTTTCCAGTCCATCCATCCATCCATCCATCTATCCATCCCCCCGAAAAGAAATAGTACAGGATTTGTGTTAGAAAGTTCAAGAGCATGGTATGGTTGGATGGTGAATGATGGGCAGTTCTTCAAGGGCTTGCAACTGAGTGGACTTCTGCAATAAGAGAGGTAATCAAAGACAAACGACCATCCACTGCATGATTCTATTGATAGGAAATGCACGGGGTGCGGTGTGGGGTGAGCGGAGGGAAGCAGCTTTAGAGAGACAGAAAGTAGCTTAGTGGCTGCCTGTCACTAGGGTTGGGAAAAAAGAGTGACTTGTAATAGGTACAAGAGTGATGAGAATGTTTTAAGATCACATTGTGTATGAGTACATTGTGTTGCCTGTATAACTATTCTGTTTTACAAAAAAATATGCTTAAAATGCCATGAGTACTTTCAGTTGAGTACCAGAATAGATAAATAAACAGTAGCTGAAAACCATTATGATGAATTTAAGAAGGAATAAAAATGAAATATAGCAACAGTTAGACATTCTGGGAGTATACTGACAATTGCTGGATTGTATGTTTAAAATGGGTGAATTGGGCCTAGCGCAGTGTGGCCTAGCGGCTAAAGTCCTCGCCTTGAACACGCCAGAATCCCATATAGGTGCTGGTTCTAATCCTGGCAACCCCACTTCCCATCCAGCTCCCTGCTTGTGGCCTGGGAAAGCAGTCAAGGATGGCCCAAAGCCTTGGGACTCTACCCGTGTGTGAGACCTGGAAGAGATTCCTGGCTCCTGGCTTCGGATTGGTGTAGCACCGGCCATTGCAGTCACTTGGGGAGTGAATCATTGGATGGAAGATCTTCCCCTCTGTCTCCTCTCTGTATATCTGCCTTTCCAAGAAAAATAAGTAAATCTTTAAAAAAAAAATTTTAAATAAAATAGATGAATTGGATGGTATACAGGTTATACTTAAATAAAATGTTTAAAAATAAAAGCCATCAAATCAATCTGGTTGCAATATGCTTTGCTGAGTGTGGACACAGTAGTGAGTCATCAAGTTCTGGTGCTAAGGCAAGAGCCCTGGAACTGAAGAGAAGGGTGGAAGTTGAACGCTAGCAGGTTGAATGCATGAAGCTGGTTTGCAGAAAGGAATGTGCAAGAATTATGGGAAAGTCTTAGGATGACACCCTGCACCCTGAATTCCATAGATGAGCAAGCAGTGGAGCCATCAGATTTGACAAGGTTTAGTACAGCCCAAGAGGGTGGGGGAAGAATGGTTGAAGCAAAGAATGAAGCACCCCTACCTCCTGTCTGAATATTCTATTTTACCCTTTCTTGTGCCCCCAGAGCTCAGCATACCATGCTGCAAGTACTGCCTGTTTTGATGCATGGGGCGGCCTGGAAATTCTGCTTTCCTGGGGTTCATACCCAGGGAGATCCTTGTCATGTTCATTCCCTTCAACTCCAGAAACTAATTGAGCACCCGGGAGATTCCTGACTGGTGAGAGAAGTGGGGTATTTGGGAATGGATGGCCACCAAAGCTATGGGGACTCTGGTCACGAACCCAGAGCTACTTTCTTAGGTGGTTAGCCCTCATCATCCTCATTTGGGCTCAGGCACTCACTGACAAAGCTGCTCCCTCCTGCTGCCCAGCCAGCCCTTCCATGAACCAATGATGTTATCAAAAATCTCAGGAGCCAATGCAGGCCTGGTCTTCTGCTGAAGTTCCCTGTTGCAGCAGCGATCTGCCTTGCAGCCTTTAAGCAGTCTCCAAACCATGTGGAGAGCAGGCTTATTCAACACGTGGCTAGATAAACCCCAGTTGGATGTCTTATAGCAGAACTGTCAGGGCCTGGCAGGAGGAAGGTGTAAAATTCTGGGTATCTCATAAGCTCCCTGGATGGTAGTACTGCTCTGTTACATGGGCACTGCTGTGGTGGAGGATGGTGATAGGGAGCAGGGACACCTGGGGCCATGCCAGCCAACATGCAGTCTTTAGTGACCATCTGGCAGCCAGAGTCCACCTTGAAATACCCCCTCCATGTGAGCACCCTTCTCTGATGCTCCTTTCCTCATCCAAAAGCACGGTCCTGCCCTGCCTCTAATCTGATTACCCCTTTGCACAACCTTCTGCCCCCAACCCCTATCCTTTCCCTATGACATTTTCACAGGACAATCAGTACTTAAACACTCTTTCCTCTGTCCTCCTGGGCACTCACCATAGTCTGATTGCTATAGGGATTGGTTGTTTACATGTGAATTTTTGAAGTACCCAGACCAAGTCTGGGAAGACTGATGACTTTTATGACACAGTAGATGCCCACATGGAGAAAACAAATCACTCATGAACAGAGCAGGAGGCCTCGATAACACAAACCAAAGCCATCTATGTTGGCTTTAGGAATGACTGCATTCCAAGTCTTTCTCAAGGGTAGATTTGGGCTCTGAGTTTGCCTTAGAAGAGGGGTCAGTCACTGCTTGACATCTTCAGAGATGTGGGGGCATAGTGACCTGCCAAGGCTGTGGCAGACTAAAGAGCTCTGGAGTTGGTACTGTAGACCACTCAAACTGCCAGCGAGTTCTATTCACTCATTCCTTAAGTAAACCAAGAGGCTTTTAAAATTTCTTTTTAAAACATGTGTTTATTTTTATTTTAAAGGAAGATTTATAGAGCAAAGAGGAGAAACTGAGAGAGAGAAAGAGACAGAGAGAGATCTTTCATCTGCTGGTTGACTCCCCAAATACCTGCAATGGCCAGAGTGTAGCTGATCTGAAGCCAGGGGTCCGGAGCTTCATCTGGGGTTTCTAAGTATTTGTTGGAGTCCAACGACTTGAACCATTTGCTGCTTTCTCAGGGCATTAGCAGGGAGCTGGATCAGAAGTGAAGCAGCCAGGACTTGAACTGGCACCTCAGGCAGAGACTTAACCTATTATGCCACACAGATGGCTCATAAATCTTTTTTTTTTATGATTTATTAAGTTTTTGAAAGTCAGTGTTAACAAAGAAGGACACAGAGAGACAGAGAGACAGAAAGATCTTCCATCATTCTACTGGTTCACTCCCCAGATGGTTACAATGGCCAGGACTGGGCCTGGTTGAAGCCAGAAGCTACATCCAGGTCTCCCACATGGATGCAGAAGCTCAAACACTTGTGCTACCTTCCACTGCTTTCCACAGATTATTAGCATGGAGTTGAATTGGAAGTAGAGGAGCTGGGACTTGAACCAGTGTCCATACAAGCTTCTAGCACTTCAGGTAGTAGCTTTACATGCTATGCCACAACATTGACCCCCATTAAACTAATTTTTATTGAACTCCCTTATGTATTAGACGCTGCACATGGTGCTAAAGACAAACCTATGAACAATATGGACACGGTTACTGCCTCTCCCTCACCAGGAGTGCTCATAGTTTAGTGAGGGAGATGGATATTAAATAATTACAAAAAGAGGGCCAGGTGTGGTTGCCTAGCTGCTAAAGTCCTCATACTGCACGCAGCGGGATCCCATTCAGGCATCAGTACTAATTCCAGCAGCCACACTTTCCATCCAGCTCCCTGTTTGTGGCCTGGGAAAGCAGTCAAGGACAGCCCAAAGCCTTGGGACCCTGCACCCGCATGGGAGACCCAGAAGAAGCTCCTGGCTCCTGGCTTCGGATCAGCTCAGCTTTAGCCATTGTGGCCACTTGGGGAGTGAATCATTGGACAGAAGATCTTCTTCTCTGTCTCTCTTACTTTCTGTATATCTGACTTTGCAATAAAAATAAATCTTTAAACATAACTACAAAAAAAAAAAAAAAACCCTGTAGTTCTACTAGGTAGCATGAAGGAAAAATAAGTCAATGTTCAGTGACTGTTACAGGAGAACTTGACTTAGCCTGATGGAAGAGAAGGGAGCTGCTCAACAAGGATTGACTCAAGTGACCTTGAGCTGAGATCATGAGTATGAACTAAACAGGATGCAAGTGGGAGTTACAGCTATATGGGAGTTCAAGGCAGTTTAGTAGGAATGTGTATAGAGCAGGAAAGAAAGCAAGTATGGCTGGAACATAGGAAGTAAGATGGTGATGAGCTGAGGAGTGAGAGGCAGGAGGTGAGATGAGGTGACTAGCTAGGAACCAGGTCACAGAAGGCCTTGTGGGTTGGGGTCAGTGTCAGGTACAGACACACTGCCTGCAAAGCCAGCATCTGATGTGTGTGCCGGTTTGTGTCCCAGTTATTCCACTTCTGATCTGGCTCCCTACTTCTGGCCTGGGAAAATAGCAAGGGATGTCCTCAGTGCTTGGGTCCCTGCATTCTCATGAGAGACCTGGAAGAAACATCTGAGTCCTAGCTTCTTGGCTTTGCTCTGGTCTAGCTTCAGCTATTGTGGCCACCTGGAAAGTGAACCAGAGGATGAAAGATCTCTTCACCCCACCCTTCCTCTCTGTAAGCTCTGACTTTCAAATAAATAAATAAGATTTCTTTAAAAAAAAAAAAAAAGAAAGAAAGAAAGAAAGAAACATTTTGTCGATCAAGGTATGGAACTTGCGCTTAAAATGGGTGAATTTTAAGCAGGGAGGGGGTGCAATATAATTGATGTCTTTAAGAGTCCATGACTCCTGTGTTGGTAATGGGAAAGGCAAGATGGAAGTGGAGAGGCAAATCAGGTGTTTTTGATGGTGAGCTGGCTTAGGGTGGTGGTTGTAGAGCTCTCAGTGAAAATTCAACGCGCTCATATTGCAGATGAGGAAACTGAAGCCTACATAAGGGGAGTGACTTGCCCAATGTCATCCTGCTTGCTGGTGCTATTGAGTCTTAAGAGTGAAGTCAGAGATGACTAGGTGGGTTCAAGTAGGCCAAACGCATTGGGCCATCATGGAAAATACAGGGTTTTGGAAGCTGATGCAGGTGCAGAACGTGCAAAAGGAGAGACATGACTCTGAACGGACAGTTGGAGTCAGCATCAGCCTCAGTTCGCTATCTCAATCCTGTCCAGTCTGACTGGTGCTCATCTTTGTGCTAAGTCCTTTCAGGGCAGATCTTTCCTGTCTCTGTGGTCTAACAAAGTGCTAAGCTAAGCAGGCCTGCCAGTGTTCCCTGGATCTCAAAGCAAGCAAGCAAGCAAGCAAGCAAACAAGCAAGCAAAACCCTCATGCTGGGCCACGTGTGGTCAGGAGGGAGGGGCACAAATGTCTGAGCTCACCTGGGATTGGCTGCTCTTTGACACACCACTTGTGTGGATAGCCAATCCCAGGAACCGCAGAGTTCTTGCTTCCCTTCCTCCACCCCTCCCTTTGCTTGCCCTTGTAAAAGCCACAGAACTTCCCTCCGTGAAGTGAGCTACGGAGAGAAGTTCCTTCCTGCCTCCACCCCACACCAGGCCCAGGGGAGCGGTGCCTTGCTCACAGGCCAAGGCAAAGGGAAATGAATGCTATGCTGTCCAAAACTGAGAGTATTCACTCCTTAAGAGAGCTAGTCTGAGGACCAATTAGGGGAGAAATGAAACCAAGTTCCCATCAGGGCTTTCTGACAGCATGGGGTACAGATGATCATAAAAATAACCCTAAGACAGGGAAATACCCCATCGCACAGGCCCCAGCTTCATGCAAGCATTTCTGCCCACTTACACGGCACTGGCTAGTCTGGCATTGCCACTTCCTCAATGGGCTCCAGCCAGCCAGGCCTCACCCCATTCATCTCATCTGCTTTAGGATGGTTCTTCAGGCAAGAGAAGTTTCGTGGTGGATTGGAAAAAGACCAGCAAACCTCTTCTAACCTTGGCTCTTCTGTTAGTGGGTTGGGCATCCTTCCTCCAGGCCCATTTCCCACTTAGAAGATGACAGAATCAGGTAAATGCTCTCCAAGGTCACTTTTAGTTACTGTATGCTAAGTGTTTGATAGGTGCTATGCACACATGCCCAGCTAAGCAGTTTACATTTCTTCTCTTGCTTAATACCTGCAACAGCTCCCCCAAAGTGATATTCTTAGGTCCAGCTCTGTAAACATAGCTTTTACAGATGACGAAACCACTGCTCAGAGATTAAACAGCTTACCCAAGAACTCACAATCACCCAGTGATAGAGCAGGATCTGGATTCGAGTTTCTCAAATCCCACATGCCACGCTCCTAACTGCTTTCCTACGTGCTGACTTACAAGCTCCTGTGCTGCCCAGATTGCCCTAGAAGTCCTCACCAGCTGGGGCCACCCAAGAGAGAGAATGATCCTACCATCTCATTTACACTTGTGCTGGCTTGATGTGCTTGCAGAAGTGAGTGGACATTTGGAAGCTGCGAATTCCCTTGTTAGGAGAAGGCCACTTGCAGTGATGTTCTGACCAGTGAGCTGCTGTCAAACTACGGGTTCTGGGCATTTCGATACAAGCAAGTGGGTACTGCCAGATGGGAAATTTAGCTTAAGGAATACCCATGATGCTCCTTTCTCCCCCTTTCCCTCCCTCCAGGATCAGGGATGTCTCAGAGCTCTTGGACAGGCTCTCGTTTCTGTACGTTAATGATATTAATGAGGGCAGCGGAGCCCTAGTGAAAATTTAATAGGCAAAGTATAAAAAATTTCACAGACTCTGTCTGCAGCAGTGCTTTTGAAGGTCCACACAAAGCCACAAGGGCTGCTTGGAACTCTCCTTCCAAGGAAATTATTAGCCTTCCTCATTTCTGGAGAGCGATGCAATCTGTTTATAAAAATGCCTAAATTAAAGGGAGAGGATCCAGTGCAGTTGGGGGTTTTCCACCATAATTCATCGGAGGCACTTGGTCAGGGAAATTTGAGCCTGGGGCCCACTGGGCTTCCTGACCACTTCCTGTCTCTAATAAGTTCAGGTTGTTTAGAGTTCAGCTCGACTTAACCCCTTGATGTCTGGGTGGATACTTCGTAGTTGAAGTCCATGAACTAGGTAAGGAACATCCAAAATTGGGCAATGAAGTAATTGTTTCAGTGTGGATGCGTCTATTGCAAGGATCAAATGAGATAATATATGTGTGTGAAAGCACTGTGTGAACCTTGAAGCCCAGTAAATAATTTTTATTGTTATTTTTCCCAATAACATGGCTTATTTATTCACAAGATGAATTCCTGTTCTCATTAGGAACCTTTGAACAAACCAAATTTGTACTTGTTGGGTCCTGGAAAAAGTATTAAACTTTCCTGGTACTTTCTCCTGTGTCTCTCAGGCTAATTGACACTTGTTTAAGGACCTTCTGATCTGCCTGCAGGCTTGTGAACTTGAAGAAAGACTAATTGGTTTATTGTTTCCCTTCAACAAAGAACCTGACAAGCCGAAGATAGAGGAGCATTTCCAGCAGTGCAGGGCCTGGTTTTGTCTATTGCTGTCCTGGAGATGTGACTGCTCAAAGGATAAGGTTGTGAGCTCATGCTTGAGGTACAATGTGGGGGGCCCGGGGGCATGCATCAGTCACTGGCAATCACGAGTCACCTAAGAAATGGAGCTGGGTAGTGTTCTGAGGGGAACTATATATATATATATATATATTCCCCAAAGCCAAGGGTGACTTTGTTACATTGCTGGTGGAAAAGAAAGATAATACAGCCCTTTGGAGTGGAATGTGACACTATCTCCCTAATTGTGTGTGCTTTTATCTTTTGAATCACCAGTTTCATTTCTAGGAATTTATTACCCACAACTTCCAAATATGGAAATGTGCATGCTCAAGTTACTCAAAGCAGTGTTACGATTGTAAATATTAAAAACCACCTAAATGTCCATACATACAAGAGTGGTAGTCACAGAATGGAGTACTATGCAGCTGTGAAAGAAAAATGCTGTATGAACTGAGAGGGAAAGCTTTCTGGGCTGTATAATTAATTAAAATAAAGGTGAAATGCAAAAACACATGAATCATTTTGTGTTAAGAAAGAAGAAATTTTAAAATAAATCATCTGTTTCTTTGTACAAAACATACTTACACACAAAGAAAAACCAGAAACTAACAGAAGGGACTCTATAGAATTGGTGTGTGTGCAGGGGACAGCACATAACAGGGGCTTAATAAGCTTTCCTTTCTATAAAAGATTTATTTTGTTTTTGTTTAAAAACAGAGCTACTTTAGAAAAAGGGATGGATGGAAGGAAGGAGAGAGAGAGAGATACCCTTTTTTACTCTCCAAATGGCTTCAACTGCCAGGGCTGGTCCAGGCTAAAGCTGGGAGCCAGGAACCCCATCCAGATCTCCCACATGGGTACAGAAGCCCAAGGACTTGAACCACCTTCTGTTAATTTCCCAGATGTATTAGCAAGGAACTGAATTGAAAGCGTAAGGATTTGGGGTCTGTAAAATTATAAAACCAGGGTTTTCCTCCTATTTCCATACCCTTCCTGAAGCATCCCTCTGGGGATGGGGAAACAAAGGGACAAAATCAGAGCTGTTACCATATCAAAAGCAAGGAGACAAGGCCTACAATCAACCTCATGTCTGGGTCACTAACAGAGGAATAGCGCTTTATTTTAGTTTTCAGCTTATCAGGATGGGAGAAGGAAGCCCCACAGCTCACTCTTTTATTTCTGGGCCAGGTGGTAGACATCACTGCCTAGTGTAAATAAGTTTTTTTCTTCTTTCCTTTACTTATCTCCTTTACCCTTTAAAGTAACTTCCCTCAGGATCCCAAATGGCTGTCAGTTCTAATCTTGGCGGCCCCACTTCCCATCCAGCTCCCTGCTTGTGGCCTGGGAAAGCAGTCAAGGGTGACCCAAAGCCTTGGGACCCTGTACCCATATGGGAGACCTGGAAGAGGCTCCTGGCTCTGAATCAGCTCACCCCTGGCCATTGCAGCCACTTGTGGAGTGAATCACAGGACGGAAGATCTTCCTCTTTGTCTCTTCTCATCTCTGTATAAATGACTTTCCAATAAAAAAAAAAAGAAGAAAATAAATTCCTTTGAGATGGTGTAAAAAAAAAAAAAAACAAAAAAAACTATGTCCTCTCCTCTTCCCCAGAAACAAGAATAAATAGCAACATTGGAAACAATGAGTTCACCCAGTTTTCCATAAACTTCAATCCTTCCCACCCTGATCAACCATATAATCGTCATAAAAAAATTTAATTTTTAAAAATTAAAAAAAGATACTAAGTCTACTGGTTCCCGGGTCTTCCCTCCCTTGGAGCCCCTTATTGTCACTAATACAGGAGACCTCTTTCTTTCTTTCCTAAATGAATCGTACTTTGCAAACTCGAGTTGTCCCCATGAAAATTCTTTCCTGTGAGACAAGAAACAAGGTGGCTTCCCGAATTCCCTGCAACAGAAGTAGAGCAGCCAGGACTCGAGATCTGGCATTGCAGGTGATAGCTTTACCCACTGCACCACACTCCCAGCCCCTGAGTTCAGTATTAAAGGAGTTAAATGTGACACACCCAGTGATTGCTTATATCGGTCTGGGGTTCAGTGAAGAGATCTAGGCTTTGGCCCTAGAAGCGACAACATAGGTGGAGGCTGAAAGGATGCGAGGGGATGAAGCCAATGTGGCAGCATGTATGATTTGAGTGAGAGGAGAAGAGATCAAAGAACAGCGTTCTAGGGACTACAAATGTGTAAGTGGAGCAGGAAAGGATGACATTAGGGAAGCACCTGCAAAGGAATGGTAATAGACACAGGGGGCAGACAAGAAATGGATAAGGTTAGGTCCAGCACAGTGGCTCAATGGGCTAGCCATTCCTCTTTAAGTGCCAGCATCACTTACAGGCACAGGTTTGTGTCCTGGCTGCTTCATTTCCCATCCAACTTCCTGCTTGTGGCCTGGGAGAACAGTGGAGGATGGCCCAAGATTTTGGGACCCTATACCCGTGTGGGAGACGCAGAAGAAGCTCCTGGCTTCTGGCTTCAGATCACTTCAGCTGCAGCCGTTGGGGCCATTTTGGAGAGTGAGCCAGCGGGCAGAAGATCTTTTTCTCTTGTCTTTCCTTCTCAGTGTACATCTGCTTTTCAAAAAAAAAAAAAAAAAAAAAAAGAATCTTTAAAAGCGACATGGATAGGGTCAAGGAGGCTGAGAGGGAAGGTTGCTTTGGGGTGAGTTTTTTTTTTTTTAAAGATTTTTTTTTTTTTTTATTACAAAGTCAGATATACAGAGAGGAGGAGAGACAGAGAGGAAGATCTTCCATCCGATGATTCGCTCCCCAAGTGAGCGCAACGGCCGATACTATGCCGATCCGAAGCCAACCTGAAGCCAGGATCCAGGAACTTCTTCCGGGCATCCCACACGCGGGTGCAGGGTCCCAAAGCATTGGGCCATCCTCGACTGCTTTCCCAGGCCACAGGCAGGGAGCTGGATGGGAAGTGGAGCTGCTGGGATTAGAACCGGCGCCCATATGGGATCCTGGTGCGTTCAAGGTGAGAACTTAAGCCGCTAGGCCACGCCGCCGGGCCCAGGGGTGAGTATGTTTACTGCAGCCTGGCTAGGGAGTGCTATAGCATTAGAAACTGAACAGTGTTCACTGAGTCTGGAATTGACTTTGGGCATTTGAGCAGATTCAGAGAAGTCCAGGGGATAGAAAGCAAAGTACAAGCACTGCATACTGAGTGGGAAGCAAGCAAGTGGAGCCAGTGAAGGAAAGCTCTTCTGCAAGAGTCTGGGCTCGAAAAGGAAAGAGAGAGGCAGAATGCAGTGGCAGGGGAGGGAAAGGGGGAGGAGGAAAGGGTGAAGTGGTAGATGGCAGCTTTTATGATAATAATAAAAAAACAAGTGGATCAGTTTTAGCATTAAAATCAGTAGACAGCTGACGCTGAAAACCTAGAGGAAGATGGAGTGGTGGTGGGAGGTGGGGCTTAGAGGACAGGTAGAGCTCAGAGGCAGCGGCTAGGGTTGAGTTGCAGAAGGGAGATCTGTGTTTGAAGGGTTACTTAGGAAAGCATTTTCAGTGTAAGACTGAAGCAATGAAGGCCAACTTATCAATGCCATGAATTAGGGCTCTCCGCAGACATGGGTAATCTGGTGTCATCCTCTGTTAGTTCAAATAAGACCCTGAGGCTTGCTCAAAGGCACATGGAAGGGACAGTGCTGACAGACACATACTGGTTGCTTGCTGGGACATGCCAACAAATACATTCTTATGGATTGGGATACATTTTAATATACATGGGAACCTATGGCATTAATCAAGGCAAAGAAAAGTCTCCCTTAAAACAAATGATGAGCTTTTACAACAAATACATGGAACCTAAATGAATGGATCTGTTGACTGTTAGAAGGTCTGAGAGCAGGACTAAAAGAAAGACTTAGGTTTTGTTCCTGGTGCTTGCTCTTAGGTTTCCCCTAGTCTTGAAGGTTCAACAGGACTTGAGCCAGAAGAAAGGTCTGCGTTTGGCAATAACACTGATCTTTCATGAAGCAGAGGCTTATTTATCACAGAGTTTGTACTGCAAGGCCGAATGCCCTGGGCTAAGATGTTCTGTCCCTTTACAGACAATGGAACCTGCAAGCTCCTCAGAAAAGTGCCCACAGTGTACTGGCTAAGAAACAGTGGCCTGACCCTTGCTCCACAGCAATGTGAGCTAATTTGGGCAGAGAGGCAAGATAGCTGGTTTTGGCCTAGGCTCTTTTGCAAGTTTGTTGTGTGGGCAAGTCCCTTCTTCTGCTTCACCTGCAGGATGAGAGCAGTGTACAGATCTCTCAGGGATTTGCAGCCCTAATGTTCTATATGTGGTGTGTGTGTTGTGTTTTAATTAATAAACTTTACTTTTTAGAGCAATTTTTTGTCTACAGTAAATTTGAGTAGGAACTATCAAGAGTCCCCATACGTACCTGGACCCCACTCATGCATAGCCTCCCTGACTATCAATATCTCACATGCTAACACTGGAACAGCATGGTAACAACAAGTAATACAACTAATGGCCCACATTATAACACCAAATCGATAGTTAACATTAGGATTCAGTCTTGGTATTTATGAGGGTGTTTGAAATGGTACACAAAATTACATTAACAGATGTTTACATTGTTGGTAAAGATTTTACCAACGCATGCATAGTGTTTTCATGAGGCAGACTCTCAGGAACTTGTTGAAAACTCCTTATGTACATGAAGGCCAAAATATTGTACATCAAACTGTTATCTTTTTTATAAAAAGATTTACCTTACTTTTTTTTTTTTTTCTTTAAAGGTGGAGTGATAGAGAGAGAGAAAATCTTCCATCTGCTGGTTCACTCCCTAAAGGGCCACAATTGCTGGAGCTGAGCTGATCCAGGAGCCAGAAGCTTCTGAGTCACCCAAGAGAGTGCAAGGGCCTGAGGACTTGGGCCATAAATAACTAAGTTATATTTTAATTCCATTTTCCCTCACAGACTTTTTGAAGGCCCCTTATTTATGCTGTGGATTATGATGATTTATAATGTTTGTCTACATCCTTCACAGGATCATATGGAGTTGTGTTACCTTAAATACAAAGCAAAACAAAAAGAAACAACAGCAACAACAAAACAAACCTCTATGCTCTACCTGTTCATCAATTCTACTCTTCTAATCTCTGATAACCAACGACCTTTTTACTGTCCCCATAGTTTTGCCTTTTCCAAAATGTCATGTAGATAGTATACAGCCATTTTGGATAAGCTTCTTTCACTTAATGATACCCATTTAAGTTTTCTTCATATGTTACCAGGGCTTGATAACTTATTCCTTTTTAGCACTCAACAATATTCCATCATTTGAATGGGCCACAGTTTATCCATTCATCTAGTGAAGGAAATCTTGGTTGCTTCCCAATTCGGACGATTTATGAACAAAGCTGCTCTGTGCATCCAGGTGCAGGTTTTTGTGTGGACAGAAGTTTTCAAGTCACTTGGGTAAATACCAAGAAGCATTATCGCTGGATGATATGGTAATAAGATGTTTCAGTTTATGAAAATCATCAAACTGTCTTCCAAAGAGACTCTATCGTTTTGCATTTCTGCCAGTTATGAAAGAGAGTCCCCATTGCTCCACATCCTTGCCAATATTTGGTGTTGTCAGTGTTCTGGACTTTAGCCATTCCAATAGATGGCTCATTGTTATTTTAATCTCCGTGTTTTAATTTGCAATTCTCTAATGGGATATGATGTTGAGCATCTTTTCATATGCTTATTTTCCATCTGCATAGTTTTGGGTAAGGTTTCTATTGAGATCTTTTGCCCATTTTTTTAGCCAGTTGCTCATTTTTTTTCTTTATAAAAATATTTATTTATTAGAAAGGCAGAGTTATAGAAGGAGGGAGAGACAGAGAAGGAGAGAGTTTTCCTCTGCTGGTTCACTCCACAAATGGCCATGATTGTAGGGGTTGAGCCAGGCCAAAGTTGGTAGCCTGGAACTTCATCTGGGTGTAGGGGCCTAAAGACTTAGACCATCTTCCACTGCTTTCCCTGGTACAGGGAACTGGATTGGAATTGGGGCAACCAGGACTTGAACCAATACCCATCTGGGATGATGGTATCACAGCTGGAAGCTTAGTTTGCTATACCACAACACTAGCCCCTGTTCTTTACCTTACTGTTGATTTGGTAAATGTTTGCTTATTATCATTTTACATGGAAGGCAGAGAGCCAAAGACCAAGAGAAAGAAAGGGATCTTCCATCAACTTGTTCACTCCCCAAGTCCCTATAATATCTAGTTTCCTATATGGGCTGTAAGGATCCAACCACTTGAATCATCATTTCTTGCCTCCCAGGGTATGCATTAGGAGGAATCTGGAATCATGATTCCTATCTGAATCACTGATATAGTATGTGGGTGTCCAAAGTCACTTCACTGAATACAGGCACTATATGGCTGAGTTGTAAGAGTGTTTTGTACATTTTGGTTAGCAATTCTTTATCAGATACCTTTTCCAAGTATTTTCTCACTGTGTGTGATTTGTTTTTCTCTTGACATTTTTTTTTTTCAGAACAGAGGTTTTTTAATTTCTATGAAATCTGTCATATTAATGATTTCGTTCATGGATTATGCAATTTCATGTTGTATCTCCAATGTCACCTTACACATGATCATCCACATTTTTCCAAGTTAAGTTTTACAAGTTTTATAGATCTACATTCTACATTAGGTTTGTGATCCTTTTTAAATTAACTGTTATGAAGGATGTGAGAGTTACATTTGATTTGTTTCCAATGAGAAATTGAATGATGAAAGCTTTTTAGCAGTTTGAATTAATTGCTTACATGGATAGGTCTGTTTTAGTTCTATGAGTTTTGAAAGACCGTGTCTTTTGAGGAATTGATTCATTTCATGTGTTTTATCAGCTTTGTAGGCTTGAGAGTCATCCATGGGGCAAGGGTAAGTGCTACAGTTCAATTGGCTAATCCTCTGTCTGTAATTGCCAACATCCCATATGAGCACAGGTTCATGTCCTGGCTACTCTACACCCCAATCCAGCTCCCTGCTTATGGCCTGGGAAAGAAGATGATACAAGTCCTTGGAACCCTGCACCTGTGTGGGAGACCCAAAAGAGGCTCCTGGCTCCCAGCTTCAGGCTGGCTCAGCTCTGGCTGTTGCGGCCATTTCAGGAGTAAACCAGGGATGAGGGATCTTTCTCTTGGTCTTTCCTCCTCTCAGTGAATCAGCAAAATAAGTAAATAAAAGAGAGTTAGCCATAATTTTTCTTCATTATCCTTTTTAATGCCCATGACATCTACAATAATATTCCCTTTCATATCTAACATTATTAATGTGTGTTATCCTTTAAAAATGGGTGTTTTATTTCAAAGGTAGAAAGAGAATGAGAGAGAAACCTCCTACCTGTTGGTCCACTCCCCAGATAGTTGTAAGAGCCAGGGCTGAGCTGGCTTTAAGCAGCTAGGGTTTGAACCAGTATCCACATGGGATGCCGACATTGCAGACAATGGCATATTTAACCCATTACACCACGTCACCAACCCTCTCTTCTTCTTCTTCTTCTTCTTCATTTTTTCCTTAGACTGGAAGCTTTAAAAAAATTTTTTGGCTCTTTTCTAAAGAATTGATTTTTGGTTTTACATATTCTCTTGATTTCCATATTGATTCTCTTCTTAATTACCTGCTTCCAATTTCATTGAAATCTACTCTAATTTTTAAAAAGATTTATTCACTTTTATTTGAAAGGCAGATTTTACAGAGAGAGAAGAGATAAGATCTTCTACCTGCTGGTTCACTTTCCAATTGACCACAACAGCCAAAGTTGAGCTGATCTGAAGCTGGCTGGTATCCAGGAGGCTCTTCTGGGTCTCCCATGTGGGTGCAGGGTCCTGAGGACTTGGACCATCCTCCATTACTTTTTCAGGCCATAAACAGAGAGTTGGATCAGAAATGGTGCAGCAGGGACATGAACTGGTCCTTATATGGGATGCCAGTACTTAAAGGTGGAGGATTAGCTTCCTGTGCCATCGACTTGTTCACTCTAATTTTTTTTCTAAGCATTTTGGGGTTTTCTAGGTATCTTTCTGTTATTGACTTCTACCTTCTGTTATGGTCCAAGAGCAGATGTTGTACGGTTTTTATTCTTTTAAATTTGTTAGTGTTTCATGGCTCCAAATGCAATTTATCTGGGTAAATGTTCCATGTTTGCTGGAGAAAAATGTGCATTCTGCTGTTCTTGGATAAGGTAGCTTATAGATGTCAATTACATCTAGTTGATTGATGATGCTGTTGAGTTCAACTATGTTCTTTCTACTCATTTTCTGTCTGCTGGATCTGTCCCATCTCTCATGGGAGGGGCAGGGGGATGTTGAGGTTTTCAACTATGAGTGGGCTCATCTATTTCTCACTGTAGTTCTATTAGTTTTTGCCTCATGTGCTTTGATGTTCTTCTACTAGACATACACACATCTTCTAGTATTGATACCTTTATTATGATGCTGTGCCACTCTTTAACCTTGCTTACTTTTGCTCTGAAGTCTGGTCTGTCTGAAATTAATATACCTAGTCCCACTTTGTTTTATTAGTGTTAGCAGGGTATATCTTTCTCCATTTCTTTACTTTTCCATCTAACTCCAACTGAATGTCTGAAATAGGTATTTTTTTAAACATTTATCTATATTTATTGGAAAGTCAGATATATAGAGAGGAGGAGAGACAGAGAGGAAGATCTTCCATCTGATGATTCACTCCCCAAGTGGCCGCAATGACTAGAGCTGAGCCAATCCAAAGCCAGGAAGTTTGAATATGGTATGCCCAGACTCAGATCCTTTGAGGAAATCTTTGTGCTGCTTTAAGTTCTGTGAGCTTTCTGGAGCTGGTGTCTAGTATCTGACATTACTTTGAGAAAAAAACTTTGGTCATGGAACTGGAAGTGGGCCTACTAAGGAAATTGTGGGCACCCCTCTGATGGGCTGCAGCTTCCACTGGTGAGCATGGGGACCAGGGCTTGGGGCAGGCCTCATTGGACAGGCAGTGGAACCTGCTGACATGAGTGTGGGCTGGATAGTGGGGTTGGTCAAGCTAAATTAGGTTCCAACACCCATTGATTAACGTACATGAGAGCTGAATAGGATGCGGGATGGACCAGATCACTCTGCTGCACATACCAGCCTATGCAGCACCTGAGGCTGGGGGTGGGCCTGGTGGGGGTTTCTGGGGGCTTCTCCAACTAGGCTGCAGGTCCTGCTGGTGTGCGTGAGGCCAAGTATACGGTAGTCAAAGCAGAGCTGGAGTGTAGCATCCATTGGTTTGTGTACGAGATAGGGCTAGGGACAGAATTGAGGCAGCAACTGCAACCACCAGTGTGTAGTATAAGCCAATATGGGTGACAGACTGAGCCGGACTCCATACTGGCTGGTACACACAGGAGTCAGTTCTGGGGTCACCCCTGGTAAGATTTCTTTGGGGACCAACCCCTACCCCCTGCAACTGGATCACTGGACTCAAAACTCCAGCCACAGGGAAAAAACACAGGATCTGTGGTCTGACTGTGGGGTCCATATGTCAGAACTGGGCTTCCTCATTTACTGAAGCCTGTGTAGGAGATAACATACCCAGATGCACATGGGAAACATGACAGCCAGTTCATTGAAGCCTGCAGAGGACATCTAGTACCCTTGAGGGCAGAACAAATTGAACAGCTTTCCTTGCCAAGTGTTGACAGTGAGTCTCTGGATGAGTGAAAATTCTAAGGTGGACTATGTGAGCAAATGGACTTAGGAGGGATTTGCTCAACCTTGGAGCAACGAAATCAACAGCATCTCAGGACTACCAAAACCACTTTAGCAGTACCCTTGGAATATGCTCCACATCGGGGACCCTAGGATGACATCGGGTGTTTGTCCCCCATCCCTGGGTATTGATGAGATAGGGCTGCTGGGAGTGGCCTTCTCCCCTTTTCTTCCAAGTTTCCCCAGATACGGAAAAGAAAAAGGAAATTGGGGGTAGTTGTTTCATGCACTTTCCACCATTCCTCAAACCTCCACACCCTAATCAGTGGTCCACATGGACATGCATCCTTAATTATGTAATTACCATCAAAAATAAAATTTAGTATAAAAAGGAAAAAAGCCTTGATCATTATTGATTCAAATATTTTTCCTATTCCTTTTTGTCTTGCATGTATTTACACCTTTTGTAGTTGTTGTATAGCTCTTGCATATTCTGATAAATACAGGTATCACAGTTGATCTTACCTCAAAAGCCAAAAAGCTATAGCCCTTGCATATTCTGTGCTCATTTTCCTTTGCAGTCTTTTTTGCTTGTCTTTGCAGCTTTGGAAGTTTATTGATTTATGAGAGAGAGTGGAGAGAGAGAGAGAAATCCTATCCATAGCTTTATTCGTTAAATGTCTGCAACAGGCAAAGATGAACCTTGTTGGAGCTTCTTTGGTGAAAGGAATCCAACTATTTGAGCCATGACTTGTTGCCTCCCAGGGTATACATTAGCTATAATCAGGAGCAGAACTATGCCTGGAATCTGGGCTCTCCAGTAGGGGACCCAGGAATCTTAGCTGTTGTATGTATCACTAGGACAAGCATCCAGCCCTGAAGGTTTCTAATGACATGCTCCCAGGCTCAGAGATTTTTTTCCTCATCATGTCTAGTCTTCCAATGAGCCTATCAAAGACATTCTTCATTTCTGTTGCAGTGTTTTTTTATTTTTATCTCTAACAATTTTCTTTGTTCGAATTTCCATCTCTCTACTTATATTACCTTTATGTTCGTACCAGTTGTCTCACTCTTCTGAATTCTCTAGCACATGAATCATAGAGTTTTTTTTAGATGCCTGGTCTGATAACAGCAACACCCTGCCATACCTAGTTCTAATTCTGATACTTGTTGAGTCTCCTCAAACTATGTTTTTGCTTCAAGCCTGCCCTGCAGTTTTGTTGTTGTCGAAAAGTAGAGATGGTATGCTGAACGGAGACAAATGCCATGAATAGACTTTAAATGATGTAGTATAAAGCGTGGTAGAAGGGGAAGTAACCTATGATCCTAGCTTAAGTGTCAGTTTTTTGGATGACACTGTGCCCTTAGACTTTGACCTTCACAAGTGCTTCTTAGTCCCCATCTTCCTTAGGTGGAACAGAATGGGCCAGCTGGGCATTTCCTTTCGCCCATGCAGAAGGCCCTAGGGAGCTGCTGTTGGCTGTGCCCTTTCCCCTTGTTGGTTAGGCTCAGCTAGAACTCCAGTAGACTGGGCTTTGGTCAGATAACTTTTCTTGAAGGTAGAGTTTCTTAAGAAGAACAGAATGCTCTGGGGTATGTTGACTTTTCTCCTCCAGTTTTGTTTTTTGTTTTTTTGTTTGTTTGTTTTTGTTTTTTGAGAACCTAGTAGAGCTCCTAGAGGGAAAACTCAGAAAAATATATCCTGTCCATGACTGTGGTCCCCCTGAACCTTTCAACTCATGGGCTTGTCTGCACTGAGCCTCCAGCAATTTGGAAGTACAGTTAGGGCTTCCCTATGCCGACACTGGGTTCCCACTCCTATGCTGAATTGCTGTCTTCCCTGGTTTACCCTTCAGTTTTTTTTTGGGGGGGGGGAGTGGGGATAGAGAAGGTAAGCAATTTGCCCTTTGATCTCATTTCTCTTGCAGCTCTAAGAAGAACTGCTGATTTTCAAGCTTGTTCAGCCTTTTACCTGTTTTTTCAACAGACTGGTGCCTTCCAACCTCCTTCCATGCTGGACCAGAAAACGGAAGTCTTTCTTTTTCCCCCTCTGCGTTTATTCACAGCTTATTTTTCTAAGTATACCATAAGCTCTGCAGGCACAGGGACTTTGTCTCATTCATCATATGTCCTCAGTGCCTAGTGTTGGGCTCGGCACACAGTATGCCAATATATGCTCAAGGAATACAGGAGGTACTGGGAACCAGAAGACCTGGGCTGAGCAATCCTGGGCAGGTCCCTTCCTGTCTGCTAACCCAAGCCACTTCTACTTTGGTGGTGTTCCTCAGTGTTTCTCTACAGCCTCACTGTCTCCTTTTAGCAGAGTATACCATCTGTGAGATCTGGAACCTTGCCTCTCAGTTGAGATTGCGTATTTAACAGCTTCTCTGTTTCTCTCTATTTGTTAAAATGAACAAGTGAATGACAGCATCTACAGAAGAAAGGGACTCACCTTGGCAATTTGGTGACAGGGATCTCTGATAACTTTCCCCTTGCTATGTCGTAACTGGGCGCCAGTGTGAGCTGGTTTGTAATACTGCTAAGACTGCTTAATGCCCTTCTAGATGACAGACCAAAACAGGCCACATAAGTTTAAAATAATCAGAAGGGTATGGAATAGCAACTTACCAAACCTTGGAACTCAGCAGTTCCCCTTCATGTTGCCCAAGGGAGCACAGGCTGTGTTCCAACATGTGTGTGGGACAACAATTTGAAGCTTGATGTTCAGCCCTGCGAAACCACATCGACTTATGTAATGTGACCCAATTCCTTGGTTTTTCAGAGAACGGGGTGCGCGCGCATCCAGGAGAAGAGAATGCAGTTATTTACCAGTTTCCTCCTAAGGGCAAAACAACAGAATGTTCAGCATTCATGGGCGGGGCCGTGGTTGTGTTCTGCCTGAGTAATTCTTGTTCGCTGAATGGACACAGTCAGGTGCTTCCACAACCCTGCCTGGCATCACAATGGGCCCTGCCCAGAGGCAGGAAAAGTGTTCTCTTTAAGGCCCGGCTTCCCCAGCAGTTTGCAACAATGCTCCTAGTGTCCCACTTTGGCAGGCTCCATGAGGAACAAGGGAGGCCATCAAGTGGTAGGACCTTCAAAGGCAAGTGCAGATAGAAAAGTTCAACTCCCCCTCCGCATGTCCCATACAACAGTCACAGGTCCCAAAGAAGAGCCCTCTTGGTTTTTCTTGTTTTGTTTTGCTTTGTTTTGTTTTGTTGCCTTGACCTTTTGCATGGTAGAGGCTGCTGGGCTGATGCTGGTGTTTTGGGAGGGAGGAGATGCTTGTGGGAAGGGAGCACCAAGGCCCTGGGTAGCAGCACTCGTCTGTCTGCCTAAGGTTACAGCAAGGCGGAAGGCTGGACACAGATGCTGTGCATCCATGTCTGGGGAACTGGGGGACGGGGTACTGAGGAGTTTTTACTTCTCACTCTCCCCATCCCGCCCCCGCCCTGCAACAGCTCCTAGCTTGGCAGAAAGCTATCTCTCCGTGAAAAATACTACCTTCAGATGAACATCTTTCCCACACTGCTTGTCCTAGGTGAGAGGTTAGAGTGGAAGTCAAGGTCATTGGCAGCAAGACTTGGGGCTAGAGGATTCTCCAGGCGGCCTCTCCCTGTTGGAAGATTTTTTTTTTTGATTTGAAGATTTATTCCTTCTTATTTAAAAGATAGAGTTGCAGAGAAAAATGAGAGGGGGGAGAGATGGAGAGAGACAGAGAGAGAGAGAGGGAGAGAGAGAGAGACATATCTTCCATCTGTTGGTTCACTCTCCAAATGGCCACAATGGCCCCCAGGGCAGGACCCGGCTGAAACCAGGGACTTCATCTACGTCTCCCATGTGTGTTCAGGGGCCAGACACTTAGACCATTCTCTGCTGCTTTCCCAGACACATTAGCAGGGAACAGGATGGGAAGTAGAGCATCTGAGGTTCAAACTGATGCCCATATAGGATGCTGATGTCACAGGCAGTGGCTTTACCCACCTACCCATAGCACTGCTTCTCTGCCCCCTAGATTGAAGGCTTGAAAGTTCTATATAGATGTTTTCTTTTTTAAAAAAAATGTACTTATTTCTATTGGAAAGACAGATATATAGAGAGGAGGAGAGAGAGAGAGGAAGATCTTTCATCTGTTGATTTACTCTTCAAGCAGCCACAATGGCCAGAGTTGGAGCCAATCTGAAGCCAGGAGCCAGGAGCCTGTTCTGGGTTTCCCACACAGGTGCATGGTCCCAAAGGCTCTGGGCTGTCCTCAATTGCTTTCCCAGGCTGCTGGGATTATAACCGGCACCCATATGGGATCCCGGGCATGCAGGGCAAGGACTTTAGTCACTAGGCTACTGTATCAGGCCTTGTAGACGTTTTCTTTTACAGTCACAGGGATGGGAGGTAGGGGAAGAATTGCTGGGGTTTTGATGTTAGCTACTGAGACCTAACATTAACTCCAGACGACAGCTTCTTCTAGGGATTATTAACTCCTCTGTCTCTATGAGGACAGTTAAGAGGATAGACTATGCTCCCAAGTTCCGGAATGGAATTTGTCTGCTAAGAGGCCTCTCAGGTCACCATTCTGGGTAAACAGTCCAGCGGCAACAGCAGAGATGACCCCACCTCCAGGGTTCAGCTCTAGCCACTCTGTTCCCCAGGTCCAGGATGGCACCGGGCAACCAGCTCTGATGCCCTGGAGTTAGTCCCTCCCCTCACAACCTTCTTCTTAAGCTCATTACTGTACTTTCCCTGCTTTTCTCTTCCCTCCTTCTCATCTCTCAGTACAGCCAAGAACCTGGAGAAGAAACTGCTGTTGGCAGTTTCTCCAGTGACTGTTCTTATCCTTTGTAGAACAAACTGGAATTTGTCTGAGGACGGTATTATGCCTCCTGTTAAGTTATAAGCGGGTAGACTAAATTCTAATCAATGAAATGTAAGCAGAAGTGTTATGAAGTATTTATGGGAAGTTTTCTCAAAAGAGAGAAGCCATATTTTCTTCTCCTCCCTTTTTGTTGCTACCTGGATTTTGGACAAAATGGCTGCAGTCTGAGCAATTGTGTTGTGCCCTGAGGGCATATGCTATATATGGTTGACAGTAAACTAAAAGAAATGTGGAGCTCTGGTAACTTTATAGAGCCACCTGATCAACCCTGGATTGTCTAACTTCAGGCTTCTCTTTTTGCAGAGAAAAGTGTGGTCAGAGCTAATTCTAACTAATATTATACTTCTCCCTAACATGAGACAGTGGCTTTACAAACAACTCCACATAATGTCCTAAAGCATTATGGATTAAGAATATAGATATATGGATGAAGATAAGCATTTATTTGCCATGTGGGCCAACATTGTGGGTTTTGCTTGTCAACAGGCACAGGAATACCCACCCCAGGCTGTAGGCAGTTTCCCTCCACAGTAAAGCTCCATGGGGACCTGGATCATGTCTCAGATTTCCTACGAAGTCCCCCAGAGCTTGCCTGGTACCCAACACAATTAAGTAAGTGTCAGATGCTTGACTCCAATAAATATTGTTGACAGAATAAAGCCACTAACATAAGCAACAGGCCAGTTCATTTGCATCATTGGAGTGATTTGGGAGAATTGCACCCTCCCCCACCATCCCCACTCAAAATTGTCTTCTTTTCTGACCTGCCGTCCATCTTGCCAAGTCCAAGAAAGTGGATTGTTACATGTGTGGGATCCTGAGTCTGTTCTGAGGATGTCGAAGTGAGCATACAGATGGGGTCCTCCCCTTGAGGGGCTTCCAGAAGCAAGTGAGCAAAAACATGTGCACAGAGACCTGCCACCTGGGGCTCCTGCAGTGAGAGAAGCTGCTATGCAGTGCTGGGCAGTAAGACGAACCTCCAGAGTACAGTAGCAGTGAGCAGACAGGCAAGGAAGAAGCTGGGGTGCTGGTGGGGGCATTGTGAGTGGCAGGAACCACATATGAAAATGCTGTGCGGGCCATCTGCGGAATGAAAGTGGATCAGTGGGGACCAGGGCCTGGCTAGGACAGTGAGCCACAGGCCAAGCAGGCTGGGGAGGTCAGCAGAGGTCAGCTCACACAGGTAGGTGCTGGCAGGGTTAGAAGAAGGAGTTGGGACTTTGTTCTAAGGAGAATGATAAGCCATTGATAAGCTTAAAGCAAGGGAACGTTGTGATCTGATTTTATGTTCAGGAGGTCACTGTGGTGACTGCGGTGTGGGATTGGACAGGGTCCAGAGTGGAAGCAGGGAGATCAATGTGTGAGGCTTCTGACCTCTTGGAAAACAGAGCAAGTCGTGGCATGGGGGCCAGGGAGATAGGCAAGGCTTGGAGGGG
Organism: Ochotona curzoniae; assembly: GCF_017591425.1. NCBI lineage: Eukaryota > Metazoa > Chordata > Mammalia > Lagomorpha > Ochotonidae > Ochotona > Ochotona curzoniae. The sequence goes on along the minus strand of NW_024467087.1, from coordinate 31,770,799 downwards.
GTATTTTGGAGTCAGAGTGGGCCAGATTGGGTGACAAATGAGACTGGCAGGGGAGAGGAGGAATCATGGTTTCTAGCCTGAGCAGGTGCATAACTGGAAGGGGGAGAAGGGGGAAGGAAAAGCGGCAGAAGGAGGTAGGAGTCAAGATTTGCATTTTCTTCCTACAGAGATTGTCATAGTCAGGAGACATAAGTGTGGAGCTGCCAAAGGGGTGGCTGCAGAGCCAAGTCTGGCGCCCAGAGAAGTACTGAAGACCAGAGCCGGAAGTATGGGCATTGTTAGCTTGGCCAAGTTACCCACTTCCACCCTGGGGCCTAGATGGAACTGACCAAACAGGGAACAGACAGAAGGTAGAGTGGATGCCAGAGGCTACTGCCAATAGGGAGGGAGGGAGAAGCCTGCACAAGTGACAGAGAAGAGGTCAAAGCATTGTTTATATACTGGCTGTCAGCCCTCAGAGAATGTTCTGGAGTTGGAGGAGGCTGATAAGTCACACTTCTGCCTGAAATCACAATGGGTCAAGGAGGGGTTGAGATGCACGTAACAGATAGAAAACTACGTGTCCATTCTCACGTGTGTCTTCTCCAGGGAGATAGGAAATCAGCTCTAGGAGTACAGAGGTCACATCTGGCCTGGTCAGGACTGCAGCCTCCCTGCATGACACAGAGGTGGTGCCAGTGTCTGCTGAGCGAGTAAATGGATATGGAGGCCAATACGGGAACAGTCATCACAGATCATGCAGGATTCACCAGAGCTGAGGTCCCAATCCCATGGCAAATGCCATCAATGAATCTGGGAATGAGGGGGCAACAGGTTGTTTCCCCCAGATAATTTCATAGTGCACAGTTACACAGAGAAGAGAAACATCACAGAGATCTTCCTTCTGCCACTTCACTCCCCAAATGGCCACAATAGCTGGAGCTGAGCTGATCTGAAACCAGGAGCTAAGAGCTTCTTCCAAGTTTCTCATGTTGGGGCAATGGCCCAAAGCATTTTTACAGATGCAGACACTGAATCCTGGGGTAAGGTGAGCCTGAGAGGGAATCACAGCGGAAGGCTTACCCTGGCTCTGATGTGTGTTTCTCTCTTTGGACCTCACTATCCTCATTGGGAAGATGAGGTGGTTGGAATAATGTGTGGAGCCCTGTCCAGCCCTGCAGCATGCTATGGCAATTTTCATGTCCCAGGTGTGATGCAACTCACTAGGCCATTGCTTGTACCTCCAGATGTCTCTACAGTGGTTAGCTTTGCACTTGCAATGACTGGGTTCTCAACCATAGGTGGTGGCAAGGACCTGACATGTTCAGGACCCACACACCTAGTTTTGGGTGATGAATGTTCCCTGGATTATTAGATATTAATGGCATGTTCAGTGTAACAACAGTCATGTAGATGAGTGAGGACCAGTGAGCTGGGGTCAGTTCTCTTGCCACCCCAAATCCCAGACATCTCTTTCCTTCCTTTCCTTTTCTGTTGTATCTGCACCAATCATAGGTCTTTCAGAGGCAATCCTGTTTCCTCCGCCCAGGCAAGGCAGCTTTCGTAGCAGCCACCTTCCTCTCTCCTATTCTGGTCGGGTGACCCAAAGCCTGTAAATGTGTTGCTTGATGCAGACAGCCACATGAGGCTCATGCAACGAAAAAGGCTGTCTGCTTCTGCTGCTGTAGCTCCTGAAGCATAGGCTTGCTGGTTTCTCATGCTCCAGTCCCCAACTTCACACTCTTCTTCCCTCAGCCAGCTACGAGCCATTTCCCTGTGCAAATGCATTTATGCTTAGCCCAGCCAGCCACCAAAATTGGAATTCCTCTTCTCTCTGCAAAACTTCAGCCCCTTCCTGTAGCCCTGTGTCATACTTTTCACAGTGCCAGTTTAGGATGATGACAAAGTCTTGGAGGTGGGTGGTGGTCATGGTTGCACAACAATGTAAGTGTATCCAATGTCACTACACTGTTTACTTAAAACTGGTGACAATGACAAAGTTCATGTGATGTTTGAGCAGTGCTTCAAAAAGCCTGGGGCGGGGGAGGGTGCGGGAGATAGGCACTGTAGCATAATAGGTTAAATCTCCTCCTGGAGCACCAGCATCCTGAATACTTATGTGCCTGTTTGGGTATTGGTTCGCATCTCGGCTCTTTCACTAACCATCTAGCTCCCTGGTTGTGGCTTGGGAAAGCAGTAGAGGATGGCCCAATGATTTGGAGCCCTGTACACAAGTGAGAGACCCAGAAGAATCTCCTGCCTTTGGATTGCCTTAGCTCTTGCCAATAAAGCATTTTGGGGAGTGAACCAGCGGATGGAAGATCTCTCTCTCTGTTGTCTCACCATCTGTCTATAACTCTGCCTTTCAAATAACAAAGATAAATAAATCTCAACAACTGCAAATAAACTCTTAAGGGCCTTGGGAATGTGAACTATGAAAAAAAGCATGCATGGATTTCCAAAGCATGCAGATAATTAATTTCATTCCATTTTCTGTGAGCTTTGTAAAGTCTGTTGTGTATATTAGAGCAGGCTCATCATTATCACAAAAACCCACATGACAAACAGCTTCTGTGTCACCCCTGACTCATGGCCACACCACGCTCTCCTTTGTGAGCCTCTTGGCCTCCAGGCCCTGCTGGTGTGTTCACACAGGGCAGGCCTCTCCAGCTGTCCCAGACCCCAGCAATGCTAGGGACTTAGGGTCATTCAGTTCATGAACCCTGTCGCCTTCTTTCCTCTGGGAGTTGGGCTCAGAATCTACATCTGTAATCCCGTTTGGTATGGATGGACTGCAGATCGCAATTGCAGAAACATTGCCTTGCAGTGGCCTTTGGCTTTGTCCCCCACCCCCTTCCTTCCTATAGGCCCCACTCCCTATCCCAGCTGGTCTGCATTACCTCACACCTGGGTGAAAGCAGCAGCTGGTCTACCAACCATCTTTTCCCCATTGCAGCCCCTCCAGCTGCCATGGCCCGTCTCCCACAAATACCTTTTACATCACATCACTTCCTTGCCCAGGACCTGACCAGGGCCCCCTGAGACTGATCAGACCCTATCTACAGTGGTCCAGCTGTAAGCCAGTGAAGCCGGTCTCCCGTGCTACCTCTTTTTCTCTTCAGTGCCACCCCTCAGGGACTCAGTGGCTCTTTCTTTTCCTCTCTTCTTCTTCTTTGGTTAACTCTTCTGCCAATTTGTAAGATTGAGGTGGTCTCCTTTCTGCCTGCTCTCCCCAACCTCACGCCCTCCACCCCCCCACCCCCCGAACCCTTCTAGTTACAACCCTGTTTTTTCAACTTCTCCAGCTCACGTCTGGGCTCTGCCAGTCAGTAGCTGTGTGAATTTTGGCAAGTTGCTTAAACTCTCTGTGTCTTGGTATTTTCACTTACTCATCACAATGAGGATCTTATGAACACAGACCTCATACATTTGTGGAGAGGATGAAAAGAGGTGATGGGTGTTAAAGGATTTAAAACAGTGTAAGTGGCAGGTAAGTCCTAGCTGTGGTTATTAGCAAGATCCTTGCCTCTTGCATTCAGTTCCTTATTGGCAACTATCTCTACTTGGAATAGCTAACCAAAAGGGTTCTCTGTTAAACTTTGCTGGATCTAGTGGAGCTGGTTAAGTATTATGTTATTTGGCTTTCAGTGAACTTCTCTGCAGGAGACAACCTGAGGAACCGGGTTGTCTGTGAAATTCTGATTATGCCCGTTAATTTCCAACCAGCCAGGGGAGGAGGAGGAGAGACTTGCAAGCTAGATTTTTTTTTTTCAGAAGAAGCAGAATGATGTTAGGACAAATCCATACAACCTTAAGAGACAGCAGGGTGTGTCCCTTCTTTCTCCCTACAGCCCAGGTCCTAGTGGCCCTGCCTCCTCAGCTGCTCATGCCAGACTTGCTTCTTGGAGCTCCCATTGGAACACTACCTTAGTGGCTGTCTTCAGCTAGACAGCGTTGAACCTTGTACCTCCAGAAGTTCTTGTCTGTAAATTATCTATCCCCCACATTTGTGTCCTAGTTTTCCTTTCTGACTGACACAACTGTATGTATTTCTTGTGTACAATGTGATATATTGAAATCCATACATATTGTAGAATGGCTAACTATAATTAATAAATTATGCATTGCTGTTGTAGATTGTTAAAACATTTATTTATTTTTATTGGAAAGGCAGATCAGATTTATGGAGAGAAGGAGAGAGAAAGATCTGTCTGCTGGTTTACTCACCAAGTGGCCTCATCGGAGAGAGGTGATCCGAAGCCAGGAGCTTCTTCTGGGTCTCCCACACGGGTGCAGGGTTCCAAGGCATTGAGTCATCCTCCACTGCTTTCCCAGGCCACAAGCAGGGAGCTGGATGGGAAGTGAAACAGCTGGGACATGAAACAGTGCCCACGTGACATCTTGGCACTTGAAGGTAAGGATTTAGCCAATTGAGCCATTGTGCTGGACCTTGTTGTTTTTGAACCCGGGTCTATGATTCACTGACAAATGCAATGGATACTTTTAAAGAAAAAGTCCCACTGAATTCATAGGTACTGTGAAGTATTTCTCCCTCTTAAGAGATCAACTCAGAGTCAAGGGAGGTCTGAGAATATTTTAAATTTTTAGGCATTGATTTTATTTGAAAGACAGAGCAAGCAAGAGAGAGAGAGAGAGAGAGAGAGAGGAGAGAGAATGAATTATCCCCCATCTTCTTTTGGTTCACTCCCCAGATATCAGCATCCAAGTTGCACAAAGTTGAAATCAGGAGCCCAGAGTTCACTCAGGGTCTCCCAAATGGGTGGCAGGTTCCCAAGTACTTGGGCTGTCATCTGTTGCCTCCCAAGGTGTGCATTAGCAGCAAGATGGAATGTAGAGCTGATTTGGAACTTTAATCCAGGAACTCCTATATGGGATGCAGGAGTCCCAAAGAGCATCTTAACGAATGAACCAAATGCCTGCCTCTGAGAATGATTTGACATTTAAAAGAGGTCCTTCTACAAAACCCACTGGCCTGCATATGGTTTAGGGGGAGAGCCAGGCTTGGCTAAGTGACAATATTCATTGGTGCATGCATGAACCAGAGTGTCTGCAGGCTGTTTAGAGTGCTGCAGCATCAGCTGGCAAATGGACTGCAGGCAAGTCCTGTCAGTCTGGACCACAGTACCACCTAGAAAATAAAAGATCCGGGGCTAGGAATGGGCTTAGGAGGGAAACTGTGGGCACTCTTCTAATGGGCCGCAGCTCCTACTGGTGAGCAGGGGGACCAGAGCTGGGGATGGACCTGGCTGAATAAATGTAGCACCCACCAGCACAAGTGTGAGCTGGATAATGGGGCCTGTTGAGCTGAGTTAGGCTGCAGCACACATTGATGTGTAAGACAGCAAAATAGGATACAGGATAGACCAGACCACTCTGCTGCACATACCAGCACACAGAAACCAGGGCTGGAGGTGAGCCTGGTGAGGGTTATTGGGGATTGCTGAGTGTGCTGCAGGCCCCACTTGTGTGTGTGAGGCCAAGTATATGGTAGGCAGGGTTGAACTGGAGTGTAGCATCCATTGGTTTGTATATGAGATAGGTCTGGGGACAGTACTGATCCAGAAACTGCAATTACTAGTGTATAGTGTAGGCTAATATGGGTGATAGACTGAGCCGGACTCCATACTGGCTGGCACATATAGAAATCAGTTCTGGGGTCACCCCTGGTAAGGTTTCTTTGGGGATCAACCCCAACCCCTGCAACTGGATCACTGGACTCAAAACTCCAACCACAGGGAAAAAACACAGGATCTGCGGTCTGACTGTGGGGTCCATATGTCAGAAATGGGCCTCCTCATTTACTGAAGCCTGGGTAGGAGATAACATGCCCAGATGCACATGGGAACACATGACAGATCATTGGGCCTGCAGAGGACATCTAGTACCAGGCAGAACAAAACGGATGACACTCTTGGCCTGGCTTCGACAGCAAACTTCTGGGAGAGTCGAGACTCTGACGTGGACTATGTCAATGGACTTAGGAGGGATTTGCTCAACCTTGGAGCAATGAAATCAACAGCATCTCAGGACTACCAAAACCACTTTAGCAGTACCCTTGGAATATGCTCCACATCAGGGACTCTAGGATGACATCGGGTGTTTGTCCCCCATTCCTGGGTATTGATGTTATTAGGCTATTGAAAATAGCCCTCTCCTGCTTCTCTCTCTCTCCTTTTCTCCTAGAAACAGGAAGATAAAAAAGGAAGACTAGAAGCAGTTGTCTCATTCACTTTTCCCCCATTGTGACCCTTCCTAAGCACTGGTTCACGTTGGTATACATTCTTGTCAACTACGTAAATATCATCAAAAAGAAAACAGATCTATTCTGAGGGGGGGGAAAAACCAATAAAACGACCCCTTGTTAGAACAGCCATTTGGCCTAACAGTTAACACATCACATCCCATAGGAGAGTAGCCACATCAGGACCCAGCTTGGCATTCCAGCTTCCTGCTAACACGGACCCTGGGAAACCAACTGAAGAGACAATCTTCCCGTCACCCAAATCCAAACCTGGGATTGTGATCCTGCTTCTTAGCTCCTCACTGAGCTCCCCACCCAGCAGTTACAAGAATCTGGGGAAGTGAACCAGAGGATGGGAGCACCCCCCTTCTTCTCAAATAATAATTGAAAAAAAAATACAAATATAAATAAATAAAAGGGGTCCTTGTGACCACAAAGGTCGGGAACAATCCCCAAGGGGATCTGTAGGAGCACTGAGATCTCTGGCTGTGTTTTCTTGTCTGTCAAATAGAGGTAAATCACAATGGGCTTCTTTTTTTTTTTAAGGGCAGGAAATAGAATGTTCCGCATTCAGGAGGGGCACAGAGCAGTGCTCTTGTGATCCCTGTGGTTGTGCTGGGAGGGCTGCCCGATTGGACAGCAGATAGGGCTGGGGGAGACACAACTCTAACTCTGCAGGGGAGGCTTACTGCTGTGGTCTCCTTGTTCTTTACCTTTCCTGCAACCAGCAGGATGCGCTAAGGCCGGAGCCTCCAAGCCCATGAAAGGCTTTCCCAGAGCAGTGTGTTCTTCTGCCTTTCTCCACCCCAGTCGGCTCTCTGCGGAACAACAACAAGGAGCTGCCCTATATGTGACTAACAAACATGTCAAGTTCCTCTTATCTAGTCTACTAACCGCTGTGGCTTCAGAAGTTGCAATGTTTGTCTCTGTTTAGTCGCGGTTGCCTAGGAAACCAAGTTGTTCTCTCTTCTTTACCACTGTGTGACTATGTGACAAGGGTTTTTTTTTTTTTTTTTCTTTCCCTTTCTTGTACAGAAGGACTTGCTGGCCAGAGAAAGACCACTAACAAGGTAGACAGGGAGAGAAAGGGCTGAAGGACTTGGGGGTGTTGTTGGGATGTTATCTAGGTTTCTCTCTTTTTTTGTTTGTTTTTGTTCAACTGGAAGTTGGGTATGGGGCATCAACAGAAAATGAGTCGAATAGTGCAAGTTTCACAGCTTGATTTGAATCAGGGGATATGTTTTGTGAGTAAATTGGAATTGGGAGAGCCAAGGCCAGAGCATTGGAGTATGGGGGTAGTAGGTGGGAATTGCTGCCTGTGGGCTATAACTGTGTTAGTCCAAAGGTTGTATTTGTACCTGCAGTGTGAGATCTGTGTGCCACGATTAAAACAGTAGGAATGAAAAATAAATTTTTTCTAAGGAAGAATTTTGATGACTGGAAAGGAATAGGGCCATGGATGTGAACTTTACAGAGAAGGTAACGTCATTTTGACTACACTGAGGGCAGGGACTGGTGCAAGGGAAGGAGTCAGGACATCTTGGTCACCTTTAGATTTGCTGCTCAGAAAAAGCACATTTTATTCAATTTCAAGTGGCAAAGGGATAGATTCAAGCTGTCACAGGGAGTTGAAATTGAATGGAGTCACTTAAATGGAGGTGGCAATCTTTTTTGGAGTATTGGGCTTAGAATACAGTTCAGAGGCCAGAGCGGGCCCAGGATGGGGTGTGCTAGAGGAGACACTTAATGCTTATCCAGAGCTAGTGGGATATGGCAGGACTGCAGCTGCGGGAGGCATGGAACTGGAATGTGATGGGCAATGAGTCCCAACAAGAAGCAGAAGAAAGCTCGAGGCAGGAACCTTAGACTTGGCCTTGCCCCCAGTGGCTGGTGGGTTTTGTTAGCAGAACCTTCAGCAGTGCCTATGGAACAGCAGGAATCGGGGGCTTCTTTCCCTGAGTGGGTGGGGACAGGGACCAAAGAGGGCAGGTGGCTTTCCACGTCACAAATTCTCCTTTTACTCACCAAGGCTCTCTTAGCTTCCTTGCCAAAGTCAAGAGTGTCACATGGATTGATATTAAGGGAATACATCCAATGATTGTGACAAGTGTTTTTGAACGAGGAAAAAGCCCTACTTGTGATTTTGTCTTTCCTCTTCTTGGTTCCCCACTTGCACATTCTGCTTTTTCTTTTGGGCCTTCTTGAGGGTATTCCACCAATGACGCTGCTAAGCTGAAGCTGTTTGCTAGCAATCACCTCACAACACACTCCCACACTCCTATGAAGTAGAGGAAATGATGCGGGGCTGAGTGTCAACTCCCAGAACAGCTGTGTAACTCTGGGCAAGTCTCTCAACTGGCTGTGTCTCAGCTTCCTTCCCCACACAGTGAAGAGTAGAGTATGTCCTCCCTAAGGGTACTGTGTAAATGATACAAACTCTTGGGGTGTATCATGGTTACAGCAATGACGTGATACTCCAAGAACATTTAGAGAATCAAAAAATCAACCCCCTCCCTCTGAAGTAGCGCACTGTCCTGCCCAGATAGTTCACTCACTCCGACACCAAGTTTATTTTTAGAAAAAAAGAGCAAAGTTTATTGAAATTTCAAGCTACAATTGAAAAAAAAAATTGAAATCCAAATCCTGGAGACATATATCAGGATAAGGTGTCAGAAAGTGGAAAGTGTTCACTGTCACAAAATACTTTTGAGACGAGCTCCCCGGGCACACCCCTGATTCCACTGGAACACAGCCATTCCCTCATCTAGCTCTCGTTCACAACAGGACATCATCTTCAATGTTCACATGCAAAGCTTCCCATCAGAATCTTAAACAAAAAAGAAATGTTCACATATGCCACTGTGAAGTCCCAACTGGTCTTCTCTCAACCCCATTCTATGTAGTCAGCACCAGTGAATAGTGGGTTTGGCATTCGAAAGAGAACTTCACGTGTCCAGCGGACCGATGGGAAAAGGCTCACAGCAGCAAGGCGTCTATGGCCACATCCTGACACTGGCCCGCCGTCCCCAAATGTATTCCGGAGCCTCACTTAACCTCAAGGACAAACTGGATCAGCTCAGTAAATGAACACATTCAGGGAATTAGCCTTAAGAAATAAGGGACGGGTCAATGCTCCCAAAGCTGGTTAGGCCCTTCAACACGTAGGTGTATGTTTATATATATATACATCACTACACTAGGATATAGATCTAGCCCTATGGGTATATATACGCATTTATGGCTATATAGAAAAACGATGCCAATACTAACCAAACAGAACTTTGTAAGCGGTCACCCCAAAGCCATAATCCCACACTGGGCTGTGCACAAAGCCATGCATTATACCATATTAACCAACAGAAGGCTGACTTGGCTCAATCTCTCCCATCTACCCCCAGCCTTGGAGAGCAAGAGGAGAAGGGAGAGTTTGCTTCTGCTTAAAACACAAGTGGCTTCTTCATAGGAACAGTCGTTGTCAGGTGAAGCTGCTGAAGATGTCCATGGAAAGGAAAAAACAAAACAAAACAAAACAAAACAAAAAAACCCCAAAGAACAGACCCCTTAAACTTTCTGGAGAAAACTGGCATCATGTCACAAACTACCTCTCTCCTTTGCCAGTCATGCTTAAGTTGCTCAGATGACATCAAGAGGCTCACTGGCTTGAGGTTATGAGACCCCGTACAACTCAGCCTCCAGAGACCTGCTATTTGTCAGGGATCTGTCGTTACAGTGGACCCAGGTGGCCATGTCCTTGAGGGGACATCTCTTGGCACCAGCAATGTTAGGTGTAAAGTTCTCCACGTGAGATGACGTTTAGGGAGCCAAAAAACAAACCGGAAAGAACTAGGTAGAACAACTGTTGTGGCTCTGCCCACTCTGAGGACAGAGCCACTTACACCGCAGAGCCATCAGGGGCCTCAGGCGCTTCTGGGGCATCAGGTGCCGGCTCGTCAGGGCTCAGCCGAGACTGGAACTTCTCCAACTGCTCTGGGCTTGCCAGGGTCTTCAGGAGGGTGTTCTCGCGCTCCAGCTGCGAGTTCTTCTCCACCAGCTCTCGAATCTGCTCCTTCAGGATCTCCACCTCCTCTCTCACAGCATACATCAGGTGATTCTTCACCAGATCCTGCCACAGAGGAAATCTCAGCAAAGCCATTCTTGTACCCTGGCCCTTGGTGTCCTCGGTGTGCCTGTGCCGCCCCTGCAGTCACCGCTGTCCAGCTTCCCCCCATCTCCCCCTGCCTAGCACACTGGCCCTTAGGATGCCTGCTTTCCCCAGCCCAATTCCTTAGGATGCCTGCTTTCCCCGCCTCCTTCTGCCACTCCCCATCCCCCTACCTGCAGCATTGAAGCCCTCACTCAACACACTTACCTAGTTCAGACCAAGCCAGGGAGGGGAGTCCAGCTTTGAACAAGACAGGTCCCCTCTCCTCCCAGGTAAGTTTCTAATGACTTTCAAAGCTGACTGTACCTTTACTGGTGACCAACTATATGTCCCTCTTTCCACGTAAGTGTCCTACCGCTGGCCCACATCCCAAGGGTTGGGGAACCTACAACGTACTCTATACCATTTGTCTGCTTTATAAATCTGCACAAGAGATGCACAAATCTGCACAAATCGGCTCTTTGGGGCTCTCTCCTCCACAGGAGCCAGCAACCAAGTCACAGCTGTCCTGCAGCCAGACCAGACAGGACACAGGACATTGGGAGGAAGGTACAGGGATTGCGGCATCCTCTCTGAATATGAGACCCATCTGAGGGCCCAGAGCTGCCATCACTAGAGTTCCAGGGCAGTGGTCTATACGTGGCTCTAAAAGACTAGAAGCCCCTGGCTCTGTGGCCATTTTGGCTGCTTGTTGGAGCCTGAGCTCTACCTGGGTAAGGAGTGGGAGAAGGGGTGGGATGTTTGGCTTCCTGCTTCCTGACCCCAGGCCAGGCTCTGCAGAGGCGCTGCAGCGCTGCTGCATCCAATGAGCTCTGCCCCTTGCAGGATAGAGACACATGCAAGGCCAAGCTCCCTGCTCTGCAGCCCGCCCAGGAAGAAGCCAGAGGCTGCTGCAATGACCTGAGCCAGACAAGAGTGTTGGAAAGGAGGGGGCCCAGCAAGGGCAGACTACAAACGTCTTCAGAAGTATTCCCCCTAGACCTCCTCCCCCCGCCCCCCCCCCGCCGGCCCTGGACTTTAGCTCAGGTCTCTCGGGGAAAGATGAGCAGCAAGCTGCCTGTTTCCTCAGGCTTTGGGTTAACGGCTGTTGCACCCACCCTCTCAGGCCTGCCCAGAGTTACATAAGCAGCAGCTAAGTATGGGGGATGACGCAGGGATGCCACTCACCATGGCCTGCTCGATCTTGTTGTCTATGGCTACCACGCTGGCTCCAGAGGCACTGCCAAGACAAAAAGCAAAGCGGTCCGTTACCCACTCGGTTCCACTCTGAGTACCTGTCAGCTGTGGCCCAGTTCTCCATCGGTCCTGGCTCCTCCTCTCTGCTACCTCCCAGGCCCGGAGTTCCAGCAGAGTTCCGAGCACTTTGTCCCTAGAGCCTTCCCAGGCCCCTGCAGGAAGCTGCACCTCCCCACCCCAGCTAGATCCACGTCTCTACCCGCCACCGCCATGGAGTTTAGACCGACCCCAGGGGTGAGCAGGCAGGGCCCGGGGCGCACCAGAAAGCGTGGCCTGTTTGAGCGATATGCAAACAATGGGGGCGCGCAACCCAGGCAGTGGTCTCCCGCCGCTTGCCTAGAGGGTCCTGGGCAAACCTACCCGGTTCCGAACCTAGCAAGAAATTCCTTTGCAAGTCGGAAGCTTCTGGCCTTCTTCCCCAGCCGCACCCTGCCAAACCGCAAGCCCCCTGCCCTGCCGTGCCCAGCTCTGCCTGGCTTGTTTCTGCGGCTGCAGCAGCTGGTTCTCAGGGCGCAGCGGCCGCAGGGACGCTCCAACGACGGATCCCAGCGCAGCGATGACCCCCCCCCCCGCGTCCCCGACTCCCGCCCCTTCCCAGGATGCTGCACCACGGGGAACGGGGACCGGCAGCGCACAGCTCGCCGCTCGGAGATCAGCTCAGAGCCCAGCCCCCGCCGGCGCGGCCAGGCTCCACTCGGTACAGCAGCTGGGCTCAGTGGTTACCTGTTATCCAGCTTAACGGAAACCACATCCCCTCCAAGCAGGGAAGAGAAGAAAGAGATGGAGAAATTGTGCAGCTGATAGACCGCCACCTCCATGGGGGTCTGATACATTTCGGTGTTCATAGCTTGGGCTGCAGGGGAGCTCTGGCCGGGCTTCGGGTGGGCTGGGCGGGCTAGGCGGCTGCCGGCTGTTGGCTGCTGGCGCGCTGCACTGGGCTGGGCTGTGAGCCGGAGTCGGCCTTGGGGCTGGGAGGAGGGCGAAGGCTGCAGAGAGGACCCAAAGCCAGGCAGGCACTCCAGCTGGAGTTGAAGGGAAGTGACTCGAGGGGTGTCACCTAATATGTGTCACACACTCCACGGCCGCCAGTCCAACCCAGACTCAGAGATATTTCGGCTCCTGCTTCTTTATATAGGAGGAGCCGGTTGCGTCACATGGCGTCAGGGGCCATGCAAATGAATCCTGTACCCGGGCTTTGTGGCCCAGTTAAACCACATCCCCTCCCTGAACCTTAGGCCGAGACTGTAAACAGTTCAGCGCTTTCTTGTGCCAACTGGCATCTCCAATAGAGGACTCTGGGGGTTGGTAAAAACCAAACCAGAGCTGACTGCAAGGGAAATAAGAAGCATGAATGTGCCGGCAGGAGGTAGGAAACATTCAAGAGAGGATCGTGCTAGTTTTAAAAGCTTTTTTTTTTTTTCTTCAGGTGTCAGCCAATATATCACAATGGCTTTGCAATGCTCTCAATTTGTCACACTCCCCGGACACCCACCGTTATTCACCACCAGGAGCCTTTCTTACTGTTGACTGCTCTCACAGTCTCCTTCCTGAACATATATTTGTGGCACCTCACTGCAGTGCAACTGTTCTCTCAACCCAGCCAGCCAGTAGCATATTTGCCCCCAAACTCTGGCACCCACCCACTCACGTGCTTTTTTTCCCCCCTCTGAAACATGTAAGTGTGAGAGTATTGGTATACTGACACAGGCACAGATCCGTGACATGCAGGTGACAGCTGCACGGCTCTGTACTACTCTGTACCTAGATGTTTATGGAGGACAGGGTGCCCAAGAACTCGGGTGAGTGGGCGGATATGTGCACGGGAGCAGCTAGGTGGGTAATGGAGGAGGTGGAAAAAGGAATGGGTGTGGGGATGGGCCCTGGGGTGACCAACAAGATGTCAGCTATGGGGGAGAGGGGTCCTGCAGGTTACTTAGTAAGGGAACTATATTCAACATTATCCAGGAGCTCATGTCTCATTAAAAAAAAAACAGAATATTGTTACTTTCCTATAAACAACAAATGACAATAAAACTACATACCAAGGCTACATATAACTGATCCCAAGAAAATACCTGCCATATGTAGCATTAGAGGGCACTTCAGGAAAAATAAACACCGAACCATAGGGAAAATTAAGTGACTGTTGCCTAATAGGAGTTGAACATGTTCTATATATTTCCATTCTTTTCTGCTTCAAGCTTTAATACAAACACACGCATGCACACACACACAAAAGGCATCAGAAGACCTTTTCTCCTGCAGGCTCCTAGGCGAGCCATCTGGTGGACAGAGGCAGAATTGCAACCAGAAGGAGTAACCTGGGCAGGGAAAAGAACAGGTGTGATGCAACCAGGGATATTATTCACACTAACCCGTGACCATAAGGAGAACATTGGGTTCCACTACATATACAATACTTTGGATGAAGTTAAGGCCAGGACCCATGAATCAGTGCTCTACAGGCTGTGGTCCAAAGAAATGGCCTAATGCAATCATGCTATTGGAAAAATACTAGGGCCTCTTATCAACAAAGAAGGTAATTATTGTTGGCTTCAGGATATTTCTCTTAACCAGGTGCTTGGCACTGACACGCTGGCGATGGCACCAGCCAAACCCAGTCTGAAGGCCTTGATTTCTTTCAGGCTTCCACCACAATTAAACCACTGAAGAGTTAACATTTTTGGCTACGCTGTGGGCCCCCTGCCCCGGCACATTGCAGAGGTGGCAATAACATGCATATAATTACATATTTGCAAGGTGTGGATCAATAGACCCTCTAAGAACACCTGATACATGAGCCATCAGTGCTGATTTTCTTCACCATACACAATTCCAATCTCAGGACAGGCTGTTAATTTTAGGAAACAGGATTTCTGAAGCTCGTGCTTTTGACTAAGTTGTGTGCAGGAGGAAGAACAAAATGCAGTCTATATGTTTAGGTCATCAGGAGCATTATCCTAAAGGAAAAAAACTTTCTGAAGTCAGGAACTTAACTGATATTGGAATTCTCTGATTCACTAGTTTGTCCTCTATTTCTGAGTTGACCTTTCACTTTCACTGGCTTGTTCATTTTTCCTGAACTACTGTTACTAACTCCAATGTCCCATAGGAGATGATAAGAAGAAGAAAGCAAGAGAGAAATAAACTGGGATGGCGGGGTGAGGGAAGGTAGGGAACACCACGGAACACTGGGCACAGATCAGTGCTCAAGCAGCTTCTTTAACCATGAACCCCCCTTAATGGAGGCAGAGAAGGCATCACAGTTGGGAAGAGATGCAAAGGGAGTTAAGTTTTCTACCAAAGCTGCCATGGAACTGTTCATTAATTATACTTCCAGCAAAAAAGAAGCTGAGTTTGAGACCCACTGACAGCAGTAGCTACCATCCACGGAGCATCAGGCAAGGGAAGATACTGTGCTGGTAATGCCACAAACTGAGCAGGCTGCAGGTATGTTGAGAGGCTCCCTTGCCCAAGGGGCTAATCAGTTGCAGAGGCGGGACTCCAACTTGGGTCTTTCTGACCTAGAGACCAAGTTTCTTTCTACTGCAGACATTAGTGAGGCAGGGAGTAGGTATAGTTTATGAGCTGAAGCTCAAAGAAATGAGTCGGGGCTGTCAAGGGATGGAATGGAAAGTCCCAGAGAGTGGTGCGGATGAGTGCCGCTGTCAGAGAGGTCCAGTGGCCCACTTGGAGCTAATAAGTGCAGGTGGCTTTTCTGACATTCAAGGCAGGGGAGAAGATTAGCCAGGCTGTCCAGATGAACATCAGGAGAGGGAGAAAGAGGGCTGGGCTCGCCCATACCAGCTCAAAAGGTAGCCAAACAACCTCTGTCTAGGAAATATTCATCCAGCCTGGTGGTTTCTAGAATGGAACACATAGTCCTAGGGTACCCAATACCTCAAGTAAAGCATGAAATGTCTGGATAGTAATTGCAGTCCATTCAAAGCTTGAATTCCTGGGGTTCCACTCACTGGCCCCCTTGATGGTGCTCTTTTCTGCCTATACTTTCTGTGCTCAGCTTTTAGAACAAGGTCAAAAACAAGAAAACAAGCTCACTTCAGGGATTCAGTCTAGCAAAACTTCAAAAGGATGGCTCAAGCTCAGCCCACATTCAGGCCCATCTCTCATTCCCTGGACACCTCCACTTCACTTCCGTTGTGTTAGAACTGGCCAACTGGAGTCCTTCAGATCCTTTACTAGCAAAAAATGGCTGAGCCTCAGGATCTGATAAGTGAAGACAATGGAATAAAATGTCTCTCTAGAAAGATTTTTGAAACACAATGGAAGGGAAGGGGAAGACAGGGGGTGGACTAGGGGAGGAGAAGGAGGAGGAGGAGGAACCCAGAAGGTTTTCTGTCTCAGCAGAAAATTCCTGTGCCCAGAAGGAATTTGGGGCACCAAGTCTAGTAGCCAGGTGCGGTGTGTGCTGTACATGATATTTACTATCTGACCTCCTGTTTCACAGTAACAAGCTGTTCCTTGAGAATTTCAGTGTCCCTGTGGCCTGGGCTGTTGGGCCCTAGACAGCAAACAGCGGAATGGGAATTCAACAGCCTAGCAAGCCGGGTAACCATGAAAGCACTAAGTAGGCTGGATCCAAAAGCAACAGAGTAATGGCACTGAGCTGGCACCTCCGCGTCCCTCCGCCTGCCCCCCCCCCACTCCCTTGCGCTTTGCTGACTCTCAGGTATAACCCTAATGCCATGCAGTTTCACGACAAAACCCACAGAGCTGACCCGAGCTAGCAACCTTATACAGATGGAAGAAGGGGTGGGGGAGGAGCAGAGGGAGGGCGGCCCATGTGCCTCCCTTTCGAGAGATCCTGGAGCCAACTTGGGCCCTTTTGAGTTGGAAGAAATGTCTCAACTGTCCCACTGCAAAAGTCGCACTGCCTGGGACTAAAGTGCTTCCCACGGGACAGTGGCCCAGAGACTGGAGGGCAGCACCCTCGTGCGGGAGAAGCTCAGCACATCGATTGAGAACTGGGTGCGGTAGGCTGGGGAGGCGAGGAGGGGGAACGTCTCACTTCCCTTTTTGTCACACTTGAAGCCTTGTGTGGCAGAAGGAAACTATTTATAGGCAGATCTTCCTTATTTTCTACAAGGAATGTTCCACCCAAAGACTCAGCAGTATTGCCAGAAAAACAGAGGGTCCTGTGTCAGAAGAAGCGGAAAAAGACACGATGCAAGAGGTGCGGGACAAGCCACAAAGCAAACACTCGGTTAGGAGTTGGAAACGGAAATACAAAAAGGACATTGAACGCGAGAGTGTTAGCACAGTGTTAATGGGACGGTTGAAAAACATCCCTCCCCACTTACTCCTCCACCATGGGCCCCCGACCAGCTGAGGCTTGGTCTAGTTCAAACTACTTACTTGTCCCTTTTTCGGAAGAGGCTGGGGGAATAAGGAGGCTGAAATGTCATAGCTGACTTTGTTCCCACTTCTGTCTTATCTTCTTTCTTTGCCTGTGACTCCATTCCGATGTGGACAGCTGGGCACAGGAAGGCCACTTACACGGAAAATCCCCAAAGTCCAGAAGAAGAGAGGCAGGCAGGAAAAATGGTGACAGAGAAAGTGCCTTACTTTCTGTAAATCAAGTGAACTGCTCTGCACGGCCAGAACCCAAGGCTCCGGCTTTGTGGGGTGGAGGGGTGGGGGGGAGGCAGGAAGATAGGGAGGAAGGCACAGATGCAGATGTAGCAGGCGACCAGGGTGACAGGGAGTCCAAGGAGAAATGCTGGCTTGTGGAGAGATGGGGACTATCTTGGGAAAGCAGCTCCAGCAGCTGACTTGGGACAAACCCTGGTGGTGAATGATGGCAGGAACAATGAATTGTGCCTTTCAGTCCCCTCTCGGACAGGGTCCTCTGAGTGACACTAGGGGACAGGCAGAACCAAACCCTGTTTTAACAAAGCCTTCTGTACCACTCGCCTCATTCAGAAGGGTCACACACTGCTATCGGCAAAACACCTTCATCACCCTAACCTTGAGGGCTAATCCTGGGGGTTGGGGGTGGGGGCGGAGATTTGCCCTGACATCTGCACAGGAGTGGAAGTATTGGTGACTTATCCAGGAATGCAGTGTAGTTCCATGGATCTGAAATTTCACGAACCTTGTGTCAATATTTATGCCTGTCTCCCTTCCCTTTATGTCTTACAGCTGTGAAGCTTTAGCGCCACAAATTTTCCAAGGCCTCTTCTCATTTTCTACCCTTCCTATTATCCATCTACAAGAACGGGAGGTCTGTAAAATTAACCTTGGGGAATCGAATCACCATCCTGCTTCCCCTTCCCCACAGTAGTTATATTATCACTCAGAATTCAATTCATATCCATTCAATTCAGAGTTGACTGCTTAGCCAAAGCACAAGCCACACGTCTGGGAGATGTTAAACAAAGCAAATCAGTATGAGCCAGCACCATGGTTCAATAGGCTAATCCTCTGCCTGCAGTGCCAGCATCCCATATGAGTGCTGGTTCGTGTCCTGGCTGCCCCATTTCTGATCCAGCTCCCTGCTTGTGGCCTGGGAAAACAGCAAAAGATGGCCCAAGTCCCTGGGACCTTGAACCCACGTGAGAGACTTGGAAAAAGCTCCTGGCTCTTGGCTTCAGAGCGGCTCAGCTCTAGCCATTGTGGCCATGTGGAATGAACCAGCAGATGAAAGAACTCTCTGTCTCTGTAAAAACCTACCTTTCAAATTGAAAATGGATTAAAAAAAATAAAAGCACGTCAGTAGTACAAGTCAAAACCTGTGCTTCCTTCCAGAAGATTCTGGATCTTGGCAAATGTAGAAGCCTTCCTGCTGAGTAAACCTTAGTGAAATATCTGCTTTGGGAAAAAACAATAGAGCTTGAGTTGACTGAGAAGCCTGGGGTTCAGGAGGGCCACACCACTGTTATCCCTGGGCACTGCTTCAGCCCATAAAATGGGCTGTGCCTTTCTTTCCCCCACTCCTCCCTATGGCTCCTCTGAGATTGGGGCCCAGGGTGCTAGGAAGGGTCCCTCACCTGGATTCTCCTAGCAAACCCAGAGGTTTGTAAAGCTAGGGAACAAGGACACAACTCGCTTTCTGAGTTGCCAGCCCCTTCCTTGTTAGTTAGTAGTAGGGGACTCACCTCTCCCTGCCAGCTTCTTGACCTTCTTTCCCAGGCCAGCTCTTCTCTATCTTACCTTTCATCCCATCTCTCCCAGAGGATGGTTCCTTGTCCTCCCTCACGGAATGGCAAGCAGCTTCAGGTAGGCAAAATAACCTCCCTTGAAAAAGCTTACTGTCTGGAAATTCTGGTATACTATAGCCTCTCCAAGTGCTGGGAACGAAATCATCAGGAGATGTGGCCACTCTCCATGCTGGTTTGTCTGCATCCGCCTCTCCAGGCCAGGGAGACACTGGCAGGGCCTCTCCTCATCCCGTTCGCTCCATGGAGCAGTCCCAAGAGTTGAAATTCCAAACCATTTTCTCTTGCAGTTGCCAGGGTTACCTCGAGTGGCACATGAAGGACTTGGGGCTATTGGCAATGCTTGGAAGAAGGGACTCACGGGGATCTTGTTGGGGATGTGAAGCCAAAGAGGCAAGGGGCCTGTAAAGAGAGCAGAGGCTCCAAGGGGGCGCACCTGGCCCCATTATGAGCTGCACCAGAGAATGGGGGACCTTTGAAGTAGCACAGGTTCCCCAGGGAACAAAAGGACGGTTAATAATGCTGGCCTCTTCAGAGACACAGGCTCCTTGACCAAGAGGGCTAAGTATTTTAAGCCCCCCAGGGCCCTCATTGTGTATTTGAGGCCTTCATTTTCCCTCCCAGCAGAGCTATTCACCAGGAGCTCACTTGAGGTAGCTCCTTGATTCTCTGTTATGATGTTCTGTGACTTGTGCAGAGGGGCTCTGAGGATTGCCAAGAGCCCCTGGCTCTCTAGCCACCGCCAACACCCCCTCCCCCAACCCTCGGCTTCTGGGATAGAAAGAAAGCAAGAGAGGCTAAGGTGCAAGGCAGTGGCAAGGGAGGGGGCGGTTTGGACGCACCACTCTCAGGCTAAGAAGAAAAGAAACAAGTCTTGCTGGGCAGGGCCTTCTGCCCATGGGAACAGTGCCAGAGAACGCAAAGGAGTGCCAGGAGGGGTGCCGGGAGGCCCTCTTGACTTGGTTTGAGAATTGTTGACGAGGAATACACACACCTGAGCTGGAAGAAAGAAGCATGGAAGTACACACACTTTTTGCAAACTTCCCCAGCCTTTCACACCATCTAATTCACAGACAGGCAGAGGGGGCAAGCTGCCCCTCCCCCCACCCTCTCTCTTGTTGCCACCTTCCTCATGACCCTAAGGGGTAGTAAGGCCATAGGACATGGCGAGGCCGGAGTGTAAAAAGTCTGTCTCTGACATGCAGAGCTGTCTGTTGTGCAGGGGTCGTAGCTGACAGGAGATTAACAGAGCACTGGAGTGCCATTCACATGGGCCCAAGGCAACCCACACACCAGAACAGGAAGTCCCCACACTTCCAGGACCATATTTTCAAAGATGTCAATCATACACCAAAATAGACACTTTTAAAGGAAGGAGGAGAAGAAAAAGGACAAGCACTATTTGTGCACAGTCAGCCATAATCCCCACGAGTCCCCATCAGGACAGCCCTGGCCTCCGTGTACCCTGGAGAGCGCTGTTGGTTTTGAAACCTGCCACCACCTGTGAAGGGTTACCATCAGAGTCAATCCTTGGGGTTCCAGTGTTCTTTCCCAGACTTCTTGACGCTTTGAGGAATCATAAAGTTGGCTCCCCACCCCCGCCCCATGCAACAAGCCCATGCAGCTGCTATGTAGGAGCCACCGGCCCCAAAGGACCAAAAGCCAGTAAAGGGCTCATTGAAGGACCGCTGGGGTGCTAGGGGGCTGAGGACCCACTGTGTCTGACACATTCCAATGAGGTTCAGCATATCTGGGGGTGGCAGGGAGGTGCTATTCATCCTGCCATCTCTCTTACTCTTGCCGGTCTGACCAGACCGTAAGTGAGAGCTGCCATTAGGGGGAAAGCCTTGAATCCGTTGTGATTTATATCTAAGTCTTTGGCAGATTCTGCCTTTCTGTTCTAAGGACCAGATTGGAAGACACTGCACAGCTGTCCATGCGAACGCTCGGCCTGCGAGGTTAGGGAAGTAGGGCATGGATCTCACGGTGGAGAAGAGGGAACAACCCAGAGTGGGGAATAGGAAGGACTGATTTTTTTCTTTCACCATACTGTTTGGTCAGTTCAACAGCGTACCTCCACTTCCACAGAAACCAGTTCTGTTCCAGCCCCGTGGCTTTTACTGCCTGATCAAGATCTACTACGGAATGATTCCCAGGCTAGCTGGAGGGTTGTGACTCACTGGCCCTCAGGAACCTGCTCGGGTTGACTACAAAGACTTGCCAGGAAGTCTGCGAACATGCCAGTCCTCACCCTGATCTAAGCATGTGCATCACCCACTTCTACCATCCTCACCCCATCTTCATGCCATCCTGACAAAGAGGCCACCTCTACTGCTCACTGACTCCCCTCTCCCAAGGGGCAGCGGGAGGGCAATTTGCTCTACTCCATGGTACACATCCGGCCTGTGTTTGCTATTTTATTTTATTTTCATTTTTATGTTTAATTTACACTGCCTGCTAGGTTTGGGGCTTAAATAAACAAAGGCCATGCTTTTCCCCCATCCCCATAAGGCCTGGATTTCCTGGTTGCCTGCTAGCAACACAGCAACCCTTTTAACCTCTTCTCTTGCTCTTTGGGCCAGTGTTGGCAGTGGGATCGAAGAGAAAGATATTTCAGGTGAGAAGCCTGAAGATTTTTAGTGCCAACTAATAATACCATCCTCCGGCCCTTCCTGGTTATAAGAATAGTAAGCACTAAAGCCATTTTATGAACACACTTGACAAAATTTTGGGGAAATGCAATTAAAATATAATTTTGGTGCCAAAACTTTTATAAAATCCATGCACAGGAAGGGGAATCTTCTAAAGTTCACATAAAAATGCATATTATGAAAAAAAGCACAAATTTCAAAAAACATTTTGCCCCCAAATAAATTTTCATTCAAAAATTTAAAAATTTATCTATTTGAGACAGAAAGAGACTGAGAGAGGGAGAATGAGAACATGTTCCTATCCATTGGTTCATTCCCCAAACGCCCATAATGTTTGGGCCTGAAGGAGACTGAGGCCACAAGGCGAGAGCTCAATTCTGGTCTCCCAGTTGGGTGACAGGAACCATGAACTATCGCTGCTGTCTCCTAGGGTCTGCCTGAGCAGGATGCTGGAGTCGGAAGCCAGAGACAAAATCAGGAACTGAGTCTGGGTTCGCCAATGTGAGAAATGGGCATCTTAACCATTACATTTAATTGATTATCCATGACCATTTCGAAATACCCTCATGTAGATTTCTGCTAAAAAGCCCTAGAAAGATCATAAGGGTAAAGCACAAAAATGAAAACAATTTCAAAGTATCAGTATTGATTTTTGAGGGGGGTGAGAATTTACTTTCAGATGTCTTTATGCCATCAAGCAAAGACAGAGGTGTCCTGATCCTTGTGAGCAAAGATCTGTGGGCCATGAGCTGCCTTAAGGACCCCTAGACATCAGCATGTGGTAAGGCTTAAAGAGAAGGACTTCTTGCCAAAGTTCTTCCACCTTAAAAAAAAAAAAAAAAAAAAAAAAGTAAGAGGAACACTAGCCCCTACGTCCCGGGATAGAGCTTCAACAGCAAACTAACGAATCCTGGTCAACAGTTCTGACATCCTGTTATTTGCTAAAACTAATAATACGGTGCTGTTTGTTGACAGAGTTGCAGAAGAGTTAAAGTAAATATGGAAGCTGAGGAACAGCCAAGTGTAGACACTGACCAGCTCAGCAGTTGAGATGAAGGGAGTTTCACAGATCATCTGGATTTCTTGGGGAAAAGGGGGCCTGAGCATGGCTGCAAGACAATCCGGGAGGAGCCTGCCATGGCTCTGGCCAAGTTATCTCCAACAATATGCTACTGCAGCGTTGAGTGTGGCCCACAGAGCTGAGTCAGGGCCCTCAGCGAATACTGATCAAAAGAATCAGAAGGGACTCCCCATGCCCCATTCAATGTCCTCCCCCCACCCCCTAGAAAAGCAGCTCTAGCACCCATTCTAGATTAAGTTAGTCAAGTGGGAAGGAAATGTTGGAAGGCCAGAGTTCTTTTTCCACCTTTGCTAATAGTCAGCCAGGGGCTTCTAAACATACCAGGCTGCCAGGTGCTCATCACTGAAATAGGAGTCAAGCTCCCCATATGTCCTGTGGAACACATATAGCACACGTGGTATACTTGTCTGTGCACACCTGAAGTCTGAAAACAGGATATTTCCAAAAGCTTCTGGGAAATGGAAGCAAAACATCTTTTTATTTTGGTGTAACAATTTTTTTAATTCATGCATAAGTTTTTATAATATGTATTTATCATAAACTTTCTGGAAGATATCTTTTTAAAAAATAATTTTTACAGATTGAATCTGTGTATATATATGTATTCATATACAGGTATAGACACATTACGCCTATATATGGATATATAGACATATGTATATATATATATATATATATATATATATATATATGGGGAGGGGGCCCTCCTGTGTTTCCAGATTTGCTGAATACTCTGTGGATGCCATCATTGAGTTGTCTGGAGAGTCAGAAAGGGGCAAGTGAATGTGATATATTTCACAATGAAGCATTTGGGAATGGTGGAGAAATGGCTCCAAGAATGGGCATTTATTTTGCTCCAGCTTCAAAGTCTGATGTTTCTAACATTGTATCCAGTTGCAGTTTTTGTTCCTATGATTTCACAAGTCATCCACATTGCTTATGGGCAGTGTGGTAGTTTGAGGGACTTGAAGTTACAATGAAATCAGTATTTAAATGATACTCTTAAAGGTCTTAGCAATCTTTCCGCTTAGGTAGGACTTTTAAGTTGCACAATACTTTGACCTTGAGAGTCTTTCCAACAGTACAATCAGTAATCAGCAAGACCTCTAGTCTTTCAAGCAGAACTGAAGGCACAGACAGATAGATCTATGACTCAAATAAGCAGTACATGGTCACAAGAATGCATCAACTGGCTTCCTAGACCAGTACATAAACGCTTAGGGGCAGAGGCTTCTCTTCCTCACTGATGTACATCGAGTGCCTAGACCAGGACTTTTGACACACAGAAAAAATGTGGTGTAAATGCTCTTAATATAGATATAAAAGAGGGCCCAGTGCAATAACCTAGCAGCTACAGTTCTCGCCTTGCTCGTGCCGGGATCCCATATAAGCACTGATTCGTGGCCCTACTTGGTGGCCCTACTTCTCATCCAGCTCCCTGCTTTTGGCCTGGGAAAGCAGTTGAGGATGATCCAAAGCCTTGGGATCCTGCACCTGCATGGGAGACCTGGAAGAAGCTCTTGGCTTCTGGCTTCAGACTGGCTTAGCTCTGGCCATTGCAGCCACTTGGGGAGTGAATCAACAGACATAAGATCTTCTTCTCTGTCTCTCCTCCTCTCTGTATATCTGCCTTTCCAATAAAAATAAATCTTAAAAAAAAAAAGAACAAATAAAAGGACTGGCTAAGTGCTAGAACTTTGGTAATGTAGCCCTGGTAGAGAAGAAGTACAGACAAATTTATGCACTAGGCTTCGGTGAACACTTTAATTTTGGAATAATCAATGGCTGAGAGAAGACGCTGTAGTTAAAAACACGAAGGACCTGTGCAGATCACACATACTTTGGAAACCCAAACACAGTTTAATTGAGTAAGTGGCCACTAACGAGCTGGAAGGGAGGCTTGGCCTCTGAAATAAAAGGGGTAATTCACCCCCGTGTGTGTTCCTGGTTCTCCATCAATGCTGGGACTTTGGTCAGTTTCCATCTTTAGCTACATGAGGCTGGGTCACTTGGGAACAGGTCACCCTCAGGGAGCAGTTGAGGGTGATAAAGCCCAAGGGTGGGGTAGCCAAGTCTCAGCTGGCACCAGTATCAAAGAAGGATTTAGGACTAGCAGATCTAATTCTCCGAGTGAGTGACAGCCATAAAACTGGAATGATAGGGGTGGGGGGTGCAAAAAAAAAAAAAGTCCAGCCTAAAAATACCCGGACATCCGCCAAGGTAAAGGAAATTCTCACCATTAATGTCACCCTTGGGTTTGGAGCCTCGAGGTGCCCTGTTACAATGAAAAGTCCTTTCTCAGAGGGAGAGCTGTTTGCTTTTTCTCAGGGAAAGAACATGATGACCTGTTCAGCTATGTTCAAATAATGGGGGTTTTTGCAAGAAAAAGTGACCCCGGCTGGCTAGGTAGAGACTGGTGGGGTGCTGCTGGGGGGTGGGGTTTTACAATAGGTCCTGGTTATTCGTTGGCTTTGTGGGCTTTCACCACTCTCCTTCTCTTCTGGATAATTAGAAGCAAGCTGTTCAGAAAATGCTACTAGGAGCGGCGACGCTGCCTTGACCATACTGGGCGGGGGTATTCATTGTGAGGATTCCCTATCTGGGAGACTCCAACTGCTAGCTCAGTAAAACATCTTCCCTGACAGCTTCCTCAAGTTCTGCTGCCTGGCTTACAAGGTATGATAGAGCTGAGAGAGGGACCCTTCCCCCCCCCGCCCCACAGGTGCAGACTATGGCTGACAAAAGCTACTGGGATTCTCCTTCCTGAGCTAATGTCTTCTTGCCAAGAACCTTCAGTTAACCTAAAGGAATGCGTGCAGTGGGAGATTCCTGGCTGAAGGGCAGGTCGCCAGGGGAGCTTTCTTTGGCCATTTTCTGCCACTCTGTGTTGGCAATAGCCTTCTCTGCCTGTGCACCAGGCTACCCTGGCAGCAGACACAATACTCACACGAGAGCTGGCAAAGGGTTGGCCCATGCCCCTCAGCACCCCTCCTTCTTGCTCTTGTAAAACCTCAGACCTGGAGCTCCCTCTAGCTTGATCAAGAGAGGATCCCCGCCCACTTCCACTGATAGCAAGTAGGGCTGGGCTGATATAGGGCGCAGGAGAATTGGGCCTGGGCCTGGGCATCCCCCACCCCCACTCCTATGGCCCTGTTGTGAGGTGCTGACAGCTGGGAGAGGACCTGAAACCAGTTAGCCTGGGGCTCCCAGCCAGCAGTGTATTTTCATCTTGTTTTGACTGGGACCGTCCTCCCCTGTGTAAACACATCCACGTCAGGGGGAAGAAAATGTATTACAGCTTAAAATAGGTGGGTGGAATGCTTCCCACCCATGAATCACCAGCGCAGGAAATGCCCTGCAGGTGGGCCTTGCTTTAAGCAAACCTGATATATGCAAAACTTGATTTAGCAAGAAAGCCAAGATGGACAGCTGTTAGGGCTTGACCTGCCACTGGGGGACTTTGAAGCCCTCTCTGGTCCAAATAATAACACCAGCAGTCCCCTTGCAGCGACCACTCATCAAAGCACTCTGCTATGTACGCTGTATACATTAGCCTTTGGAATCTTACAAGTCTGTATTGTATTGTTATTGGACCCATTTTGTGGATGAGGAAACTGAGGTCTAGGAGGTTAAATGGTTTGCCTGGGGTCGTGCAGCTAGTTAACTGTGCAGTGGCCAGATGAGAATTCCTGGCCTGAGCTTTCTAAATAAAGCACTGGGCTGTGGCTAGCTGGGGATTGTGCTGTGCTTTCAGGGGAGATCTAGATACAACCGCACGCAAAGCAGAGGCTGCAATTTGTAGCAAGGTCCCTTCCATGGAACCTCCTTTCCTCACAGCTGCAGGGGAAGGCAAAAAGGAGCCTTTATAGGGTCAGGATGAAGGAGCATCCAGGGCCGAGGTTAATATTTTCCATTGACCGAAGGATTCCTAAGACAATTCCTTGAGCCCCTAGAGATCTAGGGAGTGTTTAACAGTAGCTGGCTGGGCCGTTCTGAGGGAAGGCCCCTCAGTAATCTCAAATAAGCACCAACTACCCGGACGCCAGGCTGAGGCTGGGGACAAAAGCCTTAGTATAATCCAGTAGAAGGAAGGACCAAATGTAAACATGTATCTTGAAATAAAATGTCACTGATGAGGGTGTCAGTGCAGGGCTGGCCCCCAGGGCTAACCTGTGGAGTAGGAGTCCGTGTTCAGAACCTTCCTGCTTCCTTTTCGGGAGCCTTCCTCCTGCCTCTTACCTCAGGTGAACTGTGCCCTCCTACCCCTTGGAGTTTCCTGGGGCCCCACGCTACAGTGGTTGGGAAGGGAACCGCCCTCCCCTAGCCATGCCCTCTTTAAGGGAGACTCCCAGTTTTCCCTCCCGCAAATCAAATGTACTTTGCCTTTGGGCCAGCCTTAAAGGACAAATCGAAGAAATTTGTGTAAACGGCAGGCAATGGCTTAGCAGGTTTTTCCCGGTCAGATCACAGGGTTTTTAATTCAAAGATTGTAGCCGATGGTATAATTTTAGTCAAAGGAGGGGAGTGCTGGAAGAGAAAAGGTTGGGAGGGGACAGTCCCGGCACAGGGAATTATTTACGGAAAATCCTGCCAAGTAGGCTGCACGCTACTCTGACTATAGATAAGGCTGGCTCTATGGATAGGGGTATATACGCTCTTACAGTTGCACTGTATTCCTTTCAGAACCCAGTGGGAAGAACACTGCAATGGTAGTCAGGAAGCCTGGGTTTCCTGTAATCATTATGGGCTCTAATCTCTCCTAAATGTAAAGTGTGAGGTTTGAGGATGCAAATTTATACTGATTTGGGTGCTTTTTTGATGACCAATAATCCTCTTGAGGCAGAGTTCTGGAAACCCAGGAGCTGTATCCCAAGTGCCTATAATGTATTCTGTACTCAACAGATAGAACAACGGAGCAATGTTGCAATGACAGAAAAAGGCTTCAAAGTTCCCTGTTAGTTCTGTAAGCAGCAACCTTGATCCTCTCAGATACAGCTGTTCTGAGTCGTATCTCAAGAGGCCTAGGCCAAGGACTGGACGAGACCTTCAGGCCCTTGCTCCGTTGGACCACAATGTGCCTGTACTTCTGCGTCCAAGGGCAGCCTGTGTTTCAGAGGGACAGAACGGGGAGCCAAAGCAGCAAACAAGAGCTTCCACAAGGCGCAGAAGGCTTGCAAGATGCTGGAGAGAGGCAAGGCGCAGGGCAGAAGGGCAGCAGGGCGAGGCCTGTAGGAAGGGCAGGCGGTCTGTCAGGAGGTGGAGCCAAGGGAGCAATTTTGCTCCAGTATTCTGTAAAAAACGGGAAGCTGGGATAACAGAGACCTGATGGGTGTCTGGGCTGAGGTAGGAAAAGTGCCGAGTTGCATGGTGACTCAAGGTCAGGAGCTGGAATAGGGCCCAGAGCTCTCAAGCCTCTGCTCACCCCCTTGGGCCCGGCCGCTGGCTCCAGGCCAGCTCCCTGAATAGCTTCCCCAACCCCATCCTGACCTGCCACGATCTCAGCTTCTTAGGCCAACCTGCTTCCTTGTCCAGCCAACCTCATAGCAGCCTCTACTCCACCCCCTCCCCTTCCCCCGCATTCAAGGCTACATGGAATTCCTCCTCCCCCCACCCCCTCACCCCCCCCCCCCCCCCCCGCCGCCGCTCGCTGCAAGGACTCTGCTTGGGGCCTTGCACAGTCACCCATCAGAGCTTTCTGAAGATTAGGCCAGCATCTGGGCAGACTTGCTCCCTTCCAAAGTGGCCACCATTCACACTGGGACATGGCCTCCTCCCAGCACTGTTTGCCAGTGCTGCCTTACCACCCATCCTGACATGCAGCCTGTCCCCAATGCCACCCCATGCCACAGCCCAGGCAATCTCCCAGGGCTACCCAAAGATATCACCCTCAAGTGCTGACAGGTTTGCTTCTGTCCTCTCTTCTCAGTCCTTCCACAGCATTTTTTCCCAATAGAACAGAAGTCAAAGTTTCAATCCAAAGGAATGAATCAAGAGTGAAATCTCACATGCGGATGAGCAGAAAGAGATTTATGGGATGGGAATTCTTCCTCGAATTTTTGAAATAGTACTCTGGAGGGGGGTTATCTTTGCCTCCCTGAAAGTCTGGAGAACAAAGTTCTGGTCCCATCTCTGCACTGAAAACAATCTGCGTGACCTGAGGCAAATCACATCATCTCTCCATGTCTCAGTTTCTTCATCTGGCAAATGGGAGTAATTACCCCTGCCTTTCCCTCACTGGCAGACTGTTATGAAAATTAGAGACCAGGTACATATGTTTGTGTGTGCGGCTGCAGGCAGGAGGGAGGAGGAAGGACAGAGAGGGAGAGAGAGAGAATTTTCTAGATAGCAAGGTCCTGGCTAAATATTAGGAGTTAATGGGCTTATGTGTCTATCATTCAGGTTCTGTAGCAGAGCCCTCCTTACCAAAAATGTGCATGTGTCATAGGCCTGCTCCTTTCCTCTCCCTCAACTTCTGTCTCTCCTTCAGGGCTTGGCCCTTGGCCACATTTGGTCTCCTGTGCACCTCCACCCTGTTTTAAAGAACATCTTGCACCCCACCCTCGTCCCCCTTACTGCCCATCCTGTCACCCTCAGGCCTTCCTTCACCATGCACAGTCCTCTTGCTATATTCTCCCATCTCTGGCTGTCCAGGGCCATTTGCTGAATGACCTTGCTTTCCTTGTCCCAACCTCAGGCCCTTGCCATCAAAGCTTTGAAGAGGAAGGGACTGGGGTGGGGATGGGGTGGGAACAGTAATGAGTGCACTTCACAATTTGCTCCAAAGGCTGAGCACAACATAGGACACCCAGCGTGTACTCAAGAAACTCACTATTGTTTGGCTGCATGAACTGGGGGAGAGATTTGGGGTGGAGTCTGCTTTGGGGTTCCTGAATTCCTGCCAGAGAGACAATTGCCTGTTCTACCTTTAGGTTCAGCAGGCCCTGCCCATCTGTTCTTCCCACCCATCTTCTCCTTCACCTCTCAACCTGAAGAATGGGCTGGGCTATTTAATCTCTAGGACCTGCACACTAGAATGTGATTTAGGGCCAAGCTCTCCTTGGCCCTATTCCACTGAATTTCTCTTGTGTTCCCCACCTTTCCTGTAGGGATGAGAGGCTGGGGAGCAATTTGGGGCACACAATGAATTTCCCAACACAAGTAATGAGCTCCCTCTGCAGGGCTACACCCCAAAAGCCTTCTCAACTCAAGAAACCTGGACTGTTATTGTTATCCTCCACATGAAGGGGCTCTTGGGCTTTGGCCTAGGGTGTGCAGCATGAGCCCCACCTCAGCACAGCACACACACTTGGCGTGGCTCTGCTCCCATCCAAGGTGATGGCATTCCCCTTAGTTGGGATGTTTCTTAGTCTGGAAAATATTGGAGACAGCGTCCACAACTGTGAGAGCAAAGTCTTTGCTTTCATCTCTATATTCCCTCTGGGCTGCTTTTCAACGATCTCCCCTCCCCAAAGGAGGAAATGACTAGCCAACAGAGATTTTACTAGACCTTGCCAGGGTACAGGTGACAGGGTAGCAATGCACAGCCTCCTTTTTTTAGGGGGGGGGGCTCCTGTCACCTGTCTTCCTCCCTCTGCTCACTATTGGGATCCCATACAGGTTGGGAAAAAGTGGAACACTCTGGCGAGGCCGTCTACAAAAGCTAGTCTCATGATGGGGGAGAAGATAGTCTTGGAGCCCCAAGGTTCAACAGGCAACATGTGGCAGGGTGAGACCCTGAAGTGGGTAAGCCAAGTTGGACAGGAGAGGTTGACCAAAAAGCCAGCAAACTGTTAATAGTAATACTATTAATAATGACAGCTACTACTTATTGGAATTTTATTGTGCATGAGGCACTGTGCCAAAAACTTTTCATGCATTATTTCACTTATTCTTCATAACAACTTGATGTTAACAAAAAAATGTTTTCACAGATGACAGATTAGCAAGCAGAAACTCAAGGAAGTTGTGATCAGCCCAAGGTCACACAGCTGGAGCTGGACTTAAAGTTCCAGTTGTCTTTAGAATCTGTACTCTTCCTTCTCACAAAGTTCTCACTACCCTGGCTGCAAAGCATGGGCCCTGTTGCCCAAGGACACACTTGGTACCATCCAACAGGGTTCAGTGAGTTGGGATGGATTTTTAATTTTTCTTCACTTTTTTTTTCCTTAAGGGGCCAACATTCTAATTAGGAATTTAAGCACATCCACTGGATGGAGCAAGGGGTCACACAGGAAAGAACCTTGGACTCTGAATCAGAAGAGAGAATAAACTTTTGCTCTTGGTTCTGCATGAAATGTTCATGGGATCCTGTGCAGGCAGTGCACCATTGCAGGGCCTTGGCTTCCACATTTTTTCAGACTGTCACTGATCCTGGTCAAGGACTGGTGATGCATAAAACCCTTGACTATGCTCTTCCCCGCCACCCCACCTTCTATTTACATTATGTCCTTGGATGAGTCTCTCTATTGTATCAGTCAGCATCCCTTTTAACACCTAATTCCTCTTAAGGTCTTCATGCCAAGTGCCTCCTTGCCAACATGCCCTCCAACCAAGCCCTCACTCATGAACCACACACTCACGGCCTGTCCAATTGCTCCTTTGAGGTGACTTTGTCTTATCTTTCCCTTTCCCTTCCTCTCCATCCCTCCCCCCATATCTGAAGGCCCACTACTGCTCTGAGGAGGCCATCTTCCTTTACTCTTGGCATATTGGCATGACCCACATTGTCTGGCTTCTTCTTTGAATGCATAATTCTCCTCTAAAGCTTCCTTGACATCTTCTGGCCTCTTCTACTGTGTTCTGTTTGCTCACATATTCACAGAGATGACTGGAGTCTCAAAGACTAATTAGGTCAATTTCTTCCTCTTATGAGTGAGGACCTGGAAATCTGACTTGAGCAAATGACATGCCCAGAGTCCTACAACCATGTAGGGACAGAGCCAATAGTCCCCCTATGTCTAACTGGTTCTGGACACTCTGTGTTTTTTCTCTGTCCCCTCATACCTTAGATAAAGCCTTAGCCTGGCAACCACCATTACCCTCCCAGTCCCAAAATGCACCTATTGTTCATGTCGGAGCCAATTGTTTGCCATGTGTATCTTGTTTTTTCAACAATAAAGTAGTCTGGGAGTCAGGGGATTAACTTATTCATCCTGCTTTGAATGAGGTACAAGAAGTGTGTGTGTGTGTCGGACAGGAGGGAGAGTGACTTGCCTATGACCACATAACTCATTAATGATAGAATCAGGAACAGAATTTAGTCCAAGTCTCCACTCGGAGCTCTCCTACTCTACCGCGATGAAGCTAGGCTTTCTTTCTCTTCTGCTTTTCCCCTTCCATACTGTACTGAAATTGTTCATCCTATTCTCTTCTCTTCTTCTGATTCTTTTCACAAGCCTGCTAGATTGGGAGTTAGAAGGACTTGTAGCTATCATTTAACAGATGAGAAAACTGAGACTAGGACAGCAGACATGGATTGCTTGAAAACAACTAATTAATGGCACAGCTGGGATACTGCTCAAGTCACCAACTCCTAGTTCGGTCCTCTTTCAACACCACCCTCTTCCCGTCTGAGACTCATTTCTAAGATCCTCTGGCCTGCAAAGTCAGCCTCCACTGATATCCTCCACAAGAGCTGAGTGTCCTTGGGCCTGGGGTTGTGCAACATCCTCGGGAAAGGTAAAAGGAGCTAAGAGGCCTGGAGCCACCCGCAGCCTCCCACACCCCACCCCGGGAGGCCAGGTTTGGCCTTGCTGAGAGTGGTGACTATCAAGTATGTATTGAGATAAAGCCATAGCCTCGTGCATTCTCGGTTCATGGCCTAGACAGTGGCGTCAAAGCCTGAGCTGGCTGCAAAATGAGGTCAGTTCACTGTCCTCCCAATGGAAAAATTTTGTAAAATCAATGGCACTTAGGACGTCAACAGACCCAGAGACCTTTCCTCTGTTTGTTTTTTTTCTCCTGGGCTGCTGTTTCTCACCCACCCTGCTGTGAAGGCACGGACAACATAGGAATCAGAATCCATCAAGAGAAGCTACAAAGGTCAGATCACAGCTCACTGAATCCCTAAATCAACCAGGGAATTGGGGGCATATTAGGTGGAGGGTATTTGTGACTTGTATCGACCCTGACCAAGGCCCTTCTTGGTTCCCTCTCATCATGTTCTCCAGGTTCAATGCCCCTGTTTGGGAACAGCCAGGAGCTGCCCAAAGCCCCAGTAGAAATTCTGGAATCATTGTCCTGACTTAGATTTGCCTAAAGAAGCTTCACTAAAAGAACAATCAGAAAGCCAATTAGATGCCGCCATGGGGTGTTCCTGCACTAGGCAGTGTCTGAGGCACTCACAAGCACAGTGGATGTTAGACCCTTTCCCAGATATGCTACACACACACACCCATCCCATGGGTATAGCTTACCTTCCCTCCAAGCACACAGAGGGTGGCCACTTGCATGATATCCTATGGTCTCAAATCAGCTTCTTTTTTTCCTTCCCCTAAACTGATCCTACTGCCAAGTCTGAAATTTCTACCATGAAACACAGCCCTTTACATGAGGAAGTTGTAAGTTTATTCCAGACTTGATAAATATTTACTGAGCACCTTCTCACTGTCAGACATTGGCAGCTTCTAACAACTCTGCTTTGTGCTGCTGAAGACTATCACACCCTATGAGTTCCCACTGAGCATCTGGGGCCAGGCAAACAGCAGGTCTGTTGCTACCAGGCAGAGGAAGCTCAGGGATGATAAGTGAAGGTGGGTCCTGAAGGTAAGCCTGTGCAATAGAGTGAATCCCTGGATTCTAGGGTATGGAAGCTTGGGCACTTGTGGTGTTGAACTGGAAGGTGTCCCTTCTGTACAAATTCCTAGGTCCAAAGACATCATACCCCAGAAAAGTTGTCTTGCATGACTGCAGGAGGTGGACATGAGGACATTTCTGGGATCTTTCATAGCTAAGGGATGACAATGCTTCTGCCCGCAGTCCTGGCATTAGGAGTTCCTGCTGTTTGTTTCCCAAATTGGAGGTCAGACATTTTGGAAAATGTCACCTGCCCCTTCTTTTTTGATACGTCCCTTGAATACCTAAATTTGGTTCTGTTGCTGGTTTGAATGCAGCCAAAAATCATCAGAGACAAAATTTTTAGTGGAAAGTTTTCCTGGCTAAACAGGTCACTCTCCTGAATGCATGAGCAAGATTTCACAGCTCATCTTCTCCCAGACAAGGCCTTGGCCCTATGCCTGCTCCCCCAACCCTGCCCTATGGGTCCTCTTGCTCAAGGACGCCAAGGGTGTTGGTGGCAGGGGCTGGGAGCGGAGCCCCAGTTTCCTGGATCCTGATCTGGCATTCTTGTCACCAGACCCCAATGCCACTTCCTCTCCTCTCTTGCCCTTTGTGCCCAGCCTGTACCCCCTGGATGCATATGTCCCACATCTCTACTAACGTTCCCTGGACAAGATGTTTGCGTCCAAGAAGCAGTGAGCAGTTCAGTTATATGGGGCTTAGGGAGACTAGCTGTCTGCTACCATGGGGCCAAGTTTAGGTAGTGGGGTAGGAGAGGACAGGCCACTTTCCTGGCTGTTTCCCTAAGGCAGTCATTCCAACCAGGAGTCCTAAGTGCAGCCCCTGAGCTTGGCTTCCCAGAGTTTGGGCCAGGTCCCTGTGGTGCCCCCACCCCCAGCCTTGTTGCTATGACACATGGTTCTACAAGTGCTGGGCGGCATTGTTGGGGCCGGATGCAAATAGCACGCAGCAGGGTCTAGCTGTGAGCCAGTTGGCCAGCTGACATTTCAGGGTCCAAAGAGCTTGTGTGTACTGGACAAGCTGTTTATTGTGGTGTTGGCACTGCCCAGCCCTTCAGACAGCAACAAATGCTCCCAAACTGGGAAAGCAGAGGAAATAAGGAATCAGTCATAGCCAAAGAAGACCTGGAATCTCTTCCCTCACACCATTTGCTCCCTGCAGCTGACATGCTCCCGGTGCCAACCATCGGAAGTGCCCCTGTGAGGGAAGTGGAGGGGGTAAGCCCCATTCGTGAGGACCTCAATGACAGATCGTGTCAGTGCCCACGTCAGCATCCTTCTGACTGCCCAGCACGCAGAGGCTCTTACAGACAGAAGACTGGCAAATCAGAATTTGGTATAGACATGAGAGACCTTGATATCACAAGGCTCAACATATGGAGAGACTCACACACCAAAGCTGCAGGCTCTACTCTCTCTCTCTCTCTCTCTCTCTCTCTCTCTCTCTCTCTCTCTCTCACTCCCTCTTTCTCTCAGGGAGATGGTTGTAAACAGGTTGTGATACAAATGATCTTTTTGAGTCCTTCCTGATTCTTTCAGACCATTCAAGGTAATCACATGAGGTGGGTGGGGGGAGGAATATGGCAAGTGCCATGGGAGTTATGGCATGGAAGACCCCAAGTGAGGGAAGCAGGAAGCCAGAGTCCAGAAAAGTTCTGAGGAAGGTGGAATTTCCCAGAAGACATTTGGCCCTATGCCCAGGCGTGAGTCTAATGCTATGACCTGAGGGGAAGCCCTGCTTGGGAGGGACAGAATCAAGGATAAGAGGTTGAGCTATGCCTCGGGTTCATGATAACTGCACCTGGTTGCACTCAGGGTTATGGCCACCGGAGCTGGACAAAGACAATTGTCCAAGGGTCTTCTGGATATCCTGGGGAAGGTTTCTGGTCTGTGCACGGTCCATCACATAGTCCTATCATATGATAGTACAGCTGTGTGCACCAGACATTCTAAATCTCTCTCTTACACACACACACACACACACACACACACACAGTGACACTATTGAGCACCAAAAGCTAGCAGTTGTTGAGTACCTACTCTGTGTCAAACCCTGCTCTGCACATTTTATATATACTATATCTCAGTTAAATTTCCTCCTCAAATCATGGAGTCAATAATATCCATACTATTCTCCATTTATAAGAGACAATCTGAGGCTCAGCGAGAAGAAATAAGTTAACCTAATTCATACTGGCTTTAGGAAGTGACTGACCACAGATTCCGGAAGAAAGAGGTCTGTTTGGCTCCAAAGCTTCAGCTACTTACATTACACACCAGGGCCACTTGTGACAGAACATATGAAACATGCCCATTTATACATGAAGTGTCAGAGAAACAGCTGGTAAAGGGCAACATTTTAGAGCTTGAGGGAGAAGAATCATAACGGTGGGAGAGTGGATGTGAAAGAGAATAATGGAAAGCAGAATGCCTGTGAGAAGTCAGAGCTAAGATTATACAGGTTTGTGGATTCATTCACTACTTTTGATAGTTTCCTCCCCCCTGCCACCCCACCTTGTAGCAGCAGGAATGATTCTTGGCATCTCACTGTGTTCCCTCAGCAAATTTCTGCTAAGGAACAGGTGAGCTCAACACAGCAACCATGGGGGATACACGCAGACTAAGTTACTGCCTCCCACTTACTCAGACCCAAGACTTCCAGTGGCTTTCCACAAAGTCCAGTTCACGGGCCATTACTGAAGCCCCCAGCATTCAGCAGCCAATGAGGAGTTACAGAGACACATACAACAAAGACTATGCCCTTGAAACAACAGTACAGGTGCTCAGGGGGAGACATCACGTTTGTTTTGAGCCATCCCCAGGGATCAAAGGAAGCAAGGGATGTAGGCTGTGCTCAGAGCACTGGATGAAGCCCCAGGCCCTCCCCAGGGATGAGGCTGCACTTGTACCTCCAAGAGCCTGGTACTGCCACGCACAGAACTAGGTGGTCTGCACTGACCTCAATCTCCAAGTGGGATGCTTCTACAAACACAAAAACCTGTCAGGGGTGTGCTGGCCATTTAGCTAGGAAAGCTGGAGCCTGGTAAAGGTAAGGGCTGGGAGAAGGGGTGAAGGATGTTCCCTTGCCCATTCTGAGTGTCTGGCAGTGGTCTCCTTTGCTGCTAGGAACACAACACCTT
This sequence comes from Ochotona curzoniae, assembly GCF_017591425.1. Lineage (NCBI taxonomy): Eukaryota > Metazoa > Chordata > Mammalia > Lagomorpha > Ochotonidae > Ochotona > Ochotona curzoniae. The sequence goes on along the minus strand of NW_024467087.1, from coordinate 31,734,314 downwards.
TCTTTAGAGCTCTGCCCAACCCCAACATTGTCTCCTCCCCCATCAGAAAGCCCAAAGCTTAGAGAAATGAATTCAAGTAATTAACTAATGAAGGCGTATGGATGGTAAAGTTGCTGAGGTTGCTAGAAAAATACCCTGTTGATGGCAACATACATAGTCCAGCCAGGCATGGGCAAAAAGGGAGGCTAAGGAGGGACTACAGGACTGTTATCTCCCCAAGGCTGCAGCTGTAGCAGAAGTGCCTACAACCTAGTAGCTCCTTACCCAATGCCTGGAGATCAGCTTATGGGCAACAGACCCCCCTCACTAGGAAAGCCTCCTCTTGTCTGTTTGGGCTTTGGTCTGCTCAGCTGCTCAGTATCCAGGGCACTACTCCCTGTGGTCCAAGAAAGTCCACCTGTGGCCTGTGCAGATGCAACTTGCAAGGCTGTTGCAAGAGATGGATGGGTGAAGATAGGAGAAAGGGAGAGAAAAAGGAGGAGAGATGGAGAGGCACACACAGCTGGCAAGAGCCCATCTCCAGCTGTTGGGCGGGCTGTTTCCTTTGATAAAGCACTTGGCAGTACTCCCAGTTCTGTAGTTTCTGGCCTGCGAAAGCACACCCCGAGCACGAGCCTGCCTGTGGGAGGACTTCAGCCTTGCTTTGTTTTCTTTCTTTCTTTTTCTCACTTACTTTAGAAAATGCTCTTCCCCACACAAGGAACCTTGACCCTCCCCTACACCTGGGCAAAATGAAATTGTAGCAGCAGGTGATGTGGATGAAGCCACCAAGTATCTGTATAAAAACGGCAGTGCCATGGAGCCAGGTTTGAGGATCTGGGATGGGTGTGCCGTGAGACCTTGGCATATGCTTACAGGCTCATGTATGCAAATAAGTGTGTTGTGTTTGGGGGGGCAGATGAAGAGATGGTAAGACGGTCAGTGGGTGTGTTTGAGAGGCTGTGCTTGTTTGTTGTGGCTGACAATGCCTTCTGTGTAGCACATCGTCACTGCTCTCCTCGCCAAGGCTCCTTCTAGCTCAGTAAGGCTTCCCTTGAAAGGACTAGGAAAAAGGGGAAGTCCCAGTGTCATGTGATCAGACAGACCAACAAGACCTTTCTCCGACTCCTGTTTCTAGGGTTTTGTGGAATCCTGTTCTCCCCTGCTCTTCCCAGTTTCAGTAAACTGAGGGGCAGAGCTTGAATACCTCCAAGGTTCTTTGGAGGAACCAAAGCAGGGTGAATGGCACAAAGCCCCCTTTCCCTCTGTCCCATTTATAGTCCCCCCTGTCCCCACCCCCATCAACATGTCCCAGACCCACAGTCTGGTCAGTCCCCCACAGGGCCTCCCTGCAACTTTCCCAGATTCCTGAGGGCAACCTGACCCTGCCCTGGGATCAGTGTGGGCTCTTCACATGATCCCCGAGAAATTCCCACTCCCTAGGACCCCCCCAAACAGTGCCTGTTCCCACAAGTAGTCAGCCCCCAGCCCGCCCCAGTACCGTCTGCCTGCCCACCCACTGCTGCCTCTGGGTGACTTCCTGGAGTCAGCAACAATGCTTCCCAAGAAAGGGGCCTGGCATCTGAGCCCAAGCAAAAGTGACGGAACTCCGCCCTGCCAGCCCAGGCTCCCAGCTTAGCTCTGAATGGTTGAGCCCTACCTGGGTCACCCAATGGCCCAAAGCAGAGCGGCCCTGGGCCACTAGTGGTGGAATAAGCTGACTGGGGAGAAGCAAATACGACACAAAAACAAACACAGCCTAGGAACTTTGCCCCAGCTTCCAAACTGGAAGTCCTTAAATGTCCCTTGTCCCCTTCCCGCCCCAACACAATGTTTACCTCACAGAAAAGGGGAGGGCACTTGGACTCACAGGACAGATAGCAGAGCCGGAACACCTTAGAAATCATCTACTCCAACCCCTTTATCTCACATTAGGGAAAACGGAGGCCTATGGGGTGAAGAGAATTCTGCTGGTTAGCAGAAGTTTGGCTTTAGAAGTCTAGGAGCTTCCTCAAATGCTTTTGGGTCCTGGCCATGGCTGGAAGAATATTAAGCAACTTGAGGTCCAAAAAGGAATTTTAGGAGCCAGAAGCAATAGACACAGTTTTAGAGTTGAAATGGGCAACGCAGCCTGGTGAGGTGAAGCTAGTCAGGGTGCTGGTATGGGGGATACATGAATTCCAGACTTCTTTGTTTACAATAGACATGCTTTGAACACTGTTTGGGCTTATATGTAGCACACGCAGGGTTCAATGCCGAAGCCTGAGCTGAGTCCAGACCCCTGCTCTTCCTTGTTGTCATCCTTTCTAGAATATTCTTACTGTGGGCCCAGCCCTAATTTTTCCACTGGTTGTGCAGGGAACAACTCTGGGTATGTATGTAGCTCTTACCATTTCCTTGAGATTCAGAGCCCACCTTGCTTCTTCTCAACTCACATGTAATATCCCAGGTCTTGCCTGAATATGAGCTCAGAAAAACAAGTGGTAGATGGGAACACATATCAGCTTTGAGAAGGTGGTGAGCCAGAGAGAACTTTCTGAATTTGGAACAAGCTCTATGGCCAGATTGTAGGGTAGACTGTAAAATTCACAGGGTTGATCCCTGTGTGATCAGGCCAAGATGAAACTGACCAGGTTTGTGCTTAAGCCTGATAGAGGCTCATGTTGAGGCCATTGCTACTGCTGTCCTGTGCTTGCTTCGGCAGCATATATACTGCTGTCCTGTCTGTCCTCTCTGACAAGCCAACTTTCCACTGGTGTATGCTTCCAACCATTCCATATGGCCAGTGGGGGAGATAACATACATTGATTTCTGAGATATGATGGGTTAGCTATGTGAGAAAGGCTCTATTAAAATAATGAGCTCGTCTTGAACAACAATCTTACCCACTGCCTTCAATACTTAAATTCATGCTGTAGAACCTGTCCCAATTACCTGCATTCCTGTTCTTGCTGGGTATTGTGGAATATATGTAACAAAACAAGGTTCTCTTCACTTTCCACCCATAAAGTTCTCAACCATGATTCCAGACAGTTGCAACTGCTACCTATTCCAGCTAATGCCAGAGGCATCCATTTTACTGGACATTTTTGTCTGTGCTGTTTTGCACATGTGGAAATTGACCTTTATAATTTTTCTTGAGTGATTTTGACCAAAAGCTCCTGAAGGGTGGGAGACAGGCCTTTCGTGGGTGTTTTCCTCCCCTCCTCTCAACTCTTGTAGCACGCAGTACAGTGCCACGGTTTCAATAGTGTTTGTTCAACTCAGTCACAACAGTTGGGGAAGCCAGTATAATTTCTGAATTCATCTGCAAGAATATCCAATGATGACGAAAATCTGCAGCTGGATGTATCCATTTCAGCAAAGAAAGAGCCTTTCTTGAAAGAAGGGCCACCCAAAGCCAGTATGTCAGTTGACTTAACCATCCCCTCCCTGTCTCATCTTGATGAAAGAACAAACAAGCAGTTGGGACAAGGATGGGGTATTTTACACCAAGCAGCCACTAAATGCTGAGCATTCCATTTCTCAGCATCCTGTATTCTGTTTTCATCCATCTCTTTCACAACAGGGATTTAGGTTGCTTTCTAGGTTCCTTCCCAGAAATAGCAGTCTCCCTGAATTCAACTGTGTGACTACCATGGATCCAGAGTGAATGAATGGTAGGAAATCATTAGAAAATTAGATGGCATGTTTGCTCACAAATGCATATTAATGTGTACTTTAATTTATAGGTTCACTTATGGGGAGATATAAGGGGAATAACAATAATACTTGTCCTAAACAATCTTCACACCAGAACCGTCTCTAGGTTTTACTTTTCTCCCACAACACAAGTGACTTCACAAACTGAATAGCTAAAAATATTTAATTTCTAACAAGAAAAACATGAAGGCAGCCTGTAGCCCCATGTTATAGCAAAAGTCTGAGAATGTAGCTAATATTTCTAAAGAGATTACTATTAACCAAGTCGTTAATTAAGATCGTGTTTGCAGTTCAACTGTCAGCTCCAAACATCTACTTGTTTAAACCAAGGTCATTTCAGTTTATTATAGTTATAGCCATTGGTGAGATAATCTGCTTAGATTTCACAAGTATGTGTGAATTGCCTACCTCAGCCCTTATTTTCACAGAATAAGAGTTCTCTTGAAGGCACAGGGTCAGACGAAAGATAATAAGTGATTTTCCATTCCAATAGAACTAAAAACAAGGCTTTAATGAATTCACCAAAATTCTAGGATTAAATATCTATATTACATTTCTTGACAATGTGAATCTGTCCAAGGGTGACCCACAGGATTCCCTTTGATCCAAGAACAATCTTTAGGCAGACATTTCATTGGCTTGGAGATTGTTTCCCAATCACTTAGTGCTGCCCTTCTCACCAGTAGAATCATTCTCACTTTGTTGAAAGAGACTACAGGCAGCCTGGAGAAGAGGTGGCAGTGGCGTAGGGTGACAGCAATCATGGAAACAGAGAAAGGGGGATACATAGTAGAAAACAAACAGGAAGCTTCCACAAAGAACTTAGGCTCTGATTGTGCAGAAAAGGGAAGAGGGGGGGTCAACATGGTTCTCTCAGGCAGACCCAAAATTTGAGGCTAATCCAGACATACTCTCAACCAGACAGACACAGTGAGAAAGAAAGAGAGAGATACCTCTTTCACAGTACTTTTGTTACACTATCTCCTGAGTCCCCTATCCTGGAATAGACTGATATAGTTACATACATGTGTCATAATGTAAATACACCAACTCTCCCAGATGCTATCCTTCCAGTTGCCCCTTGACAAACATAGATGCCATCCATACACATATACTTAAAATACATTTTCTCACAGTTTATTAGCATACAAAATTAAATACAATGGGCTGGTTTTTCTTTCTTTCTTTCTTTCTTTCTTTCTTTCTTTCTTTTTTTTTTTTTTACATATATCTACCCTATTCTCTGAATCTCCTCTGTAACTCAAGTCTTGCCACATGTATGTAGCTATACATAATATATTAATATATTCATATACATTTTCCTACTCGATAAAGACCCAAAGAGTCTGCTAAGTAAATTCTCAGTGCTTTCTTCCCTAGTGGATCAGATTTGAAGGAACGAACTAGAGAACTAGATGAATTGGGGAAGTCTTTTTTTTTTTTAATTTAAATGAGCTAAAATTGGTAATTAAATTTCTCCACAACAATGAAAAACCCAGGACAAGATTTATTTATTTTTATTGCAAAGTCAGATATATAGAGAGATGAGGAGAGACACAGAGAAAGATCTTCTGTCTGATGATTCACTCCCCAAGTGACCACAATGGCCAGAGCTGAGCTGATCCTAAGCCTGGAGCCAGGAGCCTCTTCCAGGTCTCCCACATGGGTGCAGGGTCCCAAGGCTTTGGGCCATCCCCAATGCTTTCCCAGGCCACAAGCAGGGAGCTGGATGGGAAGAGGGGCTGCTGGGATTAGAACCTGTGCCCATATGGGATCCTGACACATTCAAGGTGAGGACTTAAGCTGCTAGGCCACGCCGCTGGGCCTTTTTTTCCTCTCTATTTTTTTAAAGACTTATTTATTTGAAAGATTTCAAAGAATGAGAGAGAGAGAGAGACAGAGAGACAGAGAGAGACAGAAAAGGAAAGGGAGAGAGAAAGAGAGAAAGAGAGAGAGAAAAAGAGAGGAACCTTTCTGTTTGCTCGTTCATTTCCCCAAATGGTCACAATAGTCAGGGCTGGGTGAGGCTAGGCTGCAGGCAGCAGCATCACCCAGGTATCCCAGATAGGTAGCAGGGGCTCAAGTGCTTGGACCATCCTCCACTGCTTTTCCAGGTGTATTAGCAGGGAGCTGGATTGGAAGTGAAGCAATTGAAACAGAAATGGATCCCATATGGAATACTAGTATCACAGGTGGTGGGTTAACTCACTACACCACAATGCCAGCCCTGAGAAGTGCTCTTTTTAATGTTTCTTAGCATGGTGGAAAAGTCTATCAAGGACATTAGAATCCCTCACAGAGTTCACTGCCTTGGCCTATAGACAAGACACCAGCAGTAACCTTTAATGACTGCCAAAAGCATCTAAGATTCTCTTAGTCCCGCTATGCTAGTTGACCTTTGCAAGGAATCCTGGGTATTCTGAACTAAGAACATTTAGTAAAAGAAACAAAACAAAACAAAAACAAAAAATCTTTTCCTGACATTTAAGAACAATATGAAAGTGCCTGTCCAAATTAACCTGGCAGGCCTGGCCCATACAAGACAGCAAAGAAGGATAAGCTAATTTTAAAGCCCGCTCATCTTGTGTGTCCTCTTGGAGCTTGCTCACTTCCCCCTCATCAAGCACGCCCTGGACCTCCTCTTATCCCCTGCCAGGCTTACTCTGTTCTGGCCAAAGAAGCCCAGGACTGGGGGAAAGGCTTTTGGATTTGATCAGAAGGAAGTCATGGGCAAGCATAAGCGGGAGCAATGGGCCTATTCGATCTAAGCCAGATATGGTGCAACATCTAAGTGATGGTCCCTGTGACCTACACAAAACAGTCTTCATAGGAAAACTAGCCTGCACTGAGTTTCTACCCAAGTCCCACCAGCTTGCCCATTAAAAAGTTCAAATGTAGCTGAGTTGAAATGCAATCAGATCTGTTATTGACACTGTTTCGTTCTGAATAGCACAGACGACTAAAGGCTTTCTTTACTTAGTTCATTAGTTAGCTAACAAGCATTTTGCAAGCACCTACTGTGCATGGAGCACTGTCCCAGACACTCGGCTGTTGCCGCTGCTGCTCCTGCTATTGAATTTCTGAATACAGGCTGTTGCCAGACATCCAATTTTCTGAGTGCTTGCTCTGACAGGGAACAATGACTAATGAACCAAACATCAGGGAGGGCCCTCTGATCTCCAGCACAGAACATGCCCATAAAGGCAGAGTCTAATTTGTTCAGCAAGCAGCTGCCAATTCTTCTGGGATCTTAATTACCTGGAGCAGTTTATATGGGTGAATCCCCTTGGGAAAGAAACCCTGAACCCTGTCTTTCTCACACCCTATCATACCCCAGGCTCTATAAATGTCTTTAACCCCCAGTCATTGCATATGGGTACAAGGTCCAGGCTAAGGCCACAGCAGTTCACCAGACAGGCCTCCTGGGTATTGCCTGAGGGCCTTTTCCACACCCCAACACACAGACACACACACACACACACACAGAGAGAGAGAGAGAGAGAGAGAGAGAGCGCAGTATGGCAGTATGTTATAGCGGAAAGTCTCTGGACCCCAAGTGGAGAGACAGGAGTTTCCACTCAGCTTTGCCTTTTTCTCTGTATGATCTTGGACAAGACTTTTCCTGTCTGGGGTTCTGTCTCATCTTCTAAAAACCGAGGGTCTAGACTACATGATCATTATGAGGCTTCCCAGTTTAGGACTTGAAATGCCCCTCCATGAGCCACGTGAGAGGTGTGTGACAAGATTAGGTTTATGTGGAGTGGGGATTGAGACAAGTGCAGGAGCCTCAGCAGCCGCTGTTATGGAGAAGGGAAAAAGTTCTGCCTCCTTGGGTGGGCCCTTTCCAAAATTCCTGCTGCTTTTGAAATGGTTCTCAAACTGGGATGGTAGGTTTGCAGCACTGTGGGCCGTCCTTCCTCCAGCATCATCTGTCATTCTTTTTATAACCCTTGTTCCAAATCTTGTTCCTTTTAACCAGCCCTTCAGCTCACACTGACTAGTTCCCTTCAGAGAGGCCAATGATTAAATGGTCTCAAGAGTCCCCCAAGTCTGTAAAATGTAAATAACAGCCCCTGCCCTGGCGGCCTTCACAAGCTTTGGAGAGGATCAAATAAGATAAAGTCTGTGAAAGTGCTTTGGAAATTGTCAAGTGCTATGCAAATGCAAGGGATTGTTATTAATGATGGGTGGGGGCACAGCCAGATGAGTGAGAAAGCAGAGTGCCAACCTGCCTGCTCTCCTCCAACTCCTTGCTGGATGAAGGCATTGACATTGTCAGACAGCCTGTAGCTAGTCAAAACATCAGTAGGGATCAGTGTTTGATTATTGTTACCCCCCACCGTCTGCTAGCAGAGTTCAGAGCCAGAGAGAAAAAGACAAGGAGCAGATTAATTCTGATATGGGGAAAGAGAAAAAAGTAGTAGTTTTATTTTCAAAAACAAGATTTGTGGACCCTTTCAATCAGAATCTCACATGAAAAACCCAATATATATGAAAGAAAAAAGCGGAACTACTCAAACTGATGGAGGGGACAGCAAGAGGTTTTACTCACTGGGCTTCACACTTGCCATGGAGATAACTCCAGTGGCTCCCAAGGGCTTCAAAGGACACTAGCCAATTGGGAGCATAGAACAGGACCCTTGTCTAGCAGCTGGTGCTCTCCAGGAGACATCAAGCGTGTGGCCATAAGATGAGCACCAGAGCAGCTGGGGTACATGGCACAGAGAGGGGAACTCAGAAGATGCTACAGAGAGGTACACACAGTGAGATGCAACACCCGTTATCTACTCATTAGCCTGATCTAGGGTCCCAGATCTATATTCTTCTTTTTTTATTTTAAAGATTTATTTATCTTTATAGTAAAGTCAGATTTACATAGAGGAGGAGACAGAGAGGAAGATCTTCCTTCCGATGATTCACTCCCCAAGCGGCTGCAACGGCTGGAGCTGCACCCATCCGAAGCCAGGAGCCCAAAGCCTATTCTGGCTCTCCCATGCAGGTGCAGGGTCCCAAGGCTTTGGGCCGTCCTCAACTGCTTTCCCAGGCCACAAGCAGGGAGCTGAATGGGAAGCGGGGCTGCCGGGATTAGAATCAGTGCCAATATGGGATCCTGGCATGTGCAAGGCAAGGACTTTATCCACTAGGCTACTGCGCTGGGCCCTCAGGTCTACATTCTTAGTTATTGTAGAATGGGGTTATAGCTTTGGCAGTGGGTACTGGAGGCCAACTAAAAATTTACCTCCAAGGCCAAGAAAGCATTTGGCATAGTAGTTAAAACACTGCCTGGGGCATCTACATCCCATATCAGAGTGCCTGGATTTGAGTTCTGGCTCCTTTCTGATTCCAGCTTCCTGATAATGTGCACTCTGAGAGGAATCCCATGATGGCTCAAGAAATGGGATTCTAGCCACCTAGTTGGGAGATTAGATTGATTTCTGGGATCCTGGATTAGGCTGGGTCCAGTCTTGGCTATTGCAGGTAGTTGAGAGAACGTATCAGTGAAGAAAACCCCTATCTTTGTCTCTTTTGTCTCTCTGCCTTTCAAAAACATAATTTATATATATACATATATATGTGTGTGTGTGTTTAGAGAGAAGGAGCAAAGATGAATGGGGAGACAGATATACAGATGCATAAAGTATAAAAATAAAAGCACCAACAAGTGAATGTGAGCATTTCTCTTTCTCACTTAGCTTTGAGCCAGGGAGGCGGGGGGGCTGCCAACCTGGGGCTCCACCATGGGTGAGCATCCCTGGCATAATGAGAAGCAAAAGGCAAAAAGGAGTCAGCTAGACTTCCCAGGCACAGACACCTGCCACTAGCCCAGGGGCTGTGTGGAGGAATGGTGGAAAAGTAGCAGGCAAGGTGGTCAAGCAAGGATGGCTAGCAAAACTGCACACCCAGCAGTATAGATTGGGGACTGGAGCCCACAAATGGCGGAACAAGGAAATAGAGTTGGAGAGTTGGGGGTGGGAAGGGGGATGGTGGTTTACTGATAAATTCTGTCTTGGAGCACTTGCCCCCATTTTCCCATCCTCCCTACCCAAACAGGCTCAGCAGGGTACATGTGACTGACTAAGCAGAAACTGATCAGATACTGCAGGTACAAGTTGGAAGCTCCAAGCTGGATAAGGGGATGAGTGCCTCAGACTCACGTAGCTAGGGGAGGCAGTAGCAGCTGACCCCCTGAAGCCTGTGAGCCAGTGTCAGGAACTTTGTTGTAGTCACTGAAATTGGGAGGACAGAATAATAATTTAAAAATCACCTTAGAGTAAATTATGCTGGCATTCTAGAAACATCCGGTGCTGGCATTTAGGTCTTATTAAAGCCATTTGCAAAAGCCCAGCATCTCTCCCTGTCTAGGAGATTCTTATTGCACATGTGTGTCTTCCCCCTGATTCTTTTTCCACATGTGGTGGCCTAGAGCTGCTTCTCAAATTACCCTGAAGTAGCTGCTACACAGACACGTGTGCTGTGCCAGGGCTGAGCAGGAAATGGGTAACCCAGAGCAGAAGATCAGCAGCAAAAGTCATTTGCGCTTGAAGGAAACGAGAGTGTTTGGAATTCCGGTGTGCTTGGGCGGAGGGGAAGAAGTCGTTATATGGGCCCAAACGGTCTTTGTCCCTGCTCTTCTGTAAGGGAGCTGAGGAACCATCTTGGAAAATGCGTTGGATGACAGAATCACTTGGCTAGGAGTTACTTCCCCTGTGTAAACTGTGTGAGCACAGACGCGGGGAAGAAGGTGGAGAGACTCCTGAGGGGCCTAGAAGTGAATAGAACTGAAAGAGGAAAGATAGAGCAAATGAGCCAAAAACAACTATGCAACAGGCCCTTCAGAAGGACTGTAACCCTTGCTCTGTAAGTGGTTAGAGCTCCTCCCTTCAAACAAGAATGGTTTTGCTATTACAAGTAATTGCCTCACTCCTGTGTTCGCGGATATTTAAAAAGTCAGTGGAGTGAGGCACACACACAAGAGAGAGGGACAATTTCTACTTTCCTCCTGGTAGTTTCCAGGAGTTCTTGCTTGGCTGGTCAGGGGAGGGACCAAAGGCTACTTGGCTAAATTGGGGGATATCACCTGGCCAGGATGTTTCCAGTTCCCCTGCTAAAATGAACCACCTGTCAGGATGGGAGAGGGCGGCTGCCTGCATGATTTGAAGGGATAAAGGTCAGAAGAATCAGGCTTCATGGGACCTCTGCTGTGCTTACAATCCGCGGTTTGTTTATTTCTTTGGAAGGTTCAGGTTGAAACACAATTGTAACTTGGAGGGTGAGAACACATTCGGGGCTACCAGTTGTTTACACCTTAGCTGGGTTCATTGTGTCACATTAGCAGAAAGCAAGGCCCTGAAGGCCATGGATAAGAGGCCAGGAAATAGGAAACTTCTGGAACATGAGGTATTATCCTATGGTTGAGAGTCCTGAGCAGCTGTGGATGTAGTCTGAAGGAGTTTTATGCTAGAGGGAAGAATGGAGACGGCAGACCAGGAAAGAAAAGAGGTGTCAAAACTAAACCGCACCCAGTTCACCAATTTCTGAGGGCTGGGCCTGTTTCCTCTACCCCAGCTGAAAGTGGTTCTGATCTGACAACTAGGTTTACAACAAGATAAATAAAACTTCCTCTCTAGACAGGCATTTCCCCAGAATTCATATTCATCTCCTCCCAACTTAGGCAAGGATCGCACGCTGATGAGAAGGGACTCAGTCTGCAACCTGGGTAGCATTGACTTTCCCTTCTGGACCATGAGGCCTGGTACAGCTCACTTCTTTCTCTTATGCCTCTTTATTTTCATTTATTTGAGAGACAGACACAGGCAGACAGAGAGATCTACCTGCAATGCTTCCAACAGCCAAGGCTAGGCTGTGTTGAAGCTAGGAACCTGGAACTTCATTGGAGCTCTATCTCTTGTGGGTGTCAGGGTCCCCACATAACTGAGCCATCACCTGCTGCTGCTTCCCAAGGTATGCATTAGCAGGAAGCTGGAATCAGAAGGAAGTGGAGGCTGGGCATGAACAGAGGCACTCCAAGGCGGGATGCAGAAATCCTAAGTAGTACCTTAACTACTTCATCAAATGACTGTGCTGATGGCTCACTTTTGGCTTCCCCAGAAGAGGAACTATGAAAACAGCCATTAGTTCTTCATTATAGGGGGACATTTTCCCCCCCATAACTTGGAGATACAGCACAGAATCTGGATACATAAAGCACTATGGCAGAGGCCTGGGGCTTCCTCCTAGTCTGTCTCCATTAGTGCCTGGCACAAACCTGAACAGAGTGGATGCCCCTAAAGACAGCTGGATTCAACTTCTCATTTGAGGTCTCTATGCACTGGGAGGGTTAGAAACCATCTGGAGGGATGACAGCTTCAAGATGGAGTGCTGCTGCCCAGCTTAAATTCCCCAGACTCCACTGGAAACTAATGGAGTTGCCAAGGGAGCCGCTCTGGCAGCCTCACAGCAAGGCAAGGGACAGGGAGCAAGGACTCAGTCCCAAGCTCAGCAGAGGACCTATAGCCCTGATACACATGGCAGGCAAAAAAAAAAAAAAAAAAAAACCACAAAACTCCATTCACAAAGACAGCAATAATTAAAGCTAGACAGTATGTGGCTAAGTGAGTTGGCTGATCTCCACGGGCTGTAAGTACCCGAGAAACCCCATCTGCCCAGGTTGTCACTAGTGTGAGCCATGGCAAAATAGCATTATCTATGTAGTCCTCCGTGGCTGGCTCAAGGGTCTGAGGCCTGGCGCCTTGACCTCTAAACACTGGACAGAAAGCACAAGTCCCTGTCTTCCTTCCTTCACCTAACGTTTGGCCGTGGCCATGGTGCACCTGGCCGGCTCTGCTCTACTTTCTCAAGGGTGTACTGAGCCTGAGAGGAGAGAGAGGGAGGGAGGATGGATTCGAGGAAGGGAAGAAGGGCCTGGATGCCAGCCTTCTGAGGCAGCATAGATTCCCAATGAATACACTACTGATTGCGAAAGGTAGCCGTGCTGCTTCTTCCAATTCTAGCACTTCTGGGAGTCATTTCTCAGCTCACACTTCCCTCCTATGACAGATACATAAATCCTTGACTGAAGAGGGTGCTATGCCCCTTCCTGTCTCAGACATGATTTTCCTCAGACAAATCACAACACCTCCTTTAGACTCACACAGGTCAGGTGATCAGAGTAGGCACAGTGATAAGGCCATTGGTGTACGGTGAGGAGGGAGAAGGGGACTATCGATTTTTCAGGAATGCTTTGGCTCTGGGTCCCCAAGTAAAACTAGGTACCAGTGGGCAGATCCCTTAGACCTTTATGAACAAATTTACAAAATAAATAACCATATGATATATTCCAAAGGCATACAGAAATGACTTTGATATGCCAGAAAATCAATTCCCAAGTATTTCTGAGTAACTTTCCCACACTGTAAAATATTGGTGGCAATGATTAGCTTCAGGTTAGCGTCACCCTCTGCCCAGTTTCTCCCTCCTCCCAGTTTCTATATACCTCAGAGGTGCAAACTCCTGTTCATATCAGCTCAAATAATAACAAAGGCAGGACTATTGAAAACAAATGAAACACACAGTGCAATTTTAAAGCTAGCTATTCATGTTCTCCCACCCCCGCCATATTATTTTTATTTTGGATTATCCACACTGCATCTCCTGTTACTTCAGCCATGCTACACTGAACCATGTGTGAATCATTAATCCATATAGGAGTAGGTCATTTAGTTTCACAAGAATCTTCTTTTTTAAAAGATTTATTTGTTTTTATTGCAAAGGCAGATATTTAGAGAGGAGGAGAGACAGAGAGGAAGATCTTCTTTCCGATGATTCACTCCCCAAGCGGCTGCAACGGCTGGAGCTGCACCCATCCGAAGCCAGGAGCCCAAAGCCTATTCTGGCTCTCCCATGCAGGTGCAGGGTCCCAAGGCTTTGGACCATCCTTGACTGCTTTCCCAGGCCACAAGCAGGGAGTTGGATGGGAAGTGGAGTTGCCGGGATTAGAACCGGCACCCATATGGGATTCTGGCGCATTCAAGGCGAGGACTATTCTACTTGGACTAGTGTCACAATGACCCTTCACTCTTAGATTCCCAGAAACTAACTAGAAGATATGTATGTCAGGGGGACAATGTGGGATTTTGTGATGGCTGTCGATAACCCTTGAAGTGGATAATGAATATAGGGAAAAACAAAATACGATTTGACCTACATCACAGAATGGGATTGCATAAGTAGGCAGCTAAAGCAGACATTGCAATGACTTGCTAGCCGACGACTTAGTATCACTAAGAACTCAGTGTGAACCTGAATGCTCTAAATAGGAAGGACACATACAGAAACTATGAGGTCATCCTCCTTCTCTATTCCATGGTCATCAGCCACTAATGAAACCCTACACAGCTTCAGCGTCCTGTGGGACAGTTCAGGGGGTTGGAACAGGCAACTTGGTCTGCTGGGGTTCAGTCAAGTTTGCCCGTTTCCTAATCTGCCATCTTGCAATTATGTGCCACTGATCAGAGGTAGGATTGAGATGCCTGGCTAAAGGCAAAGGTATTTGTGCCACAGTCTCAGCTGTTACAGAGGACAGAATGAAACCTCTGGTGGAAAATCTGAAAAAAATATCTAAGGATGGAGAAATACAAGTTGGTTTTTATTATGTTTTTCATGATATGGTTCCATAGAAACAAGGATTCCCTCCTCAACCCTCCCCATTAGCTCCCCACACACAGTTTTCCCCCATATTATCACAACAGTACAGTAGTGTGACCAGTGTGTGGATGTAGCAGGCTAATCTTCCACCTTATGGTGCCAGCAACCTATATGGGTACTGGTTCGTGTCCTGGCTGCTCCACTTCTAATCAAACTTTCTGTTTATGGCCTGGGAAAGCAGTAGAGGATGGCCCAAGTCCTCGGGCCCCTGCACCTACAGGGGAGACCTGGAAGAAGTTCCTGGTTCCTGACTTTGGATGCACTTTGGGGAACGAACCAATGATGAAAGAACTTCTTTATCTGTCCTTCTCTTTGTGTAAAATCTGCCTTTCAAATAAAAATAAATAAATCTTTAAAAAAAAACTATGGAGTTAATTTAGAAAATAAGCTGATAAGAGAGAATGATAACTAGCGTTTAGGCATATTAAGTAGTACATAAGAAAGCTGGAGGCTAGAATTAAGAAGAACAATCTCAGAGAACAGAGGTTGTACGAACCTAGAACATTTCCCTCTTAGACGTGTGCAAAGATCGACTGTCTCTGCTTGAGGCTTTAGTCAAAAACAATCTAAGGAATCAGATGACACAGGAAAGACACGTAAGACTCCTAAGGTACAATTCAGCCAGAAGTTGGGAAACTTAGTTCTGTAACCTTCATCACCTTTCTGCTTCCCCCAATTCTCCCCACCCTCACACCCCTACCCTGGGCTCACCTCATAATTCCCAGGAATAACGACCATGTTTTCTATCACAGGGCAATGAAGGAAGAAATAGATTAAACTTATTTTCTTTTAAAGTAAGCCTCACTCTTATAGTTTTTTTTTGTGTGTGTGAAAATACACACTTGAAAAACAGAGCAAGACAGGAGAGAGAGAGAATGATTCACCTACCTGCTATTCTCACTCCCAGATGCTTGTAATAGTTAGGGTGGATCAAGTTACAACCAGGAGCCCAGAACTTCCTCTGGGTCTTATATGTGGGTATAGGGATCCCAGTACTTGAGCCATCACCCCTCTGCTTCCCAAGGTGTGCATTAGCAAGAAGCTGGATTGGAAGTATGGTCAGGATTTGAACCATTCCCAGATGGCAGGGGTATGGTGGCTCAACCACTGGACCAAATTTATTTACCACAGGACCCATCACAACTTCCTGTCAGAATTGGGAACCCTCTTGCATATGCTGATTTTGTGCACATTTCCCACCAAGTCTTGTATCATTCTATATGGAAACTGGCACAAATACGTGAGGTATTCCCATAGGGATATATCTTCTCTCTTTCTACTGTGGCTGTATGCGCTAAGAGAATTGTGACCTCCTGATGTATTTCCCAGCAATATCTCCTTAAACTGGAATTAGATATGCCCTGTTGAACAACACTGGAAAGCAAGCAATGGAGGCTGATGAGGACAGCCCTACAAACTTCCCAGTGACTTTTCCCCATGTGTGCCAGTGTGGTTGAGACCAGGCCCTCGACCAAGGAAAGGCCTGTTGCTAATCTCGAGTGTTGAGTGTCATAGGGCAGAGAAGGACACCAGAGATATAAAAATAGCCAGTTGTCAGTACACTAGGAATAGGCTGTCAGAGGGAAACTTCAAACTAGGTGCACATCGAAAAGGCAGTCTCAAACCATCCTGTAACAGCTCCTGTTACTTTTTCCTCTACCTCCGCTTGCCTCAACTCTGTTAGTACACACAGTGAAGCTGTATGTCCCTGACACCAGTTATCTGTCTACCACTGTCAAGGACTTGTCTCTAAGTTACCTCTAAGCAGATTCATTTTTTGAAAATGCCTCATCTTTAGAAATAATATTTTTGAAACCATAGGGTGTATGTGTTAGCCACATTTCCCCCTAATGCGTGTTAAATAAATAAATAGCTATAAAAATAGAAAAACAAAGTTAGTCCACATACCACCGAAAATCATCTTGTACTCCGCGAGCATATGTTTACCACACTTGGGGGAACAGTGCTCTCTGTATAGAGCACGCAGATGGTCCCCACTGCCAACAAGTATGGCTTTATTTCCTTTTCCAACGTAAAGCCGGCAGGGCTTTAGACTATCCCAAATGACCAAGATACCCTCCTGAGTCTGGTTCTTTCCCTCCTTCCCCTGAGGGCCAGGGCCCTGGCCGTCATTATTTTTCTCCTTTCAGGTGACAGCTCCAGCCAAGACTGGTGTTTGCAACAAGAACACAGGCCCACTTATCCCTAGACAAGTGTTTCTTCCCTCAAGTTATATCCCTGCCCAGAATTCCACACTAGACTTCACTTAACTCAGCCAGTGTCCTCTGTGGAATATATTTCCTCTGCCTTGGCCCCAGGAGCTGCATCTGCTAGACTGTCCTAAACCTACATCAGTAGCCTGCCCACTGGCTTGCTGCTCCCACGGTCACCATGAACACCATTGTCCCACCAGGGAAGCCAGTGGCACCCCGTCTCCCTAGGCCTACTCTCATGGTGACCATGGAAGAAAGGAGGTCTGCGTAGGAACATGAGAGGAGTGGCCAAAGTTTTCTGCAGGCAAGGAAGATCTGAGCAGGTTTGACTCAGCAGATGGACTGTCTGACAATCAGGACTGATCAACAGCAAACCGGCCTATACTGGATACCTTCAAGCTGAGGCAGCATGTCCACCCCCTAGGGACACTTTAGAAGAGAAGAGATAAATGTTTGCCCAGAGACTTAAGGTTCTTCAGTGGCTTAGATCTGTCTTGATTGCTGTTAAACAGATAATCATCCCTCATTCCTACCTCATTCTACCTAATCTAACCTAGAAACTCTTAGGGTTTGTGGATACAAAGTCCTTAGAGGAGTGGGACTTTTTTGAGGGAGGCGGGGCTGAGGCCAGAAGACCCACTTGCCTGATTCCCGGGGCTCCAGGTGCCTCCCAACATCCACCACCCACATGATAGCACCTGTTTAGTGGAGCCCAGCCTGAAATCTAAAGACACTTAACAGATTCTTGTTTGTGACTTTGTTTCTAGATGTAACTTCACTTGCATCAGAGCAGTGACACAATCTACCTCATCCCCCCCTTCCTTCCCTGTCCCCCAGATCTCTTCGCCTTCTTTCACTCAAATAAGCCTCAACCCTTGCCTCTTCATCCCTCCTCCAGACTTCCCTCCTACCTACCTCACCCTCTCCCCTTTTCTCAGTCTTTAAAGACTCCAAATAAGACCCTAAGGATCCTGCACCACCTAGCATTTTTTGAAAAACCAATGTTCTGGGCCCGGCGGCGTGGCCTAGTGGCCAAAGTCCTCGACTTGAACACTCCAGGATCCCATATGGGTGCAGGTTCTAATCCCGGCAACTCCACTTCTCATCCAGCTCTCTGCCTGTGGCCTGGGAAAGCAGTCAAGGACAGCCCAAAGCTTTGGGACCCTGCACCCGTGTGGGAGACCCGGAAGAAGTTCCTAGATTCTGGCTTCGGATCAGCATAGCATCGGCCGTTGTGTTCACTTGGGGAGTGAATCATCAGACGGAAGATCTTTCTCTCTGTCTCTCCTCCTCTCTGCATATCTGACTTTCCAATAAATAAATAAATCTTAAAAAAAAAAAAAAGAAAAGCCAATGTTCTGTGGAAATGTCAAGATTTTTTTCAAATCATGTGAATCTATAGTTGATTAGTGTCAACTGAGTGGCCAGAAGATGTTAAGTGAGCCAAGAAGAAACAGGCTGGCAGCAAGGGAGAAGACTGAATGGTGGACAAGGTGCTAGAACTATGAACAGGTATCTGGACAGGTGGAGAGGCTCCTCTTGTCTCCACCGCAGTTTCCTACAGTGGAGACACTTGGGGATATGAAGTTGGCAGAGGACACTGTACATGATCTGCCATTAAGTGACTCCCAAAGATATCATTTCTGGCCTAGTGAGGAGCTCTGGTTAATGAAACATCACTTGCTTTGGTTCATAGATTCTTATCACATAGCCCATGGAGGGATGACCAAGGCTGAAGCAACTTAAACTCCATGAAATGGACTAAAGACCAACACTGAAGAAGCCCATTGGATTTTGGTAGCTTATTCATTATTAGGGGAAGAGTAGCTATAGACAGTGACTATCAGATTCGCAATGGGACCTGCACGGGAGTCACACAGCAGGGGCTCTGATAAGAGTACTGATTTACCAAGAACGCCGGTCTTAAGACAGAGGACTGCGCAATTTTTCTTCTTAGGCTTTCTTTTTGATCTCAATGTGAACATCTGAAAATCCACCACCACTACTACCCCCACCATCACCCCCTTGTACCCCATTCAACTGAGAATTTCTGCAAAGAACTCTAGAAACGCAACCTGTGTTCAACGCCTACATTTAGGGGTTGATGCAGTCACTGGGAGACATTTGGTTGAGAGGTCCATTAACAATTGCGCAATAATGACCCTCACCCCAAACCCCCTGGTTCTTGTGATACCAATCTATCCCAAGTCCTTCATCATGGAATTTTGAAAATCAAACCCAATACTCAGTTCAGCCTGAACCTCCCTTTATAAAGGTTAGGACGCTCAAGCGTTTACCACCTTCTCACTCTTTTTAAAAAAAATTTTGCTTGTTTATGTGACCCCTCTTTGTCCCACGGCACCGCCCTGACCTTCAGAAGTTCAACAAATTTGTCAGGTTTCTATGCATCCCATCCCATTCAGCATGATCTCAGGGGTGTAGGCTTCCAGAAGATCTGATTTGGAAAAGACCCCGAGACCATTTTGTCTTCCCTGTTCTATTTTCTAAGTGGGGAAAGAAGTCCATAGAAAGAACAGCAAGTTTTACTTACTCAAGCTCAAGCATCAGATTGGTGGCAAAGTCTGAACTCGCACCCAGATCTTCGGGCTCCGGATCGGACCCACCACCTTCTACCGCGTCAAGCTGAAGCTGCTCCAGGAACTGCACCTCCGGCCCAAGCTCTGGATCCTCCCAGAGCGGGGGCTCATCCACGAGCTGAGGGTCCTCTAGTCGTTCCAGTATCATCTTGCTGCTGCACAGGCAAGCCCTGGGTGCTTGGCTGGAGTCAGTCCCTTCTTCTGTCTCACTGGCGTGCTCTGTCTGTATTTCTTGCTTCCTCCTCTGCTTTCCCTCTCGCTCTGGCTTCCTCACTATTTCATTGGCTCTCTTGTAGCTGCTGGGCGAGGGCGGGAGCAACTGGAAACTCTTTCCCAGGCTCAAAAGAAAAAGTGCTCAGGGAGCCTGAGGGCCAGCATGGGCTGGCTCGCCTGTGGAGGAGGGCGGGAGGAAGTTCCCAGCCCTGAGTGCCTTCGGGGGCTCCAAGGCTCAGAGGGAAAGCTTGCAGCTCCTGGGGGCGAGCAGCGCTGCCCTGGGGATCTTCTGTGGAAGCCGGGCCAGCTTCCTAAACTAACTCCCAGACTGAACAGGAGGGCAGGATTTGGGGGGGGGGGGTGGAGAGGGGGTAGCCCAGACAGAGGCTCTGCCAGCCAGCCTCTGTGGTTGGAACTTTCAAAAAGACCAATGTTTCAGCAACGGATTTCTTTTCCAATCCGAACAGCAGGCCTTTCTGTCCCCCTTGCATGACTGTGGCTGTGGCTGTGGCATGCAGCCCCAGCCTGAGCAGAAGCAGGATTCCAGGACCGGGGCTTCATAACACCCAAACCGCTGGTCAAGTCCATTAAATAAAATCAAATAAGAAAACACCGTTTTTGGCATTAGATGGGGCCCAAGCTAGTCTCCTGGCATGGAGATATTGTGTACCTACTGGGATGGGATGTGAACAGGCATCTAGAAATGAAAAGTCAGAAGCCCATTGGATCAGAGAATCAGGAGACGCCAGTTCTCTTTCTAGCTGATCACTAATTGGCTGCTTTGTTTGGGGCAGCCACCCACCCAACTCTGTGCCTCAGTTTCCTCATCTGTAATGGGAGCTATCAAAGAGCATGGCTGCAAAAGCTCTCTTGCACTTCAGTGTCTCTAAGATATGTGAGTGCAGGAAGAAGATGCCAGCCAGCACCCTTGCAAAAGGAGCAGTTCTGGGTCTTAAAGAGGTGCTTTCCAGGCCCATTGCCTACAGAAATCCTTCCCTGTGTGTAAGCAATGCCACTAGGGCACCATAAAGCTTCTGTAGGTTTGAACCTCTAGTAAAAATGGCAAAGGTCTAGGAGGCTCACTTACCTGGCCCCCATCCCTCTGCCAGCAGTAAGGGAACCAGAAGTGCTCCCAGCTACTTACACCTGAGCATTGACTTAAAGTTGAGAGAGCCAACCTTGACAGGGAAAAGGCTTACTGGACTGAGCCCCAGGTGTCAGTGGACTCTGGTAGGAGAGGATACATGATGGCCAGTGCAAGAGGAGAGGTCCCTGAGAGAAGAATCTAGTCAGAGGGGGGCTGCAAGATAATCCTGATAATCAGGTTTTGTTCTGAAACTGCTTATGACTTGCCTAGTAATAATGAAGTGCTTTCTAGTAGCTTCTCCCCTAACTTTCCTAACCACATGACCACCAACTTCTAGACGAGGAAACTGAGGTCCAGGGGGTGTCCCATGGCCAAGTCAGTGGTTGTTGAATCATATTTCATGAAGTCCCCAGTGCTTCCGAATCACATGGTGGCGAATGTCCTCTGCTCCTTGGTGACCCCCTTAGGACATAGCAAACATACAGAAGCCCATTCCACCTCCCCACAAGGGCTGACAGAACAATAGGGAAAAGCGGGGAGCCCTGCTTTTCTAGGCTCCTGGCACCCTGGCAGCAGGTTCCTACTCAACAGCCCTAGACACACCTTGCAGCTAGTACTAGAACAAATAATACAGAAGCCTCCCACATTTACAGCAGAAACTGAAGACCCAGCCGAGGGGAGCCGCAGACTGAAGACCGAGCCGAGGGGAGCCGCAGTTATTTCGTGGGGGGGCTGAGCTCTAGTGCAATTTTCAGCACATTCTTTTTTGATTTTCTTTACTGACCTCCACCCTACTCAACTAGCAGGTGATGAACTCGTGATGAGCTCTTCAAAGTCTTCCTGGTCCAGATTTTTAGCTGATAGGTCATTGTGGCCTTTAAAGAATCACTCTGCCTAGATCAAGCTGCCTGATCTTGGTGATGAGAACATTTCCTTGGGGCTTTACTCTTTCATACCTTGATAGGGCTTCAGTGACTAAAGGAGTTTCAAAAACAACTTCTTGGGGCTGGCGCCATGATGTCTCTGATCACAGCACCGGCAGCCCATACGGGCACTGGTCTGTGTCCCAATAGCTCCACTTTGAAGCCAGCTCCCTGCTTACAGCCTGGAATGATTTAAGTCCATGGGCCCCTGCACCTATGTGGGAGAACTAGAAAATGTTCCTGGCTTCAGATCAGCACAGCCCTGGCCATTGTGGCCATTTGGGTGTGAAGCAGCAGATGGAAGATTCTCTCTGCAGATCTGCCTTTTTAAATAAAACAAATCTATTTCTTTAAAAAATTTATCTCTTAATGCACTAGTGGTGACTGGGTTCAATTTGTCTTTCCTTGCTAATGATTTTGAGTAAGAATAAGTTGAAGCGGAGACAAAGTGGTACTCCAAGTCTTAACTGAGTCAATTGTCTTTGGTAGATTTTCTGACCCTGGCTGAAGTCCCTGTAGCCAGTGCTCTCCTGGTGGCTTTGTCCTTTTTTATGATCAGCTATGCCTTCTTTATGATCAGCTGTAATGACATTGCTATTTGTGTAAGTATGATGTGACATCTGTCTTCACTATTCAATTCTAAGTTGCCCACGGCAGGGATGGATTCAGTGTGGTTTCTTGCCTGCTCTTGGAGCCCCTATGTCGAATCTGCTTTGTGTGCGTGAAAGACTTCCTCCTCCACAAGTCCTTGGGGTGGGCAGTCCAGCTCTACCACCCTCAGCAGCGGGTGCTCCTATAAATTGTTTGAGTGTGTGTGTGGGGGGGGGGGTGGAGTGCCTCAGTGAGACTAATTTTCTCTGGATAAGAAGACTAAGGGATGCTGGAAGGCATCCTAGCAGTTCCTTAGTCCATTCCCCCACAGCATGAATGTAGGCTAGTTTTAATTAGAGTTTACCTCCCGTTCCATTACCATTTTCCCTACAAAAGTTATTTTTGAGAGAAAACACCTGCAGCTTCCTCTTCCTTATAAGCACCTACTCCTGACCTATATGCTTTCTCCACCTGTTTGTTCCTTTCTGCCCACAGGCCTTATAAAGGCAGGCTGCTCACATTTTTATCCATTTCTTTATCTCTACTATCATCATCTTTCCCATATTTTTATGTATATATATATATATTATATATATACCATCTATGGGTAATTTCATCTAGCTTCTCTGAATGTCTGTAGTCAGGAAGTTCTTTCTACTATCTAATCTCAATTCTTCATGCTACAGTGAGGGAAGCCTGTTTCCTATTGTTCTGTTCCTTGTGTGTTTGTGAAACAACTAGTCACAATCTCTAAGTTGTGATTCATATTTAAAAAATCAATCTTTCTTCTCACTCCTCGCCATCTTCTATCTCACCCTTAAACTTCTAGCTCAAGAATCTTGGTTCCTTTCGCTTTGCCCCCAGCTCTCAAAGTCCCAGGTTAGCTCCTGTTGGTTAAGTGAGTGCTGTTGACCTAAGAGATCCAGTTGACCTTCCCTTGACCCTTTACAATCGGATCCTTTTGGCTCATGCAGAGCTCTCTGCCATCATCTGCCCTGTCATTGTGGTGGGGCTGTTTTTCCCAATGAACACTGCTTGGAGGCCTCTCGATAGATTTCTTCGCCCTTCACACAGGTGGTGCTTTTCTTCCCTCCCACATTTAGGCTGATTTTCGGCCTGGACAAGTATCACACATTTGCAGCCCAGGCTGTTTCCATCTTGGGCTGCAGAGAGCAGGGAAACCTAGAACTCTTTGTCCCACTGCCTCTGTACAGTAACTACTCACCACCCAGGACGAAGCCTGCAGAGGAAAAAGAAAATCCAAACGACTCTCCCAACCCCCTCCCTGCTGCTCTCTCTCCCCCCACCTCTCTTTTTCATCGTACATAATTTACAAAAACAAAATTTCCTTCCTACAGGCTCTATCCACTTTATCACTCATTTCCAGGGCCAACCTTTGCATATTTCTATACTATCGTGGATTATTTTTAGCAAAGGATGACATTAAATAATAGTTGCCTCACTCATCCCTTCCTCTTGTCATAATGTTGTCTGTCCTCTGCTTTCAGACCTGCTAGCTGCTCATGGCCTGGAGGCATTCCTAGGGATGTGGGAGCTACCCCTATGACAGGAGTCCCTTAGAAAATTTTGTGTCTGAAAATGTCTCCTCTGCCCTGGGACTGACAAATGAGAATTTCAGCATTAGAGATTCGTTTCTTTGGCTCACGTATCACTTCCTCAGAAAGTCTTATCTGATTCTTTGCCATACTCTGACAGAAGGCTA
This sequence comes from Ochotona curzoniae, assembly GCF_017591425.1. NCBI lineage: Eukaryota > Metazoa > Chordata > Mammalia > Lagomorpha > Ochotonidae > Ochotona > Ochotona curzoniae. The sequence goes on along the minus strand of NW_024467087.1, from coordinate 31,710,582 downwards.
TTCCTTTTCCCTCTTCACACTTAACTCAATTTGTAATTATACATTTAATATCAAGACTACCTTTGTTAACATCTCTCTCCCTATACTCCACTGACTGTTCCATGGCAGCCAAGACCATGCCTTTTATGTTTCCAATTGTCCTTCCAGAGCCTAGCATGGATCCTGGCCCATTTAAAGTATACAGAGAAAGATTGCTGCTGACTGAATCTGTACATGAATTTACATGTGAACTCACACTCTTTGGAAAGGATGCAGGCACAGGTGGAAGCCAGGGAGAATAGCACCCTCCTTTCCCAGGTTATCAGGGACTGGTTCCTTTTTCTGCCTCAAATTTCTTACCCCTCCAGTCAGTTTTCAGATTTCTATCTTCCTTAGCCTTATCCAAGGGCCTTCATTCATAGGGTATCTGAAGAAGAAGGGTTTTACCAGCATACAAACAAGACTGAAATGATCCCCAACAGGTCTACTGGCATCTTCTTCCAAAGAGACTTAGGTGAATGGCATATGTACTCTCACAGCAGCACACTGACACCATCCTGCTTTTGTCCCCTACCTTAAAAGGAGCCTCGTGCAAACCAAGGCTAGACAGCCACAGCATCTAGGCTACTCTAGCGTCCAGCCGCGGCTGCACTCCCTAGTGTAGTCATTCTGGTTCCAGCTGGCTCCCTCTAGGCATCAGCACCTTCCTGCTCCCAAGAGCCTGAAGGCCTCGACCTAGCCAGGGCTAATACAGGTTCCACGCAAGAGGATCCAGGCTGCCTCTGAGTCATACAGCAACAATGAGGGGAAAGGGCCATGTGGGCCTTTTTGTCTTATTCGGGCAGCTCCATGGCTCTGAGGGCCAGCCCAATGATATCCAGAATATTTCCCCAACTCACAGCACCTCCTTCTGACCCAGCAGGCATGCAGCACCAGCAAGTTTCCCCTCGTATTCCAAGCAGAAACAAACACCCCCCCCACCCGCCCTCCCCCTTCCACAGCCATAGCCACTTCCCATCATGCCAAAGCTAACCCATTCTCAAAGGCCCTGCTGGAAGCCGCCGCCATCAAGAGACTCTCCCTTTCTCATTTGCTTTGGCACCGCCCAACCTCTGGACTTGCAGACCTGGGAAGCAATGACCTGAATGCCTTCCTCCTGGCAGCAGAAGTCTTGACTGGCTCTCAGATGTCTACCTAGATCCAGTGCTTTCTTGCTCACAGATCTTGGGAGCAGCTGCTGCCACCTCCCAGCCCCTACCCCGGGGTGCTCCCTCAACTCCTCACACCCAGGTCTCAGCCTCTGACATCTCCTTGCCCTCTGCAATGCTTAGCAAGGTAGACATTCAATAAATCCACAGCTAGTGCTCAATAAATAGCAGGCCCTTGGTCAATAAATGATGAGTTGATGAATTGAAGTGCTTGGTTGCTAGGTCTAAGGCTGAATGAGACGCTTGCCATCATTCATTTCTCCATGCACCTGTGCAAGCAGATTATACTGCCTTTAAAACTGACTAGTTTTGTTGTTGTTTTTCTTATTTTTTCTTTGCCTGCCTTTTCTTCCTCACTGCAACTGACTAAGAACCACAAGGGTGGAGGGGATAAGGAGAATTGGGGCCTGGAAACCTTTGAAGGAAAGGCCTACCGCAAAGGGAAATTCTGCACCTCTATCTCAGGCCCCCTGATCTTCACTGGCTTCTGTCTGGGAAACTTGGCATGCCCAGCTCTCCTGAGCCCTGAGATGGTAGTCTAAGGACTCCTGAGTCTGATCTTTGCTAACAAGCCATGCTTGCTATAATTACCATGCTACTCTTTTGGCTTTTTTTTTTAAACTTTGTTTTCTCATTTCTTACCCTTTTCCTTGGACTGAACAGCAGTGTCCTCTCCTCTCAGTTTGTCTGTTAGTAAAACATTGGGAAAGGCTGGAGCCAAGATGAGGGAAGAAAAGAAGAGGAGCTATTGGCTTAGTCTCAAATCTTGAGCCAATGGAATGCTATGTGGATAGAGATACTCTGTGATGTAGCTAGTAGGATTAATTTACTACAGAAATATCTCCTAGAATCCAGCAAACCTGATTTTGCTGGGGGCTCAGTTGCACCAAACCAGTGATATAATATTTTGAAAAGGCCAAGAAGAGAGCAAAGAATCGATGTGGATTCAGTCCAGCTTGAAAGCTCGGAGACTCATCAAAGAATAGACTGGGAATTGGTTGTATAAGGCCCTCCTTTAACCAACTCCTTCAAACTCAAGGAAATCTTTCCACTTGATATTAGGAAAGTTGGGGTCTGCAGAATGATTCCCTGGACCAAAAGGCATATACGCACTAAAGAAAGAGAAACTTCCAACATCTGTTCTGGGACACTTCTACATGCACCAGGTGGCTGCTTTAGCAGGTGCTAGCAGGAGCACCCCCTTAAGTCAAACTAAGCCCATTCCAGTTTTCCTACTTGCTTACTTTTGCTGCTTTATGGAGCTGAATGGGGATCACCTTCGCAGCATGGTACATTATCTTGGAGTAAACTGCTTTCCTGGCACCAGAGAGTAGTCCTTTCCATGGGCAATAAGATGAGTATGGTGACTTGGATCCTCACTAGGCTTCTGACTGCTTGGCCCAAGGGAAACCTGCAGCTAAGCAAGCAGAAGCTTGATGCTGCCATACATACATACCCTGACTTTGTTACATAAGGTACTATACAAGATATGAGTCAGGGATCTCAGGCTGGCCTAGGCACAGCCAAGTCTGAGCAAGGCTGAATAGCAGCACTGAAGGGAGGGGTATCTTTGGAGGGTTACTAAGCCAGTAAGGAGTTGCTGAAGCCACTTCCCTTTCTCTCACTTCTCACCCCCTTCTTCCTCCGGAATTGCTGCTGCCAATCACCTAGCTAGCACAGAGTGGGAATCCTGGCCAGACCCCTCAGCTGTGCGCAGCTGCTCTCTGTATCCCCTGAAGAAGACAGGAGGAAGTGGGCTGAGTACTCAAGGTTATGTCGTGAGGAAATTCTTCCTTCGAGGAAAGATAGTGAAGGTCTCAGTGGTGCTTTGTCTGTAGGCAGGAGACTGATTTCAGGCCGAACCTATTTGAGGAAAGTGGCTCCCCAGAGAGGAAGGCTGATAGCGTGCCTCGGCCATCACTGACCAAGCTGGCTTCCAGCTCTTGTTTACCCTAGAGCTAGTGTCTACACAAAGGGAAGTTTCCCATTCAGTCTCCTGTGCTGGCCAAGATTTTGCACCTCTTAGACCATTTCCAGAAGCAGCTTTGGGGCAGGGATGTCTAGCTAGAAGGTACGCGTGAGCCTGACTTGCATGCTGAGTTCCCTCCTGTGTAGAACAACATTTGGAAAAGCTTACTTTCTTCTCCCACGGACCCTGTTATGTCCACTCTTAACTCCTTTGCTTAGCTGGTTTCAGCATGGTGGATGTTGGCCTCCCAAAACCCATGTTCCCTGACCTGACTCATCAAGCCTAGGTGGTTCTGTGGCTAGAGCCTTCTTGCTTCACAGTATTCTACATGGTCTAATGGAGGGTCTTGTCTGCCAAAGCTCTGAAGTCCTAACCCTTGTCTCATTGCTGCACGCATTGGGACTGTACAGTATGTCCTGGAGTGTCACTGCTCTCTCTCTTCATCTAAAAGGAAAATTTCTCTTTCTGACCCACATGGTCATGGAATGCTCTCTTTAAGAGTGTACTGAGTACACAAAGTGCTCTACCAAATGAACCCAAGATTTAGCCCCACTCAGCATGCTGATTTCTCTGGGACTCAAGAGGCTATTACATGACGCTGACCAATTTGTTATGTAAACTCAGCCAGCCATGGCAGATTATGGCTTTGCAGCTATCTTGAAGGATGCCTTACATAAGAGGAGAAAGTTCAGGTAGAAGTAAAATTGCGATGAACAAACACAGCACAATGGCCACCCCCAGATGCAAACACAGCCAACCTCAATTCTCTCAACCAGTCTGCAAGGTAAGGGCAAGTACTCTGCTAGACTCCATCACTCAGGGACCCCACAAACCCTGAGTCTGAGCATTGGCCAGACATTTCCATCTCCATTTACTCAGACTCCCTGGCCTTCAGCACCAGGTCTGGAAAGGAGCCAACAAGCCTACCTGGAATTGAGAGCTTGTTAATTTATCTGGAAGTGCAAATATAAGCAGCAGTGTTAACATTCTCTTTAGGCAGGGAGGGGAAATACAGTCACCCTGAAAAGAGTTATTTTCTAAGGCGTAGGCTCACATGAGCCCCTGCTCCTGGCAAAACTGGGGTGTAGGTAAAATTCATGCTCTATTCTTTTTATCATTCATTCATAGTGTGGACCCTTCTAACAAGACATCTTGAGCTCTCGTGCCACCCAGCACCCCATGCTATGGCAGTCCACCAAAGTTAGGCCTTTGCATGGACTCCAAACCTGTCTCTCTACCTCTTTTTTCCAAATGTGGCTAACCATGTTTTAACCCCATAGAAATCTACTCCCAGTGAGCTGTCACCCCGCCACAGATCGAATAAAGAAATCAACACAGATGGTTAGTGATGAGTAGTGATATGGTGTGTTGCTCTTTACAGATGTATACTAGACCCTGGCCATTTAAGAGACATACAGTGAAACTTTTACCAGTCCACAACTTACAAATATCTCCAATCATTTCCCCCTCTGAGTACTATTTCCACTCAGTCATAAAAAGCAATGAAGTATTATTGCATGTTACAACATTGTTTAGCCTTGAAAACATGCTGAGGGAAATGACCTAGACACATAAAAATCACATATTGTACGATGCCACGTATATGAAGTATCTAGGTTAAGCAAATCAGATTCATTCTAATAGAAAGTAGAATTGAGGTTATTGTTTAATAGGTATAGAGTTTCTGTTTATTTTTTTAAAGATTTATTTATTTATTGGAAAGTCAGATATATAGAGAGAAGGAGAGACAGAGAGGAAGATCTTCCATCCGATGATTCACTCCCCAAGTGACCGCAATGGCCGGTGTGCACCGATCCGAAGCTGGGAACCAGGAAGCTCTTTTGGGTCTCCCACATGGGTGCAGGGTCCCAAAGCTTTGGGCCGTCCTCGACTGCTTTCCCAGGCCACAAGCAGGGAGCTGGATGGGAAGTGGAGCTGCCGGGATCAGAACTGGCACCCACACGGGAACCCGGAATGTTCAAGGGGAGGACTTTAGCCGCTAGGCCACGCCGCCGGGCCTGAGTTTCTGTTTATGATAAAAATAAAGTTCTGGAAGTAGTTATAGTTACCCAGTGTTTTGAATGCAACTAATGTCACTGAACTACACACTTAAAAATGGTTACAATTTGGGCTTCGAAAGGTGGTTGTCAACTCCGGCATCCCATGTGGGCATTGGCTCACATCTTGGCTCTCCATTTTCCAACCCAGCTCCCTGCTATGGACTGGTAAAGCAGCAAGTCCTTGGTCCCTGCACCCACATGGGTGACATGAAGAGGTTCCTGACTCTCAGCTTTGGACAGGTCCAGCTCTGGTTATTGCAGCCATCTGGGGAGTGAACCAGAAGATGGAATATTGATCTTTCTGTATCTCCTGCTCTCTCCTTAATTTTTGTTCTCCAAGTGAATTACATAAATCTTTTGTTTAAATGGTTATAACTTTACATAGCATATATTTTTACCACTTCATATGTAACAGTAAATACATTATAGACACATATAACAGTAGATGCACACATACAATAGCAAGTGCTGTACAGGATTCAGGTTCACTCATCAGCGAAAGGATTGGCCCTCACATATGAGTCCTGAAGCAAACACAATTCACATCTGTGCCTTAGAAAAACATAATTTCTTACTTGTCACGATTCTCGTGAGGTATCCAAACCATAAATATTAACTTTGCAAATGCATTTGTGTTGTTAACAGAAAAAGTCCCTTAATCCAAGAGTGAGTTTTCTTTGTCAGGCTACTAGACATTCAGGAAATAGTTATTTTGAATTACCTTGGGCTAAGGAAGGATTTTTCAAAGCTTGATACCAAAAGTAAAAATTACAAAGCCAAAGAATGACAGGCTTAACCACATAGAAACCCGAAACCTTTTTATAGCAAAGAATTCCATCCTCAAAATCAATTGGTAAATTAGTTGACAAAGGATCGCAATCTTTAATTCACAGTTTCTCACGGTGTGGTCCACACGGCAGTAGGGCTGTGGGAGAGGAGTTTTATTCAGTATATGGATGGACAGCTGAATCTTACACAGCAATAATTTAGGCCACAACAGCAGGCAGTCTCTCAAATAACTTCAGCCAAGTGGTTCCTTCCTTTGAAGTCAGAGTCAGTAATCGTAAGACGCAATCATTAGCTCTACAACTCAACTTTAAGAACCACAAATGAATTTTTATGCCAAGGTTTCTTGAAAGCCTAATGTCTGAATCCACATCCTTTCCCTTCATCAGTATTATATAGATATATCAGCTTAATGAATTAGCACATATAAAGCAATTAGAAATGTTTTTCTAATATTATTATTATTAATGAGCATCTAAGAGTGGGCACCGGTTGATGCCACTTGAGAAGCTTAAAGATGGAATTTTGGGGGCTTTTAAAGCTGGAAGGGAATGCAGAGAATTTCAGAACACACTAGGCAGGTGTACTCTGAAGCCAAAGGCAAAATACAGTTCCTTAGCAAGTACCAGGAAAAAAGAGAAAAATCATGAGACTGTTGCGAAACCGCCATTCCAGCTTGCTCTGCTTTGCAGGTCAGAAAATGAAGGCCCTTTGAAGTTTCAACTTAAGAAGGCTTTTTTTTCTTTTCTTTCTTTCCTTTTTTTTTTTTTTTTTTTTTTTTTTTTGATATGCGGTACTTCACAAAGTTCCTGGAATTTCTTTTTAAAGATTTAATTTATATATTTACAAAGGCAAACTTACAGAGAGAGAGAAAGGAAAAGAGGGAGCAAGTAAAAGAGATCTTTTATTTGGCTAGTTCACTAACAAAATGGTTTCAATGGCCAGGGTTGGGCCAGGGTGAAGTCAGAAGCCTGGAGCCCCATCAGGTTCTCCTGTGTGGATTTAGGGAACCAAGGACTTGGCCATCTCTCATTATCTACCCAGGCACATTGGCAGAGAGCAGGATCAGAAGTGGAGCAGCTGGGACTCAAATCCATTACTGACCTTGCTGATGGCAGTTTAATCTAATATGCCACAACATCTGACTCTTCTATGAATGTTTAGAAGACCTGTCAAATGCATGGATTTCCCAATTTTTAAAAATTTATTTTTATTTGAAGGGAAGATTTTTACAGAGAGAACAAAAGACAGAGAGGTCTTCTATCCATTGGCTCACTGTCCAAATAGCTGCAACTACTACACTTGATCTTAGCCAAAAGGCTGAGAAGCAATAGCTGCAACTACTAAAACTGAGCCTATCCAAAGCCAGGATCCAGGAGCTTCCTATGGGTCTCCCACATGGATATAGTGCCCCAAGAACCTGAACCAACCTCCATTGCTTTCCCAGGCCATGAGCAGAGAACTGCACCAGAGGGAAGCAGCTGGATCACAAATCAGAGCCCTTATGGGATGCCAACACTACAGGCAGAAGATTATTTTGCAACACCAGCACATCAGCCCTGGATTTTACATTTAAATAAAACTACAGTTTCTGTAACTAGCATGATTGTTTGGCTATCTAATCTTCCACTTACAGTACCCACATCCCGTATGGGCACTGATTCATGTCCAAGCTGCTCCACTTATATATGATCCAACTCTCTGTTTATGTCCTAGGAAAGCATTTGACGATGATCGAAATTCTCGGATGCCTGCACATGCATAGGAGACCAGGAATAAGCTTCTAGTTTCCAGTTTCATACCCACCTAGCTCTAGCCATGGTGACCATTTGGGGAGTGAACCAGTCAATACAAGATCTCTCTCTCTCAGGCTCGGCATGGTGGCCTAGTGACTAAAGTCCTTGCCTTGTATGCACCAGATCCTATATGGGTGCTGGTTCATGTCCCAGCTTGTAGTTCCGGCTTGTAGTCTGGGAAAGCAGTTGAGGATGGCTCAAGGCTTTAGGAACCTGCACCCACGCTGGAGACCTGGAAGAGGTTTGGGTCTCCTGGCTTCGGATTGGCTCAGCTCCAGCCGTTGCGGCCGCTTGGGGAGTGAATCAGCAGACAGAAGATCTTCCTCGGTCCGGCAGCGTGGCCTAGTGGCTAAAGTCCTCTCCTTGAACGCGCCGGATCCCATATGGGAGACCTAGAGGAGGTTCCTGGTTCCAGACTTCAGATCAGCGCAGCACCAGCCATTGCGGTCACTTGGGGAGTGAATCATCGGATGGAAGATCTTCCTCTCTGTCTCTCCTCCTCTCTCTATATCTGACTTTTCAATAAAAATAAAAATAAATATTTTAAAAAATATATCTCTCAGTCTCTGTAACTTTGTGTTTCAAATAAAATCAAAGAATCTTTAAAAATATCTGAAAGGCAGAGTTTTAGAAAGAACACAGAGAGAGAAGAGATATCATCCATCAACTGTTTTGTTTTGTTTCACCAAATGGCCAAAATGGCGAGGCTGGACAGGCTGAAGCCAGAAGCCCAGAAATCCATTGTGGTCTTCTATATTGGTGGGAAGGGCTCAAGCACTTAGGTCATCTTCTGCTGTTCTCCTAGGAACATTAGCAGGAAGCTGGATCCAAAACAGACTCAATCCAGTGCTCACACAGGATGCTGTTGTCACAGGCAGCAGCAACACTGGCTCATTTTTTAAAAATAAAAATAGGCATATTTTAAAATTACATTTCGCACAAAATATCTGAGGTACCCTGGTAGCTACTTTTAAATCAGAAACTTCAGCCTGGGAAAGCCGTGGAAGATGGCCAAATATTTAGGACCCTGTCAGCCACTTGGGAGACTCGGAGTTCCAGGTTCCCTGTATTTGTGTGAACCCACCCTGGTCACTAAAGCCATTTGGGGAGTGAAGCTTCAGACAGAAATGTTCTCTCTCTCTCTCTCTTTCTTTTTCTCTTTCTTTCTCTCCCATTCAAAACAGATAAATTAAAAGAAGAAGAAGAAGAAGAATTTTCAGCTGTCTGGCACATTCTATTGCCCTCCTAAGTTTTCTCTTACTGAAAGCATACTCAAATGCAAGGTAGGATGCCCTAATAGCAGGGTGAAGAACCACCCTAGTTTGTCCTGGCCTGATGCATTTTAAGTACCTAAAGTCCTATGTCCCAGGACCAGGGTGGTTGGTCCCTATCCTTAATAACGACATGGTGACCATCTTGAAAGATTCACAGATAATTATTTAGAAATTGTTAGAAACTGGTGTAACAGTTTCTTTAGCGTTTGTTGGTTTTTTTATAATTCTTCATAGACGATTCATACACTCCAGCAGATCTCGGCTTTCCACAACTCCTGGCTCAACTTTTCATTGTTAGGCAATGGGCAAGTTATTTAATTTTTTAAACTTTCATTTTCCTTCTATATTTACAAAATCAAAATATGTGATGAGAACACCCGTTTAATCAGATTGGCATAAATATTAAATGAAATGGTGGAGATATGTTTAGTACTCATTGGAAATGTGCAATAAACTTTAGCTATTAACCCTTTATGGTTATTACTTACGTAACAAAAGATCAAAGGAATGGTGTGTAAAACACATCTCTTGGGGGCCCGGCACAGTGGCATAGCAAGTTAATCCACCTGCAGCACCAGTGCTAGTCGCCTATGGACACTGATTCTACTTGCAGCTACTTCATTTCTCAACTAGCACCCTGCTGATGGCCGAAAGCCTTGGGCCCCTGCACCCTCGTGGAAAACCCAGCAGAAGTTCCTGGCTCCTGGCTTCAGACTGACCCAGCTCTGGCCTTTTTAGCCATTATGGGAGAGAATCAGCAGATGGAAGATGGGTCCCTCTCTCTCCATACATCTTGACTTCAAGTAAAATTGGTCTAAAAAAAAAAAAAAGAAAAACAAACAAAAATCTCTTCCTGGAGTAAATGCTGAGGCGTAATGGACTACGTTTCTACCTGCGGTGCTTTCATCCCATGTGGGCACTGGTTTGAGTCCCAGTAGCTCCACTTTTAATCCAGCTCCCTGCTTTTGGTCGCCTGGGGAAACAGCAGAGGTTGGTTCAGGTCCTTGGGCCTGAACATCAGTGTGGGAGACACAGGAGAAGCTCCTGGCTCCTGGCTTTGGATTGGTTCAGCTCCAGTCATTGTGGTCATTTGGGGAGTGAATCAGCAGATTGAAGATACAATTCCTTTCTCTCTGTTCCACCGCGGAGCTACGACTCTGCTTTTTAGATAAAAATTTAAAAATCTAAAAAACAACATCCATCTCTTTTTTTTCCAGTAGTTCAGAAGCACCATTTACGTACCAATAAGCTACATACCCATTGCTACTGATTTGTTAGTGTTTGCACAGCATTGTCCGTCAGGACTTCACCAGACTATTAGAGTTACTGCGTGTAGTTAAAACAGAACAAAGTACTCCACATTTAAACCTTAAAAAGATTTGACTGAAAAAAAAAAAACCTGAAGTTTTAAATCTTAAATGGGTCCACACCAACAATTAGGTAATCATCCGACCAAAACAATCTTTACTAAATCAATATTGACTGTGTATGTAGATGCTGAGGGAAAACCAAGCAAATAAAACACAACCCTACCCTCAAATTGCTTACAATCTTGTATCCCAGGGAAAACAAGAGCATTAAGTGGGACGGCAGGGGACAGGTCAAAGCAGACAAGCCAGATATAAATCAAGCATGTGACCTGTCTTTCTTCTCCAGTCTCTGCAGCAGGGGGGCTGGTCTGCAGGAGGGGTGTGGGGTGTGTGGCGGGGTGGGATGTAGGGTAGAGGAGGAGGGTTAGCCTTGAAAGCAGACAAAGGAAAAAAAAAAAAAAGCACACCCAGACAGGGGGCCTGGAATGTCAAATAATTAAATAGAAGAGGAGTTAAAACAATGGCTGCAGTATGAAGCTAGAAACTGAAGGAATTTGTAAAATAAGAAAAAAAAAGTCCACTTAGGAGAAAGCTATCCTGCCTAGGCACTGGTAGGACCCCATCACCAGCAACAATGCTCTCCTAGATTGCTTCTTGGGAAAAATAAAGCATGTTGCGACTCTCCGATCTCCAAGATCACAGTTGTCACATCAATGAGAATGTTTTGTCCCGCCGACACTACACTACGTACAGGAACCTGTTGCTCTCCAGCTCCACAAAGCCTGACAACTGGCTGGATTGCTCCTCAGCGCTATGGGACACTGAGTTAACTGATCCCAGGAGTCAGGGGGACTCACGTGCCTTCAACGTGCCGCTCCCAACAGCCCTGTAGCATTTCCTGGCTTTGTGGAGGACCCAGCATCCTTAAGCTGATTGTCAGTGCAGCAGGTGACAAAAGAGGTCTCTTCTATTCCAGAAAGCCAAACTACTAGCACGCTGAGGCGAGGGTGTGTAGGGAGTGTTATCTTAGGCTCTCAGCCTTAACCTCACTGACTCACTCATGCAGGTGCGACCCTCCTTGGCCAAGAACCAAAGAATATACTCCCTCTCACACTTTTCCCTATAGCCCACGAGGAGCAGCGTCTTTCCCAGTTAAGGGAAGGAAAAATCCGACAGGCTCTCCCTCCATGTTTCCCTGGCGCCCCTGCCCCCACTCTCCAGCAGAGCCCAGCTGATCATTAGGAACGCGTTAGGGATTTGACTCCGCAGGGTTTGAGCTTCTGAGGACTGAATACCCTCCTAGAAATGAAGATTCCCTCAAAACCTGTTCCATCCATGGCCTAGCTTATTTTAGATAAGATAATTTGATGCCTAAAGTGAAATAATAGATGGGAAAGGGTTTTAGTAGGTGTCAGAAACGTCTGAGAAATATGACTTGCTGAAATGGCACTAACAAAGTTGGCAGCCTTGTGGACTTTTGCCAGAACCGCTGGAGCTGGAGTAAGGGGAAGGCGACGGTGGGTTTAGCTTTGGGACAAGGGAGGTAAACCTGGTCTTAGAATTAAGTGAGGGGAGCTCCTGCCTTTCTCAAATCACTTAAAAATGCCCAATTCGTGAGCGCTCAGAATTTTCTTATAACTTTGGACACAGCATCCGCCCAGGACCTCCGGAATGTCAGGGCTAGAAGGAAACTTGCTCAGAATCATACAGAAAGGTAGAACCTTACCTTGAGCTACAACTAGCCAGGTCTTTCACAGTGGGGATGTCTTTCTCTTACATAACCTGTGTCATTGAGCAAGAATTAAATATCCACCCCCCTGTACACGTACACACACACACACACACACACAATCTGGTGCCCTGTCTCAGTGGCGCTAATACGAGACCCACATCTAGGTTTCCTGAAGTTGCTTCTCCTGTCTCTAAAGTGCTTCTGTTGCTAAGTGCTTGTCACCAGAGCAAGCTGACTGCAGGACTGCAACCACCTGCATCTTCCCCTTGTGTGTTTCTTTCCTCCCCACCCCCTGCCCTGTCTCCCCAGCAGAATTTCTACAAAGTCAGCCCTTCATGCAAGTCCCCGCCAACGTGGGTTTAGCCTCCCTCCCACCACATACAATAATCGGGGTACTCAAACAGATGTCCTGGGATGCTCTCTGGAGTTGCTTTTAGCCTACATTTGAATCTAATCCATGGAGAAGGTGGGGTCCCCCAATCCAGAGTCTTCCAAAAACTATCTGATTTCTCTTATTCCTCTCTTCCCCCTCCCCTGCTCCCTACACCAGCAGCAGCTTAATTTGTCCTGACATTTCCTTGCCTTCATGGAAGCCAGGGCCACTCTGTAATTTAAAAGCCTTGCAGTTTCATTCCCAGTTTGCACGTTCAGACAAGGGTTTTTGAGAAGGGTGAACTCCGGTCTCCCTTGCCCCCTCCAGAATCCCACCGCTGTAGCCCCAAATGGGCTGTGCCAATGTTATGTATTGGAAGAGGGGCAAATCTCCAAGCTTTCTGGGATCTGCTCACCTTCTGAGCCCCAAGTGTCTCTCACCCAGTGTCTCATCAGACACCCTTCAAAATAGCCTTGCACCTGCCGGCCCTCCCTTCACTCGCGCCAGGCGCGCAGGGCAACACAGTCCTCTGGGTAGCTAGCGCCTGGTCCACAGTCAGTGCTAGGGAGCCCGTGAACCTGACCTCCCCCTTCCCTGTTGCCTCTCTGGAACTTCCTGGCTGCCCCTTCGATTGGAGATGAGGGTCCAGCAGAGGTTGTGGTCGGCCAGGACGCGTCCTCCCCCGCTCCCCGCGCTCCGCTTTGCCCTGGCACCCACCTGTGGAAGAAGAGCAGGATAGACAGCATGGTCTGGTCGATGTTGCGGTTGCAGATGCCCTCATTGAGCAGGTAGCAGGGGTCCCGCAGCACGGGCTCCAGCGAATCCTGCCGCATTATGTTGTTGAGCTTGTCGGCGTTGAGATTCTCGAAGACCAGCTTCTCCTGCAGCTGCCGAAAGTTGCTCACGGTGGGGCTGCCGGGATTGTTATTCTCCTCGCTGCGGTGGGCCAGGTCTAGGCAGCAGTTGCAGCAGTCGAGGCCGACAGGTGAGCGGCAGTCGCTCTTGGTCTGAGCCATCTTCCCAGGCTCCGGGGTCGCTTGCCCTGGGCCCTCAGCGGCGGCTGGCAGGTGCGTGCCCGCCTTACTGGCCTGACGGGACTCCAGGGTGCCTGGAAAAGACCAGCTGTGAGGAGGAGAAGAGTTGGAAATTAGCGCCTCAAGCCGGCCACCCCTCGGCTCGGGCCCCCTTCTTGTGCTTCTGCTCGGGGTGCGAATAGAAACAGCTGGACAAACAGCTCAGAGCGGATCCTTCGGGCTCACTTCCTCCTCTTCCTCCTCCTCCACCACCTCCTCCCCCTTCTCACGAGGCCGGGGCCGCCCCCCGCTCCCCCCTGCGGTGCCACACGCGGCCCCTGCGCTGTCCCAAGTTTCCTAAGTACGATCAGAGGCTCGGGGCGGACCTGTGGCGGCAGGAAGGGCGGGCAGCAGGGCAGAGGGAGAACCGGGGCGCGCCCTCGCTCCCTCCCTCCTGCGCTGCCTCCTCCCTCCTCTGCTCTCGGGTTCTCGGGCTCTCCTGCTCCCTGAGGCTGTGCCAGCTGCTCCGGCTGCTCGGTGACTGGAGCCCTGAGCGAGCGAGCTAGCAGCACGCACCAGGCTGTGACAGCATGTAAATCACCTTAGAGGGGCCAGGGAGGGCGCCCCGGCCCCAGCCACCCAGCGGCCTCTTGCCCGGAGGGCCCGGAGCTCCAGCCAGCCCCCGGTCTCGCCGCGCCCCGCCCGCATCCTCGCACCCACGCGGCGGTTGGCACCCTCGCACGCACCCTCGCCGGCGTGCCCGGAGCCTCAGCTCCTAAGAAGCGCTCTCGCCTCGCTCCCCCCCTTCCCGCCCTCTCAGCCTTGGTCAACGCCAACGCCTCTGTAGCCGTCTCTCTGCCCCCAACCCCCGCCCCTCGACAGTCGGAACGCCAGGGTCTCCTGGCCTCTTGGGGGGGAGGGGGGGACTGAGTTCCGGGAGAGGGGAAAAAATGTATCTTTAGTCCTACCACAGACGGCGCCCCCCCAAACTGCCACCCTCCAAGAGGCCCTGGGCGTTTTTGCTTGTTTGTTTATTTGTTTGTTTGGAGGGGGAGGGGTCTCCCGGAAAGCTGTGGCGTCCCCTGGCCGTCACCGGACGGTAGCTGCAGGTCTCGAGAACCTACTAAACGCCTTAAGGAAAACTTACAGAAGCGCACACAAACTCTCAGTTCTTACACACAGACACACACACACAGACACACACACACACCCAACCCACCTATCGTCACTCACTGTCTTTGCACCCCAATCTTTTCTCCCCCTTTTGCCCTGTCGCATCTTGCTGGAACCTCATCCCGGCTTCCTGCAACGCCGGCTTCTCCACAGGCTTCGTGTAGATCTCCCCCGCCTTCTCTTTTCACTTGGTTCAATCATCTTAAAATCTTTCCATCTCCCCCCCCCCCCACAGCCCCCTTACCGACTTCCTAGACCCACAACACCGCCCCCATTTCCTCTCTTTTCCCTTTCTCTAGTAATTTTTTAAAATTCTCCCCTTTTCTAGTTCCTCAGTCTTCCTCTCTGCCCCTTCCTTTTTTCCCCTTCTCTTAGTTTTTTCTTCCACCTTCATTTTCCTTCATTTCATTTTCCCGACAGCCCTCTGTCCGACACTTCCTGCCAGCTTCTCACCTCACTCACCTTCCTCTCTTCCCTAATTTGTTCTTCCTCCCCTATCCCCGTCCCCCCCCCCCCTTACGCTTTTTTTCTGAATCTCACCTGGCGTCTGAGGGATCTTCCCTTGTTGTTACCCTTTTGATAAGATATGGAAATAGATGTTAATAAACCTGAAGGATTGAGAAAAGGAGTAAGGCACCTCTCAAAGCTTCTGCCTTAGGGGCTGTCTGGGTGAGAAGTGGCTGTTCGACAACTGAAAGGCGCAGTAAGAGGGCAGACAGCAAGGCGCTCTGGTGCCCTGGGTCATACCCCAGCTTTGGAGGATGTAGGGATGTGCTAGGTGGGCCAGTAGGAAGCTTTAAAGGTGTTTCATTATTTGGAAACTTGAAATACTTTCATTGGGTAGAGTTCACTAATTACTTCTGAGATAAACAAAAAGCATTCAATTTTTTCAGTTTTTATATCAAACTCAAATAGATTTCAATTCCACTCAGTGTTCTCCACCCCCTTCAACTTGCTTCATTCACAAGCCCATGACTTTTGAAATAAAGCAGTGCATACTGCCACCTTGTGCCCGAGAGGTCCCACGGTCTCTGTCGGTGCTTCGGGGGCCAGCTCCTTGGGAGAAGCAACAAGTGCCTCCTGGCGGAATCTCCCGGGCGCTGATTTTGAGAGCCCACGGGAAGCTCTTATTTAAGAATCCCCAAGGGCCCGGCATGATAACGCAGCTGTTGAAGTCGTCTCCTTGAACGCGCCAGGATCCCATATGGTCGCCGGTTCTAATCCCGGCCGACCTACTTCCCATCCAGCTCCCTGTCTGTGACCTGGGAAAGCTGTCGAAGACGGCCCAAAGCCTTGGGACCCCGCACCCGCGTAGGAGCTCGATTTAAGTCTCCCCAGTTAGAAACAGGGCCTGAAACAGTCAGGGTAAAGACCGGGCCGATTTCTAGTGACATGACGCTGCTGTATTTCTGATTTCCCCCAGGGGCCACAAACAATCAAAAACAAAGGGCAGATAATTAACTTCTGTTCCCAACGTCCTGTGGGTCTTACATAGAACTCCACAACTAGGGGGAAATGGGGAGGACAGTGTTTTCTATAGCTTTCAGAACTTAAAAAAAATTATTATTACTGTCCATGATACAGTTTTGTAGATATAACAATTCCTTCCTTCCCCTCCCCCTTCCTGCCTCCCTCCACATTTCCCCTCCCACCACAGAATCCTTCTTTTCTTTTCTTTTCTTTTTTTTTTTAAAGGCTGTATCCTTGGCTCCTGAAAGCACCCCAAGGTCAGAGATGAAAGAGGTATTGGTGTGCAGAAGGGAGGTCACTGATAAGACCAGAAGAGTGGTATGGTCCCGGAGTTACAGACTCATAGAATCATTATTTACTCTTTCAAAGCCAATCCCTTGAATATGTTGATTGTTCTCTCTCTCTCTTTTTCTGCTTGATTGTCTATTTTTAAAAAATGTTCTTTAGTAAAAGCCAGAGAAGGTAGCAGAGTAGTAAATTTCATCTGTGTTGTATAGACTTATAGCCTCCTAAATTTGCTTCCTATGCACAGCATTTATGAATTTTCTTATTTGTAATTATTTTTGTTAAACCTTATAAAAAGATATTTGATCCACAAATGTTTCTGTAAGTTGTGCTTCTGAGAACCGTTGACACTTTTGCTTCTAAATTTGCCTGAGTCCTCTTATCTTTGTGCATAACCTTGGGATGAGGCCCTGCTGGAAGCATTTCCTTCTTGGCATTTGGCAGTATTAAACTTGAGATTTTGTCCCCTTGACATTTCCCTTGTGGTAGTTCTTGCTCTCAAGTAGCATTGTTAATAATTCAATGCAGCTTTGCATGCTATATCTAGGTTAATCAAGAGCAAATATAACTAAAGTATAGAAAAATTTAGATATTTCAGAGAGCTGCTGCATATTTACATACATGTCCAGCTCGTGTCGATATATTGCATGCCTCCACAATGGAAGTCTGACTGCACAAGGCCGCCTCACCTTGGTTTCTTCCCATTGTGAAACTTTGCTTTGCTGATACATGCTGTGTTGGATGCAGGCACTGTTAGCACTAGCTAACTATTTTACACACTCACTCACTCAAAGAGCAGAACAGACTTCCTTCCAAGACACAGCTGGTAGCTTTCTGGGTGGAGCATAAAAAGGAGTAGGAAAGACAGCTTCTCAGAATAGTCATCCAAGCAGTTACTCTGCCGAGTAAGATGTTTGAGGGCATTTAGCAGTAAATAAGACATAGTTCAGTTCCTCCAAGACTCGTGTACTAGTCATAAAGACAGAGGTATAGACAGACAAAATAATACAAGTGTAAAGCGATGCTAGAAGCCTGGAGAGTGTGTGGATGTGTGTGCTGGAGGTGGCAGGTGCCTTGAGAGTGTGGAGGAGAGGTTAGCTTTGAAAGTTGGAAGGGCAATCTACAGCTGTTTCTTGCTTTACAATGGGGTTACGTTCCAACAGACCTACTGTAAACTGAAAACATTGTTGTCAAAAATGCTTTTACTGTACCTCCCCTGCCTACCCACCAGATTTAACAACACAACATGCTGTAGAGTGTCATTTGTTTATTCTGATGAGTACTGAGTGCAACTCAATAGTTTCCTATTGCATATCATCAGTCTGGGAAATATTATAATATAAAATACGGTTTCTATTGAGCGCATATCATCTTTGCAACATCATAAACCTAAAAAAATCATAAGTCAAACCATCATTAAGTGTAAGACCTTTTATAGCAAACTGGTGGACAGAGGGTTGAGGATGAAGACAAGACCTATGCGGGGGGGCAGGAAGTGGCTTAAAAAGTATTTTAATGTTTGTCATTGGAGAATAAAATGTGAGAGATTGAATAATCAGTGCTGAAGCTGATAAGAGATTTAGGGGCTGAGCCTCAAGAAACCTAGTGTGAAACAAGAAGAAAGTTTGTGCTCCTTCACTCATAAGTTTGCCGTACATTTTTAAATTACTAAGAAAAACAGGAGATACTGTGTATTGAGGCCCTGCTGCCCTTTGCATATACTATCTAACTTAATGCTCATAACCATCCCTTGAAGCAGGTGCTATGAGTCCAGCGATGGTGTGGAGTTTGGGAAACTCAAGTCTCAGGTGGCGTCTGCTTGAACCCATGACTTTCTGACTTCAAAGTGTGTGCCTTTAACCATTACATAACTTTTTAAAGATTTATTTATTTTTATTACAAAGTCAGATATAGAGAGAGGAGGAGACACAGAGAGGAAGATCCTCTGTCCGATGATCCACTCTCTAAGTGACCAAAACGGTCGATGTGTGCCGATCCGAAGCCGGGAACCAGGAACCTCCTCCAGGTCTCCCACACAGGTGCAGGGTCCCAAGGCTTTGGGCCATCCTCGACTGCCTTCCCAGGTCACAAGCAGGGAGCTGGATGGGAAGTGGAGCTGCCGGGACCAGAACCGGTGCCCATATGGGATCCCGGCACGTTCAAGGCGAGGACCTTAGCCACTAGGCCACATAACTTTTTTAAAATGGTGGGTTCATCAGCTGTTTTGAGATTACATGTTTCAAAAACACATGAATCAGTTAATCAAAATAAAAGTCTTTTTACTGCTATATTTAAAGGCTTTCATCTGTACTGTGGAGAGCCAAGAAGGAAATTGACAATTTCATTATAGTAGCTACAATTTTGAAGACTTGCTGTATACCATGGTCTGTGCTAAGTGCTGTACCTGATATCATTCAATTTAATTGTCTCGACAACCCTGTTGGGGTTTTGCTATGCCCCTGGGCGCTCCACTTCTAATCCAACTCCCACCTAATGTGCCTGGGAAAACAGCAGAAGATGGCCATAGTATTTGGACTCCAGTAGCCATGAGGAGATCTGGATGAAACTCTTGCTTCCTGATTTTGCCTGGCCATCCCTGGCCATTGCAGCCATTTGAGGGAGGGAACCAGGGGATGGAAACGCTCATGTCTCTCTCTGTAACTCAGCCTTTCAAATAAATCAATCTGAAAAAAAAAAACCACATTGTAAGTTAAATAATACAATCAACCTAACTTAAGAAAAAAGGCAACCGAGGCACAAAGGTGATATAACACAGTAGGTAGGTTCAAATAAAGGCAACGTACAGTAATGATTTTTTTAGGCAGCCTCATTTTGATTGTTTTGTTAACCTTTCTTAACTGGGCAAATTGGATTATTCTCCTGAAAGCCTTCATAATTATGCAGCACAGATTTGTATTTTTAGATTGTGAAAGCTAGTGAGATGGCTTTTTTTTTCCCCCCATTGGACTTTGTAAGAGTACACTTAGGATCAGTGCTGTGGCTCAGCAGGTTAAGCTATTACCTGTGATGCCAGCATTCCATATGTGTGCCAATTTTCATCCCAGATACACCTTCTGATCCAGCTCCCCGCTAATGGGCTTGGGGTAGGGGGAATAATGATGAGTGTAAAAATATTTAAAGAACAATAATGCAGTAATGTGTGGACTGGCGTTGTGCCACAACATATTAAAGTGCTGCCTGTGATGTCAGCATTCCATATGGGCACTGATTCGAGTCTCCACTGCTCCACTTCCCATTCAGCTCCCTGGTAATGTAATGTGCTTGAGAAAGCAGGGGAGGATGGCCCAAAAGCCTGGGCTCTGCACCTTTGTGGGAGACCTGAAAGAGATTTTACTGGCCTGGTGCATTCCTAACCATTGTATCCATTTAAAAAGTGAGCCAGTGGATGGAAATCTCTCTGTCTCCCAAGCCCGCCTTTAAAGTAAGTAAATCTCTCTCCAAGATTTCTTATTTTTATTGGAAAGGCAGATCAGATTTACAGAAAGAAGGAGAGGGAGAGCAAGATCTTCCATCCACTGGTTCACTCCCTAAGTGGCCACAACATCCAGAGCTGAGTCGATCAGAAGCCAGGAGCCAAGAGCTTCCTCCAGGTATCCCACATGGATGTAGGGTCCCAAGGCTTTGGGCCATCCTTGACTGCTTTCCCAGGTCACAGCAGGGAGCTAGTTGGGAAGTGGAGCAGCTGGGACATGAACCAGCATCCATATGGGATCCCAGTGCATGCAAGGTAAGGATTTCAGCCACTAGGCTATAGCACCAGGCCCAATCCTTTTTTTTTTTAAAGAACAATAATGTGGCATGAAGCTGTTTATGATTTCCACTGATGACAAAAATCACAGACATTGCCAATAGTACTGTGATGTGTTCTCTGCATTTGCACTTGAAGGAAAGCAATATAAATTTCACTTAGAGGCTGTTAAAAATAAAATTGTAATATTTTCCATCAAAGTTCATTTTTCCCAGATTTTGAAAGAGTCCACATTCTAGACTAAGCTCCTTATTAGTATGAAAAATAATAGCTAACATGAATGAGCTTTCACTATATGCCAAACATCCTGGTGAAGGCTTTACAACAATTTTCCATGTATTACTTGCAGCAAGCCTGAGAGGCATTTTTGTTTTATAGCTTTCTGAGATAGGAAACCTTTTTTCTAAGTTTATACAGCTGGCAAATAGAAGAGATGGTGATTGACCTTAAATCAGTGTGACTCGAAACCCTACCCTTGCTCTTAACCAAACTTCAGGATTTGGACTGGCACCAGGATGCTCATGCTGAAATCACCTGAGAAGTTTATTTTGACAACTCAGGTATTTGGACATTAAGAATATTATAACCAAATATCACACACTGTGTGGCTTGAACAACAAAAATTAATTTTCTCATAGTTCCAGAGGCTGAAAGTTTAAGTTCAGGGTATTCACAGGATTTATTTGTTTGTTTGTTTAAGATTTATATTTGACCTGGCCAGAGTTAAGCCAGGTCAAAGCCTAGAACTTCTCCCATGTGGGAGACTTTCCTTTTTGCTTGCAGGAACTGGATGAAAAATGGAGCACCTGGGAATTGAATCGGTTCCCAAAGGGGATGCCACCATCACAGATGGAGGTTTACCCCTACACACCACAAAATGAACCCTGGGATTGTTTGTTTGGACATCAACTTCTATATGTGACTTCAGATGCCTTTTTCTGTGCGTATCTGTGTCCAAATTCCACTTCTTATGAGGACATCAGCTACATTCATTAGAGTTCACAGTAGTGACCTCATCTTAACTCAATGACACCTTTGAAGTCCATCTCTAAACATGGTCACATTCTGACGCATGGTGGGGGCGGTGGATGAGGCAAGGACTCTGCCATATGAATAGGAGCACAATTCCCAAAGCAGCTCATAACATGCCCAACCACAAGGTTTCAGAATGAGAAGATTTGTGGAAGTGACTAGGAATCTGTGTGTGTGCATTTATTTTGTTGTTGTTTTTATTAGAAAGGCAGATATACAGAGAGAAAGATCTTCCAGTATTGGTTCACATTCCAAGTGGCTGCAATGGTCAGAGCTGAGCAGAATAAGTCAGGAGCTTATTCTGGGTCTTTCATGTGGGTGTAGGGTCCCAAGACTTTGGGTCATCCCCACCTGCTTTCCCAGGCCACAGGCAGGGAGCTGGATGGAAAGTGAAGCATCCAGGACATGAACTACCACCCATATGGGATCTTGACATGTACAAGGTGAAGACTTTCGCCGCTTTGCTACCACACCAGGCCCATGTATGTGTGTGTTTCAAGATTTATTTATTTTTATTGTAAGGACAGATCTGCAGAGAAAAGGAGAGACACAGAGAAAGAATTTTTTTTTTTTTTTATCAGCTGGTTCACTTCCCAGGTGGCTGCAATGGCTGGAGGTCAGCTGATCTGAAGCCAGGAGCCAAGAGCCTCTTCCAGGTCTCCCATTTGGATACAGGATCCCAAGGCTTTGGGCTATCCTCATCTCCTTTCTCAGGCCATAAACATGGAACTGGATCAGAAGTGGAGCAGACAGAGCACAAACCAGCACTCATATGGGGTGCCAGTGCTTGAGGGAGGAGGATTAGCCTATTGAATCATGGCATTAGTCCCAGATCCATGTGTTTAAATGATGCCCAGGTGATTCTTGTACATAGCGAGGTTTGAGAGCTATTATGTTCACAACTATAAGGTTTGTTGTTATTTTATTTTTATTGAAATAGTGTATATTTAAGACCTACAGAATAGTATTTATATATATATTATATATATATTAAATTATATTAATATTATATAATAATATAATAATATTATATAATAATATTATATATAATATATATAATATATATAATATTATATAATAATATTAAATATATATTAAATTATATATATATATATATATATATACTACAACTACAGGTAATTGAAATATTCATCACCCAGCAGCATGCAGTGGTAGCTGGAGGAGAGGGAAGGCAGCCTAGGCCCATGACTGGAGACTTTCACTTTGGCAGATGGCAACATGTATTGGCGGGTGCTTATGTCATGCCAGGTGCACTCTGTGTGCTTGGAGGTATGGACCTATCAAACGTCTGGCAGAACAGATTGGACAACAACCCCAACCAAATGATATCAGCGAATATCTGGGTGAATGGAGACTTTGAGGCCCACTATGTCAGCCAATGGACATTGAAATACATCCTGGGATTGGCAAGATCAACAACATTTCAAAACTATCAAAAGCACCTGAGCAGAACCCTCTGAGTATGTGCTGTTGGGACCCTGGCTTGATATTGAGTGGACATTCTCAATCCCTAGGTACTGAAGCGGTTGGGAGGCTGGGTATGGCTTTTCCCCTTGTCTCCCCCACCAACCCACACCCCCTCCTCCGAGCAAGAAAGATAAACAGAAAATTTGGAAACAATGATAAAACCCAATTTTCCCTAACTCTTTTTGTCCATCCCACTGTGATCAACTATGTTAACTTCATCTAAAATAAAAAATAACATAAAATAAATATACTATATACACATTACTTCATTGTGTTGTTTGTATTTTTCTTATTAAACCTATGATACTTTATCATGTATGCAAGTAAATATGTTAGTACAAAGGAGTGCTATAAATTCATTCAAAAGGAATTAACCCTGTATGCTACCAATATGAATAAATCTCTCAAATAATAAAACAAATTATAAAGTTATATATTCAGTATGATGCTACATAAAGCTTGAAAGCATCCATAGCAGTAATGTATCTTTTAGAAACTCATGTCTTTCTACCAAAAATATGCAAAACCCAGGAAAGGAGAGTCTTGCTTTGCTGAATGGACTATACCTTCACCTAGGTGGAATTACAGAGGTGTTTTTTATTCTTTATACTATATTTGTAATATTATTAATTTAAATTATAAATAAAATATCATAAGCCCCCCAAAAAATCTAATACTGTGCACTTGGATCTATCTACTCTTCGCATGTCACATTCTCATCTGATTTTCAGCCACCTCTTGAATTTTGGACTGGGATTATCAAGCCCTTTGTGACCACCCTCCTATGTTGACATTCAGGCAGCCTGCAATTTTCGGATAGGTTCTTAACCTCTCAAAGTTCATGCTGAAGTCAGTTGTTTGGAAGATGGCATGCATTTTTCCACAGGAGAAAAAAAACCCTGAAAGTGGAATTATTTCCAGGCCAACATACAAATATACATACATATATATATATGTATGTATTTGCTTTCATGTACTAGAAGGATTGGCTGTTAGTAATGAACAAGTAGGAAATCTTGGCAATTCAGCAAAAAGAAGACAGCCCAATGGGATAAACAATACTTTGTCTTGACTGCTGCCACTGGAGTTAAGGAGATGGAAGTGAATGAGGTACACAGGGCTTTCTGGAGGCTCTTTCTTACAAGGACTTTAAAAAGCTGAGAAAGTCCTAACATAATTCTTTATTATTTCTAATTTCACTCCAAAATAGATGGCCTTCAGTAATAATGACTATCATCATCCACTGAACACCTACCATGTCCCAGGCACAGTGCCAAGCATACCTTCTCAGTCATACCTTGTCCTCAGTTTATCCTTACCACAATACTATTGGATAGATATGAAAGTACTGCAAAATATTCATACAAAATGGGATTAAAAAAGTTTATTCTGGGGACTGCTGTTTTGGTACAGCGTGTTTAGCCCTTCCTATAATGTCTACTGTATTAGAGGGCAAATTCAATTGCTAGTTGTTCCTCTTCTGATCCAGCTCCCTGCTAATATACCCAAGAAGGCAACAGACACTGGCCCAAGTATTTAGATCCTGTCATCCACATGTAAGAACTGGATATAATTCTAGGCTGCTGGCTTCAGTTTAACCAAGCACTGGAATTGTAGCCATTTGGCGAACTACCAGAACATGTTAAGATCTCTCTCTGTTTCTCCACTCTCTCTCTTTCTTTGACACTCTGCCTTTCATATAAATGAAAACTAAACCTATAAAAAAAAAGTGTATTTTGGTTCAAAAGTTGAAATTCATGCATTTTTTCCTTAATATTAATTTTCCATCAGTTTGAGTACAAGGGAACCTGATGCCAGTAAGCTCATAGAAGTTACACAGGCAGCCCAATGGGAGATGAAGTGAATGTTTTTCCACTGGCCAAACCTGTGCTTAGCAATATAAAACCAACCACCTATTTAGCTTTTTTATCTGTGTGTATCAGGAGCACTGCTGCTGTGGTTATCAGCCATGATTAGAGTTGTTTGTTAGCTCACAAGGAAACAAAGATCACAGAAATCAAGTGAGGTGGAGGGAGAGAAGAGAAAAGCAGTTTTGTTAGGCAAAGGTTCAATGAAGAAAACACATACAAATTGTACCATCTATGCAAGGAACACAGTACCCTTTAAAGTGTAAATTGTTATTATTATGTCTTGGGGGAAGTTCTAAAATCCTGCATTTCTAATAAGCTACCAGGTGATATTGCTCCTGTTGCTCCATGGACAATGCTGTGAATTAGCAAGGACATCTGATGCAAATGATTAACAAACTAATCCAGGCCTAGTTCCCAATTTAAGCGAAATCAACTTCTATACTAAATCATCATTGATTTACATTTTTCTTTGCAGGCTTTTCTCCATGTGGGATCTGCCAGTCTGCTTCACTTTATGTTGAACTTGTCATTTAAACATAGGTGTTAAATATGTATGGGCATCTTCTACCACTATGATTTCTGAGCAGTCTCAATAAGGTACTAGCTAGATCTCTGGTCTTGGAGTTTAGGCCTCAATAACTCTTTTCAACTCCCTCTTTTCTGCCGAAAACAATCATATAAAGGTAAGGCATGTAACATTTTCTAATTTCCTTTCTCAGAACTACTGCCTTCATCTGGAGCAGAAACAGCCTGGTTTTTAAAAAGAATCCAAATCCTTATTCCTTCCACATAGTTGAAACCACACCAACTATTAGTTGAAGGAAATCACTGTAAAGATTCTCAGTAGAGCCACTCACCAATTCCAGAAGTCTAGTAAAATTTGTTTCCTGGAAAGTTTTTGCTTTATCTCTCCACCTTTTCTCCTTTCTTCCCTAAGGATTTTGACTGTGACCATTCTTGAGTCATTCTTCGACTGTTGCTTCTATTTTTAGATTCTCTGATTAATTCTTTCCTAAGTAGCAGGAGTCAGGCAGGGCCTTCTGCTCCAGCCAAGCTCTACTTTTTAGGTAGGAAGTAGTCTCTCACAGTATCTATAAGTCAACTTAATGATTTGTAGCCTCTGACAACTGGATTTCTTTTTCCATCTTCTCTTTTACCTTTGGAGAAGTTAGCCTCATGTGGGTGGCCTTTCCAACGCTCTAAAAGCAGAGAGATGTTTATCCAGCCTCCTCTTGAATAGACTACTTGTGTTTACATTTCATCAGTGGATGAATTAGAAGCTGTGCTGAAAACAGAATCGCAATTCTCTTTTTGTAACGTCTATCCACTCTTCTTCCTTTTACCATAAGGAACAGAATAGTCGTTTAAATTTTGTTTGATAGTTGTGATATCCTCCTTTAACCATCTCTTGGCTAAACTAAACAGATCCAATTCCTAATAAGCCTTTGGTGATTTCTTGACTCTTTCTAAAAATGGATGTACAGCTTCCTCTGTGGTTTAGCCAGTGCTGAGTACACTGGACTGTCATGTCTTGTGAGCTTCTGATGCAATTTGATGATTGTGCTCACTTAAAAATGAAATGTCATTTTTCTCTGAGCACCTGCTTTGGTGCTTTGTTTTGGCTAAAGTCCTTGTCTTGCATCTGCCGGGATCCCATA
Source organism: Ochotona curzoniae (assembly GCF_017591425.1). Classification (NCBI taxonomy): domain Eukaryota; kingdom Metazoa; phylum Chordata; class Mammalia; order Lagomorpha; family Ochotonidae; genus Ochotona; species Ochotona curzoniae. The sequence continues at coordinate 31,684,336 of NW_024467087.1, read as the reverse complement.
TGGGTGCAGGTTCTAATCCCGGCAGCCCCGCTTCCCATCCAGCTCCCTGCTTGTGGCCTGGAAAATCAGTCGGAAAGCCCAAAGCCTTGGGACCCTGCACCCGTGTAGGAGACCTGGAAGAAGTTCCTGGATCCTGGCTTCAGAAAAGCGCAGCACTGGCCCTTGCCGTCACTTGGGGAGTGAGTCATCAGATGGAAGATCTTCCTCTCTGTCTCTTCTCCTCTCTGTATATGTGATTTTCCAATAAAAATAAATAAATCTTTTTTAAAAAAGATCATAATGCCCATTTTCCCTGCCCCCTTACCTTTCCACATAGCTGTGTCCCTATACATATTAATTTCTACTTTCTTCATCTTGAAGAAACAGATATACTGCGCCAGTTCAAGGCTTAATCATCTACCTGTGCTTTGGATCGCATACACTTCCATCTCCATAAGGATTTTTTCTTCATCAATTGTCTTCTCTTTCATCTTTCAAACCGTTTCATCTCTTTATATTGGCTAGTTCCCATCAGTCTGTATATATACTCAACTTTACTCCTTAACAAACAAAATCTTCCATTTACTGTCTACCCAACTGGCACTTGCCCGACTCCTCTGCTTCCTCTATCACAGAAACTTTCCTCAAGAGTACATATTTGCTCCATATTCTCACCTCCTATTCCAAGCTTAGCCCTGCTCTAGCTTTTCTGTTCCTGGAACATCACTGTCAACTGCTCTTGTTAAGGAAGCCCATACTTAATTGGCAAACCTCGAGGACAATGTTAAGCCATTATTTTATTGGATGTAATTCATTGCTTTCACCATACTTCTGTTTTTATGACACTCTTCAAAGCACCTACTCCTTGGCTTTGATGACATTGCTCCTTTCCTGGTTCTTCGTATTCCTCTGCAATTACTCAATTGGCAACCTTTGAATGCCAATCCTTCCAAAGATCTGTCTTTTTCTGTAGATTTAACCTAAATTGTCTTTTCCCATGGGTATATCTGTATGCTATTGAGCGCTAAGTCTGGATCAGTGGTGCCAGACCTCTATGAAGTTCAGAGGCATATGGTATACTGACACTAGACATGCAGAACATTACATGTCCCATAGGTACCTGAGAACCAAACTCAGTGTGCCCTAAATGCACCTTCCTTACACAAATCCTCCCTTCCTCCTCCATCCATCACTCTACAATCATTTTGGTGCTTCAGACCTTTATGCATACAGTTATCAGGTATGACATTGGGGGGGTTATCCTTATTTTCTTCAACCAATCATCAAGACCTGTTGAACCTACCTTTTTGTGCATCTATCTGAAATCTATCTACTTTATGTTACTGTGAGAGGAGTTAGACTGGGTAGTAGGCAGTTAGGGCATTCTGGGTCCCAAAGTCATTTTTCCCCACTATGTCTTGGATTCACCCAGCACGTCTCTTCCAAGGGACAAGGGTGATATTAGCATATCAATTCCCCACCTGAAGCATCAGCCATTACCTCCTGCCATTGTGTAGGAGAGCCTCAGCCAGTCTACGGCCATATCAAAGGCGCCCGATCTCATCTGATCTGGGAAGCTAAGCAGGGTCAGGCCTGGTTAGTACTTGGATGGGAGGAGCACCTCAGGCTGATCTCCCTACCATTGAAAAGAGGACTGGAGTAAGTGTAGTACTCCTATTCCCAAGGCCAGGAATGTGCGATGTCTGACACCTGTCTGGTCTTTTGCCCCAAAGCCAGATACCAGGGGGACCAGGAATTTCCTTTTGTCCTTGGAAAGCCCCTTTGAAGTAAACCTTTAAAAGGTGCATTCCCCACCATTAATATAGATTTTTCTCTCTTGATTTTCCTCCTGCCACGATTGCAGAGGATCTCAAAGCCCTCTCCCGTCACTAGGACGGGAGTCTCCTTACTCAACTTTTCTAATAAATCTTGATTTAAAACTAAACTGTGTCCACACGAGAATTCTTCTTTCCTGTGAGACAAGAATTGAGGTTGCTGCAGTAGTCAGGGTCAAAAAAACCCCTACAACATTACTACAGTATGTAAGCCCTAGTTCTTTATCTTATCTGTCTTTTTTTAATTACCCAAAGAACTTCTCTTCCTCTTTAATCCTTCCTCCACATTGGTGTTAGAATGAGTTTTCTCTAATGCAAACCAGGTCATATCACCTTTCTTTTGTTTGTTTGTTTACAAAGTATGATTTATTTAAGAAAGAAAGAGGGATCCTATCTTAGTGGGTGGAAATGGGATCTTTCATACACTATCTCACGGAGGGGGTTCACATGAATCACTCCAAGAGCAGAAAGAAAAAAATAATTTATTCGTGATAGGCAACAATGTCTACCACCTCGCCCTAAAACAGAAGGTGAGACCATAGCTTCCTCCTGAAGATAACCTGCCATCCTGAAGATAATAAACTAAGGTGCCACTCCTTTGACAATGACCAAAGTGGGCCATTCTTCTTGCTCTAATGGGGACTCATATGTTGATTCTGTCCCTTTGTTCCCTATTCCCTTCAGGAAGAGTGTGGAAATAGCTATACCACTATTTCTTTTTTTAAAAGATTATGATTATTATTATCATCATCATTTTATGATACAGTTCCATAGGCTTCTGGGATTTCCTTTATTCCCTTCCAATTCCCCGCCCCCCCCCCAACTAGTTCCTCTATATCATTACTATAGTATAGTTCTTCACACAGTCATATGTCCATCATTGCGGGCATGGACAATGGCAGAGAGTCCAGAATCCTATTGTCAAGATATAGTAAAGTCCATCTTTGGAAGTGGAGATGCATACTACATTGTATCCTCACATCTGGATATATTAGTGTCCATTTCACAGTTACTGTACATCCCCTTAAATGAAAAGCCACAAACCAAAATCAACAACCGGAAGAAAAAAGAAATTAACAACACCATGAAGTTAAATAACATGCTACCGAATGATTGATGTGTCACTGAAGAAATGAAAAAGAAAATCAAGAACCTTCTTGAAGAAAATCAAGAAAATCAAGAACCTTCTTGAAGAAAATCAAGAACCTTTCTTGAAGAAAATCTCTGAGTCACTGAATAACTTAATCACAAGAAACTGTTTTGAAGAGATGAAACTAACAAAAACAAAAACATCAAAATCCATGACACTCTGTCTTTAAAGGCCTATCCAACTCCTATTGCTTACTAGTAAGAGTCCAAGCTATTATACATGCCTTGTGAGGTCCATGACAAGCTAGCTCTGCCTACTCTCCCAATATTATCTGCTGTTATCTCTTCCTTGTCTTTTTTTTTTTTTGCTGAAATAATATCAAGATGACAACCCCATTTATTCAATGTTTATTGCATAAATGAAGTATGGGATGCCCAAATTATAGAATAGAGTTCTCTTTTTAAATTTATTTTATTTTATTTATTTTTAAAAATTGATTACTTTGCAGTATGTGACACAGTTTTATAGGCACTGGGATTCCTCCCATCCGCGCCCCCCCCCCCCGTGGATTCCTCCACCTTGTTGCATTGCCACAGATCAAATTCAGTTGAGATTCATTCATTGCAAGCATCTACCAAGTATAAAGTCCAGCGTCTTATTGTCCAGATAAGTTCATCGGGAGAATAGAGTTCTCAAGCCTGTTCTCTTTCCAGATACCCTTCACCCTATTCTTTTTCTGAAGATTTATTTATTTTTATTGCAAGGTCAGATATATGCAGAGAGGAGGAGAGACAGAGAGAAAGATCTTTTGTCCGATGATTCACTCCTCAAGTGACTACAACGGCCAGCTGTGCCTATCTGAAGCCAGGAGCCAGGAGCTCTTCCAGTTCTCCCATGCAAGCACCTTCACCCTATTATTTTTGGCCTGAGTTGAGCCTAAAAATATACATTACAGGAGCCTGGTGCGGTGGCCTAGTGGCTAAAGTCTTCGCCTTGAACACACTGGGATCTCAAATGGGAGCCAATTCTAATCTAAGCAGCTCCGCTTCCCACCCAGCTAGCTCTCTCCTTGTGGTCTGGGAAAGCAGTTGAGGACGGCCCAAAGCCTTGTAATCCTGCACCCACATGGAAGATCCAGAAAAAGCTCTTAGCTCATGGCTTTGGATCAGCTCAGCCCTGGCCATTGCAATCACTTGGGGAGTGAATCATCGGACAGCTCTTCCTCTCTGTCTCTCCACCTCTCTATATATCCAACTTTGCAATACAAATAAAAGTAATCTCAAAATATATATATATAATGTTTATTTTCTTGTTAAATATTATCAATAACCTTATTAGTTTGGGTTCTGCATATCCAAGACTGCCCAGTTCATTTCCATGTCCCTCCTCTCTTTTTGTCATTAGTAGATTTGAGATGTAGTATTCCGAGTCACTGAATTAGTATAATTCCTGCTATTTTTTGAACACCTACAGTGTGTCAAACACTGTGACAAGGCTTTTAAATATGACTCTGTCACAACACTTTGAACCTCAGTTTGTGAGTGAGGAAATTGAAATCAGTATGGTTAAGGGCCTTGCCCAGAGTCAAATTGCTGATAAGTATTGAAACTAGAATTTAAATAAAGGTCTTTTAACTTTAAAATTGGTGTTTTAGTCATAAAAATGTACTGATTAAAAGAGGCCTCCCCAGTGTTTGACCACCGGGTAATGGGTTCTCCAAGGTTGGCTTGAATCCCTCAGTGACTAGTGCTCATTGCTCCCCAAGGCAGTTCATTCTGTTTTTGGCTCTTATTTGTAGTGAGCCAAAATTATAAATAAACTAAACAAGATGTGGCCAAGAATAGGGCCTTTTGGCTCTCTGCTGGAACTTGCCTTCCAGTCTGATACCAAACAATTTTTTCACTTCTTTGGCTCTGATTGTTTAACTAGTTACAGCAACATCTCAGCGAACAGCTCAAGCATCTAGCTTATATTTTTCCCATTTCATCTATAAGGAAATTATGGGGAAATTTATCCAATTCTTGGATGAAATGAAATCCACTATGGCTATCATATTCTCTGATCTGCCAATCTAGTAACCAAATCAAAAAAAAAGGAATTGAAATCTTGAAGGGATATTTGTTTTTTAACAGGGCAATTTGTCAATGACTCAAGGTAATGAGTTTTCAGGGCACACTGGCAGACATCATTGGCAGGCTGTCAAAAAGATGATTTCGGGGCAGGGGCATTCCTACTGTTCTTCAGACAGTACCTAAAAAAGCAGAGCCTTTCATTTTCATTGCTTTGAAGCACACAACAGTGTTGTTTGTACCTGGTTTTATTTAGTATTTCATTACCATCTTCTCTGTTTTTATTTGTCTTTGACTGTGTTTTGGCATTGCACATGTGTTATTTGTTGGGTTCATTCCTTAATCTTCTACACACACAATCCACCTCCACACGCACATGCCCTTCTCATCCTTTTAGAATTCATGCGTGCAGCCCTTCATCCATAAACCTTCTCTGATGTTCCCAAGTCAGGTTAACTGCATACAACAACTGTCTCAAATTATTATCTGCAGTAAAATATTAACTTTCTTCTCTATTCCCTCCATGAATATCCCTACAATAATATTAATCATATGGTATTGTTTTTCTTGTCTGACTTCATGGCTCAAGTATGCATTCATTCATTCACCTGCTCATTAATTCATTCAACAGATACTTATTGCATATCTACTGTGTATATACATCATTGCTTTTCTAATACTAGGAATCCAGTGAATTCAGAAATGTGTACTCTCACCATATCTTTTATTATTGTGTTCATGGCACTTTGCACAATGTCTGACAAGAAGAGTGCTTATTAAATGTTTGGTAAGAGAACTTTCTCAGGAGAGTGACTCAAAGTGTGGTCGTTGGCCCACATGCATCTGGATCACTGGGGTGGGGGGTGCAGTTCGAATCTCTTAGAAGTAGGCTGCAAAAACTTTTGCATTTTAATCATTTCTTTCATACTAAGCTCTGTAAAATGGGAGAATGGGGTAATTAACACTTTTTTAAAAAAATAAGTGTAGCTAAAACCAACTTAAGCTTTGCTTTTATGTCTACAGTTGCATTTTTAAGCTTTTATTTAAAGGCAGAGCGTGACAAAAAGTTTAGGAAATATGTCTAGGGAGATCTTACGTCTGTCTCCTCATTCAGTCCCTTAAATGTCCACAACCAACGGTCTGGGACAGACCAAAGCCATCCTGGCCTCCCTCCAACCCCAGGTGGCAAGAACCTGGTACTTTGGCCGTCATCAACTGCCTCTCAGTTGTTTTAGCAAAAAACTGGATCAAAGAAGTTCAGGATAGCTGGAACTCAAACCAGGCACTTTGACATGGGTTACGGATATCCTAAGCGATGGCTCAATCTGCTGCATCACGATGTCTGCCTCCAACTGAGGAATTTTAATGTTTGTGACTATGATAGGACATTTTAGTAAAGGTGGAAAGAGCACATTAGTTAAAATTCTCTAGAAAAGACTTTTAAATAGATTTGGACTATTCAAGTAATTAAATGAAAGCATTTCTGAAGTGTAAGGCAACAAGTGAAATTGTTGCTAATAAAACCCAATTTTAAATTTCATTTTAATAGAGTTATTTACCTATATCTTAGTATATAGGGACCTTTTATGTAACCTAACAAGATAATATATTTATTCCAATCTCAATTGTATTTGTGCTATATCTGATGTCCAGTTGTCAATCAGGAATGGTGACGCTCATTCTTCATGAGATTTAAAACTATTTAACTGCATTGTACAATATTTTCCAAGAGCACACTGCCATTAAATGTGTTTTTTGATGATAGATTAAGCATACAAGATATGCCTACTGACTACAGCACATCTTCCCTTTTAGAAAAACTTGGAAACTTGGATTTCAAAACTATGTTCTAGAGCTTGAAACTGCCCATTTATAATCTGCCTTGACATGAACCTCATACTCAGAGCTAAGGTGCTACTACATCTGTACATAAATCTATTTTATTTCCCTCCTGATAACCTCTCTTTTTAAAAAAATTAATTTAGGGTCTCAGTGGTGATTTCATTCCTTCCAGCTGGACTGAGAACTACTGTCTGTATGCTGCCCACAGAGCACCACACCTAGGCTCTTGGGAATTCTGTGTAGGGATTCCCTTCTGGAATGAGTGAGTAACTGGAACTGGCAGTTCTTTGGCAATAATAATGGGCGCGAAAATACTACTGAAGGAAAGCTCCACATTATATGTGGATAATTTTTCTTTTTATGCAACTGAAAAACAAATATATGAACTCTTTTCTAGATACATCAAGAATGTATATATGGGCCTGGAGAATAAAAGGAAGATATTATGTGGTTTCTTTTGAATACCATAACTGAACTGTTGCTAAACTATATCATGAGGTTTCTAAATGGCACATACCTGGACGATTGTAACATCTGCACTAGTTGGGATCTAGGTTTTAAAGAGGGTAGACAGTATGGCTAGGGCCAATCTAAGGACCAGGTATGAAATGAGTTTGTACAGACTTTGATTGTTGGTAGAGGATGTTTTAGAAAACTAGTTCAAGTTCTGTAACAGAAAGGAACAGTAGAGAAAAACTCACAGAGTGCCTTTGAAGTTTGTTAAAGAACAACAACACATCTATAAGTAGCCCATTCCATTATAGGTTTAAATTATCTTAAACTACTGAGCAAACACCATTTTATGTATTCTTTCTGCAAATTTATTAAATGGCACAACAGCAACAGATTATTTGTTCTTACCTTCATTTGGAAACTTTGTCACATTACCAATTTGACCATCAAGTATCAAGAGTGAAATATTCTGGAATTAGTTAGGTATGCATGACTTAAGTCAACCAAATCACCATTTTCATTTTAAGAAGACTTCATTTGGATTCTACGACCTTGTTCCCAGGGTCTCAAAATGATATCATCTTAGAGCTTGCAAAAAATAAATTAAATAAAATGGAATTTTAAACAAAATCAAAGGGCCACAAGTCAGTTATTTTAAATCACAAAAGCAGCCTGGAAAACTTTGTAATGAAATAAAAATAATTCTGTCTTACTCATGTCTACCCTAGGTTTGTTCCCTGGGAATAATTTATTTTTCTTTTTATTATTTGTTTGTTTCTTAGTAGATCCCTCCATATCTCTAAATAACATGGCTGCTCACTTATTTCCATTTTTAACAATATTTTATTTATTTTCCATTTGGAAGGAAGAGTAAGAGAAGAGCAAGAATCCATATCATATACCAATTCATGCCATAAATGCCCACATCATTTGGGAATGGTTTAAGCCAAAGATAGGAGGCATAAATTCCATCGGGGTCTTTCACATGGGTAACAGGGACCCAGCTATTTGGGCCACCACTCACGGTTCCTCAGTGTGTGCACTAATATGAAGTTGGAATGAGAGTGGAACTGGAACCCAAACCAAGGCACTCCAATATAGGACATAAGTGTCCCAAATGGCTTCTTCTTCCTCCTCTTTTTTTTTTTTTTATTTTTATTTGAAAATCAGAGACAGAGACCTTCCATCTCCTGGTTCACTCCTCAAAGCCTGAAACAATCAGAGCTGTGTCAGGCCAAAGCCAGGGACTCTGCGCTTAGTTCAAGTCATGCAGGCATCCCAAGCAGCATTTTAATTGCTTTCCCAAATGCCCACACACCGCCTTCTACCCACAGTGACAACTTAACTATTGTTTTAAAAATCCACCCACAGAAAAAGAAAGCTGTAAAGTCATGAGACTAAAATTTGTTTTTATCACATGGTGATTCTGGTAAGGTATCTTGGGGTATCTCTCAGGCTCTCTTAGGAGCTACCTAACTGAATTATTTCCAAGAATCTTTTTTTCCCCACACTCAGAAAAAGCTTACTTTTGCAGCATACTTCTGGTTGAGTAAAGAGACTTTCTACTAGGTGATTAGATGGTTTCTCTAGTAGTTCTTACAATATGAGTTTCAAAATCATCCTGACCTTAGCCGTGGATAACTGCCTAGGTTCTCTTGTACCTAGGCAAGTGTTATACTGCTGGGACAAAAGCAGCCAACAATTGTTGGGCATTCTGGGCCTGGTTAACTATGCCAGTGTGCTAGTATAGTTCTCTATTCTATTTTTCTTTCGAAGATATGCAGGGAATTCTGAGCACTACCATGCAATGCAGAGTATGATAGAAGGTGGGGGTGCCAGGCCAGGACATGCCACCCAACCATCCTGGCAAATCACATGCCACCACACAGCTGGGAGAGGAAGCTACAGATTGCCTAGGGCTGTGCTGGGGTGGAGGTTGTCAAGGGAATGTTTGACAAGAAAGGAATGGCATCTTGGGTCTTCTGCGAATCAGGCCACTGCACTCACAGGTAGGCGAGGGAGCTGAGATGGAGTGGTTTAGAGCGTGGGGAAACTGGAGGGCAAGTCTGGGTCAGGCCAAGGCATTCACCCACATGGGAGGCTTTGACTGAGCTAAGTAATACTGCCTGCAAAAGGTGAAGGCTGGGGGAGGTGAGGCATGCCTAGTTAGGTTAACCCATAGTACCCGCCCAAGAACATCAGTAGAGTGGGTAGGCCATACCACGCTGGGCCACAGCACCTACCACAATGCAAGAGAGCTGGATCTGGGGACAGACTCTTTAGGAGATTTGTGGGCTCATCTCTGTGGGACTGAAGTACCTGCTGGTTTATATGGAGAGCTGGGGGTGGTGTTGGGCCAAGCCAGATTGGACTGCAAAATTCATCAATACTTATAGGAGCCTGAGGTTAGGAAGAGGTTAGGAAGAGGTTAGGAATATGCCAGGTTGCAGCACCCAATGGCACATGGAAAGACCGAGACTGAGGACACAACATGTCAAGCATGGCCGCAGTACCCACTGGGATGCGTGAGAGCCAGGGATAGGAGTGGGTCTGGTAGGAGAATGTGGGGGAATTCCCTGCTTGAGAATGCAAGAACTGGGACTGGGATCAGGCCAGGCAAGGCAAGACTGCAGCACTTGTTAGCATTTGTGTGAGCCAGGTCTGGGACTGGGCCGGATCAGTCCACAGCACTTGCTGGCACATATGAAAAATCAGGATGGGGTGTGGAATATGTTGGACTAGCCTAGGCTGCATGCAATACCAGCAGTGAGAGTTGAGACTAGGTGTGGACCACGTCAGGCTGGGTCAAAGTACCCACTGGCACTTCCAAGACCTGGGACTGGGAGCAAGCTTAGTAGCAGAACTTTGGGAACTCCCCTATGAGGCTGTAGCTCTCACTGGTGAGCCCGAGAGCCAGTCTGGCTACCACATGGACTGTCACACATGAAAGCCAAATTGAGTTCAGACTGAATGGGCTAGGCCTCAGTACCTGCTGGCAAGTGTTGGAACTGGATGAGAGTCATGTCAGGCTGGACTGCAGTACCTTCAGGTAAGCACAAGATCTAGAACTGGGAGAGGGCCTGTTAGGGGAACTGGATAGTCCCCTGCTGGGCTATAGCTCCTGGTGCTGAGCACAAGAACCAGGGATGATAATTCCACAAGCTAAATAAACAGCAGCACCCATTGACATGTGTGGGCCAGGTCTGAGGTGGGTCAGATTGAACTAAGCTGCACCAAAAGCTGCATAAAAGCTTGATGAGATGCAGGCCAGGCTGGGCTAGATCACAGCACAGGCTGGCATGCACAAAACTAGTGCTGAGAATGGGCCTAGTGAGGGTTATTGGGGGTTGCACCAATTGAGCCGAGGCACATAATGGTCTTCTGAGGACTGAGCCTGTGGCATGCTGGACTGAGCGAGGCCACAGCACCAATCAACTTGCATGAGAGATGAAGCTGGAAGCAGAACTGTCCAGGCAGCTGAATCCACCAGTAAGTGCATTGACTGTTGCAGGTGACAGACCAAACCCAACACTACTATCTGAGGTGAGGTTTCTTGGAGGACTCCCAAACTAGACCACTGGACTCAAACCCTGACCACAGGGAAAATCACAAGATATATAGTCTGACCTTGGTGTGCATGCATCAGGATTAAACCTTCACAGTTGCTGATGCCTTGTAGTGAACAACTCATCTAGGCTATCAAAGGATGTTCAGAGCCTTGTCAGATGATGGAAAGAACAGGTTGAACAACTCTTTGCCAAGTTTTGCAGCATCTGAGTCTATAGATGCACTAACTGGAATTTGTAAATCAATAGATCTTAGATTTTCTCAATCCTAGAGCAACAAAGCTGACAATATTTTAGAACTATCAAAGCCACTTAAAAATACCCTCAGAACATTTTTCCTTACATTAAGATCTTTAAGGCAATATCAAATGACCATATTCCATCCCTGGGTGCTGTTGTAGTTTGACTGTAAGGAGCACCCTCCTCCCTACTAGTGGACACAGAAGAAAAAAAATAGTACTGAAACATTTTCCCTACCCACCTTCCTCCATACCTCGATCCTCCCCACCCCGATCAGAGGCCTAATGGGCATACAAACCTCTCAACTATGTAAATAATATTCAAAATAGAATTAAAAACTTAAAAAATTTAAAGATCATATTGTGTATACAGATAAAATAAAGGATAATAATTACATGATTATCTCAATAAACTTAGAAAAAAGCATTTAAAATATTTAATATGCTTTTCATGATGGAGAGCACTCAAAAAAAGTAGGAAAAGAACAGAACTTTGTTACTCTGATAAAGCTCATCTACAAAAACCTCACAGCTAACATCATTCATGATTGAAAACAGAAAGCTTTCCCCTAAAATCATGAACAAGATATTTACTTTCAAGCAGTTTTTAAAAAATTATTTAAAAACCAGAGTATGGAGAAAGTGAGATGGTGAGAGATGGAATATCGGTGGTTCACTTCCTAACTGGCTGCAGCAACTGAGGTTGGCCCATGCTAAAGCCCTGAGCTCCTTCCATGTTTCCCATGTGAATGGCAGGTGTCCAACCACTTAAGCCATCACTTGCTGCCTCCCAAGCATATTAGCAGTAGGTTGGATCAGAAGCAGAGGAGCCAAGACTCAAATCAACTTCTCTGATATGGAATGCAGGTATCTGAATAGTGGCTTAACATAATGCATCTCCAACACCCATGTTATAAGCTAACTAAATATTTCTATTCAAAGTGCACTAGAGTTTCTAACTAGGTGAATTAGGCAGTAAAATGAAATAAAAAAGCATTTATATTGGAAAAATAAGTAAAATTTTCTTTATTGGTGTCATCATCTTACATACAAAAAAATTTTAAGGAGGTCACAAACAGGAACTACTGGGACAAATGTTTGGTCTAGTGGTTAAGACACTGTTTAGAAGACCCATGTCCCCTATCAAAAAGTATGGGTTTGATACTTATGGCCAAATGATTGAGTTCCTTTCATGGGCGACCTGGATTGAGTTTCAGGCTCCTGGATTCTTCTCCTAGTCTTGAGTCATTTGGGGCACTTGGAGGAATGAAGTATCAGATAGTTCTCTCTTACTCTCAGTCTCACTCTTGCTTGATCTCTGTCTCTCTGCCTCTCAAAAAAATTTTTTTAAAGGAAAGAACTATTCTAACTAATATTCTACAAAATCAGAGCATACAAGTCCAAAATAAATTGTATTTAATATAGTAGCAATAAAATCCAAAAGGAAATTAAAGAAGCAATTGCACATGTAAAAGCATAAAAAAGAAAAATATGCTTATGTATAAATTTAACAAAAGTCAAACATATATCCCAAAAATTATAAAAATAGTTATTGAAAGAAATGAGTAAAGTTCTAAATAAATGGAAAGATATCTCATATTTATGGATTGGATCACTTAATATTATGAAGAGTTCAATAGCCCCTATAGACCAGATGCAATTGTATCAAAAAATTCTATCAGACTTTTAAATAAAAACTGAAAAATTGACCCTAAATTTTATATGGAAATTAAATTGTCAAAATAGCCAAAACAGTCCTGCAAGAGAAGACTAAAAGTTATAGAACATACATTTCCTGATTTCAAAACTCAGTACAAAGCCACCATAGAGAAGACATGATGAAACTGTTGTGAATAGATAATGTACTTTATGCAAATATATTTTCTCCCTGCTGCATCTTAATCCTATTTCTGGCTGCTATTTCTCCTGAAGTCATTATCAGGCACAAGTCTGTCCAATCTGCACAACAATAACATCTTCAGTTACCACCACCCCTGGGCTTCTCTTGCATCAAAGTTGTTGAAAGATGTTGAGAAGTAAGGCAATTTGAAATGAAGTTGATATCTCTACTTCTTCACTACATAGTTTTTCCCTTTTTTAGTTCAATATAATTTCAGAGTTATGGCAAAGTTGCAAGAAGTGTAAAAGCATCATTTATACTTGACCCTTTAATCAATTTGATTCCTAAAATGCCTAAAATGATAGCTAACATTTTCCCATATTTTTCACCAATTTTCTTCCTTTTTCTGTCTCTAAGATGCGTGTGTGTGCACGCGCATACACACACACACACACACACACACACACACACACACATAGACACAACTCTCTTTGTTCTGAATCATCTAAAAGTAACTTGCAGACATGATGTCACTTACCCATAAATATGTCAGTGTATTTCTTAATAATGGCACTCTCTTACATAACCCATGAAAAATGATCAAATGGGGAAATTAACATTAATACGGTATTAGCTAATCTACAGTTCTAGTTCAAATTTAGTTGGGTAAGTTGTATCAATAATTTTATTTAATAGATTAAAAAACCCTCAGTTCATTCATTGTACTCAGTAGTGTGTCTCCTTTCACTTGGAGGAGTCGCACAGCCCTTATGTTTCACAGCATCAGTAAGTTTGCACAGTACAGACTGGAAGTTTTATAAAATAGTCTTCTATTTGGGAGTGTCTGAGTTTTTCTCATGATTATGTTGTATTTACATATTTTAGCAAGGAATATCATAGAAATGCCTTGTCTTCAGTAGGTATATGATGTTGATTTGTCCCATCATTTCTCACTTGGTTAAGATACTGTTTGCTAAGTTGCTATACTTTAAAATTACTGGTTTTTTTCCCTGTTGCACTAATAAGTAAGGAGGTGTTTGAGACCATTTCAGTATCTCATTTCTTTCATCTAAGTTACTAGTGATTCCCAAATGATTCATTTTTTCTGTAGCATTTATATGTATATATATATGTGTGTGTGTGTGTGTGTGTGTGTGTGTAGATATTTAAATGTTTGATGATGCTTATGTATTTGATCAAGGTGGGAAGGGTAAAGGAGTAGGGGAAAATGGATAAGATCATTGTTTCCAAATTTTCTTTTTCTTCCTCTTGTATTTGAGGGAAGGGGGAGATAAGAGAAGTCACACCCAGCATCCCAACCACATCAGTACCTGGGGATGGGGGATGGCCACCCAATGTCATCCCAGGGTCCCTGATGTGGAGCATGCTCTGAGGGTTCTTCTTAAGTGATAGTTATGAAATGCTGTTGATCTCACCAATCCAAGGATGAGGAAATTCTTCCAAGGTTCATTGGCTGATGTAGTCTACCTTAGAGTCTCCACTCACCCAGATATTTGCTGTCAATGCTTGACTGAAGTATTTGGCCAATTTGTTCTGTCCTCTTTGCTCTGTCATGGTAGCAGATGTACTCTGCAGGGCCAAATGGACTGCCATATCCTCTATGTGCATCTGGGTATGCCATCTACTGCTCCATCTAAGCCACTAATTGGCTCAGTGCACTCCACGGTCAGTTGACAAATCCTGCAATTCTCCCCACGGTTGGAGTTCTGAGACCAGTGATTCAGTTGGGGGGAATCCTCAAAAACACCTCACCAGAGGTGACCCCAGACCTGACTCTTGTGTGTGCTTGCCAGTACGGGCTCTGGCTTAGTTGGTCACCCACATCAGCTTATGCATACACATGTAGTTGCAGTTCCTGGGTCAGTTCTGTCTTTAGCCCCATCTCGTAAGCAAACCATTGGATACCTGTGGCACAGCTTAAGCCAGTCCACTACAGACTCAACCCACACATACATCAGCAGGAATGGCAGTCTAGTCAAAGTGCCCTCCAATGGCCCCCACCAGGCCTGCATCCTGTGCTTGCCAGTATGTGCGGAATGGTCCAGTCTGTTCCACATTCCATTCAGCTTTTGTACAAATCAATGGGTGTTGGAGCCTAGTTCAACAAACTGACCCCACTAACCAACCCACACTCATACCAGCAGTTATCACATGTCTAGCCAGGCGCATCCCCAGCCCTGGTATTCATGCTCATCAGTGGGAGTAGTAGCCCATCAGAGAGGTGCCCAGTTTCCCTATTGGGCCCACTCCCAGTCCCAGATCTTGGACTTTCCAGGTGGTTCTGCAGTCTACCTTTAAAGAATTTGCCTCATTCCTGGCACTTGCCAGCTGATGCTGCAGCAAAGCCCAACCAGCCTGTATTACTCCGTCTCATGCATACACCAGTGAATACAGACAATTAGCCCAGCCTGGTTCTCCTCCAATCCAGTTCACATGCAGGCCAACAAATGTTGTAGCCCTCCCTGGCCTGGTCTACCCCCAGTGTCAGTTCTTATGCTCACCAATAGGAGCAGTGACCCACCAGGGGAGCCCATGCTGCTCCCCGCTACCTCTACCAAGCTAGCACCCCTGCCACCTGGTCTCACATGTGCTGGTGCGCGTTGCAGCGCAGTCTGGCACGGTCTGCCTCACCTCAGCATTTGCTGTATGATGTTGTAGCTTAGCCCCGGCCAGGTCTGCACCTAGTTCCAGCTTATGCTGGTGGGTGCTACAGCCTAGCCCAGCCCAGCCCAGTTGGCCCCCAGTTTAAGTCCTAATGTGAACTAGCTGGAGGTCCGGCCTGACTCGACCTGTCCTGAACTGCATCCTGATTCTCAGATCTGCCAGTGGATGTTATGAACTGACCCAACCTGGCCCACTCCCAGACCTGACCCACACATATGCCGGCAGGTTCTGTAACCTGGCCTTGTCTGGGCTGCTCCCAGCCTTGGTTCTTGCGTTTACCTGCAGGGACTACATCCTGAAACAGGAATTCCCCAAGCTCTTCTATCAGGTCTCTTCTCAGTGGCAGATCTCTTGTACACTGGTAGTTCCTTGGGTCAGGCTGAGTTAGTCTACCTAGTGTCCTGGCAGGAACAGTAGCCTTGTCTGACCAGCACACATCCATTTTGGTTCTTACTGTTGGGTGCTACAACCCAGCCAAACCTGGTCCATATCCAGAAACAGCTCTCGCATGGTTCAGTGGATGCTAAAACCTAGTCTAGCCCATCTTACCCACTCTGGCTTTCACAAACACCAGTGAATGCTGGAGTCTAGCAAAGTGTAGCACATTCCACATCCAGTCACACCTATGCTGAGGGACACTGCAGCCATGTCCAGCCCAGATCACCACCCCCCGTTCTGGCTCTCAAGCTCACGAGTGGAAACCACAACTCAGCTGGGTGTCAACTTAGCTCCCTGACCAGGCCTGTTTCCAGGAACAGATCTTGCATGTGCCGGTGGCTGTTCTGACCCAGCTTGGCATAGCCCATCTCCACATCTTGGCCTTGCCTAGCCTGTTCCAGCTCAACCCCAGTCTCAACTTTCACTGGCAGGTGCTGCAGCCTAGTGCTTCCCAGTCTACTTCCATCCCTGGTTCATGCAAACTGGTAGGGGTGATAGTAGAGCCTGTCGTTACCCATACTCCAGCCTGGCTTCTGCATATGCCAGAGTGTTAAGGTTTGGCCCCTCCCTGCCCAGTCTGCCCCCTTCAAGAACCAATCCACACACTTTCCAATGGGTAGAGCTACCTTGCCTGGCCTGGCCAACACCCAGGCCCAAATCTCACGTTCACCAATGGAAGCTAGGTCCCAGCAAGGGAGTTCTCCAAGTTCCCCAATCAGACCCACTATCAGAACCAAATCTCCTACATGCTGGTGGGTACTAGACCTTATCCTGCATAGTCTGCCCCTTCCATCCCATCTTTCGTATGAGCTGGTGGATGCCGCAGCCTGGCCCATCCCACACTCCATTCTCTGTGCATCTGCTGATGCTTCAGCCTGGATCAACCTGGCCTGTTGCCAGCCCTAGTACCCACGAGTGTCAGAAGGTTCCATGGTCATGTCTAGTTCAACCTGTCATTACCCCCTGCTCTTAAGCAAGCCAGGGGAAATTGCAGTTCCACAGGGGTGGGCCCACATATCCCCCACAGAATCTGTTCCCAGACCTGTTTCTCTTATGTGCTGGTTAGTGTCATGGCCCGGTTTAACATTACCTGTTCCCTGTTCTGACTCTAACTGGTGGGTGCTGTGATCTTGCTTTGCCAGGTAGGCCCCAAGCCCTAGCTTTAGTGTGTGCCAGTTAGTGGTAGTCAGTAGGTGGTCAAAATGCTAACTAGCCCAGCTCAGGTCTCCCATGTTCGGTGCTTCATCGGTCTGATCCAGAAAGGTCCTCCAGTTCCCCCCTCCAAACTGCTTGGTCTCAGCCCCCTCACTTACCTGCAAGTACAGTGACCTTGTCAATGGAAGTCCATCTGAAGTAATTCCTCACTTGCAATATACTCCCTCAGTGCTCTTAAATTGCACACATCCCCTTACCTCTTTCCATGAGCAATTCACAGTCCCTGTGCTCCAGCCTGGTCTTGCAAAGCTATGTCTTCCAGTGGGATGGGGTGCTGGCCTGGAGCTCTGCCTACCCACCAGGGTCCCAAGCTCCTGGCATGTGTGCTGGCTTGTGACTTACGCCTCTGCTGACTCAAGTTCCAAGCCCACTCAAAGTTCCCCAAGCCCGACCCACCAGCACACCTTGCCAGTGTGCTGAGGGCTCTCCCCTCCTCCAACCCCTCCCACGTCCAAGCACATGGAGAAATCCCCAGACTCATTCTGGCTGCCTCTGCATGAGCCCTCAGGAGGCTCTATCCCCTAGGCCTCCTGTAAACCCATACCCTGGGCCCCCAAGGGCCCACATACCTGCGGCAGGCACAATGGTGGCCATGATTCAATTATTATTATGACAGTGGCTGAATGGTGCTTTTATAATTCTATCACCCCTCCTATGTTTATTCTAACTGTGAAGATGAGATTTTCTTTCTCTTTTATTTGTTTATTTTTTTTATCCATGTGGACTTGTAGATTCATACATTATTCAGAGAGTTATCATGTTTTATTATATTTCTTTATTTTAATAGCATTTTCCAGATTTGGTTAATGTAAATCTCTTCATTTCTAGCTCCAATGTTTTGACATGTCTCTCCTTGTTTGTTGAGTGAGTTGTTATTTTCTTGCACAAACAATATAATCCAGGTTCATCATGGAATCAGACATTTCTTCATATAATACTCCTTTTTTTCAGTGGAGAATGACATTTAGAAACCAGGATCTGTATGTTTATTGTACTTGCTTTGTTACTAGATGTTTATTGTGCCTGCATTATGAGAAAAGAAGTGAAGGAGAAGTGAAAAGGCAGCTTTCTGGCTGGGTACTACCTTGTCAGTGGCACCACCATCTTCCAGTACTAATCCAGAAACCTTTCTTTTCATTTCTCCCTCACTTATTTTGTCACAAAATTCTATTCAACTTTCCAAATATTTTCCAAATGTGTTTGTTCATTGTTCTTCCTCACTTAATATATCTCAATTGTTTCACAGTAACCCTTTCAAAAATATATTTTTATTTGAAAGGCAGACTTTAGACAGAGAGGTCTGGTTCTCTCATCAAATGGCCACAATGACCAGAGCTGAGTTGATCCAAAGATGGGAGCCAGAAGTTTCATCCTGGCCTCCCTCGAGGGTGCAGTGTCCCAAGATTTTAGGCTGTCCTCTGTTGCATTCCCAGGCCATAAGCAGGGAGCTGGATGGGAAGTGGAGCAGCTGGGACACAAACCAGTGCCCAAATTGGATGCTGGTGCCACAGGGTGCAAGATTAGCCTGCTGTACCATCATGCTAGCCCCACCCAGTAACTCTTATGCTTCAATCTCATGCCCTTCAAATACATCATTTTCAAATGTCTGAGTAATTTTCTAAAAGGCAAGTTTTGTTGTTGTTGTATTTAAAACTTTAGGGGATTCTGGATAACATCTATACTCCTTGGAGTGTCATGTGGAACCTCAGTCATCTACTCTGTACCTCTTTAACTCCTTCTCTGTGTTCCACTCTGTATTTAGTCTATGTGCCAACAAAATTAGCACTTCATTGAATTTACCACATCCATTTTGGCTTCTGTGCTGTTGCGCATGCTCTGTGCTCTTTCTGAAGCACCTTTCTTCCCCTGGTTGATTTCAACTCTGCTTTCAACACTTGTACTCAACATACTTAGTAGTTGATCATGTTTTGTTGTAACTGTGTATTTGTTTACTTGTTTTTCTCTTACTAGACTTTGTGCTCCTTGAGGTCTATATATATTAAAAAATGAAATTTTAGCATATAGATGATGCTAGCCTAAGTGCATCAACCAACTAGATGATTTTCATGGGTATTTTATCTAAATCAAGCTTATTATGCTTGAATATTAAATTAAGTTATTAATATATATTGGTCTCATTTTCCAGTGATGCCTTACCATGATTCCTCATCTTCAGGAGACTATAAATCGGTTCTTAAGTCCCTCTCCAGAAGTACAACACAATACAATCTGATGTAAGTATTTCTAAAATTTTCCTCAATACCATCTTTAGAGCCCTTGATCCAGTCTAGTCATCCTTTCAGGGCTTAAATATCCTGGATAGTGCTTTACTCTATGCAATTCTCAAATTTTGATGCAGAATTTCATTGAGTACATCTGGGTGATATGAGCATGAGTCTGAACTTTTACTTACAGCTCCATTTATTTTCATCTCCAACCTTACACAGATGTAAGAATTCTACATGGATTCTAGCAATGTGCACAAGAAGTAGGAACAGGATTTATTTACCAGTGAAGGAATAAATATACATTGATTCACGAATGCGAGCAATGTCACACAGAGAAATGCCCATTATAAGTGGACCAGAGCATTGCTTGTCAGAGACAGGGAACAAGAACATAAGCGATAAGTGTGGTCCATGGCAAAGAGAGATACTCTCTTGTTCTCAGCCTGTTTGATGAAGTAAGGGGTGGTGCCTTAATTGAATATTCAAACAGGGTAGGGTCTTAGCATGAATCCTGGTTCTGGATGAGACAGGTGCATACTTAATGAAGCCAACAACTAAAAGGATAGAGTTACACAGTGGGGTTGTAAGAATTGTGACTAAGCTAAAAAAAATTTTTTAAAGATTTATTTATTTATTGCAAAGTCAGATATACAGAGAGGAGGAGAGACAGAGAAGAAGAATTTCCGTCCGATGATTCACTCCCCAAGTGAGTGCAATGGCCAAAGCTGGGCCAATCTGAAGCCAGGAGGCAGGAACTTCTTCCGGGCATCTCACACGGGTGCAGGGTCCCAAGGCTTCGGGCCGTCCTCCACTGCTTTCCCAGACCACAAGCAGGGAGCTGGGTGGGAAGCGGGGCTGCCGGGATTAGAACCAGCGCCCATATGGGATCCTGGGCATTCAAGGTGAGGACTTTAGTCGCTAAGCCATGCCGCTGGGCCCCTAAGCAAAAAATGTAACTGCTTATTTATTTCATATCAAGGGTAGGGACCTGAAATTTTGCATCCCAGAGAAATTCCTGTGACACAATGCTGCTGGTGTTTAGGCCACACTTTGAATATCAAGAGCATTAAAAGCACACAACAGGGTAAATGTTTTTGACACAATGTATTAAGCAGCCAGCTGGCAATTAGAATCCTATATTAGGGTATCTAGGATAGAGTCGCGCCTTTGCTTCTGATTCAGCTTCCTGCTAATGTGTGTGGGAAAGCAGCACAAGATAGAACAAGTACTTTTGTTCCTCACCCAGGTGGGAGACCAGAATGGAATTATGGCTCCTGGCCTCAGCTTGGCCTACCTCTGGCTCTTGTGAGTATTTTGGGGAGGGAATCAGCAGACAGAAGATATATCTCTGTCTCTCTGTGTTGTTCTCTCTTTATCTCTCTGTCAGTTTGTCTTTCAAATCAGTAAAAGCAAAGAAATAAACTTTCTTAAGAAAATCACACAACAGTGGATCCAAAGAAACTCAAATTCAAATCATACTTTTACCAATTAATTAACGTGCTACCTTTAATTCTTAGGTCTCACTCTCAGTTTTCCCACTTCTAGGAGAGGTAAGATGGCATATCATTCAGCTGTTGTGAAGATGTATTTAAGGATACAAATTGACACACACACACACACACTTGTTCTTTTGAAGATTCTAACAATCCAGACAAATTGAACTGTCTTTTCATCTTTATTATGTGGGCTAATTTGAAAAGAGTGTCTTAACAATACTGTGTTTTTAGGGCCTGGCAGCGTGGCTTAGCGGCTAATGTCCTCACCTTGAACGCCCCGGGATCCCATATGGGCGCTGGTTCTAATCCTGGCAGCTCCACTTCCCACCCAGCTCCCTGCTTGTGGCCTGGGAAAGCAGTGGAGGACGGTCCAATGCTTTGGGACCCTGCACCCTTGTGGGAGACCCGGAGGAGCTTCCTGGATCCTGGCTTTGGATTGGCTTAGCTCTGGCCATTGTGCTCACTTGGGGAGTGAATCATTGGATGGAAGATCTTCCTCTCTGTCTCTCCTCCTCTCTGTATATCTGACTTTGCAATAAATAAATAAATCTTAAAAAAAATACTGTGTTTTCTTATACAGGAATAGTTTTTTTTAAGATTTATTTATTTGTATTGCAAAGTCAGATTTATTGAGATAAAGAGAGACGTAGAGAATGATCTTCTGTCTATTGGTTCAATCCCCTAGTGGCTGCAATGGCTGGAGCTGAGTCGATTGAAGCTAGGAGCCAGGAGCCTCTTCCAGGTCTCCCACACTGCTACAGGGTCCCAAGGCTTTAGCCCATCCTTTACTGCTTTCTCAAGCCACAAGAAGGGACCTGGATGGAAAGTGGAGCAGCCAACACATGACCTGGTGCCCATATGGGATCCCAGTGGATGCAAGGCAAGGTGTAAGTGGGGCCCAAGAATAGAGCATTTTATGTGCTATGATTAATTAAAGGAGATAATGCCTTAAAAACATTTAGCATAGTTCCTGATCTTACCAATGATGCTTAGTACATGATAGTAGTACAGAGAATAGTATAAATTAACCCCCATGTTAAATTAACCTCACTCAGTTTCAAAAATTATTAATACCTAACCTACTTAATCTTATTTGTACCCAAACCCATCTCTCCTCCTGCAAATTATTATTTTTTTATTTTTGATGTTACTTACATAGTTGACAAGGATGCACACCCCATGAAGACCACTGGTAAGGGTGGGGAGGACCAAGGTATGAGGGAAGGTGGTTGACACAAATGCTTCCAATTTTCCTTTTCTTCCCTTTTCTCCTGTATCTAGGTGTGGAAGGTAGAGGCAGGGGGAGAAGGTTGCTCCCAGCTGTAAAACTACATTAGTACCTGGGGATGGGGTATATCCACTTTATGTCATCTTAGAAACCCCAGTGTGGAGAACTATGTTCCAAGGGTATTGCTTAAGTAGTCTTGATAGTTCTGAGATTCTGTTGGCTTTATTGCTCCAAGCTTGAGAAAATCCTTCCAAGGTCAGTTGACTGACAGATTCCACCCCATGCATCCACTCACTCAGACACTTACTGACAAATCTCAACCAGAACTGTTGTCCAACCCATTCTGTTTTCCATCTTCTGAATGGCACCTGTGGTCCTCTGCAGACCCAAATGAACTATCCATCATGTTCCATGTATGCACCTGGGCATGCCGTCCACTGGGTAGGTATCAGCAACCGAGGAGACCCAGTTCAAACGCATGCATTTCAAGGTCAGACCACAAATCCTATAATCCTCCCTATGGTTGGAGTTTTGAATCCATTGGTCTAGTTTTCAAGTCCCCCAAGAAACCTCATCTGGGATGGCCACAGATCTGACTTGCATGTGCCAGCCAGTACAGGGTTTGGTTCAGTCTGTCACCTGTATCAGATTACGCACACACTGGTGGTTGTAGTTGATTGGTCAGATCTGTCCAGCTTAATGACCTATGCAAACCTATAGGTGTTACAATCCAGCAACACCACAGACCTAGCACTTATGCACAACAGCCTTTTTGGGGTAACCCCTAATAACCTACCACTAGGCCCACTCTCAGTCTAGTCCTTGCCACATCTTAATTGGGTTCTCATATATACCTTATGGGTATTGCAGCTTAGCTCAGTCCACTTCACCCCATGATTCAGT
The DNA here is from genome assembly GCF_017591425.1 of Ochotona curzoniae. Lineage (NCBI taxonomy): Eukaryota > Metazoa > Chordata > Mammalia > Lagomorpha > Ochotonidae > Ochotona > Ochotona curzoniae. Next base: position 31,661,230 of record NW_024467087.1, on the reverse strand, counting down.
CCACGCTTGTGCTGATAGTTGCTGCTGCCTTGTCCAGCCTGACCCACTCTGGCACTCATGTACACCAGCAGGAACTGTAGCGCAGCAGAAGGATGTGATTTTCCCTATAGGCCCACTCCCAGTCCTGAAACTTGCACTGCAGATTGTTTTAAAGCAAAACATAGACACCTGTATAATTTCCTATATGAACATTTCAGTGTATATCTATCTTCAAAAGTTAAGGTCTCTTCTTTTTATACAGTCTCTCTCTTATGGTCTTCTCTTTCCATTCCTCTTCCTCTCTCATTATAAAAACAACATGATTTTCACCTAAAAATTGACACAAGGTCCTTAATATAATTAAACATTTCAATTAACATTCAAAAATGTCTAGTTGTGTTGAAAGTATCATCTTGCATTGGCTTGTTCAATTTAAGGTGAGATGGTGGTTGTGCCATTACTAATATCATCATTATAGTTTCAGCCAAAGAAACTTCCAACCTATACATGGACTTCTAGTGATGAAGTGCTTGCTAGAACCCATGACAACTCATTTTAACCACTGGGTAGCATAACTATGGGATTTTCATTCAATACAAGGAAGCATTTCTTTCTCCATATATTCCTCATCCATTGGTCTTACACAAAATGAATCTATTCCTTATGTTCCACAACTGTCTGTATTAGTTTCCTGTTACTGCCGTAATGAAGTGTTATAAACTATATTGTTTAAAATAACAAATATTCATTGTCTCACAGTTATGTGAGTTAAATGCTTGAAACCAAGGTGTTAGCCGGACTCTGTTCTTTCTGAAAGCTCTAAGGCAGAAGTTTTCCTAGTCTCTTCTAGGGTTTTTTTTTTGGGGGGGGTGGAGTAGGGTACAGGTAAGAGAGAGCTTTGTCCTTTGGCTGATAACAGTATAATCCTGATGTCTCTGTCTTCACATGGCCAACTTCCTTCTATGCCTACATTCAGTTTCCCCCCTCATAACATCAGTCATATTGGGGTACAGGCTCATCCTACTCCCATATGACCTCATCTCAATTAATGGTACATGCAAAAGAGATCACATGTTGGTGTCTGGGAGTTAGTGCTTCAATATATATTTTGATGGAACACAACTCAACTCATAACAGAGCCTTTAAAATATTTAAAGAAAACCGTAAGATTCCTCACAATTTTTCATTATCTCAGCTAATCCTGTCCTGTTCCTTCAACTATTTCTGAGGTTTGGCTTTATGCTTTCCAAGATACTGGAATTTATCGAATAACCCATTTTATCCTACTAATTCAAATGTAGCTTCAGTGTAGTTTAGCCATGCAAAATAGATTCACCCTATTTCTTCCTGCGTTCCATATGTTTTATTACTGCAACCAGTTTGAATTAGTGCATTTTCTGTAACTTCCTTCCCTGATATCACCCTCACCTCAGCCCAAGTAAGATGTGCTTCTTCTGTTCTTTTTTTTTTTTAAGATTTATTTTTTATTGCAAAGTCATATATATATATGGAGAGACAGAGACAGAGAGAGAAATATCTTCCATCTGATTATTCACTCCCTAAGTGACCACAACGGCTGGAGCTGCTCCGATCCGAAGCCACGAGCCAGGAACTCTTATGGGTATTCCACACGGGCACAGGGTCCCAAGGCTTTGGGCTGTCCTGGACTGCTTTGCCAGGCCACAGGCAGGGAGCTGGATGCGAAATAGGTCGGCCGGGATTAGAACCGGCACCCATATGGGATCCCAGCGCGTTCAAGGCAAGGACTTTAGCTGCTAGGCCACGGCACAGGCCCTCTTCTGTTCTTTTGTTATACCCCTGTTATTGAACTCACCACGTTATTTTTAAATTACTTTTGTGAAAAAAAGGGTGCTATACGTCAGTTCAATAAGCCAATAGTGCATTGTGGCCACAACAAAGCTGATTTATCAACCAGTCATTGAAGTCTTACCACATGCCAGACACTGTACACAATACCCGGTACCCGGTGTACAATTTTTGACAAGGCATGACACCTGCCCTCTGGGAGTTCATAGTATGACAAGAGACACAGGTAAGAAAGTCCTATAATAGAGGCATATTCGAGATCCCTGGAAAGCACAGAGGGGGAACAGCTAACCCATCCTGAAATAAGATGTGTCAAGGGATGCCTTTTTTTGGAGGGATAATATCTAGACCATACCTGACAGCATGAGGAGAGCCTAGGCAAGGGATGGGCATTTAGTATCGTATTGCGGCTGTCATGTGGATCTCCTGCCTTTTAACTTTGCTGGGGTCCATGTGATGGATGTGGAAGACAGGAAGGTGTGAAGAGTATCGTTCCTTTGCAGGCAAGGCCGCAAGGAATGTCCCGCTGTGTGGGAAGGCCCGGTGGATGTCTCTACAACACCTGAATGCAGGCAGCTCTGCCTCCCTCTGCATGGACACCAGACAACTCCTTTGAGATTTCCGTAATCTATTTAGGCATTGTCTGCCTCTGCGGAGTTACTGTTAAATATCAATAGGAGCTTAGAAGCTGATGTGCTGTTACCATTTTTAGCCAAAAAGCTATTATTGCTGTTATGGCTGCATCCTGTGGCAATATGCTAATCAAGGGTGCTAACTCCCCTTTTGATCCTATGCTAATCAAGGGTGTTCTGTCTTCACGTGTAGTGGGAATCTATTCTTTCCCTCTTTCTTTGATCTTTTAGGTCCCTCCCGTGAAGTTCTTCCTTCCTTGACTGTCTCAAGACCAAGCTGTAGAGTAATTGTGGTAGGAATGTGTTGCTGATTGATATGCACCATCTATTGAAAACTTTTTCCTAGCCAGGTGCCAGGCGCCAGGTGATTAACATCCTAGCCTTAGGTGAAACAAATGGCAGAGTTATCTTTAGAAACACCCATTTGACCATGATGTAAAAAGTCTGAGCCAGAGTTTGACTGATTTTGTATAAATAAAGCGGATAGCTTTTGTGCGTGTTCCATTATGATGATGAAGACCTAGTGGTCCATCTTTCTTTCTTTGCGCCTCATCCACGCACCCTTTGCAAGTTCCGAACTCAGCTGGAGCTGGATTCCGGCACAACTCAACATGATTGATTGAGTCCCACATCCTACACTTCTGCTCCAGCTTCCTTCTAATGCACACAATGGGAGGCAGCAGCTGATGGCACAAATACTTGTGTTGCTACCAGCCATGGAGGAGAACTGGATACAGATCCAGGCTGCTGCCTGTGGCCTGGCAGACCCTTGGATGTTGTGGGCATTTGGGAAATGATCAGTAGAAGAAAAATTTCTTTCTTTTTCTTTTTAGGTTTTATTTTATTTTATTTTATTTTATTTTATTTTTTATTGTTAGTAACATTGTATTATGTGAAACAGTTTTTATAGGTATTAGGATTCCCCCCACCCCTCCCACAACCCTCCCTCCACGATGGATTCCTCCACTTTGCTGTATAACCACAGTTCAGGTTCAGTTGAGATTCCTTCGTTGCAAGCATATACCCAGCATAGAGTCCAGCATCCTATTGTCCAGACAAAAGATGAAAGTAAATTTAGAAAAATGACTTGAGGAGGTGGCCAGGCAAGGGGGAAATGAAAAATAGGTAGAGGAGCTTCAAGGCAGAGACTTGAACAAAGGTGTGAACAAAGACAGAAAGGTTTTTGTCTGGGGACTTGTAGTGTTGCAAGCAATTTGGAACTGCTGAACCATTAACGGTGAGTGACACAGCAGCTGGCATGTTAAAAGAGATTTATGTGGTCCTGACGCGCCATAAGCTCTATCTTCTAGGGAATGAGGTGTTACATGACCATCTTTACTTTTTAAAAAAGATTTATTTGCTTGCATTGGAAAGGCAGATTTACAGAGAGGGCAGAAAGATCTTCCATGCACTGGTTTATTCCTCAAATGGCCACAACAACTGGAGCTGAGCCAATCCTAAGCCAGGAGCCAGGATCTTCTTCTGGGTCTCCCATATAGATACAGAGTCCCAAGAACTTGGACCAATCTCTACACTTTCCCATGTCCTAAGCTGGGGGCTGAATTGAAATGGAGTATCTGGGACACAAACTGGCACCCATATGAGATTCTAGTGTTTATAGGAGGAAGATTAGCTTGTTGAGCTGTCACGTTGTCTTGTTCCTCTGCTGGTGGCTGTGTGTACAGGTAGATAGGTTCAAAATCAAAGGCACAAATCTCAGCTGAATGTTGAGTACAGGAATTAGGAGTATGGTGAGTTGAGAAATGTTGGAGGAGTGTGGGAGATCGCCCGTGGATCTCTGCCTGCTTGGTCTATGTGGGAGGTCATAGCCACATGACATACTGTGTCACGGGGGAACACCTGACTGTGGTTTCAGCTAACCGAGACCTCAGTCTGGCCTGTTCACTGGTGATATAGGCAAGGGTGGTGGGTTGTACTCCAGTCTCTCTTCTCTGTCCTTGGACAAGCTGTGCTGGCACTTTCTTGATAATCAACTCTGAGAAGTCAGGTGTGGTCCACATTACTTACTAGCCTACCTGATACATATGACCCACAGCCTATTTGCCAGCCCTGAGTATTGTGTGTGACCTGAGACAAGATTGGAGGGCTTAGAGAGATAGACATGCCTTCTAGCCAATAATAGTGCCATTGTTGGGTGGGAGGACTGTCAGGAGATGCCCTCCCTGCCTCCCTCTTCTTAGTCAATATAAATTTGTGCTTGCATTACAATAAATTGACATGCTCAATCCCTCTCTGGTGGTTCTTGTTGAGGAACACTGCCACTATTGCCTCATCCCCTCAGTGATCCCAGGGCCTGCTAGTAAGGAAACCCCTGAGAGAGAAGTGCATTCACTAAGATTGGATCACTATTTAGCTGTGGGTTTAGGGGTGATGAGGCAATGAGAAGACATTATGATGCTCAAATTCCTAAGTGTGGAGGTCACTAAGTGATGGCAGTAACTGAGATAGGGAATATAAGGAAAGGAATAGACTTGGGAAGGAGATAATGAGTCAGTTTGGGACATGTTAAACTTGTGGTGTCTGTGGGATCTTTTTAGGATTAGAGAAGGGACTAGCCTGGAGGTAAATTACTGTGTAGTCAGGGTGAAAGTAAAAATGGTAACAATGAGAACGAGTGGGGTCACTTAAGAGAATTTGGAAAGTGGATGGAGCCAGGGGCTGAGGATGGAATTCCAATATCCATCTTTTACAGGCTGATGGGAAGAGGATCACACGAAGGACAAAATAAGAATAGTAAGTTGTATAGGGAATTAGGGAATGGAAAAATGTGTTGGAAGCCAACGAAGAGAGAAAAGAACAGCAATGTTAAATAGTATGGAAAGGTCTAGCAAAATAAGTGCTTCTGGAAAGACCTTGCTTAATGTTCACCAAAGTTTAAACCAATTCAATATCCTTTCCATTTCCTGGTTCTTCCTATATGTTAGATTTGTCAAAGTTGAAAATCAGTTAATATGTTTTACTCTTAGTGAATATAAAAATATGTGTGCCTTAAAATTTTTTACTAAGTGAAACTAGTGTTGTGATGTAGCAAATTGTGTTACTGCCTTCAATGCCAGCATCCCATATGGGCACCAGTTCATGTCCCAGGTGTTCCACTTCCAATCCAGCTCTATGCTAATGATGCCAGAAAGCAGCAGAAGATGGTCCAGGTACTTGGGTCCCTGGCACCATGTGGGAGACCTGGATAAAGCTCCTGGTTCCTGGCTTCAGTCAGGCCCACTCCCTGGTTCTTGTAGTCATTTGAGGGAGTGACGCAGCAGAGAGAAGCTCTCTCATTCTCCACTCTGATTGTAAGTCACAAAAGAAATTTTAAAATTAAATTAACATATACCTATTAAGCAATCATATGCTAGGCATTGCTCTGGAGCAGCGATGGAGAATGTCAGGGCCACAGGCTGTATAAGGCCTGTGCAATGATTTGATCTGGTCCTGACAAAGCAACCACAGGCAGGACTCATCATTCAGCAAATCTATAGCAGGCTAATTCTGAAGTCAATAGTTCTGTATGGCCCACAAGTGATCTCATGAATATCCAAATGGCCCGTGGCAAGAAAAAGAAAAAAAAAAAGGCTCCCCACCTGTGGTCTAGACATTGTTCTGGAGTTCTTAGCAAACAAGTATCCTGCTTCCATGCTGCTTACAACTGAAATGTAGTAAAACACAATGCTTAGGAGCCTGGGCCTAGCTCCTAGGCTCACTACCATCTAAGCTATGAGATATGGATAAATTACTTAACCTATTAGCCTTTGTCTCTTCATTTTTTTTAGATTTATTTATTTTTATTGGAAAGTCAGATACACAGAGAGGAGAGACAGAGAGGAAGATCTTCCGTCTGATGATTCACTCCCCAGGTGGCCACAAAGGCCAGAGCTGAGCCAATCTGAAGCCAGGAGCCAGGAGCTTCTTCCAAGTCTCCCACATGAGTGCAGGGTCCCAAGGCTTTGGGCCATCCTAGACTGCTTTCCCAGGCCACAAGCAGGGAGCTGGATGAGAAGCGGGACTGCTGGGACATAAACTGGTGCCTATATGGGATTCTGACAAGGAGAGGACTTTAGCCACTAAGTTACCACGCCGGGCCCTGTTTCTTCGTCTTTATAAAATGGCAGAGTTAAAACATTATTGTCAGAAGGATATTATTAAAATTCAAAGAGTTAATACATGTAAAATGCTTACAATACTGTTGGGCATGCAATAAGAACTCAATAGACATCAATTATTATGCTGCTATGTAGGAGTCAGGGACAAGTCAATAAAGGAAATGTCAGTTAGTGATATGTACAGTGGGAATGATTAAAACAGGGAGATTTAAAAGCAAGTATACGTGTAGGTACTTCAGACTCAGTGGTGTAATCTGAGACAATGATGTTTGAGCTGAATTTTAAGCAAAAAAAAAAAAATAGTCAGAAGGATCCTGGTAAAATGCTCTCCACGTTGAACTGCTGTGGCCTTGGGCTAAATCTGATCCACAATCTGCATGGTTTTTTTTTTTTTTTAGAGTTATTTTATGTATTTGAAAGGCAGAGGGTGAGAGAGAAAGGAAGAGAGAGAGGGAGAGGGAAATAGAGAAAGAGGGAGAGCGATGTCTTCCATTCAGTGGTTCACTGCCCAAATGTCTGCAATGTCTGAGGCTGGCCAGGCCAAAGACAGAAGCCGGAAACTCTGTCTAGATCTTTTTTGGGAGTGGCAATAGCCCATGCACTTAGGCTGTCTTCTGCTGTTTTCCCAGGTGCATTAGCAGGGAGCTGAATCATGAGAGCAATCTCATGTTCTGATATGGAATGTCAGTGTTATAGGCAGCAGCTTAATCCACTGTGCCACAATGCCGGTTCCTCCTCCTCCCCCCCCCCCGCCATCTCAAGTTTATTTTATAAAATAAAGTTTGGTTATTTGTGTATTGTCTATGTTGCTTTCGCTCTCTATGACAGAGCTGAAGAGTTGAGATAGATCCTATGGTCCACAATATATTTGCCACTGGCTTATTACAGCAAAAGGATTGCCAATGCCTACGCTAGGCAGAGGGAACAGCAAACTACAAAGACCCTAGATAAGGATGGGGGTGAAGAGTTCAGGGAATAGGAAGAAGTGATGAAATGGGCATGAGGAAGAGGGGTTGACGGTGGCTTCAAACAGGTGTACTGGTCTTCCGTTTGCAGAATGCATTTTACCCATTTGAAAACTGCTCACCTCTGGTCTTTGGAGATCTAACACTGATATTTCTCTGATTTATACTTTTATATATTTTCCCAAGGATAAATCTTATTTGCAGTTTCTCAGTAGCCTAGAGGTAATTTGTTCAAGCCAGAATATTTGAACTCATTTAGAATAGCACTCTTTACTCAATGCAGGTCAGTATCAGTGTTAACAGAAAGCACAATTGACGATCAATGCCATTTTTGAACACTGAATCCCACTGTATCTCATCTTACCGATATCGTTGGAATTCATTGCCATATAATGTATGTTAACTCGTTAATATCCATGATATACATACACATATACAAACACGTGCAAACACACACACATCTCTACACCGGTGCCCCATGAGATATTAATAGGTTAGTAAAACAGAAATGTTTCATGGTCAAATATGCTTGGAAAATGCTAAACAAAGCTAAAAAAAAAAAATCTTATTTCTGGCAGGACTTCTTAGAGCTTTCATATGCTAATATGTTTTGTGAGTCTCTAAGAGATTCAGTCTGTAGCATTTCCTAAATATGCTTAATCAAATATTTTTTCCCTTCAGAACACCAGTTAATACCCTGAGGGATATTAATGTTTTTTTTTCCTTTTAAAAAATACTTGTTTATTTATTGGAAAGGCAAGGTGAGATAGAGACAGAGAGAGTCAAAGAGAACTACTGGTTCACTCTCCAAAGGCTCAAAGAGCTCAGCTTGGTTAGGCGGAAGCCAGGAACCAGGAATTCTATCTGAGTGTCCCTCCTGGATGGAAAGAACCCAAATATGTAGACCATCATCCGCTTACCCTCAAGGTGTGCATTAGTAGGAATGCTGCTGTGGAAGTGCAGAGTAGCCAGGACTGAAATGGACACTCTAGTATGAGATGTGGAAGCCTCAAGCGATGGCCTAATCAGCTGCACCTCAATCCCTATGCCAGTATAGCACACATGCACTGGATTGGAGAACCGATCCTTTAGTTAGAGCCAATCATGCTAACTGCTGGGGCCACAGAGACAAGCTCTACCATTTCTTGAGTCTGTTTGTGAAGTGCTGGCGCATGCACAGTTGAGGCCCTTAAGTAATTCATCTGGCCTCCTAACATAAACCTTCTATAAATGCATGAGTTTTTCAAAGAGGTCCTATCAGTGAGGGATTGAAGATTGGAGTAAATCTATACCAAGTTCACAAAGCTCATCTCTGGACCTTTCTTGTTTATGGACATCTATCCAGGAGATATTAGCAGCAACTATGAGTTGGAGATACATCAAGGAGAGATAGTCCTTGCTTCCACGACATGTACCTTCTAGTATGTGTACATGTGTGTATGTGTACATGTGTATGTATAGTAAACATATATAATCATTTTAGCTAGAAAGTGCCCTCAAACAAATGAGTGGGTGTGATACATTAAAAAACAATGTTCCGGGATTTAGTTAATGTTGGTCAGGAAGCTTTTTCCAAGGAAGTGATGTTTGTAACTTGGAACCAGGCATTAGATAGCCATGTGAAGAAGACTGAAGAGAAGAGTACTTCAGTAGAAGGGAAAGAACACGTAAAGTTCCTGGATTGGGCAGCAGTATGATGTAGTTAAAGGGGGATCAAAGGCCAGCGTGTTTGGATTGTAATTAGCCAGGGTAAGAATAGGACAGCTTGAGGTTGGAGATGCAGACAGGGCCAGCTAACACCAAATCATACAGACCACATTGTGTAATTTTACTCTAATGGTGGTAAGAAGATATAGAAAGTTTTTAAAAAGCAGCAGACGAAAGTAAAATGATTAGGTTTCCATTTTGGAAAGATCATGATAATATTGATTGCAAGGTGGAAAAAGTGTTAGCGGGGTCACCAAAGCAAGATTTCAAAGTCACACACTGGGGAGAGGAAGGTATTGAGGATGACATCCCAGTACCTGGCTTACGCAGCTTGCTCATACCATTTACTGAAATTTGTGGTCACATTAGTTAGCGTTGCCTGTGAAATAGCAACAAGGAGATGTAAGCGAGTCAGTTGGATATACAAGTTGGACTCAGGAGAGAGGTCTGAGCTGTAAGGGCAAAATTAGGATCCATTGTCACATGCATTGTACTTAAAACCAGGGTGGAGGTCACCTAGGGAGTGTCTGTAGATGCAGCAAAGAGCCAAGCACTGAACCCTGGGGTCTGCCAGCCTTCACAGGAGGAAGAGAAGGAGGAGGAAGAAACAGAATTCTAGACAGTGAGATGAGAGGAAACCCAGGGGCATATGGCATCAGGCAAGCTAGACTCTGACAGGTGCTGCTGCTTAGGTAAAAAAGGTAAGGTCAGTGTTACGTTTCAGGTTTTGGTCTGAGCACTCATTAAAATGCAAGGAAAATCTCTACCACTATGTCACTGACACAGTTTATGTTTATTTTAACAAATGTAACAATTCAGATAACTTACAAAATTGATTTTTTTAATAAAAGCAACAGCAAAATATATATCAAAGGAGGACAGAAAGTATCAGAGACATGTCATTTCTCCATAGAGGGAACATATTTATTTTGAATCACTCTCTCTTACGCAGCCTACAGGGTCCTTTCACAACTAGTTTTAGAAGAATGTGCTTATTGATGAGTCCCTGCCAAAAGTGCTTCTCACCATCCTGGTAAAATCTCCCTGGTTTAAAAAGCCTTTGGTCAATCTCTGGCTTTCAGACAACTAGCTGTTTCTTTGGAGAGCAATGTGAAGGTCTCCTTCTGCAGTAGCAGATTCTCTTGCACAACAGAATCACGCTTCTGTGATTTTTCCTTCTGGAACAGACTGGGCTCTGTGCCTTTTTGAAAGTATCTGGAGCCGTTCAGCCCCGCCCCAACCCCCAGCCCCTTTCTTAGCTACCAAAAAAAAAAAAAAAAAAAAAAAAAGAAAGCCCATGAACTATCCCTGTCACAATGTAGGCCTGTGGTGTGGTGAGTTGGCTTCATATTTATTCAATTAAACACCTCTAGCTGAGTCTGTCAAACCTCTTTTTTTTTTTTTTCCCATGGACCAGATCTATTTTGTTAATAGAACCAACATATGTTATATACAAAGATAATTATTAAATAAGTCTAAACAAATAATTTTGATCACATACTCTTAGCCATTTTGCATCTCCTGCCAGAAAACATCTACTTTAATACATTTACAGTGTGTAATGTGTATAAAAACCACTGAAACGAGGGAAAGCTGCTGCTCGTGTGATATGATTAGCAAAATGTCCCCACCCCCACCCACCCACACACACTATTAGTCATTCTTTTGAGTTAATATACTGAAGGTCTGTGTTAAAATTAAAATATCATCTACTAATAGAGAGAAAATTGAAGCTGTTAACATTTAGCTCAAATAAGTTGATTAAATTCTTTAATCACTTAGTAGGAGCCTTTGTTAAAGGGACCCAGAAGCAATTAATTTTTCAACAAGGAAAAGCAAAGGTTCCGAAGCAGGCCTCCTGCCTGGGAAGCTTAGGGAGCTCCAGCTAAAGCTCTGGTAAGCGAGGCTCTAGTTTGAAAGCTCTAGAAGCAGCTCAGGGGAAATGAAATCTGCTGGAATGGGAAGGTGAGGATGGCTCCCAAAGGATGACAAAAGCTAAACTTGACTTGGCTGGTCTCCCACGAGCTAGCTAGCTCTGTATTGGCAGGCCCATGATGAACATCGTCATCTCTTCACATTTTAGAAAATCCTCCAGCTCTCTCTGGGGATCATGAAATGCGAGACTAAAGAAGAATTTTCAGGCATCAGTTGACTTCTGAGTCAACTTTGGGTTCACTTGTTCTTTTTGAGAATATTCTAATTTTTTGATATCTACAAAGAAATGATCACTGCAGAATATTCAGTTATAAAATACATAGAATCGGGCCCAATACGATAGCCTAGTGGCTAAATCCTCACCTTGTATCTGCTGGAATCCCATAAGGGCGCCAGTTCCTATGCTGGCTGCTCTACTTCCCTTCCAGCTCCCTGCTTGTGGCCTGGGAAAGCAGCAGAGGGTGGCCCAAGCCCTTGGAACCCTGCAACTGTGTGAGACATCTGGAAGAAGCTCTTGATTCCTGGCTTCTGATCGGTTCAGCTCTGGCGCTGTGGCCACCTGGGGAGTAAACCAGAGGATGGGGAATCTTTTTCTCTGTCTCCTTCTCTCTCTATCTTCTTCTCTTTTTATATCTGCCTTTCCAAAAAACAAATATTTAAAAATGAGTAAACAAATAAATACTTAGATTCAAAACCACAGGATGTCCTCAAACATGTTAGCTTCTTTTTTTTTTAAATATGTTCACTGGACATTTGTATATCTTCTTTGAGAAATGCTTATTCAAGTTTCTTGTTCACTTTTAAAATATTTCTTTTTCTACTTGAAAGGCAGAGCAAGGGCAAGCTAGCGAGAGAGAAAGAGAGAGAGAGATTGACATTCCATCTGTTAATTCATGTTCCAAGTGTCTGCAACAGTCAGTGCTGGGCCATGACTAAGCCAAGATCCAGAAACTCCATCCTCATCTTTCCTATAGATGGCAGGGGCCTAAGCACTTGGACCATCATTTGATGCTTTCCCAAGGCACACTAGCAGGAAACCAGAAGGGAAGAAAAGCACTTGGACCATGAAAAAGGCACTCTAACAAGGTATGCCAGCAAGCAGTCCATGGCTGATCACCACAATGCTGATCACCTTACCCTCTTCTAAATAACATTGTTTTGTTGTTGAATTGTGGAAATTCTTTATATACTATGGGTATTAACCTGCCGTCTCCCATTCTGGCCTTTTTTTTTTTTTTTTTTTACTGTGTTGTGTTGTTTGCTGTGCACATATTTCTAAGTTTGATGTAGCATCACTTACTTATCTTTGCTTTTGTTGTGTATACTTTGGGTGTGACTCATTTTGAATTTCATTAGGGTGGCCTGGTTGTGATTTTTGCCTTCATTTCCACCTCACTGCTCTGTCTAGCACATTGTTTAACAGGGGTGTTGGCTGATTACTATTGGTTCCCGGACAGGATACACCCAGAGTTACCTTCATTTTTCTGGACTTGTTCCCATGCACAGTAATGGGAGGACTAGGAGAAGGGGGAGGGTGTTTCACACTACTTCTTTTCCCTACTTTTCTCCTTCTGCTCCAAGAAACAATCTCTCTCTTGGGAATTCCTCCTATTTCTTTTCACCATCCACCTTGTGAGTGGGGCTGTGGTCTCTCAGCCAATGACAGGTCGGCAGACAGGCTGACTCCAGACCAATGGGAGTCGCTTGGGTTCCAAACGGACCAATCAGGTTATCACGGCCGCTGAATAACTAGCATCCTCCCTATTGTCCACTTACTATTGACCCTCGTTTTGCTGGTCAACGATTTGAAGGTGTAAAAGGAACTATTTGGTTATTTTTATTTACTTTTTTTTTTTTTCATTTGAAGGCTTTAATCCATCTCCACAACTTTTGTCCCAGGCCAATAAAATGCAGCCATTCTCCCTTTGTAAAAAGAAATAGGGGTTGGGTTTCCTACAATTGTCTGCCCTTTTCTGTCTCCTCCACTATTTTTGTTTTACTCTGTAGTTAACTTTGCACAGAGCGGCTGCTTCTTCGGGACCTGTGCGGTGGACCCAGGCACACTTTTCTCACTGGCGGTTGCCGAGGCCTTTTTCGCGGTTCTGTCCTGGCGGCTGAGGCGTGCGGGGGTGGGGTGGGGTGGAGGGGGGGTGTTTGTGTGTAGGGGATACTAGTAGGGTGGGGTGGCGGGTGGGAGAACAGTTTGATCAGTCTCGTGCATTTCCATTCTGCGTGCTGCCTCTCTCTCTCTCTCTCTCTCTCTCTCTCTCTCTCTCTCTCTCACACACACACACACACACACACAAGCACACACACACACATCCCGGCTCAAGCCCCTCTCCGGTGTGCCTTCCTTCAAGATGACAAGGCGCTGGCGAAAAGGCTGCTGGAATCAGCTGGTAGGTACAGTAGTAACCCGAACCCCACCCACCCGTTGCCTGTACTTGCTCAGGTTTCTCCGGTCACTCCTGCCAGGGGAGAAAACATGTAACGCGCCTCTAGAGAGGAGGGGCTGGGGGAGCTGCGAGTGGCGGGGGCGGCGGAAGGTGAGCCCTGGAAGGTTGCCCAGTGTCCCTTCTGCCGCGGCCCCTTCTGGGTGCTCCCTGGAGGTGTCAGCCCCAGCCCTGTTAGCCCCCACTCCACTACCCCCCCGCGCCCCGCCTTTGCGAAACGCTTGCTTTTTTTTTTTTTTTTCCTCTGCGGCGGCGGAAATGACAGTGTGGTGCTGCCGTGGTGTCATGGTGCTGCCCCTGGACTGAGGGAAAGAAAACTCTTTTAAGTTCAGCCGGGGAGAGCCGACCGCGAGAACGTCGCGGCCGCCGGGCTATTTGTTCCCTACGGGCCTTGCGGGCTGGTGGATTCCTGGCTGCTGCGCGGTGGCGGCGGCGGCGGCGGAGCGGCAGCTGCGGCGGGCGGCGGCCTAGAGTGGCGGTGGCGGCCCGGGAGCTCGCGCCGGAGCCCAAGCCAGCTCGTTGAGGAGGCAGGCGAGCGCCCGGCGGTCCCTGGCGCGCGGAGGAGATGGCTGGCACCTGGGAACGCTATGGGTAAAACGCGCCCCCTCCCCGCCGCGGCCCTAAGGGTCGGGTGTCCTCGCCCACCCGCTCGCTCAGTTCTCGGCCCCGGCTGCGGCCGCTCTGCACATGCCGCCGGGCCCGGCGCTGGCGTCGGGCTCCAGGGTTCGGGAAAGGTTTAGAGAGAGGGAGCCGCGAGGCAAGAGGCGGTGGCGGCAGCCCCGGTCCGGCTCTGGCGCCCCGATCACGTAGTTGGGATCTCGGGCTTGCTGTTGCTGGCTACCCCTACCTCTCCTGGGACTGAGTTTGTACTCCTGGGTGCGGGGCGGAACGCGGCCCGAGGCCTCCCGAGGAGCTGAGCCGGGCCCAGGGCCACTGGCGAGCGAGCCCTTGTCCCCGGGTGCCTGGGCGCGAGGCTGGGAAAGGGCACCGCCGCCTTCCCACGCTTCGGTGACCCGCAGCCTCGTGGGCCCCGGGAGGCGCCCGTGTCCCGTGGGGCTGGCACAGCAAGCGGGGCGATGCCGCCGCGGATATTCTGCTGGCGGGAAGGCCAGGCGAAACTTAATCCCTTTTCTGCCGCGGGAAAGAGCCTTCGGGCTCTGTTTTGGTGGTGGCTTATTTCTGGCCTAGCTGTGAAAGCAGCTGTGTGTGTGTGTGTGGGGGGGGGGTTGCGGGGGGGGGGGACTTACATATCTCCGCAGGACAGACTACAACTGAATCAGGGAGACTGGGGTTTTTTTTCATTGCTCGCTCATAAGTATTAACTAAATGATGGTGGGGTTGATTTACAGAAACGTTGCTGGTTTAGGTTACTTCACACTTGGTGTGTGGCACATTATTTTTTCGGAGGCGTTTCTTTGAGAGCAGATCTGGATCGCAGGGAGCACAGGCGTTCTGCACTTTCCCTCTTTTTATCCATACACCCCTACCACCTTCAGGGTCGCCCAACTTCTTCTTGTGACAAAAGCACCTACATTCCCCCCCCCCCCCCGGCAGAATTCCAACACTGCCCCCTCCCCTCCCCCCCACACGCTATCCCAGCAGCCCTTCAGCCTGTGCTCACCCTTTTGCCCATTCATCTGCGCATTCCCAGGCACACCGCTTTTTGCTTTTTCAACCAATTAATTTACCCTTTTGAGGATTCAGAATGTGGGGGCCAGTGGATGGCAATGACTGGATGGCTCTAAGGAGGATCGCTTTTAAGAGAATACAGTATATTGGAAATTGTATAACAGACAAGTACTGTGTGTGTTGCTTAGTCCAATCTCAAGTTGGGGTTGTGAGGGCTGCCTGCAACCCCGTGTTTCCTCCCAGTCACCCAGTCTGCTCTCCGGCAATGGTCCAAATAGAAGGGATCCCTGATCAGGCAGATCCTTCTCCTAGTTTTCTTCTGTTTGGGGGCACTTTCACTCTGCCACCCCGAAGATCATCCCCCATGCCACACGTCTTCCTTTCCACCTCCTCACTACTCATCACTGCCCCAAAGGCCTAACAGTTGCTCTTTTTTTCTTTTTTATTTGTTCCTGCCCAATGAGTTAATATGCTGCAGATACGTAATGTGAATTAGATTTCTCCTAATTGCTCCTCATGAGCTGATGTTTGCGAAGTCTAGGAAAGCTGAAGATTGGAGAGTTTGTCACACATCTGATGTGGCACTGGCCATATGACCTTAGCACTTCCCCATGACCTTTCTTTCATAGTTGGTGCATTTCTGTAAAAGGCGTGATATTGTGTGTTGGGCATTGTGAGTCTTGCCTTGGTCCTTTGAAGATGAAAGAGTTCTATAAACCCTCAGCATTATACTTCTCAAAGAAAGCACTTCATTTACCTTTTATTGGGTTAGTGGATTGGGTACAAGTAGGATTGCTAGTTTATGGGAAACCTTAGTTTGCCATCATTAACCCTTTGGAAGCCAAGTCCATTGGTGTACTTACACCCTAAATCTGTTTTCCCTAAATGTGTACAACTGAATGAAAACATACATACAATTTGGCACACAGATAGTCATAATAATTTTAAGTCAAGGTTTAAATTATATCTAATGTACTCTAACCTAACAATCTGAGTCAGTCCTATTTAAAAACATAACCTCACCCATTTTTGGCCTACAAGGGGAGGCAGTTAGTTAATTTCTAATGAAAACTGGCACAAATATTTTAGACATGGCTATATAAGCATCATTAGCAGCTAACAGCAGTGAGTCAACAATATTTATTAAGCAGCTATATTGTGCATAGTCCTTTACTGACTGGCTGAGACCCCAGTCTTGGCACAATATTTTGGCCTCCTCCTTGTTCTAGGCCTCACTTCATACTTGCAGCCCCAGAATTAGTACTGGGAGGGCCTGTATAGAGTAGAGATAGGGGCTCATGACTGAAAGGGCTACTTAACTCCTGGAATTCTCATCCAGCCTGTTATACCTCGCAAGGCCACCCCCAGGGAGTATTGCTGCAAATCAAAGTGACTCGGTTCCTTCTTGAACGTATCTGAACAGTGCAAATTGATTTAGATGAAATTGGTTTAGTTAATCCCTCCTCTAAGCACAGGGCAACTTGCTCCAACTTGCTGATCCTAAAGTATTGCCAGTGGAGTCTCATAATTGTATCCAGATACTGCTCTTGGTAGTGAGCTTGTCCCCTCCCTCATCCCTTCTCCCATAAAATCTGCTGACATTACAGTAGTTGGGAAGGAAACTACAGGAATATGTCTTTATCACTCAGCAAGCCTCGTTGGCTTAGGAGGAAGTTGGAGGAAATGCCATTTTTTTGTATTTATTATTATCATTATTGTTATTTTTCATGATACAGTTTTGTAAGTATAGGAGTTCCTCCCAAGAATATTATTTTTTCAGCCTTACCCTTGGAACTCAATCTCTCTTTTTCAACAGGTACATAGAGCCGTAATAAGGGTGAAGACATAGCCAAGGCACAGTATGTTCTAGTGTCTGTTGTGGTGGTTCCATATCAGTAGCTTCCTAGTGTTAGGTCCGGGACATGGCTGCTGTTTGAGGGGGTGCTCCACTTCCAATCAGCATTGAATTTCTGTCCTCCCATGGTGGAGGGCTGGGGAGATGAGGCTCTGTGTTTATGAAACATCTCCTTACTTAAGTTGACTTCTAGCATTGCATCATCAAAATATGAAATGTTACACGTTCATTCTGGCATTCTGGATATTCAAAAGTTTAGCTGAGCTTGAAACCATTTACTTTTTCATGAATAAAATTTTGGAAACAAGGAATGTCTTAATTAGTGTGCTAATGTCTATATTTCAGGTTTCTCAAACAAAAAACATTGTGTGCATCACTGAGCAAAGTACAGAAGAGACCAGGAAAGTGTTTCTCAACCAGTGTGTTGGTTTACCCTAGCAGGTGAAAAGACCGGATGAGTGGTTTTGTGATGACAAATCTCAACTCCAATCATCCCCCTGTGCAGACTGCTAGTTCCTTTTAAAAAGAAAAATTTCCTCTCCTCCAAGGATCAAAATATTTCTCTTTCCATTTTCATGGATTAAACTCCGCGAAGAGTTTTCTGTTTGCTTTGTCCAGTTGTTTCTCTCCTATCTTCCCCTTCCTTCTGATCATAGGGAGATATATTCTTTCAGATAGTCAAATTCCCAGCACCTGAAATTTCCCTTTAGAAATCCTGTAAGCTACTGAGATGGTATAAGATGTTTAAAGTATAGGAGGATGAATTTTGAGTATTGTGTCAACATCTCATTCCTTTATCCACATGGGGTTCACCTGATTACATTCTAGGATGTTGGCTCAGCCTCAGAGGGTTAGCAAGCTATCATTTATAAGAATTATCTTATTTGGGTTCTTACCTCCCTGTAGAGCTCTGACTGCCTGAGATTGGGCTTTGTCTCAACATCTTCCCTGCAGATCAGACTCCTCTGGTTGATGAATAGTGTCCTCTGGTCTCTGGATCAACCTCTTACAGAGACCAGACAATTTGATAACAAACCCATTATATAATCTAAACCTCCTTGAAACACAAATGCACAGTATTTGCCGTTTACCTGGACAGGAGCATAATGTATGAGTATGGCATACAGGGCTAATTCGTGACAGAAAAATGTCTGAATATGTGGAGCTGAGACACAGAAAAATGATTTACAGTCAGAATCCAGGATCACTTTGTCTATAGCCCTTTGTTCAGTGTTGCTAGGATCCACATGATTCCCAGGGGAGTAGACGCTTGATTTCAAATAGGCCTCTGTTCTCTGTTCCTTGTTTCTGACCTGAACTTGGGATTTTCTCAGTCCACTACTCAATAGAATGTCATACATACATACACACACACACACACACACACACACACACACACACACTACAATCCATTTTATTCTGTAGAAGTAGACATAACTGCCTATCCAGGTATATCACAGGACATTTACAAAATTATTAATAATTCACTGAGTAACAAAGGTTGGAAGAAGCAGCCCTGGAATAGATTGAAAGCTGTACCAGTAGCAGTAGGTAAATTAAGTTTGTTCTTAATTTGTTCCCAGACTGAAACTGCCAGTATAATCTGCATTAAGATAAAAGCGTTATGAGTTGTACCTAGGATCCCTGTCAGCTCTCATGTGTTACCTTGGAAAATCCGTTTCTTGGTTACTTAGATTAATTTTTTACATTTGATGCAGACTTTTAGTTCTGCTATGCTGATCATTCATTTTTGTGCTTGTGATAACTCTCATGTATAAAATACACAACTGGTGGATTTAGGAGCTCATGAGTAAAAAGAAAATATCATTAAATCCACACACTGTAAAATATTAAGTAGGCTTTAATAACCTATGAAAGGAACTGGCTCTAGTGCTCTCTACCATTTGGTAATCAGCCTCCAGCCCTAAGCTCTCTTGTGGCTTCCTGATGAAATCTTGAGAGAAAAGAAGAGAGGCAGTTCTTCCCTTGGGGGGATGCCAGTTTTAGGGGTGATCTATGATTGTAAGATAATGTATCACAATCAGATCCATGGTCCTCCAGAGATGTTGTGAGAGTGTGATTGGCCTCCACTCTGCCAACCATGTGTTTGGGAAGGATTTTCAAAGGTTTTGACTTTTCTTAATAACTTGTTTTGAATTTATCTCTTGCAAATATATGATGAAAAGTTACTTTTAAAGATTTATTTTTATTTGAGTGGCAGATTTAACAGAGAGAGGAGAGATACAGAATGTCTTCCAGCTCCTGATTCACTCACCAAATGACTATAATGGTGCTGAGCTAATCTGAGGCTGGGAGCCAGAATGGCCTCCCATGTGGGTGCAGGGTCCCAAGTGTTTGGGCCATCCTCCACTGCTTTCCTAGGCTATAAACAGGGAGATGCGTTGGAATTAGAGCATCTGGGACACAAACCTGCACCCCTATAGGATGCTGGTGCCACAGGGTAGATGATTAGCCTGCTCACCACCATACCGGCTTCTGCAAGTTAAGAATTTTATTTTGTTTTTATCCTTGTAAGAGCCTAATAGATGAGGAAGCTGTAGCCCAAAGTATTTGAATCCTATGATCACTCTGCATGCTCACTTTAGATTCAGGACTATAACCAGGCTGTATTATGAGGATAAGATAAACTAATGGCTTTGAAACACTGAAAAGTCTAAAATGCTATACACAGATGAGGTGGCTGTTGTGATTGTGATTATTGAGCACCTAGCCTGTTACTTTTCTGTGTTTCTGTGCATTGTTTCCCCTGTGTTCCCAAATGATTTGAACTTCAATGCATGCTTTGTTTTCCTTTTTAAAAGACTTATTTATTTAGAAGGAAGAGTAATAGAGCAAAAGGGAGTGACAGAGAGCTTCTATTCACTGGTTTATCCCCCAAATGGTCCTAATGACCAGGACTAGGCCAGGCTGAAGCCAGGTTCTTTCACATGGATGCAGGGCTCCAAGCACTTGGGCCATCTTCTACTGTTTTCCAAGGTACATTAGCAGGGAGCTGGATCAGAAGTGGAGCAGCCAAGACTTGAACCGCAACTTATATGGGATACCGGTGTCACAGTGGCAGCCCAGCTTGCTATGCTATAACACTAGTCACAATAGGTGTTTTCTTAATCCTAATGGATATCTTAACTTTTTTCATTCATAAATGACTGCTCATTAGTTTTTGACTCCCATGGGATTCTCCCTTCCCTATTTTTAGTCATACGTGGGAATACTCATCACATCTTACTTACATATAACAGATAAAATAATACACTGTACTTCTGTACTTCAGTGCCTTAGACTATGAAAGTTATGTACTTCGTTTTTTCCATTTGCTTATTACTAGATATCTATCCTTTGTAAGTCTTTTTAATCACACTGAAAAAAAACATAAGATTTATGATTTAAGGTGATAGCTTACAATAATCCAAGATATCTTTTCTGTTTGGTTACGGTTGGAAGGGGCTCTAAAATAATAGGATGCCAGGAGAGGAAAGTATTTTAAGGAGTGTACCTGATGATTCTAGTCCAACTTGAATGACATTTTATAGTTGGGAAATGTTAGACTAAGCCAGGATTCATTTGATCACCCCACCCTCCAAGGCAGGGAGATAGGTTCTAGTATTTTTAAGGAAGAATTCTTGTGATGTTAATTTTTGCAATAACAAGATATCTTAAATCTGCTTATTTTATATAGACTTGTAAAAAAATTACACAGCAACTCAGTTCAACTCCCAGTCTCCCATCTTGAGACTAGGCTTGATTTCACACTCAGGGATTTTCTGTGAAGAGGAGGAGATGGTGAGTCCTTAGAGGGGTAGTCATAGCCCAGAGCCATGCTCTGCTGACCTAGAAGATGAAAACGAGATGGAATATTAACTGTTGAAATAAATGGGCATTTAATTATGCTCAAATAACATCTGAAGTGATAGAATGCTGCCAAGTGTAGATCATGGCTTATCTCGTGATCAAAGTTAACCAAATGCTGGACTTGGAAGACGATGCTAAAATCAGCCGTTCATTTTATAAATGTTAGAATGCATTCTTTTTATCTTAATTATGTTTATTGAAATTCCTCTTTTGTAGTCCTACTCAGCCACACAAGCTTTTGATATGTTCCTGTAGTTTACTCTCATGGACTTCCTTTTTTAGGGGGTTTCAGCCTGAAGGGGGATTAGTATAAAGCTATTTTAAAAATTGGGCAAGAGCAAATGCATAAACATACATATTTGACTATGTGACAGTCATGTAAAGATTTGAAAGGAAAATAAAGGTTTGGATGCTCGCGTTTTTTTGTTTGTTTTTGTTTTTGTTTTTTTCTTAATAGGGCAACTAATTCTGTCCTCTTATGTCAGACTATGTCTTTCTAGTAGGAACTTCATTACTTGTCATTGGGTCTCCCCTATCAGGTTCTCATCCTGTCTTTAACTTTAGCACATCCCTAAATCTGCATAGGTTAGGCCCACAAGCTTTTTGAAGTTGCAACATTCTGCCATCATTTTATTTTTGTCACCTTATTTTCTCCTGTTGAAAGTATTCTGTGATAATAGGAGTAAAATGTTTTCAGAAATCATTTAAATATTTTTGAATTGAATCAAAATTGGGAGCTGAGATTTTTCTGATAGGTACTGATCAGAGACGCCATTCCAGGGTATTGTAAAATGTAGACATGGTGTCACTGACCTAGAAAAACAATGAAGACAAGCAAGAAATCCAACAAAATTGATACTTATTACATAATTACACAATTGGCTGTATGATATACTGGCTGTTTATACTCTTGAGTCTGACAGACCTGAGCTTGAATCTTTTTTAAAAAAATAAGAGGTAATTTACTCTAATAGTCACTGTTTAGCACTATACAGCTCAGTTTTATAGTATCTTCAGAAAGTTTTATAACCATCACCACTACTTAACTCCAGAATGTTTCATTGTACCAAAAAGAAACTAGCTCTTAGCAGTCACTCCCTTTCCCTTCCCTTTCCTGGCCCATAACAACCACTAATCTAACTTTCTGTTCCATTGGGTTGCTTATTCTAGGCATTCCATAGAAAGGGAATCATATAATATATTGTCTTTTGTGGCAGGCTTCTTTCACTTGGCCTGATGTTTTCAAGGGTCTGCCATATTGTAGCATGAGTCAGTATTTTGCTCTTCTTTACAGCCAAATAATATTCCATATGGATATACTGTGTTTTGATTATGGAGTCAGCAGTTGGTGGGCATTTGGAATGGAAGCTGGCAGCAGGAGTAGGAGTTGGAACTTAGATCTTCTGATATGAGGATATCCTAACTGGTACCTTAGTTGATAGTCTAAATGACTGTCCCTGTCATTTTCCAAAAAGATTTGTTTACTTTATTTAAAACTTGGAGTTGCAGAGCGAGAGGGAGATACAGCAATCTTACACCCATTGGTTCACTCCTAAGATGGCCGCAATGGCCAGCACTGGGCCAAGTCAAAGCCAGGAGTTCCACCTGGGTCTCCCATATGGGTGGCAAAGGCCCAAACACTAGGGCCATCTTTTGCCGCTTTTTTTCAAATCGTTAATAGGAATTTGTGTCGGAAGTAGAGCAACCAGGACACAAACTAGTGCTTTATGGGATGTCAGTATTACAGGCTTTACCTGCTGTTCTACAACATCAGCTCCTCTGTGTCCATTTTAAAATGGGCTATATTTTTACTATCAACTTGTAACAGTTCTATATATTTCTATCCATTTATATATTTGCATTTCTAGGCATTTCTAGATGTATGGTTTGCAATTAATTGCTCTTCTTTTGTGGGTTGTCCTCTCACTTTGTTGATGCTGTTTAGAGCACTAAAGATTTAAATTTTTATGAAATACTATTCACTACCCAACTGGTCGCAACAGCCAGAACTGATCCAATCTAAAGCCAGGATCCAGAGTCTCCTCTGCATCTCCCACATGGGTGCAGGGCCCCAAGGCTTTGAGCCATCCTCCACTGCCCGCCAAGGCCACAAGCAGGGAGCTGGAAGGAAAGTGGAGCAATCGAGACATGAACCGGTACCCATATGGGATCCTGATTCATGCAAGGCAAGAACTTCAGCCACTAGGCTACTGTGCCAGGCCTGTACTATTTTTTTTTTAAAGATTTATTTATTTATTGGAAAGCCAGATATACACAGAAGAGGAGAGACAGAGAGGAAGATCTTCTGTCCGATGATTCACTCCCCAAGTGAGCGCAATGACCAATGCTATGCCGATCCAAAGCCAGGGTCCAGGAACTTCTTCCAGGTATCCCACATGGGTACATGGTCCCAAAGCTTTGGGCCATCCTCGATTGTTTTCTCAGGTCACAAGCAGGGAGCTGGATGGGAAGTGGAGCTGCCGGGACTAGAACTGGCGCCCATATGGGATCCCGGGGCATTCAAGGTGAGGACTTTAGCTGCTAAGCCACGCCGCCGGGCCCTGTACTACTTATTTATTTTTTAAAGATTTATTTATTTCACTTGAAAGTCATAATTACACACAGAGAGATCTTCAGTATGCTGGCTCACTCCTCAAATATCTGCTACAGCCAGAGCTGGGCTATCTGAAAGCTGGGAGCCAGGAGCTGCTTCCAAAGAAGCTTTTTCGAGATCTCCCACATGGGTTCAGGTGCCCAAGGACTTGGGGTATAATCCATTAGCAGGTAGATGGATTGGAAATGGAGCAGCCAGGACATGAACTGGCATCCATATGTGATACCAGTGCTGCAGGTTGAGGATTAGCCTCCTATGCCACTGTTTCAGCCCATAAAGTATTATTTATATTTTCTTTGTGTATTTGAAATCGTATAAGAAACTGCTCTCTAGTCTGAGTCCACAGAGATTTACATACATCTGTTCTTCCAAGAACTTTATAGTTTCAGCCCTTAAATTTTGTTATCTATTTGTTTTGGTTAAATGTTACATGTGGTATAAAGTAAGGCTTCATCTTTATTTTTTTTGCATGTGTATATCCATTATTTGTTGAAAATATATATGTTTTTACATTGAACAATGTCGATCTTTGCTGAAAATTAGTCAGGCATAAGTATATAGGTTTATTTGGGGAGTTTTATTCTAAGTAGCTTTACTAGTTGCACACTTTGGGCATTACATTTTTTGTAGTGCTAATACCTGTGTTTTAGAGAGTTGAGAAAATTAAATGAGATAATACATTGAAAGAGAAATTGAAGTGTAGTTGAAAGAATGACAAATCATTGGGAGTAACCAGAACAAAGAGGTCTCAATAATTAAGAGATAATGAAGTTGTTTTTAAGGTATTTGAAGAAATATATTCATACATGTACACATATATACATATGTAATATATGTATATATATATATATATATATATATATACAGTATACTCCCTATACTATACATATATTACATATATTACTGTATGGTAATAAGATAGAAAAACATAGAAGCAGTACAGAAAAGGTACTTATGATAGTCAACAAAAGACAACAACACTCATAATATTCTCTGTAGAGCTGAAGTCAGTTAAGATAGAGTATTTTAGAGCACTGATACTTGACTGTTTTGTCAAGATTCCTCTTGAGAATCTTTTTAAAGCCATGGGACATTCTCCTCTTTCCCCATAAAAATGCATATATGACACACATCCAACATTCTCAAAGCAGTTATAGAATGTTCAGAAATCCCTGGTTTAAAATCCTACTTTGACCTCATGGAAGGCAATCTTGACCTATAGCTTGCTTTCCCCCAGCTTATCTCATAGTAAATAAAGTTCAAGTGCTGTATTGACTTGGGAACAAATGAAGCTTTTCCTTTGCAGAAAAGAATTTATATAGCACCCTCCTAAGACTTCAAGAGCTGTGCTCCTCTAATAGTTTTTATATAGGTTTTAACATGTACGCATACCTTTCAGCAATGCTCTCCACCAACTCAGGCAGCTTCCAACACAGACATTGAAGAATGCAGACATGTGGTTCTAGAAGAGATAGTGAGAGAAGTACAGTGTGAGGTGGAGATGGGCCTGGAGGAAACAGATATGATTCTGGAAAGGAGTTGGAATGAGGTAGACTGATTTGAGGAATTCAGATGCAAAGAGGGACAAAAATAGAAGTGGAAGCATGCTGTTCAGGAAACTTCTTGTAAACGGTCAAGATAAACTTCAGTGAAGGTGGTTAGATGTTTGAAATGAAAGTGTAGGAGAAAGAGAACAGGCGTTGGCATTAGCTTGGCCTCTGCTCATGGCTGTAATAATGGTATTTTTCTCACTGGCTTCTTGAAAGACTTTAATGAAATACTGTATGTTAAGTGCTTAACATAGTACTTGATATAAAGCAGGTACTCAGTAAATACCAAAGCCCACTTTGTTACTTTTACTTTAAAGAAAACTTCATTAGCAATGGTTGAATACCATGGAAAGTACTGTGTAGTGAACAAAAATATGAAATCGTTTCTGTTCTTAAGGGATAGGCAGTGTTAACTAGAGATAGAGACGTATAAATAAACTAAGATGGAATTTTCTGGAAGTCATCAGTGATTACAATTACAAACATGTAAGTTTTTACACTTGTATGATGATACCTGTAAAAGAACAGGAAATCAGAGCAATAGGCTGTGTGTGTGTGTGTGTGTGTGTGTGTGTGTGTGTGTGAGTAGGGAGCATAACAAGTTCCTTTGTTGCCACACTGAATTCAACTGTTTGAGGGATATTAGGTGGCACAGTCCAAAGCAGTAATTCATACCTTAAATGGAAATCCTTCATTTCTAAAGTCTTTTCCAATTGTAATATACTAAGATATATTTACATTTTGTTTCTTTTACTTTTTCATCTGTAGATAAATGCTGATAGATGTTATAAAGTATGACTTACTGGTCAAAAAAATTCCAACACTTGTAAACTGTAAAATGAAAATAGCACACATGTTATTTTTTGAAAAGTGTCTGTACAAGCACTTGAAACTACTAAACTAACTGAGACTGACTGCATTAGTGTCAAATTCTTCAGTTTTTTTTTTTCAAATTCGTCAATTTTATGGCTCAGTTTGCTATAGGTTCCCATTAAAGAAGTAAGTTAGTTCATTGTACTTAAAAAGTTTGATTTAGCAATAGCTTTTATGTGTGTATCTATTGTACTTATGCATAGAGTCTGATTGCACTCAATGCATTCTGTGAGAGGGCTGTGCATATATCACTGGGAAGTGACAGTATCTGAGCAAATATCAATTGTAGAATCAGCTCATCAAGCCCTGATGAGTATATCCAATGATGGAGAAATGGTAAACAGATCTACTTCAAAGAAAAAGATATATTTTTCTTTTCCATAATAAGAGTAACATAAGATATTTTATGTTTTTCCTTAGTTGTGACTAACTTGGAATATTTATGTTTTGTGATTGTCATTAATGGAAGAGCCGTGGCAGTAAGAATCTTTATGTTCACCTCAGAAATACCTATGCAAAAACCAATAGGATAGTTTCTTGTGAGTTGGGTGACTTATTTTACTCTATAATACATTCAAAGATCAGGGTTACGAGGTCTGAAAATTTCTGGCTGCTCCTCTTGCCAACTTCGATCTAGATGTTGATTTGTACCATGTTAGCTTTTAGGAGATGTAAAAAGGCACATGAATTTCATAACAGACTTGTACTAGTTGTATAATAATAAAACCAAACAGAAGCCACAAGGTAGTATGACTTCATCATTGATCATTACCTATTACTAACTAAACAAATTGAAATAATTTCTAATGCAGCTTGGTGGGGTGATGGGTTTTCTGAAGTTGAGAGCAGCAAGTGAAAATGAAAACTATTATCTTTTGTAACTATCATCTCTAGTAACTCAGTATACTACAAATGAAGTAGAACAAATTGCCATGTGAGGTAATAGGAAGTAATTAAACTGTATGCTCAAAAAAGAACATATTATCTTGCCCCAACTAGATTTTTCTAAAGCCCCCTCTTTTTTATACAGGCCTGCTGGCTGGCTTCATTTCAGGAAGTAGAGAGTTTGAAATATGGCATTGTTTTGCTTCTACTGGATGTGAAATAGGATCAGCCCCTATATTTTACCTTGAAGTGAAAATAGAGAATGATATCAAAGATTAGAGACTGAGAATTTTGCAGGACCTCTGGCTCATCATAGTGTAGGACAAGGGATGCCAGTGGAGAATATGTGAAGGAATGATCCACACCAGTGTCGTGAGCTGAAATGATAATGTTAATCAGTAAACCATGATTCAGAGGATGTCACTCAGTTCTGTTCATCAGTGCTGGAAAAGAAACACAGGCATTTTCAAAAGCAAGGTTTGAGTGGGTGACGGGCAGAAAGGTTTTCTGAATAATTTCTAGATTGCTTTCCTATTGCTCAAGCATCCCCGGGGAGTCCAGTGTGCAAAACTTCCATTAGTTAGTGTGCAGTTGTACTCTAGCCCCCTTTTCCTTTGGAAAAGCTTAATGACTCTTGCTTTGTAATTCCTTGCAGGTGAAAGCCCAGCCTCTGTGGTTCTTAATGCCTCAACAGGATTATTTTCACTAAAGATGGAAACACTGGAGTCTGAATTGACCTGTCCAATCTGTCTAGAGTTGTTTGAAGACCCCCTTCTTCTCCCTTGTGCTCATAGCCTCTGCTTCAGCTGTGCCCATCGCATCTTGGTCTCAAGCTGCAGTTCTGGTGAATCCATTGAACCCATTACAGCTTTCCAGTGTCCCACCTGCAGGTATGTTATCTCACTGAACCACCGGGGCCTAGATGGCCTCAAGAGGAATGTGACACTCCAGAACATTATTGATCGCTTCCAGAAGGCTTCTGTCAGTGGGCCCAATTCACCAAGTGAGAACCGCCGGGAGAGGACTTACAGGCCCAGCACCACCATGTCTAGTGAAAGAATTGCTTGCCAATTCTGTGAGCAGGACCCACCAAGGGATGCAGTGAAAACATGCATCACCTGTGAGGTCTCCTACTGTGACCGTTGTCTGCGGGCCACACACCCTAACAAGAAACCTTTCACCAGCCACCGCCTGGTAGAACCAGTGCCAGACACACATCTTCGAGGAATCACCTGCCTGGACCACGAGAATGAGAAAGTGAATATGTACTGTGTAACTGATGACCAGTTGATCTGTGCCTTATGCAAACTGGTGGGTCGTCACCGAGACCATCAGGTTGCATCCTTGAATGATCGGTTTGAGAAACTCAAGGTAAGTGATCTGGGCAATGACCCTTATATAACTTTGACTCCTAATTCACATTTATACAGTTAGCAAGCTTCCTAATGAAATGGGTCATTTTTTTCTTTGTGACAAGTGATTTAACTTATAATTATTCTCATGAGAAATAACTTACTCATCTGCTAGATAAATCTGCTTGTATTCATTTACTTCTGTCCGGTTCTTGGGGTGGGGATTTAGCTGACTGCTGGCTCCACCAGTTGTTAGTCCAGGAAAGCAGCATCCTGTCTTCTGTCAGTGACAAATTGCACATTACATATCTTTCTGTGATCTTTCCACCTCCTCTTTTAAGTATGTGAGTACATGTGTAAGTATACTACAATTAGCATATGTGCTGATTTTCATGTTTCAGATGTGTGTCTGTGGAGGTGTGAGTGAAGATGTCTGAGTGTATCTATGTAGGTGAGAGATTTTCTGAAGGACAGTAGTAAATGTTTGTGTTTGCATACTCAGTATAATGAAGAAGCAAAAGGTTGACATTGGCTACTATCTACTGTCTGTAAGCATTTAACACAGACTAATTCCAAAGTCTGGCTTTAAAAACAAAACAAAAAATGAAGAAAGAAACCAGTATGCTGTGAAATCAGTTATGACTGTCAATTCTCTGAACCAAAATTTAGCTGAGACACAGATTGCAGCTTTTATCACATTTTATGTCAGTGTTCATTGTTGTGGGCTACAATTGAACCTCTTGTCACTATCTTGGAAATCCCTGCTCTTTCATTTGTGTTCAGTAGGCAGGATTTTCTGAAGTTGTACCCTATGATATTTATGTGCAAGTCTAAGTGCCAGTTATTTAATGTTCTCCTACTTCACATTAATGCTATCAAATATCAAATCAAGCAAATTGTTTTATTTGCATAGCCTGCCAGCTATGTGGTATAATTTCCTACAAGAAAGAAGGTATTTAACAGAGATTCCAGAAAAATGAAAAATATTACCACTCCAAAATAGGGCCAAAGTAGTGATGCCAAGCTAGTAGAATGACCCAAATAGAATGGAAGGAAGAAGGTAATGTGGATTTCCCTCTAGAAAATTCTTTGCAGCTTATTTGTAACAAAATTATGATGTTGGTGAGAGTAATAGTACTAGTACTTGGAGTGGGATTCATTTCTATTGTAATTTATTGCAAAATA
Source organism: Ochotona curzoniae (assembly GCF_017591425.1). Taxonomy (NCBI): domain Eukaryota; kingdom Metazoa; phylum Chordata; class Mammalia; order Lagomorpha; family Ochotonidae; genus Ochotona; species Ochotona curzoniae. Next base: position 31,631,801 of record NW_024467087.1, on the reverse strand, counting down.
ATATTGAGAATAGTTATGCTGATAACAATTGGTACTTCTTTGTAGGTATGTATTATTTCTTGTTTATAAATTTGTTAAAAATAAATATCTTGATTGCAGTGTATCAACATCAAGGCTACAGAGGAGAATAATCTCATTAATTTCAATTAATAGAATCATAAAATTTTAGGTCTTGGATTTAATTTAGTTGAAGCTCTCAGTTTTTCTTCATGCATTATTTTGTTTATCTTAAAGGGAGGGAGGGAGAGTAAGAACGTTCTCATTTGGTCCTTCGCTCCTCAAATACCCACCCAGAATCTAGGAACTGGTTCTCCCTTGCTGGTTTCAGGAACCCCATTATTTGAGCCATCAGCTGTTGCCTCCCAGTCTGCATTAGCAGAAAGCTGGAATTGGCAGCAGAGCTAGCATTAGAACCCACATACTCTGATCTGGATTATGGGTTTCCCAACTGATGTTTTACCCACTAGGCAAAATGTTCACCCCAGCCCTATGCCTTGTAGGTTAAGTGATTTAGTTAGTCTCAGAAATAGTTAACTATAGCAGAGCTAGCATTGGAACTCAATCTCAAGATTAACTGTCCTTTCTGCTGTAGTGTCTGCTACTTTATTTTGGACCTAAGTTTTCCCCCACAAAATGTCATTCAAAACATATATTTATGCTCCAACAACTTCACATTTCATGGGTCATAGATAAATGGTTGACCACATAAAGGAAAAGGACATGTTGTATAAATATACAGCTTCATAATAGCAAATGATGGGGGCAGGGTTTTAGGAAGAATAGGGAACATGAAGAGGATGGAAGAAACTGCCAAATATGTGCAGGTGTTTAAACTATAATAAGGCATTGGCCTTGAAAAATACTCCAAACAAAAAAATCTGTAGCCATATGTACTGTTGAGATAACAAAAAGACTAGATAGAGTCAACCTGCATCTTCAGAACACTAGCTATTTGAAAACATGAAAACATTGGATGATTGATTAGGTACTTGGCATCATGTATCTATAACTCTTGTCTCCAGAGATTCAGGAAAACAAATATATTTTGCCAAAAGGTACTTCAGCCTATGATGAATCAGTAATTTTCAGAGAAAGAAGGGCCATCTTAATAGTACCCTTTTAATATTTTTAGGAAATGAGCAGAGAATTCTGATTGTAAGTTAAATGGAAACTATTTTTGTTCCTTTTTGGACAGAGAGTAGAAACATATGAATCATTCTCGACTGTGTGGTTTATTATGATGTCTGGAACATCTTGGACTTTGGGGAGAGAGACGGAGCTGCTGCTAGTGTGTGTGTGTGTGTGTGTGTGTGTGTGTGTGTGTAGTCATTTTGGTTTGGAGCCAAGTGTAAAAGGATGTTAGTTCTCCACATTAAGCCAAGAGGAAGTCTGACTTTTAGTGCGCTATATGTTCACTTCTTTGGGTTAATTTTAAATGAGAAATTCATTTAGGATTATCCTCTTAATCTGCTTGATTATTCTCCAAAGCACAAAGGAGAAATCTGGCTGGCAGAAGTGATGGGGGAGCTGTCTGATCATACTCCTCTGGCTGTGAGAGGATCAGGGGAATCCTATAGGAAAAGAGGGAAATGATGTATAAGGGATTGACTTATTGGTCAATAATCGGCACAGTATTTGTTTTCACTTTTTGGCTCTGAGCTTCATTGTTGGTATTTGTAACTACCTTTTGTAAACTGACTTGCTGATTAAGGCCATTGACCTCTAATATTTATTTGTTCAACAAAGAAAAATTAAATTATGATATAGGCTAGAGTAACCTAGTTAGCTAATTTGTCTTCTCAAGTTGTTTTCAAAATGGATTAGAGGGATTGGAGTGAATACTAAGTATAGTTTCATGATCTTGTTCAGTTATCTGAACTACCCATATTGGTGAGATGCAAGGCACATTTCCTTCAGAAGACTACTAGTTTTAAAGAGTATTTGTGTGCTTAACCATTTTCATAAGTGTAAGGCCTAACAGAGCTATCATTTTCTCCACCATTCCTCTTCTTACTTACTAGTCCCAACATATCTTAACTCATGATACATGCTGCATTTCTAGAAAACTTTCCCTATTTTGTAATTTATATTATCTAAATGTGTGAGAATAAGAAACAACTTTTTATATTTCCTCATGTCACTCATTCTGGCCTCCACTGAGGATAATATATGTATTTGTAAATTATATTTTATGTTCCTCTCATAAAAACTCATGCCACTGTATTAATAAACGTTGGATTTGTGAAAAGAGATCAAATTTTGGTAGCTGTCTGTTGTTCACAGACCTCAGCTTAATATTGTAAGTCCTATACAATTTGATTTTCATGCTGCCCACTTATCTTTTTCCCCTACTATTCTCAAAGATGCTACCTTCATATAGCCAGGTGAGCCTTCTGTCTTCTAAATATGCCATTCTTGTTTCATACTCTTTCACTGGTGCCCTTCACTTGGCCTACTTAGGAATCCTACCTATTCTTTAGTGTTCAGTTGATACCAATAAGAACACTACAACTCATCAAATAATTCTTGGCTTGCTTGTGGCCAAACACTGTCTGCCTTAGTTTCCAGCACACATAGTATATGCTCAAGAAATATCTGTTGTCTTCACAATGGATTTTCAGGATATATACCACTGCCTAAACATTTCTTTGGTTCCTGAATTAAGCCATGTAAGCCCATCTTGTCTGAAAAAAATCTGTGAACTACTAACAATCTTCAAAACCAAAGAATAACATGTCCTTAATTTTAAGTGCCTATTCATTTGATTGCTGAATTCTCCAACTCTCTAACTCGATGGTGAGATATATATAAATCAGATGTGCTTATTATAATTCCCTGTGAAAGTGATATCTTCACATTTATACCCACAGATGCCGAAAGTATAGCGGTGAAAACCCAATTGAAATAGGAGTCATTTCCTGAAAGGTGTAGACAAACACCTTTCCACAAATTCATTATTACAAATAGTTCTTAAATATAGTTAAATTTACATATAAAGAGTGTTGTTACTTTAAAATATTATCTGGCGCTGGGGTACATTTTTTGTCATGGGACAGTAACACATACAGACACACAGACACACTGTAAAATAGAGTGAGAAGGAGAAAGCTGAAGGTTGCCCGACAAATGAAGGGAGATATAAGACTTGGAGAATGTTCAAAGGAAAGCCACAAAGAGAGTTAAAAGGTTGGAAAATATGATATTCTAGAATGTTATCACAGTTGATTACTTGTCTTTCTTCCTAAGCAGTCACTCTGTCATCCACCCACCCAATTGTCACTCAGTCACTCCCTTCTCCTAGTCATTTGTCTACTCATCCACTTAACACCCACTTTTGTCAGCCAGTAGAGATACCCTTTCAACTTAGTCACCAATGGGCATTTGACTGTTTCTGAACCAGTGAGAATATGAGTATGAATATAAAAGAAAGAGAAATATCTTATGAGAAACAAGGTTGAGGGATGGTGCATTTGCATTTTAGTTGAGTGTGCATTCTTCAATGAATGAGTGACTGAGAATGACTGTGTATTAAAGTACAACCATGCATGTGAGTTGTTTATGTGAAGATGAGAGAGTGTCTGGGATAATTTTCCGATAAGTTGCATAGGAGATGGCCATAATGTAAGACAAGCTTTTTGTATCCACCTTATGGGAGGTTCAAGTTTCAGTAGAACCTATCTGGAGGCTAAGGAATCATTTTAATAAATAAGCCAGTTCACACTTATAAGAAATATCTTCAGTGGAGGCCAGAGTGAGTGACATGAGGGAATATATAAAGTTGTTTCTTACTCTCACACATTTAGATATGGAATCACAGTAACTCTGTATGAAAAAAGCAAAGCATTTTAGTCTAGATTTGTGTTCTCTAAATTGTAGTGGTGGTGGACATATATGGATGGGGAGAGGACAATATCTGTCATGGTGCTTCTCATTTAAGTCAGCCTTCAACTCACTGTCGTAAAGTCATTCTTGTTTACAGATCCAATTCTCTGTTGTCTTTGTGCTGTCCAATACTTGCTCCCCATTACACATAGTACACATATAAGAATCTGTACATGTTTCATGTGTCTGTAGGTAAAAAGAAATGCATTGTGCTATATCTCCACTTAAACTATTCTAAGAATCATTTTCATTCTTATATTCCCTGCAAGATTTCTATTGATTTTTCTGCTTCTGTACTCATTTGTTATTTGTCAAATCTGGTGTTGGAGGATGTTTTCTGTTGTTTCTCCCTTTTAAGAGCAAATTTGGTGAGTAGATACTCCTATTATCTGTGCCCTCAGCTTTCTGTTTTGCTGTTGATATTCTTTCTTTTGTCCTGAAGTCTTCTCATGAACATCTGAGAGAAGATAACCATAGTTAATTTGGAAACTCTTTAGAAAAGTTTGACTGAGAGATTGTTCTCAGATTGATGAAAATTCTGTTGTGATTGGGCAAAGAAGCATATGACAGAAATACAGTGCCTGGTGTTGTAGCATAGCTACCACTGCCTCCTATGCTGGCATCCCCAGTGGGTACTGGTTCATGTCCTGGCTGTTTAACTTCTGTTCCAGCTTCTTACTAATGGCCTGGAAAAAGAAGTGGAAATATAGCCCAAGTACTTGGGCCCCTGCCACCCACAGGAGAGACCCAGATGAAATTCCTAGCTCCTGGCTTAGACCTGGCTGCACCCTAACTACTGTGGCCACCTGGAGAGTGAACCAATGTATAGAAGATGTATATATTTTATATAGATACATATATCTATATATATATCTCCTCTATATAATTCTCTCCATAACTCTTTTAAATAAATAAATACTCTTAAACAATTAAAATTTAAAAAATATATATTGGTGAAGAAATATTAGAGAAGCAAGAACTATGAAACCAAAAAAAAAACCAAAAAACAAAAAACGAAATTGTAAGACACACTGTAGAAAAATGTGATAAGGACCTTCAAGTTCATACATGGTTGGTATAATGAGGAAATATCTTGTTTTGTACCTTGTTATTTATCTCCTCTGAGACTAGAGCAGACAATAACTTAAACTCTAATATCACAGACTTAGGATAGTGATTTATTCATTCATTTAACAAACAACGTACATTAAATTTGCTTATTGAACATTTTGGATATTGTGAGGTGGGGACACAGGGAATTAGGTACGATCTATGCCATGAAGTGATATTACATTCAGTACAGTAAAGTGATGAGTAAATGGAAAATTTTGATTCATTATGGTAAGTGCCATGATACGGATTTGCACAGGATCCCCTGATGTGTAGAGGAGAGGCCACAGGAAGAGTGTCGTTTAGCTCAAAACAGTGAATTACAAATTAATTTGTTAGAGAAGAGGGGTCAAAATGAAGAGAGTCCATGAAGAAATAATTTATAGAACTTGGTGAATAATTATAGTGGTTCTAGATGATGCGGAGAAATCACAAAAAATGATTGAATTGCGAAAGTTTTGATATTTGGTGATATTAATGACAAAATTGGGACCTAGGAAGGGACAGCAGTATTGGTGAGATGGTTTGATTTGAGATTTGGAATTTGTGTGATTGTTATTCATCACTCATCTATTCATCACTTACAGAACACCTGTTAATTATCAGGCATCAGAAGAGATGTTAGGGTTACAATGATAGCACAATTATAACCCCAGTGGACTCTCAGTTTAGTGTGGGAAGACAAATAATCAAGGATCTAGCTATAAGACAGTGTGTCAAGTGCTATGACAGCATAAGCACAGGGAATTTTGTGGGAGCATGAAAGGGAATATCAAACTTTGAGTGAAGTTTTGAACCTTTCTTCAGGAGACATAGATGGGTTAGGAGAGGGTAATATTCTAGTTAAGGAAAAATTTGTTTAAACTTCTGGAGAGGAGAGAGCACGGTATACCCTCAGAATTGAAAGGGCAAATGTTCTAGGAGTTGAAATTCAAAACTGTCCAATGGCTAAAAGATCAAAACTAGAGAAATAGATTTGTGTGTTTTTAGCATGGAAGTTGAGTTGTGCAATAGTGAGCTGAGTAGAGACCACAGATTGAGCCTTGAAGCACACTCATGGTCTAGAAATTTGACATGAAGGAAGAGCAGATGAAAGAGAAAAAGGAGGGAGAGTATGAGAGTCAGGAAATGAAAAGGAATACTGCAAGTGGAAAATAAATCTGAGGCATCCAGGAAAGCAGAATTGGCTTTGGCTCACTATTCCTAGTGTTATCAAAACAGACATCGGGTTTAGGTTTTTTAGTACAGGTTTTATTTTAGAAAGCCCAAATAATAATTTATCCATTTATGCTAGACATTTGGTCATGTTGTATCCTTGAAGAGAGGGTGCACAGAAAAGGTAAAAAATGCTGGGTAGTTTAGTTAGCATTCCTGATAAGGGGAGTAACAGAGGTTTGGTTTATATTTGCTTGATAGTTACAAAACTTCTAAAAAGAAGAGGGATGACAATCTGCTTAACCTGTTTTGAGGGCCTGTCTATTCTCTAACAAAGCTCAAGTAAAGGAGACCTGCATGCTATACATTTAGTACATCATACACATCTCATTCTGGAACATAACCTGTATCTACAAAAGCAAATAAATGTTTAGGGAAAGAATAAATTGTGGCATAAGGGTGTGGGCTTCAGTTTGTGGGCCAGATGGCATATTCTGTTGTTGAAAGGCCATATGTAATTGATATATAAAGTGACAGACTGAAGCAAAAGCAAAGTAACTATTTTAAGACAAGCAGTCTAACAAAGGAGGCAGAATGTGACTCCCAAATCATATGAAGATTCTGGCTTCTGGCTTTGGGGAAATTTGGGAGCATCAATCTGTAAACAAGATGTCAAAGAATAGCATGTCATGGAATATTAACAAAGTTACTGTGTCAGGTTCTTGTTAAAGATGAAATAGTCTTTTGCCAATTGGGAAGACTTGGGTTTGGGATGGATTGACCTTCCTTTCCTTCTTCATTTCTCTCTCCTGACCTCAACCCAATGTTAAGTTCCCACATCAGAATGGTCAGGAACTTGTCTAGATTTGGATAATTGTCTCCTTGTACTTTTTAGAAATCAACAGAGAATATAGGTATTTTGTGGCAACACTGCCTGTTTCAACATAACAAACAGAAAGACTGCAAGCTATTAGGTTTCAGACTTACTGTGTCAGGTCAGTGCTCATGTAAGTGTGAACACATAACAGTTTGAAATATTGTTCTTTTTGTGCCATACGAGTAATCTTCCTCACTTTAATGAAAAGTTGGTGTTTTGATGTATGGCTAGAATTCTTGAGGGACCCAGTGAGAAATTTACCTGAAATAGCTTATATCTAGAGAGGTGGAAAAAAATACAGCAATTATTTGAGAGTGTTAGAAAACCCATTTCTTTCAATAGGATGCTGTCTGGAAGAATAGGCTGTACCCAACTTTCTCAAATGGCAAAGCTGTTTTCTGTTTGGGAAAGGTAAACAACACGGAAGTGTTGTCTATACAACACACATGGAAAGGATGTTGGGTAAAAACAGAATTAGATAGACTGCCGATTTTGCTGATGCACGCCTTTTACAATCTCAATTATGCAAGTCAGCCAAATCTTGCCTCCCTTTGCACTGTTTAGACACATGTACAGTTTTGTGAGAACTGAAGTGATGTAGCCGTCTAAAAGTGAAGAGCCTCACAGTGGCATAAGCTAAAATGGCTTCTGTAATCCTCCCAAAGGGGAAGCATGGGAGGACCCAGAGGTAACCTCCTGCAGCAGGAAATGGGAGCTTCATCCTGCTCTCGTTGCCAACCTCCTGTCCCCATTTCCTCCCAGCACATATCTCCATTCCAATCTCCCCTGCCACTTTGGCTCTCTTGCTATCACGGTTCCACTGTTTTGAGAAAGCTGCATTAACTGGGCTTGGACAGAGGGCACCTGGCCCAGTCGTAAATTGGACTGTACAAGAAAAGATCAAAACAAATCCATCTTTCAAAACTGAACAACAGCAGATGTGTTTCCTTTTACATCAAGAGATTTTACACACACACACACGCACGCACACACACACACACACACACAATGTTTGCTCAGCCACAGTACAGACAAGATAATGACTTGACCAAATCAATCAAATCATTCAAACTTAGAGTGGCTCAGGAATTTTAGTTCTAAATGATTTGTCAGTGGTAAGCATGATAAGGAAGGGGTGAGGAAGTAGACTGCATAATTGCTTCAATTCTCTGCTTCCCTTTGCATATGTTCATTATCAAGAATCAATTGCAATTTGAGAGGAGGCTTTAATTTCTTGTAAATGAATAGGAAGTGAGTAAGTAAATGTTCGGTGTTTTCCTCAAATTATGTCTTGTAATGTAAGAAAACAGTGGCAAAAAGCCATCAACAGATGGTGTTTTCATTAGCCAAAGATTTATTTTTCAAAGCATTTTCATATTAATGAAGTAAGGTTGAAATTAGAGTCATCTTGTCAGTTTGGGGTTTGTGCTGTTAAAATGTGCTGGCATTCTGCAAATTGCTAGGGGCCAGAGCAAACTAACCATTTGCTACAATTTTGTGATGGTGACCCAAGGCTGATAGTTAACCAGACCCAACATTATGTGTTTAGCCCTAATTTTTGTTTTCAGTATCTTCTCAGAAGCTGTGAGTCTCTGTTCTGGGCCATAAATAAGGAACACACAGCAGGAATCTGAGTGCTGCTCTATATATGAATTATTTATGAGGCATCAATCTCATGACCAATGTTGCAACATGCCACATATACTTGTTAAGCACATTCTTCCTGTGGAATCCCATGTTTGAGTGGAAATTCATTACAGGGCTCTAATACTATATCTGCTCTGTATTCATCAATCTACAGTTTATTTCCATATAATTATAGGTCAGTTAGTCCTTTGTTATGCATGGAATTTCCATGGATCTAAGAATTCGGACCAATCTGCTAGAGGAAATCATCAAACAATTGAGTCCATTACTGATTCCCACTGTATAACTTAGGTTAGACCCTTTCATCAAACTAAGCTCTGTTGTATTCACCTTATGGCCAAACTTCTGAAGAGGAGTCTAAACTTGCAGCCTTGACTTTGTCACTACTGATGTACTCTTTACCCTCTATAATTTGGCATCTGCTTCCAAAATCCTACTGAAACTCCTTTTTTCAAACGTCATCTGCAACCTCTAATTACTGAATCCAGCTGCCTTTTTATCAATCCTCATATTTCTTGTACTCTCTGCATATTTGACAGTGACAAATCCTTTCTTGAAACGTGTTTCTCTCGATTATCCTATTATCTTGGCCCAGACCTGCATTACCAACTGCCTTGAATATTGCAACTTCCTGCTAACCAGTGTCCTTGTGCCTCAGGCTTTCCTGTTTTTCTCTGCCCCCATGTTATTGCTGCTAGATTAATTGTCTAAGTTCATCCATGATTTTGTCATTACTGCACTCCATAGCTCTTGGTAAGCCCCCAATACTTAAAACAATTAGGTACAAAGTTCTTACCCACATATTTAAATCTTCCACAACAAGGCCTTGATCACCATTTTCATACTTGCTCCTCCTCTGGTCTCTTTGTACTCTGTGTTGTCACCAAACGAAGCTATTTTCCCAAAGTTGCTATGTTTTCTATTCCTTTTTACTTTTGCTTATAATTTTCCTTATGCTTATAAATTCCTGCTCCCCTCTACCACTGTTTTTTAAAAATTCTACTTGTACTTCAAGACATAACTTAAGTTCAGCTCTCCTCAGTGTGTGACTGTGATGTGCTCTGAACAGTGTAAGTGCTTGATACGGTGTTTTGTGTTATTGTATTAAATCTCTGAACTACTATTTCTTTTTTCTTTAGCCTCTTTTAAGCTTAGGAAAGATGCCCAAGTAAGTCATTGCTGCCTTTAATTTTTCCTTCCCTCCCCTTATCTTTGCTAACAAGACCGCAATTTGAGATGGCAGTAAGATTAAAGGTTGGAAAGATAACCCCCCTCCAAGGCAAGGAAAATGGAATAAATGATGAAAATCACTTTTATGAGACTAAATCCAAAGAAAAGCAAGAGTCATTCTGGCAAGAAGGGGCAGCAAGGGTTAAGCTGGTCCTTGTAATCCTGTTTCAGAACAAGGAAATGATCTATCTGTGCATATCTGCTGGAATGTATTAATTGAAACGAAGTTAAGGTTATTAGGGATCTATTGTTATTTAATATACAGGAAAGATCCAAGAACCTGGGTTCCCCCTTCCTCCACATTTCACTACACTCCAGGTCCTTCAACATCTGTTCTAAAAATATGGACTTTGAACACGTAAATCACAGAAACCGTGGAGACAGTATTGAAATGATGAACATGATCAAAGGAAGGAATGCTAACAAGAAGTTATAGTATTGCATTTGGAACATATTTATGGGATGTTAAGCTGGTTTGTGTGAAAGGAGAACATGTAACGTTGCAGGCAGGTCCTGTAGGAGAAAGAGCTGCTGTAACTGAAGACTCAGGGAATGCTGAGGAATTACAAAAGCTCATAATCAATCCAGAGTAAAATGACATTGTATTTTGCTTCTCACAAGATATGGGAGCAAATAGCTTGCTCAACTGAAAATATTCTAGAATTCCTAGTACTGTTGTAATGAAGTCATATTCAACAGATCTGCAAAGTGCTCCTAATGTGTTCCTAAAAGAATACCCTCTCTTGTTAGTGCTGGGCTTTTGAAGCCTGGACTCTCTGTGGGTGATGCTTCAGTAAAAGAAGGAACATTGATACTGTGCTTGATTTTGATGAATCCTACCTTTTTTTTTCTGGCAGAGCATCCTGGTTAAATAGAAATTTTTACCATTAAAAAGAGAAACAAAAAATTGAAACCGTGACTGAGGGCTAGAGAACTGGATTCTAGTCCTCTATTTGCCTCATGGTTACAGGAGTAAGACAAACATTTCCCTTTCACTCCGAAGCTTGGTTCTCTCATCAGAAAAATTATTATACCTTCTATTTCATAAGGTTGTTATGATTCTTAAATATTATCTGTTCAATTACCTGGCATGGTGTTTGGCAGATAGTAATCATTAAATAAGTTATATTTTTTATTTACTTACCTGTAAAAAAAAATTACAACCGGTAATACCTATGCTTCATATGCTCTACAGTTACTTTGAGGGTAAAGAGAAATATTAATTACAAAATACTTAGGAAATTAGAAATAGTATAGAATACATGAGATGCTTTCATGTCAATGCAACCTGCATTCACAGGCCCCTTGAACACCATCTTTTCCCCAATTAGGACAGGCTGGAGCAAATAAATGGACAGTAGTATTAACTAACACTACAAGAGTATTTTACCCATAATAAATGCTCTGTGCATCTTTGAAGTATTGAATTACTGACTGTGTCTGATTTCCACTTAATATTGGTTCTCAAGTTCATTGTTGTTTTTCCCCCCCTCTTCCTTGTTTCCCTCTGGCTTCACACTCTGCGATGACAGCAAACTCTGGAGACGAACCTTACCAACCTGGTAAAACGCAACAGTGAACTAGAAAATCAAATGGCCAAACTAATACAGATCTGCCAGCAGGTTGAGGTATGTAACAGAAATTTTTGTGATTCTTTCAGAGACTGTGAATTGGGTAATCCTTTGCAGATGGGGGGTTACTTCAGTTTTTTTTTTTTTTTTTAAATATAGCTCAATCATTTGGGGACTTCAGTTTTGTTCCAGTGTAGCTCAGTCACCTGGAGTGAAAGACTGAATGATAGTTGGAGGAAAGTCATTCATTAGGATGCTTGTTCCATGAAAATTGACAGACATAAATGGTCTAAAACAGTAAATCTGCAGTGGCCATAGGATGGGAGGAGCGAGTAGGACAACAGTTTAAGGGAAAATCGCTTCTTTCCAAACAGAAGGCAGTGTCAGACTCGGAGAAGTCTGCTTTTTTCTTCAGTGTAGTGGATATTATCACCCCTGGAAACCCGAGCCCTTGAGGTTCATTCAGCGTAATACCCTTTCTGTAACAAGAACTGTTTGTCCTCTTCTTAGCCATCTTCCCTTTATCCCCTGCTAGTAGTGTATACTTTGTGTCTTCCCCATCTGATGTCACTTGTTACCTGTCCAGTTCTTGTTATCAATAAATGATGTTGCTGTTAAATTTCTAAGTTGTAAAATTTTGTACAAGTGTAAGATCTTAAAAATTATTACAAAATAACTTAAGGCAGTGTTTAGGAGTTGATCTCAAGAGTTCATAAAAAATAAATATGTAATCTCTGTCTTTTAAGAGGTTTAAAGTTCAGTAATAGCATTTGGTTTTGTTTTGATTTTGAAGAGGTAATGGTAGTATTTAAGGTGTAAATAGAGCTGTATCAGATATGCAAGAATTCCTCATGGACAGTGGCTGGATAAAAATATTTCTGTATGGAGCCTCCTAGTTAAGCTCTAATCTTACTCATGTGGCAAATAAATGTAACAGTTCACATCTATTTTTACCTTCAGCAGAAATATAATTTAATTAACTTATTATGTCTTAATTCCACCTAGAGATTGTTATTATTTTAGGAGATAGTGGAGGATCTTCTTGTAAGGCAAAGAATCCTTTTGTTTTATGAGTAACCATCTGCTCTCCAAACATTCAGGCTTCTTAAAGTACTGGCTTTTATCAAATAGAGTGTACCTGTGTGATGAGCACACCATAGCAAAATTTACTCCCAGCTGGGTACTCCGTTTATAGAAAAGAACAAGGTTATACACTGATTAGACTCAGGTGTGGGTGGAGAGATTTGAGGAGAAGCATAAGAAAATAAAAGAACATTGGAATGTGACTTGCAAAAATGAGTTCTAGACTCAGGTCTTTCATTAATTTGTGGTTTGAATGTAAGTCATTTAGCTTTTTGGTATCAGTGTTCTTACCTATACAATGAGGAGTTGAATTGAGTATGGGATCTTCAGTGCCTTTTCAGGTCATGATTTGTGAGTGATTGCTTTCTGTATTCTGTTCCTTTTCTCTACTGTCTCATCTTTTTCAAAAAGGATAAAAACAAAATAGAAAATATTTTAGGATGGTTATGAGCTCATCAGACTCCCTCTGCATTCCACTCTGTAGCAGTCTCTGATTATGCTGTTAGATGACAGTATAAGAAATCCACACTGGTAAAGGGACAAAAGCATATTGTAAGTCAAAGGCTTTCTTTACCATAGGCGTCCTGTGGTAAAGAATTTGCATGATTGAAGGTGGGATAGCAGTTAATAGTGAATAAAACATGGCTATAAATTGTAATCATCACCTTCTTCATTCTCATCAAAAAAGTCTGTTGAGTGTAGAACAAGATGCAGTCAGAAGAGCAAAGGAAGCAGTTTATTTTCATTGTTCATTCAAGACAGGACCTCTTTGACATCTGATCTCTCCACCCTTGAGAAACTTACCACCCTGGCTAGCCTCACCCAGACTTAAACTTGTTTCAGTCTTCCCAAGTCCATCCTGTCAACCCAAGTTTCATTTTCGGGGCTCTACTCTTGCAAGTAGTAAGGAGCTAGTTTCATACAAACAAGTTATCATTATATTACCAGGGAAGGAGTCAATTTTGGCTTTTCAGGTATCAGGTGAGGTTTTCCTCAACAGTACTTTTCTGAAGTTAGTATTCCAGCCCAAGTGTTAAGGTGGTGACATTATGCTGCCCTGCAGTGTAGGTATTCAAGAAGCATCCTTAGGGATGCTTGTTAAATCCCATCATGCAGGCTGCTGTCTGCTCTGGCGACACAAAAGGTCAACTTTCATTAATACCTCTTTATGCATGATATGGTAGCAGGTACAAAGAAAACAGCAGAAACATAGTATCTACCCTCTGAGGGATGTCACACTACAAAAAAATTTACCTTGATGTGCATGCACATGTGCAGGAAACAGAGACAATGGGATAAAAATGCTCATTGAGATTTGCAGTGGGGGAAGATAGATAATATAACACTGTCTAGCATGAACGTGTATTTTGGGAGTTAAATTCCATAATATGTTCAGTTTAGGATCGTGTCTTTGGCAGGTTTAAGGGTAGCTTTTGGAAGACCACAGCAATCGTCCATGACATCTTTGCTTCTGGATGACCAGATGTGTCCTAACCTTCCTCATAAGAATAGGGCAAATCCAGGTTACTTGATAATACTCATTCAACCCAGAGGCTCTATGTGAAGAAAGATTTAGGACAAGCCTCAGAATCAGAAATGCAATAAAGGAAAGGGCTTGATACTTTACAGTGCTTATAAATACTTCATAAAATGAAATAAACAGTAAGATACCGTTAGGAGAGCCAGCCACTGTAGGGTGATTTGCAATTTTTTTTCCCTTTTATCTATTCCTGACTTGTCAATAGTGAATAAACTATGCTCATAGTGTAAACCCAGCATTTCACATAGGGAAAGGGTGGAGGATACTAGCTGAAAGGCTCTTCTGAGAAAACTAGAATAGTTTTTTTTTTTTTTAAATTTTGTTTTGTTTTGTTTTCCTGTCGAACCTGTTCCCCTTCTTATTGTCTGCAAATGTTTTTGTCATAGATTGACTTCCCATAAAGAGGCCATAAATACTGCCTCCCTAACCCTGTTCTTTTCTCTCTATTCTCTATTCTTCTCAAAAAGTAAACGAAGTTTCAGTCTTCCTATTATTAGAGGAATGAAGATTAAGATCACTGCAGATTTGTTAGCTGAGTTCTATGGACATGTATCTTGCTGAGTTGCTGCCCTGCTTTCAGAATTCTGTAAGATAGGCAGTTGGAAAATATTGACTATTGGACTAGACAGCATGAGAAGATGGTAGAGGCTGGCTCAAGATTCCTTTTCTTCTGGTTAACGAAGGTTATGCTTAGGCCTTGCTCCTCTGGCTACTTGATCTCTATATATAGTTCTTTGTCCTGGCTCATCAGGCATCCTTTGTTTACATTTCCAGAGGAAATCTTTGTATAATGCATAGCAAAGGGAAAATGTATACCAACAGATGGATACTTCCTCTTGGCATGCAAGACCCCATGGCCACGTGAATAATAAGAATTCTTGAAAGTAGCAAGGGAAAAATTGTTATGTACTTATTAATCAGTCACTGTATGATATTTCTCGAGCATACACTATTTACTCAATATGATGGATTATGTGAGAGCTACAAAAGAAGTATATATGGTTGATGATCTCCTAAAACTGTTACTCCACTTCGGGAAAATACAGTATCTGCTAAGATAGAAGAGAATAAAACAGTGTACAATGTAGGGACTACAAATGAATGCAGAGTGGCCCTTCCAGTTTCAGTCATTTAGCCTTAATCTTATGGATTAGTACATTGAGAATATGAAAACATTTTCCTGAGTATTTAGTGGTGTTCCTTCTTTTTCTTTTCTCTTAGACTGCATTAATACTTTGGCTTAATCCATCCCAGGAGCTCCCTGGGCAGGTTGATTTCTTTCTGGGTCTTGACAACCTTTTATGGAGCTGATTGGCACACTACTCTTTAGTGTTAGGGAAAAGAAGAAAAAAAGGAAATGAGTTAGAAGAGAGGGAGTTGTTTCCCCTTAGTTTCGGGACTGTCAGTTCTCTTTCTTTGTGCTAGGTTAATTGCTTCAGTAACTCTTTCTGTTTGGAGTCCAAATTATTGATGCTTGGAATTCTGTCCTTTTTGTTCCTAGTGATCATTGAAAGGTATTTGATTTGAATGAGGCAAACAATTTGGAGTCTGTGTAATAGATATTTGATTGCTTCTGCAAACATTAAAAATATGCTTTTAAAAAAATAATTTTAAAAACACTACTATGGATGATTTCAGCTAATGATCCTTAAATGTTTAAGTGTGTTGAACGATAAGAAGGAATGGGATATAAACCAGTAAATCACAAATGTTTGTTGAAAGAAGCCCTCGACAAAACACTGAGGTCATGATAAAATGAAAGAGTGATTAGAGTGAAGTGAGTAATCAGGGAAAAGGCATTTTAGCCAAATGTTGAAGGAGAAAAAAATAAATTACTCCCTGTGCAGCAATAGAGAGCAGAGATATTAGTGGAAGGTGGAAATGAGCAAATTGTACTGACAAATTGGTACCCTAAGCACTGGCTGTATAGAACTAAATAGGAAATGGTTACTGTACTCAAGAAAAAGCACAGATTGTTTGAGAACCTGACAAAAGAATGTGACAAATAGAATGTGAAGGAATAATTATGGTAATGAAGGTAAATTTGAGATGACAAGCCAATGCAGAGGAAGAAATATCCAAGTCTATTTGAGCAACTTAGGAAAGAATAGAATGGAAACAAAAATATAGATCAAGTTATCTTGGAGCAAGGGTAGAATTCTTGCCAACAAATATGAAATAGAGGAGTGAAGGGAACCACATTCAGGCCCACAGAAAGGTGATCAGCATGGAGGTGTTCAGGGAACCATAAGAAGTTTGGTTCAGTACAAATGAAATATCTGGTAATCATTGCAAGACACAAGTCTTGAGAAATAATTTGGGACAAGAAAATGCATAATTGTTGGCACTTTATCCTAAGGAGGCTGGGGAGTCATAGAAGGGTTTTAAGCAAGTAGCTAGATCAGAATCTACTTTTAAGGAGGAATTCTGTGACTATAGTCTGGATGATGGAGCAAAGCTTAAAAATGAAGGCAAAGAGACTAGTTATGCTTTTGATGTTGTAGGAAGAGTTGAAAGTCTGATCCTGGCAGCGATGATAGGATTAGGAAGGATAGGATACATTTAAAACATACCTGTGGGGCACAATCAATATTATTTGGTGATGAATTGGCTATCACGAGTAAAGAAAGGAGAGGGAATTGTAGGATGATTCCAGGGTTTCTGAATTGGGTTATTGAGTGTACCTGTTGTCTTTAATAGATAAAGAAATACAAAAGGAATTCTTTTTAGACATGTGCTGCTTGTGGTGATATAGGAAGTGACTAATAGGCAACTGGCCGGCTGAATCCAGAGGTCAGGAGAAAGGTCTCAGAAAGGAAAAGTTTTGAAAGATGTCTGTGTCCAAGCATCATCTAAAGCCACAGAGAATGTGTAGAATGAAAAGGGGACCTGGGAGAGATTTCCAATTTTTGCCACTCAGAATACAACTGACCTTCCAAAAATAGATGCTATGACTATGGTGCTTTAGGTGAGATTGCTGAGAACTTGCATGTGTTTTAATAGCTAAATCGCAAATGTAAATGATTCATTTGTGGAAAGAATGAAAGTTTTAGATGTTCTTACTGTAAAGACTACAATAATACAAAGCTCTGAATGAGAATTTACTGCTTCAGCTGCACCATTAGGAACTTTAACTCAATCTTTACAACAACTTTGTGAGACAGACACTACCACTGTTCTTGCTTTACATATGAAGAACTGGAGCTACAAAAAGGTTGAAATGGCTTGTTCAGGTTGTGCTGCTAGTTGACAACAGAATGGGGATTTTAATCTAGGCCCTTTAACTCCAGAGTCTGTGTCCCTAACCACCCCATTACATTTCCTTTTGCAAGGTCAAAGTGCATATCATTTGGATATCTTATTCAATATTGGTGGTTTCAGGCCCAACAATGAGGCTAATTTGTAGTAAGTAAAGATTATGAGATAATGGGGGGTAACAGTCAAGAAAGAACACAGGAGTGTGCCAGGCAAAGTCACTGCCTGAAATGCTGCCATCCCTATGGGCTCTGATTCAAGCAGCAGAAGATGGCCTAAATCCTTGGGCCCCTGCCACCCATATGAGATACCTGGAAGAAACTCCTGGTTCCTGGCTTCTAGTCAACCCAGCTCTGGCCATTTGGGAAGTGAACCAGTGAGTGGAAGATCTCTCTGTCTCTATAAACTCTGTCTTTCAAATAAATAAGTAAATCTTTGGGCGGGGGTTGGGGGAGAGAGAAAGGGAAACCTACAAAAAACAAGGGATCTGACTATCAAAGGAAACAAACCCTTTAAGGTATAATTTGCCAGAGTTCATTGGATCAGACATTGTAAAAGATATCATTAGTGACTTTCGAGGGAGAAGATTCTGTGCAAAGGTGATGGTGGGAGACAAGGTAAGTTGTTGGCAAATGCAGGGGTTGAGAAGTTTAATCACAAAGGTGAAGAGAGAAATAATTTTTAAGTTCAGAATAATCAGACTAACAAACACATATGTAAAGCTCTAGTTGCTTTTTGTTACTGGACAACTAACTATAGAAATCACTAGCTACACTGCCTTGATCACACATGCTTTATTTCCTTTCTTTTTTTTTTTAAGATTTATTTATTTATTGCAAAGTCAGATACACAGAGAGGAGGAGAGACAGAGAGGAAGATCTTCCGTCCGATGATTCACTCCCCAAGTGAACGCAACGGCCAATGCTATGCCGATCCAAAGCCAGGAGCCAGGAACTTCTTCCAGGTCTCCCACAAGGGTGCAGGGTCCCAAAGCTTTGGGCCATCCTCGACTGCTTTCCCAGGCCACAAGCAGGGAGCTGAATGGGAAGCGGGGCCACCGGGATTAGAACCAGCGCCCATATGAGATCCTGGGGCGTTCAAGGTGAGGACTTTAGCCACTAAGCCACGCTGCTGGGCCCTATTTCCTTTCTTGACGTGGGGTCTAGCCACCACTCTGACTCAGAACCCTCTTTTGCAGCTCCAAAGTCTTGTCATATATGTGTGTCTGGGGTGTGTGTGTGTGTGTGTGTAAGAAAGTGATAAAAAAGAGAGAGAGAATGAGGATGGGGGTCAGCATTATGATGTAATTGGTTAAGCCACCACTTGAAATACCACCATCCTATATGGGCATTGATTCTAGTCTAAGCTGCTCCACTTCTGATCCCGCTCTGTGCTAACATGATTGTTTAAACAGCTGAAGATGAAGATGTCTCACATCCTTGAACCCCTGTATCCACGTGGGAGACCTGGATGAAGCTCCTGACTCTTAGCTTCAGCCTGGCCCTGTTCTGAATTGTGGCCAATTCAGGAGTTAAGCAGCAGAAGGAAGATTCTCATTCATTCTCTCTCTCTCTCCCTCCCTCTCTCTTTCCATATCTATCTTTCAATCTCTAACTCTGCCTTTCAAATACATAAAATAAACCTTTAGAAAAGAAGAATACCTATGGGATTCTTTATTTAGTATTAAGGAAACTTGCCTTTTATCTTGCCGAAATTCCCCTTGACTATGGGTTCTAAGCAAAAGTTAAGATTTCAGGAACAGGAAGGAACACATGTGTTCTATTTATGCAGTTTCAAAATTTATTTTTTGAGAGGAAGATGAAGAGAGCAGAGTAGTGGGGAAGGAATCCCATAAGCCACTTCACTCCCCAGATGCCTGGAATCCAGGAGGCAGAAACTGAATGGGAGCCTCCCATTTGGGTGGCAGGGACCCAAGTGTCTGATCCATTGCCTGCTGTCTCCCATGGTGTACATTAGTAGGGAATTGGAATAGGAAGAGGAGCTGGAACTTGAGAGTTGGCTCTCAAACTTGGGTACTCTAGATATTGAATGCAGAGATATCTCAAATACAAGTCTAAACGTCTACCCATCTAGTGGTAAGAGAGGGAATGAGAGGAAGGAGAAAAGACAGGGAGAGAAAGGGAGTCAAGGAAGCGGGGAGAAGGAACATTCTTTAGCATATTTAGATGTTTGTTAGAATGTTCTGTGAATATATTTTTTCTTAGAGTTGAAAGAGCAAGGGGAATAGACTTAATAGCTCCTGAGAAGGATTTGGGCGGTCAGCACCTTGTGAGAATGAAACACCAGTTCTGAAATTACTGTGGATTATTAGGTAGAGAAAATGGTTTCTATGAATAATGAAAAATAAGTGCATAACCATGTTGTCTGTATATTCAGGATACTATAATAAGGAATAATTCAGAATTACCTTTGTTCTGATTGAGTGTATAGCAACTGACATTTAACATAGAAGACAAACCTAAACCAGCTGTGCAATCTGAAGTGTGGGCATAGCCTATTTTTATACTAGAAAAGAAAATGCTTTAGATTTTTAGATTCCTAATGTGCTAAGTCATCTTTCAAAATATATTTTGTGACAATTCTTAGTGTATTTTTAGTGAAATATTATTTTGAGGTCATTAAATGCTGTGGTTGAAATATTTGGAGGATGTGGACACCTAATAGTATTGTATGAGATAGTATATGAATTAGGACTAATATTGTTTTCCTTCTTGACATCCCCTGTATCTGTAGCGAAGATAAGATTTCACATCTGGTTATGTCCTTATAAGCCAAAACAGCAGTTCCTGTTCAGTATTCAAATTCCAGGTAACTCATCAAATCATTAGAATACTTGCTTAATTTTGGCCCCTCCTGCTTTTTTCACTCATTTCATAGAAAAGGCCTCATCCCCTCCCTCAGCTCTAGGACCACATGCTCACTTCCTCTCACTCCCAGCATGTGGCCCCATCCTTGGCCTTAGCCTCCTGAACTCTGGCTCCCCATCCTTACCTCTCAAGACCCAGCACCTTCCTCTGGTCCCAGCTATCCCACACTCATACTCCTGTGACCCTCTCTGGTGACTCTTGGGAGCAGCCCCTTTTCTAATGACTCAGGACAATGCCCCTCTGTGCTGCCCAGTGGCCAGCCCCAATTTTCTACAAGGAACTAGAGTGCCCACCTGTGCTGCTCTTTCTGCCTCTGCCCTGCTTCTGCCTGGATCTGGTTCTGCAGAGCTGTAGCCCTAGCCACCTCCCCCTTCTGACACCCTTCTACAACGTGTCACAGCCCAGGGAGCTGTGTAGTGTCCTGTGCGTATCCTAGCTTCAACCTACCCACCTCCACCATCCTGCTCTGTCAGCCCACTGCATGGGGCATGGGGCTGCGGGGATGCTACAGGGGAAAGCTTCAAGGTGTTTCAGGGTGCTCAACTTCAGCTCTGAGCAAGGCCAAGCAGGACATCCCAAAGCAGTGAGCAGCAAGCACCACTTTTACCTTTCAACATGGTCATGCACAGCCCTAGAATGAGGACTTGGCCAGGCAAGATTCTGTAAAGCAGGTTGAGCAGCCCAGTCTGCTGTGCCTAAATGCCTGCCCCTATTGTTCAGTTTTAATAGAGCAAAGGGACTAATGGCATACACTTTAGAGTCAAATTGGATACAAACCGTCTCTATGACTTCAGATATGACTGTAAATTAGTTATCTATTCAATGTCTCAATTTCCTTGACTACAAAATAATAGGAATAGTCTGTAAATAGTCAGGTTGTTATACATAGTAAAGATAAAAGTAATGAGAGGATCTGGCACAGTGCCACCTGCAGCACCAGCATCCCGTATGGTTCAGGTTTCCCACCTCATACACACATGCAGCCTCTCCCAGCTACCTCCATCCCCTATTGGAGTGCCTGGCTACCCTGTTTCCAGTCCAGTGAGTGATGGTCCAAGTAATTCAGTTCCTGCCTCCCATATGGGAGGCCTGGGTGAAGTTCCTGATTTCTTGGGCCTGACCCAGCCCAGGCTATTGCAGACATCTGGAAAATGAACAAGAGGTTTAAAGTCTGTTCCTTTCCCCTTTCCTCCCCTCCCTTCCTTCCATTCATCTTCTTCTCCTCCTCCTTCTCCTCCTCATCCTCTTTCTCCTCCTTCTTTGTTGTCGTCTTCTTCTTCTTCTTCTCTCTCTCCCTCCCCCTCCTTCCCCCTCCCTCCCCCTCCCTCCCTTTCTCTCCTTTGCTCTGCCTTTCCAATATTTAAAAAAAAAAAATTGAAATAAAACTGAAGAGCAAAACTAACAAGATTCATCAATCCCTGACTTTATGTGCACTGTTTTGCAAGTTGCTGCTTATTTTGCTTAGCGTCTGAGTAATAACAGATGTCTGTGTAAAACATCTTGGTGTCTGATATTAGTATGTGTCCATGTACAGATGACCATGTGATACCAGAGCAGTGCTTGGGAGTATCTTTCTTTGCAGCATTAACATTTATGAAGCATACATCTTAATACTCTTTGCAGGTGCTATGCACCTGTTTAATTCTGTAGATGATTGCTTTGGGGTGTTCTTTGTGTGTGTATGCATTTGGGTATATTTGTAAAGAGGACATGAATAGGAAGAATCCTATATGTTCAAGGAGAGAATTAGTGTGTAAATTGGTGATAAGGACTGCCTTGACCTTGGGGGAGTTCCAGTGTCTATCTAAACACTTGTTTCCAGTCCCTTGCTGTTTTTCCCGTAGAGGGGAGAAACAGACAAACTGAGGAATGCTGTTGTTTATTTCCTCCTATTGGAAACATTGTCTCTTCTATTCAGAGCAGGCTTTTCCAGTCTCCTACATACTCCAAGCCTATTTTAACCTCTAGTTACTAACATCAAGAGCACAAAACAATGGTTAGCTTTAGAATATTTTTAAAATTTTTATTGTATTTTAATTATTATTTACATATTTGAGAGGGATGCACACCCATGTGGGCATCTGAAAAGGGCGAGAAGCATTGAAATATAGAGGAAGATGAGTAGGATAAATGTTTTAGTCAATTTCTTTTTATTCTCCTGGGTACTGTGGCCCAGCCTTACCAGACATTCCCCCACCAGCCCTAGCTTTCATGTATGCTGCTGGGCTAGCCCAGGTCTCCCATGTGGACAGATGCCTTGGCCTGACCCAGACATGTCCTCTGGTTTCCCCCTTCTAAACCACTAGGTCTCAGCTCCCTTGCCTGCTTGAGAGTGCAGTAGCTAATCTGTGGAAGACCCAGCAGTCATTCCTTTCCTGTGAAATATACCCTCACCTGCTCCCACTCCAACATTTCCCCAGACACTTTCCCTGGGCAATCTGCACTCCCTGTACCGCGGGCCAGGGTGGTGTACCCTGTCCTGCCATTCCCTGACATTCCCACATATCTTTAAAAAAAAATAGAATAGGTGACTATGGTGACACACACACTGTTATAATTAGCACATATTTGGTATTAACAAGGCCCACAATGCCCAAGAACTATTGCTGCTTTTCTTCCAGCAATGTAACGCTTGCCTAGGTACAAGGCAACTTAGGCAATTGCCTACAACTGGGAAGAATACTTTCTTTTACAGGTTTTTATTTTTATTTATTTGAAAGAGTTAACGATGCAGGGAGAAATCTTCCATGTGCTGGTTCATTTCCCAAATGGCTGCAATAGCCAGGGCTGGGACAGGTAGAAGCGCAGAGGCAGGAGCTTCTTCCAGGCTCCTTCATAGTTGTAGGGACCCAGGAATTCAGGACATCATTCTCTGCTTTCCCAGATATATTTGTGGGCAGCTGGATTGGAGGCAGAGCAGCCAGGGCACAAATTGGTGCTGATATATGATGCCAGGATTGCAGGCTGTGACTTAGCCCATAGTATAACAGCATTGAATCCTGGAGTAATTTCTTTTTTTTGCATTTATT
Source organism: Ochotona curzoniae (assembly GCF_017591425.1). Classification (NCBI taxonomy): domain Eukaryota; kingdom Metazoa; phylum Chordata; class Mammalia; order Lagomorpha; family Ochotonidae; genus Ochotona; species Ochotona curzoniae. The sequence continues at coordinate 31,608,534 of NW_024467087.1, read as the reverse complement.
ATTATTATTATTATTATTTATTGTATGATACAATTCCATATGCTCTGGGATTTCCTTACCCTCTACCAAATCCCCTATCCCCCACTGATTTCCTCTATATTATTACTATAGTATAGTTTTTCACAGTTGTAAGTCCATCATTGCAGGCATGGACAATGGCAGACTATTGTCAAGATATATTTAACAAGTTTCATTGGGAGTCCATCTTTGATCTGGAGCTACAGATGCATATTGCATTGTATCTTCATATCTGAATGATAGGATCCATTATGCAGTTACTACACATCCCCTTAAATGAAAAGCCACAAAACAAAATCAACAAGAAAAAAAAAAAAGAAATTGACAATGCCATGCAGTTAAATAACATCTACTAAATAACTAATGTGTCACTGAAGAAATGAAAAAAAAAATAAACTTCTTGAATAAAATGATCGTACTGTATGACCTATTAGTGAAGATTTTAATATGAGAAAAACTGTTTTAAAGTAATGAAAATAAAAACAAACCCGTCAAAATCCATGAGGTTCCGCTGACCTTTGTTCTAAGATGTGTCTCCTGTAGGCAACAGATAGATGGGTTTTGGATTTTTAATCTAGTCTACTATTATATATGTTTAATTGATGAGTTTAAGCCATTTACATTCAGAGTTAATATGAATGGGTGGTAATTTGGTCCTGTCATTTTAGCAATGGGTTGTTCATTGTTTGATTTAGTCTTCTGTTGTTATTTTACTGGGATGTTCTTCACATTTGCCTTTAGTTTTGATGGGTACTATTCCTTTTCTCTGTCAAGAGAACATCTTTAAGTATCATTTGTAGGGCAGGTCTGAAAGAGTCATATTCTTTGAGCTTTACTGTGGAAGAATTTTATTTCATTTTAAAAGACAAATGAAAGCTTTGCTGGGCCGACAATTTTTTTTTTTTTTTTTAAGAATCTGGAATATGTCGTTCCATTCTCTTCTGGCCTGTCGAGTTTCCTGTGAGAGATAAACTGTGATTTTAATTGGCATTCCTTTATATATCAGTTGATTTTTTTTTCCATGTGCACATTTAAGCACCTTTTTCGTTTGTCCTATAGAACAGAGCTTGATTATCATTTGTCTTGGTGAAGATCACTTTTGGTCAACCCTATTGGGAGTTCTTTGCTCATCCTGTATTCTGTTTCCCAATTCTTTCTCCATATTAGGAAAGTTTCCCTTTATTATTTCATTAAATACATTTTTAAACCCAGCTTCTCTTTTTGTACCTTCTGGGACTCCCATAACTCTTATATTTAACCTTTTAATACTGTCTCTTAATTCTTGAATACACTTTTTAGCTTGACCCACCTCTGCTCCCAGCTTTTTGATTTTTCCCCCGGGTGACAAGAAATATGTTCCAATTCTGAGATTCTTTCTTCTGCCTCATTCATTCTGTTGTGGAGACTTTCCACTGAATATTTATTTTGCTCTATTGCATTTTTAATTTCCAGTAATTTGGCTGATTTTGTTTCAGTGTTGCTATTTCCTGTGTGATGTATTCCTTAACTTCATTGAATTCCTCTATGTACTTTTTGTTTTTGATAAGAAGTTTTATAACAAGTGTTTTGAAATCTGTGCCCCCCATTTTTCTTGATGTCTTCCTAGTTAACTCTGAGCTTGACAAAGGCTTTAGTTCCTTTGCACGGGAGTCTTCAGTAATATTCATTGTGCATTTATCTCTTCTTTTGCTCTTGCTCATTGTACTTCTGTCTATCAGATTTTTCTCCTTGGGGCAGGTTTCCTAGCTGTGTCACCCATAGGTTTGCAGTTCAGTTTTACTTATTGCGATTGGCATTCAGTTCTTTGTTTGCAGTCACTTGTGCCACTCCCTCCAGTGAATTTCAGGTCTGGACTCTTGTGTTAGACTTCCTGTGTTAGACCTTCTGTGATGCTATGCTGAGGCTGCCCTGTTGTCTGTACAGCCTTTCTCCCACTTCCAGTTTGAGCAGTTCCCAGGATTAGGGAGACACCAGGTGTCCTAAATAACTAGGTTGTTGGTGGTACTGATCTTGCTGGAACCTGCTGGCTGTTAGGTCTGAGGGCCACCCAAACTGATTTTCACCTGTTGGCTGCCAAAGTCAGTATTATTTTTCCTGTGGGACCAGTGCAATGCACAGAGGTGGAAGTAAATTTGTTTCCAGCTCAGCACATGCACAGCTCCCTTTTTTCCCTCCAGCCTCAGCCTTCACCACTCTGTACAAAATGGCACCTCATGTGCCACTGGTGGGGTTCTGGATTTACTTGCTGTTAGGTCTGGGGGCTGCCCAGATCTATTTTGTGTGGAACCTCTAAGATGCCACATCAATGCACTGCACTGTTAGAAATGAGTTTGTTTCCAGCTTAGTGCATATGCAGTCCCCTCCCACAGCCTTTGCTTTCCTACACAAAATGACACTTGATGCAGTTTTGTTGGGGTCTGGGCTGTGAAATCCACCCCGTTCCCACACAGCCTGTTTGGAATCTGGTGCCCTCTCTCTGCTCCTGGTGAAATCAAAGAAATCAGCAGGATGTTCAGTTCTTTGCCTGGGTTCACCTGCTAAGCTTCTGGTGAACTCCCCTTCCCACCTGGCTGCTGGTGGAGTTTAGATCTCTGCTGACTGCCATGGGAGAATCTGGCCACTGCAACACTACACCCTTGTCTCCACTGCTTTCCCGTATCCGGCAGTCTCCAGGTGCCTCTCTGCCATCGGCCTGTCCTCTCCTATTTCCTGGAATGTGTGCTCTCTGCTTCACCCTGGCTAATGATTCTCCATCTGTTTAAACATGTCCTTACTCTAATCCGCCATCTTGATCTCTCATGGAGTATTTCTAAATTAATAAAACTGTAGCTAAAAGATTTATTGTATCAATGGGAATCCATGTTGCTTAGAATCACTTGTTTCCACCCTTAGCTCCTGCTAAGTCTGTGTATTGGTAATTGTGCAGTGGCACAAAACCATAGGTATACGGGTACCCAAAGATATCTCTCTAGAAAAATCCCAGGGACAGGAATAAGCCCAGGACTTGAGGAATAAAGAAGACAGTGAGAAGAATAGGCAGGGAAGGATAACAATGATGGAAAGAATAATTAGGGGAAAAGGAAGGAGAAGCAATGACAAGATGCTAGTTTGTAGTGTACAATACAATAACATTTTTGTTAAATCTGTGACTGTTCTTTTTTTTTAAGATTTATTTTTTTATTGGAAAGTCAGATATACAGAGAGGAGGAGAGACAGAGAGGAAGATCTTCTGTCCGATGTTTCACTCCCCAAGTGAGCGCAACGACCGATGCTATGCCGATCCAAAGCCAGGAGCCAGGAGCCTCTTCCGGGTCTCCCACACGGGTGCAGGGTCCCAAGGCTTTAGGACGTCCTCCACTGCTTTCCCAGGCCACAAGCAGGGAGCTGGATGGGAAGTGGAGCTTAAGGGATTAGAACCAGCGCCCATATGGGATCCTGGGCATTCAAGGTGAGGACTTTAGCCGCTAGGCCACGCCGCCGGGCCCAAATCTATGAGTGTTCTAGCACTAGTATAGGTCTAAATCCTATAGCTCCCTGGAGTTATTCTGGGACTCCAGTTGCCACCCAGTCATCAACCAAGTGATTCAAACCATTTCAGGAAAATCCTGCTGACTTGTCAAAAATGAAATACAACATATTTTATTGGTATCTTAGAACATTAACATTTAGGAAGTAAAAATCTGGGGCTGGTGTTGTTGTATAGTAGATAAAGGTGCTGTCTATAAAGCATCCCATATAGGCATGTTCATGTTCATGTCCAAGCTACTCAATTTCTGATCAGACTCCCTATTAGTGGCTTTGGAAAGCAGTGGAAGATAGGCTGAGACCTTGGGCCCCTACACTCACGTAGAAGACCTGGAAGAAACTCCTGGCTCCTGGCTTCATCCTGGCCCTGTGGTGTCTGCTGCAGCTATATCGGGGATTGTAGCAATGGATGGAGGATTCTCTCTTTTTCTCTCTCTCTTTCTCTTCAGAACTCAGACTTTCAGATAGATGGATGGATATTTTTCCAAAATAATTTTTAAAAAGTAAAAATCATGCCCAGCACAGTAGCCTAGTGGCTAAAGTTCTCGCCTTGCACGTGCTGGGATTCCATTTGGGCGCCAGTTCTAATCCTGGTGGCCCCACTTCCCATTAAGCTCCCTGCTTGTGGCCAGGGAAAGCAGTCCAGGAGCCCGAAGCCTTGGGACCCTGCACTGGACGAGACTTCTCGCTTCTGGCTACGGATCAGCTCAGCTCCAGCTGATGTGGCCGTTTGGGGAGTGAATCATCGGACAGAAGATCTTCCTCTCTGTCTCTCCTCCTGTCTATATATCTGACTTTCCAATAAAAATAAATAAATCTTTAGAAAAGTAAAAATCTACTATCACAGATGAGTAGGCAAATTGCACATTGTTTGCATGGAAGAGAGTGGAACTAAACACCTTAGTTCCACTTAGAATCCATTCTATCAAAAACAGGATATTAGTAGCAAGCCATCTGAAACAAACAAATCAAACAAAACCCTGACCTACAGTGAGTATATCAAAGCTCCATGCAGGCTCAGTGACACATCATTAGCCTAGAAGGTGACAGCAAATGGTGTTCCCAGGGTTTTGATGCCTGTTATTGATAATCTTAAAAAACAAAACAACGAGCTACCCTTCTAGGAATCACTAAAGCTTCTGTCCCTGTTTCCTCTGTGGGACATTATCAAAAGGGATTTATTAAGCTCCACTGTGTTTAACATTGTGCTACGGGACATAGAGCATGCATCTAAGTCACTCTCCTAGTCTGCATAGACTGCATAGTCTCATTGGGAAAGCACAAATAACGGTATGGAACTACAGTAAGCAGTACAATGTAAAGGAACCCAGTGATAAATTGTGTGATATTAAGTGCTATAAGATTTCAGAGAAGAGATGAAAAGTGACCGATTTCGTCATCATTGTTTTCAGTAACTATTGATTATTGACACTTAACCTGCTCCAGGTATTGTGCTCAGTGCTTTACTTCTGTATCCTTTATTTCTTAGATTGGAGCTAAACGTGATGAAAGTAAGATTTCTTTTTTTGAGGTGGTGGAATTGTGTTAACATTTCATTGTTACTGGTTGAACAATTGTGTCAATTTACTGAAAGATATTTAAATTTTTCACTTATATTTCAATGAATCCCTACAAGAAGTAGGTATTATGATGCAGTGGGTTAAGCCACTGCTTATGATGCCAACAACCCCTTTCAGCATGCTGGTTTGAGTCCTGGATGCTCTGCTTCTAATCCAGCTCTCTGTTATTACACCTGGGAAGTAGTGGATGATGGCTCAAGTTCTTGATTCATGTCACCCATGTAGGGGACCGCCATGGAGTCCCTGGCTCCTGGCTTCAGTCTGGCCCAACCCTGATTGTTTCAGACTGTTTGGGAAGTGAACCAGCAGATGCAAGATCTCTCTTTCTCTCTCAAATAAATAAATGCATATTTAAAAGTTATGTATACCTCAGTGCAAGGACCTGGTCAGCCAATAGACCTTAGAAGGGTTTTCTCAACTCTGTTGCACCCAGACTGACAGTGTCTCGGAACTATCTAAACCAACTATCAAAACCACTCAAGTAACACCCTCAGGACATTCTTCCCCACATCTGGGTCTCTAAGGCATCATCAAATGACCATCCCCCATCTCCAGGTACTGATGTAGTTTGACAGCAAGGAGTGGTCCCCTCTCTTTCTCCCACTGCAGGAACAGAAGAAAAAGGAAAGGAAGTGAAACATTTATCTAGCCCACCTTCCTCCATACCTTGACCCTCCCCTCCCTACTCAGAGGGCTGCATAGGTATGCATCCCTCTCAACTATATAATCATTATTAAAAATAAAAATAAAAGTTATATGCAGGGCACTGACTTATGGATGGTAATCAAACTTTTGGAAGTGGATGAGACCATGTAAGACTGAGGGTGCTAAAACTTTCAGAACATTGACGTGTGAGCTATTCACAAAGCAGTTGTAGTGATCAGAAGGAAAACTAAGAACTTGCGTTGCTGGAAGCTAAGGAATGATTGTGTTTCCGGAAGTAAATGGATGATCTTTTATAAGAACTTGAGAGACAAAATCAATTTGAAGATTTGTTTTATTTGCAAGACAGTGATGAAAGGAGGGGAGAGAGAGAGGTAGAAAAAAAAAACAAATAAAAACAAAACACACTTCCATCTGCTGGTTCACTTTCTACATGGCCACAATGGCTAGGACTGCTCCCAACCAAAAGCAGCATCATGAAACTTCATCCAAATCTTCTATGTGTGTGGCAGGGGTCCAAGCACTTGGGCCATATTTTGGCTGCTCTCCCAGGCTATTAGCTAGGAGCTAGTGGAAAGTGGAGCAACTGGCGTTCAAATTACAGCTCATAAGGGACGGCTGATATCAAAAGCAGTGGCTTAATGTAGTGCAGCACAGCACCAGCCCTGAGACTTAAAAGAAGCCAGCCAAAAGGTTGAAACTGATTGAAGGACAAACATGGGAAGATTCATCCAGCGAGGGCTCCCAACAGGTGGGAGATGATTTGCAGAGTAAAAGTAGGAAGATGAATTTCCTAAAGCAAGAGAGATACCACTTCCTTGTAGTAAAAGAGAAAGAAGATGGTTCAAGCTGCACGTATGTTTGTTGGTTGGGTTGCTGTGAAAATTTGAGGGAAATCTCTGTGAAGAAGAGAAGTAAAAGCATATGCTGTAATTTTACCGTGAATGAATAGAGAAGTAATGGGATTGGAATTGTAAGGACTATCATGATTTGAATGAGCTACTGTGGAGATGTGGAGAGAGCTGTTAAGAAAATTAAGTAGAAAACTTTGAGAGCTTGCTTGTATCCTAACACAGTGAATTTAAAGAGGAACAAATCTGTGCTGTATGCCCTCTTCCTGATGACTTTTTGTTTACTTTATTGTTCTTTTCCAATTTCTTAAATTGAATCATTAGTTCATTTGTTTTCAGACTTTATACATTTTTCTAATTAGAGTTTACATTTTGGTGTTAGTGTGTGCACTTTCATTCTTTTCTATTAAATTAACAGTTTCAGTTTTGATTGTCTCTTTGATTCCAGGATGGCTTGGGTGTATTATTTCCAAGTGGCTTATGGATTTGGGTATTCATTTTTTTGTTATTTTATTTTATGAAAAATTGCAGAGTAATGCTGAGATGATGTGCTATCATTCTTTCAGATGTACCTATGTTATGTTGTCCTTTGTGGCTAAGGACATGAATAATTGTGTTTATATTTTGTGTGAATTGCAAAGTTAAAATATAGGTGTTACAGAGTTTTATTGTTTTTCTCAAATCTATATCCTTGGCTTGCTTGTTTTTTTCTTTTGTCACTTTGCTATAAATTTATCTTTTCTCTTATAATTTCTCCTATTTTTAAGAGTATTTGTTTCCTAAAAGCAAAATTGACTGCAAAACAAAACCATGTTTTTAAAACTGTTGATACATATTGTCAATAATCTTTATTTACCAAGACAATCTCTTTTACTAGAGTACCAGGAAGCATACAGGGCTTTCCTGTTTTGCTTCAGTGTGCTGCTGGAGAATTCTACTGAATTCAGTCACCTACAACCAACCTTTTTGGTCATCTGTTTCAGAGAAAAAATCTTGGCTGCCGGACAGTAGTTGAGAGCAGGGTCTCCCACTGGGCTAGCAGTAGGGCTGACAGAAGTGATGGATGTCATCCAGTGGGTCTAGGATTCCTGTTATGAGGAAGATTGTTGAGACTTTAGTACTTATACTTGCTTCAGAAAAAAAGGTCAGAGAAATCAACAGCAATTTTGAGTGAGCACTTTGCACATCTCCATGTTGGACTTAAGTAGTTCCCTCTACAGTTAGTACTGCCCCTCCTGAGTTTCTTGTTTTGTAGTCTTTACCTTTTTTTCTCTCTCCAGTTCTTGAGACATGAAATTCACAATGCTGTGTGAGTGAGTGAAAATCGTGTTGCGATCTGTGTTTGCATTATGAACCTAAATTCCCTGAAGGTAGAATTTTAAGTATCGTTAATTAGGATTTGTGAAGTGCATAGTCTTTTCTTTTTCTTTTTTTTTTTTGTTACAGTCATTAAAATATACATGGTATTTGAAAAAAATCAATGTTATAAAGTCTTCATCATTAAGTACTCAATACAGAAAAATTAGCTGTGAAGTTTAAATATGGATCATACATCAGGTGGATGTTATTAAGACGTTATTTTAATTGTGATTATGCAATAAAAGAGCCTTTTCCTTTTTAGATAAAAATGGAAGTATTAGGGATCAAATATAATGTCTTGAATTTGCATTAAGCATACTGCTGCAGAAAAGGCAAGGAAGAGATAAAACAAGTGTTGGAAAATGTTGATGGGTTTTGAAACTGGGGAATGCTCACCTGGGCTTTTCTCATAGTCTCTATTTTTAAATATATGTACACAATTTCATAATAATGTGCTTAAAATGGTAATAGTGACAAGTTGTCACTGCAACCAGTCAAAGAAGCCAAAATGTATGAAGAAAACATTTAAAATGTTTCCATTCCCCTCTTTTTCTAGTTAAAATTCATGGCTTAGCTTAATTTCTGTCTGTCAAACCCATGTTTATAGAAGCCCTGTACTCCCACTCTCAGGTTTGAATAGATTTTCTCCCAAGTCCAATTAATCTTCCTCTGGGTCCCATTGTTTGAAGATCCTCAGTGAGGATACTGTGACAACAGGAAAAGGCCCAGGTGTGAGAATGGCACCACACTGGTGTCTAGAGACAGCCCACAAGGAGGTGGCTTCAAGTACAAGTGTCCTTTATTAGCAAATATAGTTGGGATCTTGTTCTGAGGATGTGAGATCTGGACTAGGTAAGAAATTACAGACCTTACAGAAATTACAATGAGAATATTACTGCAGTGGATTCAGATCAAAGTAACCAAGGAAGTTAGCTTTCCCTCTCCAGTTAAGGGTAATCCAACCTCTTCAGTTCTAGGTGAGATTAAGAAGAGTGGTTTTATCACAATTTGATGGAATGGGACTTATATTTGAGTAATAACTTAAGTATTACCATTTTGGGAAAAAATTTTGTGTATATGGATATGCATGCAAGTTTAAGTTCTATCTCAGGCAACAAATTATTATGCAGGTATCAGCTATCAATGATAATCCATCAACAATTGAAGTGTAGCAATCCTATTTACAGTAAGATGAGTAAGCAGATATGAGTCAAAACCTGAATTGCAACTTTCTGGAAAATAGATGTATACAAGGCAAGCCACTTGGAGTTGGGGAAGCACAAGGAAGGAATTCAATATTTATGTAACTTGCACTGTGGTCCAGGTAGTATGTTAACAACATTATCTCTGTTTTGTGTCTCACAACCATTTGTGAGATAAAGTCATGTTGTTTGTATTTTACTGGACAGAAAGAGGTGTTAAGTAACTTGTCCGAGGCCGCTCAGCTAGTTGAGTGTCAAAGCTGAAATTTAGACTCAGACCTACATGACTTCACTAGCAGTCTGCTTCTTTCCAATCTGCTCACTTGGTTTCTGGGGGTAAAAGAAAGATTTGGAGAAGTGGAAACTTAGCATGTATACACACCCACTCACACACACCCACATATAACTTAATCCACGAAGGAAGCAGCTGAACGGCAGGGTCATTCTGATGGTTAGAATGGAACCTGCGTAATCTGGAGTCCTCGCTGTGGAGTTAGGAATATCGCTTGGGTTGCAACTCTGTCACTTGCTAGGTTATATTACTTGGATAATTCCCTTTATTTCTCTAAATCTCAGCCTGTTTATCCACACAATGCATACAGAAGGACCTGCAGTATCTATTTCATAGGCATGTGAAGATTACGTATAGAGATTGTTGTACTGAAGGCACTGTTTAGGCTAAAATGGTTATACATTTGTAATCTTTTTAAACAATAGTGAAGTACTAAAATGATCAGCTCTTTGAAATTTCTCGACAGGTTGGGATTCCTTCCTGTTTGCTGTTGTGTTTTCTGTAGAAGCTGCTGGGCTACTGGAGGTCCCAAAGCGGGTTACTGAATCCTGAGCCACAAGCAAAACTAAGAACCCAAAACAAATCATATTCTGTGCCTTCCCCTCAGATTATCACCATTTACATATAGATAAATCAGATTATGGGTAACGTCAAGGACAGATCCATAAGGGAAAAAGAAGCCCTAAAAGTGTTGGGAGTGGAAGATAAAGACCTACTACTGCTTTGCTGTGGTGACAGTGGAGAGATTATGAATCATAGTTATTACAGACACATAAATGCCATAATGTGGCACCCATCAGAATCCTTGTAAATTTGGTGTATGCTCGGGACACCTCAAACTCTAGAAATACTAGCACAATACTACATTATTGCTATTGTGACAATGGCACCCTTCTCTCCTGTCAGTATCACAGGCAGACTAATGAGTGAGTTCCTTGCTCTATAGAGCAGAGACTGAACTTGGAAGGTACCCATTCATCAGTGCATTAATGAGTGTTTTAATAAGCCTCTAGTGTATAGAACACCACTTTGCTTGTAGCTCAGCCTAGAGAACAGATGGACTCCTCTCCCTCAGGGAGCATCATCGAGGAGATGAAACCTGAATACTGTGCTGGTATTATGCTTTTGTGAGTAAGGGAATGTGTCAGATATCTTTCTTGCTTACACACCTATTTCTTCTGGGCTCAACCTAGTACCTTTCAGACTCTGTGCCTACTGTGAGGGGTGAGGGATTGTGTTAATTATGGGGAGATCCCAGAGTAGAAAACAAGAGGCTAACATGCTCAGGCCAGGCAGATTCCTTCCTAGCCAAGGAGGTGCAATGCAATCAGCCTTTTACGAGAAGTTAGCAGGTGATCTCCTTGCTGACACTGGCCTTCTGCCATGACTGAAGGGAGTAGGTGATGGTATGATTCCTGATAGGAAGAGAAGCCACATCCCTTTGGAGGCGTAGTGAACCCTGTCCTGCAGTGTGCAGGTGAACTGCATTTGAGGATGAGGTCTGGGTTCTTGGATGTGGAAGGAAGACTCCAAAAAGAGACATGGAAATCTCATGGCCAATCAACTCATCACTCAGTATGTTCCAGAAAGCAAGAAACTACATTTAAAAACAGAATATAAATAAACCACATGATAAAATAGTGCTCGTTGCTTCGACAGTCACAGAGGATAGAATAGTTATGGCAATAGTAGTCACTGTTGTCATCATCATTATAGTAGCAGCAGTCAAAACAAAGCAAAACATCATGAACCGTTATCAGAGAATGTATTAGGTGATTTATTTAAGTTATGTCATTTGATAAAAATGTACAAATTCTAAGAAGCTTAGTATTGTCCTCATTTTGCAAAGAAGAAACTTGGAACATTTGGCTAAAACCAGACAGGCTGTTTGTCAGTAAGCAGTAGAACCTAGCAGTTAAACTGGGACTGTCTGACTTCAAAGCCCATATTTTTAACTATTTTCAGTTTTTGATTCAGCAATGATACACTCCCAACACAGGACTCCCAAGACATTAACAGTATTTATGGAAAATTTTTAAAATATTTATTTATTTTTATTGGAAAAGCAAATATAAAGAGAGAAGAAGAGACAGAAAGATCTTCCATTGATTCACTCCCCAAGTGGCCTCAATGGCCAGAGCTGAGCCAATCCAAAGCCAGGAGCCAGGAATTTCTTCCAGTTCTCCCACACGGGTGCAGGGTCCCAAGTCTTTGGGCCATCCTCCACTGCTTTCCCAGACCACAAGCAGGGAGCTGGATGGGAAGTGAAGCAGCTGGGACTTGAACCTGTGCCCATATGGGATCTTGGGCCTTGCAAGGTTAAGGTTTAGCCACTGAGGAGCCATTGTGCCAGGCCCCTTGAATTTTTTTTCCTTAGGACCTCTACTCTTGGCCTGGCACAGTAGCGTGGTGGTTATGATCCTCGCCTTTAACGCGCCAGGATCCCATATGGGCACCAGTTCTAATCCCGGTGGCCCTGCTTCCCATCCAGCTCCCTGCCTGTGGCCTGGGAATGCAGTCGAGGACAGTCCAAGACTTTGGGACCCTGCACCCATGCGGGAGACCTGGAGGAGTCTCTTGGCTTCGGATTGGCTCAGCTCCAGCCATTGCAGCCGCTTGGGGAGTGAAACATCGGACAGAAGATCTTCCTCTCTGTCTATCCGCCTTTCCAATGAAAAATAAACAAATCTTAAAAAAAAAAAAAAAAGAACCTCTACTCTTACACACACACGTCTTTGTCTCTAGCAGCTTCCAATCACATATCGCACCAGGATAACCAGGATAACCTCATCGCTGCCTTTCCCCCTTTGACTTTTTCCCCATAGAAACTGCTTTATTCTGGTCTACTTCCTGATTCCTAAGGTAGTTGGGATTCCTGGAAATGGTTTCAAGACATCTTTATGACATAGTCAGAGAGATGAATATTTCCTGTTGACACCCTCGTACAGAATTCTTCAGGTTCTTGGGGCTGTTTGCCTGTACTTCTCTGTATTGTTTCCCTGTGCCTCATTCCTCCATGCCTTCTCATTTCATTCCTACAACTTTGAAGCTATATAGATTCTTTTAGTTGTCTTTAGTCTTCATGTGGGCCCTTACTGCTTCTAGTAACCATCTATCTTTTTTGAATGTGGAACTAGGTTTTAAGGCTTTTTTTTTTTTTTATCCAAGGTTGCCTGGCTAGGAAAGAATAACTTCTTTTCTCAGAACAGCACCCGTCTTGACCATAAGTGTCGGGGTGAGGATTTCCCTGGCCTTCCCAGTGGAGATTCCTGGCTCTGTCTGCATACAGAGAAAATTTAGATGCTGAATCAGTCTCCCACAGAGACCTTGGGGAGACGTGTTTATGTCAAACTTGTGTAGAGAGTGGTCCCCACAGTCCATTCTGAAGCTGTCTTTTTTTTTTTTTAAGATTTATTTGTTTTTATTGGAAAGTCAGATATACAGACAGGAAGAGAGACAGAGAGGCAGATCTTCCGTCTGATGATTCACTCCGCAAGCATCCACAATGGCTTAGAACTGAGCCAATCTAAAGGCAGGAGCCAGGAGCTTCTTCTGGGTCTCCCACACGGGTGCAGGGTCCCAAAGCTTTGGGCCATCCTCAACTGCTTTCCCAGGCCACAGGCAGGAAGCTGGATGGGAACTGTGTCTGCTGGGATTAGAACTGGTGCCTAGGGGTCCCAGGTATGCAAGGTGAGGACTTTAACCACTGTGCTATCGTGCCAGGCCCAGAAGCTGGGCTTTCCTCTCCCCTTCTCTAATTCCATAGTTGAAAAAGGTGGCTTTAGAAAAAAAAATCTCTAGACTGGGAAATAGTAGGGATGGGTTCTGGTACTGATTCTGCTATCTACTAGCTGTGTAGATTTGGGCAGAGCATCTGTGCATACCTTTGTAACACTCCGCCATATTGGATCCTCATGATCACATTGAACTATTAGATTCACAAAGGCAGTGGCCATGGCCTTGCAACATTCATTCCAGAAACACTAGCTCCTTACCTGGTTCATCTTACCCCCTCTATTGTGTATTTCTACATTTCTGTGGGAATAAATTTTCTAAAATGTAAGACCCATCATTTTACTTCCCTAGTACAAACACTTCAGTGACTATCTGCTATCCGAGTCACAGTACCAAATATCGGGGTCCCTCGTCCCGCGAGCAAGACCCCAATACAGTAAAGATTCTTTAAAAAAGTTTATTGGTCAAGACTTCAAGCGTTGTGTCAAAGTGAAAGCAGTTACAGCACTTGTAAGATTTATTACAGTAAAGCAAAAGCAGCCTAGTGCTAGCTAGCAATAGCCTTGAAGCGATAGCGATAGCTCTAGCTCTAGCCTTGAAGCGCGCCTGGTGGAATCTCCTCATTAACTATTTTTCACCCAGACCTTTTTACATTACACAAACCAATCCATACACAGTTCCTCACATCATGTGGTAAGCACACCAATCATGACTTAGGTCACATAGCTTCCCTGCGTGCTGGCCCAATCCTCAGTAACTTCCCAAAACCTGTTTACCACCTTTGTGCCACGAAGCAATGGTCAACAAGCGCCATCTTTGAGGCGCAGCTCCGCTCTCCACAAGTGACTATTCAGTACCGCTAAGATGAAGTTTCATAGGATCCATCATGATTTGGACTCTATCCTTCCTACTCTAGCATGCTCTTCTGTCACCTGCACGCTGTACTTTGGTCCACAAATATTTGCACATGTTTCTTTCTTGGGCCAGGGATGGGGAACACAGCTGTGGGTATGGCACTTGTCCTGCCAGTACTTACACTCCTTACCTTTCTTCTAACTATCGATTGACACTCAAGACTCAGCTCGGAAATCCTCCCATCCCAGGAAGCCATCACTCCTGCCTCTATCCCCAACTCCCTTTATTTGTTCAGGTAATCCCCATCAGGGTACCCAGAGCAGTTTTTGCATACTTTCATCATAGGATTTCTTCCTTAAAGAAGATGTGTTTCATTTATTTGGGAGGCAGAATGAAAGAGAAAGTGAGGGAGAGAGAAATAGATTTCTTTCATCTGCTGGTTTATTTCTCAAATGGCTATAATAGCAGAGGTGAGGTCAGGAAAAAGCCGGGAGCCAGAAACTGCATCCTTGTCTCTCACATGGATAGCAGGGATCCAAGCACTAGGCCCATCCTCTACTGCCTTCCTAGGAACATTAGCAGGGAGCTGGATCAGAAGCGGAGCAGCTTAAATTTCAAATAGCAATTCAGCATAATATTCAGGTGTCACAAATGGCACCTTCACTTGCTGTACCACAACGCCGGCCCCAATTGTACTTCTATGTATTGCTTTGTCTCCCCACTGGAATAAATTCTGCTGCAAGTACTGTGTCATATACAATTGTTTTATACCCAGCACATGATTTGCATGATAGAGGGGAAAAAATGATTGAATAAACACTACCCTCTGGTGGCTATCTGTTGTAAGTGCACTCTTATCGTAAGGGTGAGTGAACAAAGTGCCACCAATTGCCTAGCTAAGAATGATCGCTTTCTGTTGATGTTGAGAAAAGAAACATTACAGAATGTGTGGTCTCCAAGGGCCAACATTGCTATACAAACATGTCTTTCAGTACTTCAGAATTTAGCAAGCAGTGTTTGAATGACATATCAGTTCTTTTGAGTAATTGTGTAAATAAAAAAATGCAAGGGAAATTTGTGCCGTGTAATGAAAAAAATTGACATGATTAAGTTGTCCGTCTGTCTGGGGTTGGTTGGTTCCAGGACTCTTTCAAAAATAACAAAATCTAAGTCTAGGTATGCTCAAATTTCTTTCTTTTTTTTTTTTTTTTACACTTTTTAAAAATTCTTATTTTCTGTTTTACAATTTTACCGGTATAGGACTTCCTCCCTCCCCCACTTGCCTTCTTTCCTCCTCATTGTCCCCTGTGTTTTACGGTAATACAGTCCCTCAGCTGTACTCTTGACTCCAGCGTTCGGGTTTTCACATGGGTTATGACACTGTAGGGATAAGCAGTGATAGAGTGTCTGGCATTTTTTTTTAAACAACTGGTTCTCATTCTTTCTTTTATTTAAGATTTATTTGTGTTTATTGTAAAGTCAGATATATAGAGAGGAGGAGAGACAGAGAGGAAGATCTTCCGTCCATTGATTTTACTTCCCAAGTGACCGCAACAGCTGGTGCTGCACCAATCTGAAGCCAGGAGCTCGGAACTTCTTCCGGGTCTCCCACATAGGTGCAGGGTCCCAAGGCTTTGGGCCGTCCTCGACTGCTTTCCCAGGCCACAGGCAGGGAGCTGGATGGGAAGTGGAGCTGCTGGGATTAGAACTAGCACCCACATGGGATCCTGGTTTGTTTAAGATGAAGACTTTAGCCGCTAGGCCACCACACTGGGCCTGAGAGTCTGGCATTTTGTTGTCTGGGTATAGTTAGAAGTTTTATTGCGAGCCTACTTTTATTCAGGAGTAGAGATATAACCTAGGCACATCCTCCCATGTGCTTTAAAACATCTGTAGATTATTTACAATATTTAATACAATGTAAATGCCATGTAAATACTAGTCATACTTTATTGTTTAGGGAACAATAGCAGGAAAAAAGTGTATATGTTCAGTCCAGACAATATTTTTTTTCTGAAATTTTTATGTGTGTATGTATTTATTTGGAAGGCAGTGACAAAGAAACACACACAGAGGAGAGAGATTCTGTGCACTTGCACACCCCCCAAAATGTTCCTAACAGCTACAGGTGGGTTAGGCAAAAAATTCCGTGTTTGTCTCCCGCAGGGGTGCAGGGTCCCAAACATTTGTCCATCTTCTACTGTTTTCCCAACTATATCAGCAGGGAGCTGGATCAGAAGGAGAACTGTCAGGACTTGACCCGGTGCTCTTGCGAATGATGCTGGCAGCTTTACTCACTATGCAACAATGCCAGTCCCCACAGTTGTTTTAGTGTTTTTATTATTATTATTATTATTATTACATCTTTATTGTAGAACCAACACACTTTCTTCCATTTAAAAAAGACTAGTTATTGAGCACCTTCAGTGTACCTACCAAATACGATTGTGGATGTTGAAGATTCAGCAGTGAAGAGAACAAAGCAGTTTTTACATTCTAGTCAGAGGAGACATAATTCAACAATTAAGTATTTTTATTAGGCAGCCTAAATGATACGGGAGAAAGGTAGGCACACGGTAGGGTATGTGTGCCCGTGTCTGTCAGCAGAAGAGAGAGAGAGAGAATGCCTTTTGACCAAAGGCCTGAAATGTGCTACTTAAAGCTTCAGAAAATTACAGAAATTTCCGTTTTCCAGGGCTGCCTAAAACTAGTGGGGACGTCAGGAGGGTTTTATTTAAAAAAAAAAAAAGTTTTTTTTTTTTCCTCTTGAAATAAATTTGACATAGAAATGACTAGACTAAAAACAGTTACCGCATGCTATTGGCCTAAATGTTCCACAAGTGCTGTTTTACCTGACCTCACTGCCATTAAGTGACAGTGAACCCCCAGCCTCCCGCAAGTTTCAGCAGTTTTTACATGTACCCACACTTAGATCGTGTGTGGGCTGGTGTGCTTCTGCTAATTTTCTCTCACGTATAGGTGCTTGTAATCACCACCAGACTTGGCACAGCATTACATCATCACAAAGACTTCCTCGCACTGCCTCTTTAGAGTCTTGTCTGTCCCTCTTGCTCCCGCTGGTCTATTCCTTAGCAACCATGCTTTTGTCATTCCTACTGTGCTATTTAAGTGGAATCATACGTTATGTAAAGCATTGTGATTTGCTTATGACACTCATCTTAATTCTTCTGAGATTCAGTGCAATAGGTGTATAGTTCAGTATAATAGGTGTATTGTTTTTTTTTTATTTTTTAATTGTGGAGTATTCTTCCACTGTTTGGGTATTGCAGAATTTGTTCATCAGTGACCTAAATAAAAAATTTTTCCCCCTGTTTTTGGCTAATTCAAAGAAAACTGCTTGGGACCATTTAGGTAAGCTTTTCTGTCTGTGTGTATTTTTAGGATGAAGACTGGAGAGTTTTATAGCTTCAAAGAGGTAAATAAATGCTGGCTGTAGACTTGCCTTGCCATTCATTGCTATGACATTGGATACGCCTTTCTCAGGCCTTGTATAAAGTGAGGATGTGGGACTCAGTGACCTCTTGTTTTTGTCCAGATGCAATAATTCCATGATTCTGAAGTGATATAGGGTGGAGATTTAGGCCTCATTTCATGTCGACTTTATAGCAATTTACACTAAATGCCAGATGGGAAACCTCAGTCATATCTTTTTTTTCTCTTTTGTTTTATTTTAAATAGTTATCTTACATGCAAAAATCTTATGGAAAGAAGGCAATAACGAATCCTAAGGCTATACAGATTTGTTGGTCTGATACCTGAGGAGACAGAACTCCAAAACCAACCTGGAGCTGGCAGATGGCCTAGTCATTAGTTAGTAAGCCATGTGCAGTATATGGAGCGCAAGTGTCTTCATTCTCTCTGTATTATTTTTTGTTAGCAGACTCAGGGTAAAATAAACATGGGATATATACATATGCATATACACATGTATGCACTATTTTCTGAACGTCACATAATATGCACTTCTATTCCATGTATATTTTTTTCCTAAAAACAAGGAGATAGCACAAAATATTGGTGAATCATTAACTCTAGGGAATGTGATTTTCTTGCAAGGCAACTCTAACAGGGGGGAAGTGTGTGTGAGCACAGCCTCTCTCCATCTATCTCGGTCTCGGTATCTCTCACACACATTCAGTAGTTAAAATTCACAGACACGAGCCATACTGCCTAGGTGCAAATCCTAACTCTGCCATTTGCTAGCTGCACGACTTCGAGCAAGTTACGTTAACTTATATATTTCTATTTCTCCTGTTGAATGGGAATGATAATAACAGTGTCTGTCTGGCAGGATCCATGGAAGAACATGAATCAAAATATAGGCATCAGTTGTTAGCATGTGGTGAGCACTATACAAGTGTTCCCTATTATATATTCTTCTCACAGCTGAAGCTGACAGGAAACGTGTCTTGCAGTCAGCATGAAGCACTGAATCCAACTCACTGAGATTGTTTATGCTTCGAGAGATGGTGTGGCTGCCACCTCCCCATCTATACCACTTTTCTGACTTCAAACATCTGTGTCCCACACACCTGTCTTCCACCAATGTCTCACCCTCCCCACTGTCAGAAAATAAATAAATGAAAGAAAGGAGGCATCAGAGGTCATGGATTGCTAAATTGAGCCTTAGTAATTTTTGTGCTCTCTAAGCTGCAGCTGTTTCAGAACAGGGGACTCAAGTCCTATTAATAGCTTCCCACATTCCTTATTCCTTTAATTGACCACCTTCTCCAAAATGGAACAAACAAAAAGGCCATTTTTTTTTCGTTCTTTCTTTTTTTATTATTATATTTTGACAATCCTTACATAGTTAATTAGGGTAAAAAGGTTCAAGGGCTATAGGGAAGTGGGTAAGACTATTATTTCCATATTGTTTCCTTCATGTATCTGAGGTAAAGAGGGATATTGAGGGAGAAGCCCCACCCAGTTTCCCACCCACCCCAAGTCCCGGATGTGGATCATGCTCTGAGATACTTGCTCAAGTGGTTTTGATAATTCACCAGTTATGAATCACTGCCAATCTCGCCACTCCAAGCACGATGAAGTCGCTGAAGAATCCACTGATTGACACAGTCCATCATAGGGTCCCCATTTGTCCAGTATTTCGCTGCCGACAAATAGCTGAGGTGGTTGATTGACTTGTTCTGTCTTATCATGGTTAGGGTTCTGAGTCCGGCATTTCGGTTGGGGATATCCTCAAAGAAATTTTGAGGTATTCCCAGTCCAGGTTCTTGTGTGTTTTAGCAAGCACAGGGCCCGGCACAGTCCATCGCCCCGATCACCTGGTGGTTGCAACTGCTGGGTTGGTTCTGTTTCCATCTATGTCTTCCACTGGGACCAATGGGTGTTGCAATCCAGCCTGGTTCTGACAGCACACACTTGGCCCTCAACAGCTGATTCTTTGTCTTTTTTTTTTTTTAATTTATTCTCATGTTATTTAAAAGACAGACAGAGAAAGAGAGCGTGTGAGTGAGCGCATGCTATCTGTTGCTTCACTCTCCAGACATCTGCAAAGCCAGACCTGGGCCAAGTTGAAGGCAAGAATTAGGAACTCAGTCTGGGTTCCCCACGTGGGTGACAGGAGCACATGTACTTGAGCTGTCACCTGGTGCCTCCCAGGGTGCTCATTAACAGGAAGCTAAACTATGAAGTGAAGCCAAGGGCCCCCGGCACAGTAACCTAGCAGCTAAAGTTCTCGCCTTGCACACGCCGGAATCCCAGTTCCCTGCTTGTGGCCTGGGAAGGCAGTGCAGGATGGTCCAAAGCCTTGGGACCCTGCCCCTGTGTGGGAGACCTGGAAGAGGTCCCAGGTTCCTGGCTTTGGATCAGCTCAAATCCAGCTGTTGTTACCATTTGGGGAATGAATCAATGGACAGAAGATCTTCCTCTCTGTCTCTCCTGCTCTATGCATATCTGACTTTCCAATAGCAATAAAATAAACCTAAAAAAAAAAAAAAGTAGAGCCAGGTGGCCACCAGCTCTGTAGTATAGCAAGTGAAAGCTGCTTCACTTCTGATTCAGTTCCCTGCTAATGGCGCTGAAAGGGAGTGAAGATTGCCTCAAGTCCTTGGGCTCCTATACCCATGTGTGAGACCCAGAGGACGCTCCAGACTCCCAGTTTCTGACTGGTCTACCTCCTGTGGTTGTGGTCATTTGGGGAGTGAGCCAGTAGGTAGAAAATCTCTCTGTTTCTCCTCTCTGTTGCTTTGCCTTCAAATAAAAATAAAGTTTTTTTTTAATAGAGGGCCTGGCGCAGTAGCCTAATAGCTAAATCCTCACCTTTCATTCACCGAGATCCCATGTGGGCACTGTTTTGTGTCCTGGCTGCTCCACTTCCCATCCAGCTCCCTGCTTGTGGCCTGGGGAGGCAGTCAAGAATGGCTCAAAGCCTTGGGAACCTACACCTACGTGGGAGACCCAGAGGAATTCCTGACTCCTGGTTTCCGGCTTTGGATCAGCTCAGTTCTAGTGATTGTGGCCCCTTGGAGAGTAAATCCGTGGATAGAGGATCTTTCACTTTGTCTCTCTCTCTCTGTAAACCTGACTTTCCAATAAAAATAAATAAATTAAAAGAAAAAAAAAAGAAGTGGAGCCAGGACTTGAACTTACACTCTTGGATATGGGACAAAGGCATCCTAAGCAGTGTCTAAACTGGTTCACCAAATGCTCACCCTGCTTTTCGTTATTTTAATGTAAAACTAGTAGGACTTTTCCAGCAGCACTACAATGTTTTGCTTTAGAAAGCAGAAAAGAATATTGTTTCTTCTCTTCTTCAAGACATCTGAATATTCCCCTTACAACAGGACTGACATGCCGGACATGGTGGTGCTGGTGGTGTGTGTGTGCGAGAGAGAGAGAGAATTATCTGAGTTAACAACTTAGCTTTTATGGTGCCACAAGAGTGCTATGTCTGCTTTATAAACCTTGTGTGTTTTTTTGTTTGTTTTTTCAGTGTGTCATTATAAGAAAGTAATGAATTCCTTGCAGCTTGGTTAGGTGACATGACTATTCATAATAGCTTTTTGGTAATTCATCAAATATCTAACTTACCTCTCACTTTTCCTTCACATATACTTTGCACAGAAAACAACTGCAGGTGTGAATAAAGCCCAGCTCAGCCTCTTTACCCTGATTTTATGGAATTTGAGAAGATGGGGTGGTTCACCTGAGTAAAACTAAGCCAAAATAGATAGCAGGGAATTTGTTTTGTCCTCCCACTCTAGGCCTGAGCTTTTCTTTCTCAACTTGGCTCTTAAATAAAGTTACTGAACCAATGCCTGTGGCTAGGCCATACCAAAGCTAGGGATAAGGAGCTTCAGTCTGTATCTCCCATGTAGGTGCAGAGGATCAGGGACTTGACCATCTTCCATTGCTTTCCCAGGCCCATTAGCAGGGTGGTGGGTCAGAAGTGGAGCGTACAGGACTCAGCCAGTGCCCACATGGGATGCCAGTGTTGTAAACTGCAGCTTAATCCATTATGCCATAACACAGGCTCCTGGGGCAATTTTTTTTTTTTAATCAGTGCATATGAGGGGTTTTTCAGAAAGTTCATGGAAATACATATTCTGGAAAGACTATGCATAGATTTCAACTTTTTGTCATGAAGTAAGTTTATCTCTTAATTCCATTTTCTCAGATTTTAAAACACTTTGGCATCTGCAATCTCTGTTTCTAAGCCTGAAGAGCAAATTTTAGAGCCTTCTAACTTCCTATCTAGTATTCCACAGGACTGATGAATATGATTAAGAGGGGATTCAACTGGGGATGTTTCCCATGAGGGTGTTAGAATTGGTAATAAAAGACCCATACAGTGAGCATATGGGAGATCTCCAAAACAACTACCAAGTAAGCTTCCTGAAAGGAGCTTTTTCTTGAAATTTTGTGACTTGTGTCTGGTGAGCTCCCACATATCTAGTTCTTTGTAGTGGGCAGCAATGTGATTTTTTTTTTTTCATCAGAGGACTTGTGTATTTGCACCAGGAAAGGGTGGAAATTAGGGAAGAGCAAGTCTTATTCTGTAGTAACCTTTGGGTTGGAAGGTAGGATAGAACTTCAAGAACTAGAGTAAGATGGGCAGTTGGAAGGAATTATGCAAATCCGATTCTTGCACCATCTGAGAAGAAAGTAACAGACTATGAAGCAGAGAAGAGGACCTGGAAACTTCCCAGGGAGGCCTATTTATTTTAGTGTCAATGTCTTGGAAGACTGAGGCTAAGATGTTTTAGTCTTAAGTATCACAAATTGCCTCTTTGTGGGGTGCGTGGGTTTATACAGGTAGGTTGCCAAGATTGCCTTTCTGGTATTTTTAAGAAAGAGGCATTTTCCCTCCCCCCAAAGACAGAAAGCCACATAACCAAATCCACTAATGCAAAACACAGAGCAAAGGTCAAGACAAGAGCTGGAATCTTCCATCACCCATTCACTCCTTCACCCACCCAACTAACCCAGAACATTTATCAAGATAACTTCAGTTATTTTGAACTAAAAGTTAATAAGTAAGTGCAATACCTCATGGCCTTTTTAAAACACAACTGCAAGCAAGGAAAATACCAGGGATTACAAGGGCCTTCCAAGTAATTTGAGATGTTTTAATTCACATCATGAAGACCGTTTTTCCCCGGAGTATTTCCTGTTTGGAAAACTCTTAAGGACCCTGCTCTTTTGGATTGCTTCTTGACATGGAAAAATTTATTTTAATGTCACTGCTTTACCTTCAGTTTGAGCTTTTTTGCCTCTGGAGCCAGCTTTTCTGCTCTACTAGTTGTACTTGGTTATTTTATCTTCCCATGTTGTGTCTGTCCAAAACACCCTTTCGCATACAGCTCTTTCATTTTGACCTACATCTTTCTTTGCAAAAATGTATTTACTAGATTATATATTTTTGATATTTGGCATGTTTTTGTTTTTGTTCTTTTGCTGTGCCAAATCAATCCAGGATTTTTTTTTAGTGTTTGTTGGATGTAAAGCATTGTGCCAGTGGGAGGAACAAGTTGGCCTAGAGCTGTTCCTCAAGAAGCTGTTTATCTGAGCAAGGAAATGCTTCTCATGTTTGACCTTTCCTTTCTATTCCTATTATCCTTCTCTAGGATACTCACGTCACAATAGCCTTCTTAAATCATTCTCAAATGCACCATTGCCTCTATCAGAATAATCCTACTTTATTTCTTTTTTACAAAAGTATAAACTATGACTATTCTCAAAAATATTTTTCAGAAATACTATAATGCCTAAAGAATAAAATGTTATCTCATCTGCTTAGTTTGGAATCTCCCTTCTTCCCACCATTTTATTCTAAGCTTTATTCACTTTCAACACCCAATCCAAACCCATTTTCATTAAGATACTTCCTAAATGGCAAGGGTCTTTCCTTTTGATTTCCATAGGTTATATCCTATTTATTTATTTATTTTTGTTGGAATAACAGCTTTACATAGAGAAGAAGAGACAGAAAGACCTTCTGTTCACTGGTTTGTTCCCCATGTGGCAGTAACGGCCGGAACTGAGCTGATCTGAAGCCAGAAGCCAAGAGGCAGGAGCTTCTTTCAAATCTCCCACACGGCATCAGGGTCTCAAGGCTTTGGACCATCCCCAGAAGCTTTCCCAGATCATCAGAAGGGAGGTGGATGGGAAGTGGAGCAGTCAAGGTACAAACCTGTGCCTATATGGGGTACCAGTGCTTGCTGGCAGATTAGCCAATTGAGCCATTGCACCGGCTAAGCTCATTTGATGTTGAACTTGACTGTTTTATAAATATGTTGTTCTTCCCTATCAAGATTTCTAATTTATGCAGGGGAGGACTTTCAGATAATGCTTTGCATGCAAAATATGGTAATATATGTTTGATGCTAAGAATGGTGATGTTTTTTCCCTGGCTTCAGGGCAGAAAACACCTTATGAGGATGAGTGGCAAAGGAAATATTCTTGGGGACAGTATAGTAGCTCATCATGCTAATCTTCTACATGCAAGCGCTGGCATCCCATATGGGCACTGGTTCATGTCCTGGCTTCTCCGTTTCAATCCAGGTCTCTGCTTGTGGCCTGGGAAAGCACCAGAGGACAGCCCAAAGCCTTGGGGCCCTGCACCCACATAGGAGACCCAGAAAAAGCTCCTGGCTTGCTGGCTTTGAATCAGCTCAGTTCTGACCATTGTGACCATTTGAGAATGAACCAGCAGATGGAAGATTTCTCTCTCTCTCTCTTTCTCTGTCTCTCCTCTCTGTAAATCTGCTTTTCCAATAAAAATAAATAAACCTTTTTCAAAACTGGAGATATTCTGGAAGTAGGGGGTCGGTGAAAGAGACTGTAATAATAATGCCAAAGGGTACTAAGTGGTTCAACTTCTTCAGTTCTCAGATCAGGGTCTTCACTGTATTGCTTACTAGAACTGTGGTGACACTGAAAAAGAGGGAAAGGACTATCGAAGATTTATGCGGGAGACAAGGAATAAGTACAAGTTAGAATTACTGCACATGGGTGACTGCACTGATGATAGTAGAATTCATAAAACATAGAAAATCAGAGGTGGAAGCTGGGAGGTAAATTTATAAATTTGTTTTTAAATGTGTTGTGCTGAGTTCAGGATAACTTAGATAACCAAGTGGACATACAGCAATCACTGAGATACTTTCCCTTCCTACAGTTTTGTCAAACAAATATTTACTGAGCATCTACTACGTACCAGTTGTTATGCAGGAAATAGACAAAGCCAAATAAGACACCATCCGTGGCCTCCAGAGCTCATGTTTAAGCAAAGAAGATAGACTAGTACAATCACTATGGTATAAGGTAGTAAGTGCTTTTATAGAATTAAATATAAAGTTCTATGAGCATACAAATAGACTAATTACTTGTGTCCAGGAAGATGTGAAAAGTCACAATAGTGACAGTTATTTTTAATTTTACTTTAATTATTATTATTATTTTATGATACAGTTCCACAGGCCCTGGGATTACCTTGCCCCTCCCCCCTCACTGAGTTCTTCCTATATCATTACTAAAGTGTAGCTCTTCTTACACAGTCATAGGTCCATCATTGCGGGCATGGACAGTGGCAGAGAGTCCAGCATCCTATTGTCAAGATATAGTAAACAGTTTCATTGGGATATGATAGTCTTCATTACACAGTAACTATACATCCCCTTAAATGAAAAGCCACAATACAAAATCAACAACAGGAAGAAAAACAGAAATCTAGAAAAATAAAAATTTACAATGCCATGAAGTTAAATAACGTGCTACTAGATATGATAGATAGTCTCCATTACAGTGACTATACACCCCTTAAATGAAAAGCCGCAAAACCAGATCAACAACAGGAAGAAAAAAGAAATTAACAACACTATGAATTTAAATAGCATGCTACTAAATGACTAATGTGTCGTTGAAAAAATGAAAAAGAGAAAATCAAGACCCTTTTTGAAGAAAATGATACTACTGTATGATCTATGAATGATTAAAGAATTTAATCAGAAGAAAGTATTTTGAAGAGGTGAAACTAACAAAAAAGTCAAAATCCATGAGATACAATTTAGCTGATCTTTGTTGGTGAGATATGTCTCCTGTTGGCAGCAAATAGATGTTTTTTTTTTTTTTTAAATCTAGTCTACTAATCTATGACACTGATTGATGAGTTTAAGCCATTTACATTCAGAGTTAATATGAATAGGTGGTAATTTGGTCCTGTCATTTAGCAATGGGTTGTTCATTGATTTAGTCTTCTCTTTTACTGGGATATTCTTCACATTGGCCTTTGGTTTTGGTGGGTACTAATCCTCTTCTTTGTCAAGAGAACATCTTTAAGTATCAGTTGTACAGCAGCTTTGGAAGAGGCAAATTCTTTTCACTTTTATTTACCGTGGAAGAATTTTATCTCATTTAAAAAGACAAATGAAAGCTTTGCTGGGTATGTTATCCTGGGCCAACATTTTTTTTTTTTTTTTTTTTTTTGCTTTTAGAATCTGGAATATGTCGTTCCATTCTCTTCTGGCCTGTAGAGTTTCCTGTGAGAGGTCTCCTGTGAGTTTAATTGGCATTCCTTTATATGTCAATTGATTTTTTTCACATGCACATTTAAGCACCTTTTTCTTATGTCCTATAGAACAGAGCTTGATGATCATGTGTCTTGGTGAAGATTGCTTTTGATCAACACTGTTGGGAGTTCTGTGCTCCTCCTGGATATTGTTTTCCAATTCTTCCTCTAGATTAGGGAAACTTTCCCTTATTATTTCATTGAATACACCTTTAATCCTAGTTTGTCTTTCTGCACCTTCTGAGAGTCCCATAACTCTTATATTTGGCTTTTAATAGTGTCTTTCAATTCTTCAATACACATTTTAGCTTGACACAGCTCTGCTTTCAGCTTTTTGTTTGTTTCCCCTTGGTGATAGGAAATAACTTTTAATTTTGAGATTCTTTCTTCTGCCTCATTCATTCTATATTGGAGACTCTCCACTGTACTTTTAATTTGCTCCAGTGTATTATTCATTCCTGATATATCAGCTTTCATTTGATTCATTTTCTGTGTGACATATTCATTAAATTCCTTGAGCTCCTGTGTTATGTGATTCTCATTGCTGATCAGAAGCTTTATAACAAGTGTTTTGAATTCTGTATCCCCAGTTTTCTTGATGTATTCCTCAGTGAACTCTGAGGTTGGCACAGGCTTTTGCTCCTTTGCAGGGGAATCTTCAGTAATATTCATTGTGACTCTGTCTCCTCTTTTGTTCTTGGTCATTGCACTTCTTCTGGTTATCAGATTCTACTCCTTGGGGCAGGTTTCCTAGCTGTGTCACCCCTAGGTCTGCAGTTTGATTTTACTTATTTCAGTTGGTACACAGCTTTTTGTTTGAAGTCACTTGTGCTACTCCCTCTAATGAGTTCCAGGTCTGGGTTCTTATGTTAGATTTCCACCATGGTTTCTGTAGCTCCAGATCCTGACTCACCACTCTCCACCTTCTGTGATTCCATGCTGAGGCTGCCCTGTTGTGTGTACAACCTTCTCCACTTCTGGTTGGTGTAGATCCCAGGAATTAGGGAAGACACCAGGTGTCCTATATAACTAGGTTGTTGGTGGTGCTGATCTTGCTGATCTTGCTGGAACCTGTTGGCTCTTATGTGTGAGGGTTCCACGGACCTCTTTTTACCTATACGATGGCATAGTCAGTATTATTTTCTGTGTGGGACTAGTGAGCTAACTCACCCAGCTCAGCGCATGCCCGTCTTGTCTCTCAAGTCTTAAAGCCTTTGCCACACCATACTTACATAGTAGATGTATCACTACTAGAGTTCTTGATCTGTTGCCTGCCAGGTCTAGGGACTGCCCAGACCTATACTGGGTGGAACCTGTAGGATTTTATGCTGTTGCAGTTCACTGAGCGAGAAATGAGTTCACTCCCAGCTCAGTGCATGTGCTACTGTCCATTGCCCTTGCCTCCTTAAACAAAATGGCGGCCAATACAGCTCTAGGGTATGGACTGGGTTGTGAAATCCACCCTGTTCCCACACACTGCCTGTCTGGGATCTGCTGCTCTGTCTCTGCTCCTGGTCAAATCAAACAGACCAGTAGGATGGGCAGTTCTTTGTCTTGGTTCACCTCCTGAACTCCCAGTAAACGTCCCTTCCCACCTGGTTGCTGATGAAGTTCCAGCTGCTGGTTGAGTTCAGATCACCACTCACTAAATGCCGCTGGTGTTGTGTCTGCCGCTTTCATGTGTCTGTCAGTCTCCAGGATGATTTTTTTTAAGATTTATTTAGATTTATTGAAAAGGCAAATTTACAGAGATAAGGAAGCAAAGATCCTCCTTCTTATGGTTCACTCCCAAAATGGCAACAATGGCTAGAGCTGAGCCAATCCTAAGCCAGGAGCCAGGAGCTTCTTCTGGGTCTCCCATGAAGGTACAGGGTCTTAAGGCTTTGGGCCATGCTTTACTGCCTTCCCAGGCTACAAACAGGGAGCTGGATGGGAAGTTGAGTAGCTGGGATATGATTCGATGCCCATATGGGATCCTGGCAAATGCAAGGTGAAAATTTAGCCACTTTGGTATTGCCACCAGGCCCATGAGGTCGTTATTTAAAGAAAATTTTGAAAATTTATTTATTTTTGTTTGAAAGGCACATTTTATACAGAAAGAAAATCTTTTCCCCACTGGTTCACTCCCCAAATGGCTGTGGCAGCCAGAACTGAGCCGATCTGAAGCCAGGAGCTTCTGTGTCTCCCATGTAAGTGCAGTGTCCCAAGGCTTTGGGCCATTCTCTGCTTCTTCCCCAGGGCACAAGCAGGGAGCTGGATGGGAAATGGAGTAGCAAGGACCAGGACTGGTGCCTGTATGGGATCCTGGCCTGTGGAAAGCGACCATTTAGCTACTGAGCCACTGCTCTGGGCCCAATAGTGTGATCATTAAGCAGAGTCTTGAAGGATAAGTAGATGTTTGTTCAGTAAATGAAAATGGGAATGACTTTCTAAGTTAAGAGAAGAATCTTGTGGAAAGACACAGAACCTGAAAAGCACGTGGCACTCTAGGAGAAGCAATTAGAATTTTGAAGTGGCTGAGAAAGGGATGAGAGGATGAAGATGAATGATGCAAAAGAGATAATGATCTTGCAAACTATAGACAGAGATGTTGGTACACCAGGATGCACAGGTGGTATAGGAAAGCGTTAAAGGTGTGAGTTCCCAGTCCCTTCACTGCTGCTACTAGACGGATAGTCTTGAGCAAGTCACTGAGTCTGTGTATACTCGTTTTCTCATCTGCCAAAAGAGAATGATAATATCTGTCTCCCAGGGCTGTGTTGAGGTTTGAAAATGCTGATGTGTATAATCTGATTAGGGCAGTGCCTGACATATAGTGAGTGCTTTATAAAGTTAGTATGAAACAACAAGGTACTGTACTGCACCAGCAGTAGTCTCAAAAAGGAACTATAGAAGGGAAGTATCTTAAGTTTCTACATACTGTCAGCAGGGACTCAGGGGGAACTAGATAAATCTCTTGTTCCTTAACATGATAAGATATCTGCCTTGGAAAGGTAGATCCCATTTAGGGAAAGGGAGAGAGTTCTGAGGAAAAAAAAGAGTTGAATGGTTCAGAATGAAAAGCAGCTTATTATGGCTCACTCCCTGGAAAGTGGAAATAAAGCAAAATTCAGCTGTCACTCAGTGACAAACATGTCATTTTAGTAAAGTAGCAAAGAAAATTATCCAGATGGGACCTTTGTGGATGAGAGATGGGGTAAACAGCGTCCAGCAATGAATATTTTTCTGGGGTTGGGATAGGAAGAGGAACCCTCTGAAGAAGCGTATCGACTATAAATGCAGCCTTAGCTTGCAAATGAAGCACATCTAGCCCCTTGAGTTTTGATGCTATTGAATAACCCATTGTCTATTCCTCAGCCTTCTAGAGCTCTGCTCGAGTGATCCCTGACTAGACTCTTGGAGTGATTGTGCTTCCCTGTGTGACTGCTCTGTGTGCTGCTGAAATGGATCTGAACCTCGTCTGCCCACCCAGCCAGCCCAGGGGTTTCACTTGACAGAACTCGGTTGGAATTCTGGTTTTACCGCTGACTAGCTAAGTGATTTCGAGGTAGCCACTATAATTTCCCAAACCCCAGTTTCCCCTCCTGTGAAACAGAAATATAAGTTGTGATAACTACAAAATCATTTATAAAGGGCTTGACATTAAGTACTTAACAGATGTTATTTTTTTCTTCTTCTTTTCCTTTTGTGCTTGGGCAGCACAAAGATCTTCTGCCCTACGTTTAGCTCCCTTGGGTGCTCTGTACCATGTAATGTCAGTAGGTTTAGAGGTAGGAAGAAACAGTCCATGGAAAGAGTATGATTAAAAGTGGCTTTTTTATTTTACATTGAAAAATATTTTTGATGTAGCCAGTGTCCTAAAATAGTTCAGATATTCAGATACTGGACAGCCCAAGGTGAGAAATAGCTCCTAGAACATAATGACCACTGTGTGAAAAAATATACATGCCTGTTCATATATTTAACATGAAAATATATCTGCCCATTCATAGATTCATAAGTTAGAAGGCAATAAGGAAAACTGAAAATATTCTTGTTAGGACAGTAGACGTGTGTTATTGTAATGTTATTTAACTATTATTGTGCCTGTGGAGGAGGATTCACTTTTCTTGACATGCAAAAATCTCCTTACCCTCATTCCAAAAGAACAGCAGGAGGACAGGGTGCTGGAGTAAAGGGAATTGCACAGTGGGAATAACATGCCCCCATCTCATCTGTCCTTCTGCCCAGCCTTCCATTAACCATCATGATCTACCAGAGGTCCGGAGAGCTTCCTATCTGTGGTGCTTCAATGCCCTTGCATCATTAATATCATCATCTCTACCCTTCTTCTAGGAGTGGATCTTATGAGGGAGGTATGGAAGAAGTTGTGCATGCTTAGCTGTCAGTCCGAACCTTTTAGAACCAGCAGGGGACAAAGGCAGCAATCACTGTGTAATATTCTGGACTCTCTTGGCAGGTGAATACTGCTATGCATGAAGCAAAGCTCATGGAAGAATGTGACGAATTGGTAGAAATCATCCAGCAAAGGAAGCAAATGATTGCTGTCAAAATCAAAGAGACAAAGGTAAAACATAGTACCTCAGTGTGTTCCAGGACACCTTGACATTTATAAATGTCAGCATTTGATCCCCATGATTGCAGTTTGAATTTGGATCACAACAGCAAGATAAAATGAGGTTGCTGGGAGAGACAAATAAGCAATGTTTGGCTAGTGTTGTGATTTTAATAAACATGGTAGCAATTCTGGCCTGTTGGAAATATCCTACATCTTAAAAAAGAAAAAAAAGGAAAATGGTAGAAATATTAGCTATGCTTTTGGAAGGACCGTGATTATCCACTTTTGAGCTTACTCTGAAAGGTATTGAGAAGCCATGCTTGTCTTAGGAAGAGGAAAACCTTATTGAAATGGCCAAAGTGTCCAAGGTAGATAAGAATGTGTTGATATGGAAGGCAGGGAAGCACATTTTGAGGCTTATATAATGATCCTTAGTATAAATTGTTAAAGACCTGAAGCAGTATCAGCAGCACAAATATAAGGGAAGAAGATAATAAGTGTTACTAGAAAGGAAATAATAGAAATCATCAACTTATTAAATACAAAAGAGAAAGGAGTCAGAGAAGACTCCCAGCTTTCTAGCCTGGAAACTGAAAATTTTGGTCAAAGTTAGGTGTAGACCTCCTTACAGTTACACAGTTTTAGATTTTGGCTTTCTGTCCAGTGCTGGTGATTATAAGCCCATGCTGTGTGTGCAGCCTGAGAAATTATGAGAGTCTATAGAGTGATGATCCATACTTTGTGTCATGCTGGGTAGTTCTATCTAATGCAGGATCGGAGTTTATAAGAATACAGATTTGTGGACGTACATGTATGCATGGATACACAGAGAGACACATGCAGAAATGTAGATCCTCTTAAAAAGATAACACTGTATATACATTATATATAATAATATATATTATATATATAGGAGGGAGAAAATAAAATGTGAACAATGGTGATCTCGGGGGTTATAGAGGTTCCTTTGTATGTTTTATTTTCTAAATGTTTTATAAGGAGTGTACATTGCTTTTACAATCAGGAACATTAATGTTATTAATAGAAAGAGGAAGTAGATAATTGAGAGTGTATTACTGAGTGGGAGCGACCTGTAGATGGGCGGAATTTACAAGACAGACTTAGTGGTTAGTAGAGAACAGGTGAATGGTTAGGGGCCGTAAGATGTTAATAAACATTATTTTTGGAAGCACTGCATCAGATATCCTTCATATTACTTTATTGCTTTTAATTAAGTATTTTAAGCTTTATCTTATTTTATTTTTTGGTGCCAACTCCTTTAAGGTTATGAAACTGAGAAAGTTGGCACAGCAGGTTGCTAATTGCCGCCAATGTCTTGAACGGTCAACAGTCCTCATCAACCAAGCTGAGCATATCCTGAAAGAAAATGACCAGGCACGGTTTCTACAGTCTGCAAAAAATATTGCTGAGAGGTGAGTTCTTTATATTGCTTGAAAATGCTTGCTTTTGGGAAAAAGGACTAGCTTAAAGTCCCTTGGGTCTGTTCCAGCACTTAAGAGGAGACGTCAAAAAGTTTGTGGAAAATGGAATTGAAAATGTTTATTTTGATGCACATTTTTGTTGAAATTCATGCATAGTTTTTACATGAGCTTTCTGAAGGCCCTTTATATGCACACATTTCAAAAGTTTTTCCTTAGCTTATTTGAGTCTGTGATTTCTCACTTCAGCTGTTCCCTTTCAGTATCCCTGGTTCCCTAGCCACTAGTATCCTTTATCACATCAACCTGATACAAATCCATGCCCGAATCAGTTCAGCTATCCCCACCTTTTCCTTTCCTATAACAAATGTTTCATGACTTATGTGCTGATGAGCTGATTGTAAATTGGGAATGTTAAAAGGTGGAAAATGCATATAATACATTTAACCTATTGAACATGCTAGTTTAACAACACAGCATGCTGTAGAGGGTTGGTTGTTTACCCTTGTGATTGTCTAACTGACTGGAACCATGGGCAACACCCAGAATTGCAAACAAACAAACAAACAAACAAAAAACATTATATTACATTTGCTAGCTGATAAAGTCAAAATCCCCAATTCTGGGTATAGGTTCTGCAGCTTGTGTATTGTTTTCACATCGTTTTAAAGACAAAGAATTGTTAAGTTGAAGCATCATAAGTCAGGCACCATCTGTGTTTCAGTTGCAGAGCCCTGCTGGGGAAAATGACATCACCAGTGGTGATGGTGTTACTGAATCATGCATTTATGACTTCTGATCTTACCCTGGCTCTTG
Source organism: Ochotona curzoniae (assembly GCF_017591425.1). Taxonomy (NCBI): domain Eukaryota; kingdom Metazoa; phylum Chordata; class Mammalia; order Lagomorpha; family Ochotonidae; genus Ochotona; species Ochotona curzoniae. Next base: position 31,575,592 of record NW_024467087.1, on the reverse strand, counting down.
GTACTGACCTGGAATCTCTCTCTAAGCAGCTTTCTTTTTTGACTCATCTTCAAAATGACTAGTTTCATATCTTTTGTGCTCACCTTAAAATTCAACCTTCTACTTTTCTGCTTATGCTTATCAGATCCCTCCTTATTTTATAACCATAGATAGGAAATGATAAACTTCTCAATGACAGATTCTTCCATTCCTATGTGTGTTTGATATTACAATTGCTTTTAAATTCATTTATTAAAAAACCCAAACCACAGTTTTCTTCTACCTCATAGCCCCTGTTTATCACCATGTCCTTCACTTTCTTCCCTAGCATATTTTGTTAAAACTGTTCTAATTCCTCTCTCCTAACTTAATACTCATATTTTAAATACTCATATCTTAAATACTCATTTTTGAAACTTGTTTATATTGAAGTGATATATTGTGAATAATTAGAAAATAAAACATTGCTACAAGACACAGTACAAGAAATTCCTAAGCCTTCCTTATCCTTCATTCCACTGTTTAATCATCATCACCGTCGTCATCATCATCGAGAATTATTTTAAGCGATGTTAACTCATTTAAATCCTTAAAAAATCTTCCGAGATACATGCTTCTATTGCACCCATTTTAAAAATCACAGGACGAGCCTAGGAAGTTATGTAACTTGATTAAGAATGTCCAACCAGTAAAGGACAGAGGCAAGACTCAAGCCAGGGGAGTTTAGTGACAGTAGATTTTATAATGAAGCTCAGCAATTTCAGCTCTAGTAGGTGTTTCAATTGGCATGACTTAATTCCTAAATAATCCTTTTATTGATATTTGTAATTTCTGAGTTTTAGACAATACCAATTGACATCTGCACATTTGGAAAAAAGTTTCAGCCTTTCAAGGTGGTTTTTTTTTTAATGCCATTTCCTTCATCTCTTTTGGAAACTCCAATTAGACGCATATTAGGCTGCTCGAAGTTATCCCATACTCAACAGATGCTCTATTTTTACCATGGTAGGGATATCTTTTGTTTTTTCTTATGTGTTTCATTTTGGGTAACTCCTATTGGTATATCTGTATGTTTACTAATTTTCCCTCTTTTTTTTTTAAAGATTTATGTATTTTTATTACAAAGTCAGATATATATACAGGAGGAGAGATAGAGAGGAAGATCTTCTTTGCGATGATTCTTTCCCGAAGTGAGCGCAATGGCCAGTGCCATGCTGATCCAGAGCCAGGAGCCAGGAACCTCCTCCAGGTCTCTCACAAGGGTGCAGGATCCCAAAGTTTTGGGCTGTCCTCGACTGCTTTCCCAGGCCACAGGCAGGGAGCTGGATGGGAAGTGGAGCTTAAGGGATTAGAACTGGTGCCCATATGGGATCCCGGGACGTGTTAAAGCGAGGACTTTAGCCACTAGGCCACGCCGCCGGGCCCACAACTTTCCTTCTATAACTGTTAATCTGCCATTAGCCTCTCCAGTGTATTTTTTTCATCTGAAATATTGTAGTTCTCATCTCAAGGAGTTTGATCTTTTTCTTTTGAAAAAATATCTTCCATATCTCTAAAGATATTCAGTCTTTCCTCTAACTTTTTGAATGTATGGAATACAGTTATTAAAATTGTATCAATGTCGTTGCCCTATTCTAACGTCTGTTTCAGGTCTGGGTCAGTTTCAGCTAGTTGATTGATTTCATTATGAGTTGCATTTTCTTGAATCTTTGCATTTTTGATAATCTCTAATTGGATCCAAGACTGTATTTTTCTCGTTAATTGCTGTATATTTTGTATTTCTATAAATATTTTTAAGCTTGGAGGTGTCATTTTGGTGCAGTGAGTTAAGCTAATGTATGCAATGCCAGTATTCCATGGGCACCACTTCCAGTTCTGGCTGCTCCATTTCAGGTCCAACTCCCCACTAATGTGCCTAGGAAAGCAGTGAGAGATGTGCTAACTATTTGGATTCCTGCATGCACATGGAAGACCTGGATGGAGTTCCAGGCTCCTGACTTCAGCCTTACCCAGCCAAGGCAATTGAAGACTTTTTAATGAACCAGCAAATGAAAGATCTCTCTTCCCCTTCCCAACTCTGCCTTTCAAAGAAAGAAATCTTTAAAAATACATATATATTTGTATATGTATATATATGTATATTTGTAGTCTTTGTTCTGAGACACAGTAAGTTTATTGTATAAGATGACTTGATCCTTTCAAGCCTTGATTTTAATATTTGTCAGATGAGATGACAGCAGTGTTTAGTCTACATTTTTTCCCCACTACTGAGGCGAAACCCTCTGAGTACTGTACCCAGTGTCCTAGAATCGTAAGATTTTTCCAGTCTAGCTGGTGAGAACAGACGTTATTCCTGGCTCTACATGAGCACCAAGGATTTTTCATGTTAATCTTTTTGGATAACTTACCCCCACCAACCACACACAAAACTTTGTGTAATTGCCTCAGATGCATGTATTGATCAGTATTCTGTTGAACACTAGAAGGAACTTCTCTGAAGGTCTCTACAATTAAGTTTTTAGTTCACGGGTATGCTGCACTCTCTGTTACACAGCCAGATAATTAGCCTCCCTGGATTCACTGTTCTGTAAATTTTAGAGTACACGCCAGGTTCTGCCTGGATTTCCTCTTCCCTATTATAGTTTTACTCTCTTAATTATTTGTAACAAATTTTCCCACTGTTTATTAAGACTGTTTATTAAATAATACGTGGAAGTAAATTTTTTGAAAATTTTCATTTGTGAACATTATAAAATCAATTGTCATACTTGATAGGTTGGAAATACTGCCTTGTAATTGTGGAGGCATGCCTCCATTGCTTTCTGATCTTCAGTGTTATGTGAAATCTACTGTCATTTTGCTTCCTGATCTTTTGACTATGAGTTACATTTTAAAATCTGTACTCTCCAAAAAAATGAGGGATGGGCATTGTGGCACCACAGATTAAGCCAGTACTTGGGACACGCACATTCTTTGTTGGAGTGCTGGTTCAAGTCCTGGCTTCTCCACTTCTGATTCAGTTTTCTGTTATGTATTCAAGAAAGCAGCAGATAAAGGTTCAAACGATGGAGCCGTTGCCACCCATGTGGGAGTACCAGATGGAGCTCAGGCTTTAGCTTGGTCTAACTCTGTTATAGTCTTTTGGGGAGTGAACCAGAGGATCTTCATTCTGTTTCTTCCTCTTTCTATGCCATGCTGTCTTCAAATCATTGGGCCTGGCATGGTAGTCCAGTGCCTGAAATCCTTGCCTTGCATGCATCAGGATCTCCTATGGGTACTAGTTTATGTCCTGGCTGCCCCTTTTCTCATCCAGCTTCCTGATTGTGGCCTGTGAAAGCAATCAGGGAAGGCCCTAGGTCTTGGGACCATGTGCCAATGTGGGAGACCCAGGGGAAGCCTCTGGCTCCTGGCTCCTGGCTTCAGATCGGCTCAGCTCTGGCTATTGTGGCCACATGGGGAGTGAAGCAGCAGATGGAAGATCTTTCTGTGTCTCCTCTCTATAAATCTTACTTTCCAATAAAAATAAATACATTTTTTAAATTAACATTATTATGGATAAATAATAATTACATGCAGTAGCAGAATACAGTGTGGCATTTTCATATATGTTGTACAATACAGAGTGACTAAATCGAGAGGATTCACATATCCATCACTTACTAACAAGCTTATTTTTTATGGTGAGACATTTGAAATTTACTCCTAGATTTTTGAAATATGCAATGTATTACTGTTGACTATCGGTATCACTATACGAACAGATATCCAAAATGTGCTTCTAATAGAAGCACTGTACCCTTTGCCTATCTGCGCCGTATTCACTCCTTACCACTCATGATTTTGCTCTGCTCTTTCTGCTTGTGTGAGTGACTTTTTCAGATTCTGCAGTTAAACATATGCAGCGTTTGTCTTTAAGTGACTTAACTTTCCTTAGCATAGTGTCCTTCAGGAGCATCGATGTTGATGTAAATGGCAATCCATTATGTATTTATTCCACATTTTCTTTACTCATTTCAGCTGCTGATGGACACTTACATTGTTTCTGTATCTCAGCTGTTGTGAACAGTACTACAGCATGGCGGAGGGGGACAAATATCTTTTCTATGTTGAGTTCTGTTTCCTTGGATATAGATCCATTAATGGGATTGCTGAATCATAGCGTAGTTCTATTGTTAGCTTTTGTTTTTCATAATGGCTGTATTAATTTATATTTTTATTCCTATCTTTTTACCGAAATTTTAAGTCCATAATTTTTGTTTTTATTTATAAGAGCTCGTTCTTAGGCCCAGAACAATGGCTAACCTGACTAATCCTACAGCTGTAAGTGCCAGCATCCCATATGGGTGCCAGTTCCTGTCCTGGATGTTCACTTCCCACCCACCTCCTTGCCTATGGCCTAGGGAAGCAACAGAGAATGGCCCAAACCTTTGGGATCCTACATCCCCACGGGAGACCTAGAAGAAGCTCCTGGCTCCTGGGTTTGGATTGGCTCAGCTCCAGGTGGTCAGGGTATTTGGGAAGTGAAATAAGTGAATGGAAGATTTTTCTCTCTGTCTCTCCTCTCTGCAAATCTGCCTTTCCAATAAAAAATAAATAATTCTCTCAAAAAAGCCATTCTTTTTTAATTCTCCTTTTAATTTATGTAAAATGAGTGGATTTCGCATTTTTCATGATACAAGTTTAGAAGCATAGACTCTACCCTCCCGTCTCTCCCTCCCCCCTTCCCTATTTTTTCCCCAAATTATTTCAACAGCATATTCATTCACTTTGATCTTCTCTTCTTCTTTGGCATTCTGTTCTTGTTTGGTGGATATAAACTGTTTGCCTCCCTGAAAATATTGTCATTTTAAAGTCTTCTTCTAAACTCTCCAGTTATCTTGCTTTTCTCCTAATTTCATTTTTATGCTACTATCTTTCACTAAGTATCTAGTAAGATTTTGGCTACTTGTTTGAATTGAAGCAGGAAAAGGTAGATGGATGCCTTGACAGGAGGTGAGGGCTGTTCATTGCTTGGTGATCTTTGCTATAGAATTATAAGTCAGAATGCTGGCTTTTTATGGGGAGTCCAAGGATCGGGTCTGTGGTTTTTTGCTCTTGGGTCAGTTTCACTTGGAAGCAACCCTCCAGTCTCCCTGCTTTTGGTGTGAGATGAGTATATAAAGCTTGCCTGCCAGCGTTCAGGGAGCCAAACAGGGAAAAAGAGCAGAGAATTTAAACATTCCTTTTGGTATAATGTCAAAACTCTGCAGAAAGTAGCTCTCACATCTCTTGCCAGGATGAGGAAAAGAGAGTCTCTGGTTAGTGGATCTGGGGACCTAACTGTTCCTCACGCAAACTTTCAACTTTCTGTGGCACTCCGTCAGCTTGATGTTGTTGGCTTCCTGATTCAGCTTTCTCTGGTCTGTTGCTGGTTATGACGCAGCATCCCTTTATATCTTCCAAACATTTGTTGACAATCTCTTAGTCATGGGCATCTCTTTTTCCATTCTCATTGTTTTCGTGGGCTTATGTCATTTTAGACTGTCATTTCACTGGGATTTCCTGAATGCAGATAAAACATATGGAAACAACTGTATTTAATTGTCTTGAAACACAGTTCACATTCTAAAATGTTAGTGATATCATTGAAAAATGTTCTTTCCAAAGCCATCAAACAAATACCTTCTTGGTAAACATAATAGACACTCTTTGGCTTTATCATATTTGGTTTCTCAGTAGCTTTTGTCCTTTCTGATCATTTTTACTTGAAATTGTTTGTGACCTAACTTCCATGAACACTACTGGGTTTCTTTCTACAGGTGCGATTTCTTTTGTCTTTGTGAGCAACTCTTCCTTAACCTGTTCCTGTAATGCTATTATTATTCAGGATCCTGTCTTTAGCTTTTCTTTTCTCTTACTACACATTCTCCTTGTTGCAAAATCTTTAGCTACCAGGGCTTGCTTTACTATCTGGATGTTAATAATTCTCAGCTGTCTAATCTTCTCTTCATGGGCTCAAATATAGCTTCTTGCATGGGTGAACTAATTTGTGTATCTATGTGGCATGATTTGAAAATCATGCACACAATCTAAGTATCTTCCACACTGGTCTCTGACAGGTTCTGAAATCGTGTTACATTGTCTCCTGACACTCTTCATTGTATTAAGGCTGAAGAGAGAGAGAAACTGAGGTATCAGTTAAAGTGAAATTTTAGCCATTATATTGTCCCTAATAGAGATCAAGTCTTAGGCAGATTGCAGCAAGAGAGCAAACACTGTGACTGACACAGTAGTGTAGCACGCTAATCTGTCTGCCATGCCAGCATCCTATATGGGCACCAGTTTGAGTTCCAGCTACTCCACGTTAGACATAGCTCCCTGCTATGCCCTGGAAAAGTGGTAGAGGATGGCCCAGTGTTTGGGCCCCTGCACTCATGAAGGTCCTGGCTTGCAGCCTTGGATCAGCCCAGCTCTGGCCTTTGTGACCATTAAGGGAGTGAACCAGTGGATGGAAGATTTTCTCTTTATCTCTCTTTGTTTCCTGTCTCCTCCTTCTCTCCCTCTGTAACTTTGAATTTCAAGTAAAATAAACAAATATATATACATATATCTATTTTTCAAAAGATAGCAAACACTGTTTCTTGCTTTAAGAAAGAAAGACAAACATGAGCATATATATATACCACCACGTGTGATTTTTAACTCTGTCATTTAATGTTTTAATCTTGTAGCCACTGTTAACATTGGGTTGGGTATTTTTAATAAACATAAGGTCATTCCATGTGTGCTGTATTATTCTTACATTTAAACCTAGTATATGATGAAATTTTAAGCCATAATATTGGATTACATTATTGTAAAACCTGATTCTGGTGATCTCATGACACTCCATCTTTTGATGTACATTATGTTACTTAGCTAAATCAGCATTGTGAGATAATTAGCTTACCTATGATGTTCGGACTGCCCTCATAGTTGTATCTATGCATGTGCTTCAATGAATTCCTTAGCAAAAATGTTACAAAGTAGAATGTTGATGCTGTCACACAAGAATATTACATTTAAGCTGTTTTCATATTTGACATTAAAATGAACCTCCAAAGTGTATATCATTTTTAATCCTAATAAAAATTTTAATAGAAATACCTTGAAAGCTTTTATATAATTATTATGTGTTATCTCATAATTAACATTTCTTTTGACTTTTTAATATTTTTGACCACTTGTTTACATGTCTTGCAAGTTAACTCTCTGTTTTATTTACCCTTCTGTTATCACTTTGCTTTTTGCTCATTATTAGACATTTTCCTGCTCACAATTTTGACCACTTCAGCCATAGTACTCTTCTCAAAACATAAACTTAAAGATGAGCACATCTCTATTTATGATTCAATGATTCCCACCACTATTAAAATAAAATTCAAAGTTTGCCATTTGGCCTCCCAGACCCTTCTTGACTCTGCCTCATTCTCCAGAGTTTAGCCCAGAAGGACATAACCCCCAACCCCCATAACCCCCCCCCCCACACACACACACATCCCTACACTATCTCTGCTTATCTAACTCCTAGTCATTAGATGTAGATCATGGCTTAACATTAACTTTGTTTGGGATTGCCCTTAGCCCCCAAGTCCATGCTGAAGAACTCTTGTGTATGTTCTACTCCCTTAGCAGCGGTGCTTACATTACCTGTTTAAGGTCTGTAAACTGTGAGCTCTGTGAGGGCAAGAGCAAGGGCTGCATTGCAAGTACCACAACAAACTGGTTTTCCCTGTGTATCTCTATTGCCTAGCACAATGCCTATTAGTTATCCTGAGTAGATATTAGATGGATGGATGGATGGATGAATGGATGGATGGATGTGGAGAAAAAGGTGAGGGAGATTAGAAAGAAATTTTCTGAGTCAGTTTTTTGGCTTAACTGTTTCCTTAAAGAGGTCATTGTCTCCTTACTCACCAAATTCTGGAAGATTGGATATTCAGTGTTAGGCCTGAAGATGATGCTTTTACTCTGCCTTCAGAAACAGCCAAGATTTGTTCATAGATGTATGATAGGGTTTACATACATGAGGAAGGTATTTGTTCAACTCTTCATCCCCACAGCTGGTCCACCATGAACATTCCCTCGCTGGTCTTCTTCATGCAACGCTTCTTCCACTCTAACCTGCATATTGTTACCAAGTTTATTTTTTTTCTGTCCTGTGATTTGAATTCTCAGGGATCTCAACTGACTGTAATTCAAAAGATGTGGCACAGGACTTAAACATGTATATTTTAGTAAAAGCTCCCCTAGATGGTTTTGGTATGTAGCCATGATGAGGAGTTGCTGAAGTGTATAAAATAAACCTCATTTTTGAAAGCAAGGAGCAGTCTTAATTGATTAAATATGCAGATCTTACAATTAGATGGACATGGGTTCAGTTGTATTTTTGATCATAATTAATTATGCAATTGTGGGTAAATAATTTAATATTTCAATGTATCTACTTTTTCATTTGCAAAATGGAAATAATGTGTAATATATAGAGCTATGATAAGAAATAGTAAATTAGATAATGTATATAAAATGCATTCATAGTGCTTTGTATGTGCTGAATACACATTAAATATTTGAAGCTGCTTTGTTATTGTTAGTCATTCAATAAATCATTCAACATTTATTTTTCACTGTATATTCAACATTGTGTTAGGGATCATGTAAGATATGAGGTAGGAAATATAGCCCTTACTCTGAAGATGCTTAGTTGGAGAATAGAAAATTATTATGACATTGTACAGTAGGAGAATAATAAATGAAATACAATTACTATAGAAGATTACCAAAATATATTATTATCTTAGTATGCTAGCCTGTTGATTAGCAAAATAAAGTAGGGAAAATCACTCAAACTGGTAGAAAAAATTCAAACTGCTTTTACTAAGGCTTCAGAGGTCTAGTTTGGATGCTTCCTGCCAGATGGAAAATGATGCAGAGGGGGAAAAATGCTGTATTTACATGTTCAAATTAAGACAGGATGGAGCGACGTGTTTGAGGGGTGAACATATGTGAGTAAATATGGTGTAACTGTTAAATGGTTCCTTATGGTTAAAGTTGAGGTTGTTCCATTAGAAAAGAACAGATATGATATTTTCACTTAGTGAATGAAGACTTGCAGTCATTTCTTTTCACCTTGTTCAACTAGTAACTAAACACAGGATAAGGAGCAAAGTTATTTTGATGTATATTGATATGTTCTTTTATTTCTTCTACAGGGTCGCTATGGCAACTGCATCTTCTCAAGTTCTGATTCCAGACATCAATTTTAATGATGCCTTTGAAAACTTTGCTTTAGATTTTTCCAGAGAAAAGAAACTGCTGGAGGGGCTAGACTATTTAACAGGTGTGAAAATGCTATGCTTGCCTTCCTAATTTTTCCTTTCAGTGTGCTTTTACTTTAAAATAACATGAAATGGGTAATATGTATAACAGATCTTTCTTATAATATTTAAATGATATAGTTACCATTTAGATAAATAAGTTTACTTCATGTAACGGAAGAAAATGATCATTTGTCCACTCTTTCTAGGATTAGGAAGATTATACTATTCATACTTGAAAGTCAACCACAAGGGAACAGTCAAGTGGCAGTTAGGGAATATTACAAAATGTCTCATATGACACAGGCATCGCCTGTAAGACTTTAAGGCAACTTAGGTATTAAATTAGAAAAAGGTAAAAAGTATGTGCTGTGGAGGCTGTTTTCGAAAATGAGGAATGCAATTAGCCTGTTTTAAAAAAGGATGGCTACCTTTAGGATTCTATATTGACCACTTAATGAAGAAAAATACACATAATAACTTTGCAGCTATTAATTCATTAACACAGTCATCCTGTTTTAAACACCTAGTTATATTAATTTTATATCATTAATGCTTACAACAAATTAATTTATTATGATTCCCATTGTGTAGATGATAGAGATCATTAATTTGTGCTTGACGCCATTGCCATTTATATATGTATTATCTATAACAAATCCTACCTTGAAACAAAAAGAAATAGATTGAGGGACGTGTAAGGAGAAAATTATATGACCACTTTGCTCTAATACTGTGCAAATGTTTATACAGGTAGACTAGACAGCTGGAACAATCATTATAGCACTCAGGTTGATATCTTTGCTTAGGATGTATTTTGCTGTGGGAACAACAATTACTTTGGGGAGCTTGAGGGCGCAGGTCTTTGCTTCAAGATACAAGGTTCATACAGTCTAAAGCTGCTCTGTTAAGGGAACTTCTGTAAGAGGTGTTGGGTTATACAGGAATGCTAAGCATTATACAATTCTGGAAGTAAGAATGTGTTTGCCTTACCTTTTTTCCCCACCTTTCCTTGCAGCCCCAAACCCACCATCTATCCGAGAGGAACTCTGTACTGCCTCCCATGACACCATTACAGTCCACTGGATCTCTGATGATGAGTTCAGCATCAGCTCCTATGAGCTTCAGTACACCATATTCACTGGCCAGGCTAACTTCATCAGTAAGTCATGGTGTAGTTGGGGCCTGTGGCCAGAGATAAGGAAATGTAAGGAAGCAGTAAGCTGCTCAAGATTGGCCGGGGCGCCACGAGGCAAGTGTTTGTAAGACATGTTAGGTTGTTCAGTACAGTGTTTCATAGACAGTGTAAGCTCTCCAGGGCATTGCAAAGATATAACTGATGGGTGACAAGCAAGTTACATATTCCCTTCCTGAGAAATCACTGGGAACACTTTGTTTTCGTAATCTAAGCCTTTCCTCGGTTAACCCATATCACTCTACTCTCCCAAGGAGAGCCTAACTCACTATTTGTTTCTACATAGCTAAACCACCATCATTGCTGGTTCTGTCTGTGTGAACATCTCTGTCTCTGAATCTTTCTTCACTTCATTTCATGGTAAAATATGTAATGTTCAAAGATATTCTTTTATTGTACCTATTTGTGTCAGTAAATACAGTGACAAGTCTCCTGCCTTTGTCACCCTTCCCTTTACTCCTCCCTTTCACCAAGAATTGCAATAAATATAAAAATGTTTCAAGTGAACCATAAAATGAAACACACTGATGAAACTCATATGCTATGGTTTCACTTTCTGGTAAATTGGAGCAAGACAAGGCAAAGTAAGAATTTGACTTATTGAGGGCCAGTTAGGAAGATTTGAGCTAAAACTTCCCCTCACTGTGCTGGGGGAAAATAGAAATGAAAACAGAATTAAAGTTAGATCCAAGAATGGAAATGATTCTCACCCTGTGGCTGCATCAGCATGGATGCGAATTAGTGTTTCTTTCTATCTTTGTGTTTGTACTTCTGTGTCTAACCTCACAGGCCAGCATGAGAGGAGATTTTCTAACTAACCCCTCCAGATTTACTTCCTTTTCCTGTATTGTGACAACTCTGGGACAGAATTCTGTTCTGTGACATAAGTGGGGTGGGTAGAGATGAGAGAATGTTTTGGGATCAGACTAAAAAAAAAAAAAAACCCAAAAAACACTTGCCTCGTGCAGCTCCAACCTAAGCCGCTTGGCTGTATAACTGTGTTCCTGAGTGTTTCTTCAGATTGTGAAGTCACACTCAAAGTCCTCACCAACATTCTTTTCCATACTAGTCTCTTCTGTTCTAGAAAAATCAAACAGCCAGAAACTGTACTACTCCTTCTTGATACAGGTAGAACAGTCATTTTACAAGGAGAACAAGTTCAAGGAATGACAGAGATCTAATGGCTGTCACCTATGTTATCAAGGCTATGAATAGTCTTGTAAAAGAAAAGCGTCAAGGATAACTCAATAATGACAGGATCGTAGCATTTTAGAATTAGAATAAAAATTAAAATTCCTCTAGCCCCCTCTTCTTGCCTTCTGCTGAATATCAGTAGACAATTGTCCCATCTCTACTTCATCTTCTCAGTTTGAGAAGCTCACTTCCAACAAAAAACCCATTTAGTTGTTATGCAGCTGAATATACTTGCCAGTGCTTCCTTGTAAGAGCGCTAACTCTTCCTCTTAGTAAATAGTGACAATAGTAATGTTCAGGTTTATTCTGCTTTGCCATTCATAAACATATCCGTTTTACTCTATCAGTCCTCAGCAAGCTCTTAGTTTATTAAATAAATGATATTCTGTTTCACAGATGAAGAAATTGAGGTTTAAACTAAATGAGTTGTCCAAGGTCATAGAGCTACAAACTGATGGACTCAAGAATGGAACACAAGCCTGCTAGACTTTCAGCTTGATCCTCCTTGAATTGAACCACAGCTACCACTAGTCATATCTCTTGCCTTCTGTTCCTCATGAACAAACCTAGTCCATCTCTGGCATATGAGCTCCTCAGATAATTTTAGGCAGCGCATATGTCCTCTTTAAATGTTCTCTTTTTAGACATCCTCAGTTCTTTTAATTGCTCCTCATATGGAGTAGTTTTCTGGCCCATTATTTCCTGATAATCCTTTTTATGGAAACAGTCCTGTTTGTCAAAGTGCTTTTTAAAATTTTGCTTTCAAGAAAGTATCATTTAGCCTAGTGGTTAAGACATCCACATTCTATTTTAGAATACTTACGTTAATATCTTGCTGCAGGTGCTGACTACAGCTTCCTGGTAAATAAACCCTGGAACCATGGTGATAGATTCTTGTCACTTCACATGGGAGAGCCAGGTTGAGTTCCCAGCTCCTGGCTTTGGCCCCACTCAGCCCAACCACTCTGAGCATTTGGGGAATGAACTAGTAGAGGGGAGTGTTCTCTCTGTCTCTGCTACTCAAGCAAATTAATGAATAAATGTGTTTAAAAGGTGAATGTAACATTCCAGAAGTAGTCTGAGCATTGCAGAGGACAGCCAGATTATTTCTCCTGTACAGTATGCCATGCTTCCTTCCCTTTATCTTTTTCTTTTCAGCAGCCATAGGCTACTGACTGTTTACTGAGTATTTAGTGAATTGAAATCTCCATGTATTACAAATCTTGTTCTTTTCTTACACAATTGTCTAAAACTGAAATGCAACATGTTAAAAATGTATTCCTAATGCATTTTATTTAATTAGCTTTGGCTTATTATTTCAGCATGCCAAGCTCCTTTTGGATATAGTCAGTCTTAACATATATTTTCTTTTTTTGGAGAGGGGTTGTATGTTTGTTTTTTATTGCATTTCATTTTGCAACATCATTTCATAGGCTCTGATGTTCCCCCAACCCCTCCCCGTGTCCTCCCCCCATGGTGGATTACTCCACCTTGTTGCAGTATTACAGTTCAAATCCAATCTTGTTTCTTTCATTGCAAGCATGTGCCGTGCATAGAGTCCAGCATCTTGTTGTCCAGCTCAATTCAACAGTTTCTTGGGGAGACCATCTCTGTTCTGAAGGCAGAGCTGGCAGAATATCGTTCCGACCAACTAAAAGCCATAACATAACATCAACAACAATTTCCAACATTATGGGGTTAATTGACATTGTATTGACTGATATGTCAGAAAATGTGGGTTCTTAACCACATCCTGTGACTACTTCATTAACATTTCAAGTTTAGTTTGTATACAATCGGCTGTAGGATACTATTCAGCTGTCTCATTTCTATTTTCATTTTAGTATTTAGCAGTTTATTGTATTGAAGCATAATTTTTACTGAACTTGGCAGATTTTAGAATAGTCCAAACTGGCTTATAGCTTTAACAAGGCATATGTCACCAGCTGAGGCACAGGACACTGTTAGGAGGGGTGTGCACAGAAATCCTCAATACCCTAGTTAGGAGTAACTTATCTTTGTGTCCTACCTAGTAAAGGTATATGTGAATTCAGCTGACCATTTCCTGTCTAGTTCTAAGCTTTCCTTGCTGTTCTCTGTCTATTCTAATTTTGTTTGTTTTGTTTTGTTTTTTTGGGGGGGGGCTCTGGGGCGATCCTGATGGTCATTGCAAGAGAGGGTGAGGATCCAAAGTTGGAACTAAATAAGGACCAGAGAAAGCTCCTCTCCCTAGTGCCAAAGGGAGTTTATTGTTCTTCTGTTTCTGTAGACCGCTCAGGGCTCCTGGCTGTGTTCCAGTGACATTGGGCTCTGCGATGAGGGATTTGAACTTCTTCTACCCCATGTGGGAGATTCAAATGCGAGTGATGACCTCGGAGTACTTGGCCTCCGAAGGCACTCCAATTCCCTGTGGTCTCCTTGGCAGTTGGAATGTAGTCCTTAGTGCCCATGTATTTTCTTTTCATACCCATCTGCCATCTATGTCCTCCTCTGGTTATTGAGGTCAAAGTCCAGAGGGACAGGAAAAAGAGTAGAGACCCGAAGTAGAATTAAAGATGCCAATGGGAAGCTCTTTTGTTAGGAGTAAATATTTGTGAAGATTCAAGGAAAGTCCTAGTCTTCTCCGCTCATCTGGCCCACCTTGGTACCCTCATCCTCTACTTTCCCTTGAGGATTTTTCGTTTTCTATCCAGAAATTTGCCTTAAAAAAAAGATTCATCTAGTTTTTCTTTTTTTTTGGAAAGTCAGATTTTACAGAGAGAAGAGACAGAGAAAGATCTCCCATTTGCTGGTTCACTCCCCAAGTGGCTGCAATGACCAGAGCTGAGACAGTCTGAAGCCAGAAGCCTGGAGCTCCTTCCAGGTCTCCCACACAGGTGCAGGGCCCCAAGGCTTCAGGTCATCTTCGATTGTTTTCCCAGGTCACAAACAGGTAGCTGGAAGGAAAGTGGAGCAGCCAGGATATGAACCAGCACTCATGTGGGATCCTGGCGTTTGCAAGGCAAAGAATTTAGCCACTAGGCTACAGTCCTGGGCCTAAATTTGTGCCCTTTTTTTTTTTTTTTTTTGGTCTAGAATTAAGTATAGAAAAGTAGCTGCCCCATTTTTCAACTTCATTCCTATTTTAAACTTTATTCCTATATCTAAGATTTGAAATCATCACAACCATCAGATGATGCTGTTAGCTGAATGAAAATTCCAGCAGTTGTTTGTCTTCCTGATTACTGTATTATCATTTCTCTGTTTCAATTTTGTGTTTTGCATTAAGAAAGCATTAGATGTAATGTCTTTCTGCTCAAGTGGTTAGTAACATAATGCCACAGTGATATAACTTCCGTTTCCCCTTCATCATCATGCCAATACTTTGCACCACACATTTACACTCAGGTTTATGACTGACTGTATTGTGGTCTCCTTTTTGAATCAGAGGTATACTTTCACTACCATAATTCAAATATTATGTCTCATTTCATCAAGTCTCAATAGTACAAAGGCAATACATACTTTGCCTTTTAAAATTTAGAAATGACTGCAAAAATTACAGAAAATTGGTAAGACCAGCACAAAGAGCACCCATTATAATACTTTTTACCAAGATTTCACCTATTAATATTTTGCCCCATTTGCTCTATCATTCTTAAACATTTCAATCTTTTTGTGTTTTGGAACCATTTGAAAAGTAAATTGCATACATCATGGCCTCTTACCTCTACTTCAGTGTATGTTTCCTAAGAATAAAGCAATTCCCTTGCATAACCACAGTATAGCTATCAATTCTTTAAAAAGTTTGATATTGATGCATTCCTGTTATCCAAATATTCCATATCATATTCCAGTTTTTCCAATTGGTTCAGTAATATTATTTATAGCATTTAAAGAAACCAAAATTGTCCTATGTAGTCTTAAGATCATGTATTGCATTTAATGATCATATCTCTTCAGCTTCTTTATTCTGGAACATTCCTTAAGCTCCCCCTTCTCTCTCTCTCTTTTTTTTTTTTTCTTGAATGAGACTTTTGTTTTAAGTGCTCTTTTATGTCCTTATCATGACTCTATTCCTTACTTTGGGTTTCTGTGATGTTTCCTCACAATTATTTTCAGGTTATGCATTCACAGGTGGAACACTGCATAAGTGATGCCATGTCCTTCTTCAGGGCTTATATCTGGAGGCACAGAATGTCCATTTGTTCATTAATGATACTAATTTTGATGGCCTCATCTCACCCTCATCTCTTCCTCTGTTTTGGCATTACTTGATGATTCTTGTCTGATCCAGTTTTTACTGTGATTGCAAAATTATGACATATAGTATTAGTTATAAGTTGCTGCATTGACATTTATAAGTTGGTGCTCACATTCTACTTTAAACGTGCCCCTCCACTTCCTGTTTCTCATTTGTTTATTGACTTATTAGTAGGGACTCACAAAATCTCCTTTTTCAATGGTTAATAATTTTTCATGTAAAATTTGTTTTGGTGCTTAAATTGTCCACCTGTCACCAGTGGTAGTCTTCTAAGGTCCCTATGGTTTTGTCCTGGGTCCTTAGGATATTCTTCCATCATTTTTGTGAGCACTTCCTTATTTTCTGGCATAACAAAATGATTAAGTTACTTTTTAACTTATCCTGTTCCGGTCCTGAATTAAAACATTTTTCCTTCAACAAACCTTGGTTCATTTTAGTGGGAGAATTGTATTAGAGACCAAGACCTATGTGCTGGATATACAAACATACATCTACATCTACATATGCATATGAATACACATATATGCATACACATATAATATATGCATTCATAATTTATATGTGTGCACATATACAAACACATATAATTGCATGCAATGTAATATATAATGATATAATTAATATATATTTAATGATTAATATGTGTATATAATTTCGTGAGTTCAAAAGCTGGCGTTGTAACTCTGTAGGTTAATCCACAAGGTGAGACATTGGCATCCCATATAGGCAGTAGTTCGAGTCCCAGCTGCTTCACTTCTGGTCCAGCTCCCTAGTAATGGATCTTGGAAAGCAGCCTAAGAAAATTCACATGCATGGGCCTCTATATCTATGTGGAAGACTTGGATGGAGTTCCAGACTCTAGCTGTGGCTTGGACCAGCTGGGAGCTTCTTGAGTCTCCCACATGGGTACAGGGTTCCAAAGACTTGCACCATCCTCTTCTGCTTTCTCAGGTCATAAACAAGGAGTTGGATCAGAAGTGGAACAGCTTGGACACAAACTGGCATCCATATGGGATGCCAGTGCTACAGGTGAAATCTTAGCTTGCTATGCCACAACACCAGCCCCCTGCAGTTTTCTTTTTTCAATTGACAACATTTCCAGAAAATTATTCTATATCTATTCCTGGAGATCATCCTTATTTCTCTTTTCATGGCTGCATTGTGCTTCATTGTAAAGCTTGTTTTTGTTTTTGTATTGTTAGAAATATATGTGGAAGATTACAGATTTTTCTCTTTATGTTAAATTTTCCTATATAGTTTGTGATTCATACTGTACAACAATATGTAAATAGGCAACGCCTTAAGCATTTCTTCTGCCCTTGTCTTTATTGCCTTTTCACAAGAATCATAAGACATCTCCACAAATTTTCTCTCCTTTCATGCAAGCTAGTCAATTGGATGTTTTTAATTATGTCGATCTCCCCCTGTTTAAGTTGATGCTTATCATCTAAAGACTTTCAAAAACAGAAGTATAACTATCTGATCCCTTTCCATATTTGGGAGAGAATGTTCCAGACAACAGAGATGTTCCTATAGGATCTAACCCTAAAGGAATGTAGGAATCAGATTCAGAAAGGAATAAACATGTGTAGTGCCAGAGTAAGAAGCAGATATTATTTCTTGGCTTTTCTGTGATGGTTTGGAACACAACTTGTTTGTGAGGCTCAGAAGCAGGAGTAGAATCATAAGCTCTGAAAGATTCACTACCTTGTAAAGGCAAAGCAAAATTGTTGTGCAACCCATGATTTGTCATATAGTGGAGAGAACACTGGACTAGAATGAAAAGATACCAGGGTTCCTCAATGTCATCAACAACTCTCAGTGGCCATGGGCAAGTCATCTTTCTTCTCCTAATCCTACCTTCCCATTTGTAAAGTAAGGGAAATCTGATGTGTAGGTGCTTGTTTTGCCTCTAAGTATTCACATTTCTGTGGTCTGCACAAGACTGTCCCATCCATTCAAGCTCAGAGGAGTGGACATTTGTAATAAAGATTCATAGAGTCTGTAACAGCAGTGATCTAATGAAAGTTTACACATTGCCTATTTCTGTTACTTGGCAAAAATTGAAAGTAAGCTAACTTTTGCTAGTGATTGCATTCAATTGCCAGAAATGAGGAGCCTGGCATAAGCCTAGCTCTGTGGGGTAAAAGAAATAGTTGAATTATAAACCCTGGTTCATCTCATATTCCTTCTAAGGTACCAAGCAATCCCCCTCCAAAAAAACAAAATGAATTTACTTGGTGGGTGGGAGTGTGGGAGCTTACAATGAATTTTCATTGTGTCTTTCATGGTCTCTTATCTCTGTGTCAATGTATATCTCTTTGCTCCACTTTACAGGTCTGTATAATTCAGTGGATAGCTGGATGATTGTGCCCAACATTAAACAGAATCATTACACAGTGCATGGACTCCAGAGTGGGACCCGCTACATCTTCATTGTCAAAGCCATAAACCAGGCAGGCAGCCGGAACAGTGAACCTACTCGATTGAAAACAAACAGTACGTTTTGATGATCAGGTTTCCCCTCTATGGCAGGAAGTGTGCCTGAGCCTGTGCAATCATCCGCAATAATACATGAGTGTGGTGCTACTGGGTAGCCGAGCTTTACTATTGCACTTTTTGCTTTGGGCAAGGGGTTGTTGGATTCCCCTGAAAAGTTTGTGTGCACTGAGATATACATAGAATTAGCTGGTTGGGTATCTTGGGAGGATGTTAGTGAAGAGATATTCTCTGCTTTTTGTCCCCTATGCTTGGCAGATAATAAAATAAAATACATTTTTTAGTAGAACTCCACTGCAGAGAAGCCATTTCTGTTAAGAAGTCTTTGGACTGCAAATAGCAGAAATACAACTAAGTTGGCTTAACAGATAGTATTTGTTAATAGCTTAAATGAATAGTATTGCTTTTCATCTCTAGCAACAAGTTTGGCAATAGGCATTTCAAGGCTAGTGCGGCAGCTCTGTGATGTCGTAGAGAGTGCAGCCTCCTTTTCCATTTGTGCTTTGATTTATTGCCAAATGGTCACAACATGACCACTGCAGCCCTCAGATGTCACATTTCCTCTTCAGATAAGGAGGAACAAAGGGTTGGTACACAGAGTGGCTATTTTATTATGAAAGCAGAAACTTTCCTACTCTCTGACTTCTGCTTTCATCTTCTTAGCCACCCCCAGCAACAAGGTAGGTGGTAAGTCTGACTATTTAGTTTTTGTGGCCTCTGTAGTGAAAATGGAGAAGAGAGAAAAAGTTGGAAAGGGATGTTGTATTAACTATTTATTTGTATAGTAAAACTGTTACCATATCCAACACCTGCCTTCCCACCTTGTCATAATGTTTTTGTCATGTAACTATAAGGAAATCTCTGTTTTGAATGATCTTACACAACAAATGCTTTTTTTCTGATCATTGATGATAAAACAGTCACTTTAACAAAAATGTTCAATTACCTGTTGTTTACATCTCAGTTGTAGGAGGGTAAACCATTGTCCTTTCATTGAGTTCTCAGTTTTTATTTTGCTCTGCCACCAGATAGCAATTGCTTCATCTTTTTCCCTTTGTCTAATTCCAAACATCATCACACTCCCTCTCTTAAAATATACCCATATCCCAAACCACTCCCTGAAATAAAGCAAAATGCAAAACGTGTCTGAGAACATGAGAATCTGGGAGTCTGCTTTAAATTTGATAATATATGACAAAGGGGGCAGTTTGTTAGCATCTATATAATTGAAATATGAATTCCAACAAAATGCTCATGAGAAAGCCACATTTTTTCCAGAGTGGGAAAATATATATCTCTAAGATAATTTTATGGAAGATTAATCTGTGGTCTTGTTTTATTGAAGACTTTGGCTTCTGTCTTACCTTTCTGATAAAATTTAAACAGCAGCCAACTTAAACTGACCTATGAATGATCGTTATATTGAGGTGCCCCTGGTAGTGATAATGGTCCTGAATGACAAAGGTAGAATTCTTAAGTACTTCATCGTGATTTTTTCCCCCCTACCTTTTCTAGGCCAGCCCTTTAAACTGGATCCCAAGATGACTCATAAGAAGTTGAAGATCTCTAATGATGGCCTGCAAATGGAGAAGGATGAAAGCTCTCTGAAGAAAAGTCATACTCCAGAGAGATTTAGTGGTACAGGATGCTATGGGGCAGCAGGGAATATATTCATTGACAGTGGCTGCCACTACTGGGAGGTTGTCATGGGTTCCTCAACATGGTAAGTGGTTTCCTTTTTTATTTTCTTTGGTGTTGCGTTCCTGGGAGGCAGAATTATATAGCTCAACCATAATACCAACAAGTCAAGGATAAAAGTGATTAAATTATATGTGATGAAAATCACTTCTAGAAAGTTTTGCCAGGCTCTTAAAAATAAAATTATGGAAAATATGA
Organism: Ochotona curzoniae; assembly: GCF_017591425.1. NCBI lineage: Eukaryota > Metazoa > Chordata > Mammalia > Lagomorpha > Ochotonidae > Ochotona > Ochotona curzoniae. Next base: position 31,555,251 of record NW_024467087.1, on the reverse strand, counting down.
CTGGCATAGAAGTTGGAAATTACTGTATCATTTCAACTGCTAACTTTTTAAAGCCATTTGTTATATGAACATTCTGTGATTGAATGTAAACTATTTAAGGAAGAAACAGTGAATGGTTTTTTTTTCAATATCCCCCACAGTGTCTAGCATAAGTCAGATCATTCATGAATGTTTGTCTCTCTCCACTTTTTGACTGTCTCGCAGGTATGCGATTGGTATTGCCTATAAATCAGCGCCAAAGAATGAATGGATTGGCAAGAATGCTTCTTCATGGGTCTTCTCTCGCTGTAATAGTAACTTCGTGGTGAGACATAACAACAAGGAGATGCTGGTGGATGTACCTCCGCAGCTGAAGCGTCTGGGGGTCCTCCTGGATTATGACAACAACATGCTGTCTTTCTATGATCCAGCTAACTCTCTCCACCTCCATACTTTTGATGTGACCTTCATCCTTCCAGTTTGTCCAACATTTACAATCTGGAACAAATCCCTCATGATACTGTCTGGCTTGCCTGCCCCTGATTTCATTGATTACCCTGAGCGGCAGGAATGCAACTGCAGGCCACAAGAATCTCCCTATGTTTCTGGGGTGAAGGCTTGCCATTAGGTTTCAAGAGAGCATAGAATTCACTGGCTCTCCAGGTCAGCAGTCCCTGCTTTCATAAGCCTCAGTTAGCATTCAACATATGAGATACAAAATAAAGTTCATTTGAAGCACCCCAAGTAACTAGATACTGTAGATTTAATTTTGTGCATTAAAACTTATATTTGAATTAATATATTGAGTTTCTCAGAATGAATAATCTGAGTAGTCTGAGTTCAAACCATGGAACCAAGAAGAAATTTAGAGAATGCCTCTGCTGTCATTGGAAAAATTTTAAATTCCCAGTGATATCAGAGTATAAATGGTATTGGAAGGAATTAGAGTAATTCAAGATAAATAATGTAGAAAGATGCTTTGAAGGAGGGTCTAGTTAACCAGAAGTAAGGACTGTGGGCAGCCTTCTTAGTGCTGGCCTGTTTGGCCAAATACAATTTCTAACAGTGTCAAATTCTCATATATTGTGTTGTTTTTGTCAAAAACCTACAACCAAGAATTTGTTATAAGGAAACAACTGTGTATATGTAACATACAAAATGAACAGTTTCTAAGCTGCTCCTTTGAGTAAGAAATCAACCTTAAAGGAAACATCAAAATAAGCCCCTCACTCCCTCCAGTTCTTTCCTTATTCTACACACTCAATCATGACATAGATTATGAGATAGTGAGAAGAACTCCAGATGGGATTAGGAGAGATTTGGAGACGCTATTGCACAAGAGATACTACTGCTGAATAGAAATCTGATACAGCTAGAAGAGTCCAATATAGCACAATTTCTCAAATGCTTCTTAATGGAGGAAGTCCGTCTAAAGTGGCTTTTTTTTTTTTCAAACGGAAAGAATGTTTCAAAGAAATACAATTCTATTACTCTCAAGTACAGTTACTAGCATTAGACTAAAAAGATGGTTCTATAGTGAATTTCTTTAGGAATTTGCTTTATTTAACCTGTAGGAATGGAGTGTTAAGATACAACTATTTGCATAGAGATGTATTTTCAGATAAGCACTCTGGAAGTGCTGAAGAATGTCTAACAACATTCTTTTCCTTAAACAAATTAAGTGATCATTCCTCTTACACTCTTGTTTACACTATTCATTGGTTTAGCCAACCCTTCCTAGGAAATACAGAAATAAACTTCCTCCAAGTCTTCACCAGTGTAGTCAAAGGCTAAGTAGTCTGTGATTATGTCAGCTCAGCTTCAGGGGTTGACCATGTCAAGAGCCAAAGCTTTGCCAGAGCTAAGGCTGCTTCAAGCAGTCTACTCCTTTGGAACTGTGGAAATGTTATAGCTGTACAGTTCCAAAGTGGTATTGGAACAACCCCTAAGATTGGAGCTTTGAAACAACATCAAAACTTCTCCACTCCTTGTTTCCATGGGCTTGGTGGATGTCCATTTTTTAGTCTGTTCAATGAACTCTTAGAAGGTATCCCTACTACCATGGAAGTGCACTTATTCACAAAACACGTTCCTTGCTCTTGAATGGCTTGTTACTCTGTAGGAGACATTATATACATCTCTGTTTCAGTTACAGTTGTGTATTGTCTGTTCACTTAACATGGAAAACAAGACTGATGGAGATTTAAAAAAAAAAGGCTCAAACTGCAAATCTGATAGAAAAGTTGTTTGTAGAGACTGTAGCAACCTCCCTACGATTCAACAGCACTGCTAAATAGCTTGCTGTAGTGGAAAGCCCAGAATCTTTGGAATAAAATGATCCTAGCTTATCTATCATTTACTAATCATGTGACCTAGAGAGCAAGTACTTCACCTCTCTGAGCCTGTTTTCTCTTCTGTAAGATAACATCTGAGACACATGGGGGTTTCAAAGATATAAAATGATAGCATGTTTCAACTGCCTAGCACAGTATCTGGCATTTGTTAATTGTGCCATAAATATTAAACTCCTCCCTATATTTAGCCCCCCTACAATATAGTGGTGCTTTAAAATATATTTCATTGAAAGTTTCCTTCATTCCTCAGTTATCTTGGTCTCTTCCCTTAAGGCTGTCTCCAAATTCTTAAACAAAACAAATACCTTTCCTCCTTTCATAGCACATTCCACTGACTCTTAGCATTCAGTAGGAGGCCACGATTCCTTAGAATTTGGCTTTTGGTGTTCTTGTTGGCTTTCCCAGTTTTATCTTTTGCCACGACTGTGCTTACTAAGTTAAACTATTTACACAAGTTATTCTTTGGGCTCAGAGAAGAGACATTAGTATTTTTAATGTCCAGATTCATCAATAGGAATTTCTCTTAAATCAAGTGAATAGTGTGAAAATGCTGTGTAAGTATGGAACATTCCACCTCCACCCTAGTCCGGTTTCCTTTGTCTTGTATTTGACACTCCAGCGTCATTATTTTTGTGCCCTTTAGATTTTAGTACCCTGAGATAAAGTTTTATTTGCCCACCTTACTTTTGCCCTTAGCTTGGGCTACATTTCCCTATACCTGCCTCACTCAATCAGACCAACTCCTGATCTGTCTTTCTGAGCAATAATCACTTTGTATTGTAGTCTATTTCAAAGGATGTTCTTCAGACCACCTATGTTAGAACTGCCTTTGTTGTTTGTTAAAACAATTAATATCTCAGTACCAACTCCTGATCTACTTAATTAGAATATCTGGGAGCATTGGTAGAAATTTTCATTTTTTTGACAATTCAAGTTATTTCAATGCACACAAATATTTAATGAGTACTAATCATCTTCTCTGTTAGACTGAAGTCCATGAGGACAAGGACTTTTTCTTTTATTGTGGCTATAATATTTTTAATACCAGGTACAGTGTCTGGACCAGAGTGGTGACCTGGTTAATGTATATTGAATGATGGATGGATGAATGAAAACTCAAAGTTCCCGCCTTGTACTCTGATGTCCACAGTGGTATTCTTATATCCTGAGCAGAAAAGCTTGATGGCTTCCTCATTAGAGCTGTATTGTTACCATTTTTCATAAGCACCAGGACTTATACATATAGTTGAGCACTGTCCTCAAAAACTCTTCAGCAATTGTCTTGGAGAATTACCTTTAGAGTGTGTGGCACCTTTCTTTTCAACATTTTAAGTTTTTAAAACTTTGAAGATGAATATAAATGTTGGGTGTAGCCAAAAATCACTCAGAGCTAAGTCTGAAGAATAAAATCAAAAATTAAATTGGCTTTGGGGTAAGCAATGAAGGTTGACACTTAAGTCCCAATGTAGGAGCCAAATAATGGAGAGTTATTTCCAAGATGCAACAAAGTACTTAGTAGGCATGTGGTGAGTCCCAAATAACTACTTCAGTAAATTTAAGACTTCATTAAATAAGGAGAGTATTGGAGACCTTAAGGGAAGTCATTGCTTACCTCTAGATAGACCCAGTTGAACACAGAGAATAGGATTGATATTTAAATTAGAGAAGGTGATTCCATAAGATTTTTCTTGGTTTTGTGTGTTTTGTTTTGTGGGTTTCTTTTTTATTCAGTCTATTCTCTACATTTCTTTCTGTTTGAAAAGCATTTTCTGTCTGCAATTTCTGCTTGTTTTTAGTTTTTATATTCTCATATTGAACAAAGCACAAAATAGTAAAAATAACATTAATCTTGCTTTGAGAATATGAAAAAATTTAATGCCATATTGAAATAAGTATTTGTAAGTAAGAATGACTGCATCTGGACCTGTTTTTATTATGTAATTCCATTGTGTGTCTTTGGATGCAGTGAAATTCAGATGGCAGCAAAATCACCTATATATGCTTTTTAGCTACAACACACTAGGTGAATTTTCTAAGCTTCCATGGTTTACATATTTATATATGACTACTTGGATGGAGCAATCCAGAGATGGACTTTCAAATGAGTTCAAATATTTGATACCCTTTCTTCCAAGGAACAGAGAATGTAAGGCAGGTAAATAAGAACCACCGTCATACTTATTTCTAGCTCCTGAAGCCAGTTACAGCCTCGGAGCCACTGAACTCTTTTGGCTGTGTTTTACAGGTCAGATGGACTAATTGCCATCAAGTTAGACAAAATTCCCTCTTATGGTGGGGGTCTGCCAACTCCAGACATATGCTGTGTTGTTATTGCTTAGAATATTTATTGGACTATTGTTGGACTATTTTTTATCCAATGCTTTACCCCAGGCCTGTTTGTACTGGGAGCTCTGGACCAGTACTGTCTCTCCAAGTGATGGAAATATGAACATCTGCAGATTATACAGCCTCATCCCTCTCTAAAATATCCCAGCCCATCCAAAATGCTATATTATGAATTAAATAAATATATAATGAATTCATGAGTTTCTGGTTGTCTCTTGCTGGAGTTTAGTTGTGGGCATGTGTATAAGGAAGATGTGGGTTACTGGAAATGGGTAAATGACTTGGGTGAAACAAATTACTGTATAAAGGATCTGTACACAAAGAGGGCCAAGGTGTCTGAAACTCGCAATTCAGTCAGGAAGATTTAGACTTTAGCAGCATAAGTACCATAAGAAATAAATTTTTAAGGCCAAAGAAAACATGACACATTAAATTTCAGGGACTGAAACAAAATTAGAATCAAGGATATGCTTTCAATGAATTCCCTGCTACCACTTGTATTATTCTGTTCGAGTACATATTCCAGGTCCAGTATTGCCACCTTTTAAAACTATTATTCTTAAGGCCTTCAAAGAATGCAATTAAAGGAGATAATAAATTAGCCATCAGTAATGTGCTATTGGAGGAGTGTAGGCAAAATTCACGTCCGTATTCACCTCTTTAGCTTTATATTTTATAAGAAAAAATAGCTGGTATGGTCAAAAGCCAATGCTTTTATTATCCAACCTGGGGGTGACAAACTGGGAAGGGCATGCTTCACACCTTTAGACTGAGAAGGTTCGGCTGGCAATGCCTTAACTGGCCTGTAGAATATATGCTTTGATTCAAGGAGAGTCTTTCAAACAATGTGATATAGATGGCAACTCTATAGGAATGGCCTTACTCATAGAATGCAAAGAGGATCTGCTACTCCTCCAGCCAGATTGAAAATCCCAAAAAATGGAATCTGGGCTGATTTTCTCATTGATGTGCGGTAGTAGGAAAAAAACCACCTACTTCAATTCAGAATTGCAAAACTTAAGAACTAGAGATAGCAAGAAGCTTGAGATTCTCTTGCCGGGCCTGAATTTGTTGTATGTATTATTACTGCCACATCTCTAAAGAGAATGTGGAGAACTAAATGGCGTGAAAGTCAGCAGAAGGGAAAGAGAAAGCTCCGCAATAGAATCTGGCTAGATTTAGTTTTGCTTCCCCATTGGAGGAAGTTACCTGGGCTTTCAACTTACCTTTGCAGAACTGCTCCACTCTGGCACTGTGATGCTCTTGTATTATTTACAAAGGTAGCTTAGGCAAAGGCTTGGATCATAGCTAATCCTAATTTATACAAAATGCTTCTGGTCTTGCTAAACTGGAGGCCTGGAAGTTGCTGCTTTGAGATTATCTCCCAATCATCTCCTATCTCCCAATGTCTCCTTATCCTCTGTGATGGTAGTCAGGGGGGTTTTTCATGTCTCCTACCTCCTGGATTCTGATGAGTTACGAGGCCACCTGACATTTCCTTCAGAATGGAGCTGTAGACTATAAAGCAATCTAACAGTAGTGTAGAATGAGCTTCTTAGCAACTGAATACCCCACGATTGACTTGGCAGTCCTCTGGCCCCTTTTGTTTCAGTGGAATTCTGAATTGAAGTACATGGTTAATTTCTAAGTTCTCTTCTAACGCTAACAGTAGATTCCCATAAATGCAAATTTAGTAAAAGTGTAATGATAGGAGCCTGATCTACCTACCCCAAGAATATTGGAAACATCAGGACAGACTATCAGGAATCCTATGACAGGAAAACAGAGTTGGGTAACATTGTTACTTTAGGACCATCATCAGATTCATCATGTGACTATCTTCCCCACATACACCTTGTGTCACTTAGAGCTTCCCTGTCAATCCTCCAACTTACATTTATTCACTACCTTTATTTTTAAGTTTTATTTATGGATTTGAAAGGCAGCATTCAGGGAGGGAGGAGGGAGGAAGAGGGAATCAATCATCCATCTTCTGGTTCACTGCCCAGATGTCTGCAGCTGCTGGGGCTGGGGTGGTTGAAGCCATTGCTCTAGTTAGTCATGTCTAGGTTTCAAAGTTCAGGGCTGCTGTCTGACAGTATTCCATGTGTCCATGTAGGGAAATTGCCAAAGACATTCCATTTTCCAAGGGCAGGGCAGTGTAGGTGATCACTTGCTATAGAAACCGCAGGGCTCTTGGGCGTGACATTTCTTTCTTTTTTTTTTAAGATTTGTTTATTTTTATTGGAAAGGCGGATATACAGAGAGGAGGATATATAGAGAGGAAGATCTTCCCCAAGCGGGTTAACTCCCCAAGCAGTTGCAATGGCTGGAGCCGAGCCTATTCGAAACCAGGAGCCAGGAGCTCTTCCGGGTCTCCCACAGGGGTGCAGGGTCCTAAGGTTTTGGGCCGTCCTCGACTGCTTTCCCAGGCCACAAGCAGGGAGCTGGTGGGAAGTGGAGCTGCCGGGATTAGAACCAGTGTCCATATGGGATCCCAGCGTGTGCAAGGCAAGGACCTTAGCCACTACGCTATTGCGCTGGGCCCGTGACATTTCTTAATAATGGCCTTTTTTTGTCCAAACTCCCACAAAAGTCTTTACATTGCAGAGGGGCACTTGATATAGCCACTAGTCTTAATTAACAATTGATTATTTAATTATTTATTAAACATATTACTGGTCAGTCTCTTTCTGCCACATGTTGGAGTTCAGGGAAAAGACACAGAATCCCTGCCCTCATGAGACTCACAAGCTAGAGTGGAGACACCCCATTAGTCAGTGAATGCTTTCATAAACATGGGCGCCAGCATTGGTTGGCTGCTGTGTACGTGAGAGGCAGTGACTCATTTAACCCTTCCAGAAATACTATAAGGTAAATTACAAATAAATTATATAAAATAAAGACTTATTGGCTTTTCAGGCCATGAACAGTTAATGTTTATTTCAATGGCCAGAGCAAGCACCAGGGATTTTTTTTTTTTTTGCTGTTTTATTAAAATTTATCGATACATCATGTTTTTACATAGATAGGTATTTCAAAAAACATTGATGAGTGGAAATGGAATTAAAAGTGAAGTTGGGTTTAGTGCAAAAACTTTTTTGAATTCCATATGTTCATAAAGCAGTCTTCAGATGGAGTTCATGGAAAATATGTGATGAGAAAACTATGTGAAGAACTTCAAAAATTTTAACACCAAAAATAAACACCCTTTAAAAAAAATGGTTTGTTTGAAAGGCAGTTGCAGACAGAGGGAGAGACAAAGACTTCTTTCATCTGCTAGTTAATTTCCCAAATGGCAACTAGAAGACAGACACCTAAAACTCCATCCAGGTCTCCCATGTGAGCCCTCAGGCTATCTCCTGCTGACTCCCAGGTGCCTTATCCGCACTCATATGGGATGCTGGAGGTGGTGGTTTAAGCCACAGCATCAGCCCTTAAACTTCTCTTTTGGTTTTATTTTTTTAAGAGATTTATTTAGTTTTATTGGAAAGACGGATTTACAGAGACAAGGAGAGACAAAGATCTTTTGTAGGCTGGTTTTATTCCCCAAGTGGCTGCACCAGCTCGAGCTGAGACTAACTTAAGTCAGGAGCCAGGAGCTTCCTCTGGGTCTCCATGTGGGTCCAGGGTCCCAAGGCTTTTGGCCGTCCTATACCGCCTTCACAGGCCACAAGCAAGGAACTGAAAGAGAAGTGGAGCACCAGGTACACAAACCGGCAACCATATGGGATCCTGGCGGGTGCAAGGTGAGGCTTTAGCCATTGAGCCAATGTGCCAGGCCCTAAACTTATCTTTCGATTGCACCTTTCTTTAACTTTCTGAAGTATCCCCATGTTTTTGAGGTAGAGTATAACTTCATACATATTTGTGATATGTCTCATGTAGAGGAAGGAGGATCTAATGTTTATTTCATATCCATACCTTCTACTTAAGAGAGGCATTCAAAGTGCAGGTACGTATACAGTACACCAAGTGATAACATCTATTGAAAAGATGAGGAAAGATGTTTATACAAGTGAACATAAGTGGGGAGTGGAGTGGACCAGGAGAAAGGGAGTTGGGGACAAGTGGAGAGAGGACACCAGCATTTCCTCCTCTGGGGAATGTGAAACCACAGGAAGCACCCAGCGCACTGCCAGGGCTGAAGGGGAGTGGCTACACTGCGCCTTCCACTCCCTCTTCCCCAGCCTCAGCTATGAGAAAACAACCTGCGCAGGTGGAATCCCAGGAACCCCGGTTTGCGGTGTGGGACCTACAGCTCCGCGGTCCTAGGCTACCTGCTCCTTAGCAGAATCAGGTAAGATGCTTCTTATGGGGCTTTCTACTCCTCCTTTCTAGTTCTTCTTTTTCTTTATAAAAAGTTTATTTTCATTGGAAAGGTAGATCATATTTACAGAGAGGAAGGAGAGACAAAAAGATGTTCCATCCACTGGTTCACTCCCCAAATGGCCGCAATGGCCGGAGTTGAGCTGATCCGAAGCCAGGAAGCAGGAGCTTCTTTTGGTTCTCCCACACAGGTGCACGGTCCAAAGGCCTTGGTCCATCCTCCTCTGCTTAACCAGGCCATAAGCAGGGAGGTGGATGGCAAGTGGAGTTCAAGGTCCAGTGCTAAAGAAATGACCTAGCCCAGTGGCTCCCGGAATCTGGGTAAGCAGGAAGGATTTACAAGTTTTTTTTCAGACACCTCAAAATCGCCTCTAGTGCAGTCTTTGCATCTTTATTCTCCATACTAGCTCTCGCCCACCCCCGCTTTTGTCTCTTGTTCCCCAATGTTCCCTCTTTCCAGCCCGGTCCTTCCTCCGGGCCGCCTCCTCTGAGTCATTTCCCCTTCCCCGCCCCAAAATCTTGGCTCTTTCCGAGTATCTCTTCCTCGCCAGCAGGAAGTAAAGGAAAGGCAAACTGGCTTTGGGAACCCAGGTGAGCGCTTTGATCAGCGAGAATGAGAGAGACCTCGGCAGCCCTCTGGATTCTCAGGGAGGGACAAATGGGCGGCGTCTGTCGGCCGAGTGCCTGGCGTCTACACCGTCTGAAGGCCTTGGTGCCCGAACGTGGGAGCTGCCGCACCTCTCCCGGTGTCTCCTGGGATGTGAGGAGCGGAAAAAGCGGCCCAGTTAGGGGGTGCTGCTGCGGGCTTTCGCAGGGTGAGCCCTGCACTATGCTCTGGGACTTCGCTTGGGAAGCTAGGGGGCGGAGGAGCGTCGGCGTCAGAAGCCATCATTTCGGGGGCGGGGGGCGGGGAGAGCTGGGAGAAGGGTGGTGGAGCGACTTAAACTTGGGCACAAGGAATGCATACGCGTGCCAGCCGGTTGGTTCGTGTGCTTAGGGGCGATGCATGTAGGAAAGCGTACATACGTGAGGTGTGTGGGGATGCCAGCAGGTGATTTATTTAGGTAGTCCGGTGGGTATGTGCGCCAGCTTGAAAAAGCATAACAGCCGGGAGTGAAGTTGTGTGTGTATGTGCGAAAGTGGCCGTGAGGGCCTTTTTATACGTGTGCATGGTTTGCGTGCGTGCGTTTGCAGTCCGTACGTGGGGGTACGTGCGTGTGGGGTTTGCGTGCGTGGGGGCACGTGCGTGTGGGCGTGCATGTGGCTGGCGGAGGGAGGAACCGAAAGGCAGGCTAATTTACTTCAGGAGCGGACGGACTCCGCGGTAAGTTCGAGAAGTTCTCTGCGAACGGGGTTGAAGTTACGCTTCTTAACCAACCCCCACCCCCCCCCTTTTTTTTGAGAGGAGGGCATTCGTTTGAAAATGTGAAAAAGACTAAAGAGGGGAAAAAAGTGTATGGTTTGTCTGTAAGCGTGGAAGATTCTATGAAGGATCGCTCACCAATAATGCTGTAAAGGCGGGAGATGACCCGAGTAAATTACTTTGATATTTGCCACCTGTGGTTTTTGAGGCTGTGGAGACATGGAACAGGTGAGCAGGGTCAGATCAGTCCCATCGTTCTTTTGGGGCTTGGTATGGCTTCGAGATTAGGATGGCTGTTCCTGCGGTAGACGGGAAGCCCTCAGAGTGGGGGTATGAGGCCATCACTAGCCAGAGTGCCTTGGGGCTTTCAAGATCAAGCCGGTCTGAGGCGCTGGCACCAGAGGCTCCGTCGGGGCTGGTTCTTGCCCATTAGCTCGCCTCGGGGCTTGCTGCTGGAATCCTCGCAGAGCTCTGTTGCTGATGGGTTATTGCTTCTCCCGGAGGGTCTGGAGAGCCTGCGGGTAGGAATGTAAGGTTGTGACTTTGATGCCTGCAATTTTACCTCTCCTCCCAACCTTGACCATTAACTGTGTGACCTTATAAACGGTTTTCTTAATCTACCTGTGCCTCACCTCCCTCTTTTATAAAAGATAACTCCTTCACAGAGTACAAGTGTAAATGAGACTAATGAATTCCTAGTCTATGGGAACTCTTTAATCAATGACAACAGCTCTTTAATGAGATACTATTTAATTATCTAATTAATCTTTAATTCATATGAATACATTCAAATGTATACCAATACATGTTCTTATTAAATATAAACACAGGGAGAGGAGGCTGGCATACTGCAGGTATGCATGTGGATATGTTTTTATAACTATATACATTTGTATGGACTTAAAAATATTTCCTGGAAAAATTGTTTCTTTCTGGCACAACATTGTTAAATTTTTAAAATATTTTAACTGAGTAAAATTGTATCTTTGATGTTTCAATGTAAGTATGTTTGTTGAATGTCCAGAGTGACCTATCAATCTCTTCAAACATTTAATATTTCTTTGTGGCAAAATCCTTTCTTTTAGTTTTTTTTTTTAGACAGATGTAAGTATGGCATCCTCTATAATCATCCTACTGTGCAATAAAACACCAGGACTTCTTTCTCGCCAAACTGTAGCTAAATATCTGCTGATTGTTCAATAAAGATTCCCTTTCTTCTTTCCCCAGCCTCTGGCAATCACCACTCCACCCTTAGCATCCATGAGATGCACTTTTTAGATTCCATATATGAGTCAGATCATGTGGTACTTGTCTTGCTGTGCCTCGCTTATTTCACTTGTTAACATCACAACTTCAGGTCCATCTATATACTTGCAAATATCATTTAATCCTTTTTAATGGCCAAATATATTCCTTTTGTATTTGGATCATATATTCTTTATCCATTCATTGGTGAATAGACAACTTTGCTTGCCCAGATTTCTAGGCTAGTTTGAGTCATGTTGCAGTAAATGTGGAGGACAGCTGCCTCTTTACCCAACCGAGTTCATTTCTTGGAGTTATATATACCCAGTAGAGGAATTGTTGGATCCTGTTGGTGGCTCTGTTTTCAGTTTTGTTTTTTTTTTAAGAGACACCCATGCTGTTTGTTCACAGCAGCTGTACCAACAGTGTACAAAGATTCCCCTTTTGTTTTGTTTCATTGTCAGCATTTGTTACTTTTTGCCTTTAATTAATGGCTGATATAACAGGAGTGAAATAGTATCTAGTCTAAATTTATGTTTCTTAAATAGGTAGCAATATTGCAGGGAAATAAAGGTGAGAGGCCATTTAGGAGACAGAATTCAGAGCTGGGGAGTCGGAGTAAAAAGAGGGTGGCTTTTTTTTTTTTTTTTTTGCTGTTGTTTGTTCTCTTCTCTTCTCTTCTCTTCTCTTCTCTTCTCTTCTCTTCTCTTCTCTTCTCTTCTCTTCTCTTCTCTTCTCTTCTCTTCTCTTCTCTTCTCTTCTCTTCTCTTCTCTCTTTACTTTATTTCAACTTACCTGGAAAGTGCAGACAAGGTCTGAGCCAGTCACTTCCCCTAAGGGGATCTTTGGGGATTTTTAAAAATTGAAACCTAGATCTCACCATCATTGATAAGTATTCGTTACGAAAGGCTTCTGTCCTGTTTTATGTACTGTGTGTGTCCTAGTTCCAGACTCACTGGTGATGCAGGCAGCAGCTTAAACTGTTGTACGCAACCCTGGCCCTGTCTTCTACATTTTAAAATAAATTTTCTGTCAAAATACAGTATTCATACCAAGAAATGCACATAAGTATTCAGATAAATGAGTGACTGACCACACACGTAACCAGCATTCAAATTAAGAATGAATGTTATGGGGGCTGATGCTGTGGCACAGCCGGTACAACCACCATCTGCATTCTGTGACAGCATTCTGTATGCACACCCCAGTCACTCCACCACTGATCCAGCTCCCTGCTAATGTGCCTATAACTTTTTCAAGTAAATAAATATTTTTTAAACAATAAGCATTACTAGTATTCTAAGAATCCTTACTATTCCGCCTTTTCCATTTGTTTCTTTTCAACTTGGAAAAGATGAGTATATTGTCATACATGCAGTATGATTCAGTGAAGCAATGTATGTAACTGTATACCAAAATGATATCATATCCACACAATTTTATTTTATTTTATTTTTTTTTTAAAGATTTATTTTTATTATTTTTTCATTGGAAAGGCAGATATACAGAGAGGAGAGACAGAGAGGAAGGTCTTCCGTCTGATGATTCACTCCCCAAGTGAGCACAACGGGCCGATACTATGCCGATCCGAAGCCAGGAGCCTCTTCCGGGTCTCCCACGCGGGTGCAGGTTCCCAAAGCTTTGGGCTGTCCTCGACTGCTTTCCCAGGCCACAGGCAGGGAGCTGGAAGGGAAGCGGGGCTGCCGGGATTAGAACCGGCGCCCATATGGGATCCCGGGCGTGCAAGGCGAGGACCTTTAACCACTTGCGCCACCGCGCCAGGCCCATATCCACACAATTTTAATACCCCCTCTCTATATTAACTACCACAACTAAGAAAATCTGTGATATTTGTGTTTTGGGTAATGAATTATTTCTTCTGGCATGACTATTTCCAGTTGCATCCAGTTTGTTGCAACTGTCAAGATTTCATTCTTTTTAACCGTGAATAATAATTCATCTTGCATGCATACCCCATTTCCTTTATCCAGGCGTCAGCTGATGGTCATCTAAGTTGACTCTGTAATGCGATGTTATGAATTGAGCTGCTATAAACATGGGAATGCAGATAACTCTTTCATGTGTTGATTACATTTCTTTTTGCTTATATTTTCTGGAATTGGTTGCTTGGATTATATGGTTGGTCTGTTTTTAGCTTTCTGAGGAAACACTCCATGTTGTTTTTGATAATGGTTGTACACATTTTGTTCCCACCAGCAGTGTATTAGTGTGCCTTTTGCTATATATCCTTGTCAGCATTTTTTTAAAATTAGGAATAATAGCCATTCTGTAAGATGATACGCCATTGTGGTTTTTACTTGCATTTCTCTGATGGCTAGTGCTGCTGAACATTTTTAATTCAATGTGTCTGTTGACCGTTTGAGTTTCATCCTTTCCGAAATGATTGTTCATATCCCTTGCTCATTTCTAAACTGGATTTTTTAAATTTGCTGAACTCCCTATATATTCTGAATATTAATTATCAGATACGTAGTTTGAAAATATTTTCTTCCTTTCTGTTGTTTGTCATATTTTCTTCCTTTCTGTTGTTTGTCTTTTCAATTTGTTCGTTGTTGCCTTTGTTGTGTGGAATTTTTCTTTTATTGCCTGTGCTTCTGGAGTCTTAGCCAAGACGTCTTTGCTGAGGCCAATGTCTTGAAGGGTTTCCTCTGTTTTCCTTTAGTATTTTAATTATTTCAGCTCTTTAAGTTTAGATTCTTGATCCGTTTTGAGTTGAGTTTTTGTATAGAGTGTAAAACATGAATCTTATTTTAAATTTCCGCTTCTAGAAATCCAGTTTTCTCAACACCATTTGTTGAAGACACTGTCCTCTCTCCAGGGAATGATTTCAGCTCTTTCATCAAAGAGTCGGTTGCAGATGTGTATATTAATTTCTGCCTTGTGCCATTGATCTACATGTCTATTATTGTGTCAGTACCACATTGTTTTGAATATTTATGTTTGAAATCTGATACTGTGATGATTTCAGCATTATTTTTTATCATTTCAGCTTGGTTTGGCTATTTGGGATCTTTATAATTTTCATGTAAATTTGGAAAATTTTAAAGATCTGTTAACTATGTCTTTGCTATTCCAATTGGGATTGTACTGGATATGTAAATTGCTTGGGTAGAATAGACATTTTGATGATATTAATTTTTCTTTCTTTTCTTTTTCATGATACGGTTCCATAGGCACAGGGATTTCTCCTTCAACCTCCTTCTCTCCCCCCACCCACCACTGTTTTCGCCCATATTATTACAAGTATAGTTCTTCAGGAACAATTAATTATTAGTCTATCATTCTGCTATTTAGCTTCTAATCCTTGAATATGGTAGATTTTTCCATCTTGGTGTATTCTATTTCTTTCATTAATATTTTGTGGTTTTTTTATGATAGAAAGATTTCCTACCTTATATTAAGTTTATCCCAGGGTATTTAAATTTTTTTAGGTATTGTAAATGGGATAAACTTATGTTTTCTTTCTGTTAGTTTTCTTTCTGTTGGTGTATAAGAATGCTATTGACTTTTGTGTGTTTTTATATCCTGCAGCATTGCCAGATTCTCTTATGCATTCCAATAGTCTCCTAGTAGTCTTTATTCCCCTATGTAAAATAAAAGATCACGTCATCTGCAAACAGGATTAATTTGACATTTTCCATTTCAATTCATATTCTTTTTATTGTTTTTTCTTGCCTAATGGCTTGGACTGAAAGTTCCAAAACTATATTGCATAATACTGATAAGAGTGGGCACTCTTATCTAGTTCCAGATCTTAGTGGAAATGCTTTGAGCTTTTTTGCATTCAATAAGCTGCTGACAATGCATTTGTCATGCACTGCCTTGATTTTGTTGAGGTATAGTCTTCTATATGCAGTTTCTAGAAATCTCTTTGTAATGAAAAGATGTTGTTTTTTTTAATCAAATGCTTTCTCTGAACCTTTTGAGATAATCATATGGATTTTATCATTCATGTAATCTAGATGATGCATGATACTTATTGAGTTGTACATTTTGAATCATCCATCATGCTTTTAATAAATCTCGCTTGATCTGGGTAAGTTATCCTTTTAAATGTGTTGCTGGATTCAGTTTGCTACTATTTTCCTGCAGAATTTTGCATTTATGTTCATTCATCAGGGATACTTTTCTATAGTTCTCTTTTTGTTTGTTTCTCTGATTTTTAAAGATAGCAGCCTCAGAGTGGGTTTTGAAGGGAACTTTTTCTTTTCATTGTTTTCAATAGTTTATGATATATCAGTTTCAGTTCTTTCAAAGTTTGATACAATTCAACAGTGAAGACATTTGGTCTTGGGTTCTTTGTTGGGAGGGTATTACCAATTCAACCTCAGTTTTGGTTATTTATTTTGGTTATTGTTAAGGTGTTCTATATAGTCATACCTTAGTTTTGGTAATTATATGTGCCGAGAAAACTGCCCATCTCTTCTGTATTTTCAACTTGTTGACAACAATTTCTATGAATTTTTTTATATTTCTGTGGTATCAGTTATAACATCTCCTGCTTTGGATGTGTTTTTATTCATTTGGGTTTTCACCATTTGGGTTTTAGTTAGGCATGTCAGTACTTTATCAAATTTATTTTTTTAAAAAAGCTAAGTCTTCATTTTGCTGATCTTTTATACATTTTTATGATTTCTATTTTGTTTACTCTCATAATTCTTTCCTTCGAATTTTGGATTTGGTTTATGCTTGGTTTTCTTTGTTTTTGGGTTTTCTAGGTTAGACCACGTATGTTATAGCTGCCCAGATTTTTTTTTTCTTTTAAAGTAGCTATTACTATAAAATTTTCTCTTAACACTGCTTTTGCTGTGTTTCATAGGTTTTTATATGTTTGTTTCATTTTCTTTCATTTCAAGGCTTTTGTTTGTTGTTTTGAGACTGGTGAGTTTTACTAATGCAAAACCCATACCCAAACCCAAACCCCTTATGGTGTACGACAAATATTGACGCAGTGGAAAATGCACATGGCTCCTTCTCTGTATAGTGGTCACTGTCACCCCCATAGGCTACCCGTGAGTGGTCACAGCTCAGCATCTTTCCAATCACTGTGCATTCAGAAGCCTGTGGTTGAGTTTCCATGTGTTTGTAGAGTTTTTGTTGTTGTTGTTGTTAACTTCCAGCTTTTTCTATTGTTCTCAGAAAATATACAGATATAATTTCAATTTTTTGAATGTTTTGAGACTTTTTTTAAAGATTTACTGATTTTTTTAAGATTTATTATTATTATGTTTTTATTGGAAAGGCAGATATACAGAGAGGAGAGACAGAGAGGAAGCTCTTCCGTCCGATGATTTCACTCCCCAAGTGAGCACAACGGCCGATACTATGCTGGTCCGAAGCCAGGAGCCTCTTCCGGGTCTCCCACACGTGTGCAGGGTCCCAAAGCTTTGGGCCGTCCTCGACTGCTTTCCCAGGCCACAGGCAGGGAGCTGGAAGGGAAGCGGGGCTGCTGGGATAGAATCGGCGCCCATATGGGATCCCGGGGCTGCAAGGCGAGGACCTTAACCACTGCGCCACTGCGCCGGGCCCGAGACTTTGTTTTATGGGCTAGTATACAATCTATCTTAGAGAATGTTCCATACATTGATGAAAAGAATGTCTGTCTGTTGTGCATCTATGGGATAGGATGTTCTGTAGATACATATTAGGTCTATTTGGTGTGTTGTGTAATTTTCTCTATTGTTTCTTTGTTGATTTTTCAACTATTTGATGTATTCATTAATGAAAGCAATAAAAAATAAATAAATAAAATGAAATTTTAAAAAAAGAAAGTAAAGTGTTAAAGTTTCCCATTATCACGATATTGGACCTTATTCTGCGTGTAGTTTTTGATAGCTACTTGATACTTTATTTTAGAGTCAAAAATTTGTCAAATACCCCCTTTTGACAAACATTTAAATGAGAATCTGCTGTTTCAAAAGCAGTAGGTTAGATGTTAGATGGATTTTTTAAAAATGCTGAAGAATTGGGCCTGCCCTCAACCCCCAAACAGAATTCATACAAGCAACACAAATGCATACATATGAGTGATTTGGCATTGAAGACTTTTACAACATTTTTAAAAAAAAATTTATTTTATTTTTATTGGAAAAGCGGATATACAGAGAGGAGGAGAGACAGAGAGGAAGATCTTCCGTCCGATGATTCACTCCCCAAGTGAGCACAACGGCCGATACTACGCCGATCCGAAGCCAGGGGCCTCTTCCGGGTCTCCCACGCGGGTGCAGGGTCCCAAAGCCTTGGACCGTCCTGGACTGCTTTCCCAGGCCACAGGCAGGGAGCTGGAAGGGAAGCGGGGCTGCCAGGTTAGAACCGGCGCCCATATGGGATCCCGGGGCATGCAAGGCAAGGACCTTAACCACTGCACCATCGCCCGGGCCCTACAACATTTTAAAAATCACATTTCTTACAAAGATTTTTGTTATATAGTCTATCATTCAATTCTTTAAAGTCCTACAAAGTTCAGATCACTTAATTTCACAAAGAAATACACCTTTATTTCCCCTTCTAACTTCCCCACCTTCCCTCCCCCCCACTGTTTTCCTCTGTATTGTAATAATAGTGTAGTCCTTCGGGAACAGTCACAAGTTCAACATTCCACTATTAAAGTGTATCATGGCATTGCAGATACAGACAGCGGTAGAAAGTCCAGCATTGTGTGTCATTTCTTTGATGTGAGATTTTTTTTATCTGATTAGATTTGGCTACTTATTATCAGTCTATGTAGGCATTCTGTTCTTCGTGAGTCAATCTTGATTAAGGTATATGGGACCAGAAATTTCTGTGTGTCTTTTAGATTATGTCCATATACTTACTTATAATAATCTCTCTGATCAATATATTATTATTCAGTGTGGTCAACTCTAATATCTTCTCTCCATCTCTGATTTTGAGTCTTTGTTTTTTTCTACCTATGATTTTGTCAATTTTGTTTATCTTTTCAAAGGATGAGTCCTTTGCTTCAATGATTTTTTTGTACTTTTAAAATTCTCTATTTCATTTGTTTCTACTCTGCATTTTATTACTTCTGCCAATTTTGAATTTGTTTTTGTGTGCATTTTCCTACTTAATACATTTTTATTACATTTTTCAGAGTTTTTAAAAACATAGGCATCGACTTATGAACTCTCTTGCTACTATTTTTGTTATATCCTATAAGTTTTGGTATATTGCTTTCCATTTTCATTCACTTGAAGAAAATTAAAATTTTAAAATTTCATCCTTGATCCATTGGTGGTTCAGAATAATTTTTAAAATTCCTATGCATTTGTATAATTTCCAAAATTTTTCTTACAATGTTTTTTAGTTTCATTACATTATGGTAAGAAATGATAATTAATGTAATCTCTAATTTGATAAAATTTCTTTAATGATCTGGCATATCATGGATCCAGGTACGATTGAGAAGAATGTGTATTCCACAACTATGGGATGGAGTTTTTTATAGATATTAACTCCAATTGATGTACCATGAAATTTAACTCTTGTTTCTTTTTGATTATTTTCTGGATGATCTGTCTACTTCTGAAAGCAGTGTATTAAATCCCTTATCAATACTCAGTAGGAATATATCTCTTCTTTAAGATTCATTTATATTTTCCTTATGTATATTGGTGCTCCCACATTGAGTGCAAATATATTTATAATTGTTATCTCCTCTTGTTGGTTTGAACCCTCTATTTTTACATATCTTTCTGTTTTTATTTGTTGCTTTTGATTTAAAATCTGTTTAATCTGATAGAAGTATAGCTACTCCTGCATTCTTTTGGATTTCAATTTCATAGAATATTTTATTCAATTCTTTCACTTCCAGTAAATTCTCTAATTAAAAGATGTAGAGTGACCAGATTGATCAATAGAAAGACCTAATTATATGCTTTTTAAAAAAGATTTATTTATGTTTATTACAAAGTCAGATATACAGAGAGGAGAGGAGACAGAGAGGAAGATCTTCCATCCAATGATTCACTCCCCAAGCGATTGCAATGGCTGGTACTTCGCCGATCCGAAGCCAGGAGCCAAGAGCTTCTTCCGGGTCTCCCACACGGGTGCAGGGTCCCAAGGCTTTGGGCCGTCCTCGACTGCTTTCCCAGTCCACGAGCAGGGAGCTGGATGGGAAGTGGGGCTGCCAGGATTAGAACCGGCGCCCATATGGAATCCTGGCACGTTCAAGGCGAGGACTTTAGCTGCTAGGCCATGCTGCCGGGCCCTAAATATATGCTTCTTATAAATACTCAGTTCCTGTTAGAGAATTAATAAATTTAATTTAAAGGTAATTATTGAACAGTAAATATTTACTACTGCCATTTTAATATTTGTTTTTTCCAGTTTTGTTTTGATTGCTTTTCCTCTCTCTGTTTGAATCTTCCTTCATGGTTGGGTGATTTTTATCTGGTAGTGTGTTTTGATCCATTATTTACGAGTCTTTGGTAATTCTATTATAGATTTAAAATGTTTAAATAAAAATCTACTTTTCAAAAAGAAAATGGTGCTACTGTATGACCTATGAGTCATTGAAGAATTTAATCAGAAGAAAGTGTTTTTGAAGAGATGAAACTAACAAAAAAATTATCAAAATCCATGACATATAGTTTCTGCTGATCTTTGTTGGTGAGATAATGTCTCCTGTAGGCAGTAAATAGATGGGTTTTCTTTTTTAATCCAGTCTACTAACTATGATGTTTGATTAATAAGCTTAAGCCATTTACATTCCGGGTTAGTATGTATGGATGGTACTTTTGTCCTGTCATTTTAGCAATGGTTGTTCATTGATTTAGTCTTCTGTTATTTTACTGAGATGTTCTTCATATTTGCCTTTGGTTTTGGTGGGTGTTATTCCTCTTCTCTGTCAAGAGAACATTTTTTAAGATATATTTTTATTTTCAATTTTGAATTATGCGGTACAATTTCATATAGGCTGGGATTCCCCCCAAACTCCCACCCCCCGACAGATTTTTCCCATTTTACTACAATAGTGTACTCCTTCACCAGGAATCATAATTCTATCTTCTCTTATTTATGTTTACTCCGACATTGTTGGTACAGACAATGTCAGACAGTCCAGCATCCCATTGTCTGCACATTTCCAACAGTTTCATTGGAAGTCTATCTTTCCTCTGGAAGCAGGGATGCATGTTCCATTATGCCCCCACATCTGTATATGATAGACCCCAGTACTCCATCACTGTACATTTCCATAATTGAGAAGCCATGAAACAAGGTCAACAATTGGTATGAGTTAGAAC
Organism: Ochotona curzoniae; assembly: GCF_017591425.1. Classification (NCBI taxonomy): domain Eukaryota; kingdom Metazoa; phylum Chordata; class Mammalia; order Lagomorpha; family Ochotonidae; genus Ochotona; species Ochotona curzoniae. The sequence goes on along the minus strand of NW_024467087.1, from coordinate 31,534,369 downwards.
AGCCACAACAGCAACCACAATAAATTACAGTACCATGAAAAATGCGCCACTGAGTAACTACCACATGAGTGACAAAAAGGAAACACAAAAGACTTGGGAAAAATGATGCCACAGTGTAATCCATGAGCCATTGAAGAATTCGACAAGAGAAAAGAAATTATTTGGAATAAGCAAAACTGAAATAAAAAAACATCAAAACACATGGAATACAGCCAAAAAATTAAAAAACCAAAAAACAGTATGGATCGGATTATCGAAGTAACACTTTCCTATAATCCTGTAATCCTATATTTGCAGCATCACAATCTACAATAGGAAAGACATGGAAACAATCCAGATATGTATCCAAAGAAGAGTGGTTAAAGAAACTGTGGTACATCTACTCCATAGAATATTATTCAGCTGTTAAGAAGAAAAAGAAATTATATTATTTACAACCAGGTGGTCCCAACTAGAGACCATTATGCTCAGTGAAATGAGTCAATCACAAAACAAATACCATATGTTCTCTCTTATATAAGGAAGTCAACATGGAAAGAGAACATTTTAAAGTGTTATTTGTAGGGCAGGTTTAGAAGAGGCAAATTCTTTTAACTTTACTGTGGAAGAATTTTATCTCATTTTCAAAAACAAAGGAAAGCTTTGCCGGGTACGTTATCCTGGGCTGACTTTTTTTTTTTTTTTTGCTTTTAGAATCTGGAGTATTTTGCTCCATTCTCTTCTGGCCTGTAGAGTTTCCTGTGAGAGGTCTCCTGTGAGTTTAATTGGCATTCCTTTATACATCAATTGATTTTTTTTCAAGTGCTCATTTAAGGATCTTTTCCTTATGTTCGATTGAAGAGAGCTTGATTATTGTGTGTCTTGGTGAAGATTACTTTTGATTAAGCCTGTTGGGAGTTCTGTGCCCCTCCTGTTTTCCAATTCCTTCTCTAGATTAGGGAAATTTTCCGTTATTATTGCATTGAATACACCTTTAATCCCCAGTTTCTCTTTCTGCACCTTCTGGGACTCCCATAACTCTCTCTTTTTTTTTTTTTTTTTAAATGTAAACGGCAGTATATAGAGCGTTTTTATTTTTTAAAAAGATTTATTTTATTTTTATTGGAAAAGCGGATGTACAGAGAGGAGAGACAGAGAGGAAGATCTTCCGTCCCATGATTCACTCCCCAAGTGAGCACAACGGTCGATGCTATGCCGATCCGAAGCCAGGAGCCTCTTCCGGGTCTCCCACACGGGTGCAGGGTCCCAAAGCTTTGGGCCGTCCTCGACAGGCCACAAGCAGGGAGCTGGATGGAAAGAGGGGCCGCCGGGATTAGAACCGGCGCCCATATGGGATCCTGGGCGTGCAAGGCAAGGACCTTAGCCACTAGGCCACCGCACCGGGCCCGACTCCCATACCTCTTATATTTGGCCTTGTAATAGCGTCTTTCAATTCATGAATACTTTTTTTTTTTTTTTTTTTTTTTAGCTCGGTCCAGCTCTGCTCCAGTTTTCTGTTTGTTTCCCCCTGGTGACAGGAAATAACTTCTAATTTTTGAGATTCTTTCTTCTGCTTCCCTCATTCTGTATTGGAGACTCCATTGTACTTTTAATTCGCTCCAGTGTATTCTTCATTTATCATACAACAGCTTTCATTTGATTCATTTCCTGTGTGACATACTCCTTGAGTTCCTTGAAAGCCTGCTTTACGTGCTTCTCGTTGTTGATAACAAGCTTTGTAGCAAGTGTTTTGAATTCTATATCTCCCGTTTTCTCGATTCAGTTAACTCTGAGGTTGGCAAAGGCTTTTTTCTTTCTTTTTTTTTTTTTCTTTTTTGCCATAATATTCATTGTGGCTGCTTCTTCTTTTGCTCTTGGTTAGCAGATTCTTTTCCTTCAGGCAGGTTTCTAAACTGTGTCACTCACAGGTCTACAGTTTGATTTTACTTATTGCAGTTGGTACACGGCTTCTTTGTTTGCAGCCTTTTGTGCCACTCCCTCCAGCGAGTTCCAGGTCTGGGTTCTTATGTTAGATTTCCTCCATGGTCTCCGTAGCCCCAGCTCCTGGCTCACCACTCTCCACCTCCTGTGATCCCATGCTGAGGCTGCCCCGTTGTCTGTACAACCTTTCTCCCCCTTCTGGTTGAAGCAGGTCCCAATATTAGGAAGACATCAGGAGTTCTATATAGCTAGGTTGCTGTTGGTGGTAATCTTGCCGGAACCTGTTGACTTTTAGGTCTGAGGGCCACACGGACCCATTTTTGATCCGTACAATTGCGTAGTATTATTTTCCTTGTTGCTTCTGGAGTTCCGGCTCCAGTGCAGTTCAGACCGCTACTTGCTGAATGCTGCTGGGGTATCGGTCACTGCAACACCACACCGTTGTGTCTGCTGCATTCCTGTGTGTGTAAGTCTCCAGGTACCCCTCTGCTATTCTTCTGTCCTCTCCTGTTTCCTGGAATTTGCCGTCTCTGCTTCACACTGGCTAACGTTTCTCCTGTCCGTTTAAATGTGTCCTTACCTTATTCCGCCATTTTGATTCTCTGTGTAGTTTCTTAAACCAGTGATTTTTTTTTCTACCTTGAAATATTTTCTTCTTCCTTGTTAACACCACTTTTTTTTTCAGGTTGAAGAGCTTCAATTAGTGTATTTTTAAAATCTTAACCTACTTATTTATGTGAAAGGCACAGAGACAGAGATAGCTAGATCACTAATGAGATGCATGACAAAGCTCTGGCTGTGCCGGACCAAAGCCGAGGGCCTAGAGCTCAGTCTCTGCTAGAGTATTTAACTATTCCCTTTGTTCTTTATGCAGCTTGTCAAGTGTCCTTCAAACAGCTCTTTTTAAAAGAATTTTTTTTTCTTGACAGCTGTTTTATTTACAATGCCAACTTTTAAAAGTTCACTCAAGTTAACTGACAATAAACTAGGCAGAAATGGCTTTAGAAGAGGGAAAACCCAAAATGTCACTTTCTATCAGGAACCCACAGTTAAGTTTTATTTAGAGCTAAGAAAACGGGAACTTTTGATCATACTAGATGAAACTCAAGGTTTGGAATCTGTACTCAAACTACACATGCAGTGGGGACAACATTTACTAGAACAAATGATTTGTCTACCGTTTGCCTAATATTAACAATTATAAACAGAGCAGTGCAACTAGTATTTGGAACAATCCTTATAGTGTTACAGTGTCAGGCACAACATTGCACTTCTCTCCACATGGCTGGTTCTCTTTGCGGACCTGGGCTGCTGCTGCTGCTTCAGTGACGTTGTTCTTTATATTGGAGGTCTTGCGGATCTCCTCAGGAGTCTTTCCCTTGATCATGTTGGCAACAGTCTTTTGCATAACATCAAAGAAACCTTTGATGTCTAAGTAGTTTGCAGCCAGAATAAGCTCAGAAAGTGTTCCTTGAACAATTCTTGGTCCCAAACAGGGATATCATCTGTTCGCTTATCTTTGTTCTCGTCATCTTGAGCAGCAGGAGGGGGTCATCCTTGTGGTGGGTGCACCACTGAATGCCCTTTTTTTTTTTAAAAAAAGATTTATTTTTTTATTATTTTTTCATTGGAAAGGCGGATATACAGAGAGGAGAGACAGAAAGGAAGATCTTCTGTCCCATGATTCACTCCCCAAGTGAGCGCAACGGTCGATACTATGCTGGTCCGAAGCCAGGAGTCTCCCACGCGGGTGCAGGGTCCCAAAGCCTTGGGCTGTCCTCAACTGCTTTTCCGGGCCACAGGCAGGGAGCTGGAAGGGAAGCGGGGCTGCCGGGATTAGAACCGGCGCCCATATGGGATCCCGGGGCGTGCAAGGTGAGGACCTTTAACCACTTGCGCCACCGCGCTGGGCCCTGAATGCCCTTTTTTAATATTGCTGCATTGACATTTGGTAGAGGAACTGGGTCATAATCTCCATCATCCATTCCCAAATCTTTCTAAATGATCTTGATAGTCACAGACTGCTTGGCAATTTCCACATCAACTTTAAAAATCTCTCCATCAGAACTCTGCAACTTAATTGAAGGTATGGTGTTCCGAGCTTGTGGACACGGTGGCCCGAGAGGCAGGCAGTACTGGCACACGGAGAGAAAGGCAGAGGACAAGACCACTCTTTTAATTTTTATTTTTAAAATTTATGGTATAATTTTGTGTAGTCTGGGATTCCCCTGCCCCCATTTTCCACCCTCTGATTGATTTTCCCATTATGTCACAACTCTTCATAAGGAGTTATAATTGCATCAGTCTGCTATTGAAGTGTGCCCTGACATTGCGAAACAGCTCTTTTGAATGCTCCATACAAGCATCTGAAATGTTTGATTCCTAGATGACTGGATTCTAGCAACTTCTTTTTTTTATCTTTTATTTATTAATATTAATATCATTTTACGATACAGTTCCATAGTCCCCTGGGATTTCCCTTACCTCCTCCCCAATCCCCCCCCCCCAGTGAGTTCCCCTATATCATTACTAAACTATATATCGTTGTGTGCGTGGACAATGGCAGAGTCCATCATCCTATCTAGCAACTTCTTTAATTCTTTTTTTTTAAGATTTATTTATTTTTATTGCAAAATTAGATATACAGAGAGGAGGAGAGACAGAGGAAGATCTTCTGTCTGATGATTCATTCCCTAAGTGACCGCAACAGCCGGTGCTGCACTGATCTGAAGCCAGGAGCCAAGAATCTCCTCTGGGTCTTCCACACGGGTGCAGGGCCCCAAGGCTTTGGGCTGTCCTCGACTGCCTTCCCAGGCCACAAGCAGAGAGCTGGATGGGAAGTGGAATTGCCTGGATTAGAACCTGTGCCTGTATGGGATCCCGGCGCTTTCAAGGCGAGGACTTTAGCTGCTAGGCCACCACGCCAAGCCCAACTTGTTTAATTCTTTAGGTGCAGTCATGGTTCCTTGCAAATTCTTGTTTGTCTACAACATCATCTGTGCTTTGGAAGATTATTTTTGTATTATTTGTATATTAACCTTTTTTGTGTCTGCTCTTAAGAGAATTCTAAGCAGGCTGCCAATTTTCTCTGAGGCTGCGGACACATCTGCTATTTGAGCACTAGATGGAGCCCTAAGGTGAAGTCTGTTACAAGTTGGCTGTTGGTATGTTACCATTGTTTCAGTCCTAGAGGACGTTGCGAGTTTTGGTTCAAATCCACAGTGTGTCAGTCAGAATGAACTGGGGAAGTGTTCCAAGATAGGGTAATCCATCTACATGCTTCTTGGGCCTGGGCAAGACCCATATGCTTAGTGTAGTGGCGACCAATGCCACAATGCTAAATGACGTCCAGCAACCAGTGAAGCATGGGGATAGGAACAAAGACCACAGTGCCATTGGATTTCTGCTACTGAGGTAGACTCAAAGCTGGACACCAGCACTATCACAGCACAGCTGATATTGCCTTCATATCCAGTTAACTGGAGCCCTATGACTTCATTTGGCTCCCCGGTAGATCCAGAGGCTCTGGCGTCTGCCTCCGGCCTGAGAATAGGGACAATTAAGTGCCCAGTGGGGCTGATATGTCATTTGGGGTAAAGTCTGCTTCCTGCAATGCAAGCACCCCATTATGGCACTTCATGTCCTAGCTGCTCCACCCACATCTGAGCCAGGTTCCTGCTGGGGGAGAAGCAGCCGAGGGTGACCAAGGACACATTCTGCGGTTAAGAAGCCTGGGAGCAGGAGCTCTCTCTGCAACTGTGTTTTCAAAGTTACTTTTAAAATCTTGTCTGAGAAAGACAAAGTTCCCCTTTCCTGGTTCACTTGCCAAATGCCCACAGTGACCCTGTGTCAGGCCAAGAGCCCAAGATAGGACCTGGGAACTCACGCCAGGCGTCTCACAGTGGTGGCGGCAAGGTAAGTACTTGTGCCCCTCATCGCTGCTTCTTAGGGTATACCTCAGCTCGAGGCTGGAGCTAGGTTACAAACCTGCACGTTCTGATAGGAGCTGTGGCTATCTTAACCGACATCTTCTCTACCAGGCAAACACCCATCCTAACACTGTCTTTTCTTGTTGTGGCCCTGTTGCTGCTTCAGTCCCAAGTGCTATAGTCCCTCTCCTCCCATGGAGAAGGCGAGAAATCTCTATACGGTGGACTCCTTGAAGATGGGGGAGGAGTGATGCAACAGTGCATTCCTTCCTACTGTCTTTAATGCAAATATTACTAGTAGTATATGAAAGCGGCACTGGAGTGTGTCACCTAGCTTCTGGAGCTCTTAAAGTAACTTGGTATGGGAATAACTGTTTAAAGTTAGTGTCTCTATGGGGAAGTGATTACTAAAGCATTTTACTAAGCTACCATCTTTCTCTACTTCTGAAGAAACAAAGAATGTTGAAATCAATAGTGTTTTTTTTTCCCCAATAATAAGCACTTTTAAGAACTTTTGGATGATCTCTTGGATTTAAAATTTTGGATTAAAATTATGGATTTATTTTTTTTTCTTCATAAAACAACGAATTGGTCCCAGGATAGTAGCCTAGTGGCTAAAGTCCTCACCTTGTGTATGCCGGGATCCCATATGTGTGCCGGGTTGTATCCTGGCTGCTCTACTTTCCTTCCAGCTCTCCACTTGTGGCCTGGGAAGGCAGTAGAAGAGCCAAAGTCTTGGGACCCTGCACCCACATGGGAGACCCAGAAGAAGCTCCTGCTTCCTGGCTTTGGGTCAGCTCAGCTCCGGCTATTGCACCTGCTTGGAGAGTAAACAAGTGGATGGAAGATCTTTTTCTCTGTCTCTCCTTCTCTTTTTAAATCTGACTTTTCAATTTAAAAAAATCATTCTTTAAAAGAAATAGCTAGGGCCCAGCGCGGTGGCGCAGTGGCTAAGGTCCTTGCCTTGCACGCCCGGGATCCCATATGGGCGCCGGTTCTAATCCTGGCAGCCCCGCTTCCCTTCCAGCTCCCTGCCTGTGGCCTGGGAAAGCAGTCGAGGACGGCCCAAAGCTTTGGGACCCTGCACCCGTGTGGAAGACCCGGAAGAGGCTCCTGGCTTCGGACCGGCATAGCATCGGCTGTTGTGCTCACTTGGGGAGTGAATCATGGGACGGAAGATCTTCCTCTCTGTCTCTCCTCTCTGTATATCCGCCTTTCCAATAAAAAAATAATAAAAATAAATCTTTAAAAAAAAGAGAGAAATAGCTAATCTTTTAATTCCATTTTCCACAAACTTTTTGAGGTACCTTTGTATATTTCTAGAGAAGTTAGAGAGAAAATCATGCCCTGGAAGAACATATCAAACTGTTGACTTATTTTTAGTTTTTTCTTGGCACACCTGGTTGTATTATTAGCCACAACATAGTTACCTGTAGTATAAAGGAGGGATGGGGAACATGTGGCTTGAGAGCCCTATAAGGCCCATGAAATCATGTGGTCTGTCCTTGCCAAGGGAATTGTAGGTGGGACTTGAAATTCAGTCTGTCTGATGATGTTTAAGTTGACAATTTTGTATATAGCCCATGAGTGATATAAATATGCAAATTGTTAATGGCAGAATAAAGGTTCCCCATCACTGTTGAGGTCAAACACTTGGATTAAATGAGACTTTATTTTGCATTTGAATTTCAAAATTTTTTTAAATGCTGTGGACACTGAAACACAAGACAGTGTTCTGTGGCATTTAGACTGGACAGAGAGTGAAGCCCTAAAGTGATAATGAGTTGGAAAAATGGATAAAGTAAAGCATGGGGCATCTGTTGCTTAATTTTTTCAGTTTATTGCATATTGTCCTTTTATATGGATTTAAAAATCAGATTATAATTATGTAGAATCTTACTGTCATTTTTGTTGGGATTATGTTAAATTTACATAGATGGGGAAGCATCTGTTAATGAATCCTGATTTATATGAATAGTGTGTGGCTTTCCATTGGACCAACTTTCTTTCTTTCTTTCTTTTTTTTTAAGGTTGTTTATTTGAGAGTTATAGATGGGAGGAGGAAGTATGAGGGGGAGGGGAAAGAAGGAAGGAAAGAGAGAAAGAATATGAATTAATGAGATTGTTTTCAATCTACCTGTTTACTCATCTGATGGCCACAATTGGCCAGGACTGGGCCAGTCTGACCAGGAGTTTCCTTCTGGTCTCCCATATGATGTCAGAAGCCAAACACTTGAACCGTCTTTTGCCGCTTTCCTAAACCATTAACAGAGAGCTGGACCAGAAGTGGAGCATCCAGGATGCAGACCAGTGCCTATATAGGATCCCAACATTTCAGGCAGTGACTTTACCCAGCATACCATGATGCCAGCCCCCTACATTGAATTTCTAAGTTCTTTTTATATTTTTAATGAATATCTTGAACATACCTTGCTTGTTTTGTTTCTAGATTTTTAAAAATTTATTTTTATTAACAGATTTTTTTTCTTCATTTGTGATTGTTACAAGTACGTAAGACTTGATTTTTGCATGTAATCCATTTAATTTTACTAAACTCTTTTCATTCTAACCATTTGTACTAACTTTTATTTTCAGCATAGTAAAACAGATTATTCATGAATATTGGTAGTTTTTATCTCTGTCTTCAACTTATATGGCACACTATTTTTTTTTTTTGTCCTAATGCATCTGCTAGGACTTCCCCTGTTCTTTTCTTTAAGGAGGATGTTTCTAAAATTTCCTCATTAAGTATCATGCTTATTTCTATCAGTTACTCTTTGTTAAGTTAAATACTTTCAACTCCTACCTTTTTAAAAAAGCTTTTAAAGCAAAAGAATAGTTGGGAAATTTTACAAATTACTTTTCTATCTCTATTACGGACATACAATTTTTCCCCGTACATTGTTAATGAATTGAATTGCATTGGCAACTTTTGTTAAAATAAGCAAGCAAACAAACAAAACAACAACAGCAAAAAAAAATTATTATTGGGGCCAACACAGTGGCTTCTTAACCATCTGCTGTGCTGGCATCCCATATGCGCGTTAGTTTGTGTCCAAGTTGTTCCACTTCCAATCCAGCTCCCTGCTAATGGCCTGGGATAGCAGTGGAGGATGGTCCAAATCCTCAGATTCCAATACCCATGTAGGACAGCTGGAAGAAGCTCCTGCCTGTTAGTGTTAGACTGGCGTATCTCTGGCCATTGCAGCTCTTTGAGAGCGGACTATGAGGTGGAAGATCTTTCTTTCTTTCTAATGCTAATTTTCAGATATTTTTAGAAACTATTATCAAACCTGCATAATACTAGCATGCACTGTAACATCTCCCCATACCCATAAATCATCATCAGTAATCATCAATATTTTTTTGAAGTTATCTCCCTTCCCTGTTTGTGAGATAGCATTTTTAATTTACATTACAGTACAGGGCTTAATTGCCACATAAAATGTTCAACAAGCAAAAGGTGAAAAAACATAAGCAAGGGCTATAAACATAATCCAGTGGGAAGATGACCATTTCACCCATATACAGTAAATTTTAGAGTAATTACAAATCATTAATACTACAGTAATGCAGCATTTTTAACCAATGGTTTCTGTTGGAATATTTTAAGATAATCCTACAGTTTCACTCCAATATATTTTGGTATGCATAACAAAAGAATTAAAAAGCAAAAAGAAAATCCTCTGATATAATGTAGTCCCATTATCTTATCCTGCTGATGTGCAGTGAATAGTCAGTTTTGTTATTATCTGTACAATGCTTTTACTATTGCTATTTGTTAGAATCAGGATTCAGTTAAGCTCTACTTAGTAAGTTATTAAATTTCCTCTGAATTTTTAAAAAGCTAGAACCAAACAGTACTTTTTTTCTTCTATTTTTATGCAAATATTTTGTTTAAAGAGACTTGTTTGTCCTGAGTACTAGTCTGGATTTGGCTGATTGCCAAATCATATTCTGGATTTGGTTGATTGCTTCCTGAGGGTTTTTTTGTTGCTGTTGCAGTTAAAATTTAACTTTATTTACTTTTCTTTTCAATAGGGTCCTAAGAGCTCTTCTCTTCTCTCTTCTCTCTCTCTTCCCCTCCCCTCCCCTCCCCTCCGCTCCCCTCCCCTCCCCTCCCCTCTCCTCTCCTTTCCTTTCCATCTATCTAGTGAAAGTTCCATAGGCTCTGGGATTGCCCCCTCCAAATTTCCTCTCCCCACTGATTTCCCCAATATTATTACAAAATGTAGTTCTTCAAGAACAGTCATAAATCCATCATTCTGCTATTTAAGTGTATCCTGATATTGTAGATATGGGCTGTTGCAGAAGTTCCAGCATCCTATTGTCAAGATATATTTAACATTGGAGTCTACCTTTGATATGAAAGTAGAGATGCATACTACATTGCATCTTCACATCTTGATATGATCATCTCTATTACACAGTTCCTCTAGATGAGTATATGTGCAGGCATGTTTACCATATATCTATTGGTCTTATATTTTGCATTAAGGTTGCCTTATATCAAAGTGAACATATGACAGTGGTTCTTTTGGGATTGGCCTATCTCACTGAGCATAATGATCTCTAGGTCAGAGTGTAGGCTAGTACAACCACTATGAAAGTCAGTATGGAGAATGCTAAGAGAACTTAAGTCTTGTTTTACCTGCTTCTGTATTGCCTTTGGTTCCTGTAGACTGAAACTCTGATTTGGGACTTTCACTATTATTTGTGGTAATATTTCATGGTAGATATCATGTACTTCCTTTTATATAATTACTGATTATCTCACTTTTAGTAATACTAAAAGTGGATTGAGATGATGATAGTCTAACTCCTGCCTCGTCATGATCTCTCACATCCTTTACAGTTGATTTGATAACTTATCTGAGTCAGTTATTTTATTAGAAGTTTCTAAGAAATGATGTTCTCTTTCAACATTTATTAGCCAGAATTCTTCTTTAAGAAAAACTGTCCAGTATCTACTAGGGCTATTTGGTAAGTCTACAATAGAGCTCCTGTAGATAGTGCAAATCTTTTCAATTGTTAATTTTCCAAGAAGAGGTTAGTACCTTATTCCATTGACATTGAAAGATATTTAGAAGTGAAACCTTCGTTGCATTCCTGAGATTAATCTACCAAAATATCAGGTATATTTGTTAATCTGAAGATTTTGAGTGTCTATTATTCTATGTAGCATTTCTGTGTCTCTGTGAGCTTTCGTATCATTTATTTTTTAAAAGATTTTTAAAATTATTTTTTATTGGAAAATGAGATATACAGAGAGGAGGAGAGACAGAGAAGAAGATCCTCTGTCCACTGATTCACTCCCCAAGTGGCTGTGATGGCCAGAGCTGCGCTGATCCGAAGCCAGGAGCCAGGAGCCTACTCCGGGTCTGCAGGTTCCCAAACACTTGAGTCATTTCCCACCACTTTCCAATACTTATTAACAGGGAACTAAATAAGAAGCAGAACATCTGGGACTGGAATCGGCCACCATATGTTTTGAAGCCATACAGGCAACAGTTGACTTTGCTGTGCCACAATGCCAGCACTAACTATTCTTTCTGTTTCTATGAATTTGACTATTTGAAAATGAATTGTATAACTAGACTTATGCAACATTTGCTGTTTTAGATTATCCCACTTAGCATAATGTCTTATGACCTTCCATTTTAGAGCTGAATAATATGCTATTGTATGTGTATATCACATTTTGTTTATCTACTCACCTGCTGGTTAACATTTGGGTTGTGTAGCAAGAAAAGTTAGACTTTATGGAGTATCACTATAATGTATGGGGTCAAGATAGCCTTGGAAGGAAATCTGGCCTAATATTCCCTCAGGCATTTTGACACCAATAAAACAGAATTCCAAGTGTACTATAGTGGCTGAGTCCAGCTTCTTGTCTCTGATGCAAGATGGAATTCAGGATGAAATTTAAGTAAAGGTCAACAGAAAAGATTTATTTGCATGCTGTTAAAGTATACACTAAAGAAGGAATGTGGGCTTGAGTCCATTCCTTTATGTGATCTAGATGTATTGGGGTGGTGTCTGGGCCAAGGTTTAATGGAATATTCATAAAGGGTGGAGTTTGAGCAAAGCTGTGTAACACTCATTTTGTTTCCCTTTTTTGGAAATCTTGGAAGTATCAGGTCATCAGGTACCTGGTGGAAATTCTGAGTGTCAGCCATGGTAATTTTATTATAATGAGGGCTGCAGCCGGGAGCCATATGGGTTATTTTTTGGTTGGCACCAGTTCTAAGCAGTGGTTTCATGGCTGCTGCAGTTTCCCCATGCATGAAAGAGGTAATGGGTTCAGGGAGTACAAGTAAGGCTGTAGCATAGGTGGAGCTGCAGGGTGGGGTTGGTGACATTGGTTCCTTCTCGCCACCTAGTTCCCTGCCTGCATCAGAAGGGAAAAGACTCTTACTCAGGGTCCAGAGGTGAATAGAACGGAAGCCTCTCAGCTCTCTAGACTGTATTACTGCAGTATTCCAATCTGCAGTCTTAAAATTCTCCCTTTACCAGTAGCATCAAAAATATGGTGTAGAAAGACCTAGTCAATGTTACTGATCTTGACCCCATACATTACAGTGATACTCCATAAAGTCTAAATTTTGCTTGGTACACAATTCAGAGTTGAATTTTAGATCTCCAACATTTGTGCCTTTCTTCATAGATAATTCTGTCTTCTTTTAGCTTTCATTCTCTTCAAGTTGAAAACTGTTTTGTCTTGATGGGATCTCTCCATTTCTACCCTAGACGTTTCTGATTATTAGAAAGTGTCACTTCTTCGTCTCCATAATGCCCTGAGGGAGGAGGCTTTCTTTTTTTTTTAAGACTCTTTTTTATTTGAAAGGTAGAGTTACAGAGAGAGAGGGGAGATGAAGAGATCTTCCATCTGCTGCTTCACTTCTCAAATGGCTGCAACAGTGGGAGCTGAGCCAGTCCAAAGCCAGTGGGTCTCCCATGTGGACATTGAATTCTAAGGATTCAGGCCATCCTCTACTGCTTTGTCCCAGGCCATAAGCAGGGATCTGTATGAGAAGTGAAGCAGCCAGGACATAAACTGGCACCCATGTGGGATGCTGATTTTGCAGGCAGAGGCTTAGCCTGATATGCCATGGTACTGACCCAGGGAGACTTTCTTAAATTATTGTTATTACTATTATTTTACTGTCTTCTGTGAATTTCTAGTAGAACTTAACTCACTTTCTCTTTTGGATTGCAGTTCTCTTGATTTGTCAAGATGAATAGTCACAAGAAAAGGAAAGACATGGAACCAGCTTGTACCTGGAGTTTACTGTCTGAAAAGAAAGGTATGTAAATAAAGTTAAGAGAAGGTGTGCTAGTCTGCTTTTTGTTACTTTAACTAAAATACCTGAGAGAGGTTTTGTGAGAAGTAAAAAGCACTTTAGCTTATAGTTAGGAGCTACAGGATCAGGCATCCTTGGACTTTGGCATCTGGTGAAGATTGGGTATATTGCATGCCAAGGTGGGACCATGTGGCAGGCCAGGAAGGAGAGAAGAATCTCACATGAGAATCTGCTTCTAAGTATATGCCCCCAGTGACCCAAACTTGCCACTAGCCCTGCTTCCCAAATGCTGTCATTAGACTCATTCTCTGCTACCAAGCCATCAACCATTTTTTTTTTAAGATTATCTGTTTTTATTGCAAAGTTAGATATACAGAGGGGAAGAGAGGCAGAGAGGAAGATCCTCCATCTGATGATTCACTCCCCAAGTGACTGCAATGGCTGCAGCTGAGCTGATGTGAAGTCAGGAGTTAGGAACTTCTTCTGAGTCTCCCATGTGGGTGCAGGGTCCCAAGGCTTTGGGCCATCCTCCACTGCTTTCACAGGTCACAAGCAGGATGGGAAGCAGGGCTGCCGGGATTAGAATTGGCACCCATGAGGGATACTGGTGTCGGAGTCCAGCTCCAGCCGAGTTTGGAACTCAAGAAGGGTGCGTGGATGAGGTGTAAAGAGGAAAGAAATGGACCACTATGATTTCATGATCATAATGGACAATGCAATAAAGATATCTACTTTATTTATACAGAAACCTTCACTAAGGTTGGCACAGATTTCATACCTAATCAAGCAGGCATTCGTAAGGATAGTTCTACCAGTTGTTTCACCTTGAGGCAGAATATCAATCTTCTAACCCTGAGGTCAGGAAGTTATATTAATCAGTAACACATTCCTACTGCAGTCCTCATTCTACAACTTAGTCTTGATTCAGTCAAGGGAGGAAATGCATCACAGAAGGAAGTATCTAAAGATCAAAGAAAGAGGGAAAGAATAGATTCCCACTTATGGTCAATGGGGGAGGAGAACCCTAAGCATAAGTTCCAGCTATATCCTTGATTAACCTAGGATCAGTGGGGGATTTAACACCCTTAATTAGCATATGGTCAATGGGGGCAGCCTAGACAGCAATAATAAAAGGTCATTTGGCTAAAATGGTATCAGCAACATCAACTTCCAAGCTCACATTGGTAGTAAACATTAACTCGACAGAGGCAGATAATACCTAAATAAATTATGGAATTCTCAGTGGGATTGTCCAGTGTCCATGCAAAGGGAGGTGGAGCTGCATTCAGGTGGTTGTACAGACATCCGCCGGGCCCTGCCCTACAGCGGGAAATTCCTTGCAGCCCTGCCTGCAATGAAACAATACTCTACACATCTTCCTGTCTTCCACACCAATCACATGTACCCCAGCACTGGTGCGTTCAAGACTAGGACTTTAGCTGCTAGGCACTGCGCTGGGCCCAATCATCAACCATTTAAGAGAGCAAACTTTAAGCATATGCATGAGCTTGCAGGAGACAAATTCTGCTCAGTCTGTAAATTTCTGTTTATTTCATGTTTGGAGATGAATGTATTTGTGGGTCTCCTAATGCCAGCTGTTTCTCTCCCACAGCTACTTCAGACTCTCTGACTTTATCTTCCTGGAAGCAATTTGCAGGTAGATGTCTTTTTATTTTATTCTTTTTTTCTGTTTTGGGCATAATGTCCCCTGTGATGTCAACTGTTCAATCCACTCCTATCCCATTTCCTCCTTCCTCCTTATTATTCAAGATAGTGATCATTGTTGGTTTGAGTGATCTGTTTAAAATTCAAAATGTCCTAATAAATAGAGTTGTGTGTGAATAGGTATTCAGATATTCAGAGGATCCCTGATGGTGTTGGTCAGGAACCTAATGTAGTTTTCATGGCAAGAAAGCATCAGTCCTTTTCTGGAATTATCTACGTAGGGACTGACAAACTATGTTTAATTGGCCAAATCCAGCCAGCTGCCTTTTTTTTTTTTTAAGATTTATTTACTTTTATTCGAAAGACAGATACATGGGGAGGAAGAGAGGCAGAGAGAGGAAGATCTTCTGTCTGATGGTTCACTCCCCAGGTGGGTGCAAAGGCTGAAGCTGAGCCAATCTGAAGTCAGGAGTCAGGAGTTTCTTCCAGGTCTACCACGCAGGTTCAGGGTCCCAAGGCTTTGAGCCATTCTTGACTGCATTCCCAGGCCACAGGCAGGGAGCTGGATGGGAAGCGGGGCTGCTGGGATTAGAACTGGCACCTATATGGGATTCCGGCACATTCTAGGTGAAAACTTTAACTGCTAAGCTATCCTGCTGGGCCCCTGCCCTGTTATCTTTTTAAAAAGTTTTATTTACTTATTTGAAAGGGTTGCAGGGAAAGAAGAGACAGAATAAAACAGATCTTACATGTGCAGGTTCACTCTTCAAAAAACTGGAGCAGCTGTGGCTGGGGCAGGCTGAAGCCAGGAGCCAGGAACTTCCTCCAGGTTTCCCAAATGGATGACAAGGGTACAAGCACTTGGGCCATCTTCTGTTACCTTGCCAGATCCAGTTGGAGCAGCCAGGACTAGAACTGGCACTCATGCAGGATACACAGGTAGCAGCTCAAGCCGTTTTGCTACAACAGCTTGCCAGCCCAAGTTGCCTGTTTTAATAAATAAAATGTCACTGCACCACAGTGATTCGTGTATGTATTTCCAAAGGCTGTTTTCATGCTAATGACAGATCCAAAATCCTAAACTATTGAATTTATGAAACTTTATAGAAAATGTTTACAAATCTTATCTGAATCCATATTCCCCAAACTCAGGGCTATAAACAGAACACTGTTTTCCAGAAGTTAGTAGCTTTACTGTTAGAAAATTATTTTGTAGGACCATTGCCCAGGCCTAATTCCTCTTCCTGCAATGCTGCCATCCCATATGGATGCCATATGTCCTGGCTGCTCCACTTCCAACCCAGCTCCCTGCTACTGGCCTGGAAAAGCAGCAGAGGATGGCTCAAGTCCTTGCACCCCAACACACTGTGGGAAACCCTGAAGAAACTCCTTCCTTCAGATCTGCTCAACTCCAGTCCTTGTGGTCATTTGGGGAGTAAACCCATGGATAGAAGATGTCTCCATCTGTCTCTCCTTTTCTATAATCCTGCCTTTTAAATGATAATGAATAAATCTTTAAAAATGATTTTATGGTCATTTAAAGCAAAATGCTGGATTAAACAAGGTTGAATTGTTGCTTTTTATTTTACTGTAGAGGATTGAAGAACTCTTTTCACTTACTAATGTAAGAGCCTTTCATATGTCACTGTGCAGTGAGAACCTCTGGGCATAGAGAGTATATCCCCCTCAACTTGTCTAACCAAAGAACACTTTTGTACACAGCTCTCTTTTTCCATGATCTGCATCGTTGATTTTGGAAATGCTGCATTAGGCATTCACTTCACAGAATTTTTTTAAAGAGGTTTATCCATTTTTGTTGGAAAATCAGAGTTAAAAGCATAGACAGAGATCTTGCATCTACTGGTTCACTCTCCAGATGGACACAGTGGCTTGAGCTGAGCTGATTTGAAGCCAGAAGCTTCTTCTGGGTCTGCCATGTAGGTACAAGGGTCCAAGACCTTGGGTCATTTGCTGCTGCTTTTTCCCAGGCCACAAGCAGGGAACTGGCTAGTAAGTGGAGTAGCTGGGTCACAAACTGGCACCCAAATGGGATGCCAGCACTGCAAGCAGAGGCTTAGCGTGCTAAACCACCATGTCGGCACCAGCACTTCACAGAAGTTTGAGATTGATGACTGATTCCTTAGATTTTTTTCTAAGTGGAAAAAGTAACAGACTACCTAGTTCTTATGCATAGACCTCAAGCAACTGGAATCTAAATTAAGGCACTGCCAGTTACTAGCACTGGGCAGGTTCTCTAATGCCATAGGCAAGATTGTCTGTGTAATTTGCAGGGTGTGCTGCAAAATGAAAATTCAAGATCGCTTCTTCAAATATGAAGAATTTCAAGTCAGCAGCAGCAGCAGAGCACTAAATCATCAAGCCTGGGTCCTTCTGAGCATGGGGACCTAAGTGGCTGCACAAACTGCACTCGTAGGGTGGCTGTGGTTATCAGTTTCAGTTTTCCCACCATTAATTATTGATAATACCTGCTTTATACAGTTATGGTGAGAATTATATCAGAAGCATGAAAAAAGAGCCTAGAACAGTGTCTTGGAATAAGTGACTTATTTTTAATAAGTGACTTGTTTTTAATCCAGAACCGTATCAAATTGTGTTCAATAAATACATATTGAGTGTCCACTATGTGTGGGCTGCTATGCTAGGTACTCCAGGTACTATGGTGAATGAGACAGGTCCCTGTTTCATGTTGATTTTGTTTCAGTGGGAAAGACAAAGAATGTAAAAGTTAACAGGTAAGGTAGATTTAAATTCTGCTAAGTTCTGTAAAGGGGGAAAGGAATTTCTGGGAAAGGGGTGAGTAGGGAATATCTGCTTTCAATCGGGTGGTCAGGTAAATGCTTTTTTAGGAAGTACTGCTTGAGTTGAGATCAGAAGGTGAGAAAGAACTCTCCATAAGAAGAAATGGAAGGAGACTGGTGCCAGTAGAAAGACTAACTAGAGCAGAGGCCTTGAAATAGGAGAGGACATGGTATTTTTGAGAAACTAAATCAGCGAGGCTTTATGGAGAGAGTAAGAGTGATACAGAATGAGGTGGGGGCAAGGATATACATAGCACCTGCATCAGGGAATGCCTGGGAAGATGAGGTAACAATTTTGGATTTTTTAAAATATTCATTTGGGTCCCGGGACAATAGCTTGATGGCCAAATCGTCCCCTCACAAGTGCCAGGATCTCCATGTCCCAGTTCATGTCCTGGCTGCCCTGCTTCCCATCCAGCTCTCTGCCTGTGGCCTGGGAAAGCAATGGAAGACAGCCCAAAGCATTGGGAGCCAGCACCCATGTGGGAGACTCAGAAGAAGCTCCTGGCTTCGGACTGGCTCAACTCCTGCCTTGGTAGGCACTTGGGGAGTGAACCAGCAGATGAAAGATCTTTCTGTCTCCTTCTCTCTGTAAAATCTGACCTGTTTTTCCAGTAAAAATAAATAAATCAATCTATTTTATTTATAAATCATTCAATAGATATATTTGAAAAGTAGAGTAAGAGAGAGACAGAGATCTTCTGCAGAGGCCAAAGCTGGGCCAGTCCAATGTCAGGAGGCAGGAAGTTCTTCCACATCTCCCACATGAGTGCTCGGGCAACCTTCTGCTGTTCTTCCCAGGCACATTAGCAGGGAGCTGGATTGGAAATGAAGCAACCAGGACTCAAAAACAGTGCCCATTTGCTATGCCAGTGCTTCAGGTATCAACTTTCCATGCTATGCTACACCACTAGTCCCACAATTTTGGATTATATAAAGAGTGATGAAAAACTGCTTAAACATCTTGAAGTGCTAGTGGCTTGATCTAGTTGGTGTGTATAGAAGATGATTGGCTACAGTGTAGAGAGGAGCCAGCTGACAGGCAAGAATAGACAAGTAGGAGGTTACTTGAGCAGTATAGGAAAGAGTTGATAATGTCTTGGGATTTGGGTAGCATTTACGTACATAATGATAAATAAATGGATTTGAGACTTATTTTGAGGGCATAAGTGATATAACTTGTTAATTAGTATATAGAAAGTTTAAAAAAGAAAGAACAATTTCTGACATTTTTCTGAGCAACTGGATGATACTGCTACTTGATTTGAGATGTCTGGGAGAGGTTCTTTGGGAAGGAGACGTGTTGAAGTTAAAGTGTAGATCCATAAAACCTGGGAGCTTTTGAGGCCTCCAGGCACAGCTGGTGGTAATAGTGGCATTACTTAGAGCTGTTTGTATGATTGTTTAGGATTTGCTAATTACTCTGTCTTGGTGTTGCTTCATCAGATTACCAGGAAGCATTTCAAAAACATCTAAAACAAAAATACCTAAAGTTAGGAGCTGATAAATGTTATAGCCATGGCAAGCACATCCGGCGACGCCTGCTGCTTGTACAAGAACATGGCATATCAGAAGAGACACCCTGTGGAATTCCTCAGCAAGATCATTTCATTGAGTTGGAACATGTATTTGATGCTAATGAAGAGAGCTCCCGCTCACCCCAAACCGTAGTGCTTCAGGGATGTGCCGGGATTGGGAAAACAGCCACAGTATTCAAGTTCTTGTTTGACTGGGCAGCAGGAATGATCATCTCAGACAGGTTTGACTATCTGATCTATGTCAACTGCAGAGAAATAAGCCACACTGCTAACCTTAGTGCTGCTGACCTGATTATCAACACTTTTCAAGAAATCAAAGGTCCGATACTGGACATTATTCTCCTGTATCCAGAAAAGCTTTTATTCATCCTTGATGGGTTTCCTGAGCTGCAGGGCCCTGTGAGTGACCAAGAAGAAGATCTCAGTGCTAATCCCCGCAAGGTGATGCCAGTAGAGAGCCTCTTGCACAGTTTTGTAAGAAAGAAACTTTTCCCGGAATCATCCCTTCTGATAACTGCCCGGCCAACAGCCATGAAGAAGCTCCACTCGCTGTTAAAACACCACATCCAAGCTGAAATCCTGTGGTTTACAGATGCAGACAAGAGAGCCTATTTTTTGAGTCACTTTTCAGGTGCTAATGCAGCCATGAATGTCTTTTATACTCTGCAAGAAAACGAAGGCCTTGACGTTGTATCTTCCATTCCCATCGTCTCTTGGATGATCTGCAGTGTCCTGCAGTCAGAGAGAGATGGGGACAGGACTCCTTTGGAGTCACTTCAGACCATGACGGACATGTATCTCTTCTACTTTTCCGAGTGCCTCAAAACCCTCACAGGGATCTCAGTGTGGAAGGGCCAAAGTTGCCTTTGGGGTCTGTGCTCTTTGGCTGCTGAGGGATTACTGAAGCATCAGGTTCTGTTTGCAGTAAGTGACCTCCGAAGACATGGGATAGGAGCGTATGATACCAACTGCACATTTCTCAGACACTTTTTGAAAAAGGCTGAAGGTGGAGTCAATGTATATACTTTCATTCACTTCAGTTTCCAAGAGTTCTTTACTGCTGTATTTTATGCCGTGAAGAATGAGAGCAACTGGACATTTTTTGATCAAGTAGGGAAAACATGGCAAGAAATATTCCAGCAATATGGTAAAGGTTTTTCATCTTTAGTAATACAGTTCTTATTTGGCCTTCTGCATAAAGGAAAAGGAAAGACTGTGGAAACTATTTTTGGGAGAAAGGTCTCACCAGGACTTCGAGAGGAGTTACTTAAATGGACAGAGAGAGAAATACAAGACAAATCCTCTTGGTTACAGATTGAGCCAGTGGATTTGTTTCACTGTTTATATGAAATTCAGGAAGAAGAATACACAAAGAAGATACTTGATGATATACACTCAGTCATACTGCTTCAGCCTACCTACACAAAAATGGACATTCTGGTTATGGCGTTTTGTGTACAAAGCAGTCACAGTCATCTGTCAGTGTCTCTCAAGTGTCAGCACCTACTTGGATTTCAGGAGGAAGACCAAGGCTCACCATTGACACCAGCAGCCTTAACACTTAATCGGTGAGCATATGCATGTCTTTCCTCTGCCTTTGTGATGGGCTTACTTGCTTATTTGATACATTCTGGCACATTACCATTTGTCACATTGTCTGTAAAGTTATCATGTTAGCTGCCCATGTTTTATGTCAGGACACTAAGGATTTGTTGATTTTCTGCCATGTACTGGTTGAACCTTGAGGACAGGGCAACATTTTTTTTTTTTTTTGAGCATTTACCATGTACAAGGCATTGTACTAGCTACCATAGCAGTGTGTTTATGGAGTAGTGCATTCATTGTCACTCTGGATGTGCTTTAAAGTTCAAAGTGTTAAGAGCCTGAAAGGTCATCAGAGTAATCATTGGAGACTCTGTAATTTTATGCAGATGATCATTCTGGCAAAGGTTGTAAGCCTCTTATTGGATAGGCTGTCGTGCTCCTCTAAATAGGCTTCATCAGTAAGACCTCTTAGAATCCCAGATTACTGAAGGACAGCAATACTTGTGTGTATCTAGTTCTATAGCCGTATGTGGACTCTGCATACTATATGATGCAGTTGTGTTGACTTGTTGACTGGAACAATAACAAAAGGCTAATGCTTAGGTTATCAAAAAATACAGTAAATCTCTTCTTGATATTTAGGTTAAGATGGACAGTATCCCTTACGTGTAGGGCAAGCCGAGTGGTAGGAGACATTGAGAAGAAGAAAGAGGGTAGAAAGTTCTGACTGAGGATGTTTATTCAAGTCTCATCTCTCAGAGTTGTTTCCTCAGTGAGCAATAGTATGGAAGTGGAAGTGACCTGGTGATCACCTCCATTCTCTGCCTGTCTAAACATCTTTGTGCAAGTTCCTCAACTTTTTGCACCTTAATTTCCTTATCTTCAAAACCAGATAGTACTTTTTTTTAGAAGGGGCTAACTAGGGGTAGCATGTTAACAAAAACGAAAATCAACCTTTTACTTAAAATTCTCCTTCAATTTGTTTTGGTTTTTCTCGTTTCTTCTAGGTCCTTTCACCTGCACAATGCACCAATGTCTCGGCTTCACTTTCTCTGCCAAGCGCTGCAGAATCCATACTGCAAAATCAAAGACCTGAAGTGAGTTGAACTTTGGCTTTATTTAAACTTGGGCATTTTCAGGTAAAGAATGAGTTGCTGAAAATAGCACTCTTAACTGACCAAATCTGACAGTAAGGTGTATCCGGTGCCTACCCTAGTGGAGCAGGAAGAAACTAGGCTATAACAGAGGGGAGGTGGGAGCCAGACAAAATCTCTGTCCACTCTTCCCACTTTCTCCCCTTTCTAGGAACTGCTTTGCCTATAGCATGTGGCAGGTTGCAACACCTGAGACCTGTTTGGTGTCGTTTGGTGTCCTACCTTAACCCACACTCCATCCTTTTCCTCTCAGACTCCCACTCTCCTCCCTCTGACTTTCTGTTGAGCCCTTCCTTGTTTTGTGATGATCCCTGGACTCCATCACTCTCACCCCAAGTAGTTATTTCCTCAAGTGCCCCAAGGGGTCCTAGGCCCTTTCTCTGCAATCCTCTCTCACTTGGATGCACTTTGCCACTATCAGGAACATCTTTGCCAAAGATCAGGGTCTTCTCTCTTTTCCCATCCCAGAGGAAGAGGTATCCTTTCAAAAGCCACTGAAACCAGTAAATTCGCTTCCTTTTTTGGTATTTTTTATGAACATTTGTTTTTACAACACAGAATTTATAAGGAAATAGAAACCGGAGTACCCCAGACCCTACCTCTCCTCCCCCTGTCTCCCATCCCTTGACCCTGAGACCCCTTCATAGGTGATACTTTGTTAGATATTTTTCCATAGATTTTCTCCAATGCTTATTCAAAGCATAGAGCTAGAATAACACAAACATAAACCTGTGGTAATACATGTAACATACAGGTACACACAGAACTTCTTGGGGGCTATATAGCAAAACACATGACTGCATCAAATGACATTTTTCCCTTCACTGAACCATGCAGTTGACTAGGGTTCCAATGCAGTGTGCAGGATCTGCCTCATTCTTTCCCATAGTTCACATATTTTTAGACGTTCTTCAATCTCCTCCCTCCTTGTGACTAAGGGTCTCTCCTATACAAGAGAATCATCTTTCTAGAAGGCATTCCACTTCCTGTCTTCACTTCACAGCACAGGGGCCTAGAAGAGCCTGCCCTCAACTGGTCCTGTTTTCTTGCTTCCCACTTCTTGGCTCTTGCAGCATGGTTCCTGCCCTTGACAGACACCAGAACCAATGGATGCTTTTTAAGCTCTTACCTCACAGAGCCCTCCTATGTGACATCATTCTTTCTGTTTTTATCCTTCCCCTGTTCTGATTGCTCCTAGGTGCCACCAAGGTTCCTACCTGATGGATGATTTTGTTCTCTGGGTACATGTGTGAAACTCTGGAGGCATTTTTCTGGTTACCAAAACCTGGGGGTGGATGCTATTGACATCCAGCAGGTAGAGGCTCGGAACTCTGCCAAACTTTCCACATTGCACTAGACAATTACCTGCAACAAAGAAGCATGTAACTTCTAAAAACCCTGTCCTAGAGAAATATGAATGAGACCATAAAACATTTGTGGCAATCACAGGCTAGGGAGCTGGCCTCCACCTCTGATGGTGATGGTTTACACATTCCCCAAATGAAGACAACTCAAAGTCATTTTGGGTTGCTGCAGATACCCCAGGGACACAGCAGCTTCTCCATCTCTAGACTCAAGTCCCTTGGTGACATCTGGTACTCTTCCGGTGTGTCTCAGTCTGGTCAGGTGAAACATCATTCTTCCAACCTGAGGGCTGAAACACAAGTTCAGTGCCCCACCCAACCCCGGTTCCAGAATTTCATTTCTCACTGGGATGTGCTACTGTTGTTTCACATTTCTGAACTAGGTGAGAGCTGTGCAGCCAAGTTCCTGCCCTGCAGCTCTACACATTGGTCATGGTAGTGCTTTGGGGCAGAGAATCCCTCAAGATGGTACCAAACATTGATCAGTGGCATGGATGCACAACTCCCCCAGGCCCACTCAGCTGTTGACACACTTCCTTGGCAGTGGCATGGCTCTGTACTCCCATCTGACTGTCTCAGTTTCTGCCCTCTAGAAGCTGGGGAGGATCCTGCTCTTCTGGGGCTGCACAGTCAAAGCAGCTCTCACCTGCAGCTGGTGCTGCATCCTCTCTATGTATACCTGATGGAGTCCCTCGGAAGTGTCAGATCTACACTATGTTAATTTGAGCCAAGTACAAACCCGTGGGTAACTCCAGGCTGCTTTTGCTTCTTGTAATATAATTCCCTCAGAACAGAAGCTTCATTACTGGGTAGTCTTGGCATATAGGGATCCCCACACCTTGCTACATACACCCTATTGCACTTCCCCAGCCAGCCCCAACATTTTTCTTTTTTGGGAACTGCTGTCGTGATACAAGTTTTGATTTGTAAAGAGTCTGATTATCCAGAACATGAACATGCTCAAGTTAGTGTGAAGAAAAGTATGTAAAATGGATTTTCAGGTGGCACAGTTGTAGGAAGTGAAAAGTTGTTGGTTCCCCATCACTGTCTCCATCTCTTGATTCGTAAGATCAGCTATTTGTCTGTGCTTCCCTGTACACCTGACTACTCCAAAGGATCATGGATCCTATAAAAGCCACCTATCTCTGCATAGCCTCCCCACCCACACCCCCCTCCGCCATTCTGCGGCCTCACACCCAGAACCCGGCTTCAGTTATCGACTTGACATCCATGGTTATGACCCTGCCCCCAGCTTCAAGTGACCCATGGCTTCATTGCCTAAAAACATCCTGACTGTAAAAAGGACCTCTCTGTTCAGATTTCTCTTTCTGAAAATCCTTTTAGTCAGAGGTCCACTCCTGTCCTAATCATCTGAGGCTTAGACCAACTGGACTGGGAAAACAGGTAGAATATGATATACGTGATAGAGCAGGGCCACTAGACACTAAAATATGGACACACACACACACACACACACACACACGATCTGCAACCGGTCTGGGATGTTGAATGCTAGCACTGTAACACAAAAAGGGGCCATCAACATATGGCTCTTCCCCCATCTCTTATACCCCTCCTCCCACCTCCCTCCCAATCTTTCCTCTCCTAACTCCCTCACACTGTTCCTTAGCCCCTCCCCTCTCTCCCAGATCCCTCTGAAAAATCAATTTCGTGTTGGGACATGCTGCTTGTTCTATTTCACATTTCTGAATTCAAGGGTGTTGGAGCCAGATTCCTCTCCCTCCCACTGTGGAAACAAATTACCCTCTGTGAAAAATTGCTGGCTTTTATCCCTATGGCATTTCCAGTCCTCTGGCCTGCGAAATGCTTGAGATCTCCTCTACTAATGGGCTTCGCGTTTCTCTTGTCTCTCTGGGAATCTGGAGCCTCTGCATCCTGAGCCTCCACATCAGGTCACAGGCTCCTGTCAGAGGCTGGCCAGTGAGGAGGTGTCTGAGGTGGAGCTGGTGCTGGGAGCATGGTTGTGGCTAGGAGTGGTGTGGGTAGGCCTGGGCAGGGGGATGTGTGTGAATCAGTGAACAAGGCAGTGAGCTGGACAAGAGGGAATGCCTGTGAGGCAATTCACCCTGAATTTGGCATCACACAGAAGTAAAACATGGCTGGCTCTGCTGACCTGAGAACTCCCTCCCTTTGCCTGCCTGCCAGGACCCTTATTTTTATGCTCCACAGCTGTGAGAAGCTACAGGCGGCCTCCACTTAGCTCCTGTGTAGCCCACATGGAGACAACCTCTGCTGCAAATCTCCTCTCCTTTCATCTGCTCCTAATAGTGCCAGCTGCAGCTGCCACCTTTTCCTGCCCACCT
The DNA here is from genome assembly GCF_017591425.1 of Ochotona curzoniae. Lineage (NCBI taxonomy): Eukaryota > Metazoa > Chordata > Mammalia > Lagomorpha > Ochotonidae > Ochotona > Ochotona curzoniae. The sequence goes on along the minus strand of NW_024467087.1, from coordinate 31,508,807 downwards.
GCTCTTTCTGGCACAGCCTGTCCCTCTATAGCCCACTCAAAGCAGGTGTTCAGCTCTTGGAGAGAAGTGGGTGGAAGGGAGGAGGACTCAGGGAAAGGAGGTGGGGCTCCTGCTGATGATCGATTAAGGAACTCTTGATGAAGGACCGGGCTCCGGGTAAATGTGGGGCTCTTAGTGGGGGGCAGGGGTATTGGGAGGTGGGTGGTGGCTTTAGTGCCTACAAGAGCTTCCACCTCATCATGCTCCATTCTTGTTGCAACTCTGCCAGTTTGGTGTCAGCTGGCCTCAGTCGGGGTGCTGTTTCTGCACTCCATCTTACGCTGTGCCGCAAGTTACTTCATGTCTGAGGCCAAAACTTATGTAGTCGACCTAATGCAGTTTGGCGAAGTCATGCAGCTACCACACCTGCACCCCTATAACTGCCTCTGCCTGTGGCAGAACTCCAGGGTCCAGTTTGCCCCAAGTGTGGGCTTCCTTGGTTTCCTTTGGTATCTGACTGCTCTTTAAGATAACCCTGAGCTTGTTTCCCACCTCTTACCAGGAGAGGAACATATTATGGCAGTAGAATGAGGAACCTTTCTCATGCGTGGCTATCTTCTGATTGATAAAGTCTGTCAACTTTCTGTGCCTGATCCCATCACAGGAGTCTTCCAGTTTCAAGGCCATGGTGACATGATTTTAATGACTCTGCCAGCTGTGTGGAGGGGGATTGACCGGTTGTGTCTGGGCTCCAGAAAACACTGCATCCCTTCGGTCTCATCCCATCTTGTCATTTTCTGTCTACACGCCCTGTCTCCTAGCCCTGTTCCCCCTATTTCTTCAATTTCTTCTTCCCCACTGCACCCTGCACTATGGTGATCCCCTGATTAACTTATCCCATTCTAGATACTTGCTCCATGCATCACCTCCCTGGGAGGAACCCAAGGAGGTGCAGGCTGATAACATTGTCTACCAGGCCCAGAGAGTGAAATCTTTATTCTAGCCCTCAAGGGTGGACAAAGGAACCTAGGAGCCAACACTCTCACTTCTTTTATTCCGGGATTGTGCCAGCCCCCAGGGATCCATTGAATTCCATTTTCCACAACTTTGGGAAAGCCCTTGTATATATACTTAAATATTTGTGTATATTTTTGTAATCTTGCAGAATGAGGTGGAAGAAGATATGTACTATACTCTTAACATTAGCTATCTCTGTGAAATTGGATTAAGTGATAAATTAGGAAAAAGTTTTTAACTGTTAAAAATATACCTTTTTCTGATTTCATGTTACAAGGATATATATATATATCATATATATTCATATTATATACACACACATAAACCAATGTATTAAGTGATTGAGTAGTAGGAATATAGTACTTGTTTTAAAATGTTTATTATTGGGACCAGCTTTTTGAGTTAAGCTACTGCTACCTGTCACGCTGACATTCCATATATGCCCTGGCTTAAGTCCCAGTTGCTCCACTTCCAATGCAGTTCGTTGTTAATGCAACTGGGAAAGTAGCAGAAGATGGTCCAGTTCCTTGTATTCCTGTAGCCATGGCAGAGACCAGGATGAAGCTTCTGGAGAGTTTCTCTTTCTCTGTAGCTCTGCCTTTCAAAGAAATAGAAGTCTTTCTGTAAAGTTTATTATTTGGCATCAGAGGTAGCTGGTAAAGCTGCCACTGCCACCTCTGACATCGGTATCCCATATGGGCACTGGTACATGTCCCAGATGTTCCACTTCAGATATAGCTCCCTGCTAATGGCCTGGGAAAAGCACCAGAGGATGGCCCAAGTGCCTGGGCCCCTATACCCACATGGGAGACATGGAAGCAGCTCCTGGCTCATGACTTTAGCCAGGTCCAACCCTGACTATTTTGACTGGGAAGTGGATGAAAGATACCTCTCTCTCTCTCTCTCTCTCTCTCTCTGAAACTTTGGCTTTCAAATCTTTTTTTAGAAGTTCATTATTTATATTTTCCTTCATTGTAAAAAGTGTTTATAATAAGTATATGCTATGTTTTTCAAAATCAGCAAAAATATTTTTTCTAAATAAAAACATCTGTATAGTTATTTGAAAATCAGAGAGAAAGAGAGAGAGAGAAATATCTTCTATCTGCTGGTTCACTCCTAGAATGTTTGCAATGGCTGGAGTTGAGTGGGTCCAAAACCACTTTTTCTAGATCTTCCATGTAGATGCAGGTGCCCAACTACTTGTGCCATCCTCTGCTGCTTTTCCAGGTGCATAAGCAAGGAGTGGGATGGAAAATGGAGCAGCCAGGACTTAAACTATGCTCATTTGGGATGCTGATATGGCAGACAGTGGATTTATCCATTATGCCATAGTGCCAGCCCCAAAAATGCTTTCTTCTCTATTATTGTTATTAAATTCCCCTTAATGTCTGATCATTGTGAACAATTCTGAAGTATTTGAAAATATGTATCTTCCTGTTACCCTATCTTTCCTCCAATTTGGGAGATAATAACTATTAATAGTTTTTATATACTCTTGCAATATTTAAAAAGAACATAGCAAATAATTTTTCATTTTTCAAAGTGTTTTCTCTCTGCCTGTTCCATTCACATAAGCTGCCCTTCATCCCTTCACACACTCTCCAGTCCCATTCTCATCCCTCCTATTCAGTTGTTTCCTTTGTCAAGACCATGCTCACATGTTTTTTCCTATGCTAAATCTGTGTGTGTTTTAAATTACATACTGTTATATAATATATGACACGACTATGGCATTTTATATATTTATTTATTTTGGCTTTCTCCACTATACTTAAGCCAGCCTGAGTTACTCAACCTTTCTTTGTCCCTAGAATGCCTTGCTTATGTCTTTGCAATACTTTTCACATTGACTTATAGCTCATGATTTTCTAATCTTTGTTCCTATTAATGTAGTATCTCTTCAAGGCGTGGTCTGTTTCTTAATTTTCTTCATGTTTTCAGCATCTAACACAGTGGTAAGTTCTTAATAAATTCATTGCTGAGTGGAGATAATTTATATCAGAAAGGTACAAGCCAATTCCTTTAAAGAGAACCCTATTTTCTCTTTTTAGATTTACTTGTTTTATTTATTTGTTTGTTTACATGAAGGGAACACATTTCACTTACATCACAATACAAGATTTTTTTCAAAAGATTTATTTTCTTTTCTTGGAAAGGCAGATATGCAGAGAGAAGGAAAGAGAGAGAAAGATCTTGCATCTACTGGTTCACTCCCCAACTGCAATCTAAGGCAATCAACTAAAGCAATCTGAAGCCAGGAGCCAGGAGCTTCTTCCAGGTCTCCCACATGGGTGCAGGGTCCCAAGGCTTTGGGCTGTCCTTGACTGTTTTCCCAGGCCACAAGCAGGGAACTGTACGGGCAGTAGAGCATCCAGGACACAAACCGGTGCCCATATGGGACCCCAGCATGTGCAAGGCAATGAATTTAGTCACTAGACTACTGCCCCAGGCCCATCATAATACAAACTTCCCCTCCTTTCCTCTCCTGTCTGCGTTCTCCACTCACCATCCTCTTTCCTTACCTTTTCTACTTTTTACAATAGAATGTTGTTTGGTTTTTAAAAATGTGTTTGAAAAAGTAGCAGAGAGAAAGAGACATGCACACAGGCGGAGATAGATCCTCGATCCACTGGTTCACTCCTTAACTGTCTGTAGCAGCTGGGACAGGCTTAGGCTAAAGCCAGGAGCCCCCGAACAACATCCTGATCGTCCTCATGTGTGTCAAGAACCTAAGCCCTTTGGCTGTCCTCCACTGCCTTGCCAGGCACGTTGGCAGGGAGCTGGATTGGAAGCACAGAGGACTCAAGCCAACATTCTGATACCAGATGCTAGTGTCACAAGTGGCTGCTTGATTACCTCCCTGGGTCACAGTGCCCACCCTCCCTGCTGGAATCCCTCTTCTCTTTCTGAAATTTTTTTTTCTCCACACAGACTGATTTTCTGTCACCTCACAACGTCTTGCGGTAGAGACTTCTCCTCGGTATTTGAAACCAATCAGTATCTGACAGATCTGGAATTTGTCAAAAATACCGTGGAAGATTCAGGGATGGAGCTTCTGTGTGAAGGATTAAAACAGCCGAACTGTAAATTACAGAAATTGAGGTAACTGATTGAAGGATATTTCATTGGTGGTGTTGGCATTCATAACTTCTTCTATTGGTTTCTATTGAGAGAGCGTACATAAGGTAATGAAGACATTTTTCTGTACTCTAAAGGTTGTACCGGTGCCTCATCTCTCCTGCTGCCTGTGGGGCTCTGGCAGCTGTCCTTAGCACTAGTCAGTGGCTCATGGAGCTGGAGTTTAATGAAACAAAACTGGAAGCTTCAGCTTTGAAACTGCTCTGTGAAGGCTTAAAAGATCCAAATTGCAAATTACAGAAGCTCAAGTAAGTTGTAAATGCTAGTTTTTGTTCTGCAAGAATATTTTCAAAACACACAACTCAAGATGGATGTTATGTGATCAAAACACAATTCAAGGAGTTATGGAGAGGAATAAGAATAGTGGCAGTCTTACAAATTGTTCCCATATGATAAGCTTAGGAGGAAAATTCTCATCTTAAGTGGCAGCGTTACCAGTAACACTAATGCACATTTATTTTCCAGTTACTTTATGCTAACCATTGTGTTAAATGTTTTGTATACTTGATTTCATGTAACCTGCACAACTGTTCTGAGAGGTTCAGCTTATGATATCCACATTTAGCACAGGAAGAAATGGGAACCCAATATTATTAGGCTAAACAATGTGGCAAAAACAAAATGCAAAACCTAGGTGTGTCTGAAAGTCCACCTGACTTTAGTGAAACATGTATTATCTTGGATGTATTAGTCAAGGTTATCCACTAGTGGAGAAGCAGACACACAGCTAGTGGAGTGTGCATTTAGATACATATGTGTGTATTTGTATATGAATGTATACATGTGTTATACAAGGAAAGGAAGCAAGAGGGATTTCTTTTAATGAATTGGCTCCTGGGATAATTGAGGCTGGAAAGTCCAAAACCTACAGAATGGCAGGCTGAACGCCTAAGGAAGAAATGATCTTGTAGTTCAAGTGCAAAGGTTGTCTGCTAACTGAATTCCCTCTGCTTGTGTAGAATTCAGTTGTTTTTATTAAGGCTTTGGACTGGCATAATCAGGTGTACTCTACAATAAATTTTTATCTACTTCAGTCAGTGTCTACCGTCAGTCTCATTTAAAAATTACCTTCAAATAAACAGAGTGTTTCATCAAACATCCAAGTACTATGTCCTACTGAAGTTGACAAACTAACCATCATAGCACATACATAGTATTTTAACAGATTTATTTATTTGAAAGATTTACAGAGAAGTGGGGAAAGATGGGGTGGGGCAAATCTTCCACCCGCTAGTTCACTCTCCTGATGGTTGCAGTTTCCAGGACTGGGCTAAGTGGAAGTCAGGAGCTGCTTCCAGGTCTTGCATGTAGGTAGCAGGGGCCTGAGCATTTGGGCCATCCTCTTCCAGTTTTCCCAAGCCATTTTCAGGAGTCTGGATTGTAATTGGGGCAGCCAGGCATAAATTAGCACCCATATAGCATGCCAGCATTGCAGGCAGTACCTTACCCACTGTGCAATGGTGCTAGCCCCGCAGGATTGTTTTTTTAAGACAAAAGTTCTTTAGCTTTAAAACTTTCCGAAATCTACTTTGAAAACTCCATTTAAATTGCTGCTATTTAAAATGTCTAAATTGGGGAGCTATAAATATATCTCCTTTTGAATTCTCTTTGTCACCAAGTTTATAAGTCAAAGGGAAAAAATGGTGATTGAAACATTGCCAGATGTATCCAGAAATTCTTGAAAGCAATGGAAGAAAAAGTTGGTGGGAAATGGCTTGAGGAGTTGTAGACTGAAATGGAGAAACAACAGTTGAGAAGACAGGGAGATCAGCAAATGCTACTCTTCATGCCCCAATCGGAATGTTTATGATGATCATGATGACGAACTGGGTCTCTCTAAGGACAAATGAGTGCATTTTAGGATATTTCAATGAAAGAAAGACCTTTTGACTGCAAAATATATTGAGGATGGTTGTAGAATTTCTCCCCTGGGGTTTGCTAATTTCACACGGAAATTTAAAACGAGACTAGGTCATGGTAATAATTCTGCCCAACCCTCTTCTTTTCTCAGGCAGTCAACTTCTGACTGTGGAAAGCATTCCTATGAAAGTATTGTGTGAATCTTTGTCATGGGGAGGTAGAGGACTGTGATATGCTGAAAATTGGGTGTCTTGTGTCTTGCCCCCTTTTTTCTCTGCCCATGTGACATTATGGATAGGAATTGAATCTCTGTACATGTTTCTTTCCAGGTTGTGTGGTAGCCTTCTTCCAGAAAGCTCAGAGGCTGTGTGCAAGTGTCTAGCCTCTGTTCTTATTTGCAACTCATACCTCACTGAGCTGGACCTGAGTGAAAATCCCTTAGGGGACATAGGGGTGAAGTATCTTTGCATGGGTCTCAGACATTCCAACTGTAAAGTGGAGAAACTTGAGTAAGTTTCTTAGCACTGTCTAGCATTGTGTTAGCATGTTGAACTTATAGAGTACTTGCTTGGTGCTTGGTGCTTGGTGCTTGGTGCTTGGTGCTTGGAAAAGTTAACTGACATTATTTGCTTCTTACAGTAGTCCTAGAAGGTCGTTTTTCTCATCTCCATTGTATAGCTGAAGAAACTGAGGATCAAGCAAAAAGTAATTTGTCCAAAACCACACCGCTAATAGGTAGTAGTCAGGATGTGACACCGAATTCTGTCTCCAAACCTCATGTTCTTTCCAGTGTACCGTAGCTGTATGTGCTTGCAGGAATTACATTAGCTAGATACTAACTATGTGAAGTATGCCTGTGTGTACCCAGAACTAGGCTAGATGTGGGCAATGACAAGACTGCCCTTAAGGAGACAGACATATGTACCAAATACTGTGGAATCATTTTTGAAAACCCAGGTGAGTCCAGGGAAGTGGAGGAGGTTATTGTGGGCTGGAATCCTCAAGAGCAGGGTGTGTGGAGGAAACAGGTGGGAGCTGGGATTTGAAGCCTAGTTGGAATATTCCTAAGTGTGAAGACTTGGCCGAACATGTCCAGGAAGCCTAAATGATGATGGCAGGGGCTAATTATTATTATTTTTTCTTTTTCTCTGGGTAGTTTGAGCACATGTTGCCTCACAGATGCTAGCTGTGTGGAGCTCTCTTCTTACTTGCAAGTGAATCAGACTCTAAAAGAGCTCTTTGTGTTTGCCAATGTCTTGGGGGACACAGGAGTGCGACGTCTCTGCGAAGGTCTGAAGCATACGAGGGGTATGATTAGGAACCTTGTGTAAGTGCTTGTCCTTCTCAGAGTCCTTGGCATTTGAGGGTCACCAGCACTCCTTGATGCCCTCGGTAACAAGCCTCCTTGGTCTTCCTATCCCTCCAGGCTTTCAGAGTGTTCCCTCTCGGCAGCTTGCTGTGAGCCTCTTGCCCAAGTCCTGAGCTCCAGCCGGAGTCTCACAAGACTGCTATTAATTAATAACAAAATTGAAGACTTGGGAATGAAATTGCTGTGTGAAGGATTAAAACAGCCCGGCTGTCAGTTAAAGGATCTGGCGTGAGTATTCTAGACTGTAGCCACAGGCAGTATCCTGGTGTTTCAGCAGTTCCTCAAATGATTTTTGGTTTTTTTGGACCTGATAAATCATTCTTGCCCCCAATCTCTATTTGACCATGGCCTGACAGGTTTTTAAGATTTTGTTTATTTGTTTGAAAGACAGAGTTAAAGTGAGAGATTGAAAGGTGACAGAGATGGAGATGGGAGATGAGAAATGGGGAGGGGAGGGTAGAAAGAGAGTTCTTTCATACTCTGGGTCAGTCTCCAGGTGGCTGCAATGGGCAGAGCTGGGCCAGACCAAGGGCAGGATCCTGGAACTCCCTGTGGGTCTCCAATGTGGGGTACAGAGATCCAATGCGGGGGTACTTGGGACATTTGCTGCTGCTTTTCCAGGTGCCTTATGGGGAAGCTGGATTGGAAGTGGAGTAGCTGAGACTTGAACCGGCTCCCATAAGGGATGCTGGTGTTGCAAGTGATGGCTTCACCTGATATACCACAACACTCCATCTCCTCTCCACCCTCTTTTAATATGACACTGCTTTTCTGGTGTTTTTCTAATGAACAAACACAGTCCCTAAAGTGACCTGGGGTAGACAAAATGAGGCCAACTTTCTCTACCATATTTTCTGGCAGATTGTGGACCTGTCATCTGACGGGGGCATGTTGTCAGGATCTGTGCAATGCACTCTACACCAATGAACACCTCAGAGACCTTGATCTTAGTGACAATGCCCTAGGGGATGAGGGCATGCAGGTGCTCTGCCAAGGGTTGAAGCATCCCTATTGCAGGCTCCAGACCTTGTGGTAAGTGCACGGAAGTTCTTCGCACTGGGCTATTGTCCCAGGCTGCATATGAAAGTGAAGGTCCTTGGTGAACCTTGGATAAAACTAACTTGTTTCTTAAATCTTCTGTCCCTTATAGGTTAGCAGAATGTCATCTCACCGATGCATGCTGTGGCATGCTTGCTTATGTCCTCAGCAGAAATGAGAATCTAACATTGCTGGACTTAAGTGGAAATAATTTCAAAGATTTGGGAGTGCAAATGCTATGTGATGCACTAATTCATCCAACGTGTAAACTTCAGACGTTCTAGTAAGTCACAGTGGTGGGGGAAGTGGGAATGAGTGGGTCTGGAAAGGCATGCTGGGTTTGGTCACAGGCTATTGCAGAGAATAGAGAAGAAAAACTGAGGGCAGGCCAAGCCTATGCAAAATAATTAAGTAAGTGAAACTATCAATAGGTCTAGCCTTCTCAGACAAAAGGGCTTGGAGAGGCAGAGAGCAGGCAGTTCTATATATCCTGCTAGAGGCAGTAGCCTAGTATAGGGAAAAGCAAAATGTCTGTCCGGCTCAAGTACTAGACCTAACGTCTGTTGGCTATGTGACCATTGATGCTTCATTTCTCAGTATCCTTGCCTATAAAATAGAGAAAATGCTAGTACCTGACTACCTGGGATAATCAGGGGTATTGAATTGAAACAGTAATTTGGAATGTCCCTAGTGGAGCCCTTGACACTTAAGAGGCACTCCATGACTGTTAATGCCCCTTCCATTTCAACTTGTAAAGCTTACTAAAGGACTTCTTGTATACCTTTTAAATCTCTTCAAGATAGAAGAGGTAAAGCTGTAATCGTAGTTGCTACAAGAAGTACGATAGTATAAGAAGGTGGACTTCTTGACCTTTCTGGTCAGTCTCTGCCAGCTCAGCAGGTTGGCATGACACGCAAGGTGATTCTTAATTGGGATAAAACTGTGCTCTGCTGGCAAGCATCCAGTAGCCAAGTAGCTATTCATTTGTGGCGTTCGGAACTGGAAAGCAAAGGGCAAGTGCAAAAATTCTACATCCCAAGGCCAATTTAATGGCTAGAAATGTAAAAATGAAACTAGCCAGAAGGCTTTGTTTATTTGAGAGGGAGAGAGAGTGAGTGCACACATGTTCATGTTCATGCTGCCATCTGCCAGTTCACTCCCCGAATGATGAAGTTAGGGGACAAAAACCCATTGCAGCTCCCCCACATGGGGAGTGGGCAAGAACCCACTTGCTTGAGCCATCCCTGTTGTCTCCCTGTGTTTGTATTAGCAGGGAGCTTGAATTAGGAACTGGAGCCAGATATTGAATCTGTACACTTCAGTGTGTGGTTCAGACATCTAAACTACTAGGCTAAACGTTCATCCAGAGGCCTGGATCTGACTAAGTCAGAAGCTGGTTCTTGACTAGCAGGGTCAAAATGTGTTTTTTTCAAAGGCTCATAAATGCAGTGATTAGGACCTAAGGAAGGGAGTTATTCACATATTCACATGTTAAGCATCAGGAGTTAGAGACCTTTCTGTTGTCTTCCACTGCAAGATGTGTGTGAGACCTTTATTGTCAACACCTTGGAGTAAGCATGAATCAGTGTTAATGTCTCTTTAAACAGAGACCAAGTTAACATGATAGTTCTTCATGGTGGATGCTGCAGTAAAGGTCCTAAAAAACAGCAAGGCACAATTATTTTTGTTGGTGATGGTATGTCATTATTTTCTTTTCAATGGTTTCACCATTTCCTATTTGTCTTTATCTTTTTTAAAACCAATATGCTTCCGTTGTGTTTTCAGGATAGCTTTTAAAGTCTTCGAACCTGTTAGTCAAGAGGATCATAGCAGTGTACAATGATGGCTCTGAATACAAAATAAAGGCTACACAGACATACCTGTACACAGAGTAGCCACAATATATTGACCCTAAATAAACTTTGAATGTTCAAATGCATAGATGACAAAACTGAAATCAGTAGAAATGTACAAATACCCAAATAAGATTAGCGGAAGATACAGATCATTTTGTGTGGTGAGTTGTCAATCCAGCAAAGCCTGTTAGAAGTGGGAGTTGAGGGTGCAGAGTACAGTAGGTGGCTCATCTGTGACAATTGGAAAACCTAAAGGAAGATTAATTTCTTTTTTAAAAAATTATTTTAAAGGTTGGATTTGAGGGAGAGACAGATCTTCCATCCACTGCTTCACTCCCCAAACAGCCTCAAGAACCACAAATGGGCTAGGCTAAACCCAGGAGCCTGGTGTTCCATCTGGGTCTGCTGCATAGATGGCAGGGGCCTAAGCATCTGGGCCCCCTTCTCTTGCTTTCCTAGGCCATTGGTAGGGAGCTATATTGGAAGCCAGGACACCATCATTTGGTTAATTTGGTTAATTCCTAAGAACTCACTGTATTTTCACTTGTAAATGTCTTGTGGCATTACTTTATATATAGTCAGTGTCTATAGGAGATAAATTCATAATTTGTATCATTCAGAGACAAGTCAAGGAGATCATTGATGATATGTTCAGTAAAAACGTGGATATTCAGGTCAGTGAAAACAGGAGATTTTCACCTTAGAGTGACAGTCATCTACCTTGACTCCATAAGCACTTGCTGAGTACGTCTTTTGTGCCAGAGAGATGTTCCAGATACTGAGAACACAATAATGAGTAAGATATGAGACTCGTGAACTATGCTCCTAGGGACCAGTGGACCTTGTGGTAGAGACAGATACATAAGCTAGTTATTGTAGTGGGATAACTGAGGTATTATGGGTGCCATACAGGATCCAGCTAAGCAAGCTCAAGAGGGAGTTAGGAAGATCTTCTTGGAGAAAGAGTCACCTAAATTCAGTATTAGGACTACAACAGGGGAAATGGGAATGAGGATGGAGAAGAATAAGTCCAGGCTTAGGAGAAACAAGAGCAAACACACCCAGATAACGAGCCAGGGTTATGGCATAGCATGTAAAGCTGATACTTGTGACAGTGGCATCTTATATGGCAACCACTTTGTGTCCCAACTGTTCTAGTTCCTGCTAATGACCTAGGGACAGGGATGAAGCTCCTGATTTTGTCATAGTCTGGCCCCCGGTCATTGGAGCCATCTGGGGAATCAACCAGCACATGGAAGATCTGTCTCTCCCCCTCTCTCCTTCTCTCTCTGCCTCCCTCCTTCCTCTCTCCTCTTCTCTGTCTCCCCTCTTCCCCCCTTTCTCTCTCACTTCCTCTCCCTCCCTCTTTCAGATAAACAAATATGTATTTAAAACCAACTGATATCAAGACAAATAACAGCAGGGTTTATGGTACACTGGGGGGGGGATCTTCAGGAAGTCATTATTGCTGGCACATAAAATGTGAAGTCAAGGATGCCAAAAAATGTGACGGAAGGGATTGGACTCTGTAGACGGTGTGGAATAAATTGGTAGAATTCTGAGTTAAGATTTATTCATCTCTTCCTTTCTCTCACATGCTTTAAGTAGTATGATCTGAGGCTTCTCCTCCCCTACCTTTGTTTTCAAAGCTTGGAGGACAATCATCTAGTGCTGATGCTATTTTTCACTGCTTCATGATGTTGATCTTGAGAAATAATCATGCACAGTCCAGCAGAAGCCTGGCAACTGGACAGTGATGCCCTGGCTACTCTGAGGGCTCCCTTCCAGCCCTGCTGTGACATTATACTGGGCTCCAGGATTGTAGATACTTTCACCCACACTGAAAACTGCAGTCTTTATCCTGCCAAATACCATATGTATCAGCATGGCTGGGCCTAGAGGAGTGTGTGTGTGTGTGTGTGTGTGTGTGTGTGAGAGAGAGAGAGAGAGAGAGAGAGAAGTGTCTAGACAACCTCTAGGAAGATTTTCTAGTATGCAGGTGATTGGATTCTAGGACTATGCTTTGGGGAATTATCAACCATAGGTGGTAGTTGAAACCACAGTGGTAGAGAAGGTCATTTAAAAAGAGCATTTTTTTTTAAATAGTCTGATAAATTTCCCTGAGAAATAAGTTCTCAATACCAGTGTTTGGGTGGTTGATATGGGAGGGAAAACTTGTGGAAAGAACAAGAAGACAAGTTTCAAGTAAGAAAGATTTGACAGCAACACCATAGGATGAGTACTGGAAACTATTCAATAAATTTAGCAATTTGAAGACTCTGGCAACCTGCCCAAGTGCTGTTTTATTGGTATGTTGGGGCCTTAAACCATACTACAGTGACTTGAAGAGGCAGAAGGTAGAGCAGTGAAGAAAGAGAACCATGGTGCATTTTTCAAAAGTTTTTGGAAAGGAGAAGGGATGTGGGGACATAATTGGAGGGAGTTGTATGACTGGTCGAAGTAAGGAGTTTTCCTTTGCTTTTTATGCCATGTTTTGATTTAGACATATTTCCAGCTGATAGAGAGGAGGTCAAAGGGAGGGATTGCAATGGAAGGATTGTAACCTCACGAGCAGAGAATGAATAGACTGAAGAAGCAGGATCTTGAACAAAGCAAAGAGGAACAGGAGTAAGAGTCCAAGAAGAAGCTAAGCGGGTTTTTTTTTGTTTTTGACTTTTTTTTTGTCTTTTTAAAAAATATTTATTTTTATTGCAAAAAATATATACACACAGGAGGAGAGACATAGAGAAATATCTTCCGTTTGATGATTCAATACCCAAGTGATCGCAATGGCTGGTGCTGCCCTGATCCAAAACCAGGAGCCCAGATCCTCCTCCAGGTCTCCCACATGGGTGCAGGGTCCCAAGGCCTTGGGCCATCCTTGACTGCCTTCCCAGGCCATAAGCAGGGAGCTGGATGGGAAGCGGGGCTGCTGGGATTAGAACCAGTGCCCATATGGGATCCTGGCGCATTCAAGGTGAGGACTTTAGCCACTAGGCCATGGCGCTGGGCCCTGTTTTTTGTCTTTTAAGATTCAAAGAGAGGAGCTGAGGCTGGAAGAGAGGAGACATATGACTGAATGAATGTGAAGTAATTCAGTAGTATCATGGAGCAAGTGTGAATGGGAACCTGAACCTGCAGAGTAATCACGTTTCTGCAGGCATCTGTTGGCTTGACCTAATGCAACATTCTTCCCCCACCCCCCCCTTTTTTTTTCAGCATTGACACGGATCATTTATGTGAAGATACAGTTAGAAAGATGGAAGCTTTAAAAATCAGCAAGCCTGGAATTAACTGGTAGTTGCCAAGGAGAACCCACGAATTGGCCGCACAGAGAGCTCCTCCAACTCATACCATCTTTGAATAGTTGTTGCATTAGTGTTTTTCCTAACGTTTTAGCCATTGCTGAGGATGCTAGTTTAAAACAAGCAGCCATGGTTGCTGTTACTTACACAAAAACCATCCTCTAACTAGGGTGTGGGAGGTGAATACACCTTAATCCCAATATCTTCAGCAATAGTACTTTGCATTCATATGTTGTATTGCAAATGGTTACTGTGTTTTCCCAATCACTTGCAAAGGTGGGAAGATGAGGCTCAGATCTCACAGCTGCTAGGAGAACAGTTGGAGCTAGAGTCCAGCCAGGTCTCCCAGCATCATGACCCTGCAGGGAAACAATAAGAGAAAAGCACACAACTGAATTCACTTAAAGAACCAAGATACTTGAAATGATTCAAGGACAGAGAGACTGTAAACACATGTTAGATCTTAGGGTGCTGATTTTAAGTAAACTTATTTTGTGAAAGAGGATTCGTAAGGATAGGTTTCTGAGAAGAGGAGAGAGTGATGCGTTGCTTGAAGAATGAATGGGGTTGAGACAGGTGACAATATATTGGCTGGTGGCTTCAGGAGTGCATAACTGTTAGTGCCATGGTCCCCCAAAGAGACTGGGAAAAAACAAATGTTTGTATTAGCATTTTTTGAGCTGCCAAAGTATTCATAACCCTAGGCTCCTGGGCCGCTCTCCGGGGTCCGGTCTCAGTTCCTTTAATACTTTCCACGTGTCTCTGTATTTGTTCCTGGGCTCCTAGAAAGGACTTATTTCTCATCCCTGACAGCACTTTACCTAGCTTCACTCAGACTCAGCAAGCTAAGCTCTGCCTAGTGTCCACAAAACACTAGATGTGACAAGTACAGAAATAGAGTGTTAGACGAAGAAGAGAGCACAGCTGAGGCTGGTAGAATGGGAGCAAACATGGTATAAGAGAAAAGCAAAGCAATGTGACTTCACTGAAGTGTAAAGCTAGTTCTAGAAACCAATTAAACAGTGTGTAGGCCTGCACAAGTAATTTGCATTCCCGAGACCTCCGTTTTCTCATCCATAAAATGGGGATAAATTGACCTTAACTTTGGAAGGCCATTTCCTAGTGTGAAACACGTGCACCATCTGCACAGGCCCCAGTGAATTGTTGGTGTTAGTATGACTGCATGCCTGTAGAGTGTGTTAACTGTGCATTTGAACTGAATGTGTGTACTAGAGACAATGGATCTAGCAGAGGAAAAGAGACACACAGTGAAAAGTAGGGCCAGGTGAGACATTTTCAAAGACTCCATTTGCTCTATGCTTTCACCCACAATTGGATGACATTCCCTGCTTCCATGGGAGATGGTAAGTTTTAGTCAGGAGATCAGTTCTGTCCTAAGAAGAATAGTCAGGAGAGCAGTTGGTTTTCTGAAGTTCTTTTTTGCCCCTTTAATTATTTAACACATATTTATTATGTGCCTGATTTTATGCTAAGTGTTGTCACCACAGAGCTGACTATGCCTTTTCCTGTTCACTTCTACCATTCTCTCTGATTGCCTTAGGCCTTGTCTGGTGAACATCTGGTAAAGCTCAGTGACACGAATCATTTGAAAGTTACATGAACTTTTGTAAGAATTTCAAAACTACTTGTATGTATATATACAGTCTGTATAGAAAAGGGTCTTTATGCGTGGATGTATGCATCCTGCAAAGTCTAAGGAAGGATGCACACAAAAAAGTGCCGATGTGGATGACCCCTGGAGGAGGGACTTGGCAAACAGGGTGGTGGGAAGAAGAGGAAAGGAACTTGTTCTTTATAGCTTTCTGTTCTACTTGATGTTTTTATCATATGCATGTATTGCTTTTATAGTTAATAAATTTGTTAAAAATAAAAGTAAACTGAAGACTTTTTTCTTTTAGAATGCAATGATTTAAATCAAAATTAAGGGCATATATTTAAAGGCATATACACATACACAAAATTTGGAAAAGAATTAAAGTCTTAATGGTATCAAAGTTAAAAGCCTTTTTAATGGAAAAATGCTTAGAAATATAATTAAAATCTTAACAATAAATCTACTTGGAACACATAAAAGATAACCATGATATAAATAAAAAATGTCAGTGTGAGAAACACAGAAGTTGGAGGAATTCTGTTTTCACTGATGGTGAAGTAATAGTAGCTAGAGTTAGCTTCCCCATGAAACAACCCAAAAAGCAAAAACCCAAAACAGCACTTTCTAGATACTAGATAGGAGGAAGAGTTGGAACAAGTAAGTACAAATATAGTAAATTTCAGCTTAGTCACAGAAGTAATATAGAAGGTTAATAATCTCAGCAATCCAATAAAAAAAAACCTTGAATTACAAAAATGAAAAAACAACAAAAAAAAAGATTTTTAGAGACCAGTGCTGTGACATAGTAGGTCAAGCCACTTTCTGTGATACCTGAATCCCATAGGAGACATGATTTGATTCTAGATGCTCCCCTTTCCATGCAGCTCCCTGCTAATGCATCTGAGAAAGCAGCAGAGGACAGCCCAGTACTTGAGTCTTTGCCATTCACTTGGGAGACCTGGAAGAGGTGCCTGGATTTGGTTTGGTCTACCATAATTATTGCAGCCATTTGGGGAGTGAAACAATGGATTGAAGATTCTCTCTCTCTAATTCTGCCTTTCAAATATTTAAAAATTTGAAGACCAAAAATGCTGCCTATAGAAAATCACTTTAAATGTAAAAACACATAAGAATGTAATGAAAGATACACCATGTTGGCATATATTTTCATGTTTCTAAATTTTGTTTTGAAAGAGTGGTGGTGGGAGATAGGGAAAAAGCGAGACTTTCCATCCATGGATTTATTTCACAAAGTAGCTGCATTGACAGACTCAAGCACATGAGCCACTGTTCCATTGTCCTCCCAGGTGCATTAGCAGGGAGCTGGATTAGAAGCAGAGCAGCCAGGACTCGAACCAGTGCTTTCAGTCTCGGATGCTGCATCCCAGCTAGTAGCTAAAGGTGCTGTGCCACGGTGCTCAACTCAACATTCATTTTTTAAAAGTTTGAATAACTATATGAGCACTGTTACAGAAAGTAGACTGCAAAGAATACTACACATGAGGTAGAAGGCCATTTCATAATGTCAAAGTGGCTCACTTATCATGAGGACATAACAATGCTAAGTGTCTATGTGTCTAATTAGAGGGATTCAAAATGCATGAAGCAAAGACTTAGTGATTTCTTTTTCCACTGCCCTTTTTATTGAAAGCAATGTATACTTCATGAAAGTACTGTCATTGAGTGGTATAATTTAAAATGCTAAATTGTATGTGTGTTTTACCACAGTGAATAAAACACACAGGATGTTAATTTTTATGAAAAGCTTAATACTCTGCATTGTTACAGGAAGTTCTTATCCTATAAAGTTCTACATATGGAGCCTGACGGGATGGCTCAAGTGGTTAATCCTCTCCTTTGTGAGCGCTAGGATCCCATAGGGGAGCCATTTGAGTCCTGGCTTTGCCACTACCAGCCTTGCTCCCTGCTTGTGGGCCTGGGAAAGCAGCAGAGGATGGCTTAAAGCCTTGGGACCCCTGCACCTAAGTGAGAAATACAGAAAAAGCTCCTGGCTCCTGACACCTGGCTTCAGATCAGCTCAGCTCCAGCTGTTACAGACACTTTTTGAGTGAACCATTGGATGGAAAGTCTGTCTCTCCTTCTCTCAGTCTGCCTTTCTGCTAAAAATAAATATATCTTTAATAGAAGAAAAAAGTTCTTGATATGTAATCATGACAGCAGAGCCTTCCTTCCCAGGAAACAAGTAGACCAACTCCACTGCCACCTTGTCAGAACCTTTGAGTGGCCCTGCCCATTGTCCCTTGAGTTCTCATACTAATTTGTGCTCCTTCTCCCCAGCCCTTTTTTCCATAGCTCCTTTTCCCACAAATGTTTCCACTGTGTTCTCCATATCCTTTGCCATGTAATAAACGGGCTCTCCTACAATCCTGTACTGCCTTCCTAAGCACATTAGCAAGAGATTGGATTGGAAGCAGAGCAGCCAGGGCTGTAGCTGGCACTCTGATACAGGACTGCTGGCATTGCAAGCAGTAGCTTACCCCACTGCCACGAAGCACCAGCCCCAAAAGTTTTTAGACTTGACAGCAAAAGAACAATGTATAGGAGGAAAAATTAGGCTCCTTCATTGTTAGACTTTTGCTTTTGAAATGCCCTGTTAAGGGGAGGGAAAGACAAGCTAGAGACTAGGAGACAATGTTTACAAACCCGTAATGAAAGGAAGACTATATGTAAAATATATAAGGAATTTTCAATAGCAAAAAAAAAAAAAAAAGAGCAGGGACTGGCGTTGTGGTACAGTGTGGCCATGGTCTGTGACACTGCCATCCTATATGGGCACCAGTGCAAGTCCTTGCTGTTCCATTTTCAATTGAACTCCTTGCTAATGTGCCAGGGAAAGCAGCAAAAGATGGCCCAAGTGTTTGGGTCTCTACACACATGTGGGAGAACCTGGCAGAAACTCCTGGATCCTGGCTTCAGCCTAGCACAGCCCTGGCTTTTGCAACCATTAAGGTGTGAACTAGTAGGTGGAAGATTTCTGATTATGTCTATCCCTCTCTCTGTAAATGCCTTTTAATATAAAAATAGAGTAATCTTTTTTTTATAAAAATGAGGAAAATATATAAGATATTTTACTAGAGGATATATTGATGCCACATAAACATATTAAAGCATATTGATACTAGATAATACAATTATATAGAATGTTAAAGTTGTAACTGACTAAAGGATTATACTACTATAGTAAGGTGGGAGAAATGGTGGGAAGGGAAATTGGGGGTCAGGAATGAACAGCAGAGGGAGGAATTCCTACAAAACTGTATCATGGAAAATAATTTTTAAAAATGCAAAAAGTATTGAACATCATTAACCATTGGAGAAGTCAACTAAGACCACAATAAGATAGCACTACATACCTATTAGAATGACTAAAATAAGAAAGTGACACCACCAAATTCTGGTGATGGTATAGAAAAACGCTCATATATTGCTTCTGGGAATGAAAGATTTTGATACAACCGCTCTGAGAAATTGTTTAGTGGTCTCAAAACTAAATGCATAACTACTACAAGACCTAGTCATTATAGCTTTGGGCATATGCTCTAGGGAAATGGAAGTTTATATTCACAAACTAAACCTGTACATGCTCGTTTATTGGAGTTTTGTTCCTAGTAACCATAAACTGGAGACAACTCTGCCATTCTTCCAATGGGGAATGCTGAAAAAAACCCTCTGATATGTACATATCCTAAAATACTAACCAGCCATAAAAAATGAAATTTTGATGCATATGTGCAGTGACCTGGATATATCTCCAGAAAAATTATGCTGAGTAAAGAAAGCCAATTTTTAAAGCTGACATGCCTTGGGCCTGGCACGGTGGCCTAGTGGCTAAAGTCCTCAGCTTGCACACACTGGGATCCCATATGGGCATCAGTGCCAATCCCAGTGGCCCCGCTTCCCATCCAGCTCTCTGCTTGTGGCTGGAGAAGGTAGTTGAGGACAGCCCAAGGCTTTGGAACCCTGCACCCGCATGGGGGTCCCAGAGGAGGCTCCTGGCTCCTGGCTTCAGATTGGCATAGCCCCGGATGTTGCGGTCACTCAGGCAGTGAATCATTGAATAGAGGATCTTTGTCTCTCCTCCTCTCTGCATATCTGACTTTGCAACACAAATGAATAAATATTTTAAAAGGTACATGCTTTATGATTCCATTTATATAAGATTCTTTATGAAAGACATGGTTGCCAGAAGCCAAAGGCACAAGTGGGATGTGTGCAGTAAGGGTCTGGGAGGGAGACACATAGCTATAACACATCAGCATGAAAGATCTAATGGTATGGGAACTATTCTATGTCTTGATTGTATCTGACCATACTCAGAGTATGATGTTGGTCCATAGTTTTTGCAGGATGCTGTATTGGGAAAAATTAGATGGTATGTGAGATTTCTCTGTAGCATTTCTTTCTCTCTCTTTTTTTTTTTTTTGCTTGTTTTTAAAGATGTATCTATTTTTACTGGAAAGACAGATTTACAGAGAGAAGGAGAAATAGAGAAGGTCTTTCATCCTCTGGTTCACGCCTCAAATGACCGATATGGTTGCAGCTGAGCAGATCTGAAGCCAGAAGCCTCCGGCCTCCTGCCTCCTGGCAGGCACTTCTTCTGGGTCTCCCACCTGGATTCAAGGTTTCCAGACTTGGACCATCTTCCGCCGCCTTCCCAAGCCACTAGTAGGGGGGCTGATGGGAAGCAGAGCAGCTGGAACATGAACCTGCCCCCGTATGGGATGGGTGCCACTTGTAGGCTGAGAATTAGTCAATTAAACTATCATTCCAGCCCCTCTGTATTATTTCTTATAACTACATGTTACAATTTATCTCAAAATAAATTCAGTTTAAAAAGCCAGGGGAAGTAAACATTTCAAGAAGAAGGAAATGATTAACTGGATAGAATGCTGCCAAGAAGTCAAATAAGATGAAAAATGCCCAATCTATTTGACAATGCCGAGGTTGTTGTGACCTGACAAGAGTTATTTTGCAGCAACAAAGGAGTTGGAAACCAAATAGAGGTGAATTTTGGTGTGAACCATGGGAGAAAGCTCTTTTAAAAAGTTTGGCTGTGAAGGGTAGCTTCAATCAGGTGTGGGGTAATGCAAGATTTTTTTTTTTTGTTGTTTATTTTTGTTTTGCTGTGAGCAGAGGTACTCCAACATGCTGAAATGTTTGGGAAGGAAAAGGTTAAACCCACAGAAAGGTTAAAGAATTATCAGCAGTGTGAGGCTCCTGAAAGATGGGAGACCCAAACTACACACAGAGGAGTTGCCACTGGGGGAGGAGAAGCAGTCACAGTCTTTCTAGTGTAACGGAAGAGAATAGATGACAGAAGCATGAGATTGGCCCTGTGATGCCTGCGAATTAAGGTGGATGGGAAGGGAGGATGCAGAGAATATGTGTTTGAGAAAACGGAAAGCTTGTAGCATCTGTTCTAGAGAATGAGTTACCCAAAGAACAGAGACAGCATGGAGACAAACCCAAAATGTGTAGCCAGCTCTGCGAGAGTATGATACAGAGCGAACTATTCCCAGATAATGTGGCTGCCTTCGCAATCCTTGTTCGTGGCATTCTTGGTGCCTCTAGTTCTGCCTGTCTAACCAAACCTTTCTGTCTCTCTAGCCTTTATTCCATCTCTGACTCCACAAACATTCTTTTTAAACCTGCTGATCCTTTATTCCTCTACTGTTTCCCAAGCAGCCAGTGAGCCCATTCATTCCCAGCAGAGACATCTTAACAGGATTTTTAACCACCCTGCACTTGGCCCAGGCACTGCGCTTGCCTAGCTGTAGACTCAACCTAGATCTGGGTTTTCCACGCTGCGCGTGTCCCTGTGTCCATTGTCATCTTTGTTTCCCACTTTCCTGTTTGCCCAGGAAGCCATTTCTAGTCTTCACCTATTTTCCTTTTCCCTAACTTCTGTTCCTTCTGTCCCTCAGCAGATGGCCAGGACTCTTTATTTGACATGCAAATTCACATAAAAACCAGAAATAACGTCAACTTCTTGTCATCCAATCTGATATGTCCCTCATAACTCTTAGGGATTGAAGGCAAATTATGGCATCTTCTCTGTGTTCTCCTTCCTTCTTAGGGATCTTGAACCCACTGTTGGACAGCTCTCCCTCTCTGCTGTCACTGAGCTGTGTTATCAACCTTACCCTCTCTATAGCAGCTTCTCTGTGTCTTTCTCCCCTCCTCTGTTACACACACACACACACACACACACACACACACACACACACCCCATTATGTGTAAATATGTTCAACTATCATTCAGCTTTAAAAGCCAGAATTTATCTTCAAGCAAGTGTAATATCTTTTTCTTTGTGTTATGAAGTCTATCTTGAATTAATTAATTACACTTACCCTGCAAATGTAGGGGAAGTAAGATGATGAGAGGAAGAAAAGAGGGGATGGATGCTTTCAGTGAAAGCGTCAACATCCTAAGAGTGGATACGGCTGCCACCTGCAATGTCCATATTCCATATAGGCTCAGATTCATGTCCCAGATGATCCAGTTCTCTCTTGATGGCCTGGGAAAAGCAGCAGCAGCTGACCCAAGTGTTAGGGCCATTGCTACTTTCATGGGAGACCCAGCAAGATCACGCAACTGGTTCCAGGCTTGCCCTGGCCATTGCAGCCATTGAGGGGAGTGAACCAGTGGATGAAATCAATATCCCCCCCCTCTCTCTTTTTCTCTCTAACTCATTCAAATAAACAATATACAGATATACAGAGAAGAGGAGAGACAGAGAGGAAGATCTTCTGTCCGATGGTTCACTCCCCCAGTGGCCGCAAGGGCCGGTGCTGCGCTGATCTGAAGCCAGGAGCCAGGAACTTCTTCCAGGTCTCCCACGCATCCATATGGGATCCTGGTGCATGCAACATGAGGACCTCTGCGGCTAGGCTACCACACTGGGTCCATAAATAAATAAATCTTTGAACAAAGAATGATATTTCATATGTGGCCTTTCAAAAATTATGGTTACACAGTGCATTTATTAACATGGCAAACTGTTTACAGTCTCATATATAACACAACAGTTCACAAACAGTATTTGATTAGAAATCATTTTGTAAAAAATATGTGTATTTTGTGTATGGAACAATTTTGGCCTGGAAAGATAAATTCTTTTTGGTATGTGGAGTATCATTTATTCACAAATATGTTATGATCTTCCACATCAAGTGTAACTTTTGTAGTAAGAAAAACAATAACCTCCCTAGATACTAATTATTTGCCTCCTCTAGCTGTTATCTTATCTGGCTCCTTCCCTTTACGTATAAACTTCTGAATAGTCTCCATTCATTGTTTCCACTTGTTTTCTCCCATTTCTCTTCTCAGTTGTTTGTAATCTGTCCGGAGTTCCCACCACCCACTGAGACTGTCTCTACCAAGGTCACCCATGACATCCTTTATCATCTATTATATGTTGTTCTGTACTTATCTGTCCTGACCAAACTTTTGGATTTGATACTCCACTGTGGATCTCTCTGTTCTTCCGTGTACTCCTTCAGTCCCAGGATCACGCGCTTTCCTGGCAGCAAGCACGTGAATCAAAAAGGCAGATGCACCTAAGTTTCAGTCTCGGCTCTGCCACTGAGTAGCAGCATAAACTTTGGTGGGTTATCTTCACGTTTCTGGGCCTCAGTTTCCTTTGCAGGCAAGGGGGAGTGATAATGCGTATTTCACCAAGCTTTTTTTTTTCAATATTAAGTATGATGATTCTTGCAAATATGTAGCATGCTCATGGGCACATGGCAACTGGCAGTAAGTGACAGTAGAAATGTTAGTAGAATTATTATTATATCTACTTTTATGAATCCCCTTCTCAGCTTTGCCTTAAATGCCAGTGCTTACCTGTCCGAGGTCTTCTTTTCTGATGTTATATACTTTTAGTTGTCTAGGTAGGGGCTAGGTGTGTTGATGCACATAGCCTCTCACCTCATGCTGCAGCTTCCACTATAACTTATATGCTGATTGCTTCTAACTCTATATTTCTAGGCCACACCAGGAATGTCCCAGCTATAGACTGATGAAATCAAATAGTCATTTGACATTATTTGTTGAGACTAGCTTGTCAGCATAAGTTCTATTCTCTCATCCAAGCTTGGGTATTTGTTGTTGTTGTCGTTGGTGGTGGTGGTGGTGGTGGAGAAATTCTGTTTATTTTCATTTTATATAAGAGAGATAGAGAAATATTTCCTACCCTCTATTTCCACTGCTCAAATGCCTGCAACAGCTGGGACTGGCCAGTCTGAAACCAGAAGCCCAGAACTCAATCAGGGTCTCCCATGTGGGTAGCATCAGCCCAAGTACTTGAACTATCACCATTGCCTTCCAAAGTCTACATTAGCAAGAAACTGGAATCAGGAGCACATCTGGAATTCAAAGCCATGTAGACTGCTACTGGTGGACATGCCAACTGGCATCCCAGCCGATGTGCCGAATGCCTGCCCTGTGACATTTCCTTCCTAATGCAGATGCGTGTGTCTGTAAGTTTCCCCATCTGTACTGCTTTTGCTGCATCCCACAAGTTTTGGTGTGTGACATTTTTGTTTTCACCATCATATCAGAATATTTTCTAATTTGCCATGTAATTCATTTTTGGCTTAGTGCATATTTAGAAAAGCTTATTTTCCACTTACCTGGAACTTGACCACGTTTGCTAATGTTATTAATTTCTAATTCCATTTTGTTGTGGCCACAGAGCATACTTTCTATGATGTAAAATCTTTTAATGTTTCTTGAAATTTGCTTTGTGGCTTAATATGGTTTTTCATGGAGAACTTGACTCTGCACTTGAGGGGAATATTTATTTTGTTGCTGCTGAGTGGAGGGCTTTCTAGATGTCTGTTAGGAATATTTGTATTATGGTGTTATGTGGATTCTGCCCTTCCTGGATTTTTGTGTTTATTTATACTACTGAAAAAGGGATATTGAAAACTCCTACTGTTACTGTTGAAATATTTATTGCTCACTTCAATCCTGTCAATTTTGGAGGCTTAATGTTTGAGCACTTTATGTCTATAATTGTTTTATAAAAAGTGTTCAGTAAGTTCAGGGAAGCTTACCTTTTGATGGTATGGATGTGATAATGAATTATCTTAGAAGAATTATACTTAGAGTTGTCTAAGGAGCGGAGGTCTCATTTTAAACTGAGTATTAAGAAAATGAAACATCACAGAAGGCTTTGCAAATCTTCCAGCAACTGTATTGAAAGGCTTGGTATTTGGTCATTTATGAAATTTTTATCTTGGGCCTGGCGCGGTAGCCTAGCAGCTAAAGTCCTCACCTTGTATGTGCTTGGATCCCATATGGGCACTGGTTCTCATCCCAGCAGCCCTGCTTCCCATCTAGCTCACTTCTTGTGGCCTGGGAAAGCCCCTGCAACCATGTGGGAGACCCAGAAGAGGTTTTGGGCTCCTGGCTTCAGATCAGCTCAGCTATGGTTGTTGCGGCTGCTTGGGGGAGGAATCAGCAGACAAAAGATCTTGCTCTCTGCATATCTGACTTTCCAATAAAAACAAAAAATAAATATCTGGGGAAAAAAAAGAAATTGTTATATCCAGAAAAGGCAGGATTACATTTCTTTGGTTATCAAAATATTCATGACTTTGGGACACTAAAATTGACAATCATTCATTATATTCTTTGCATTAGCAGAAATTCATACTCTGATTTTTTTTAAGTTTTATTTCTTTTTATTGCAAGTCAGATATATAGAGAGGAGGAGAGACAGAGAGGAAGATCTTCCATCTGATGATTCATTCCCCAAGTGACTGCAATGGCCAGTGCTGCGCCAACCCAAAGCCAGGAGCCAGGAGCTTCCTCTGGGTCTCCCACATGGGTGCAGGGTCCCAAGGCTTTGGGCCGTCCTCTACTGCTTTCCCAGGCCACAGGCAGGGAGCTGGATGGGAAGTGGAACTGCTGGGATTAGAACCGGTGCCCATATGAGATCCCGGTATGTTCAAGGTGAGGATTTTAGCTGCTAGGCCACCACACCAGGCCCCATACTCTGATCTTAACCACAAAAAAATATATGCTTAGTTTTGCTTATGTGTACACAGTGACTTGAGCAGGCCCACATGCATAAAAACAAAACAAAACAAACAAAAAAGCCTTTAAGCTAGTTGTGATTGTGACTAATTTTTGCTTTTTGGGGTTTTTTATTGTTCGGTTACATGCATAATTACCTACAAAAAGTGGAAGAAAATGAATTTAACTTAAAATATCCTTAGCTGTTTTTACTTTTCCTGATTTGCTGCTGTTGGTAAGGACAGTGTAATTCTTGTGTCTCATAAATTTTCTCAAGGATGAGCCTGGTGAAATGAGTACCTCTGTCGCCAGAAAGGCAAAAGCGGGGATTCCTCCAACAGATAAAGTACGCAGTTTAAGAACAATAACAGATTAGGCCCAGCATGATAGCTCAATTGGCTAAGCCTCCCCTTATAAATGCTGAGATCCCGTGTGGGCACTGGTTCATATCCTGGCTGCTGGGAAAGCAGTTGAGGACAGCCCAAAGCCTTGGGATCCTGTACCCGTGTGGGAGACCCAGAAGAGCTCCTGGCTTCGGATCGGCTCAGCTCTTGTCATTGTGGCTATTTGGAGAGAGAAGTAGCAGATGGAAGACCTCCCTGTCTCTTCCTCTCTTTCTGTGATATCTGCCTCTCCAATAAAAATGAATAAATCACTTAAAAAATAATAAGAAATTGCCTTCTGACAAGGGGAAAGTTCTAGATATTCAGGGAAAATGAAGATGACTATAAATACACATTCAAATTGTTGTATTAAAGGAAACTGTACAACATTCATGTGTAAAATATTCAGGAGGTCTCCAGTGCTGTGATTCCTGTCTGGGTCACACTGTAACGGTTTACCAAGGTTATGTTTCTTGCAGATGAAACATGCCATGGAAACTCGAGGTACTGTCTGATGAAAATGTAGCCAACAAAGCTGTCTCAGGATGATTTTCAAGTTGGTTTGCTGTGATGACTCAAAGCCTGACAAGGTTTTGTGAAGCACCATTACAGAAAGGCTGGAGAGGTGAAGCAGCAGTCTTTGGATGTCCACAGCTGCCCATCTGATTGGAAGAAATGCCTGATCTTTCCCAATATATATATTTTTTCAGAGTCTAATGCTTTATCCTCAAGTTTGTCATAGAAGTAATCTAATCATATCATCTCTCATCAGTTGAACTTGGATGAGAGCGGCTTCCTTACCATGATGAGATAGCACAATGTTTCCTTTTGCCTTATGTTTCCATTACATGGGAAATCATAAGGCCTGTCTACTATTTGTGTATATGTTAGCTTGCTTATAATTTGATGGCTGGTAGGCTATAGTTACCCGTGTAAATTCAGTTATTTGTGTTCATTTGACTTCAGGAAGAGGGGGTGTTTTCAATACGTGCTTGAAAATTAGCAATGGCTTGAAAATGTATCTTCAGTTTCAGGATATGACCTGTTTTCAAAGAATTTTTTTTTTTTGGAAAGTCAGATTTACAGAGAGAAGGACAGACAGAGAGGAAGATCTTCTGTGGGAAGATTCACTCCCCATGTGGCCACATTGGCTGGAGGTGTTTCAATTCGAAGCCAGGAACCTGAAACCTCTTCCAGGTCTCCCACATGGGTGCAGGGTCCCAAGCCTTTGGGCCGTCCTTGACTACTTTCCCAGGCCACAAGCAGGGAGCTGGATGGGAAGCAGGGCTGCTGGGATGAGAAGCAGTGCCCATATGGGATCCCAGCATGTAAAATGCGAGGACTTTAGCTGCTAGGCTACCGCGCCAGGCCCTCAAAGAATTTTTAATCTGTTTTTTGTAAAGAAGTTTCAAAGTGATCAGAGAGAGGTAAGTCAAGTTCTTATGTTGAAGTTAAATAACCATGAATTTCTTCCGTTGTCTGGTACAAGAAATAAGTCTGCTGGGTTAAGAAGATAACACTACCAAAGATGACATACAGATGGCCAAAAAATACCTGCAAATATACTCAGCAGTATTAATCATTAAGGATACGCATATCAAAACCACACTGACATACTACCTCGTATCCACTAGGATGGTTATACTTTTTAAAATACAAGTAGTAATGATTGTATAGATGTGCAAGTGGAAACCTTAAACATTCCCGGAGAGGGTGGGTGTAAGATGGCTAGTCAGTATGCAGCAGTCTGGCAGTTCCTCAAAAGAGGAGTGTTAGGAAATGAGAGGATATGCTGGTGGAGATTGTGGCTCCAGTGAGTACTGGAAACAAGGTTGGTAGACCATTTATGACTAAATAGATTTATTTCTCCTTGACAATCTGAAGGGATTTGGGGCTTCTGGGGCCTGCTCTGCAGAAGGAGAATGACTGTGTTTCAGATTGAGCAACCTGTGTAGGATTGGAGAGAAAAACCAGGAAATCCAATTAAAATTGAAAGTCATATAAACAAGGAATCATTTCTTTTTCTGTAGGTGTTTATAGAATATTCCATAGGACATGCTTTAACTAAACTATTGCTCATTCATCTGGAATTCAAATTTTACTTTATTTGTTAAATATAACCACCTTGGTCAAATGTCATATTTGCTTGCCAAAGGAGGACAGTTGCAAGCCCAGTATCTTTGTATTTACAGTATCAGCAAATATCTGTGTCTATCTGTGTTGTATCTTTGGATGGTTTTTGGTTTCCTCCAGGCAGTTTAAATTAGAGTGGCATAAGCTTGTAGCAGTGTGTGGGTTACTAGGCTGCCCTCCAAAATGCCAGGTTAAAAAGTGCTAGACTCACAAGATTGTAGATCTTGAATGGGTGTGGTCTCCCAGCCTGTCTCATTCCGAATAGCATCTGATATTACAGGCTGAAGGCCACTAACAAAGAAGATACAGCTTCGTGGGGCATTAATGCTAATATTGAACTCTCTGTATTCCTTAAAAACGAGTTTTAACCATTTTTTTTAGAATTAGAGACAGATTTGTTATGCACTTGTTGAGGTGTGGATTATTCCTCAATCTGTGGAAGAAGCAAAATCTTTACTGATGGCCCTCGGAAGACTTTGCTGCCATGGCTATGGCTTGTGCATATCCAGGCAAGGTGAAGGTGTGGTCAAAAAGTGAGAGGAAGCTAAAAAAAGTGAAAAGGAGAAGTAAGTTCGGAACAGAGAGCAGGAGAGGAGGGAGGACAGCCAGGAGTGAGATTATAAAGGGACAGAAACATTTACTAATACTGTAGAAAGTGCTCTTTGGGTAGAGAGAAGGCTGAGGTTGTTTTAAGAGAGAAATCAACAAATTGGAATCTTTATGATTTTTTTTTTCAGTTTCTTGGAAACAGTTAAAGAAAGCTGCCCATGTAAATTACCTGTCTTATTTCCTTTGATTCTAAGGCACCGTCCCCAGGCATGAGTTTTGACATGTCACATGAGTTCCAGATGGACCACTGCAATTCCGAATTGTCCTCCTTGAAGTCACATCACTTAACTCAGAACAACAACAAAAAGGCCCAACACAGGGAAAGGGGAAAAACAACAACAACAACGAAACAAAACCCTTGTCTGCCTAATGAGCATCATTTGCTGAAAGACAAAAGGAAAATAGAGACAGCAGCTCCAGCCGGGCAATAGTTTAACTCTCTGCAAGAATCAGAACTGAGAACCTCCTGTGTTAAACTAAAAATCAAAGTACCTGGGTGGGAATGACACAATAACTCAATAGGTGCTGCAAGAGGTAGGTTGAAGGTTCTTGACCTTTCTCTGTACTTAATATGAAATCTTACTAGTCTTGAGGGCCTATCCAGACACAATTTGAGTCATAGTACCCAACATGCCATGTATAAAAGTACTTAAAATGACTCAGCCTGAGGTTCCAGACTTTTTTTAGTTATGTACATTTGCAGGCAAGCGTTTCAACATTAGGCAGCTCCTTGAGCTAAAGGAGAGCTAGGTTTTACGGGAGAAGAGACTGTTTTGGTTTGTTGTAACTTTTTTCTTGGGACACTTGGTCTAATCTCACTATAGTTGTTGTGAAAGCAGTTCTTTTGAAAGAACTTTGTAAGTCTGTAAGGTGACTGGTGGCTGTGCAGTGCCAGGGATGGGAGAGAAAGAGAGAAAGAGAGAGAGAGAGAGAAGAAAGGAAAGGAAAAAAATTAGTAAGAGAATATAAAAGGGAAAAGGAGAAAAACCAAGCAAGAAAAAAAAATGGATCTGTTTCATTCCTTTCCCATTGCTTCTCAGCTCCCATCATTTTTGCACTCCCTCCATAGGTGCCTATGGAATTCATACTTTTGATTCCCCTCCACCTACAGCCCAGCTCTATAGCCTTCCTGCATCCCAGTCCCATTCCCCTCATCACCTCCATTTTAAAGCAACAGTCATGTGTGTTGGGGTGGGGAACAAGAATGCAGAGAAACTTCCTGGAGGAAGTTGGATCTGAGTTGAGCCTTTGACATGGAGGGCAGAATATGGCAGAGCAGAGATGGAGAGAAAGGCCTGCCAGGAGAAGGAGAGGATGGAATGAAGATGTTTGTTTTTAAAGAGAGCATCATGGAGTGTTGTCTCTGTTCCAGACATTAATTGAGTCAAAGTTTACTGGGAAAGGCTTCTATCCCAATCCTTGCCACTCCCTGCCCTAACCAGGGATTGGGGATTGGCCGGAACATAATCAATGAAACAGGCTGGGTGGAGACACTGATAAACTGGAGAGTAATAGCCACGTTTAATGGGGACAACTCTTGCTCAGATCCTGGCAGTTACAGCCATGTGGGCCTGGGAGGTGTGTGAGTAATATTCTGGTATATCAGAAAAAGATACAATTCTGGATTATTAAGTGAAATATCTGACTTTTTAAAAATACTGGCCACTAAACTTGAAAGCACTATTTAAAGATCAAACCATATGTATCTATAGGCCAGATTTTTCCATGTTTGACAGATCACCACTCTGACTTAAAGACCTAACACTACACAGCAGTCTCTATTTGCTTTTTAAGATTTCAGTTGCCTGTGGTCCAAAAATATTAAATGAAAAATTCCAGAAATAAACTATCCCTAAATTTTAGAGTAGATTGTTTTAATTATTCTGTTTCATTGATAATCATCCATGGTGCCTAATTAATAAATTACACTTTACCATGTTTGCGTGGAAAAACTGTGTATATGTGTGTGTGTGTGTGTGTGTGTGTGTGTGTGTGTTTGAATACAGTTCAACACTATCTGTGATTTCAGCTGTTCACTTGAAATGTCTTGGAATGTATCTTTTGTGGGAAAGAGGACTACTTTAGGGCAGCAGGCAAAACTCTCAAGATAGGTCCTCGGGTTCATGTCTGGCCTTACTTTTATCTGTGTATCCCCTAACACTCTGTGGCCCACTGCGGGAAAGTGAGTGCCTACATGAGCCACTGTGTCCTTGCACAACTTGTTTTCTGCTGTAAGACCCTTCACAGCCTACTTCAATTTCTTTTTTCCTTTAAGCCTGGCATGATGACTCAATTGAATAATCATCCCCTTGCAAGTACTAGGATCCCATATGGGTGCCGCTTCATGTCCCGGCAGCTCCACTTCCCATCCAGCTCCCTGGTTGTGCCTGGGAAAGCAGTCGAGGACAGTCCAAAGCCTTGGGACCCTGCACCCGTGTGGGAGACCCGGAAGAGGCTCCTGGCTCCTGGCTTTGGATCAGCACAGCTCCAGGCATTGCAGCCATTTGGGGAGTGAACCAGCAGATGAAAGATGTTTCTATGTCTTCTTCTCTCTATAAAGCTGTTTGTATAGTAAAAATAGATAAATCTTTTAAAAAGTCTTTTCCTGTCTGACATCTGTTCCTCAAGAAGCATCACCTTTATTGTTTATTTGAAAGGCAGAGTGACTGGAGAAAGGAGAGGAAAGAAAAAAAGAAAGGAGAGAAGGAAAGAAGGAGAGAGAGAGAGAGAGAGAGAGAGAGAGAGAATCTTTCATCCACTGGTTTACTTCTCAAAAGGCCACAAAGGCTGGCACTTCATCCAAGTCTCCCCACATGGGTGGCAAGGACCCCAATGTTTGACCTTCTGCTGCTGCTCTTCCAGGTATCTTAGTGGGGAGCTGGATGGGAGTGAAGCAAGCTGGAACTCTGATATGGAATGCTAGGCTCTAATATAATATGTTGCCTTGCAAGTGGCAGCTTAACATGATGTGCTACAATGTAGCCCTCAAGGGGCATCTCTTTTAACAAACCTTAACCGGTTCTGTGTGCTTCCAAAAACCCTTGGTAGGACCTACTGCATGATTTTGTCATTTTCCATCTACTCAATTCTCTTTTCCACTAGGCTGAGTGGAAAGCTTGGGACATAAATGAAACAAATGTGTGTCTACAATGACACTTGTTAATATGTAAACATGAATCAAGCAAAATACAGAAGGTCCTTTCTTTACCTTCCCATTCATTTATTCAAACAATGTCTCTTGCATGGCAGTAATGTTCCAGGGATTGCTTCTATCTAGGTGATGAGGATGCAATAGTGACTAGGTCAAACAAAATCACCGCCCTTACAGAGCTCCTATTTTTTTCTACAGGAAGACACTAAACCCACTCATTTACTGCAATGCAAGATGATGAGGAATGCTTTAAGGAGAAAATCAATCAGGTAAGGAGTTAGAGGGTGACATGCATTGAATGTCCTCTCCAAACCTCCAGTTGAAATGTAATATCCGCTGTGCAGTAGAGCCTTTAAAAGAGGTTTGGATGGATCCATTCATGACTGAATGTGTTAGCAGGAGCAGCTTTGTTGTAAAAGCAAGCTTTCCCTGGATGACTTGCCCTGTCGCAACTTGTGATTCCCTTTACTATGTGGTGACCCACCAGGAAGGCCCTCATCAGCTGCCAGCAGTTGCCAGCATTGTTCTCTAGGGCTTCAAGAACTCTGAGCAAAATATACCTCTTTTCTTTATAAAATACCCAGTCTGTGATCTTCAGTTATAACCCCAGAAAAAGGATTAAAGCAGAGGGTGACAGGGACACTTTCATAAGGAGGAATTGCTGAGAATGTGATGTTGGAACAAAGATGTGAGGGAAAGGGTAGGGGGGTAAACCATACGGAGAGCTAGAGCGGAGGGCACACAAGGCAGGAGGGGCAGCAAGTTGCAAAGGCCCTGAGGTGGAGGCATGTGTAACATGTTTGGTAAGGAGGGCAGAGTAGCTCCAGGGGAGCGAGCAAGGGAGAGAGTGGTGGGAGATAAGGCCAGCAAGGCAACAGAGGGCCACACAATCTTGTCATCAACCTACGCAATCAACACCAAGCGCATTACCTAGCTGAATGATGGGGTAACAAGCTGAAGTCCTGCTGGAGTGAATAGTGGCAGTTCTGAGACAATAATCCATGGCTCTGGTACGATTTTTCCTACAATGCAGTATTTCCCATGGCTACCTCCTTACCCAGGATCCTTCTCACAGGGCTCTGAGCTGCAAGGCCAGCAGGAATCCCAGCACTGTTTGCCTTGGGAGGGTCACAGACTGGTGGAGAAGGGCCCAAGTTGTTTCCTGCTGTTTGGGGTTGGGACCAGACTGCACACCTCCACCCAGTTGGAAAGGGCCCCGGAACTGTTATTCATCAGATACGTTGCTGGTCTCCAGTTTCCCCACCTCTGCACCTCTCCCTCTCCCAGAAAGTTCTACCAAGAGAGGCGGGAGCTCACTGCATCTCTGAGACTTGTGCCCAGATCAACTCTGTGAAATGAGAGATTTGAGGCTGTGGTGGTGGTGGTGGTGGTGGTGGTGGTGGTGGTGGTGGGGGCACATCCTACTATCTTAATTCTGTCTGTATGATAAACTCCCTGATTTTTAATCCAGAAAGTAGCCCTTATAGGACTCTCCTGGACTGCCCTACACAGGCATAGCACAGCGTGTTCAAGAGCAGTGCAGGTGGCGGGCACGACCTAAGTTTCGAGATCTGTTCTTCCAAACAGCTCTTTCCTTGCTGCATGCCCTGACATGGCCATTAGTCATCCCCAACAAATAAAAGTTGGAGGCTGTCTAGGGGATGCCACCTAAGAACCAGCAGGCCTGCACACCTGCCCCACCCAGGCACGGCTCAGTCAGCCTCCTGCAGAGAAGACCCAAAAGGCATCTTCCTGCTGCATCATGAGGGGCCTGAGGGCCCAGAGCCTGCAGACCACTGGGGAGATCACTGCCTAGAAATGGCTTCATACTGTGAAGACAGGCTTAGTCAATCCTGTGATGTGGTTTGGGGCTGTGTGCGTTTTCCTGGAGCTCTGGAGTCTTCTGAGGCAGAGGCCCAGTTTCATCCAGTACATAGATGTGAGTGGGGGGCCACAATTCCCTAAGGCCTGGAAACCCAGAGGAAGGCTGCACATTCCTACTTTCCCCATCTTGGCTCAGCCTGCCTGCAGAGCTGCTGCAGCAATGGATTGCAGGAGGCTTAAGTCTTCCTCAGCGTCAGCAATGTCAAACTGGGCAGGCAGAACTGAGGCAGTGGAGGAGGCTTTGGGGACAGATGGTGCAGCCCAGTGGCTCAGCGTCTGAGATCAAGGAATGGCTCCAGCTGCAGGGTGGGACGCTGCGGGAAGAGAGCAGAAAAATACATTGCCTCGCATCTCCCACTCTAACTGAAAAACATCTTGTAAATCCAGCCAGGCTTGGGATCAGGGCCCAAGTTGCTCTCTCTATGAGCTCTCTTTGTAAATATAAGGCATATTAGGAACCAAGATGCTCCCTTCACTTTATAAATCAAGAACATGAGACAAGATCAAAAGTAGTGGACTGGGGGTAGTGGCAACTGTGTGAGCTGGAGGTTATGTGTCCCTTCTGAAGGTTGCCACCACTACTCAACTCTCCTCAATTGCATCTGTGCTGCAATCTGTTTAGCTGGCCCCACCTACCAGGTGTTGTTTTAAGAGAATAAAATCATAGGGCACACATTCTAGCATAGCAGGTAAAACCACTGCCTGGAATGCCTGCATCACATTTGGGTGCTGATTCCTTTTCAGCCACTCTGCCTCTGATCTAGTTCTCTACTAATATGCCTGAGGAAAGCAGCAGAAGGTTTGAACCTACGTGAGAAATTTGCAAAATCTCCTGACCCCATGGCCCCTGGCCCGTGGCCCCTGGTTTCTGGCTCCTGGCTTCTGGTTTCACTTGGCCCAGCCTCTGCTGTTGTTGCCCTCTCTGTTTCAAATAAATAAATAATTAAGAGGAAAAAAATCATTACATGATTTTAGAAACCTCCCATATTTCTATATTAGACTGAATTACATTTGCATTTCTACAACAAACATGCTGATAACATTTTTTTAAAGATTTATTTATTTATTGGAAAGTCAGATATACAGAGAGGAGGAGAGACAGAGAGGAAGATCTTCCATCCAATGATTCACTCCCCAAGTGAGCACAACGGCCGATGCTATGCCGATCCGAAGCCAGGAGCCAGGAACTTCTTCCGGGTCTCCCTCATGGGTGCAGGGTCCCATGGCTTTGGGCCGTCCTCGACTGCTTTCCCAGGCCACAAGCAGGGAGCTGGATGTGGAGCTGCCGGGATTAGAACCAGCACCCATATGGGATCCCGGGCACATTCAAGGCGAGGACGTAAGCCGCTAGGCCACGCCACCGG
This sequence comes from Ochotona curzoniae, assembly GCF_017591425.1. Taxonomy (NCBI): domain Eukaryota; kingdom Metazoa; phylum Chordata; class Mammalia; order Lagomorpha; family Ochotonidae; genus Ochotona; species Ochotona curzoniae. The sequence goes on along the minus strand of NW_024467087.1, from coordinate 31,474,061 downwards.
GCCCTTAATAACATTTTCTGCAGGCACGATTCAGAGCACTTAGCCAAAAAGTGGCTTGCGTAGCTATTACAACAACCTTAAGAGGTAGGTCTTACCAGGCCTCATGCTGTGGGTGAGGGAAATGTAATCCAGAGAGATGAAGTAACTTGCCCATGGTCCCTCAACAGATCAGTGGCACAGCTCGGAGTGAGACCCAAGCTGCCTGTTTCTGGAAATAGTGACTCTCTTTGTCACTGGGCGATGCTGCCTCTCATCAAAGTAAGTACATGATGATAAAGTAAATTAAAAGTGTGTCATTGCAAATAAGGGACAAATAGGAAAAGGAGGAAGGAGGGTGGAAAGTATTGTTATGTTCTTAACACTGTTTATATGCAATACATGAGATCTGTTTCCTTTATAAATACTTTTTTTTTAAAGAAAAAGTTTAAGGAGTTGGAAAAAAGGCAAAAGCAAGAAAAACCAAACAGTAAAAGAGAAAGCACCTGGAAAAAATCTTGTAGCACCATGCGGAGCTGAGAACTGACACCTGAGACCTTTGCTTTGTGTCTTGTGCCTTTTCATCTGTTGTCAGACCCGGCACAATGGCCTGCCTTTGATGCTTTCTCCCGCTTGCTGTCTACTTTGTGAGCACCATCATGCCTCACTCCTATCTTAGCCATGTTTTTCATAAATGATATTCCCAATCTGGTTTCTTTCTGGTCCTCCCACACAAACAATCTAAGCTCTTGGCCTTTCTGTCATTCTTGCGATCCGAAATGCTGCCTCTCTTTTTTTCATTGTCTATGTGAGATCTTTACCCTCAAAAGTTCTTCTCCCATCTGACTGATTTTCAGTACATGCATAGAGATATACTTGGCTCCATAACTATGTATAGTTATTATGTCAACTTAGACATTTTTATTTTTAAAATATTTATTTCTCTATTTAGTGATTAGGTGGAATGATATGGAGAGAGAGACTGATTCAATCTATTGGTTTGTTCCCAAGTGACTCCAATAGCAGGATGGGGCCAAGCCAAAACCAGAAGGTGAGACTCCATCTGGGTCTTTCAACATGGGGCCCAAGCACTTGAGCCATCATTTACTGCTTTCCCAGACACATTAACGGAGAGTTGGGCCCAGCGCAGTAGCCTAATGGCTAAAGTCCTTGCTTTACTTGTGCTAGGAACCCATATGGGTGCCAATTTGTGTCCTGGCGGTCCCGCTTCTCATCCAGCTCCCTGCTCGGGGCCTGAGAAAGCAGTTGAGGATGGTCCAAAGCCTTGGGACTCTACACCCATGTGGGAGACCCAGAAGAAGCTCCTGGCTCCTGGCTTTCAATCGGCTCAGTTCCAAACATTGCAAGGCACTTGGGGAGTGAATCAGCAGACAGATCTTTCTCTCTCTCTCCTTCTCTCTGTAAATTTGACTTTACAATTAAAATAAATCTTTAAACAAAAGAATTAGGGTAATTAAAACAAAACAAAACACCAGGGAGCTGGATCAGAATTTGATTAGTTGGGATTTGAACAGACTCTGATATGGGATGCCAGCAATGAAAGGATGCCACTACATCTTATGCAGGCATCTTAAAAATGTTTAAATCATGTTCAACACATTCTAGAATTCTTCTTTCCTGCCAGGCAGGCTGCACAGAACTTATTTAACAAAGTGGACTTGGGGACTCACAGATATCCAGCCCACATGCCCTTTTCTATATGTGTATTTATTTGTATTTTTTCTAAAGATTTATTTATGTTTATTACAAAGTCAGATATACAGAGAGGAGGAGAAACAGAGAGGAAGATCTTCTGTCCGATAATTCACTCCCTAAGTGAGTGCAATGGCCGGTACTTTGCCAATCCGAAGCCAGGAACCAGGAACCTCCTCCTGGTATCCCACACAGGTGCAGGGTCCCAAGGCTTTGGGCCGTCCTCCACTGCTTTCCCAAGCCACAAGCAGGGAGCTGGATGGGAGGTGGAGCTGCCGGGATCAGAACTGGCGCCCACATGGGATCCAGGCGCGTTCAAGGCGAGGACCTCAGCTGCTAGGCCACGTCGCTGGGCCCCGTGTATTTATTTGTTATGAATGTGAGCCTGGGGGTGGAGGGCAGACTCTATTGATGATGTATTCTACCATTCCTTGCCAAGCACCAAGCGGTCTTGCAGCATAGTGGACAAGCACATGGACTTTGAAGCAAATCCACTGGGACCCAAGACCCGATTCTGCAATCTACAAAGCTTTGTGATTTCATGGAACTTTGTTTTCCTCCTCTATCAAATTAAAAGCACAATTAATGCCTCCATAGCATTACTGCAAAACATACTACCCATAAAATGCTTATCCCAGGACCTGAGAGTTGTCTAGTAAAGCTTCAGGATCTGGCCTTCCTTGCTACCATTGTTACATAGTGACACCATTAAGCAGTCAGCTGTGACACACTTCTATCTCTGGATTCCAAAAGGATATCTGGATTTGGGATTAATTTCTTCCTTTTAAAAAATATATATTATTTTATATGAAAGGCCACGTGGCAGAAAGAGAGCGTTTGTGCACAAGAGAGACACATAGCGACATCTTCCATCTGCTGGTTCACTCCCCAAATGACCACAGTTGTCGGAACTGGGCTAGGATGAAGCCAGGAGCCTGTAACTCCATCTGAGTCTCCCATTTGTGTGGCAGGGGCCAAAGTTCTTGGACCATCATCTTCTGAAGCCTTCCCAAGCATATCAGCAGGAAGTTGTCTCAGAAGCAGAGCAGCTGAGACTTAAACTGGTATTCTGGTGTGAGATACTAGTGCCACAGGTGGCAACTTCACCCATGATGCCATAATTCTAGCCAGCCCCTTAGGGTAAATTTCACGCATGTATGGCATTTTTACAAAGTGTTGGATAGGACTATTAAAAGAAAAACCGCCAGGCCCTGTAATTGTACACAATAATGCAATTTCTCAAAATTCATGTCAAATTTGACCTCTCATGGAATGGAAGTCATTAGAAGATCTAAGACCTCTTTGGGTTGAACCTGGATGTGTATGCATGTGTGTGTGTGTGTGTGTGTGTGTGTGTGTGTGTGTGAGTGTGCATGTGTGGGGGGCATGTGTGTGACTTTGCATGCGTATGATTTGTTTTCCAAGCAGACTCTATGACATGTGTTTGTACAGTGCGTCAACACAAATTGCCTAGGAGTAGGCTTTCCCAAACACTTAAATGTACATATCAGGTTGAGTCACACTATCGGTTAACACAGAGTTCCTGGTACTAACCCTTTCCAGCCTTCCTACTATCGCTAGGTAAGCAATCCCAGGCTTCTCAACGCAAGCTGACTCATACTTATTGTTAAACACGACCTGCCAAAGGAGAACTTTCGGCATGGCTCTTCCCTCTAGGACAGGAAACAAATGCTTTCCCAAATTCAAGAAGACAGAAACTTCCATGACTCTCCTTAGTTATACCTCAGAGGTGCCACACTGCCTGACTGAGCCCCACTTCTGATATCTTCTGGAGGCCTCTGTAGGGCTCCCTGCAAGGTATCCAGAGGGCACACTTAGTGATCTGGTGGTCACACCAAGTTCACCGTTAGGGAAATTCCAGGTTTTTTTTTTCATGTGGAAATGGCCAGGAGAAGCAGGACTCTTACTGACTAGCAACATCACAGAACTTCTTCAAGAGTTTCTGTTTCTATTTAATTGATGAATTCATCTGAAAGGTAACACACAGAAAGATTCCCGTACCTGCTAGTTCACTTCCCAAATGGCCACAACAGTCAGAAGGAGGGCAGGCTAAAACCAAGAGCCAGGAACTCAATCTGGATCTCCCCTGTGGGTGGCAGAGACCTAGCTACTTGAGTCACCATCGCTGCCTCCCAGGGTGTGAATGAGCAGGAAGTTGGAACTGTAAGTTGACCGGGAATCCAAACCCTGGCACCCTGATATAGGCTGTGGACATCATAGGTGGTGTTTTACCTGTGGGTCAAATGCCCACCCACAGTTTCCCTTTCTAATCTTGGACTCAAAACCTTCTGATTTTTTTCAAAATGTTACAAATGAGTGCTGCCCTTCAAAGTAGTCACTTGCAGATACTATGAACTTGAAAAAAAATAATTTGCCAAACATCTCTTCAGTACATGCTGTGTGCCAATGCCAGGCCAGGGCCCTAAAACCATTGTGCACTAAGCGTCATTTAAAAAACACATACTCTAGAACCAGTCAGCATCTGGTTTTGGATTTAACATCTATATGTTCTTTGGACAATTTCTCCCTAAGCCTCAGTCTTAGCAATTAGAGGATTATCGAAGATTGAAATTTTGAATAGTCACATGTATGAAGGGGGTTACTGGCAGTCATTTCAAAACAGGAAAGTGATAAAGCAAACTTACAGTGAGTTCTGATTATATATAGGCAATGAAGATCCATGAAGAGGACCAAATAGGCAGCAATCCCTGAAGAGAACAGAACAGCCCCCGACTATGCAGATGACACAGGGCACGGCTATATAATGGGAGTTATCTGTAGTGGATTGAGAGAGGTGAGTTCTGTTGCTATCTATGAGATTAATTCAAACTGATGAATTTCCTGATAGTTTGGTTTCCTCATCTACAAAAATGGGGAGTAATAGCTGTCAACCTCATACATCTGTGAAGGAAATTTAAAAGAGATTTAAAAAAAAATTTTTTTTAAGCCACTAAACATAATGACTGCCTCAAGATGAGTGTGTGAATGTGTATGTGCGTAAAATTAACAAGGATGCCCCTGTTCTCTTCAGGAGCTTGAGGTTTTGGAGGCATGATGAGGGTTAGTGCAAGAAAAGCTATGGTGCACTCTAATGTCACACAGAGAGATCACATCACATATGAATATGCAAACAACTCACAGAGGAGCTGGCGTTTGTGACCAGGCTCACAGGATGAGTAGTCATCTTGGCAATTGGATTTGATGGGGTGAGTGATCTAGGCAAAGGTGCAGGGCTGGCAAAAGGAGGCCTGTGCCAAGGTAACAGAGTGCATTCTGTTTTGTCTGGAGATTACTTGTTAGAATTCTGGCAGCTCTGGTACTCTTCATTATACAAACAACAGAAAATAGGCAAGAAAGATGGATTAGATGCCACATGAATGCCAGATGAAAGTGTTATGTCTATAAGCAAAAGGAAAGAAAGAGGGGAAAAAGAAGGAAGGAATGGGGGAAGAGAGAAAGGAAGAAAGGGAGAATGGAGGGAGGAATTGAGGAAAGAAGAAAGATAAAAGGAGAGGGCTGGTGGGAGGGAGGTAGGTGAAAAAGAATGAGACGGAGGTAAGGAATATCATATTATTCTTAAGATTGTATTTATAAACTACATTGAATCAGTTCTCTGTATTAATATTATATTAATGTGAAAAAATGTTACCCCAAAAGTGCTTATGTCTAGGGGAAAAAAGTGATGGGAAGCCATGGAGCATTTTTGAGCACAAGACTTACATGCTTGAGCTTTAGGGAAATTATCTGGTCTTATTATAAGAAGATTTGGGAGAAAGAGGGAAGCCAGGGGATGGGCTAGCAGGCTACCACAACCTTGAGAGGTGGCTAAATGAGAGCTAATAGATGAACCAGAGTGGCTGGCTGATGAAAAGATCAACTAAAGAGAAGTTTCTAAGTTATCCGCAATAGAACTTGAGCCTGTGCAATGGTGGGTCAATCAATGTAGAAGCCGAAGAATACCCTAAAAGAAGAGTTGGAATGTGGGCAGCAGCGAGAGCGATTGGGAAGTGGCAGAGGATGATGTAAATGAGTTGGAATTTGAAGTACCAGAGGAATCTATGACAAGGTTTGCCTGTCAGGCAGTTGGAAAGACAATGATGCTTCAGTGGTGCTCATTACCCAAGGGATTTTTAAAAACCTATTTATTTACTTGAGAGGTAGAAGCAAAGAAACATAGAGAAAGATTGTTCATCTGCTGGTTCATGCCTCAAATATTCACAACAACCAAAGCTGAAACAGGCTGAAGCTAGGAGCTGCAAACTCATTTTGGGTCTCCTACACGGGTGGCAGGGGCCAAAGTACTTGAGTCATCACCTGCTGTTTCCCAGGGTGCCCATGAGCAGGAACCTGGAAGGAACCTGGAATGAAGAGAGGAGTTGGAACTTCAACCCAAACATCTGGATATGAGAGGGGACATCCCAAGCAATGTCTTAGCCACTACACCAAATGCCCACCTAGACCAAGCTATTTGTGAAATACCTTTTAGGAACCATTGTGACAAAAATAAATTTAAATATTTAGACTCTAAGTCCTGACTAAATTTGCCCTTCCATATTTGACCAAAGTTTTTATAAAATCATAATAAACACAAAATATACACAAATCAGATCAATACATTTTGATTTTCTCACTATCCCTCCTTTGACTAACTTTCTAGCATGTGCTCTCTCTCTTGGTTTCTCTCCTCCCTCTTTCATGCTAGTGATAAAACAATGGCATCAGTGTGACTTTTGGAAATCCCAGGCTGCCTTCTGAGCCAGCTCCCAAACTATGCAGACAGCAGCCTCTTTATGATTAAATCTCACTTCTTGCTCACAGCATTAAACTTGATGACTTCTCTTATTCATTAGAATTAACCTCAGATGACCTGATTGTTTCCACAGAGCCAATCTCCCTCAAAGGGTAATAATATGCAGCTATTCAAGACATTAGGGCATTTAGAATACATATCACTCCATCATATAAAACGCAAACACAAAAAAATACATTTCCTGTGGATTAAATCCAGGCTCATAAATTCACCCATTTAACCAATCGTTCTTTAAAAAAAAAAAAAAGAAGGAAAAAAAATGTATTATTTATTTGAAAGAGTTACAGAGAGACAGGGAGAGACAGAGAGAGATCCTGCATCCACTGATTCACTGCCCAGATGCCCTCAATGGTTGGGGGTGTGTCAGGCAAAGCCAGAAGCCAGGAGCTTCCTCCAGGTCTCTCATGCGACTGCGGGGGCCAAACACTTGGGTCCCCTTCCACTGCTTCTCCCTGGCCACTAAGAAGGAGCCGGATTGGAAGTGGAGTAGCTGGGACTCAAACCAGCGTCACAGGCAGCGACTTTATCCTCTATGCCACATGCTGGCCACAGCTAATAGTTAGTTCTTGAGCATCTCTATGTGAGATACTAGGAGAAACTGAAAACAGGTACAAAATTCTGCACTTTAAAATTCAATTCTAGCTAGATGGGTAAGTGACCATAAGTAAACTCTGGGGTAAAACAAGAAAAATATTGGGAGATTAGAAGGGCTAAAATGGAGAAAACTGAATTTTCAAATTGTGTCACCAAGGCATGCCCTGCTGAAAATCGATGATTAAGCAAAGGCTTGAAAAAGATGAGGTCCTGTTGATGCCTGGGGAGAAAGCATCACAGAGTCAACCACAAATGTTGTCAAAAACAGGAGTGTGCCTACCTGGCTGGAAATTAATAATAGTAAACTGAGAGCGGGTGATGAGAGGAGATGAAGGCAAACAGGTTGTGGCATCGCTGAGAGAACTCATTTTAGGGCCTTCTATGCTATTCTATATTTTTATCTTTAAAGTTTTAACAATATACACTTTTAAAGATTTATTTATTTTTATTAGAAAGTTAGATTTACACAGAGAAGGAGAGACAGAGAGAAAGAGCTTCCGTCCATTGGTTCACTCCCTAAGTGACCACAACAGCCAGAGCTGAGCCAGTCTGGAGCCAAGAGATTCTTCTGAATCTCCCCACATGGGTACAGGGTGCCAAGGCTTTGGGCCATCCTCAACTGCTTTCCCAGGCCACAAGCAGGGAACTGCACAAGAAGTAGCGTAGCCAGGACATAAACCAGTGGGATCCTGGCACATGCAAGGTGAGGATTTAGCCACTAGGCTATTGTGCTGGGCCTGAGTTTTAATATACTTTTTAATAATATATTTTATTTAATCCAATATGTCCTCAAAATTACCATTTCAGATTTAAAATGAATGATTCTGTACTTTGCTGCTTTTTTTTTTTTTCAGGCAGAGACTGTTACTGTAGCACAGGTAGCTGCTACCAGTGACATTGAGCTCCCATATTGGAGCACTGATTTGAGTCCCAGCTGCTTCACTTCAGATCCAGCTCCCTGTTAATGAACCTGGGAAATCAGCAGAGAATGGTTCAAGTGTATAAATCCCTGTCACTAACATGGGAGATCTGGATAGCGTACCAGGTTTCAGGATTTGGCCTGAGTCAGCTCTGACCGAGGTGGAGAGAGCCAATTCATGAAAGATTTTCTCTCCCTGTTTCTCTCTCTCAATCTCTCTCTGCCTTTCAAAGAAATAAATCATTTTTAATTGTTTTTTTTATTTCCAATTTTTATGATACAGTTATGTGTAGGGTCTGGGATTCCCCCCCCAAAAAAAAAATTCCCTTCCCCTGACTGACTTTCCCCATATTATTACAATAGTATCGTCCTTCATAACAAGTTATAGTTCCGTCAGTCTGTTAATTAAGTGTGCCCCGACATTGCTGATACAGACAATGTCAGACAGTCCAGCATCCCATTGTCTAGATATGTCCAACAGTTTCATTGGGAATCCATCTTTGATTTGGACATAGGGATGCATATTGTATTGTGTCTTCACATCTGGATATGGTAACTCTATTAACTCCATCACTACACATTCCCTTAAGTGAGAAGCCATAGATAAGGTCGACAACAGATATGTTAAACAATAACCAATACTTGTCTTTGTATTAATGTCAAAGAAATAAATCTTTAATTTTTTTTTCATACTAAGTCTTTGAACCCCGATATATAGGTTACATTTTACCTCATTTCAACAAAAACTAGCTGTGTTTCAAGAGTTCAAATGCCTCAAGTGCCTTATGGTTGCCATATTAGATAATACAGCTCTAAGAGAAATGGACAGAACACTACAATTACAGGAGCTTACAACTGCTGCTCTCCCTGTGAACTACCTAGAATGTGTTTAACCAAGGCATTTAATGGATTTCTCAGCTTTTTAAAGACTGTTTTTTTTTTCTCTCTGAGAGAAATTGGGAACTAGTGGTGGATCTGAGCAAAGGTAAGACATGATGTATATAATCAAGGATCCTTCTGATTGTTGTTTTGAGAAACAGACTGAATGGCTAAGGATCAGGGAGACCAGGTTAGCAGGACATTGCAATGATCCAAGCAATTGGTGCTGCTGGTCTAGACTGAGCATGGGTGTGTGGGGGTAATGGAGGCGGAGAAAGCGATTGGAGTTCAGAAAGTCTCCAAACATGGAGCCAAAAAAAAAAAAAAATGCTGACGACTTGGGTGAGGCACGCTAAAGAAGGAATGAAATTAGGAATGACAACAGTCGCTTTGTCCTGAATAACCAGAAAGACACAGTTGTTATCACTGAGATGGCAAGAGACAAAATTATGGAGGCAATAGAAGAATCTGTAATATGATGCTATCTGATAATACTGTAGCATAGTATATTTACAGTCATGGACTACGGAAGGTTTTCTTAGGGAGCCATGAAACTGAAGGTCATAAAGGAAAAAACAAACAAACAATAGGTTAACCAAAGAATGCAAACTTCTCTATGTTGAAAGATATAAATCTAAAAAGAAAAAAAAATGCTGATGAGGAGAAAATATCTTTAGGGTAGATAGCAAACCCAGGGTAAGATTCACAATATGTAAAGGATAGTTTAAAATATTGAAAGACAGATGACTCCAACTTAAAAATGGGCTAAGCAAGCAATTCACAGAGGAGGTAATGCCAGTTAGGCCATTAAACCTCTGAAAAGAAGCTCAGTCTCATTAGAGAAAAATCAGTCAAAGCAACAAAATTGTATCAGATGTCACTCACAATCCTAGTAAAAAGAAGACTGACTGATCATTGTAGTTCTTGACAAGACTGACCACAATTGCATATACTCTCAATAGAGGAAGATTTACAAAGAATTCTTGATGGACAACTTCTGCAGTCTACTAAAAATATCTGTCCTCATTTTCTTCAGTCCATCAATTCCATTATTTGCATTAACCTACAGAAATACTCACGTAAGTGAACAGATTTCTAAATAAAAGACTGTTTATTGCACCATTGTTTGTAACAATGACAAACTGGAATTGATCTAATAATTTTCCAATAGAGTGGTTGAATAAGCAACAATTCATCCATATTATGAAATAGGTTGCCTTAAAACAGATAAGGAATATCTTTAAACATAGACAGTTACAGTGATAATAAAAATGTGTTTTAAAGAGAGAAACAGCAAACTATAGAATAATAATATTATCATCACCTTTACGTTAAATAAATGTGTGTGTGCCTGTGTGCATGTGTGAATGTATAGAAAAAGGCTACCCTGTTATCCTTTGTGAACCTGGGCGTGGGATTATGTGTGTGAGTGAATGAATAGGGACTGTTTTCAGCCTCTGTATATTTCTTGTTACGTCAAAGCATTTTTAAAGCAAGGTGCATTTCTTTTGTAATTTAAAGTTAACGAAAAATGAGAGCTAAATGAGAGACCGTGTCTTTTTTTTTTTTTTGTAATCCCAAGGAAGAATCTTGGGGACAGTATCTAGCAGCATATTTGTTGCATTATAATCACGCTGTGCCACTGTGGCCTTGTGAAAGATGTGGCATTGTGAAAGACACGGCCTTGTGAAAGACACAGCCTTGGTTTCTTACATAGGGGTTATAGATAATAACTGGCCTGGTTTTTTTTTAATTTATGCAGTTGCAAAAATAAAATGGAAAAGTAATTAAAATGATAAAGCTCCGTAAAACTGCTGAAGATACTTTTATTTCATGTGCTAGTTAATAGTTCACATTTTTGTGGGTAGCAATCAGTAACATCAACATTAGGTTCCAAGAGGATTTAGATTATCTCAGAGTTTGTTTTAGCCTAATGTCTTCCTTTTTCAGTTAGATCTTTCATAGCAGCAGTGTAGGTACTTAAATGCATTAGGGTGTCTTGTATTTGTGCGTTTCTGATTCAGTTGGGTTTTGACATCCCTTTGAATGGTGCACTCTGTCCCACCTGCTTTGGACGTGTTGAATGAATGACTGAGCCCTTCCTGAGTACCCACTTTGTGCTTAGCACTCCCCTGTATTTTAATGGCCAAAAACCCAGATTTATTTATGCTAAATTTCGTTTTAATGATCATTTGTATTATCATTCTTTTTTGTGTTTTGTATTATGTATAATTTTTGTATTATTTTGTCTTATGTATAATTTGTATTATGTTCACCCATGGGACAGGGATGGAAATATAGGAAGCCTCTGGCTTACAAACACCAGATTTACATATTTCTTTCCCCGTGCCACTGCCCCACCACTGGAAATGGTGTTCAAGGGAGCCCTTATGAAAACCATGGGTGAAGAAAGAGAAGACTATAGGTCTCTCTCGGAGGCTTAAACTTAGACATCAAGCAGATTCTAGCTGAGAAGAGCTGGTGTGAACTTCCAGATGGCCATCCTACAAGTCGTCCTCCTCTGCAAAACAATCTCCTCCCTCAAACCAGGTCTCTTTATTTCATTGTTTAGACTTTCTTTGCAGAGATTCATCTGGCTAAAGCAAGCATTCTAGTTTCAATAGTGCAAACAGACTGTGGAACATCAGTGAACACTGACTTCCCCACTCCTCACATGGAGCTGATGTCTGTTTGTGTAGATGAGAGGGGTGGTGTTTCTGGGCATGGGAAATTCTGAGGAGCAGGATTCTCCTTCAAGGCAATCAAGGGACACAAGGAGTTAGTGATCCAGGAGGAACAGAAAAGAAGGTGAATGCAGAGAAGTACAATAGTTACCTGGAGAAAAATGCTTTCTTGGACACAGCCCATGTCTTAGAGAAAGAAAAGGGTATTCTTCCTCTACTTTCTTTCCTTCTCCTTCTCCCTTACCTCATATAATAATGGATGTCTCATTCTCACACTTAGGTAGCTCATAGCCTAGTACTGAGAACTGAAACCAGTGCTAGACTATCAGTACATAAGTAAGAATGACACATTCATTATAATATTGCTCTTTAGGAGTGTGTATTGCAGTCAATGAACTTACCAGTCAGTACACTTTGGGACACCGTCTTTCATAAGTTGGGAACTGCTTGTACGAGACCCAGTATCTTCCCTGAAGGAGTTCACAAGCATTGGATGTAGGAAAGAATCAAGTGCCAATGGTAGGTTATCGGAACCTAGCACAATATGTACTTGTGCCGGAGGAAGCCCAGAGAGGAATGGTCTGTGTATTCTTTGAAATCTTAACATGAGACTTCATGAACGCTCAACATTATGAATATGCCTGGGTAGTAAGGCCAGGAAGGAGAAAATTATAAATGGTGACTAAAGTTGCATGGAGCCAAGGTTTAGCATCACATGAGCATGGGTAATGAAGGCTCTGGGGAAGAATCAGCTGTGATGGGAGCAAGATGACTTTCTGAGAAACAATGCGAAATTGGCTTGGCTAAGGTGAGATTTGATTAAAGATAGGCTGTGAAACAAAGTAACACTTAAAATTTACACACAATCATGAGACTGAACGCTTTAAGGTGATAAAACAGAATTTTTCAGGTAGATGATTTAATGTAACTAATATTCTGATGAGGTGAGAGGCAGATCTTGGAAGCACTGGGAATCCAGACTAAGGACTTTGGATTTGAGCGAAGAACCATTCATGGTGTTACTGAAAATGCTTGATTAGGGCCAGAACACTGGCCTGTGGTTGGTACACAGGGTGAAGGATGAGATTGGAGAGATCATTTAACAAGTTGCTCCAGAAAGTGTGCTTTAAGAAGTGGGACAGGGACAGAGATCTGAGAACTGGGACTGAGACATATTGGAGAAGGAAGAAATCTGAGAGTTATTTTAAGGGTGGAAACCATAGGCCTTAGAAATCACATGGAGGGGTAGAGGTGACCCATGGGTTTCTCATGGCTAACTAAATGCAAGAAGAACTCTAATTACAAATACGTGTTCATGAGAAGGTTCCTTGCTTAAACACCTTCCATGTCCTCCTGGGGAACCGTCCTGTCTAAGGAAATCTTAGACTACGTATTCAGTGACTTAATTCTGCAAAAATGGAGGCTCATCCAATAGCAATCTTAAAACGTTCATTCACTAACTTGATTTTGAAAAAGCAGGTTAGCAAACAAGCACTGTAAGGTTTCTAACTTGGGAAACAGAAGCATTCTACTTCCAGTTTCGGTGGCGAGTAATGACAAATGCCAGTGTTTTAGAGTGATATATCCGGAGTTTGTTCTCATCGAAAGTTTTGGCTTCATAACCCCTAAACTCCGCCTGTGAACCTCATCTTCCCGGGAACCTTATAGCACCAGTTCAGTAACCTGATTTGTAAAAGGAGGCTAGAGAATCAGTGCTATGAGACTTTCATGGAAATATTTGAAATTAATTAGGCTTGTCAGCTTTTATTTGCGTAGGCTGTCTTCCAACTGTATCTTTCCCCTCAAGTACAACTTTTTAATAAGATTAATTTTAAACAATGGGACTTAGAGAATCTGTGTACAAAGAGCTTGAAGAATTTAAATACGTGGGTTGATTATTAACACAGTAGCAAATATATCAAGGAAACACGCCCCATGGAAAGTGTTTCAAAGAAACACAAATCTGCTCTGAGAAAAGTTTGTGCCCAATAAGTAAGCCCGAAAAGGCATGTTTGCTTGGTGATGCCCAACAGATAAGCCTAGCAAACCTTGGTGAGACTGAAGAAGCCAGTTTGAGACTCAGTCTAGTCCAGGCAAGCTACCGGCACCTGTTGCTCTCCACGAACCTGGCCACCATGGTGTTCGCATTTTGGAAGGTCTTTCTAATCTTCAACTGTCTAATAGGTAAGGAAAGGATCTCCAAACTACCCAGAAGAATTAGAGATAGTCTCCTTTTTTTAAACTGAAATTACAAAGTTCTATGTAGAATTTCCTCTTCTGTACTTCAAGGGAATTGTGACTAGCATGTTGTGTAAAATAATCTTTGGAACTGTGTGTAGCCAATATGTGCTGTGTTGCTATTTTGATGAGGGTGGTGGTGGTACCGGGTTGTAATATAATTGCTTTGTGGGGCCTCTGGGTGAAATTTTGTTTTCAAATCATGGTATCTTTATTTGATTTGAAAGGTTGGCAGATAATTTTCTCAGAAGCCGAAGGTTGTATTAAGGCTAGTTTTTTCCCCCTTGGTTTTACTTTAGTGTTTCCTTTAAGCTCCCTGTGTATGGATTGCTTTGTTATAGCAGAGCTTGGGGTGGGGGTAGGGAGCCGGAGGGGGAGCACTCCCGGGGCTTAGGCACGGGAAGAGCAGAGATTTCCAAAGTGCTTTATTAGGTAATATTTCTCTGGGAATTGTGATTTTTCTAATTCTGTTTTGGAAAATATGTGAGTGATTTGTTGTGGACAATATGGGTGATTTTAGGGATTAGAGCCAAAGAAAAGCCGTCTAGAATCAAAAATTCTGTTGGTTTGACCCACAAGAGACTACTAATGCAGAAAACCCCTTGGGTATTTTTTCAAATGCCAGCTATGCTTTGAACGTGTCCTTATGTTACACCGAGTCCATTGTGGATTCAATAATATCGTTTAAGGGAACAACAGTGTTTATGTGAATAAAGGAGGATTTTTTAAGCCATCAGTAATATTGGGCAGTCATTAAAATGAGGGCTGCTAAATATATTTAATGACAAGAGAATACTAAGGATGAACTTTTAAGTGAAAGAACATGATACAGGAGCGTGCTTAGCGTAAATTAACAGAAGGCCATGCCTGAAATGTGCATGTGATTATCTCGGGTAATGGGATTATAGATGCTTTTTAAAATTTTGATTTACTTAAAAGGTAGAGGGTCACAGAGTGACAGAGACAAAACATAGACATCTTCCGTCTGCTAATTTCCTCCCTCAGAGGTCCACCAGCAGCTGCGGCTGGGCCTGGCCAAATCTAGGAGCCAGAAACTCAATCTACTCTCCCACATGGTTGACAGAGGGATTCGGCTCCTTGAAATTATCACCTGCTGTTTCTCGGTGTATACATTTAGCAGGGAGCTGAAATGGAGAGCAGAGCTGGGGCTCGAACCCAGGGCCTCTGAAATAGAATATGGATGTCTCAGCCGGCATCTTAACTCACTGTACCACACGCCCACCCCTGTATGATTTTGATTTTATTATCTAGCCTTTTCATATTTTCTGGGTTTTCTGCAACGAAGATGGTAGCATTTTTATAATTAGAAAAGTATCACTTTTCAAATCTAACTGGTATTTAGTAATTGTTCTTTAAATGTCATGACTAAATGTTTCAATATAAATGTTGTATGGAGTCAAAGGTCACCAGAAGGAAATGCTACCCAATCAGAATATCCAAAAAAAACCTTCAAAGTGGTTTTTTTTTCCCTCCTCAAAATACAATATAGCTGACTTTCTCTGTGTATGCTGTGTGCTGTACAGATACACACATGCATATATGATTGAACTGGACCAAAGCAAAATATTGGTGGCATCAGTCCAGCATATGCAATGGGAACTTGATGGAATACATGTATTGTTATTAGCTATACTTACACAAATGAGAGAAATGAAGATTTCAGTACTCTATACCTGGCATTTACATTGCATGGTTGTAGAACAATGGAGAATATTTCCATCAGTGTGCAGTCTGGTCCTCTCTCTCACCTCGTTGCAAAGAGAAGGCCATTTTTTGGCTTCAAGCACAGTGTCTAGCACATGGTAGGTCACGATAATGTTTGCTGACAGAATCAATTACCTTCTCAAACTCTGAACACCCAGAAATTATTTTTCACTTACATATGTAAAACCAATTTTCTGTATACCTAAGCAGTATAGATTTTATTTTCATCACAGCATTTCTGTTGACTTCTTCAGAAATGCAAGTCTAAATTCCAATTCAGGGAAACTAACTTAAACATTTTCTTCTGATAGATAGATATTCCTGCATATAATTTTAGGTCTTTGTAATATGTGTTACTCACCTGTTGGAAAAATATGTTCAAGTTTGTATTTTCTAAAGGTATTGCTATACATTCTAAAGCTGCAATAGACTAACTAGAATGTTGGTTTTACAGTCAGTTCCAAACGTAAGTGATCATTTGATTGTTTTGTAATTCAAAAATGAAGGCATTATACATGAAGTTGTAGGAAATCATTTCCACTGCATCATGGTTAAATCTGACTGACACACAGTGTTTTGACTGTCGGCATATCATGGGAGAACAATAATTCTCCTATCATTGAAGCTTGCTGGACTGTGGGCATGAAATAAATGCATGAGCAATGATTACCAAAACATGAGACATAAAAAAAATTCCATCTCTCTTTTCTCTCTTCTCTCTCTTTCTTTCTCTCCTTTACAAGCTTAAAAAAAGTATGCTAATTGATACTTCGAATTATTCCCTTTAACAATTATTAACAATCAGCACTGGCTTCTTTTAAGAAACCACAAATATTTCAACAGCAGATGCATATTTTTTTTGCTTTTTAAAAATTCAGCCAGGTCAGTAAGAGAAATAACAATTCTGGGTTCAAGTACTCATCGTTTAGTTTGCTATTTATTAGAGATTTGCTGTTAAAAGATTTTTCTTTGTCAATTTTAAAATAATTTCTCACTTTAGAATGAATGACTCCAGATGAAGATAGCTTATTATCTGGCACAGAATCACTTCCAATTTAAGGTTAAATTTGCATTGCTCACTATCCCTGTATGACTGACGAAATTCAAATTAGCCAAATGAAGAAAAACTACAAAGTCAGTTTTGAGAGTCCACTGGTCACTTTTCAGGTGCTCAGTAGCTACGGGTGGGTAGTGGTTACTGAAGTAGTGCAGGGCTCTAACCTTCTCATCATTGCAGAAAGTTCTGGAATAGAGGATGACCTCAGAGGTGAAAATAATAACAAAAATTGAATGATGTGACATTTTGAAAGGCTCATCTGGAAATAAATATCTCTGGCATTTGAGTATATTGTCACTGTCTTAGGGCTGGGCAATTTCTGAAAACTGTATTTCCTTCAGAATTTAGGAATTGGTTACAATGCTGGATATTGGAACTCGAGGCAAAAAGATCTTGAGGTTTTGCTTTGTCGCGTGTCACCTATTTGCAGGACAATGTGTAGTGTTCTTAATGATGCTGTTGCTGCACTTTCAATTTTGAAACGACCATCCTAGTTCCAAGTGATATTAACGATTTGTGGATCTCAAATTAGCTACATATTTATATGTTTTCTATTTTGTCTAAATGTTTGAAATATTTGAATGAGACTTATCATTCCGAAATGTTTGGTTTTTACTCACCTCCATTCTGGTCTGTACTATGAATGACTCCCTGCTGCATTAACCTGACACACAGAGAATGTATCTGTCTTCATCATTGCGCACTGTTTGTGTCTGTCTTTAAGCACTTTTGCTGTGAGTGGCCAGCAAAGGGCCCTGGTCCTAAGCTCCCTGGTCAAGTTGTAGCATGTAGCTATCCCAATAACAGCTATTAGGACCCAAACTGAAGGGGAAAATGGCCAAGTAATATCTCCAAAATTCATTGTTAGGTAAAAGTTCCTGGAAGCTTTACCAGTCACCAAATCCCAGGTTCCAATATTTTACTTTTGGACATTTTAAAGTCATTTCGAAGTGATCCTTTAAGCACAATCAGAGATGTGGCTAACTTCCTGGAGAGAAGGGATTCATTTATCTCTACAGTAGAGTGGACCAGCTTTCTCCTGGGATGCTTTTGTTGGAAAGAGCAGGTGCTTTCTGAAGGACAGTTTCCTTTTTTAAAATTATTTTCATTTGCAAGGCAGCTTTACAGAGGGAAGAAGAGAGAGAGAATCTCCCCTCCTCTAGTTCACTCCAAAAATGGCTGCAATAGTCAGAGCTGAGCTGATCTGAAGTTAGGAGTGAGGAGTTTCTTGAGGGTCTCTCATGCGGGTTCATGGGCCCAAGGACTTGAGCCATCCTCTGCTGCTTTCCCAAGCCATAAGCAGGGAGCTGGGTCAGAGGTGGAGCAACCGGGATGCACATAGGATGCCAGCATTTCAGGCAGAAGGTTAGCCTACTATGCCACAGTGCCAGCTATGGTCAGTTTCCTTTTGGGGGACAGTATTATGGGGACTAGGAAAGCACAGGGAGGTGAACACTGTGAAAAATACTGCATATAATTCAGAGGTTCTGTGTTCATGTCTGCCTTACTAAAGTATTTTTTTTAAATATTTATTTATTTTTATTACAAAGACAGATATACAGAGAGGAGGAGAGACAGAGAGGAAGATCTTCCGTCCAATGCACTCCCCAAGTGAGCCGCAATGGCCGGTGCTATGACGGTCCGAAGCCGTGTACCAGGAACCTCTTCCAAGTCTCCCACACAGGTTCAGGGTCCCAAAGCCTTGGGCCGTCCTTGACTGCTTTCCCAGGTCACAAGCAGGGAGCTGGATGGGAAGTGGAGCTGCCGGGATTAGAACCGGCGCCCACATGGGATCCCGGGCGTGCAAGGCCAGGACTTTAGCTGCTAGGCCACGCCGCCGAGCCCCTAAAGTATTTTTTGAGTACTAAAAGCATCAAGCCATTGGTTACCATGCAAAGAGCCAGCTTCTGACAAAAGGTGCTGGATCAGATGGCCCCACTGTGACAGAGAACACAAGCTGTTCAAATCCCAAGAAATCAGGATGTCTAATGGTTTGGTTTTTCTTTTACTTTTAAAAAATGTTTGTCGATCTCTTAAGTTCTTTTTTGTCTGACTGCCTTTTGTCTATGCAAAATTGGGAGGAGTACAAGAATCTGCCTGTCTGTATCATTTCCTCTGAGCCACTCATAACCTCTGCCTCCCCAGCGCACTTCTGCACTCCTGTCCCACCCCCTTCCTTTCCCTCACCCCCCCCCACCCGCCCAGTTTGTAACTCTGCAGGCAGGTAAGACTCCGGCTTAACTGTGCTGGCCATGCAGCCTGGCCAGCATCTCTTGAACTTGACCTTTTCTGATACTTCCCCATTAATTTTGTGGCCCATCCTAGGGAATTTTACACTCTGATTTTGCAATGAACAATGAACAGTTAATCAGATGAGCTGGGGTCTCTAAAACGTTACCAAATTGTTGCCATTACCGCAGTCCTTTGGAATGTGCTGGTGTGGTCCTGAGAGCTATTACAGTGGCAGATTGGATTTGAAGGTAGGGAATTCTTTGTTGCTTCTGCAAATCACAGGGGAAGCTCATTGCTTCATTGATTTCCTTAAATCCAACAGTTCCCAAACCATTTGTATTCCCAGGACAATTTGATAATATTAAAATTGAGGACAATTTCTGGTCTGAACAATGTGGCATATAGACCTGTTTCTCCTTGATGCTCCCCTCTAAGCATAAATACAAAGCCTGGAAATAAGGTAAGGGAGACATCCAGAAGAAGGCAAGAAGAAAGCGAACTGAGACAAACAGAAGTAAGGCATCGCAGGTCTCCCACTCAGCAGAAAGGGACCCAGTCCTGACATCCTGCCCAGCAACCGAGCACCGGAGGGCAGCCCAGGTGGCTCGTTCCTACCAACAGAAATGACAAATAAGTGAAATGAGTACTAAGATGGTTAACCTATTACGATCATTCCAAAATTCACATATTTATCAAAGCATCACATAAATATGCACAATTATTATTTATTGATTACAATTTTAAAAACAAACTAAATAGTAAAAATCAAATAAGAGCTAAATGCTATAATTCCTATTTCTTATGAAGACCCTTTTAATCTATAAGTTGCTATTCAACTTACTGTGTCTCTACTTGGAAAGTCTTTTTTGAATAAAATCAAACTACTTGCTTGTACAAATTGAAATCACAGAACTGAGAAATGCAATAACAAAATTAAAAACTTCCTTATGGGTTCAGTAGTAGAGCAGAGATGGCAGAAAATAAAATCTGTGTCTGGTGAAACCGCCCCTCCGGAATGAAGGGGAAATAATAAGATTCTCAGTCAAAGGAAACCAAGCCAACAAACAAAAATTACTGCTAGCAGACATACCCCGAGGAATGTCTAAATAAATATCTTCAAGCGGAAAATAAATGATAAAGAATCTCAGAACATTGAGAAGGATGCAGAAATAACAGTAGCAGAAATGTGAGTACATAAAATAGACTGTCCTTTAACTTGTGAGTTTTAAAGATAATATTTGATAATTGAAACAATTGGAACATTCATTATAACCACATGTTATACTCAAGATAGTGATATTTAAAAATAAAGAAAGTAAATGGACCTGAACAGAAGTGAGCTTTCCAAATTTCATTCAAAGTGCTAAAATATTGATACCAGCAGACTGTTTTGACTCTTTTATGTACCCAGAGCAAATACTATATAAATCAGTGATTATGCTAAGTGTAAATGCATTGGATGGAAATCCAATAATGTGTTGCTTACAGGAAATTTACAATAAATTTAAGCACAATATGGATTGAAAGCAAAAGGACAGGAAAATATATATGTAAGTATTAAGTTTTGACAAATCTGGAGTAGCTATATTAATAGTTGATAAAATAGGCTTCAGAGCAAGTAAAATTACTAGAGAGGCAAAGAGACATTAGCTAATGACAGAAAGATCTATCCAATCAAAGGACAGGATATTTTACTTTATTAAAGATTTATTTATTTTTATTGCAAAGTCAGATATGCAGAGAGTAAGAAAGAGAGGAAGATCTTCCATCTGATGATTCACTCCCCAAGTGACCACAATGGCCATGCTGAACTGATCCAAAGCCAGGAGCCAGGAGCTCCTTCCAGGTCTTCCACATGGGTGCAGGGTCCCAAGGCTTTGGGCCATCCTCGACTGCTTTCCCAGGCCACAAGCAGGGAGCTGGATGAGAAGAGGAGCTGCCAGGATTAGAACTGGCACCCATATGGGATCCTGGCACGTGCGAGGTGAGGACTTAAGTCATTAGCCTTCTCTGCTTGGCATGGGCAAGACAGTTTTAATGTGTTCCCACTAGAGAACAGAGTCTCAAAATATACAGAAACTGAGAGGGCTAAAGGAAGAAGAAACAAATCCACAATTATACTTGGTAATTTCAATTCTCCCTCTCAGAAACTAATTAATCTACTAAACAGAATTCAGCAAGGACATGGAAACTCCGAAAAACACAATCAGCCAATAGGATCTAATTGAACATTGTTATTATTCCATCTTGATTTTTTCATAGTGCTTTCAATTCTTTCATCTTATATAGAATAATCCACCCAACAAAATCAAGTTCATTTTTTTCCAATCAACTAGAGAACATTCACTAAGATAGACCATATGCTTGATCATCAAAGAAACTTAAGTGTATTTAAAATAGTTGAAGTAATAGAGTATATCCCCTGACTTTGCAGAATCAAAGTAGAAATAAGTAACAGAAAAATTCTAAGCAGATGAAAATTAAATAGTATAATCCTAAATAATATACAAATCAAAGAGGAAATGTCAAAAGGAATTTTATTGAAATAGGTAGCATTTAGTTAAAGCAATGTTGAAAAAGAAGTGTATGCCACTAAATGCTTAGGTTAGAAATGAAGAATGTTTCCAATTTAATAATCTGTTTCTGCAGAAAGGAAATGAACTAAAAAGACCAAAATCAACTGAAAACAATCAGCTAGAATCAATGGGATTGAGATAGAAAAGCTGTAAATACAAATGAATGGAGCAAAAATCTGGTTCTTTGAAAGACACCAGGAGAATTGACAGGCCTCTAGCAACACTGATAAACATGAAAAGAGTCAAGACACAAATTGCCAATCTCAGAAATGAAATATAAGGTATCACTACAGGTCTTCATGAACAACTTCATAGTCATGTGTCTGGCAACTTAGAAGATACTGTCCTTCAAAATTAATAAACTACTGAAACTCACTCCATATGAAATAATCCAAATAGCCATACAAACATTGAAGAAATTGAAATCAGGGACCAAGTGTTTTGCTTAGCAGTTAAGACATTTGAATTCCATATTAGCGTACCTGGTTTCAATTTCTTGTTTTGATTTATGACTCCAGTTTCATGCTATTGCGGATCCTGGGAAGATATAGTGATAGCTCAGGTTAATTGGGCTCCTGCTACTCTCCTGGGGGATCTGAATTGCATTACCATATCCTGGCTTCAGCCCTGACCCAGTCCTGGCTAAAGCAGGCATTTGAGAAGTGAATCAGTAGATTGAGACTGCTCCCTCTTTTCCTGCTTCTGTGTTTTTGCATTTCAAATATATGAATAAAAGTTTAGATTCAAGTAACTTGAGTACATACTGTATAATCTCCTGCAGGATAAACATTTGGCCCAGCTAAGTTGGTATACAAGGTTACATCCACAGACAACGGGTTTAGGAGTTGAAATTAGAACAGCTAACAGTTAACCTGTGCTTAATAGTAAAAGACTGAAGTTTTGTCCCTTAAAATTGGGGAAAAGGCAAAAATAACAACCCTCACCTCTCTTAGCACAGTACTGATAGTTATAACCATTCCAATTAGGCAATTAAGCATCTATATTGGAAAGGTGGATACTCCCAGCTACCTATCAGAAAGCTAGCACTTATATTATACAGATAATTTTCAAAACTCAGCAATAAAAACCTAAAGAGTCCGGTTAGAAAATGAGCCAAATATGTATCAACATTTTATTGAAGAAGACACACAAATGGCAAGTAATCACATGAAAAGATGGATAGCATTATTGGCCATTAGAGAAGTGCAAACTGCAACAGCAATGATATATGATTACACAACACACCTATCAGAATGGCTAAAGTAAAAGATAGTGACAACACCAAGTCCTGCTACAGGGGTGGAGAAACTGGATCATGCCTACCTGGTTAATAGAAATATCAAATGGTGCAGCCACTCTGGAATACACTGTGGCTAGCCTTAAATAAAACTAAACAGATAACTACCACTTATACTAGCCATGACACTTTTGGGCATTTGTCCCAGATAAATGGAAATTTATATCCACACAAACATTTGTACATGATGGTGTGGGTGTGTGGTCATAACTAAGCTACCACGTGAGATTTCTGTTATTGGGGTGCCTGGTTTCGAGTCATAGCTCTGCTTCCAATTCAAGTTTTCTGCTAACGCACACCTTGGAAAATATCAGATGATGGCTCAAGTACTTGGGACCCTGCCACTCACAGGGCACACTTGGATTGTGTTCCATTCTCCTGGTTCAGTCCCAGGTTAACCAAAGCTGCTGTGGGTGTTTGGAGAATGAACAAACACATGGGGGCATTCTGGTCTGCCCCTCTGCATTTGAAACAAATAAATAAATAATAAAACTGAAACAAAAGTGAAGCATCTTGTGAACTTCAGAAGTCTGTATATAAATGCTCATTGACGTTTTCTTTATCATCTCTAAAAATTGGAAAAGCCAGATTCCTTAAGTAAGTGGGTGGTGTAACAAACCATTGTAATACATGATGCCTCCATATTCCCTGACCGTGTTGAGTTCTCAGACAACACTTGATGAAGCTCTGTGTAAGGCCATGCTTACGCAGTGGAAAACTCGAGTTCAATGTTATTGCTCCATCAGCATGTAGGATTTCAGTATTTTCACCTTGTAGTTTGCTAGAAACTTCCCTTTCCTTGCCTCAAGTACCTGCTTAGCTTTGTTGGCATAGTTCATTTTATTCTTTCCTCCCTGCCTTGGAATCAAAATACTTGTAAGTATTTTCTAATGGAAAAAGTGCCATCAAAAATGTGAATACATATCATTGTCTTTTCGGTGCTTATTCTTTCAGGTCAAGTTCGAGTGGTACAAGTGACCATCCCAGAAAATTTTGTGAATGTGACCACTGGATCTAATGCCACCCTTCTCTGTCTCTACGCCACCACCGTGCCCTCGCGGGAAAAGCTTACCATCCAGTGGTCTTTCTTCCATAACAAGGAATTGGAGCCAATTTCTGTAAGGACTCTTTTCCTAAACTCTTCCCTTTTAGTAGTTCTGACTGAAAACTGTTGAGGTAAGTGTGCAGAGCAATGTTATGCCAGGGACAATGGTGCCAGAACTGCAGAATTTAAAGATAGCTGTTTTAGGGAATTCCGTCGGCAGTGACTTGGCCTTTGTCTTCTCTTCATATTTGGTTATTGCCTGTTTTCTCGGTTCTCTACATGTCAATGTTAGGTGCATCACATATTGCAGAGTAGATGGCAGTGGCCATTCTCATAGGCAAAAGAAACCGTAGTTCTGAAAGGATGCCCCGCCCCCCCACACAGAACACACATACATATCATTATTTCCAGAAAACTCTAAGTTGAAATGCAAATTCTAATTGATAAGCAGGTGTCTGACAAACTTAATATCTGGCGTCTGCCTATTAACTGGGCTAACTCATCATGCCAAGCTGAGTTTCAACAGAATGAGCCTTTCCAGATGCGTGGGGAAAGGCCATGTCAGTGAAAAACCCTGGATGATGACATGCTACATGAGGTGAGTGGGGAGAGGACAGGATGAGTAGGTGTAGCAGCCTTGGGAAGAGTTTACCAGAGTAGGGTGAGTGAACGCCAAGGAAGGAGAATGATTCTGTCAGCAAGCTGCCTAGTTCCAGGTTTTCCTCCATCTGGCCTTGAAGACAATTCTTTCTTTAACCCAAGGATTAAAATTGTATATTCATATATGTATGTGTGAGTACATAAATATGCAAGCACATAGTCCATGCATGTTTACAGTTTCATCAAATTCCCAAAAGAGTACATGATCCCAAACAGAGTTTAGAGAAAAGACAAATCAGTGTGATTTTGAATAGTTGAATGCACTTAAAGTAGGGCTGTAGCGGAAAAGAAGAGTTTAGGAGAGAATAAAGATAGAAGAACAGGTTGAGTGGGCTGGGAAGGAGATGGAGGGGAAGGTGGTCATCACTTTGCAGTAGCCACACCTTGGCCAGTGTCACTTTCATGTAGCAGCAGTCACCATCCAGGAGGAGTTTCCATCAGCGCCACACTCTGTTCAAAGCTACCAGTTTTGCTTGGAACAATATTTGCTGTTTTTCTTTAAATTGTGGAACAACAGCGTTACTCATGGGGAATCAATTGACAGAAAGCATACAAAACCACAAGGAGACAAATTATAAAGCCCTGTGAGTTTTATCCCATGTAATCATTGTTATGATTAACAGCAGCAGCACCATCACCAAGAGCAACTGTACCAGTTTCCATCACCCAAAATGTCTTGAGCCAACACCTTGCATATTGGAGTCAAGTAAGAAACTATCACTTTGCTTTGTATGTTGCTCTCAGATTATGGAAGGCAGTAATCAAATGCTCTTTCTTCCTTTTCAATTCAACCTCCTCACTATCTTTTTCAATGAATTATTTATCTGTAGACTTACCACTCCTCATTTTGACAATGGGGGCTGAGTTTAGGGAGATATTGCCAAGATATTTTGAGATGCTTTGTGCTTGCTTCTCAAATCAAGATGCCATGGAGGCCAAGCAAATATGGTTTGAACTTTAAAAATCACAAAACTTTCTTTATGCCCCCGAAACGTATCTACAAGGCTACCTCTTGGCTGACTGGGTAGCATGTGAGAATCTGGGAGGGAGCTATGGGACTGGAGCAGCTTGTGAGCAGGGGAAGAATATAAACATGTTTGAATGAAGGTAACTGGAGCTCAGGGCAGCACACAGAATCACTTTAAAAAGAAAACCTATTAACAAATAAAAAATCTATATTGAGTAGCTTATTTTTAAGATATTTATTTATTTGAAAGGCAGAGTTAGAGAATCTTTCATCTGCTGGCACTTTCCTCAAATGGCTGCAATATCCAGAGCTGAGCCAGGAAAAAGTCAGAAACCTGGAACTTCATCTAGGTCTCCCATGTGGATAGCAGGTACTCCAGCACTCAGAATCATCTGCTTCTGTTTTTCCAGCTACATTAACAGGGAGCTGGATCAGAAGCAGAGCAGTTAGTATTTGAACTGCTTCTCATATGGGATGCCAGTGTCACAGGTGTCAGCTTAAGCTGTTGTGTCACAGTGCTGGGCCCCGAGTAGCTTACTTAGTTGCCAATTACTGTGTTCTCCAAAATGTCAAGTAATGTAATTTTGGGGATGTTCAAATAAAAGGATATCCTCCGCACCAAGCTGCCAGATCAAGGAGAGCATGTTTCCTTACCTTAAAACTGTGTGAAACCTGGGTTATGCCTGTATATTAGCCATGTAGAAGTTATGGAAGTCTAGGATCAGCTCTTGGATTGAGGGCATGGAAAAGCATCCCCATTAGGAACACTTTCTCCACCTATCATTTTCCTGTCTTGCTTCAGCTCATCATGCCCAGATTCCCATTACCATCACCCTTAGGTCTCTAAGTCTAGATTACCAGAGTCTCTCCCTGCTCTGCAGGTACCATACTTCTCTCTGCTTTGCCAGGTGGGAGCTTTGGACCCCCAGTGGAAACCTGAACAATGTGAGTTCTACTCTTGCTCTATTACTCACTTCCTCTCTGGATGACCTTAAAGAAGTCACCTGATCATTCAGAGGTTCCATTTGCTCATTCAGAGAGTGGAACTGCTGATCTATCTCACAATTTCCGTGTGAAGATGGAGTGGGATGCTTGTGAAGTGCTAGGCAATAAGCATTCAGTGAAGGAGAGCTGTGAGGCTCAGCATCACCACTCAGATAATTGTGATTTCATAAAAGCCTTTATCTTACACATATTCCTGGTGAGGCAGAAGAACTGGGTCATTGGCACAGCTCAAGAAAATGCATGTGGTAGAGCTGGACAGCAGGGAAAGTGCTCTTGAAGGGACATCAGAGCTAAGATTGGCTTCTAGTTCCACTGCTACTGAGAAGGCCCTATATCCCTTTCGTGCCTGCTCCTCATCCCCGAATAGAGAAGTAGCTCAATTAAGACACTGAAGACATCACATGTTGAGATGATACTTTTCAACTTGAGATTTGAGTACTTCCCACGCATATGAAATTCAGTAGATCCTTTTGGTTGTTTACCTAAGGATTGCTGGTGGGGCTTTGGGGAAATATTCAAGAGACTGCTGTGCTGTTAGATGATTCTGTGCTTTATGGGGGTAAAATATTGCCAGATTGACCCACTGAGTGATTTGGTTCAACTCCTGGGTTGATGTGGCAGTATATACCATGTAGTGTTCGGCTCTCAGATCCACCCATTTCTGCTCAAACACAGCACAACTCGTGCCTCAATACTGAGGGTATGGAGGAAAAGGCAGTCAGTCAGTGTCTAAAAGTGGCGCATGCACGAGACGCTCGGGGAAGATGTAGCTGGACTTCTCAGGTAAGAAAACTTATTGGTGTACTGCTAAACTTTCCCACTGTTTACAGTCTCTAGGCCACTCACCCCAGCTCTGCCGGTGTGATGGGAGGGTCTGAGTGTGGTAACAATCTAGATCAGTACAACCCTTTGATGAAGCTGGGCTGGTTTTGGGCTTACCTATTTGTCCATGTCTGGAATTTGTTTCCACTTCCTCCAAAAGACTCAGAATCCCACAGTTGCCCTGACCAAGGCAGTGGATGGCTCCTGCCATATGCCCAGCCTCCTCTCCTCTATCAAACCATGTTGTAAAGTAGAACTTGATCTAGCAACCTGGAGTTTCTCAATAACCAAGTAGATGTTATCTTGTACTGGCTTTCCCTAGCCCAGGTGTTTCTGTGGTGAGTAATGATTGCAGAAATCAATTGCCTCCAAGACTTCTAGAAAGAGAAGCTAAGGATTGCTCATAGCTTGTTTGTTCTCTTCCAAAGAACTGCATGTATGCAAGAATTGTCCACACATAGCTCAAAGTTAAAATAGTGACTCAAAAGGCAGATACTTCAGGCAAATGGAAAGCTGGCAAGTAAGTGGCTCAAGGGAGAACAGAAGTCTTCCTTTGGTATTCTACTCTTTCCATGTGCAATCCCAGCCCCTCCAGTACAGTCTAGAGAACATTCTGGGCTTGAGACCCTTGTCCCTTCACCTCCACAAAGCTGGAAGGGAGAGCATGTGTGATTTGCTATGGACTTCTATGCCCTCCCCAGAAGGAAACTATAAGAGCTTTTCTGGGAGCTCAAAGCAATTGGGAACAGCAACTTGGACTCAAATAGAAAGCAGACAGAACTCTCCCAACCCTTCTTGTTTAAATGCCAAGCCTCTAGTTAGTTAGAGAGCAATGTCACAAAGCCAAGGAAACAATCTTTTAGGACAAATCTGGCATGCAGCTGCATGGCCGGCCTCCTGTGAATAGGGACTTGGCACAGTAGGGAGGGAAAGGGCTGCTCTGTAAAGAACGCAGAGGTCTGCAAGAGAGGCAGCTGACAAATGTGGACAGCATCATGCGGCAAGCGCCCTCGGCCCAAGAGGCAACCAGACCAAAGAGGAATCTTTGGAATGGCCCCAAAGAGGGTGGGAGTGCATGAGAATCATCCTCCTCACTCCAGACAGGGCTCTGAGTAACTATCTTCATGAATTCCATGTGGATCAAGAGGTCTGGATTCCAGGCCTGGCTGCAAATTATGTGACCTTGGGAAAATCACTTCCTATACTGGGGACTCAGTGTCCTTCCCTCTCATAGAAGGGTTCACGCAAACAGCCCTCTGGGTCAGCTTTGGCCATGGACCATAGGAATACTTCAAAAAGCTTGTGGGAAAAGGTCATTTCGGTGCAAAAGGCTTTAAAGTTTATGTACTTGTGTTTAGCAATCACATTTTCCATGACCTTTTTAAAGACCCCCTATATTTGCATTAGCCAGTCAGGTATTGTGTTTGCACAGTTGGAATTCCTCATTGCACTGGCTCCCTAGCTCATCACAGTCCCCACTATCTCTGATTCTTGCCACTGCCCACCAGCCCTTCCTGGGGTCTTTCCCTTGTTTCCATCATGTAACTGGCTCTTGAAGCTTCTTTAGACTTAGAAACCAGGAACTAAGTGATCTGGAAGATCTGTGAGCGCACATATCGGCCTCCAGCATCACAAAAGGGTTTGGGCAGAGGGTACCTTGCAAGAAGGTAAGGCAGTATGCCATGAACACAGATGTAAATGGCAAGTGGGTCAAAAGTTAACAAGCACCACTTAAAGGAAGGAACACTTAGATGGATTTTCTTAAAGTAGGACTCATTCCTGGTTCCCCTCCTCTGCCTCTTGGGTGTGGTCAGTTAAACACCTGTTGTTTCTCTGGACCTTGATTGCTTTGCTCTCTATATTGGCAATGCTCTTTTAAAGCTGATTTATCTATTTATTTGAAATACAGAGTTACAGAGAGGAGTTGAGTGGGAATCAGAGCAACAAGGACACAACCCAGTGCCTATATGGGATGCCAGTGCTGCAGACAGCAGCTTAACTCACTGCATCACAATGCCAGCCCCTTGGGAATACTTTTTTAAAAGTGGGAAAACTACTAGGATCATGGGCCGAACTCTGGCTATTGAAAATCTTCAGCTTTGATGCTTTTGAAAAAGTTAGCCTTTCGTGGAAAATGGACTCAGGTTGTAGTCCTTCCAGTGTGGTTAGATAAACCATTTCAGGAAATCATGTCTTTCTTATTTGCTTCTAAGGACAGTGTAACAACATGGGTTTTCCCTAACAGAAAGCCCCTCCAGTTCTGTGTCTGGCCACTGTCCAGTCTTGGGTGCTTTCCTTCCCACATAGCACCCTTAAGGCAATGCCTTCCGCTTTTGCATCTCTTTTGTTAGTCCTCCTTACTGCCATTTTTATTTTGGGGGCAGGGACTGAAATTAGCACCCATATGAGACACCTGTGCTGCAGGTGGCAGATTTATCCACAACACCACAGTGCCAGCCCCAAATTTATTAAATCACAGTGTGAAGAGCTAAAGCAGAAAGCATGATACGGGGCCCTATCGTAGATAAGTTACTGGTCCAGTGCCTCCACTGTTTATTTACTCATTTCACCTACATTTCCTGCCCAACCATGAACCTTTCATAGTAGTTTGTTTTTTTCACATCCAAGTCCTGGCCTACAACCTATTTTCAAGGCCCACGATTTCTGCAGGAACAAGGATCCCTCACTTGGATCTTCTGGAGCTAACTGTGGGCCTCAGGCAGAACTGATGTTATACGTCATAGGAAGGTGATTAGGCAAGGCTGATTTGTCCCGGTCTCCTTGGCCAGACGTTCAGGCTGTATGAGACTGTCTTGATGCACAGCAGACAGTATTACAGGTAAGAGACAATAGGACATCCAGTTGTCCATTCGAGTTAAATAAACCATGTGCTGTTTAGTGAAATTAAGCGGGACGGCATGGATGTCAAGCCAAATGAAGGTATCGAACCTGCGGTGAGTTGGATCTCTTCTTGTCCTGCTTAAATACTTTGTTCTCTAGTTTAAAAGTCAAACTAAGACCATTCTGAGATAGAAGCTTGTAGTTTAAATAGATATGAATGGATTATAAAGGATCAGATTTAGAGCAGGAAACAAAACATTGAGTTAGTGTTTTTTAAATTTTGATATAACATGAGTAATTTCCTATTTTCATGATACAAAGATTTATATTTATTTGAAAATCAGAGTTAAAGGGATAGAGGAAGCAATAGAGAGATCTCCCATCCATTGGTTTACTCCCTAAATAGATATAACAACCAAGGCTGGTGCAGGCTGAAGCCAGGGGCTTCTTCTTGGCCTCTCACATGGCTGTAGGACCATCTTCTGCTGCTTTCTCAAGCACATTAGCAGCAAGCAGATTCAGAAGTGGAACAGCTTGAATTTGAACTGGTGTCCATGTGGCATGCCAGCATTATAGGTGGCAACTTTAAACTCTATGCCACAACATCAGCCCCAAGTAAACACTGATGTCAAAAAACAAATAAGAGGGGCCCGGCGCGGTGCAGTGCTTAAGTCCTCACCTTGCACGCCTGGGATCCCATATGGGCGCCGGTTCTAATCCCGGCAGCCCCGCTTCCCTTCCAGCTCCCTGCTTGTGGCCTGGGAAAGCAGTCAAGGACGGCCCAAAGCTTTGGAACCCTGCACCCGCGTGGGAGACCTGGAAGAGGCTCCTGGCTTCGGATCAGCATAGCACCGGCCTTTGCGCTCACTTGGGGAGTGAATCATTGGACGGAAGATCTTCCTCTCTGTCTCTCCTCTCTGTATATCCGCCTTTCCAATAAAAAAATAAAATCTTAAAAAAAAACAAAAACAAATAAGAGATAACAGATTTTATTTCCCTTAAACATTTTTTTCAAACTTTCCCTCGAATTGTACATTAATACCTAAGTTTAAAAATAAATTGAATTTTCTAGCACCAGAGCCATGGAGTGCCAGGCTGTATCTCCACCTGTGCTGCCAGCATCCCATATGCCTGGAGAGATTCCAGTTATGTTTCTTATCACAAAACAGCCTGGCTTGGAGGCATGACTGGAGGCCACCTCCCTTGACTGTCATGCAGCTATCTGACTTGTAGACCACACCGTGCACCACATTATACTGTTGTGATGCTTATCATTGTGACCATGATCCTGAATGGAAATGAAGCTATGATTCAGATCTTTAAATCCAGTGAATTATAATAACAACAACTGAATCTTTGTAGCTGACAAGACTTGGTCTCCTTGAGCCTGAGTTTCCTTCTGAGAACTAAGGAGAACGATGCTAAAACTGGCTAAACAATTGTTCCACCTTGCTCTGATTCAGTTTGTTTCGTCCTTGCAATATCAGTAGGATAGGATGGTACCACATGTTGTGTCAGGCCCTTCGTGTTCTGCAATCACACACTTCTTTTAAAAAATTTTATTTTACTTTTATTGGAAAATCAGATATACAGAGAGGAGGAGAGATACAGAAGAAGCTTTTCTGCCCGATGATTCAGTCCCTAAGCAGCCACAATAGCTGGAGCTGCGTCAGTCTGACATCAAGAGCCTGGAGCCTCTTCCAGGTCTCCCACACAGGTGTAGGGTCCCAAGGCTTTGGGCCCTCCTTGACTGCTTTCCCACTATCACGGAGCTGGATGTAAAGTGGAGTGGCTGGGATTAGAACCGGCGCTCATATGAGATCTCAGCATGTGCAAGGCGAGGGCTTAAGCCACTAGGCTATTGCACCTGCCCCCTGCCCCACCTTTTTTTTTTTAATTTATTTCACTTTTATTTGAAAGGCAGACTTACAGAGACAGTGAGATAGAGAGAAAAATCTTCCGTCCTCTGGTTCACTCCCCAAGTGGCTGCACTGTTTGGAGCTGAGCCAATCCAAAGCCAGGGGCCAGGAGCTTCTTCCTGGTCTCTCATGCAGGTGCAGAGTCCCAAGGCTTTGGGCTGTCCTCGACTGCTTTCCCAGGTCACAAGCAGAGAACTGGGTGGGAAGTAAAGAGGTGGGACACAGACCAGCTGTGTCAGAGATGGGATGCTGGTGTCAGAGGCTGAGGTTTACTGATTGCCCCACTGTGCCAGCCCCTGCAATGTTACACTTCCAAGCAGCAGAGCAAATTCAAGTTTGCTTATTGAAAGTTTTTTTTTTTGTGTGAAAGAATATGAATATTTGGATTTTTAGGGAAACCAGATTAGTCTCATTGGATCAGGTAAATTTACATTTGAAAATTTTGATATTAGATAGCTTGGATCTTAGAAGAAGTTTGTGTGTTACATCAAGTTTCTTCCAGGTAGGCTTACCGAGTAAGTTTCAGGGTCTCCTAGTCTGAGCATAAAGGTTGCATTCTGCAGGCTCCAGCTATCTTTTCCTCCCTGAGCTAGGTTTATCAGTGCCCTGAGGATGTCACCCAGGTGCTCAGGGACTTAACCCAGCTAATGGTGTTAACAGCTGGGAGGAACTTGAGCACCTCACTGAGCTGAGAACCCTTGGCCTCGGGACCTGTTTCCCTGGGGACTGATACTGCTTCTTATGAAGGGCAACTAACAGAAGGAGCTTCCAGACAGTTTCTCCTGGTCTTGGACACCCTCTCATGCTCATTTTGGGTCTTTTTCTGTCCCAGATTTATTATTCTGAAGGTGGACAAGCTGCAGCCATCGGGCAATTTAAAGGTCGAATTATAGCCGCGAGCAATCCAGGCAATGCGTCCATCACGATATCCAACATGCAGCCGGCGGACAGTGGGATTTATATCTGTGATGTAAACAACCCCCCGGACTTCGTCGGTGTAAACCAAGGCACCCTCAATGTCAGCGTGTTAGGTATGAGCACTCTCCCCTGCCTTTTCTCTTCTTGGGCTGGGACACTGAGTTTTGATGTCATTCTGCTTCCTTCCTTCCCACAGCCAGCCGCGAGAAACGTTGCTTACACGCAAATATTCTTGATACAACACTGGAGACATTCTATTTGCCTTTATAATGAATATTTATGTATTTATTTGCATTTATATTACTTGTATTTATTTATTTGTATTTGTGTTATTGATACTCACTTACTTGTTTGGTATTTTTGGGTGGCTTGCTTTGTACCAGAAAGCGATAAAGTTTTAGTGATGGATGCCTATGGTTTCTGCTCCCAGTGTTGGCATTTTCAAAGGTTGGAATTTCTAAGAGGACAGTTGTGCTAATTGCCTTTCTGCAGGCTCAGATGATGGAAAGTGCTGAAAGCGAGGGGTGAAAGGACTCCCTCAGTTACTGCCTCATCAGTGGTGCCAAGGGCTTTTCCACATCTAGGTCAGCCTCCTGGCTGATCTCATCTTTGATCTTGCATGAGCATGATGTGCATGAGCATACTTTCGTAAGCTTGCGTGGAAATGGAATGTAAAGATAAGCTTATTTTGTAAGATAAGTTTATTCTGTACTCAGTGGCCTCGTGCAAGTCACGCCGCTGGGCATTGTGAGTTGGGTTTGTGGCTCCCGCTTCATCTTCGTTATAGGTTTGTTATGGGGATTAGATGGGAAATGAACGTTTAGCTGTCCAACACATTTGAGCACTTAATCATCTAATGATTTTTCTGTTATCTTTTACCTCTGGGTGTTTTGATCAAAGATAACCTAAAGAGGCCAAACCTCTTTATCCCAGGCTGGGAATGACCCTGAGATATAGACAAGAAGGTTCATTTTCAGAAATTGAGAGCTCGGAGAATCCCCAAATCAATTTCCACAAAAAGTTAAGAGTAACTTCCAGTTTGAGTTGTTCCCTGCCTCACCTTGAGTTGTGCACTCAAGTCATTGTGACACTTTTTGGGAAGCCAGAACCTGGGCAAGGCAAGAGACAGAAGAGGCTGTCAGTTTTGTTGTTGGGGAGCGCTCAAAAATCCCTACAGATATAAATGCTTCGGGAATTTTTAAGACTGCTGATTTTCTTTTAAAAAAAAAATCTCAGAGGCTGTTTGCAGTTTTGAAAGCTCACTCCCCATGATCATGCATTCTCTTGGCGCTGGTTGGAGGCAGCCAAGAGAGGCACGAAGGGAATGCATGAGGAAGGGAGACCAGGTGTGGTGGGGAGAGGGCTTGGTGGTTCCTCAAAGATGTCTCCTGCTGACAATGTATCTCTCCACAACATTTCATTGCTTAGTGGTGGATGCCAGTGTCATGCATTCACTTGTTCATTCATGAATTTCTATGACGAACGCTGAACCGAATCGTCAAGCATTGTTTTAAGCCATGGAGATGAAAAGATGTAAAAGGCGGGGGGGGGGGCGGCGGAGGGAGGAGGGGCAGCGCGATGACTCAATAGGCTAATACTCCCCCTCCAAGCACTGACATCCCATATGGGCACCAGTTTGTGTCCCGGTGGCTCCACTTTCCATCCAGCTTCCTGCTTATGGCCTGGGAAAGCAGTAGAGGACAGCCCAAAGCCTTGGGGCCCTGCACCCATATGGGAGACCCAGAAGACCAGGAAGAGGCTCCTGGCTTTGGATTGGCCCAGATCTGGTCACTGTGGCCATTTGAAAAGTGAACCAGTGGATGGAAGATCTTTCTCTCTGTCTCTCTTTCTCTCTACTTTTCCAACAAAAAGAAATGTATCTTCAGAAAAAGGTAGAGGGGGAATCCTGCCGAATTTCAGTCTAGTAAAGGAGACAGATATGCGACAGAAAAGCTTTCAGATGAGATCTGGAGGGGAGAGC
Source organism: Ochotona curzoniae (assembly GCF_017591425.1). Taxonomy (NCBI): domain Eukaryota; kingdom Metazoa; phylum Chordata; class Mammalia; order Lagomorpha; family Ochotonidae; genus Ochotona; species Ochotona curzoniae. Next base: position 31,439,182 of record NW_024467087.1, on the reverse strand, counting down.
TGTGGGGGTGCAGGGAAAGGGCTAAAAGCTGTTTAGGGGACCAGGAGAGGGCTTCTTGGGAGCATGCCCTTGTACTGATATCTGAAGAATATGCCAGAGCGTGTTGGGCAGAATAGAGGCTTAGAGGACAAGGCACAATTTCCACGAAGGAAAGAAGAGTGGGCGAAGGAGCAGCAGTTTGCATGTCCATTCATTTGAGAGATTTCCATTAGGTATGACAACCTTGGGAAATTAATCTCCAAAAAAGACTCAGAGAGAGTTTGAATAATTCTTTTTTGTGAGAATCTGGAATGAACATCATCTACCTCCATCAGCTTGGCACACAATAGAAAAGTGATTCATTGACAGGGTGCTTAGAAACACACTGAAGCGTTTTCATTAATTTTCTGGGGTGAGCCTTTGCCAACCCCCACACATTCCAATTCTGTTGAAAGCAATAAACTAGAAGGGTAGATCAATGGCTTTGCTCTCAGCTCACCCAAATTTGCAGATTTTAACTGGATCAAGCATCAGTTGAATTCTGAGTCAATAATTTTGGAAAGTCTATATGGTTCAAAGTGATTCACTAAGTATTTTGGTAATAAGCAGAACCAAAAAAAGTGTTTTCAGAGAGAGAAAGAGAGATGTCTGCTCAAGTTTTTTTTAATGTTTGTTTTTATTGGAAAGACAGATTTACAGAGAGAAGGAGAAACAAAGATCTTCCGTGTATTTGTTCACTTCTCAAGTGGTCGCCACAGCCGGGACTGCACCAAGTCAAAGCCAGGAGCCAGAAACCTCCTTTAGTTCTCCTCTGCCAGTACAGGGTCCCAAGGCCTTGGACCTTCATCCACTGCTTTGCAGGGAAGTGGATGGGAAGTGGAGCAGCCAGGACTTGAATTGGCATCCATGTGAGGATGCTAGCATTTCAGGTTGTGGCTTTATTAGCTATGCCACAGGATTTTCCTTGGAAGATTAACTCTCCTGGCGGGAATAAGTCCTGCCATAGGCCCATAGTGATTCCTTATTCAAAGTCCTATTTGACTTCTTTTATTTAATCTTTGGATCAGCCAGAGATTGATTTCTTAATCACATTTGAGAGACGAGTCCACTAAGGTCTGGTCCATCGCTTAAACCCAGAAAAGTTAAAATAGCAGGGCTTTGTTCTGAACTATTGCAAGTTAACTAGCCCAGCTATCTTCAGCATCCCAAATGAGTTCACCTGCCTAAGTTAAAACACCTATGCTATTGGGGAGTTTCTTATCCAAATTAAGCTAAGTCAGGTGAGTGTCAAAATCTGGAGGTTTTAGATCATAGTCTGTTGACAACACTAAGGCTCTAATACGCTGTGCAAAGGAAGATGAGGCGGGTCAGCTGCGCCCTCGCTTCCCACAGGGCTTGGGCACGGAGGTGCTTTCCTAAGCACTCAAGACCTCTGGGCATCCAAAGCTGACCTCCTCCTCATCACTCGGCCCCCTCCAGCCTGCCCCTACTCCTACATTGCTTGGCCCAGGGCATGGCACCCTCGGGCTCCTAGTTGTGCAGGTTCGTCAGCACAGACCCCACTGTCCTCTGCACTCTCCCTATCCAGCTGTTACAGAATCTGGCTGATCCTACTTTCTTACTTCCTCTTGCCTCTCTCTCTCTCTGCTCCTTCCTTTTGGTTCAGGCACCCTTGTTTTGGAGTTCATCCTATTAAAATGCTGTAATGCCCATCACCACTTCCCTGCCCTGCTTCCTCCCTGGCTGCTTCTGCTCTCAGTGCTAAAACACAAGCCTTACAAACCCTCCCGGATCTGGCCTCTACTGCTACTCTAACTGCTCTTTCATCATTTCTTGCTCCCCTAACCTCCGTCCCAACTCAAAGCTGTGTTTGCACGCTTACAGGTCTAGTGCAGTGCCCAACACACAGAAAACACATAATTAAATGATGCAGAGGAAAATAGGAATAAAGGTTTCAGCATCACGTAACACACACACACACACACACACACACACACACACACACACCACACTCTGGACACGGGCTTCCACTACTGATGAAGGATACAGGCAAATCCAGAACTTCCAACCATTTTGTGCCACTCCCAGTTGCATAAGAGCAATAATAATAATAATAATTTAATTAATTATTGAAAAAACCATAAAGGAAAAGAATACTACAGCCTCAGTCAATAAAACAGTTCAGCAAAATAACAGGTTATCTCAAAGCATCTTAAGGTTCTATTTTCTATTGAAAATATGCTTTTAAAATATAAACTGTGTTCTTAATCATCTTCAGTGTTTGCTTACATCTTGTTATTTTTAAAAGGTATTTATTTATTTGATGGGTAGAATGAGACAGAAAGATTGAGAGATCTTTCATGCACTGTTTCACTCTCCAGATGGCCACAATAGCCAGGGCTGCACCAATTTGAAGCCAGGAGCCAGGAGCTTCTTCCAGATTTCCCATGTGGTTGACAGGGGCCCAAGCACTTGGGTCATCACTCACTGCCTAACCCAGGTGCATTAGCAGGAATGCTGGACTATAAGCAGAGGAGATGGGATTTAAACCGAGACTCTAATATGGAATGTTGGCATCACAAACAGCAGTTTAACTTGCTGTGCCACAATGCTGGCCCCACATTTTGCTGTTTTAATTAAGATGTATTTTAACATACAAGGCCTCCTGATTAGAAGGGCTTGAATTTAAAGTGCTCTACTGCCACCTTGTGGTTCAATCAGAAAAAGGTTTGATAGGTTTTTACAGATTTTTTTTGTCCACTTTTTTTTTTTTTTTTTGAAAATTGCCTTTTCTAAAACAAGCAACCATAGTACACAAAATTTAAGTGAGGAGGTGTGTGCAATTGTCACAGACTACCATTCATTACACAGGAGTTTTACTGTTTGTCATTACTTTGCAGTCAAACCTTCCAAACCCCTTTGTAGCATCCAAGGACGACCGGAAACCGGACATGCAATTTCTCTTTCTTGCGTCTCTACACTTGGAACGCCTTCCCCTGTGTACTATTGGTATAAAGTTGAGGGAGCAAACGTCGTTCCAGTGAAAGAAAGCTTCAGTAAGTATAGTCTTTTGTGGCTCCTGAAAAAGCTTGGCAATGGGGGTTGCCTCACTGCCTCAATGTGTGGCAGGCTGCTTGTCCACAGACCCCAGTGTGTCCTGTAATTGTGTGGGGTTGGGGTGGGACTGAAGAGGAATGACTTCCAGCATGATGAGTGTGGCATGATTGATTCTACAATTTCTAGAGGCAACTTAGGGATGCTGAGTATGGAGGCTGATAGGCATGGTCTCAGATGGGCTGCCTTGGCACAGTTGATGAGCCTGGCTGGACCCTGGACATCTCAACAGAGAGGAGATATATGTGGAAAAGTGGGTGTGTTCTGCATGATCTGTTTACATTGATGTGATCTATACGTGCCTAAGAGATCTCAAAAGTCTCTATCCTGATTTGCACAGACCCTAGCACTGGCATTTTGGATATCGGAAACCTGACAAACTTTGAACAAGGTTATTACCAGTGCACTGCTATGAACCTTCTTGGCAACAGTTCCTGTGAAATTGATCTAACCTCTTCACGTGAGTAGCTTACACAATTTTAACGGTTTCTCTTTAATTCAAGTAGCTTGGACCTGCCAGCCAAGTGAATTCATTGGGGTTTCTGGCTGATCAGTGCTGCCTCTCTGAGGCTTTGTGTGCATCACTTCTGGGCTGATATGGTGAATGACCACCCTACTGTCTGTTGCTTATACTTGGGTTCCACACACTTCCCTAAATCCTGTAAAACAAGTGCTTGGTTTGAGCTTCACAAAATCTCTAAGAATTAGGTATCGCTATTCATTATGTAAAACAACAGTCTCATCGGTAATATTTGGCTGAATTTCCCTCGGTAAATCCAGGTGGCACTGTAGCTATTTTTGTGAAACATACATGGCTCACAAGCTTTCCAGTCCCTGGATGCCTGGTTTCTTCTAAGAATGGTAATAGTTACGCACACCTGCCACTCTAGTATCTGTGGAGCACAAACCACAGGGCAGACACTCAGGTAGATGCTGAATGAACTTTGTCTTATTTCATTTCCCGACTATGGCGTTTAGGGAACAGAATACGCTGTAGGTCTTATCTTCCCCAAAAGGACACGGAAGCTTAGGGCGTAACAGATTTGCCCACGATCATCCAGTTAGTGATTGGCAGAACTGGGATGTTTGTAAATTCCAACCTTACCATTGAAAAGGGCAAACTTAAAGCCCCCAGAATCATTCAGGTGGGGCCATCCCGAGAGAAGCCTGACAGAGGATGTCTCGGCAAATGTCTTTCGTAATACCTGGATCTGATCTGTTCATTGCCTTTTTTTTTTTTCCCCTCACTGACTTGGGATCTGGGTTTCCATATACACCCCATATAAGCATAGCAAGTTCTACTGGCTCATATCACCTTTCCTACAAAGCTAAGCTTTCTCCCTGTTGTTTGTCCCAAAGCTTGTTTATTCCCATCTGGCTTCCAGTTCTTTTTCTCCGGTCTGTCCTGCTGTCTTTCTGTACATCTGCTCGAATCACCTTTTGCCTTCCTGGATGTATAATTACACCACACCTACTTGAGCGTCACTTCCTTTTCAATTTTTGCTGTGCTGTTTAGCAAGTGCCTACCTCTCTCCCTACCGCTTTCCTTTGCTCCCTTCCTCAAGCATTTAGTGAATATCCACTATGGACCAAGACAGTCCCAGGTGATGCAGATACAGAGATCAACGAAGATGGCTATCTTAACAGTCAAGGGGTCCCCACTTCCTGTAAAGGAACAGATAAGCAACTGCATTGGACTGAAGGCCAAGAACACCAAAGGAAGAAGAATTAACCATAAAGAACTGGTGGTAGCTTCACCACTTCAGTGGCTTGGTTCCTGTAAGGAACTGGAAAGACCTGTTTATCTAGAAAACATTGATACCGCATGACGACAGGAGAGCAGTAGGTATAAGAAGGTAACCACGTCACGCAGGGGAGGAGTGAGGGCTGCAGACAGAATGCCTCTGAGGGCAGAACGTATGGAATGGATCAATGATGTGTATGAGTCTATTTTTCAATAGAGTTGAACTGCTTTGCTGGAAATTAGAGATTAGTGATGATGCAGTTACTTAACAAAACCGCCTCAACAAATCCCCAATGGAGGAAATTATTAACCTTGTTGGAGGGTTTTTTTGACCCCGAATAGGGCAGCAACCTCAATTCTTGTCTCTCAGGAAAGAAGAATTTTCATGTGGACACAGTTTAGTTTTAAAGCAAGATTTATTAGAAAAGTTGAGAAGAGTGGCTCCTGTCCTAGTGACGGGAGGGGGCTCTGAGATAGAAAGGATCCTTACCCCCAGCCATAGTGGCAGGAGGCCAAGTGAAAAAGAATGCCCCCGTATTAATGGTGGGGGAAGCATCCCCCAAAGGTTTCCCTCAAAGAGGTTTCTCCGTAAACAAAGAAAATTCCTGGTTTCCATGGCACCTGGCCCTAGGGCAAAAGGCCAGAAAGGTGTCACTGGCCTTGGGGAAGGGTGTTCCTGACCTGCTAAAATATGCACTTGTCTCGGAAGAGACGAGCTCTGGTGAATCTAAGACATGGTGGGGGATTTTATATTTGAGAAAAAAATGACTTGGGGACCCAGAACACCCTAACTGCCTACTACCCAGTCTAACTCCTCTCACAAACTTAGGGAAGTTTGTTTTTTAAAGTGTTGTACAAGAAAGAATCAGCTGTGACCGAATTTTACCTATTCATAATACAAGAAACTTGAAGTAAAACTTGAGATGTGACTAACTCTATCAGAGGATACGGTAGGGCATGGGGGGAGTGGTGTACAAAGGATTGGATATCTAACTTGTAGAGTAGGAAGTCGGGAGGGGATGGGATGGGAAAAGCGTGCATGAGAAGAAGGGCAACAGAAACATGAGGGCAAGAGGAGTCAAACCAAGGTCAAGAGTAGTCCCTAGGGAGCAGGACTTGGAGATGGGGAAGAATGGGACAGAAGGCTCCTGTTGTTATGTAAGGCCGCACGAAGTGAGGACAGCCTTACCGACTCTCGAGAAAGTGAGTCTCCCCAATGATCAACGAAGATGAGGCTTGATGCAAAAGCAGGAGGATTTATTCAGATGCCAGCGCGCTGGGACGGAGGCCAGTTCCTCACGCAGGAGGGTGGCACATCCGTACCAAGTCGCTACATCACCTGTCTTTTGTAGGCCAAAATTACTTACACAGCATTTTGAAAAATAGCTTACTAATAGGTACAAATAGAATCATAAAACAATAAAGTTAAGGGGCTGTTTTTTCCTGACCATTACATCATAAGACTGCTGTTTCTTTTAGTTTTTTGTCACAATTTTCCTTGAGTTTGCTTCTTTTTCAGACCAAGTTTACTTTTCTCAGACCTTTGGAGCCTCCTCCAAGAAGTCAGGGACTTTTCGGCTCCTCACTATTTTACCTTGATTCCTGCTGAGATACTTATCTCAGGGCCACTGTTGAATTTTGTATCCTGAATCCCAATTGAACCTAATCATTTACCAAAGACATCCTATTCAGCTATTCTCAGCAAGTAAGACAAGTAAAGTACAGAAAGCAAAGAAGCAAGTTAAATTTCTCTATTCTAAATCTTCCTTTTTCAGTTACAAGTTTAATGGTGACTCAACCAAGCCTTTTCTCTCAAAATAGAAGCTGTCTTTCCTGGTAGGAGGAGAGACAGACAGTGGAGGGAGGAGTGCAGGAGGGCAGTTTATAATCCAGACAGTCTCTCCAGGTCAGCACCTCGGGGCTTGCAGGTCTGGCGCTCAGCTGGATTGCCTCACGCTCATTATGGCTTTTTTCCCCCTGGGACTGACGTAATAAACCAGCTGTTTGTTTATTATGAAAACAAGCATTTCCCATCGCAGTGACCAGAAGATGGGATGAGCGTGGCCTTGATTGGGAGAGAAGCAGGTTTTAGGGACCGATTTCATCCTTGCTCTGGGTAAGCCTGGCTAAATGAGCTGCCTAGGTCAGAGGCATAGCGCTAGGGCCTGACAGTAATTCCCTGCTGTCACTCTCCTGTTGAGCCTGCATACACAGAAAACTTCTCCAAACTGTATTTTGGAATCAATCCTGTCTCCTCCAGGTTGGCCTTTTTTCTTTCTGCCCCTTGATGAATATGAATGTTATGTTACATGATCAAGTCAGTTGTGTTTCACTAGCAGCCCAGATGGCAGTTTCTTAGGAGTTTATAATCCCGCAAGGTTGGTTTCCTACCGTGTGAATGTCCTAAATACTCCGCACTAGTCCCAAATGCAAGTGTAGGAGATGGCAGTGTGTTCATTTCACTCTCTGCTTGTGTCTTCCAGATCCTGAAGTCGGGATTATCATTGGTGCCCTAATAGGTACCCTGGTCGGTGCTGCCATCATTGCTTCCGTGGTGTGCTTCGCAAGAAACAAATCAAAGGCAAAGGACAGGAAGAGAAATTCAAAAGCCACCACAGAGCTTGAGTAAGCCTTTATTTTGTTGTCTTCCTATGGATATAAGTATTTCTCAGGTCTATCGCTTTCAATCAGTTCTTGTGGATCACTCCTTTGGGCATGAAATACCTGAAGAATCTTTTTACTCACTCTCATTGCTTATATAAAAAGAATAGTGGTGACCACCATTTCTGAGCCCTGTGTACCAGACTCTGTCCCATGCACATGGTGTATATAAATTCGTTGAACCCTCCTAGGTCCAGAAAACATACTTGTCTTTATACCAACAAAGTCCTAATCATTACAAGAATTTTTTTTTCCTTTTCTTTACTTCTTTATTTTTATTGATTAATTTATTTTTATGAAAGGGCCGTGAAGCCATGTGGCAATCAGAAGGAAACACTTGCACAGGTTGTGCTGCTAGCCACTCTGTCTATTTCATGTCTAGTAGAGGTCAGACTTGTTCATTTGCTCATCCTTCTATCACCTTACTTCCACATGAAGTGATTCAGACATCAGTCAGGTGCCAGCTGTTGTGCTAGATGGAATGGAAGACACAGATGCAGTAGAACTATGCATGTGGTCCTCAAAAACCTCATTAGATTTTTAAACTTTTTCAACCTAATGTCAGTTTCCCCACCTGCTAAACACTAGTGTGTATATTTTGACTTTTGTTTAGAATGTTGAGACCTAAACCTTTTCAACACCCAGATGGAGACATGCAGTCTGACAGTGAGTCAGAAGAGCATAAATAACAGTAGAGTTCAACTACAGGGTATGAAATGTTCAAGTAAGGTTGCTGCTGATGGGACTTTTCTGGGACTTCTTTCTTCTAGACCAATGACCAAAAAATCCCAACGTGCCGAAACTGAAGCCATGCCAACTGAGGATGTGGTTCAGCTAGAATCAACTCTGCCATCTTCCACTCATGCCACTAACCCTGCTTCCATCATGGAGCCAGACAATGTCCCTGCCTCGGGACCAGAATCTGCCCTGGGACAGGGACCGGTTCTGGATCCTGAGCTTGAGATAGAACTGGCACCAGAATCACAACCAGAGTCAGAGCCTGGGATTTTAATTGAATCCCAGCAAGATGATAAAAAGCGAGTGGTTAAGGCATAGATTTGTGCCCAAGGTACGCCATTTGTGATGACAAGGGAACCCATTACTGTTGTTTGCAATTCATTTGACCTAACCCGTCCCCATCCTTTGTCGGTTCTGAACAACCCTCTTCTAACAAGGTGCTCATTTTTACCCTGATTCTAAAGCAAATCGGTCAATATAATAACTAAATAAGTGCAAGGGTTCTGGCATCACTAGTGTAGAATACTGACCATTGTGAACTAACACAGATGCATTACACATGATAAAGCAAGTGATTTCTTACTCGGTTAAAAGAATTTTGCATCAGCATCCAAGTTACATTTCAGAAAACCTTATTTTTCTTTTTTTAAGCTATAATTCATTATGTTCCACAAATGTGCATAGCAAGGTGGTGTTAATGAAATTCAATATTACTAAGATTCTTCTCAGGCTTCCCTACTCATTTATACACTTACCACTGAGAGAACTCAACAGCTTTATCTCATGGATCAGAAAAAGCTTCTCAAAACCAGCAGAGAACAATATGTAAAGGGTACCTGTCAACTGATGCACAGCATTTAAAACAAGGTCTGAGAAATGACATTTCATTTGTCATGCTAGATTTTCCAAGCAGTCCCATTCATATTCAATATTTGAGCATAGCGAGTTCCAAAAGACCAAATTTCAAAGGCTGAATAATGCAGAGGTAACTTATTTTTAATATAATTTTCCTGCAGTGGATGCAAAGTGTTGGTATCACAGGTGATATAGAATTTAGTTTGCAATAAGCTGTTGTTATCCATTTTGTGTCTGATCTTATCAGCTTTGAAGAAGACCAGGAAAGTGTTCTAAATGAACATGTAAGAATTATTTTAGATCATCTCAACTATTTAAATAATCTGTCACTGTTGGTACCCTCCCCATTAATAGAGAGAACATTTTGCTATGAACACTAAATATTAACTGCAATGCATTGATATCACCTCTGCACCTGTTTAAGTCTGTTCATGATTGCATTTCACCCTCACCCCATCTTGAAGACATTTTCAGATAGACTTACTTTTTTCACTTGTGTAATCAATCCTGTTTTAGGGCTTAATAAATAAGGCTCAATAAAATTTCTTGCTCATGACTCGTAAGGTAATTGGGTTTGACATAGATACACACTCAGGAAACCACCACACCACAAGACACAGAAAATTTCCATCAGAGAGAACATTCCTTCATGCAGTTCCACTGTTGCCCTGGACCTAGGCCACCAGTGCTCTGGCTTTCATCAGTGGAGATTAATGTGGCTGAACTGGGATCATACAGTGTGTACTTGATGGTATCTGACTTCTTTCTAAGGTGAATCCTTTTTAAAGGAAGTAATGAATCTCGAAGCTGTCACATCCTGATTTTCATGTAGAGTTTTCTTAAACTGCAAATGCCTTTCTATATATATCATAGACATAGAATGATTGAGGTGCAGTCTCTGTAGGTTTCAAAGTGAGTTGGAATGGAAATTAACATTGCATGTGTTCAAAGCCATGGAGCAAAGAGATGGCAAGTTTTGACTTCAGTATTTTCTTTAAAAAAGAAATCAACTTTGAAAGGGTAGAGTTACAGAGAGAGGCACAGGGAGGGGGAAAGAGAGAAAGAGCTATCTTCCATTTTCTAGTTTACTCCAAAATGGTTGCAATAGCCCTGGACTGGGCCAAGCCAAAGCCAGGAGCCAGAAACTCCATCCGTGTTTCAGTGTCCAAGTACTTGGATCATCTTGCTGCTTTCCCAGGCACATTATCAGGACTTAAATTGGTCCTCATATGGGATACTGGTGTTACAGGCAGCAGCATAACCCATAGCACCACAATGCCGAGCCCTTATAAGATTTTTTTTTTTGATACATTAATATTCATGCAATCACTCAAATTTTTGAAGCACCTGTAATTCCATTCACCGATTAATACCACATTATATTTTTTTTTAATGTGTACATGAAACAAAATGATGAAGGTCTGGAAAAATAATCTTTAGAGAATAAAAGCTATTCACTAACAATATAAAATGTCAATTAGCTGAATGTCCATGCAACTAGAATTCATTTATCCCGTCCATTTTATGTAGAGGGAAAATCACAAGAAAAAAAATGACTGATTTGTAATACTCAGCTATGACCCCCAAATTCTGATGGATTAGCACTGATGAAGAACAAAGGCACTGCTAGGTGCCTTATGGAATTCTGCTCTGATGAGCACTCTGCTATTGGAAATTAATAGCATTCATCTTGTGAACAAGTTGGATTCTGATAATGGTTGGTTTGTCTTTTTATTTCTTTTTTAATTCTTATTATCATTTTATGATACAGTTCCATAGGCCTTGGAATTTCCCTTACCCCCTTCCAAATACCCTCCCCATTCACTGAATTCCCATGTTATTACTGTAATATATTTCCACATAAACAGTCATATGTCCATGATGGTAGGCATGGACATTCGCATAGAGTCCAGCATGCTATTGGAAGTCCATCTTTGATCTGGAAGTAGAGATGCATACTGCACTGTATTCTCACATCTGGATATGATAGTCTCCATTACACAGTTACTATACATCCCCTTAAATGAAAAGCCACAATACAAACTCAACAGGAAGGAAAATAGAAATTTACAACACATGAAGTTAAATAATATGCTGCTGGATATAATAGTCTGCATTACACAACCACTGTAAACCTCTTAAATGAAAAGCCACAAAGCAAAATCAACAACAGGAAGAAAAAAAGAAATTAAAAATGCCATGAAGTTAAATAACATGGTAGTGAATGACTAATGTATTGCTGAAGAAATGAAAAAGAAAATCAACATTCTGGAAGAAAATGATACTACTGTATGACCTATGAGTCAGTGAAGAATTTTATGAGACAAACTGTTTCCTGAGGTATAGTTTCTGCTGATCTTTGTTGGTAAAATATGTCTCCTGTAGGCAACACATAGGTTTTGTTTTATTAATCCAGCCTATTAATCTGATGTTTGATTGAGTTTAAGCCATTTACATTCGGGGTTAATATGAATGGGTGGTAAATTGGTCCTGTCACTTTAGCAATGGGTGGTTAATTGATTTAGTCTTCTGTTGTTATTTTACTGGGATATTCTTCACATTTGTCTTTGGTTTTGGTGGGTTCTATTCCTCTTCTCTGTGTCAAGAGTATATCCTCAGTCTAATACTCTCCCAACTGAGCTATTCTGGCCACACACACAAGAGTATATCTTTAAATATCATTTGTAGTGCAGGTTTGGAAGAGGCATATACTTTTAAATTTTCTTTACTGTGGAAGAATTTTACTTCATTTTCAAAAACAAGGAAAAGCTTTGCTGGGTACGTTATCCTGGGATGACAAATTTTGCTTTTAGAATCTGGAATATGTCGCTCCTTCTTCTTCTTGCCTGTAGAGTTTCCTGTGAGAGGTCTCCTGTGAGTTTAATTAGCATTCCTTTATATGTCAACTGATTTTTTTTCACGTGCACATTTAAGGTCCTTTTCCTTATGTTTTGGTCAACCTTGTTGGGAGTTCTGTGCTCCTCCTGGATTTTGTTTCCCAATCCTTTCTCTAGATAAGGGGAAATTTCCCTTATTATTGCACTGAATACACCTTTAATCCTAGTTTCTCTTTCTGTACCTTCTGAGAGTCCCATAACTCTTACATTTGGCCTTTAATAGTGTCTTTCAGTTCTTTAATACTTTTTTAGCTTGACCCAGCTCTGCTTCCAGCTTTTTGTTTGTTTCCCCCTTGTGACAGGAAATAACTTTTAATTTTGAGATTCTTTCTTCAGCTTCATTCATTCTACTTTGGAGACTCTCCACTGTACTTTTAATTTGTTCCACTGTATTCTTCATTTCTGACAAATCAGCTTTCATTTGATTCACTTCCTGTGTGACATATTCATTAAATTCCTTGAGCTCCTGTGTTATGTGATTCTCATTGCTGATCAGAAGCTTTATAACAAGTGTTTTGAATTCTGTATCCCCAGTTTTCTTGATGTATTCTTCAGTTAACTCTGAGGTTGGCAAAGGCTTTTTGCTCCTTTGCAGAGGACTCTTCAGTAATATTCATTGTGCCTCTGTCTCTTCTTTTGCTCTTGGTCATTGTACTTCTGGTTATCAGATTCTTCTCCTTGGGGCAGGTTTCCTAGCTGTATCACCCACAGGTCTGCAGTTTGATTTTACTTATTGCAGTTGGTACACGGCTCTTTGTTTGCAGCCTTTTGTGCCACTCCCTCCAACGAGTTTCAGGTTTGGTTTCTTATGTTAGATTTCCTCCATGGTCTCCATAGCCTTTGTCCCTGGCTCACCACCCTCCACCTCCTGTGATCCCATGCTGAGGCTGCCCCGTTGTCTGTACAACCTTTCTCCCCCTTCTGGTTGGAGCAGGTCCCAGGATTAGGGAGACACCAGGTGTCCTATATAGCTAGATTGTTCATGGTGGTGATCTTGCCAGAACATGTTGGCTGCCAGATCTGAGGGCCACACAGATGTATTTTGACCCATACGATGCCAAAGTTGGTATTATTTTTCCTGTGGAACCAGTGCAATGTCCAGAGTTCAGTGAGTTTGCTCCCAGCTCAGTGCATGTGCAACTCACTGTTGTCCCTGCAGTCTTTTTTTCCACACTGCACAAAATTGTGCCTGATGTGCCACTACTAAAGTTCTTGATCTGCTGGCCGTCAGATTTGAGGGCTACCTGGACCTGTCTTGGGTAGAACCTGTAGGATGGCACATTGCTTGCAGTTCACTGAGCCAGAAATGAGTTCATTCCCAGCTCAACACATGTGCAGTCCTGCCCCATACCCTTGCCTCCTTAAACAAAATGGCGGCCAATACAACTCTAGGGGGCAGACTGGGCTGTGAAATCCACCCTGTTCCTGCATAAGGTGAGGACCTTAACCACTGCGCCACTGCGCCACTGCGCCGCCCCCCCCCCCACACTTTTTTTTTAAATTGGTATTGGAAAGGGAAATTTACAGAGAGAAGGAAATATAGAAAGATCTTCAATCTGCTGGTTCATTCCCAAAATGGCCACAACAGCTAGAGCTGCACCAATCTGAAACCAAGAGCCAGGAACCTCCTCTAGATCTTCCATGTGGATGCAGGATCCCAAGGCTTTGGGCCATCCTCAACTGCTTTCCCAGACTACAAGTAGGGAGCTGGATGGGAAGTAGAGCTGCGGGGTCATGAACCAGCACCTGTATGGGATCCTGGCATGAGCAAAGTGAGAATCTAGCACTGAGCTATCATGCTGCGCCCAGCTTTGAGCTTCTTAAGCACTCAGTCTCACTCCTCAAAGGGTATTATAGGAACTTCTCTCATCTCTTCACTCTGCATGAAACAACTAGGTAAAGTCAATGGAACAGTTTTATTTTGTTGTTGTTTTGGCTATAGGCACTTATCATTTCCAAATATATTGAGCCACCTACTGCATATTTATTGAATGGCTAATATGAACCAGACACTTTGCTGATGGGACACTGGTTTGCAGAATTAGAGCTAGCCCTTGTCCTCAAGGAGTATACAGTTTTGTAAGTATAACAAGTTCTTGTGTGCATTACCAATGTGTTGACTGCAGAAGATGAAATTTGGAATTTCCACTACATAAGGGAAACCCTCAAAATGATAGTGATCTATGACAAAATGGGATCAAAACATAGCAATTTGTGACCATTAGCTAATAAACCATCCACTGCTACACCATTTAGAAATCCAGGTGACTCCCTCATCCCAATATTGCATGTTTAGAAGTTAGTAATTGCAAATGGGTAGCAGGCTTGTTAAACTTTGAATAAAAATTTGAGTTTCATGAAAGCTTTGAGATCAATAGGACTCAACCTTTCTAACTGCAGTGTATTTGAGGGTCATAATACACACTCAGTGGCACAATCCTGCCAATGATAGGGCTGATGTTTGGGAGGTGATGAAGATTTACATCGTCAGTGGGAGAGGCAAAAAGAAGCAGACACGCTTTTCTAAAGCCAGAGAGGACAATTGCTGAATAAAGAGAAACAAGAAAGTTTGCCTGAAGTCGCACGGGAATTGAGGCAAGATGTAAATTCTTAACACAATGTAATGTTTCTTGAAATGGTACCAAAATGCCAATTTCAATAAAACAAACCTGAGTTTTAGTATAAAAAGTTGTCTTGCAAAGTCTGTGTGCTAGAAAACAGGTTAGGGAGCCCACCCCAGAGAAGTTTCAAATCAATGAATAAAATTCAATAATCTCAGCTGTCTTTGAAGCTTTAGGTCAACACCAAGAATTGAGAGATGATGATAACAGCTGCAGGGACTAGTAAAGGATATACTCATTAAAAAAACTCGATTCCTTGATTTACAAAAGTTTTGACACCAAACTATGAGGTCATCCTACTCAAGAGCTCTCCAGATGTTTGTGGACACCAACTGGATACCATACAATTTCATCCAATTGTGACACTACTGAAAGTTAGCACAGGAGCTATAGGAAAAGTTCCAACAAGACTGGCCCCTTTCTGAAGCCAGTTCCAAAGACCAACTGCCGAAGATGGCCACACTTCTGCCCAATGTGGTCACAGATTGGTGATTCCCATGATCTCCTCCTCAGGTTGAATCATTTGTTTATAATGACTCACAGAACTCAAGAAAATATTTTCTTTTACTGGTTTATTATAAAGGCTGTGTGAAAGCATTCCAATGAATAACCAGCTGAAGAGGTATACAGGGCGGGGTCTAGAAGGGCCAGAGCACAGCAGCGTCTTTCCATGCGAAGTTGGGATGCCTCAGTTTCCGGGCATGCGGATGAGTTCACCCACCTGGAAGCTGACCAAACCCCATTGTTTAAGGATTTTTATGGAAGCTTCATCACGATCACACATGATTATTAACTCAAACTACAGCCCCTTCTTTTCCAGGCAAGGAGGCTGGGGTTGAAAGTTATGAGCTTCTTTTTAAATTTTTAAATTTTCTTTTAAATATTGTTTACATAGTTGAGAGGGATGCACACCCTTGAGGGCCTCTGATTAGGGAGGGGAGGTTCAGGTACCGAAGGTGGGTTGGACAAATGCTTCAGGTTGTTTTCTTTTTCTCCTGTGTCCTCAGGAAGGGATTATTCCTTGCTATCAAGCTATATCAGCACCCAGGGATGGGGGATGGTTATTTGATAACACTCTAGAGACCCTGATGTAGGGAATAATGTTCCGAGGCTGTTACTTGAGTGGTGCTAATAGTTCGGAGAAGTTGTTGGTTTTGTTGCTTCGGGGTTGAAAAAAAAAAAAAAAAAAAAACCTTTCTTAGGTCTATTGGTTGACAAAGTCTAAGTTGGTGCATCCACTTGCTGCCAAAGCATGGCCAGGAGAAATGTCCAGTCTGCCTGTTCTGCTTTCCACACCCAGATGAGACAGCTGCTGTCCTCTGCTGGCCTAGATGAGCTGACCATTGTGTTCTCTGTGTGCCTCTGGGTGAGCTGTCCACTCACAGGCATCAGCAACTGGGGAGGCCCAGTCCCAACACATGCACTCCAAGGTTGTACCACTCATCCTGAGATCTTTGCTGGGTCCAGTGGTCTAGTTGGGGGCTCCCCAAAGAAACCTTACCTGGGCTGATTTCAGACTTGACTCTTGTTTGTGTCAGCCAGTGTAGGGTCAGGTTCAGTCTGCAGCCTGGCATCAGCTAATGCACATACTGGTGGATGCTGTTTGGTCAGTTCCACCCAAACTGATGAGTGCTGCAGCCCTGCTCAGCCAGCCCACCACAGACACAGTCCTCACAAATACTATTGGGTGCTGCAGTGTAGCTGTGGAGACCCCCCGAAGTCCCCACTAGGCCTGCCTCCAGCCCTGACTTTTGTGTATTCTAGCCTCTGCTGTAGCCTAGCTCAGTTCAGCCCGTGGCCATCTGGCTATCATGCACATCCATGGGTGCTACAGCTTAGCTCGGCCTGACCTTCCCCAGCCCAGCAGAAAAGTCCCTAGAGTTCCCTCATGTATGGCAACAGGTACAGCTACCTTGTTCAACCTGGCCCTGCCCCTAACCCTAGTTCTTGTGCTCACCAGTGACAGATACAGCCTAACAGGGGAGTGGCCACAGTTCTGCCAGCAAGGCTTGTTCCCAGCCCCAGATCTTGTGCTTTTCAGGCGCACTATAGTCCAGCCTGGTATGACTTGCACCCAGTCCAGCCACTTGCCAGCTGGTGCTGACCTATACTCATTCTGTCTCTTGTATTCTCCAGCAGGAATGTCAACCTAGCAGAGCCTGGCCCACCACCTAACTAGCCTGCTCCCAGTCCCAGCTCTCATATTCACCAGTAAAAGCAGAAATCCAGCAAGGGAGTTCCTGAAGTTCTACTACCAGAATTGCTCCTATCCTGGGTCTTGCATGTGCAAGCAGGGGCTGTGGCCCAGGATGAGATGGCCCACAGGTAGTGTTGGTATTCACCAGCAGATGTCACAGCCTGGCTCAGCCCAGTTCAGCCCAGCCTGATCCAACAGCCAGCCACAGCAGCCTATCCCAACCTGGCCAATTCTGGCCCTCATGTGAATTCATGGGTGTTGCTGTCCACCTGACCTGGTCTGCGTCCTGTCCTTTACTCATGTCAGTGTGCGCTGTGGACTGACCCTGCCAAGCCCATCTCCAGACCTGACACACATGTATGCCAATGGGTGTTGGAGTCCAGCCAGGTCTAGCCTGCTCCCAGCCCCAGCTCTTGTGCTCACCAAATAGTGCTGCAGCCTAGCAGGAGAAGCCCCCACATTTCTCTACCAGGCCTGCTCCAAGCCCCAGATCCACATGTGCCAGCAGCTGATGCTACCCAGACTGCTGTAGCTGGCCCCAATTCCTGGCATGCACCAATGGCTACTACAGCCTTGCCCCACCTGGTCTGCCCAGAATCTGGCTCTTGCATATACCAGTGGGAGCTGGAGCCCAGTAGGGGAGTCTTCAGAGTTCCCCTACCAGGTGTGTACCTAGCCCAAGTTTTGTGCATACTGGTCATTGCTCCAACCCAGCCTGGCATGGCCCAACCACAGTCTGAGCTCTTACTGGTGGGGATTGTAGCCCAGTCCTTCCAGGTGTGGCCCACATCCTATCCTGGCTCTCTTGCATGTCAGCGGGTGCTAAACCTGGCCCCAAACCTGGCCCACACAAATGCTGGTGAGTGCTGGGCCCCAGCCCCAGCTATTGCATCTCCAACAGGAGCTATGGACTAGTAGGGGAATTCCCCAAGTTCCCTGTGAAGCCTGCTCCTAGTCCCAGTCTCCTGTGTGCCAGCAGGAAAGGTGATCATGCCTGGCACAGTGTGCTCTGTCTTGACCCTAGCATGTTACAGCCTGGCTCTGTCCAGCTTCCTTCCAACCCCAGCTCCCAGGAGTATCAGGTGGGTTCCTGTAAGGTGATTTTCTGTGGTCCAGCCTGGCTTGGCCTGTCACATCTCCCAGCTCACCACACTGCACACCAGCAGGTGCTGCAGTCTCACAGAAGTGAGCCCAAAATTCCCTTAGAGTATATGTCTCCAGGTCTGGTTCTCTTGCATTCTTGTGGGTGCTGAGGCCCAGCCTAATATGCGCCCCCCCAACCCTTATCCTGACCCTCACGAACGGGTAATGTGATCTAAACCAGAGAGGCATGCCCTCCAGCTCCAGTTTTTGTATTTCCCGTTGGGCAGCAGAAGATGCTCTTTAGCCCAGCCTTATCTCCCACGTGGGCGTGTGCTTAGGCTTGACACGGACATGCCTTCCAATTTCCCTCCTCTAAACCACTCCATCTTAGCTCCCTCACTCACCTGTGAGGGCAGTGGTCTGCTGTGTGGAAGACCCCAGAAGGCATTCCACCCCTTCAAACATGCTCTTAACTGCTCCCACTCCAATACATTCCCAGACCCTCTTCCCTGGGCAATCTGTACATTTTTCCCTTTGCCTGGGGGCTGACGTGCCATCTTCTGGCCTGGAGTTCCCTGCCTTCCCCACTTACCCTTTTTCTTTCTTTTTTCTTTTCTCTTTTCTTTCAGAATAAACAACTGTACTGCCACACAGCTGTAGCGAAAGTTATGCACTTCCAGGGCCCGGCATGGTAGCCTAGTGGCTAAAGTCCTCGCCTTACACGCACTGGGACCCCATAGGGAGGCTGGTTCTAATCCCAGCGGCTCCAATTTCCATCCAGCTCCCTGCTTTTGGCCCAGAAAAACAGCTGAGGACAGCCCAAAGCCTTGGGACCCTGCATCTGTGTGGGAGACCTGGAAGAGGTTCCAGGCTCCTGGCTTTGGATTGGCGCAGCTCCAGGCATTGTGGCCACTTGGGGAGTGAATCATTGGACAGAAGATCTTCCTCTCTGTCTCTCCTCCTCTCTGTAAATCTGCCTTTCCAATATAAATAAATAAATAAATCTTAAAAAAAATACATAGAAAGTTATGAGCTTCCATGGTCATTTTGGCGAACATCCCTTTTCCTGAAGCTTTTCAGGAGCCCATCGCCTAGCATGATAGACCAAATGATGCTCTGTGCACCCACACAATTCCAAAGGGTTTAGGAGCTTGGTATTAAGACCCTTCTAACCCCTCCATCACTCAGGAAATTATAAGCACCTTAGGAGTTCTGTCAGGAGCTAGAAGGTATGACTGAGTATGTATTTTGTTTTTAGAATTATGTTTGAAATGCAGACAGAGGGAGGGAGATCTTCCATCTGCAGATTCACTCCCCAAATAGCTGAAACAGGATAGGCTGGGCCCGGCTGAAGCTGTAAGCCTCCAATTTTAGGTCTCCCAGTTGGGTGTTGTGGTCCAGGCACTTGGGTCAACTTCTGCTGCCTTCTGAGGCCATTAGCAGGGAACAGCCAGAGGCATACCAACACTCATGTGAGATGCAGTGACTTAAACCACTGTGCCCCAATGCCAGCCCGGACTATGTATGTATTATGTTACAGTCAGTTTAAAGAAAGGCACCAGGGCAAATGTTTTAACTAATGGACAGTTTTCAGAACACCAGAGTATATCCCATTTAGTCTGCTGCTTTTGAGTAGAGGGAGAAAAGCAAATGGATTAGGATTCAGGAAAGTTAGATTTTGGATTGACTGTTTCTTTAGCTCTGGTGCTTTCTAATCTGTAAAATGGGGATAATTCCTGCCATTTCAAAGGCTATGTTTGGGAATGGACAGAAAAACAGACAGTGAAGTTTCAGAACTTAATTGTAGTAGAACCCATGTCTCCTATAATCAAGTCATTACTTTTTTTTAAAGATTTATTTATTTTATTGGAAAGGCAGATGTACAGAGAGGAGAGACAGAGAGGAAGATGTTCCGTCCCATGATTCACTCCCCAAGTGGCTGCAATGGCCGGTGCTGCACCGATCCGAAGCCAGGAGCCAGGAACTTCTCTCTGGGTCTTCCATGTGGGTGCAGTATCCCAAAGCTTTGTGCTGTCCTCGCCTGCTTTCCCAGGCCACAAGCAGGGAGCTAGATGGGAAGTGGAGCAGCCGGGATTAGAACCAGCACCCATAAGGGATTCCGGTGCGTTCAAGGTGAGGACCTTAAACATTACGCTGTCGCGCTGGGCCCTCAATTCATTATTTTTTCTTCCTCGTCAACTGCTGCTTGCCATTTTGGGGTGATCCCAGATTTTTGAGTATTTAGCAATAGCTATGTATGATATCCCAGAAAAACACACATACAAATGTCTACATTGAATTTTGGACAGACTGGCCTGATGCTATGGCCCAGCAAGCTAAGTCACTGCCTGAAAGTAGGATATTTCATGTGGGCACAGGTTCAAGTCCTGGCTATTCCACTTCCAATCCAGCTTCATGTTAATGTACCTGGGAAATCAGTGGAGGATGAGCCAAGTGCGTGGGCTCCGGCACCCACAAGGCAAGACCAGGCTCCTGACTTTGGGCTGGCCTAGCTTTGGCTGTTGAAGGCATCTGGGAAGTGAGCCAGCAAATAGATCTGTCTCTTTGCCGTCCAGATAAAAATAAAATTTAAGAAAGAACTCTCAAACTGTATCAGACTTGCTGAATGATTTGAGGGCTCAGTAGTGAAACAGAATATGGAAACCAAAAACAGCAGACAGCCATGGAGGCATCTCATGGTAATGGGTGTGCCTGAGAAACTGGGAAATCAAAACTTTGGGGACATACTGACAGGTAAAAGAGGGTGCAATAACATACAATGAATCTAGAATCCATAGAACCTTACTGAAACTGTAGATTCTGCAGACACTAAAAAATGTAATTTCTCCCACTGCTTTCCTAAACCAAATTCTTCCATTTTGTATTTTCAGTTGTGCTTTGTAACTAACTTTTTTTTTTTTGAGTCCTTTTGGAAATAAATGTAAAACCTGCTGACGGGCCCAGCGCGGTGGCGCAAGTGGTTAAAGGTCCTCGCCTTGCACGCCCGGGATCCCATATGGGCGCCGGTTCTAATCCCGGCAGCCCCGCTTCCCTTCCAGCTCCCTGCCTGTGGCCCGGGAAAGCAGTCGAGGACGGCCCAAAGCTTTGGGACCCTGCACCCGTGTGGGAAACCCGGAAGAGGCTCCTGGCTTCGGATCGGCATGGTATCGGCCCGTTGTGCTCACTTGGGGAGTGAATCATCGGACGGAAGATCTTCCTCTCTGTCTCTCCTCTCTCTGTATATCCGCCTTTCCAATAAAAAAATAATAAAAATAAATCTTTTAAAAAAAACAAACAAAAAAAAAAACCTGCTGACCTTAACTCATCTTCATCTCTATCAGGTTTCCTGTCCGAACAGGTAACACTTTGATCAATAGCTAAATCTATTAATATTCTTATTTTACATGAACTAGAACTAGTAATTTAAATATCACATCATTTCACTTGAAATGACAAAAGCCTATAAATTATCTGAGGTTTGGAGCCATTTGTACTGCTTATTGAATAACACTGAAGAACCAGAATGGGTTTTTACCCACCCTGCAAGCCTGTTGCTTCAGATAATACACTCCATACCCTCAGTCCTAACAGACTCTATTAGACAAAAATCCAGGCTGATTTCACTTAACACTGGAAACAATTTCTCCACCATCATTTCTCTTGCTAGAATTGCATTTTATTCCATACGATTTTATGAGCAGTGTTTAAATAAAGATGAACACTCAGTATACTGATGTCGGGGCCAGCACTTGGCTTAGTGTCTCAGATGCTCATTAGGGCAGCCATATCTCACACTGGGTACCTGCTTTCGCTAGCTGACTCTGCTCCCAACTGCAGCTTCCTGCTAGTGTGAGCTCTAGGAGGCAGCTGTGATCACTGAACTAACTTGATTTCTGTCATGCACGTAAGAGACCTGGCTTGATTTTCCCCTTCCTTGCTTCAGCCTACCCGGCTCTCAGGTTTTGCTGCCATTTGGGAAAGCAAGCAGGGGTTGGAAACTTTCTCTCACATAAAGGCAAACTGAAGAAAGACTCTGGGCCCAGTGTAGTGGGTAAAACCGTGGCTTGTCATGCTGCCATGCTCTGTGAGTGACGCCTCCTGTCTAGATCACTTCACTTAGAATCCAGCTCCCTGCTAACATCCTAGGAAAGAGTGGAGCGTGACGTCTCAAGTGTCTGGATTTCTGCATCCATGTGGGAGACCTGGATGAAGTTCCTGGCTCCAGGCTTTGGCCTGGTCTAGCATGGGCCATGTGGCTATCTAGGGAATAAGCCAGTGGATGGATGATTTCGGACTCTCCCTCTCTGTATTATTATTGGAAGAATTATTCCATTACAGAAGAGATTCTTTTTAGAAAAGGATTCAGACATTTAAGTAAAAAGAGTGCATATTGGTAACACAATTCATCCTTACAAATCTGATTTTAGCTACTAGGCGTTAGTCTTTGACCCAAACTTAATACAAATTTGCAGGTTCACCTCGATGCGCTTATTTCAACCAACACTGGCAGTGTAAAATTCAAATGAGAAAATAACTTAAAGACTTAATTGAGATTCATCAACTTTTATGATTGGAAATCACTTAAGATGTTTCCCTAAATTGAGCTCAAATCTACACTTATTAATTTCATTTTACTGTAATTAGCAATTCGGAATACTATTTTTAGATTGTAGTTGCAGTTCAAATTCAACTGATTTGATTGACTTTAGAATAAAAAAACCTAGGGAAGGTAAGGAGTTTGCTTTGCACGTGCTGGGGTCCCATATGGGTGCCGGTTCTAATCCCGGCAGCTCCACTTCCCATCTAGCTCCTTGCCTGTGGTCTGAGAAGGCAGTCGAGGATGGCCCAAAGCCTTGGGACCCTGCACCTGTGTGGGACACCAGGAAGAGGCTCCAGGCTCCAGGCTTTGGACTGGCTCAGCTCCAGCTATTGCACTCACTTGGAGAGTGAATCATTGGATGAAAGACCTTCCTCTCTGTCTCTCCTTCTCTGTATATCTGATTTTCCAATAAAAATAAAATAAACATTCAAAAAAAGAGTAAAAGAACATGAGAAATGTTTTCACTAAGAATTTTAAGGTGTAGGGCCTGGCGGTGTGGCCTAGCAGCTAAAGTCCTCGCCTTGAACGCACCTGGGATCCCATATGGCCACCGGTTCTAATCCCGGCAGCTCCACTTCCCATCCAGCTCTCTGCTTGTGACCTGGGAAAGCAGTCGAGGATGGCCCAAAGGCTTGGGACCCTGCATCTATGTGGGAGACCCGGAAGAAGTTCCTGGCTCCTGGCATAGCATCGGCCGTTGAGCTCACCTGGGGAGTGAATCATTGGATGGAAGATCTTCCTCTCTGTCTCTCCTCCTCTCTGTATGTGACTTTCCAATAAATAAATAAATCTTTTAAAAAAAAATTGTAAGGTGTAAGTGAGTGACTGATTTCAAAGATAATTGGGGACCAACACCATGGCATAGTACTGCCTCTGCCTGAAATGTTGGCATCCAATATTGGTGCTGCTTTGAATCCTGGCTGACGCATTTCTGATCCAGCTCCCTCTACTGTGCCTGGAAATGCAGAGGAAAGTGGCCCAAGTCCTTGTGCCCCTGCACCAATGAGGGAGACGCAGAACAAACTCGAGGCTCCTAGCTTTGAACTACTATAACTTCAGCCACTGGGGTCATTGGGGAGTGAACCAGTGGATGGATGATCTCTGTCTCTCCTTCTCTCTGTAAATCTGCCTTTAAAATAAACAAAAAAACCCCACTTTTTTTGAAAGAAAATTTGGGAGATTCTTTCAATATTTTTTTTTGCTGTCTTTTTTCCCCTGTATTTTTATTTTTAATTTATGATACCATTCCATAGGCTCTGGGATTTCCCTTACCCGCTCCCTAAATTTTCTCCCTCCCCAACTGATTTCTCCGATATTATTACAATAGTAATTTTTAAACCTTCTTTAATAGGAATCAAAATACATTTCTGTTACATATAATTTTAACCAGCATAACATTTTTTTTTCAGTACAGGATGATCTAACATAGATAACTTCAAAGCTTCCTTTTCAAAAACAATGTTTTGTATTAGAGAGACAAGTCATCAGTAAGATACATGGCTCCACAAGCTATTCGTTTTCTTATTTTAGAGTATGTTCTCTCGTTTAAAATTTGATCCATTCATACATAAACTCACTCCTGTCACAAAAGTCAATTAAATGTTACAATTCCAAAAAAGACCCAGCAATCAGAAATATCTGGTGTGGGCCTCTGAGTGAACTTGAGAAACAAGTCAGGACGTTTCAAGTGTGTGTGGAGGAACATACTGAATCCACCCAGAGCCATGCGGTGGGACACGGGGCCTGCTGCTCTGGAGGCTGTCCGCTTCCCAGGGGCATGGCAAGTACACAGGGAGGTGTGAAAAGCTGCAGCAGGCGCAGAACCACTTGGTCCAAATAAATCAAGATTTAATACAGAATAATACACAATAGTCTTGACAGTTATTAAATGCCTGGGAGGCAAGGTGTACATGTAAAACAGGCGCCTCAGCAGGAATATCAGGCAACATGTTCACATGGACTTAAAAGATGAGAAAACGTCACAATTCACAGAGCATACCTGATGCACAAGGGTGTAAGTTTCCAGGACATTGGGGACAACAGAGCCAACATACAGAGGAAGGATAAATGCCAGCTGCTTAATCTTCCACCATTCTCTTGAGGATTAAACCCAGGCCGCCCTTGGCCACTTGCAGGGGTGTCTTCTCTTCTTTATTCTCAATGTAAATGCTCGCTCCTTGGGACACCAACAGTTTTGCCTCTTCCACTCTCTCCTCATCACAGGCTAAGTGTCTGAAATCAGGGATCACAACAAACTGTCAGTCCTACCAGGTCTACATGATGGATGGGTAGGCTCTGCTACCAGGTGCTCTAAACTGCATCTTGTTAGAAAGCGATAATACTGCAAAGTTATTCTATCAGAAAACCAATGCATATGGAAAATACTTAATACCACATCGTAAATCAAAACTTAAGGAATAATGTGGCTTAAGGAATAATGTCCTTATTTTAAGGAGATTATTTTCAAGTCATCCTAAACATTTCCCAGAATGATTCAAGATTAGAATTTAGAAAAGCCTCAATTTATAACTTGGTTATATCAATTCACATAACCTAAATTTGAGAAACATAGTTCATAATTTTTCATCTCAGCTGATTCATACACCCATCTCTCCCATGCTAGCAAGGCTCTGTGTGTTGGGTAAGAGGTTAAAGTCCTTCCTTCTGATGATATGGCTGAGCAGTAAACTGAACAGGGAGGAAAATCAACTTTCTGCCAGGCTCTGCAGAATTTGCCAGGCTGGGTAGTAGGCACTTTACATGTTATTTTACTTGAGGAAGCAGTTATGATCCTTATATTTCATATGAGGAAATGAAGATTCAAGAAGGCCAAGTAAATGCCCTGCACTACTTATATAAATATTTAAGACGGTTGGTAAGTGGCAAAGATTGGATCCGGGCAAGAACAATCAGGTATTCCTAAACCCTCTGCTGGTCCCATGACCTTCTACTGTCTGACTCCAAGACACCCACTAGACCTTCCTACCTTTCTGCAAAAATGTATGGAGCAAAGCTAGAACACGCAGGTGTCTCTGAAAAAAACACGCAGAATGACAGGATAACAAATTGTAAAGCAAGATTAAAAAAAAAAAAAACCCAACACTTAAAAAAAAAGCTGGCTTAAAGTCAAACAGAAAAAAGCTGAACTTTAAGTACTGTGGCAGAAAATATCAAGGGAGACTGGGGCTTCCTGCATGTCATACACATCAAATGTCAGTAGACTTAAACACAGAACAATAACAATCACCCATGAACAAAACTAATGAGACGTTAAGCAAAACTTGCAATAAAATATGAGTGAATTTTAACTAATTTCAGGGTGAAGAAGAGTTTTCCAGATATGAGCAAAGATGAATACTTTTGACAACACAGTAATTCAAACTTTTGTTATTTTTTTTTAAATAAGACAAACTGGGAGAAATATTTTTAACTAATATGGCAGAAAGTTAACATTCTTATTATATAAGATCAAAACCCAGTAAAAACAAATTAATTCTCAAAAAAAAACAGAAACAGTTACAAAAATTGGTTAGAGATGTCATTAGCCATAGGTGTAAAAAAATACTCAACTTTACAGTTGAGAAAAATCTGAATTACGACTGTGAAATATCATTTCTCACATAACAAAAGTGGCATGGGAGGTGCTGGGGAATGACAAAAAGGTACATTTCAATGGCTGTTGGAAGGGGAGGGTACAAAGCTGCAACTCCTCTGGAAGCAATCTGACAATATACAGCAATATTCTTAAAATGTGGTTGTTTTTTTCCCTAAACTTGGCAATTCAACTTCTGAGAGCCTTATAGTAAGGTAATAAGAATCAGCAATACGGACAAAGGATTTTGTACAAAGTTGGACAATGTGGCATTGCTTACGCTGGGAAACTAAAGAAAAAAAAAAGTTTCAAATAAATTTTAGTAGAAAAGACTAAGTTATGGCATTTCCATGAAAGGATAATATAGATTAGCCATTACAAATATTTTCAACATTTAATGGCCTTGGAAAAGGTTCCCAGTGTACTAGGAGGTGCAAAGAACAAGATGTAAAACTAAGTGTGTAATGTGACCTCCATGTTGCTCTGGCCCATTTACATGTGTAAATCCACATCCCTGCATATGGAAGACTGGGAGGAAATACTCACAGATATCATCAGTGGGTATTTTTGAGTGGGAAGGTGATATACAGGTTTTATTTTCCAGCCCTGTTTTTGTGCGCTTTAAAAGTATTTTGCCAGTACCAAGTAGTGCATTTATAAGCAGAGTAAGAAAAGAAAGGATGTGTAAGAATTATTGCAAGAGGGCAAATGACAGAAAGAACACAAATGATTGCTGCTTGTCACTTACAGAGGAGTATTACCCTCAGTGTCTTGGATGTTTGTGGATGCTTGGTAGTACAGAAGGATATGAATCATCCTCAAGTTACCCTTGGCTGCTGCTCGGTGCATTGAAGTCGCTTCATAATGGTCCTTAGCATCGGGATTAGCGCCACCTTCCAGTAACATGACAGCAATCTGCAAAGAGAAAAACAAAACCCGCACAGATCCACTCGTGTCGTGGGTCCACGTTTGGAACTCCACAGAAGCAGCCCAGGGATGGAACCATACGGACCTCATGTCTGTTCTTGGAAGCTGCGTAATGTAGGGGGGTGCAGCCATTCTGATTGACGGCATTCACCTGTGCTCCCTTTGCCAGCAGGGCTCTGACAATCTCATCCCGGCCAGCAGAAGCAGCAATGTGAAGCGGAGACCAACCTGCCTGTAAGAGAGGTGGGAGTGCAAAGAGCAGTGAGATGGCAGTAGGAACAGGAAGGTAGGACTGTGTGCAAATGGTTTTCGAAAGGTAGCTTTTAAAAATGAAATTCCTTTTTTTTCTTCAGTGTGTGAAATAAGATTCATTTCAGAGAGAGAATCTCCTGCCCTAGCAACAGAAGGAGGCTCCAAAGTAGTAAACAGCCCAGAAATTCCTTTTTTCCCTCCTTACTAAGCACTGTGGGAAGTTGGAAAACCACCTGTTAAAAAAAAAAAAAAAGGAAAAAACATTCCGTAACTCTGAACCTAACTGATGCATAAATCTAATTCTGATCTATATGCATTTTATACCATATTAGATCCTTAAGACAAAATTAGGATCAATCACATGGCATCCTGTGAAGATGTACCATCTTTAACTCAGCCACAAATAAAAATTAAGGGGTTAGTATTGTGGTACAGTGGGTTATGTCCCTGCCTGTGACACTGGCAACCCAAAACCAGTGTCAGTTCAAACCCAGCTGCTCCACTTCTGATCCAGCTTCCTGCTTATATACATGGGAAGGCAGTGGAAGGTGGCCTGAGCACCTGGGCCCCTGCCATCCATGTCGGAGATCCAGATGGGGCTCCTGGCTTCAGCCTGGCCTACCCTCAGCCTAGTCATTAGGGGAGTGAACCGCTAGATGGAAGACGTCTTTGTCTTTCTATCTCACCCCTCTGTTACACTGTTTTTCAAAAATATTTTTAAGAATTAATGGGCCTCCTCAGTATCTCAGATGGAGCAGTGGACAGCACATCCAGGTGCATGTGGAGGAGATGGCTGTCCATTGGAGCCTGTGGAGGATATCTGTTACCATAACAGAGGACGGAGGACAGAACAAATCAATCAACTACCCCAATCAAGAGCTGACAGTGAATATCTGTGCAAAGACTCTAAGGTGGACTATGTCAGCCAGTGGATTCTGGAGAGATTTCATCGTGCTTGGAATGGCGAGATAGGCAGCAATTCAGAATTGTTGAACTATCAAAACCACTTGGACAATGGCCTCGGAGCATGCCCCACATGGAGGACCCTGGGATGGGTGGGAAGCTTGGTGGGGTTTCTCCCTTTACCTTCCCCCTTTTTCCAAGAAGAAAAAAAGAGAATGTGGAAACAACGGTCTTACCTACTTTCCTATAGCCCCTGACCCTTTATTTCCTAATCAACTAAGTAAAGATCAGAATAAAATAAGAAAAAAGAATTAAAAAAATAAAAGCAAGTAAGATCAAGACCAGAAGATATAAAATTTTGTGAGCTTCATTTTCTAGAATTTCCGCTTATTGTGCTGTATTTGTACGTGTCATTCTCATGAATTATACCTTTATTGGTTGCCTGTTATTTTAAAGTTTTTATTAGCTTGAAAGGTAGAGAAACAGATAGACATTGAGATTTTTCTCTCTATTGTTTCTCTCAAATGGCCACAGCAGCCAGGGCTGGGTCTGATCGACACCAGGAGGCCAGCATTCAATCTGGGTATCACATGTTTGTAACAGGGACTGTAGTGCTAGAGTCATCACCTCCTGCTTCCCAGGGTATGCATCAGCAAGAAGCTGGAACTGGAATTGGAGCCAAGACACAGACTCTGACACTCTGCTACAGGAAGTGGATGTTCCCAGTGGCCTTTAACTGCTGTGCTAAATGTACATCTTTGGTTGCACATTGCTTTATCATACGGGTCTTCCGTACTACATTCTAGTATTTCCCCAATTTTTATTATTTTGCTATTAGTAATATCAGCATCCTAGAAGAGGAATTTTTGCCTACCAAAAAAGAGTCCCATTCTTATTTTTCACAAGTATAATCCTAAAACCAGCCACAACATTGCCAAAAAAACCTCTCTATAGCAAAAAAAGACATTGAGGTCCTCATTACTCATACAATCTTTACCAAAAAAAAAAAAAAAAAAGCCATATACTAAAAAGGAGCTTGCAGTCTTTGAAGTTAACCACAATAAGCCCTAAGCTGTACACTTACCTTAAATCACAATGTACGAGCGGCAAAATGAGCACTGCAGCATAATGCAATCATTAGCCTCACGCTTCATCACCAGGGCCACAGTGGAATTTCCTAGTCATAAAGGTTACAGCTTTGTTTATGAGCTTAATACTCAGGCTTCTATAAACAGCAGTCTGGAGCCTAGAGATAAGTGGGAATTTATCGACGCTGCGTACTACTCACATCATCTTTATCATTCACCGGCACTCCAAGTTGCAGCAAGAATTCAACAATTTCTGTGTGTCCAGCTGAACATGCCCAGTGCAATGCAGTTCTGCTATCCTATAAGGGAAACCAAGAAGCAATAAAGCAACCTTCTTGAGGAGGAATAGAAGCAGAAAAGCAGAGAAAGATAACACCGGTGTTTGAAAACAAGAAATGGAGACCCCTGGATCCTCAGGTGAGTAATCTTCAGCCATATTGCTTACCAGAATAAGAGAGGTGAAGGCTTTAGTAACACGGGATGAATGACACTGAAGAACCTAACTCGTTTGGGACAGAATATGCTGATGAAAACAGTATAGCAAGAAACTGAATTCAAAGATTTGGGAGAGTTTGGGCTGTTTGCATTATTTCTGCATATTCCTGTCAGGCATCTGTGCCAGGCTTTTGATATACATTATCTCAGCTCATCCTCACCTTGCTTTACAGTGGCTATTAGCTTCATTTTTACAAATAAGGAAACAGACTGCTCAGGGTCAGCAGCACTTTCAGGGTTACATGGACAACCCCTGTCCGAGTCTGATGTCTACAAGGACACTGGCCTCAAGTTAGACACTGTAGAAAGAACGCATGAATCTTGTGGGGGAAGAAATAATCATAAGTCTAATTGCTATTGTAATCTTATATGTATATATAATATATATGATTATATATTATATTACATGCAGAATTCCAGGCAATGACATTCCTTTTTGTGCAAAATGATAAACTAAGAGGTAGGTCCTATTTTCTCAAAGGCAGTGATGGGTCTGTTTTAATGAGCCTCGTGTAACAAAATCATCTTACATTTTATTGTTAAAAATTTTTTTAACACATATAAAAGCAGAAGCAATCTAACTGAAACTTACACACCTAGTACTAGATTTAACAGTAGACAGTAGATTTTCTACAGCATTTGTTTCACCTAATTTTTTTCTCCTTGCTGAGGATTTTTTTTTAATCCTAAATATCATGACTTTTCATCCTCAATTTTTTTCAGTATCTAAAACACAAGGAAACTTTCTTATATGACCATGAGAGTGCTATCACACCTATAAAAATGAACACTCCTTCATAGTATCTAATATTCATTCTGTATTCAGGTTTTCCTAACTTTCCAGTAAATGTCCTTCAGCAATTGGTTTAAATCGGGATCCACACAAACGGCGCCGAGTTCATCTGCTTGGGATCCTTAGCCTCTTGATGCTGAAGAAGTTCCTTACATTATTATTTTTTTTTCTGCCCTTGCCTTCACTGAACCCCGGTTATCTTTTCATGGAGTGTTATTAAATCTTAATATGAATTTTTATATCAACTTTAAATTACTAAATAGTATTAGTCCAGACGAGATCGGGCGCGTTCAGGGTGGTACGGCCGTAGACAATAGACCAGAAGAAAGGAAACTAGAAACTTACAAGGCAATTTTTGGATGGAGTAGTGAAGGAAAGTGCCAGAAAAAAAAAAAAAAAGTTTATAGATTCAAATTCTATTACAAAAAAAGACCCAAAAGGAAGATAGGGAATGACAGGGCAGTATCTTGCTAGTGCTTGCAACAGTGCCTGTCAAACAGAACGCCACGTATAAACACGTGCAGCTTTCCCGACGGCACCGTCAGTCTTTCCAGAGACTCACAGTAGAGGCTTGCGGGTCCTCCCCAAGGGCCATTGAGTGTCCTCCATGTCTGTCCTGCTCCTTTCCCAGGGAGATCCCTGTCATCTGCCAGGGTCTAACTGACCTGCTCTCCTTTGCAAAATATTTTCCAGGGACCCCATCCCTAGTTCTCAAAGTCCCATGTAAACTTCCCTCTTGAATATTTAGTACAATCTTGAATCGGACCTTTGTTTTTGTGATTATTCTATTACTATCTGCTTTATCCACCTGACACTAGCCTCGGCTCCGAGCAAATTGCTCGGCACAAAAGAGGCATTCTGTTACACGTGTTTGGTTGAATGTAATTGCTAGTAAAGGTATTGGTACAAAAAACTTTTCCTTTATGGCTATCTCAAAACCTAGGCATTTCCGGAAAACGCGATAGGCATCTCACAGCCAAAATCCAGCAAGTTAAGCTCCAAGCCAAAATAATAATAATAATAACAACAATAATAAAAATAATAAGGGAGGTCTGAAGGACTCGGCATCTGCAGCCGGATCACGAGTCCTGGGATGCCCCTGGGGTATTTGACAGGGCGCCGGGGGCGGGGATCCGCCGTTTACAGACTCGGCCTCCACGGGGGGCCGCGCCCGGAAAGCCACGTCGGGCTTCACCGGCGCCGCCTCACGCGGACAGGCCCTAGAGCTCCATTACCTGGTCGGTTCTAGTAGCCAAGGATTTATCGGCCAGGATGCTCTCCCTCAGCTCCTCCAGCTTCCCAGTGTAGGCCAGGTTGCAGACCATTAGGTTAGACACACACCCCTCCATTTCGCTTTCTCAGGATCTCCGCGAAGCGCCAGGAACGTCCACCTCACGTCGCTGGCGCCGCTTGCCGGTCAAAGGAACCAGTAGAGTCCCACCAATCACAGACCTTCCTCATCCCCTTGTTTCTTTTCCCATCCCGTGGTGCCTCTGGGAGTTGCAGTTTAAGGGCAGTTCCGGGCAGGGAGGCGCCTTTGCCGCCCTCAGTGACTCTCCTCTTAGCAGAACGGAACTACAAGTCCCAGGGTCCCTTGCGACCGCCGTAGTCAAGTTGCCGGTGGAATTGGCCCAGGATGACAGCTGAAGAATGGAGTCAGGTACGGGGAGCGGCTTCGTGTGGACTCCTTTAGAAGAGTCGGGGTGGGTGGTCGCTGTTGGGCCATTGAGTCGGCTAGGTGAAACGGGTGGGCGGGTGGCGCAGGAGAGTTACGGGAGCCTCAAGGTCCTATCCCTCTCGGGGCCTTGACCTGCTGTAGCAGGCGGAAGGGACAACAGTTGGAGCTGAGTCCTGCCGCCAGAGCTCGAACCGGCGACTGTAGCTACTCTCCCCCTCCCTGCCACCGCCCAGAGAGTAGAAAGAAGTAGGGGTTTGCGACTCTGATATCTCGGGCTGCGTGGCATCAGGGCGCAGTTATGCTACAGCTGTGATAGCATATGACACCATACCGATGTGCCAGGATGATGCCAAAGGCGGGGTGTGATGCCGCGGGAGCTACTTGATAGCTAAGAGGCTTCAGTGAGTCCCCAGCCTGGGCACATCACAAACTTGCTGAGGGTCATTTTAGGGATACCGTGTTGCTTTGGTGTTGGCGGTTTAAGATCACAATAATGACGATGCCATCGAGGCTTTGCTAGGACTCTTAGGTTAATAGTGCTTCTTTTTATGGAAATGGCAAATAGTACTGCAGCAGAAGAGGTGGAGGGCTTAGCCTTTGTGAAACATATTCAGAAGGGCAGTATACCAAGAGCTAGGTCGTGATAAGAACACATTTGAGGAAGAAATGTTTATGTTTATCCCGTTGCAATGTAGAAGAGAACTTGGCATGTTTCCTGTAAAGAGCCAGACAGTGAATGTTTTAAACTTTGCAGGCCAAAAGGCAAAACTGAGGATATTTTTAGGTACTTACAGAAGAAGAGAGGAAAAAAAAATTCAGAAAATGTGCATTGATGAAATTCAAAGTATAATTAATGAGTGCTTTCTTGTAATTATTGAACTACTGAGTTATTAGTATTGCTAGTATAAATAGTTGTAATAATTATTAAAATTATTAGTGTAAGTAGTCGTTTCTTTTTGCTTAATTGGAGCTCAAAGCTACTGCTCTGTTATCCAAATCGATTCAAAATGTTCACCGAGTAATGCTGATGTGTAATGAGATTTTATCCATTTTGTGTTTGAAAATGCATTTTCGTGCAGAGACATACTGCAAAAATACTGATATCTTCTGACTATTTTTAAATTACTTAAATAACTTTTTAAAAATCTGTAATAGTTTTAGCTATAGAAAAGTTATAAAGCACAGAATTCCTGTATATTGTTTGCCCAGTTTCCCCTATTGTTTTTCTCTATGTTAGTAGCTTTATTGAGTTAAATTTCAATAACTGAATGTTTTTTACTAACTTTACAGAGTTACACTGTCAACACCATAAGTCAGTTTTATAACATTTTCATCTTCCCAGCAAGATCTTTTATGACCAACTTCCACTGCTGGTCCTTGTCTGCCATCTACTCTTTTGTCTATAAATTTGCCTATTGTGTTCCTTTCATGTAATTGAAATCTCTGTGATCTCTGGTGTTTGACTTCTTCCATTTCCCTTGATATTGCAGCATGTGAGTATTTCCTTATTTTTATTGTCACAGATTTATTCCACTTTGTGTAAGTAGTGTGGTTTTTGACTGTTCATCTGGCAGCAAACATCGTTTGCAGGTTTTTGGTTGTCATGAGTAATGGTGCCAACAGCATGGGTGTGGAGGTCTGACTGGATATATTTTTCTTTCTCTTTGATAGGTTCCTAAGGATTGTGTTACTAGGTCAAAGGGGAACTTTAAGCTTAAGATTTAATGTATTGCAAAACTGTTTTCCAAAATAGCAACATCATTTTAAAAAAAGATTTATTTTATTTTTATTGCAAAATCAGATATACAGAGAGGAGCAGAGACAAAGAGGAAGATCTTTTGTCTGATGATTTACTTCCCAAGTGACCACAACAGCCGGTGCTGTGCTGGTCCAAAGCCAGGAGCCAAGAGCTCTTCCAGGTCTCCCACACAGGTGCAGGGTCCCAAAGCTTTGGGCCATCCCCGACTGCCTCCCCAGGCCACAAGCAGGGAGCTGGATGGGAAGTGGAGCTGCCGGGATTAGAACCAGCGCCCAAATGGGATCCCAGGTGTTCAAGGTGAGGACTTTAGTGGCTAGGCCACCGCGTAGGGCCCACGATTTTGTTTTTTCACTAGCAATGTATAAGAGTTCCTGTTTCTGCATATCCTTGCCAACACTTTTATAGAGTGTTTTTTCTTGTAGTCAGCCTAAGTAGGTGAGAAATTACATCTCAGTATGTTAGAGAGGGGAAGATAGAGATAGATAAAGAGAGAGAAAAATTTTCTGCCCATTGGTTTTCTCTCTAAATGCCTGTGTCAGTCAGGGATGGGCCAGACTGAAGCTGGGAGGCAGAAACTAAATGTACGAGTGTAAGTGGTGGAAATGCGGCCTTAGCAGCTGCCTGTCGGGGTGTGCATTAGAAGGAAAATGGAACGCACAGTGCAGCTGGGACTCAGTTCCAATCATAGGTTGGAATGTGATGTGGGCATCCTACGTGGAACAGTGACCACTGTGTCAAATGCCTTACCCTCACTGCACTTCCATGTGATGTTTCCTTAGTGACTCATGGTGCTGAGCTTTGTTCATGTGTTCATTAACCATTCAAATTCCTTCCTATGTGAAATGTCTTTACTATCTTTTCCCCATTTTTAAATTGGAAGAGTCCTCTTCTTATTGTTGAAATTATAAGAATTCTTTCTGTAAAAGATATTATTATTTTTTAATTTGAAAGGCAGAATTATTGTAAGAGAGAAACACACAGAGACTTTCCATCTGCTAGTTTACTATGCAAATAGCTACAATGGGCAGAGCTGGGCTGGTCTGAAGCCAGGAGACAGGAGCTTCATCCAGACCTCCCATGTGGATGCGGGGGCTCAAGCACTTGAACCCTCTTCCAGTGCTTTCCCAGGCCATGAGTAGGGAGCTGGGTTAGAAGTGGAGCTGCCAGGGCACAAAACAGACCTCATATGGATGCTGGCATCACAGGCTTAACTTGCTAAACCACAATGCTACTGCCCCCCTAAGAATTTTTGGTATTCTAGGTACAAGTCATTGACAGTTAAATGATATGGAAATATTTTCTCTCAGCTGTATGTTTGTCTTTCTTTTTCTTTTATAAATTGTATTTCAAAGATTATTTGTGTAACAGAGAGAGAGAGATAAGAGGGAGAGCTCTCTTTCAGTGGTTTGCTCTCTGATGGCGATGATGGCTGACACTGGGCCAGGACTGTTACTAGGTCATAGGGCGTCGGTGACTTGACAGTGCAATCCAAACACCTCATATGAGTGGCAGGAACCAAACAATTGAAGCATCACTTTTGCCTCCCATAATCTGTGTTAGCAGAAAGCTGGAGTCAGGAGCTAGAGTGTTGGGTATCAAAGCCAAGCATGTCCAGTATGGGACACAGGCATTTTAACTGTTGCCTTATCTACTATGCTGAGTGACCAGTCCTCTCTTCTTTTATATATTGGTATCTTTATAATAAAAAATGAATTTTGATGAGATTCAATTCATCTTTTGTTTTTTCTTTTATGGACTGTGCTTTTGATGCTGTACCTAATAAGTTTTTGTATAATCTAAGGTCTCAATGATTTCCACCGGTTTCCTTCCAAAAGTTTTTCTGTTTCTTATATTTAACTCCGTGGTCTATTTTGAATGACTTTTGATGTGTAATATGAGCACATAAGGGCAACTTTTTGTATGTGTACCCTCAAATTGTCACCAGTGCTACTTACTGAGTCGCCTAACATTTAGATCTTATATTGATGTGCTATATTTGTCGCAACTGATAAGCCCACATTAGTGTGTAACTGCGAGTTATGCTCCACACTTTATTCCCACTTACTAGTATATCCCTGGGTGGAATCAGATCGAAGGTACCACATACCATTCAGTCACTGTGTCTCCTTGGCTGTTTATTTGCGGCAGTTTCTGGGAATTTACTTGTTTTGAAGTCTTTGGGAATTTTGAGGAGTACTGGTCAGATGTTTTGTGGAAAACTTCTCAGTTTGTGTTCCTCTGGTGTGTTTCTCCTGATTTGACTGGGGTTATGTTTTTGGGAGGAGATCTGCATAGCTTAACATTCTTATAATACATAGAATCTACAAAAAGCCCATAAAAATTATGTGTTATGAAAAACTGTGCATGGATTACAAAATATTTTGTACCAAAATAAACATCTTTCATTCCGTTTTATCTGAACCTTTTTAAGTTGCCTCATGGGCATACGAGTGTATGGTTTTAATGAAGGATGCTCATTGTCTAGGGTGGAATACAATTAGATTCTTCCATTTGTTTGCTTTTTAACATGTCATTGTTTTACAAATGAATAACTTCTAATTGAAGGCTAGGTGAGGGCCCCTCAATCAAACAGTTTCCTTTGCACTTGCTTCAAGGACCAGAAATCACTGCTAAAACTATAGGTTGAACTTGAAAACCAAAAATTTAAATTTATTTTGTGTGGGATGTAGATACTTAATGTTATTTTAACTTTTTAAAGTTGACTATTTTGTAGTGTGATTTGTACATTGTAAATTTCACCCTTTTTCATGTGTAAAGTTCAGTGTACTTGGATAAATATATACTGTTATGCAAATACCAACACAATCAAGATATAGATTATTTCTATTGTGTTCAAAAGTTCTTTTATGTTTCTTTGTGTTCATTTCTTCCCTCTTACTCCAAGCTCTTGACAGCTGCTAAGCTGATTTCTAATATTGTAGCCTTGCTTTCCAGTATATGGTTTAATGATTATATTTACAGAGCTACTATTGCCACAATCTTACATTAAATCATTTCCATCACCCTGGAAGGACATTTTGTGCTTGTTTTCAGTCACTCCTCATTTCTAGCCCAAGGCCCAAGCAAACAATAATATATTTTCTGTCTTTCAAGTTTTATTAAAGTTTATTTGTTTAAGACAGAACAAGTGAAAATAAGAGAGAAAGAGACAGAGTATGTTCCCACCCACTGGTTCACTTACCAAATGCCTGGAGCTGGCCTGAGGTCAAAGCCAGGAACCAGGAATTGAATACAGGGCTTTTGTATGGGTGACGGGACTTCCATCACTTGAGCTGGCATTAGCACTTCCCAAGACCCAGCAGGAAACTAGAATCAGGAGCTGGAGCCAGTTACAGACCTAGCTAGCCTGATAGAGGATGTTGGGTATATTAACTGATGTCTATCGCTAAGGCAAATGCCAACTCCTTTCCATTTAAAGAGAATTCTGGGATTTTTCTTATTTAAGAACATAATCTGTGGTGTTTTAGGACCAGTTTTTCCGTGTAGCACAATGTGTGTGAAATTTAATCAAATTATAGTATGTGTCAATACTTCATTCCTTTTAATGGCAAAGCAATACTCCAATTTTTGGATGTAACATATCCAATCCATTCCTCAGTTTATGGGTAATTGGGTTCTTACAACATTTTGGTTATTATGAATAATGCTACAATAAATACCCTTCTACAAATTTTTGCAGGTGTATGTCTTCATATCTCCTGGGTACATAGCTAGGAGTAGAATTGCCGAGCCATATGATAACTTTATTTTTAACTTTCTGAGGAACTGTCACTCTTTAGCAAAGTGGCTAAAACATTTACCAGCAGCATATGACGATTCACGTTTCTCCATGTCTTTATCAATACTTATTTAGGTTTGTCTTTTTCACTTTAGCCGTTCTTGTGTATGCAGTTTTCTATCTCATGGTAGTCTTGTTTTGAATTGTGACAGTATGGGAAGGATAAAGAAGCATCTTGACATTACCAGTAATTCAAACAATTCCAGTTCTTAAAAAATGATTTCACTACTGTGTAAGTTTCACATATAAACATTGTTTTGCCTTGTAATTTTAGATTGAGTTAAGAAATACTGTCAAATCTACAGCCAAAGCAAATTTCCAGAGTCATTCACTGTTTGGTAATGGCAGCTGAAGGCTCACATCTTTTGTTTTCTATTGCTCTCACAGAATACTTGAGACTGGGTAATGTATGGGAGAGGGATTATTTACTTTGGTTTTTTGGACCTGGAGGCTGGGAAATCTGAGCGTGCTGCCTACACCTGTTCAACTTCTGATGAGGGTCTTGTACTGCTTCAGTTCATAGTGGAAGAGAAATTGGCAAGAGTGCACATACAAAAAGATAGAAAGATAAGAAGTGGACTTGCTTTCCAACAATTCGCTCTGCTAACTAATGTGGTTCCATGAGTGCAGGTACTTGAAGTTGTGGAAAAGGTGCTAATCCACTGTGAAGGCCCTACTGTTTCGCAGTAGTGTTGCATTAGGAATTAAAGTTTAAACACAGGAAGTTTTGGGGGTGCATTCAAACCATAGCATTGTACTTAAAAGTGTAAAATATCATTCTTACCTTTCTTGCCATATAAAACACAAGATGGGCCAAATTCGGCTCACTAGCCATAGTTTGCTGATGGCTGGGGTGGAACAAAAGTGCTCTGGATATGGTAGGTATTTGCTAAATATTCATTCAGTTGATTATCATAGGCGTATTATTTGGTATGTGCAAAGAATTGGATATAGTGACATTTCATTATAATGATACACTAAAAAAATGGATTATTTCCAAAAACAACCAGAAAAGCAGTTCTAAGCTCTCCTCCTACTTGTTTGAATAGTCTTCTTTAATAGGCAGTATGTTGTACTTTTATTTGATGTAACATGATAGTTAATTCAGAGTCCTTTAAGCCCAGGGGTAAGGTACCTTTTAAGTTTTTTTATGACTGCAAGAGAAGCAGCAGTTAGAGGAGAGTATCTCGTTACTGTCTTCAAGTTATGGAGGAAGTATGTGGGTGATTTTTGCATCTGCAAAGACTCAAAGAGGGGTTCCTGTTTGATAGCATCTGAATCACCAGTGGCTCGTAAAGGTCAATGTTCTCTCCTGACTTTAAAAAAAATATTAATTTTAACATTTACTGCCAGACACTTGTGTTTTATGTATGTTATTGTATTTAATTCTAGCAACTGTTAACATCTTTAGGTTTCAGATAAGGAACTGAAACATCAAGTGAGGTGAAATAAATATGAATAAAGTATGATGGAGATAGTGTTGAAACTAAGTTCATAATTTAGAGTTTTATCCATAATATCCTTCTATCTTTATTAGTTTAATTTTTAATTTTTTTATATTTCACCAGAGTTTCATACATTTTTATTCACATGTAATAATTGTACATGTTTAAGGGTAGAGTGTATTGTTTTAACACATTTAACACATTTATACACTGTGAATTGATCAAATCATAAGAACGTTTATTTCTCTCTACTTATCATTTTTATGATTGGAACATTCAAGCTTTCCATCTCTTCACAACTATTCAGTATGTTATTGTGAACTGTGGAACTCTAGAACACATCCTTTCCTCTGTTTCAATACTTGTTTACCTTTACCCTCTCTTCCTCTTGTCCCCATTTCTAGTAATCACTTTTGTGTATTCCAATTGACTTATTTTTTTACTTTACATATATGAGAGAGAACAAGTATTATTTATCTTTCTGTGCTTGGCTCATTTCACTTAACATAGTATTTTCTGGTTCCATTCATTTTTGTCACAAATGACAGGATTTCGTTCTTTTTTATGGTTGAATAGTATCCCATTGTGTATATATACCACTTCCAAAAAATTTGTTTATCCATCAGTGGGAACCTAGGTTGATTCTGTATCGTTGTTATTGTGACTAGCACCACATTAAGCATGGGGATGTAGATATGTCCTTCATATGATTATTTCTTTTGGTTGTACTACCAGAATTTTACCACTAGTCATCCAGATTCTGGATATTAGAGCAAGTCAAGTTTATTTTCTGGACTTAAAAGATAGTGCTCATAGTAAGTAGCATTTATAGATCACATGTGTCAAATATTGGTTTAATCTCATACAATTCCCCGTAGCCCCTGCAATTTTAAACGAAAAATACTGAGACATACAAGTGAAGTAACGTGTAAGATCACACAGTTTAGTGAAAGAGCTAAAATCGAAATCTAGATCTGCTTTATGCGAAACCCTTAGCCCTTAACTACTGCAGTATATTGATAAAGATTGCTAAAGATGGGATATGTGTAAATGCAAAGCTCAGATAATGGAATACTAATTCCCATCAGAGTTATTTGAGAGTGTGACTCTGCCTATGGTTTGCAGAAATTGTTGTCATGCTTTAGATAAAACTTCTTGTGATGATGGTAAAGTTCTGTTTGTGCTGTTGTCACATGGTAGCCACTAGTCAAGTGTGGCCATTGAGCACTTGAAATGTGTTTAGGAAAAGAGCTTTTACAATTTTACTTAATTTTGATTATTTTAAATTTAAGTCGCTTTGCGCGACTAGTGGTTTACCATTTTGAATAGTGAGAAAGAGATAATCTGCCCCCTACATTTGCTCCTTTATCATTAAATATTAACCCAATGCTAATATTCTTTTTATACACAGCTGGAAATGAATATATTGTCTGGTGAAAGCCAACTTGAGGACACTTCACACAGGGTGTATGCTAGTCAGTTAACTACATGATAGTTATAGAAATGAGTTCTGGGATCTGCATGACCTTTTTTTTTTTTATTTATTTATACCATTTATCAGGTAAGGTTTGACCAACCAGCCCCCAAACCCAGTGCAATTGATTTTGCATTGTTTGTGAATGAAATTTATATGATGCATTGCTAGCACTTCACTCACAACTGTCAGATGTTTGGTTTACGATGAGAAATTTAAACTTTGGATCTGATTTTTAAAAAATTGTATGTTTTTTGACCCAGCTGTTTAAATGTCCTTGATATTTTATGTCACTGGCTTATACAAACTTTCCCCATTATATCCCTTCATAAAACTGATGTAGTGTTATGGGCTATTATAATAAAACGTATGTATTCTGAGTTTTTACTTTCACATTCTTGTTTGAGTTGGTTTTGTAATTGGTTTCTCTTTTCTTAACATTTTTGTTAATGATGAAAGACATAGGAAATTTCAAAGATGGTACAGAAAGTATCCATATTGTCTTCATCTGTTTAATGACAAAAATCACATTTTATATAATTGCTCAGCAAAACCAGGGAATTAATACTGAAAAGGTGTATGTGTACAGCTCTGTGATTTTGTGAGTTGTGTAAGTTGGTACAATTTTTGTCACAATCAAGAAACATTTTGTCCCTACAAAAGTCTCTTCTGCGATCCTCCTTTATAATCTTGTCTAGTGCCCACCCTCACCATTTATAACCTATGAAAAATGCTTTGTTCTTCTTCTCTATAATTGTTTTAAATTTTACATAAAAGGAATTTAAAAATATATAACTTTCTCCATTTTTTTTCATTCCCCATATTACCCTCAAGACTTACCCAAGTTGATGCCAATACTTTGTTCCCCTTTATTGCTGAGAAATATTCTACAATATGGATGTACCATACTTTAATTATTTGATATACTGGGGGACTTTTTAATTTCCAAGTTTTGGCTATTACAAATAAAATTGTTACTCAAATTTATATGAAAGTTTCTGTGTGAATACCAGTTTTTATCTTTCTGAGATAAATGCCCAGGAGAGCAATTGCTAGGCCATATGCTTAAGTTGTGTTTAATTTTAAAGGAACTGAAAGGAGCAGGTGTTTGTTGCAGTGGTTAAGGTGCTAATGGGGCCTGTACATCTTGTATTGGAGTATGTGGGTTCCTGTCCCACCTCCACTTCGGATTCCATCTGCCTACTAGTAATGCACCCTGGGAGGCAGCAGGTAATGGCTCAAGTAGTTGGGACTCTGCAATCCATGTGGAACATCTGAACTCAGTTCTGGGCTCCTGGCTTTGTTCTGGCCTGGCCCTGACTGTAGCAGAAAGAAGAGATCTCTGTTTGTCTCATAAAAAGTGAAAATGAGTAAATTTGAAAAAAGTGACAAAACCACTTTCTAAATTGGTTGAATGATTTTGTATTCTCACCAGCATTTTAAGAGTGTTCCGGTTTTCTGCATCTTTGCATATATTTGGTATTGCTAATGTTATTTTTCATGATTATTTATTTGAAAGGTCGAGTGGTATAGAGAGAGGGACACAGAGAGAGAGAGAGAGAGAGAGAGAGAGAGAGAGATACCAACAGACATTTATCTGCTGGTTCACACCCCAAATGCCTAAAACAGCCAGTGCTGAAGCCAGCAGCCTGAAGCTCTATTCAGATCTCCCATTGGGCAGCAGGTTCCCTAGTACTTGCACCATCCTATGGTGCCTTCCCACACACGTTAGCAGGAAGTGCTGAGATATGGGATGCCAACGTCACAAGGAACAGATTAATGCCACAAGGCCAACCTGGCTTTTAAAATTATTATTATTTTATAATTTAGTCATTCTGGTAGTGTGATCATACATTACTGTGATTTTACTTATTCCTCTCTAATGGCTAATGATGTTAAAAATCTCTTCTTGTGTTTGCCATTCCTGTATCTTGTTCAGTTAAATATCTCTTCATATCCCTTGTCCATTTTCCAATTATCTTTTAATGTTGAGTTACAAGAATTCTGTATATATTTTTAGTATTCTCCTTGGTCATATATATGTGAGAGTACACATGGCATATCTTTCCTTTACCTTAATAGGATTTTCTACAGAACGAGAATTTTAATTTTTATGATACCCAACTTAGTTTTTTTTTTTCTTCCTGGAATCCCATAATGTGTATATTTGTTCACTTGATCATGTCACATAAGTCCCCCAAGCTTTCTTCTCTTTTTCATTCTTTTTTTCTCTTGTTCTTTTGATCATATAATTTCAAATGATCTATCTCCAGATTTACCAATTGTTTCTTCTGCTAGATCAACTTGGCTGTTGAACCACAGACAGAGTTACAGAGACAAAGAGACAGTGAGAGACAGAGAGGTCTTCCATCTGCTATTTTATTTCACAAATGGCCACAGCATCTAAGTCTGGGTTAAGCTAGGCTGAAGCCAGGAGCCAGGAACTTCATCCAGGTCTATTACATGGGTGTAGGGGACTAAATAAATTCCTGGCCATCATCTGCTGTTTTCCCAGTCACATTAGCAGGGAGCTGGATCGGAGCAACCAGGGCACAAATCAGTGCTCATGTGGGATGCTGGTACAATAGGCAGAAGATTAGCCTAATGTGCCATAACACCATCATGGGGTCTAACAAGTTCTTAATTGAACTATATATTTCTCGAAAATGGAATTGTGCCTTTTAAATCACCATTTCACTGGTGTTTCTGTGGCTGAATGAATGCTGCAAGTTCCTGTTCTTATATCTTGCTTCTGTGTCACATATTTTAGGCTGTATTTTTTTTTCATTTAGTGCAATGCATCTTTTAAAAAAAATCTCTGTTAGGATTTTTTCTTTGATTAATGGATTACTTAGAAATACGTTGCAAGGCTGGCACTAAGGCACAGCAGGTTAAGCCTCGACTATAATTCTGACATTACATATGGGTGCTGGTTCCTGTCCTGGCCACCCCACTTCTGTCTGATCTAGCTCCCTGCTAGTGCACCTGGGGAGGTAGCAGAAGGTGATGCAAGTGTTGGGTTTCCTGCCATTTGTAGCCATTTAGGCAGTGAACCAGTGGATGGAAATTGTGTGTGTGTGTGTGTGTGTGTGTGTGTGAGTGTGTGGGTGTACGCATGCTCTGTCTCTCTGTGTAACTCTACCTTTCAAATACATGCCTAAATGTGTTTTTCATTAAAAAAAAAGATGTTGCTTACTTTTGATTTGTTTGGAAATTTCCTTATTTGTTATTGGTTTCTAATATGATTCCATACTAATCAGAAAAATTTGCATAATTCCAAATAGTCCCATCTATTTTATTGCATAGAGCATGGTCTGTCATGGTGAATATTTCATTGGGGTTTTTAAAAATGTGCATTCTGCTGTTCTTGGACAGAGTGTTCCATAGATGTCATTGACATTCTTTTGTCATATTGTGTTCTTGACATCATCCATGTTCATGTTTATTTTATGTCTAGTAGATTTTTCACTGATGATGTTCCCTATAATTCATTTATTCTTTATTCTTTACATCTTAGCCAGTGTTTGCTATGTATTTTCAGGCTGCTTTTTTTTTTGTGCAGATGTAGGATTGCTGTATGTTCTTGAAAGATCCTTCTTTAATCATTATATAATTTCTTCTGTTCCTCGCATGTGTTTTGCTCTAAAGGCTTATTTATTCCATATAATATGGCTCTTGTTGCCTTTTTAAAAATTTATATGTATATATATATATATATATTTTATTGGAAAGGCGAATATACAGAGAGGAGAGACAGAGAGGAAGATCTTCCATCCGATGATTCACTCCCCAAGTGAGCGCAACGGCCGATACTATGCCAATCTGAAGCCAGGAGCCTCTTCCGGGTCTCCCACACAGGTGCAGGGTCCCAAAGCTTTGGGCCGTCCTCAACTGCCTTCCCGGGCCACAGGCAGGGAGCTGGAAGGGAAGCGGGGCTGCCGGGGA
This sequence comes from Ochotona curzoniae, assembly GCF_017591425.1. Lineage (NCBI taxonomy): Eukaryota > Metazoa > Chordata > Mammalia > Lagomorpha > Ochotonidae > Ochotona > Ochotona curzoniae. The sequence goes on along the minus strand of NW_024467087.1, from coordinate 31,394,543 downwards.
TAGAACCGGCGCCCATATGGGATCCCGGGTGTGCAAGGCAAGGACCTTAACCACTGCGCCACCATGCCGGGCCCAAAAATTTATATTTGTGTGATATATTTCTTTCCAATGTTATATTTTCAGTTTGCCTGTATTTTATATTTGATGTTTCTTTAAGTGAGCATATAGTTTGGGCATGTTTTTATCTACTTTGCCAATATCAGTCTTCTATTTGATTCTATTTACATTTAATGTAATAATCCATAAGTTAAGGTTTAAATCTGCCATTTTATTTTGTTATTTTTAAAATATTTTTAAAGGATTTTTCATTATTAAAGTTATTTTTTAAAGATGTATTTATTTTTATTGGAAAGGTAGATTTACAGAGAAAACGAAAGACAGAAAGATCATCCATCTGCCAGTTCACTCCCCAAATGCCTGCAACAGCTGGAGCAGAGCTAATCTGAAGGCAAGAGCAGGAGGTTCTTCTGAGTCTCCTGTGGGGTTGCAGGATCCCAAGGTCTTGGGCCATCTTGTACTGCTTTCCCAGGCCACAAGCAGAGAAGTGATGGGAAGTGGAGCAGGCGGGACACAAACTGGTGCCAGTATGAATCCTTGTGCTTGGAAGTGGAAGATTAGCCAATTGAGCCATCAAGCCAAGCGCTGTTTTATTATTTTTTTAAATGTTTTGATTCTTCCCTGTGTTCTTTAGTTATTAGTTTTATTTTACCTGGATTCTTGTATGTTGCTTGTGCCTTTTCTAGTTTTATTTTGATTTATCAGTAGTGTCTTTGAACACATCTCTTTTTCTGCTTGTATCTCAGTGCTCTAGGCATATATTATATATGGGTAACATACTAGAGTTTCCTGGGTTCACATTTTACCAGTTTGAGGAAAGAATAGAAACATTACCTTCCTTTAAGTGTCTGTACTCTTCTCCAATTATAATGTGTTTTTCTCCCTAACATTTTTAGAATCACATGATACAGTGTTATGATATATGCTTTACCAAGCAAACACAATTTAGAATGTGTGGAGGGTAAACCTATTGTATTTACCAGTTTTTATGCTTTTTGCTGTCCTTCTTCCTTCCTGTTGTTCAAGGATTCCTTCTTTTGTTTTGCTTGTATGTTTCAAAGACTTCCTCTAGCTGTCCTTTTCTTAAGGTATGCACACTGGCAACAAATTCTTAGTTTTTTTTTTTTTTAAATCTGAAGTGTCCCTAATGGATATTTTAGTTAGCTATAGAATTCTGGCTTGCCAGTTATTTATTTATTTTTAAAGATTTATTTATTTTAATTGGAAAGGCATATTTACATAAAGAAGGAGAGATAGAAAGACATCCACTAGTTCACTCCCCAAATGGCCACATAGACTGGAGCTGAGGCAGACTGAAGCCAGGAGCCTCTCCTTGCAGGTGCAGGGTCCCAAGGCTTTGGGCTGTCCTCTACAGCTTTCGCAGACCACATGCAGGGAGCTGGATGAGAAGTGGAGCAGCCAGGACACAAAGTGACACCTATATGGGAATCCCAGCATGTGCAAGGCGAGAATTTACCTGCTGAGCCATGACACTGGGCTCTCCAGTTAGTTTCTCCTGGAATCTGAAACATGTACACTTACTTCCCTTTGGCCTCCAGTAATTGCTGTTAATAATTTATTTTCATGCAAATGCTTTTTGCTCTAAAAGTAGGATGTCACTTTTCTCATTGCTTGCATTGTTTCCCTTCTCTTTAGTTTTGGGGAATTTGATAATAATGTATCTTAATGTTTAATTCTATGAATTTATTCTGTTAGGGTATGCTAAGCCATTTGTATTTAAATATTTATACCTCCTGACAAATTTTGCAGTTTATTTTAATTAGCTTGTTTTAGTTACACAGTATATATTATATGAAAATATCAGGTTGTATAGCATACATTGTGCTATTTTTATCTTCTAATTAAGGGTTTTTTTAATTTTGGAGAATTTTCAGCCATTTCGAAATATTTCCCTAGTCCCTTACTGTTTCTCCTGTACCTCTGGATATCTGAACACATGAATGTTTAATACAGTATTAAGGTCCACATGTCCACAAAGCTCTTTTAGTTGCCAGGCCCAAGGCAGGATTATCCTGATCTGCCATAAAGGTGGCACAGGTCCAAGTACTTGAGCCATCTTTTTCTGTCTTCCAAGGCATATTAGCAAGAAGCTGTATTGGTAGTGGAGTAGCCAAAACTTAAGCCTATATTCTGATAAGATTGGCAACATTGACTTAACTTGCTGTGCCACAACGCTGGCCTGAGGCTTTCATTCTTGCTGGTTTCTGGCATGTTATAATTGCTTGCTGAGACAATATTAAACTGGATGATTTAAAATCCCTGCTGAATGTTTCCAATATCTCCATAATTTCATTGTTGGTGTCTGTTGAATGTCTTTTCTCAAATTGAGATTTTCCTGATTGTTAGTATTAAGGGTGATTTTGCATTGCATCTGGGACGTTTTCTTTATCTTTTTTGGTTTATATTTCAAAAGTATTTGAACAGAGACAGAGGAAATTTTTTAAGTATTTTTATTTTGAATTTTGAATTATGTGGTACAATTTCATATAGGCTGGGATTCTCCCCCAAACTCCTACCCCCCCGACAGATTTTCCCCATTTTACTACAATGGTGTAGTCCTTTATAAGGAATTATGATTCTATCAGTCTCTTATCTAAGTGTACCCTGACATTGTTGGTACAGAAAATATCAGACAGTCCAGCATGCCATTATCTACACAAGTCCAACAGTTTCATTGGGAATCCATCTTTCGTAGACAGAGGAAGTTTTTTTTTTTACATTCCCTGGTTTACTCCTTAAATGACTGTAACAACTGGGGCAAGGCCAGTGAGAAGCCATGTGCCAGGCTGTCAAATTGGAATCTCCCATGAGGATGGCAGACACCCAAGTATTTGAGCTCTCATCTGGTGTCCCCCACCAAGTGAACTGTAGTAGGAAGTTAGAATCAGAAGTGCAGCCAGGAGCCCAACTCAGCTACCCTGAGATGAGACTCAGACATTCCCAGGGAATCTTACCCATGGTGCCAACTGTCCATCCCATCACTGTTTCTTGGACATTTTGTCTTATGAAACTTTGGGTATTATTTTAATCTTTATTTTCAGCAAACCTACTCTGATAGTGTACTGGTTGGGCTAGTGAGGGCATGGTGAGTATAGGAGTCAAGGTTCCCCACTCATATCCATTTATACTTCAGATAGGGATAACATTATTACTGGGTTAGCATTGAATTTCAGAATCTTCACTAGGCTTCCACTGATACCGTTTTGACTTGTAGAGACTATTCCACTATTATCACTTGTGGGTAGAAATGCTAGATTCCTATCTAGAATGTTCTGAAACCACTTCAAGAACAATGGAGGAAGAGATATATGGATTTTTAAAGCCAGATGAAGATGGAAATTTAGGCTTTGCATTTCGTTTTTGCTGATGGTGGTGGGACTGGGACTGTGGGTTTTTTTTCTGTTTAACTGGAGTTTTAGAGTTAGTATATGAGTGTTTTCTGTCTTTATAGGCTGTGCCTTTCTATTTCTTTTGGACAGAGATGACTTTTTGAGGGACTTCTGTATTGGTGGTGGTTCAGACTCATTGGTATTGTTGAGTTGCTGGCTTCTCCATCTCAAAGTTCAGTCTAGGTTACTCAAAAGCAAAAACCCAGGAAGTTAGGAAGAAAAAAAGGGAAGGAGGGTAGGAGGGAGGGAGAGAGGGAGGGAGAAGACAGAGGAAGGAAGGAACGAGGGAGGGAGAGAAAGAGAGAGAGAGAAAGAGAGAAAGAAAATATCTTCTGTCTATTGGCTCACTCTCCAAATGGCTGCAGTGGTTGGATTCAGGCAGGTCTGAAACCAGTAGTCAAAAGCTTTTTCTGAGTCTCCCACATGGAGTACAAGCCCATCCTCCAGTGATTTTCCAAGTGCATTAGCAGGGAGCTGTAGTGGAAGTGGAGCATTGGGGACTTAAATTGCCATCCAAATCAGATGCCAGTCTTGCCAGTGGCGGGTTTACCAGATATGCCAATACCCTGGCCCCAGCAGTAGTGTCCTTTAGTGGTCTTGAACCTGAGGCCCTGGCAGGGCTATTATTAATTTGAAAATTAGAATTAGTGATAGAGGCACAAACAGACATAGTAGAAACAAAGAAACCTCTCATCAATTCGTTTGCTCCCTACATGCCTACATCAACTGAGGTCTGTGCAAAAGACAACCAGGAGTTAGGGCTTGCATCCAGGTTTCCCACATGAGTGGCAGGCATCCAAGTACTCAAGTCTTCAACTGCTGCCTCCCAAGATGTGTGCTACCAGGAAGTGAGAATTTGAAGCAGGACCAGGACTAGAAGTTAGGCACTCTGATGTGTGATGTGGGTATCTCAAATGATGTCTTAACTCATAATCCAAATGGCCTTTCCTATACCAACTTTTTAAACAGAGCGTGTGAGATCATTCAGTATTATAAGTTGTCATGTTATCATGTAGTATAGTGATATTAAAAGACCCATTGAAATGTTTTATAATGTTAACCCTTGTATTAAATGATCAGAACATTTAGTCTATATGTGGATGTAGGTTGGTGACTGTGTTGGGGTAAATTTTATTTTATGATTCTTGTCAATTTCCTTGTCATTTGGCCCTTCTTTATTTTTAAGATTTATTAATTTTTTAAATTGGAAAGTCAGATACACAGAGAGGAGAGACAGAGAGGAAGATCTTCTGATTCACCCCCTAAATGGCTGCAACGGCTGCAGCTGGACTGATCTGAAGCCAGGAACTAGGAGCCTCCTCTGGGTATCCCATGCGGGTGCAGGGTCCATAGGCCTTGAACCATCCTCTACTGCTTTCCCAGGCCACAAGCAAGCAGCTGGATGGGAAGCAGGGTGGCCGGGATTAAAACTGGTGCCCATATGGGATCCAGGTGCAAGCAAAATGAGGACTTCCGCTGCTGGGCTACTGTGCTTGGCCCCATTTGGCCCTTCTTGATGCTTCACATCCTTCTTTTAGTAAAACTGGGTCCAATTCCTCAGCTCATTAGATCCAAAGAAATCTTGGTTGGACTTGCTGCCTGAGTTAGTACTTCTGAAAGATGTGGAAAGGGTTAGGACTGGGCTTCTCTAGCCTGCTTTGTTATTTGTGGGCTCCTTCTAGTGTGAAGAGCTTCATTGGAAGGCTAAAAAACATCTCCAGGAATAGGAACCACTTTGGTGCTTGAAACTAGATCACAGAGGTTTTCCTTCTTTCAAGCGCCTTTCAAACCAGTGCTCCCCAATTGGAGGCTTTCTGCTGGATCTCTGGAAAGAATAGATGGTAACAGGAATTATTTTGATGTAACTCTAGCCTTGACTACTTTCTCTCAAAAGAAATAAACTTCAAAAGATGGCTCAAAAAAGGCACCTTCCATTTGGGACTCTGGGAAGGAGCATTGGGGGATGTTTCCAGGAAATTGCAAATGAGGAATGTTTGGGAAATTTGCTATAGTGGTCATGATGGGTGAGAGCAGCTAGAAATGGGAACAGCCTTCGGAGTCTCAGTGATTGTGACATTTGGAGTCTGGGGGACAACAATGGCATGTGTGCTGTAAAGATGTTTCAGAAGTGCTTCAACGTTCCAGATGTATTTGAACAGAATGTAATGGATATTGCATGGCTATAGGTGCATCTAAAAGTTGTAATTGGAGAAAAGCAAGGAAACATATTCAGTACTTGTGAAAGTGGACTTGTTTCAGCCTCTCACAGATGTTAGAATTGAAATGTTCTTGCTGATTCCAACTCAGGTGAAATGAAAGATGTGTGAAATTGGAGCATAAGCTTAGCGCCATAAGAACATTTTCTACTAGCCACATCTAGGTGTAAGCTCATAGGAAAAGCTGAATTTGGGGGAATATTGACATTTCTTTTTTTTTTTTTAAGATTTGTTTATTTCTATTGGAAAGTCAGATTTTCAGGGAGAAGGAGACAGAGAGAGCTCTTCCGTCTGTTGGTTCATGCCCCAAATGGTCACAGTGGCCAGAACTGAGCCAATCAGAAGCCAGGAGCCAGGAGATTCTTCCAGGTCTCCCACATAGGTACAGGGTTGCAAGGCTTTGGGCCATCCTAGACTGCTTTTCCAGGCCACAAGTAACGAGCTAGAAAGGAAGTGGAGAGACCAGGATATGAAACAGTGCCCATATGGGATCCCAGCACATGCAAGGCAAGGACTTCAGCCACTAGGTTACTGTGCTGGGCCCATATTGACATTTTTAAAAAGTTTACAAGATAATTTAACACCATTTTCTCATTTGCTTCTAACTACACCTTTATGAGGAAAGTATTATCTCTATTTTGTGGATGAGGAAGGATAATTTTAGAGTGCTTTAAAGAACCACTTGGGGCCAGTATTGTGGCATAATGGGTTGAACTGTTGCCCACAATGCTGGCATAACATATGTGTGCTAGTTTGAGTCCTAACTGCTCCACTTCAGATCCAACTCCCTGCTAATGCACCTGGGAAAGCAGTGGAAGATGGCCCAAGTAGTTGGGCCATTGCCCACTCCCATGGAAGACCAGGATGAAGTACTTGGCTCCTAGAAGCCATTAGGGAAGTGAACCAGAGGGTGCACTATCTCTTTCAGTCTCTTAATCTCTCTGTGTGTCTCTGCCTCTCAAATAAGTAAATGCATCTAAAAAATAATCACTCAAACTCACTTGGTAATAAAATAGCAAAGCAGAAATAGAATCCAGCTCTCCTACTCTCCTAATTGGTAGACCATCATTCTCTTCAGTTTACTTTGGTTTTTTTTCTTTAAGGCTTAGAAGGTAAATTCAAATTAAAATGCTAAGGAATTTGAGCACTGATTCATGAATGGGGCAGCAATCAGAATACAAGTTTTTTGCCTTCACAGCCTGAACTTTTAGCTGAAGTAAGACACAATATTTGATTGATTAAGGTGCGAAGTCCCTAGTTAGAGGTTAGTTGGTGGTTTCTGATTGATTGAAGTTAAATTTCATTGTACTGTTTATACTGGGTTGGATATTAAATGTGTGGTGAATATGAACAAAGGACCCTGGGGCTGTATCAGCCTAATGGCCTCTTAATTATTTACTGTGGGTTTTTTTTTTTTTTGAACAGTTAATTTGAAAGGCAGAGTGATAGAGAGGAAGGAGGACACACACACTCATACACAGGGAGGGAGAGAGAGAGAGGTCTTTCATCTACTGGTTTACTTTCCAAGTGGCCACAATAGCCAGGGGTGCACCAGGCTGAAACGGGGAGTTTGGAACTCCTTTTGGGTTTTCCATGTGTATGACAGGGATTCAAGTACTCAACCATCGTCTGCTACCTTTGTGTGTACATCAGCAGGCAGCTGAATCGAAAGTAAGCAACCAGGATCCTAGTTGGCCTTCTAATATAGGGTATCAGTGTCATGAGCAGGTGATGGCTTAACTTACTGAGCCACAATGCCACACACTAAATTAATTTATTTTAACAAATGCAATTTGTTTCTCTGATGAAGATTAGCTGATGCTTTAGTAGAAAATTAAAAAAAAAAAAACTATAAATGGCCTGGCGCAGTAGCCTAGTGGCTAAAGTCCTTGCCTTGTTTGCCAGGATTCTATATGGGCGCTTGTTTGTGTCCCAGTGGCCCTGCTTCCCATCCAGCTCCCTGCTTGTGGCCTGGGAAAGCAGTCGAAGACAATCCAAAGCCTTGGGACCCTGCTCTCACGTGGGAGACCCAGAAGAGGCTCTGGGCTCCTGGCTTCAGATCAGCTCAACTCTGGCTGTTGCGGCCACTTGTGCAGTGAATCATCAGATAGAAGGTCTTCTCTGTCTGTTCTCCTCTCTGTATATCTGACTTTGCAATAAAAATGTTTTATAAAGTTGTAAAACATTATATATTAACTCAAAACTCTTAAGTTAATTTTTGAAGATTCAGTTATTTGAAAGACAATGTTATAGAGAGGAGGAGAAATAGGAAGGAAGGAAAGAAAGAAGAAAGGAAAGTAAGAAGGATGGATTTGTTCTTCTGTCTGTTGGTTCGTTCAAGTTGCTGCAATGACCATGGCTTGACCAGGCAGGCTAAAGCCAGGAGCCATCATCTTCATCTGGTTCTCCAACATTAGTAGCAGAAACCCAAGTACTTGGGTCATCTTCTGCTGGTTTTTCAGGAATATTATCAGGGAGCAGGATTGGAAGCGGAGCACCAGGCACTGGAATTGGTGCCCACTTGGTATACCAGTGCTGCGGATGATGGTTTTACAGGCTGTTCTATAACATAAGCCTCTTAATCAGAGTTTTAAAAGATTTATTTATTTGAAAGGCATAATTACACACACACACACACACACAAACACACACAGAGAGAGCAGGGTGAAAAGTGGGAGGGAAAGATAATCTGGTTTTTTTTGGTACACTCACTCATCAGATGGCAGCAGTGGTGGAGATTGGACCAGATTGAAGCCAGGAGGTGGAAGTTCCATGTAGGTGGCAGGATCCCAATCACGTGGACCATCTTCTGCTGCTTTCCTAAGCATATTAGCATTAGCTGTATCAGAAGTGGAGTAATTGGATTCAAACCAGTGCTCACATGAGGTGTTGGAATCATACATGGCACCTTCACCTGCTGTGTCCCAATGCTGAGCCCCAACTGAATATTTTTAAAAAGGACAATTAATGAATTCATGAATCTCTAGTCAAAGTGGTGCCGGTTCTAATACCAGCAGCCCTGCTTCCCATCCAGCTTCCTGTTTGTGGCCTGGGAAAGCAGTCGAGGATGGTGCAAATCCCTGGGACCTTGCATCTGTGTGGGAGACCTGGAAGAGCTCCTGTCTCCTGTCTTCTGATCAGTGTAGCTCCAGCCATTGTGGTCACTTGGGGAGTGAATCATCAGATGGAAGATCTTCCTCTCTGTCTGTTCTCCTCTCTGTATATCTGTCTTTGCAATAAAAAGAAATAAATCTTTAATATATATAAATGGAAAAATCTGGTAAATTAACCTTATATCTAAAGCATGTAATTTCTTTCACTTAAACTTGATGTGTCTGTCTGTACCGGGAGTGGAACACATTTCGAATTATGTATATCTTGCTAATAACAAAACAGAATTTTGTTGTTCCGTTCCAGAAATAGACCTAATATGGAAACATACCTTTTTCTTCTTTCTTTAATTAAATTGCACTTAAAGTAGATAATGAAGCATGTAAAGCTTGAGTATATGTATGCGTGTGTATATGTGTATATGTATATATACATATATATGTATGTATATATATGTGTGTGTATATATATATATAGTTCAGTGAAATTGAATGAATTTTTATGTAGGTGTGACTGCCACTGAGACTGATATAGACAGTTCTAGCTCCTTAGCATGTTTCTGCTTGCATCTTCCCAGCCAGCATTCTGTCCCAAAGAGCAACAGCTATTCTGATCACAGATTCCCCGACTGCCCATGAAGGAACACATCAGCTGAGTATCGAAAAGTATATAGTTGGCCTTTATTCAAGGAAACTGTTCTTGAGCCTTTCTTCTCTGTGTAGCAGAAAGACAGATGTGGAGAAAGGAGCTACAAAGGAACAGAAAAGCGAAGAAAGAAATGTGCAGGGGTTTTTAAACCCCCCTTGACACAGAAGCTGAAGCAGGTGTCACTTTGGTCCTTATTAGGTGAGGAATGCTGGCTTGTGTCCATTAATTGGTCCAGCAGTGGCTCTGCTGCCTCAGGGTCTGGCCGTATTTCTGCTATCGCTTCCAGGTTCCATTCTGAGGTCAGAGTGACATACTGGGTTTGAAGCAAGTTCCACCCTCTTCCCATAACCACGGCAACCATCATTCTGGCCTCTTGGTAATAGGAAAGAGGGGGGACAAAGTCGATCTAGCCACTTTCTGCTGAAGAGGGACATTGTCCCTAGGTGAGGTCCGGAAGAGATTCCATGGGCACCAGAGTGTAGGGGTGAAACAGCATTTGAGGTAAGGTGATCCGTGAGGCTTTATGGATTTCTTCCTGAATGAACTTTAGGAAACAAGGGGCAATAGTTAATAAGAGACTATAAGTACTAATGGAGTGAGCACTGGAATAAGTCATGACGTGAGTAGGGATCCCCAGATATTGAGACCAGAGTTGCTGCCTGAATGAGTGTATAAAGCTCAGCCCTCTGGGAAGTAGTTTCTCAGGGGAAGCACTGTGCCTCAAGGATGGAGTCTGACATGACTATCGCCGAGGATGCACAGTGATACCCATTAGACCCCTGCACTGAACTGCTGTCCACGAAGAGTGTGAGATCAAGTGATGGAAGAGGTTGATCTTGTAAGCTATCCCTGGGTGATAGATAAAAATCAAAAACTTGAGGACAGAAGTGTGCCTGTCTTGTGAGGTTCCTTTGGAGTTGGGAGAAGGGAGGTTGGATTTAATGGTGGAGATAGGGTGAGAGTGATGTCCAGGTTTTCGATGAAAAGCAGGTGTATTTCCTGGATTCGAGAGAGGCTAAGTAGCAGAAGAGTCTTTGCCCCCAAGAGATCCTTTAGGTGGTGAGCTGACAACACAGTGATGGGTCTCTGAAGGACCATCATAGATTAGTTTTGCCTGATTTTGAACTTTATCTTGATATGTTTCTGTTGTACCTGTTATTTTGTGTTTGCCTTTTTTGGTTTCATACAGTATCTATGAAATTTAGGGGTTTTTTTAGGGGTATGCTACATTTTTAATTCATTCTCCTGTTTATAGACAACTGGGTTTTTGTAGGTTTTGAGTATTGTAAGTAAAGCTGCTGTGGACACTTTTGATCATATCTTTTGGTGGATATAAGCACTCATTTTTCTTGGATGTAACCAAGGCATGGACTCACTGCAGTAGAAAAATTAATTTTTTTAAACTTAGAATTATCTCAATTAAGGAACGATGGCTGAGCATCTTATAGGAAAACCCATTTTATGAAGAGTTGTTAGAGATGAAAACAGGTCTGATTTTTGTTTAGCAGGTGGAGATTCATTGCCTGTTTGACATTAGAGAGTATTTTGACTTTGGTCAGTGGACTGAACCCTTCATGCTTTTTTTGGGTAGGTATTTATTTTCCTACTGTCTGCAAAATAGGGTGCACATCAGGAATGAGGAGCCATTTAATTGCGATTTTTTATCTTTTTTGGATGGAAACAGACTCTTTTTCTGGGACACTGTGTCTCAAAAGATCATAAAATAACATTGGCAAGTCAAGTTAACTTTGCAGAAATTTTACCCAGGATTAACTTGGAATACATCTTTTGTTTTGCAAGTAAAAGCACACATATAATTTTAGGTAATTTAAATGCTTTGCTCTGGCAATATAATTTTACATTACTTCGAAGGTAATGGATTTTTAAACATCCCATGTCTGCTGGAAACATTTACTAATGAAGTGTGAAGTTGAAAGGGTATGGGGAAAATTCTTGTGGTGTGGGAAGAGGGTGAGGTGGATGTAAACCAAGGAGAAAACTGGGCAAGTACTCCCAATGAAGAGCATGGCGTCTGCAAGGGATTCTTGACCTTTCACGTGGTGCTGTAGTATTTAGCATGCTGCAAGATAGGGATCAACCTTAACCCATTCCTCAACAAAGACAGTCACTTCCAGCCTTCTTTCTTTAAAATAGAATCATTAATGTTAGGAAAACTAAAATTTACTTTACAGAAAATTACTTGGAATACCACTTTTTGTTCTGCAATTTGCAGAACACCTACACTTAGCTTGGGTATACTGGAAAACCTTCACGGATTCCATGAAACCTGGATTAAGTTCAAAATCTTGGCCAGGGCTGCCAAGGCTACTGAGACTGGCATCCCTTGGCCCCACCTACCTACCTGTCATCAATCCATGCCAGTTCCCACTGGGCATCATTGTGGTTGAGTCCCCCAGCCCTCTGTGTTTTGGTATAAGCTTCTTCTAACTTGACTGTCATTGTTGCTTAACTCTCACCCATCCTTGAAGACTGAGTCTGTCGCCCTTCCATTCCCCCCCTGCCCCCCCGCAAAACCTCCTTTGTGCCCCCAGTTGGTTTAATGACTTTTCTTCTGTGCTCTCTCAGGCCTCCTGTCTTATGTAGACACTAACCATAATGTATTAAAATGAGCTCACTTCTCACTTTTTCCATGAGACTTGGAACTGCTAAATTATGCTGCTATCCCCAGGGCCTAGTACAGTGTCATCATGTGGTAGGCCCTTAGTGAAAGACTATTAAGTTGGTATTTGGGTGTACATCTCAGCCAGCCTTTAGACAGTTTTAATGTCTAAAGTTAATTGAATAACTTTATATAATAATAAATTTAGTGTGCCTGTTAATTCAATAAACATTTGCTTGACCTTAGGGGATAACTTATTGCATGGCACTATGACCAGAGCTAGTACAAGATACAGACATGGGCCCAGCATGGTGCCCTAGTGGTTAAAGTCCTCAGCTTGAAAGCGCCAGGATCCCATATGGGTGCCGGTTCTAATCCCAGTGGCCCTGCTTCCCGTCCAGCTCCCTGCTTGTGGCCTGGGAAAACAGTCAAGGATGGCCCAAAGCCTTGGCACCCTGCACCTGCATGGGAGACCCAGAAGAGATCCTGGCTCCTGGCTTCGGATAGGCTCAGCTTTGGCCATTGTGGCCACTTGGAGAGTGAATCAGTGGATGGAAGATCTTCCTTCCTGTCTCTCCTCCTCTCTGTGTATCTAACTTTGCAATAAGCATAAATAAATCTTTTTTAAAAAGATACAGAGATGAACACCACATAGACTGAGAGTCCAAGGAATTCATTTCAATAGCAGAGAGATGACATTCCCCAAAATACTAATCTATAGTATAAAGTTCTTAGTGTCGTAAAGAGGATGTGGGGGCTTAAACGAATGAACATGGAGCAAGGATTCAAGAATTTGAGGTAGGATTTAAGGGCAAAGAAGACATAAATGCCCGCAGGTCAGACTAATGTGTCATATTATTTGTTTTGCTGAGGACAGTAGATACTAAGAAGGAAAAATGACCATAAATATAGGAAGTACTCTATTGCAAAGGGCCTTAAATGTCAACTTGATGAGTCTGTAATTGATTCCTATTAGGTGGAAAAATCTTGGAAGTGAATGGAAGATTTTTAGCAGTTTAGTGACATGAGCAGAGAGATCTGTTCAAAGTAGTCTGGCTGTGGCATATCCTAGTAAATCATTATTAAGTAATTAATCTCTAAGCTGGCAGTTTTACTAAATGGTATGGAAAACCTCCAGGGCCATTAACCCCTGGATCTTTCTTGCACCACTCTTTTCTCCTGAAAATTGGGATGAGGTAAGAGATCGTATGACCGGTTAGTTCTGAGAAATAGAAATTGAAACAGACAAGTAAAATAAGTACTATGAAAGCAGAAATATTTCATTAAAAACACATAGGCATATAAAGCGTTGTTTGCTTAGGAACTGTGTCCAAAACATTGCCTGGTGCTGTCTGGAAAAACCCGAACACAGTATGTGAATTATATTGTTAATATTTATTCCTTTAGAGATAGTTCAGATCATTCCAGTTAAATATAACGATAATGTTCTGACCTCAGACTGTTAACTCTGACTGTCCCCTGTAAACAGTGGATGCTACATTGTCAGTTTGTTTTATAGCATGTTATATAACCAGAGCATCTGGTTTCTTGCCACCTCCGGCCTTGCCTTCAATACTTCATGCCTGCACTATAGCAGGAATTTTCTCATTGACCTTGCCTTCAGTGCCTTTAATACACTTTTTTGTTTGTTTCTCATAACAGCTACATATATTGGGAAGAATGCTAGATGAAGAATAAACTTAGCTCAAGCTAAATCCTGGTTACACTGCTCACCAGCTGTCTAATCTTGGGTAAATCATTTCACTTCTATGAAACTTGGTTTACTTTGTTCTGAATAGAGGTAATTATGCCCGTTGAGCCTCTCTCATGGGACTGCCTTCAAGGGCAACTTGAAAAATACCTTAAAACTGTTAATGGCCTTACCGAGAGTTAAACCCTAGTGTCTGGTTTTACACACTCCATGGCACTTTTGTGATTTCCTTTCTCAGTATTCCGTAGAACTTACCCCTTTGTGTGATGCTTGCCTACCCATGGTGTTTCCCTCATCTGGCATATTCTCCTCTCTTATCTCTGCTCATCCAAAGCCATACAATAATTTAAGAATCAGTTCAAATCTTACTTCCTCCTTGAAGTCTTTCCTACTGACTGCAGTGTTCCTTACTTCTCATATTTATTTATTGTCAACACTTGCCTGAATGCTACCTTTTATTATTAGCTCTTTCTCCCCAGAGGCTCGTATCTTCAATTAGATTATGCTTTTATGATACCTTATCTGGTTCTCTTTTCCTTTAGTGAATGTTTGTGAGGGTGTTTCTTCTACATCTTCACAGACAGGCATAATTGATTCATTTATTTAGAAATTCATATGCACGCTGTTTTAAGACAAGAGAGAAGTGAACTCATTGTCTCTTGCTAGAGATTGGAATATTCCTGACAACTCCTCATTACCTCCATCTCCTACAAAACCAAAAGAAAAGCTCTTAGAATATAACCATCTAGTAAGACTCCCAGTGTTTCATGATTTTTAAATTTTTATTGGAAAGGCAGAGTTACAGAAAGAAGTAAGAGGGAGAGAGGGAGGGAGGGAGGAAGGGATGAGAGAGAGAGAAACCAGAGAGAGAAATCTTCCATTAGCTGGTTCACTTCCCAAAACAGCAGCAGTAACCAGAGTTGGGATGGTCTGAAGCCAGGTAGCCAGGTACCAGAAGCTTCTTGTGGGTATCCCACATGGGTGGCAAGGGCCCAAGAATTTGGGCCATCCTCCGCTGCCTTCCCCGGCAAGTCAGCAGGGAGTTGGATGGGAAGTGGAACAACTGGGATTGAAACTGATGCCCATATAGAATACTAGCACCACAGGTGTCAGCTTTACCTCTTTTGCTGCAGTGTCACCCCCTGAGAACTTGCAGATGATAAAATATCCTGTAGTTGTGCTGTTCAATATGATATCGACTAACTGTATGTAGCTAGTGAGTTTTTGAAATGGTAGTAGTATAGCTAAGGAACTAAATTATTTTGTTTTTATTCATTTAGACAGCTACATGTGACAAATGTCTGTAAAACTTTTGTTTATCACAGAAACGGTGAAAAACACATTTTGTGATGGAATTTGTGTTAAGTAAAAGGAACCAGACACAGCAAGACAAATACTACATGTTCTACGATGTGTGGAAGCCTTAAAAAGATTATCTGAATATAGGATAGTGACAGTGAGAGGCCAGAAGAGGAGGGAGAAAAGAGGGTTGTAGCGAGGTCAGATAACAGGTTCTAAATCAGTTACTAACCTAGTATGATACTTTCACATTGAATATGAGGCGAATTATCACTTTGTACTCTGTATTAATGTACAATTAAATAATAAGAATGAAAAAAATACTTAAAAGAGAAAGAAGAGTACATTGCCTGGTATACATATACACATTTCATGAAATACTGTAATACATATCATTATTATGTGTGGCATACTCCAATATTTTCCTTTTTACTCAGTGTCATTAAAATGTATATATACATATATATTTAATATATATATATATATATAAATATATATTTATTTATTTGAAAGGCAGTATTGATGAGAGGGTAAGAGAAAGAGATCTTCCATTCACTAATTCACTCTCCAGATGGCCTCAATGGCAGAGGCGGGGCCAGGCTAAAACCAGGAGCCTCTAACTTCATCCCGGTTTCCCACCTGGGTGGCAGGGGCCCAAGTAGTTGGACCATCTTCTACTGTTTTCCCAGGTGCGTGGATTTCCCAGGGAGATGGATTGAAAGTGAAGCAACTAGAACTTGAACTGGTACCTATGTAGGATGCCCACATTAGAGGCAGCAGCTTTACCTGCTGGGCCACAATACTTGTCCCTGTTCTATTTCATTTTTAAAAAATAGTGATTGCAACCCACTATACATTTGTCATATTTCACAAACTGCTGATAAATCATAATTTGCTGTTTTGAAAATACTTGGTTCTGTTTCCAGGTAGAGAATGTGAGGCCCAGAGAAGTACAGTTGGTTCTCCAAGTTAACATACCAGTGCAAGTGGTAGAGTAGGACTAGAAACTAAATCTTAGAGTTTCTTAGCCTAGATCATTTTTCAACAGGGATGGGAGGTATTTCTTCCTTTTTTTCCCTCACCTTGCTGAATGTTAGATAAAACCAGTTAATACAGTAATCACTTTAATTGATTATTATTCCAGCATCTTTATTTCTGCATGTCCCACAAGATCAGTATTTGAACATTATAGCCTTTTAGTTTGATTTTAGTGTCCAAAATTAAAGGTGAAATAGGAGGTTCTCTTCAGACCCACTCTATTGGCAATCTATTCAGAGATAACTGACCAGCAGGCAGATGAGAGAGAACATGTGCTCTCTGGACATGGAAAAATGAAGTGAGATGCAGGAGCAAGTTGTCTGGATTGGTTGGTCAGCTTATGTTGTCTGCTTGTGTTAAGTGTACTGTAGAAAAAAAATACAAATGTTGTTTGTTATTTTTTAAAAAAAGTTTAGAAAAACCCTTTGGATGCAGAATCAATGTGAGTCCCATCTTAGTTTGTAAAAGAAATGCCCCAAGTCTTGAATTTTATAGCCAGCCAAAGAGTTTTCTCCATCCATGCTGGGCTACCCTTTCTGAGTGCCTTATCAACAAAGATAATAGCCTTTTCAATTGTGACAACTTCTGAGTACTGATTTTTTTTTTTTTAATCACAGAGGCATTTAGACTGTCTTCTTAAATCTAGTCTCTTTTTCTGTTTTTCTGAAAAGATGTTTGGGTGTTTTTCCAGTTCTCCAAAAGGATCAGAGTTATCCAAAGCAAAAAGAGGCAGCATTTTGGAGGTGAAATGGTCTGTGTTAAGTGTGTTTCTGGTCAGTTTGTACATGAAACCCAGTTTCTCCATGGAAGATTTCAAATGTATTTCAATCAACAGACAGCAGGCAGCAATTTGTACCCAAGTGAAAACCACCACTACAATAAAAATGTACTTAAAAGGCAAGAAATTTTCAAAAGCATCCCTTTAAAGGAAACTCAGAAATAACCCAATATTGTATTACATTTGTCACTGGAACTAGTATTATGTCAGTTAGATGAATTG
This sequence comes from Ochotona curzoniae, assembly GCF_017591425.1. Taxonomy (NCBI): domain Eukaryota; kingdom Metazoa; phylum Chordata; class Mammalia; order Lagomorpha; family Ochotonidae; genus Ochotona; species Ochotona curzoniae. The sequence continues at coordinate 31,377,433 of NW_024467087.1, read as the reverse complement.
ACTGAAATCTCTAAGAAATGTTGTATTCTTGGTAGCCAAATAGTTACCTACAGCCTAGTTGATTTTTCTAGCTGAAAACCCAAGGGTCTTACCACTTAAATGTGATCCCTTGCCAGCTGAGCTGGTTAATTCCTTTGCTGACTTACCCTGAAATTTGTCAGGTACAGCCTCTTGTGTTGCATCACTGCCTACACAAGGCAGTTAAGCAGACCTTTATGATGTCCATTCTGGCTGGATGATAACCCTTTGGTTAAGATTCTCCAATATATGTCTCAAAATGACACTCTTCTTTTAGGGAATCAGAGTTCATACTGGTATATAGATTGAGGTATTTTGCGCTATTTGACAACCTAGCATTGCTAGGATATAACTTTTTGAGTAAATTCATGAAAACTAGCAATTTGCAGTGTGAAAATTGAAATGTTAAGAATTATTGTCCAATCTTCTATTTTTCCTCTTAAAATTTATTTATTTGCTTATATACAGTTAACATTTCATTTCATTTAACAGTTTTAAGATCATTTCCCTCCCTCCTGTTTGTTTATTCAATTTTCAAATTCCTTTTCTTCAATTTCAATTCCCAGTCTCCTTCCTCCTTTTCCTATTTCTAATTTTTGTGATGATATACTTTCAATTTATAATCACAAGCTAAATCCTCCACTAAATAAAGATTTCAATGAGTAGTAAATAGAAAGCTACTATTTCTCAAATATAGATAAGAGTTGTAAACAATAATTAAATCTCAAGATGTCAATTTAGCTCACATATAGTGAAAAAAAATTTTTGGAAAGATTTATTTGAAAAACGGAAGAGGAGAAACAAAGATCTTCCTTCAGCTGGCTCATTTCCCCCAGCTAGTTCACTCTACATAGCTGGTTCATTTCCCCCAGAAGGTTGCAAGGCCCAGAGTTGGGGCATTTGGTAGCCCTGAGTCAGGAACTTCATCTGGGTCTCCCGTGAGATTAACAGGTGCCCAAGCCCTTGGGCCATCTTTCACTGCTTTTCCAGGCAGATTAGCAGGTTGCTGCATTGGAAGTGGAATAGCTAGGACCCAAACAGTACCTACATGGGCTGCTGGTATTGCCTGCTAATCCACAACATTGGTTCCACATTAAAATTTTTAATGTCCTATATATTAGTTACTACAAACAATGGTAAAAATATGATATTTGATCTTTGGGGACTGACTTCTTTCACTAGACATAATCATCTCCAGTTGCATCCATTTTGTTGCAAAAGACAGGTCCATTTTTTTTCTTTTTGTTATGACCTGAGTAGTGCTCCATCATGTTTATATATCTCATTTTCTTTATTCAGTGATCCACTGTTGTTGGACTTTTGGGTTGATCCCATATTTTAGCTATTGAGTTGAGCTGCCATAAACATGTGGGTACAGATACTTCTTTCATATGCTGATTTCATTTCTTTTGGGTAAATTCCCAGGAGTGGGATGGCTGGGTCATATGGGAGGTCTACTTTCAGATTTCTGAGGAATTTCCATACTACCTAGTTTTCTGAGTTCTTGATTGTCAGAAAAGCAAGCATGGCAAAGGGAAGAAGAGATATGAAGATGGGAAAGGGTAAATGTATAGATGGGTAGAGGTAGAGATCAGGGAAAAACAGGGCAGTATGAACCCAGGAGGAAGCAGATGAGAGCATGTTTTAGGCTGTTTCAGAGCCTTTGATCTTCAGCATTTGCCCTGCCTTCTTAGGCTCTGCTCACCAATCTGCTTTCTACCATGCCTCTTCAAATTCTCTGTGTGGGCCAACTTCCCTTTCAGTTTTTATTTAAAAATTCATCCTCCCTTTATCATGTAAATCTGTTACGTGTGCTGGGCCAGACCAGGCTCCTATCTCCCTGCCCACTCCCATATTTTCTTTTTTCTTTTCTTTTCTTTTCTTTTCTTTTCTTTTCTTTTCTTTTCTTTTCTTTTCTTTTCTTTTCTTTTCTTTTCTTTTCTTTTCTTTTTTACATTTTATTATTATTATTATCATTTTATGCTACGGTTCCATAGGATCCTGGTGTTTCCCTTATCCTGCCCTAATTACCCCCCCTCCCCAACTAGTTCCTCTATATCATTGCTAAAGAATAGTTTTTCCTACACAGTCATATGTTCATCATTGTGGGCATGGACTATGGCAGAGAGTCCAGCATCCTATTGTCAAGATACAGTAACCAGTTTCATTGTAAGTCCATCTTTGTCTGGAAGTACAGATACATACTACGTTGTATCATCACATCTGGATATGTTAGTCTCCATTTCACAGCCACCACACATCCCTATTAAATGAAAAGTCACAATATAAAATCAACAATAGGAAGAAAAAGGAAGTTTATAGTGCCATGAAGTTGAATAACACGTTACTAGATATGACAGTCTCCATTACACAACTACTATACATCCCCTTAAATGAAAAGCCACAAAACAAAATCAACAACTAGAAGAAAAAAGAAATTAACAACACCATGAAGTTAAATAACATGCTACTGAATGACTAATGTGTCATTGAAGAAATGGAAAAGAAAATCAAGAACCTTCTTGAAGAAAATGATGCTACTGTATGAGCTATGAGCCATTGAATAATTTAATCAGAAGAAACTGTTTTGAAGAGATACAACTAACAAAGACAAAAACATGAAAATCCATGAGATATAGCTTCTGCTGATTTTTTTTGGTGAAATATGTCTCTTCTAGACAACAAATAGATGGGTTTTGTTTTTTTAATCCAGTCTGTTAATCTATGATGTTTGATTGAGCTTAAGCCATTTATATTCAGGTTAATATGTATGGGTGGTACTTTGCTCCTGTCCTTTTAGGAATGGGTTGTTCATTGGTTTAGTCTTCTGTTGTCATTTTACTGGGATCTTCTTCACATTCGTCTTTGGTTTTGTTTGGTGATATTCCTCTTCTCTGTGTCAAGAGAACATCTTTCTGTATCATTTGTAGGGCAGGTTCGAAAGAGGAAAATTCTTTTAACTTTTCTTTACTGTGGAAGAATTTTATTTCATTTTCAGAGAAAAAAGAAAGCTTTGCTGGATATGTTATCCTGGGATGACAATTTTTTGCTTTTAGGATCTGGAATATGTCACTCCATTCTCTTCTGGCCTGTGAGAGATCTCCTGTGAGTTTAATTGGCATTCCTTTGTATGTCAATTGATTTTTTTCACGTGCACATTTAAGAATCTTTTCCTTATGTTCGACTGAAGAGAGCTTGATGATCATGTGTCTTGGTGAAGATCGCTTTTGATCAAGCCTGTTGGGAGTTCTGTGCCCCTCCTGGATCTTGTTTCCCAATTCTTTCTCTAGATAAGGGAACATTTCCTTTATTATTTCATTAAATATATTTGTAAAACCAGTTTCTCTACTTTTTTATTGTTATATTTTTGACAATCTTTACATAGTTAATTAGGGTAAAAAGGTTAAAGGGCTATAGGAAAGCGGGTAAGACTATTATTTCCAGATTGTTTCCTTCATGTTTAAAGGGGGGTATTAAGCGAGAAGGCCCACACAATTTCCTGCCCTCCCCAGGTCCCGGGTGTAGGATATGCTCTGAGGTTCTTCCTCAAGTGGTTTTGATAGTTCACCAGTTATGAATTGCTGCCAATCTTGCCACTCCAAGCACTATGAGGTCTTTGAAGAATCCACTGATTGACATAGTCCATCATAGAGTCTCTGTTTGCCCTGTATTTCACTGCCAACACATAGCTGAGATGGTTGATCGACCTGTTCTGTCTTCTCTCTGTTCTTGGTTAGGGTTCTGAGTCCAGCATTTCGATTGGAAGGATCTCCAAAGAAACTTTGTCTGAGGTGTTCTCAGACCAGATTTTTGTATGTACTAGCAAGTACAGGGCCCGGCATAGTCCATCGCCTCGATCAGCTGGTGGTAGTGATCACTGGGTTGATTCTGTTTTCAGCCCCAACTTCCACTGGAACCAAAGGGTGTTGCAGTCCAGCCTGGTTCTGCCCAGCACATACTCGGCCATCACATAAACAAGTGGGAGCTGCAGCCTAGTTGGAGCGACCCACAATAACCCCCACCAGGCCCACCCCCTACCCTGGTTTACCAGTATGTGTAGCAGTAGTCCAGTCTGTCCCACACCCCATTCCACCCCAGCCCCTGTCCTGGTTTTCATGCCCTCCCATGGAAGTGGTAACCCAAGAGGGATGAGCCCACTATTTCCCTCCAAGGCCTCTCCCACTCCCGGATTATGCACTCTCCAGGTGGTTCTGTGGTTTGACTTGACAGAACTAGCCCCCAGTGCCAGCTTCTGCCAGCTGATGCTGTGGCTAAGCCCAAACAACCCTCGCCCACTCTAATTTTGTTTGCACCAGTAGGAATAATCAGCCCAGCCTGGCTTTTCCCTGATCTAGTCCACCTGAGGCGTACAGGTGTTGTAGCCCTGCTTAGTCTGGTCTGCCCCCATCCCAGTTCATGCTCTCCAGTGGGAGTAGCTGTCCAGCAAAAGAACCACCCCTTATTCCCCTGCCAGCTCTGCTCCCTCCCTTCATGGTTCTCACGGGAGCTGGTTGGGTGCTGTTGTCACATCTGGTACAGGCAACCTCACCTTGGCATTCCATATTGTGCACTAGTTTTTGTTGCGACCGAAACTGGCTCGACCTACACTGTTCTGGTGCTTGGATTTGCCAGTGGAACAGATTCAGCCTCATCTTCCCCCGACCCATGCCAAATGTATGCCAGTGGGTAACTTTCCATGGCCTGTTCTGGGCTGTTTCCTATCATGTTTCTTGCGCTTACTGCTGGGTCTTTGTTCTGCCAGAGTAGTTGCCCAGGCTCCTCCATCAGGACCTCTCCCAATGCCAGATTTTGCACAGACCAGTGGGTCCATGAGCCAGCCCTACTTAGTCCACCTCTTGTCAAAGCAGGAACAGTGGCTTTTCCTGACTGGCCTTCGACCCAAACTGGCCCTTGCTTTTGGATGTTTCAGCCCAGCCATGGCTCGTCCATACCCACCTATGGCTCACACATGGCTCAGTAGGGGGTTGAGACCTTGCCTAGTCCATCCCACATCTACACTAGTCCTCCAGGACACGAGGGTGTTGGAGTCTGGCTAGGCTCGGTACATCCAATCCCAGCCCACACTTGTGCCAAGGGAGACTACAACCATTTCCCGAGCAGAACGCAGCCCCCATTCCAGGTCACACACCCCTTGGTGGGAACCTCAATCCAGCTAGGGTTGTCCCCTTAGCTCCCCAACTGGGCCTGTTCCCAGTCCTAGATCACGCGCATGCCAGTGGTTGGCTCAGCCCCTCACCTGTCCCGACCTCTGCCTTAGACACTGTGGCTTAGCGTTCCTGGCTCATGCAGACCAGTAGGTGCAAGAGCCTAGCTTGGTGTGACCTGTGCTCCCTCCTGGTCTCCAGTTTCGCTTGTGGGCTAAGGTATAAAACCAGTTTCTCTTTCTGCACCTTCTGGGACTCCCATAACTCTTATATTTGGCCTCTTAATAGTGTCTTTCAATTCTTGAATACTTTTTTTGGCTTGATCCAGCCTTTGGTTTGTTTCCCCCTGGTGACAGGAAATATCTTCAAACTCAGATTCTTTCTTCTGCCTGCTTCATTCTATTTTGGAGACTCTCCACTGTACTTTTAATTTGCTCTACTGTGTTCTTAATATGTGATATATCAGCCTTGATTTGCTTTATTGCTGCCATTGCTTATGTAAAATATTCCTTAAATTCTTTGAACTCTTGTATGTGCTTCTCATTTTTGATCAGAAGCTTTAAAATTAGTTTTCTGAATTCTGTGTCCCCCATATTCTCAATGTCTTCCTCAGTCAACGGATGGTATAGGTTTTTGCTCCTTTGCAGGGGAGTTTTCAGTAATAGTCTCCTCTTTTGCTCTTGGTCATTGTACTTCTGGATAGCAGAGTCTTCTCCTTGAGGCAGGTTTCTAAGCTATGTCACCCACAGGTCTGCAGTTTGGTTTTACTTATTGCGGTTGGTACACGGCTCTTTGTTTGCAGACAGTTGTGCCACTCCCTCCAGCAAGTTCCAGGTCTGTGTTCTTATGTTAGATTTCCTCCATGGTCTCTATAGCCCCAACTCCTGGCTCACCACTCTCCACCTCCTGTGATCCCATGCTGAGGCTGCCCCGTTGTCTGTACAACCTTTCTCCCCCTTCTGGTTGGAGCAGGTCCCAGGATTAGGGAGACACCAGGTGTCCTATATAGCTAGATTGTTCGTGGTGCTGATCTTGCTGGAACCTGTTGACTGTTAGGTCTGGATGCCACACGGAACTATTTTTGACCCATACAATGCCACAGTTGGTATTATTTTCCTGTGGGACCAGTGCAATCAACGGAACACAGTAAATTCTTGCGAGCTCAGCACATGCACAGTTTACTGTTGTCCCCTGCAGTCCTAAAGCTTTTGCAACAGTGTGCAAAATGGCGCATGACCTACCACTACTGGAGTTCTTGATCTGCTGGCCATCAGGTCCAAGGGCTACCTGGACCTGTCTTGGGTGGAACCTATAGAATGTCATGTTGGTGCAGTTCACTGAGCCAGAAATGAGTTCACTCCCAGCTCAGCGTATGCTCAGTCCTTTCCCTTGCTTATGTCTCTTTAAGCAAAATGGCGCCCAATTCGGCTTTAGGGGGCTGAATGGGCTGTGAAATCCACCCTGTTCTCGCACTGCCCGTCTGGGAGCTGCTGCTCTGTCTCTGCTCCTGGTCAAATCAAACGGACCAGCAAGACGGACAGTTCTTTGTCTGGGCTCACCTCCCAAGCTCCCAGTCAGTTCCTTCCCACCTGGTTGCTGATGGAGTTCTGGCTGTTGGTGGAGTTCAGATCGCCATTAGCTGAATGCCGCTGGAGTATCAGTTACTGCAACACCACACCGTTGTGTCTGCTGCTTTCCTGTGTCTGTCAGTCTCCAGGTACCCCTCTGGTGTTGTTCTGTCCTCTACTATTTCCTGAAATATGTCCTCTCTGCTTCATCCTGATTAAATGTTTTTCTGTCTGTTTAAACGTGTCCTTACCCTATTCTGCCATCTTGATTCTTTCCGGGTTTGTTTTCTCCCCATTTTTTTTTATACCATCTCTACCATCTCATCAACCCTCTTGGAAACCCTTAAGTTATTTTTGACTATGTTTAACTCTCTGTCCTCTACCCCACCCACATTCAGCTGCTTGCCAGGGCCTTTTGGTATTCCCTCCTGCAGGAATTTGCTCCCTTCCCCCTTACCACTTATATCTGATTTCCCTTAAGTCTCAGCTCTGATGTCACCCTTTCCAGATTATGAAAGACCCACTCATCCCCAGTAAGAATTCACTGTTTCTATTCTTCTGTCTGCCTTTCACACCACTTGCCTTTCAGCTTATTGCGCTTCCTGTTATTAGTTGTTTCCAAACCTACCCCTTCTACTATGTTGAAAGCTATGGGGGCTGTATCACATTGAGTTTTCATTCTCTGTACTTAGCATATAGTGGGTACCTTCCAAAGTTAATGAAACAAAATATCAAGGATTAGTCTCCCATTACCATGCCTGTCCACCTCTGGGCCTTTTCTTCTGTTTGAGAAGACGGGACCTGTTGGCACAGTGAATACATATGAGGTTCCTTTAAAAAGTTCATCTAAAGTTGAATTAAAACATAAAAATTTATTTTGGTGTACAGCAACTCTGAAATCCACAGACTACAGCAAATTCATAGAGTAAGTAAATTGTGAAAAGAATCACATGTATTTCAAAATTGTTTATCACCAAAAATGAACAGATTTCAAATGCATGTTCGTGAACTTTTTCAGGAGCCCTGTATGGATCGCTGAGAAGGTTGTTTTGGGACCAGTAGTGCCTTGACATGTTAGCCTCTGATTCCCTCAAGGCAGTGTATCCCCAGCCCCTGCTGACCCTGACATTCTGTGCTATTTTGACTTCACCTTAAAGAGTTTGTGATTTTTTTTTTTAGCATAGGCTCCACAGAACTTGGGAGCCTTCATATACCAGTGTCTTTGTTTTAGCCCTATGAGAAAATTTGTTTTTGCAAAGCTGTTTTCTCATTTAATTACAAGTTTCCAGAATAACCTTTAGAAGTGTAGTTAATCACTGAAAAGCATGCTCTTAAAATAAAACATCAGCAAAAAACAAAAAAACAAACAAACAAAAGAGGCTGGCTGAGCTAAGCCCTGGACAGAGTCTTTCTGTAATAACAATAAAAACCTTGGCAGAATCAACTTCTTCAGAACTCTGGAAGTGAAATAAAAGCTTGTGGTAATCCAGGGAACATTTATTCAAGAAAAGCAGCTGCATGATGGTAAGAGCAATGTGCTTTGTGGTGTTTTCACTTGCTCTGTTCCCATCCTTGCTCCCCAGCTCTGCTGTAGCCTTAAAAACCTACAGTTTGCAATCACAGGGAAATCCTACAGCCTGGCGGCCATCGGAACAGACAGAATGGGGTTGGAGCTCATTTTTGCATTTTCGCTATTTTATTCATCTGACAGACCTCATCTACAAGACTATTTATTTCACCTAAGCTGGAGGTGCAGAAAAAAAATCTTTTTTTCTTCCCCCAGGGCTTTTTTTTAAAAAATAGCATTAATCACCATTGATTAGCTTCTCACATGCTTGAGACCGTGGATAACATTTTCAGCTAACCAGAAAGTTTTAGGAAAGGGTGGGGGAACAAAAGTGATTTTGTAATAGGTTACAGCATCTTCTAGAAGATCATGCACACGCACAGGCCTTGTACATTTCCACAGCTGAGCCCGGGCTCAGGAAAGACCTGAGCAGATCCTAGGCACTAGCACACTGGTTCATCTTGAGGTCCGTACCAGCAGGAAGTGAAGAGTAACGCAGAGTCAGCAACTTGAGTGTTGAAAACATGCCTCAACATGTTCACAGAACCCGGCACTAGTTCCAGGAGTTGCAGGAAATCCTTGTCCAATGATTAGCTGGCCACTAAGATAACTCAGCAGAGACTAAAGTAAAATAGAACAGAGCGAAGCCTGTTTGTGCCTCAGCCCCTGTGAAAGCTAATTCTTGTCCCACCAGGCTACCTATCTGCAGCTCTACCTGTGTGGCCTCTATCTCCAGGCTGACTGGAGGAACAGGAACTCAGGGTAATAGTTGATTACTTAGGTTTTCTTTTTTTATATATATAAAGATTTATTTGTGTTTATTGTAAAGTCAGATATATAGAGAGGAGAGACAGGAACATCTTCCTTCTGTTGATTTACTCCCCAAGTGGCCACAATGAGCAAAAATGTGCCAATCTGAAGCCAGGAGACAAGAGCCTTTTCTAGGTCTCCTGTGTGGCTGCAGGGTCCCAAGGCCCCAGGACATCCTCCAGTGCTTTCCCAGGCCACAAGCAGGGAGCTGGATGGGAAGCGGGGCTGCCGGGATTAGAACCGATATCCATATGGCATCCTGGTGCATATGAGGTGAGGACTTAAGTTATTTGTCATTTTTTTTTTTTAAGAAAAAGGGTTGTTCTTATAACTTTATTGTGTTGAAAATAACAGTTCATTTCTATACTTCAGCCACTTCCCAGATTGCTTTTTAGTCTGTCTGAATTCTCTTTATGTAGGGCCTGTTGATTTCCTTGTGTATAATCTCCCCTAGAATTCCTCTTCACGTGTGTTAATCTCATGTTCTGGTCTAGCTTTGATTTATTCTGTACATATACATTCGACTCGGGACTGACTTTGGAAGTCTGTCTTCTAAGAGGAGAATCCAAAAGAATTGACATGATAATGTCCTTGCTGACCTAGCTAGACTTGAAATGGGGTGAAGAGCAGGAGTTAAATTCTTTGGCTACCATTTTGATCAGAGCCATCCTAAATGAAGCAGGGCAGCTGTCACAGGCTGTAAAGGGCTGTACTGATTTGACCAGATAGCTGAGTAGTGACTCACCAACACAAGGTTGGCGATAGAGAAGTATTTTTTTTTTCTACCAGTACTAAAAAAAGACTCAAAGGCTTATATGCATACATAGCTGTACATTCATCCAGTGCTATCCTTCTATCCCCCTACCAGGACAATGCCAGAGGGGCTGTCCTTTGCCCATACTCTTCTCAAAGCTACTATTATCTGATTTTCTTTCTTCTTTTATGCTACACTGGCTGTTCATTTGAATCTGTTTTCTGTTGGCAGTGAGGGGCAGACAGTAGGGTGGGGAGGTGCATGGTGTGATTTACCCAGCCTTCGTCCACCACCTTGTGGGGATGGCCTGCCCGGGGTGATCATTTTTAGCCTGGAATTTCCTGGGCATGGGCCAAGTGCTGAGGCCACCCGTGGAGAAGCTAAGAAGGTACAGGCTCCCTGGCAGATTAGGTTGTGATGAGTTTATGCTGGGGAATGAAATGGTTGTTTCATTTCTAGCTTCTTTAGATTTGGAACATTACAGTGACTATTATCATGATAAATAAAATCTCAAGAAAGACTATGTAAATACCTTCCAGGATTGAAATTCTGTAATATGTTTCAACAGAGGCACTGTACCTGGTTAGCTATGTTTCTGAAAGTTCCTGTGCAAATTATAACTTTAGTTACAATAAACTATTTTCGCAGATGAACCTGTTTTCATAATCGGAAAAGACTCATTTATAGAAACCTTTATTTCTGTAGAAACAGCATATAGCTGGTATAGGAAACAAAAGCAAAATAATTTATCCTTTCAAGTAAGGTAAACATACCCATCATGTTGTTTGCACAGCCAACTACATGACTTTTCGGGACTACCTTGGGAGGGTGCTTTCAGCCATTTGTACCTACAGAGAACAATTCCATCTGTCTCTGAGCCCTTCTCCCTGTAGATACTGTCTGAATTTGATTAAATTAGATGATACACTTATTGGTGCCTGCTGTGAAAAACCTCCACATGAAAACAATATCAAAAGTGTTGAATAGGGGCCAGTGTTGTGATGCAATGGGTTAAGCCAGCACTTGTATGGCTGGTATCTCATATCTGAGTGCTGGTTTGAAACCAGGCAATTCTACTTTTGATCTAACTTTCTGCCAATGCGCCCAGGAAGGTAGCAGAAGATGGCTATATACTCTATATACTGTGGAGCCTGCTCCAGTCTGATCCAGTCAGGGCTGTTCAGGCTATTTGGGGACTGAATCAGTAGATGGAAGATCTCTCTCTCTCTCTCTCTCTCTCTCTCTCTCTCTCTGTCTGTCTCTCTCTAAGTTAATCCAATCCAGACAGTATCTACAGGGGTTAGATTCAGATTCCACAAATTCAAGATTCAGTCCCATAAAACAGTTCCACTTCCGATATGATTTGCAAGTCCCAGGTTGCGAACTCTGCTCTGACTGCCTGGCTATAAATTGGGATTTCTGTGACCCTTTCCTTACATTCCATAATTGGCTAGGCTGGCCCACAGAACTAAAGGAAACACTTGTGTGTACCCATTTATTATAAAGGATATTGTGAAAGAGAGAGATGAACATCCAAGTAGAAAAGGAATACAGGACAAGATACATGGGAAGGGACAAGGAGCTTCCTGTGCCACCGCCCTCCAGGCACCTCCACATGTTCAGCAACTCAGAAGCTCTGCATGCCATAGCTATGGGATTTTTCTGGCATTTTGTCGTGTCTGTGTGATCTATTTTTGACTCCATCAGCTAAAAGTTCTACCCTTCTATTCATGGATTGGCTTTTCTGGTGAGTAGCCCCCATTCCAGAAGCATACCAAGAGTTGCCGTATTAGATCAAAAGATGCCCTTTTCTACCCAGGAAATTCCAAAGGGTTAGGTGCCCTTTTTGGGGATTAGAGTCAAGGACCAAATGTATGAATGAAAGATTCACCTAGGATCCATACCTCTCAGGAAATTACAACAACTTTTGGAGTTCTATGCCAGAAAATGGGAAGGGAGACAAAACATATTATTTTGTATTGTGTCTCAATATCATAGCAGTCACTTGTGAATCTCAAAACCAAATTATATTTATCTTCAGCCTCAGTAGGATTTGAAAGCTATATGTGAATAAGATGGCAAAAAAAAAAAACGAGAAAATATCTGATGTTCCAGCTAAAATGTTACCATTTCCACTCTTGAACCATCTTCCAGATTTGTCACAGTCTCTACTAAGCCCCCTGGCCACTAGAAACCTCATGATATAAACCTCATGCTAGTCCCTGTTATGTGGACGGGAATGAGATATGCAGGTATTAGTCACCGAGAAGCACCCCCATTCAGAGAAGCTACAAAAGTTTAAGTGGCTATTTGCAATGAAGATCCAATGGGAACAATAAAATTTTTTTCTTTTTAAAGATTTATTTATAGGAGCTGGCATTTTGATGCATCATGTTATGCCACCTCCTATGTCCCATATGAGTGTCTGCCCTGCTTCCAAGACCTGGATGGAATCTCAGTCTCCTGGCTTTGGCCTGTCCCAGCTGTGGACGCTGTGGCTGTTGGGTGGCAGGGTCCTAAGCACTTGGGCAATCAGCCAGTAGCTTTTAAGCATATCAGAAGAGAGCTGACTCAGAAGTAGGGGAACCAGGAGTCAAAGCGGTGCTCTGATGCTGGATGCTAGCATCTCAAGCACCTAACCTGCTGCTCCACAGGCCAACAACAAGGGTTGGTTGTAACTGTGGCCTAATGCTTTTATTTTATTTTATTTTATCTTTTTCAGAGATGGTGTTAAATGAGACTGTGAGAAAGGAAGGTCAGAAGGGCTAGTTATGAGGGAGTCTATTAAAGGATACTGATTGTGTCTTTGTTCCCGAAGGAAAGCTATTTATTTTCTATTAGACTCAAGCTAATGAACTTTTACCATTAGGGCGAAGGTAAAGATCAGCACACCACAGACTAAGCCCCCAGTGTAAACTTTTACTGATGCTTCTTCCCTTTTGTTGCAGTTTTGTCCAAGTATGAAAACCAGATTACAATTTTCACTGACTATCTAGAAGAATTTCCCGATACAGATGAGCTGGTATGGATCTTGGGCAAGCAGCATCTCCTTAAAACGGGTAAGATTTGTTAGCATGGGTCTGTGCGAGTACCAGGGAGGTAGACACGTGACATTCCGGGTCTGTGCTTACTATCCTAGAGCTGACAATCAGTGTGAATGTTACTGCCCGATGAATGTGCCTTGTAGCCAGTGGTGCTGAAGCCTTTGGCCCCTTAACTTGTCCAAACCTCTCCAAGGCTTGGAGAGGCTCCAGCACTGGTGTTCACAGGTTTACACAATTTTGTACAATTTGCAAAATTAATATATTTTTGTTATTTTCCTTGAGGGAGACCCTCCAGATTCAAGATGCCTTGGATTTACAAAAATCACAGATGCACCTCTGGCATCCCAAAGGAATATCTGGTTTTTAGGAACTAGGCTAAATTTTCCTCATTCCTCTCACATCCTCAGCTGTCTAGATTTAAGAAAAAAAGATTTATTTATTTATAAGTCTGCTGGAAAGGCAGACTTACAGAGAGGAGGAGAGGTGGAGAAGAAGATCGTCCATCTGTTCCCCAAGTGGCCACAGTGGCCAGAGCTGTGCCCATCCAAAGCCAGGATGCTGGAGCATCTTCTGGGTCTCTCACGCAGGTGTAGGGTCTCAAGGCTTTGGGCCATCTTTGGCTACTTTCCCAGGCCACAAGCAGGGAGTTGGATGGAAAATGGGGCGGCCAGGATTAGAACTGGCACCCACATGGGATCCTGGTGCGTGCAAGGTGAGAACTTTAGCTGTTAGGCTACCGCGCCAGGCCCCTGGGGTGTCTAGATTTAAAAAACAAACACACAAAAAAACCGAAACAAAACAAAACAAAAAAACCCAAAAGAACCACCCAAGGACTTCTAAACAGTCCATTGTTGTTAGTAACAGAACGGTGTGGAAAGTCTTATATTTTTCGATCTTTGGCTGGCTCTCTCACTGTGTTCATTGATTCTAATTTTCTATTAAAATTTTAGCCACTGCAGCTAGATGGAAAGAAAACTTGATGTGCACACCCCCCTCCCCGCCATTACATTCATATAGATTGAGAGAGACCTTTAATGTGAAACTGCTGATGACTCAGCAGCTACTTTAAAGGCCAAGCTTGGAACGAGGCAGCTCTGAAATTTGTCTCTTTCTGAGCGAAGATTCTCTTGAGAGACCCTTAGTATGGAGGGAGAAACAGGAAGAAACTGGCAAAAAGGCAGGAGAGGAAATTAGAAGAGACCAGCTCCTTGGGAGTCTGGCTGCCTGATTTTGATTGGAGAATGGTGAACAGTGGCAAGAGCTTGGTGCCGGTTAGGAGAGCTTTTGTACCCAGACTCTTCTGCTGACTCAGGTAAGTCACATCTTCTGGATCTTCATTCCTAATTGCTTAACACGGGTACTGAAGAGGCTGTCTTCTAGTACTGCTATCCCTGACAACAGGAATTCCCCGATTGCCCAGTAAACTCATATTCAAATAGTAAGTTGGGAAATGCCCTTCAATATGAAATTAGTGCTAAGATTCTACACAGCTTCCTCTGCAGAAAGCCAGGCTGGAAGACATAGAGACTGTGAGAAGCAAGAGTGAGTGGTGTGGACATTTGAGAAGATAGGGCATAAGTGGGTACTGTGAAAAGCTTGTGGGAAATAGAATTTTCTCTAAAAGAGAAGTTTATTTGGGTACAAAAAGGTTTTGAAATCCAGGCATAGTTTTTTTTTTCATAATATATATTTTCTTTGAAAGTTTGATACCCCTCATATAATAGCAGCTAGCATTGTCACAGGTGTATTGCATGCAAACATCACCTAAGCACTTTTGTGTGGATTATTCTCTACCTACGAAGCAGGTACTGTTATACTCTTCATTTTATGAATGAGGGGACTGAAGGCCATTGAGTTGAGCAGCAAGGTTAAACAGCTGGTAAGCCAGCAGAGTGAGGGCTCATCCCCAGGCACAGTATGTCTTCAGAAGTCTTAACAGTTAAACATCTGCTTCTTGAAGTGTGCCAGACATCAAAGCCATGAAGGGAAAGCAAAATCAATACAGATCAAGTTCTTGATTTGTCTGAAGTAAAGGGGAGAGCAAAAAATAGGAAACTATTGGATAAAATGGAATTTCCCTTCCTTCCTTTAGAGTGCAATGACTATAAATTCTTATGCAACACAAATATGGATGTGTTGTCAAGAAGGGACAAGAGATGACTGCACAGCACAGAAATGTGTCTAAGAACAGATGGAAATGTAGAAGCCATATTCCTGGTCATTGAAATAAATTTGTCATAAAACACAGGAAAACCGTGCTTTGAAGAAATATGCCTAATGTGCATCTACTTATATTACAAATACTAGTTGTACTGGGTACTATGGATATATTTCTCATACATAGTAATTTTGCTTATCAGAGACATTCCTCTTTAGTTAAATTCAGGTGCATCTGCATATGTGTGCACACAAACACAAGCCCTAGTTTCAAATAATAGACAGAGGGTACTGATGAGGGGCTCAGCCAACCATTACCATTCCAGCCAGGACTGGTTTTGCTATTATTGGGTTCTCTAAGATCCCTGATTTTCCTGTTCCTTCTCTTTTGCTCATGACCTCAGTAACTGCCAGAGCCAGGGGGCTCAGTCAAGAAACATGGACCACCCACCATCACTGGGTCAGAGTAGCTCTGGTCAAAACATAGGTAGGAGGAAATCATCTGGAGAACACGACACTGGGTTTCCTATGAATTTCACTTGCTCCATTACATTGGCCTTGATATTGCTTATTTGGAAATGAATTTATGCTAGCTCAAAGTCAAAGGCAGCCATTTTTTATATGGGATATAGTGATTTAATTTTAATTTCACATTTAATTACAGAAAAATCTAAGCTGTTGTCTGATATAAGTGCACGTCTATGGTTTACATACAGAAGGAAATTTTCACCAATTGGTAGGTATATCACTTGTTGTGTTGTCCTTTCTTCCTGTGGATAGCTTGACTCATGTTATCAATGACTTTCCAGAATCTTCAGAATTAACAGCTTACCCTGGAAAATAATTTGATTTAGGGCAATATGTAAGTCTAAGATTCGTATTGTTGAAGTATCATGTCAAGTATGGTTCCATGGTATTAATGTGTCATGCTAATTTTTTTTGACAACTACCTCCAAGGATTCAGGTACCAAATGGTATTATTTGTGTTTTCAAGAATAAAGAAAACAAGCTCTAAGATTTTAATTTGGATAATAACTGTTAACTTGCAACGAACTGCTTTGTGAAATTACTTAATTTCCATCATGCCTTGAAGGAAACAAAGTAATTCCTTAGATTTCTTTTTCCTTATGAAATCAAAGTACCTTTCCAATGGGAGATTATAATGGGCTTCCTTGGAATTAATTCTAAGGTGTTACTAGCTGCAGTTTAGGACAAAATGTTAGTTCAGAAAGCTAAGTGAACTCTCTGAAGATGATTTATAAAGTGTTTGCAAGTATGGTAGCCACTTTCTAGTATCATGGCCTTGAAGGAAGAGGACAAACAGTGGTAGAAACTACTCTTCTAAGAGGCGACCTGACTGACCAATTTTGATGCAGCACTATGTCTAGTAACTAGAGTGAAGTCAGCCTTTCTAAGTGTCCCAAGATGCACATAGATTTAAAAAAAAATTTGTTTGCTCTCCACAGAATGTATTCCAAACAGTAACAAAAGAATGACCTATAGTATATAGTCGTTCTAAAATGTTAACTTTCTATAGGGGAAGGTTTTTTGCCCCCCAAAAGCTGAAAAACATTTTCAATTCAACTCTGACAATGCTTTGGCAACAGTTGATCTCTTCTTTATGGAGGCCTCCTTGTACCTTCTCCACACTCATCTGGCCCATACTCCCAGCATTAGTGAGAGCCCAAGGGCTGCCATTAGAGCTGGCAAATGGTCTCACTTCTCCCCCTCTTGCTGTTGCAACTCTCCTTCAATCCCCACAACAAAGGGAAAAAATGGCTGCCTTAGTGCACGTGTTGATGACTCCCCTTAAATGTAGATCATTCTTATATAAAGCATAGTTTTCCACTTTCATCTTGGGAAGGAAAACAATGAAAGGAAAATATTTCCTCTATCAGCCAAGTTACCTGATTTCATTGGTCTCTTGAAAAAGGATATTGTGCTCACTTTGACCAGATATGTGAGATCTTTATATCAAATATTCTTAAGATAAACCCCGTTGTCGTTTAACTGGGTTTGTAGTTTTCAAAGATGTGGTGTATTTATCATTTATTAATATTATTTTAAATTATGACCGTAACAACAAATTTTGCATCGTTCTGTATGGGTTCTAAACACTTTTACAAATATTCCATTTGATTCTCAGAATGCCCACCAATAGTAGGCCACATTTGTACTAGTATCTCTGGTCTGTAAGTGAGACTTGGATTAGATAGTCTGTGCCTCATCTAGGTCTCTTGCCTCTAGTTTACACTGTCCTTCTTGCTATTCAGAACTTTATAATATCTCTGTAGAATAGTTAAGAGCCTTCCAAGTCTCCTGATCATTTTGATGTCAATCTTTGGTGATATCTGTTCTTTAATTAAGATAAGACTGGCTTCCCTGAGAACTTAGGGCAGTACAAGTAAGCTATGCAAGGCAGGTCTGGCAGATGATGACATGGAACAAATTAAGTGTTGGTAGCTGTACATGGCAGTCACCTATAAAAATTGCACATATACTTAGATGTCTCCAAGCAGAAAACCCAAGGGCCAAGTTTAATTCATTTGTTTGTTTTGTCTTTGGCCGTGGAACTCAGCATTATCTCTGTAAGCTCTAACCTTAGATCCAAATCTTGCTTCCCTTTTGAGTGAATACCATGTGCGTCCAAAAAATTCTGGTTTTTTGGGAAACGGTGATTTAAGGAACCCACATTTATTTGCATTTATTTTACCAACAGGGGGAACTGGCCCTTCATCAGATGCTGGCTGGGGTTGTATGCTACGTTGTGGACAAATGATGCTGGCTCAAGCCCTTATCTGTAGACACTTGGGAAGGGGTGAGTTCAGTTTGTTCTGTAAACTACTTCAGAGACCTCTGTCATATCACTGGCCGGGGTTGGGTTAATATTGCTGCTGAGATCATGGAACACTCAATAACAAAGCTACAGGTCCTAAGATGCTCTCTGGAGCTTACATGGTCACCAGAGTCCCTGACAAGAAGAAAGGAGCTGGCATTTGCTTGTGACTCACCAAGCCAGAGAAGATACTTTGCTGGTGCATGATTGAACATTGTGGCAGGTGTGTCATTTGGAGTTTCCATCTTTGCTGTTATTTGAGTGAGTCCTTAAAAAGACCAGATAACAAAGAGAACAGGAAGAAGGGTGTGGTATTTAAGTCTGCTTGTTGACCTCATATAAAAGATCTTCCCATTGAAGGATGGAAGTGACCTAAAGGAAGTGCCTAATGAAGCACCTAGTGCTATTTTGGCTTTGATTCATTGAATATGTACATTTGATGAAGAAGAAATCTTTAAATTACCTTCTTTGGGAAGCTGCTTCCCTAATTAAAACCTTCCTGGTATCATTATTGTAACTCTCAGGTCTTGCTTTCTTAAGACATATGTGGACCCTTTCCAGTGGGCATCAAAGAATGACCTCATTTGGATGCCAGTCCAACTTTCACTTGCGTGAAAGTCTAGATAGACTTGAAAGGATGAAAGGACACTTTGGATAAGATTGGGCTTCTGAACTCATTGGCTGTTGCTGACTGATGTTCAATGTCGCTCCCCTTTCCCCACGGTGCAAACTCTCAGGATTTGCTGCCGTTTCCAGAGAGAACTGGGCTTTAGAAGTGCGTGCTTTCACAGGGCAGTGTCACAATTTCTGTTTTACACATGAGGAAATTGAAGCTCCAGGAAGGAAGGTGATATGCCCAGGGTCAAACAACAAGAAAGCATAGATTTGGAAATCAAATGTAGATCTTCTAATTCCTTGTCCAGTGATTTCTATGGATTATTCTTGAAGTAGATTCATTCTTATTATTTAACCTTTTTCTCATTTATAAAACCCTTCAAGATGATTAATCCAGAAGTTGACTGTGATCGTAACAGCAAATTAGAGAGAAAAAAAGATATGATCGACAGTCTCTGTCATTGTAGTGGAAATGCAAGTAGCAGGGAGAAATTGCACATTGGTCCTGTAGTTACGACAAGTTGGAAGATGTTATTTTATAAAGAAGTCTTTTGGGTTGCTTCCTATTCAGTTTTATTTTTTATTGAGATGGGGTGTTTGCTTAATTGCTTATTTGTCTTTGGTAAATATTTCATGGTATTAAGCAGCCATTTAATCAGGATTTCTATAAATTGGAGCAGTTCAGTTGCTACTGAAAAAAAAAAAAAGCTGATTGTGGTTTGCCCTCTGAAGTCTGTTTGGATTTGAAATTTAAAACTTTGGTTTCAGAAGTATTCGAAGCAACAGAGAACTGAAGAATCTAGAGATAACAGCCCTTGGCTTCAAGTGCTTTCCATCTGTTCAAATTCTCTCTAAAACCTCAGGAAATAAATTTATGTCTTGGAAGCAAGCTAAGCCTCAGCGATTGGGCCCATTAGAGTTACTGGGGCTGAGAGGATGGAAGTAATGCCTTTTGTCCACAGCAGTGACTCTGTAAGATTTTACAGTTGTCCTCTCCAAGTTGAAAGTAGCCTGTGGGGAATATTGGGGGGGGGGGCGGGTATTGGGGAGGGTGAAGACTGTGTCTAAGGCACAGCGTTTAAGAAACCTTAAACAGCTGATGAAAGAGATCATTTGTTTTTACAAAGCTCAGTGTGGACTTTAAAATATTTATGGGCCTGTCACAATGGCTCAGTATCTAAATCCTTGCCTTGCATGTCATGGGACCCCATATGGGCACTGGTTCGTGTCCTGGATGTTCCACTTCCCATCCAGCTCCCTGCATGTGGTCTGTTAAAGCAATAGAGTTCTGTCCAAAGCCTTGGAATCTTGCACCCTAGTGGGAGACCCAGGAAAAGCTCCTGGCTCCTGGCTTCAGATTGGCTCAGCTCTGGCTGTTGCAGCTATTTGGGGAGTGAACCAGCAAATGGAAAATCTTTCTCTCTGTGTCTTTCCTTTTTTCTGTAAATCTTTCTAGTAACAATAAAATAAATTTCAAAAAATTTATTTATTTGAGGGTGAAGGAAGAGGGCGAGAGAGACATATCACATACTTTGGTTCAGTCCTCAAATGCCCAGAATACATCTAAGAACTCAAATGTGATCCCTCCCTTGGGTAGCAGGAAGCCAGTTACTTGGGCCATCACCACTGCCTCTTGGGGTCTGCATTTATTTGGATGCTGGAGTCAAGAATTGGAGCTGGGAATCTAACCCAAGCACTACAATGTAGGACTCAGGCATCCTAACTTCTACATTAAATGCCAGGTCCTTGGGGCGGACTTTTTAAAAGCTGGTATAATTTGGCTGTTGTTTATAGTGCTTGCTTATATTTCAACCAAACTGAGATCTTTAATTTTTTTTTAACCTGCTGAACCCTTTATTTGGTGGCAAATAAAGTCCCTAACTATAATGTAAATTATAAATGTGTTATGGCAAAGACTGAAAAGAAAAGAAAAAAGGAAGGGAGGGAAAAGAGAAGAAAGAAAAATCATTATATTCTTTGAATTATGTCTATGAATATTACGCATCTGTTAACTTAAAACTAAATTAATGAAAAATATTTTAAACAAAGCAAAAACTTAAACTGTAGTATAAAATGACAGTATGCAATGTTTTGAATGTCTTCCTAATTGTGAATTGTGTATATTGCCCTATGAACTGTTGATTGTCAAAATAGAACATTTTATCAGGGCCAGTGTTGTGGCAGAGCATGTTAAGTCACTACTTGTCACACTATCATGTCCAAGCACTGGTTTGAGTGCTAACTGCTCCACTTGTGACCCAGCTCCCTGCTATTATACCTGGAAAAGCAGCAGAAGATGACTCAAGTCCTTGAGATCCTGCACTCTAGTGGAAAACCCAGATGGAATTTCAGTTTCCTGAGTTAAGACTGGCCGACCCTAGCCATTGCAACCATTTGGGGAGGAACTCTGCAAATGGGATATCTCTCTGCCCTCTCCTCTTTCTGCTATTCTTTCAAATAAAAAAGGTGAATCTTTAAAGCAGTAAAGCAGAAGAGTCACATATCCTCCTTTTGAGACTCTTTTGGCAAGGCTTCCACAGTGTAAGGGCAAAAGTCTTTGCTCTTGGAGGGTGGGATGGGGGGGACTGGTGCTATGGCACAGCAAGTTAATCAGAGGCCTGCAGTGCCAGCATCCCATAAGGGCACCAGTTTGAGTCTTGCTCCTGGCTCTAGCCTGGCCCAGCTGCAGTTGTCACAGCTATTTGGGGTGTCTATCCTTCTCTGCCTTTCAAAGAAATAAATTTTCAGAAAAAAACAAACAAACTCCACATTGCTCTGTGTGTGGTGATGAGACACTAGGGCATCTGAGTTATGTGTCACTCACTGTCAGGTTCTGTAGCTGACCGGAAGACCTCTATGACTGTGTTGTTTTATAATATTTATCTGTCTTTAGCCCTTGAGCCAAGCCAGTTCTTTAATCTACTTCTTATTTGGCTTGCCCAGTATCCACATGAAATCTTTTATAGTCATTAGTTTCTAGTTGTTCTTGGCCTCAACAAGAAAGGTGTTTTGGAATGTTCTAACTCGATTTATCCCTGACTTGTGAAGATGCAGTTCTAGTGTCTTCTTCCTAGTTAGTAGTTAAAATAAGAGTGTGGACAGATAACAAATAGTTATAAAAAATGATTTTAACCCCTTTTTTCCTCTCTCAAAAGACTGGAACTGGGAGAAACAAAAAGAACAACCCGAGGAGTATCAAAGAATCCTACAGTGCTTTTTAGACAGAAAAGACTGTTGCTACTCTATTCATCAAATGGGTAAGGTCATCAGCGAATGGCAGTGCTCCATCTGCTCTTTCTCTTCCCCTGCCTTATGTGTGGCTTCCTAAGTTGTCCATCTGCTTAATTACTTGTGTTCAAAAATTATTAGGAGTTTGTGACTTGTTGGAAGATCTTTGGCTAACGTGTTCATTTTTTCCACATAAAACAGCGCAAATGGGTGTAGGAGAAGGGAAATCAATTGGCGAATGGTTTGGACCAAATACAGTTGCACAAGTGTTAAAGTAAGTAAGAATCTGGTGTCTGCCTTAATCTTATGTCTCCTTTGTCCTCTCTTCTCCACCCCACCCAACTAAAGTTCCCATCAACTTAAGTGTTCTTGACAACCTGCTAAGCCAATGTGCCATCAAACATCCAGATGGGTCTCTGAATGTGTAAGTGTAGTTGCCTGCTTCGGTACACCAGTTTTGCATCCATTAGTATCCATATATATATCCGGACACATTCAGTGTCTCATCACTCTTCAGTTCGATGCTTAGCTTGAATGTCCTTTGAAGCTGAAGTATGTGGTGAAGGCTGGACTGGCTGAAGCAAATAGAGGACTCTTACCCTGCATAATATTTTACAAACCTGTTCATTCATTTCATGTTGACTACATAGCTTTACTATACTATGTGCTGGGTAGACAGAAACGAGACACCTTGCTTACCTCAAGGAACCCACCAGCTATCGGAGAAGACCCACCCTGAAGGGAGTTTTGGAGTCAGTTTGTCATCTCTCAAAGACTACTCAGGATACCCCAGCATGGTGCTTTTGCAGCAGGCCTGTGGGATTCCAGAGTTTAGCTCCCCCATGAGAGGTACCAGGGGACGCCAGGACTCCTGGGGAGTTCAGGTGTTGAGTGGCCACAGCACTTGCTCCTGCAAGCTCACGTGCCCTGTGTTCATACTTTCTTGACAACCTACCAAGCAAGCAACAACTCCACCAGGGCAGAGACTGTATTTGTCTTGTTCATAGCTTCCTGCTACACCAAAGTGCTCAGTAAATACTCAGAAAGGCATTAAAATTGCAGCCAGAATCTGAAGCCAGGATGTAGTGATCAGAAGATTGAAAGTACTTGGCCTCCTTTGGTGTTTCATACTTCAGTTCCTTAGCATTATGGCAAGACCCACACTGTGCAGAGTACACATGGGGCCCTTCAACAGTAATTAGCCAATCTTCAGTGACTTAGAATGCTTTGAAAATATGCATGCCAGGGGAGTAGTGTGCATTTGCTGGAGATCTGAAACAAAAACCTGAATCTTGTTTTTACTGCTTGGGCACAGTGCAGCCTCTCCCAAGACTACTTTCTTGTCTTAGAGTGGCCTCTTTTGGCATCATTGTCTCTGCCGAGTGAGGGTTGGGCCACATTTTGGGAACCACTGCAGGAAGCCAAGGTAGAAAAGTGTAAGAGAAACACAACGCCAGCCCCAAACAGAAGCTTGCAGTGGTTAGTTGCTAAATGCCATCCCTCAGAATTTGCTTCTTATAAATTTAGAGGCTTGTAATAGCAAGCAAATGACATTTTTTTCAAGAATTTAAATGGATTCTGATTCATCATGATTGTTGTCATTAACAATAGTGGAGGTGATCCTGGATGTACAAACAGGCCCATTGTAAAATGAAAATATTGTGAAATAGAGAATACATATAATACACCTAGGCGACTTTACACCATAGCTCAAAAGGAGTCATTTCCCTCATGACTGTGCCCCTGTCTGGGAGCTGTGGTGCCCTGCTACTGCCCAACATCCCAAGAGAGTGTTGTGCCCTATATCGCTAGCCTGGGGAAAGATCTGAATTAAAAATCAAAAGTATAGGTGCCACTGAATGTGTAGCCATTTTATACTATCATAAATTAAAAAAAATCCTAAATTGAATTATCTAGGTTGGGGACCATTAGCATATTACTATTTGTTGTGTTTAAGGATATTATTCTGAAAAAGTTTAAAAGATGAACATAGCTGAAATACAAGTGGAATGGTATTTAACCTCTCCCCGGGAGCTACTTGGACAGACTGTTGATGAGTTCATTTGTTTGCTTTTGAGACCAGGCCTTTGCTAGGAATTCAAGAAATAATTAGGTTAAATATGTCTTTTCTTTCAAAGTGACAAGAGAGGAAGAAGGGAAGGGAAAAATAGGCAGGTTACTTTTTTTGTGTTGACCTCGGATCATCTCTCTTTCTGAGGGTTTTTCTTTCTGACACCCCCTGAAGTCATGCAGGTTGGCATGCAGTCCCTTCAGCTGCTGACTGGGAAGGCCTCGCCCTGATTCAGTCTGTGACAGAAGTCTCCTTGAAGGCTGTTCATGGTGGTGGGGGTGGGGTAGGAGAGATCATCTCTCTCTTTTTCTCTCCTCCTCCCTGCACCCAGTGTACTTCCAAAAGGTCAAGAAAGATAGAAGTAAAAAGATAAGTTTCTTTTGGGGCAAAACTATTTTTGCAATCCATACGTAATTGTTGCACAATTTGCCCTTTTATGAACTTGCTGACGAACTCTCCCAAATGCATGGATTTCTTGTTTTTTGTTTTTGTTCCCAAATTATCTTGTAACTATTTTTGCCTGAAGGTTTTGAAGTCTCCTCTCTCTCTGGGTTTCCCTGGGGCTCATTCTCTGTATTATCTATGCTCACCAACAGATGTGTATTTCAATGACTATTTTCTTGTTCCAAAAACATAGTAAGAATGTCATGTAGTTCAGAAAGCAAACAAACACACACACAAACCAAGTCCCCCGTGACTCTGAGAGCAGCTGCATGGCTAACTTTGCTTCTTTTGCCTACCAGGAGTCCTTCGTTTTGTGAGGTAGCCTTCTTTTTTTTGCAGTTCAGGTACAGTGACTAGCATTCTCACTGTCCCTGGATGTGCCCTGTCCCCAGAGGTCTGTTGCAGAGGTCTGTTCCAGGAGCCAGTGCTGACCTGAATGCCAGCTTCTCTGTGGCTTGGCGTTCAGTGACTTTGGGCAGAACTTGTGCCTGACAACTACCTCCTGCCCACTTCCCCATCTTCCCCGGTTGTAACTTCATCATATATTGCTTTGCAGAAAACTCGCTTTATTTGATGAATGGAATTCCTTGGCTGTTTATGTTTCAATGGATAATACAGTGGTCATTGAAGATATCAGTGAGTGCCCAACCTACTTATCTTCCCTGTTGGGGAGGTTGGGGTAGGGGTTTTGGTGGTGGGTTCCTCCCTTACCATTCAAAATTTTGAGGTTTCATCGTCTCCCTGGCACCCCCTCCAAGGTACAGGAGCTTAGGAAAGCACAGGGCTCTGCTGCTTTTCTGTGGGCTTTCTGTGAAGTGGAGAAGGCCCATTAGTGCGTAGTTGCTGCCCCTCAGTGAAGTACTGGACCCCTTGCTTGCAGGAAATTCAAAGTGCTTATCATTCATTAAACCACCAGTAGGTCTTCTGTGTGAAGATCCACCTTTGTCCAGGTTTGTGCTGCCTTCCATGGGGGATAGGGAGACCTAGAGACCTAGCCCCTGTCTCAAAGGCCCTTGTAGACTAGCTGAGAAGTGAGATGTTCTTCAACAAGCCAGAACACCTGTTGAGAGCTAAGCAAGTGTGCAGTGCTCATGGTGCTGAGCCTGAGACGGGAGGTGTGGCCTGTGGGAGGTTGCAGCCAGCAGGGCACTGGGGAGGGCCTTGCAGGCAAGGAGTGCTATCTGAGTTTACCCCCCTCCACCTCACACCCACCTTCATTGTACTTTTGTGCAGCAGTTCTCAAGGCAGGTTACCTTTATTCACCCAACTCTATTTTATCTCTTCTTTCTAGAAAAAATGTGCTGTGTCCTTCCCTTGAGCGCTGGCACCCCTGGTGAAAGGTCCCCTGAGTCTCTGGCTGCTTCGGACCAGAGTAAGGGCACATCTGCCTGCTGCCCAGCCTGGAAACCCCTGCTACTCATTGTGCCCCTCCGGCTGGGCATAAACCAAATCAATCCTGTCTATGTTGACGCATTCAAAGTAAGTTGCCCCTTCCCCCGAGCCCACTGCCGCCCGCCCATCATCCCGCCATGCCTGCACAGAGATCCGTGAGCAGCAGTCCACAAGTGAGTTGAGAATCTTGCATTCTCTTTCCCTCCAGGAGTGTTTTAAGATGCCACAGTCTTTAGGGGCATTAGGAGGAAAACCAAATAACGCCTATTATTTCATAGGATTCTTAGGTAAGAAAGGAGGACTCACACAAGTAAGTCACCATGGGCCAGGGGAGGGTGCGGGGACAAAGTTGGCCTGGGAGACCAGGTGACTTCAATGAGTGGGCTGCTGTCTGGCCCAGGACTGCCACGGTGGCATCCGGTCTGCTGCTCCTGTCGCTGGCCTGATCTGTGAGGAGTAACGTGCCTGACAGGCTGCAGCCCCCCTTTGAGAGCCTCTGGTTCCTTGCCTCTCCAGCAGATAGTTGCCCCTGCTTTCTGCCTGGGTGGTCCCAAGGTCACAGCTTCATCTAGCGCATCCCTTTCCTGCCTGGGAGGCCCAGGGCAGTGACGTTTCAATGCCTTGTCTTTGCTGACCTTGCTGTTATCAGGGTTCAGACAGCCAGGCCAGGAACTGCCCTCTGACTTGCCTGGCCCGCAGAGTTGGGCATGTAGGCTCATTGTTTGCAGCCATGACAGGGTGATCGTAGAGGAGGCAAAGGTAGAATTACCCCTTTCTCCATATCAGGAGCCATGCTGTAAAACCACTCATTTTCTACTGTGATGCCTAACAGCCTGATGCTATCATGCAGGTCAGGGCCTCTGGAAAGCCAGCATTCAAGGCCCTTGACATACATTGAAATAGCCCAATGCTTCCCAAACTCCACTGTACACACAGCACCTTGAAGGCCTACCAAGATACAGATTCAGTTGGTCTGACTTAAGGTCTGGGAGTCTACATTACAAACTGGGTGGTGTCCACAGACCACAGAATCCCTGCTTTGAGGACCAAGGGCCCAGATAGCTGGTTAGTACTGAAGAGTGTGGGTTAGAGGAGTGGTGCAGTCAGGACACCTGGGACAGGGGCAGGCTGCACTGAGACAGGGCCTCCAGGAAGTTACAAGCTTAGGTGTGTCCACAGGCAAAGGAGAGCTGGAGTGGTTAGGAGAGTCTGGTTGGAGGGGATGTGTGGAGCACTGTGTAGATGGCCTTAGTCAGCCTCTCCAACCCATCTCCTGGAGATTCCTGGAGGTGAGAGGGGTTGGAAACAGACATCTCTGGACTAGTATGCTAGCCTCCTTCTTGCCAGCTGTGTGAAGTGCAAGAAAAGGCCGTGAAGTCCGT
Organism: Ochotona curzoniae; assembly: GCF_017591425.1. Lineage (NCBI taxonomy): Eukaryota > Metazoa > Chordata > Mammalia > Lagomorpha > Ochotonidae > Ochotona > Ochotona curzoniae. The sequence goes on along the minus strand of NW_024467087.1, from coordinate 31,350,382 downwards.
TCAGTCTCGGGTCCCTGCTCTGTAAAATATGGCTTACACCCACCAACTCGCTGTCAAGTCATCTCACAGTAAAGCATTCAGCAAAGAGCCAGGCACCAAATCTGAATAAAGGAGAAGGTAGTTCCACCCTGCCTCACCCCCACATCTCTTTGGCTGCTTCTTCCTGAAAAACAGAATTTTTGTATAACTGCCTGTGCTTGCTAATGCTGCCATCTATTGGTCAACCATGAGAACCGCAGCTGAATTGAACAAGGAGCCTATGGTGGCTTTTGTTTTTACTAAGTACAAAATACAGTGTTTGCAGTTACATAAGTTTAGATGTCCTCACTCCCTAAGATTCTAGGTTCTTGTCAAAGAAAATATTGCACACATACAGTTCCTGTTGTTTGTGCTTGCCCAAGTCTGTTCAGGCTGCTTTAGCAGAGTGCCATGGATTGAATGGTGTGGAAACAACAGAAATGGATTCTCCCAGATCTGGAGACTGGGAATTCCAAGTTCAAGGCACTGGCAGATTCCATTCTGGTAAGGACCTACTTGCTAGCTCGTAGATGGTACCGTCTCACCATACCCCCATTTGGTAGAAAAGGAGAGGTGGCTCCCTGTGGCTTCTAAGGACACTAATCCCACTTAAGAGAGATCTATCTCAAAGGCATGGCACTGGAAAATATTTCTGGAGGTTTCTCGGTGAATGGTGTGTGTGGGTCCTGAGCACACTGGCTTCCCTTTCCTGAGATGCCAGGTGAGAATTACCAAGCTTGAATAGCCCCATTTTCTGGGCCAGGGAGACTTTCGTGGTATGTGATTCCTCATTAAAGAGGTATAGGGCAACCCTTCATTCTTTAATAGCCCAAGGCAGAAGTTCACGTAGTGCCCATCTTCTCATTCAAGCTTATAAACCCTTTGTGCAAATGTGTAGCTCCCAAGGCCTTCCCGCTGCCATGTTGTGACCCATCCCTTTACTGTATGAACGGGTTGGGTGGCCCCGTTTGCAGACTGTCCGAAGGACGGGAAGGGCTGAGAGTTGCCATCTTCCAAGCACCTGCCTTGTGCCTGGAGCTCTGCATAGTTAGTTCTATCCCTCTCCTCCTCTCCCAGGTGAGGTGCAGATCATTGTTTTCATTTGACACATAGCAAAACTCAGATTAAGAGAGCTGATTTCCTCCAGGTCACTCAGCTAGAAAGAAGTAAAGCCGGGATTTACTTCCAACTTGGTTTTCTGTACTTGCTACATTCCATGGCTTCCCTGGGAACCTCCTGCCTGGCGGAAAGGCAGGGGAGGCTCTAGATGTGGCAGACAGTGGTCGCGGGGAGACTTAGGCCATCACATTCTGCCTGCTGCAACTGGGGATAGATTGCTACCTCAAGATCCATCTTGTTAACCCTGTCCCTGCAGGTGGTTGGGTAGCCTGCGCCTTCTCCCTGGGTCTCATCTGACACGTTGGCCTAGTCCCCACAGTCCCTCTTGCCTTCTTCTATTTTTTTTTCTTCTTCTTGTAAGCACTCCAGCAATAAGGCTGCTAAACACACACACACACAGTCCCTACACCTATTTCACCAACACACCCATGTAGGTTCACCTTGCTTTCCATATACTGTTCAGCATTTGTTTACAGGGAAATACTCTTGATCTAAAGGAGCAGCTCCCACTAGCCACCTTGTATGTGTATTGGTTATAAGCATTTGACAGAGTTAGAATCTTCCAGGTTTTATGATACTCTGGGTGGTAACTAAAATGGGCTCATTCACCCCAGCTTATAAGTAAGAAAATCGCAAGAGTGAATGAAGTGTTTTGTTCTTGGTTTATGATAAATTTAAAAACGTTCCATCAGCTAGAAGAAGCACATTCTTTGCAAACAGAAGTACATAAATGCAGCCAACACAATCCTCAGTACCATTCTAAGGAGAGTTTGGGGGACATCCCCCCATGCCATTCTCCTGATGCCAGTAGATCTCACTTTGGTCACCTGACCACAGTTGAGGACACAAAAGGCCCAGATGCTTTTCAAGCCAGGACAATGAGATCAGCATTCCCAGTTAGATACTTTGGCTTCCTCAGCATGTGGCTGCTAGGTACTGCATGGACTCTCATCCCTTACACTATCAGGTCAATATAGAAATGCTGGCTACAACAACTCCTCCAGGCACATTTTGGGGCCAGGAGATGTAATTCAGTAAAGCATTGCTTTTCTCTCCTGTACAAAATCAACTCTCTCAGAGTGAGTTTTCCTGCTGAGTCCTATGGTGTTAACGAGGCAAAGGCAGTGCTTTCTGACAGGCATTTACTAACGTGCTAGCAGCTGTGAATGTGTTAGCTATTGAAGACCAGAGGTCAGCTCATGGGTATCTCAGCCATGGCAGAATTAGCATCCTCAGCTGATCTGGAGAGCATTTCTTTTAGAAACCAAGGCTTCTTCCCTGACCAGAGGCACCCTGTGAGTGTAAGTCTGGGAACTGCTGATTCTAGATCAAGATGCTTTCCAGTGTCACATGGGACAGAATAGCACCTGGGCTCACGGCCCAGTGACTCTACCTCCCACCTGCTCTTGGCTACTGCTGCTCACAGAGCCTGCCATGTCATCTGTGGTCTCTCATGCTCAAACCTGTCACTTTTCCGTTTTTGGACTTGGACATTGAAGCAATGTAAATGCTGGCACAAGTGTTCTCACTGAGTGATTAGACTTGAGTGCAAGTGTCTTCTTTCAAGCATGCTCACTTTGGCCCCAGGCTTTCTGTCATCCCATTCACATTGTCACCAAGGGAGGGTTGGGAAGGACCAGAGGGCCTGCTTGCAAGGACAGCAGTGGAGCAAGGGCCAGTGGTTCTTCAAAGGTTAAGCCTCTCTCTTTCCAATCAGGCAATGAGCTCATCTTCTTGGACCCTCACACAACCCAGACGTTTGTTGATACTGAGGAGAATGGAACAGTTGATGACCAGACTTTCCATTGCCTGCAGTCCCCCCAGCGAATGAATATTTTGAACCTGGATCCTTCTGTGGCATTGGTGGGTATTTGAATGTTGGGTGGGTCAGGGATATGGCACAATTCCATTGCAGATTGACTCCCTGGGAGTTAGCTCAATTGCTAAGGAGTATGGCAAGAATCTGTGAGCATCAGGCCTGTAAGAGGTGGTATAGTATGTGGTGGCATGGCAGGGAGAAAGGACTAGGCCCTGGAGCCAATCTACTCAAGTGGGAATCTAGACTCTGCCACTTCTGAGCTGTAGCTATGGAGTCACTTGACCCTTGTGAGGCTTAGTTTCTGCATTTACCACATGAGGAAACCAATGGTGCCTCTATCACAATTACATGGAGCACATTATGTTTAAAGTACTTAGCACAGGACTAGTACACTATAAGTATTCTATAATTATTCTTAGCATTTCATCTTTTCTATGTAAAAAAAAACTTGCTTTTATTTACGTGGAAAGTATCAACATACACATATATACATACACATGCACACAAAGAAAGAGTGAGTGAGTGAGTGAGTCAGTGTGTGTGTGTGTGTGTGTGTAGAGAGAGAGAGAGAGATTTTCCATCCACTACTTTACTCCCCAAATGCCTGCAATAGCTGGGACTGGGCCAGGCCAAAGCCAGGAACCAGGAACTCTATCCAGGTCTCCCACGTGGGTGTCAGGAACATGAAGCACCTGAGCCATCCTTTGCTGCCACCCACGTTGTACATGAGCAGGAAGGTGGACCAGAAATGGAGGTATGACTCAATCCCAGGCACTGCAACATGGTATCCTCGTGCCCCAATGCCTGCCCAAAGTGTTAACTTTTTCTCGTTTCCCTCTTCAAATTGTTCCCTACTAAGGTGGGTTATAGCTAGAGAGGTACAGGACAGGGGGTAAGAAGCCCTGGGGGGACTGTGTCCATTCCTCAGTAGACATAGCCCAGGAAGTTGCAGGTTTCCTGCAAGATGACTAACTGATGCCTATATGCAGTGACAGGGACCCTCTGCCTGTGAAGTTCGGGGGAAGCTGAGGTCTGTCTGCATCCTCTCTTCCCATTGACTCCAGCTCTCAGAACACTGGGACTGACAGCTGGTGTTGCTGTCTATGCTGATAGCCCACTCTAATAACCTGAAAGGTCAAGGCCACATTTCCAGTACAGTTCCATCTGCAAATGCTATCTGACTTGTGTTTGTTAGTTGAATTGACTATTCTTTACAGGTGTGTGTTGGCATACACTGAATTTATTGGGATTAGCCTCATGCTTTGGAGACTGGTCTACAAATTCGAAGACCTCACAGCTTGAGTGGGAAGGTCCACATAAAGAGGGGGACAGATAGCAAACATGTGTGACTGAGTAAGAGAGTGAGAACAACAGTAAGAGTGTGAGTGCGCAGATGCGTGTGTCCGGCTGAGGCAATGGTCTAGGTGAGAGGAGCCTGGCCAATCTTCTTCCCAGATTGCTGGGAAGACAAATGGGAAGAAAGTGGCCCAAATGGTGATTCTGAGCCTACAGCTCCATATTGCAAAGGGCAATTCTAAGTTGTGTTCTTTTACTTCTCTCCCCCACCCTCAAGGGATTTTTCTGCAAAGAAGAAAAAGACTTTGATAACTGGTGTAGCCTTGTTCAGAAGGTAAAGATGTATGGTTTTCTTAGTCCTGAACAATTTAAAGTGACTCAGGATGCTTCCTTTTCAAGGCTATTTTTCACAGTAACATAAACTTAGTCTGATATGTTTGTACTGCAAAAGAAAGAAAATAAGGCAACAAAGAAATTGTCAGATGTGGGAAATGGTGTGTAACCTTGGGAAAACAAGAAAAACACACTTTGTGTTGGGATACACTTAGTATGCTAGATGTGATGTTAGCAATGAAACTTCATTTCAGTAAGCCCAGGAATCATGAAATATTCAGGCAATGTTCTGCCATTTTGACCTTAAAAACACCAATTTTATATTGCTTACTCTAAGCTCTCTGGACTACACCACTCCCATGGTTAAAGAAACTGAAGTCTTTTTCTATTTGTCTAGTGTGTCCAGTAACCATTTAACATATTCCACCATGGTTTAGAGGGCTTGCCTGTCTCACTGATTAAAAATCCAGGGATGTTATCTGTCACTCAAAGGAAACACATTTTGCAAAAGTCCATGTAAAGTGATTCCTGCTTTTTTGGGGCCTTGTGTAAAAGGGAGTTATTCCTCTGGCTCAGCAGACTTTGTATTTGCCTCCATCATGTGCAACCTCTGATACATCCCCAATGGATACAAGACATGGCAAAATACTTACTTATGAAAAGAACAAGGGGCGGTGATAGGGGATGGATTAGAGTCTACTGAAGGGGTGGCAGGAGATGCCAAGCTCTCCTGTGTGCGTAACAAAAGGATTGGAGAGATGGGGACCCAGAGCCTCTGTTAAGTGTAAGGAAGTTTTTGAGTTTTTTTCCCCCCCTTCAGAAGTGAACACATAATTAATACTAATGTCCCTAATCTAACCTGAAACCCCATGTAACAATTCCCATAAGGCGAATTATTTTCTAAAGACAATACTGAACATGCCAGAGTGTAGCAACACTGTATTAATATCACACTTCTGATCAGACTATGCCATTTAAATGGTCACATGTGCTGTATGTTGTGAATTATAATCAATCCCATGCCAACAGGTACCAGTACTTGCTGGGGGCAGATTTAATTTAATTAGCTGACTTTTTTTGGAGTGAATACTTCAGGAAATCTCACCCCGAAATTGAGCTGGACTAGTATAACTGGCATAGGACCTGAGCCTCATGGCTAATGATGGGCAATGAGTACTGGCCTCAATCAGGTACTCCCTCCAATGTCTTTCTTCCCTGGGCAACAGTAACTAGAAGTGAAAATGGATGGGTCAATCAGAGGCTGGGTGTATTTGCTAGACTTGTGTTCTGTCGATCAGTGTACCACTGTCTTAGGGGTGGGGGTCATAGATTGTGAACTGGATGGAAATGAAGTGGCTTTGTGGTATGCCCAGCTGTTTCTGTGTCTCCCCCAGGAAATCCTAAAGGAGAATTTAAGGATGTTTGAATTGGTTCAGAAACATCCATCACACTGGCCTCCCTTTGTGCCTCCAGCCAAACCAGAAGTGACAACAACTGGGGCAGGTAAGCTGTTCCTGTGTGGAACAACTGTTATCTGAGGTGGGAGAAATTGTAGCTGATACTTTTCTATGCTCGATCTTAAGCAAAAGGCTGAGAGGCAATGTAGCTCATATTTTCTGTGGAATGTTGAGTTTCTGCTGAGCTGAATTGATCAAGGAATGGTGGTTTTGATTATTTTGATCTTCTAATGAGCTGATAATCACCAATTTGAAAGAACAATAACAGAACAAAAATCAATATGACCAAAATTGTTTTCTCAAGGCCTTGGGCCGGCTCATAATTCGGAAACCATGAATGATTCAAAAGGCATCTCCAAAGGTTTATAGAGTCTTGGCCCCATCATTGTGATTAGGCCATGTAATGAGTCTGATTACTTTGAGTCTTTATAAAGAATTTCTATACTTGGCAATGGTCCTAATTACATTTCCTCCTGACAAGCTTTTCTTCAGCAGAGTGATTTAAAAATGTGTAGTCTTTAGCCACGAGGCCATGCCACGCTGAAATGGTTCTAGCATCTCAACCGTTGACAAATGCCTTGTTAGATTTATAAGCCAGTTTAGACTATCCTAAAACCTGCCAAGTTCAGCAAAATTATGCATCAACACAATAAACTGCTAAATACTAAAATGAAAACAGACGCGAGCCAGCTGAATAGTACCCTATAGCCACTTTAACATATATAGCAGCTGGTTCTGTGTACAAACAAAAATTGAAGTGTCAATGAAGTAGTCACAGGATGTGGTTAAGAACTTGCATTGTTTTACCATATTGATTACTCAATACCATGTCAATTAATTCCATAATGCTAGAAATTGTTGCTGATGTTGTGCTGGGGCTTCTAATTGATCGGGATGATATTCTGCCAGCTCTACCTTCAGACTAGAGATGTTCTCCCCCAGAAACTGTTGAATTTATCTGGACAATAAGATGCTGGACTCTATGCTTGGCGTATGTTTACAAAGAAAGAATCTTGGCTTAATTTGAACTGTAATACTACAAAAAGGTGGAGGAATCCACCATGGGGGGAGAGCACGGGGAGGGGTTAGGGGAATACCAGAGCCTATGAAATGTGTCACATAATGCAACATAATAATAATAAGATTGTATATAAAGAAAGTGTGTTGTCTTAACTGCAGAGTAATGTATTGATTCACCACTTTAACCCCAAGAGTCAAGCTTTCTTTCTCATTCTTGTATTCCAATAGAATTCATTGACTCTACTGAACAACTGGAGGAGTTTGACCTGGAGGAAGATTTTGAGATTCTGAGTGTATAGAGTAGTGGGAACTCAACTTGGAGGTCTGTCTTCCATCTGGCACCATAGTAACATGAACTTATTACATAAAACTTTTCTAGTCAGCAAGTGCCTGATATGCCAACAGCATACAAACTCCGCAGCAATCATGACTGAGCCAACTGCCAAGTCTCAGACAAAAGGCAAAACAAACAAATGAAAGAGCAGTCATGGCGCCCAGAAACAGGGAAGATGAGGAGTCCGTTGCTTCCCAGCTGGTGTTCCATGGCTAGAGTGAGTGTGCAGCGGCAGCAATGAGGAGATGGACATCTGGGAGGTGGACAGCAGCTCTCAGCTTCCTTCCAGATGTCAGCTGGTTACTCTGTGCTTCTTCACCCTTTCAGGTGTAACCTCTTTGGAGCTAAATACTAAGAAGCAATCTGTTCTTCTGGTCAAATAATAAAGCAAGTAAATCAGGGATTGAAAAGTTCTCATTAAGTTATTTGACTCTGTAGTTTAATTATAATTTACATCAAAACAATTATCAAGGACACTACATCATAACATGCCTTTCCTGATGTCTTTCCTATATAGGGGAGCCTTACTATTTGATGGGTCACTCTCCCCATCTTTACTGATAATTGTGTCAGCCATCACCATGTCCTTAAATGGATCCAGGTCACTTAAATCAGGGGTCAGCACAATCTTTCTGTTAAAAGGACAAAGAGTAAATGTTTGGGGCTTTACATGCCACATGGCCTCTGTCACAACTGTTCGGGTATGCATTAGAAGTGCAAAAGCAGCTACGGATGTATGCATGCAAACGAGCATGGCTGGAATCCAGAAAGAGTTTGTTTACAAAAACAGGTGGAGAGCTAGATTTGCCCAGCAGGATATAGTCTGCCAATCATGGACTTAAAACGTTGATTTTTATTTTTCAAGACATTGAAAGTAAGTTGTATTTTAATTATTCTCTGTTTTGGTTGGCAGCAGTGTTTAGAAAAAAAAAAATCATTCATGTGGTGACATTTAATTGGTGCCTGAAACACCATTCCAAATCATTTGGGGATTAACAGCATGTTAAGTTTTAAAGCAGGTATCCATCAAATATGCCTTGCTCACCACTCTCCTGGGAGAATTCAGCTCAAATCCCAGTGAGATCTTCCCAGTTTTCTGTTCCTTCCCCTCTTGTCTGCATTTTACCCTCATCCTTATCAAAGTCCTGTGAAAAGCCGCCAGCTGAGGTTTGGAAGGTGGCAGTAAACTCAGTCACTTGTTGCCTCAGAGCCTGTGTTTTTCTTTGTGTCCAGTAAGTAATACCTTCTGGTGGTTCAGAATTCAAAAGATCAAAAATATTATTCAGTAAAAGGTCTTTCCCTCCAGTTCCTTTCCCTGAGCACTCCCAAGGTTATTCATTTCGTCTTTATTCTTCCAGAGGATCTATTTTATACATCTCTAAAACATTCATACACACACAAACACATGTGCGTGTGCATGCACAGATGAGATATAACAGCTGTACCATTTCTCTACTTTTATCTGTAAATGATCCTGATACTACAGAATGATCGAAACACCTAAACTCTTATCATTTGGGGCTGGGATGAACACAGCTGTGGGCTTATCTTGAATCAAGGCTTTTTTTTCGCCAATTTAAAACTCTTTCCAGCCACATTAGCCACCTTTGGATCATCTTCTGAGGTTTTTTTTTTTTTTTTTTTTTTTTTTTCCCTGCCTCAATATTTTGTTGTAGAGTTTCAGTAATGTGGACTCATTTAAGGCTGGGGGAAGGGTATGAATTGTGGTGCATTGAATGGTAGAAAAGTTGTCATTGAAAAATCTCAAGAGTGCATGTTCAGATTTCATTCATTCATTTTATTTGCTATACAAAGCTGACACCATGCTTATTACTCCAGAGGTGAAAGTAACAGTAATTCAGATTACACTGATTATGCTTCATCTGTATTGGCACAGTTTACATAATACTTAAGGAAACACAATCACCTGGAAGGAATTGCCTCATGTCAACATACCTAAGAGGATTCTGGGAAACTGACAATGAAAGAAAAATGGCTAAAACAAATTCCCCCAAACAGAATACAAAACACTTTATAGTTAACTCGGCCTCATGTTAGGTGTGCTAACTGCTAAGGAGAGGGATGTGTTAGATTTTTTTACAAGCTTTTTAAAAACACATTAAAATCATTTCATAGGCTACCTGGGAAAGAACGGTTGGATGACCATTTTTCTGGAACGTCTCTAACAGCCTCAGAATGCAAAGGCACCAACACACTGCGCTTTCAGTTTGTCACACTGCACACATCTGGATGACATTTGGAGTAAACAATGACTTCTAAAAAACTGAGAGTTACTTTTTTTGTTTGTTTTTGGTTCCTGGAGTCAAAAGCAAAATCGACACCTCCTTACCCGCACTCCCTTCTACCCTCAGCTCAGGAGAAAGGGCTGTGGTTCTCATTTCATTTTATTGGCTTGGCCACATTTGCTGCATCCTTTATTCTACTTTCAACCAGGCCGAGTTCTCTGTCTCTGACTGAGCAGGGAACCAGGCAGGAGGAAGTCTAGGACCATATGACATTAGTGAGCCCCTTTCTACTGCTAGCCTTCAGGGCTGCCCAAGCAATAGGATGCCAAACCTTCCTCACTCTGAAGGAGGCAAAGCTGCTTTTCAGGCCTCGAACCAGCATCTTGTTCCGCTCTTGGATTTCTGAATAATGAGGGCTTGTCCTATGCAGACTCGAGCCATCTAAAAATGTTCAGCCAGAGAATATATGTATATTTTTTTTTACTCTGGGAACACTGGATTCTGGTTGAAGGCAAATTATGTGAGGTGACCTCTCTCCGGAAAGGAATGAGTCAGTCATGATGGTGAAGAGCTTTCTGATCAAGATAGTGAGGAAAGCCAGCTGTCTAAGAAAGGGGTGGCCCAGCAAATCTTTCTGAGGTAGCCATGGAAAGTCACACAAACATCCAAATTCAGTGGTAGCACCAGGGTGACTGAAATAGGACAAGAGAGCCACATAACAGACTTATCTATTGGACATGAGGGTTGAGCTAATGTGTGTCCAGTAGTCCAACCCAAATGAGACTCCTATGGACAACTGGTCAGATTGGCAAAAGGACCTGGGCAGCCCTTCTTCAGGCTGGCCAGGTGTGTGAGGTGACTGTTGTGAGGGGAAGGGGAGCACACAGGGTGGAGTGGCAGGTGATTCCCTATAGACTTTTCATACACACCTGGCAGCGGCTGACTCGGGTATGTAGTTGCCCTGCCTTCAGTGTCTCAGACACAGGCTCCTCTCTGAACTGCTGCCTCTCCTCCACTGTGCTCAGCCAAAAACTGTACTTGTTGGCAAAGTAGTGGCAAGTGCCTCGAGCTCCACTGCATTCGATGAAGGGAGTGGCCCGAAAGTCCTCAAGGCAGGATCCAGGCGAGACCAGGGACTGTCCTCCACCCTCGGCACCTGCGGCAGTGTGCTGAAACAGACAAGGTGGTTGCATGAGATGCTGTGTGGGAGGGTCAGGATGCCTGCTCCTAAGCATTGGTCCTGTGTTGGGGATCCCCAGCTTCCAGCCAGCAGGACAAAAGCTCTGTGGAGCAGGTAGGGCTTGCCCATCCTCTTTTCAGGGAATGCCCTCCACCCCCTCAAGCTCCCTGTTGCCCCTTGAATGCATGACATGTAGCTAAGGATTACATCTCAACCAGTGTTTTCCCAGATTACTGCTGACTCCTTGAGTTACAAATATCTTAGCTTGCTCCACCTACAAGTGCATCTGAAAAGGGTTGAATTAAGGACAATGCAATAGGCTTTTGGAACATTCTCCAAGCCCTTCTTCTACTGTACTCTAAGGTGGCTAAGTGCACAGTATTTCACAAACTGGTTGAGCCAAGCCCTTTGGAGTTGGCATTGTGGCTTGGAGATTGGGCATCACCAGCATCCCAGATGGGCATTGGTTCAAGTCCTGGCTTTTCCACTTCCTATCCAGCTCCTTGCTAATGTGCCATGGGAAGCAACACAAGATGGCCCAGGTGTCTGAGATGCTGTCTCTACGCAGGAGACCCTAATGAAACTTATGGCTTTGAGCTGGCCCAGTGCTGGCTGTTGCAGCCATCTGAGGAGTGAACAGTGGACAAAAGGTCTAACTCTGAATAAATAAATATTTTTAAAAATAATAAAATAAACCATTCCTCTTATCCAGCATAGCCAGCCACAGCCCTTACTCTGAAGTTACCCTTATGAAAATGACTTAAACTTTTTGTGTCACATCCTTTAGAAAGACATACAAGAGTACATAAAAAATGCTCATGGGCGGGGTGGGGGAGGAATTATTAAAAGATAAGTTTATTTTCGTGCAAATTTGGAAATCCATACAGCTTTTCCTCAATATGCATTTTCCACCAACTCTGAAGATACCTTGAATGCATATGCATTTCAAACGCTTTTGCACCTGAACAAATTCATCTATTTCTTTCCTTTTCCCACTGTCCTTTCGAAGTCCCCTGGTACAGTGTGTGTTACTGTAAAAATGGGTCTGGTTGTATTTGGCCCTGAGGTCATGTGGAGACTGCTCCCTTAGCACTCACTCTGCCCCTCATGAGGAGTCACTGTCTAGAGTCACTATATGCCAGACAGTGGTCCTGTCTCCTCATTCCCCACTCCTCTCCTGTTTGCTTAGCTGGGGTATCTTGTTGACCATAGGAGTTGGGGACGAAGCCCAATATGCACCTGGATTAGCAAACAGACTGGGGTCAGATGCTCAACTTGGGCCCTGAGGGATCCCCTACTGTGTGGAAATTTGGGAGAAGAAGAGTAGGCAAGTGAATTCTCACATGACCTTTCCCAGTTTTTGTCATTGGGGTCCTCATGCAGAAAGCTCTATATCAGCACACTGCCTTTCCGTGCTTCACTAAAGCAGCAGCAGCCACTGTGTATTTTGACTCCAACTTGCCTTGGCATTTTCCTTAAGAGTGATGATGTGGAAGGCCCATGCCCCGGCATGCAGCGTGTGTGTGATTCCTGGGCCTCCTGTGAATTGTTTTCTCTCCTTGGATCTTGTTTTTTAGGTGTGCCTTGCTATTTCAAGAGGCTTCTCTAGGGAGTCCAAATGCTTGCCCTTATACATTTGCCGGCAAAGATAGTCTCATGTGTTTGAAGTCTCCATGTAAAGTGAGAGTAAAGAGATTCTGAATAAGGGTGAAGAGCTCACCAATGAGCAAGCACCTGAGATACAGTACTGGCCCGGTGGTTGCACTCATGGATTTCTCCTTTCTGATCTGGCTAGTGGACACAACAGTATAACAAGGGAGGTGAACCTTATACTTTGGGACAAACTGTCCAGCGTGCCAAGACAGTAGAACAAGGCAGCACCTTACCCCAGGTAGGTCCGCCTGTGATCTGTGGGAGGCTGTGCCTACATTGATTCTTGCCAGACTCGCTCTCACCAGCTTGCCCCTGGCAAATCAGTGAAGGTGATCTGGTTTTCCCTGGGAGGGGGTCTGGGCCCTCCACCCGATCTATGGTTGGCTGAAGCATCCCCAGGTGAACACAGAGTGTCATAGGGTAGACTTCAGTGCTTCCTTGGCCTTACAGGATTCACGGAATGGATGGCCACTGCCTTGCCACCAAAACAGAGAGGTAGTGACCTTAGTGACCCATAAATCTGGCGTGCCTTTATCTGTGCCTTGCAGAGGAAGATGGAAGTGGCCACAAGGAATGAGGAGCAGGGATAGAAGACAAGAGAGAAAGGCCATGCCTTGCCTTAGCAGCAAGAGTGGTTCTGGTCCTGCACATGCATGCATGGGAATAGCTTTCTCTCCACCATGCCACCAGAGTTTCCTCCTTCCTTTGAGTGTACTACAGGTACAGTAGGCACAGAGGGAGGAGAACCACCGCCTGGGGTTCACTGAGTACAAACTGCTGCCCAACTCTCACCCTCCTGACTACCTGTCATGTTAGCTGGCTGGCCTCCCTGAGCTTCAGCTATGTCAGACCAAGTGATGGTTGTGAATCAGAGGCAAGGGCCAGCCCAGAACTTCCTGCCATCTGGTGGTCCCTGTGGGAGTCACTGCAGGGTCTTACCATGAGAAAGGAATAGCCAATCCAGAGGCTGCGCCAGCCCAGGGGGCACTGCGGGATGGTGGTATCCTGGCTGTGCACTGCGATGGCTTGTGAAGGTGCCTCACACACCGAGCAGCGGCTGATGTACTGTGGGATCTGGGACTGGCCAACTGGCATCATGGGGATGGGAGCGGTGGTGGAGAGCCAGTAGGATTTATCGTTGCGCCTGGCATAGTGGCATACTTCATTGATGTTGCAGTAAATAAAGGGCATGGTGCTGAAGCGGGGCAGGCAGGAGCCAGCAAAGCCTGGAAGAAAGGTAGTGGGCAGGGCCTGGTGAGGTCTGGGTGAAAGGCAGGGCCACGGGGATTGGCCTAGCCTCTGGAACACACACTGCCCTCCCTGGCTCTTCTGTGGTGTGGAACACACAGTGAAGTCTGCTCAGCACATCTCATGAAGAAACTTTCACAAAGTCCATGGAAAATGTGTCTTGGGGGGTGGGAATGAGTGGATTAAAAATGGTGCCAACAGAAACCTTGAATGCCATTTTCCATGAACATTGTGAAGGCCTCCTGTATGACATATGAACTACATACTTCTGAAAACCGAATCAGCACTCCCTGTGAATCTGCACTGGAAAAGCAGCAGTTCCAAGGCTGAGGGGGTGTTGAGGAGCTTAGTGCACCTGCAGAGAGGGAATGTCCTGCCCACTGCTGATTGTTGACATTTACTGGAGGCTTCGAGGCCAGATGTTACTCTCGAAGCATTTTTCCATCTTGTGGCTCATGTAACTCCTTACACCACCCTGTGTCACTGTCACCAGTTTGCCTTTTTCCATGGAGGAGGAAGTGGAAGCTTGGAGAGGTTGGATAACTTGCCCAAGGGGCACCACTAGCAAGGGGCAGAGTCAGGATTTGAAGGCAGACCTGCTTAACTCCATAACAGCCCCCCCCCCCCCAAGAGCTTGGGCAAGACAGTGCAGGTTGCTGTGGATCCTTGATGGAGATGGGAGGCGGGGGAGAAGAGGCTGGCTGCCAGTGGATACCTACCCAGATCCTGGTTGTGGGCTTTCTCCTGCCCCTCCACGAACAGCAAGCTGTAACCCACCCACAGCTGGCTCATCCCGACAGGGCATGGGGGCACTTGCTCTGACTGGCTGTGTTTCACCAACGTGTAGCCCACTCTCACACTCTGGCCTGGCACTCCAGGTCTCCCGAGGGGGCCTTGCTTCCCTGGAGCTCCTGAGGGTGAGAGAAGGTAAGAGGTGAGCTCAGTGCTGCCCTCAGCTGCTTGCACTGGGCCATGCAGCATGCAAGGCCTGGTCTATACATGCCCTACGTCCCTGGATCCTACCCCGACACACCGCAGTTGTCATCCAGTCTATAGGGAAACACACCGAGGCACAAAGCTTCCACTGGCAGAGCTGCTGGTGGAGCCAGAATTCCAACTCCAGTGTTTCTGTTCACAGAGTCTCCATCTATCCAAATCTGCTGTCCCATTGCCCCATTGCCCCACTGCCCTCCCCCAGCCACCTGGCTGGCCTTGTGTTTTGAGTAGGACAGAGGGCTCCAGAGTGATGCTTCTCTGAGCCAGTCCTGTGGGCCCTCACGGGAATATATAAGCAGCTGCGCAAAGGCCTAAAGTCCATTGCATGTTAAGTTCCTATTTGTGTGTTTTGTACTCCAGCTGTGTAACACCATCCCTGTTTTTTTTGAAGAGTTCATTGACTAAAGCGCTTGTGGAAGATGAGTGCTGCTAAATAGTTCTCAGATGACTGCCTCTGCCAGTATGTAGATCATTTAAAATATTTATAACATGGAAGGTTGAGTGAATAAAACTTTTAATTCAGAAGAACAAAACAAACTAAAAGTAAAATTAGAGGATGGACATTCGACATAGTGCTTAAGGTTCTGTTTGTGACGATTGTGTCCCCGTATTGGAGTGTGTGGGTTTGAGTCCCGGTTCCTCTCCTGATTTCAGCTTCCTGCTCACATACACCCCAGGAGGCAATAAGCAGTGGGTCCCTGCCTGGGTTTCTGGCTGGTGGCTTAGGTGTCACCCCAACACCTGGTTGCATGGGCATCTGCAAGTTGCCAACTAGTGGGATGGTAGATCTGTCTCTCAATGGCTCTGTGCTATTCAAAATACAATTCTAAACAGGTTTTTTTTTTTTTTTCAAAAGCAGAATTAGCATTATCAGGGCGTTCTGTTCTTGCTTGCATGGGGCACACATGGCTAACTGCATGATTTCCCCACCCTCAGCACAAGTGATTCACCTTCTCTCGCATATGCTGCAGTAGAGTGGCAGCGATAGGGGACCCTTGTGCCTTATCTTAACTATTATTATCCCTCAAACTCCACATCCATCCATGTCAGCATCACCTGGTGGAAGGAGGAGGTGCCGGGCGGGAACAGACAAGGGCTCTTCTCTGTCCTCAGAGGAGGGCCTTCTGGAACATGGCAGGGCGGTCCTTTCTGAGGCTCAGCATGCAGTGAGGGAGGGAGTGAACAAGAGTCCAGCTCGTGGGCCTCACAGTGCTTTGCCAAGTCTCAGATTTGAGTTTCTACCATATTCCTGAGCCTCAAACCCTCACTGAAGCCCACTGCCTCCGAGGTGTTTCTTCACCAGACCTTCAAATCCTGCGGGGCCTTGCAGTCCAGGGAGGCCAGGATCGCCGAGAGCCCCAGGTGGGCCGGGGATCCCACTGGAGCCGTCCTTGCCAGGGATGCCGGGCAAACCTTTAGAGCCTGCAGAAGACAAAGCCCATGGTAATGGTAGTATGAGGTACTGAGTCTCCCCTCCCTCCCCCATTCCCCTCCCCGGCCCCCAGTAGGGGAGGAGTGGGGAAGAAGTGCATTGTTATGTCCAAACTTCGCCACGAGAGGGTGCCCTGGCTATGGGCTTGCAGCAGGGTCCAAGGTAGCCTGGGCTAGTTCATAAATCACAGTTGCTTCTCTACCCCGTGCCAGCACTCTCCACTGAGCGCTTCTGAGTTCCTGCATGCCTACTGCCACCTCCCTTCCTCTAGTCCTCCCAGCCATGCCAGGGGTTGTGCAGGGCAAGGACTAGTGTCCCATATCAAACATGAAGATGGGGGCTGGCCTTGAGCTACAGCAGGTTAAGTCTTCCCCTGTGACAACACAGATTCAAGTCCCAGCTGCTCCACTTCCCATCCAGGCTCCCTGCTCATGTGCCTGGGAAAATGTCAAAGCATGTCCCAAGTGCTTGGGCCCTGAAGTTTTGAGTTCCTGATTTTGGCCTGGCCTAGCCTTAGCCATTACAGCCATTTGAGGAGTGAACCAGCAGCTAGAAAGCTCATTTTCTCTCTCTCTCAAATACATAAAGCCTTAAAAAAAAAAAAAGTCAAGATTACTGTCCCCCAGCCCTGAGCTTGCTTCATGGCCTTGTTGTTCGCAGTATCCACCCCCACACCTCCTCGGTCTCAGTGACACTTCACAGAACTGGACAAGCTGTCTGCAGCTGGGGCCATGCTGTGCTCACACAGGCAGCTGCGGCCCTGTGCTCTGAGCCCTTCCCCTCCCCGGCAAGAAACTTGGGAACTTCCTGAAGGAGCAGAGGAAATGCTAGAGCACACCACTCCCCCTGCCTCCCTGCACTTTCGAGCCAGGGCTCCAAGCTACGCGTAGCCAAGGCCTTTTCAAACCCCCTCTCCCTGAGCACCTGCTCACCTTGCAGGCCCACAGGGCCTTGGGTTCCAGGGTCACCGCTGAGGCCGGGGATGCCATCAATGCCTGGGAGCCCTAAGGGTCCCGGAGGAGCCTGGATGGCTTCTGCAATGGGCGTCTGTCCAGGAGCACCTTGCGCGCCAGGGAAGCCTGCACGCGGATGGGAGAAGTGGCCATGTTGAGTGGACACAGAGGAGAAGGCAGCACATGGGGAAGCTGAAAGTGTTCTTTTTGGACTGGCTGCCACCAGCTTTCTCATCTCTCTGTTTCCCCCACAGGCCTCACTGGATACTTGATCATGCTGACACCTCTTCCTACCCTTGACATTTTGCCCATCCAGTACCCCTCCTCCCTTCACTGCAGTGGCTTGTGAACTCCTTGAGGGTAGGGACTGCATCATTTCTCTGGTGTCCTTGGTGCCCAGCATAGATGATGGGCAAGTAGATAATTCTGTCAGTAGGGTAACTGGCTGTGCAAGATGTAAGAAGTGCTGTGAGGAAATAAATTAGTGTAGTGTGTTTGGTAGGGAGGAGGTGATGGGTGCAGGAATCTGCTTTAATGAAAGAACTGTGGCCCTTCATATACCAGTGACATTTAAGCTGAGACCATTAAAACTTTAGAAGGAGCTAGCTATTTCGAGAATAGAGGATAAGAGCATACCAGGAATTAGCATGTGCAAAGGTACTGTGGCAGGGTGAAATATGTTTTGGGTAACTGAAAGAAACTAGTATGGCAGTCAGGGGAGAAAGGTTGCCAGTAAAGATGAAGAGAGAATTGTCTCTCAGGGGTTTGTGGCCAGTTATTCCTATGACTCTGAGAAGCGACTGTATGATTTGTTTTTGCAGATAATATCTCTGGCTAATGGGTGGAACAATGATGGTGGGCGTGAGGAGAAGGAGAAATGGTGGTGGTTTGGTACAGGAGGTAGCCATGAGGCAGGGTAGAGGGTGAACAGATGCAAGGCACATTTTGGAGGCTATGTAAGGGCTTGTTACAGGGCTTGTTACAGGGCTTGGAGCAGTAAAGGATAGAGAAGGGTCTTCATTTCTGGCTTGAGCATAGCACTTTGGCTGGGAGGCGTGGCACTCTGGGGGCAAACTCAGTGTTCAGGCAAGCAGAAATAATGCGGAGCATGGAGGGCAGTGGCAGGATCCATGATGTTATAGCAGCTTCGGCCTTTGCTCGTGGGAACTGAGGGAGACACCGTGTCCTCCCAGTGGAGGCATGATGACTTTGGCAGTGGACTTGAGCCAGCTGCTACCAGTGGGCTGCCTGGTGGGCTTTCCTGGCATCCTGAGCAGTGAGCTTGTAGTCACTTGCCACCTGCTTTCCCCGCCCCCCCACCTCTACACACACATACAGTGAGGTCTTACCTGCTGCAGCTCAGGAGAAGCCCAGCAGATGCTGTCGACTTACCTCTTGGCCCTGCCTTCCCCTTCATGCCAGGAAATCCTGGATCTCCAGGTGGCCCAACCTTGCCTGGAATTCCCATGAAGCCAGGCTCACCTCTCATGCCTGGCAAGGTCCAAAGGAGAAACGGTCAGGGCCTTTGGTGTGGTGGTGGTGGCCAAGATGAAAAGCAGTTGGGTGTAATGCACAAAGGAGGAACGCTATAGGCCAACCTCTCTTTACAGGGTTGGCTTGGAGCAGGAAGTGCAAAAGGCCTTGCAGCCAGCCCAGCAGCCATACCTTTCAGTCCTAGCTCTCCAGGGAGGCCAGAGAACCCTGGAATGCCTTGATCTCCCTTGGGCCCTTGAGGCCCAGGGATTCCAGGGAAACCAGGATTTCCAGAGTCACCTTGGTCCGACGATGGCCCAGGAGGTCCAGGAGGTCCCTGGGGGCCTGGGCGGCCTAGGGATAAAGATAAGAACAGGGAAGGCAGAGGTGCAGGTGAGTAGCAAGTGGTTGCTGTTGAAGGCCTAGGGACTGCTGGGAAACCAAAGCCCATTGCTCTGCTTTACCTCGTTCTCCATCTAGACCTGGTCGCCCGGGGTCACCAGGCAGTCCCACTATGAGTGAGGGTAAGGAGATGCCTGGGGCACCTGGAGCACCAGCAGGGCCTTGGATACCCGGAAAACCTGCAAAGAATACATAAAAGGGGGCTGGGTGGTCTCTGGGTGCTGAGGAAGTGGGCCAGGCAGTCTCGGAGAAGATGGAAGAGCCCAAGCCAAAAATGGAAGCAGTTAGGTGAGGAAGTAGACCCAGGAGTGCCAACAGAGTGCACCTCTCCCCCATTATTCTATGATCCCAGCAAGCAGGCAAACATGGCTGACCAGGATTTCCAGCTGCCCCCTTTCCAGCTGCACCTGCATCCATAGATAGAGTTGTGGACTATCCTGGCTACCCTGTCTCACTGGTAATGGAGACACTTCATGTTGCTCACGCCCCTGCCCCTCCCTTCTGCCCCCTGCCCCTGCAACACACATCAGAAAGTAAAGAAGGTGTGCCTGAGACCTGGGAGCTACGCCTCCCCAGTGCCTTTGAACCCAGGCACTTTGTCAAGCAGCAGTTCACAGGTTAGCCAGTCAGGGCTGAGGCTACACAGAGCTTAGAATCAGAGGCAGGCCACGGGCCCCGGTGAGCTCAAATGGCCACCAGCTTGACACAAAAGGAGGCAGCAAAACTGCTGTGCCTGCTGCTCTTCAGCCTTCTGCACTGTCACCTGCGGAATTTAGGTGGACTGGGGAACAACCTGCAAGGGGAATTTCATGACCTTGACTCCATGATTGCTTAATTGCCTATAGAATACACATCTCTGTGTGAACTCCCCTCCTCCCCTTTTGGCGAAGCTGAATAGTCATTTATTAGATAATATACAGAACCCTTGTTGACTCCATTTTTTATTGTTTGTTTTTTAAAAAATCATATTTACTTGAGTTACAGAGACAGAGAGGGAGAAACAAAGAGAGAGAGAGAGAGAGAGAGAGAAATCTTCCATTCACTGATTCACTCCCCAGATGGCAGAGCATGGCTGGAGCTGGCCCAGTCCGAAGCCAAGAGCCAAGAGCTTCTTCCCCAAGCACTTGGACCATCCTCTGCTGATTCCCTCAGCTTAAATCAGTGAGCTGGATTGGAAACGGAGCAGCTGGGACATGAACCAGCACCTGTATGAAATGTTGGTCATCACAGGCAGTGGCTTAACCATTGTGCCACAGCATGAGTCCCTGTTGGCATAAGATATTAGTACTCAACAGGTTTTCTGTTTGTAGGACAATTTCTATTATATTATGTTCAAAACCAAAATGTACATTGGATGACATAAGATTTATTTAGTGCCCATTTATCAAATACATAGATGATAATCTTAAATATATCAAAAGGTGGCTTCTGCAGATGTTCAAGTTCATATTAAACATGTAACATGGAATGAATGTATTTATTTCTTTAGCATCTTGAAAATACTGAAGTGAGATGAAATCAAATCCAGCAGGTTGATAAGCTCTTCTGGTGGTTGAGAGTGTAATGTGTAATAAGAAAATCCAAATATATTAATGGCATGTTTCCCCTCCTACATTCATCTAAAAAGATAGTAAATCCATGAAAATGTGTAAAGGAGTGGGAAGCTTGGCTACTGCAGGTGTTTCCAATAGTTTGTTAATGCATGGATTCCTGAGAAAATGTAAGGCAGGAAAAAACAGATGTTGAGAAAAATTCTCACACTTCTTTTAGTTCTGCTGAAGAGAAAATAAAGCAAATATGACCCAAAGCTCTCACTGCATCGGAGCTGTGTGGTCTACCCTAGGCACAGTAGGTCAGTTGTGTCTTGATGGACCTTGGGAGAATTTTTCTTGTTCATAAGGACAAATATCTGAAAAGAAAGACAATTTGGACTATTTTTCCCTGAAAATACAGTTTGTTTTTTTTTTTTTTTTGCAAATATATATATATATATGTAGAGAGAGAGAGAGAGAGACATATCTACATATCTATAAATATAACCTGAAATTATGGAAAAATAATAAAGAAGGCACAACAAAGCCACATTTATAGAGTTAGTGTGGAAAGCACATGGATGCTCAATGTTTCCAAGGCCCTTTTATGAGTTGTCTTCTTCTTTTGCCTTTCTGGATTTTATATCCCCCTAATGTATTATCAAATTGGAAGTAAAGGTCCTACCGACTTCAGGTAGACCTGAACGCTCATGGACTTCTTTGATTAAGAATAAAACACCCTGGGCAGGTGTTTGGAGGCAGGTTCTGGATGCCTGCCTCACACACCGGAGCACCTGGGTTTGAGTACTGGCTCCACTACTGAGTCTCCTAATATACACCTTGCAAGGCAGCAGATGATGTCCCAAGTGGTTAGGTCCCTGCCACTCATATGA
Organism: Ochotona curzoniae; assembly: GCF_017591425.1. Lineage (NCBI taxonomy): Eukaryota > Metazoa > Chordata > Mammalia > Lagomorpha > Ochotonidae > Ochotona > Ochotona curzoniae. Next base: position 31,328,978 of record NW_024467087.1, on the reverse strand, counting down.
GAGACCCAACGTGAATGCCTGGATCCTGGTTTCAGCTGGGCATAGCCTTGGCTGTTGTTGGTATTTGGGGGAGTAAAGCAGTTTATGGAAAATCTCTCTTTTGTTGTATGTCAGCCTCTTAAAGAAATACATTTTTAAAATCTGTAAAAGAATCAAAAGTTTCAAAAGAGAAGGTGAAAATGCAAAATGGCCTATATTTTTAACTCAGTCCAGTGTGAAAACCTTAAAAAAAAGCAACTAAATACATATGGGGGCAGCATTTTGTACAGTCGTTAAGATGCCACTTGGGATGTCTACATCTTGTATCAGGGTGCCTTGTTCAGGTCCCAGTCCTGCTTCTGACCCAGCTTCCTAGTACTGTGCTTCCTGGGAGGTGGCAAGTGATGCCTCAAGTCCTTGGGTCCCTGCTATCCATGTGGGAGACCTGGACTGAGTTTCCAGCTCCTGGATTTGGCCTGTGTCAGCTTTGATGGAGGCACTGGGGACTCAAATAGTGTATGGAAGGGTTCTCTCTTTCTCCCCGTGTGAGTGTGTATGTATATGTGTGGGTTTCTATCAGCCTTTGAAATAAATGCAATAATTATGAATTTAAAAACTTTACATATACAAAGACAGCCCCTAAATATTTAGTGCACATATATAATTGAAAATCATTTTGGTAAGGATATTGTAAGGGCAAGGCTTCAACTGTGGAGTTTTCTTAAGGGTAAATGCTCAATTTACACTGACTTCCATTATGAAATCAAATATAGATTATTATGGGGCAGGTATGGTATTTTCTGTATTGCTTTAAAACAATTTTCAAACAAATATTAAGAGGATATGGCAGAATTTTTATAAATAATTTGTAAAGATAATTCAGGAAAAAAGGAAGATGGGCTTCCCTCTGGATTGCCTTATATACCCCTACATTCTATTGCTTTCCTTCCCTCTCATATGCAACTATTCCTGAATTTTGTATTCACAATAGCCCAGAAGATGTTATATGAACAAATTGAAGAAAGAGGCTCCAGGCCTCCAGTCACAAAGTCGTGTCAGAGAAGGGGAAATGCTGATCATGCACTGGCCATCGGTACATATCATATATGTGTATTGGAATGTCACAATGTAGCACAAATGTACAATTAGTGTTCCTACAAATTTCTAAAAGCGAGTAAAAGGCAAAACCCTCAAGCCCTGCATTTTTGTGTTGAGCATTTATCAATGCAATCAAACCAAATGTATTCCTCTGTGATTTTTTTTTGGGTGGGGGGAGGTAGGGCGGGGGTGGGTTCAACATTATGTTCTTGAAATGTATCCATCTTGGCATGTGCTGTTTACTACATTTGTACTTGTGATGTTATTTTCTGAGACAGCCGATGGAAATGAATAATGTAAATAAGCAGGCATTCAGAATCCACATCTGAAAACGGAAGAGCAAATGTTCCTGTTCTCTGTGGTTTCCTGCTTCCCTGTACCCGCTTCGACCCTGCTTGGAGCCCTTCTTCTGGTTTTCAGGAAAAGGCACGTTGGTGCTGGCCAAGGGAAAGAGTAATCCCAGAAAGAGTAGGTACATCTATTTACAACATTGCAGGACCTGAATGAATGAATGAGTGAGTGAATGAAGGTCCTGGGAAACACATGTACATTGGGCAAATATGTATACAAGGTACTATGAGGCCTTGGATCCTGGAGCCATGAGGTCTCAATCATTTTGCCAACACGTTCACCCCAGGGAACACATGATAATGTAATCTCTGGCATTTCTTGGGCACCTAGGTTTGTACCAGGCCCTCAGCTAAGTGCCTTTCTGCACATGATTTCATTCCTCGTTGATTTCTCAGCAAAACCCAGGAGGTGTGTTCTGTTATTCGGTGCATTTTACAGAACAGGAAAACTAAGGGTTCATTTGGAATTGAAGGGCACGCAGCTAGTGAGAGGTTGAGCTGAAGCCTGAAGGATCTGTCCCTTTCCCCTCCTGACCTGGACTGTGGCCAAGAATGAGAGAGGTCCAGAAGGTTAATATGGAAGAGGAGGAGAAGATGTGTGAGTTAGAGGGGATTTGGTGATTTGATCTGTGACTCCCCATCACTGCAAAGCTCTATATGGCCTAGCCCCTATTTTTCAGCAGTAAGTTTCACAAAATGCAGAGATTCCCAACCATGTCAAGAAAGACAGGGCGCTAATGTGCTCCGAGCCTGGTTCACCCAGCGAGACCTCCTTCAGCTTCCACAGGCCTCACATGGCATAACTTACCTTGGCCACCCTTTTGCCCTCTTGTTCCTGGCTTTCCTGGGGCTCCAATGTCAATCCCTGGGGTGCCCTTTTCCCCTTTGGCACCGGGTAAGCCAGCAGGTCCAGGTACTCCAGTGATGCTGGGTCCTAGGAAGATATGCAGAAGGAGGGAAAGAACTCAGTGGCAGTGAGGCCCTTGTGACTGGCTCACTTGTACAGGGTACTGAAAGGCCTGGTCAACAAGCTCCAGGGACAGAATACTATAGTAACAGGAAGGAATGCCCACTAAGGCAGAAAAGCAAACCCAATTCTCCTTTCTTGTCATGTCAAGCAATCTTAAATTGAAGGCTGATAAGGCGCCCTATGAGTTCAAGGATGTGGGATACACCACAATTGAGAACTCATAGCCAATCTCTGCTAGGATTCTGGAAGGGCTGGTCCCCTTCTCTTGGTCTTTGAGAGTCTTCCTCACCTGGAGTTCCATGGGTACCCTTGGTGCCTGGAAGTCCATTCAGTCCATGTAAACCAGGAAGTCCAGGAGAACCTGGGGAGGGTGCGGAAAGAACATCAGAAAAGGCAATTCTGAATGGTGAAGGCTTGTGCAACTAGTGGCTGCTGCCCCAAAAAGCATTCCTATGTTCTCATTTCAAACTCCTGGTCTTTCTGGACACATTACTTAATGTACTACAAGAGATTAGATCACCCGTGATCCACACCATGCATCTTAAGTTTTCATGACTCTCATCAGACAAATATAGCTTTAAAAGTGGGATGATAGCCAATTAGGTATATTCAATAAGAACTCAGAGTAGCTATATTGAGAACTTGAGCTGCCAACTCCCAGAGACTCAATCCAGAAACGTGTCACCCAGTCTCTAAGTGAGGGAAAGGCAACATATGCCATAGCGACAACCTTCCCTGGTGACACATTTTTCCATAGATCCTATATTCTTTTTTCATTCATATTTTCTGGAGTTTCTTTCTCTTTCTCTGCATCATTTTTTGTGGTTTTTGTTTTGTTTTGTTTTGTTTTTGTAATTCCTCATGTGGCTCAGTTAATGACTCACCATGGAGATGGTTTAACCCAGTTAGTGTTTTCTAAGATGGAAGATGGATTAGTCACTGTCTTTTCCTGATGGAAGGAGACGTCCCCCTCATTACCACCTGCTACTAAACACACATACCTTTAGGTCCTATGATGCCGGAGGATCCCAGGGGCCCAGCTACCCCTGGGAGACCTGAGAAACCTCGAAGTCCTGGATCTCCTCTCAGACCTGTTATTCCTGGAAGCCCTAAATGTGAAATCAAGGCACAATTTCAGATTGGAGCATGGCTTCAAGCTAACATTCATTCTTTGGGGATGAGATGTCTGGTGGCATGATACCTGGGGGACCAGGAAGGCCAATGTCTCCTACAACACCAGTTTCTCCATTTTCACCTTGGTTTCCTGTCAAACCCATGTCACCAGCTGGTCCATTTTCTCCTTTTTGTCCTACAAGAAGAACGGGTCAGTGATCAGACCTCATTTCTGACAGTAGTGAAACCCTTAGCTTCTGAGGGAGCTACATCTAGTGAGGGAACTTTGTGGAAGGACGGTAGCAGCTGGCTTCATGTTTGAAGGGGCTGCTCAATGGAGAAGATAGTAAACTTGTTCTTAATGTCTTTCAGAAGTAGGAGTAATGAATCAAAGTGTTCCAGAAGCACAGTTTAGATCAGCTAAAAAGTAAGGATGCCATTATTTCAAAAAGTTTTGCCAGTCTGAGTTTTGAAGAATAGGCTAGTTGATTGGGGAAAACTGTGGATAGGCATGATTCTGCACTGGATAAAAGCTGCATAATTGATGGGTAGACCCCCCCGCCCCCACACACATCAATATTCCTTCCAATCCTCATTGTGCAAGGCATATGAGACAGGAATAGAGCAACCTTACCTTTAACACCAGACTCTCCAGCTTTCCCCTTGGGTCCTGGATTACCAGAAACTTTAAAAGTCTGGCCTTGATCACCTGTGGATATCAAGATATTGTTCAGATGGTCAGAAAAAGGCAGAGGTCATTCTGTACTAAATAATATTTGAACACAGAATCTTTGCAGAGTCTGTATAGCCAGAGGAGCTCCTTGGCAATAAGAAGGAAAGGTGCCCAGTCACAATCCACAAACTAGGATTCTACAAGGCTTTTGGCATGAGATGCTGCTGCATATGGCCGACTTCCGTAGGCAAACATAGCACCAGGTTTGGTATGGGCGGAGAAGATGGTAGATGGAGCCAGAAACCTTTAGCAGAATGGAACAGTAATTTTGGTAAGGTCAGGAAATTTTTCTGTCTAGTGGGCTGGGTTCACCAGAGAAGAGTCTGTCTGGAGTCAAGATCCTCCTTTGCCACTGGGTCTGGAAGGCAGATAGGTTAAACCATAAAGCTGAAGGGACAGCCTTGTCCTTGGCTCCATGAAAGCCCCAGAGTGGGATCTTGGTAGACACCCCTGTGTGTTGCATTGCCTTTGAGGAATAAACACTATAAATGGGATTTGGCCAAAGAGGGAATGTAAATCCATTTATTTTCCTCTCTATACAGGCTGTCCCCCAGGAGAGTACTTGCTTCGGAGAGAGAGAGAGAGAGAGAGAGGAGAGGAGGAGAGTGAGAGAGAAGAGTGGAGAGAGAGGAAAGAAGAGAGAGGGAGAGAGAAACAGAGAGGGAGAGAAGAGAGGGGAGAGAGAGAGGAAAGAAGAGAGGGGAGAGAAAGAGGAAAGAAGAGAGAGGGGGGAGAGAGAGGAGAGATGAGAGAGGGGAGAAAGAGGAGAGGAGAGGAGAGGAGAGGAGAGGAGAGGAGAGGAGAGGAGAGGAGAGGAGATTCCTCACCTTTTGATCCTAGGGGGCCAGGTGCTCCTGTGAGGCCAGGGATCCCATTAAGACCCTGCGGACCCTTCAAAGCAATATGTGGATTATCATTTCTGCTCAGGACTCAGGGCCACCCACCTTGTTGTTCCTTCCTCCCCCACCAGCTGCTACCCAAGAGCTGTCTACCAGGCCTGCTGTGGCAGGCATGCAGTATGAGGCAAAGCATGCAAATGGGAAGGTGACAAGCAAAGGAGTGGAACCCGACTTAGGAATCACGGGGGAGAATTTGACCTGCATGCTAATTCTCATCTCATCATTCATATTCCTCACTGCCTGTCAAAGTTGGAATCCTGGCAGGGTGGCTGTTCGGTGCAGCAGTTAAGATGCTGCTTGAGATGCTCACATCCCATATTGTATTGCCTGGTTCAAGTCCCAGCTCCTCTGGTTCCAGTCCAGGATCCTGGGAACACAATCCCTGGGAGGGAGAAGGTGATGACTGGAGGTTTTGGTTCCCTGCCACCCACATTGGAGACCTACATGGAGTTTCAGGCTCCTGGTATCATTCTGATTCAGCTCTGATTGTTACAGACATCTAAAGAGCAAATCAGCAGGTAAAAGATCTCTCTCATTTCTCTTTGCTTTTTAAGTAAAATGAAAATAAATAAGGTCTACAAAAATGAAGTCTTGAGAAATCAAGGTGTAGTGTTCTGAGTGTCTTAGAAAATAGAAAACAGCACAGTTAGTCTGAAACTTGATGTGTTCCGCAGACAGTCAGCTCCCCCCACCATCACCAAAACTCTCAGGGACACAGCTGAGAAATGTCACTTCACCAGGAAGTACCAGCAAGGAACATGAGGTGGTTTCACTACTAGGTAGCAAGCTGTATATGTACACATACTAGATTTTGAATTCTTATGAAGGTCATCGGGTTACAGGAAAAGCTGCCTTCCCTGGCTAATGTCCAACATACTATATGGATCTGGGAATCAGGCATGTTAACCGCCCTCATGTAGTTCTTTCCCTGATTCTGGTATGGTTTTGGCTCATTCTGGGACGTACCCGGTGTCCAGTAACGATCTATACTATTTTGTGTTTTGTGCTGGTCTGGGTCACTGTATACACAGGACTGCTGCCCCAACACAGTCCCTACATTCTGCTTGTTTGATTACCTGGCTTCTTCTATCTGGCATATGGCCACATCCACAACTAATGCTGGGTCTCTCTCTGCTCTTTCCAAGAACACTTTCCTTCTTGTTTCCACGTATGCTGGTGTAGGAGTAGTTAGTACCCCTCCGTGCTGTGTGGAATGACATATCTTGCAATCTTTTCAAAGGGGTGTGTGTGTGTGTGTGTGTGTGTCTGTCTGTCTGTCTGTCTTCTCCAGAATGGCTGCTGCTTTTGAAGGACAGGGAATTTGCCTGAAGGGATCAACTGTACTACCAATTACTTATGTAACTGCACCTGCCATGTGCCAGGTAAGACACAATGTGCTCTACATGATATTTCAGTTTGTCCTCACTACTGCCAAAAGGAGGTTTGAATACAATTATTCCTTAAAAAAAAAACAAAGATTTTATTTTTATTGGAAAGGCGAAATTACACAGAGAAGGAGAGACAGAAAGATCTTCTATCGGCTGGTTCACTGAAAGCTGAGTCAATCCGAAGTCAGGAGTCAGGAATTTCTTCTGGGTCTCCCACGTGGGTGCAGGGTTCCAAGGCTTTGGGCCGCCTCCCCTGTTTTCCCAGGCCACAGGCAGGGAGCTGGATGGGAAATGGAGCAGCTGGGACATGAACCAGTGCCCGTATGGGATCCTGGCGCTTGGAGGTGGAGGATTAGGCATCATTACAGCTACTGTGCTGCCCTCCTCTCGTTTTTTCCCCAATTCTCTCTTACAGATGGAAAATTTGAGGCTCAGGGAAGTTAAGTAATGTGCACAGGATCACAGAGCTAATATGCAGTGGGGCTGAGATTCAAACCGAAGTCCGTCTGCCTTGTTGTTATGTTTGCCCTACTCTGCTTTTTAAGAGCTCAGAGAAGCTAGGCTTGATTCTTTGCTAGTTGTTGCCCCTTACAGACCTTTTCATCAAAACATCAGCAGATGCTCTAGTGGAGTGCAGACAGCAAAGCATGTGAAGTACTTCTGGGTCTGAAGCCTTAGCATTCCCACTGAGGAAGTTCAACCCTCCCCTTCCCCCCCAACAGAACATTCGAGGACCAGACAAGTGAGCAGTGAGTTGTTTATGGAGTGCCAGTGTGGCAGGAGCTCAGGGACTCCTGGGGGAGATGCTGTCTGGGCTTGGATCTGAGGGACAAGCTGATGTTGGGATTGCAGAGTTTGGAGGAGGCTCTGCCATGTATAGTAGGAAATCTGGAGAGCATGGGGAGGGGCATGGTGCTGGAGGGCTGGAAAGATCTGGCAGATCTAAGGTGAGGACTTTATCTAATGATGTCCTTGGGATGGGGGCTGGGCCCAGAAAATGGTCAATAATGGCATGTCCTTCTGTTGTAGAGGCTCTCCCCTGGTGGTGAAGGTAAGAGCTGGTCACACTTACACCTTCTCCTGGCATTCCTGGGAAACCCATAATTCCCCGGGAACCTTTGAGACCAGGTAAACCTGGTAGTCCTGTGGGACCAGAAGGACCCGGGTTCCCGGTAAGCCCTTTGATGGTGCTGGGCAGACCACGAGTTCCAGGAAGGCCTGGCAGTCCAGGCAGTCCAATTTCTCCTTTGTCTCCTAGGAAAGAAACAGAAGGGTTTGGAAAAGGAAATTTGGGCAAGTCAACACCTGCTCACCAAGGTGCAGCTTCCTTGGATCCATAGGCCAAGTATAGTTTGGTGGGGCAGTTTGTGTAGGGGTGGTGGTAGGGTACAGGAGGTGTACCTTATGCAGCTGAAGAAAGGTTGAGCAACACTGAGAAAGATGCTCATTGTACATATCTCCCTGTCTGCCAGGCTCCTCCAAAGCCAGAAGTGTCACATGCTAGAGTACAAATCCTCAGGCCCCACTCAAGTCCTGGGAGGGACATGCCTTATGGCCACTCACACTACTTTACTTATTTTTGGGAAGGAAGCCAAATTTTCTTATAAAACCCTTGTTAGTCATTGTTTCCACCCTCGTCCAGCCCACGTACCTCTGAGACCAGGAAATCCATTTGATCCAGATGAGCCCTGAGTGCCTTTGTCACCTTTAAACAAAATGTTGAGTGTTGGAAATCTTGAACTTGATGTTCCGGCTGGCCCTGGATCACCTCTATGACCTGCAGATACAGAGAGGAGCATGAGAAACTACATAGATTCAGCTTGATATACCAGCCACTCGGATGTAAAGACCGGCTTGTCCATTAGGTAATCCTAATGATCACCCCAAACCTTATCAAATAGATGAAGTCGTTAGGATAACCCACCAGGTTTGTCTCGCCAGGCTGGACACTGGAATGTCTTTTATGTAGTGCCTGCAATAAGGCAGTCTTAAGCAAATATGAAAAATAAGCTGCTATCTGTATATTTGAGTGCTTAGGCCCTCTAAGGGGTGCAAAGGATAGCTCCTGTACCCTGAAATGCTTGGTATACACATAAGTCCAGCATGGAGAATACACCTGTCTGGACTGCTACCATCGTACAACCCACCCCTGATGCTATCTCATCCGAGGCATGAGTAGATCCAATCAGCCCAGGGACAAAGCAGTGGGTGGCCCAGACCGTAGTAATGCATGAGCCTTGGCCACTGGTTGCTTGTACTGAACATCAGGCGTTGTACTAAGGTTTCATAGAGCAGATGGCTCAGTGCCAACTTAACTCCTTACAAGGCATTTATGCTTTTCTCCAGGATGGTGGCCTAATGCTGTTTTTGCTGCTCTTTCTTCTAGGGTCTGCTTTTACAGCTACTACATTGCTATGGATGTTTGCATAATCACTTGTCTCTTCTCATGCATGTGCCTCTACTGCTGATGTTGATTTTGCATAGATATAGCCAAAATAAATAGCCTTAAAACACACCACCACGTCCATATTAAAAATATCAAACCAAAACAAAACCTTGCAGGTATGGGGCACATCACAGAAGGGAGGAGCTTGTGAGACTTTAAGACTAGTTATAAGGAATGGAATTTAAGTATCAACTTGACATGACCACAGCCATCTTCAATGTAACGGCCATCTTGCTCTTTAGGTGACCCTCACAGTCTTCCCAAATATTATGGGACAAATGCAATTATTAAGATAAACTGCCAGACTTGTCTTGCCAGGTTGGACACTGGAATGTGTCTTATATAGTGTCAGGAATGTTAATATTTTGGGGGGAAGTGCATGTGTAAGTTAGATGCAGAACACCTCTGCCTCTAAAACTTTACTTCTGACCTATAGGTCTCACGGCGGCCCAAGACTGTGCTTCTATCACTAATGTCTCTCCAGTAAATTACACTCTAACTTGGGATCTCTCCTCTTTGGTCTCTTAATCCTTTCTCTGTTGACAGCTGGTTTTTACATGCCATATTTTTCCAAAATAGGGAGCTTAAACCTTGGATCAGGCAAGAATTGACCTGAATCACTCCTTCCCACATCACCTCCTGCCTTGATTCTTGGATGCTTCCATCTTCTTCCCTATCCTTATTTAGACCCTCCCCCCCCACCATTTTGTAATTCTTTGTATATGTTTCTCTCCTTCTATACATTCAAAGTCCACAGCCACTTTGGATACCATTCAAAATCACCTGCAGCAAGCTTCTGGAAAAGTGTAGATAAGGTGTCTAATATTCTGAAGTGATTAGGCCTTTTGGTTTTGAAGGACTTAAATTCGCAAGACCCCTGTCTTATCTGACATAGAGTTGCTACAAAGTACAGAAATGACAAAGTCAACAAATGAAGCATGCAATGGATTCACATCTTCAGCTTACCTTTTTCCCCGGGAATACCAGGCTGCCCAAATGGTCCCAACTTGCCGGGGGATCCAGAAGTTCCCTTTAGTCCGCTTGCCCCAGGAATCCCAGGGAGACCTGGAATCCCCGGAAAACCGACTGGTCCAATGGACCCTGTCTCTCCTGGAGAGAAAGAAGAATTTTGATTACTTCCATCTTACATAAAAGGAAACAGAGGCTCGGAAAGGTTGGCTAAATTGCCCAAATTCACACAGCTAGGAAGTTGCAGTGAAGTAAGGTCTCCCGGACTTTGGACTTTGAGAGTCTTAGAACATGGACCTGGCACTAAAGCCACACAAAAGAGGAATTGAACCCCTCTCCTGTGAGTCATCAAGTTAGAGGTCATGTGTCATGTAAAAAAATAATAAAGCTTATGGCCAGGAGGCAGGATATAAGCTCTTGAGCCGGCTCTGTTACTAACCAGTTTTGTGACCCTGGATCAGTTCTTCTACCCTGCCATCCCCTGCCCAACCAGTGGTAATGACTGTCAGGCCCATCAGAGTTTATGCCGATGAATAAACCCCAGCATGGTTGTTACCACTGTGGACTTTGCTCACCCTGCTATTCAGTTCAGTGTTCCACCCAGCAGGCGGTGAAAGTGACTCCTTCGGATGGTGGTCCTCACACCTAAACTTAATTTGTCCAACTATCTTGCCACAAGGAGTTTTCCCTACCTCTTTCCAGGGCAGAAAGGATAGAGAGACCTAAGAAGCTGGGATGCTCCTTGTCAGCATTCTACCTGTCCTTCCTCAATTTCACTTACCCTTTGGACCCACAAGGCCTGGCATCCCAGTACTCCCGGGTAATCCTGGGCTTCCCTGGCGGCCTGTTAGCCCAGGAGTTCCAGAATAGCCTTTCAGGCCGGGTAGGCCTTTCTTCCTAGTTGATCCAGGGTGCCCTATCTCGCCTTTTGGGCCTCTTTTGCCAGGAGATCCTGAATGAACACAGGAGAGAACAGAAGACAACTGTCAAGCAAGGCTCTTACCAGACTTGGCTCCTACTGAATGTCCCTATGGCTGCTGGCTGGTTGGCTCGCTGGGTTTTATGAATGGTCCTTTCATAATGACCTGTATGACACATGCAAGCTGCTAGCAGGTTGCAGTGTTGTGGCTGTTACTCACAGCATGGTGGAGAGAGCACCATCCCCTCTTACTATAACATCACCTTTTTGTGAATGTGTTTCTTGCTTTCACCTCTGAATGGAATTATCTGAAGCCAGGGTGGCCAGTGAGCTCCAGTTGTGAGGACTTGCAGTCTGAATCCCACCATAATGGCTGTTTTCTGAGCCAATCAGTGAAGCAGAGGTTAAAGTGGAGCTGTTGTTTCAGCATCCCAGGGAGCCTTGGATCCAGGGCTGCCCTTTTAATCCCTGAAGCCAGCAGTGAAGTCAGCCAGTTCCTTGGCATTAAAGTTGAAAGACCCCCTAGCGCCAAGCACTGTAGTAGCCCACCAGGCCCATTTGGTCTCCTAGGTACTCTGAAGAGTTTGCACCATGTTTTAAGTTGGTCAATGGGATTAACCTTCTGAGCTGCCTGCCAAAGAGGAATGTTCAGGTACAAAGCCAGGAAATTAAAACAAAACAAAACAAAACAAAAAAACCCAAAGGATTCAATCAAGGACGAAGACAGAGAGGTATTTGGGCCCCCAAGGACCTAAATGAATAGCCTACTTGGTTTTCTCTATAATGAAAAGCGTCAAGTAACTTCAGACCCCAGGATTAACAAGGGAAGGAAATTCAATGGGAGCCAACTCCAGGGCATGAGTTCAGAGGCTCCCCTGCCTTGTAATCCAGGACACGGTATAGTGTAGAATCAACTAATTCCCTGGTGGGAGTCTGAATCTGTGAGCTTGTGCGCTATGTTTTCTCACCTAGGCAGTCTATGTGAAGATCCCAGAAACACAGAAAGACAAAAGGAGATCAAAAGGCTATTAATGGCCCTGCCAATATCTCAACTTCGGTCACTTGGTCTGGAATAAAGGGAGGGGATCTGATGCTGTCACTGAGTTGGAATGAGGGGGGTGGTGTAGGCTGCACACATGCAGCTAGAAACTTCAGAGTGAAGGGCAGCCGGGCAGGGGCACCTTAGAGGAGGGCTTACCTGAGAGGCGGGCGGCCGGAGTTTCTCCTGAAGCCAAGGCTGTGGTCTCTATAGCCTCAGTGAGGACAATGGACAGGGGACAATGGACAGGGGACAATGGACAGGACCTATCTGAACAACATCAATGACTCCTAACCAACTGTGGATCTAGAGAGGCCCTGAACATGCACCTCTTTACCCCCAAGCTCAAGTGCTTGCTGCCTGGCTCCTTGCTCCGCCCTTTGCTGAAAACATCTGGTTTTTTTTTCCACCTCTGTGATGTCAGTGACTGCCTTTCAGTGTGTCAACTGGGTGGGCCCAGTTTTGGGGGGAGGGGGAGTGGGGAAGGGTCCATAGCAACTCTCACAACCAATTTTGAGGATATTCTGTAACAAAACAGCAACTAGAGAGGGACTGCCATCCCCAGTGGGTGTCTTGCCTGTGGCACAGTGGTTCATGGCCCACAGTCACCCCTTCAGGGCTACTGTTTGTCTCAAGGGCAGCCTTGAGAAGCTGAGTGTTGAGCAGGTGTCACTGGCCTATGGTGCTTTGGGGGTGGAAGAAACTCAGTTTAACTAGAGCCTGACACTTAGGGAGATGTATTTCATGGGTAACCACCTTGTGCCTGAAGAAAGCCGGGTAATAGCTCTTGTGCTGATTTGGTTGACATGTGACTTGACTATTGGATTTAAAGGGATATTTCTCTCTTTGGAACTAGAGAGAACACTGCTTTGAGAAACTATTTTGTAACTTTCCAAGTTTATTTTGTAACTTGGTTCTTTCATTGGTCCAGCTGTAAATAGCAATGAATGAGATCAGATGTCTATTCTTAGAGCCACTTACAGTGAATTTGGCAAAATTCAGACATTTTACTTGTAAGCCCATTTTAAAATGATGATGTTTTACTGTAATACTTCTTGCTACAGTGCTCTCTAAGACTGAATGGGAAGTGGCCAAAATAATAGCTCTCTGAGTCATGTCACTGTTTTCAAGTTAGTTACTTCATCAAAAGAAAAGAAAATGGGACTAAGTTCCATATATGTAAGCCTTTATGCTTTTATATCAAAGTGAGCCAGTACAGAGAAAAAGGGATACATCTATGATTATGGCTCAAAAAAAGCACATTAACCCAAATGCCTGTTGCTTCACATAACTTTAGCAAATCTTTGAGAAGTAAGCTGCTTTAAGGTTGTTTAAAAAGGGGTTAAGATATTCTCAGTATCGTTCAAATATATTCATACCTGGATTGGCTGGCCAGAAAATGTGATACTCATCTTTGTTACATATTTGAAATCATGAAAGTATAATTTTGGCTCAGATACAGAAAATACAGATGAAGGTCCTATACAGTATTTATTTATTGTTTCCTGTGTATTAAGTACAATAAACTGGCCTTTATAGTTTTCTGAGAAGAGTGATTTAAAATGACAGTTATAACATCTAATATATTAGTTTCTAAAGCAACATAAGTACTGTTGTAAAATATGAGTTAGGTATGTATGTAAATAAGATAAATGTTTCTAAATATAAACTCAACTACTCTTAGTATCTAACATTCTATAAAACAGACCATTCGGGTCTGTTAAATATGCTTTCATAAATTTTGCATAAATGGTAAAAATTCAAGACTGCTTGGAAATAATTAGGGTTGAAATTCCTTATGTCTTCTCATTTAGACTATTTTCCCGAATTTAGTTACTTTTAAAGGATTATTTCAAACTTTAAGGTAAGGAAGATATTGTGTGATTTCTGATTTGTGGTAACTAATATATTGAGTCTAAAATATGTAATGTATAGGAGTGAAATTCACATTTTGAGATTTGATTATTGTTTGCAGCTCTTGACTATGCTTCTAAATAGTGGGTTTTTTTTACTTATAAATTGTTAAATTATTTATTTACTGGAGAATGAAGCTCATGAATATAAAGTAAATTAAAACTATATCATTGCAAAACTGAGGAGAAAAATAAGAAAGGAAGAAGGTTGAAGGTGGGAAGTGTCATGTTCTTAAAACTATTTATGAATTGCATGAAATCTGGTCCTTTTTATAAATCTAAAACAAAACATACAGACTACCTAAACATACAACTTTATAAAATGCTATATGCAAACAATCAACTGGCTCCTTTTGTCAGTTTCTATAATTTTAACCATAGCTATTTCAAGTCTTTTGTCAACAAAATTCTAATTTTTTAAACAACAAAGTTCTAATTCTTAAAAACATTTGCAGTCAGATTTCTGCACAAGACTAAAAAATACTCATGAATACAGGATTCTAAGAGTTCCAATATCCGTGGAATAAATAAATATTTCCACAACACTGGTAAAATACTAAATGAATGTATAAATCTACTGATGAGGATCAAACAAGACAAGAATTAGTCACAAGAGACTAAATGAATTAATGGAATGTATGGATTTATTTTTTTAATTAAAATAATCTTAATCCAGCACTTAAATACTCCATCTTTTAGGTTCAGGAAAACATCTTTGTTGTTCTTTCTATGGTTTAGAGCAGATTTTTGCAAACAAAGATGGACATGATTACTCTCTGTCCCAACCCCAAATTAATTCCTCCAAAGTTTTGGTGAGTAGTTTTACTTCATGTGGCAATGTGAATGTTTGTATATGTTCAATAAGAATTCATCCTCTTCAGAACATTATATGTTTGCACATATTTGTATGCCTAAAAATTATGCAAAGAGTGCCTGTCTTCCTTCAAGAGGTCCAAGCAAAGCAGTGAGTAAATGTAGTCGTCACTTCCTATTAGACCCTAAAAGTTTAAGACATAACATAATTTTAAAAAGTTTGTCCTCAACTGTTTTTTTTTAAACTCTGAGCATTTTCTAAATGTGAGATTGCTATGTCATAATATTCTTATTGCATTTAATGCAAATAGCCTATCCTACAACTACAATATATCTCCTTTTATATTGCCACTCTGGTCATTGTTTAAGACACAAACTCATTTTTTTTATGTTCCTGTTGGGTTTTCTGTATATTTTCCTTTTAGGCTTTGTGTCTGTTGAAAATAATGCTAACCTGGCACTTTGAGATGTTAACTCATGCCTACAGAACACATAAAATGTTTACTAATGAGCTCCTAGTGAATTTAACCTAAGAACCACTCCACTAAAGCCTCTTTGTTGGTTAAACGTGGCTGAAAGTTTTTTGTTTGTTTGTTTGTTTTTACACTGACTGCTAGTTGTCAATCACATTTTTTTGATGTGGGATCAGATCAGATCAACAAACAGGACAAATCCAACACAACAATGAGGAACAAACAGAACTTAGCTGCAGGATGATTTATCAGTGGTGTTTTCAGAAAAAGATCTTGTTCACAATGAGGGAATAAAAATCATGATGGAGTCACTGGTGTCAACCTTAAACCAAATTAGCAAAGCTGTCACAAAAGACTCTGCCAGACATTCAACTTCTAGTGGAAGGGGACCCACTTCCATAAGTGAGATGCTAATTAGGTTTGGTGCTTAGTATTATCACATATAATGCTAGAATCTATATACACTGCCTGCTACGAGGTGGTAAATAAGCACCTGGTCCTCTTTGTACTTGAGAGACAAGGATTAGGACTGGGAGAATTGAATCAAAATAAGTGAAAAGTAAATAACCCATGGCACATTTGACAAAAATATGAATATTTTCACCCAAGGCAGGCTGATCTGAGAATAACAGATACCTGTGATATATATCAGAAGACAAAGTAGTTCACTCTTGGGCAGCCTGTTCCAGTTTATAGAGCTTACCATGTGCTGCCTCTTCTGGAACAGAAGATAACTTACTGGCTTACTTCTGACAATATGGAGAAATATCAGCCAGCAGTCCTCGACTGCTTTCCCAGGCCATAAGAAGGGAGCTAGATGGGAAGTGGGGTTGCCAGGATTAGAACCGGCACCTACATGGGATCCCGGCATGTGCAAGGTGAGGACTTTAGTCACTAGGCTACTGTGCTGGGTTCAACTAGGGCCTAGTGGCTAAAGGAAAGCAGTTAAGGACAACCCAAGGCCTTAGGGCCCTGTGCCCACATCGGTGGGGTGTGGACCTGGAGGAGGCTCCTGGCTTCTGGCTTCTGATTGGCGCAGCTCCAGCCATTGTGGTCGCTTTGGGAGTGAATTATTGGATGGAAGATTTTCCTCTCTGTCTCTCCTCCTCTCTGTATATCTGACTTTCCAATACAAATAAAATAAATCTTTATAAAAAAAGAAAAGAAAGCGGTCCCTAATCACCAGCCATATGAGGTTCTAATCACTTGGACACATGAGGTCATTTGTTTCTACACTGCATAATATCTTCATGTTTAGTCTTGCCTTACAGGGTTTCTTTTTCATGAGATCTAGGCTTGGAGCAGAAAGCAACTATCACTTGCATGGGAACTCTCAGAGTGATTGACACCCAAGTTGCCATCATAGGATCACCAACCAAAGGAAGGTCATGAGCTTTGCTAACTATCTAGGGACCTGGACAAGAACTGACCATGCATCCCTGAATCTCTACTTCAGTTCATAATAACCTTCACCCCTAAGCCTGGGGGTGAAGCAATAGCTGCCTGACTCTTTGCACTGTTTTGCAATAAACATTTCCTTTCTTCCACACCCATGAAATCAGTGGTTGGATTTTTGCACATTAGATGAGCAGACCCAAATTGTGAGAGTTTTGTACCGATTCTCCCAACCAGTTTTGGGGCTGTTCTATATCATCACCCCTGTTATGGAAGAGAGCAGGGAGGTTGATGCATGAAAAGTGGGGTGTGGATCAGGTGGTAGGGGACAGAGAATGATATGTGATGATATTTTGGAAGTTGAATGCAGTGGTCTGTTCTGCTGGCACTGCTAGGCTGACGTGAAATTTGAAATGTGAAACAGTAGGCCAAGTCACATTCTAAATTCTGATCATTCAAACTATTCTTGACCTGTACTGTGCCTGGACTCCTGCCCTGGCTGAAGTCTGTTGATCCAGGATTCCCCCTGTGAAGGACGTACCTGAAATGCCTGGAAATCCTGGTGCTCCTGGGAGTCCAGATTTGCCTTTGATGCCATACAGGTCATTAGGACCTGAGGGGCCTGGCTGGCCCGTGTATCCTGGTGAACCGGGGCTGCCCCGTTCACCCTTGGGACCTGGCATGCCAGATCTCCCATGCAAACCTGATAGAAGGAAGAGGAAGATGATCACAGATCATAGAAGGGACAGTCTTCCCAATTTCCAGCAGAAGAGCTTGACCCAGGGCTCATCTCTGGTGCCACTGTGTTCTCAGCTCCAACCTTCTTGCTATTCCAGGCAGTAAACCAGAGACTTTGCAAGATATGTGACTATTGGTGTGGTCACTTCTGCAAGTACTAAGCCTGGAAAATGGATTCTGACAATTTAAGGCCAATTTTCCTGGAAGGAGGGCCACAATCAAATAATATTCCTTTTAAACTCGCTCACCCCAGATTCATGCAAGGTTTCATGCAGGTAATAGCAGTTACTTGTAAAGATTTCTATAGGCTGTTAAATAAGGGACAAAAAAAAAAAAAGTCACCCTTGGGTCCCGGAAGGCCAGAGTCTCCAGGAAGTCCTTTGTCCCCAGGCAATCCCTGTAGGCCCTGCTTGCCCGGAGCACCATTTTCAGCATCAAAGATGTCACCAGGGGCGCCCTTGGAACCTGGTAAACCTGGACTGCCAGCCTTTCCAGGCAAGCCATCTTTTCCAGGGAGTCCAGGAAACCCAGGCAAGCCCTTTTCCCCACGAGGTCCAGGAAATCCTGAATGTAAAGAAGCAGAAATAAAAGACCATGGGTTTAGAGGTGATTTGCTTTGGGAGAGACCTTGGATAGGTTTTCCTAACATGAATATGAGCATGTTAATACTGTATGTTGTTTCTCTTGAATACCATTTGGTTCTGATTCAACTTGTGCAGAAGCAGGTACTACCCATGCATGACCCGGTGAAGGTTCTAGGTCCACAAGGCCTGCCTTTAGGCAGGGGTAAACAACTGTTTCTGGTCTCTTGCACTGGCTGAGAGCACGGGCCTTTGGAATCCATCCTTTTTGGAGTCATCCACCTCCTGCTGTCATGCTTTCTTCTTCTTGGTTGGATGCAGAGGGTGGTGGAGGGGGCTGAGGCATCAATAAACCCAGGACTCATGGCCCCAGTGAACCCAGAAACTAAGCCCAGGGGTGGTTTTCAAAGCTGCCCAGGAATCAGAATGGCCTGATGAACAGACACACACTGCCAGGCCTGTCTCCCAAGATTGGGACCAGGTGATTATCAGCTGGCTGCATGTGGCTGAGAATGTACATTTCTAGCAAGCACTCAGGTGATATTGATGGTGACTTAGCACAATTTGGGAACCACAGATACCGGGTAGAACCATGACATTCAGTTCGCAGGAACAAGATATAAGAAAAGGGATACAAATGGACAACTCCCCTTTATCTGAATCTATCACAAGTTGATCCAGGAAACTGCTACAGAACTGGCAGGCAAGCAACCTAGCAGAATCTTGGTTCTGTTTCTAGGAAGCTTTATGACTTGGGCAAGTTAATTTACATCTGGACCAAGTTTTCTCACCTGAATGTCAAGTGGGTGTCCCAGCTAATTTCCAATAGCACTGAGCACTCTGATACATAGCCATTCGAAGCTCTACACTCTGCCTTGCCTGGGTATAAAATCAAATTGCCCTAACCAGACCACAAAGCAAACCTCAAATTCTATAACTGGCAGACAGCCACCACAAACACACTGCCATGAAAGCACTCTCTGAAGGAGGAACTCCTTTCCTTACCTGGCATTTCAGGGAGGTGAACCAAGCCAGGGTTTCCTGGTGTTCCTTTACTTCCATGTAATCCAGGCTGACCAGGAGTTCCAGGGAGGCCTCGGGCTCCTTTAGGCCCTGAAAACATGAATGTAAGTATTGAGAGGAAGGAAAAGCAGCATGACTGGCTATGATTTGTGATGCTCTGTCAAAACCCCTAAGCTCCTGGAGAACCTTTCCTATTCTCAGTTTTCCATGCTGCCCCTTCCAACAGCCACTCTATTGCCTCAGTTCCTAAGGTGTCCCCAGGAGGACTGGGGATCCCTGATGAGCTATGCTCAGCTTTCTTTGGCTCATGGCCCTAAAGAGTGTGCCCAGCTTCTCTTTCCATACCTGGGAAACCAGGAGTTCCGGGAGATCCTGATGGGCCATACAATCCAGATGTAATACAAGGCAAGGTGATACCTACAGATAGAAATATGGATGTATCTCATCAATTCTCCGAATCAGGAGCTATTTTTTCCCAGCTTTCTCCTTTAAGTGGGATGCCCAGTTTTCCCTACATGGTAGCTGAGAGCTCATGCAGAAAAATCATAGCATCAGAAGCTCTTGAGAATTTCTATCAGTGTGATTGTCTATATATTAGAATGTCTCTAATGTTCAAGGGCTGGGATGTTACTTACCAAGTTAGTGAGCAAGTAATAACCTATGCAGTAGATGTTACCTACCAAGGTTTCCTAGACGGGCTGTGCAGGAACAGCAAAAAACAATAGTCTATTCACTCTGATTTCAGATACAATACCTTGCTAGGATGGTGCTTGGAGTTAGTTCCTAGGGTCCCAGGGATTTTTTGATATACCTCATTTTATATATATATATATACACTGAAATCTAGTGATCGACCTTGGCCATAAACCTGTGTGTCTGTACCAGGAAAACACATAAGACTGTTCTCTTGGCCGTGACAGACAAATTCTGACCCTTTCCCTTAGCTCCTCAGTTCAACTTGTCTTCTCAAGGAGATGGGGTAGTAAATTTCAACTTTCAAGATGTCAATATTGGCATGCATAGTCCTTACCTTAGCAAATTATTCCTTGCTCATTCATGAAGCAAATAAAAAGATTCTATAAGATCAGAGGGGAGGTTTAATAAAATACTGGCAAATAAATTGTTTGTAGACTCCCTCAAGTGCCATTTACCAACAATTGCTATGCTAATTAAAATGAGTTTTGCCTATTCATTAAAGCAATCCCCCAAGGTCTGTTATAAACTACAGAGCCAACAGTGCTAATAAAGTGCTATGGCATTTGCCTGTACTTAAAATACATCACAAATTACATTTCTGAAAGAGGTACATAACCCAGGATTCAGACTGCTTACCCCACTGGGGGCATTCCTCTCCCAAGCCCACCTCTATTTTCTGGTATTTTTAGCCCACTGATTCTATTACTACATCAAGATTGGGAATTGAATAGTATAATGTATTGGATCAGAAGATGGACTCTGAAGGCAGACAAACCTGAGGACATTTCCCTGTTCTGCAACTAACTAGGATGCAAGATATTTCAAACTCTCTGAGCCTCATAAGCAGAATGGGAATGACCCATTTCATAGGGTGTTTGTAAGGATCTCATGGAACAGTGTTGAGGGCACTTAGCACAGTCTATGGCCCTCTGGTGCATGCTCAGTAAATAACAGTTCTTATTTTCCCATCAAAGAGAAGTATTCAAAAACAGCTCTTGTAAGGCCATGTCTTATGAGTTTACCACAGATTATTACCACTGTTTACCACAGATTAGTAATTCCAATGCATTGCCTAAGCAGCAGTTTTCTGCCTTCTAGATCTTATGTTTCTCAGTAATATTTCCACAGGTTGAGATAGGGCCATCATCTGGGATCTTCATTCCACAAGTGGTTACACCCACTTCCATTCTTCCAGACATTGAGATGGCAGAACTATTTCTGAGAATTATTTCCCTACTATGGAAATACACCCTATAGGTAAGCACTTCATGATGAGAGGTTTCACTGGGGTAGGTTGGGAGTGGGGAGGGCTTTCGATGCTATACCTAACAGTCTAACAAGAAAGGTCCTGCTGAAGACTCTCTTGCCTCTAACTCCCTCAATATGTTATTGCTTCCAATGTGTGAAGCTCGACCACTGCAGTTTTCTTGCTTTATGTTTTAAGAAACAAGCTTCAGGGGCTGGCATTGTTGGGTATGAAGTACAACCATTGCCTGTAATGCTGGCATCCTATATGAGTGCTGGTTTGATTCCTGGATGTTCCAGTTTCAATCCAGCTCCCTATTTAATGCACCTGAGAAAACAGTGGAAGCTGGGCCAGTACATGAACTCCTGCACCCACATGGGAGACTATAAGAAGCTCCTGGATCTTTGTTTCAATCTGGCTATTGAGGAGTGATCCAGTGGATGGTAGACGGAAGATTCTCTCCTCTTTCTCTTTTTCCTCTTCTCTCCCCCCTCCCATGTGTGTGTAATTCTTTCAAATAGATTAAATATTTTTTTAAAAAAGAAACGAGCTTAATAAAATAAAAATATTCCCAAACTGGGTCTGAATATGAAGCTACCCATCCTCAATTTATAAAATCAGTTTTAGATTCTTTTCACTAATGACAGGCAAATTAAACATAAAGCCTTTAGATGATGGAGCTAAGGACATGTATCTGGAAAGGTTTCAAGGACAGAAAAAGCAGTGATGAGAGGGATGATGGGTAGAAATCAGAGGGAGTAGGATATATTTCCTTAATAATTTTGCCTCAGATGCTCTGTATACTATACAACACTTGGGCATTGCAAGCAGAGATTCAAAATGTGAAGTAAGGAATCCATCTGCTGGTTCACTCCCCAAATAACTGCAACAGCCAGAGCTGAGCTGATCCAAAGCCAGGAGCCAGGAGTTTCTTCTTGGTCTCCCATTCAAGTGCAGAATCCCAAGGCTTTGGGTCACTCTTGTGCTTTTTCAGGATGCAAGCAGGGAGCTGGATCAAAAGTGGAGCAACTGAGACATGAACTGATGCCCATATGGGATGTCAGTGTTTGGAGGCAAAGGATTAGCCAGTTGAGCCAATAAGCTGGTCCCTGAATCTTTTATTTTAGAGCCATGACGTTTATTTTACATTCCTGAATTCAGAACCTTCTCCACAAAGCAGAAGTCAGCTCTATCCATGTTTTGCTTTGTAAGAGTAACAACTGATTTTATTATTCCTAATTTTCCCCATGAATGCCAAAATTTGGTTTCAGAATGAAAAGATCTTTAATGTCTCAATTTATTCTGGGTCCAATGGCTAAAAAAAACAGACATGTGTGGATCCTTCCAGATGCATCTTATGGCAAGTTATGGCTCATATTAATTTCAGAGAATTAAGTTGTTTCAGGTAGACATCAGCCAAGCCATTAATATTCATGGTGAAGGAAATCAAAGACTGCATACCCACTTATCCATGCACTCCCACTCAGGGCTTATATGATAAATTGCTTTTGAAGCAATGGGACTTACAGGGGCAATGTCTATGTCAGCTTTTGCATCCAGCCTTAAAAATCATTTATCCCCAGATAGGGGTTTCATAATGGGCCTCAGGCTATCATCCATATCAAAGACAAAGGTGAACAAAAAGGGAGGAATCTTTCACCTACACTGATGTCTGAAACTTGTAGACCTAGCTAGTGCTCATTTCCCTCTGTGTCTAAATTTCCTTTACCAGTCTTTTCCATTGCAGCAGCAATAATGTAGGTCAATCAAGTAAAGAAGAAAAACTAGCATAGAAGATTTTAGAGCACAGAGGAAGTCTTGTCTGCAGCCTAGATACACCCACCAATCAAATGACCCATCTGGATTGAGTGGAAAGAGCTGGCACCCACATGGCATGAAGTACACAGTAGCTGTTTCGGTAATAACTAAGGAGATTGATTATCATAAGCATCTGCAGTGGGGCCTCTTTGGAAGCAACCAGTTGTCTGCTTGCCCAAGGTTTATAATAATTCATGTTATTTTTAAAAAATTTTTATTTTGAATTTTTGAATTCACGCTATTAAGCTCAAAGGCTTTTGATGACTGTATTCAATTTCCTGGCAATGCTGCCATCTTAATCTGTGCTACCAGTGGTTTGAGTGGCTACATATAGGAATGGCATCTTAATCTTTGGTGGCGACAAAAAAATGGCTGAACTGTAAATTTCTGGGGACTTCATGTTATTTCTTTTCAAAATTGTGTATGAAGAAAGCATTGTTTGCTGTATTATATTTGGTTTCAGTAGAAGGGGAAAATGCATGTTCTTTAAGTACTTTTGAATGTGTTAGTACTACAACAAGAATACTTTATGTGCAAAGCATTCGCTCCTAAGACATGCCCTGGGCTATACCTTACTGCAGCACTACAATCCTAAAGTTTCTTTGTTCAAGGACTAGTACAATTTGGTACAGAAATGGCCCTGTGAACTTTCTTTTGTTGACTCAGTTTGTTCTCAAAATAGATGAAATGTTGACAATCACCAGAAGATTTGGGAATAAATTTATAAATGCCATGTTATTGTAACTCAGCTTGCAACCTAGCTGCTTCCAAAATAAGTTGATCTGAACTGAAGACTCACTAATTGAAAGAGGATCAGTTGAATGATCATAAGTAATATCTCTGAGAACAGTGCTGGAAACAAAGTTCTCTAAAGCTGACAACAATCAGGACTTCCAAAAGACAAGACAATTTTGCTATATAAAAATTCTCACCTTTCATAGAAATTTGTGAAATGGAATACCAACTCGCTGTCATGAAAATGGAATGATCAAATTTTAACCTGTACCATCATTCCTATTGCACAAATTCAACAAAACACAGGATTTAAACAAAAAAATGTTACAAGATATAAGAATTTTTTCATAATTCTTCAAGTTGACAAGGTAAAAAGAGAAATAGTCCTTTGATTATTGAGAAGGCCACTTCTCTTGAAAATGAATATTAGTTTCCTATGGAGCACTGCACTTGGCTAGGTAGATTGAGAAATGCTAGGAGATATCCTCACCATCCCTGCTATCCAGTTCACATGTGGCTGGGGAAAAAAAAGCATTAACGGAAGGAGATATATAATTTAAGTACCAAAGCACATTGGGAAAGTCTAGTAAACATCTTAACAGTGAAACTGGGTTTATGTTAATCCCTCAAAGAGGTGTATGATGTCAATAGAGAAAGGAGGAAGAACGCTCCCAAAAAGTGTATTGGCAAGAATTTGGTGTTGCAAAAGAAAATATTATGTTTGAATACAATCAAGAAAACTGGTGTTTTAGATGTTTTAAATTAGAGACTGTGAGATAAGATGGAAAAGGTTGGCTGTGTCTGTGTTTGGAGACTTTGGAATTCCATGCTGTGGAGCTTAGACATTACAAGCAATGGGGACCATTTGTGGTTCTGGAGTGGGGAGTAACATGATGATACTGGTCTTTTTATGGGTATTAAATTGGCAGCAGTGTGCAGAATCGAAATGAATGGTAAAAGTCTGTTGGTAGGAGATGAGGAACTGAATTAAAAGTTAGCATTCATTTACCCACACATCTATCAATACTTTCAGCCATTTATCTATCCTTCCATCTATCAGTCCACTCAATCAACTGCCCATTTGTTCCAAATTATATATAGGTATTTGGAAACTAGTCATAAAATAAGGATAATTGAATAGCAAGAGGAGGAGGGAAAGAATATAAAGGAATTGCACCAATGCAGGTGCGTGCTGCCTTTACACTGGTGTGGGCAGCTGGCTCGTAGGGGCCCGGGGGGTGCAGGGTTACAGGGGACCTGGCAGATGGTGTCTGAGGAATCATATGGGGACCTGGGGCTCACGCCCAGGCAGGCACAGTGATCCTGAGGATTTCCCCATGTGCTTAGTCCTAGGTGGGGTGGAGGGAGGAGAGGGGAGAGCCCTAGGCTAGCATGCTGACAAGATGTGCTGGTGGATCGCGCCTAGGGAACTTTGCATGGTCTTGGATCTTGGGTGTGCAGAGGGGTAGGGTTCCAGGCCAGCATACATGTCAGGAGCTTGGGACCCTAGCTGGCAGATAGACTCCAGGCAAGCATACAACCCCACTGGGAAGACTGGGCTTTGGGGGACTGGGCTGGGGATCCCATGCACCACCCTCCTCGGGCACTAGGACTGTGGATTACTCAGGAAAGGGAGTAAGGGGATGTGTGGGAGGGAGGACTTCTGAGGGAGCATCTTGCAAGTGAAGAATGGCTTTTGAGGAACT
The DNA here is from genome assembly GCF_017591425.1 of Ochotona curzoniae. NCBI lineage: Eukaryota > Metazoa > Chordata > Mammalia > Lagomorpha > Ochotonidae > Ochotona > Ochotona curzoniae. Next base: position 31,303,938 of record NW_024467087.1, on the reverse strand, counting down.
TTCATCAACAAGGTCACTGTACTTGCAGGTAAAGCAGGAGGCTGAGACCAAGCGGGGAAACTGGAGGACCTTTCTGGGTCAGACCAATGCACTTGCCCATGTAGGAAACCTGAACTGGGCTAGTTAGCATGAACCACCACCAACAACCACCACTGGCGCTCACTAAAGCTAGGGTTGGGAACCTGCCTGTTAGGGTTAGATCACAGAACCCACCAATGAGTGTCACAACAGGGGATGAGTAATGTTAGGCTTGCCATGACACTAACCAGCACATGAGAGAATCAGGTCTTGGAGCAGTTTCTATGGGGATATGTGGACTCACCCCTGTGGAACTACAATTTCCACTTGTTTGCTCAAGAGCTAGAGTACTGAAGGGCTGAGCTAGGGATAGAACCCTCTGAACCTCATGGATACTGCAATTGGGAATAGGCTGGGTCGGTCCAGGCTATAGCACCTGAAGGCACACCCAATAATAGGGTATGGGACGGGCCAGGCTGCGACATCCACCAGCTCATATGAAGGCTGAGATGGAAGATGAGGGGAGGAGGCAGACTATACTGGCACATGTGAGATATGGGTTTGTGAGTGGGTCTGATGGAAGAACTTGAGGATTTCCCCTGGTAGGTCATAGTTCCTGCTGATGAGCATGTGATTTGGGCCTGGGTATTCGTCATATTGGGCAAGGCACCTCCACCCATCCACAAGGGTGTGGGTTGGTTTTGGGGGATAGAGGGCTGACTGGGCAAAGTGGGGTTAAACCTTAGCACACTGGCATGTGCAGGAGCCAGGTTGAAATGTGGATCATGTTGGGTTTGGTTGTGATACCCACCGGTTTGTATGAGCCAGGGATTGGGGTATGAGCCTACCAAATTGGGTAGGGCTAGGCTGTAGCATCCACCAGCAACAGTTGCAACTGGGGGCAGCCTTGGCCAAGCCAGGCTGCAGCATCCAATGGCAAACGCCAAGACAGAGGATGTGCTATGCCCGGCTGGGTCAGAGCAACCATTGGCAGGAACAAGATCTGTGGCTGGGAACAGGCCTGATGTGGGAGATAAGGGGACACCTTCGCTGGGTTGTGGTTCCCTTTCGTGAGCACAAAAACCAGAATGGGGGTGGAGGACTGGGCTGGATATGAAACATGACTGCAGTGTCCATCAGCATGGGTGTAGACTGTGTCTGGGCTGTGCCACACTGTGCTAGACTCAAGTACCCACTGGTGCTAGTGAGAGGCAGAGTGAGTATAGGATGGGCTGGGCTACGTCTTGGCACCTGCTGAATCACGTGAGAGCTGTGTCTGGTTGTGGACCAGGTGTGGCTGGAGTGTAGCATCTAATAGTAAGAATCAGAATGGATTTGGGCTGGTAGAAAAGGCTACTTTTCCTGCCAGGGCAGGGGGTGGGCCAAGTCAGGCTAGACCAAAGACCCACTGGTGTGTGTGTATGAGATCTGCTACAGAAAGGAGACCTGACAGAGGAGCTTGGGGAACTTCTTTTCAGGATACAGTCCCTGAAGGTGAGGGCAAGAACTAGGGCTGGAAGCAGCCCAGACCAGGCCAGGTTACAGTGCCTGCTGGCATACGTGTGAATCAGGTCTGGGGGCGGGCCAGGCTGGGTCAGTTCATAACACCTACTGACAATTCTGAGAACCAGGAAGGAGTACAGGAGAGGCAGGGTTGGGATGCAACACCAGCCAGTCCACGTTAGTGCCTGGGGGCTGGCTTGGCTGAGTTGGGCTAGGCTGCAGCACCCACCAGCATGAGCTAGTACTGGGGGAAGACTGGGCTGGGCCATGCTACAGTACCCACCAGCGAATGCCGAGGTGAGACAGACTATGCCAGACTGGGCCACATCACCCACCAGCACACATGAGACCTGCAGGGTGGGGGTGTGAACCTGGTAGGAGGCAGTGTGGACTCCCCTGCTGGGCCATTGCTCCCACTAATGAGTGTGAAGACTGAGACTGTGGGTAGACCAGGCCAGGCAGAGCTATAGTGCCTGTTGGCCTACATGTGAACTGGGATTGGGAGAGCCAGACTGATTTGACTGACTATATCCACTAGTGCATGCATGAGCCAGAGTAAGTGCAGGCTGGTTGGGCTTTAATCACAGCATTAGCAGGCAACTGCTGGGATTGGGGCAAGCCCTGTCAAGCTAAACTGTAGAAACATCTTGACAGTAAAAGATCCAGGACTGGGAATGGGCCCAGTAGGGAAACTGACCACCAGTGGGACTGCAACTCCCACTGGTGATCATGAGAACCAGGGCTGGGGGTGTGTCTGGGTAGTGGGGTCAGTTGGGTAGAGCTGAGCTCCAGCACCCAAGAGCTGAATGGGATGTGGGAGAGACTGGACCAGTCTGCTCCACATGCTGGCATGAAAGGAACCAGGACTGGGATGGGCCTAGTTGGGGGGTCACTGGAGGTTGCTCTAACTAGGCTGCAGTTCCTGCTGGTGTACATAAGCGCTAAGTGTGTGGTGGGCAGGGTTGGGCTGGTCTGCAGCATCTATTTGTTTGTGTAAGAGATGGGGCTGGAGACAGAACTGACCCAGCAACTGCAACCACAAGTATATGTGTAGGCTGATGTAGATAACCAACCGAGCCAGACCTAGTACTGGCAAGTACACACAAGAATCAGGTCTGGGATCACCTCAGATGAGGTTTCTTTGGGGATTCCCCCCCCCCCCCCCCGCCAACTGAACCACTGGATTCAGAGCTCCAACCATGATCTGTGGTCTGACACGGAGTGCCTGTGTCAGAACTAGGCTCCTGAGTGGCTAAGACAGAGCAGTGGAGAGCATGCCCAGATGCACATGAAGGATATGGCAGTCCATTAGAGCCTACAGAGGACATCTGGTACCATAACAGAGGAAAGAGAACAGAACAAATTGCACAACCCCAGTCAAGTGTTAACAGCAAGCATCTGGACTAGTGGAGACTCTAAAGTGGACTACTTCAGCCCATGGACCTTGGGAGGATTTCCTCATCCTTGTTGCAATGAAATAAACAGCATTTCAGAACTGTTGAAACCACTTGAGCAGAACCCTGGGAGCATGCTCCTCATTGGGGGCCCTGGGATGACACAGGTGACTGTTCCCATCCCCGGGTATTGATGCATTTGGGATGCTGGGCGTGGCTTCTTCCCTTCTCTGCTCCTTCCCCCAGACATAGGAAGAAGAAAAAGAAAATTGGAAATAATGATCTCATTCGCTTTTCCCTAATTCTTGACTCTTCCCACCCTAATCAAGTGGTGCACATGGGCATGCATCCTTCTCAATTATGTAAACATCATCAAAAATAAAATCTAAAAAAATTCCTGTAAAAAATGTTTGGAGTGTTCTGTAAGTATGGGCTTGTGCATTTTCATTGCTTGTTTTGATCTTTCCAACATTGACTCAACTTTTTACTTCACAAAGAAATGTCCTGTATTAGAACAAAAGAATACAAAGGAATTACAAAGGAAGAATGTGAGGAATATGAGATAATTTTAACTTTTCACACTTCAGATGACCATAATTTCCCTGATAGCATAGCATAGCACAATTGTGAAGTCTTTTTACCATGAAAATCTTTAAGCGGAGTGAGGGTAGGGATTAGAGTCAGTCAAGTCTCTTTTGAGGACCCACTTCATGAACCTGGGTCTTAGCTATTCAGTCATAGGTACTTTCCTGAAGCCAAAGCTATCTGATTGCACGACTCACCTGGAGACCCAGGGGGACCTTGCTTTCCGGGTAATCCATCTCTTCCTTGTTCTCCAGGAACTCCACGAGGTCCAGGAGGTCCTGGGAGTCCAATCCCTGGGAGACCAATTGGACCACGATGACCTTTTTCACCCGGCTGTCCTGGGAATCCTTTTTCACCCAGAAAGCCTTGTCCACCATCACCCTAGACAACATGTAGAAAATAATGAAAGTCCAATCCAGAAATTCATCTGCGGAGTCCTCTGACATAGAAAAGTGGTAACTGTTAATGACCAATACTTTACAGCTTGTTAAAATTTTCTATCACTCTAGCGTATCAATTGGCTTCAATAAGCTTAGTGAATATGAATTTCATCAACTTTGGGTGATCTGATTGATGCAAAAAGTTCTAGATGAAGGTCAGAGGAGAGCACAGGAAAGGAGCATAGTAGCAACAGTGCTGGAATATAGAAAGCAACTGAGTTACTTGTAACAGAAGTCATTGAAAACAGAGGCATTTTTAAGTGAGAAGTTCAATTGTCACTGTTATTTATCGGATAAGACAATGGCCCACTCTGAGAAATGAAGTTCTCATCTTACAGAAAGAAAAGCATGAAGCTAAAGTGCCAGTGGCAGAGGAAAGGTGAGATGTGCCAGATTGTCCCTTTTATGTTGCATGTAATTATTCAGTGGGAATCAGATACCTAATCCAGAAGTCAGATATGAGGATGTATAGCAATAACCACCCAGGAATGACCAACTTACCGGAAGACCTGGTACACCTGGCAAGCCTGTTGTTCCATCTTTGCCTTGGGCTCCCGCCACACCAGGGAATCCTTGGGGACCAGGATCACCCTTCTCCCCTGGCATTCCTGAGTGTGTATGGAGAGTTGCCTCCCCTTTCTCTCCTTTTGAGCCTGGAGGACCTGCAGGCCCAAGTAAACCCTGACAAAGAGACAAAAGAGAACACGCAGGATTGTTCTACTTCAGAGTTCTGGAATATGGAACAGGAATGGCATCAGATCCTGGTACACTCGATTCTATTGCCATACTGGAGAATACCTTTCCATTTATTTTATGTTCCATTCAAAAATTGCACAGCATTGAAAGTTCATCTTAATTTGCATATTACCTCCAGGGTCCAACATAGTGCTGGGTAAGTGTAAACAATTTTGTGAAATGAAGTGAGAGAGGAAGGACAAGAACATGGGTAGGTTAACGTGAAATGGAAGTCTAGAGACACTCAGTCAGACTTCATTAAAGACTCAAAGTGTTGTTTTATCCGCATATTGCTTTCATATGTTTAAGGGAAATGATTCAGGTGCACTAAAGGACACTTGAAAGTTCCTTCCCATTGCTCAGTCAGGGTCAAAGTTTGGCAAGACTTACTGGTGTCCCTCCTGGGCCCTGTGTGCCTCCAGCTCCAGGATCTCCTCTGATTCCTTTTATTCCTGGCGGGCCCATAAGACCCTGTGGCCCACGTTGGCCTGGCTCCCCAGGTGGTCCAGTGTTGGAGATACCACCATCACAAACACAAAAGCCAGCATCCCCTAAAGTAAAGAGGACAACACAAAATCAAATGGACCATCATTCCAAGAAGAAGAAACACCACACAATGATTATTTGTGACTCAACAATTCCATGGAGGCAATCGAAAGGTTGATAAATAGTAAACAGACTCAAATGAATGAGGTTCATTCTCCATCTGCATAGATGTGTGTTAATGGTTTGCATTTCATTGGTTGAAGACAAGGTTCAGCTAGTGGGTCTTCTATAAAGCCAGAGTTGAGAACCACTGACATCCGTTTACCCATTCATGAGAGACTGGTTTCAAAGTCATTCAACATTTACTTTATCGAAATGTTTTCCCCCTACATTTTGTACATACAACACAAATGCCAAACAAAATTATTATAGGGATCTGAAACAAAGCACCATTGAAGAGGAATCAAGAAATCCTTGACACTGTAGCTAAATCACCTATACCTTCATGTTTATGGTCATAAAAATGAGAACTGGTGCCAACAGAGGTAATTTTGTGTTCCCCTTCAACTCCTGGTGGCCTTTTCCTATTTTTAGAAAATTGATAATACTTGAAACACCAAAAGAATAATCTGTTCTTCAGATTAGTATTTCTGAAGTATACTATGGATTTCCAGCATAAGTCATCTGATACCGGTTGATGAGGTACCTTGGTGACTCCTTCTCATTCCTAATCAATTAGGCTCTTAATAATAAACCTCCTAAAATTATGTATTTATTTGTTTGAAAGACATAATGCCACACACACACACACACACACACAGAGATAGAGAGAGAGAGAGAAAGATAATCTACCATTCACTGGTTTACTCCCCAAATGTCTGCAACTGCCAGGAGTCAAGGCTGTGACAGGCAGAAGTCAGGTACTCAGGGGCCCAAATACTTGTTATCTTCTGCCTTGCAAGGTGCATAGCTGTGAGCTTAGGGGAAGCTGGGCTTGAACTGGCAGTGTGACATGGGATGTTGACATTGCAAGCACTGCCTTGACTTGCTGCCCTACAGTACCAACTCCAAGAATATGATCTTCGAGAACTTCTCCTAGGTGATTTCCATGTACATTTGTGCCTGCTAATAATGATCACTATTCTATATTTAGAGAAGACTTTGATCTGGAGTAACAATGCAAGGTATAGCCTTAGAGCAGTCCCTATTTTAGGAATTAGAATGGTATTAAACAAATATATCAGCTCAGCAACATGGTGAAGGTCTAAAACGATCATCCTAAATTTGGACTTGCAATTTAAAGTCCTTTCTTCTCAGTCTCCTTTGCACCTGAACAGTAGAGACAAAGCTTTCAGAAATTTGGAAGCTAGCTCCTGTTCTTAGCAGTGATCTTTTATGACAAGGCAGATAAAAGAGTGAGTTATATCTTCTGTATTTATGGCTGAGGAGACAAATTTGTAGGAAGAAGAGGAAATCCTAGTTACCTGAATGGCTATGACACTCTTAAATCTCTCTCCAGCTAGTATTTTAACCTCTTAGTCTACATTGACTTGGGCCACAACTCTATGGAATGGACTATGTGAGCATCCTCCTCTCAAAATATGGAATGAGGAAAGACCCAAAGGCAGTGAAAAGATAGAGACAAGTGATGCAGTTGATGGCTAGAATCATCAATCACTTCTGCAGTGTTACAGGAGTTATTTTCCCAAAGGCAGTTGATCATTTTGAGCCCCAAGTCCTGAGCTATTGAGAGAACTTTCTTTCAGGCTAGAGGTTATGTGAATTGGCTTCCAAGTCTTGCACTCGCCATGTGTGAGGCATTGTAGTATATGGTGGTTAATACCCTGGGATACCAGCAGAAGTTTCTGCTATAATCAAAGTGCCAACCAAGAGCCAAGATTGCTTCTGTTCAGGTTCATAAGACTACTGATTTGCTCATTCCTTATAAAACCTTCCATAAGGAGCCTGAGGAATAAAGAAAACCAAAGGGACAAAAATCACCTTTTACTCCCTTGAGTCCTGAGTTTCCTTTTGGACCTTGTACTCCTCGGAGACCAGGGAATCCTGGTTCTCTTCCGTGTAGGGTTCCAGTCCCAAGCAATGGACCTATGGAAGAGAAGGAACATAAAGCACTGGCAGTTCATGCGAAAGATGACTAATTTCACTCAGCACATCATTCAAGCCTAGGTCCTTGAGGTTCAAACAGCAGAGTAGAAACAAATCAACAACCATCAAGACAGGCACCTCAAGCCTGCAGCAAATATTCAACAGGCATTTCTGTTCAATTCACTCAACTAATACTTCCAGAATGTTCCAGGCACTGCACTAACTCCTGCGGGTACAGAAATGAATAAAGCGGTTTCAGAAACTCAGCTTCAGTATCTACCCTAGCCATGCTTGGTTTCTTCTTGGACTCGCAGCTAAGCCCATTGGAGCCTTGAGGGCCAAGAACAGCTCTACAGAGACAACGCTGTTCCTTTAAGAGCTGAAAAGCAAGAAGCCTATGGGTTGAGAACAGTGAAGGCTGGGAGGGAATGGGTATAGAGGCTGGAAGGAATGTGGTAGTGCCTGCTTGTTAAGATGACCCTCGCTTGCTTGTCCCTGATTAAGAACCCTTCTGTAGTTGATGTAAGTAGAGGCAAGGCTCTAACTTAAAGAAGCTGAGGCTTTCATCATTGCCCCTCTGCAGTTTTGTGTCCTGGTGTAACTGTTTTATTTTGAAAATGTTTCCTCAAAATCCCGACTGTACTTTATTCTGAATCACACCTGAGTCTCAAGCGAAAACAGATGTGTAACTTACCGGGTGGGCCTCTTGGGCCTGGTAGCCCTGGCAAACCATCTTTGCCTGGGAGGCCAGCTGGCCCAGTAGTGGTATGGCCTGGGTTTCCTTGGTCCCCCTTCAAACCTGAAAATCCTTGAGGGCCAAGGGTGCCTTGAATACCTGGAAGGATAATCCAACAGGGAAAACATATTCATTATATCACTTCAGGAATATTCCAATCAGTGGTATACATTGGAAAAATCCCCAAGAGAAGAATTTGAGATCAAAGGTAGAAGGCTCCTTGGAAAACAGGGAAACATGAATAGGGGCACAGAGCTTATTGGTGGCCTGAATGAAAAACCTGGCTGTCTAATATTTCCATTTTTCTACTTTGGTTTTGTGGCTAGCTCTATCTCTTTCTTTTTTTTTTTTTAAAGATTTATTTTTATTATTTTTTCACTGGAAAGGCGGATATACAGAGAGAGGAGAGACAGAGAGGAAGATCTTCCATCCGATGATTCACTCCCCAAGTGAGCGCAACGGGCCGATACTATGCCGATCCGAAACCAGGAGCCTCTTCCGGGTCTCCCACGCGGGTGCAGGTTCCCAAAGCTTTGGGCCGTCCTCGACTGCTTTCCCAGGCCACAGGCAGGGAGCTGGAAGGGAAGCGGGGCTGCCGAGATTAGAACCGGCGCCCATATGGGATCCTGGGCGTGCAAGGCGAGGACCTTTAACCACTTGCGCCACCGCGCCGGGCCCATAGCTCTATCTCTTTCAAGTGATAGCATTAAAAACAGATTTTTGGAGGTTGGGATTGTGGTGTAGCGGGTAAAACTACTGCCTGTGATAATGGCATCTCAGACTGGCATTGGTTTGAATCCGTGCTGTTCCACTTCCTACCCAACTCCCTGCTAATGTGCCTGGGAAAGCAGCGGATGACGGCCTTGGAACTCTACACTCATGTGGGAGACCTGGATGAAGCTTTTGGATTCTGGCTTCAGTCTGGTCCAGTCCTGGACATTCCAGCCATTTGGGGAATGAACCAGAAGATGGGAGATCTCCCTCTATCTGTGTTTCTGTCTCTGACCTCTGTGCTTGTAATTCTGCCACACACACACACACACACACACACACAGGATTTTGACAGTCATCTCTAAGGAATTTAGAAACTGATAACTTAAAAATTAATATTGGAGCTTTATATCTGAGATATTCCTACCATTCAGACTGTGGTATAGCCTTTCTCTACATGTCACTATCTAGTGACATATGGGTATGCCCCTCTGGTGAATTGTTTCAAGGGTGTCACCCATAGGAACTAATGACCATGTGGTGTCCAAGTTAAGCCTATAGTTAAGTTCTGGGTACCAATTTTCCTCTGGAATTTTGTTATCCCCTCTTTGCTAAGCCTCAGCTCTGATGAAAACTCCAGAGCTGTGACAGGGCTTTAGTAGCATGATTGAGACCTCCCCAGTTCACTACAAACCTCAATAACAGCCTGAAATATCCTGTCCAGATCTGATACATTATTTATTTCAACAGAAATCTTCTCACGATGACCCTAACCCTACATTCATTGCCCTTAGTGTGGAACCTACTGACTATAATCTACTTTTGCTTGCATGTTGGCAAAGGAATAGAAAGGGATGCTGGGAACAAGAGCAGATAGAAGGTTGATCTACGCAGGACATGGAATAGATTGTCTCACCCGGTAAGCTTGGGAGGCCTGGGGCACCAGGAGGTCCACGTGGTCCCTGAACGCCTTCATCCCCTTTAAGGCCTGGCTGGCCTGGCATACCAGGGTCTCCAGGATAGCCTGAAATTACAATGAAAAAAAAAACACACACACACAAATGAGGTTTACAAATGCCACCAAATGCTCAAGTATGTGGAATCTAACTATATCTTTTCTTTTCCAGTCAAGTCAATGAAAAGTTGTACCTGCTATTACAGCACCATTGACATCGATGAAAATGTCCGGGCCTGGCAGGCCAATGCCACCTTTTTCACCCTGGAAAAATTAAACACAATAGCCTAAAATATTTTTGTGACCTCATTCCCCAAAATCTATGTGTTCTCAAACTAATCCCTAGCTTCTATGACCTCTGATTTTCAAGATCTTCTAGTCCATAAGTCAATATCAAAGGTCAACACATTTAAGATGAATATGACTCAAGGCAAGCCATCAATCTGGCAGTGACAAACCCATCAAGGACAAGGAATCCCAGTTTTGTTTTGCAGCCCTACTACAGGACAATCTGCTTCTGGGCCTGGGAAGTGTATCATAGGCACAAGACAACATGATTAATCCAAGAGGTATCATGGGTGGAGCAATGTTTCAACTTTTTTCTGCTCTCATCAGGTCTGAGAATGTGCTACTCAGTACTTGCTAGTAGATGATATCAGTTGATGTAAGGAAAACAATTCCTAATTATCTTCCAAAAGGGATTCAGATATTCAGAAACAGATAAAATGGTATATTCAAGTTATTATGATGGTGGAGCTCTTTGTACCAAGTACAGACAAAAAGGGAATGGGATAGATTGTATACAGAGAATTTCAAGACAATAATAAAATCTAAAAGTTGGCAATTCTTGAAAAAATGTCAGTAACAAAATATTCCTTCTCTTAGGAATGGAGTTGCTTCCATCAGCATCTTTCCCTTAGCTGATCACTTGATCGAGTATTTAAGAAATGCTTTATCAGTGCTACTGGTTCAAATTAAGTCTCATGTATTTCTTGAGAAAAGAGTGACACCTAGTTCCTCAAAAATGTTTAAAATACTTCACCTCATATTTAGATATTTATGATAAACTTCCACTCTTCTGTTTTCTCATTCTATTTTCTCACTCTGTCTATTTACTTTAGAGACATTACCTTAATTCCAGGGAGTCCATTTAGCCCAGGGAAACCTGGTGACCCCTCCTTGCCCTGCAACAGAACACAGTTATCACCAAGTTGGAAGTAATAGAGCATGGGGGGAGCTGGTCTTTGCTTTAGGTCAGAACAAATGGTATAGCGATTGTGGCTGTCATTCCAAACTAACTCTGACTTCTTCCTGACTCTGGAAGCCATAAAATTTTGCAGACTACAAAACACAGTACTAGAAAGTCAACTTACACTTCAAAGTAGTACAAAAGTCACAAGACTAGGTAGGGATAGATACAAGATACAAATAGGCTGGCCTTGCTTGGCCATGATAACAGATGACCATGTCGTGGCATAGTAACACTGAACCTGTCACTGGATACCCACATTCTTAGGTGAAAACAAAAGAGAGTGGCTAATATTATACTAGTAAAAAGGAAGTGGACAATTTGCATTATAAGCAATTGCATCTTTGCCATATTAAATAAGGCAAGGGCACTTTTTTTTTTTTTTAAATTAGGATTGTGTACACCAAGACTTAAACAATATTAGCCAAAATACCTGTTCTCCTGCAGGACCTTGGAATCCTTCTGAACCAATAGGACCCTATAAAGAGAACAGTTCACCTTAGACTGGTTAATTGCCAACTAGAAAAAGCTGCTAGTCTTATGTAACAAAGCTATCCAACTTACTTCAGGATTCAGTGACTCCTAAAAGCGGGTAAGAGAATATTCCTTGTCTGACCTTAGTGACTGCTTAGTACTGATTCATCAGGCTAGATGGCCACATGGAGCAATTTTTTTAAAGGGCTAAATACATGGAAACGTTTTAAGGAGTGAGTGGAATTTAATGGAAAGAGTAGATGGTATTATACCTAGTCTGCATCATGTCCAAGTCAGAAGATTTTAAAATAGATTATGGAATGGCTTTCTTTGTCTTTCACCCCAAACACATTCTTTGTTGGTTGATGATGTATTTTTGAGACAGGAGAGAGGGAAATATAAAGAAACAAATGCCAGGGCAAATGAATTAATGTTCATAAATACTCAAAGGATTCTTAACTCCACAACCAAGGCAAAGCTACAATTCTATTAACTGTCACTTCTTTGAGACTAAGCTGGGCCAACTGCATATAGCTCAAGATCTAAGAGCCTAAAACTGGCAATCAGAAAGTCTGACACTTATTTCTCCATTTGAAGTGAGATTATTATTGGAAATTGTTGACACCAAACATCACTCATCATATTCTAGAAATTCTAAGGATTGTGTCTTTCCTCTAACGATCACACTTAATCCTCTTTCATGCAGCCTTGTGCCATTCCCCTTGCTAATATTCCCTCAGAATCAAATGCAATAAAAGCAAGACAGCATTCCCATCGTTTTATACCAGAAGGTAATTATACGTAAGGGTGAGGGGTGTAAGGCTGAGGAGCCACCTAGAGCAGTAAGGCATAACATTCTTCAAGGGAGCCACTCAGTCAAGGAAATGGAGCTAACTAAGTGGAGGGGAGGAAGTCTTAAAGCTTCCCGAGTTAAGGAAGAAAAAAGAAGTATAGGTAATCATCAAGGTATTTAACCAAAAGGCAAGCAACATTCTGGGCTCATACCCTGGGTCCTGGCAAACCAGGAATTCCCTTTTCTCCCTTTTCTCCAGTAGTTCCGAATCCCTGAAGGGAAAGAATGAAATCAGAAGTTAGAACACTCATTTTTCACATGATTTCCACTGTTCCATGTAGAAGCCTCATCGTGCTTTGTCATCATCCATGAAGGAATACTGAAACTGAACACAGTTCGAACCAAACATTCAAGGTTCCACTTGGATTCCAGGAGCAGCATTATTTCTCTAAAACACTATGACAGGTATTTACAGCATTAAGAGCTAAGAGCACAAGAATCGTTAAATAACCAACTTTATTAATTTTACAGATAGAAAACACAACATCCCAGAAAGTTGAAGAATAGATGAGAAAGCCAGGCCTTCTGACTTCCATTTATGGGCCATTTCTATGAGAGGCACTTTCTTTCTATCATCTAGGAACTTGAGTCTTTGATCTAGAATAGAGCCGTGTACAAATCCTGGTGGGTCGCTATTAGAGGGAAGAATATTTCCCCTTTGGAGACATGATGATTGCAGAACTCTTTCTGCATTTCTGCAGGGGCAAGGCTTTGAATCCTTTGGCTCCTGTGTGGGGATTGTAGGGCTCTTGCCCAGCCCCATAAGCCCTGCAAAGGGGAGTGTGAGATGATATCCAATCCCTTTGTCCTGCTCACAGGAGGTGAGGGAGGTTTGCCGTAGGGGTGGGTGACTTTGGATTTTGTAGGTAGAAGCAGGGAATCCAAGAAGCTTGTGAGAGCTTTCCGAACAGGAAAGTTCATGACCAAAATGCATGGAAAGATTACCTGAAGACATTTTTGTTGCTGTTTAATAGTATATGTTTTGGAAATGAGATGTTGGCAAACAACATTTAGGCCTATTGTGAGAATAAAGGAATGAGTGAAGTTTTCACAAACTTCAGTTTGCAAAAAGACACTAAATGTAATGGCACGTCTCCGCTTTTCCCTGGATGTGACCTGGCTCAGCTGATGTGAGGGCACTGCTCCACACCCGTTTGTATTTTTCTCTTCCTTTTATATACTCAGTGTGTTTTCATGGGTTCTAAAAGCTGGCTGAGTACCCTTGGGCTTTCTTGGCCCCAGGATTTTGGTTTTGTTTAATGTGGTTTATTATTATTGTCTTTTCATTGAGGCAGTGTATGTCTGAGAAGGGTCCAATAGAAAAAAGCCCTCGGTTCCTCCTTGCCTTTTCTCTTTTTGGTATCCATGGTTATGTGTCAAATAACTCAGCCCTTATGCTGAACAGAATTTCTTACTTGAAAGGCTTGGTGGGTCATACTGAATGCAAACGTATCTGCAACTTCTGTCTGCATCTCCATATTGGAAACTCAGGCATACTGCTACCCAGTGGAATGTCTGTTGCCCTCTGAAGTCAAACACTTCAAAAGCATCCAGGCCTGATCTTACCATGACTGTAGTCTCGGCCTCTTAAGCCCTATGACTGGATGTGTTTGAAGGCTCTCGATGCAGCAGGTGTCTGTCACAGTTTCTTCCTTTTCCCTCCAAGGCACGTTGCTGCAGTCTAACCACTTATAAGGTGGTTTGATAATAAATTGCCAACTTGAATAATCACTCAGAGATTATTCATCAGAGTACTCAAGTGCAGGCAGGAGAGAACATCCAGCAACCATCTCATGCCCTGCCCACCCCCACCTTACCCACTCCTAAAAACAAGGGAGCCCTGTGCTCCTTTGGGAAAACAGGGAGGGCCTTTGGATTCTTGCTGCCTCAGCTTGTATTGCATTGTGAATGAAAATAAGTACTTGAAAAGTGTTTAAAGGAAAAAATTGAAAAGAAATGTATTGTGTGTGGGGTGGGGTTAGAGCCAATAAAAGATGAATTACTTGGCAAGGTGCTGTGCTCCGGGCTCTTGTGTTGCGGCATCAAGGACCCTGCAGAACACTCTATTCTAGCAAAATGTCTTGGGACCTGGCCCCATCAGGCTTAGCCATGTCTTGAGAATTTCTGCAACTGCTGTGCTTACCTCTCCCTCACCCCCACCCCACTCTACTCCCATGGCCCAGGCAGCCTCATCAGAGCACCAGCTTAGCTCTTTGCACACCTGTGCCTGCACCATTGACTCCTGCATTAACAGTTCTGGGATGGCTTTATTGCAGGCAAACCCCATCTACCCAGCTGTAGTTACCTTGGATACACTAATAGTTCTCAACATTGGCCAGCTTGTTCTTTCCCTCTCCGCATCTTTTCCATTTTGCCTCCCTCCTGTTTGCTAGTCCCTTGGACAGAGGATACGTGGGTAGAGAGGGAGCTGTGACAACCTGTAATGGGAGGCCCTGGAGAAGTGTGCTGCCAGGGACAACAACAGTCAGCATGTGATGCTAAATAGGAGCCAGAAAAATCAGGGATGCTTGCACATGACAGAGGAAAGGGGCAAGAGAAAGAAGGTCAGGCATAAATCTGGCATGTTGATCACTTTGTGCTCTGCAAAGATTTGAGCTCAGAGGGAAAGACAGCAAATGGTTAAAACGAACATTTGGATTCCTAGAGATTTCTGTCCTCAGCACCGACTTCCTTGTTTCTCAGGGAGCATGGATAATTGAAAGCCGATGTGTGTGGGCTTAGAAGCTGAGAAATGTGTTTCCTTTGAAAAGCCCAGAGTACTTTAAATACATCATCGCCTTCTACTCACAACTTTCCTGCCAGAAGGCAGGTAGGGTATGTGTAAGTGTTCCCATTAAACAGACAGAGCTGTTAGGATGAAGGAATTACACAGTTTAGCAAGGATCACACATAGAATCTGTGCCAAAGTGGGCTGGGAACTCAGGCTGTTGCATTCCCAGCCCAGGAAAACAAGCTGCCCTGTGTATAGGGAGGGATTGTCACTGCTTTCATGCCTTTACCATTGGGGTTTCTGCTTTTCAGCCCACACAGTGAAACACTAGCCTGGTATCGGCATTGCAATAATTTATCACTGTGCATTGTCGGCAGTCGGTCTCTCTTCTAACAGGACAAAAGGGAACGCAGTGAAACCAAGCAGGGCAAATCCTCTGTGGGTGAACGGAAGGAAAGGGGAGGGAGACAGCATGAACCAGAGAGCCCCTTGTAACAACAGAGAAAACATCAACTCCTTTCTTCGAGATTGATGGAGAAAAACACCACCGCTGTCCTGGCTAGGCCGTCCTGAACTGTAGAGGGCAGTGTGGGATGGGGGAAAAGCACTGAATTGGCTGGAATTCAGGAAAGCTGAAGTCTGATCTCAGCCTTGCTAATAAACAGCTATGTGACTCGGAACAAGCCTCTTCAACTGTGCAAACCAGTTTTCTTGTCAGTACAAGAGGGATAAGCCCAGCTCAACTTGCTGACTTCACAGGTGTAATGCAAGGGGAGAAGAATCTCTGTGAAACCCTATATAAACAAAAAGGCTCATCTTATTCCCAAATCATTTGTATATGTGTGCTGTCCAGTAAAAATATATGAGGTGAGCTACAATGCTGCTTTACTAGACCATCTGCCATTGTTTGTACCTACAAAGCCATGACACACTCAACAGCAGAATGCTGACTGTTGCTGAAGGGCTATGCTGTTGTGACAAGATGGGGGAAAACAGTGGGGGATTGAGTGAGGGGTGAGGCAGGGAATCCCTGTGCCTCTGAAACCACATCATGAAAAATAGTAATAATGGAAAAAAGAAAAGATAAACAATTAATATAGGAGCTTAATTTATAATTATTTTCACATTGAAATAAAAATTGTTATTTGGGTATGTTAGACCTTTTCATATGAAATTTTGGAGATCTGGTGTGTATTTTACACTTACAGTATGTCTTGTGCTCACTTTGGCAGCATGCATACTAAAATTGGAATGATACAGAGAAGATTAGCCTGGCCCCTGTACAAGGATGACACAGCATGTCTTAACCATATCTCTAGGGTGTGGTACTCACATGTGGTTCTCTTACTGGATAGCACAACTTCGTATTTAGTAGAGAAACTTCATATGAATTGTTAGTTGGGCCTCAGAAGAGTGTATATGATCACTGCTATATTATAGATGCAGAGACAGGTTCACTGGCTTGTTAAAGTCCAGAGCTAGTGTAGGGATAAAGTTAAGCTGTTCTGTCTCCAACACTAGGATTCTTTTCCTCGCCAACTCATTAGCTACAGAGTTGACTAAAATGCAGCTCACTAAATCAGAGGATATTGAACTGATGATTCTCTATGCCCCTTTGTTTCTCAGGTGTAGCGGGAGCCCTAATGGAAGTAACCTATGCAACTGGCTCCACTGGCTCTGCATTCCAGCTGCCCAGAAAGCCCAACAGTGTTCCAAAGACTGGAGTATACTGGAGACCGGAGTCATCTGTTTCCATTGTGCCAGCAAGCAGGGACAAGCCTTGGCATCAATGACTCCTCTATTTCTCTCTTGATTCCTACCCCTGGCCCAGGAAAATCTTGTTAGCTCCTTCTGCAAAACTACTTGTGATTTAAGACACATCAGCCAAATGTAATGTATTGGTCTTGCTCGGTTTCTCATCCGGACAAGGTAACTGTGAAAATATGTAGATGTTTAACCCAATATGTGTTTATTTATGGGACAATCATAAATTTGAACTCTGCTTACTTACTGGTATTTAGTAACTACATACAATTAATTACCGATGATGGTACTGCCAGTGTATTTTGAAAAGTCCTTATCTTTTAGAAATATTGAATTATTTATTATCAAGTGATATGCAAATTTTTGCTTCAGATTGGCAGTGAGTTCCTAATGAATGAAAAGTGTGTGATGGGTACACAGGGCACACATTATGTCATTCTCTCTGCTTTTGCAAATGCTTGAAATGTTCCCTAATAAAAAGTTTAACATTTTGTTTATGTTTAAATTTGGAAGGCATCTGCTTTTCTCCATTTCCTTTGCTATCAGCATACTCCAAGCCACCCTCACTGTGCCACAACAGCCCCTGTGATGCCAAACCACCCTCTTTAATCCCCCAAACCCTCATCCCCTGCAGTCTCAGAGATGTTAAAACTCAAAGCAGAGACTCCATTTGAATGGTTTTCTATTGCACTTAAATTAAAAGAAACGGATGTCTGAACTCCAAAAGTGGCTGAGATCTGGCTCCAGTTGCTCCGTCCATTTCTCGGCCTCGCTTACTCTGCTCTTTCTGCTAACCTTCGTTTCTGTGCTTCAAAGGTGCTGGGCTTTTGCCAGCTTCACGCTCCTGGCTCTTATGGTTCCCTCAGTCCGAAACCGTATCAGATCTTCTAGCTGTTTCTTCACAATGTACAAACCTCAGCCCATGCATCACTTCCTCTGAGTCTACCCACTGGGCAGCCCCTCTTCTGCCACTGTTGGTGGTTTTGTTCTTCAAGCGTACCACTATGCAGGCTTGTTATTGATTCATCTGTTTCCTTGCTTATCATATGTATTCCCCCTCCCCATTTCCTCATTAAAATGTTATCTCAGGGACAGGAAGTTGTATTTAGTTACTGCTGTAGTTCCCAAACCCAGCAAAATGTCTGGTACAAGGGAGTCTTCTAAATCTTTTTGTCGGGTGAAAGAATATAATCTAGGAAGGCAGATATGAAAATGAAAACAGGGAAACTATGATGAGCTGCTATAGACTGAACAATTGATACACTCAGCCCATGTATGAAAAGATTCAGAAACAGGCTCAACAAAGCTAAGAAACTTGCATAAAGCCACACGGCTGAAACAGATGGAACTACAAGGTGATTCTACATCTATTTTAACTCTAGAGCCTCAGCTAATAATGTTAAAGACATCCAGCTTCATGGAGAATGATGCTAACATCCCCACAGGTTTAAAAGATAAGAATATTTTTTAAAGACTTTCTAATAATGAAGATGCAGCCTTCTCTACAACTATGTGAAGAGGTCTTCCTGTCAGCCACCTGTTGTTACAGCTTTTGGCCCTATCAGACCCTGGAAAATATGTTGATCAAACAGGGAGACTTACTGGAAATCCTGGGGGTCCAATTGTGCCTGGTATACCTTGAGGCCCTGTTTCACCCTGGAAAACCAATCAAAAAAGAGTAGTTAGTGGTGGCAGGAAGCAATGAACACAAAGGAGACTGATTTCCTCAGAGTACTTGGACTGGAAGTAGTGAACCAATGAGGTGTCTGCAGTGGGCACCACAGGATGGTTCAGGTTCTCAAGGCTTCTGACTGGTAGCAATGTAGTTCTGGAAGTCTTTATTTGTATGGGAAGGAACAAGGCCCGAGGCTGCCCAAAACAGAATCTGAAATGCTCAAGTTAATTGGGAGACACGATGGATGATTATCGGTTTTCTTTCTCAGGGAAGAAGCTGCATAGTATGATTTCTTGTAGCAAATTACAGGCTGCAAAGAAATCAACAGTTTGGAGAAATCAGTGACAATTACAATTTAGATACAGATTCATGATGTTCCAATCTGCCTTTCCCTGATATACCTACTTATCTTATGTATCCTGGAAGGACTCCATCAGGTTTGGGAATTATCAGGGAGACAGGCAATCTTTCATATGCACTCAAACTGTTTCTATTGATTATTTTTTGGTAACACAAGGAAGACCTGGAGCTGTTGCTTCCATAAAGATAAAACTAAACAAATGGGACTAAATGTGTCTTATTATCTAAGCTCCCCTTAGCCAAGGGAATGGAATCATGCAACATGAAAGAACCTCAGGAAGGAAGAGATGTAGGCAACTCAAAGATAATTGCACACCTTAACAGCATACATCCATTCAAATGCAAGTATGTATATAATATGTAACACAAAAAGATATATATCATGAAATATCTCAGTTACATAGGTTTGGGTAGTTTAGGCCACGTGAATTAGGACATCTATTGTCACTTTGTGATGGCACCTCAGATTCAAAGGGTCAGGTTTGGAGGGCAAATAATTCCTTCTAGAAGGGTAAATCAAAGGCTGATTGTGACTCTATAGGTTAAGCCACCACATGCAGAGCCACCATCCCATATTGGAGCACTGATTCCAGCCTTGGCTGTTTCATGTCTGATTTGTCTTCCTGCTCATATATCTAGGACAGCAGTGGAAGATAGCTCAAGTGCTTGGACCCCTGCCACCCACATAGGAGGCCAGGATAGAGTTCCTGATTCCTGGCTTTCGCCTGGCTCAGACCTGGCTGTTGACATCTGGTGAATAAATCAGAGGATGGAAGATTTCAATCTCTCTCTTTCTCCCTCCCTCTCTCTTATTTTCTTTCAGTCTGCATTGCAAATAATTAAGAAAATAAATATTTTAAAAAGATTAATAAAAGGCTATCATTTATACCCTAAAGTGTTCCATAATAGTGCTGTTGTGGCAGCATAAATATTAATGGGTGTTGAAGTTAGAAGAGAAAACTCAACTATTTAAGTTATCGTGAATACCAAAAACAGAATCTGTAAAAGTGAAAAAAGAGAAAATAGCATCTAACTGAACATTCAGAAACCCTGGCACACCTTTATTCATATACATAGGAACAGACTTTTAAAAACTTTTCATAAGGGACCAAACAAAGAAACCTTTTGGTCTCAGTTGCAGACAAAGATCCACTTCCACTGAAGTCTGGTTATTAAAGTTGAGGTATGATAAGGGGGGTGGCATGATGGCTTGGTTAGCTAATCCTCCACCTGCAAGTATTGGCATCCCATATGGGTGCCAGTTTGTTTATCAGATGCTCCACTTTCACCCAGCTCCCTGGCTGTGGCCTGGGAAAGTAGCAGAGGATGGCCCAAGCCCTTGGGACCCTGCACTTGTGTTGAAGAATATGGAGGAGGATCCTGGCTCCTGGCTTCAGATTTATAAATCTGCCTTTCCAGTAAAAATAAAAAGTTGAATTATGGTGCTAATAAGAAAAGGGTCTTCCACTTCTTAAATGGTTACTACCTTTGATCCTTTTTTCCCCTTAGGAAGGCCCATGAACTCCAGTTCTCCAGTAGATGGTGGTGGTCCTGCAGGTCCTGGGGGGCCAACATCCCCCTGCAAAATAAAAGGAGACATTAAGCAATGCGTAAATCACATAGATTACTTTCCCAAGGGTGAGCTTGTTTTTTGGATGCAGCTTATAAGTAAACTGCCTTTTCATCTTTGTATTAATGAGGGAACAAAACTTTCATTGTCAGGGGCTGAGAAGAATTATAAGCCTGACTAAATGCATTTTGTACCAGCACTACAGAAAGAAAAAGCAAAATGGATGAAAGGAAACCACAAGTTGATGGTTTCCATGGTCATGCACAAAAGGGTTTTTAGAAGAGGGCTGTAGAGGATTTTGGGCAAGGTGAATGGCAATAACTTGACAACAACTCTGATGGTCTAATCATCATTAAGAGCACAAGCAGAGTCAATAAATTGCGTGTTGGACTATTGGAAGCTGGAGTTCTTTCTACAGAAAGTAATGCAACCCATGAGACAGCCAGGAAATGTGGGGAGGGCAAATCCCAAACCTCTAGAAAATTTGTATAGAAGAAAAGGATTAAGAAACAAACAAACAAACAAACAAAAAGATACAGAGGCAATAGATAAAGAATGACAGAGAGAAAGGAGGAAGAGGATGAAAAGAAAGCAGAAAGCAGAGGAAAGGTGACAAAACGCACAAAATACCAATATTCCCAGTTAGAAAGAAGAGAAGGACTATATTTAAAGAGAATATCTTTGCTAAGACATACACATTTCACAGGCAGGCGGCCAGGAGATGCCTATCTTCAGAAGGAAAGAGAATTGCAAAAGCCAATGTACAGCAAGCTGGTGCACATGCAACTCTCAAGGGATCCACCAGTGGATCTATGTCACTGGGGAATACTCATTTCTCAAAGGGAAGAAAGAAATCCTTCCTCAAGCAGGCACATGGGAACCACAAGAGATGGTTACTGGAGCAAGTTGATAATAGTTTCCAAAATCTGTTTACCTTGGCTCCTTTCTCTCCTTGGAAACCTAACCCCATATTCCCCTGGGGCACAGGAGCACAGGGAAGAAAAAACAAAATCAATTACTAAACATACTTTAGGAAAATAAATTGGAATGCAGGATTTTTTTTTTAATGCAGAAACTGATTTTAACCAAACCAGTACATAGTATATCTCTATGAAATCAGAATATGTAGTGGTAGGAGGTCAAATGCCTCCAAGACAAAGTATACTTACTTCAGGGCCTGGGAGACCAGGGGGTCCTGGGGGACCCTAGATGCAAAGAAAAGGAAAAAAAAAAACAGAAAAAATGTCAACAACTGTTAGTTTTAGTCAAAAAAGATTGTAACCTTGGGACAGGTATTAGCACCCTCTCTCAAGATTTCCTTTTATATCCCTTTGGAAATCTCATCAATTGAGGGGTAAACCCATTCATGCTAAGGTAGTGAAGACTTCACATGTTGTTTCTACCAATAAGAGACCGATTTTTTTTATTTCATTTTGTGTCAGTTTCATAGGCTCTGGGATTCCCCCAATCCCTCCCCATGCCCTTCCCCCATGTTGGATTCCTCCACATTGTTGCAGTAGTACAGTTCAGACAGAGACCAATAAGGAAAGCTTAGAACAGACAGGAAAAAGTCAGCTTGGACTCACATATACCTTACTAGGTAGGACACAAAGATTAGTTACTCCTCACTAAGATATTGAAGATTTCTCTGCACACCCCTCCTAGAATTGTTCTGCCCCTTAATTGTTAACATATGTCATGTTAGAGTTATAAGCCTGTTTGGACTATCCTAAATTCACCACGTTCAGTAAAAATCATGCATCAATATTATAAACTGCTAAATACTAGAATGAAAATAGACACGAGACAGCTGACTAGTACCCTATAGCCATTTTAAGGTGTAGAGAGACCAATTTTTAAATGATGATCTTTGGTGAAGTTAAACTTAAGTAATAAATGATGGGAATTCAATTACTAAACGAGCAGGCTATGGAAGGCACTTTTCCAGAACCACCCAGACACCAGGCTATACATTTCCTGTGTCATTGATGGTAAGTAAGTTTGGTAAGAAAGGTGGGTAAATAGGTAGAGCAGCTAAAACTGCAGTCTTAGAAGGATTCTAAGGTTAAACTCAGTCTTCAGGGTAGCTGATGGGTGTGATGGCATAATTACTTGGCTATCACTGTCATGGAGAGGAAGAAGGTGATGGCAATAGACGTGTTGCAGGTATCTCCAGTCTATTCTTCAGGTTAAGCTAGACTAGAGGCGTTCGAGGCATCAGAAAGACTCTGTCAAATGAAGACAATTAATAGTTCCTAGTAAGAATGTGATTCATTTTAATCCTCAAGAATGGAGGTTGCCGTCCTTCACTTGGGGTACCTATACTATATAGGCTTACATTACATCCACGGAAAGGTGGAAAGATAGCTATGCGAACACTGTGGTCCTACACTGGATTTCAGTTGGTCTTACTTGCAATCCTGGTGGTCCCATGGGTCCTGCAGGTCCAGGTGATCCAGATGCTCCTTGTGGGCCCTGGAGACACAAGTTTGTATTGAAGTTCAAAGAGCAAGACAGTTACATAGGGAAAAGGAAAAATATGTATGTGCAGAAGAGCTGTTCAAGAATGTTTTCACAATTTTTTTTTTTTCCTATCAGTTACGACCTGGAAACATTCCAGGTGTCCCTTGCTGCAAGGATTGAGACATAAACCATGATACATTCAGTTGGTGCAATAAATACCTAAAAGCAGCAAGTTACAGACAACGGAAACGATGTGGCTGAATGTCAAAAGCATTGTGTTTAAAAAGCCAAAAAGAAAAAAAAAACAACAACAAGCCAATAGATCACATATTATATTGTTCCCTTGATAGGACATCCTAGAACAGGCAAAACCTTATCTGTGATGGCAAAAGTCAGAATGGTTGTGGCCTTTAAGGCAGGATTTGACTGGGAGGGAACTATCTGCAAAGTGAAGTAGCTTATATATCACACTTCTCTATGTAGGGAAATATTGCCCCTTTGTGAGAGGAGAATGGGTCCCTGACAGAAGCTGTGCAGCAAATATAGTGGGTATTATTCTACAAATTTAATAAGCACACCATCTAATCCAATTTCACTGAGCTCTAGGGCCCGAGTGTGGTCTTGCTCCCTACTCATCTTTGCTTTCCTGAATGCTTCAACACATCCTGTTTCCTGTCCGCTTTTTCTCACACTACTCTCTCTATTTAGAAAGCCTCCTCCCACTACCAGCTGGTCCAAAACACTACCCGCTTTTCTCAGAAGGTGCATGCTTAGACATAAAGTCTTTGCAGATACATGCTTAGGTGAGCACCATTTTTTTTTTAATTCTAGGTGGTTGTGGGATTCTTAAGCCATATTCCTGCTATTTTTTTTTTCTTTTTCACATCCATGGGGGACAGAGTTGGTGTCTACATTGCCTCAGTCATCATTCATGGCACTTAGTTGGTAGTACATGCTCAATATCTGTTAGAGACTGAACAATGAAAGGAAAAAGAAGAGGGGAGAGGATTATAAACAGGAAAGAAATCAAGGAATTTTCTTAAGCTACATTAAAGGAAAGTGATCACATAAAAATATTTTTTTAGTCTTATTTGAGAGGGAAACATACAGAGAGAAGGAGACAGAAGGAGAAAGATCTCCCAACCACAACAGCTGGAACTGAGCCAATCTGAACCCAGGAGCCAGGTGCCAGGAGCAACTTCTGAGTCTCCTACATGAGTGCAGGGGCCCAAGCACTTGAGCCATCCTCTGCTGCTTTCCCAGGCCATAAGCATGGAGTTGTATGAGAAGTGTAATAGCTGGGACTTGAAACAGAACCCATGGGATGCTGGCACTGTAGGAACAGGCTTAGTCTAGTATGCCATTGTGCCAGACCTCGAAAGTTCTTATTAACACAGCTCCTGACTTTTCCATATTATTAGAGTCTCCAACAGGAATTTTTGTATGGACTATATCAAAGTGGACTCAATTTCTTCTTTGTTTTTAATTTTTTTCATTGTATGAGGAAGGGAGGGAAGGAAAGGTGGGGGAGAAAGCCGTGAGAGTAAGCAAGAGAGAAAACTTCCATCCACCAGCTCACTTCTCAAATGCCCATAAAAGCCAGGGCTGGGCTGTGAAAAAGTCAGGAGCACAAAACTCTATCCTGGTCTGTCTCATAGGCGACAAGCACCCAAGTACTTGAGCAGTGTGTGCATTAGCAGAAAGGTGGATTGGAAGTGGAGTAGCTGGGACTTGAATCATGCACCTGCATATGGGATGTGAGCATCCCAAGCTATGGCTTAATTGCTGAGCCAAACTCCAGTCCCTACTTTTTTCATTTTACTTACACTACTGAGCACAAAAGGCAAAACACTTAACACATCCAAGGGAATATGGAATATAGCAGTCCTCCCTAATCCAGTTTTTCTTTTCAGAGATTCAGTCACTTGTGGTCAACCAAGATTCAGAATCTTCAATGGAAAATTTCAAAAACAACTTACAATTTTACATTGTATAGCATTCTCAGTGGTGTGATGAGATTTACACCATTCCTACCCGGGATGTAAATCATCCCTTTGTACAGAGTATCTATCCTGTATGTGCTATCCTTCCATTACTCACTTAGTCATCATCATGGTTAGCTGACTAGCCATCATTGTAATGGCAAATGCTTGTGTGCAAATAACCCTTGCATATTAGCCACATGCTTTGTCATACTGCATGTATTAGTTTTTCATCCCATCAAATAGTCTTATATCATCTCAAGAATGGTGAGTACAACATACAAAGAAATTTTTAGAAAGATCATA
The DNA here is from genome assembly GCF_017591425.1 of Ochotona curzoniae. Taxonomy (NCBI): domain Eukaryota; kingdom Metazoa; phylum Chordata; class Mammalia; order Lagomorpha; family Ochotonidae; genus Ochotona; species Ochotona curzoniae. The sequence continues at coordinate 31,278,842 of NW_024467087.1, read as the reverse complement.
ATTACATGATTTTTATTATTGTATAGTACAATAAGTGTATTTGATTATAAATTATTATTAATTTTCCACTTGCATAATTTATAAATTAGATTTTATCATAAGCATGGATATAAAATGTTATGTCTGTATATGTTACTCTGTAGTTTTGGACATTTATTGAAAGTCTTGGAATGTATTCCTCAGAAATAAGGGGAGAAACTGCTGTATGTAAGTCCCTGGCTGAAAGGACAACTTAAGGCAGATGGTTCAATCTCTCAGTACCTTCTCATTTGGAATAAAAGCAATAGTGCAATCTGTTTTACCTCAGCTCTAGGCTTCCCTTGAAAACATATGCAAGGTCCTCAGAACACCACAGAGAAAAATGGAAAAGCACCATCAGTGACTGTTGACTAAACATTGAGTGCTCAACAAATAAATACCAACTTACGGTGATTCCATCCAGTCCAGGTAATCCAGGATTTCCCTGAGAAATAGACAAAGGCAAGACACTAAAAAGATGAATAAATTAAGCACACAGTATTTCAGACAACTAATTTAAGATTCAGGGGGATAAAAATGCATGAATTGGACAAATCCAGTAATTTATTTATTTATTTATTTATTGCTAGGAAAAGTCTGGCTTCTAGAAGACAGGTATTATAGCCTTGGCTGAACAGGATTTCATACTTGGATTAATTAATTTCACCTTTGCTGGGAACTTATCAATTAGAAGCTCCTTCTGCAAGCTGGCATTTTTCTTGCTCTTTTAGAGGAAAGCCCAGCTACCTTCCTGTATGCCTTCATCCCCAGAGAATTTGTGCCCATATGTATACAATGCAAATCCGACATTTCAAGGAAAAACCAACAGAGCATACAATCTCTGATTATGTTTTAATTACATTGCGGCATCTCAAGTCACTGTGTGAATCTGGAATATAACCGACTTGTGGGAATTGTCATGTTCCACTGGATTCAGTGTCTCCTTCATTTTTTTTGGCAAAACCATTTAATCAGTGTTTGCTAAGGCAATGCCTATGCTTTGACATCTGCTAGTCTTACCGTACATGGCTTAGCAGTGAATAATCAGTGAATCTCTGTAGCACAGAAGGAGCACTGGCTAGGATTTAACTCTTCGGTAAACTGGTTGTGTGACACTGAGCAAGTCACATTGCCTCAATATATCTCAGATTTTCTATTTGCAACGTGAGCAATAGCAATCCAGCAGTCACGAGGACCTTTCCAACTCTTGCAATTTGCTGCTGTAACACCTACAGTCAAAATCCTAAGTCTTGGAGCTTCTCCAGTCTTCCAGTCCCCCACCCTCATTACTGCCTTTCACAGTGATTTTCAGTGTCTCTTGACTCTGTGCACTAAATGGAAGACAGGAAAACGGTATCAATTAACTGAGTGAGTTTGGTGCATCTTCCCTTCAGATGTTGAGCATGTAGACTCCCATTTGTTATGGGGACAGTGATGGTCTTGCTCTCCACTCTTCAAGGGAATAGAGTCAGCTGCTTGGAACCAGAGTTTACTGAGGCCCCACAGAATATCAGGCAGCATCCATCAAGAATGCAGTCACAAGAAAACAGAAGGTTCTTGTCAAGAGACAAAAATTTCCAACCAGCTGTAGAGCTGATGGGCATGTTTTGCAGACATCCAGTGGCTCAGGGAGAGAGAAAAGATCCTGGGCTGATGGCCATGCTGAGATGGGAAGAGATGTATATGGCTTCAAATCAAAGTATATAGAAAGCAAGGAATCTAGAGTAGACAAACTACCAGGAAATGTCATGACTTGTCAAAGAAAATGATAGTCTGCAAACTGTTTGCTGATCTGTCTCTTATTTTTGGTCTAGATCCTACAAAGAATATCTTTTTGACAATATGGTTGCAAACATTTCTGTTAATGTTTCTATCATGGAAAGCTCCAGAGCTTTCTAAATTCAGCATGATCTGCACCTTAGAGACACAGATGCTAGCTCTGGAAAACTTTTCATTGGAGGTGAGGTTCTATCTATGGGATCCCAGCTTATAGCCTTCTCAGTTCTCTACCTTAGAGTTTCTTACCTTCATTCCTTTGAAACTACCTGGATCAACAGCAGATTCACCCTTGGATCCTTTCTGACCAGGGAGTCCCTATGTAAAAATAAGAGACACTTGTTAAGAAATGTGTGTGCACGTGCAGACATACACACACAGGTATGTCAACAGTGTGATCCAATATGATGCAATCAGAAAGAGGATGGACTAGTAACAGCTCAAAATTAAGTCAACATTCTAGGACAGGCCAGGTTGCACTAATGGACAATCATATCAACTGAACAGGTGCTGGATCTCAAAGTTGTGCATCCATTCCCTTACCCCTAAGTCAGAGGTCTACACAAGGGTGGTGGTTACAAAGTAGAAAACTGCACAACTATTCACGGCACTGATCTGAACAATCATATAGCATTCATAAGCTCCACTCCTCATAGGTGGAAGTCACTGACAAGTCCTTTGTCTAGGCGAAGCTGAACAAATTGTTCTATGGAGGGCCAGGTATTTAGTAATGTAGGCTTTGGGGTAACAGTTGGGCTTTGCTTTCTTCCCTTCTCTCCCCACTCTTCCTTTCCTTCCTCTCCTTCCCCTTCCCTTCTCTCTGCCTATTCCCTCCCCTCCCTTACCTTCTCTTCTTTCCTTTCCTTTTTTAAAATACTTACAAAAATGTTAAAGTAGACTACAGGCTAAGGACCATGGAGGCTAGTCTGCAGACCTTACTCCAAGATACATCTACAAAATTACTTTGATTTTGTACTTCTACTACACAACTTTCAGCTTCAACACTTGTCTAAGGGGATTGTGTGTCTCTTTGTTAACAGGGAAAACAATTAGAAGTACCCAAGACTAGTTTTGGAAACAGATATTTTGCTGTCACAATGGAAATGTTGCCTAATAGTTAAGTGCTTGTCCTTCTGAGGAAAATCTGTGTCTTCACACCTTTGGAGAAGTCAATGTTAGTATTGGAGTGGGCTACACTTCATGGACTGAAACATTGAGCAAATGATGGAGAACAACTTGGTTCCAGAAACACAACCCACTTTCTTTCTCATACTGCCCATTTGTCTTTATTTTCATAGCCACTATTCCTTTCAAAGAAAGCTTTGAATAAATTAAAATACTGCACTGTGACCCATTAAAGTGTATGTGTATTATATATGAATTATTTCTTAAAAAGTAAAACTATATTAATAATCAAATTATATACAAAGGAAGCCTACAGAATGGAGATCTATTAGGTGTTTTTAGGGGCTATGATTCTATTTAGTGTAATATACATTCAAGTTACTATCTAGGTCGTGGGTCAGGTTTAGTGGCAGCATTAATTTTCCACCCTTAATGTTTGTCAAATAATGTAATTACCTTAAGAGGGTAGTGATCTCTTCCTTCCATGGCTTCCCATCTTAACACTGTGTTCTCTTGTATACTCCTGTTACCATGGCAGTAGTAGGAAGCCTTAGCCACTCTTGTGCATTCTGTTTCAGGAACACATATTTCTTTACCCCTCCCCCTCACACACACACTCCTGCTACATATTGATACAGTCATTTAATATCAAGGTCCTTCATGACAACCCTAAGTGTGTCTGTTACACTTTCTTCACATCCACCTATATCCATAACTTCATCATTGATGACAATGTGCCATTCTTTCAGGGAAGTGCTGATCAATTCATGTAACTATGAAATGTATGTGAGGTTTAGAATGGGCTTGAAATATGTTATACCTCTGTAGTCACTTGTAAAATCCAGTGCCTAAAAACTGTGTCACATAATGCAATGTAATTTAAAAAATCAGCCTTGTGTGGATATATTATCTACCAGAGGTCCTGTAGATTCAAATATCTGAGTCTTATGTTGATGAATGGAATTGAATAATAGTGATGACTTTGGATCTACTAAATAAATATCCTATGAGTCACATAACCATGAGTCGTGGATGTAAGATATCAGTGCAGAGTAGGGTCTTCAATCTCAGCACTACTGACATTGTAAGTCAAACGATTTTTTTGGATTTTTTTTAAGAGGAGGGCATTGTCCTGTGCCAGTAGCATACTATCAGTTGCAGCTCTCAAAATTATCAATAACAATTGCCACAATGTCCCCTGAGGGACAAGATCACCTTTGGTTTAAAACTGCAGTTATAGGTCAATTTTGCCAAACACTTTGATGACTTATTAGTGCTCCCATGATCCCATGTAAGCTTTCTAAGAATTTCCTGATATTGTCTGATGTAAGAAGATGTCCAATAGCCCAAGTATACATTTTGCTTTGCAATTTACTACATCCTTTTTAATGATCATGCCAACACCAAGAGCAGCATTAGAAATAATGATGACAAGAAACCTAGGTAATGTAGCGTGTGTACCCACCCCTCTGCAACTGGTATTCTTTAGATGTTATTGTTGTGGTATTGCCAGCATGGACTCATGCATTGCAAATGGAGCTGCAGGGGCTGCCCCACTGAAGCTTAATGAGGTTTCCAGAAGCAACAGTAAAGAGGCACAACTGGAGGAAAGATATTTAAAATAAAGAGCAAAGAGCCGACAGCATACAGGTTGTCCGTGAAGCCCAGGAAAGCCATCAGGGCCTGGAATTCCGACAGCTCCTTGAGTTCCATTACAGCCATCCAGGCCAGGAGGACCTCTGGGGCCTGGTTGTCCAGGGTGGCCCTGTTAAAAAAGAAAAGGAGAGATCAAGTCATCCACCGGACTTAGAGCCACTCTGAAAGCTCCACAATGAGAAAGGCCAAATATGCTGTTAATCTTTGACTCCTTGCCCACTAGCTTAACCCTATCATGTACATTTTCATATATTTCCTTTTACTCAGGTGTATATGTCCAACTACAGCTCTCCTAAAAAGACTGATGCTTTAATAAGATACTGGATGAAACAAAAGGGCTCAAATGTGAAATGATGGGACACAGGGATACACAGGGGCATGCAGCGTCACCTGAATAAAAACAAAAAACAGACAAACAAAACAAGACAGAACAACAAAAAACAAAACTGGGGTTTAGCTGTCTGGTGGCTGACCTGCTAACAACAGGGAACCACGCCAGCCCTTGGGATTTCTCAGGCCAAAAGAACTGGGGCAGCCTGGTAGGTCATGCTTTATTGGAAACTCTAGCTAGGCAGTGATGTTGGATTTTGCTCAACGAAGCAGAGGCAGTTGTTATTGCACCTTGTCTCATTAAAGCTGCTTGCTCTGGAATAAGTCCTGCAAGAAGCACACTTTCAATCTGTTTTAATCCTGGTCACAAGACAGGCTGCTGCTTAGGTAAGAGAACTGTATCTTCTTTTTTCCATGTTTTTGGTATGGCAAATTAGTCATCATTCTTAGTATGTCTCAGTTTAATCATGTTCTCAAGTTGGGCTTTCTCACTACATGGAATTATTTAAGGTTTTTTAAAATTTATTTAAGGTAAGTAAGTAAGGTTAAAATTAAGTGATATTAAACTTATGAAGTAGATGCTTAATGAACAGTGAGTCTATTCTCAGAGAAGTCAAAGAGTATAAGTCACTGGACTGATTTTAACTCCTCTCATTCTCAGTATTTTCCCCTTCTGGGTACAGGTGGTTATTATATAAATGTTGGGTATAAGAGATCCTATAGATATAAGGAGCCACAAAGGACTGAATGTACAGACTAGGATGATCTGTTATATTCCAGAAAAGCAGTATTCGTCAGAACCCAGTGTGGAAAGAGGAAATTTCCATGTGGTGAGGGCATAAGCTCACTTTGACAATATAAATCCAGTATACTCATTTGTAAGTCTCTAGCCATGGAAATGTTTTGAGATTGACTCCTTAGGAAAAACTAAACACAGATGGCAAAGGGCAACTTGAAAATATCTACTTGCAACTATTGGAGCTGAAAACATTTGATAAACACATATTCCTTGTGAAAATATTTGATAAACATACGTTCCTTGTGAAAACATTTGATAAACATACCGATTCTTGTGGATGCCAACAGCTTCAATTCATGGCTGGAAAAATCGTTTATAAAGGCATAGTACTCCATACCTAGTCTGTCTGGTTATAATGCTAACTATATTGATGAATGCACATTGTTCACTCTCTCAACTGGTTGTTATGTCCTTCAGTGCAAAGACTTGAATTGTTATGAAACAACTACTTAGCCACTCACATTGAAATTATCTACATGGAAACAAAAAAAGAACCCTGGGACCTAAATCCATGACACATATGTTAATGATTAGCCAATATTGAGAGGGGAACTAAAAGTTGTAGTGTAGTGTTACAGTTTCATTAACTGGGTTGGACAGGCTGTTTGTTTTAGCCAAATTTCCCAATAGAAGGTGTTTGAAGTTGAGCAAAATAATTGGTCTAACTGGATTTATGGTGTCTGAGTTTTCCTGTCAGAGGGATTCCTGCCAGTCTGAGACTTGCATTTATAGGCACTAGAAGTCAGAGTCAACCCTAAACATTTTTAGAGTTCCTATTAGAAATTAAACTCAGTTCTGCACCTCTTGGTCCTCTGGGATGAACAACAGACATAATCTGTGCTTTCAAGGAGCTAAATGAGCCTATCATGTCTGATAACCAACCAACACCATGGGCTGGATGCAGCAAAGAGCCAGAGTATGTGGGGCAGACATCAGACACTCCTGAAATATTTAAGATGGAAAGAAGGGGTAAATATTGAACAGGAGATATTCATACTCATTAAATAGTTGGAAGAGAGGCCTAGCACAAAACAGAAGCATCTTATGGAATGATGAAGATTGGATCTTCAAGCCACAGCAGTAAAAAAAGATGTTACATTTGGTCAAAGTTAAGAACCAAAAGAATGAGGACAGCTTCTGGGAGCAGCAATCCTGGAGTCTGCACAATTGTAAGACAATCTTCCAAGTAATGAAGCCTTACACAAAAGTGACTAAGTCCTGCGACTTCTTGGGCTTTCTTAGCTACAAGCCAGAGGCAGAAATTTCCAGATGAGTTTGGAGGTAACTTCCAGATCTGAATTGGAAGTGGCCTTAGCCTCATAGCATTCACTTTCTCCAAGTTCCCATTGGAAAGATAGTAGGAAGAAGGGCATGCTAACAATACAAAATTTAAGTGCCCCACTCATCTTTGCAAAAGCCAAGTCATTGGGTGATTGGGAGAATCTGTCTTTAGTTTGTTAACTTCCTTCATCCTCTAGCTTCCATAATTCACATACTGTGAGTAGAAACTCTGGCTAGTGGCTGTAGTGAGACACAGCCACTTGAAGGCATCAAAAGACATCATAAAAGGAAGGCCAACTCCATCTATTTCTTTCCTCACTGACTTATGGCTGGGCATTTTGCAGTAACCTGCTAGCTGACTCCATACATATAACAAATACAAGGTGAATGAATCTTCTGTTCTCAAAATACTCAAATGCTGACCTAAAATGGGAAGAAAATGGATCAGATGATAACATGGTTGAGGGTAGAGCCATTTGCTTCCTGTATATACCAATAATAGAGCACTAGAACACAGCAGGTGCTCAAAAAATGACAATAGATGATCACAACATAGCCCAGCACTGGGGCATAGCAGGTAAAACCTGCCTTGCCAATATTCTATACGGGCACCAGTTCATGTCCTGGGTGTGCCACTTCTGGTTCAGCTCCCTACCATTGACCTGGAAAAAGTATTGGAAAATGACTCCTGTCATTTGAATGAGAGATTTGGATGAAGCTCTCATCTCCTGGCTTTAGTGTGGCCCAGCTCTGGCGATTATGGCCATCTGAGGAATAAATTCATAGATAGAAGATTTTTCTCTCTCCCTCTATAACTTGTTCAGACAAATTAAAAATCTTTTTTAAAAAAGGATAACATACAAAAATTTCAATCTCATTCCTTGACATGAGATGATTACCTATCATAACACAAGAAATTGTCAAGTCAGGCTCCCCATATCGTAGCTCCTCTCTCAGAGGAGCTACACTTCTTTTTTGTCTCATGTGCTGAGCTTCTACACAAGCTTCTGTTCTTGACAATGAATGCTCTAGAGGCAAATATCGCTCAAGTTAAGGATTAAATACATAGAGACATGGCAAAGATCGCAATCCAAAGTGATCACCTGTGAGTTCCAATTTCAGTATTTTGAAGGCTGGTTTGATTTTTAGTCTAGAATCTCCATTGGTAGGCTTAGTGGAGATACAGGCACAAATGGGGAGTTAAGTAGTTTGGAAATATGCAACAGAAGAAAGGAGATGAGCAGAGGTATGCGGGATGAATGGACGAGGTTGCCTCCAAGTGATTTTTGAAGTAGCTGCTTTGTAAAAATTAAGGAGAAATTCAGTCTGAATTTCTGAAGGCGGAAGAGAACAATTGTTGCAATGAAATATGTTAAGGTATCACAATTTTTCTATCTAATTTCATGCACTTTCTTGATCTTTCCATAATTAGCAAAGATGTGTGCTCTAACGCAGCTGTGTCTCTTTTCCAAAGAACCAGGCCTTCATTTCCAACCCAGGTTTCCTTAAGCCCACAAAACCTCAATCATGTAGGCTATTATATATAATATAATATATAGTACATATATATAATATAGTTACATATTATTTAATTATAAAATATTAATATATTATACAATATATCACATATTAATTGGTATTAATACATAATATTAATACATTGATATATATTAAGTAGTATTAATCTATAATACTAATATATGATATTAATATATATGAATGGCTGCACCTATTCCTTCACTACCCAACCATTTCATTTAGGACTGCCCACGTGTGAACCCTGCCCTTCAAACCTCTCACCCACTCGATCCCAAGCATGCTAACAAGAGAGTAGATGGGTCTAAGGCCAACATGTGTGAGTCAATGACGCAAAACGTAGTCTGTGATATTACAAAAGCTCCTGTGGACACACTCACCGGAATCCCATTGATGCCAAGGAAACCAGGAACTCCCATGGGACCCTAGAGAATGGAGTAGGGAGAAGAAAGTGAGAGGCAATCGAACTGATGCCTGTCCACTGGACAGGCTTGTTGATGTGATTCAGGTGCTTTTTTTTAACCTCCTTTTTCACACTGAATGATGCCACTTTAAAAAGCTTATAGAAAGTGGAAGTGTACAGCCTCTATGGAAATCAGTATGGAAAACAAACAACTGAAAATGTTCATATCATATGATCCAGCAATAGCACTCCTAGGAATATATCCAAAACACCTGTTACATGAGACACTAACATGCACCCCTATGTTCATAGCAGCACAATCAATAATTGCAAAGACATGGAAGCAACCGAAATGCCCATCAACAGAAGCCTGGATAAGAAAACTATGGTTCATCTACTCCATGGAATACTACTCAGCTAGTTAAACAAAAAACAAAAAACAAAAACCAAAATGCATTTCTTTGTGGCCAAATAGACCCAATTGGAAACCATTGTGTCAATGGAAATGAGCCAATCCCAAAAGGCTAGATACCACGTGTTTGCCTTAATTTAAGACGAAATGATGTCAATCCGAAAAGTAATACCTGTAAATTGTAATATTTTTTACACCCTCAAACATTCTGTATCATTGCATGTGAAATACTGTGAAGTAGTCAATGAACCAATAATCAATGAGAGACAGACTGCTTATGATCTACATCAAGGAACTGGAAACACTGATATGTTTTAAATACCCTATGTTATTCTGCTATGGGTCAGGAGAGCAGAGAAATCTTCCACCTTCTTAGAGTGTGTGAGGAAGATGTTAAGTATAAACTATCAAGATTGTAATAGGTAGCTTACAGACAGCAGACTCGAATCTGCATTAGACATTAGCAAAAACTATAAAGACATACAGTGGGATCCAAGAACGATCCTGACAGCCTCTTAACAGGAGGTCATATGCACAGAGCAGGAGGGGACCCCAGAGTGGAACAGGAGGACAGAGGAGGCTTGTATCCTAAACCCCAGAGATTCTCGGTACCTCACCAAAGACTATATCCCAACTGCCAAGGAGATCACAAGGAATTGGAGTGCCCTCATAGGCAGAGAACTCTGAGGTCATCCAATCCCTATTGGATCTCCCACATGGGATGGAAGAAGCCCAGATCCTTCCTCACAGGATCTAATGTCATTTGAACAACAGCAAGGAGCCCTGAGCAGTTCTCAGAAACAGAAGAACAGTAAACTTCCTTTGGGACTCAAGAGAGGAGTTTTCTCTGGTCCTTACTTAGTTCCAACTTTGGCTCCCCACCCTCTCTTGCAATGACTATCATGGTTGCTCCTGTTCCCCCAAATTAGATCAGCTAGAGACCAATAAGGAAAGCTTAGAACAGACAGGAAAAAGTCAGCTTGGACTCACATATACCTTACTAAGTAGGACGCAAAGATCAGTTACTCCTCATTAAGGTATTGAAGATTTCTCTGCACACCCCTCCTAGAATTGTTCTGCCCCTTAATTGTTAACATATGTCATGTTAGAGTTATAAGCCTGTTTGGGCTATCCTAAAATTCGCGAAGCTCATTAAAAATCACGCTTAAAAAAATGGTTTGAAATCCATGCATGGTTTCTTCATAATATATACACTTTTCATAAATAGTTTGAAAAGTCCACATATTTCCTTGGATATATCTGTGTTCTGGGACCAACTGCTGTGTTAGGTAGTATACACCAAAGCATAGCAAACATCAAGGGTCACTGATGCACACTGCCTTGGAAAAGCTGCGAGGGCCTTGAATAAACTAAACAACAAATTCACCTTCCTATTGTGCTCCTGGACAAGCTCTTCCCCCACCCCCAACACCCTGCCAGCCAAACAACCCTCCCTTATCAAGCACAGTTTGTATGGTTCATGCTTATGCCCAAGTGGTGGCTTCAGTTCCTTGTCACCTGCTGAGTTATTCCAACAAGCAAATCACAGCCTCTGACAGGAATTACAGCACCCATCCTCTTGATCCTGCAAAATTCTGCCTCCCATAGTCACTTCCAGTTCACTCTCTGAGTGTAATCCCTGTGTGGTCCTATGTGGTATGCAATGTTCCCCAGCTGTGCATACGCTAGTGTATGTGTCTGATAAGTGCTGTGGAGCACATCTGCCCAGGGTGCCACGTTTTTGGCCGTTCACATAATCCTAATGTGGAAATCCCTTCATTGCCAACAGGGTGAATAGCAGGTGATTAAAGAAAGCAGAGAACATAAAGCAATCTGGCTAAATTCAGCCAGCCACCTCGATAGATTCTCTCTCTCTCTCTCTCTCTCTCTCTTTCTCTCTTTCTCACTCTCTCTTTTGGCTAATACACTATATTTGTGGCCCGAGTTGCTTGCAAGCTTTCTGACCCCTTGTTTTCCAGTCTCTGCTTGGATTCCCAGTCTTCCATGTTCAGCTAATTGGAACTTTTAACTTTTGCCCAGTTTAAACACATATGATTTCCCCTCACAGCTAACACTTTACTTTGTGACCTGCTTGTTATGGGAAACCTTTCCAGAAATGGTCTGGTCTCCATCAGCAGCACATCACCCATTCTGTTCTTATTCAAGCATGTAGCCTGGCACCAAAGTTATCCTGGAATAGCACTGTTTCCATAAATGAGCAGAAATGAGGCAGAAAACTTCTGACCTTCAGACTTGTGACTCAGGCTTCCAAGTGGTTTCATGCTCTTACCTTATCTCCTGCAGGTCCGTGTGGTCCCAGAGTGCCTGGCGAGCCTCTTTCTCCTTTCAGCCCTGATAAACCAGAAGGGCCAGGGAATCCTTGAGGACCTGTTGGACCTTGACTTCCAATTGGTCCAGGTCGCCCCTAAGATGGACAGAGGGAGGCAATTAGTCAATAAAAGTCTCAAAATGACCGCTTCCCATTTTATCATGCACAAAGAACACTGTCACCACTTCACTAAATAATCTTGGCATGGAGATCTGTGAGGCATGCCAAAGTTCCAGACGTGTATCAGAAAGGGCTATTTTTGAGGCTGCTAAGCTTATTTGGACAGAACACATTTTATAAGCACATTTAATAAGATTCATGTGCACCAACTTTGTACTTCTTAGGAGATTAGTTATTCAGGCTGGACAACACTGTCCTCTTCCGAGTTAATGCCAGGCCATCCATCAGATTGTCAAAATAGTATAAGAACAGAACACTGGAGAGCATCGTGGCATTTTATAACTCACATCCAAATGGCCAACCACACGCTGGCAGTGAAGACGAGGAATGGCTGTGCCTAAAGAGCACCGCCACAGGGGGCCGGGGAAAAGAGCATCCAAGCCGTGAACTGGTCCATCTCTCTGAGCTCAGCTTCGCCACTGCACTTGGAAACGATCACGCACAGGACACACGCACAGACGCGCGCGCGCACACACACACACACACACACACACACACACACACTGTGTCCTGCCAACCTCCAGTGTTGAACTTGCAAAATACAGGGAGCCTGAGAATATCTATTACGAATCAATTAGGATAGCAAGAGGGAACAGCCTGAGGATTTTGAATGCCTTGATTATAAAATGTCTTTAACAATTAAGTTGGAGAGTTCAGGCTGACATTTGAAAAGCTGACTGTGCCTGAGAATTAACCCCAGTTGGTGCGACAGAGGCAGGCTGGACTATCATTTAGAACAAATCTCAGTAGGGACTGAATTTTCCTGGCAGAAAAGTGAAAACCATTAGCGATGTGCATTGCTCTCGGAGAACACACGCCCATAGCACCTATTTTCATAAATGCTTGCCATCTTTGCCTCTCAGCCTCTTGTACTAACTGTACACAATTTCCCACAAATCTACAAAAAAAAAAAAACCACCTTTGAGAACAGCCCATTAAAGATGCCCTTTACTGCTCACCTGTGAGGTTTACTTTCTTTAAAGATTGAAAACAGGACAGATGATTTCTGGGGTGCCTAGAATCACATCCTGGAGATGAAAGTGGCCACCAGCTGTGGGTAATTTCTGGTGTCAGTCAGGCCCAGGGAGACCAAGGACCCTCAGGGGCTGCACTTCTCAGGGCTACCGACCATCATTCAACCTTTCTCGGTACCTATCCTGCAGCCTGCAAGGGTGCTACTCTATAAGCTGCCTAGTCAGCTGCCCTCCCAGAGTGATGTGGGGAGGGCTGAGCCATGGCCCACCTCACACTAAGAGACCTACTTCACCTTGGGGGCATTTTTGCAGGCAAAGAATCTATTCTTGATTTTTCTTGTAATTCTCACAAGGTCAATAAAAGCGTGTGTGTGTGTGTGTACACATATGAGGGTAATTCTAAAGGTCATGGAAGTTTTAATTAAAAGATGTTTATATTGCTGCAAACTAAAATCCATGTATAATTTACTCCCATATTGTGCATTTCCATAAACTTTTTGAATATCTTTCATGTATAATACACAAGGAGTCTTCAACAGGTTCATGTAAAAATTCCCATTTTATCCTTTTTCAAAAGATTTACTTATTTAAAAATCAGAGCCACAGGGTGTGGGGGTGGGACGGGGTGAGGCAAAGAGACAGAGAGACAGAGAGATCTCTTGCATCTACCGATTCACTTCCCAGATGACTGCAATGGTCAGGGCTGAGCACGTCCAAAGCTCAGAGTCAGGAGCCTCTTCTGGGTCTCCAACTTGCATGCAGAGCACAGGCCTTGGATGCAAAGCCATCCTCTACTGCTTTCCCAGGCTAGGAGCAGGGAGCTCGGCCAGAAACGGAGCAGCTGGAACTGAAGTGGATATCCACATGGAATAACGGTGCCAGCAGTGAAGGCAGCGGCTCTGCCACAATGCCAGCGCCTCAGACTACCTTTTAATTCTATTCCCCGCTATAAGCTTCTTGAAGTGTCACCTCCTGTGTGTGTGTGTGTGTGTGTGTGTGTGAGAGAGAGAGAGAGAGAGAGAGAGAGAGAACAAAAGGGAAGCATTTTAAAAAGTAATTCGGTGTTCTACTGAGGATGTGTGAGGAAGTAAAGACTGGGCCTACCTTTTGAAACTAATGTCTACAAACTTAGCCTCAGTCCTCATGTGGAAGGCAGAGCGAGTCCCCGGGGGGCCTGTGAAATGCTTATGCTTTGCCTACACCCAGGGATGGAGGTGGCGGGGGTGAGTCCACGGACCGTACTGGAAGGGTCAGAGCCCAAAGAAACCTTGAAAGTGAAGCAAGCAAGCTGGAGATTTGATGCAGAGGACTACAGGGAACCCTTCAAAGCTTGGGAACAGGATTGAGCTCCAGGGAAAAACCAAGGCCTCTGGGTTCCAAGCTGTCACGGACATTCCAGCCAACATGTGTGTGTCAGCATGAGGCCAGGGCAGCCTGCCTCAGGCGGGAACACAGAGGGCAGATGAGAAGCAGCTGTTGGGGAGGAGAGGCCTGTGTGCTGGGAGGATAGGGGCAGATGGGTTGGCCGGGGCCATGTTATTACTAGCAGAGAAGATCCAGTCAGGGCACTGGAGGTTTGACCCAAATCCTAGCTCTGCCAAAACACTTCTGCAATAAGAGAAAGGAAGGAGACGGAGCACGGTGAACCATGGATCAGGGCCCGAGAGAAAGAGGATTACGATGTGGCCTGGTTCCCATCCTGCTCAAACTACTACAGGAACACAACCAGAGCCTTGTGTGTGTGTGTTGGGCTGGGGGATGCCCATGGGCTTGGCACATTCCGACTCTGGTCCTTGGCCTTGTGAGCACCAGGTTGTCGGCAAGGGATGTGCGAAGGCCCAGCAGGGTGATGATGCAAGGGCTGCACTTTTTAAGAACGTGCTGCCCCTGGCCAGCAAGCCTGGTGATGCATGGCCAGCTTACTGCCTCGTGGCTGAGTGGGCTTGCTGGAGTTGCCCCCAGCTCTCTTCCAGCCAGAGAACAGACTGTGAGTTTCTTATAAAACTTAGGGTACTTCAAAAGCAAAAATAATCCCAACTACTTCCCAAGGAGACCTGTGAAAATGTAGCTCTTGGAGCAACATGGGTCCTGATGTGGGGATTTTTCAGAGATTTATTTTAATTTTATCTTTATTTGAAAAACAGAGAGAGAGAGAGAGAGAGTGCTTCCATTTGCTGGTGCACTCCCTAAATTCCTGCAATGATTAAAGCTGGTCTGATCTGAACTCAGGAGCCAAGCACCTCCTCTGGGTCTCTGCCATGGGTGCAGGGTCCCAAGGACCTGAGCCATCCTTTGCTGTTTTACCAAGTGCATTAGCAGGAAGTATGTCACCAGCTGGCTTGAAATCTCTCAGATTGACTTCAGGGCTAAAAGTAGGACCATTGAGATATCCCTAAGCTTCTGAGGTGCTGCTGGCCCTGAACTACCTCCTTTGTATGTTGCCATGCCACACTGGAGCCTGAAGTCACAGGGTGCAAGATAAAGATCTTGGGGCCGTTAGTGTGGCACTGTGGGTTAAGTTGCTACCTGCAGTATCAGCATCCGATACGTACATCAGTTGGAGTTCCAGCTGCTTTGCTACCAATCTACCTCATTTAATGGCCTGGGAAAGCAATGGGAGATGATCCAAGTGTTTGCGACCCTGTGCTTATGTGGCAAACCCGGATGGTGTTCCAGGACCTTGACTTCAGCCTGGCTAAGCCCTAGCCATTTTGGTGAACTGAACAGTAAATGGAAGCGCTCTCTCTCGCTCTCTCTCTCTCTCTCCCCCATTCAGAGTGTGTGTGTGTGTGTGTGTGTGTTTCTCTGTCTAACCCTGAGGTCCAAAATAAGTAAATAAACAAACAAACAAATAAATCTTTGGCAAAACAGAGTGATCTTGTCTTTCAAAGAGTGGCAAAGAGTACAATACATGTGAATTTGGCAAGGGGAAAAAATGTGACTTTTGTTGCCACCCGTTTTATATATGGTTATTCTATGCTTATAGCTGTATGATCTTTTTCCTAACTCTCCTCTCCAATGCACTAGAGTTCTGCCTCCCTACCCAGTGTATTGATGAAAGTTTAATAATCAGTAACAAGCAACTTTCTATTTCCCCGACACTGCAGGCAACGCTTTTCAAAATGGCCAGTAGAGGGCAGTGTAAGAACATAGAGACTACAGATAAGCAGGTGGGTGGGTGGGTGAGTGGGTCTCTCCCACAAGGGAGGAAAAAAGAGGAAGAAATCCAATCAGTGCCATAGAAGTTACAGAATGTTCCAGCAGGGAGGCCTTCAGAGACTATTTAACCTGGGTTATGTTTTATATGCGGGTGGAGGGGCAGGAACACCAAGAGAAGAGGAAGGACTTGTTTAAGTCACATCGTTAACAGAATGACCCTGGACTCAAACCAGTGCATGAGTTTACCTTGTTTGCCAGTGGCAGATGTCCTAGGGGGTCCTTTCTTTGCTGTCCCGCAACCTGAGCCCACCCCTGGGACTGTTCCCATCAGTAGACTGCAGCAACCAGATGCTCACACATCATTCCTCTCTTCTTAGCCCTGATCATTTCACAGAACCAATCTGAAACACCATCACTGTTTGGACTGCTAACAGAATTTCAATGGATTTGGACCAATGCCCTGCTCTGATGCATGCCATTTATTTTGGCAAATAGACCCAGACAGGGCAGAAGGGACTCCTCCAAGTCTTTACAACAAGCTCTCCTGCCTCCATCTGCTCTACTCAATATTTTAAATATGCAGATCAGAGTTTAATTCTCCAAGGAAGGAGTTGAGACTTGTACCTTAGTAAGTCCAGGAACTACACGTCCAGAACCGCAGGCCGACAAGCTTGGCTTAGGCTGTCTAACTCCTGGTGAGCATAGTAGGTTGGGATCAGGGCACAGTTTAAAGTTAGCTTCGATTTGAGCCAGATGATTGGGTAACACGGCTGGAATGGAGAGTCTCCACAAAACAGTAGACAAGTGCAAAAGTTGCATCTAATAATCATAAAAGCGCGTGCTCGGAAGAGGTAGGTGTGTGGAATTGATGGAGGCAGTGGACATCTCTTATTTGCTACCTTTCGAAAACTCCTCTTTTAAGGTTCCACCCTTTTTCTTTCAGAAAATTAAAATTTATTCCTGAGGATAGATCTGCAATTCATTTGCACTAAGGTAGAAATGACTGACAACTTGCCTTTTCCAAAGGGGTTTCTAGTTTAGCAGAGGGCCAAGGGTCAAGCCAGGGGATACCGGCGACATCTGGGAAGCAGGGCAGGGAGAAGGGTGTGCACCAGCCCTCCTTCCCAGGAGCCCCACGGCTGCAGCTGCATTCCAGGAAGTCACGGTGTAGTGCTTTCAGGCTGGTGGCCTGCAGACACATCTCCTTGTTGTCATTTAATAGCTGAGTAATCTTGGGCGAGTAGCTTAACCATCCTGACCCTCATGAGTTCAAGTTCAATATTAGCTTGTGTATAGAATTCTTGCAAACATGGAAAGCAGATAATGAATTTCAAACATGCAGAAAGTGTCCCTTATGCTCAAGTAGAAAAGCTACGATAAGGTACTGGTACTGGATGGTCCTTAAGGTTTTTTTTTTTTTTTAGATTTATTTATTTTTATTAGAAAGTTAGATATACAGAGAGGAGGAGAGACAGAGAGAAAGATCTTCCATCTGCTGATTCATTCCCCACCTGGCCACAATGGCTGGATCTGTGCCAATTTGAAGCCAGGAACCTGGAATTTCTGCCAGGTCTCCCACGTGGGTGCAGGGTCCCAAGGCTTTGGGCCGTCCTCGACTGCTTTCCCAGGCCACAAGCAGGGAGCTGGATGGGAAGCAGCGCTGCTGGGATTAGAACCGGTGGCCTTGTGGGATCCCAGGGCATTTAAGGCTAGGAGTTTACCTGCTAGGCTACTGCTCCAGGCCCCTTTGCCTTAAGTTTAAATGGGAGATGAGCAGGCATTATTGAGAAACTTTGGGGGTCACAGAAGTGTGCATTGGGGTGAACAATCATGTATACTGGCACCCACATTGGATGTCAACATGATCATGTGCACCCTAGTTGTCCTGGGCATTCGACTCGTCAGTGTCTGCTTAACCCCTGAAGGAACTTCAATGTACATGCTAACGTCTTCCAACCCTGAATCTCCAGCCAGGTTTCTCTTTGGAGTGTGCCATTCCTTAGAGCAAATGGCTATCAGACCTCTGTACTTGAGTATTCCAGATCCAACTCAACGTGTCCCAAGCTGAACTCTGTCTTCTCTTCGATCTCACTCAGCAGCTCCGCCTTCTTGTCTTCATAGAATTAATGTAGCTTCTGGCATCATCCTCAAATTTGATCTAGCTGCAAACCCTGGGCAGGGGGTGATGTGGAGGGGCTTTCCCATGACTTCTCCCTTTTTCCCCATGTCCCACATCTGATACGTTAGAAAATCTGTCAATTCTACCTTAAACTTGTGCATGAGTCTCTTTGTTAAGATCTTTCTTATAACTTTCGTTGGAGTGTTGGCACAAACTCCCAAGTGGTCTATCATCCTCCAAGCTTGTTTTGCTCTCCCATAATATCTTGTCCCATAGTCTTATTAGTATATACCCCTGCTCTCCTGGCCAGCTCCTACGATCTTTCAGCTTCCAACAATGATGTCAGTTCCTCTGGGGGAACCTTCTGTGTTGAATTTATTTCATCTGCCGCACACACACACTGAGGGTCACGTTTCCTGTTTATGCCCAAACATATTGAACTCCTTGAAGACAAAGCTCACGTCTTACCCCACACCGCACCAGCTGTGCTAAGCAGTAGTGCCTGGGATACAGTGGACACTCCATAAATGTTTGCTGAATAGAGAAACGAATGAATGAATACACAGACTGAGAAATTGACAAGCCAGAGGCCCAGGCATGGCAATATGTTCTGTGGAAGCATCTAGTCACAAACTATTGGAAAAGAGAATTGTGTAAGACTTAGAAAATCATCTCGTTTAGGATGAAGAGAAAGCCCAGGAGACAGGAACTTATTTTAATTTATATGGTGTCACTTGTAGACTTTGAAATACACAAAACCATGCTGTTTTTAGAGGCTTTTCAGAAACAGAACTCCATATCTGATGTGGTGTTTGGGCAAGCTCCTTTCTCTGAGATGCCTGAGTGAAACAATTTTAGTTTCCATCCCAATTGTATCCATCCATTAAGCAGTTATTTATTCAGCAACTACCTTGGGCCAGGCGCTGGGGCTAAGATTTTCACAGAGCCTTAAAAAGAAAGAGATGATGTATGGCCCATCAACATCCTAAGCTAACACTTTTCATCTTTGGCTGCATTCTATTGGACAAGTATATACGTGCCTGTGTGATGGATGCAAAGATAATAGGGCAAAGGAAACAAACTGCACAGCCCATGCCCTCAAGGAACATATAAGTTTCTTGGAGGAGATAAAGTTGCCTCTGAAGAAGTGATGAGATAAAGTCATAATGCAACGAATTTTAAGAATTATGTTGCAGGCACTGGCATTGTGATACAGTGGGTTGAACTTCTGCCTATAATGCCGGCATTTCATATGGATGCCAGTTTGAGTTCTGGCTGCTCCACCTTTTGATATAGCTGCCTGCTAATGTGCCCGGGAATGAAGTGAGGCACGGCCCATGGGGCTCTTTCTCTCATGTGAGAAACCTGGAAGACGTTCTGGGCTCTTGGATTCAGCCAGGCACAGTGTTGGTGGTTGTGGACGTGTGGGTACTGAAACAGCGGATGGAGGCTCTCTCTCTCTCTCTCTCTCTCTCTCTCTGTTGCTCTGGCTTCTACATCAATTTTCAAACAGTATTGGTCAAAGTTTAGTTTAGTTACTAGTAAATGAAGTACATGACTTAGGTATAAATGTTATGTTGTTTTATGCCAGGAACTTGCATCCCCCCAGATTTTCACATCCTTGAGAATCGTGAATTCAGTTCCTCACAGATGACTCTGCTGATGATGCCTCTAAGACCAAAAACACTTTCAACCATTCACAACTGTTTTTCCTATTTACTGCTTTAAATAGGAAACATTAAGTGGTTTTTTTTTTTTTTTTTACTGTTCCTTTGGCTCATTACAATTCACCTGCCAGGCAAGCTGAGGGCAGCAGGCTGTCAGACATTTGGCCAACGTGACTGGCTAATGTCACACAGCTGCTCAGGGGCAGAATGGGTAGCAGGGCCTCTTCATTGGCTCCAGTGCTCTTTCTCTTGGAACAAATAGAGACAGGCATCCAATGGAACCCTATATGCCTCTCTCCCAGTAACATACCGAGGAATGCTATTGTCTGTAGAAGGAAATAAGGGGATGAATCAGTCACGGAACAGAAGCAGCTGCGGAGTATGTGGCAGGTACAGGAGATCAGGCAGATATAAAAACTCAATGTGTGGCCCTGTGGCCACCATGGTTCAGCTTGATTAGGTTGTTAGCAGTCTGCAACTTGCCAGCAAGAACAAAGACCTTTCACATCTACATAAGTAAATAATAAACAACAGATAGATTGACTGATAGTGACCAGTGTCTAGCAACGAGTGAGCCTTCTAAATCCTCCCAAGTTCCGCCTCAACATGCAAATGAAAACACATTTCTCTGCTGGGGCTCCAGCTGCAATCAGTGTTCCATGCAGCCAGCCCAGGCAAGAGGACATGCAGCCACATGTTTTACTTGCAAACACACGTGTGGGGGCGCGCGCGCGCGCACACACACACACACACACACACACACACACACACACACATTCCACGGGCTGTTGTCAGCCTGTTGAAATTTTTGAAATGATACCTCCCACAGCGATGAAGTTAAACCCTAGCTAGGAAACATTTTATATGCCCCCCCCTTTTCTTGGTCGCTCTTCTTTCTCTTCTAAAGGTAATGCTAACTGGCTTTTCCCAAGGGCTTACTAAGTGCCAGTACCTTTCATCTGTCTCCTTGCACCCCTCTAGAGAAATGCATGTTACAGATGAGGAAGCTGAGCTATGTAGACAGGTTAAGGAACTTGGCACATTTGACACGGCAAGCAACTGGTGAAAATAATGTGTTTTTTTTCTAAGATTTATTCATTTTTATTGGAAAGTCAGATACACAGAGAGGAGGAGAGACAGAGAGGAAGATCTTCCGTCCGATGATTCACTCCCCAAGTGGCTGTAACAGCTGGTGCTATGCTGATCTGAAGCCAGGACCCAGGAACTTCTTCTGGGTCTCCCACTCGGGTGCAGGTTCCCAAAGCATTGGACCGTCCTTGACTGCTTTCCCGGGCCACAAGCAGGGAGCTGGATGGGAAGTAGAGCTGCCAGGGTTAGAACTGGCGCCCATATGGGATCCCGGGGCGTTCAAGGTGAGGACTTCAGCCGCTAGGCCATGCTGCCGGGCCTGAAAATGGTGTTGGTGATAAGCCAAACCCTTTCCTACTTTTAGCACGTGCAGCGCCTGTTTACATTGTCTGGGGCTCTGAGAGCAAGAGCACAGATCCTAGGCTAAGTAAAAAGTATTTTCATGGACAACACAGACATTTACCTCAATATTTGCAAACTTCCCACTCCAACTGGTAGAATTGGAAAGAAATTCTCCAATTAAAAAAATCACAGAATAAGTCACAAAATGAGCTTCAAGTAATAACACTTCCTTTAACTTAACAAGGTGGGGGATTTATGCTTGTTGACAATTTAAGTGAGCTCCTCAGTTCCTCTGTGTTTGGTAGGTTCTAGTGGACAAATTCAGCTCTGCTATGACTCTCCAACACTAGCAATGTTAACTTGGCAGCGGAAGAGACACTGCAGGCATGCACTACTAATTTGATGATCACTGTGTTGAGCAGAAATCAGAAACCTTAGTCTCTGGTAATTATATTTATCTGAAACACAGAGATAGGGATAACAGAGAGTGAGATTTTCTATGAACTAGTTCAGTCCCAGTTGCTGGCAAGAGCTGGACTGGGATAGGCCAGAGCCAGGACTGGGAACTCAATCTGAGCCTCTCATGTGAGTGATAAGGACGCACGTACTTGAGCCATTAGCAGCTGCCCTAGAGCTGGAATCAGGACCAGAACTGACAGTGGCAGTTACAGGAAGCAGGCATCCTAGCTGGTCTTGTCAAATGCACCAAGAACTCAGCTTTTGAACAAGCCACAGTTTCCTTTGCCCCTGGTATAGTAATTACTATTGAAATAGAATGAAGAATGGTTATCAGGATAGAGGCAAATAGAATTGATAAAGAATTTTTAGACTCCACCCCTCCTCCCCCATTTTGAAAACAGGGTACCAGACGCCAGAAAAGTACCTTGGCATTACTATTAGTTGGAATGACAAAGCTGGAAATGGTAAACATGATCAATAGTTGGCCAGCAAAAGGAAACCTGAATAAACAACTTAGTAACGACTAGAGGAGTTTCAAGAGCCCCCACATGGGATGAGCACACAGGCTGCTCAGGGAGCTGCACTTTGTAACTGAGCTTCCAGAGCATCTTAGAAAAAAATACAGGTCTACTTGGGATGAATTTAACCTAAAACTAATACACCTGTTAGAAATTTTAATTTTCTATAATTTTGTTTTTCTTCTTAAAAATCAGAAGGACAACTCAAGGCACAGGCATTTTTAAAAAGCTTTCTGGCAGCCTAGTGCGGTGGCCTAGCGGTTAAAGTCCTTGCCTTGAACGCGCCAGGATCCCATATGGGTGCAGGTTCTAACCCTGGCAGCCCCATTTCCCATCCAGCTCCCTCCTTGTGGCCTAGGAAAGCAGTCAAGGACGGCCCAAAGCTTTGGGACCCTGCACCCACGTGGGAGACTTGGAGGAAGTTCCAGGCTCCTGGCTTGGGATCAGCGCAGCACTTGGGGAGTGAATCATCTGACGGAAGATCTTTCTGTCTCTCCTCCTCTCTGTATATCTAACTTCGCAGTAAAAATGAATAAATCTTCAAAAAAAAATATAAAGCTTTCTGGTAGGGCCAGACATGAGGGCCTAGTGGGTAAAGTCCTTGCCTTGCATGCACCAGGAACCCATATGGGTGCCAGTTTGTATTCCAGCTGCTTCACTTCCCTTCCAGCTCCCTGCTTGTGGCCCGGGAAAGCAACTGAGGATGGCCCAAAGAATTGGGACCCTGCATCCACATGGGAGACCCAGAGGAAGCTCCTGGCTCCTGGCTTCAGATTGGCTCAGCTCTGGTCATTGTGGCCACTTGGGGAGTGAACTAGCAGGTAGAAGATCTTTCTCTCTTTTTCTCCTTCCCCCTGTAATCTGAATTCCAATACAAATAAAATAAATCTTGAAAAAAAGAGAACCTTTCCAGCAAAATATTGCTTTTACCTTTCAGGAAACTCCAGTTAGAAGCAGAATCATTAAGATTCACGATATGTAGGTTCAACTTCCTCTTCCCTTTTTCTGGCTGGATTATCTTCAGAAATTCAATTAATTTCGAGGCCTTCATTTTCTCATCAAAAAATGAGGATGGTGCTTATCTAATCTGTTTCTTGGGCTGCTTTGAGTATTAGTTGAGGCAATGCACTTGGCAATTTGCTGCATGTTGTTTCTATTGACAAAGCATTGTGTATAGGAGGAAAACTGGAATGATCAGTACCAATTTTTTGAAAATTCTCATTCATTGGGCTCATAAGGCAATATATCTTTAAAAAAAGATTTATTTATTTTTATTGCAAAATCAGATATACAGAGAGGAGAGACAGAGAGGAAGATCTTTTGTCCAGTGATTCACTCCCTAAGTGGTTGCAATGGCTGGAGCTGTGTCATTCCGAAGCCAGGAGCCAGGAACCTCCTCCAGGTCTCCCATGCAGGTGCAGGATCCTAAGGCTTTAGGCCATCCTTGACTGCTTTCCCAGGCCCCAAGCAGGGAGCTGGATGGGAAGTGAGGCCACCAGGATTAGAACCGGCTCCTGTAAGGGATCCTTGTGCGTTCAAGGTGGGGACTTTAGCTGATAGGCCACCACTCTGGACTCAGGCATTGTATTGTTAAATGAATGAATGCTCCCCAGGAAAATGTTTCAGTAGGAAAAAGAAAAAGATTGAATGAGACAAGGAGTCGGATTTAAAGCTGGGAAAAGTGAGGGGCAAATTGATTACCTGGCACAGGCTTCTCACTATAGTTTTTAAATGAGTAGACATACAATATTAAAACTGTGGTTTATTTTTAAATAGATGGGTTAATTATACCTGGGAGCCAATCTTTTTGAGTTTTTCGAGTAAAACATAGCCATGGTGTTGTAATGAAAATTTCAGTGAAATAGGACTTGCCAGAAATTCACTCTACAGTAATTTTTTTTTTTTTTTTTGCTATAGTGAAGCTATTCCATAGGCCAGAGACACTTTCAGCATTTTTCTCTGACATAAAAATTACCAATCACTGACACACACTATACTGTCTTAGGTCCAATGCTGAGCTGGTGTGAGTTGACTGCTTCTGGATCATTATTGGCCTCCCTGATTCACTAGTAAGAGGCCATCCAATTTTGGGAATGAGCTGTAACGGGGATCAACCAACTACTGCTGCTTAAACAGAAGTAGAAAAAGAAGGGTGTACTCAAAGCAAATTCCCCTATCAGACATCCTTGCCAGAGAACTCAGCATGCTGTATTAGACACTAGCAGGACTAATGTAGCAAATGTCTCAATGTTGTTTCCATTTAAGTTTGTTTTCCAGAATATTCAGAACCAGAGGAACATTCATATCTGCATTCATGCAGATAAAGGGATACACATTTCAACCCAAATACACCAGCCCTTAGAGCCAAGAAAGACTGCTAAAACAGCAGGGACCAATGGTACTATGGTGGAGACAACCTGCCAGATGCCTCCAAGCTGGCCATGGATTTGAATTCAAGAAAATGGAATGATTTCCAGTTCACCTTATGCTTCACCCAACTACACTGCAGTCTTTGTGAACAGGTAAGGCCATCTATATCGACATACACAGGCCAAAGAGCTTATGCAAAAGTGATCTGGGGTTTGCAAGAGCTGCATGGCTCTGATGGCATCTTTGCCTTGGAAGCTGAGTTGTGGCGAAATCCAAGCAATTTCCCATGTATAACTCCATCTAATGCTGATAATAACCCTGTCCGTAACATACTAAAGAAAGTAATTGATGTCCGTTCCTGTACGAATTAACTTGTCTGTGGCAACACAGCTTCTGAGCGACAAGAGCCAGGTTTCCCAGTGTTCTTTCTGTTCCTTGTTTTATAAAGCAATGGATCTATTCTAGGTCAAAGCCTTTCATTAAATTTCACAGAACTTCACCACCCCCCAATACCCTGGGGTCTGGAACGTACTGAATCCTCTTGATTATTTCTTTGGTCATTCTCGCTGCTCAGTGTCACCTGTGTTAACCAACTAAGCAGATACACCAAGAACCAAAGAGCCAAATCAATCCCCTTGCCCTGCCTCAGAAGACATCAAATCAGTAAACATTCGCTGAGAGTCTGCTATGCATAAGGCATAGTGCTACATGTTGTGGTCCTAGAGATGAATCTAACACAGATCTGACCTTGAAAGGTTCTCAGTGCAAGTCAGAAAAATAAGGTACGCATGCATATGGGTGTATTATTAGGCAGCGAAAGCAGGGCATATATGCTTTTGGACTGAAGAATTGTTGATGGGCTCTTTCCTGGAGCTACAACGTTTTATTCCAGCAAACTAGACAGAGTGCGTATAAGGAAAAAACAATACCTGGAACAAGTTTGGAGAGCGGGAAAAGCCCATTTTAAATTAATGTCAGTTTTCTTTATCCAGGTAGGAGGTGAGGTTATCCGCAAGAGAGGGAGGCAGCAAAGGCTAAGCATGAAAGCAGAGGGTCAAGAGGAAATGCTATGGAGGAGACAGCAGGAAACCAGTTGCTAGAAAAGTGTGAAGGCCTGCCAAGGGAGCGCTGAGAGCTCCATTGACACCAGAGAACATGTTTTTCTGGCAGGGGGAGGAGGGAAATCTTTGTCAAACAACACCTGGCGACCTAGAAACCCGAGCAGGCCAAACAGGTGATGGGGTTTTCCAGGGTTGGGCAATGGCAGGTGCCCCAGAAGTAGTGGGGAAGGAGTGAAGGAGTACAGGCCCAATAAGGAAGATGGTTAGGACTTTGTAGAAATAGCTAATCTTGGGTCTGGGATGAAGAGAGAGAGAGAGAGAGAGAGAGAGAGAGAGAGAGAGAGAGAGAGAGAGAGAGAAAGAGATGCTGGTGATTCCTGGTAAGCAACGATTTGCCAGAAATTTATGAGAAAGTTTGGCATGGCACAAAGTGAAAAGCCTGAACCTCCCTAGTGACATAAATTATGCACAGCATCTGTGCAGACAAATCTGAAGCCAGAGAGAACAGAGGTGGAGGAAATCCACCAGACTGTTAGCGATGTCATGTCGTCTCTGCCCCAGACTGGAGGCCTTGTTTTGTGGTTTAGCACCCAACTCAAAGCGAGGTGCTTTTGCTGTTGGAGAGATAATAGTGATAACTCCCAGGTCAGATTCAGTGGCCTCTGTAGGTATCAAGGAAGCAGGCAGCTTGCTTACTTTATGAGGTCTTCGTCCTGTGTGCCTTCACCACATCCTTAGTGTCTTAGTTTTGGTTACATCTCAGTCTGCCTAACGGCTCCCTTAGCAATGCAAACACTTGCAAATAACTGAAATGTCAATCACCTGGTTTCCAGAGAAAGCAGATCAAGGGATAAACCAAGGGAACTGTCCAAAAAGGGAACAAGGCGAGGTGATTGGCAAGGGTGAACATGGCAGCTGGAACAGGGTGCAAAACAAGTCAAGGCCTGAAACCTGGGGCAGAAAAAGAGGTAAAACGGGAACAGGCTGGTCTAGGCACTGCACCTGTGACGGTTCATTGGGCGGGAGGCCCCCTGTCCCTTCTTGTCCTCCCCGGCCACTGCTTTTTGCTTTTACGAGGATTATAAAAGCCTCTAGATCTGGTATTGGCAATCTTTCAGAAAAAGTTAACATAGCAGAGTTCTGCCTAGATAAAGCCCCCAGTAAAGTGTGCCACAGCCAAGAGTAGCAGCGGTTGTCCCCCATAGCTGAGGGAAAAACAAACCTTCAAGTACTTTCCGCTTCTAGGCTTTGAAGTGCTTCGTGTCTTTTGGCCTGAGAACCAAGAAGCTAATCGTTGCTCTTGACTTGCTGACTGACAAAGACATTTCTTTGTTAATCCAGTTTCGACCAGTCTCCGGAACTCCGGAGGAAGAAAAGCACAATTGAGGGAAAAGATGTAAATAAAGGTACACCAAGTTTAGCTTTTAAGAAACCTTGCCAGGTAGGCTGCTCTAGGGTTGCTGTCCGCTGAGATCCTACACAAGCAACCATTCTCATTCTCCCTTATATTTATCTTCTGGGTCACTTGCTTTTTCAAAACGTGCTCTGCCTTGCCTGATACTGAAAAGTAAAACCACCCAAAAAACCCTTCCTTGACTTCCTTTCCCAAGTTATCACGCCATCCCTTCAACATTCTTCCAAAACAAAGATATTCACAGATAAGGTGGAACTCACTGCAACCATTCTCTCCCACACCTGGCTGCCTGGGTCTGCCGATTGCTCTCTTTTGAGAGTGCTGTCTGGAAAAGAACAGGTGATTTGGGCTAAATTCTCATTCATAGGCCTTCTTCGCCACATTCATCATTTAAACCCTTTCCCTGGTCTGCAGCGCACTGTGCCATGGGCTCTCGGTTTTGCCTCATCTAGCTCTCTTCATTGGCTCCTTGGTTCTGCCCAAAGACTTCCTGTGCCTCCTTCTTGGTGTTTGTAATCACCTTCTACAGCTTCCACTGCCTTCACAACAAAAAGACACACTGCTACTTATTTCTGAGGTCCAGTCAATTTCTTGAGACATATCCATATCATTGTTATTGATTTCCCCTAGGGATCAGTGAAATGAATTTAGGGTGCCACAAAACACTTCAGAAATTATCACATACAAAATTTTCTGACAAAAATGCCATATGATTCTTATTTAAAAATAAATTAGCCAAGAGCTGGCACTATGATGTGAAGTCACTGCCTATGGCCCTGGTATCCCATCTGGGTGTTGGTTGGAATTCCAGCTGTTCTGCTTCTGATCCAGCTCTCTGCTAATGTTTCCTGCAAAGCAGTGGAAAAATGGCTCAAGCCCTTGGGGCCCTGCACCTCGTGGCAGACCCGGAATGCTCCTCACTTCCGATCAGGCTGGCTTTAATCATTGTGGTCATTTGGGGGTGGAGATGAACTAACAGATGAAAAATCTCTGTCTCCATTATTTCCATAATTCTGCCTTAAATAAATACACCTTTAAATAGTAAATTAACCATTTATTTCAAATTAAATAATGGTATAAGGAGACAGAAAACAGACTAATAATTATTGTTTACTTTTAAGTATGGACCCATATTAATGGCTTCCATGTCCCTCAAATTAAATCAAATTATAAATAGTGGATGGGGAAGTGTCTCCAAAATTGAATAGAAACATCAAATGGAGTAAGCTGTGGTAAGAACTGGAAGGGTTATATAGAAGACTTTTGGGGGTGGTGACAATTTTATATATTTGAGATACAGTTATGATTACATGAATGTGTTAACTTTGTAAAAATTCTTTGTGGAGATGACTTGGACATGTTGCCTATATAATATCATGTAATTTAGAAGCTGTAAAAAGTTTAAAAATGGGACTTATAGGAGGTTGACAAGTACCATAAATGTATACAAAATACTGATACATATGGCCTGGTGTGATAGCCTAGCAGCTAAAACCCTTGCCTTGCATATGCCAGGATCCTATATAGGAGCCGGTTCTAATCCCATGGCCCTTCTTCCACCCAGCTCCCTGGTTGTGGCCTGGGAAAGCAGTCGAGGACAACTCAGAGCCTTGGGACCCTGCACTTGCATGAGAGACCTGGAAGAAGTTCCTGGTTCAGCATGACAACTATGTAAATATTTGCATTGTAGGGCCTGGCGCAGTGGCCTACCGGCTAAAGTCCTCGCCTTGAACACACCAGGATCCCATATGGGCACCGGTTCTAATCCTGGTAGCTCTATTTCCATCCAGCTCCCTGCTTGTGGTCTCAGAAAGCAGTCGAAGACAGCACAAAGTCTTGGGACCCTGCACCTGTGTGGGAGACCTGGACGAAGCTCCTGGCTCCTGGCTTCAAATTGGCACAGCACCGGCCATTGCATTCACTTGGGGAATGAATCATTGGATGGAAGATCTTCCTCTTTGTTTTTCCTCCTTTCTGTGTATCTGATTTTGTAATATAAATAAATAAATATTTTAAAGAAATATTTACATTGTATACAATTTTACAAGTAATCAAGAAACGTAATCTAGAAATGGGTAATTGTCCCTCAATATCCTATGATGCATTGGTTCCAAAACCTTGGTGACCACCAAAATCCACAAATGTTCAAGTACCATCTGCAAAATGACGTAGTATTTGTGTATACTCTACAGCACCCTCTCCTATGTTATATCTCTAGAAAATTTATAATACTTAACAGAATGTAAATGCTATATAAGCAGCTATTATAGTGCATTTGGAAATAATGACAAGAAAAAATCTGAATATGTTCAGTACCAACACGTTTTTCTCACTGAATATTTTCAGTCCATGGTTGGTTGAAACCCATGGATGTGGAAGATCTCCGCCTCCACATGGAGGGCTGACTGAACATATATAAAATTCGGAAGCCTGGAAGACAAGTTTCCCTCAGCAGAGCATGTTCAGAGTGCTATCATCATTTCTATGAGTCTCAAACTGGAAGCTCTCAGGAACAGCATTCTAGCTCGAGTCTTTACAAGATTGTTCTAATGCTTCTTCCTGTTTCCTTTCCATAATGGTGGGTCAGAAGAGAATAATTTTCTTTTTCTTATTTGATAAACTATTCCTTTTGAAATAACCTTAGATTTATAGAAAAGTGCCAAGATAGCAGAGACTGGTATACTCCCTTATCTCCAGCCTCTGGTTTTTCTAATGTTAATGTTTTAGACAACTGTTGCACTTTTATCGAAACTGAGAAATTAGCATTCATATAATACTATTAACAAACCCCATACTTTATATTCAAATTTCACCAGTTTGTGTACTGATGCCCATTTTCTGTTCTGGGATTCAAGCCAGGATACGTCATCACATTTAATCAAATAGATTAAAATTTGTTTTTAAATCAAGGTAAAAATCCTGAACGGAACAATTACCCTTGTAACCATTTTAAATGTGTAGCTCTGTGGCATTAAGTAAATTTACATTGTTGGGCAACCATCACCAACATCCACCTTCAGTTCTTTTTCATTCTGCCCCTTCTGAAACCAGTAAAATGCATTTTTATGACAACGAAAACCTGAAGTCAGTGTAGCTGGAGCCCTCCACCCCCCAAAAAAAGAAAAAAATATATCAAAACAGCACCATGGAATTAAAAATGAGAGTTATGACAAGATCAGACAGAAAGACTGATTTATATGGAAACCATGGAAACAGCCAAGAGTGACTCATACATTCAAGACATGTAGATTGGGTTAATGGCAAATCCTCTTAATCAACAAATCTGTGGGGATAAATAAGTGAGAGAACAAACTTGAGTGAAATCTGTAACCTCAACAAGAGCTGCAAATGGTTTTGAGAAGACACAATTCTGTAAAAACAACCCAAAAATAAACAAATCACCAGGAAGAGCTAGGGAACTACACCTCTGTTTCAGAAAAGGACCTAAGACTGGTTGTGTGGAGCACTGTCGGGTGGTTATCCAGCAATATGCATGGTGCTTGAGTGACTGATCACTCAGTCTACATGTCTCTGGTGACCCTTTCAATCTCACTAGCACACCACTTCATCTGTCTGTCAAGCAACTGTTGGAAGACTGAACAGCCAAGCACCTGGTACTAGGAATAATCCTATAATAGGCAAAGAGCTCACATATTGTGAGATGTGACTACACAAAGGAGGAGTTCTAGAGTAGACAACCTGTTACATGGGGTCCATCAGTGTTTCTCCAACTGTGTTGTGCATGCAAATCACCTAGGGAAACTATTAAAATACAAATTCTGTTTCAACAGGTAAGGGGTGAGACCCCACTGTTGAGACCCAAGGTTCTGGAGTTCTAGCAGTCTCTTAGGTGTTATTGATACCGCTAATTGCACCTGGAATAGTGAGGGTACAAGCTAGTAGCTCTCAACTTAGTTTCACATTGGAATCTTACAGAGGATTAAAAATGCTGACCCTGGCTGGCATTGTGGTATACTGGTAAAGCCATTGTCTGTGATTCTAGCATCCCATGTGAGCATTGGTTCATACACCAGCTGCTATGCTTCTGATTCAGCTCCCTGCTAATGGTCTGCAAAAAGTTGTGGAAGATGAGCTAAACACTTGGGGTCCCGGGCCACCCATAAGGGAGATCCAGATGAAGCTATGCTGGCCGTTGTGGCCATCATGGCCATTTTGAGAGTGAGCCACAGGATGGAAGATCTCTCTGTCTCTCCTTCTGACTTTTTCTCTCTAACTCTGTAACAAATAATCTTTAAAATAAATTAATCCTGGGTGCCACTCCCAGGTGATCTGATTTAGTTAATTGGTTAAGGGTATTTTATAGACTGATTCCCACTACCCCCCCCCATCCCCTTCATGCTGAATTCGCAATTAAAGCTTTAACTCTCTGTGTGGCTCTTTGAAGTTACGACCATTAATAGTGTGACTGAAGTTCTGCGAGTTCCTAAGAATGGAGCCCTGATCCATGCCTCTGGAGGGAGCAGAAGAGACCCCAGAACCCTCTGTTGCCATGAGATAACACAGCAAGAAGAGAGATGTTGAATAAAGCTAATAAGCAAGAGACGCTTCATTGGAACCCAATTATGCTGACACCTTGATCTCAAACTGCCGGCTTCCAATATGGTGGGAAAATACATTTCTATTGCTTAATTAACCAAATTTATGGTATTTTTCCATGGTAGTCCATGCTAAGAATACAGAGTGTGGTCCAGGCACCGGAGTTTGCAAAATCTCTCAGGGTGGTTACAGTGTGCAGGCGAGGTTTGTAAACTTCTGTTCTAAAGCAGTAGCTGGATTTAGGTGACAGAAAAGTTGCATCCCTTATGGGCCTATGCGAACCCAAAATCTACCAAATATGCCTGGAGGAGCATCAGCCTACATGAGAAATTAATTATAAGCCCTTCTTCTGCTCAAGTTAGAGGTATCCATCAAGGATATGAGTGCCTTACCCAAAAGCTGGGATAATTTCAGACAGTTATGAAATGACGGCTCTCACATTTTTTCCTTCTAGTTCTATTCAAGAGAAAGGGCTGCCAATAATGTTATGGTTTATATTTTATGTTTGTAGACTTAAACAAGGCATATGATCCCCTTATTTGGGTGATCATTTGGGAAATTCTGTACCAGATGAACTCAGTTCATATATCTAATAACATATGTTTTGCTTTCTACACAGGAGAATGATGGGAGAAGTATCAAACCAGATTACAACCAGCAAGTCATTTTTCTGTAATTATGTTATTTAGGGTTTATTTCCAGGCAAAATTTTCAGGTTTCGGGTGTTCAGAATCAGCAATGAATTTGATCAGAAAAGAACAGATTTAATCTGAACGACTTTTGCAGCAAAAATCAAAGGATTAGGGGAGATAAATTAAGGTCCTTAGTTAGTCATCCACTGTGTACTGCTGGCCACTGGTCACAAAAACATGCCACTCTGAACTCAGTTTGCATTGTCTCTGTTTTTCCTTGGGCTAAACAATAATGCCACATCTCCCCGTAATCCAGATCCAGGGCACCTGGAAATACACATCAAAGCACTTGTCTGGCTTAAATGTACAGTTGCAAACCAAATGCTTCTGCATATCACAACCTAATCATGAAACTTTCACTGGGATTGCTGTGAAGGCTGAGTGAAAATCTTTGATAATAATGTACTTGGAAAAGGATTCACCACTAATTTGAACGTGATCAAAGTATGGTGATTAGGTAGTGAGAATGTGATTGCTCAGGTAGTTTAGGTGAGCAAGCTTTAGACCAGTTCAACTGTCATAACCACAACCGCTTCACCACATGCAGATAATCAAGAAATAAAAATGTAAATTTCTAATAGCTTCCTCGGCTTCACATTTTTATTAGTCAGCTCCAGGCACTCACCCCAAAAAGAACCAGTTCCACAAAAGAATAAAAAGAGCCCTAAGAGAGCACTCACCCTAAAAGAGCCAGTAGCCACAGAGCAAAGTTTCTATCTTCAGACATTATTCAAATGTTCCCTGTCTGCATTACTAGAGAATAAAAAGAAAATCTTCCTGGACAAAACCAGTCATGTGCTACAAAATACAGGGCCCTCATCAATTCCCTCCCAACCAACAACTTGGCAGAAGTATTTTATTTTTTAACTGGTAGAGCAAGAAGCTTGCTAGGCATAAAATCACAGAGGAAAACACTTCATCTGTATATTTGACAACACAGAAACACCTCTTTCACAAACATTCCCAGTTAGCTTAAAAGAAGTCAATTCTTTTAACAAAATGACACACACATACATGCATGCACACACATGAACAGATCAGCCCAATAACATTCCAAATGCGTTTCTCTGAGAAGCTTCCCTTATCAGTCTGCATTTGGATCCTCCCTCCCTTTAAAGCTTACAACAGAAGGCGCGCGGCTGTTGAGTTGCTTTTTGTCATTAATTAGCTCAATTAAATGGTGCACTGAACAGAGGGAACACCATGTTATTGTTAGCATTTACAGGAATCACACAAAAAGGAATTCCAGGTTCAGTGGGTAATGTTATAAGCTGCCTATGCCTGAGCCTCCTCTCAACTACAACTCCCTTTTTCCCCACCAAAGATGCAGTTTATTGGCCAGTGTCACTGTATTTGGCCAAGTGAAAGGTCCAGACTGCTGCTTGGCCACAGGGGAAGGTGATCATATGATCTAGCCACATCAAGACATAAGTTGCTAGTGACAGAAGCTCTTGTAATCATGTGCACATGAACCCCCTAGAGTCAGATTCAATATTGCAATATGTAGGTGGGATTAGTGAGCAAGTCTTACACGCTGTCCCCAAAGGTGCACATGCTAGCAGAGGAAATAATGTGGTACTTTAGCTACTGCTATTTGGGTCCAGAACAGGTCCCAGTGACCCAACAGAAGGACTTCGAGCTCCACAGTGTTGTGTAGTTCTGGGCGGCATCTCAAATGCATTCTAATTTCTCAGCAGGCAAATGGCTGGTAACAGGATCCAAGAATTGAGAGGTCAGAGTAACCCTTTGACAGAGGCACAAACCAACATTTTAATGGATGGCTTAGACGCAGCCAAGAGGGAGATAAACAAGTCAAATCCAAGCTGCTGCTCTCTCTGTTCTTTTCCTCTCTGTTTCCATGGCATTGATCACTTGGGTGCCTCTGAACAACTGGAGCAAATGATTGTCTTTCCTCTGGTATCTCAAAGGAGGCCTGGAACTGCCAACTGCTCCATTTTCTTTCCATTTCCATTTTCTACATTTCTTTAATGTATGGTAGAGTTAGATCCACTTGAGTCAGAATTTCAAGGGTATCAATTATTAGCATATACTACCAATGTGTTCTGGGTAGACAACCAATGTGTGTGCCAGTACCTACATCATCTGAGGTTTGTTGCAAGGGTTGGATAAGATAACCTATTGGTTAAAACTGCTGAATGCAAGCAACAAAAATCAGCTGTGCATATATTAAGCAAAAAACAGGGTTGCTGGAATGATGTAGAATGGACATGGGCACACCTTGTCTACTCAAGATGAGATGGCAAATATTTTAAACCTTGTGACCCACACCCTTTCTGTTAAAGTTACTCAACTCTGCCTTTGCAACACTAAATGAATCACAGACAATATATGAGCAAAGAAGTACAGCTGTGTTCCAATGCAACTTTACACAGAAAATAGGTAGTGATTTAGATTTATAGTTCCCCAATATTGA
Source organism: Ochotona curzoniae (assembly GCF_017591425.1). NCBI lineage: Eukaryota > Metazoa > Chordata > Mammalia > Lagomorpha > Ochotonidae > Ochotona > Ochotona curzoniae. The sequence goes on along the minus strand of NW_024467087.1, from coordinate 31,244,142 downwards.
TTCAACATCCTATCTGATTGATTCAACATCCTGTCTGATTGATTGCTGTGTCCAAAATTTACCTTCACATTCCTCATTGCCTTCAGAGACCATTTCTGTTGGGATACCAGACTATCAGCTGACCCAGGCCACAATTCCAAATAATCATTGCTCTTCCTCCAATGCCTCACACTTGGAAGTTTGAGTCGCCATTGATTTCCTTCCCTCACTTTACCTGTTATTGCTCAATGTGTTATGCTTTGCTTCCAATGAAATGCCATCTACATTTGCCTTTTGTTTTCCGTTGTCATTAAATTTACATTTTAGGCATATTGTTTTGAAATGGCTTGCTAATGTGTCTCCCTACTTTGATTTTTAGCTTCCTCTCTGTCCCTCACTGTTGTCAATTCATTTTGTACACAATGACCAGATTTGACTTCCTAAAAGGTTAAAGTCTACAAGTCAACCTACTCAAAAGCCTCTCTGTCTCATGCAACTTACCTGACATTCTGAGAATGGATTCAGAGGGTCCATGAACCATTCCATGTTCATGAAATTAAATTTATGGAAAAGTTGAGCATCCATGTGCCAAAACTACTCTTTTAATTCCATTCCTATGAACTTCCTGAAGTGCCCTTATATTGTAGGCTCACTCCCACATGTAGATATTGTTTCACATTTACACACACTGTCCACTTTCTTCTGCTCTGTAAGTTGGGGAAAATCCCACCTCCATCAAAGTCTTATGCTGACTGTTCTATCACTGTCCCACTACAGAAATTCTCTATATGGGGTACTTAAGGTGGAACCTAAGCAGACAACTCTTAAAACATGTGAATTACATACTTCATTGACTTTATCTTCTGCAACTACAAAAGCAAATTCTTTAAGGGAAGACTATAGAACTATTTTCTGTGCCCTGTATAGGACGTGAGTTGGAATTCACACTGAATAGTGATTTGCTGAATGCAGGCAAAGCAACAATCTTCTTGGAATGCAATGGGATATAGTTTTTTGATGTTTCTACCAATTATAAGGCAATTGTGGGAACATGAATGAACTCACACGAAATACGGAGTCTTTAGTATTTGCTGATGATCTCAAAATGAGGAGTCAAAAGGGTAAAAAGCTTGAGCAAGTAAAATCTTGTCCAGTCATCACATAAAGCTTTGTATCCTCAGTACATTTCCTCAGGGGTCCCAATTTTCTGTTAAGGCTAATTTGATAAATGCACTTGTGGGATAGAGTATTAATGACTAATAATGTATTTAATGCATGATCCTGTTTCAGATAATGGTTGCACGAAAAGACCTTTATCGTACTGAGCGATGCTTGTCAGTGTAGGCACTAACCTGACTGACTGCGGAGATCTGGGCCTGAGGTTTCCTCATGTCCTTGACATTACACTCAAAAATAAATAGGTGGAAGAGGGAAAAAATGGGCCCTCAGGATATATATTTTGTAACCACACACCAAGGCAAGGTGTCTGTTGGAAGCCACAGTAGGCACTGCAATCCTTTCCATTCTTCTCCAGGGTTATCTGCCTTCCACCTCTTTCCTTCCAAGAGCCAGAAGCTGTGTAAACTACAATTTATGACTAAAGTGTTTCCCACTACGAAGTCCAATATACATTACAGCAACATGAAAGATGTGGAGGTTGAAATACCTCAAAACCGAAATAACTCTAATTTTGAAGCTAGACTTATTGCAATGGTTCTATAGTCCTCGGGTGCAAATTAAACTCCAAGAGCACAAAATGGCATCCTATTCCCATCTCTGTACAGCAGCAAGTCTAAAGGATCAGGGGAAAAGCCAACTGGTCAATCCAGGCGATGGTACATTTTTAATTTCTAATTAGCTTTAAAGTGTTTGCTCTCTACAGAGCACTGCCTTTGACTTCAAGACTTTTGGGTGTTAGCTGAGGGGAGGCTGGGAGGCAAGATTAACATCCCCCCCAACAACTTTCTGAGAAGAAAAGTTAAAAAAAAAATGGCTTGTGACATTGAAAACTTCCCTTCACTGCAAAGTGGCAGATGTGCATCAGGCAAACATCCTGAGATGAACTCTTTACCTATTTCAATTCTTCTTAGTTAAAGTCTATGACATAATCCCAGCCCCCTTGTCATCACTTACACGATCTAGAGTAGTTCACGGGCATTTATGACAATGCTGCCGATCTCTCCCTAAAGCACCATTCTTTTGTGTGCATAGGCTCCCCTTCCAATCTGCTCAATCTCTGGAGGACAGGGGTCTTTGTCTCAAATATCCCTCTGTCCACAGTACAATCAGGGCTTCAGTGACTCCCTGGGCCTGTGGAACCACTCACAATGACCCATGCTTCCTGCCCTGAGAGCCCAGAATTCATGACCATGCAGATAAACGAATTATACACTTGGCCAGAGATTCATCCAGGTCCTTTGTACAGCAACCTCTGAGGTCTGGGGAAAGATTTGACCTGTCAGGATCTGTGTTCATTCTACCTTGATGAGAGGCAGAGCAGAGTGGTCCTGGCTGTACAATCCCACACCCCGGGGTGTGATAATCAGCAAATTGCAGACAAGGAATTGGCTATTGCCCGACTCTCATTGTCCAGGACCTAGGTTGAGCTGCTCAGTGGCTGGCAAGCTTTTTTTCTGACTCCAGATGGCAAACCCTTCTCGTGCCAGGCAAGCCAAGAATGAAGAGCCTCCTGAGCTGAGGGCCCAACCATCACAGAGGGAGTTTTTGGAGGGCCCAAAGCACAAAACTCCATTTACTCAGAATCCCACACATGGGCTGAATCAGGAGGGAAACTTGGGTGTGAACTTGGCTTCTGTGGCTATAAGCCCAAAGGTTTAGGTCTAGCTGGAAGACTGAGAACATCTTTTAAACAAGGAAGACATACAAAGTACTGTTTCCAAAGGACTCCCTCGCATGCCATAACTGAGTGTGTGAATCACTTAAAAACCAGATAACGTCAGAATCCTGAAGGCTTCTGCACACCAACTCTGAGCTATGTTTTGTCTGAAAGGTAACACTCTTGTCTTGGCTAACTGCTCATATCTCCCTTGTACCTCTGTTCCAACATCTTTTCTTCAAACAGATATATCCTATTTCCTCAGTTAACATAAGGTAATTTTCTTGCACAGGGCTTATCACAATTTTTAATTATCTGAATTTACTTTTCTCATCAGTTCAAAAATATTTGTTACACACTTGCTGGCTCTGCCATTCTGGACTCTGCTGACAGCAATGAATGAAGCGGGCAACATTTTTTGCCCTCAAGTAGCTTGCATTATAGTTGGGGAGCTAAGTGGACAAAAATATTTTATATAAGTTAAAGGCAAACATAATTTTCAAACCTATTTTTTCTTTTGCAACAAGTTTTACATGAGTTAATGTATATCCTATAATATGTAGTTACAGTTCTTTCTTTTTCTCTAGTTTAGATAAATCTGATCGTAACCCACAATAACAAAGTAACCATCAGCAAAAGCAAATAATCATCCCCACAGCTATTTCCACAGTGTCAAAATATCAGAACGTGTTCAGATTGCACTATGTTTCTGCCTTCTTAATAACATGTACCTTTCTGGATTGCAATTATTGACCTCCCGATCTCCTTCTATCGTTGGCTAGTGAACAGTTTAAATGCATGCACTGAGCCTTATTCATCTTTGTGTCCCTAGAACTCAGATATGTGTTCAAGAACTCTCTGTTGAACTGAGAGTTCTAGAGCTCTGTATTGGAGGAAGTGGGACCACTCGTGAGATCTGCATGGAAAAGCTCGGTAACAAAATGAGAGGATGGATCCAGCTTCAGTGGAGTCCAGGACAGGCTGCGATAGATCCAGAACTCCCAGTTCCTGTCCACCTTGGAGGAGGCATTGTGGGATTCATGAGCCCTTCCTCAGCCCTTGGGATTTTTATTCCAAGATTTGCAGGTTTTTGGGAGCCTCATTATCTAGAGTGTCCATTATCTTATTAAGGAATTTTATAGAAATCACAGCAAGCTTTTATGTAGTGAGGGCTGTTCAATTTTCTAGAGTTTTTGGTTTCATTAAGGTCTTAAGGACAAGCCTTTTAGAGTTAGCAGTAATAGACTTCCTGGTTCATGAAGTGCAGTCAAGTAAGGATGGTGGAAAATGTTTCCTGTTTGAGGATTGGCTGGGCCTCTGAGTTATTTTCCAATTGTCCTTTTTTTTTTTATTGTCTGAAACTTTAGGTTCAAGAGGTATAAGACACACACACACACACACACACACACACACACACACACACACACACAATTGCCCAGGGATCCCAGAACCACCTGGAGGCTGCTTGCTTCTCCATTCATTTTCTTATCATTTATGAATCCCTCCTAAAAGAGAAATGCCACTAACCTCCCAAATTGCAAAGGTTTTCCTGAGCAAGATTTTACTGAGCATTTCAGTGAGCCACCTGGGAATCTATGGATATACTTAATTTAAGGGAAATCACTCTTATTCCACAACCTTTTCCCCTAAAATGGCTGAAACAGGATTTTAGTAGAAGCCATTGGCAGTTGACAGCAGGAGGCTCCTGTAGTTAGGTTTGAATTAGCACACTCTTAATTCCAAAGAATTTGTAACCTTGCACCATAGCCCATAAAAGTGTGCAGATATTATTGTTAATAAACATCAAAAAACCCAAGAAAAATACAATGATAATTTAAAGCTAGCTTGACACGTTGACTTGATAAAAGGCAAGAACAATAATGAGTTCTAGTCTAGAGAATGAGAAAAAGTAAAATCCATCCATGTACTCGTTAAGTGCACCATAGGGCCTAGCACAGTGGCTCATTTGGCTAATCCTCCCACTTTGAACACCAGAATCCCAGGTTGGTGCTGGTTTGTATGCCAGCTGCTCCACTTCCCACACAGCTCCTTATTTGTGGCCTGAGAAAGCAGCAGAGCATGATCCAAAGTCTTTTAGACCACTTTTTGGGATTCTGTACCCATATGGGAGATCTGGAAAGAAGCTCCTGACTCCATCGCTTCACATCGGTTCAGCTCTGGCCATTGTGGTCAGTTGGAGAGTGAACCAGCAGATGGAAGAGATTTCTCTGACTCTCCTCTATAAATCTGCCATTCCAATAAAAAGGAATACATTTTAAATAACCATTAATGTTGGAATATCCATTTTATGCAGCTCATACACTTCCCCAAAACTTGCATCAACAGACCTGGGCACTCAATATCCGTATTTCTATTAGCTTTGCTTATCTCTAGGAACTGTGCAGAACGAAAAAAATATCAGAACAAAAAAGATAAGGGTATGCCTACATCCTGGGGGGCTGAGGTGGAGTGAGTAGGGAAAAGGGAAATTAAGGCTGAAGAAACCACTAGCTGGATGAGGCATTTTGTTTACATTACCTTATCTGGGCAAATCCCGAGTTCTCAACTCTGAGCTATTTTTTTCTTTCTTTTAAAAGAAAAGGAAAAAAAAAAAGCAACAATGAGAAATGGTGCCTCAGGGTAAAAGCAAATTTTGACCAAGTTTTGTATAAATTCTTCTCTAGATTTGCCAGGGAAGTTTTCCAACAGTTTGAAGCCTTAAGAAGGCTCTAGGCCTCTTGAGAGCACACTTACAAAGAACCCCCAGTGTTGATTTTGTGGATTGCTCAAGCCCCTCAGAGTCCCCCAGAGAAAAAGCAAAAGGAAGGACGTCCCTGGCTCAAGGGGACTGCTTCCGGAAAAGAGCTGTCTGTAAAGTTCTGCTCCGAGGGCTTGCTGTTGGAATTGGATCAAGGAGAGGCTCTGTATTATCTGCAAGAGTCAGCCCTAGTGCTCCTCCACACTTTGGTAATTCTGAAAAGTACAGCAGCTTTTTTCAAAGGGAGGGTCAGAATGCCCCAGAGCTGAAGGAACAGAAGAGAGAGAGAAAGAGAAGAGTCAATAGCAAAATAATTTTTTTTCCCTCGCCTGCCCAGGGCCCAGCACAAACAATACAGCATTCAGAGGCTCTTTTGTCCTCCTTGTCCTTCTCTTTCCCCTAACTGTTCCCGTCCAAGTTCTGCATGTACCCTGAATCTGTTTTTCAGCTCTCTCCTGTCACTGCCTCTGCCAACCTCACCCTGTTAACAAACACTGATACTTGCCCACGTTGGTTTTTCACACTTCTACCTAATTATTTGGCAGCCAGCACATTTGGCTTCTTTTCCAACTCTTAAACCCTTACAACAATAATCAACTAGGGCCCAAATGCTACGATAAAGCAGCAGATACCTTCACAAAACTTACAAAATTAGGTTAAGAAACAAAGCTTTAATAGAAAATTAAATTATCTTGAGTATTTTCAGCTAGTGTTCTTCTGCAGTTGGTAAAAGGAGGGAGTATTAGAACATTTCTTCAAAAAGTGGTCTAAAAGCACATCAGCCAGGGAGTTAGGAGACAAGGTCTCAGCTCTGCCATTAACATCTGTGATTACAAGTGATTACCTATTTTCTCTGGTTCTGTTATGTGTGAAATCAGCACTTAAAAAATAAAGAAATTTGGAGAGAGAGAGAGAGAGAGAGCAGAGAGAGAGAGAGAGAGAGAGAGAGAGAGATCTTCCACTTACTGATTCACTCCCCAGATGACTCCAGTGGATGGGGCTGGACATTCTGAAGGCAAAAGCCATACCTGGCTTGTCTACATGGGTGGCAAGAGCCCAAAGACTCGAGCTAGTTTCTGTTGCTTTGTCCAGGCCGTTAGTAAGGAAGTGGCGTAGCAAGGGCGTGAATCAGTAATACCAATATGGGATTTTGGTGTTGCAGGTTTAGATTTACCTACTATGCTGAGACTCCAGCCAGAAATCAATGTGTTTTTTTTTTAAGAGGGATATCCAAAGTAGTCAGTGGTAGACATGATACAGATACATCTTTATTTTTGCAATGCTAAATGCTCTGTATTCATTCAAGTTTACCTTAGCAAACCACTGGTTTTTCCATTACCAGTTTAATTTTAAAATAAATTTATTTAGATAAAACTCAGAGCCAGCTTGAGAAAATTATTAAGCAAGATAATAAGTACTCTGTAGTGAGAATAAAAGTACCATGCAAATTTTTGACTTGGATTTACTGACCAATAGACTGAATGATTTCTATGGGCTTTCGTGTTCTGGGTAATGATAATAATTAACACTCCAGAACATTTACTATGTCACGGTGTTCTGAGTACTTTGTATTTATTCAATCAGGTAATTTTTACAATTTTATAAAGTAGACGCAATTGCTAGCTCTATATTTTAGAATAGGTCAATGAAACGTAGAGAAGTTGGAAACTTGCCTAAGGCTATACACCTGAAGAGGTAAAATCAGGTTTGAACTGAGGGCATATTGCTTCTAGAAGCCATAATCCTTAACCACTATGCTAGTATTTCTTCATGTATGATTCCTGGAACAGAAGCCCTCAGCATCACTGGGGTGCTTGTGCGATAGAAACATCAGTTCTCAGAATCTCACTGCAAACTGATGGAGCCAGAAACTCCTGAAGCAGAATTCAATAATCTGTGTCTGAACAAATCCAGCAGGTGATTCTGATTCAAGTTTGCATGTGTATACTATACTGGCCTGCACTACACTATACTGAATCAACAACAGCAGGCATGGAGTGAGAGAAAAGTGATTTGAATGGCAAACTGCATCAAGTGAAGATTTGTACAATATTGGAGAAATATGGACCTGTCTGATAGCAGAGGGAAAGGAGCCAGTTTAAAATGATGGAAAGAGAGAGAAGGAAGAAAGCAGAGTAGCTTTGAGGTCACAAAGGTCACGGAGGCTGGATATGTTTCATAGGTCTGGACACACAAATATGGACCCAGGGAAGAAGGTGATGGTCAGGGTTTGTCAGGCACGTGAGAAAAAAAGATTAATAGCTTTTAGTAGCGGTGGGAGGGAAACCTATAAAGTTTTGAGGAATAGGTGATTAATTCAAACTAACTGCTTTGAGCCATGACACTAGTTCTTAGGTCAGAGTAGTAGCTGAGATGAAGATTTTCCAGTGAACCAAGCTTATTAGGATTTTGCAATAGCTATGCAGATATGCCACTCTGATCTCCTGCTTTGGGGAACATAATAGATAGCTCTAGTTGTGGGTCTTCTAAATCTATCACCACATTTGAGCAGTGGCCATGTTTCCAACAAGCAGTTTCTAGGCAATGCTTGAATGTGCCAAGAATACTAACATAGACTCATTTCTGTGAGACAATCAACTCCTCTGATGGGTGACTCTGGCTTAATTCCCTATGGGTCTGGCTGAAACTTTCTTAGAATTGTGCTATAATCTGAGACTCCTTTGTCACATCCTATTTCCTCCCCATTGTCCTCCACAGGGGCTGGACCTGTTCTGTGATCTGATAAGCCCTATCTCCCCAGACCTTCCCCTTTTCTCTCTTACAGGCACCTCCACCAATTCATCTGTGACATATCTAGTGTCACATGGGAGTCTACTTCCTAGTGATCTCAAACTAATACAGGGTTATTTTCAACCATGACTTGATGTATGTATGAGGGTATGGACATCCAATGTATCTCAGGTTGAGTGATTTGAAGCTGAGAGTAACATTAATACAAGTAGGTAAAGGGGAATAGAAATGGAGATTCAGGCAGCTTCAATTTTGGACATTTACAGTAGGGAATTGCTTTACTCCACATCTTCCTGCAATTTAAAGAGCAGAAGAAGGTCAGGCATAGATGAAACTGGCATTTGTAAAGCTTACCTTTACACTGGTTTTGTTCTCCACATGCATTCCATAACCAAAGTCCTAATTCAAGGCCTAGAACTGGTAGTGTGTAGGGAGTCAATGATCTGAATTAAATTGGTGTTATCTAGTATGGAATGAGATGCAGTTCTGGTGGGGATCTGAGCTCTGAAAACCACCCTGTTCCTTCACAACCTGTTTAGGATCTGCTGCTCTCTCTCTTCTCCCCGTCAAATCAAATAAATCAGCAGGATGGGCAGTTCTTTGCTTGGGTTCACCTGACGAGCTCCTAGTGAACTCTCCTTCCCACCTGATTGTTAGTGGAGTTCCCACCACTGATGAAGTTCAGATCATGGCTTGCTGACTTCCACTGGATTATCTGGTCACTGCAACAACACACTGTTGTCTCCAGTCTCCAAGTGCCCTTCTGCCTTGGCCTATCCTCTCCTATTTCCCGGAATGTGCCCTCTCTGCTTTACTCTGGCTGTTTCTCTGTCTGTTTAAATGTGTCCATACAGTATTCTGCCATCTAGATTCTCCCTAAATTTTACAAATCTAAGTCACTAGCAGAAGAATGAGCCTTCCTGCGGAAACTAAGGTATCAGGCCTCTCTTACTTAGGCCATCCATTGTACCAAGCTGCTTCAAATACAGTGAAATTCAGTGTACTTAAATGATTACAAGGGTAAGAACAAAAATGGAATCTTTCAGATGCAACAAAGAGTTAAAATGAAAAAAAAAAATAGGAAGGTGAAAATGCCCTAATACAACCTGCTGCTTAATGGGAATGCTCAACAGCAGGGAAAACTTCAGGATATAAACACATTTTCTAAACAGTCACAGCATGTTTGTTCAGAAACAGATGCATCTGGAAGTGAAATAATAATGCCATTAGCCACAATTATACCCTTCTGTTGATTGTTCTTTTGTAATACTTTTACCACTTAGCACATAATAAGAGTATGTTCCACTTTACAAATCATTTCCTGTTGCACACTCAAAGAATTATTGAGGTCCCAAAGATAATCTAAAGAACTGGTTACCAAGACTCCTAGGCTCCTGCTGATGCCTCTGATTAGAAATAGTAGACTTCTCTTTCTATTGAAGTTGTGAGGGCTAAACTCTTAGGTACTGCTTAAAATGATATCAAAATAATCACACTGAATTGAGAGGACTTTGGTATAGGAACAATTTCTATGGAGAGCACAGGTCATAAGTAAGGCTGGCAAATTATTTAGATGGAGGTCAACAGATTGACCAAGGCAAATCCCCAGAAATTTGCTATGATAGCAATAAACATTGCATTTTGTAATCAGAACCACACACTCCAGAAAATTCTGTTATTGTCAATTTTAATTAATGTGCCACAAATTCTTCCTTCCAATCAGTTAGTAGTGGACACGGATGTCTAGAAATCATGAAAGTCCAACTCATGGGAAAATAACATCAAATGGGACAGTTCTACAAACTGATAGTTTGACTCAGTTTGATACCTAGGCCTTTCCAGCCTGAGCCATCCAGGCAAATAGAGATCATTTCCAATGAACTGAAGAATGATGCTAATCCTGCATTAAGCTTCCAACTTACATTTACCACCTGGTGGATTAGAGGCAGAGTTTTATTGAATTCTGAGTCAGAAGAGCAGGATCTAGTCCTGTTCTTGTCCCGAATAGTTCCCCCATTGCCCTTCCTGAAGACTCAAGGATTATTAGGGACGAGATAAAAAAATTAGGTTGAGTGCTGTCTACAGTTTCAGCTTTAGAGCTGTTCATATTGTATTGTGGCTTTCTTACAACTTGATCATGTCCAAATGTCAGGAATTAAACAGAGATATTAATTTTCATCTTACTTTCTGTCATTTAAATGCCTGACTTACTTGATGTTGGCTACTTAGAACACTGTGTTGAGAATGTTGAGAAAAATCCTGCAGTTAGGTCCAAGCTAAGCATGAAACAATGGTGAAGGAATGGGTGGAAAATAATAGTTTCCATACAATGGATCTATCATCCCAGATACAGGTATTAAAACTTGGGTAACTGGGTTGTTAGTGAGAAGTCTTCATTATAATTCATTTACAGAATTAGGTTTCACATTTTGGTCAAGACTGACTGCTATATAAAAAACTGACAGAAGAGTCTTTGCAAAACAGCAAATTTTACATTCATTTATTTATACTGCTATTAATAGTAATAATGAATAGCTATTATTGTTTTATTATATATATAAAGCCAGAAAGGCAAGACTGGGTCCTGCAGGTCCATAGCTGATTTTCAACTCAATGAATTGTGTAATGAAGACATGTCACTACTTTTAATTCAGATTAATAGCTCTTCAGTCAATGCTATGGGATATAGATCAATAAACTACTAAATGGAAAGGAAACATATTGCAAATTAAGTAGGTGAACTTTTTTGTGTGTTTGTGAAAAATGTTTAATTAATGTGAGTTGATGGAAGTTGATTCTGCACAATCTGCTGGGTATGTCTACGAATGCCCTGCAGTGATAGCATTTTTTGAAGCTTAACACAATGTGGCTAAAGGGATATTAATATTTCAGAAAGGACAAAAATAAAATTAGTTCAATAGCTTGATATCCCCATCCACATTTTAGTGGAATTAATAAGAACTCGAGCCTTGCACATTCAGAAAATCTCCATGCATTTAGAATACATCATTGTATCCTACATTCCACAATGGAGAGATCATTGCTGCAGTCTTATTGAGTAGTATGTATTAACCACCTCTGTAATCTTCCCCAATTTAGAAACTATAATTAGCATTCTTCTGCAAAGAGCTGGCCAACATCAGTGCTAATCATTTACCATTGTTCTGCTGTATATGGTAGCCACTAGCTGCCTGCAGCTATTAAATGTATATCAGCAAATTGAAATAAAAAATGCAGTTTCCATACCACATTAGTCACATTTCACGTGTTCAATAAGTTACATGTGGCTAGGGGTTATCACATTTGACAACACAGATGTAGGACATCTTGTACTGTTTAAAGTTTTCTTGGATATTGCTGTTCTAGAAGGTGTAAGCATTGTATCTGGCGTAGTCCAGGAGTTCATGATAGCTTAACATAATCTATTATGGAGAGTCATAGTAGGATAAGTCTTAAACTTTTGAATTTACCTCTCTCATTTTGTAGATGAGAACTGAGGTTCAGAGAAGATTAATTTGTAGCAGAAGTTAGACTATAATAATTTCTTGATCCTGTTAATATTCCTAGGACATTTTTTCCTGGTTGCGCTACTAGCCCAGGATCACCTCATACCTGTATTGGTTGCCCTAGACAAGTATCCATATGTTCTCATCATTTCTTATATTTTAGCGAGAAAACATTAGAGCACCACGTGGAGAGGAGAGGGCAGGGGGAGCACAGTATGCAATTATGCAAGTAAATACCTGGCTCCAGAATAAGAGTAAACATTCCAACTGATATATAAATATTTAACCAAAGTCATACATCTGAGTTCCAAAGAAACAGGTTTATTCTTGGCATTTACAATTAAAATGGATTAATCCCCTGATGCAATGTTAATACTAACCTTTCTTAACTGTAAACATGTCACATGGTACTCTGAAGCAAGTGTAAATGTATAGGAACACATTATTCCCTGGATAGTCAACTCTTGGCACAAACACAATGATCTATTCTTGAAGCACATGGATGGGGACATTGCATCAGCAAGTTTATTGGGCTTCATTCTTCCTGGGAAGGAAAGGAAATGGTCTTGTTTACAAGGCTGGTTAGACTGTCCTTCAGTTTTTCTGTTGGGTCTCATTTGAGTAAGTCTAAGACTGGATCCAAGATTTTTCATTGTAGTTTTAGAATAGAATACTTTCATTATTGACTTCCATTCCTGCCACTGCCCCAAACCAAGAGCTAATGCAAGGCATTGAGCTACAAAGAAGTGTTGGCCCTTAATTCACTACACTCATGCTATTTCTCTGGATTGATCCTTGAACCACACAAATTCTGAACACATCACTTCTGTAAAGTAGACCTGAAGTGGGTCCAAGGCTTTGGGTCACTCTCTACTGCTTTCCCAGGCCACAAACAGGGACCTGGATGAGCAGCTGGGATACAAACTGATGCTCATATGGGATGCTAGTGCTTGCGGGCAGAGGGTTAGCTAATTGAGTCATCATCCAAGGTCCCCAAACCCTTTATACAGGTAAGAAATAACTGAATCCATATCTCATAAATACTGTGCTATATCCAATAACATTGTTTCCAAAAGGAATGTGACTACAATTAATGTTTACTAAGTTCAAAAAAATGCACAAGAACCCCAGCAACAATCACAAATGACAGATTGGGGTGGTAAACAAAGCTCAGGAAGGTGAAGCAGTTCCACCCCTGAGCATTAAGTCAGAGGGGGGAAAAAACCACTAAGCCAAAGAAATATGGGCTACCTCCACAACGAGTGTATGGGAGAGGCCAAATCTGAATCCAATTTTTATTCTAAATCCTTGCTGGGATCTTATTTATAGACCCTGATCTTTTCCCCTAAAATTTCTACCAATTGAAGGTGTCCTTGTTAAAGGACTTACATGCAGCATACTGAATCTTTGCCCTAGGCCAGAATATATAGAAGAACACTTGAGTTTTTTACTTATTAAAGCATTTGTTTATGATAGTTTTATTTGAAAGGTAGAGAGAGAGAGGACAATATGAACCTGGAAGAATAAGGATAGAGAGAGAAAGATCAATCTTCCAGGCACTGGTTCATTCCCCAAATATCTGCAATGGCCAGAGCTAGGCCAGGGTCAAGCCAGGGGCCCAGAACTATATCCATATGTACCATGCAGATTTTAGGAACCCAGGTAATTTGGTTATCATCTTCGCTTGCTGGAATCTGGAAACAGATGCACAACAGAAACTTAAAGCTTGGCACTCCAATATGGGGTGCAGGCAATTTAATCACAATACTAAACACCTGCCCCTAAACTCATCTCTTGCTGTGCTGCTTCCTGCTTTGGAGAAGAAGAAGAAGGGTCAAAATAAAGCAGAAGCCTCAGCAGTTTCTTCTGTAGCTGGTAATTATTGTGGTATGTGAAGAAAGCAGAAACAACATACTATTTTCCTCTGAAGCAGGGCCTCTTTCCCTGGGGGCTGCTGTTTCAACAAGTGCAGAAGAATGAAATGCAGGAATACAAAACTTTTCCCCCTGGTAACCTGCAATAAGGCCCTTTTAAAGGCAACAGATCATAATTCTGATTAGGGCTGGAAAGGTAAGTGCATATTAAGCGTCATGCCAAGGATCCAGAAATGTACAAATGAGGAAAGCTCTGTGGGAGGGAGGCTGCTGGAATTAGGGGAAAAATGTAGTCTTTGGAAGACAGAATATGTCAAGTAGCTCCACTACCAATTAGTTATGTAACGCTTGGCAAATTGTAAGCCTCTTAGAACAGATAAGTATGTGGCAAGCAATGACACTGCTTTAATATACCATTCAAAGTCTGCATTGGCCCTTCTCAAATGGTGATTCTGGGACAATCAGTGTCTGTTAAAATTCAAAATTTAGGCATTCTACATCTAAAGAAATGTAACAGGGAGTGGAGGGAGTGTCATGTGGAGCAGTAGTATAAGCCACTGCTTAGAATACCCCTTCCATGTCAGAGGGCTGATTTGGATCCTGGCTTTTCCATTTTCAATCCAGCTTCCTGCAAATGTGTCTGGTAGGCAGCAGAAGATGGCCCGAGTATTTGAGTCCCTGCCACTCAGATGGGAGAACTGGATTGGCTGAATTCCAAGCTCTTTTGGCCTGACCAACCCCAATTTCTTTGGCCATCTGAGGAGTGAATCAATGGATAGAGGATTTGTTCCTCTGATTTTCACTTCCATTCTTCCATTTGCTACTTGAAGTAAATACATCTTTTTATTTAAATAAAATCATGGCTGTGGTTTGGGAATCAGCCATGTCTGTAGGCATTCTGGGTTATAGGCTTTATATTTAACTTTTTAAAAAATATTTATTTGAAAGGGAGATTTTACAGAGAAAGAATGAGAGACAGAAAGGGAGATCTTTCACCTGCTGGTTCATTCCTTAAATGGCTGCGATGGTTGGAGCTGAACCAATCTGAAGTCAGGAGCCCCTGTCAGGTCTCCCATGTAGGTGCAGGGGTTCAAAGACCTGAGCCATCCACCACTGCTTCCCTAAACCATAAACAGGGAACTGGATTGGGAATGGAGCAGCTGGGACATGAATTGGTATCCATATGTGATGCTGGTGCCACAGGTGGAGACTTAGCCTGCTATGGCACCATGCTAGCTCCTACATTTAGGTTTAAGAATCGCTGATCTATGTAACAGGGACAATTACATGTGATCTGTCATACAAGAACTAAGATTAATTAATTCAATGGGGGAAATTGTGTTTAGACACCCGAGGCAAATGACATTGCATGTTTTGACTGCTGTTAACTCACTTTCTTTAGACTACAGGAAAGGGAATTTACATGAAAGGAAAAGGGCACTCACATTAAATGCTTAGGTGGCATTCCAAAACAACAGAATCTCCCTTGGCCTCTGTTGCTTCCCTCCTTATTTATAAATGGCTTAAGAATTAATTCCCTGGATTTTCCAAAGATATAAACATTGTTGTCAATTAATATTTTTTGGAATGTAGTATGAGCCAGGCACTGGTAATATTACAGCTATGATTAAGACAATGTTTCTACCTTCAGTAAGTTTACATTCCAGTGGAGGGGACAGTCAGTAAGTAACTTAAAAAAAATGAGATTGAAAATTTATTCATTTATTCATTGATACATGGACTCAAATACTGTTTTAAACAAATATCGAATTATATTCCGATGAATATAAAAATTCACATAATTATAAGTCAATAAATGCATGGCAGTACCAAGAAATGCATAGTGCTAAGGGATCATGTGTCTGATATAGGATATTATCACAGGAGAACTAATACAGGAATGAATTTCGTGGAAAGTAATATTTGACTTGTGAATTGGAAAGTTAGCAAGCCAGTTAAGAGGCTAGAGGTGAAAGTAGGAAAAGAAACAGTTGTTGAAGAGCACTTTGGGAAGGCAAAATCACACATTGAATGTGCATGGGTGTATGTAAAGATGTCACAATGGTTGCTGCTGATACACAGGAAGAAAATGGCACAGGATGAGGATGGAGAGAAAGAGGATCTGAAGATAATACAGTCCCAGAAGAATAAGATAAAGAGTTTGGACTTCATTCTGAGAGCAATGGAGAAACCACTGAAGTGGTTTCTATTCAGGGAAGTGTCAGAACGCAGATTCCACATATAATACCTAGGGGAAAAAAACTGATACAGCAAATGATAAGGGGCAATGAGACACGATGCAGAGCTATCTGTGCTGTAGAGCCAAATGTGAGTTGCTAGGAGTTTCGATGATACCAGGGAAGATAGACAAAATCTGGACCTGATAACTGAGACAGTAGTATTTGAATAGGTATTTCATTCAGAGTGGAGGAAAACCTGAGTCTGAGTGGACTGGAAAGTTTAGAATGAACATGGTCAGTTGGCAAAATAGAGCATTATGGAACTATTTTTTCCTGTCATAGAAATGTCTATATTTGTTCCTGATATTTTAATGTTGGAACAATCTAATGAAAAGAAGAATTTGGAAATTCATTTTGTGGGATGGAAGAATAAGTCAGAGAGAAAATACCAGGATCACAATCAAAGGAGTCAACAGCGAATAGAGTTAGTAATGGCTTAAATATTATGTTTTACAAATGACCAAAATTATAGGTGTCACTCAATCCAGAAGTTAGAAGATTCTGAGACCTTCCCATACCACACAAGTATAGGTCTTGAAATGAAAATCACTTGAGAGTCATGAGACATATCCTCTATTTAAAGTGTTCACCATTGTGGCTTTCACAATCAGCATAGAGCATGGAAAATAGTAGAGTCTTATGAAATATGGTACTATTAAGTCCAGCCCCAGATATTATATTAAATCCCATGTGTAAGATACCTGAAAGTATAAAGGGCTTAGATTTCCTGAGAACACAATTAGTGGATCAGGGATAGTATTTATCACTTGTTATCATTTTGGCTCAAAATTTCTGTCAATCTTTTTTCAAAACATGCGAATTTTATTTTATTTCATTTTTGCAATTTAAGACTTGACTTTATAAAACATTAAAAAAATTTTTAAGAGTTTTGCATCACAGGAAATGAAACAGCAATGATACTCATTGCTTCATGGGTTCAACTTACATAAATTAAAATAATTAGAAATCTTTTTCGATACAGAACTATACGATGACATAAATGATAAGAGGATCCAATAAAGCAACATTTTCATTGCTTTGGAATTATTTGTTACTTTCAGGATCTAAACAAGGAATCTGAACATTCAGACTTCTTTTTCTGTATTTTATATTAATGTATATTTTCCTATCTAGATTCTGAGTTAAGCTACTTGACCCAAATGTCTGATTTATGTAGGTATTTCGTTTCGTAACAGATTTTTCTATCTGCAATTACTACTTTGAAAAGAATAGACATTACAATGCTGATGAAATCTGCTGTTTCCTTTTTCATGATGTGCAATTAATGTTAACCCTATGGTAAGACAAACACCCCCAAGCGGGACAGTTATACACAGCTCAGTAAAGTATAAAGTTGCTTTTGTTAATCTAAAACTTAACCAATAAAATCAAACTTATCAACTACAGTTCATCAGTCATTGACAGGAATTTTGTAGGCCACCATGCTATTTACTTTGTGGATAGTTGTAGTAAATGAAGAGAGACGGACTTCTTCAGAATTGGTAAGAGCCTGTGGTCCAGACTCTTCCCATTTTTCAGGAACAAACAAATCTTTGTATAAATCAGTATATCAAACTTCCAGTAGTGGCAGCAATGTCACCGTAGCTGTAATCTGTCTGATCACTGACCGAATTTCGTCCTGGATAACTTTCTGAGACTTTTCTCTGGGAGCACTATCTTCTTTTGCAGTCTTGTTGCATTCGATATCAAATTGCCATCTTTCCAGGACCTCAGCACTTTCAGTATTTGAGATGACTACCACCAGTTTCTGAACTGAGCATCTGTACAACCATTCTTTCAGTTATTCCATCACATTATTCAGGTATTTTATGAGCTCGAGATCAGTAGTTGCAAGCCAGGTGAGTCCATATTTCTGCACCCGAGTGAAGGTTTCAGATGGATAAATGCCATGCTGATAAAATGCTGTTGATGCCAAATGAGAAGAACTTAGCCAGGATCTCTGCACTCCCGCACAGGGTGATGCCCTGCTCCCTGGCTGTCTGTCATGCCATGGCCCACAGGTGCAGGCACACGCTTGGGCTCCACCGACCGAGTCGCCAGTGACCTCCTTGGCACTTCCTGCCACCCGTTTCAAATGTCAGAATTTCTGTCAATTTTTTTTATTGCTAATATAATAAACTTCTAAACCCTTGCAGGTTTAAGCTGTATTACTGTCCTCCAGGTCATGAGTCTGAAATGCATTAGACTAGACTGAAATTTTGTTGGCAAGGTGGTTTTCCTCTCTTGCTTTTAAACGAAGATTTATTTTCTGTTTATTAGAAAGTCAGATTTACAGAGAGAAGGAGAAACAGAGAAAATCTTCAGTTTGCTGGGTTACTCCCCAAGTGACTGAAATGGCTGGAGATGAGCCAATCCGAAACCAGGGACCCAGAGTTTCTTCTGGCTTTCCCACCTGGGTCCCAAGGCTTTGGGCCATCCTCTACTGCTTTCCCAGGGCACAATCAGGGAGCTGGATGGGTAATAGAGTAACTAGGATACAAACCTTTGCCCATATGGGATCCCAGAGCGTGCAAGGCAAGGATTTGCCATTGATCCATCATGCTGGACCCCATTCTCTTGCTTTTTTCTAGCTTCTAGAAACTACCCACATTTCTTGTCTTGCACCTCCATCTGCAAAGCCAGTACCATCAGAGTAAATCTTTCTCATCCTACTTTGTTCTGACAGATTTTTCAGCATCTACTAATAAGCGCCTTTGTGATTACATTGTACCTATCTGATTAGTTCAATATAATTGTCCCATCTCAAAGTGAGATGATAGGCTACCTTTTTTTTTCCTATCTTAATCATCTGTTGAAACATAGCATATCCAGAGGTGTTTGAAATTAAGAAGTGGAGGTATTTAGGAAGGGGGGGCATTAGTATGTCTACTACAAGCTTCCATCCATAAATCTGGAAAATATATTACTGTTCCTTGTTTCAATCCTATAACATATAAAGTAGCTAACACATATATTGAGTGTGTAGTAGAATATTTTTGATAACAAACTCTCAGAACAAATGATTAACTAGACAAAGTATCATATAAAACAATAATATGGTGCTTAAATATTTTATTTTAACCCAAAACATACAAATGTACATTCACTCAGCAAAGTGTGATGTACCATAAGGCCATAGCCTTTTCTTTTTATGTAGATCCTCTGGATGGAATCTCACAGACTCTTTTTTTGTAATAACTACATTCCTTAATGCCTCCTATTTGGTTTCTAATTTTAGCTTTGTTTTATTTATAATAATATAATAGTTTTTAAAAGTGAAATTTGTCAAATCTTTTCAAAGATGAACATAGCTTTTATATAAACAGTACCTTTCTTTTTATAATCATATTTCACAAATGTACATTAGATTGATTAATTAAAATTAAAAGTGCAACAGACAGAAATGGATTTGGCAGTAGCTCAACTGATGCTTAGTGATTGTTCAACACAATATGTGGAAGCAGAAGTAAAAAGGTCCACCAGGTGTAACTTAAATGTCTGTGAGCTTCTAGTATGCTCTGTGCATTGATCAGAATGTAATTTTAGTAGGAAGGGAAAGCATCAGGTTAAACCATGAAGTCTTTAAAGAGGAAATCCACAAGGAGAACTTCCAATATATTTGAGAGTTTATTAAAAAAGCAGTATAATCTATAGACACCATAGTCTCAATTCACTGCTGTTATTGGCTTCTTGTCAAGCATCCCCCAAATGAGCACCATTGCATATTGATTATTGGGTGCCTAGCATAGTGCCAAGCACTTCATAAATGTTAATTTATAACAACAATCATATGAGGTCGGATGTATTCTGTCCCTTTTACAGATCATTAAGACTAAGAGTTTTTAAACTATTATCTGAGAGTCATTTTACACCAGAACCATGACAGCAGGAAGGCAGTGCAAAGACATGGCAAGACCCTGGATCCTTGATGAATTAGCAACAAACCTCCGTCTCTCATGTTAGATGACAAACTAAACTTCTTTAGTAGAGGAGTTGAGAAAAAAGAGTTAAGAAGCTTGCCAAGGGGGGGTGGGGAATCCCAGTGCCTATAAAACTGTATCACATAATACAATGTTAATAACAATTACAATTAAAACAAATAAATAAAACTTAAAAAAAAAAAGCTTACCAAAAGGCATGGGCCAGAAGAGGTTCAGGATGGGCATTGTAGAGCCCATATTTTATTACTGTAACTATGTTTTCAGCTGCCAGGCAATTCAGGAATCATTGCAGGGAGCACCACACTGCTAGTTTTCTCCTTGGTTCCTCTCCATGATCCAATGGTGAATCATTTTAAAGGCAGGGGCCACAAAATCTACATCAATGCTGCTAGCCAACTGTCTTCCCTCCCATTTCCCCCTATCTCCTCACATGGTAAATGCATAGTTTTCTTGCCCTTGAGAGAAACCAGCAAGATGACCCATGCCAAAACAGACACTGTTTGAACTTGTTGAGGTTCTTCAGCAGCAGCACCTACACTTTCTATTTGTTCGTTTCTTGCTGCAACTTCCTTACAATTTTGTCCCTATTTATCGATCCTGTATATTTAGCTGTCATTCCTGAAGGCTTGAGGGCAACTATTGTTCTCTCTTGGTTTCCAGCATTGCAGAGGCCACTCACCTTATGTCTCCAGCAATCATTGCAAATAATCTGCTTTTCAGTCTTCTGTGGAAGTATGGGGAAAGAAAACATCGGAACTCAGCATCCTTGCTGAGACTGAGTCCACTGACCTTTAGAATTCAGAGATTAGATGGAGCCTCACTGAATGTGAGAGCCAGCCAGCTGAGTGAATCAGCTGCTGCAGGTTGTACAACAGGCAAAAATAGACCATCAAAGCAAACCGTGCCAAGAAAAAGGCAGGCGCAATCAGAAGCCTGAAGTCCTTGGAGACCTCCAGCTAGACGGATCACAAAGAGTTAAACATACTGTCAGTGCAGGCTGGCTAAATACCAGAGGAGGAAAAGCAGAGAGCAGATGGCACCTTCTACCTGTAAGATGTCAGAGGCCAGATTTAGTTTAGTGCAAGTGTGTTGAAAGTTAGAGGTACAAACTTTCCATGGAAACTGACACCCGAGGAAAGTTCACAGGCTGTATTAGAGATAGCAGCTTGTAACGCTTCAGGCTGATGGTCAATCTAAAATTCTACCCAGATTAGGTTGGTCAGGATGAGGCAGGCATAAGTGGGTCACTGAATGAACTCCACAAATGTGTCAAGCGAAAGACTAACAGAAAGCCAGCCTGGACTTGTCCGTGTCTATGTGAGTGTTAGAGTCAGCAACAAGCATGTTGCCAGATTTCAGGGATTTTTTTTTTCTTTTATAAAATATTTATTTATTTTTATTGGAAAGGCAGATTTCTAGAGAAGGAGAGACAGAGGGAAGGATCTTCTGTGGTTCACTCCCCAAATGGTTACAACAGCTAGAGCTGAGCCAATCCAAAGCTGGGAGCCTCCTATGCATCTCCCAGGTGGATGTAGGGTCCCAAGACTTTGGACCATCTTCCATTTCTTTCCCAGGCCATAAGCAGGGAGCTGGATGGGAAGTGGAGCTGCCAGGACATGAACTGGCACCCATATGTAACGCCATTACCACAGGCAGAAGGTTAGCATGCAATATCAGCTTGTATGCTATCATACTTTTAATGATCTGTGATTACTTTAAGATTTGCTGTATATGGGTAAATGTTCATTTTCCCAGTTGATTATTGCATGTTGTTGTGTTATTGTCATTAAACTAACCTCTTTGGTCTTACTTCTTACTTGATGAATTATTAAGACTTTTACTGTAATGTAAATTTAAAATATGTTATCGTGAAAGCTTAAGAAAGATGGAAATGGAGAAGAAAGGATAGTGGAAGGGAAAAAAGGGAAGGGAGGGTGAAAAGGAACACCATAATGTTCTTAGAATTGAGTCTACAAACCATATTGAGTCTGTTAAACTAATTATTTAAAACTAATAATTTTAAAATAAGAAAATCTATTTTCTTTAAAAATGGAGCAAGAACAAAGGAATTTGATCCTTTGTTTTTTTCAGTAGAGGAAACTTCACCTATTGTTTATGTCCAAGCAGGTTTAAGGCTATTTTTTTTTTTTAGATTTTATTTATTTTTATTGGAAAGTCAAATATACAGAGAGGAGGAGAGATAGAGAGAAAGATCTTCCATCTGCCGACTCACTCCCCAAGTGGGCACAACGGCTGGAGCTTTGCCTATCCAAAGCTTGGAGACAGGATTTTTTTTCTGGGCCACCCACGTGGGTGCAGGGTCCCAAAGCTTTAGACCATCCTCAACTGCTTTTCCAGGCCACAAGCAGGGAGCTGGAAGGGAAGTGGAGCAGCTGAGATACGAACCAGCGCCCATATGGGATCCTGGCACATGCAAGGCAAGGACTTTAGCCACTGGCTATCTTGCAGGGCCCAGGTAGTAAGACTATGAAGGAGGCAAATAGGCCAATTCCTAATGACATAACAGAAAAGAATTCAGGGAGACAAACAGAAGAGGGGCTTTGAAGTCATGAGAGCTATGTTTGGGTTTGCATTTCATCACTGTCCCAATTTTTTGTTTGACTTGAGTTTGAGGTTTCCCATTTGTAAATGTGAAGTTATCTTTACCTTACCTACCTGTGGCAGATTGCATTATGGCCCCTATTTTTTTTGTCCTTCCTATTTGTGTGAACTGACTATCAACTGACTATCCACCCCATCCCCCACCCCCACCAGAAAGGTGGCATATATATCCCATTTGTTGCTGTTGGGTTTGATCTTGTAATTTGCTTTGGCAAATCGCATAGTGTGGAAGTAGCAGTAAAGCCAGTTATAAGCCTAGGTCTTAAGAGTCATACTATGTCTGTTTTAGCATGTCAGGCATAACCATGTAAAGGATATGCTCAGGTGGGCCCACTGGTCCTAGGAGGCGAGTGGAGAACAAGTGAATCTGCCACTCCCATCCTTGATCAGGGAACCCCTGTGCTCACCATGGACCCATGACTGAGCTCAGTCTGGATTGGCCAATGTCCAATAAAACCTGGATTTCCTTGAAAGGGTCCCCTTTGTCACAGGAGAACTAAGAATGTTAAGTCCCAAGATTCCATGCCAGTGACCTCATCCTGAAGCTATTGCTGCCCATAGGTTCCTGCTTGGGATTTGAGAAAGGATGACACAAAGCCAAGAGCATAAAGACAACAGAAAAAAGGATGTCTTAATGAGGAGACTTTCAGACCTCCTTAGCACAATGGGATGCCAAAAGCTCTTCACTCTGTTTCTTCAAATGCTTGCTCTCTTCATTAAATTAGTCATAAAATTCGTCAGTATCGGTGGAGTCTGTGGCTGTGGCTGACAAGTTTGCTGGGCAATAATTCTGTCAGCTCTCTTTTCCAAGCAACTGTCTCGGAGAGCTGCAAAAGCTAAACACAGGAAAACCACACCAGCCACAGGCCTCATTAACCAATAACCCCCTTGATGGAAAGCAGGATCTCACACGGTTGTTTCTGGTATAGAACTCCCCAAGGGAGGGGGACAGTGGTACTTAAAGTCCCATTGGACTGACTCAAGATGCTCCTGTCCTTTGTAATTTACTTCAGAGTTTGGATCATGCTGGTATTTCTACCGATCAGATGCATATTAGAAGGGATATTTAGAAGATCTTGGCAAGAAGAGTGTAAGTAAATGTAACCGCACAGGCAGGGATATTTTGAGAAATAATGTTAACTGGACCCAAGTAGAACAGAGAGTAAATTATTTAGACTCTTAAGGATTCAGCGCCGACTCAGCTATTTAAGGGAGGGAAGGATGACCAGCTGCTGCTCCAGCTATGAGTGTCCAACTTATGTGTCACACACCAAGCCTTGGACCGTGGCCAAAATTATGAATCACAACCAGGAAGTTCCCCCTTGAACGTCTGGAAAGGGGGAAACTCAAGCATTTTCGTTATTGGCAGTGGAGATTGCTAGATCTCACCTCCCACAACTAGCCAAAAGGCAACTTTCTCCTTTACCAAGGGTAAGTAGCAAGAGAACCATTTTATGTCCACTCTGATTCTCTTGTGAAATCCACTTAATGCCCATAGACCTATATGGATATATTCCCTATATTATCCAGCTGCCTTCAAATATACCAAAGAACACCAAAATCTAACTAACCTGCTCTTTAAATAACAGCATTTTAAAATATTCCTGGGGGCAGTGTTGTGGCATAGAAGTTAATCCATCAGCTGAATCTTTGGCATCCCATATGGGTGCCGGTTTGAGAACCACGTGTTCCACTTGCAATTCAGCTCCTTAATAATGGTCTGAGAACACAACAGAAGATGGCCCAAGTACTTGGACCCCTGAACACATGGGAGACTCAGAAGACATTTTTGGCTTCAGACTGGCCCAACTTCAGCCACTGTGGCCATTTGGGGAGTGATTCAGCAGATGTAAAATTCTTTCTATATCCCTTCCCCATCCCTCTCTTTTTGTACTCTGCCAGTCAAACAATTGTTTGTTTGGTTTTTTTTTTTTTTTTAATGCAGTGAGTTAAGAAGTCACTTATCCTACTAGGACTGGAGGTGAACTGAGTAAGGCAGGCTCATGGGTCCACTGGTATGCACGAAAGCTGGCATTGGGAGAGGTTCTGATGGAGGAGCCTGGGCAACTCCTCTGGCAGGACACAGTCCCTGCAGGTAACCGCAAGAAGCGTGATAGGAAACAGCCCAGAACAGGCCATGGAAAGGTACCCATTGGCACACATTTGGCACGAGTTGGGGCAGACCAGACTGAATCAGCTCACATCACCAATTGGCACATCTGAGCACCAGAACAGAGTGTGGGTTGAGCCAGGTTTGGTCGTGACAAAAACCAGCGCACAATATGGAATGCCAAGGTGAGGTGACCCGTACCAGATGTGGCCGCAGCGCCCAACAGCACAGTGAGAACCAGAGAGGGAGGGGTGGAGCCGACAGGTGGAATGTGGAGGGCTCCCCTGCTGGACCGCTACTCCCACTGGAGAGCATGGGTAGGGATGGGAGCAGACCAGGACAGGCAGGGCTACAACACCTGTGGGCCTCATGTGAACTAGATCAGGGAAAAACCAGCTTGGGCTGACTGTTCCTACTGGTGCAAGCAAAAACTAGAGTGGGTGAGGGTTGGTTGGGCTTTGCTGCAGCATCAGCTGACAGGGGCTGGCACGGAGGCTAAATCTGTCAAGTTTAATTCCAGAACCACCTGGAGAGTGCAAAATCGGGGAATGGCCTAGAAGGGAAATAGTGGGCTCCTCCCTCCTGGATTACCACTCCCATTGGAGAGCACGGAAATCAGGACTGGGGCAGGGGTGGCTAGACAGAAAGGCACCCAACAGCATGTGTGTGGGCTGGATAGTGGAGCTGGTTAGATGGAACTAGGCTTCAATGCCCATTGACATGTATGAGAGCTGAATGGGATGTGGCGCAGACTGGACTAGTCTGCTGCACATACTGGCAAGCACAGGAACCAGAGCAGGGGGCGGGCCTGGTGGGGGTTATTGGGGGTCGCCCCAACCGGCTAGGCTGCAGCTCCCACTGGCTTATGTGAGTCCCGAGCGTGTGGTGGGCAGAATCAGGCTGGACTGCAACAACCATTGGTTCCAGTGGAAGACAGGGCTGGAAACAGAACTGACCCAGCAATTGCAACCACCAGCTGATTGGGACAATGGTCTGTGCTGTACCCTGTACTTCCAAGTATACACAAGAATCTGGTCTGGGATCAACTCAGACAAAGTTTCTTTTGGGACCTCCCCAATCGAACTGCCGGACTGCCATGGAGTACAAGTGCCAGAGCCGAGCCTCCTCAGAGGCTCAGACGGAGCAGTGGAGAGTATAACCAGCTGCACATGGAGGATATGGCAGTTCATCAGAACCTGCAGAGGACACCTGGCATCACAACAGAGGACAGAACAAATCAATCAACTACCCCAGCCATATGTTGCAGTGAAAAACTGGACAAACGGAGACTCTAAGGTAGACTATGTCAATCAGTGGATTCTGCAGCAACTTCATCGTGCTTGGAATGATGAGATTGGCAGCAACTCATAACTGTTGAACTATCAAAACCACTTGAGCAAGACCCTCGGAGCATGCCCCATATCAGGGGCCTGGGATGGGTGGGAGACTGGGTGGGGCTTCTCCCTTTATCTCCCCCTTCACCCCAGATACAGGAAAAAAAAAAGCAATGTGGATAAAAATGGTCTTACCCACTTTCCTGTAGCCCTTGAGCTTTTTTGCCCTAATTAATTATGTAAAGAATGTAAAAAATAAAGAAAAATGGGGAAAAAAAGTCACTTGTCATGCTAACATCACATATTGGAGTTTTAGTTTGAGTCCTGGCTACTCTGCTTCAGATCCAGCTGTTAATGTGCCTGGGAAGACAGCAGAAGTTGGTTGAAGTATCCAGCCCCCTGCTACCCATGTGCCAGACAAGGATGGAGTTCCTAACCGTTGGCTTTGGCCTGGTCTAACCTTGATTTTTATGGCCATTTAGAGAGTAAACCAGCAGATGCTGTCTCTCTCTCTCTCACTGTTTCTTATGAATAAATCTTGAATGTTTCTAGGTGATTCCAAGGTTAAGAACCATTTCAGATGGTCTCTATGATGTCCTGTAATATTTTCTCCATGCCTGTTTGCATCCCACATTTTATTGCTCACCTCCAAATGTTTATTCCCTTAATTAAAATTTTTAATGACATATACATGCATATTCCTATTTGTGTGTGTGTGTAAATGCAGTGGGATATAGCATGTTTAAATATCATTTTTTACATGTGGAACTAGTTTTCTCTTGCTGCATGACAAATTTCCACGAACAGCAGCTGGAACTTAGCAGCTTAAAACAACACACATTTATTAAGTCACAGTTTCCATAAGCCAGGAGTCTGGGCATGTTTTAGCGAGACAGCTAAGGAACTGTCATGGTTTTAAAATGTAGGTTTTACTATTTATTAGGCAGGGTGAGGCCAGAAGATCAAGAGAAGATTGTCATTGAAAAGACAGTTTCGTATAGCTCCCAAAAGGAAGGGGCTCCCCACCCCAACCAGGGCCACACAGGGAAGCAGCAGGGGCCGTGTGGAGACAGGAGGCGAGAGCATGGGGTGGAATTTAAGGAGTTTTTCCTGGGGTTTCAGTGGGAAAGACAAGGCATGGCAGGATGAACATTTTTGGGATTTGCTGATTTCAACTTAATCAGAGTAGAAGGGTTGTCCACATTTCTCTGGTGCCTAGCTCTTGAATGATTAACACGGGGATATACTATCTCGTGGCATGTAAGCACCTGATAAGAGGAATATTTTCAGGGTATGGGTTTTGCCTTAGTTGGTTTGTAAAGAGATGTCATGGTCCTGGGAGAGTTATTTGCTATCTCTATGACTTGGCTAGCCTTGGGGAGTCTCTGTCAAGTCAGCTATACTGCAGACTTGAGAGCATTAGGAATCTAGAAAACAGTTAATACAGTTAATAACTGTTAATAACTGCAATCACAGCATCAGACAGGGATGCACGCTAGCTAATTGGTTATTGGCAAAATCCAGTTACTTGTGGTTTTAGGCTGTGGCCTGTTTTCTTGTGGATTTCCTTTTGGGGGATGGTGTGAGCTCCTAGACAGGTCCTAGGCTCACGATCTTCTCACAATGTGCAGTTTTCTTCAAAGCTATCTGTAAATCCTTGCACAACATAAGCATGGGAGTAACTATCTCAACAACTTCGCTGTATCATGTAACTTAACCAGGGGAACACTATCCCATTATAGTCTCAGATCTTAAGAGGAGAGGATTATACAAGGATGTTTAGGCAGAAAATGAGAATTTTACAAATCTACTATCTACTATATGGATGCATTTATATAACTAACTATATATAATGAAAATATACACCCGCATATATCCTCCCCATGATCTATAACATGTGTGCTTTACAGATTAAAAATAAATTCCATCAGAAAAAAATGCCATCCAGAAGCTCCTTAGGTGTTACCATTAATCACCTCTATTGAAGAAGGAAGAACAAAGGAAGAATCTTTTTTTTTTTTAACAGAGCTAAGCATAAATAGGTTCTCAAAAACATAATCCCAACTACGTTCAAGGAATTATCTCCAAGTATCTCTTTAAAGTGATCCCACCTTCACATTGTACTTTGATCAGTATTTATTCTGCGCTTTCCTACCAGTATAAACATAATCATTTCACCCCACACCCTCAACTTTTGTCAAAATCCCATTCATCCCTCAAGATCCACTACAGTTGCTGCTAAGAAGTCATTCCTGACTCTACCAACCCTGAGGTATTTCCTCCTGCCTTTGAAATTCCTGAGCATAGGGGTTAATCTGCCGTAATCTAGGTTACTCCTGCTCTTGTCACTTTCAAGCTGGGTAATACAGGAGTAGATTGCTTAATCTGTATTAATCAGGATCACTACTCAAAAGAGATAAGGCAGTTTAGTAAAAAGGGAATGTAGTTAATAATCTGAGGGTAAGTGGCAGACTGAAAACATTGGAATTGAAATCTCCTAGACTGAAATCCAAGGAAACCACATGTATCTTCAGGAGGAAACCAATTGTGTGGGACTGAGAATGGGATGGGGAAACAAATGAGTGGCACTTTGAAGTTCAAACTCAAGACATAACCTTTGCCTTGGAAAATTCCCCAGCTAAAGTCACAAATGTGAAACAGGAAGCAAGCGCTCAATGAAACCAGACAGTTCCAACAGTGATGCCTCCTAGGCCATTTTTCCTAAATAGAGTGCTCCTCTTAATTAGGTCTCTTTGTAGCAATGCATGAATAGCAATGTAGCAAAGTAAATTGCAAGTGGGAAGATTGTAGTTGTGCTTTCGTGACAATCGAATTTATCCAAGAAGTAATTATCATCCTCTATTTAGGCCAGTCAGATTATTTAGGCTCCCTGGGAAGATAAGATTAGGCCTTGACATCTCCCCTCTCCCACCAACTGACATAATAAATTGACATTTAGCTCTAAAACTAGATGTACACTCCTCGGCTCTGGATTACAATTCACGAATACTCACTTTTTTTTACTGAACCACATCTCTGAAACATGTTATGTTCAAACAAATACTAATAAGTTCTAATCTTTATATAACACCTACTGTGGCCTGATACTTTGTATGCATGAGATCAATGAATCCTCACAACAGTTTCACCAACTATGTGGCTGTCCAGCCACTGCTTTCTTTCAGCTTGGGGGGTAACTTAGGAGCTGAGCACATGGCTGAGGATACCCAAAAGCAATGCCTTCCTGCTCCTCAGTGAACTGACTCTTCCAAAGTCAAAAGGAGACTCTGATATGCTTAAATTTTCAGATTGAGAGACAGGGAAAGGGAGGAATGGAAAAAGGGAGAGAGAGAAAGAAAGAGAGCGAGCGAGCAAGTAATGCCACCTGTTGATTTTCTCTTCAAATGCCTGAAATATCTAGAACTAGGCCAGGTCAAAGGTGGGAGTCAGGAGCCCAAGCCTGGTCTCCCTCATGTGTGGTAGGAACCCAATTACTTTACGCATCTTCACCGTCTCCCTGGGTCTACATCAACAGGAAGCCAAAAGTCAGCAGCCAGGAGAACTAGGAGTTGAACTCAGGAACTATATGAGAAGGCATTCCAACATCTACATCTGCAGCTTAACTATTAAGACAAACACCTACCCCTGTGTTGATAGTTTGGCAAATGTCTGCTGCTGTGCTCATAGGTGCCACAGAGAGTGGACTACTGGAATCAGCAAACTAAGGATTTCAGCTTCAAAGTGTGTATCCTAAAAGAAATTTTCTTATGGTTCTATAGGTTTTGCTGTCTCATCTATATTAAGAGGACTAGACTAGATATACGACTCAGAAAAATGTTTAACATTATGGGACTTCTGTCTGAAGAACATCTCGCATCAGCTCAAAGCAGTGGCAGTGGTTCAAAGAGGTGGGTGCAAGAAGCTCATAGACAGGCTGTGCAACTGCTGAATCTTAGGATCCTTGGTGGGGCAGGTTTGAAAATACAGTTAGCTTTGATATTTTCTGCTGTAACAATGGTATTTCATTAGCTGGAGATTTTATTTTTATGCATTTTAAGCTTTTTTTTTCATTCTTCAAGCTGAAGATAGAACATTTTTTCAAGGCGGGACTATGTCATCCTGGTTTTACACTTTTGTTCCCATACTAAGCTCATTTTGGACACTTACAAGATTGCAGTAAGTACTTGTGTCTGTATGTGTACTTGTGTAGTATGTGTCTTTCAATTCAAAGAGAATTTTTGCCCTGAGACTTTTGTACCTTGAAGTGAACAATCTATTTTTGCCATGGGGTTCCCTCTAAAGTTTTGGGAGGGAAGTGAGGCAATCATTGTATTATCTTTACTACCTAATGTTAATCATTGTAACATATGAAATCTTTGATTGCAAGGAAGATTGGGACATCGTGTTTTATAGATGGAGCCTTCAAGAAAGCCATTAGCATCTACCATGACAATGACATACAAAGAAACAAGAATGTATTAGACGTGGGCTTCCAAGGAAGACAAGGGCTTAGGAGGATGTTGAGGAAGGAAAATTGTGAATGTTGGATGCTAATTTGCTGTTGGAAAAGATGTTCAAGTAACGGAAGACAAAAAAAAAAAAAAAAAAAAAGCCACACCCGAGAAACCTGTGCCAGAAAGAAAAGCCCCAAATACAGAGGAAGAACTGTACCATGCTCAATAGATTTAGTGCTATATTTCTTGATTTACTGCTATTATTCTACTGCCCTGCTTGTCTTTAATCCATTTAATCATTTGAAAAGAGAGATACAAACATGTTAAGATGCCCTTCTATATACCAGTGGGTAGAACTCCCAATGCATTTTTTTTTTCTTAGAGCTCATAAAAAAATTCTTTTATCACTATTTGGATCCACATACTTCATAGATGTGGAGCAAATAAATTCGTATAATGTCATGTTTTCCAAATCAGTTAAAGGGGGAGGGTTCAGAAAGGCACTTAGCTGTGAATAACTACAATCTACAGCATTAATTGGAATTGACAATTCACACATTGAATCCAACATTTTTATAGTCATGATTAAAGATTAATAACTTAAAATGAATGGAACCAAGATCTAGTCTTTAGCTCTCATGAAGAACCAAGTTTTAAACATGCCTCCATGTCTAACAAAAGTTTGTGTGTTGTTTCACTTGAAAAACAACCTCTATTTTATCATCACTCAAATCCCATGTATTAATCATCAACTCTTTACTCTCAATTTTAGTCAGATAGCAAGATCTCACTGAAAACAAAATTGTACCTGAGAATCAAAATCTTATCAAGCCAAAAACCATCTGCTTTCCTAAGTGACCCAGTCTGTACATTCTAGGCCCACTAGGTGCCTAAAGGGAAATCAAAGCAGATAGCACACAGCAGATATTCAAGTGTGTTTACTGGAGACACATGTGCCGTCATAACCTCTGTTGCCAGGGTCACAGCAGGAGCAGCCAAGAGGAAAGGGTCTTCCCTGAGGTCACAATCTGGAGTCTAAATTATCACTGGAAGTTCCATTCCAAAGTTTGTCTCTAGGCTATTGGTTTGTTATACCAAACCCTTATGAATGCTGTACTTCAAAGTGCATTATTGCTTAGTGTAAATACTAATGATGACAGGTCACCCTAATCATAGAGAAGCAGTGTGATTACAGGAGGAGAGAGCTTTTATAGGGAAAGTGGAAATGTCACACTGCAGAGTCTGAGCAGAAGGTTGTTAAAGCAATCAAAGCCATTAGCAACTGGAAAGCTACCAGGCCTGACTTCCTACAGATTTTTTGGTCTGAGTTGCTCAAGACAGCACACAGAGCTAGTGCAAAAGGCTCTGCAGGAACACTCTGTAAGCCAGCTGTAACACTTGGTTTGTATGGCACCCTGAAAGTACTGCCAGTTTTTAGCAATAGGTTCTTGTCTGCAAAAACAAATCAACCACCTACCATCTTTTGTAAAGAATGTCATCCACTTTGGCATTATGAGAGCAAGAATATCCACAGAAATATTGAAAGGCTAAGCAAAATATCCGGTGAATTGTAATGACCAGGTGTTCTGAGATTTAGGAATGGTTCCAGGGCCATCCAAAAGAAAATATGGATAAGGGTTACGTGGGCTTTTAAGAAGCTAATGTCTATTAGGTGCTAAATTGTCTCTGTCAGAACTCTTTGAGGTTCCAAGGCATGCAGTGTGAAGGTCCCTGTACAAATTGGCTTTGGGTGATTGTGACTTTATTAGGAAATAAGGAAGGTGAGCTATTTCAAAATTAGGGCATAAACAATCTGAGTAGCTTTGGTTTCTTGGCTAAACTAAACATAGCCATGAGTTAAACAAAATGTTAAGTTTCACGTTTAGCTTGGTGTCATTGATTAGGGAACTGGAAAAGTGCTGGCAGGTTGTTTAGGATAAGCTCAAAAGTATGTGGAGGTGTGAGAGCTAAGATTCAAACCAAATTACCTATAATTTTAGCCTCTGATTACCAAGACTATGGAGGGGAAGCTTCATTTAGATTATTCTAAAGCCAGGGATCAAATGTTATGCAAATTGGATCAGGACCTCTTTTGTATTATGATAAGCTTCTGAATTTGGAGAAATGATAACTCTTTGTCTTCCTTGGCCAGCATTCCTATTCTGTACTGAATAGTAGAACTCAGTAAATATCAGCAGGCATCTAAAATGGGCACACACCATACTCAGAAAAATGACAACAATCCTTATCTCAATTTGATTTTTAGTTTTTATAGTCTCTCTAAATTAACAAGTAAGAGGAAACAAGTGATATTTGTCTTTCTGGTCATAGTTTCATCAACTTCATAGAAAATATCAGGATTGCATTTTTGCAATATTTTGTAATATTCTTCTGTGCATTAATACCACTTTTCCTTTATCTCATTAGTTGATGGACATCCAGTCTGTTGATTTCACTTTTAGATAATTATGATCCTGACACTAATGTTAGCACAAATGAGGTTATAAAATTTCTAACTATCTTTAAAAGGAATGACATGACCCTATTCTCTAGTATCTTATCCTGCTTTTGGGATGAAGATATGATGACTCAAGCTAGACCAGTCATTTTGGACTACAAATTGGAGGTCATGTGTTAAAAATGGTGAATTAGCAGGATAGAAAGATCCTATGTCCCTGATAATTAGAAAGTTACTATGCAAACCTTCAACTGCATACCTACACTTCTATATCACCTCAAGATGGAATTTTCTAGAAGTTTTGTTTGGACTTTTAAAATGTCTTTTATGTGTTGACATGTTCTTTCTTCCCTGCAGGTTCTTAAACAAAAGAAAAGCAAACAAAAGAAAAGCAGCTTAAAAGTCTTTCTCTACTTATCCTATCATTTGTGCTATTTCTAGATTAGTTTTGATTAGTTGAATTTCACCATTTACTGACATCTTTTGAATGTCTTATTTTCTTTTGGGTGACAGATGTAATCATTATCTTGTTGGTTGCTGGATAGATTGTGTTTCTGTAAATGTTGGTGGGCTTTGTTCTGGGATACAGTTAAATCAAGGCCTATCTTAAAACGTTATTATGCAGTCTGGAGTAGACTTGAATCTACAGCTAATTTGGCACTGTTATTGAGTACTCCACCTGATGCTCTGGGAATTATGAGATTTCCCATTCTAGCTGGTGGGACAGGTGCTATTTCCAGGCTTATGTAATCTGAGTATTTCTCCTTCCTTTCCTTTTGGTTGGTCCTTTCACTGGCCCGAGTTACTTGCCTTGCACATATGTTGACAACTACTTGGCTGAACATTAACAGGGGAATCTCTACAGATATTTGGAGTTTTAGTTTTCTCCCTTCCTCAGAACTCTGCCTGAAACGTTTATCTGCCACGGTCTCTCTGGATTCTCAGTCCCATCTTGTCATCCACTGGGTTCTGTCTCATTTCATCTCTGTTTCACCACCTGCAAACCCTCCCAGGGCAGTAAACTAGGCATTTATAGGGCTTCTATTGTGTGTTTCCTATCTTTCAGGGAATCACAGTTTGTTGTTGCCTGATGTCCACTGTCTGAAAAATCACTGTTTTCATTTTGTCTAAGTTTTCATTTGTTTCAGGCAGGGAGCAAATCTGGTCCCTGTTACTTCATCTTGGCCAGAAGTGGGAATTTTTATATCAGACAGAAATAAATAGGTGTATTGTTAAACCTACCATTATGTGGTATTTTCTATCATTTGTAGCCAAATCTAGAAAATGTAGAGCTGATCCTTGATTTATTTAGAATTTTTTTTTAAAAAATTATGCTTCTATTATTATCATTTTATGATACACTTCCATAAGCCCTGAGACTTCCCTTATCCTCCTCAGTTTCCTCCCCTCTCACTGAGTTCCCCTATGTTGTTACTGTAGTATAGTTCTTCATACACAGTCATATGTCCGTCATTGTAGGCATGGACAATGGCAGAAAGTCCAGCATCCTATTGTCAAGGCAAACTAAACAGTTTCATTGGGAGTCCATCTTTGTCTGGAATTAGAGATGCATACTGCACTGTATCCTCACATCTGGATATGATAGTCTCCATTACAGAGTTACAATGCATCCCCTTACATGAAAAGCCACAAAACAAAATCAACAACAGGAAGAAAAAAAAGAAATTAACAACACCATGAAGTTAAATAACATGCTACCGAATGACTAATGTGTCGCTGAAAAAAAATGAAGAACAAAATCAAGAACCTTCTTGAAGAAAATGTTGCTACTGTATGATCATCAGTCATTGGAGAATTTAATCAGAAGAAAGTGTTTTGAAGAGATGAAACTAACAACAACAAAAAAAATCCAAATCCATTAGA
This sequence comes from Ochotona curzoniae, assembly GCF_017591425.1. Lineage (NCBI taxonomy): Eukaryota > Metazoa > Chordata > Mammalia > Lagomorpha > Ochotonidae > Ochotona > Ochotona curzoniae. The sequence continues at coordinate 31,209,395 of NW_024467087.1, read as the reverse complement.
TATAGTTTCTGCTGATCTTCTTGGTGAAATGTGTCTCCTATAGGCAACAAATAGATGGGTTTTGTTTTTTAATCCAGTCTATTAATGTGTGATATTTGATTGATGAGTTTAAACTGTTTACATTTAGGGTTAATACAAATAGCTGGTAAGTTGATCCTGTCATTTTGGCAATGGGTTGTTCATTGATGTAGTCTTCTGTTGTTATTTTACTGGGATGTTCTTCACATTTGCGTTTGGTTTTGGTGGGCGCTATTCCTTTTCTCTGTCAAGAGAACATCTTGAAGTATCATTTGTAGGGCAGGTCTGGAAGAGGCATATTCTTTAACTTTTCTTTACTGTGAAAGAATTTTATTTCATTTTCAAAGACAAAGGAAACTGTTGCTGGGTATGTTATCCTGTGCAGTACTGGCCTGTAGCCTTAGCCGCTTTAAACAAAATGGTATGTGATACGGCAGACTAGGTTGTCAAATCCACCCTGTTCCCGCACTACTCGTCTGGGACCAGCTGCTCTGTCTCTGCTCCCGCTCAAATCAAATAGACCAGCAGGATGGACAATTCTTTGCCTTGGTTCACTTCCTGAACTCGTGGTGAAAATCCCTTCCCACCTGGTTGCAGGTGTAGTTCTGGCTGCCGCTGCAATTTGGATAGCCACTTGTTGAATGCCGCTGGGGTATCAGTCACTGCAACACCGCACCGTTGTTTCTGCTGCTTTCCCATGTCTGTCAGTCTCCAGGTGCCCCTCTGCTGTTCTGTCCTCTCCTATTTCCTGGAATGTGCCCTCTCTGCTCCACACTGGCTAATATTTCTCCGTCTGTTTAAACATGTCCTATTCCGTTCTCTTGACTCTCAAGTTAGAAAAAAATTTTAATTTTAATATAAAGAAGTTAAGTTTTTAGAGCAACTAGAATCTTGACTAGTACTCAAGTAAGGTCAGACACCTGGAAAAAAACTGAAGGTTCTGTCATTTCCTACAAGCCGTGTGATGCTTAAGAACCTAAATCAATTCCAGCTTGAGCCAGCTGGCGAATGAAAGTGCGCTTTCTGTTTTGCTTTTGTTTGTTTCTTTTCTTAGAGTGATTAATTTCTCATTCATTTAGAAAGAAATTCTAGTCGGATAGACCTTTATTTAGTAAACTTTGAGCATCTATTAGAGTGCATACACTAGGTTAGGTGCAAGGAACAAAGGCATTTATGGCCTGTGACATAATCCTCCAACAGCAGTTGACAATTTGGATAAGGAAACTCACATTTAGATCAGGTTCCTTGTCATGTGGGTAGCTCATGAATTTGGCTAAGTGGTTTAGTGGCAGCTCACTTTTTTAAAAAAGTAAATCTCATTTTTTTTTCTTTTAATGAAGGCTAATGCCTTTTCAACTCATGATTCTGCAGTGAACCAAGTAATTGATATTGTCAGCAATAAAGAAGATTCTTCTGGGATAAGATATTCACGTAAACTCAAGGTTTAACTGGTATCATTTCTTTTTTTTTTAAGATTTATTTTTTTTTTATTACAAAGTCAGATGTACAGAGAGGAGGAGAGACAGAGAGGAAGATCTTCCGTCTGATGATTTACTCCCCAAGTGAGAGCAACGACCAGTGCTGCGCTGATCCAAACCAGGAACCAGGAACTTCTTCCGGGTCTCTCATGTGGATGTAGGGTCCCAAAGCATTGGGCCATCCTCGACTGCTTTCCCAGGCCACAAGCAGGGAACTGGATGGGAAGTGGAACTGATATTTGGAGCAGTGGTTAAGATGCTGCTGGCAGGGGAAGTGGCAGCATGATGATACCACAGGTTAGCACTATGTCTTGCAGTACCAGTATCCTATATCAGCACCTGCTCTAGTCTCAGCTGTTACAGTTCCAATCCAACTCCCTACTTACAGCCTGGGAAAGCAGTGGAGGACAGCCTGAGTCCTTACTTACCGGGAGACCTGGAATTAACTCCTGGCTCCTGACTTCAGCTCAGCAAAGCTCTGGCCATTGTGACCATTTTGGGATGATTTCTCTCTGACTTTCCTTCCCTTTGTAAATCTTTCCTTAAAAAGGTCCTTACAAAAGATGCTGCTTGGGATATTTGCATCCCACCTCAAAGTACTGCTTTAGAGTCCCAAACACTCCAGTTCCAGCTTCCTCCTGAAGCACAGTCCCATGCTCCTTGGTTTCAGACTGGTCTAGTTTGGACTGCTGTGGGCATTTGGGGGAGTGAACCAATAGATGGAGAAAACCTGTCTCTGTTTCTGTCTCTTTCTCTCTGCCTTTCATAAATGAAAAGATAAATAATGTGGAAAAATCTTAGCTATTGGTGAATCTAGGTAAAGCGTATGCATATGCTTAATATACTATTTTTGCAGTTTTTTCTTAAGGTTGGAAAATGTGCAAAATAGAGGCTTGTACTGTGGCTGAGTGAGTAAAGTCAGCTTTGCCAGCATCCCATATGGGTGCCAGTTCATGTTCTAGCTTCTCCACTTTCAATCCAGCTCCCTTGCTAATGACTTGTGAAAGCAGTATAGTCTGGGTGCTTGAGCCCCTGACACCCGTGTGGGAGATGGATATAGCTCCTGGTTCCCGGCTTTGGCATGGCTTAGCTTCGGCCCTTTTGGCCAACTAAAGAGTGAACCAGTGGTGGAGGATCATTCTCTCTCTGTGTCTTCCCCTCTCTCTTTCAAATAAATAAAATCTGAAAAACTTGCAAAACAGGACTTGGCAAGAAAATGAAAAAAAGCTTGTGAAATGAAAAGGAAAATTCTCTAATGCCTATTGCAGGTATTAATTTTAGCATTCCTAGGAGGCTCTAGGAGGGGTTAAACCTGGACTTGCAGAAAATAACGAGAAGCTCCCCTGTTACTCTGCCCCCCCACTCCTACAGCTATGTTCTGTTCTCACTCCCTTTTGTGTGCATTAAAACCAAACCCCTTGAATAATGCCATATATAAAACTCAAGAAAGCAGCAGACTGAACATTAGAATTCTGCTTCCAGTGATATGCTGAAACTTGTCTATACTGGTTTGTACTTGCTAGGACTGGTTCACAGGAGCCCATCTCATAGGAGCTTTGAAATCAGCCATGGTGTAAATATTTGCATCATAGATATCTGCAAATGTTACACATCAGTGTCCTTTTCCTCACTCAGAGCCAGTAGTCAAACATCTACCAGAACACCACTGCCTTTAATTCTTACCCCCTGAGGGTTGGTATGCATAATCAGGAATTCTTTCATAGCCTTTATGGATCTTGAGGTTCTCTGAAGATGGCTAAGAAAGTATGTAATAGAATGTTTCCTGGTAACCTCTGAGTAGTTCACAAGTAGGTCTTGACTAAACTTTAGATAATGGGAGAAAGAAGTGGTATACAGTAAAAGCAAGCAAGCAAACAAACAAACAAACAAAGAACCTTATATCTACATAGTGCCTTCCAAAAAGGAATTCCATTGGGTGGCCAATTAATGAAGTGGTAATGATGGGCCAGGAGAGACAGCAGGCCCTGTCATTTATAGTGCAAATATATTGAAGATAAACTCTGTGGGCCACTGTTTTTTCATTTGTTAATGGGAACATTAATACAGGTGCTATAATAGAATTATTATTAAATGAGATGGGGTTTATATATGTAGATATATATTTAAAATTGAGTTAGATAATAATCAGAACTAATAATTAATGAATACTTAATAGAAGGTAAGCATTGTACTAAAATGAAACATACACTCTCAATTGGTTCTGTATGTTTAGATTAATACTCATTTGATTGTAAAGCAATCCTAAGACCATTATTCTGCTATTTAAGTGTATCCTGACATTGTACATTTGGAGAATGGCAGAATCCAGCATCCTATTGTCAAGATATATTTTACAGTTTTATTGGGAGTCCATCTCTGATTTGGAAGTAGAGATGCATACTGCATTGTTATCTTCACATTTAGATATGATAGTCTCTTATACAGTTCCTCTGGATGACTATATGTACATACAAGGTTACCTATATTTCTATTCATCTTATATTTTGCATGAAGGTTGCCTCATATCAAAGATAAAATTGTGAGTGTTTTAAAAGGACTACAGTATTGTAATAATATAGCAGAAATAAGTGGGGGAGAAGGGGATCTGCAGTGGGGAGAAGAAATTTCAGAGCCTTTGCAATTGTATTATAAGATTAATTAATTGCTTAATTGATTAAAAAGAAAAATCCACAATGCGCTGCAAAAATTAAATCAAAAAAATCACAGCAATTATCTCCAATAAAAGCATATGCATTTTCTTCTTTCAAAAAAAATTGTGCCAGAAATACCATACCATATTTCTAGTATTTTTGTTTATTACTGATAGCTTATTGTATTCATGAATAATTGATTTTTTTCAGTGTAGAAAACTGATAAACAAGAAGGCAAGTATTTTCATCCTTAGCTAATGCTCAAATTAAGTGTCTAGTTAATAAGCTGAAGAGCAGTGAGTAGATCTAAGCCCTTTGAGCTCCCAGTCTGTTACTTTGGCTTCCTGGGTGATTTTGTTCTAGACACTTCCCATCTCCCAGTTTCATGGTGTGTTTTTTAACTAAAAAAAAAAGGATTAGAATTTGCAGATCACAAAGTGCCTTTAAGATAAAATATATCTTGCATCTGGAATGATCAATTTTTTGTAGCATATCTAGAAGTTTTCTTCTCTTAGCAATTTAAGTCGCCTATCTTCAGGAACACTTCAGTCCTTGGAAAACCAGGATGATTGGTCAGGTTACTTTCAATTGTGCTCTCCTCCACAGAATAAACTCAGGACTCTACCAAAGAAGCTGTACCCCTTTCTACCACTCAGCTCCTATCGTCCCACCAACTCAGCTCTCATTGGTGTATTATCTATTAGTAGATTTTCAGTGTTTCTTATGGATCTTGTCTTCTTTCTAGCCAACATTTCATGCATAATTCTACCTCTTGGTGATAAGCACTTACTATCTTTTAGCACATGTTCCTTCAATTTTTTAAACAACAATGGGTGTGGGACCAGTATTGGAGCATAGCAAGCAAAGCCTGCTATGCTGGCATATCATTTGGACACTGGTTTGCTTCTGGGTTTTTCCACTTCCGATCCAGCTCCCTGCTAATGGCCTAGGAGAAGCTGTGGAAGATGATCCAAGTGCTTGGTGCTCTGCATCATTGTGGGAGACTCAGATAGAACTCCTAGCTCTTGGCCCAACCTTGGCCATTGCAGCCATCTGGACAGTGAACCAACAGATGAAAGATATCTCTCCCCCTCCCTCTCTTTCCATAATGCTGATGTTCAAATAAATGAAAACATCTTAAAAGTAAAAAATAAAGTTCAAAATTTGATTGTGTATCATGATTCTTACAATCATGCAATTGTATACCTACTTTAATACTTGTTTCCCAAGTCATTAAACAGTCCTCAAAGAAACACCACTGTTTAAAAATCTTTGTTTATTTTTATTGGAAAGGAAGATTTACAGACAGAAAGAGAGACAGAGAAGGAAAGATCTTCCATCAGCTGGTTTACTCCCCAAATGACCACAATGACTGGAGCTGAGTGCATTTGAAGCTGGGAGCTAAGTGCTTCTTCCGAGTCTCACACATGGGTGCAGGGGCCTAAGAACCTGGGCCATTCTCATTGTTTTCCCAGACACATTAGCAGGGAGCTGGATTGGAAGTAGAACATCCAGGATATGAATCTTTGCCTATGTGGGATGCCAGTGTTGCAGATGGAGGATTAGCTTGTTGAGCCATGGTCCTGGCCCTGAAACATCACTTTTTTTTAGATGCAGTATTTTAACATTTAAAAAAATAATGATACATTTTCATTGGCTCAGGGATTTCCCTTCCCACTCTCCCCACCCCTTCACTGATTTCCCCTATATTTTTAAAATAGTATAGTCTTTCAATAACAGTCACAAGTCCATTTATTATTCTTCTATTTAAATGTATCCTGACATTGTAGGTCTAGACAATAGTAGAAAGCCCATTATCCTATTGTCAAGATATATTTAACAGTTTCATTGGAAGTTCATCTTTCATTCTGGATTAGAGATGCATACTGCAATTTGTGCTCACTTTTCGGTATGCTTGTCTCCATTATACAGTTCCTTTAGATGAATATCACTTTTAAAGACTATGTGCTATTCCACTCTAAGGGAAATAGCATATTCATTAATTCAATCACTCTCTTAGAAAACATTATGGATTTTGGTATATTATAACTAGGACTTTGATGACTATGGTTATTCATAAATCTTTCTTGTACTGCTTTATTTATTTCAATTAAAATCATAACAGTGTAATTACTGGGCCAGAGAGTGAACATTTTTAAGCCTAGTGATATATATGTTGCCAAAATGCAGGGAAGATTAACAGGGAAGAGAAATAGCCAGTACTAATTTTAGGGACACATTTGGAAATGGTATGAACAACATCTGGGTGAATGTGTGGCTGAGAAGGAAAAAATTATTATTTCAGTGTTCACTTAATGTGTGTTGTACTGTTTATTGCAGGTGGCATTCCAGATTTGCGTCAGAATAGAGAAGAGGCTCGTTTTACAGTCATTAAGTACAGTATATCTATTATAAGGTATATGACTTAATCTTATAATTCAGAATTCTTATAGTTCCACTGTAATTGTGCCTTCACTAATACAACAAATCACTGATCATATTAGTAATTTATTTGATGCGGTATTCCTGGCCTGAAATATAATTACAGATGTATTATTGTCCTTAAGGAAGCCATCTTTATTCCGTTTTTCTTGGAGGGTTGCATTTGCAGTAAATTGTGGGCAGTGCTCCTCCACCTGCTGACCACTAGAGGGGAGGAGACATTCAGAGGTAGCTGACAGCATATTTCCATCCACCAAGGGGGACCTGGAGGAGTTTCCAAGAGAGGTTACTCACTTAATACCATCTCCCCTCTTTAGTTATTTCCTGCTGGGGCTATTTCTGTAGTCCCCAAGCTCCATTCTTGCAAAATGGGGCCACCTCTTAGAAGAATTGTTGTCACTTATTTACCAGGAGTTTCTGGAACCGTCTCTGTTGATGTGTTTTCTTTTTATAGATCAGAGGAAGGATAAATGAAATTCAAAGGCAGAGTAATGGAGGCTATTATTCTATGTAATCACCATTGACTATTAGAATATATGAAGCAGTCAAGATAAAATTTCATGGACAAATCTATACAGGAAAGTTAACTTGCATACAGCAATAAAAGAAATGTGCCCTTGAAAATTCAGTGGCGTAAGCTACTCTAATTCAAATCAGAATTCCAGAATCTCTCTTAGCTACCTGCCAATAGTCTGAGCCCTTCTCAAAAACTCTTGGCTTACTGATGCCATCATTTAGTAGCAGAAGAAACACGACTCTCAAATTCTTGTCTGGCTAAGAAGCAAGCTATGCTTTTTCACTAGGATCATTGTATCCTTATCCTTAAGTCTTCAAGTGTGTGGGCTTCGGTTAAACATGGTGTTTGGGGCATGCATGTTTGAGTCAGACAGATCCAGGACTGAATACTAACTTCACAGCTTTCCAGTTATGTAATCCTCAATTTTCTTTGCTTTTAAAATGGGGAGGATAATGTTATTTACTCCCATGAGATTTTTTTTCCCCCGAGAATTAAATGAGATAACGTATCGTGAAGCTCTTGGCAAAGCATTTCATATATGGTAAGTACTTAAATCACAGAAACTTTATGAGTATCCAGTACTTGCTCTTAGGTTACATAGGATCAGTCTGCCATCTGGACCTCCTCTTATAGCTCAGGCTGCCTGTGTATGGATTGGATATTGCAATGTAGTTAAACTGCAAACTGATAACATGGCTTAAAATCTATTCCAGATTTCAACCCAACTTGCTAACTCTAAAATATCCCGTGGGTTCAAAATCTCAACTATATCTGGGTTTTTGGCCTTTACTCAATCAAATAGGTCTGCCAGGCAGGTCAGATCAGACCTGACGCTGTGAAATGTGATCCTTGGCTAGGCTAAGTATCCTACAGGTCAAGTGAAGCTTTGCTTTTTGATGATAACTGGGAAATCATTGTAGACTCTTAAAGAGGAAAATGTTGTGACTGCTGGGAGAAAAACAGTCAGAGATTCAATGCCAGAAGTGATTTTTAAGCTTTTAGTTGATTAAACTGGCAAGAAGCTGCAGAAACTATTGAACTCGATTGCTATACCACCTAGCATAATACTTCCTTGCTTAACTGACGCATTTTATCAAAGCTTGCCTTTTGGACATGCAGCCTAGGGAGATTTTAGGCTATAGAACTGGATGAGTGCTCTGTAATTCTCTATTTACCCAACCAGGCCACTAATATAACCATGACTATTTACAAGGTATTTCAAAAAGTTCATGGAGATGGGATAAATTTATTTTGGTGCAAATGTTTGATGCAGAGGCCATGCATAAAGAGGTCTTGTAAAAGTTTGTAGAAAATGGGGCCATGTGCGGTGGCACAGTGGTTAAGGTCCTCGCCTAGCACGCCCGGGGTCCCATATGGGCGCCGGTTCTAATCCCGGCAGCCCTGCTTCCCTTCCAGCTCCCTGCCTGTGGCCTGGGAAAGCAGTTGAGGACAGCCCAAAGCGTTGGGAACCTGCACCCGCGTGGGATACCCGGAAGAGGCTCCTGGCTTCGGATCGTCATAGTATCGACCCGTTGTGCTCACTTGGGGAGTGAATCATTGAACGGAAGATCTTCCTCTCTGTCTCTCCTCTCTGTATATCCGCCTTTCCAATGAAAAAATAATAAAAATAAATCTTTAAAAAAAAAGTTTGTAGAAAATGAGCATTATGGAAAAATAATGCCAAATAAACTGACCTTTTAATGAAGCTTTTCTATAGACTTTTTGATGCACACTTGTATTGAGCTTGTGCTCAGTTTCAAGATATTGAATTAAAATATAGTATGTATTTTGAATTTAGCCTTTATAACAGTCTTATGGTGTATATACCATTATTGTCTCCATTTTCGGCTGAGGAAATTGAGGGTTTTTTTTTTTAGTGGGTACATGCCCAAGGTAGCACATTTGGCAAGAGGATATTCAAAACTGGATTAAAACCCAAGCTTGATGCAACAGTTCTTTTCTCACCACTGGGCTAAGTAATGACTTATTATTAAATGAAAGTATGCCTACAATGATGTAACAAATGAGCAATTATTGTTTCAGACCTTCGAGGTTCATAATTGTCACTGAGAGTGGATTTTATCAAGAGGAGTGTGTACTGCATATGAATATCGTGTTGGACAGGAAGAGTGTGGATGGTAGGGACACTGAAGTCATACATTTCTTTTTTTTTTTATTGGAAAGGCGGATATACAGAGAGGAGAGACAGAGAGGAAGATCTTTCGTCCGATGATTCACTCCCTAAGTGAGCACAACGGCCCATTCTATGCTGATCCGAAGCCAGGAGCCTCTTCCGGGTCTCCCACGCGGGTGCAGGGTCCCAAAGCTTTGGGCTGTCCTCGACTGCTTTCCTGGGCCACAAGCAGGGAACTGGATGGGAAGTGGAGCTGCCGGGATAGACCCGGCGCCCATATGGAATCCCGGGCGTGCAAGGCGAGGACCTTAACCACTGCGCCATCGCACTGGGCCCTAGTCATACATTTCTTGAGAGACAAAGGAGAAGAGAGCAGGAAATGAAAGAAACAAGAAGGTACAATTTTTGCCTATGGAGTCCTTATCAATGAAAATGATAGTAGACAGGGCACATATAAGGAAACCTCAGGGAGGCAGAAAGAGACACATGAGTTGGGGGTCAGAGAGATCTGTTTTGCTTCTTAGTTCTATGCTTTATGCTTTGGGAACTGACAATTCATTTCACCTGGTGTGTCTTAGTTGTCTCACCTGTAAAATGTGGTTTAAAGTAAATAATTATTCCCCAGGGCGACTGCGAGAGTCAAGTGAAGTAGGGCAATCAAATGTTCAAGATTTAACTTATAGTCATGGTTATATAAACCTATGTATATAGGAAAATCTGCTGAACTGGGCACTTTAAGGGATACATTTTATGATATGTTATCAATGATATATTGATTATCAATGATATATTATCATTTAAAAATTACAAAAGACAACATATATAAAATGCTGAGCACAACTTCTGATGTAAACACCTGATCAGTGGTAGCCATGGCCACGAGTGCTTCATCACTGTTATGTGTTATTCTTATTTTGATGAAGAAGATTATGAAAAAGAAAGCAATGATTATCTTTAACAGCTCTGAAAGAAATTCTTGTGTTGTAGTAGGAAAAAATACATCTCAATGAGCACATTAGTCAAGAGCAAGAGATAAACAGGCAGTTTCTGGATACATTTAGATCACAGATGGGATTACTAGGCTAGGAGCTCATTTGGCATCTAGAGGAGCCTCAAGGGACTTGGGCAGCTGGGTCACCTTTCCAGAGTGAATTACAACTGCCCCCTTGGGCTCTATCAACACTTCTTTCAGGAGCCTTGGCTTTCTGTGGGCCCAGATGGATACTGGAAGATCTCTGACAAATAATAGTAGAACTGCCAAACACCACCAATAGCCAGCCAGTTGGAAAATCAAGGTGGCCTTCATGCCATTTTGTGTTTTTAATTAAGCACCTGCTAGATGGTTTGAAAACAAGCCTATTAATTTAAAAATGGTAAAATTCAGAATTTTTTTTTTTTATTTTGTCTTTTGAGAGGGAGAGGGAGGAAGGGAGAGACAGTGATTGAGCTCCCATCCATTAAAGCACTCACACATACATGAAATGTCCAAAAACAGGCCAGAATGAAGCCAGGAGTTGGAATTTCCTGCATGGGAGTTGAAAATAACTACTTGTGCCATCGTGCTGTCTCTATGGTGTGCATTAGCTGGAATCTGGAATCAGGAAGCAGAAGTAGAACCAAGACTTAAACCTATGTATGTAGATATAGGGCACTTCAAGAGGCCATTTAACTAGTAGAACAAACAACCATCCCTAAATTAAGTTTTAGAAGAACTTTGTGTTGATGGCACATTCAAACCCAAAGGAAAAACTATTAAGTTGAAAATAAAGTTGTATTAACATAATACCTTTTGAAGTCAACGACTTGGGGTGTTTGGATTAGAAATTATCTTTGTTTATGTAAACCAGATTAAATTTTTTCTCTTGGGCAGGTCCCATATAGGAATTTAAAGATAGGCTATTCCATCTGCAAAACAGGTTGGTTACTGCTTATGGACTGCAATGCAAGTGAGTAGGAGAGCAGGATGTGGTGGTCAGGGACTAGACACATATGATTTTTATTTAATAACACAGCTTAAGTCAAGGTCCAAATTGTGGATATTTTGTTGGTGCGGATGATGAAGGTAAGAGGAGAGAGAATTGGCAGTAGTTAATGATATGAGTAATATAAAATCACACATTCTATTTTTCGAAATACTTATCTTTTATTTGTTTTCCATCTACTTGAAAGGCAGAGTGACAGAGAGACACATAGAGAGATGGAAAGACAGATCTCTCAGATCTACTTGTTCACTGGCCAAGTACCTGCAGTGTATTAAAACAAGCACAGACCAAACCAGGCCAGACAAAATCCTGGAGCCTGAGACTCCATCTGAGTTTCCCACATGGATATCAGGGTCCCAGGTACTTGGACCATTATCAGGCTGCTTCCCAGGATGCATTTGCAGGAGGAAGCAGAACACTCAGGACTCAAACTGACATTCCAGATATGAGATGCAGGTATTGAAAGCAATGGCTCTAACGTGATGCATCACAAAATTGACCCCATTCTGTTTTGATGGAAGAAACTTGATTCACAGGTCCGGTTTAGTTCTTATTTTCACTGGCTATGCTGGTATGTTATGCTACTAGAATGATCAGCAGTGCTTAATGGATATTTTGAATGTTATTAGAAAACATTCACTTTTCCAATAAAATTTGGGTCGTATGTTTTTCCCCCTAATGCTTACCTCTAATAGATAATACAAGTACCACCTTAGAAATCTGTAAAAATAGGGGGAGGCACTCATAAGTTCAAGATGACTGAACATGAACTCAATCCAGCACTGTGAGAAAAGTGAATCTGTGTTGCTCACTCTGTCAAGCCCAACAGATAAGCTAGGTTCATGCTAATATTTGGCCACACTCTCACTTCTCCCCCGTATCTAGGAGAGGAGGTATTGGGATAATTAATGGGTGAGAACTGGTACTCCCTCTCTTTTATGGTCACATCATTTATGAAGAGGGAGTGAAAATGTTTAGGGTGTGACTCCTTTCTGAATGTCTGTTCCTTTGAGCCTCTTGCCACCACCCCAACTCTCAAACTCTTCATAATCTTTTTCTGCCCTAGGACCCTGCTCCAGTGTGATGCCCCAGTTGGCTACTCCTGTTTTTTGGATAAATATGCAGAGTTTGATGTGTGCTCTTCTATCCAGTAAAGCTATATATAAGGGAACAAGGGAAGATCAAAACAAAACATCAATTGCATTTTCAAGGACCACATAGTCAGTAACGAAGAGTAGTAACAACGACTGTAATAGCATCATCGTTAGTAGGTGTGGAGGTAGTAGTGATAACTAGTGGCTGCTTACTGTTCGGTAAGCACTCTAAGCATATCATCTTATTTAATTTTCACAATAACTACAACTCTTTCATTCATCCAAAAACACAGATAAGACCAAGTCCCTCTGCTCTCAAAAAGAAGGAGATGAGAAAGTTTTGTCAATCAAGATAGGAAGAGAATCCAAGAAATGGTTCCCTGGAAGTAAAACAAAGAAACTTTTTCAAAAAAGAAGCAGTGAAAAAAGCCATTTCAAATGTTTATGGCAAGTCAAAGAAGATGAGGACTATGAAGTGACCACTGAAATGAACAATGTGCACATCACTGGTGAGCTTTATAAGAAACCAATGCTGGATGCAGAAGCCTGATAAGAGTGGGTTCAAGTGGGGGAGTTTGGGTATAAATATCTGTTTCAAGGAATTATGCTATAATGGGAATAAAGAATTATGATGATAACTTTAGGATGAAGCAGAGTTAAGGAGGGTTGATAATATTATTTAATAGTTAATGCAGTATTTACTTTTGACCAGCTACTACACAAATTGCTTCCTGTGTACTAGTAAAGTTAATTATCATAAAATTCCTACAAGATGGGCATTACTACTCCTGAGCCACAGATGAAGAAACTGAAGTTCAGAATGGTTAAGTCACTTGTTGAATGTAGGGATTTTCAACTCTGGCAATAGTGACATATTGGTAAGGGTAATTCTAGGTTGTGGGGAGCTCTCCTGTGCATTGTAGCATATCCAGCAGCTTCCCTGCCTTTTACTCACTAGATATGAATAGCATCCCACCAGTTGTGACAAAGGAACATGTTTCCAGTTATGGCCACACATTCCTTTGGGAGCAGTAGTGGCCCTGGTTGGGAAGCAATGGGTAAAATTAAATGAGTAAATGAGAGCCAGGCTTTGCAAAGACCAGAGATCAGGTCTTTCTGATTCCAGATCTCATGCTGTTAACCAGTGCATTTGTTTGTACTCTCAACATGGCGTATTTCTACACCCTGTTCTGGGTCCCCTAGGGGCCTCAGGAAAGTGGGAAGAATATCCAACCACTACAGTAAAGGCTTATAAGTTCCTTGGTCTGTTCATATTATTTCTTAGTTACTTTCCCCTTCCCCTCTCCTCTTTTCTCTTCTTCAGCCCCTCTCTCCAACCCTACCCTGCTATAGCTTTCATATTTAAGGAAAGAGAATTTTAAACACTCCTCAGAGGTTAATTCTGTTCACCCCATAGGCCTCTGTTTTCCCTCATGTGAGATAAAGGGGTTGGAGTAGATGATTTCTAAGGTGTTCCGGCTCTGCTATCTGTCCTGTGAGTCCAAGTGCCCTCCCCTTTTCTGTGAGGTAAACATTGTGTTGGGGCGGGAAGGGGACAAGGGACATTTAAGGACTTCCAGTTTGGAAGCTGGGGCAAAGTTCCTAGGCTGTGTTTGTTTTTGTGTCGTATTTGCTTCTCCCCAGTCAGCTTATTCCACCACTAGTGGCCCAGGGCCGCTCTGCTTTGGGCCATTGGGTGACCCAGGTAGGGCTCAACCATTCAGAGCTAAGCTGGGAGCCTGGGCTGGCAGGGCGGAGTTCCGTCACTTTTGCTTGGGCTCAGATGCCAGGCCCCTTTCTTGGGAAGCATTGTTGCTGACTCCAGGAAGTCACCCAGAGGCAGCAGTGGGTGGGCAGGCAGACGGTACTGGGGCGGGCTGGGGGCTGACTACTTGTGGGAACAGGCACTGTTTGGGGGGGTCCTAGGGAGTGGGAATTTCTCGGGGATCATGTGAAGAGCCCACGCTGATCCCAGGGCAGGGTCAGGTTGCCCTCAGGAATCTGGGAAAGTTGCAGGGAGGCCCTGTGGGGGACTGACCAGACTGTGGGTCTGGGACATGCTGACAGGGGGGACTGTAAATGGAACAAGGGGGCAATTTATGGGGTGGTGGGTGCTGTGGTGTTGGGGAGGCAGGTTTTTCTCTTGCTCTCAGAGTACAAGCTTGTTTCGGATCTGATTTCAAAGGGAAAACCAAGTGAACTTCTGACTGTAGTATCAATCACTGTTGGGGCCCTGTAGGCTCCTGGTTTTGATCCTAGATTGCATCTGGTCACCAAGGTCCCTGCTGTGTGTCTCAGAAAGCAGCCTACCTGAAGCACTGCGGGGTTCTGTCTTTCTGCTGCTCAGCTGGGTTCTTACTGTGCCCCGTGGTACAGTTGTGGTTTGTGGAGTTCAATGTCAGCATCTATGTGGATAGACAGGTTTAGGTGCATTTCTGAATTTGTGGAGTGTCTGAATGGGCCTTAAGAACAAAAGTAGCTCTATGTATGTGTGGCTTTTTCCTCTTTGCATGCTCAGTTAATAATTCTTCAACCGAAATGCCACATTTAACCCCCGCCTCCCTTTGCTGCCTGAACTTAGTCAAGTTTAAAACTCTGTTCTCACAGCCAAAGGGGCCCTGTCTGGGGAGCCTGTTGAGACCTGTCTCTTCCTTTTGTTTGCTTTCTTTTTGTCTCTCTCCGGGGAAACCTGGCTCCTGAGCCCTGGTGCCTCCTCATTCCGTTCTGGGCCCCACAGCTTGCTACCCCACGGCCTCCTCCTTAGCTGAAAGCTTTACTTGGCATTGCCCCAAGAACCTGGAAAGGGGGCAGCAATTTCTGGCTCAGGTCAGCCCTGGGCGGGAGCTCAACCAAAACGGTGGAATGTCAAGTTGCTATGACTGCTGGAACTAGCAAAGACATGCGTAGGGACAGGGACCTTGGTTTCTTTGATGCGGATGATAACCAAGTACATATATTATCATTTTCCTGGAGGCCAAAAGAATGCACATTTATTGAGGGAGCTACAAAATTAAAGAATAAAACCAAGCTTATAAAAGCTTGGCACAAAAGACATACAAGCCCTCTTTGTAAAGCCAAGGGCTTAGCTAAGTCCACAGGATGTGCCTGCCAAGGTCACAGCTGGTAATTCAGGATAAGGGCACAATTCTAAGATACTCTGCTGATTTCTCTACTGATCAAGGTTTAAAAATCTGTCTTACAGGAATTGATGGCTTCCTTCTTTCCATGGTTTGCCTAAACCTACCTCTCACTCACAACCCGTCTTCAACCCAATCTCTCTCAAGTAGAAAATTGGTCTTTCCAGAACCCACTTTCTGAATGCATGGAGTTGGTCTTCCTTCCTGTGTGTCACAGGAGCTCCTGGTAGGCTTGGATGAGAAGCACCACACAGTCATAATTCTGTGGTCAGGATGGGGTCACTGCTGATCTCACTTGGTTTTCAGATGAATTCTCCTCAAGCGGGATCAGCAAGGACTGACCAATGGAGATGCTGGTTTCCAAGGATGGACAGGAATGGAAAGGAAAGGAAATAGCACCACCATCTGGCTACTGAAAATAGTAATAATAATAATAATAATAATGGCCACCATTGTGGTATATAGCAGGTAAGGCCACTGTCTCTGACACCTGTATTTCATGTGGATGCCATTTGGAGTTCTGGGTACTCCATTTCTGATCCAGCTCTCAGTTAATGCTCCTGGGAAAGCAGTGGAAGACAGTTCAGGAGCTTGGACCCCTCTACCTACGTTGGAGACTTGGAAGAAGCTCCTGGCCCCTGAATTTGGCCTGGCCCAGGCCTAGCTGCTGTGATCATTTGGGGAGTCAATCTATGGATGAAAGCTCAATCTCTCTAATGCTGCTTTTCCGATAACTAAATGTAGAAAAATAGGTAAGAGGTATACATGCATTTAATGAATCACAAGATTCTATCATCAAATCACTATTTCGGTATTTGTGTGTGTGTGTGTGTGTGTTTAGTGATAGAGGACATGATGCAGGGCTGGCATTGTAGTGTTTTGGACAAAGCCACTAGCTGTGATAACACATCCCACGTTGGTGTCGGTTTGTGTCATGGTTGCTCCATTTTCCATTTAGATGCCTGCTAATGTCCTGGAAGAGCACTGAAAGATGGCCAAACTGCTTGGGACCCTGTCGTCCAAGAGACCTGGATGAAACTTTTGACTCCTGGCTTTAGCTTGACCCAGTCCTGGCCATTGTGGTCATCTGAGAGAAGGGATCCGATGGATAGAGCATTGTTCCCTTTGAATTTTTCCATTTCTTTCTGTAACTTTGAATTTCAAATAAATAAATCTTTCTTAAAAATGAAGGAAGATTTTACTGGAGCAACTGAAACTCCACGTTTTGCATGACTGTGCTTGGAAATTTAGAAATGCCACCTAATCTCTAAAAGTCCAAGAAGTACAGGTTGTATCATGTCACTCACTGCAATCCATGCTGCACTAGTCTCACCAACTAAATCTCACTAAAAAAACATTATTCTCATAATATTTAAGAAAAAAATACTTAATCTCTCCAACAAATCATATCAATCTCTTTCTGAGCATTTTTCCATGTCATTGAGACCCTTTTACATGATTTTTAAAAGATTTATTTATTTATATTGGAAAGATAAAGTTACAGAGAGAGAATCAGAGGCAGACAGAAAGATGTTCTATCTGCTGGTTCAATTTAAAGGCCGCCATGGGCAGATCACAGCCGATCTGAAGTTAGGCGCCAGGAGCTTCTGCCAGGTCTCCCACATGGGTGCAGGGGCCCAAGGGCTTGGACCATGCTTGACTGCTTTCCCAAGCCATAAGCAGATACCTGAATCAGAAGTGGAGCAGTTGGGACCTGAACCAGTGTCCATATAGGATAGTAGCACATCATGAAGAGGCTTAGGCAGATATGCCACCATGCCAGACCCTGTATGAACTTCATATTGTTTTAGTTCTAAAAATTTTGAAATTTTTACAAAGTGAAAAAATTCACATATATTGCAATACAGATTTAGAAGCTTAGTGACTCTTCCTATTCTACCCCCATTCTGCCTGCATTACCCACTTTCATTCCTTCTTCCTTTTTATTGATTTTCTAATTTTTGCAATAGCATATTTTCATTTCATTTCACAATCACATGCTTAATACCCCATTATGTAAAGATATCAACACATGGTAAGTATAAAGCAATAATAAAAAGATTACCCCCCCAATATTCTTAGGGAATATAAACAAAGGCTGTGCACAATAATCGAATCCCAGATTGTCACTCTCACACCTATCGATTACATTTTTTTGTTTTCTGTATTACTTATCACAGATTAAGGGAAAACATTATATTCATTTTTTGGGGATTGGCTTATTTTACTAAGCGTAATGGTTTGTGATTTAGTTGCAAAAGACAATATTATGGCTGAGTAATATTCCAAAGTGTATATTACACATGTATATATATATAGTTAAAGATGTGCATATATACATTATGGAACATTATGTATACTATGTATATCTTTGTAACTATTAATATGATGTATAAATATACATATGTTGAGGAAGCATGCTCAAGATTGCTTTTTTTTTTTTAACTAAAAAACACATGCAATCAATATGATTTGGAAACCACTTACCTAGACCGTGCTTAAAATACATAGATAAAGAGTGGCAAAACAAGCTTGTATAAGAGAAAGCTAACTCTTGCAGTCTCTTGCTCTCTTCCTATAAAATGATCATGCAACAAATTTTGGAGCTTGATTCCCACAATGTCACAAAAAACTACAAGGAGCTCAGGAGATGAAAGAAAAATATTCCTACTATATGCTTACAGCAAAGTTTTTCATTATCCTATGAAAGATATACATATCACATTTTCTTTACCCAGTCGTTCAAGGATGAGCATCTGAGTTGATTCCATATTTTAACTATTGTGACTTGAGCTGCTATAAAAACATGGGGGTACGGATAACTCTTTCATATGCAGATTTAATTTTGTTTGGATAAATTCCCAGGATACAGTGCTGGGTTGTTAAACACTGCTTTCTCTGTCCGTGTGTGTATGCACATGCCACAGTTCGCCTAAGTAGAGATGTGATGTTTATAATTGTTTGTATTCTCCACAGTGCCTACACCAATGTTTAGCCCTAGTGCTTTCTTATATGTTTGTCTGCTGGGCTTGGAAATCACAGCATGATGAGAAAATAAAATACAGAATCTAGTCTAGACCCTCCACCTCCAACAGCAAAATATGGCTTTAAGTAGTTGGCCATGTGTCTCATTTTTTAAATAAAAGCTCTTTTTTTTTTATAAAAGTTCTTTTGAAAAGATGATAATGAGGCAAATTTCTGTGAAGCAATACACATTTTCCTATTTGCTTTTACTATAGCTCAAGAGAGATGTTGTGCAGTTACTTTTGCTAAACATTACTGGAAGACTTCCATTAATGCAAGCCATCATTAAGGAGACACCAAATGACTTCCCTGACTTACAGTTGGTAATTTTATCTCCATACATGTCTAATTCCTTTGCAGTGAAATTCCGTTTAGAGAAAGACATGTTTTGCAGGAATGTCTTGCATTAGAACTGCTAAA
Organism: Ochotona curzoniae; assembly: GCF_017591425.1. Lineage (NCBI taxonomy): Eukaryota > Metazoa > Chordata > Mammalia > Lagomorpha > Ochotonidae > Ochotona > Ochotona curzoniae. The sequence goes on along the minus strand of NW_024467087.1, from coordinate 31,190,498 downwards.
GCAAATGTGATCTCTCGCTACACTAATAACCACAGATGCAAACCAGACTTTTCTGAAGCATGGAGTTCATTTCTTCAATCTTTAAGAGACAGAATATTAGAAAGAGGTTTTAAGCCTGAGATAAGAATCTCAACATGCTCTGTACATAGTCGGGAGCTACTACTCATGAGACAGAGGAATAAGGGTGATTAATTTGCTGATATCTGGTCTATGTCTTCTTAGCAGATTCTTCTCCACTACAGGTATTCCTCCATGCACAACAACTCAGGCATAATGAGTACTGAGGAGAGTTGAGCTGATTATGATCATGTGTTTAAGAGGTCATTTGATGTAGCAGAAATTACACTGAGCAGAAATATGGAACATTTGATTCAGATCGTAGCTATGCCATTTACAAAGCACCTTGGGAAAGTCTAGGAACCACCCTGGCACTTTCTTCTAAGCCTATTCGAAGTATGCTGGAAAATTGCTTTTGTAAACTGTATTCTGTCACTGAGGGGCTGAACCCATCTTCCCAGGACTAAGATTCCAAGGTTTTCAATGTTTTGCTTTCTCATTTCTTCCATCTACTGAGCTCCCTATAGTTTTATGTAACATTATTGGGATCAAGCTCTAAAATTTGTGTGATTACTTTATAGGAAAAGAGCAAAAGACTTTGTGAGAGTTACTTTTCTCTTATGTATGGTTCTCTTTGTGGGTACCTATGTATTTTAGCATGAACAAGGCCAGTGGTCTCCAAATCATACTGACTGAATGTGTTTTTCAGTAAAAAAAAAGGAACCTTGAGCATGCTTTCTCAATATATGTGTATTTATGCATCAGATTACTGGTACTTACATAGATCACATATATACCATATCCTTCCTCTCTCTCTCTCTCTCTCTCTCTATATATATATATATATATAGTTATATATATTACATATATATTCTTGTTATATATATATAACATATATATATATATCAAGAACTCATTCCATAATATTGTAAAATGATGCAATAAAGATGAAGTAAGTAACATGCTAAATGTGTTGTTAATTATAAAGGCTGTCATAGCATTTTAGTTGATATTGCAAGGTATACCATATACTTAGAGCAAGATTTTTCATTATTGAAAATGGATATTAGCCCATATTTTAAATAATCTTCTTGATTATTATTGTATTTCTTTTCAGATGATTTCTTGTCATGTGTAATTAGGTCATCATGGCTTTTACCTCATAATGAGGCTAATCAAAAACTCATTGTAGGAGAAGAAATGTGAGCTGCGCCATTTTTGTATGCTTACATTATTAGTATTATCTTCAATATGTGGTTTATTAGCAGCAATCTTCTTAAGTCGTTTGTCCAATTTGTGAGAATTAATGCAGTTAGAAAATATAATCCATAAATCCACCTAAGTGAATCAAAGGAAACAACCATATACACACAGGGGAAAGAGTGAGGGTCTTAAGATCACCCGTTCGTTCCATTTTGTGGATACCTCGCTCTTCCCTCAAGATACTTTCTTATATATATATTTTAAGATTTATTTTTCCATTGGAAAAGCAGATATACAAAGAGAAGCAGAGACAGAGAGGAAGACCTTCCATCCGCTGGTTCACTCCCCAAGTGGCCACAATGGCCAGAGCTGAGCTGATGTGAAGCCAAAACCCAGAAGTTTCTTCCACATCTCCCGCGAAGGTGCGGGGTTCCCAGGGCTTGGGCCATCATCTGCTGCTTTCCTAGGCCACAAGCAGGGAGCTAGATGAGAAATGGAGCAGCTGGGATACGAACTGAAGCCCATATAGTATCCTGGCATGTGCAAGGTAAGGATTTTAACCTGGCTACCGCTCTGGGCCCAGGATACTTTCTTTATCTAATATACTTTATTTATGTATTTGAGAGCAGAAGGGATTAAGAGACAGAGAGTTAGCCACTGGCTCACTTCCCAAATGACCAGGGTTAAAATTGTGAGCCAAGAACTCAAATCTAGCTTTGCCAGGGTGGGATGGCAGGAACCACTGTTGACTCCCAAGGTCTGTATTAGTAGGTAAGCAGAATCAGGAGCTGCATACTCCAACATGGGATCTGAACATTTCAATTAACATCTTTACATCAAATTACACCAAATTACCATTACACCAAATGCCTGCTCCCTTTCGATAGCTTACAGAGCCTCTATTCAACAAGCAAATTGAGGACAGCTCTAGCTGGGGAGGGCGACAATGATAATACAGATATATATTACAGATATGAGAGGCTTAACAATAGTAATAATACTAACATAGTACTTATACAGCACTCCAGAGTTTTATGTACTTTGCTAACATTCAATCACTTAATCCAAATCTTAATTTCCTTTTATTCTTTTTTCAATTCAAATGTAAAATATAAGTTTTAATATTCCCTTAAGAGTCTATGAGTTAATTTGCATACTCCTACTCCTCATTTTCAGAGATTGCTGACTGAGTAAGAGTGTCTGAACAAGTGGCTTGCTTCTACAAAGTACAACACAGCAACTCTTTCCTGAGAGCTTGCTGCTGTGGTTTGCATGGCTAATGACTGATGATAAGATAAAAAAAAGAAACAGGAAGTGGAGTGAAAGGTGACACTGGAAACAACCACATGTAACTGAATCCAGAGGGGGAAAACTGCGAGGGGAGCCATGATAAGGAAAAGAGGACTAGGGGGTACAGAGCTAGAAATACTAAAGCAAAGGGGAGGGAAGTCTAGAGGGAAAGAATGAGGATGTCAGAGAAAAGACAGGAAAGAGAACTAGGAGAAAATGTGGTAAACATCCAGCAAGGGAAGACGAGCTCAGGTTCCAGGAGAGAATATACCACATGTTGACATGCAAGGTACTTACCCGTGTCTTGCTATCTGATGTCTCTGGCATATGGATTAGCAGGAAGAGCACAAGGAGGTGAATGGTCCCTAAATATTTGTGATTTGTATACACAGTTCCTTCCCTGGTATGCAGTCAGCATGTCTCCTCCTCTCAACACAGTCAAATGCAATAGCAACTTGAAAAGTCAGTGCACACCTTAAGAGTGAGTTTCTAAGGCAGGAACTATGCTTGGCAAGGTAAGGAAGATTTGTAGGGTTTTATACAAGAAATTGTTGTTTTCGGGCTGACCCTATAATTCAGCAAGCTAATCCTCTTTCTGCAAGCACCAACATACTATACAGGCACCAATTGGTGGGAAAGCGGAGGAGGATGGCCCAAGCCCTTGGGAACCCTCAACAGGGAGACCCGGAAGAGTCTCCTGGCTTTGGATTTGCTCAGTTGCAGCCATTGTGGCCATTTAGGGAGTGAACTAGTGGATGGGGAACTTTCTTTTTGTGTCTCTCCTCTATGCAAATGTGCCTTTCAAGCAAAACAAATAGATTTTCTTTTAATTAAAAGAAGTTGCTGTGTATCGTTTCCAATCACATGGTTCAAATGAGCAGTGCTGGGAAAGAAACACACTGCATTCCTTCAGGTGAACAACCCTAGGAGCTTGCAATGGTAAAGAAACCACAGCAAATGAGCTAATGCAGCTGCCAAGATCTTACCTACAGGGTAGAATACTGTCAAACACCACCCTCGATATCTTGCTGCAACACTAGAAAGCATGATAAGACACTCCTGGGGCAAGGTACCAGCATGCCACGGTAAAGTGGTGTCTGATTCACATGTTTGGGGTGGTGGGGCCTTCAAGATCACACAGGCCCTTTATCTCTTCACTTATAGATTAATTCATACCTAGAAAGTGATGACACTAGCCTAAATTCATTTACTTGGCACAGCCCTTTGGTGTCTGAAGAACTAAAATAAGGCTCTTGAATCCCCACTGTATTTATCTGCTTCTTTAGCTCCTTAGTTCCTCTCTAGCAGAAACCTCCTGCACTTGTATAGAAAAGATATGTTCCACAAACCTCATACTCTCCTGGTAGGACCAGAAATGACTAAGATAACTGTGACCATCTGCTTGGTTACAATTCCACATTGAATTGGTGCAGACACTGAGGGTTTTTTTTTTTTAATGATTTATTTATTTTTATTACAAAGTCAGAAATACAGAGAGGAGGAGAGACAGAGAGGAAGATATTCTGTCTGATGATTCACTCCCCAAGTGACTGCAATGGCCGGTGCTGTGCCAATCCAAAGCCTGGAGCCAGGAACTTCCTCCAGGTCTCCCATGCGGGCGCAGGGTCCCAACTCTTTGGGCCGTCCTCGACTGCTTTCCCAGGCCACAAGCAGGGAGCTGGATGGGAAGTGGAGTTGCCGGTATTAGAACCGGTGTCCATATGGGATCCCGGCATGTTCAAGGCGAGGACTTTAGCTGCTAGGCTATTGCACTGGGCCCCAGACACTGAGTTTTAATATTACTATGTATTATCTCCAGACTTGAATAGTCATATTTAAGTATTCAGGGACCCTTGTTTTTCTACTTCCCTCCACTACTATCATCCAGTGGCTACATGACAGGCTTTCTTCTGCTGTCCAAGAAAGAGAGCAAAGGAACACTCAAGACCACTATTTGTGCACAAAGTTAAAAGGCTTTAAGCAAATAGGTTCATGGAAAGAGGAGGTAGAATCACTGTCAGAAAATAAATTTAATAATGCATTAGTTGTTGACCAATGACCTCATCTTGGAGGAAGAATGAAATGTTAATAGCAAAACACCAAGTTCCTATGTCAGCACACACAGGGCAAGAAGGAATAAACAAGGGAAGAGACCAGGGCAGAAAGATGAGTCAAGGAGAGCAGAATTCCAAAGTAAACTACCAGAATAAGCATGCGGGATGCTATCACTAACAGGATCTCAAAAAAAAAAAAAAAAAAAAAAAAAAAGAAAAGAAATGGCAATGATCATCCTGGCTCTTTGCCTTCATTTAGCAGCAGTGACCCAGCTTAGATACATGACTCCCACTGGTTTCAGTGTGACCCAATAGATAGACCTGGGATTACACTCATGCAAATCTGATTAGTACATTCGTCCATCTTTCATTTAAACAGTTTATAGTGCCTATTTCTCCTGAGGAGTTTAAAAAGACCTCATATAAATGAAGACACATTGGAACTGAATCACATTATCAAGCAAATGGTCCTAAAAAACATTTTTGGAACATTTCACCCAACAGCTACAGAATACACATTCTTCTCATCAGCACATGGATCATTTTAAAGGACAGACCCCATCACAGGCTGCAAATCAAGTATCAGCAAATTGCAGAGGATTGAAATCATACCATGTATCTTCTTAGATCTTGAAGGAATAACACTAGAAGCCAACAAGAACAATGGACACTTATAATCACTTCGACATTTAATAACATGTTACTGAATGATTAATGGATCACTGAAGAAATTAAAAAGCACATCAAAACTTTCCTGAAATAAATGAAAATGGAAACACAAGATATCAAAACTGTGGGATAGCCATGTTAAGCCATATTAAGTGGACAGTTCATAGCATTAAGTGCTTACATTAAAGAAACAGAAATCATCAACTGCTTTCCCAGGCCACAAGCAGGGAGCTGGATGGGAAGTGGAGCTGCCGGGATTAGAACTGGCACCCATATGGGATCCTGGTGCATTCAAGGCGAGGACTTTAACCATTTTAAAATAGGATGGGACTCGGGCCCGGCGCGTTGGCGAAAGTGGTTAAAGTTCCTCATCTTGCACGCCCGGGATCCCATATGGGCGCCGGTTCTAATCCCGGCAGCCCCGCTTCCCTTCCAGCTCCCTGCCTGTGGCCTGGGAAAGCAGTCGAGGACGACCCAAAGCTTTGGGAACCTGCACCCGCGTGGGAGACCCGGAAGAGGCTCCTGGCTTCGGATCGGCGTAGCATCGACCCGTTGCGCTCACTTGGGGAGTGAATCATCGGATGGAAGATCTTCCTCTCTGTCTCTCCTCTCTGTACATCCGCCTTTCCAATAACAAAATAATAAAAATAAATCTTTAAAAAAAAAATAGGATGGGACTCTGCCAAACTCTTTATGAGACCTCCATTCCTTTGATGCCAAAATCAAAGACATGACATTAAATGTAACTACAGACTTATTTCCCTAATGAAGATGGACACAAAGATTCTCAACATACACCATGATTAATTTGGATTTATCCGAAAAATCCAAGAGTGGTTCAACACTGGTAAATCAATAAATGTCATAGATCATATCAATAAAATGAAGATCAAAAATTATATGATCATCTTAATATATGTAGAGAAAACATTTGATAAGATTCAATACCCTTTCATGGTAAAAATCCTCCATAAATTAGAACAAAATTTTCTCAAGTTATAAAGGCTTTTATCACAAAACAACAGCCAATATCAGACTGAATGGGAAAAGATGAAAGCATTTCCTCTCAGATCTGGAACAAGATAAGATAGCCTCATCCACCATCTTTCTCCAATACATGACTGGACGTTTTACCATAAGGAAGGATAAAGAAATAAAGGGCATCAAAACTGGTAAAGAGAAGTCAAATTATTCATGTTTGCAGGTGACTTGATATTGTACATGGAAAACCTAAATACTCCGCCAAAAAGCTGTTAGAATTGATCAATCAATTCCGTAATGTTACAGATTACAAAATAAACAAACAAAAAAGTGGCTTTTTGTATGTTAATGAATCCACTGAGATAGAAATCAAGGAAGAAATCCCATTCATAATAGACACAAAATATCAAATATTTGGGGATAAATTTAACCAAGGAATTGAAAGATACTTTAATGAAAATTATCAAACTTTGATGAACAAAATCATCAAGGATAGAAAAAGAAATGGAAAGATATTCTTTGCTCATGGATTGGAAGAATCAATACCACTAAAATATCTAGACTACATTAAGGCAACCTACAGATTCAATGTAATCCCTACCAAAATACCAATGACATTGTTTACAGGATAAGAAAAAGCAATCCTGAAATTCATAAGGAATCACAGAAGACCTGGAATAACCAAAGCAATTGTGAATAAGAAAGGTCAAGCTGCAAGCATTGTAATACATAGCTTCAAGGCATACTGCAAACCCATAGTAATTAAAATAGCATAGTACTGGTATAAAGGCTGATAGAGCAATAGCATAAAATAAAGTCCAAAAATTAATCTACATACATACAGATGACAGAGGAGTAAGGATAATCCCTTCAACTAATAGCACTGGTAAAACTGGATGTACATATGCAGAGGAACAAAATTAGATCCATATCTCTCAGCATATAAAAATCAACTCAGTATGGATCAAAGACATAAATGTAAGGCCAGACAGTGACTATAAAGGTTGCTGGAGGGCCCCGCGTGATAGCCTAGTGAATGAAGTCCCCGCCTCTCATGCTCTCATGCTCCTGTGCTGGTTCATATCCCTGCGGACCCTGCTTCCCATTCAGCTCCCTGCTTGTGGGAAAGCAATAAAGGATGGCTCACATCCTTGGGACACTGCACCTGCGTGGGAGACCCGGAAGAGGCTCCGAACTCGTGGCTTTTGGATTGGCTCAGCTCTAGCCATTGTGGTCATTTGGGGAGTGAGTCAACGGATGGAAGATCTTCCTCTCTGTCTCTGCTTCTCTCTGTATATCTTTCACATAAAAATAAAATGAATCTTAAAAAAAAAGTTGCTGGAATAAAATGTAGGGGAAACACTACGAAAAAACGGTATAGGGGAAAATAACTTCTTGGATAAGACCCTAAAGCACAGGCAACAAAAGCAAATCTAAATAAGTAGGACCATGTCAAACTCAGCTTTTGCAAGGCAAGGGACATGATCAATAGAGTAAAGAAACAGCCAGCAGAATAGGCAAAAACACTATCTGACAAGTGTTTAATATCCTGAATGTCGCAGCAACCTTAAACATTTAATAATAGGAAAATGAATCCAGTTGTGAAATGAACAGAGGATTTCAATAGATATTTCTCAAAAGAAGAAATACAAATGACCAACAAATAGATGAAAAATGCTAAACATCACTAACCATCAGGGGAATGCAAATAAAAAAATCACAAGACTGTATCACCTCACCCCTGGCAGAATGGCTAATATCCAAAACACAGATAAGAAACACTGGCAAGGAAGTGGAGAAAGGTAAAAGCTGATACATTGTTTTTTGGGAATGTAAATTAGTGCAATCACTGTGGAAAACACTGTGGGATTTCTTAAAAGAACTAGAAATGGACTTGCCATATGGTCCAGCAAACGCACTACTGGATATGTACCCAAAGGGTTTGAACACAATGAATAAAAGTGATGCCTGAACCACCAAGTTTATAGCAGTACTGTTCATAATAGCCAAAACATGGAATTAATTAAGGAGTCCATCATCAGATAAATGGACAAAGAAAATGTGGTATATATACACAATTAAATATTATTCAGCTCTTAAAAAGCACAAAATTCTACCATTGCTGTAAAATGGAGGACATGATAGTGAGTGAAATAGCTAGGCTTAGAAAGACAAACACTACATGTTCTCTCATATAGGTGGGAGCTAAAATTATATAAATAAATAAAGAAAAAAATAAAGAAATGTCTATGTATATCTATGTTGCTACAAATACAATTTTGTGAAATTTTGTTTCATACCTTTGTGAAACTATTGGTTAAGAATGTTATAGTACTGTATTTTTAATGATTTGTGATTACGTTATAATTCACTATATATGGATGAAATGGCCATTTTTTATTCAAATATTGCTTATAGCCGTTGTTTGTGCTCCCACTAATCTAATTTCCTTTTGCTTTTTACTTGTTAAACTTTTAAACTCCATAAAGTATTCAGCCTTTTACTACGCTGTAAGTCAGGAGTATGTTGTCTGTAAAATTAAAAAAAAAAAAAGTTACTGGAGAGACATATAGGGCAGATGGGAGGGAATGGGGGGGGAGGGAGGTAAGAATGCTATTGTCTTCTTAGAATTATATCTAGTCTGCTAACTATTAATTAAAATTTACAATAATTTTTTAAAAGAAAAGTCATAAGACTATGGAGAGCAGTTAAGTAAACAGATGACTGCAACTGAGCATGAGAGAAATGATGATAAAAGCAGGTAACCACACAGCTGGGTTTGTGGCCTAAGAAGTTAAACTGCTGCCTGTGACTCTGGCATCCCAATGGGCACTGATTAAAGCCTTGGATGCCCTATTTCTGACCTAGCTTTCTGCTAATGGGCTGGGAAAGCAATGTAAGATGATGACTCAAATACTTGAGTCCTTATCCCAATGTGAGAGACCCAGAGCAAGTTTCTAAATCCTGGCTTTGACTTGGGCCAACCCTGGCTGTTAAGGGCCATCTAAGGAATGAACCAGAGAGTGGACAATTTCTTTCTCTCTGCACTTCTACCTCTCTCTGTCTCGCTATCGTCTCTTTCTTCAACTAATTAAATAAACAAATAAATCTTTAAAAAGAGTAGACAATCCTAGCCTTGTGGATCTTGGAAAGGTTCATGAGAAAGTGAAGTCTGCATTCAGTTTTAAAGGATGACTAAATCAATTCAGGAAAGAAATGGTATAGTTAGTGCAAGGATAGGTATGGGTAAAGGGGGAAGCAGACATAAAACATGCAACATGTTTAACATCAGGTTCTGAGAACTGTGAAGAATTCAAGTGCATGTCCAAGTTTTTTTTTAAAAACAATTTTAGTTTTGTTTCTTGCAATCAGAGGAAGTTTCCAAATGATGAGAGAAACTGTTGCTGAAGTAGTGAAGGGTTAGGTCACGGACTTTGTAAGAATTAAGATTTTATCATCAAATCTGCTGTGAACCAAGGCAATTTTAACTGAGTCTCAGCATATTTGTGCTTACAAAAGCAGAGAGAAAATAGATGGATGTGTAACTGGAGTCTGGGAGATGAGTCTGAAAACTACTTTGGCACTGTTGACATGAGATGATACAGGCTTGGGGTAAGTGCTTGACACAGTGATTAAGATACTGCGTGGCATGTCTGCGTCCCATATTGAGTGCCTAGGTTCAGGTCTGGGTTCCGCTTCTGACTCCAGTTTCCTCCTAATGCACATGCTGCAAGCCAGCAGATCATGGTTTAAGTAACTGAGTCACTATCAGTTATGTGGGAGACCTAGACTGAGTGGCTCCTGGTTTTGGTCAGCCCATTTCCTGCTATTTCAGGCATTTGGAGATTGAATCAGTGGAGGAAGGTTGATTGATTTTCTATCTTCCTTTTTTTCAAATAAGTTGAAAGAAATTAAATGATGCAATTGAAAAAATCAATCAATAAAAAAGTGGATGGGTTTTAGCTTCATTTTAGAAGATACATTGGAAAGAGTTGATGAAGCATTGGAGCTGGTGCTAGTGAAGGGAAAGAGAAGATATGAACTACTCCTAGATTTCTGGTTTGCACTGAGTGCTTGGTGATAATATTTGTTAATATAGGGAATTCATATTGAGGATTTGAGAGGGCGTCTGTTTGTTGGCAGCTAGTTACTGATTTCTGTAGGAGACATATCTATGGAGTCAATGAAATGCAAGCAAGCTAGCCAGCAAGAAATTTGATGATTCTTAACCTGAAGCTAAGGAGAAAGTACTGAGAGTTACAGTAGAGATTTAATAGCTATCATTAAATGAATGGCCACATTCCTTGCAGTCTATGAAACTATGCATGAAGAGGAAAACTGTGAGATGTGAAATGAGGATAAAAACCTTGGGTTTCTCAAAGTAGGAAAAGAACAAAGAAAGAAACATTATGAAACTTGAGGGAACATAGAGTTTCAGGAAAGAAAGAGGTATCTTACGCAGTGGCGACATCATAGAAGATAAAGAATGAAAACCATCCATTGGATTCAGCATCCAGTGTAGGTTAGTGGGGATTTGTTAGCAATGAGGCCTATTTGCAAGAGTTGATCAGTTACTGGGCAAGAAAAGCATGAAGCCCTAGGGCAGCTAGAACCAGGCAGGAGAGCATGTGCAACACGAGCTTTCATGTTGGAACAGTAGAGGATGAGGAGGACATTGCAGTGTGTGTGTGTGTGTGTGTGTGTGTGTGTGTGTGTGTGTGTGTGTATTGCCAGTTGTTCAGGACAGGTATGCTATGGATTATACAGGGAGGAGGGAAAAACATTCATAAAAACTGCCAAATACAGGGGAAAAGGAAAGGAAGTCCTCTTTGTAGCTATGGCATCAATCAAGGGACACAAAGGACATTAACTGTTGGCAGAATGAGAATAATATAAAGTGGTTAATGCATCTGCGCTCTGGAATTCATGGGAAACACTTATCATGGCAGCGAGGAAGCAGGATGTAGGCAGAAGACAAGGCATTAAGAAATCCAGCCTCAGTTTCAGATGGAACTCAGCTAGCCTCATAAACGTTCAAGCTTGAACAGAGCCTCCCAAGCCAAAAAATAGGGGCCAAAACAACCCTTACCTAGAGGGGAGTCTAAACAATTCATATTGGGTTTGGATTTTCTTTGCTAAAGCTCCTATAGATGTCATGGAAAATGAGGAGCTCACCGTGCTGCACAGAAACATCAGAACATTGTTCAAACAGGGGAAACTGAAATAATATTAAGGAATGTTAGGTTCAGAAGAAAGCAAGCAGCTTCATTGTCTTGCCTCAGCTTCGAACAAATACACACTGATGGAGTGTAATGTTTTCAAATGCAGGAGAGGAAATAGAGAAGGGATGGAAATGTCAACCTCAAATGTTGGCTCAATCAAATGGTAGGGATAGAGAACTCAAAAGATTAGTTGTTTCAGATAATAAAACCCACCCATTAAGAAAGAAAACAGGAAGTCAAGTATTAAATACATATCTAAATGCTTGGGATGGGGAAGGAGAAATATTATATGTAACAGTAGCTGGTGTGTCATTTTTTGAAGTTGCCACTCTCCTAAAGCAAGATAAGTGTTTTGCTACTAACAAGTTATTGACCTTGACCAAGTCTGCTATCAATTTGTTTCATATAGTCCGTAATATTGTCTCTGAGAGGAGACTTGGGAAAAGACAAAGCAGTGCACCAACGTTAGACAAAGGCTTTAACCAAGTAGGGCAGAAACTTGTGTAGACATTGGTTTGAGATCATTTCAGTCAAATAGGGTTGGGCTGTAGTTTTGCAGGAGAGCTAGGTGTTGTGTAAATGTCCTAGCCAGCTCAAGAGGTCTTTGGCAAAGGAAAAGTACATACTGCTCAACGAGCTATGTGCTTGGCATCTCCCCCAAGGCAGGAGGTGGGCCTATTGAGGACTGTAGTATTGCTCAGGGAAGATCCAACATTCCGTTCCCCTCCAAGCTTGAGAAGAACAGACTGAAATCCCAACAGGGTGTTCTGTTCAGCTAAGAAAAACAGTTTCAAATCTTTCTGACATGTGCACAAAAGGGGCTGTCCTGCAGGGTCAAAAGTGCTGTGGTCAGTTCACACAATCCTGCGTGGCCCTGGGAATGTAGGTGGGGAGGGAAAATGGCTAAATCAGACCTGGTGGTATGGGCTGCATCATGCAGCCATACTCACAGACTTGCCCTGTAAGCACTGGGCTCTTTATCTGGGAAGTAAGACATTCTTGCATTTGGCTCATAAAATACAGCTTGATCTAATACAGTATGTTTTACAAACATTCTCACAAATTCCAGATGTCACAAATAAACTTTTAGGAACACGTTTAACTGTGTACTTTCTGTGTCTTGAAGAAAACAGTCTGAAGTGGTAGTCATTTTATTCCTCCGTCCCTTATCCCTTTAACCATTCAAATATTTTCAAAGAGAAGACAGGCTAAGGCTCCAGAAAAAAAATCTATTGCCCTTTATGTTCAAAGACTAAAATGTTAGCCAGGGCTTGAGCCATTTGCCTGGTGTACAGCAACATCAGTCCATTCATATAAGATTTTCTGTCATTAAAAGATCCTGAATCCAACAGATAGTCCAGGGCATTTTCTCAGTTCCCTGATTTCTGAGTCTAGTGGCTTCCACAGCAGTCCTTCTACCAACTCCCTCAGGAAATGTCCCTTTAGTCAAATTGCAACTGTTCCCACTTGGGATTTTTTTTTGTCATATACTTGGAGAAGTAAAGTAAGTAGGCACCATCATTCAAGAAGGTGGTTACAGTAAAATGTCCAGGAAATCCATGCAACAAATATCAACTTCCAATGAATATGTTAAAAGACACTTAAGCTCATATGTACTGAAGAAATTTGGTTTATTTTTACTCATCATAATAGCAAAAGTATCAACCAAGGGCATGGAGACATGGGCACACATAAACAATGAAGAGATTTTGTTGGGGAGTAATTTGGCAGTAGCTTTAAAAATGAAAAAAATTCTATTACCTTTATATATGATAATTCTGATCCTTAGAAATGTTTGGGATCAGGACAAAGAGACCCATTCAGAAATTTCCACTGTAGCATTGCCAGTTTATAAATCACCAGAAATATGGAGACAACCCAAGTTTCCATCAAATGGGGAATGACTGAATGCAATTTTTGTATAGAGAGGGAAATATCTTAAGGACATAGTAAGTGAAAAAAAGGCCAGGAAAAGTTCATAAAAGAAAAGTGTTTTCTACATGTGTATGTATATGAAGGGTTTTTAGAAAGTTCATGGAAATGTACATGCTATTTAAACATGATGCAAAGATCAAAAATGTTTTGCATCAAAACACACTTATATTTTAATTTCATTTCTGCCAATTTTTAAGGATTCCTTGTTATCTCTGATTACACACAGAAAAGGACAAGAGTTCTTCAGTGAGAGCACCAAGGGACACTTGTTTGTCTCTACTGATTGCATATTGTTTAAGAATACATTTATTGTACAATTAACTTTTCATAAAATGTGTCCTGCTTGTAGATCAGAGGTTAGGGCATAAGTCTTAGTGGCTACAGCGTATATGCTTCCTTCAGAGGTTGCAGTGGGTAAGTGGGTGAGTAAACAGGCACACAAAATCAAAGGACCCACATGATAGACCGGAATATCTCTTCACTTTGCTATGTGATTCTGAGAAGCCATTGTGCTTCACAGTTCGTTCCTTCTGTAGAATCACTGGAGATGAGAAGCTTTCATTTTTTTATGATTCCCTAAGTCTGTGTCTTTAATGTATAATAGGTCTGATCTCTTTTGATGAAGAGATGGCTTTTTATTCTTTTCTTTCAAATTCTGGCATGGTTTGACATTTCACTTTACTGTAAATGGAAGATAATGAAAGAGAAGGTGGAATGGTCACTGTGTTCTCTGTTGGGCTGTTTTTGAAGCATTGTTTGACCTTTTTATGCTAGTACCTTCCTGTGACAGTGTAAGCTCTTAGGCTTGATTGTGATGAAAGTGTAGTCACAATGTTGGATGATAGAAGACAAGAATTTCTCACTCTGGCCATGCATATACATATACTTACAGATACGTAAAATTACACATATAATAATCATATACAGTTTTTACATATTGAATAACTGAGCATTTTAATGTGTTGTGCTAAAGGTATTGCTGATTCAGTGAAAATCACAAAAAGCAGTCATTTTAGAGCTATGTATATTACAGGGATTGATGAAGACATGCCAGTTTCCATTGCAATTCATACAACAATTTGAATTGCACATTGCTTATGAAAGAAAATACATCAGATATGTCGCAGTGTTTTAAAATACATTCTATGTGCATTAGGATATTTTTTTATAAACCATTCTTCATGTAGTCACCTGCATTTCTGGAATTTTTGCTATCAGGTAGTCTTGATTCTACCACTAACAAGCAGAGTGATTTTGGACAAGTCACATCCCTAAACTGCAGTTAACAATTGAGTCACTGGTCCCCAAGAGCGGTAGGAAATAACCAAGAGGATAGAAATGAGCTATTTTATACTTATCTATAAACATTATCCCAATATGGTTCTGCAGAATCTAATTGGCTTTTGGAAATACTCCAGATGAACTCTTGAGGAAACCTTGGCAGTAACTTGTTGAAGGAAATCTCTTCTTGTTCCCTCAGAGACTTCAGTCAATCTATGTCTGTCTACCATTAGTTAGCAAAGACTTTTCCAGTGATTCCTCATCAGATTGCATGTTCTATGAGGGCAAAGCACAAATTCTAAGCAGTTTAATACTAGAGAAAACAGATAACAACTCTGTGACTGTTTGTCTTTCAGCAATGAAATAAACAACTTACTCTTGCTCCCTTCTCGGGCAAGCATTGGCAGCCCCCACTGCAGTCTTGGCCCCCGCATGGCCTTCCATGGAAATTCTTCTCACCCTATTACAATCAAGAAACAGACAGACAAAAAACAATCAACAGTCAGTAAAATGTGTGAGCCAAGAAGCAGCGCTGCTCCAGAGAATCTAGCACTTGGCCACATTCTTCTTAATCAACAATTTATAGTAGCTTAGTGGTGGTCTCATCTGATAGTGTCATGAGTGAAAGAAAAACTCCAAAGCCAGCATTGTTTCAGGTCATGTCTATACCTCACCAAATAACCAAATGGGTAGCTGGCCTTCACACATTTCATTTAGATACCCATCATTCGTAGAAATTTTAGCCACAAAATGTAAGATTTTTTTTTACATATGGCTAAATATAGATCTTAGATGTATATCACTGTGAAAATAGATGTAAAATGCCTTAGGCATTTGAACTCATTAATTAATTAGAGTTTAAGTGCCAGAAAAGTAGTGACAAATGAACATGGCCACCCTGTACTCTAATCTCCAAATTGTTCTCCTTTGGATTAAATATCTAGCATATTACTCAAACTCCATAGCGACACTTTTGTACTCAGGAGTCAGTTACAAATTCATCTGGTCATATACAGTATCCACCCAACTTTATTTTTCCTCCAACTTCGTTTTTCTTCTCTTCTGCTTTATCGTGATGATGACGACAATAATGACAGTGATGATTATGATTATCATTGTGATTATGATGTGATGATGAAAATTGTGGTAATTAGGTGAATTTCTACCAGGCGCTCACACAGTCTGATGTGTATTGACCCTCTCCAACCTTGGTTCACTCAATTTCAATCTAACAGGTGTGGGTTCATCCTAGTCTATAAAAACATCAATTCTGATTCTGCCTCAGGGCCTCTGCCCTAGCTATTACTTCTTCCTGGAATGTTCTTTCTCTAGTTGTTTATTACTGATCTATTTTCATCATCCAGATTTCAGTTCTATTGACCATTCCTAGTCAGGCCATTCCTAACCACAGAGCATAAACTACACTTTATTTCTTTCAATCACATCACTCTGTTGCCTTTCCTTCATTAGATATTCTATCTTCCAGGTTATACAATGCACTTAAGTAATGACCTTCTCTCTCTTAGTCAATGCTGTAACCCTAACACCTAAAACAATGGGTGGCATGCAAAGAATGTTTCATGACTACTGGAATGAAACTAAAATTTGAATCCTGGTCTGCCTAATAAGGGAAACTTCCATTTTGACCCTAACCACCTTGCGGGAAAAAAGTATAACATAAATTCTAATATCTGTAAAAGAACTTTATCTTTGGGATGGATTTAAAATCATCCAACTTTTTTTTGTTAAACATGGACTGTTCTTTATTTTTTCCCAAAGAAAAAGGCGTATTTATGAGTCTGCCTCACGCTTAATCATTCTTGCCTTTGTGCACTGTGTGCCTTTTCCTAATTCCCAGGGAGTGCTGTGAATTTCTCAACTGGTCTCTTATCTCTTTAGACATTCCCACAACTCTTTATCACTACAACACCTCAGTAATAAGGTAGTGATGGCAGAGCTGTGACAAAATATTGCTATTTTAGATTCCAAACACTTTCCTGATATGAGATATTTTATCTCTTTATATGTCTTTGACATGGTAAGTGCTATTGTACACTTTCTAGTTTGCCTTCCATTTTATGGTATATAGTACAGACAAGTTTTTACAATATCAAGAGGTTGATATCAAGAGGTGCTCTGGGAGAAAGAACCTGGGGGTTTGTTTAGAATAGAGAACAAAGAGGGTAGCATTGAATTTAACCTTCATCTGCACTGTAAGCTTATCTAATATAGCAAACTATATTTCATGGGATTATGGGTAATACGTATTTGCTTTTCAAAACATTTCTATATTTTGTAAGAAGTCTTCAATGAACATGTAAAGTTAATAAGAAGAGAAAAACAACATATATCCTTATATGATAGAAGCCATCCCCTTCAACGTAGGAAACTCAATAGGTGATTATCAGTCAATGGCATCTATTTGGAACTATGGCCTACTTCTAAACAGTGTCTGTTTGAGTGTCCCATAAAACTGACCTATCAGCAAACAAAAAACAGGAGTGCAGAAGAAAATAATTGGTGTATTATAGAATAAAAGTTCCCATATCCTAACATGGTATAAGGAAGTTAAAAATAAGGGGGCTGTATATGACAGGGGTGGAAATCCCAAGAACGGGAGCTGAGTAAAGAAACAATAAGGAGCGGAAGCTATGATTTCTCAGTAACTTGCCAGAACAAGGAGGTAAAAACAGCCAGCTAACAGACAGGAAGCCATCACTGTTCTCGGTCACTGAGGAAAGTAACCAGAGAAGCCCCACTGGCTAAAAGGCAATTTCCTGTAATGCCAGCCCTGGCAGTTTCCCCAGGAGTCTACAATTACAGTGAAGTGGGAGGGGTTAGAAGTGGCTTCCAGGGAACATGACAAGACTTGGACATCAGGAGAACTCTGCCCTGTTTTGGCTTGTCTGGGGACACATCAACCCTCCCTCAGCCAGGCCACATCACCATTGTTATTGTCACCTTGGGAAATTCTCCCCTTTCTCTCAAGACCCACTCTTCCTTGTATTCACAGAAAATGAATATTGGAGAGGCCTTGGGAGGTCATTTACTACTGAGGCATTTGGCTCTATCAGGTCAGCACATCATTTTATTGTAATCATTTATTATTTTCCATGGCTAGCCTGATAAAGAAATTCATAGAAACAAGCTATCATTAATAAATAACAATTTAAAATGCACATATTTATTAATTGTACTGCAAATAAAAAATGAATGGAAAATAATTTTTAATGACAATATATTTTTCAATATGTAACAGCTCATGTATGTCTATATTAGGTGAAACAAAATCAGAAGTTAACAGCTCTACACAGAATCATCCTGAAAATGACAGCCTGCTCACACAGAACAAAATGATACTGAATTGCGGTATTGGTGACCCAAGTACCAGGAACATTGTTGCTATTACTGCAGTGATTCTCCGAAATGGAAAGTAATTCATGGCAAGGTTCTGGGAAAAAAAGCACAATTTTCCCTTTACTTACAAGGTAGTTTCAATCATAACAATAAAGAAGTTCATTTAATACATAAAATGTGGCTATGCTCTAAACTTGAATTTTCATTTTCATGGATATCCAGAAGTCCTAGGTGTAGTGGGATACAGGACAATTTTTTGCAGCCTGTAGAACAGCTGTAACTATGAACCGCTAGCTAACAAGTATTCCCCTTGGGAATTTTGAAGACAAAAAATGGCCTCACAATCTCCAAAGGATAACCTAAGCGTGAGGTATTTCCATGCAGAACCGTTAGTTTAACCCAAATCATCCATTTTGCAGGTTATAAGACTGAAAGAAATGACTTTGCCTGGGTCACACTGCCGATGAGTTGAGTTAGCATTTCTGACTTCCAGCCACATTTTTTCCATTAGTTCTTACCTCTCAAAGCTAATTTTAAGTCTCATTTCTTTTTTCCATAGCCACTGCAGTTCAGTAAAAGCTACAGCTCTCATTAAATGTTCTATATACTGTGCAAGGGTCACATGTTGCTATGCAACCATCCTATAATGTTCCATGGCTGGAATTTTGTTTCCTTATCAACACAGTAATGTCTATAAAGAAGAAAGTCAGTCTGTTTTACCTGTTTGTATATCCCCATGATGTTGGAGTACAAATCTATGCTCTTGCTATTTCTTGAGGCACTGTACGTTAGGGGTGTAAGAATTCTGGAGTTCATCTGTTTAGGGCTACATTGCAGCTCTACTATTTCCAAGTGGCATGAACTTAGGCAAGTCACTTTACCTGTTTGACACTCAATTTTATCATTTTTAATAAGAAGATGGCAGCAGTATAGGGTAGGACTGGAGGATTTAACAAGATAAGACATGCAAAGCACTAGAACTCTCTCATAGTAAGCACAAAATGTCATTATATTTATCATTATCATTATCATTGTTACTATTTTATTAGCAAGCCAGACCACTCAGTATTTACGCAACATTCTGTTCACTCTTCAGAGCTGAGTATAAAATAGTGTGTGGTGGCATGGCCAGTATATAGTTTATAATTGTTTATAGCCAATGTCCACTTTGCTTGATTTGTTGTCTGTATATAAGTGAAAGTCAGATGATTTTGTTATCTATCTCACACCTCCTTTTGCTGATGCTGATTCCTGTGTCTAAAATATACCCCTCCTCTTCTTTCTCATTTAGCATGAATAAAACTTACATTCATTCCCTAAAATCAACTCGAAAACTATTTTGATGGTGAATATGCTCAAAAATTCTTCTACATTTTCAGCCAGTTCAAGTAGAAGTTTTTATTCCTTTCTTTTTGTTGATGATGTTTTGCCATATTTTATTGAATTTATTTGGTTCTTTCACAACATTTGGATCAGAAGGATGTGTTATCTTGGAGTACTTGAATGAAGTGAATAAGGGGCTAGATAAATAATAAAATCAAAGAGGAGGCAGGGGCCAGATCACTTAAGAGTTAACATATCATATAGAAATTTTGCTTTTGGAAATTCTATGAAGGGTCTGAACCTAAGAAACCCACTTACTGATTTAAAAAAAAAAAAAAAAAACAGGATTGCTCTAGCTGCCGTATGAACTGTAGTGAGATAAGGATAAGAGCAGGAAGGCCACCTAGGAGGTTGTTGCAGTCATCTAACAGAAGAATGCTAGTGGCCAGGAAGTGAAAGGCAGCTACAGAGATATCAGAAAGTGAGAATCATTCGATTCATCTGGGATTTGCTGATAGATTGGATGTAGCTGAGAATGACTCCAAGTGTCTTTTTTTTTTTTTCTTCTTCTACTAAGCAGTGGGAAAGATGTAGCCATCATTTATTTAGAAGGAGAAAACTGTTGGAGGAGCTGGCTTGGGGGACATCAGAAATTCTGTTTTTGACATGCCAGACTTCTAAATGGAGAAGTGGAGTTAGCTTGCTATGGAAATCTGGAGTTCAAGGAGGATTGTAGCTTGAGAGGTACACATAGTGCCTTAGCAACAAACTCAAATTTTCTACAGCTTAATACAAAAACGTTCTATTTCTTGCTCATATCACACTTTAATGAGTGACAGGCAATTTTCCTAGTGTCCTTTCAAAGGTGAGTCAAATTTCCAAGTTGCTTTTGTGTAGCAACTCCACTGTCTCAGATGCTAGTACCTTTTTTTCTGTCTTAATTTCCCCTGACTAAATGCCATGCTGTCTTGTGCTCACAATTCCCTTAACAAGTGCCAGATGCACTGGCAAGCCATCATCATGAGAAACAGGAGAAAATAGGGATTGTTTGGTGAGCATCATCTCTGCCACTAATGATATATAAAGGCATGAGATGAGATCACCAAAGGAATGAATGCAGATAAAGATTAGAGAAAATGCTTTGGCAAGGAGCATTGAGGCACTTCTGTGTGAGAACATAATGGGGTTCCTGAGAAGCAATATCCAGGAAGACTGACAGAGAAACAACATGGACAAGGTCTTGGAGAGCAAATGAAACAACAGAAACAAATATGATTAAAAGAGGAAAGAGTGGTAAAGTGTGTTAGATTGTTGATAAGCCAAGTCAGATGAGATAGGATAATTCACCAGTTGATTTAACAATGTGGTGATCCGGACCAGAGAAGTTCAGTGGTTTGGCGGAGATAGAAAGTAATTTCATGTGTTTAACGGCACGAGATATTAGGAAATACAGGAATCCAAAATAGCCAATTACATTAAGGAGTAAAGGGAAGGGAATTCTTTCTTGCTTTCTTAAGATTGGAAATACTGGGTAACAGCTTGATAGCCTAGTGGCTGAAGTCCTCACCTTGCATGCACCAAGATCCCATATGGGAACCGATTCTAATCCCGGCAGCTCCACTTCCCATCCAGCTCTCTGCTTGTGGCCTGGGAAAGCAGTCGAGGACGACCCAAAGCCTTGGGACCCTGCACCCATTTGGGAGACCTGAAGAAGCTCCTGGCTTCAGACTGGCTTGGCTCCAGCCATTGCAGCCACTTGGGGAGTGAACCATTGGATGGAAAATCTTCCTCTCTGTTTCTCCTCCTCTCTGTATATATGCCTTTCTAGTAAAAATCAATAAATCTTTTTTTAAAAGATTGGAAATACTGGAACATGTAATTATTTTGAGGCAAAACATGTTGATGTGGAGGTGGAGGCAGGGATTGCTGGAAAGATGACTGTACTTAGATGAGAAACAATGGTATCTCATTCACAAGTACATAGCATGCTCCTTAGATAAGAACATAGAAAGTTCATTCACTGTGAGAGGTAGGACGGAAGAATATGTGGATACAAATGCATGTAGCTTGACTGATATATAGTGAGGTTGTCCACAAATTCTTGTAATTTCTTTATTCCCACACAAAACATAAATCAGTGCTCTCGGCTGAATCTAAAAGTAGAGAAGGTCCTGGAGGCTTGAGGAGAGGGAGGGTGCAAAGCAATCGGTTTTTAGAGTCAGAAACGAAGGCTCAGCTGTTAGATGGCTTCCTCAGCAGATGAGTCAAAGCGTCAGAGTTGGGATGAGAAGCCAGGTTTCCTCACCACATGCCTACTGTGTTTTCTACTGGACATGCTACCATTTAAATCCAGGAATTATCCTAAAACTTACAAGTTAGGAAAAGATGAATGTTAATCGATGTACCTTTCTCTTTTGTACCTTTTTCTATTATCACATTATTTAATTTACCTTATCATTTGAACTTTGTGTACAGTTTCTAAGCAATATGATTATATGATTCTCATAACTGCATTTGAAACAAAGGAAGACCTTTTTAAACATTTGTTTTATTTATTTTAAAGGCAGAGTTAGAGAGACAGAGAGAGAGAGAGAGAGAGATTTTCCATCTACTGATTCCCCAAATGGCTGTAACAGCCAGGGCTGTGCCAGGCCCAAATTAGTAGCCAGGCATTTCATCCAGGTCTCCCACAGGGATGGCAGAGACCCAAGTACTTGGGCCATCTTCCTTTGCTTTCCTAGCCACAAAGCAGTGAGTTGGATCAGAAGAAGAGCAGCTAGGACTAAAACTGATATTTTGATAAGGGAAGCTGGTGCTGTAGGCTAAAGATGAAGGCAAAGACTTCTTAGAAAGAACCCCAGAAATACAGACAATAAACAAAAAAAAATAGATAAATGGGATTGCATTAAGTTACAAAGCTTCTGCACTGCAAACGAAACACACAACAAAGTGAAGAAGTAACCGACAAAATGGTGGAGAAATTACAATCTACGCATCCGATCAAGGATTAATAACCAGGGCCTACACAGTGTTCAAGAAACTCACCACCAACAAAATCAACAATCCAGTTAAAAAAATGGGCAAAGGACACGAAGAGAATTTTCTCAAAGAATGAAATACAAATGAGCATCAGACTCATGTAAAGTGTTCAGGGTCACTAGCCTTCAGGGAAATTCAAATAAAAATCAAAAAGATGTTTCACAGCACCAGCATTACAATGACTCTCACTAACAAATGAAAAAATGATAAATGCTTGTGAGGATGTGGAGCAAAAAAGGTACACTAATACACTGTTGATGGGGAGACTAGTACCTTAATACACTGATGGCAGGAAAATTATAGAAAACAGTATGAAGACATCTTGGAATTCTGAAACTAGATCTACCATATGATCCAGCCATCTCACTCTTACGAATTTACCCAGAGGAAATGAAATAAGTATAACCATCGTTATCTGTACCCCTATGTTTACTATAGCAATGTTCATGACAGTTAAGACATGGAATCAACACAGATGTCCATCAACTGATGATTGGATAAAGAAATTGAGATATATATGGAATGCTACTCAGCTGTATAAAAAATGAAATCATGAAATCCTCATTTGTAACAAATTGGCTAGCTTAGGGACCATTATGCTTGGGGGGGGGACAAGTTTCAAAAAGACAAACACTTTATGTTTTCTCTAATATGTGGTAGTTAATATAGAATACAAACAAGTATAAGAAGAAAAAAAACCTGCTTGTGAGTTTTTACTGTTTTTAGTCCTTATACTCCTATAGAGCAGCAGTCTTTCTGCTTTTCACTTGTTGTGCATTATGGTCAATGGTGCATTAAGTCTGTAATAACATGGTAAACCAAATTATGCTATTGCAAAAATCAAAATAAAAAGGAAGGAAAGAAAGAGGACTTGGCAAGTAGTGGGGGAGAGAAGTATGCATATCTTCTTAAAATTGTATCTGTGAAATACATGATATCTGTTCTCTTTATGTTAATAAAATTATAAAAAAAAACAATGAAACAAAATGTCCTACTGAGTTTTACAGAGTTGATGTCATCTGCAAGCTAAGTGACAAAATGAAGACAAAGTAGCGTTTCTTTTTGCAGTACACAGCTAAACATCTACCGGGGTAAAAGTAATACAAAGTGCTGAAGTGTCTTTTATAACCTTCAATGCCTGCTGATGGTCCAAAACTCCAAAGAGGCCTCTTGGGCTGGGTCAGACCCATTCCCAGTGCTATCCTGATAATAATGGCTACAATGAACATCTGCTATGTGTCTTGTTAAGTAGTTCACTTTTGTTATCTCACTGAGCTGTCTCAATTACATTGTGAGGTAGCTACTATTATCAGATCATATCACAGAAGAGGGGGCTGAGGCTTAGGGAGACTAAATAACTGGTCTTCCCAAGTTCACAAAGCTAGGGAGTTGCACACAAGATCTTAGAACTATTCCACTAAACCAGTTCCCCTTTGAAATTATCTTAGGTTCCTGAACTTTGTTCTAATAGTACAGAGTTTGGCTTCAATGTGAATAATTCAAAAACAAAAATCCTGTTCATTGAGATGCAAAGATATGAATATAAACCAAGTTTGATCTTGCTTTGTGTTTAATGTGTATTTGCCTTTTAGGAACAGCTCACTATGAATTTATGAATGAAAACTCTGGGAAGAGAAGAAAATGATCTGTAGGAGTTGGTTCTGTAACAGGTGGGAGTTGTCACCCATATTTTATTTTAAGGAAGAAGCTGACACCAGACATTGCTGAGTAATTTAGGAAGGCCTCTCCCTTCAATGTCTGTCCAATAGTGTTCACACCATGTGAAAACACAGCTGATGGCTAAGCGAGTGGGAGAGGAACAAGTGTGCTGGATTTTACTTGAAAAGCCCTGGCCATCCAGATTGAACTAGGACCTGAAGGAAGGCAGTACTGTCTAGCTGGAACTTAAAATGAATTCACTAAGCAAATGTATAACACACAAATAGAGTAAATGTTGCACATAGCATTATTAAACTAGATGCATTCCTTTCCCCTTCCAGTAAGAGCTTATTGACTAGCAATGAAAGACCAGCATCTCATAAGCCTGGTCTCTGGTAGCAGTTAAGGAATAGTTAAGCTTTAAGACTGTAAGAGCCCTGAGAATCAAAGGTCCCATAGATGTCAGACAATTAGGGTGGCCAGAATCAGCCTAAAATTACGTGTTTGAATGTCAGACAAGTAAAAAAATACATTTTTTTTGTATTCCCAAATTCATCTAAGAATGTTCCATGCAATGTCTGGGACACTTTTTCTTTTACTAAAAAATTTGTTGTTTCTCTAAGATTCAGACTTATTTGAGTGTCCTCTATTTTATCTGGAAGCCTTACAAATAGGACAATGGGACATGACAGGCTCAGCTGTGACCTGTGTCAAAAGTAATGGCTAGTAATAGCAGTTAAAGTACAATCTGCAACCTCTGAAAAATTAGGAGGAAACTATGGTCTCTTTGTGTAATTGTGTCACTCTTACAAATTGATGTTATAATATGCTTCCAAAGTAGGAGTGAGAAATTGAGTTATATCACAGTAGGAACTGAATTCATCAATTTCTCAACAAATACGCTTTAAAATTTTTACTTATTATTTATTTTCATTTTATTTCAAGGGGGAGGACGGGGAAGGAGAAGGGTGGGGGATGATGGGTAGGGGAGGAGAGGGGAGAGGAGCAGGGAGGGATGGAGAGAAGAGAAGAGGAGAGATTTTCATCTGCTGGTTCACCTGCCAAAGGCCCACGATAGTCAGGGATGGATCTGGCAGAAGCCAGGAAACTGGAAAATCATGAGGGTCTCTCATGTGGGTAATTGAGCCATAATTTGCTGCCTCCCAGGATGCCATCTACAGGAAGCTGGACAGGAAGTGGAGGACCCAAGACTGGAATCAGGTATGCTGATATATGACGTAGCCAAATATATATATGATTAGCCAAACACATGCCCTCAGCAGATATTTACTGAGTTCCTATTGTATACCAGGCATTGTCCTAGATACTGGAAAATGATGAGGGGAAATAGAATATGACATGTATGCATATGTTCATAGGAGCTTTATTAATGAGAACCTCTAATTGGAAGGAGCACAAATATCCATCAAAGGGAGAGTAGATAAACAAATTATGGTATATCTGTAAAATGGGATAATATCTAACCACAGAAACAATCTATTGATAGCAAGGCCAGAAGTAAAAGAGCATGTTCACCATGAATTTCCTTATGTGAAGGTCTAAGAAATGCAAAACAAATATAGGCCAGTAGAAATCAGAACAATGGTTACTTATGCAGGGGTCTGTGGGGTGAGGCTGATTGGGAGTGTAAGGATACCTTGTCAGATGATGAATACATTCTGTATTTCATTTATGACAATGTTCATTAATATATACAAAACTCACCAAGCACTACATTTTAAAAATTCTAATTTTTTTGTTCATTATAACTAAGTGAAAACTATACATAAAACCCTTGCTATCATGGAGCTTACTTTCACATTTGGGAAACACACAAATGTGTGAAGAAGAAGAATTGTGATGAGTAAATGGAGAGACAAATGATGCTATAAAAGCTTATAATTGTAAGTCATCAACACATCAGTATTATTCTTGAATTCAATGAATATTTATTCAATCCTTATTCTGCTTTAGACCCTGGACTATGCCCTGTGAATACCTAGTTAAATGAAATAGATTTGGTTGCCTGCTGTTATGAAGTTTATATTCTTTCAGGGTAAATAGATACTATGAAAGTAAGTAACAGTGTTTTAACTCTGATTGTGCTATATGAGAAAAAAGGGGCAAATGGCAAGATATTAGAATACGTGGCATGGACATTTATCATTGTTGCTGGGGTCAAAGGATTCTCTAGGAAAAATGTGGTTTAAATCAAGGTCTGAAAAAGTGAGGAAGCATCAATTAAGATGAGGGATACATGTAAGGCAGAGAATCTGTGAGGAGTGACTCAAACATTGGCTCTCCAAATTGATAAAACCCTTACCATTTTAGATCTTGTGCCATTTTAAATATCTGCTTCCCTTGGGTCTCTGTTTCCTTAAGGGTTGCTTCTGTATGTTTTATGCCCTTTAGCTTCAAATTTTGTTCTCCACCGATGCGCTATAACCTCATGGCCCTATCCACCAATCCTTCCCAGCTCTGTATTCCCAATACCCGCCCCTTGCCATAAAAGCACGTTCCTGCACGCCCACAGTCTCGCTCTACTCTCTACGCTTTCTCTCCCTTCCCAGGATCATCTTTCTCTGTGCCAAATAAAGACCTCCTGTGTGAGTTGCTGTGTCTGACATCTTGGCTTGTGGCAAAAATTCGTAACAGAATCTTTCTAGCAGACAGAACTATATATACTCATTTAAGAAAGTAAAGGGGATAAATCATAAGATGATGCTGTACAGGCAAGCAAGGACTGGCTCATGCTGAGTCTCCTATGCCATGTTAGGGAAGTTGGGGTTTTATCCTGGAACAATAAGAAGTCATTGGATGTCTTTAAGCATGGAGTAGAATCACCAGATTAAAGTTTAGGAAAAATTTCCTAGTGATAGTATGAATAATGGATAGAAGGAGGTGGTAGTGAAGTGGGGAGAGCAATTAGGAGAATGATGCAGGGGTTCATGAGAGAGACCTGAACAAGGGTTATGGCAGTCAGATGGGGAGAAGTGAATGGACCCAAGAAATATTTAAATAGAGGAGGTATAACCAGAGACTGGAACAGACCCATAGGATTCTTACGTCAAAGTCACTTCATTGATTAGAGGACAAACTTAAAGTTATACTTACCTATGCATGAAGTAACTACAGAAGGAAGATAAATTAGAAAACACATTACTAGGCATCAAGGGCCTAAGGAGATTAAATATAGTCAAAAGAAGAAAGTGAGAAATATCTTCGGAAGAAGGTAAAGCGATATCTTTATAAAGTTTGATATGGTGATGTATGTTTTCTCTCAGGAACCTTTGATGACTGCTCATTAATTGCAAAGTTAAAACCTAAGTATGACAGTTAAGGAACTTTCTCATCACAGAACACCTAACTCTCACCTCCAATTTCCTAGGCACGGGGGAAGATGTCTACTTATTGGTTATTTCATTTTTCTGGAATATTTTTTACATTGCATTCATTTCTCTGGGAATCTGAATTATTTGTCTTTTGAAACAAATTTGTTGAGACATAATTCAAAATTCATGCAATTGACACTTCCTTTCTTCATTGTCACTTTCCTTCTTCTCTACCAATAACACTTTTAATATTCCATGATAGTATTTGCTCTGTACTCAAAGAGCCTTCCTTTCTGGCTACTTCAGAGAAATTGTGATGATTGTTTGCCAATGTAAATATAATATTATTTCAGCTAACTAGGTTAGACCTCATTTCCTTACCTGCACATGGTGTGGTGAGCCTACATGTCATATTCTATATTCTGTGGGCCTCCTCTTGCTACAACTTTAGGTACATGGTGAATGTCATAAGTGTCATGGCTTGGTCCTGAGGCTCATTGCTCATTTATATTATGGTGCCTTGGAGAAGATCATTCGCACTTGAAAGTGAAATCTTTTGGTGCTTCTAGTTGGGAGCCTAAGTTAGGATGGGAGAATTGAGTAGCTCTCCAAAGCTTTTAAAAAGAATTTTCAGGAGTAGAACATGTTAGGAATCTAGGAGAGAGTCTATAGCCTATTGTGAATATTCTGATAGACTGGATCCTCTGTTACCAGTTGCAAATGGTCAAGGTCACTGTCATTTCTGTTTTTTGTATTTGAAGGAGGGATTCTCACAAACATCCATTTGAGACAAATGGAAAATCTATGTGTACGTCACCAGCAACAGCAACACATGAGAAACAGAATGGAAGAAAAATGCAGGTCTTCCCCATACAGATAATATTCAGTTTAAGAGCTCATGACATAGTCTTTAAGGCCTGTAAGTGTCAATAAAATTACAGATCTGTCACTTTGCTCAGAGATAAGGAAAACTGAATTAGGAAGGAGACCTTGAATCAGGCAAATGGAATAGTTTGTAGCAAATACATCCCTAGTGGCTAGGAGGAAAACGGAAATGGAAACAAATCTCATACAGTGCAAAATTCAATGAACAGCAGACCAGGACTCCTATCTTCATTTGCCAAGAATAATATGCTTCTTTTACCTAGTTTTACGGTTGCGATTTTAAGCAGTAAATTCTTTTGGAAATTAATTCTCTTTTTGCTAGTAGCACAAGCAAGGTGAACCATCTTTTCATATATTCCTGGTTTCTAAAATTAGAATAGAAATTTTGATTTCATTATGATATGCAACAAATAGAAAGCAGCCAAGAAGCTTATTTGTTGATGGGCATGGACTTTAAAAGCATCACAAGAGAAAATGAATTCTTACATGCCATAAACAAAGATTAAACTCCAGTTCAAATTTGTTCAGAAAGTTTTATTTCTCTGAAAGGCAAAGTGACAGAAACAGGAGGAGAGAGACTTCCCATTTGCTGACTCCTGCTCTCATGTCCACAACAGTGAGGTTTGAACCAGGCTGGAGCCAAGAGCCAGGAGATCTTTGGAGATCTACCACGTAGGTGTGTGGTCCCAAGTATCCGGGCCATTATCTGCTATATTCTTAGGCACATTAGCAGTAAATTAGATTGGAAGCAAAGCATCTGGAGCTCAAATTGGTGCTCCAATATGGGATGTCATTGTCTCATGTGGTGGCCACTTGGGGAGAGAACTAGTGTATGGAAGATCTTTCTGTCTTTCTTCCTTTCTGTAACTCTGACTTTCCAAATAAATAAATAAATCTTTAAAAAAGGGAGAAAAATCTTCTGTGACAAGACCTTGGCTATACCTTTGCCAATGCCTATTTAAGAAAGTATTAAATTTCACTAAAGAAGAAACAGACAATCCAAATGAGTAGTCTTTTACCTATTAAAAATGGAATTTGTAGTTAAAATCTTCCCCATAAAAGAAAAATACTTGGCCAAATGACATTATTAGTGATTATACTAATCTTATGCAAATTAATTCAGAAAATTAAAGATGAGGAATCACTTCCTAACTCGTTCTGTGAATCCAGCATTACTATCACAGATCAACATTTTTAAAGAATATAGGTTAGATACCACATGTTTGCCTTAATTTAAGATGAAATGATGTCAGTCTGGACAATAGTACTTGTAAATGGCAATATTATTACAAACTCAAACAGCTTGTATCACATGCAATAAGATATTGTGATGTAACCAATGAACCAGCAATCAATGAGAGTCAGATTGCCTGTAATCTACATCAAAGAACTGAAAAGCCTGATACGCTTTTAATACCCTATGTTATTCCACAATGGGTTGGGAGAGCAGAGAAATATTCGTCTTAGAGTGTGTGAGGAAGATAAGTATAACCTGTCAAGATTGTAACAGGTAACTTACAGACAGCAGACTTGAATCCGCATTAGACATTAACAAAAACTATAAAAACATATGGTGGGTTCCAAGAGCAACCCTGACAGCCCCTTAACAGGAGGTCATATGCACAGAGCAGGAGGGGACCCCAGAGTGAAGCAGGAGGACAGGAGGAGGCTTGTATCCCAACGCTGGAGACTCCCAGATCTTCACCAAGGACCATCAGTATGGGCACCAAGGATTGTATCCCAACTGCCAATTCCCTATTGGATCTCCCACATGGGATGGAAGAAGCTCATATCCTTCCTCACAGGATCTAATGTCATCAGAACAACAGCCAGAAGCCCTGAGCAGTTCTCAGAAACCGAAGAACAGTAAAGGGAAAATCCTTGAGCTATTGAATTGCATCACACACACACAAAATTACATTGGGTCCAGCGTGTTAGTCTAGTGACTAAAGTCCTTGCCTTGCACATGCCAGGATCCCATATGAGCGCTGGTTCTAATTCCAGTAGCCCACTTTCCATTCAGCTCCCTGATTGTGGCCTGGGAAAGCATTAGAGGACGGCCCAAAGCCTTGGGACCCTGCACCTGTGTGGGAGACCCAGAAGAGGCTCCGGGCTCTGGCTATGGATCAGTGCAGCTCCGGCCATTGAGGCCACTTTGGGAGTGAATCAGCAGATGGAAGATCTTCCTCTCTCTCTCTCCTCCTCCTCTCTGTATATCTGACTTTCCAATAAAATAATAATGATGGTAGTAATAAGAAATCTTTCAGACATTTAAAAAATATATAAAAAGGTAACTCTATCTTGGGTTGCCTAAATTAGCATACTTGCTTCTGAACATCAAACAGGGAATACAGGGATCACACCAACATGACAATGCCAAGCCACTGGATCATTTCTTACTAGACAAAATAGTTTTTCAATAAAGCCTGTGAAACCTGAAATGGAACTAATTAAAATATAGATGAAATCTATTTTCAGATTCTCTTTAATCCTTTAGTCACTTTAAAATGATAAATCAGTATATTATTCATTTATCCAGAGGCAATAAAGTCACATGAACTGGCTGGCATTCCTGGAGCTGGTTTCTAACACTTGCGTTATTATTAACTGCAGAGTGACCATGGTCAACTTGTTTTACCTTTCATGGTTTGGGCTTCCCTTACACCAAAAGAAAACCTCAGAAATTATTTAAGGCAAATGAAGTGTGAGAAATTGAAGCCTTCTAAATTTCTAGGTGAATATATCACTTCCAACATTTGCTAGTCCACAGAAGTTTACTTTTGAACCTCAGTTTCTACAGTTTTAAAGTAGGTCCAAGGCTGTTTTCCAATACATAATGTGGTTGTGATCATCAAATAAGCTGAGTTTGATACATAACTCAGTACTAAAGCTGTTAACAACTTTCAGCTTAAAGAATATATGATTCTGCTCTGTATAGATGGACAGCAAATCCTTCTTAGAAAAGATACAACTTCCAGCAGAGACTAATTACAAGCAGCAAACTCAAAAGATACAATTGGGATAACACAGTATTGAGCTGTGTTTGTTAGACTGGAGTTTCATTTCATTCGGAAAGAATATTTATGATCATTTGATATTCTTTCAGTTCTACCTAAGGTCCCTTGGCTCTTGAACTGTCATGACCCATTTGATGGCTTGGAGAGTGTGGGAAAGCAATGAAGGTCAAATTCATGGGTATCTCTGTAACCCCAGAGGGTTCAGCATTTGCTGTGTGTTTTGCTCCAATGCTTGTGTTGTTTTACTTAATATTCATAACAAATCCACCAAGATAGGTACTGTTTCGTACATGGCATGTTTACAGATGAAGAAACAGACTTGTAGAGGATGAACTTGGTTAAGACTAAACAGCTAGTAGGGATTGAGTTGAAATTTATTTCCACATCTGTTTTTATTCAAAACACATGCTGTTTACCATATTGTGCTGCCTCTTTCGGGAAAGTCTTATAAACAGAGGCCTTTGAGATTTTTTTTTAAGTCACCACAATAATTAATGTATACATGAATTTATATTTGTCTTCATATATTTGTGTGTGTGTGTATACATTTGAAATAACTAAAGACAGGTGGGAGGATAAAGAACCAGAGTGGGTCATTTTTCAGAGTACTTCCAGGTGTAATTAGCAAAGTCAACAAGAGGATTATGCCTCTACTTTTCTGTAAAGCATGATTACATGTCACATTTTCCATGAAACGTACCTAGGAAATTCCCAGCAACTGCCTTGTATGTGCTTACTATGCATTAAGCACTGTGCTGTCTTCACATGCATTATGTTATAAAATCCCCAAAACAACCAACTCAGCAAATGGGAATACTGAGTCTGAGAATTTGTCTCATTTGCTCACTGGTATACAATCAGTAAGTAACAAACCCAGGACTCAACTCAAACTTCAAAGTTCTTGCGCTTAGTCAATATCCTAGATTCTCATACTGTTTTTTCAACAATTTAAACATAGAATTATATGAACCAGCAAATCCATTGCTAAGTATACACTCAAAAGAATTAAAAACAAAAGTCCAAATACCAAATCCAGAATGATATACCTAGGATCACTTTATCTTTCTATTTACATTACTAGTTAATACTATTAAACTTTCATAAAACAATTGTTTTTCCTTCTTAGGTCAGTGCCCTTTTTTATTAACACCTCAATGCCTTCCACAATATTTGTAGTTGTTACACGTCATGTTACAGGCATATATATGTGAATGTTCTTGGGAGTGTTCCTATCAATCTTATTTCTCTGGTAAGACATTGTTTCCTTAGTGGTAATCCTTTCTAAAGTGTATTCATTTATTTTTATTTATTTTAAAAGCAGAGTGACAAGGAAAGAGGG
The DNA here is from genome assembly GCF_017591425.1 of Ochotona curzoniae. Lineage (NCBI taxonomy): Eukaryota > Metazoa > Chordata > Mammalia > Lagomorpha > Ochotonidae > Ochotona > Ochotona curzoniae. Next base: position 31,157,855 of record NW_024467087.1, on the reverse strand, counting down.
TGAAGAGAGGGAGAAAGGAGAAGGAAGGAGAGAGGGGGGTGGGATAAGGGAAAGTAGCTAGGTGAGAGAGGTGAGGAATAGGGAGAGGGAAGAGAGAGAGGGGAGAGAGTAAAGGATAAGTGGAAGGGGAAAAGGGATGAGAAGAGAAGAGTGGGAGGAGATGGGGAGACAAGCTAGAAGATGGGGAAAAGGGATGATGAAGAGGAGAGGGAGAGGTGGAGAGATCAAGAGAAAGAAATCGGTCTCCCGTCAGCTGTTTCATTCTTCAAATGCCTGCAATTACAGGGGTGAAGCCAGGCCAAAATCAGGATCCAGAAACTTCATCTGAGTCTCCCAAATAGATGGCAACATCCTCTTGTTTTCTCCCAGGGTGTACATTAGCAGGAAGCAAACTAGATGGGAGGTGTAGGGTGGCTAGGACTAGAAGGAAGCACTCCAGCAAGGGGTATAGGCATCTCAAACAGTGGTTTAACCCACTACATCCAACGACTGCCCCAGTGGTGATTCTTGAATTGCCTACCATATGATAGCATACGGCAGAGAATCAACAACTACTTAGATGAGTGATCAGGGTGTGTGTTTGGCCTCATTAGAATTCTGGTTAGGATGCTTACAGCCTATATCACACACCTCAATTCTTAGGTTTTCCTTATGCTCCAGATTATACTTTACTGCTATTGCAGACACCAGGAGGCTCAATTAGGTGGGTTCCTGCCACACGCAGGGGTGATTTGAGTTCAGTTTTCAGTTCCCAGCTTGGACTGTGATTGTGCTCCAGCCACTGAAAGCATTTTGGAAGTGAACCAGGAGATGGGTACTCTCTGTCAGTGTCTCTCTTTCTCTCTGTCTCCCCACCCTTCTGCTTCTCAAATACATAAATAAAATAATAATCAAATTTTAAACACTGAAAGATATAAAAATTCGCACCATGATCCTGCAAACCATTGCTGATTGGCTAAATGGGAAAGCATAACCCATCATTCCAACCAGAAAGGAAACATCTGTTTATTCTACTGTATTTTCAGTCTCTAACAAATGAAAATCAGATGAGTTCTTGCTAGTGAAGCAAGGAATAGACAGATTACTTCCCAGAAGAGGCAGAGCCACATGCTTCAAATCAAAACAGACACAGGAATAAATTCCAATTCAGTGTTTACTAGCTGTTAGATCTGGGACCACTTACCTTGTTGGTCTTTGTCTCAACTTTCCTCATCTGGAAATGGGGGGTTGGGAGGAGGACTCAGAGAACAGTATCTATGTTGGCTCATTGTGAAGGCTAAATGGGATAATGCAAGCATTTGTGCTAGAAATACAAGTACTGACTATATATTACTATTAATGATACTTGATTTATTTCCCAACCATCTTTCCTAAGGAAAAATTATTTTCTTGATAGACACATTGGCTTAAGGAGATATTCAACCTAGTTATATACAATATGATAGGCTCAACCATGACGTCTTCAATAGTGATATCAGAACTCAAACATGTACATTGTGAGGCTCAATAATCAATTCTAGGAAAATCAAAGCTGGTAGTATGATACTGTAATTATGACCTAATACGTCCAATTAGCTGTGACAGCCAGATTCCTTTAAAAATAACTGCAGCGTTTTTAACCCTGAGAACAAAAGTGGGACTTGAAAGACAGGCTAGTTCGCATCCTGGCAGATGAACAAGAGATCTGCTGGTGGCTTTCCAGCTGATAATAGAGAAATCAGTGGACAGGAATGAGATGGCATTCCCAGTGTTTACCCATAAGAATAAGCCTTTTAATTCCCTAAGCCCTGTGGATCTCTTGGACACATGGTTATTCATCAATTTTCTTCAAGCCTCTGATTGCCCATGCATGCCAAGACAGCTGCCTGCCTTTTAGTTGATGAGCCTATGACTGGGCACAGGGAGTTGAGGGTGAAGAATGAAGTTCCATGAGGTGGAAAGTAGAAAAGGAGTCAGAGCAAGAAACAGGCTTGGGAATAAAGAGCTGTAATCTTTGTAAAGAATTAGCAATGCACACAGAGAGTTCTTTCAAACCAATCTTGCTCAGGAATCCAAACCTCTGTCCATATTGCTAGAGGGTATAGAAAAGCATTGGAAAAATTTCTGGAATTGCAAGCCCGCTGTTGGTAGACAGTTAGCTGTTCTCATAAAGCCCACTCTCCACTCAAAAGATTACCTTTCTGCAATGTATCTTGATTCTCAAAAGTCTTGGCTAAAAGCAAGACTGCAAGAATGCACGCAAGCACGCAAGCAGAGCATTGCTTGTTCTGGTCCCTAGAATTAGTTACACCTTTATTTGCTTCAAATGTAGGTCCTAATCTGATTATTGAGTTTTGAAACTAACAATTGAAAGCTTAAATTAGTTTGGAGTATCTGTATTATATAAAAGGATGAGGATTGGGCAGGAGAAATAAAGTTTTTATTGTCAAGCTGAACTTCACAGGATATGAAAGAATGACAGAGATACCCTGCTTAACTCGTGCATTTTTAAAATGACTATTTCTGTTATTTTCTGCTCAAACCCGACATCCCCTGTGGCCACACACCTGTCTCCTCCCTACTAAAATCACCAGAATCCAGATTTTTTCAATCACAACTTCTAACTTAAGGAATTGGTGCCATTGTGGAGGGCGAAGTGGACAGGGCTTTCAGAAGAAACAGGAGAGGATCACAGAGCACCTCAGAAAGCTAGGCAGAAGCCAAGTCTGTAGCTATTCGTGCTGACTAGAGCAGACCAACAGCTTCTGAAAGACGTCTCACATCCCTACTGCTGTTTCAAAGGACACAAGAAGAGGCTGGTGTGGTAGCATAGGTGGTTAATCCTCCAAATGTGACTCTGTCATCCCATATGGGTTTGAGTCCAGGCTGCTCCACTTCTGATCCACCTACTTGTTTACGGTTTGGGAAAGTAGCAAAGGGTAGTTGAATTCCTTGGATCCCTGCACCCATGTGGGAGACCCAGAGGTTCCTGGCTCCTGGCTTCAGATCACCCCAGCTCTTGACTTTGTGACCATTTGGGTAGTGGTGAAGGAAATGAAAAACCTCTCTCTCTTTGTTTAATTCTGATTTTCAAGTAAATAAAACAAGAAATAAATATTTTTTGAAATGGACAGAAAGAGCTCTACAATTAACTACAACTGATATTAAGACCTCTACAATGCCCAGTCTCATTGTATTCTATTTTCATATGGTCATTGCTATTTTCCTTTTTGATTTACTATTCTTTCACCACATTTATGCCACTCTCCTCTACTCCCAATTTCTTCCTTCCTTCCTTCCTTTCTTCCTTTCTTTCTTTCTTTCTTTCTTTCTTTCTTTCTTTCTTTCTTTCTTTCTTTCTTTCTTTCTTTCTTTCTTTCTTCCTTTCCTTTCCTTTCCTTTCCTTTTTTTTCTTTTCTTTTCTTTTCTTTTCTTTCAGATTTGTCTTCATTTTTTGGAAGGAAAAGTTTGAGTGTGACACATTTTCCATCTGCCAGTTCACTTCCCAAATAACTGCAAATGCTAGGGCTGAACCAGGCCAAAACCAATAGCCAGGAGTTTCTTCTGAGGAAGTGTCCCACATGGGCACAAGGGCCCAAGCAGTTTGACCATCCTCTGCTGCTTTCCAAGGTCCATTAGCGGGCTGTTGGATGGTAAGTGGAGTAGCAGGAACATGAACCATTTCATATGGGATGCTGGCACTGTGGGTGGTACCTTTATTCACTCTGCCACAATGCTGGCCCCCATCCTCAATCTCTTAATGTTCCCAGAGTAATCATTTTCACAACTCCAATTCCTAGTAACACAATTCACACTTTCAAGTTTTGATAACTACATTTAATGAGAGGTAAATTATTTTCTTCCACCTACTTAAATACAACCCTGTCCTACTCATAGCTTCTGATTCAAGTAGGCAGATTTCTCTCTCTCTTTTTTTTTTTTCATGATGGCAATGAACAGATTTTGGTCTAGCATGAAAATATACTCACTTCTCAAAACTCAGAGCACAGACTTCATATACCTTCATACTGGCCACCCCTGTCCTGAGCTGACCTCTCTGACCTGTCTTGCCCTCTCCCTCCTGGCCTCTGTTTGACTTCTGACCTCAGAACCAATTTTCTCCACTGCTTTTCTTGCCTTGAATTTGTTTCTTGCTACGGCTTCTGTTTTGTGAGCTATCTGATTTCCTCAGTAGTAGTGATTCCAACTATTTCTTTTGCTTTGCAGCAGCTGATTGCCCTGGATAAACACTTTGCTCAATTCCCCAAACTCATGATACTCTCCTCAGATCACCCCCAACCTGCCACATAAGTTTGTATTGCTGTTATTCCTGGAACTCATTTTGTTAACTATCACTATGGCCTCTTAATGTTATATTTTCACACTCAATCATGCATCTCATAGATTTGATGTTTTTTATTCTGTTCATTGGATTCAGGGAATATAAAAATAAAGTTATCTAGGGTACCATTGGAGAAGTCAAAAGAGATTTCTATGATGATTCAAATGCTCTATATTTACTGTTGTTCATCTAAGTAGACACTTGTGGCTACTTAGTAGTTGAAATGTGGCTGGTTCAATTAAGCAACTTAAATCTAATTTTCATTCATTTTAATTAAACTTAAACCTGAGTGGCCATGTGTGCTTAATGGATACCATATTGGGAAGGACATATGTTTATTACCAGGAATGGACTTGCCTGATTAAAAAGCACGTGTATTTTCAACTTCACTGGAAATTGTCAAATGTTTTCCCAAATGATTGTCTGTGTTGCTTAAATATGTAACATGAGATAAAAACATTGACAAATTTAGCACACAATAGCACACAATATAAACATAATATATGAATAATTAAGCCTGAAATTATAGCACACAATAGCATACAATATAAATATAATATATGAACAATTAAGCCTGAAATTAAGTAGAAAAGTATAGCATCATTGAATTTCAACACAAAACACAAATGAAAATAATCTGTAAAATGATGTATCCCATATAATTAATATAAGTTTTAAAAACATGTAAAATGATACTGTTAATTTTTTTAAGACTGCAGTATAAATATAAAGACATGCAAGGTGTTGAAACCATCTGATGTTTTTGATTTAAAAACTAAAATGATTTGTCTTCCCTGAGCTGATAATCTCCTAGTGTGTGCACCTAGGCAGGGATGAGGAAGGGAAAGAAAGACAAGTCAAACTTAAATATTTACACAAATAACTGTACTTTATAAATCCCACAAGAAAAACATCTTAGAAGTCAACAGAAGGATTCTCATGTTTGTGTTTGCATATTTAGAAAAGATTTTTTTGACAACCTAAGGATCAAGGCTTGGTTTATGTATGGTATTTTGGACAGAAGGGTCCAATAACTGCTGTGTCTTTGGGGTCGTAAGACTGAGTGAATATCACACCACAGTGTGTGATAATGGGAGCTTCCTCCTATTGTGCTTATCTGAACTCCCAAAGGACTGTGTTTCATTCATGTTAATATGCAATAGTGCCGTACAAGTACAAAATATTTATGCAAATTGTTTCCGCCGTTTTGAAATTTTCACCAACTTGAGAGTTGTCTCTAATATCAGCTCTTCTAGAAAACTTTTCCTAACTCCCCAAGACAGAATTAATCACTTCCACCACTTAGTTATTCTTCTTCTACCTGAAAAAGATGGCAGCATCTCTTGGGCCAAAAATGCAATTTGGTCTTCCATTTGAGAATCACACTAGATTATATAAAGAATGCTGGGGAGTTCAACAATGCACAATAGACACCAATCTCTGGGAATTGATGAATAAAAATAAACCACATTAAGTAAGACAAGAGATGCAAAAATCATTTTAAAAGAGACAGTAAATGTTCTAGGACAAGAGCCAGTCTAGACAGTAACCCAATCAATATTATTCTTATAGCTAAAGAAAGAGTCCATTGGCAAGAGGAAGGTCAGTTGGAAATACTGAATAGTTCGGACTTTGAAAAAGGAAATCCTTGGCAATGCAGGCTTGCTCAGGCTAGAAAGAACCTTTGGCTCAAAAAATCTGCCTTCCATTCACTGAGGTCAGCACATCCTCATCTTGAAGATGGATGAATCAGCCCATTAGAGTTGGCTGCCAGCAAATAGTAGGATTGCACAACCAACTTCCTTTGCAGTGGTGTTACACACGTACGCACGCGTGCGCACACACATCCAGCAATTTCTGTGCTATCTTTTGGCTTCCCCCTGGTGTTTTTCTACAGGTAGAGGACATTCTCATATGATTATCTGGTTCTCAGTTTTTATTCTTTCTTACGGTAAATCATTATATTGGTATTGTAGTCTAAGAAAATTATATGCTTCCAGTTATCTTTTGGGCTCATAAATTCTGAAGTGATAAAGCTTAGGGACAGACCCTGAAATGCTGGAGAACTAAATGATGCTCAAATGGCCAGATAACCTTCCTCTTGAGAACACTTCTAAAATGTCATCCTTTTGAACCAAAAAATATCCTGCATTCAGTGAGTGAGATTGGCAGTGACACCATCTATCAATACTTTCAGGCAGAAATCTTACTGCAAGGATGTGTGTCTAATATCCCTACTGTGAAACAAGGTTTGTAAAGCTAGGTACCTTTTTGCTAAATTCTTACCACAGGGCACAGTGTTTGGGCACCATGTTTGGCCACATAGCTACTCAGTGGATATTTATCGAATAAAACTTTGACTCTATAGGCCCTCTACATGTTAGAATTAGACAGTTCTATGAGCCTGGTTCATGGGTAAAAAGAAAGACTACCACTTACTGCAACCTGTATTTGAGAGTGCCTTACATGTGCTAGATACTGTATCATACAGTGGGGATACAACAGAAAATAAGAGATACACAGCTCTCACCCTCAGAGAACTTCCACTATGCATAGACTTGTTGCAAGTGGCACAGAGGGTGTCAAAAAGTGTTTTTGCGTGTATGGAGATAGGCAATTAGGTTTCTAAAATCTATAAATTTAGAAATCACAATAAGAAACATGAAAGAAAAGAGTGCTATCAAAAAAGTCAGTGTAAAATCTGAAATGAGGGCCTGGCGCAATGGCTCAAGGGCTAAATCCTAAAACCTTAGCGGTGTGGGTTCATGTCTCAACTACACCACTTCCCATCCTGCTCCCTGCTTGTGGCCTGGGAAATCAGTAGAGGATGGCTCAAAGCCTTGACAGCCTGCAACCTCCTGGCTCCTGGCCTTGGATAGGCTCAGCTCTGGCCATTGTGGATATTTGTGGAGTTAACCAGTGGATAGGAGATCTTTGTCTCTCCTTCTCTCCATAAAATCTTATCCATCTTTCCAATAAAAATAAATCTTTAAAATCTTAAATTAGATGAATATTCATAGATGATCAGCTTCCCTGTAGGTGATTCAAGTAGTAGGTAGCCTTAAAAACAAATGGGAGGAGGCACATTCCAGACAAATAGAATAAGCAATACATAGTTTCTGAGCTAGGAAAAAAGTTCAGTATGGTCAAGGAAATCAGTGTCATAACCAAGAAGAAAGATGGGTTAAGATGATATTGGTAGTGGTTGCAGAGCATTCCAAAAAGTATCTTTGAAACCATGGTAAAATAATATGAACAGTGGGGGTCAGGCATGGGAAGCTGAACTTCCTCTTCATCAGCCTGTTTTGGCTGATGTGCAGGGGTGGGGACACTGCCGGCCCCGACTGCTTAAAAAGCATCCAGCACCATCTTAACTCATGATGAGCTCTTATTACTGCCTAGGGACATTCATGGATAAGGCCACCAGACATGTAAGTGAGGAATGAATCCTGAGGGACATCCAACAACAGGGCCACTGTACTTGCCGGTAAATGAGGGGACTGAGACCTGGTGGTTTGGAGGGGAAGGTCTGTAAGATCTGTTTGGGTCAGACTGATTCACCAGCCCATAAGGGAGTCCTGGGTGGGATTGTTAACACAGAGCATCGGTAACTGGCACATGCCAGCCCACATGAAAGCTATGGCTGGGGGACTGTCTGGCAGGGCTAGATCCCAGTACCTGACTGAGTGTTGGAACAGGGAACAGATCATATTAGGCAGGGCCATGACACTCACCAGTACACAGGAGAACCAGGTCAGGGGGTAGATTCTGTGGGGGATAAGTGGACCTAGCCCTGTGGAAATACAAGTCCTGCTGGTTAGCTCAAGAGTTGAGGTGGTGATGGGCTGAACTAGGACTGAACATGGAACCTGCCAACACTCATGGGTGCTGGGGCTGAGAATAGGCTGGGCAGATCCAAGCTGCAGCAACTATATGTGCATCCTAAAACTGGGTGTGGAGCATCCTGGGCCATAACATCCACTAGCTCATACAAAGTCCAAGATGGAGGGTCAGGCTATGCTGGGTAAGGGCCTAGCACCTGCTGGCGCATGTGAGATCTGGGTCTGGGAGTGAGCTGAGTGGGGAACCTGGGAAACTCCCCTGTAGGACCATAGCTCTCATTGGTGAGCATGTGGTAGCCTTATCCATTGGCAAGTGCATGAGTTGGTTATGGAAGGGTATGGCCTGGGCAGGGTCAAGCAGATCTTATCCCACTGGCAAGTGCAGAAACCAGGCTGGAGTGCAGGTCATGCCCGGCTGGGGTATCATATCTACTAGTTATGCTAGGGATGGGAACAGACTGAGTAGGGCCAGGTTGCAGCATCCACCAGTGAGAGTTGGGACTGGCGGCTGGCTAGGTCAGGCCAGCTTACAACAGTCAAAGGCAAAGGCTAAGGCTGATGAAGGGCTATGCCAGGTTGGTTCAGAGTAATCACTGGCATGTGCTAGATCTGTGGATGGGAACAGGTCTGGTTGGGGAGCGAAGAGGATGCCCAGGCGGGGTTCTGATTCTTATTGTTGAGCATGAGGGCTAGGATGGGGGCTATGATCTGGTCTGGACATGGCTGGTCTGGTCTGTGCATGGATGTGAGCTGGGTCTGGGATTCCCCGTATTGGGCTAGACTCAATTACCCACTGGTGCTTGTGAGAATCAAGGTAGGTGTAGGACAGGCTAAGCTAGGCCTCTGCCATGCTGAACCATGTATGAGCTGTGTCTAGGTGTGGACCAGGCTTGTCTGGGTTATTGCACCCAACAATAAGAACCGGAATGAGTGAGGGCTGATTAGGAAAAGCCACTGTTCCTGCTAGAACAGGAGGTGGACTAAACAGGGCTGGCCTATGGGCCCACTGGCATTGGGAGACATAATGATGAAGGAGCTTGGGGAACTCCTCTGTCAGGACATACTCCCTACAGGTGAGTACAAGAATCAAGATGGGGAGCAGCACATATGAGGCTAGGTTATGGTATCCACAGGCATACATTTGGCACAGGTTGGAGGCAAGATAGGTTGGGTCAGTCCATATCACCCACTGGAGAATCCGAGTGCCAGAATTGTCAGGCCGAGTCAGAATGCAATACCAGCCAGTTCACATGAGGGCTGAGACTGGGGGCTAGCAGGGCTGGGCTAGGCTGTAGCCCATACCAGCATGACTTAGAATTGGGGGTGGGTTGGGCCTGGCCAGGCCGTAGCACCCAGTGGCAAATGCCGAAGTGAAGCGGTCTGTGCTAGACTGGGCTGCAGCACCCAACCAGCACATGTGAAACCTAGGGGGTGATGGAGATGGACCCAGTGGGGGTGGGGCTGCGGGGTCCCCATTACTGGGCCACTACCTCCGCTGGTGAGCATGAGAGCTGGGATGGGGCAGACAAGACTGGGCAGGACCACAACATATGATGGCCTACATGCAAGCTGGCTCAGGGAAAAGCCAGGCTTGACTGACTGTACCTTCTGGTACAGGCATTAGCAAGAGTAGGTGTGGGTGAGTGGGTTGGGCTTTGTCACAGCATCAGCTGGCAGATGTTGGCACAGGAAGCAAATTCTGTCTGGGGCAGGTATGGCTAGATGGCCAGATGGTGGCACCTGCTGGCACAAGTGTGGACTGGATAGTGGGGCTAGTTAAGATAAACTGGGCTTCAATGCCCATTAGCAGGTTTGAGAACCAAATAGGATGTGGGAGAGATAAGACCAGTCAGATGTACATACTGGCAAGCACAGGAACCAGGGCAGGGTGCAGGCCTGGTGGGGATTTTTGCAGTTCGCTCCATCTAGGCTGCAGCTCCCACTGGTTTGTGGGAAGGCTGAGTATGGAGTGGGCAGGATTGGACTGGACTGCAACATCCATTGGTTTGTGTAAAACACGGGGCTGGAGACAGACCTGGCCCAGCAATTCCAGCTACCAATGTGTGCATAGGCTGATTGGGTGACAGACTGTGATGCACCCTGTATTGGCAAACACACATACAAGAATCAGGTCTGGGATGGCCTCAGATGAGGTTTATTTGAAGCACTGGACTCAGAACTCCAACCATGGAGAAAATTGCAGTTTCCCTGGTCTGACCGTGGAGTGCATGTATCAGAGCTGTGCCTCCTCAGTGTCTTAGATGGAGCAGTGGGTAGCATATCCAGGTGCACATGGAGGATATGGCAGTACATTGGAGCCTCCAGAGGACATCTGGTACCATAACAGAGGATGGAGGACAGAACAAATCGATCAACTACCCCAGCCAAGCATTGGCAGTGAATACTTGGGCAGAGAGAGACTCCAAGGTGGACCGTAGCAGCCAGTGCATTCCTGAGAGATTTTATCGTGTTTGGAGTGGTGGGATTGCCAGCTAGTCAGGACTGTTGAACTATCAAAACCTCTTGAGAATGTCATGGTGCTGTAAATTTTTATTTTTCTTCCTGTTTGTTTATTTTGTATTGTGGCTTTTCAGTTAAGAGGAATGTGTGGTGGCTGTGAAATGGAGACTCCCATGTCCAGATGTGAGGAGATGCAGTATGTATCTCTACTTCCAGATCAAAGATGGACTACTAATGAAACTATTAACTGTATCTTGACAATGGGATGCTGAACTCTCTGCCATTGTCCATGCCCTCAGTGATGGGCATGTTACTATGTATGAGGAACTGTACTGTAGCGATGATATGAGAGAATTCAGTGGGGGGAAGGGGGCTTGAGGAGGGGGCAAGGGAATTCTCAAGGTCTATGAAACTACATCATAAAATGATAATAATAGAAAGCAGAAAAAATATATGAACAGTAATATAAGGTTTTAAGCAGTGGAACTGAAATGAGCACAGCTGCATTTTGAAAAATCTTCACTTAACTCTTACAATTACATTAGGAAAAGACAGTGAATGTAGGAAAATTATTAGGAGCCCTGCTGTATTAGTTCCCCAAAGATATAATGGTGACCTGGAAAAGTGAGTTGAAAATGAGAGGTAAAGATAGATTACAAAATTTAATACAAATTATGTATTAGTGGCATCTGATGGATTAGATATGGGAGTGATCAAGAGGACAGGAACCAAGATGGCGTGCAACGTTCTTTTTGAGTGACTGCAGGAATGGAGGGACCATTCATTGAGACATGAAAAAAAAAGGAAAAACATTAGTTTGGTTTTCTGGGGAATTAAAAGGGGGATATTTTCTACTTAGTTTGAGATACCTTTAGACATCTAGATGAGATGAAAGGTAGACAGTTCAGTTGCAATAATTTAATTGATCTCCCTCCACAACTTTCTGCCTCCTACAACAGCCAATTTTTCTTTTAAAACATTAGTTGATATTGTCTACATTGTGTCAAAAATCCTCCAAGGATTTCATTTTTGCTCACAGCAAAATCCTTACAAACACAAGGCTACATGGTCTGCCCAATGCCCCTTTAAACTCTACTTCTCACTTGCTTCATGCTGGCTACTCTAGTCAAATTTCTATTACATGCCCTCTGCATTGATTGTACCTCCTCTTTGGGGCATTCTTTTTCCAGATACCCACCAGACTAATTTTCTCATTTCTTTCAAGTCTTGCCACAACCTCACCTTCAAGGTAGAAACCCATCTGGATTATTTATTATTGTCAATGCCTCCACAGTATTTTCAGTCTCCTTTTATCCAGCTCTTCCACCCCTTTTCACCATAGTGGTGATAACCTTCTTGCACAATATGAGTATACATACAGCTTCCTTACTTTAAACATATATTTCTGTTTCTTCCATCAGTGTAAGTCAAATAAAAGCCAAGGTCTGTTTTGCATAATGAGATCATAGTGTCTGTGATGGGGGCTGGCACACAGTAGCCACTCAATAAATATTTGTTGCTTGAATGAATGTCTCAATAGATTTGAGAACTCAGGGCCAAAGCTGGACTAGAGACACAAAGTTCAAAGTCATAATGGGGGCCCGGTGTGATGGCTCAATGGCTAGTTCCTTACCTTGCAAGCACCAGGATTAAATATGGGTGCTGGTTCATGTCCTGGCTGCTCTGCTTCCCATCCAGATCCTTGCTTACAGCCTGGGAGGGCAGTGGATGATGGCCCAAAACCTTGAGACTCCTCACCTAAATGGGAGATCCAGGAGAAGCTCCTGGCTCCTGGCTCCTGGCTTTGGATCAGTTCAACTCTGGCTATTGTGGCCATTTGGGGATTGAACTAGCAGATGGAAGATCTTTGTCTCTCCTTCTCTCTGTAAATCTTTTAAAAAGAGAAAGTTATAAAGATATATGGGATCATGAAAGACTAGGATGTAAAGAGAAAAGAGGCTAATGGCATATCTGAAAAGACTCTAACAGAAGTGAGAGGAAGCTAAGTCATTAAAGGTAAGATGGCAGAAGTTCCTATTGTACTTTCGAGTGATGTACTTTCAGCAACAGACCTTATCACTTGTGTGCATCTTTGCCATGACTTTTCAATAGGAACACAGACTGAAATCAGACCCATTCTGCTTCCATAGACCACACATGATTTGTGGCTTCCCCCATGCTTGCACAAATCTTTTGGCTCACTTTCCAGTGAAGAACTAGGGTTGCTAATACTAATTTCTCTTCAGGGAAGGGAACTCAGTATCTTTTTTTTTTTTTTTGGCAGTTGTCTCTTCTCTTCCATCACTCAGAGTGTCTCCTGACACTTCCTATCAATGTTGGACTCGGGTCTTCCATTAAGGTTAATGCTAAAGTTAGCATTCACGATAACACTCTGGTAAAGTTTAGTTTAAAAGCATTATTATTGCCTACTTATTTGGGGCATGGCACTGTGCTCTCAACTGTCTTAGTCGATCAAGGTCTACTTACCCAAAAGTGTCCATCTTTCTGGGAGCGAAAATATTTCATACTCATAAGTGTTTGTTGAACACTTATTATGCACTAGGCTTTGACTTATACCTTGAGGAAGTTTCAGCGAACAAAAAGAAGAGGGGCCAGTACTGTGAAGTAGCAGGTAAAGTCACTGGTTAACATTGACATCCTTTGTGGTTACCAGATCAAGTCTTGCCTGCTCCACTTCTGAGCCAGCTCCCTGCTGATGTGCCTGAGAAAGCAGTGGAGGATGCCTGCAAGTCCTGCACCCACATCGGAAACCCAAAAACACTTCCAGGCTCCCAGCTTAAGCCTGGTCCAGCCCTGGATGTTATGGTCATTTGAAGTGTGAACCTGCAGATGGACGATCTCTTTCTCTCTAACTCTGCCTTTCAAAGTAAACATATACATGGTTTTTTAAGGCTTAATTGTTAAAGAAAAAATAAAGATCTTCACCCTGGTGAGGTTCACATGAGGTTAAGAATACAATGAACTCCCTTACACATATCAGAATGCAGGTTAACATGTATTAATTGATGTAATTAAGTACAAGGCACTTATGCATGTTCAGATTTAGCAGTAACTGGAGATATAACAGCACATATCAAGAAGAGTAAGAATCAGCTTTGAGTTGACCTGGGTCCAAGTTTACCTTATGCTTGCTTTTTACCTATATGCCTTGGAGAAGTGCTTTCGTTTTGCTGAGTCTAATCGTTAGAATGAAGACAAATGGTACATGTTTTACATCACTTTTGGTGAGACTGTGTAATAAACCACAAAGAACAAACCTCAAGCATTTAGTTCCTTTTTATTCTATACAACCAATTTGAACTCTACCACATTGCAGGTTTTTGAACTAAGAGTCTTAGAAAGACATGAAGTAATTAGCATCTATGACTCTCATTTTAAGTTCAGTTAATATGATTCCTTCTCAGGTTTGAGGGCTAAATGAAATGTTTAAAAACACTTCTAGTAAAATATTTGGCTCATAGCTGTCATCAATAAACATTCATTGGCTTCATTTATTTTTTCTGCCTTACACAGACTGCCTTTATCAATTCATAATCAGTATGCAAAGGTGACTTGGAAAACTCAACTATCAAGTATTTTTGATACAATCTGCTTGGCAAGGCAAATGTGAGGAATAATAGGGGATGTGGTACTCATGTGCCTGGCCCAACATCTATACACTGAAAGGCTCTGACCCTAAGAAGTCTAGTTTAAAAAATATCCAAGATCAGGCATCACCACAAGGTATTCAGAAAGACTAGTTATACTCTATCCCAAACCAGATGACTTTTACTTTTCCAAGGAAGCACAGCAACAAAACAGAAAGTGCAAAACAAAGGTGAGCTCAGAGGGAGGCAAGAAGCACTCAGTAATAAGTGACAGACTGGGTAACATTTAAGCCCATCTAACTTTTAAAAAAATAATTTATTTGAAAGTCAGGTACAAAGAGAGAGGAAGAGACACAGTAAGAGCAATCGTCCATCCTGTGGTTCAATCACCATGTGACTGCAGCCACCAAGGCTGAACCAGGAGCTTCAAATGCGTTTCTGACATGGGTGACAGGGCCCCAAGCATTTTAGACAGCCTCCATTGCTTTTCCTAGGCCATTACCAGGGAAGATAGCTCAGAAATGGAGCAGCCAGGGTTCAGATAATACCCATGTGGGATGCCAGAATCGCAGGCAACAGATTTACTCACTATGCTACAATACTAGCTCCTATATATAATGTATAAACATAATATATGGGACCAACATTGAGACGAAATGGGTTAAACCATTGCCTGCCAAGTTGGCATATTGTATGGGCACCAGTTCATATCTCAGCAGCTTTACGTGATCCAGCTATGTGCTAATGTGTCTGGGGAAGCAGCAGAGGCTGGCACAAGTGCTTGGGCCCTTGCACATGTGGGAAAGCTGGGTGTATCTTCTGGCTCCTGGCTTTGGCATGGTCCGACATTGGCCATTGTCGCAATCTAAGGAATGAACCAGTGGATGAAATCTCAATCTCTCTCTCTTTCAAATAAATAAACATTCTCCCCCCACCGCCCATTTTCCACTCAGAAAATGATAAGTTTATGGCTGTTTATTTCTGCACTTCATAATAATAGCATGGGAGTTATAGAAAAGAAGAAGCTCCTCAGGGCAGGCATTATAACACATGAATTAAGCCACTCACTACTTGGAAAGCCCATATCCGATCTCAAAGTGACTGGTTCGAGACCCTGTTCTCCAGCGCTTTTGATCTATCTTTCTGCTAGCATACCTAGGAAGCAGTGGATAACAACAAAAGTTCTTTGTTTTCCTGTCCACCAACAGGAGTGGCTTGGTCGAGCTCCATGCTCCCGATCTGGCATAGTTCAAGTTGTTGCAACCACGTGTGGTGTGAACTAGCACACCTTCCTCCATCTGTTACTCTTTCAAGTAAGTAAATAAATCCTAGAAAAAAATGCTATGCTTAGACTTACACAGTGAAAAACCTATGCTTTAGGGATACACAGTAAAATATTTATGACTGAAAATGTTAACAGTTATTGCATATTTTGATTTAAATTGCAGTAAAATTTTAAATTTCGGAATATGACTCAGCAGAAATGGATGGATTTGATTATTCATTGTACGCATGCATTAAATTATGATACTACATGATATTCACATGTTATAATTAAAACAATTTCTTGGGATGGTGTTGTGACCCTTTGGGTTAAGCTACTGCCTGTGACTCCAGCATACCATATGAGCACTAGTTTGATTCCCAGCTGCTCTACTTCTCATATAGCTCCCTGATAACGGTGCTTGGGAAAGCAGCAGAAAGTGGCCCAAGTATGTGGGTCTCTGGACCCATGTGGAAGACCCACTTGATGATTTTGGCTCTTGGATTAGGCCTGACCAAGGCCCAGCCATCGGGGAGTGAACTGATGGATGGCAGATTTCTTTCTCTGTCTTTCTCTGTCTTTGTGATTCTCTTTCTGTATCCCTACTTTTAAAATAAATAAATCTTTAAAAAAATTTAAAGTATTTCAATAGAAATATGGTTTTCTAATAAAAAGGCCAAACTTACGTATCACAAGCTTATACCTAATTTATAGTCACATAATAGTCAAGATCATTCTTTAATTCCTTCCTTATTTCAAATCAAACACATATTGCTGATTTCACTTATCAAGATTTATTGAGCACCTACTATTTATACATGCAAAGGTTGGGAGTTGATATTGTATCCATAAGTTACAAGACAGATCTAATTCAGTTTAATTGTTATATGCTTTGTGTAAGCCACTAAAATTAGCTCCTGTCCTTTTACCATATGGAGTCAGCAGTGTGACAAGGTCTGGGATATATAAAACAACAATGTAGGGCAGTCAAATTGATTAAATCTTCAAAATCCATTTTGTCTGAAAAGGAGGTCTAATTACTAAATGAGAGTCACTGCTTACACAATGTTCTACTTAAAAAAAAGTAACAAACCACACATTACTAAACCAGAGTATCTAATCCTACCCATATGGCATCAGAGATGAACAGGATATGGGGATGGGAAGGGACCTTAATTTTGTTGATGAATTAACCGCAGTTGAAACAGAAAATAGAATATTCATTGTCCAAATAATAAATATTCAGAGTGACCGCGGTACCAGAAAGTGCAGCAAAAATTTGGTTTCACCCGTCCATTCCAAATTAGGATGTAGATGAACATAATTTGCCAGTTATTTTTGGCTTCAAAGGCATAAATCCAGAAGAGAAAAGGGAGAGGGAAAACGGGAATGTTAAGTTGCCTGCCACATAAACATAGCAAATCATCAACTAAAGGTGGCTCAATCAAGATGCATGAAAGCACAACGGTGCCATAGATTAGACAACCTTCACTCTGTATTATCAAATGGTAGGGATAAATGCAATTGCTAGATTTTTGCTGTTATTTTTTTTTTGTGAATGTTCTATCTGTAAAGATCCACTTTAGTGGGTGTAGTTAGTACTGTGTCTGTTTTATCATACTCCCAAGAATAAAATGGACCATGCTCCAAAATCTAATCTTTCTCAAAGGCTCAAACCCGTATTAGAAGTTTCCAGGCAGGACTCTGTGTACAAGGTCAGCCCCTGTAAACACCCACATTCGTTTCTGCTGAGAAAGGACTTACAGGCAGAAATTGCATCTGCTTTCATTTCATGGAGGTAGACTGAAGTTTCAAAGTCCTTCCTATGGTAAGGTAGTGATTCCAGCCAAAGAACAAAGCAACCCAGGACCTCTCCTCTGGCCACCAAGAATAAACAAGAAAGAAGGACTGACTTTACAAACAAAACAAAAAGCAACTCTCCTCCCTCCCCGTCCTGTTTTCTTCATCCCACTTGGCAGAATCTCAGAGTTTCTGGGAAGATTTCGGAGCATAAAAGATCTGTGCTTAAGATAAACCAAATTTTGCTGAGACTCTGTGCAAAGGTCCTTCCAGAACACTTTTTTAATGTTCCAAAAAGATACTTTTATCTGTACTTGAGCAGTTTAAGTCACATATTAAAAGCCATATTATTAATAATGTATTTCCAGTGAGTGATTATGAGAAATGGTGCTTTAGTTAATACAGGATTATATGAACAACAATAAATTGATTTTGAATCAAGATTCCTTGATTCTAAATGGACAAATTCATTTGCAACTACTCTTTTGGGGTTCAGATAAGCTGCTTCATACATCATGTGTCTACGTAAAAGTCATATCGAATTCCCTCCACCAAGAGCAGTGAGATATTTACCACATAGAATCAGGGCAGAAATGGAAATAGTTGAGAGGGTTCAATTTGCATTTCCATTTTACATGGGAATTAACTGCAACTCCCCAGATGAATACTGACCATGAGATTTAAGTAGAGAATGCCTGGGCCTGTATTACTAATAGGCCCCAGCACACACCAGGAGTCTAATGTCAGGTGAAATACACCACTGCTGTATGGAGCACCTCTTCCCAGCTGCTACCCTCTCAGGGTAGGTTTGCTTTTCTGGCTTTCAGCTCTCCAAACAAACAAAAGTTGCCAGACTTGTTTTTAATCCATATTTACTAAAACCTTAAGCGCTATGCTCTCTACTCCATCTCTCCCATCCCACAAGACTTCGTTAACCAAACAGACCTGTTTTCAGATGACTTTTTACTATGTAATAATGAACAGTGGATTTTACCACTTATCATCCAACAAATGGACCAAAATTACCCAAACAGTTGAAAGTCAGTATAATTACAGTTTATCTAAATAAAGCACATGTAGTCATCTTCTGGAACCAACAGAAAGGCATGAGTTATAGCACCATCTGGAACTGTGGACAAGGCAGATACATGTCAAAGCCTAAATTAATAAAAGCTGAGCAACAGTTAACAGTCCCAGCATAGGAGATCAGCATTAATGAGGTTAACTCTTTGGTTACCATGGTACATTTATTCAACCTGGTTATTAAGGCCAGGTTTGAATTTTTGCTCCTCTTTCACAAGTCGGGTGTATTTAAAGGGAGAGGGGCTACAATAGGGCTGGGTGGCATTTGGTAAATACAGGTGGAGTCAATGTATATTTTGTGAGTTCATAATTATCACCTTGGGTTAAGAACCCATAATCAAGGGTTTGTGGTTCTTTGCTGCCTTCAAGACCATGCAGTTAATTTTTATGATGTTTGTCACAAATATACAACATTTGCCTAGAATCAAATGGTTCTCAGCGCCCAACCCCAGTAGCCTAGCAGCTAAAGTCCTCACCTTGCATGTGCTGAGTTCCCATACGGGTGCTGGCTCTAATCCTGTCAGCCATGCTTCCCATCCAGATCCCTATTTTGTGGCCTAGGAAAGCAACAGAGAATGGCTCAAAGCCTTTGGACCTTGCACCCACATGGGAGACCTGAAAGAGGCTCCAGGCTGGCTCCTGGCTTCTGATAGGTGCAGCTCTGGCTGTTGCAGCTGCTTGGACAGTAAATCGGCGGACCGAAGATCTTCCTCTCTATCTCTCTTCTCCTATCTGTATATCTGCCTTTCCAATAAAAATAAAATAAACCTTTAAAAAAAATCAAATGGTTCTCAACTGTACACATTTGTGTCACTGTGGGAGCTTTGAAAAACTGTGTTGCTTTTGGTTCTGACATGATAGTCCAATGACTAAATCCCCAACTTGCAAGCGCTCAGATCACATATGGGCACCGGGTTGTGTCCTGGCTCCTTCCACTTCCCATTCAGCTCCCTGTTTATGGGCTGGGAAAGCAGTAGGGGATGATGGCCCAAAGCTTTCAGACCCTGAATCCTCCTGGCTTCTGGCTTCTGATTGGCTCAGCTGTGACCACTGCAGCCATTTTGGGGAGTGAATGAGCAGGTAGAAGATCTTTCTCTCCGATCTGTAAATCTGATCTGCTTTTTCAATAAAATTAATCTTCCTTAAATCACACTGTCTAAGCCACACTCATGTTAATTAAGTCATAATTTCTGGTGGTAGGGTTCAGGTATCCATACTTTCAGGAAACGCCAGATAACTTCAATGCACAGTCAAGACTGCGATGCACAGAGCTGAGTGTTACAATTCATCAGAAATAAAAGCAACATGAGACGGGAAATCAGAGACCTCTTTCCCCACAATATGGCACTAGCATTGTACTGGAGGATCAACCGTCTCCCCTCCCCAGAGCGGGAATCATTATTTTGCAGCTGGAACTATTATCTGGGAGAAAATAGTCACCATATAGTGAACACTGGGCTTGCTCTGTGCTGGGCGCTGAGTGTGAAGTGCTCTGTGTTTTCTGTCTCAATTCTGCCTACCTCCCCATGACGGATGTATTACTTTTACTGTCTTTTCACTTGCAGAGGCATCTGAAAAAAAGGCAAATGATGCTTTTTCTCCTAAAGTCACACAGTTAGTACTCTTAACTCTTCCAAAGCGACAAAAGACAAAAAGAAAAACAAAACCTCTGGAACTTCAGAAAACCTCCAGGGGCCCCGAGATCTTTTTTTTATGTCACATGGGTTCCCTGCAGAAAAAAATTCTGCTCTCCAGAGGCAACCTGACAGTCTACACCTATTAATATACAATGGATACTGATGAAAATATCCATCTGCCACATATCATTCATTTATGTATGTTCAACTCACCTCAGCTTTAATCAACTGCTAACTCATAAGTTGCAATTCCTACAATACTTTGTGCTATATTTCAGCTTTGATCTTTGGAGAGGGAATCCAATTCGAGAAACAAGTCAGAAGAGGATCTGTCAAGCAAATCCACATTTGAGATGAATAACCTGATGCAAAGATTCCAGAGAGGTCAATTCCTTTACCTTACCTCTAGGGAAGGCCTATTGGTCCATAGGCCTCCACTTAATAATGAGCATTTACTTCAGAAAGGAACATTAATTTCCCAGAGTCAGTCATCTCACATTGTTATTGTGACTGGTACATTTTTCTAGGGTATTGTTCCAGTAAAATCAAGACTGAGTGGAGGGAATGAACAAATTCCATTTCTACCAGCACCCCACTGGGCTGGACATGTGTGAAGGATGGATGGCCCCAGGACACCAGATCAGACCGTTGTATGGTGAACTGCACCGAGGCAACCCCAAGCAGGGAGGGCAGAAGAAAACCCATTAAAGCGGCTCTGAAGCTCCACTTCAAACAATGGAGTGTAGCTGCAGGCAGCAGGAAACAAGCAGCAGGCAGGCTGGGCTGGCTACAGCAATAAGGGCGGGCAGGAGGGGGTTGTTTTCTGAGCTCCAGGATGACCTCGGGTCTCAGAGGCAGAGTCCCAACCAAGCACCATATCGACACAGCTGCAATTGTAACTCAAAAACAGTCTTTGTGTGTGCGGTGGTCTACAGAGTGGAAATGGCCTAGACGGTCACCCTGGTCGTTTTAGCCCCATCTGTACTCACAGATAACAGTCCCCATTAGTAGTATTATCTTCAAATGGGTGTAGAACATCAGCATAAATATAGCTAGCATACCATTTCCGTGAATACAAATAGAGTGGCAGGACCTGTATAGGAGGATAATAATCTGTGATAGCTTTTCATTTGGTAAATGGATTTCTTTTACAGTAGAGCTGTTTTTCAAAGACAATTCCATCTGCATATAGCAAGAGAAAAATATTAGACATATGTGCATTAAAACACAAAACCTGTTTATCTCTAAATCTTGGAGTAACAGGTGATTTTTTTTGAAACCCTGTTTTTTTGCTTGCATGCATGTCTTCTATTTCCTAAACTAGTTATGTGCTCCTTGCGTCATTTGTGTAAGTTTGAAAGGGCTTTCTGTTACTGACATTTCAAAAATAAAAACAAACAACTTTACATAAGTATTTTAATTTGTCCTCAATCTCAGAGATATCTCTTGAGACAAAGCATTAGCATTTCTAAAGATAGAGCATGACACAATACATTCATGTACCCTTTGCAGAGTAAAGAAGGTTCTATAAATAAGTCACAAGAGGCCCTGGCAGGGGCTCCATCTCAGCAATAGAGCCAACTCTAAACTCTAAAAGAAGAGTTGGCAAGAAATCAATTCGACTGAATTCCACAATCCTGGTGTAAAAGAAGCACTCATGTTTTTCTTGACTATCAGACTCTTACCTTGAAATAATACTTAAGCTTTTGTTTGTCATTTTCTAAAATGATGCTGGCAGTGGATTGCTAGAGCCAGCTCACCCCAACTGGAGGCAGTGGACTATATGCATCTCTTCCCAAGACAGCATCCAGTGTCATCACATGGTTAGTTTGAAAATCAGCCGTGGTAGGAGCATTTATTTATTTATTTTTTAAAATGTACAATATTTTTAAACATTTATTTATTTTTATTGGAAAGAATGATCAGATTTACAGAAATAAGGAGAGACAGAGAGAAAGATTTTCCATTGGCACACCACAAATAGCCACAATGGTCAGAGCTAAGCAGTTGTGAAGCCAAGAGCCAGGAGCTTCTTCTGGGTGTCCCACCTTGGTACACGGTCTGTCTTAAGGCTTTGGATTATCCTCTGCTGCTTTCCCAGGCCACAAGCAGGGTTCTGGATGGGAAGTGGCACTGCCAGAATATGAACTGGCACCCATATGGGGATCTGGATGCTTGCAAGGTTAGAATTTAGGTTTTGAACCATGGCACCAGGCCTGCAAGGAGTATTTATATTGTGGACTTGGGCAAAGTTATGAATCAGAGCTTTTCTCTTTCCCACAGAGAGAACTGGATGCTCAACCAGGGAATATCTAACTTCCCCTCTTTTTCAGTGGAGCTGTTGTTTGTCTAACGCTTGAATTGAAGAATGAGAACTTTTATTTCTGCCAAAGCAAATTTATATTGCTATGAAAACTGCAAAGGCTGGAATCAACACAGGTTTAGCAACTGGTTCTGCTATTATTTAGCAAGGGTATCTTACTCCTCCAGGGGCTAAATTCTTTCATCTCTACTATGAGAGTTCTACTCAATGACATCTAAAGTTCTTTCCGGAGTTGTAGGGGCAGGTGCTGTATTAACGATTAGGGGCTCAAGAATTGCAGTGAACAGGAGGCACTGTAGCACAGTTGTTCTAGTTCTGGCTGCTCAACTTCTGAGTTAGGTCCCTGCTAATGTGCATTGTAAGATGACCCAAGTGCTTGGGCCTTTGCACCCATGTGGGAGACCTGGATGGAGTCCTGGCTTCAGCTTGGTCCTGGCATAACCATCGCAGTCATTTGGGGAGTAAACCAAGAAATGAAAGATTCTCTCTCTCTTTCTGTCTCTCCCTTTCCTTCTGAAACTCTGCCTTTCAACTAAATATATGTGTGTTTGTTTTGGTTTAGAAAAAAAAAAGACTTCAAAGAGAAGACAGCCCTTGATTTAAATCTTGGCTCTGTATTTATTAGTATTTGTGTGACCTCAGGCAAACTGCTGAACCTCTCTGAGCCCCTACTTGCTCATGTGTAAAATAATGATAATAATAATAATACCTTCATCAGAGGGCTGCAGTAAGGATTACATGACATCATTTTTAGTAATCATAGTAACAGGCAACAAAAATGCTTAACTGTAATTATCAAACCTGTTCCCACTTGTCCCTGGCACAAAATGCTTTACAATCAGAGGAAAACCTGCTCTGTTGTTTAGGAGATGTGGCCTAGGCTCCAGGAAATAGATATAATATCCTGTTACAGCTTAACCAACATTAGAAACACTGGGAAAGCATCTCCTGTAACAGATGTAGAGACAAAGGTGATAGGGGCCTAACATTTATTACATAGAGACTCTTTATCTTGCCTAATGCTCACATTATCTAGGTGAACCAGGTGTTTTGCTGTTCATTTTTGTTTTCTTCCTTTTCACACATGTGGACAGTGAGGTGCAGAAATGCTGAATTACTTTCTCGGGGATCCATTGCCAATGATTAGCTAAGCATGAAATTCCCTCCAAAAAAATCCACTCCAGACACTATTGAAGGTATTGGTTTCTTACATATTTTTTCAGGAAGACAAGATAAAAAACAAAGTTGATTAGAAGGTAGAAATATAGGTAAAAGGCACTCTGAAGCAATAGAAAAACAGTATCAGAAAGGAAAAATAAGAGAGAGGTATGAAGAAGTGGAGTTGCAATGACTAGATGCAATAATTTTGTATAAAAATTAGCTTGGAAATCTCACACAGTTTCTCAAGATAGGCCCATTGCTCATAATATTTTTTTAAAAGATTTGTTTATTTGTTTTTGTTGGAAAGGAAGATTTATAGAGAGTAGGAGAGACTGAGAGAAAGATCTCCTCCACTGGTTCATTCCCCCATGCCTGCAATGGCTGGAGCTGAGCTGATGTGAGGCCAAGAGCTGCTTCCATGTCTTCCAGGTGGATGCAGGGGTCTAAGAACTTGAGTCATCCTTCACTGCTTTCCTAGGTCATAATGAGGTAGCTAGATAGAAGGTGGAGCAGCTAGGACTACAACTGGTGCCCATAAGAGATGCTGGCACTTACAGGGTAAGGATTAGCCAATTGTGCCATTGTAACAATTCTCCTAAAATTTTTGGAGGGCAATGATTCTCAAACTCTAGTTGCCAAGCCAGCAACCACAGTAACATACGTAGGAACTTGAAAAGGATGCAGAGTCTCGGTCTTCTATCCCCGGGCTGCTAGGTCAGATACACTGGGAGCAGCATCACTCCACAGTGAAGCCCTAAAAGGGCTTCTGAGGCACATGGCAGTTTGAGAGGCAGAACTGTAAGGATGAAAAATGAAGTTTTAGGTATTTACAGAAATCTTTTATATATAAGTATGTTGTCCTGATACATATGTGGCTGGAGACAAAATATGTGACTATGTAAGAAAGATTTAAACCATTCATTTTTCTACAAGTAACCACAAAATCTTGCAGGGCACCGAGCTTCCTCTTGCTCTGGCACACACCACGCTCTTCCCAAAGCACCTAGCACTGATTTTTTTCCCAGAGGGTTTAGGAATCATAAATGTTCAGAGAACCTCTGGAATTCAGCACCAATATGGTGTCTTTGGGGTGGAGGCAGGTGACTGAAAATGAGTGACTGATTGCCAAAATGCAGCCATTGCCTTCTCAGGGGTCAGAACTCATGGTTTCTGTGAGAAAAGAGCAGGGGAAGTTTGTCTTGCTCTATAGAGCCTGGGAAAGGACAGTCAATCTCTCAGAAACAGCTTCTGTTCTGGCATTTAATTCTCCGAGCTCTCCACAGTGAATTCTGTGTACAGTCCAGTTTAGCCTCCGGAGGTCCCAATCAGTTCTGAGGTGTGCACCCTGGAACTGCTTCCTGTTGAATCACGTTAGTGTCCGACTGACCATTTCCTTTACCTTACTAAGGTAAAATTAAGTGAATCTGTGCTCTGGAAAGCCATCATGTTCACTATTGCACATGTCAACAGTGTCTGTTTCTGGGAGGTGGCATTGTCTGTTCCCCTTCCCCTTCTTTATGCTAAGTTGAATTTTCTGATTTTAAACCAAATTATTTCAGCTGTACGTATCCATTTAATTTCAATTTTTATAAACATGTGTCGTGAACACACACACACACACAAATAAAGAGCATAGAAAAGAAGATGACCGAGTGTGCAGCTGTTTTTCCATACACGTGTGTGGTTGTATGTGAGTGTGTGCGTGTTGGGAAGGTAGCTGGGGAGATTCTCACAGCCAACAACTTGAGGAAACAGAACTCTGAAGCCGTGCTTGACTGCCAGGCACTCACACACTCATGAGACCACATTTTGATTTTGACGACAGATGTTTCAAGATTCGATCAGAAACTTTATTTGCACATGGGCAGAAACAAGCTCAGGAAAAACAAGAACAACAGAACAAAGTTACCTGCAGCTAGGGAGAAACAGTGATGTTATGTGAAAGGAGAAACCACTGAAGCTGCATTTCCTCAGGCAGCAAGAAGCACAAATTAAACACACCCTTATATATGCATGCATGCACCCAGGCAAGGGAGTAAAACAAGTTTTCTGGATAGTTCCTTCACACGGCCTGTGATCAGGGATCGTTTCTGCCAGAGAGCATAATGAAGGGTAACATACTTTTTGCAAACTGCCTGGTAATTGCTATCTTAATACAAAACCTGTTCTCTCTTCTAATGTGGCAATGTGTTCAGGACACAGGAAGCTGGGTCAGAATGCACCTGACCCTGTCTTCAGATTCTGGTGGGCACTGGCATTAAGAGTATTATCTGTGAGGCTATTACAAAAGGGAAGTGTGTGCTTTTGCGTCAGGACAGCTTACACAGCCGCTGCCTCCATTTTGCTTCCTGCATCTTCAGTTAGAAAGGCAGCGACACACTGACACAAAAAAGAAATACGAAGTAAAACTGCATCAAACATGCAATGTGAACCCAAACTAACATTCATTCTGTAAGGTGCTGCTAGAAAAATGCTGTCCCCCAGAAAAATGTTGTCCAGGAAGTAAGGAGTCACCGTGCTTCATACCCATGCTTCACAGAATCCTCGTGACAAACCTTTGGGGAAGCTATTAATCTCATTTAATGGATGAAGAAACTGTACTCAGAGAGGAATTCACCGCATATGAACCCCATGGATAAAGTACTCACTGTGCTTCTGCCTCTTTAAGCATTCTCTCAAGGAATCCTTACCACACTGGGTCATGGTTCAGAATGTCACCAGGCTGGGCTAAGGTCTTCCAGACAGTTCTTGAAAGACATGACACTGTTTTTGGATTGTAAACTTTAACTTCAAACCTTATTTTAGATATTCCAAAAACATGATTTGGAGAATACTACATTAGAAAATTAAAAAGTCAGAAAATTTCAGACAAAGCATGGGAACTGAACTTACTATGTGTACTTTAGGTTCCCAGGGCAAAGCTGTTGGAGTGTGATGTGCTTGTGTCTCTTCTAAATATGACAGAAGGAAATTGTTGCTTAGCATCTTGGGGTACCTGCTACAACAGTGAGGGTCCTTGTGGAAATACCTTCATTAAAGCTATATATATTTATATGCTCTCCAGCATACATTTTTCTTGGCTTCAGGATGATAAACTATTGGTTGAAAAGATGATGATAAAGGCAATGAATTAGCTCACTGGTGGCAAGAAATAAGAAAGGCCAAACGGGGACATAGTCTTTGGTATTTCTATGTCCCAATGCCCTTCCACCCAAGGCCATGCAGTAACAAGTCAGTTTTCCGCAAACATTCCTTATAAATTGCATTCAAGTAATTCCCCTTCTTTGCTGCCTGATTATAATTTCCCAAACAATTCCTGAATTCATTACAGGTGTCGATACAGGGAATGTCTCTTGGCTGGCTTTGCAAGGTGGCCCTCATTTCTGCCTCTGTGGCGTTGGCATGCACTTGAACCACTCTGTTGTTTATTTATAATTTTAAAAAGGTATTTGAATTCCTATATGGGAGGCTATGTGTTAAAACACAGAAGGATGAAAAGAAGAAGAGAAGAAAAGGCTAAAAGGATTCGGACCACCAAAAGAACACTTACCACGGAGGTAGCATTTAAGTGCACTTTAAAGGATGGCGAAGAATTTCATTAGCTAGAGATTACATGGTGAGGGAGAGGCATTCCAGACAGAAGAAGCAGCACAAGCAAACATTCAGTGGAGGAGGGGGCGGTGGGAAAGATCAAACCAAAAAAAGCACAGGGCATATGCAGGAAACACAAGATAAATTCTCCAGGATGTCTGAGATTAAAGTACGTTATGGAATTGGTGGGAAAGTGAGCTAAGAAGATAGATCCTGAAAGGGTTTTAGTGTTAGGCTTAAGGCTTTGAATTAATTCATAAGGAACTGCTGTTAAATGTTTTGTTAGAAAATGATGCTATCAGAGAAATGATTCAGAAAGATTAATGCAGGAAAGCAGGAAAAGGAGAAGCCTTAGGAATCAAACGGGTTAAGGTGTTACATGGTATTCAAAATCAATGGTAGGATACAGTCTCTTCTCTCAAGAATTGTGTGATCAGGTAAACTAAAAGTAGCATACACTATGAACAGTGTGCACACTGCCCAGCACATTTCTGTAAAGGCTTTACTACATGGCACCGATTGTAACTACTTCTGAGCATACAGTTCCCCACCATCATTAATTCCTGTAGTAATAAGTGTTATAAACACATCACAGCTCTCAATTTTGCAGCCTATGAGCTAGAACTCTACCTTTTCCCCCATGTGTTAATACCTCCTCATTCACAGGAGGGCAAAAGAAAGGGTTCACAAGAAAACAAAACAAAACAAAGCAAAAAGAAACCCTTTTCTTAGGATGATCTTTAAATTCCAACATTTAGCGGACTAGGCCTTTCTAGGGTGGTGAGGCTGGAAGTTGCTGTAGACACTTGTTCCCACTCCCAAATCACCTGTGCTAATTTGATGACCAGGCTTCTGAGATTACACGCAAATATCATTTAGGAAGAAAAACATGTCATCTCTATGGCAACCTGAGAGCCTGAAAGGGAGCCCACCTTGAAATGACCAAACAATGGTCTCTTTGAGAAGTCTTGAGGGCCTGGGTTACACAATCTCTTAATAAGAGTTTGGCTGTTTATAGTGTTTCTGCTTTTCAAACCCCCCTCGAATAGAAACCCTAACTCTTGAAATTCCTATTCAGGTGGTCTCTTTTATTTGCACAT
Organism: Ochotona curzoniae; assembly: GCF_017591425.1. Taxonomy (NCBI): domain Eukaryota; kingdom Metazoa; phylum Chordata; class Mammalia; order Lagomorpha; family Ochotonidae; genus Ochotona; species Ochotona curzoniae. The sequence goes on along the minus strand of NW_024467087.1, from coordinate 31,129,665 downwards.
CTTATTAGCATAGAGGGTTGTGATGCCAAAGGATTAGAGAAAGTCAATTCCCAGAACAGGCAATTATTTAGAACTCACTGGGTACAAATCACTGTTAAGTGTTCCCTGGGCATCCAAATAAAAACCACAAAGTCATACCCCTTGAGGTGGTGAGATCCATGCAGAGAAAGCTACATGGGAAATGCTGGGATTACAGAGTTCAAAAGTTTCAACTTTCCATGCTTGTTCTCATGATGCTCACTGTCCAACGGCTGTGGGATAAGTATGCAGGCTAGACAGGGATATGTGAGTTGGAAGTACCTACAGACCCCTTCTTGCCATAGAATACTATCATCCTACTCGTCAGTCAACATTAGTCCCTGCTTCAATGGGACCTAACAGGGGTGCCATAAATTACTTGTGAAGGCACTATAAATTCCCAGGTGACTTCACACCTGGAGAAGCACCACTTCCCACTTCATAAAAGAAGCCAATATCAGGGAAGTTTCTCTTTTCTCCCCTGCTCCTCACCATCTAGCTCTCTTTCAGCTGATGCCAAATATGGCAATGACATGGGTGCCCTCTGTCTCACCCTCAAGTCTTTGTCCCTTTGGGCAATCCTGTCATTATGGATGTTATGTGTGTGCATTTTCCCATCTTTGGAGTTAATTTTCCTATCACTTTGTTCATCTTACATGTGTCTTCAACTTAGAAATCTTGCCTTTGTCCAAAACAAGAGTCTGGAACAAGATAAATATGCCCTCAGTGCAACCCTAAAAAATATTGTCAAAAATATTTAACAAATTTCAATATTCTATGGTATAAATTATATCTTTCAACTGTTTCCATACTTAGAAGCATATAAAGGTTCTTTGATAGAAGAAAAACCATGGGTTTTGGGTCAAAAAATACAGTCAGGGCTAGTGTTGTGGTACAGTGTATTAAGCTGCTATTTCTAATGACAACATCCCATATTAAAGTGACAGTTTGAGTCCTGGCTATGGTGCGTCCCATCCAGCTTCCTGCTAATGTGCCTGGGAAAGCAGAGGGAGATGGTCCAGGTACTTGGGTCTCTGTCATCTGTGAAGAAGACCAGGATGGAGTTTCTGGCTCCTGGTTCGGCTTCGTCCTGCCCTGGCTGTGGTGATCATTTGGGGATCAAACTAGTGGATGAAAGATTCTCTCTCTCTCTCTCTCTCTCTTTGCACCCTTTCCCTTCTTTCCCCACCTCTCTCTCACACTTTCTGACTCTGTTACACTGCCTTTCAAATAAATACATCAATCTTCAAAAGCTAAAATAGAATCACTGCTTTTGCTTGGTCATTGAATCCATAATAATTGAATCCTGGCATGTGCTTCATGAATAGAGTGGTGAATCAGATTAACAAGTTCCCTATCCTCATGGCACTCAGGTTTTGGGGAAAGTAGTCAGAAATACACAAAGAAACTAGATCATGATGGAAATGACACAGTAATTGGGGTACAACACTGTTGGAAATCACACGGTAATGTGAGAGAGCAAGGCGTGGAGAAAACGGCCTCAGTGGCTGATTTTGCGGGGATGCCTGCTTGATGGTGAAGACAAGTAGGTAAAACTCATAGGAAAGACAATTATAAAGAGAGGAACCACAAGCTCAGAGTTTTAGACATAGATAATATTGACTGTGATGGGCGCTATTCGAATGCCGTACACGTTGAAGTTATTTAATTCTCACCAAACTCCCACAGGTTAGACATTAATAACCCCAACTTTCCAAGGAGAAAACTGAGCCAAAAGAAGAAAGACCACTTCAGGTCAATGACAGCTAAATAGCATGTCAAGGATTGTAATCCAGGTAATATTGCTCTAAAATCTATGTCTTGACCGTTTGGGATGGGAGGTAATCAAACACAAGAATCTACCTTAAAATCAGAGCTTCCCTAATGCAGAACTAAAAGCCTTAGAAATCAGTGTAGGAAGGTATGAGACCAACCAAAAGGCTAGGCTCTCAGAAGGTAGGGGGGGAGGGGTTGAGCAATGACAGAACTCAGTTCATGTTCATTCAAATTTCGAAGGAAATTTTGATCTACAGAGTTATCCCTGAGCTCCCATACTTAAGTTTTTCTATAACATTCTAAAGTGTCATAGATGATGCTGTAAATACCAGATTATGGGAATATTAGCCTTTCTCATAAACAATAATCATAAATCCATGTTTTTATCATCCACTTGAAGAGCTCTCCAAGAAAAACAATCCTATTAAATGAGATAACTGTGAAGAAGCTGGCAACACGTTATCAGTATAGACAGTGGGTACAGTGATGTAATCAACATTTTATATTTCCCTGGAATTTCATCTGTAGTACTTATCTATTAGAATAATAACAGCAGTAGCAGCACTTTTCATCTGAAAAAAATGCAAAATGCATATAAATATTAACTCACTGTTCTCATAACAGTCAAAAGCAGAACAAAAAAACAATTTCCATTTGTTTTAAGTAGAAAAGAGAGGTCTGAACTCTTCAGTACATTTCCACATCAATTCATTCTATTCATTCTGGATTAACCTTTATTCCTTTTTAGCCGTTTGAGTTTTATTTTTAGTGTTATCTTTTCAACACACACACACACAAAATCCATTTGATGAATGTTTACAATAATGGGTGGAAAGCTTGAAAATTCATAGGACTGGTCTAAGAGAAATATACAATAAAGACGATATACAACAGAGATTTATCACTGAGTACAACAGGAATGGGAGTAGACGAGATCCCCAAACCTTGATCTAGGCCTCCTCTGATTACTCATCACAGTCATTAGCTAGATAGCTTCTCAGTAAAAACATGATGAGATGATTGGTCCCAAAATGCCTTTCAAACTTGGAAATTGGTAAAATTTCACTTGCATCTCTGACGTGTTTCCCTACCTGAGATAAGATACATAGATGATCACTCTTACATAGAAATTGTTTCTGAGGTTTCCTGTGACCTTGTGAGATGAACACCAATGTTCCTATCATGGCACACCACACTCTCTATGCCTGATTTTTGTTTCCTCTCACCCATTTCCTTTGACAGTACAAATTATCCCTGTTTCATCTCTGCCTTTAAATTTTTTAAAATGTATTTTATCTATTTTTAAAAATGGTTTATTTTTATTGGAAAGACAGACATATGAAGAGAATGAAAGATAGAAAGATATTCCCTTTGCTGATTCACTCCCCAAATAGCCATATTGGCTGGAGCTGAGTTGATCCGAAACCAGGAGCCAGGAGCTTCTTCCCAGTCTCCCATATGAATGCAGGATTCCAAGGCTTTGGGCTGACCTTTACTGCTTATCCAGTCCACAAGCAGGGAACTGGAGGGGAAGTGGAGCAGCAGGGACAGAACCAGCCCCCATATGGGATGCTGGTGCTTAGAGGCAGAGGATTAGCCAATTGAGCCACTGTGCCTTTTGCATACAATATTAATTGCTCCCTGCAATGACACTCTTTTTCATTCTTGCTTTTGCCTCTGTTCCTCCTCCAGGGTAACCCCAGTGTTTCACTTCTTTCTTGGAGAATGGTGGAATTATAAATCTGGCAGTTCAATATATGATGATCTAGAGTAGGGTCAGCTTGATTGGTTGGCAACCTAGTTAAGAAGATATTTCACAGTCTTGTAACCCTTGTTACATAGGCTTGTAAAAATTGCTTGCAGATTATATCTAAATAACCAGTTACAAATAATTCTTTTTAAATTTTTTTTATTAATTACATTGTATTATGTGATACAGTTTTATAGGCACTGGGATTCTCCCAACCCCTCCCAATACTCTCCCCCCCATGGTGGATTCCTCCACCTTGTTGCAGTATTACAGTTCAAATTCAGTTCAGAATCTTTCATTGCAAGCATATACCAAGCATAGAGTCCAGCATCTTATTGTCCAGATAAATTCAACAGTTTCATGGGAGACCATCTCTGGTCTGAAGGTTGAGCTGGCAGAATAACATCCTGATCAATTAAAAGCCCCAACATAACATCAACAACAATTTACAACATTATGGAGTTAATTGACATGGTATTGAGTAACCAATATGTTAAAAAATGAAAGTTCTTGACCACATCCTGTGACTACTTCATTGACATTTCAATTTTAGTTTATATACAACCAGCTTCTATATACCTTAAAATGGCTATAGGGTACTATTCAGCTGTCTCGTGTTTATTTTCATTTCAGTATTTAGCAGTTTATAGTGTTGAAGCATAATTTTGCTGAACTTGGCAGGTTTTAGGATAGTCTAAACTGGCTTGTGATTCTAACAAGGCATATGTCAACAGTTGAGGTGCAGAACAGTTTTAGGAGGGGTGTGCAGAGAAATCTTCAATACCTTAGTGAGGAGTAACTAATCCTTGTGTCCTACCTAGTAAAGGTATATGAGAATTCACGCTGACCATTTCCTGTCTGGTTCTAAGCTTTTCTTATTGTTAAGATGCCAATGTTTGTAAATGAATGAAAGCATCATATAATAGCACTTAGCTAAGAAGTATTGCCTGAAACTTCCTTTGATACCTAGGAAACCCAGAAGCCTGGTGCACAGAACTAGTCATTGGAGCTATCAGTCTTCCTGTTCATCCACCCTAGCATACCATGAGTTATCCAGACAGTAGGGAAATTATATCATTTATTGTTATAGTCCCAGTGCCAGGAATAGGCCCTGGTAGACACTGGCTGAATGAAAGTATAAACCTCATTAGGTGAAGAAACTAAGAAAAGAGTAAGATTTCCTTTTGAGACCTATTGTGGTTCTACCTTGTTTCACCTGTAACATCTGAGGAGACATAATTTCAATGGCTAAACAACTTTTTTCATCTTTTTCATTCTATTTTTTTTTTTACAGATTCACTTATTGTTAACGTAAAGGCAGGTTTATAGAGAGGAGAGACAGAGAGAAAGATCTTCCATGTGCTGGTTTACTCCCCAATTGCCACAACAGCTGGAGCTGAGCAGATCCGAAGCCAGGAGCCCCTTATGGGTTTCCAATGTACACACAAGGTTCCAAGGACTTGAGTCGTCCTCCCTTGATTTTCCAGGCTATAAACAGAGAGTTGGAGGAAATGTGGAGCAGTCAGGACATACACTGGTAGTCACATGGGATGCCAGTGTTTCCAGGTAGAGGATTAGCTGCTGAGCCACCACACCAGCCCACTGTCATTTTATTTGTTATAACATAAGTCATTTTGGGGGAACTCAGCAGGCAACACAGCATAAGGTAAAGTATGGGTAAAAGAGACTTACTAAAAGGAGTAGCCAGATGTCCTTTCCAGAGGTGGATTGTCTATACCTGTCCTTAGGAGAAGACATACATTCAAAATTGCTCCAGAAACCTAGAGATAATTCATTTGAACATATCTTAACACAGAGCAGAATCTCAAATCATTCTGGAAGCAGAATGATCCTTAGCATCCTAAAGATACTACCTAAGTGTGTCTTAGCTATCCCCATCCTTTCCTGTATTGTCAATCTTTCAATCTTCACAGGCTGTTTCCTCATGTTCTAAAAATTCTACAAGTCTTCTGCATAACTTCATTTCCAACTCAAACTCCATGAAGTAGCCAATGAACTGAGAAGCAGAGAATGAAGTTCATTATCTAAGTCAATATTAATATTAATAAGGTCAGTAAGTTAATTATCTAAGTCAATAACAAGAATCAGAATTCTAATCCAGATTTGTCCAATACTAAAGGCCTTGTTTTTAAACAACACACTCCACTAAGCTTGCCTTTGTTATTGCTATTGTTCTCAAAATCAGGGAGAGAAGGAGAGACAGAGAGAGAGACAGAGAGAGAGAGTGTGTTAGTTTGATGTACTATCTGCTATTTCACTGCCCAAATGGCCCCAATAGCTAGGTCTGAGCCAGGCCAAGGCTATAAACCTATACCTTCAGGTCTCCCAAATGTGTCAGGAGCTGAAACTCATTGGCCATCCCTGCACATTAGCAGAGAACTAGGTTGGATTGGGAGAAGCCAAAACTCAAACCAGTGATCATATGGGATGGCAGAGTTGCAGGCAGTGACTTAATGTGCTGTACCACAATACTTGTCCCACACTTTCAAAAACAAAGTATATATTTATTTTAATTTTATTTGGAAGAGAGGGAGAACTTGACCTTTCATCTGCTGATTCATTGGCTATAATGGGTGAGCTAGCACCCATTTGGCTTGGGCCAGTCCTAGCTAAACACAAGAGCCCAGAATGCAACTTGGGTCTCTCACATGGTTGGCAAGAACCCAAGTAGTTGAGCCATCATCTGCTGCCTCCCATGATGTGTATTATCAGCAAGGTGGAAATGTGAGAGCTGAAGCAGGACTGAAATCCAGGCATTCGGGTTTGAAATGTAGGTGTTTCAAGGCCCTTTTAAGCTCTGTGTCAGAGATCAATACCATATTGCCTTTTTGCCTGACTTACCTGCAGTTGCAGAATTTTTGTTACTTTCTCTTTCAATAGTGGGAAGCAACTGTCTACACCATGTATGTAACACATGTCCCTGTACCAGGAGATCCATTATTATGTCTATCATTGGTCATTTCTTTTTCAATTAGAGACACATTGCTGAGTCTTTAGAATCTATTTAGTAGATCTTAAATTTAATCCACTATACTTGGAAAAATGTATTAAGTACCTACTAGGTGCTCACTCTATATTTCAGGAGTCAATAAAAAAATTCTTGGATTGAACTGGGAGAAAGGTATGAATATAGAATGCAAGAAGCGATAAATAAATACAAATGAGCCAATGCATGATAGCCATTTTAAACGCTTATATATTTAGTAAGATTTAAAAATAGGGGCTGTTATCACATGCCTTTGCAAAGAACAGGTTTGGATGAAATAACACCTAGGCATCATAAACATGTTTATAGTTAAGTCCCATGTACATAACTTATTTGCTTAGAATCATCACATCTAATTCAACACTGCTCTATCAAGAACAGCTGCTACAAGATTGCCTACAGCTGGACAAAAGTCATTGACTTTGAAAGAGAAGTATTTCACGCAAACCAACAGCTGTGTCAATCTTATTTGTAGGCAACCAGATGTTTTGGTCACAAGGCCCTTATCTAACTACTAAATAATCCCAGACTCCAAAGAGCTGTTCAGTTTTCTTTCATTTCATTTGTTTACCCACATCCTTTCATTCATGTCACTATCCAACTTTGCATCTCACTTTTCCATTCTATTCAATGGGAACTCTCTTCAGAGTAAAGCTATTACCAGTCAATCCATCCATTAACTATTATTTAAATCGTGATGTTGGGAATATAGGGACACATTATTGGGCTCTATTTCTCAGGAGCTTACAAATTGTGAATGTATGGGAGGCAAGAAGGACTTATAGGAGACTAACTGCCCCTAACTGCGACATCCCAAAGGAAAATGCAAGCAAGAATGAAGGGTTTCAAAAGAGGAAGCAGAAAGATCAATGTTGTGGAAGCTAGCATAGTGTGAGAAGTCTCATAAAGGAGTTATTACTTGAACTTAAGAACATATGGGTTCTCTTTTAAAAGTGTGTGTATGGGGGGTTGGGTGGACAGGAACAGAATGCTTACAAGAAAGGATGAATGGAAATGGCTCACTGGAGAGAGAAGACTGAGTCTGGGAAACAAGTTGGGGTCCGAGAACTTATGCTCCCAGTTAAGACTCTGTCCCAGGAGGCTGAAAGCTAGAGCTATCATGATGAGTCTATAGGATATTGCAAACATTGATTTACCATTTTTAATTTTGTAGAAACTAGTCCCCATGACCCCTCCATGCCATATTTAATTATTCTCCTGCTATCACTTCTAATTTTGTTTTCAAGGATTCACCCCCACCCCGGTTGATTAAAATAATATATTTGTGGCGCGAAGCCCCAGCTCTAAGGCCTTTGTCCCTTAGCAGGCACAACCTGCAAAGTAACTAGCGCCTATCACTCTGCACTCAGTTTAATTAACTGCACAAATAGATTGTTTCTCTAACGCCAAAATTATCTGGAGAGTGAAATGAAAGGATAGGGAGGGAAGCTATGAGAAGCAGAAGCCAAAAGACAAATTTATCTCACTCAGGAAGCCATATTGCTTATCATAACAATAACAAATATTTATAGAGGGCTTTCATCCTGAAGGATCCCAGAGCCCCAGAGCAATGAACACTTGTGGTAAATAGATTAAAGGAGCTACTCAGCCATCCAGGAGAGCAAGCCCTCACTCCTAAGGGTCCTAACTCATTCCTGGGACAGCGCTCGATTTTTGCCAAGGGAGTTTAAACGAAGCTGGTCCAAGTCATTAAACCCAGGGAGCATGCATAAAAAATATCCCTGAGTCTTTTGGGAAGAAAGCACCCAGGAGCAGCAAACATGCCCGTAGTCATCTTAATTCTCAAGCATTAAGATTGCAGAAGCTTCCAAGACTAGCGAAACCTCACTGAATTGAGATGAAAAGTCATAAATACGATCAGATAGTGTTTTATATCATGAAACCATAGATTTATTTCATTAACATACTCTTCTAAATAAATTCATTCAATAAGTCTTCAGTGATTATTTTAGAGGGCTTCTAGTCTCCTCTGAAATTCAAGGCACACCATTAATACTAAAATATTAAGCTGCTCTGGTTCCACTGGAAATCTCCTTTAAATAGTCATATGATTTTGGATAAGCAATTTGACAACTCTTGATATCAATTTCATCCAACTATGTATGTGTTATTTGAAATGGGGGAAGGCGGGCTAAAAGGAGGGGTAGAGGAAGAAAAGAGAGAGAATATGACTCTAACATTTGATTGCATTTGGAAGAGGGGGTGGGAGGTCATTTGACTCAAGGTTCCTTTTGGAAACACAAGAAGTACGAGTTATTTCTATTTATGTTTGTTTCTATTTATGCAATATGACCTTACAGAAGCCCAAAATATGGTGAGTTGAGCATACTTGCAAGTAGCATAGATGAGAGTGAGTTGGGAGTGATGTGTGTCTTACTGGAAGGACATAAGCACAGAGTATGCCTATTACGTGCTAAGCATGTCATGTAGGGATTACGGTGGAGTGATACTTTACCCATTTCCTTTGATCCTTGAATTTCCATGACCCCATGAATTAAGCGACATCCCACAATGACTCATCCATCATTACATGTGGGATGACCATAACCTCTCCAGAAGTTCCTCAAAAGTATAAATCATTAGAGCAACTTTCTACAAGGAATCCAGTGGATATTTAAGAGCCTAACATCACAGCTTCCTGGGAAGTTTCAGACAAAATCTGATCTGGCCCAAGTAAGAAAGCAAACGACAGAAATAAAAAGTGGCAGGTGTGGATTTTCCACATTCAAACATGGGCAAAACTTGCCCCAAATCATACAACTAGTGAGGAGGGGGGGATAGTTTGAGTGTCAGGTTCCAGATTCCAAAGGACAAGGCCTTATCTTCACAGCTGCAAGCTTGTATCAATAGTAGGCACAAGTACTTGTGCTTTGCTTCCCCATGCACCTGCTACTTGTAAAGAGGACCTTCAAGCATTTTCATTCACATCAGACACTCTGCCTGGGTTCAGATGACATACTAACCTGCATTTTTTCCCCACTACTTTGTTCTGAGACTTTAAAGTGGTGTGTTGACTTTGCCATTACTTTAGGGACGTCTATAAGTTAGGCACATTTTCTCCCTCCATCACAGTAACCACTTAGCAATCTTAATCAAGATTTCAGAATTCAGAGCAAATTAAAGGACACTTTGCCTATGTACTTAAGTGGCATGCTTTCCTTTTTTTCATGATCAATTCAAGGAAATTTTTATTGAGCAGCTGCTATTTGATAATGTATCAATTTCCCGATTCAACCCTGATTTCCTTAGGTGACCTTTTCTTCCTCCTCACTGCGATAAGCTAATCACTCCCAAGACAGTGCTATCAGGGAATGGCATTGTGCTACAGTGGGTAAACCTGCAACATTAGTATCTTATTTGGGTGCTGGTGGCTATCCCAGATGCTCTACTTCACATTCAGCTCCTTGCTAATGTTGTGGGAAAACAGTGGAGGATGGCTCAAATGTTTAACGAATCACCTGGAGAATTTGTTCAAATGAAAATTCTGAGTGAATAAATACAAGAAAGACACAAAAAGATGTATTTCTAAAAGGCCTCTTAGTGATGCACACATTGCTGGTATGAGGACCATGTTTTGAGAAGTGGGGATGTAGAAAACTTTTAAGGCGAAGTAGTTAAGCAAGGTACATTTCCCAGCTGTTTTAGTTGGGTGAAAAGGGCAATCTCAGCAGGAAGGACAGTATATTAAGTAACAAAAGCAGAAAAGGTGCTTTATTCCAAGGAGATGAAAGGGACCAGCCTAAACTGAGCAGAGAGGTTCCATAAAGGCATAATTAGCGAAAACACAGTAAAAGAGGGGGGCAGCTTATTAGCTGCATCGCAAACCATTCGGACCTTTGCCGGCATTTGGCCTAGACTGCTAGGCACCTTCTTCCCACACTGGAGTGCCTGGGCTTTACTGCAGGCCCTGGTACCTGATTGTACCTTCCTGATACACAGACCCTGGAGGGCAGCAGTGATGGCTTCAGGAATGACACCTGCAATAAACACCTGGCTCCAGGCTTGGCGTCCCTCATCTATGACATCAGCTTTTGTGAGTACCTGGGGACTGAACTGGCGGATGGGTGGGGCCATCTGTGTGTTTCTTTCTCTGTCTCAAATAATTTAAATTATTTTCTAAAAATCTCTTCTGACAAATCTTTCCAGTGAAAATTCTCAATCAGGAGCCTAATATATCATCTTGATGCTTTATATTGTTAAATAGAAAACACTTCTTTCCTGTGCATTATAGTGATTTGACTCACATGACAATCCTGAGTGATTTTGATTTTACAGAATGGAGAAACTGAGGCTCATATAATGAAGCTAATTTTCTAAAGTTACCCAGGGTTGGATGCGAGGCAGTATCAAAATCAAGGTTTTCTGACTTCTGCTCCAAAATCATTTTTCGTCACATCGTGCTACAGATTGCCACTTCAAACCAAAAGGTTCTGAAAAGGGGCACTTGTGAAAATATCTTCACATTATTCCAATCTTCTTTTTAACTGCAGCTCATTGTCTGGCTAAAGAAAATCCGCATTTAGAATTTGAATTCTCAAACTCCAAAGACTATTGGTTTCCTTCTACTTTGTCCCTGCCCCTCCCCGCCCCCGCACCACTGCATTCTCATTGTATGTTAAAGAAGAATCAAATTACTGGAGTAAGAATAAAAGGAGACATCTGTGTATCTATTTTGTTTGGGAAAATTCAATGGAATCAGTTTGAATCCCTCAACGAGAGCATCAGGACCTCCTCTTGGAGGCCTTACCATTATAGTTTCACTTGCAAGTATCTTTGGCTTATATTTTCCACCCTAGAGAAGTGATCAGTTTGCTATTGTGCAGTGTGAACCTAGAGGATTTCACAACCCCAGTGGCCCTTCTTTACAGATTCTTTTTTTTTTTTTTCAACTCTACAGAGCTAATAGAGGGATGTGTATGACAACAATGTCACACTTTCCCATGCTTTGTTTCAGTTACAAACAATTTTTTTTTTCCTTTTTGGAATTAAGTGGCCCCAAATGCATCAAAGCAGTTCAGGAATTAGAAAACATTTTTCTTTGTTAGAAAGAAGAGAGATATGGATTCAGTTCAAAGGTCTACAGGACTTTTGTCATCAAATGGGTGATAGAGATCTAGCAGGTTCTCAATCTTCCTTTCAAATTTGACTACGTTCTGAAAATAAGATAATGACCTCATAGGATTACTGGGAAGAACACATGGTATGCAATGTGTGCAAGAAATTTTGTACACTGACACTAGAGTAGGTGCTCAGTAAATGGTGGCTAGTATTCCCATACTCACTTCCACATTTTCTCTGAAAAGAAAGGAAACATCGACCTACAGAACACATCCCTGTGTCCCAAAAGGCAGGAAATGAAGACGCTAGCTGTTATCGGCTAAATTATAATCTTGTGCAGCTGAGGCAGTTCATCTGGATCAGTAGTTTTCACTTTCTGCCCTGAGAACTGCAGTGAGGAATGCATTTTACACAATCTCAAGAAACAATTATTTCAAGTAAGGCAATTGTAAAGTTTCATTCTGTTTTAGTCCAACATTATCTATTCCTTTTTATTTCATTGGAAAACAAATGTTGGTCAGTATCCATATAATTAATTTTAAACGAAGAATGGGCTTCAACCTAGAGTTTGAAAAATACAGACTTACATGGCCCCAAACTCCATTTCCATCACCTAAGAAGAGAAATGATTCACATTAGCTACTATCTAGATTATTAGTCTTGTTCATCCTTTACATTTGCACTGAAAGTCTGCCTCTCTTTGGCTCATGTTCCTTTGTTACTAAATACTGCTGTATGACCATGTCCCTTGTTTTCAGATGACATAGTGGAGTTCACCATTATGTATTTATTTGTGTGGGTTTTTTTATTAGCTTATAGCTACTCCAACAGAATATAAGGTGCATGAGGAGAGGAACCTTCCCATTTTTATTGATACATTTTAGCATTGAGTCCACCAATCACCTAGCACACATCCATACTTTAGAAATATAATGGTGAGTGACTGAATAAACAAGTCCCCAAATCTATATGCAAATGTAGTCCTTTATTCAATCAACCATGATATAATTTCCTAGCTTTGTTTTCTACAACGAAAAATATTCTATGGTTCTACTAAAAAGTGGTGTCCTCCAGTAAGCTCCTTGAGTGCTTGAATCACATGTTTTACTCCCCAGTATATCCCAGACCTGGTACAGTACCTAGCAAGCAGCAGATGCTTCAAAAAGTGTTGTTGCATTTTATATCTATAATGTATATACATATGTATATATACATATATGTATAGACACATACATATATATGTGTGTGTCTATGCATGTATATATACCACTAGAGCATCCCAAAATGTCATGAAATATTTCCAAGGCTTTGTGAATGCTCTTGCACAATAAGCCTTCTGCTTGATATCACAGAATGCCATAAGTGCAAGGGACTTTACACATTAATCAGGGTTTAGCAGTCTTGTTCTGTGAAGGATCAGATAATATAATAACTGCATTGGTTCTTATAGGTCTGTAATGTAACTGCTTAACTCGGTTTAAATGGTGTTGTGAAAACAAACACAGACAATACATAAACCGATAGGCAGACTGTATGGTAATAAAACTATTTACCAAAACAGATGACATAATGGTAGAACTGCAGTTTGCTGGCACCAACAACTCCAATCAAACTTCTTCCTACTTTGATACTTAATAGGTGAGAATAGAGAGGGATCATTTACGCCAGAGGACACTGGGAAAGGACACTGCTCAAGATGACACAGCTAATAAATGGAAGTGGAGGGTTTCAACTCACAACATCAATTCTGCTGATATTATACATCAGCACCATTTCAGGAGCTGCATGCTTCAATCCTGGTGGTATTCCTACCTTGTCTTGTTTATTGAAGTTAAAGAACCTTTACTCAAATTTGACCTGTGTTGCTGGTTTTGATCTTTTACTTTTTTGTTCTGTCACGTGTGTAGTCTGAGAGCCTTGGAGGTGATCACCTTCATGAAGACAATGTTCGACTGTCTTCGTTTTCTTTGACTTCCTAGAGATCTGCCCCCTCACAACTTCAGATTTGGTACACTAGATGCTCTTAGCCAAGATGCTATGGATTCTACCCAGGTACTTGAAAAATTTCATGGAAAAAATGACATCAAAGGATGAACTACTTGGGGAGAAATGTTTGGAAAGTCACATATATCATTTTCATCATATGGGTTTTTATTTCCATGAACATTCTGAAGACCACTCCTGTGGCAGGAAAGGCTGAATGGGGTCAATGTAGTAGTAGCAAAGCTTGCTAATCTTTTGCCTGTGGTGGTGAAATTCTGAGTGGGTGCTGGCTCCAATCCCTAATGATCCACCCCGATCCAGCTCCCTCATGGTGGCTAGGGAGGGTGGCAAAAGATAATAAAGAGGGCTTGGGCCTCTAAACTCATAGAGGAGACCTGGTGGAGGTTCCTGCACTGGCCTAGCTGTGGTCATTGCGGCCATTTGGGGAGTGGGCCAGAGAAAGGAGGAATTCTCTCTCTCTCTTCTCTCTCTCCTTTCTCTCTCTCTCTCTCTCTCTCTCATTTTTGACTTCCAAGTAAAGTAACTTTTCTTCTTCAGAAAAAAGAAAAGCTACAGAGCAAAATAGGAAGTGACAGCTCTGGGATATATCCTACTGTATATCTTATCCAACTGTCATACAGATCAATTTAGTAGCAGAGGGTCACTGAGTTTCTACTATCTGTGCATCAGTAAGCTAGAGTTGGGAGGGGAGACATCGTAAGGTTGAGAATAGTAACAGCAGCTACTAGTTTTGTTTTTGTTTAATTTTTTTAAAATACTGACACAGTAGGAGAGACAGAGAAGAGAGTGATGTTTCATTTGCTAGTTTCCTCTCTCAAATACTTGTAAAAGCTGGAGCTAGTACAGGCCAGAGACTGGAGCAGAAATGCCATCTGAATGGCAGGAACTCAAACACTTGTGTCATCATCGGCTATGCTTCCCAGGCACATTAATAGATAGCTTGGTTGGAAATGAGGAGGTACTATAGCCAGAAGTTGAACCAGGCACTCTTACATGGAATGTCGTTATCACAGGCATTGGCTTAACCAATTGTGCCACAATACTTGCCCCGCAGCTACAGCTTTTGCCTTCAGACTAATACATCCAGCACACCATGTGTGACTTCTCTAAAGTCTCAACACAATGTTTTTTAGAAAGGATCAGCCTGACAAAATTACTAAGGTCATGGTCCCATTTGTTCTTCATCCCAACTCTGGGCTATTTCTACCATTATTGTTGTCCTTCAAGCTGAAGATTTCCTGAATACTCTTTTAAGGATTAGAGGAGAAGGGAAAGCCCTTGCCCAGAGCACATAGTGTATACTCTCCTGTGCTTATCCCTCGCCAGGCTGCTGCCCATGCTCTCTGGCAAGACACATACTGACTGATATGTGTGTGAGTTCAGTGAACCTCACAATACCTGCTGAACAAGTGATGGCCTTCCACAAGATGTGTTTCTGTCAGCCATCCATCTTTTTCCTGGAGCCCCCTGAGCTTTTCCATACTTTAGCTCCAATGTCACCTCTTCTGTAACACTTTCCTGCTGTCTCTAAGAGACAGAACCAGTTTTGCCTGCATGTACCGCCCTAATACTTTCTTCAAACCACTCTTCTTGGATGTAGTAAAGCATCTCTTTTCTGGTTTATCACACTCACAATGAACTCCACTGAGACAGGGGCTGTCTTATTGATTTCCTTTTTAAAAATAGCATCTATTGTGTGCTTTTAATACAGAAAAGTCCAAAAAAGAACAAAGAACAATAATTCATCTCTCAGAAACTCCCTTCTGAAAAAAACAATCGATGAACATGATAGGAAAATTCTGTACAAAAGCATAAAAAGTGAAAATTAAAACTAACCAGCCATAACCAACCACTAACCAACCCTCACCTTAAAAACCTTTAGTAACATTTGCTTGAATATGCTACCAGGAAAAAAAAATTCGTACTTGTACATATATTCCAGAAATTATGTGTGTACCATATACTATTAAAACATTTAAGTTCTTCAAACACATTGTTATTTGCTTTAATTTTCACTTTATTTATCTCAGACATGTTTTTAAATCATTATATAGTTAAACCTCATTCTTTTAGGCTGATGCTTAAGGTATTATTTTGGATTAATATAACTGAGTTAACCAGTGTTTTAATCACAGACATTTAGCCCTTTCTCAATCTTAGTTACAAGTGACACTGCAATAAAAATCCACGTGTAACTCCCTGTGAGTCTGAGAAAGAACCATATTTCATTAAATCAAAAATGCTTCCCAATTTCAGGGATATTAAAGTATGCATTAAAATGCACATCTATAAAAATAAATGTATGTCTTAGAATCAATGAAATTTGATGTTTGTGGGACAGTCTCCAGGAAGTAGAATTGATACTTCAAAGAGCCTGTGTATTTAAATTTTGATGTGTGTTGCCAAACTGCCCAAGCAAAAGGCTACAATCAATTTCCTCTCCCACCAAATGGGTATGAGGGCAGCTGTTTCCCACACTCTTGTTAATGCTTGGCAATAGCCAACTTTTTAATTGCCAGAGAATGTAGAGTTTGAAAATGAATGTGCTAAATGTCTTCGCAATATTTCAGCCTAGAGATACTAAGATCTCTTGAGAAATGTCCTTCTTCCTTCCTTCCTTTCTGAATCTTCTTTACTTAAAAAAAAAACTGCTGCATATTTTCATTTTTCTTAAAAAAGAGGAGGTACAGAAAAAGACAAAGAGAAACAGATATGAAGATAGACACTGACAGAGGTACCGGCAGTAAGAGATCCTCCATTCACTTCCTATATGCCCACAACAGCCAGGGCTGGGTCAGGACAAATCCAGGAGCCATGATTCCCATATAGGTGGCTGGGACCCAAGCCCTTGAGCCATCATTTGCTGGCTCCCAGTGTGTGCACTAGCAGGAACCTGGATCAGATTGGGACCACATCAGCCACTCCAAACATTAGATGTGAGTATCCCAAGTGATGATTTAACTGCCGTATCCATTCCTAATAGTCACCTCTTTTTAAAGTTTTTAAACTTTAAAGAGCTCCAAATCTATCCCAGATCATGCCTTTCTGGAAAAAGATCAATTTCTTCTAGGAAAATGTCTCATATTCTGCATTGATCTCCACACCCAGAAAACAAATGCCTTCCTTTGATAGGAAAGTACACTTATCTACCTTAGTAGGTTTAGCTTTTTGTTTCTGCCTTCTTCGTGTGGCAATGCATGGTTTGTCACACCTGAATATGTGTCCCATTGCTACCAAAAGTGAGATAGATGGTTGTCTGCTTCAGTTCCTTTTTTATTTTTGGAAATGGGATGGAGTCAGAATGATTAGCTAACCAAATGTCTTGCAGAACAGCAGACAAAAGGTATCTAATTTATTCCACAAATGTTTATTGAGCCACTGCTGAGTATCAAGCACAATTCCAAGTGCTGGTGGTACAATATTGACCAAAATATCCAAAATCTCTTGAATGGGCATTTGGCTTTATGGTAAAGATTCCTTCAGCCCACATGGAATGCCTGGATTCAATATTTTGCTTGGCTCCTGACTCCAGCTTCCTGTTAATGCAGAACCTGTTAAAGCAGGGAAATAATGGTGATGGCTCATGTAACAGGGGCCTACCACTTCTGTGGGAAACCTGGATTGAGTTCCTGACTTCCACCTTTGGCCTAGCCCCAGCCCCAGCCATTGCAAGCATTTGGGCAGGGAAACAGCAGATGGGAGCTTTCTCTGTCCCCCTCAAATATATGAATAAAAAATTTAAAACTCTGTAACCTCTTCTTCTATGGAGCCTGCATTATTTGTATACACGCACATGCATGTGTTTATAGGAGAATTGCATGCAATTGACACAACCAAAAAAAAAAAAAAAACAGGTATGGCAGATAGTGAGTAGTGTTATGCAGAAAAATAAAGCAGGGAATGGGATAAGAAAGGCCAGGACTTGTTTTAATTGTTGCCAATTGAGCACCTACTATCAGTCAGATCAAGCGCCAAGTATGTCCTATGCACTGAAAAAGAAGAGAGGAAAGGAAGTATAAGAATGAGGTGGGTGCTAGAACAGTGTAGCTCCATGTAGCTTGGGTTTATTTTGCAGAGGGTGACACTACCCAGATATACTATGAAACAGCGGCCAAAGAAAGAAACAATGAAATACTTCTCTATTTTGCCACATAAAGGCTTCCTCATTGTATGTCTTTGTGATTTCTTTAAGTGGTTTTCTTAGTATCGAACACATTTCTATGCTGATATAAAGCATGATACTGCACTCAAAGTCAAATTCATATTCTTTTGTATGGTCAATAAGGTTCCTCTTTCCCCAGCCATACAGTAGTTATAGGTTAGGGGAAAAGATATGAAGTGCAATGAGTGTGTGCTGTACTAGAAGTTGCGTGAACAAAAACTAACTAAAATGGGTAAGTGTTATAGAGAAGTATGAGTCAGGAGAATGTAGATCGTGCCAGAGGCAGCACATAAGTTAAAAAAAAAAACAAACGAGTATGGGAGGTGAGGAAGAAGAGTGTGTGACTAAAGGAGAAAGAACAAAAGCAGTTAAAAATGTCGACTGAGCTGCTGAGATCATGGGAAACAAGTACAGAAGTGAAATCGCCATTGCATTTCCCCTGCACAGACTTAAACGCCCACCTCCAACCAGCATTGTCAAAGCCAGAGTTGGTTAAAGTGCTTTTCAAACCCTTTGAAAAATCAAAGAAACTAATAGTCATTTTTCTCATTGTGGCAAGCAAGGCTTCTCAACATCAAAGACTAGTCCCTCTTTTCAGTGGGGCAGCTTCCCACAGCAGTACCTGGCTCCCTTAATCTCAGTAACTACAATAAATGCACAAGCCTCTTTTGTGCAAAACCAGTATCTAATCAAAACTAATCACCGAACAGATCTTTGCTTAACATAGCTCAATAACAGAGTTGAAATCTTTCCCCGAGCAAAGAGGCCTCCAATAAGCCCCTGTCAATGAGGGGAAGGGTGGTCAGACCTTCTGGCTATGGGAAATGGCTTCTTCAGTGTTCTGGGAAAACGCTACATTGACAGGAATTAAATCAGATGCACCCAAATGCACTTTGAGAGAGAGGATGCCATCCAACTCTCCACATCCACATTGACTTGGCACATTCAGACACTGGCAAATTGATAAAAGTAGAGATGTCTCAAAACCTGTTTTAAGGAAGTCTTATAGAACAGAGAGAGGGGAGGGTACTATTGTGTAAAATACCAGGGAGGCCTTCGCTGTTACCATGACAAAAGTTAAAAAGCCCCCTGCGTGCAAGCTAACAGGTCTAACACTCAAGAGAAACCAGTACTCTGGTAATTCGGAGCTACAATTGGTTACCATTTCTCATATTATGGCAAACATAACATAGGAGCAACATAGTTGGCTCAGACAAACCTGTTGAGAATTCAGGAACAACCCTATTGGGCCAGTACAACAGTATATCCAGCTAACCTTCTAGGGCTGGCATCACATATGGGCAGCAGTTCATATCGCGGATGCTCCACTTCCCATCCAGCTTCTTGATTATGGTCTGGGAAAGCAGCAGAAGCTGGCTCAAGTTCCTCCACCCCTGCACCTTATGTGGGAGACCTGAAAGGAGCACCTGTTGCCTGGGTTCAGATTGGCACAGCTGTGGCAATTGTGGCCATGTGGGGAGTGTACCAGTAGATAGAAGATTTCTTTCTCTGTATCCTTCTCTGTAAAAATATGGCTGGCTTTTAAGTAAAGATAAATCTCTTCAAACATCCTATTATTTCCATTGTATTTTTGTTGCAATATAGCAAAATTTCAGCTCAGAGAAGTTGAAGAACTTAATGGAAATCACAAACAGGAGGATAAATTAGCTCTCAAACCTTGGTCAGATTTATTCAACTCCAGAGACTTCATTCTTTCTACTACACGATACCATCTTTCCAAGGCTCTATCTAACACATTTGATGCACAGATTCTTCTCTCATGTATTTTTCTGGTTCTGTGCCTTCATTAGAATTAGTCCTGTTATCTGTATTCTGTGTCTTCAGCCATGAGACACCTTGAGAACTTGAGTGCCTGATTGCATTTCAAATTTATAACTCATTTGTCTACTTTTCATATCCCAGAATGCCCAGGTTGCAAGTCCCTTATCTTGTCCCATTGTGGAGGAGGGTCACCTGAAGTTTATAACAGGAGACAAGGCAAGAGTTAAGGAGTTCTAAAAGGGTGAAATTTGTGTCTGGGCCAATTCCAGCTCTCCCACCCCCTAGTTCCCCACTGTTCATCCTCCAGTCTCCTTCTTCCTGCTTCCTCACTCACTCCTGATTAATCTCTCCTTTTCTGATGGAGCTCTTTATGCCTTCCTAGCCCTCAGTGCATCCTACAGTCTTAATTTTGTTTCTTACTATCGAAAGCAGGTCCTTTGCATCCTTAATCCACTTGACATACTTGTTGACTCTAGAGTCTCTTCACGTGATGCACCTGTCATGTTTGTGGTTTACAGACCTCTATAGCCAGTTTAACCTCGGCTCCTTTGCAAACATTTCTTTTATATCCCTTTGTTTCCTCCAGAGGCTTTAAAGGTGATTAGTAAACATCAGTTAACAAATGTCATCTCCTTGAAAAAAAAAAAACAAGAAATATTTACTTAAAGAATATATAGTCTTTCCCAGGAAAAATAAATAAAAAAATAAAATGGGGCACAAGAGACTCCTTATCAGCTCTTATTAGAATTTGATGAAGTATGCACTGGTTAATTAGCCCTTAGTCAAGGCTCAGATAAGAGCTTGCAGGTGCTAATTAACCTTATGTCCCACACAAAACAAGGGACAGATAAGTGGGAGAAATAGTTTAAGCAAATTTTATCTTCACAAGAATGGGCTTACATGAAAACTGAAAATGGCATATTCACCACTTAATTCTCAAAACATCTGTTTAATTTAGGAAAGTACTATCACCGCCCCTCCCCACCCCCACCCTGAGCAATGGGAAACGAAGATAGTCAAGCTGAGTGACTTATGAGTCCCTGATGTTGTGCGAAATACATAGATTTGGGATGGAAGTTCTACAGATTTGTTAACGCTTGTAAACTACTAAGAGAATGGTCCCTAAAAAATGAATTGCCCAGGTGTACTTGACAGTTTTGTCTTCAAAAGTAATTTTAAAAGGGGTATTAGTTAAATTCTATTTCTGATCAATGGGCAAGATTCCCAGGGGCGAGTGACTTCTTTGGTAAACAACCCTCTCATTTATCCATTTTGGTAAACAATCTTCCACCTTGTTAATCACAAAAAGTCCCTAGACAAGCAGTTTCACTAAGAAAAAGAGCTAGAACATATTGGTATAATTCATGGAAGTGCAGCACCTTAGAATATCTCGTTTCAAAATTTTAATGACTACTTCATTTATTACACTGATTGGGCTTTGTGCTTACTTTAAGGGTGGGAGCAAGGATTGACCAGCCATGATGCAGAAGAATTGTCATTATCAGCAAACGGCAGCATTTCATTCAGCTATTTGAAATTAGAAGACAGGATTCTGATTCATTTTTAAAAGCAGCCTCTTCAATAAAACAGACAAAAGTATCCCCAATGTGTTAAGTAAAGGCAAAGAACATGCCATGAAGTTGTATTTTCTGAATTGTCTGTCCCCTGGAAACCATTACCATCCATCTAAGTTAGCTCAAGGACTCAACATCATTTTAAGTAATCAAGGGGAAGGCTCCAGGCTTTCAAATCTAATTGCCATTTCCAAGGAAGTACCTTCTTCACTCAACTAGGGTTAATGATCTGTATGGTGGATTTTCAGTTATTTTGGTGGTGCTTTTTTTTTTTAAGGAACTAAGACTTTTTTTTTGTTTAAAGATTTATTTTTATTGTTTTTTCATTGGAAAGGCGGATATACAGAGAGGAGAGACAGAGAGGAAGATCTTCCGTCCGATGATTCACTCCCCAAGTGAGCCGCAACGGGCCGATACTATGCCGATCCGAAGCCAGGAGCCTCTTCCGGGTCTCCCACGCGGGTACAGGTTCCCAAAGCTTTGGGCCGTCCTCGACTGCTTTCCCAGGCCACAGGCAGGGAGCCGGAAGGGAAGCGGGGCTGCCGGGATTAGAACCGGCGCCCATATGGGATCCCGGGCGTGCAAGGTGAGGACCTTTAACCACTTGTGCCACCGCGCCGGGCCCGGAACTAAGACTTTTTAATGAAAATTTATATAAAGAATATTGGTAAGTGTGGGTTTGTGTAACAATTTGCCTCTTTGGTGAATACCACTCATCTTCAATGGCTGGTATGCTTCTTGCCATTTGAAGAGCCTCTAATTGCTGATCTCAAGAATCTGTATTATTCATACCAGAAAATAAAAGAAAGTTTCATTATCCTAAAAGTTTTTGTTTTGTGGAGCTGCCGAAGGAAAAGTTATTTTTATAATCAGAATTAGAGTTTAGAAACTTAACATGATTTTTGAGATTTTTGGCAAATGCTACCAACTCCTTGTTTCTAACCTTCTCCTTTATATTCTGCTATAGAACAGGTACAGTTACATATTCTGACATTATATGAGTCAGATCCCTTCCTGATTACCAGCACTTGTGGTCCTCACTTCTAAAACCATTGCCTCCCACCCAAAAGCCCCAACTATGCTCCAATTGCTAGGGTAAATCTCTAGAATAGTCAAAGGGGAAGCATTTAAAAGCTTTAAATCAACTTCCACTCTACAGCTAATAACACATAAATGTCAGTCCTTGCTGGTTTGGCCCTGTCTCTGTACTCCAGTTACCATAATTTGATGACTCCTTTATTCAGTTCACTTTTTTGTAAGCTTTAATGAGCGCCAATTACGTACCAGGAACTCTGTTTAGTATTTGGAGATGGCTCATCTTAGGTTGACGACATGTAATCTGAAAATGTCATAGCATTTGTCCAGAGCTGGAGGTACTCAGGGTGCCATGAGAGTTCACAGGAGACTTAGTCATCATAATTTGTTTTGCTAATGGCTGAAACTGGATTCTGCCACCCACCCACCTCCCACTTTCTTTTATGAATTGATCACAGCTCCTGAATTTCCTAGAATCCTTAGCTTAGTGCACTAGTATTTGCAAGGCTGGGAATATATTGTCAAACTCTCATTACTATGCACTCATAAATATAGATGCATATATGTGTAATACACACATACATATTTTCTCTTACACTTTTCTGTGAGTTCAGAAGTTTTTCACCAGCCTCACATGAAGTTAGGTGCAGTGCTGCGGCTGAAATGTGCTCTGTGACATATGAATAGAATTCTTGTGCCCCACTTGCAGGTGGAATCCATAAAAACTTAAGCAATCCTTGCTGTTCTCCTCTCATCTGACTTCAAATGCAAAAGTTTACCTGGAAGATTGTGGGGCATTGTTGGCAAACATTGGACCTCAGAGCAAAGTCTGATACCACTTATTTTTGTAAATAAAATTGTGTGGAAATGCAACCATATTTATTTGTTGAAGTATTGTCAATAGCAACTTTCATGCTCAGTGAAACAGACTGACAAAGACCAGCCCACCAGGCCCTTGAAGAAATGCCTGCTGATCCCTGCCTTGGGTCACTGATAGACACTTGATGGGAGGAGCCTGTCCTGCAATGAGCATGGGACAGAGGCATCAATTTCCTTTGGGGACCCAGGTAAGACAACCATATTATGTTTTTCACATTTGATGGCCCTTGGTTACAGCACCTGGTCTATTATTGCAGACCGACTTTTTACCTTTTCACATCCTATTTTGTGCTCAGGAAAAATACACACATTTTTGTGAATAGTCATTTCTATAAACCTTTTCAGTCAATCTTTTGACTTTACAGTTTCCTACTGAGACCCTGACTCCTATAAAGGTTGAATTGGACTCCATTTTATTTATTTATTTTCTTAAAATCCACACTTCTCAGTACTTCATTATTATGTTTTTTGCTACACAACTCATAGTTGATGAAGACAGAGTAGTAGCATTTACAGAACATACAGGTGAAAAAGTACTAGATTTTTCCCATGTCACATTTAACATAAGTTAACATATTACAAGAGCTCTCAAGGCTGGCTGGTAGAGAAAGAGCATTATTTAGGATCTGGAAACTCACAAAGTCTCTTTGCCCTGTTCTTGACTCTTCCTGTTTTATGCCAAAGATCAGAGTATTTTGGAAGCATGGCCCTGGTGATCTGACCTAGAAACTTTTCTTGCCCCCAGAATTTGATGAAAATCCCCCAAATCCACTGCGTAACCCAACATGCTAATGTTCTGCATGATCTCTCCTGAGTTTAGACATTTGTTGATATCTTTCAGCAGGGAGTTCGTGCTTTATATTCAGTTAACCAGGTAATGCTGTCAATCCACTATTTTAAGAGCACAAGTTAATGGAGAGCTCAGTATATTTAATTAACACAGATTACATTTAAGAAGGCATTTTTTTTTTTTTACTTCTGTGAGTCAAGAATGTTGTTGATGTTCTTTTTATATAAATTGCTTTCTAGAGCTTAAGGGGATTATCTCAGTAAACTAGTTCATAAATACCTGAATTGCCATTTAAGAAAAAAACAAGTTTAACTGAATCACTTTTTTGGAAACTGGATTTCTTCAGGGCTGAAAGCATAGATCATGCCCTGGCCAGAGTGAATAGTGAAGTCTCCATTGGTCTGCAGGTTATTTATTGAGCCTTACAATAGGAGACTGTATACACACTGAACCTAGCAGCTTTTCCATGAGGCAATAACATCTATTTCAATCCAGAACAATCTGTGGTATTGATTAGCTTTGGGGATCTGTTTCACCATTACTGATCTGTCTCATCTTTTATTCAACAGCTCCCTGAAAGAAATGTGAAGTCAATGATGGAAGACCTAAGGCAAATCACACCTGTACATTTGCTGCAACCCTGTTAGTGCCTTTGTTTACTAACTCTGCTTAGAGAGTGGGAAAACTGTTCAGACTTTCATTACTTCCTGCAACTATCCTCAAAAGCATGTTGAGCTAAAAATCAGAAGCCTGGATTCTTGAATCACTAAGGAGCTCTGTATCCTTGAACAGATCACCAAAATGGTATGGGACTCATAAAAAGAAGTTAGTAATAATCTACTTCATGGGCATGTTTAATAGGTTGAACGAGATACACATGTGTAAGGCATTTATTACAGTGCCTCAGACATAGTAAGCAGTGTTACTATTGGGGTACTGTTTCTCATGAAGTAGAACAACCCCATTTTTATGGTTCTATTTGTATCCACTCTTCAGTGTAAACCATCTGCTACAAAATGCCTAGCTCATCAAGATCACTTTAGCATGTGCCCTCATAGTTGAATGTAGTATTAAACTATAGGTTGTGGGGTAGGTGTTTGGCCTGGAGCTTAAGGTGTTCATGTCCTACAATAAGAGTGCCTGAATTCAAACCCTGGGTTTGACTTGGGATTCCAGCTTCCTGCCAGTGCAGATCCAAGAAGACAAACAACCCAAGGGGTTGGCTGCCTGTCACCCCTTGGGAGATCTGCTTTGGGTTCCTGGTTCCTGGCTTTGGACTGGCCCAGTGTTAGTTATTGCAGGCATTTGTGGACTAAATCTGTGGATGGAAACTCTCTCTGCCTCTCAAATAAATTTCAAAATTACAAATAAGCCATAAGTTGCATTCTTTAGTTTATCTTAATGCAAAAATCATATAAGAATTGTAATTAGGTCTTACTGTGACATAGAGCTCCCACACAGGGATAATCAGGGGACATAAATGAGTTAAGGTGGGTGAGCACTGAGGTCTGATGCAGAGTCCAAAATTCTGCCTAAAGGGGCTGCTGACTAAGTTTAGCTGACCATTGTCCTGTGGGAAAACAAATGAAGTATGCTGGAATCTAGCATATGCTTTAAAAGAAGCTGAAATGGCAAGCAGTACGGCATGGTGGGTTAAGCCGCTGCTTGGGATGCCCACATCTCATGTCAGACTGCCTGGGTTTTGTCTTCCCTCTGCTTCTGATCCAACTTCTTGTTAATAAGCACCCTAGGAGCAATGGATGATGGCTCAAGCACTTGAATCCCTGCCACTCACATGGGAGATCCAGATGGAGTTCCTGGTTCCTAGGATCAGCTTGACCCAGACCTGGCTGTTGAGTTTATTTGGAGAGTGAGAGAATGGAACTACACACACACTCTCTCTCTCCCCCTCTTTTTATGACCTTTCAAAAAAAATTTTTTTTTGTTTATTTTTTTTTAAAGATTTATTTTTATTATTTTTTCATTGGAAAGGCAGATATACAGAGAGGAGAGACAGAGAGGAAGATCTTCCATCCGATGATTCACTCTCCAAGTGAGCACAATGGCCAATGCTATGCCAATCCAAAGCCAGGAGCCTCTTCCGGGTCTCCCACGCGGGTGCAGGGTCCCAAAGCTTTGGGCCGTCCTCGACTGCTTTCCCAGGCCACAAGCAGGGAGCTGGAAGGGAAGCGGGGCTGCCGGGATAGAACCGGCACCCATATGGGATCCCGGGCGTGCTAGGCGAGGACCTTAACCACTTGCGCCACCGCGCCGGGCCCCAAAAAAATTTAAAAGAAGCTGTATCTTTTAAAAATATGATTTTCTCACACTTTCACATGGAGAACAATTTGCTTTGTAAGAAACAAAAGCAATGTTTTGTAGAGCCAATAAAAGATATTAATACCTTCAGGCTACCTTTGGCTATATTACAAGCATGTCTGAATAGTTACTTAACCTCCTTGTATCTCAGCTTCCACAACTGCAAAATGGAACTGATGGTATATAATGTAAAAAATTGTCATCAAAGTAAATGAGGATTATGTAAAGGAAGAAAATAGAAAAGTACCTACTACATAGGTAGCACTCAGTAAATGTAAACCATTATCATATTCATTGAAAAAGCTAGTGGGAACAGAGTATTATTAATAATAAGAAGGCTGTTATTAATGCCAAGAGCATTAGCTTACAGCCTAACATACATATATAATAATATGCAATTCATATATTTGTTAATAATAATTGTCTTACCTATTCTTTCTAAGCTTAGAACGCTGCTGAGCACAAAGCAGGGGTTTTCATTCTTTGCTTTCTTCCCAACTCTATGGCTAATTTAATGTTGTCATAATGATTCTAAGTCATGTATCTTTCTTTTTCTCTTGGATTTTCCTTTCCACTATCAATGTTATGGTCTGATTTTGGAGTCTTAGCATTTTTTCACCTAGTCTGTAACTGTAGTATCTTCTTTGGTATCTCATTCCGAGTGTTGGTGCTCTCCAACTCATTCCCATTTACAGCAGCCAGAGTGACTGTGATAAAATACAAATCTGTTCATATTTTGTATCTGCTTAGAAATCTTCAGATGCATATTAACATCAATCTATCAGTTCCCTTTCATCTCCATTTGTCGGCCAGAGTTTTAATCCTGGTCCTGCCTTTCATTTGCAATATGACCTTTGGAAAAATAACTGAGCCTGGGTTTTCTCATATCTTGTCAGCTTGGTAGCTGTGAGGATTAAATGATTTAATTTAATGTGCTTGAAGCAGCTACCACTGTGCTTTGATAGAAAGGAAGTATTATCATAACTTCAGTCTAATGGTTACATTTACTCTTACTTAATCTCTAAGATCCAGACACAAAGAATATCTCAGTTTCCAAACATACCAGATTGTTTAACAGTTCCTTACCCATGAACATGTATACTATGATAAATTAATTGCAGTCTCTACAGCAAGTACTACAAAGTGCTCTTTCCCCCAAACAATAACTGAGATACAAATTTAGGAAGCAAAGTATTGAGAGCAGGTAAATGGAAATATAAAACAAAGCAGAATATAAAAACTTGATTAAGTAAAAAAAAAAAAAGCCAAAAATGAACAAAGGGACAAAGACCAGAGGAGGACAAGCATAGCAAACTGAAAGTCGGTAGTTAAACTCCATCACAAATGATTATATTTTATGTAAATGGGCTGACCCTTGCGATTTACAAGCAGAGATGGTCAGAAAGGATAAAAGGCCCTGTCTGAGTAAACAACAGAGTCATAATTTAAGTGCACAGAGTTGGACTTTATATAAAGAATGAAATCAAATGAAATTGACTTTAAAACAAAAAGTGCTATTAAAGATTACTAGAGACATTTTATGATGATAAAAGGCTCAATTCCTCAGAAAGATATAACAAAGATAAGTGTGCATGCACCTAACAACAGAGCACTGAGATAGAAGAATCAAACCTGAAAAAAAGTAATAAATAGATTTCAATAGTGCTAGTTGGAGGATTTAACTCTACATTTCCAATGATGGGTAAAATAGGTAGGCAGAACAACAAAAAAATAGAACTGAACAGAATAAGATCAATAGTTTCAACAGATACTGTATGGATTATTCAATCCAACAGTAACAGAATTCACAATATTCTAAAGTGCACATGAAACATTTTGAGGATAGACAGTATGATAAGTCATCAAACAGATCTTGTTAAATTTAAGAGCACAAAAATAACACAGTTGCTCTACATAGAAAGAAATTAGATAGCAACAGAAAGAAAATATTTGGGAAACTCACAAGTACATGTAAATTAAACTACACTGCTAAATAACTAATGGGTAACAGAAGAAATTAAAATTGAAACCAGAATATAACCCAAGACAAACACAATCTTAATATCTTTATGGGGTATTCTCAAGCAGTGATAAGACAGCAATTCATAGATATAAAGGCCTGCATGAAGAAAGATGTATAACCAGCAGCCCAAATTCACATATTTTGGAATTAGTAAAATAAGAGTGAACTAGACATAAAAATATGCATAGTAAATAGAATAAAATATGTATATAATTTAAAAAAAAAAACCTATCATCTCAAGAGACATAGAAAAGTACTTGACGAAAATCCAGTACTATCCATGGTAAAAACACTGAATAACTAGAAATAATAATAAAAAATTGCTAAATTTGCTGAAGAACATATATATAAAGCCAAAGCTAACCTATCTAACAGTGATAACAGAATGATCAAGACTAAAAACTATCACCGTAATATTAGAAACAGGAAAAGCATGCATTTGTCAAAATTATACTGCAAATTATTGCCATTGCGATTAGGGATAAAATAAAAATGTCATCCAGATAAGAAAGAACAAAACACAATTTTCTTTGTTCATGAATGACATCATCTTTTATGTAGAAAATCCTAAGAAACCTACCAAAAAACTGTTGCAACTTCTAAAAACATTCAACAAGGTTGCAGAATGAAAGATCAGTATGTATCCTTTCCTCCATGTACCAGCAATAAACAATATGAAAATGAAATTAGAAAGTAACTTCATAGCAACTGCTATGTTCCAAATGTATGTGTCTCTTCTACATTTGTATGTTGAGGGCACAGTGTAGTGGCATAACAGATAAAACTGCTGCCTGCAGCAAGAGGATTCCAGGCATCACTTCATATCCTGGCTGCTCCATTTCCAATCCAGCTACTTGCTAATGGAAAAGCAGAAGATAATGATCTAAGTGTTTGGGTCCTTGCCACCCACATGGGAGATACAGATGAAGCTCCTGGTTCTTGGGTTCAACCTGACCCAGTTGTAGCCATTTGGGAGAGTGAACCAGCAGATGGAAGTGTGCGATCTCTCTCCCTGTTTCTCTCCCTCTCTCACTCTCTAACTTTGCTTTTGAAATAAATACATATGTATTTTTTAAATTATGTGCTGATGTCCTAACCCCCAAAGCGATGGTACTAACAGGTGGATTACTTGGCAGTTGCTTGGGTCATGAAAGTAGGCCCTCATGAATGAGATTGCTGCTCTTATAAAATAGACCCAGGTGTGTTTGTTTATTTCTTTGACCCAATGGGGACACAAGAAGGCTGTCCATGAACCAGAAAGGGTGCCCTTGCCAGCTGCTGAATTTCTTGGTTCCCTGAGCTTAGGTTTTCCAGTCTCAAGCACCGTGAAAAATAAATTTCTGTTGTTTTTGGTGTTGTGTCATATCAATCCAAAAGGCTGAGAACAATGGTAAGGGTTTTCTTTTTTATAAGACAATAATAAGTGCTGATGGAGGTGGGAAATTCAATCTTCAAACACTGCTGGTGGAAAGTACAGTGGAAAAGTCACTTTATAAGACAGTGTGGTAGTCCCTTAAAGCTTACACAGAACTATCATTTCATTTATCAATTTTACACCTAGGAATATGAGGGGTCTTCAAAACATTGGTGGCAATACATGTTATAAAATGTACTCATGGATTTCACAATCTTTTATCCCAAAGCAAATTTCTTTCAATTCCACTTTTTCTTTCAACATTTTGAAGCATGCTTATATGCTTCAACAAAAATGTTCATTTACATGAAAAACTTTCATGAGAATGTTCATAGCAACCTTATTTCAAATAGCTCTAAAGTGCAAAAAATCCAAATGACCTTCAACTCCTGAAGAAACAAAATGTGATAAGTACATAATATGAGATATTATTTCAACAGAGGAAGAACTAATCACTGACATATGCTACAAATGGATGAACCTTGAAAGCATGCTAAATGTAAGAATTCTGTTACAAAGGTCTGCATAAAATACTGTTCCTGGGGAGGCATTTAATACACTGGTTAGGTTGAATTCCCTACTGGAGTAGTGTGTGTGTGTGTGTGTGTGTGTGTGTGTGTGTGTGTTTCAAGATCTGATTTTGCATCCTGGATCCAGGCTCAATTTCAACTTCAAGGTTACATGCATCCTAGAAGGCACAGGTGATGGATTAAGTACCTGTGTATTTAATGGATTGGTACCATGTGCATGCAAGACCTAGATTGAGTTTCCGGTTCCTGACAGTGGCTTGGAGCAGCCCCAGGTTGTTTAAGAAAGTTGGGATTGACCCAATCAGCAGAGAGGAGATCCTCTCTCTCGCTCTCTCGCTCGCTCTTGCTCTCTCTCTCCCCCATCTTCATCTCTCTTCGCTTTCCCCATCTATGTCTGTAACTCTGAATTTCAAAATAAATGAAACATATTTTTTATGAATTAATCACAAATAGTATTTACAAAAATATGAATGATTCTCACAGACTTAAGGCAAAAAATAGACATAAAGTAATACATGTCATAATATTTCCCAAAGAATAAATTACCATATATATTTTAAGACATTCAAAACTAATTTATGCAATGAAAAGTTAAGAACAAGAGGAGAGCTTGGTGTGATTATTGAAATGTTATTTATCTTCATATAAGCAATGGTTTTGTATGTGAACTTAATAGTTAAGGCTTCTTTACTTAAGTGAATGCATATTATTCTAGTGATAAAATAGTAAAAATGATATGCATAAGAATATAGGTTCTGGTTGTCTATATTGCCATTCCACTGTCTTAGGAAGATCAACAAATACAAGTCGAGTGAAGCTGGGCTTTTATCATTATTCCCCTCAAATCTCAACCAAACTATCACTGCTCACCTTTGACATTCAATGCACCACAGAAAGAAAAATAAAGACAAGAATTCTTTCACCTAGGTGCCCTGAATTATGAATTATATTTGTTACTAGTTTGCATAGCACCTTGAACTAATATGCAATCCTTGTGCAAGGTGATACATTGCATTTGCTGAATTCAACTTCTGTTTCAAGACTCCATTACCAAGAAATCTAAAGTAGATTTGACTTGGGACAGGCATGTCATAGTGGACCAAGCCACTGATGGTCCCATATGAGAATCCTTGTTTAAGTCCCAGCTACTCAACCTCCAATTCAGCCTCCTCTGCTGATATAGGAAAGTAGTGGGGAATGATCTAAATATTTGGAGCCCTGTCACCCATGGAGGAAACCAGGAAGAAGTTCCTGGTTCTTGGCTTCAACCTGGCCCAACCTTGGCTGGCTGTTACAGCCATTTGGAAAGTGAACCAATGAATGGAAGATGGATCTCTCTCTCTCTCTCTCTCTCTCTCCTTTCTCTCGTGTGTGTGTGTGTGCGCGCGCGTTTTCTCTCTGTCATTCTGCCTTGGAAATGCATAAAACCTTTTTTTTAAAGATTTATTTTATTTTTATTGCAAAGTCAGATATACGGAGAGGAGGAGAGACAGAGAGGAAGATCTCCCGTCTGATGATTCACTCCCCAAGTGACTGCAACCGCTGGTGCCGCACCAATTCGAAGCCAGGAGCCAGGAGCCCTTCTGGGTGTCCCACACGGGTGCTGTTCTCAACTGCTTTCCCAGGCCACAAGCAGGAAGCTAGATGGGAAGTAGAGCTTCTGGGATTAGAACCAATGCCCATATGGGATCCCAGCACGTTTAAGGCAAGGACTTTAGCCACCAGGCCATCTCACCGGGCCCAAAATGCATAAAACTTTTAACAATAAATAAATGTGCTAAGTTTTCCAAAGGATTCATTAATGGGAGGAGTTAACCTCATTTCTCCTTCCTCTAACCGCCTTGCTGTTTTGTGATTAATCACTACTAGCATTGTTTGTGTCCTTCATATTTCTTATTTCAACCTGGTTGATCCAGGACAATTTTTAAATTGCATAAAAGCATGCATTAGGCATTCTTACAGTGAATTTCTTCAGTGTGTTTGTTTTTAAAATGTTAATTCTCAGTTGGGTGTTGTGGCACAGTGGTTTAAACCAACCTTTGCAATGCCTGTGTGCATATCTGAACCTTTTGAATTGAATTCTGTTTCTGCTTTGTGTCAGCTTTCCACCAATGCACACCCTGGGAGGGAGTGGGTACTGACTCGAACACTTATGTTCCCTGCCAGCCACATGGCAGACCTAGAGTGAATGTCTGGCTCTGGACTTTGATTTAGCCCATGCCAAGCTGTTGTGGCCATTTGTGGAGGGCACCAACAGATGGGAGAGTTCTCTCTTTCTGTCTGTGTTGCTTTGTCTTTCAAATAAAAAAAAAAAATTAAGTAATAATGTTCTCTCTGCTTTTAATTTTCTGTTTTGCCCAGTTCCCCCAAACTCTGGAAAACAAAAATATTGAACATTGATAAATAAGCTTATGAAATAAAATAGATTCTAAATAAAAATGTTGGTTCTTTGGTGCAAACTTTCAAGCGTCTGTCGAGTAATTGGAGTTGGATGAAAACTGTTTCGTTCCCCAGGCATGTGAGAGCACTAGCCTGTACCTGTGCCTCTCACTGTTCACACATTCCTCTGCTGTGGAATTCAGGTCAGAAACTCTGTACCCCCACTCTACCCCTCCTCCTCCTCCTCTTCTTTCCACCCTTCCTTCTTAAGTCCTCCCAAGAATGAATTCACAACCTTGGAATGAAGAAAGTGAACGGAGCCTTTTCTTTATTCATCTCAACGTCTGTGCACTGGCCTGGATTTTCCCAAATAGAGGAAATTCATCAAATGTGTCGGGACAGAGGTGCTTTCTCTTGCTCATTAAGTGCACTTCAGCACAAAAGCATTTCTCTTATCTAAAGTCTGTGTGGCCCAGTGCCTGAACTCCTGGCTGAGATACCTATATAGAAGCTCTGTTAACTCTTTCAGGACAGAAAAGTATGATCCATCACGACCTCTCAACGCTAAAACATCGTTCAACAGGCTGGTTGGGAAAATAAAGGTCACACTTCAAAAACAAGGTATTACATACTTAAGGTTTATGAAATGCCATTCATGCGATGAGTCACAGGAAGACAGTTTGGTGCAAAAACAACCAATGTAATCCTACCTAACAGCACCCTTGTCTTTCTGCCTTCCCAATTTCCATGTTTCCTTCAAGGCCCTGTTCAAATCCTGCCTGGTCCAGAAAGGCTTTTCTTACATACTGTATGTTTCAAAAAGGGATTTAACAGTAGATCCAAAATTCACAATCAAGACCCTCTCTGCTTCCCGAGCTATTTGAAATTCACCACAAATAGACATAAAATCCACATAGGAACAGTGTGTGTGTGCTAATCTAACTTTGAGATACGGCCCTGCTTTATCTTCTAATCAGATTGCTATGCCCTACAACCTCTGCTATAGAGAAATTCAGACCTAGCCACAGCTGTGTGCGTCTAATCTTTGAGTCCTTCCTCAACTTGTCCAAAGAGAGGTCACTCGCTTACTACAACATTTTTTTTAAGGTCATTACTATTTTTGCCACTGTATAAATATTTTAATATCTGGATTTCAACATTTCTTGCAGCAAAATAATTCTGTTTTCTGTGAACTCCTTTGAAATCTTCTTGTATAGAGAGCCTTGCACTTTTCTTTCGCTTGCTTTTCCCACGTCTCGTTTCTTAAACTAGTTATTACTTACAAGGTAATTCAAACCTGCGTTATTTCTTTTTCATCTGCCACAGGCGTTGAGTGCAGTTTTGTGTGCATAGTAAGTAAATGCTCACGAAATGACATGATGAATGAAAGATATTTAGGACAGCAAAAATGCCAGGCAGAAAGAGTAAGCTAATGGGAGTCCCTCACAAAGCACATGAGGTGGTATACTGATAGATTCATATCACAAGGCCATTACAGAAAGCAATGCCCGTCTGCAGCTTTTCCTGATTAGATAGATCAGTCTGACTCCACTTATGGCTCTGTGCATGAGTTGTCCAGCTCCAGTGTGCACAAATCCCTCTGCAACTGACACCAAGCTAAGGAATTACATTGATGCCTGTTAGAAACTGCCAATGAAATAAAACATTCCACTTTTGGAAAGGATGCATTTGCTGACATTTTGTTTCAAAATGGCCAAGTGAAAAAAAAAAAAAAACCTAGTTATTAAGTTCCTTTTACCTGCAAATCTTGTGCTGGATGATGTGGCAGTTTTGTTCACAAAAGAGGTGACTACTCTTAAATTTGTGGTAAAGAAGAAAAGCTCAAAACCATGAGCAATATATGATAAAATAGTTAAATTCAGTTCATTTTGCTAAGTCAACAAGCACTTTCCCCACCCTGCCCTCACAGCAGAAACTGACTAATGATGAATCAACCTTCACAAACCCTTGATATTACCTGTCTATTTTAGGTATTATCAGATTCTGAGTCATTTTACTTTTGCAATTACCTCTGTAAATGTTCCCTCATTTTATGTAAAGAATCACTCTAAGAAATCTTTGAGCTGGAAAAAACCAAGAATTTGTTCATAATTATGTACCTTATTGTGTTTCGTGCCACAAATTTGATAAGTAGGCTGGTGAAAGTTTTGGACACCTTTTCAATTAATGTTTTTAAATGATTAAGATAAACACATCACAATTTATTTGTTTTGTTTAAAGATTCTGATAGTGCACTTTGTTCTGGATGCTACTTGTACAGCCACAACCACTTGTAAAATTCATTTAGCTGTATTCTTTAAACATGCATATTTGCTTTTATTTATTTGAAAGACAAATAGCAGAGAGAGAGAGAGAGAGAGAGAGAGAGAGAGAGAGCGATTTTCTATCTGTTGATTCATTGCAAAAAGTGAGGGAATGCCAAATGAGGCATGTGGGAATAAGTACTTTGAAGCAAGAGTGTCAAAACAGAATAAGAAAGTAGTGAAATCCATAATATTAATGGAAAAATTCAAAGTTTTGGTTAAGTCCAGGAGAGACCATCTTTTAAATAGTAAGACCAATCAAGGACTTGGGAGACCTTCTGTCTATTTGACCATAATGGTGAAGCGGCATATGTGTAGGTGACATGACAATAAAGCCAGTGAGTATTTCTGAATTCCAAATGGAAACAGGAACTGAGCCTTAATTTCTTACTAATAATAAGTCACTAAAATTTTAGCAAGGCAGTACAAATGCTGTTTTGTGAATTCATTAGTTCATTTTAACAAACAGCTCTGGTTTTTAAAAGAATTTATTGCTATATATTACATTCTTAGGGCCAGAGCAGGTGAATGATAATGGCTACAACAGGATTTTCATGTTGATGTGAGTTTAATAGAAGGAGAACTTATTTTGTATGGTTAGGGAATATAATGATACTTCCTTTGCTCTCTCCATAAATGTACTATATGAGAGCCTGTGCTGGTTAATGGTTTCAAATAATCTCTAGGATTCTGTTTTGTGCTACTGAGAAATAGTGGGCTGATCTAATTTGTCAACTATCAAAATATTTTTATATTGCAGATTAGTATAAACTAGATTGTAATTTATTCAAAATTTCAACTCTCCATATATTATAAATCAAGAAACTGAGACAACAAGATAATAGGATGTGTTTCTATTTAGGTTGTGAACATGCTTCAAAGTTTTTTTTGTTGGATTGCTGCCAAGCTTTCTGTTTGTCCAAGTGTTTCTCCCCTCAGGCAATGTTCTTTTCAATACACAAAACACTGAATGGGAGATAAAACACCCAGGGACGGCAGAAGATTCTAATAATCATTGAGTAATCCAGTGATTTACCCCCTAGCATATTTCATTATTAACTATTTTGAAAGTTTGGTCAAGAAAGGGGTTCATGAAAAAGACAGTGTAACTTGAAAAACCCAGATAATGGAATAACTTTTTCAATGTTGCCAACTCACTCTAGTTCGCCTAGTTGTCTAAGATGGAGATCACACTGAGTGGGAAGCTAGGGACTGTCAGTTTCACATTGAGAAGCCCAATGCTGATGGCTGCTTCCAGGGAGATTAATATGTTCTATTCAGTGTGTGAGAGCCAATCTATCTTTATCATCATGGCTACTAGTCAAAACATGCTTTGTGATTTCTATAAGACATACCAGCCAAGCCGCATGATTGTCAATAAACCATTTCTTTGCTGAAGACCAATACTAATACTGTTTCATTATGAGATGAAAATTAGTAAGGAATACTAATGGCTAGAAAAATATTTCTGATGCAGTTTTATAAGACATGGTTCATTTGCTGTGTTTACTGCTAGATTAACAACTTTCCCAGGAAAGAGAAGTTTCTAGATTGAAAATACAATTTTGTTCTCACTCTCTTCTTCAGAGTCTTTTACAAAATAAGACTTCTACACTATAAGGGCTTTGATTCCAAATCACATGCAGCTGGTACTATCTCATTACTCAGTTTAGTTGGAGATAAATTAATTTAGTTAACAGCATTTTAATAATCACACTGAGATTTTCATAGTCCATCAATTTTTTTTTCTTAACTCAAGAAAGGAGCTTTTTCCTCAAAGCAATGATGAAAGA
This sequence comes from Ochotona curzoniae, assembly GCF_017591425.1. Taxonomy (NCBI): domain Eukaryota; kingdom Metazoa; phylum Chordata; class Mammalia; order Lagomorpha; family Ochotonidae; genus Ochotona; species Ochotona curzoniae. The sequence goes on along the minus strand of NW_024467087.1, from coordinate 31,093,027 downwards.
AATATGCCTTCTCTCTGGGGTCTGAACATGCAACACTGAACTGCTCTGCCTCATCTCAGCTGAACGTCAGAGAGAAAAGCTTTTCACCATTTGTAATCCTTTCTCAGAAAATCGCTCCTCAATTTCCATTTTGAAAAAGGTCAATAGAGAAAGCTTGAAATTCTGGTTCTTGAAAAGAGCCTCTTTATGTGTGTGTATTTCTAAATATAAACACACAAGCATAACTAATAGACAGTTGTCATCTTTACATAATAATGAATTAACATTTTCTTTTGCATATATTGTTACTGTGTTGTTTTTCTCAAGATTTATTTATTTTATTTGAAAGGCCAATTTTACAGAGAGAGAAGGAGAAAAAGAGAGGTCATTTATCTATTGGGTCACTCCCCAAATGGCCACAATAGCCAGAGCTGATCTGATCTGAAGCTCAGAGTCAGGAGTTTCCTCCGGGCCTCCTACATGAGTGTCCTAGGACTTGAGCCATCCTCTGCTGCTTTCCCAGGCCGTAATTGGGGAGATGGACTAGAAGCAGAGCAGCAGAGATTTGAATTGGAACACATATGTGATGCCAGCACCTCAGGCTTGTGATGCCATGCTGGCCCCTTAATGTTTTCTTCATTATGACAGTCTTCTAGTTCTTTTTGATATAGTTTTGAATTTAAAAAACTTTGGGAAGTTGTTCAGTGAGTTCATGTTTTCAGATTTGTGTAACATACATGGAAAGTCACTCCTTAGTCCATGTTAAGATCTTTTCTCCAGATATGTGTCTAAGAGGTACAGTTTGCAATCTCTTACACTTAAAATTTTACTATACTTGGCATATATATATATATATATATATATATTTCATGATCAGGAAATACTACACATTATTTTTTAAATAAAGTAAAGTTTGCAATGTTTGTATGTTAACAGAATACTCAAACTGAAATTTGAGACAAATTTTGCATGTGGTTTAAAATGCTTCACCCTCTAGGGAGTTGAAACACTCTCTAGAGATCAATTATCCAAGTACTATATCATGAAAATCTAATCTTGGGGTAGGCGTTGTTATGTAAGCGATAAAGCTGGATGTCAGTTTGCATACCACTGCTTTGCTTCTGATCCAGCTCCCTGCTAATGGTCAGGGAAAAGCAGAACATGGCTCAGGCACATGGACCCTTGCCATGCACCAGGGAGACCTGAAAAAAGCTCCTGGCTCCTGGCTTTGACCTGGCCCTGACAATCATGGATGTTATCCTGACCCAATCATGGATGTTATCTTTGAAGTTAATCAGCATGTGGAAAATTGACCTCTCTTTTCCTTTCTCTCTCCACCCCCATCTATGTAACTTTTTCAAATAAGTAAGCAAATAAATACTTTTAAAGAAGAAAATCTATTGAGAAGATCACTTTCACCATTAATTTGATAATATACCTTAATGTTAAAACTGCTGTGGCATTTCTATACTGAAACCAATGTGTCACGATGGATTTTTCTTGTTCATATACCTTACAGTATTTGGATGGATGATATGTTGCATTGGTTTTTGAAATTTCTGTTCATAAAAGAAACTGCTCAGTCATTTTTCATTTTTCTTTTCACTGTTGTCTAAATTTTCTTAAGGTTTGTCCTGATTTCACAGAATGATGTGATAAAGGTACTCCCACTTCTATTTTTTTAAGTAATGTGCATAAAAATGGATGAAATCTTTGATAAAGGTTGGTAAAACTTCAGCTGCAGAATTCATTTGCTTAATAATTATTCTTCCAGGAATATATCCATTTTATCTGAATTATAGTTAATAGGTATAAAGATTTTCACAACATCTTACTATGTTTTTAGTATCTGGAACTTCTGTAACTAACTACATCATTTTAAAATTATTAATAGTGATTAGTTGTGATTTTTTTCTTTGCCAGGGATTTTTGAGATTCGTTACTCTTTCCAAAGCACCAACCTTTGACTTCTTGATCCACTGCACTATGTGTTTCTTTTCTATTTCATTAGTCTCTGTATTTTTATTTTGCTCAACTTTCAAAATATTTTTTCTATTTTACTTTTTCTAAATACTTAAACTGAATTAATGTGAATATTTTCTAGTCTTTTCAACGTACAAGCGGTGAGTGCTGTACTTTTGTGTCTGTGCGTGTGTGTTCTATGGCGCTACATTCCACAAACGTCCATTTTATTTGCTTTCTGAGAAGTAGAGAGAGAGAGAATTCATGTGTCTGTCTGCTAGTTTGCTGCACAAATGCTTCAAAGAGCTGAGACCTAGGTAAGGCAACATCTGACAAGCAGGAACTCAGTCCAGATCTCTAACATAAGTGGCAAGAGCACATTTACTACAGCCATCATCTGCTGTATCTCAGGGTCTGCACTGGCTCGACAATGGAATCAGTATGTGGAGTCAAGAATCATATTCAGGGGCACGGCAGCGTGCCTAGTGGCTAAAGTCCTCGCCTTGAACGCCCGGGATCCCATATGGGCGGCAGTTCTAATCACGGAAGCTCCACTTCCCATCCAGCTCCCTGCTTGTGGCCTGGGAAAGCAGTCGAGGACAGCCCAAAGCCTTGGGACCCTGCACCCACGTGGGAGACCTGGAGGAAGTTCCTGGCTCCTGGCTTCGGATCGGCACAGCACCAGCTGTTGCGCTCACTTGGGGAGTGAATCATCGGATAGAAGATCTTCCTCTCTGACTCTCCTCCTCTCTGTATATCTGCCTTTCCAATAAAAATAAATAAATCTTTAAAAAAAGAATCATAATCAGGATCTTTTATATGGGAAGCTAAACTCGCACTGTACACATTACTATACTTTCTCATTATTCGGTGATAATGTTTTAATTTTCATTTTATTTTTCTTGTTTTAAGTCTATTTTTGTGGTAGGCTTCTAATTAACTTCTATGTGGATAGACAACATGTTATGCAGATAAGGATTTCTTTTATTTATTTATAATGTGCTTCACGGTATGATTGCTTAAGACCAATTTTAATATATGTTCCATAATTGTATGAAATTATGTATAGCACACAGTGTTCTGTAGACATTCATCATATCAAGTTTGCTAATAAAGCTGTTCTAATTTATGTCTTTGCCATGTTTTGTATCGGCATGAAGTATCAGTCATTGGGGAAAGCCTTTAAAATCTACGATGGTAGATTTTTATTTTCCCTATGTATTACTCTAAATCCCCATTCCATTTTGATTGGCAAGCAATATGATATCAATGTTACCGTAACTCCCTTGCATATGATCTGCTCTCTCTGCTTTTGAGATATTCTTATTGCTAATGGTGTCCTGAAGTTTTACTACAATGTGTATAGGCTAAGCCCCACTCCCCCAAGCTGTTTGGTGTAAATTGTGGTTCTGAATTGGTAGATTTATATCTTTCATCAGTTCTGGAAAAGTCTCGGATTATGACTTCAAATAGAGCATCCCTCAACTCCCTATTTCCTTCTGGGGCTGGAGTTAGATATGTAGTATTCCAATTTTGTATTCCACATCACTTACTATTTTTTATATATTTAAATTCCTTGTCTTTCTGTCCCTACTGTATATTACTCAAGATTTACTTCTGGTTCATTAATTCAACCTGTGGGCTGATCTGTTGTTTCAATCCCTTGCTATGTTTAATTATTTCAATATATACATCATTCATTTCTAGAGTTCCACTTTGCTTTCCTTGTTTTGTTTTTCATAGTTATCTGGTAACTCCTAATAGTCTGTTTCTCCTTGCTCATCTTTGTGACATATACATAATTTTTAACAAATCATGCTTTCATATTCTGAATATCTGAACTCCAGAGTAAGTCTACTCATCACTGCATCTGTTGATTTATGGCAATTTACTTTCTGAGTATTTGGTGATCTTAGATGATTGTGAATTCTTACCTACCTTTTGCATAATCTGGTGTAAAACTACAGGTCTGGATTGATGATTTGGGAGGGGGGACTAAGGGAGAAAGAGTATTTTTATCTCTTTCTGCTGGAGGAAAGGGTTACTGCTCTCCTAGGGCGCACTTCATGTGTCCTGGTCTGAGGGATTCAGAGACCACTTTTTTATGATTCTAATTTTGCTTCTATTTGAAATCTTAGTGAACTGTAGATAGAACTACTCTAATCTTTTTGCCCCAGCATAAATCACATTTCCGGCCTGTTTATGATTGTCACTCTCAGTTCTTGTTCTGGTTCATGAGTCATTTCTTTTAATTTGGGGGACTCATGTGGTTCTTGTAATTCCCCTCCACCTGCTGGGAACTGAGATATGCATAAAATGAGATATGCATAAAACTTATTTGTTTTTGCAGCATCTTCCTACAACTATTGGGAAATAGATCTGGAAGCAGAAATGTCTAGGCAGTGTGAGTTTTCATCCCTGGCCATTATATTAAATGTTTTGACTCTTGGGCTCTGATAGGTCCTTTAATAAAATATTACATTCTACATCAATAGCTTTCTTAAATACACACCTTATTATCCCTTAGCCTAGTGTGAATTACAAACCTTAAAGAACTAATAAATCAGCACCAAATGTAGCTTGTTGCTGTTGCGTATTTTAAACTTGTCAGAGCTAAGCAAGTAAAACTATCTGCCCTTTTGCAGCTGTTGGGAGCTCATCTTTTTTTCTTACTTTACATCTATGACCCTGTCCAAGTTCTTCCATTCCTGACACAATGTTTAATTCATGGATTATTTTAAATAGCCAAATGGAGTAGAACATACAGCTTCTAAAGACGAAGCAGTCCTGGGAGGTTTGAATAATATTAGAAAAATATGGGGCTGGAGCAGTGGTTAGCTAATCCTCTGCCCTGCCAGCACTGGCAGTTCATATGGATGTGGGTTTCTGCCCCAGCTGCTCCACTTCCCATCCAGCTCCCTGAGTATGGCTTAGGAAAGCAGTGGAGGATAGCCCAAAGCCTTGGGATCCTGAACCTCCATGGGAAGCCTGGGAGAAGCTTCTGGCTCTTGGCATCTGATCAGCCCGGCTCTGACCACTGCAGCCATTTGGAGAGTGAACTAGTGGATAGATGATCTCTCTCTCACTCTCTCTAACTCTGACTCTCCAAGTAAAATAATTAAGTATTTAAATAATAATAATAGAATAATCTGAACACATAACCTGATTTTCCAATTGATTGATTTGGTGCAGAATATAGTCCTGAAAGAGAAACATAGACACCATAATCCCCGATGTTGAACTTCACCAAGATCAAAATTCTTAGAGAGTAAAATCTTGAAAACCAAAACCTTGAATATTTAAAATCACAAATATTGGAATTGTAAAGTTCACAACCAAAATCTCTCCTGAAAGAAGAAGAAAAAAAGGACTACATAAAAAGCGTAGAAAACTGAATTCTGGGAAAGGGATTAGTGTGTATTCAGTTGAACACAGGGTAGTTGTCAAATTATTCAAGCACATAAAACTTTAGACCCTTCATACATATATGTATTACTTCCCAAATATAATTTTTGGAGAATTTTAAAAAACCTTGACCAGGTCAGCGACCCTTTGAACCAAAAACACTTGCTCATGTAGAGCTTTATTTGTTACAAGCACATGGAGTGGTGAAATATTGTTGGTTATTGATTCCAGTGTCAAAAAGATGGACTCATATTTATCACTTAATCTAACAGGAAAACTAGCACATGCTTTACTTTAGCTAATGGATGACACTTTTGAAAGTGGACCATTGTATATTAAATGTATTAAATATTATAATAATTATTATAACAAAGTAATATATATTAAATATATTTAAATAAATATTGTAAGTACATACAATATTAATCCAAACTTCTAGATCTCATCTATTTGTCTGTATTAGTGGCTTTATAAAGGCTAATTTGAAGATTTAGTATTGCAACAGAAAATGGATTTCAATTGAATGCCCAAAGCATAATGACATATTTGGAATTGGGGGCAATCAAAATTTCTAAAAATGCATTTCAAGCTACTACAGATAAAATTTATTGCTTCCATCCAGTCCAATGCATTTGGTTAAAAACTCAGATTAGTGGATTTGGCACACCACATGGCAAGAATGAATACTTTACTTTAAAAACACGTTTTAGTTAGTACAGCAGGAAGTTTTCCCTTGGAGTTTCCACATCACATAAGGGAACCTGGGTTCAAATCCAGATTTCATATATGATTCCAGCTTCCTCCTAATGTGCACCCAGAGAGTGAGCAGATGATGGCTCAAGCAGTTAGTTACCTGCTACCAAAGTAGGAGATCTGAACTGATTCCAGCCTTCTGGCTTTTGCATGGCCTAATCTCACCTGTTGTAAGCATTTGGGACATGAACTAGCATATAGAAGAGTCTCTCTCTCTCTCTCTCAAATGAACAAAAATAAAAATTTTGAAACATAAGAATAAAAATAATGTTATTTGCACTGGCATCACTTTCAGATGATCGAGCTCTAGAAGCTTTTCATGGATGAAAATTGTATCAGTTTGAGGAAACTGAGTTACTGACTCAAGAATAAATGTGTACCTGGCATTGTGGGAAGATACACAACCATGTCATTCATCATCAGTATTGCTTTCATCACATTTATAGTCTGTATGTGAGTGTATATGGAATTTATGTTTATGTACCCAAAACACAGCAGCATGATATAGAAGAGAAGAAAATTTTATCTGTGATGCTCGTGTTGGTGCATACTGAATAATTTCTAAATTTCAGAAAGAGCAGTGTCAGAGTAATAAATTTAAACATATTATCTGAGAACTATGCTCTTAAATGGAAAAAAACATAGTTATTCATTTAAATGAAGACTCCAAAATATAATTAGTGAACATAAAAGTTGGACAGTTCTTATAGATTACTCTAGCTCATGCTAGAGCTCCAGGAAACATATTTCATATTTCAATTTTCCTTGTGTTTTTCTTTTTTTCTCCTTAGTTGTTCTCTACTGCTTTCAGCTGTCAAAATCATACTTAAAAATACCTTTTGCTATGTATTTCTTCTTTGTGTCATTTCCAATATCAGAGAATCAAATTGTATAAAGACATGAAAGAGTTCTAAATTGCATTGTGCGTCATTTGCAAAAGTGTGTTACCACAACACTGACTTCGTGCATCAGCAGTGTGTGCATGAGAAAATATTGAAACTTTCTCAATAAATTAGGTGATGTCATTGTTGCACATTTACATTTGTCAGCAACAAAGATTTCTCCAGATCTTGGCTCTTGGGCCTACTGCACAGGCAATGGTTGTAATCCATTGCAGTTTTGGATCATTTTCATCAAAAGACTTGGACTGTCTATCATGGTATATAGCTGGATGCACCCAACTATAAACTAGAGTGATATCAAATTATTCATTTCATTTTTTACATAATTTGTGAGTATGGTTTGCCTGCTTAAAACTCTGACACATTACTATGTGTATGTAAGTGTATATACTTGCAAAAGCATGTAGGCTATTATTACCTGCTATTGTGTAGGAATATTGTTCTGTTGGAATTTCAGACTTCAGGGATTTTGACTTTTCAATATTTGGTATTGTGCCTTTTGGAAATGTATTGATATCTTACATTAATTACACTTTAATGTTTTTGTTTGAATGTTTATGTCCCCTCCGAATTCTCAGGTTAGAAACTTAATCACAAGTACAACAGTGTCTGAGTAAGGTGTTTGCATTTCGTAATATGAAATGGATTAATGCTGCTGTACAAATGGCTTGCAGGAATAGGTTTCTTCATCTAAGGACATGATATTTCTCTTTTCTGGAGGATGCAGAGTTGAAGGTTCCTTCTCGGAAGCCCACCTCAAACCTGCTGGACACTTCATCTTACTTTTCTCAGCCTCCAGAATAGTGAGAAATAAATGCCATTTTTTTGTGAACAACATGATTCTGTGGTATTCTATCCTCACAGCACAAAAAAGACGGAGACATCCCATTTTAATCAATAAAACCTGTGTCTTGCAGTAACTACTTCATTGTTTTTAAAATATATGAATACATTCTCGTCAGATAACTAAAACATTCATTATTTTTACATGTTCAATTTCCAAGGACTTATTTCTCTTCTACTGATGAATCCTAAGTCTGATACTAACCTGGTTGCTTAGTTACTGAAGTGTATGGAGGGAAGGAAAGGGGCATAACTCCTGATACAGGTTCATGCATTTTGCTGGATTCACAAGAAGCACTTATCAACATCGCAGCAGCAGTTCACTTTGTAGAAATGTCATCTCTTAGGAATGGCAGTTATCAATTCACCTCACATGTTTTTTGTGATCAGTGAAAGAGTTAAACTGAAAATCCTAAAGTGCATATAATGACAGAAGCTCACAGGAGAACAATGGCCTCAAATTATTTATCTGATCCCATCCAAAATCAGTAGCCTAATATTTTTAAATGGACATGGTTTGGCTTTGCTCCTGTACCAAATACCTCATCTGGCAGGTGCATCCTAGTCAAATAAACATTTGTCCTTCCCTTCCATTCTGTCATAATAATATGGAGTGATTTAACGATACTGAAATGAATAAGACACAAGTGATTGCCAGCCATATTTCATTACCAAAATTTTCAAAATTGATCTCATCTTTTCCTTTTCATCAAAAGTAAGGCTTGGGCAATATACACATCTGGATACTTTGGTTTTAGGCTATGTTTATACCAGTCTTTCAGGGCAATTGTTGCCAAACTTTAAAAAAATTAACAGCATCCTCATCTTGCTCCTCAAATAAAACATAAATGGTAAAAAAAAAAAATACACCTTTCACCCCCACATCCCAACCCTCTCTCTTTCTCTTTCGCTCTTTCACACACACACACACACACACACACACACACACACACACACACACACACACACAATGTAAAAGCTGTTCTAATTAAATCATTCAGGGATGTGATATGGCTCAGGCCCATGGAATCATTTGGTCTGATCCTGCCAAGGCAATCACAGGCAGGACAAGAAATTTACTAAATCTATAACAGATTTATTTTTCAGCTGATAATATTATATGGCCTGTGAATGATGTAACTGTTCAAACGGCTCTTGGCATACAAAAAAAAAAGTTTCCTACTCCTGTGAGTGAAGAAAATGTTCTAGCCTCAGAAGCATGGGTCTTTGAGCAACGATGTGGAATTCATATCGCTTTTAACTAATCCATTTTCAAGAGTTCAATTCTCATTAATATTCATCATTCCTATACCTATAATGAACTCAAACCTCTACCAAGAGGTAGAATTTATAATTGCACTGTGGTTATTTCTACTTGTATTGACTAAGGGAACTCAAATTTAACACATCCTAAAACAATGACAAGTCTAACACTTCCTAGACCTCTTTTTCTTGTGTTATCTGTATCAATCATTGACATCACTAAGATGGAAATCTAGGGTAAAAATTTTCCTCAGTAATTCACTTTTACCTTACCCTAAGTATACTAAATCATCAAACACTCTCAATTTTATCTCTTATTTTCTGGATCTGCTCTTTCCAAACTATTTTTATTATCCCCCCTTTTCCCACCGTTATTTTGAACCTCTTACTGAACTACTCAGGGAACTTGTCACCCAGTTGTTCCACTAGGCTTCTAGTTTCTTTTGTTACAGCAAAGTCTTCTAGTAGATTTTTATCATTTAATAAAGTTCAGTCTGCCAAGGCTATATAAGAGTTGTCTTGGGTTCGTAGCTTCCTATTCTGGCCTTATTTTTCACTAATTTCTACCTATTATTTTATGCTTTTCTAACATTGATCTCCACTGACTTGTTCCATCCATGCCGTGCTGGTTCTTGCCCTGTTTTTTTGCTCAGCTTCCCAACCCTAGACTGAAATAGTTTTTATTCTTTCCATCTGTACCCGCTTTCCCTGAATAACTCCATAACTTCGGTATGGCTCACAGAAACTGCTTTAGGCACTTCTCTGCTTTACAACTTAATAGCATACTCTACATATTTCAATTAGAATTGCAATACAACAAATGGTTTTTGTACATGTACAAAGGCATTAGTACATGTCTTTCCTGCTGGATTAACTCCTTGAGGGCACAAACTCATGGTTGTAGGGACCAGCACTGTGGCTTAGTGGGTAAAGCAATTGCTCATAGTGACAGCACCCTTATGGATGCCAATTTGAGTCCATTCTGCTCCACTTCTGATTCAGCTCCCTACTGGCCTGGGAAAGCAGTGGAGGATGGTCTAAATACTTGGGCTTCTATTCCCACTTGGGAGACCTGGAGGAGGATTCTGGCTCCTGGGTTCACATGGACTTAGCTCTGGCCATGCAGCCATTTCGGGAGTGAACCAACACATGGAAGATTCTCTCCTTCTCTCTCTCTTTCTCTCTCTCAATCTCTCTTGTTCTCTCTCTCTTCTTCTGTAACTGTCTTTCAAATAAATGAATCTTTTAAAAAAGAGAAAAGCTGATGATGATAGTCATGTTGATACAATGTTTGCGGAGGGGACAGAGGCAGAAATGAAGGAAGGAGGCAAAAGCAGGTCTTTGACATATTAAGAAATGAAAATCTAAGCTTCCATAGCAGAACAAAAGGACTGCTGAATTTATATTCAAATTCCAAAGTTTTATTTATTACTATGAATATCAACCCTGAGAGTGACTTTTGTAATCAAATGACTTTGTCATGATTGCTAATTAACTTTTACATGATTACTGAAAGCAAACGTGTTTTCAGAAACTGTGAGGCCTAAAATAGAATTGTTGAGTTGAACATTAGGCCTAGTGATTGTGCCTGTAGTTGGGACCATGGCATCTCAGATCAGGGTTCTTAGGTACAATTCCCACATCTACTCCAAATTTCAACTTCTTATTAGTTCACACCACTAGGGGCACCATTGATAATCAGTAGCTGAGTTTCTGCAACTTGTGGGGAGACTCAGATGGAGTGGCATTGGATCAAGACCCAGTTGCTCAACTTCTAATCCAGCTCCCTGCTAACGCACTAGAGGAAGCAGCAGATGATGGCCCAAGTGCTCCAGCCCCTTCACCCATGTAGCAGACCCCAAAGAAGCTCTGAGCTCCTGGCTTCAGTCTGGCCCAACTTTAGCCATCACAGCCATTTGAGGACTGAACTAACAGATGAAAGATTTTCCCTCTCTCTATCTCCCCCCCCCCTTTTTTTCTCTTTCTTCCTCATTCTAACTTCGTCATTTAAATAAAAAAATACAATTTTTTGTAATCCTCAGCAGTGAATGTAAGGCAAGAAATAGTTATTGAATATTTTCCATCCCAGATATCACAAGGAATACACAAGTAAACAACGCCTAGCCCCTGGTCTCAGAGTGCTTATAACCTGCTAGCCAATGTCTTTGAAATACCCTGAATAGGCTATTACACCACTGATTTCCAAATTGTGTGCTACAGAGTGCAGATGAAGAATCTGACAGAGACAAGCATTTAAGATTGTTTATTCCATTCTTAAATAAACTTACATATTTAAAAGCATATTTTTATCTTATTTGACAGGCACAGGAGAGAGAGAGACAGAGAGAGAGAGAGAGAGAGAGAGAGAGAGAGAGAAACACAGAGAGAATCCATCTGTTGGTTCACTTCAAAAATGTCTGTGATGAGCAGCAATGGAACCAATCCAAGCCAGGAGTCAGGAACTCCACTCAGATTTACTACATGGGTGACAGGAACCCAACAACTTGAGCTATCACCCCTGGTTTCTGGGGCACACATTAACAAGGAAGCTACAATCAAAAGCAGAGCTGAGACTCAAACCCAGGTTCTCCAACTTAGTATGCAGCTTAACCTTGGGGACAAATGCTCACCCCTTATAATATTGTAAGTCACATTTGAAAAAAAAAAAAAATGTTTTCCACCAGAGAGTGAAACTGCAATGAAAGAGGAAACGAGCTCGCCAATTTTCTGACTGTGTGATTTAAGGAATTCAAACAAATGCTGCTGCTGATGGCAGTGGTGGTGCTGATCATGATGGTGCTAGTTTGGTAATTAATAATTACTTATGTGCAAGTAATTCTGACAAGTTTGTCAGCTTCTTTACAAGCAGTATACACATTATCTTAGTCCTCAGAAGCCTCTGAGATGGGTACTATTATAGTCTGTCTTTTAAAACAGAAAAATGAAGCAAAATGAAATTAAGCAGTTTATAAAAGGACGCATAATTTTCCCCATAGGAATTCAATTAAAATTTGTCAAGCAGTTATTAGAACAAAGAAACCAATACTGGAGTCATTCGCACTTACTACATTTATATGCATATTATTTTTTAAATGTTGTGCAGAAAATAATGCAGAAAAAACTGATTCACAGACACTGATAAAAGATTACAACTTATATTAGTGGCTAATTTCATTTTTGTACTGAAAAATATGAATTTCACACTTTATACCTATAAACATTCCATACTAGTGAAATATTATTCATATATTATCTAGATATTGTGATTATCTGCATGATTTCTCTCTGCTACAAAAGGGATAGGTTGCCGTTTTAAAGTTTTGTAAAGTGTTGTTTTTTAGACAATTTAAAGATTGGACTCTGGGAATTAAAAAGAGATGTAGAATTGGAATAAAATGACAGATGAGCAAGATGCTGTGGCAACCATCTTTTCACAAAGACAGCAATTTTCTTCTTATTTATTTCAAAGAAAGAGACAGGGACAAAGACAGCATTGGCAGCAAGGTGGAGTCAGAAGCTGAAGCCAAGAATCAAACCCAAGTATTCTGATATAGAATGTGGGCCTCTTAACTGTGCTAGGGTTAATACCTGCTTTCAGAATCATCCGTTTGAACTACTATTCATGTACCAAGTTACATTCACAGAAATCATATGAGAGCCCAGAGTGCCTGGCTACAGTCTAATAATAAAATTCATACAGAAGAAATCAAGAAGTGAAGGAGGCCCGCGTCACCCAGCTTCAAATAATGCAGCATGAAGAGAGAGGCCTTGCCTCCAGTTTTGGAGACAGAGAGGGAACTAAAGCCAGACCTTAGAAGGACAGAAGGTCAGGACCTTATGTCTAAAATCTGGAAGTAATTCCAGACCTGAAAAATCCTGATTGCTCTTTCCGTGCAGGCCGAAATTCTCTAGTGATATTCTTTCACTGAAGATGAGAAGATAGCATGTCATCACTAGGATGTATTTTGTAAAACCACAGAAATATTCAAAATAGAAGATCAAAATTCCCCAATAGGGAATAATGCATGCTTATCATTTAAGAGGGAAAATCATCTTTTTCTACCTATTTCATGAACATGAAAACATTTTATTTTATGACCACTATCTCTGTATTTACAAACTAAGTCTTCAGCTTTCCAAATTGCTTATATTTTCCACATGGAATGCATAAAAGAGATGTGAAGCATTAGTTAGATCAGACATGTTATATGAACATACAGTGCTTGTGAACTTATGAGGCAGGCTTCTCAGTGTGTTATGGAGCAGTGGTTGATGGTTCTGTTACAGCATCCCAGGCCCATACATGCATACTGAACCTTTGAAACCTTTTTGGGCAAGTGGCTGAGGAACTCACTCTATCAACTCTTCCTAAACATCCAGCAGACAGTGGAGTCAGACTCTGGTCATTGTGGAGTACAAAAAGAAAGGGAATTCAGGCTCTTGCCCAGGAACTCAGAGTTGGGCATATTGCCTGGAGATACAGAACTGATAAGCCCAAAGGCAGCTTCTCCCAGGCCAGTTCTTGCAAACAACCTGTAGGTTTTCCCAGATGTCCAAAAAGATCCTATCCCCAACTATGATAAGCTCATTATCTGTACATACCCCCTAGCTTCGTGTGAGCCAGACATCCATCCTATAAATTGCACAAGACCTAGTGAAAATCCATTTATGATCGATTCTAGTGCTAGCATCAGTGGCCAAGATCCTACCTTTTTCACCTTTACTTAGCTTTTATTAAACAGCATGGTGTATATCTTGGGAATTAGTGGCACACTGATAAAAACCAACCCTGGGTAGACCCTACTGTTTGTTTTCTCAAGGTCTTTGCCTAGAGACAAAGCCTCTGGACATGTCCTAGTGCCAAGAGCAAGTGTGTGTCCCCAGTTGATCACCAGCAAACAACATCTGTGGCTGTTAGTAGTGGCCTTGTTCTGTGAGACCACCTCATCAACACTGTACTGTATTGGCCCAACATGTATTATACTGAGGTCAATAGGCAGCAGGCTCCAAATGTGATCTAGCAGTGCACCATTAGTGCTCACAACACTAGCCATCCAAGTTGGTGGTGGCCCAGGTACAGATATGTAGAAAAAGGCTACTCCATTTTAGACAACCCTCACTTCATTCTAAATAACACATCAAATGTGAATTTGGGACAAATTTGAGCTTGGAGCATCCTTGAGGACAACAAACCAATAGCGGACTAATGGCAAATTCAACACAGGTACCATCCAGTACCCAAATAGTAGAAGTGTCCACAGGCTTGGAGAAAATACGTAGACTGTTTTGGGATTTTTAGAAGGATAGTCATTATGAAGACTAGAAAAAACATGAAAGCACTCAATGTATGATGTCATACAACAAGTATAAAGCATCTTAAGGGGACTGGGACAGGCACTGTGGCTTAGTGGTTAATCTGCGCTTCAGGACATTCGCATGCCATACAAGAGTGCCTGATTGAGTCCCAGTTACTGTGCTTCCAATTCAGCTGCTGTTAATTAGTTTAATTAAAATACCTATTTTGTGGAAGTTGAACAAACTTCAGCAGGATACAGAAAAATGATTTAGCACTCTGACAGAAGGACATGACAGAGAGGAAGAAGTCATTGTAAAGCACAACAGAACTCTGTCACTAAACACACACACACACTAACAACAACAACAATAAAAAAGGATCAGGAGCAATTATCAACAATCAGGCTTTCAAATGGGTCAAAGAATGAAGCAATGAATTTGAAGAAGGACTATTTGAAAGGGTACAATCAGAGAAGAAAACAGAAAATAAATGAAGAAGAATGAAGAAATATTAAAGGTACTTTTGGACAATATGAAAAGAATAAATATCTGTTTGGGTAGGGCAGGAGTTACTGGAGAATGCCAAAGGTGTATAAAATACATTCAAACAGATAATAGAAAGCTTCCCTTGCAAAAGAATGGTATGACTCTACAGGAATAGGAAGGTCAAAGGTTACCAGTCAAGTTCAACTCAATCAAGTCTATCCAAGACATAATGAAGTTCTTGAACATTAACGACAGAGGATTCTCACAACTGCAAGAGAAAATAAATAATATAAATGTTGGCTGATTCACCTAATTGCAGACATCTCAGTAGAAATTGTGCAAACAAGGAGACAGTGGATGAACCTTTTGTGGTACTGAAGGAAAAAAATTGCAGAATTCAGAAAGTTCTACAATGGGACATCAAAAATTTAACATATGGGTAGAAATGCAATTGGGTAATTCCTTTTTGTCAGATTTATTTACTTATTTTTACTTGAAAGACAGATTTTACAGAGAGGAAGAAGAGACAGAGATACTGGTCTTTCATCTGCTGGCTCACTCCCCAAATGGTCTCAATGGCCAGAGCTGAGCTGATCCGAAGCCAGGAACCAGGAGCTTCTTTCTGGGTCTCCCACAAGAGTGCAGGAGCCCAAGGACTTGAGTTATTCTCTGCTGCCTTCCCGGGTTATAAGCAGGGAACTGAATCAGAAGTATAGCGGTCAGGACCAGAACTGGCACTCATATGGGGTGCTGGAACTATAGAGGAAGAATAGCCTGTTATGTCACTGCACAGCCCCACTTATACAATTCATTATTAATATTTTCATATCTTTTTTTTCTCATTTTTGTGTCTGTACAATCAGCATCAAATTGCTTTTATTCAAAAATAACTTGTTCTAATAAAAAATGGTTTTAGTAAGCATCATGGAAACTAAAAGCAAAAATCTATAATTGACTTGCCAAAAATATGAGTAATCAGAAAATCAAAACACACTGAGAAGTCATTTAAGCACATTGGAATATCAAAAAGGAAGAAGAGGAAAGAAAGCAACTGTAATAAAACCGGAAAAAGTAGCAAAATGGCAAAGATAAGACCTTACCATTTACTCATTACATTACATATATGTAAGCCGCTCCGTCTTTTAATTCAGAAGCTTCATCCATAAATGTAAATAGATAAAGTTTCCAAATTAAAATACAGGATGACTAAATGGGTTTTTGAAAATCACCAAGTACAGGTGTTCAGTGTGACCGCTAAGGTGACACTTGAGATACCAGCATACCACGTCAGACTGGGGTTGTGTCTCAAGGCTGCTTCTTATTTGAAGATACTGTTTATGTATATGCTGCGAGACAACAGGTAATAGATTAAGTTCATGGTTCAGGGTTGATGTTGTGGTATAGTAACTAAAGTAGCTGCCTGCTGTGCCAGCAGCCCATATGGGGACCGGTTTGAGTACCAATCGTTCCACTCACAATCCAGTTCTCTGATAATGGCCTGGGGAAAACAGAAGATGTCCCCAAGTACTTGGGCCACCACCACCCATGTGGGCAACCCAGGTGAAACTCCTGGAGCCTGAATTCTATCTAGCAAAGCCTCGGCTAATGCACCTATATGGGGAACAAACCAACTGATGGAAAATCTCTCTGTTTTTCTCTGTATATCCATAATTGTTTCTAAAATTAATAAATAGATCTTTTTAAAAGTATATGGCCTCTGAAACTGTGTGGAAAACCCAGAGTAAGTGCTGGGCTCCTAGATTTATCCTAGTCTTTGGGAACTGAAGCAGTGGGTCAAAGATTGTGTGTGTGTGTGTGTGTGTGTGTGTGTGTGTGTGTGTGTATGCCAGCCAATATTTCTCTCTGTTCCTATCCCTTCATCCCACCCTCCTTCTTCGTGTGTGTGTGTGTCCCCATCATTCAAATTAACTAACTAATCAACATTTAAAAGAACCTCAACCATATGCTGCTTGCAAGAAATTTGATTAACCTCTAAGGAAACACATAGCTGAAATTGAAATGATGGCATAAGATAGTCCACGCAAATGAAATCCAAAAGAAAGCAAGGGTAGCTGTCCTTATATGAGATAAAATGTATTTTATGTCAGTGGCAGTAGAAAGAGACAAAGGGGGTCTTCATTTAACAGTAAGGGTTAAACGTATTAAGGAGAAACAACTGTGAATATGGATGTACTCAATATTACAGCACCCACATACATTAAGCAAAATTAATAGACTTAAAATTAGAGTTGCCTCAATACAATAATAGTAAGGGACTTTAACATTTCACTTCTAGAAATGGAGAAAACATCCTAACAAAAATCCACAAAAGAAGAGCAGAGTTCAATTCCATCTTGAATAAATTAGGATGAACATATATTTACAGAACATTACATTCAACAAATTTCAGAATACATATTATTTTCAAGTGCATATGGAATATTGTTCAAGATAAATCATATGCTAGGTCACAAAACGAAACTAACTAGTAGAGGAATATCACCAAAATTTCCGTGCTACCTAAAATACTTCACAGATTCATGCAGACTCTACTAATATAATGACATGTTCATAGAAGTATTAAAAAAAAAAACCAAACTACTAAAATGTGTATGTGACCAAAAAAGACTAAATAACCAATGAAATTTTGAGCAAAATGAATGAAGTAGAAAGCATTATACAACTGAGTTTAAAACACATCAGAAAATTACATTAATTAAAACAGCATGGTACTGGCATTAAAACAGAAAGATAAATCAATGGAACGGAACAAATATTCTGATGTACACACAAGTATTTACAGCCACGTTTCTTTGACAAAGGTCGTAAGAACTGGCATTGGGAAACAATGTCTTGTCAATAAAAAGTGCTACAAAAATTGGATAACCACATGGGGAAAAATGAAACTAGATTCCCACCTTTCATCATATTAAAAATCTCACTAAAATTGATTAAAAATCTAAACATAAGATCTGAGACACTGAAGAAGACTAGAAGAAAATAAGGAAAACATGTGGGGATACAGCAATGTATTAAAGATGAGAATTCAAGAGCACAGGAAGCAAGCAAAATATAGACAAGTGGAATTTCATCAAACTAGAAAGTATCCATAAAACAGGAAACAACAGAGTGAACAATGAGAAATAATGATTAAAAGTTATATATGTGATAAAGTGTCAATGATGAGACTACATAAAAAACTCATAACTCATTAGCAAAAGAACATAAACCTATTAAAAACTGGCATATCTAAGCCTTTTCAAGAGGGAACTATCTAAGGATGCAACAGGTACTTGAAAAAAATACTCAGCATCACTAATAAGCGATAAACATTATAAGGAAATGAACATCAAAATCCCAATGAAGTGATATTTCATATTCACTCCAGGTGGACTGAGTCTTATCAAAGAGAAAAAAAATGTAAGTTCTGGGAAGGACTCTTGGTGGAAATGTCATTTAGTACAGCTACTGTGTGTGGAGGTTCCTCAAAAAACTAAAAATAGAACTATAATATGATTCAGCAATCCCTTTACTGGGAATTTATCCAAAGGATAAGAAATTACTCTGTTGAAGTGACATCTGCTCTCTCATGTTTATTGCTGCAGTACTCACAGTAGCCAAGAAATGCAAACGATCTAAGTGTCCTTCCACTGGTGAATGGATGAAGCAAGTGTGATAGATACCAAGTAGCAATACATCCTGGGAAATCTTGTCATCTGCAACAATATGAATAGAACTGAAGGTTGAGATGGCAAGTGAAATAAGCTGAGCACAGAAGGACAAGTTCTGTATGATCTCATTCGTCCGTGAAATATCAACAAGCTGGTATCATGGACGTCAAGATTATAGTGGTAGGTAGCTACCAGAGGCTGAGGAGAGTAGGGTAAAGGGAAGACTAGGGAAAGGTTGATTAGTGACTGTTATTTTACAGTTAGATAAGACAAAGTTGGATGGTCTTATCCCAAGTGGGGTGACACGCAGCTTAGGTTCAGGATCTTTCTCCCCGCGGCTGGGAATACATGCCTACTTTCTGCACTTGTGTGAGACATATCCTAGAGCAACAACTTGCTGTATCCAACACAGTGTCCTGGAGATCTCTCTTAACAGCAACTAATCTAGGAACTTACTTGTTGTGATGATGATAGTTATAACGAATTTTTGACAACAATTATCAGTTATAATCAAGTGGTTATTATGTTAAACAATTTAAAAGTATTATTTTGGTTATTCCTCTAAACATCCTGGTAGATGAGTACTATCATTATCCTAATTTGCCCATGTTAATATCAAGCTAGGCCATTTCTCCAGTTTTTACCTCTAAGATGTAGAAGATTTGTAGTGGAACCAGGTCATTTAACACTGTCTCCTGTGCTCTTACTAGCTCCTCAAAAGTAGTAGCAAAAGATTGGAAGTAATCACACAAAGTGAATGAATGCCAGATCCTGCTGAAAGTTTCTCTTAAAGAGAAAGGCAGTAATTGATCAGAGTTGGGAGGTGGGGCTGGCATCATTGCTCAACAAGCGAATACTCCACCCTGTGGCACCAGCATCCCATATGGGCATTGGTTCATGTACTAGTTGCTGTACTTCAAATACGGCTCTCTGCTTAAGGCCTGGGAAAGCAGAGGATTGCCTAATGCCTGGGCTCCTGCACTTGCATGGGAGACGTGGAAGAAACGCCTGACTCTTGGCTTCGGATCACCTCAGCTCTGGCCACTGTGGCCGTTTCGGGACTGAACCAGCAGATGCAAGACCTTCTTTCTATCTCTCCTCTGTAAATCTGTACAAATAAAAATGAATATTTTTCTTTAAAAAGGGTTTGTAGGCTATTTTCTCTTATCATTCTATGACAAATGGCATCAACTACAAAGATGTAGTCTCTTGCCTGAATAGTTATTAACCCTTCTGTTTATTTCACAATGTTCAGGCTTACAGCATTACCAGGATCTTCCTAACATCTAAGAGAAAGACCCCTGTGAAGGCAAGAAATTAAAATAAGGAATGTGGGTTTTTTTTTTTAAGATTTATTTATTTTATTGGAAAGGCAGATATACAGAGGAAGAGACTGAGAGGAAGATCTTCCGTCCAATGATTCACTCCCCAAGTGGCTGCAATGGCCAGTGCTGTGCCAATCCAAAGCCAGGAGCCAGGAACTTCTTCCCCGGTATCCCACACGGGTGCAGGGTCCCAAAGCTTTGGGCTGTCCTCGACTGCTTTCCCAAGCCACAAGCAGGGAGCTGGATGGGAAGTGGAGCTGCTGGGATTAGAACCAGCGTCCATATGGGATCCCGGGTGTGCAAGGTGAGGACTTTAACCATTAGGCTATCGTGCTGAGCCATTTTTTTCTTTTTTATAAAAAGGTTTTGTTTATTCACTTGAAAGGTAGCACATAAGGGGGCAGAAGGGTTGAATAGAGATCTTCCATCCCTAACTACAAATGGCTGCAGCAGCCAGGGCTGGACCAGGATGAAACCAAGAGGCAGGAAGGCCATCCTGGTTTCCTACATGGGCTGTGGGGGTCCAAGTACTTGGGTGATCATCAGTGACTTCCCAGGCATGTAAATAGGGAGCAAGATTGAAAGAGTAATTGAAACTTGAACTGATGCATTAATACGTGATGTTGACATTGCAAGCAATGGATTGTGGATTAACACACTGAACTACAACACCAGACCAGGGAGGAGTTCTTAAAGTGGCTGTCAGCTGGTAGTTGAGGGGATGTTTAAGAACTAATCAAGGGCCTGATGTGGGAGCCCGGTAGCTAAATCCTTACTTGCAAGTGCCAGGATCCTGGCAACCCTGCTTCCCATCCAGCTCCCTGCTTGTGGAGCTAAGAAGGTGAGCCAAAAGAACTGCCCATCCTGCTGGTCTGTTTGATTCGACCAGGAGCAGAGACATAGTGGCAGAGCCCAGATGTGCAGTGCAGGAACCGGGTGGATTTCACAACCCGGTGTGCCCCATAAAGCTGAATAGGGTGTCATTGTGTGTAGGGAGACAAGGGTTATGGCACAGGATTACCCATGCACTGAGCTGGAAGTGAACTCATTTCTGTCTCAGTGCACTACAACGATGTGGTATCCTACAGGTTCCACGGAAAATAGTTCTGGATAGCCCTCAGATGTAACTGCCAAATGATCAAAAACTCTAATAGTGGCACATCAGGAGCCATTTTATACAGTGTGGCAAATACTTTAAGACTGCAGGGATAAGAGTGAGCTATTTATACACTGAGCTGGAGAGATCAGTACATTACACTGATCCCACAGGGAAAATAATACTGATTCTGACACCTTACGCGTCAAAATAGGTTCATGTGGCCTCCAGACCTAATGGCCAACAGGTTCCTGCAAGATCAGTACCACTAACAATCTAGTTATATAGAACTCCTGGTGTTTCCGTAATCCTGGGAATGATTCAAACCAGAAGTGGGAGAAAGTTTGTACAAACAACAGTGCAACCTCTGTACAGAATCACAGGAGGTGGAGAGTGGTGGACCAGGAGCTGGGGCTACAGAGACCATGGTGGAAATCCAACATAAGAATCTAGACCTGGAACTGGCTGGAGGGAGTGGCACAACTGACTGCAAACAAAGAGCCGTGTACCAACTGCAATGAGTAAAACTGAATTGCAAACCTGTGGGTGACACAGCTCAGAAATCTGCCCTAAGGAGAAGACTCTGCTAACCAGAAGTACAATGAGCAAGACTGAAAGAAGAGACAGAATTGCCAGAGTGTGCACTGGCATGTACCAGAGTCCCTCCACTTCACACAGTGAGTTTTCATTAATTCCCAAAGCCTTAAGAAGGAGAGCTATATAAGGTCCTGGTTTATATATTAATTTCATTTTTGGGGTGGGGGAACATTCTAACATATCAACAGGAAAAACAAAAATGAGATGGACTTCAAATGCTTACAACTGTAGTTTCTTAAAACCTGCAGGTCCAGGATGCCTGTACATGCCAAAGTTCATGCTTGAAATATTAAGCTTTCTTGCAAAACCTGCAGGTGTTTCAACTGCATCTCTTCAGTTTCACTTGGAACACACACACACACAATACACATAATACACGCAATACACACACTCAACTCCTGGGTGATTTGGAAGCAGAGCATGCTTCATGTTGAGGACAGGGGCAGGAGCAGAGAGGAGATTTGCAGTGACTATGCTAAGGGAGCTGTGGGGTGCCTGTTGTGCTGGAGGCTATACTTCACAGGACAAAACAGGCACTTCTACAAAAGCTTGCCTAGATCTTAATGAAGAGGAGCAGGAGATAAGCCTTATCAGGGAAAAAGAAAAACAGACTCATAGCATAAGATTAGTGTTTGTTTTAGTAGAAAAGCAGGATATGTGTTTTGGGATCCATCCAAAATGCCTGTTCAATGAAAGAAGTGGGAGATGATGTCAGTGGTTTTTAGACTTATCTAGTTTTTCAAAAACGAGTATTGTATGTGACTACTGGTATATCACTGTAATTATATGAGTTAGAAGACATTACAGGACATAGGACAAGTGTCCCGTATTCTCACAGAAGAAATCAGATAAAGCAAGCACATTGACACAATTTCTATATTCCTGTTGGTGTAAATTTGGAAAAGGGATAATTTCTCACTGCAAAACCCATCCTAGCCTCCAGTGTGAAGAACTTTACTAATCCAGGACTGCAATGGTTTCAGAAATAACGAAGCAGCAGGGATGAGGCGAAAGGGAACATCACCATAATATGGAATTGGAGGAGATATCGTCTGTGTGCAGATCTGTGAGTTCTCATCGCACTCCTCACTGCTCCTGGTGATCTGATGAAAACAATGGACTTCTCTGCCTCTCCCGCAACCTGCTGGAATTCAGTACCTTCAGTCACCAAACCCACTGAATGTAAACGCAACCTGAGTGACATAGGAGAGGTGGGGGTCCTAAAGTCAGCTTGTAGTGAGCCAGGTGGGTATATAGCTGTTAGCCAACAAACCAGAGTACCTCAAAAAGGTAATTTTCTAACCCAAGAGAAAACACATTTAATTTCCTGTTACAGCCAATCCAACAAAATTCTGACACCATCGAAAAATCTGCACAGCCTGGAGTCCCACATAATTGATTTGCTATATGCATGCCAAAGAATCAAAGCTGAGGAAGTGACTTTGTTTTGAAAGGTCTTGTTAGTCATTGCTCCACAGTTGGTATCATGTGAATCATTGGCTCCTATTTGCAGAAAGATGGTCAGCAAAACCTTATTGTGGAATGTCAGAGTAGGTTGTGTACTTTGAATATGTAGCAATCTTAATGGCACACAGGAGGATAAAAGGTAGGAAAACTTTTTTTTCTTTTTTCTTTTTTTGGGGGGGGATTTTTATGCTAGAGATTCAGCATTACAGTGTCACACAAATTTAGTGTTATACAATGCAAATCCAAATGAAAATAAAAATGTTAAAATCCAGGGGTATGAAGATGGCAGATTTGATCTGAAAAATATTTTAAAGGAAAAAAAAAGTGTTAATGGAATTGAGTCATAACATTATGGAGCATGGAACATTCCAGTCCATTTGAGAGGTTTCTGTATGTTCTCAAGGACCCGGAAGGGATAAGCTAAGCTGACAGGTCATAATCAGCAGCATCTCCATGATTTTACTAGCTTTGATGGAGGCTTCACTGCTTTGGTGGAAATACAAGATCTGCCAAGTTTCGAGACAGGCCAGTAAAAACCGATTTCCTTGTCTTTATATATTGTGGGTTTTTTTCAAGATTTATTAAATTTTTATTGGGAATTCAGATATACATGGAGGAGTAGAGGCAGAGAGGAGGATCTTCTGTCCACTGATTCACTCCCTCAATGATCACAACGGGTGAAGCTGAGCTTATCTGAAGCCAGGAGCCAGGAGCCTCTTCCGGGTCTCCCACATGGGTGCAGGGTCCCAAGGCTTTGGGCCGTCCTTGACTGATTTCCCAGGCCACTAGTAGGGAGCAGGAAGGGAAGCAGGGTGGCCTGGTTAGAACCAGAGTCCATATGGGATCCTGGTGTGTGCAAAGCGAGGATTTTAGGTGCTAGGCTATTGCACCAGGCCCTATCCATTGTATTCTTAAGGCATGGAAAGACTGAGGGCAATGCAGGAGTTAATAATCCATTGCATCTGGTTTTCAAGTACAGTGTGGATAATATTTAGTAGTTCTGATCCGTCCAGAGCTGCTGAGAGCCTTCCCATCCCTAAGAGCTGCTAGATTTCATTTTCTTCCCTGTTATCTGTTACAAAGTGTATGGGTTGGGGGTTAAGACTATAGCCACTGCACAGAGGAAGGAGAAATTCATAGAGACAGGGAAAATACAGTAAATGATCATTTTTAATAGAACTCTATAATCAGGGCCCGGTGGTGTGGCCTAGCGGCTAAAAGTCCTTGCCTTGAATGCACCGGGATCCCATAGGCGTGCTGATTCTAATCCCAGCAGCTCCATTTCCCATCCAGCTCCCTGCTTGTGCCTAAAAAAGCAGTTGAGGATGGCCCAAAGCCTTGGGACCCTGCACCCGCGTGGGAGACCTGGAAGAGGTTCCTGGTTCCCGGCTTCGGATTGGCGCAGTACCGGCCGTTGCAGTCACTTGGGGCTGAACCATCAGACGGAAGGTCTTCCTCTCTGTCTCTTCTCCTCTCTGTATATCTGACTTTGTAATAAAAATAAATAAATCTTTAAAAAATAAACCTCTATAATCAAACTTCTCAGAGCTATGCACAGTAGCCAGTGACTAATAGGTTAAGGGGGAAAAGATTACATTCACCTTGCCTAGAAACTACAAGGCTTTAAATCAGTTTTAGTGACAAATGTTTTGAGCCAGAGAGAAATTTAATAAGACAGTGATCTAATCTCTCAGAGATTTGATACCATTTCCTGTTTTCTCTCCCCCATTGGAAAGATGCAAACATTGATACCATTACCAAGTGTCTTCATCAGTGGGAGGAAGGCGAGGGTCAGCTTGCTCAATAGGACAGACAGTTTTGGCTTAAGTGTTGATGCTTGATCCTCCCAGCAGGGCTGTATTTCATCACACCTGGCCACCTGAAGGGCTTGCTGGGGGACTTCAGCAAGTATGTGTGCTTAGCGTCCTGTCCTCTAAGAAAGCTAACAAAAGTCTACTCCTATGATGGAGCAGCACCGGTGAAGACAAAATAAGTCTTGGAACCAGATTTGGACCACAGGTCACCAGCTTGTAACCTAGAGTCTAGACTACAATTATTAGAGAATTTCAGAGAAAAAGAAGCTTGATGGAGGCCAGACACTCTAGTATGCTTACAGGAATAGGGGAATTTAAGTGGATCCCGGCAAATGAGTAAGTTTTCTCTACAATTCAAAAATCCTGTCATGTAAACATACTTTTTAAAAGTCTACAAACCATCTCTACTAGTATGTATCTATACATAGTCTTGACAATTTACAATCAGAAAAACATGTTTCCCCCCATCCTGACTAGAGGATTTATGAATGAATGAGAGTGTGATGAAGAATTCTTTGAGGTTGCAACTCGGTGCTCCCAAGAAACTGATCCTGATTATCCAGGTCCCAAATAGACTCTCTTTCTTAAAAAAATACTTTAAAATTATAATTATCATTTTATGATACAGTTTCATAAGCCCTGGGATTTCCCCTACCTTCTCCCCAAATCCCAACCCCTCCCACACACACTGAGTTCTCCCATATTGTTGCAATAGCATAGTTCCTCATAAACAATCATAACTGCATCATTGAGGGCATGGACAATGGCAGAGAGTCCAGCACCCCATTGTGAAGACACATCAACAGTTTCACTAGGAATCTGTCCTTTATCTGGAAGTAGAGATGCACACTGTATCCTCACATCTGGACATGTCAGTCTCCACTGCACAGTCACAATACATCCTCCCAAGTAAAAAGTCACAACAAAATCAATCACAGAAGAAAAACAGAAATTTACAATGCCATGAAGTTGAACAACATGCTACTAGATATGATAGTCTCCATTACACAATTACTATACATCCCCTTAAATGAAAAGCCACAAAACAAAATCAACATCAGGAAGAAAAATAGAAATTTACAATTCCATAAAGATAAATAGCATGTTACTGAATGACTAATGTGTCACTGAAGAAATGAAAAAGAAAATTAAAAACCTTCTTGTAGGAAATTATGCTACTGTATGATGTATGAGTCACTGAAGAATTTAAAGTGAAAAAAAAGTACTTTGAAGAAATGAAACTAGGGCCCGGCGTGATAACCTAGCGGCTCAAGTCCTTGTATTGCATTCCCGGGATCCCATATGGTCTCCGGTTCTAATCCCGGTGGCCCTGCTTCCCATCCAGCTCCCTGCTTGTGGCCTGGGAAGGCAGCCGAGGACAGCCCAAAGCCTTGGGACCCTGCACCCGTGTGGGAGTCCCAGAAGAGGCTCCTGGCTCCTGGCTTGGGATTGGCTCAGCTCCAGCTGTTGCAGTCGCTTGGGGAGTGAACCATCAGATGGAAGATTTTCCTCTCTGTCTCTCCTCCTCTCTGTGCTTCTGCCTTTCAATAAAAATAAATATTTAAAAAAAAAAGAAATGAAACTAAAAACAAAACATCAAAACCCATGAGATAGAGCTTCCACTGATCTTTGTACAGGCAACAAAATAGATGGGTTTTGTGTTTTTAATCCAGTCTACTAATCTGTGATGCTTGTTTGATGAGTTTAAGCCTTTTACATTCAGGGTTAATATGAATGGTAATTTGGTCCTGTCATTTCACAATGGGTTGTTCATTGACGTAGTCTTCTGTTGTTATTTTACTGGGATGTTCTTCACATTGGCCTTTGGTTTTGGTGGGTGTTATTCCATTTCTCGTCAAGAGAACATCTTGAAGTATCATTTTTAGGGCAGGTTTGCATATTCTTTTAACTTTTCTTTATTGTGGAAGAATTTTATTTCATTTTCAAAGACAAAAGAAAGCTTTGCTGGGTACGTTATCCTGGGCTGACAATTTTTTGCTTTTAGAATCTGGAATATGTCGCTCCACTCTCTTCTGGCTTGTAGTTTCCTGTGAGAGATCTCCTGTGAGTTTAATTGGCATTCCTTTATATATCACTTGATTCTTTTTTTCACGTGCACATTTAAGGATCTTTTCTTTATGTTAGAATGAAGAGAGCTTGATTATCATGTGTCTTGGTGAAGATTGCTTTTGGTCAACCCTGTTGGGAGTTCTGTTTCCCTCCTGGATGTTGTTCCTAATTCTTTCTCTAGACTAGGGAAATTTTCCCTTATTATTTCATTAAATTTTTGAACCCAGCTTCTCTTACTGCACCTTCTGGGATTCCATCTTAATAGTGTCTTTCAGTTCTTAAATTTTTTTTTTATATCTTAATCCAGCTCTGCTTCCAGGTTTTTATTTGTTTCCCCCTGGTGACAGGAAATATCTTCGAATTCTGAGATTCTGTCTTCTGCCTCCTTCATTTTGTTATTGAGACTTTCCATGCAATTTTTAATTTGCTCTATTGCATCCTTCATTCCCAATAATTTGACTTAATTTTGTTTCAGTGTTACTATTTCCAGTTTGATATATTACTTGAACTCCTGCATGTGCTTATTGAAGAAGCTTTATAAATGTTTTGAATTCTGTATCCCCCGTTTTCTCAATGCCTTCCTCAGTTAACTCTGAGCTTGGCAAATGCTTTGCTCCTTTGGAGGAGAGTCTTTGGTAATATTTATTGTGACTTTGTCTCTTCTTTTGCTCTTGATCATTATACTTCTGGTTAGCAGATTCTTCTCCTTAGGGCAGATTTCTAAGCTGTGTCACCCACAGGTTTGCAATTCAGTTTTACTCATTGCAGTTAGTACACAGCTCTTCGCAGTCAGTTGTGCCTCCAGCCAGTTCCAGGTCTGGATTCTTACGTTAGACTTCCACCATGGTCTCTGTAGCCCCAGCTCCTGGTTCACCACTCTCCACCTCCTGTGATCCCATGCTATTGTTGCACCATTGCCTGTACAACGTTTCTCCCACCATGTGTCTTAAATAGCTAGGTTGCTCTTGGTGCTGATCTTGCAGGAACCTGTTGGCTGTTAGGTCTGGAGGCCACACAGACCTATTTTTTGTTGTAAGATGCCAAAGTTGGTATTGTTTTCAATGTAGGACCAGTGCAATGCACTGAGCTCAGTGAATTTGCTCCCAGCTCTGGACATGCGCAGTTCACTGTTGCCCTGCAGCCTAGAAGCATTTGCCACACTGTACAAAATGGTGCCTGATGTGCTACTAGTTTTTTATCTGCTGCCCATTAGGTCTGAGGGCTACCCGGATCTATTTTGGGTGGATCTGTAGGATACCACATCATTGCAATTCACTGAGCCCGAACTGAGTTTGCTCCCAGCTTAGTGCAGGCTCAATCCTGTCCCAGAACCTTTGTCTCTACAGAAGATGGTGCCTGATTAGGCTCTACTGTGGATTTGAGTTGTGAAATCCACCCTTTTCCCACATGATCTGTAACGGATATGCTGCTCTGTCTCTGCTCCTGGTCAAATCAAACCAACCAGTTGGATGGGTAGTTCTTTATCTGGGTACACCTCCTGATCTCCTGCTGGACTCTCCTTCCTACCTGGTTGCTGGTGGAGATCTGGCTATTGGTGCAGCTCAGATCACACCTGGTGAATGCTGCTGGAATGTCTGGTCACTGCAACATCACTCCATTGTTTTCGCTACTTTCCTTTGTCATTCTGTTTCTAGGTACCCCTAATCCTATTCTGCCATCTTACTTCTCATAGACTCTCCTCTTAATCACTGATATTGACTACTCTGGGAGTTAATGTCTACATTTATTTGCTTCACAGAGGCAGCTTGGGATAAAATGGTGGATCTCTTTGCCAGATGATAGGTACAAAGTCACAAGCTAGGCAGAACAATATACAAATCAATAACAGTGGGGAGATCAATTGATTCCACTTGTGGCTCTATAAACAGATTCTCTACTAGCCATGTGATCAGTTAATATTATCAATCCTCAATCTTTCATGGATAACATGAGTATAATAAACTTCATTTATTTAAAAAATTCAGTGGATATTTAAACTAAGATAACACATACATTGCTACACATTCAACCCAGCTTTTTGCTAGTGATTTGGAAAAAGTAGCAGAATACGGCCCTAGTATTTGGGCCCCTGTCACCCAAGTGGAAGACCTGAATGAAGTTCCTGGCTTCTGTTTTTGGTCTGATTCAATTCTGACTGTTGGGCCGTCTAGGGAGTGAATTAGAAAATGGAAGATCTCTCTCTCCCTTTGTATCTTCCTTTCTCTGTAACTCTGACTTATAAATAATCATTTTATTTTTAAAGAAATGCATGAACCTCCACTTCTTCAGCTAAGGCTGGTAGACTTTTCTCTTCTTATAGTGAACCTGCTAGGATGAAATTTTGTTAACAGCATACATATATTGGATGCTGATGAACTACTCATACTGTGAGTATTATAACAGCAGCTGCAAGATGCAGAGGGTGAAACCAGATCACAATGCAAACAGATGAGCTCCAGGGGTTTCCATCAAAGCATTCTGCCTGACAGCAGTACATCAAGGAAACAGGAAGGAAAAATTTACTACTTCTACTTCCTTTGGGTTGTTGTGAGGATGAAATGAAAACCATGAATAATGCTCTTGTTTTTATAACTAGCATATTATCATTTTGCTATTGCTTTGTATTATTATTGGTTATTTTCTACATAGAATGGCTTAACATATGTTCTTCTTCTTTCCCAGTTTTGGACTGAGAAATTAAAGCACTGGTAAGTTGCCATTCTGCAGGTTGCTTAGACACCTCTGACCTCTGCCTGCAGACTAATTACCTGTGCATCAGTAAATTGACATCTTCTCTCTAGCAAACAATACGTTCATGTGACATAGGTATCAACTTATGAAAATATTCTGTTCTACATGGCAAGAAGGACTCAATGCCTGGTATGGGGAACAAATAAAGAAAGAGTAGTTTACTTACATAGTATTAAAAATCAATAGAGCAGGGCCCGGCGCGGTGGCGCAAGTGGTTAAAGGTCCTCGCCTCGCACGCCCGGGATCCCATATGGGCGCCGGTTCTAGTCCCGGCAGCCCCGCTTCCCTTCCAGCTCCCTGCCTGTGGCCTGGGAAAGCAGTCGAGGACGGCCCAAAGCTTTGGGAACCTGCACCCGCGTGGGAGACCTGGAAGAGGCTCCTGGCTTCGGATCGGCATAGTATCGGCCCGTTGCGCTCACTTGGGGAGTGAATCATCGGACGGAAGATCTTCCTCTCTGTCTCTCCTCTCTGTATATCCGCCTTTCCAATGAAAAAAATAATAAAAATAAATCTTTAAAAAAAAAAATCAATAGAGCATCCTACTTGGAGTTTAAAACAGACTTCTAATAGTAAATGGCTTGCAAAATATTCTCCCACTGGACTTGCCAAAAACACAGAACATGGCTTTAAGGAAGACAACATAGCTACAATTCTTTAACTTAACAGTAATATGTTTTATTTTGGTTTAAATTAGACAGTTCCAATATACCTTTGAATTTTATTTTCTACTGCTGACTTTCCATCCTGATTATTTTTCCTAAATCTTTTTTTCTCCATCACTGTGGTCTTGTTTTGTTCTCAGACTGTACGATTTACTGAAATCTGCAGAACCTGTGCATTTGTGTCAATTACAACTTGTTTCATGAAACTGTCAAAGCTTTCTATATTTGTACCATGGAATTTGCAGTTCCCATGCTTCAGAACTCTAGGGAACTCTAGAATGGATTCATAGACTTGATGGACAGAGAGTGAAACTTATTTTATGAAAATGCCTTTTGATAATGCATTACTGTTATAAAAGATGAGTACTGGTAAAATAATTCAACATGAGGATAAGATGAACACTCAAAAGTATTATTTCAAGCTTAATATTAAAACAATATTTCTTACAAGAATGAATGCTCCCCAAGAACGCATTTGCTGATACCCAAATGTTGTCAGAATAAAGTATGAAAAACGATGTTACTTTCCTAGTTCTTAGGTGATTTTTTTCAAATTTATTTATCCATTGGGCAAGTAGCATGACAAACAGAGAGGGAGTTACAGTAACAGAGACATCTTCCATCCTCTGGTTCACCACCCAAATGGCTGCAAAAGCTGGGGCTGGGTCAAGCCAAAGCAGGAAGCCAGGAACTTTATCCCGGTCTCACACATGGCTGGCAGGGCCCAATTATTTAGGTCATCATTTGTCATGTACCCAGGCACATTAACAGGGAGATGATTCAAAAGTGGAGCAGCTGGTCAAAACCAGTGCTCTGACAAGGGATACAAATGTTGCAAGAAGTGTCTTAAGTGATTGGATAAAATGAATAGATACTAGTAGATGCATTTTGGCTTCCTTGTCTCTAAGAATATTTTTGGGAATTGATTGATAACATCCATGGTTGAGTTACTCTAATGGCATAAATGTTGTATATTATTTCAGTTAATTTCAAAAAGTCAACTGTCATAACATCAAAGTTTAAGTTATCTTTTAAGAAATGATTTATTTATTTTATTGGAAAGGCAGAAGTACAGAGAAAAGGAGAGACAGAGAAAAATCTTGCATCTGGCGGTTCACTCCCCAAGTTGCTAAAATGGCTAGAGCTGAGCTGATGTGAAGCCAGGAGCCAGGAATTTCCTCCAGGTCTCCCATGTGGGATCCTGGTGCATGCAAGGCAGAGAGTTTAGCCACTAGGCCATTTTGCAGTGCCCCTTTAAAGTAAAAGTTTAACACACCTATGGCTACTATACAAAGTGGCATGACGTTGAAAAAAGTTACAAAAATGAAATGCAAATGATAATGATAAACTTCTTAAAGGCTTCAGAGCAAATTTGTGGAAGATCAGCTTGTTGAGCCACTGTGCTAGCCTTAGTTGATTGCTACCTTAACAAGAAGTCTGTGCCTGTATATTAAGACAGCTTTACTTCTGAAGTGTCTCACTTATTATCTCGAACCTTTAGTGACAATTTCATTGACTAGGATCTGTTCCTAAGCCTTATCAACAGAAAATATAGTTGAGACAAGAGTTATTATGGAAGAGCTTTATGGTAAATCATCTATCCCAAGAACCCGCAATTGTCATATAAAAGGAACAGTAATTTAACACAGGCTAAGTGAACTATCAGGTGATGTTCTTACCAGACTACTGACTGTATCTCTGCTTTTCATTCCTGAATGTCATATGATATTCTAAATGCTGATGGAAAGCAATCCTTCAAAAATTCAGTGCACATAATGTCCTAAACTGAGTTGAAGCAAAGGTGATGGAAGTTTTTATTTGAATCTTAAAGATAGTCAGGGTCATACCCTTAATCCATTTGCTTCACCCAACAATACATGTTTGTTGACATACAAATCTCACAAATGTGATTTTATAGCACGGGATTAATCAATATACCCAAGAGGAAACATTTAAATGGAAAATTTCTTCTGTTCTAGATTAAAGACCAGAATTGTTGTTGCCAGTTCTCTATGAGAAAATTAATTTTACCATCAATTTTACATCTTTCTACTGGGACTCAGTATAACAAAAAAAAAGACAGTAGATTATGAGCTGAAAACTTGAATTCTACCCTCTAGTTTAGTATAAACCAGTTATATACCCTTGGGAAAATAATTTACTCTTTCTTTATCATCAAAGGATCTCAGAATGATGGCAATTTTATTATCATAACAGTAAACAGTAGGAGTTGAGGAGAAGTAGAAAGAGTATTTTATCTAAAAAATCATTCTAAACTAGTTACTTTGGTACACAGTGCAGAAACACTGGAGGTGGAAAGAATTTGGATCAGAAGTAAAATATTCCACCGTTGCACATAACACATAATCTTGCATCATGAAACAACACCTTGCATTAAAATGCAATGTGCACAGACCTGGTGGTGTGGCCTAGTGGCTAAAGTACTTGCCTTGAACGCGTCCAGAATCCCATATGAGCACCAGTTCTAATCCTGGCAGCTCCACTTCCCATCCAGCTCCCTGCTTGTGGCCTGGCAAAGCAGTTGAGGACGGCCCAAGGCCTTGGGACCCTGCACCCGTGTGGGAGACATGGAAGAGATTTCTGGTTCCCGGCTTCGGATCGGCGCAGCACTGGCCATTGCGCTCACTTGGGGAGTGAATCATCGGATGGAAGATCTTTCTCTCTGTCTCTCCGCCTCTCTGTGTATCTGATTTTGTAATAAAGATAAAGAAATCTTAAAAAAATATATAACAAACAAAATGCAATGTGCACAACAATTAACAAACCAATACAAAGTTTGCTTGGTTTCTGCCAATGCAAGGAAACAAGAATAGGTGAAACTGAAGGGAAGTGACTTAGCCAAGTGTTCCAGCGAAAGGGGATAGGGCTGGAGAGACCAATGTTACCTGTCTGGAAGGTAGATTAAATAAGGACTGTGAGGGGTGATCTGCATTGAATATTTCCAGCTGTCTGCCTTCAGAATGCAAGCTAGATTGTACTTTCTGTCCCACTAACTAATCCCTAACCAGGGCTGATCAATTGCCTGTGAGAAAAAGTGACATGTGTCCCATCCAGGAGATTTCATTGACAGTGCAGTCTGAGATCCCCAGAGCTCTCCTCACCTTAGCTATGACAATTATCCATTCTTCCAGATGGTGGCTGTTCTATATCAGTTTTTTTATTGAGGATCATATAATGTCCCATAGGTGACCCATGATGGACATGTAATGTAAACAAGAAAATTTGGCTATTTTAAGCTACCAAGATATGTGGAGTTGATTGTTATGACAGCATAACCTACTCAATTCTGAGACAATGGATAGCAGTTATGAGGACAAATACTCTTTGCAGCAGAAGGAAAACATAGCTTGGCTGATTTTATCTAGTAGCAAAAGCCCCAGTAGTCCCCTTGGCACTTCTCAGATGCTTGTACCATAAAATATTGTAAGGTTTCAGTCATGAATATAAACAAAGGTATGTCATTGTTATTGGAAGCTAATAGTGAACATGAAAAATAAAGAGGACAAGCTTAGGGGACTAGTGACTTTGTATAAATGCTTTGTCTCATTTTGTTCCAAGTACACAGTGATTAAAAGGCATATAGCTCTTCAATGGCTCACCCACAGTAGCTTGCTCCACTGCCAATTGAAGCAAGTAGGTGCCCTTCTTGATTAGGATCGGCACTTCCATTTACCTATTTAGTACTGCAGACCAAAAACTGAATATCCAAGGTAGGATGAACTGTACTTTTACCTTCTTCGCTTCGATAAGGTGACGAGACTGAGAATAGATTTAAACACTCAAAGCCAAACACGGTCAATATCATTGATACCATTGATATCATTGACTCTACCAAAAAATCTCATAGAAGTCCTAGAGAGATGGTAATCATAGACTTGTGAGCATGGTAGGGGATTGGAAGAAGGTGTGTTAAGGGATTTCAAGTAAAAATTGGATACAAATTCTGGTGTTGCATTGCACAGGAGAGCCATTACAGATTCAATATAGATAGAGTAAGACATTTTAAAACTTTGTTTCATACCTTTATTAAGACAATGGTTAAGGATGTCACACTACTCTAGTTTTAACTGTGAATACTTTAAAATTCACTGTATGTGGGTGAAATGGTCATTTGTACATTCAATTATTGCTTATAGAATTCTTATAAAATTAAGGTCTTTCTCACAAAAGCAAAATAAAAATACCTATATCAAACTTTCTATTTGGTGAACTAATTAAGCCCTTTTACTATAATGTAAAATTAACATGTTATCTCAAAAACTAAAAAGCAGAGAAAGGGAGAAGAAA
The DNA here is from genome assembly GCF_017591425.1 of Ochotona curzoniae. Taxonomy (NCBI): domain Eukaryota; kingdom Metazoa; phylum Chordata; class Mammalia; order Lagomorpha; family Ochotonidae; genus Ochotona; species Ochotona curzoniae. The sequence goes on along the minus strand of NW_024467087.1, from coordinate 31,058,378 downwards.
GGAGGATGAAAGGGAGAGAGGAAGGGAAAGAGGGAGGGATGCAGGGAATATCATTATGTTCTTAGAAATTTATCGAAGACTCACATTGAATCTGTTGAAATTAATATAACAGGGAGGGTATAACAAAACTTTCAGACAAATGTGCATATAAAAAGTATTAGTTAGAACCTTTAAAATCCTGAAAAGAATTGCTGTCAAATCGATTCCAAAGTATAATATTTTATGTCAAATTTCTTCCCCCACTGACTTAAGCTATGATTAGACTATGACAAAAGCAGCACTTTTTTCTCTTCACCTTTCGCTGTTGTGGTCATCAGGGACCTTAAGAACTGAAAATTCCAGGTTGAGGGCACAAAACAGGTGCTGAATGGCGATGGAGGGAAAGCTTCAGATCTCTTCCAACATGCTCCTGCTAGTCATTAGCTGGGATTCAGGAAGAGGAGGTTCATTAAGGGGGAGTGGGAGAGTAGAAGAATCAGGAAATGGAAGGCTTCCATTTGTAAGCTTTTTGACACAGAGTATACTGTTACTACTATGATCATTTCACTAAGAGATAAAACTCAGCAAATAAGGTGGGGTTTTTTTTGGCCGTACGTTTGAGATTTAAAGGGTGGGTATTTTGGTGCAGTAGGCTAAGTTGCCACTTTTGACACTGGCATGCTGTATGAGCACAGGGTTCACATCCCAGTTGTTCATTTCCTATTCAGCTACCTGCTAATACACCTGGGAAGGCAGTTGAAGATGGCCCAAGTATGTGGGTCCCTGCCATCCATATGGGAGACCAAGATGGAGTCCCAGGCTCCTGGCTTCAGCCTAATCCATTGCTGATCATTTAGCCTCTTGAGGAGTGAATTCGTGGCTGGAAAACCACTCTCTTTCACTCACTCTCTTGTTCTGTCTCTCTGTAATGCAACCTTACAAATAAATAACTACTTCTTTTTAAAATGATATTTAAGTCTTCAGATCACAACAAAAACAAATTGCTACCAAATTTAATCCCTGATTCATTATTTTCAAATTTTGTCTTCTACATTTCCTTTTGCAAGAATATTGTACACACAGCAATAAACATGTTGATAATTAATAAAGACAAAATGTTATGTGATTTGATAAGAACGTGAAAAGTAGATTTGACAAGGACTAGAAAATTGGAAAACATGTACAAATCAAGTGGTTGGCATTAAGTACAATAGGGCCTAGCATGATACCCTGGTGGCTAAATCCTTGCTTTGCATGCATCAAGATCCCATGTGGGTGCAAGTTCATGTCCCAGCTGCTCCACTTTCCTCTCAGCTCCCTTCTTATGGCCTGGGAAAACAACAGAGGATGACCCAAAGTCAGAAGAGTCTCCTGGCTCCTGGCTCCTGGCATAGGACTGACTCAGCTTTGGCCACTGTGGCCACTTGGGGAGTGAAGCAGCAGGTGGAGGCTCTTCCTCTCAGTTTCACCTTCTCTCTGTATACCTGCCTTTCCAATATAAATAAATAAATCTTTAAGGATAAAAAAATATTCCTGACACTAATTACAATGTTAATAATGTCAAGTAACATTTAGTTAGAAGTTATTCGGAGCCAGGAACATTCCAAAAACATTATGCACGTGATCTTATTTAAACGTCTTAACAACTCTTATTAAGTAGGCACTACCTCTTCTCAAATGAAACAATGGAACACAAAATAGTTAAAATAACTCAAGGAGGAAGAGCCAGAATATTACAGAGAAGCACTCTAAATTTTGATCTAATGATCCAATTCCATCACCTGTCCCACAACAACATCTAAGTGACAGCTATTATTATTATTAACATGATTATTAAAGACACAAATCGCAGTCTTCCGCCACCTGCTAAGCACGTATTGGTTGCTATTTTGGGGTAATACTGAAGAGCCTAAGGAGCATTCTGCCTACACTTGTTAAGCCAGTCAGTCATCTACACATATAACTTCTGTATCCTATGTGTGAACCATAAATATCAACAGTCTAAGTTGTTTTTATTGTAAAGACTTATGCTTTGACCACAGTTTTTACCATTAGTTTCTTCTCTATGCATGCTGTCCTATTAAATCACCAGGTTTATCCTTCCCTTGCTTAAGAAATTACAATAGCATAAATACACACACACACCCACACACACACAGTACACGTGCCCACTCAATGAAAACCAGTGTGTTGGCCTCTGTAGAGACTCTTAACAGACTCATGACCTAAATGCTTATTTTTGTCTGCTTTTCAGTTTAGGAGCCACATGAAATTTTATTTGGGGAGGGAAAACGGTGAACTGTAAATTTTCGAATACGTTCTCATTAATTCTTCAGTATCAACATCAATAATAGTTTTGAGCATGTGTTGCACATTGAAGTTGTACACATCGTGCTGGAAGGTATGCATGCAGCTTAAATATATCTCAAAGGGAAAATAAATCTTAGAAGTCCGAAGTTAATCTCCATCTTCACAGAATTTAGGGATTCACGGTAGTTAGCTTTATTTGTGTATTTATTTATTTATTTTTCAGTGAATCCTCTACTCTTGGTTCAGGGAAAAAGGGTCACTCAAAGATTTACAGAGCAAGGAATGATAACACTTAATTTTTATGCCCTACTCAGAAGATAACTTGTCTCTCAAAAGGCCAATTCAGCCTCACAGCCAGATGGGCCAGAAAATTCTGGGAGAGCCTGGTCTCTCTGAGGAAACAGTTGTATGCTTTATGGCCAGGGAAATTTCCTCTGAACACCAACCACCACCACCCCCTCAATGCAAGCAAGCCAGATTGAAAGATAATGGCAAACTAGCCCTATTGTTGGTAGATAAAGGGGGAATTGGGGCTTCAAAGGTACCTGGGGAGATGCCTTTAGGCATAATCTTTAACTAGGACCCAAGATCTCCCTAGTAGGCCATCAAAGAGGGTAGCAAAAGTGAGAATGGATTTAGGGAAAGTGGAGCAAGTATAGTAACAATTGTAACTCTTTTTTTTCTCCCCCATAAGAAGCTTGAAAAACAAACCCAAAAAGCAATTAAGCAATTTTTCTCTAAACTGGGTCCCCCCAAAATGGGCTAATATCCATTTTAACAGGAGAGCCAAGCACAGTGAAGGGAGAATAAAAATAACAATATTTTTAAAAGCTGATAACATATTTACTGATTTGCCTGAAGGTCAGAGTTAATGGAGACTATTTGAAACTGGGAGAAATGTTTGATTCCAAACTTGAGACCCCTGTTTTTAAACAACTCTATCAAGAATTAAAAGAAGGGGCCCAGCATGTTAGCCTAATGGCTGAAGTCCTTGCCTTGGATCGCTGGGATCCTATATGGGTGCCAGTTTGTATCCAAGCTGCACTTCCCATCCAGCTCTCTGCTTGTGGCCTGGGAAAGCAGAGGAGGACAGCCCAAAGCCTTGGGACCCTGCACCCGTGTGGGAGACATGGAAGAGGCTCCTGGCTGCTGGCTTGGGATCAGCTCAGTCCCGGCTGTTGCGGCCACTTGAGGAGTGAACCAGCTCTCCTTCTCTCTGTAAATCTGACTTTCCAACAATAATAAATACATTAAAAAATTAGAAAAGGAAAAATCGATCAGGAACTGGGAGTACAATGAAATATGGAAATCAACAAGAGCTTGTGAATCAGCACACAGGGGTTTGCCCAAAGTTTATAAACCTGGAAAGGGCAGTAAGCTACAAAATGAGCCGTCAGCACTAACCATAATCCCAGTGACATCCTGCACAGAGAAATAAACTGCATCGCAGGCATCAGACAAATCTCAGAGGCTTCAGGGAGCTAAGGCACGTGCAGAACAGGTCTGACTGGCCCTTTCCCAGGCCTCTAAATCTTAAAAAGTGTTCTGTCTCATTCTGGCCACTTTCCCTCTCCTTGCTCTGCTTACAGTGGCTCAGTATGTGACAAGATCCTCGCCACATCAGGGTAGATCCTAATTCCTAGTACACAATAGGGACTAAATATTCATTGAAGAGAGCAATAGAGGAGAATACAAAGAAGAGGAGATATCAGAAAAACATTTGCTGAAGTTAGTCTTACGGTAAGAGTCAGATGGCCATCTGTAAGATAGGAGGAAGGCCAAGAGTGAAAAACAGAGAAAGAGGCAGGGTGAGTAAATATGTACGGCATGCCTATCCAGTATCAGAGACACAACTGATCTGAACATCAGCTGCATGAGGAAGGTGACAAGGGGTGGGACTGGAAGGGAGAAAGGAACAGCCTGAGGACATTGTGTTCTAGAAGTCCTTCATCTGCAGGGAGATGGCTATCTGAAAAGGGCTTGGAGAGGTAGAAGGGACTAAAACCACAACGGTCATGTCCGTTGTATGGAATCCAGATAAGGGGCAATAGAAAAAGCCCAAACTAGGCAGATAGCATGAGGCAGTGGGTTCATCCAAAGCATCATGTCCTGGATCTCTCACCTTGGATAAATCAATCAATTTCGTGTGATTAGATTACTTGTTCTCTCTATTTCACAGGTTAGTCTTGAGCAGCTAACAAAATATATAGCGCTTTATGAATTTGAAATGTGAGAAATTATTATAGTGGTGGAAGTGGGAAAAAAGATGGGGGGAGGTGACTGAGAAGCATGAGCCTTGTTATAGATTTAAAATCTACAAATTGGAGTCTTTTCTGACATGTTCCTTTTTTCTCATCTTGTACAAAACTTGATCAAATCCAGAGATGATTTTTGAATTGCCTTCAGGTTAAACACACCAGACGAATGTGACACAGAGACTTAAGCCTCCGCTTGGAATGCCCACATCAAACACTGGAGTACTGGTTGAGTCCCAGCTACTCTGCATCTGATCCAGCTCTTTGCTAGTGCAGCTGGGAGGCAGCAAACGATGATGAAGCACTTGAGTGGCTGCCGTCCATATACGTGATACAGACAGAGCTTCCGGCTCCTGACTTCCACCTGATCCAGTCCTGAATGTGTGGCCATCTGGGGAGTGCACAAACAGACTGAAGATTGGTCTCTCACTTTGTTTTCTTTCCCTCTGACACTTCCTGCCTTTGAAAATTTTTTTTTAATTAAAAAAAATAGAGGATACTTGAGGCAGGTGGATTGAAATTTAGCACCTACCTTGTACCTAGTATGTTTACATTCATATCTGTTCTGATTCACAGAAAAGCCACAAAAATAGCTCAGGAGAAAATTATCACTATTCTTTCCTACTTAAAAGAATATCAAGCCTCAGAAAGGGCAAATGAGCTGCCCTAGACTATGCAACTAGAAAGTACAATACAAATGTTTGATTTAGAGTCCTTTCTTAAACCCTGAGTGATAGCTATTGAGGTTAATTAACATTAGTAATCACTAAGATAGACAGGAAGAGCCAAGTGGTAAAACCCATCAGGGGCAGACTGAAGTCAGTTATTGATCATTTCTGATTTGTCTGACCATTGCAAGCACAAGGTTGAAGAGAGAAACCTAGTTGTATAAGCACAAGCATTTCAGTACCACAGAGTAAGTGCCCCCAGAGAATCATGGAAGCTTACTGGTTCTGTATTTTAGAGGATATATAATGGAAGTTTTGTGGGGACTGATATGTGAAGCAAGAAGGAGAAGGTTGAAATGGTGTAAAAAGCCACAATTTTAGGACTACCAGAGAGAGATATCAATTGTTTAAACTCATTTACAAAAAAGATCATGCTTAGCTCGCTCACTGCTGTGTCGTTATAACTACATGGATACATGTACATACTACGTGGATAACATGTAGCATTCTACATAGATAACAGTGGTTGCTCAGCAAATATATGTTTAATGAGCAAAATCAAATTAAGATAGAGAATCATAAGGAGGAACAATGAAGCGTAGTGTTATGGAAATCAAAGGAAGAAAGATTTCAGAATGGCTGGAAAATAACACGAAAGAAAAGACAGAGGTAGAACTGCAAAGAGCTCACTGGGTTTGGTCTTGAGTTAGACATTAATAGTTTGAAAAAGTAATTTTGGCATAAAGTTAGTCAAGGCCATAAGAATTTGAAGGGAAAGTGATTGAAGAATAGGCAATCACCAGGAGTTTGGCAGTATTGTAGTTGTGGGGGTTAGATTTACTTAGGTAAGGGAAGCTTTTTTTTTTTCAAAATTTGCTTATATGTTGAAATTAACTTTTATATTCCCTGTAGAAGGAAATAAAAAAAAAACCCTGGGAGAGGTAAATTAAAGAAGGTAAGAGAGTAGATAACTGCTTTTAGCTAATTTTCCTATCAGCATTTTCCCTTGGGCATGCTTAAGTAAGAGTTTCTATTTACATTCAGTTAGACACAAAACAACTAAAAGCCCTATGATCTGTCTCACTGGGATATGCAATGAGCTAAAAAACATTTGATAATTTAATATAGTTTACTGTTGCCTAAAATTTTTTTTAATGTGTGTATGTCTTCTCATCTGTGTGGCATAAAATCTATATTCCAAGGATGATTGTGAAAGGACGGAATTATTCATCTAATTCTGGCAAGCAAAGCCCAAAATATACTGATGATTAAGGTGCTAGTTTCATTTTTATCTTAATTATACCTAATTAATTAGCACAATAGCACATATTTTGGTTATGTGGTTTGTAAGGTTATAGAATACATGTATGCATTTACTTTATACTGTGTCTGAAATCTAAAAGATTATTGGTACTAATGGTCAACACTAATCGCCTTATCCTGAATAAAGTTTAGGAGGGAAAATTTCTTTACTGTAAAAATAAATTGCATATTTTGACTCACCGAAACCATGAGACAATAAATTGCTGTGATTTAAAAAAAATAAATAAATTGCATAAAGTAGGGGTTCTTTTATAAAATCACAAATTCTTTTTGTAATCTGGTGTAGTATATGGTATCATTTTTAGAAAAATATGCTCAAATATATACAATGAAATACATGGGGCTTTGAAGGAAACCAAATACACTGAAATGAAATCATCAAAATGAAAAACAGAATAAATTTGTAACATGGTAATATATCTGTGTCCTCAGCAAAATATTAAGCAATAATGCATATTACTTTCTCCACTCTTCAAATATATTTGTGGCTGACCTATCAGTAACATAAAATTATAATCATCTATAAATTATCTATGTAGTCAGTTATTGATTGACCCCGTGGCTTGCTTATATATCTGTGACATATCATCAATCATCTCAACATAATCTATGTCATATAAATATTTATGTATACAATATATCATAATTATTTACAATGGCTCAAATAGGCTATCCACTCACAGGCAAAGCAGATATTGTAATACTTTGTTGGCTTTTATAATGACAGTGAAAATCAATGGAAACGACCAACCTGTGCAAGTCAACATTTCTGTCAGCTCTTTTTTGAAAGTGTTTATGGGCAGCTTTATCCGTACTTTCTTGTAGAAAGGACAACAAACATGTGTTCTCCCCTCACCCTCCTGCCACCAAAATAAACTCCCCATTTAGTTTTCAGCTTTGAGTATACCTGCGTGTATTAGAGGATTTCCTGGAAGTGTGTGCAGAAAGGGGCAAAGAAGGTAAAAAGCATCAGGATTCTGACCACTTTGGGATATCTTTCACCTTCTAGATATGCTGATCCGTGATAAGATTTGTATCTTTCTATTGTCATTTCTAGCACAATGCAAATATGTCACATAAAAGCTTATCCTTAAACATCTTGTCTTTTGAGGGAGTGCAAACTCCATTCTGAGAGTGCAAACTCCTAAAATGTTAGAAATTATGTTTAAATACATTTTTGCATGCCATGACTACCCTAAGAAAGCTGCTTAGAAAGACAGGTGCTTACAAGCTAAAGACGATTATGGATATTCTGAAATCCTAGACTCTAATTCCTTCAAATACATTTGTATATATTTCACCTGATTGAAGATCATCACTCCATTAAAATAAATCTAATGGATATTCCACTTGTTAGTCCTGGATTTTGCTATTTGGCTTTCCAGTTCTTCATATAGATCTGCTTTATAAACACCTGAAGAGCTCAAGAGCACCAAAAGTGACTCTATCTTTATATACTTACCATTGTTCAGTTATTGCAATTTCATTCTCATTGTGAAAAAGACTTTCTCATAGTGAAACACAACACGGGTCCTGCCATCAATTTCTAATAGCTATTTTCATTAAAAGTGGTCATGTAAATTAAAGAGAATGTGAATGCTTCAAACCATCAGAGAACTGAAAAACAGTAGAAATAAGGCTGATGGTCTGACATTGAGAGTAGATGACACCCCATCCAGAGTTCAGTGCAGAATGTCGAAAGAGGAAAAAGAATCACCTTCTGAGAACTTGTCTTGTCTCCTTTCTCTTTGTTATAGCTCAAGAAAAATCACCTTACAATATAAAAGATACCATGTCGAAGTAAACACTGTTTCCAGATAAGGAAACAGCTCTAAACTTAAGTAAGTTTAAAACAAAAATGACCTCAGAGAAACCCAAATTTTATTTTAGTATTACCCAGTTAGCCACACTGACACAGCATATGACATTTTAAAAAGATTGAAGTAGAGTCTAAAACCCACATATCAAAGTAGTTCTTGATTTTGGAGACTCACCGCAGTGCTTGTAGGAATTCAAAGATTCACCATCAAGTAGCTACTGTATACTTTAAATGATAGAATTCAAAGTTTGGGAAGTTCTCAACTATCCTGAGTGAGCTGTACAGATTTCCCTAAAAGTACATTAAACATCGGCAGTAGTTATTCTGCTCGAGCATGACATTTCTCAAGTGGCAAGATTCCTGGACAATTTTTTTCACTAATCAAAGTCTGGCATTTTCAGTAAATGTGGTATTAAAAATAACACATAACTAAACTTGCGTAGTGGTGGAATCATGTGGAGAAGTGTGCAGAGCCATAGATCAAAATTTCTGCTTGAAGTGACTAGAATTTACTTGCATAAGAGCCGGCATTCTGAATTAAGGGGCACAAGCTTTCAAATTGAAGTTTTCTGCTATTATCCTCTCTTCATAAATCATTTCACTTTATTCTGTTATTTTCTGAAAGACAATGTAGTCAGGATAAAATGGCATTTTTTTTCCTAAATATATCAAGCAATTGTATCAGAATGACCTAACTAATGCTCTATAAAGATTGTTTAAAGATATATAAAATGTTTTTGAAGGCCAAACATTTTTAAATTATTGAAACTCACAAGGTGATTATTTGGAGTATATGGTCATTTGTTTTCTATATAGTGAATGACTGACAATCATTAATAGGTATTTTAAAACAGTAGTACTCAAAAGTTGAAGAACTTCATATTGGAGTTTAAGTGTTGACTAAAGTTTCTGCCACCCTAAGCGGCCAGTGTAACTGGAAACTACAGCAGTTTGGATTGCTCTGGTCACTCCATTGCTCATTGAACCTTTGTGAAATTATCCTTCTAATCCTATTGGAGGTTTCCTTACATTCTGGAACCTATTAAATTTTTCTTGTCCATATGTCTAAAGAAATTTCTTTGCTTGCACTCCTTGCATGGTTTGATAGATGATGATAGCTAAAAAGCCTGTGAAATGTGAACTTCGAGGATTAATTTTTTCTGTCCTACCTATTTTAACTTTTTGATGATGCAGAAAACAACAAAAGCAAAGGAATATCAAGCAGAAAATGAACATCATCTGGGGGTATCAGCTCAATCCACATGGGTAACAAATCCAGATGTTGTCATCACCTTGTAGTGTCAAGGGACTCAGGAGCAAATGCTTAAGTTTAATCCTCATACAATTTATTGCACTTCCAAGTCCCCCCCCTCCCCTTCTTGGGCTCTCTTCCCACTCTCAAAACTTGTGTACTAGTTTATGTTGTGGAAAGCAGGAAAAATTGCATTTCTTCTGCTTTGAAAATCTTTTGCAGAGTGAAGCACCAGATGTCAATGAAACTAAGTTGTCCATGAGGAGGCGCAGAAAGAAATGTGCGCATCATTAGTCTTCTATTTTTAATTGCCCAACCCATTATGAAGTTATGGACAGGGAGAGATGCCTAGATCCCAGGGGAATTAGCTTGACACCCTCCCCCCCCCCCCAATGTTATTTCTTTCCAGGAACACCATTAACTCCCATTAGAAAAGGAGAGTGGTGTGAACGCTGCTTTCTGGTGCAACTGTCTATAAGCACCTAACAGGAACACAAGAGATGGGCAATAAAGAAGAGGATCTGAGGAGGAGGAGGGGACGGGGCTGATGAAGGGGTGGGGAGGGCTGGGGGTGAGTGGGGAGGGCTGGTGGAGGCAGGGAGAGACTCACCGCTCTAGTTAGTTCCTGGGTCAGGCACAACGCAGCCAGGAGCAGGCACAACCTGAAACGGGAAGGAGGGTGAGTAATCTGGGCTTTCTGAGCTCCGGGATCCTGCGGGTGAGGGGAGCTGCAGCACCCCTTTTTGATGCCTGCTCCCAATTTCACTGCAATGACAGAAACCCCGAGTATTATTCCGGCCTGGCAAAGGAGCCCGAAGTAGAAAAGAGGAGGAGAGTTCAGGGCAGCAACAGCTCACCCAGGGTGCATGCTTTCGGCTCCTCCGGAGCTGGTCCCGGGAGACTGCTAAGCCGCTGTGTGGCTCTGGCTCATCGGGGTTCTGGCTGATGCTTGGCGGCTGCTTCCTTATTCAGGACAGCGTAGGGAGGGGCGAAGCGCCGGAGTTTGAGAAAAACTAAACTCCCGCTTCCAGATAAGAAGCGTCCCAAAGGGAAACACGCTCCGCAGTGCCCGCTACAACTTGCCGCACTCGGGAGATAGTTCCATGCACCAGGAAAGGAAGGAATGGAGGGGAAAGGGGCGGGGCTGCTTGGTGTCAATCACCCGCCACCCCCAACCTTGGACACCGGCTTGAGTGTCTCACTCTCACGCACCTCGAACCGCAAAAGTCTCAAGAGTCTCCACAGGTTCATGCACAGGCCCCCAGGAACCTATACACGGAGACTGAAGCGATATACACAGTGTCGATTTCCATATATCATTGCTAAATTACACATAAGCAGATTTAGCCATACTACTGCTACATAGATGAGCCCCAAAGTGTTAGTGCTCACATGTTGGAACACATATAGTTCTCATTCGAATTGATTATACACTAAGTTCTTGGGAAGGGGATGGAGTTTCTGGAGTTGTGAAATCTATTTGAAGCTCAGTAGAGCCTAAGGAGAAATGGTCCCACATGAAATAGTTCGAAACCCTAGAAAGACACTAAAGTGGTTTAACTTAGGGATTGTGATAACAGAAGTATTCTGAAGGATTCTTCAGCAAATTCCTTCAGTACTCAGTACTCTCCAAGAAGTCCACATGAAGTATTTCTTGTTTTTTTTTTTTTTAGTATTTATTTTCAAAAATCAGAATTATCAAAGTCATGTTTCAAGTTACTTTACTTGGGAAACACCAATTCAATTGCCACCAACCCCTTATAAATATCCTCGATTTTGTATGTATGTTAATTCTAAGGAAAGTTGAATCAAAATTAATTAACTTCTTCCCCTAAAATCTCTGAGACAAAATTACAATGGTATTCAATACCTTTTATGTTAGCTCAATATAGGAGGATAATATTATGACATTCAAAGTAGGTAAATAAAAAGATACGGTTACAGTGTAGTTATCATGTGACGTTATAATTAGTGGTACCTCTGAATGCTCTCAAAGTTTATATGCAACATAGCATGCATAAAGCAGTCATAATTTGTTAAGGTTCTTACTTCTTCATTTATATAAGCGGATGTCTAATATCTACAATTTCTAGAATGTTCACGGATTCTGCTTTTATGTAGAAACATTGCCCTTCAAGGAGTTGGAAGGCAAAGACCAGCAGCCCAAAGAACAGAGATCAAAATTTGTTTCTAATGATTAACAATAAGAAGCACAGTCCCTTAGAGATCCATCCGCTGGAAAAAAATAGTCCCTGCTCAGGTCTATTTGTATTTGGGTCGGTGGCTCACATTAATAAGAGTGGGACAGGGCTGGAAAGTGAAGTCTCAAGGGAAGGTGCAAAAAAAAAAAAAAAAAAAAAAACAAAACAAAAAAGGAAAGCTTCCTGCTTGTGACTCCTGCTGCTCAGTCAACTGGTTTGGAAGTTTCCCTCCCCCAAATAACTGAGCGTCACTCCCTCGCAGGTTGCTGGTGGAGTCCAAAGCTGTGGCGGAGTGATACTCAAATTCCCCTGTGCTGATGGGGAGGGGGCGGTGCGGGGGGAAGAGAGGAAGGAAAGTAGATCTATGAGACTTGAGTGAGGAAAAAGTTTGCAAGTCTCCACAGAAGGCAAAAGTGCTCCCCAGAGACCGGCTTTAGGAAGGGGAGGGGAAAAGAAAAGATAGCTATTTTTTTTTTCCCTCCTCTACTCTTAAAAAGCTTCTTTTTCTTCACCAAAGCCGACCGGCCCAATTGGGACACCCTCGCTGTCTCTCACCGGCTCTGGCTCTCTCCCAGTAAACCCTTGAAGATTATGTCAGTTGATCAGAGTCAGTCGGGGATTTCGTGTGGGTGCTGAAGGAACTGCGGGAGCCGGAGAAGAATGCAACTGCGTGGAGTCTGCTTGGCTGCCGGCTTGTTCTTACTGGCCCTGAGTCTATGGGAGCAGCCTGCAGAGGCTGCGGTAAGTTCTCACCCTCCAATCCCTCCCGCCCCCCCATCACCTCACTCTCACACTGCATTCACAGCTTGTCCCTTTAACTTTACTTTCTCTTCGGCCTTGGGGATTCAGATTTGCTCTCACTTGTTTGGGAAAGAAACCGGCTGGTAACTCTACCCTTCTGAAGTTCAGGGGAGAGTTTTGAGTGTTTAAAAATAGGGCTGCTTGTTGCACTGCAGCTCCTTCTTCTAGGGGTAGGAGCGCAACCGGGGTGGGGAATGACTGTTAATGGATCACTAGGCTCTGGTGGAAGATTTAAAATTTCCCCTGTGTTCCCTCGCCTACGGCTAACCTTTCACGACTTGTTCTCAGCCCACGCATTCTTGAAGCTTTGCCTATAGCTTAATATTTATTCTAGTTCTTCTAAAATGCAGCAAGCTCTCTTGCTCTGTCCTAAAGCAACGTGCACCTACCCCAGCCTGAGGTCAGGAAAGCCTGTTTTCCCCTGCTGACATCTTTGTTGCAAATACTATGGTGTCATACCCAGTAGAGTGGGGCAAAGACACAGGGCCTCAGGCTTCAGGTCTTTTTGTGTCTTTTTTGTTTGTTTGTTTTAAAGTTGTGAGTTTTTGCTAACTTTTTAAAATTTTCATTCAACAAGGTATCTGAAAAACTTGAGAATTTTGCCCATTAACTAACTGAAAGAAAATATTTCTCTTGTTTAAAGGAAAATGAGCTTTCTGGAGTAGAGTGGGTGTGGGTATGAACGTGAAAAAGAGCAAAAAAGTTCCAGCCAGATTTAGGAATATAGAATTAAGATCTTGGAATATCTCCTAGAAGGGTGTCTAGGTAATTTTATCCACTGCCCAAGGAATGAATGGCTGTGTCAGAGAAAAAGGTTCTCCAGGCTGAAACCCATCATCTTTAATTTCACATAACCTCTAAAACATTAAACGTATTACAAATTATTTAAAAGTTCTGTTTGGTCATAATAGATAGTTTTTTAAAAAAAACCTGTAATGTGTGATCATTAAGCCTTGTCATAGTTGAGTGATTATTATTTGTGTGTGTGTGTGTGTGTTATGGCTTATTTGGGTCCACTTTTTGAGTTACTTGTCTAGTTTCTCTATTGCACTCAGCATGCCTTGCATCATGTTGACCTCTTTCCCCTTCAGAAAGTGTGTGCTTAAGGTATGCAAGCTTTCATCTTACTCTAAGCACAAGCTAATTGGGATTGCAAATCTGCTACAGAATCATGTTAGAAATATTTTAAGTTAGGACTGTCATCATTTTTCTCCATAAAAGTAGATAACTGATTCAAAATTGCTTTTTTTTCAATGCACAAAATCTTTCTGGACAAAGTTATGTGGGGTTTACAGACCTTTGAAATAAAGTACAATTCTGTTGTTGGAAGCAGTTCACTTTAAAGTATCTCCCTGGTGCCTGCGGCCTATGGCATTTGCCCCAGGGGCAAATATTTTTATGGAGCTCTGATTAAATATTTATCTTCTTTTTCTTTTGATATTGCTATTCAGAAATGAATGCCAGATGCTAATTATACAGCAATGTATCTCAACAGTATACATCAATTTAGATTCAAATGAAATTTCTCTTTGTGATTGACACAAGTTGGGAGCAAACTTGTGCTTTTGAATTCTTAAAGTAACAACTGGGCCTCGTGAAGCAATCATTTCTCCCTTTCTGTTGCGTCGAAATTTTACAAGAACATTTTATATAGCTTTCCTATCATTAGGATGTCATGCCTCTGTTCAGCTAGGGCTTTGCTTTTTCTGCTTCACACATCAATGTTCTAGGTAGGCGAATGTTTCAATCACCTCAAAAATATGAATGGTATCTGCTTAACACAGTAGCAATGACCTTCACAGTAAGGTTGCGTGGTGGGATATAGTCTCTCTGATATAAGACAAATGTCATGCAAAATACAAAACCAATAGAAATATAGATAAAAAAAAGTATATACATACATTCTCATAGGTAAACTGTGTAATGGAGACTAATACACAGGGAAGTGAAGATACACTACAGTATGCACCTCTGCTCCCTAATGAAACTGTTAAATATACCTTGACAATTTGATACTGGATTTTCTGCCATTGCCTATGCCTACAGGCACATGATATACTTGAATGGCAGAATGTTAAGCTTGTAACGGTTACTAAAGGCCTATACTACTATAATAATCTAGAGGGAAATAGTGTGAGGGGAAAACGGGGAGGAAGGAAGAGGAGGGACAAGGTGGAATCCCTATACCTACGGAATTTGAGTCTTAATTGTGTCATTGGCAAAAGTGTGAGAGTACCTGTCTCACAGATTACTTAAATCATCAAATTAAAAAATGGATAAGGCATTTTGAATACACATGGCAAATGCTTGGCAAATTTCATATTTTATTATTGTTATAACCTGTTAATGAATTTCCATTTCTTACCATATTATCTCCTAAGTATTCTAATTTTAGAGGCCTAATGTGGTCTTTCCCCTTATCTGATCTTAGATTTCAGTGTGTTTCACAATATATCCATTGCATTCTAGTCTAGGTGAATTTACCTGAAATCTTTTGAGCTTTATGTTTGTATTATGTCCCTATATTTTATTGGAGTCTTACAGATCCAAGCCCATGCCCAATTCCATTAATTCATTAAATCCTTGTTCAACAATTACTCAAGGATTATATTTATCTTCTGTTTCTAGCCTCATGGAGGTACAATGGAGGTATACTGTCCACAAAATCATTTTGTGCCAGATACAACAGATAAAATGGAACAAGGTCTGTTTTTATGGACTTTTATGGCAATGCAAATGTTCCCATGAGTCTTTCCTTCGCTATCACATCAGTTGCTGAGTGTATCCATCTTCCAAATTTTGTAACATGCATCCTCCCGAGTTGAGTATCGACATGTATTTGTTCTCACACGCATTTTGTTTCAAGGGTTTTATCTGTTTTTCTTTTTAGATTATAGACTAGGCAATAATCGTTTCTTTGTTCATTTATTCAACCAGTTTACGTTTTATTTTATTTTAACTGGTAATAAAATAATACATGTTCAACGTTGGAAACTTAGAAAATATAGAAACACATATGGGAGAAAACAAGAATGTCCATAACTGTAAATACCCTAGAAATAATTCCTCATTGCTTTGCTGCTTTTCCTTCTTTTAAATACACTTGTTAAAAATGGTTTGAAGTAAACAGTAAGCTAAATTATTCTACATATAGTTTTATATTTTAATATTTTTTCATTTATTACGCATTTTGCCATATAACTATTTTTTGTTTTAAAAGTTTATTTGAAAATTTTGTGTACTGTTTGTATTTATATACACCACAATTTATCACTTCAATTTGTATAATGTGTTTTAAGATGTCAAGACTTTTAGTCATTGGAAGAAGTAGTTTCACTTCCTTTTGAACTTTTAAAAAAATATTCTATCATCATTGCCTCCTTCCTGGGAGAGCTGTTGAGCTAATGTGCATCAGTATTTTTTAAGTCTTTGATACATGCAGTAGACTCTGATATTTACAGAAGCTATATCAACAGATAAATTATGATACTTTTTTAGTCATAATTATATTATAACCTGTTATGTATATAACTCAATTTCCATACATTTGTATGCAAAGAATCCGATGCCCAGGTTCACACAATTAACCAGTGATTTGGCTCAGCTTTCAAAGCAGTTGAGCCCAAACCTGCTCAAAAATTTTGCCTCAGTTCCTGTTTCATATATGATAGATAACAGGAAAATAAAGTCATGTCGAAAAGTTAAATAATTCTTGCTGGTCTTTGTATGACCTCTTTCTGTAACTGCTTGCTTGATGTGGTTCTAATGTTAGGTTCATTACTGCTCTGTGTTTCCTAACTTTTTACAATAACTGCCTAGGCTATGCATTCTCAAAATCCGAATTTGAAGTTATGAACCATGCATCTCTCTCCTTTTTCCCCTGGATTGAAAGTGAGGCTTGCCTTCCATGAATGCCTCTACTGCTGAGCTCTTCCTACCTGTAACAAAGGTCTAATTTACAAATCCACTGAAACTTCCCCCCAGGAAAGTTTTGTGAATATACCTGAGATGGGAGTGCTTTATCTCCTTCATTTCCACCCCTTCACTAGCCCCTACACTGTAATTGCCTATCAGACCTATGCTTAAGTGACTGTGTTTGTGTCTAGTACCGTGTGTCCCTCACTTTCATCTCTCCTTTAGTGATACTTTAGAAACTTTGTTCTGTTAATTGCTGATTCCTTTCTTCTTGCATATCCTTGCCAAATTACTTCCCTGCCTCTTTGTCAGTGCTGCAGCTTGAGAAGTTCAAATGTATTCCCCTGCAAAATCATGAACTGTTATACATTATGGCTCTTCCAGGTGGCATTTGAATAGCTGAACTTTAAGCTTCTAAATGATAGGGATCTGCTCTTGCCAAATTGCTTTCTAGAATGGTTTTACTGATTATCATTCTATCAGTAGTATAGATGAATACCTATGAGATAGTCTTAATAATGTTTTTCCTATGTGATAACAGTAACTATGGAATTGACACTCAATAGATTGCCAGTTGGTTGCTTGATTTGTTCTTATCCTCTAATGATTTCCTTTTTCAAATGCAGTGATTACATCACCTGACCCCTTTCTGACACTGGTAATGAAGAAACTGCAGTAGTTTTGGAGCAGATATTCTTTCTAATTAAAATTATAAATGAGCCACCTAGCTACTTGGTTAAATCTTTTTTGTAAAAATTTTTTTTGAATATTGGTAATACTTGAGGTTTTTGAAGAGGAATCTTTAATGTGATATCTAACACACAGGTTCCTTTCATCTGAACAAACCAGGTTCTCATTTTATGCATCAATACTTAAGTTTATTTACCTTCATGATCTCTCCACATCCAACTGCCCTTTGTTGCTTTAACAGCTTCTGCTGGTCTTTACTCAAAAGGGTAGTAGTGTGTGATGGCACTTGCTGCTCTGTTGAAATGTGAACTTTGAATCCTTTGTTATTTGATAATTAGAGGCCATCAGAGACACAGATCATGAACGAAATGGGTTTTCCTAAATTTAATTTTTAACCTTTACATTTGTTATACTGAAACCTACTTATTAACTTATAGAGAAAGCAAAGCACCACTTATGAGCAAGTTCTAGTCTAGCTTTTGATCATAGCTGATAAAATAGGACACTGAGATTCTAAGGCATTTGTATCATTTTGTAGTTCAATCAACAATAGGAGAATTGATTGATTTGCTTCCAGGTTTTCTTGTAATTCTGGGACATTAATGGAATAACAACAAAGTTCTGGAAGATTTTTTTTTTTAATTGGGGTAGGATGTTCTTATGAGAAGAATACTACTGAAAAGTTGTCTAGTGATTTCTGTATTGACAGGACTTTCAGGACCTTGCCTCCTTTGGCGAACTTCTAGTTTGTCTATAATCTCACAATCCAATTTATGTACTGAAGTGTTTCTCCATGACAAATAGAAGCATACCGGCATTTGTTTTTATCAGTTAGTTTGCTTTCTGTTGCAAGTGGTAGGGACACTAATTGGACAAACAATAAAGAACTTTTGTTATTTCACATAACTATAAGTTTGCAGCAAGTAGAATGTCTCCATGGTTAATTAATTTAACCAAATAGTGATACCACTAGGCACAGGTTCTTTCCATTTCTCTGTTCTGTGATTTTCTATCAAGTTACCCTATCAGCGTGGTGTCCTTCATATATACAAAACCGCTCTGTACTCCCAGAGGTCACATGCAGATCCCACAATATTCAGTGAAAAAAGAGTATAAACTGTTCCTGTGTATTCATTTTTTTCCCCAACACATGTATCTATTTGAAAGACAGTGCAGAGTAAGAAAATGTTCCATGTACTGGTTCATTTCCCCAAATGGTTGCAATAGTATTTGGGTCTCTTCAATTGATCCCAGGGTCCCAAGTACTTAAGGCATCATCTGCTTCTTCCCCAGACAAATTCCGGGGGGGCTGAACTGGAAGTTAAACAGCCAAGACTTGAATAGGAGTGCCAACATGGAATGCCATTGGAAGTAGTGGCTTACTGTGCTATACCACAATGCCAAACACATGTGTACTCTTTTAATCAGCTATGAAAACTTTATTAGGAGTCCCATAATAAAGAAAAGAAAGCAAACAGCCCTTTGAACCATTGGTTAGAATTATGTATGCTTATAACGGTACAATGGCAAGTAGAATATGACCATAAAAGAAGAGTTACACCAGTCATTTACATAACCCTTTCCTGCCAAAGTGCATCACTTCCCTTAAAATTTAGAGGGTGGGAAAATCTGAATGAAATAAAGAAGGTTTCCTCTGGGATAGAGTGAGGGGAGAAGAAACAGTCCCTGTTTTACAACTTTATGAGTATCCTCAGGATCAGTTGATCACAAGACTTATAAGACATATGTGTATTTGTTAAATACAAGATGTATCATCTGCAAAACTAAATGTTATGGAGTTGAACAGGTGAATAATGTTACCTGTACAATTACACATTAAGCTGAAGGGGCATTCATAATTATTTGTGTCATTGTGGTTTGTAAACCCTTGGGGGATATTTTAACAGTGATACTGTCCAGATATATTGGAGATATTGTAACAAAATACATTAGACTAGTTGTATTGTGAGTAACAGAAATTTATTTTTTTGTAATTCTAGAGGAAAATGGGTGAGACCATTGTTTTTGCATTCTCATTTTTCACTACTGTATTTGATGGTAGGGGAGAAATAAGGGGAGAAGCCACACTCAGCATCCCAACCACCCCCTGAGAGATGTGTGGCATGCTCTGAGGGTCCTGCTCAAGTAGTTTAGATAGTTCAACAGTTCTGTATTGCTACCAATCTTGCTACTCCTCTCACGTTGCAATCTCTCCAGAGTCCACTGGCTGACACAGTCTACCTTAGAGTTTGTATTTGCCCAGATATTCACTGCCAACTCCTGGCTGGGTAGTTGATTGATTTGTTCTGCCGTCCATCAGGGTGCCAGGTGTCCTTTGCAGGCTCCTATGTCCTGCCAAATCCTCCATTTGCATATGGACATACTGTCCACTGAGGAGGCCCAGCTCTGAAGCATGTATTCCACACTCAGACCATGGGAACGTGCAATTTTCTCCATGTTTGGAGTTTCGATCCAGTGGTTCAGTTGAGAAGATTCCCAAAGACACCTAATCTGAGGTGATCCCAGGTTTGGTTCTTGTGTGTGCATGTCAATATAGCGTCCGGCCCATTCTGTCTCCCAAATCTACCTCTACGCGCACTGATAGTTGCCATTGCTGGGACAATTCCACCTCTAGTCCTATCTTCTACGCAAACTAATGGGTGTTGCAGTCCAGCCTGATCCTGCTAACTGCACATTTGGCCCTCACACAAATCAGTGGGAGTTGTAGCCTAGCTGGAGTGACCTGCGACAACCCCACCAGTCTTGTTCCTTGCCCTGATTTCTGTGCCTGCCAGCATATACGGCAGACTGGTCCAGTCTGTCCCACATCTCATTCTGCTCTCGTACATGTCAATTGGCATTAAAGTCTAGATCACGTAGCCAGCCTCACTTACCAGTCCACACTGGTAAGCCATGCCTACCCCTAGTCCTAGTTTCAATGCTCACCAGTGATAGTTACATCCCGTTAGAGAGGTGCCCGTTATTTTCCTTATGGACTCTCTCCTACTCATGGATCTTGCATTCTCCAGGTGGTTCTGCAGTTTAGCTTGACAGAGTTTGTGCCCTGAGGCACCATCTGCTAGTTGATGCTATGACAAAGCCCAACCAAACCACACCCACTCTGGCATATGCATGTATCAGTAGGCAGGCTGCCCAGCCTGGCTTTCCCTGAATCCAGCTTGTATGCAGGCCAACAGGTGTTGTAGCCCTGTCCGGCCTGGTCTGCCCCCAATTCCAGTTCTTATACTAAGGGCTAGGAATAGTGTCCCAGCAGGGTGGTACCCCACAAGTCCCCAGCAAGTTCAACTGCTCTCCCCCAGGTCTCATGTGTGCTGATTGGGCGTTATAGCCCAGTCTGGCATGTCCTGTCTCACCTTGGCATTTGCCAGTGGGTGCTATAGCCTGATTTGACCTGGCCTGCCCTTAATTCCAGCTCATGTTGGTGGGAACTATAGCCTAGCCAGCCTAGCCAACCTTCAGTCCCAACCCTCATATGAAATATTTGGCATTGCAGCCTGACCTGGCATGACCCCCACACCATTCTGGTCCTCACATTTACCAGCGGGTGATATAAACTGGCCCAGCCTGGTTCACCCCAGATCTGAGCCAAAGGTAGGTCCATGGGTGCCATAACCTGGCCTGGTCTGGGCTGCTCCCTTTCTTGGTTCTTGCGCTTACCTGCAGGGACTGTGTCCCAACAGAAGAGTTCCCTAGGCTCCTTCATCAGAACCTTTCCCAGTGCCAGGTCTCGCGTACACCGGTGAGTCCATGGGCCAGCCCTACTGAATCTACTTCTAGTCCTAGTAGGATCCATGGCCTTTCCTGATTGGCCCTCTGTCTTTCCGATTCTTACTGTTGGGTGCTACAGCCCAGCCATGCCTAGTCCACACCCAGACACAGCTTACGCATGGCTCCACAGGGGCAGAGACCTGGCCCAGTTAGTCCTATACCTTACCCTGTTCTCACGAACACCAGTGGATGCTAGAGTCTAGCAGTCTGGCATACCCCAGTCCCAGTCCACACTATGCCAAGGGATACTGCGGCAATGTCCAAATCAGACCGCATCCCCTACGCCACCCCTGTGCTCACTAGTGGGAACCACAACCCAGCCACGGTGTCCCTTTAGGTCTCCAACCAAGCCTGTTCCCAGCCACAGATCTTGTGCATGCCAGTGGTTGATCTGACCCAGCTTGGCATAGCCCCTCACCTGTCTTGGCCTTTGCCATGGGATGCTGCAGCCTGTCCTGTCCTGGCCGGCCCCCAGTCCCAACTCTTGTTGGCTGGTGCTAAAACCTGGCCGTTTTAAATTCATGACTAACTTCATAATTTAAAATTCATGATTATTGTACACTTGTCCATTAATTAGGTCTTCTTTAAGAACCTTCATCAGAGAGATCCAGCACATCATTTGTTAAATTTTTTCCTCTGCAGTTAATTATTTCTACTGGAAGTACTATAATTTGAAAAAATTATTTTAGATTGTCTTCAGCTAAGATATAGAAATAAATGTTCTTATATATTGATCTTTTTATCTTAAAATATGACTTTTCTTATGCAACAATTTATAAATGATATAATGTATTGGCTTTATATGAAGTTCCATGGTTTTAACAAATGTGTATAACAGTGTAAGTGCAGTCTCTAACTGAAATATAGAACACCATTACTGAATTTATTAATTAGTCTAATAGTTGTGCCAGTGACATTGGATTTTCCATGTATACATTCAGATAAAACAGAGCTATCCTTTTTAGCATTTCCAATGTTTTCTTTTTCACATTTTATCTATTATTTTTGAAGTAATGCTTTAAAAGATTTATTTATTTGTTTGGATGGCAGAATTACAGAGAGAGGGAGACATAGAGAAACTTGCCCTCTGTTGGTTCACTTTCCAAATAACTGCAATGTCCGTCAATCTGAAACGAGGAGCCAAAAACTTCTTATAGGTCTGCCATGTTGGTTCAGGGGCACAAACGTTTGGATCATTCTCTACTGTTCACCTGGATACATTAGCAGAGGAGCTGAGTCAGAAGTGGAACAGCTGGGACTTGAACCCCTGTCCGTATGGGATATAGGATTTGCAATTGGCTGCTTTACCTGCTTGGCCACAGGGTACCCCCCTCCTTTTTTTTCTGTTGACTTCTTTATTGCACTGGCTACCACTTCAGGTTCAAATTTAATACGTATGGTAAGGGATGATCTCTATTTTTTGTTCTCTGTCTTTTGAAGAAGAGATTTAGCATTTCAATATAATGTTAGATGTAAATTTTCTATAGTTACACATTGCATATTGAGGAATTCTATTTTAATTACTATACATGGATTTTTAAAAAGATTTATTTGAATAGCAGAGTTACACAGAGAAACAGGAAGAGATGGAAAAGGAGACCTTCCATTCTCAAGTTCCCTTTTCAAATGGCCAAAATAACTAGAATTGGGCTGGTCCAAAGCGAGGCACTTTTTAGGCAGTCCCTCAGAAGAACACAGGAGCCCAACACTCGGGACACATTCTGCTGCTTTCCCAGGTACATTAGCAAGGACCTGGATCAGAGTAGAACAGCCAGGACACTAACCAGTGCCCATATGGGATTCAGCACTGCAGATGGCAACTTTACTAACCATGACACACAGCACCAGCCCTGTTTTTTTTTTAAATAATTATTTATGTGTATTTATCAAGGACTACTGAATTTTATTTAAACAGTCATATTATCAGGGACTCAACCGAGATACTAGGTGTCTTATGAGCTGATGAAGACAATAGTAAAGGGAAAGCAACAGTGAAGCCTTTAATCACTTTATGATTATATAAACAAGAGGCTAAGCCACAGGAAGTCCCCCAGCCCAGTTTCATTTTTCTGCATGATAGGATGGACCTACACAAGCCTGAAAGTGTGGGTCCCTTCTCTGGTAAGAAACTCCAAACTGTGCTTCTCAGAGGGGAAGAGGGAAAAGAATGGGAATGGAAAAGTACCTGCTACTGAGTCAGAGTGGAAACAGTATTTTTAAGTTTTTTCCCCTCACTTCCTCTGTTGTGAACATTTGAAAAAAAGTTCTGTAAACACACACGTTTATTTTTCTTTGGTAAATAACAAGGGATGGGGTTGTCATGTTGTATCTTAGTCTATTTTTAACTATGCAAGAAATTGCCAAGCTCTTTTCCACAGTGATCTTATATTCCACCCATGCATGAAAGTCGTAATTATTCCTCATTTACTCATCCTCATCTTTTACTGTTGTGAATCTTTTAAATATTTATTTGTTTTACGGGAGAGAGAGAAAGAGAGAGAGGGAGGGAAAAGGAGAGGGAAAGAGGAAGAGATCTTCAGTCCATTATTCTAGTCCTCAAATGTCTACAACAGGTAAGTCTGTTCCAGGCCAAAGCCAGGAGCCAGAAACACCACCTGGATCTCCCACACCGGTAGCAAGGACACAACCATTTGGAATGTCTTCTGCTGCTTCTCCAGAAGAATTCACAGGAACCTGGATGTGAAGCAGAGCATCTGGGGCTCTGGCATTTTATCTGGATACTCCTGTCTCCTGGAGTAGATTAACTTGTTGCACAGCTGATTTAACCATTTTGTCATCTTAGGTGTTGGAATTCGATGATAGTTTTCTTATAGTCTCCTTTACTTTATATATTATAAAATTAATTAAAATTCATTATTGGTGTACTGGTCTCAGAGTCCAATCTTATCATAAATATTCAGAAAACCTGCATCATCTTCAAATGCTTTCTGATTCTCTTCTTTTGTCAGTAATCCCGACCTACTTGCAGTTTCTGACAACTAATTGCTCATCTCTTTTCTGTTCCTGTAATTTTACTTTTCATAAATTTTATACAGGTTAAGTTTTCCTGATTTAATGGTAACCAGGTTTTATATATTATGGATATAACATCTTAAATCTGCCTTATATTGATATGTTTTCTCATTTGGTGACATTTTACAGTATGATTTATCATATTTTAATGTTTTGGCATTCTGTGTATTTTGTGAGAAATCTCTGGAGGCTAGCATTTTAGCATAATGAGTTAAGCCACTGCCTGCCACATTGAGTTGAGTTCACACCATGCCAAGGGACACTGATTTGAGTCCTGACTGCTCCACTGCTGATTTAGCTCTCTGCTTATGGCCTGGAAACGCAGCAGAGGATGGTCCAAGTGGTACAACTCTTGAACCCATGTGGGAGACCTGGGAGAAGTGCTTGACTCCTGCTTTCCGACCAGCATGACTAAGGCAGTTGTGGCCATTTGTGGAGGGAATCAGTGGATGAAAGATCCCTCTGTCTCTGAAACTTTGTCCTTCAAATAAATAAGGTAAATGTTTAAATTTAAAAAAGAAATATTTGACTACTTCATTGTCACCATGTTTGCTTGAAAATATTAATTTCTTATCAATGCAGTTGTATTCTGTATGGTATTTGGTAAGGATACTGGTTAATTTTCATCCATGATTCAAATAAATCCAGAACCAAACATTGCAAAGGTTCCCTGTGGATGGCACGATGGTTCAACTGGCTAATCTTCCTACAAACACTGTCTGTTCCGCTTCCCATTCAGCTACCTGCTTATGGCCTGGGAAGGTAGCAGTGGATGGCCCAAGTCCTTGGGTTCCTTTGCCTGCATAGTAGATGTGGAAGAAGCTCTCAGCTCCTGGCTTTGAATAGGTTCATCTATAGCTGTTGCAACCATTTAAGAGGTGGCCTAGTGGATGGAAGGTCTTTCTGTCACTCCTTTTCTCTGTAAATTTGCCTGTTCAATAAAAGTAAATAACTCTTCAAAGAAAGTTACCCTTCCTGAATGAATTACTTTGGTATCCTTATTCAAAATAAATTGACGATGCATCATGTGTATGTCTCTTTTAAGTATATTTTAGTGATCTATTACACTGCCCTCATTACTACTGTACACTCCCCAAGTGCTTATAAAGACTGGGACTGAGTCCTGTTGAAGCTGGGAGTTCGAAACTCCATCCAGGTATTCCATGTGGATAGCAGGGTCCCAAGACATTGGGCCATCTTGCACTACTTTCCATGACATATTAGCACAGAGATGGATTGAAAATGGGATCACAAGGACTTTAACTGGCACTCATATCCAATGCCCATGTCATAGGCAGTGCATTAACTTGTTGCCCTGTAACACTGATCCCATTGCTAGTATTTTATGATAAGGCTTGAAATCAAGTTGTGTATGTGCTATAACTTTTTTTCCCCAAATTTTTACTGTTTGGATTTCGTGTTGGAATTTGTTTAGTTTTTATTCAAGATTTATTTTTATTATTTTTTTTTTATTGGAAAGGCGGATATACAGAGAGGAGAGACAGAGGGGAAGATCTTCTGTCCAAGGATTCACTCCCCAAGTCAGCGCAACGGCCGATACTATGCCAATCCGAAGCCAGGAGCCTCTTCCAGGTCTCCCACGCGGGTGCAGGGTCCCAAAGCCTTGGGCCGTCCTCGACTGCTTTCCCAGGCCACAAGCAGGGAACTGGAAGGGAAGCGGGGCTGCTGGGATAGAACCAGCGCCCATATGGGATCCCGGGCGTGCAAGGCGAGGACCTTAACCACTGCGTCATCGCACCGGGCCCGGAATTTGTTTAGTTTTTGAGAAAATTGACATGTTAATCAGTATAGCATTCAGTATTCTGATAAATGAACATGATATTTGTTTCCATTTTAAAGGTCCCATTTTTTCTTAACAATGTTTTATAGTTTTTAGATTGTGGGTCTTAAGTGTACCCTTTTCAATTTATTTTATAAGTTCATAAGGTATTATAAGTGCCGTTTATTTTATTTTATCCTCATTTGTTTGTTGTCAGTATATAAAAAACAATTTTTATATTGACCTGTGTACAGTGGTCATGCTAAATTAGTTATTTCTGGGAGGTTTTAAATGGATTCCTTAGAATTATCTGCATACATGTTTGTGACATCTGTGAGTTCAGATTTACTTCTTATCTTCTAGGCTGTACTTTTTTCTTTTCTATTAGACTTGCTAATGCTGTCAAAACAAAGTTTAAAATAAGTATTGAGGCCACAGTCCCTTCAATGTTTGCAAACATTTGTTTCACATATATTTTCTGGTTTTTCATGATGATTCCAATATAGCCTAGTTTCAGATTGTTGTTGATATTTATGAATATTGATACTGTGAATAGTTTAGAAACTTTTAAGTCTTAGACTTTCTTTGGAATAATATTTTAAAATACTTTTCCATCTATAATATGTATATGTGCAATTACAGTTTTAGATGTACTTCAAGAGCAAATGAAATAACATCCCTGGCAGACTGCTCTTTATTAGGTTAATGAAAAATAAAATTTTAAAAAGATCTATTTATTTTTATTGGAAAGGCAGATTTGTGGAGAGAAGGAGAGACAGAAACATCTTCCGTCCACTGACTCACTATCTAAACAGCTACAAAAGCCAAAGCTAAGCTGATCTGGAGCCAGGAGCCAAGGGCTAAGAACCAGGGCATCTTCCAGGTTTTTCATACAGGTTCAGGGTCTCAAGGCTTTGGCCCATCCACTGCCATTTTCCCAGCCCACTAGGAAGGTGCCAATGAGTATATAGGAAGAGTAGCAGCCGGGACATAAAATGGTGCCCCTATGGAATCCCAGTGTTTGGAAGTGGAGGATCAGCCAACTGAGTTGCTGTGCCTGGCACAAAAAATAAAGTTTAATAATTCATTTTCTCATGCCCAGAATATGATTTTTATTATAGAATAAAAGTAATTCTCATCTTTCATGTGAAGTTTAAAGAAACAAGACTGATCATTACCGTAGGATTTCTTTTTAAAAATTTTTTCTAAGGCCTTAATTTTGTTTATTTTACTGTCACATTTCTTCTTGATAATGCTGTTGAAAACAAGAGACTAAGCTATGTATGAGTCTTGTATTTGGTCACTGATAAAATATTTTAGGAAAAACGCAATTAAGTTAATTTTTTATAGGAAAAAGAATGTCCCTGGCTTTCCTTAGTTTTGACCTAACTTTGTAACGTAATGCTTGAAAAATGACCCTGCAGGATGTGGCTCGCATTAACATTTTTAGTTAATTTCTTTTTGTGAAATTTTCTGAAATGTGAAAAATTGATTGGAACTTCACTATTCCTGAGTAGTTTCCCTGGCTGGCTGTAAACAAGCTAGTTTGCTGTGGCTCTAAGTTGATATTTATTTTCATTACTTTGCCTCAAAATAAAAGGGTCAATTTTTTTTTTCATATTATGGTTTTTAAAATTAAAATGTGTATCTTCCTTAGATATGGGTATTTTGACAATTTCCATTAGTGACTAAATTCATCTTCCTGGCTTATTAGATTGCCTTGCTGCCAACTCATGCCACCTCCTTCAAGATGCAACATAAATATTTTGGCGTTAAGAGAAATAATAGTTTATTTTTTTTTCCTGTCAGTTTTTATGGTCAGATGACTTTCTGGGTTTTTAATTTTTAAAATCTTGTTTTTGTTCCAATCACGCAAGTACACTCATGTTATAGGAAGTTGGTTAATGGTGAATAAATTCCTGCTTAATACTAGCTTCTCTCAGTTCTATTTTGTTGCTTATCTTTGATAACCCATTTAGGCATTTTATTTTTCTCCACAGTTATAGTAAAGACTGCTTTTTTGGTATAGAACAAGCTTATTAGACCATATCACAGCCTGCATGCCTTCATCTGTGTATACCATATCATGGAAAAAACAGAGAATAATGTTGTGAAATCCCAAGTTCTAGCAAACTGAGAAAGGTCACGTTTCCTAAAGGCGGCAACTGAGGTTCATCTGCAGGGGCTTGCATTGGTTTTCCTGACTAATTTTGAGGACTGCTTTTGAATTTGCAGGCTGACAATATTTATGTTAAAAATATGGGTTTCAAAAATATCCTGGATCACACATTTTCATATTTATATTCTCATTTCTTTCTCAACTTCATGATAGCCCATGGGCCTTAGAGGCTAAATCATTGTAGTTTGAAGCAGGTATTATGCCCAAAACATAGATGTGGGTTAAAAGGTGGGTCTTTCGGGTTTCTGTGAGGCAGTTTCAACATGATATTATCGATGATTTGTTATATGGTTAGGTTTCGATTTTGTTTGGAAAAATGGAATATTCGAAGGGAAGAGATTAGATTTTTACAGATTATATTCTTTCTTAATTTTCTTTACATGTCTACATTTTCATCTACATTCTGCTTTATACTACTTAAAATGTCTGTGAATGTTTTTTGTTGGGAAAGTGTTATCAAAGCCAGGAGCACTAAATAGAGTCTCATGAAATAATAAATGGAAACTGAATAGGACATTACCTGGGCTCCTTTGGCATAGAACACTCTAGGACCCAAAGTTTTTCTTTTTAAAAAAGATTTATTTTATGTTTTATTGGAAATATTTTCTGTCCACTGGTTCACTCCCCGAGTGGCCACAACGGCTGGAGCTGAGTCAGTCCAAAGCCAGGATCCAGAAGCTTCTTCCAGGTCTCCCATGCGGGTGCAGGTCCCCAAAGGCTTTGGGCCATCCTCCACTGCTTTCTCAGGTCGCAAGCAGGGACCTGGAAGGGAAGTGGAGCAGCCAGGATACGAGCTGGCACCCATATGGGATCCTAGTGTATGCAAGTTGTTAATTTAGCCACTAGGCTATCATACTTGGACTTCAAAGTTTAATTTCCTTTCCTTATCCTTGTCTGTAAACACGCAGCATTTGTCTACAAATGTCTTTTTTTATATTAACATAAGATTTCTTCATGTTAAATATTCATTCAAAATTAATGGGAAAAATATTTTAGAGAATAATATACACTATATTAGATACTGGTGATAAAATGATAAGTCAATTTTTTCTTATACATATATTCTCAGTTATCTTCAGTAAATATCTACTATTTTAACAATTAAATGGTTTAACAATATTTAATTTGAATTTAATACTGTATATTAGTATCATTAAGTATTTTACAGTTACTTATATATCATTGCTATTAAAACAGATAAATGTATAGGCAATCAAAAAGTTGTTTTATTATTTGAATATATACTTTCAATATTGATTGCAGTTATCCTGTCATAGTACTTGTCACTACCGCTAAACCTCAGCCCAAGCTGTAAATTTGCTGAGGAAGATAATCCTTATCAACCTCAGTGAATGTGTAAGAGTTGACTCCATAGCTGTTCTGGAGAGAGCATATTGTGAGGGAGGGATATGTGCAGACGAAAAAACCAGAATGAGATCCCCTGAGACTTGTGGAACCCATTCTCTTTTCAAAATTTATTAACTGGGACCTGCCCTATCATGCAGTGTTAAGCCACTGCCTATAGTGTCAGCATCCCACACGGGGAGAAGTCACTGTCCTGGTTGCTCCAGGTTGATGTGCTTGGGAGAGCAGCAAAGGATGGCCAGAGTACTTGGGCCCATGTTCCCATACGAGAGACCAGCAGGAGTTCTCTGGCTTCTGGTTTGATGCTTATCCAGACCATTGTGGCCATTTATGGAGGGAACCATCAGATGGAAGATCTCTCTCGGCCTTTCAAATGAACAAAAATTTTGAAAGTATTTTTAAAGTGGATTTTTACAAAGGGAAAAGATTTCATGCATTACATTTATGCATTTATTTAAAGATTTATTTATTTTTATAGGAGAGGCAGATTTATGGAGAGAAGTAGAGACAAATATTTTCAATCTGTTAGCTCACTCCCCATATGGCTGCAAAGGTGGGAAGCTGAGCTGATTCAAAGCCAGGAGCCAGAAGCTTCTTCCAGATCTCCAGTGCAGATGCAGGGTCCCAAGGCTTTGGCCCATCCTCACCTGTTTTCCAGGACACAAACAGGGAGCTGGATGTGAAATAGAGCAGTGGAAGAACAATCACCTACCTATATGTGATCCCCACGCTTGAAGGTAGAAGATTAGACAGTTGAACCAGTTCGCTGGGTCCTCGTATAAACACTTTTTTCTCCATTATTATTATTATTTTATGATATAGTTGCACAGGCTCTGGATTTCCCTTATCTCCCTCCCCCACCACTCTACCCACATACACTGATTTCCCCTATGCTATTACAATAGTTTGGCTTTTCATAAACAGTTATAAATTCAACATTGTGAGTATGGACAATGGCAGAGAAGTACAGCATCCTATTGTGAAGATATATTTAACAGTCTCGTTGTGAGTCCATCTTTGGTCTAAAAGTAGAGATGCATACTGCATTGTATCCTCACATCTGGATATGGTAGTCTCCATCACACAGCTAATATACATTCCCTTAAATGAAAAGCCAGAAAATATAATCAACAGAGAAAATAGAAATTTATGATGTCATGAAGTTAAATAGCATTCTACTGAATGACTAATGTATCGCTGAAGAAATTAAAAAAAAAAATCGAGAACCTTCTGGAAGAAAATGATGCTATTGTATGACCTGAGTCAGTGAAGATTTTAATATGAGAAAAATAAGTGTTTTGAAAAAATGAACCTAAAAATAAAAACATTAAAATACTGGGCCTGGCAGCGTGGCCTATTGGCTAAAATCCTCGCCTTGCATGCACCAGGATCCCATATGGACGCCGGTTCTAATCCCAGCAGCTCCACTTCCCATCCAGCTCCCTGCTTGTGGTCTGGGAAAGCAGTCGAGGATGGCCCAAAGCTTTGGGACTCTGCACCCGTGTGGTATACCTGGAAGAAGTTCCTAGATCCTGGCTTCGGATTGGCATAGCATCAGCCATTGCGCTGACATGGGGAATGAATCAGCAGATGGAAGATCTTCCTCTCTGTCTCTCCTCCTTTCTGGATATCTGACTTTCCAATAAATAAATAAATCTTTAAAAAAAAACATTAAAATACATGAGATATAGTTTCCAGTGATCTTTGTTGGTGAGATGTATTTCCTATAGGCAACAGAGAGATGATGGGTTTTGTTTTTTCAATCCAGTCTACTAATGTATGACATTTGATTGATGGGTTTAATCCATTTACATTCAGGGTTAATACAAATGGGTTGTAATATGGTCCTGTCATTTTAGCAATTTGTTGTTCATTGTTTGATTTAGTCTTCCATTGTTATTTTACTGGGTTGTTCTTCACATTTGCCTTTTCGCTGTCAAGAGAACATCTTTAAGTATCATTTGTAGGGCAGGTTTGGAAGAGATGTGTTCTTTGAGCTTTTATTTGCTGTGGAAGAATTTTATTTTGTTTTCAAAGACAAAGGAAAGCTTTACTGGGTATGTCATTCTGGGCCGACAATTTTTTTTTGCTTTTAGAATCTGGAATATGTCACTCCATTCTCTTCTGGCTTGTAGAGTTCCCTGTAAGAGGTCAGCTGTGGGTCTGATTGCCATTTCTCTATATGTCAATTGATTTTTTTCACATGCACATTTAAGGATCTTCTTATATCTGACTAAAGAGAGCTTGGTTATCATGTGTTATGGTGAAGATTGCTTTTGTTCATCCCTGTTGGAAGTTCTGTGCCCTTCCTGGATGTTGTTTTCCAATTCTTTCTCCAGATTAGGGGAAAGTTCCTTTATTTTATTAAATACACTTTTAAACCCAGCTTCTCTTTCTGCACCTTCTAGACTCCCATAACTCTTATATTTGGCCTTTTAATTGTGTCCCTTAATTTTTGGATACTTTTCCTAGTTTGACTCAGTTGCTTGTGCAGCTTTTGATTATTTCGTCATCATGGCAAGAAATGTCTTCCAGTTCTGAGACTCTTTGTTTTGCCTCATTCATTTTATTATGGAGAATTTTCTCTGGATTTTTAATTTGCTCTATTGCTTTCAGCTTGATTTTGTTTCAAAATCTGTATAACATTTTCCATGAACTCTTGTATGTGCTTCTCATTGTTGATAAGAAGCTTTATAACAAGTGTTTTGATTTCTCTATCCCTCATTTTCTCAATGTATTCCTTTCTTAGCTCTGAGGTTGGCAAAACTTTTGCTGCCTTGCGGGGAAAGTGGGTCATAAGTAATTTTAATTATCTCTGTCTCTTCATTTGAGCTTGGTCATTGTAGTTATGGTTAGCAGATTCTTCTCCTTAGGGCATGTTTCTAAGCCGTGTCACCCACAAGCCTACAGTCCAATTTTACTTATTGTGGTTGTTACCTAGTTCCTTGATTACGGTCACTTGTGCCACTCCTTCCAGTGGGTCAGGTCTGGATTCTTGTGTTAGGCTTCCATCACAGTTGCCATAGCTCTAGCTGCTGGCTCACCACTCTCTATCTCCTGTGATTCCATGCTGTGGCTGCGCCATTGTCTGTACAACCTTTCTCCCACTTTTGGTTGGAGTTCCAGGATAAGGGATACACCAGGTGTCCTAAATAGCTAGGTTGCTGATCTTGCTGGAACTTGTTGGCTGTCAAGTTGAGGGACATCTGGCCTTAGTTTGGTCTGGTGGATGCCAAATTCAGTATTATTTCCCCTATGGCTCCCAGCTCAGTGCATGCACAGCTCACTGTTGTCTTTCTAGTCTCTAAGCCTTTGCCACAGTGTACAAAATGGTACTGATGTCCCACTGGTGGAGTTCTTGATCTGCTGTCCATTAAGTCTGTGGATTATCTGGACCTATTTTGGGTGGAACCTGTAGGATGCTGTCAGTGCAATGCACTGAGCCATGAATGTTGTTCACCTCCAGTTTAGTGTATGCACAATACCATCCTACAGCCTTTACCTCCCTATACAAAATGACACCCAATGTGGTTCTGATGGAGGTCTGGGCTGAGAAATCCACCCTGTTCCTGCACCACTTGTTTGGGGTATACTACTCTCTCTCTGCTTGTGGTCGCATCAAACAAATAAGCAAGATAGGCAGTTCTTTGCCTGGGCTCATCTGCTGAGCTCCTGGTGAACCCCCCTTCCCACCTGGCTGCAGTGGACTTCTGTATACCAGTGGAGTTCAGTTCACAGCTTGCTGACTACCACTGGGGTCTCTGGTCATTGCAATACCACACACTGTTGCCTCCACTGCTTTCTTGTGTCTGTTATTCTCCAGGTGCTCCTCTGCCATTGGCCTGTCCTCTTCTATGTCCTGGAATGTGTGTTCTCTGCTTCTTGCTGGCTAATAGTTCTCTCTCTGTTTAAATGTGTCTTTATCTTATTCAGCCATCTTGATTATCTCATAGAAAATTTTAAGTACATACTGATACTTCCCATCTTCCCTCCCTCCCTTTCTCACTCACACCCTCCCTCTTCCTTTCTTAGTTTTCTTTGATTTTTCTAATGACATACCTTTATTTATTTATGATTCCCTTAGACTTTCCTTGATTGGGTAGGCAAAATGTAGTATGTATGGAGGCTTACATTCAAGTTTCCTACTTGCATTTACTATAGTAATGTATCACAAAAAAATGTTTCAAAAGTTCTGGATCAGGAAGTTAAGGTACACTTTATTCTGGGATAGAAAACAAATGTTCACAGTTTATCCTAGACATAAAATGTTTAATAATTGAGAGGATAAAATGCTTCATCATTTTGGATTTATGTAACAAAACAGGTGCCTTTTGCAGTAAAAAAAAAAATCCCTTGCAATGGCTAGCTCTTTACATTACTCTTTATTCCAGTAAAAGATTGTGTACTATAAGCATATTGTGTGATGGTATTAACATAAATCCTGATTTAATTCATGATTCTTCAAATTAGGTTAATGTTAGCCTAGAGTGTCTTCTTGCCTGGCATAGAGAAAATGTTCAATCAATGGTGAATGATATTTTGCAAAATATGTAGTGTCCTCTTCCAAAATGATTTTTGCTTGTAGGTCTAGTAATTTGTGTTCCTTTCTGATCAGTCTTCTTTATCCCTGACATTGTACCATAGATTGAAATGGTATTTTGACATGTCTATGTGCAGGTGTGTTAAATATATGCAATTTTATTTTATGCCATCACTATTATGGTGGTTCCTTCTTAGCCAAAGAAAATTTAAATAAATGCCTTGAATATTTCAGTAAATGCAGCATGCCATTTAGCAAATTTAAGGGAACAAGTGAATAACTTAGCTATTCCAACAATGTTTTGCCTCCGCATTCCTTGGTGCAAACAGGGACCTCAATGAAGCGTTCCTCATGGGAGTTGCCTGAGGAAATCTTACTGAAAAAGTCAAGGTCCCAATTCTGGGTTCCCTCCCATCTATCTTTAAGCCAAATTTATTGAGGTAAGTTTTACATAAACTATCACCAATTTTTAAATGTACAGTATTATAATTTTTGATGAATGTGAAACTCACAACAGTTTTGGCATTAAACACTTTGTTTCATCATCCCTGAAGATTCTCTCATGCCCTTCCCAGTGAACCTCACCCTGCCCCTGCCTCCTAAAAACTGGGGAACTGCTGTCTGTCTCTATGAATATTTATGTGGAAGTGATTTTGTATGTGTAATTTTTTATTTCTCTTGGGTAAATGCAATGGAATAGAATTTCTGAGCTGTGTAAGTCTGTAATTATTTAATCTTACAGGAAACTGATGAAATATTTGCCAACCAACTGTCCTGCTTTGTATTGTCACTAGCAATGTATAGGATCTTTTAATAATAGTATTACTATTGGAAATAGTATCATAGTTATTTGCATTTGTTTTTTTCAAGAAAGTGAGCATATTTTCACGTTGTTATAGGTCTTTTAAATATCTTCTGTTGTCATGCCTTCAAGTTTTCTTTTTTAAAAATTATTTGCTTGCATTTTCATATTTGTAAGGGTTGTTCTTATCGGGGTGCCTCGTCCCATGAGCAAGACTCTGACACGGTATGCACTCTTCATAAAATTTATTACATAAGCGGCAGCATACATCCAATATAAGGAATAAGAATCCAAGCGTAAAAGCAAAGCGGAAGCAGTTACAACATATCGCTTGGCTTACGCATAGGGGAATTCCTCTCCTATTGTTACCCACAGTTTTTATGCATAACATAAACCAATCCATATACAGCTCATCATATCACGCAGCAAGTACACCAATCACGACTCTGATCACGTGCGCATCACGCAGCTTCCATGCATGCTCGGCCCAATCCTCAGCAATTTCCTTAAACTTGTTTACCACCTCTGCGCCATGAAGCAATGGTCACAAGCGCCATCTTGGGGCGTGGCTCCACTCTCCACAGTTCTGATCTTCAGAATACAAGTTTTGTTACATATATACAAATATGTGTGTGTGCATATATATATATGCATATGATGTGCACTTATACTCCCAAAGTGTTTTCCCTATTATATGGACTTTATTTTCTTTATTTCAAATTATATTTCAGTTTATAGAGTTTTTAATAAAGTCTAGTTTATCAATTTTTTTTCCTTTTACCCTTATTGTTTTTTGCCTCACTTACAGGAAAGGTTTGATTGATTGAAGTTTTATATTTTGTCTCTTCTAGATGTTTGACACTTTTGCCATTTTTTTTTTTAAGATTTATTTTTATTATTTTTTCATTGGAAAGGTGGATAGACAGAGAGGAGAGACAGAGAGGAAGATCTTCCGTCCGATGATTCACTCCCCAAGTGAGCGCAACGGGCCGATACTATGCCGATCCGAAGCCAGGAGCCTCTTCCGGGTCTCCCACGCGGGTGCAGGGTCCCAAAGCTTTGGGCCGTCCTCGACTGCTTTCCCAGGCCACAGGCAGGGAGCTGGAAGGGAAGCGGGGCTGCCGGGATTAGAACCGGCGCCCATATGGGATCCCGGGCGTGCAAGGCGAGGACCTTTAACCACTTGCGCCACCGCGCCGGGCCCGACTTTTGCCATTTTAAAAATAAGGTTTATTTATTTATTTGAAAAGGAGATGGAGAGGGAGGGAGTGAGGGAGGGAAGATGGGTTGGGGGGCAGAAAGGAGACAGAGTGAAGGTGAGAACCAGCACTGATATGGATTGCTTGTGTTACAAGCTGGTAACTTGAGCTATTGCCTACTGCCTCCAAGGGTGCACATTAGTAAAAAGCTTAAACAAAAATAGAGCCAGAACTTGAACATACACACCCTGATATGGGGTGTAGGCAAACTGCTACCTAAATACTGTGTTCAACACACATCCTCTTTGCTTTTGTTTCTTTGTTTGCTATACAAACGTAAGATTTCTGGATATTAGATAAATGTATAATTCACAAACTTTATCCTATTCTGCAGTTTGTCTTTTTACTTTGCAGAGAGTCTTCTGTGGACATATTAAATTTTCAGGAAATTAAAATTCCTTGCTTATACCTTAGTTGTCATATCTAAGAATCCAAATTGCCAAATCCAACATGAGAATATTACTTCAATGTTTGTTGTTAGAGTTTTGTGGGTTCAGTTGATACATTTAGACTGTTGATACAGTTTGAGTTTTTGCGAATAATGTAAAGTAGAAAATCAACATAATCTTTTACGTATTTGAACATTTGGGTATTTTGCCATTACATGTGATTTTTAGACTTGGCTTTATTATTTGCACAAGGAGTTAGCATTTTGGAGTAGGGATTTCCTTGGATCTGTACATTGCTTTGAGTAGTATGATCATTTTGACAAAGTTAATAAGATGTTCAGCTCATGAACACACTACATCTTTCCATTTATTTCAGTCTTCTTTAATTTCTATAATCAGTGCTTTATTGTTTTCTATCACCTCCTTTGCTTAATTTATTCCTAAAAGCATTTTATTTTTTGGATAGTAGTATAAATATATTTTTCTTAAAATTCCTTTTCTGATTGTTCATTTTATTTATATATAGTCAAAACTGATTTTTGTGTTGGTCTTGTACTTTGGACCTTGTATTATTTTATTAGCTGTATTAGTTTATGGAATTATTAAGATGCTTTTACATTTGTAGGGCTGAGTGTATTTATCTTGGAAGAATTTAGAATTTTGTTAGATGTCTTCCTTGTATCAGTTGAAGTGATCATGTATTTATCTTTCCTATTCTGTCAATATGACATGTTAATTGATTGTGGTATGTAGTTTTCTTAATGGATTTTTGGATTTTGGTTGCTAGCATTTTGTTGAATTTTTGCATCTGTTTTTATAGGAGGACATATTGGTCTGTAATTTTCTTTGGTATCCAGTCAGAATAATATTAGCTTCGTAACATGGATTAAGAAGTGCATTCTTTTATTATATGTTTTTGGAGAAAGAAAATAATTCATGCTATTTTTTATTTTTTGTTACAATTCATCAATGAAGCTGTCTGTGAACTTTGCTAATTTATTTTGAAATTACTGACTCATTAAAGACATCTTTAATTTTCAAAATCTGCAGGATTTTCTATTTCTAATTGGATCAGTTTTTGTAATTTTTGTGTTTCAAGGTATTTCATAATATTCTTTTATAATCTTTCATTTATTTCTGTAGGGTTCAAAGTAATGTCATCATTTTATTTTTCTTTTAAGATTTATTTTTATTTGTAAGCCAGATTTTACAAAGAGAGAGAGAGAGAGAGAGAGAGAGAGGAGAGATAGGAAGAGGTCTTCTATCTGCTGGTTCACTCCCCAAATTGCCACAACAGCCAGAGCTCGACTGATGTGAAGCTGGGAGGGGAGCCTCTTCCAGGTCTCCTTCACCGGTTAAGGGGTCTAAGCTCTTGAATCATCCTCTGCTGCTTTCCCAGGCTATAAACAGGGAGCTGGCTTGGAAATAGAGCAGCTGGGAAGAGAACCAGTGCCCATAGTGAATTCCAGCACTGCAAGTTGAAGGATTAGCCTGTTGAGCCACCATGCTGCCCCCAATATCCTCATTTTCAATTTTTGCTTTCATCAATGTATCTTCTCCCTTTATTTTTTCAGTTTAAATAAATTTGCAAATTTTGTTGAATATTTCCAATAAAGAATTTTTGGTGTCATCTTTCTGTGTTTTTTTAAAAGTGTGCACACTGTTTCCTCCTATTCTAATATTTAATAGTTTTTTTCTTTCTTTTTCATATTTTTTGGTACCTTTGGGTTGAGTTTTCTCTTATGTTTTAAAGTTAGGTTGTTTATTTGATATCGTTCTCCCTTTTTGTAAATGTAAGCTTTGACTTCTACAGATTACTCTGTGACTACTCCCTTTACTGCGTCCCACAAGATTTGATATGTTGTATTTTCCTTTTTATTCTTCTTAAAATATTTCTATTTTCTTACCATGGTGGTTGTTAAAGAGTGCGTGTAGGCCCCGTCTCCCAAGGGTTAACACCACAGCTTAACTTGTTTCTCAAAGGTGTAACGGGAGGGGCAATCATGGCCTGATACATTTAGCCTGTGGCTTGACTGCAATCTCCTTCCTTCCTGCTTCCCATTGTTGCATGTCCTTGGGGGAGCTTAGGTGTGGCTTAACCATTGGGAGGATCCTGGGAGGGGCCAAGCAGACTATAAAAGATGCAGCTTGACTTCAAATAAACGGCATTCTCCTCACATGAATGACCCACTGTGTCTGTGTGTTGTCTGTCTTGTCTGTCTCATAACCCTAGTCCCTCCACTCGACTCGGAGCTCGGGGTACGTGGCGACGCGGGCGTTGCCAACAAGTGCGTTGTTTAATTTCAAGGTCTGTGTGACTTTTCTAGTTTTCCTTGATGTGTAGCTTCGTTTTCTTGTACTTATTTATGATACTTGGTATTACTTTACTTTTGCATTGCTTGCTGAATTTTGTTCTGAAATATGTGTTAAGTCCTAGACAATGTTCCATATGCACTAGAAGAGAGTGTGTAGCCTGGTAACATGCAAAACCAGAGCTGAGAGCTAACAGATTAGTGCATTTTGATTAAAAATAGACTTATTTATTTTCACTGGAAAGGCATATTTACAGAGAGAAGGAGAGACAGAGAGAAAGATCCTCCATCTGCTGGTTCACTCCACAAGTGACCACAGTGGTTGTAGATGAGCCAATTCAAAGTCAGGAACCAGGAGCTTCTTCCGGATCTCACACATGGGTGCAGGATCCCAAGGCTTTGGGCCGTCCTCAACTCTTTTTCCACACCACAGGCAGGGAAGTGAAAGGGAAGTAGAATAGCCGGGATATGAACTGGCACCCATATGGAATCCCAGAGCATGCAAGGAAAGGATTTGGCCACTAGACCATCATGAAGGGCTGAAACTAAACCTGGAATCAGGAATGTGCTTTAGTGGATTGAAATTTGTAAGACAAAACTGGCTAACAGAATTTCCTGCTTCTTAAAGTGGAAAATAATTTATATCTTCCTGTTGATTATTTCATTATAATTGAATTGAAAGATATTACTATATTAGTATGTTATTGCAAATTCAATAATACTACTAACATTACTTAACTATTTCATTTTATCAAGCATTAAACATTTAATTTTCCAAGTAGATTAGTTTCTTAGGGCTGCCCTAAGTAGCAGTCATTGAATGCCTTATAATAAAAGATGCTTGTTTTCTTACATGCTTCTGGAGGTTAGAAGTATGAAATCAAGGTATTAGCAGAGTTCTCTTTCTGATAGCTCCAGGACAGGATCTTTTCGTCCTCATTTTTAGCTTTTGGTTGTTGCCAATAGTCCTTTTAGTCTTGGCTTATGGATTAGAATTTCTATCTCTGTTATCACATAATGTTTTGAAAAGGCTTTTTTTTTTTTCTACCCTGAGAGATTTAGAGAGAGAGAGAGAGGTCTCCCATTAATTGGTTTACTTTTGAAATGGCCATAGTACCCTATTCTGGGCCGATCTAAAGCTGGGAGCTTAGGGTTTCTTCTGGGTCTGCTACATGGGTGAAGGGACCCAAGCCCAGGCAGATTATTAGCAGGGAGCTGGATTGAAAGTAGAACAGCCAGGACTATGAGATGTCAGCACTGCAGATAGATGATTAGCTTACTATGCCACTCTTTCTCTGAATGTCTCTAAATTCCTTTTATAATTCTAAATTCCCCATTTACCTCAGATACATGAAGCAAGCGGTATGGAAATGGTGGTCATACCCACTTCCCTGTAGCCTTTGAACCTTTTTTTACCCTAATTAACTATGTAAAGATTGTCAAAATATAATAAAAACATATATAAAATAATGCTCATGGAAAAATAGAACAACAATAACAACAACAACAAAAGACACTAGTCATTGAGTTAGTACCCAACATAATTCATTGTGACTGCATATCAACTTGATTACATCTACAAAGACCATACTTTGACTTATGGTCACTTGCTGAGGTTCTGGGGAAATACAGATTTGGGAGTACACCTTCTAACCCCTTAGACTCATGTTCAAGACAATTATTTATGTACATTTTGGAAAATACTTTTATATATTTGATCTGTATGCCATATGTAAATAGCTTTATTTGCAAATATTCAGACAGACTGACTAAAGTAGAATTATTCACACCAATTCAAAGGTAGTAACTTGCAAATCTGGTATTTTCCACCAGCAATATGTCCCAAATATCAGTCAATTGATTCCAGAATACTGTTTTCACTAATTGATTCATTGAATGATATTTTTAGATCTTATCTGGACCTAAGGTGTTTTCAAACAATGAAAATCAGCAGCAATAGTTTTCCTGGATTGCTTTCCTTTTTTATTCCTATGCTCCTCCTCTTTCATTTACTTTTGATTGGGTCATCCTTTCTTGTAACTCATAATATTTAGTTATGAAAGAGTAGACAATTAAAATCTCCAACCTTTTCTTTGTGCCCAGACATGCAGTGTTCTTTCCCAAGGGCAACCAGTGTTGGCATGTCTTGTTTTTACATCTAGAAGTAGTACATGTGAACTAAAGCATGCTATACACAAGTGTGGGTATATAATGTGATGTGATTGTATGAATACGCCATAATTTGTGTAATCAGTCCCCTATTGAGGGCTAT
Source organism: Ochotona curzoniae (assembly GCF_017591425.1). Taxonomy (NCBI): domain Eukaryota; kingdom Metazoa; phylum Chordata; class Mammalia; order Lagomorpha; family Ochotonidae; genus Ochotona; species Ochotona curzoniae. The sequence continues at coordinate 31,017,445 of NW_024467087.1, read as the reverse complement.
TTACTTTGCCTCCAATCTTTCACTATTGCATTTCTGCAGTGAATAATTTTGTAATAGGTTGGTTCAAATGTGTGCTATCTGTAAAGCCAATTTCTAGAAATAGAACTGTAAGGTAGGATGCTGTGTGCTTTTGTCATTTTGATAGATATTATCAGAATGTCCTCTACAGAGGTGGTACCAATTTATACCTACGCCAGCACACTGCACTATCAAATACTGTTTCTTTTCTAATATGACAGGTGAAAAATGCCACATCATTATGGTTTTAATTTGCATTTCTGTTTTGAGTATGGGCCGAGTATCTTTTTATATACTAGTTTTATAAAAATTGACTTTTTTGTGATGGGTATGATTCAACTGATAGTCACAATATCTTTTCTCCTTACTTTATATCTGTGGGAATATTCTTTTATGCAGAAAATACAGATTATTTCAATAAACATGTCAAAAAATTCTAAATCAGAATACTGTTCTAAGATTCAGAAGCTTTTTATACTCATTACAGCCAATATGTCGTAGTTGACAAACAAATGAACTGTTTTGAGTGATTTAAGTCACTCAAGAAATTAATATTTTGTAACTTCTGCATGCATACACTATTTATAAAATTTGTTTTGGTAGTCCAAGAATTGTCCTTCATTGAGAAGCTTATCAGTATAGCAAACTTTGCACAGATTTCTTTTAAATTGTGGTGCATTTACATTTGAAATATCTCTTTACAGTTTCTTCTCTCAATACGTAAGCCACATTACAAGAAGATTAGAAGTTCAATGTATATTTAAAAATGTGGCACTGCTGCATAAATAGCTCTGGACTTCTATTGCATCACAGAACTTGTTCCTAGAATTTTGTCAATGACACCGTAAATCACCTCTGTTATAGCACTTAGCAAAGTCTACCATTTTAACATCATTAGTTATTTATGTGTCTGCCTTTCTTCATGGATTGTGAGCTTTCATAAAATATAATTTGTAATTATCTTTACATCTGGGTGGAGCTTTCCAAATGCGCCATACTTGAGTATATGTGGAAATGAATCAAATCACATTTATGTTGGCGTTCTAAGATTGCAGATTTATTTATTTATTTATTTAGAAACTTATTAAATAAGGTCTAGAGGCAGAGTGAGAGAGAGCTGTATTTTACTGATTCACTCTTCAAAGCCTGTGACAGCTGATGCTAGGTAGTCGACATTCAATCTGGGTCTTCCACATGTGTGGCTGAACCACAGCTGCATGAAGCAGCCCCCTTACCTCTAACAGTTTGCATTGGCTGGATCCTGAGCTCAGAAACTGTTGACTAGCGTCCAGTATTGGATACTGAGAGCTTAACTAGCCCCTTAACAAACCAAAATGCCTGCACCTGAGATTATACTTTTAAAAATTAATTTATCAGTTATTTGAAAGGCTGAGCAGCACAGAGCGAGAGAGAAAGTCCACTGGTTTGCTCCAACAGAGGTCTCAAGCCAGGGCGAGGCTCAAGCCAAGAGCCTGGAGCTTCATCTTTGTCTCTCAAGTAGTGGCATGGGTCCAAGCACATGGGCCATCTTCCACTGCCTTCTCAGGTGCTTTGACAGAGTTAGAGTGGAAGAACAGCCAGAGCTTGAATTTTTCCTTGTAGAATGATGGCATGACAGGTGGCAGCTTAACTTGCTATTTCATAAGGCTGGCCTTGAGAGCGAATTTTATTATTATTCTTATTTTTTGCATATTATGTGCCTTGAAGAAAAATTAAATCTTTTTCTAATATTGTATACATTTACTCTATGCTAATAATTTTGGATTTGAGTTAAGAAAAAAACATTTGAGATCTTTAGTAACATCAACAAAAAGGATTTTTTTTTGGAATTCACATGTTTCTTTGATGTTAGTAATTTTTTCCACCAGAGCCCTGCTTTAATACTAAATGTGGACAGTTCTCAGAATTCAGTGGGCAATGCTGGGTTGATTGGATACTTCAGTATTAATTATTTCATCTCAGTAAGCTTCCCAATTTACACACATAAATGTACAACTGAAGTTATAGCCATTGCTAATATTAATTAGGAAGATTCTACAGTGGAATGAACAACTTTTCAAATGACTGTAGTGTTTTCTTAATTGAATTCTCTATTGAGATAGTTATGATGCCACATGTAATTCTGAAAATAAAGATTTTTTCCAAGGTAACGAGTATGAAAAAGATGTGGACAAAAGGAAATGCTTCTGCATTGTTGGTGGGAATGCGAATTAGAATAGCAATTGTGGAAAATAATACACAAATTCCTCAAAAGTGAAAAAATAAAAATACCATATGATCTCGCAGCCTAACTTTCGGGCTTGACCTCCAAGACAAATGAAATTAGTTTGTTAAAGAAACCTCTCTGCTCCAATGTAATTGCAGCATTATTCACAATAGAAAAACAATGGAAACAACCTAATTGTCCACCTACTCATGAATGGAAAAAGAAAATGTGGTATATATGCACAGTGGAATATTACTTAGCCATAAGTATGAAATCTTGTCATTTGAAGCAACATGAATGTAACAGGAGGTCATTTCGCTAAATGCAAGTAAAATAAACATAGAAAGGCAAGTATTACACGGAGTCATATGTTGTGTCAACAAACAATGATTTTAAATAATTTAAATGTACAATTGTGGCAACAATAATCTGGAGAAGAAGGGTAGGGAAAGGATGTAGATGAGTAGTAAGGTCTGGTTGATTAGAAGCAAGAAATTCTGGGATTGCTTTGCAGAATAAAGTGATTATAAATAATGCTAATTTACTGTATAATTATTTATGGAAAAAGCCAAGAAGACAAAATTTTAAATGTTTTCACCACAAAAGAAATTATAAATGCTTGGAGAGGTTTGCTTTCATTGGACAAAATCCAGTGCATACAAGTATCAAAATATCATGTGACAACCCATAAATATGCATAATCTTTGTGTGTATATTCAAAAAATTCTTAAAAGACATGAGATTTCCTTATATACGTTGCCCACTTTTCCCCTTATGGTAACATATTACAAAACAATTGTGTGTTGTGGTGACCAGAATATTAATATCGACACAGTCCAACACTCTTGCTGACAACTTAGTCAGTTTTACTTGTGTCCTGTGTATGTGTGTTTTAGTTCTATAAATTTTATTACATTTACATGATCACATATTCATAAACAGCGAAAATTCTTAGCAGTTTAACAATAGATTCCTCTACTGCCCATTTGTGTCCCCCACTCCAGTATACTAACCCGTTACAGTCACTAGCCTGTTCTCGAACTCTAAAATGTCATTTAAAAATCAATCCATAAGTAGAAAAATACAACACATAACCTTTTGTGATTACATTTTTGTAAGCATAATCCCATGACATTTCAGCCTAGTTCTTTTATTAATATTTTGTTCCTTTTGCTAAGCACACCTTTCAGAATGAGGTTGTGATTTGTAGTTTCCTAATGACTAATGATGTTGAACACATGTTCATGTGCTTTCAGTGAAAGAGCTCTTCATAGTTTTCTTGTCCATTTTCTAACTGGATCATTAGTTTTTACTACTGCAGTTTTAGAGCTCTTTACGTATTGTAAATAGTACTTTATCAGATACGTTTTGCAGACACTTTCTTCATATTTACTGTGTGCCTTTTCAGCTTTGAAAGAAGGGCTTTTGCACAGCAAGAAATTTAACCTTATAAAGTCTAGTGTAGTAACATTTCTTTTTACTGGTTTTGCTGTTGGTGTCAAATCTGAAATCTCGTCAATCTATCACTAGGTATGAAGGTCTTCTAATAAATTCCTTTTTTAAATTTACTGTTCTATTTTTTACTTTTAAGTCTTTGACATGCTTGAGATTATTTTTTGTGAAACATGATATTCAAGTCAATATTTTTGCTTATGGATGTCCAATTGCTCCACACCATTTGTTGAAAAGGCTATCCTTTCTTCTTTGAAGTGACTTTGTATCTTTGTAAAAAAAAAAATCACTTGAATTTCTTTATGTATACATGTTTCCGGTTTTTGTATTCTGTTCTATTGATCTGTGTGTCTGTCCTTCCAGCAGTAGTGTACTGTCTTGACTATTGTGGCTATACTATAATCCTTAAGATGGGGCTGACTGTCTCCTTCTACTTTCTTTTCTCTCAAGATAGTTTTGTGTACTTTAGGTTCTATGTTTTCCCATATAAATTTAAAAGCTAGCTTATCTGCATCTATAAAACCCTTCCTAGAATTTTGACAGTAGTTAGGAATACACATCAATGAATAGAGAATTGATACCTTTACGATATTGTGTCTTCCAAGCCATGAGCATGATTTGTTATTCGATCATTCAGATTTTTATTTTCAGTCCAGAATAGGCCTTTTTGGGTTTTTCTTGTTCTGCTTTCATATGCGTGTACATGCATGAATCTGGATTTCAGTTGTTACAGGCTTAGGGAAAATAATTAACTCCATTTATATACATTAATTATACAAGTACATTTATGTTGGTCTATTGGAATGAATAGATGGCATGATAATGTTTTAACATTTGTATTGTGTATTTTTGTGGGGTACAATGTGATACTGCAGATCATGTGTATAGTGTATAATGATCAAATTGGGGTAGTTAGAATTGCCATTTCCTTAAACTTTTCCTTTTAAAAATTGAATAGCACTTAAAATTTTATATATACATATATTTGTAAATAAATACATGTGAATATTTCAGTATGTTTGTAATGTGTTCTGATCAAGTCAGCATAATTAAAATTTCTATCTCATCATTGCTTCATGGTTAGAGCCAATGTCCTCTCTGCTAGTTATTTATGCAATGTGTAGCAGATTATTGTGTACAATAGTCTTCCCACTATTGTGCTACATAACACTAGAACTTATTTCTCTCATCTAACCTATCTTGATATCTGCTATCTAACCTCTCTGTATCATTCTGCACACACATGTTCATTTCTGAATTTCTGTATTGCTATTCTAGGTTCAGACAGACTTTTTAAATCTTCTACATTTGAAAGAGAACATGCATCATCTGTCTTTTTGCGCCTGGCTTATTCCACTTAACATAATGTCCTCTAATTCCATCCATTTTGCTGCAAATGATACAATGCTATTCTTTTTATGATGGTATAAGAGTTTTCAATTGTACCTCATTTTCTTTATCCATGCACCTCTTAATGGGCATTTAGGTGAAATTGATAGCTTAGCTGTTGTACAGTAGTATTTGCTGCAGATGTATTGCCATGCAAGTATGTCTTTCATGCAGATTTGATTTTTTGATTTATTTCAGACAGATTCGATGTACCCAGTAATGGTCTAGCTGGGCCTATATAGATCTATTTTCAGGGTTTTTAAAAAAAATTTTGAGGAACATCCATAATAATCTCCATAATGATTGTACTAAGCTACATTCCAACCAGCTCTTTTCTCCACATTCTAATCAGCATTTGCTTATTTAGTGTTTACTTATTTACTTTTGTTTTGTTCTCACTGGGGAGTGAGATGATATCTTACTGTGGTTCTGACTTGCCTTTCTCTGCTGGCTAATGATGCGGAACATTTTTTTCATAAATTTCTTGCCCATTTGAATTTCTTGAGAAGTGTCTACTCATACCTTTTGTGTATTTTTAAAAAAGATTTATTTTATTTTTATTGGAAAGTCAGATATACAGAGAGGTGGAGAGACAGAGGAAGATCTTCCATCCATTGATTCACTCCCAAATGAATGTGTTTAAGTCTAATCCCCAGTATAATGCTAATTGGAGGTATAACCTTTGGGAAGTGATTATAATCTAGAAAAGGGATTTTCAAGATTTTCTTCCCCTTCCTCTACATGAGTATTCAGCAAAAAGATAGCCTGGGTTATGTGGCACAAAATATTGCCTACAGACAAGGATTGTGTGTAAGACCATTTCACTGAGACTATTAGGTTACCTTATTATTACTTATAGAGTATTTCCTGAAAATATTTTATATTCAATAGGCTTATTTGGGTCTAAAAAATAGTTTTTACAGGGAATATTTCCCGTGCATTGTGGCTGGTTGGGATGCAATGTTGGCTGTGAGACTTGTTTAGTTCTTGATTTCAGAAAGTTGCTGGAAACCTTCACATTGTATGTCTTATTTGGGGGGAAACGGACAAATTTCAGATTTTCTTCTCAAAATGTTTATGTATCCTGTATAAATATAGTATCAATCACTTGAGTATTATTTGTTTATTGCTCCTTATCTAGTTTGAACTTCATTAGCCTTAATGGAGATAACTGATTTATCTACCTAGGCCTGCTCTAACATTTGGATGAACTGATCCAGCTATACAGATGCAGATATATGAACCCTAAGTATAAAAATATTGTTATAAACCAAATCAACAAACTTAAATAATGTGTTGTCTTCTATTTTTGCAAATAAAATTTTATAATGATCTTGAATGTCAAGATCAACTTTAGAATTTTTCACTTTGCTTAGTGGCCAGTGTAGAATTTATGTGTAATGGAAAAGCTAGCTCTGATCTTTGGGTGACCACATCTCTTCCTACTTACAGTGGTGCATAATTTGGGTACTTTTTCTAATATACACTTTGTTGCGATCTATATAAGTTAATTTCCATCTGTGGGTACCATCTCCAGCTTCTTTTGACCAACACCTGAACCTAACAATGGGCAAGTAGATAGAAATAACCAAGCTCTAAAACAATATTTCAGAAATGTTTAAATAAAGTTTAAACAGTGTTTCAGAAAAGAATAAAGCTATAATAACCCAATTTATTCACTGGGTAGAAACAATGAAATTGCTACCAGCTTTCTAGCATATTTGAGAGAATACAGACGATGTTTACATTACTAACCTGCTTTAAGAATGTTATATTACTGTAGTTTTAATGATCTGAGAAATTTGTTATAGCCCTTTCCTGTATTTCCACTAAACTAGTGTCTTTTTTGCTTTTTATTTGATGAACTGTTTATTTACCAGAGCATTATAATCTTGACTGCAATATGAAAGAAGTATATATAATGTAAAAAGACAAGGGGAGGAGGATGGAGTGAGAAGGAAAGTGGGAAGGAAAAAAAGAAGGTAGGGAGAAAGGAAATATATTCTTAGAACTGTTTGTATGAATTAAATTTCAGCTGTGAAAGACTAAACAATCAGTAAAAAAATAAATTAAGAATGTGTAATTAAACTGTATGTCAGCAAACTTGGTGAAGTAGGGATTCCCAAAATGCCATCTTTTCAGAAATGTACCAACTAGCTAGAAATTGCTCTGAGCGTCAATTGTGTGAACATTCTAGAAACTAATTAAATGTTTCTAGTAACCAGGAAAATGCTTTATAATAAAAAAGTTGAATCCCGGTAAGAGAGATTTGTAACATTCTAGCTTACACTGCCATGTCCTCTGTGCAGAAGATTGATAGAAACTTTTTATAGTTTAAATTATTTTATTTAGATACAGTGAACGCATTTCACATATTTCACAAATCGATTATGAGTATGACACGTCGCACCCTATCCTCCTTCCTGCCATATTCCCTGCCACACTTTCCTCCATCCTTTTATTATTATTATTATTATTGTAATGACATACTTTCAGTTAACATTGCTATCACACCATTAGGCAAAAAAAAAAAAAAAGAGTTTTATTTATTGATTTTTATTTTACAATGGAAGAAAAAAAGAAGGGAAAGGAGAGCTTCCATCTGCTGGCTTACATCCCAGAGCCAAACCAAAGACAAAATCCCTAACCCCTATTCAGGTCTCTCATGTGGGTGGCAGAGACCCAAAAAGTTGGACTATCATCTGCTGCCTTTCAGAGAATGCATTAACAGGAAGATGGGGGCTGATGCTGAGTCCTTGGGACCAAAATCAAGCACTGTGATGTCTGATACGGGCATCGCAAGTGATGGGACTGCTTGCTATGCTACAACAGCCTCAGCTGGCATAGGTTTAAGAGGAATCTTTTTTTAAAAAAAAGATTTATTTATTTTTATTGGACATTCATTTACACAGAAGAGAGACAGATAGAAAGATCTTCTGTCCACTGGTTAACTCCCCAAGTGGCTGCAATGGCTAAAGCTAAGTTGATCGAAGCCAAGATTATAGAGCTTCCTCTGGGTCTCTCATGTGGGTGCAGGGTCCCAAGGCTTTGGGCCACCCTCTACTGCTTTCCCAGGCCACAAGCAGGGAGGAAACGCTAAGCTTTTCCCTTACAACTGACCCTGTCCAGATGAACAGGAAGTGAAGGCTAAGGCCAAATATTATACTCATGACTGAGTGCTGAAGATGACTAAGTATTGCAAAGCGTATGGATTTGCTTTTTGTTGCTGTTACATTTTTCGTCCAGAAATTTCAGGAAATTTCACCTCAAACCATTTGCTTCCCAAGAAGATAACAGAATATTTATTTCATTAGCCACACACAACAGAAATTACAGGTCAAAGAAGAGCTCAGAAAAGTTGCTGAATATACACTTATTATGAAAACAAGTGTTGAGGCAGGCATTTGGCCTGGTAGCAAAGACCACAGTTGCGGCACCCAGGTTCCAGATCAGGGTGCTTGGGTTTGATATTCAGTTCCAGCCTTTGACGTCAGCTTCCGTGGAAGAATGCAGCTATGGCAGGCCACAGCAATGGTTCACTTATTGCTTCCTGCCACCTACATGAAAGATTGGATTGAGTTCTTGGTTTCCTGGTTTCAATTTGGTCCAGTTTCACTCATTGCAGAGATTTGGAGGTTTGGCCAGCAGTGGAACTGGCACACACTGTTTGTCTCTTGCTGTCTTTCAAATAAGTAAATCAATAAAACTACAATTATTATCAACCCCCTTATTTGTTGCATTATAAGAATCAAGATGTCCTGTTTAAAAGAAATGTATGAACCATAAGAAGAAAAAAGGAAATATGACCCTTGCCCAAATAAAGATGTTAATGGAATACATCCGTGAACAAGCCAGCTCATCAGGCTCTAAATCATCTGTTTGAAAAAGACAGAGAGAACTAAATATGAAGAATTAAAGGAAGATATTAAAATGAAGTTAAGTCAGTAGATACATACAAATATCTCTTTGAGATTCTGCTTACAATTATTTTGGATATATATGCAGAAGAGAAACTGTGGAGTTACAAAGTAATTCTATTTTTAATATTTTGAGAAATTGATACACTGGTTATCCAAATAGCTGCACCAATTTGCATTTCAGAAATAGTGCACAAGATTTCCAAATTTTCTGCCTAATCACCAATGCTTAAAATTTTGTTTTTTGAGCCTGGCACGGTAGCCTAGTGGCTAAAATCTTCGCCTTGTACTCGCCTCGATCCCATATGGGCACCGGTTCATGTCCTGGCAGTCCCGCTTTCCATCCAGCTCCTTGCCTGTGACCTGGAAAGCAGTTGAGGACAGCCCAAAGCCTTGGTACCCTGCATTCCTCCACCCCTGTGGGAGACCCAGAAGAAGTTCCTGGCTCCTGGCTTCAGATTGATTCAGTACAGCCTTTGAGGTCACTTGGGAGAATGAATGGACGAAAAATCTTCCTCTCTGTCTCTCCTCTTCTCTGTATATCTGATTTTCCAATAAAAATAAATAAATCTTTTAAAAAAATTTTAATGGTAATCACATGAATTGATATGATGTGATATCTCATTGTTATTTTAATCTGTATTTCCCTAAATGTTAGTGATACTGAGCATGTATTCATGTGCTTCTTGACCACATTCTTGTCTTCTTTGGAGAAAGAAATGCATCGCTTTTAAAATTGTTTCTTGTTGTTGACTTCTAGGATTTCAACATATATCGTTTTCTTAACCTATCAGATGTATTATTTAATCACATTTTCTTCCATTCTACTGTTTACCTTTTCACTATGTTGTCTGTTGATGCACAAAGAATTCAATTTTTATATATTTCCAAAATCTAGAATCCACAGATACGAGAAGGTAAGGGTAGAATTGGGAGTTGCAGTATTCACTTCACCCTTAATGAGTTGTTTGCAAAATTATTACTTCCGGTGTGGCCCTTTACCGTTTTGCCCAGAAGTCATACTCTTAGAAGGAGGAATGCTCTCACTAAGAGAGACAAAACTGTGATTTCACTGAGTTGGAAGCTAAAACTCTAAGTCAACTGGCAAGGAAAGGGGTTGTGATATCAACAGGGGCAATTGATTTTGACCCTCATGGGGAAAATGGACTGCTACTAAATATTGGACATGAGGGATAAGAAATAGTGTATCTGGAATACAGGTGATCTCTTAGGGTGCCTCTCAGTACTGTAATGCTTTGTTGCTAAAGTACTTGAAACTCTCAGAATCTTCAGAAATGAAGACTTGTGTCACCGCATTAGACAAGCATTATGAGCAGCTTAGATGATGGCTAAAGGTAAAGCGAATACAGAATATACAGTAAAAAGAGACAGTTACAAATATTGGCTTTGGCCATATAACATGTTACAGAAATGAGGGCTAAATAAATTCTGTCTTTATTTTGTTAGAAATATGTTTGCATCGCTTCTCAGCCTTTTGGCTAAGATCAAGTGTAGAAATATGTTTGCACACACTAGTACATATACATAAGGAAACTGTTTTCTGGTCCTTTTCAACTCTTACCACATTACATATGCTAACTTAATATTTGTGTTTCAATATTAGCCTTACATCATGGTATTTAAGTTATGGGATTTTAAATGAGTAAACATCATTCAAGGACTCTTCTGCCGAAGAGTTCTGTGCTCAGTTAATGTAGGATAATTGCGTCACATTATAGGGAATTATGATCTTGCTGTTGGCATTTTTGGAGATGAAATGTTGTTTAAGGGGACATACATGGTTGCCACATTCACAAGGGTGAATTATGTGTATCAGCTTGAATGGTCTAAGGAATACCAAGACAGTTGATAATATATCATTGTTTCTGTGAACGTGTTTCTGGAAGGGATTCACATTTGTATCCTTAGACTGGGTAAGAAAGATTTACCCTCAGTAGTGGGGTCTGCAGTCATTCAATCCTTTGGGAGCTTAAACAAAACAAAACAAAAACAAAACAAAACAAAACAAAACATCAAGGAAGGGTGAATTTTTGGTCTTCTTGAACTGGAACATATATTTTCCCTTGATCTGCAGTGTTGGAGCTCCTGACTCTAGGACCTTTAGACCCCAAGAGTTAATAGGAGCAGCCCATCCCTCTCCCCATTCTCAGATCTTCAGAATTGGACTGGAGATTATGCCACGGGAACCTTGATTCTCTACCTTGAGACTCACACTGAATCTGAATTAAAACACCTGCTTTCCTGTATCTACACATTGAAAATTTGTTGTTTACAAGGTAGAAAACTAGGAAAGTCAGTGATATACCTATTAATATACATAGTGCATATGCTAACACAGATATATTTTGCATATATGTATATATACTAATGACATATTAGTATATAGTAACACAAATTTAAATATATGTATATTTATGGCCTATTCAGGATTATCTAATATTGGGCCTATTTCTCTGGAGAACCCTACTTAATAGAAATCACCAACTAAGCCTGTGTAATGATATTCAACATCCTGAATAGGAAAATGCAAATTAAAAACCCAATGAATTATTTCTACATATTTATTAAAAATGGCAACATCACCAAGTGTTGACAAAGAATAGAGAATCTGGGTAACTCATGTCTTATGATTTCCTGATAATATTGCAACTTTGTTTTAGTTTTCATTTTCCTCATGGCGCATTATACCAAACATATCTTCATGTGTTTATTTTCCATTTGCATAGAGTCATTGGTAAAGTAACTATTCAAGTTCTTTGCCCATTTTAATATTATGATGTTAAATTACTTTGAATTATCAAGGTTCTTTATATATTTGATATACAAGTCCTTGGTTTATAGTGTAATTTTGTTGATTTCTCTCAGTGTGTACTGTGTCTTTATTTACTTAGCATTTTCACAGTTCAAAAAAATTCTTAACTTTGATGAAATACAATTATGATTTCCTTTTATTAAATGTGTTTTTAAAAAATTGTGATTGCAAGAGGCTTTATTATCTAGTGACACATGCCAAGGATACACAGAAATCTGCATGTTCCACTTCACATACGGTAAATCAGTCTTTATAATAAGTGAATATCAGCTATTTTATGCAATAGACAACATTTTTAAAGACACATTCTCTTTTTAAAAGGGTTTCATTTACGAAAGAAATAAAAGGTAAAGGATCAATTTCTGCTTTTAAAAAACAGCTGCTTTGTTCCCAAGTGGAAATGTCATGGCTATATTGAAGATAGCATGATGACAAATAATGAAAACAATAAACAGATGAAAATACTATTACAGTAAAGCAGTACACTTCAGAAATGACATGCAAATAGTGAAAAACTATATAAAGAATTGCATTTGTAATTAATAGATTTAAAGTATACACTGTGCCCATGTCATTGGCAGCTGTATTTAACAAAATGTATGAAAAGCCCATAGCAAGTTAATTTTTTTTAAAAAGTAAATAAAGAACAATACACTGAAGACAGAGTCCATCAAGTTCAATCTCATCAAATTTTAAGTGTGATAAGCAGGATAGAAAATATAACTATACCAAAGTTGCAAAACGAGAAAATAAAACAAGATCAGCTCCCACACATGCAGGGAATTCTGCCACAAAGCTAATATTTCCTTTTGTCAATTGTTTCAATAAAATAACATCTTAAATTGCCAGTGATGTTGATGTGTTAGCTTATCTTTCATGTACTGAATTTTGTACACAGCTTGCAGGCTAGCTCAGCAAGATCTGTCTAGGCAGTGACTACATCAAGGGCATACTGCTGTGGGCTGCATAAATAACTAGGAAAACATGAATGTAAATATTCTTTTTGCTGGGCATGTGTCTGAAGATAAAAATGAAACCAACTCTGCTCAAAATGAATTAACAATCCACTATTGCTACTTAGTTATAATGGGAGATTTTGTTTTTTTTTTTTATGTGAACTTATTTTGCTATGTTTCTAAAAGCCTTTTAATGCAGTAGGAAAAATTCACTGAGTTATTTTCCTAAATTAATTTTTCTAATATATATATAATATATTATATAAGTATATACTTAAGATGTTTTATTTATTTTTATTGGAAAAGCAGATTTTACAGAGAAAAGGAGGTACAGAGAGAAAGATCACTCTGCTGGTTCACTCCCCAAGTGGCTGCATTGGTCAAAAATGAGCTGATCCAAAGCCATGAGCTAGGAGCTTCTTTCAGGCCTCCCACAGGGGTGCAGGGTCCCAAGGCTTTGAGCCATCCTCTACTACTTTCCCAGGGCACAGGCAGGGAACTGGATAGGAAGTGAAGCAGCTGGAACAAAATCCAGTGCCCATATGGGATCCTGGAGAGTGCAAGGTGAGGATTTTGCCACTGAGTCATCGTGCAGGCCCATTTTTTCTTATATTTTCCTACAAAAGCTTTACAAGTTTTAAAATTTCTACATAGATACTACATTTTCTATTTTGAGTTAATTTTTACATTATATATAAAATTTTATTCAAAGTTCATGGTTTTTGTTTTTGTATGTGAATTCCCTGTTATTTGAATACCAGCGGTTCAGAGATCTGCTCTTTCTCCATTGAATTGTTTTCAGACCTTTGTTAGGAAATTAGTTAGCTGTATCTCATTGTTTTGTTTTCTGATAGCAGTCTTTTATACTTATGTGTTCCATCATCCATACCACTTGATTCATTACTGAAGTTTGTAGCAAATTTCAAAATCTGTTAGTGGTATTCTTTGTGCTGTGTTATTTTTCAAATGATTTTATTTTCATACTGGATTTGTTTCCCTATGAAATTTTCATAGCAGTCTTTATGTTTACAAAAATTCCTACTAAGATTTTATTTAGAATTGCTTATTAAGTAAGGATGTTAGTGGAACTGACATCTTCACAATATTGCATCTTTCAATCTACAAAATATCTGCTGCCATTGACTTGTATTTTCTTCAATTTTTCATATCAATATGTGGTTGTAAACATTCTGAAAACACATTACAAAAATCATTGCTATTTTTAAAAATTTATTTAAGAAGTATTCTATTATTGTTAATGATACTTTTTAAATTTTCAGTTTCAAAATACAGAAATAGAGTTGATTTTTCCATCAGCCTTTTCCCTTTTGACTGTTTATATTGACTTCAAATTTAGTTTTTTGTGTTATTTTCTTACTTATTTGTTTTTAAGGTTTATTGATTGATTGATTGATTGATATTTCCCATTCCCCCCAAATCCGCTCCCCCCGCCGAATTTCCCTATATTATTACTATAGCATAGCTCTTCATAATGTGTTATCTTCTTATAGTATGAACTTGGTAAACTCCCTCAACAGTTCCAGGAGATATTTTGTGGATTGTTTTGGAATTATTCACTTAGAAAATCTTGTCAATTGGAAAATGAGCATTTGTTTTTCTTCCTTCATTGCTCTGACTAGGGCTTACAGTTTCATGTTTCATAATGTTTACTGACAAACTATCATTGCCTTTTCAAAAACTGCCTTTTAGTGCAACAATTAACGCTACCTATGTATGTATTTTTATTTTTTTCTCTTAACAACCTTTTTTAGAAAGGTTCGCTTATTTTTATTTGAAAAGCTGAGTTACAGAGAAGGGGAGGAGCAACAGCAAGAGACAGATATTCTATCCACTGTCTCCCAAATGCCCACAGTTGACAAGACTTGAGCTGGCCAAAGGTGGGACTCTAGAGCCAGAAGCTTTATCTGGGTCTCCTACATGAGCTCAGGGGTCCAGGGGTCTGGGGTTTCAGCTGCTTTCCCAGGTGTATCATCAAAGAGATGGATAGAAAATGAAGCAGACAGAACCCTAAGCACTGCCTATGTCAGATGCTAGTGCTGCAAGCAACAGCTTATCCTGTTATACCACAATACTGGTGTAAATACGTAAAGTTTTAAGATCACAGTGTCACTTTTATCCTACTCTTTTTCCCTCACTCCCTTCCTCCCTCAACCTTTCTTATTTTTCTTTTAATTTTTGCAATGATACACTTTATTTATTTTTAATTTTAAGCTTTCAATTGGTATTTTATGATGCAATTCCATAGACTCTGGGATTTCCCGTCCCCTTTCCCTAAGTCTCTTCTCCCTCTACTGATTTCCCCTCCAGTTTCACAATGGGTGGTCCTTCATGAACAGTTGTAAATCCATCATGCTATTATTGAAGTGTTTCCTGATATTGTAAGCATGGACAATGTCAGCAAGTCCAACATCTTACTGTCAGGATATATTCAACAGTTTCGCTGGAAGTCCATCTTTGGTCTGGATGTAGAGAGACAAACTGCACCATTTTTCCACATCTGGGCATGTCAGTCTGCTGCACCTCCATTATTTATTCCCTTATATACATTGCCAAAAAGAATAGTCCGCAACAGGTAGAAAAATTAAAAAATTTACATCAACACAAAGTTAAACAATATGCTTCAAAATGACCAATGTGTTGCTAAAGAGATAAAAAAGAAAGTTAAAAAAAAAAGTCCTTTTTATTTTTTTTGTAGAAACGTGGAGTTTTACCGTGATTTTCAAATATTGAAATAGTTGTGCATTCCTGTGACATAGCCTGGTTTGGTTAGGCTTTGTTTTCTTTCTGTATCTTGCTGGCTTTACTATGCCAAAAATTTTAAAAAGAATGGCTTCATCTGTGTTGATGAAAATATTGCAATGAGGTTTTCATTTTATCATTGCCTTAATACGGAATGCTTTTAGGCATAGTGATATTCTTATAAATATAGGCGATAAGTGGTCTACATTCAGAACTCTACTAAAAGTAACTGCTGGCCTAGATGCAAGGAGAAAGGTACCCTCTTTCACTGTTGCTGGGGATGTAGGTTAGTACAACCGCTATGGGAATCAGAAGCGAGAGTGCTAAGAGAATTGAAAACTGATTTCCCATATGACCCAGCTATCATACTTCTGGGAATATATCCAAAGGAAGTGAAATTTGCATATGAGAAAGGGATCTGTAATCTTATATTTATAGCAGCACAATCTACAATGGCAAAGACATGGAAACAACCCAGATGCACATTAAAAGAGGAGTGGTTTGTAGAAACTGCAGTACATCTACTCCATGGAATGCCACTCAGCCATTAAAAAGAATGAAATTCTACCGTTTGCAACCAAATGATCCCAACTAGACCATTATACTCAGTGAAACAAGTCAATCCCACAAGGAAGATATCATATGTTTTCTTTGATATAAGACAACCTTGATGCAAAATACAAGCTCAACAGCCCATTCAATACTAGTTTTGCTACATCTAATGGGTTTTGGTATTTTTGCGTTTTTTATTTTCATTTCATCAATTTTTGTCTTATTAATTTCTTCACTGACTCATACATCATATAGTAGCATCATTTGCTACAAGAAGCTTTTTGATTTTCTTTTTCATTTCTTCAATGTCACAATGGTCATTCAGTAGCATGTTATTTAACTTCATGTCGTTGCAAATTTCCCATTTTTCTTCCCAATGTTGATTTTTTCCTATGGCTTTTCATTTAAGTTGATGTACTGTAACTATAAAATAGGAACTATTATATCCAGATGTGAAGATAGAATGTAGTGTGCATCTGTACATCCAAATAAAAATGAACTTCCAACAAAGTGTTAAATGTATTGTGACAATAGTATGATGAACCACTGTCCATACCAACAATGTTAAGTTAAACTTTAACAGCAGAATGATGGACTTAGGACTGTTTATGAACGACTATTACTACTGTAATAATATGGGGCTAATCAGTGGGATGGAGGTGACTTGGGGAGGGGAAAGGCCAAATCCCAGAGCCTATGGAAGTGTATCATAAAAAAATCTGAAAATATAAAATAAATTAATTCTTTATATACCACATTTTCCATCAGTTGATAGACATCTAGCTTGGTTCCATGCCTTTGCTATTGTGAATTGAGTTGCTATAAACATGGGGGGCACATATTTATACTGATTTCATTAAGGTGTGTGTAGGGGGGTATATTCCCGGGAATGAGATAGCTGGGTCATATGGTAGATCTATTTTTAGTTTTGTGAGGAATTTCCGTACTGTTTTTTGTAATGCTTGTACCAATTTGCATTCCTACCAAAAGTGTTTTTGAGTACCCTTTTCTACATAACCTCACAAGCCTTTGCTCTTTTTTGAGTTCTGCATTAAAGCCATTCTAATCTGAGTGAAGTAATACTTCATGTTGGGTTTTATTTGCATTTTCCTGGTGGCTAGTGATCCTGAGGAGTTTTTTAAGTGTCTGTAGGCCATTTGTATTTCATCCTTTGAAAATATGTGTTTCTAATTTTTGCCCATTTTTTGGCCAGATTGCTTTTTTGTAGTGCTTTTTAAAAATCCTTTATCTAATGCATAATAAACAAATATTTTCTCCCTTTTTGTCCATTTTCTATTCACTTTGTTAATTATTTCTTTGTTGCGAGAAAGCTTCTTAGCTTGGCTTAAACCCATTTGTCTATTTTTGCTTTTATTGCCTATACTTCCAGATCTTATCCAATTTGTCTTTGCCTAGACCAATGTCTTGCAGCATTTGTGCTATGCTTTCCATTAGCTATTTTAATTTTCAGGCTCTGATTTACATCCTTAATTCATGGTGACATGTGTTTTGTATGGGTGATAAGGTAGGAGTTTTGTTTCAAACTTTTGCATGCAAAAGTCCATTTTTTCCAACACCATTTGTTGAAGAGCTATCCTCCAGTGAGTGGTTTTAGCTGATATTTCAAAGATCAGTTGGTTATAGGTGCGTGAGTCAATTTCTCAAGTTTGTTCTGTTCCATTTGTCTACAGCCTATTTTTCTGCCAGTACTAGGATCTAATATCCTTGTAATATGCCTTCAAATCTGGTACTGCAATGGTTTTTGGTTCACTTGTGTGGTTTAAGATTACTTCGGCTACATTTTACATGGTGCAATTTAACTTAGCCATTAAAAAAAGAATGAAACCCTGACATTCACAGCAAAGTGAAGACCAGTATACTAAATGAAAGAAAGCCAGATTCAGGAAGACATATACCAAATGTATTCTCTTCTTTTTGGCAGTTAGCGTGTATGTAGAACATAAGAATTGCATGAAGGTCATATCATGGCTATTTAGTTGTAAATATTGCTTTGTTGAATCATATCATGTAAATGATAATACATCTTTGTTTCTTCATGTTAAGATCATTGTTATGAATTCTGTGAGTTCTGTGCTATATTTATTAATATCCATGTATTCAAGAAAAATAGTGTATGTATAAAATGTTTACATTTGCAGTGAGTGTGGCAAAATATTTTTAAAATTGCAGGATAAAACTTGTGTTGAAAATTAGGTTTTAAAATTGATTCTACAAAATAGGCAAATAAATAGATGCAGAAAATAGTTTCCTGGTTGCCCAGAATGCAGTGGTGAATTTTGGGAAAAAATGGATTTTAGGGGGTTAATAAAATATTCTAAATTATTTCTGTGAATATACTAAAAATTTGAAATATGCAGAAATCGTAACTAAATTCTCAGAGGAAAAAAATTTCAAGAATCAGTACATTTCCTCTCAAATACTTTAACAGATATGTTAACTAGGATTCAATATTTGTGTATGCATTTTATTTTGTATATAAAATGAGGTGCTGAAATCTCAAGTCGGTTTTTACTCAATTTTGACAGTTACATGTTTGTGTAACTCTTTCCCCACCATATTAGAAAATATTAATGCCAAACCCAGAGAGTTCCTGCTATTACCTTTCTAGTCAAATTTCCTATATAGTCTATGATTTACTTGTGCCTTTCTTTGGGCTGATATTCTGTCCCATCCCCAAATCATCGTATCTGATTTATTGCTTTGCTCTGTGTAAATAGCGTTAAAATGGATGCTCTTCTCCATAAAATCTTCACTCAATATGTTATTTCTGAAATTAATTTATATTGTTGAATTACTTTAATGGCTAAGTTGTGTTCCACTGTGTGACTATAGCAATTGCTAATTCATTATCATGGTGATATGCACATAAGCACCTTCCATTTTCTATATCTTATTGATAAGACCATGATGAATATGCATGTTTGCTTATTTATAATGAACACATTTCATATATTTCAGAATACAGATTTAGGAGGACTGTCATATTTCACACTCCATCCTTCTTTTTGCCCACATTGTTGCCTTTCTTATTTTCTTTCTAACTTTTATAATAGCAGATTTTTCATTTTACTTCACAATCACAGGCTTAAAACTTTCTTAGGTAAAGATTCACATAGCAAGGAGAAAAATAAATAAATAAATAAAGCCGATTTGTTAGAATTATAAACAAATGCTGTAAACAATAATCAAATCCCAGAATGTCATTCTCATTCCTAGGCTATATTTTTGTACTCTGTGTATAAGATATCACAGACCAAGGAAAACATGTATTTGTCTTTGGAAGACTGGCTTACTTCTCTAAGCATCGTTTATTATTACTATTATTCGAAAGCATGTTTTTCAATTGCCTCCATTGTGATGAATGTTTTTAAAGAAGTCTTTTTGTGAACCTATGTCTCCTAGCTAATTTTATGTGCTAGAATCAAATATATGAGGTTGGGTACTTTATAAAAGGAAAGGGATTTATTAAGCTCACAGCTGGGATTCAAGAGCATGATGCCAGCATTTGCTTGGCTCTGTTGGGAGCCTCATGGTGGATATCATTGCGCTGGCAGGAGTGCTTGTGGAAGAAGGATTCATGACACACTCCAGGATTGCTTATAACAACCCAATTCTCACAGGAACTAATAGTCCCTTGGGTCCTGACTCACTCCTATGAGACAGAATTAGTCTGTTACACTCAGTCATGCTTCTTGACTGTTCCACATTGCAACATTGCATTCAGCATATGAATGCTGGGGGGTAAACCATAACCAAATGGTATTACTATATTTCTCTTGGATAAATAATGAAGACTGTACACATTGGGTCATAGGGAAGGTATATCCTTAATTTCATAAAACACTGATATATTTTCCCAAAGTTGTTACAGCATTTTACCCTCCTGTTAACTATATATAAGGGTTGCAATTGTTCCACAACTTAATAATATTTGACATTGTCAGTGTTTTAAACATGAATCATGGTAGTGGCTTTTAATTTTCATTTAGTTGATCATGAATGAATTTAAACATGCTTCTTGGTCATTTGTTTATCTTATTTTGTGAAATGTATACAATTATTACATATCCATTGAGATTGTGATATTTTTATTGTTCATTTTTAGGAGTTCCTTTTATAATCTGAATACCAGCTATTTGTCACATATAAACTTTGTGACTAGCTATTTCCAGCTTGCCTATTCACATGAATGGTGCAGTGTGATGCGCCAAATGTTTGAATTTTGATGAAATCTTCATGGTTTCTTTTATGGCTATTCTTCTCTTGGTCCTATCTTAAAAAATCTTTATTTAAATTTAAGTCATAAGAGTTTGTTTTTTTTTATGTGTTTTACTAAAGGCCTATTCCTGTATTTTCCTCTAAAAAATATTGTTTGTTTCTTATTCTATGATACATGCAAGATTTTTTTTGTATTTAGTAAGAGTTGGGAAATGAAGTTCATTTTCCCCCACAGAAATATTCACTTATTTCAGTACCCTTTAAAAGTATATTTCCCGGGACTGCCGCAAATAGCCTAGTGGCCAAAGTCCTCACCTTGCAAGCCCGGGATCCCATATGGTTGCCAGTACTAATCCCAGCAGCTCCACTTCCCGTCCAGCTCCCTGCTTGTGGCCTGGGAAAGCAGTCGAGGATGGTCTAAAACCTTGAGACCCTACACCTGTGTGGGAGACCCGGAGGAAGTTCCTGGCTTCTGGCTTCAGATTGGCACAGTTCCAGCCATTGTGGTCACTTGGGAAGTGAACCATCAGACGGAATATCTTCCTCTCTGTCTCTCCTCCTCCTTGTATATCTGCCTTTTAAAATAAAAATAAATACATCTTAAAAAATAAATGTATTTCCCTATTGGATTTATTTGCCATCTTTGCTAAAAATTAAATATTATTCTGTTTAATTAATTGCTTTATTTGCACCCATATAAGTGTAAAAGTCAAAGATGTGAACATTTTTTGCTCTCAAGATTAGATTATCCAATAAAGAAAAGGAGAATTTCTACCAGAATATCAATAAGTGGCTTCATCTTCCTTATGTGAATAAATATTCACTTGGAATATTTTTAACTTAGTTATCTGAACCAATATAGTTTCAGAAAATCATTACTATTTACAAGGAACTTTTTTTTCCTAACACTATGTACATTGTAAGTATAATCCTTATGTATGTTAAGCCCACAATTGGGTCTGTCCTGAAACGTAGACCACTGGTTGCACTAGTTTGGACTGTTCCAACTCCAGTGGGCCATTCACAAAAACTGTTAGTGGAAAATCAAATACTATAAAAGAAGGATAGATATTAGAGGAATAGTTAGGAAATAAATAGATAAATGTATGTGGGTCGTCACATGTATCTTTTTTTAAAACAAACTGGAACATGCATTTTTGTTCATGCATTTATCATCTCTGTGTAGGAAACATTCAGGGTCAATTCTACCAGGTGTTTTGAAAAATAAAATATCAATTATAGAATCCATTCAGAGAAAAGTCAGAAGTAAGAGTCAGGAACTCTTGGTAAGATGATCTCTAGGACGCCTCCAGCCATACAATTAAAAAAAAAATCGTATTTCTGTGACAATGCTTGGGTCCTTTACTGAATCCTTAGTGTGTGTGTGCGTGTGTGTGTGTGTGTGTGTGTGTGTGTGTGTGTGTTTATCTCTTAAATAGATATAAAACATTTTGTCATACATATGTAAATTATACATTCATATTCTATGATTACCCACAAAGATTCTAAAACTTCTATTTCCTTTGGCTGATGCAAGGATGTAAGGCTAAATTTGTTTTTTGTTTTAAAGATTTATTTTTATTGTAAAGTCAGATATACAGAGAAGAGGAGAGACAGAGGGAAAGATCTTCGGCCTGCTGATTCACTCCCCAAGTGACTACAATGACCGGTGCTGAGCCAATCCAAAGCCAGGAGCCAGGAACTTCCTCCGGGTCTCCCACACAGGTGCAGGGTCCCAAGGCTTTGGGCCATCCTTGACTGCTTCCCCAGGTCACAAGCAGGGAACTGGATGGGAAGTGGAGCTGCTGGGATTAGAACTGGTGCCCATATGGGATCCTGGCTCATCCAGGGAGAGGACTTTAGCCACTAGGGCAAGGTGTCAAACCCTGTAAGACTAAATCTAACATGATAGAAATGTTAAATATATTGTGAAAAGAAATAAAGAAAGGAAGAGAAAATAGAGGACGATAGCCTAGTAGTTTGGCCCCAGCCCCCAAAGTTGGAAACCCAGATGGAATTCCTTGTATCTTTTTAAACAGATGAGAAGAACGAATTTCAATTTAATTAAAATTTATCCAAAAAAACCTAAAACAGATATAAGTGGAGCTCACTATATCTACACTCTGGCTAAACAGTGTAAGACCGTCAGTGCTCACTTTCTATCACTTCAGTTTCTTAAATCTGAAGTCCAGCATGTAAAGCTACTATGTTGTAGATTGCAGTTTAGACATTTGGAAGACCTGGTGATAGAACAGTGTTTGGTTTTGCTAAAGTGCAAAGCATATGTTTATAATTCTGCGAACATTTTTCATGCTAAAGCAATTGTCTAGTGAAAATTGCATCTCTGATTGATTTTCAACATTCAAAATTCTGTGTATGAGAGGTTTATTTAAGAATAAATTGAGGTTACTATCACATACATAGGTGATGCAATGAATAATTTTTGATGTGTACTTACATGCGTTTTGTTTAGTTCTCCATTTGTTCTAATTTCTTTCCACACTCTTAGTACTAAAAATGCTCAAAAGTATCATGCCTACCTCAGCCAGAAAATATCTTTGTCCTAGTAAGCTAGAAGTAAGAATTTATTTCTTTTTATTATACAAATAGAAAGTACAGCATTTTACTAATTTTTTATTATTGTTATCCATGTTCAACTTGTTTTTATATATTAGTGCTTTGGCATCTCAACTACACGTATCTGTGAAAATACTACAAATATTGGGTGCTTAAAATGAGGGTGGGTGAAAAATGTAGACTTTATACTCCTCAATAGGAAATAGTTACATGATGTGCTACACAAAGCACCAGAATTGGTATCAACTGAAAATGTAATTTGAAGTAACTGACCCTCTCATTAAAAAATGAACTCAATTAAGTGGATCAGTAGTACTTTCTTGAAAAAATACTTGACTCACATCGACTTGAATTTCTGCTTTTCATCTCAATCAGAAATGTTGATTCTCATTTTGTATAGTTTTACAAGTAGATTTTTGTCTATAGTCTTATCAATTAAAAACAAAGTTGTCAGTTTTCCCTCCAGAATTGTTAGTGCCTTTTGTAAGCAACTCAATTTTAATGGCTTGGCTATTTCAAAGATGTACAGTGTAGAGAAGCAGTAATTGGCATCTTCAGATTGCATTATTATTCTGACACCTATAAAAGGAAAAGGGGAAGAAAAAGTTGAATAAGAAATTTGTCAGACAGTAGTACAGTTCTAACACAGCTTTGGCTAGGTGACAGAAGGATCAATGAGCTAGAGTTATTGTCATTTGAGTCCCTCATGCTACAATAGTGACTCTGTTGTAGCATGGTGGAATGATTATAAAGCACATAGTGTATTACATGATATATAAAGACTTAGAATACAGGAGCTAGTAGGCTCCAACACAAAGAAAAGTTTTAAGGAGTTGATACTAATTGCTTGATTTGTTTAATTTACACTATATCTACACTTGGAAATCTTGTAGTGTACCTTATAAAAATGCACAATGTTACATAGTGCATCCATCAAAGAAGAATAGATTTGTGCTCATAGTCCCACAATGCTTAGTCATTACCTGAAACAATCTGTGTGAAGTAAGACCTCAGTGTAAGCATTATGGTGACTCTGGAAGGGTGGTGGCTTAGCTTGTCAGTTAACTGTGACTCCTGTAGGCAGATAGTGTGGCACATGTGCAGGAGCTCTCATTGTCATGTGCTGCACACATCCACTTCTTGATGCAAGTTTGTGGAACAGTTTTTCCATGCTTGTTTCCTTTGCTCCTATCTTCCTGAGGGGAAATTTTGGAGAGATAATTATTTGAACCACAATCTCCCTTTGTTGTAGCTAATGGAGGGGAAGGATGTTAATAAGAAGGTGGAGGTTGGACTCCTTTCACACAATGGGGTCAGAGAGGAATAGTTAATATTTAACTCAGGGTGTCTGTGTTTCCTGGTACTGTCATGCCTCATCTAAAGTGAAAATGGCCATCTGTAGCAACACTAACAAGACTGAAAATTTGAATCACAACACCAGAGAATGCACAAAGACCTCTAGGGGAGATAGTTGAGGGTAAGGGGAAAACAGAATGGGTATTCAAGGATGGAAAATGTGAGTGCTATCCTTTTAGGTACTGGGATGCTCTGTTTACTGGTGAACAAAATAATTTTACTACTCATGAAGACTACATTTTAGTGAGGATGTAGAATTTCATAATAATGCATACATAATTATTATAATTTTATGTATGTATATTCCAATATGGAATGATGGCTTTACTCTGTAAAGCAAAGAGATCAGGGCAGAACTGTCCGAAGCTATATTTAAGCTAAACCTGAATAAAGTGAGTGAGTGTTCCAGCTGTGTGAATTTCTGTAATAGGGTATTCCAGCAAGAAGCAAAAGCAAGAGCAGAAGCTGCAAAGCATGGATACTGCTCACATAAACTTGGCTTTGCTTTAGAGAGTAGAAGGAAGTTAGAGAATAGAATAGTGTTGAGAAAAAACATGACAACCATGGATTCAAACAGTGTGGGGACATTTTATAGCCCATGGCAAAGACTTTAGAAAATGCATATGACCAGATTCTAATTCTACCCAACTGTCACAGTTTTACCTATTGCACTATTATTTTTAACTCTTTGCTGAAGTTAGAGACATGGTGCTACTTTATCCCTCTTATCGAAAATAGAAGCAAAAGGAAGTATTGTCTTATTTCTTGGTAACTTCCACCGTAGTGACTTTTATATAGTGTTTTCCTCTTTAAATGGACTAAAAAAATGCCTAGAGTGAGTAATCTAAACATCTTTCCTACTTTTAAAATATCTAATTTTTGGTGACATGGTTATGTAAAAGATCACATTAGCTTAGTATGTAATCTATTTGAACCATAAAATGTGTCTTTTTTACTGATTAGTTTGAAGGCCACTTTCCTCTTTGTACATGAGGTAAACAAAATGTTCCCCAAATACCAGAACAAATAATTCTGTGATAGCTGCTTCTGGTTTTCTAAGCAGCTCTCCAATTCTGCCTCTTCCCAAGCTTTGGGTCTGTCTATATAAGCTTGGGAAGAGGCAGAAGATAGATAGATAGATAGATAGATAGATAGATAGATAGATAGATAGATAGATAGAGTTTTCTTGATTGTTCTTATAGAATTGTTACTCATTTGTGCTTCCTATATATTTCTTTTCCCAATTCTTTCTTTCTCCGTGTTTTTTTAAAGGACCAGAGTTTATTATTTTGTGAGATTTTTTTTTATTTAAAAGGCAGAAGCCAGATCAGGAGCTTCTTTCAGGTCCTGCATGTGGATGCAGGGGCCCAAGGACTTGAACCATCCTTTGCACTTTTGCAGACCATAGCAGGGAACTGGACTGGAAGTGGAGCAACTAGGACACAAACCAGTGCCCGCATGGGATGCCAGAGCCATAGGCAGAGGATTAGCATCATATAGCATGGCATCAATGTCTCACATGTTTTATAATCCAATTTTGTGGGATAAGTATTGTGGTGCAGATATTAAGCCACCACTGTAGTTGCCTGTTTCCCATATTGTAGTGCCTGGATTTGAGTCCTGACTCTGCTTCTAATACAGTTTCCGTCTAGTAAGTATCTGGGAGGCAGCAAGTCATGGTTCAAGTAATTGGGTCTCTGCCACTCACATGGAGCCCCAAATGGAGTGCTGGACTTGCAGCTTCCTCTTGACCTAGCCCTGCCTGTTAAGGTCAGTTGGAGAGTGATCTAGGGAAATGAATGATCTCTCTTTTTCTCTCACTCTTTTTCCTTTCTCGCTCTCCTTCTTTCCCTTCCTGTCAGTCTGCTTTCAAATAAATAAAGAAAACTAAAAAAAAAAAAAGT
The DNA here is from genome assembly GCF_017591425.1 of Ochotona curzoniae. Lineage (NCBI taxonomy): Eukaryota > Metazoa > Chordata > Mammalia > Lagomorpha > Ochotonidae > Ochotona > Ochotona curzoniae. Next base: position 30,991,286 of record NW_024467087.1, on the reverse strand, counting down.
ATGCTGTCAAAGGTGAATGACTGCTTTCTTTCTCACTGAATTTTCATGTTTGCATGATAAAATTGTATTATTATACAATTCTCCATTATAACTATTCTTTTAGTCTTTGACAACAAAATCATGGTCATAGGGGTGAACTTTCAAAAGCATGCTCATTAACTTACAGGATATGCAGTTGACTATGCTTTGTGTTATGCTCCCCGGAATAATATTAACAATTCCAATCTGGCAGTATGGCTTTTCAGTCTTCCATGATTTTTTCACATCAGATACAATTAGTCTGAGCTGGGGCTAACACAGATTTAGGACCACGATTATAATGGAAAAGGAAGTTCTGGAGAACTTTTTTTTATACTCAAGTGTTTATCAGATACTTTTGTTTATATCATTTTCTTATCATGTAAGATGGTTTTCTTTCAGTTTGTTCTTCATAATTCTGTATATTTTTTGATTCTCTGCTTTGCGTAAGGATACTGTGTTCTCTAGGAACAAATCTTAGTGTTTATAATCCAAATATTTTGTCATTTTTCATCAGCTAGCTGTGTTGATAGAAATATAATTCATGTTACATGCACAATGGTAACTTTTTCTAGCAGCTACATTAAAAGCATAATGGATGAAATTTAGTGACATGTGATTCTTATCCATTATATGCTAAATATCATTTCAACATGTAATCACTATATAACATAATATAATAGATTGTACACTCTGAAAGAGAATGCATGTTTTATACTTATAGCACATCTCGGGCTGTGTTACCCTTGTTTCATATTTGAGTAGGCAAGCATTGCTAGTGTCTACTGTACTGAACAGAACAGATCCAAGTAAATAATTTTCTATATTATTTTCCCTTAAAATGTGTTGTGGAAAAGTTTGTATTATTTTGTCATAATTTTGTTCTAAGAAGAACTTTTTATCTCATAGCAATTGGTTTTTACTGCCCTCCATCAAAGAATTGCATTCCCCATTGCTTTTAATCCAATACAGTAATAGATTTGCATGTGTGTTTCTCTTAATTACAAGGACTCTAATGGTTGTTTCTGTGCAATAATTGTTATCTTTCCTCTGTCCCAGTGGAACTCGTAACTTTTGATATAGCAATACAGGTGGTAAATATTTACAAAAGTGAAGTATCTTTCAATGTGGTTACATATTGTAGATGTTTATTAACTATGAATGTGGTTAGAACTCCCTCAAGAGCAAAGATACATTCCATTTTCAAAAATTAATATATGAGTTAAGATAATGAACATTCTGTTCCAATTTTGTCCAATCATATGTCTGTAGTTGTTGTTTTTTCAGAGATACAGCTGGAATTTCTTTTTTTTTTCCTTTAATTTTCCATTGTGCAGTATTTGTTCCATTGTTTTTGTTACAAATTCAGGGTTGCCTTGAATTGTTTGTATTTGACTAGACACTTAGAATTGAATTTCTAAAGGTGTTTTGCCAGTTTATGTTGGATTCTTAAAAGCTTTTTGCTCAATACTCTAATATTCCTTCACTAGAAATAAGCTGAGAGTACAAACCAAATATAGTCTCATTTACCTCATGTTAAAATCATGTAAAATTGTTAGGTTGTTGCTATTATTATGCTATTATTATGTTAAAATTAAACTGTAGGAGCATAAAGTGTACTCTGGACAGTGAAGAATTCCCAGCTTTCATCTTCTACATCTATTTGTCAAATCATTTTTCTTACCTATGCTTATCTTGGTCTCTTTAAGATGAACTAAGTAAAGGACAGATCTTTGTCACAATAAGAATATAAAGGGACAATAGATTTTGAAACTGCTTTGGAATGGATTGCTCTGTGGGGGTTATGGGTACTTGAAAAATCATTACCAACTTTAATCTTCTAGATGGTTGTAAATTTTCCAAATATTGGAAGTTACTACTCCTGCATGAAACTGATAATTTTCTGATTTGGAAGGGAATGCAGTGATAGTGGCATCTTATCTATATATAATGAAATTTGTATAATAAAAGTGATATATGAAAATTATTTATTTGTTTGAAAGGCAGACTGATGAAGAGAGGTGAGCAGAGAGGCAGATCTTCCATCTGCTTGTTCAGTTACCCAGATGGGCACAATGGCTGGAAGCAGGCCTGTGCTAATCCAAAGCCCAAGTACTTGGGTCATCTGCTTTCACAGGTGCATTGGCAGGAAAGTGAATCAGAGGTAGAGCAGCCAGAACTCCAGTTGCTGTTCAGTATAGAATAGTAGTTCCTGAGAATGACTTGACGCACTGTGCCACAATGCTGGTCCCTGTTCCTGTCCTAGATATGTAGTTTTTTGTGTGTGCATGTATGTGCGCGTGTAAGCAATATCCTATAATTAAGGATGTTATGAAGAGTATATTGCTTTTTCCTATCGGTTAGAAATAAAACAGAATTATATCATTCTTTCTTCTGGTGATTATACTAAACTAGGATTTTCCTGATTTCTGCTCATGCTGGGAAATATCTTTGGTGCTTTCATGCAGAACATTTACTTTACTGAGGTCACAGAGCTCCTTATTTTTCTGCCTGTGAAGTAAAGATCATATTAGCCCTTCGTATGTGAATACCAGCTGCTGAGATCATCAGTAATTCTGTTAGAAATACACAGGAAATTTTGGTTTCTCAGGCTAAGAGCAAAAACCAATTTCATCTTACCTTCCTGTAGGCAGAACAACAAGGAGGCCTTGGGCATGTTAGTGCATTTTTATACTGGCATAGAGCCCTGGAGTTGGATTCAGTGAGTCTTAAATGCACTTAGACTACAAGTTTTGACTGCTTCCTAGAAGACATTCTGCAAAAATTTGTGTGCAGCACAATTGTGAAGTTTTTATTATTATCATAATAATATCATAGCACTGTGGTTTTGTTAGTCTTGTTATTTGTTTCTTTTACCTGTGATGTTAGTACTTTTCCAAGGCCAAGTTAAATAACTACAGATAAGTTCAACTTGTGCTAATCTCTCTACATTTATAGAGCCACTTCCCTGCAATCCTGAGAAAGATATTGAAACTCGGGATCTGCCTGTGCATGCCTGACAGAATAGAAAGCTGCAGGGTTGTCTATAACCAGTTTATAATGATCTTACCCATAAAATCAGGACTCATCTCACTTCTCAATTTTCTTTTTGATGTGCAGACATAGCTATGGCTATCCTATTCGTCTAAAAGTAAACAATCTTTTTAGGATTTTCCATGATGCACTTTTGTACAGAAAGGGATTCTTTGTTTGCTTTCCCAATCTCTACCTCACCAATATTATAGTAGTATAAAGCAGTACATCTTTAGTAACACTTACAAGTTTAACATTTTGCTATTTAACTATGTCATGGAGTTTTGGGTAGAGACAATGACAAAAAGTTTAGTATCATATTGTTAAGAGATATTTAAATGTTTCACAGAAAGTCCTCTTTTTATTCAGGAGTAGAGATGCATGCTGCAACATAGCTTCACTTCCTGGTATTTTCTTCTTTATTATACATCTATTAGAGTTTATGTATGTACTTATTCACCTGTATAACTATTTGCATTTTGCATGAAGGTTGCCTTATGTCAGAAATAAGATATGACATTTGTCTTTTGGTGATTGACTTGTTTCATTGAATATAATGGTCTCTAGTTGGGACAATATATGCATTAGTAAAGGTTTCTTAGAAAGGTCACCAAAAGCACCAACAGTCAAAGCTAAAGTAATAAATGGGACCTCAACAAGTTAAGAAGTTTCTGTATAGCAAAGGAAATGATAAACAAAGTGAAGAAACAATCAAGAGAATGGAAAAACAATCGTTGTACACTACAGATAGGGGATTGATATCCAGGATCTACATTGCGTTTCAGAAAGTCAACAACAGCAAAACAAAAACTGTGGGGAAATGGCAAAGAAAATGAGCAAGCATTTTTCGAAAGAGCACATTCAAATGGCAAAAGACATATGAAAGAAAGCTCAGGTCCATAGCTATTAGGGAAATACAAACTACAGTGGCATTCCACCTAACTCCAGTGAGATTGATCTGCATTCGCAAGTCTAATAACAACACTTGTTGCTGTGGATGTGAGGAGAGAAAGGTACTCAACTCCACTGTTGGTGAAAATGTAGGCTAGTACATACACTATGGAAGTTAGTATGGAAAGCGCTAAGAGAACTGAAAATTGATCTCCCATATGACCCAGCTATCCCAATCCTGGGGGTATATCAAAAGGAAGTGAAATCTGCATATGATAAAGCAACATGAAGCCTTATCCTTATATAAAGTGGGATAACCAATAGTGAAGACATGGAAACAATCTATGGAAAGAGGAATTGATGGTACATCTACTCTCCGGAATACTACATAGCCATTAACAAGAATGAAATCATACCATTTGCCATATAAGGAACTTCTTTAATGGTTATTAAGATTTAACTGATGAATTCATTAGTAATTGTACAGAATGGAACTCAGAAAACTGTAGTCTGATCATTGATGTCTTTAAATCTGTGAGCCTACTTTGTTCAGTATGAATTTATGAACAACCTTTATGTTACTCATTGTCTTCCTGTGAAGCCAAACTTCATCATCCTGTAATGATCTTGTTTTATCTTCCAAATGCTTTTCATCCTAAAGTCTAGTATATCTGAGACTAATACAGCTATGCCAACTTTCCTTGCTTATTAACTGTGTGTAACCATTTTCACTTTTGAGCTTAACCCTCCCATTTGATGTCTCATGTAAGTGACATGCCAGTTGAAATTTGCCAGGTTTTATCATGCGAGAATATTTGTTTTCAGCATATTTCTCAATGTATTTCAATGAACATTTTTGCTGTTATTATTTTACATGACACACTTTTGTGTATTTGATTACCCCTTTCCCTCATCTTTCTTTCTCCCCATTTTCCATCATATTTTTAAAGTAACATAATTGTTTAGTAACAGTTACAACTTTAACATTCTGCTTTTTAAGTCTATCGTGGCATTATGGGTGTAGGCAAAGCTAGAAAATCCAATATATTATTGTCAAGTTATATTTAACTGATTTATTAGGAGTCTTCTATTTTTTTAGGGGAGGGACGGATTGAGCTGCATATTGTAATGGATCTTTACTTTCCTGTACGCTAGTTTCCATTGTACTCTCATACATAACATTTTTATGATGAAATTTTCAGAAGTTTAAAGATACAGTAAACATTATTGTACCATGTTTGATTGAATACCTGACATATTTTACATATTTGTATCATATCTGTTTATATCTTACCCTTCTGTGTGTCTCTATATGTACATATATTTACATAAACATTAGGCATGTGTATGCAAATTGACACACAAAGGAGGGTAAGTGAACCAGCAAAGTATAAACTTCTTTTTTTAAAGTTTTATTTCATTTTTATTGGAAAGTCAGATTTACAGAAAGAAAGAGAAACAGAAGGACATTCCATCCTCTGGTTCATTCCCCAAGTAACCACAACAGCCAGAGCTGAACCAATCTGAAGCCAGGAGCAAGGAACTTTTTATATCTGAGGTTTTATAAGATTCGTTAGGTGATACAAATGTCCAATACTGGTTGAATATCTATAAATCTAAAATTCAAATTCTGAAGTGCTCCAGTAGTCCAAAACTTTTTGAGTGCTGACATGATAACATAAGCAAAAATGCTGTACCTTACTTTGTATAGCGGGTAATAAACAAACTAGAGAAACAATAAAAATAATGTACAAAATTATCTTCTTGCTATGTATATAAGCTTCATAATAAATACAATCAATTGAATGGTTAGATATAGGTCTCATCCCTAGGATATCCTATAGCATATATCAAATATTCAAATGGTTCAGAAATTTAAAAAAATCAAGTCCTAAGTATTTAAAATACTCAGCCTGAATTTTCATTGTCACAGCCTAAGATCCAAATTTATCATTTGATAAACACATCATTGTATGTTGAACAATCATTCTATGCATATCTAATTGACATAGCAACCTTTATCATATAGAAAGCGTTTGTGTGTGTGTGTGTAGGTGTTTGTATCCTTTCTGCTTTGCTTCATTGAGATATCTGATCTTTGAGCACATACCATACTGTTTTAACTATTTTGATTTTAATAAGTGTTTTACTGCATGGGCATGTAAAATCTTCCTTACATTAAATTTTGTTGTTTTTTCTATCATAAAGAATTTAAAACATTCTGTTGTTGCATCTCTGTCTTGTTTGAACAATCTATATAGTCAAATAGATTTTCCTATAGTTTTGAAAGATATTTTGGTTTTATCTCCTTATCTGTTTCATTTATTTGAACTAAAAAATCCTGTAGACTAAGGTTATTAGCGTTCATTTTACTTAGCTGTGCCCCAACCAAACTGTGTATTTATCTTAGTGCTTATTCTGGTAATCTTCCCTCTGTGTATCTTTCTCTCTGTCCTTCCAAATTGAAGTCCGGGCATTCACCTTCTCTTAATAGTCTTGATCAATTTCCAGGCCCCAAGAAATTGACTTTTAACTTAGCTCGCAACTATTGACTATACCACTCATTTTGTTTGGTGAATTCTATAGCAGATTGTGAAAATTAGCAGCCAGCTAAGGAGATCACACTGTCTATGCTTGTTATTTTATAAATGAGAAAACAGCCCATCAGTGTGAGATTATCTGTGATTCCTAATTATTCAGCTACTAAAGTAAACCCAAAATATATTTTAGTGCTTTTCCAGTTACCATTATCTGTTGTATTGTTCTTTCACATTGACATTTTATTTTCGTTTTATTTTTAAAAATAAAACTAGAATAGAAATTTCTTAAAGGCAGTACCCACATCTATACATTTTTTGGTATAATTCATAGAGTTGTACTTAGTACTTAATTAGTGTCTATTTATTATTAATAAATTTTGGGTAAAAAATATTGTTTCATTAACCAAATGTCACTCTGGGCCTATTTCCATGTGGGTTAGAGTGTTATAAATGTCTAGAATATGGCATCTAGTGGTTGGTGTGTGTAATACAATTGCCTGCCTTTTGTTTTTTGACTTTTTTTTAACCGTTGAACACAATGTTTCTCATAAGTTAGATGGAATAAATAGAACATAACTTAAATATTTAGATGGAATTCCAACTAATTGATATGTAGTTCTCAAGAGTTTTAAATAGCAATCTCTAAAAATATAACTATGTTAGATGATGAAAAGATGTAATAAAACAAAATTTGATAACAGATTTTAAGAATAATATTATATACCAGCTCTTGATAAATTTATATATAATCCTTTTATTTATAAGTGATACACAGAGTTAAGGGCTATTATTGGATACTAAAAAGTGGAATATACGGTTACAGGGAAGTGCTTTTAGGCAATGGTTCAGATGCTGCTTGAGACAGGAATATTTCACACTAAGAATGCCTGGGTTTGAGTCCATGCTCCACTTCTTATTCAAACATCATCAGATATAGGTGTGATTGTTCAAGGAATTGGATCCTTGCTATTCACATGAGAAACTCAGTTTGAGTTCTGGGCTCCTTGCTTTAGTGTAGTTGGCCCAGTTCTGGTTGATGTAGGGATTTGCCAAGAGAACTAGCAGATGGAAGATCATTGTATCTCTGTCTTTTAAATGAATAACAAATAAATATATTTTAAATAGAAGAATATGAAGTCGCATAGTTCTTGTTCACTTTGGTGAAGTCTCATTAGACTATTTGCATTGTTCTCAGGATCTTAATTTATGTTAAAATAGAAAGACATCGATAAAGGCTGAAAATGTAGTTATATCATCTTTTATTTATTACAACAAGAACTTACTTTCATATATTCACATGCAAGACATAGACATGTATTCCAAAATCAATGATAATTTTTCTCACACTAATGATCATGGTAGCTTTTCTGTATTTTTTACACATTCATTAATGCATGCAGCTGAGTATTCAGTATATGAGCAATTTAGTTCAGTGATTGTGACAACTGACACTTCTTATTTGTGAACTTGTGAATCAAGACCTACTTGCAAATCTCTTAAATTTTATAAACTCATAGTTCAGAATGTAGATTCAATATAAAGCAATGTACATTTTCTTAACTTTTGTGGCTGGCATATTGTACTGTAATATTTTGTATATGAGTTCATCCTTCTCATTAGAGAGCAATGATGTGCTTTCTTTGTGTTTCTACATGTACCTAATGCAGTGTTGGTGCACAGCAGGTGATCGATAGATGCTTATTGAATTACTTATATACATTGGAGGAAACTGTGGTCTTGTCTCTAGCACCTAACAAGTTTTCTGACCTCTAATAATATCTAATTCATGTTTGATGAATGAGTAAGTCGACATAAGCCTATTTAATCTGTAATACTGTTAACATAATACTGAAGCAGTATATAACTTAATCATCTATTTATAATGAAATTTGTGTAACAGAGCTTCCATTTGAAGTGTCAGGAGCACATAGTTTGCTGGAACAGTCTCTTGCATTGTCGGTGAGAGATTCCTCTGAGCTCAAGCCTTTTTTATTTGCTCTTACAATCAAGTAAAGGAGTTTTAGCATGAGTGGAGCTTCCAGTTTTAGCTGCTTAGGAATTTTGACTAAAAGGGTGAGATCAGCACTTTGGGTATCTTGAGGGTTGGGAAGGATTCGATTGTGACTACAGTAAGGGAAAACATGGAGCACTGAGTAGAAGGCTAAGTTACTATTCAAGTAATAAACCCTCAAGATTGGGCACTGATAAATGATATGGGGTATTTACATCACATAAAGTTTCATTAAGTCAATATGCATCTTATGAAAAGCTTACCACCTTCTTGAATGTAAATTCTGAGATGTCTACATATATCAAACTACTATTCTTTCAGCAACTCAGATTCATACCTGAGTAAAGGACAGTTGTTTTTTTAAACTTACTTATTTGAATGGCAGAATTACAGAAAGACAGAGAGGGAGGGAGGGAGGGAGAGAGAGAGAGAGAAAGAGAGAGAGAGAGAGAGAGAGAGAGGTCTTTCATTCACTGGCTCAGTTCCAAAATGCCCTCGATGGCTAGGGATGAGCCAGTCCAAAGCCAACATCCTGGACTTCCATCTGGGTCTCCTATATGGGTGCAATGGTCCAAACTCATGAGCCATCTTTTGCTGTTTTTCTACATGAATTAGCAGAGAGCTGGAACAAAGTGGAGTAACAAGGATGCAGGCAGTGACTTCATTGGCTACACCATATTGGTACCTAAAGGATAAGTTTTAATGGCAATACTCATCTCCTGTCTAAGCCTGCAATGTAGGTTATTTTAGAGGACTGTATTTTTCTAGCTTCAGGATCACACTCCTAACATGAATGAATAAACCTGTTAGTAATACTTAAAACATCTAGGTTGAAAGGGCAGCATTTGTGGTGAATGCTGGAGGTTTAGATGTTGCTGCTGAATACCAAGAGGGGTAAAGAAACGAAAGGTGGTAAAATAGTATAAGAATTTTATGGTCTGTGGGTACTCATGAATGCAAAAAAAGGGATTTTAAATGGTAACACATCCTTGGCTAGTTGCCAAGTGTATTGTTAGTCTAGGTGAAGACATAACATTTTTTAATGATTTACTTATTTTTAAGGCCTGGCGTTATAGCCTAGTTGTTAATTCCTCACCTTGCATGTGTCAGGGTGTCATATTAGCGCTGGTTAATGTCCTGGCTGCTCTCACTTCCCATCCAGCTCCCTGCTTATGGCCTGGGAAAGCAGAGGAGGACGGCCCAAATCCCTGGGACCCTGCACTGGTGTGATAAACCCAGACATCTCTTGACTGCCAGCTTTGGGTTGGCTCAGCTTCAGACTTTGTGGTCACTTGGGGAGTGAGTGAATCAGCAGACAGAAGATCTTTCTCTCAGTATCTTCTCTCTGTAGATCTGCCTTTCCAAATCTTTTGAGAAAGATTTATTTATTTTTTAGAAAGAATGATGGAGAAAGGAAGGTATTGGGGTAGGGCGTGAGGGACAAGAGAGAGGGAGAGAAAGTCTTTATTCACTGGTTCATTTCTTAAAGGGTGGGAACATTTTAGGTTGTGATAGGGCAAAGGCAAGAGTCTGGAATTCCATCCAGGTCACCCATATGGGTGGTAAGGGGAGAAGTACTCACAGCATCATCTACTGCCTTCCCAGAGATCTGAGTCTAAAGTGGAGCATCTAGGGTTCAAAACTGTGCTCATGTGGAATGCTGATATGACAGGAGGCAGCTTAACAGACTGTATTACATGCCAGCTTCCGAGAGGCAATTTTTTCTAATCCATACTAAGACGGGGGAAAAAGTTCTAATGGTCTTAGATAAGTGACAAATCATGCTGCAATGACTCTGTATAAATTTCTTTGTAATTTACAATGTCCTCTTAGAATATATTTTGTTTGCTCATTGTGAAATGATCAAATATGTATGATAACAGAGGTAACCATTGTTTACCCTTTGGCATCTATCATTTCAGATAGTTTTCTGATATTTGCTTACAAGTTTAGATGGTTGAGTTCACTTGCATTGTAAGTCATAACGTGACTTGGGATTTCCTCTTTAGTGATTTTCTCCTGTTTATTTTCCTTACAGGCCTGCTATGGATGCTCCCCGGGATCCAAGTGTGACTGCAGTGGTATAAAAGGGGAGAAGGTAATATCTGAGATGGATCTTTGCAAACCTGGTAAAATCAATAAAGACTATTTTATTGCCTTTTAGAAAAAAAGATCTGTATATCAGAGCTTTAAATGAGTCATATAGTTCTTATTTCTGAAGCTATTAAACGAATTAGATTATATCTCAGGGATCGACAAACTTTCTGTAGAGAGCAATATAGTAAATGCAATAGGCATTGTGAGATATACGGGAGCACTCGAATTCTCGTTTTTTTAAATAAAGAGCTTTTTCAAACTGGCTAGGAAAATAAATAAGTTTTTTTAAAAATTAAAACTTGTACATTACTAAAAAGTTTTTGAGCTTCAGTCATACAGAATAAACTTCTGACAGCATTTGGCTTGAGTGCTGTTATCTGCCAAGCCGCCATCAATCTTGCTGAAACAATTAACTTAATAGGTAAAAAGAAGTGAAACTACGTAAGAAGCAAACTTCAATCTACTAATCAGAGTTGAATCCTGCGCAAGACATTTTTACACATCTTCATCTTATCCATGCATGTTAAGGAAAGGTTGATGTTGAATTTCATCCTTAATATATCCTTAATATGTATGTGTGTGCATATATATGTATTTATCTATCTATCTGTCTATATATCTATCTACCTATGATATAATCACTATGAGTCAGTGCTAAAAAAAAAAAAAGGAACTTTAAATAGAACAGTAACATGAAGAAAGTTGTACTAGGAGACAGAAGATTATATTCTGGGCCTTGCTGATTGAGGCTCAATATGTAGTTTAAAACAAATGAATGTCATTAATTCTATGTGAAAAAGCTTGAGACTTTGTTCAAGAGAAGTCATTTAGACATATAAGTGTGCCCTGTATCCTGGTTAAAAAATAATAGTTTCAGGGCCCGGTGAGGTAGCTTAGTGGCTAAAGTCCTTGCCTCACAAATGCCAGAATCCTATATGGGTGTCAGTTCTAATCCTGATGGCACTGCTTCCCATCCAGCTCCCTGCTCGTGGCCTGGGAAAGCAGTCGGGGACAGACCATAGCCTTGGACTCTGCACTGGCCGAGGAGACCCAGAAGAAGCTCTGGGCTCCCCGGTTCAAATTGGCTCAACTGCGGCCAATGCGGCCACTTGGGGAGTGAATCATCGGACAGAAGATCTTCCTCTCTGTCTCTCCTCCTCTCTGTATATCTGCCTTTCCAATAAAAATAAATAAATCCTTTAAAAAATGAGTTCCATATCTTAGTGATCATTATCAAAGTTAATGTTTAGATAAGCATTACAACATCTGAATCAAATGTAACCCCTATTTGGTAGCAAGATGTGACCAAGGCAAGACATTGGAGAACATTGTATTTTTAGAAGAAATCATTGTATTATATTTTATTTTTTTTTCTTTGAATCTACAGTTACCCTAGTGAGCCAGGGAACTGAGAGTGAGAATTTGTCTTCCAAGGGCACGCCTCAGTGATCTAGAAGCCCTCACTGGGCGCCTCTCCTAGTCAGCATTGTTAGAGCAACATTCCATGTATCATTGGTTACCATGAAGACAAGACTTTAGAAAACAAGCCCCGATTTGTGGACCCTTGGGGGACCACCCAAAGTATTATCAAACCACAAAATTAGTACACTGTGTGACTTCTCATTTATATGACATATCTCCATGTGCAGGTACTTCAGTATGAGTGGCAAAGGATGTGTGGGACCCAAACCTAATGCCACGCCTACCGTCTTGAGAGGAATGAGTTGTGGATGCTACAATGACTGGGAATGGGAGACTGCACTGGATGGAGATAGAGAGGAAAGCCCCCAAATTGGCTTGAAGATTATGCCTAGATTCTTAATTAAATATTGAACTTGTATAGCAGAGAACCTATACAATTCAATGAAAAGGAACTGTGTTAAGCCAGCAGTTATTGAGTATGGATTTAATTATCTAGTGAAGGAAAAGCACTTTTAAGTCCAACTCAGCACACTAGTCTTTAAGTGTTCACTATTCTTCAGAGGAAGGGGAAAGAATCCAGTATTTGTATTAAAGTTGATCTGATTAAACAAGTCCACCATCAAGAAAAAAAAAACTATGAAAATTAATCCGAAATAACAGAAATGTTAGAATTTGTAGGCAAAAAAGTTTAAGCACTTGAGAAAATGCATTTGTTGGTTTAAACAAAAATCTGTTCATGTGTGAACAGGTAAGGAATCCAAACAAAACACGGGAAGCAATGAAAGGGAGGATGCGGATTTGAAAAGAATGATACGAGAAAAACTAATTTTCCAGATAGGCTTCTCAGCCAAGGTGAAGAAGGGAATCAAAGAACTTACAACTGAGCAGATCAGCTAATCTTAGGTACGTGGAGAAAACGTGGGAAAAAGTGAACAGAGCCTCAGTGATCTGTATGCAACATCCAATTGTCTAATAAAAATGGGAATGGAGATCTGTAAGGATCTTAGAGAAACAGTAAGAAATTAAAACGAACAGAAAATTCTAAGACAGTAATATTGGAAGTGATTCTCCACACCTGGTGAAAAACATAAATTAACAGATGTACAAAATTCAACAAGCCTCAATTAAGAAAACCAAGAGAAAACTACAGAGACTATCCTAACCAAACCACTGAGCCAGATTAAAGCACCGTTTTTGTAGAAAACTGGAACACACAGGGATCTCTTTTATTTTTGCTTTTTTGATTTAAAAAACAATAACAACAACAACAAAAAACATTTTATCTCCTACATGTCAGTGAGAACATAAGGTAGTTGTCCTTCTGGGTCTGGCTTATTTCACTCACAGCAATGTCTGCCAGTTGTAGCCATGTTTTTGCCAATGGTAGGATTTCTTTTTTTATTTCACTTCGTAAAGCTTTGTTTTAAATATTTGTCAAACAAATTGTTAGAATTATATACCACTAGTAATGATTTTGTGATTTCATGTGAATGAAACTTGACATCTTTTCACGTGATTGCTGTTTATAGTCCTTCTCTACTTTCTTGCTGAACTCTGGTCTTTTTATTTGTTGAACTGTTTATTTAGAAGAGCATTGAGCATTTGCCTGTCTTGTACATTAAAAAATGCTGTCTCACAAAAAAATAGCTAAATATAAAATCTAAACCCGTAAGTCTTTAAGAAGTGAAAAAAAAAAACTTTTAACATTGGATTATACACATATTTTGTAGAAATCACATTTAAAAATCTAGAAAAGAAAATACTGCTAAAGTTTACCTCACCGACATGAAGAAATTGGAAATCCAGCGTTATGATGCATTTAGTTAAGCTGCCGCTCCTGAAACTGGTATCTCCTATTGGAATACTGGTTCATGTCCTGCTGCTTCTGCATCTTATTTAATTTCCTGCTAATATATCTGGGAAGCAGCTAATAATGCCCCAGTTGCTTGGACTCCTGCCCCCGTCTATGGGAGATCACATGAAGTTGCTGGCTTGAGCCTGGCCTGGCATGGAATGTTACAATAATTTGTGAAATGACCTAGACTATGGAAGATGTCTCTTTCTCTTTCTCTCTTTCCCTGTCTGTCTTTCTCTGTGTGTGTGTGTGTGTGTGTGTGTTTCTGTTCATTTCATGTTTGAATCTTCAAATACTTATGCTGAGTGAAAAGCTAAATGAAATGAGTGCATGGTTTATGACCCCATTTACATAAGTTTCTAAAGCTGCAGGTTAATCTAAAATGATGGGAAACTGATCCGTCCTTGAATGGGGTAGGAGATGGGTTGAGCAATGGTAAGCAGCATGAGGAACATACAGGGACAATGAAACTTTGTGATAATTGTGTTCATTAGTTTGGTTGTGATGATTTATTGGTGTTTACATATGTAGAACATTTCAAATTATTTGCCTGACATGTGTATAGTTTATTGTATATTAATTTTGCCTCAGTGAAACTGCGTTTAAATTTTTTAACATAAATTAAAAAAATTGTTTATTTTTATTGGAAAGTCAGATATACAGAGAGGAGAGACAGACAGGAAGATCTTCTGTCTGTTGATTCACTCCCCATGCGGCCGCAGTGACTGGAGCTGTGCCGACACAAAGCGAGGAGCCCAGAACCTCTTTTGGGTCTCCGATGTAGGTGTAGAGTCCCAAGCTTTTGGGCTGTCCTAGACTGCAGTCCCAGGCCACAAGCAGGGAGCTGGATGCGAAGTGGGGCCGCTGGGGTTAGAAGCAGTGCCCATATGGGATCCAAGTGTGTGCAAGGCAAAGACTTTAGCCACTAGGCTACTGCACCGGGCCCTGGAAATAGTTTTCAAATATCTACCTTCCTCTAAAGCATATATCCAAGTTCATACTGTTGAAAACAAATAAAACTTGGCAGAATCCTAACGAAAACAAGAAGTTAACTAATTGACCATGTGAAGTCCATGTCACAGTCATGTATTGGCGAAAGAATGTGTGCTTCAATGTCATCATGAGTTCTTGCAGGTGGGTTAGAAATACGTATTCTAAGGCTCTCCAACTGACCTACTCAGTCTAACTCTGGTGGTGCAGCCGGGCAGTGTGTGTTACAATAAGCCCTCAAGCTGATTCTGATGCAAGCTAAAGTTTTAGATCTTTTGATCCATAGTCTTCCGCATTGATGGTTACCATATTTCCATCTTGTTCTCCTAAGCAGATTACATAAGATACTTCTTTGTACTATGCAACTGCAAAAATAGAATAGGCATTACACAAACAAAAAAATCATATTACCTAGACAAAAGATTTTAAATTCAGTCATTAAGAAGCTTGGCTTGCATATGTATCCATGCCTTTTCTACATTTTTATATTCTAATTCTAAATAATTTTAATGTAAGTTGTCAGCAGTTCTAATATTTCTTTTTCCTATCTTCAAATGAGAATCCAATGCTTTCTTCTAGCAATTTTATATCTTCCTTGATAAAATTTTCTTTTTTTCATTCTCGTGAACATGCAACTTGCTGGTGATTACTAAGTACCTTTATTGTAAAATGGTAATATTTTATGGATGCCCTTAACTCACGGCTAGGGTCTACTTCTCAGTAGATCAGTCTGTCAGCTTTTTGAATGGCAA
Source organism: Ochotona curzoniae (assembly GCF_017591425.1). Lineage (NCBI taxonomy): Eukaryota > Metazoa > Chordata > Mammalia > Lagomorpha > Ochotonidae > Ochotona > Ochotona curzoniae. Next base: position 30,975,677 of record NW_024467087.1, on the reverse strand, counting down.
TGTATAATAAATAAAGCAGCTTTTCCATTAAAAAGTCATTCTTTTTACTTCTTTTCCTTAATCTTATTTTTTTCCTGAGTTTTGGGTAAAAGGATATGCCATCAATTTTATGTAAACAATTAAGGAATTTCATTTATTTAGTGAATATTGACTATTTGTTCTGCTGTGCCCTAAGAATGGAAGGCTGAAAAACACATGAGTGATTCTATATTTCTGACTGGTGTAACTTAATTAAGCTATTTTCTATAATAGATAAGATGGCAGAAAGATAATAAATCCAATATTTATAACAAATTTACTTATAAAAAGACAAATTTCTCTTTGTCCTAATTATTCATGTGGAAAATGCAATTAATACCAGTTACTTCATGTTGTCATTGGAAGCCTTGGACAAGGGAAACATGGAATGTGTTTAGAACAATCCATGGCACATACAGAATACTCAGTACATGTTTGCTGTATTTAACTTCAAGTTTTAGGTAAATGTGTTGAAGATAATTGGCTATTGGAGCTGGGCTTTCAGAAAAAGAGATAATGTTTGGGATTTTCCAGGGAAAGAGAGAGAAGGTCTTAAAAAAAATCCAAGTAATAAAATATTAAAAGGACAGGGTGAGACAGAGGAATATCATTTTATGAAGGAAAATAACGGAGAATTTTTTATCCAAACATGGACATGCTGGATAAACCAACTTTTTAAAAGTTTTAGCTCCAGAAATAGATACACTACATCAGTTTTGTTTGTGTTAAATTGCCCCAACATCTAGAGTAGTTGTGAGGATTAAATGAGTGTCTCCCAAGAGCTAGTAAAGATTAAACAACAATGTCACGCTGCCCTACCATCTATATTAGGGCACTAGATAGAGGCCCCTTACCCATCATCCTCTTCACATGAGGCTTCTGCAGTTTTATCTTAAGCAACTTCCTACCTTCTTTTGTTTAAAGATTTATTATATTTTTATTGGAAAATAACATTTACAGAGAGGAGGAGAGACACAGAGGAAGTTCTTCCACCCACTGGTTCACTCCCTAAGTGGCCACGATGGCCAGAGCTGAGCCGATCCGAAGCCAGGAGCCAGGAGCCAGGAGTTTCTTCCAGGTCTCCCACGCAGGTGCAGGGTCCCAAGGCTTTGGGTCGTCCTTGACTGATTTCCCAGGCCACAAGCAGAGAGCTGGAAGGGAAGCAGAACAGCTGGGATTAGAACCGGTGCCCATATAGGATCTCTGTGCAGTCAAGGCAAGGACTTTAACTGCTAGGCTCAACTTCCCACCTTCTAAATGCTTGGATTATCCTGTCAGGCCCATTTGTTACTGCCCAATGTCTGTCCTTGTATCTTTCTTACTAGAATGTTTTTCAGTCAGCTCCATAGGATCGCAGTCTTATTGGACTTTAGTCCAATGTGGACTATTATTGGGTGTTAGTCCAATTTTTACATGTAGCCCAGATAGCAGTTTTGTTTCTAAGAAAATACAGATGACTTCAAACAACATCATGAAATTTTGGCACCAGTATGTTGTAAATTCCAGCTGAAATCCCAAAATAGCTGTTTTCCACTTACGGAAATCTACTTGAACTACATGTTTTTCCCTTTTTTCTTTCTTTCTGACTAGAACTTGTGATCAGATTTCTACTGCTAGCTCAGCCACTAATGTGAAGGATTTGCTTTCTCCCCTTGCCCTATTTGTTCCTTATAATATATTTCTGAAACTTTATTTGATGTTAATGAATACTAAATGAGATTTGTATAGCGAATTAAACAATTAATTGATATTTTTATAGAACACAGAAACGTAGTAATGTGTCAATTTTTATTGTCAAAACTATGGCAACAGTTTGACCTATCATGAATTGGCTGGCGTTGCTTCATTGGCTACAAAGTAGTTAATAGAAACTGATCAGAGGTAATCTTTTCAAAGCATTTATAGGAAAGCATTTAATAACAATTTATCTAAAATCTTTAAACTAAACTTAGTGCTTAGAAAACATACACTGACACATGTACACGCACACACCACTAATTTTGCAGACAGGAATAAAGTTCGACTATGCCTTAACCTCCAGGAGTGTGTGTCTAATGTCTCATTAATCACCCTGTGCTACGGAAGCTTTTTCTTTCTCAAGTGTTGCTCAAGCTGACACCATGGGTAGCATCTGCTTAAAAGGTTCGCAGAGCAAGATTTGGTCCCATACAACTTTAGGAAAGTGAAAGCACTGTGATGGCTTTGGATGTGCCATGAAGCTGTGATAGCAAATTTACCACAAAATTCAACAACCATTTTTAGTTCATTTTCTTTTAAGAAAACAAATTTTATGGATCTCATAGGTACATACCCAATAAAATTACCACACGTCGTTCACGCCACTGTTCCTCTCCCAATATCCCGTTTCTTTATCAGTGTTTGCAAAGACATAATTTTAATCCACTCTATATTCACAGGCACAATTCACCATCGATCATAATCTTCAGCAAGTAAAAAGCCAGAAGACTACAGTTTTACAGTTGTATAAATATGGGATAAAATATTAATCCTATCTCTAAGTGATTATTTCGTTTGTGTACATTTGGGGGGAGGGTAAATCTACATAATGATGAGGATTTTCTTATGTGATTGGATCCCCTAGGGGAATTATAGATTCACTTACTCTGATTATATGCACACTAACCCTAGTATGTTAGTGCAAGTATTGTTAGCAAGCAAACTGGCTCTTCCACTCCACCTTCCTAGAATAGGTATCCACATTGGCAACTATTGGTTCATATGTCACACCCTCACTGGTAGGTAGGCTACCCTCCTGTGCTGGCATTGCTAAACGCTGGGATCAGACTGAGTCAAATTCAAATCATTTTTCATAGTGGAAGAATTACTGGTGGTGTTTCATTTACATAAACCTATACATTATTCTTTCTTGAGTGAGCACATATTGATCTTTAAATTAAGCTTACAATTATAAAACATAAAAAATATTTTATTATTCTAAATGCTTTTTCTGAGTATTGTGACTACTGTTTCTTCATTCAGTTAATGTATTTCTATTTTGGAAAATCTTGCAACTTTTCTGTTCCACAACATATCTAGGAGTTTCTCTGGTAGTTTTCTTGTACCATGCTTTATCCCTACCCCCTAATCATTTCATATGGCCTGATTTCTTGAACTTAGTGCCAAATTTTGGGATAATCTCTTGATTTCAGCATGTTTAAATCTCACTTCATTCTGATAAGCTTTTTACTTTGATTTTTAAAAGTTTGATTTCATATATGATCTAAGTTTCTGATGGTTTGTGTTGTTATCCTCATGTCTTAGAATTTTCACCATGTTGCTAGATATCTTGTTTATTTAGTATCATTAGACTTAGTTTTATCTTTGTACCAGTTTGATCTTTTTGATTATCAGTCATGCCTGTGATTGAAAATTCACCAATGAGCTTACATTTCATTATTGTTCAATTTCAGGGAGAAAGAGGATTTCCAGGTTTAGAAGGTCATCCAGGTTTACCCGGATTTCCAGGTCCAGAAGGACCTCCCGGACCCCGAGGACAAAAGGTATGTGTCAAGTTACTAGCTACGAATATCAGAGGGATTAAGGTACTTTAAATGAGTGACTAGGGCTAAAGGTCACAAAATATTACTAAATAATAATTAGAAAATAATATTTGAATAAAACAATGAAATGGAAAGGAGTTTATTTTGATGGGTTTTTAATAATATTCCCACTACATTAAAATGTTTTTGGAAGATGCTATAAATTGTACGCTATTATTGAGATCCTTAACAAAAATTCAGTTTTCTCAAGAATTCAGCTGAGCTGGGAAGGGCTGAGTTGCCCAGTGTCAAATTACCTGCTTAACACAGCAATGAGAATGAAGAGTCAAACCTTTTACTTACTTCCTTTAATATTATAAGCAAGAAGTTAGACTGAAGAAAGTGCCAACTCTTCCACTGTTACATTTTGCCCCATGACACAGCACCAGCAGGGCTCAGATGGTTCACCTACGTGTCTAAATTCATTTACTGCTCAGGAAGCTTTGATAAAAAATCTCCTGGAGTTGTATGGACACTGGAGGCAGGGTGACAGATGAGACAGAGCAAGGCTAGGATTGGAAAAGTACTGAGTCAAGAGTACAGAAAAATGTCTTCAGAATTTCCCCAACTTCCAACATGGAAGGTTCCACCTAAAGTCTTGGATAAAGCTTTCAGATACAGATAGATGAAAGAGCACAGCTAGCCAAGATGAGTCTGAATTCTTCATTATAACACCTTTCCAAGACTGCTTGCACTAGCTATGTGCCAGGTTTTGAGGGGTGAGACACATGTTTTCTGAGACCTCCTGTGAAGCCTTTTGCTGGGCCTGAAAAGTTGCATAAAAATGCTTAGACAGGAAACAGATCCCTTCATGGCACCCCCATATTTTTCAAAACCTGACTGAAAAACTTAGGCTCTCCCATCAGGGACAGTATGGGTTGGCACTTAAAGGGGCCGTGCCAAAAATGACAGTGTGTCATGTTTATGAGCAGTATTCTTTAAAATACTTCCTGGAGGATTGAATGTATCCATGAGCTCCAGTTGTTACTGTATCAGGAGTGTATGTGCCACAGCCCACCTATTCTCATTTGAAAGAGCCATAACTTTTTTTTTTTTTGCTGAAGTTTTGTGGTAGCCTATTTCACTTTTCTACTTTCAGTGATCTATGTATGGTGTGAGACACTGGAATCACACAGATACATTCGTAGTTGACTATCAGGAAATTAGGAGTTATATGGTTATCCAACACCAACCGGGTTTTTTAAAAACTTAGGTTAAGGTAATGTGCTTCCATAGCTGAAGTAATGTCATCAATCACCTTAGCAAGGGTCAAAACCACGTTGTGCATAAACTTTACTATTGTAATGAAATGATTTTGATAGTGGGAAAAGCTGCCTTGTCTATACACATGAGTAGAAAGTTGGTGATGCCATCAAGCACATTTCCTGAGCAAAGAGTATATTTATTTTTGGAGTTCCAGTCTTACTCAATATGGTGTGGTATACTTACCATGGGGGATTTAGGGACTGATGAGACATTTCCGATATTTGGTTGGGAATATCTTCTCAATACATCTATATACATATTATATTGGTAAGATGTGGAAGATTTGCTTTTTACAAAAGAAATACTATCCAAAATGGGAATGCAAAAAATTTTGTAAATGTTGAGTGTCACTGATTACTATGGTGATCAACCAATCTGGAGTCCTTAGTAATGTGCTAGAAGCCTTGAATCGAATTGGAAAATTTGTGTAATGTGGGGCCAGGTATAGGGAAATGAACAGCTGCCACCATCTAGGCCAAAACAGTTCTAATAGAAAATCCCATGTCCTTTTCCCAGATTTTTTTTTTCTGGTTTTTCCCTCAAATACAGAGCAGGTTGATACCTGAGGATATTTTATGGTGTCAAAGTTCAATTGTGGCAATGCATTAGGTCCAGAGTAATAAGATTTGGATGCCTGAGGTACTCAAATTGCTTATATTTTGGGAAGGATCCATTTGTACTGTTTAGCAGCCTAGTAATCAGATATTTGTCCTTGAGAACGGGCAGAGGATGGCATCTTTAGAAGTTTGTCAAATTCAGAGTAATGGTAACTCCATGGCATAAGCATTTGGATGGGTTCTTCAAGGTGGAAATCACATAGTCTAATATAGGGTTCGATTCCTTTGGTTCTCCATACTTAGGCTCATGAATCCAGAAGTATCTTCATCTTGTCCTTTGGGAGGATTGTATCTACTGGCTGCATCGACCAGTTTGTCCAGTGCATGAGCAAGGATAGCATGTTTATATGCATGTTAAAATAGAGGATGCCATAGGATATAGTATTGAATTTTAATACTGAGAGATGTTTCTATTTTAAATGGTTCTTTTGTTTCAGTTTCCTTTTCCACCCATATTAGATACACTGGTGAATTTGTGTATGAAGAAGCCAGTTCTCTGTATATTCCAAGATAGGAAAACTGAATTAAAACATCTTTTTTCCTAATTTTAATTCATATGATGATGGCACACTATCTCATTAGAGTATTACAGAAATCAAATATTTACATTTGTCTTCCTTAGAATAAATTATTTTATATACATTAATACTTTTGTAGACTTTTATAACAGGGTTTAGGTTTTGGGAGAATGCTGACTATGGTCTCTGAGAAAGAAGTGGTATATCAGGTCGATTTTTAGATCCCCAAACAGAAGGGGCCTGTGCTGAGTTTCCTATATAGAGCTTTAGCAGTGAGGAAGCACCCGGGTCCTGAATGTCTGTGTAGAATTATGGTAGATTGACCACTCATTAGGATTTCCTGTATCTAATGACACTGTAGGAGCAAGAACAACAGAATAGCTCTTGTGTACCTGTGAATGTCATGCAAACATGAGAGGTCTGAAATAATCAATAGAAGGAATTCAGCGCCAACTCAGTAGCAATTCATGCAGACCTATTGCCATGGGATTTCTCAATGAATTCTAGCTTACACTAGACTCTTCTAGTCCTCGACACATTAGAATTAAATATGCTGTGCAATTCTTTTTTTTTGTTATTTTTTAAAGATTTATTTATTTTTATTGAAGAGTCAGATTTACAGAGAGAAGAGACATAGAGAAAGATCTACCATCCACTGGTTGATTATCCAAGTGGTTATGACAGCCAGAGCTGAGCCTGCCGGAAGCCAGGAGGCAGACACTCTGGGCCTCCCAAGTGGGTACAGGGTCCCTAGGCTTTGGGCTGTCCTCTACCGCTTTCTCAGATCACAGGCTGGGTGCTGGATGAGAAGTGGAGCAGCTGGGACATGAAACTGCACCCATATGGGATTTTGGCATGTGCATGGCAAAGACTTTGGCCACTAGGCTACCTCGCTGGGCTATGCTTTGCAATTCTTAGAACCAATGATGTGAAAATGAAGTGAGAGAGCCTGGTGGAGTGTTGTTTGAATTATCTGTTTTAAAAGAACTTTATTTTATTTTTCTTGGAAAGGCAGATTTACAGAGAGACGGAGAGACAGAGAGAAATATCCTCCATCTGTTGGTTTACTCCACAAGTGGCCTCAGTGGCTGGAGCACAGCTGATCCAAAGCCAGGAACTTAAATCTGTTGTAAAATATTTGATCATTTAGTTATTATAAATAGGATATTTTCTTAATACTAGTTTTACGTACAGTAATTGTATTATTTTATTGATTATTTCAAATTATTTATTGATTTATTTGTGTGAGAGAACTCCTATCTGTTGATTCACTCCTCAAACACCCACAATAATCATGGCTGAGTTAGGGCCAGAGTCAGGAATCAAGACCTAAATTGAGATCTTTGTGGTTGGCAGAAACTCAATCACATGAACCATCACCATGGCTTCCTAGAATCTGCCCAGCAAGAAGCTGGCATGAGGAAGTATAGCTGAATGCTGAAAACAAGTACCAGCATGCTATTCTATATGTTAACTGCTAAGCTAAGTACTCAACTCTCATCAGAGCAGTTTTAATTTAATTATTTTGGATTTGCCAGGCATACGATCATATCATTTGTTAATACTGGTGATTTTATGCCATCCATGACAATTTCTATACTTTTAATTTGTTACTGAACCATGTTGCTTAGTACATACAGTACAGTTGTGAAGCATCTTTGTCTTTTTTCTGCCTTTATTGGGAAGACAAAATAAAGATTATCAAGCAAAAGGGTCTTTAATTTTTTAAAAATAGAATCTGATTGAGTGTTTTAGAAATTGTGTTTTATTTAATTTGTTTAAATTACAGAAGCAGAAATGTGATGGTGGGGGTGGGAATGGCAGGTGGAACGTTCCATCTTGTGAGTCTTCCTTGATGCCCACAACAAATAAGGCTTAGCCAGACCACATCTAGGAACCAGGATTTCAGTCTAGGTCTCCCACATGGGACCTAGGTATTCAAGCCATCACCTGCTACTTTCCAAGGTGTACATTGATTGGAAGCTAGAATCAGGAGTAGACATAACACTCAAACCCAGGTACTCTGCTAAAGATCCATGGGTGTCCCAAGTGCTATCTCAACCACTGTGCCAGATTCCTGTACCTTTTTTAAAATCTTTTTTTTTTTTGGCTTATTTATGTGAAAGGCAGAAAGAGACACTGAAAGATCTTTCATCTGCAGGTTCACTTTCCAATAGTCACAGTTGGGTCAGGCTGAAGTTGGCAGGACTTGGGGGAACTCAAGCCAAACCTTTCATGTGAGTTGCTGTAACCTAATTACTTGACTTAACCACAGTCTTCCAGAACCTACGTTGGCTGATAAATCAAATCAGGAGTTATGACTGGGTATTGAAACTAGGTATGCTGATGTAGAGCAATATCATTCTTAACCGGTAGGCTAAATACCTACTCCTAGGTTTTTAAAAAACTTTTTTTCTTAAGTAGGAGAATAATGGATAACTCCTAAAGACATCTATGTCCTTATTCTCAAAATATTTGAATATGTTCTATCATATGGTAAAGCATAAATTAAGGTTGCAGATGGGGTGAAAGTCGGTAATCAATTGACATTAAGCTGCAGGGAGGGCATTCTACATCTTGGTGGGCCCAGAGTAATCAGAAGGGTCTTTTTAAAATCTGGAAAAGGGAGGCAGAAGAGTCAATGCCAGGGTAATGTGATTTGAAAGCAACTCATTGAATCATAGCTGTATTTGAAGATAGAAAGGGTAATAAGTCAATGAATGCTAGGAGCTTAAGATACTGGAAAACGGAAGGAAATCCCGAAAATATAGCATAGTTCTGTTACTGAGATCCCTGTCTTATTTCTGACTTCCCAAACTGTATGTTAATAACTTTCTATTGTTTTAAGCTACTGTATTTCAAGAGAAATGTTGTAGCAGCAGTAGATAACATATGCAACAGATAACCTTTTCTTCAAATAAAGCTATATGTGATTGCATAAACTATTATAAGAAATAGAGCTGTTGTGATTAAAGGCAGGTAACATATCCCTTTGAGGAGCCTCCAATGAAATATCCAGGGTTGAGAGTTGAGTAGCTTGAAAGCCACTTGACTAAAGAATAATGTCCCAGTTTAATAGAAGTTATTAACCTTCACACATTGGCCTGAAATGTGTTTTGTTGAAATTCCTTTCTCTTGGAGGATAAGAAGGTTTTCTTTACTATAGCTTTAAAGAAAATTATTAAAAACCTAATGGGGCATAACTCTAAATTTTCAGCAATGTGGTCAAGACTAGAAATGGGAACATACACTCACATTAACACACTTGTGGGTTAGGGAACCTCTTTTGTATGGTTTTGATAGCCATAGCTGAGATGCAAAATTTGTAATTCTTTCTAATTTCATCTTAAACACTGACAGTATAAAGAGCCCTATACAATAAAGTCTATCTTTAGAACAAGAAATTCAGGAATGTCACATATTAAAGTTCAGAAATGAGAAACACATTGACAACATAGAAAATGCCCAGCTCTTCAACACTTGCTTTGTTTACGCATAGTTATTTTGAGAATATCTATTTTGGTATTTCTTTCATCCTCACTTTCATATGTGATTCATAATTTACAGATATAAAGTTTCTTCAACAAAACAGCAATTCCCTCTTTAGTAAATAAGGATCCTCATTTTTGGCCATATAATAAATAACTCCAGTTTCTACCTCAATAAATTCTTCCTTGGGAGCCTACATTTTTCACTGTTTCCCAAAATTTAAAGAAAATGAGTCTCTTAAAATTGAAAATTCATTTTTTATGGTGTGCTTTGAAGGAAAATAAACTAAATATATTGTCTTTTTCAGGGTGATGATGGACTTCCAGGGCCACCAGGACCAAAAGGAATCCGAGTAAGCAATATTTGCTGTATACCAAATGCTTTGTGGTGAAAACAGAAAACAAATAAAATATTATCCGAAGCAACTGAAAAAACCAGCAGCATACTGAATTATATAAAGAAAAAGTTAAATTTAGGGACTTAACTTTAGGGAACTTAATCCAGCTCTCCCATATGGTGGGCAGGAGTTCAAGACCTTGAGTCATCACTGCTGCCTGCCTTCCTGAGTCCAGGTTAAAGTAAGATGGAATCAGGAGTGGAGCTGGTACTTGAACCCAGGTACTCATTGATATGAGATGTAGACATCAAAACTACTAGGCTAAATGCCTCATCTTGTTTTATCATTTTGACCAATGTTAGTTTTCTTTAGACCTTTATCAGTAGAAATTGTGTTCTCCCACAGAGGAGTCACTTTTGCCAATTGTCAATACAATTGCTGACTGGGGAGTCTCTGCTTTGAGGTCTTCAGACCTTATTAAGTTTCTTGAACTAGGACTGCAAGCATTTGAGGACCTTTCAAAAGCTAAATTTAGGGACTGGCATCATAGCTCAACAGGCTAATTCTCAAACTCCAAGTGCCAGCATTCCATATAGGCATCAGTTTGTGTTTCAGCTGCTCTACTTCCTGCCCATCTCTCTGCTTCTGACCTGGGAAAACAGCAGGGAATGGTCCAAGTGCCTGGGATCATATATCCACGTGGGAGGTCAGTAAGAAGCTTCTGACTCCTGGCTTCGTACTGGCTCAGCTATGGCTGTTGAGGCTAATCGGGGAGTGAATCAATGGATGAAAAATCTCTCTGTCTCTCCTTCTGTCTGTAAATCTGCCTTTCAAATAAAAGTAAAATAATTTTTTTGAAAGTAATATTTAGGATTTTGTATATTTTTAACTTAACCTTTGTTCAGTGTTTTAATAGTTACGTATCTAGATGTCTGTTGAAACAGATACGATTTTAAAATCACTGTGTTTAAGAAATATGTAAGTGATAGATTTTAATAATTTTTTGGTTTATTAAAGTTAGTTTTTTTAAAAAAAGGTTTTCATTTATTTAATTGATTATTTGAAAGACAGTTACAAAGAGTGAAGGAGAAACAGAGAGAAGGATCTTATACCGGCTAGTTCACTCCCTGAATGGCTGCATTAGATAGGGCTGGGCCAGGTGAAGTTCAGGAGCCAAGAACTCCATCTGGGTTTTCCACATCAATAATAGGGGCTACTACTCAAGAACTTGAGCTATCTTCTGCTGCTTTCCCAGGCACTGGCTTGGAAACACAGCAGCCAGAAGTCAAACAAGGACTCCTTTATGGGATGTTGGCAATGCAGCTGACAGCTTAGCCAGCTGCAGCACAATGCCAACCCTTTGTGTGTATCTTGAAGAGATTGTTTGGTTTAAACCACTATATTAAAAATATAATGACTTTTGGAACACAATGATATATTTTCAATTTTAATATACTTTAAAAGTTTTAAGATTACTGAAAATCAGATTGCATCTCAAAATTGAAATACTCGTTTGGTAGTTGTGTAATTGTTTTTCCTGAAAGTTTTTAGGTTGTATTTTAGAGTTAAGAGGAAATTACAGTTTGAAAATAATATGGGCTTTTTGAAAATTACATTGAACCTTTATGAATCTCAGTTTCATCTCTTACATTAGAAATTAAACAACACTTTCTCCCAGGTCCTTTTTGGGTATGAAAATCTGTGTTCATAAATTGCTGAGATACCTTAATTTAAGTGTAAATACATGAATTGTGTATTAGCATGTTAATATGCATTAATGCTCACATTCATGACAAAGACAGCATTCTGATCCTTTGATCTTCGAAAATTTAATAGATGCAGGATTTGTATATAAACATTATGACTCGGAGGGTAGGGTCCTAGAAAAGGAGGGATGAAACTGAGAATCCTTGGTTTAATTTTACAGACACAGTTCTTTATTTTCCTGTAATAGACCCTTATCTATATTCTGTTAAAGCTCTTAAGAATCATAACTTATCTCATAATAGTTACAGTGACCATTAATCATGTCCTAAGCAACAGATTGTCTATCAATTCTTGCTTTTTAGATGTTTTGAGATGCTTTGATGTCCATGTTCTTTAATTAGAACTTTAAAAGTACTTACAAATATGTTACATGATAGTTCCTATACTGTTATGTCTCGGCTCACAGGCAAATTTTGACATGCAGATTTTAAAAGCTTTAATTGATTTATTTTTTGAAGCTTTTTTTTTTGCTATTAATATATATTTATTTGAAAGGCAGACTGACAAGAAAAAAAAAGGAGACAGAAAAAGAAACATTACCATTTATTGGTTTACTTCCCAAATGATCACAATGACCGAGGGCTGGGGCCAGGCCATGTTCCAGCAACCAGAAAGTCCATCCAGGTCTTCCACATGGGTGAGAGGGTCCCAAGTATTTGGGCCATCTTCCTCTGTTTTCCCAGGTGTTTTAACAGGGAGCTGGAGCAGTTGGAATTCAAATCCAGCATTCCAGTATAAGACACTGGCACTGCAGGATCCTGATTTCCTACAATGCTAGTCTCAACATGCAGACATTAAAACATTTATTAAATGTGGAAAGTTTTGAGCATGCATAAATATACAGAGCAAAATGCAATGAACACCAATGTACCCATCATCCAACTTTAAAAATTATCAACATTTTGACAATTTTGTTTACTCTATACTCTAACGCTTATTTTTTTTTTAAAAAAAATGTTTGAATGTGATTCCCTTATATCAATCACTCTACCAATGAATACTTCAGTATGTCTTTGTAACTGATAGCTATATAACCGTGATGCCATTTTTAAACCTTAGTAACTAAGGGATCATTTTTCAATGTGCTCTATAACTCAGTGCATTTTCAGATTTTTTTCAGTTGTCCCAAAGATGTTCTTTCACAGTTAATTCGTTTGTTCAAAAATGTCATTTGTGATTTCCACATACTGTACCTGTTTGGTATGTTTGTTAAACCTATTTGGAAAAAAAATACATCATTTGTATTGCGTTGCTTTCCACATTCTGGATTTGGGTGATTGTTTCTCATGATGTCATTTAAACTATTCTCTGTCCCTCATATTTCCTACAAATTGGAAATTGCCTTGGTAGAAAGACGAGAAAAATTTCTGGGGGTATAAAATGAGATGTGCCTTTAATATTTGTTCATTTTACTGCATGTAAATAACCCACAATAAAATTAAAGAGAAACAGAATATGTTATAGGTAGTATTGTATGCTTATTGGATTGTAACACAAGGCAAACATGTCTGTGTATTTCATTTTTTTGAATGCCAGATTTGATCAGCTTTCTGAGGTAATAACAATGATTTTGCCCTCAAAAATTGTCTCACCAGCTTTTCGCCTAATTATTTAGCATGTGTTTATAGTCATTATTTGTTTTCATTATAAAGCACATATCATTTATGTGTTTCAATAAATTGTAGTCATTATTCTCTTGGAGGCCCAGATTGTCTCATCCTGGCCTGCGGGCGCTTCTCCAAGTTGGCTCCTGTCCTGTGTCCCTATAACAAAGCATTGTTAATCTTTAGTGATTTCCAAGGCTTCTGGCACACCAAGACCTTTTCAGGTTCATCTTCTATTTTCTTTCTGGCTCTGGAATAATCTGAGCCTCTGATTCCAGTTTCCTTTAGTTTGCAAAGCAGTGGTTTAGATACCTAGTTTGAATGCTAAGGTTTTTGTTGCAAGCAGATTTGTCAGTTTTGAGCTCTTTACAGTAAATAGGACATAAAATTTTTAAAACAAGTGAGTGTGTATTATTATTTATGAGTGAAATTTAAAATAAAACTAGTTTTATACTTACCTGTTTCCCACACTCTATCCTTGTCCCCTGACTGCTTCTTCCTTCCTCCTAGAAACAAAACTTTTTTTATAACTTTTTCATTCATCTTTTCAATTTCTCATATCATGTCTCTTCTTATAAAATATGGCATACTGCATGCACTTATTAAAACTTGTTTTTTTTAACTTAATACTCTATAATTGAGATAATTGTATATTTTAATGTGCAGACATTTTCCTCTTGTTTTTAATAGATGTGCAATTTTACATTATTTAGTCATGTCTCTATTACTGGTCATTTGAACTGTTTCTGATTTTTATTTGTAACTGTGGTTATATGGTTGTATTCAAACTTTAGCTGTAATAATACTGATTAATAGTTTTGAATGTCACATTCAGTTTCATAATTTCTAGCACAGAAACGAGTTGAGCTTCTAGGTCAAAAGGGAAATGCACGTGCGATTTTGCTAGACATTTCTAAATTCCCTCCACAGTGCTTGAATCCTCATTAACAGTGTGTGAGCATAATTCTTTCCCACAGATTCACCCACAGAGAACGTTGTCAAACTTGTACTTTTATTAATCCTTACAGGGAAACTTAATTGAAAGAATTTGGAGGTGATTGCCAAATTAATGTCCTCAGGGAAATATATATTTTCTGCTTCATTATCCCTTGCTGAATTAATTATTCATCATGAACCTTGCAGATATTTTATCTACAGCTTTGCATGTTCCTAATAAATGCCATAGACACGATGATCCTCCAAGTAGTGATTGCTTCTGTATTTATTTTTTATGGAAGTGGTTTTTAAATACTTATAGGATGTTTTTCTATAACATTAAAAAATGAATGATAAAAACCAATGAGACATAGCTTATCCATTGCTATTTTAAATAAAAATTTCAGAACATCTTTAGATAAGATGCTATTGGTTGTCTTTAGTTTCAAGATATTTATTTATTTTCATAGGGTCCTCCTGGACTGCCCGGATTTCCAGGAACACCAGGTCTACCTGTAAGTAGGATTTAATGATTCCCTTTTGAAAGTCCTTCAAAAGTAATGTAAGAAACATTATGCATGTATTATATCTCTTCAAAGGGAATGCCGGGTCATGATGGGGCTCCAGGACCTCAAGGTATCCCTGGATGCAATGGAACCAAGGTGAGATTTCTTCAAACTCAACCTCATGCAGTATGCTTGATAATAGTCTTTAAAATAAAAAGAAATCGATTGAAGGATGTTGAAGAGGAGATTTGCAGTTTTGTGTAGAACAAATATGTATTCTGATAACATTTTCACTATGTTGAAGCATGAGCAATTTCTTTAAATATGTATAACTATTTTGATATTGCATTGTACAGTAGATTATTTATAATTTATAAGAGAACATACTATGCTACATGATTAAGACTATTTAAAACCTTTTCTCGAATTCATTAAAGTTGTAAACTTAATTATTAATTTGTTTCAGACCCCTAATTATATGAGCCATAAATTTTAGAAAAATTTAACAGGCTCATTTCGCATATAATCAATTAACTAGTTTTCTTGTGTTTCTTATGTAAGTGAATGAATGAACACTGAAATTGGAGCTACAATGTATGGGTTCACTTTTTCCTGTCTTCTAAACTTGATGTATAGTTCACTTCCTTTTTCTGTGGTCTTACTTTCTCCACATGGAAAATGGCATGGAGAGTGGGAAATACAGGACAGTAACTCGCAGGCATGCAACTTCAGCAATTTTACTCTTTGAAACCTTCTGTCACTATTATTTCTTAGGATTACTATGGCGTACAGGTATTTGAAAGGAAGTTGCATTGAGGTTCTATGGCAGTGATTTTAGCTTTTGTTTTCTAAGCCACATGTCCATATCAGTACTTTACGACAGTGAGAATAATGGGGTGCCTAGAGCACATAATGACCTGCAATTGCTAGAACTGTTCCTATTATTGCCCTCTTGGTGATATTAATGGCCCTTTTCTTACCATCCTTTCCTCTTTACAAAAATAATTTGAAATACTTTACAATAAAAGAAAAATGCAATAGGGCAGTTAAAATAAGAATCTATATAAAATGTTGGTAGGAAATTGGGCAAATCATTAACTATTAAATGTAATGATAGGCAGGAATCTGAAGTGTGATGGTCTTAAAATGGATTTGTCAGAAGAAAATGACTGGAGTAGAAGATTATTTTATTATTTATTTCTGATTGGGATGGACGAGTAGGGATAAAAGTATCTTAGAATGTTGAATTGACGTAGATAGTGATATTGAAGTAATTGGAAAGTGGAGGCTAATGAATTTTTGGCAGTCTGGCATGTTTCAAAATGGCTTTTACTGAAATATTTCCAATAAATCAGTTTGCTGGTATAGTTATATTTTTATTCTTGTTATTTTACATTCTTTATTTTTAACTCCTTCTAGGGAGAACGTGGCTTTCCAGGCAGTCCTGGTTTTCCTGGTGTAGAGGGTCCTCCAGTAAGTTACAAAATTTGGGGTTGTAAACAATACAGAAATTATAGGAAGAGCAGAATTGTAGCGAGTTTGATGCATTCAGGTAGAGTAAGCTAGTGAATTTAAAAGTAGAAAACTAGAGAAGAGTCTTTTTAAATAAAAGAAGTTGCAATATAGCTCTCTAGGAAAATGCAAGGATTTTGCAGTATTTCTTATGTTAGTTTTGGGTAGCCTAATATATTTCGTACACAGAAATGACCCTATGACAATATATTCCATTTGTATTCTATTGTTTAACAGCCATTGAGTTATTTTTGCCTGCTTCTCTCTCATTTATATAAAATGGTCCATTTTCTTTTTAATAATAGGGACCTCCTGGGATCCCAGGTATGAAGGTAAGCATCTTAGGCTGGAAAGGTGAGTTGTTTGAGTAGAATATTTGGAAAGCCTACAAGTTTAACCCCATAATGACTTGCACTGTTGTCTTACGAGGGATGTTTCTAAAAGTTGTGCATGTGCACACTTAAGAGCTCTTATGTGGTCTCCTCTGTCCCCATGTCTCTAAGTATGTTCTGCATGCTGATGTATTTGAAGAAATAAATATCAGACTCAGGTTTCTTTTCTGGCATCTTCAGTTTTCTATCATATTACCCTTTTACACAGTTGGCCACCGGCACGCTCTGCAAATTCTTCCTCTAGCTTTATGACTTTACCATTTCCTTACTTTTTGGTTTTGCATCTTTGTTTTTGCAGTCTTCTGTACAAGCTGATTTTATTCAATCCAGACAACATCCTGTCCCATTCTTATCTTCGCCCAGCAGTATTACTAATGCAAATAGTATTGATCACTGGCTAATGGATGTCTACATTTGTGTCTCTTAATTAATGTCATTTGAGTTGTATGTATGCAGCTATTCCCATGACATACCCACTTCCATTTCAAATTAGCATGTCCTAAGTAAATCCTCTCGCCACCCCAAATAAATATATTATTCTTTCTGGCTTTCTCTTTTTAAAATTTGCAACACTAAAAATGTATGTTTTGAACAGTCCTATATGAACCCAAAACTTAAGAGAATGAACATTTATGCATTCCACTCTTTCACAATCTCCTCATTGCATCCTATGAGTAAATATGATTCGGTTTCTCTCTAAAATGTGTTTGAATTCATCCACTGTCCTCCATCCCTACTGTTAGCACACAAAGTATAAGGTCTGTGTATTAGTGCAATACTCTACTAGTCTCTCTCTGCCTTTTCTCTCTCTGGCACTAACACCTAACTCCCAGCCTGATTTGCTTTCTACAAAGCAACCAAGAAAGATCTTTTTAAAATGTAAGTCAGTAATTTAATCTCTCTGCTTATAAACCTTCAAGAGTTTTCCACTGTGTATCTAAGATAAAGTCCACATTCTTTTCCATGGCTTGTGAGACCTGCATGTTCTGGTCCTTGCCTCTATTTATAGGCTTATCTTAAATGACTTTTCCCTTGGCTCACTGATCACATCAGTCTGCATTCAGTTATTTGAATGTACCAAATTCTGCTTTCTATTTACATTGCCTAACACTTTCTCCCATCTTTAACTAATTCCTTATTATCCTCCATGTCTCAACCTGAATGTTACCTTCACCCTTTTTGACTACCTAAGCTTCTCTTCTCTACTGTTTATCACTCACTATGCAGTGTTTTTTTCCATAGCCCTTGCAGAACATGTTGTCACCTTATTTGTGTGTTATGGTTTGCATTTTCCTTTTATATTGTTATTTTCCTGATAGAGAAAAAATTGTGATTATCTTCATTACCAAGTGTTCAAAATTGAATACAATGCTTGGTAAATCTTTATAATAAAATTTTTTTAATGAATGAATAATTGAAAATATCAGTTAAATCTACTGTATTTTAGCAGACTTGGTTACTTCCTCAGTTTCCTTTAAAAGGTAAATTTGCTCATTTTCTTCATTGAGGTAATCAAATCTTACAGCGTATTTATGTGACAAGTTGCATTGCATACTCAGATCACATTTCTGTTCTTGCCACTTTTTGTGTATTAAAACTATCCTTACAACTTGCATTGACTTTTTTTTAGGGCGAACCAGGTAGTATAATTATGTCATCACTGCCAGGACCAAAGGGTAATCCAGGATATCCAGGCCCTCCTGGAATGCAAGTAAGCATCTAATGATTCTCTTCTCTGCTATATTGATTCAATTAAAAGACCACAGAAAGCACTCAACCTTAGTACCCTCTATTTTGGTCAGAGAAATCATTTGAAGTCTGCTGGACATAGCATGTATCTCCTACCTGAAAATGAAGCAATCTTAACCAGAGAGAATTTTAATAAGTAATCCTTTGTTCTTTTATCTTAACTGTCTGTGGACATTTTTGCTTTGGAATTAGCATCATAAACAGGATTCTATGTACTTTTTGATTCTTTTACATTAAATGACATTACTGAAAATGAAAATCAGTGCCAGACATTTTGGCTAGTGGTTAAGTAACAACTTTGAATGCCCGTATCCCATATCTAGGCACCTGGGTTCAAGTCAGGGCTCCATTCCTGACTCGAGATTCCTAGTGGAGCCCACCCTGGAAGGCAACAGATGGTTCAAGTAGTTGGGTCCCTGCCACTCATTAAGTGAGACCTGCTTGAAGTTTCAGACACCTAACTGTGGAATGACTTTTCTATAGCTGCTGCAGATATTTGAAGACTAAACCAACAAGCCTTTCCATCCGTTTGGCTATTTGCCGCGCTCTCTGTCTCTCAAATAATTTTATGTCAATAATTTTTGAAACTATTTGTTTCACACTTAAGAGGTTAAGAAACATTTGGGACATGTATTGCATAACATGTGAATGCATTTCAAAGGCTGAAGAATTGCAATTTGTGTATAATGATCATCAAATGTAATCTTAAAAAGTGTTGGCCTGCAAATAATACGTGGATGCCATGGATTTAGAATAGGTTTAAGTTCTGAAGTCAATTTCCTATGGTTTTATAAATCATACGAATTGTTCCCTTTGCCAAAAATTATAATCACTACTTTCTGGTACTTAAACACTAAAATATAGTGTTGGGGACTTCTTTTGCTGGCAACCTTTTCATTCCAAACTTGACATCACTTATTACCCATATTCTCTCAAGTTTACTCATTCTCATCGTTCATATTTGATAAATTATTTTGTTTGTTTTTTTGTTTTGTTTTGTTTTGCTTTCTTATCCTTTTCTTTGTTACTTTCATAACAGGGCCCAACTGGTCCCACTGGAATACCGGGGCCAATTGGTCCCCCAGGACCACCAGGTTTGATGGTAAGCTTTCTTCTGTCATTTCATTTCTCCTTCTTTTTTTCTGATTTTTTATAAACATTAATAATATTCATAACAGTTTAAAGTGGGCTGCATTTTCTCTGTTTTGGTTTTCTTTTGGTATTTTTTATTGTTATTTTTTTCCATGATAGGTTTGTGTAGATAAAGGAATTCCTCCCACTCTCTCCCCTTTCTCCCTCCCCATTCTCCTCTTCCCTCTGTTTCCCTCCATATTATTACAAAAGTATAATCCTTAAGTAACAGTCACAAGTCCTGCATTCTGCTATTTAAGTGTGTCATGGCATTGTAGGTATTTGCAATGAGGGAAAATCTAAAATATTGTCAAGGCATATTTAACAGTTTCATTGCAAATACATTTTCAATGTTCATAATCTAAAATTTTCTCATTTTAAGCTGATTTAAATTGTGGAGAAAATATATATTTTGAATTATAGCTCCATTTACAAATGGAAAAATGAGGTACATGAAAATGATTTTAAATATTTTGTTGGTTGCCTCTTGATGTGTCAGCACTAAATTCAATTTTGACTGCCCCATGAACCTTTCTAAGGCAGTTGTTTAATTATTTTTAAAGTATTTCTTCAAAGATCAGTTAGGAATAACAAAAATAGGGCCTAAAAGTTTTTGATTTTCACTTCTTTGGCATTGGGAGCAAAGTAGTAGGAGTGGAGAGGGAAAAGTGATCAGCATAACAGGATCCTAGGACCCAGGATCCAAGGAGAAATGGAAAAACTGCCCAAGATCATGCATGTGCAAGCAGTTCGCCTATTGTACTCTCACTATGGCCAGTTTTATTTTCTTCCCCAAAAATTCTCAATATTTTTATCATCGAAATACTTACATGTTGCCCTCTTAAAAGGGCAGGAAAATTGTATTTCAGTTTTAGCAATTTCTCATGTGCCACTCTTTCTCTCATCTACCATATATTTATGTGACAATTTTCATTATACCTGTATGGTTTGTACATTTTTGTTTGTGACAATTGGTCCCCTACTTTTTAATAAAGGAAATAATGCTTGGTAAATACTGAAAAAAAAAAGAAAGAAAGAAATAAAATCAATGAGCAAAGACTTATTTCTGTTTTCCTAGGATTCCATGGGAAAAGGTTGTTGGAAAACCATTTTATTTAGCTTGTTTGAAGTGTAGACATCTTGCAAAGCCCTGTAACATGGCACATTTTCCTACCTCTGCTGATAATGGAGTTCACGTACCTTGGCTGTGTTCTTATTCTTTCAATTCCTTTAACCTTGTGGCCACTGAAGCAACTCACTCTACACTTCTGAATGGTCCTAAAATTAACTCCAATTCAACAAGTGAAGCAAAATCTCACAAATGTCACCAATGTGCAATATAGAAATAAACATGTTCCTCAACTTTACGAAGCTGTATAGTTGGGCAAATGCCTACTTAATAGACCAAGCTTTAAAATATCTTCAAAAACACAAAATGAAGTTGCATAAAAACAAAACTGGGTGTAAAATATACATGTATGGTTTCTAGAACAAAAGAGCTCATTGCTGCTTGGGTAGCTAAATTTGCCTTTCATTCTGATATGATAAATGTGATACGATAGATGATACTGTCTTTTTTATGCATTATGGAGATTGACACTATCCTGCTCATCCTTTCTGCTCCTTTATATTCATATTTTGTCACTAGAAGGCTTCATATTCATTGATTTTTTTTTAAAGTTTGTTTTTACTTGTACGTGACATTAACGTACTTGATCAGAAAGGGATGGATGGATCAAGAGTTAGGGAAAAGTGGGTGTGATCATTGTTTCCAAATTTTCTGTTTCTCCTTAATCAATTTAAGTATGTTCTCTTGCTACAAAACAATGAGAAATATATCAGCAAAATTTTATTTCATAGATGTTTCTATCTCAATTGTTTATGAAACAAAATAATTTTGGAAAGAAACATATTACCATGATTTGTCCCCTTCTGTGTCATTTCAGGGCCCTCCTGGGCCTCCAGGACCTCCAGGACCAAAGGTAAATTTGTTTGTTCTTTACACCATTTGTTTAGTATGGACTCTTTTTCCTGTTGACCAGGAGATTTTAAACTGAAATCTCTTTTCAGGGAAATATGGGATTAAATTTCCAGGGACCCAAAGGTGAAAAGGTGAGTTAAAAAATAAAACCCAACAAAAATTTAATTTTTCAGCCCTCAGCTATCACCTTTCCTAATCATTTGATTTGATTTCTCTGAAGTGACTTCGCTTATATGTTATATCATTGACTGTAGTATACTATGAAATATCACTGTTTTATTTTATAAACAGGGTGAGCAAGGTCTTCAGGGCCCACCTGGACCTCCGGGTCAAATCAGTGAACAGAAAAGACCAATTGATGTAGAATTTCAAAAAGGAGATCAGGTGAGTAGATCAGGAGCAAATCAATTGAAATCTACTTTTATGCTAACCTACTTTTATGCTAATATGCTAATTAACTTGATTGTGGAAATTATTTTATAATGTGTAAACATATTTAAACTTCATATTGTACAACTTAAATACACACATAATTATACCTCAATAAAGCTGGGAACATTTATAAAAAGATGAAACCATCTTTTTAAAAGTGACATCCCTTAAAATACATTACAAACTGAAATATAGTTTCTATGAAGGTATTTTTAAAATGAAAATATATGAGGATTTATTTTTTAAAATAATTTTGTCCGATGAAAATAAATAAATCTCAAAAAAAGTAAAAATAATTTTGTTGTAGGCTAAATAATATATGGCTGTTGAATTCATGTGGATGTTAAACTGCAAAGTTTTATATTTACAGCTAATAGATTAGCATTAATGGTAGTTGAATTAAGGTTGAGGCATGATCCAGTTACGGTGTCCGAAGTTTGAGAAGTTAGTTATTGATTTGGGTTCGGATTCTAAGGTGGACTTCTGTGACCAAATCATGGTGGCATTATAAGAAGAGACCACTCGGAGGGTAGCTTTACAGAGCGTTTCCAGTATCTCTACTTAGTGGCGCTCTCTGTTACTGTTCTCCCACATCTGCCCCTGTCCAATGTTGGGCTATTGTGAATGCTTGAACTTGAACTCCAACCCTTCAAAACTATAACCTAAAACAAATCTCCCTTCTTACATAGTTATTTTTTCTTCCTTTCATGTGTTTCTATTAACATAATTAAAAACTAATGTAGCTGCACTGATATGTAATTCATATTTGATGCATTTCAGTTACTTAAAACATACATTTTTTCGTATACTTATGGGGGCAAATGAGACTAGTACCGTAATGTACTTTTGAAAAATTTTTAGCCTTCTTAAAAAAACTTCATACCTATTGGATTTCTAAGTTCTCCAGCCCTAGACAACCAGTAATCTACTTCTTGGCTCTGTAGATTTGCCTGCTCTGGATATTTATATAAACAAAATTAAGTGATATATACTTTTCTGTGTCTGATCTACCTTGTTATAGTAATATTTTGAAGTTCAGACATTTTGTAACATACATCAACATTTGATTCCCTTTTTTGCTAAGTAATCCACTGTGTGGGTAGTGCATATTTTGTTTGCCCTTTCACCAGTTAATGTACATTGGGTCGCTTTCATTGTTTGCTATTTGTGTAATACACTCATATATAAAATTAAGTGATGATGAGATATACTGTCATTGTCTTAGATGATTGTTTTCTACATTTCATTGATATGCAAGAAGAAAGATGATGTTACTCTGTAAGCTTTTTGTTTCTGTCTTTAGAAATCATTATCTGATTCTTTGCCTCTACTAATATAGATGAAAGGATGAAGCACATATTTAATATTGTACTGGCCAACCCAAAAACAAATGATGTGTCCATTTTTATTTCACTTAAATGGTAACATGTTAAAATAAAAGAAAATTATATTTAAAGTCCCACAAGAATGTGGGTTAGACCATTTAATTTGCTGTTAAAATTTGTATGTGCTATACAGTTCTCAAATCTTCCAATTTTAACTGCTCTTGCTGTTTATAAAATATTTTTATAAAAATTATCAATATTTTCATTTAAAGTGTTGTTTTACCATTTTTCTCTAGTATTCAACTATTTTGAATGAGCAAAGAAAGCTCTAGTATTTTTTACGATTTGTCTGTTTGTTTGAAAGTCAGAGTTAGAGACAAGGAAAGAGTGACAGAGATCTTCCATCCTTGGATTCACTCTCCAGCTGGCCACAACAATGGGGGCTGGACTAAGTGAAAGCCGGGAGCCAGAAACTTCTGCCAGGTCTCTCATGTGGTGACAGGGGCCCAAATACTTGGGGCATCCTCTGCTGCTTTTCCCCCAGGATCTTTAGCAGGGAGCTGGATTGGATGTGAAGCAGTCAGGACTGAAACTGGTGTCCATGTGGGATGCCAGCATCACAGATGGAGATGCCACAATGCTGATCCCTAGGTCTAGGATTTTTTAATCTAGCAGATTTAAAATTTGACTTAGGGATATCCTATTACCTTTGGTTATACTTTGTGAGTTTATAGCGCAGCTTATTAAATGTTCCTTGCTAGCTATAGTAGTTAACAATGCTTTGTTTTCGCTATTACTTCTTAGGGTCTTCCTGGTGACCGAGGACCTCCTGGACCTCCAGGGATACGTGGTCCTCCAGTAAGTAATCTAAAAGGCTTTAACATCATTTAATATAAGTTGTGATATTGATACAGAATGGCCCATGAACCATTTTGAACTAATTTTGTGTATATAGGGTCCTCCAGGTGGTGTGAAAGGTGAAAAGGGTGAACCTGGAGAACCAGGCAAAAGAGTAAGTGCTTGAACTCCTAAAATCCCCTGAAAGACACCTGAATGTGCGTGTGTGCATGTGTGCGTGTGTGCGTGTGTGCATGCATGTGGCTTTATTCTTTTATTCTCCCTATGTCTTATTTCATTGTTTCGAAATACCACTGCTGATGTTCATATTGAATATGTATTATACTATCATTCTAAAGTGTCTACTTAATGTAGTGCAAAACAGAAGTAAAATTTGTTATAGACTGTATCCTCCTATTTCTCAACAGCTCTATGTTTTGTTCTCATTATTTTTTGTGTGTGTGAATTATAGGGTAAGCCTGGCAAAGATGGAGAGACTGGCCAACCAGGCATGCCAGTGAGTAATTAATTTCCTTTGCTTTTTTAAACTGATGACATTTGTGGATGGTAGTAAAGAAATAAGATGGCAGAGTGCTTAGGATTTAGAAATAGTTTAAATGAATGGGAAGTATCCTTTAATGCTCCTTAGAATATAAATTTGAGATCTCTTTTTTTTTAAAAAAAAATAGCTTAAAATAGTTACAAAATTAGAGAAAGGGTGGGGGAAAAAAAACTTTCATCCACTAGTTCATTCCTTAAGTGGTCATAAAAGTCACAATGGGTGCAGGCCAAAACCAGGAGCCTGGAATTCCATTTTGGTCTCCAGTGTGCATTCAAAGATCCAAGGCCTTGAGCCGTCTTCTGCTGCTGTCCCAGATGTGTGGATCGGAAGTGGAACAGCTAGAACTTGAACAATGGCTCACATAGGATGCTCATGTTGTAGGCAGTGGCTTACCCCAATACTGATCCTAAGACTCCTATGTTTTTTGAAGTCGTAGTTATAGAAATAATTCATGTATAGTAAAATAAAACAATCTTCAGGCTGGTTTTCTTTTTTTTTTTTTTAGCTTTGCACAGCTTTGAAAAACATATACAGTTGCATAATCATCATAACAGGGCAGCTGCATCGCTGTCCAAAGTTCCCTCATGCTTTTTGTACTTATCCCCTTCTCTACTCCCTCTTCCTTAACTTTCTGTTGTTAACTGATGAATGGAATTGATAATCATCTGTATAATTTTGTTTGCTGTAGAACGCCATATGAATGGATTTATGCACAGCCTTTAAAGTCAGGATTATTTCATGTAACATAATGTATTAATTAGACATCCATAGTTCATTCCTTTTGTTGCAGAAATAATCCGTGTTTCGTTAAGTGTGTGTACCAAGACTTATTTATCCATTTACTCACGGAAGGATATTTGGCTTTTTGGGGGTGTTGACCCTCATGAGTAAAACTCCTATAAGCACTTACCTTTTTAGGTAAGTCAGTTCCTTAAAAAAAACTAGCAATAAGTAATTATTCTAGTTACTAAAAAGATAGATCTTGTGACAGTTCAAACTCTTGATTCAGTTGGAATAATGTGAGTGCTTATTCGCAACCAGCTTCCAGCTTCCCCCAATTGTGCTTCTGGCAGATCATGTCTTCCACGTGAGAGGGAAGAGGATCCTCGGGCCCTCAAACCTGGGGAGGCCTGTACATATCTAGGAGTCTGAGGGGACAGCTTGTGAGACAAAGTCTTCTCTTACCATGCCCTTGCCCAGTCTTGTACAGCATCCTTGCACTCTTGCTTCCTCCCCAGGAACTTGTGCTATCTCTAGAGTCTTTGCCCAGTGAGCACGCAGTGCGAACCCGAATGTAACAGACACTCTGAGGACCTTGCCGACTTCTTGGGAATGCTTCTTCCATCTCTGCTGGATATTTCTATTTTCTCAGCTTCCATAAGCTAGCCTTGTCTGTGAAGTTTCTCTACTCTCACTAACTTCAGATTACTGTGATGCCATGGTTTTTAGGAGGGAAATAAACCTTATTATTTCTCTAGAGATGGAATAATGCTGCTATCATATAGATGCCTGATAGATCTAGGTCCTTTGAAGGAATAAAAGGAAATGACTAATAATGTGATTACATAGCCCTATATAAAATCAGAGAAATATGTAAATGTTTAATAAAAATCTTCTCTGATATCAGAAGATTCATAAATTGTACTGAAGTGTTAAAGATCAGAAAAAAAATTTATTTACGCCTGAGTTGAGCATGTGCTTTGTTCAAATATATACTTAGAAAAAAAAGAAAAAAAACCATTTTATAGATCACTGCAAGAATTTCCACATTTCTTAAAAAGTTCGTTCTGATTACTTTTGTACCTGCTCTCCTTGCTCTGTAGAGAAGACTTTGTGAAGTCCTCTATGGCATCCTTTTTGTTGATGTTATTTTTCCTTTGTGTTTTGAAGGGTTTGCCTGGTGATCCTGGTTACCCTGGTGAGCCAGGAAGGGATGGTGAAAAGGTAAGAATTGGCATAATCCGTTTCTTCCCCCAATATTTAGTTGGTAATGAAACAGTTCTAAATAACTTGCTGTTATCTTTCAAAATACTCCTTTTCTGAGATCAGTTTTGAAATCTTTTTTTTTTATGTCACAGCATCTAAAATTTTTATATTGCCCAAAATCACAGTCCCGGTAGTAGAAATACATGCTTGATTGTTTGGATTTAGAATTCCCTTTGTGAAAAGCAAGTTCATTTCCTTTGAGCATGTACTGGCAGAATTTTTGTTTTCCAGAAAGAGGATTTAGCACTATCCTAGTGAAATCCTCATACTGAATAGGTTTATATGTAGGAATTCAGACTGTCTTTCCGAAACCTTCTGTTGGCAATTATCGTCTGTCGGTGGCTCATTCTTTGCAGTTGTGATTTTCCTCTGGGGCAATGAAACCTGCCTGACATCATTATTTAGTTTCCTATTTTAAAAGTGACTTTGAAAGGATGTGTGGAGGACACAATTACAATCTTTTTAGCAGATTACAAAATATATAGTCCTCCAAACCTCTGATTTCTAATTGCTCTGTATCAAAACCAAATATAAAACTTTTTTTAAAGCAAGAAACAAAATGCGTTGAACTTTCATGTATGCAGAAGGGAAACATTTTAGCATTTATCTCTGTGTCCATGTTTTAGCATGGCTGAAGGGCGCAGTTAAAATGAAAGTAGATAGTAAATACTTAGAATGATCATTTTTTTTTTCAATCAGTGAATGGCCTTTTTTCTTAAAGTTAAACTGTAGAGTTTTATTTTTCCAGTAGTTTATGAATCAGTCCATAAAGTTTGAGCTGACTAAAGATAAGATGCTATTCTAACACTCTGAGGTCGCTCCTATGAATGCAAGCCATAAGAAAGGGAAACAAAAGCTCAGCAAATGCGGGTTACTTCCCGTAGCACACAGCTCTGTTAGTGACACTGCTCAGGGTCTCCCTCCTGCCTGCGCATGCTGCTGCCATGGACTGCATGTCTGCCTGCTGACTACCAGTAAATGGTCTTTTATGACAGAGTATGCCTTAGACTAAAAGACCTAAAAAGGTTTCTGTGAGAAAGTCTGGAATCAAAGTATAAGTAAGAGAGAGACATCTATCCTTGAATTTCGGCCAGTGGGACAGTAGTTGAGTACTGTGTTCTTTGTGCTGTTGTAGCTGCTGGTAAAGGAAACAGATGTGTGTGAAATTGTTTCCTAACACTTTTTAAGGGAAAACTGATAAAATCAACTGTGAATGCATTCGCTTACCCAATGATGCTTAAATCCATCATTTCCAAAGATACTATACCCTTCACCGGTTTTACGAAAAAGAACACGGTTAAATGTTCAGCAAATAATGATTTTGACTGATTCTAATGATACAATTTTTGCTATCTTCCTTTTGGAGTATTTTTTGGTAGAAAACAATAAGTTAAAATTAAAGAATGTTTTAGCTTTAAATATTGTTGAAGGCCAGTTCAAAGTTTTCATTTTTGTATGTATGCCAGAGGATTTGTTTTAATTATGATAACATAGCTAGTTAATCTCAGATACCACAGACCTTTCTCAGATAAGCTCAGTTGTTTTTCATTATGCTATTTTTCTTTCTTCTTTGAGGTATTTTATTACTTATTTCTGGGTCTTTGTGAAACTTAATAATCATATTTTGATGAAATTGATCATGTAATTTTTTACTAACTTGTCTTATAATTGCATTGAACAGGGACAAAAAGGTGACACTGGCCCAACAGGGCCACCTGGACTTGTAAGTTTTTGCTTTAGTATTCATTTATCAAGTTTAATGCTAATTTATTAATTTTTCCCCAAATCTACATTCCCTAGTTTTCTTCATAGATGCAACTTCTCATTTCTAGTTATCACCAGTGTCCGCTGCTTTAAAAGTTTCTGCATTCACCTAAACACTTCCTTAGTGCTGAACTCAAAAAGATTGCATTTATTCTGAGTGTATATTACTTCTCTATAGTAAATATCCACAGTTACAGCATTGGATTGTTTTTGCATGATTGCCAAATCATTTCTCAAGCTGCCAGTAGGTGGTGCAAGTGTTGCTTATAAAGGTCCCATGTAATGACAATCCATCCTTTCCCCAATAGAGCTCAGGGAAGTGATAGATTTGGTCCCAATATATTTTATAGTTGTCTGATCCACACCTCTTTTCTGAATGTGTCCTTCCTAGGGAGTCTTAATAACAAATGTAGGAAACTATTCTATGAAAGGATAATTGTGGCGTTTACAGGGTTTTTTTTTATTTTATCATGTTTGTGTTCACTATACAATTTAAGTGAAGTATATTTCCAACCTTGATAATAACACATCGTTGCTAATGTTTGATTCCTTAGTTTTCCTTTGATTGAAATTTGATAAGTCTTGTGACTTTAGATGGTGATAAAGCCACAAACGTGTCACATACGTGTGATTATCACAAAACCTATTCTGTATGCCCAGATGTTTTAGTAACACCAATCATTTTTGGTCTGAAGTGACTTCGGACTACACTATATTAAATGAAGGTAAACTTAAAGAATGTCTTAGACCATTTCTCTTAACTTTCATTTGAACATCAGTTTCTGTTCCACAGGAAATAGGTTGCTCATACAATGAGATGATAGCATTTTGATGATTATTGGAAGGAATGGATATTTTGAGGCTGCAACTACCCATAATTCACTTTCCCTTTTTAATGACTATCACAAGTATAGGTTTCACAGTTTTTGGTCTCTTTTTGTGTAGTCTCCTCTCTCTCTCTCTCTCTCTCTCTCTCTCTCTCTCTCTCTCTCTAACACACACACACACACGCACACACACACACACACATGCACACAATATGAGGTAAGCTTTAAAATGTAATTTTTTTGGTAAGGTGTAATTCAAAATAAAGTAATTATTTCAACAACAGAGCAAAAGTTACTGCTGAGTTATTTTAATTTAATCAGCATTATTTTCCAGGAAGATACATTTTCTTTACAAAAGTAGAAAGTCTTGTGTCTTGATAAAGGGAAATATTGCGGGAAGCATTACAGATGTTATGAATGATATATGTAAATACATAGACAAATTGTGTGAGTAATATGTAATGGTTATAATCAAAGAAACTTCATTCTTAAAAAGTTCGTTGCTGGAAATAATAGATGAAAATGTGGGAGAGATAATGCAAATGATCAGGGACTTGACAGAGTCCAGGGATAAAACAGATATACTAAGAAGAAATGAGCAAGTTGTCTTTAAGGATTGTCAACACAGAAAAAAAGTTTTTATTCATTTTTAAAAAAGATTTATTTATTTTTATTAGAAAGTCAGATATACAGGGAGGAGGAGAGACAGAGAGGAAGATCCTCTATCTAATGGTTCATTCCACAAGCAGCTGCAACGGCTGGAGCCAAGTCAATGCGAAGCCAGGAGCCAGGACCCTATTCTGGATCTCCCACTTGGGTTCAGGGTCTCTAGGCATTGGTCCGTCCTCAACTGCTTTCCCAGGCCACAAGCAGGGAGCTGGACGAGAAGCAGGACTCCCGGGATAAGAACCACCACTCATTTGGGATCCTGGTGCATTCAAGGCGAGAACCTTAACCACCACGCTATTATTGCACTGGGCCCCTCCAAAAATTAATTTTAGAAGAAGTATATTGTTTTAGCTGAAAACGACAAGCTCAGTGGTGCTTCTCTTAGTCCAAGTATACCTTCAGCAACTATGGCAAGGGGAATGAAGGTGACAAATTGGAGAGATGTTTTCAAAAAAGAACTGTAGGGCCCGGCGCGGTGGCGCAAGTGGTTAAAGGTCCTCGCCTTGCACGCCCTGGATCCCATATGGGCGCCGGTTCTAATCCCGGCAGCCCTGCTTCCCATCCAGGCCCAAAAGCTTTGGGAACCTGCGCCAGCGTGGGAGACCCGGAAGAGGCTCCTGGCTTCGGATCGGCATAGTATCGGCCCGTTGCGCTCACTTGGGGAGTGAATCATCGGACGGAAGATCTTCCTCTCTGTCTCTCCTCTCTCTGTATATCCGCCTTTCCAATGAAAAAAAATAATAAAAATAAATTTTTTTAAAAAAAAAGAACTGTAAGCCTTAGGTTATTGGAATGAATAACATGTGAGTTACTATAGAAGAAACATCAAAAATGTATTTAGCTTTGTAAACCTGGGAGTTAAGGGGATAGTAATTTTGAAAGTGGTATTGGACATTTTCCAAATGTTTGCAGGACAAAGCTGGTACTCACAGTTTATGTAGAAATAGTACTAAATTTACATCTAACCAATAGTGAAATGGATAATTCTACACTGATATGTAACCACTGCATTCTTTTGCTTTATATGTCTTTTTTTTTTCATAAACAAGGTAATTCCTAGACCTGGAACAGGTGTAACTATAGGAGAAAAAGGAAATGTTGGATTGCCTGGCTTGCCTGGAGAAAAAGGAGAGCGAGGATTTCCTGGAATACAGGGTCCGCCAGGACTTCCTGGACCTCCAGGTAAAAGAGAATGTACTTATAGCCTTGTGCTTACAGTATCCTGACTAAACCATGTGTTTCTGTGTCATATTAGTTCCATGGTTTTTGTTTGTTTTCTTGCTTGTTTTACTGAAAAATCTCACTTGAATGGTGCCCTTTTATCCTGAGTCTCTTTTCTACCTTTCACAATTAATAAATTACATCAAACAATATTATGATACAATGGAAGAATAAATCACATTTTTATTGTTGGGAAAGGGGATGATGCTTTACTAATGCCCAGCTTAGCAAGATTTCTTATATAGAAATACTAAGCAGTAGAATTCCAGAAACTTAGCTAGAAACCCCTATGGAAACTTTCCTAAGCTGTTGACTATTCCCTTTGAAGACACACACTATATCGGAACATTTATAATTTGACTATAAATGGATCGATTCTCTTGACTAGAATGTTAATAGTTTTCTGAAATGCAGTGATAATTTTAAAAAATCATTGGGTACACTACTTGGAATACACACACACACACACACACACACACACACACACACACACACACACTCAATAAATTGTGTTTCTTTTCCATTCAAAAATGTGTAGCTAATGAAGGATTAACATGATAGTATGAGTGATATTTGATATCCCTCTGAAAAGGAGCAATGTATATTTTTCATATACAAGTATTTGCATTTGATTTCTAATCTCATGGCACTAAACTAGCTACATGATTTTGTCAAGAAAATTGAAATAAGAAATTCTTCAAGGATATAGTAAGAATTACAAGGTTGGGGTAGGTGTTGTAATATAACCAATTAGCCCACTGCTTAAGATACTGGCATACCATACAGCAGTACCCAGAATTGAAATCTGTCACAGGTTTCAATCAAGCTTCCTGGGAATGGACCTAGGAATCAGCAAATGATAACGTAACTACATGATTCACAGCCAGCTACTTGAGACACGTGAATAAAGGTCCGGGTTCATTATATTGGCCTGGCTGTTGTGGGCATTTGGGAAGTGGTCCAGTAGATGAAATAAATCTCTCTTTTTTCTTAAGATTTATTTTATTTTGGGACCGGCGCGGTGGCGCATGTAGTTAAAGGTCCTCGCCTTGCACGCCCGGGATCCCATATGGGCGCCGGTTCTAATCCCGGCAGCCCCGCTTCCCTTCCAGCTCCCTGCCTGTGGCCCGGGAAAGCAGTCGAGGACGGCCCAAAGCTTTGGGACCCTGCACCCGCGTGGGAGACCCGGAAGAGGCTCCTGGCTTCGGATCGGCATAGTATCGGCCCGTTGCGCTCACTTGGGGAGTGAATCATCGGATGGAAGATCTTCCTCTCTGTCTCTCCTCTCTGTATATCCGCCTTTCCAATAAAAAAATAATAAAAATAAATCTTTAAAAAAAAAAAAAGAAAAAAAAAAGAAAAGATTTATTTTATTTTTATTGGAAAGATTTACAGAGAGAAGAATAGACAGATAGTTCTGTCTGCTGCATCACTCCTCAAGTTACTGCAACTGCCGGAGCCTAGCAGAAGCATTCATTATTTCAAACAAAAATAGCAAAGGTGTATTAACTAACAACTTGGAATTTTAATTGCAAACATTATGTGCATGAGATGTGAGGTACAGGGAAAATATGAGGAGGTTAATGGATAAACAAGTTTTTCTGTCTTGTTTGGAGAGCAGAAGTATTATTAACGGCAAACTTTTCAAAAAATATTGGTGTAAGCAGAGAGTTTAAATTTTAATAGTAAACACTGCAGTAGAAATAAAATGTCTAACTTACTGAGTAAACAAAATCTCCCATTCAATAAAAGCTAAAATCAAAGCAAAGCAGGCAACACATGTAAAAAGACTATACACCAATTTAGGTGCAATTAAGGTATCTGAATATTGTGCATAGTATGCATAGCTCAAGAGAAAGTGTAAAATATGGAAAAATAATGTCAAGAAGAAAACTGGCTTAGCAATATGAAATAGAATTCAGTGCAAACAATACCATAAAAAGCAGACATATCATAGATACATTATACCGTGATGATATCAAAGGCACGAAGCTGTGTATCTGGCAATATGGCTTTGGACATACAAAGTGAAAATGCATTAACTACAAGGACCAAATTGACAAATACTCAACATATAAAATGGATGAAAACTAACGATACCTATGTCACCAAAGTGTTGGTACAGTCGTTGTCTAGCTGGAGATTCCAAACACATGTTTTCACTGTCTTTGCTGTTCATTGTAACTCTATTCCACTTATCCAGATCCGTTCTTGCCACAGCACTCACAGAAGACTAAAACAAGCGCATGTTTTTGTTTGGTTTGTTTATGTAGCTGATTGATTTATTTGAAACTGATGGGGTAGAAAACACACAATTGTAGTCAAAATAGAATTATGAGTTATAAGAGCTAAACCATTTGAACAACATCAGGAGATATATATATGTATATATATATGAGAGCAGCAAAGAATACACAAATATACACAGAAATGGAAAATGTAATTAAAATGTTTATTGTTGCACAAAAGAAATTGAAATTCATGTATATATAAATTCTTTTAAAACACACATTTGTTTATAGAAATTGGCTCTACTAGGGTAGGAAGAATCTTATAAATGTATCCAGGACAGGCTGTGTGATCACAATGAAATGAAGTGACAAAATAACAACTAAAATCAACAGATATGGTGCAGTTATGATTAACTCTAGAGATAAATTTGTAACAGAAGCAAAAATGACAAACTGCAGGTGAACAACATTGAAGGGGTTGTATATCAAAACTCACTGAATACAGCCAATGCAATATTCTTATCACAGAATCCAAAAGACTAAAAGTAGATGGGGTAAGTTTAAAACACACACAGAGACACACACAGACAAGAAGTAAAATAAGCACAAAATATGCAAGAAAATTGATAAAAATAAAATGTAAAAACAAGCTAAAGCAGTTGTATTTGAATGAGGAAAATAAAAGATAATATTTTGAAAAGATGTTAATATCATTGATGCTAGGCATGTGCAACCAAGGTAAAAATAAATCACAAGTAAAATTGGTAAAGAATTGAATATCATAACTAACAAATTAACAAAAGCTATCAAATTGCAGAATTATATTCAAAATTCTAGATGAAATAAAGTTTTAATTAAAGAGAGGAAAACACTACTGAAATCATCCTCAGAAAGTGGAAAACGTAGGTAAAACCTATTTACCATAGAATATTGTGAAATGGTAAAAATTTCCATGAACAAAACATTGCTTTAATGGGTGTTTTTATAATTTTATTAACATTTTCTACCAGGTTGTCAAATAATTGCTGTTGCGGATATTTGGCACAGTGGTCAACATACCCTTTGGGATGCCCTCGCCCTGTATATGAATGTCTGGATATAATCCTGGCTTCACTTTAAGTTGCCAATTCCTGATGATAGCTTGGAAAGCAGCAGGTGGAGGTCATGGTGCTGGGGTTCCTGCCACTCATCTGGGAAACCCTGGTGGGGTTCTGTACCGCTGTCTTCAGCCTGGTCCAGCCCTGGCTTTTGCACACATGTGGGGCATGTACCAGTGTATGAGAGATCTATCTCTTCCCTGGCCCTCCTTTTCTGACTGCTTTTCAAACAAATTTTTTAATTTAAAAAAAATCATAATTTACATATTTTGAACTGAGAGCATTCTAAAACAAAGAAATACAATTTAATTTTATTGGTATCAAGCCACAAGGGGATAATAGTAGGAATAACTGTAAATCAGTTTCACTAATTAGCATAGGAGCAATAAACCCAAATAAAATAATGTGAAATCAGGGTAGGCATTTAACCTAGTGGTTAAGATATCAGTCACACCTGGGAATGTTCCCAAATGACATGAAATCAACATATGAAAAAGTTATCAGTAGCCATCCCCTCGCTTATAGCAGTCCAATTTGCGAGAGCTAAGATATACAGTCAGCACACATGTCCATCAATTAATGAGTGGAAAAACAACTTGGATTTATATACACAATGATATACTACTAAGCTGTAGAAAAAAAAGAGAATGAACTTTCACTGCAGAATGAATGCAGCTGCAGGCCACTATGCTTAAAGAAATACAGCCAACCCCCAAAAAACACAAATATTCTTTCCCTGATTTGTGTTAACTTATATATATATGTATATATTATATTATATATGTATAATATATGTATATATGTATAATATATGTATATATTATATATACATATATACATGTATATGTATATATTATATGTAATACTACAAAAATGCAATGTATATGAGCAAAATAGACATTTTGAGATTTGATTGTCTTTATAGCTTATTCTCTATGCTCTTCAAGAATATTGGGTTTCCTATTTACTGCTTATTAAATAATTTCTTTAGTGATGAGTTAAGCTTGTGATTACAAAGTACAATGAAAGTATGCCACTGTAAAAATTTGAAGAAATGGGTAAGCATGGGTAATGTGGGAAATTTCATTATGTTCTTAAAACTGTACATATGGTGCCCCGGTGCGGTAGCCCAATGGCTAAAGTACTCATCTTGCGTGCTCCGAGATCCCATATGGGCGCCAGTTTGTGCGCTGAGTGCTCCACTTCCCATCCAGCTTCCTGCCTGTGGCCTGGGAAAGCATTCCAGGACCCGCCCAAAGCTTTGGGACCCTGCACCCATGTGGGAGATCATGAGCAGGCTCCAGGCTCCTGGCTTCCGACTGGCTCAGCTCCAGACCTTGCGGTCACTTGAGGAGTCAAGTGGATGGAGGATCTTTGTCTCTCCTTCTCCCTGTAAAATCTGAATTTCCAATAAAAATAAATAATGAATCTTTAAAAAATACTATCTATGAAATACATGAAACTTCTTCGATCTGTATAACGTTTTTAAAAGGAAGAATATTGAAAGTTTCTGATGTTCCATAGCAGAGTATCTGGTTTGGCGTATGTCCTGCTTCTTGTTCGTGCAGGTCCTGGGAGGCAGCATTGTTATGGCTCAAATACTTGAGGTTCTTGCCAGTCATACGAGAGAGCTGGAATTGTTTACTGGCTACTGGCTTCTGGCCTCCGCCTCCCCTTCCAGTCTTTGTGTTCATTTGGGAAGAGAAGCCGTTGATGGGTGCTCTGCCTCTCACCTAGATAAATAAATAATTTAAGAACGATTAAATCAATCCAGCCGTATTCTAACGAGTACAATATTAGGAGCAAGGTTTACTCTGATATTGTAAAGACAGTGCAGCATTGTCACTGTTTATGAACAAAATAGAGGAGAACGAGGTCAGGAAATTAGACACATCTACAATAGTAATGAAACAAGCAAACCCAAGAAACAGTCTATCGAAAGATGTGTGATATCGCTTTGCAGAATTAAAAAGCTATTGGTAAAGAATGGCAACTCACTAAGTAATGGGAAGACAAGCTTAATTATTATTCTATATGAGAAATAAATATTGTGAGTTATTGGTCATAGAGCAGTTAACCATTAAATTCAAAACAGTCCCACCCATTCTTAAAAATGAAGCCAAAGACTGAATTTGTAAGTGTAGTGAAGCATTTTAAAAAGAACCAAGATGGATGTGTTTGCTTTACCATTTTTTGAAGATTTTATTTATTTTTATTGGAAAATGAGATATATAGAGAGGAGGAGAGACAGAGGAAGATTTTCCATCCACTGGTTCACTTCCCAAGTGACCACAATGGCCGGAGCTGAGCCAATCCAAAGCCAGGAGCCAGGAGCATCTTCCAGGTCTCCCACACGGGTGCAGGGTTCCAAGGCTTTGGGTCATCCTCGATTGCTTTCCCAGGCCACAAGCAGGGAGCTGGATGGGAAGCGGGGCCGCCAGGATTAGAACAGGCACCCATATGGGATCCTGGCGCGTTCAAGGTGAGGACTTGAGCTGCTAGGTTACTGCACTGGGCCCCGTCCGTTTTTTAAATTCTTATGAGATTATAGTAATGAAAAGAATGTTTATGATATGGATTAAATAATGGAAAAGAGAGCTGTCTGGTGACAGAGTCGTATTCATATGGAAAAAATAAAATGCCTTTTGCTAATTTATATTTGGGATTTCTGAGATGAAGAAAACGAAGTATCAAAGGGTAGCAAGAACATTATTAGTAATTTCCAAAAGTAATAAAGCTAAATTATATTGTTTCACTCAAACTATCACATTATTTGAAATTTCTTAATCCTTTTCCCAAATGTTGAATCTCTTAGAAAGAAAATATTAGAATATACTCAGTTACTGTGGGTTAAACATAATTCAGCAGGCAAATTTATGCAGACATTTAAACTCCAAAGTCATGAATTAGTGGTTACTATGAGGGTGGAAGCTTAATTTCTCTTTGGAGAGTGGAAAGAAGAGTGTTTCTAAAAGTGTGAGTCAGGCTGAGTCCTTGTCTGTCCCTGGGTTCCTGAGTCCTCCCCTGCGTACCCTCCCCAGATGCCCTACCAGTAGGAAAGCTTCATCTTGCCCTTAAACCTCCCAAAACTATGACCTAAGTAAGCCTCTTTTCTTCATAAATAACTTCTCTCAGATATTTTACTGTAGTAATAGAATAAAAATAAAATAGTCCTTTATATGTTAAGACACATCTTTGTATGTTAATTGGAGATCTTAAGGTTATTTAATGTTTCATTAGAATTAAAGTTATCTCTGAAATATAGCTTTGATCATTTTAATGGGTGTTTTTTTCTCATCTTAGGGACTGCAATTGTAGGTCCTCCTGGACCCCCTGGGTTTCCGGGAGAAAGGGGCCAGAAAGGTGAAGAAGGGCCACCTGGAATCTCTATTCCTGGATCTCCCGGTCTTGATGGACAGCCAGGGCCTCCTGGCCTTCCGGGGCCTCCTGGGCCTCCTGGCCCTCACATACCTCCTAGTAAGCTTCATTTTTCTCTTACTGTGTTGTGTTGATTTGTGTATTTAACTTCTAAGTTAATATAGGTGAAGGTTGGTGTCATTCTTTTTGATATCTGACACATTTGTTTGCTTCTCTTCTTGGGTTTTGGTGATTTCTTTATGCTTAAATTTGTTCTCCAAATAGTGTTTATTATCAGTTACATCATGTATACTATACACACGTATATATACATGTGTATGCATATATACATGTATACTAGTGTATACATATATATGCATATATACACATGCATGTATATGTGTTTGTATACGCATATATATTTCCTTATAATTAGTTTTATTCCTATAGAAAGGTGACTGAAAACAGATATTTTGTCCATCCTGTCAGGATTCTTTTTTGCTTATCTCCTGCATAGTGCACAACAATTATTTTTCTGTCTTATCTTCAATTTCTTTCAGGTGATGAGCTATGTGAAGCAGGCCCTCCGGGCCCTCCAGGATCGCCTGGTGAGAAAGGACTCCAAGGAGAACAAGGAATCAAAGGTTGGATCCTTAAACATGTTTAGTTCTTCATGACCCGAAATAATCAGCCAAATAACCTGTATCCTCCATATTAATCAGCTACTGACACCCATGGTCAGACACCCCAAGACTATCTCACTATCAATAGTAAACACTTCTATAATCTTGATGTTACCAATCCTGTTTTTCTAATCACCACCTCCTCTCTATCTGCTTGCTACTTATACCATGACTACAAAATTCTTCTGATACCACTGATATCTGCCAACTTTGACCATTCCTAAAACTTAAAATATATAGTATTTGAAAGTTAGAATTCCAGAGTGACTAGAGGCAGAGACAGAGAGAGATTTCCACCCACGGGTTCACTCCCCAAATGGCTGCAATGTCCAAAGTTGATCCAAAGGCCAGGAGCTTCTAAATCTCCCACGTGGGTGCAGGGGCCCCAATGACTCAGCTCATGCTCCGCTGCTTTCTTAGGCCAGAAGCAGTGAGTTGGATCAGAAGTGGAGCAGCTGGGACTAGGACTGGTGCCCACATGGGGTCACAGTGCAGAAGGCTCAATTAGCCTGCTATTTCAAGGTGTCAGCTCCATCCCTCAACTTTTTGGTGCTTGTTTTCCCTAGTAACCTAGACTATATTCCACAATCAGTGATTGTAATCCAAGTCTTCTACTGTTGGTATCATTTGCCATTCTTTTCTTAGACTGTACTCACCTGGAACAACAATGTAGCCTAGAAGATGCAAATTTCCACTTTTGTGAGTCTGCATATTCTTCTCTCTGTGTACACTTGTTACATCTCCTTTCTGATTCTCATTTTAAGATCCTTGGCTTGATATTACCTTTACTGAGCAACTAAAGTAGTAAGAAGAGAAGGTTCACCCATCGCTACCACATTTACACCTATGTTTATATCTTTGGTTCAAGTTCAGCCTTCTTGCTGATCACTGTTAATTTTTCTACCTTACAAGTGTTTCTTCTGTTTGCACTAGATTTCATTCTTCTTGTTTCCCCAAGGATTTTGTTCTAGAAATTCTTTCCTCGTTCACATTATCAATTGTTTCCTTTCTGCCAGATCATTTTCAACATCATATGTAGACATTATAAACATTTTGTAGAACATGAAATTAAAAGATACATTTTTCGATGTAAAAATATTTTGGAAGTGATTCACTGTTTGTAGTAATATGCATGTTCCATGAACTGTTTGAAGACTTCTCACATAAACATATTTTCCCTACCATGTAAAAAGACAAAACAAAGCAAAACACTGTATTTCCAGTTCCCCTGTCAGCTACTCCTCCATTCTTCTGCTCAGATTTGAAACAAAACTCAAAACTTTTCTACTTGTGGCTTCTATATATTCCCATGTTCTTTTGTTTTATTTTTTTAGGATTTATTTATTTTTATTGGAAAGGCAGATATACAGAGAGGAGGAGAGACAGAGAGGAAGATTCTCTGTCTGATGGTTCACTTCCCAAGCAGTCACAACGGCCGGGGCTGTGTCAATCTGAAGCCAAGGAGCCAGGAGCCTCTTCTGGGTCTCCCACGCGGGCACAGGTCCCAAAACCTTGGTCCGTCCTCGACTGCTTTCCCAGGCCACAAGCAGGGAGCTGGATGGGAAGCAGGGCTGCTGGGACTAGCACCGGTGCCCATATGGGATCTTGGCGCATTCAAGGTGAGGATTTGGCCACTAGGCTATCGCGCCAGGCCCTCCCACATTCTTTTTAAACACACTCCTGCCAGGATTTTTCATTTACTTTCTCCCTACCACTCCACAGATGCTGTTCAAATTCGTCATAAACCCTGTGCCCTACTAGTTGAAATGGCAAGTTTTAGTCATTTTTAATCTGTTTTTCCCTTTCTTTCAGCATTCTTTACTTGGCTCTTGTACATTATATTGTATGTTTTCTTCACAACTACCTGGTAGCTGCATGAATGCGTGTGTGTTTGTGTGTATTCATTCCACATATCTACCATCTAAAACAAAATGTAAAACACGTCTGGGACCTTCCAACATTCTTGTGGACCATAGTCAGCATCTCTACATGTAATTATGATTTTATACTCTGTTATACATTAATTTGCCTAATCTTGAGTGATAAACTTCATTTAAATGAAATCATATGGTATGAACTCTTTTGTACTTGATTTGTTTGACTGAATATCATGTCCGAGAGCTCCATCCACATTTCTGTCTGTAATAGTAGTTTTCCTTTGCCTTTGGGTATTGCATTGTGTAAATGTACCTCAATATCCAATCTAATCTTCATAGAAATGCATTCATGAACTATTATAATGAAATCTCCCTGACACCCTCTTCTACTTGTTTATTGTCGGACGTAGACATCATTTTCGTTGAGGCTATGCTGGGAGTGGAATTGCTGAGTTATAAGAGAGGTGTAGATTTTATTTCCTAGATGTCACCAAGCCATTTTCCAAAGTGATTTAAACTTTCTTCTTTGAGATGATTTATTAATAATAAGCTTCTCGGTAATGGTTTATGTTTTCTGGTTTGTAAAGTGCCTATATTTCCCCATACTTAATTTAGTTGTTAGATGTATGTATGACACATATCTTCCCTCATTCTGACTTGCTTTTATATTTCTGTCTTTTGTCAGACATTATTAACTGAGATAAAATTTCTCAATATCCTGTTTGTGATTAGTGAAGATTGTTCCCTATTTGATTTTGTTCCTTATTTTAAAACTCTATGCTTATCCCAAAGACCTGAGTGTATTCTTCCATGTTTTCTTCCAGATTTTTACTCATTTAACTTTTAGATATAATACTTTTTTTTTTCAATTTCATGCATGGATTAGAAGAATATCATTGAAACAACTACAGTGCCTAAATACATTTTTAGGTAATTTCTCTATACGGTTTGAAGGAGCGATCAAATTTCTTTATTGACATATGGATTTCAGTTGACTCAGTCCTGTAGTACAGAAGATCATCAATTCTTTACTAAATCCATTAGCACTATAATTTACTAATTATGTGATCATACGTGAGTGAGCCTTTGATCTCTTTTTCTGTTCCTTTGTGTCTCCCTGCAACAATACCAAGCTGTCATAATTTCTATGACTTTATAATAATCACTGAATAGTCTTTTTTTACATTTCCATCTACACATCTTCGAATGATCTCTCCAATTTTTAATTTTGAAATGCCCTGAAATTCAACCTTTATTTCTCTTTATCCATCCTCATTCATCCAATCTGATGGTTGTTAATGCCATCTACTTGCCAGTAAATTTCAAATTTGTGTCTCCTATTCAGAAATATCTACTTTCTTCTAAATTTGTATATCAAAACATTTTACTCAAATGCTTTTTAATGTAATTTTAAGTTCTTAACAGATGCAATATGATTTACAGATGCAATTCTAAGAATGGCCTTACTCAGTTAACATTTTGAGCCTAACGTCCTTATCATGTTGAAGTCCTAATCTCTGCCACTTTCCCGCACAAATATTCTACTCATATCTTCTCCTTACTTAGGCAGGTCATTATGTCTGCCTGCATTCTAGTTACATGGATAGTAAGCCTGAGAGCATCTTCGATTCCTCTCTTTCGTGTTCCATGTATGATCCATGAGAACCTCCCCTTGACTCTGCTTTCACATGTGTACAGAATGTAACAGGTT
Organism: Ochotona curzoniae; assembly: GCF_017591425.1. Taxonomy (NCBI): domain Eukaryota; kingdom Metazoa; phylum Chordata; class Mammalia; order Lagomorpha; family Ochotonidae; genus Ochotona; species Ochotona curzoniae. The sequence continues at coordinate 30,933,715 of NW_024467087.1, read as the reverse complement.
TGACTGGGCTGATTATACTTATTGCTGTTACTCTAGCACGAGCTAGCATCATCTGTCTCCTAGATCACTACATTGATTACCTAGTTTCATACTTACCCTTGGAGTCTGACCTTAATATGGAAGCCAGAAACATCCTTTTAAAATTGAAGTTTGTGGCCTGGTGTTGAGGCCCAGCAGCTAAATCCTAGCCTTGCATCCACCAGGATCCAATATGGGCACTGGTTCAAGTGCCAGTTGCTCCAATTCCTATCCAGCTCCTTGCTTGTAGTGTGGGAAAGCAGTAGGGACTGGGTCAAAGCATTGGGACCCTGTCCCTCATGGGAGACCTAGAAGAAGCTCTGGGTCCCCAATTTGGATCAGCTCAGTTCCAGCCATTCACTCCACTTGGGGGAGTGAATCAGCAGGTGAAAAATCTTTCTCTTGGTTTCTCCTCTCTGTACATCTGACTCTCCAATAAAATAGATAAATCTGAACAAACAAACAAACAAATAAAAACTGAAGCTTGGTTTTCTGCTTTAATTATTCTACTGGCTTTTTCATTCCTTCATATTAACAACCACAGTGTTTATTGCAGCCTATACAATACTGTTTTTTAAGACTTATTTATTTGTATTGGAAAGGCAGCTTTACAGAGAGAAAGAGAGGCAAAGAGAGAAAGATATTCCATCCACTGGTTCTGTCTTCCAACGGCCTCAGTGGTCTGAGCTGAGCCAATGATGTTTTATGATTTTCACTCCTTATAATGCTAACTCTCTAACTGGTTTTCATCTTCTCTCTAGTCCAGTAACTTGATCTGCTCACTGATTCTTTAAGTAATCTATGTCCTTTAAAATTTGTTATATCATAATTTAACTTTTCAAGGAGTTCATTGCTGACCACCCTCCATAAAACTGAACTCTCTCCCTCATCACTGGAATACCCAGCTCTGTTTCTCCTATAAACACTATGTGTTCTAAATATTTGCCAGATGAATCAATTCTACATGTAGACTTCTCTAGTCTGTAGGAATGCTGTCTTTGCACTAACTTACTTAGAAGACATCTAAAGAACTTACTTGTATTTTTTTTCCAATAACGTTTTCCAAAAATTATAATTCCCATAGGTGAAAAAGGTGATACCTGCTTCAACTGTATTGGCACTGGTGTTTCAGGCCCTCCAGGTCAGCCTGGTCTGCCAGGTCTCCCAGGTCCTCCAGGTAAAGCATCAAACTTCAAGTCAATCTCTAAACATATTTCTTGGCTAGTTTTTTTGTGAGCCCCCAGATTTGCGTGTTGGCCATTTTCTCATTTCATAGCTCGTCGTTTGGGTCTATAAATAAACACGAAATGCGTGTGTCTTTTACTAGATGAAGTATACTCTTGTTTCTAATAGCTGAAGCTACCAATATTTGCTAGTATTTTGACAATATTCCAGGAAATAAATCTTATGTATTTTTCATATAGGGATGTAGTTAATACTGAATGAGAATTCCTTCTTCAGAAAACTGGAGGAAGAATGAAATGACTATAACCTGAATATAATTACCAGTGGCAGAGTTTCTCATTTCTGGGGAGTTTATTACTGTTGTCTTTAAGAAGCACTGCTTCTGTTCAAGCATCACAACTAATTGACACTATTCCTCTTTATATGCAAATTCCTTCCTGTCCATTTCCAATTAAAACAATACTTGATTTCTATCAGGATCAAAACTGTTTTACTGCACTGCCACTAGGGATAACCCAAGATTCTCTTAAAATCACTCTGTTTTTGAGGGCTGAGGATAGACACCATAGCTGTGACTTTTCTGTTTACTGTATGTGTTTCTTAAGAGCATCAATGTGATCTTGGAAACATTTTGAGCAAGACTATGAGTGCCACTGGAGGATAATCTAGCCTCGTACTTCTAGTGTTGTCTTTCTGAATCCTCAGAGAGCGTCAGAATCACCTGGAGCGCTTATTAAAATCGAGATTTCTGGCCTCAGCCTCGAACCTTCCAATTGAATAGCTATAGAGTGGAGACTCTGCATGTAGTACTTGCAATTGGTGATGATATACTGACACAGAGATCCTTTTGCAGAACCCGCTTGTTTAAGCTGTAGGCACCATACTTTTCTGATAAACCAGATGTCAGGAGATAAAAAACCAATGAGAAGACTGGTAAAGATTTAGGAATGTTGTATTGGTCACAATAAACATAAATAGAAGTAAAAAATAATCACGACCCTAGTCAGTATGAATAGGTATTTGATACCTGTAAGCTCTGGAAAAAAAAGAAAAATGATTTAGAGTTGAAAATACCTAAAGTTACTATATTAAATTTAACATAAAATGTTCTACTTATTTTTAAAAAAGGATTGTTTACTTATTTTGAGAACATATAAGAGGAAAATTAAAATGTGATCTAAACAGAATTAATGGTATTTTTGCTTTGAAGTTTGACTTCCTGACTTGGTGATTTCTGTATGAACTTTGTCACGTGTTCACATTCTCATTATTTTGTATTTGTTTAGGATCTCTTGGTTTCCCAGGACAGAAGGGTGATAAAGGATATGCTGGTGCAACTGGACCCAAAGGATTGCCTGTAAGTTTTCAACATATTGGACAATGAAAAGATGTTGAAGAAAGCCATGTGCACTTTGATTTTTTATTATAGGGGGGAGGAAAATAAATGCTAGACATAAAGCTATTTTTCTATATATTTCCTATTGAATGGTGATTTTTTATTTTGTTCCTTGACTATAATTCACATGCTTCAAATGATTCAGTGCTGTGTACACTAAATGTTTTTGGGTTGGTTGATGAAGAAAAACAAACAAAAGAAAGCATTAGAGGAAAAAACCCTGACTTCTTTTTTCTTTTTCTTCCTTTTCCTTTCTTGTTTTCTCCACTCCCTCTCCCTCCCCCAGGGCTTACCAGGAGCTCCAGGTGCTCCAGGCTTTCCTGGAAGTAAAGGCGAACCTGGTGACATCCTCACTTTTCCAGGAATGAAGGGTGACAAAGGAGAGTTGGGTGCCCCTGGCGCTCCAGGACTTCCTGGCTTACCTGGCACCCCAGGACAAGATGGGTTGCCAGGACCTCCTGGCCCCAAAGGAGAGCCTGTGAGTGAATGTCATAGTCTTGGTTTGTGATATCAAATTGTCACTTAAAAAATGTTTCCTAACTCAGTCCAAGGGGATGGGCTTCATGATGAAAACCCAGTCAGTGCTTTAAAAATGTGATTTTGCAGAGTTACGGCACATAGTGACTGTGTAGAATTTCCTCACTACTAATCTGTCTCAGTTGTTTTATAAACTTTTTCTTAATAGATTATTCTGAGTATTATCAGCTTTGACTAGGTGAGCTTTGAGTTTATTTAGATCTGAGAACCAGAAAACTAATTTGTTTTACATAGTAAGCTTAGAAATGTTAGTAGACAACTATGTTAAATGTGCTATACACCCAAAAGTTTGAACATAAATGAACAGTCTTGTAATTAATGCACAGCACCGGATATATAGGAAGAGTTATAAATTACCTAGACTCCAGCTTTCTTGATTTACACTAGAATGTTAGACCTCTGAGGCCAGAGATTTTTGTCTACTTTTATCCTCTGCTGTATCACCAGGACTTGATATGTAGTAGCAGCTCAAAAATATTTATTGTGGAAATGAATGGCTAAGTCGAGTGACTGCATATACCATCTCATTGCATCAGTCATTTATAGAGCTTTGAAGATTTAGCACTACATCATTTCCATAGTTTTATCAACAGTACCAGCCAACAGAGAGCTCTTATTTCTGTGTGTTTTTGCACTCAAATTTTCCTTTTTCAGGGTGGAATTGCCTTTAAGGGTGAAAGAGGTCCCCCTGGGAACCCAGGTTTGCCAGGTCTCCCAGGAAATATGGGACCAATGGGCCCTGCTGGTTTTGGCCCTCCAGGCCCAATTGGTGAAAAAGGCATACAGGGTGTGGCAGGAAACCCAGGTCAGCCAGGACTGCCAGGTATGTTTTCTCTGATTGGATTTTTTTCTGTTTTAAATGTATTGTTTAAAAGTAGAAATATATTATCATTGTATAGTATTTTCCTTGCGGTTAGTGGTTTTGTGTCATGTTTCAGAAGTTTTTGTGATGAACTGATTTCGCACTTGCTTCAGTTAATGAAACGTTTCATTAAGTCTCCAACCATCTATCCAGCTATGAAAATCTACTTGTCTAATTATTATCTATGTATTTTATTGATTTTGTTTATTTACAGTTCCCTACATATCTCTAAAAGGGCTTATATAAAAAGCTAAACAGTTTTCTTTGATTACTACAATTTAATTGTTTGGGTGTTCTGATGTACAGTTTTTAAAGACCTTTTGGATAGATGGTTGGAGATTTACTTGCAGAATTGATTCACAATTGTGGAAGTTGAGAAATCCCACTGCAGGTCATTTGGAAACTGGAGAACTAAAGAAATTATTTCTTAGCTCAGTCTAATTTCAAAGTCCTGAGATCTTGAGGACAGCAGTTGCAAGTCCCAGAGTCTAGAGTCTGGGTAACCTCAAGATTTGATATCTAAGAGTAAGGAAAATGGGTGCTCTGACTCTAAGGAGGAAGAAAATCAGTTTAGTTTTCCTCTGTCCTCTTCTGTCCGTTCTATCAGCTGATTGGATGGTACCTGCATGCTTTGAATGAGAATGAATCCTTCTTAAATGCATTCTGTTCCAGAAACATCCACACAGGCAAATCCAGAATACTAGTTTACTAGTTATCTGGGGACTCCTTTAATCCAGTCAAGTTGACACATAAGATTAACCATCACATATCTTCAGTCATGGAAGTTGCTTTTTCTCTTGGAAATTCCATGCTTTTCTTTAGTATCCTCCATGATTGTGCAATGCGGTATTATTTTTCTTGTGGATTTTTGTTTGTTTTCGTTTTCAAAAGGTTGCTTATTATTTTATTTTTTCATTTTTTAATTAAAAGTTATTTTTTGTACAGCAAACACTTGTAATTCACCATGGATTCATTCTCGTTCTCAGGTCCTAAAGGTGAGCCAGGTCAAACCATAACTCAGCCAGGGAAACCTGGCCTGCCTGGTGTTCCAGGCAGAGATGGGGAAGTAGGCCTTCCAGGTATGCAAGGAATTTATTTTAAAATATCTCTGACACTTGTTGACTTCTTTCTTTAAAAAGTTCTCTTTCAAAATACTACTATTTCTTTTTAGGTGACCCTGGACTTCCAGGCCAACCAGGCTTACCAGGCATACCTGGTAGCAAAGGAGAACCAGGAATCCCTGGAATTGGTCTTCCTGGACCACCTGGTCCCAAAGGTATGTCGGACTGGATGATGTGAAATATAGGCTTATTGGAGCGTTGATGTATTTAATTCCACAAATTAAATACGTTAATTATACCTTTTCTCTGTGCAGTAAATAATAAGAATAAAAGTCACAGCATGTGTATACTGTGATTTCATTATTTTTGTCTAAAATAAACCAGATATGAAAATATCTGGTCCGAGATAACCACAAATGATATATGAGCTAAGAAAAAGCACAAAAATAGTTGCTCTTTATGTTTACAGTTGTATTTTTTTAGTGCTAAAAAGCAAGCACATAGTAAGGGCTCAGTAGATATTTGTTGAGTTAATGGATTATAATAAAAAACAGATCTATTGTTTACATGTGTCCAAGCAGTGTTTTGTCTTGAATAGTATTCTCTTAATCTATTGAAATTTTGTAAGGCTATGGCTTCAACTGTGTTTTATTCCTCACAGAATGTATTCTCATGAACGGCAAGGGTATGCATTGCTTCCCCACTCCTAAACATGTCCGTACACATTTCAAGCACTTTCAACAGTGTCATATTTAGTTGCCTGTGATATTATGTCTGCAATAGTCTTAAATTCATTTCTGGAGCTACATGAATGGGCTCTTTATCATGCTACGTTCAGAAATAATCAGTAGAAAATTCTATGATTCTTCTGTGAAATTTATTCCTTAGATTTAGATCAATCTTGATATGTGATAGTTTTTAGTTTTTTTTTTTTTTTTGCAAGAATATATATCCGCACACATTAACTCTGTGAATAGTAAGAGCATTTGGTTATTGAGAAGCAAGATGGGGTATCTGTACAGCTGAATCTTAAGTAGTCATTTAAGAAGGTGTCATTGTGCTTTTAACATCTGGTGTAGTCACTAAGCCTAATTTGACAAGGTTAAGATATGCGTTACAACTTTGGATATCTAATGTAAAGTATCTTTTTTTTTTCGGAGATGAAAAATTACTTATTATTTTACAGGTTTTCCTGGAATTCCAGGACCTCCAGGAGCACCTGGGACACCTGGAAGAACTGGTCTAGAAGGCCCTCCTGGTCCACCAGGTTTTCCAGGACTGAAGGTCTGGGACATTTTAATGTATCCCTTCTCATTTTTCTATCTCCCTTGCTTTCCTGTCTCTGATTTAGACATCTTCCCAAGTTTTGACTATGTAAATAAACCTGACTGACTATATTTTCCTTTAAAAATGTTTAGCCCTAAGCCATCTTAAATAGTTCAAGAAATCATATTTGGACAAAACAGTTTTGTGGACTTGCTTTGGAATGGCCAGTTATCTGATTAGCGGAATGAATAGTGCTTCTCTATAAAATCATTATCCCATTTCATCTCTGGCCATGTCAATGTGATGATTTGTCCAAATGGTGTTTAATATCATGTGAAAGCTCTCCTGTACAGGGCTCCTCTGCCCGAGTACCATCATATACACATGATGCAAATTACTGCTAATGACCTAGTGATAATCGTGATAAATAAAACTCTGAGTGCTTTTCTATCCTTTTTTACATCTTATCTAATCTCAAACTTTCTTCAGTCAACCTTTAGCAAGCTGCAATTGCATATAATTATCCTAATCATTCTTCTGGTTTCTCTGTGCTTAATTTAAACTCCCTGTGCTTCATGACTATCCTTTTTTTTTTTTTTTTCCATAAGATGAACAGTTGCCCATTACCTCAGCTCTCAAGAGAAAACCGTTTCTCTATATTGGTTGATTATTTTATTTTAGTATGAATATTATATTTTTAAAGATGTATTTATTTGAAAGGGAGAGCATCAGGGAAAAAGGGAGATATAGACAGAAAGATGTTTATTCCACTTCCTCCCAATTCAAGAATTCTACTTACGCACACCCCTGGAAGCAACAGATAATGGACCCAGTATGTGATTCTCTGTGCCTGTTCCCGTCTCCCTCACCATGTGGGAGACCTCGGTTAAGTTCTTAGCTTCAGGTTTTGTGTGTATGTGAGGAAGGAATTTATATGGAAGCTCTCCCTGCTCCTGCCTTTCCTTCCCTCTCTTTTAAATAAAAAGAAACTGAAATAAGTGTAAAGATTGTTAATTGGGTTGTCTAATATCCTATAGTCACATTTTTCACTCATTCTGTTCTTTAATATCACACTTTCTCATCTCTTTCTTATCTTAAAACCAATCAATTCATTTAGTTTTACTAAAGCTTGTTTCTTATCCTTCTAGATATTTTCTCTCAACAATGACAAGTAATTTTTACGTAATTATTATCCCCCAACCCCCATATAAAAATATTGCCTTGCATTTTTTCTTTTAAATCCTCTACATTAAACAGTAAACACCAGGAAAATCATGGAAGGTTTTGTGTTTTGTCATGTGTTTACTAAAGGGAGAACCAGGATTTGCATTACCTGGACCACCTGGACAACCAGGACTCCCAGGTTTCAAAGGAACACTTGGTCCAAAAGGTGATCGTGGTTTCCCAGGACCCCCGGGTCCTCCAGGACGCACTGGCTTGGATGGGTTACCTGGACCAAAAGGTAAGGAGATTGTTGTTATTGTTGGCTTTGCTTTCAACTTTGGTAATTAAGCACATGGGATCATTTGTAGGTGACACATTAAAACAAGTGGAAAGCATTTCTGCTGTCAGTACTCCACTTTTTGAAACCCTTCAGTGATTATTTTATCTTTCATTTCCTTGAATTGATAATGCAGTCATTTAAATATTTATTTATTATAAATAAATTTATTATATTTATTATAAATAATTTTATTATAATTTATTTTATTGGAAATGCAGATCTACAGAGAGAAGGAGATACATAGAGGAAGATCTTCCATCCACTGGTTCACTCCCCAAGTGACCACAATGGCTGGAGCTGAGCCAATCTGAAGCCAGAAGCCAGGAGTTTCTTCCAGGTCCCACGCGGGTGCAGGGTCCCAAGGCTTTGGGCTGCCCTTGACTGCTTTCACAGAGCACAGGCAGGGAGCTGGATGGGAATTGGAGGAGCCAGGATATGAACTGGTGCCAATATGGGATCCCGGTGCACTTTAGCCATTAGGCCTCTGAGCTTAGTCCCAAAAATACAAGCTTTTGCACACAGAAGTAACACTAAGAAATCTTCCTTATGCGATAACTCCATCCATTCTGTTACTGTCCATCCACATACATACTTACATTTTAGGTGTTGTTTTAATTTATTGTTCCAACATTCCTCTATAAAAATACTAACCAATAAGCCAAAAAATTATTTTATTCATTGCTTAAAAGATAGGTGTTGTTATTTGACTTTTTAACCTTCACTTAGGTTGCTTAATTTTATATCCTAGATATCACTCTATGTCATAAATAGAAATTTAGAGCTCTTCATCTTTTATTTCATTTATTTTACTTGAAAGGTAGAAAGAAAAACACAGACAGACGTACGGAGAAATTGCCCATCTACTGATTCCCTCATCAAATTCTGACAACAGCAAGGGCCAAATTATGTCCAAGCCGAGCGCACAAAGTTCTGTCTGGATATCTCATGTGAGTGACAGGACCCAAGTATTTGACAACATCTGCTGTGTCTCAGAGTTGCATAGTACCAGGAAGCTATATGAGAAGCTGAAGCAGGACTCAATGCCAGTTTAATATGGGATCTAGACATCCAAGGTGGTGGCTTAACCTGTTGCTCTATGATTTTTTTCTTTTACTCCTCCTCTATTTTTTATTTTAATTAAAAAACTATATAAATAAACAGATTCCATATACATCATTATACAGATTTAGGAGCACAGCAATACTTCCATCTAGCCTCCCTCATGCTCACATTCCCCACCTAACCTCTCTCTTCCTTATTTCTTTTTTTCCTATTTTTTGTCAGGGCGCATTTTCATTTAACTTTGCAGTCACAGGCTTAACATTCTGTTACACAGAGATATTGACACATAGCAAGTAGAAAAACAGAAACAACCTATTTCTCAGGAATATAAACAAAGGCTATAAATAAGTAATAAAATCTCATGATGTTAATATCACTCAAATGGAGTACTTTTTAAATATTTTGTGTATTGGTTATTACAGATCAGGGAAAACATATGATATTTGATTCTTTTAAGATTTATTTTTTTATTGGAAAGGCAGATATACAGAGAGGAGAGACAGAGAGGAAGATCCTCCGTCTGATGATTCACTCCCCAAGTGACTGCAACGGCCGATGCTATGCCGATCCAAAGCCAGGAGTCTCTTCTGGGTCTCCCACGCGGGTGCAGGGTCCCAAAGCTTTGGGCCGTCCTCAATTGCTTTCCCAGGCCACAGGCAGGGAGCTGGATGGGAAGTGGAGCTGCCGGGATTAGAACAGGCGCCCATATGGGATCCCGGGCATGCAAGGCGAGGACCTTAACCACTGCACCACCGCACCGGGCCCGATATTTGATTTTTGGTAGGAGAGGGTGTAACTTCTTTCATTAGGCATATGTGGTTTCCAGTTGGACTCATTTAGTTGCAAAAGAAAAATTTCTTTTTTTAGGCTGAGTAGTATTTCATAGTGAGCTTATACCATACTTCATTGAGTCATCCATTAACTGGTATGTGTGTTGATTTCTTGTCTTAGTTATAGTGAATTGAGCTGCTATAAGCATAAAGCTACACACAACCCTCATATACTGATTTAATTTCATTTGATGAAATTCCCAGGAGTTCAATGGCTGAGTCATGTGTTAGATCTACTTTGAGGTATCTCAAGAATCTCCATACTGACTACCATAATGGTTCCACTGGTTTGCATTCCCACCAGCAGTGGAGCAGGATACCTTCTGTCCCACAGCCTCACCAGCATTTATTGTTTTCTGACTTCTGTATGATAGTCATTATAACTGGCGTGGGGAAAATCCTCATTGGGATTTATATTTCCATTTCCCTGATGGCTAGTGAACCTGAGCATTTTGTTTTTCATGTCTGTTGGCCATTTGAATTTCATCCCTTCAAAAATAACTCTTCATGTCCTTTCCCCATTTCTTCACTGAATATAAGCCTACTTATAGTGACATTCTGAGATATGATTATTGTGTGGTGCCTTTGTTTATACTCCCAAAGAACAGTAGGTTTTTGCTTTTCTATTTGCTTGGTTTTTAAAATTTTTCTTTTTCCCTTTGTATTCTTTGCTGTTGTTATTATTTTTTACCTGCCATGTGTTGATATCATTACCTAATGGAATGTTATAACTGTGGGGGAAAAAAAGATAAAAGCCTGGTAGTATTGAATTACAGAAATATACCATATTTTATGTCGTGAGCTGGTAGTTGCTAGAATTAATTTTTGCCAACATTCTTCTTATTAGAAATAACTGCACAGTGAATAATATTTAATATATATATGACTTTAGATGTATGCAAATATAGTACTAGAACAATGAAAATATTTTTGAACTAAAGAAAAGGTTCATTCCTAGAGGTTGTCAGAGTCCTCTCCATTTATATCACTTTACATTTTTACCAGCAATACGAGTATGCTGATTTCCGCTAAAGACTTGTTATTTGTGCACTGATGGACTGATATTTTTGCTGATCTGATGAAAGTATGTGTCTTGGTATACTTTAAGAAATATAGCTTATTTTGCTAGTTTTCACATACATAGAAAAAATAGAATAAGAAGTAAAATAATGTGTATCTATCTCCTAGATTTTGTAAATTAATATTTTGTCTCCCTGCCATTTTATTTTAAAATATTAAATAAAATTTAAATTCAAAGTAAATTAACATAAAATTTAAATAAAATTTAATTTTTATTTAAAATTTACAGCATAGAAAAAGTCACAGTGCATACAATATACACAATATTGATATTCCGCTATCACATTTTATTCTACACACTGTCATATATCTGCTCATCTGTCCATCCTTGTCCACCCATTTACCTTTTTTTCAATACATTTGAAAATACTTTACAATAACACCCTGATTTTCCCTAAATATTTCAGCATGCATTCCATAGCTAAGATACCATAGTCATGTATTTCTTCTTTTTATATCAAATTCATATTAAATGATATGCACAAATTTGAGGGGTACATTTTGTTGGAGAATTTACAGTTACAACACCTGCATAATCCAAAACTCTATCATGATATCATTCTACAAATTACTTTCATATCCATTTCTAGTGAATTTCTACCCCACCATCCGATATGGCAATTTATGAGTGTACCCTCACAAATTATTTTACTTCAATAAATGCAAACTAAACATATGGCCAAACCCAACACCATTCTGTATTTAAAAAGAAGAAGAAGAAGAAGAAGAAGAAAGAAGAAAAGAAACTTAACAAAGGGCTGATGTGATGGCATAATGGGTTAAGCTGCTGCCTATAGTGTCAGCATCCCATATGAGCACTAGTTCAAATCCTAGCTGCTCCACTTCAGATACAACTCCCAGCTAATTTGCCTAGGAAAGTATGAACTCGTTTAGAAGAACACATGGCAGCATACATACTTATTATAGACGGGCAATGTATGAAATTCCTGATCAATATAACTGCTCAGTATTGACACTCAGAATATTTCACCCATTAAGAACAGAAAACACAATCTTTTCAAGTGTTCATGAAACACCTACCAAGATAAACCATAATCTGGGTAGTAAAGTGAATCTTGGCAAATTTAGAACAATGAAATTGCATAGGAAGTCCTCTTACCATATTGAATGAATAAGAAAAACACACAAAAAAGGTATCATGACAACATGTGTGGAAAATAACCAAAATATTTCTGAATAACAAATGGTTCAAAAGGGAAATGGTCAGAAAAATTAGATAGTTTTTGGAATATAAATGAAAATAAAAAATTAAAATACAGATAAAAACATGATTCAAAGATAAATATTAAACGCTGGTAACAAGAAATGAAAACCTTAGTTATGTACATACTTTGGGAAACGTAGCAAGCAAATTAAAAGTATACAGCATAAGAACATCAATTAAATTTACAGTTTAAATATATTAGAAAAATTCTCCGAATCTAGAGCAGACTTTCGGGTATGCAGGTTAAACAGCTACTTACGACATAGGCATCCCATACAGAATGTCAGTTGGAGTCTTTGCTGCTCTGTTTCTGACCCAGCTCCATGCTAATGTGCCTGGGAGGCAGCAAATGACGATTTAAGTGCTCAAGTCCCCTGCCAACCATGTAGGAGACTCAGATGGAGTTCCCATCTCCTGCTTTTGGTCTGTCCCAGCCCTGGCTTTTGCACGTATTTTGGGAGGGAAAGAACCAGCAAATGGAAGCTCATTCTCCCCTACCCTTCAAAGAAATAAATAAGTAAATAAATAAATCTTAAATAATTCTCTGAAGTCAGATGATGTTCTTCAAAAAATCAATAACATTTATATACATCTTGTCAGAATGACTAAAAAAAAGACACAGATATTAACAATGTGTGTAAAGGAGAAGACGTCATTACAGACTAATTTTATTGACATGTTAACAAAAAAATAAAACAAGTAACAATCTGTCCCCATATTTTATTGCTTCAAAGTAAAGAATCAATCTCTTCAAAGAAATAAACAACTGAAATTTACTGAAAAGTGTATAGTCCACACACCTATTTTTTTTTAAGTTCATAGATAAAAAGCTACTGGAAAAGAAAACTACAGGATCATACACATCACTGGTAAATTCTAACAAACATTCAAGGCAATAATATTAATTCTGCATATTATCTTACCCCCAAACAGATGTGAATGAACTATTGTCCATTTGTTTTATGAGACCAGTATGACTCTGTTACAAAAATCAAACAAAGACATTAAAAGGACAGTAAGGTGTCAATCAATATATCTCATGAACACAGATTTAACAACCATGAACAAAATATTGAAAACTCAATATATAAACGGGGTAATAGGGCCCAGAGTGGTAGTCTAGTGCCTAAAGTCCTCACCTTGCACACACTGGAATCTCATTTGGGTGCCGGTTCTAATCCTGGCCACTCTACTTCCCATCCAGCTCCCTTCTTGTGGCCTGGGAAAGCAGTTGAGGACAGCCCATAGCCTTGGGACCCTGCACCCACATGGGAGACCAGGAAAAAAACTCCTGACTCCTGACTTCAGATTGGTTCAGCTTTGGCCATTGCAGCCACTTGGGGAGTATATCAGCAGATTCAAGATCTTCCTCTCTTTGTCTTCTCTCTGTATATCTGAAGTTCCAATAAAAATAAATAATTTTTTTAATTAAAAAAAACAGGGTAATATCGCTGATTTATATCCACAGAATACAGGCAAATGTGACATCTGAAAATCAAGATAGTTTAGACAGAAGTGTAGGATGAAATCTTTGCTGCCATAGGATAGACGCAAGCTGTTAGATAAAACACCAAAAGAATAATGCATTGTATTTTAGAAAAAAAAATCTTGTCAAATTGGGCATCATTAAAATGTTCTTTCATATTCCATATCTGACAAACTGTTTTTAACCACAATATATTAGAAACTCTTCAGATATTAAAAAACGTGGAAGATCTCTCAGTGTCATGTTCTCTGTTTCTCTGCATTTAAAATAAAATGAAAAGAAATTCTTTTAAATTTAAAAAATTGCCTGAATTATAGGAAATGTGGTTGTAACAATGATCAAATGATTTGAGTAGATACTTCACTGAATAAAAGATCTGAATGGCTAATACGCATACAAAGATGCTTAATATTAGGAAATGTGTGTTAAAATGAAAATTTTGTATTAATATGTAAGTGGAAGAATTGAATTTTAAATAAAGAAGAAAAAGTGATGTAGATGAAGAAGAAATGATAAAACTTCTAATGTCAAAGGTAGGTTTTATTGGTGATATGAAAGGCATGTACATGTTTATAAGCCATGACCCTGACTCTGTAAAAAAGGAAGGTAATTTGAAAATAGATTTTAAACTAGTAGATACATATGTGCCTGAGATTAGTTACATGTAGAAAAATGTGTGGTTTGCAATCATTTGTTCTCTTTTGTAAGGTTGATTTATGGACTAAAGTTGAGTGCTCAGTCTGTGTTAAAATAAGACTATTGATAAATACTGTGTGTGTTGTTTTGAGTACTTATGTGTAGCTGTCATGATGAATGAAAGCCAATTTTTGAAATTACTCTTTAATATGATATGCATTTTAACATGAGATTTGTCATATCTGAGGACTAGTAGTTCAGCTGCTGTTTCTAATATCTGAAATTTATTTATCTCTAAAAGGTGATGTTGGACCAAATGGACAACCTGGGCCAGTGGGACCTCCTGGGCTTCCAGGAACAGGTGTTCAGGGACCACCAGGACCACCAGGAATTCCTGGACCAGTAGGTCAACCTGGTAAGCATAGAGGAAATATGCATTCTGTGTGCTTGAAATTTAAATTGGTTACTTCATTAACAAAGTGTTACCTCTAAAGGTAATCCAGAAGATAGACTTTGATAGGGAATGTATCCAAATGCTTAGTTTTCTGAAAGCAAGAAAGTACAGACCACAACATAAAAGCTATTACATCCTGATATATCCCCCTCTCTGTTCATCTCAGAATTCACGGTTGTAGTAGTAGCAATTTAACAGTTGCAGCGTTCTATCTTCGACGCAGAATTGGTGCAGTAGTCATGGTTTTTGGCAGCATAAACCTAAATGTCTAGTGTGATCATTACAGATCTAAGTAGCTGCATGGCATTAAATTATATCTCTGTGGAAATTCTTAACATGTCTTTTTCTCCAGGTATTCTAAAAATTATTTTTCATGCAACAGTTTCATAGGCACATTTTTCTCCCACCCCACTCTTTCCCCTGCATTGTTATACTAGTATAATAGCAACAGCTACAAGCCCATCATTTTGCATTTAAGTGAATGATGATATTATAGGTATAGAAAATGGTAGGATTTCCAGCATTCTATTGTAAAGATATATTTAATAGTTTCATTGGGAGTCTTACCCCATGAAAACTAGAGTTAAGAATCAGCAAAAATGTTTTGTAAATAAATGTTTTAGGCATTCTAGTCGCTGTCTGTCTGTCTGTCTCTCTAAGAATAAAGTAGTTCTCCCCACCCTTTTCCCTTTTTAAATTAGCAATCGTTTTGTATTGTTTCTTTTCATATTTCTATTGGATAGTCAGAAAAGTCTTGCCAATGGATTGTTATAAAATGGCTGCTTCATTACTCAAAAGAAACCATTCAGTTCAGGTAGTGTAGCAAAAGGGTCTTGAGGAAAAGAATATTTTTGATCTGTCCAGTATTGTTTCACGTAGATGAATAAAGTGAATTTATCATTTCAGATGTATTTTGTTTTCTCTTAGTTTGGAGGTTTTCAAATCTGGAGCATTTCAAATTCATTAATCACAGCAGAGTGAGAATAAAAATAGACCAACATTAATATCAATCTGAATAAAACATAGATATGCTAATATCACTCTAAAATACAGATGTTTATAAAATGCTTTGTGATTGTTTTAAATGTGACACTCTGTAATATTTTATTTATCTATTGCTCTCTGTCTCTGTGACCACAGAGTATATACAGATATATTGATTTATAAATTCTAAATAGGATGAGCACGGGAAAAACTAATGTTGCTGAATTCAGCCTTACTTCTTTCTCCTGTAGATTTATGCTTTGCATAGGATTCAAGATTTCCGCTAATAGGATTCAGCAAATAAATGAAGTTAATAGTAACTACCATGAAAAAGCATTAAATGTACTCTCAAAATAGACATTTTCTTAGATTGCAATTACTTTTTTTAACCATATTTTGTGTTTGATACCAACCACGTGTCCTCATTTTTAGTATAAAATGTATTTAAATAAAAAAACAGACTATTACTCCAATCCATCTCAAAAATTTTATACATTGGGGTTTGTGCTGTGGTATAAAAAAATAATACTTGTGACGCCAGCATCCCATATGGGAGTTAGTTCATATCCTGGCTGTGCCACTTCTAATTCCTGCAAATAACCTGTGAAAAGCAATGGAATGTTCTCTTGGGCCCCAGAAAACCTGCACAGGAGCAGCTCAGTACTGGCCATTGCAACCATTTGGGGAGTGAAACAGCAGGTAGAAAATTCCCCTTTCGCACTCTTACTCTCTCAATCTGGATTTCATACAAATAAATGAAATTTTTGAAATGTTGTAATAATGCTGTGATCAGCAAGACTATTAATAATGTCTTGGTAGACGTAACTTGTAGTACATGATTAAAATTTTATCAGTGTTTTTCTATGAGAAGCTTTCATTTGCAATGGAAAACTTAATAGAAATATTCTGTATTTTTTCTCTCCACTGTGCAATGTTTACAATATGCGTTTTAGACTTTCCTTTTGACTCCAGTTTTCTGCTCTTACTAAGCTTTTACTATTCATCTTTGTCTTTTCCATGGCAGACTGTGTAGTTTAACTCCTGTTTGCAAATTAAGATCTCACTGAATATCAATTCTCCATTCATGAGCAGGGAAATTAAACATTATTATTGAGACATCAGAAGCAAAATGCTTTTCATTCCATGATCTACTAAGCCAGGAAGAAACATAGGTTGTTTATTCTTGGTATTTGATTTGGCCACCACTTAGAAGATGATTCCTTTAGTGAGTCTTAAATATAATTTGAATATATTTTATTTCATAACTACATACCATATCTTACCCTGAGCCAAATACATCGTAATGCTTGCTCAGTTTTGAGAAAAGTGTGTGGTTGAATCAACTAAAAAAAAATTATCACCACAAATCTGAATTAAAATAAACTACAACCACTGTAAAAAATCCATATAAATAAAGGCATTCTTCTAGACAAAGGGGAAAAATAATGTAGTTTTATAACTTTTTAGTGGGGCTAATAAATCCTTGAGCAACAGGGTTGGGTGGAGAGCTTGTCACAGATGATCCATATTTTTTAGCATTCCCCACTTTTTCCATTCAATGGTTCTATTTTGCTGTCAAATAAATTTAGAATGTCCACATACCCCTATCTATCTGAAGACATGCTATTAGAGAGTAAAGAGATTAAGCAAAACTGTTAATTTTATATTTACTTTGTTTATCCTGGATCTTGCTGGGTTGCTGCTCCTGAAACACTTGAACTTCAGATATACTTAGTACTAGTTTTTTCTCAAAAGTCTAAACCTTTAACAATAAAACAAGCAAGATGTCTGCAGATTTCACTTCATTTTATTTTGTTATTGTTATTTGTGGAACCACTGTCTTAAAGCATATTTCAAAAGCTCATTTATTTGCATTTAAATTTCAGTACTTATAAAGCTACTTTGGCTATAATAATACATAGTGATCCATATGGTTATAATTGTGCTCATAATTTGGCATCTCATCATACCTTGCAGTTATCATAATAAAAAAAAAGTCACTCCCATTTTACAGCAATTTACTCTAAAATGCAATATTGGATCCACCACCTCTGTGTCAAATAAGTGAAATTCTCTATTCGGTAAACTGAAATTTATCAGCTTTAGTTGGACGATTGCATCAAATTGCGCTTGAAATACAAATAGTCACCTATGAAACTTCAACCATAAAATTAGAGCTTACTATTGTAGGGGCTCTTGTAGTGATCATCTGACTAAAACTCCAGTATCCCTCTTCCCAGTCAGGTCTGGCCTGATCCCTATTCAGCAAATGAGAACAATCTCTGGGAAGGGACTGTCTGAAGCCTTTTCGCTGATGGGTACTGGAGTGTGAACCCGCAAGATGTTTCCAGTGTAATTCTTTTCTCATAAATTTATTATTTTTAAACTACCTTGTTTTTTTGAGTCTTACAGAAATTTACCAGGGTTAAGTATTTTTTTATTGAAAATTCAAATAGAGTGTGAGATCTTTCCTCAGCTGATTCACTCCCCAAGCACCCGCTGTGCCTGGAGTTGAGCCAATCCGAAGCCAGGGGCCTGGAGCTTCCTCCGGGTCTCCCACACGGGTGCAGGGCCCCAAGGCTTTGGGTCGTCCTCAACTGCTTTCCTAGACCACAAGCAGGGAGCTGGATGGGAAGCAGGGTTGCTGGGATTAGAACTGGTGCCCATATGGGATCCTGGCATTTGCGAGGCAAGGACTTTAGCCGCTAGGCTTTCGCGCTGGCCCAAGGTTTAAGTATTTTTGTAGTGACCCTTTTTTTTTTTCCTCTAAAGTCCTAGTTGAGAAAAAATCCTGGTTGAAATAATGAACAAAAATTTATAGCAAAGATTAATACTAATATTTATTAAAATATTCAAAACAAAACCCAAATAAAATAAAGTCCATGTAACTGACTTATTTTGTAATTAACCATTTTTACAGATCATATAACTATGTATCATAATATATTAAAACATGTTTTAATATATTTAAATATATGCAAATACAACTGCATAAATGCTGCAAGTCTGCAATGGGACTAAAACATATTCAGAATAAGCATTTGGAAAGTTTACCAGTAATTTAATAGTATTACTTTATTTGTGATATAATAACAAAAATTAGATTTTTATGTCTTGGTGTTTCATTTTAAACATTTCAGTTATATTTTGCATTTAAAAAAATTCTCAGTGAATAACCCAGAACTAAGAAAAAGTGATCTTTCACCAGAAATAGTTTGAGAAATATTGTGTTAGAGACGTATGCTTGAAAATCCTGAAGCTAAATTTTAGGTATTTGTAATTCATGCTGTACACACAGGGTTCTATCATTTGTTTGCTAGAAAAAATATGAAATGCATTTTTACAATGAATTTATGTATGTATGTATTTAAAAGGCAGAGTGATAGAGAGAGGGGGAGAGACAGAGAGAGGAGACAGACCCACTGCCCATCTCTTGAGTGACTGCCCTGGTGCCTCAAACAGCCAGGTCTGAACCAGGCTGGAGTCAGGTGCTAGGAACCACGTCCTGGTCTATTGCATGCATGGTAGGGACCAAAGGATTTGGGCCATGTTCCGTTGCATTCCTAGGTACATTAGCAAGAAGCTGGAATGGAAGCAGAGTAACAGGGACTGAAATCTGCCCTATGATACGGAATTCAGTTGTTGCCAAGCCACCATTGAACCTACTCTGCCACAATACAAATCCCCCAGATATGTCTTTTTAAACTGCTTCAATGTTTGCTAATAATGATGTTTATTTACTAGGCTTACATGGAATACCAGGAGAGAAGGGAGATCCGGGACCTCCTGGGTTTGATATGCCAGGACCTCCCGGTGAGAGAGGCAATCCGGGGGTCCCAGGAACACCTGGTCCTGTGGGACCTCCAGGGCCACCAGGGCTCCCAGGAAAAGCAGGTGCCACTGGATTTCCAGGTAATTTGTTTAATGTTTTCTCTGATTTTGTTTTCAGGAAATTAAAGCCAATAGGACTTGTAGTTTTCTCTATTGATTCTCCCCCTTAATGAAGAGTGTTCAATGTCTTTGTAAGAAACCCATATTAAGATTTGCCCTATATTTTATTCTCTGTGGGTATTCTAGGTATATCTATGATGAACAGCCCCAAGACATAATGGTTTAAATCAGCCTTCTGATTTTGCTCAGGATTATATGGGCAAGGAATTAAAATGTACAGAGGTAGGGCTTAGGGAGCTACTTCCAAGACAGTACTTTTCCATCACCTAGTCTTCATTGAAATTTTAACTCATCATACCTGTTGCCTCTTCACATGGTTTGGAGGCTTCATATTATGGTTGTATCTGAGTAGAAGCTTTCTTTCATGGCAGCTGGCTTTAAAGAAAGAATCCCCAAAGTCAGGTGCAAGTATTTGAGGAACCATGGTAAGAAGTCGAAACAGTCTTATTATTTAGCCATGGAAGTCACACAGTGTCAATTAGGAGGATAAAGACACAGACTCAACCAAAATTAAGAGGAAGAGCCTGTACAAGGGCATATATACTAGGAAATGGGGTCCATTGGTGAGGGACATCTTTGGATACTATTTTACCACAGTGAATCATTTTTATTCATGGATACTAGCAATAGTCAGCACTAAGATTATAGGCAACAGAAAAGGAGTTCAACTTCACAGTGTCTTCCAGACATCTTAAAACAATACTTTCATCTTTCCAAAGTCCCAGAAAGGCAAAAGTTAATTACTGGTGTTGTTCAAAGGTGCCAAAGGTGAGATGGGTATGATGGGACCTCCAGGCCCACCAGGACCTCTGGGAATTCCTGGAAGAAGTGGCAATCCTGGTCTTAAAGGTAATATTCAATTTTGTGTATGAGAGAGAAAATTAAACATCACCTGATATCAATACAGTCACTTTTGTTTAGCTACTTTAGAATGAGCAATGTTTGTTTGTGTCTTATTTCTGTGTGGTATTGTCTTCAATTTTGTGGGATGCTTTGTTTAGATGCCATGTAGTGTAAATACTTAGCTCAAAATGGCAAAAATATGGATCAGCTTTGATCCATTATTTTTTCATTGTTTAAAGTTTTTTTTTTTTTCAGTTGTAAGTCAGATTTACAGAGAGGTGAGACAGAGAGGAAGATTTTCCTTTCCCTGCTTCATTCCCCAGGTGGCCGCAATGGCCATAGCCAAGCCAAGCTGAAGGAGCCAGGAGCTCCTTCCAGGTCTCCTAAGTGGATGCAGGGTCGCAAGGCTTTGTGTCGTCTTCTCCTGCTTTCCCAGAGCACAGGAAGGGAACTGGATGGGAAGAGGAGCAGTCAGGACTTGAACTGGCACACATATGGGATCCTCACACATGCAGGAGGAGGATTTAGCCTCTGATTCTTTTCTTACACCCAGTCTATAATTTCCAAAGACTTGCAGAAGAAAGAATTAGTATCTGGATTTAAAATATGTATATACTCAACTAACTAATATACCATGACTAGGCTGCATTAATATTTTGAGTGGCTAGCAGCCAAACCACATAAAATGTGTAATCATCACTTATTTTAATCTTGGGTGGATAAAGTTGATCTGTTGTGCCTTTTCCGCATGTGTTGATTGTAGGGGATGATGGTTTACACGGTCAGCCAGGACTTCCTGGCCCAGCAGGAGAAAAGGGCAGCAAAGGAGAGCCTGGCCTTCCAGGACCTCCTGGACCAGTAGATCCAAATCTGCTGGGCTCAAAAGGAGAGAAGGGGGAACCTGGCTTACCAGGTGAGTGAATTCATCTATTCAGGAATATTTTCATAGTGTATCTAAAGTTTAATTTTTAAAAATAACATTTTTGTGATATAGGATTCGCCAACAAAAATGATTTAGGTGTATCAAAATTTGGTCATGCTTGATTATATTGTTTCACGAATCCGTATTTGCTTGAGTGTTTATATAGTTTATCTCTCACAAGCTATATGGTTTTAATAGATTCAGGCAGTCATATTCAAGCCTTACAGAAGTGGTATAGGATGTGGTTAAAAAAATAAAAAAAGAAAAAAGACATTATTGTCATAAATCATGTGGAAAGCACATTTGAGGATTCAGAAAATTTGGAAATCCTTTTTAGATTTTTTTTTACCCTTGAAACCAGTTCCGAATAAATGGTACATCATTGTACAACAGTGTCTTGATAGCCATATCATACTTAGATTTTAAATGTAGTTCTCTGTTATTCTAACTTGGAAGAATAAACAAATATTTGACTATGAACAACCAGCTCAGCTTTGAAGAAAATTGTTGAAAGTCTAGTGAACAACTGTGATGTTGCATTTACTTTATTAGAAGCAACCAAGGTGTAATGTGTAACATATTTCTTTAAATTAAAAAAAAATTCCTTTAATAGAAGTATAGCATCTTCCTAATGAAACAGGAAAAAATGTGGATAAGCAGAAATCAATCCTTACATTCATCTTTATCCATTGTTAGTTTTGACCACAAAACTCCACTTTGCATCATGGCAGGTTCAGAGGATATATCTTGTCACTGGCCTGGAAACTAGTACTGTTAGGCCCTTTTCAGTGATTACCTTGGCCAGCATGGCACTGAGCCACAATACAGTCCTGTGGTTCCTTGCTATCCCTACCTTCCAGCTTTGAGTTTCAGTGGAAAATCCTCAGCTCTTTCTTCTACCTTACTACTCCACCGTGATTGTTCTCTTCTTCAGCTCTCATCTGGTGATTGTCAGAGTGATAACAGAGATTTACCTGACTTTAATACTCAGTCATTGGGGCTGAGCCTGGGAGTAGGATTTTGTCTGACTGACTGTATCACAGTGGGCTTGGCAGACATTGGAACTCACTTCCATTTTCCTCCTCCAAGCAGGAGACATCTCTCCCCCTCTTCTTTCTTTCTTCCTCTCTTCTCATTCCTTCCTTCCTTTCCCCTTCTTTCCTTTCCTTCCTTTCCTTCCTTTCCTTCCTTCCTTCCTTCCTTCCTTCCTTCCTTCCTTCCTTCCTTCCTTCCTTCCTTCCTTCCCTCTGTGCTACTTGGAACTGTAAGGAGTGTGTTACAAGCTGTTCTTTCCTCCACACTTTATTCATTGTGACTTATCATCATGTTATGAAAGATCACTGTGGTCTCTCATCTGACTTCTGTAGCTCCTATGAAGATGACTTGCTGCATGACCAGTTGTTCAAATTGCTGTCTATGTGGAAAGGTCATAGCTAGAGCTTCTTAGCCAATAGCCATCTTGTTATATCTCCAATCTACCTAATTTTGTTGAAATGAAATGTCTTTCTTTGCTTTCCCTTTGTAAGTCTTGTTTCATCTTCCAATGACACTTTCAGCATAATAGGAGCAGTAGATTATAATTAGCCTCTACTTTGGAGTTACTAAGGGTATTCTTAGAAACAGTGTGGAGATCACAAGTCTCAATTTCTTCATTTTACAGTGTAAAACTCTGAGGCCCAAAGAGGAAGGCACTGTATTTGAGTACTCCGCTTTTCTTGGTGGTAAAAAAAAAAAAAAAAAAAAGGAGGCTTTGAATAGCAGTCCTCACTAATCGTTCATGTTATATCGGAATAGTGCTAGTTTTTCTTTCTCATTTTATAGTTCAAAGCAGCTTGCTCTGGCAGACTCATCTCATGGTGGTGATATCAGCCTAACTGTCTCTTTTCTTCATCCTCCGAAGGTATTCCTGGAATTTCAGGGCCAAAAGGTTACCCGGGTCTGCCTGGTGACCCAGGGCAACCTGGACTGAGTGGACAGCCTGGATTACCAGGATCTCCAGGTAGGTATTATAGAATCCTACAAATTGACACCTGCGCTGAACTTTTGGAAAATGATTATATGTTTATATTATTTCTTAATATTTGGGATTTGGCAGGAATAATATGGTTGGGTAGGTACTGACCTAGAGTCCATCTTTGACCAAAGATGCTGTTATTTGCCTCAGTGTGCAGTGACAATTTATGCACTCTTCTGCTTTACTCAGGCAGTTTCTTCTATTTGTGGCATCAGAGTATATACAGAATCATAAGTATGACCCAAGTCGGGACTATGTTTTTTCATATACATGGCAACACATTAGAAAACACATAGAAGGACTACTATTTGGTATACATCTGAAGAATTTACCTATTCCAGCATTTTTTTTCCCTCTTCAGACAAGTCAGTCATTAAACCACATAAAAGCAGATGGTTGCTGATTCTACTTTGTAAAACTTCACATGCGAAAGCTTTACAACCTCCACTGGTAGCATATTATAGCACCAATGACTCTTACAGTCAATATTTTTGTATTCCTGATCACTTCTGGCTGCTTAATTAACATGTTCGTTTCTCCCCTGAAGAAATAAAGAGCAACTAGTTCCTGCAAGTCAAGTATTTCTTCTTTACTCCACAACACATTGACTTAACATAGTTGAGGAGAAAAATTCTCCCTCTCTTTCACTCCCTTCTTTTTTTTGTTTGTTTGTTTTGTTTTTTTTATATAAAATTTTATTTTGACATTCTTTACATAGTTAATTAGGGTAAGAAGGTTCAAGGGCTACAGGAAAGTGGATAATACTAGTATGTTTTCCATATTGTTACCTTCATGTTTAAAGGGGGGTATTAAGGGAGAAGGCCCACCCAATTTCCCACCCTCCCCAGGTCCCGGATGTAGGGCATGCTCTGAGGTTCTTGCTCAAGTGGTTTTGATATTGCCACAGTTATGAATTGCTGTCAATCTTGCCACTCCAAGCACTATGAGGGCTTTGAAAAATCCACTGATTGACATAGTCCATCATAGCTGAGATGGTTGGTTGACCTGTTCTGTCTTCTCTCTTTTCTTCATTAGGGTTCTGAGTCCAGCATTTAGATTAGGAAGATCTCCAAAGAAACTTCTTGTATGTGCTAACAAGTACAGGGCCTGGCACCGTCCATCGCTCCAATCAGCTGGTGGTTGCAATTGCTGGGTTGGTTCTGTTTTCACTCCCGACTTCCACTGGAACCAATGGGTGTTGCAGTCCAGCCTGCTTCTGCCCAGCACATACTTGGCCCTCACATAAACCAGTGGGAGCTGCAGCCTAGTTGGAGCGACCCACAATAACCCCCACCAGGCCCATCCCCTACCCTGGTTTGCCAGTAAGTGTAGCAGTAATCCAGTCTGTCCCACATCCCATTCCACCCCAGCCGCTATCTTAGTTTTATGTCCTCCTGTGGAAGTGGTAACCCAAGAGGGATGAGCCCACTATTTCCCTCCCAGGCCTCTCCCACTCCCAGATTCCAGCTGATGCTGTGGCTAAGCCCAAACAACCCTCGCCCACTTTAATTTTGTTTGTACCAGTAGGAATAATCCGCCCAGCCCGGCTTTTCCCTGATCTAGTCAACATGAGGCGCACAGGTGTGGTAGCTCTGCCTAGTCTGGTCTGCCCCCATCCCAGCCTATGCTGTCCTGCAGAAGTAGCTGTCCTGCAAAGGAACCCTCCCTTATTCCCCTGCTGGCTCTGCCCACTTCCTTTCTTGTTCTCAGGCTGGTTGGGCGCTGCGGTCCCTTCCGGTACAGGCAACCTCACCTCGGCATTCCATAATGTGCACTAGTCTTTGTTGCGACCGAACCTGGGTCGACCCACACTGGTGCCTGGATTTGCCAGTGGATGACATGGACAGATTCAGCCTGGTCTTGCCCCCACGTCTGCCAATTGTATGCCAGTGGGTAGCTTTCCATGGCCTTTTCTGGGCTGTTTCCTATCATGTTTCTTGCGCTGACCTGCCGGGTCTGTGTCCTGCCAGAGGAGTTGCCCAGGCTCCTCCATCAGAACCTCTCCCAATGCCAGGTTTCACCCTTACCAGTGGGTCCATGAGCCAACCCTAGTCAGTCCACCTCCTGTCATAGCAGGAACTGTGGCTTTTCCTGACTGGCCTTCCACCCAATCTGGTTCTTGCTGTTGGATGTTCCAGCCTAGCCATGGTTTGTCCATACCCACATATGGCTCACACATGGCTCAGTAGGGGTTTGAGACCCTGCCTAGTCCATCCCACATCTGCCCTGGTCCTCCAGAACACCGGGGGAGTCGGGATCTGACCCGGTTCAGTGCATCCAATCCCAGTCCACACTTGTGCCAAGGGAGACTACAACTGTTTCCAGATCAGAACGCAGCCCCCCTTCCAGGCCACTTGCCTCTTGGTGGGAACCTCAGCCCAGCTAGGGTTGTCCCCTTTGCTCCCCAACCGGGTCTGTTCCCAGCCATAGATCACTTGGCTGCCAATGGATGCTCTGACTCAGCTTGGCACAGCCCCTCCCCTGTCCCGAACGCTGCCTTAGACACTGTGGCTTAGCGTCCCTGGCTCCCACAGACCAGTAGATACAAGAGCCTAGCTCGGCATGACCTCTGCTCCCTCCTGGTTTCTAGTTTTACTTGTTGGCTAAGGTTTGCTCAGTCGTGCCTGATCTACTCTGTTCCATTACCAGTTGACACATTAGCCAGCTGTTGGAGCTACTTTTGCAGGACAAGCCCCAAGCCATAGCTTCTGCATGACTGGTATTTGGTGCTCAACATTATTAGTGATTAAAAGTTTTGCTAAGGAAGAGTTACTGCCTGTTTCAGGTCCAAGAAGCACAATGGGTTCAACCTGGAGTTAATTAAGCAGCGACTCAAAGAACCAAATCCCCAGAGCTCCCTGGCCGGGCGGCCAGCAGGCAGAGCCTGGCACCAAATGGCGCACTGCCCACCCGGGAAACAGCTCAGCACGTGCACATGGCAGCTGTCCGGGATCCAGGCATGAGATGCCCCGTCCTGAGACCCACCAGCTGCCGGAAGGCTGCTGGAGGTTTAAATAACCCAGGCCCAAGGTCGCGCCCCTCCCAAATCCCATTCACCACCCCATGAAGGCGGCGGGTGGGTCCCGGACCTGCCCAGTCCCGGAGGCCTCCTCCCTTGGTCTACTCACCCCGAAGGAAGCAGCCCCCGGAACCCAGCAGGCCTGGGAAACAGCTCAGCACGTGCACATGGCGGCTGTCCGGGATCCAGGCATGAGACGCCCCGTCCTGAGACCCACCTCTTTCACTCACTTCTGCATTTTCTCCATCAAGTCAGAAGTTGATGTGAAAGAAAAGAGGGGGAAACACTCATTGAGATAATCCTCTGACTCTTGAAAAATACTTAGGTGACACCACAAAATTCAAGTACCAATCATCTAGGAAGTATGTGCCAACAGAACAACCATGGTTATTTGAGGTATCTGCCCAGTACCTCTTCATCAACTTGTAGCTCTGTGGATCTAATATGTAGTAGGGCTATATAGGGACAGTTAATCACCTTTCTTCTTCCTTGTCGCAGATACCCAGAATCTATGTAAGAAACCCTTTCTGAATCTCTTAAAAACAGATTTATTATGTTGGATAGATCTTGAAAACAGAGCCAAGGTAGTTATACACATAGAACAAATGAGTCTTCAAATGATTTGAATTGCTTTAGGACAGGGTGCTCTGAAAATTCTCTTATGAAGTTGTATTAGGAGACTTCTATTTCCACATGTTTATATTGTAATATGTTCCCACAGAGATTTCTTAGATATTTCTTGACTGTTTAATGCCAAATTATAGTTGTCAACTTTAATCTTTACTACTTATTGCACCCAGTCCCATGCTGGCAACTTTAATTACTGCTCATTCCAATTGCCCACTAGTCCTGATATTAGCAATTTGACTTTTCAGGTCCCAAGGGTAACCCTGGCCTTCCTGGGCAACCAGGACTTACAGGACCACCTGGACTTAAAGGAAACTTAGGTGATATGGGTTTCCCAGGTGAGTAGTGATGAAAGTCTCCCAAATATCTGTTGTCTTATTTTAGAGGCAAGCAGAGTTCATGTTTGCTGGTTCATGTCATAAACATCTGCATTTGCAGGAGCTGGGGACAGGCCAAAGCTTGGAGCTTGGAACTCAGTCTAGGTCATCTACCTGGGTATCAATTGCCCAGCAATTTTAGCCATCACTAGCTATCTCATAGGAAACTGGAATCAGGGACCAACACTTGAACCTAGGCACTCCAGTATCGAATGTGGGCATCTGAAACTGAAGCTTCACCATTAGCCCAAGCCACTGAACAATCCCACATATTCAATATCCTTAATGGAAAGTGATGGTGCATTATCTTTTTTTTGGGGGGGGGTCAGTGAAGAGGCTATTGGCAAAATCTGAGATAGTATCTAAGATAATCAGTGGACAGAGTTCTCTTGTTACACAAATATATAAAGTGAGAATTGGTGGGAGGAGTTTTAGAAACCTAAAAAAAGCTTGAATACACAAATTATACTTCTTTCATTTAAACCTCTGTTAAAAATAAGTTTTATATAATCTTGGCTGTGAAGCACATTATTATATAGTATGTGGCTCATAGTTTGTAGGGAAAGTTTTAATCTTTTTTGGGGGGGAGAGGAGCGGTTCATAGGCATCTTAGGTACATAATGAGTATAGAATATCTTATTAAATATTACACGTGAAACTTTCAACAGGTCCTCAAGGTGTGGAAGGGCCCCCCGGACCTCCTGGAGTTCCTGGTCAACCTGGATCCCCAGGATCACCTGGGCAGAAAGGAGAAAAGGGTGATCCTGGTGTTTCAGGCATTGGTTTTCCAGGTCTTCCTGGCCCAAAGGTAATCGTACTCCAGGCATATGTCTTGAGCAAATGAGATTTTGTTTGTTTGTTTGTTAACACTGTGCTCCTTGCTAATTCTTCATTTGACAAGTTGTAGAATGACATACTTTTTTTTTAGGTTGGATTTTTATCCCTCCATGCAGCTTGGGGCCAGTGCAATGAAAAGGGTGGAAAAACTCTGGTCTCTTCATGTTGCTTCAATAGTAACCTGAGTGTGTTTCAATAAACTAGACATATTGCTGCCTGACTTTGGCTTTCCCTTTTTGATGACAGAGTTGTTGATCTTTGTGTTAACATTTTTACTGATTTGGAAAGATTTATATGCGAAGTAACTTAAGATATAAATGAAAGCATGATAATACTCTCGAGATATTTATTAGAAATGATTAGCAGCAGAGACAAGAGGGAAAGAAAGAGAGAGGGAGAGAAATCGAAAGAAGGGGAGGGAGAGAGAGATCGTTATTCTACTGTTTTCCTCCCCAAATTCTCACAACAGTGGTCACTGGGCCAGGTTGAAGCCAACAGCCAGGATTTCATCCAAGTCTCCCAACTGTGTTGCAGGGGTCCAAGCATTTGAACCATTCTCTGGTGCTTTCCCAGGTGCATTAACAATGAGCTGGATTTAAAGCAGAGTAGCTAAAATTCTAGGATGGAATGTCAGCACTGCAAATGGCAGTGTAATGTTCTCTCACAACACCAGCATAGAAGTATCCTTATTTGAATGTCTGAGAAAATATTTGAATTTTCTCAACAGCATTACATATTCTTTTTATACTTCTAGTCAATGTAAAAAGTTTAGTTGCCTTTCTACTGTAATCAAATTTAGAATTTGCTTTTGAATCACTCAAAACAAGAGCATTTATTTATTTATTTTCCACAATACAAGAATTAATTGAAAACTGCTTAGTTCCATGAAGGGAAAAGAAAAGCTTCCTTAATCATATCTACAGGACTTAGAAATATTAGAAAAGGATTAGCAGCATTCAATTTGCATGGTATCAGTGAAGATCCCACTGAAATAAGAATTTACTGAAGAACACTCTAAAGGAAATTTCTAGTTGCTTATCATACATATGTGTGTACATATACATTTTGTTTTCTCTATGTATGATAAATATAAGGGTTCAATGTATATGCTATCCTGTACCTTGCTTTGTAACTTCTATCTTTTTTCCTTCTTTGCTCTTATCTTAAGCAACTTTCTTTGGCATTTTACAATATGTCTATTAATGCACATTTATACTGGGCAGATTTTCAAAATGTGAAATTGCTGGATCATAGTATACGTGCATTTAAGTTATTATCTTTTTAAATTTATTTTAAAAATAATGGGTAACAGGTGAATGCAATTTTAAAATACAACCAGAATAGAAAGATGTAAAATGAGAAATAAACTTTCTACATGTTCTCAAACCCCAAATTTCCAGTTCTTAATTCCTAGAGTGAACACTTTTAGCAGTTTAGCATGTCCTTTTCCAGAAAGAATTTGCTAATGCATGCATATATTTCATCAATTTTAAGGCTCATTTTTATTACTTTCAAAATCACTGATATATTTGAATACATCTTGAAATAACAAGCATGTTATAGACAAACTTGGAAAAGTTTTCCTCAGTTGCTCATGCATGAAAAGATGCTGCATCTTCTGAATTTATACGTCTTTTTGTATTTTTACATACATAAAATCACATTGTACATTCTCTTAGCTGGCTTTCATCGCTTAGGAAATCTTGACAAATATCAGCTCATAGACATGGGCCTCATGTTTTATAATTGTTTAGTGCACTTTCGTTGATTTACCATAATTTAATCTACTATTAATACTGAATATGTTTTCATAGCTGCACAATTAGAGATATGTAACACTGATGATTCTTATATAAACTTATCTTATGAATTTTGACTAAATGCTGCTGTGGAATAAATTCAGTGTTGAATTGCTGGAATACAGCAAATATGTGCCTTTTAATACTGATTCTTACTAACAAATTTTCTTATTAAATAAATCAATTTTTATGGAAAATTATAGCATAAGACTTTCCTATCTGCTTTTCATTTGATAAATATTGAGTGTTAATCAACTTTAGAATTTAGAATCAAATAGATCTTTTTTATATTTGCACTTTTCTGATTCTAATTGGGATTCTTGTGCTTGTACTTGTTGTATAAGTTATCCATTCTCTTTGTCACCCTTTCTTAAGACGTGATTGCTTGTTTATAACCTAGTGATGTGTCAAAACCCACTAGTGACACATAGTGATGATGCATCCACTGGCTGTTATTTATGTTGCAAATACTTTCTTCAAGTCAGTTATATGTATTAGAGCATTGCTTGCTGTGTACTTTATCAGAAGTTTAAAAATTTTATCTAAGTGAATTTGACACTCATTTTCTATTCATTTGAAAATATTGAATGGTATCGTGTCCTGAGCATTATTTTAGGTAGTGCAGATGGAACATTCAGGAAACAAATTCTCTACCTGCATGGGACATTTATCTTATCAAAGTGACATAGGAGGAACCTTCAAAATTTTATGAAAAATGTATCTTATGATAATCAGTGTGTGGATTTCAAAAAATTTTGCACCGTAGTCAACTTAATTCATTCCATTTTTCATATTCATTTGGAGTCTTGTCATCTAATAGGATTATTGTGATAAAACTCATGAAAATTTGAAGCAAATGCTTGGTGATAGGGTTTGCTGAGAACTGTTACACATTGGAATGAATTGGTAAAGGAGAGTTCCTCCAATGAAAGTTGAGGATGATGTCTTTGCTTAATTAAGGAAGTGAGTTGTGCAAAAACCCTGTGCTGGGGGACATACCTCACATGTTTAAGTAACACAGTTGAGTTCCTTGTGGTTAAACAGAGTGAAATGAAAGCAAGCAAAAAGTGAACTCAGGTTGTTAAAGTAGATCAAATTGTCTGGGTCATTAAATGACAAATATGCAATAAATTTCTGTAGTTATTGCACTGTTAAGAAACAGCAATAATGGTAAAAGATCGAAAATGACTAATACAGTATACTAAAAATCTTAGAAACTGAGGCAGTAGGCAGAAATTTGTGCCCTGAATCTTTATACATGAAGTTGATATGACACTTAAAATTCTTCTGTATCATCACTAGATTTCAAATTAAGAGACTAAGACATTGCAGTTACTACAATCCTGGATATACTTTTAGTGAAATTAGAAAGCACACCCTAGAATTTCTACAAAACTACTAGGGCTCAAATAGAGCCAAAGAAATATTGAAAAGAATATATTACGAGTACTCACTCTTCTAGATTTCAAAACTTCAAACGTTATGATCATGGCATAAGAAAGGCATATATATCAGTGGAATAGGGTCCAAAATAAGCTTATACATTTTGTATCAGTTTATATTCAGCAATGGTACCAAGACAATTAAAAAGGAAATGAACAGTCTTTTCAACAAGTAATGCTGAGAGAAGTGACTTGCTACATATAAAACAGTGAACTTGGACTTCAACGTCATGCCAGATACAAAAATTAACTAAAAATGGGTAACTGAGCTGAATGTAACAGCTAAAATAATGAAGATCTTAGAAGAAAAAAAATGACTGAATCCCCATGACCCTGGGTTAGATAATGAATGGTATCTTAGCCATTATACCCGAAGCACAAACAACAAAGAGAGAGAGAGAGAGAAAGAGAAAGAGCTTACAAAATTGTAGAAAATATTTGGAAATAATAAATCAGATATTTGTATCCAAAATATATAAAGAAGTAAAAAGCTCATTAAGAAAACAAATAACTCATTTAAAAAATCTTTAATAAATGGAACAAAAATACGTAAAACCACAGCTACTGGAAGAACCACTTGTTTTTGCCGGTCTTGTACATTTTCTCAAACTTGATCTTGGCGTCCCACTGGGCCTCACATTTCAGAGCAGGGTCTCTGAAGACAACCTGTTGACCACAGCTTTGCCCGAGGGAATGTCCATAGGATATCTGGTGGACTTGAGGTGGTTGTAGTTATAAACCTTCACAAATGACTTATCTTGGAGTGCTTGGTGATCTTCTTCTTACCCATGGCAGCTGTCATTTTGTGGGGACAGCGGTAGATGCTGACCACCAGCATGTGGCAGTAGGGGCAGGCCGAGGTGCCATCATTGATGTCATTCACTCTCACGGCTTTGCATCCCAAGTAAAGTCTGGCCAGGAACAGCACCACCTTTCCTGGTTTCATGAACTTGCAGCCACTCAGACTTACAGCCAAATGAGTCAATTTTTACAATGTGCAAAGAGAATAGACACTAAGACAAAATATTGTAATCAATATCAGATTATGCAATATAGAAGGGGACCTGAAATGTTCTACAAAATATATAATATTTTAGGACACAAAACTATTTTTGATAAAAGTTAAGTCATTTAAATAATAATCTAGACACAGAAAAACAAATTTCACATTTTTCTCTCCATGTGGAATTTGTTCGTTTTTGTTTGTATATAAAAATACACACATAGAGGGCCCGGTGCGATGGCGCAGTGGTTAAGGTCCTCGCCTTGCACGCCCGGGATCCCATATGGGCGCTGGTTCTATCCCGGTAGCGCCGCTTCCCTTCCAGCTCCCTGGCTGTGGCCCAGGAAAGCAGTCCAGGACGGCCCAAAGCTTTGGGACCCTGCACCCGTGTGGGAGACCCAGAAGAGGCTCCTGGCTTCGGATCGGCATAGCATTGGCCATTGCAGTCACTTGGGGAGTGAATCATCGGATGGAAGATCTTCCTCTCTGTCTCTCCTCTCTGTATATCCGCCTTTCCAATAAAAAATAAAATAAATCTTTAAAAAAAATCACATAGAATAGGCACAGTAAGATTCATTATACTAGTCCATTTACATTTGTGGATGATTCCAATATTCTATAGTAAAAGTAAAAGTGTGGTCTAAGTGGAAAACAAAAGAATAGAAAATAATACAGAATATCAACAAAACCAAGGGTTGGTTCTGTGAAAAAAATCCATAAAATTAAAAAACCTTTAGTTAGAGTGACTAAAAAAAATCCCAAACATCTAAAACCAGAGATAAAAGAGGGAACACTACTAGTATTAGAAAAGTAAAAATCATTACAAGAGAATACTACGAACAAGTTTATACCAACAAATTGGACATCCTAGATGGAATTTTAAAAATTCCTAAACATGTATAACCTAGTAAAACTGAATCATAGAAATAAATAAATAATCTAAGTAGATCTATTGCTGATAAAAAGATTGATTAGTTAACCAGAAAACTTCCAACAAAGAAAAACCAAGGTGGATGATAACAGTGGTGTATTCTACTGAACAATTAAACAAGAATAAATACCATTCTTTTTCAAGCTCTTTCAGAAAGTTGAAGAGGAGGAACATTTGTATTATAATCCTGTGGTGCCAGGTCTACCCCAATACCAAACCCATTAAAAAAAAAAACAGTAGAGTGAAAATATGGATGCATAGCCTTTATATAAGCTGAGACAGACTTATTAGCAAAACGTTAGCATAATGAATCCCGAGATATATAAAAAACAATTGCATGCCATAATCAAACAAGATTTTTCCTTTGAACACAAGAGTGTTTCAAGATGCAACAAATATCAATAATATAGCATATTAACAGAATGAAAGAGAAAGCCTACATGGACATGTCAATTAAAGCAGCAAAAAAGCATTTGACAAAATTCCATGCCAAGGATGTCCACTTCATCTAGTCATCAGCAACCATTCTGCTGAGCCAGGTGGAAGCCAGGTGCCTGGAACTCCATCAACTCTCCCATGGGGGGCCAAGTTCTTGGGCCATCCTCTGCTACTTGCTAGATGCGTTAGTAGGCATATGGGTCTGAAACAGAGCAACTGAAACTTAAACTGGCACTCTGATATGGAATGACAGTGTCACAGACAGGAGCTTCACTTGCTGTACTGCAATGCCAGCCCCTGTATCAATTATTGTAATGGAAATAGTTTGTATAAAGGTTCAGTTATGTGAGGTGAATAAGATCTAGAGATCTGCTTTATCACATACTGTGTTTAATAATACTGTTGATTTATTTCATATTTTTATGTTTTGGTTTTTATTTGTCCTAAAAAAAAATCTGTGGCTAAAATTTTCCCTGGTACAGTTTTGTTCTTGCTGGATTTAAAGTGCTCTTATTGCCAAACACACACACACACACACACAAGTCCTCAGTGTAATTTTTGGAGATAATGAATATGTTTACTATCTTGATTGTGGGAATAACAACAGTTGTGTGTGTATCAAAATATATACATTAAACATGTACATTTGTGTATATAAATTATACCTTCAAGCTTTTAAGAATGGCATTGCTGCATTCAGTTTCCTGTTCTTAGTATTTTGTTGGATAAAATACAAGTTATTTATGATTTTTTCATAGTATTTTTTATTCTTAAATTCAGATAGGACTACAAAAAATTAACTATTAGTTGGGGACACACAACTTCCACTTGAAGTTGTTATATTGTTGCCATGAAGCAGGATGCAATTTTTAATCCTTTACCATCAGAATTTTCTATTTGATATCTTGGTCTGTTTCCAGTGGCAGTGCTGTTCAATGTTATAGTACAATGGAAAAGACATAAGAATGAACTTTCTCACCACGTTTGATGCCTTCCCTTCTGTAAAGTGTGACATATAGTTTTCTGTGTGTGTGAGTTTTAGGTTACTATAGCATGAAGTGGGATAGCAGAGAGATGCCACTACTAGGATATAGCAGCAGTTGACTAAGAACCAATACTGTTAGATTGCAAATTTCAGTTTTAACAAGGAAGATATTAAACTGAACTTCTTTTTCTACGTAGTCTGCATGTGATACATCACAATGACCTTGAAAGAAGTTCTGTTTTCAAACTTGCTGAGCTATACATTCTGGTCTTCCAACGTCCAGATTATTTCAAAGTGGTAAATGTGACTCATCATGTATGATAAATTTCACTTTCAGCATTGCATCCAAATTGTATTGGAACTAGAGCCAATGCTGAAATTTGCAACATAATTGTATTCAAGTCACTTCTAACATAAGGAATGCAAATAGATCTGAAGTTTCCATTTCAAGAGTGATGTGTGAGATCCCTGGTTACTTTGTTGATTTTCTTTGTACTTGTATGCTTCTCTTCTTGTACTTAACATTTTTGAAATGTTTTGTTTTCCCTGTAAGTGTATGAATAATAAAAATTAGATAAAGTTTAAGCTAGCAAAATTTGGTCTGTTTCAAAAGATCTAATAAAATATTTACTTTCTTTTTAAAATTAACTTGGTTTGAAGGAGTAAGGCTGTAAGGTTTATGAAAGAAGGCGCATTGGTGGTGAGTGCTAGCTAAATTTAGACAAGATTATTTTTAGAATTAAACATACTTCAATATCATAAATAATCATGAGTTTGTCATCTGTCTTTCACTTGCAGACTATTTGAATTTTCTTCTTTTATATTTTGATATATATGTATACATATTTAATGTCTTTGTAAACAATAAAAAAATGACATCTTCTTCAATGCTTTCCTGAGTAACTGCAACTGATTCAAAATTTCGTTGTATATGTACTATGTCCTTAAAATGACTCTCTATATTTATACACATATACATATATGTGTATGTATACACACAGACATATGTGTGTACATATATGTATATATACAAGTATAAATGTTTATGCATATATTATTATATTTAATATCATTTCCACAAACTTTCTGAAGTAACCTTGCATGCTTTAACTAATAGTCAGGAAAATGTTCTCATTTTAAAAAATCGGTAAACATTCTTCTAAGGCTCTATTTGAAGAATATACAACACGATGTTCATTGAGCATAAATGTGTATGTAATTTTATTGACCACGATTTTATGATCACAGAGCAACTTTCAATGTAATTGAAGACTTAGGACTTGTTTTTGTTAAACTCTTACAGATATGAGTAAAGCTCCTAGGGTAAGCTCTCGTATTCACAGCAAAGCATCATAGAGGAAACGGAATGTAAATGTCCACATTGCAGTAACACTAAATATACCTTCTGCAGTAGAACCTACTATAGATGTCAGGCTGTTGTAAACAATGAATTACATCATAATATAGTAGGGAGGACAGTCATAGGTTGTAAATCAGACTGTTCTAATGCAAAGTCAGATTTTACCACTTTCTGGCTGTATCACTAGAACATGGGAGACAACAATAGTAACTTTCTAAAAGTTTTGTTAAGGACCTACCGTGGGAATCACAAGGACTCTGGAATCTGACTGACTTTGGTTCTGACCCCACTTGCCAGTTTCTAAAGGCCTTGGGCTCTTGCTTCTCTGACTCTGCCTTCATATTTAAAAATGAGATGATAAAGCTTAGCTGTAGTGTATTGTGATAGTTAACCAAAGTAATGAATCTAAAGCATTTAGTGCCTGCCATAAAGTAAAAACTGTAAATAATGTCAATTTGTCATACAACCTAAATAATATATAGGATTCGGTTTCTTTTCTGTGTTTTCAGGGTGAACCTGGTCTACCTGGACGCCCAGGAGAGCCAGGCATCAAAGGTTCTGTGGGAGTTGCTGGTTTGCCTGGGTTACCAGGGACTCCTGGAGCAAAAGGACAACCAGGCCTTCCTGGATTCCCAGGTAAACATTCTTTTTCTTTCATTTTTTAAGGAAAATATTACTTCTTCTTTCTTCTTTTAGGTCTTAGTTTCAGTTTGATTTTACAGTTTGATAAGTAAAGGACTCCCATCTTTTCCCCTTCCCATTGTCCCTTGTGTTTTACAATAATATAATCTTTCTGCTATAATCTTGGCTGCAGCATTCTGCTCTCTATATGTATCAGGACATTATAGGTATAAGTAATTATAGGGAGTCGAATATTTTGTTGTCTAGATATATTCAACAACTTTATTGGGAGCCTACTTTTATTCAGGAATAGAGATGCATACGGCAGATCTTCTTTGATTTGTTACTCTGGTCTCCATTACATCCTTCGTTTATGAGATTACAAGTATATACTTACTTAGCTTTATACATTTTCATTTTGCATTTTTGATGAAAGTTGTCATACATAAGAGAATATATACTTATCCTTTCAGGATTATCTTATTTACTGAGTATAATGGTCTCTAATTGGGACCATTTTGTGGCAAGTGGTAGAATTTTATTAATTTTACTGGATAAGTAGTATTCTGTAGAGTAAATATACCACAGTTTCTTTATCTAATCCTATTTCAGTGGGCATCTAGGTTATCTCCATGTCTTTGCTATTTTGATTGTGTTGCAGTGAGTGTAGGCATTCGGGTTGCTTTCTCATGTGTATGTATAAGATCATTTGGATGTATTCCCAGGAGTGGGATTGCTGGGTCATATGGTAGGTGAATTTTCAGTTGCCTGAGTGATCTCCATACTAATTTCCATAGTGGCTGCACTAGTCTACAATTCCACCAGCAGTAAAGTAGGATACATTTTCCCCACATCCTTACTAATAGTTGTTAATAGATTTCTGTATAATTCATGGTTATGTGGCACTTCAATTTGATTTTTAGTTGCATTTCCTTTATTGCAAGTGAGCTCGTGTGTTAGCCAATTGAAATTGTTCCTTTGAAAAAATAGCCAAGACTATCTTGAATAATAACAATCAAACCAGAGGAATCACAATTCCAGTTATTAAAACATATTACAGGGCAGTTAGAATCAAAACAGCCTGGTACTCGTACAGAAACAGAGAAGAAAAGCAATGGAACAAAATAGAAACTGCAGAAGAGAATCCACACATGTACAGCCAACTAATTTTTAAGAAGAAAACAGAAACAACCCTGGGAAAAAGGATGTTTTGGGGACAATTGGATATCAGCCTTCAGAAGTAATAAACAAGACCCCCCCACCTTTTACCAAATACAAAGATCAAATCTAAATGGATCAAGGACCTAAATCTACACCTAGAAATGATCAAACTATTACAAAAAAAAAACATAGGAAGCACTCTACAAGATATAGGAATTGAGAAAGACTTCCTTAAAAAGTCATCAAAGGCACAGGTAGTGAAAGCTAAAATAAACAAATGGGACTACATCAAACTAAGAAGCTTCTGTACAACAAAGGAAACGGTCAACAAAGCATATAGGGAATCAACAGGATGGGAGAAAAATCTTTGCACACTACACCACAGATAGGGGGCTAGTGCCTACGATTTACAAAGAACTCCAGAAACACAACAGCAAAACAAAGCAGTTAAGAAATGGGGAAACCAAATATTCCATTTTGTAACTCTTCCTGTGCTTGCTTTCCTTATCTATGCTAACCAGTTTTACAGAGCAACTGAACTTACAATCAGATACTAGCAGCATAATCTCAAGCTAGCTTTTTTAAAATCATTTTTCATTTATATAAAATAAGAATGAATGTTACTGACTCAGCAGGACAATATCCCATTGGCAGAGTGACTTGTTTGGTGAAATATTTTTCGATCTTTGACTGCTATCCACAAATCAATTAAGAAGGACTTATTCCAAGTCCTTGCCTGCTGGTGATCCTCTCAGAAAATTGTAGGCAGGCACACAGTTGGTGATTGTTAGTTGAACAATTATACTACTCAAATGGCAAGGTTGGAGTCATTCAAGCAGAAGGACCTAACACTATTCAAATTGATAGCCTGAACCAATTTATATTGGTTATTAATAGGCAGGTTATTATACTATCTGCTTGTTCATGCTAATATTGTTTTTACATTTTTATTGCACAGTGATACAGATGAATAGGTCTCTGAAAACATTTTTGTAAATCTTACTGAAATGTAGCATACATGTGGTAAAAACAAGTGCATAAATCTATTGATGAGTTTTCACACATATATACACATTATATATATACATATATGTATATATGTATGCATGTATATGCATGTATGTGTGTGTGTGTCCAGCAACCCACCATACACATCAAGGTGTAACAGTAATCCCATAGAGTTTACCAATACCTCTTCACAAGAAATTCCACATCCCTCTGTAACCACTGCTATAACTGGTATCATCATGAGTTCATTTTGCCTATTACTAAAATTCCTACAAATTGAACTATGCAAAATATACCCTGGTATCTGGCTTCTTTCACTCATCATTTTGTCTGAAAAATGAGTTTTTGCATGTGCCCATTTTTCATTTACCAGTACTATTTACTATTTTATTGAATATATTAAATTAGTCACTGTCCTGTTAATGCATTTCTTTGTTGTTTCCCTATTGGGACTATCATACAAAAAAAAATGCTGATGACATTCTTTTACATTTGTTTTGCTTGACATTTACACTGATTATTTTAGACATTATCCTACTAATAGATTTATTGAAATCATAGGATAGATGTACATTGAACTTTAACAGATGGTTCCAAACCATTTTACAAAATGATTTAACGAATTTCAGCCACACAAAAGGTGTATGATATATCCAGTGGCATATGTCATCACCATCAATGTGTATTGACAGTCTTTTTAACTCTGTCCATCCTGGAGTCCATACGGAAGTGTCACATTGAAGGTTTGATTTCTATGTTTCTGATCATTATAAATATAATGATGTTGACTATTTTCACTTCTATTAAGTGAAAATAAGGACTAGGAGGCCTATCAGGACTAGGAGGTCCTAGTTAGGGCAATTAGATAAGAAAAAAGTTATAAAGAACAAAAAGATTTTTTAAAATCTGAGGTAAATAATAATAAACAAACAAATCTGAAGTCAAATGTTAGTTCAAAAACAAAAGAATTATCTATTAACTAACAATGAATGATTAGTGTAGTGCATATGCTTACGATCTGTTAATACTGTTATGTCTTTTCTCTGAGTAATACTCATATTTTCCAGTTTTGAAATTATATTTGTATATTGAATGCCATGACAGTGTAATATAGGACTTCTGTTTTCTGTTAACTTTCTGTGGAGAGTGTTGAATACTATTCTTTTGAATAGTTCAAGTACCTGGGAACCAGCTTGACTTTATGGTGATGAATTTTAAGGCTTCGTTAGGACAAGGTTACTTTCATTGCCCTTGATCTTAGGTATATATGCTTTAGACCTGTGTATGCTGATTCTTAAATGTATCACCTTTATGGTATCATTTCCACTGGAACATTATGTTTAGATTTTTATATAGTATAGTCCCTTGGAAGCATATTCTCTCACCTATCATTTAGTAGAAAATACTTTTATCATGTTCTAATTATTCTTTTCTTAAAAGATGTATTTTTTAAAAAAAGATTTATTTATTTTATTACAAAGTCAGATATACAGAGAGGAGGAGAGACAGAGAGGAAGATCTTCCATCCGATGATTCACTCCCCAAGTGACACAACGGCCGGTGCTGTGCCGATCCAAAGCCAGGATCCAGGAACCAGGAGCCTCCTCCGGGTCTCCCACGCGGGTACAGGGTCCCAAAGCTTTGGGCCATCCTTGACTGCTTTCCTAGGCCACAAGCACGGAGCTGGATGGGAAGTGGAGCTGTCAGGATTAGAACCGGCGCCCATATGGGATCCTGGTGCCTTCAAGGCGAGGACTTTAGCCGCTAGGCCACGCCGTAAGGCCCAAGATGTGTTTATTTTTAATAGAAAGTCAGATATGCAGAGAAGAAGAGACAGAGAGGAAGATGAGGAAGATCTTCCATCTGTTGATTCACTCCCCAGGTGGTCGCAATGGCTGGAGCTGAGCCTACCAGAAGCCAGGAGCCAGTATCCTCTTCCGGGTCTCCCACGCAGGTGCAGGGTTCCAAGGCTTTGGACCATCTTCAATTGTTTTCCTAGCCCACCAGCAGCGAGCTAGAGGGGAAGCGGGACTGCTGGGATTAGAACTGGTGTCCTTCTGGGATCCCGGTGCGTGCAAGGCAAGAACTTTAGCTGCTAGGCTATCACACCGGGCCCTAGCTATTCCTATGTAGTAGAATTCTTATATTCTCTCCAATAACATTCCTGTTAGCGGTTATTCGAAGACTAATCTTGGTACTGTTAAAGGGTTCTTTCTGATTATATGGTTAAACATTGAACATGCTAGACAGAGATATTTTGAGTAATGTATTCAAGTTGAACAAACTCTTAAGAAGCCAAACTTCACTAAATGGTGATAGAAGAGAAAGTCAGAGGTAATTAAAAACATGAGAGGGATTATACATGAATGCAGACAGCCTGTGCAGTATAAGATTGAATTTTCTCCATAATTTGGAAATGGCTCCTGTTAATTAGCCATCAAGAAAACAGTGACTTTAGAAAACAGAATCTGACCCAAAACCTCAATGAGGTCGGAAGGGCAGCTTTCATTAAAGCTTCTAGTTGAGAGTCTAGTGGACAGATACCTTAGTTTCGGCATCATGATATACTAAACAAAGAGCTGAGCTGAAACGTGCTGAGACTCTTGCCTAAAGAACTGAGACAGGGCCCGGCGTAATGGCTCTGTGGCTAAATTCTCATCTTGGAAGTGCTGGGATCCCATGTGAGTGCCAGTTTATGTCCAAGCTGCTCCACTTCCCATTCAGCTCACTGCTTCTGGCCTGAGAAGGCACTAAAGGATGGTCCAAAAGCACCTGCATGGGAGACTTTGAAGAAGTTCCTGGTCCCTGACTTCAGACCAGCTTAGCTCTAGCTGCTGCAGCCATTTGGGGAGTGAACCAGAGGGTGGAAAATCTTTCTCCCTGTCTCTCCTTCTCCCTGTAAATCTACCTTTCCAATAAAAAGTAAATCTTTGGGTAGAACAAATAATAAACAGGTATAGTTTTAAGTTATTAAGTTTGAAATAATACAGCAATAGAAAAATCGATGCACTGTTATTCTGAAACAGAAAATGGAAGATCTCTCTCTCTGTAACTCTGACTTTCAAGTAAGATTAGTGTCTTTTGAAAAAGTCATGTTTTAGGCTCCAGCGAAGTAGCCTACTGGCAAAAGTCCTTGCCTTGCGCTCGCCAGGATCCCATTTGGCCACCAATTCTAATCGCAGCAGCCCTGCTTCCCATCCAGCTCCCTGCTTGTGGCCTGGGAAAGCAGTCAGAGGACAGCCCAAAGCCTTGGGACCCTGCACTGGCATGGCACATCCAGAAGAGGCTTCTGGTCCCTGGCTTCAGATCAGTGCAGCTGCAGCCATTGCGGCCGCTTGGGGAGTGAATCAATGGACAGAAGACCTTCCTCACTGTCTCTCCTCCTCTCTGTATGTTTGACTTTCCAATAAATATAAATAAATCATTTGAAAAATAGTAATCTTTTAGGGAAGCGAATTAAAAAGGGACAGAATAGGAGAAAATCTTTGCAAAACATGTTGACAAATGATTCATAGCTAGGGTATATAAAGAGCTTCCACAGTAACAAAAAAAAGTCAAGTTTTTAAAAATGGAGAACTAGATTTTCTACCATTGCCTATACCTACAATGCCATGAGACACTTAAATAGCAGAATGTTGGGCCTGTGCCTGTTGCTGAAGGACTGTATGTTGTAATAAGATGGGGGAATATAGTTGTGAGGGCGATTGGGGTGAGGAATGGAATGTAGAAGGAGGAATGCCTAGACCTACAAAATCATAGCATGAAAAGTCATAATGATAAAAATAATAATATGAGAGGGAATACTAGGAGTGGGAGGTTGGGATAGAAAGGGGAGTCTCTATACCCATAAAACTGTACCATGGAAAATAGTAAAAACCATTTTTTAAAATGAAAAAAATCTTTGAGCAGACATTACACAAAAAGAAATATAGAGATGGCCAACAAACACATGGAAATATGCAAAGTGTCAGTAACCTGGAACTGTGTAATTGAGAACAAAGATGGTAATACATATCTATTGGCTACTGTTAAACAGTGATATCACCACATAGATTGTGCAAATATCTGGAACAACTGGAACTCTCACACATTGTCGTGAGCATAAAACGATTCAATAGATTTTGTTTTTAGAAAATAATAACACATGCCTACTCTGCGACACAGCATTTCCATACTTTGTTGTAAATCACTTCTGTGCTAACACTGTGAATTATTTAAGTTTGAATTGTAGCTCTCAAAGCAATGCAGTTTTTCTTTCATTTTAAAATTAAACTTTTTACTTTAGGAACCCCAGGCCTTCCTGGACCAAAAGGTATCACTGGCCCTCCAGGAAGCCCTGGCCTCCCAGGAGAACCTGGTCCTGTAGGTAAGCATTCAAAAAAAATTGTGTTTGCTATTCTGTATAACAAATTTATTACACTCTATTTGATAAAGTCAAGTTATATTCAATTTAGGAAAGTTAAATGATATTCAGCTGTGAACATTTACAAACCACGAAAACAGTGATTATTCACTTAGCACTGTATATTAGGCACAAAATGAACAACTGTTAATAAAAATTACATAAAATTATTATGAGATCTTGTTTTCTAGGCTGTTTTTCCAGTGACTGTTCATTCCAGCAACCTCTAAAAAATGAAAGTTTTTTCATTCTTCCTTTTTTTTTCCAGAATAGCAGCCCTTAACAAGCACTTTTGTATGTTAATTTCTATAATTAATCACTTCTCTTGGCCCCACATGATACCTAGAATATGTTCCTCCACCAATTGTACCTTGCTTTCATGCATATTCTAAAGCCATATTAAAATAAAAAGCAAAGTTTGTTGATATTGAGTGAATGATTACAATATTGCTTATTTCATTATCCTTCATCTTTATGCCTCATTTTTATAGGATTTTAAGATTTAAAGAAATATGTCTGA
The DNA here is from genome assembly GCF_017591425.1 of Ochotona curzoniae. Classification (NCBI taxonomy): domain Eukaryota; kingdom Metazoa; phylum Chordata; class Mammalia; order Lagomorpha; family Ochotonidae; genus Ochotona; species Ochotona curzoniae. The sequence continues at coordinate 30,889,869 of NW_024467087.1, read as the reverse complement.
TGCACCTTTTTTTATCATTTCAGTAGAATTATTTGACGGTAGCATGGAAATAACAAGGAAGTTGGAAACGGGAGGGTTAATATGCCATGTTCCATTTTGTAGGTGGCGGAGGTCGTCCTGGGTCACCAGGGCCTCCAGGTGAAAAAGGCAAGCCAGGTCAAGACGGTATTCCTGGACCAGCAGGACAGAAGGGTGAACCAGGTGCTGTTTACTTTTTTTTTACTTTTGTATTTCATTTTGCTTATTTTCCGTTTCTTCCATGTCTGCTTTAACTTGCTATTTTTGTTCACAATGAAATTGCATTGTCCTTCTTACCTTCTAAGCTATCACACATTCCTTTCTTCTTAATTGTCATCATCTTCTTGTGACTCTAGATATTTTTTATTGACCAGGTTGCCTCTGTCTTTAACAAAAATTCGTATCATTTCTTGTCAAACTTTCATGTCAAAACAGTACCCACCTGTTTCAAATTTCTCTGCTTAGTATTCAATCTATACTTACATATTTTCATGTGATATGTCTATAAAGGTGTATTTAATATTCGGATGGAATATGTGTTTATGTAGCTTTCTCATGCTAGAAAATGTTTCTGTATTGGAAATCAATCTTTTATGTTTTGACGATACTTGTGAAAACTCAAGTAATCTTATAATAATTTGTCTTTGTTTTAGTTATTCTGGTCCATTTTATATTTATTTTGTTTTGCTTTGTGTCCTGACAGGTCAACCTGGTTTTGGAATCCCAGGATCCCGTGGACTCCCAGGACTTCCTGGTAAACCTTAATAGAACATGTTAAATCAGTTATTTATTCTCTAGTACATCCATTTTCCCATATTTGTTACTTTCTATAATAAAATAGACATGCAAACCCCAAAAAAATAGAATGCTGGAATGACACTTGACTGTTTGTTAATTATCAAATTAGTATAAGAAATTTTCCTGTACGTATCTCCTAACTAGCGTCAGGAATAAATACTGATGAAATGATAAAGGATGGAGGCAAAGTTGTAGAAAGAGGTATTTCATTAGGCATTTTAAAAATTACTGGATGAAAAAAAGATTGACTTTTTCTCCCTGTGGAAGCTATGTCAAGGCAATGTAAGGAAACTTGTAAAAACATGTACTGATAAATAGTTTCTTAAAATCTCCATATCAATATAACTTAATATAACTTCTGCAAATTTGAATGGATATGTGCACATACACATCTACCTTTTGTCACTTGTGCCTACTCTTACTGCAAGCACCGCTTAGTTAATAGTAAAAATGAACGTGTATGCAGATATATGTGGTTTGTGTTGAAATGACTACTGGCTGTTTAGTGGAGGCTTTTCTGAAATCACATTCATATTGCCTTGACATTCTCATGATTGCAACTTGAAAATTATTGCTTTAATGTACTACTATTTATTGCTGAGCATATTAATGGTATAAAAACTGGAGAACAGTTTGTCGAAATTGTGATTATCAATCTTGCATAGAATGGTCTTCAGGAACACGTAGCAACCATTGAACAGCTGTATAGCCTATATTCGTATCAAAATTAATCTCAAAATTTGCTGTAGAAATTGTTTCTAGTCATCTTAAACATTCTTGAACATTATACTTTTTAAATTTTTTCTGTTTTTCTCATAGCTAATCTCATATGATCATGCTGTACACATACTTTAACAAATATGTCTGACAAAAGATACATACATTTATAGGAAGAGGGATTTTCTGGGTGGGTTTGCGATTTGATAAGAGATAGAAATCACCCTAGTTAATTCTATTAGCTATTTAAATAATAGTGACTAACGTGACTTTTAAAGACAAGATTATAATAGTGTGACTTAACATGATATCTAATGTCTTTTTACTTTCATAGGTCAAAAGGGTGATGGAGGATTACCCGGCTTGCCAGGAAACCCTGGCCTTCCAGGTCCAAAGGGTGAACCAGGCTTTCAGGGTTTCCCTGGTGTGCAAGGTCCCCCAGGCCCTCCTGGGTCTCCAGGTCCAGCTCTGGAAGGCCCCAAAGGAAACCCTGGGCCCCAAGGTCCTCCTGGGAGACCAGGTATGTCCATGAGTGGTAGGAGATTGCTCTGTTTATTGGTCCACTTGTTTCATTTTGCTGTCAGGTTATTTGAACTTGAGCACTTTGCAGTTGTAGTGTAAGAAATTCTTACAAGTGAATAGCTTGCTTTATAGTCAACTCCATCCATTTCCATGGCCTCTTACATATTCTTTTCAATGATGTATTTAATTATTTATTTAAACTCGAGGAAAACAAAAGTGATTAGAAGGCAAAAAAGGTAATTGTGGTCTTATTAGTCTTCTTATTAAAGAGAAAGCTCAACTGATAACCTGGCAGCAAACTGTCACTTGCATTTTTAAATGTGAGCTTCTCAGCATGTCACCACAGAAATGATTTTAGTGATCACCCAATAGATGCTTGTGGGCCTTACCAAAAGTGTTGCAATAGTTCTGTCACATGATCAGCCAATATCACCAGGCACAATAAAAATGTATCCTGTCCAAGAAGTAGGCAATCAAATTTATCTTCAGCATCACAGCATGATCAAATTGACTAGTGATCTCTTAATATCATCCTCATGTCTACCTCATTTGCTTTGTGTTCACTGCTTTAGTAGTTGCAATTTTGCATCCAATGGTCACATTTCCATTTTACGTCTACGGTGTGTCATTTCATTTTACTAATTTGGAAGTGCTCATTTTTAGCCGTGGTTAATGTTGCTGAGCTCAGTCACTGGTGTTAGGTTGTTAACAAGTATTTGAGACTTGATATTCGGTTTTTATTTCTGGTTGTTGAAAATTTGGCCTTCATTCATTTAAAGAAATAAGAGACGTTTGCTAAAGAAACAAAGCAATATACCTATCCTGTCTGAATCCATGAGTCATTTTTAAAGAGCATTTTAAAGTGGACATTTTCATTTAAATTACAGCAAAATCTAAGGTGGTTAAAGCTAACTTTAATAATACATTATCTAAAAACATGAAATGGGAGAACACACCATGTTCAGAAAATCATTTTTTAAAGCCAAATTTTAACCCAATCTGACTTGACTGTTTCTAGAAAGCATAATTTAAGATTTTCCTGTTCTTTATTATTGGTGAAGAAGCAGTGACCATCTCAGCCATGTTAACTTTTTTTGCATGTCATGTAAAGAATTAAAGCAAGTGTCTTGGTTTGTTTTGCATGTAATAATTCCAATAAGCCAAACTATTATCTTCTTAAATTCAGTACTACATTAAGTCATTTTTATTGGTAATGGAGCTCACTTCCAGCTGTCACTTTAAGATGTGTTATCGTAGAACCACTAGTCCCAAAATTGATTCAAAAACAATTTTTTACTTTAAATTTCTTTAAACATTTTTTGCTGAGCAGTTTCATTAATTTTTTGAAAACAACACACATCTGATGAGTGTTTGGCTTGACTTCTTAATTGGTTTGTAAACTGCAAGTTGAAATGAAGTTTTAAATTCAGTCACCGTAAGGATTGGCTTTTTGTTCTTGAGCACATAGTACTGATTGTGATAAAATGATTTTTGGCCTTGTGCAATGTGCCCCTTGTGCTGTTTATATCTTAGTGTTGATCCTAAGAGATGATAATTTGGTTTATATACAGATGCATGAAAATGAACTTTGGGGATATTCTTTTATTGAATTAAATTTTAACTTGAAAGTATTTAGAGTAATGCTTTAGTTTCTTGATATTTCTAACAGTTGTGATATTTTTCCTTTTTGTTAATGATGACATTTGGGCCTTGGTGAACTTTGATCCCTATCCAGGTCCTACAGGTTAGCTCTTTAACTCTAAAATAGTAACTGCATGAAATTGAACCTTTTCTTGTACATATATTTATATATTTGGGCATAAATATATATACACACATATGTGAGTATTATGTGTATATATATACATATACCTATAGTTAATGCTTTTAGATGTTTGAATATTATTTTAAGAGCATATATGCCAATTCAATTCTGACATGGTGGCCTATTTGTATAAGTTGTCCAGAACTAATAAAGCTCAGTGTTTCTGTTTACTGGAATGACCACAAATACTTAGATTTTTTTCTATTTAAAAATGCATATTCTGTGTTAGTTTAGCTAAAATGTGTAATATCCAAAACAGTATTTTAGAATATTTTACCTTTCTTTTGGAATAAAGAATATTTTTGTCCTTGCTTTGTATTTGTTAATGCAAAGTATAAACAAGGGGGTCTTTCAAAATGGCATTCATTTGAAATAATATGTATTATCAGATCCTGAAGACATGAAATTCTCGATTTGCCATACCTCTTACAGGAATTGAAGCCATCCCATCTTGACGTCTTAAGTTGTAACAAAGTTCTAAATTCTGTCTAGGTGGGGAAAATAAGTAATAGATACAAAATTGAAAAAATCAGTGCATCAAAAATAAACCAGAAGAATTTTAATTTTGTATCTTATTTTCATCCTACAAAAATAAATAATGCATACCAAAAAAAATGTTCAAGAGCAACCCAATGGAAAATTACAGGCTGGTAGTGAAATTTGCTGATGTAATAAAAAGTAAAAAAAAAATCCATAAATATTTAAACGCATTTATATGATTCAAGGTAGATTATCCTTCACTCATTTCTAAGGTGGAAACTATTCATTCCTGAGGTGTGGCCAAATGAGATTAATAGGACATTCTTTCTTCTTATAAATGCAAATTCAACAATTATTCAGTATTGCTTTTGGGAGATTATCATGTCATTTTGAATTGATTCCCTAGTTCCTTCCCCCCAAATCCATTATTTCATTGAAGCATAGAATATGTGATCTAGAAGAGACATAAATTTCACATGTGCTCAGGACAAATTAATTCACTGGGCTTACAAGCTGAGAGACATTGCATTCAGTGTTACTGCACTAGTGAGTTGAAGGAGTGTCTCAGGGAGTCTCCCTAATCTGAGAAAGCAGGATTTCTGCTGTAACTGGATCTGATCAACCAAAATCTGGTCCAAGGAAGAGGCCTCAGGGGAGCCCATCCAACATGTGGAGAACATGTGAGTTTTTATCACCTATATAAAGACAGAGGCCAAAAGTAGTTTAAAAAGCTTGGCTAAAATAATAAAGTTATTGCCATAGCAGGAAATCTGCCCTGATACATGTTTGTGCTCAAGCTGCATGATTTCGTAGTAACACCATACCATCCTTCCACAAAGGCTATTTTATAGTTTTTTTGTTTGTGATGCAGTATCTAAATCTAGCTATAAATCTGATCAAATGAAGGAGCAAAGCTGTTTCTGCTGTTTTAGGAGACAGCCATGGCAGCTTGGACCTTGCATCCATTTTCCATTTTTTTGCTATTACAAAAACTCTGCAAAATGCTAATGACTGCTGCTTTTGTCCTCCCTAAATGGGTATCATAAAAATGAGGAAGACAATGCAAACTACTTAACTATTACCAAGATAAAGAGAAAACCAGAACCCACTTTGAAGCAATTTTAAGACCTCCACGCTCCAATTTGCATGGAATTTTGTTACCTTGATCACTGCCAGACTATATTGTCAGCTACAAGATTTCTTTTCACTGAGGAACTAGACTATATTCAAAGAATCAAAAGAAAAGTAGGCACATTGCTTTAAATCCAATTTAACAACTTATTTAGCAAATGTGTTCTAAGTTGCATAATTTTGAGAACCTGGTTTCTATAGTGTTGTCTTCTTTGCAGTAGTTGAAAACTAAAATTTAAGTAGAAACTCAATTAAAAATTTATCTTTAAATATTGTCACTGATGTACCAGATGTTAGGCTTTGGTTTGGCTTTGTTTCTCAGTATGACTTTATTGAATATTTTGAAAAATCATGGATTGAGAGCCTCATAGACAAAATTGACTTGGCATACAACTCATTAAAATGTTACATTTTACGTATTAAAATCTTGGAAGTTTTGCTATGACCTGAACCAAAGTTTTCCTTAGACTGAAATGTTTTTATACTAGTTTTTGTAAGCATTCTTTTTTATATCATACACATATGAATTACCTTTACTCAAATTTTGAATTAGCTTGGAGTTGTAATTTATTAAACTAGCTGTATGCCAGACTCTGCTCTAAATGTTGCCTTGTGTTTGTTTAATCTATGTGGTTTAGAAACCATTTAAGTAAAGAAGGCCAGTTCTAGCTTTATGAATTTCCACGGTTATATTATGGATCAGTACCATAATGTTTTCTAATTACGTGATATACCATCATTTACATCATATTACTGTACTTGTTATTTGTACGTTCCTTTAGGGCAGAGTTTTGATGTTACTTATCTATGTATTGCTTATAGCATGTTTGCATATGACCAATCTTAGGTCAGTATTTCTAAAGCTGCAATTGATTTTAAAACAGTCTGTGAGGGAGGTTAGGGTTGAGAATACTATTCCATTGAATGGGTGAGAAAACAAGCTGAAACTGGATGAATTGCCCAAAATCAATCAACTGAGCAGCAGAGTCAAGAATAGTTCTAATTCTCTTGAGTCTTAGGACTCAGTGTTCTAATGCAATTTGTTCCCTTTTCTGCAATTTAGTGTCAATGAATCATAGCAAGACTTTTAAGAAAGGGAAATTGTGTTTGTAGTCAATTAATGCTAACCAAGAGGTTCCCTCTATTTGTAGGCTTTTTATCTTTTTGTGTAATGATGCTTCTTTTTAATAGTAAAACTTAATATATGCATTGAATAATGATAAGACAAATATAATATTTTCTATGGGTTGGGTGGAATAGTGCATGCTAAAATATTTTAAAACGCCCTTTCACTGACAGTCTTCACATCTTTGGAAAATGTGAGTTGATTTTCTAACCAATGATATGCAAGTATACACTATTTTTTTTCTCATTAAGAGACCAGTTGCAACTACCAATGTACAATCTCCTGATGTATTATGAAAAAAAATATGACTTCATGGAATGGTTTTCAAATAATACAAAACTTCAAGATGATATGGTCATAGTAAAAGTATGTTTTGAATTTTCTATTCAGTTATTTTTTTTTGTATTTAATATTAATAAAAAAAAGTTCTTCAAAGTTAACTGCCATCTCCTTAGATCAGTAAGAACATAGCAAGAAATTTGCAATTTGTGTCTTTTTTAAAGGTTAGCAGAAGCCAAGATAAAGTTAAACATGTATCCGTAATTACCCCTTTTCCGAAGGTGTGGAAGGCTGTCAGTGAAATGTGGTTTTTTGCCAACTTTAATGTTTTGAGAAGCTAACTTGTGGCTTTTCAAAAGCCACTGTAGCAGTGTTAACGTAATGTCTTTTGTAGTTTTTCATTTTTTGAATTAATGAAAAAAAAAACCCAGCTTATTCTGTTTCCAAAAGTCTTGACTCTCCATACTTCTGTATGGTTCTGTGTGCATTCTGGTTATGCTGTAGGTATTAAAAATGCTGGCAGAGTATTATTGTTTAACTTATGCTATAATGTGAACCACTTCTAACTCGTAATCTTATTTTGTGTGATGTCTGATACTGCTAACATCGATCTTTGGGCTTTGGTGAACTCTGATCTTCCCAGGTTTTCAAGGTTAGACTCTTCACTGGTCAATTCTTTTTATTTTAAAATGCTGTAAGTGTATGATAAAATCAATGAACTTTCTTGCTGTAATTCAGAAGTCATTGAAGAGTGTTACTGCCCTCAAATACTACCTGCTCAGGTTTTAACATTTTGGTGAAGGTAATGTGACTTGTTTTAACTGAGTTTCAAATGATGTTCGGGCTTTGTGGTTTAGATTATTCATAATAGGTAATATATACCTGAGGGCATATTGGATTTTAAATGGAAATATACTTAGATATTTAGGCATTGAGTTATTTGCACAGGCATGCGGCCCATTCGTGTTCTCTTCATACTGATATTAAATTCTGTTGCTTCATATTACCTTAAGCTGTGTGTTCATGGTTATTTTCAGTACTTGAAGAGGAAACTTCTGAATACTGCTTGAGATAATTATAAGTCTTTTTTTTTATTCTAGTAACTTTAATTTTGCAGAACTCTGAATAGTAGATCTGAATGAACATGTAAATTTCCCAATATTTTGTTTTAATTGCAAAAAGAGAAGTGCCCTGCTTTAGTGTTTCCAAATGCTACAGTGTTCTGGTCCCTCTTCAAACTGGGGAAGAGAATTATGAAAGCTTTCTCCCCACCACCCATCCCATCCTAACCTTAGGTTGTCATTGTTGTTAGGTTGATTCACAGTTTATTTTTACCTTAGCAAATTTATTTGCTATCTGATTTCCATTCCAAAGTATACAGTATGGGTGAAACTAAAGAGTTTGCTGAAAAAATTCTATCTGCTGAATTTGATTTAGGCAAGTTCTGTTTTGGGTACCAAGTACCCTGGCCCTTTTTTGTGATTAGGAAGAAAATTTTGGTGTTGTCTTGTTGCATGGGTAGATAAATTATATGAATTAAATTGTTTAGAGACAACATGGCTTTTATAGTGCTGTGAACCCACTTCTTCCTTCTTATGTGCCAGTGGTGTTATAGAATGAAATCACATAGAAATATCTGAAAGATTAAAAATGGTTTCATATTTTGACATGTTCCTACTTTCAGTCTTAATAATAATGAAGACAATCAGTACAATATAATAAAAATAAACATTAAAAGACTTCCCATAGTTCTTACTGTGTAAGTAATAGTACTAAGTAATTTGTATATGCTATCTTATTTAAATTTTGCCAATAAAATGATAAAGGATTATTCCTGTTTTCACTTTACATGAGAAAAACTTGAAATCAGAGAAATTGGTAATCTTGCTGAGGTCAAATAGCTAATGAGTACTGGGATGAGGATTCCAATCCAACATTTTGTCTCCATAGTTACATGTTCTCAGTCCTTTCGCCATTTGCCTTTACAGTATGTAGCCACTGATTCTGAGTCTTAAGTTTTGGGAAGGGAACTGAAGTCCAAATTTAATCTCAGATAAAAAAAAAAATGACCCTTTGTCCATGTGGGAGCATGAGCATAGTGTTCTATATCCTTATAATAGTTGCTTTAAAATAACCCTTATATATTGTCCTATTTAGTTGAAATCAATTCAGAATGTGAGACTACCAGAGGAGAGAGTGATGTGCTAACTATGCACTCTTCACTATTTTGTACCTATTTTCGAAGGACAAGGCAACTTAGTCTCAGCCTTAGCCACTAAAACACTCTGCAAGCAAGTAGCACTTATTTCCCACCTAGTGGCAAAACGCTTGGCCAGTGACACTGCCACCATCGTTGCTTAATAGACCTGCTATGTTTATTTGCAAAGGCAGAGCAAAAGCATAGCATTAGGAAAAAATAAAATAAAAACTAGCAAAATCTCATTTTAAATTGTCCCATCTGTTCACATGAAACATGCAGAATTCTTTATTTTTTCAAAGTAAGCTATAAAGAATATAAAAAATTAAAGTACAACATAGAATCAGCAAATTTCTGATATTTAAAAAAATTCCATGGTAGCTATAGATAGACATAGCCTGTGGTGCTTCTTCTTAAAATGGAGGAGGATTTTGAATGTTTTCACTAGAAAGAAATGATAAATTATAGAGAAGACAAAGTTTTATCTGATTTGGACATCACACAATGCATACATGCATTAAAATATGATATGCTATCCTATAAACATGTGCAACTATTATTTGCCAAATAAAATCTAAAAATAAATATATTTGCATTTTCCAGGATAAAAAAATACAAAATCATTGTATTTTATATTTTGAATTTCATTTTTGGATTTATAATGCATTGATCATAAAATAATATTAATCAATGGGTATTTTAAGCTTAAATATCTCACTGAAAATTGATGTTATTTTATCACTAATGGTAACTAAAATAATAGCTGACAAATTATTTGGGGCAAATGAATCAGAATGGATATGAGGGAAAGGTGTATGGGGCTGAACACCAATAATATTTCAGAAATGTTGGATTGGTGATTCACATTCTTACTAAAAATCAAAATAACAATTTACCTGTGCCTCATAAGGCCAAATAGAAAACTTGAGCCTTATAATCAAATAACAAAATTACACTGGAGACATTGAATACTGGATTATTTGCTTTGTGTTAAAGTAATATAATGTAAAATAAACTATTTCTTCTATGAAAAATTTTTAAACGTTCCCAGATATCAAGCATATAATTAAAATAAGATCAAACAATTTGCTTAAATAACTATCTTGATTTGTAGTAAACAAAAGGTGAATAAATAGAGCTAGTTATGAATAAAATGATTTTATTTTAATCACAGCAAGAGAAATGGCTTGAATCACTGTTGGCTCTACAACAGTGATTTTTAAAATGTGGTCCAGGAACTAGCAGCTTGAGCTTCTATAGAATAGTTAGTAGAATGGAAATTTTGGGGCCACTCCTCAGCTTGCCTGGATCCAAAACTCTGAGTGAGCCAAGGAATCTGGTTTTACAAGCTTTCCAGGTGATTTAGATGTACGCATGCTCCGTTCTGAGACTAGGGCACAGCAGTGTTTGTGTTTTTCATTTTAACTTAATTCACTTAGTGGGAGGATTACAGAAAAGAACTTTATTTTGCCCTGAATTCTTTCTTTAGATTTCTTAATTTAAAAAGTAAACTTTAAAGGGTCTACAAAGCTAGTGTTAATAACAGAAAGAACTTAGTCCAATTTACATTTGAAAGGGAGTCATTGTAAGTCTGTACATTTTGATGCAGTATCAATTTTATCATACACAATTAGATTTTTGCAAATGAATGATAAAATGGTTATTTGACAATTTGTCTTTTGTCCAACTCTTAAACTATACTGAACTTGTGATCATTTGTTGTGCGTTATCAAGGTCTACCAGGGCCAGAAGGACCCCGAGGACTCCCTGGAAATGGAGGTATTAAAGGAGAGAGGGGAAACCCAGGCCCACCTGGGCAACCTGGCTTGCCTGGTTTGAAAGGAGACCAAGGACCACCAGGACTCCCGGTAGGAAATGGGAGTAAGGAATTGATGAGTGTGGATATTTGCATTCAAAATGAGAATTTGTTTTAAACTACATTATTTAATTAACATTCTCTAAACATAATCTCTATGCATTGGCTCACTGGAAGATCAAAAACAAAGTTGGAAGCAAGTTCCTGTAGTCTTCTAACTAAAAGGATTTTGCCTTAAAAAATAAGTAAATAGGGCCCGGCGCGGTGGCGCAAGTGGTTAAGTCCTCGCCTAGCACGCCCGGGATCCCATATGGGCGCCGGTTCTAATCCCGGCAGCCCCGCTTCCCTTCCAGCTCCCTGCCTGTGGCCTGGGAAAGCAGTTGAGGACGGCCCAAAGCTTTGGCACCCTGCACCCGCATGGGAGACCTGGAAGAGGCTCCTGGCTTCGGATCGGCATAGTATCGACCCGTTGCGGCTCACTTGGGGAGTGAATCATCGGATGGAAGATCTTCCTCTCTGTCTCTCCTCTCTGTATATCCGCCTTTCCAATAAAAAATAATAAAAATAAATCTTTAAAAAAAAAAATAAGTAAATAAGTAAAATTTTTAAAAAGAACCAAAGGAGGCTTCTCAAAAGATACTTTATGTAGTCTTTGGAGTGTATGTTATTTAGTTTTGAGAGGCTTTCATTTCAGTGCAGGCAAATTTATGTAAAGGAGATAGATATGTCAGAGCATTGCAGTGGATGAGTCCACCCATAGGGAGGTAATTATGGTGATTGAGAATATTTTAGACTTTGAAATTAGATGGAGTTAGGGTCCAATTTCAGCTCCACTGCACATTTGTGCTTTGTGTCTGAGGAAAAAAAGACACTCTGGATCTTCACCTATTAAAAAAAAAAAATGTAGCATATCCACTCCTGTGCTTTCTACTTTGGTTTGAGTAACAGAGAGCCACATACTTCTTTATGAATTCTCAAAGCTGCCTTCATTCATTCATTCATTCATTCATTCACTCATTCAAGAGAATTGTTAGTAAATTCGGTTGGCAATGCACTCTGGGCTGTCTTTTACCTCTGCAGGCTGCTTCCCTGCAGAAAAAGAAGATAGCTACAGGAGTAGTCCTTAAAGCTTTCCAATATCTAACTTTTATACCCACTGTATTACTATTCTTCTGGTTATCTGGGCTTGAAAGATTAGTCTTGTCTATTTTCATATACTACTCATCCCATACTTCATTTTCTCCCATATACCTTTAGTTCACATGCTACTTTGCCTGCATTCAAGACTACTGTGTGATCCAATTCACCCCATTTGCTCTCTTTCTGTATGGACATATATGTGTATAAATATGTATGTATGTATAGTGAAGCATTTGTGAGTAAGTTACATCTGTCATAACACTTTTTCATTAAACACTTAAGTGCATATTTCCTAAGGTCTAAGATATTCTCACATAACCAGAGTACAATTAAAAAAACTTTCAGAAATTGAAAACAGATATATTTAACTTCTGTCTTTTGTGTTCTATCAGTGTCGGTTGATGCAGTTATACGCTATTGGAGATTTCTTTCTCTAGTACAGGAAGACCCAGACGAAATTAAGTACTTCACTTAATTATCCTTTAAGGAGGAACAATGCCCATTTCTAATTTTTTTCCTCTCATTATCTAGCATTTAAAAACTATTTTAGCCACCCCCTTGCCATTTTAAAAATAGAATTTTCCTTCTTTTCTCTGAATCTTCTTCATAAATTGATTCAGGCTGCACATACTTAGCCAGAATACTATATGAGTGTTGTGTCTTCATGTTAACAGATAAATGGACCCATAATACAAATTTACTCCTTATTTGTGAAGGCAGAGAGACACCAGGCTGCGGGGTGGGGCATTAAAGGGAGGAAGGAAGACACACAATATCTTCCATATCTTGGTTCACTCCCCAAACATCTGCAGCACATGGTGCTATAAGCCAAAGCCAGGAGACAGAATTCTTTCCAGGTTTCCCTTGTCAGTGGCAGTAACTCAAATACTTGGGACATCATTCATTGCCTGCGGGGCACATTAGCTGGACGCTGTATCAGAAGTGGATGGGGAGAATCCACTAGACACTCCACATGATGTGTGGGTTTCCCAAGTGTCTACTTAAACAACTGTGCAACACTCCTACCCTGGGATTTTCATTTTGATCAGCTAGTCAAGCTGTTAATCAGTTTCTCAACTGTGATGATTCTTATGTCCCTTGCAGCCAGCAGGTTAGCAAGACTATGGGAAAATACGCCAAGAGCATGCAAATACTCTACTGCTTTTGAGTAGTTTTCTTAGATTCAACATCTGTTAATTTTTGTTTCAAACATTCTCCAGTGGAATAGTAGCAAAAAGATTATGTTCTACCTCAGATACTATCTGCATGTAAAGGGTTGAGCTCACTGAGCAAGAACCCTCCCTTCTTGCCTGTTCATTTATATATTTTTCATCAGTTATGGATTCATCATTTCCCCTTTTCCCAATAATTTATTCTTTTGAAACTATCATTACTTATTTTGATTAGAAGCATTTTCAAGCTGGATTCTGTATCTTTCTAACATGCACCCCATCTCATGGTTTCCAGCAGTTTCTTTTATTTTGGCATAATAAGATATTTCAGGCATTTTTTTTTTCACTCTTACTGATACAATCTTAATTGTCCTGAACTTGATTAGCACTATAGTCTCCTAAATGATCTTTCTATTCTATACGGTTGCTTTAGAGCCATTATGCAGTAATTGTAAACTCTTCTCCTTTCCATATGGTTTATGATTTGCAAACCCAATTGACAGGCCGTAGTATAATTTTGCTAAGTCTTTCCGATGTTAGCATTTTAATATATGTGATTCTAATCCACATGCTCATTACCTCATGTCTAGACTAAAAAAAAAATGATAAGTGTTTTGTTAATAGTGATAGGTATCATATATTAAGTGCATATTACATGCTAATCAATTTAATTTCTCCCCCATGGAGCAGACGCTTCTTTTTTCTTAGTGTTCTTATAAAAACAGGGTTAGTGTTGATGTTGCAGCAGGCTAAGCTACTACCTGCAATGCCAGCACCCAATATGTGCTCTTGTTCATGCACCAGCTGCTCCATTGTCAATGCAGCAGCCTGCTAATGCCCCTTGCATGTACCCCACGCATGTACCCCTGCCACCTATGTGAGAGATCCAAATGAAGCTCTTGTCTTTGGCCTACCCAGATCCTGCCACTGTGCCCATTTGGGGAGTAAATCAATGGATGGAAGATAAGTCTCTCTCAAGTTCTCTTTCTTTCATTCTCTCTTTGTAACTTCTGTCTTTCAAATAAATGAATCTTTAAAAAATTACAAAAATGATTACTCAAATATACAACTGAAGTAATAAAAACTAATAAACAAAATTAGAATTTGAATCCAGGAAATTGAATACTAGAAGTTTGACTGTAAATACTATGTAAGCCACTATGTAATTCCTCTAACTTAACTCCCTTACCTCCTTTTTTTTTTTTTTTTACATTAATGATTTTATTTACTCAGGGTAATCCAGGGCGGCCTGGCCTCAATGGAATGAAAGGGGATCCTGGCCTCCCTGGTGTTCCAGGATTCCCAGGTATGTAAAAGGATATTGTGGGGTTTCCCTTTAAGCTCTTTGGGAATAAGATACCATGTCTGATTTGACTGAGTAAACACTATGGCCTGATTGCTTTGCCATACAATTGCATTTACCTTTGCAGGCATGAAAGGACCCAGTGGAATGCCTGGTTCAACTGGTCCTGAGGGGGAACCAGGACTTACTGGACCACCAGGTAAGACTCATTGCTAAAGATAATTATACTTGACATGTAGGTGCATTAAAGAACTTGAAAGTTTGCATTCTGTATTTCAACTAAATTATCAAAGGCTTAAGTTTTAGGCAAAACTTTTTATTTGCTATTCTTTAAAAATTTTTTTTATCAATATAATATCAATAGAGGAACTTTTAAATTTAAGACAAATGGAAGCTGAAAAATAATGTTTCATTGATATTTTTAAAATGTGTGTTTATTTGAAAGGCAGTATGTAAAAGGGTGAGGGAAAGGGAAAGAGAGAAAGAAAAATCTTTCCTCCACTGTACACTTTGCAAATGGCTACAATAATCAGGACTGGGCCAAGACAAAGTTAGGAGCTAGAAAATCCATTTGAGTCCTCTTCGTGGGTGAGAGGGGCCCAAGTACTTGGGCCTTCTTCTGCTACCTCCTCAGGTTCATTAGTTAGAAATTGAATGAAAACCTTTGCAGCAGGAATCCGAACCAGTGCTTTAATATGGGATGCTTACATTGCATGCAGTGTTTTAATCTTAAATACCACAATGCTGATCCCTCACTGAGACTTTTACTGTCTTTTTTACTAACCTCCCCATAATCAATTATGCAGATCGCAAGAGAAAATCACATGTATATGTTTGTATATTTTTTGCACCATTTTGTGGTGGTTCCTTTGCATTCTATAAACTGTCAAGTAGGGTATCTGCTCAACTCCCCTAGTAGTTCAGTGGGTTCCTTGAGAACTGCAGCAAACGGGACTAAAATCAAAATGGACTTCTCAGGGAACAGGTCTGTCCTCCTCTGATATCAGTGTTCACAGATTTGTAATGGATTAAGTTTTCTAATAACTGAGTTACACTCAGGACTTGAAAATATGAATGATAAGCATTGTTTTTTCAGTAACCCTAAGGAAATTATATTTCAGTCTTCTGGATGAGATAGTTATAATTTCTCTCGAACAGATATCTGTTGAATATAGCAGTAATCAAGTACTTTAAAATTTTCACAGAGAGGCACAATTGCAAAATTCCTACTTGCAATGTGGGCATCCTGTGTTATAGTGTCAGTTAAGTATTGGCTATTCTTCTTTCGATCTAGTTCCCTGTTAATGTGCCTGGAAAAGCAATGAATGATATCCTAAGTGTTTGTGGGAAACCTGGATGGAGTTCCAGGTTACTGGCTTTGATGTGGCCAATTCCTGGCTATTGTAGCCATTTAGGGTATGAAACCATGAATCCAAGGTCTTTCTCTTTGATTTCATGTTTGCTGCCTTTCAAATAAATAATTAATTTTGAGCAGCATTAATTCTGAGCATTTGAGTCATCTTCCACTGCTCTTCCAAGCATATTAGCAGGAAACTGGACCAAAAGTAGAGCAATCAAGACTTAAACCAGCACCTATGTGGGATGTTGGTTTTATTGATGAGAGCTCAACTTTCTGTGCCACAACACCAGCCCTGTCAAGTAAATACATCTTTAAAAAGAAAACTTTTATGATCAATGAAATTAAAGGTTAATGTGTGTTTAGGGCTGTAACTTGTTTCTCACACTGTAATTCCTAAGTGATCTTAGGTCACTTTTGCACCCATTTCTTCTCAATGTTTTGTTTCCGACTTTAAATCCCTGTGTTTTTTTCTCTTAGGTCCTCCTGGATTACCTGGTCCTTCTGGGCAGAGTATTGTAATCAAAGGAGATGCTGGTCCTCCAGGAATCCCTGGCCAGCCTGGGTTAAAAGGTCCACCAGGATTACCAGGACCTCAGGGCTTACCAGGTACTTTCACAAATCATTTTTTAAGATTTATTTTTGTTTGAAAGGTAGAGTTAGTTACAGAGAGAAGCAGAGAAAGAGAGAGAGAGAGAGAGAAAGAGAGAGAAATATCGATCCTCCATCTGTAGATTCACTCCACAGATGGCTACAATGGCTGGGGCTGGGCTAGGCTGAAGGGAGAAGCCAGGAGTTTCTTCCAGGTCTCCCTTGTAGGTGCAGGGAACCAAGGACTTGAGTCATCCACCACCACTTTCCTGGGCCCTTAGCAGAGGTCTGGATTGGAAATGGAGAAACTGGAACTAGAATCAGTTCCCATATGGGATACCATCACTGCAGGTGGAGGCTTAAGCTTTCATGCCACAGCGTAGGCTCCTGCGGATCAATTTTTAAGCCCCATCTGTTTAAGAACATCTCTCTAGTCCTTCTTCTACATCTCAGAGTATATCTCTGACAATAGGAACTAGCAACTGGTAGAATACCAGATAATCACTGGATCCCATCTTTTTTTTTTGAAACTTTTAACATATCATGTCAGAATGTCTTTCAGACCCAGTCAGATTTCTTTTACCTCCTCTAGCTAGTCTAATTTGAATTTTATTAATGTTAAAAACTCTGCTATGAAATGGAGATGTATTACAGATCTGATGCTATAGCTGCTTCACCCAGCAGAAAGATTGAAGACTAATTTGGTGAGCCATCAGCTTCCCACTGCGAGGCTCCTTGACTTTTTAAAATAACTGCTGTCTCCTTGACTTTGACTCTCTGCTTACAGCTAACTTTAAAAGCTGGAACTAACTTCAGTTTTTGTCCCCTTATTAAAAGACTTACAGGCTTCCCAGAAATAAAGTAGGCTTCCCAGAAATGCCTCCCAGTAACAGGCTTGACCTATGGTGGAATATGTGAGAAAAATTGGGATCTGTACTCCTGTCTGGTTCTTAAGGGAAAGTGAGCGCAACTTCCATATTAAGGGGATCTCTGCAGAGGCAAATGAAATGTTTAAAGCCTAAGAGAAATCCTAATCTGCTTCTTCTGTCCTGAACTTTAATTCATCCTTCATTTGTTTGGATTAAAGATGAGAGTGGATTATGAATCCAGGGCCCTTAAGAACCTTAAGTCTCCTAGGTCTACTTGGATAAACAATTAGTCTAGCCACATTTGAAAATTCCATTTCTTTTCCTAAAGGTCCAGTTGGCCCTCCAGGAGATCCAGGACGCAATGGACTCCCTGGTTTTGACGGTGCAGGAGGACGCAAAGGAGACCCAGGTCTGCCAGGGCAGCCAGGTGAGACAAATCAAGTAGTGCTGCTGATGGTGGTCACTAAGTCTGGGAGACTTTTGGACACATAGCCTCCACTTGGAGTTTGAGAGTGCACAGCTGTCTCATAAATTTGTTGCTGAGGAAAGATAGTAAGGCGCCTATAAGGAAATTTGCCAATATGAAAGAAACCTACCAAAGTGACTCCTATTTATATATTTAGAGAACTGGAAAACTCAAGATGGAGAGTTTCCAGGTACTCGTTGTACTTACTTATTTAGTTAATTGTCAATGTTGGTTTAAATCTCTTCACCACTTTGAAACCACTGCCAATCCTTCCATATTTGAAGTATCACAATAGGTTGTAATTTTCCCCATAAATTGCAGGAAATATGAATAAAAGTTTGCTGATTCCCATAGACCTTTGAGCATCATGTCACTATCTCATATTGAGATGATAAATTGTTATACAAATGTTTGAGGTCACTTATTATTTGGTGCTCCTAATAATAGTGAATCTGGCATCTGCTGGATTTCTAATCTGTGCTCAACCTATTTTCAAAAAGAATTGAAGACAATTTGCAAAAAATATACACATATGTTAATATAAGATTGCTAACATGGAAACAAGATCATAAACTCAATAGGTTATTAATATATGTTGGCAACTCTAAATAATATATACATATATTATATATAATATATACACATTTGTATATAATATATCATATATATTATATATAAATTTGCATGCATAATATACATAATATATACATATATACATTTGTCTTGGAAAAAATATTGGAGGCAATAAGGCAATGAGGTCACACATATTAGGGGCGGGCAACATGCTGTGCTTCATTAATTCTGTTTCTATGGAAGAAACAAGTTAGTATCATCATTATTGCATGTGTTGCTGATACGTTTTCCAAAAACAAAAAACTATAGACACATTAACCAGAGAAAAGCTTGGCTATAAGGAGAATTTTTAAGTGAGCTCACATCAAGAGGCTAAATGGGAAAGGGAAGTTAATGACAGATTGAAAACAGTCCTTTTGATAAGTTATCTTTAAAATCCCTGCCTGTTCTCTAAACCAAAAAGTGTGCTTCAGAGTAGCTCCCTAGGAAGATTCACAGGAAAATGTCTGCCAGCACTGTAGTTGGGAAACTAAGGACAACTGAACCCGTCCTTTCTTGCTGAGCAATCAGCAAGCTAAAATTTGGTCTTGGAGTTCAAACTCCTCCATCAGTACAGCAAGAAACTAGATAACATAAAAATTCTCCAAATAAGCCCTCGTTCTTCCATTTTGACAGTGTTTTATTGCCTGCTATCTTGAACTAAAGTCAAAGAGGAAATGCACATTTAAATCTCTTTGAAGGCAGAGACCATTTCTTAGTTGTCTCCAAGCCCAAAATATATAGCAAAGCCTTTGCAGAGACTCTGTAATTATTAAATGTCTTAACTAATCAAATAAGGTCAAGATGTTGTTTCAACGGCTGTAATAACAGATCCTGGCTTAATTAATTTTGTATACTGATGATTTTGTGGAATTAGGCTCTCGTGGTTTGGATGGACCCCCTGGGCCAGATGGATTACAGGGACCTCCAGGACCCCCTGGAACCTCCTCTATTGCTCATGGATTCCTCATCACACGCCATAGCCAAACAACAGATGCACCACAATGTCCACAAGGAACAGTCCACATCTATGATGGCTTCTCTCTCCTGTATGTACAAGGAAATAAAAGAGCTCACGGTCAAGACTTGGGTGAGATAATTGACATATTATTGCTTACTATACATTTTGTTTTTGTTTTTGTAAAACCTGGTAGATTCTGGAGTAGCCTTAGCCAAAGTGCATCCCTCTATTCTTTTGGTGCTTCCAAATAGAAGACCATGTCAAGTGTAATTGAATTTAGCCATTATGGGTTTTAAATTAATAGCACTCCACTGAAATACAATTCTTGGCCTAACTAAAGAAATTTTTGAAAAGGCTATAAATAAGCACATTTCTTGGGTTCTTTACAACATAACTTCAGTGGGCAATGTTTATAATTCATCAGAGAGATATTCCTTTTCAATAAGACTAATTGTCATCAAACTGAAAGATAATTTCTTAAGGTAATCGTGATTCCTAGATCAAAAAAAAAAAAGGATATTACTTTGTATTTGTAGAACATGTATCTAAGCTTTATAAAGCATTATCATAGTACGTTAAGACTACACAAAGTACCACATTTCTACAGAACTTCTAATTCATTTCAAGCGTTCCCATGCATGATATAATTTCAATAGTTTATGGAAAATGAAATTGAAATGTAAGTACATGTTGTAGAAAAATAAAATGAAATTTATACTTTTTTAAAAATAATGCAGTTTCCATGAACTTTCTAAAGACCTCTTGTATATTCTCTACACTGGATTGGGCAGCTCATTTGACAATACAAGGCTGAATTGAATGACTCTCAGAAACTCTTCATTTCCCAAGATTTCTTTCTCCTGGAATTTTTCCACTGTGTGTTGGGGCTTCATTGTTTGAACTGGAACATCACGTTTTAGGACTCATTATCTAATTTGCCAACATACAGACAGTCAAGAAGATAATATGTGTGTGAGCATTTAGTCCTGCAGTTAAGATACTGATGTCCCTTGTCAAGGTTCCTAGGTTCAAATCCAAGCCCCAACTCCTAACTCCAATGTCTTGCCAATGCAGAGCCTTGGATACAATGGTGATTCAGATTCCTGCACCTATGTGGGAGACTTAGGTTGAGTCACCAGCTCCAAGCCTTGGCTGTTGCCTAGTCTCAACTACTGGAGCATATGAAGGAGTGAACCAGGAATTGGGGCACTGGGGTCATGTCATTGCAAGCTAATCTGCCTGCATCACTGGCATCCCATATGGACTCTGGTATGAGTCCTGGATGCTCTACTTCTGATTCAGTTTCCTGCTCATGGCCTGAGAAAACCAAAGAGGATGAACCCTGTCCATGGACTCAAGTGACAAGGGGGCAGAATTTTAAAGGAACCAATCGTCAACTCTTTGGTATTCATATGAATTTTCTCCTAATGTCACTCTGCTGGTGAATGTGGTCTGCATAATCTTTGCTGTGTCCCCCTTCTCTGTTCGGCATTGACACTTTATAGAAGAATCGTGCTATGGCACACCGCCCTGCAGTGTGAAAACCACTGAGAGACAAGTTCCAAAGGGAAATTCAAAATAACAGTGTTGTTAAAGTCTCCCATTAACTGAGGATTTATACATTACTTCTCATCCATCTCACTTCTAAGTTTACAATTTAGTTTAATAATTATTAGCATTTATAATATCTGTATTTCAGTTGGGAATTGATAACAGCTATAGTGATGACAGATCAAAATAAAATATCATAAAAAGCCTTATACTCCTAGAAAGATTTAAAAGTTATCATTTTTTGCAGGATACATAATACATTCAGTAACATATTCTGAACAATAAAAATATATTCAGATAAAACTGTGAGAGGAGTAGAGTAGAAATTTTGTTTCAATTTTCAAGAGAAATAATGTGTATTTCCTATTACTAAAAATAGTTTATTTGTTTAATACAAGTAGTTAATGTTACATTTCAAATGATCACATGAGATACACTTAAAAGAGTGATATATGAAAGTTTATTTCAAATATCAGCACTCCCAAACACAAGAAATGACCATTGGCAAGGTATATATGTGGCATGCAGATTTTGAGCATTTAGTATTACAAAAGTGAGTTTGCAAGGATATGTTTGAAGGTGAAAGAAAAAACATTTTTTTTTTAATACTAACACAGTAAAAATGTAAAAATGGACAACTTTAGCTGTCAAAGATACAGGCACCATAGCACTTAAAAATGTGTGAGGGATATATGTTATTTTTCTTTATACTTTTGTTAGCAAATGAGATGGGAAAATGCTTAGTCACTTATTGAGATAACTTCTATTGCATCTAATAGCACTGAAATTTAAACGCTTGTGGGCTTGGTGTGATGGCTTAATGGTTAAATCATCTTGTGTGTGCCGGGATACTGTATGGGTGACGATTTGTGTCCCAGCTGCTCCACTTCCCATCCAGCTCCTTGTATGTGGCCTGGGAAAGCAGTAGAGAAGGATCCAAAGCCTTGGGACCCTGCTCCCACGTGGGAGACCCAGAAGAAGCTCCTGGTTGTTGGGTTTGGAGTGATTCAGCTCCAGCCGTTGCGGCCACCTGGGGAATGAACCAGGGGAAGGAAGATCTTCCTCTCTGTCTCATCTCTCTGTGAATATGACTTTCCAATATAAATAAATAAATCATTTTTATGATTATCAATTACATTGTATTATGTGACACAGTTTTATAGGTATTGGGATTCCCCCCACCCATCCTCAACCCTCCCCCCATGGTGGATTCCTCCACCTTGTTGCGTAACCACAGTTCAAGTTTAGTTGAGATTCCTTCATTGCAAGCATATACCAAGCATAGAGTCCAGCATCTTATTGTCCAAATAAGTTCAACGGCTTCTTGGGGAGAGCATCTCTGGTCCCCATTCAACTGGTGGTTGCAATTGCTGGGTTGGTTCCCTCTTGAGCCTCGACTTCCACTGGAATCAATGGGTGTTGTAGTCCATCCTGGTTCTGCTCGTCACATACTCGGCCATCACACCAACCACTGGGAGCTGCAGCCTAGTGGGAGGGATCCCCAATAACCCCCACCTGGCCCGCCCCTGCCCTGATTTGCCAGCATGTGTAGCAGCCTAGTTCAGTCTGCCCCATATCCCATTGGGCTCTCGTAGATGTCGAAGGGTATTGGAGCTAATAAATAAATCTTTAAAAAAGAGAGATTGCGATATTTGTTCTTTTTATCCTCTCCCCTCCCCACATCCTTCTTTCCTCTCTTTATCTATTTATCTGTTCTCCTGAGACCTATCTGTACTTGCTGCACATATTTGTCAGCAGTACTTTTGTCTTTAGCAATAAAGAAATTGCAAATTCACTCAAGGCACATACTAGGGTAATCTTGGGGGAAAGAGCAGCCTGGACCAGGAAATATTAATGTGATATTTTCATATAAATTACTAAATGTTCTCCATAAGACATAATTATTTTCTAAAGATAAGTTTATTTTTATTTGAAAGGCAGACTTTAGAGATAGAGTAGACACACAGAGCGAGGGTCTTCCTTGCACTGGTTTCATTCACCGAAATGACCATAGTAGCCAGAGCTGGCTGATCTGAAGCTGTAAACCAGGAACCTTTTCCTGGTCTCCCACATGAGTGTGGGAACTCAAGGACTTGAACAATCTTTTGTTGCTCTCCCAGTCCATAAGGAGAGAGCTGGATTAGAAGGGGAGCAGTCTGGACAGAAAACAACACCGCAAGGTGAAGGATTGACCTGATGTGTTACCATGTCAGCCCCAAGATATTACTTTTAGGTTACAACATCAGTTCAAAAACAGCTTTGGAGGGGTCCAGGAAAATTGCTGGATTGGCTAATCCTCCACCTTCAAACAACAGAATCCCATATGAATTTATGTCTTAGCTGCTCCACTTCTCATCTAACTTCCTGTATATGGCCTGGCGAAGCACCTGAGGATGGCTCAAAGCCTTGGAACCCTGCACTCACATGGGAGACCCGGAAGAGGCTCCTGGCTTCAGATTGTCTCAGCTCTGGCCATTGTGGCCCCTTTGGGGAGTAAACCAGTGGATATAAGACCTCTTGCATCTGTATCTTCTTGTTTCCAATGAAAATGAATAATCTTTAAAAAGAAAAAAATACTTTGAACATAAATAGTGAACTAGCACAATAGATGTCCACTTAAGTTGCAAAATATACTCTAAATTTAGAAGTGTTTATGAAGGACTATATCTTAGAATTTTTAAAGTAAATTATATCTAATATCTAAGAAATAAGGCAACTTTGTTGTTGTGAAATTGCTATAGTTCTAGAATAAAGATTAATTATGATGCATTTCTTTATCTTTTTGTCCATTGATTCTTCTAGGAACGGCTGGCAGCTGCCTTCGTCGCTTCAGTACCATGCCTTTCATGTTCTGCAACATCAATAATGTTTGTAACTTCGCTTCAAGAAATGACTATTCTTACTGGCTCTCCACTCCAGAACCTATGCCAATGAGCATGGAACCCCTGAAAGGCCAAAGCATTGAGCCATTCATTAGTCGGTGAGGCATTGGTCTCGTTTTGATTCTTGCGAATCCCCTGTTTGATTAGCTGGACAAAATAAGTCCAAAGCACATGTAGTTGATGATATACATCCCGTGTAAAAGGGAACAGAGATGGCTTTTAATATTCAATTTAAGATTTCATTTGATCCACTTTTAGTGAAAGTTGGCTTTTGACTGACTTCATCCAAAGAACTCAGGATCTAACCATTATGAAAATTGCCAGTCCATGTCATGCTAGTTACTACAATGAGGTGAGACACTATATTAACATAAAAGAGATGTATTTTGGCTCATGGTTCTAGATATCTTAGATCCGGGAGATTTATTTGATGATGACCTTGCTGCTGGCAGAGTCTTGAGGCAACGCAAAGGCACATGACAAGAGCTAGCACACATATGTCTCTACATCTGCTCTCTCTACCTTATATAACCACTAGGATTCAATCACTGGAGCTCCACTCTAATGGCTTTATCTAATCTGAGTCACTCCCCAAAAACCCTACCTCTAAAACACCACAATCACATTAAGTTTCTTCCTTCTTAATCCCTACCTCACACTAGGAATTACAACTCGAACAAGAAGCCTTGAGGAAAACTCAGATCTCTCCCAAATTTCAGCAAATACATACACAAATTGGTCTAACGCATGTGTCAGTCTCAGGTTAAGTGCTAGAAAAGATACAGTAAAATGCTATGAAATCATAGGTGACAAGATTATAATTCTAAGTGGAGAAATCTGGGTTGAATATATGGAAGCAATGTGTTTTGGAATCATCGGATTGTGGTGGATTGGAGTTTGTTAGCATAGGAGGTTTGAGAGGAAAAGATGTGTTTAGAATTTAGAGTAGGGCCAGTGCAGTGGTACAAGATACACCTTTGCGCTTGATTCCAGCATCCCATATAGGCACCAGTTCATGTCCTGTCTGCTCCACTTCTGATCCACCTCTCCGTTTACTCTGGGAAAGCAGTGCACGATGGTCCAGACCCTTGTGGAACCTTGTGCAACCATGTGGAAGACCGGGAAGAAGCTCCTGGCTCCTGGCTTTGCATCAGCTCAGCTTTGGCCATTGTACCCACTTGAGGTGTAAAGCGGCAGATACAAGACTTTCTCTATCTCTCCTTCTCTCTCTGTAAATTTGCCTTTCAAACAAAGGTTAATAAACCTTAGAAAAAGAATTTAGTGTAGAAATATTGCATGGGGATAAAAAGAAGAAAAAAACTGACTTGAGCTCAGACTATGATTTGGAATTGACTTGCTGTATAACAAGGAGTCCCTGCCCCCAAATTCTTGAGTTACGCTTCAATGAAGAATCATCATTGTGTATGAAGTGCAAAAAGGATAATAAGGATTTGAAGAGACCAGTTAGAATGAAGGATAGTGCTATAAACCTGATATGAATGGGTTAGAAATCTCAGAAATCTTTGTGGTGTCATGTATTGCATTATTAGGAAGGATAATATTTGACAATGTATCAACTTTAAGAAGGAGAAAGTGATAGCTGAGATTTGGCACCCAAGAAACAGAGTCAGAGTATATCATTAATAGGAATTTCCTGCTATTTTGTCCCTTAGAAACCTTAGTTTACGTGACTCTCCTAAGAATGTTAGCTATTGCTATTCCTATTCTGATCATGACCTATTATTCTAGTAGCCAAAAAGATGAATCAATGGGAATACTAGTTTCTTTGCCACTTAATAT
Organism: Ochotona curzoniae; assembly: GCF_017591425.1. Lineage (NCBI taxonomy): Eukaryota > Metazoa > Chordata > Mammalia > Lagomorpha > Ochotonidae > Ochotona > Ochotona curzoniae. The sequence continues at coordinate 30,864,256 of NW_024467087.1, read as the reverse complement.
AAAGATTAAACCATTTTAGTCATAATTACAAATTCATGGAACACTTTCTGATACATTTGTTTGTATTCTTTAGAAAGTTTCATGGGTGTCTCTGTGGTATGTGATATATATTGCTAGTCCCAACCCTTGAAAGCAAATGGCAATCTAAGTTCACTGCCTGTTGTACAGGAAAAGTGTGCCAAGTTGTCGTCTCCAGTCGTATTTCAGAGGGGTCCTTTATACTCTGTTAGTGATCTGGTAGACTCAGCTATATTCACTCTGTTGCTGCTTGACTTAATTTTATGGATTTCAGCAAGTGCCTGGGTATGTGTCCAGTGTTCTGCATGGGTTATAACTCTCCAGATATGGCTTAATGGCTAATAAATATAATTTGAACCTAAAGTGACAGAGATTGAGGTTTTTCTCATCTTTTCTAGTTTATCAGATGTTCTTACCACAATCTCACCATTACTAAGTAACTACCTTCCATTTGGATACATTGACAGCAAGTAGCGTACACCAGGCCAAAATCCAAAGGTAGTGGTGGCATTGACTAGAACAAACAGCATTGTAGGCCAGAATAGCCAATTAAAATGCTAGAGCAATGCATCTGTAATTTCGGTGAGGTGGGGGAAGTTCAGTTTTATGCCGTTACTTCATTGTATGTTGTGAGAAAGCGCTTTTGCAAAAGCAGTTCTCACTGTGTATTTTTCCCCTTTGCTTGTTGGTGAACTAGACTTCCGGATGAGGAAAGTTTCCAACGAAGATGGATTGCTGTTTCTCATGCACTTACTCTGTGGATTGTTTCCTCTGCCTTTTCCTTTACCAGATGTGCAGTATGCGAAGCTCCAGCTGTGGTGATCGCAGTTCACAGTCAGACCATCCAGATTCCCCGCTGTCCTCAAGGATGGGATTCTCTGTGGATTGGTTATTCCTTCATGATGGTATGAAACACTCTTCCTCGCCTGGTCCTCCTAGCTGACTGACTACGATATGCACATTTGTTCCCAATGTGATTTCCCTGTAATTTGCGTAGTGAGTTACTTGAAATTCAGGCAACTTCTGTTCAAGCACGCGTTCCTTCTCACACGCTTTCTGGAACACTTTCACATAATAACTTAGTGCATTTGTTCACTCCGCTTGATGTGGATAGTAGTCTATTACCACTGGGCCTTGTCCCTTTCACTGGTTATGGAGTTTTTAGTAAGCTCAGCATATCTGTTTGGGTAATCACTAAGTTCTTATGACACATGAGTATTGCAGCACACTTTCCTTTGTCTTTTGCAGCATACAAGTGCCGGGGCAGAGGGCTCAGGTCAAGCTCTGGCCTCCCCTGGTTCCTGTTTGGAAGAGTTTCGTTCAGCTCCCTTCATTGAATGTCATGGGCGGGGTACCTGTAACTACTATGCCAACTCCTACAGTTTTTGGTTGGCAACCGTAGACATGTCAGAAATGTTCAGGTAAGCTGCTGGTAACTTTAGTTCAGTTTGATAGTCTCCTTCACAGATGGTGGAGAAAAGGTGGCGGGGGGCGGGGGGAGGGCGGGGAGGGGCGGGGAAGGTGCAGTTCTTGGATGCACCTTGGATGTTAGGAATTCATGGTCTGTATCCTTCAATAATTGTTTTCATTTACATGACTCAGGTCAGAAAATCAGATTTGACTAACATAGGGTAAATATGTGTGAGATGCCTTGGTACTAACCCTTCATTGACAAAACAGATACAAAAACACCTGATGCGATCTGCACAGTAACTAAACAGCTGCTATTCTAGACTTTCGGCTACCTAGGAACTGAAGCTTCGATCTGTTATTTTCTCCTTCAGTTCCTTTATCTCCTCTCCCAGAATATTTTAAAAAGCTCTCATCTCTATGTTGGGATGAGTAACACCACATATAAAATAGGCACCCCATGATATTTCATTGTATTGAAATTTTTTTGTTTGAATTTTTTTTGTTGCTTCTCTTAAGTTATCATTACTGGATATTGTTATGATCCTAACCATGCATTTCTCATTAGCTTCATGGATTTCTTTCACTCTGTGAGTATTAAGGAGTTTCAGAGAAAAAGGGAGGCATAGGATACAATGATCATAGTAGTGGATAGGATAATTACAAAATCTCTATGACTAATTATGGCCACACCAGTCACTGCATTACAGTACAATGCTCAAAAGTAAGCTATTACACCTACCTTGCACAAAGAAATTGCCTATGAATTTGAATCAATAATGAAATTAAAATACTAGAAATGTGAATCTCATTGTCTTCTTTTTCATTTCCCAGTAAACCTCAGTCAGAAACACTGAAAGCAGGAGACTTGAGGACGCGTATTAGCCGATGTCAAGTGTGCATGAAGAGAACATAACACAAGAATTCTTTGTGTGTTTTTACCTGTGATATACATATATATATTTCTCAAAATGCAAAGTCTCACTCTCTCCAACTCTACCACTGCTGCCACGAATGGTGCTACTATATATGACCAAGAGAGCATGCTAACCAGTAACCATGAAGATTCAGCCGTACCTCAGCAACGTGCCAGAGCAAGTTCTGTGTTATTTTTCTGTGAAAGAAATACAAAAACTAAGTAGCCTTTTGGGTCCAGGAGGACTTTTTTCCAAGGATTGCAGAATGAAGAATACGCATTTTGCCCAGTTATTAAAATGGCTCATTAAAAGGTCAATTAAAAGACGAATCGCACAGAGTAAAATAAATGACTACTGTTTGGGGGAACAATTTTTTTTCATGGTGCTACTAATCCTACTGTATCCAAGGTTTTTCATATAAAAGTGTTAAGCATATTTTGCTCTGTAAGTAAAGAATGTGTATATTGTGTAAACAGTATTTTAGCTTGAATTGTTGAATCATTTACATGTGACCTGGCATGATTCTCTATTTACAGAAAAATGTAAGAAAGCCTAGAATACAGTTGGAAAGATTTTATATCCTTGTTTATCAGAGTGAGAGAATTTATACTCTTACACAAGTTACTACTGAGAGTAAATTTAAGTTTTATCCCCAAAGTTCCTACTTGACTTTTGAAAAATATATATACCATTTTTAGTCACTTTAATTGTAATTCTAAATGTTTATTTTACATACCAAATTCTAAATACTAATAGGGTAATTTATTTTTGGTTGTATTCTGCAAGACACTCCTAAGAACAGATGCACCCCAGTTTTAATATTTCTTGTATCGTGTTCTTGCCCACCCTGGCTGGACAAAATTCTCCCCAACAATTTTGAGAAACAAAAGTACACACAAAAGTTATAATAATAATAATTCTTTTGGCTGGTGCTTCTTATGTAAAAATTATTCTCCTGTGGTCTCTGCTTGTATGAGAACTGGGAAGACAACACTTAGTTCATCTTGTCTATTCCATTACAAAATGTCAGCTGATGTTTCTGGTTTTTATTTTTTTCTTCTTCTTTTTATTTTAAACGTTTCATTATCAATAGCTATAACATACCTTACTTCCTTAGCAGTTGTCTTCTCACTTAATGTTTTTTTAACCCACTAATATAAAAAATTTAATTAAAGATATATGTCCTAATGATGGTTTGCTGTGTATCTCTTCAGTTTATGTGTAAGAAACTTGTTCATACACATGCACATATGAACAGGTTTTCCTTTTATGGGGAATTGATTCAGCAGACTTTCATCACTTTGATAGATGACAGAAAAATATAGCAATATAAACCATTTTCTAAGGAAGAAAACAATCTATTAGCGTTTTGAGATAATTCCTTGACAACATTTTAACTGATGACTGAGGAAGTAGAATTAGTTTGTGTTTGGGGAAGAATCTGTAAGAATGTTTAAAGCAGATTAGTGTGGTGGTATTCTTAATTATTGAGATGGACAGAAGATTGTGTAGAACTCCTTGAGAGATGTGCTAAAACCCTCTGGTACAGCTAAAATGTCAGACAATGAAAATAATTTTGAGAGTTTCTGGTCCTAATATGAACCCATGTAAAATCTAAAGTTTGCAGTCCATAGTGGTAGACTTCAGGATCTAAACACTAGTAGAAGTAATCAATTTGTTTATTTTCTCTATCCAATTACAAATGATAGCTCTATTTTTCCATGTGGTTTCACACATGAAAACACCAATGCATGATTTTAACCGAAGACACCACATTGCATCTCCCAGGTTTCTATACATGGTTTCTCCCAGGTTTTCTGTTCATATATTCAAAAGGTTGCTGCTTGCATTGCATTGTAAATACCAGTTCTAAAGATTTTGCGATTTATAGTTTCCCCTATCTTGTATAGCTGAATGTAAACTTCAACTAAAAAATAACTCTGTTTTATTACATTTTAAATTATTGTATGAACATTGTATTGCACATTTTAAATTGTTGCATGAACAAAGCCCTGCCTTGTTGTGTACTCCAGACAAATACAATTAGGTATACATGTGTAATCCATTCCAGGATCTTACTGTTAGTGGACCTCCCTACCCAAATATTGTTCTGATCTAGCTACTGCTATGGTTATCTTCAATGAGTTTTGCAGTCATACCCTAATTGTTGTTTTTCCCATGTGAGCAAGCAATGAATGAGCTGTTCTATTTAATCAGATGCTTTAATTGCCAAATAGTCAAGTGTAACAATGCGGTTCTAAAAGTCAGTGAATCTTTCACGATTCAGATCAAAAAGGACCAAATCCCAATGTTACAAAACTATGTTGAAGAATTGGTTCATAGGTATCTCCTGCTTCTAGAAGAAATAGAAGAAGTGATAGGTAGGTAGGTCAGTAAATAATGGATAGGTGGATAGATAGATACATAGATATGTTGTGTAACAAACTATATACTTCCGCTACTTTTTTGGGGGGGCTTGGTCTTCCCTCTAATGCCACCTTAGTCTTACCCCTTATACCTCCCAAAAGAGGTTTTATTGGACACCATGTGATTTTGCTGTGTTTTTTCCCATCTGGAAAAACTTGGAGAACACATTATTAAATATACACATATATTTAATGCCAGGTGGTTTCTCTGCCTCAATTAACATGGTTAATTGAAAACTCAGGTCCTGCCAAACCATCTAAAGCTTATGCAGAAGTTAATCACAAGAGGGCACTAGTGCTTCTAAAAAGGAGCTCATTGACAATAGTGGTTGGTCACTCAAAAGTCCTGCCTTTGTTTTCAGTGACATTTACTGTTCCTGGCATGTAAAAATCAATAGCAACTCGTTCTAAAAGTTGGGCCAGTTTTCCGTTGTCTGTATCCCTAGTGAAGGAACAGCTTTGCTGTCAAAGATTATCTTTTTAAGAGCCTGATTAGCACTTGGCTCCATTAGCACCCCTCATACCTCTCAACACAGAAGCAAAGAGAAAACACTTTTGCTTGGTGAGGACTTCAATTGGCTTCTTTGGCAGAAACGCTAAGTTCTCATACTGAACTATACAAACACCTTCAGCATGAGGCAGTTCCAAGTTAAATGGAAGAATATTTTGAAATCACACAATTTAAATTTTATAATAATGTTTGTTGGAGTATATTCAAGATGGTTGGAGGGTTTTTATTGTGAAAAGGCTTATAAGTTGGGACATTAAAAGAATTTAGGATCCAGTGGCTAAAGTCCTCGGCTTGAATGCCCCGGGATCCCATATGGGTGCCAGTTCTAATCCCGGCAGCTCCACTTCCCATCCAGCTCCCTGCTTGTGGCCTGGGAAAGCAGTCGAAGATGGCCCAATGCTTTGGGACCCTGCACCCATGTGGGAGACCCGGAAGAGGTTCCTGGATCCTGGCTTTGGATTGGCATAGCACCGGCCATTGCAGCCACTTGGAAAGTGAATCATCAGATGGAAGATCTTCCTCTCTGTCTCTCCTCCTCTCTGTATGTCTGACTTTGTAATAGAAAATAAATAAATCTTTTTTTAAAAAAAGGAATTTAATCCAGAAGGTCTAACTATTTAGTTCATTGGATGCTTAACAGCTGTAAGGCACCGTGCAAGATAGCAATCCAAAATTAAGTCAAACAGAAAGACCTGAAGTTGCATTATATAAAGGTATACTCTGGAGAAGAAGTAGGCTATCCTATCATTGGCTACCAAATATTACTAACTCTAAGCCAAAGAACAGATCATGGGACTTTTTGCTTGGAGTAGCTGTCTGGATGCTGGGTAAAGCAACTCAATAACCGCTTTCGCAATGTATCAACATTCATATTATATATTTTATATATTATATTATACTATTATTATATGATACATTTAAATTATCTTAATTATTTCTCTTTGAGTGGACATTATTAGGTGGCAAATTGTTGACATCCTAACAGTTTTGTGCCAGATATCTTTGTTTTCCTTCCAGATTCGTGCTGCATCCTTCACTCTGCTTTCTGCCCGAAAAGTTCCTGAGCGCTCTGCCTTCTGGTTCAGTTAATTCACGTAATGCCCCAGCAAGATAGCACAGAGAAGGATAGGAGTGAAAATAGGGTGTTTACTTTCATGACTTCCTCTCTGTAAGTTTGCTCCAGATTGACTTGCATCCATCAATATTATATCCCTATTCTTAAATCCCTATTCCCTATTCCAATAATATATCCCTATTCTTTTCAAGATAATCTATTCTTAATTGTCTCCCCTTCAAGTTCTAGCAACCTATTTCTTCTCATTCATTTGGGTCTAGTTATACTGACAAGTTTTGTGTTGCTGTGCTGCTAGACCTGGATTCCCAAACTTCCTTTTGTGGTTCCCTTACAAAAACTTGTATCTTTTTAATTAAGCTGTCTTCAGATTCTTCCAAATTAAGTGTGCTGTCTGTTTGCTGTTTACGCACTGATGAGTATACAATTGCTTTTCGTTTCTGAAATCTAAGGGAAGTGCTTTAATCTATATATGACAAATTAGAGTGAATTGACAAAATTGATATACATAATTAAGCACCTTCCACTTGCAATTTAGGACTAGACCAGCAAACATATGACTAAGAATCACTTTAAGACCTACTTTGAAAAGCTGTATTGGAGGTTGGCTTCCAAAGTTCTTAGGATGAAATAAGGCAAATAATAATAATAATAATTCGGCTCCTAAATTACTTCTATTTTTCCAAATACTGTTCTATTTCTCCACTGAACACATTTTGACTTTTCTCAAGGTGATCATTGGCTTGCTCCATCCTACTCTAGAGGAAGAATTGCACTTGTCACATTAGCATACTAGATTCTAACTACAGATAACATACGAGAAAGCTCCAGAAAGAAAATTCCCGGTAATAGTATCTTCCATTAGAGGGATCTGCCAACCCAGGTGCGCATGCCTGCAGTCACTGAGAAACCTCAACATTTTTACTAGCTGGGAAACAGAAAATTTAGTAGTGGTTTTCTAGCTTCAAGAACGTCCATGAAAGGCAAGTCTGCAATATTTCAGATCTGCCCAACAAAGGGGACCAAGGTGAATGCTTGCTCTAGGGAGGGTTTCCCTCTCTAAGTTATAAACCCCAAAGCAGCCTAAGACTACACGCTAATTTCAGTCAGGACCACCTGGCATCTACCGAGATGTGAACATACTTTCCTCTCACATAAAATAATTTTCTACTTTATTTCCTCAAGGCTAGTAAAATACCTGCTGTTCTTTATATCATTAGCTTCCATGGTAAACCTACATTTCAGATCTTTGTGTTTCCCTGATATAATAATTTGATCCTTAAGTCTCTAAGGAGAACTACCTCTAATACCTCAGTACCTACAAGAGTAGCATCTTGTACAGCTGTCATTAAAATGTCAATCTTGACATTCTTTATCTTAGCCTCAACGTATTCAACATATTCACAAAAAGATTGGCTTCAATTTACAATTGTGGAAGCTGAGCTTTGAAATGGTTAACTAACTTTCTCAAGGCCACAGAATAAGTCCCTGGGTTCATTTCACTCAATACCTAACCATAGTCATATAAACATGTAGATTTCTATGCCAGCAAAAAGAAAGATACAAAATAGTGCATGGTCAAGATTTATACCCCCGCATGGGTCTCTGTCTCATGAGAAATGATAGATGCACCTTTTGGAAATCTTGATTCCCAGTTAAGAGTGAATGATTTTCCTAACACCGTTGCAGTACCTGAGACCCTTGAAAATAGAAGACTTACTTATAGTGAATCCACCACTCTTCAGAATATTCGTTTAAAAATATTTATTCATATTTTTATTGGAAAGGCAGCTCATATTTACAGAGAGGCAGAGGCAGAAAGATCTTCCATCCACTAGTTCACTTCTCAAGTGGTCGCAATGGCCAGAGCTGAGCCAATCGGAAGTCAGGTGCCAAAAGTTTCTTCCAGGTCTCCCACTATGGTGTAGAGTCCCAAGGCTTTGAGCCATCCTGTACTGCTTTCCCAGGCCACAAGCAGGGAGCTGGATGGGAAGTGGAGCAGCCAGGCATGAACCAGAGCCAATATAGGATCCCAACACTTGCAGTGTGAAGATTTAGCAATTGAGCTGCCATGCTGGGCCCCAAAATATTCTTGTCTGCCTAATCAAAGCCTCTGCAGGTAAAGAAAGCCCTATGGGTCTGACCTAGTGCCAACCTCATGTGATCTTCTTTAGGGCTCTTGAATCCAAATTTGTTTCTGGAGTTGAATGCTTTCTGGCCTGCAGACTCTGTAGCACGACTAGTAGGATCAGGTACATAAGTACGAGACCATCAAGATAAATAAATATATATCATCAGTTGCATACAATGCAGAAAGTACTCAGAGAAGGGAAATTTTTCTTTAGTTTCAACAGAAAAGTTTGTTATGTTTTGTTAGACTCACTATACCAAAATGCACAAAGAGGCAAGTTGAGTTTGCTATCTATAACCTCCATTGGTCATATTTCACACACAGTAGTTTTCCTTATTTGGCTCCCTCCAGTAGAAATTTAGGCTGGGAATCAAATGAAGAAACATCAAGCCAAGTGGGCCAAGCAGTATGTAGCTGTTTATCTGATTAGAGAAGCAGGAAAGGTTAAAGGAAAGTTGGCAAATATCTAGGCTTAAACAGTGTCCAGCTTAGCTCAAAGTAATCAAAAAATAAAATGTGGGCCTTTGGAGTTACTGAGTTTAAGTATGTCTTCAGCTCGAAGTGGAGTTTCAGATGTGACAGTGGTTGCCTACCTTAAAGACTATAGCAACACGGCCAAATTCCCCTAAGGTGTGTAAATTGATAACAGCCTTAAGCTATCTTCACAGACACATCTCTCTGTTCCAAAAAGCCTGCCTTTTCTTCTATTCTCCCTGAGCATGCTTGAGAATGTGCTGAGCCTTTGCTTCTTGCAATTGTGTTGTTACTTTTATGTTGAAAGTCTGCTACTAAGTGCATAGATACTTTTGGTTCTTCGCTCCTCCTGATGAAATGATCCCTTTGTCATTATGATATTGGAAACAGGGTAAAGGAAATGCTAATTCTTTTCTCAGCAGTTTACACCGACAGAAATACAGCCATCTAGGTTTATTTGGGTTAGTGGTAACATGATGTATTTCCCCCATTATTTCACTTCTAGCACTTTGGGTTGTATTAGAAGCACGTTTCTTTGAGGGTGCATATAAGAGGGATCAATGTTTTACCCAACCTGACAGTCTTTGTTTTTTAACAGACTGTGTTTAATGTGGTTGTGCTCAGGGTTAAGTTTAAATCTGTCATCTTGTCGTTGGTCTTGTATTTGTTTTATTTGTACTTTGCTCACTTTTGCTGCTTTGTTTTGGATAAATTGAAAATTGTTTTCTATTTCCATTTTATGTCATCTGTGGCATAATAATAATATTTCCATTGGTAGCTTGGTGACTACTTTAAAGTACAGAAACCCATTTTGAACTTATCACAGTCTGTATTTGAGTTACATAATATCAATTTATATAAAAGGAGTCTTCAGAATGTTCATGCAAATGCATATTCTGAAAAATCTCTACATTGACTCCAACTTTTTTGCTTTGAAGTCAATTTTTCATTTAGTTGAATTTTTCACAGGCTTTTTGAAGTACCCTCATATGTTCCATGTATGTTGTAACTGTATATCTCCCAATCTGGGCAGGAATTGAGTCAAACAGTTAAAATGTTTGTGTCCTGGGACCAGTACCATGGTATAACAGGTTGGACATCTGCCTGTGGCACTGGCATCCCATATGGATACCAGTTTGTCTTAGGTGCTCCGCTTTTAATCTAGCTCCCTGCTTGTAACCTAAGAAAACAGTGGAGGATAGACTGCGATTTTGGGTCCCTACACCAATGTTTGAGGCAAAGAGGAGGCTCCCGGTTTCTGGATGTGCAAAGGCTCTGCTCCAGCTCTTGTGGCCATTTGGGGAGTAAAGCAGAGGATTTAACAAGTAGTCTCTCTCTCTCTCTCTCTCTCTCTCTCTCTCTCTCTTTCTCTCTCTCTCTCTGTCATTCTGCCTTTCAAAGACAGATGATAGATAGATAGATAGATAGATAGATAGATAGATAGATAGGGATGAAATGTTTGTATCCCATATTGGAACAGCTGTGTATGATATCCAGTTCTGGCTCTTGATTCCAGCTTTCTGCTAATGCAGACCCAGGTTGATAGTGGTGATGGCCCAGGCAATCGGCTTCGTGCCACATGTATTGGAGACCTGGATTGGGTTCCTGAGTTCCATCTTTGGTCCCAGTCCAATCCAATCTCTGTCATCACTGGCATTTGAGGAATAAACTGGAAGATTAAAAACTCTGATGTGTGTTTGTGTGGTCTGTGTATATGTCTGCCTCTCAAATAATATATATATATTCGGCCTTCTTTACCATTGTATTATTATTTTCCCAGACTGTATTTGTAATATGTTAAAACCCATACTAATGTACCCTCTTGGGCCCAGTACAATGGCTCAGTGGCTAAATCCTTGCCTTGCACGCACCAGGACTGCTCCACTTCCCATCCAGCTTCCTGTTTGTGGCCTGGGGAAGCAGTGAAGGACAGCCCAAAGCCTTGGGACCCTGCACCTGCGTGGGAGACCCAGAAAAAGTTCCTGGTTTCTGACTTCAGATCAGCTCAGCTGTGGTCATTGTGGCCACTTAGGGAGTAAACCATCAGATGGAAGATGTTCCTCTGTGTCTCTCCTCTGTGTAAATCTACCTTTGCAATAAAAATAAATAAATCTTAAAAAATACCTTTTCTAAAGGGCACAATAGAATAGTTTCTACTATATTCATGGAATTGTTGAACCATCATCACTCTCCAGGACATTTTTATCATTCAAAATTAAACCCATACCCATTGTTTTTACAGCACTCCCTGTTTTCTTTATCCCTTCCTCCCTCTTGCACTGGACAAGCACCGATGAACTTGCTGGTTCTGCAGATTACTTGTTCTGAATACTTAACATAAACAAGATTATATAATATTGTGCTTTTTGTACATTGCTTCTTTTTACATTTTTTGTTCAAGGCTCATCCATGCTCTCACATCTGTCAGTACTTAGTTCTTTTATTTTCATGTTTTTAAAGATGTGTTTATTTACCTAAATGGCAGAGAGTTATAGCTCTTCCGTCCACTGATTGACTCCCCAAATGATGGCAACAGCAGGGCTTGTGGCCAGGCTGAAGCCAAAAGCCTAGAACTCCACGCCAGGCTCCCAAGTGAGTGGCAAAAGTACAAGTACTTGGAGCATCTTCTCCTATTTTCCCCAGTGCATTAGCAGCAAGTTTGATGTAATGTGGACCCTTTTATTTAAAAAAAAATGAGGTTAAATTCAACATTCTAAATTGAACATGTTAAGTAGCATTTAGTAATTCGCAATAGTATACCACTTTTTTCTCTTTAAAATGATTTTACCCAGTGGGTGTATAGTTCTATTGCATTGTGATTTTGATTTGTATTTGCAAAATAGCTGGTGATGTTATTTATCATTTGTGTATATTCTTTAGAGAAATGCCTATTGAGATTCTTTGCCCATTGTTAATCAGGTTACTTATCTATTTTTTATTTGTATTTAATACAGATTTATTAATCTGTATTTAATCAGTGTTTAATTTATTTAATCTGTATTTGATACAGATATCATTACCTTGTAAGGTTGTGTTTTCTCTCATTCACAGGGTTACCTTTCTGCTTTGTTGATAGTGTACTTGAAAGCACAGTAGCTTTTAATTAGGGTGAAATTCTACTTGCCTGTTTGGTTTTTTTTCCTTTGTTGCTTCTATTATTGGTGTTATATTTAACAAGCCACCACCTAAATTCAAAGGTGAAAATATTTAGCCCTATGTTTTCTTGCAAGAATTGTGTAAGTTTAGGTTTTAGATTTAAGCCATTGATTTTATTTTGAGCCAATTTTGTTCGTAAAGTGAGGTAAGGGTCCAAATTTATTCTTTTAGCTAGTTGTCCAAACATTACTTGTTGAAAATGCTGTTCTGGGGCCTAGCACAATGGCGTAGTGGTTAAGGTCCTCGCCTAGCATGCGCTGGGATCCCATATGGGCACCGGTTTCTAATCCTGGTTGCCCTGCTTCCCATCCAGCTCTCTGCTTGTGGCCTGAAAAAGCAGTTGAGGACGGCCCAAAGCCTGGGAACCCTGTACCCGCGTGGGAGTCCCGGAAGAGCTCCTGGCTCCTGGAATCATATTGGCTCAGCTCCAGCTGTTGTGGTCACTTGGGGAGTGAATCACTGGACAGAAGATCTTCCTCTCTGTTTCTCCTCCTCCTCCATGTATATCTATCTGCCTTTCCAATAAAAATAAATAAATCTTTAAAAAAAAGAAAAAAAGAAAGAAGATGCTGTTCTTTTCTTCACTCTATACTCTCGGTACCCTTTGTTATACACAAATTGGCCACAGATGTATGGGTTTATTTTTCAATTCTCAGTTCTGTTGCCTTAATCTTTGTCTTTTTGTCTCCCAAACTGTATTGGTAACCACAAGTTTATAGCAAGTTCCTAAGTAGTCAAGTATAAGTCTTCCAACTTTGTACTTTTTCAATATTGTTTTGGCTATTAAAGCTCCCTTGAAATTCCAAATTAGTTTTAGGACAAACTTGTTAATTACTGCAACAAAGAGAAAGAGAGAGAGAGAGAGAGAGAGAAACTACTTGATACTTTGTCAAATTACCTTGAAACTGCATGTCACTTTGGAGAGTATTTTTAAAATATTTAAACATTTAATTCATGAAAATGATGTTTTTCTATTTATATAATCCTTCTTCATTTCTTTCAATGATATTTGTAGCTCTTCGCAAATGTTTGACATTTCTTTGTTTGGCTTCATACTATTTTTTTTTTAATTTTTGCTATTATGATAAATGGAATTGCTGTCCTAAATACCATTTCAGATTGTTCATTGCTAGTGTATAGAGTTGTTTAATTTTTGTATTTTTGGTATATTTGTTTATATCCTACAATATTTTCAAATGTGTTTGCAAATTGCGATAGTTTTCTAGTGCATTTCTTTAGATTTTTTAAACATATAAGATCATGTTTTTGTACATAGAGATAATTTTATGTGTTTCTTTCCCATTCCTTATATTGTAATTAGTTAGGTTAGAACTTCAAATATAATATGAAATAGAAGCCATGAGAACGAACATTTTTTTCTTCATCAAGGAAAGTTTGCCTTTCTTTATGAACTATGATGTTACCTGTGGATTTTTCCTATTTTTAATTATTAATATTACTATGATTTTCCATGGTACAATTTTGTATGTCTGGGGAATCCCCTTCTCCCTCCCTTTCTTCCATTCCCTATTCCACCACCACCACTTTTTCCCCTTGTAATTATAGTAGTATAGTCCTTTAGCAACAGTCACAAGTACAACATTCTGTGATTTAAGTAGGTATAGACAATGGTACAAAATCTAGTATCCTATTGTCAGGATATATTTAGCAGTTCTGTTGGGAGACCTCTTTTTATCTGGGAGTAGAGATGCATACTGCAATGTATCTCCTTTGGCCAGTTTTATCTTTATGTTGTATTATCCTCAGGACTGTAGATCAACTTTGCTGGTCCTCTTCAGTGTCCGGTTCTCCATTTGTGATACTTGTACCACTCCCTCTAGTCTCAGGCTCCTGTACTGGTGCTCTGTCCCTGCTATGGCCTCTACAGCCACTGCCACCCAGGGTTCCTCTCTTTACCTGCTGTGACCCTGTGTCATGACCGTACCATGCTCTGCTCAGCCTTTCCCCTACTCACAGTCCGGTAGCATCCAGGATTAGAGAGACAGCAGCTATGTCTTTAAAGAGCTGACAATGATGTTGGCACTCTGGACTCACGTAATATGCAACATGAATTTTTCGATTTGTTTTGTTTTTAAAGTTTTATATATTTTTATTGGAAAGACAGATTTTTTTTAAAGATTTATTTTTTTGTAAAGATTTATTTTTATTATGTTTTATTGGAAAGGTGGATATACAGAGAGGAGAGACAGAGAGGAAGATTTTCCGTCCCATGTTTCACTCCCCAAGTGAGCGCAATGGCCGATACTATACCGATCCGAAGCCAGGAGCCTCTTCTGGGTCTCCCACACGGGTGCAGGCTCCCAAAGCTTTGGGCCGTCCTCGACTGCTTTCCCGGGCCACAGGCAGGGAGCTGGAAGGGAAGCGGGGCTGCCGGGATTAGAACTGGTGCCCATATGGGATCCCGGGCGTGCTAGGCGAGGACCTTAACCACTTGCGCCACCGCGCCGGGCCCAGTTTAAATTGTTTTTTAAAAATATGCATCTATTTTTTCACTCATGTATTCATTAAAATGAGGAGGAGATAGAGAAAGAGTTCCCATCCTCTTGTTCATTCCCTAAATGCACTACATAGCATATATTTTGCCAAGCTATGGCTAAATATAATGACCTCGATGCCATTGGCCTAGGTAGGTGTCAGGGACTCATCATCATTGCTTCTCAGAATCTGTGTTAGCAGGGACCTGGAATAAAGATCAGCTCAAATTCTCTGATACTGGTATCTTAACTACTGATACTCATAAACTCAAATACTGATCAACTCACATTCTCTGATACCAGTGTCTTAACTACTAGGCCAAACTCATGCTTCAGTGAAATATATTTGCATTGACAGAGTGAATTTTTCTTTAGTAACTATGATTAACTATATGTAATATAATTTATTGAATAAAATATAATGGCCACTTTCTCATGATGTATAGCTTTCTTAATATGATGGTTACTAATGTTTTGTTAATAAATTTTGCATCTTCATTCAAAAGAGATAGGGTTCTGTGATTTGCTTTTTAGTGTTCGTACATGGCTTCTCTATCAGCATATTGCTGGCTCATAGAGCTAGTTGAGAACTATGTCATCATTTTGGGGAGTCTTTGAGGGTGATTGATATTAATACATTTTTCTATAATTCATTTATTTGGAAAGTCAGTCAGACAGACAGACAGACAGACACACACACACACACACACACACACACACACACACACTTTCCATCTGCTGGTTTACTTCCCAGATGGCTACAAGTCAGTGCTTAACCAGGCTGAAGCCCAGAGCCAGAAGTCTCCCATGTGAGTGGAAGGGGCTCAAGTACATGAAACATCTTCTACTGCTTTTCCCTAGCCACCAGCAGAGAGTTGGAATGGAAATGAGGCAGCCAGGACATCAACTAGTGCCCATATGGGATGCCAGTATCACAGGTGGCAACGCTGGTCTCCAGTATTAATTGTTTGATGGAATACACAAGTGACACTCTCTGAGCATGGAGTTTTTGTATCTTAATTAAGTGAATTTTCTAATATTTTCAATTAAAGATTTCATGTTTTTAACAATAAGGGATATTGGGCCTGTGTTTCTTTTGTTATGTTTTGTTTGGTTTTAGTATCAAAATTTTAGTATTTATGACGATTTGGCCTCAGAATAAATGGAATATTTTACCTTCTTTTTTCCATTTTGGGGGAAAAGTTTTGTGAATAATTTATATAAATTATTTTCTAAATATTTTGTGGAATTTACTGGTAAAATTTATGTGTCCTTAAATTTTATTTGTGAAAAACATTTTAACTAATTCAGCCTTTGCACTTTATACCTACACAGTATTTCCCTTTTTTCCTGACAGATTTTTTTTCTCCAGGTCCCTTTCAAAACTTAACATTCCATCTAGTGCTTCTAATTCATTTTCACATAATCTTCCCTATTATTCTCTTAATTTACTTGAAAAGAGATTATACAGAGAGGAAGAGACAAAGAAAGATTTTCCATCTGATGGTTTACTCTCCAAATGTTCACAACAGTTAGGTATAGCTTGGGATATAGCTGACACTTCACCTGGGTCTCCCAAGTGGATGGCAAGGACCATCTTCTGCTGCTGTCAAGGTGCATTGTCAGGAGCTGGATTGGAAGTAGAGCAGCTGGAACTTGAACCGGGTCTCACATGACATAACCCACAGCCTACTACTCTTTTAGAGACATTTTATTTCTCAGTAATGTCCCTCCTTCCATTCGTTACTTTCATAATTTAAATGTTTTGTCTTAGTCTGCGTAGCTGACAGTTTTTCTAATTTGTTAACTTTGTTTTCAAGGAATGAGTCAATGATTTTTGTATTATTCTCTTTCTTTTCTACTCTCCATTTCATAGACTCCATTCTAGTACTTTGTTTGCTTTGGTTTAATGTCCATCTTTTTTTTTTTTTTTTTTTTTTTAGTTTCTTGAGGTGGAAGTTTAAGTTATGACTCAAGGTCATACTTTTTTAATATGGATATTTTGCACTTAGATGTACATATGTTATGATTATTACACAATCTTTGTTATTCAATCCTTTTATTCTTATAAAATGTCCTTTTTAAAAAAGATGATTCAATCCCCAAGTGGCTACAATGGCCGGAGCTGAGCCGATCCGAAGCCAGAAGCCAGGAACTTCCTCCGGATCTCCCATGTGGGTGCAGGATCCCAAGGCTTTGAGCCATCCTCCACTGCTTTCTCAGGCCACAGATAGGGAGCTGGATGGGAAGTGGGGCCACCAGCATTAGAACTGGCACCCATCTGGGATCCCAGTATGTTCACGGTGAGAACTTTAGCTACTAGGCCACCGCATTGGACCGCAAAATTTCCTTTTTTTTTTAATCACTAATAGCAGCTTTAGTTCTAAAATCCTTTTCCTATTAATGTGCACCGTTACAGTTTATGCTACATTTTTTCTCATCTCTCTATCTTAAACCCATGTATGCTTTTAAAAAAAATTATTTATTTACAAAACAGAGCAACAAAGAGAGGGAGAGACAAAGACCTTCCTTCCACCCACTGGGCAACTCGACAAATGATCACAGTAACTGTGGCTAGTTCAGGATGAGGCTGGGATCCAGGAACTCCATCCTCATAAATGGGTATGGGGCCATAGCACTTTAGTCATCTTCCACTACTTTCCAAAGTGCCTTAGCAGTGATTGCTTATTTGGTAACATGTTAATTTCTCCTCTACCTTTAAATACTTCTGCTAGACTAACACATTTGGTTGAGAGCACTTTGACCTTCATAGTCCCTATCACAAACGTGTTGATAATATTATGAAGCCAACATTGTACATGATGGGTTACTTCCAGCTTCCTGTTGTCAAGATTCTTTGCCATTAGACTTTGGCAGCTGAATTATCATGTGTCCTGGCAAAATTACCTTTGAGTTATTCCTGGGTACAGCTAATTGAGGCTTTGTTGGTATACAGATTAAAGCATTCATCAAATATGGGTAGGTTTTTTTCTATTGTTAAAAATTCTTTATTCATCTTTTTTTTTTCTGCTGATACTCCCTTTAGATGAACGTTGGTATGCTCAATGGGGCCCACAAGTTCTCTCACACTATATTTATTTTTTCCCAGTCTATAATTTTTCCATTCCTCAGACTATATAATCTCATTTGATCTATATGCACATTTGCTGATTCGTTTTTTCCAGTTGAAATCTAAACCTGAGCCTTACTAGCAAATTTCATTTCAGTATTTTTAAATCCATATTTATACTTTTATGCCTCCGTATTTGTGATATTCCGTTTGATGAAGAATCTTTCTCATGATGTCTTTAATTCTTTAATTCTTTTAATAGGGCTTCCTTTTGTACCTTAATCATATTTTCTTTCAGTTAATTTAAACTCTGTCTAGTCATTCTAAGTTCCAGGCTTCCTTAGAGATTGTCTATTGATTATTTCTCTTCCTCCTAGTATATCAAGTATATACTTTCTTGCTTTTTTTCCTAACCCAAAATGATTTCATTAAAAGCTATGCATTTAAAATATTATAGTATGCCCACCTTGTAAATCACACTTTTATCTTCAACTACCAAGATTTGCCACTGTTTCCATTTATTAATTCTTGTTACATTCTTTAATGATGCTTTTGTGCTAATTTTGTAACGTCTATGTTTTATTTGCCTAATGTGACTACAAAAATTGAGGATCTCTATCTTATATGGCTTAAATGTGTTGTAATATATTTAGCTTTGATTCTAGGTACTAAACATGAACAACAATACCTCTTATTTTCCTGGAGTAAACATAATCTTCCTATCAAAAGCAAAAAATTGAAAAGTAAGATCAGACAGATGGTTTCTAGGATACTTCTGAGAAGTTAAGACAATAATAAATTCTGAACTGGATTATGTTTTGACTAGACTACGTATGTTTGATCCCCCCAAAATGATGTCAAAAACGTAAATGTTGAAAACCTTGTTGTGGGCTACAAATGTGAGAAGACAGAATGAATAGTAAGCTTCACATTGTTTCATAGACATGTAAGAACCTGCTTTCCATTTTTATATTTCTTTGCTCAGTTTGTTGTTGAAACAGTAAATCAGATTTCTGCTAGTGAAATACAAAATCCTATAATGGCTATTCTGAGACTGAAAAGTCCAAGATGGACTTGTTTCTAGTCAATTCTAATTCCAGATATTTGATATCAAGTAAAAATCAATGGTTTCCTGCTCAATTCTCAGGACTTCACTCTAAAGAAGTTTCTTCCGTTTACAGAGCACACACTGACACTACTGACAAATTTCAGTGTAGCATGCAACAGTGGTTCCTAATTGCTGTAGCATTTATCATGCACAAGAGACAGGAGGGAAGTGGTCTCATTTTGTACGGCTCAGTTGCATTTCTTATCTCTGAAGTACACTTAAGCAGCAAACTGGGACTTAAGGTAGCTTCCTGAAAAAGCAGTGTCCATTAACATTCATATCTTAGAGGGAAAATGGATTGGCTTTTCTAAAACAGAATACAGTTCAACTTCATTCTGTGCATTAATTTCGCAGAATTTCTCTTTTGCACATTTTATAAATTAGAGGCCACAAACATTGTCACGTTCACATTTCCTAAATTGTGCCATTTGTTGACCTTGTTTTCGACATCATTTCTTAAAACATCTTGATGCATTTCTAAAATGCCTTTTGGGATCAATTTACATGCAGTAATTTTCCTACAGGTGCTTAACAAGTGTGTACTTAAACATCTTCTACCTGACAAGTCTTCAGAGCAGGATTTAAGGAACTAGTACCCCTATAGGTTCAACAGAGAACATGGAATTACTATGTGTTACGCGACGAGAGTGGGAAAGCCGAAGTCGTGTTTATACGCTCTTGAATACAGATCCTGTTGGTGAGTTCTGCTGATTGATGAAGCAACCACAGACTATGCCTAACTGTCCCAAGAATTCAAGTCCCATTAAGATGTGAACCGAAACAAATATACAAAAGTCACGTGAACTGGCAAGCACATATGTGCGTTTTTGTCTTTGAGCAGTTGTTAGGGATGAATAAAGCACACTTGGGTTATGCTCTGGCAAATACAGATTGTTGTCTAAAAAGGAGATCTAGAGTTCACACATATATGTAAATATATACACATGAGTGTGTGCATGTGTGTGTGAGAAGGACCTTCAAACAGTTCTTGGGAAAATATTTATGATAAATAAATCTTTGCATGGGTTTCCAAAATTTTGCCAACATAAACTCTTTTAATTTCATCTGCCACAAACTTTTGAGAGACCTGAGAACTCTCTGTCGATAGTGCTTTGAAAGTTTATTTTCAGGCCCAGCACAATGGCTCAATCGGCTAATCCTCCCCATTCAAGAGTCGGGATCTTACATGGGCACCAATTTGTGTCCTTGCTGCTCCACCTCTTGTCTATATCCCTGCTTGTGACTTGGGAAAGCAGTAGAGAATGCCCAAAGCCTGGCTTCTGAGCAGCTCAGCTGTGGCCATTGTGGCCAATAGGGAACGGAACCAGTGGATGGAAGATCTTTCTCTGTCTTTCCTTCTCTCTCTGAATCTACCTTTTTGGTAAAAATAAATCTTTAAAAACAGTTTTCATCTAATTCAAATGCAGAGAAAGATAAAGAGACAGAGAGAGGATTTCTGTATACTGCTCCCAAATAACTGTAACAGCCAAACCTTGGCTAGGCTGAAGCCAAGAGTCTGGAATTGTATCGGTGTCTCTCACATGTATAGCAAGGGCCCAAGATCTTGAACTGTGATCTTTTGCCTCCCAGAATTAATTAGCAGGAAATTGGATGCGACACAGAGAAGCTGGGTATTAAACCAACATTCCAATGTGAGATGCACTGATCCGAAGCAGTGGTTCAACCCACTGTGTCACAATACCTGTCCCTGTGTGAATAGTTTTTAAAGATAGCCTGATTATACCTCCTTACTGTGACGCAGTTTTACTTTGCAACTTTTCATGTACATAAGGAAGATCAAACTGTACAACCAGCCAAGTTTTCTTCATTTGGACAACTTGTGTGATTTGGGCATTTCATTCCCAATGTAGGACCACCATTGAAGTCTCTGACTCATCTGTGCCCACAGATGCCTTCCTTTCCTACCACTGATCGTTGGCTAGACACTGGCCCAATTTATGTTCATTGTCCTCCCATGAGGTAAGGATAATTATATAAGAAAAAGAATATATAGATCAGTGTAGGAGGTATCATTATTTGTCTAATGTTTCTTTGTACCTTCGGTTTCTGATATAGCTGATGCATGATTTGCAAAGAAGTTCTTGATTCAGTCTACCTATCCTTCAATATTCCATCAATGCAAGAGTGAGGTTTATTCATCGGAATATTTTCCATGTGCTCACATTTACTTTCTTAGTGGTTACAAACAAGCACATGAAAATGGAGTGTTTAAAGGACAAAAGGGTAAGCAGTATAACAAGGGGACAGAAAAAACTGTGAAGTGTCACCTCAATTTTCTTGATCAACTGTTGCAACAAAAGCATTTACACATTGTGTTTCACAGGAAAGCTCAGGTAAGCCATTTTATAAATCACCATCAGCACCATATTTGAAGAATAACAAGTTGATTCTACTCACTCTACTGAAAACCAAGTATCAAGACCCAGTAACTTTAACTCAAACCCTAAACTATAATCATTGCTTCATTCTGAAACAATAATTTTTCTCAAGACAAGAAAGTATATGAAAGGAGAGTCAATAGGGTCAAGGAAAAAGCAATCTCCACACAATGAATTTACATGAACACATTTATTGCGAGTAGCTCTATGGGAACGCAGGTCAGAGATATATATAGACATATGTATATATAAACACTATACAGAGTTGCAAGGTTGTCTCCCAAGACTGCAAACATGGTGTTTACAAAGAAAAGAAGATCTATGAGTATTTACAAAAGGAAGACAAAACCAGAGCAACTCAAAGCAGATCTGTGAAGCAGAAATAGCAAATGTAAAGACTGTTGAAACTGTGATGTTTTAGCTTTTGCTGACCAAGTGACTACGTCTGATATCAAATTAAAGGTAGGGGTTACAAAAAAATCATTCCATCACTTTTTTTTTCATAACAGCAGCATAAACGTGTAGCTGGAAGTGAAACGTTGGTACACATGTTCTATCAAGATTCATCCAGCACAATACTGAATAAATGGTGTCTGTAAACTAATAAGTAGTGTCAAAAAGACTGCATATGTTATGCTGAACTGTGACTATTTGTACCTGCTACTATGCATATGTACCGTTGTGTGTGAGATTTCCCATTCGTTTATTCAGCGATATTACACCTGTGCTGTAGTATCCTCTGCATCCTGTCTGATGCCAACCCTGAACCTATGATGCAAATAAAGTGTCATTCCATTTTCCCTCAAATCACTTTTCCTTCCCACAATTCTGAATGATTATGACTTATCTTACTTAAATATAAGATGGTGGCAGAAGGCTTGAATAAACGATGCCTAAAGAGCACACTGTTATCACAATGAATAAAAGCCACACTGCAATATTTCATTAAGTTAGGAAAGAGAGGACCTGAAGGAACTGACAAGTTGATGCCCTAAGAGTGGCCAGTAAATGAAGTAACAACTGGTACGTTAGCCACATACTCTCCTTAATACCACTCACAAGGGGAAAAATAAACCCCCCACCCCAATCCCTTTGGTTGGTAGGCAAGGAAAACAATAGGAAACAACTCGGTTCTTCACAAAGATTAGTTTAACCACATGTACTATTAGCCTGCCCAAAGATACAAGTACACTTTCAAAGACATTAAAACCGAGTGGCAATAAACTTCAGATAACTATTACACTACTTCAAAGTTGTACATTAACTGCAAAGCAATTTTTTAAGAGTTACACACAACAGGTACATCAACAATCACATGTTCACAGGTACACGAAGGTGTGCATACACTCAAATATGTGCACACGCAATAGCACTCACACACTTACACTCACTGACACAGTCATACCCATCTAGGAGATGATGAGGTTTGCCAGTGATGGTACAACAAGCCAAGCTGTGTGTACCACCATGTAGCAAATCTCTAAGCAAGCTTCAAGACCTTTGTATCTAGCCTCAGTGGTCTCCACCCGTTGTTGTCATATTCTCAAAGGTCCAGGTTCCTAAAATCGTAATTCAGTTTCCATCAGAGGCAAGCAAAATGGGAGGGGGGAGCTTGCTCTGATTTTTTTTTTTTAAATCGATACATCTTATATCAGCTCATTGTTCAGAAGGAAACAAGGCCTTATAAGAGGTTCCTTTTGGCTTACATTTTAGCCTGAATGTTTATAAATAATTGCACACTGATTTCCTGAATGTAGGAAACTGATCTATTTATAGGAGTCCTGGGCACAGGAGGGAGAGGGTGTGTGAGGGAGAGGGCCTGAGAGAGGGGAGGAATGGAGGGTGAAGGGCAGGAAGCCCAGAGAAGTGGAGAGGAGCTAAGAGGAGAGTTTCGAAAAAGCTTGCTTCTCTCATGAAGAAAATGTTGGTTGTGAAATAAAGTTAAAATACTAGGTTTGGAAATGTTCAATTGAGTTACATGCAGAACATCACAGGACCATAAATGAACAAATAGATAATCTGTCCCTTAGTTCTGCTATGAAACTTTGGAAATGCCCAATCAAGATACTGTTTTAATTAACATTTCATATGGACAGAACGTTGCAGTTCTGTTAATGAGCCAAAACTGAGATATTCTGTCCTTTAGTTCTGTCTTAAAATACTGAAAATGTCCCATTCATGGTATCAGTTCAATTGACACTGAATTCTTTGATCAAGAAATGTTTTGTATATGTACTGCTCAGACAAAAGGATTCTAGATCATACCTACCTTCTGATTAATACACCATTGTCTTTATCTGCTGCTATTTAAAGATGTTGCAAATCCAAGATTAAATTGAAATATTATAATACATCATCGAAACTGGCCACCTTTATATATATTGTAAACGACCTTTTTAAAGAAAGAGTGAACAGATGCTCACTTATACAGAAATTGTTTCCTTTCAGAGAGTCAACTTGGGGAGGAACAATAGCAAACAAAACCAAAGCACAGTGTGAGTATTCTCAAGTCCAAATCACTGGAACCACAAGGCAACAGGACGAGTTATCCGCATGCAAGGATTATTCGCCTGGCCCAGTCCACGTGTTGGCTTGCAAAAAGTTAGGTTGCCTTCTGTTCAGAAGCCTTTGCATTTGCTTTCTTTCAGGTAGATCTAGAGTAGACGAAGATGTAACTCAGTAACATCATTTTTCTTCTAGAACGTGTTTTTGTCGCAAAGTAATCAATCTACAAAAAATAAAAATAAAAAATATGATAAAACAGAAGTTACTTTTAGAATAGATCTGAGGTACTTTCATCCCCTGCTTTTTCTAAAACCAAATCTACACTTTTCTCTTTTTTTGAGAGACTGTGAAGATTGTTTTGCCCTGTGTGCACTTCATCAACTCTGCAAGTTGCCTGTGAGGAATACCAGTGTAAGCCAGTGAAGACACAAGCTAAGCCCCCATCTTGCTTTGTTAGCATTTCTAGTGGCTATTGGCTTTGCCTTTATGTGCACTGCTCCATTTTATGTGAGCCACACGTTGAGATGACCCTTTTTTCCTTTTTTTGCATTTCCAACCATGCTTGATGATGCTCTTCACCTGATTACGTGGCACATATTGGCCAATTTAAATATGGCATTGATTTTAGTTTCTAAACTTCATCACTAAATGTCTTCTAAAAGAACAGTCACACCTTCAAAGGAAATTTGATTGAACTTCCCATCTGTCTAATCAAAGTGAGTTCCAGTATTACTCTATTTACTTTCTGCTTATTGAGATGGTGCATAACATGGTGGTGGGTATGTGTGTGTGTCGGGGGTGGGGAGATCAGGATCAGGTACAGTAGAAGATGGTGCTGGACTGGAGAAGGGTTGGGAATGAACAGTAAACTGTGTATGGGACATCAATACTACTATAAGATCAGGTCCCATTAGTACACCAAGAATTGCATTTCATTTGAGACAACCTAACCAAATCCATGGAAGGTACCCTCCAAAGCTGCCTTCAAGCAGAAGATGATGTGTTAAACCACAAAATATAAATTTTTATTATTCATTGTTTCATCAGAGGTTTTCAAAATGTAATCAACTTGCAGCTGGATGATGCATCTAAGATCTCCATTCTTCTGTCATCTTCCTGAAGAAAAGTGCCTGGGATAACTAGATTAACTGTGAAAGTCTGTATTAGTGGTCTGATTTTAACGTATTATTCCTATTCAATAGTGACACATAGTAGGTAATTACCTTAGTGTGATGCCTAATTTCCAATTACCCAAAGATCTTGTCAATGATGAGCTAATTTCACCCCTTTTAATGCATGGTATATACAACCTTCAAACAATTATTCTCTGGAAGAGAGAAAACTTCAATGGACACTGATGAGCCAAAACATTTCTCTTCTCCTTTCTCCAAAATTTTACAAGTATTATTTTCTTCTCAAAAACACATGAAGTGAGCTTTCCGTGTTTCAATGTACATATTGTAGAAACCTGATTATCAATTTCTAGTATAGTAATAAAGCACATATGACTTCAATATCCGGGTAAATTTGTAGTGTAAGCCAAGCAGGCAGTTCCTCACGGGCATCCCAGACCTCTATATGAATCATAAGCATGTCTCTATTACAGTTCGCCATCCTAAGCATCAATGATTCCCCTACCCGGGGCAAGGAGCAACTGTAAGTGTAATATACACACATATATGTATATACACATATAATAGTTATTCTCACATTCTCTCTACAGTCTCATTGGTTTTCCTGATAATATTTTCAATTCCAATTATTGTAAAACTCAAAAGTGTCTTTCAGGGTCTTTTGAAAATCATCCCTCTATTTATTAGTTGATATGCTGTCGCAGCAATCAACTGTGTATTGCATAAATAGTAGAACCCATGTAAAGAGGTGAAGACAAATAAACAAAAGGAAACACGGAGAAATGAAAGACAACACTTCAGAGTTGGGTGTATAATAATGTAGTTACATTATTTCCCATAGTCTCTGGAGTGCATGGAGAGCTTCCAAAATATCATGCAAAATGTAATTAAAATGTCTACTTTTGTGCAAAACAATTTTGTATACCATGCATGGTTTCTTTCATAATATGCATTTTCATGCACTTTTTGAAACCCCTTTATATGTAGGGTTTGTTTGTTTGTTTTTTCAATTAAGAACAGATCACATCTTCCCGTGCACTCTGAATGTATAGGAGGATGCTTTTCTAGGATTTGATAAAGTACCATTTTTCACAGGCGAAAATCAGCAATAATTGCAGACAGTCTTTACAATACTTAGCATACTAGATTATTGTCCCCTTCACAGATCAGATGATAAAACGTGCTTCCCATGGGGGCAACAGTTTGGTGACAGAACAGTCAAAAGAATTGTAAAGGAAATGGGTGACACTCAATAAACCTCCTCTCTTTCTTGTTCACTAGCAGGTCCTGAACTAGTTAGGCATGTCTGTCCCAGTCCTGATTATCTATACACAAACTGCAAATCAGGTCCAGGATTTTCTTCCCAGGTCAGCTTCTCCACCACCTCCCAACATGTACTTGGGCCTCTTCAGTGTGCTGCCTGTTTACTGCCAACTCAGAGAAGGCAAGTTAGTACAACTCTAATAAAGGCAGTCTCCAATTTACAAGAGGCATAGTCTCATGTTCATTGTTTGAAACTCAGAATAAATCATCTTATTGAAATCATGTTAAATAAATGGTGGACAGGTTCATAGTTTCAACTGCATATGCTATATTTAACCTATGCAGTTCCTAAATTAACAAAGAAACTATTTTGGGTACACCGACCATCATTTCTGTGGGAAGATGTATTTGAACGTTCCATCTGTGACTACAGAAAAACATGTCTTCCATCCATGGCCATAGGGAGAGTATTCTCTAATTTTAAGTGATTGGGGGCACTGTGGCCATGGAGAGCAAACTATGGGAAGAACTTGCACCACACTAAAGAAACAGTGAAGACATGGCTGGTATCCTCTCAAGGCTGCAGGTACAACTTACTAAAAAGCAGGAATTAGGTGCTTGCTCTTTGGCATAGTAAGCTAAGTCTCCACCTGCAGCCCAGGACTCCCATATGGGCTGGTGTCTTTGCTTCTGATCCATGCTTATGGTTTGGGAAAGGAGTAGAGGATGGCTCAAGTCATTGGGACCCTACACCCCAGTGGAAGACCTAGAAGGAGTGCCAGCCATTGTGTCAACTTTGGGGACTGAATTGGCATATGGAAGCTCTCTCTGCCTTTCTTTCATATAGATAGATAAAGAGAGAGAAAGAATGTTCCATTTGCAGGTTAACTCCTCAAACGGGCTGGGCCAGAGGGAACCAAAAGCCCAGAAACCTCTTCTGGGTTACTCCATGGGCGCAGGAGCCTCAGCAGGTGGGTCATCTTCTGCTGCTTTCCTAGACCATTAGCAAGGAGCAAGATCAGAAGCAGAACAATCAGAATTCAGATCAGGGGATGTGGCCTCACTCACACCAACACAGTGATCCCAGTTGCTCAAATGTTTTTGGTTTCAGTTGCTCAAAGTTTCAAGGGCACCATGAGTGCACATATGTGTATTTTTCCAAATGAATTTAGACATAGTGACTTCATTGATATTTTGAGATTGAAATCTAAAAGTCAAAACTCAGTCATTTATGGGGAATTGAATATTCAAGAAATCCAGAAGCAAACATACTGTGGTCAATGCAGTCATGAGAATAGCATCAGAAACCAGCACAGCTGCCTCTGTACCAACAAGTGAGAGTTCAGCAGACAGCATCACCTTGAATGTGCACATACAACTAGTTTCTCTATGAGGAAGTACCTTTATTCCTGTAGGCTAAGGGCACACGGGCTGTGAACTAACAGGGTGCAACAGCTGGGGAAATAAATCGTCTTGAATCCTGCGAGGTTCCTATAGTGAGTGGTCCTGGCCTTTTCAGCCAGAGACGCAGCAGCAAAGTGCACATAGGGGTACAATTCACAGAATGCACCCAATGTAAAACAGATGATAAGGAAGACATGTCAGGAAGCTAGGGGGGAAAGCGTAACAACTTTGTCACTTTGCTAGGTAAGTCTCTAAGTACACATCTGTTCTGAAATGAATGAGTTCCTCAAGGAGAAGGTGCTTTGAAAGAACATGTATATAGACAGATTGTTAGTTTAGGCTTGAATTCTATATAAATATATATTCTCTCTCTCTCTCTCTCTCTGTATATATATATATAACGAATCCTTAAGGACTCCCATTTCTCAAGTGTCCAGGCTACCTTTCACAAAAATAAAAAAAAAAAATTTAAGTTTTAAAAAAAGGAAAAATGTTAGGAATGTTAAGGTCTGTAACTGCATAACCAAAGCTCAGTGCAGGATGATCGGTCAGTGTATTTTAGGTTTAAATTGCAAATACATCACCATGGCAATTTTATCAATAGCTCTCAAATTGATGTGCTAAAGAGTGAATGCATTCTGTTCATTTCATTATTACAAAAAGTAGCTTTCAAAACCTCCCATTTCTCACTTGGGACCACATAATGTTTTCCAGTAAGTGATCCTCACCTCTAAGCCTGGCAACACCTCTTAGAAAAAACACACTGCAGTCTTAAAGTAAGCATTTTACAAAAGGTGTTTTCCAATACTGCCAATAAAATATTTGGGCTATTTTTACATTGTCTTAAAGCCTTAGAAAGGTGCAAAATAAAATGAATTTAATTTTAAACAAGGACTTATGGACCAAGGCTTTGAAAACAGACTTGCCTGACTGCCAAAAAGCAAGTTTGCTTTTAAAAACAAATGAAAGGCATCCATATCTGCAAGTGGTTTTTCACCTACTTGCTGTACTTCAAACTGTTCTGCGCGCTGTGATGGTTTACATTAGGATGTCATAACTTTGAACAAAAGGAAAAAAATAAATGAAGAGACTTTTTCTGTAAC
The DNA here is from genome assembly GCF_017591425.1 of Ochotona curzoniae. Taxonomy (NCBI): domain Eukaryota; kingdom Metazoa; phylum Chordata; class Mammalia; order Lagomorpha; family Ochotonidae; genus Ochotona; species Ochotona curzoniae. Next base: position 30,835,661 of record NW_024467087.1, on the reverse strand, counting down.
TGGCACTGGGGCACTGGGGTATTAAGAAAATTGAAGTAATCTAACTTCAGTTTAGGAAACGGTCATTAATGGAAGCATACTGTAAGTATCCTCAACTCTCTGGTTTTTTTTTTTGTTTATTTGTTTCTTATTTTTGTTTTTGTTTTTAGTGTTTCTGTGGGATTGAAGCAAATGAACAGACTATTTGCATTTGGGAAGTAAAGATGAAGCTAACTCCTCCTCAGACCAGATTGAAGAGCTTCAATTCCAGCACAAGCCAAAGTCTTTTTATTCTAAGAGCCAAGGTAAACAGTTCAATGTAATGAAAATTTTCCAAGCCCTAGCAGATGATCCACAGTTTGAACAATTTAAATGAGCCCCTTATAAAGAATTTGCCACCATCAAATCCAAACAAGCATGTAACTTTTTCCCAGTCCTGGACTATTTTATAATCTTTCCTTAGTAGGAAAATACATATTACATGCCTGATTATAGGGAAGTGTGATGTGCTTGGGTGGAGCAATGGACTTGAAATCAGATGTGTAGGATTAGATTTTCAGCTATGCCACTTACCTTTTGGACCACAGGAAAATTCTTAACACCGGCTTCATTTCCAGTACTTACCATCCATCAGTAAGGTTATACATGTGAATGTGCTTTGCACACTACAAGGCAATCTGCAACTGGAAAGCATTCCCTCAATCAACAAGTTAACAACTTCACAAGAGCGCCTTTTCAGTCATACACACAATTCCTTATTTCTGCCTGAACTGATCAGTTGTATCTGTTCCAACGTGAAATTTTTGAGGTCAATTTGAGGAGCCTGAGTTTGTTTCCAAATCAGTACCCTGCCAATCACTCGAAGTATTTTGGTTCATGTTTGGCGATTGAGAGGAAAAGCAAGCCAGAGCTCTTGCTTGGATTTTTATGAATGTGTGGTAATCTGGGGTGCTCTATTAATGTCTTGATACTTGCATAAAGTATGTTTTACTAGTGGCCAACGTTTTTACCCCAGAAGCATCACTCTTAATATAGAATGAATGCCTAGGAAGAATTGATTGCCAACAACTTTAGCTAACTTTAATTGAGTGAGGTCTCTCTTTAATTGCTTTAGGTCAAATATCTCATTATTCCAAACGACTGTCCAATTTGGGGTGGGTGGGGAGGTTAAATGCTGCCTAAAATAAGTGACCAAGCAATGGTAACTGCATAATTTTAGCTATATGAAGATCTTATTCTAGTACTTTATAAGAAATAAGTTCGATGTACCAAACACAATTTGCTCTTGGTACATATAATTGATGGCAGCAGCACACTCTAAGTCACACGCAGGTTAAGACTGCAATGAAACCACACGAAAAGCCACCTTCTCTTAAATGTTGGTGCTTACAATTTGCTTCAAATGGAGGCTCCTTTTCAATAATTGTTTAAAATTTGTTCATTTATAAAAATTACTTTAAAAATAGTCGCAATCAGGTTATATTTCCTGGTGTTTCTAATCAAGTTGAACAAATGTGTCTACATACTTACATGCAATGGTTACAGGTAATTGCGTTTCCATAGTAATTTGTGTTATACACACGCATACACACAAACCACACTGAAACAGTGATTTATAACCACACTTCATTAAGTATTAAATACATTTCAATGATAAAAATCTCAACCTTGAGCAACCATGTAAAGCACTTTAAATGAAAAGTAAAGATTTACTAAAAAGTGTGACTTGAGAGTCAAGAATTTAGTTTGGCTTTCTGTTTTAAATGTAATAGTGGCAGCAACAACAGCACTAATAACTGATAATAATTCATATCTAGCACTTGATGTATTCCAGGCACTATTTTCAATATGTTCCTTGAATTAAAATTACTTTAAGTGATAAATCCTTAAGGCTGTATCTTTTCTCCTCTGCTAAAATTTTTTTCTGTCCGATTTTTTGTTGTTGTTACATAGCAAAGAAAGTTGAAATGGGTAAGTCAATAGATTTATAGTAAACAAACACACACAAAAAACCCACCAGGCTCATACAGCCTGTTCATCACATTCCACAAGCAACATTCTATCATATCAATTTATTAGTATGCTAAGGAAAGCCATTTTCTGTAAAGATTTGTTTCTCCACGCCTTCCCCCCTAACACCCCCCCCCCAATCTTTCTCTGTTTCTCAGGAAAGTATGTGAAGGGATCACCAACAGGAACAATCATTTTGCAAGAAATGAACTAAATAAATTTATCTGTTGAAATTTCATTCCAGTATTTATGCAATGACACAATGAAAATAGCTCACATTTTAATGTTGTAAAGTGCTTCCAAGTTTATTCTCTTATTTCAACCATAGTTCCTGTCTCTTAGTGAAATAGTTCCTAAGCCAATAACAAATTTAGAGGAAGCTAAATCTGTAACATCACAAATCAGCAATTTAGGCAAAAATAATGACCAATGGCTCTAGATCATCCTTGAGAAGTGAGAGTTACTTTGAGCAACAATAGGATGTGCCATTTTAGTCTTTGCTTAAAGAAAAAAGTATTGAAGAGTATGAAAATGTAGTGTGCTGTAAGTACCACAGGGCCAAAGGTAGCTACTTCGATATATGTCACCCCACATCAAAATGAGAAATGATGTCTCCGATAATCAGGCTGAAGCAATAGCTTCTGACCCATTTTCAGGATTACTTTACAGAACAAATCTGTTCTTGAAAAGCTAAATTTGAATTAAATTCTTAGAAATGGATTTTTAAATTTTAAATGTATATTATGGTAGTAGCACTGTGTGTGTGTGTGTGTGTGTGTTGTACAAAGGGGATTCACAATTTAAAGGAGATCTGAACTGAATCTTTTGGCAAGCCAAAGCATCCTTTTGTGGTTTTAATGATCGCTCTTTAATGTTTCCAGACTGCGGATTTGAGTTTTTGTATGGCAAGTTTTCTACAGCAGGAGGAGAAAGGGGAAGGGAGGGGGTTACACCTGCACAAAATAGAGAGCTTGTTAGGTGACTGTTGTGATCAGCCCCCTACTTGTTCTGCCTGATCAAGCACAGTGGGCACAGATCCAATCACAAAAGCATTCCGCAGAACAAGCAAAGCAAAAACCTTCTCTAAACTGACTATTGCAATGAAAACTGCTGGGGTCCATCCCTTCACTTTACTGCGAAACCAACATATTCTGCTCAAGAGAAAAAGGCAGTTCTACGGAGACCTTATCTTCTGCAATGATTTCTGAGAATGATTCAAAGCACACTGATGACAACACTATAAAATGCAGATTTACTCTAAGCCTTGTTTCTGAGACCCATAGTTACTACTCTTCCCTGTGTTTTCCTTTGGAAGAATGGGTCCTTTAAAACCCTCCCACCGTTTCTGAGTAGGCTGCCCCTGGGGTCAGGTCTGCCTCCAGGTTACTTATTTTGCTTTCTACGATTTCCAAGAAGAAACATCCATTCAATGTTTTACATGGTTTTTTAAACCTTTGAAAAAAGATTTATATCCATTAGCAAGTTGTCATCACACACTCTTAAGGGGTGGGGAAAAGGAGGAACAGTAAAGGTGAGCTTCTGACCATTTTTAATAACAGAGCAGGAGAAGGCTCAAACTTTCTAGCAATGTACCGGGTGTGAGAACAGAAAATAATAATAACCAACAGAAAAACACACTCCAGAGCCAAATGCTGTCTTCTGTTAATCACCTGCCGTTTTGGATTGCCTATGTTTTGCTCCCCATAGACATTCACTCCAACAATTGAAATTTCATCTGCGTGGGGAGTCACAGCAAACTACCATAACAACACCTCCTTTTTAAACAGAGGCTTTCGAATGTCAGCCTCCCCAAATGCTAACAGTTTTCAGCGCCTAATATCCCATGTTGTTGTTGAATTCCTGCACTTATAAGTATGGGCCTTTGTAGAGAAACAGGTTGCTGTGACCGTTTTGCAAGTGAGTTGCTGGAACTCGGTTTACAAATCCCTCCTTTGCATTGTTAGTGATGGGGAAGGATGTATGAAAGCTTCCTCCTGACACTTGGCTTTGAGGTTTAGCCATTCCTGAAAAGTAGAACCGACGTTTCCACAGTAATTGGCTCTTTAGAGAAAACCTGAAGTTTATGCCAACATCAAAAGAGTATCGTGCGAGTAATTAAAACTGAATTCTACCCTTCATGTCAAATAGCACCAATTAATGAAATATTACCCCCACTGCTCCCTAACACTCTAGAAAGCATCACATCGACCCATTCATTAACTAATGACTATTCACTGAAGAGAAATTGATTGTAAAATTACAAACCTCTTTTGGTAGAGTCAAACTTCTTGTTGTCAAGTCTGGCAAAGTCCATTGTCACGTACGTGTCGTCGTCGTCGTCGTTGTCACCGTCGGAATCTTCTCTCTCTGGAGGTCTCGGCACCCGGGGACGGCGAGGCGGTGGTGTGGGGGCGGCAGCTGCAGCGGCAGCCTGGCCTGCCCGGTTGTCAGCTCCGGCAAGGTCTGCAAATGGGTTGGGGGCTCCAGGGTTCGAGCCACCGGCAAAGTTCTGGGCCCCCCTTAGAGCGTCGGCGTCAGCCGCGGCGGCGGCGGCGGCGGAGGCGGCAGCAACAGGTTGGAACCAGCGGGCGGAGTCAACCCCGGCTGCGGCCTCGAAGCCCGCGGCTGCTGAGCCGATACCCGGGACAGCGGCGAGCGCCGAGGCCGCAGCTAAAGCCCGGCCCACGGCTAAGGTTGGAGCTGCTGCTGAGGCTGAGGAGGCAGAAAGGTCTCTGTCGAGGCTGTCAGTTGGAAAAGCTGAGACCGCGGCTCTGGCGGCTGCAAATAAAGTTTCGGGACGGCTTGGCGGGTGTCTTCTTCCCTGCTCTTCCTCCTGCAGCAGCCTAGCTACAGGTGGGGGATCAGAGCACGGGCTAGGCGAGAGGGCAACGTCCATGCAGCACTCCGAAAATGGGTCGACCACATAGATTCGACCCGTTTCGGCATCATAGCGAATGGCACTGTCCGCAAAAGGCACGGCTGGTGTCATTGCTGGATTGAAAATCACTTCAATGTAGTCACCCTCTTCCTCATTAGCATTGCTACCTGTAGCCCAGGGAGGAAGAGGAGGAAGTGGCCACCTAGCACCAGCCAGAGACAGGGGGGTGGCACCTGGGATAGCTCCTAAAATATCTGAGAGGGCGTTCCCTGGATTTGGAAAAGACATTCCCAACTCCATATACAGTGCATTAGAAAGGGCTGAGGGTCTGGCATTAGCAAGTACACCCCACCAAGCCAGCACTGTTTGAGTGGAGGGTACAGGCGCATGGCTAGCTATCAGAGTGCAGTCAAGTCTGATGGAGTCTCTAGACCTGCTGCCAGAATTTCTGTTCACTTCTGGCCTTTTGTGGTTTGGGCTTAGTTTAGTCCCTTTTGTCATAAGAGAGACTACCTTTGGTCTCTTAGCCTTCCTTGGGGGGACCTATCATCTGAAGGCTTTGAGGGTGACTCCCCACCCCCAGGCTTTGGGAATGACCCCTCAGCTGGAGGTTTTGAAGTTGTATCTTTAGAGCCCCAGTTAGAGGATGCTTCTTTGTCCAGCCCCCTCCCCAGGAATTTCCCAGGTAACATAGGTACATACTCACTGTGGTCACTTTGGCCCAATGGTGAGTTCCGGAAAGGATTCGGCAGAGAGAAGTAGGAGTTCCAACTTCTGGAAGAAGCGCCACCCTGAGGATTTTGGGGGTTCTTGGGAACTGCCCCGGCCCCAGGAGCCATAAACATGTAGTCACTGTCGCTGTCATCTTTGGATTCATCATCTTTATTGAGATCGCCAGCTTTGGGAGGACTGGGAGCAGGTGGTGGGCTGGTTCTAGGAAACATCATCATATAGCCTCTGGAATCCTCAAAAGGTGACCGAGAGTGACGCTTCTGAGAAGCTGAGGCATTCTGAGGAGCCATGGGCATATAATCACTAGAGCTTGCCAGAGGGGCCGCCACTCCAGGTCTCATTGGCACATATGGGTCATCTTCATCTTCATCAAAAGCTCTGGCTCTGTAGGGAACCCGAGCAGCCCCTTCTGGGATCTCCCCGTCTTTCAGTTCTTTGGCTTCTTTACGTTCTTTTGTGGCTCCTCTGTCAGCACAAAAATAAAGTCTAAACCTTCCTCCAGTCTTCGCCTTTGCACTAATGGCTCCAGCCCCTGGGGGTGAAGGAGGCGGTGGTGGAGGTGGCAACAATGGCTTGCTTTGAGATAATTTGCCAAAGTAGGATCTTTTCTTCAGAGATTTTCCACGGTCACCATCCCCATTGGAACCCTTGCCACTTCCTGAGCCCTTACCCCGGCCAGAGTCCTTGCCACTGCCTGAGCCACGGCCATCTCCGGGTCCCTGACCACCACCTGAGCCGTGCCCACCTCCGGAACCCTGGCCGCCGCTGGCACCGCCGCCGCCAGCAGAGTGCCCACCTGCAGCACCTTGTCCATCTCTTGAGCACTGGTTTCCTCCTGCACCCTGACTGCCTGAACCCTGTCCACCTCCGGATCCCTGGTGGCCACTTGTGCCCTGGCCGCCTCCGGATCCCTGCCTCCCGCCAGAGCACTGGCCTGCCCCGGAGCTCTGACCACTGGGGCCTTGGCCACTTGAGCCATGACCACCTCCTGAATCTCGGCCATTTCCTGAGCCCCAACTATGCATGGGCATGTAGTCGTCTCCACTGTCTTTCTGACCCTCTTTGCTTGGAGAATTGTCTTCTTCTGCAGGGTTGCCAGCGCCAGAGCCGGATGCTTCAGCAGACAGGGAGGCTCTGTCGCTAGGGGCTTCTTCACGCTGCGGGGCACGTACCGGGCTGGATGGTAAGCGGCGGAATAAGCTGGCTGGCACTGAAAGCGCTCTCCTGGATCTGTGCGCTCTGGGAAGCTGTAGTCTTCCTCGCCGGCCGGCGGGAACGGGCTCGCTGGGTGTCACGTAGCGCCTGGTGACTAGCATCTCGTCTTCCCCGTCACCGAGGGCTCGGAGGTGGCAAAACTGGTCCAAGCGGGACCTTCGGAGCCAGCCGCCGGGCTCGAGCGGCAGCAAGCCCAGGTGCCTCCTAGTGGACAGCAAGGTTAACAGGTGGGCGCCGATGTTGACGCTGTAGCTGCGGCAGCGGGCTCTGTACTCATCCGCACACAGGGCTCTCATCTTCTCCAAAAACAACTCGTGCATGTGTTGGGCCACTACACAGTCATCTACCTGCATCCACAGCTCTCCTGGCCCGATGACCGTGGACCTGCCCACTTCCAAGAAGAAATACTGCTCCGAGTGCCCGCAGCGACGGATGCTCAAGAGCTGCACGACCACGCTAGCCACTTCGGTGTTGAGCCTCACGAACACCACCTCTTCGTCGGTCAGGCACAGCCGGAACACGCCGCTCAGCTCTTTTCGGTGCCCCAGCCCCCTGGGTTTGACTACTACCTGCCACACATCTTTGTAGAAGGGTGGCTCCACCGCCGCTGCCGCCGCCAGCGCAGCCGGCTCGCGGTCCGGCTGTGCGCTCAGCGTGCCGCAGCGGCGGCGTTTGCTCTCGAGGATGAGGCGGCTGAGCAGCAAGTACCAGCTTTCCTGTTCCGACTCGTTCTCGGCCACCATCGCGAAGTATTCGTCTTGGGTGAAAAGGGCAATGAGGTGTCGGTACTTTGCATCGGCTCGTTGGCTCACGGAGAAGCACTGGTATAGGGTGATCACGCGCCGCGGGGGGATGAGCGCCGGGACCGCGGCGCCGGAGGCGGCGGCAGCCGCAGCAGCCGCAGCGGCGCGGACACTGTGCCGGAACTTCCTGGCATTTTCATAATATTCCAGCCTAGCTGGGGCGTCGGCGGTCTCGAGTTTGAGCACGAAGTAGCGCTTGTGCCCATGCTTCTGCTTCCGCAGGTAGCCGTGTTTGCAGACTTCATCCCCGACGGGGAGGTCTTCCTCATCCGACTCGGAGTCGGATCGGGAGCCGGTGGCCGTGGAGTGCCACATGGCTCCCGGACAAGACGACCCGGTCCCAATGAGTGCGGTCGGTGTTCCCCAAGAAAGAAGCGGGGTGGTCGCCACCGCTGCTGGAGCTGCCGCTGCTGCCGCCGCTGCAGCTCTCAGTCTCCTTGTCGCTAGGTCGCGAGCGAAGGAGCTACTAGCCATGGTGATGCACGAGGGTTTTAAGGTGAGCGAGAGGGAGGGGGGCTAGGACGAGGGAGGGCTTGGGGGGGGGGGAAAGAGGCTGTCTATCCCCGGTCCGCCCGCCTCAGCCCCCTCCCGCCTCGGCTTGCGCCCCCGCCCACTCCACTCGGAGCGCACGGCAGCGGGCAAAACGACACGTGACCACTGCCTCACGCGGCGGTCGCTGCGGATCCTGCTACCAGCGCAGTGGAGGGAAGCTGGTAGCCGCCCGGAGAGGTGTGCAAGGGAGGGGGCAGCGGGTCTGGGAGGCGGGGCTAACTGCAGATCGGCCAAACCCTCTCGGTGAACCTCCAGGTCCGAGGGCCAGGACGCCAAAGATGGGAGGAAATACGGCTGTCTGGCTTCCCCGATTTTAGCGTGCAGTCCGGGGAGGCCAAAGGCAGTGGGAGCTGGCCGGGAGGGTCGGGGTTGGGCAGGGAATCCAGGATCAGTACTCTATGGACTGGACGGGGCGCGAAGTGACAGGAGAGGGACACGAGGTGGCGAGAGGGGGCGGAATGCTGTCGTTGCCAATGGCGCTAGGGAGCAGAGCTGGCACCGTCGCGGGACGGTTTGTTTGTTTATTTGGGAAGCGGGAACCAGGTGAAACTGTTGCGAGAATCTGATTGGGCGGGATAGGAGCCAATGGGCGGGTCTGGCAGGAAAGCGGCCCCGAATTCACTGGTTCGGCGGGGGGAGGGGAGCGTAGGAACGAGTGGGCGTGGCTGCAGTGCTGGAGTGGGCTCCGCTGCCGGCTAGTAGCTCAGCAAGGCGGTAAACAACCCTCCGCCTAGAGCTGTTAATGGTGGTGATAAACTCTTGCAAATCCCACAGCTCTGGTGACCTGGGAACCCAGCAGCCGGGCGCCCTCTCTCTTTCTCCTTGTCACTCACAAGCATTCTCTCTTCCTGTTGCAGTAGTCTGGTCCATTCTCTGCCACCGCGTAAGAGGGACTGAGTCCTGAAACCGTTAAACGATCGGAGCCCTCAGACCTGCCGCCCACCGCGCTGCTGGCGCTCCTCGGCCGGCCCGCTCGGCCCCTGACAAAAGCCCGAGACTCTTAAGTCACAGGAATAACGGCGATGCTTTCAAAAAGAACGTACTCCTTAATCAAAGCTCATTTCTCGTCCACATAACCCAGATTCGCTGAAGATGTTGTTTCTTGCTGTGCGGTTAATGATGACCCTGAAAGCACAAATTTGGTGGCCTGCGAAGTGTACAGCCTTTTTTTTAAAAAAAAAAATTCTAGATCCATTCTTCTGAGACACATCAGCGTCTAGCTGTCAGCATAGTTTTCCATGGGGGACGCTCTGAGGGGTGCTTCAAAAAGAATCTTGAAAAATACTAAGTTTTCCGTCCCGCTACCAACACCGAAAAACTTTAGAAGGAGAAAAATTCATACCCACAACAAAGAACCATACAGTATAAATTTGCAAGAGTATTTCACATTCTTCGCATCAAGAAAAGATCTTAAGTAACATCGCGAAAATAAGAACTGCTGTCTTCCCCTTTTCAGGAAAAAATGTCCTAGTGTAAGTGCAGCTTCCTAAACTTATTCATTTCCATTCTCTCCTCCTCCTCCTCTTCCTCCTCCTCCTTCTCATCGTCTTCCTCCTCCTCCTCTTCTTCTCCTTCTCCTTCTTCTCTCATTTCAGACCTTCGAGATTACATTGAAGATTCCAAGGAGAGACCACATTTATAAAGAGGGATTTAGCTGGAGAGAAAGGGAGACACACGATATTTTTCTTCGCTGGAATGGAATGTCAGTTCACCGTTGCCCTAGGGTAAATACTACAAAGGGTATTATTTATGAAAGCTAACAGTAAGCTAGCAATGTATACATCGTAAAAATACACCTCGTCTTCTCTTTCTTGAGAACTTCCTGTTTTAAAAAATAGTTGAATAAATACCTCCTTTCGGAGGCTCTAATTTTTGAAAGAAATTGCTTTTGGTTGTACCCCAAATATTAGCAATCATCGCTAACACTGCATCTGCTGCGGGTAGTTTATCTAGTCCCAGGTGCTAGAAGCTGCAGCGGTGGGCTTTGAAAGGGGCTGACTGCCGAGGGAGTGTGGGTGCTGAGAGCCCCGGCTTGGCGCTGCTACCTGCCGGTTTCAGCTGCCCCAGTCACGCAGGTCCTGGATTCGCTATGCTTACAACCAAGAGAATAAGAAATATTCTCCCTTGGAATTTTCGCAATAGACATTATGGCATTTTCCAATCTTGCTAAGCACAAGCTGTTGCGTTAGGTAGAAATGTGAAAGCAAAGAAGGCAATGAAATAGAAAGTGCTTTGAGTAATAACATGTCAGTTTTTTAAAAAATATTTGTGAATCATGAAAATGCATGTTAAGTAAAATTTAGAAAATGCTGCAATGAAAAATTGTAAAACTCTTATCTGCTCAATTCTTCAATGTATAATGGAGTTTTGCATAAAGCAGAAGGTTTTCAATATATGTAATTTTGTTTTCTATGCATTTCACTCAGCACAAATAATATATCTTCATATTAGTATGGATCAGCCGGAACATCATTTAAAATGTAACAGAATATCCTACACAGCTAATGTATATTAATATATCTGATCTCTGTGCTTTGGGGGTATTTAGTTTGTTTTCCTTTTTTTTAAATATTACAAAAACACTGCAATGATACCCTTTACTGCAGCTTTTTAAAAATGTTTTAGGTATTCTCTTGAGATGCAAACAAAGTATGAGAATTACTGAACTAAAAAAGGGTGAATATTTGATACAGTTTTTCAAAAATCTTATATCAATTTACTCCGCCACCACATTTAATTTGCCAACATTGGACATTCTCGCTTTAAAAATAAACTACCAATATGATTGATGAAATAGTATTCCATGGTTTTCAGTAGCATTTTTGTTTACCAGTGAAATAAAGCACTTGTTTGTAAGTTCACTGACTATATTATCTAGTCTGTTGTGGCTGCTAATGTTCTCTGCCTTATGCATTGGATTCCTAGCAATTTTTACAATGTGTGACTGGTTAGCCTAATAAAAAAACGTTAAAACTCTGTATTTGTTGCAAGTGTCTTCCCTATCAATTCCAAAACTCACAATTAAATCTTATATTTTTTTCTGCTTTGAACAATGATACATTTGGTATTTTGCCATTTGTGGCACAGTTTAAAAGGCAAAAACTGACTGTCACTTCTAACCTTTCAGAGCATCTCATATGTCTAAGCTTAAATGCTCTCTCACAGGAAGAACTCAGTTTGTTCTCATATCAACAAGCCATAAGACAGAGTCTAAATTCAATTTTACGCATGACTCTAGAACAACACTTTATCAGACATGATTGTCTAGGAGAAAAGGACTAGTACTGTTTAGAGAAAGAAGTATGAAAATAATTTTTAAACAGTTTTAATGGAAAATGGTCAGTACCATACAGCAAAGTGGAATTAGAGATATAGGGAGATTGTCACAGAGGACTGCACTTTGTGTTTCCTGCAGTGGGAGAGAAGCTGGCAAGTGTGAGTTCTTGAGAACACAGAGAATGTTTGGCTAGAAGAGCGTTATTTTCTCTACATAGGTCAAGCAAGCCTCCCCAGTTCTAAAGTTGTTCCAACATTGCAACTCTCTGGAGGAGACCATCATTCCTGAATTGCACCAGATGCTTCAGCTTGTCTCACATATATTTCAACTTTCATCTTCCTGGACAACTTAACGATACGGAATAGCTGTTTAGTTTAGGTCAGGTTTCCATAGGCAAAATAAAGCAGAGGGGTGGTACAGGCATCTCGAGAGTTTAGGCAAGAACTGGAAACTTTTCTATTTGCCCTGCTCACCAGATGCTTACTTCACTATTTTAAACTGCTTTGGTGGTAGATTACAGTCTCTTAATTTTTGGTTTTTATTTTGAGGACAACTTACTGCTTTCAAATCTAAAGTTGTTTGCATGTTTAATTAAAATGTAAAGTTAGGACTCCAAATCAAGAGTCTGAAACACAGATTTTTTTTTAACAACAGATAAGAGAATCCATAATATTTCTTATTTCTGTTTTTTACCTGAAGAAAAAAATGCAAGCTTTGTAGCTGACAATTTGTATCTACAAATGAAGGTAAATGAATAAACAAACACACTGCCTTTATAGCAGATTTTGTCTAATGAAGAAATGTCTTTAATGAGGTCACCTTTGAAAGGAATTTCCTGTGAACTCTGTATTAAGAAAGCGATTGACTAATTCATCAGTTAGCAATAATAAAAACTCACTTTGTTTATATGAAAGATGACAATACATACATGAATGGCAGTGCTCTAAACTCACCTTAGGCTAAAAACAAAGTGGGTAATTGAAATGTGGATTTACTTCACTCAAACTGCTAAACTGTATATGAATGACACTGTTTAAAAGAATAACGCCAATGAAGCAATTAGCACTAGAAAACAACCACTACTCATCACGGATTATTAACTTTACCCTCTTTGGAAGCAAATGCTCAATTATTGACTAAAAACGTGGTGCTGCTTATGATATCAAAGATGATGCTCTCTTTCTCTGTGTTTGGACATAAGCAAAATCATGTAGGCTGAATGGAACTTTCTGCATGATGCACGAATAAGGGCTTCCCTGTGATTTGTTTATGGCTTAAGCCACCGTTCGCAGATAGTGGCTTTGCTTCTCAGCTTCTTCACTCCTGTGTTACTCAAAACCTCTACTGGAGAAAACAAATCTTCAAATGCCTGGCTGCTGCACACAGAACTGGTCTGTTTAATGCTTTTGTTTTGGAGCAGTCTGCAGCTAAAGTAATTAGGGCAAATATGTGGCTTAATTAGGCTCCTAAAGCTTCCCTGTTATCTTAAGAATCAACTGGAAATTAACTCAGTTAAAAATCAAGCATTTTTTCAACCTTCAAAGAATAAAAATTTCATATAGAAATAGCTTTCAGTAAGGAAGTTAAAGAACAAAACAATGAATCCTACTAGATTTCGTACAGATTTTTGTTGATTTCAAAGCACATCTATTCTTTACGTTCAAGTGAAGATTTATTTTAATGTTGCTCCTTACTGGTAACGTGGAGTATGATATTTTTCATTAAAAAAAAATAAGTCAGTTCATTGTGCCTTGCTTTCAAAGGTTAGAATCTTTAGCTTGTACATTAAATAGGACCATTACATTTTAACACAGTATTACAGAATCGCTTTTTCCTTTGAATGTTTAGAAAACCAACCGTTTGTATTACACTGGGAGATAACTTAATAAAAGAACTTCAAGAAGTCATGGAAAACAGATTTTAAAAATTTATATTGGTGCAAAAAAATTGGAATCTTTGCATAATTTGTCATAATATGCACATCCATGAATGTTTGAAGACCCATTGCATGTGTTGTGCTTACTATTTAGTCTTCTTTCTATTCTTTATGCTTATTACATGGTCTGACAGCTTGAATCTTATTTTGAATCCCATACTCAGCATCCAGGTGTGTGCCATAATAAACTCTATCAGGATAGCTAACTTCTCTCCTCTCACTTTCTTTTTCATATGCTAACATGATTCTTTCTTTTACATTTTACTTTATTTGCCCCCTTCCCTGCTCAAGCATGCACAGAGGTCACTTCCTTACCTTGCCCCCACCATTATCAGATCTAAATTCCTAACCTTAATAGGTAAGTTTTCTTCTTCCCAATTGACACAAAAGCCAACCCACTTTCTACCACTCTTTCTGCATATAACCCACTCTTCCAAAGTCACCTCTTCTATTTACAACACTTCCCACAATCCTGGTTAAATTGGTTTCCATATGGCTTTCCATATATTTCTTTATCTTTTTCCACCCTTTCTTACTCCATTTCCTATGTCTAAAATGCTCTCTCCATCTGATGCTAGTCATCTTTCTCAAGACTAAGATCAAGCTCAGTAAAACTTTCTGCAACTTGCATAATCCCACTGCAACTACTGGCTAATCTTCTTAAGCATTGTATGTAGGTAGAGCTAAATTGGTATTCATGGATAGCCACACCATTGTTAAATTGAAGTCATTGTGAAAATGCATAACACTCTTCTACCATTTGGTAATTACCTACTACCCCCTAACCCTGTTTTTCTACCCAATACTGGCTACTCCAACACCTGCCTCTGGACCTCCCACCTCCTCGCCGCTATCTAGCAATCAAATGTTTAACTGCTTACACAGCAGGTGGCTTCTAGGGTCCCTGCGGTTGAATATTGACTGACATACCTTGGTTGGTGTGTGCTACACAGATTGTTAAATAGTTAGAATGATCAAAACAACTAGTCCATGAGTTAGCAATGTTTTCTATACTATAAAAACTTTGAGGATCAGGGCGATGGCACATTCACCTTTGTAGCCCTGAAACCTCAGCATAATCTCTGGCACTCACCACTACATGTGTGATTCAAGGAAGGAATGGAGGGAGAGAGGGAAAGAGAAAATGAAGAGGGAGAACGTCGAGGGCAACAGGAAAGAAACAAGAAAAGGAAAGGAAGAAGGAAGGAATGGAAGAAATAGGAAAGGATGAAGGAAAAGAGAGACTGGAGACAGAATAAGAGACTGAGGGGAGATAAGAAGCTAAGGGAAAGGTGGAAAGGAAGGGAGAGAAGCAACGAAAAAAGAGGGAGGAAGAAAGGCAGATAGGGAAGAATGAAGGAAGACAGGGAGATGGGGAGTAAAAGAGAAGATGAGAAAGCAAAGAGAAGAAAAGAAAGAGGGATGAATATAGGAAAGAGAAAGAAGGGAAAACAAATGTTGAAGGCAGGTCTAAACGGTCACTGTAGACTATGTCCTTCTCTAAGTGACTTGCAACAGTGCCGGGGCCCTTCATGATTAATGACTTCGTGACTGTGGCCTGACCACATCTTTTCCCCTTCAAAGGAGTCATGCCCATCTGTTCCTTTTATTTGTCATTGGACAGGCTGTTTTTCTCACGTGTACTGCCTTGCCACTTTGTGAAGTCTGCCAAAAAAACTCAGGAAGTATCTGTGCCATATGTTTGTGATCCCTGGTGACATGTGAGGACAAAGAGAAATTCTAATCCTGATCTTATATGGTGATAAATAAAAAACTAATCTGGTTGTACTGGTGATGCTATACCTTCATCAAAGAAAATCACTTGTTTGTTCTTGATACTGTGGTGTTTCTTTCCCCTACTAGAACGTCAGCTATCTGCATTGCCATGTATTTTCCATGTATGTCACTATGTATTCCCTAGACCTAGAACAGTGTCTGACTTATAACAGAGATTCTCACTAAGTACCTATTAAGGATTGACAGTTGGGGTGGTAATTAAGACACCACGTGGGAAAGAAGAAGCTCTTGACTACTGACTTTGGACTGGCCCAGCTCTGGCCATTGGAGCCGCTTGGGGAGTGAACCAACAGAGGGAACACCTCCCTCTCTCTCTCTCTACTCCCTCTCTATAACTTTGCCTTTTAAGTAGACAAGACACTGCTTGGAATGACCACATTCCATGTTATAGTGCCTGGGTACCAGTACTTACTTTGCTCCCCATTGTCCCCAGTTTTCTGTTAGTGCATACCCTTGAGGGCAGTGGTAATGACAATTAAGTACCTTCCTAATCCAGGTGGGGGACCTGGATTGAGTTTCCAGATGCCTGCTTTATCCAGGCCCAATCTTGGCTGTTGTAGGCATTTGGGGAGTGAACCAGCAAATGGGAGAGCGCTCTTTTTCTGTTTCTCTGCCTGTCTCTCTCTCCTTGCCTTTCAAAACAATGAAGTAAAGGAAATGTTTTTTTTTGAGTCAGTGAATGAAAATGAAAAATGCACATTTTTAACACTAGAACAGATACCTCTGGACCTGCTTATACACTGGAAAGAGCTTTTCTTCTGAATCACAGAAAACGTCATCCATCTAATTAAACATGTCTGAATACATTTCATAAGTTTCTATCAGAAACTTTGTTGTTTGTTTGTTTTCTAATTTTTGTCCACTTGCTACCTCCATGACAGTTTTACTTTCTATCAGTTTTATTTTCCTGGTAAAGGTACCACAGAATTTCATTAATTATTAATCCAGTGGGAGTCTTTTGGAAAATTTACAAGTCCGATTATTGATGCATCTTTCAGCTAGGAAGATAAGTTCCAAGTTCCAAAAAACCATTTACAAAATGCTTTAGAAGTATAACTGTTTTAAGTTTCTGTAGTTGAGCATTCAGCCAATAGCTACTGTTAGAGAATGGGCTCCAGGTTGTATGCCCCTTTCCGTTGCCTCCTGAAAGGATGCTTCAGCTTTCCAATAGCTTTGTAAGCCACTCTGCTGGGAGGGATCATGTTTTTAAATTTTGGTTCTTCTCTTCATTGTGTCTGCTATTATTTTGAACTCTGTGACTCAGTATTAAATGATGAATTTTTTGACCTAAATATAAAACACAACGTAAAATCATGACCCCACAGACTATTATATTTAGAAAAGGTAAACTATCAGCCATTCAACACAAGTACTTAGGGTCACTGATGCTGAGAGAAAGCATAGAGACCAGTTTAGTTAAGGCGTGATTATCACTGCTGCTTGTCAAATTTTTTCACACCAAGTGTGTTAAAAAGAGAAACAATACATCAGAATTATAAAAAATATCAGCAGTAGAGTTTAAAAATGTTCATTTTTCGTTAATTATATGTTCCTTCTTCCTCTTAAATACATCATCAGGGGGAATTATGAACTATTAGGTAAAGAATGTTAATTGAGTTAAGGAATTAGGGAGTAAAATACTTGTGCTTATTTATTTCAGGATATTTTCCAAATTTGAGATTTAGAAGCCAAGAAAATTAAACAGAGAAAATTTTTATTTTTGATCAGAGAACAAGAAAATTCACACTCTCTTATAGTTTGCTCCCTTCCTTCTATGGAAATGAACTAAAAGTGCATAAAACCCTATTTCACAACCTGAATGATAGTTATGCGGGCATTCAGTTTTAACTACTGTTTAAGCTGTTTTATACCTTTTATATATGTTTCTGTATATATATATATATACATATATATTAACATCAAGAAATGACATATTAAGGAAAAATCAGGTTCAAAGAGAGGGCATTAGAAGAGATTGATTCAAAAGCAGGAACACACAGAAATCATTCATTCTTGGATAATCAGCGTTCGGTAATGTAATGCTTAAGAAACAGTGTTTGCATACAGAATGGAAATCTTCCTTGGAAAATAAAGTTTATGATTTCAGTATTAATAAGCACAAGGCAAGCATATTTTGTACATTTTAAACTAACTTTTAAAAGACCATCTGGGGTGGACGCTCTGGTAGGTCGCATCCCAGCACTTTTATTTCTGGACTGGTCCAGTGTCCTGTTCCTGGGCACCCTGAGAGGCAGGAGATTATGGCCCAGGTACCTGAGTTACTACCACCCATGTCACAGAGCAGGATAAAACTTCTGACTCCAAAGCTGGATCAGCCCAAGCTTTCACTGTTGCAGACATTTGGGGAGTGAAGCAGTGGATGGAAGATCTCCTCATTCTTCCTCTCCCCTTGTCTCTCACTCTCTGTCACTCTGCCTCTCAAAAAACACTTTAAATTGTTTTCCTTTTAAGAAGATTGCTTGAGTTTCCCTCTGGAAACTTCTGTCATGTGAATCAACACACCTCTGAAATCCTGAAGGTATTACAGAATCAAAGCCGAGAGCACGCAGAAAAGTGCATCTCGTAAATTGTGAAACTCTTTTCCCAGTAATGTACAAGCTGGTCTTTATCAAGGCCTATTTATTTTTCTTTTAGTACCTATTTAATTTCTTTATACTCTCTGTGTATACAGATGTATAGTATGGCAACAAGTGAGTACCATCAACAAGACTGCAAATGCTCTTGAAGATAAGGATACACTATTATCCATCATTCATGATCCCTGCATGGCTTAGCTCTTGTCAATCATCCAATACTTTTGCTTGATTTGCAAATGCATGCATGTCACATTCCGATGACTTGTGATGCATTTGTCTCACCCATTTTATATCCTATAGAATGTGCTGGAGGATATAAGGATCACATCCTCATATTGAAAGTCATATACCTTGGAGGCAGTTAGAACACTCATTTTATGTTTTAAGGTGCTTGTACAATTAAAATAACTGAAACGCAAATTCTATAGCAAGGTTTGATTTGGGTATCTTATGTAAAGCATCTTTCATTCTATAAATCAGTCTGCAGGCTTTCATTGTGGTACAGTGAGTTAAGCCTCTGTGACATATGCATCCTGGATTAGAGTGGCACTTCAGTTCCTGGTTTCTCTGCCTTAGTTCCAGGTCCCTGCTAATGTACATGTGAAACAGCAGACAATGGCCCAAGTAGGAGGTTTAGACTGTATTTCATGCCTCTGAATTACGCCTGGACCAGTCCTGGAAGATGTGTTCATTTAGAGAGTGAACCAGTAGATGGAAGATATTTCTCTCTCTCTCCCTCTCTCTCTATTCTTCTTCTCCTGTCCTTCCCCATCCTTCCCCCTCGCCCTCTCCTACTCTCTTTTTCATCTATAATTCTAACTTCAAATAAATACGTACGTATACATAATACATACTTACATAATACACTGTGTCTGAAGTTTTTCAGATATTGTGGTGAAGTTCACCACTTGATGATACCTTTAAAAAAAAGTTCATTCTATTTTGTAGAGCTATAGGTTCAGGCCCAAAATAAAACCCTGACCCAGTATTTGAGAATTATCTCTTTAAATTTCCACTACTTGAGGTAGAAAATGATTTACTGCAACATAATCTTTCTGTGGTTTGAAGGTATGTTACAAGTTAATCATCATCTGTGATAATTTACAATATTGCAAATTAGGTTTTAGCAACTGCATTGCAATATATTAATTTCTCAGTGTCACAAGTCACCTTTGGCTAAGTGGACTCTTTCATTAGGATTGCACACAAAGTGACCTGTCTTTGCCTTATAATTTCCAGTATTTACCATAGCTCACCACATACTCATAAGTAAAATTTCAGTTCCTCATATCCCCTCACTGACTAACTGACTAGACATTTACACTCCGTCATGATGTAATGGAACTAGTATTTGATACTGGACATATTACTGATCTTCAATACTAAGAAAGATATGAGAGCCCCGCGCCGTGGTGCAAGTGGTTAAGGTCCTCGCCTTGCATGCCCGGGATCCCATATGGGCACCGGTTCTATCCCGGCAGCCCCGCTTCCCTTCCAGCTCCCTGGCTGTGGCCCGGGAAAGCAGTCGAGGACGGCCCAAAGCTTTGGGACCCTGCACCCGCGTGGGAGACCCAGAAGAGGCTCCTGGCTTCGGATCGGCATAGCATCGGCCGTTGCGCTCACTTGGGGAGTGAATCATGGGACGGAAGAACTTCCTCTCTGTATATCCGCCTTTCCAATAAAAAAGTAATAAAAATAAATCTTTAAAAAAAATTTAAAAAAAAATTAAAAAAAGAAAGATATGAAAAGGAAACTACTGAAACACATGAGACATAGGCTCCAAGGTTGTATTGGCCACATATGAGCCATGTGATTTCAAACAGGTCACTTAATCTTACTTTTTGAAATGTATTTCTTTTTATTTGAAAGGCAGATTTTGCAGAGAGAGAAGGCCCTCCATCTTCTGGTTCACTGTCTAAATGGTTTCTATGGCAGGGGCAGCAGAAGATAGTGCAATTGCTTGGACCCCTGCACCCACATAGGAGACCTGGAAGAGGCTCCTGGCTTCCAGCTTTGAACTGGCCCAGCTATGCCTATTGTGGCCATTTGCGGAATGAACCGGCAGATGGAAGATTTCTCTCTGTGTCTTCTCTCTGTGGATCTGTCTTTCAAATAAAAAAAGAAATCCTTAGAAGCATTGAGAGGTTAGATCAAGTCATTTTGAATTTTTCCGAGAGGAGAGAAATCAGTTGGATATTATTCAACTTCTATCATCTGTCTATCTATGCTGTATAGTTACACGGTCCTTTAGTTTGACTATACACAGGAAAAAGCTTTATTGTTGCCTGAGAATAAAAGTCTTAAGAATTGGACTTCTTTTTTTTTAAGATTTATTTATTTATTTATTTTTTATTGGAAAGGCGGATATACAGAGAGGAGAGACAGAGAGGAAGATCTTCCGTCCCATGATTCACTCCCCAAGTGAGCACAACGGCCGATGCTATGCCGATCCAAAGCCAGGAGCCTCTTCTGGGTCTCCCACGCGGGTGCAGGATCCCAAAGCTTTGGGCCATCCTCAACTGCTTTCCCGGGCCACAAGCAGGGAGCTGGAAGGGAAGCAGGGCTGCCGGGATTAGAACCGGCGCCCATATGGGATCCCGGGCATGCAAGGCGAGGACCTTAACCACTTGCGCCACCGCTGGGCCCGGCTGCTCTACTTTTGTTCCAGTTCTCTTCTTAAGGCTTGGGAAAGTAAGGGAGGATGGCCCAAGGCTTTTGGGACCCTGTACCCATGTGAGAGACCTAGTGGAAGCTCCTGACTCCTGGCTTTGGACCTGCTTAGCTCTGACCCTTGTGGTTATTTGGGGACTAAATCAATGCGTGGAAATGCTGTCTCTGCTTCTCTTCCTCTCTGTAACTCTGCCATTCAAATGAAAATAAAATAAATACTTAAAGACCTCAATATTTCCCACCATTTCTTCATTTGCAGAGGTAATGATATTTAACACTTACATATTTATCTTGGATGCTTAGCTCAGTATTTCTGAACTAAGTGCCTATGTTCTATCCTGATTGCTGAGTTTAAGCTCCTGTTGATTTCTCACTATGGAAGACAGAGCCTTTGCTCCACACATGCATCCTTTCCATTCCTTAATTTTATAAGTAAAGTTATATTTGCAATGTTTTGACTATGTGCATGCGATTAACAGTGGAACCTGGCAGTATGCTATGATACAATTAAATTCCTTTACAATTTTGTCTTTTCCTCGAAATCTTTTTTTCTGTTGAATTCTCCAAGTTAGTTATAATTATGAGCATTTTTATCCAGAATATGTAAAAAAAATCAATAAAAAGCACAAGTATATCAAATATAAAAGGTATTTAAAGTTTTGATAGACACCACAACAAAGATGATACAGAGATGGCTGAAGTCATTTGTCATAGTGGAGATGCCTTTTGCCATGCTCTCACCCTATGCTGGAGTGTTTGGCATCAAGTCTCAACTCTGCTTTCACTTCGGTTTCCTGATATGTGCGTCCTGAAAGGCAGCAGAGGTTGGCTCAAATACTCAGGTTTCTGCCACCTCTGGGGGAGACTCAGAATGAGCTTCAGCCTCTGGGCTCTGGTCAGACCTAGTCCCAGCTCTTTCGGGCGTTTGGGAAGTGAATCTATAAGTTTAAGAACTTTCTCTGTCTCTATGTATTTCTACCTTTCAAATAAATCCAGAAAATAATTACACATTAAAGAAAGCAAAGGCATGCAGATGGTAAATAAGCAGATGAAAAATGCTTAACCTTTTAGCGATTCGTGAAACACAAATTTAGGCCACAATGCATGTATCAGAGTGACTAGAGCAACACTAGGAACACAAAATGCTGCTGAAGATGAAGAGCAACCAGAACTTTCATAGGTGTTGAGTGGAATACAAAATGGCATAACCACTTGGGGAACAGTTTGGCAGTTTATTATAAAGTTAGACATACACTTACTTTAGTATACGCCCTAGCGAACTGCTGTGAGGTATGTAGCCACAAGAACGAAAAGTGATGTTGACATAAAAAAAATTTGTATGTGAATGTTTATAGCAGTGTAGTTTTCACGATTGCCACAAACTGGGAACAATCCAAATATCCCTTGATTGGTAAGTACGAAACAAACTCGGCTTCCTCTATACAGCAGAATATGTCTCAGGAATAAACGGGAACTGAGCTATAGACATAAGAAACAGCATGGTTCCATTATGCTAAGGGAAAGAAGCCAGCCTCAAACCCTAAATATTGGAAAAAGCAAAAGCAGTAGGGACAAACAACAAATGAATCATTGCCAGGAACTAGGGATGGGGGAGATTGATGAAAAAAGGACATAAGGTTAGATTATGCTGCAGCTTGCACAACTACATTTTAAAACCAGATTTAAGTGTACCACAAACAGAGCAAATACATAAATTGTACCTCAATAGAAAAAAATACAGGGAAAAAATGAAGCTGAAAGTAGCCTTTTAATGTTTAACCCTTAAGTCTCCTCTTAAATTCCCAATCTTTGACTCACAGGCACAGAGCTGCCAAAGCTCTCTAGCTTCCAAAGAATGGTGTATTCTCCACCAAAGACCACTTCTTATCTATCCATAGGAAAAAATAGGAGCAGAACTCTACCAAAGTGTAGACCTGAGGAAGGTGGAATGAATCAGTTACAGAGTTAACACCATAGTAAGACTAGGGCTTTACAAAGGAAGGGTCTGTTGGACCCTCACCCTGCTGTTGTCTCAAGACTCCAAACATCTGCAGCCCCGCCCAGTCACTTAGGAGTCAGCTCTGGCCTGTTCAGCTATCCAAGGGCTTGTGGAGCACTGGATTGCCTCTCTCACCACCAGGTATGGCCCTCAGCAGCAGTCGGGCACTCATACCCACCATCCTACTATAAGGAGTTAGATGAGCAAAAAATAGGTAAATGGGGTTAGGTCCCTGTCAGAACAAGAAAATCCTCTGTCTATATTGCCAGCATACCCTACTGGTGTCACTTCTGACCCAGCTCCCTTTTTGTGGCCTGTGATAACAGCAGATAATGTTTCAAATCCTTGGGTACCCACACCCGTGTGAGAGATCCAGACTTTCCGGCTCCTGGCTTCAGACCGGCCCACCTCTGGCCATTGGAACCACTTGAGGAGTGAACCAGCAGAGAGAAGATGGCTCCCTCTGACTCTTCTTAGCTTCATAACACTGTTGCTGAGATAAAATAAATAAATAAATAAACAAATAATTCTTAAAAAAAAAAAAAGAAGCTCTATCTCCACTGACAGCAACTCCACAAACTCCTGAAGCCTAGGACATTGAGATATTTTCAGGCCTTGCTGTTCTTCATTACAGCTGAAGAAATCACACAGGGATGACCCTACCTGTGGAGCCAAAGCCAGAGGAGCCTGCCAGAATGACACACTAAGACACATTGTCAGAAGAAAAAGCTTTACTATAAAAGCCACTCTATAGAATTAGATGTGGCTCATCTTGGAAAGGTACAAATGTCAATGTAGGGATACAAGTGTGAAAAGGCAAGGTAATGGGAATCTCTAAGAAACACAATCACAAAAACTCTGTAGCCATATAAAGGTACTTCAAAACATTCCTTAAAAATGGAACAAAATGCCAAGTTTACTTTGGTGAAAAAAAAAAAAAAAGAAATCCACGTATATTCAAAGATTACAAAGGGGAAATTAGAAAAATTGCCTGAAAAAAGCCCTCAAAGTGATGGTTTTAAGGAAGTTCAACCAGATATAGGAGAATAGAGACAGACCATTAAATGAAATTAGGAAAATGATTCATGATCTGAATAAGAGACTCAGCAAACGGATAAAGATCATAATCAGAATGAAATAGAAATCTTGAAGCTGATACACTCAAGAAATAAAATTATGGTTAATAGCCTCCATGATAACTTATATTCAGTAGAGCAGAAAATTTCTGAGTGTTGAAATAAGCCAATCAGACCAATTTATAGGCCTGTTGAAATAATTTATAAGAAATGTATAAGCCTGCTGAAACCAATCCAATCCAAACAAAAAAAAAATAGAAAAACAAATGAAGAAATCTAACAAGTCTTATGGCACATCCTTAAACAAATAAATATTTGCATGCATTGTGGGTATTGCAGAAGAAAAAGAAATGGAAAAATACTTAGAAAACCTATGTAACAAAATAATTTCAAAATAAATTTTACAAATTTTGGGATAGGCATGTGCAATTGTGCCCAGGAAAGCTTAAGAACAACAATTTCATTTGACCAAAAATGATTCCCTTAGAGGCATGTTTACAGCCAAACTGGCAAAATCCTTAGACAAAACAAAACAAAACAAAAACAAACAAGCAAAAACCCTATTAAAAAAAAAAAGCAAAAGGAAACCTTATCAATTAACAACTGATTCATCAGTAAAAATCTTAGGGCCCGGCACGGTAGCCTAGTGGTTGAAGTCCTCGCCTTGAACACACCAGGATCCCATATGGGCGCCAGTTCTAATTCCTGCAGGCCTGGTTCCCATCCAGCTCCCTGCTTATGGCTTGGGGAAGCAATTGAGGATGGGCCAAAGCCTTGGGACCCTGCACTAGTGCAGTTAACCTGTGGAAGAGTCTCATGGCTTCGGACTGGCTCAGCACCGGCCATTGCGGCCACTTGGGGAGTGAGTCATTGAAGGGAAGAATCTTCCTCTCTGTCTCTCCTCCTCTCTGTATGTCTGATTTTGTGATAAAAAAAATGCATCTCAATAAAAACTATATAGTGCAGCGAAGAATGGGATAATATATTCAAAATTTCAGAAGAAAAAAAAAATCTGCCAGCTAAAGATGCTATATACTGAGCTATCGTTCAGAAATGAAGAAGCAAGTCTTTTCCAAGACAAGCAAAAATGGAGAGATTTCATCAGTCTGATCAACCTTGTATCTAGCAGCTTATATCTGGAAGTGAAAGGGCAAAAACTACTATCCTGGAAACAAATAAAAGGATAAAACTTAACAGAAGATCACATACACTAAAGAGACAGAATCAAGCATCGAGCCCTACAAATACAAAAAATACCAAACCACAAAGACGTGTAACAAGAAGGAAAGGTGCAAGACATACCCAAAACATCCAGAATAAGTTAACAAAATGGCAGGGTTAAGCCTTTACCTAAGAATAGCAACCTGGATGACAAATGTATTAAAAATCTTTGATTAAAAGATAAACTGGCTGAATGGATAAAAAGGAAACAAAACTTAATAATATTCTGTCTACAAGAAACTCATGTCACTAGTAAATGCACATGTAGAATGAAAACGAAGGGATGAGAAAATCTACTCTATGCTAACAGACTGTAAAGGCAAGCAGGAGCTACTGTGCTTAGGACAATTAACAATGTTTCTGAAGTGAAAATTCTGAAGCAAAACAAACAAACAAACAAACAAACAAAAAACCAAAAAGGGTCATTCTATAATAATAAAGGGATCATTCAACAAGAGGAAATAAACAGGGTAAATATATGTACACCACATTCTTCAAACAATCAATGTTGTCAGTATCATTATTTTAAATTTACTTATTTGAAAGGCAAAGTAACAGAGGGAGACACACCACACACACACACACACACACACACACACACACACACACACGTATACACTCACGCATACAAACAGATATATCCTAGCTGCTGGTTGATTCCTCAGGTGGCTGCCAAGGCCAAGGTTGAGCCATGTGAAAGCTAGGAGCCTAGAGCTCTATCCGGTGTCCCGTGTGAGTGGCAGGGCCCCAAGCACATGGGCCATCATCTGCTGCTTTCCCAGGTATGTTATCTAGGAGCTGAAATGGAACCGGAGCAGCTGGAAATCCAACCAGGGCTCTGGCAGGGAGTGCTGGTGTTCTAAACAACAGCTTAATGCATTGTGTCACAGCCAGATCCCTGTCAATATTTTTAATCAGAGGCATTCTGGTGGGTGGTATTTCATTGTTGCACTCACTTACATTTCACTTGTGACTACTGGTTAATGATCAACCTTTCATATGCTAATTGCTCATTAATACAGTCTCTTTTGTAAAGTGTTTTCTTCAAATTTGTTGCCTGGGGTAATTGTTTTTTTTCATAATTTGTCAGTTTTCTTTACCCCATATTAGTCACTATTTAAATATACACATTGCAGATATCTCTTGCAATAGTGTAGCTTATTTTTTCATTTTGCTAAAGCTTGTTTTCAACTAGCCTTACTAAGACTTAATTCATTTCTCATACATCTTATTCATTGAAAGTTATAACTCAATAACTTTTTCAATTCTATACCCAAAACCACAATAAACTTTGGCATATTTTCATTGCCCTCCAAAGAAACTAGCCATTCAATAACAGTCACTATTGTCTTCGAATGCCCATTAACCTTTATTTCTCTGCAGAATTGCTTTTTCTAGAAATTTTATATAAAACAATCATATAAAATACGATATTTTTGTGTTATAGCGTGTATTAGTACTTGAATCCTTATTATTCCTGAATAATATTCCTTTGCCTGAATATATCCCAGCTCAGTTATCCATTCAGCATTGAAGGGTGTTTGTGGTGTTTCCAACTTATAGAATAATGCTGTTATGGATATTCTTACAGATTGTCTTAGAGATAAAGGTTTTAGTTTCTTTGGGTAGGAACATACCTAGGATTTAGCGAATCATGTTTTGATGTTATGTTTATCTGTTTGAGTAATTGCCAGATAATTTTCCAAAGTGATTGCATCATTTTATGTCACAAATAGCAAGATAAGAGGATTCCAATTTCTCCATATCATTTTTGAAATATCTTATTGTCTTTGATTTTGTTATAGCCACCCACTATGTGTGAAGTGGTGTCTTACTGTGGTTTCAATTTGAGTATCTCTGAGGCTAATGATGCATAGCTTCTTGGATCTCTTGGCCATGTGAATGCTTTCAAGTGATTTGGCCCTATTTAATTGGATTATTCTTTATATTGTTAAGGTGTAGGAATTGTTCATAAATCCTAGATAAAAGTGCTTTGCCAGATATATAATATGTAGCTATTTTCTCTCTTTCTGTGGGTTGTCTTCCACGTTTTCACAATGTTTCATAGGCAGGACTTTGAATATTGATTATTTTGACAAAGATCTTTTGAATAACAGCAGTTTTTAATACTGATAACATCTGATATTGTATTTAGGAAAACTTCGTCAATCCATCCAGCATTAAACTATATTCTTATGTTTTCATCTATAATGTATTGTGAAATGAATCTTGTCTGCAAAATGAAGCAGTCTTCAGGGCAGTCTATTTTGGAGTCATTACATTACAATACTACGTTACATTTGTTGATCTATTTGTCAATCTTTTGGCCATTACTATACCATTTTTTTAAAGATTTATTTATTTTATTACAGAGTCAGACATACAGAGAGGAGGAGAGACAGAGAGGAAGATCTTCCGTCCAATGCACTCCCCAAGTGAGCGCAACGGGCCGATACTATGACGATCCGAAGCCAGGAGCCTCTTCCGGGTCTCCCACGCGGGTGCAGGGTCCCAAAGCTTTGGGCTGTCCTCGACTGCTTTCCCAGGCCACAAGCAGGGAGCTGGATGGGAAGCGGGGCTGCTGGGGTTAGAACCGGCGCCCATATGGGATCCTGGGCGTGCAAGGCGAGGACCTTAACCACTGCGCCACCGCGCCGGGCCAACATAATTGACTTTTACAGACTGATTTTTGCCCAGCAACCTTGCTAAATTAAATTGCATCATTTATTCGAACGATTTTTCTGTGGCTGCTTGTTCACGATCTTGGGATATACATTATCTGTGAATAAGGAAACCTTTGTATCTTCTGTGTCAATTTTTACATCTCATATTTTCAATTTTTGTCTTATTAATCTTAATGAGTTCTTCAGTCAATAATTAGTGGAAGTGGCAATAACTGGCAATTGAATCCTTTGGGTGATCTTAAAGGTTTTATGAATAAATATATGTTGGCGCACACAAATTTACAAGAATATATACTCATAATTAATACAATTCTTAAGGTTGAGCTGTTCACTATCCCTGGAATAAACTTGAATAAAAATTCAAAATAAAGCTTTCCTATATTTTCAGTTTTCCCATTTTTTTCTTATGAATGACTGCTAAATTTTTCTTTAAGATTTATTTTTATTGGAAACATTTTTTTTTTTTTTGCAGAAAGGAGGAGAGACAGACTTCATTTATGAAGTGAGATACAAAAAAGTGAATTAAACTGACAAATGTGCTAAATCGTATATCATATAAAATGAATTTAAGGAATATAAATTTTAATTTTAATATCAAATAATGCAACCCACCACCTTTACGTTTTTTAAAAGAAACACACAGCATCCCAGTAGATGTACCAAAAACTTTTGGTGAGAATTTGGCAACCAGGGTCCTATGTGATAGCCCAATTGGCTAATCCTGCACATGCAAGTGCTGGGATCCTATATGGGGGCCAGTTCCTGTCCTGGCTGCTCCATTCTGATCCAGCTCCCTGCTTCTAGCCTGGGAAAGGCAGTAGGACACGGCCCCAAGTACTGGGATCTTGCTAATCACAGAGGAGGTCAGGAAGCAGCCAGCTCCTGGTTCCTAGCTTCAGCTTGGCCTAGTACTGGGTATTGCAGCTAGCTGGGGAGTGAACAATGGTTGGAAGAGATCTTTCCCTGTCTCTCACTCTTTCAAAATAAATAAGATAATTTTTTAAAAGATTTGTTTTATTGTTATTTGAAAGTCAGAGTTACAGGGAAGGAGAGAACTCTTCCATCTGCTGGATGGGAAGTGGAGCTGCCGGGATTAGAACTGGTGCCCGTATGTGATCCCGGGGCGTTCAAGGCGAGGACTTTAGCTGCTAGGCCACCACACCGGGCCCCCGACTCAATTTTCTCAATGAATTCCCTGGGTTTCCTTTTTATCTTCCAAGTTTCATGAACTACCTGCCTGGATGCTCTGGAACCTGGAAAATCTCACAGGTATAGATAAAATAGCCCAACAAGCAAGACAAGTCAAAGAGCCCCTAAACAAGAAATACTGCGGGAACTCAGCAGAAACACCCACAGTTACTGGCAGAAGCATGCCTGATCCAGTAGAAGAAATGGCAGAAATGGCTTAACCTTGGGGATGCTACATCTCTCTGTACCTCACACCTCACAGAATTGGAGTCCGAGAACTCAACCCATGCCCAACATCAGAAGGCATAAAGTGGTCCCGTCCACACACTAAAGAGGTGTCAGCATAGTTGGTTTGCCCTAACTTCTCACAGGTGACTATATGATGGGGCTGGTGTTTCCCATTGTTCCATCAGCAGCAGTGCCATCCAGGTTCAGTGGTTCACGGTCCCGCCACCTAGTGGCAGCAGATGGACATCTTCTGTCCCTGAGGGCAAAGTACAGACGTGGTTCTCAGCTCACTGAAAGATTGACTACTCATTAGGTGAGGGAAGACACTCTGCATTTTATGCTACTGATAGCCACATTATGCGCTAAATGATACTGGAGCCGGGAGGGGCTGAAACAAAACCTCAAGCAAAACAAAAAGAGGGAAGCTGAACAGTATGGCACAAGACCTCAGAAACTTAAATTGACTATGGGACTACAGAACACAAAAGTCGGCCAGAATCTGCATGCTACACTGATAAAACAGAAGACCTAAATAAGATATAAAGAGTCTCTAGCTATTAAGAATCTACACAGTAGAAAGTCACCAGGAAAAACAGAAACTAATTAAAAAGCAATTGATGGTAAACAACAGTGATGGGGAACAACCCAACTTGAAACAATCCAGAAAGTTTTTTAAAAAAGATTTTAAAGTAGTCACTGTAAAATTTCATCAACAGTGGTTACAAATGACCTCAAAACAATATACAAAGGGAATTTTGAAAAAAAAAAAGGCAAGACAAAAGTAATCAAATGGATATTATAGAACTAAAAATACAATAATCAAACTAAAAGCTCACTGGAGGAGATGAATATTCACAGTGGATACAATAAAACATACAATCAGTGAGCTAGAAGACAGATAAGTAGAATTCACTCATTCTGAAAAGCAGAAACAAAAATAGAAAAAAAATTGTATAGAACTGTCCTGGCTTGTGTTACAATACTGAAAGGTCATATATATGATTTATGAGTCCCAGAGAGAGAAAAGAATGAAAGAATATGGGACTGAAAAGTTCTGAAACAAATACTAACTGAAAACGTTCCAAGCTTGGAAAAAGGCATAAATCTGTAGATTTTAAAGGAGCTGATGCAGAGGCATAGAAGCTAAACCTCTGGAGCATCGGCATCTCCTTTGGGTGCCAGTTTGTATACAATTTGCTCTTTACCAATTTAACATTCTGTTTCTGGCTGAGGAGCAGTGGATGGAGGATGACTCACGTCCCTGAACCCCTGCACCCATGCAGGGGACACAGAGGGAGTCCCTGGCTCCTAGCTTCTTCCCGATTGCAGCCATTTGGGGAGTGAGCCAACAGATGAAAGATCTCTCTCTCTCTCTGTGTAAATCTTTCAAATAAAAGTAATTATTTTAAAAAATAAACAATTCAATTATAAAAAGGGCATGGATAGGTATTGGACCTATGAGGATGAAAGGATGTGTTTTTGTGTATTAAGTAAGCACATTAAAAAGTTCAACACAATGTAAATGTAAATAAACCCATGATGAGCTATTAATGTTCATGAACCAGAAGGGATAAAATGAAAATGGGGTTAAAAGCAATTGTTGGCAAGCTTGCAGAGAATCTAAATGACTGATAACTTGATGATAACATAACATGATACTCCCGTTCTCGAAAAGTTTCTGGCAGTTCCTAAAAATCTACACATTCACTTATCACACTCAGTCATAGGTGTTTATCACAGGAAAGTGAAAAATACTGTGTTCACACAGGAAAACTAGCATAAAAATTTTCACAGCAGCTTTACAACTAACTGATCCAATCTAGTTTAATAAATGAATGGTTAAACAAACTCTTGCACATCTGTACTATGGAGCAGTACTCAGCAATAAAAATAAATGATAGGTATAACAATCTTGTTGACTCTGTAGGGTATTATGCTTAAAAGACCAATCTATTAGCATTATACAGTGTATGATTCGATTAATATACAATTCTTCAAATTACAAAGCTAATAAAATATTAAACAGATTAGTGGTTAGTAGGGATTGAGAATGTTCAAGAAAAGGGGATGCAGTTAGAAAAGGACAACATGGGCCCGGCGCGGTGGCGCAAGTGGTTAAAGGTCCTCGCCTTGCACGCCCGGGATCCCATGTGGGCGCCGGTTCTAATCCCGGCAGCCCCGCTTCCCTTCCAGCTCCCTGCCTGTGGCCTGGGAAAGCAGTGGAGGACGGCCCAAGGCTTTGGGAACCTGCACCCATGTGGGAGACCCGGAAGAGGCTCCTGGCTTCGGATCGGCATAGTATCAGCCTGTTGCGCTCACTTGGGGAGTGAATCATCGGACGGAAGATCTTCCTCTCTGTCTCTCCTCTCTGTATATCCGCCTTTCCCATGAAAAAATAATAAAAATAAATCTTTAAAAAAAAAAAAAAAAGAAAAGGACAACATGTGCAATATTTATGGTGGTGGGATTGTACAAATGAAACAAATTCCGAGTACTATGTCAGATAATTTGTGATTTTGTGCTGTAGATATGCATAATGTTAACATTGAGGGGAACTAGTTAAAGCATATTTGAGATTTTTCTGTGCTTTTTTATTACAACATCACAGGAATCTACGATCATCTCAAAATAAGAGTTCAATTAAATACAATATGGTGTTGGGAGGTAGAAATATTTTTTAAAAATCCATGAGAAATAGTTTTTAAAATTCATAGAATGATGCCATTTGACAAAGCTGCAATTTCAATAGCCAAGATGGAAAGTAGAATTCTGAGAAACAGTTTTATGGAAAATAACTCTAAAAGTCAAGTGTGCATTAAAAGGGAGAAAAAATAGAACAGTGGACATCAATGGAAATCACATGCTTTTATCTCTGGTGTAAGTAGTGTTGAATTTACTTCTTAAAATTATAAAAAATAACTGCACTGATATTTTACTTCTATGCTTCTCTGATGAAGTAATACATGAATGAACTATCAGAAAGATATGCATTTCTAAATCCATGAGCCTTGTCTGGGAGTCATGATTCTTTCTGAATTAGAAATCCTTGTACGTAAGTAAGTAGGACTTATTATTTCAGGAGATCCTGCCAAAAAATAGTTAAGACTAAAAAGTATACCTATGGGAACTACTACATAATAGTAATTTGATTTTGCATAGTAGCTCAAACAAGAAAAGAGATTTACTTATCAATTTTAAGGTAAGAGCTTGATGATAAAGTATAAGTGTTGATATTATTTGAATATATGTGTTTTCAACATTCATTTTTCTTTAAAAGTCAGATTTACAGAGTGAAAGACAGACCTTCTATCTGATGGTTTGTTTCCAGATGCTGCAACTGCTGGAGCTGAGCCTATCTGAAGCCAAGAGCTAAGAGCCTTCTCAAGTTCTTCTGTGTGGGTGCAGGGTCCAAGAATTTGGGAGCCATTCTCCATTAAATATATATATTTGAAAGGCAGACTTTTACAGACAAAGAGACATCTTCCATCTGCTGATTCACTTCCCAAATGGCCGCAATGGCCAGAGCTGAGCTGATCTGAATCTGGGAGCTTCTTTCCAGCCTCCCATGTGGGTGAAGGGGGCCAAACCCTTGGATCATTCTCTGCTACTTTCCTAGACCATAAGCCAAGAGTTGAATAAGAAGTAGAATAGCCAGGCCTCGAACTGGCCCCCATACAGGATGCCAGTACCATAGGGGGAGGATTAACCTGGTATACTCATTGGGCCAGCCCCAACATGCTACACATTTTTGAAAAGATGATTCTATTCGTAAAATTTCTTGATACAGTTAACTGTGCTTATACTATGTATGTTGACCTTCATATATGAACACATACACATGGCTCCAAGTTGTCTGTAATCTTCATTTGTTTCAATTATATGACATGGTTGTCCAGTATACCTTGTTGTAAAACCTAGTTTTAAATAGATGAATGGTTAGAGACAATTTCATCTCATATTACCTTTATCTTAGTACTGCAACTTGGAATGTTACTCTATCAGGATTCAGTGTTACACATGATGGAGTAAAATCAACTTTAACTGTCCCTCAGGATAAAAGGGATTTTATTAGCTCATTGAACAGAAACATTCAGAGATGGCTTCTGATCTAGTGTGTTGATCTAGTGGCTTCATGATGTAACCAGCAATCCAAATTGACACTGAATCTCTTCCACTCCCGTTTCAGTAGTGTCCGTATCAGCCCTCTAAGATCATACTGGAGTTTTGCTGCAACACCAGGCTCCATCCACCACAATGTAATTTGGGTTTAAATGGCTATATACTTTGAAGCCTCATAACACACTTAAAAGAATATGCCATCTGTGAACTGGCATGCTAGGAAAATACATAAGATTAATCTGAATTAATTAATTTATTAGTTGTTACTCTTAATATCTTATTTTAATATCTTACATTCTTATTAAAATAGTAAGGTATTTAAGATATTTTAAAGATATCATATTATTTTAATATCAAAGATATCTTATTTTTAAATATTATTGAAATTAATAAATTATTGCAACCGAATAAGATGCAGTAATTGATTTGAGCTTGCGCTACAAGCCTCTCCCTATATCTGTTTCTAGTACTGGGAAAAGAATATCTTGAATGACTTTTTTTTTTGAAGTTTTATTTTATTATTTTTTTTATTGGAAAGTCAAATATACAGAGAGCAGTAGAGACAGGAAAGAAAGATCTTATGTGGGATGATTCACTCCCCAAGTGACCGCAACAGCCGGTGCTGCACCAATCCAAAGTCAGGAGCTTTTTCTGGGTCTCCCACACAGGTGCTTGGTTCCAAGGCTTAGGGCCATTCCTGACTGCTTTCCCAGGCCACAAGTAGAGAGCTGGATGGGCCTGAGGCCGCAGGGATTAGAACCGTTGCTCATATGGGATTTTTTTGGCGCATGCAAGGCGAGGGCTTGAGCCACTAGGCTACCGTGCTGGACCCTATCCTGAATGATTTAAGATGATTACAATGCACTCCTGGAGCTAAAATCTCTGCTTAAAGCACTTGGCTGAAAATGGTGGACAGGCAGATTTCCCCAGCAGGAATTAAATGATATTGTCACAGAAGATATAAATAGAACTTTGGAAGGCACTCAGCAAACGTATGCTACAGTTCTCTACGGTTCAGATTTTTATTTTATGTCTGACTTCATTTTGCTCACTCTGGCTCATACCAATTTCTTAAACCATATAGCATGTACTACATGTGTTTATATTTGTTTGACCGTGTGTGTGTGTGTGTGTGTGTAATATGTGTCCTTAACACAATTATAAACTCATTTAGGGCACAGACTATGTCTTCTCTGTTTGTGTTGCTCCAAAATCATTTCGAGACCTTCTGAGTATACGGCTGAAGTTACGAAAAGATTTGCTCACTTGATTTCTTGGATTGTTGAGTTAGGGACAAACATTGTGTCCATTTTGGTCATCATCAATATTGATGTTGATTGCCTTGGCTCACTCAGTCATTTGGCTTTCCCCGTCGATCGTGAGGACAAGAAGGTAAACAGATCGGTTAGGTTTTAGTGCTTCCATTGTGCACTTCCAGGTAGTCATGGCCCTGCCGGCACGTAGCGCTTGTGTGTATGTACCCAAGTCATGCTCCAGAGCTTGGTGTATGTTTTTGAAGGTGAGTCTTTTTGTTTAGCTACAGCTACTATTAAAACCATTTTCTATGGGAAACATTTTCCAATAATTGGTTACATTTGAGTTACGGGTAAGTGCTTTCCATTTTGCCATGTTTACCTGTATTAACCGTTGTACCCTATTTTGTGCGCATGTACCTTAACCTTTTTCGATTTTGTTTTGTTATATTTTTCATGTCTCTTAATCAAACTTCGGGAAAACAGCATTAGCCATATTGAAGGCAGTTCTTCTTGTACAAATAAACCACTATTAGCTGGATTTCCCCTAAGTGGAACACTCAACTATTTCTCCACATCCACATGACATTTATTTTTCTGTTAAAAATAAGTGGACCTCAAAAAATTCTCTTGCTCTGGTACTTTTCAGATGAAAGTTTTAAAGGCTATTGAAGATGATGTGAATAGTTGAATACCCATGGTATGATTCATGCACAAACTAGGCTAATGGACAGTACAAGATTCAGAGTTAGGAGAACTCAACCAAAGCTCTGATTGTGCGCCTTAACTACATGACCTTAGCGAATTCACTTACCATTTTCTGAGCTTAGGCTTCCTTCTTAGTAAAAAAGAGAAAATGCATCTATCCTACCGGGTGGGGAAAGACAGTTGTGTGGCTATGCCTTAGAAACTTTGTTTTGAAGATCTATTTATTTTTATTGGAAAGTCAGATATATAAAGAGGAGAGACAGAGAGGAAGATCTTCCATCAGCTGATTCACTCCAAAAGTGGCCGCAACGGCCGGAGCTGAGCTGATCCGAAGCCAGGAGCTTCTTCTAGGTTTCCCACATGGGTGCAGGGTCCCGAGGCTTTGGGACACGCATGGACATCCATATGGGAGCCTGGCGAAAGCAAGGTGATAGCTTTAGCCACTAGACTATTGTGCCAGGCCCAGTGTTGGAAACTTATAAGTACCCCATTTACTACCTGTAAATATAGCAGAAGAAGTTTTGGCTAGCAACCATTTAAAACTGCATATTAATTGCATCATACCGTCCCATTAATTCTTTTTGTGCTTGTAAGTATTGATTTTGCCTTCAAGACGCTGCATGATTTGCTCATAGTCTCTCCATCTCTGTTCAACTTCATTTTGCTGTAGTCTCCTTGTCTACTCTAGCCAAATTCTTCTTCAAGTGTGCTAAGCCTGTGTTTCTGCTGCTGGAGATTTGAGCAAGCCAGACCTTGTGTTGACCCTGCTCACTCTCTGCATTACTTTCTTTTCTGACTATTATTTCTTACTCCTAATTCTTCAGGTCTTAAATCGAAAATCAACTTTTTTTCTATGAAGGTTGAGATGAAGTCTGTTTTGTTCACTGCTATATTGGTATTCAATAAATATTTTTTTTAACTAAATGAATGCTATGGTTATTTTTTACTTAGCATAATATTTTCCAAGTTGATACATGTTTTAGCTTAACTGTAATCTATTTTTATTACTCAAATAGTCATTGTGATTCTTTGTACCAGTAACACACACACATACACACATGCACACACACACATGCACACACACATGCACACACACACAACTCAAAGATTTCAATGGCTGCACAGCTTTTCTTTATGACATAGGCTTACTGTAATTTAATCGAATGGCATTGAGATTATTTTTGACATTTTAACACCATGAAGATACCATAAACAATACTTTGTTGAGTGTTCTTATACATAGTTTGTGCACCTTGTGGCTATTTTTTAAAATTATTTTTAAAAGAAATAAACATGTCTTTTAATTCAATTTTACTATGGACATATTTAAATTTGATAATCAGAGAAAAAGAGAGAGAGAGAGACTAGAGAAAGAGAGACCTCCCATTAGACGTTTCAGTACCCAAATGACTGCAACACCCTTGCCTAGGTCAGGCAGAAACCGGGAGTCAGAAACTCAATCTGATTCTTCCACGTTGGTGGCAGGAATTCAAGTACTGAGCCATCAGCTGCTTCCTTGCAGGGTGTTCATCAGCAAACTAAAGTCCGGGGAGTAACTGGGTCTTGAACCCAAATACTCCCATATAGAATACAGGAATTACAGTAAGCAGCTTTTTAACAACTAACTCAAGTACTCATATGAAGGAATAAAATGCTTGAGCTATAGGATGTGCAAATCTTAAGTCTTTTTTTCTATCTTCACTGACAAGGCTCAAGTCGCTTATGTAAATGGAGGCAGCCCCTTTGTTAGAGGACTACTGCTTCCTTTATCTACTTGATTATTTGTGTTGATCCAGTGTGCAAGAATGATAATATTGTTTAAACTAATTTAAATACTAAGATGTTTTGCACTGTTTTCCATTTTACTGTTTAGTTGATAAATTGCTTGCTTATCTCTCATGTCCATTTTACCATGGCACCATTGGCTTTTAAATGTATTAGTAAAAACATTTGAGTATACATATAGTATAAGTTGAGTTACACAAGTTGTGTAGCATTTTTCTATAAAACTTTAGAAATACAATGAACAAAACCAGAAGGATACTGAGTGAAATTCAGTAACCTATTGCCAACTACTGTTGATTTTTTAGTATATGTCCTTTCAGAATTTTCTGCGCGGAACTATTTTCACTTGATTTGCAACGAATTTATTCTATTATCTATCTACCTATCCGTATCTGCTAACCTACCCCCTTATACATCATCAATTTGCTTGTTCTAATGTTTTCATACTTTTCTATTGTATTAGTTAAAATATTTGATCAGTTTCTTCAAGATGGCTTAGATTATTTCTGTTTTTAGGGGGGATTACAGATAATAGGATGGAGCACATTATTTCACACGAGTATATTCGAATGTGTTTATTTCCTTAATTTTTTGGAAACAAAAATGTGCTTTTGGAAATTAAAAAAATAGATACATTAGTATTGTATACATGTTTATGTGATACCATGCTATCTTTTAGCATACACACACACACACACACGTTGTATTATGTCTAATCAAGGAAAACATATCTACCACCTCAAACTTTTAGGATTTCTTTATGGTGAAAACACTCAAACTACTTACCCTAGTGTTTTTTCAGATGGAAATAGATAGTACATTTTTATTATCTATTATCACTCTACCATGTAATAGAACTGACTGTTTTCTATGACTTTGAATCCACTCACCAAATTTTCCCCTACATCCTTCATTTTCTAATTACATGAAATTAAAATCTCCCAATACATACAAAATTAAAATGGTTAGATCCCATCTATGAGGGAGACCAAATGGCACTCGGCTGGATTTGGTTTATTTCACTTGACATAACGACCTCTAGTTTCATCCATGTTGTTCTAGATGACAAGAGCTCACAATTTTTAAAAAAGATTTATTTATTTTTTATTGCAAAGTCAGATATACAGAGAGGATGAGAGACGGAGAGGAAGATCTTCCATTTGATGATTCACTCCCCAAGTGACCACAATGGTGGGTGCTGAGCCGATCCAAAGTCAGGAGCCAGAAACTTCCTCCAGGTCTCCCATGCGGGCACAGGATGCCAAGGCTTTGGGCCATCCTTGATTGCTTTCCCAGGCCACAAGCAGGGAACTGGATGGGAAGTGGAGCTGCTGGGATTAGAACCAGCTCATATGGGATTCTGGCGCGTTCAAGACTAGGACTTTAGCCGTTAAGCCACTGTGCTGGGCCCAAGATTTCACAATTTTATGCCTGAGTAGTACTTCACTGTGTGCACATATTAATCAGTGGATGGACACTAGGATTGCCTCCATTTCACAGCTTTTTGATAATGCTGTTGTAAACATGAATACGGATGTCTCTTGGGCAGACTCTTCACATTCAGCTTTGTAGTACATCCCACAATCTCCATCAGAAGATAGTTTGATTTTCAGTTTAAAAGCCCCCATAATCCTTTTTACAATAGCTGTACTAATTTCTATTGCCACCAGCGGTGTGAAACGCTTCCCTTTTCTTCATGTCCTTGATAGTATTTGTCATTTTTGTCTTATACAGTAAAACCAATCTGAGCAGAATGAGGTGGTATCTCACTGTGCTTGATTTGAATTTTCTTGATAATTAGCAATCTTGAGCAGTTTTTTCGTGTACTTGTTGGCAATTTGTGTACCTTTCTCTCTCTTTTTTTTTTTTTGAGAAACACCTGTTTATATCTACTGCTTCTTTTTAAATTGGAT
Source organism: Ochotona curzoniae (assembly GCF_017591425.1). Classification (NCBI taxonomy): domain Eukaryota; kingdom Metazoa; phylum Chordata; class Mammalia; order Lagomorpha; family Ochotonidae; genus Ochotona; species Ochotona curzoniae. The sequence continues at coordinate 30,797,041 of NW_024467087.1, read as the reverse complement.
TATTTATTTTCTTATTATTGAGTCCTTTGACCTCCTTATGTATAATAAATATTTAACCCCTTGTAGCATGCATAGCTTGCAGATATTTCCTACCATTTTGTAGGTTGCCTTTCCATTTTGTGGATTCTTTTCTTTGCTGAAAAGAAACTCTCTGGTTTAATGACATTCCATTTGTTTATTTTTTCTTTTGTTTCCTGAGCTTTGGGGGTCTGATCCAAAAAAATCTCCTTGCTCATTTCAATTTCCTGAATTGGAGAGTTTCTGAAGGATTTTCCTACTTTTCTTCTAAGAGTTTCGAAGTTTCAGGTTTCACACTGAGATCTTTAACCCATTTTGAATTAACTTTTGCACCTGGTAAGAGCTGATCTGTGTCCTTAGCTCCATTTATTGAAAAGACTATTTTTTTCAATGCATGTTCTTATTTTTGAAAATATTTATCTATCTAAAAATCAGAGTGGCATTTATATTGATTCTTTTTTGATATTACTTTTTGTTGAAATCATTTTGACTAATTTTGAGTTGCAAGAGTTGTCTATATTCTTCAGCATTTTCCCTAGATTTCTTTCGTTTTTAGTCACTCTCTCCTTCTCTGTCAGTATGTATTTCTCTAATATATGCATAAATATAGCTGATGTTTGCATATTACATTTGTTATTAGTTGATTTTTCTAATATAAAATTTTAAGTTTTTATACAGTCCAATATTGTATTCTGTCTTTACATTCATATTAGAAAGTCTTTCCTCCCCAGACCAAGCCAGGTTATAGTACCCGCTGGCATGTGTAGGTCAGGTCTGGGGGCAGGCCATGCTGGGCCAGTTCATAGTACCCATTGCCAGATCTGAGAACCAGTATGGCATGCAGGACAGGCCGGGTTAAGGAACAACACCACTCCACATTAGGACTGGGACTGGGGTCTGGCTGGGTTGGGCTACACTGCAGTACCCTCCAGCATGAGCTGGCACTGGGGCATTTTGGGCCGAGTCAGACTGCAGCACCTGCTGGTGAGTGCCAAGGTTAAGCGAGCCATGCCAGTCTAGGCCACAGCTCCTATTAGCACAGGTAAGACCCCAGATGAGGGGTGAGCCTGGCAGGGGGACTGCTGGGGCTCCTCTGCTGGGCCACTGCTCCCATTGGTGAGCTTGAGAGCTGGGAATTGGGGCAGACCAAATTGGACAGGGCTACAAAGCCCATCGGCTTGCCTGTGAGTTGAGTTAGGGAGAGAGCCAGGCTGGCCTAAGTGACCACATCTACTGGTGCATGCATGGGCCAGAGTAAGTGCAAGCTGGTTGGGCTTTGCCACAGCATCTGCTAATAGGTGCTGGGACTGGGATACAATTCTGTCTGACTAGACCATAACATCATCTGGAAAGTGCAAGATCCAGGGCTGGGAGTGGGCCTAATAGGGAAACTGTGGATACCCCTTTGATGGGTTTCAGCTCCCCCTGGTGTGCATGAGATCCAGAATGGGAGCAGGCCTGCTGGACAGATAATAGCACCTACCAGCATGACTGTGGGCCAAATGAGATGTGGGACAGACTGAACCAGTCTGCTGCACATACCGCCATAGACAAAGACCAGGGCTGGTGGTGGTTCTGTTGGGGGTTATTGTGGGTTGCTCCAACTAGGCTGTAATTCCTGCTGGTGTGTGTGAGGGCCTCGTGCTTGGTGGCCAGGATTAGGCTGGGCCGCAGCATTCATTGGTTTGCATATGAGATGGCACAGGGGACAGAACTGGCCAGGTGACTACAACCACCAGGGTGATGTTGGTGATGAAGTGAGCTGGACCGGCACTGGATGGCACACACAGGAGTCAGGTTGGAATCACCTGTTTTGAGATTTCTTTGAGGACCCATCCAACTGGATCACTGGACTCAGAACTCCAATTACAGTGAAAAATTACAGGATTGGAGGTCTGACTGTGGAATGCATGTGTTAGAACTGGGTCTCCATAGTTTCTGAGGCCTGTGCAGTGGATGGCATGCCCAGATTCTCCTGGGGGACATGACAACCAGTTCACTTAGGCTTGCAGATGATGTCTAGTACCACACAGGGCAGAACAAATTGGACAGCTCTCCCAGTCAATGTTTGACAGCAAATATCTGGGCAAATTGAGACTCTAAGATGTATTATATCAGCAAATGGACCTTGGAAGGATTTCCTCAACCTTGGAGCAATGAAATCAACAGCATCTCAGAACTATTGAAACCACTTAAGCAGTACCCTCAGAGAAAGCATGGTCCACATTGGGAATCCTGGGATGACACTGAGCTCCACGTTAGGGAGCCCGGGATGATAAGGAATGGCCTTCCCCTATCCCTATGTACTGATGTGGTTGGGCTGCTGTGAACATCCCTCTCCCCACTTTCCCTGTAAACAGGGGAGAAAAAAAAGATTGGAGGCAGTTGTCTCATGTGCTTTTCCTCATTTCTTGACCTTCCAGATCCTAATTGGTGATCCACATGGGCATGTATCCCTCTCAAATATTTGAATATCAATAAAAATGAAATGAATTTATTATTAAAAAAGCAAAACAAAACAAAAAGAAAGTCTCTCCTCATAAGAGGATTATGTACATATTCACAAGTATCTTATTTTATCTTTTATATACATACTTAAAATCTATATATAATTAACATTCAACATAGTATTGCATTCTAAATTTTCCCAGGCATAGGCCAGATTTTTTCCACGATGTTTTTATTCTTTTTTGGAAGGCAGAGTTACAGTAAGAGAAGGAGAGACAAAGAGTGATCTTGCATCCACTAGTTACCTCTCCAAATGGCCACAATGGCCAGAACTGGGCCACTCAGAAGCCAGGAGCCAGGAACTTTCTCCAGGTCTCCCACGCAGGTGGAGGGCCCCAAAGCTTTGGGCTGTCCTTTACTGCTTTCCCAGTCCACAAGCAGGGAGCTGGATGGGAAGCGGGGGCTGCTGGGACACAAACTGGCATCTTTATGGGATGCATGTACCACAGGCAGAGGCTTAGTCAGCTGGGTCACAGTGCTGGTCCCCAGATTTTCTTACTTTACGAATAATTCATTAAAATCTTATGAGAATAGACTACAATATATAAGGATAAATCAGGAAAATATGTATTTAGACATTATTTAGACGATTAAATGAAAATTAATGCTCTTCAGTGTATGAAAACACAGTTGATCTCTATCATAAGAGATGAAAATTAAATAACTCTGAGATAGCATTCTCACCTATCAGATTGATATAGATCAGAAATGCATTGCTGGTGTGAATTTAAATTATCACATTCCAAGAATATTTTGGAAATAATTCATTAAAGGAAAAAAAATGGAAATTCTTCTATTCCTGAGTATTTAATTGTATAAATACACAACTATTCAAAAAGTCTATGTAAAATATGCAACACGGCAAAACTACTTTGAATTCTGGAATGTTTTGCATAAAAATTAAATTTCTAATTCCGTTTTCTATGAACTTTGGATGCACCTTCCATATCATAATTATGTGAAATTAATGTTATAGCCTCGTTTCTACTAACAAAAGCTTTGAAACCATTATCATAGAGAGGCAAATGACAGTATATATAGGTACATGTAATTGAAAGATACCCAATAAATATTTGAAAATGTAAAATGTGAGATTTGAATTAATGTGATGTTTTACAATTTGTGTGGGTATAAGAAATTTAAAATATAAAATCTTGGAAATCTCAAATATTGTCTCCGACAGGATACATGAGAAAATGGTAATGCTTTGGAGAGGCTAAACCATGTGGGAGGAAGGAAGACTCACTCAATTATCAGTACATTAATTGTTCAGTTATCAATCTTTTACTTCTGACAATGGTTCATTTACTATTCATTTTGTCATATGTTTACACTGTGCTTTGACACTTGAGAACTGAGGTTGATATGTTCTTCTATTCTATTAACCTCTAACTTCAACTCCTTACCAATACTATACTACTTTCATTTTTAATTGTTTGAATTTTGACATTTAAAATTCCTGGAGGGAGGGGGCAATTTTTCTCCCTGCTATTTTGTTTTTAGTATTCATTTGAAAGTCCAAACTACAGAGATGAAAGAGATACAGAGATCTTCAATGCACTGATTTACTCCCCAGATGGCTGCAATATGCAAGCTCTGGGGCAGGCAGAAACCAGGAGTTAGGAATTTCAGCCATGTCTCCTACATAGTTGTCAGGGGCCCAAACTCTTGGATATCTGCTGGTGCTTTCCCCAGGACATTTACAAGGAGCAAGATCAGAAGTGAAGCAGTTGAGAAAAGAACCTGGTGCCTACATGGAATGCTGGCATTACACATACCTCTCCTTACTATTTTTCTGAAATATTTATCTGGTAATATGCTTTGCTTTTTTCCCAAAAATACTAAGTAATCTTTGCTTCAATCCTTCTTCTCCCAAATGCTGCTACTTCCCCAGGCCACAAGCAGGGAGCTGGATGGGAAGCGGAGCAGCCTCCATATGGAATCTTGGCACTTGCAAGGTGAGGATTTAGCCATTTACACGTCACTCTGGGCCCAAATTATTCTTCTTTTAAAGGTTAATATATATAGACATGTTGCACAAGCAAGCAACATACATACCTATATTCATTGCAGCACAATCAACAATTGCAAAAACATAGAAACAACCTAATTGCCCATTAACAGAGGACTGGATAAAGAAACTGTGGTTCATCTACACTATGGAATACTATTTAGCTATTAAGAAATGAAATACAATTCTCTGCGGCCAAATGGGCCAAACTAGAGACCATTATACTAAGGAAATGAGCCAATCCCAAAAGATCAGATATCATATGTTTGCGCTAATTTAAGATAAAATGATGTCAAATCTAAGAATTTTACATGTGAATTTTACCTATGTCACTTCCTACTTACTTGTATCTTTTGTAATAAGATCTTGTGATATAATTCATTAATCAACCATCTATAAGAGGCTGATTCCTTATAATCACCTGAGATTGTTAATCTTGTTTTTATCACTGTTATTGCTACTGCCCATAAATAACAAGGATATAGTTCTCATTGTACCTTCATTAGGGCCTTGAGACACATGATGACATTTATTCCTATACGAAGGTGCTGGACACTCCTTTTCACCATCTTAGTGCCACATTAATACCTTTGTTATATGTTCATTAGCCTCATGTAAAGGAAGGTTCAATATCTTTTTTTGTTTTAACTGCTTCTCCTCCTCGTGGTGGACTATACTTAAGGGGATACAGCATGGGAATGTAACAAAAATTAATAAGTTCATAGGTGGAAACAGAGAGAATTAAGTCCTCATGCATGCACTGCAAGGATGGACTCACAACAAAATGATTGACAACCTCTTACATTATAGGGAGATGACCCAGTGGCAGCATGATGGACTTATGAAAATTCACCTAAGACACCCATTGTGAGACTGGAAGGGAGAGCAGAGGGTGGGAGTGGAAACTTGTGGAAGGGGGGAGGGTGTCCCCAGCATCAACTAAACTGTATCAAAAAAACAATCAAAATAATTTTTTGAAAGTTAATATTATAAGTATTTTTTGAGCACCTACCATGCGCCAGCCATCACTACATGTGTGAAGAAGTTTAATGCTAAGACTGCTCTTGAGGAGATTAGTTCTTATTTGGAGATGGTGACAGAGAGACAGATAACAAAGAAAACAGGTATGAAAACAGAATAATTTCAAGTAGTAATGAATGCCATGAATGAATTTAAACAGGAGAATGTGTTCTGATCATCTGTGTGTAAATGAATGGGAATGGTTAGTTTAGGTGACTTGAGGCAGTTACAAGTGAATTTAGATGTGAATAATAAGAAAAATCCCAGTGGAGATCTCAAGGGAAATTGTTCCAAGTTGAAATTAAGAGTTCTGGTCCGTACCTTTCAAGTCTGATATACTTGCCAAGATTCATGCTTGTGGCATGTCACATAGAAGGTTGGATACGTGACTCTGGTGGTCAGGAGAGAGGTCAGGGCTGGAGTCAACACATAGTTAATTTTTAAAACAGTAACAGAAGGTGAGTTCACTTAGGGGAATGCAAATAGAGAAGATTGATAAATACCAAATCCTTCAGAAGTGCCTAGAGAAGGAGATCCCAGGAAAACAAAACAAAACAAAACAAAACAAAACAAAAAAACTGGCAAATAACTGGCAAGAAATTAGAAAGGACAGCAAAATAAATGAAAAGTGAAGAATGTCTCTTGAGAGGGGAAGGCAAGGTCACATCTTTACTGAAGTATGAGACATCTTTCCGTTTACTTAGATTTTTGTTTGTTCTCTTAATAAAATTTTGTGGATTTCTTCACAGACGTGTTTTCCTCTAGACACAAACTATATAGTGTTCTATTATTTTGTTTTAATTAGACATATTATCACTATGGAACACATAGTGACCTCATAGTAGACTGATATAATGTGGAATGAATAAATCAAGTTAACTGGCACATCAGTCACTTCACATAGTGACTGCTAATCCATGTGTGATTTGTTCAAAGACTCAAATGACTAAAACTGTGGCTAGTACTGAACTTTGTAAATGCTGCATTTTTCTCATCTATACATATGGATGACAAAATTTAATGAAAAATTTTGCACCACATGAGATTAATAGTAATAACTAGCAATAAAACTTATAACAATATGCTGTAAAAACAGTTATATGAATGTGATCTCTCTCGAAATATTCTTTCATGCTTGTCACTGCCTACCTTAAAAGGAATCAATTTATAACTTTTCTTTGAAATGGATTCCAAGTTGCCACTTTCACTACTAAAGGGTTTAGGGACCATTTTTAAGTAAAATAAGAGTTATTGAACCACAGGGAATTGTGAGAGCACAACGATTGATCTGATAACTATACACTCTACCTAAGTGACTAATGAATGGTCAACACGTAAAAGGTAGAAATATTGGACAAAAGAATGCTCCCCATCCTGGGTGAGGCTCTGTAGAATGTTGGGAGATCTCATCATGCTACTCAACATGTCACAAAATGGAGGCCTTACAAATTGTTAATCTAAAATTTCTCTTCTATTATTTTCAGCCTTTGGTTGACAATGAGCAACTGAAACAAGGAAAAGCAAAACTGCAGATAAGGTAGAATTATTGTACTTTCTTTTATAAGGAGAAAACTTGAAATTTATTTTCAATAAAATTTAGATAATGCATTACTATGAACTATATCACTTTGATGCAAAATAGATTTTAATATTTGCTCCTATTTAACTGAAAAGTTTTTATTATATTTTCATTTTGCTTCACCCAACCCCAAGAGTGATAATCACCACTATACTCATTGCTTCTGAGTTAACCTGGTATTTTTCCTGTTGTGCATAGTTTACTTAATTTAGCATAATGTCTCCAGGTTCATCCATGTTGTCACAAGTAAGAGAATTCTACCCTTTTACAGGCTAAGTAGTATTCCATTGCTTATGTATAATAAATTTGTTTATTTATACCATGATGGACATTTAGATTGAATGCACATCTTGGCTGTTGTGAATAATGCTGCAATTAATATGGACTGGCAGCTATTTATTGGTTATTTGATTTAATTTTAATATAAATACAGTGGTGAGATCGCTAGGGAAGATGGTAATTTTATTTTCTTTATAATCTTTCCTAATGGCTATACTAATTCAAACTCTTAATAGCAGTGTATTGGTGTTCATTTTGTTCTCCTTCTCTTTTATATGAGCCATCCTGACAGGTGTGAAGAGATATCACATAGATTTAATTTAAATTTCCCTAATAACTAACAACATTAATCATTTATTCATGTATCTTTTGGCTGTTTGTATATTGTTCTTTGAGAGATGTCTACTCTAATCTTGGCCCAATTTTAACTGGGTTATATGTTCTCTTTTTATTGAGTTAAAGTTCCTTATGTATATTGAATATTTATCCCTTAACAGGCATGTGGTTTTCAAATATTTTCTGCCATTTCACAGGCTGTATCTTCTCTCTGTTGATTATTTTGCTGAGCTGATTGATTCTTTTTAGTTAGATGGAGTTTGATTTGTACATTTTTGTTTTTATTGCCTGAAGTCCTTTTCTGTCAAATAGAAAAATACTTGTCCAGACCAATATTTTAGCTTTTCCCCTATGTTTTCTTCTAATATTTTTACCATTTCAGGTCATATGTTAATATCTCTAGTCCATTTCTGGGTTGAACTTTTTGTGTGATATGACACAAGGGTTTAGTTTTACACTTTTTTGTGTATCCGTTTTTTCCAAATGTTTTTGTTGAAAAGATTATCCTTTCCCATTGTGGGTTCTTAACATCTGTGCGAAAAGGAAACATTCAGTTGACTTAACATCTGTGCCCATTACTTGGCTCTCTGTTCTGTTCCATTGGTCTACCTGTCTATTTTGATGCCGAGAGGCACTTTTATTTGCTATACCTTTGTAGAATAGCTTGAACTAAAATAATGGGATATTTTCCCCTGTTTTGTTTGTTTGTTTGTTTGTTTGTTTGTTTTTTACTTAATGCTGTCTGTATTATTGAGGGGTTTTTTGTTTTAGTAATTACATGTAAATATCAAGATTATTTTTCCTATTTGTGTGAAAAATAATATTAGAATAGAAAAAGGTTGTATCAGCCTATAGATTGCTTTGGACTGTATGGATTCTTAACAGTGCTTTTTTTTTTTTTTAAACTTATGATCATGTAGTGTTTTTCAATAGTATTTGTGTCTTCCTCTATTTCTTCCTTAAATGTTACAGAGTTTCCACCTCTTTGACTAAAGTTACTCATGAATATTTTGCTTTTCTGTGATGATCATTTATATGATGGAAATTGTTTATTATTTTTTAAAAATACTTAAACACAAAAAAGGTATCTTTCATCTGCTGAACCACTCTAAATTTTTGCAACAACTGTACCTGTTCCAAGCCAACACCAGGAGCTAGAAAGTCCATCCTGTTCCCCCACATAGATGATAATTGCCTGAGCACTTGGGCCATCCTCCACTTCTTTCCAGGTGCATTATCAGGAAGTGGGATCAGGAATGAAGGAGATGGAACTCAAAGTGGTGTCTGATATGGAATACTGTTATTGTAAATGTTGATTTCAATCCCCTGCACCACAAAATTGATCCCTAGGGATAATTTCCTGATTTTTTTTTTTTTTTGCTTTTAAGATAGTTGTTTTAGGGTATAGAAATACTATTGATTTTTGCTAATTTTGTTTTTATAAGATCCCTAAAACTTTTAATTCTAAACATATTTTTGGTGGAGGCTTTATAGTTTCCAATATATAAGATCATGTCATCTGCAAACAGACAGTTCAATGCTGTTTAATCTCACTTGAATGCTTTTCATTGCTTAATGTATCTTAATTGCTCTGGTAAAGAATTCCAATACTATCTCAAGGAAAAGTGGTAACATGGGCATTCTTGGCTTGTTTTTGATCGGGTAGGGAAAGCTTTGGATTTTTCTGTTTTAAAAAATAATTTTAATTTTTTATTCTATTTAGAAGACAGAAACAGAAACTTTAAACTTTTCACAACTGAGATTCATGTTAGCTATGGACTTGTCATAAATGGATTTGATTGTGTTGAGGTGCTTTCATTCTATGCATAATTTGTTGAAAGCTTTTTTTTCATGAAAATACTGTTGAATTTAGCTTTTATGCATTTGTTGATATAATCAGATGAATTTTCACTCCATTTGGAATGCAGCAAATTTGTTGATTTCAATATGTCATGTCATCTTTTCATTTCAGGGTTAAGTATTTTTTGGCAAATGTTCTTTTTAATGTGTTACTGAATTTAGTTTGCCAGTATTTCGCTGTGAGTTTTTGTATCTGTGTTCATCAGGGATACTGGATTGTAATTTTTTATTCTTCTCATGTTCTTGCATGACTTTGGAGTCAGTGCAAATCTGACCTCATAAAATGAGCTTGGAATCGTTTATTTAACTTTTGGGAAGAGTTTAAACGTGATTGGTTCTTTCAGTACTTTGTAGAATTCCCTTTCATTTCTTATTGTATTTGTGTCTTCTCTGTCTCTTGATCTAGTTAAGGACTATCAATGTTTTTCTTTTCTTTATTTTTAAAAAAGGCTTGTTTATGTACCTGGAGGGCAGAATTAGAGAGAGAGAGGTCTTCCATCTCTTCCATCTGCCAATTCACTCGTCAAAGCACTGCAAAGCCACAGCCAGAGCTTCTTCCGGGTCTACTTCCACATTGGTTAGTGCATGGACTCAAGGACTTGAACATTTTTCTGTTGCCGTCTTAGGCACATTAGCAGAGAGTTGGATTGTAAGTGGAACAACAGGGATTCCAATGGGCACCGAACATTAGCACCACAGGTGCCAGCTTGACTCCCTGTGCCATAAGGCTGCACCATGTTTTTTTTTTTTTTTCAAAAAACTAAGCTTTGCTGATTCTGTCCTTGTTTTTCAGTTTCTATTCCACATATTTCTATTGTCATATTAATATTTCTGTTCATTCTTTATTCTTTTCTGGTTTGTCTTTATATTTTTAAGATTTATTTTATTTATTTGAAAGGTTGAGTTATGGGGGGGCTGTATCTTCTTCTGCTGGTTCACTCCTCAAATGTCTGCAATGCTAGGGCTTGGCTGGTGGGAAGTCAGGAGCCAGGAGTTCCTTCCGGGTCTCCCACATTGGTGTGTGGGTCCAAGGACTTGGGCCATTTTCCACTGCTTCCAAGTCCATTTGCAAGAATCTAAAGTGGAGAACTCCACACTTGAGCCAGTACCCATATGGAATGCTGGCATTGTAGGTTGTTATCCTAGCTTCCTTTTGGAAATGCCATTACCACAGCTTGATTTATACACCTTGATTACAGTTTTAGGCATTTAGAATATGATTTTATTATTTATTCCATTGAGTTTCATGATGTCATGTTTCCTAATGTTACTAATTAGCAGTCTTTTCTTGCAGTTTAATTAATTTCCTTTAGAAATTGCTACGGGGCCTGGAATGATGGCTTATTTAGATGGCTAAATCCTCTCCTTCAATGTTCCAGGTTCCCATAGAAGCACTGGTTTGTGTGCCCAGTTGCTCCACTTCCCATCCAGCTCCCTACTTGTGGCCTGGGAAAGCAGTAGAGGATGACCCAAAGCTTTAGGACCCTGCACCCCTGTGGGAGAACAGGAGGAAATTCCCGGTCCTGGCTTCCAATTGGCTCAGCTCTGGCCATTGCGGTCATTGCGGAGTGACACAGCAGATGTAAAATATTTCTGTCTATCTCTCTGCTCTGTATCTGCCTTTGTAATAAAAATAAGTAAATAAGTAACTCTTTTATAAAGAATAATTTTAAAAAAGAAATTGCTAGAAGGAAGAGCTTGACTGACAAACTGGCTTCATTTTTTTTCTGGAAATGATTTTATTTCTATTTCATTTCTAAAGGACATTTTTTTCTGGATGAAATTTTGATTGGCATTTTTTTTTTCTTTTAGCATTTACAAAATACTGCCCCCAATCTATCCTTTGCTATAGTGTTTCTGCTGGGGATTTTACGGATACCCACATTAGCACTTTTGTATTTGATATGTGTTTTTATCTTTTGCTGCTTTCAAGATCTTTTTAAATTTTTTTGATTCACATGTGTCATGGTGAATGTCTCTTTTGGTTAACTTTCATTAGTGTCTTTGGAGTAATAGTTTTCCAGTTTGAAGAAGTTTTCGAACATTACGTCTTTAAAAACGTTTTCTGACAGACGATATCGGGCTTGTTCAGGGTGGTATAAGTTCTCATGCCGACGAGGGTGGGATCCGAACCCACGCATGCAGAGCACAATGGATTAGCAGTCCATAACTGACCGGAACTTTACTGTGTTAGCTCTACCTTCAGACTAGAGAAGGTCTCCCCAAGAGGCCACTGAACTTATCTGGACAATAAGATGCTGGACTTTATGCTAGGTATATGCTTGCAATGAAGGAATCTCAACTGAACTTGAACTGAGGTTATGCAGCAAGGTGGAGGAATCCACTATGGGGGGAGGGATGTGGGAGGGGTGGGGGGAATCCCCAGTGCCTATAAAACTGTATCACATAATACAATGTTAATAACAATAAAAAAAAAAGTTTTCTGGTTCTCTCTCCTCTTTTCCCGATATGGAAAAGTAAGTTATATCGATAATGGTCTATAATTTATGTAAGTTTTCTTATTTCTTTTAAAATTTTGTATCCAGACAATGTATAATTTCAAATACTGTGCCTTTCAGTTCACTGTTTCTTTCTTCTGCTTGATCATGTCTATTAAGGTTTTCTATTTAGTTTTATTTCATATTTCATATTTGTCATATCACATACTTCTAGGCACAATAGACTCCAGTTTTAGGATCTCTGCTAGCATCTTAGCAGAAAAAAAATGGCACAATAAGTGTGGTAAATATGGGCAAGGTTGAGGGACTCAACATAGGATGATATAAGATTCTAGAAATAAAAAGAGCAGGAATAATACCGGGGCAAAGAGGATTTCACATTTACCAAAATGCATAAACAACTGGATGAAAGGATCTCCGAGAGAAGACACAACCTTTGCTTGGCGGACTTAGACAAGCGATCACGATACAGCTGAGGGACGACTTGGGAAATCAATCCCTTGATCACACTATGCTGTCCTTTCACAATGTCACTACCTCTCATTATCCATATTTATTGGAAAGATGGAAGTCTGGATGACCCATATAAGAACAGGATGGAAAAGAGGAGATCGGGCTGATGAAACTAATGAAAACTAGCTAAATACATCACTCCTTCACATTTTAGCATGACTTGAAGCATTTAGCAATAAGATATATTGCAGGTTAATCAACTGAGAAAGCAAGAACTTGAGGATAATAGAGGGGGGATATTTTAAACATAAAACTCTTTTGAGGAGGACATGTTGGATGGATGTTAGGAGGGGGTAACTGGAATTGAGATAAGGGATCCACAAAGGAAATGGGAGAAATCAAAGCAATTTGATTCTGAGATTCTCTGGGCTATTGCCTTAGCCCAAATGATCATCAAAACTTTCCTCACATGGCACTTTACATAATACACCATTCAAATAAGTGAGGAAACCCATATGAATTTTGCCTTAAAGCTTTCCATGATTAACAGTGTCTTATGAAAATTCAATGTTTAGGCTTTTACATTTTTGAAAAGATGTCTACATATTCCAAACAGCTAAGAGTGGACTTATAAGTAATTGTTTTAAGTAGGCATTTTCTCTGTAAAATATAGTTAGAGTTGGGCCCAGCATGATATGGTAACCATATGGGTGCCAGTTCAAATCTCTGTGGCCCCACTTCCCATTCAGCTCCCTGCTTGTGGCCTGGGAAAGCAGTCGAGGACGGCCCAAAGCCATGGGACCCTGCACCCGCGTGGGAGACCAGAAGAGGCTCCTGACCTTGGATCAGCTTAGGTCTGGCTGTTGTAGCCATTTGGGGAGTAAATCAGTAGACAAAAGATCTTCCTCTCTGTCTCTCTTCTTCTCTGTATATCTGAAATTTCCAACAAAAATGAAATAAATCTTTAAAAACATATATTATTAGCATTTAGCTTTAACATTCTTAGACGTAGCCTATTGGACAGTGGTAGTTATCCTCACAGCCCAGTGATTAGAGCTTCATATGGCCATTCAGGGGCAGTGCCTTATGTGGTAGGTTAAGCCTCCACTTGTGGTTGGTATCCCATGTGGATGCTAGTTCAATTCTGGGCTGCTCCATTTCTGATCCAGCCACCCATTAATGTGCCTGGGACAGCAGTGGGATCCTGCCCAAGTCCTTTGGACCCCGTACTCACATGGAGGACCCTGAGAGTCTCCAGGCTCCTGGCTTCAAGTTAGTTCGGCACTGGATCTTGCAGCCATTTGGGAAGTGAATCAGCAAATGAACAATCTTTGTCTCTATCTCTCCTTCTCTCTCTGTAACTCTGCCTTTCATATAAAAAATAGATAAATCTTTATAAAAGAGAAGATTTCACATGGCTATTCAAAAGTAAAATCTCTTATGGGCTGTACTTAACATAATACGATTATGGAGGCCAATTCATAACTATTATTCAACAAAAGAATTGCATGACTTACTGTTGCATGTTATACAGTACTTTTTGAACTAATGCTGTGAATATCCACAGAAAAAGAGGAAGATGACTTGGGTTCTTGTCTCACATGAAAGAAGAACTTTCAGGGGGACAATTTTTGTGGGAAAAGCAAACTTCGTTAAAGATGGTGAAGGAAACCTGCTCAGTCTCATGAAGGGAGTTTTGAAGACAGAAAGATCCAAGCAAATGGTGGCAGTGATGTCTTTTAAGAACCATTTTGAGAGAAAAAAATCTAGAGTGGCATTTAGCAATCACAGGCCAGAATTCTCATCCTGTTCAGCTTGCTCAGAACAAAAAGGCCATTGAAAGCTATGACTGGCAGCCTCCTCTTCCGTTCTCTTCTTTGCAACAAATTTCAAAGAAACGGGGCAGGGGGTGGGTTGGGGAGTTGACACTTTGATTTTGGTTTAAGATAGTTTTGGGGAGACAGCCCCAACACATTCCCTCAAAAATACTTCCTGACCTTTTGCTCTTCTGTGACAAAACTGGAAATTCAGGGAAGACTTGATACCCCTTTCAACAGGAGCTACCTTTGACGGTCCAGTTGGTTTTAGTCCTCACGATAAAATCGGGAACCAGGAGGAATTCTCCCCAAAGAGTAACAGGGGAGAATCAAGAGTCTATATTTTCAATGGAAAATTTCATCAAGAACCATGACCTTAACTATGCTCACACTAATACAAGTTAGAGTTATAGGAAATGTGTGAAGGAGATGTTTGCAACTCAAGACAGTTTACAAGATTTTGGGTAGTCTCCTCTAATAAAATATAAAGATTTTGCAATTCTAGCTATTGATAGAAAAACTGAACCTTAGAAATTTTGCCTTTCCTCAATTCTCAGGTCTCTTATCTTGGTAATATTCTGTGTAGTTGTGAGAATGAAAGAAACTATTGCTCCATTATCTAGATACTGATTCTAACCAGCTCTCTAAATGTTTCATTGAAAATCATAGATAAGACCACATTATTAGGCTAACAATTTTAAATAAGAAATAATTCTACTGTGGTCAGTTCACTGCGTAAGAGAGGAAAAGGAATATTTTGTCCAAATTTTGTTTCAGGTTTTAAGGTGGATAGCAGATAAACAGAACACAAACATGTTATGACAGTACCACAAAACATGCATGCATTCCTATATTTTAATGGGCAATGAAATATAAATTACATTTCTGTAATAATCAAAACTGAAAAACAGCAACTGCATTAAGTTTTTCTAGTTTCTCAAAATTAAACTATTTTTTTTTAAATTCTTTTATATATTTAAAAGACAGGGAGGGAAGGACACAGAGAGAGAAAGAAAGAGGGATCAAGAGATCTCATCCAGTATTTCACTGCTCTCCTTAAACATCTGTAATAGATAGGGCTGGCCAAGGCTGCAGACAGGAGCTGGGCATCAGCCTTGGTTTCCCATGTCAGTGGTATGGATCCAAACACTAAAATCATCACTGCCTTTACCCAAGGTACACATTAGCAAAAAGCTGGACTAGAGACCAGAGCTAGTGCTTGAATCTCTGCACTTTGATATGGGATGCAGGCAACCCAA
The DNA here is from genome assembly GCF_017591425.1 of Ochotona curzoniae. NCBI lineage: Eukaryota > Metazoa > Chordata > Mammalia > Lagomorpha > Ochotonidae > Ochotona > Ochotona curzoniae. The sequence goes on along the minus strand of NW_024467087.1, from coordinate 30,781,442 downwards.
CATCGTAATTGTCTTACCCAATGCCTATCGTCGAAAAAATTTAAGATGAGAATCAGAATGCATTTATACTCCTGAATGTCTGCCCTTTTCTTAAGATCGAATTCTTTTTATTTGAAATATAGATTTATAGACAGAGAAGGAAAGAAAGAGAGCTCCTTCATCTACTAGTTCACTCCCTAAATGGACACATTGGCCGGATCAGGACCCATCTGAAGCCAGGAGCCAGGAGCTTCTTTTGGGTGTTCCATAAGCCTGCAGGGGCACAAGGGTTGGAGCCATGTTCTGCTGCTTTCTCAGACATATTAATGGGGAGTTGGATCAGAAGTAGAGCAGCTGGGACTCAAACTGAACTCCATCCAAATTGCTGGCTTCCCGGGTGGAGGCTTGATTTACTACGCCCGGGCATCAGCCTCTGCCCTTAACTATTTTTAAGTATTTTTTTTAACAGATTAATCTTTTTGTTTAAGTGGAAAGTCAGATTTACAGACAGAAGGACCCTCCATCTGCTGGTTCACTTCCCAAGTGGCTGCAACAGCTGGAGCTGAGACAATCCGATGCTAGGGGCCAGGAGCCTCTTCCAAGTCTCCAGCACGGGTGCAGGATCACAAAGCAGGGCGCTGGATCGGAAGTGGGGCAGCTAGGACACAAACTAATGTACATATGAGATCCCAGTGCATGCAAGATGAGGATTTTAGCCACTAGGGTACCATGTCAGGGTTTGCTCTTTACTTTAAAAAAAAAAGCTATTTTAATTTGTTTATTTTTTAAAAAATTTAGGGTAGGAAGGATCAAGGGGTAGGGAAAAGTGGGTGTGATCATTGTTTCCAAATATTCTATTTCTTCTTTCTGTTTGGGGGGGGGCGGTGAGGAGAGGGGATAAGGGAAGAAGCCATACCCAGCTTCCCAACTTCCCCAGTACCTGGGCACAGGGAAGGGTCACCTGAGATCAGGTGCTGCTGCGGTACATGCTCCGAGAATTCTGCCCAGATGGTTTCAATAGATCTGAAATGCTCTTGAGCTCACCAGTCCAAAGATGAGGGAACCCTTTCAGTGTCCATTGGCTGACACAGTTGATCTTAGAGTCTCCATTAACCCAGATATTTGCTGTCATCATTTGACTGGGGTAGTTGTCCAATTTGCTCTGCCCTCCTTCCTCTGGCATAGTAAAGATGTTTTCTACAGGCCTCAATGGGCTGCAAAAATCTTCCATGTGGATCTGGGCCAGCTCTCCAATACTATGTCTTTTCCACTGAAGAGGACCAGTTCTTGCAGGTGGGCCTAAGGACTTGGACTACGTGACCCTGCAGGTCCCCTTCCCCCAGGACTCATGAATCTGGCACCCATCAAAAGGGCAGGCTAAGAACCAGAGCCAATCAACCTAGTCCCCAACCCTCCCGGCTTCAGGGCCTGGTACCCACTATGCCCAGATTGGCATGGCTCACCTCATCTCGAAATCCACCAGTGGCTGTTGCAGCCTGGCTCAGTCCAGCCTGTTCCCATTTCCAGCTCCTGCCTGTGGGTATGCAGCCTAGCTCGGCCCAGGAAGCATTCAGTCCTGGGTGGCCCTGACCATTACATTTTGTTTTATTATTTTATTTTATGACACAGTTTCATAGGCTCTGGAATTCCCCCAAGCCATCCAAGAAGCCCTCCCCCCATATTGAATTCCTCCATATTGTTACAGTAGCACAGTAAATATCTGGTCCTGATTCCTTCATTGCGGGCATGGACCATGTAGAAAGTCTGGCATCTTATTGTCCAGATAAATGCAACAGTTTCATTGGGAAACCATCCTTGGTCTGAAATTAGAGCTGGCAGAATATCATCCCTTCCAGTGAAAAGCCACTACACAACTTCAACAGCAATCACCTGACCATTACTTTTTACAAAAACTTTTCTAATGAGGAGTATAGTTTCTTCTTATTGAAATCTTAAAATCTTTAACAAAGATATGCCTGTTGGAAAAGCCACTATTACAACTACTTTGTAAAAAACACTTCAAATATTTCTTAGTAGACATTTACTGAAAGGAAAGGGAAACATAAGTCCATAGAAAACTTGCAAGTAATTTTTTAATATCAGCTCTATGTATACATTCTCCAGGATTCAAAATCCCATGTATCTATCAGATAGTGACTTGAAAAACAAGCTGATTCCTCCATCCATTCAACAGACTGCAGTTCATCAATAACAATGAGCAAATTATTGATATGCACAACAACATGGATGAATTTCAAATGTGTATTGTTGCGTGAGAGAAGGCCAACTCAGAGTGCCACATATTTATTTCCACCTATATGACTCTGGAAAATGAAAAGCTACATGATAAAATTAAACCATTGATTGCAAAGGACTGGGTTGTGTGGGGCACAAGTGCAGACCACAAAAGTATGCAAGGATACTTTTTGGGTCTTGTTTGTGGCTTACGTGGCTGTTTGTATGTTAGAATTCACAGAACAATACACTGAAAAGGTGAATTTTACCGTATTTGAATGCATCTCACTATAACAAGCACATTTGAAGATATTATCAATCCATTATAACTTAACAAGTTTTCAGAATTGATCAGCTAATAAAAATTTCACTTTTTTCTTCTCTTTTTCCCTACATTTGAATGAAGTCACAGGGATTAAAATGAGAATGGAGTATGGACTTTAAAAAGTTGATATTTACTTATTAAATTAAAATGGGGGGACATGTTGGAAATTTCAACGAACGATGCTCATTCCTTCTGGAATGTGTTTTAACAAGTTTTGTTTACATGATTTATATCGCACCATATTTAGTGCATAAGAAATTGCAAGTGATGAATTTGCAAGTATTTATTCAGCACTTCACTTAAAATGCACAATAATACAGCCATTAGATGTTAAAACAATAACATTGGTGAGAAAACGTCCACATTTTCAAAAAAAAAAAGTAGTAGTGGGAAAAGTTATAATACCTTACATTTTGGCAAATCTCTTTCATTTCTAGCTTATAAAACTGGGCTCTCATATCTGCTTTTACCTTCAGTCTATTGTAGTGCCACACCCTACTGTAAACCTGTGGCTGGGTGAGGTAGAAAAGGAAAATAACATTTTAATATCATTATGAAAATACTTTTGATCTTGTGGATATCCTGATAAAGATATGAATGACTGGCTACAATATGAGAAAAGCCCAAATCAATGATATTATGTAAGGGAAAGAGCATGATATTTATGAGACACCTACTATGAACCCAATGCTTTGCTTATTGCTTTGCATACATTATTTATTATTGTCTTGATTTTAAAGATGAGGAAACAGAGGCTCAGCACTAACAAGAGACTCAGACCACACTTGTTATAAATATCTGAGTTTGGATTGACACTTAAGCAATTCTGCCTCCAAACCGAAGGCTTTCTTCACCTTACTCTGACCCGACTTCTTGAAGATGTCAACAGAACCTGCTTCTATCCAGTGGTGGAGAAGAACTCAGACTTCGTATTACAGGAGCAGCTAGAGGTTTTCAAAATTACTGTTACATTTAATACATTTGAAATTTATTCTTTTTTGGCAATTGATTCTTGATAAAATTTGAAGAGATTCATGCCTCTCAGAAAAGGCATTCATTACTTCTAGGAACAGTGCCTTCCGAATCCCCCTTTCAAAATCCTTCCTTTTCTTGTCTTTTCCAATCCAGAACACAACTACCTTCCCAGTATCTTTTTATCCCCCGGTAACTCTTGCAGGAAGAAATCGATAAAACTAATTCTCACTTAGGTGTTAGAGATTTAATGATACTCCTCTGAGGAGTATTTTTACTACCTGAGGGTGGGGAATGGCTCTTATGTCTCTTTGTAACCCCAGCAACCTGTACACTGTCTGGAACTGTCAGTGTTCAATAAATATTGGTTGTTTTTATAGAATAATGGGAACTAAAAAGCCAAAGAGGGAGTTTTGGAAACCAAAGAAACTGTAGAATTTGAAATCTATTGATTTGACCCAACAAATCATAGCCCTCATAAAACTTCCTGGAAGCATAACAATGTTCACTGTCATGTAAATGTCCCTGATGTCTTGATGGATTGTTTTAGAAACTCTAGGTGGTGGGTGTTATAGATTTTACCAACTATTTGGAAGTGTTAAAATCAGATGTTAAAAATCAACATTAAAGTGAACATTTTATCCAATTATTCGTTTCTATGCTGTTTCTTTTTCTCATGTCTATTGGAGAAACTGAAATAGGGAGCAACCTCAGGTCAGCTGGCAGAGGGGTTGTTAATCAATCACAGTTTGTCTTTACTGCAGCTTTTGTAGTAATCAAAATAAAGTCCCTTATCATCTTTTCCATTTGTTTCATTTGGAAGTTTGATCTAAAGGGTAAAAGGCTTAGTTGTTAGAGTATCAAAATCGGGTACTGAATGTAATACATATGTTCTGACTATAGTCTCTGCCTCATATTAACATCAGTTATGTATCCAGCCACATTAATTTGACATTGCATGCAGTTTTTAAAAATCTGCAATGAAATAATACAAATAATGTATGGTGATTAAGTAAATGTGTTTTTAACTTTAAATTTGAAAATAATCATGGTGAAAGGCACACCTGTCATCTGGGATTCATCCTAAAATTGTTGATGGAGATTGCCTCGGAATTCATGCAACATTAACTCTTTTGGTGTTTTAAACACTTTCTAAGTTCGCTTTCCATAATTCTAAATCCAATACCAAGTTTTTCCATGTATAAATAGTTATTGATACACAAGATTATTAAGTCTTGTTTTGTTTATGTGGCTGCCTTCTAGAATAAGGAAAACATGAATTTCCTGTCAGCAGCTTGGATAGATGGTTGTTTAAAAATCTAAGAGACAACTTTTCATATTCAGGTGTTTGTCAGTAGATCAATCTCAGAGGAAATCTGGTATTACTTATGCAAGTTCTTGGATGTCTGTAATCTAATACTAATAGCAACCGCTTTCCATGAATAATGTTTTATTTCTATTCTGTGTCTTAGAACTTCCACCAACACAGACAGAAGAGATCATCATTGGTGTGCTAAAATTACCTAGTGAGGTCATTTCTAGACCATGACTGGCATTTAAGTGCACCTGGATCATTTTTGTCATCGTTGTACTAAGCCAAAAGGACTCAAAAGGAAGATTACTTCAAAAAAAAAATCAGTGGAAACAAAATGAATGAAATGTTTATTTTGGAGCCGCCCCCCTCCCCGGAATCCCACACATACTTTCTTTCATAACAGACATTTTCCATGAACCTCTGAAGGTCGCTCATAAGTAAGCTGAAGTAATAGGACTCTAGATCTTGCTAAGTGTGTTTCTGCATCGTAATAAAAACAATAGTATTTTATTGGCATTTTTGTGAGCACTCATTCTCTCTTCCCAAAGCACACTTTGAGATGAATGAAATCAAATGGCTCATCTCCACTCGTGATGTTTTCTACTGTGCGGAAGGTGTGTCATTATTAATTCACTTGGCCCCTCCACTCTACTTGTTTTCATGAGAACTGGAATGACGTGATTGCTGGATTTGGAGAAAAAGGCAGGATTTCAATGGTCTCCCTCCTTCTTGAAAATGATCTACATCTTCTTTTGCTTTTGTAAAAAAAGGAATTTCTGTAAACCCTATGCTCTCAAACAGCTTTGCTTATGACTTGAAAGATATTAATTCTGAGTCTGGGTGTTAGGACATCCACTTCATCAATAATAACAGCTACAATCCACAACCTATTTTTTTGTCAGTAATAGAAAACCACTGCTTTGTCTTACTTCCCAACCGATACAAAATTCAGAGAGGGTAAATGTGATTGTTCCAAGTTCCAGCATCATATTACATCATCTACCTATTGAGCTATTCCTTTTAGTGCAAACTATTTTCTCATTTACCTGTCCAGTCGACTGTTCCTTTCCCTTGCTAAGCATCCAGTAAACATCATGCAGTTGTTACTACATTAACTGACAAAATGTGTGGCCTTGGATCTTGTCTGGAAATAGCGAAACATCTTGGTAACTAAACAAGAAATCAATATCAAATTTGAGGCAGAGATTCTCCTAGGCCACTGTGAATTAAAATATCTTGGATTCTTAGATTCTTAGATTCACAGCATGGCCCAAAGCCTTGGGACCCTGTACCTGCATGGGAGACCTGGAAGAAGCTCCTGGCTCCTGGCTTTGCATCATCTCAGTTCCAGCTGTTGCAGCTGCTTGGGGAAGAGAGCCAGTGGACAGATCTTTCTTTCTTTGTCTCTTTCTCTTTGTAGATCTGACTTTCCAATAAAAATAAATAAATCTTTTTCTTTTAAAAGATTTATTTAAAATCTTTTAAAAGAGGAGAGACAGAGAGGAAGATCTTCCATCCGAAGATTCACTCCCCAAGTGAGCGCAATGGCCGATGCTATGCCGATCCGAAGCCAGGAGACTCTTCCGGGTCTCCCACGTGGGTGCAGAGTCCCAAAGCTTTGGGTCATCCTTGACTGCTTTTCCCGGGCCACAGGTAGGGAGCTGGAAGGGAAGCGGGGCTGCCAGGATTAGAACCGGAGCCCATATGAGATCCCGGGCATGCAAGGCGAGGACCTTAACCACTGCGCCACCGCGCAGGGCCCAATAAATCTTTTTCTTAAAGTACTTTTTGTGTGCAGCTCTGAGCAGAGGCTCTTATCTCCAGAGAGTAGAAAATGTATTATACAAAAAGTACTAGATCAGGGGCTGGCGTTGTGGTATAGTGGGTAAAGCCACTGCCTCAATACTGGCATTCCATATGGACACCCATTTTAGTGCTGGCGGCTCTACCTCCCGTCAAGCTTTCTGCTTAAAGACCTGGCAAAACAGTAGAAGATGGTCCAAGTGTTTGTGCCCCTGCCAACCAGGTGTAAGACCTGAAACAAGCTCCTCACTCCTGTTTCCTGTCTTCAGCCCATCCCATTAATGGTCATTGAGACCTTTGAAGCAGCAAAGAGCAGGTCATTCTCTCTATATATTCTCATTCTCTCTCTTTCTTTCTCTCTCTCTCTCTCAATCTCAATATTCCTGTGTAACTCTGGCTGTCAAATAAGTAAATAAATAATAAAAAAAAATTACTGAATTTTTTGGTTTCTAGCAGGACAAAAAACAAACAAACAAACAAACAAAACAAAACAAAAAAAATGAGTATCCACATGGAATTTCATCTGAAAATAAGAGAAAATGCCAAGGAGATTTTTTAGTAATTTTCTATGACAGCATTGCTTGCTTGAATTCAGCACTAGTTTTTGACTGTCAAAAGTCATTCTTGGGCTATCAATCTGCCATTCTTGAAAAGAAGGACAGGTAGCATAAAAATATCTCTGAACTCTGCATTATCAAGGAAGTGGAAAAGAAAGCACAAAGCTGGAGGCAATATTATTAGAATAAAATAAACAAGCTTTAGATTTTAATAATAAGAAAAACTCAAAGCAAAGACAAGTCCATGCATGCTCCTGTTTTGGGGACTGTAGACTTCAGTCTATTGCTCTTGAAACAATGCTCTCCTGATAGGTGAATTCTGGTTGAATGTGTCATAGATTAGCAAACTAGGAGAAATCTGAACCAGTGAGGTATATGATATACTACTAACTGAAAGTTCACCCAAAAGGCGATTTTTGACTTTTCAAAATAACAGCATTCTAAATCTAGGACAAAGATAATATGGCTGAGAGTCATCAAGGAGAGTTAGAGGATGGGTAGGAAAAGGATTCACATAAAAGTGAAAAAAGACAAGAAATCATTATAGTGGTACACATATGTCAATATAGAGATGCATGAAACAGTAGCAGGTGCATGACCCTTCCCAATATGGAGTGAGCCAAATCTTCCCAGGGAAATAGTTTGGAAGGTCTCTGAGCATTATTAGAATCAAGGGAATATGCTATATACTCTCAGAATCTCCAACTCTTGTTCATTAAGATTCTCCTTTGGAGGTATCAAGAATGTTTACAATAACTCGAATTTGGCCAGTTTGAGAGAATGTCATCCCCCAGGATGTTTCCCTGAAGTCTGTGAAGACTGCCATGCTGCTGAGCACTGTGCGCTCCAGTTGTTTCCCTGTTACTCAAGTGCAAGATTCAGATGGGATTCTTGGCCCCAGCTTTGTCCTGGTCTGGCTTTGGTGGGTATTTGAGGAGTGAACAACGTGATGGGAAACATCTGTCTATATTTGCATTTCTCTGCCTTTCTGGATTCCAGATTTAAAAAAAAAATAAGCTAGTGATTGTCCCTATCTCCTAAGATCATTGTGAGGATTACATGAAATGATGCATGATGTACACAGATAATAAAGTTCAGTAAATGTTGATGTCTTCGTAGGTGTGTAATAAAATGTAACTCTGCATATACAGAGGACTATATATATCCTCCCTTCGGGGCAGGTAATTGTAAGTAAATGCAAAGACTGGGTGGGAACAAATAAGAATCCTTGGTGGGAGGTTCTCTACTTCACTACCACAAGTTTAGAAGGCGCAAACTTTTGTTCTTGCTCCCTTTAGTTGCTATAGTTCCAAAAAGACATTCACTCTTCCTCGCTCCCCTGGCTCTCAAAATATTCTGCCCTTTCTGCCCTTTCTTCAATAGCATTTACAGAGTCATAATTTTAAATCAGTCTATTCTCAGGCTTACTTTCACACCAGTTGTAATATTCAGCAATATAAAATGACCACAAGACATTTCCACTGGAGTATTATAACTACCCCCAAAACTCAAAATGACATCAGTCTGGGAAGAGTAAATTAAACAATTTAAGGTATAGTAAACTCTTTCCTGTTTGACTAGGTACAATCATCTAATAAGAGTTGGGCAGATGTGACTTCATTTGTTGTGATGTTTTTTATCTGCAACTGTCATTTTCAGGGAGTGTTTTCCTGGAATACGTTCTGAGCCTTGCTAACTGCAGCTATTTGCTTCTGTAAATGTGCTTTGTGCTGCAAGCCACTTCAGCGGATTGGATGATCTGTACTATGGGCCACTTCAGTCGATTGGATGATTTGTACCCCGTGCCACTTCAGTTGATTGGATAGTTTTTCAAGTCTATGTCAATACTAGCTTAGTTGATCGGAGAGATTTGGGTGCCTGTGAGCCTATAAGCTCCTGACAGTGGCCAGACAGGGCCAGTCTTCCACTTGCGGTGGTAAGGAACGTCCACCAGCATATGAATAAAGATTCCTGAGCTTTTAAGGGTCTTCATCTGACTAATTTTAGGCATAGATTTGGTCAATTTGCAACAGTATAAACATGGGCTAACAAGGAAAATCCTAGCCCAAAGTGACCATTTAATTTCTACACTTTTTTGTGTGTGTATTAATTCACATTACTATTACAGATACAATTCTAAGAAGATAGTCATACTTCCTTCCCTCAATCCTTCTGCTTTCTTCCTTCTTTCTTTTCCTTAAATTTTCAAACACACAATTTCAGTCCATCCTATGATCACAAGCTTAATGCCCTACTTTATATTTATTTACTTGAGGTTTGCAGAGACCAGTAAAAAGAGCTTTTCCATCTGTTGGTTCACTCCCCACATGGCCTTCAATGACTGGATGGAAACTGAAGCCAGGATCTGGGAATTCAGTCCAGATCTCCAATGTGAATGGCCCAGGGTCTAATTACTTGAATCACTACTACCATTTGTTCATGTCTTCATTAGCAGGAAACTAGAGCTAGGAACTGAATCCAGGTTCACTTATATAAAACACAGGCATCTTAACCCCTAAGCTCTAAAATACTATCTCTTTGATATTCAAAATGTTGTCTATAATGGAAGTATGAGGGAACTTCTTTGTTTTCCTTATGTTTTGAATTTACTTAGATTGCAGTTAATTGCCAGGATTGAAAAATTTTCAGCCACCAATTTTTTAAGTATCTGTTGTTCCTGTTCACAGTGTTGTCTCTTCTTCATCTAGTATTCCAATAGGTCACTGGGAATCTTGCTTGTCTTCTTTTTTTAATCATTTTTTCCTAAGTTCTTTGAATTGGGTACTTTCTAAGATTCTATATCCAAGTCATTGATCTTTTCAATCTGTTGTTAGATTTTTCTTGCCTGTTTTATTGTTATGGTTGCACACATAAATATCTTGAATTATTGTGCTGCTGTGATTTACCGTGTTTTTAGCCATTAAGATCATACTTTCAATTAAATTGTTGAGCCTATTTAAAATAATTATTTTAGGGTCCAACCCAGCGGCTCAATTAGCTAATCCTCCCCCTTCCCTGCCAAGCGCCAGGATCCCATATGGGTGCCAATTCATGTCTCAAATGCTCTACTTCCCATCCAGCTTCCTGCTTGTGCCCTGGGAAAGCAATAGAGGATGACCCAAAGCCTTGGGACCCTGCACCCACATGGGAGACTCAGGAAGATCCTGGTTCCTGGCTTTGGATTGTCTCAGCTCTGGGCATTGCAGCTACTGGAGAGTAAACCAGCAGACAGAAGATACTTTTCTGTCTCTTCTCTTTGTAAATCTGACTTTTCAATAAAAATAAAGAAATCTTTAAAATAATAAAATAATTATTTTTAACTTCTTTACTGATAATTTCAGCAACTGAATCACCATTAAGTTGTTTTCTCTTGATAGTACATTCTTTTCTTGATTTTAAAAATATTTCCCTGCTTTGCATCCTGTCTAGTAATTTTTACTGTAGGCTAGTTATTGTAAGTGATGCATTTTACATAGTCTGGACTTCACTTCTTCTAAAGAGTGATGAAGTTTGTTCTAACCTTTCTTTGCTGTGTCTCTCCCCTGCCTCTTCTGTATAACTATATTTCAAACAAAATCTCTTCACTCTGGATGGAGTGAATTTCCGCACACTGTGTGATGTGTAGTAGCTCCATTTTGCTCACAGCATCTAGTACTCACTCTCTTTCAGTCTCATGTGCCTTATTTTGCATTGATTCAACCTGGAACACAGCCAAATACCTACAGGAAATCCTTTTCCACACTAGTTCGGCTGCCTTATTGAAGGAAAATTGCCTCAAGACAAGAGAGAGAGATAAGGAGAGTGTGTAGTTCATCTCATTTGTCTCCATTGTCTCACAGTTCACATTGCTCACGCTGTTCCTTACCCAGTTTCCTAAAACAGTATCCTCAAATGCTTCTTTCAGTTCTGTAGTTATTCTGTCATGGTTACAGAGGACATCTAGTTGCTTCTTTACAATTTCACTTTTTTTTTTTAGCATTTTGCTTTGCATATGTATTGCTTGACTAATCAGAAAAAATAATAAAGGCATTTTTTAAGAACTATAATGCAGTAAAATTAAAGTGAAAAGATCCATTTCTGAATCAAAAGTAATGTTAGATTCCTGTGCTGTACCTTCTATTAGCAAAATGTCATTAGAGATACAAAGATGGAAAGGTGCAAATTAGTTCAGTCTTGTGCCAGATTGCTATGACATTTCTTCATTCTAAGTGTTGCTTGAATTCGTAAGCTGGAGGAAAGCAAAGTCATGAGTGGAAGGCTTTTTTTCAATAAGTACGTAAAATGTTACTGAGTTTCCTGTTTTAAGAGTGTTTGTGTCTATCTGTGCAATGTGATCAAGTGAAATCAAAGAGATGTGATTGAGAGCAAAGAAAGAAAAACAACACAGTGGCACGGTGCAGCATGTTCTGTCTTCTCCTGGGGTGCCTGCATTCCATATTGGAGTGCCTGCTTCAAACCCTGGCTCCCCTGCATCCCATTCACCTCCTGCTCATGTGCCTGAGTAGGCCGGAGATGATGTTCCAGTTACTTGGGTCATTGCCACCAACATGGGGCTTCTACATGGAATTCTGGGCTGCTGGTTTTGATTTGTTTCAGTTCTGGCTGTTGTAGGCATTTGGGGAGTCAACCAGAGGATGGAAATTCTCTCTCTTTCTCCTTTCAAGTAAATCTCAAAACAAGAAAAAAGGAGATAGAGGGATGAAACATGTACAAGGTACATTGAGGAAAGAACACTCTTAAAAATAGAAAAGGAGGGTCCAGCAGTGTGGCCTAGTGGCTAAAGACCTCGCCTTGAATGCGCCAGGATCCCATATGGGCACCAGTTCTAATCCTGGCAGCTCCACTTCACATCCAGCTCCCTGCTTGTGGCCTGGGAAAGCAGTCAAGGACGGCCCAATGCTTTGGGACCCTGCACCCACATGGGAGACCTGGAGGAAGAGGTTGCTGGCTCCTAGCTCCGGATTGGCACAGCACTGGCCGTTGCGCTCACTTGGGAGGTGAATCATCGAATGGAAGATCTTCCTCTCTGTCTTTCCTCCTCTCTGTATATCTGACTTTCCAATAAAAATAAATAAATCTTTAAAAAAATAGAAAAGGAATGCTCACAAGGTTAGAAGATGCTACTCTTTTAATTACTTGTATTATATATCAATTTGCTTATAATGTCTTCATTAATTTTTTGGAATTGGACACAGTTACAGACTTAATAGGGACATGATGACTTGATATGTTATTCAATATTTCTGAACAAATAAATGGAAATTGAGTTGTGTTTTTCTTCAAGCACACCCTATTATGAAAGACATCTATTGCATCCCAGTTTTTCAGCATCACTTAGTAAATTAGCAAAGATAACCTCATTTATATGTTTTTCATAAGTGGATATTCTTTTTCACTTTTTGATCTATATAAAGGGAACATATTTCATGTATTTCATATATACAGATTTAAGAGTATAATGATGCTTGCCACCCTCCATTCTGCCTCCTTCTTATCGTGTTTCCCATTAATTTGTACAATGCCACATTTTCAATTTACTTTATAGTCACAAGCACTAAATAAAATATTTAACAAGTAATAAGTAGACTATACTTACCATGGAGGCAGGAAGGGTTAATGGGTGATGAACTCAGGGAATCATCAATTGAGCCTGGTGTATCAGCAGTGAGAACAATCAGACTCTCAGGCTTATGAGGCCCAGCTAAATAATGGGTGATAGGAAGAGCTTGGGACCCAGGTGGGGGAGTGAAAGAAAGCAGGCACACAGCAGTAGAGTCAGTCCAGGACCAATGAATTAGCACTGACATCAGTAGGCTTCTATCATTCTGCTTCGATTTTAGCCATTTTGATTTCTTTGACTGTAGCTCTGCCAGCTCCTGTTCTTCCTCCCACTTCCTCTTTCTGGCTGCTTCCCAACGTTCAGTTCTTGCCCCCTCTCAACTCCCTTTTGTCCTCACCACTTTAGGGGAGTTCATCTATCCTCCTGCTTTTCATTACTCCTTGTATACAAATGATTCTAATATAGCCAGCCCCAGCACTGACTAATTCGAGCTGTGTGTTTGCTTTTCTGTATTCTAGTTTCAATTGCCCACAAGATATTTTTCTCTTGGGTTTTCCATTGTCCCTTGAAATTTAATAGATCAAAATTTTAATTATCCCCCCTTTCACTGGCCTGGTCCTTTTCAAAACAAAAATTCGTCTAACGTCCGATGGCACCATTAGTTTTCTTGTATCACCCTTGCAGCTGAACAATGTTTCGATTCATTGCAAACCTTTACAGTGCCAGATCTCTCATCTTTTCTCTGTAAAACTCCTTGAGTTGTCACATATTCTTTCTAAAATCACATTCAGTACTGTCTAGGTTATTGTGATGTTTTCTTAAATGGCTTTCCTGTCCCAGCTTCCTTTGAGACTAGTGTGCTTCTCATACAAATGCTGAACTCAAGCCCATGCTTCTCCATGGGACTGAGCCTCATTTTCCTGCAGACTTTACCAAACCAAACTGTAGTTTACGGTTGAGCCCCTTACTTCAGATCTCTCTGTCCGTGCCTCTCCCAGAATTGCGATTTGCTCTCATTTCTAAAAGAGTCAAAGAAAGAATATGCAGCAGTTTCCCCCTTTTTCACAGGAGATATATCCAAAGGCTTCCAGGGATATTCACAACTTCAGATAGTGATGAATGCTGTAGAAGTATTTTTCTTATATTCAGTAAAAACCTGTTCATGAATCTGTGTAACTACTTCTTACTTCCATTAAACGGTTAGCTGCCACCCTTATCAGAAAATCCCTTGCTAAAGTGTTTGTACAAGCTCAATAATGTCTTATGCAACAGGTTGCTGTCAGTTGGCATACATTTTCCGCTAATGGCTTCTCACAAATTTAATGCCTTTTCTTCCTTAACAAAGCACTTATCTCACACTGTGTTTACGGTGTTTGCAATTTAAAATGCAACAGCATGGCTAACATGACTTTATTTTTCCTCATAATTTTCTGCATAAAATATTCATTCAACACACCCAAAACTCCCCCACAATTCACTACCAAAACAAAACACAACCGCCCCTCACCCCACCAAAACCAACCTAACCCCAACTCAACCACTAACTCCATAACCCACCCACACCAAACCCCCCCAATTTTCTAAAACAACTACCATACCTTTAACCATCCCAACCCCCAACACCAACCACACCCCACAAAAACCACCCCAACCAACCCCACACCACCCCCCCAACAACAAACAAAACACACAACCAACCAAACACAAACCCAAACAACCAATAAACAAAAACAACCCCCCCCCAACCCCCACCCCAACACACCCACCCCCCCCCCATCCCCACCCCACACCCCCCCCCCCCCCCCCCCCCCCCCCCCCCACCCCCCCCCCCCCCCCCCACCCCCCCCCCACACACCCCCCCCCCCCCCCCCCCCCCCCCACCCCACCCACCACCCCCCCCCCACCCCCCCCCCCCCCACCCCACCCCCACCCCCCCCCCCACCCCCCCCCCCCCCCCCCCACCCCCCCCCCCCCCCCCCCACCCCCCCACACCACACCACCCCCCCAAAAAACAAACCCCCCCCCCCCCCCCCCCACCCCCCCCCCCACCCCCACCCAACCCCCCACCCCCCCCAAAAAAACCAAAAACCCCCCCAAAAACACCCCCACCCCACCCCCCCACCCACCCCCCCCACCCCCCCACCCCCTCCATTTTTCCCCCTTATCCCACCAGTGTTGGTAGAATGGATGTTTGAGTGGGGCATTCACATCAGACATTTAGGAGAGTTTTTTTTAAATGGCTAGAACTGTGTGCCAATGATACATGGACACACACATGACTTGAACAGGTAGGAGTGCATGAGACTCTGGCGAAATACAATATGAGGGGAGTTTGAATTAATTTAACCAATTAACTAATTTAACTAATTTAACTTTGGTCCATGAGAATGGACCAAAGGTAAATTAATTTCTTTTTAAAAAATTGTGAGTTTTTCATAAAATATATGTACGATGAACACTCTGAAGATCCATGGTATGATGAGAGGGAGATCCTCCAAGAGGAAAATCTTAAAGTATCCAAAAATTTCTAAGAAAGCAGCAGAAGGAAAATCAGCAAAAAAATTTTTTTTGAAAAGCAATCTGGTCTGGCGTTGTGGCACAGTGGATTAAGTTGCCACATACAATGGCAGCATCCAATATGATTGTGTCCAGAAGCTTCACTCCCATTCCAGCTGCCTGTTAATATGCCTGGGAAAGCAGTGGAGGATCGTCCAGGTACTGCAGTCCTTGCCACCCAAAGAGAGACCTAGGTGAAAGTCCTGGCTGCTGCCTGGCCTGGCTCTGTTGTGGCCAATTAGGGAGTGAACCAGCAAAAGGAAGATTCTCTCTGCCTCTCTCCTCTCTCTTTTTATACTTCTAACTGTCGAATAAATATCAACTCTTTAAAAGCACAATTTTCTTATTCTTTCTGATTCCTGACGAGGCTAATAATGTCAACCTTGCACACATTTCATTTAAATAAAAGATTTATTTGTTTGAAATACAGAATTCCACGGAGAGAGGGAGAAAGAGAGAGGGAGACAGTCCACTTTTTAGTTCACTTCCTGAATACCTACAACAGCTGGGATTGGGCCAGGTTGAAGCCAAAATCCAGAAACTCCATTCCGGTCTGCCACACAGGTGGTAAGAATCCAAGTAATTGGGCCAGAATCGGCTGTTCCTCAGGTTCACGCTAACAGAGAGCAGAACTTGATCTCAGCCAGTACAATATGAAAAGATGGACTCCTCAAGTGATGGCTTAACCCATTGTGTCATAACGCTTGACTTTCAACCTCTTTTTAAATATAAAAAAATGTAGCTTTAAAAAGTCACCAGAAATTTAATCTTAGGCCATCTACATATTGATCCAAAACTTGTGTTTTTTTTTTCTTCAAAGCACTTGAAAAAGAGATCATAAGGAAGACCAAAAATACACTTTGGGATTTGTTGAGAAAGAAGACATGACAAGCCAGTCAGAATTCAGTTTTTGCACAGAAATGAAAATGGAAGAAAAATTCCATATGGGCTATGACAAATAATGTGATTCTTGGGAGAAATTTCATAGGGAAAAAAGAAGCTGAGGCTTGAATTTGTAGCAGGGATCAAGGAAGGTATTTTATGGTAAGGTCTATGCATACTTGCCTTCAGCAATTTGAAAGGAAGGGTTGAAAAAACAGACAAGACAGGAGGTGAAGAGTGAGAGGAGATAGGGGTGCAACATTCAGAGAGGAGTCAGCCTTGCAAGTAAGGAAGAGTGCTTCTAGATTAAAGACAGGAGAAAATTAAGGATTTCAAGAGGGAATCCATAGGTGCTCTCCTGAGTCCCTGTACTTTCTTGGTGAGAGCAGCAGTAATGAGGCGTAGAAAGACTGTAGGAAGGAGCTAAGGAAACCAGCATTCCATAAGGCACACAATGTCCCAAGCTCCTTATGTATGCTTCCTTTCTAAATCATCACAGCTTTAATTTTGTTAAGAAGGAAATCAAGATGCAAGTAAACAATAAGAAATACAAGATAGGGCCCAGTGGCGTGGCCTAGTGGCTGAAGTCCTCACCTTGAACACACCAGGATCCCATATGGGCGCCGGTTCTAATCCCGGCAGCTCCACTTCCCATCCAGTTCCCTGTTTGTGGCCTGGGAAAGCAGTCGAGGATGGCCAAAAGCCTTGGGACTCTGCACCCATGTGGGAGACCTGGAGGAAGTTACTGGCTCTGGCTCCGGATTGGCACAGTATCAGCCGTTGCGTTCATTTGGGGAGTGAATCATCAGACAGAAGATCTTCCTCTCTGTCTCTCCTCCTCTCTGTATGTCTGACTTTGTAATAAAAATAAAATAAATCTTTAAAAAAAATACAAGATAAAAAGTACATGGATCGATTCTGCCCTCCCCTCCCCCCATTCTATATCATTGCATTTCTCCATTGCAATTGCTGCTAATTGCTCACTTTGTTCTAGTAATTATGTGTGTTTGCACCACAGGAACTTCGCACAAATTGTGAAGCTCTTCTCGAAAAATCTACATTCTACCTTTGATGTCACTTTTGTGAGGTCCACTCAGATTACTCTGCTAGAAATTTGAGCACCTACTGCCACACTTGAGCAAATAGATTTCCATCTCTATTCCTTTGACTTTTTCAATTGCCCTTATCACCTTCCAACATACTTACATACCGTTTATGCTACTTACGTATTTTTTAATGCTCATGTATAATCATCTGTCTCTCCACATTAGAATACTGTACATACCTGGAATTTTCTCTGACATGTAAATATCTGTTTTTGAGTAAGTGTTGAGTGAACAAGTACATGAATGAATAAGATTATGGTAAGAGTGTTCCATATTCAGAGCATGATGTGAGTCATGGAGTTTTAAGAGCTGTAGGTAGTAGGGAAGCCAAAGGAATAGGTTTCCCTAAGAGGGCTGAGGAAATGACGATGAAAACCATTGAACATAGAGACTAAGGTCAATGTAGTGCTAAGGCGGCTTGCAGGGGCATCACGGGGATGGAAGGACTGCATACACTGAAGTTGCTGGATTTAGTGTAGGAGGCTAGTTTCCTTGCTGGTAGTCACTTGCCTTGGCACCTAGAAGAGTGTTGAACACTCTTCATAATAGCATGCTGAATGAACCCTGCGTGAGTGTTTCTGGAGAGGAAAACTGCCAAGGCTCTGACTGCAGCATAAAAGAGAAATAAGACAGGAGTCACTGATCAAGTCTTGAGGAATTTTGTGTTAAAATCAGAATGGAAGAAAATGCAAACGAAGGAAGGAGAGGAGAGGAAAAAGGGAGGAAAGGAGAAAGAGAACTGAAAAGGTAAGATGGAGGGGAGAATTCTCTGGGTCTGTATCAGGAGATAAGCAGGGCTCTCCCAACCCCCTTTGAGAAATATAGACGCAGAGGAATATTGTTTCTTTTTCTAACACACACACACACACACACACACACACATGAATTATAGTTATACACTTACGGAGTTCAACTGCACAATTCTACCTTCAGAAAAAATATTTGCAATTCATATCACAAAGTGTCTGATTAAGACAGATTTCTCTCTCTCACACACACATGCTGATCAAAACAGATGTATAAATATGTATCTAAGTACCATTTCTAGATCTACAGACACACAGCCAAACTCTTTTCTATTTCTTACTATATCTCCAATTCTTCTGCCTCCTATAACTGCTCACATATAGCCATAGATCTGTGCTTGGATACATGACACACACGTCCACATGACTCAGCTGTGGAATAACTCATCTCTCCTCTCCTGTCCTGTTTACTATCTGCAGTGGAAAAGAACCCAACCATCTTTCTAGAGAATAGATATTAAACAAATACGAACCATTTGTTGTAACATTATCATTGTCAATACTGTTTGTCACTGAATCATCAAGAAAGCATTGTTATAACAGACCATCTGTAATGACATGGCCATCACTGTTATAAAGAACCCTCACAGCAGGATTTTACCTGTGGCTGCCAAATGGGCTTTGCTAATAGTCTTAGTGTATAATAAGGGAATTAGCGGACTATTTAACAGCGAGAGTCTTGACAGTTACATTCATGTTCAAATAATGGAAAAATTACACATGATGTTTATCTGTTTGTGAAAGTACTTATAAGACTCCTAAATTCTGTTACCGGAATTACTGAATGTATTTGAAAGCAATTCAATTAATATCTCTAGCACTTACATTTTCTGTAAGTTGAGGCAAATCTTGCCTTCGTCCTTTCTACTACCCACCCCCACAATTAGGATAAAACATGGCAACATCAATGTTAGTAAGGTGGACTTGAAGTTGCTTTTCCCCTTTTCTGCCTGGTATTGGAAGGAAGGAAGGCAGATTGCAGTCAACACTCAGGCCCTGGAGGGGAGAAATCTGGGAGGTTTGAGCAGACTGATCAGAAGAAAGAAAAGCAGGAGAGGCATGAAGAGGGAAAGGAGGAGACAGTGGGAGGGAGGGGTACTGAGAAGGGGAATGCAGGAAACAAACTCAAAGGAGAGGAATTCAGAGAAAGAGGGAAAGGGGCCAGGAACCTGAAGTGGAGGCAGGCAGGGCAACCAAGAAGGGGAGGTAGGGTGGGAGGGAAATGGGAAAACCCAATCCAGGTGGTAACACACCGCAGGGTGGCTGTTTCAGGAGGGGGAAGGAAAGGCAGGTTTGATGGACATTTGAATGATGTTGTAGATTAAATCCCATGTGCTCCTAGGAAGGAATGGCATTCTCACACATCCGCATCTGCATCCGCATCCCGCCACATCCCACTGCACCACGGTTTCCTTACATTAGCTTGATTTGATTAAAAAAAAAAAAAGTAGAGGAGTAAAAAGGAAAATTGTGCTTTCTTCATCATGTTGTCCAAGATACTGTATACACATACATTCTCCCACTGTATTTTGGGAGGGTATGGAATCATTTTTGCTGTGTGAGCATACTTAATACTTGGCTCAATATAGTTTCCTAAGACCATATATGAGGGAACTTCTAGAAGTTCATGGGAAGTAAATAATCATTTTATTTTAATACTGCCCCCTCATTTTGAAGCATGGTGTATTTTTCATCATATGTATTTCTTACCATGATTTGATGACCACTTGAATGAAACCTCTAAATTTCCCAGCATCCCTGTGATTACTCAAGCCTTGCTTTGCTGACGGTCTTTTTCTTTGTCTCCTACAATTCCCATTTCCTGCAACCTCCACTCCAAGTTCTTTGCAAGCATTCAACCCTCTGTGGTTGCCACATGATTGTCCAACTCCCATCTGTGGCCTCCCAGCAAAAGAGGCTGCTGGGCAGCTTGTGGGTGTATCAGGGCCCAGCTGAGGAGCTGCTCTTAAACGTGGCATGTCCTTGGGCTCGCTATGATGGAAGCTGAGAAACAAAGCAGGCTGAACCCCCTGTGCTTCCAGGCTGAGGTAGGGCAGCTGCTAAATTCTGCAACTTTAAAAAAAAAGAAGACTTATTTTCTCTTGGAAAGACAGATTTACAAAGAGAAGGTGAAACAGAGAGAAAGATATTCTGTCAACTTGTTTACTCCCCAAGCGGCTGCAATGGACAGAGCGGAGCTGATCCAAAGCCAGAAGCCAGGAAGCTACATGAACTGGTGCCCGCGTCACACTGAGTCTTGATGTCTGCAACTTTTACTGAAGCTCCTAAAAGCGAGTTTGAGTCTTCGAGGCCACACTCTCCTCAGCTGACAGCCTCAGAGCTATTCCTAAGGAGCTAGGGTGCGCACTATTTTAGCTCCTTACCACTTTAGGTCCCCCTCAAAAGTGCTCTATTAGAGAATGATCCAATCAGTCAGGCCAGAATTCTCAATTCTCACTCACCTCTAGGCAAAATTGTCCTTTATGCTTCCCCAGATAATGCAAGAATGAGGCATCTTTGGATCTTTCTTGTGATTGAGAGTATTAAGCGTATTGTTCTGTAACTTCATCATTGGGGCATACCTCCTCTTCACCATTTAACCCACAGGCTCTTTCAGTATTGATGCAAGTAGGCTGATGGATAACTGTTGTTTATGAAGGAGGCAGAGATGGAAGAATGACAAGAACACTTCCCTTCCCAATGCCAGCTCAGATTCTCAATATTATTCCTCTTTAGAATCTCTGAAAATGCTCCAACTGGACAAAGGAGAAACAACATAAGGAAGTGGGTGAGTTTTTAAATATGCCAGTCTAATAATGTCAAGACATGGTTCCCAGGATGGAGCAGGACTGTACATGGCAAGCATTCTAGGCCATTGGAATGACACTTTCCCCTACTTGACACACCAGAGATGAGGAAAAAAGCCAAGATGCTTGTAGTAGATGTTTCCGTTGACCTCTTCCACCCATCACCTCTAATCCTCTCTGTGCTCAAGAGTCTACTTCCAGGGTATTTCCTCATCTAGTTCTCTAAATTTTTTTTAAAGATTTATTTAATTTTATTGGAAAGGCAGATTTACAGAGAAGGAGAGATAGAAAGACTTTCCATCTGCTGGTTCAACCCCTTGGTGACTGAAATGGCCAGAGATGAGCCAATCCAAAATCAAGAGCCAGGAACTTCCTGCAGGACTCCCATGCAGGTGCAGGGTCCCAAGGCTTTGGGCATCCTCTACTGCTTTCCAAGGTCACAAGCAGGAAAGGAAATGAAACAGCTAGAATATGAACTGGCACCCACATAGGATCCCTGTGGTTGTAAGGCAAGGATTTTAGTCACTAGGCCATTGTGCCAGGCTCTCTAATTTCTTGCATTCTAGAAAAGATGGTCTGGACACAGGTCTTTCACAGACTTAGTGCATTCATCCCAGCTCCCAGGCAAGTACACAAGAGAGTTGAAACATTCAGAACTCCATCTTCAGCTGCAGTTCAAGGGAAAAGGGGGAAGAAAGGCTTCTAGGAGATAGATGTGGAGGCAGAAATTGAAAAACTCAGCAACAGAGAGAAGTGCACATACCTTCAGGGTGAGATAAGAACCACAAACATGCCATTATTTTTAAGCAAATTTATTTCAAGGAGTATTCCCCTGAAGACTTTCTCATTACTGAGACCATTCATTGGGTGCAGAGTGCTAGGTAGTCTGTGCCTTGTCAGTACTGGCTCCTAAATGGTAGATAAAAATAGAGTCCATTGAGAACAAGAGAGTTCTCTATGGACAAATATGTGCTGTTAATACATCCATATCCCAAATGGGAGTACGAGCCCAAGATCTGTCCCTGACACCAGCTTGTTATTAATGCAGATCCTAGAAGGCAGGAATAATGGTTCAATTAATTGGGCTTCTGCTAACTTATCACCTGAAGGGTCCTTAGCTCCTGGCTACAGCCTAAGTCCAGTTTCAAAAACAGGAGGCATTTGAAGAGTAAAATAGTGGATGACAGCGCTCTCTCCCTCTCTCTAAAATAAATTTCTAATAAAATTAAAGATTTAGATCATTTGAGAGCAATGACAGTTTTAGTCTGGTAGTGCTGCTGTTAAAAAGTACTACAGGTTGGCGAATTTATACATATTTATATTTATTTTATATATTTATTAATAAAATTTTAATTAATTAATATTAATTAGTATAATATTAATATATTTATATATTGTATAGATATAATTTCTCCAAGTTATGGAAGCTGGAAACAGTAAGACTTAAGGTGCCTTTAAGTTAAAGTGCGTGGTAAAGACCTGTTTCTCTGCTTCCAAGCTTGTGTCTTGAATAGGTCCTTCCACAGAGGAAAGGAGAGGAACAAAAAGGGTAAAACCCTAGGTAAAGCCTCTTTTATAAATACCCTAAACTCATTCACATGGAAGGAAACTAAACACCTTCTAAATATTATACCTCTGGATACTGTTGCATGGACCGCCAAGTTTCAACATGAATTCTGAAATGATAACATATTGTCATGTCTTTCCAATGCATGTCCTCCTTCTATATGAAATACACTCATTCCATCCCCCAAACCAACTCCAATATCTTAACTACTTCTAACGTAAACTTCAAAGTCTGAATTCAATTTCTTACCAAAAAAATATTTTAATCATATATGAATGAAACTCAAGGTATGATTCACTGGGCGGCAAGTTGCTCTCCAGCTGAGAATCTGTGACAGCCAAGAAATTCTGTTCATAGTACTTCAAAAAAAATTCATGGAAAGTGAAAATTTTAAAATGTGTTTTGAAGCAAAATTTTTTTTAAAAATTTTTTTTTTTTAAATTCTGAAAGTGAGGCATCCTAGGGGTCTTCAACAAACTAATATAAAACACATGTTATGAAAAAATCCCTGTGTTTGGTTTTTCTATGAATTCACTGAATTAACTTCATCCCTTCAAAATTCAAAGGTGAGACAGGTGTCAGATATACACTCCCATTCCAACGTGATGGGGAAAAGATCAAATGGTAAGAACTGAAATTTAGGTTTAACTTTTCAAAAACAATTAGACAAAAAAAATAATAATAAATAAGAAACTTCTAACTGAGAAAGGAAGAAATGAAATCTGAATGCACATGACATAGTCATATGTGTACAAAATTCTAATTACTGAACAACACCAACAAGACCCTATAACGTCTGATAGACAAGTTCAGGGAAATTGCACTGATACAATATCAACATTAAAAAGCAGTGGTAGTGTTTCCACACACTAATCAAGAAAAAGAAAAAATCCCACTTTTACTATCAGTGAAAAATGATAGTAAAATACATAGGAATAGATTTAACCAAAGAAAAATAATATCTATAAAATGGAAATTAGAAAGTGTGAATGAAGGAAATTGAAGAAGACAAACAAATGAAAGACATGCAATGTTTAGTAATTGGAGGAATCAATATTTTCAAAAAGCCAATAAATACCCAATGTACTGAAAGCTCAAGAGTAACCTCCCTTGTTAAAGATCCAAGTGATTCTAGCAAGCCAAAGCAACCTTTTCAAAAGAATGCTTATCTATCTGTCTATCTATCTAAATACATTTGAAAGGCAGAGAGAGAGAGAGAGAGATCTTTGGGTTTTTTTTTTTTTTTTTTTTCCCAAATGTTTGCCACAACCTGGGCTGGACTGGCATGACATTGGAAACCTAGATTTCCATCAGGTCTCATATATGGGTAATAAGGACACCAAACATGTGTGAAGTCTCGCTTGATGCACTAACTGGAAACTGGATCCAAAATGGGGTAGCTAAAGTTTAAATTACCATTTCAATATGGCTATTAGTGACTTAATCCACTGTACCACAAAGTCATCCCTGAAAGCAATATTTTGAAAGAACAAAGCTAGGACAATCATACTTCCTAATTTCAAATTACACTGCAAAGCTACAGTAATCAAAATAGTATCCCATATGATCCTGGCATTAGAAAGATACATGTAGTTCAACAGAATTGAATCAAGTGGTTAGAAATAAGCCCACCTATATGCAGCTAGATAATGTTTTACAAATGCACCAATTATACACAATTGAGAAAGAATAGTCTGATTATTGGAAAACTTTCTGCCCACATCAAAAGTTGAAACTGCACAGTTAGGTCATGCCATTAAGAAAAAAAAAAATGACTTAATTGGATCAGAGCCTTGACTGTAAGATGTGGAATCATAAAGTTCCTAGGGGAAAAAATGACATGGATAAAGCTTATAGATATTAAATTTGACAATGATATATTTGGATTTGACATAAAAACACAAAAATCAAAAAGTGAAATAACTTCAGGAAAAACAAACTTCTACTCAGGAAAGAAAACAAGAAGCAAAATGAGGAGGTGAAATATATTGTAGCAGGGGCTTAGAGTTTCTTCCGTGTCTCCTGTGTGGTTGCAGCATCCCAAGGCTTTGGGCCAGTCTCTACTGCTTTCCAAGACCACAAGTAGGGAGCTGAAAAGAAAGTGGAGCAGCTAGAACACAATCTGGCATCCATATGGGATTCTGGTGATTGAAGGGGGAGGATTTAGCCACTGAGACATCACACCAGGCCCATTTTATTTATATTCTGATATTTAGTTTTTATTTACTTGCAAGGCAAATCAAGAGAGAGAGAGAAAGAGAATGAGACAGAATCTTCCACCCAGTGGTTTATTTCCCAAATCATGGCTGTACCAGGCTGAAGCAAGGGGCCAGAAACTTCTACTGGGTCTTCTACATGGGTGCAGGTATCCAAGCACTTGGGCCATGTGCCCAAGGTCTTGAACCGTCATCCACGGTTTTCCTGCACGTATTAGCAGGGAGCCATATGGAGTAGCCAATGTTCGAAATTCTGTCTATATGGGATGCTGACAAATTTTCTGCTGAACAGGTGCCAAATTTTTGTGTCTAGTTCAGCTGAAGAGAGGAGTGGAGCTTTCAAGGGAAGTTTTTGAAGAAGTGGATTTGAGATCTTGAAACATTTCTTTGAATAACTGTAAGAAGAATCAGACCATGGTTTTACCAGTGCAATCCTAAAGAAAAAGCACAATCAAAGCAATGGTTACCAAGAGGTGAAAATGATCCAATCAAAGCAAAAGCAGGCCAGTCAAGAGAAAAGGTCATGGCACCAGTTTTTTTGGAACCCTCAAGCTATTTGCTTTTTTGGGGTTTTTGGAGAAGCAGAATATGACATCTATTTAATACAATAGTGTTTTGAAAGAGTAAGCCAAAGTGTTAGGAGAATAATACTTGAACAATCTTCACAAGAATGCTGTCTTCACCATGACAATGTTTTTTCTCATGCCTCTCTTCAAGCACTGAAAGATTTGGAAGTTTCAATAGGTACTCATTAGGCATCCTCTTTAAAGTCCTCATTTAGCTCCTTCTGATTTCTTTTTGCTGCCAAATCTTAGCAAAATCTTCAAAGGGCATGCATTTTTCTTCATTGACATGGTTAAATTCCCATGACCTCAGTTCTTTATGGAACACTAAATGACTGACATTATTGCTTATAAATGCATCATGAATTTGGTACAGTTTTCACTAAGGAGTAAAGTCTGCATTTTTAAGTTTCCTCTGTGAACTTTTTGTAATTTTTCTGTACAGACATGTGTACTCTTACAATGGAATATTAAACCAAAAACGGAAGGAAATACTGCTATGTGAATAATGTCAGACGCACAAATTCGACAGCTTAGATGAAATGGAAAAATTACTTGAAAAAGTATCAACAAAATTCATCCAATGTGAAATAGAGAATTTGAGATGATCCATAACACTTAAAAACATTGAAGTTGTAATACTTAAATACTGATGAGAAAGAAATTTTTAGGCCTACATGGCTTCACTAGAGAATTGCCCGGAATAATTACAGACTGATTTTCTTCAATTTGACCACAGTTCGTTAAGAAAAGTAAAAATTTGTCAGTCCATGTTTTTGAGTAATTATTAGAATGCCATAACCAGAAAAATAAGGCAAAAAGAAAACCAATTTAGGCTTTTAAAATTGTTACCGAGACAAATGATCACAAGATTAGTGACTTAAAACAACACAAATCCATTATCTTATAATTTTTGTATTTAAAAAGTCCAAAGTGAATCTCACCAGGCATAACTAAAGATATCAGCAGGGCTGCCTTCCTTCCTCTGGGTTCTAGAGGACCACCGATTTCCTTGAAAACAAGAAACTACAAGCTGAGTTCTTGTAGCTGTTATTTGGTTCACTCTCTTAGTCACATTCCACTCTGGGAAACACTTTCTAGTGTTGAGGATGTTTATGGTTAAAATGGGTTCACCTAGATAATCCAGGATGATCCCCACATATCAAGGTCCTTAATCATTTCTGCAGGAACTCTTTAGTCATATAAAGTAATATACTTCCAGGCTTTGAAGAGTATAACAAATACGTGTGGGGACTGCACACCAATATCCCTCTGCAGATGGCTCGAGTAGTTGAGTCCCTACCATTTACATGGAAAACCTTGATTGAATTCCTAACTTGCAGTGTTGGTTTCAACCCGGTCCCAACCATTACAGGCATCTGAGAAGTGAACCAGTACATGGAAGTTCTTTCTTTTTTTCTCTCTTTTAAATGCATTTTGAAAAGGAAAATACGGGGCTGACATTAGCTTGTCACCTATAATGGCAGCATTTCATATGGGTGCTTACTTTAGTCCCAGATGGTCTGCTTCAAATCTGGCACCTGCTAATATGCCTGTGCTGGGGTCCATGCATTGGGTGTAGGTGACGTGAAGGTGTGAAGAGAACAGCTCAAATGTTGGCAAGGCCCAGAGGAGCTTGCAGCTGTTTGGCAAGGCCCAGCGGATATCTCTCCGACCACCTTGAAGCAGTCTCACCCCCTTTTGCGTGGACACTCAACCATCCCACTAGGAATTTATTAACTTATTGAGACGTTGTTTGTCCCTATGAGATGGGCTTTGCAACTGATGTGAGCTTGGGAGTTAATGTTGTTGATGATGTCTTGGTGAGTGGGCCTTTAATAGTTTACACACAGGAGCACAACTAAGCCCATGTCATTTCTGGACACCTTACTGTGTGCTTAACCATTGCCTCATAATCCGGTCCAGACATGTAGCACACCTTCTGAAAAAGGGCTTGATAAATATCCTAAATATTTGTGAAAGTGATGGGAATATGAGCTGAAACTGCTAAGGCAATAAATTCAGTTACTGTGACCTTAAAGGCTAGCCTGTTTTTGCAATTTCCTTGGAGCATAGAAAATGTAACTGTTTTAGCCTCTTATATAATTTTGGGCTATAGGGATTGATGCTTTTATTAATATTATGATGATATGCTTTTAATTATTGTTTGATTGTTTATGGGATTACAGAGCCTGTAATTGTAGGGGGATTTAATATTTTGAAACTTTTGTCTTGGATTTTTATGTTTTTTCCCTTGTAACATATTTCTCCCATTAAATGATGGGCAAGTTGAGGAAATAGAAATGTGGTAGGAATGTATTACTGCTTAGTAGGTAATCGCGTGTGCCTTGGCCTAGGAGCCCTGGCTGTCACTCAATGGCTACTACTGAAGAATGAATAATGGCTTGCTTTGAAGAAAATGATTATGGTAACTTACAGAATTATCTTTAAGAGTACCTGGTTGACCATGAAATAAAAAATAAAATAATCAAACATCTGTGCATGTCCACTTAGTCACAAACTAAAAATAGAACAAGCAAATGATTGTGCAGAGGCTTGTGATGTGTCTGAATAGATAAAAAGGAGAGCTTCTTCTTGAGCTGTTGCAATGGCACCAAGTGACAGTGTCCGTATCTTTCTTTGTTGCTGACTCCACGTACCCTTCTTGAGCTCCAAACTTGGCTGGCACTGGGCTCCAGCAAGCCTGAAAAAGGAGCAAAAGAGGGACCTAGCGACTGGATTCCTGACACCCATGTGGGACACCCAGAAGAAATTCCAAGCTCCTGATTTTGGTTTGGCCCATTGACTACCTTTTCAAGTTAAAAAACAGTGAATGGAAAATTCTCTCTCTTTCTCTCTCTCTCTCTTTTTGTGCCTCACTCACTCCTTGAAACTGTGTGTTTTAAATAAAATAAATAAATGTTTCTAAAAAGTTTGAAAAAAAAAAAAGGAAAGCTATGGTTTACTCCAGAGCTGCCAGTCTAATTGAACATTTCAAAATCAATCTACTAAATCTGCCATATTAATAGAATATAGAGGGCCCTGTGCAGTGGCCTAGTGGCTAAAGTCCTTGCCTTGAATGTGCTGGGATCCCTTATGTGAGCTGGTTTTAATCCTGGCAGCTCCACTTCACATCCAGCTCCCTGCCTGTGTCCTGGGTAAGCAGTCGAGGACAGCACAAAGTCTTGGGACCCTGCACCCACGTGGGAGACCTGGAGGAAGTTCCTGGCCCCTGGCTTCGGATCGGCACAGCACCGGCCGTTGCGCTCACTTGGGGAGTGAATCATTGGATGGAAGATCTTCCCCTCTGTCTCTCCTCCTCTCTGTATATCTGACTTTCCAATAAAAATAAATAAATAAATCTTTTAAAAAAATAGAATACAGAAAAAAAGCCACCAAACAGTATCATAGAATGCAGAAAAAATTAACAAAACTCAAAACCCCTTCATGATGGAATCTGTCTACAAACTTTCCATAGAGGGAAACTTCGCAATTTGTGTAAGTACATCTACAAACAAGTACAGAAAACATCCTGCATGGTCAAAAAGTGAATGCTCCCTATGATCTGAAACAAGATCTGCTTGTATCATCCCTATCTAACAATATACTGGAACTTTCCCTAGAACTTAAAAGAAAATATACTTAGATCAGGATAGAAGAAATTAGTTCTCTTATTTTCAAATAATTTGATGGGCTTTATGAAAAATTACAATCTACACAAATCTGCTAGAACTCATTGAATTCAGAAAGGGCAGGAGATACAACATCTACAAACAAAGCTCATCTGTATTTCTAATTTCTAGCTGTACACACACGGAAACCAAAATTTAGGATATACCATTCATAATTATTTGAAGTAGATAAAATACTTAGATGTAAACTCACCAAATGATGTACAAGGTTTTTAGACTAAAACTTAGCACTAATGAAAGAAATCAAAGGGGATCGAAATATATGGAGAGTCATACAATGTTCAGGGATTGAAATATTTAACATAATAAAGATGCAATTTTTATCCAATTCAATCAATAGATTTAGTGCAAGCTCAGATTAAATCACATCATAGTATTTTATAGACACCGATAATCTCATACTAAAAATCATTTTGAAAGGACAAGAAATTAGATGAGCTGGAACAGTTCGGAAAATGGATTATAAAGTGAGAGGCATAACTCACTGATTTCAAGTTACCTAGCTGTGATCATTCATACTGTGCAGTATTGATGCCAGGCTAAGGAATAAAGAGTCTAGATAAACTCATATGTAGTTGACCAGTGCATTCGTTACAAAACTACAAAGTCAATAAAATATGAAAGGATAGCTTATGTAACAATTGGTACTTGAACAGTTAAACATTCATAGAGCAAAAAAAAAAAAATCAGAAACTAAAAATCTTGACCTCATACATTTTGCAAAAGTTAGCTCCAAATGGATTGCAGATTGAAATTTTAAAACATAAAATCACAATACTTAAAAAAAATTCTCAGAGAATTTTTGGGACCTAGGACTGCATGAAGAGTTCTTTTTTTAAAAAATATTTATTTTTATTATTTATTTATTGGAAAGGCAGATATACAGAGAGGAGGAGAGACAGAGAGGAAGATCTTCCATCCGATGATTCACTCCCCAAGTGCGCACAACGGCTGATGCTATGCCGATCCGAAGCCAGGAGCCTCTTCCGGGTCTCCCACGCGGGTGCAGGGTCCCAAAGCTTTGGGCTGTCCTCGACTGCTTTCCCGGGCCACAGGCTGGGAGCTGGAAGGGAAGCGGGGCTGCCAGGATAGAACCAGCACCCATATGGGATCCCGGGCGTGCAAGGCGAGGACCTTAACCACCGCACCGGGCCCTGAAGAGTTCTTTTAAAATATTTTTTAATTCACAAGAAAAATGTATTATATTTATGGTGTAAAACATAATGTTTCAATAAGTGTTTACATTGTGGAATGACTAAATCAAAACATTTAACCTAAGTATTACCTCACATAGTTTTCATTTTTTAATTGTGTATGAATATTTTAGGCTCTTAGCAACTTTCAAGTCTGCAATGTCTCTTTTGTTTGTTTGTTTTTGTTTTTTTTTTTTGCAATATGCTAACTTTAGTCACCACAATATACAACAGAGTTGAACTTCATTTTGTGACCTGTGACAAAAATCTTCCCAAGTTCCACACCCCCGGTCTTTTGTAACAATCATTTTACTACTTGCTTGTATGAATTTGACTTTTTTGCACTCTGCTGATGAATATAACATGAGATCACCATGCAGTATTTGTCTTTCTATCCAGTCTGTTTCAGGTAACATAGTGCCTCTTCCCCAGGCTCATCTACGTTGTCACCAATTACACAATTTCTTTCTTTCTTTCTTTTTTTTTTTTTTTTTTTGTGGAGGCTATATGTACTATCTTAGTCATCCATTAATTCATTGAAACCTAGGCTGATTCCATGTCTTCCCTACTGTGAATAGAGCTGAACTGACATAGGAGTGTGGCTATTGACTTCACCTCCTTGGGATATATATCCAGCTGTATAATTTCTGGCTCATATAACAGTTGTATTTTTAAAAAGATTTATTTTATTTTTATTGGAAATCCTTATATACAGAGAGGAGGAGAGACAGAGAGGAAGATATATCTCTTCCACTGATTCACTCCCCAAGTGGCGGCAAAGGTTGGAGCCGAGCTAATCCAAAGCCAAGAGCCCAAAGCCTCTTCCGGGTCCCGCACATGGATGCAGGGTCCCTAGGCTTTGGGCCATCCTAGACTGCTTTCCAAGGCCACAAGCAGGGAGCTGGGACGCCAGGATTAGAACCAGCTCCTGTATGGGATCCTGGTGTGTGCAAGGTGAGGACTTTAGCTGTTAGGCTACAGCACTGAGCCCAACAGTTGTGTTTTCTCTTTTTGAGGATGCTCTAAACTATTTTCTGTAATGGCTGCATCAATCTACATTCCCATCCACAGTATGTAAGATTCCCTTTTTTTTCATATCCTCTCAAACGATAATAACCATTTTAAAAATCTAGAAGCCATTCTAAAAAATGTGAAATAATACCATTTTGTAATTTTCATTTGCATTGCCCTGATGCTTGGGGATTCAACTAGTGATTGAGCATTTTCCCCATGTACCTGTTGGACACATGTACATTCTTTGAAAACTGCCTATTCATGTCCTCTTCGAAGTAAATAGAGCTATTTGCTTTCCAACTATTGACTTGTTGAATTTCTTGTCTATTTTGAATATAAATCATCAAACGTAGGGTTTATAAACACATTCTCCTATAAACAGACTATCAATATATTCTATTGATTGTTTTCCTTGATGTTCAAATCTTTCCAGTTTGATATATCCTATTTGCCCATGTTTTATTTTGTTGACTGTGCTTTGGGGGTGATATTTGAAGATGCATTGCTCAGACCATGTTATAGAATTTTCGCCTTCCGTTTTCTTTAGTAATTTTACAGTATCAAGTCTTATGCTTTAGTCTTTAATACATTTTGATTTTTTATGGTGTTGGATGAAATTTTTTAAAAGGAGAAAAAGTGAATTACTGATAGTCCAGCAGCACAGATTAATCTCAAAAATTATTCCTAGTGAAAGAAGGCAGACAAGAAAGAGCACATTTCATTTATACGAAATTCTGAAAAAACTGAATCTATCGTGAGAGAAAGGATTATTTGTGCTGGGAAGGAGGTAGAATGGACAAACTGGAAGGATAACTGATTACAAGGAAGCACAAGGAAACTTTTTGTGCTAATGAGTATGTTAATTATCTTGATTGTGGTGATGATGTTATGAGTACTAATATGCCAAAAGGTGTCAAATCACGTACTGAAAATGTATGCAGTTTATTACATGTTAATTGCATCTCAGTAAAGTTGTTTTTAAAAGTAATGAAATAAATTTCATTAAATTATTTACTATCTGTGTATTTTGGAATTAGAATAGGGACCGGGGAAATGATCTAGCTGCTAAAGTCCTGGCCGCGAATGCCCCAGGATCCCATACGGAAGCTGGTTCTAATCCCAGCAGCTCCACTTCCCATCCAGCTCCCTGCTTGTGGCCTGGGAAAACAGTGAAGGACAGCCCAAAGCCTTGGGACCCTGCACCCGCGTGGGAGACCTGGAAGAAGTTCCTGCTCCTGGCTTTGGCCTGGCACAGCACAGGCCATTGAGCTCACTTGGGAAGTGAATCATCAGATGGAAGATCTTCCTCTCTGTCTCTCCTCCTGTCTGTATATCTGACTTTGCAATAAAAATAAAAATAAATCTAAAAAAAAAAAAAACAGAAGAAGAATAAACCAAATCCGAAGCTAACAGAAGGAAATAATAGAGACTAGAAAAGAAATAAATCCAATGAAGAAAAGAAAAACAGAGAAGAAAAACTACCAAAACCTAGACTTGCAATTTTTTTTTAAAAAAAAGCATAATCAGCAAATAGACTAGAAAAAAAAAAAAACAGGCAAAATTTAAATAAAATCAGAAATGAAAGTGAAGACATAAGTGATGCCTCCTAAGTTAAAAAAAATAAGGAACTATTATTCGCAATTACATGCCCCAAAGCTGGAAAACCTAAAGGAAAAATGGACAAATTCCTAGAAAAATACAATCTGTCAAGACAATATTAGGAAAAAATAGAGAGCATAAACATACCAGTAAGAAGGGAATTAAAATAATAGTTAAAAGCTTCCCTACAAACAAAATCCCAGAAAATAATGACTTCATGGGTATTTTCTGCCAAACATTCAAAGAATAGCTCATTCTAACTCTTAAACATTTACAAAAAAGAAAACTAGAGGGACTAGCACTTAATGTATTTTAGGAACCGAGTATTTCCTTGATACCTAAGCCAGAGAAGAACATTAGAAAAAGAAAAACCAGGCCAATTTCTCGGAAGAAAACTAATGCAAAAACTCCTCCATGAAATCCTAATAAACCTAATTAAATTACATTAATATATCATACATCATGACTAAATGGGTTTTGTCACTGCATCCAAATGTGGCTGAACATGTACAATTTAATTAAAATTATACATTACATTAACATACTGGTAGATAAAAACCACATAATTACTCAGATGGCACACAAAACTCTTTGAAAAGTTCCCAACATTGTCTCCTAATAGAAACTGTTTACAGTTGCAGTATAGAAAATAAATATTTTAATATTTTTATTTTTTTTAAGATTTATTTATTTTATTACAAAGTCAGATATACAGAGAGGAGGAGAGACAGAGAGGAAGATCTTCCGTCCAGTGCTACACTCCCCAAGTGACTGCAACGGCCGATGCTATGCCGATCCGAAGCCGGGAACCAGGAACCTCTTCCAGGTCTCCCACGTGGGTGCAGGGTCCCAAGGCTTTGGGCCGTCCTCAACTGCTTTCCCAGGTCACAAGCAGGGAGCTGGATGGGAAGTGGAGCTGCTGGGATTAGAACCAGCATCCATATGGGATCCTGGGGCGTTCAGAGCGAGGATTTTAGCTGCTAGGCCAGCATGCCAGGCCCAAAATAAATATTTTTAAAAAGAAAGTTTGCTTTCTGCAGGTGCAGTTGCCTAGGTTGCCTTGTACTTCAGCAAGTGTTAAACTGCTGGAAGGAAAACAGCTAAGAGCTGGCTGGTGGGCATTCTGGGCCCAATTAATGGCAAATTCGTGTTAACTATACCAGTGTGCCAGCACAGTTGCCTATTCTATTTTACATATATATACACATACTTATATACATATATGCATATGTATACACATGTGTGTATACATATATACATATATATACACATATATATACATATATACACATATATACATATATATACATGTATATATACATATATAGATGGGCACATGCCAGTATGCTGACATACTCGAGCATGTCTGCACACAGGATTTTGGGATCCACACACGGACATGTACAGGACCTGGGCAGGCAGGCAGGGCCCCAGGCCAACACATTACACCGCGCGGAGTAAGGCTCAGGAACCAGCACATTCACGGGTATGGGGGATGTGGATTGTTCTGGGAAGGAGGTATGGGGATATGTGGGAGGGAGGACCACTGAGGAAGAATGGTTAAGGTGAGAGGAATGACTTCTGGGGAACTTTCACTAACTGGTCTGCTGCACTTGCAGGTCAACAAGCAGGCTGAGACCAGGTAGTTTGGGGGAGGGAGACTGGAGGACCTTTCAGGGTCAGATCAATGTGCCTACTCACATGGGGAACTTGAACTGGGCTAATTAGCATCGATCACCATCTACTGGTACACACGAAAGCCAAGTCTGGGGGGGCCTACCTGGCAGGGCTAGTCCACAGTACCCACGAATGGCTATTGGGTTAGTGGGCAGACTGCATTAGGCTAGGCCATGTTATTGACTGGCATGTGAGGGAGCCAAGGTTTGGGGTAGATTCTGTGGGAGATTTGTGGGCTTGACCCTGTGGCACTGCAATGCTTGCTAATTTGCTCAAGAGTTAGGGGCAGTGATGGGACAAGCTAGACATGACCATGGCAGTTACCAACATGCATGGGCACTGAGGTTGGGAGCAGACTGGGCTGATCCAGGATGCAACACCCACAGGGACACCCAATAATTGGATGTTGGGGTAGACTGGGGTGTAATATTCACCAACATACACAAAGGCCTAAACTGGAGGGTGGCAGACTATGCCAGGTAGGAGCTTAGCATCTGCTGGCACACATGAGATCCAGATCTGGGAGTGGGTTTAGTGTTGGAACTTGGGAAATTCCCTAGAGGGCTATAGCTCTCCCACTGGTGAATATGTGCTTCAGGGCTGGGCCAGGCTGCTCCACTTGATCTCAAGTGTTTGGGCTGGTTCAAGTCAAATCATGGTACATTGATATGCACAGGAGCCAGAATGGGATGCAGGCCATGCTGGGATAAGTTATCACATCTACAGGTTTACATGAAAGTCAGGGATAGGGGAAGGTTGGACAAGGCTAGGCAGTAGCACCAACCAGTGAGTGAGAGAGAATTGGGGCTGGGAATGGATGGAGTCAAGCCAGGGTACAGCATCTGATGTTAGGCCATGCCAGGCTAGGTTGGAGCAACCACTGGCATGCAGAAGATTTGTGGCTGGAAGTGGGCCTGGTAGGGGAGCTAGCTGAATATCCCTGTTGGACTGTGGTTCCCACTCATGAACGCACAAGCTGAGAATGGGGGCAGATTGGGTTAAACATGGCTGCAACATTCCTTGGCATCTGTGTGGGATAGATGTGAGGATGTGCCAGACTAGGGTAGGTCCCAGCACCTGCTGGCATTCGTGAGAGCCAGAATGGGTATGGGATGGGTTTGGCTAGGTGGTGACATTCACTGACCCACATGAAATCTGGATCTTGGGGTGGGCCAGGCAGGGCTAGGCCCACTGATTGGAGGCAGGACGTGTGTGGGCTGCCCTGAGAAGGCTGCAGTATCTCCCATTGAATGTTGGAATACAGGTGGGCCAAATTAGGCAGAGCCAAACACCCACTGGTGTACTTGAAAGCAAGTACTGGGAGCTGAACTGATAGAAGGACTTGAGGAACTCCCCTGTTAAGATGCATCTACAGGGCCTGGCACAGTGGCCTAGCAGCTGGGGCCCTTGCTTTGAACAGGCAGGGATCCCATGTGGGCGCCGGTTCTGGTCTCGGCAGCTTTGCTTCCCATGCAGCTCCCTGCTTGTGGCCTGGGAAAGCAGGCGAGGACAGCCCAAAGCCTTGGGACCCTGCACCCACGTGGGAGACCTGGAGGAAGTTCCTGGCTTCCTGGCTCCTGGCTTTGAACTGGAGAAGCCCTGGCCACTGCGGTCACTTGGGGAGTGAAGCATTGGACGGAAGATCTTCTTCTCTGTCTCTGCTCCTCTTCATATAGATATATACAGTAAAATATTATATTTCCAGTAAAAATAAAGAATTTTTTTTTTTTTTAAGATGCAGCCCCAGCGGATGAGCAGGATAAACGAGGCTGGGTTTAGTCCAGGGCACGCAGGGCTACAGTACCCATCACCATAGATGTGGGTTAAGTCTGCGGGTGGGCCAGGGCTGGGCAAGTCTGCAACACCAACTGGCAGGTACAAGAGTCACGACTGGATGCAGGTGAGGGTTGCTTTCTGTGCAAATCTATAGAAATATACACATTTCATACAGACATAAGACCATCCTATACATACTATTTTTAACTGGATTTTTTTCACTTCATTTATCAAGAATATCTACTTCAACAAATACAACTTCATATAATACTTAATAGTAATGTAATATTGCAGTGTATCTATGCTCAATATATCCCTTACAGGTGACATTCACTCATACTATTTCAATATTGTATACAACATTGGAATAAACATCCTTGTCTATATATTCTTGCAGCATCATTTTAGTATTTTCATATATTATTATACATTTTTTTCTTGGTGAAAGATTTTTTTTGTTATTGTTTTTCTTTTTCTTAGGGCTCTTGGTGCATACTGCCAAATGACCGCTTATAATAATCCTACCATCTGAAATACCTGAGTGTGCTGATTGGTCTACTTTCAATAATCACTGAGAACTGCTGTTTTTCTTGGTTCATCGAATGTGTGAAAAGTGTTTATATAATTATCTTAAAATGTATTTGTTCAAGAAACTGAGAGAGTACATATTAGAGTTTCCCAAAAATAAAACCAAGAAGGCAGATATTTGATATTTAGTATGGACTGTTGGCTCACGCAGTGACAGAGGGAAGAAATGCCACGATCTTCCTGCCCGCAAGCTGGAGACTCACGAGCTGGTTGTGTAGAGTTCTGCCTGTGAAGGCCTGAGAAACAGGGGTGTCCAGGGAAAGAGAAGGTGAACATTCTGGTCCAAACCATCAGGCAGAGCTAATTACACCTTCCTCTGCTTTGTGTTTATATGCATTTATTTTTTCAGGCCTTCAGTGAATTGAATGATGGATATCCACCTTGAATGGGGCCATCCGTTTCACCGCACAAATCCTCAATTCTTTTTTTTTTTAAGATTTATTTATTTTTATTGGAAAGGCAGATATACAGAGAGGAAGAGAGACAGAGACAGAGAGGAAGATCTTTTGTCTGATTGTTCACTCCCCAAGCGGCCGCAATGGCTAAGAGCTGAGCCAATCCAAAGTCAGGAGCCAGGAGCTCTTCGGGGTCTTCCACGTGGGTGCAGGATCCCAAGGCGTTGGGCTTTCCTCGCCTGCTTTCCCAGGGCACAAGCAGGGAGCTAGATGGGAAGCGGAGCTGCTGGAATTAGAACCAGCGCCCATATGGGATCCCGGGTGTGCAAGGCGAGGACTTTAACCGCTACACTATAGCTCCAGGCCCAAATCCTCACTTCTTTAGGAACCCTTCCCAGACATACTGCTAAATATGATTTAACCATATATATGAGCATTATATAAATGGTCCAGTGAGATTTATATACATAAATTAAACATCCCATGATATTCACCTTAATTTTTTATTGGAAATTTCTATTCTTTTGTGAACTATAACTTTGCTCATTTCTCTGTTGAGGTGTTCTTTTTCTTTTTTTTAAAAACTATGTTGAATAAAGATTCACTGTATTTATTTGAGAGGCAGAGTGAGACATACACACACACACACACAGGGAGAGACGGAGAGATAACGGGATCTTCCATCTAAGATTCATTCCCTAAATGTTTGTGATGACTGTGCTGAGCCGTGGCCTGGCGCTTCATCTAGGTCTTCCACTTGTGTGGCTCCTGCCCACGCACTCGGGTCAGCTTCCGTTGCTTTCCCAGGCTGATCAGCAGGGATCTGGATGGGAAACAAAACAGTGGGCACCTGCACTGGCACTCTGATGTAGGATGTGAGCATTACAGTGTTGGCTTAACACGCTGAGCCACAACCAGCCCCCAAACAATTATTTCTGTGATAATGTAACGAAAATAATAGACAATTATTTGTAGCATTTGTCTGTCATTCTTACTTTGAATACATGTCCTTACTGATTATACTATTGCTTAACACGTCCCTTCCCTCATAGGAGTTTTTGATTTTAAATTCTATTTATAATACATCTTGTAGATGTGAACTTACATAGCTAAGCGAGTGAAGTCTTCCTCTTGTCCTTTCCTTAACGCCTAGTGGGGCACTCACTTGACATATATATCACAAGAGTGTCTAGCACAATACAGGAAAAACATTTAAGAACAAGTGCTGGGCCCCCACGTGACACCCTAGTGGCTAAATTCTCAAACTGCATGTGGGGATCCCATATGTGTGCCAATTCATGTCCCAGCTGCTCCACTTCCCATCCAGCTCCCTGCTTGTGCTCTGGGAAAGCAGGTGAGGACAGCCCAAAGCCTTGGGACCCTGCACCAACATGGGAGACCTGGAGGAAGTTCCTGGCTCCTGGCTTCAGATTAGCCCAGCTCTTAGCCATTGAAGTTGCTTAGAGAGTGAACCAGCGGACAGAAGGTCATTCTCTCTGTCTCTCCTTCTCTCTGTAAATCTACGCTCAACAAATTATTGCTATCACTGCTGTGATATTTAATTTATTGGACCAACTCCATTGGTCTCAGAGATGCTCAGAAAACTGGTACAAACATTATTTGCGGGGTATTCCTTCAGTTTTGTTTCTGGAAGAGATTAAAGTTTGAATTGGGAGACTGAATAAAGGTCTGTCTTCACCAATGCTGGCAGGCATCACTCATCTGCTGAGGGTATGAATAGGCAGATAAACAATGAAGTTTTTAAAGATTTATTTATTTTTTATTACAAAGTCAGATATTCAGAGAGGAGGAGAGACAGAGAGGAAGATCTTCTGTCAGTGGCTACAATGGCTCGAGCTAAACCAATCCAGAGCCTTGAGCCAGTCT
Organism: Ochotona curzoniae; assembly: GCF_017591425.1. Classification (NCBI taxonomy): domain Eukaryota; kingdom Metazoa; phylum Chordata; class Mammalia; order Lagomorpha; family Ochotonidae; genus Ochotona; species Ochotona curzoniae. The sequence goes on along the minus strand of NW_024467087.1, from coordinate 30,742,372 downwards.
CCCATGTCTTCCACACGGGTGCAGGGTCCCAAGACTTTGGGCCGTCCTCCACTGCTTTCCCAGGCCACAAGCAGGGAGCTGGATGGGAAGTGGGGCTGTTTGGATTAGAATCAGTGCCCCTATGGCATCTGGCCTGTGTAAGGCAAGAACTTTAGCCACTAGGCTACAGCACTGGGCCCAAAGAGTGAATTTTGTATTCTTATACCCTGGATTTCTTGGATTTTCAGTCTGTAGATGGGAATTCATGAAACTTCTTGGCCTCTGTAATCACATGTGAAGCAATTTACAGAATCTCTCTCTCGCCCTTTCTTTCATATAATTATCTGTATACTCATATTTCACAAATATGTATATCAATATATATGTATATAATTGCCCTATTTATTCTGTTTTTTGGATAACTGATAAAACTGTCAAATTAATACACGAGTCTGATGATCTAGGAAATGCAATAATCACATCAACTATTTCAATGAGTTTCCATTCTCCTGTCTCTGTCAACGAAGAACTGTGAAGTGGGCTCATCTAAACGTCCGCCTCCTTACTTCTGCATGCTGTATAAGAAGACTGATAGTTTTACTTTTAAGGATTGATCTAAATCATCCAGCAGGTCTAGTTGCATTTCCTCTATACTTAAAAATCTGCCCAGAATCTCCCTCTGGGGTAACAAAAACAAAAACAAAAAACAAAAACACTTCTTGATTGTTGAGGAGCAAACATCCCATATTTCCAGCTTATATACTCTGCGGCAACAAACAGCATGACGAGAATAAACAGAAATGAAAATGATGCTATAAACAGAAATCTGAAGGAATCTGAGACCAGACTTATAAGTTGGAAGGAAGTTGTTTGATGTCACGAATGGTAGCATGTGATTGAAATATGTGAGACATGGACTAACATGACAAGGCAACTATAATTCCACATTTCTTCCCAGCTTGGCCCAGCCCTGCCTGTCATAGGTATTTGAGGAATGAATCGGTAGAGTGGGAGATTCTGATCTCTCTCTCCTCCCTTTCTCTCTCTTCTTCTTCTTCCTATAAATATACCTTACAAAAAACTTATTTTTTACTGGAAAGAAAACAGAGAGAATGTGAGATACAGAGAAGAAAATCTTCCATCTGGTAGCTCACTCTCCAGCTGGCCAAAATGGCTGCAGCTGAGCCGATCTGAAGCCAGGAACTTCTGGGTCTCCAAAGTGGCTACAGGGGCCCAAGGATTTGTACATCCTCCTCTGCTTTCCTAGTCCATAACCAAAGATTGGAACTGGTGCCCATATGGAGTGCTGGTGCTGCAAGCAGATTAACATGCTATTCCCAAAAATATATCTTTGAAAATATTTTACTTTGGGCCCACCATGGTAGCCTAGTTGCTAAAGTCCTTACCTTGCATGTGCTGGGATACCATATGGGAGCCAATTTGTGCCCCAGTTGCCCCACTTCCCATACAACTCCCTGCTTGTGGCCTGGGAAAGCAGTGTAGAATGGCCAAAAGCCATAACACCCTGCACTTTCGTTGGAGACCCAGCAGAGCTCCTGACTCCTGGCTTCAGATTGGCTAAGCTCCAGCCATTGTGGCCACTTGGGGAGTGAACCGGAGGAGGAAGATCTTTCTCTCTGTCTCTCCTATTCTCTGTAAAAATTGCCTTCCCAATAAAAACAAATACATCGTTAAAAATATTTTTTTACTTTAAAATAAGATAAATATAAAAATTTGATATTTAAATAAAAATATTTTAAAATTTTATTTGTTATATTTGAAATGTAGAGATACAGAGAGATTGAGAGACAAATAGAGATCTTCCATCTGCTAGTTCACTTCCTAAATTGCTAGAATAGCCAATACTATGCTAAGGCATATTATAATCAAACTATTAAAAACCAAGACAGAGCTGATTCTGAAAGCAGAAAGAGCAACAGGTTTATCCCACAAAAGGGAGTTCAAATAGGCTAGCAACAATCTTTTAAGCAGATATAAGTAAGGAAAGAGATTATATATTCAAAGTCTGAACCTCTCCCTCCCCACCAAATCCTGTGAAGTAAGTATGCCATATTTAGTATTGCTGTCTTTCAAAAATGAAGAACAGTGAGTTTTCACATCAATAAATGCTGGAGGAATTCATTACTATCAGGCCTGCCTTACAAGAAGTATCAGAGTTCTTAAAGCCTAAAGAAAAGGAACATAATATTCCTTTTGACTTGTGTTTTACCTAAAGTAACTAGAGCTAAGCATGCTCTCTTTTTCTTTCTATTGTCATGTGCTATCGTTTGACTGTGAACCCTAAGACACATGCTGAAATCCTAATTCTTGATGCAACAGAACAGGGAGATGGGAAAACGAGAATTGCTTAGATTATAAGGGTTCCTCCTTCATTAATATTTAATGTTGATTATACAGGCTGCAAGTTCGCTCTCATTTTCAAATACAATTGCTCTTTTGCCTGCTGCCATGGGATGAGGCAACAAGAAAGCTATTGTCAGATTCAGGCTCTTGACCCTGAAATGCCTAGGCTATAAAACTAACGGATATATCCATGTCCTTTATAAATTACCCAGTTTCAGTTATTGTTACAACAGTGCAAAACAGACTAAGATGGCGTGAAATATTCTTTCCCATTTTTCACTCTCACTCTATGTGTGTCCCTTGAGGTGAGTCTCTGCTAGGCATTGAGTCTTTCAGTTCATTCAGTCGTGCTCTGTATTTTTGATGGAGAATTTCATCCATTTGCATTCAAGGCAATGGTTGATAAGTGTGTAATTACTAGTGCCATTTTGGTTATTGTTTTCAGGTCATTGTAATTAAACATTTTACGTCACATCCTTTTTCATGCTGTCTAACTTCATAGCAAAAAGATTTCTCTAGCAATATATTTTTATTATTTTTAATTTTATTTTTGTATTTGGTGTTCCTAGCAAAAAAGTGTTTGAGGTGGTTATTTTTATAGCAGTTAGGCTCACTGCTTCAGATGCCTGAACCCCATATCATAATGCTTGACTCAGCTCCTGGCTACTCCATTTCCGATCCAGCCTCCTGCCGCGGTGTGTGCTGGGAAGCAGCAGGTGATGTCCCAGGAACCTGAGTCCCTGAACCCATATGGGAAACCCACACTGAGTTCTGGGCACTCAGGTTTGGTTTGGTCTAGCCCTGTATGTTCTGGGCATTTGAGGAGTGAACCATCAAAAGAAAAAAAAAATCACTCTCTATCCCTATGTTTCTTGGCTTTTTCAATAAAATGAGAAAAGTTAAAAAAGTAAAGAGCAAAACAGTTGAGCTGTCAAAAGCAAGCACTGGGTGTAAACCGTGCTTCAAAGTAGCTTAACAGACATAAAACATTTCAGCTAACAGCAGTAGAATGCACATTATTTTCAAGCACGAATGGAATGATCTCCAGAATAGAACATAGAAAGAACATATTAAGTTACAGAACAACTCATGTTCAATTAATAAGATTGAAATTGTATCAAATATCTTTTTCTTATCACAGGGCTAATGAAACCAGAATCTAGTAACAATAGGAATTTTCAAAATACACAAACAGGGAAATTAAACAGCCTGTTCTAGAACAGCCAATAGATTTAAGAAGAAATTGAAAGGAGAACTGTAAAAACATTTTTGAAGGAGATGGAAATGGACAAATAATGCAAAATACATGGAATGCAGCATAAATAAGAGGAGAGTGTAATAATGAATACCTATATCCACTGAGAAGAAAAATATCTCTCGTAAAGAAACATCTAGTGTAACACTTAAAAGAGCTAGGAAAACAACACAAACTAATACCACTGTTAGCATAAGGAAGAAAATACTATAAAAGCAAAGTTAACATAATCAGCAATAGAAGAATAACAAAAAGGTCACAGAAACTGATAACTTTTTGAAAAGATAAAATTAAAAATCATTTCACTAAAAAAAGAGAATATTCAAATAAATAAAATCAGAAGATATGCAATGATTTGAAGGGCGATGGCTTCCAAACTCAGAGAGATATGTAATTCTGAAAGTCATAAGTTAATGGCACAAAGAAGACAGAAACTCGATTTAATAGTGTTGTTCTAGAAGTGGATCTACTGAGATGCATTAGAGACAGATTCTCATAAAATAGCTTTTTTTGAGTAGGTTGGATACAAAAGTCTGATTTGGATCCTGCCATTTTCTCTGTTTCTTGGCTCGGCGTGTGGGTATGTGATTGTATACAACCATACTCTTCAAAAGTCTCAGGAAGTTTAGAAGAAATGTATCTCAATGTAATAAAGGACCTATATAACAAATCAGTTACTGTCACACTCGGTGGGAAAATGTTGAAAGCTTTCCACTAGGATTAAGGACAAGATGCAGTTTGATGTCTTTCCTTTTTTGCTTTTTTTTTTTAAAGATTTATTTATTTTTGTTCAAAAGGCAGATACACAGAGAGGAAGAGAGAGAGAGGAAGATCTTCCGTCCAATGATTCACTCCCCAAGCAGCCGCAACGGCCGGTGCTGTGCCAATCTGAAGGCAAGCAGCCTGGAACTTCCTCTGGATCTCCCACACATGGGTGCATGGTCTCAAGGCTTTGGGCCGTCCTCGACTGCTTTGCCAGGTCACAAGCAGGGAGCTGGATGGGATTTAGGGCTGCTGGTATTAAAACTGGCGCCCATATGGGATCCTGGCTCATGCAAGGTGAGAAGACTGCTAGGTTATATCGCCGGGCCCAGTGTCTTTTCTATTCTCCATTGTACTCACAGTCTTAGTGCAATGAGGAACAAGAAAGAAAGAAACAGCATCTAAATAGGACAGGAAGAAATAATACTGTCTTTTGAGGTCATATGCAAAGTATCAGTTCAAAATGAAATGAAGACTCTGGTGAGAGACGTGCAACTATAAAATAGCTAAAAGAAAATAGGAAAATGGTCTAAAACATTGATCCTGGAAATAATTTTTGCATAAGACTCCAAAAGCATAGACAGCAAAATAAAAACATATGAATGTGTTATATATCAAACTAAAAAGGTTTGCTCAGAAAGGGAAACAATTAACAGAGGCAATTCTTTTTAAATGGGAGAAAATATTCTCAAGCTATATAATCTCATGGGGGATAGATAATAAAAATAAATACAAAACTCACACAAATAGAAAACAATTTGATTTACTTGATTAATGGACAGAGGATCTGTATAGACGTTTCTCAAATGAAGACATACAGGTGGCCGGCCACATGGAATAAAGCTCAGCATCAAAGAAAGTGCAAATTAAAATGACAGTGAGTTTACTACTAATCAAAAGACAGGAGGTGCCAGAGGCAGTAAGAATGTGGAGGAAAACAAATCCTTGTACATTTTTTGGTGGGAATGCAGATTAATGCATCCATTACAGAAAACAGTATTGAAAGTTGAAAGGGTTAAATATGATTGACAACAAAATGGGTGGAACTGGAGATCATTACGCTGAGATGAACCAAGAGCCAGAAAGACTACTAATCACATGTTTGCTTTCATTTGTGAAAGTTAACTCATCAGTATAATGGTGTACGTGCGTACACTATTTGGAATATAGTAATCAATATTGTGTTGCTGAATTATACCACATAACAATACACCTTTTTTTTTTTTAGCCCCACTTTATGACCACAGCCATGAATCCCACATTCGGTACTATTAATATCCTTCATTTTCAAAGATAAAGTATATATGTGTGTATAAAACCTGAAGATGGAGTGAATATGGTATAAGGTTAAAATTTGTTAACTATTAAAAATAAAAATAAATTTCACGAACAAGATAAGTAAATGGAAATTCCATATGACCCAGAAATCCTACTACCTATACATCAAACAGAAATGAAATCCCACTTGCTGAAGAGATACCTTCATTCTTATGTTCATGGCAACCTTATTCTCAATAACCAAGAAATAGAAATAACCTGAATGTTGATCAGCTGCTGAACGGATAAGGAACACGTGGTACATATACACTGGGAATACTATTTAGCTAATAAAGATGAACTCTCACCGTTTGCTACAATATGAATGGAAAAGGAAGTCATTATACTGAGAGAAATAAGCCTAGCACAGAATGACAAATACCACACAGTCACATATATGAAAACTAAATAGGTGAGCCCATAGAAGCTGAGGATAGAATGGCACCCATCAGAAGCTTGAGTGGTTGTGGGATGATGTTCATCAAAGAATATGTATTTTCATGTAGATAAAAGGATGAAGTTTAAGAAATCTATTGTAAAGTATTCAAGAATCCATGAACTGGATTCTTGAAACTTGTGCAGAGTGTAGATTTCAAGTGTTACTACAAAATTGACAACGTGTGATAATGCAAATGTTATTTTGCTCATTCAGTACTACATACAGACAGTAAAAATGTGCACTACCTTTTGCCATAGAGCAGTCGTGTTAAAGAAGTGAGAAAGAAGCAGGGAAAGACAAAAGAGGGAGAGAGAGACAGAGATGCCGAAAAGGGAGAAGACGAAAGATATAGAGAGAAACAGCGAGCAACCTAGAAAAGAAAACAGAGAAAGGTGGCTTCAGAAGTTCAATACACTACTGGAAACACTGATGTGTTTTTCTCCTTCTGTTTATCCTGGTAAATCCTGGGAGAACTCTGAGGCTTCTGCATCTCAATTGGCAACTCCTGTCCCTGCTGACTTGGTTGAGTAGCATAATAATACCTCGCTAGGCAAAGCTTGGAGAAGTTTAAATTCGGACTGCAAATGAAAGTGTCATGCAAATGACCTTTAATTCAATTTTTGTTTTCTTGGGGTTTTTCTTTTCCATATTTCCTACTTGTCTATAGGCTTAATGTAGATCATTCTCTTGTTTTGGCAGCATTTTTCTTTGTTTCTATGACACTGCACCCTGCCTGCTCCTTTTGCTCTTGTCTTACCTCTCCACCACCACATTTTTTTCTCCCCCCCAACTTTGCAGAATCTCTTTCATAATCTGTTTTTCAAATACATGTACCTCAGCCTTTTGCTCTCCACTTTGCCCTGTGCACACCCTTCAAATCCCCGCCCCCCCAGACATGCAGGACTCACATGTTTCTGCAGGTCATAAAACACCTCTAAGCTTCTTTCTTCTTGAATGCCTTGCTGTATATTCCGGCTTAGCTGTTTCACTCATTATTTATTGAAGTAACTTCTTGACTTTGGGCATTCTTCCTGCTAAAGTGATGATTCTTTTGACAACTCTTTTTGCTGTTTCCCAGCTGGTTCTCAGTTGTAAAACCTTAACTATTTTGCTCTCAGTTTTCCACACCTGCTCAGTGTCAAGATCTATCTTTTCTGCCTTCCCAATTACTCTCACACTATACGTGGATTTTAATTCCTACTGCTACTCTGCTTCTTAATATGGCCCTTAATATTTTGCACTAATCTCTCCACCTCCTTTCTTTCCTGTAAGCCACTACAACAAAAATCTATGTTTCTCTTAATATACAATTTATTCAAATCCAGATTATGTTTATGGAAGTCCTAAACTGCTATTTGGTATTTAGTCTTCTAATGATGTGACACCAATAATCTTATCTAAACTTATCTTCTATTATGTTCTAGAACTTAGCTATAGATCCACATCCAGATTGCTATTTTTAGTGTTTCAATTCTGCATTGTTAAAACTCTAGAAAAGATAATTATTGTGACAGTCCTTAGTCATTTAGATTTATTCATAGACTTATTGTTTCCTTTCTCCATCTTCCTGGACTACTTTCTTTAAAACACTTTTAGTTCTGGTTAAGATCTACTGATGGACAATTCACAATTCATGTGTTTTTTTTTCTTTTTGAAAAGCCGGCTTTATCTTTATTTCTAAATATTATTTTTGCTGACTACAGAGTCCTCGGTTTATAGTTGCCTTTAAGCAAGTTGAAGTTATCGTTACATTGTCTTCTTAAATCTTTTGTTGCTTTTGAAACTTCTGTTTTCTTTGCTCCTTTTATGTTAATCTGTGTTTTAATTCAAACTGTTTTCCAGGTTTTCCCTCTTTGTTTGCTTGCATTTCATTATGATACTTTGTTTCTCCATTTATTTAGTTCAACTTTATCATGATATTTTCTTTTTTAAGGTTGTTTTTGTCCATTTGAAAGGCAGAGTAACAGAAGGAGAAGGGGAGAGAGAGAAATCTGCTTGCTGGTTCAGTCTCCAAATACCTGCAACAGCAAAGCCAGGAGCTAGAAACTCCATCTGGGTCTCCCAGGTAGGTGGCAGGGACCCATGCACTTGATCAGTCATCTGTCTACCTGTGTGCTCATTGGTCAGAAGCTTCATTAGAGAGGGAAGGAGGACTCAGTCTTATAAGCTCTTCTATTGGATGCAGGCACTATAGTCTGTTTTAAGCTGCTATACTACCATGCCCACCCCATAGTTGTGGCTTCCTTTATATTTACCTTGCTTTATATTTCTATAACTTTTCAAATGTATAAATTGAAAATGTTCATTGCCTTAGGAAAATTGTCAGTGATTTTTATATCCAAATATTGTGATGGTCCTGTCTTTTTATCATTTGTCCTTTTGTGTTCCAATTAAATGTATATCAAATATATTTTTCTTTTTTTTATATTATTTGTATGGTTCATCTTTGTGTCCTATGTTTTGAATGATTAATGCCTCATTTTGAGATATATTTAGTCCATCCATTTCTCTCTAACTGTATCTTATCTGCTGTCAAAGACTTAAATTTGATATTCAACTTTTTAGTTCTAGAAGTTGTATTTGATTTGCATTTGCTATGTCATTTTTTTCTTGTTTAAAGTTCTATATGGAAATATTTATGCTTATCTTTTATTTCTTTTGCAGCAGTAAGTGTAGAAAGGAACTTCAAAAAGTTCTTGGAAACAAATTATTCTGATGAAAAAAGTTTTGAAGTTCCTCTAGGTTTTTCTTAATATGCATTTTCTACTAACTGATTAAATACTCCTTATATCAATGGATTTTAAATTTTTTGCACCAAAATATTTAAATCTTATTATAATTTTAATGACGTTTTTGAAGTATGCTTTCATATGTGTGACTGAGAAACACAAACTCTGAAGTTGTGGACCTGTTTCATCTGTTTTGTTCAAGTGGTATGCTTTTTCTGTGTGAGTTTGATTGTCTTGAACTTCAGACTAACAATTTAAAATTAACAATTTCTAGTAAGAATAGGTAAAGGTTGAGAATGGATATACTCTCATTAGAGAAGATTCTTGTTTGCTTTTGACTGACACTAGGGCACAGTAGCAATTTGGGATCTTGTTAACCTAAATTGTTGGCAGGAGATTCCCTGAACTATGATGGATTGAGCTGGAAGATGATGGAAGGGGGGTAGCACTTTGGGACTTAAGCTTATCCAACAAGAATTTTATTAGCTTAACCATTTGATAATTTGTCAGGCTTTGATTTCTGTCCTTCTCACCCTGTGGCACTGCCAAAACCATTCATCAGTTTCACCATTGTTTTTTCTGACTTCCAGTGACCTTAGGGCAAAAGTAGATTTCAGTACTCTCTTGGGATAATGCTCGCTCTGGACTTTGAAATGTAATTCCTACTACATTAACATTGTGGTTATTTTAAAATATTTCTGTAGTGGGAGCCATCAGTAAAAATGATGTAGTCCCTGACTGACAGAAGTGAGAGTTCTTCTGTCTTTGCCTTTCAGTGTATACTCTGTTCAAGCCAAACTGGCCCATAGGGCCTCACCTGAAATGTGATTTGTATATTCCCAACCACCACTCTTCCTACTATATACCATACGATCAGCTCCATTTTCTTTGCTTTCCTATTTAAATTGTTCATGTATCATTTGTCTGATTTAGTATTACTCATGTCTCAGGATCAATTCATTTTTACCTCTTCTATGTAATCGTCTCTTTCTACTTCGTTCTTGTTACGATGATTTATCCTTCAAACTATTATGAGGACTCTATTTTACTTTTTATTATGTCACGTATTGTCTTGTGTCAGTTGCATTTAATTGAATCACAGACGTCATTCTGATTTCAGAGAAGTTAACATGAGAAAAATGTACATACTATTAGAATTGCTGAAATACGATTTTATGTAAATTGTATCATTTCTTGTATACTTACTTAGATTGTAAATTGCTCAAAAGCACAGCATTTTTCTGAGACTTTCCTTTTCTGCAACATATTTCATAAGCTATATTCCAAGTCTATATATATTGCTAAGCTGATTAATCTTTACTGTGTTTTGATTTTAGATTATGGCTCTAGAATAATCTTTCCTATTTACTTAGTACTTTCCCACTTGGAAATATTATGGAGAAAAAAAATGCTCTTGACATGATGCAAAATACCAAAAAAAGTTAACTTACAATATTTGTGTAATCTTTATTTTTTATTGAAGATTAATATCAATTTCATTCAGGGTAGACTATGAGGTACAATATCCAAGGTTACACAAGTTCAGTGGCTTTACTCCTTTTTGTTAATTAAGCATTTTATTGAAATACAGTGTACTTGACAACAAGTGCACCTAAGCATACAAATGGGTGAGGTTTTTGTCCTCTGAGCACATTCACAATCTGCACCTAAATTGAGCACAAAACAGGATTAGCACCCCAAGGGTCCTCACTGTTCCTCCTCTCCACATTTCTACTTTTTAAAAGTATTTTATTTATTTGAAAAACAGTGTTACAATGAGAAAGGGAGGGATGCTGAGAGGGGGTTTCCATCTTCCAATTCCCTCCCCAAATGGCCTCAACATCTGACACTGAGCCAGGCTAAAGCCAGAAACCACAAGCCAGGTGCTTCTCTGGTTCCCTTACAAGGCTATTAGGGCCCAAACACTTAGGTCACCCTCCACTGCTTTCCCTGGAATGTTAACAGGAAGCTGGATGGGAAGTGGGGCAGCTGGGGAACAAAGCATTACCCAAATGGGATGCCAGCATTGCAGGTAGCAGTTTTACCCACTAGGCCATAATGCTGGTCCCTTTCTTTTTTAATGTGGGGAAAGAAAAATATATTGCTATTTACATGGTATGTTTCATTTAAGTAGTGTTTATAATCATATACCAAATGTTATATCTATATAGTTTTGATACTCTTGATGTATGAACTATCACAAATAAAATATTTCTTAAATACAATTAGTATTGTGAGATAACTGTCAATTTTTATGAGGTTATAAAAGAATACAGAAGGATGCCAAGACTCTCTTTTACTCAAATATATTGGAAAACTAGAGTGCAATATCCCCAGGGGAGTGTTTACATTGACACATTAAAGATGCAGAAGAATTCCTTCTCCAGAAGACTACACCGTGTTTCCCATCTATAACCACACCCACATTTCCCCATGACTTTTTCCCTTAACGTTCAGAAGCCATTTATCTTCTCTCCTTTTCGACATATATTATTTCAATAATATAAATGAATTCTTACAGTATGTAACATTTTGAAATTTTGAATTGTTATTCAGTATACTTACATGGATTTTGTCTGAGTTTAACATGCATCAATAGATAACTTTGTTTACCAATAATGTATCATATTTGTCAGGATTTTCCAGAGAAACTGGAACAGTAGTGTAGATATATATAAAATGTGTGTGTGTGTGTGTGTGTGTGTGTGTGTGTGTGTGTGTGTGTATTTGTGAAGGGCAGTTTTTAGACTGGCCCACAGAGAAAAGGATTATCAAAACTCAATATTAGGAAAAGTTTTTAACTAGAAAATGAGCAAAAAACATTAATATACACTTTGTCTGAGAAGATACACAGATAGCAAGCAAGCACCAAAACATGATTTCCAAAATTTGTTATTATGAAAACAAAAATCATAAAGCATAATGGTTGTTGTACTGTGGTAGGTTAATTCTCTTCTTGGGATGCTTGCATCCCATACAAGAATGCCCAGGATTGAGGCCTGCTTCCATCTTTGTTTCTAAGCCAGCTTCCTGTACCTGGAACGTAGGAAGCTGATGATGGCCTAGGTATCTCAGGCCTCACATGCATCTGAAGAACATAATGGAGGCTTGGCTCCTGGTACATACCGCACGGTTGCGGGAATTACAGCACTGAAAATCGCAATCACACACACACACACACACACACACACATACATAAGAGGTGGGGGTCAGGGGAGAGAGAAAGATTGAGATCGTCTATCAGCCTGTTCACTCACCAGATGGAGGGGCAACATCCAGACTTGGCCAGGCTGATACCAGGAATCTGGAACTCCATATAGGTCTCCCACGTCTATGCCAGGAGCCCAATCACTTGGGACATCATCTGCCACTTTTTCAGGCACATTAGAAGGGAGCTAGATCATAACAGGAGTAGCTGGGGCTATAACCAATATTCTGATATGCAATGCTGATATCATCAAGTGGTGGTTTAATCCCTGTGCCAAGTATCAGGCCTCAGATCTAAGCTTTTAAATGAACACTTGGCTGCTCCTTGAAGCTAGCAATTACCAATCTCTGCTTGATAGCTCTAGAGAGAAAAGTAATGGGCCAATGTCAATTAGGGACTAACAGTATATCTTGTTGTAAGACTTTTATAACTACTGAAGTTATTCGTTATGGAATAGGTTACTCCATTATGTAGTGAGTCTTTTATCACTAAATATCTTCAAGCTAAGGGGCACTGCAGAGTTGATTCTGTACTCAGTGAGTACTTGACCTGAATCTGCAAGGCTCAGAAATTATGCCTTACTTTTGTGTAAAATCAACTTATTTGAAAATGATTTTATAACCCATACATAACTCTTCTTTTTTCATAATGTGTATTTCCCATGGCCTTGTAGTTCCCAAAGGCGTCTTGGTTTAATGCTTTTTACATTGTAGAGTTTCATGTGTTTGCTGAACCAATGAATATATGAATGAAGTAACTCAACAGGTGAAATGAAATGTTTATCTTGAACAAGTAAATACCATTTGTTTCTTTCCGAAGTTCACTACTTGTCATAATGCCCCAACTCCTCACATGGATTCCAAAGCCCTCCTTAGTCTACCTTCTGCCCACATTTCATGCACTACCTCCCACTGCATCTGTCCCTAACCCCTACAAAGCAGTCACACTAACTTTCTTACTCTATTCTAAAGCTATCAATCTCTGTCATTATGCTAAATCTGTGCTTGTACACAACCTGCTTTATTTGAAATAGGCTCTCTTATCTTTACTGCAAGTAACTGCTACAAGACCCAATTAAGGTGTCACATTCTTCGTGAAGATCTTTCTCATTCCTACAGCAACAACAACAACAAAAATGATTCATTCTTCGGTTGTGCCACAATTTTTCATCAGTTTCCTATGTTAGTCCTTCTCATATCCTAGTGGTTATTTATGTATATGTTTCTCCCACTAGACTGACCAACGGAAGGCCCGGAACCATTGCCTCAGTAGTATTTGTACTCCTAGCATTTAGTGAAGTGTATAAACTGCATATACTGTCAATGTTGGTAACAAACATACTTTTGAGCTACATGATGTGATAGTATCTTGGCTACCCTTTTTATTTAGAAGGGAAGCTTATTTTTTACTAAAGCATCAGTAGTACAAAAATGAAATACATAGAATTAAGCACGTAATCCTACATTTATTTTATATAATGTACAAGAGATTTTATAACATATGGTTGTGCTATGTTCTTGAAAGTCAACAAATTTCATATCTCAAAAATTAAATAACTGAGGAATACTATGTATGTGCATCCACATGCATTATACTTGTAATTTACTTTTTCTGATTCAGCCTACTTTTGACTTTGGCATGTAGTTGTATAAATTAACAGAATTAATATTTATTACAGCTAGCAAAATGTAATCAATTCAATTTTCCACTGTACACATTAAATATGTCTAGATAGGGCCTATGCATGCATATGTGACAAAGTTTGTGCTTACATTTCAGATGGTACTAATATATTCAGATATTAAAGATGCTTTTCATTAAATTTTAATTCTGTAGCATCAGTCTGGTAATGGAGATTGAAAGTTATGGACCATTAAAGTACCAGAGATTAAATGGGAATTGTCTTGATTTCATAAATGGAAAAAAAAAATAGGAGACTCAAACAGAAGCTGAAAGTAACTGCTATCATCAGCTCTCCATCTACATGGATTTACCCACACTGACTGAAGAGTTGCAGCTGCATAGGCTGAAATCTAATAGTTATCATTGTTGAGTGCGTTTTCTAAATCAGTGCTTCCCAGTCTGCTCCCTGCACCAGCAATATCAGCATCAGTTGAAAACATGGTAGAAATTCAAATTCACAATTCCTATCCAACTCAATCGGTACCACAGAATAGTGAGCGATTACTAGAGGCTTTCAAGGTGGGGTGGGATAGAGTTTGGATAAGGGGTATGAAATCAGAATTAGACAGTAGTTTGAATAATGAGTATCAAATCCAAATAAGTTTCTAGTGTTACGAAGCAAGGCTATATATAGTTTACAGCAACCTAGGTATCTATTTTACGAGCAAATAAAAGAGTTCCAAGGTTCCATCATTAAAAAGTAATTTCACAGGTCAGAAATGTGGATTACCCAGATTTTTATCAGTACATGTTATACAAATGTATTGGAATGTCATGCTGTAACCCATAAATATATACAGTTAGTATCAGCAAATTTTTTTGAAGGCCAACTGAGTGAGAAACTCATGGGATATTGCTCAGAAATCTGTCTCTCACTAAACCTTGAATGAATTTAAGTTTGAGAACTACTCCTTGAGATATCTGCCCTTTATTAATACCTGGATAATCACATGTTTATTTTCTCATTGTTTTCTGGTATATGGCTGAAAAACATTCTTATTATTGTAAGAATTTTCCAGCTCCTTTTATTCTTGGCTCCTGTGATTCTTAGCTCAGAAATCCTAGATTAGCTTTCCATGCTTGATTTCCCAGCCTGAGAGTGTAAGCACTATTTTGTCATTTCTGGAAATCCAGAAAATACATATTCAAATAATAAACATCACTGACACTGGGCATGCAGAAAGTGTGTGGAAGTAAACATCGCCTGGAAGTTCAATTTTTTTCTTTGGGTATTTATTGTATGATATACAGCAAGTGTAGACATAAATTATACAATTTTCTTTCTAATCTTGTTCTCAACATTGAAAAACGGGACAATTGAAATATCCATTAATTGAGAGGTGGTTGCATAAATTATGTACCTATGCTGCTAAATAATATGTATCTGTTAAATGACTTAATTGCTCAGTATTAATTTGAATGGAAAGATGCCTAGAACATATGAGAGGGCTTCAAAAAAATTTTATGGAAAATATGAATGACGAAAAAACATGTGTGACTTTCAGGATTTTTGTACCTAAAAAAAGCTTACTTTCTAATCCTAATTACACTGACTTTTTGAAGTACCTTCATGTTGCAAAACAAAAGTCAAAACCAAGTTGTAGAATAATATTATTTATATAATAACAGCACGTTGGGTGAGAAAAGACCCTTTGAAATTCTCACAGAGTATGACGATAATGAATAAAAACAAATAACATCTATATTCACAAAATTATGTTGTCAATATGATTTTTATAAAGATTTATTTATTTATTTGAAAGGCAAGTTTACAGAGAGAAGGAGAGACAGAGGGAAAGATCTTTCATCCACTGGTTCACTCCTGAAGTGCATGCAAAGGTAGGAGCTGAGGAGCCAGGAGCCTCTTCTGGGTCTCCCATGCAGGTGCAGGATCCCAAGGCTTTGGGCTGTCCTCTATTGCTTTCCCAGGTCACAAGCCAGGAGCAGGATGGGAAGTTAGGCAGCTGGGATACAAACCGACACCTGTATGTGGTCCTGGCAGATACAAAGGGAGGAGTCTAACCACTAGGCTACTATGCCAGGCCTGTCAATATGATTTTAACAGCAAACAATAAGAACTTTGGAAAGTGGTAGGTGTTTATCAGGATAGGATCTTTGATTACATGGATGTTTGCATTGGTACAAAGCTCCTCAGGGGTGGAAGCTCAACACAGCATTTCTTACCAGAGTGTCTGGATTTGAGTCCCAACTCTGCTTTGAATACCAATGTGCCATATTCAAGTAGACAGCAATCACTTCAGTCAAGCTCAAGCACCTGGGCTTGTCACCCACACGGAGACTGGAGTTAACTCCTGAATTGTTGGCTTCAGCCTGGCCCCACTTCAATTGCTGCAGGCATTTGGGAAATGAACCAGTAAGTGGGGGATCTTTCAGCCTCTGTCTTTCAAATAAAAATAAAATTATTTTTTGAAAATTTAATTGAATTACATCATTGAAATTTATGTGTTTCACTGCCCTTGTTAATAAATATAATTAATTTGAGTGAGAACAATAGTAATATAGACAGGCGTAAAATCAGCCCTGAACATTGGTTCATTACCAAATAATGCCTTGGATGAGAAACTCAGTCCTGATCCCATGCGAGTGACAGGAACGTAAATGCTGGAGCCGTGACCAGCTCCCTCCCAGAGTGGGCATCCAGCAGAAATCAGGAGTGGAGCCACACTTTCAATGCAAATGCTGTAGCATGAGATGCGGGTGGCTTACTTGCTAGGTCAAACATCTGCTCCTCTTTGCAAATTTTGTTTTATTAAAGAATCATAAGGTGGTAAATGTAGAAGGAGATTCAGGTGTGCTTCTTGTGATTTTTCTCAAGGTTTGAAATTTCTCATAATAAAAATTGAAAAAAATAATGCATACACTATGCTCCCAGTATAACTTCTTTTTGTTACCATGATTTTGAGTGTGCCATACACTCCTATAAATGAACAGAATTAATATGAGGCTATTCTACAAAAGTGTATATCACTGACGTGAAAAGTTGTCTACCCTTTAAGTGGGCAATGGAACTTATAACAATTATACATAGTACGATTTCATTTATGTGAAAACCAATATATTTATACAGGCAAATTGGATGTCTGGAAGAACACACATGAAATAGTTAACACTGTGTTTTGCAATATTCATGTATATTCAGAAAAAAATTGATATTTCCATTTAGAAGTTAATTGATTTTAATGATGACAGATGGCATGATTTAAGGGGGAAGATAGGAACTTTCCAAACCTCTGCTTGAAAAATCTCTGGGGATCAGGCGGTACCTACTCTATGACAGTCTGTTCCATTATTGCAACAAGCCCTAATTGTAAGAATGTTTTTGCTGATAGCAAGCTGAAATATGCCCGACTCAATTTTCTTCTTAGCAGAACAACCTGAACAAGATGACCTTCTACAAAGTGATCTCAGAGAATAAAGGTAATTGAAGTAACTAACTGGCACAAGGTGGGAATGATGAACGCAGACAAGAAGGAGTCACAGTGACAGCGGTAACAAGAGTTTTTGAAAAGAAAGGACAGTAACTGCTAAGGGATTTGACCCAAGTGCTACCTAGAATGAGAGAAGACAAAGCCATAGAAATTCATCTGCCAGCTTGTTGGAGTCCCCAGTTGTTCTCAGCAGGTTGAGCACATTATCTTGTAAGGGGCACTGTCATTCTGGTGATCCTGCTTAGCAGGAACACTGCTTGGCATTACAAACCAAGACTGAAATAAATAGCTATGGCTCAAGAAATCATCAGCAATCAGAAAACAATAAAGTTCTAATCAAACTATCACGATGACAATTGTCTTCAAGTCTGCAATTTTGCTTGATATATTATATATATATGTTTGAGAAAAACTCATCAAATTTGCATATGGTACTGAATTACACAGAGGCTGCTAAATATTCTCAAAGGCAGAATTCGTTTTAAAAAGTTCTTCGCTAATTGAGGAAAACACCCCTACACAAGAAGAATAAAGCTTAAAGGGGGAAAATGTGAATTGTTATTTTTAAGCAGTGATGGTTAGACACTGGGAAAAGGAAAACCTGGATGGGATGAAGAGGGGTGCAGAATTTTTCAGAGCCTATACTATAAAGCTATAGAACAGGGATAAATATAAGGTAAAAATATTTAGACAGATCATCTTTTCAATCATGAACTTGCTCTCTTGCTCTCTCTCCTTTCTCTCTGTTCCCCCTTTCTACATCTTCCTTATATATTTATACCTTGACTTTGCCTAGAAAAAAAGTTAGGCATCTTATACTGACATACAAAATCTAATATAATGTAAACTAAAAGTGATATTGTCGTGAATACCGGTGAAATTTAAATTTAATGCTGAGGCTTTTAGCTACTAATTAGGAAGCACAGAAAAGAGTAATCAGGCCAATTATACAGTTAGGAGTTTAGTACAATGTCTATGTAGATGATTATTATAATAAAGTATAGACAAAGTGCAAATATCAGAGAAATTGAAATATCAGTCTTAGGATCAAAAGTCAAAAGACTTGAGAATTTTAATCCCCAAAGAAGGGTAACTTGATAAACTTGATAGCTATTTCTAAATCTCAAGGAAATTCATGATACAAAATAAAAGCAAGTGTTTTCTGTGTCCATGAAGAATAATACAGAAGAAATAGACTTAATTTAGTGTATGACAAGATGACAAAACTTTACAACGTATGTAACAGATAATAATTTGTGTCCAAATCACATGAAGAATTTCTATGAATAGGTGAAAATATAAAAAATGGCTTGATGTAAAAAATGCTCAAGGATGTGAACATGTTAAGTGACAGAAGAGCAAATATAAGCGAGGAGAGTTTCATTTCTGCTAGCAATCAGAAAAACATAAGCCATTTTAACAGCACTTTTCCCTGATTAGACTGAAAAACCTCTATAAAAGTATAACGACTATTTATAAGACTGTGGGTAGATACAGATGCTCATATTATGATAAAGACGGTGAAAATTGGCACAGACACTTTGGAGTATAATTCAGTGATGTCTATTAAAATGAGAAATCTGTACAGACTGTGACTCATCAATTTTATTTATCATAATGAGAATCATTAGTGTTCTCCATTGTTATTCAGCTCTCCTTTCCTTCTCTGTGGATCTGGTGTGCTTGCCTGGGGCTATGTATCTCTGGCCAATGAGCTGTTACTTCTGTGTTAAGTGGGGATGAGGAGGGAGGGAGATGTGGGATCTGATGAGCTTTCTTTTCTTTTGCTGTGGAACTTGTCAATGCTGAAAATGGTGACTGCTCTAGCAAACTGGTTGCTGGAGTAACTAGCAAGGGTAGGGCATCCCAACAACTCTCAATGTATATATAACTTGAGCAACAACTACAACTTTCTGTGTAATGAAAAATATCAATGAAACTCTAAAATTGTTAAGAAGAAAAAAAAATGATGTAAAAGATACACTTATTGGATGAAATGTATAAAAAATTCAAGCCACAAAGTAGTAGCATGTTTTTATACTGCATATTTCTAGTGCATCCCAAAGTGCCAAGCATAAAAGTACATTTAAAATAGCCATTTTTTTGAGAGTGAGAGTAATTAGATAGGACAGAGGAATGGTGACAAAAGGTGAATTAGGTGACGCTAAAAGTATTGTAATATGAAAAGATACATTGTTTTAAATGATGTAGAAATGATATAGAGAAGACTATTATCATCCATAAGGGAAGAATTCCTTACTATTAGAATTTTAAGACATCAATAGAATGTAGTCTCTGGTGGATAAAATTATCACATTTATACACATAAAAATGTGCATACACTGAAAACATTCTAGGGGCTCATGTGCGTACACTGTATCTTTTGAAATGTTCATTAAGTACTGTATGCAACAACAAAAGAGAATAAAAACTCATACATTTCATTGGACATTACTTAAATTAGTTGATGTACATTCATATAATGAAATACTTCTCAGTATTTCCAAGAGGCAGCTCCGTAGTATTGATAAGGAAAGATGTCGACAATAAATTATTAAGCAAAATAAGCTATGTGGAGAACTTTTTATATAGCAAATTTCCATTTATATGAAGAAGGGGAAAAAAGAAAAACAAAGAAGAATAAATTTGTAGTTCTTGTTCCCCAAACAAAACAAATAGAACAAAAACCAAACAAACAAACAAACAAAACCAACTAAGCAGAATGGTAGCCTTGCTGAACTAAGAGTTGGAAAACTGAGTTGGCATAAGGAAGAAGCATCAACACAATTTTTATTTTGTCTTGGGACATTTATAATTACAATGGTAGTAAATGATTGCTTCTGCCAGAATGCCTATACAGTAACACACAAACATTTCCTGAGTACCCAGTGATTATGGGAGAATCAAAGTAAAGTGTAAGCAGTGGAGCTCACCGGCAACAGTATACAGGGGCATGATGGAGGGTAGCACTGAGGATGAATAGTATATCATGGGTCCTGTAATGGAAGAGTTGATACAAGAGAACTTTTACTAGTGTTTCTAAAAGTGTGGTCCTGGATGAAAGGAAATTGGGGACAGGCAGTGTATCCTCTTGAGGTGGCACACTAGACTATTTCATATTTCATTTCAAAGGCTTATTTATTTATTTATTTATTTGAAAATCAGAATTACAAGAGAGGAAGAGACAGAATCTTCCATCTGCTGCTTCATTCTACACATGGCTAGGAAGCCAGGAATCAGGAGCTTCTTTCACTTTGGCCATCTTCCACTGCTTTCCTAGGCCATTAACAGGGTGGAGTGCCAGAAGCAAAATGGCCGAGTCTCAAGACAGTGCCCACATGAGATTGCTGGGGTTGCAGGTGGTGGCTTTACGTGCTCTGCCACAATTGTGACCCTTACATTTTATTTCTAATTGATGCCACAGACATGTAAGCATACTTTAACATTAGATTCAGTTCTCTAGCCTGGGATGTCCCCACATCACAGGTTAGAAAGTGGATTAGAGAAATGAGACTGGGTACTGTGTTAAGCCAGATTATGACCTCTCTGTCAATTTGCATATTAGAATCAATGTCCACAGATATCTGAAGTTATTATTACTTGAACATAAGCAGTAGGTTAATAATAGCAAAAAGGTAGCAGGACAGAAATAAAAATCAAAGCAAACTATACTGATCTTCCACATGTCCATCTGGTGGATTTTGTAGATGTTATTATAGTATTATGTTGTGACACACACGATACTGACTTAGCCCTTCAGGCACTATTTTTCTTTTCTTTGAACCATTATTTGAAATGAGATTACACTGCTATCAGAATGAGGCCAGTAGGTGTCCTGATCTAATCAGCATCAGGATTAAATCTACACAGCAAGTGCTTTATCTTTAAGGGGGAGGACGAACGTCAGTTTTTCTTCAATATCCGTTTCTAACCCCAAATAAAAGCCTTTGTTAAACATTTAATACCAAAGGGGGATAACTGATATAGAACAGAGTTACGTAAAGTGTGGCACTTGGATTGTCTGCACCAGAAACTACTGGAAGCTTTGTTGAACTGCGTATCTCTAGACCCTACACTAAGTCTAGTCAATCAGTCTTGATGGATTTGTGGACCCAGGGATCTGTCATTTTAATGAACTTTCCCACTTTCTTCTGGCACAAGCATACATTGATGAGCCATCATCCTGTGTGAAGACTATGGCAGTATAGTTAAGGAGAATAAAGGAGTAAGAAAAAAGTTTTTGCAGACTGATCATTTTAAAAAGGTTCAATGGGTGAAACAAGGGGTTAGATTAATTGAACATCACCCTAAATTACCTTGCTCAGGGTGTAAGACCAATGATCAGATTTTGAATTTATGATGATGGTGACACCCAGAGACATGTGCTAGATATCATTTCAGTAAGTTCACTAAAAGTACAACTACATGTGATTGAACTTTTGTATTTTTTCTCTTTTTAAAAGAAATGTTTATTTATGTTTTAGTCACATTTGCAGAGAGAAGGAGAGACAGAAAAAATAAGCAGGGGGCCAGAAGGGAAGTAAGACAGCTGGGACACAAGCCGGTGTGCATATGAGATCCCAACCCCCTTAAGGCAAGGACTTTAGCCACTATCTTTTTAAGTCTTCAAATGAAGAATTCACAGATCAGAAAAAATAAATCCTTGGTCAGACTATGCATGTTTTTCTGATTCTTGGTGCAGAAAATATGTTCAGCCGACTTATACAAAACTGAACCCAGGGAGTAAGTACCACATAGACAAGTAGACTTGAATGTCATCAACAGGGACAATAATTAAATCCGGAAGACAGATGATGCTGACCCTGACACAGTCACCCCATGGCATTTAGCATTGTTCTGCTTTGGTGGTGGTAGAATTTCAGCAAGAATTCTGTGCTCTGAGCAATCAGCATGCAGTTGCTAATCTTTCTTGATAGCACTTTGTTTAGTTTTTTTTTTTTTTTTAATATATAGTCAAGCAAAAGGTTGACAGCTTTTACTTTTTAAACTAACTTATCTGCTTCTCTTATAGTGAGAATGTACATGTGTTCCTTTAGATCTCTAACAGTTCCTCTAAGAGAAGACAGGGTCTCATTTGTGCAATGGTGAAAAAGTCCAAATGGAAGCTTTGAGGCAAATGGGAAATCCTTTGATGTGCAAATATGGAAACAGATATTACAAAAGAAGCCAAAGTTATGAGCTGCAAACCAGATGAAGATTAGTGTTCCTGGGGTTCATACTGGGGAGTGTATTTAGGATTGCATAATGCTTCATGATATCAACAAGAGCAGAGAAATATATGTGACGAAGATAAGTTGTTCTTTGATGTGGCATTGCATTTTTTGGTGACTCTAACAAGCCAAATAGAGAATAGGAGAACCTAAAGATTTGTGCTGAATAGTATTAACTCACTCTTAAAATTTGGTGATAAACAAAACCAGGAAATGGAAATTTGTTGATGGTCACTTTGTACCTGTGACTTTATATATGTATTTTTTTAATTTTAATTTTTAATTTTAAATTTTATGGTACAATTCCCACCCCCCAAATTCCCACTCACTGACTAATTTCCCCATATTGTTACAATAGTACAGTCCTTCATAAGGAGTTATAATTCCATTCCTTCCTCATAATGAAGATGAATAAATGAAGACTCAGAGAAGTTAAACAATACAAAGTAAAACAGTTTGTAAGTGACAAAATTGGATTTGATCTTAGTTTTATCGTATTCTATAACTTGTATGCATCCCACTGTAACCTTGTGGCAACAGGATTTTTAACACCATTTTGTAGCCCTACTACACTTTTGTCTTCTGGGTTCCTGCTATGGTCACAGGAATAACAAAAGGTTCTCACTTTGGCGGCACATACACCAAAATAGGAACCATACAAAGAAAATTAGCAAGGTGCCTGCCCGAGGATGACACACAAATTTGTGAAGTGTTCCCTATTTTTAGAATACAGGGGCCTAAATTAAGGATTAAAAGGAGCCTATGTATTCCCTAAGTGTTACAAACACCTGAAGCTTAGATGACCCGTGTCTGTGTGACACTCCAAGACGAAATGGTGGCCA
The DNA here is from genome assembly GCF_017591425.1 of Ochotona curzoniae. Classification (NCBI taxonomy): domain Eukaryota; kingdom Metazoa; phylum Chordata; class Mammalia; order Lagomorpha; family Ochotonidae; genus Ochotona; species Ochotona curzoniae. The sequence goes on along the minus strand of NW_024467087.1, from coordinate 30,719,114 downwards.
TCTTCACACAGCAACATGGAGAATCTCACATTTGAAACATAAGAACAAGGAGGAAATTTATTAAGAACTTTGGATACAACTCTCAGAAAGTTCCATTTGTTATTTAAAATGTACCAACTTCACACTCAAAGAAAAGTTAGAATGGATGTGTAAAGTACATTGACTTGCCAACACAAACACTTGAGAACAAACTGAACAAGCGATAGCTACATATCTGATACTTTATTGCAAAACCCCCACAAATAAAAGTATTGTCATCCATAATCCAGAAAATAAAAGAAATAGCATAAGGGATAAGGTAACAATTATGAGAGTTATTTAGCTGTAAATTGGAGAAGAAGCCAGATTTAACTCTGATTAATTAATTAAGTCTTGGAATAATTGTATTTTTTAAAAAAGATTTATTTCATTATTTTTATTTGAAAGGTGGAATCACCTAGAGAGAAAGAGACACACAGACAGATTTTCATTAACTGGATCACTTCCCAGATGGCTACAATGGCTGGACCTGAGCCAATCTGAAACCAGGAGTCAGAAGCTTCTTTTGGATCTCCCACAAGGAAGCAGAGTCCCAAGGACTTGAGTCATCCTCTACTGCTTTCCCAAGCCATGAACAGGGAGCTAAAGTGAAAGTGGAATAGCCAGGACATGAACTGGTGCTTATATGGGATGCCAATGCAACAGATGGAAACGCAGCACACTACACAGCACCAGTGACCCTTTGAACTATTCTATAAAATAAGAACTATTATCATTCATTTTGAAGCTAAGGAAAATGAGGTGCAACATGTTAAAATAAATTTTTCAAGATGATTCAGCTAGGACACAAGTGAATTCAAACTAAGTTTGGTGATAAAGCGTCTCTATTTGTATCGTGGAATGATGCCTTAGAAACATAAAGAATAGAAGTCAGGTATTTCTTATGGTAAATGTTTACAACATGAATAAAAGGATAATAAAGAAAGATAAATTATTTAATTTTCAGCCTATATTCTTCCTATGATCTTGAATTTGTTCATTTGTGCTCTTTGTATGCCTGCCTCTTGATCTTTAGAGTATTATCCAATAAAATCCTTCCTTAATCACTCATGTGTTGTTAATCCTTTCCATTCCCCTGTCAGAGTGGTCCTCCCTTATAACCTAACAATCACACACAATTATCTCACTGCAGTTCTAAAATCACATCTGGCTCTTCATCATCTCTCTTTATTCCAATTAATTATTTAAGACAATCTAAAGTCCCTAACAAATCTTTGAATCTATTTTATCTTACTGTTTATCCAATCAGAACTCTGGTTTTTGCCTATGAATGCATATTTTTCTATTGAGTTGTGGAGGAGATTTCCTCAATGCAACGCAATGAAACGGAACAAGTGTGTTGGCAACACGTAAAGAGCTTTCCTACAGACAGTAAACCACACTTCTGTAGGTGTATACAGAGACCATAGTGTCAAGTTTCTGACTGCAAAGTGAAATGAATATGTACTCTTGTAAAAAAAAACTAGAAGGAAAGAAAGAAGAAAGGAGCAGCGTGAGTGGAGAATGTGGGCAAGAGGGAGAGTATCTGTATTTCAATATACATGAAATGTGTTCACTTTATACAAATAAATATTTATGGGGAAAAACATGAGCCACAGAGAAGCAGAGTTGAATGGGGACCCTAGTCATCATTAGTCAAACACCCTCCTCCTCCCACATTCTTCAGAGCACAAATGTAAATCTCAGAAACATCTTAAACTTTGTATCTCTCAATTTCCACTCACATACTGACCATCACTTTGTAAGCCCAGATTCACGTCTCTCCTTGCCAAACCTTCTCTCTTGTGGGTAATGAGCACCTGGATGACCTTTTGCCTTGTCTTTCTTATCCATTTTCTCAGCAGCACCTATGTTGTGCAATCCGTCAATAAATGTTCTTTGTTGGTGACCTGACAGATACTAGAGATAGAAGAGTCCTTGGCTCCTCCAAACTCTGCTAATGTTTGCCCTCACATTACATTTGCCACTCAAGATAATAATAGACCTTTATTCAGCCCAGCTCTAGTTCGAATCACAGTCTTTTTACAAACTCTCTCATTTCTCTGTGACATTCAGCTGCTGTGATTTCACTCATTTCACTCAGATCATTGATTCTCTTACATTGCTGGTCTTCCTCCACCCCCTACCTGACAGCCACTATTCACTCCTGTAAGTTTTAATAGTTCTGGAGTTCCTATAAATCCTATTTTTGCATAGCTCACAAGCCTTTATCTTAAGGATCTTTAATAACAAACCACTTCTTTGATGCCCTTACCTATTTCTCAGGTCTTCTTCCTATCCATGACTTGCTGCAACCGTGCCAGGCATGGGAATATGCTTCCTCTCTGGCTTGTGACCAAGCCTCAGCTGTGGTTTTTTTTTTTTTCCTGTATTGTTTGTTTGATATCTACCTGCCAACCATTATACCATTGCTCCCAAATGAGCAGGGGTTCTATCTTTCCAGAGCATGCCTTATGGTTTTGATAACCATAAAGATCATAGTCTGTGCAAGCACTGATATTTCCTGGTCTTTTGATGTTCTTTCCCATTACATGTTTGCTAATTTCTTTCTTTAAAAAAATTATTTTTGATGATGTTTACTTAGTTGATTAGGGTGGGAAGCTTCAAGGATTAGAAGAAAGTGGGTAAGATTACTGTTTCCACATTTTTTTTGTTTGTTTGTTTTCGTTTTTTGTCTTCCTGTATCTGGGGGAAGGGGGCTAAAATAAAAGGAGAAGCCACACCCAGCCTCTCAACCGCCTCTTTACCCGGGGATAGGGGATCACACCAGATGCTATCCCAGCGCTCCCGATGTGGGGCATGCTCTGAAAGTCCTGCTCGAGTGGTTTTCATAGTTCAATAATTCTGAGATGCTGTCGATCTCGCTGCTCCAAGCATGATGAAATCCCTCCATGATCCGCTGGCTGACATAATACTCCTTACAGTCTCCATTCCTCCCGATACTCACTGCCAACATTTGGCTGGGATAGTTGATCAATTTGTTCTGTCGTCTGTTCTCTGTTATGGTACTCTATTATCTGTTCTGTGCAGGTTCCAATGAATTGCCATACCCTCCATGTGCATCTGGATATGCTATCCACTGCTCCATCTGAGCCACTGTGAAGGCCCAGCTCTGACACATGCACTCCATGGTCAGACCATGGAATCTGCAATTCTCCTCATGGTTGGAGTTCTGAGTCCAGTGGTTCAGTTGGGGGGGGGGGGAAATCCCCACAGAAATCTTATCTGAGGTGATCTCAGAACTGATTCTTGTGTGTGCTTGCCAATGCAGGATCCGGCAAAATCTGTCACCCACATCAGCCTACAGGTACACTGGTGGTTGCAATTGCTGGATCAGTTCTTTCTCTAGCCCCGTCTTCTATGGAAACCAATATGTGTTGGAACCCAGTCTGTTCCTGTCCACCATACATTTGGCACTCATGTAAGCCAGTGGGAGCTGAAGCCTAGTTAGAGCAACCCCTCAATAACCTCCACCAGGCCTAACCACTGCCCTGTTTCCCGTGCTTGCCAGTATGTACAGCCAACTGGTCCAGTCTATTCCACATCCCATTCAGCTCTCATACATGGCAATGGGCATTGAAACCTAGTTCAAAAATACCAGCCCCCTTATCCAGCCCAAATTCGTGCCAGTGGGTACCACTCTATCTAGCTATGCCTGCCCCCAGCCCTGGTTCTCAGGCTCACCAAAATGTTTCTGACAAACTTAACCTGCCCCTTTTCATGCACTGTACATAGTCTTTCATATAGGTGGAGTTTGGAAATACTTCAGTGCTTCCATAATCATCACTGACTTCCCAACACAATTCCAAGTAAATGCTCACTGATATGTCCCCTGTGAGAATGTGACATTTTCCACTTGAAGGCCCCAAAATTTCATACTATTAAGATTATTATCTCAAATTGTTCCTGCATAAACTGCCTGGAACTGCCACTGCTTTTATAAAACTTGTTTCTTTTTACTTGAAAGCCAGATTTACAAGGGAAAGGAGAGACAGAGGGAGCAAGATCTTCTATCTGGTGGTTCACTCCCCAAACAGCCACATTGGCCAGAGCTGAGCCCATCCAAAGCCAGGAGGCAGGAGCTTCCTCCATCTTTCTCCTGTAGGTGCAGAGGCCCAAGGACTTGAGCCATCCTCCACTGCTTTCCCATTCCACAGGCAGGGAGCTGAATCAATCACAAGTGGAGTAGCCCAAACATGAATTGGTACCTACAAGGGATGCTGGTGCTTGCAGTGAGAGGATTAGCCTGCTATTATTGCTAGTGTACAGTCTGACTAGCTTCTGTTCTTTTTTTAAGAGCCACCTCAAATGTTCCTTTCACTGACATTGTACTCACAATCAAAATTTTTTTGTGTGATTTTGTAATATTTTTCTAAAACTAATAATTTTCAATTGATATTCAAAGGATTTTTATGTGACTATCATCCACTGTCTCCTTCCTTATAGAAGAGTGCTTATATAGCTATCTTCTAGTACAGTGCCTGGTGAAGGTATGCCATTACTTAATATATGAATATACTCTATGGTCAGTTGTGAAATAAATAACTACATAAGTTATTAATAGATACATTCATAGGTAGATTATTTATAATTAGTTCCTACTGTCCTGGAATTGTACACATGCACTGTGAACTAATCAGATACAAGGACCCTTGCATGCAAATCAGGAGAACCTCGTAAATTCTGATAACACCAACTAGGAACTGGAAACAATCTGGATGAACTAGACTCAGTATTAACCTAGATACAGATTCCTCTCTTCAGTTTTGTAGTTTCTAGATACTAGAAACATTTTAAAATTTTTTCATATATATTTTAACTAACATGTATTCTTTTCTATTTTCATCAAACCAGATTTTATTAAGGACTTGTTTCAAAATGCAGGTTTTTGTTAGTTTAAATTCAATTATAATATGTGCTTGAGAACAATGACAGTTACTGTGAAAAATACTCAAAGTGAGAAAAGAGTGTAAGATTGAATCTTAATGATGGTTTATCTAAAAGAGAGACAGGTCTAGAGCAAGACACACATAGCTCTAAAAGAATTAATGAAATCTGTTCTACAGTTTAATTCCCCGGTCTTAAAAACCTCCAATAAATACATTGTTCTCTCATTGCACCTTCCTTTTCCTTCTCCTCCCACAAATTTCCCCTCATACACATCCATTGGAAAGAATATATGAATGCTTTTTAAAGAATGTTGCTTAGTTCATGGCCCCACATTTTCAAATTTCATTTTAATGAAGTTAAAAATCTTAAAGTATAAAATAAAAATTAAAGTATATTTCCAACCAGATTATAAGGAAATACCTTGGTGTTAGGGAAATTAATCTTCCTTAGATCTGTAGCTACTCCCTTTTAAGTGTTGCTTTGTAATCCAACAATGACTTGTAACCTAACAAAATCAAAAGACTCTGACTAACTTTGTTCTGTGAGAAAGGCACAGACATCAGGATAGTGTTGGTTAGCCACTTTGTGATGGTTTATGAGGATACTGAAGAACGGAATTAGAAAAGCTCATTTTGTTGCAGAACATTTGAAAGCCAGGCACACTTTTTGCTCATAATATACTTTTTCTGTATACTCTGGAAGCACTTTCATTTTTTTTTTTTGGCTACTCTGACAAAATATCAAAGTTCATAGTCTTATTCTTTATCATCAAATAGGTAACTGTGACTCGATGAACTTCTAGAAGCTTCTATGACCTCTTTGGAGGCATAGCAAACTTTTCTTATTTTCAAACTTTTGATGACTATTGAGTGAGAATCTGAAAACCTACTGTCTCACAGAAGTGGGTTTCTGGGTACCTTAGTCTTTTGCCTCAGGTAAACTTAAAATTTCTTTTTCTTTTGAAAAATACTTCTATTTAATTTTCCATGAAATTTATTTAAAAGATGGGAAATCACAGACACGTGTGGGCCACGTTCCAGGAAGGGAGAAACGGGAGACAGGGAAATATTTCTGCCTTTCATCCCCTTCCATGGAAAGAGAAAGCTCACCCCTCCATGTTGCCAGGTTTCTTATGGGCCTGAGAAGATGTTGGCTTTTGAGACAGACAATTTTATCCATAAACATGAGCAACATTGGAAAGAAACAAATTGCAGGTGGAGCTCTCTTCAAGCAGGGAAGACTGTTTTTCTTTTTAATATTTTCCAAATACTGAGTGATAATTAAATGCCCCCATGCAGATTGTAAAACCATGTAGCTTGAATATAAAAAAAATTTTATATCCCTTTCAGCACACATTACTACCATTACAGTAGAGGTGAGAGATTCCATTATTTGTCTGTTACACAGGTGTCTCCTTGTGCTGTGAGTGTATATTCTAAGGCCTGTCAGTTGCCCGTGATTACTTTAAACAGAATGCATCCACAGACTTGGATACGCTGCAGAGGTTAGACTGAAGAGTAACCCAAATCTGCATCTTAGGACATCCCAATCTATTTACTATTATTATTATTATTATTATTATTATTATTATTATTATTATTATTATTTAATGCAACATAACAGCATTAAATTAGAAGACCTCACTAAGGAGTTCTATTGCTTTTAGCAGCTTCCAGAGAAGTGATAGGGAGAAACGTGTCTGCCTTAAAGTGCAGCAGCCTTGCTATGGCGAAAGGGATGACTTATCTTTTTGCCTTTTGATGAGGTATCTGAGGCCTTCTATTGGTTCCAGGTAAGCTGACTTACCTTTTGCTTGCAACTAGGTATGCTACTCTCCTTTGTACAGAAGTCAGTCATGGAGGTGTCCTAGTACACACTGTGGGGCCAGGACTTCCACATACGGGCTCTGTTCCTTGAGAGCAGAGATTCTCAGGTGTCTGAGGCCAAGAGGAAGATACTGTGGGCTCTTTGCCAGTACCAAAATACATCAGTGGCTGCCACCACAGTTCTCAGATGTTCTCCTTGCCTAGTGTTTGGTTTACACTGTGGATGTTAGTCTATGGACCCTGGCATTCCAGCATGCCCAGCCCAACCCCTAGGCCAGCTCCTAGCTTGTGTTAGGTGTGAACTTTCTAATATTATATACGAGTTACTATCATTTTACTAGTACCCACAGTGTAGTATAACCTTATTTGAAATATTTAATTATTGACCAATTTAACAATTGCATATTCTTTCTGGAAATGCTAACTGGAATACAAAAGCAGAAATTAATTTTTTCGTTTCAGTTGACACCAAGATTGATCATCTTCATAGAGAGAATCACCAGATTCATTTGCAACCAAATTATGCATGAGGATGGAAGGTAGAAACATTTCTGTCCTTCCCGCCTTTCCCCTCCTGGCCCACTCCATCCTTGAACATGGATCATATGTATCTGTGATTGCCTCACCTTTAAAATAAACTTTATAAAAATAATCAAAATTGTGGGTAGGCTTGAGGTACCGAACACGCTGTAAGAGAGGAAATCAGAATAAAATTTGTTAATGGAACATCCAGAAAATCAGATTAGTGAGATTCTTATCTAGACTTTACTGACTTAATTCAGCTCTTTGTTGTCCATAGTTGTAATATCTGGATATCTGGAGTATCTTTTTAAAAGGCATCATTGATGTTTTGCAAATGACTCATTGTAAAGATGATAGAGGATGCATGCAGAATATATAAAGCAAACACACAATTCAATTATACAAAGCTAGCTACCCAATAGAAAAAAGGGTAAGATTTACATAAATACCTCTCAAAAGAAGTGCCTCAAAATAAGTCAATAAAAGATGCTACAATTTGGGACTGCTGCAGTAGCCTAGCTGCTAAGGTCCTTACCTTGCACGTGCCAGGATCCCATTAGGTCACTGGTTCTAATCCCATTGACCCCACTTCCTATCCAGCTCCCTGCTTGTGGCCTGGGAGGGCTGTCCAGGATGGCCTGAGGCCTTGGGACGCTGCACCTGTGTGGGAGACCTGAGGGGAACTCCTGGCTCCTGCTTCAGATCGGCTCAGCTCCAGTGTTGCAGCCACTTGGGGAGTGAATCATCCAACGTTACATCTTCCTCTGTCTCTTCTCCTCTCTGTATATCTGAATCTCCAAAAAATATATATTTTTAAAAGATGCTACAATTTGTTAAACATCAGACAAATGCAAACTAAACCTATAATGAGGCACTACTAGTTATAAATCTAAAATTTCCAAAATAAGAAAAACAGCATACATTAGGAGAAATTGGAACTCATATAGTACAGGTGAGAGTACAAATTGAGACAGTTAATTTGGAAAATTCACATTACGAATAGTCTCTCATATATACATGTATGCTTGTAACCACAGTAGTCATAACACATAAACATTGTATTCAAATGACCACAAACACTACAGATGACTACATTATAGAAATAGTTAAGAGTGTACACAAAGGGAAGATGGAGAATGATTCTAATTTGTGGAGTATCGATATAGGCAAGAATGAAATGCAATAGTGTGAGTCACGACAGTAATTAGGCTGTATGATGCAGTGAATGGAAGAAGACTTGATGAGGGCTTCTGGGACACTGATTTTATTTTTGTTGTTGTTCTAATCTGGATGCAGTTACTCAGGAGTGTTCAATTGGTGAAATCCATTGTACAGAAATCTTCTGTTTTCTTCACTTTTCTGAGTGTAGGTTATAGTTCAATACAACGCTATGTTTCACTTTAGCCCTTAAACCCCAGGTTAGTTCTGATATTGGTTAGATGTGTGCTTTGGCAAAAATAATGTGATCTCCCTGTGCCTAACTTATCACAAGCATATGGATTAATACTGTACTTTGTGTGAATCTCTGAGTTTCAATTAATTAATAAATTATTGTAAAATCAGTTAAGTGAAAAAAGATTATTTGAAGCTAATTATCATTATTGAAGTTATTTTAAAGGCAGCTTACTATAGTTAATCATGCTGTAGTGTATACCTTAAAATTTATCAGAGAATAAATCTTAAATGTTCTCTGAAGTAAAAAAAATTACAGTATTAGATGGATAACTTAATTACTTTGATTGTGATGATCATTTCACCATGTGCACATACTTTAAATCATTGCATTTTATACTTTAAATATACAAAATATTTGTTTATTAATTATAGCTGGAAACAAATGGAGGGTGTGACCTCTCATGCCATGCTCTCTCTCTCTTCCCCATTGGAATTAAGCATATTACATAATTTTTTCAACTACTTCAATTATATTACACTTATTTGTATTGCCATTCCTTATTTTTAAGGTTTATTTATTCTATTTTTGAAATGCATGTCATATTGATGAAGAGAAGGAGAGGCAGAGAAAATTCTTCCATCCCCTGGCAGTAATGGCTGGGGCTAAGCTGGTCCGAAGCCAGGAGCCAGGAACATCTTCTGCGTCTCCCATGAGGGTATAGGGTCTCAAATCTTTGGACCATCCTGTACTGTTTTCCAAGGCCACATGCATGGAGATGGATGGGATGTGAGGCAGCCAGCAAGTGAATCAGAGCCCATATGAGATCCTGATGCTTACAAGCTAAGGATTTATTCAATGAGTCATCACACCAAGCTTCCTTATTTCTTATGGCAGCTACATAAACTATGCTACAGGGAGCAATCTGTATAATTTCTTTTGAATATTGCAACATTAGTCGTTTTTTTTTTTCCAGAAATGCACTGATTGGACTCATAAAGGTTTCTGAGAGTTGAAAGTACTATTACCAATTTAAACTTAGTAAGCATGTCATGATGTACATAGACAAAAAGACCCCATCTACCCCGCAAAGAAAGAAATAGAATGTGAGTGGGTGAAGAGGGAGCACTAAAATCAAAACAAATAAATGTGAAGTGATTTTGACCTCCTTTCAGGTAATAATGATCTTGTTTATAAAATGCTGGTCCTGCTGATGTCCTTGGGGAAAAATGTACTATAACGGTCAATAGGTCTCAATTTTAAAAGAATCCACTCCAAATAATGTTTCAAGAACCCGAACAGCAGCTGGTACACTTGTCCTGTGTTGTTTCCCTTGGAGATCTCATACTTCTCATAAGAGAAGAAATTCAAAGTCTTATTGACTGTGACCCTGTATACACAGATGCCTAATGGCAGCTGAAAGTAATGGGCATCGCAGGAATCTTAATAAACTAACAAAGATCAAACTAGCATTACCTAGATACGATTAATCAGGTAAGAACCTCAATTTCCTTTTTGAAATTGTATATACCCTGTAAGTTACAGGAGCTGGATACATTCCATTTCACCGCACAGAGAAATTGTATATTTATTTGAATTTCTTACTAGTTTCAAATGTTTCATCTCCACCACCTATGTATCTACAAGGCAGAGAGTGTCTTCTATCTTAAGAGAAAATTTGTCCTTATCTGTATACAATCCATAGTTTCCCAACACTCAGTTTCCTTTTCTATCAATAAAGTATGGCAACAAGTGGCTCTTTCACCTTATTTTCTTGCTTGTCCATCATTGAGCCCCCACCTTTTTTTCACTTGCTTGACTGTTTATTCTCTGCCTGTCTCCCTCCCTCTTTCATCTTTTGCTTATCTCTCTGTTCTTTCCCTTCTTTTTTTTTAAACATCCTTTCAATCTTTTCTTTCCGTAGCTTGATGACAGACAATCAGTTATAGGGGTTTGCCCATTCTATGTATGCTTTCTCTAAAACACTGTATGTGGAGATTGCACTCAGTTTTGGTTGTCTGAGTGTGGAGGACTTGTATATTGAGTGTTAATGTGTGGTGATGATGCTTGTATTTATGTGAATGAAGGCATTCAGATGCTCCAGTCTGTAAAAGGACATAATTTTAAATGCCCCTTTTCTTACCGAAGTGATGTGGAGATTCTTTTTCATAGCTTTGATTGCAGGTGGACTGTTCAGATGATTTTGCCACCTCCTCAATTTCAGGTCATCACTCACATCATTTGCAAACAAAGCAGAATTTGAGATGGAGGTCCAGGGCCAATTTCATGAAGTCATCCAAGGCTCCATGTTAAGAAGAGTCCCATATTTGATTTAATGCTCTGGTATTTCCATCTACATTGTATAAAGAATTTGCCTTTGAAACTGTGTTTCATATGTATAGTCAGATGGGAAATGAGCAATACATTTGAGGAAGCAAAAATCTATGCAATATCCATGTCTGCCATCCTATATTTTCATGTATTGTTCATTATTTCCCAGAGTAGAGAATTCTTATGGTTCTGGTCAGAGTGGGATTTCAGTAAAACAAAATGAGTGAGGAAAAATTGTGTCTGTCAGAGAGGTCACGCTTTCTATTCTAACATCTGAAAAAGAAAGAAGTCAGTAACATTCTACATAAGATCCATATCATGCTTTTTTTCTTAATTGTCTTTCTTAACCCACGTCATCTGATTACTTCATCTAAAAGCAATGCATATAAAAAAAGGAAAAAAATTAAAGCAATCAATTTCTCCTTTTTATTTCAGTCTTTCCATAATCATTAGTAAGTTGATGATAAAGTGTTGTTAGAACAAGAGTGTAGCAACAAGTGAAAAAAAACAGATGAATTAGTTTTGTGCAGTGGTACCACACAAAATACATATGCATGTATGGATATGAAATGTGAATTATTATTTTGGTGACTCCAGGTATGAGGTTAATAGATTTAAATATGCATCTGAAACTGCCATTGCATAATATGAAGATAAATAAGAAAATTCATGGTCTTAATTTAATTTTTAATATTTAAAAATTTGTTATTATGATTTTCCAGGATATAGTTTTATAGGAATTCTCGCTCCCTATCTTCTTCTACCTTCCCTTGTGCCCCACTACTTTGCCTTATATTATTACAGTAGCAGGGTTCTAGTAACAGTTGCTAGATGAACATTCTGCTATTTAAGTGCCTCATGGCACTGTAGGTATAAATAAAAGTAGAAAATCTAGTAACCTATTGTGAAGAAATATTTAATTGCTTCATTGAGAGTCTCCCTTTTATTTAGGAGTGGAGATGCCTATGCATCTTTACTTTCCAGTATACTAGCCTCCATTTTACAGTTCACTCATGAGAATATGTGTATATAATTATTCACCTACATGTCTATTTGTTTTGTATTTTGCATGAATGATACTTTTAGTATAATAGCTATAATAACTTGCCTTCAGAGATTTGAAGGTAATACTCAGTCCATAAAATGCACTGAAAAATGTCACAAAAATGGATGAATGGAGGAGTGAATGTCAATAGTAACATCTTCCCCAGGGAATGGTTGACAACAAAGAGAGCCAATGAAGAATGGAAATCCTGCTGTAATAAAGAGCTGAAACCTTTCTTGAAGTACAAAGCTAAATATTTTACAAACAAAAAATTTGACCTATGTGAGTGACCTTATTTGTGAAAAAAAACCTTGTACACTAGTGAGTAAAAATAAATAATAAAAAGGCAAATGAAATGCAAGATTAGTAATGTAGGAAAATTACCTAAAATGGGAGAAAGATCTCAGCACCCTCTTTTTTCCCTTACCCCTCAATATCTTATAACTGAAGTAATCTGTACATTGCCCCCCTTGTTATTTACTTCCAATAGTATGGCCTAAAAGTTTCTAATCTTTCTCTTGGACAGTCCAAGGTGACAACTGCTCTTGCTGCCACTAACGTAGTAAACTGTGAATATTTTAGGCATTGAAATAACAATTATAGTCCTACTTTTAACTCTTAGCTTATCCACTATTGCCTACTGAAATGTGGTTGAATTGTTTTTTTTTTTACTGAGACATTTAAGACTTTTCATAGTCTGATTGTAAAATACTTGCAATGATCGTAGCTGTCTTATTTTCTGAATATATTTTCTACACTCAGAAAAATTCTCATGTTGTTATTCTCAATCATCAAATATGGAAGTCAGAACTCAAATGTGTAGCATCTCCTGCAGCTAAGAAATATACATGTAAAATGTAGAATCTGCCAAACTGGTACAATTATGTGACAAACTGATTTGCATGTGAAGAAACTGCCTCTGTGGTGGCAGAGGCATCAGACTTTGAGCTGCACCGACTCATAGCCTTAGCAGTGGTACAGGCAGGGTTGATTTATTGTGAGATGGCTTTTGTTGTTTGCAACTAAGAATTTCATCTGATATGCTACTGTTCTTCCTCAGTTTATTATTTACATGTTGTTGATTTTTACTAATTCCTCTTGTATAGGCTATGTCCCAAGACCATTCTCCTTTTACGTTTACTTTAGCACAAAGACCACAACCTTTTTAAGAATCCCAAAGCCAGTTGTCTTCCAATAAAGTGAACAGTGATGATGAAAACTAAAAAATAGTTATGAAATAAATGGAAAGATATATTGTTTATATCTTGAAAGCTCAAGTATTGTTAAAATATCTACACCACCCCAAAGCAATCTACCAAATTGATAAATATCTATCAAAATACCAATAACTTTTTTTCCCACAATACTGGACAAAATAATCCTAAAGTTCATTTAGAACCTCTGTGAATTTCTAAAGCAATCTTGAAAGCAAAGGAAAAAGCAAGATGACTTACACTGCCTTGCTTCAAAAATACACCACAAAACTATCATGATCAAAACTTCATGTTACCAGGTGTGACTCAACAGCTTAATGGCTAAGGTCCTTGCCTTGCACACCCGGGATCCCATATCGGTGCCGGTTATATCCCGGCCTGGCCCACTTCCCATCCAGCTCTCTTCTTGTGGCCTGGGAAAGCAGTTGAGGATGGCCCAAAGCCATGGGAACCTGCACCTGTGTGGGAGACCTGCACAACTCCGGCCATTAAGGAAGCTTTGGGAGTGAACCAATGGACAGAAGATCTTCCTCTCTGTCTCTCCTCCTCTCTATGTGTCTGACTTTCCATTAAAAATAAATAAATCTTTTAAAAAACTGCATGATACCATAGAAACGCACATTGTCCTGTAGGACAGAATGCACTGTATAGACAAAAATACATGCATCTTCAACAATTAGATTTTTTATAAAGTTGCTAAGAATATATTATTATTTTTTTTAAAGATTTATTTTTGTTATTTTTTTATTGGAAAGGCGGATATACAGAGAGGAGAGACAGAGAGGAAAGACAGAGAGGAAGATCTTCCGTCTGATGACTCACTCCCCAAGTGAGCGCAACGGGCCGATACTATGCCAATCCGAAGCCAGGAGCCTCTTCCGAGTCTCCCACGCGGGTGCAGGGTCCCAAAGCTTTGGGCCGTCGTCGACTGCTTTCCCAGGCCACAGGCAGGGAGCTGGAAGGGAAGTGGGGCTGCCGGGACCAGAACCGGCGCCCATATGGGATCCCAGGCGTGCAAGGCAAGGACCTTTAACCACTTGCGCCACTGCGCCGGGCCCAAGAATATATTATTTGAGAAAGGATAAATGTTGTTGGGAAAATGGGGCATGCAATGCGGGAGAAGAAAACTAGATCCCTTTCTCTTAGCATGTAAAAGTTAAATCGAGATGTATTGATGACTCAAATTTAAGACCTGAAACTAGGAAGATACCAGCAGAAACCTTCAGAACATTGAACTGGGTAAGAAAGTTTTTATTTTATTTTAATTACTTTTAATTCTTAAAAATTATCATGATACAGTTCTATAGGCTCAGGAATTTCCTCTTTTAACTTCTCCATTTTCTCTACCCCTCCTCCACTGATTTCCCCTACATTATTTTTTTTAATTATTGATTACATTGCATTATGTGACACAGTGTTATAGGCACTGGGATTCCCCCCACCCCTTCCCAAACCCTCCCTCCATGGTGGATTCCTCCACCTTGTTGCATTACCACAGTTCAAGTTCACATGAGATTTTTTCATTGCAAGCATTTACCAAGCATAAAGTCCAGCATCTTATTGTCCAGATAAGTTCAACGGTTTCTTGGGGAGACCATCTCTGGTCTGAAGGTAGAGCTGGCAGAGTATCATCCCTATCAATTAAAAGCCCCGACATAACATCAGTAACAATTTATAACGTTATGGAATTAATTGACATGGTATTGAGTAACCAATATGTTAAAAGAAAAAAAAAAGAATGCAAGTTCTTAACCACATCCTGTGACTTCTATATTGACATTTCAATTATTAGTTTATACACCTTAAAATGGCTATAGATTAATATAGGGGTCTAGTTAGTTAGTTAGTTTTGGCTACAATCTTTATCTGCACTCTGAAGTGTATAGAATACTGTTGATAATATTATATGAAGATTATGAAACATCTCACATGGCTCATACCACACTGTGGAGCAGATAAGAAAAAACAGGACTAGGACTGTCCCACAGAGGCAGAGGAAGAGGAGTATATAGGATTAAGCAGGCAGCTTGCAAAATCAAATTAAGGGAAAATGTGGATTGACAGTTTGAGAACAAACTGAAGTCCTGAAGGTGGTGGAAAATCACTGAGTCACATAACTAAGGGGCAAGAAAGAATCAAGTCCTCATGGGGCGGGGGGATTCTAGCTCCCAAAGGACAGAGTAGAGTATTAAAGAACATGAACAACATGTAAAGCACTGCCAGGTGAAGCAGGGGTCAGATGGTGTGAGGGTGTGGTGTCTGGTGGCTTGTAAGTTGATGAATAAATTGAGGGGGGAGAGGAGGAGAGAACTTAGAGGAATTGTGAAAAAGCAGGTAGGCAATGAAAACTTTACTAGCTCACCCTTAGAATATGACAAGTAGAAATTAATGCTACCAGAAACTTGTATTTTTGCCACAACAAAATCAAGTAGGTGATTTGGTGGTGTCAGAGAATAATAATTTCCATTTAGTGAAGAAGATAAAAGATTTAAGTATTTTATTCTTATGACTCATTTTATTCATATAGTAATTCTATCAATATAGCTTCTATTCAGATTTACCAAGCTAAAGCCTGCCAGCTAGTAAAGGGACAGAGATGGGATCTGAACCTACTAAACCTTAAAGTTAGTTTTGCTTTACCTGATGACCCATGTGCTACACCCGGGGATGCTTTTGTGCCTTTTTAACCTCTTTTTAGCATTCTTATTTTTCTCTTATAATTCAGCAGCAATGGTTCAGTCATTTTGTTAAATCTAACAAATATGAAGGAAGCAGTGAACTCTTGGCACATCAACATAGGTTGGTAAAATATTCTGGTGTGTTTGTCTCTGTGATCTATGGAGGGAATTTCCAGTCTGCTATATTATTTGTTTTTCCCAGACCCCATAAAGTTCCAATAAATGGGCAGTAAAAATATGTGCCAATGGTGACAGACATTAATGATGAAAAAACAGTATATACATAAATTTTACTTTGACCAATTTCTGGTTTCTGATTCATTACCATAGACTTACAAGGGCTATTGGGGAATGAATTTCATTTAGAAACCTTGGGTAATTTTGAAATCTGATAAAAAAAAATCCTTTTGGAATTAACCCCATTCAAATATCTTTTCTGCAGGTTAGGGTTCTTGCACAGGAAATTTCCCATTGCATCTCTATTCATCAGAATACAGAATTTCCATTTCAAGTAGTTGCTATGGCATGCACAGAAAAGAGGTGTGCAGCTGGAGAGTCAGGCCTTTAGTGTTTAACTGTGAGGAAAAGCCCAGTATTATATTCAGAGCATGGTATCCATGGCAACTTGCCCAGCTGCTTTTTAACTTTTCAACCTATCAGAAGATGATTCCTTTAGTTTTCCTTCAGTTTTCTTCCTGTGCCTTTTTTTGTTTGTTTCTGACCATAATAATTTCTGACTCATATAGCAGTATTATTACACAATAAAATGTAGAATGAGTATATTAATTTGTCATGTTTTTATTTTTTAACAAGAGTAAATACATAAATTCCCATTAATCCTGACTTCTCTAAGTAGCCATGTTTGAGCAACGTGATGAAGCTGGGCTGGACAACAAGTCATCTATGTATTAGCCAAAGGAAAAAAAATAAAAGCTTCACCAAACGTATACAGTTGGAGGTACACTTCAAAAACTACACCATAAAACTTGTAAGAAATTGTTACACTCATTGCAGCAAAGTCTTGATTCCACGGACTGTTAGGGGATGGGAGGTTATAATGACTTCTTTTCCTGGTTAATTGGAAGTTAAGCAGAAAACCTTTATGTTTTCGATCCGTGTCACAGACTCCTCAGAAGGGAGCTAATTTGTTTTCCTGTTTAATAACAATCTAGTGAAGGTAACTGGCTCTTTCTTCAGTGCCACAGGATGCTATAGCCCCTGAGGTTCATGATTCAGCAAGGCAGTGAGCTTTAGAACCACATATGTTAACTGCAGAGACATGGAGGTTGTAGAAGAGAGCGTTCAGTGCATGCTGATTGCAAAAAATACCCTGAAAGTTGCATCCTTGATATGAGATTTTTGACCTGAGGCAAATAAGTAAATAAAATGTGTGTATTCGAATAAATAATAAAATGTATAAAATAATAATGTATGAAATAATGTATAAATGCATAATGTATAAAATAATGTATAAATGTAAAATGTATAAAATAATAAATGAATAAAATAAAATAATAAAATAATAAATAAATAATAAAATGTGTGTATGCCAGATTCCAGTTATTAGCACAGGCTATTTGGGTCCAAAGCTGGGTGCTCCCTCTTACTAACTGTGTGATTTTTTTTTTTGAAGAATACGTCTGTGCCGTGCACATCTGTTTCCTCATCAGTAAAGTTAGGACGATCATGTAATTCACTTCATTAGGTAATCGATAGAAATGAACACACAATGCACACCCAGTGCTTTTGCCCCTGAGATGGCAGTACTCAATAGACATTAGCTGTGGTCATTTCTCGGAAAGATGGAGTGCTGAGAGAAAATCAACTTCATTGAAGATTTCTCTTAGCTGGGTTCAAGGTAATTGTGATTGCGCTAAGCAATCCACTTTGAACTCTTCGTGGAAAGCAGGTTGTCTTGTAGGCAGAGTTTCTTAACGTTGTTAGGGCAATTGTCCGTCCTTGAAAGTAATAAAAGCGCATGCCTTTAAATATATTGCACACTTCAGTTTTTCCACTACTTCAGCTTCAGCCCTGCCTCCAGTGACTCACAATAGTGAGACTTTATTGGGCAGTGGTTTAACAGTCTGTATGTGTGGCTTCAAATGTGTGCCAACACTAAAAACAATCCCCAATTTTTGTATCCCCTTTGTTTAATTTCTGCTTTTCAATGGTGAGAAATGCTTTCAGCTGTGCACTTTTTCCTTCTCGGGCAGCTGTAGTTACTTTTACATCTAGCCTTTCACCTATCACATGGAAAAAGTGAACAGAATTTAGTGCTGAAAAACATAGACTTGAGAAAAAGCAATCAAGCTTTGCAATGTTGGAATGCTGAGAGATTTGTGTCTCATTCTGCTCTAATCCATCCTTAGGTGGAGTTTCTATGGAATCAGACTAACTCACCCTTTTTATTTCACACTTAACTGCTAATGCAATTTCTTACCTATGTCCCTTATTCCCACCCAAGTGCTCCTCTTGCCTCTCCCTTCTATGGCTTTCCCTGCTTTTTTCCGTATATCTCTCATTTGTACGTAAATTATCCTTTGATGACCTAAAAAGCTTGTGTTTCCTTGATGTGTCTTCGTCGCTTTGTTTCTGCCTGAGCGTGCACACACGTCTCTATCGCTGCTGAGGTCCCTGTTTCCCACTGTGTGTGCATGGTGGGGAGGGGGTGGAGTTGACTGTGTGTTTGCCATTTAAGAATTAAGGGTGTGTGTGTGTAACACACTGCTCTACTCAGTCACTGGCCCCTGTGGGAGTAAAAGAACATCCCCAGTCCCTGTTGCCTCCCTTCTCTGAGCTACTTTCAATTTTCTGGCAGGCTTCCCACACACGAGGTCTTACTGCTGAGAGGCTGGGGTGCAGACTTCGGTTTTCCCACTCTTGTCTCTTCTTTTTGTCTGTTCTGAGAGCCGTGGTTTCTGGTAACTAGCCCTTTAATTTCTCCTTTTTCCTACTAATTTCCCTCCTCTTTCCAAGCTGTGCCAAAATCTCCCCAGCAACATCTAAAGGAAAATGAGCGGTGTGGGGAGAGGGGAATACAACCAATCATTGGTTTGGGAAAAATATACAAGTTAATGAAATGTTGGCTTGGATATTGTTCCTGAATCTGCGGGTGAATGGGAGTCTTCTGTGTACTAAATGGACAGATTAGCAGCATCAAGCAACAACATATTGATAAGAGGGCTTTTGCTTAAGAAGCAAAAATGCTGCCAAACATTAAGACATGGTTTGTACATTTAGGAGTGCCAAGTTCGTTTGATTATATTAAATTCTCTCTTAAGATCAGGTTCAAATTGAACAGTCCACAGATTCCTGCAACAGGCAAACTTACCTTTCGTTAACCTGCCATGAATTCTGAGCACCCTGTAAAAGCACACAAAAGACTCTTGCAACAGGAAGCTTTCCTTTAATCATTTAACTGAGAGGATGGAGATCTGGAGGAGCCTTCTTTCTGCCTCCGACCCCCTGTTTGATCTGAGACACATCATTTAACGTCTCTGCCTCAACTTCACCTATAAATGAAAACTCACATTTCTTGCTCCTTCCAAATAGTTTGTTCCCCATATTAAATGGGGAATAAGAGGGAAAATACATTATTTACTTTTGGAGGGTGATAGTTACAGTTTTGCTAGAACACATTTAGCCAATCGGAAACAGTTATCTTCTCAAATAATTGGCCCTCAGTGACTCAACATAATGAAGGGGAGTTGAAAACATTAATCAAGAAATGTAACAAGACTGCTTAGTGGACTTACTTGCTGTTCATTGATTTCCTTTGCTACTATGTCTATTTAAATCATTTTCCAATAGAATCAGTATTACTCCTTAAAAACAAACTATCTTCAGATATAATTGACCTACAATATGCAAGTGTACTTTATGTATATTTTATATATATTGAAATGTATACATAGCTTCTTGATTTAAAATAGTTTTCATGAAAATGTAGAAGATTTTATATGCACGGATTTTAAAGTTTTTCCACCAAAATAAATATCCTTGAATTTCATTCTCCACAAACTTCTTGAAGTACCCTCATACCACTCATCTTGTAAGGAATGCAATTTGATGTTTTGGCATATGCATACACAATGAAATCATGCCTGCAATCAAAAGAAAATGAACATATCCAGAACTCCCAAAAGTTTCCACAAATCCTTCATAATCTTTCCTTCTTCCCAGTCCCCACCTTTCTGTATCATCAGTAAGACACATATCTCTTTTATTCCATACTTGACACTTTCTATATTTTTTGAGAAGTTAAAAATTGTAGGGAGCTGGATAGAAAACGGAGCAGCCAGGACATGAACCATTGTCCATATGGGATTCCTTCAGCTCAAGTGGTGTCTTTTCATGTTCTGACACAATTTTAAACATAATTTTAAAATTTCATCCAAGATGTTATAGATGTTAATAGCTTATTTCTATTACTCAATAGAAAATAAGTAATAATTATCATTAATGGTTAATATTCAATTTAGTTCTTATAGCATATTTCAAAAATTTAAAAATTTTTCATGATACAGTTCCTTTGTCTCAGGAATTTCCCCTTCCACCTTTTCCCACCCCTCCCCACTATTCTTTTTTCTATTATTATTTTATTAATTGCGTTGCATTATGTGACACAGTGTTATGGGCACTGGATTCCCTCCACCCCTCCCCGAACCCTCTCCCCATGGTGGATTTCTCCACCTTGCTGCGTTACCACAGTTCAAATTCAGTTGAGGTTCTTTCATTGGAAGTATTTACCAAGCATAAAGTCCAGGGTCTTATTATCCTAGTGGGTTCAATGATTTCTTGGTGAAACCATCTCTGGTCTGAAGGTAAAGTCAGCAAAGCATCATCCCAATCAATTAAAGGCCCCAACATAACATCAACAGCCATTTACAACCTTATGGCATTAATTGACATGGTACTGATTAATAGTATGTTGATAGGAAGATGCGGTTTCTTAACTACATCCTGTGACTTCTTCATAGACATTTCAATTTTGGTTTGTATTCAACCTGATTCCATACAGTTATCAGTTCAGGTACAATACTTTTTTTTTTTTAGGATGGGTGTGCAGAGAAATCCCCAATACCCCAGTGAGGTGTAACTAATCATTGTGTCCCACCTAGTGAGGCATGTTTGGGTCCACGCTGGCCATTTCCTGTCTGGTTCTAAGCTTTCCATGTTGTTGTCTGTCCATTCTAGATTTTTTTGTTTGTTTGTATGTTTGTTTGTTTTGAAGGGTTACTGGAGCGATCCCAATGGTCACCACTATTCTTTTCCCCTATAGTGTAGCAATAGTTTAGACCCTCAATAACAGCCCCAAGTCCATCATTCTGCTACTTAAGTGTATCCTGACATTACAGCATTCTTTTTTTTTGTTTTTGGAAAGGCAGATATACAGAGGGAAGGAGATACAGTTATGGCCAGAGCTGAAGTGATTCAAAGCCAGGAGCCTGGAGCTTCTTCTGGGTCTCCCACAAGGGTGCAGGGTCATAATGCCTTGGCCCATCCTCTTCTGTTTTCCTGGGCCACAAGCAGGAAGTGTATGGGAAGTGGAGCAACCAGGCTCCCATATGGGATCCTGGTGGATGTAAGACAAGGATATAGTCACTAGGTTATTGGGCCAGGCTATATACCACATTTTTTAATGCATTTACCCATTATGAATTAATTATAGTGTGGAACTGTAAAACACAGTGATGCTATGAACAATTGTCATCATGTCTTTGTGTGGAAATAAACTTGTATCTCTCTTGTGAAAATACCTAGGACTGGACAGCAATGATATTCCCTGTGGTTTAATTTCTATTTCGCTAATGATTAATCATATTATATATTTTTCATGGGCTTATTTGGCATTTTTATATGTTCTTTGGTGAAGTGTCTGCCTTTATCTTTTATTTATTTGATTTTTTTCTTAATATTGAGATTTCAGAGTTCTTTCTCTGTCTAGACATGAGTCCTCTACCAGATATGAAATTTGCACGTATTTTGTCTAGATTTGTTCCTTGCATTTTAATTTTCTAAGGGTATCTTGGAATAGTCAAAATTACTCATTTTGGTGATTTTTAAATTTTGTGGATTATGATACAGTTTAATAGGTATTTGAGTTCCCCTCCCCCGCCATTGTTCTCCTCTCCAGTCTTTCACTAGGTGTCTTCTGAGTGCCCTCAGAAGCCCATCATACTGCTATTGACGTGTCTCCCAACAATGTAAGCGTTTATCTGTTGGTTCACTGTGAGACCATCCTTGTCTTGTAAGTACAGGGATATACTTGTCTCTGTTTCTGTCTATGAACATATTTATTCCCACTGAACTTTCATTATACCTTCCCTTGGGTACAGTCCCCCTCAGATTCAAAGGAACAAAGAAGGAAAAAAAAATTAAATAAAATGAAATAGTGAGCCTTCATCTCTATGGTGTTTTCAAACTTGTAGTAAGGTTATTGATGTGACGGTAGGGTGGTGCAAAAGAGTGTACAATATCTTTCTGTAGAAATCAATGCTAGCATATGACTTGTGTGATTCAAATGGGAGTACAATGTGGACTAGATCATCGTTACCCCTGGGTAGTAGTAATAACAGTGATAAGAGGGATATTAATAGTCTCAGGTCTCTCATTAATTATTGATTCATAGGTTACATCACAATATCTTATTGTGTGTGGTACAGACAGGTACTTTTTTAGACTTTACATCGTTTTATCTTATATTAAGGCAAAGATATGATATCTGACCTTTTGGGATTGATTCATTTCCCTTAGCATGATAAGTTTTCAGCTGGGCCCATTTGGCCACAAAGAAATGTATTTTTTTAAGTAGCTGAGTAGTACTCCATAGAGTAGATCAACCATAGTTTCCTTATCCAGTCTTCTGTTGATGGGCATTTCAGTTGCTTCCATGTTTTTGTGATTATTGATTGTGCTGCTACGAGCATAGAGGTGCATTTTGGTTTCTTGTGTAACAGCTCTTTTGGATATATTCCTAGAAGTGCTATTGCTAGGTTGTCATGCTATCTGATAGTACATGATTTGAGGATGTTCCCTAGAGATAAATCCTCAGCTGTGCTGTTTGTCCTGCTGGATTTTAAGCTGGAACCAGGGATACAGTGAAGTGCTATTAACTATTTAACACCCGTCTTCATAGGATGAAAAACCCACATTTGTAGCATTTATCAATTTCTGTATTTTAAATTACCAACTCTGCGTCACTGGAATTGAAAAGAGCTTGTTTTGTAATGTACTATTACATAGTATTCCTATCACACATTTATAATATATATATTATATATATATAAATTATGAGAGGGCTGGTTGTAATAAAACACAGTGAAACAATTAAAGTTATGAGTTTTTTCATTATAACATGTTGAATTGAAAAATTATGCAGTTCATTTTTTTAAAATTGGCAGCAACTAAAGAAAATCAGCAATCCTCTGCCAGTTGATTCATATCAGCTCCAACACACCACTGTGTAGACTCCTTGCAGAGCACTTAACGAGTTCACAGATAGAATTCAGGAGAGTTTTTTTTTTCAAGTTTTGTAAGAAAAATTACATCTTTGTTTTTGTGAACCTCTCAATAAAATTGTTGGTATGCTTTGCTCATGAGTGTATTTTGACATTATGAGTAGATCCACTGTAGATCTTATGAATAAAGATCATATCGCCATGTGGATTTAAACAGTTGTGATAATTAAGTTACAGGTTAATTCATTTACTTCATTATCCTATTTATTTTATTTTAGTTTTTTTTAAAGGGCTTTGTAGGCTTCTCCAGACACTAAAGGAGCTCATGGCACTAAATGTTGGGAACTCTTAAAAGCGTTCCAGATGCATGGCAGTTTAGCTGCTTGTAAATAGCTTCCAGAATGTACAAGCTATAGTCTCCTTGCTTAGATCATTATCAGATATACCTGCCTCCTTCTTGCTACTTAGACAGTTTATGGAATAAGGAGTTTGGAAGTCATGCAGATAGATGTAAGTGCAAACCCCATTTGTGCTGTTTACTGACTGCATGACTGAGAAACTTAACTTGGCTCTGTGTTTCTCATTTTTAAAGATGTGGTGAAAGAGTGGTGCTGAATGTCAAATGAGTACCTGGCATGCATTAGGTGCTTAATAAATGTTTGCTTCCTCTTATTTTAGAGCATAATTGACCCATCACAGAGTGCCTTCCTCCTAAATCCATCACGTTCTAAGTAGGAGGTTGTTTTTGTTTTTGTTTCTGGAGAGGGGAAATACCTAAGATAGTAGAGAAAATTACACCTTTTGTTTTCAGTGCCAAATTTTGGAGTCCAGAGAAATCAGCTCTCCAATATTGATCTAAGATTAATGCTGAAGGCAGGGAGGATTTCTGGAGAAAAGATGCTAGATGCTGGCTTACTTGCTTTGGTTGTTGTGCCATATTAATGTGCCCTGACTCTGGGCCATCATTGAATGTATTCAGTCTTTTGAGGTTCAAGCATTACCTCATTGAAATACACAGTCACATCTTTAACTAAACCCTGAAGGCAGCTTCCAGGACATTGATGTAGTGGCTTTTGCTTTTCCTTGTCTTTTTCAGCATGTGGATCTCGTCTACTGGTAAAGACACTGTGGATCACCTGCACCTCCAGCTCTCAGTTGCCACAGGCTAAAAACAAAACCCAAACTCCTTCAAACTAATGGTAAGCCTGGAACTACTTTAAATGAGACACCAATGAGATGATGTCTGGTTTAAATGTCATAAGTGAATTATTTATTCCTGCCAGAAACCAAAGTATAGGCTTGCTGTACTGCAAATGTTAACACATACAAGAGATCAGTCTCCAGACCTGCTAGGAATGACCTCTGGAGACCGTACTGGTCTCATTTGGAGATTCCATTATGGAAAGTGTTGCTTTTCAGGAGTGCTTTATGCTCATTGATTACATACTAAATTCAAATTTTGGGAGTGGGCGGGTAGATAGACAGCAGTTAATAGTCAAAACGGAAATGAACTAGAAGTCACACAGACTTGAATTTGAATTCTTTCTGTGCTAATACCTGTGGTTAACTTCAGCAAATTTTCTCAACCTCTCCGAACACCATTTCTATTCTTTGCATAACAGACATTTACTCTGTATAATAATTGTGAAGATTAGCTAAAGTAACACATTTTATAAATAGGATACATCATATAGATTTCTAATTCATTGATTTATTTTTCAAGACCACAAAACTGAAATCAACCATGCAAAAGCCAATGCTACACTACTGTCATATTCTTTACTCACATTTGTGAGTCTTAGAGTAAGGATTATCTTTTTTTTTTTTTCATTTTAGTTCCTGAGCCTGGACGCCACAGCAGTTCAATGAAAGCACTGTCTTGATAAACAGTTTCTTTCTAAAATGTCTATTTCACAATACTCCAATCTCAGATTATTTCAACGACCCTCTTCCCAACTTCTACAACCAATGAGTAATGACTCAACTGAAAGAAGTCCTACAGTAGTGCAAATCAGTGCCATGGCAAATTTGAGTTCTCCAGTATCACCCTAGTTTCCACTTGCTTTCCCTGGTTGCTGCACTTTGGCCGACTTAGAGTGGTCCTACTGAAGCTTCTCACTTCACCATTTCCCTGGTCTTTAGAAGCTGACCTCATCTCTTATATAACAGAGAAAAATCAGGCTACTTTACAGAGATTCTCAGTTGCCCACACCTAGAAATCTTCTTTACAGGCTCAATTCTCATTTTCTTTTGTAAGATTGTAAGATTTTCGTCTTCTATACACGTTCACTGTCTATGGTGCCTATCACTAAGCATTTCTTCAAGAACCTCAGTTTATCAACTAATCTCTTTCCCTTGTATCTTAAGCACATCTCAGTCCTTTCTATTGACATATAAACATGTTATAGTTGCTGTCTTGATGGCAATTCATTAACTCTGCCTTGACTCTACATCACCTTCAAACTACAAATCTTCCATCTTACTCTCCCAGGCATTTTGAAAGGGTATCATCTCTACTATCTCAAATTACTTCCTTATTTTTTATTATCTATTCAAATCATTTAAAAATGATATTTTCCTTTGAAACTGGTTTTACAAAAGATGTATATAATCTGTTAGCAAAAACCAATGTATTTTTTAAAGATTTATGCATGTTTGACTCCTGCTTTCCCCTGTGGAGCACTCAGACCAATGGGTAGAAGGTTTCATATTGATAGAAGTCCAGATCAAACACTGTAATATCAGACAATACAGACTTTAATAGAAAAGTTACTAAATGATATGGGCAAGTGCATTACCTAATTTAAGAGACCAATTGAATGTGAAGAAATAACTATAGTAAATGTAAATGCACACAGTGCTGGGACACATGGCTGGTTAAAACGATTGTTAATGGATCTAAAGGAAGACATAGACTATAATACAGTGATATTAAGGGACTTCAACAGTCCACTATCACTAATAGGCAGATTATCTAGGCAGAAACTCAACGAAGAAGTGATAGAGCTAAATCTGTGAGCTGTATTGTGAAAAACATGAAATCTACTCATTTTATACAAATAAAAATGTGGAAAACAAGAACAAATATAGAGGTGCTGTATTCCATAAAATTATTAAATAAATGTATTTTCACTTAAAACTGTTGTCAAATCCTGGAACCTACAGAATTGATATCATAAAATAAATAATTTTTTTTTTTAAAGAACTGAAGACCAACCTAAATCTCCATTGTAAAAGTGGTGTTTTGTTGTGTTTGGGTTCATTTACTATGTTGATTTACCTTGGTAAACTTGCTGGGCTACAAATTCTAAGTTTGACGAATAGAAATTATAATCTGATATTTTAATTGTCTTAAAATAAAGTAAAAATATATATACATAAAGTCAGTAGGAAACTTCATACTTCTTTTTTTTTTCTTCTATTCAGCAGTATGGTGTGAAATGCCTTAAGACTTTGATTTTCTGGTAAGGGCAAGAGTCAGAGTATAGAAGAAAAAGGCAAAGCTATAAGTTCCTCTAGTAGCATCACAGACTCATAGAGCTGGATGATACTTAGGAGGTCACCTACTCCATCCACCTCATTTCATAGATGGGGACTACAGGAGGTCAAGATGAAGGGAAATTCTGATCTAATGATGGATTTATTGATCTACCAGCACACAGTTCCTATATGAAATATGCAGTGGCTGTGACTGCTTATTTGTGTTAGGAAGCAGATCTGGGATCACTTACAACTTGCATTGGAAAACTGCTTACTGAACTTTTCCCATGTTTATATTCACATGGAGGAGATTTGGAGATTCTAGGGGTTCCTATTTGGCCATCCCCTCTCAGGGTAGCAGGCTAGGGCCACAGACTCTGTGGAACACAGTGCACTATCACATTGATTGTGCATTTCTTTTTACCAAACCTGGTCTTCGGTCATTATCAGCTTTCCTTACACAGTTGGTAGCTGTATTTCACACATCTAATGCAATTCTGGATTTATTTTTTTAAAAAGCCTCTGATTTATTCTTTCACTGCTGATCTGTAGTCCAATGTTAATAATATAACCCCAGTAACTTCAGGAAGAAACTAAGGCTGTATAATGAGCCAATATTGACTACTCTTTCAGATTCAGGGGCTAATTATTATATTAGTAGATAATACCACCACCCCTTGTTCCTCATTCTCCAGTTCCCTGCTCATTAGACAAGGATAAGAAAGGAAGTGAAACACAAATCTTTATATTTACTTAATTATCAAGGGCTCTGGTAAAACTTGTGATTAGGAAAGAGAAATTAATGGATCAAAGTGAATTGTAGGGTTTACCTGTAGAATTACACTTAATCCATACTTTGACTGTTCTTCATGACCCTAGTTAATTAAGAATGGACTGCACTGCACAGTGTTCTTTTCTAACAAAGGTGGCTGTCATGAGAGAGTATTGTGTTACCTCTCTATATTTATCCACTAAGAAAACATTTCTCTGGGGAAAACATTCTATATGGGAAGACAAGAATTACTAAAGTACTGTCTCCTTTTAAAATAATCATCAATGATTGAGTTTTCAAAAATGAGTGGAAATATGTACATGGAATGACATGCTTGTGGGCAATTCTGACAGATATAAAATGGAAGACAGGTTTCAGAAACTCTTTGTGGAAAAAATTAGCTCACTTGAGCTGGGAATTCTCAAGGTTTCCCCCTGACCTGTCTCTTTAAACAGAAACAAGAAACTAGTAGGCTTCTTCAGCTCACAAACCCATTTCCTCGCCTCATTGGCAACTCACTTTTGAAGGACTGGTCTTTTCTAATAAGTATCTCATTTGGACTTTGTTTGCCAAGTCATGGCTAGGCTTTCAAGATTATTCTCTTAAACTACTGCATTATCTTACACATCTCATGCTTTTAAAAATAACTTTTTTTGAGAAGATAAAGTATTGTGACTTGTAGCGAAAAAAACACATTTGTAACTGGCTCGAGGAGAAAGGTTAAATGAACGGATGTTTTAAACCATTGTAAAGACATTTTTAGATGCAAACAAATGATGTTTGTATATTAGAAAACACACCAATAATAAAGACAACAGAGTACTAGCATCTAAGAACTAAGTCTTGCTGTAGTGCAGGACAAATTAAGAGGGAAGAGTTTTGATTTCCCAACTAAAATTTCAAAAGATCATGGAAGGCATATGGTCAAGCAATAAACACACCAGCAACGCTCATCAAGGAGTCTGGGTTTGACACCTGCCTCTAGCTCCTGACTCCAATGCACTTTTAATGCATAGCATGGGAGAATGAATGTACTAGGGTCCCTGTCATTCATGTGGAAGATGTGGAAGGAGCTTCCAGTTCATGGCTTAGCCTGAGCCTGGTCCAAATGCTTAGCCTCAAGCATGGCAAGCATTTGGAGAGTGAACAAGTTCATAGGTGCTCTGTCAATCTGCCTTTCTACCTCTAAAATAAATAAGTGAATGGAAGAATAAATAAATGCATACATAAATAAATACATATTAAGGAAAAGTTATTTCTTTAGTATAGAAATAATGATAATTATCAGCAACCACTGAAAATGCTTGAGGAAAATCAGCAATGCCTTAGGTAGCACTGGATGTCAGTGGTAGTCCTAAGGCATGCATTGAAGAAAGGAGAATGAGAAGAATCAGACAGCAGGTAAGGCAATTGGAAATGAGGCAAATCGACAATGAAAGAGGGAGAAGAAAAATATATGTGGAGGAAATAGTCAACAGTAACAAATCTGTGTCAGGATCATAAATTATGTCTGAGCTAGGGTTTTAAATATAAAGGATAAAGTAAAATGTTATTTCTAACGCTAATATTTATTTTTAAAATTTAAAATTTCAAGTGATCTTGGGAATAAAGCCTTTTAAAATTGCATTTATTTGAAAGTCTCACACAAACACACACACACAGAGAAGAAGCGTGAGGGAGAAAGATCTTGGGATTTCCATCTGCTATTTTATTCCTCAAATGCTGCAACAGCCAGGGTTAGGTCAGCTAAAAGCCACAAACCAAGAACTCCATCAGGTCTCCTTCACTGATGGCAAGGACTCAAGTACTTGGGCGTCTTCTGCTGCTTTCCCATATGCATCACCAGGAAACTGAATTAAAAGTGGAATGGGGGCCAGTGCAATGGATAAACAGGTTAATCCTATAACTTGCAGCCCTGGCATCCCATATGGACACCAGTTATAGTCCTGGCTGCTGCACTTTTCATCCAGCATCCTACTTATAGGCTAGGAAAGCAGGAGAGGATGGCTCAAGCTCTTGGACCTCCACACCCCCTCAAGCTCCTTACTCCTTGCCAGCTCTAGTCAATCCAGCCATTGGAATCAACATACAGAAAATCTCTCTGTCTCTTCCATATAAATATGCCCTTCAAATAAAAAATAAATAAAAATGGACTAGCCAAAATTATTGATCCATCACTCCGATATTGAATCCCAGCATTGCCCAATAGAGTCTTAACCAATTAGGACACAACATTGTTGTCCTGGTAGTAAAAGTTTTACTCCAGAAATGATTAAATGTGCTTTTGCTGCATTTGCTTCTTTTAGGGACTGCAGTTTTATGATACATTGATTAGAGTGAAATTAATTGCAGAATATTTGGCAATTAAAATATAATTTCTGTTTCAGATCAGTTTGTGTATAGTTTGGGTCAGTGGAACTCAATACCAACATCTTTATCTCTATGAAAATAGGATTCTGTTTTACCTTTTAAAAAATCTGAGTATTAGTTTAATAATATGAGCACATTCTTTTAAAAGATCAATACTTAAATTCTCCTCACTGCATTAAAATAATTAACACAAAATTATTGTTAAGGATATCTTAAACCATCCAGTGTCAGTCCTCTCCAATACTCACATGCTAAAATTCATTCATCTTCCCTAGTCTCTAAGAAAAGTGTGGCCTTCTTGGAAACATTGATAACACAGCATAGGCCGTTATCGTTGCTATCCTTATTGTGATATCTATGGCATAATATGAATACATGACATTCACTGCTTTTTTTCAATCACTATTTATTGTGAATGATTGAAATAATCAAGGTTAGTAATTTTGTTAGGGCATTTCTGCATCCGTTGCAAAACTGAGATTACCAACACAATTTTAAAGAATTCCTAGATAAGTCCTGCCAAGTAATATGGAGTTTACTCTCTATAGATATATAGAGAGGCATTTCATTATCATGTCCTTCAATGTCATTTGTTTTTAAAACTTAAAAATATTTCACTGAGGTACTATGGTCAAATGCATGGTTAATGATTCAAATAGCATAAACAAATTTACACTAAAAAAAGGAAAAACAGACAATATTCTCTTGCCCATACCTCATTACCTTCAATGTTGATTCACAGTGCCCATTATTTTTTAACATTTTTAATCATTTTAAAAGTTTATCAAACTCTCCCAATATCTCTAAGGATTATGCCTATATTTTCATTTCTTAACTGACTTAAATCATTGTCAATGAAAATTAATTATATAGCCAACTTATATAAGTATCTCGTGCAGTTTATCTCCCATTGTAGTTCATTCCACTGGTTGCCTCTGAAATGCTGGCTATAAGAGTATCTCAAAAATTTAGTGCTTGTTTCAGTATTTTTTTGTGTGTGTTCAACCAAAGGCAACATGACATTCATGAGTCTAAGTAAGAATTTTTTCATATCAAATCTGTTTGGTGTTCTCTGCCCTTTCTGCATTTGGCTTCCAATTAGATTCACAGTGTTCTCTTTAATAATTTCATTGAATGTATCTTGAAATCCTGCCTCTCTTTCCATGCCTTCAGGAACTCCTATTACCTTTATATTTAATTTTTCAATAGTGTCATTTAATTTTTGTGCAATTTTCTTAGCTCTATTCAGTTTCTCTTGCATAGTTCTGATTACTTATGTATCTTCAGTTCAAGTATTTCAATTTGATTTTTGTTTCATTACTGATTCAATCTCTGTCCTGGTTTTAATTCTATTTAGAATTTTGATTACTGCATGATTCAGTTTCATTAAATTGTGTATACCCAGCAATCTATCCAGTTCTTCTAGGTCTTCTGATTTCTTGACACATAGTTGCTTGTGATAGTTTCTGATTATTCTATGCATGTCTGAGAATTCCATTGTTATATATTTTTTTTATTTTTCCTGATTTTATTGCTTCATGCCCTCCCCCTTTTTATTCTTTGTGATAGTAGGTATTTTTTTTTTGTCTCTGTTCCTCTAGCTTTTTGGGAGTAAGTTTTTAATTCCTACATATCTATATATTTCTTGTTTATTTCTGGTTTTACTACATTGAAGGTATGCTAGTATTTTGGTGCAACAGTGTAAGCTGCCCCTTGGCTTCCTACATCCTATATCAGTATGCCAGTTTCAGTTCTGATCGCTCCTTTTCCAATCCAGCTTTCTGCTAATGTGTGCTGGAAAGCACAAGAAAACGACTCCTTCCACCCATGTGGGAAATGTAGAGGGAGCTCCACTGTCTCCTGCCTGGCTTCCATAGCATTTGTGAAGATGACTTGCATGAACGTTTGTTCTAATTGCTTTTCCTGTAGGGAGGTAGTCACAAGAAGCTGTTTCTCAGTTGCCATCTTAATTCCCCGCTTAGCCTGGTTTTCAAATATAGAATCTGGGGTAGAGAAAAGTTTGCTATCTTGAGCAAATTCATTGAGCAAATGAGAGACAAATATAATATTTAAATATTTATTGGGCCCGGTACGGTGACGCAGTGGTTAAGGTCCTCACCTCGCATGTCCTGGATCCCATATGGACACCAGTTCTAATCCCGGCAGCTCCGCTTCCCATCCAGCTCCCTGCCTGTGGCCTGGGAAAGCAGTCGAGGACGGCCCAAAGCTTTGGGACCCTGCACCCATGTGGGAGACCCGGAAGAAACTCCAGGCTCCTGCCTTTGGATCGGCTCAGGTCCAGCCATTACAGTCACTTGGGGAGTGAATCATGGGACGGAAGATCTTCCTCTCTGTCTCTCCTCTCTGTATATCTGCCTTTCCAATAAAAACAAATCTTTAAAAATATATATACATAATATTTATTTAAAATGTGTTTCATTTTTCTGTTAATTGAACTTCTAGATAATCTGATATTAAAATCAGAAACAAAACTACAATTTGTACAATAAATCTATAACTCTTCTTTTTTTCATAAATACTTATTTATTTTTATTGGAAAGTCAGGCACACAGAGAGGAGGAGAGACAGAAAGGAAGATCTTCCTTCCACTGATTCACTCTGCAAGTAGCCAAAACAGCCAGAGCTGGTATAGTCCAATCCCAGGAGCCAGGAGCCTCTTCCAGGTCTCCCACACAGGTGCAGGATCCCAAAGCTTTGGGCCATCCTCAACTGCTTTCCGAACCCACAAGCAGGGAGCTGGATGGGAAGTGGGGCAGCTGGGACACAAACTCATGCACATATGAGATCCCAGTGCATGCAAGATGAGGACGTTAGCCACTAGGCTACTACGCTGAGCGCTATATCTCTTCTTAAGGAACTGGAATTTTATTCAAATGGACTTGTCACCAAATACTTCTATAAAATTACCATCTTGGTTACCCATCTGCTTTACCCTTCTGAATCTGTCCTTAATTACGTTTTGTTTTTGTTGTTGTTGTTGGTTTTTTTAGAAGTGGCCCAAAGTAGGACATCAAGTAGTACAGCTTTCAAGATTGTTTCCTGTTGACACACAAAAATATTTTTCCATCAAGTCAACTGTGTTGCTGCCTTTGTGTATTTCTTTATATCCCTCTGATTTCCGAAATCGTATTTATGGATTTGTTTAGTGTTTTGTCCTTAGGAAAGTTTCCACTTAAAGTGTGACTACTTCCTATATACTACAGCATATGGTACATAGTGGTATGACTGTAGCCCACAACCATAACTAAATCCATGGAATAAAAATACCACTTGACACAATGACTCCTGAAATATATAACCCACACTCTCCATCATCTAAAATACAGTCTTCAAACTGGCAAGCTAGCTCCTTTTAGGATATCAATTACTGTATATTTTAGAAATTGTAGAAATTGAATTATTGATTTGTTCATGTTGTTGTTCTGATGTGTGCTCTAGTGACGTATCTAAAAAATCATCAACGGATGGCTCTGGCAGATGTGAGTCCACTGGTTTGTCTGTTGATAAGCCTCCATAAGAAGCTCTTCCTTATTGATCATTATGGTAACACCACAACTGCTCATCTACCTGTGGGCTCATATGACCCAGGCTCTGGCACCTAAATTGGAGAGAGAATTTCACTTTGGTTCACCATTTAACCAACAAACAAAAACAAAATTTTATGATACAAATGAGTGCTACTATGTAGGCACATAGTCATTCCTTCATTCATTCATTATTCATTCATTATCCTGTAATAATTTATTCCATGCAAACTATATGTTAATATGTTGTGCCAGGTGTGAGAAGAATGACATCTAAAATTTGAGCATTTAAATTTTTGTCTGAGTAGACACACCCAAGGCAGGGCTAGAGATGTCATACCTTTTATCAAATCAATTAAGCTTAGCTAATTATATTGAAGATGAAATGACAGAAGAATCAATCACAAACCTTGCAAGTACTGCAGTGTCTTCCAGAATAATCCATCTTAGTGCAGTTTGTCTTCATGATTCTTTGATTATAATATTATGCTTGGTGGTGTTGAAGTGTGATGTTGGCAGTTTGGAAAATGCTTCTGATCAAAGTTTTGTATGCTCATCTGTGGAAGGTGTTCTGGCCAAAATGCTGGACTGAGCATATGTATTTACTTCTTTTCCTTTCCATAGCCTCATTGAAATGATGGAAAAGAAATTTTCAAGAGTAATTAAGCCATAAAAGGATTAGAAAATAAGGCATTCAATAATGGTTAAGAAAGTTAGATGGAAAATTTGTTATCTTTAAAAATAGTAAGCAGATGGGATGCGATTACTGGAACAAACAGAAAAGAAAACTGTAAACTCAAGCTAGGGTAGTAAGGACTTTCTTTCAAAACAACTCCAGAGTCGTTCTAACCGTGGACTAAAAAAAAAATAAAGCAGAACTGGTCCACAAGGCAATTTTAACTGCAATTAAAGAACTGTATTCACAGTTGCTAAGCCAGTAGAACTGTTCTTACCTACCACCTTCATTCTCATTTGGCAATTTAGATTTCACATGAGTAAGGATTAAATGTGAAAACCATCTGCATTCTAAATTCAGCAAATAACTAACATGTAATAAGAGGGGCTCCAAGGGTGTAAAGGTCTGCATTTGCATCAGAGGAGAGTTTGAGTTTACTTTGGATCCCCATGTTAAGCATCAATGAATTTGATTCTCATAGTGCCTTGCATATTAGAACACCTGACAAGCAGTCATGATGAGAACTGTTCTGAAGCATCTTCCTAAACTTGTGTGAGCACAGAAATCACCTGGAGACCATGTTGTGCAAAGTTTGATACAGAAAGGCTGCAATATAATCTGGGTTTTCTGTGTTTCTACCAAGCCTTAGGCTCCCAAATTGCATAGTTTTTGGTAGAAGAATCATACATTGAGTAGCAAGGACTTCAGAAAAACATCAGAGACTTGAGCCCTGCATGGTAGCCTTGTGACTAAATCCTCCCTTTGAATGCACCAGAATCCCATATGGGAGTCAGGTTGTGTCCCAGCTGCTCCACTTTTGACCCAGGAAAGCAGCAGGAGATGACCCAAAGCCTTAGTACCCTGCACCTGTATGGGAGACCTGCAAGACACTCCTGGTTCCTGGCTCCTTGGTCTGGATAGTGAATGGAATATCTTTTTCTCTGTCTCTCCTCCTCTCTAAATCTGATCTGCCTTTCCAATAAAAATAAACATATATTTGAAAAACCTAGCTTAATGCTTTTTTAGTATATTAAAACCTATATAAAGAAATGCAAAGAAATCTTATTGATAATTGCATTCTATGCATGGGTTAGAGCAGAAAACTGTGAATGTTTATTTTAAAACGTTATGTTTTCCAAATTTCCTGAAATGGTTTTATCTTGAAACAACGGAACAAATTTAAAATCTCAATGTGTGTGCCATATTATCAGAAATGTTAGTACTAATATTCCATATATTGAAAACAGCTGGCATGGGTTAGGCGTTTCGCACAAATGTTTAGGTGCTGCTTGAGACACCCTCTTCCCATATCAGAGTGTCTTGATTCAAGTCCTAGCTAACTTTCATTTTGGTTCTAACTTTCTGCTGATGAATACCCTGGGAGATAGCAGGTGATTGCTCAACTACTAGGATTTCTACATAGTAGAAATGGATTGAGTTCAAGTTACTAGCTTTAGCCTAGACCATCCCCAGATGTCGCAAGTGGATTAAGATGTCTCTTGCATCTCTATCATCTCTAGCTCTAGCTTTCTCTGTCCTTATCTCTGTCCATCCCTGTCTCTATTTTTCCCTTTGAATTTAAAAATCTTTTAATTGGGCCTAGCTTGGTAACCCAGTGGCTAAAGGTCTCTCCTAGCACGTTTCGGGATCCCTTATGGGTACTGGTTTTAATCCCAGCAACCCTGCTTCTCATCCAGCTCCCTGCTTGTGGCCTAGGAAAACAGTACAGGACAGCCCAAAGCCTTGGGATCCTGCACCACCGTGGGAGACCTGGAAGAACCTCCTGGCTCCTGGCTTTGGATCGGCTCAGGTCCAGCCATTACAGTCACTTGGGGGGGCGAATCAGTGGACAGAAGATCTTCCTCTCTGTCTCTCCTCCTGTCTGCATATCTGGCTTTCCAATAAAAATTTTAAAAATCTTTTAAGTATCAGAATTAACTCCAAGACATCAGAAATACCTTTTATCTGATGCTTTCCTTTTTTTTAAAAAGATTTATTTTTATTATTATTTTTTTTTATTGGAAAGGCAGATATACAGAGAGGAGAGACAGAGAGGAAGATCTTCCATCCGATGATTCCGTCCCCAAGTGAGCGCAACGGCCGATGCCATGCCGATCCGAAGCCAGGAGCCTCTTCCGGGTCTCCCACGCGGGTGCAGGGTCCCAAGCCTTTGGGCCGTCCTCGACTGCTTTCCCAGTCCACAACCAGGGAGCTGGATGGAAAGTGGAGCTGTCGGTATTAGAACTGGCACCCTTATGGGATCCTGGCGCGTTCAAGGCGAGGACTTTAGCTGCTAGGCCATGCCGCCGGGCCCCAGAAGATATTTTAAAATGAGTAATAATAAAAATACTTGTCAAAACTTGTGTGATATAACTAAAACATTTCTTAGAGAGAAATTGTAAGTTTAAGTCTTTGTCAAGGAAAAGAAGTAGATGGACAATCAATGACCTCTATTTCCTTCTTGTGAAATCAGAAAAATAATAGGCAATTAAGCCCAAGAAAACATAACAAAGATAATAATAAAAAATTTCACAAAAACAAACAAAAGAAGTTTTACGAAAACCAGAACATACACATCTTCAAAAGGTTAATAAGATGAATAAACACAAGAATAAAAAAGAAAGAAAACAAATTACTAGTATCAAGAATGATGAGGGTAATATCACTTTATGTTATACAGATAGTACATGGATAAAAAAGGTATATAATGGTGGGGTTTTAGCCCACATCCATTATCAGAATGCCTGAATTTGATACTTGGCCGAAGCTTATAATTCCAACTCCATACTAGCATCAATCTTGGGAAACAGTAGTCACATTCAAGTAGTTCCAGCAGTTGGGTTCTTACCATCTCCACAGCAGAGCTGAACTGACTTCTTGGTTACCTGCTTTGGTCCTCCATACCCCCAGACACTGCTGGCATCTGGGGAGGGAGCTAGAGAATAAGAAATCTCTCAATCCGCCTCTTCCCTGCTGCCTCTCTAGTATTTTTTTTTTAATTAAAGAAAATGAGGAATAATTCTGTGCCAATAACTCCAGAAATTAGAAGTAAAAATAAAAACTAACAAAGTAAACATGAGACATAGGAAATCTATCTAGTCACACATATGAGAGACCCAAAGTGGCTTATAGGCTCCTGGCTTTGTCCTGATCCAGTGTCAGCTCTTTCAGACATTTGAGGGGTGAGCCAGCAGATGGAATACATATATATACATATATATGTGTATATATATATATATATATATATATATATATATATACATAACTTTCACAGCACATTTCGGTGGGGGGAGATGAAGCATTTGGGACATACTAAGAACTAGATGTGGTCATGAGGGTGTGGTTGTCTCCATAATTGCATTAGTGGTTTTAATCCAAGAGGAGAGAGATTTAAGCCACCAACTTTGCTCAGTCTCACTGTGTGATGTTGTACACTGTATCAGTACTCTGCAGAGTCCCAACTATCAAGAATACCTTCACAATGTAGACATAGATAAATTTTCTATAATTTCTCTTTCTTGTATATTACACTTTGGCTTCTCTTCTAAGTATTTTAACATTGCCTCTGTGGATTGAATTTCTAATACATGAATTCTGTGGGACAGATTCAAGCCATAACAGACATATAAATTGTAGTATAGGATTATTTGGTATTAAGATAGTAATTCTCAACATATTGACGTAGAATTGAACTTTCCAATGTGGTAGCCACTACTCAATTGTAACTGTTTAAAGTCAAATTCATTACTACTAAATGAAGTTTAAAATCACTCTTGGTCATATAAATTGCATTTTAATTGCTGAAAAGTCAACTGTATCCATATGATTATTATTTTGGATGACACAGTAAGTATTTTCATCCTTATAGAAAATTCTATTGTACAAAAGTAATTCAGTTAAATCTTGGAAAGTCCATTACACTTTCTTCTAAAATTGTGAAAACTGGAGTGGACATTTGGTTCAGTGATTAAGACTCTGGTTGGGAAGTCTGTACCTTGCACTGAAGTAACTGGATGTGAGTCTTAGCTCTACTCCTGATATCTACCTTCCAGTAATGTGTACCCAAGAAAGCAATGCGTGATGGATTAAGTAGCTCTATCCCTGTTGCCCATGTGGAAGACTGAAATGTGAGTTCAGACTCCTGGTTCCAGCCTGGTTCGGTCCCAGTTGCCATAGGCATTTGAGGAGTGAATCAGTGGATGGGAACATGCTCATTTTCTCTCCCTCCCTCCTTCTCTGCCTTTCAGACAAATAAATTTTAACAGTAAGCAAACATGTAGACTATTAGAAATCCCATTGAAAAGAACAATAATATGGACCTCATATTAGCTAACTTCAAGACTATATAGAGAAATAGTTTTCAAGAAAATATGTACCCGCTTGTATAATTTTCAAAAAGTGAACAAAACTATTCATTGGGAAAATGGATAATACCATCATAAATACTATAGCAACATTGGCTATCCATATGGGAGAAAATCTTGGATATTTACATTATACAATACACAAAACCAACATATAAACTTGATCACAGCATTTTAAACTATAAAGCTACTAGAAGAATTCATAGGATAATGTCTTTTCAAATTTACATTAGGCAGTGATTTCTTACAGAGAATTCAGAAAGTAGGAGCCAAACAAGAAAAAAAGTGATTAATATAAGTTACATCATTAAAATTAAAAATGTATGCTTAACAAAAAAAAAAGACAGCATTAAGGGAATGGGGGAAGCAAGTTGTAGGTTCGATGAAAATATTTGCAACAAGAACAATAAATGACTTCTATTCAGTATTGAAAAAAAATCTCTACAGCTCACTAACAAATGAAAAATCTACTTAGTAAATTTAGGCAAAAACACTTGAAAATACACTTTATAAAACAAGACATATGAATGGCCACTAACAATATTAAATAGTGTTTAATGTCATTATTCATCAGGAAAAATACATAATAACCATGGTGAATGCCGAGGAACTTACTCTAGTGGTTACAGTGCTAGTTGGGATATCTGAGTCTTTCACTGGGATACCTTGGTCTGAATCCTGCCTCAATTTTATGAGTTTCTGCTAACACAGACTTTGGCAGACAACAATGATGGCTTAGGTAATTGGATCCCTGCTGCCCACATCAGAGATTCAGATAGAGTCCCTGACTTCTGGCTTGTCCCTAGCCCAGCCCCGGCTAATACAGGCATTGGAGACATGAATCGGATGACGAAAATCAATCTCTCTCTCTCTCTCTCTCTCTCTCTCTCTCTCTCCCTCTCTCTTTCCTCTCTTTCTCCCTCCCTCCCTGCCCTTCCTTCTATGAATCAAATAAATACTAATGAAAACAGTATCTCACTAGAATTGCTCCAAAACTTGACAACACTAAATGTTGAAAACAACATGAAATATGTAAAGCTGTAATACATTATTGATGAAAGGGAAAAACGGTGCAACTTTGGAAAACTATTCAGCAGTTTGTTTTAAAAAAAATTGTTAGAAAGTCAGATCTTTATTGGAAAGTTGGAATTACAGAGAGAGAGGGAGAGAGAGAAATTTTCTACTTGCTTGTTCACTCCCCAAGTGGCTGCAATGATTTGGGCTGGTCTGGTCCCAAGCCAGGACCTCAGAGCTTCCTCAGTATCTCCGACATGGGTGCAGGAACCCTCAAAGACTCAAGCCATTCTTTACTGCCTTCTCAGGCTGTGATCATGGAGCTAAGTCAAAAGTTGAGCAGCCTAGAGTCAAACTTGAACCCATATGGGATGCCAGCACCTTAGGTGGAAGCTTAACAAGCAACACCACCACTCTGGCACTCAGGAGTTTCTTATGTAACAGTAGTTTCATGTATCTACTCTATAACAGAACAATTCTATTTTTAGGCATTTATCAAGAAAAATGGAAACATGTTTGCAAAGGGTCTTGTTGCAAGTGTGCCATGGCAACTTAATTGATAACAGCCAAAATATGAAAGCTTCCTGTGTGTCTATTTTTGTACAATGGAATATTGTGTAACAGTAAAAATTAATAACCTATACCATGACTGAATTTTAGCAACTATTTTAAGTGAAAGAAACAAAATACAAACAAGTACATATTGAATGACTGAATTAGTGTAGAATCTTGAACTGGATAAACAAGTAGCTTATGGTGACTGATATCAATTCAGAAGTTACTCCATGGTGGTAGAATTGACTAGGATATTCAAATAATTTTCTGGGGCAAAGGAAAGAATGTGGATCTTGAAAGAGATACAGATAACACGAATGTACGCATTTTAGGAAACCTTAAATATCAATCATAGTTAATGTTTGAGCCTTTTACTGAATTTAGATTATAACCTGCATTCATTCCCTTTCACTAAAAAGCAAATTACCCCAAATTTACTGACTTAAAATCTCATCTGTTTGTATTTCGCAGTTCTGTACATCAGGAGGCAGCATAACAAAAAGGCATTCTCTGTTGAAAGAGTCACAGGACTAGAAACCCACTGTGAGCTGACTTGAGTTCGTATATGGGAGGCTATGAGTAAAATATGATGCCAAAATTATTTTTGGAAGAGTTCAGTTCCTTCAGGTTGCTGAACTGGAGATCATCCCCCTTTACCCATTAATGTCTGCCACAGACAGCTCCCAGCTACTTTGAGTTTCCTGGCCCATGATCTTCGACATGTCAGCAGTAGAAAATCTCCCTTATGCTGTCTCTCTGACTTAAAAGGGCTCTGTGTTGCTTATTCATCTATAAACCAGAAAAAAGTCTCTGCTTTAAAAAGGATTGCTTTTTATTAAAGCCCATCCACATGTCTTAAAATGATGGATTTGTTATTTTTATTGCATCTGCAAATTACTATCACAGCTGTACCTGAACTAATGAACAGTTAGGGACCAGGCACCTTTGGGAGGCACGTTCTTGAATGCTGTCAGAAATGTAACTGAATAAACAGTGAAGGAAGAACAAAAATCTTATCAAACAGCTGAAAGAATTGTTAGTAAGAGACAACTACATGAAATATAAAAGGAAATTTTTCAGTTAGGGTGAAAAATTATGACCACCTGAATCTGCAGGAAAAATTAATGTTGAAGGGATACATATGAATATTCTGTTTATATAAAAGATAAGTTTTAATGTTTTTAGAAGATTTTGACTGTTCAAAGAAAAATAGCCAATAAAACAAATTACAGTCTATCTAAAAGAAGTGGAAATAATAAGAATGCCTAAGTAAAATAAGTGATGATAATTGTACAAAGAGATAGATAGATGAGTTAAAAGTGAAATTTCAGCATTTGTCTATACTGTTGAGGAACCAGGTTTTTTTCCCCCTTCTTGCTATGTGTTGAGTTCTTTAAGTAGTGGAGTGTTAAGCCTGTCATTGTGAAGTGAACTGAAAGTATGACATTGTAAATATTAAAAAAAAGAAAAGAAGAAAAAGCGGAAAGGAAGAATGAAAGAAATAGGAAGAAGGAAAGGAGGAAGGGAGAGAGAGAGGAAGGAAGGGAGGGAGAGAGGGAGGGAGGGAGGGAGGAAAGGAGCGAGGGAGGAAAGAAGGGAGGGAGGAAAGGAGGGAGGGAGGGAGGGAGGAACAAGAGAGAGGATGTGAATGCAGGCTGGAGGGAGGGGAGGGTGGGAAGCATCGCTGTGCTCCTAAATTTCTGCTGGGAAACACATGAAATGTGTTCAACTTACATAAAT
Organism: Ochotona curzoniae; assembly: GCF_017591425.1. Taxonomy (NCBI): domain Eukaryota; kingdom Metazoa; phylum Chordata; class Mammalia; order Lagomorpha; family Ochotonidae; genus Ochotona; species Ochotona curzoniae. The sequence continues at coordinate 30,677,200 of NW_024467087.1, read as the reverse complement.
AAAATGATGGGAGTGGAAATACACTGTTGTGAATTTCTTAAGTGTTTTTTAATTTGGTAACATAACAATACAAAATAGTCTGTAATAGGTTAAAGCATCTTTCTTGGTGAAATCATCAGGAAATTTAATAAAATATATAGAATAGAAACTAATAAAAGATGCATATTAAACTACCAACAAATTCATTATCAAATAGAAAAAAGACAGGGGAGGGGCAGGTAGTGGGCCTAATGGTCCAAATCTCATATCAAAATGCCTACAAGGAAGTAACATCTCTGTTGCTGATTCCAGCTTCCTAATAAAGTGGACCCAATGAGGCAGTAGCTTCTTGCATCCCCATCACTCAAGTGGGAAACAAAGAATGTGTTTCCAACTCCTAGTTTTAGTGGGCATTTGGAGAATATAATGGAGACCTAGATCTCTCTGTCAACTCCTTTCTCTCTTTCTGTCTCTTCCTCTCTCTTGCAAACAAACTAAATAAATTAATAACCATCTAAAAAGAAGACATGGGAGAAGGAAAAAAGCAACAAGTACAAATGATTAATTACAAAATAATTAGCAAAGTAGACCTAGCATCAAGTATTTCAATAATGGCATTAAATATAAATAGACTAAGCTGTTTGGTTCAAGACAGAAAGGTTTTTAAAGAACAATCTATATGTTATCTAGAAGATATACTTAAAATATATGTGCATAAAAATTTGAAATTCAAAGTTAAAGAAAGATAATTGTATATAATAGAAAAACTATTATTGGAGTGTAATATCAGACAATATAGGCATTAAGAAATAGACATTTCAGAGATAAAGCAGATGTTAAATGATAAATGATTCAATTATTTTGAAAGACATAATGATCATAAAGGCTGATATAGCTCATAGGATAGCATCAAAATAAAAGAAAACAATATTGGCGTAACCAGGAGAAAATTTGTCAGGTCTGCAGAATAGTTGGAGATATTTTCTTTTAAAAGTAATGTATAGAACAAGACAATAAGATGGGAGTTAACTCATGTAAGAGTTTAACAATCTAATTGAGATAACAGAAAACAAACCTAACAACAGTAAAATACATTTTCTGTATAAGTGAACATGAATCATTCACCAAAATAAATTATCTGCTAGGTCTTCAAACTTCTAAACACTGGAAGCAATTTATTTATGACATAGCCAACTTTATTAAGTGCTAATTTTAAGAATAAATAAATAAACACAATAAATCCTGATGCTCTGACAATAACAATAGGAATTCCAGAAAGAACAGAGAAATGGAGAAAATGAAATTATTTTAAAAATCATACATGAAAAATTCCTAGAATCACAAAACACTGATATTTAGATGTAAAGGGCCCATCAGTTTGCCAGAACATTAGACGGATGCTAAAGACACAACACACACACACACACACACACACACACACACACACACACACACACGGTCTTCTTACTGCAATATTTCATAATAATTTCATAATGATAGAGAGAAGTTCCTAAAAGTTTTCAAATGCTTTCAAAAGCCAAACTAATTTAAAATAAGAGTCAAGATGACTTCGGTTTTCTCCATATTTCTGAACTCTTAAAAGATGTTGGTGCAATGCTTTACAAATTTAAAGGCAACATTATTTGCAATGGAAAACTCCTAAAGTAAACTAAACTATTGCTCAAAGGAAACATACACCTGTCTACCTTTACCAATCTCCAAAGCAATAAAACTTAGCTGAGAATGAAGTCTAGCAAAAAGGAATAAACAGGGCCCGACAGGGTGTGGCGCAGTGGTTAAGGTCCTCGCCTTGCACGCCTGGGGTCCCATATGGGCGCTGGTTCTAATCCCAGCATCCCCGCTTCCCATCCAGCTCCCTGCTTGTGGACTGGGAAAGCAGTTGAGGACGTCCCAAGGCTTTGGGACCCTGCACCCGCGTGGGAGACCTGCAAGAGGCTCCTGGCTTTGGATTGGCTCAGCTCCAGCCGTTGCGGCCACCTGTGGAGTGAATCATCGGATGGAAGATCTTCCTCTCTGTCTCTCCTCTCTGTATATCTGCCTTTCCAATAAAAATAAAATAAATCTTTTAAAAAAAAGGAATAAACAACGAACTAATATGTGATGAGGTTCAGGAAATTTTTGCAAATAGCCTATGAGAGCGCTTAATTTCAGAGAAGGCATGCATAGACTGAAGGAATTGGTCAGAAGTCTAGCAGAAGTGAATCATACATAAGTGTCCATAATAACTTGAATGTTGTTTGTTTATCCATAAAGAACATCACATCTACAGTGGAGTGATTAAACTTTCTGAAGCGGTACTTCAATATGAACAAAAAATCCTAACAGTTTATATTTACAAATAAATAGCTAATGTTTAGAACTGAAATACAAAGAAATTCATTGAGCATGTTATTTAAAGAATTAGATTGACCAATGAACAAGTGAAAAGTGATTGTATTTGAGGAATGAGGTATAGGAATGAAATAGGCAGAAAATGGTCGCTTATTCATTATATGCCTAGTGTCTGGTTTTGTGAAAAGTGAGTATATAGTACTTTGAAATATACTGCATATTACAGGTGAGTGAAAATAACACCTTTATTTAGCTACTAAGAATTTCAACAAATAAAGAAAACGTTTCCAGGTACATTTTAAAGAACACATGAAATAAAGATATAAACAAAGAAAGCAATTTAATTTTTTTAATCACTCTGATATTTAATAACCTGTAATAGACTAAAGATTCCCCTTGGCCCTTGGTGAAAGTATATTTTCTTTCAGCACATCAATCCTTTTGGATTCCTATTCAAAAGGAAAGACTGACTAGATGCATTTATGGCCATTTCCTCCAGTAATAGTAGCAATTATAAATAACGACACTTAATAACATCTAGCATTTACATATTGTTTACTCTGTAGTATTCCAAGATTATTCCAAGACTGTACATACCTTACTTATATTAATTCTCACATAAATACAGTTAGGTAGGTGCCATTATTGGTTTTTGTCTCATAGAAGAGATTCAATTATTTTCTCTTATTGGTTGCACTCTTATTGCTCAGAGTAATATCTAGTAGAGTCCTCCAAATTCTCTATCACTAATTTGTTGGGAAGAAGGGAATGTGAAGAGCATAGAATGAGTTGCAGTCCCTAAATAGGAAAGAGGATTCAACAAATGTCTGGGAGCCAAAAAAAAAAAAAAAAGCAAACAAACAAGTCAACATACAAGAAGCAGCCCCCTATCCACCCAAAAAAAGTAGAAGAAAGCCATTGTCTAGAAAATACTCAAAGAGAAGCTAAAATGTATGGAGGTTGGAAATCTTTCTGCAAGAATGCTAGGGTGAGAGAGAGGTTGAGCTGAAAAGCCAAAAAAAAAATGCAGATGTATGTATGGAAATGTTGAGCTCTCACTCACATATTTCCCTTTGCCCTACACACAAGACCACAGAGCTAAGCATTTACCCTCAGGCGAAGACTGGAGAGAACTTAAAAGTTAATGGAGAGTTGGTGTCTCAGAACCAAGCCCGGCTCATTCTGGCATCTGGAATTCTCCAGAATAACAGTTAATTCCATGGCCTACTCACCCTAAAGCAAATCTTGTGAGACCAGAAGCCCTAGTTGTGTACACTGTTAGGCTTTATTTTGTTTTGTCTTTTGTAAATTTGGATGGGTAACCATTGACCACAAGACAAGTCAAGAGAACTCTAACTTGAAATGAACAGACCAAATAAAAGATAATCTTCGAGAAAAAGAATGTGTAGAACTGAAGACAGCTCTAAGACAACCACCAAAACAGATAAACAAAAAGTTCAAATAACTATGCTTATATCTGAGAAAACATAAAACAATATCATAAAGAAAAAAGCAGAAAAATGAAAAGCTATTGTAAATTAAAATGTGAATCTAAGGGGAAAAAAGGTCAGATAGAAGAATCAGAACATAAAGCAATGGAAACCACCAGTCTCTGATATGTATTAAAAGGGAGAAAAAGACAAAGTGGAAAAGTAACCCAGACACAATAACACACACACACACAAAAAAAAAAAACTGGAAAGAACTAATAAAAGGTAATATAACTGCACCTATAAAGAACATTGATATAAATTTAAGGGCCTTATATGCTATTTGGCACAACGATTTTTTAAAATTTATCTTGTTTACTTACAAAGAGAGAGAACTTTTATCTGCAACTGACCACAATGGCCATGGTTGAGTCCAGGTTAAGCCAGAAAAATCATTCTCTCTCACATGGGTGGGAGCGCCAAAGTACCTGGGCCACCTCCCACTGCCTTCCCAGGCTCATTCACAAGAAAGTGGGATCAGAAGCAGAACAAGCGGGACTCAAACCAGTACACTAATAATGAATGTGAGTAAATGCTAGCATAACATTGTGCCACAATACCAACCCCTACAATGGACATTTTAAAAACCTATGTGAAGAAACACAGCTTTTGGAACCCAAAATGATATGAATAAACAGAAGGGCATATGAATAATTAGTTAGGGCTGAATGTACAGTGCAGCAGTTAGAGCTGCTTGGGGAGATTGCATTTCATATCAGAATGTCTGGGATTGGATCTCTGATCTGTTCTCAAGTCCAGCTCCCTGATGAGGTGCTGTCTTGAGAAGCATTAGGTGATGGCTCAAACACTTGGGTAAACTAACAACCCATGTAGGAGAGCTAGATACCCAGATTAAGTTGCTGGCTCTCAGCCTAGGCTTTCCCCAGCTGAAATCATTGCAGGAACATAAAATGCCAATTCGTGGATCATTTTTCTTCCTATTGGCTCAGCTCTAGCTGTTGTAGCCATTTGAGGAGTAAACTGGAGAATGCAAACTCTCTCCCTTGACTCTCCTTCTCTCCCCCTCTCTATAACTCTGAATTTCAAGTAAAATAAATATTTTCAAAATATCAATAAGTAAATGAAATTAAAATTTTTCCATAGTTTAATCAAAATATACATGTTCCATGAACTTTTTGAAGGTTCCTCATATGCTTGGGTTTCAAAAGTTTTATCCCCCCAAAATCTGGAAATCAGGATTATGGCTATTTCACAACATATTTCACTAAAAGAAAAAAGTAAATATTTGAGGAAGTAAAAATATGTGCCCATATTTGACAAAACATATTACATATATCTATGGGCATTTTACATTAATATGTCTATTGCTTTTGAAAGAAAGAGCAATTGAAAACCAAGCTACTAGCATTTATCTGATAAAAATGTTTCAATATATGTCAAATGAAGTCCTACATACAAAGCATGTTATAACTTTTTTGTTGTTATCTGTTATTATTTCAGGGCACAGCACTGCTGGTTTAGTAAAACAAAAACTTCCCTATGAAATTGTGGAGTACAGGACAAAGCTATCACGGTGAATTAGTTACATAGCCCGTAGAGTATTAATCTTGGCATTAACAACTTCAACCTTGTTTTTAAGTCCTTCATTATACTTTGGCTACTCAAAGAGATTCCCTCTGGACATTGGAAATACACTTTTTTCCGCTCTGGAGGGTGGGACAGTTGGTCAAGCATGGATTTTCTCCAAATAGTGTGTGGACATCCTTCTTCCCCAAATTGCAGATCTTGCACATCCAAGGAGAAACCAAATTGAAGGACACTTATCAGTGGTGCTAAGATACTTGTAGTCAATGAGCTTCAGAATAATGTTTGAATTTACAAATTGAGGGAGAAAAATTTGACTAGTTACTAATGAAATTTGACTGGGATTGGTTCAACCAAGAAGAACATGGCATCCAGTTTGACATTTTCTTGTTTACACCTATGTACTGAGATCAGATCACAAATACATCAGGTTGGTGGAGTGGTTCAAAGAAGGGTAATGAATTTTAACATTGGAAAACAGTACCTAGAATTTACAGAACACCTGATATTCAAGTGTTTCTCAGACTTCATCTCATTAATTTTCAAGCTCATCCTGTGAAGCAGATGTTGTTTTTGGTATACTAATAGGAAAAACACATCTCCAAAAGGTCAAAAGACAGGGTAAAACAAGTTAGAGATAGAGCTAAGGATTAAAAACCATGCCTACTAACTTCCACTGGATTCATTTTATGTCTTTTTTGAAATGTCAGAGGTGATAACCTAGGTCCAAGAGTTGCTCTTTAAGCTACATTAAGTTAAGGATAAGATAGTCATTGGGGTGTATCTCAAACTTGAGCATTTGTTTACTTGCTTGAAGACTTCTTAGTGCCTACTGCAGCATAAAATTCAGAACTTTATTCCATGTGCATTATGACTTTCATACCTAAGAAAATCTTGAAGTCTTCACTATTAACTGTCTTTTGGGTATGCTCCCAAGGTGTGTTAACCTCTCTACAAAACAAACATGTCAATGCTTACATATGAATGAAGAAAGTATTAAATGGACAGCCCTCATCTCTGGTTCTTTATCTCTGGATTTTATACTTAGACATAATTCCATAAATATTATCTAAATTAATTGGTGTCCCTACTTACCATTTGTCTCCTATAGATAGTTTCTCACAAAAATAAATCAATGATCATCACTCAATACAATTTTAATCAAGTTGTTCTCAAACCAGCAAACCATAATCACTTATTGGTGTGTTTGTTAACACTCTTAATAACCAGTCGGTAAAGCTTCTGAGAAACCTGATTTTAAAGGTGGTAGTGGAGGCTTAGATGCTATTTTTCACTGTTCAAAATTTTCTATTTATTATAGCAAATTGGAAACCTGCTGAGATTGTGTCAAAAGTGTGGAAAATTAATAAAGTAATTGATTTATCCCTAACTCCAAAGATTAAAAAAAAAATCATACTCCCTCTTCAAATGTTTTTCTATTGGTCGATACATGAGATTGTAGTATGACCTTTTTATAGAGTGTGTATTAAGAATAATCATTGGGATTATTCTTAAGATCATTTGTACTTGGTTAAAAAAAAGTGCCTTCACAGTCCTGATTTTGTTGCAGAAATTAGTTGAAAATAATAACTATGTTCCCTTTCCTCCTCATTAGCTTAACATAGGGAAAGTTAAACAGCTGATTCTGGAAGATAAAATATTTTCAAGTATCATGCCAAGATTACCAGGTTTTATCAAGGAAATGATAAGAATTTATTTTTATCAGTAAAGTAAATTGTAGCAATGAGATATGCAGTCTTAACTATGAGAAGTTGAATTTTCTCTCTGCAAGGATTTTTTTATACTTCTCAAAGTGCTTATTTTCCTTGGACAATACTATGTTTCTGTTTTAAAATATATTCCCAAACTTAGTCTTTGTATTTCACAAAAGGGTTCTTTCCATTTTAATAAAAATCAGGGTCATTGATGGATACTGACATTCCTCTAGTATTTGAGTCAACTTCAAAGTCAGAAGGAGAATCTCTCTATTTAAATTTGAATCTCTGTAATTCATTCTAATCTCTCAAATTCTTAGTAATACGCAGGTCAACTCATTATGTATTAAAAAATAAAGTTACTAGGATTTGAAAGGCTTAAAATTAAAAACGGAAAGCCATTTTTGTTATTTTCAAGTCAACAGCCATTTGTTTAGCCAACATATTAGAACAAAATTTATTGATGTTCGTATACAAATATAAAAAGACAAAGTTGCAACCCTAAATGCATTCACAAATTGTTGCGAAAAACACATACGGCAATATTTAACTTATAACAATTGTGGTAAATGCGGAGGTATGCAGATTATTAGAAGTAGTCTTCTCTTTCAGGTGACAATTCGTTACACAACTCAAACTATTATTCCAATAATTACCAATAATTGCAACAACACCCAATGTCTTGAGATTTCATTTAAGTACAATTTGCATTATCTGCCCTGATTACCCTCTTCTATTACCTTTGCCAGTTAGCTATTGCTACATTTGATTTGATAGTTGAAGTTTCTCTTCCTTTTATCCTACCTTATTGACCAATTTTAAGGCTCAAACTCTCATTTGAATATATTAAATAGAATTTAGTTTTTAGTTTCTCACCCTTGTGAGGAAGGAACTATCATTAATGTATTTCAAGGATGAGTCATGAGACTGGATGAGAAGAATTTGCCTAATCTCACAGAGTTGTCTTTTACGTTCTTTATCTCACTTCAAGCAGCTATCAATGTTATTTCTATCATCATCAATTGATTTTGTGTCTACTTACATTTTTTTTCTTCCTGAACTATATTACGGTATCATTCTATGTGTGCTATAATGTCTGGGATTTTCCTCTCTGATATACCAATTTTTATAATCTGTGCATTTCTTTTGTCTGACCTGCAAATTGTCCTCCTAGACCAATGTATTAAACTTTGTATTGAAAAATATTGGTGGGACCCTGCAAGGTGGCCTAGCAGCTGAAGTGCTCACCTTGAACACACAGGGATCCCATATATACACTGGTTCTAATCCCAGTGGCCCTGCTTTGCGGCCAGCTCCCTGCTTGTGGTCTGGGAAAGCAGTTGAGGACAGCCCAAAGCCTTGGGATCCTATACCCATGTGGGAGACCCAGAAGAAGCTCCTGGCTTCTTCCTGGCTTCAGATTGGCGCAGCTTTGGCCGTTGCACTCACTTGGGGAGTGAATCAGTGGACCAAGATCTTCCTCTCTGTCTCTCCTCCTCTCTCTATCTATCTGACTTCCCAATAAAAAAATAAATAAATAAAAATAAAAAATAGAATAAAATATTGGTTATTCTCTTCTTGAAACATCTTAGTTTATCCTAGGCATCAAAATTGAAATAATTACAGTTTTCTGGTGTTATTCACATATATTTATATGTGTATTTATGTAGATGCACACACAAAAAAAGATGTATTAACATAGAAATTAGTTCATGTGCCACCTAAAATTGCTACACATATCACTAATATCCATGACATACTTCAGATACTACTCTCTGCTGGTTATCCAGTTAATTCATCATTATTTCATGCAAATCTTGTTGTGGATATAGCTGACTAAAATTGAGCAATATGCTACCTCATTTTATCCTCAGCAGAAAATATCAGTTTACTTAAAAACAGAGACTAACTAAAGGAATACCAATGGCTCAGATATAAGAGATAGCGATAAATGACTATTGGAAGAATAACAATAAAAAAAGTCATATTAGAAAGAAAAATTGTGCTTAGGTGAGAACAGACATTGACTAACAGTTAAGAGGAGGAAGCTTAGACGAAAACAAAATGGGCAGCATTGAAGGAGTTGGAGTTTTGAACCATTGATTATAACATGTAAATAAGTGAGGTGACTACATCCTTGTGATCGATTGTAAAACAGCATGAGTATGTTTCACTCGTATGTCATCATGAGTCACTGTCAGTAAATGTGTGTGAAGTCAGGAGTATTGGTGTTTCAGTCACCATTGCCACTTCACTTAAGAGACTCCCAGAACCTCAGGTGCTGGCAGTATAGAGAATGAGTAAGTGGTCATCTGGCTGCCTGGTGGCTCCACTGGCCAACAACGCAATTCGTGTGCATGAGCAGGTTTGACTCACAATCATCTTGCTCTGCAATAGGCAGTGATTGCATATGTTAATGAGCAATGCTGGCTTAAACTCTGGTGGATACCATTCAGCTTAAGCATGAGTTGCTGCTATTGTTGTTTTCAGTTTGTATCATTAGCTGAAAACATTTAAGAGAAAATCATAAGATTAAGGATGAAACCAGAAGCCTTGTAGTGAAAGCCAATAAGGTAGTATCCCTATTTTGTGCTAATTGGTTTTAACTAGCTATCAAAGAGGCCAGATGGCCTTCTCTGGGAAAGAACACATTATATGTTAGGGAAATACATGCTTGTCTTCTTCATGAATATGCGTACTTTCGGTCTTGCCAACATCATCATTTTTCATTTTACCTTTTCAATTGCAATTCAGATTGCATTTGCATGTTGTAAAGAATGCAACATAGGAATTAAAATATAAATCTGTATATTAGGGTATTCATTTTGAAAACCTAACTTTCAGTGTAGTGCCATAAATTGGGAAAATGCCATTCTTTCGGACATAATCAGGACGATTTTGAAACAAGCTCCAGAAATTGACAATAACATACCAAGTTGTTTTTAGAAAACTAGAGCCATTTTCACCTATGACTTTGCAGTAAAAACTGATGAGTTACGTATCAAAATTGGAACTAGTCAATAGGATAGAATTTGGGGATCTGAGAAGGTTTCAGACTTGAAAGTAGAAGCTGTAGTAGTTTATAGCATGAGAGTTACACTCAACTGTCAGATTGGACCTAGGTCTCAATTTTTAGTTCTGTTCTTATTCTCAAAAAAAAAAAAAGGGGAGACTGTTCTTTCTTTCCATCTTCTGGGGTCTTCTCTATTTTTTCCCACTTGCTTTGTGTTAAAAACGAATTGTGCAGAATGCCATCACTCATTCTGCATGTTCTTTTTATTTTTCAAGTATTTTTTCCATTACATGTTCTGTGTTCTCCTCAAAACAGGTTAGATGAGACTCACTACTATTTACACGCCTTCATCATAAATACAAAATCAAGAGACCATGCATGCCTACTGAGCATAAATCTAATAAAATACTCAATATCAATGCAACAAGTAGGACTACAGATAGGATTAGAAAGAAACCATAGTCTCCTAAAGCTAGTACTTAACGAATGAATTGTGACTGGAAGAAATCAATGCATGAAAAGACAACTGCTATACTCTAAAATCTAGTCTTCTTTCAAAAACATTTCAAATATAACAGGACTTAATAAAATTCATTTCTAAAATCTTCTAAGTGTTACCTTATAAAGTATGTATAAGCTTATTCTGAAGTGGCTTTCATTGTTCCAAAGAATCTTTAGAATGTCTCTTTTATATATATTTTTTCAGAGTCTGTGATCTGTTCTGTGGAATTTCCTCAGGAGCCCAAAATTTCTGCTGTGAAAGTGAAATTGATTTCCAGGAACAGCTAAGACTCATTTAGAGCCAAGGTTGGTGGGAAAGCCAAACAAGATGAATAATGTCATTTGGGGGTTCAATAGAGATGTGACTACAAATCACCGAGGCTGGTTTTCTTGAGTGCTTTGGAAACTGACTTTGAAAGAAGTTTTTTTGTAAAAGTACCTAGTTCACTTGTTGGTTTGTTTTTTTTTCTAGTGGTGATGTCACTGGAATAGGTGGGTGGACAACCTGGCTATCATTCCCCGATTCGGACACTAGGATGGACTTCTTTTTTTTTTTTAAAGATTTATTTTTATTATTTTTTCATTGGAAAGGCGGATATACAGAGAGGAGAGACAGAGAGGAAGATCTTCCGTCCGATGATTCACTCCCCAAGTGAGCGCAACAGGCTGATACTATGCCGATCCGAAGCCAGGAGCCTCTTCCGGGTCTCCCATGCGGGTGCAGGTTCCCAAAGCTTTGGGCCGTCCTCGACTGCTTTCCCGGGCCACAGGCAGGGAGCTGGAAGGGAAGCGGGGCTGCCGGGACTAGAACCGGCGCCCATATGGGATCCTGGGGCGTGCAAGGTGAGGACCTTAACCACTTGCGCCACCGCGCCGGGCCCTAGGATGGACTTCTATAGAGGTTGGAGACTTTCCCCATAAAGGCAATGCTGCAGGTGATGGATGATCTCCAGATCAGATAGTAGCAATCTATTCAACCCTGTAGAGTAGTTAAAGATTCTAATAACACTCTTTCAGCTCTGCCTAGTTAGAATTTAGAGCTTTATTTCTTCTTCAGGAATACCACTCAAGTTCTCCCACCATTATAGCAGCAGAATCTAGGATTTCTTTATTTCTATGATGGAGATAGAAAGTTCAGATATTCTGTGTATGGCTCCAATACAATGCCTGTCCCTCAGTTATTTTCTTGAGAAGTTTGTACGGTAATACAGGAGAGAGGATCAAAGCCTGTGGGGAGCAATAAGATGGGCAGAAGTTTGATCACCTCCATGTAAAGACTAGTGGAAGTCTGCATGTTAAAGATTCAGGAGAGAGGAGAGAAAACATGAGAGTGCAAACACATGATGGAGCAAAGACCAGGAGTAGTTGAAAGGGGAAAGAACCTAGTAAATGTGTGAAACAACTACAAAATGTTTGTGAGAAAATGGCACAAAAAGTAAATATATTTTGGTGCAAAACTTTGGAATCCAAGGGCCACTGCCATGGCATAGAGGACTAAACCTCTGCCTATAGTGTCAGCATCCCTAATGTGTGCTGAGTTCCAGCTGCTCTGCTTCCCATCCTAGCCCCCTGCTTATGGCTTGGGAAGGCAGTGGACGATGGCCCAAGTGCTTGGAAACATGCTCCCACATTAGAGACCTGGAAGAAGCTCCTGGCTCCTGGCTTCATATTGGCCAGGCCCTAGCTGTTGTAGCCATTTGGGAAGTGATTCAGTGGAAGTAAATAGAAGATTCTGTCTGTCTCCCTTCCTCTCTCTCTCTCTGTTTCACTTTCTCCCTCTTTCTACTTTCTCACTCAGCTTTCTCTCCTTCTGCTCCTGTTTTTCTGTGTAACTCTACATTTCAAATGCATAATAAGTCTTTAAAAGAAAAGAGCCTTATCTGGATCTCTCACAGGGGTGCAGGTCCTGAGTACTTGTGTCATCCTCTGCTGTTTTCCCAAGTGCATTAGCAGGAAGCTTCATTGGAAGTGGAGCACTTGGGACTGGAACAAGCACCCATAAGAGATGATGATAGTGCAGGCCATGAGTTTACTTGCTGCACTATAATGATGCCCCCTCAAGCAACAATTCTGGGTTAGATATGAAACTATTATACAGTCACTGCCACATGGAAAGGAAGCAGTGGAGAGGAAGAGGTTAGAGACATCTGAGTCCAAATGGCAGATATGGACTCAGAAATAAGGGCACCTGTTTCTGTGGCTTGAAGGAAGATGCTTCCTAAAGACCAGGTCATGTGATTACGGAAACTGACAAATCCCAAGATTGGCAGAATAAGGCAGGAAGCTGGAGACCCAGGAGAGCCAATGGCATAGATAAAACCCCAAGGTCAGCACAGTGGCTATCCAAGAAGAACTGATGTTTCAACTTGAGCCCCAAAACAGGAAAACCTAGTGTCTCAATTTGAAAGCAGATATGAGTAATTCTCTCTTACCTGCAGCAAGTTTAGCCATTTAATTTTATTTAGGTCTTCAACTGATTGGATAAAGGCCATTAACATTTAGGAAACATAATCTGCTTTAATCAGTCGACCAATCAATATATTATAGTTTTCCAAATTGCTCTAACAGAAACACCCAGAATAACACTTTGCAGAATATCTGAGTGCCCCATGACACAGTCAGGATGAAACATAAAATTAACTGTCACAAGAAGTTAACTAAAGAAAAATTAAAATTGAGAAACTTGACATTCCTCTGAAATCTCAAATTCAAGACCACATCTGGTTAAGCAAGTTACAAATTGCATGGAGCAGGTAAATGTGACAAAAACAGTGCATTGCAGAGAGAAATAATTCTAAAATACTAATGTCTAATTTGACTTTTCCTTGTCAGTTCCAAACAAATCTTAATTTCACAACACTTCCTCCACTACCTTACCTCAATATTTAGGGTGGACTCCTAACATTGGCAATTTCTATTATTACTGCTTTCCCCTCTTTTGTTCTTGCAAATTCTAGAGGGAGCTGAAAATATTTTTCTTCATAGATTATTGTACTCAAATTCATCGAACAGGTCTTAAGAAGCCAACCAGGGATATGTGGATGATTATGAACACTGGCCTTTGTGTTAGTTACAAATTAACTGGAAAACCATGTCACCCAGGTGCTACACACAGTTTATTCTTCTAATTACTGCTCAGACTTTCTAGGAACCCCTGAACAGATGGATGGTTTTTTTTTTCTGTTTTACAACCTGATTCAGATTCTAGCTTGCCTCTGAGTATCATCTTTCCAATCAGGAGAAACCTTCTTCAAATGCCTACTGCTTGGAGTCCTTATATATTTTAGGGCAAAATTTGGCACTGATGCTTTTTCAATATTGATTTGGCTTCAGCTGTTAGCCAAGTGTATGTTTTGCTGAGGTCATTCCTAATATATTGCCTGACTATACATAACATTCTCCAGTGTGCTCTTATTGGGAAATGTGTATGCATTTAAAAACTACATTTCAAAAACTATGGTTTATCATATATAAAATTGCTCATAACGTGGAAGCATAAGACAAATAAAAACTGCCCTTGCATGCAAGCTATCATGTTGTAGACCACTACTCATGGACAAACTGACAAGAGAAGCAATTCATAATATTTCGTATAAATGCCAGACTGAAAGAATATGATAAGTGTTTGAGAGTTGCAGGGTATTGCCATAACCAGGACAAGACAACCAAGAATATTCTGTTCAGATTTTCCTCAACTCCAATTTTTGGTTTCATGCTGTTGTTCACAAAAGTATTGGCCTTAATGGAAGTAATATAAATTGCAAAAACCTGCCATAGTCTTTCATAGCTTATCTTCTGACTGAAGCAGTTTGACTTTGTCCTTGGCTGGATCCCAATGTGGAATGTTCCATGGTTGCTTGATCACTCACTTTTAAGTTTCTTGCACAGGTATAAGTCAACTGAGCATCTGTTTGAACTGAATCATATACATTTTGGGCTTGATTTCCCATTAATAGATAACATTTTGAATAATATCTGTTGCAAAGATACCTGATTTGTTTTCAGAAAGTATCCAATACAGCAGTGCAGCCAGGATCACTGAAATTTGATCTAGATTATGTAGTTCATCAAAGTTTATGGAATAATCTGTATCCCATTATTATCACTTAGATTTGGTTGTAAAGATTTCTAAGTACTTCGATGTACTATGTTTTCTCTGCTTTCCACAAAACGTGTTCTTTGCAAACATCAAAGGCAGCAGTGATGAATGACATGTACATAATGCATAAAATCCCACTCCCACATCTATTTGAAGGCAGCCTGCTTCTCTTTCATGAACCCACACTACATCATTCTGGACAATTCAGGCTGAATACAACCACATAACAATCCAAGGTAATTAATGTAAAAGCAGGCGCCTTTTGCCTAAATTACCTAGGTAATGATAGGTGTGTAAAGAGGAAGCTAGGGATATTTCTTTTGGGAGAGAGACAATTACATCATCTGGTTTGATTGACTTTATTAGTGTCATTAGATAGATCATTGCTTCATTTTCAATGATTAAACATCCTTCTCTTTTATCTGTAAAAAGCCAATCTTCAGATTTCAACTTCCTGGAAAGATAGCAGAATTCTAGAACTCAGAGGAAATGTTTAGATGAGGACAGGAACTGATATAGTAATTGTTGTTTCTGGTAAACATGGTGTACAGCGGAATGCTTCGTAAGGATATATACACAAATCAACATGCTTTTAATGTAAAATAATGTGAAAACCAAAACATATGCAATCAAGAGACAAATGTTGCCAAATATATGCATTTTAAAGGCCAAAGACTAAACCAGGGGCAATGTCCAAAACCAGAAAAAAAATAGTAAATGTGTTAATTCATTATTATTATTTTTTTTAATTTTCAAGACCCTAGGGCAGTTGTCAAAGTAAAACTGTGAATAAAAGTGTGAGCCTGGTGTTTTAGCACAAAATGAAAAATTTAGACAGAACAAATACACTTTTCTAACAACTCTCTGGACAGCTCTGATGTCTCTGTTGCACTCTAAAAAGCTCACTGTGTACAAAAACAAGCAGGCAACCTGCTGATTCGTGTCTCCCTCTTTCTACCTGCTGATTTTACGCTAGTATGCTGAATTCAGATCTTCCACTAATTTAGTAGAACAAGCCCTTTTTTGATGGAAGCTTTTACTAAGATTCCCATTCCTAACCTAGCTTGTGTGCATGCTCCATTAGCAAGCAAAAGCACATATTTTGAAGCCAGAGGAGAAACTGTGCACACAGTTTCTACATTATGATTTGTTTTATTTTATTTCAGTGATTTGAGAGGATATTTAAAGCATATATTTGTGTGCATGCACATGCATGTGTGTATGAGATTGGGTGATTACTAGCAAATATTTTTAAGTATGTCTTAAGAACATAAGAAGAGCAATTAGATTGAAATTGTAATCTATCTGATGCTAGGATGAGTTATCGTTAAAGAGCCTACATACTATGTCAGTTGAATTTTCTTCCTCATGAGAACACAATGCAAACAGTATAGGAATGGATGTTTTGTTAGAGACTATAACGTGCACATAGGGAAGAAAGGCAGCTTTGTGTACAGAACCATCATTGGAGAAAATTCATAAACCTGTACATAAAAAAAGAATACTACAGTAGGTAGTATCCTATACTACCTACAGGTTTCCTATTAGCAGCTTTTTGCCTGTAGAAGCCTTTACTTCAAGGATTAGACAGTATTATTACTTAAGTCAGGTGTTTGGCTAGGTTTAAGCTGCATTTGGGAGAGATACATCCCATTTTGGAGCGCCTGTGTTCAAGTTCTGGCTTCATTTCCAATTCCAGCATCTTTTCAAAGCATACCTTGGGAGGAAACTGCTGATGGCTCACATGGTTGGATCTTTGCCACTCACGTGGGATATCTCAGTTTGGGTCTTGGTTCTCACCTTGTGTGTGGCCCAGCCTTGGCCATTTCAGGTACTTTGAGCAGTTGACCAGCAAATGTGGGAGGAGTTCTAAATTCTTATTCTAGATCCTTGCCTTATGTCTAAACATTTCTAAGCAGAGGTACATACATGGTGTACGAAATGACAAAACATTTAAAAGGTGAGGGGACACACACACACACACACGCAGGTGTAGTTCAGGAATAGAGTGGGGTCAAGAAGGAAATGGGATGAAGAGGGAAGTAGAGAGAAAGTGCTTCACACCAAATGTAATCATCAGAAGCAGGGAGAAAGCCCTCCCACTTGATGGCTTCTTGAAGTTGAAGCGGAGTGTATACAAGGCACTTCCCCGGGTCCCAGGTGAAGGAAGATACATCTTGAAAGGGATTATTTAGCTGAAAGGCAAAGAGGTTTACAAAGGGCAGGGAATCTGTGGCTTCCAGCTTGTGATGCTAATATAGCTTACCTGTCTTATCCCATAGGAGGATCTCTGTCACTCTCTCCCTTTCCTCTTCTCTCTCTCAAATAAATAAGTAATTTTAAAAGAAGTAGAATGAGTAATTATATTTTGGACAAAAAGAGGACTAACTAAAATAACTGTTCTGTTCCATATCTTACCCCTGTGTTGTATGTTTCCGACTAAAAGACAGCTGCCAGTGGTATTGCTACAGAACATGGCTGATAAGTGCAAATGTGAGGGTGAAAATTGACATGTAACCAAACATTCTGAGAAAACAGTTCAGTTCATATTTGCAGATTTCCAATTAGTTTTCAATTTGACTAAAGGAATCAAGATAGGATTGGATAAGTTGATATTGCCTTTTGTATTAGAATGGACTAGACAGATGTTCTGAAGACAGCTGTTGAGAGCTGAATTTATGAGTCAATCACTGGCTTTTCCAGAAGAAAAAAACATTTTTAGGTGAGATTTGAAAAGGAAAAGGCTGGTTAGATAGATGGGTAAATGTTTAATAAAGGATCATGATAAGAATATAGCAAGTAACAGCACCATCTCAAAGTACCAAAGGAAAACGGCGATGTGAGCTTGTCTAGAGCATCATTTCTTGTGCCTGTGGCAGCACCAGTTGCCCCTTGGATACTAGCCCGAAGAGGTTCCATTGAGCAAAATGGATCTTCAGCTCAGAATCTTGCTCTGTACATGTCACATCTGGGGCCAGTACTTATGGGAGGAAAAGAAATGAGAGATGGGGTCAAGGTGATGTGACAGTGGATTTTTCAGATACGGATAATAAGGTTCCATTTTTGATAGAAAGCAATTTGGGATTCAGTGAAGAGGTCTGAAGAGGGAATGCATAAGGTGGCCATGGTAACAAGAGTGGAGAATTTTAACAGAAATGTTTTGAGCCATTTCAGAGAGATAACCTAGGTTGAATATAAGGGAGGAAAAAAACACAGAAAATAAATGGATAAAACACAGATAATGTTTTATCTGTTCAAAGAAGGAATGAAGGTTAGGGAAACTGCAAAGAAACATATTTATATTTTGCAGGGGCTTAAATATTAGTTCTGCTTTATTGATCATAATACAAGATGAGATTTGTTACGACTCCTTATTCTTTCTCCCTGTTCCCAAAGCGAATTTAAATCAGGCATTTTGCACATGGACCTCCCCTCTGCCATAAGTCCATAAATATTATTCAAAGAGCCTGTGAATCTGTAAATGAAAATTGTACAGCTTTGTTTTTGGTCAACATCTGAGATGTAGTGTTTACTTTAAAAATGTAAGCAAAAATACAGTAGTATTAACCAAACATATGATTGGTCTCCAACAGTAATTACAGGTAATTGACTATTACAGTTTTTAGAAATTTGATATATTTATTTTATTTTTTATTGTAAAGTTAGATATATGGAGAAGAGGAGAGAAAGAGAAGAAGATCTTCCAACTGCGGATTCACTCCCCAAGCGACTGAAATGGCTGGAGCTGAGCTAGGGTTTGAGCGTCGTGTCTTGCAGGTCGGGACAGGATCAGAACAAATATCAAACACTAATCTCAGAAAATATTTTGATGAAATATCTGTGTAGCCACTCACGCTCCCAGAGCATTGTTGTAAACAGTAGTCTGATCAGTAGACAATTAATGGAGTCTAACTGCTGCATGTGGGCAGGAAAAAAGGAAATAAAGATCTCGATCATAAGACCAATTCTATGTGACTGTTGACATAACCGAAACTGGGTTTCTCTGAGGAGTAATATCAGAGACCTAATGCTGTGGATTTAGAGATTAAAAGTCATTACAAGTATTCCAGTGAGCACCCAAGCAAGCAAAATAAAATCAATAAAAAAGCCCCGGAGCAGCAGACAAGGGTATCTAACATGTTAAGTTTCTACCAACAATGAGAAATAGGAGCGTTCAAAGAAATACGGAAATATAACCCATGTATCAAAAGAAAAAAAAAAACAGGCAATCTGCCTGTGAGAGTGATCAAATGTTGATTTGACAAGGAAAGATTTCAAAATAGCCATGATTTTGACACAAATTAAGCTGCTGCATATGACACTGGCATCCCATATGAGCACCAGCTTGAATTCCAGCTGTTTCACTTCCAATTGAGCTTCTGCTAATATGCCTTGGGAAGCAGAAGAAGATGGACCAAGTGCTCAAGCCCCTATCACCCACATGGGAGATGCAAATGGAGTTCTAAGCTCCTGGCTTTGACCTGGCACAGTCCCATATGCTGTGACTATTTGGGGAGTGAACCAACAAATGTAACATTTCTTTCTCTCTAGCATTTCCTTTCAAATAAATAAATCTTGGAAACACACTGTGCTGTATTGTTTAAAGCTACGCCTACAGCACTGGTATCTCATATGGACACCAGCTGGAGTCCCAGCTAATCCACTTTTGACTCAACTCTCTGCTGAGGCACCTGGAAAAGCAGTAGAGGACGGCTCTGGTACTTGGGCCTCTGGGAGACTTGGGTACAGGGGAGCCTTGGAAGAAAGTCTGGCATCTGGCTTTAGATTCCAGTTCTGGCCACTGTAGCCACTTTTGGAAGTAAACCATCAGGTGGAAAATCAGTCTCTTTCTGCCCCCCCCCTCTGTAATTCTGCATTTCAAATAAATAATAGCTCCTTAAAAACAATAACTTGGAGGCCAGTAGAAATGTTTATAGAAGTAAAAGAAACTTTTTTGTTTTATTTAGTTAGTTTTTTCATGATACAGTTCTGTAAGTTCAGGGAATTCCCCTCTACCTTCTCAATTCCCATTCCCCCATACTCACTGATTTCCCCCTATATTATTACAATAGTATGATCCTTCAACAACAGTCACAAGTCCATCATTCTGCTCTTTAAGTCTTTTCTGACATTGTAGTTATAGACAATGGTGGAATGCCCAGCATTTTATTGTCAAGATACATTTTAAAAAAGCATGGAAATTGGCAAATCAAGTAATATATATATATATATATATATATGTGTATATATATATATATATATATATATAAAGGAAGATGTGCTGAAAATGTCATATCAAATAAAGACTATTAGTAAGGGAAAACTTTTTAAAAGAATCAAATGAAAATTCTTGAGGTGGCAGAGAGCCAGGCTGGGTTGACTGACTGTATTCACTGGTACATGCATGAGCCAGAGTAAGTGCAGGCTGGTTGGGCTTCACTGCAGCATCAGCTCGCAAGCGCTGGGACTGGATGCAAATTTTCTTGAGCTAAACTGAAGAACCACATGGAGAGTGCAAGATGCAGGACTGAGAATGGGCCCAGTAAGGAAATTATGAGCATCTCTCTCATGGGTTACACCTCCTGCTGCTGCTGAGCATGAGAAGCAGGACTGGGGACAGGCATGGCTAGACAGGCAGTGGCACCCGCCAACATGAGTGTGGACTGGATAGTGGGGTCAATTGGGTTGAGTTAGGTTTCAATGCCTATTGATGTATACAAGAGCTGAATGGGATTTGGGACATACTGGACCAGTCTTGTGCACATACTGGCATGCAAAGAACCAGAGCTGAGGGTGGGCCTGGAGGGGGTTATCAGGGGTTGCTCCAACTAAACTCAGCTCCCGCTGGTGTACATGAGGGTCAAGTGTGTGGTGGGTAGGTGGGCTGCAACGTTCATTGGTTTACATAAGAGATGGGGCTAGAGAGAGAAATGATCCAGCAATTGCAACTACTAGTATATGCATAGGCTAATATTGGGGGACGAACAGACCCAGACCCTGTACTGGTAAGCTCACACAAGAATCAGATGTGGATCGCTTCAATCAAGGTTTCTTTAGGGATCATCTCAACTGAACCACTGGACTCAAAACTCCAACTATGGGGAGAATCACAGGACCTCTAGCCTGACCATGGAGTGCATATGTCAGAGCTGGGCTTCCTCAGTGCCTTAGATGAAGCAGTGGACAGCATAGCCTGATGCACATGGAGGATGCAGACGTACATTGGAGCCTGCAGAGGAATATGATACTATAACAGAGGAAGGAGGGCAGAACAAATTGGTCAACTATCCCAGCCAACTGTTAGCAGCAAATAGCTGGACAAATGGAGAATCTAAGGTAGACTATATCAGCGAATGGGCCATGGAATGATATCCTCAACCTTGGATCAGAGAAGTAAACAGCATTTTATAACTATCGAACTATTGAAACCACTTAAACAGAACTCTTGGAACATGTTCCACATCAGGGACCCTAGGATGACACTGGGTGTCTGTTCCCTCTCCCCAGATACTGAGATGGTTGGGATGCTGGGTATGACTCCTCCGCTTATATCTCCCCATCTCCCAGATTCAGGAAGAAGGAAAAAAAGAAAATGTGAAAATCATGGTCTTAATCCACTTTCACCTAATCAATAGCATCAAAAGTAAAATTTAAAAACTAAGTAAATAAAATCAATCAGCAAACTAGGAATAGAAAGGAATTTCTTCAGTTGTTTTGCTACACTGTGTTGCTGTATATTGTTAAATAGAATCTGAAGCCCTCTAGAGTTTTATAGATAGCTTTTTATTTTGTTTGTCTCTCTCTCTCTGTGCATGCATGCACGTGTGTGTGTTACTCCACCATCTTGAGCATATGTAAATAAAAAAAATTGTCGCAACATGGTACAAGCCATCCATAAAATACCCACGGCTAGTATTATACTTAATGGTAAATACATATGATTTCCCAGTAAGAACAGGAGTTAAGCAAAGGTGTTCACTTCTATCACTACATATTCACCATTATTCTGAATATGTAGCCAGGAAAATTAGGCAAGAAACAAAAGTAAATGGCATTCTGATTAGAATGAAAGAGATAAAGCTATGTCTATCAACAAATGTCACAATCTAGTATACAGGAAATGGAATGGAATATAATGAGAAACTATTAGAACTTAAATTTCATTGAGTATTGACTGACATACAAAAATCAATTATGTTTCTAAATATTTGCAACAAAAAATTCAAAATGAACTTATGAAAGCAACCTCTCTTTACAATTTTTATTTTTATATTAAAGAAAGAGAAAAAAATCTGTTACCTACTAATTTACTCCACAAGCACTTGTAAGAGTGGAAGGAGCAGAGTGAAGCCAAAAGCCACAAAGCTGGATTCAGGGATCCTGTGTGGATGGCAGGGTCCTAGGAGAACCGTTATCTATTACCTTCCAGGTTGTACATTAGCAGGAAACTGGAATAGAAAGCATTGCTTGGACTACAACCCTGGCACTCCAATACAAGATATGGGTGTACCAGCAGATGGAAGATCTATACAATAAAATAGGAAAAACAAAGCTTTAGAATGAGAGAGAGATTTGTCTTTTCAACAAAGGGTGTTAGGAAACCAACTTACAAATAATGACTATGAATTTGGAGGCCTATCTTCCATTATACACAAAAAACAACTGAATGTGAACCACAGGACCAAATATAAAGGCAAAAAACTGTAAAAGTCTTACAACAAAACACAGGAGTATATCTCCAAGACACTGAATTAGAGAAATGAATTTTCTTGAGGAGTTAAAATATTCCTAAATTAACTGTGTGGTATGTTTGGATAACATCTGTGAATATACTTAAAACTCTTAAAGTGTGCACTAAAGGGGTGAATTGCTGCTAAATGAATTATAACTCAAAAACCTGGGTTTTTTTTAAGAAAAAAAAAGAGTTTTAAAGAATTTTTCCAGCAAGTTTCTCCAGATGCCCAAGGTTTCCAGGCCACTAAGGAAAAATGTCTAATTCAAAACTGCTTTAACAGGGAAAACACAGTAGCCTAAGACTGCTATCCAGCGGAGTAGCTGTTAGCCATGTGATGCTATTTACATTTGAATTTAAATTAGTACACTTAAATTAAGTACAATTTAATAATCAATTCCTCAACCACACTGGGAACATTTCAGATGCCCAATAGCCACATGTGGTTAGTGAGATGTACTACACAACTACTGTTGACGCACTCTCCATTCAGATTTAACAAGCACCAAATCAGGTTTAGGGACAAATGGAATCCTTAAAAAGTGACATCAGTACCAGTGACAGAACTATTGCTCCTGGAATTTTACACATATTATCTCTTTTTTTTTAACATGGTCTTATATAATCCTTGGATAACTCCATGGGAGGATATTTTCCCATGTAGAAATGAATTGCTTTGATTTGACTAACTTCAGCTAACTTCAGATTGGAATTAAACTTCACAGAATTTTGAGAGATGGGATAAGTAATGAGAGTTTATGACAAAGAAAATAGAAATAGAGTCGAGTCCTGAAAACCTAAGTTTGGAACTACCAGAATACCTGAAGATGGATATGAATTGGAAGATAGAGTGTTTAATAGAAGAAAGTGTTTTAATCACTTTCATTGTGTTTGGTTTACAATAGGTTTAACAACAACAGCAGGTACAACAACAACACAACTATGCAATCTGGCCACAATGTAATGAAAAGGCTGTCACTGGCTTCTCTGACTGCTCGCCCGATATTTTACAGTTCTATTCTGGCTTTCAGAAATAAATGCATTTCTCACCCTGAAGCAATCTTCTAGATATATTTCTAGTTTTCCTTTTTGTTTCTACCCTGAAATGTCCTCCTGGACATGCATTGCAATTTATAAGTATTGGAAATAGTCAAATATGAAACTACAGTTAGAACAAATTTGACAATGTAAAGAAATTGCACCATTACAAGCTTCCAACAAGAAATGTTTATAGTGCATTTATCACTGTCATTTGGGTTACAATGCCTCTTCTTAGCGACAGATACTTTCCTGTGAAAGAACAGCATGGCGAGTGTATCTCAGCAGTTCTTTAGTTAATAATGTGAATGCCAGCCCAGACAAGTCATGATGACCTTTAACAGTGATTTAATACATGACTCAGAAATGGACCACCAATGAGCCGCAGATTTTCTATTAGTGCCAACACAGTTTTTAATGTTGCTGTTTTGTTCTTTAAATAAAAAAAACAACAGAGTAGGAAGTGACATATTAACCAAGTTTTTTTTCTATTTGCAAGAAGCTGTAATGAATTTTGTGATTTAAATGAATATCATTCATTGATTGATTTATACTAAGTGCTTCTAATATTGCTTTATGTAACAACCTGATCATAAGGAATATATACAAAGGAGTGAGTGTCATCTGTAAAAGTCCAGCATGTTTTTCCTGAATCTAATGCTCATTTCAGCAAGTATCTCCTTAACCTCCCTTTCTTGCTATCTTAAAAGGGATTTTTTTTTGTAAAGTGCACTAATTTGATGCTAACTGTACAGCTCAGTGAGCTTTTCCATGTCTATATGCATGGAACTACTACATAAAGCAGGTGTCAGCAAACTTTTTGTGTAAAGAGCCAGAGAGCAAATATTTAAGTCTTTAAAGGCCATATGGTCTCTGTCACATCTATTTGAGCCTGTAGTTGTGCACCAAAGCAGCCATAGACATTAGGTAAACAAATAAGCACTGCTGTGTGCTAACTCATATTCATTTAGCGACACTGAAGTCACAATTTCATTTTCACATAATTTAAATCCATGGTATTTTTTTATTTAACCACTCAAAAATATATCCTTACTGCTCTAGCCATACAGAAGAAGCAGATATTGGCCCAGTTCAACCTCCAAGCTATCATTGACTAAACCCTGATCTAGGTGAAGATATAAAACATTTCTAGCACCAAAGAATTCTCCAAGTCTCTTCCCAGTTAACACTCCTCTTGCAAAGGTAACCATCTCTCTAATTTCTATCACCACTGATTAGATTTGACTACTCTTGAACTTCAGATAAATGGAATCATAGTCTTTATTCATTCATTTCTGGATTCTGTCACTCATTCTTATCTATAGGTTTCAACTATCATGTGTATATCAGTAACTAATTTTTCTTTTCTCCGTATTAATTTCCTACATAGTATATATTTGTCCTATTTGTGGGTATTTTGGGTTGTTTTAGTATGGGACAAAAATGAATAAAATTATTACAAATATATGTATATATAATGTAATTTCATATATATTAAAATGATTACAAATATATGTATATATAATGTAATTTCATATATATTTTTATATTAAAAATAGTTTTTGATTTACAAAGGCAAAGTCATTCCTTTTGAATCATTCAGACAAAAAGATCCCCAAAGAAATGTTGAGATCTGATTAATCATTAGTTCCAGAGCCACTTACTGTGAATGGACGTTTGAGTCTCTTTTTGTAAAATTCTGACATGGAAAATATTAAATGTCTGCTGTTAGGTGTCGGTGGGAATGTTTCAGGTAGACTAGATAAGCTGGAGATCCCTCTGTTGTAGTAGCTGTCATCACTTCCAACACTCCTGCCCTACCCCCATACACCTCAAAAACGTAGAAGACCTTAGCACTTCAATGAACACTGGCACACAGGCACACCACAAACAGGGTATGTCCAGCCCACATATCAGCCTTAGAACGGGGCACAAACCCAGAAAGCACAGTGCTGCTGCAGGGCTTTTGAAGAGACATGAATAGCTGACACTGAAGGTCTGAAAAACCGCTGATTATTTCATCACACTAGTCCCCCGTCAGCTCTAGCTGCAGCTTTGACTCCCGTACTCCTCTAATTGTGATAAGCCAACGGTTAAATTAGGTAAATAAAAATGTGAAAAAGGAGCTTACTTCCTAAAGTCAGATTTCAAAAATTTGCTTCTAAGCATTTTCCCTGTCAATAGGATATACTAACATTTAATCTGCAAGTTGTATGGAAACCTTCCAAAAGTGAAAATTAAAAGACATGGAAGTCTTCCAAGGCGGGGAGGGTAGGGAGGAGGAAATGGGAGTGATTTTCTGTATTTCTAGCTTCAGGATTTTTCTTATTCTGTTTCACTTTTTCTCCATCATTCTCAACCTGTTTCCCAGTTTTTCCTTTTAGCTTTCACTGTAGTGTGCATGTGTAGTGTATGTGTGTTTGTGTGTGTGTATGTGTGTGTCTCATCTCTGCAGTTTCAATCTTTCTGTTAATTTTGTGCTCTATACGTATCCATTTATGTATATGTATTGCATTTTCTCTTGCTGTCTCTCATTTTCTGCCATTGTTACTTAGCATCTCTTATCGGTATGTGTCTTTCCTGCACTCTGTATGTATCTGTATTGCTCTGTGTGTCTATCTCTCCGTGTCAGTGTTTCTGTCTTTTGTGTGTGCCTTTCTGTGAGTGTCTCTGTCTCTCTCACATACCACAGTTACACACACACATACACAGGCCTATCTCCAAGCCATAGAAAAAAGAAAGCAAAGCATTCTGGAACATTGAATCTATTCAGACAGAACTGCAGTAAAATAGAAGCTTGTTAAACAAGAGTGAGAGCACCTTTCACCCTCATTTTGCTTGTTCAACTCCATAGTCCAGAAATGGTCTAAATGCAAATTCCTATTGAGGTGTTTTCTAAGACTCTTTTAAAATAAGCTAACAGACTTTGCTTTTAAACACTGGATACTTAACTATGAGGTTTCCTGCAGTGAGATATGAGAAAATCCACACAGGGCCAAATTTGTCACAATACTGTCAAAGCATCTTCATTTATGCATTTGATTAACTTCTGCATTACCTTCATCTCACTCTTGTTGAAAATGCACCTCTAACAAAAAGGTGCTAGTGGCTGATGGAAAGCAGGAGAAGCTCCTTCTGGCGGCCCGAAACAGGATACATGTGTGGGGGGAGGTGGGAAGAATGGGCGGATGTACAATTGCAAGAGAAAGATGACAGATACTGTACATGAAAACATGAGGAAATTCATTCTGTCTTGTTAGGTGAAATTAGACAACTCATTTCATTTCTAGAACTAGATTTCCTCATTCAAAAAATGAGTGGAAGAAGCAAATAAAGATATAATAGAGTAGGCTTCAAGCTCCTCGATCTGTATTTTAATAAGAGACTTTAGCAGCTCACTACATTAGACTCTAAATAATAATTTGAAGAACATTAGCTTGAACAAATTTACTGGACTAGATTATCTCTGAATGCCTTTCTACTCAGAATGTATCTCTGATTTTACCCTGAAAACCCAAGAATATAAAACTACTTCCACAAATTAGATGTGGCTTACTAAAGAAAATGTGCAGATAGGAATGTAAAATAGTTTCATTTTTCAGTAATTTACCCATCTGCAGTTTTGACTATTTTTGATGTATCCTTTAAAAAAAGCAATCCCATCATCACTCGATAAATTTATTCATGCAGACATGTAACCAGAAATATGTAAACAAAATTCCATTTTCCTAATGATTTACATTCCAGTGTCAAAAGTGCACATGCTGGCAGAAAATGTTAGAACTCAAATACGAGCAAAACCACACTGAGAATGCAGCCTAGCTTCTTCTTAAAAACACAAGTATGGATATTTAAAGATTTTTCATTTTAAAACAAAAGCACTTTTTTTCCGAAAAAAAATACTGATCTGTGTATATCCAAATCACATTCAATTTGGACAACTGTAAAACATGCCATGTCATTTTGACGTTTGAGTAATAAGTTGAAACCCAAGCCTTTTCCGAGCCCTAACATCTAAGATCTAAGTTGTTATACTCTCACCTCCAGCAGTCCCTAGCACAATTTCCTTTGAAACTGGGAGGCAATGGCTTTTCT
This sequence comes from Ochotona curzoniae, assembly GCF_017591425.1. Classification (NCBI taxonomy): domain Eukaryota; kingdom Metazoa; phylum Chordata; class Mammalia; order Lagomorpha; family Ochotonidae; genus Ochotona; species Ochotona curzoniae. The sequence continues at coordinate 30,649,641 of NW_024467087.1, read as the reverse complement.
TTGACTCTTCCTGAAAACTGCCAGGTGTGAGTCACTATTAGTGAACCTAGTAGTCTCATCTCATTCAGTGAACGGCCAGTGCAGAATCTGTGTTGCTCTTTTCCACGCATGGTGTTCGTATGAGCTCTAAAGCACACACAAAAAACATTTCACAATAATGTGGAGTATCCCCATGACCCTGTTCAGCACTGCTAGTGGTTTTCAAAGAAAGTTAATCCCTTTAAATGTACTTCTAATGGTCTGTAAACAAAAGCTGCTCCCTATCTCTCTAGCTTTGGCCTGCTAAATAATTTCAAGCAACCTTACTGTGAATCCTTTGGTTTAAAGCTAAAGAATTTTATAATTGTTAGAAGTAGCTCCTAATTCATAGGTTTTAGGAAAGTAGTTTCACATCAATTGACTCCCCTAATAGCTAAAGAAAATCCCTACAAATTTGTGTTATGTTTCTATAGTGATGCATTTCTGTCTGTCTCTCTCTCTTTTCTGAGTTTCAAAGAAACACTCTAAGACTTCCAGCTAGAGGTGACATGTTTCTTATTACTTCAGGGATTGCGGGTCAATATACAGGAGAATCCAGGGATGTTAGACTCCTAATAATTCAATGCTACATTGGTAAAATTCAGTCCCTCATTTTCTTCTCATTTAGTTGTAGAAGAAAATATTACTGAGTTAGGAGGAAGATAGGATAAGGGAAAGCCAATATGAATTGGTGACAAGCTTTAATTTTAAGCTACTTAAATAGAAAAATACTTTAAACTTTCATGCATAATAAAGTGATATGGGTTTTTAAAGACTGGATTGCTAATAGATTTTCCTTTAGGAAACTGATTTCACAAATTCGTATGAAGGTTTTTTTTTAGATTTATTTATTTATTATTTATTATATTAATTATGTGATGCAGTTTCATAGGCTCTGGGATTTCCCACTCCCCTCCACAAACCCTCCCCCTATGGTGGATTTCTCCAATTTGTTGCAATATTACGGTTCAAATTCAGTCAAGATTCTTTCATTGCAAGCATATACCAAGCATAGAGTCCAGCATCTTATTGTCCAGATAAATTCAATGGTTTCTTGGGGAGACCATCTCTGGTCTCAAGGTAGAAGCTGGCAGAGTATCATCCCAATCAATTAAAAGCCACAACATAACATCAACAACAATTTACAACATTATGCAATTAATTGACATAGTATTAAGTAACCAACATGTTAAAAATGCAAGTACATACTACTGAAGAGTTTTTTTTTTTAAGAACTGAACAACATATGCAATCTTAAGCAAGTTTTAAACTCATTATAGGAAATATTTTGCTTTGTTTCATTTTGTTTTTAACCAGGGTAATTAGTGTAGCAAACTGGCCTCTCAGAGTGTAAAAATACTCTGCAGTCTCTATTTTCATCAATTCTGAATTAGTAGATTCCAAACCAAGACTTTTTTAATTTTTATTTTTGAAATTTATCATACAATTTTGTATAGTCTGGGATTCCCCTCCCCCCCCAGGTTGATTTTTCGCATAATGTCACAACTCTTCATCAGGAGTTACAATTTCATCAGTCTGTGAATTAAGTGTGCCCTGACATTGCTGGTACAGACAATGTCAGACAGTCCATCATGCCATTGTCTGGATATGTCCAACTCTTTCATTCGGAGTCCATCTTTTGCTTGGAAGAAGAGATGCATGCTGCATTGTGTCTTCACTTTTTCGATTGCATGCTGCTCAGCTGTGATTTGGCTTCACCTGTGCCCATTCAGTTCTTTTCCCTACATCTCTGCATCCCCATGCTCAAATAGTGTGACCCCCAAAAGAGAATTTTTTTTTATTGATAGTAACTGCTGCGTAGAAGGGAACCACAGAAAGGAACATTTCAGGAGACTGAAATATTGGATGCCACTGTAAGATTGTACCTGTATCTGCGTTGAAAGAGCTCTCTTCACAAACTAATTGTACAAACAAGAGAAGTATTAACCTACATGAATGTGAAGACCTCAACAGCAACATCTGTATCCCTAAACTGAAAGTTCTAATTACAAATGAACCGGACCTGTTTGTCAAACCCCTTATGGACCTTGGAGACTTATAACTTTACCTTTTATCCTCTTGTCTCAGTTACCGGGATTATTTCATGTCCTCGAAAGTAATGAGATTGCATTCTCCCCACCAAATATCCTGTCATTCATACTTTTCATTTAAGGTGAAATGACCTTTCCCCCCAATTAGAACAAATTAGTGACATTTTAGTTCATCTCAAAACCACCATGACATTGTAAGGGCAGAGCCTCTGGTGGAGTCCTAATGGGGCTGTGAAAGCTGAGCAGAAGAGAAAGAACAGAGAAGAGAGGGTGTGACGAAGAGGGGGGTAGTGTTATAAGGGGTACCACAGAGGGCAGGGGCTGCTGGTGGTGGTTGTGGTGATAACAGTGGTTAGCACACAAAGGAAACAAACAAATGTGACAAGAGTGGAGTGATGTGGAGTTAGGGGAGAACAGAAAGCCTAGAGATTGCAGCGAGAGCAGGATATGGAGATTGAAGTCAGAAGAAAGAGAAAGCAGGGGCAGGTGTGAGGTGCTTTGACCTCAGACTAGGCAAAATGGGGAGAGTGAAGGGGTTGTCCCACTGATTGTTGTCTGACTCCCTTGCTTCAGCTCTACACAGCAAAGTGCCCTCGATTGCTGGCTGGCTCTGTCCCAGTGACATAAACTATCTAGTACATACTACTGAAGAGTCTCATAAACTATCTAGTTCTTAGAACTTTATACATTCTGTGTGCAAATTTAAGGGCTAAATTTACAGTTCTTTAAAGTTGTAGCCCACGGCAAATGAAATGTGTAAATTATACTCAGGCAACTGGCCAGCACAGGGTCCAGTTTGTAGTATGGCCTCAGTTAAGTAAGCCCTGGATCCTCACAACTTCCTGCGCAGATAGACAGGACCTCTTGACGAGTAGGCTAAACTGTCCTGTGGTTTGCCTTAAGAGAAGGCCAAAAAGTCTTACCTTTGCAAGATTTCTGCTCTTGCCCAAAGCTGTCCAGGTATTTGAAACTGCATACCTATGAAATCATTATTGCATTTTAAATACTATTTAGTCACAGTTTTCTTCAAAATCTGATCATCCAGTCTCAGGCAACAGGAGAAACATTTGATTTATTTTAGTTTCTGCTTCATGCTACGTACTTTATATCTAACTCAACAATTTTCAGTGAACTCTTAGCTGTTTGAGAAAGAGAAAACAAGAGACACAACACATGATAGTGCTTCAGTTTTATGCTCAGATTTTGGAGAAGATAATAACTTAGTGCATGACTGAAACCATCACTAGGCTCAAATACAAGCCGATAATGAGATCACAAGTAATTTGGGTAGCGCTGTGTTAGGTAAAGCCAGAAACCCAAAACTGGATGCATGTGGTGGCAGACACTCATGCACTTGAGCTATTAACTGCTGTTTCCTAAAATCCAAATGAGCAGGAAGTTGGATCATAAGCCTGAAAGTCAGGACTGGAACTAGGAACTCAGATATGGATGCAGACATCTTAAGTACTGTCTTAACTGCTGTTAAATGTCAAATGCTCTCCCCGATTTGGATGAATTTTAAAGATGCAGCATAAAGATGTCTCATTCAAGATTATTGTCCATTGAGCCTACTTGGGCTATGTACTCTTACCTTCCAGGAACACAAGACCTTTTTTTTTTTTTTTTCGAGTTAGCTTAATCTGTCATAACAAATAAACCCCAAACTAGAATGCCTCAGGAAACACCCTGACTTGCTCACATTTCCTCCTGGTGGTAAGAAAGGCACTCAGGATTCCTCCAGTGCATAATTGCATTATTCTCTATTTCAGTGGTTCTTAAATTTTAATGTGCGCTTGCATTACCTGTAGATTTTGTTAAATGTAGCTTGTGATTCAGTGATTGTGTGGTGGGGACTGAGCTGCTGCATTTCTGATGAGTTCCCTGTGGATCAGTTGCAGCTCGTCCCAAGAGTCCACTTTGAGAAGCTAAGCTGTAGAGCAGTGGTTAGAAAACCCGACTGCACAATGTAGTAACTGGATGAGAAAACGATCTTCCGTACTGACTTTTCATTTATGAACAGTAATCTACACCAAATTTAAAATGTGTATATCTGTGAGTTTTGTAAAAAACAGATTTCCCTCATGATCATTATCACAATCAAGACAGAGAGAATTTCCTCCACCCAAAAAGGGTTCTTGTTCTCCTTTACAGCCACTGTCCCGTAATGTCATTCTCAGGTAGTAACTGATGTGCTTTCAAACATTTTAGACTACTTTGAATTTTCTAGAATTTTGTTCTAGTAGAATCATATATTCATTGTTTTATTTACTCAGCATAATGTTTTTGTCATTGTATGTTTTAGTAGCTTGATCGTTTTTATTAATGAGGGGTGTTTCATTATGTGATTAGTCAAAATCTATTTATCTGTTTATATAACAATGGACATTAGGGTTGTTTTCTGTTTGCATCATTGTGAATAAAACTGTCGTAGACAGTCATGTGTGATAGTTTGGATGAAATGCTTTCATCTTCCTCGGGAATTATCTAGAAATAGATTTGCCTTGTCACATGGTATACATTTAATTTAAAAGGAAAAGCTTTTTTTCGCAAGGTGGTTGTAAAATTATACATTCCCATAGCAATATAGGAGAGTTATGGTGGCTCTATCCTCATCAACATTTGGAAGTACCAACGTTTCTAATCTTAGGAATTTCAAAGGTTATATCATAGTAGTTTATTATAATTTTGATCTGCATTTTCTTAATAACTAATATGCTGAGCTTTTCATATGCATAGTAATCATCTGTATGCATATGTATAAATTATATTTTATAAATATTTATTTAGAAAAGCATCATATGCTTTTCATACGCTTAGTAATCACATATATGTAGCTCATTTGCATATATTCCTTTATAAAATGATCAAATAGTTGCCCTTTTAAAGTTATAGTTTGGGAAAGCCAAGTATGCAAGAAAGCCATGAAATTAAAGACAAATCAATGGTAACACAATGTCATTGATTATAAACTGACAGAGGAAAGTACTGTCTTGAGCAGTAAAAAAACCAGATGGATCTCTGTGCCATGAGGCTGGAGACGGAGGCTGGATATGGTAATGCACCTGGACTTTTCCAGGAATTACAATTAGTAATTTTTCCAGGCAACAGTCAAGAATGCTAGGTTATGTTAACAACTTTGTTTCTTCCATACTATTTGAGATAACAATCAGGGACATATAATTGGCAAGAAGGTAGTTGGTTTTTGGAGGTGTTTATTTGGCTGCTTGTTTTTCAAGAATTTATTATTTTTATTTGAAAAGCACATTTTAGGAGAGAGTGGGACAGGCAGAAAGAGGGTCTTCTATTTGTTGGTTCATTCCCTAAGTGGATGTAATAACTGGAGATGGGCAATTATGAAGCCAGGAGCTCTTCCGGGTCTTCCACGTGGGTCCATGGCTCCAAGGACTTGAGCCATCCTTCACTGCTTTCTCAGGCCATAGCAGAGTTGGATTGGAAGCCAGCCAGGATGTGAACCAGTTCCCACATGGGATGTGAGCACCACAGCAACTTCAAGAGTAGTTCTAGCAGCGGTGACTGTAGTTAAGGTTGGATTCCAATAACTGGGTTGTTTTCCCTATTATTGGTTTTGAAATTTTATCGAGGTTTTGTTGGTCAGATACATAGATAAGTATGTTTGTATTTGTGTATGTGAAATGTTTTTGCCCACATTAGGGTTTGTACTGTAACCATTTTCTTGTACATCTTAAGAGTTTACATTAACAGAAATTTTAACTTTTGAAGAAATCTAACTCATACATATTTTATTTATGGTTATTGTCTTCTATATCTGAGGGAATGCTGCCTTTTCCCAGGTTGTGATCATATTGTCCTTTATATTTGCTAGAAATTTTAGTTTAAGTTCTTTATATTTCTCCTATGATTCATTTTGAGTTAATTTGAATTGTTTATGAAGTAAGGTTATGCATTTGCTCCAGCATCATAATTTTAAAAATTTCTTTTACTCATGAAATTGCCTTTTTATCTTTGATAAAAGTGAATTGATCGCATATGTGATCCATTTTGTGCCATTGACATGTATGTCAATCTTTACATCAATATTACACTATTTTGATTATAATAAGCTTTGAAATTAGGCAAGTAGTCTTCCAATTTTATGATTCTATTCCACAATTGCTTTGACTGTTCCAGATTGCTCACATTTGCATGTGCGTGCTAAAATCAGATTCTCAATTTGAAAAAATTATTGTAGGAATTTGATGTGGATCACAATGATTATAAAGATACATTTATAGATCATTGGCATCTTTATTTTTTGAAGAATATTTACTTATTAAAATTGCATGCATTTCAAATGTACAAATATTTCACCTCTTTGACTATAACCCTAAGTAGTTTATTCATTTTGTTGTTACTGTGACTAAGATAACTTTCTTAATTTCCTTTTGCAATGGTTCACTGCTAGTGTTTAGAAACCCTACTGATATCTGTATGTTTATGCTACTTCCCATGATTTTACTGAATTCCTTTACTAATTCTAAGATTTTGATCATTTTGGTCATTAACAGTTTCCTAAATACATTATCATGCCATCCACAAACAGATAAACTTGTATTTCCTCCTGTTACACCTGGATTCCTCTTATATATTTTCCTTGCTTACAGCTCTGGTTAAAATGTCCAGTCATGTTGGACAGAAGTAATGAAACTAAGCATACTACCTTGGTGTTGACATTAGATAAAAGGATTTTTAATTTTTGCCATTGAATATTAATGCTAACTGTGAGCTTCTCCTATATTATTTATTCCATTGAAATATATTCCTTATATACCTAATTGGTTGAGAGAATCTGTCATGGGGACATACTAAATTTTCTCAAATGCTTTTTCTGAAGTTAAGGATATGATCACTTGACTTTACCTTCCATTCTGTCAGTGTAGTGTAGTGTATCAGTTGAGTCAATTAGTATATATTGAGCAATTCTTATAGCTCAAAAATAACACACAATCACTTGTTGTGTACTATCTTTACATTATGCTATTGAATCATGTATGTTAGCATTTTGTTGAGAACTTTGACATCTATGTGTATTAGAGATTTTTGACTAAAAGTGTCCTTTTTTCACACTGTATCTGGCTCCTGTGTCAGGATGATGATGATGATGTCCCATAAAATGAGTTTGTAAGTTCTTCCTCTGATTCAGTTTTATGGAGTAGTCAAAGAAGAATTAATACCAATTCTTACCAATTAATACCAATTCTTCTTTGAATGGTTCATAGAATTAACCCATGAAGCCATCTATTATTAGATTTGATATATTAGTATTAGTCCTAGTCCTAGTATTAGCTTTGATGTAAAGTATTAGTATTATTATTATTATTAGCTCAATGTCTTAATTGTTATTATAGTTTTCATTTCTCCTAATCACTTCTTGATTCAGGACTTAAGACTGTATTTCTAAGTATGTGTTCATATTTTTCTGTTATCTAATTTTCTGGCATATAGTTTTTCATAAATGTCCTTCATGATTCATTTTTCATCTGAGGCATACATTACACTGCCTTGTTTCTCATTTATATTCCTGCACCTTCTCTTCTTTTCTAACAAACCTTGTTGATTTAGAATTGATGCCATGGTTCAACCTTCAAGCGCTTGATCCCATATAGACTCCATTTCCGATCTACCTCCCTGCTTGAGGCCTGGGAAAGCAGTGGAGACACTTGGAAGAAGCTCCTGGCCTTTGGATCAGCTTAGCTCCAAACGTTGTGGCCATCCAAGGAGTCAACCAGAGCATAAAAGATATTTGTCTCTGTCTCTCCTTATCTCTGTAAATCTGACTTCCCAAACAAAAATAATAAATTTTTTTAAAAGAAATACTTGGAATGATGTCTGTTTTCATAAACGTGTTAGTTGACTTAACATGTTATTCTTCCAGAAGAATGTTCCAAGTGTGGTTGAAAAAGTGCATATGTTTCCATTACTTGGGTGAAAAGCTTTGTGTATATCTGTTAGGATAATTGGTTCTGTAGTGTTCCAGATTCTTCTGTTTATTTTATTGATTTTTTTTAATTTAGATGTTCTATACATTTTTGTAATCAGGATACTTAAATCCCCTGATACTATTTATTATATATGAGTTGTATAATTTCTGCCTTCATATCTATCAGTATTTGCTTTACATGTTGAGTTTCTTTAATTAAGTGAACATATAGGTAGTCATTATGCCTTCATATTGACTTGGACCCCTTGCTATATAATGGCTTTCTTTGTGTCTCCTGCTTTTGATATAAATTCCATTTGGTGTGGTGTAAGGATAGTCACCCTTTTTCTGTTACCATTTATATGATTTTCCAATTCATGGATCTTGCTTTTCATCCGTTCAGTCATTCTGTATATTTTGATAAGTCCGTTTACCCATGTAGATTTAAGATCATTACTAATGAGTGAAAACTTACCATTTACTTTTTGTTAATCATTTCTGCTTGTGTTACGGTTGTTTTGCTCCTTCCTTACTTTCTTGCTGTCTTCCTTTGTAAGATTTTTATAGTGATTGTCCTAAGTTTGCAGATTTTTCTTTGTGGTTAGCTCAAAGCTTGCCTGGAATATATTGTAATTATAGCTTTCTAAAAGATTATTTTAAAAGGTTCAAAGAAAATGAAATGAAAACATAAGTTTACTTTGGCGCAAAAAAAAAAATTTGAAAGACATGTGTAGCTTTTTCTTGACTTACACTTCCCATGAATAGTTTAAGCTACCCTCATATTTTGACTTGATAACAACTTACCTTTAATTGCATGCAAAAACACTACCATTTTAATCCTCATAGAGACACTTTGTTTTTGTAGACAAAACTTGCTTACAATATGTGGTCTTTGCTGAAGAATGTTTCATGTGTACTTGAAAACAATATATTATATTGTGTATTCATAAACAGATTTTAATTTACTGACATTTATGTTAGTGTAAAAATATTTACACAGGACCTTTACAGTGTTGTGTCAGTGAGTGTATGTCTATAGGGATGTATTTACCTCTATCTGTTAGATTTATGCTTTGCTATATTTCTGTATTGTCTTTTAGCATATTTCCATTTGACTTTGAAGAACTCCCTCACACATTTCTCATAAGGCAGGTGCACCAGGGGCAAATTGCTTCAGTTTCTATTTCACTTGGAAACACTTTGCCTCTCCTTCCTTTTTTTAATTTCATTTTATGGCACAGTTTCATAGGCTCTGGGATTCCCCCAGCCCCTCCCTAACCCTCCCCCAGCCCATGTTGGATTTCTCCACATGTACCAGGGGTTCTGTGCCTGTTGTAGCATTCTTATTGAGCAATGTTTTTCTTTGAGCAATTTGGATATATCTCATTCTTTCTAATCTTCCAGGTTTCTGCTGAGAAATTTATCTATTGCTTTTTAGCATTCAGTTAGATGTCCAAAATCATTTTTATTTCTGCTGCTTTCAATCTTTTTGTCCTTGAATTCTAGCACTTTGATTATGATTTATCCTGGTTCAGTCTTTTAAGAGTCATTAACATGTGGGAAATCTTCAGCTTCTTCAGCTTCATGAATCTGATGACCATCAGTTTTTATACAAAAATTTGGAGAATTTTCAGAGATTGTCTCTTTAAAATAAGCTTTCTGCCCTTTTTGTTTCGCTCCACCTTCTGAGATGTACAGATTGAGTATTTGTTTTTGCTGCAGTATGTCATAAATCTGTAGGTTTCTTCACTCTTGTTCATTTATTTCTCTCATTCAAGGCCGATACTTCTCAAATTATATGAGGTTATATCCCAATAAATCCAGCATAAATTGCAAATATCATGAGTCAGAGGCACATTTTTAAACTCCATTATTTATTCACTTGAAAGGCAGAATTACAGAGTCAGGGAAGACATAGTGAAAGAGAGACAGAGAGAGAAAGCTGGGCCAGTCCAAAACCAGGAGCCAAAATCTTCTTTGGGAAATCCCACATGGGTTCAATGGCTCAAGGACTTTAGATAACTTCTGCTGCTTTCCTGTGTGCATTAGCAGGAAAACCTTGATCATAAGTGGAGCAATAAGGTTACAAACCAGTGCCCATATTGGATGCCGGTACTACAGGCAGTGGCTTTGCATGTTATCCCACAAGGCCAACCCCATAGGTTACGAACACAGTACACCATAGAGTATCAGTTCTTTACCTTGATTACTGCATGGCTGACTGAAAGCTGCAGTTCAATGTTACCAAGAATTGTGAGAAAGTATCGTCTCATGTGTTTCTAGGTTTAGAAAAGATCAAACCTGGATTAGAGTTACATTTCTACTGATTGTGCATTACTTTCACATTATCATAAAGTTCAAAAATAATAAATTTAATCATTATAAATTGGAGTCCATCTCTAATTTAAAAGGATCTATCTGTGAGTTAATGGATCGTTTCTCTTGTGATACATTGCATTCTTCAACTCTAAGACTTCTGCATTGCTTTTTACCACTTCTGAATTCCACATTTAATTCATATATTGCTTTTCTGATTTAATTAAGTTGTGTACTGTATTCTCTTGCATAGCTTTTTAAAAAATTTTTTATTTATTTTTATTTGTAAAGTCAGATATACAGAGACAAGGAGAGACAGAGAAGAAGATCTTCCATCTGATGGAAGTGGCTGCAATGGCTGGAGCTGAGCCAATCCAAAGCTAGGAGCCTGGAGTCTCTTCCTGGTCTCCCACATGGGAGACTAGCACCCATATGGCAAGGATTTTAGCCGTTAGGCTACGATGCAGGGCCCTGAATAGCTTTAAAAGCTATTTTGTAGTTCTTTTTGTGCAATTTGTTGATCTTCAATTCTTTGTGGTAAGTTACTGATGAGTCTTGGCTTTTGCGATAAAAGGCCTTTACACAGATATGAGGGAGTTTGTTGACTAGCATGTGGTTTCTCCAGCTTTGGGAAAGTGGTCAGCAGCAATTCTAATTATAACAACACACTCTCCAAAGAGTTCCACCAGCTAAAGACAATATCAGTGAAAACTGCAGGGACTTATGGCAGTCAAAGATACGTATGTTTGCACTGACAACGATGTATTTTATGTTACTGGAGTTCTTCTGTTCTCCTTTGTTATAATGAGGTGTTGTGGCTAAAAGGATTTTCATGACACTGCATTTAGATTATTGGTGAATTCACTGAAATGGTAATGATGATAATGATGCTCAATGATGTTAAAGACACGGATATGTTTTGTGGTCAGAGAACTGGGGTCTATTTTTCATACATGGTATCAGTAGATGGTTGGTGGTTCCAGGTATGAATAACTGAGCGTGTTAGTGACTCAGGCCACAGAATAATGAGGCACAGCAATGACTCGAATCTGGGGTGTGGAAGGGATGCAATACACATGAAGACTGGTCCCTGGAGGGCGGGGCACACCAGTGGTTCCTCTTATAATGAGGTTGTCATATTTTTTTCATCTCCGAGAAGATGTAAAAACAACTCCATTTCCAGGTGAGGCACAGTTGCACAGCCTCTGGCCACTTTCATCAGTTGTGTTCAGCATCAGAGAGGACTATGGAAACCCTTGGATCTGAAAGCATTGGTTTTCTGAAACCCTTTCCTCTCCTTTCCCCAGGGAGCCAAGCTTTGCAGAATTGGGTGACGGACTCTCTCTCTCTCTCTCTCACACACACTGCCACCATATACATACATACATACATGTATATATATATATGTGGTTTATCCTTGGTTTCTGTGCACCTATATTTTTTCTAGATGTTTTATTGTATTGTAGTATTCCCCTGGGGCTGTTTTAAGCCCTTGTATATATTTGATTCTCTGTTGCATTGTTTTTTAAAAGAAGCATACAGAGGGACACCTTGTTCTGACATCTTGGTAAAATCACTTGATAACTTACATCTTTTTTAAAGATTTATTTATTTTTATTGAAAAGTCCAATTTACAGAGAGAAAGAGAGACAGAAACATATTTTGATCAATGGTTCACTTCCCAAGTGACCTCAATGGCCAGAGCTGAGCAGATCTGAAGCCAGGAGCCAGGAGTTTCTTTCAGGTCTCCCATGTAGCACTTGAGACATTCTCCACTGCCTTCCCAGGCCACAGGCAAGGAGCAGGAATGGAAGTGGATCAGCCGGGATATGAACTGGTACCCATATGGAATCCTGATGTATGCAAGGTGAGGACATTAGCCGCTAGGCTACTGTGCCAGGCCCACTTGATAATTTACATCTTAACAATCTCAAGTTTTCCTGCCCATGAACTTGGTATGCCTCCTGGGCTGTATCTTCAGAAATCCTTCTCCATTTTTTCCTAAGAAGGGGACTGACACTGAAGTGTTTAAAAGTCTCCAATTTAAAATTTATTCAATTCAACCCATTCCCAGTGGAGAAAATCTGTGCACCAGAAACTCCTAGTCAAATGTATTCAATTAGAGAAAGCGAATCAGAAAGTGAAATAAGTATAACTACTTAACGCGAAATGGCCACGTCACTTTTGCTTGTTTTCATTGGCACTAACTACTCACATAGCTACACATGCTTAGATAATAAGTTTTGAATGTGTATTGTTTCGCTAGGTGTATGTACATTATGAAAAAAAAGAATGGATTTGGGTTGAAAACTACCTGTCTTAACTCTCTTTAGTCTCACGATGACTTAGAAGAAGTTTTGCTACATTTCAGTTCATTTAATCCTCTAATTTAACCCTTAAAGCAATGTCCCTACAAATTTTAAACATGTAAATAACACATGCATTATTTTTTAAAGAGTTATTTATTTTTATTGGAAAGGCAGATGTATAGAGAGGAGGAGAGACAGAGAAGAAGATCTTCCATCTGACCGCAACGGCTGGAGCTGAGCCAATCCAATGCCAGGAGCCTCTTCCGGGTCTGCCACACGGGTGCAGGGTCCCAAAGCCTTGGGCCGTCCCCTACTGCCATCCCAGGCCACAGGCAGGGAGCTGGATGGGAAGCAGGGCCACCGGCATTAGAACTGGTGCCCATACGGGATCCTGGCGCATTCAAGGCGAGGACTTTAGCCATTATGCTATCATGCCAGGCCCCACTTGCATTATTAATGTTAACAGATATCATAAGTTCTACAGAAATCAAATCGCTTAATTTTTAAAGTGCCTTATAAAGGTTTATTGAAAAGGCAGATTTTGCTGAGACAGAAGGAAGCAGGGAGATTTTTCACCTGCTGGTTCACTCCTCAAATGGCGGCAATGGCCAGAGCTGAATGGATTTAAAGCTTGGATCCAAGAGCTTCTTCATGATCTGCCATGTGGGTGTAGAGTCCCAAGGACTTGGATCACCTTCTGCTGATTTCCTAGGCTGTAAGTACAGAGCTGAATTGAAAGTGGAGCAGATTGAACTGAACTGATACCCATGTAGGATGCCGGTGCTAACAAGTGAAGGATTAGCCCACTATGCCACTGCACTGGCCCCTGTTCACGTAATTCAAGTATCATTTAATTGTAACATATAAAATCATATATGTGAGGATGAGGGAGTAGATATGTACCATAATGTCATGGGAAGCTATTTTAAAAACTGAATAGTAAGAAATACCTCACATAAAATTTAAGCACCAAAATTATGTTGTCACAAATTAAGAAGTGGTATGTGGATAGAAGAAGTTCGAGAAACTTTGCTAAAGTAAGGTAACACATGCGGGATCCACCAGTGAGTAGTATAGCTGTAGGAATAACAAATTAAATGATGATTGCAAATGGAGGCCATCCTCTAGGAGGGGTGAAACCTGGTATCTAAGTAAGTAAGGAAGTTACAAATTTACAGCAGAGTGTCAGTTTAGGCGATTAAGTCACAGTAGTGATGCTTAGAAGCCCAGCAATGACTCCAGCGAAGTCTTTGTACAAAGAAAATCTCAATGCATGACTTTAATTTTTTTTTATTTCCAGAGCTCAGAGAACACAGCATGTCACTCATTAAAGGAAATGAGAGTCAACTGTGTGTAAAAATTCTTCCAACTCAAGCACAAAAAAATGAATTTTGGTTATTTTTTAAAAAATCCTGTCTTTGGGCGGTTTACTTTGCTTAGTAAATTTGTTTTGGGTTTAGATTCTGCTTATTTTATATGTTTGCATATTTTGCTGGCTGGTTGCTTGCTTTCATCATTGTTTATTTTCTTCTTTGGACTTCTTTTTGAAACCACATTTCTTAACAAGAAGCAACAGATAAGTGAGGATTCGATGGGGTATTACGAGGGAGACAAGAGCGTTTTCATTGTTTTTGACCCTTACTGCATCTGACAAATCAAGACAGATGATGAGCATTGATTTTACCTCCTCAAGCTATAAGATCCAAGATTCTGTTTTCTGGCCCTGTCATCAATCAACCTGATGAAACATTAGTTATTCCAAAACTACTGCCTTATAACTGAATTTAAACAGGCTATATGTTGAATAAGGAATAAAATAAATGAAAGAAAAAGATGGGAAGAAGGAGCAGATATATAGAGTGGAAAATTGTCATCCTGTCCTCTTGTGTAATTTGAAGTCTGCATCTAATGTGAAGTCTACTATTTTCTTGTTTATTTTTTATAAAGATTCATTTATTTTTATTCAAAAGTTTGATATACAGAGAGGAAGATTTTCCATCTGATGATTCACTCCCCTTGCAGCCTCAATGGCTGGAGCTGAGCCTATCTGAAGCCAGGAGCCAAAAGCTTCTTCTGGGTCTCCCATGCTGGTGCAGGGTCCCAGGACTTTGGGCTATCTTCGACTGCTTTCCCAGGCCAGAAGCAGGGAGCTGGATGGGAAGTGGGGCTGCTGGGATTAAAACCGGCGCCCATATGGGATCCCGACACATTCAAAGTGAGGACTTTAGCTCCTAGGCCATCATGCCAGGCTCTCTTCTTTATTTTTTTAAGGCTAATGTTTTCAATATCTTTTCATTTTTGCCATATTGGTGGGGAGTGATTTGGTATACTATGGAATCTCTGATATCCCATAAGCAAAGATCAGTAAGTATGATGGCGACCTACAAAGTACAATTTGATATAAAATTTCATGGCATTGGGAATTTTCATTATGAACCAAAGAAAAATATCAGACTAGCAGAAGTGAAATTAAATCATTGAGTAGTCACATAGCATATTAACTACTTCACATCTTTCTGTGAGATTTGTTACAACCCCATTTTAGTGTGGCTGCTCAGACACCTTCCAGTGTAGCACACACTTTTTACCTTTATGTGTGCTAATGATCTTTTAATGGTTTTGTACAGTGAAATAGCACAAGTTTAGCATCAAAAACCATTATGTACTTTTGCCACATTTTCACTACTCATATAAATACATCCTAAGTACAGCAGCTACATCAATTTGATCTGGTACAAACACTAGAAATCAATTATTCATCAGTTAAAGATAAGCGAAATGGGTAACACACTCTCTCTCTCCCTTCCTGCGTACCTCCATCCCCTTGTTCTGTCCTTCTCTCAGAAGGCAATAGTATATGTATAGCAGACATGTGAATTTTTCCTTTGAGAATATTTACCTGAGAAGTGTCTCAACATTGCTTTGTGATATAAAGCTATGAAAATTATATGACATAATCGTCTGTTCTTATTGCTAAATCAGATGATTGACTTGAAGAGAGAAAATCAGGTGCACAAAGAAACATTTTTCACCAGACACTGAATGCTAGTAAGTACAGTATTGTGGCTTCTCATTAAAGGAAGTAAATGCAGTGAGCTATGGCTTTCCCTCAAGTGGCACATTTGGGATCATGATTCACTAAACAAAATTTCAAAAACCATGTGGTTGGTTCAACAAGTTGAAGAACAGGAAAAAAAAAGCATTGAAACAGCTGAAGTAGATTGGAAGGAAGACCTATAGGTGCTGTAGACACTAGATGAAATTCAGAGACCAGCAATGAATGCTGAGGAAACTGTCACACAAAAAAGTGTTGGGCCCAGCACGATGGTTCAGTCGCTAAATCCTTACCTTACATCCACCAGAATCCCATATCGGTGCCGATTCATGTCCCCGGCTGCTCCACTTTCCATCCAGCTCTCTGTTTGTGGCCTGGGAAAGCAGTGGAACATGGTCCAAGGCCTTGGGACCCTGCACCTGCATGGAAAACCCAGCTGCAAAATCAACTCAGTTCTAGCCATTGTGCCTGTTGTGGAGTGAACCAGCGGATTCAAGATCTTTCCCTCTATCTCCTCCTATCTACCCTAGTTTTCCTGCCCTCCCAGGCCATTCCCACTCCCAGATTATGCACTCTCCAAGTGGTTCTGTGGTTTAACTTGACAGAATTAGCCCCCTGTGTCAGCTTCTGCCAGCTGATGTTGTGGCTAAGCCCCAACAACCCTCACCCACTCTAATTGTAGATTGCACCAGTAGGAACAATCAGCCCAGCCTGGCTTTTCCCTGATCTAGTGCACATGAAGCCCACAGGTGTTGTAGCCCTGCCTGGTCTGGTCTGCCCCCATCCCAGCGCATGCTCTCCAGTGGGAGTAGCTGTCCAGCAAGGGAACCGGCCCGTCCCATATTCCCCCTGCCGGCTCTGCCTCCTCCCTCCCTGGTTCTCACGTGTGCTGGTTGGGCACTGCGGTCACATCCGATACAGGCAACCTCTCCTTGGCATTCGGTAATGTGCACTGTTTTTGTTGTGACCAATCCCGGCTCGACCCACACTCTGTTCCTGTGCTCAGATTTGCCAGTGGATGACGAAAACTAGGACAAGGGCTGGGGTGGCTAGAAAGAGAGACACCCAACAACATATGTGAGGGCTGGATAGTTGAGCTGGTTAGATGAAACTAGGCTTTAATACCCATTGCCATGTATGAGAGCCAAATGGGATGTGGGACAGTCTCGACTAGTCTGCTACACATAGTGGCAAATCAGGGCAAGGCGCTAGCCTGGTGGGGGTTATTGTGGGTCGCTCCGTCTAGGCTGCAGCTCCCACTGGTTTATGTGAGGGCCGAGTATGTGCTGGGCGGAACCAGGTTGGACTGCAAACACCCATTGGTTCCAGTGGAAGTCAGCGCTGGAAACAGAACCAACTCAGCACTTGCAACCACCAGGTAATCGAGGCGATGGGCTGTGCCAGGCCCTGTAGTTGAAAGTATGTACAAGAATCTGGTCTGGGAATACCTCAGAGACAAAGTTTCTTTGGGAATCCCCCCAATAGAACTGCCAGACTCAGAACCCTAACCATGAAAAGACAGAGGGCAGAACAAATCAATCAACCACCTCAGCTATTTGTTGGCAGTGAAAAACTGGGCAAATGGAGACTCTATGATGGACTATGTCAATCGGTGAATTCTCCAACACCTCATCGTGCTTGGAGTGGTGAGAGTGGCAGCAATTCATAACTGGTTGACCTAACAGAACCACTTGGGCAAGACCCTCGGAGCATGCCCTACATCAGGGACCTGGGGCAGATGGGAGACTGGGTGGGGCTTCTCCCTTAAAATCCCCCTTTACCTCAGATATATGAAGGAAACAATATGGAACTAATAGTCTTACCCATTTTCCTGTAACCCTTGAACAATTTTACCCTAATTAACTATGTAAAGATTGTCAAAAATATAATAAAAATGAAAAAAAATAAAAGATACATAGGTCTGATTACTATTCCACAGTGCATGCATACCACATTTTATTTATCCAGGCATCTGCTGATGAACATGTGGGTTGATTCCATATCTTAGCTATTATAAACTGATCTGCTATAAACATGGGTATACAAACATCTCTCTCCTTTCCTGCTGAGCCATTAAAAAGAATGAAACTTTGCCTTTTGCAATGAAATAGATGCAACTAAAAGCCATTACATCTAGCAAAGTACATCAGTCTTAAAAAGACAAATAGTATGTTTTCTCTGATACGTGGTAGTTAATATAAAATACACAAAACATGTAGAAATTTTAGTATATGTGCTGCTAAAGCAAGCACAAAACTTGTAGAAATTAAATGGTGAAATGGCTTTTAGCTCATGTTTAATCTCCAGTGCAAATGTGGTCTTCTGGTCCTTTTACTTTTTAAGTATTATGATTAATGACAAATTAAGTCTGTGAATTTAGAGTGGATTAAAATTATGACTGCAAATGCTATTGAAGAGAGGGAAGGGTCAGGGAGTAATTAGCAGGGAAGTAGGAGAGCAAGGAAAGTATGATTGTCTTCTTGGAACCGTACTTAGAGAATGCATAAAATTGTTCCCTTTATATTAGTAAAAATTAAAATAAGTTTAAAAGATATCAATCTCTCTAAAAAATCTCTATGATGTCTTCACTGGGTTCTAAAATGGAATTGAGACGCTACTTGTTAAATTTGAATGATTTCAAACAATTTTAAGACTCCGTTGTTGAAGTTTCTCAGTGAATTAGTCATTAATGCTAGCTGTTGCAACAGAGAAACTTGTGAATACCAATAGATTAACACAATAAAGGTTTGTTTCAATTTTCACACCAGGTACAAGTTGATAGGGGTTCTCCTACAACTAGCAACCTGGGAATTAAATTATATCTGTCCTGAAACCCTACCAACTCAGCCATAGTTTCCAAGGTTGCTGCAGCAGAGAGTAAGAAATAAGAAATGGAATAGGTAGGCACTGACTCTTAGCTACTTCAGATAAGAAGTAACATGTCATTTCACTTCGCAGTTCACTGAGCAGCACAATTTAAATGGCTCCATTTCAATTGCGAGGATGGTTAAGAAATGAAAGGACGTCAATGAAGTATTTAATGAGTGTAAGCTGTCTCATTCACATTCAGATGGGATAGCAAGAATCGAGGTAGTGAGAAGTGTTATAGTCAGGTGTTCCAGATGAACACATGTGTGGTGCATATGGAAGGAGGACAAGAAAACTGAAAGATGGGATACGTCCAGAATAGTTTTAAAAGGAAAAGTTTTGAGTAAGGGTTAAAGAAATATAAGTTTGATATTTCTGCGAATAATTTAGGGAAAACCTATACTACATCCAGGTTCCATGCTCTAGGTATGAAAATAATGTGGGATATGGCTGAAAATGTGCATTTGGACCAGATTGTTTTAGGAATTGAAACTAGAATAGGGCTGTTGGTTTTTATCCTGAGAGCGAAATAATAAAATGGCATGCTAAAAAGCAAAGTGTGACACAATAATTCCAGCAATGATATTCAAAGGCATAGTCGGTTTGGTAGATTCTGTGGGTAAGAAAAACACTAGAAAGTATGGGTTAATGACCAAAGGTGCTTACGGTGGGAAACCATTCTCACATCTGGGATAAACCAAGAAATATCAGCAACAGTTGATAACAGTTGTTTGTTTTATCTGCTGTTGCCATGAATCCATAGAAAGACCAAATTAGTCTTAGGAAGGGACAGGAGAGAAGGGAGTGATTGATGAGGTATTTGCAAAAGGTCTAACAAGAGTAGACTAATGGGCAGAAAAATTAGAGGTGAAAAAAAGTGGAGAAAGAGGCTGAAGAGCCAATGTGTTCCAGGTCACATG
Source organism: Ochotona curzoniae (assembly GCF_017591425.1). Taxonomy (NCBI): domain Eukaryota; kingdom Metazoa; phylum Chordata; class Mammalia; order Lagomorpha; family Ochotonidae; genus Ochotona; species Ochotona curzoniae. Next base: position 30,630,166 of record NW_024467087.1, on the reverse strand, counting down.
ACCTCTAAGTAGGGAGGTAAAATGCAAAGTGATTAGGAGCAGCTGAGGCCACCGAGGTATTCCGACATGTAAATCAACAGGTTGGGAAAGTTTTACAACTGGTCTGCCAAGTTAGCATTTATACAGTCTTATTTTAGGCTTTATATGCCATTAATACAGTTCCCTACTTAGAATATCTTCTGTATAAATTGTCACATATAGGTTTTTTTCTAAAGACTTAATACTAAGAATATGCATTTGAAATGAAATTATAAAGCAGATTTAACATGGCTCATTCATCAGATTCTCATTTTGACCTGTTTAAGTTCTACCAGAATCCTATGTATATTTCCATATCTGAAGTCCTCAGTGCTGCTATATACTAGCAATGCATATGAGGTCAGCAATATTTAAAAAATAAGAATTGCTCAAAAATAAAATAGGATGTCTAAATTTAGTAAGCTACATACAGAACTGGTATGTAAAAACCCATAAAAATCTGATGAAAGTAATCAAAAAGAATATCCAAATAAGGAAAAAGACATTATGTTCATCAGTTTAGAGTTCCAGCATAGAAAGGATGCTAATTAAATCTTTTTTAAAAAATAAGGATGCTAATTCTCCCCCCAAAATAATACGCAGGTTGAATTCAATTATTGTCAAAATTCCAGCAAGATTTTTTTTTGTGTATATATACACATATATATGATTTTTCTAAATATTATATTAAAATAAAAAGAACCTGGGACCTATGCAGGGCTCAACAAGCTAATCCTCCCCCTATAACTACTGACACCTCATATGCATGCCAGCTTGTTTCCTGGCAGCTCCACTTCCAGCTTTAGTATATGTGTTGCCAAAGTGAGCATTCCAGTTTCAGTCCAGCTCTCTGCTTATGGTCTGGGAGAGCAATGGAGAATGGTCCAAGCTCTTTGGACCTTGCACCCATGTGTGAGACCTGGAAGTAGCTCCTGGCTTCAGATTGGTTCAGCTCTGGCAGTTGCAGCCATTTGGGAAATAAGCCTTTTCTCTGTAAATTTGCCTTTCCAATAAAAATAAACCATAAAGGAAAAAAGAAAAAAGACCTATAGCAGTTAGAACAATTTTAAGTTTAAGCTCATTTGCCAAAGTTCAGCTGTGTGAATTAATTTGTGGGGTTTCTATTCTGTCCAAATGGTGCACATATCTGTCTTGGTGTCAGTGCAAGGCTATTTTGATTCTAGCTACCTTGTAGTATGACTTGATAATTCAGCTTTTTTTTTTTTAAAAAAAAAAAGATCGATTTCACTATTCTTTTTCTGATTCTGGAATTAAGCTGCTACTGGCCTCATAGAAAGAGTTTGGGAGGATTCCCTACCTTTCAATTGCTTTGAATGGTTTGAGGACTATAATTAGCTCTTTAAAATTTGCAGAATTTAGTAATAAACTTGGAAGAATCATATTTTGCATGTTTCAAGATTCACTATGCAGATACAGTAATTAAAGCTATCATATTATCAGTATGATAGGAAAAAAGTATGGTTGGACACAGGTCAGAATCAAGAAATTGACTCACACATATGAGGATACTTCAAAAAGTTCAGGGAGTTACAAGTGTATGATCTCCTGGTGGAACCGTCAGTTAGGAAGCCCACAACACATAATGGAGCATCTAGGTTCAAGTCCTGACTCCTTTCCTGACTCCAGCTTCCTGCCTCTGAGCGACAATAGGCAACGGCTCAAGCAGTCAGGTCCCTGTCACCCATACAGGAGACCTAGATTCGAATCCTACTTTCTAGCTCCAGGTTTGGCCAGAATCAGCCCCAGTAGCTGTGGCCGTATAAGCAGAGAGTCGGTAGATGGGAGCTTTCTCTGTCTTTCTACCTTTCACACAAATAAAGTGCTAATTTTCATGGAAAGTAGCATGTTTTAGTATAAGATTTTTTTCCAAGTAGGAGGAAATTATGTACTGGGAAAAAAAAACTATGTGAATTTCAAATATTTTTTTCACAGAATAAATTTATATTCTTTATATATAATTTCCAAGAACTTATGTCCAACTGACTATTGACAAAATGCAAGATAAATTCAGTGGAGGAAAAAGTACTTTCAACAAATTGTAGTGGAACAAGTATGTATCTATGAACAACCAACCAAAAACCTTCACCCATGTCTTCTATCTTACACGAAGATTAAACACAAATTGATAAACAGACTTAAAAGTACAATGTAAGCATGGAAAAAAATTCAGAGCCACACAGTAGAAAATCTTCAGGATCTAGGTCTTAGACAAGAGTCCACAAACTTGACCCCAAAAGTACAACTCATTTAAAAAATGATAAGCTGAATTTCATTAAAATTAAAATTCCTTTGCTCTGAAAATAACATATAAAGGAAATGAAAATACAACCTAGCAACTGATAGAATTGGTTTTTAAGTAAAATATCTAACCAATGATATTATAATTGTACATATATAATATGTAATATGCAATATATAATATATACACATATAATGTGTAATAAATTCCATTTCAAAAGTGAACAAAAAATACAATTAAAAATTGACCCAAAAACATGAAGAATCATTTAACTGAGAAGGATTGTGGATTGAATATATGCACATGAAGAGATAGTCAACATCATTAGCTATTAGGAACATGCAAAAGAAAATCACAATGAGATATCAGAAAAATTTACGATAATGCCTAAAATACAAAGAAGTAATACCAAATGCCTATGGGAATGCAGAGAAATTGTGTTATGTAAACGTGGCTTGCAAGAATGCAAAATCATGCAGAGTTATCCTCAATGGAGCACATGGTAAAACAAAGTATGATACATCCATGTTATGGAATATTGCAATAATTTGGATGAATTTCAAAACTGTGCTGAGTGAAAAACTCAGTCCCAAAAGGTTACATATTGTAAGAGTCTATTTATATATTTGGAAATGGAAAACTTTACATAAATTGAGACTAGAGTAATTGTTATTAGTGGTTATTTAAGAGTAAGATTGGGAGGAATTTGATTAAGTTATATACAGCATATCGTATTTTTATAGAACATTGGGTTAAATCACTGCCTTGCTAACATCCCATATTGCATTACCACTTCAAGTGCTGGATGCTCTGCCTCCACTCCAGCTCCCTGCTGATTTGCCAGGGAAGACATTAGAAGATGACTCAGAACTTTGATCACTGCTACTTATGTAACAGTGGGGGTCCCTGGTTCCTATGTTTGGCTTGGCCCAGCACTGGCTTCTACTGCTATTTGAAAAGTGAATCGGCACCCAGATGTCTCAGACTCTTAGCTTTGTTTCACTCTGGGTAACTTGCTTTCAAAATAAAGTATTATTTCAGAAATGGAAATATTTTGTATCTTGTCTGCATCAATGTCAATATCCTGTGATGTAGTGATACAGTTCAGAAAGATATTACCATTGAAGAAAACTAGGTAATATGTACTTTGGATCTTTTGCTTCTTCTAGTATTATTTTTGTAGATGCATGATAATCTATATTTATCTTAAAAGTTGAAAAAATATTCTAATTGTGAAATAACTATTAAAAACAAACTCGTTACAGACAGGTTTTAGGAACTTATATATGTATTCCACAAATAAATATTTTAAAAAATATTATTGACATTTATTTGATGCTTTTGGGTACTCTGTGATCTCTAGGGTATTACTTCTTATTACTTTCATCTGAAATTCTAAGCAACTGATTAATCATGCTTACAGGTCTCTAAATCTTCCTTATCTTCAGATTTTCAATTTCCTGTGAAATAGTTACACAAGGACAAAATTTTCTCTCAGGTCTTACAGCAGGGATCAAAATAATATTCCCATGAGAGCTAAATATAATGAAAAAGAGGGCAGGTCTGCGGCTTAAGAAACTACATCCAGCCCCAATTTTACCACTAATTAAGAGAGTAATCTAGGAAAATCTATTTATTCTCTCAGGGTCTCAGTCACCTCACTGGTAAGAGAAGACTCTCTGAGGAACCCATTAGCTCTAACATTCTAGGAAATAAAAGGCAGGTTGCCCTAGGAAGAGAATTTTCCCCCATCCTGAGCTAATTGTGAATGCCACTACAATCCTTGGATGGCAGTAATGACTACTACTTCTCCAGAAGTCACTGTGTTTTCAGGGAATGTTCAGTCCACTGGAGATGGTAAAAGTAAAATTACAAACATGCTATCCTGCATAACTTTTAAGGGAAAAATTTTAGACATACCAGGAAAATCTGTGTGATGAGGTTAGACCATCACGCCAGACAAATATTTAATTGACTGAGCTCTGTGACAATCAGAATGAAAAGTTCAACTTACTGGCTTCTCCTAGTTCTCTAGAACTAGCATCAAAAAGCAAGCTTTTCAGGTGCCAAGACCAAGAGATTCCTGATGAGTCGTGATATCAATGTAAGACCACTGGAATTGGATCTAGAACCTGGACAGTTAAGAATACAGCGTCGGGCCGGCGCGGTGGCGCAAGTGGTTAAAGGTCCTCGCCTTGCACGCCCGGGATCCCATATGGGCGCCGGTTCTAATCCCGGCAGCCCCGCTTCCCTTCCAGCTCCCTGCCTGTGGCCTGGGAAAGCAGTCGAGGACGGCCCAAAGCTTTGGGAACCTGCACCCGCATGGGAGACCCGGAAGAGGCTCCTGGCTTCGGATCGGCATAGTATTGGCCCGTTGCGCTCACTTGGGGAGTGAATCATTGGACGGAAGATCTTCCTCTCTGTCTCTCCTCTCTGTATATCTGCCTTTCCAATGAAAAAATAATAAAAATAAATCTTTAAAAAAAAAAAGAATACAGCGTCACTAGTGATTTCAGAAATAGAGAAGTAGGAAGTGTGTGTGCATGAGAGAGAGAGACAGAGAGAGCATGTGTGCATACATATGTAGAGTGTAAAATTAAACAGGACAGAATTATAATAACATGCAACAGACTTCTAAATGATCTGTCTGATCTAGTCTTACTTTAGCTCAGGTTATACAATTGCATCAGTTTATGTCCTAAAGGTCATATCAGATACATGTTCTTAAAAATTTCAACTTCCCATTGTATTTAGAACAAATTGATAACTATGCAATTTTTTCTGCTTTATAAAAGCATGAGTTACATATAGAGATCGCATACACTGAAGATCTACAATGCAGTGATTTGATATATATATACACACATTGTGAAAGTATTGCCACAATAATTCTAATTAGCAGATATATCACTTCAAGCAGCTACACATTTTGTGTCTATAACATTCAAAATACGTTCTCTGAAAAATTTCAAATACACAGTACATTATTATTATCAACTATAGTTACCATGTCATACAAAACATCTCTAGAACTTGATTATCTTGTAACTGGAGGCTTGTACCCTTGACCTACATGACTCCATCTAAATATTATATTGTATACATATACATGAGTAAATTATAATTTTCTTTGTTCATCTATAGAAGGAGTGAGTGGACTATATCTGATCTTACAGCATACGGAATATAGAGGGTTTTTTTTTCCTTTTTAAACTTTGATTTATTATTTAAACATTGATGTATTTTACTTGTAGGTAAGAGTGGAGTGGTGGTGAGGTGGGGGGAGACAGAGAATGAGAGAGCTCCCATCTCCTGATTCACCACCCCAAATACCCAAATAGCAGCAACGGCCAGACCTGTGCTCGGCTGAAATAGGGAAACTGGAAATTCTTCCCTGTCTCCCACATGGCTGCAGGGGCTTCCGGCCTTAGGCCATTCTTTGCTGCTTTCCCAGGCCATGAGCAGGGATCCGGATCACAAGTGGAGCAGCTGAGACTCCAAACCAGGGCCCACATGGCATGGCGGTAACGTGGGTGGAGAGCTGGCCAGATACACCACTGTGTCAAGCCCCTAAATTTTAGTTTATTTTGAAAGGGACTTTTTTTTAATACATTAGATTCTCAGGGTCAGCACAAGCACACTGTAATTATTATAAAACAATTATTATCCTTTTTCATGTTAAAGTGATATTAATACTATTAATACTACATCAAATCAGTTCTTTGTAATTCTCATTTAAGTGTTATTTTCACAATATAATGATAAATTTTCAAGCTTTTATGCTTAACCTCTATTTTTCACATTTTCTGCATGAACTTTAGAAATTTAGATAAGGAATTGGCAAGCAACATACAACAGGCAAAATCTAACACAATATTTATTTTTGTAAATAAGTTTTTGTAGGATAAGTTATATCCAATTTTAAATTTCTGATCTGGACACCACACCATGGTGGGTTATACCAAAGCTTCATATGATACTCAAAACAGAAAACATGAAGATACTTCAGGAAGTTATGGAAAAGTGATATTAAAAGCTAGCTAATTTCAGTGCAAAACTTTTTTCAAATTAATGCATTTCATCATAATATATACTTTTGTGAACATTTGGAGATCTATTATATGCATGGATTTCAAAATCCATTTACATCAAAGTCTATTTTACGTCCTTGGTTAAGTAGATTCCACAGTATTTTCTCTTTTTTGGAGCTGTTTTAAAAACGGTTATTTTCAAGCCCAGCGCAATAGCGTAATGGTCAAAGTCCTCATCTTGCACACAACAGGATCTCAATTGGGCACTGGTTCTAATCCCGGTGGCCCTGCTTCCCATCCAGCTCCCTGCTTGTGGCCTGGAAAAGCAGTCAAGGATGGCCCAAAGCTTTGGGACCCTGCACTTGCATGGGAGACCCAGAAGAGCTCTTGGCTCCTGGTTTCAGATTGGCTCAGCTCCAGACGTTGATTCACTCCCACTTGAGTGAATCAATGGACGGAAGATCTTCCTCTCTGTCTCTCCTCCTCTCTGTATATCCGCCTTTCCAATAAAAATAAATAAACTTTTTAATAAAAAAAAAGTTTATTTTTTTCATTTCCTTTCAGACAGCTTGCTGCTGAGTAATTGGTCTTTGTGTACTTATTTTGAATGTTGCAAAATTTAATGTATTCATTTATTAGTTGCAAGGTATTTGTTAAAGTCTTTAGCAGAGTTAGTACTAGTTATTTTCCAATTTGGATGCACTTTATTGATTTTTCTTGCCTAATAGTTCTTGCTTGTACTCCCTGTACTAAGGTTGAATAGAACTAGCAGGAGTGTGCATTCTCAAATTGCTCTTGACCTTAGAGGAGAAGCTTTTGACATTTCACTATTAGCTGTGTTAGCTATGGGCTTATTGTTGGGAATTTTTTGTTGCATTGAAAGAATTTGTTGAGAATTTTTGTCATGAAAAGATATTTGATTACATAAATAATTTTTCTGTGACTAATATTTATGCATCAGAAATGGTAAGAATGTTTTGCTGGTATGATCCACTTCCTTGAGCCCTGAAGAAAAATGTGTCCTAAAGTGCTTATATAAGAGCACTCACTCTCAAGCTTGAATGCGTTGGGATCAGAACTCGGTGTTGTGATCAAATGCAGCTTCTATATTATTCTTACTCATATTGCGACAGGTGCACAGAAATAACCATACTTTAGTATCAGTGAATGGAGAAGTTAACATAATGAATAATTTTTCAAATTTGACACCTAGCTACAGAAAACATTTCTTTTGTTCTCGAAACTGTGTTAATGCACATAACATATCTGGCCTTTCATTCAGATTGTCCTAACCGTGAGCCTTCCTACCTGTTGATCTTTGACCAGTTGGCTTCTCTGAAGGACCAGCAGTGGATAGCTATGAGACTTGCAGCAACTCAAATTCTGGTCCTTACTGGTTCAATCAGATTGACTGAAAGTGAGGGCAGTTTTGTGATGTGTAAATAGGATTAATACAAGATGCATATTTGAGGAGGTGAAAATCCAGGTGTTTTCGATGGATTCTGAATTTCTAGGATCCTCACATCTACATGTTCACTGAAGAGCCGAAGTTCTAATAAAGTCATGAGTTTGGGAAAGAGACAGAGAGGCAAGACGTTCTGCAGTTTCCAAAGGTCTTTGGTCCCCTGGTGCTGCAGGTAGCAATCAGGAGGAGACTGCTTTAATCTCTACCAGATCACTACTGAAAATGGGGAATAGCAAATCCATATTCAACCAAATTTTCAGGAAGAGAGTAAAAGATGCTGGAGCATGGAAAACAAACATGGCCTATTTCACTTGTGGATGCTATTTGTTTTGTCCTGTTTACCATGAGAGCTTTTTAAGAGCGCTGGCCACGTTTTATCAACTCCTGCATCTCTTGTCACAACCCGTACACCTGCCTAGTGCAGGATCTGGCAATAGATGCTAAATAAATATTTGCAGACAATCAAAAGTTGAGGGTGTTTAGGATGGAGATGAGGGTAGTGTGTGAGATTCTGTCTAAACTGCAAAACATAGGTGGGTCAAAACCTTTGTTGTGCTGTATTTTCCCAAGGGAAAGAATAGCAATAGTTTGAGATTTTAGTAACACTATCCACTATCTAATATTTGTGTGGGCAAAGGCTGTCAGACTGTGGCAGTGGCACAATTCCAGCCATGCCTAAAAGAAATATAGCTATCTTATTTTTAATTTTTTAACTTTATAAAAGCTTTATTCAAGTATTAAGAATACGTAATAAACTGCACAAAATTTAAATGTGATGTATATTAATATATTATGGACACCTCATTCTCCTTTGCAAACATGTAATATAATGCATGTTTACAATGGTTGATCTTAAATTCTAGAAACTGGCAGGATTTACTTATTAACTACAACAGTATGTTTAATTCTTTGAGATTTTTTATATGTAAAATAACCCTTCTGCAAATGAAAAGAATGCTGTTTCTTCTATTCTAACCTGGATACTTTTCATTCTTTTTCACATATAAATACACTGGTCACAAACTCTTTCAATGGCAATTAATAGTGACAGTAAGAGCAGCCATCCATGTCATTATTCCTTATCTTAGAAGGAGAAAGCTCTCTTTTACATTATGGCATTAGCTGTGGATTTGTCATACAAGCCATTTGTTGGGTTGGGAAATTTTTTTATACTCGTGGTTTGTGGTTTTTATTTTCTTTATCATGTATGGGTATCAGATTTTTCCAAATGCCTGCTCTGTTTCTATTGATATTCACGTGGTTCTACCACGCATCCAACTATCATGATGAATTACGTTGACTGATTAGTTGTATGTTTATCTAACTTTGTGTTGTGGGGACAAATGCCACTTCTCATAGTGTCTAACTATTTTTATTTAAGGGGTCTCCAAAAAGTTCATGGGAAATGTGTATTGTGAAAAAACTATGTGTGCACTTCAATATTTTTCCACCACAATGAATTTATTTTTTTAATTAAAAATTGTAAGAACTTTTTCAAGCATTCTTGGATGATGCTGCTTTTGTTTGCTAGTATTTCATTGCAGATGCGGGCAGCTATATTGATCAAGAATATCGGTCTGTAATTTTCTTGTGATGCCTGCTGATTTTTGTATTAAGGTAACACCAGTCTCAGAGCATACTTTGAAACATATTTGCTCCTCTTTTATTTTTTAAAAGTGTTTGAGGTGTTGATATGATTTTTTCAATATTTCATGTAAAGTGTCACTAAATAATTACAGGCCTGTAGCAAGAGTGTAGCATAGCACGTAAAGCCACCACCTATGATACTGGCATCCCCTATTAGTGCCAGTACTTGTCCTTAGTCAGCTTCCTGTCAAGGAAAAGCAGCATAAGATGGACTAAGGCTTTGGGCTTCTGCACCTGTTCACCTCCGGGTACAGTCCCAGACATCAAGGTCATCTGAGGAAATGAAAGACCTATCTCTATCTCCCCCTTTCTCTTTGTAACTCTGATTTTCAAATGTATAAATGTATAAATATTTCTTAAAGGTTATCCAGACCTGCAGTTTTCTTTCTGGCAAAGTTTTAAATTATACATCCAATTTCTGTGACAGCTACAGGACTGTTCACATTATTTTTCTTTTATCAAGATTTGAGGGGCCGGCGGTGTGGCCTAGCGGCTAAAGTGCTCACCTTGAATGCCCCGGGATCCCATAAGGGCACCGGTTCTAATCCCAGCAGCTCCACTTCCCATTCAGCTCCCTCCTTGTGGCCTGGGAAAACAGTCCAGGACGGCCCAAAGCTTTGGGACCCTGCACCCACGTGGGAGACCCAAAAGAAGTTCCTGGATCCTGGCTTTGGATCTGCATAGCATCGGCCGTTGCGCTCACTTGGGGAGTGAATCATCGGATGGAAGATCTTCCTCTCTGTCTCTCCTATTCTATGTATATCTGACTTTCCAATAAATAAATAAATCTTTAAAAAAAAGATTTGCTTTGTTGTATTACTCAAAGAACTCATTTGTTGTACATAAGTTTTCAAACTTATTGATGCAAAGGTATCAGTAATAACACCTTGACACATTTTAATATCTATATAGTCATTTCTCATTCCTGATACTGTTAAACCTTTTTCATTTTTGAATGATTTATTTATTTTTATCGAAAGGCAGATATACAGAGAGGAGGAGAGACAGAGAGGAAGATCTTCGGTCCATTGATTCACACCCCACACAGCCGCAATGGCCGGTGCTGTGCCGATCCAAAGCCAGGGGCCTGGAGCTTCAACTGAGTCTCTCACACACAGGTGCAGGAACCCAAGACTTTGGAACATCCTTGATTGCTTTCCCTGCCCGCAAGCTGGGAGCTGGATGGGAAGCAGAGCTGCTGGAATTAGAACTAGCACCCATATGGGATCCCAGCAAATGCAAGGCAAGGACTTTAGCTGCTATTGTAATGCATCGGACCTTTCCTTTTATTTTTAATGAGCCAGTAGATGAATAATTTTGTTTTTTAGCTTCATAAATCTTGTTAAAAAATAACTTTTGGTTATCAGTTTTGCCTTATATTTCTTTTTCAATTCAATTGATTTTTGCCCTGATAGTTATTATTTTTTATGCTTGCTATGATCTTCGAAAAATAATCTGTGGACATTGTTTCAAAGACTTGCTTCTTTCTAATAAAAATATTTGGTTCCATAAATTTCACCATAGAAGTGTTTTAGAGATATCCCACAAATGGTGGGATATTGTGTCTTATTTTCCAATCTGTTAAAAATGTTATTTTAAATTTACATTTGATTTTTTAATTCATTGATTACTTAGAAGTATGCTACTTCTTTCTCACAGAGGGATTCACAGAGAAGATTGTTATTAGTTTAGATTTTAATCTTGTTATTCTAAAATTCAACTTGATATGGTCTGAATCCTTTATAATATACTGAGAGTTGTGTTGGGGCTCAGATTGTGGTATACTTGGCTAATGTTCTCTGAATGTTTGAACTTGTTTTTTTTTTTTTATTGTTGCTTACATTGTATTATGTAGTACAGTTTTATAGGCGCTGGGGATTCCCCCCACCCCTCCCATACCCCTCCCCCCATGGTGGATTCCTCCACCTTGTTGCATAACCATAGTTCAAGTTCAGTTGAGATTCATTGCTTGCAAACACATGCCTAGCATAAAGTTCAGCGTCTTATTGTCCAGATAAGTTCAGTGGCCTCTTGGGGAGACCTTCTATGGTCTGAAGATAGGTCTAACAGAGTAAAGATCCGGTCAGTTAAAAGCCCCAACAAGGCCTCAGTATCAATATACAACATTATGGAATTAATTGACATAGTATTGGGTAAACAATATGTTAAAAATAATGCAAGTTCCCTTCTTCGAAACATCTGGGTTGAGACAGTATCAATGACAGGTTCAAAAAATAACAAACAACCAAACAAAAAATTATAGGTTAAATCAAGGCAAACATGTGGTATCTAATCTTTTGGGATTCGCTCATTTCCCTTAGCATTATAGTTTCCAGTTGTGCCCATTTAGCCACAAAGAACTGCATTTTGTTTTTTTTAATAGCTGAGTAGTATTCCATGGAGTAGATGAACCAAAGCTTTCTTATCCAATCTTCTGCTGATGGGCATTTCGGTTGCTTCCATGAATGTTTGAACTTGTAAAGAACGTATTCCCTGTTGTTGGATGAAGCATTCTCGAAGTGGTAATTAGGTTATGTGGATTGATAGTGTAGTTCAAATTTCGATTTCCTGACAATTTAGTGTATCAATTATTAACAGAACAGTATGAAGATCTTAGATTGTTATTAGATTTGTTTACTCCTGCAGTTATTTCTTCTTTCGTGTCTTAGGTCTGTTGTTAGAGATGCACGAGTGAATATTAAGGATTACAATGTGCTTTTGAGGAATTTACAGCCTTATCATGACTAAATAGACTTCTGTATTTTTGGTAAGACTTAACCATTTTTCCCTCAAATATCCTGTTCTAATTCTTTTGCAGTTACATATAATTAGGTCACTTTAGGTAATTCTGTAAGTTAGCTAACCTTTTAAAAATATTTGCTCTCTGTTTTCTCCCTGAGTTTTATTTTTACTAATTTCTCCTTGTGTTGAAGCCCACCAATTTTTTCCCACAATATCTGATCTTCTGTGGATCTTGTATGGTAAGTTTGTTAGATGCATGTAGCTTTCATATCTAGAAATTTTATTTGGGATTTTCTATATCTCTACTTATAATCCTTTTAATTATCTGAACACACCTATAAAAATAGAATGTAATTTAAAATAGCTATTTTAATGTCATTTTCTCTTAACCATTATGACTGTATCAGTTCTGTAACTTTTTGGATTGGTTATTTTGATTATTATGAATTATAATTTCCTACTTCCTCATATGCTTCATAATTATTTTTAGAATGCAAGATGCAAATTTGTTTTGTGATGGAAATTTGTGTCTTTCAGTAAATGTTCTTGAACTTTGTTCTAGGATGCAGTTATATTACATGGAAATAGTTTGTCCCTATTAGGTCCTGCTTTTGGAATTTTTAGCCTCTTCCAAGAAAAGATAATGGTCAAGTCAGAACTAAGTGTCCTTGGTTAATAAGGAAAGACTCTGGGGAGAAATATAAACCATGCTGCATAGATAATGAGCTTTTCCAGTTTGGCAGATGGAACTAAGGTTTATTCCAAGCAGTCTGTGCATTGGTTTTAGCGTTATGTGTTATCATTTTGCATGACTCCACACTAGCCTCTGATAATTTTCTTACACGTGCCGGAGTCCAGCTCCAGCCGAGTTCAGAACTCGCGAAGGGTGCGTGGATGAGGCGCAAAGAAAGAGAGAGAAAGAAAGAGACGGACCACTAGTAACTCTTCATCATCATAATGGACCACGCACAAAAGCTGTCCGCTTTATTTATACAAAATCAGTCAAACTCTGGCTCAGACTTTTTACGTCATGGTCAAGTGGGTGTTTCCAAAGATAACTCTGCCATTTGTTTCACCTAAGGCTAGAATGTTAACCAACTGGTGCCTGGCTAGGAAAAGGTTTTCAATAGATGATGCATATCAGTCAGTAGCACATTCCTACCACAATTACTTTACAGCTAGGTCTTGAGACAGTCAAGGAAGGAAGGGACCTAAAAGATTAGCATAGGATCAAAAGGGGGAGTTAACACTCTTGATTAACATATTGCCACAGGACGCAGCCCTAACAGCGATAATAGCTCTTTGGCTGAAAACTAGCCACTAGCAACATTAGCTTCTAAGTTCCTACTGACGTTTAACAGTAACTCCGCAGAGGCAGACAATGCCTGAATAGATTACAGAATTCTCAGTGGGGTTGTCTGGTGTCCATGCAAAGGGAGGCAGAGCCGCATTCAGGTGTTGTAGAGACATCCGCCAGGCCTTGCCACACAGCGGGGAGTTCCTTGCAACCTTGCCTGCAATGGAGCCATGCTCTTCACACCTTCCTGTCTTCCACCCCCATCACACGGACTCCAGCATCTCCCCCTTTCCTATTATTAAGTTGGAGGGTGCGGAGTTCTCTGCGAGTGGCTTGAATTGTGGAGCTTAAACGTTGGAATATGACTGGGCCAAAAAACAATACAAAAAGGAGAATAATTAGTGTGATCCCCAAATTTATAAAAAATGAGTAGGAGGTCTTATCGGAAATAAAAGATGAAAGAGATTGCAAGAAATGGTTAGTAACGCCTCCTGCAGAGAGAGCCTGAAGGTGAGAGTGAGAAATGGCAGAGATCCTGGCATGTAATTCCTGAATGCTAAGGCTGGTGGATGTGTCATTCCATATACCTTGGAGATGAGCCTTAACATTACTCCAAGGGACATGCGAGTCATTATAAGGAAGGGGAGGGAAGGCAAGCACGCACATTTTTGGAGATTGGAGATGTAAATGGTCGTCGAAAAATGACTGGACCTGTTGCTGCAAATAACTTATATAAATGAGGCTGAGGAACAGGATGAGTGGAGGGAAGGAGTGAGAAAATTGGAGTTACCCATCCAGGGCCATACCAGTGATTAATGACTGTGGAAGGTGGAATAAGGTCATCCGTCCAATTAAGGTGCTTTGTCCAAAATCTAAAATATGAGCGGAAGTTATCATGAGGAGTGGAGGTGGACCACTCATACAAAAGGTTTGTGTCATTAGGTACCTTAAAGGAAACCGTTTTGTTAGGAAACACACACTGATACCAGGTTGGGTATCCTGTGTAGGGATTAATATGATCCCAGGCATGAGGAAGAGTTGCAGGAGGTTGACAAGCTGCAATAGATGAAGGGGCAGGAACAGAAGGATGAATTCTAACATGATCAGGTCCTGAAGAATCCGTAACCGAGACAAAGCTGAGAATCCAAAGCAGGCGTGACTGTTCCCAGGAAGGCAAGTGACCTGAGGGATTTTGAAGTTGATAAGGATTAGGGTTAGGGGAGTCTGCAAAGACAAAGCGATGAGTTAAAGCAACGCAGCCTGGAGTGGGGAGAACACCTGGGGATGAAAAACAAACAGGCAAAGTGTCTGCATGCCCCTGATAGTCCAATGGTTGGGAAATCCTGTAAGTAACAAAGGAGTCTCGGCCGCCTCCCAGGAGGGAGGAGTCAGAGGTAAATACCTTAATCTCCTGATAATTCCAAGTTGCAGGATGGAGTAAGGGAGGGTCAGGAATATAAGCCCAATATTGTTGGGCAGCAGCCATGGGTAAAAAACCCACCTGAACCGTGAGGATGGCAAGCATGGCGACAAACAAATTATCAGGAGTGCAGGGCCGCTGCTGGTTAATTACCAGCCGCTCCGCTGAAGAGGTTAGGGCTTTAACCTGGCCCCAGGTAGGAGGGGAGACTCGGCGTGTAGAGGCTGCTTGTCGATGCGAAATGTAAATTGGGCAAGGATGCCTAATCAGTCGATCTGGAATCCACATCAGCAAGTCCGTGACCTGTGGAAAAATGAAAGCATTCCCTCCTCCAAATTTTAAGAGGAAATTGGGTTCTTTCCACTGGTCAGTAAGGATATTTTCAAAATCTATGATTAGAGAAACCCATCTGTAAAGACTAAAGAAGCAAATCTTTTGAAATATTACCGGATGACTTTTAACAAGGAGATTTTTAGTTAAATGGTATGAAATTGTACCCACAAGGGTTAAGAGTGCTATTTGTCATGTCTCATCCTCAGATATTAGATAACTAAGCTGTTAAGAGCTATAAGGAATAATTACTTAATTTACATCTTTGCAAAAGGCTCCTATT
Source organism: Ochotona curzoniae (assembly GCF_017591425.1). Classification (NCBI taxonomy): domain Eukaryota; kingdom Metazoa; phylum Chordata; class Mammalia; order Lagomorpha; family Ochotonidae; genus Ochotona; species Ochotona curzoniae. The sequence goes on along the minus strand of NW_024467087.1, from coordinate 30,614,673 downwards.
CCTATATCTCTTAATAATTAAGGTGGGGACCAAAGCACAATAAGGAGTAATAACCTTTTTATACATGGAAAGGAGATGCAGCCACTCTAAAGACCCTTGTTGTCACAAACATCTAGTTGGGGTATGAACAGTAGGGAGTATAATTAATTGCCAAGGAAGATACCAACTTTTAATTAGCATTTCCATAATCAATATTAGATTTTAAGTCTGTTACTCTTCTATAGGCACAGCTTGGGTAAAATATTGCTGTCTTTTAAACCCCCGATTGTTCAAGGCCTGAGACTGGCCCCACCAGGAGTTTCCTGACAACAGGCGCTGGCCATCATGACCAATTTTAGATTTACATTTACATACTTTTGCCCAATGTACACCTCTGTGACATTCAGAATTTATCTTAGGGCATTGATCCTTAACAGTATTAGTGCCACATTTTTGAGCTAAAGGAGGTGTTGCTTGGCATTGTTTTGGAAGGTGGCTGGGTTCCCCACAGTTAGAACACTTAGCATTCATTTACTTCTGAATAGCAGTGGTTTGAAACCTTGCAAGGTGAGTAGGGTGTTTGAAAGTCCCCATGTTACCACAGGCTTTTAGATAACCCATAACCTGTTCACCAAATTTTCGGGTATTTCGTTTCCTACAATCTTTCCATATATGTCCCAATTTGCCACAATTATGACATTTAGGTCTATTTTGCTTTAAACCATTGCTTAATGTAGCACTCATCATTTTAGTTTTGTATCTTTCAGAGCCAATATCCATGCATGTCCTCATTACTTGGGGGGCCCAGGACAGGGCCCATCTCTCCTTTCCCTGCATCTCACCCTGTACAGACTGTTTACTCAATTTAGATTGACTGTGAGGCAATAGAACTGTCCCATTCTTGTGGAATTTAGACTGACAAGCCTTTTGCCAATGAAATCCCTTCTCACACCGCGGACAGACAGTGCGAGGAATATTTAAATTGGATTTAGGAGTGTCCCTATAAGTTTTTTCCTGTTTGAAATTTTGGGATGAGTTTCTGGCAGGACAGCTGTGGCTGATATGCCCTACTCCACCACAAGAATAGCAATTGTTTCTTTTTCTATTTCTTTGATTGCCTCTTACGTTCTTTAAAATCTGAGTAGCAGTTTGACCCTGAAGAGCTGCAACGATAGTTAATGCTTGCATATAAGATGGAGTTACTTCAGCACAAGCTCGAACATAGTCTGACAAATCTCCTGTCCTTCTCACTGGCTGAATTAAGGTTTGGCAAGTTGGAGTAGCATTCTCAAAAGCTAGCTGTTTAACTATGAGATCTGTAGCTGTATTGTTAATTACTGTCCTACTCACTGCTTCTGTGAGTCGAGCTACGAAATCTTCAAAAGGCTCCTCAGGCTTCTGCTTAACATTTACAAAACCTGGAGACTTTTGATCTGGAGATGGCAGGCGCTTCCACGCTCCTATTGCCAGGGAGGAGATAAGCTGTAATGTCTCCTTAGGCAGAGTAAGTTGTTCTGAAACGCCAAGATGAGTGCCCTGTCCTAAAAGCATGTCTAAGGTAAAAGAAAATTTGCCATGCCTCACAGATCTCTGAGACTTTACTTCTGCTTTAGCTAATTCCTCATATTCCATTTTCCACAAAAGGAAGTTTCCGCCAGTGAGGCAAGCCTTAGCAACCTGAAACCAATCATAAGGAGTCATCCACTTTGCTGCTAGGCTCTCTACTATTGCCATAGTGTACGGGGAGTTTGGCCCGTAGTCAGAGACAGCATGCTTTAGTTCTTTAATAAGCTTATAAGGCAACGGTTCCCATTCAGGTTCATCTCATTCATAGACAACAGGAAAACAGAAAAAATCACCTTCCTTATGTGCCTGCTGCATTGCCCCATTAAAGCCAATCTTTGCTGGATCTGGTCTAGGTGGAAGGGGCTCACAAGGCTTAGCAGAATACCTTGAAGGCTTATCATCAACAGCAGGAGACCTATTATCATGTAACTCAGCCATTTGCCCCTTTTCACAATCTCTAACTCCTGATCTAAATATTTCTGGTTTTAAAAAATCTTCTTCCTCATCTGTTAAACTTCCATGATCAGTTTTACAATATTTTACATTATCTTCAGGACAGACACTTTCCATTGAGCTATAACTAAGGCCTAAGCTTCCCTTCTCAGGATCAAGAAGGGGAGTATGTTCTCCCTGCTGAGCTGAAGGCGCGGGATAAGGCTCAGGACCCACATCTAGTGCCTGCCGTAAAACGTTCCAAATGGCATATGCAGAGGATGGCATGCCCACTTGTCCATTACTCCGATACCACCTTTTCATATCATTTCCTACCTGGTCCCATGTGTTTAATTCTAAAGTGCCCTGCTCAATAAACCACGGGCTAACTTTTTGTACAAATTGTAAAAATTCTAATAATTGCTTCTTGCTAACTTTAATGCACTTCCTATGTAAGGTATGTTTAATAATATCAGCATATAAACTTCTTTCACTAGAATCGCTCTGGCCCATTTTTACAGCACAGAGGGTACACAACTTCTCAATATAAGTTCTGACTATTCACCCCTCCTAACCTGACCTTCTGTCAGGGGGCCTGCAGCACCCTGGGTGAAGTCCTATCCACGCCGCAAAGAGAAAGAAAAGACCTACCTTCATCGAGTCCCTGTTCAGGCGCCACTTGCCGGAGTCCAGCTCCAGCCGAGTTCAGAACTCGCGAAGGGTGCGTGGATGAGGCGCAAAGAAAGAGAGAGAAAGAAAGAGACGGACCACTAGTAACTCTTCATCATCATAATGGACCACGCACAAAAGCTGTCCGCTTTATTTATACAAAATCAGTCAAACTCTGGCTCAGACTTTTTACGTCATGGTCAAGTGGGTGTTTCCAAAGATAACTCTGCCATTTGTTTCACCTAAGGCTAGAATGTTAACCAACTGGTGCCTGGCTAGGAAAAGGTTTTCAATAGATGATGCATATCAGTCAGTAGCACATTCCTACCACAATTACTTTACAGCTAGGTCTTGAGACAGTCAAGGAAGGAAGGGACCTAAAAGATTAGCATAGGATCAAAAGGGGGAGTTAACACTCTTGATTAACATATTGCCACAGGACGCAGCCCTAACAGCGATAATAGCTCTTTGGCTGAAAACTAGCCACTAGCAACATTAGCTTCTAAGTTCCTACTGACGTTTAACAGTAACTCCGCAGAGGCAGACAATGCCTGAATAGATTACAGAATTCTCAGTGGGGTTGTCTGGTGTCCATGCAAAGGGAGGCAGAGCCGCATTCAGGTGTTGTAGAGACATCCGCCAGGCCTTGCCACACAGCGGGGAGTTCCTTGCAACCTTGCCTGCAATGGAGCCATGCTCTTCACACCTTCCTGTCTTCCACCCCCATCACACGGACTCCAGCATACACGTACATGCTGGTGAGTACTCTCCAGAGTACTAGAGAGAAAATTTCCATAGATCTCTAAAGTTTTCTCGGTATAGCTCTACCGTGACATTCTGTCTTGCAAACTCTAGCCACCTTGACATCTTTGGACTCCCAATCTTCTCAGTTCAGAAAATATAGTGTTTCCACCTGAGTTTCCTGTGTCTGTGCTGAAACCTAGAGATGTTCTCAAGCGATCAGCCAGCGTAAACTTCATCCTCAAATGTTTCATTTCCTGTTTCTCAGGGATCACTATTCTGCATTACCTAAGGTCCAATGTCTTCAAAACTGCTGCTTATTGCATTTTGTTTGTTCTTGTAGTTATTTCAGGCAACAAAGACAGTGATCTGCACCGTGCTGTGTCATCTTGACTAGAAATATAAATGTGATCGCTTCTCGCCCTTTTGGCTATGATCAAGTGTATAAATATAAATGTGACTACTTTATGAACTCTAATAGTCCTTATATAATTGAAGGTGAAAAGAAGACTCGTGTTAAATACATTTGTTTGAATTTGTTGATAATGCTGTGTAGAGGTTAAGAGCATGGTATGTGTAGCCAAACTTCATGGGTTCAAATCTGATTATGCCATTGCCACTTACATGATCTTATGCAACTTGCTTAACTTCTTTGGGTCCTAGCTTTATCTTCTGTAAAATTGAAATGATAATGATGCACACTTCACAGAATTGCTAGGAGATTAAAGGAGTTACTAAAGTAGTAAAGTGCTTATTATATTCAGTTTTTGGCACAGAGTAAGCACTTATTAAAATGGTAAATATGATTGTTAATCTTCACAAGAGAATAATCATAGCATTATCTAACATCAAAACATGTTGTACACTTGAGTTCACAATTTTGGTAAAACAAAATGCTTCAAGAATAATGAAGAGGTGGAGTTGAACTTACTATATACAAAGAAAATGGTGGTTCATGCGGACCAGGGTGGACAGAGAATAGGATGTAAGTATGTATCTGATTCTTTTAGCTGCTCTAAAAAATTCTCAAAAAGGTAGTGGCCTAAAGTCATGCAAGGATAGTTCCTTACTATTCTGGGGGTTCAGAGTCTAAAACTGGGTGAACTGGGCTGAAACCAGGTGTCAGTATTGTGTTCCTTTTCCAGCTTCTCAAAGCCACCTGAGTTCCTTGGCTCACAGCCTCCTTTACTCCATTTCCAAAGGCAATATCGGTCAGTTGAATGATTCCCATATCACATCATTCTGATTCTAACATTTCTGCCTCTTTTTTCCACATTTAAAGGCTCTTGAAATTATACTGGGCCCACTTGAGACACCAGGAAAATTTCCCCCTAATAAGGTTTAAACTGACTTCCAACTGCCACTGTAATTTCTCCTTTGCCATTTGAAGTAACATAGTGGCTTTGGAGCTTAGGATAAAAGATATATTTGGGATATCAAAGTGATCGAGAGTGGACTAATACTTGGAAATGCATATACTCACATCAAGATAATCATAACTTGTAGAGATTTCTCCTCACTAATTGTCATGTCACTACCCAGACAAAGCTTCATTATACACGTTTTACCTCTATCCGGTTGTGAGGGAACTTAAATGAATCACACGATTTCAACTGCCCTATACCTGCTTTCTGACACCAACTAGGTGTTAGTAAAACAGCAAATTCATGAAATTTAATACTATATCCACAAGTTAAAAGAAATGCCCTTCGATGAAGATAGCATAGATGTGGGGCTGGCGTTACGGCATCAAAGGTTAAGCTTCTCCCTGTGGCATTGACATCCTATCTTTGTACCAGTTCTAGTCCCGGCTGCTTCACTTCTGATCCAGAAATGACTTGAGGAAAGCAGTGGAGAATCTCTCAATACCTTGAGCCCCTACACCCACGTGTCCCCTACACCCAAGAGAAAGCAGCTCTTGGGCTCCCAGCTTTGGACCAGCCCAGCTCTGGCCTTTGCAGTCATTTGGGGAGTGAGCCAGACAAAATATCTCTCTCTCTCTGTCCTCTCTCTCTCACCCTCTCTGTAACTCTGCCTTTCAAATAAAATAGCTTTGCTCATCCTCTTTCCACTTCTTTCCTCATGCTTCTTTTCCCTTCTTCTCCAGTTTCCTTCAGGTAGGGCTATTGATTGTTCAACTTCTTAGCTCCCTCTTCGAGTTTCCTTTAATATTTACCTTACCTCCATACATCTTCCTGGAATATTGGAATGTGTTTTTCTCCTGATCAAATACCTGATGCATTCTATAGAAAGTCTAACTTTCCATGGGCTAGAGGCCCCTCTATTCAGCCCGTCCTTACTGAACTTCCTTCCTTTCTAGCTACTGTCTTACTTGGATTATTTGTTCTAGCCAAGTCAGCTTGATTCCTCATTGAGTAAACATGATTTGCTTGCTCCTGTCTCTCAGCCATCCCACATGCTAGGAATCCTCTTTTTTACCCTCCCCTTACTCGGTGAACACAGCTCTGGTAGGAAATCAAACTGATGAAGGAACCTTAGCCCACTGTAGTAAGCGAATTAGCTCCCTGCAGACTTGGAACAGGCAAAACAATTTTGCAACAGCTCTTTGGGTCTTCATTTAGCAGTTCTGAACCAGACCTGACCCAGAGGATTCTTGAGGGTGAGAATTCACATACTTTGATTTTCAAAAGGATGAGTTCAGGCACTGAGGCTGTCCTAAAATATATGAGGAGATAAAGTTTGTCTTGAGAGACGTCAGTAAAACTACTCTGTCTGCACATATTTTTTTTCTTATTTTAAATGCTACACCTTTAATTTCAGTACTTACCACCATTTCCCTTCATTCCTGGTAGGAAGTAAAAGGGAACTTATAATCCCATTCAGATCACAGTGTCAGGGGCCGAATCAACTGTGTTTTGTCAGAATATGTCGGTGAGGGAGCGGGTCAAAGGGATGTCTGCTGCTTACTGGCTGTGTGATCCCGGGGAAAGGACTTGGTTGTTCTGTGCTTCAGTTTCCTTATCTCTAAAATGGGACTTAGAGCATGCATAATGCGGTAACTGCTATTATTGGCAATCTCTCACCATAAAAGCTCTGCTTACCATAGCAAGTGTACTATGCTTTAGTGACTGAGATGGTAGGAGCACAAAGCCTTGCGGGACATGTCATTTCTTTTGCAAATAATGAAAAAAAAAAATGTCAGAAACAAGTAATTGCAGTTGCAGAAGAATGAACCCTTCTTATATTTCTAACGCAAAGCTAATCTATTGTGGACTTTCTGAAGCTGCTTCATTCCCTCTGAGGTTATAATTTCTAAGGTTAATCATAATTGTGAAATACTTATGGAGGTAATAATGATAACAAGGCATTCTGTTAAGTACTTGGTAAGCATTACCTAAATTCATCCTTACTTCAGACACTGTTAAATGTCCCCTGGGAATAGTATTGCAGATTTAGCAAGTATCTGCTATCTGTATACCATATCTGAAGGCAGAATTATCCCCATTGACAACTACCAATCTAGTCTCTTGTAACACAAAATTTAACATGAACATAACCTTGAACCCTGTTAGAAAAACAGCAACTTGGGGCTTGTATTGTGACATATCCCATAAGGACACCAGTTTGAGTTCTGACTGTCATATTTTTTTTATACAGTTCCCTGTGTGCCTAGGAAAGCAGAGCAAGATGGACCAAGTGTTTGGGTCCCTACATCCATGTGGGAGATCTAGAAGAAGCGTCTGATTCCTTCCTGGCTTCTGCCTGAGCCAGCCTTGAGCATTGCAGCCATTTGGCGAATGAACCAGCAAATGGAAGATTCTCCACTTTGCCTTGCAAATAAGTCAATGAATTTTGAACAAGAAGGAGGTTGAAGAGAAGAACAAGGAGGAGGAGGTGGAGGAGAAGGAGGAGAAGGAGAAGGAGAAGGAGAAGAAAAGAAGAAGAAGAAGTTGTTGTTTAGTTTGATGTAATCCGGTATGTCTACTTTCTGTTTGTTTTGTTTTGCTGAGCTTTTGAGATCTGATATAAAATATCTTTGCCCATTCCAATATCCTAAAATACTTCCTTTATATTTAATTCTAGTGGTTCCACAATGTGACTGACTTGTTTATTTATTTATTTATTTATTATTTCCCCCCTCCTTCCTCCCTCCTCATTTTCTACTCCTGCCATTTCCCCCGGATTATCACAGTACTATAGTCCTGTAGAAACACAAGTTTAACTTTCTACTATTTAAGTGTTTAGTCTAAGTTACAAGCAAAGATTTTGCATTTAGGTTTGATCCATTTTGAGTTGATTTTTTACATAATGACCCAAAGGGTCTAAATTCATTCTTCTGAATAAGTGTAACAAATTGCCCAGCACCATTTACTTAAGAAACTGTTTCTTTTCCAATGCGTGTTCTTAGCACATTTGTCAAAGATCAGTCAGCTGTGCACGCATAGGTTTACCTCTAATCTGTTCTGTTGGCTTATGCATTTTTTATGCCAGTATCATCTTTTAAAAAATATTTTAAATTTTCTTGATTGACAAACAGAGAGAGAGAGAGAGAGAGAGAGATCTTTCATCTATTGTGTCACATGGTTGCAAAGATAGCAACTGGAGCAAGCCAAAATCAGGAGCCTGGAACTCCATCCAGATGTTCCATATGGGTGGCAAAGGCCCAAATATTTGGGTATCACTTCCTGTCTTCCCAGACACATTAACAGAGAGCAGGATCAGAAGTGGAGCAACTAAGATTCAAACTAATACTCATGGGGTGCTAGCATCATGGACAACAACTTAAACTGTTGTGATACAGAGCCAACCCCTATAACTTTCCTGTTGTATCTCTGTATAGTTTTGGTATCAGGGTGATATATGCCTTGTAGAATGAGTTTGGGAGAAATTCTTTCACTTTTTTTTAACTGAATATAGTTATTTTAAACTCTTCTTTAATTTTTTGGTAATATTCAGCCCTGAAGCAAGCTGGTCTTGTTTTTCATTTTTAATATTTATTTATTTGAAAAGCAGACAGTGAGGGGTACAGAAACAAGACAGATTACGCATTCGCTGGATTCAATTTCTATGTATTTACAAAGTTTCCAAAGTTGTTCTTATTATTGGCTTCTAGTTTTATTGTGCTGTGATCAGGAAAGATATTCAATATGCTTTCTATTTTAAGTGTGTTGAGACTTTCTTGTGACCTGTCATATATATCTTTGAGAATTTCCATTTGCTGATGAAAATACTGGATTTTACAGCTGTTCGGTGGAATGTTTTGTAGATGTCCAGCTGATCCAGGATGTAATTTAACTCTATCATTTCTTTGCTGATTTTCTGTGTTGACAACCCATCCATTTCTAAACATAAGCTAATAAAGTCTAACTCTCCCTTTCAGCCTAGTAATATTTGCTTTATGTATTGAGTGTTCATATATAGTATGTATAAACTTAACATACTTATTTCTCCTGGATTGAACTCCTTATCATTATATAAGGGATTTTCTGGTCTCTTTTACTGATTTTGATTTAAAATTTAGCTATTTAGAAGTATGTATTTGGGTTCCATTTGAATGAAATACTATATTCTGTACTTTCACTTTCAGTCTATATGCATTAAGGGAATTTCTTATAAAAAGCATATAGTTGCTCTTTCTTTTTTTTTTTCCAATTTCAACATTCTGTGTCTTTTAATTGGATAATTTAATCAATTGTAGTCAAAACAATAGCTGATAGGGAAATCTCAGAACATATGGAATTGTACTATACAATTCTAAATTTTAAAAATAAAAATAGCTGATAAATAAAATGTCACTACTCACATTTTGATGTTTATTTTCCACTTTTATTTGAGTTCCTTCATGCTTAAATTTTTGCTCCCTCTGTTATAATCTCCATTTATGTAGAGTGATTTTTCTCTACCAATGTACTTTGACTTCTTTCTTAAAGATTTTCCTCATGCAGTCTGATTTTTTTGTTGTTGTTTTGGAGTGATCATGAGATTTATAAAGGCACTTTTGTATGTAGTGCTGTGCAGGGAAACAAGAGATAAAAAATTGTGTTGTTGTTCATTTTTTTTAAAGTACATTTTTATTCCATTGCAAACCGCGTTTTTTCGTTTGTTTGTTTGTTTGTTTCGAAAGCACAATTTATTTAGGAAAGGGATAAAGTGCTGCTGCCATAATGACAGGTGGGGGCTCTAACAGAGGAAAGACTCAGGAGATCTAAGAGAGAATCTCTTGTCATAGTGGCAGGATGGGGCTCCAAGGGAGGGAAGACCCCAGGAAATATCAGAGAGAAAGGGAGAGATCTCCTCCCATAGCAAAAGGCAGGGGCTCCAAGGAAAGAAAGTTCCCACCAAACCAGCCTTTGATTTTTGATGTTCCATTTTATCTTTTTGTATATTGCCTGTTTTTTTTCTAACATTTTAACCTAGGTATTGTTTCTGTCTTCAAAGTAAATACATAAATGATTTCTGTATAGTTACACTTACCAGTGTGTATGCTATCATCACATATTTTTTCCACTAGTATTGCTTTCTTCAGTTTCAATAACTGCTTTTAACATTTCTTATAAGATAAGTCTGTTGGTGAGCTCATCTTTTGGCTTTATAAACATCTCTGCCTCATATCCGAAGGATAGCTTTGCTGGATACAGTATTCTTGCTTGGCAGTTGTTTTTCCTTCATTACTGTGAAATTCTCATTCCACTCACTCCTGACTTTATAAACCGTCTGCTGAGAAATCTGCTATCAGAGGAACTGCAACACTTTATGTGTTATCTGTTTCTTTTGTATTGCGCCTTTCTAATACTCTCTTTAATTGAACTTTGGTAAGATGCACATATTAATCCTTGGGGTGACTTGTTTGGGGTGAATCTCACTGCTGATATCAGACTTTCTTGTACCTGGATAGTTGTACCTTCCTCGAAGCTTGGAAGTTTTCTGTTGTTAAATCTTTGAATTGCTTTCTGTCCCTTTTGAGGCACTTGTATAACCCTAGTAACTCAGATATTTGTTGATTTCATGCTATCTCCAAGTCTTTACAAGCTTCCTCATCTTCATGCATTTTTCCTTTTCTTCCTATACTTATGTGTTTCAAATAGCCTATCTTTGAGCCCATTGATTCGTCTGTTTGATGTATTCTGCTGCTGCTGCTGCCTTTTATCATGCTATTTCATTTTTCTTACTGTACTTTCCAACTTCATCCTTTCTTCTTCTTTTTTTATTAACATAAAGACAACAGATTTTGAGTTCCAGAGGTATAGTTCCAAGAAGACAATCCCACTTCCCTCGTTCCCCTGCTGTCCCACCAATCCCCCTCCCTTCCATCTCTCTCATCAACAGTATTTGCACAGATATAATTTCAAGCCATTCTATATTCACAGAATTAATTGAATGATTTGTATTGGTTTCCTTTAATTATTTCCACCTCATCAATTATGCATGTTGTACTATTAAAACAATTTCTCTGTGTTCTCCTGAAGTTTACAGTTACCTCAAAACATCTATTTAAAATCTGAATATTTGAAATTTTTAGTTCCTATATGCTTTCTTTAGGCATCTCATTTTACTCCTTAGATGAGGTCATGGTTCCCCTAAAATTCTTCACATTTGTCTGTATTCTGCATCATCTGTACATTGAATAATCAGTCATAGTAGTAGTATATCAATTCTATTTTGTGGCTGTATAAATTCTACAAATGCTGTGTAGTTTCTCTCAGCCTGTATACATTTCTGCTGTTTTGTGACCAGACTAGATAGCCCCTAGTTTGCAATATTCTGCAGATCTATTTTCTTTATTATTATTATTATTATTATTATTATTATTATTATTATTTCAGTCCAGGAACTCAGGGTGAATACTCTTCACCCTCAGATTTTCCTTGGGAATTGCATCAAAAGGGTAGTCTGTCTTTACAAACCTGCTTCCAAAAACTGGCATAGGCAAAGGCGTGTAGTTCCAGTTTCTCTGAGGCCACAAGAGATCTCCATTAGACTGTATAGCATGGAATAAAAATAAAATAAAATTTCAAAAAAGAACAAGCAAACAAAGGTTAAAAATATCTGTCCCATCAGAGGCAGATGCTACCTGATACTAGAGCAAGTCAAGATTCCCCATCCATAGGCATTTACCTACAGATGAGGGTCATGAATGTTTGTTCAGTATCTGCCAGAGAGTCATTGAGTCCCAAGACTTGACCCTGTGGTTCCATGCTGTCTGCTCACAAGAGGGTGATAGAGGCAGCCTTCTGGCCAACCTATGACTAGGCTGGGTCACAGCCTGAGCCCCATAGTCACTGGACTTTATGAAGTCTCAGGGATGCATGTCAAGTCTGTTTTCATGTCAGTGATAATAATGATAAAAGCCAAAATGAGTCCTTCCAAATCAGCCTTATGCTAATTCCTGGCATATCCAGAGGCTCTGGCTGTAAGCACCAGTCTTAGGGAAGAGGCCTTTAATCTCCAGGCACTAAGTCTCAAGGTGTTGGACCTGACTTTGAACTCCAGGGTATATCTGAACTCTTAAGTCCCCTCCACAACTGTGGAGTCTTCCTCTCTTTCTTCCAATAGTTCAGGGAACACTGGTCGAGGGCACTTGCCTATGGAGATGCGAAATATTCTGTTTATAGGTTTAGTGCTGGGAGAAGGGTCCAATTTGATACCACCCCACTCTGAATTTTATCACAACCCACCTGGCATTGGGGTTCAACTCCCTCTCCTCAACAGAAGGGACATTTCTCTATACTATGCTTCTTGGAACTGGAAAACATGTGAAATACTCAATTCTTTCCTCCTACTCTCTTCAGAGTGACTTTTTTTTTTCTGTTATGGTAGACTTGAGGACTGAGGTCTCTTACCTGATTTCCATAGAATGTGTGAAGGGGGCTTAGCATGCAAATAGCTGTTCATATAAAGCACATAAGCATTGGTGGACTTGGGTATCATCAGAGGAATCTAAAATGAATCTTCCATGGATATGCAAAGATGTATTCACTATTACTTGCTTTTTGTACAGTAAGAGGTTAAGTAACTCAGTCCAGGCCTTTCAGCTGATAAGTGGTAGAGCTATATTTTGAACTCAACCAGTCTGACTCCAGAAAGCACCTCTTAACCAATATGTTATGGTGCTTCCCATTTGATGTGGTGATTTTTTAAGGTTTATTTATTTTTATTAGAAAAGCAGATTTGCACAGGCAGATAGGAGACACAGAGAAAGATCCTCTATCTGCTGGTCTACTCCCCAAGTGGCTGCAGCTGCCAGAGCTGAACCAATCCAAAACCAGGAGCCAGGAGTCTCCCTGGGGTATCCCATGCTGCCACAGGGTTCCAGAGCTTTAGAACATCTTCTGCTTCTCCCCCAGACCACAGGCAGGGAGCTAGATTGGATGTGGAGCAGCTGGGGTAAGAATCAGCACCCACACGAGATCCTGGCACTTGAAGTAGGGAGGATCAGCTAACTGTATCATTGCACCAGGCCCTTGATGTGGTGATTTTAATAGACATACTTTAGGGAAACTAACAACCACCAAAACTGCCTGGTTATTGTGAGTCCTGAGATGATCCCACCCCTTACCATGGGGAAACTTGGTTTTCTGTTCATTTAACCTCAGGTATCCTGTCAGGGGTCGTTACCACCTTCCCATCACTGCTAGAAATAAATCTTGTGACATGAGACAAAATGCTTAATGTCTTTAATTCTCAGTTTTCTTTTCTATAAAAGAGAAAGTATATTCATCTTGCAAAGCAATTGTTGTTTGCAATATGTAGCAACGTAGTAACTGACCCAGGGCAACTCACCCATGCACCATACAGCTAGCAGTTGATAAAATCAAATATCAAGCCTCACAATCCTTTTCATAACAATCACCTTGAACCCACACACTCTGCAGCTGCCTTGGATCCTCATGTCCTTTGGACTGGTCTCTATAGTTACCAGCCTCCCAACCTTGCTATGCATACTCTATCTGCCTTCACACTGATCTCCCAGGTTCAGTCATCATGGTTCTCATTTGCATCCTCCATGTTCCTGAAACCAAAGCTTGCATTTATCCTCTTATTCTGCCTACTCCAGCTATCCCCTGAGCAGTTATTGACCCACCAATCTGTGGACCAGCCCTGCTTCACTGTCCAGGCATACTAGAATATATTGTAACAGTACACAGTGTGTGGAAACATGACTGCTTTTCCACACTCCAATGATTAGAATGCATTCTTAACCACTGCAATGACCGATTCACTTCATTTTTTGCACTGCTAACTACCATCCCAATCCCCACAAAGTCTTTTGAAAAGCAATTCACTTAGAAGAGTCTGTCAACTTTTATTTCCAATAAAAGTAACCATGGCTGCTTATTAAACATTTATGATATTCTGGGTACAATGCTAAGTAGCTTCCATATATTCACTCATCTATAATGCCCAATAATCTTATGTGATAAATATTACCATCTTTGCTTTTTCAGTTGTGGAAGCAGACACACAGAAAAATTGAGTGACTTACCTAGTATCATCCAGATACCATGTGGCAGAGCTGGGATCTGAACGCATGTCTGCATGCTTTTAAGCATCACCACTGAGCACTCTTGCCTCCCATCTTGTGTGATATCCAGTCCATCAAGTTCTTAAAAATCATACTGGAGCAGTCGAATTCAACACATTGTGGAAACCTTCACCTTTTTCTTTCTCACAACCATATCCATTCAACAATTACTTTAAGCCTGTTCTACCCATATGACTCTATTTGCTTCCATACCAATCACGGAGCAAAGGATGAGGAGGTGTTAAAATTCTGAACTCCAGTGACCAAGTTCAAGAGACAATATAAGAAGCAAGTGGATTGGTAGAGTACTAGTGGGAACCAGCCTCCCACCTCAAGAATGTTTCCAAACAAGTTACAACTTTACCCCAGGCAAACCCAGAGAAGTCTCAGTTCCTGTCATTTTGCTGGAGAACTCACCCACATACCACATGGCAGGTGGCCAAAGGAAACAAGTCCCAGGTGGCCTCATTTGTGGCTATTTTCTTGAACTCTATTCCTTGCCTGTCTTTACTCTTCTGTTTCTTTGTATACCTGACTCCAGACAGGCATGGAACTGTCTCCTTCTTGTGGCCCATATCATAAATGTTTAATAAGCAGCAGTTAAATAAGCAGGGTATACCCCAACATTCACTCCCTAGTTTTGCCACACTCTGCTATTGACCATCTCTGATTTTAGCAACAGCTTTGCCTTCATCACCTTGCTCTTCCTATTTCTTAAAATTCTAGATCACTACACTAATCAACTCAAATTTTGATTCCTGGAAATGATATCCAAGCATTGGCTCACCTAATCAGTGAGCACAATGTAATTGCTATGTAAATAGGTGCTACCTTATATTGCTTATGAAGTCTTGGCAAGAAAAAAATTGTACATATTCAATACAGATGCATCTATGATAGGTCTAACTAGACAGCACACAAATGAGATGTGAATCAAATGAATGAGATGTGGGTCAAGTAATGCTCAAACATGAATACAGGGCAAAGACCACAGGATCTGTGTGTGACAAAATGATACAGCAGGGTATACCCCCACAGCTATCCACTCATGTGGATAGAGCATAGTTCCCAGTGGACTACAAGTTCAAGTTTTATTTTTCAGACTTCCTGGAATTAAAAAAAAAAGTATTCTGTGGTTGGTTCAGTCCACAGATGGTGAAGCCTGCCAATACAGAGAACCAACTATTTATGAAACCCTAGTCTCCATTCATTATTTAGAAACTTTTTGTGGCCTTCCCATTCATCCCACAAAATGGTCATGAGCTGAAAATCTGACAGTGTATACAACCATCATATTCCCCAAACTATAATTTAAAATACATCAATGAATACTATGAACGTGCTTCGACAACAATGGACTATTATATTCATGACTGCCTTGAAAAACCTTTGACATACTATTGTCATGCTCATATACTGTGGTGGAAGAGTACCACACATTACTATGTCCCACAAAAAGATGTTCATTAACCTGGTATATTGACTAAATCTTAATCACACATTGCTAATTCTGTGCACTCTGGTCATGGTCACCTGAATTCAACATATATAAATTCATTTCCATCATATGTGTTAGCAAACTCAGTAGTTTTTGTTTTCTTATTAAGTTGAAAACTTTTACTTTTTCATGTAAAGGAAGCACTTTAAAACCTGCACTTGGCCTTTGCAAGCTGCCGATATCACTGCTCTTGCACTGCAGGGTCACTGCTAAATAAAAGAAGAGTTATCTGAACACAAGCATTGTAATATCACAGCCAGTGATCCTGTAGCCAAAGACAGCTACTAAGGCGCCAATGGGTGCATAGTATACATAGTGTAGCTGTGCTAGTCAAAGGAGTTAGGTACATCTGGGGTGGGATGATACATCCTTACACTACTTACAACACATGTGAAATTTAAAACTCATGAATTGTTGATTTCTGTAATTCTAATTTAATATATTCTGACTGCTACTGACCACAACTAAAAGAGCCAAACTACAGATAAGGGTTTGTTACTGTGTTTTCTTTCCTATTTTTTTTTCTTTCTCTCTTCTTAAGAATTAACTCCCTGTCTTATTGCGGATCTTATCTCCATATCACTTTTTGAGTAGATTTTCCACACCTCTCTCACTCAAATTACCATGATCCTATGACTCGGATACTTGCTGCAATTTTGAGTTTTTGATTTTGCCTTTATTTGCAGGATAATATTGTTAATATCAGCCTCCACCATTAGAATGAAAGTTCTGTGAGAAGGGCCACATCATAATGTTAACTATTTTCCCCTCAACTCCTAGAATGATATATAACAAATGCCTGCTTTGTTGCTTAGTTAGGTAACAATTGGCTTGATATCACCAACCAAGACATCCAAAGATCTTTGGCTAAATGCATAAACCCTACTGAAAGAAAAGGAGAGTCATGGCATATATGGTGCTTGGTTTCCTCCTGTTAGCAAATTGGTATCTAGAGGTTGACAGATAACTAAAATATGAGCTCTTGTCCATGGCAATGAAAGCTATGTGCCTTTATGGAATAGAATAACAGTAGGTTGGGGAAATCCCAGAACCTATGAAACTGTGTCACATAATGCAATGTAATTAATTAAAAAAGAGAGAGAGAGAGAGACCACCACTGGGGAACATCTTACCTGTAGGTTCCCTACCCAACAAGGAGGGGTCAGGGAATGCTTAAATCCTAAGACCCTTCCTCAAACCTTTGGTGTCTCTCTCCCTCCTCTTTCAAGAGGCACCCCACCTCCTGGCTTCCTTTCCGGGGGTGCTTCCCCTTCCCTCTCCATTCCCTGCTCACCTGGTCCCTTCACAAATAAACTTTTCTGTCTGCAACAGAAAAGAAAATGAATAACAATAATAGCCAGACAGAAAGATTAAATTACATGCTCAAGTTCACATAGTTGGTAGACAGCAGAACCAGAATTAAAATCTCAGCTATCTGTATGCACTTGATTAGTCCTCCTGACCCTCAGTTTCTCATCTGTAAGATATGAGCAATGGGAGTCACTGTGGTGGCATAGCAATGCTAAGCCTCTGCCTCCAATGTCAACATCCCACTTGGGCATCAATTCTTGTCCCAGCTGCTCCACTTCCAACCCAGATCCTTTCTCTCTCTCTCTCTCTCTCTTTTTTTTACCATTTATTTATTTTTATTGGAAAGGCAGATGTTCAGAGAGGAGAGACAGAGAGAAAGATCTTCCTTCTGAAGCTAGGAGTCATGAGCTTTCTCCAGGTTTCCCACATGGGTGCAGGGTTTCAAGGCTTTGAGCTATCCTTGACTGATTTTCCAGGTCACAGGCCTGGAGCTGGATGGGAAGAGAAGTGGCCAGGACACGAACCTGCACCCATATAGGATCTTGGCACATGCAAGACAAGGATTTAGCCACTGAGCTATCATGCCAGACCCCAGATCCATTCTTAAGGAAAGGGAAAGCAGTTGAGGATGGTCCAAGTCCCTGGGCCCCTCCAGCTCCATGGAAGACCTAGAAGAAACTCCTGGCTTCTGTTTGACTGATCTCCAGCCATTGCAGCTATAGGGAGTGACCCAGTGGATGGAAGATCTCTCTCTCTCTCTCTTCCTCCTCATTGTAACCCTGCACGATATTTAAATATTATTTAAATATTTTAAATAAATATTTAAAAGAATGCATGCACAAAAATTCATAGAAAATTTGAACAAGAGTGCTAATTCTCAAAGCTTATTAAAAGAATGAGGGGGAGATATTGAAACTACTGCATATAAGTATTCATTGTATATTACCTATTACAGGTTGAGCATCTTTAATCTATGAACCTGAAATCTTAAATGTTCCCAAATGAAAGAAACTTTTGAGCACTGAGATAACATTGTAAGTAGAAAAGTATACACCGATTTCATGGGAACAGAGCTTAATAGCAGGTGAACTAAAATCATGCTATAAAATTATCTTCAGGTTATGTGTGTAGGTTGTATATGGCATATAAATAATTGTGTCCATTCCCCAAAGGAATCCCATTATGCATATGTAAATATTTTTAAATCCCAAATAATTTGAACTTTGCTGTGTTTCTGTTCTCAATAACTGTGAGTGAGAGATCGTGGACCTGTACCATTTCTGTGATGGTGAACGGGAAGAAGCCATATTCTGGGACCTGAGAACCAGCTTCTGTTACATAGCATCTCTTATCCTTCATGATCTTCTCTCTCTCACTTTCTCCCTCTCCCTCTCTCTCTTTCCCTCCTTATCCTCCTTAATCCCTACATCTATCTTCCCCCCTTTCTCCAGTTATTGTCTCCATAAATAGAGATTTGCAGGAATTAGGAATTGAAGAGGTCAGATTGAAAGAGTGATGAGGAAGAAAGAGGCTGCAAAGCATACTGCCAAGAGAAAGAAATAGGACAAAGGCAGCACAGAGTGGACAACCCATGGACAACTTTGCCTGTGCTAAATAAAATGAAAATATGACTACATAGTTTTATTGCACACTTTCTTTTGCTATTTAAAAAAAAGGATAAGAAAGGAAGAAACATTAAGATGCGATCCCAGAAGGTTACTGGCTAGGAGCCACTTTGAGGATTTTGGTTACTGCCAACCCTGCTCCAAATTATTTCAAATGTACTAAAGGCCAAGAAAGAACAGCCTCAATTTATGTCACTTTAAAACACATATCAGTATTCCATGATCTCTACTTTGGCATTTCCCAGCTGTGTTGTTATGACTTCTTTATTTTTTTATTTTTTAATCATATATTTTCTTGATCTGTTCATTAAAAATGCCTCGCTTTCTTGGAGTAAGAGTCCCTGGAGTCAGGCAATGTATCTTTTTTTTTTTTTCTGCCACCAAGTGCTTAAAGTTTGGGGAGACATGTGATGGGTGATGGATGTTGGACCCAGCCCTGCTGATGGTAGTAACCCAGGCAGCTCCTCATCCCGAGCTAGGTTTATTTAGCTACGCCTCAGACACCAGAATACCTGGGCTTCATAGAAGGCAGGTATCCAATTGAATAGTCTAAGAGGTAGAGCACAGCAGGAGGAATGATTCTTGGGAGAAGACTGGGCCAATTTGGAAGACTGATGACATGGGAAAGCTCTAGGGAAATGTCCAGATGAAATTTGTGAAATACTGGCTCATTCTTAGGTCCTCTGCTGGGGCCTTTGAGGAAAGTCTAAATACAAGCCAGTCAAGTGGAACATTGCATTATCTGTAATTACAAGACAAAATAAAATACAGGAAAAAAGGGAGGAGGTACAGAAATCAGGAACATAATTAAAGTTTGGCTAGCAGCATCTTGGATACATTGTTCTTAAAAGCAAAGTGTGCCTCTGTAAATCAACACATGCAAACTTGAAAAAAAAATGTCTGTTGCAGGTTGGTTGTTATAGGTAGTGGATAAAGCCACCACCTGCGAAATTGGCATCCAACATGGGCACCACTTCATGTCCCAGCTGTTCCACTTCCATTTCAACCCCCTACTGATAGCCTGGAAAAAGCAGCGAGAGGTGGCCCAAGTTCTTGGGCCCCTCTCAATCATGTGGAGACCTGGAGGAAGCTCCTAATTATTAGATTTAGCCTGGCCCAGCCAGCCCTGGCCAGAGCAACTATCTGGAAAGTGAAATAGCAGATGGAGGAGCTCATCTATTTATCTCTCCCTGTCTCTATATAACTGACTTTCAAATGAATAAATACACATCCTTTAAAATTTTTTTTGTTTTCAACAAAGAAAATGAACATGTAAAAAGAAAATGCACTGTTCATCATAAAATGAAGAAGTTACTGGTATTCAAGGGAAATTGTGCTGTGGAAACATGTAGGGGGATGTTGAGGATAGTAGCCTTCAGCATATGTCAAGAATTAGAGTTACCGTTGTTACAACTCTAAATGAAGTTCTTAGAAATACAACTTACTTGGGAGGGCAGGGCAGATTTTACATGTTATGAGTGACCATAATACCCTATAATATCATTACCAAGCTGTCATGCAAATAGAATTTCCGTTCTCACCATTGTAGTTGGTGAATAATGGTTGTTCACATAGTGAAAAAAGTTAGAATACTTGAGTTATGTTCTCACCTTGCTCCTCATCTTATCACATGGAAGCTCAAATAGAGGTTTTTGTGGGAACCTCAAATAGGTGTTAATTCACCAGTTGAAATGCCCGCAGCCATCTCAGAGTGCCAGTAAATCCTGAATCCTCTGTTTCTGATCCAATTTCCTGCCAATGCACCTGGAAGGTAGGAGATGATTGTACGAGTACTTGGGTTCCTGCCAACCACATGAGAGACCTGGATGGAGTTCTGGGACTCATGGCTTTGACCTAGCCTAGCCCTAACTGTTGCAAATATTTA
The DNA here is from genome assembly GCF_017591425.1 of Ochotona curzoniae. Lineage (NCBI taxonomy): Eukaryota > Metazoa > Chordata > Mammalia > Lagomorpha > Ochotonidae > Ochotona > Ochotona curzoniae. Next base: position 30,594,484 of record NW_024467087.1, on the reverse strand, counting down.
GGTATTGAATCAAAACATGGAAGGTTAATCTCTCTCTGTCTGTCTCTCACTCTAGCTCTCATTTTCTCTTTTGCTCTGACTTTCAAAAAGCTCAATACATCACTTTACCTTTCTAAGTATCAAGCGCTCGGTTGGTAGTTTAAGGTTTAATGCCTTTTACAAATGATGTTTACTTTCAACAAAATGGAATTCTCTAACTACATGTATCATGAACAGTAGCTCAGGTACGTTATAGTTTGGGAAGCTCAAACTATGCTTCTAATCTCTCAATCTCTCCTTTAATCTCTCTTTCTCTCTCTCTCTCTTTCCCTCTTTCTCTGTCTTAGCAATCTTTATAGGCTGGGTGGAACCCAGGCAATAGTCTTCAAAGAATATGATTTCACTCTTCCTTTTGATTTAGTAAGCATTTCTTGAGCACCTGCTCTGTGCACTGCATCATAGAAAGCTGAAAGCATACATTTGATTTGTAAACAATGAAACTTCCTATAGAACTCACATAAAGGCTTCCTATTTTTTACCCTCATGCACTGACTCCTACTATTTCGTTCTGACTTCTAACTATGAGAATTCTGCTTTGTTCAGGAAACCCAACAGACACTAGGGCTCCTTCTTGCTGGTCATGCCAGATATTAACATCAGCAGTGGAACACTCAGCTGAAAGAAGCCAAGTGAAGCAAGAGGATCCTTGTCGTCTGTGGGAAATGTCTGAAACATCTATACCAAAGTGGTTTCTGCCCTTCACTCCAATTTATAAGAGAGGACAGAGGCTACAGACAGGGGTTCCTATTCCTCACACATTTTCCACTGTGACTGTTCAGATACAAAGTTAGCACAGGATCCTCCCAAGGAGGGGATTACTGATGCAAATTACCATGCTAGGCAGCACATATGATTAGTTCAGAAATCTCTCTTCCCACCTCTATCACTTCAGTCACTGTCACTCCTACCCATCCTGTAGGTAAGATACGTAGTGGATTTGAAGGGCTGAGACCTTGATATATCTTCCTTTTCCAATTCACTCCCCACAAGGATCTGCGCTTTGAATCCTCTGCGCTAGGACTTGGGTTCTTACAATTTTCTTATGAGAGGAAAAGGTTGTTATTGAAGTGAAAAAGAGGCTGCTGAATAAGTTGACATTTCTTCTGGATTTCCATACTCTTTACTGCAGCTGCTATTAAAGCTGCATCCTGCTCTGGAGAAGTCATTACAAATCACCAGAGAGAACATCAGGGGACAGTCTTGACACCAAGAAGCAGAGGGTCTCCAACAGGTTGTCCCAAGTCGTGCAAACTGTTCTGTCTAACTGCACTGGGGCCAGGGCGCAAGGTAGTGATCAGCTATCCGGGCACCATGTGAAATTCCAGAAAAACATACATAAAGCTTTCAGCTGCTCACTGCTACTTCATGAGCTGCTAATTAACATTGCATATGCAGATGTTAGTCCAATATGTGACTTGGCTTGTGAAAACAATGTCTACCAACAGTTACTTGAGTCCTACGGAACACCAGATGACACTGGGATGTGGCAGCAGGCAAAGTCAGGCTAAAGAGAATCACTGGAAACCCTGAAACTCAGGGAAGAAGTCAGAGAGGCAGGACATCCCAGCAGAATGAAAACAAAGGGGGAACAAAACATGAGAGAGAAGACAGAACGGAAGGATGGATGCAGAGAGAGAAACCAGCAAAACACTTCCCAGATGTTGAAATCCCTCCCCTTCCTGCTCCCCATTCATAATCACTACATCTTTATTATTATTCCTTTTTCCCAACTCGCTCCTCAGAGTCATTGTCAGTATAACCAAACTCACACGTCTATGAAGAGCAAGAAATGGCACGTTACTTTTTTTTTTTCTTAAAAACTGTCACGTAGCTTTTAGTGACAAACGAGATGCCACTTTGTAAGTAGAAATTTTGTTGGCCAATCTCTTTCGCTGCCATACTGTTCTCTGTAGTTATGCCACTTAGCTCTCTTGAGTGAACTGACTGAACAGAAGGATCCCATTTACCAGATTCTTCACTGAGCTTAAGTATTACTACAGAATGGTTGATTATAATTGACATTCATCTTCTTACCCTTTCAGCACTATCATTCTCCTTCATCATAGCTTCCTTTACCCAGTCCCCTGTTCAGGAACTCTCTACACATTTTATTACCCTATTCCCTCAGAGAATATGTTTTCCCTACTTCTATACAAGCACAGCAAGTACACTCTCCCAAAGATGTTAAACATAATTTAAGACTTAATGTCTCACGTTATGGCTGCATTTCATAGTGGTTAACCCAAGGAATTAGCCCTCAGAAGATAAAGCAACTATCAGTATAAATGAAATTTTGAAACAGAAAACAAGCGTATTCATTTTCTGGAAAGGTCAAAGTTGGGGATGAAGAGAGCACTATGAGGTCACCAGTCATACTTTCCAAAGGTGAAAAGTTGTCTTAAATTGGTTAGTGATAAAGGACAAGCACAGCTAGCTGACTTGAGGCTATTTTAAAATAATTTTAATTTTCAAAATTAATTTTTTAAAATGTACTTATTTAATTATCTCTCTGCTGGTTCACTCCAGGAGATACCCACAATAGCTAGGATGGACCAGGACAAAGCTAGGCATTAGAAACACCACCCACATCTCCCATGTGATGGTCAGGAACTCAACTAGGTGAGCCATGCCCCATCCAGGATGCACATTAGCAGAAAAATTTAATCAGCAGTGGAGTCCAAACTCGAATCCAGTCCCTTCAATGTGGGATGTGGGTGTGTTCACTGGCATCTTAACTACGAGGACAAATTTTTTACCCATAATGGTTTTTTTAAATTTTTAATATTCCAAAAGGAATATGTGTAATATATAATAATTGTATATGGGGTACCGTGTAATATATCAAGACAGTCACACAAATTAAAAATTTCAAGTCTAGAGAAATGGTGAGCGCACATTTTTTTTATCATCTTACTGTAAAAATTCTTAACTTTTGCCTCCATGTAATAATTACCTCACACTGTAGCATTTATTCAGCCTATCTAAGTTCATGTTGAAAGCTAATAATCAGTGTAACAGTATTAGGAGATGCAGCCCTTGAGGATAGTTGATTTATGAGAGTCGACCCTTCTGAATGGGAATAAATGTTGTCATAACAAAGACTTGGTGGCAGGAGTTCATCCTTTTTGCTCTTCTATCTACTTTTATGTGAGGCCACTGTTCATCACAGCAACAAGATGTCATGTTGAAAATACTTAAATAAAAGAATGAAGGACTTGTGACTGTTGCTGAAGGACTGTTTTATTGTAATGTTATAGGTGAAACAGTGAGGAGGAGGGTAAATAAGGAGGATGAAGAGGAAATCCCTGAACCTACTGAACTGCTTTCATGAAAAGTAAACATTTAAAAAGGAATAGACACTGAACTCCTATTTAACAGACAACCTGGCAGTGCCTTGATCCTGAAATCCCAGGATCCAAATATTGAGGATAATTGCATCTGCACTAAATACATACAGTTTTTTGTCCCTGTAATTATTCTCTAATCAATTTGATGTAAAATTTTAATATAATGTTTACCATATATTAGTTATAAGCAGTCCAGAATTGAAGTGTATGGAATAATCACATATGGTGCATGCAAACATCATTGTTTTACGTAAGGAACTGGAGTATCTGCAGAATTTGGTTTCCACATAGGACCTGGAACAAATTCTCTAAGAATATTAAAGGAAGCCTATACTTAAAAATATGCAATGGTTTGGGAATTGAGTAATGAATAGAAAATGGAAGTTCTGAAGTGCTTGCTATAAAATGTGTATTACTGTGAAAAGATTAATAAGAGTGATTTTGTTGGGGATTTCTGTGTGGCTGTGGCTGGCAGGATCCTAGCAGCCTAGGCTCAGAACCCATAAATTTGGTGACACCCACCATGTGGTTGTGGCCAGCAGGCCCCAGATTGGGTGGACCATGCCCTAATGGCACTGGGCATAACCCTTAACCCAACCAGTGACATGCTCTGGGTACTTTGGGGTGTAGGCTTACAAGGGGTCTGGGAGATGGCAGAGGTGGAGGCAAGCAGGGACTTGAGGTTTCATGTCTGGATGAGGAATAACTTCTGAGACTTCTTTGGACAAGGCCACTATACTTGCAGGTAAGCAAGGGGGCTGAGACTGAGCAGTATGGAGCAGGGACCAGGAGCACCCTTAAGAGTGCAACCAAAGTACCAGCACACATGGGAAGCATGAGGTAGGGCAGTTAGTATCAACCATCACTGAGTATCACTCAGAGACACACACTAAAGCCTAGTCTGGAAACCTACCTGGTAGGGTTAGATCATGGTACCCACCAGTAAGAGTTGGAACAGGGGATAGGTAATGTGAGACTGGGCCATGCCACTAATCAGCATGTAAGTGAGCTAGGTCTGGGGACAGAATCTGGTGGTAGTGTGTGGGCTCACCCCTACAGAACAGCAATCTCCACCAGCATGTGCAAGATCTGTGGCTTGAAACAGGCTTGGTTGTGGAGCTAAGGCGATACCACGGTTGGGTTGAAATTCCCACTGATGAGCACAAAAGCAAAAATGGGGGCAGCGGGCTGGGCTGAACACAGCTGCATTCTCCTTCAGCATGGTTGTGGCCTGGGTCTGGGGTGTGCCAGACTAGGCTAGACCCCAGCACCCATTGGTACTCATGAGAACCAGCATGAGTATAGAATGGGCAGGCTAGGTGTCAGCTCCCGATGAACCATCTGAGAGCTGTGTTATGGCATGGACCAGATGTAGTTGTGCTGCAACACCCAAGAGTAAGAACCATAATGGGTGTGGGCAAGTTGGGCAAGGCCACTGTTCCTGCCAGGACAAGAGGTGGACAAAGTCAAGCTGGGCCAAGGACTCAAAATCTGTCACTGGGAGCAGATCTGATATAGTATCTTGGGGAACTCTTTGGTCAGGACAGTCCCTGCAGGTGAGTGCAAGAACCACAGCAAAGAGCAGCTCAAACCAGGCCAGGTTACAGTACCCATCAGCATATGTGGCAGTCAGGTCTGGAGGTAGCCAAGCTGGGCCAGTTCATAACATCCACTGGCAGATCTGAGAATCAGGACAGGGTACAAGACAGGTAAGTTCAGGTCACAATACCAGCCAGTTCACATTGGGGTCAGGACTGGGGGCTGGCTGGGCCTGGCTATGCTGTATTACCCACCAGCAGGAGCTGGAACAGGGGGCAGGCTGAAGCAAGCCAAGCTATAACACCTGCTGGCAGATGCTGAGGTGAGGCGAGCCATGGCAGTTGGGGTAGTTGGTGCTGGGTCCATGAGTCATAGGAGTGAGGGTTCTGGCAAGGCCTGAGTCTCCTGTGCTGAGTCCTTGGGCCCACCTCTGTGGGTACCAGGTCAGTGATCCCCAGGAGTGGGACCTGATTTTCCTAGCCTTGGGCCTTGGTTCTGCCTGTGAGAACTGGTCCTCTTCAGCAGAAAAGACTTAGTGGACAGCTGGCCCAGATGCACATAGAGGATGTGGCGGCCCATTGAGGCCTACAGAAGACATCTGGTATCCCAGGAGAACAGAACAATTTGGACAACTACCCCAGCCAAACAATGACAGCATATACTCTAAGGTCAACTATGCCATCCAACGGACATTGAAAGGGTTCACTCACCCTTAGATCAGAATAATCGACAGCATTTCAGAACTATCAAAACCATCTGAGTGGAACCCTCAGAACATGCGCCACATCAGGACTTGGGTTGATATCAGGTGGCCTTTCCCCATCCCTGGGTACTTGGGTGGTTGGAAGGCTAGGTATGGCTTCTCCCTTTACCTCCTCCCTCCCTCCAGAAACAGGAGGAAGGAATAGAAAATTTGGAAACAATGATCACACCCACTTTTCCCTAACCCTTGATCTTTCCCACACTGATCAACTATATAAAAATCATCTAACAATAAGTAAAATAACTTTTAAAGGTTAAAAAACATACACTTAAAACGCAGAGGAATACAAGAGTACTTCGAAAAGTTCATGGAAAATGGAATTTGAAGTTGCTTATTTTAGTGTAAAAATATTTTTAGATCCATGCATGATCTTTTTTTCATAATACACATTTTTCATGAAGTTTCTGAAGTTTTTACATATGTGACTGTCAGTCATGTTAAAACTGAGAAATGGGAGAGACTGGCTACTAGTTCCAGAAAGGGCTAGGGAAACTCCATTGAAGGAGGAAGGTGTACGACTAACACTTTGTCATTAATAAAAATCTAGATGGCAAGCAGAGGGAAAAGGAGCCTGCATTCCAAGAGAAATAGGAAATGAAAACAACGGAAAGCAAGATTGCTGCTTGCAGCTGACAATTAAAAACCATGAATGCAAAGGTGGGTTACAAACCGGACGTTGGAGACTTTGGAGGGTGGCTTATGAAAGTTAGCTTACATTGCTTGGGCCATGGAGACTTGGGAATGCTGCCAAGCAAAGGAGCCGTGTAATCTGGGTAGTGTTCGGGGAACTCCAGTTTGTGGCAGGTTAGTCAGAAGTTTTAGAAGTGACTTGGGTCTGAAGTGGATGCAGTCTTAGGCACTTGGAGCCCTAAACCTGTGGACTAGGGGACACCCAACTGCTGAACACTGGAGAGCTGATTGCTTAGAGTGTGAGGAAACCTTCACATGTGTGCTTTCAAAATGGTAGAAATAGCCCAGCGCTATGGCCTAGTGGCTAAAATCCTCACCTTGAACGTGCTGGCATCCTAAATGGGCACTGGTTCTAATGCCGGCAGTCCTGCTTTCCATCCAGCTCCCTGCCTGTGGCCTGGGAAAGTAGTTGGGGACGGCCCAAAGCTTTGGGACCCTGCACCCGTGTGGGAGACCCAGAAGAACTCCTGGCTCCTGACTTTGGATCAGCTCAGCTCCAGCCATTGCAGCCGCTTGGGGAGTGAATCAATGGACGGAAGATCTTCCTCTCTGTCTCTCCTCTCTATATATCTGACCTTGCAATGAAAATAAAGAAATCTTTAAAAAATATTCTTATGTTAAAGATTTTAAATGCAGTTTCACTGAAGCAAAATTAATATACAATAAATTACACAAATGTAAGACAAATAAATGGAAGATAATAAAATCTTTAACAAAAGAAATGATAGAAACGATGCATGTCATGAGAATACAGTGGAACAAACTGAAAAAAAAATAGAAAAAGAGTGATTCTATTGAGGACTCAGGAAGAGCTATGGGGAAAGCCTTGGTCTAAGTGGTCATGAATAGGGTGTTGGCAGGTACATGATCAGAAAAGGCTGTTCTGATGAGAAGTCAGGGGAAAATGAGGAATATCACATTGGAAAATAGAGGAAAGACCCTCCTTCTTGTTGGCAACGAAAAACTTTAGTGAATTGTGTTCATGTCCTAAGTGTTTCTAAAAGGCAGCATTTAAGAAAGCTGCAGAGCATTAAGGGTACTGCATGGGTTCTCTTGATGTCCTGCAGTCGACTGGCAGAAGAGAAGAAATGATTTAAAGATACAATTTATGAGAAATATTCAGTTTGCCCATGTAATGAAGAAAAGAATGTTTAGGAGAGAAAGCGAAGGGTGTGTCTAAGTGGCATTTTGTAAAAAAAAAAAATATATATATATATATATACATATATATTCATTTAATTTATTTGCGACACAGAAAAACAGAAGTATTAAGGAGGAAGAGATCAGTATTAAGGAGGGAGGGAGGGAGGGAGGGAGGGAGGGAGGGAAATAGAGAACTTCTATTTTCTGACTCATTCTTCAAATTTCAAGAATAGCCAAGGCTGGGTCAGGAATCGGGAACTCCACTTAGGTCTTCAACATAAGTGACAGCAGCCAAAGTGACGGGTTCACTTTTTGCTGCCTTCCCTGGGACATTAGCCAGAAACAGGGATGGAAGCAGGGCGTCCGGGACTCCAATTAGCTCTCCAACATGGAATGCCAGAGCCAGAAGCTGGGACTTAAACCCAGCGTGCCACAACAGCCTCCAAGTGACCCTTTGATATTTATACAGATAGAATTAAGGCAGACATTATCCACCAAGACAATGAAATAATCACCCCAAATATATTTCTAAAATTAGGAGGCTATCCTTCTCACCATAGACCCAAGTAACTGAGGCTTTGGAGAATAAAATGGTTTCAAAGTAATTATCAAAGAGAGTCAATGGAACCTCAAATCATACCACCTAGGGATGCCTTAATTTTTTTCATCCCAAATTCTGATACATTAAACTTGGTGCCTAAATGTAGCTTAGGTCATCACTCTAAAGAGTACAAATGGTAAACCTTGTTTTCATCCATGTGGTGCTAACTCAATAGGCATTGAAAGTTCATGAACTATACTACCTCCACTTAAAATTTTTAATGAATTTATTTGTTTGAAAGGCAAAGCATCACAACAGAAGGAAGAAACAAAGAGAGAAATCTTCCATTCTCTTGTGTACTTGCTCAAATGGCTGCAACAACCAGGGCTGGGTCAAACTGAAACCAGGATTCAGGAACTCCATCCTTGTTTCCTGATATAGGCTGCAGGTGTCCAAGAACTTGGGTAATCAGCTGCTGCCTTCCCAGATACATTAGCAAGGAGCTGTCTCAGAAGCAGAACATCCAGGATTCAAGCTAGCACTCCACTATGAGATCCTTATGTGGCAAATTGCAGCTTAACTCACTGAGCCAAATTGCATCCGTGCACCAACGCTCTCCCCGCCTGCACCCACAGTGCATGCGTGCATGCACACACAATTAGATTTTAAAGATTCCTCTGAGGAGTTCTCAAAAGACACTACCTACTGAGGTGGTAAGAGCAGGGCTGCTGCAGAAATCCCACAAGGTTGTAATTTTTATTACAGTAGCTCAAAAAGACACAAATTATGCTCTTTACAAAATTTGCAGACTAATTTGACAAAGCAAGATAATTGATGGATTGATCAACATTTACTTTGCTAGGTTGGCCTGTCTGTGCATTCCATGGTCCCACATCTTGTATGCTTAACGTTCCACTGAACACTAAGCCAGCCCAGAGAGACAAATCTATTGCTTCTTCCAAGTAAGATGGCAGAGTTCCAAGTGCAGGAAGGAAGCAATCTTATCAGACCTCTGGTCCATTGATAAAACCACAGAAGGAAATCACTGAGTTTTAAATTGAGAAAGGGAAGTCTTAGATAAAAACAGGACTTGCCTGGGAGTTTCCACTTTAAAGTCATTTTTTTTCCCCACATCAATAGAAAAGCTTTTTATCATAGCTAGGGTAATTTATTTGTGGTCTTCAGGCTGAAGTGCTGTCTGCCTGTTTAGAACTGTTTATAAGCTCTGCAGTAATGATTAGTCTGCCCTACCCCCGAAACATGCCCATTCTTTTCTCCACGCTACTTCCTTTTTTGAGTCATCAAGATCTTTTCCTAAAGACCAAGAGTTTTTCTTTCAGACAGACTCTGAGGCTTTCCAGGGTAGCATTTAGGTTTTATAATAGGAGAAAACAGCCAGATGAGGCAAAAAGATTGCCTGGACCAGGTACCACAAGAAAGGATGGAATTGCTTTCATTGTGTATCTGTCCATATAAAGAATTTTTCTACTACCTGTCTGAGACTGTCTAGAATATGTTTTTTCATTTAAAAGTCCTTTCCAATGCAAGACTTCGAGAATTTCATGTGCTAGTTAGAGTTTTTTAAGTCAGTTAGTCAACTTGCTTATTTACTTTTATATTCAATGACATTCTCCTTCAATTATTACAGAGAAAGAGAACAAATACACCACGAAAAGCGCCGCAGGATGAGGGCCATACATAAACATACAAGTGAGACTGAAGCCAGAGAAGCTTCCAGACAGACACACAATTTGAATGGATCTTTTGTGTTGAGCAATGATTTTCAGTCTTCCTCATCAGCTTAAAGATTTAAGCTAAATTCCTGTGAGGAAGTGACTTAAAAAGGCCTTTTTTGGAAGTTAAAGAAGACAGTGAAACCCTAGTAAAGGAAAATAAAGTCACTAGATATTTATTCCTTTTGTCCATGATTGGAAAAAATACAATACAGAACGATAAGTGTTTTATAAATTCATTTTAACAACTTCATGGAGAAATAATTCACTGCTTTATGTGTACCATTTAATGACTAAAGTGCTTTGTAGCTTAAACTGACCACACCAGGCTATTATCCTTTCCATTTCCTATCTTTTCTTTGCATTTGCAGCCTGTTAGCTCTTCTCTTTCAGTTCTTTATATACATTACTTCCACCTGAATAACTTTGGGTGTTGATTACCCAATCCCACCTTTGCAAACCTTTAGTAATCACTATTTTAAGTTCATATAGACTACTATATATTTTAAGCTACCATGTGTGAGAGAGAACCTGAAGTGTTTGTCCATCTTACGTCTGGTTCATTTCACTTTAACATAATGATCTTAAATTCTAGCCATTCTGCAGCAAATATTAGAATTTCATTCTTATTGTATTACTGAATAATATTCTATTTTGTATATTCGCACCTTTATCCCCACTCATCCTTGCATGAGCAACTGAGTCCATATCATGGCTATTGCTGCGATGAATACATGAGTGCAGCTACTTTCTGAAGAGTTATTAACTGATGGAATGGCAAAGTTTCAGAGAGAGGGAGAGACCGAAAGAGAAGAATCTTCCATTCACTGATTGACTCCTCAAATGATCACAAGAGCCAAGGCTGGGTCAGTCCAAATCCAGGAACCAGGAACTCTACCTGGGTTTCTCACATAGGTGACAGGGGCCCAAGAATTGTTCCATCTTCCATTGCTTTTTCAGGTGTATCACCAGGAAGCTGAATGGGACAAAGACTTGAACTGGCATTCAAATAGGATTCTGGCATCTCAGGCTTATCCCACTGTTTTACAATGTTGGCCCCAGGTATCCTTTCATATACTGATTTCCACTCCAGAGTAGAATGGCTGGAATAGCAGATCTGGTTTTTTTTTTTTTTTTTTTTTTTTGGACACTTCAGAATGTTTTCCATAATGTTTGTACTAATTTGCCTTTCCACTAACAGTGTATAAGGAATCACTTTTCTCTACAGACCCACCAATATTTCCTATTTTTTTACCTGTTTAATAACAGCCATTCTAATTCTGCTTCTTTTATTACAGCTATGCTACTGAGAGTGAAGCAGTATCTCACTGTGTTTTTAATTTATCCCCAATGGTTAGTGGTGTTGATTATCTTGCCCAGTGTTTATTGGTCATTTGTATATTTTCTTTGGAAATCATATGCCCATTTTCAAATTTGGTTATTTTTCTTTGTGCTAGTGACTTGAAATAGTATTAGATATAAGTCTGTTAGTAATACTGCCTCTTAAAAGAGTAATTAAGTATATTCTGTTGGGTCACTGCTCTATTTTTCTCAGATTTCCTTCTAATATCCAATATAGTCTGGCAGTCTTCCTGCTAACACCTTTATTACTTCTGGGTGACTGCCTTATTTCAGTGAGACACTAAGATCTCAGGCCACCATGGACTTTTAGGAATGAATTACAGGCTCTACTGCTGATGTCTTGAGTTTCACCTTACCTAAGACTCCAGAACCTATTCTCTCTTCTTGATTAAAAAAAAAAAAAACTTTTCACAATTTAACTATGAATTACAAACAAGAAACTCCCCACTGCTATACTTTAATGACTGAACACCTGAGAACATACCGAGACTCTTTGCCTTCTCTCCCAGAAGGTGGTTTCTTCTTTGGATAAAAGCAAGAGCTACCACCTGTAGCTATTTCAACCATCAACCATAAATCACCATGTTTACAGAGCTGAGCAAGTATCCTGATAGTGTGACGCTGTCCATGTGCAGATAAGATGAGAAAGTCCAGGGGAACTGGGATGCAAATATCCAATACAAGAGTATATACAACAGGGTCCCAGCTGACATTTTAAGCAGGATTTCAGGTTCATGTTGCTAGGCCTTCTGACTTTGAAGAGTGAAGAGTAGGAGAGAAGCTAGAAACCAGGAGGTTTGTTTGTTTGTTTGTTTGTTTGTTTGTTTTGCTTTATTCTGTTTTGTTTTATGGGAAATTCTATTTTGAAGCACTCACAATACATGTGATTTTTAAAAATTGCAGGCTGAACAAAATATATGCATTGGTTGGATCTGGCCAATGGGTTGTCAGTTTACAACCTCTACATATTTTTTCCTCCTACATTCCATGTTGTTAGTAGCAAAAACCTGCGATTCCATTGCAACTCAGCATTTTCTCTTCCTCATTCAGGTTTCTTTGCCCTATTTAAACATTGTTTTTGTATATCACTTTCTTTCCTACATGCACATCCAGATGCACTTATCCTTAAAAAATAAGATGAGATGACATACTAATGCAGAGCTGTATTAATTACAAATTGTATGTCTTTGGGCAAATTACTTCACTTCTCTGTGCCCTGACTTCCTCATTCAAATGGATACTGTAATCTCTAGTTCACAGGCTGGTTTTGGAGAAATACATTAATAGAACATAACACATAAAAGAGTCTTAAAAGGAATATGAACTATCCCTCATTATTTCTTTTAAACCAATATTATTTGACATTTGACTGATTTAACCCCTCCAGCACCATCTTTTTTTTTTCTCCTTTGACCTTTAAGTCCTTGCCCCAACATTGTTTATATTCACAGTTTGAAATTCGCAAGCCCTAACATTTTTGGGGACGCTGTTCAGTGTAATTTGTATACCCTTGATCACTTCCCCAAGCTTCTTCCCAAAGTATGTAACTTTCCCCTACACTTTTCCCTTGTTAAATCTAAATGACAGTTGTGTATTTTCACATTTATCAATCTTCCTGAAACTCTGATAGCATAAACCTGATGGACCCCACCAAACCCTTAGAATGTACTTGTAGAATTAATAGTTCGAACCTGGTTTGCTTCAGGTATCCTAAACCACCCAACATCATCCATCTATTCCTTTTCGTTTCACACTAACTTCTTCTGTCAGTTCTCTTACATTTTTCTCTATCAGCTAACTGGTTACATGAGTCTATTTCATAAAGGGCAGGAAGAATGAAATGTTTTCATCTAACTCAACTTAGGCAAAAAGAAAACTCCAGAAAATGATACAATTTAAATTCAATTTCAGAGACTGGCATTACAATGTAGTGGGTGAAGTCTCTCCCTGAAACAACTGATCCTGTAAGGGTGCTAGTTCATGTCCCAGCTGTTCCACCTCTGACTCAACTCCCTGATATTGGTTTGGGAAATCATTGGAAGATGGCCCAAGTTCTTGGAGCCCTGTACCCATGTGGAGACTTGGAACAAGTTCCTGGTTCCTGGCATTGGAGTGGCCCAGCTGCAACTGGTGGAGTCATCTGGGGAGTGAAATTGCTGATGTAAGATTGATTCTCTCTCTTTTCCCTCCCTGATCTCTCTATAGCTTGGACATTGAAAAAATCAAATAGATCTTGTAAAAATTCAGTTTAAACACTACCTTTACCCAAGTCAGATGTCTCTATTCACATTACTGTCATAGAGAGCAATTTGCTGCCTCTCCAGGTGATCGTCACAAGTGATGGTTAAAAAACCAGGGATCTTACTACAGCCTACAGGCTCCTCCACATCCCAGCCAGCCCTTTTCATTGGCTGTCTTCAGTACATGGATACTCTGCACATTTGAATCTGAAGGCTAAGTCAGCAGAGACTTTAGAATCTAGCTTTCTAAGGTGTTTGTATTGAGAGGACAGATATTGTGGAGATATAAAGTGCTCACATGTGTGTATTAAAAGAAGTCATTATTCATCACTTTATGGTAGTACTTCATATGTGAAGGCACCAATGCATTGAGTTTGCTGCAAGCATGTCCCACTTTTATGTCTGAACATTTTCCAAAACCGTGTATATTAGTTGGAATACATTCCTTCCAGGCAGTCAAGTGGTTTTTCCCATTACAGTTTCAGAAATCTCACCATCCCTCCCATTTTCTCAAATTCATTGGCCAGTCATTGTTTTTGGCTCAGCCTGGGTATCGAACACCTATAGCTAGTCTCATGTTGCTAATCCAGTATTTATATTATCTCTCTTCTCATAAAGCACTTTACCCTTTTGATGATAGAATTTCAGTGACAAATAGAACAGTGAGTAATGTCTGAAATGAAGAGGAATAGCTTGCAAATTTAAGACTCAAAATTCTACCCATAATACTAATGCAAAATTCATTAATTCAGTAGTTTCAAAAAATGTTAAGTTTTGGTTACAAGTATTAGGATATAAAAGTTAGCAGAGTCTGTGTTTCTATTGTGAAAAACAAATGCAAAATTGAAATCCTTGTATGTGAATTAGAATGCAGTAACATATACTGACAGTTACTAATGACCTCAAAGAAGATAACATAGCTTGTAAAAACCAGTGCAAAATTACATATAATATTGAAAGTGTGGAGACTTACATGTTGATCTTATTTTTTTCTCTGCCATATAACAGAGAATTTCAAAAACGTTTGGTGTTAAAAGAAGCTTAGAAAGATAATTTTTATTTTCCATGAACTTTTTGAAACCTCTTTGAATATTAAATAAAAAGTAGCAAAGTAATTCTGGAGTGCTAGAGTCACATGGACCTGGATGGATTTGAACACCAGCTCTCCCTCTTACTATCTGAAGTTGGTCAAGTAAATTCGCTTCTCTGAGAACTAATTTCATAATCTTTAAAACAAAACAAGTAAGAGCATCTCCCTTAGTAGTGGCAGAATTATTACCAGTAGACAACAAATATTGAAGCATAGTAGTAGTAGTAGTAGTCGGGAATTTTTAATTTTTAAATGATTTTATGTTTTGAGTGGAGGAAGGAAAGAGAGATGAGTCTTTCATCCTCAAGTTCACTACCCAGATGCCCACAACAAGGCTGAGGCTGGATTAAAGCTAAAAGTGAGGAACTCATCCAGGTCTCTCATGTGGGTGGCAGGATCCCAAGCACTTGAGACAATCACCTGCTTCTTCCCAGGATGTGCATTTTCAAGAAGCTGGCATCAGGAGCAGTGCTTGGACTGGAACCTAGGCATTACAATATGGGATGCAGATGTCCCAAATGGTGGCTCA
The DNA here is from genome assembly GCF_017591425.1 of Ochotona curzoniae. Classification (NCBI taxonomy): domain Eukaryota; kingdom Metazoa; phylum Chordata; class Mammalia; order Lagomorpha; family Ochotonidae; genus Ochotona; species Ochotona curzoniae. The sequence continues at coordinate 30,579,468 of NW_024467087.1, read as the reverse complement.
ACCATGGCACCAAACACTTGCCCTTCAGGTGCTGCTTTAGGTCACATAAATGGGAGATCTCATATAATCAATGTAAAGCACTCCCTGGACAAAGGAGGCTAAGTAATTTGTCCAAATTCACACAGCTGAGTGTAATCCCTTCTATAGGAGTCCCCTGGTTCGGGTTGGTGATGTAGCTGGAATAAAATGATCTCCTGCTACCACACTCAAGTGTGCTTTCAGGGTAACCCATACTCTCTGAAGAAGCCCAGCAGTCCTGTCTTGGAAGTGAAAACCTATGGCAACTTACATCATTAAGCACACTTCTGAGGTTTGAAAATGAAAGTAAGTACCTCAACAACTGCAAATGTTGCCATTTCATCAGTATTTGGAATAAGACACTGTATGCCAATATATTGTATCTTGAAAAGCTACAGGAAGTTTCAAGGGCCGTGTATTTTCACCAAAATTGTACCATTTGAGGGTTATTTATTTATAACATGTTCTCCTGCAAAATGCACATTTAGGTAGGAAAATAAACCCATTAAGCAATTTATCATTCACACCTCACATCAAGCTACTTTAGTAAAACTGTTGTCCCAGTAACAAATAGATGGGCTCCACTGTGGAAGAAATGGGAGATTGGCTTGAGTGAGGGACAGAGGGAAGGCTAATTTGAGAATGTAGAGTTGTGTATGAATGCACAAAATTGTCCCTGGGCTGTCTTTTAAAATGACAAGATTGTTGAGAAGGAGTGACCAAAAGAGTTTTACTTCAGTCTGATTTCCTTTACTCCTAGCAGGAATGAGGGGTACTTAGAGTAACAAGATAGGGGAGCAACACAAGAAAGGAGAAAAAGGAGAAGGCGTTTCTATGCCTGGCTACATACCTAGCTTAGGACAATTGTGTGGTCCATGCTTGATATTGGGTTATTGATGTGAAGTCGAAGAAATGCAAAAAGCGAAAGTGAGAAATCAATGGAGTTGATCTGGGCCATTTTGTGCCTAGTGCCATGTTCACCTCAGTGAGACTTCCAGCCCAAGCAGAATATTCATAGAGGTTCCTAAGACTTTAGAATGCAAGAATATGAGTTCACTGAGTGGGACAGTCTTGGATTTCTATAATGCACCAAAATCATTCCAAAAGTTGGCTGCTGCAATTGTATCTGCAGCACAAGGAAAATTCCTCACCCCACACAGGCTCTAGTGATGGACTTGCAGGAGCTATGGTAGGCCAATAAGAGAAGAGTCTCTGAGTAGAGGTTGCCTGATTATTCTGAAATATCAGAAAGGCAGGCATTTGGCTTAGTGGCTACCTTTAATGAGTACCTAAGTTGGAGTCTTGGCTCAGATCCCACTTTCAGCTTCCTACTAATGTTTATCTGTGAAGGTAGCAGGGGATAGCTCAAGTAACTGAATTGCCTTCCAGGCTCTTAGTTTCAATCCTAGCCACTCTCGGTATTTGGGGAATGAATCTGTGGATGGGAGGTCTCTGCTACTTGTCTCTGTGTGTGTCTCTCTCTCCCTCTCTGCCTTTGAGATAAATAAACCAAAAATAAATAAAATAAAATAAAATCATTTCACAAAGGTGAGTGCCAGCCTCCAAATTTGGCTGTGATTTTTTTAACCTGTACATTCTTCTTCTTTTATGTGAACTGTCCGTCCAAAACAAATTTGAGTTCACATTGAGTTTGTTTCACAGCCAAGGATGACTGTCTCATCCCTTCAGCTGCCCCTTCACTCCTTGCTGTTACCTAGGTGAAAATCCAGCATGGTTGTAGGTAAGAAAAGATAAGGAAGTAAGGAGTAATTACTTGAGGTGACAGGGGAGAAGAAAACAAGAGAGAGGAAATAACTTATTTTGGGCTAAGGACCTGTTAATTCAAAAACACACATGCAAGTGCACAAGTTCATAAAAGAAGAAATATTACCGTAGCATCTCTGCTACCTGGGCTATCTATGTAGCGATAAAACAAAGCTTAAAAAACTGAAATATAGCTGGAGATAGTGGAGTCATTCCTAAGGTTGTCTTCACAGCACAGTCTGAAATCAGGAACTACAGAAAGCTCAGTAAGTTACACATATTTGTGCAGACACATTATGCCTATCCTTCATACACATGTGCTCTCAATATATGCACAGACATAGCTACATAACAAGACTTATGCATTTACACAGATGCAAGAAGGGGTGTACATTGCCAAACACCAAAACAAAACAAAACAAAACAAAGCACATGCACGTGCCCATTTATGTTCTTGCATGCCATATGAATACAATATGAATATATGGAAAATACAATGAAGGTACACATAGGAGAAAACACAATTACAAACAAAACAACTATATAATTGTAATAGCTTTCCGTGAACTGAAAAAAGGAATGTACTCGCGTCTGTCACTTCCCTTATGTTGACTCAATGACTCTCACAAATACTTCTCTGAAAAGGTCATCATTGATCTCACTTAACAAACGAGGAACTGAAAGTAAGAGGATGTTGAACTTGCCAAGAGTCATAAAGCTAGAATGTCTTGTAAGCAGAGCAGGAATTTAAAATCATGATAGGTCAGAGGCATCCCTAAACAGATGCGCACCCATGTACAGCTACTCCTGCTCCCTGGTCAAGAGAGGTTTAAAACGTGATTAGCATAATTCAGGATCTGTTGTCATCTTAATAGTTTGTTTGCACTAAATGATGCAGAATTCCTTTGAGTCATTAGTACTCTTCAGTAAATTCTAATGTGTTTAAATTAGCCCCAGGGCATTTAAATTTAGACATTCTTGTATCTTGGAACAGGGCCAGTCAATATTTTTAAATAACACTGTAATTAAAGCTTTAGGTAAGCTTAGCATCTCATTCAGTTAATAAAACATTACCCTTCACTGCCGAATTAAACATTAAGTTCTAATTAATTATCATGCTAATTGTTCTACCATTATGCAATCAGCATAGCAGTTTTATTCAAGAAGATGCTTCACACATACTCACTTGAAAACCCCAGCTGATACCCTGAATAAATGCAATGCACCATCCAGAAAGCTATTTCATTTTACTGTGGTGATTTGAGTAAGTTACCTGATCACTGTATTTCAGGTAATTCATGAAGTCATGAGTCTTTCTGGCAGAGAAGATAATTTAGAGAAGAGATAACAGATTATCGACTTTTCCCCTAGGCCAAGGTTCTTAATAGCACTGATGTTTGGGCCATGGTAAGGACTTCCTTGCACAGTCACTAACTCTGCAGAATAATCAGCATACGGAGTCCCAGTTGTCTGTGACCTCTCCCTTCACCCCAGCAGCCAACATGATAGAACTGCATGAGAATGAGGACTTTTTTCTTTCCTTTATGACACATAAAAATTCTAACACCTTGTTAACAATGGTGATGATACTGTGGAAAGGGCATGGGTAGAGACTTCAGGAAATAGCTCTCAGGGTTGGCATTGTTGTGCAGCGGGTTAAGCCACCACTTGAGACTCCTTCATTGCACATTGGAGTATCAATTACACTTCCAGCTACTCTGCACTTCAGGTTCAGCTCCTGAAATGAACTAGATGGAGCCCCAAGAACTTGGATTCCTGGTACCCACGTGCAAGACCTCTCTCTTTACCTCTCTCTCTTTCTGTCTGACTTTAAAATAAATAAATATATCCTTTAAAAAAGAAAGCATATGGGCCCGGCGCGGTGGCGCAAGTGGTTAAGTCCTCGCCTTGCACGCCCGGGATCCCATATGGGCACCGGTTCTAATCCCGGCAGCCCCGCTTCCCTTCCAGCTCCCTGCCTGTGGCCTGGGAAAGCAGTCGAGGATGGCCCAAAGCTTTGGGACCCTGCACCCGCGTGGGAGACCCGGAAGAGGCTCCTGGCTTCGGACCGGCATAGCATTGGCCGTTGTGCTCACTTGGGGAGTGAATCATCGGACGGAAGAGCTTCCTCTCTGTCTCTCCTCTCTGTATATCTGCCTTTCCAATAAAAAAATAATAAAAATAAATCTTTAAAAAAAAAAAAAGAAAGCATAGCCAAGTATTTCACAGATTTGCCTGGCCAACAATTGGAAGACTATAACTTAATCTAATATATAGACTGTCCAAAAGAAAGAAATCATTTGGAGAAAATTCCCAACCAAATATTCAGAGGAAGAAGTGTATGTGTTCTGTTCAAATAGTGGAAGCACTACACATGGGGGTATGTTCAGGAGAACAATGCTGCCTTAAAAAGCAAGGAGTTTGGGCCCGGCACAATACCATAATAGTTAAAGACCTCGCCTTGCACGCGCCGAGATCCCATACGGGCACTGGTTCTAATCCCGGCTGCCCCACTTCCCATCCAGCTCCCTGCCTGTGGCCCAGGAAAGAAGTCTAACTTGTAAGATTTTTTTTCTCCTAAATAGACTGAAAAGAAAACAACTGAGCTAAACTGAAAAACATACAAAACCAAATCTCTTTGAACAACAAGCAACAAAACCAAGCAACAAAACCAAATCTCTTTGAAGAGATGTGTAAAACAGCGAAAAACAGTAACATCTTGGATTATTACAACTTTCTTTCCGAAGGTTCTTGGCTCCTTACCATTTTTATGGCAGTTTCTTGACATTTGTATACCGCAGGCATGGGGAAACAGAAGGAATTTCCACATATCCCACAAACCACTGGCAGAGCCAGAACCACAGCTGAACTTTCTTGAATCCAAGCCTATGGGAGTCTTGTCATGACTTTTCTTTTTAATTAATTAATTTTCTGCTTTTTTCATTTTTCTTAATTTGAGTTATATAAAGTGAAAGCATTTAATATATTATGATAAAGATTAGAAGCATATTGACCCTTGTCATCTTATTTATTCCTCATGCTTCCCACCCTCCCCCCCCCCAGATTTACAATGGCATATTTTCTTTTAATTTTGCTGCTATAAACTTAACATTCTATAACTGAAGGTGTCGACACACACAGAAAGTAGGAGGAAAAAAGAACAAAACTAACGTTGCATAGTAGTACAGACAAAGGCTGTAAACAGTAATTAAATCCTAGGATTTGGGGCCTGGCACAGTTAGCCTAGTGGCGAATGCCCTCACCTTGCAAGCACCAGGATCCCATATGGACACCAGTTCATGTCCCAGCTGTTCCACTTCCCATCCAGCTCCCAGTCTGTGGCCTGGGAAAGCAGTAGAGGATGGCCCAAAGCCTTGGGACCCTGCACCCACATGGGAGAATTGGAAGAAGCTCCTGGCTCCTGGCTTCAGATTAGCTCAGCTCTGGGCATGGCAACCATTTGGGAGAGTGAACCAGCAGATGGGGAAGAGCTTTTCTTCCTTTCTCTCTGTAAATCTGTCTTTCCATTGAAAATAAATAAATCTTTTTTTAAAAAAATCCTGAGTTCTTAAATCTTAATCTCACCTGTAACAATTACATTTGTTGTACTTAGTGTATTAGTTATCACAGATGAAAGACAACAGATATGATACTTGTTTTATTGGGATTGACTTATTTTACTAAGCATAATTGTTCTTAATTGGATTCATTTAATTACATAAGATGAGATTTCATTCTTTTTCATGCTGGGTAGTATTGCACAGTTTGTGCCTGTATTAAGGTTTCTTAAACTGAGAGGCTAAAGGTGAGGACTCTTGAAGTCTAATGCCAAGATTTGAGTCTTGGCTGTAACACCTAACAGCTGCATTACCCTGGGCAAGATGCTGTATCTGTTTTTGCCCCTGTTTCTTCATTTATCTAAAGGATAATAGCAATATTCTTCAAAGAGTTTTGGGGAAAATGACATGCGATATTACAATCCTTACAGTAAAGCCTGTCACATAGTAATCATTCAATGAATATTAGCTCTAACCTAAAAGTAGTTTTAAGTAACTATGAGTTCTCTACTAAGCAATTTTTGGGACAGTCACATAGCTGAATAAATTCTGTAATACACACGTTTAGTTTTAAAAAAGGAATCAGATTACTTGCGTGTGTATGAATTTGATGATTAATTCCCATGTTGTAATCACATCTTAGGTAATTCTATTGAAACATAGGTCTCTGAGCTCTTTGGACAGGAAAGGATTCTCTGTATTTATCAAGGTATGTTGCAAATTTCTTTCTAGAGAATTAAAAAGGAAGGAGGGGATCTTTAAACAGCTTTAAGTGCCCCCTTTAGAGAAACCTGAGCTAAACTGTATGTGGAAAAAAATCAGACATGCTGGGAAGAATATGATACAGTGGAGTTTTCCTTCTGGGGACTTTTAAAAATACATATATAGTAGTTTATACTCAATGCTAATGCTACAATCAAGGCTTATTAGGTCAGGCAAGTGACCCTCCAGTCTTAAAATTAGCTTCTAAAGCCCAGCACTTCGATTCTAGCTACACTTCCAAATATCTGCATTCTCTAGTCAATGCCCCCTGCCTGCCATTATTGCCTTTCTTAGTATTGGCCATGGCAAAAGAGTAGGCAGACAGCAGCAGTCTCTGCAAGGTGATCAACAGGTCCAGGAAAGGGTTCCTGGGTGAGAGAACATGTTGCACATTTCCCAACATGCTAAATCTCTTAAAAGGAATACTCATTATTCAGGCTGGCTCTGGTGCGGCAGTGTTAAGTTCTAACATTCTTGGAGCCGTGCAAATGCTGCCTCTTTGGAATTCTGCTTTCTTCTCTATGGTTTGTTTTTTGGGTTTTTTTGTTTTGTTTTGTTTTGTTTTTTGTTTTTTTGTTTGTTTGGTTTTTAGCTCTGAAGTTTCAGGTTATGAACCCAAGGCTCTCCTTTTGGCCTGACACCACACATGATTTTAAATACCTTCATTTTATAGCCAACCAAGGCAAAGCAGGGTCTAGAGCCATATGTCTAAAGCAGAGCTGCAGTGCTCCACTCACAATAGCTCAAAGTGCTGCCAAGGGGGCCGTTGTGTTTTTTTTGTTTTGTTTTGTTTTGTTTTGTTTAGACTGGCTGTGTTTATGTGAAGTGAAACTGCAGCATAAGTTGAAAAAGAGAGAGCTGCTCTTCAACATTAAAAGTTTATCCCACACTTTTCACCACAGAGCGGGCTGCATATGGTTTTGTGGGCAAAGCACAGTTAGCTGGAGAACACACTGATTTAATGCTCTCTTTTTCTCCTTCCTTCAGGGAGAGCTGTGCAGGTGCTAAAAATGGCTTTTCAGTCATCGAAGAAGGTTATGAACTCTGCTGTTGCCCTACATCACCTGATGAATATATGATAAGCCTGTAGCGATACCGTACATGTAGAACACTCCGAAATCCTTGAAATATCCCCTGCTGTTTCCATAATCACTCTATGCTCCCTGGCACCTCTTTTCAAGGAACAGCTTTGGAAGGCAGGGCATTAACTAGGCACTGCCCAATCCTTGCCAGCCCCACAGGCACCAAATTGAGAGGCTTTAGGTTGTGTGGGCCAGTTGTGCAGGTATAGTACATGGCATGCTAGAGACTGTATGAAACAGTTCTTCAGGGCCATTTTAGTTCCTCTATCCTTAACTTCATATTTTCATGATGTTATGCCCTACCTTGAAGTCAGCTGTCATGAGCATATGTAAATTGGCAAATGTTATGGACCAGAGCTTTCCCCTTTCTTTCTCAGGGCAAGTGTTTATCCTTCCCAAGGATGAGAAACTATCATGTCAGAAATGACCCCCTCATACAGTAAGTGAGTTGGGCTCACTTTATCTCTTGGTGAACATTGGGGAACATTTCACTAAATGAAACACTTCGACTGAATTAGGATTACAAAGTTTGTGTTCATTTCCTCTCTTTACAACTATTTGTGGTAGCTTTCCAACAGCATATCTCAGAGCACACTGGATGAACCAATCTCCCTGCACAAGAGAAGTCTTATCTCATAAGAAAGGAATTTGAGACTGAAAATACTGAAGACTGCTCTAAAGGAAAAACCCAAAGGAAGGTAACCATGAAAAGAGCAGAAACTAGCCTTTTTTCAAGCTTGCCATCACCCTCTCAGGGAGTGAGATCTATTCCGTTATCAAAGAAAGAAGGGGCTTATAAACAAAGCCAGGAACCAATTTGAACTTTAATGGTCAAAACCAGAGAGAATAGCATTAAAGCCAATTTATAGAACCAATGAAAGGAATGGAAGTTGATACAATGCAGGCACAGAACAAACGGGCTGTAGGTAGCGTATGAATCTGCGCAAATATGAAACACATGTTATACCCACGGAGTACAGGCATTGCTCTCTGCCACTCCTTCCCCACACTGCCTTATTTAAAGGTGATTGGTCACATCTTGATGGTTATTGAAACAAGAGAAAGGTATCTATTTGGAACTTGGCTTATGTTAGATTCCAAAGGAAAAGGCAAGGCCCCAATTTGCCATTGTGTAGTAAGATCAGCATCCTATTATGTCTCTGACACTATCATAGAATTGCCAAATCTGAGAGCTAAAAGTTTGCCTCATTTGGCTTCTTCCTTTAATGACTTTGGGAACCGAGTTCCAGTGAATTAGAGTCCTTCGAGTCTCAGAGCTTATTAATGGTAGATCATGGTTAAAAGCTCAGGACCAATACATTCTATAGAGCTGAATTGTTCCTTAAGGATTTCCTCTTGTAAATAACCCTGTAAAGGGAGGATGTCCTTATGAATTTGAAAAGGCCCTCATCTTCCAGTTACTGCTCCTAAGTTTCTCATTGTAGCCTGAAGTCTTCAGTTCTTCCTTCCCATAACAGACATATTTGCAAATTCACAAGGTAGTCCAGAAATCTTTTAAGAGTTATTGATAGCAAATGTTTGATGCAAGGGCATCTTGAAAACTGGGTGAAATTGTACCACGGTAGGGCAAAAAAAGTCCTGGCTGTGTGACTTTGCTATATTCATTGTCAACAAGCTTTTACTCCCAACAGCAATTCTTTCTGTCCTCAGGAGCAATACTATCTCGAAATAATGAGTAATAGAACTTACCTTTGCATTGTAGAATTTTCTTATTGGGAACATTCTCTTGGCCTTTTAACCATTTTCCAGTTGCCTTTGTAATCACCTTGAGGCAACAAATTCATTCATAAACAATAGCAGAATATCTACAGAACTCCAATCATTTTTTGACTCAGACAATTTTGGGTTTTAAAAACTTACTTAGTTTTAATTTCAAAAGCAGATATTACAGGGAGAGTTGGAGGTACATAGATCTTCCATTTGCTGGTTCACCCCCAAAATGGCCTCAATGGCCAAAGCTGAGCTGATCCAAAGCCAGAAACCAAGAGCTTCCTCTGGGTCTCCCACGTGGTTTTAGGTCCCAAGGACTTGAGCCAATCTCTGCTGCTTTCCAGGCCATAATCAGGGAACTGGAGAAGTCAGGACACAAAGTAGTGCAAATATGGGATGCCAGCACCAAAGTTAGAGGACTGACCTGAGACGTCACCATGCCCGCCATCTCAGTTTCACTTAATAACTAACCATGATGCCTCACTTCAGCAATCAACTAACCATTGCCATCCCTGAACTTCTATGGATACTGAAATTTTTCTTAAGTTTCAATGTTACAGGATCAACTTAGAAATATCACTTTGCAATTCTTCTGCTATAAAGGAAGAGAAAATGGGATACAATATGATATATTGTTACTTACTTAAAATCTGTAGATAGCATAAAGTCTGAGGCGCCATATTCTTTCCACAAAGTTCAGGGCAAGGAGTGATATGTTTCTGCTGCAGTAGAGAATTAACATTTGTCAAAGGTCTTCCATGTGGTGATTAAGTTTTGCTCATCACCAAATCCATGTAGTACAGGTATACTGATTTTCAAAGAAGTCAAGCTACTGAAGTAAGTAGCAGAACCGGATGGGACGTGCACTGGACTTTGGAAGTCTTGTTATAAGCCCAGTGTCCTTCCAGGAAGCCAGGGAGGAACATCTCTGCTGAATCCTGACTGATTTCTTCTCAAGGAGAAAGTTTCTTCAGCCATGTTACCTGGCTCGTCTGCTCAAAATCAAAATTTGCAGCTGTCAGCCCAGATATGAAATTGAAGACAGCAGGAGGTACAAGTAATAGTACTCCAAGTGTAAAAGCCATGCTGAACCTGAGGCCTTGCTTTGGAGCATTTCCACATGCTGACCCTCTGCTCAAATCAGAGGAATAGCTCATCACAGACTTGACTGTCGTTACTGCACTCCTCCAACATAAACACATTAGTTGGCTCAGGAAAAAAAATGTTTTATTGATTCACACTACAGAGTGGGCAGCCAGGGCTTGTGCAAACTGTTGCTACAACCTGTGGAAAGGGAAGCAAACAGACAGCCATTTCACCTGCGTGCAATTTTTCTTTGTGAAGAGCACCAAATATCATTCTCATATGTAACCTACACATAGCAAGCTCCCACTATGTGCCAATAAGTTACTGTGTTAGGCTATGGAGATATAAAGGCTAATGCCATAGTTCCTTTCTTCAAGGGGAGTGAAGTTCATCAAGCTCTAAGAGGCATTCTTGTTTGTAAGCTACCAGCCTGAGCCCTCTAATCTTACTGCAAAACCTTAGTGCTGATTCCAACACCTACTAGTTACGTGATCTTGGACAAATGACTAAGCCTTTCTGATCTTCATTTTCCTCATGTGTAAAATAGAAGGATTAGTTATCTGGCGAGAAGCAATAGCAATATCTGGTACATTGCAAATCCTTAGCAAATACTTCTCATCCTTACCACAAGCCACAGTGCAGTCTTCCAACGCCATCCTATCAGAATGGGTGTTTTAATGAACAGAGTAACATTACTTATTTTTAATTACTCTCAATATTTGGATGGTAATATAGGGTGAACGTCAAATGAGAGGATATTGAGGCTTTTCATCCAGTTTATTTTGAGAATGTGTGCCAATTAAAACCAGGTATTGCTGTTGCCATTTTATAAACAATTAATTACCCTACCAACCCCAGATATGTAGAGAATTTCCTTAAAACAACATAGTTTAGACTGGCAACTTCCCTGTGTGGGCGCTGATTCCTCCATCTGTGGGTTGAAAGTGTTGGATTGAATTGATTACTAAAGGCCCTTTAGGCTCTAACAATCAACATTTCTTCTAGTCTCAGTGCTCAAATGTTATTTGCAGAGAAACAAAATTGAATAAAGTCTTGAAAGGGCTGTAGGAAAAATTCCTGTTTTGTCAATGGCTTTTGACTAGGGAAGAAAATTCTGATTTAGTGACTACTGAAAACTGACCGAAATATGACTTTAGTATCATTATATATCAGAATCATCTAAAATTGTGTAAAGTTGGAGGACACCTTAAGATAGGTCAGGCAGTACATATTTCTTAGCCTTTGCACTGTTGACATTTTGAAACGTATTCTTCCTTGTTGGGCAGACTGTCCTGTGCAGTATAGACTACTGTGCAGCTTCTGTGGCTTTTGTTCACTAGATGCCAGCAGCATGTACCCATTTGTGATACCCCAAAATTCCTTCAGACACTGCTAAATGTCCCCTGGGAATGACACTGACACTTTTAGTAACCATATGCCATCTGTAAACAATACCTAGAGACAGAATTATCCTAGTTGATAACCACTAATCTAACCTCTTGATACACAAAGTCCAGCATGGGCATTGAAACTCATTAGAAAAGCAGCATCTTGGGGCCAGTGTTGTGGTGTAGCCAGTTTAATTGCTGTCTACAATAGTGACATCTCAAATGAGCATCAGCTCAAGTCCCAGTCGCACCACTTCCTATGCAGCTCCCTGTTCATGAGCCTGGAAAAGCAGCAAAAGATGACCCAAGGCCTTGGAACAGTTCAACCATGTAGGAAACCTAGAGGAGGTTCCTGGATCCTGGCTTCAGATCAGCTCAGCTGCAACTGAGTAGGTGGAAGATCTCATTCTCTTTTGCTCTCTCTCTCTCTCCCTCTCTTTCCGTGTGTGTGTGTGTGTGTGTGTGTGTGTGTGTGTGTGTGTGTAACTCTGCTTTCCAAATAAAGATAAATAAATCTTTCTAAAAAGCAACATCTTGGGATTCATCTGAGATCTCCTATGTTGGTAAGCACAGACATTTTCATAACATCCCCACATGATGTGTATGCACATTGAAGTTTGACAAGACTTCACCTGTTTGTATATCATTACTGCCAGTAGTACCCATGACACATTCTGATTCAGTGTGTCTGAATTAAGATTCCAGAATCATTTTTACTTATTGTTGCCACCTCTGTCTAATGATGCTGAATTGTAGCCAGGCTTTTAAACATTGGACGGAAGTATTCCTTCTTTTCACAAAAGAAGAGAGGGTCAAAGAGAGGCATAGATTTGCTCATATCACAAATACTCAGTTGAAGAACCACAGTGAAGTCTCAGAATCAGATTTCTAATCCATTGATTTAGAACCCTTCTTACTCCACACTGCTCCTCCCACTGTCACTAAAGTTTCTGCTAAGAGAAAAGAGAGATAACATATATATTGCAAAATCAAGTAGACTCTCACGACTCCAGAAAGATTAGGACTTACTGGATTGTAGATGGATAACACCCTGGAAGGAGATAGAATGAGTCTGTTCTCTATCATCAGCTGTAAGGAATGTTGCAATTAAAGGCAGCTGACCTAGGCGAAATCCATATCTCCACTCAGTTCAACTGGGAATAATATAGGTAAAAGAGCAAGAAGTGAATTGATTTGAGCACATTTTGAAATGAAATGAAGAGCAAGTATAGAACATTCTAAGCAGTACATCAATGAGCCTGTTTTTGACTTTAGGTCAGTGTCAGTGTCAGCTCTGAAGAGTCATACAACTAACCAGTGCTGCCAGCAGGATGCTAGCCTCAAGTAAACAGTCCTCTACATCCTAAGGTACAGAGGACTATCCTCTAGGCAGGATATGGAAACTTGGTACAAGTCACTCTAGGAGCCAACAGTTTTTATAGAATTTAGCATCCAGATTGTGTAAGACTTCTCAGATTGTGTAAGACTACTCTGGGGTGAAGCACAATAACTCCCCAGGGTAAAGCTTGGAATTGGAAATTCCAGAAGTTTTTGGAAAGGTTGTGATGGAGGGGAAATACTGTTTTCTTGATTCAGTGTGAGAGCTATAGAATTTGCTGTCTCCAGAAATTACTTTGGATTCTTTTTATTCCCTTATTCCAGAAAGAATGCAGCATCCATTTCTTAGAAGTCGTTTTGAGAAGGAGACTCACGACATAATTTTTGTAGGCTACCCACCACACACCACGTAGCCCAGGGCAGAGGCAGATGGAAAAAATGAATGTGTTCATTTGACACACCCCACCTCAAAAGATTAGATCCCGTAATTCATTTTTCCTAAGCCCCTAAGTTATTCATTAGAAAGTGTGAAGTGTGCCCAGGGGACACAGCTGAATCAAATTTGCCTTTACAGTTAAAATGATTTGTTAGGATTTATTACTCATTTCTTCTAGGCCAATTAATTATTGGGTTGTCCTAGGAAAAGGAAACTTACCTGTAACAGCTTATGGTTGCAGATTTCCCCATTTAAATTAATTAGCAAGTAACAAACTACTTTGAATGCCTACCACATACAACCTACAAACAAATGTTACACAAAATAAGCGCAATGAACAGTAAGCTGTGTGCGATTGGAATTCAGTAAATCAGTGGAGTTATCTGAGAAGAAAAGTTTCATGAAAGGGTTGGAACTTGAGTGGAACTCTGCAGGATGGAGTGCCTTTAGGCCTTCTCGATTCACAAGCTATTTCTAAAGCAAGCAGTAGTTTATACAAGATAATGCATTCAAAATAAGGTGACCAATCACCTGCCTGGAATTCACATAGCTGTTGTCAAATGTTATGACATATGTACATTCCACAAATTTTTTGAGCCAAGGATTGTTCAAGGAGCTCCTGATATACCTGTAAATAAAGCAAGAATTCCTACTCTCAAGGGGTCCTTTCTAACTAAGCAAAGAGATCATTAAGTATATATTCATACAATTATGCAGCAGGATGACCTCATGGAGTTAAGGAGGGTAGGAGTTTTACAAGGACTCCTACAAAGTGCATATTAAGAAAATACAATACATGCATTTCACATTTTCGTATTAAAATGAACTTATCTTTTAATTCAATTTTCCACAAACTTTATGAAGTACCTGCATATTTGGGAGAACCAAGGATGGACTCTCTGAAACCATGGCAGAGTGAGAGACAAACTTACTTAACATCAAGAATACAGTCCCATTACTGTTGTTAGTCTTTTTTGTATGTGCATCAGTAAACTTTTGTAATATTCTTCCAAACTACACTCGTTGCAATGGGAGGCAGCAGATTCTATTCTACTTATCTATTCCATTGCACCTTTTTCTGAGTTTTTTTTAAGTCAATTACTCCTTTGAGAAGATGAGCTGATGAATCATAGTTTCCAGCAAGAGTACTGGAAATTTTGGTGTGTGTTGGGTGATTATTTTGAAGAATTCAACTTCAGAGCAATGGTCTCAAAAATGTGCATAGCTATGTTTTGGTCCAGAGAGTTATATAACCACAAAATATCCTTTCAAATAACTAAGAAATCAGAAGTAAAATAATTTTAGAATATTTTAAACATGATTACTAATCCACAGTAAGCTATAGTCTAATAATTCCTTTTTTTGTTTGATATTTAGTTATAAAAGTACATTACATCTGCCTTATTCTGTAAATCTTATGGTGGCTTCAGACCAAAAGATACGCAATTTTGAACTGACCTAAATGCCATTCACTCTATATTTCTAACCCCTTCCTGTGCCAAATCTTCACAATTCCATGAAATCTGCTAATTCAGCCAGAAACAGGATTTGCCTCCTCAATCCATTATTAGCTGTTGCAGGTTGGGGGATCATGTCTTCCACTGTGTATACCTCTCTACTACACGTAGCAATCTCTTTTGCCCCTAAGTATTAGCTAAATACTTGCTGGTTGATCAACTAAATATAAACACTACTTGAAGTAAACTTGAAAAGAGTACTTCGGAAGCTGTTTCCAAGTCCATTGTGGGTGAATGCACAGTTAACGATGTGTTCTCTGATACCTAAAGTCCAAAGAGTCAGGAAAATGGCTGCTCCTGTCAGCAAAGGAGATTTGCTGGTCACACGCTCAATCACGGTGTGATCATCTCTCTGCCTTCATTGGTAACCCAGGAAACCAAGTCATCTCTTGCTTGTACGGGTCACCATAGACACATTTGACTTTCTCCCCTGAGGAATGCTGAACCACAATCTTGGAAGAAAAAATATCTTATCTTTAAAACAGGGCAATGTAGACCTGACTTCAGAACAGAGGGCCTAAGTTTACCTACTACTATGAATCATTCACAGAGGACAAAACTACTTAGATTAGGCTGATGGAAGAGGTTATGAAATGGAAGGAACATTTTCAGAGCATACTTTAAGAGAACAGAATATTCTGAAATGCCTTGAAGGTAAGACAAATACTGACATTTCTAATATGAAGCCTTGTAAAATAATAACTTTTTCTTTTAACTTAAGTGCTACCAACTTTGCCACCCCTAAAACAAAAAGGCCATAAGAACATGTATCTCTTCTCAAATTACTATCAGCTCCTCCTCTCTGAGAGGACTGAATTTAGTGACTTATCTTCCATCCTTGTGTTTATTTGTTTGAAAGTGAAGGTTGTTTGGTTTTCATTGATTTGTTGTGGGGCTGTCAGGTCTGATTTATCAGAAGCTTGCTGGTGGTGACCTTTAAAATACACCCATGTTATTGAAGCCATGTAGTTTTCTCAGTATCAAAGAAATTAGTCACTTGATATGACCATGCTCTTTTACAACTTATTAAATGTATAGGGTGATGGCAGGTTATATTACAACTTTAACATATTAGGTAGTATCAATTAACATTTAGCTTTAAAAGTTAATTTGAGCATTTTAGTTGCTCCAGCTATTTTTATCCATATTTTCTCAATAGATCTATAGTAAACAGAATGAGCATGACTAAAGGAACACATGACAAGTAGCTATTTGCAAGGATGGTTTTAATATTGAAAACATATCTGCTTTATTCTTAAAGGCAACTATTTCTTGGATGAGCCATAGCAATGTGGTTTCCTTTTCTGGTTTTTGCTTTGGTAAATCAAAACTTTTTCTCTCTTAAAAGTGATACAGTGTTTTGTTTTGCTTTGGTTTATGGACAGGAAGTATTTTCTTGAAGGATATTTTGGTAAACAACTTTATAAATGTCCACTGGGATAAAACCAATAGAACAGAAAAATGCCATAGATTTGTGGTTCCTGCCAGCTGCTTTGATCTACATCTTTGTTAGACTTTTTCCCCAGAAGCTTCCAACAAATTCCCAGACACATTGGATAATTTAAGAACACATATGAGTTGAAGTAATAATGTGATTTTATTTCTAATGTATCATGTTGGCAAATAATTTAAAGGGCTGATAAAAAGAAATGGTAAGGGCCCGGCGCGGTGGCGCAGTGGTTAAGGTACTCACCTTGCATGCCCCGGGATCCATATGGGTGCCGGTTCTAATCCCGGCGGCCCCTCTTCCCATCCAGCTCCCTGCTTGTGGCCTGGGAAAGCAGTCGAGGACGGCCCAAAGCTTTGGGACCCTGCACCCGTGTGGGAGACCCGGAAGAGGCTCCTGGCTTTGGATCGGCATAGCATCGACCGTTGTGCTCACTTGGGGAGTGAATCATCGGACGGAAGATCTTCCTCTCTGTCTCTCCTCTCTGTATATCCTCCTTTCCAATAAAAATAAAATAAATCTTTAAAAAAACAAACAAACAAAAAAAGAAATGGTAATAAGATATGGTGTAATAAGAACTTTCACTCACCATTGGTGAAAGTAGACATTATGTTTTGGAGACTAATTTGGCAATTAAAATAAAAATCGTAAGTGCACTGCCATTTGATTCACGGCTGCTTTTCTGGCACTTTGCAGATATATGTGTCCAGTTTTGCAAAGGTACAAGTACAACTATATTCACTCTAACATTGCTAGCTTATTATAAAAATCTGAAAACGCCATGGTTTCCATCAACTAGTTGAATAAACAATGGTATGTCTATAATGTAAATTTTCATGTCATTGCTAAATTGAATAAGATAAATTTCAATGTGCTGCTCTGAGACACCACCAAAACATATTGTTATGATATCCAGTCAGCAAATTGAGGACCTTGCAGAGCGGATGATATAGCTTCAGTCCAAAGCTGAAGGTCTGAAACCAGGAAAGCTCATGCTGTAAGTTACAGTGTGAAAGCAAGCAGGCTTAAGAAATAAGAGACAGAGGTCAAGTGTGGGAGGGGCCTGCCATTCACAGATTTATCCCCTAAAGGTCTGTAACAGCAAGGGCTGGGCTGTGGCCAAAGCCTGGAGCCAAGATAATAATCCCCATGACGCATGTGGGTGGCAGGAATCCAATTCCTTGTGCCATCAAAAACAAAAAAAGCTCCGTGAGGTGATTGTTGTCTCAAGTATTGATCACAGTAATCATTTCACTACATATGTATAAAATCTTCATGTTGTAAACTTTAAATATACACAACATCTATTTTGTAATTTATAGGTCATTTTAAACCAGGAAAAATTAGTAAAATAGTGTAAATACCAGTATTAATGGGGCTTATATATGGTGAAACTCGCTATTAGTGAGTTATATAATTTTTCTTCATGAAATTAATGGATGACTTTTTTTCATTTTTTGAAAAGGCATAATCAGACAAACTACAATTTTCCGAATTATGTTTGACAATTTGTTAAAATTTGTAATAATTTATTGCACCTTCACTGCTGCAATGCACTGACTGTTTTGACAGAATATGCTTTAAATTGAAATTTCCAGAAGGATGTATAAGAAAAGAAGGGAGATTTATTTTGAAAGGGTCCAAAATAATGCCAAGGACACAGGCTCAATAAACAAAACATATCCCAGAAGAATTGGTGTTTAAATTCAAGTCTAGAAGTCTAGAGACAGAAAAAGAAAAACAACTAACTAACGTCCCAGATTACACAGTGTCCCACTTACTTGTAGAATACCTTACTCTATTTGTGTTGCTATAAACATCTTAGACTGGATAATTACATAAATTTATTTCTCACATTTCTAGTAGTTACGAAAAATAAAGTCAAGGGACTGACAGATTTTAATGTCCAATGACAGCTTCTTTTTGTTTCTAAGATGAAACTCAAATAGGAAAAAGGCTGGGGCTAGAGCTGTAGTTCAAAGAGCTAATCCTCCACCCAGTGGAGTCGGCATTCCATGTGGGCACTGATATGTGTCGCAGCTGCTTCGCTTCCTTTTTTTTTTTCCCCTGTACCTGGGGTCAGGGGAGAAACAAAGGGAGATGCCCCACCCAGCCCATGTCCCCGATGTGGGGCACGCTCCGAGGGTCCTGCTCAAGCAGTTTTGATAGTTCAACAGGTCTGAATTGCTGCCAATCTCGCTGTTCCAATCACGATAAAATCTATTCAGAATTCACTGGATGACATAGTCTCTTCACGTTTGGGGTTCTGAGATTAGCAGTGCAGTTGGAGGAATCTCCAAAGAAACTTTGTCTGAGGTGATCCCAGACCTGATTCTTGTGTGTGCTTGCCAATACAGGGTCTGGCACAGTCTGTCGCCCCAATCAGCTTATGCATATGCTGGTCGTTGCAATTGCTGGGGTCAGTTCTGTTTCCAGCCCTGTCTTCCATGTGAATCAATGGGTGTTGTAGTCCAGCCCGATCCTGCCTACTTCATACTCAGCCGTCACACAAACCAGTGGAAGCTGCAGCCTAGCCGGGGCGACTCCCCATAACCCCCACCAGTCCTGCCCCCTGCCCTGGTTCCCATGCTTGCCACTATGTACTGCAGACTTATTCAGTCCGTCCCACATCCCATTTAGCTCTTGTACCTGTCAATGGGCATTGAAGCCTAGTGTAACCCAATCTGCTCTATTATCCAGCCCACACACATACTGACCGGTGCTATTCTATCTAGCCAACCCTGCCCCAATCCTAGTTTTAGTGCTCTCCAGTGGGAGTGGTAACCCAAGAGGGAAGTGCCCACTAGTTCCCTACTAGGTCACTCCCTCTCCAGGATTATGCACTCTCCAGGTGGTTCTGGAGTTTATCTTGACAGATTTAGCCTCCAGTGCCAGCCTCTGCCAGCTGATGCTGCAGCAAAGCCCAACCAACCCTCACCCACTCTAATTTTTGCTTGCACCAGTCGGAACAGTCAGCCCAACCTGGCTTTTCCCTGATCTAGCTCACATGAGGCCCACAGGTGTTGTAGCCCTGCCTGGTCTGGTGCCTCCATCCCAACTCATGCGCTCCAGTGGGAGTGGCTGTCCAGCAGGGGAGCCCACATTCCCCCTCATGGCTTTGCCCCCTCTCTCCCTGGTTCTCACGTGTGCTGGTTGGGTGCTGCATCTCGTATGACTCACCTCACCTTGGCATTCCGTAATGTGCACTGGTTTGTGCCACCGACACCGGCTGCTTCACTTCCAATTCAGCTCTCTGCTTATGGGCTTGGAAAACAACAGAGGTTAGCATAAGCCCTTAGGATCTTATACATAGGTGGGAGACCTGGAAGAATGTCCAGATCCAAGCTGTAGATCAGCTGAACTCTAGCTAGTGCATCCATTTGGGGAGTGAACCAACAGATAAAATAGCTCTCTCTCTCTCTCTCTCTCTCTCTGTGTCTCTCAATCTGCCTTTTAGCTAAAAATAAATAAATCATTAAAAAGATAAAAGGGGGTGCTGTGTGATAACTTAGTGGCTAAATCCTCACCTTGCATGTGCTGAGATCCCATATGGGTGCCAGTTCTCTACTTGCCTTGTGGCCCAGGAAAGCAGTAGAGGATGACCCAAAGCCTTGGGACTGTGCACTGGCGTGAGAGACTTGGACGAAGCTCCTGGCTTTAGATCCACTTGTGGAGTGAAACAGCAAATGAAAAATCTTTCTGTCTCTCCTTCTCTCTGTGAATCTGCATTTACAATTTAAAAAATCTTAAAAAAAAAAAAGACAAAAGGGGTGAAGGCTGTATCTCATACAGGGTGAATGTCCCGCTCAAGCCTTCTAATAAGGCATAATCCATAAAGTTTGTGGTCTCATCAACTAATAACCTCCTAAAGTTTCAATACCTTAATGCATGGATGGTTACATTTCAGCAAAAATATAGAAGGTAAATCAACATTCATACTGTAACAGAAGGTCAATAATTGTGTTCCATTCAGGCCGTCAACTGATTGATAACCATCCATGTTACAGAGAGCAGTCTGCCTTACTTAGTCTAGAATTTCAAATAGTAAGCTCTTACAAAACCCTTTCTACAGCCACATTCAGAATCATAGTCAGATGAACATAGGAGTACTCCCTGGCCAAGTTGACACATAAAATTAATGATCACAGTATGTACCATATGATTTTATTTGTATAAAAATGAATAAGAAGCAAACCCATGTTTTGATGGAAATATTAACAGTAGCCACACCTTTTGGAGAATCCCTCAGGTTTGGGGAGAGGTTTAGGGACCTTTTCCACCTTATATTGTCTCTAAAATTTTCTTGATTTTTAAAATTATAGCTTATTTTTCTTTGCTTTCATAAAACTAATTATACAATCAGTGTAAAAATAATAACAATTTTATAAAGATAAAATTATTGCTTGAATTTTTTACTGATTTGTATAATTTACAGAAAAACTTATTAATACAAAGGCAAGTAGAACTGAAAAAGGCTCTATCTCAGGCCCACTAGAAAGGTTGTTGGGTAAATGTCCCGAATAATTCAGCAGTTTTTACATGGATCTCGTTCTTAGAAAGGGGCAAGATAATGTACAAAATGAAGTCCACAGTATCAGCCCACCTACGTTAATCTGTGAGGAAAAAAATCCTCTTGCTTTTGCCCTCATTAAAGAGATACAATGATGAACATTACAAAGAATAGGTGTCAGCACTGACATCAAAGCTGGTTCAACTTAACGCAATTCTGATCAAACAGCAAAGGAGAGCAGCCCCTGTGCTTGCTGGGTGCCAACACTCTTGTGCCCAGATCAGCGGCAGATAAGAGCAGGGTTTTCAATGGAAATTTTAAATAATTGGGATCAACATCATTATTTCCTCGAGGAATTATAGTAGAAGTTTAAGATCATTTTAACAATGCTTCCGAATACAAAGCAAAATCAAAACAGTGGTTCGAAACAGGTGAAAGTAATCTAGTCAACGCAAAAGCAGACCTGTCAAAAGGCAACAGTTTCTTTTGAGATGCTAAAGGCTTTTTGCTTATTGACTTTCTGAAAGGTAAAAGAACAACATCATCTACTTATCAGGACAGGGTTTTCAAATAATTAAACCAATCTTCAGGAGGAAACTGGAAAAAAAAATTTCACCAAACAGTCCTTCACCAAGTAGTGTTTCTGTACATTCCTCTCACCAAATAAGTACAATTTGGTGAGCATTTCAATGGGAACTTATTAGGTATTCACATGACAGGACTGACTGTGACAATTAAAGAGAAAATCTTGAGAAGTATTCAGCCAGACTGCAGCAGGTTGTGATGAAGAGGGGAGAGAGCTTCCACTGCATTCAGAGAGAGTTCAGTAAGATGGCAGCTGAAGGAGATTTATTGTCCTTATTTCTTTGTTTGCTTTGATTAGAGTAGTATTTGATGATATTTGCATTTTTGAGAAATGAATTAGGGGACTGGAAACATTGAAGGCAGGCATGAATGAACGGAAAGTTAAAGGAAGATCTTCGAACCCATGTAAATGGTCAATGTCCAGAACCCAGCAAGAAGAAGGCAATGATGGGTCCAGATGTGGGTGTATTTGTCATCATGTCAAGGTAGAAAATTTGGTGTGTTTATCCTCTTGTATGATTTCTATTTACTTGGTGCTAGGGAAATCAGAGAAACTTTCAAAAGGATAGATGGAGGTGGAACAGGAGGCTAAGACTCCTGGTTTGTATAGGCATTAAAATGCTGGAACTTGCCATTGACTGATCTCCAAGTCTTCGTGCTTGCTCTAGAAAGCAAGCATGCCCAATCCACTGTAACCAACATAGTATAGTAACAGGAACAGGAAAAAATTGATACTGAAGTGATATTGTATGAGAAAACTTGAAAACTATTTATTTGAAAAGAAAAAAAAATGACAAATAGACACGTGCAGAGGGAGAGAGAGATTTTTCCACTCATTGATTTATCCCCCTAAATGACTGCAATAGACAGGAGCCAGAGAATTCATCTTGGTCTCCCATGTGGGTGGTAAGGACCCGAGTATTTGTACCCTTCTCTGCTGAATTCCCGTTAGCAGAAAGTTGGATCAGAAACTGAGCAGTCAGGACTCAAACTGGCACTTTGATATGGAATACATGAAGCAAATTTACCCCCAGCACTACAATGCTGACCTCTGTGAGCAGAGCCTAAACCAACAGCCAAAGAGTAGCACAAATAAAGATTTTTGTGCAAACACCTTTTGGATATGCAACAGAAATGGCCCTTGGACTGTCATTTCTCAGCATGGCTGGTTAAGCCCTGTGAAACATGTTGAAATACGTTTCCCTTCCCTACTAAATGTTATTCTGTGTTACTCTGTTATTTCCTTTCTGACCTATTCATAGGCGTTAAAATTTGTGGTACATGTCCTTTTTTTTTTTTTTTTTCAACTAGCACCTCTACAGTTGTGACTCCATTCCAAATGTTATCTTTTCCACTAGGACACCATGATATATGTCACAAGATATAAAATCTAGTTACTTTAACTCACTTAATAGAGGTAAATCGTCCATTTCTGTGTAGTAGGGATGGAAGTTTGTCATGTATGTATGTATGTAGAGGCAGGGGGCTACAAGCTTTAAGTCTGATCTTGAGTTCATAGATCATTCAGTCCTTATTGCTACCCTTGTTTTGCTTTGTGCATCCATTAAGAACAGATATTGCCATGCTCATGAAGTATTGGCTCTCTTGGAGACTGGTAGCCAAGCTTAAATATGATTTCCCAAGAAGTTCAGTCAGGTTGCGTATGCCCTGTGAGTGAAGGATATGCAACATGCAATATGCAATATCTAGGTTACGCTGTGAGATCTATAAAAATGGGAGTCTGAAGACATTTGGGTCTCACATACTGTTCTGGAGTTAGTTGCCCTGATCATGAACTCTGTGAGTCATAAGATGCTTAAGTCCCCCAATATCACCCCATTAAATCATTCCATCATGAGTCATTCTTTTTATTATTGTTATTGGAAAGTCAGATATACAAGAGAGGAGGAGAGACAGAGAGGAAAATCTTCCATCTGATGATTCACTCCCCAAGCAGCCCCAACAGCCAGAGATGTGCCGATCCGAAGCCAGGAGCCCAGAGCCTCTTTTAGGTCTCCCACACAGGTGCAGGGTCCCAAGGCTTTGGGCCATTCTCTACTGTTTTTCCAGGCCACCAGCAGGGAGCTGGATGGGAAGCAGTGCTGCTAGGACATGGCCCGGTGCCCATATGGGATCCTGGTGCTTGCAAGTCAAGGACTTTAGCCACTAGGCTACCACGCTAGACCAGCATTCATTCTTTTGACTTAAGTATTTCCCTCTCTTGCCTTCCTCCCTCCCTCTCTCTCAGTATTGGGGGAAAAAAATCTCTTTGAAAACATACAGTGAGAGCAACAAGGGAGGAAGTGGACATTCCGTAAGCTTCAGAAAGAGCAAGAAATTATAGGCTTGAGCTAATGAGGTCAAAATCCCCAGTTCTGACTAGGTGTGACTTAAAATTTGATTGTTTTCTGTACCAAGCATGAAGGCTTTGGCCAGGGAACATCTGTTATACCTAAGAAAGCATAGCACCACAAGACCCTCCATACTCACACGAGATAAAACAGGAAGCAATTTGGGACACAGAAGCTATTTGGAGCTCTACTGGGGTGAGAATCTAAGATCTTGGTAAGCCATGAGCTCATGTTGGTCTGAATGTTAGGTATCTTCGGGCTTTTACCACTGTGAAAGTGGGAAGCACTTGAGAGGAGACTGAGGGAAGGGAATGGAGTTCATGTGTTGTTCATTAGGAAAGAAGGAATGAAAAGAATGCTAAGCTTTAGGTTGATGGCAAGCCACATGTAAAGTCTGACGTGGGTATCTTTGAACTCCTCCTTCTGCCCCACTGGTGCAGCTCCAGCAATATGGTAAAGAAGCAGATGTGGCAAAAAAAGAACAGGATGTTTCAGGCTTTGAGTTTCAAAGGCCAAATGGAAGTGGAAATCTGGTCCTTTGGTCTTCCAATCACAGAAGATTGAAGGGTTTGTGACTCTCTGGGGCTGTATTTCTCACCCTGAGTAGAGGCTCTGTTTTTTCAGGTGTGACTACAGGAGCGGGGGAGGCGGGGGAGAGCAGTCAGGTTGGCTAAGGGCCTGTGAGGGAAGAATGTGAGATTTCTCAGGTACAATGGGAGAGATAGAATGACCCCTTCTGGATCTGCCAGGGATCCTTGGTTATTTCGGGGAAACTGCCACTCAAGACCACAAATGGGACAATAGGTAAGTTTTCAAAATAGAGAGAAGGGATCTTTCCCCTATCAAAGACTTGTAGACACCTAATTCTCCTCTGGATAGAAGCAAGAAGGGAGATGCCCGGGGAGAATATAAAGAATTTTAATGATTTCCTGTGTAAAGTCTTGAGGGGCTTTGGGTAGCCAGTATAAACAGGAGGCATTTCAGTTGATTGGATTTATGTTCCTGAAATCAGGAAACAGGCCAACATGGGCCTCTGTTTAACTCCGTTCCGTGGGATTAGAAGTTGGAATGCAAGGAGATGCCGCTTCAGATTTCATGCTGTAATCAGTGGCCACTCAGTCTCTCAGTTTTTGTCTCAACTACTTAAAGAGTGTGTGTGTGTATGTGTGTGTGTGTGTATTCCATTCTCACAAGGTTAGGGGTTGAAAGAGTGTTTGATCTCCATGCTTGAGGTGCCTGAGTCACAAAAGCATCACTTTAAAGCCTGGAGCAATAGTTCTGTGTAATACACAGATTGGATCATTTTTATTTGGTTTTGAACATTCATTTCAGAAGACCCCTTGTATAAGAAGCATCAAAGGCATCCAGAAGCTTTCATTCTCTACATTTGCTGCCCAATGCCTACAGAATCTAGATGATTTTATCTCACATTCTTCCTGTCTTATACAAAAAGAAAAAAAAAAGAAAGAAAGCAAAAGAGAAAGAAAAAAACTTGACACTTGAATTAGAAAGTGCAGAATGCAACTTAGGGCTTGCCATCAGCTAATTATATAAACTACATAATTTACTAAATGCTTTTAGTTTGTGTGCTTACTTACGGTCAGCCCTATGCTCAGTGCATTACACAGATGATCACATTTCATCTCCACAACAACCCTTCGAGGTGGAGACTATTTTTATTCTCACTTCAGGAGGACACTGCTCCTTACCAGAGAAAAGTGAAATTTAGTAACTGGTCATGGTAACTGGCTAATTAGTGGTAAAATTTACATTGAATGCATAACTATCTGAAGTATATGGTCCTAAGAATGTCAGTGAACTGATGTTACCCACAAACTCAAGTTTTTGTGTCTTGGATACCTGTGAAACAGGAATAATATCTTGAATGATATATATCTGCCTTTTTTTTTTTTTACATTTCAGGCATCAGGTATCTTTTGTACTTTCTATAATCAAACAAGTACATTAATTTTCTATTTGCATCTTTAGCTACCATTGCAATTTGCTACTTCTCAAGATATATTTCCTTTTATTTGAAATAATTTTTTTGAAAAAATTATTCACGTTTTTTTTTTTTTTTGAAAAGGGAGATTTAACAGAGAAGGAATCCTAGCCTGGCACAGTAGCCTAGTGGCTAAAGTTCTCACTTTTCGTGCACTGGGATCCCATATGAGTACCAGTTCTAATCCCAGCTGCTCCACTTCCCATCTAGCTCTCCGCTTGTAGCCTGGGAGAGAAATTGAGGGCAGCTGCAATGGCTGGGGCTGAGCCAATTCGAACTCAGAATCCAGGAGCCAGGAGCCTCTTCCAGGTCTCCCACTTGGGTGTTTAGTTTCCAAAGAACCTGAAGCCATTCTCCGCTGCTTTCCAAGGCCACAAACAGGGAGCTGAGTGGGAAGTGGAGTAGCCAGGACGTGAATTGAGCCCATTTGGAAGTCCTGTCAATTGAGCCATTGTGGACCCCATCATGGATTTTAAAAGTGTAAGAACAAAATCCTATTTCACAGATATTTTGCAGTATTTCTTTTTCTCTGTAAACTTCCATTTTCATCCCACTTCCACCTCAGATTATAATTTTTCTTTTCGTGATATAGTTCATAGAGTCTGGGATTTCTCCTTCCACCCTCCCCATTTTTCCTCCCCCGCACTGTTTTCCACTACAGTATTACAATATCATAGTACTTCAGCAATAGTAAGAAATATATTATTCTGCTATTTAAATATATCATGATATTATAGGTATAGAAGTGGAAATACATTGCACTGTTCATCTCTACTTCTGAATAGAAGATGGACTCCCACTGAAGCTGTTAAATATATCTTGAGAATAGGATGCTGGGCTTTCTACTATTGCCTATGCATGCTTTTTAAAAGATTTTTTCAGTTTATTTATTTATTAGAAAGTCAGAGTTACAGAGTCACATAGTGAGTTATAGAGCGAGACAGAGAAATCTTGTATCCCCTGGTTCGTTTCTGCCCAAATAGCCTCATTGGTCAGAGATGGACCAGGCTGAATTCTGGAGCCAGGAGCTCCATCTAGGTATTCCATGTGTATGTCAGGGACCCAAGCACTTGATCCATCTCCTGCTACTTTTCCAAATCATTAGCAGGTACTGGGATGGAAATGGAGCAGCCAGGATATGAATCAGGACCCACATAGGGTGATGGCAACTCAGGTAACATTTTCCTGCTACGCCATAATGCTGGCCCCCTCTGATTTCTTAAGAAGTGGTTCAAGGATAAAAGGAGGGGATAACTATTCCATCCCATGAACATTTGCAGAATATTATCAGCAAGATATTGTTCTAGCATTTCACTATTCAAATATAAGTAAGATGAAATTTTGCCCCTCAGGAGATTACTGTCTGAATAAATCTGCCTTGAAATCTTACCAAGTGTAAAACTGTTGAGAATTATAAAACACTATACAAATACATAATGCTTATGATTCTCTTCTGTTGCATGTACATTGAAGGGAAGCTAACAGCCATAGGTACAAAACAAGCTACAGTGAAAAATCCCACATGGCTTTCAACTGCTACCTAACAAAATTTGGCAACCACCTGTTGCCAATCTCCAATGAGAATGAAAGGCGAGAAAGCAGGCAATAATTTCAAGAGTGACTACAGTGGAATGTGACTGCTGATTATTATTATTATTATTATTATTATTATTATTATTATGTTAGAATGGGGAAATCCAAGGTAGTGGTGTCCCCTTCAGTCTAGCACCTTGGGAGGCCAAATACCTATACATTTATTGCAATGACATTTCCATTGTTCAAAAAGTTTTGGGAACTCTTGTTTAATAACTTGAGTTCAGAGCCTATGGTATATTCCTTTGAATATCCTCAATGGTGATAAATCTTTGTCCTTTGAAGGAGGAGTTGGTTTTAGCAAATAGGCAAAAGTATTTTAGAGACAAGTATAAACAAAAAGGTGGAGTAATCAAGTTCAGTAATAGTTTTTAATTAGAAAGCAACACATTTCTTTTTCTCTTCTCCATCCTTCTCCCACTTTACTTCATTCTACTTAATCCTTTGTCTGGACCTCTTTCCCAAGAGTGACTGTGAGCCTTTAAGACCACTTTTTCTGTGTGGTTCATGTCTTAGTACATACATGAAAATAACTACTCTCAAAGGCCACAAGATTAGGTAAGACTGACATTAGCCACAAAAGCTTCATGAAAACAAAGGGGCCTAAATAAAATGGAAATGCATAAGCAAATGACTCCTTTATCTCTGAAGTCTTTCTGTGTCTCTCTCAGGAAACATAAGTTCAGAGCTGGTTGGTGTCAGCATAAATGCCCATAAGCTTGATACTTTTTTCCCCCAGGTGAACCAATTAGAAATAGGCCAACTTCTCTGAAAAACCACTTATCCAATAGGTTACGGTAAGTAAAGAGAGAAAAAAAAAAAAAACCCTCTGTTTCTCTGCCCACTTTGGAAACAAAACAACACTGAGATTTTAGGAGAGTCAGAGCTGTCCATGAGAAAAAATGTGAAGGCAATGAAATGTATGTCTTTGGCAACCACTTTTCCAGATCTGCCCTCTCACCTTCATCACCACCTTCTGTCTACTTCCTTGTTCTCCAGTTAAGAAGAGTGTGCGGCTTGTGACTTCATGCTGAGGAGTTACACCAATCATCTGCATTTTAGAAGAGGGTGTGTAGGCTGTCATTAAAGCGAATAAAAGAAGACAACACTAGCACAGGATCTTGGTGAATTAGTGGAGAGATACTTTTAGGCAATGCAAGGAGTGTATCAAATATCTGAAGAGAGACAGCATCTTCCACACCCTGTGCATGAAGTTTATACCTCAAATGAGTACTATCACAGACTGCTCTCACGCAAATGTTGGCTCCCAGTTTTAATAGCAAGACTTTAACATCAATATGTAATAATTGCACATACTCGTAAGTACTTTGCGATAATTTGGTGCATGTATACAGCATAAACTGATAAATCAATTAACGTTGCCTTCTGTCTCCTCTCTTATAGCTCTTTATATGGTATTTAAAGTCTTATTGGGAACTGTAGTCATTCCACAATGCTAGAAACAGTAGAACCTGTTACTTCTAACTGTCTTGATAGTTGGTATCCAAGTCTCCTTATTCCCCCACCACTTTCCCCTGATCTTCACAGAATCTGGTAATCATTATTCCATGGACTTTGAACCACAGAACTTCAGTAATGCTAAAGCTCTTAGGGAAGAGACCATTCCCTCATTTTAAAAACTGGGGTCAGGGTGGATGTGAAGAAGAAAAAGGAGGAGGAGTTGCCCGTCACCAGATCACACACAGAATTGATGGCCCTGGCTTGCCACCACACTGATTTCTTTTCTCTGGGCCAGCAGTTGTTTGCAGAAGTGCCCAAATCCAATGGCTTTTTGAAGTGGGTCACAGTTCCCATGCTAGTTTCCTCTTGATACAAGGAACTCTGGTTGGTGTTTGGGGGGGGGGAGGAGTGAAATGTCAAAATCTTATGCCATTTTCAGGAGCCTAAAGGCTTCTCTCTCTTAAGGACAACCAATTCCCTTGGGAATCAGGACATTACTTTTGAGACTAAGTAGCTAGTGTCCATTCTGCAGCAACTTGCATTTGTATTTGTTATTGAATCCCCACGATGAATTGTTGGAGGAAATAGTCTGCCGATTTTGTTTCCATGGGGCCCAGAGCACATGGTCTTCATTATAATGAGCAAGACCTAAACAGATGTCCCCTTGTGAATGTCTGAAAACAACTTGAAATTCAGCCAATATTTTTCCAACAGCCAATACCTGACTCCCAACTGCTTCTTGAAGAAAATTGAAAGCTCTAGGAGATAACTATCTGGAAAGGTAGATAGAGGTGAAGGGGCTTAAGCTAGAGAAGAGAGCTTTAGGACTACAGTTAACAGAGTGCTAACTGTGGCTTCCCTAACTTCTCCCATTGGCGCATCTTTCTCAATTCCAAAGTTGAATACGCTGAGTCAGAGGTGATTTCCAACTCCTTTCCATGTAAGACTCCATGGGGAAACTTATTGAATGCCAGATCAACTCCCTCCTCCCATGTAAAATCCTTTGTTAACAGTACTGTAGCTCAGCAAGAAAGCCACAAGTCCGCTTAGTTCCCAGGAAGAATACAGTTGCTCACTATTGAGTACATGCATTTCTCCAGTATACCAACCAAGTATGGTATGTTGGCTTTTTTTTTTTTTCTCCTCAGCTGTGCTGTAAAATTCTTGAGGTCAAAGCTTATCTCCTTATTCTTTGCACAGTTCATTATGCCTCACTCAATTAAGGTCATCCTGATGATTGACTATACTAGGAAAATGGGGAGCCATAGCCCAAACAGTCTTCCTAGAGAGAACATGATTTTTTTTTCTTTTCTATTCAGGTTGGCACTCTAACCCACACAGTTATGCTGAACAAGAAATCTGCAAGGAAAGATGAGACCCTGAGGAAACCAGCAGAAATAAGACAGGGCTAGCACAGCTGAGTGTTTTAGTGGGATGAGGTGGTGAAGCCAGGCTAGTTGGATTTGGGGCAGGAAAAAAAGACAGTTAGTGGAGAAATATTACTCATCTGGAGATTTTTAGCTAGGGACTGTATTGGACAAATATCTGTAGGACAGGCAGGAGTTAAACAAAATCATTTGTTAATTCCAGATTTTAGCCCTATAGTTCTTATTTGGCTACCTCTAGGAGACTAGGTTTTTCTCTATGGTTGCTTCTAATAGAGAGTGGTGGTGGAGAGGTATGTGTGTGTATAGGGGTGCACATGTCTGTATATGTGTATATTTTAATTTTCTTTTTCATAGTGAATCCCAGATTTCATGCTACCAGAAAGGCTAATTTTTCTGTCATTCTTTCTCTGAAATGTAACTAATACAGCCCAAATCAAGTATCTCCCATCAGCAGTAAGATGGCATAATGATAAAACGCTGGTTACCACACAGTAAGTGGAAAGACATAACCTATCAATCAAACAGATATCAATTTTTCTTCTAAGATGCAGAATGTTCATACAAAAGCAGCTCCAAATAAGATGACAACAACTGGAAATAATCTTTCCACAGACAGGCTGGGCAAAGAAAATTATTTCAGATTTGTTTTTTCTTGGATTTTATCATGATTCTCTAAAGCATCCAGGAAACTGAGAAGTTCTCTGACATTCAAGAACTTCTATAGTACTTCCCACAAAGAGCAAGGGCAACGAGTTTTAGGCAAGTGTTACATATTTCAGCGGAATTTCTTTGCTAGTTTCCATGTGCATGACCTAAGCCACAAATCTGTGTTGTCATTTCCTCGGGGTGGAGCTAAGATGTCCATACTCTACATGGATTCTCTAAGGGAGTGTGAACAGAACGTGAAGGTCTCAGCTGTTTTCCTTCTTTGTGTAATCCATAGCACCTGACTCAAGACTGCCCACTCACTGTGACCTACATGGTTTGAAAATTAAAAGGGAATGATAACAATGAATGGAAACCAGACAAAAGGAACACTTATACAAATAACAATTTTTTAAATGAGGTGCTGTGGCATTTATCAGAGCTTGTTGAAACTGTTTGTCATAGTCTCTTCTTGCCCTCTGATTTGCTTATTTCAAAGTTCTTACTATCAGAGACCCAGCAAATAAAAATAGGCTTAATGCTGAAGACACTTGCTCCACCCTTCATCTCTCCATCCTCTTTTATGTAGGCTAGTCTACTCCCTGCTTATTTCAGACATGCACTTCAGTTCTGATGGCTTTGCTGAAATGTACTGGTATTTGTTGAAGGGGAAAGGCAATATTAGGAGTAATTTCAAGTGTGGGCTGTCAGGTACCATGGTATCAGGAATTAATGAAGGTGAAACTGATTTTGGTGGATGGATTGAGATGAGCTGAGGGCAGAGGTGAGGAGACTGCTTTTGGCTGAGTGTGTATTTCTCTTTAGATACATTATTTCTCTTCAGAAAAGAAATGCAAAAACACCCACACATGCATACACACAAACACATACTCAGTGCCTTCCCAAACAGTGTCTTTACAAGGAAATTTAATGACAAAATGATACCTTCATTCTCGAGGGTAAGAGGTCAAAGAAACCAAATTTAATGTTTTCGCATGAATGTAAAACATTTAATTTTAAAATGTTGACATGATACTATAAAACATAGCCATGATAAATGCACACAGTGTATTCTACAGCTGTCAGGTTTATTTTTTTAAGGGAACTGTAAATTACACTGTGGTTAAGACTGGTATGCTCTATGAGGGAGTGCAGATGGCAGAATAGGGTGAGAAAGATTAAAATGGATGGAGAAGAACCAGCGGAGAAGAAGCAGAGAAGGCATGGTCCCAGGTAATAGCAGTGGGAGGCCAATGTCACAGGGATACCTGGGAAACATGGACATGTGGAAACAGCAGACAATGGAGCAGCACTGCAGTGAACAGATACCTCAGCAGCGATTGCAGCTCCACGGGCAGACAGGTGGGATGGAAAGATCACCTGAAATGTAGGAGGTCACTCAAGCCATAGAACTGAGGGGCCTGCTGATTTTTTTTTAAAATGTGATTACCAACTGAGGCAGAGCAACGGAGTGGGGTGGAGTTCACAGCCCGCAGCCCCAGACTAGCACCAGAAGCAGCATATCCACACCATTTTATTCTCCCAGACCTAGCTGCCAGTAGGTTCCAGTAAGAAGAGAGGGGAAAAGTGTACCAAAAACAAAGATGGATGCCTTTGAAAACTGTGTGATCCAGTTAAAGACACAGCTGGTGTCACCCTAATTCTAGGGTACTGCTGAGTGTGAGAAAGGATGAGCAGATAATGGTACAGCCACGACATGGGATCACAGGGTCCAGAGAGAGGCAACCTAGGTACTTAGGCTATGGAGGCAAGAGAAAGCAAGGAGAGGCACAAAGTTACACAAATTGAGAACCAGGGTTTGAACCAGATCAGTAAAGTCTACCTGTAAACCCATGGATAATGCAGCATAAAAATCAGCCCTGAGGAGAAGAATCTTCTAATCTGAATTGCAATGGCCAAGGGCAAAAGCAGAGGCACAGGCACCATGAATGGGGCTATCGGTGCCTCTCCTGTAAAGGATCAAAAGGGTATTTCAATCTCAGAATTAGCTGCTGAAAATATTAAAAAAAATGTTGGATAAAGAATTTATAAACATTATTATAAACTTCCTTAAAACCAACCAGAAGCAAAAGAAGGAATTCAAGGAATACTTTATACAAGAAATAGTACCATTGAAACAAAATCAAACTGATATATTAGGAATGAAGAATATAATAGAGCAAATAAAATACAATGTAAAGTTTCAGTAATAGAATCAGTGAGACAGAAGAAAGAATTTCAGAGCTAAAAGATATCTAAAGCAAAAATTATCCGGAATATGAAAGAAGAGCTGATTCTAAAGAAACATGCAAGACTTAAGTAGTGTCATCAAAAGGCTAAATGTAAAGGATCTTAGTACTTCCAGAAGGTGGGAAATGAGAAGCTGGATTGAAAGATGTACCAACGAGATAATAAATGAGAAATTCTGCAACATGGAGAAAGAAAGGAGAAACAAATATAAGAAGGGCAGCAAGCACTAAATAGACTCCACCACAGCACATCATGATCAAGCTCTCTTCAATTAAATATAAATAAAAGATATTTAAATATGCACATAAAAAATGTCAAGTAACTTACAGAGGAACACCAAATGAGACTCACAACTGACTTCTCAGAGGAAAGCCCAAAGGCCAGAAGAGAATGGAATGACATTTTCCAGATCCTAAAAGAAAGAAAGAAAAAAAAAATCAGCCCAGCAAAGCTTTCATTGAAAATGAAAACAAAAAACTTCCAAGGAAAGCAAAAGCTAAGACTTTGCCTATACCAGCCCAGCCTTAGAAATGCTGCTTAAAGATGTGCTACAGACAAAAAAAAAAATCCAAAGATGATGAAAGAGGAAAATATGTCAATACAACCATAAAAGAAAGCTAAGACAATGAAAAATCCAATGCTAAGATGATAGGACCAAATCATTATATATTGATAATAATCTGGAGCTCAAATGGCTTGAAGTCATTAATCAAAAAAACCCATAGGTTGGGAATCAAGATGGCAGAATTAGATAAGAATACATCTAATCAGACAGAGAAACCTTAGCCACTGTGAAGCAGAGAGGGCACATTCCAAGAAATATGAGAGGACAGAACAACAGCAAAGAGGTACCTGGAGGCTGAAAGACACAGGAAAGCAGCGGACACAATGGTGTGGTGTTGCAGTGACTGATACTCCAGTGGCATTCAATGAGTGTCGGTCTGATTTCCAGTGGCACCCAGAACTACACCAGCAAACAGTTGGGAAGGGACGTCTACCGGGAGCTCAGAGGTGAGCCCAGACAAAGAAATGCTCATCCTGCTGGGTTGTTTGATTTGACCAGGAGCATAGACAGAGCAGCAAATCCCAGACTGGTAGTGTGGGAACAGGGTGGATTTGATAGTCCAGTCTGCCCCCTAGAGCCATATCAGAGCCATTTTGTTAAAGAAGGCAAGGCCTTTTGACACCACTGGGCATGACCTGAGGTGGGAGTGAACTCATTTCTGGCTCAGCAAACTGCAACAATGTGGCATCCTACAGGTTCCACCCAAAATAGATCTGGGTAGCCCATTCAGCTCCCTGCTTGTGGTCTGGGAAAGCAGTACAGGATGACCCAAGGCCTTGGAACCCTGCACCCACGTGGGAGACCTGGAGGAAGTTCCTGGCTCCTGGCTTCGGATCAGCGCAGCACCGGCCATTGCAGTCACTTGGAGAGTGAATCATCAGATGGAAGATCTTCCTCTCTGTCCCTCCTCCTCTCTGTATATCTGACTTTGCAATAAAAATAAATAAATCTTTAAAAAAAATAGACTTAGAAGGAACAATTTACAACACATACCATGCAATATATGAAAAACACAATGCCAGGTAAATACTGTATAGGGAAATACTGGAAGCTCCTCACTAAGATCTGAAACTAGACAAGAATGTCCACTTCCACTAGTATAGTTTAACATGGTATTGGAAATCTTCACTAGAGTGATTGGGCAAGAAAAATAAGTTGAAGAATTAAAACTGGAAAACAGGAAAACAATTATCCCTGTTCACAAATGACATGATTCTATATACAGGAAAACCAAAATACTCAACAAAGAGACAATTGGAACTCAAAGCGGACTTTGACAAGGCTTCAGGGTACAAATGCAGTGAACATAAATTGATGACCATAGTACGCACAAGCAACTTGATGGCTGAGAAAGAGCTTTTAAGAACAACCCCTTTTAAAATAGTGAAGAAAACCCTTAGATACTTTGGAATAAACCTAACCAAAGACATAAAAAACTACTACATTGAAAATCACAAAACATTAAAAACAAAAATAGAAGCAGACAGTAAAAGATGAAGAAATTTATCATGTTCCTGGACTTGTAGAATTAACATCATCAAAAGTAATGTGCACATTCAATGTGATCCCCCAGAAAATTACAACAGCTTGCTTCTCAGAGCTGGAAAAGATGATGCAAAAATTCATCTGGAAACACAAGAGAACATGAATAGCCAAAGCTATCTTGAGGAATAAAAATAAAGCTATAGTAATTACAATTTCAAATTTGAAGGCACATTACAAGGCAGTGTTAACCAAAACAGTCTTGCATTAGTACAAAAACAAAGAACAATGGAAGAGAATAGAAGTGAGCTCACCCAGAAGTGAGCTCACATGTACAGCCTACTAGGCTTCAACAAGAGAACTGAAAATAATCTAGGGGAAAAGGTTGGTCTTTTCAACAAATGCTGTTGGGACAATTGAATAGACTCCCACATTTCACCCTATGTAAAAATCAACAATAAATGGGTCAATAACCCAAATATACACCCAGAAACCATCACACTATAAGAGGAAAACAAGGACGCAGTCTACAAGAAACTGACTTTGGTAAAGATTCCTCAGAAAAGTCACCATAGGGCCCTGTGCAGTGGCTCAGTGACTGGATTCTCGTCTTGAATGTATCTGGATCACATAAGGGCACTGGTTAATGCCCTGGCTGCTCCACTTCCAATCCAGCTCCCTGCTTGTGGCCTGGGAGGGCAGTAGAGGATGGCCTTGAGATCCTGTACTCACCTAGGAGACCCTGGGGAGGCTCCTGGATCCTGGCCTCGAATCAGCTCAGTTGTAGCTATTGCGGCCACTTGGGAATAGAAGGAAGGAAGAAAGGAAGGAAGGAAGGAAGGAAGGAAAGACGGAAAGAAGGAAAGAAGGAAGGAAGCAAAAAAGATATATAGAAGAGAGAGAGAGAAATAAACAAATTGGACTACATCAAACTAAGAAGATTCTGTACAGCAAAGGAAACTGAAAGAAGAGCCAAACAATAGAATTCAAGAAA
Source organism: Ochotona curzoniae (assembly GCF_017591425.1). Classification (NCBI taxonomy): domain Eukaryota; kingdom Metazoa; phylum Chordata; class Mammalia; order Lagomorpha; family Ochotonidae; genus Ochotona; species Ochotona curzoniae. The sequence continues at coordinate 30,543,516 of NW_024467087.1, read as the reverse complement.
ATCTTTGCATACTACACAACAGATAGGGGATTAATATCCTGGATTTCCAAAGAGCTTCAAAAACTCAGTGGCGATAAAACAAAAACTCTGTGAAGAAGTGAGCAAAGAAAATGAGCAGGCATTTTTTTTTTCAGAAGAGCAAATTCAATGACAGACACAAGAAAAAACACTCAGGCACCCTAGCTAATATGGAAATGCAAATAAAAACCACAGTGAGGTTCCAATTAATTCCAGTGAGAATGGTCTACATCCAGAAACCTACTAACAACAACTGCTGATGAGGATGTAAGGGAAAAAGTAACCCTATTTTATTGTAGGTGGGAATGTAGGTTAGTACAAGCACTAAGGAAGTCAGTATGTAGAATGTTTGGACAACTGTAAACTGATCTACTGTATTACCAAGATAGTCCAATCTTGGAAATATATCCAAATAAAGTGAAATTTACATATGAGAAAGTGAAATGTAACACTATATTCATAGCAACACAATTCTCAATAGCAAAGCATAGAAACCACCCAGTTGCCTACCGAAAAAGGAATTGATAAACTGTGGTACATCTACTCCATGTTACACTACACAGCCATTAAAAAGAATAAAATTCTATCATTTTACAACTAAGTTGTTCCAACTGGAAACCATTATGGACAGTGAAATAAGCCAATCTCAAAAGGACAAATATTGTTGTTGTTAATATAAGAAAACATCCATACAAAATATAAAAAGAGATGTGTAGGTTAACTACAGTTCTCTAAATGAAATGTATACTGGAGACTAGCATACCAGGAATTGAAGATATGTTACAGTAGGCATCTCTACTCCTGAGTAAAAGGAAGACTTCCAATGAAACCATTAAATATACCTTGGCAATAAGATAATAGAATGTTAAACTATAACTATTTTTCCCTTGTTAAAAATGTTTATTTTTATTGGAATGGTAGATTAGATTCACAGAGAGAAGACACAGATCTTCCATCCACTAGTTCACCTCCTAAATGGCCACAATGGCTAGAGCTAAGCCAATCGAAAACCTCCTGGAAACAGCTCCTTTTCCAGTCTCCCACGTGAGTGCATGGTCGCAATGCTTTGGGCCATCCTCTCCTGCTTTCCCTATACTACTGAAATAATATAGGGGGATGGGGAGAAATAACGGGAAGTGAAAACTGCATCATGAAAAATAATGAAAATCATTTTTTAAAAGACTCAACCTTGAAAAAGTCCACATTCTGGAACCAGTGTGGTGGTGTTATAGGCTAATTCTCCACCTATGGCACCCATTTACATCCCAGCTACCCCACCTCTGATCCAGCTGCCTGCTATGGCCTTGGAAAACAGTGCTGTATGGTTCAGTTCCATGGGCTCCTGTGACCATGTGGAGTGACCAGAAGTGGTTCTACTTTCCTGACTTCAGCCCAGCCCAGCTTCATTTGCTATATCCATTTGAGGAGTGAATGAGCAGAAGGAGGATCTGTCTCTCTCTTTTTCTCCTTTTCTGTAATTCTACCATTCCATCTAAAATAAGTAAAACTTAAGTAAGTAGGAAAAGGAAGGAAGGGAGGGAGGGAGGGAGGGAGGGAGGGAGGAAGGAAGGAAGGAAGGAAGGAAGGAAGGAAGAAAACCCCACATTCTATCATAGGAATGTATAGTCAGACTTAACAGCTCCAATTATTAACAGCTTGGATCAAATAACAAGTTTCACAGCAAAGGGACACTGTACACATTTGTCTATCAATGTTAGTACCTTACTAGTTGCAAAACAAATGATTGACTTATGGAAACATGCATTGTGAGAATCACCCATATATTCTGCATGCTGGCAACTTGTTACACCTCAATAATAGTGATCATGTCACTGAAATCCAAGAAAATCTATTTTTTACAGTCTTCCTGAGTGCCAGGTAGAACTATATAAGTACAAGTGTATCATATCATGTATAATTTCTTATCAAATTAAACCAACTTATTTTACAGCATTTACTGCAAAGTGTCATAAAAACTGCTTCCACTTAAGCTTGCCTGTTCTCTCACTCTCCCAATATCTGGTGAGGCAACCTGATATATTTGGCATGACGACTCTCTTGGCACTGAGGGCATACCAGTAAGCGTCTTCCAGGAAACCCACAGGTATGCCTTGCTGGCCTTCTGAAACAGACTTATTTTTGTGGGTGCATTCCAAAACCTCAAATTGGTTTTGAAATCTTGGGTTATCTCCCTCATCAACCCCTGAAAAGGGAGCTTCCAGATGAGAGGTTCAGTGGATTTATGTAAACAGCGAAATCTGCTCAAGCACCTGCAGTGATGACGTTTCTTCTATGAAACTGTTTGCAAGACCTTCCCCACCAATGAACTTCAGTGTGGTTTGCTTGGTTCACGTCATTTTCTTGTACCTAACTCCGAAGTCTTGGGTTGCTTCTGTGCTGCCCAGGGAAGAGCCACACTGCAGAGGAAACAAACTGCTTTATCAACCAACAACCAAAGTGCTCTTTCCAAGTGTGGTCCTTTTATGAATAAAATAATAATTGCTCAATCTTGGAGCAAATATGGAACTCCAAAACCACATGAGAGCTTCAGTTCTCCACTCTTCTGAGACTATGTTTCTTTTCTCTCTGCCCATTTGAAGATATATCTGTTCCCTCCTTCTCATGACTGTCTTGACTGCTAATGGTGCTGCACGGTGAGATCTGATCCCTCTCGTGAAAACCCAATGAGATTTCAGAGTTGCACTAAGCTGCTGTCAGAGGGAGATACAGCTGGCTCTTAGCCAGAGCCAGATAGTAGTTGGGACCCATTGGCAACACGGTGGAACTTAAGAAATACAGGGCTCTTTGCTCAGGTTGGGGCAATAAGCTTTGTGAAGGAATTATCCAAGCACTCTGGAAATCCACTTGGATCATGTTACTTCACATCTGTTATGCTTTCCTAGAAATGTCCTCACTCCTGGGTGTGGTGAGACAGCAGAGCAAGGCATACCAGGGCAAAGAGAGACTCCCAATTCTTAGATTCTTGGCAAAATGCCAATGATCATCATGAACCACGAACACACAGTAACATGGTTTGCTCCTCTACTCCTTCCCTTCCTCCCTGCCTCCTCTTTTCTTTCCTCCTCTCTCTCTTTCTCTCTCTCATCACCTTTTACATGATCAGAAATTGAAGAAGGTTCCTGGAAGTCTATACCACATTCAGCCCAGTGAGTGTAAAGAAGTTTGCTAAATTAGCTAAAATGATTCCTGTATGACATGGAACAAACTGTCCTTGAGGCCAGGGCAGGCCTGACTTTGTCATGTCAGGGAAGCCTTGCCATTCTTGCACTCTGCCGTCTGTTGCTCTGGTTCAGATCAAGGCAGAGCGCAATGGCTCACCCTGTGTACTTTGGCAAGGCTGCCCTGTTGTAATAGGCCAGGATGAGGTTTTCCTCAAGCCACTGAACAGTCTCCTGGGAGATGGTGGATGGCCCAACCTAGCTGATAGGTCACGTACTTATAAGTCTTCATCAAGAAGTTGAAAAATGCTCAATGACTTCCATATAGATTGGAAGGAGTACAGCTGCTGTCAGGCCTGGAATACTCACCAAGGGAGGCTTTCCGAAATGGGAAGAGCTCTGAGGTTAATGAAAGGCAGTTAACTCGGCAGTGCAGCAAAAAAGCAAAGCTGGGTGTAGGCAATTAGCCAGCATGGGTGATAGGCATTCCCTACTTCTACTGACAACAGCGTGAAATGAAGCACCCTTAAACTGCAGCATATGGGCTTCAAGGGAACTCTAAGAGACAATCTGGGTTTCTGGCTAGCAATTGTCCAGGCTTAGAGGAAAATGTGGATGGCTGATTCTCAGAGGATCTTTGCTAGGTTGGAGATTATATTATTAAGTCCTGAATAGAGGGCAGGGAACATCCTTCAACATAACACTGACATCAAGATGAAAAGAAGGCACAGTGCCACAGGTATTTACTCTGGCAGGGACAATTGTGAGACATTCATTGACTCCCGCTTTCTTCTCTTCATGGTTTCACAGGAAGATTGCAGATATCCTTCCTTGCAGTTATGCAGGGCCCTTATGACTTTATTCTTTCAAAAGTGTTATAGAAGAATTGGTGTAACTTGTTCCTAATGCCTGGTTCTTAACAGCTCATAGAAATTTTCAGTTTCTCTTTTTCCCTGCTACAGGGAACATGAAATCTCATGTTCAGAATGGAAAGAGATTGGATCATTATGTTTAAGTATGTATAAATAAATGCATATGTATACATATATGACTAGGAATTGAGAGAAAACATTGTATCTGTCCTCCCATGACTGCCTAGTTTTACTTACCTTAATGATCTACAGGTCTATACATTTTGTTGCAAGTTTCAGGATTTCAGGTTTTTATGGTCAAATATTATCCCAGTGTGTGTGTATCACATTTTATTTATGCATAGGTATATTTATGCATATAACTATGTTGATTCTGTATCTGGATTATTACAAATAGTGTTATAATAGCCATGTGGATGCAGTTATCTTTACTATGCTGATTTCATTTCTTTTGGACTCAGTCCCAGAAAAAAAAGATAACTGAATCATACAGTAGATCTATTCTTAGCATTTTGAGGAGACTCCATACTATTTTTCATGTCTACACTAATTTACATTGTCACTAATAGTGTATCAACATGCCTTTTTTTACAAAACCTCACCACCATTTGCTACTTTGTCTTTTTGATAATAGACATTTTGTCTGAAGATGAAATTAATCTCATTGTGGCTTTTTATTTGCATTTCTCTGATGGTTGATGGAACAATTTCTGAAATGTTTGTTGGCCATTTGTATTTTTGGGGCGGAAAATTTCTATTTGTATTTTTTCTTTTTCTAACCATTTCTTAACTGAATTGTTTGTTTAGTCTTTTTTTCTTTCTTTTTTAAATTTTAGTTCATTGCATGTTCTAGATATCAATCCTTTATAAAATGTATGGTTTTCAAATATTTTCTCCCATTTTGTCTGTGCCTTCTGTTGATTCCTTCCTTGTGTAGAAGTTTCTTTATTATGGTTCCACTTGTCCATTTTTGTGGTATTATTTTAAAAATCATTGTATATGCCAGTGCCTTGAAATGTTTCCTATATGTCGTTCTCTAGCAGTTTAATGTCTTAGATTTAGATATTTGATCCATTTTGACTTGATGTTTGTGTAGTGTGACATTTAGGAATCTTGTTTTCAACTTCTACAAATTGAAATTCAGTTTGCCTGGAACCATTTATTGAAAAGGGTGTCCTTTATCCTGAGAATCTGATGAGTATATTTTTAAATCAAAGTTGGCTAAAGATGTGTGGATTTGTTTCTGTGTTTCTACTCTTTTTCATACATCTTTCTGTTCTTATGCTAGTAAATTCTTGTTTTAATTATAACAGTCTTATAGTATGCCTTGAAATCTAGTGTTGTTCATTGGTTACTCAATACCATGTAAACTAATTCCATAACGTTACAAAATGTTACTGATGTAATGTCGGGCTTTTAATCGATCGGGATAATACTGTGCTGGCTCTACCATCAAACCAGAGATGGTCTACCCAAGAAGCCATTGAACTTATCTGGACAATAAGATGCTGGACTCTATGCTTGGTATATGCTTGCAATGAAAGAATCTCATGTGAACTTGAACTGTGGTAATGCAACAAGGTGGAAGAATCCATCATGGGGGGAAGGTTTGGGAAGGGGTGGGGGGAATTCCAGCGCCTGTAAAACTGTGTCACATAATGCAATGTAATAAAAAAAGTAAAAAATAAATGTTTAATCTTGCCTCAGTAAAAAAAAAAAAAGAAGAAGAAAAAGAAATCTAGTGTTGCCATGCCACTTTATTCTTACTATTCAAGATTGCCTTGGCTACTCAAGATCTTTTGCTCTACATTTACTTTAAGAATTTTTTATAATTCTGGGAAGAATATCTTTACTACTTTTAAAGTTTTATTTGTTTGATGGTGAGGAGGAAGAGACACACACAGAGAAAGACAAAGAGGTTCCATTAACTTGATCACTTCCCAAATGTCTGCAATGGACACTAGATGGGTATGAAGCTGGGGACAGGAATTTAATTAGGTCTCTTGCATTGCTGGCAGGAATACAACTACATGAACAATCATTTATTGCTGGAGTCAGGAGTGGAGTTGTGCCTTGAACATAAAAACTGCAATGTGAGATATGAGAATCTCAACCAGTGTACTAGCTACTAGGTCAGATGCTCACCTGTCATTGGCATTTTGGTAGTGATTAAATCTTTTTTATTTTATTTCTTTTATTATTATTATTTTATGATACAGTTCTATAGGACCTGAGATTTCCCTTATCCCCTCCCCAATTCTTCTCCATCACTGTGTTCCTCTATCTCATTACTATAGTATAGTTCTTTATACACAATCATATGTCCATCATTGTTGGCATGGACAGGTACCTCTTGGTTGTTGTTCTGTCCTCTCATATTTCTTGGAATGTGCCCTCTCTGCTTCTCACATTGGCTAATGTTTCTCCATCTGTTTAAACATGTCCTTATCCTGTTCTGCCATCTTGATTATTTGTGATTGTATCTTAATACTGATTCTTCCAATCCACATGGGAATTCTTTAAAATTATTTTGTACTCTTCTTCATCGTCTTTCATTGTTATTTTTTACAATGTCACTTAATGGCCTTTCATGTCCTTGGTACAATTTATTTCATACTTTTTTAATTGTTATTGTAGCTTTTGTGAATGGGATTGCTTTTTATAAATTCTTTCTCAGTGGGTTCATTGTTAGTGTATAAAAATGGCAATGTTTTCTGTGTTGATTTTCTATCCAGCAAACATCCCGATTCACTTGCCAGTCCTCATAAACTGTTGGGTGTACATATAAGAATCATGTTGTCTGCAAGCAGGAGTAACTTTTCTTCCTCCTTCTTTGTTTATATGCCTTTGATTTCCTCCTATTGGTTATCAAGCTTGGATTCTTGAGTTGTCCAAGTTGAAGACGAGTTCTCTTGATGACACTTGTCAGATTCGATTTGTATGTGAGAGAAACCTTATTTGTACCCGATAACTGAGATTTAAAAGTATATTTGTTATTATAACATAGCCTATCATATTCTGACTGTAGCAATGATGGATACAGAAGCTTTCATTTATCCATGAGGGATATATTCCAGATGTTCTGTGGATGCCTGAAACTTTATATAACACCAATGTGATGCATACAATGATTTTGTTATGATAAGTCTAATTACAATAGCATGCTATAATAAAAGCTATGTAAAACTTTTTATTTCTGGAATTTTCTATTTAGTATTTTCAAACCATGGTTGATTGTAGATACCTGATACCATCAAGTCAAGAAAGGACTACTACTATAGCTTGAAATACATATATACTCAGAAGAAATAGATGGCAGAGAAACAATTTTATAGGTCAGAGATGGAGGAAGTAATGAAAGAGAAAATGTATAGGAAGAGCATAGGTTTGGGAGCCACTGCAGGGTGTTTATGGAAGAGATGCCTGGTACTCTGTACTCAAAGATGCCTGGTACTCTGTACTCCGTATTTCAACTAAGAAGAAACAACCTTTAGCTCCCCAGGAATCTACTCCCTCATCTACAAGGGCTAAGTGCTGGGAGAGAGCATTTCCAGTTTTTTAGATCAGGCTCAACCTGGTTGAGCAGGTACTGATATTCAGCAACCCATTGAGACAGAAGCATATTTTCAGATCATTGACTATACTTTACCTTAAATTTTGCATAGAATGAAGGATTTTTTATTCTGTTTTCCATCTTAAAACTAGATAAGAATTGGTTTTTAGCCAGGAACCATGATCCAACAGTCACCTGTGTTCACCCACTTAGAGGTAGATTAATGTAGCCAGATAGAAGTGCACATGAACATTATCACAGAGCTAAATTGGTTGATAGTTCATGGTACCTCCAAGGTCACAACAGTTTGTGAAACTAACTGTTCCCCAGAGGCTAGCAAGTTAAATCACCATCTGTGACATTGGCATCTTATATGGGTACCATATCCTGTCCCAGATGCTCCACTTTTGATCCGGATTCTTTCTAATGGCTTTGGGGGGGGAGGGAGTGAAATATAGTCAAGGGTCCAGGCCCCTGTGATCCATGTCAGAGAATTGGAAGAAGCTATTGATTCCTGGCTTTGGCCTGGCGCAGTGCTAGCCACTTGCAATCATCTGGGGAGTTAACCAGCAGATGAAAAATCTCTCTCCCTCCCTTGCCATCTGTGTGTGTGTGTGTGTGTGTGTGTGTTCCTGTCTTTCAGATAAATAAATAAATAAATAAATAAATAAATCCTAACACCAGAAGTTGATTGTGCCTCATTCTCTAATGGCAAAATTAAGACATAATATTTCTCTCTCTGTGTTTCTTCCCCTTGGTTTATTTATTTAGTTCAATGTCAGAGTTAGACAACAGGAAAGAAAAAGTGATCCTCTCTCCAATTATTCACACACCCGGGGGTTGCAACGGTTTGGGCCAAGTAAGGCCGAAATCAGGAACCAATAGCTTCATCCAGGTCTCCCATGTGGGTGTTAGGAGCTCAAACATTTGGGTCATCTTCTGCTGCCTTTCCCAGACTGGGATCTGGATTGGAAGTAAATCAACCAATACCTGAATCAGCATTCACCTAATGTGTTAGCATCCCAGATAGTGGCCTTACCTGATAAGCCACAATGGTGGCCCCAATCTAATGCTTCTTTTACTGCGCTGTGAAGATTTTAAGCTGCCAGGTGTCAGACATAAGTGGCAAATGGATATGATAACGAAAGTCTTTGCTTGGTCCTGAGAAGAGCCATGGTCCCCAGGGAGGTCCTAGAAATTTACAGGTCACCTATTGCTAGATATGATGATGAATGGAGTCTTATACCAGAGCTAGTCTCTCATTTTAGAGTTGAAGATGGCTTCCTGACTGTCACTATCAGTCTGGGTACATATTGTTTACCCTTATTTCTTTAAAATAAATAAGTAAATAAAAGACTTATTTTATTTTTATTTGAAAGGCAGTGCAACAGAGATAAGAGAGATTTTCCATCCACTGGCTCATTTCCCAAATGGCTGTTATGGTCAGAGCTGAGCCAATTTTCAGCCAGAAGCCAGGAGCTTCTTCTGAGTCTCCTATGTGGGTGTAGGGTTCCAAGGACTTGGGCCATCCTCCACTGCTTTCCCAAGCCATAAGCAGAAAGCTGTATCAGAAGTGGAGCATCCGGTACACGAACCAGCACCATGTAGAATGCCAGTGCTGCAGGTGGAAGCTTAGCCTATAAGAAGGCATACATTTCACAGTAACTGAAAGGTATGCCTGGGAGGAAAAATTAATTAGCTCTTCCCAGAGATTCCATTGTATAGCCACAGAAGGTTCTATAGAGTTGTTTGAAGGAACTTCTTAACTTCCACTTACTGAATGTTTGTTACTTGCTATACATTATATGTATATTCTTGTTTGAATTTCATAGAATCTATCTCAGCTTTACAGATTGGGAACCCAAAGCTTAGATTAAGAAAGCACAGCTACTTAGAAAAACACAGAACTGGGGTGTGAATTCAAATCAACCTGTTTTATTGTGCACCTCCAGAATCCCAGAATGAGGGGAAGGAATGCTTGGAAGTGTGGGTCCTTCTGCTTCCACTGCAGTTGTTCTCTTCCTCTGTCTGAACTCCCCAGTCTTTCCACTCCTTTCTCTTGCTAATAGAGCAGTAACAATATCTAATGGAGGATAGCAATTTGGTTCAGAAGCAGCCAACATAACATCCACTAAGAGAGAGTTTCTAGGGTAAAGGAAGCAATATCTACAATGAATGGACAAGTTGATTTCTTACAGAAACGGAATATAGCTGAAAAGTTACAAGCAATTATTAGTGACCTGAGGTTCTTACCTCAAACACCCAATGAGGAGGTGATGCTTCGGGGACTCAGTCATGAGATGATTTTGCTGGATACACAGTGGGCCATGAGAAGGGGAAGATTCTACCACTAATCCCTCAGGGTATCAGATAAGGAGCCATGCCGGTAAACAAGGAGTAGACTACAAGCGAAGCCTCCATCACCCTGAATGAAGCAGCAGCAAGGTGAAGAATTGAACTCAACTTAACAAAGCAGAGCAAAATCCTGTCAGCATAGAAGGACAAGCATGCGTGTTAGGCAAAGAAGAACTGTTCTAAGTTTGTGTGTATATTCTGAGTAGCAAAGATGGAACTATACTGTTGCTGCCTCGCTACATCCAGAAGCAGGACCCAGACTGTGGCTGAAAAAATTTCTATTTGTCTATCCAAGGACATTCCTGTGTTTATCATACTCCCTTACTTCAGGAAGCCAATAGAAAGAGCCTTCCTTCCATGCCTTGCTTTTTTTTGCATAGAAATATCCTCTGTGTTCTCACATATGCCTTTCTTCTGGAAAATGAACCAACATCACCGTATTCCACAGATCTATGGAAGTGCCTTCATGGAACTGGGATTAGTAGCTCTTTCCAAAAGCCACTGTGTATACAAATTCCAATCTGGGGCTATGTTTCTAATAGTTTGTGTTGAAAGTAGATGAAATAGGACAATACAGAGAATTCACAGGGGTTAAATATATTCTAAATCTACCCTATTATTTATTTCTTTTTTTGCAGTTAAAATGTAATCCTTTGATGGAATGATGGAAATTTCATCAAAATTTCATCAAAAGAAATTTTGTGCTTCTTTCACAGAATAAAAACCGGTCACCCCATGGCCCTATCAAATTAAGTGGTTTTTAATTCTTGTATGGAACTTACACTCTGAGGAACATTGGAGCAAGCCTCAATCAATCCTGAGTGTAACAATATCTGAGCCCCTTCTCTGAACCTCATTATCTCTATTTTCCCCAAATGAAGCTAACTTCCTGCTTGCTTTCTCAACTTTGTTTCCTGTCCTGAAAGGTAATTATTCTTATGCAAAGAGCATAGGCAGTGTCAGACATCTGTGATGCTATTCTGCCATTCTATGGGGGTTTACAATCATTGCTCTATCAAATGCTTAATGAAGTGCATAGACGGTAGCTCATGCACCATGCATATTTGTTAATGAAACTGTGGGCAGCGACAGGACTATTCGCAAATTAATTGCCTCATGATTTGAACATCACACATCCCTTAAGCTCATCCTCCTAGCCACTGGCAAGATTAAAGGAAACAATTTGTTCCATCAGGGACATCCCAAGGAAATTTTACAATGACAAAGGAAAATTAGAAATTTTCTCAAACATCAGGCTCTATAACTCTGCTATAGGCAATTTGTATGAAAGATATTTTTAAGGAAATTCACTCAGGGTTTTTATGACCATCTTCATATTGTCACTTCAATGCTCTAGCCTGTATACAGGTAATTTTTTCTCATTGTATAGCTGAGTAGCAAAACTAATAATAAGCCCATATAAGGGCTAAAACTAAGGGAGCTCCTACCCATTACCCAAAGCCACCTGTTCTCCAATAAGCCTGCTGTAACTACAAAGACTGTCACATCATCTGATGAACCAGAAACAATGGGGTGGGCTGTGATGTTTCCTAAGCTAGATTAAAATACTGGTGTAGGAGAAAGTTGACTATGTGATTTTTGACTCCACCTCTGCCACAATGTTGGTATATACAATGTAAGCGTCCAACTGCAGTGATTTTAGATATTCTCATTAGAGGAGAACTAACCTGAACGATGCAGCAAGTTTTTTACACCAGTGAGTTTTATAACTTCTTAAGTTCTACAATCCCTAAATAAAACTCCACAAATTTGTTTGGTAATTACCAAGTTTGAAGAAAGAAATGTGAAGCTCCCCAGTTTTACAGTGAATAGAAAAGCTGAGAGTCTTACCTTCCTTGGGTTCATGGTAAATAAGATGAGGTGTGCATCAGTGAATGTTTGTAAGTATGCTAACAGCAAAACAAACCAAAAAACCTGACTCTATCAATCTCAGTTCTGAAAAGCAGACACCAAGGAGTGAAACTCCTTGCTTCTTCAGCCCTTGGATTTTTACTCTTACTGCCATAGTTTCCTTTCTGGCTCCATCTCTCCACAGTTCTGTGTACTTTGTCCTCAGTCATATAGCAGCTTTCTCCCAAGATTGATATTCTCATGTTACCTTAATTCTAGACCTCATGTCTTTGAGCACATCATTAGCTTTCTTCTCCAAGAAGAGAAGCCAATCTTCTTCACCAGAATTGTGAGATGGTACTTGTTCACATCTCATTGTCACCCTCCAATACCAAAACTATGGTGGGGGGTATAAGAAATGCAAATGAGTTCAATACATCAGTGCACACACATTTGGCTAAAGGAAACTTCACCTGATGATATGAAACTAGCCAGTACCTGCTTGCAAGAGCCAAGCATTCAATTCTGAGAAAGTTTATAAAAAGTAAAACTCATAGTATAATTTTAATTATATTAAAGAACAAAGGAAACATGTATCTATAACTCACCACTATCTGATCATTTTAAAATATTTGCCTATACATTTATGATGATTTATGTCTCTTAGGTGTGTATGGTAGAAATACTGTATGAATGGTATTCAAAAAGTTAATGGAATGTTTACTCTGAATAACTGTAAAAAAAAAAAAAGTACCAAAATCAACTTATCTTCTAATTCCGTTTTCCCATGGGGAAAAAAACATGATGGAGTTGCAGTGTCCCCTAAATGGCTCACCAAGTAGCCCATTAACAGGCAGCCAGTTATTCACACATGTTATTTCCAACCAGCAGCAGAAGTCTGAAAGAACCACACCCTCAGCCTTTCTTTATCTTCTGTATTTGTCTAGTGGTCTGCAGCATCTGTCAATATTGCATTCAAAGTTGACTTTTCCTGAAATTTCTAATAACCTGGTTGAATTGCCAGAACATAGAGTACACAGAAATTTGTAAATATACGTGCCATACCTAATGTATGGCATTATGAGCTGAATACTGGGATGATCAAAGGAGACTTTAACACTTTAATTCATATGATATGTATTGTTAAACATTTGTTAAGTATGCACGTCCTTTGTGATTTAAGATACTTAAATTAACTTAGTCTAGGAATATATATTTGTTGCCAGTTTAAATTTGTTGAAACCAAGTCTATGAGACACTTGAGTGCCAACGGTATTTAGACATCTGAGCCAGTATTGCTGTTGTCCACCTGACACAGAGCAATGCGGGGTCTTCCCAGGTTGGACAGTGGATAGAAGTTACAGATTATTTTTAGGCACACCACGCAACCTGTTTCACCATCATCACCTCACCATTAAGATCTTTAGAAGCAAAAGTTCAAAGTGGAAGTTAGCCAAGGTAGACGTGGCATGAAGTTAAAAGGGATAATGAAGTTTATTTCCTGCACACTTTAACCTATATAAAACTTCTTAAGTTTTCCTAAAGTCATTGGCCTTAGGGGGACACAGCTCTGTAGCTAGTCCCTTTTCTCTTCATTATTCACGGCTTCTGCCCACCATCATCCATGACTGTTAAAGCTCGGAATCCTTCCTGCAGTGTGGAGTAGTCAGTTTCATTTGAGATATTAGCCAATGGCTATACAGTCAATTCATTTGAAAATCTGGGGAGAAAGCAGATACGTCTGTAACCAGACCAATCTACAATCCCCAAGGGCTTACCCAGATAATGGATGAATGTATATTCTGGCTTTGTATGTCCAAACTATAGTACCTTTCAGGTAAGTTTAACTCAGAGACTTTATCAACAGCTTGTTGTTCAGCTGTGTTAGATTTGGGCTTGGACAGCGAACACCTGCCAGGATGCCAAGATGTCTGGTGACCTTTGATGACTCGTGCAAAGTACATTCATGACAAGCCAGAAGAGGCCAGGAAAAGATGAGGAGAATAAGACAGATTGGTTAGCTCTGTGACTCTAATGGTCCCAGACCATATAGGACACTGGTGATTGGCCAAACCCTGAAAAGCAAGGAATTTCTGAGTTAGTTAATGAGGTAACTGGACCCAACAAGGCATTACCTTGATGCCCTGTCTCAAAAAGAATGCAACACATTCCTAAATCCGTGTAGGTGTTATCAAAGAGATTCAGTTAGATTCTAAATTTAGTTAGATTGCTTTTCTGATCTTCAGGCAGAATTCTGCCAAGTAGTAGAATTGGCTGGGCCATTTGACTAATAACTTACTTGCTTTCGATCCCTAAGAGCTTTTCTTACTTTAGGGAAACTGGAAGACATCAGATTTGCATGGGCAAAGGCAGTGAAAATGGCTTATATCAAAACCTAGACATTAAAATCTGCTAGGAAACATATATAAAGGCCCTTGTTTTCCTTGTGAATCTGGTGACATAACCATGAGACAGGTTAAAAAGAAACAAAAAGCTGCATTGGCCAGTAAGGAAGTTGAACCACATACAATAACAAGTTCATGACAGAGTTTTGCAGTTGATTTGAGGTCTCCTGCTCCCAGAGTTGTGCTCTTTGAAATATGTTACATTATCTTATGTCATGTTTTCCCTTTTCCCCCAAATATGTATTGAATACTTACCACATGGCAGTCATTATTCTGTGAATTTGGGATAGGATAGTGATAAAACATTCCTTGCTTTAAGAAAGTTTACATTCTCATACTGGAGAGACAATAAACAGGCTGTAGTTATACAAACACAAAGATATAACTTGTTGAGTGATTTTGATAGCCTTAAAAAATCTGAAGGAGTATTATTTTTCAATAAGGTAATCATGGGAAGCTTTCTGCATTAGAGTGACATTTGGGCAGAGACCTGAAAGGGAAGTGAGAAAATTATGTAGAGGCAAAATGGATCAGGCCAAAGGAATGATGTATGCAAAGGTTGGGGCAAGCACATGGACGATGCTTAAGGGGTAGCAATGAAGCCAGCAAACATATTTATAGTGGCATCCACATTCATTCTATATTATTCCAAAGAAGACAACATCCTTCCAGCTAAGAGAATGTAGGTTTGCAGATGATATGATCCAGTGGTCTTCAGATAGTGTGGCTGGTTACTCAGTCAGTGCAGAGACAGATTCTCCAAAAACAGGCCAAGGCTGTAACTCTGGTTCTTCAGGGTCATCATCAATCAGGAACTCAGTTTAACTGCACTACTTGTGTATCAATTCAGTCTGGGCTCAATATTAAGATTATTTTGAACTTCTGTGTTAGCTTTAGAAAATACACAGTGTTGGTTCTAGCTTTAATCAATTCACTGTATGTTAAGGGGGAGAATAAGACCAACAATAACAAACATCAGTTCAAGTCACAGTTCAGTGAGAATATTTGGCTTCATTCAGTCTTGGGGTTAGCAAATGAGTATGGCTGGTTCTAGTGTTTGGTTCCTGGTTCATTTCCTTTCAAATTCCAGTATTCAGTTTCCAGCAGAGGCTGCTTCTGTAAGCAGCAATAGACCTTCTTGAGGCACCGATGGGTATCACTGACAGGAAGCCTTCTTTCTTTTTTCTTTTTTAAAGTAATTCAATAGATAGTTTTTCCTCTGCCAAATCTTTTGGAACAAAACTTCTTTAAGATACTGAAAGTTCAACTAATAGCAATGTGATCTAATGGGTTTTCTTTATTTTGTTTAAACATTTGAGGGAATTTATTTATATTTATGGGGTTAAACAAAACCCACACACAACATTTTCTGATTCAGGTAGCTGAATATGCTTGCCCCCAGTGTTCTTCATTCTCCAGCAGCTGCCTCACTCTTCAATTGTCTATTAAGCCAAGCTTCGCAGCTATGAAACAGTCTCCTCAAGTGGGAAGTATATTTGCATAATTCAAAATTCTAAATAGTGTCTATCACAGTCAGCTGTGAAAATAGTATTATGGTCTCCTTGGATAGTTTCACATTATGTGAGATTCATACAATGTGACTGGGCCTGGGGAACCAAACTGAATCTGCTTTTGATTCTGCATGTTACTTAGACCTTCTGTAGCCTTGAACAACATTCTTAATTCAGCTGACCCTCAATTTCTTCAATTGTAGATCAGGACTCATAACAACATCTACATCCCCGGACTGTTGGGAGGATCAGGAGAGATTGCAGTTATGTTTCCTGCCCCATAGTGGATATATAGCAATAGCTTTGATGATGATAATAATATATGTTGCCAAAGGGAATAGGTTATCAGTTTCCTGATATGAAACTGACATGTTATTAACGGACTCTTCAGAAAACTAATAATGCCTAAGGTTAATAGTTACAGTTGATATGTACTCCAGGGATGATGAACCAAAAAGGAACCAAAGATTTTAAAATTTTGTTGTTACTTGATTTATTATAGATAATCCAGATCATTTCAGCACTTCCATCACAAAAAAAAATATAATCAATCTTAGAGATAATTTATCCGGTTTAGCTGTTCAGTTGATTGATTAACAAGCAGTTGATTGATTAACAAGGTGTTTGCCAGATCTCTCTGCCATATACATCAACCTTGTCTTGACTCCTGGGTTCCGCCGTGGAAGTAAAAGAAAAGCAGCAAAGAAACTCCCAACTTTTGCTCATCTGGTACTATCTCCCTGATGCTGTAATTTTTAAAAAAAAAAATGGCTAGAAAAAATTGCAAGCACTTTCCATGAGTTGTTGGAATTTACGAATAGCCACGGCTCTTTCTGAATGCAGATTAGCCAGACTCCAATGAATAGCAACCTTGGCCACAATCTAGAAGATAGTTATACCAAATTGCCCTATTACAACTGGTGAGATGGATGGTATATTAGACTCCAGTGTTTCTCTTGTCAGCATTCAACTATTGAGCTGTTCTCTGGAAGCTTGGTTTATCTCTATATACTGACCAGAAAGTTAAGGAAAACAGGTCAGAACTACCGAAGTTCATGTTTCCAATGCCTACAGCTGGCTTGCAATGCATTCAATTATCTTTCCTATCACACTCCACTGAGTTCCACATTTAAGTGAGTTAGCACTTACTGATAAAATTACAAGATCAAGTTTTAAAATGAGTTAACCTAATATCATGAAAGCACTATTTTAAGAAATTCATTTGAAAATCGGTTACCTAGCAGATCTATCAGTTATTAGTATGTAAATGCTTATTCTAGTTGTAATTTTTCATAGCAAAAATATTTGGATCATATGACTTGGAAGCTAACTTGGACAATATGTGATTATTAACTGATCCATAGGTTGTCAATTCCATACTCTTTCCCATGGGGGAAAAGAAAGCTGAATAAATGTATTGTTCACATAAACATGAGACTACCTTGTAAGGTCTAAACACTAAGTCCATTTAGAAACTGTAAGTCAGGAAATTCTTAAAAGTGTAAACTAAATAATCAAATGTTCAGGCTTTCCTTTTTCTTTGATGTGATATAACAAAGCAACTGATCTTGTACAAAAAAATGCTTGTGTGGCTTTTTCAATTAATGCCAAAGAGAAAGGGAAAAATGTAAGTTCATAAGGGAAGGTTAGAAATCACAGTGCTACATAAAAGATCTGATTAATCACTGATGATCCACCATTTTCATAATGGAAAGGAGTCAGAATATATTTAATTGATTTAAAGAAGATATCAAGGTTATTTTGTGCATTTTTTTTCAACAGTGGGTACTCTGTCAATAGCCAGTGTATGAATTCCATGGTAGCCATGCTCCTGAAATGGGAAGAAAGAAAGTTCTAGTCCTACCTCTTCCAGTAAACAATTGTGCAAACTTTGAGAAAGTATTTTCTTCTCTGGGATTAGTTTCCCAGTCTATGAAAAACGAAGGCTGAAACAAACCATCTTTGAGGTCCATGCATTTCCAGCATTGAAATACTTCAAATTGATTTGCTGCAACCACACACACACAAAAACCAAGAGTACAAAATTGGACATTTGGGAGCCTTTCAACAGCGTATTTGGGTAGATAACTAAGGACATATATCTTTGTCATCAACTCTAAGCTTAACTGATTTATTAATTTTTACGTGACAGGGCCTTGTTAGATATTTTAGACATTGTGCCAACACTATTATGAAACATTGAATGAGTCTCATTGCTGTGTTTATACTAACTGCAATCAGAGTGTATACCCTCATCTGATTTCAGTATCCTACTACTTAAATGAAATAATGCTGTAATGACTACTAGAGTGATTAGTGAAAATCACTATGAGAAAATACAAGAGACATAGAAACTTAGACATGGTATGTACTTTACCCTTTAGATAATGTAGAGAGCTGCCATTTGTTTACATTTGTTTCTACAGTTAGTATTACAGTATCATACATAAGAGGCTGAAATATCTACAGTGCTTCCGATTCACTTTTCTCTTTTAGCCAGAATTCTTATTGATAAAAAAAGACTACTGTGCTCAGTTACCAAAATATTTATGGTTGAGCTTAGAATTGGGGGTTAGATTTCTATTTGAGAAAGTGTTCCTAATTTTTGGGCACTTCATGCCACAGACCAAATACAAAAGTTGTACCACACAGGGTAGTCTTAGAAATCACCACAAATTTTAACCTCCGTTCTCTGCTTGCATGCTAAAGATGGCATCTCTGAGAATGCTGTTTAGGACTATTTCAAGAGGAATACCAGCACTCTCACCAGCCTTGTTACTTTTTCTGATCATATTCATCACCAGATTCTGCTATGATTGTTTGTTTCCAAGAGTCTTTATTTTTAACACTTGTGGAAAGGTTAGTCTGTGAGTGTGATAAAGAAGAAAAGTTAATGGTGAAAACTGGATAAAGTGGAGTGATTCTCCTGGTTCACCTTTCCATAATGAAGAATTAACTAAACAACCATGCCACGAAGTGCTGCTGCAGAGGAAATTGCACAGCCATCTCTCTCCTCCACCACATAAAGAAGAGGTTGGATTTTGTTTTCTCAGTTTGCTGCCATAGCACTTCCCCCATTTCATATTTGGCAAAACTTACTTTGAATATTTGTGATGCAGAATCAAGAGGAGAAAAAACAGAAGCAAATCTGAGAGAGAGTAAAAGAGAGAGAGAGTCTAGGAGAAGAGAGGAGAGTATAAGAGAAAAGGCAGTCATTAAGTCTGGAGGTGAAGGGAATGTCTGGGGACAGTGCTAGATGAAAAGAGAATAGAAGCTGGTGGAGTATACTCCAAAAATAATAGAATAGGGATGTGATTTTAATGAGTTTTCTGAATCTTCTTAATGGCTTTTTATTTGCATAAGAATTTGAAATATTTTGAAATTAATTTTGGTGGTTGGGTTGTCTTTCATCAAGAAGTAACTCTAACACTGGTTGGTCGTGGAGGGTCCTTATTCCGTAAGTTTCATTGATTTCATAAAATCATCTTTCCCTGAGGTTGAATGCCTCATGCCTGTAGCTGTTCAATGACACTTTGTAGTAGATCTGAAAAATTGCCTTTTACCGGTAGCTAACCACCAAAGCTCTCCCTGAGGCCTAAACCCTGGTGAGATGCAGTCTGCTGGCAATAGCACTATCCCTCATTCCTGACATTTGTTTAGAAAGTGTAACTTTTCCCACCGCTTTGACATCTATTTTCTCTCCTTTTCCAATGCACCTCTTTGAGATAGGTAGGACCAGGATGCATAATTCAATTGTCTTTTTCCAGCAAGTGATTGGCAGAAATCACAATTCCTTAGGCTCCTAATTTCAATCCTAAATGAGGCAAGCCTCTGAGAAATCAACAATGAATTGTCTGTGATCCAAAGCATCACTTGTTAGAGAAGGTAATCCAGAGTGAATAAGGGTTGTGCTACTTGTCCTTTCTTTGAAGTTCTCTATGACTAGTCTTTTTATTAAACCAGATAGAGAGTAACCTGACTAAACTATTAGTTTTCTAGAGGAATAAAGATTTACCATTCAACAGCCTTTTTATTTCTTTATGGAAAGCAAGAAAAATATTCTCATTTGAGGATTATGACAGTTTCATAAACCACATTGTCCTCTATAATAATATCTATTATAAAAAATTAGTAAAGTACATTCCACCTAGAATTTGAAAGCAGAGAAAAGGAACCTGTCTACACAGATAAATTCACACGGATCTATTTTTTACGTCACATAGAACCATGTCACTCAATTTTGTTTTCCTCCCTTTTAGGTTAGTTTGATTCAAACTAATTTTTGAGTCATCATAAAATTCATTGGTCAAATATAGTGCTAGATCTTGGGGCTT
The DNA here is from genome assembly GCF_017591425.1 of Ochotona curzoniae. NCBI lineage: Eukaryota > Metazoa > Chordata > Mammalia > Lagomorpha > Ochotonidae > Ochotona > Ochotona curzoniae. Next base: position 30,523,438 of record NW_024467087.1, on the reverse strand, counting down.
TGGGAAATTCCTAGTTCTCTTTTTTTTCTAGCATTTTCCATTTATTGATGTTTCAGGAATAGAAATAATTTTAAAAGTGGGAACATTAAGTGATATTAATTTAAAGTCTTTCAGACAACAAAGAAAGCTCAGAACCTGACAGGTAACGGTCAGCGGAGACTCACATATACCTTACTAGGTATGACACGAAAATAAGTTACTCCTCACTAGGGTATTGAAGATTTCTCTGCACACCCCTCCTAAAACTGCTCTGCACCTCAACTGTTGACACATGCCTTGTTAGAGTTATAAGCCAGTTTGAACTATCCCAAAATCCACCAAGTTCAGTAAAAATTATGCTTCAACACTATAAACTGCTAAATACAAAAATAAAAATAAACACGAGACAGCTGAATAGTACCCTATAACCATTTTAGGGTGTATAGCAGCCAGTTGTGTATAAACCAAAATGGAAATATCAATGAGGTAGTCACAGGACGTAGTTAAGAACTTGCACTTTTTAACATATCGGTCACTCAATCCCATGTCGATTAACTCCATAATGTTTTTTGTTGTTGTTGCTGTTGTTGTTTTTTGGGGGGAGGGACAACACAATCAGTTCCGTATTGTTTCCTTAATATATCTGATTACCACCCCCCCCCCCAGGAGGGCACAAAAACTAGGACAGGGGCTGGGGTGGCTAGACAGAGAGACACCCAACAACATCCGTGAAGGCTGGATAGTTGAGCTGGTTAGATGGAACTAGGCTTTAATACCCATTGACATGTATGAGAGCCGAATGGGATGTGGGACAGACTGGACTAGTCTGCTACACATAGTGGCAAACCAGGGCAGGGCGCAAGCCTGGTGGGGGTTATTGTGGGTACTGAAATCAAGCTTCCGGACTCAGAACCCTAACCATCAAATGACAGAGGACAGAACAAGTCAATCAACCACCTCAGCTGTATGTTGGCAATGAAAATACTAGGCAAACGGAGACTCTATGATGAACTATGTCAATCAGTGGATTCTCCAACAACTTCATTGTGCTTGGAGTGGTGAAAGTGGCAGCAATTCAGAACTGTTCAACTATCAAAACAACTTGAGCAAGACCCTCGGAGCATGCTCCACATCTGGGACCTGGGGTCGGTGGGAGACTGGGTGGGGCTTCTCCCTTAAAATCCTCTTTTATATCAGATATATTAAGGAAACAATAAAAAATGAATGGAAAAATATACCTCTAAACCTGTCTAACCCTATGGATTCATTTATAGTTTATATCAAAAGCATCTGTCCTATAGAACAATAGAATATATATTTTGATGTGCATATTCATTTGCTTGGAATTAGTCATCTTTGAAAATTTTTAAGTCACACCTGGAGCAACTTTATTTTGCAGTGAGCCAAAGCAATTATATAAATTAAGGGTCATGCCTGCTGTTAGGCTCTCTTAAAATTAGATTTATTAAAAAAAAAGATTGGATTTATTGTTGTTTGACCTACAAAAAAATCCAAATAGAAAAGAGATAAGATGGCAGTTTCTATAACCTCAAACAACATACAAATAAGATATTACATGTTTTGTAAAAAGTAATTTGTGTCTATCTCTTTCTCTTACCTACTAACTTTCTTGATACCAGGATATGACTATAGGCAGGTTGACAGGGAATTCTACTGCACAGACTTTATTATTTGAATGTTCTATAGTTAAACAGCCAGATAAAAAGCCCTTGATTAGGTCAATCAGCTTTGACCAGAGAAAAGGATAAAGTAAAACGAACAATTCATTGTGCCCTTTCAACTAATTAACGCTTAGTTGCTCCAACAGAGTGTTTAAGTTACCTCTTAATTGTCTGATATCACAAAGACGTGACCAACCAGTATGTGAAGTATTATTGTGTGGCTGTTTGCCACCTCCCACTCCTTGCAACTTGATTCAATTTGGATTAAGGACAAGAATGTGATGAGAAGAGTAGCTTGGTAATAGACTTGCTTATACTGTATAAGACAATGTAGAAAGAATGGGAATTCTTGCAACAATTGCTTGGTAGAGTAGCTCTAGGCAGTAAACCAAGTTACAGTACTCTGAGGAGGTGGATAGGCATCCACTCACTCCTTTGTCGTTATGCCAGGTACAATAAAGAGCAAGCATGTCACTGGAAGCTGTCTACATAGACTCAACCTCTACAACCAAAGCTCAGAGTACCACTGTAAAGTGAAAGGAAATCAATATAGGTTAATTTAAAAATCCATTAACTTAAGGTATTTTTTGGGTGGATATTGTTTTTACAATTATTTATGATGTGAACCCAAACAGAAAGAACAAAATAGAACAAGGGGTCTAAAGGGATTTGAGCAATTCTAACTTCATATGTGCCTTTACTACCCTTTCTAAATATTCTACAAAGGATATGTGTTGTTGTTAAGGTCCATAGAGAAAAAAAAAAATCTGAAAAGGACTTAACACATAAAATATGATGATTCTGGGCCCGGCACAGTAGCCTAGTGGCTAAAGTTCTCACCTTGCATCCACTGGGATCCCATATGGGTGCCATTTCTAATCCCAGCAGCCCCACTTCCCTTCCAGCTTCCTGCTTGTGGCCTGGGAAAAACAGTCGAGGATGGCTCAAAGCCTTGGGAGTGTGCACCCACATGGGAGAATGGGAAGAGGCTCCAGGCTCCTGGCTTCAGTTCCACACAGCTCCAGACATTGTGGCTGCTTGGGGAGTGAATCTTTGAAATGAAGATCATCCTCTCTATCTCTCCTGCTCTGTTGTATGTCTCACTTTCCAATAAAAATAAATAAACCTTTTTTAAGGAGTCTGCTAAGCTATATTAACAAAGTATAATGATATCTTAAACAAAGCTCAACTTACCTTTATGTCATCTAGTTTTCTTTTTCCAATAATCCATTTGAGAAGAGACAAACCAGAAAAAAATACATAAGAAAAGTGCTGAAATTAAATTGAATCTCTAAATACCTTAAGGGTAGGTGCTTGAAAAGCAGCTAATATGTCGCTAGGGACACCAGAGCGCCTGGTTTTGAGTTGTGACTTCACTTCTGACTTCAATTTTCTACTAATTTGAACCCTATAAGGCAACAAGTGGTGTCTCAAGTACTTGGGTCCCAACTACCCATGTATAGATCTGGATTGGAATCCAGGCTGCTAACATCATCCTGACTTTGTCCCAGCCATTATTGACATTTGGAAAATGAAAAAGTGGATGGATAAGAGAGTCTTTCTGCCTCTCTCTCTCTCCCTCCCTCTCTCTCTCTCTCTCTCTCATCTCTTCCCTTCTCCCTGTCCTGTCTCTTCTCCAACTAAATAAAAGACATAATTTTTGAAAGACATCTGTTAAAATTGTGTTCTAGGTATATAATGAATATACGCTAAATAAAATATCTTCGAATGGGCCTGGCACAATGGTTCAGTGGCTAAATGCTCACCTTGCATGCACCAGTATCTCATATGGGCACTGATTCATGCCCTGGCTGCTCCATTTCCCTTCCAACTCCCTGCTGGTGGCCTGGGAAAGCAGCAGAGGTTGGCCCAACGCCTTGGGATCCTGCACCCACATGGGAGACCAGCAAGAAGCTCCTGGCTCCTGGTTTTGGATCAGCTCATTCCCAGCCATTGTGGCCACTTAGAGACTGAACCAGTAGACAGAAGATCTTTCTCTCTGTATCTCCTTCTCTCTGTAAATCTGCATTTCCAATAAAAATAAAATAAAATAATTTTTTAAAGAAAATGCATTTGAAGATTTGTCTTTGGTCCTTTTTAATCATCAACCAGTGTGCTAGTAGCAACAGGCTAATAAAAAAGAATCAGTCATGCACAAGAATCAGGTTGCACTATACTAAAAAAAAAATCAAGTTGTACAAGAGAGTAAGGAGTGTTTTTTTTTTTCTCAAATGTGATCATGTGACAGAAAATGACATTCCGGTCAACAGAGTGCATATACAATAGCGATACCATAAGAGGATAATAGAGATAAAAAAATTCCTATTGCCTAGTGATGTAGCCATGGCAAAGTCACAACAAATGCATTATTCATGTGTTTGTGGTGATGCTCATATAAACAATTCTAGTGCTCCATCAGTCCTGTAAAAGTATAGCACATATGAGTATATACAGTAGGTAATACCTAATAATGATAATAAATGACTATTACTGGTCTTTATATTTACTCTCACATACTTCTAATCACTATTTTATACCGCATTCCTTATTTGAATAAAAATGTTGATTATCCAGCACCCTGCCACGTTGCACTTGCAGCAGCGTTACACATTTCATGTTTACTGTATCTCTTCATTACATTGAGAGAACATGTTGATCGATTAACCTCTACCATCTTAGCTTGTATAAGTACACTCTATGAAGGTCAAACAAGAATTAAAATCGCCTAAGGATGTATTTCTCAGAATTTGTCTTCATTGTTAACCCGTGACAAGTTCAATTAAGCAATGCATGACTATAAGGCAAACTGAAGAAAGTTTAATTTTGTTCTATGCAGAAGGCCTTAATGCGAAAGAATGTACTATGTACTTTTACATAGGCGCTAATGATAAAAATCCAACAAAGGAAAACGAGATCAGAAACATGTCAGGACTGATAGTCTAGACAACAGACATGACTGACCTTCAGAGTAGAGAAATCCCAAGGGAGGCAATAGATGGTAAGATTGGATACAAAGTTAGAGATCACTTTCAGTGGGGCTTGTTTGTAAGTGTGAGAACCTGACTGAGTAGCCCTTCTTCTTCCACAGGCCCAGCTCTGGGACTTTAGTACCTAGAGCTAAAAAGCTGGGCTGTGTCTGAGAAAAATCCTGATCCACCAAACCCTTTGGGCATAGCACTAACCCACCTAGCTTGTGCTCAGTGAGCCTTTTACACTGATAGTAGAAGACAGTGCTAGCTCCTCTAGCAGAGTGATCATCTATTTCTTAGAAACCTTCCTTAGAGTCTTGATTTGACTCAAACTCTTTTAAAACCTCAACTTTTATCTCCTTGACACAAGCAGCAGATGATACTTTATGTCGCCTTCTTCCCTTTCATGTCTAACACAAGGACTCAGAAATTCAACCTAAGAAATGTGAAAAGCAGCTCCAGCCTTTTCTGCATCCTATTGAACAGCTGCAGCACAGTACATAGACCACTGGAGGCCGAGAGCAGTTAAGTTCCTTTAACATTAATCCTGAAGGTTGGGGGAAAACAGTTGAATTCAAGCTTAGAGTGTTGATAATGGAAAATTGAAATATTAGTGAAAAAGACATCAAAGTATACCTTAGGCATTTCTTTCTTTAATGTAATTTGTTCTAAAAGAATTAAGTGCCTTACCAGCTGATATGTTTGGGTTCAGCTGCTTTAATAAAGGGACTATTTTTATAATAAAAGGAGAGTAAAAGCTTGCTTAACTATTTTAAACAGGCCTGTGACTTAAGTCTTCTTGCTTTGGTCTATGTGACTACGGCAAGCCACATTGCCAATAACCCCCTGAAAGTGAAATCTGGAAAACGAAATGCAGAAAGTGAAAACAAATGTTCAAAGGGATTTATTTTAGGGGAAAGGCAGGGGATTTTAAAGGCAGAGTAGGTACAGGAAAGGAGCGACAGCCTGAAACTCTTATGGAGTTGTCCAGTTACACCACGACTTCTGTGTCTTTTACTCTGACAGTATCTCTTCACGTTTACTCCATCATGTTCAAGTGGCTCAGAGTCCAAGGGACCAAGGGAGAAACTCACCTAGCAAGGATATTTCAATCATCTTCCCTAGATTCTTTTTTCTCAAAAGGGAAATGAAATCATGACAGTCTTGGAAAGGTTTTGAACAAAACACATTAAAAAAAAAAAAAGAAAAGAAACTCCTTCTTAGTCCTCAATTATCCAAACATAATTAACCTGACTCTTCTCCTCACCCTGTTCTCCATGCATTCCAGCCAACTGAAATCATAGTGGACTGGAATTCAGAAGTATATTTGCTGGAAGGTTTGTTTTTTTGTATTTTTTCCCCCTGGCACTGGTCTCATAGTATCTAAGTTATAAATTATGCTCATTAAACACTTTCTAAAGATTCAAACAAAATGAAAATGCAAACAAAAGGACTCCTACTTTTCTGTGAAAATATAGATCTTCTTATCACGGTCCAAGTTGATCCTGCTATTTCAGAATGACTAAACTTGGAGTTGGTGCTCTACCTTTCCTCGGGGTTCGTTTCCGTGGTAGTTTAGTTTCAAGTGATCTTTTTGGTGAAGTCTAGGTAATGAACAATGTTAATCAAAGTTACTCCCCAGAAGTTCCTTTGTGCTGAAAATAGGCTTGATTAACCCTGGAGGTTGGTCATCTTCAGAGATATAGTCATACACTCATTTCCTGCCCATGCACAGCAGTTAGTCGAACTGCAGTGAATTTTTTCATCAACTTGCCAAAAGAAGATTCAAGTCCTGGAGCTCTTGGCTCCTGTGTGGGAGAAAGAGAAATCCGTCAGCACACCTTTTATATCTGGGCCTTCTATAAGGCTTCAATATGCAAGAATTCAAAGCTCTTCACCACTCCTCTACCCCAGGAGCCGGTTACAAATGGCTGAACTTCCCTGCATCATTGAAGAAAGAAGTATTATTTCTCAGGTTTACATAATTGTGTGGTATTATTTACAAGGGCATTTATAAATTTAATCTAAATGGAGGCTAAGATGATATGGCCTAAACATTTATAAGTTGATGCTTTGGAACTTGGATCACCTTCCTCCTCAGAAATTGTGCTCTATATATGTTGGTCAGCTCTCAAAGTAGTCCAAAAAGGCTGATTGAACTCACATAGAGAAGACTTATGTCACTACTTTGCAGGGAAACCTGAGTCCTGAGAAGAGAAAGACAAGTATACTATAAGCCCCAGTCTTTGAATCGAAGAACAACTCAAAAGAGTTAAAAGAGGTGGATCTTCACTGACTATTCTACCTTCATGCCTGTCTTCCCCTTCCTCCCCTCTATCAGATCCCCCTTGTTCTTGTGCTCTCTCAAGCCCACTGCTGTGACTCTCAGGTTATCATGGAATGACTTCCTCTTTTCTCCTTATCCCGATCAAGATGAAGCCTCCAAATCTTCCTGAACAGCTAACTCCTCATTCTCCAAAAAGCACACCCATGGTTCAGGGAAAATACCTTCTCAGTCCCACCCTGACCCCAGTTGGAATGAGGTTAGAGGAAAATCACCAGATAGAGTAGAACTGAGTTTCAGAGACGGTGGCTATTGGGAACACGGTAGAGAAGCCACTGCAAAGCCCTGCCTGGGAGGTGCCTCCTATGATTGGTTCACCAAGCCTATGCCTCCTCTCATAGCATCTTTTCTTTATCTCTAAACCCACAGGACCCCATACGGATTTCCAGTTTTCCTCTGATAGTTCCTATGATAGTGGAAAAAGATCAGATGTACTCAAAATGTGTTGCCAGTTTTCTTCAATTTGAGCCTGTCTCAGTAAGTGTTACTCTGTAAATTCAAAGAAAATTGGAATCATTCTAGAATAGGTGATATTCCTGCATGAAATTAACATAAGGCATTTATTGAGAGATGAATGAGTTTTCTGGGAACTTCTGGATTTAGGTTATTCTTTTGAAGCTTGTCCAAGGTCCTTTTCTCAGAGACTTTTGTGCTTTGCAAAAGTCACCAATGTTACTATGGTCAATAAACAAGCTGACTAAAGCACACGTGTTCATAAGGCCAGGATTAGCCACAGCCTGCAGAAGCTATCTAACAAAGTGGTTCTGATGAATGTGTTTGTGAGTAGCCTAAGTGACAACCATACGCATATTAAGAAATCACTAACAAACCCACAAGCAATGATGGTGAGCCAGCAGTAATGTTTTCTGCTGCAAACTCCAGTATATTCTTAGAAATTGATGGGTTTCTGTAGAATGCTTCCAATGTCCCTACCTCCCTGTCAAAGAGAAAAACTTCAAGAGCTTCCACACCCTTTCCTATGGAGAGAGGCAGAGAAAGATAAACCTTGTATATGTCCCCATGTCCATGAATACCCCTGTACTTCCTATCCAAAGAAGAGAATGCTTCCGGTAATGGATGACTGTATGTCCCAGCTGCATATATCCTTGTATCAGTCAATAGGAAAGAGCAAATCCAGACCGAGTGACAAAGAGTCAGGGTGGTACAAAAGACTGCAAAGAAAATGCATCTTCAGTACATCCGAAGCCTATATGTGCAGGTTACCTGTGATTATCCCAGAAATGAAGAAGTGTTAAGGTTTTCTTAGAAAATAAACAGTCCCAGAGAGTTGCCAAAGTTAGTACAGAGAGACAGAAATTTTGCAAGATTCCTATGGAAGACAGAAGAAGAAAGCAAGATAAGGAGGAAACAGAAGCGTCCAAGAAAGCAATAGATTCCTCGGAGAGCAGTACATGGGGAGCATTCTTGATCATAGGTTGTTGTTGCTCGTTCAGAATCACACTGTCCTTGTGTGGGAGAAGGAACAGAGAAAACTGTCACGCATCCTAGCCAGGAAGTCAAGCAGTAGTTGGCCTTCTTTTTGGTTGGCTGCCAAATTTAAAAAAGATCAGGTAGTGCTTGTAGAGGAAATGACAGAATCACCCCCTCCATAATTGTCCCAGCCAACAGATCCCAGAAGGAGATAGCCACAATATCACTGCATTGCCTGGCTACGTGTGAGTCTCTAAAGACTTGAGGTGCTTTACCATGTGGCCCAGGTGCTTCACAATGAGACAGGTGCACCTGCCTGATAACTGGAGAGCAAGGCCAGATTTGTTAGCATTCAAACGCATTATCACTGCAGGAGCCAAGGGTCTCTCTCACAGTCCAATCTCCCCCATGTGCAGACCAGTCTCTGCAACAGGCCTCGCAACAAGGTTTTTGCCCAACTCAATGAAACTTGGAAATTCACCAGGTCCTTCACACTGTGCCAACACAGTGTAGGCTGTGACTGGCACACATGCCAAAGGGAGCCCCAGCTTTGAAAATCTGGCAAGCCTCGATGCTCTGTTTTCCTGCTGGCTATTACCTTACGGCTTGTTTCTCACCAACTGCTTTTCTGCCTTTCTTCTTTGGAAGGCTGCGATCTCTGCTGGTTGCAAGCCATGGCCCACTTGCCTGCAGGACAAGGGAAGCACCAAAACAGGTAGTGAAGAGATTGTAACAGAGCAAGGCATAGGGAGACTTGGATTAACTCTGAATTTCACTTACCCATCTCTGCCTACTGGTGGGGGCTCAGGAAGGGGCTTAGTGAAGCCTTTTTTTCCAACCAGCCAAAATGTCTCCTCTATGCCTTTGCCCTATTATAGAAAATTTGGAAAATCTTAGTCATGCTATAATAAATTTTCTTGAATGTAATAGAATATAAACATTCACTTCAGTTCACAAATTGCTTCAATTCCTCCTTCTCCCTGCCTCCTCAGGCCTTCCTTCAAATAGGTTTCCTTTGCGTATGTATCTGAGCCTCAGGAAAACTCCAGAGGTTGTGAGAGCAACCAGATGAAAAGGAAGCACCATATCAAGCTGTCATCCACATGCTTTATCTACTCACCACCATCCAGCTCCCTCTTTGAGAATGTGTGGTTGTTTAGCTAAATACCAACCAAACATCTGGATTCTCAATTGAGGACTTGTTTGTCATCTTTACCCTGAACTCTTGGCACTAGGCAAGCCATTTGTGTGTTCTATACAGAATACATACATGGAGATTCTTACTCCTTCACTCAACACAATCCAATAATGTCCAACTGCCCACCCACCACCATCACCAAAAAAAAAAAAAAAGAATGGACATGGCAGCCAAGCTAGAAGACTTAGCAATTTTGCGCCCAATGCAGGAACCTAGTGACTAAAGTCCTGCCCTGGAATGCGCCAGGATCCCATATGGGCCCCGAATCTAATCCTGGCAGTACCATTTCCCATCCAGCTCCCTACTTGTGGCCTGGGAAATCAGTTGAGGATAGCCCAAAGCCTTGGGACCCTGCACCCGTGTCGGAGACCTGGAAGAAATTCCTGGCTCCTGGCTTCAGTTCAGCGCAGCTCCGGCCATTGTGGCTGTGTGGGAAGTGAATCCATGGATGGAAGATCTTCCCCTCTGTCTCTTCTCTTCTCTTGTATATCTGACTTTCCAGTAAAAATTTTTTTAAAAGACTTAACAATTTTTCTTCAAATCTTGTTTTCCTTATTAATATTTTCCACTCTATATTTTATTCTAATTTTCAAGCACCCAAACATTGCTTTGGCACAATGAATGAATACCATATCCATCCATCAGCTAGACTGAATACTTATTAGTATTCTGCCACATCATCTATCTGAATATCTTGTAATGCTTTTAAAGATTGATTTAGCATGCAGACTTACAAGAGGGAAAGACTGAGAGAAAGAAATCTACCATCCATTAATTCACTCTGCAAATAGCCACAACAACCGGAGTCAGGCCCAGCCGAAGCCTGAAGCTATATTCCATTTGGATAGCAAGACTGCAAACACTTTCAAAAATTTTTTCAAAGAAATCGTGGCCATTGTAACACTTCAGGCTCTACACTTTCATATGTACCTTTTTAGAAAGGGTATCTTCGGAAGCCAGAAGCATTTCTAGATGCTTTGAATGCTGTCTCTATGCTGGGTACTTTGCTTCCCACTAAGAGATTCTAAGCAGTAGAGTGAGACTCTAAAGCGGGCCCCTACCTACAGCCTAGGTATTTGCTTGTCAAAGACCCATGTGTCTAAGAAGATAAAGGGAGTGTAAACTCAAGCTGGTCACCTCAGAGCCTGAGTGATGACTTCAGAGGAGCCCAACTTTGTACCTTTGTTCTGCCTCCTTCTTCCTAGTAAACCCCCCATGTGTTTTCTGTCCTTTCAATTCTCTTTGGACTCTATTCTCATTTCTTCCAATCTCTAAGGGAAAAAAATGTGTTTACTCAGGTTGAGAAAAGTAACAGGATGTGTTTACAATTCATTAATCTGAAAGATGGTCTCACTCGCAGCAGCTCTCATTTGGAACCGGTTTAAATTGTTTAACTTAGAGGCTCCAGTCAGGTTTCCCACTTTAGATATCAAGTCCACTGCTTTTTTTTTTTTAAATTTTATATCAAATTCATTCATCCCTCAATACTAATGATAAGAACCACAACAATAATTAGCACATTTAATTGGAGAATCTCAAAGAATGTTGCAAAGATGTGATTGAAAGCTGTGAGCAATCTCTCATCTCATGAGATGAGTAAAAAGAAAACACCACCATAGCCCATCTTTGTTAACTAGTAGGAAATTCACTCTAAACAGCTGCTTGAGGGTGAACAAACTGAAAATATACTGAAATATACATCAGGCATTCTTGCATTTATTTTACACTTCTTGTCCCAGAGCTGGGAATACAGAGATGGGTCTATCTTTCAAGAACTCATAGTATATTTAAGTAAAAACATGTATAAGTCCATGTTTTGGATTCTAAACATGTTCAGCCCAACTCCTCATTCTCCAAGCTCATTGCTGTGCTCATAGTAACAGGTAATGTGGCTTGTACAGAGGTAGCACAGAAAATAATCAGACAGATTCATTAATCAGAACTCTGAACACCTGAGTACTTAGAATACTCAAAACATCATCTTGGTAGAACATGTGAGTACTTCAAAAAGTTGGTAAAAAACAAAACCAAAAAATACATATATTTGAGGGGCCCAGCGCGGTGGCGCAAGTGGTTAAAGGTCCTCGCCTTGCACGCCCGGGATCCCATATGGACGCTGGTTCTAATCCGGGATCCCATATGGACGCTGGTTCTAATCCCGGCCGCTCCACTTCCCTTCCAGCTCCCTGCCTGTGGCCCGGGAAAGCAGTCGAGGACGGCCCAAAGCTTTGGGAACCTGCACCCGTGTGGGAGACCCGGAAGAGGCTCCTGGCTTCGGATCGGCATAGCATCGGCCGATGTGCTCACTTGGGGAGTGAATCATCAGATGGAAGATCTTCCTCTCTGTCTCTCCTCTCTGTATATCCGCCTTTCCAATAAAAAATAATAAAAATAAATCTTTACAAAAAATAATAAAAAAAATTTTAAACAAAAAATACATCTATTTGGAGAAAGAAGATTTTGAAATCCATTCCTATAGAAGACATTCAAATGTTTGTGGATGGCATGATGGCTTAGCAAACTAATCTTCTGCAATGCAGAGCCAGCATTCTATATGGGCACTGGTTCAAGTCCCAGCTACTCCACTTCTGATCCAGTTCCCTGCTTATAGGCTGGGAAATCAGTGCAAGACATGTCAAGTTCTTATCCCCTGGGCCCGTGTGGGAAACCCTGAGAAAGCTCCTGGCTCCTGCCTTCAGATCAGCTCAGCTCAGCTCCAGCCATTGTGGCTATTTGGGGAGTGAATCAGCAGATAGAAGAGCTTTCTCTCTGTCTCTCCTACTTTCTCTATCTCTGTAACTCTGACTTTCAAGGAAAACAAATGTTTTTGAAAAGCTCATGAAAATGAAGAATGTGCATGAATACAAAACGTTTTATACCATAATAAACTTTTAATTCCATTTTAAAGAACATTTTGAAGAGGCTTCATGCTTCCAGGCCCAGCCAGAGTGTTTATTTGAAGATCTCTAAGATCTCTAAGGCATCAGGACAGCTTGCCACATTCAAAGCAACTTTGTAGGTGTGAAGATTGTCCAGAGATCTGGATGACTCCTGAGATACACTGGGATGCCAAAACTAATGGTTGTAGGAGAGCATGAGTGTGTTAAGGGCTCAGGCAAGCTTCCAAACCCAAGAGTATGCAGGGAATCTCAGAGGTTTTGAAGTTTTGGAACCTATCAAAACCTTAGCATTCTGTTTACCCACTCCACTTCCACAATTCTACTTCAGTCAGGTACAGAAGGGAGACAAGGTTGGCAACAGCTAAAGCTTCAGGCAAACTTATTGACTTAATAGTAATTCCTAGGAAGTCCCAGAGTACATATTTTATCATGGTACTTTTAAAACACTTTAGGAAATCCTAACTTATTTAGGCCTCACAAAACTCTTGGAAGCTAGCTGTGTTATTAATCCCGTTCTACAAATGGGGACGCCAATGTTCATGGAGATTGAATTACTTATCAATAAGCAGATATAGCTATCACTTGAACACAAGTATACTAGACTCAACATTTTAAATGATTTTCCCTCCATACCAGTAAGCCTCTCAATACACTGAAATCCAGGGACAGGTCTGGATGCCAAAATACAACTATTAGGGCTTTTAAAGATTATGAAATTAATGAGTTTCCAGATAACCATAGATCAGAAGAGTCCTCTGGGTGGACAAGTGGAAGCGGAGAGAGGATAGTTACATGTCCAATGTCATGCAGGACATCATTGGTAGGTTGAGAATTACAGATTAAACCTTCTGACCTTCATGAATCTGTCACCTCTATTGCTAGTGTGTGTGTGTGTGTGTGTGCGTATGTGTGTGTGTATATGCACATATGTGCATTAGTGGTACAGGCATGGGTGAAAGAAAATGAGGGAAGAATGGAAATCGCAAGTAACACAATGTTAATGCTTAGAGATCTGAAAACAAATACTCTTAGGCCCTCCCTAGAATTCAGAAATATGGCCAGAAAATGCCCATGTCTGGTGAAGAAAACAAAACTGTGTAAGAATAAACATTTAATAAAATTAAGATTTAGATAAAGGTCTCCAGTTAGTATAATTGATAAGTGTAGGCAACTATAAAATACCAGCAAAGGGGCTCTAAACTTATCAGAAAAATATTGAAACAAGATTCATGTGAGAGATAACAAAACAGCATATCATTAGCCCATCAGGAGGCAGATATTAACAAAGCAAAATTGGTAAGACATTGGTAATTCTTGCCTGAGTAGTACAAAAGATGGCTGCAGTGGGCAGTCACCTGCAATGGCTAAGGTTTGGATAATGAGAGGTAATTGAGTGCAAAACTTAAGAAATGAATATTTAAGGGAGGACTATCAAGCATCAATCAGCTGAAGGAAAGGGTGTCTCTAGCCATCAACCTTGAGCTCACACATTGCTGGCCTGCTAGTCATCAATTGTGGTCTGTTTGCTCCATGTCTTGGAGCAACTGTTGCTTCCAGCATCACAAGAGTAAATGAAGGGCCCAGCGCGGTGGCGCAAGTGGTTAAGTCCTCGCCTTGCACGCCCGGGATCCCATATGGGCGCTGGTTCTAATCCCGGCAGCCCCGCTTCCCTTCCAGCTCCCTGCCTGTGGCCTGGGAAAGCAGTCGAGGACGGCCCAAAGCCTTGGGACCCTGCACCCGCATGGGAGACCCGGAAGAGGCTCCTGGCTTCGGATCGGCATAGCATCGACCGTTGCGCTCACTTGGGGAGTGAATCATCGGATGGAAGATCTTTCTCTCTGTCTCTCCTCTCTGTATATCCGCCTTTCCAATGAAAAAACAATAAAAATAAATCTTTTTTAAAAAAAGAGTAAATGAAGCATGGCAATGCTGAATCACAATTTTCATAATGTGCGCTGCTGATATGGTTTCCTGTGGATATATTGGATTTCCCCAACTGATTAGGAGCTTCGTGTCCCCCAAGTCCCCTACTGTGTATTGCACAATATCTGCCTCTGGCAAGAAAGTAGAAGGTATAGAGACAGCTGATCTCCACTTCTCTCCCTTCCTTTCATGTGATTTTGCTTTGTACCCTCTCCATTTGTCACATTGTCCCTTTCTTTTCTCTCTTTTTCTCCCTTGGTGTCTTTTTGTCAATCTCTTTTCTCCACAAAGCCTCTATTACCCCCAACAAACAAGGCCCAGCGTGGCATTAGGGAAATGATCTTTCACCAATTTTCTGCATCATTTCCTCTTATTTACTGTGCTGAGGTTCTGGAATTGTGAAGTTGCAAAGATATCTTCTGAAGTATGTCTTGTTTTGTACATGAAACACCCTAAGATGCAAATGCTCCTGAATTGATTTTCTTGGGCAATAAAAATCATGGAGGGTTGATGGCACATGTTTTATTTTCCAATTTTGGAGTGGCATCTCTTTGGTTCTTTAGCCTTTAAATGAATTTCCTGTGCCAAGAAATACAGAGAAAAGTAGTTCAGGAAACCGAGCTGCCATGTACTCCTCTTCTGAGAAACCACAGAATGTGTGGAAGCAACACAAAAGTCCTGGGGTATATTGTTAGTTGTCCAAGCAATATCCCTACCCCTACCATCTCACTGCTTGAGTCCTGTACAGAGGTGGGAAAAGAGCCTCTATTCCTTATGAATGACTCATTCCACCTGTGGGAAGATATTAAGGATCTATTATACAGAACAAATTACAACTGACCAGAAAAGAAAGTGACCAACTAGAATCAGGTTTTCCAATATTTAACTTCTGAAATCTAGTTATGTGTAAATTGTCACCATTTAGAGAATGTAGGCCCGTAACACAGTCTAATTCTTTTTTTAAAAAAATTATTTATTTATTTTTATTGGAAAGGTAGATATATAAGAGAGGAGGAGAGACAGAGAGGAAGATCTTCTGTCAGATGGTTCATTCCCCAAGTGGCCACAACGGCTGGAGCTGAGCCAATCCGAAGCCAGGAGCCAGGAACTTCTTCCAGGTCTCCCAGTCGGGTGCAGGGTCCCAAGGCTTTGGGCTCTCCTTGACTGCTTTCCCGTGCCACAAGTAGGGAGCTGGATGGGAAGCTGGACCACTGGGATTAGAACCGACGCCCACATGAGATCTTGGCACGTGCAAGGCGAGGACTTTAACCACTATGCTATTGTGCTGGACCCAACACAGACTAATTCTTAACTAAGCATCACTTAATGCTTTAGCTTTGCTCAGGAATAACCCTGAGAAATCATCTTCCCACAGCATGGTATCATGAAAAGAGTACTAAGCAGGAACTCAGGCTCCCTAAATTTCGACCCAATTCTGTTTATTGGCTTGCTATGTAACTCTGAGCAAATCATGTCTTCTTATCTGAAACAAACATATATATTTATCAACCTGCCTGGAGGCTCCTACAACAGGTTCAGTCCATGGTCTTGGGATCAATCACCCAGAGGAAGATGAGGAGAATTTAGTGGACATGGCAAAAATGAAAACCATTGTAATTCTGAACACCAGCTTAAGTGATATAGACCTAATATGCAAGAAATGTGATACAGAATGCCTGACTCTCATGAAACTGATCTTATTGCTCCTGGTTGTTGGAGAAAGACATTAAGCATACCTGTAAATAATGGGCCAATGGTCTCAATTAATCGTCAGAAAGAAAGAGTGGGTACTGAGAAGGCAGATAAAAAATCCAAACTCCCCAACACTGTGGCTTATTGACCAATCTCCAGCACTGCCAAAATGTAAGTGAATGGAAGTTGGGAAATGTAAATAATGGTATCTGTTGGAAAGTCAAATGTGACACAGTTCTTTAATAAGAAAAAACGCCACTCACAGTCTGAAAAAATGCGGAAGAGTTCTCACCCACTTTCTCCCTGCTTCCTCGGAACACATGTTTTGAAGAGAAAACAATTGAGACCAAGTGGAACAATCTTTTAAGAATCCCAAGCAAGGTTGGAGATTCTGCATAAATTATAGCTCCGGGTCTCTAGACGCCCAGGTAAACTCTGTCAGTAGACCGTGACCTCTCCAGAAACAGATGTGTCTAAGTGGTTTGGTTCAAAAGACAAAAGAACATTATACCTTGAGCTCTGTTCTTCCTCGAAGCTCCACTTCATAGCCCTCACTCAGAGTCTGCAGAATAGTAACAGTGCTGAGACTGACATGAATGCGATAAGCTGGAAAAGAAGCGAAAACATGACTTTGATTCTAGTGTCCATGGTGAAACCAGTTAGAAATGAAGCCATCACTTTTAAATGAACTAAATCCTAAGAAAAAACTGAGAAAGAGAGAGAGAGAGAGAGAGACAATGCTGAGAGTTTAGTTGTGATTTCACAGGAGGGGGAGAGGGGCTAGCTGTAGCACCCATCAGTCTCCTAGACACTGTCTCACATGAAAGGTCATGCAATAAAAAAAGATAATTTAACTTGAATGAGATGAGTAGCCAGCAAGCACTGCTGTGCTCTCCTCTGAAACATGACCCCCCCCCCCACCATGAGAAGTTTGGCTGGAGCACCTTCTCACATCAGGTGCTACTAGGGCCAAACTCCCGAGTTTTGCATCATTCTACTTAAGACACAGAGACTGTCTTTTCCATATGCATCTTAACAAGAATCTCTCAATATTGATGTACTAAAAATAAAGAATCTGTGTGAAATACCCCTGAAATCCCCACCAACTAACATTTTAAGGAGACTGAACAGTTGTGGTTGTCCTTTGCATGGGCGTTTTACTGTAGACATACATGAACGTACAATTTTTCCAACCAATGACCCCAATCAGACTTAAGATCTTTACGTGAGGAATTCCCACTTTAAAAACTAGTTTAGCATCTAAATACAATTATTTAAAAAGTAATAATTACTCGTTTACTGGGGTGATCCTTGATTTTCCAACAAACTGCCAGCCTAAAAATGAGACCTTGTTAAGGCCCGGCGCGATAGCATAGTGGTTAAAGTCCTCACTTTGCACATGTCGGGAACCCACATGGGTGTCGGTTCTAATTCTGATGGCCCTGCTTCCCATCCAGCTCCCTGCTTGTGGCCTGGGAAAGCAGTCGGGGACGGCCCAAAGCTTTGGGACCCTGCACCCAACTGGGAGACCTGAAAGAGCTCCTGGCTTCAGATTGGCTCAGCTCCAGCCATTGTGGTCACTTTGGGAATGAACCATCTGACAGAAGATCTTCCTCTCTGTCTCTCTTCCTCTCTTTCTCTCCTCCTCTCTGTATATCCACCTTTCCAATAAAAATTTAAAAACATATCTTTTTTAAAAACTGAGACCTTGTTGAAGCTGAATCTTAAATAAAGGGCCAAGTTGTATTCTCACACCCACTGAAGAAAAGGCATTCTTTTAGAAGCTGACTACAGTGTGAGTATAAAGACAGGGCTGAAAAGACCTGCAAAAAATGCTCGCAATGTTTACTCGCAATGACTCTCCTTTCCTTGAAAGATGAATGCTCAAAAAGGGTTTGCCTGCTCCTAAGTATCACATGCATGGCCAGGGTATCCCTAGCTAGCACTGTGTTACCGTGCCTTTAGCACCTGGTCTTCAGGGAACCCTTCAGTAAAGTATCACTGCTGATTGGAAATACACAGTTCAAAGGAGAGATAGTTGATTCCAACCAGCATCCAGCACTGTGGTAAGGAGGGGCTTCCAGTAGCTTCCATTCCAGAATCTCAGCTGAGTTACAAGGTGCACAGGATATATTGGTGAAATTGATTTTTTTTAATAGACTTGTCATTGTCTCAAATCTAACAAAAGATTAGATGCTTCCTCTTTACAGATCTTTAATTAATTTTAGAGCTTAATGTCTTATTTGATTCACAATAATTACTTGTAGAAAAGCACACTAACCAGTTCCTTTACAGAGAAAGCCAGTGTATATGCTTTCTTAGCATCCCTCACAATGCCTTTCTTGCACAGTCAGTGCTTAAGAAACAACTGCTGTGTGTGTCTCGCCCCATTTTCTTCCTTCTACTTCATCAGCGGGACAAGGTGCCACCTAAATCTCAAAATTCAATTTCTGTTTCCAACTCTGCATCTCCAACATGAAGTATGCAGTGTTTTCCCTGACACAGACAAGAACATGACTCTAGCTTTCTGCAAGCTTCCATCAGTCTAGAGTACTGTGCCAAATCTGCATTGCGGTTCCATGATCAATTTCACTTCATCTTGGGTTACACTTCAAGAGCAAAGTCATATTCACACAGCAGTTCCTAGATGACGACTTCCATAGCCTCTGCCGTATCTGTGGAGTTTGAAGACTTTCCCAGATGTCAGAAAATTTATTCTGACAACAGCTTCTAAGTTCCGTGCTGCCTCCTTAATCATGGCTGCACAAACTAGATTGACTAAGACTGGACCCATTGTGTAAGCCTGTTTCTGCATATGAGTGATGGGGAACGGGGTCAGACAGGGCACCACCCACTGAGATATAGGCCACCATATCATCGGGGACTACTTTCAGTATATTTGCTGCAGTTTGGGAAGAACTTCTATGACTTAGTAGCTACCAGAACTGGGACTAAAGCATACAGAGTTTCTACTTTAAAAAAAAATTCATGAAAATGATACATAGAATCTGTTTTTTTCTATTCCAGCACAAGAAGTGTTTTTGTCCAACCCTATTGTAGGTAAAAGGCAAGTTGTTTTTCTCTTTTTACATTGCTTCAGTAGTGATGATAAATAAGCATAATGTTTTTATGGTTTCCTTCTCAAACGGGAGGAAAGAAATTGAGTCTTCGATGCTATTCCTGTTTTGACAGAAACAAAATGCTTTATACACAGGCAAATTGGAATTAATTATCTCAAAATTCTAAGATCCTTAGATTGGAAGAGCGAGGGTATTTGATAAAACTAGAACACTTGGAGTATAACCAGTTCAAAGAGATGGCAAGCAGCAGTCAGTTGAGAGGCAATTTGCCATGAGTATATCTTCACAAACTAGTTGGAAAACTGAACATGTCAATCTCTTACCTAGTTCCATTCTCAACATGACTCCCCAGCACCCACCAGGCTGGTCAATTTTTTCCTTTACCCAAAAGATTGTTTTTTAAGTTGTTTTGATCAAATTGGCTGACTGCTTCACTGTCACTTAGATACAACTTCATTTCTATAACACGAACGTTACATGTTCGGTCCAACATCACCCCCTACTGGTTTGCAATTAAAAGCCACAAGAATTGAGATAAATTCTATTCTGTCTTTCTTTAAACCAGCAGAACACTGAATAATCCGCTCCCTTCCCCACTCTTGAGGAAGAGCCACTTTCCCAGGAATAGGACAGCACCGTCTGTGGATTCCTCTCTAGGTACTCACGTAGCCCTGTTGATTCCATCCGAGAAGCTGTGTTCACAGTGTCTCCAAACAAACAGTATCTGGGCATGGTAAGGCCCACCACTCCAGCAACAACTGGCCCTACAGAGTAGCAAGGGATTTGAATTACAGTTAACAGATATGCACTCAGTGCTAACAGAAGAGCACTTCAAAGGGAGGGGAAATGTAGCATTGCCAAAGAATACAAGTTATCATCCAGTGACTCTGGGAATCTGAATGATTTGTAATAAGTAATGAACTCTTAACCCAACTAGAAAGCAAGTTTATAATGATGTAGACAAGGTTCCTCTTACAATTTATACTTTTGTTCCAAGTAAAAGTTACATCCGAGCTGCTTATATTTGCCAATAGGGATAAATAAGCCTCAAGCACAAAACAGAAATATCTAGGCATGGACTCTGGATTCAGACTTGTTTGTTGCAAGGGAAAAAAATGTGACTCTTTCTTGTGCCTCAGGGTTGGAAGCAGAGATCTCATAAGTCTGTCTTCCAAACTGTAGCTATTAAGAGACATATTGTTAATGTGGTTGAAAAATCTAAAACAGGTAGACTTAACTTTAGATCATCTGTATTTGGGACATGGAAGAGAACTACATAAAGATACTTAAAATGGCATTTTATTTCATTTTAGAATGGTTTTATTTCTTGCAATTTAGCATGAAATTGAATTTCAATGAAATTGAAAACAATGCCAGCAGCCACACTGTTCAAGCGTATCTAGAAAACTTTTAACCTTTAACTTTTGGTCTCTATCGTTTCTATATTTAAAATGTTTCAGCATTATATTTTTGTTGTTGTTGTTCCCTGCATTAAAACACATAAATATATTATTCCATAAAGATACATTAAAGCTGCAAAACTTATATTTCTCATTTTTATTCACCTCTGTTTCAGTAAGAAGCATTCAATGAACACTGAGCTGAGTTCCAAGGGGGACAAAACAAGTGTAATACATAGTTTCAGTTCTCCTCAATTTTATATATCTGATTAAAAATACTACCTGATGGGAGGCAATTAAGTACCACCAACTTAAAAATGCATAGTTGAGACAAGAGAAGCAATCTAGACAACTATTCAGAAAATAGAGAAAAGTGCTTATTAGGACTTGACCCAGTCAAGAAGACAATAATGAAGAAGGTTAGATTTTATTTGGGTCTTTATTGGTAGGGTAAAATTTCAATAGGTGAAATGAGACATAAAGCAAAGGTCTGTAGTTAGGACTTAGAATGGAATCTTAGGAAACTCCTAGAAAAAGCAGTCTACCAAGGTTAGTAGCTATGTAGAAACTGGGAACAAGATTGGGTTAAGTGGACACTACACGATGGAAAATATTGAACCACTAAAGAATTTTGAGTGGGAAATTACATCTTGAAAAACAGCTTCTCCTCCCACCAACCCACCCACCCTCTCAATCCCTCAGATCAGTGTGCAGAATGCATTGGAAGAACTTAAAGTAAAACCAAAAAATCTACTGCGTAATTGTTATAGGAATTCAAGCAAAGGGCACTAGGAAGGAGGTGATAAGAAGTGGGTGGCCAGAAAGAGATGATAAAAGAGAGATACTAACGCTCTTCTTGGCTGTCTGATTGCTGATCATAAGAAAATTGACAACAGCTTTTGAGTTCTTGTTGGTTTATGAGGAATGGTTACTTAAAGATTTAAATATAGTAAATTAAAATAAACAGTGAATCATCCAAGCAGAGTAGTGCCACAGGAAATTGAAGGTGTGAAACTGGAACAAAAATGATACAGGTACCTGTCTTTAAAAGAAAAATATTAAACACGTGTGTGCTATGTGCTAAGGACTTAAGGTACAAACATGAACAGGTTATGATTTCTGTTGACATCACCTTTAAAGTCTAAAGGATAAGGGAGGAAAACACAGATTATGCTAATGACTGTAAGAAGTATGGATGGAAAGATGTAAGAACCGAAGTAAAAGGATTCTACCAAAGTGATTCAGGCAAGAGTCTGGTGACCTTAATGAGCATGGGTTAAACAAGACACACTCAAGAAATACTTAAAACATAAAATTCCCAAGAATTACTAATTGGTTGAGTGTTAAAGATCAGTGTGAAGGTGAAATCAGAGAATGACTTTGCTGAAATAGCTGAGTCAATGATGATACACCAACCGAAATACAGTATCAGTATCAATAAAGAATTATGGGAAGAAAACATTCTGCTTTAGTTGTGTTGAGCCCAGTGTCTATATGGGAATATTCCAGAGGAAATGTCAGCAGGAAGGTAGATATATATTGCCAAGGCTTAAAGGATAAGACTGCTGAACCTGTGTAGAGGGAATTGATTAGCATATATATCTATTTAAACCATGGACAAGAGTGATATCACTGAGGAGAGCTTGGGGGGTAGAGAAAGAAAGGTGGATCAGGACATAACTCTTGATAATATTATTTAAGACACAGACAAAAAAAAACAAAAGGATTTGTTAGTGATAGAAAGTGAGACCCAGACTCAAGTGGATTGATAAATAAATTTAAGTTGAAGATATGCAGACCACAAGAGATCACCACGCTAAGAGATTTGCAGGAAATGTTAGAGAAATAGAAGAGTTACGAGAACCAGTAAATGAAGTAAAGAAATGGCATTCAGAGAGTAAACAGTATGTTATGAGCCAAAGGAGGGAAAGTTTTAGGGAGAAATATCGTGAATGTCAAATATGTCTCATAGTAAGGGCAGATGAGGACTTGGGAAAGTAGGGAGGACTGAACTCAGATTGCAAAGGAGTTAAGAAGGGAGTGCATAAGGAAGCAATGACCCCGAGAGTGTCATTCCTTCCTTTAAGAAATTGCATATCAAAAAGACAGAAAAAAAGTGGGGGAGAGGAGCCTAGAAGAGCCCACCAAAGAGAAAGAGGCAGGGAACAGAGAGGGGAACGAAAGGGACAAGTGGATGAAACACCTGTGACTTCAACTTAGAGGTCTATCTATTAGAAAGCTGGGAAAGCAGGAAGCTAGATGGGGAGTTGGCAATGAATGGGGCATATCTTGAAGTTATTCAAGCAAAGCGGAACAAGAATAGGAGGGAAATATTGCAGGGATTGAAGTTTTATCGATTAAATGAGTAACATGCACTTATTGATCTTGTGGCATCAGTGAACATGGGAATGCTGGTTGTAAACAGAAGGATTTGGTACTTAGGACAAGGACTGTTGTGCTCACCATGGTAGTGCAGGTGCTGGCAAGAGAGTAAAATTAGGTAGGCATAAAAGCACTAGGTAACTTTGGACACCTGATTAATCCAGCTACTAAGAATTGGGACAAGCTTCCTTGTTTGATCTTCCCTAAGGTACATAGGAATGTTTTCACTTCAACTGGTGTTGTTACCTGAGTGAAGGCCCATTCGAATTCGGACTGGCACCTCTGGCATGTGCCGCATTTTGAAAGTGCCCACAGAGCTCAGGATATCAAGGGACATGTTGGCAATCTCAGCCGCATGCCTACTACCATTCCTCTTTGGAAGGCCTGAAGCCACCATATAGGCATCTCCAATGGTCTCCACCTGGGGATCAGAGGAAACAAAATTAGCAAGCAAGTAACTTTTTTGTGTATTTTTTCTTCAGGAGTATGACAGAGGCCAGGTGATCTTGTAAAGTGAGGAAGGCATGGAGACTGTTGATGGTCCACATTCTCAGCTGCACATTCAAACCATTTTGGGAGTTTTAGGCCCCAACTAGAGTCTGAAGTAAGTGTTGCAACTTCACAAGCACCAAGTGACTCTAGAGAAGTATGAGGCTTCAAGATATTTGAGGGCAACCTGGTGGTGTGGCAGGTTAAGCCTCAGCCTGTGGAGGAGACATCCCATATCAGCACCTGCAAGCTGCTCCACTTCCAGTCCAGCTCTCTGCTATGGCCTACAAAGGCAATGGAAGTTGGCCCAAGTTCTTGGACCCCTGCACTCAGGTAGGAGACCTGAAAGAAGTTCCTAGCTTCAGAAAGGCTCAGAATTCACCACTGAGGCCCTTTGGGGAGTGAACCAATATCTCTGTCTTGCCTTTTCTCTGCCCTTCCAATAAAAGTAATCTTTTTTAAAAAAAGAAATACATAGGTGGAGAAAAGTAGATTTCCTGCATTGTGTCAAGGATAGTCTGGAGGAACATCCCAAGAAGGTACCTAGGATGCTCATCATCATCATCACCACCATCAGCAGCATCATCATTGTCACCAACTGCATATGTCTTGAAACCAGCCTTAGGACTGTGGTTATGATTCAGCTCCAGAGAAAGAAGTTCAGTAGTCAGCAAGCATTTCTTCAGATGATTTTGTCTTAATGATTAAGAAAAGCTAAGGAATAACAAAGTAGAGTCTGTTCCCTCTGCTCTGCCTTGTTACCCATCTTCCCCACAGAAGCGTGTTCAGTCTTTGAGATAAGAAACAAGCTGAAATTTTCAGCTAAATCCAAAGTAAGCTGAAAGGATTTCTATGAAATGTGCCAGTGCTGACACACATTTCAAGCTAATTAAAGTCTGATTTTTCCTAAAGAACTCAATCACAAATGCAAGCATATGTGACATCATGAAACTCTGAAGTCGTAGTGCCTTGGCTTAAATCCAAGATCTACCATTCACTAACTCTGTGGCCTTATATAAGTCACTTAATCTCTCTATACTTTAGTATCCTCATCTGTAAAATAGGGCTTAATGGCAATACCTACCTCACAGGGTTTTCTAATTACTGCATAATTCAGTGTATATCAAATCACTTAACGATTTCCTTGTGGATGGTAACAAGCTAAGTACAGGGCATTAACATCATCATCATTACCAAGTGGATGTATCTTCAAACCAGGCTTAGAATTTATCACTGTGATTTAGGTTCACAGAAAGATGTTTAGTAATCAGCAATAGATCTGTCACAAGACTTTCTATATAGCCAGGAACAATAATCCTTTGCACCTGTAGGACTTTGGACTTCAACATGCCTCCATCCACTGTAATTGGTAGGAAGAAAACCACAAATAAACTTTTTACTTGCAAAGAGAAAGAGAGAATTATAATGCAAATGTTATCTGGTAGGAAAAACTCAGTGGCTGGCAGTGTCATAAAGTGGTGGTGGACCATTTAACTTTGGTAGGTCAGACCTGCAAGAGGTCCTAAGGGTGTGCATGATGATGTTAGAAAATCAGAGGATGTAAGTGATGCTGAACCTTCATGTGTAGACTTCTGTTGGGGGAATTCGGCACTGCATCAACCAGCAAAGGCACACTAAAAGAGAAGGGAAGGTATAGAACAGGGTCTGGTAGAAATGAGAGTGGTAGCAGGAGAGCTGAAACTAAAAGCAAATCACTAAGGCCATAATTCACCAGTAGTCTTCTCACTTCCATTTCAGATTATCAAGTGCAATGGGGGGGGGGAGTTCTAATTTTACAGGTAAGAAAAATGAAAACAAAAAACAGGTTTAGTGATTCACTGCTGCTTCAAATTCTTATTCCTTTGCACAGTGCTGCTTTTAATAAATAGGACTGAAAAATTCTATTCTAGTTTTTGGTTTATATAGCTCTTCTCTGTCATGGGAACAGACAACTAGCTCCCTACTACAACCAAAGTAGCTAATAGCTTTATCCCTAACACCTTCAACAAGTGGCTGAATAGAATCAGTTGGATTGATTAAACCAGAGGCTCTTGTCACTGCGCATGCTGAATCATCTTTGATCTTAGTTTTAACTGAATTAGCTTTCAGCAATTTGTTTTTCTCTTCAGGCTGCTTGACTTCAACAAGTTAAGACAGGTAGTCTCCATGGATTTTTTTTTCTCCTTCATGGCTTCCATGTGTGTTTCTTGAATAGCTGGCAGCTCCAACTGATTGACAAGTATGATGTCTATTTCTGAGCCCTATGTAGGTGGCTTGGCCTACCCCTGAGGCTCTCTACCTGATCTGAAAGGGTGCAATTTAATCTGAGATAAACACAGTTCCCTGTGTGTTCCTGTGTGGAACATTTCAGACTACTGTGAAGAATCCAATGAATGAAGCTACTCATTCTCCAATTCTACCTTGGTTCCAGGGATGGAATAGCTGTCTAAACTTTGGGATACCTGGGGCATCTTTTTCCATCAATAAAACAAGTATCCATGTTGCAGACATCATGGAAATATTCTTGCACAACTGAGATTTTTGATCATTTTCTGCCTAGAGACAAGACAACATTAAAAAAAAAAAGAGTAACGGAAGCATGACACCAAAATGAGTGGATGTAGCCATCTGTTCTCTACTTATTTTCTTCAATCTGCAGCAGAAAGAGTGGAAATTAATAGGCTGGAAGAGTGTGGGAAAGTGGAAGTGGGGACTTGCAGCCTCACAATTAATCACTTCCCTAGTCCTCAGATCAGAATGTCGGCTTTCAGTTATCTGTGATCATCTTAAAGAGCTTCACATCTGCTAGCACCCTGCCACACTATATCCCTTCCCATATTGAAAGAATACCTAAAAGAGGACACCAAATTTTAACAGTGTGTCCTAAATCTGCATAGCCTTTATCAAGAAGAAATCTGGGGCAGTTACCAACCGTGGCTAATATAATACTTCTCCTGTATTCCGTTTTTCTGTTTTCTGTTTTTCCTCTACAATGTCTACCATATTTCCTATGCTGTTAGTACTCTGCTACCGAGAAATAATCATTCCTTTGTCTCAAACCTCTTCTTAGACATAGTTCTAGAAAACATCTCCAAACAAATTTGACCATCAATCTCTTGCTGAGTTGAAAGTTGCTATTTTGTAAATTGGGGCATTAAATGAATTCCATCTAGCTGCATTTTCAATGAGATGCCAAAGAAAAAGATGTACTACTTAAATTTTTATTCCTAAATAAAAATATTCTATAACATTATAACCTTTATTTTTAGAATACAGTACCCAGATGAGCCTTATGTAAAAAGTGTACTCTGGAATGCACTCCTTTGATAAATCACTTACCTTGTAGACATCATGGCTGCCAATGATTGCATCAAAGAGTGTGTACAGGTCATTCAAAAGATCAACCACCTCAATGGGCTCACTCATGGCTGAGATGGTGGTGAAGCCCACAATGTCACTGAAGTATAAGGTGACCAAATCAAAACCTTCAGGTTCAACTGTGCAGCCCTTCTTCAGGGATTCAGCCACTGATCTAAAAATCAAACACAGTCATTCCTAAGACACAGGCCTCCCTCTGTGTCATGCACATCTGCTAGAACACAATTGTTCTAATAGTCACTCCCAAGTAAATGATGAGGAAGAAAATGTTGCCTGGATTAAAACATTCACTTATTCCACTAAGATACATTGAATGCTTACAGTGCACCAGGTCCTAGAATATAATATGAAACAGTCTTAGTCTGGGCCTTCATGGGGAATGTTCCCAGGTAATTGTTTTTCCACGATATTAATTTCTTCAATGATCTCCCAAAAGATGTTATAACATTAGATATTCTTAAAAAGTTGAAAACTGAGGCAAAAAAATAAGGTTTTCAACAAAGAGAGGAAAATACCTGGAAATAGAACCTTACCACTATTCCTCTAGGAACTCAAAGAACTACCTTCTTTTGTTTGATCAACCTCCTGGAAAAATCACAATGTAACATATAGGCAAACCAAGGCACCAAAACTTAAATGATCAGTCTGATCCACAGGTAGTTGAAAATGAGGATGTATGTTTTGCTACCTTGGTTTTCAATTTTACTTTGATTTAAAGGTGTGACTCAACCCCAGTGGAGTAGAGAGAACAGAAGGCAGGAAAAAGGAGCAGTTAGTCGATGGATTCCCCCCGCCCTTTTTTAATAGAATACACTGTTATAAGGATTCACACTCCCCAGGTGTTCACACATACGGTGGTAGCATCTGCGTTAGAAGCTTTTCTGTTTTCTGTTTTTCAATTTCCAGCTCTTCAGTCCGCTCCCGAATCAGATCTTCCAAGTTGCTAGAATACTGCTCCAACATCCGAAGCATAGAATCAATGATATTGGTCTTCTTCCCCTTATTGAAAGTTTTAAACTGAAGGTAAAACAGAAAGAGGAGCCAAGGAATGCTTACTCCTCAAACTCAGAGATGATGGAGCAGACCCCATTTCCTCTTAAAAGCCAGGTCAGAAGAGATGAACCAAGATATACATAGGAAATTTACCACCCACCCCAATTGTCATTCTGGCCCACTCACAGTGTTCTTTTCCTGTAGAGTAGTTCTTCCTCTACATTCTGGTTCTTTCAAGTCTGAGCAAAACTACTCTTGGTAGGCTCTTTTATTTTTCAGCTACTTTTAGGTGAACAATAACCACTTTAACAGATTTGATCTTGAGCCCAGATCAGTTGTGGGTTTGGTAAAGGAAAAGAGCGCAGGAAGTGCTATTTTATCCTTCTAGGTAGTCAACATATTAAACCCCTTCCTCTTCAAATGCTTTGTGTTGTTAGTCTTTGGACAGTGGGAAATTCTTGGCCTTCTTAGAGAGGACCGAAGAGCTTCATAATGAGATCTACCCCCAATTTCTTACCATAGGATTCAAGAATAATGGTGTTCCATAACACTTGCCATTCAAGCCACTGAAGATCATGTGGAAATGCAACTTGTCTTGCCAAATGCTATATGCTGATGATTTAGAGGGTGCTGCATGCTACAAAATTCAAATATACCTTCTGGGGACCTTGTCAATCTACATAGATGTGGAGTT
Organism: Ochotona curzoniae; assembly: GCF_017591425.1. Taxonomy (NCBI): domain Eukaryota; kingdom Metazoa; phylum Chordata; class Mammalia; order Lagomorpha; family Ochotonidae; genus Ochotona; species Ochotona curzoniae. The sequence goes on along the minus strand of NW_024467087.1, from coordinate 30,494,904 downwards.
TGGTGCATTATTAGAATATCCATGCTGCTATATTTAGTATGTCCATGGTATGTTTGTAATAAGACTGGGGATAATTTTACTGCGCGAACACCTCTGTCCCAGTGAATCTTCCTATGTGCTTGAACTGCGCACATATTGCACTTAGCATTTAATGAGACAAGTCCAAGGCTAGGCATTTCCTTCTGAACCATTGGGTATAACCTCCATAGCCAGTTCAGATACTTTCTTTTACTCAATGCAAAAGTACACATACATTATTGCCTAACTCAAGAAACTTCTCTCTCCTCCATGTAACTTTTATTAACTGCAGGAAGCTGAGAGGTTAGCCTTGTCATCAGACAGATTCAACTTCCACTGAAGCATTTTAGGGAGCATAGCCCCAACAAAATCTTGTTTGGCAGTCTCATGATGGTGTACACTACTATCCTTCACCAGCTTCTCTGATGCCTTCTGAAATAACATCTCTAGCATCAACACAGAGTAAATGCTTTTTCTTCTGCCTCATGTTAAGTTTTTAGAAATTTGACCTTCATGGTCCTTTGCCTTTTCCATACTATTGAACACCTGTTTGAGTGTCCTCAAGAAACCCAGTCGGGCTAATGGAGGTATTGTTAGCTGAGGACACGGATGACTTCATAGGCAGGGCCCTACAGGCTTTCAATTCAACTCTTTCTCTTTTCCGCCTCAGGTATCTGCCACTCATAAAGCATCTCAGTGCTGTACTCCAGCCAGGCTCAAAAGCCTATCTGCCAAGGCTGACAATGCACTCATGGAGCATACCCTCAACGTTAGTATCCTGCAATTTCATTGAAGCTCTAACTAGCATGCTCCAACACAGAGACTGCACCTCGGCTTCCTTACTCACTTTGCCCTTTCCTCCACCTTCTTAACAACAACCCTAGGGAAAGAACCTACCTCTTTAGAAATTTGTTTTCCTAAGTATAAAAGTTATCTCTTTATACATTGTCCATTGCCTCAAAAATAATGCCCTTGAAACTTAAGGAATCTCTGAATTTTACGGTTCACATTTCTGATTTCTTCCAATTTCAACAAACTCTCCAAAACACTATATTTTTTTTTACTAACCCTCCAGAAAACAACACAGCTTAGCTTCATAAGTTCCTAGGGTGTCCACAGCAAACACAAATCTCCAAGAAGCCCCATCTATTCCATAGTATTCCTCTTTCAACAGTCTCCAAGCCAATCCTTCCAAATATCTGGTGATTCAATTTCATTTTTGAAATACTGATCAGGCTAGACTATGGATAACCTGGAGCAGTAATTAGGACACTGAAAAGTACCATAATGAACCCTCAGGCTCTTGCAGGAAACTCTGGTAATACACCAGCACCAGGGACATCAAAGTACCCACTACCCATGTGCTTCTCCAAGGGGCATGCCCTTTCCAACTTAGCAAGAGGCAAAAAAATTCCAAGGGGTTATCCTCAGGTTTGCTGACTTTATGATGGCCTCTTGGCCAGTGATGAAATTTGCAGAGTTCTCACCTGACTAAATATTTCATCAAAAGTTGGTCGTTGTTCTGCAGCCTCAGCCCAGCACTGTTTCATCAACTGCAGGCACTCTGGAGGGGCGTACTCAGGAGAAACCACCGGTCTATACACAGGAGGAGGCCTTCTAAGTCTGTTTATAATTTCTGTCCAGATGCAAGATAAAGGATTTATAAGTCACATGAGGGGGAAAAAACAGGATTCAGCAAAGATAACTGGGTTTTGACCATAAAAAGGAGAGTTTGGGAGAAAAGACAGAAAGGCCATCTTCTTCTCTTTCTTCTTTCGTAGCCTAACTACAAATTGCATGTAAACAAAAGCTCCATTATGAAATGAGGGGAGGGTAGCAAGAAGCTAATTAGTTGAACTATTGTTATCATGTACACACTGCTTTACCATGATTCTACAAGGTTTTGGATGTGGCCTATCCAATCTCCATTCTATTGCAATAACTTCAATGTGCTGGCTTCCCTCGCCCATACCCAAATCATATAAGCCTTACAATGCCCACAAACACTCATTTATCTCTCCCCATTGGCCAAGGCACAGCATAGGCCCAGAATTTTGATCTAGAGCTCATAAAGATCCTACCAGTTGCTAGTCCATGAACTCTCACTGGAATATTTACCATGTACCAGTATAGGATGAACATTATATATATAATAGCTTGCCTGATATAAATGGCTATTAAATGACAGATTTTGAATTTAAAGCCAGTCAGTCTTAATCTACCACACTGTTCTGTTTTCAAATATCTCAAACCTCTACTAGGAGATTCCAAACTCCCTACTCATATCTAACATTCAACAGTACCCAAAGACCTAGATAAGCCAGGCTGATCTTTTCCCAAGAGAACAAAATTTCTTGGGAGCAAGAGAAAATTGTTAGCCCTAAGGTCACAGCACCTCACACTGGACCTCAAACTCAATTCTCTCTGCTTCCAGCCCAGCTTTCTCTAAGTCATTCAAACTGTTCTGGGCAGGTGTTAGGGCTAACAGTTAGTACTCTCACGCCCCACTTGTATCAGAAGGCATGCCTGGTTTGTACTCCCAATTCGAGCTGCCTATTTCAACTTATCACCAATGCAAATACTTGGTGGCAGTGGGTGATGATGGCTCAAGAAGTTGAGTTCTTATCACCCACATAGTAGATGTGGACTGAGTTCTCATTGTGGGTATTTGGGGAGTGAATCAACAAAAGGGATCTCTCTTTCTCATTCTCTTTCTCTCTCCACCTTCCCCCACCCCACTTCTTCTCACCCAGTACTATCCTCTCCACCACTTGCAACTCTTAACATTCACCTCTTGAGCCAAATCTTGCTTGCCCCACAAGTTTTCCCTTCCATCTCCTACACTGATTACAATACCTACAGATCCCGTAAGTGCTTCCCTGTCTCCATGACAGAGTTTTCTGTTGTTCTGACTTCAAAGTTCTTTATGATATCATAACCTTCAGTTCCATTAAGTCCAGTCTTCACCAGTAGTTATTTCTCCATTGCTGTATCCTGCTCTCAGTATAAGAGAGTCCATGGGAATGAATCTCTTGAAATGAAACTTCTCTACACAGAGACTCTGAAGCAGAAGGAGCCCTTGTCACTTTTTCAGAACTTTGCTGAGTGAAACTGATCATTTCTTTGCTTATGGCCAGTGTGACTCATGCTCTTGAGGAGTTCAGTCCAATTGAGATAAACAACAGCAAATAATGTTAAGTCCTTTTAGCATGTAAAACCACAAGTGAATATGAAGGCAGCACCTAATCTACACTGAGGAGTCAAAGAAGTCTTCCAAGAGGAAGGGACTCCAGTTGGATAAGGCAGGTTGGGAAGTGAGTGGGTGGAGGAATTTCAGGCATTGCAAATAGGAGAAGTGAAAGAGACCTTCTGGTTTTTAAAGCATTGCCAGTAATGCTATCTAGCCTGAATCCAGATAATGACCAAAGATAAGCTTAGAGAAATTGTGAGAATCTTGATTTAGAGGAACCTTCTTTGTCAAGTGAAAAGTCTAGACTTCATTTAACAAGTAGTGAAGAATAGCTGAAGAGCTTTCAGTAGAAGAGCAATGATGGGGCCCAAAGTAGAGCACAGAATATCTCAGTGACTTGCTTGCCTTTTTATCACTTTGAAATCTTTAATTCTGAATAAACATAGACTTCCAGAAAAAATTAAAAGTTTCACAGAGACTGCGAACCCTTCGTTGTTTCTAATGTTAGTAAGCTGCATAACCATAGTGCAAAGGAAGCTAGCATTCACACAATGTTACTACTAGAGTCCGTGCTTGAATTTCATCATTTTTCCCACATAGTAGTCTTCTGTTTCATAATCCACAAACCCATACTGCAACTGATATCTTAAGATTATTTTGTCTTTTCATGACTTTGGTACTTTGATGAGTGTTAATCAGTTATACTGTAAAGTGTCTCTCAACTGAGATTTCTCTGACGTTTTCTTCTACTCAGATTGAAGATATGCATATTTTAGCAGGAATATCACAGAAGTAATGTTTCATCCTCCTTCATGCATCATATAAAAGTACATGCTTTATTATTAGTGATGATAATCTTGAATGCTCTTAAGACAATGTCTATAGGATTCACACTTTGCGAACTTGCCATTTTCCACTTTGTAATTATTAAGTATCATGTGGCCTATACTTGAAGATTATGTATGTAACTCACTTGCTCTCACATCCTTGTCCATCTTTTTATTGTTGTTGTTGTTGTTCCATTGCTGGATCTTGCCTAATTTTTTTTTTAACTTCTTGCTTTTGAGAGAAATAGAACTCCCATCTACTGGTTCACTGCCCAAATGCACACAACATCCAAGGCTGAGTTGCAAGCAAAGCCAAGAGCTGGAATCATAATCCAGGTCTTCTTTATGGATGATAGGAACCCAATTATTTAAGTTGTCATCACTACCTCCCAGGTCTACATCATAGGAAAGCAAAGTCAGGAACTGGGGCCAAGAATTGAACCTGGGTTCTCTGATGTAGATTGCAGGCATCCTAAACAGTATCTTAAATCACTAGACCAAACATTTGCCTTTAACATGTCTTTTTATAGGAGTTAAGAATGTAAGTCTATGGCACGTCACAAGAACATTGAAGATTATCCTAATATCCAGGAGCATCATGAAGTGCACTGAAATGTTTAGCAGGGAGTGTCTCAAAGGAACAGAGGGAACCATGGAGAAAAAAAAAAAGGATAGAAAAATTAACATACATCCTATGGACCTTTGGTTATGTGATGATTTGAAACAGAATCATTTTCCTGGGTGAGGGAGTTTCACCTAGATATTTAAAACTCTCTGGCTCCAAATGTCAGACAACAAAGGCTACTGGAAGATGAACAGGCTGTTAGCACAAAGAACAAACTCCATTGGCAAATCATAACAGCTTGGGTTGGCCTGATGAGTTGGGTCAGGGTGGGTCCCTAGTGACTCTTAGTCACTGCTTGCTTACCTTCAGCAGGCAGATCCATCATGCAGAATGGAGTACCCCGGACCATCACTTCTTGCATGATGATGGCAAAGCTATAGACATCTCCTGCAAAAGAACCTAGCTTGCTGCCCTTTGGGGCTCTCAACAGTTCAGGGGCCGTCCACAGCAACTCTGAAAAGCAAGCATCATGTAATGAATGCAAGGAGAATAAACTGACATGAGAAATATCCTTAAGAGCTCTGAAAGATGATGTTTGATATTTTTGTTAGATTGGCATGCTAGTGTCCCCTGGGGCCAGAATGTATGAATGGAAGGAATTATATGCAGAGAAAATACGTGATTTTCTCCATTAAAAACCATATAAACAAACAGCAGAGGTGTGGGGAAAGCAGAGAGGCCCCAACTAAAGAAACTGACACTTGGTTTCTTGCTCTCTTGAGCCTGTAAGAAGGTGGAAGGTTTCCAGGGAAAGGTGAGTGAGCTGCCAGACTAGTTGCCCCATAAAGTTTCTGTTTCCTAAGATCTCTTTCTCTGGTGATTTGATTGTGCCAAGAACCTAGGGATTTGCAAGATATTTTCTTCAAATCTTCTCTAAAGGAATGAGAGGATGCCCAGATCTCCTCTATTCCTTTCTGGGGTCAAAAACACAGCAATTTCTTCAACTTAGATATATATATATTTATCCAAGATCTACTGTGCACCAGCCATGTGCTAGTCATGTTGATAGTGCCAAGAAAGAATCAGACCCTGCATTTGCCCTTGTGGAGTTCACAAACCAGTGGGAAAGGTAGATGTGTGTAACCGTTACTGAGATACAGTACAAACAGTTATAACAGCCACAATATATTCACCTGTTATATGCTTCCTGCATTTCAGGCCTCATTGGGGAATAAAAGATTATTCCTTTCAGAAGTTATAGCAAATAGAATGTCAAAAAATGCTCTGGGTGGCCTCTTAATCTAAAGAACTACACTTGAATAACATGAAGAGATAGCCAAAAGATGGAAGAAAATATTTTATGTTGAATTATATGGAATTGCCACTTCTTGAAGTGGAAAATTGACAATTTTATCAGGTGTAAGCTATTAAGAAAATAAACTGAGCTGATAAAATTAATCCAGGAAGGCTTCCTGGAAAAGTTAAATCTTATTTGTGCTTGTTAACATGGTCAATGATGCAGCTTTCTGAATCTGAGAGGGCAAGGGCTTTGCAGGGAGAAAAAACAGTACGCGCAAAAGCACAAGAGGCAGAAAGGAGCAAATTGCGGGTGGTGGGAGGGTGGTAAGCAGATTAGCTTGGCCTCTGTTAAGGAATAATGACAAAGAGAAATGGGGTTGATGAAGTGGGGGAGGGAGAATGGCTGGAAGAATGGGGCCAGAAGGTGAGAGGCCCTGAGAGCCAAATGAAGGCATTTGGAGTGAATACAAAAGGCAGTAGGGGTGCTGGAACTGGAGAAGGGTTTTGATGAAAACTTTGTTTGGGAAGATTAATCTGGCAACCTGCACAAGCTGAATTGAAGGAGAGGGGGAGACCAGCTAGGAAGTTATTGCAGTAAGAGAGGGCAGGGAAGTGAAGGAGGTCTGAGTGGGGAAAGGGCAGCCACATCAGGGTGGGGAAGCAGCTTTAGGGGAAGGCCATAGTGGAGAAGGAGGGACAGGGCTGCGGATGGGCTCATTGTGCTTGGGGAAGGGAAAGGAGTTGGAGAAAATGACAGGTTGATGTCCAGGTAGAGAGGTTGGAGAAGGTCTGTTAAGGGTTGGAGGTGTAAGGGGCACTACAGGGAGGAGGGGCAGCAGGTAGTGATGACTAACGCTCCATGGAGTTAGATTTGGAGTGTTGGGAAGGGTGCCTGGAGGATAAGTTCCTACAAAGCTGGAAATGAGTGTGGAAGGTCAGAGATTATTTTGATTTGTTAGTGAACCCAAGCAACAGAAACTCACTCCAGAAATGCTTCTTTTCTGCCAACCCTGATTGAAATGGTGAAAAATAAATTCTGACTTCATCTTCAGTCATGGACCAATCTTCTCTTCTTGTTCTCCAGAATACCCAGCTTCTGTCACCCCTTCTGCCTCTCCAGGCCCCTTTGACCTTCTACCTACCAACCACGCTTTCCTGTGAAAGTCCCAGATAGATTTGCTCCAGTGCCCTTCTGTGTCACTGCCTAGAAGGCTTGATAATATTAAACAAAACTAAAAAGATTGAACGATACGTTAGTCAAAGAAATACATTTCTGACCATGGCATTTTAGGCACCATAGTTTTGTGGGGGAGGGCAGAAGTGGTCATTTGGAAGCAGGGAAAATAGCATGGGACTTCTTCATCTTCCTAACATCCTCTCGCCCTGCACATTTAGAAGCACAAGAAGGGAAAAGACAGCCAAATTCCCTGGTTAAAAAAAAAAGCTGGGTGATTAGATACAGCCATTACTAAATCGTATTTTCAGAGCGCACCAGCATGTATGTTGTTAATGGCTCAAATAAGGCTTTATACTTGAAAGTCGACAGTAATGAATACATTTACAACCCACCTCCATTTCCTCATCTCAGTCCAGAATCAAGTGAGCTACTAGATATCATCAGACTTGAACTCTCCAAAAAGCTAGAACAATTACTTTGGCTTGTTTTTGTACCTACTGCAGCCAATACTAAGTCTGATCATTGCTATGGTGATAAAATTGATTTTGAAAAGCCAATGTGGTGCAGTATAGCACAAAGTAACTCAGAACTAGAAATCGAAATCTCAGCCTGGCCACTAGTTAGGATCTTCCAAATAACATTTCATCCATCTCTTCAGGTAAGAAGTGCACACAAGTTTCATTATTTCATTTCACTTCATTCTTTAGTTGCTTCAGCAAATATTCATTTGGCCAGATGTTTTGAAAGCTCTGAGAAAGGTAAACCTGTTTTCTACCTTCACAGAATTCATAGTTTGTGTGGGGCAAGACGACAACTGATTAGTTATACTGACAGCATGATGTTTCCACAACGTTCAAGATCCGAAATGATCATAAAGAGGGAAACTTAGCTGAGTGCTGGCATCATGGAAAGCCTTCTAAGGCAGTAATACTTGAGTCGAGCCCTGAAGAAGAGGTAGAATTTAGGCAGATGCAAATGTGTAGGATGAGTGGGAAGAGGAGCGTGTCCCAGGCATAGAGCGTAGCATGTGTTAAGGTCTGGAAGCAAGTTAGATCCTGTGTAAAACAACCACTGGAAGGAGTTCAGCTTTGCCATAACAGAGTTGGGGAGGGGTTAACTAAATATGAGTTCAGCAAGGATCAGAACACACAGAGCTCATAAGCCATGTAAAGAAATTTAAACTTTATCCTAAGAGGAATGGGAAGCTATTCAATGGATTTAAGCACAGCTGCAAGGTGATCAAATTTGCAGTTTAGACAGTTCCCTCTGGCAACACTCTGTGAAGACTGGACTGAGAATCCTGACTGGAGAAAGAAGGAATGAAGATACAAGACAGAGAAAGAAATAGCCCACCAGAGGAAAAACCTCTATACTCACTTGGAAACAAGATCTGTTTAAGTTTAAAAGTTGGCCAACTGTGAATTTAATGGAACATTGGGAAGCTGAATTGTTTCTTAATATCTATAAATGACTAAATTTGGCAGATTTTCCATCTCCATAGCTCCATCTCCATAGCTGTTGTCCCAATATCTTAGAATTGATACAAGGCTTTCAAGGTTCCAAACAGATTGGCCAATAATTCCCATACAACTATGTCAGAAACAAAAACAGGTCCAGAGAGAGAGAGAGGTGATATGACACTTCTTTTTTACCATGATTACCAGGAGCAGCAAGTCTTGGAAAGCAAGAATGGGCAGAGAACCAGGCAACTGCTTTTGTAAATTGCAGTTTGACTAAATGCAGTGGTTAGGGTTCAGAGGACCTGATTTGGAGTCCTGGAGCTTCAAAATCTGATGTATATCTGCCGTTTTAGGTAAATCAAAAGAATCTCCATTGTCTCATTTGTATTTTGACTAAGTTGTACTATATGACTTCCTAAAGTTAAATATTCCACAAATCTTGTAAAAGAGCAAGATAATGACACAAGTAAGTGGCCTATCTCTGTATATGTCTCCAGATCTTTCATTTTTCTTTTATATAGTGAAGTCAACAGCTTATACTAAAGATTGTTTAAGAATATGAAAATGCGGTGTGGCTTTGCCTCTCTCCTTCAGCTTCTCTTTATATATAAATATGGTGTGTGTCACGATTCTTTATCCTTGTAATATTGATCAAATTTTTAATGCCCACATTTCCTAAGTGTATTAACCTTTACTATTCTCCCCCCCCCCCGCCGCCCGTTTCTCCATCTTCCTCCCACTCTTCCCCCAGTTAATTCCCCCTTGTTCTTACCCACCCCTCACCACCACCAACAATCAACTTTCTTGGGTTTCCTGAATCTGTTATGACCCCTACAGGCATTGTTTAGTGCTGTTAGAGGTACACTAAATAGAAAACAAAACACCAAAGGGCCATTGCATGCATGCCTACTTATTTACTAGAAGGTCATAGTTCTTTCTGAAGTCATCCCCCAGAACCCACAGAGCATTCATTTGCTAGTGGCCCCCTCCTTGCTTTTCCCTCTCCAACAGACAGTACTGGCATTCTGTAATGACATCCCATTCTAGAATGCACTCTGTAGGGGGTCCAACTCCCAAATTACCCTCTATTCAATCTGACAAGTATTTATTGAGCACCTACTGTGTGCCTAGCACTAGGCCAGTTTCTCCAGGGACTTGCTGGGGTCTCCAAACAATGCAACCTAATCCTGCCACAGCAGGAAGTGAACATTGTTGCATGGGCTTTGTTCAGAAGATAAGACTGGGCAGAGGCTGCAGCACGCAGAATTCATTCAAGTCCCTTGGCTTGGAAATAAGGCTAAATTTTCAACAAAAGTGGGGAGCTCAAGTCAGCCTGAGGCTTTAACTAAGTGCCTATCTTCATTTGAATCTTGGAGTTACCTTGTGTACATTACAAGGGTACAATTCATTGCTTACCTTCTGCAGAAAGTTCCTCTTCAGAGAGTTTGAGCATTTCTAAAATGTCATGAAAGCCATAATCCGTCACTTTGAGTACAAAACGTCCATCTACCACACAGTTCCGTGACTTTAGCCTCCCATGAACAAACTCTCTGTGGTGTAAGTACTTCATGCCCTGCAGATGGCACAGCAGGATTTATTTAGCAATTTATGTAACTGTTTTAGGCTTTTAGGGTCACTTTCTAAGATTATTAATGGCATGAGCAGTTGTGATCCAGAATTAAGGCTTTAATTTCCCGCTAATACACATGCAAAGCAGATCTTTGGCAACAACCGGTTATCAGGTACCTTTTAGTAATAAAATTTTCTGCTTTGGTAGAAAATTGTATCTTGTGTATATAGAAAATCTTTGTTACTAGGAGACTTAATGAAGCTTCAGACAAAAGAAAATAGATCTTTACACAAATTATCTCCAGAAATTTGGAGATTCTGATTCCCCCCAACAGGTGTAACCCGACTCTCATCCTTTGTTGGGAGAGATAAAAGCTAGTGCAACACAGTGCCAAATCTGCATACCCTGTGACTCAAGGATTCAGCTTCTTATCTGGAGAAATGCTTGCATATACTCACAAGGAGGGAAGTAGAAAAATGACAATTGCAGCTTTACTTTTATAAATGCCATACTTTTATAATATTATATGGAAACACACTAAAAATCAAGAACTGACTCCACAAGGTTTGACTACACCAGGGAATGTTCTGCTGCATTTAAAACGAGTGAGATAAATCTGTATATTCTGACACAGAAACAACTTGAGGCCATAAAAGGAGTAAAAAAAAAAAATAGTAAGTTGAAGAACTATGTGACAGCATGTATATTAAAAAGAGTCATCTGTAACGTAAATAAATACATATGAATTACAAGCAGAGGAGCATTTGGTGTGGCAGTTAAGTGCATGAGACATCCACACCCCTTATTAGAATGCCAGGGATTGAGGCTCAGCTCTGCTGTGATTCTGGTTTCCTGGTATTGTATAGATGGAGAAGCAGTGATTTCTGGCTGAAATAGTGGGGTCCCTGCCACCCATGTGAGAGACCCAGATTGGGTTCCAGATTCCTGGCTTCTGTCTGGCCCATCCCTGGCTATTACGATCATTTCGCGCATGAAACCAGCAGAGAGATCTCTGGTGGTCTATCTTGCAGTTTCCTGCCTTCCACATAAATAAAATGACCATTTTTTCAATGAAATACATCACAAGAATAATGCTAGTAGTCATCTTGGGGGTGTGGATATGGAGAAAGAAGGTGGAGTAACACACCAGTACTTTCTGATAGATATAATTTGATTTTAAAATTTAATATACTAATTTTGGAATTATAAACAACAAAACAGGAGAAGGTTGAGGGTTACTAACTATGCTTGCTTGGCAGCTTTCATATGACATTCAAATGTGATCAACTATAACTCTCCATCAGGTGAGTTTAATTATTCTGCATATAAATTCATATGTATTCTAATGTAGCCAACTCAGACCTGTTTATTCCAAGAGTACTTTCAATTTGAAAAGGCACTGCAAACTGACCCCCTTTGCAGTTGGATGTTTTATATTTTGGGCTCACAGAAAGTGTATACTCTTCTACTATTTCCATGTGGACTTTATAGTAGCCAAGGTTTCCCCCAGGTTTTCTAATGCTAGGGCTTCAATCCTCATAAGACTCAAAGGATTGTAATTTCTAGCCTTCTCTTAACTTATTGGCTTCTTCCTAGACTACTGAAATAACAAGCAAGAGATTTGGATTCTGTTATTAGCTCTGCCACTTACTAGAAAACTGACAAACATTTATTAAAAACCTATGATGTTTGTCAGACAACGTGTAAGAAAAGATTTAGTTCTCTGAGCTTTTGTACAAGGAGGCTGATCACATCTATCATACAGAGACTCAGAATGAAGTTACGTCTTCCCCTTTGAAGTGCCCTTGAAAGGTGTAAGACCACCATACAAAGGTCATGACTGAGAGCCAGGGTTGTGGTTCTGCTGGTTAAACAGCTGCCTCCAACAGTGGCATCCAATATCAGAGTACCAATTCAGGGCTGATGTGATGGCTCAACTGGTTAATCCTCTACCTGCAAGTTCTGGCACCCCATATATGTGCCAATGTGTGTGCCAGCTGCTCCACATCCCATCCAGTTAAGGGCTAGGAAAACAGCAGAAATGACCCAAAGTAACCTTGCCTTGCACTTGCGTGGCAGACCTGGAGGCTCCTGGCTTTAGATCAGCTCAGCTCCTTCTGCTTAAACGATTTGGGGCATGAACTAGCAGATGAAAGATCTTTGTCTGTCCTCTCTCTGTAAATTCTGCCTTTCCAATGAAAATGAACAAATCTTGGGGGTGAAAAAAGCACACCAACTTAAATGCCCCCAGCTCCATTTGCTATCCAGCTGCTTGCTAATACATCTGGGAAAACAGCAGATAATGATCTAACTCCCTGGACCCTATTATCTATGTGAGAGTCCTAGATGAAGTTCCAGGATCCTGGCTTTAACATTGCCCAGCCCTGGCCATTACACCCATTTGAAAAGTAAACAGTAAATGGAAGATCTCTCTCACTTTCAGTCATTCTGTCTTTCAAATAAGTAAGATAAATCTCTTTTAAAAGGTTAAAAATAATCAATATGCAGGAAATTTAACAAGTAACTAAATATCCAGGTCATTTCCATAAAAAAATATACATACACACAATTTACATATCATTCTATGGAGATAGTGGGCTCTCTGAAAGCCCACTGATGCATCATATCATGAACCCAGTTTTTGGTTATCAGTATTCCTTGGCTCAGAAAATAGAGGCACTACTTATTAGATTGTCCTTTGGCATTTCAGGAGAACTGAGTTCCATGTTCACATCTATGGTATGAAAAAGACCTGTTTCTGAAAGATAAAAGTGAAGAGGTAGGGCTCAACAGCATTCAAGATTCTGGAAATGAGCATTTCCCCACTTGCATTTACTTAAAGCAGAAGAGTGCACAATGACCACAAAATCTAGTCCTCAAATCAGGAAGGAAGAGGTCAGGCAAACTATCAGCACCTTGTAATAGATATGCACTGTGAGAAGAATGAAGAACAGCCTTTGGAAAGGAAGGTAGAGGAGCGGGATGATCACAATGATCAGAGGAAAATAAAATATTCAAAAAATTTTAAAGCTCTAATCTTCAGGGAAAACCTAATGTTCCCTCAGTCTTTACACCAACCTTGATGAGATCCAGCAGGAGAGATGATTTAAACATCCAGTCAAGTTTCACATCCTGATTTATCAGTATGTCTTCAAGGCTCCTCCGTGAACAGAACTCAGTCACAATGGCAAACATCCCCGAATCACAGAAGAAGCCCAATAAAGGGTTAATATTCTCATGCCGCAGGTCTTTCATCTAGAGAAAGGAGGAAGAAAGGAAAGTTACAGCTGTCCTATCTTAGTTGGGCATCAGAACTTAGGGTACAGTGACTCTGCTTGACCTTCTGAATGTGAGATGTAGTAGGCAGAATTTTGGCCCTCATGATCCCTGACTTCTAATGGCACCTATGTCATTGTGTTCCTGTGCATGGAAAAGAGGAACTTAAAAAGGTGGCCCTACTCTAAGTTCTAAGTCAGTACAATAGACACTCTGACTGTAGTTTGGGAAATGCTAAGTAGATCCTCCAGCTGAGTCTGCTTAGATTCCTGGCCTACAGAACTGCCAGATAAATCAGTATTGCCTTAAGCCAACAAGTTTGTGCCATTTCTATTAAAGCAGCAGTGGAAAATGGACACAATGGTTCAAGAGGGAAATTGCACAGAGGGATCTCCAGTGGTAAACTTGTAGGTGAATGGCAAAGCTGGAGCTTTCTTCTGATTCTTTTGGGTCTCACTGGCATGGAGCTCAATGAGCCAAGAGGATAATAATGGTTAGAATAGTAAAAGATAGAATAGGCTGTCCTTCTGTAATTAGTCCCCTAGTCAGTATCTATTATTTTTGATTTTGATTTTCATGACAGTTCCTTAGGCTCAGGGATTTCCTCTTCTACCATCCCCATTTCCCCTCCCTCTTACTGTCCCCCCTATAATTACAATAGTGTAGCAACAGTCACAAGTCCACCATTCTTATATTTGAGCGTGTCCTGACATCGTAGATATGGATAATCTCATCCTATTGTCAAGATACATTTAACAGTTTCATTGGGAGTTCATCTTTTATTTGGGAATAGAGATGTATCTTCGCTTTCCAATATTCTAGTCTCAATTATACAGTTCCTCTAGATTAATATATGTATAAAAATGGTTACCTATATATCTATTGATCTTGTATTTAATGTGAACATTGCCTTATATCACAGAGAACATATGATACTCTCTTGGGATTGGCTTATTTCACTGAACATAATGGTCTCTAGTTGATACCATTTAACTGCAAATGGTCAGATATCATAATCTCCCTATATAAATATCAGGCTAGAGTTTACGAAGCTTTTTTCATATGAGGCACCTAAAATTTTTCCATATCTTCCCTTTACAAATGTTTTTTTTTCACTAATGTGAGAGCTATTTAGTGTATGACCACAACATCCAATGTGTGAACTGTATGCTAGAGACAAAGAAGAACAAAATTACTGTTGTGAGAGTACAAATTTGAAGAGGGATGACAGACAAGTAATCTGCGACTGTATTTCACCATGAAATGAGTTCTGAAGGAAGGAGCTACATGATGCTGAGCGAGTTCAGATGTTAAACAGTTCAGATGTTAACAGAGCTAAGGGAAGGTATCCCCAAGGAGATCATAACAGAGTTATCTTGAGGGAGTTAACTGGATGAAGCTGACTTAATGGAAGGAGCTGAGACAGAGAGTATTCCTAAAGCCCAAGACATAGATAAGCCACCTTTCATCACATAGATCTCAAACAATGGTTGACTGACCATAGCAGGACAGAAGTTCAGCTCCTCAGTGTCAAGGGGGTTACTTAAGGTATGACTTGGGTTCCAACATTTCCATATGAATTCATATTGTTGCTAATCTCCAGATGATTTCAAATACTTTCTTAGTGTTTTACCTTTTTTTTTTTCTATGTCATTTCCCTCACTCTGGTCTACTAAAAATGTTCTCTCCAGAGGTAGACTGCATTATATTTCAGGCCCAGAGTTTAGCAAATTTGGTGGTGAGGAAGATGAGAGATTCACTTAAGGTTATATTGAGAATCAGATGCTTGTAGAAAATCAAGGTAGAAATATTCAAGGGTTTGGAAATCAGGGAAGAAGTTAAATGGATAAATAGACACGTGAGTTGTGAACTTGTGAATACTAGATGAGAGCAATGTTAACATTATTCAAAGAAAGACATAGAATAAAAAGACAAAAAGGAAAAGAAAATGTAACATCATTTAAACACAGGGGAATGAAGAAGAGCCTGCAGAAAGAATTACAAGGGAGGACAAAGAAGAGGAAAATTTATTTAGCACAAAACACAGGAAAGCCAGAAAGGTCAGAAATGAAGAAATTATCTGGTCAATTTGATTGTTAAGAAATTATTAACCGGGACAGGCATTGTGACACAGTGGGTAAAGCTACTGCCACCATCATCTCATAATAAGCACCAGTTGGAACCCCGGATGCTCCACTTCATATCCACCTCCCGGCTAATGGCCTGGAGAAAAGAAGTGAAAGATGACCCAAGTTCTTGGGCACATTACACCCGCATGGAAGACCCAAACAAAGCTACTGGCTCCTGAAGTTTCAGCCTGGTGGGTCTCTCTCTCTCTCTCTCTTTCTCTCTCTCCCTGTCTCTCTGTAACTCTGATTTTCAAATAAATAAATAAATCTCTAACAAATAAATTCTTAATTTCAGAAACTTACTATACAGGCATGTTTGCACAGATGTATGAAGATACACACACACACTGTTAGTCCTCCATATGCATATGTTATGCATTTGTGGTCAATCGACAATAAATCAAAAATATTCTAATATATATTTGTACTAAACATGTCCAAATTTTTTAATTTTAAAAGATGCTTATTTTTGCACAAAAATATTTTGAAAACTACGTGTCATTCCTCCATAACATATATTTTTCATGAACACTTTGGAGATCTCTTATTTACTCCATTTCGATTATTTTACATGAAAATAAATTTGTGCTTTCATTTCACTTTCCATGTCATTTTCGAAGTTCCTGTGTGTGAATATGTGCATGCCTCTGTGTGTGTATGTGTGTGTATGTGTGTTTAGACTTAAAATAGCAGGAATATGAATGAACAAAAACAAACAATTCTTGAGATCTATATTGCAGCTACATAACTTATGGATTGCTGGCATGGAGACTAAAAGAATGAAATCAAGGATTATTCTAATTTGAGAACAGAGAGAATGTTGGGCTACTTATTGAGATGCAGACCTAGAGTATGAATGTGATTCTCCAGTGAGGTGATCCAAGCCCAGGCTTAATTATCTGTGATGGGAATGGAAGCTGTTAACCACTAAGGTTGCCTTCTGATCATAAAAGTCTGGCACCCAAAATTTTCTTAGTCTACTATTGCTTCAATCAGTTGAAATAAACTTGGAAACTCAGCTCACATGTAGCAAAGTAGGTACCTTCTTCTAATGCTTCATTCCCTTTTGAACCAAACAGCCCAAATTTCTAGACTCTGGAACTCTGTCAGGAGACACAGTACAAAGTGGTTATGTCAGAGATTGCTAGCTATACAACACAAATATTTTTCCTTTTTGTTATTGGACCAAGATTGCTAACACGTTTTCTAGCCTGCCTTGGAGCTAAGTATTGCCAGCCATATGTTTCAATTCTAAGCAATGGACTGAAAGATCAAATAAATGTGCTGTTTCCAGGCTAAGTATTTTTGAAAAGCAAGTATACCCCTTCTTAAGTATTTTCCTACTTGTTTGGATGAACACAGATGTTAACAAGGCCCTACGATATGGCAGAGCCTTAAGATACGCATAACCTGTATCTTCAAGTCATCATGTTTTAATAGAGGCTCCTTTCAACAAGAACACTTACTTTTCAGCCTTGTATTATGTGGCTGAAATTTAGGCTGTTGTTGTATCTGATATTGTTAAGTATTTGGAGGCCTATTTGTTTATACAATGAGCACTGCAGTAAGCAATCCTAACACAGGAAAATATGATGCTTGGGTCTTAGCCAAATCTTTGGTCATCCATCTTCAGGTATAACTGATAAAAAAAATCCCAAATAGGAAGCATATAGATACGAACATGTAGAAACATCCTACTATCATGCTAGATAATCCCATGATGCATTTAATCTTTGGAACATTTAAATTAGCAAGATAATTTAGTAACTTGTGTACTTATTGAGTAAAAATGTGCTTCAGATAACTCACCTCAGCTGGCTACCCCAAATGTTAGTCCCACGTTTGAAATGAAACCTTTAAGGATACAACCACCAGAGAATTCTGCTCCTGAGTCACACACTGGCCCAGGCCATTTTAAAGATCCCTTCACCCCTTTGAAAATGTATCTGCGACATGATGACAGCAGAGTTAAGTGCTACCTGCTCCTATTCCACAGCAGCTGATTCCACACTATGCTAGGGACAGGTATGAATACACTGTGAAAATGCCAATCTCCATGTCAATGCACCCTCCCAACCATAGAAGCAATTGCTACTTATTTTGATAACAAAAATATTTTACCTTCATTGTCCAATTACTCAGGTCCATGTCTAACATTTTATTTTGGTTAGGAGAGCTACTGGTATTATTTACTTTGTTGTTGCTACTGATTCTTTTTTCTTATACACACCTATTATTTAAGACCTTTTATCTCTGTATCAGCCTATCTACTGTCTACCAACCAGAGGCTGGTCATCATACAGAACATATTAAACAGGTTCTAATATAGGCACTCTGATGCCTGACTTCTCATCAGCAACATTTTATTCATTTTGCAAGCATTTATTGAGCAATCACTAATATGCCAAGGACTGAGCTGAAGGCTAGGAACATATGGTGAAAAAAATTACACAGTAGCTGTCATCTTATCTCAATCAGATGATAATAGAAATGAATATACACTTACAACCCCAGTAAATCCTATAGAGGAGAGGTGGATGGTGTAAGTATGCACAATTGGGTTTTGGCCAATCAAAGGCATTGGGAGGAAGTTCCTGGAAGTGAGAATTGAACTGGGAGCTACTGAGAAAGAGGATGCATGGAGTTAACACACAAAGAAAAGATAGAATAGTAACATGGAGATAAAGGGGAGCTGCACTGTGGAACAACAGGTTAAACCACACACTGCAGTGTCATAACCCTGCTGCTCCATCTTCAATCCAGTTCCCGGCTAATGCTCCCAGGAAAGCAGCAGAGCATGGACCAAGTGAGACCCAGATGAAACTCCTCATTCTGAGTTTCAGCATGGCCCAACCTGGTCCCCTGAAGCCATGTTGGTCAGTGAATCAGCAAATGGAAAACTCCCCCCACCATTTGCCTCTCTCTGCCTTTGTATCTTTGTAATTCTATGTTTCAAATAAATATAAAATAAATCTTTTAAAGGTTTATTTTTATTGGAAACTCAGATTTACAGAAGGGAGCAGAGACAGATAAAAAGCTCTTCCATCTGCTGGTTCACTCCACAAGTGATCGCAATGGCTGGAACTGAGTCAATCCAAAGCCAGGAGCCAGCAGCTTCTTGACTACTTTCCCAGGTCGCTAGCAGGTAGCTGGAACTGAAGTGAAGCAGCCAGGATATGACCCAGCACCCTCATGGGATCCCAGCACATGCAAGGCAAAGGACTTTATTCACTACGCTATTGTGCCAGGTCAAAATAAATGTTTTAAAATATGTGATAAAAAGTGGCACACAGGAAACAGCTCTGTGCTGGGAAAATACTGTAATTCAACAACTGGAGCTATTATAATTCAGTTGTCTGGAGCTAAGTGGCTGAAGGAAATATGATCAGTGACATAAGACCAAATAGGCATGGAAGAACCATATCATGCAAGGTCTAATAAGCCATTTTGATAGCTTTTCATTTATATGAAATGTGATTTTAGGAATTTGGAATATCATATAGGATGTATGTCATAGAAGACCAATATTTCTGATGGTATAACTTTTAAAAAGCACAGCATTTGCAAAAACATTCCAAAATACAATGGAAAATGTAAAAATGAAAAATAAGAACTCAAAATTTACAGAGGCAAGAACCCATCTAAGCCAAGCAGGTCATGCCAGTCATGTTCTTCCCTGGAGACGTTTGCTCATTCTTATCGCAAGTTGAATATTAGGCTTTACCTAACAGAAGGACTTTACTGGGTGTAAAGAGAAAATAAGCAATCTTTTTGGCTATTGTGCAGGATTTCTATCACAATTAATAAACTTCTGGAGACCTCATTGTGAGTTGCTGTTCTCCTAAAGTGTATTTTCTGAATATTGGGACTCTAGAAGAGACTAAAACGCTTGTATGATATGGAGTAGAATCACTTGCATTTTCTCAGCATTTAGCGAACAAAGTACTACCAGAGGAATTGGGCCTGCCATAAACGTGATTGTTCTCTTCCTCAAAAATATTTGCCAAATTTGCAATCGGGAAGAATCAGAAACTTAAAGAAAAGACTTAAAATCAAAGATTCTAAGGCACAGTCTAAATATCACAATATTTTATAGTGAAGGATACAGAGATTTGCAGACTCTTGCATGGATATGCTTGTGAAATGAAATAGAATTAGTGATGGGCTGATTCTAACTGAAGTCAGAACACACTAGAATGGTAATTGCAAATAATCAATAAAAAAAGCCTATAAAATATGAACAAAACTTTTTTTTTAAACTGACATAATGGACACTGAAGATAAAGTTGTGAAAAACAACTAAAATGGGGAAAAAATTGTATATTCCTTCAAGATTAAAAATCAATTCATCACTGTGGTAACGCAGCAAGGTGGAGAAATCCACCATGGGGAGAGGGTTCGGGGAGGGGTGGGGGGAATCCCAGTGCCCATAACACTGTGTCACATAATGCAATGCAATTAGTAAAATAAATTAATTTTAAAAAAATCAATTCATCACAACATGATACAATAAAAACGTTCTAAAATGCATCATTAATTATGTTTAATAGCCAATAAAAATGCTTAGATGTTTATACTCAAGGATAAAAAGATAGGTAGAAATTAACTTATAGATGACACAAATGTCTCTCATTCTGTCTTTCTGTCTTACCCTCTTTCCATTTCCATCTCACAAATAAACAAATGAAAATTTTTAAAAAATCACAAGAGATAGGATCATTTTGTAACAGTAAAAAAAAATCAAGACATTACAAATATAAACGTGTAAGCACAGTAAAGTGCTGGAATTGCCTCATAACTGGACCACAAGAAGCAGATTTTACATGTTTTGTTTTTTTTTTTTTTTTACCAATATTGTGTTCAGTGACATCATATGGCTAGTTCATAACCACCCACAATGGGAGTATTTACAGCACAGAAATCAGAAAATGCCCCAAATCAGAAATTTGTTTTTCAGAGAACCTGTCATTAAAACATTTGCCAGCAGATCACTGTGTATGTACCAGATAACAGAGCCCAAAGTACATAAAGTAAAAATTCACAGAACTACAAAATAGGTCAAATTTAACAGTAATTGGTAAAACAGATTAGAAAAAAATATGGCAAAAATGCAGATCTGAATGATACCATCAACCATCTTGACCTAATTGATATTCCTAGAACTTTACACCCCAAAACTATATACCATGCAAGGCTATGTGAAAAATGTTTAAGAAGACTAGATGCTAGGCCATCAAAATCCTTTTGAAAACACAATCTCACATTTTCTAATTTAATTTAAACATGTTAAAGCATTTATTGCCTTTATTTGCAAAGTGGAGATGCAAACAGAGACAGATTTCTCATCCACTGGTTCACTTCCCAGATGCTTACAAAAGCCAGGGCTTGGCCAGGCTGAGGCCACTAACTGCAAATCTATTCCATGTCATCTAAACAGGCAGAAGGGATTCAAACCCTCCAATATGAAATGTAAGGCCTCTCAACTGATATCTTAACCTGTGCCCTAATGCCTGCCCTCTCCCACTAAAATCTTTTGGACAAATATCAAAAGATTAAATTTATAAGGGCCATGGTGTAGGTTAAAATTGCTGCTTCGGGGCCCAGCGTTGTGGCCTAGCGGCTAAAACCTTTGCCTTAAATGCACCAGGATCCCATATGGGCGCCGGTTCTAATCCCAGCAGCTCCACTTCCCATCCAGCTCCCTGCTTGAGGCCTGGGAAAGCAGTCGAGGACGGCCCAAAACCTTGGGACCCTGCACTTGCATGGGAGACCCAAAAGAGGATCTGGACTCCTGGCTTTGGATTGGCGCAGCACTAGCTGTTGCTGTCACTTGGGCAGTGAATCACCAGAAAGATCTTCCTCTCTGTCTCTCCTCCTGTCTGTGTGTCTGACTTTGCGATAAAAATAAAGTATATCTCTTTTTAAAAAGCTGCTGCTTGAAACACCACAACACAAACTGGAATGCCAGTTCAAGTCATAACTACACGGCTGCCCTTCCAGCATCCTAACAGATCCCAGGAGGCAGCAGAAGATAATTCAATTACTTGGGCTTTTGTTGCCCGGATGTGGTAAACCCGGATGGAGTGCCTCTCTCCTGACTTTCATCTTTCCTAGACTCAGTTGTTTGCAAGCATTTTGGGAGTGAACCAATATATGCAAGATCCTTCTCTCTCTCTCTTCCTCTCTTTCTCTTCCTCACCTTCTCCATTTCAAATAAATAAATCTAAAAAGCCTAAATTTACAAGTTCTATTTTTTGACTGCAACAGTTAAAGATCTCACTAAATATGATCTCTCTCTCTCAAATTAATATTCCTGTCTAAGAAAATGTTTCAAGGTCTACTTTATCAAGCCAGACTTAATGTTGACACAAATACAACTCTGATTCAACTGTGACAAACATGTTTAAAAATTATGAATCAGTTCTGTTCATAAATACACATGCAATATCCTTTAAGAGACTCATGCTTTACCTACTGAGTTAGCTAGGCTGAAACAGACTTTAATAACAGCAGCAAATAATATCGAGCAATGTATTTAAAAATAATATGACATGTTCAAGTATAATTAACCCCCTCGATGTTGAAATTTATGTAATTTGTCTTTGAAAACAGTATATTTTTTCATGTTAACAGAGTGAAACAGCAAATCCTATGACCATTGCAATATGTAGTAAAAAATATTGTTGAGAAAATATGAAATAATCTCGTGATAAATACAAATTCACAGGAAAATGAATTAGGAAGAATTAAGAAGATATTTAGCCAAGAGTTAAGATATCTGCATCCCCTATCGAAGTGCCTGGATTTGATTCCATGCTATGTATCCTGTTTCCAGCTTGGAGGCCATGGGGATGATTCAAGTAATTGAGTTTCTGTCATCCAAAGGGAAGACCTGGACTGTGTTCTTATCTCTTGGCCCCAACCAGGACTCAATCGTCTTTTGCAGGTATTTGGGGAATGAGTTAACCAGTTGATGGGAGTTTGTTGCCTCTCTGTTCTGGTGTTTCCTGTCTCTTTTCCTCTCAAATAAATAAAAATTTCTTAAATAAATCAGAAATAGAAAGAACATGTGTAAAAATTAATTTTAAAAAACTAATTCAGATAGTTTCAAACTTAAAAACAAAATATCAAAGCGCCATGAATATGGGAAAGATGTCCACTTTCTCCTTTTCTACTCAACACTACATAATCTTATGAAAGCACTGATAATAGATAAAATATAAATAAATAAATGGAAATACATACCATTTTAATGGTCTGTAAGAGTCAGTACTGTTAAGACAGCTATTTTAGCTAAAGTTGTTTATAGATTCACTGCAATTTTCATTAAAGTTTTACAAGACTTTATTTATAATTTAGACTAGCTGATTCTAGAATTTACTGAGAAAAGAGCTTCGAATATACAAAGCAATCTTGAAAAGGAACAAGTGTGTGGAAGTTGAATCATGTGACCTCAGGACTTACTCCAGAGCTATGATGATCAAGAGAGTGTGGTACTGGAGTAAGGAAACACTAATGAGTGAATGACTCAGCAGGTAGAGTCCAAAAATATACACATACTTGGTCAGTCAAATTTTTCAAATAGCTTGACAGCTAATCCAAGGGAGAAGGGAATTTTTTTTTCTAAAACAATTGTTCCTGGAGTTCAGGATACCCTTATTAAAGGAACAATGTCCACATTCCAGGCTATAACACAAAAACTAATTCAAGATGAATTGTAGACTTCAACCCAGAATCTTCGATTAAAAAAAGATGTCTTGGACAAGCCACAATAACAAAGATGAAGAGACAGATGATGAATACATTAAAGGAGAAAAAGAAAATGATTAATTTGACAGTTGGACTTCCTCAAAACTAATAATTTTTCTCATCAGATGACATCATTTTAAAAGATCACAAAAACAGAAAATAAAACGGCAGTTACCAAGAGTTAGCAGGAAGGGTAAACGGTGTGGTCTAATGAGTATAGAGTTTGATACTTGCAAGATAAAAAGCTTTGGAGATCATTTTCCAACTACTGAAATATTGAACTTCAACTACTGGCACATGCAAAACCATGAGTTAACCTTAACAAGCACTATATACAGAGAAACAAACCACTCACAGAACACATTATAATATTTTGGTTTCATGAAATCCAAGGGCCACAAGAATACTAACTTATGGTAGAATTAGTATTAGAAATCAGAACAGTGCTGCAACTGTGGTAGGACAAATTACTAAAAATGGGGCAGAGAACTTTTTGGAGTGATGGGCTTATTATATGTCTTCTTGAGGAAAATATCGCACAAGTTGTGCAATTGCCAAAATTCATTCAGTGGAACACCTAAAATAGGAGCATTTCATTTTAATCAATTATACCTAAACACTTTCAAACATAAACATTGTGCTAAATGAAGTCAGTCAGTCACAAAATGCCAACTTCTATCTGACCTCACTTGTAAAAGATATATAAAGTAAAAAAATATATAAAAACAGAAAATAAAATCATATTTAATAGGGACTGAGGAGGAAAGAAAAAGGGAGTCACTTAATGGGCGTTTTCTGTAAGATGAAAAAGTTGTGGAGATCTATTCCATAGCAATGGAACATAATTACTTACCTGTGCATTTTAAGATGGTAAATTCTGTGTGGTACTTTTAATACAATTAAAAGCAAAAATAGAATGACAGAAATTTTAAAAAAAAGAGTGTCAATATCAAATATAAATACATTTAGACAACTTCAGGGAACAAACAGAAAAAAATCTCATGTGCAAAAAAATCTCATCTGAAAACTATGTATTTTTTTTCCCATTACACATGTTTGCATGAACTTTTCTTGAAGACCCTTCAATATGCATGGAATTGAAAAAAATCCACCAAACACATGTATCTTTTATTGCCATTTCCACAAACTTTTTGAAATTCCATTGAATTGAGAAGCATGTAGAAACAAAGAGCACTCTCATAAGTTGCATGCAGGAAGGTGAAATGGGAACAAGGTTGGCATTATAAAGTTAAAAGTATACTACCTTCAACCAGAAATTTCACTTTGAGGTATTTGCTCAAGAGAAATTAAAACATGCATTCATAAAAGGACTGTACAACAGTTTTCTCAGCACTTACACTCACAGTAGCCAAAATCAGAACAGCAGGAAAATGGATAATTAAGTTGTGCTACAGTTATAAAATGGAATAGTATTAAGTAACAAAAAGGGAACTCTATTTGTCTATATAATAACATGGAAAGATAGCAATCTTTATATCCTTCCATTTATATAAGGTTATGGAATAAGTGAAACAAGTGTGCATGAACATACAGAAAAAGAAAACAGAGGTTGCTTCTGGTTATAAAAATCTCACATTTATGGCAACTTCCCAAGGGTCAGCAATTGTTTTTTTAAGTATGAAAACAGTAAATATTTTAAGCTTTAGAGCCCATATATGGTTTCTGTTTTTATGTTTTCTTTTTATCAGCCTTTAAAAATGTACAGGCATTCTTTGCTTCAGTCTGTAAGTGTCCATGGACCAGATTTGGCCCATACCAATTTGCTAATCTCTTTTTTAATCATGAAAGAAAGTCTAGATTACATATACATCTCTCCTTGTTAAAATGGGAGAGGAATTATATGGGCATTTCAGTGCATGTAAGTGTACCTCAAAAATACCAAACTGTACAGGGAGGGAATTTGGCTCAGCAGATAAGACAATATTTGAGATGCTTACATCTCATTTCAGAGTGCCTGGATTTGAGTTCTGACCCACTCTTCCAGCTAATGTGCATTCCAGAACGCTGCAGGTTCAAGTAGTTGAGCTCCTGCCACCCGCATGGGACACTGGAATTGTGTTGACAGAACCTGCCTTTGGCCTAGCCCAGCCCTGGTTATTGGGGGCATCTGGGGAGTGAGACAGCAAATTGGAGACCTTCTGTATCTCTCTCCCTCCCTCTCTCTCTCTGTATAAAACTGAAAAATAAACATGAAAAACTGCAAAAACTGTAACAACCATCAAGTTAGAGATAACACAATGTTAATAATTGCTGAAAATGGGTTTGAGAAAGAGATGTCATGTAAGTCTGTTTATTTTATTTATGTCTTTATTTCCCACAATAAAAGAAATTGCTGAAAAAAAAAAGAGGTACCAGTGTGCTGGTATAATAGACCAAGCCTCTTCCTGCACTGCCAGCATCCATATGGGAACCAGTTCATCTCCCAGATACTCCACTTTCAATGTATCTCGCTGCTAATGGTCTAAGAAAGTAGCAAAGGATGGCTCAACTCCTTGGCACCCTGCACCCATGTGGGAGACCCAGAAGAAGCTCCCAGCTCCTGGCATTGGATCGGCTCACCTCCAGCCATTGTAGCGATTTGGGAGTGAACCAGCAGATGAGCGACCCCTCTCTATGTTTCCCCTTTTCTTTGTAATTCTGCAATTCAAATAAAAGTATAATAAATCTTTTTGAAAAAAATTGGGTTAGGCACTGTGATGGAGCCAATTAAGCTGCTACATGAATGCCCACATCCCATAAGGGAGTTCCATTTTCATTGCTAATTCCTCTGCTTCTGAAACAGCTCTGCTAATGTGCCTGAAAAGCAGCAGATAATGGACCAAATATTTTGATTCCCGCCACCCATGTGGGAGAATGCTACTGAGTTCCTAGCACCTGGCTTGACCTGGCTTAGGGCTGGTTGTTGTGACCATTTGGGAAATGAAGCATTAGGCAGAAGATGTGTGTGTGTGTGTGTGTGTGTGTGTGTGTGTGTGTGTGTGTTTCACTCCACTTTATATACAAATTAATCTTTTAAACAAGTGAAAAGAACAACTTTAGTATTTAGGGTATACAACTATATTACGCGATGTATAACCCCAATGTAAACTACAGACTCTGGGTGACAATGGTGCGTCAATATAAATTTATGACTATAACAAATGCACCCCAGTGTTGATAATGTGGGAGGCTACGTTTATGTGGGAGTAAGAGATAAGTGCTAATTCTCTGTATTTCTCCTCAGTTTTACTGTGGAGCCAAAACTACTCTAAATAATAGAATCTATTTAAGGGAAAAAAACCTTATTTGCTCTAGCGAAAGATGATAGTGGCTTGGACCAGGATGGTAATTAAAATATGGGAAAATTAAGTCATTGGTGACTTAAGGAAAATGGAGAGTCTCGAAGCATAGGTTACAGAAACTGAATTAAATAATAAAGTATAAAAATCATGAATTTATAATGAACCCAATGTCCTCTATTGCATGACTTTCTGCCATTCAAGTGCAAGCACAAATATTAAGATTTAGGATCACAGACCTGGCATCGTGGCCTAGTGGATAAAGTTCACGTTTTGCACATGCCAGGATCCCATATGGGCGCCTGTTCTAATCTCGGCAGCTCCACTTCCCATCCAGCTCCCTGCTTGTGGCCTGGGAAAGCAGTCAAGGACGGCCCAAAGCCTTGGGACCCTGCACCTGTGTGGGAGACCTGGAAGAGGATTTGGACTCCTGCCTTCGGATCGGTGCAGCACTGGCTGTTGTGGTCGTTTGGGGAGTGAATCATCGGACGGAAGAACTTCCTCTCTGTCTCTCCTCCTCTCTGTATATCTGACTTTACAATAAAAATAAATAAATCTTTTAAAAAAAGATTTAGGATCACACACAGAGTTTTGCATGTGTGCCTGAGCAGAAAGAAATAAAGCTATATTCAAATGAGTGATCATGAAACGTAATTTGGACAGGAATGTAGGTAAAGAAGGGCCTGTGTGCTGGGAGAAGTTAGTAATCAAAAGATTGGAAGATCTGATATTACCAAATATAGGCACAATTGAAAGAAAAGGAAGTTGGGCCCAGAGTGTAATGTTTGAATATATGATTTGGAGGATAAGCACTTTTCAGTATCCATTACAAAGATGGAAAAGCCCAACATATACTGACAACAGTGTTTGACAGAAATAGAATGGGAAAGAAGATTATTAGAGTGGATATATCCAAAAACTAAATTCTCAAAGTATTTGGATGTTTGCATGGATAATGTTGCCACAAGCATAATGGCAAGGACTTGGAGGAGGAAGAGTATGCATCACATCCCAGAACATTCAATAAATCATCAATAGTGAATATGACAGATAAACAGCAGTACCAGGTTGTGGAGAGGGTGCTAGAACAGGTGGTGTTAACCTTAAAAGTGTGTGTGTGTGTGTGTGTGTGTGTGTGTGTGTGTGTGTGTGCCTGTCTAACACAGAGAATGAAGTGTCATCAATGAGCAAGAAATACAATTCTACCACATGATCCCAAGGTACCAAGGAATAACCATAGTCACTCCTGAAGAAGAAATGGCTATGGGAAAGATGATATTCTAGGGAGAAGGTCTAGATTGACTGAGAGTGTTGTTTTTATAAAAACTTATTTCACAGCAATTAAAGTTCCCTCCTCCTGTTGATAGAAAGAGAGAGACTTTAAAAGTGAGAAGAAACTCAAGGACCTTGCTAATCAGCCCCAGATAATGGGTAAGAATATAGAATTGGAAGCCACAGCCTGGATTTTTATGCATACACTTTTGCAGAACTTGAGATTCTAAAAGATATAAAGCTATCACTTCTCTGGCCTTCTGAATCCAGTTGTTTGCCTTTCCCTTTCAAAAGCATCCATTCTCTCTGTTCTCTGCTTCCTTCTTCACTTGACTGAATAAGATCTGCTTTCTAATCTGGCCCTGTGGTACACTGCTGCAACATCTCAAAATTATCAATGCACACAGGACTCCCAGTACCAGTACAGTCAGATCCATCTCTTTCTTAATGAAGACATTTTGAAGTAATTAGAGATTCTTACATAGTGAATTCTAGAAACATTCCATTTTCTCTCTACAATTGAGTTCCTGCTTGTACCTGACATGGCCACACAGGTCAATGAAAGGAATATATAAAAAGATGCCATGAATGTAATGGGATGCAGCTTTCTCACTGCTGGAGAAGGAGGTCGCAAATACAGAAAAGGGAGAAAAGAGAAATCCCTATGACATTTGGTTAGAACCAGAGTTATTACAATGAAATCATGGTTTTAGGTGGATAGAGATTACAAATATAACCAAGTCAGTAAAGTTAGAGCCATACATGTGCACTGATATAAAAGTTAATACTAAATAACTAAATAGAAAAATTATTTCAAATAATAAAACAATAATGAATAAATATCAGAATATCTCAATCAGTAAATAATCAATGGAAGTAAAAGCTAAGTAGAAAAATTTGATGAAAAGAACAGGATATTGATACAGACCTCAAGTATATCCCTATATTTTATGGGTTTTTTTTAAAGATTTATTTGTTTTTATTGGAAAGGCAGATATACAGAGAGGAGGAGAGACAGAGAGGAAGATCTTCCATCCGTCCGATGATTCACTCCCCAAATGAGCGCAACGACTGATACTAAGCTGGTCTGAAGCCAGGATCCAGGAATTTCTTCCGGGTATCCCACGTGGGTGCAGGGTCCCAAAGCTTTGGGCCATCCTTGACTGCTTTCCAAGGCCACAAGCAGGGAGCTGGATGGGAAATGAAGCTACTGGGATTAGAACCGGCGCCTATATGGGATCCCGGGCGTTCAAGGCGAGGACTTTAGCCACGCCGCCGGGCCCTATATTTTACGTATTAATCATGATTACAAAATAATATCTCAGCGATTCTCTAGTGAAGAAACTAGGCAGAGAGTACGGAAACCAAGTCATCAAATCTGAAATCATCAGTAACGGGAAGCCTGACACTGTGGGCTTTCTGATAAGGCTCATGGAAGAGGACACATCACTTCTGTAGTTGCCTAGCTAAAAATGTGAAACCTGAATCAAACTCTGAGGAACACTGAACAAACCGAATTGAAAGACAGTGCACCAAATACATGACCTAAGGTCCTCAAAAGTATCAAGGTGCAAAAAAGGAATAGCTAAGAGACTGCTTGAAACTAAACACAACTAAAGAACTGGATCCTGTGCCATTGTCCATGTATAACAGGTCAGGATAAATTTAACAGCAGAATGACGAACTTATGCCTGCTTATGAAGGACTATACTATTGTAATGATATAGGGGAAATCAGTGGAGGAGGGGAATTTGGATAAGGAAAATCCCAGAGCCTATGGAACTGTACCATAAAATAATAAAACAAATACTTTTTTAAAAGCAAAAAATAAAAACAGTTTAAAAAAGAAAAAGAGATATTATAACAAATTATAACATATCAGCCTGTATTGGAAACTGACCGGGGGAAATTATGTAGATTTTTTGAAAGATACTGAAAAAAAATTAGAATAGGACCCAGCGCAGTACCCTGGTGGCTAAAGTCCTTGCCTTGCTTGCACCAAGATCACATATGGGTGTTGGTTCTAATCCCACGGTCCCGGTTCCCTTCTAGCTCCCTGCCGGTGGCCTGGGAAAGCAATCGAGGACAGCACAAAGCCTTGAGACCTTGCACCTGACTGGGAGACCCAGTAGAGGCTCCTGGCTCCTGGCTTTAGATCAGCTCAGCTCCGGCCATTGTGGCCACTTGAGGAGTGGATCAATGGATGGAAGATCTTCCTCTCTGTATATCTGCCTTTCCAATAAAAATAAATAAGTCCTTTTAAAACTTAGAATAAGAATAGTCATTTAGGTAACAGCAATATAAGGATGTTCTGATTTTAATATTATACCAATTACATAAAGAATATAATTGCTTTTAAGAAATACATAGTGAGATATTTAGAAGTGAGAGGGTAATGTATCTGCAACTAATCCTTAAGTTGTTAAGTAAATATATATACATACACACACACGTATGTATGTATACACACACACGAGGAATAGCAACTGAGAGATATGCAAGTAATGTCTGAATTTTGGTAGAGCATATAAGTTTCCTGCATTCTTCTTGAGGCTTTTCTAGTCACTGTGAAACTACTCAGAAATTTAAAAATATCCGCAAAACAGATGTTATGGACACTTTCTTCGTTGCATCAATGCCAAATTTGCTTATTTCTATACTTCGTTTTTCCTCTTCCCGATGTTTAGCCATATTTTGGGTTCTACGCTTTGGATCTACCTCTCTGTTTATCATCCTCAATAATCAAACCAGTATGTAATTGCCTGTGTTTGCTGAAGTTGGCTCTTTTTCTGGAACTATCTCTCATGATGTTACCTTCACTAACAGGCACCAAATCACATATGAAGGAAATAACAAACCCAAACACTTCATTCTGAGACCAGGACATATCCTATCCCAGTCACACAGTCTCAGTTTCTTTTGCCTGTCATGTGTACAGTGCTCGTGTGTGGCAGGTGTCTCATTCACACCTACCAGAATCATTTGAAATTGCCGTCTCATTAATATGGAGAATGTTAGGATTACCTTCCACCTGAGAGAACAAAAGACAGCCGCCAATTTTATAGCCACAAAGATAAAAGAATAGTCATGATTTTCAATGGGTTACAAGAAATCATTTGCACCCCTGCCTTCTCTTTAGGCTGCGTCCTTAAGTAAACCATCTCAGAATTCTTTGAACATAAGTAGTGGTATTAAGGAAATCACCATTTTTCAAATAGAAATTATCACATGCCTTTTCCAGATCTAGAAAATGGGTATGTTGAATGACTGTGGTGTTTTTGCTTGATAATAATAATGAGAACTATCATGTTATAGAGGCCCCATGCCAGAAAATGTGCAAGATGTCTTACAAGTATTATCTAACCTAGGAGGCAGACAGCACTATACTGCCTTTACGACTAGACTCTATGGCTCAGGATGACTTGCCCAATTAGTACATTTCTTTAGTGGTAGATCTATAATTTGTGTTTCACATCTCTTTGACTCAAAAACATGTACTTTAGCCTTTGCATCACATTATTATATGAAACCAGTAACAATTCTGCAGTCTTAAACACTTGCTATTGCCTACTTTGGAGACAGATCAATTCCAATGGGAATGTATATAAATGAGGAATTTTCATACCATCTCAAATACACCACTTGCACTTGACTTTATAGACTTAATGTCTCCAAAATCTCCAGAGGGAAATTTTTTCAGCCACACCCAATCACCCTAGAAAGAAAAATGCAGAAAACAATGATTAAACTTAGTTGCCTACATCTTGCAGTCGGTGTTCCTTCCATGTAAAGGTTTATTGTTAAACCATCAATCCATGAAGAGTTTTCCTTCATCTCCCATCCTCCACCATGTGCTATCTTTTGAGCTAAAATGAGACCATATGGAGGGAGAAGTTAAAGTTTAAAATTCCATTAACTCAAGACAGGGAAACAATTGCTGGTATGCACACACTCAGAAAAGGAATGATGCCACTCTGTAATGCCTCCCTTAACTAACTGCAGAAAGTGCTAGGTCATTTCACTTATTCATAGCTAAGTGATGGAGCACCAGGTTTCCTGCGATTAATGGTGATGGTTGGTGGCTGCAATTCCCACTGCCTTGAGGCATCTGTGGAGGGAGATGTAGTGCAGTAAACATTTCCTGCCTTTACTTCCATCCATTTTTCTATTATGGGACAGGCCATTGGGTGTGCATGTTGGGAGGGGGGAATGATATTATGCTTTAATCATAAACTGATCAGTTCAAATATAAATTAACTTTTTATTTGGATGCACAAATGTACTATCATAGTAACATGAGTAATCTAGACTCTCAAAGATACATTTCTGGCTTTTAAAAAGTATAAAACTGCTGTTGTTAAGTCAAAAACAGCAATTATTTTATTGTCTTCACTTCAATACCAGCGCCTGATAGATAATTTTCTTCTACATGCATAGCCTCAAGGATTCATCAGTCATCAAGCCCTATTTACATTCTGTCTACCCCCCAAAAAAATTTAAAAAGCAATACAAATATATAGATTCTTTTTGTTTTGTAATAATAATGTCTTACACTTGCACAACCCTCTCTATTCTTCAACGTGCTTTCGCATCTATTACCTATAGCCTGAAGATTCCATTTCAGGCTGCACCAACTTGTCATCAAAGAGAGATAATAAAGCAGAGAGCTCTGTGCAATCAAAGTCCCAGAATAACAGAGTGACTGCCTTAATAAGGAGTATATCCAGCTGTGACACTGCATCTGGAGACTGCCAAAGGCAAAGGCTAATGGGAGCTGCAGGCATCAGAGTTACTTACAACACTTTGTGTTAGAGAGTAGGTTCTAGCCAAGGAGCTCAAAACACTGTAATTACACAATGACTATAAGAGACTTTAAGCATCTAAACCCAACTGCATCAGCTAGAGCCTACAGAATTCAGAGGCTCAGTTCAGCCTCAATGCCTAGTTACAGCAAAATAGTCCAAGTTTCACCCAGAGATTCTGCAAGTGTGGACCTGGACATTAGCCTCACCTGGAAACTGGTTAGATTCCCAAGCTTGAATAAAACATAAGAAATCAGAATTTGTAGGAGTGGAACTTACTAATCATTATAAGTGTGTGTCCCACCACCAGAGTGCTATCCTTTTCCTTAACGCTGTGGTCCTCTCCTGAGTCATACTATCTCCATTTACTCTTCACAGAGTTTTTCTCATTGAAGTCTGCTATTGACCAGGGATCTAAAAGTAATTGACTGAAATAATGAGCTCCCAACACAAGCTTAATGCTTTACCCTTCAGAGAAAGGCATCCTATAGAGAGATCAAAGGCTAAGTTTTATTAAACTAGAAGAATAGAACTTTAATTGGGAATCTACAAGATCATGCAATGGCTGGAATATATCGGTAAGCAAATGAGTAAACAAAAATCCTTCCTAACATCACTGCAAAACTATTACTTGACCCAATAGTCACTATTGTATGCCATGGCACCTGCATGTGTTGCCTACCAATAAAAAAGATGTTTCCTCCCAATAAAAAAAAAAGGTGCTATGAGTATATCATTTATAGTCAGTGGCAACCATTTGATACACGATAGCAGTGCTGGCTATATTCATGCATTCATGGACACACTGCCATTTACTCATACGTTTCCAAGACACCATGGAGGAAAGGGGTATTCTGCACATCACCAAGCTGCATTTGCCACAGATGCCTCCTCTTCTCGTTAATGTGCAGCAGGGGGTTGAAAGGCTGGAGTTGGGGCTCCAAGAACAGGCAGGAGAGAGGAGCACGTAAAAGCAACTGCAGGAAGATAGCGAGGCGAGTGAACATGCAGGCGCACATGTGTTTCCCAGTAGCTGTACACATGCCTAGTCAAGTGTGCTGCTTTAGACTGCAGGGTGAGAAAGCTATCCCCCTCACCCTATTTCAGGACTCAGTTGGAAGGCTAGATCTCTGTGCTCTTTCCTGCACCATTCTGTTACAAGATCAATTCAACGTAAACAGTGACCTCTTAGCTAGACTGCCGCTATGCAATGCACAACCTGAACATCAGCAGGAGGAACCTTCCTGATTCTGGCTTCCTGCTAACATCTGACACCTTCTTCCTGCAATTAGCCATATTGCAAGCAGAGGTCAGTTTCTGTCTGGTTCATTAACTGCCACAGTTAGTTTACTGCACCACAGGTCATTTTCCTGTCAAATTACCAAATTTGAGATCTGCGAAGGATCTTAAGTATCCTTAGTTCAATTCTTTTTTCTTTTTTTTGAAGATTCATTTTCATTAGAAAGGCAGATATACAGAGAAGAGGAGAGACAGAAAGGAAGATCTTCCATCTGATGGTTCACTCCCCAAGCGGCCGCAACAGCTGAAGCTGCACTGATCTGAAGCCAGGAGACAGGAGCTTCTTCCGGGTCTCCCACATGGTTGCAGGGTCTCAAGGCTTTGGGCTGTCCCCAACTGCTTTCCCAGGCCACAAGCAGGGAGCTGGATGGGAAACAGGGCTGCCGTGATTCGAACCGGCACCCATATGGGATCCTGGCACGTTTAAGGCAAGGTCTTTAACCACTAGGATACCACGCTAGGTCCAGTTCAATTCTTTCACATTTTGATTAGCAAGAGCCTGAAAAGATTATGTGACTTTCCCAAAGTCACAAGACCAGTAATAGCACCAGCGAGCGAAACAGCATCTTCCCATCACTCACTTTCTTGTCCTTTCCTCTCGCTGGATTTATTTGGTTTGGGAACAGAGAGAGAGAGAGAGAGAGTGAGTGTGTGTGTGTGTGTGTGTGTGTGTATTTGTGTGTGTTAAGATTCAAATAATTCTCAGAAGGTCTGTAAGCAAATTTGTTTGGAGTCTGTGTGCATCCTACATCATGAACAATGAGGAAAAGGGGAGAGATGAGCAGGTTTTATCTTCACAACACATGCAGCATCTGTCTGGGTATTTGCTTTTAAGAGAAGAATTGATAAAGTACTTCCCTCTTCACTCACTCACGTTTTAATTAAAAGCAAGGAGTATCAAACTCTATTTGCTAAAGTTTTTAGAAGGAATTTAAAGTGTTTTTGCACTAAGGTCATGGCATATTAAGACAGAGGAGAACTATGTCGTAAAATTGGCAATGCTTCAAACTCCAGAGTGGCCTAAGTGCAGCCACTTACTCAGTCTGAGCCTCTGACTTTTCATTGATAGGAGTTGAATTTACTTGGAGGATTCTTTACATTCTTTTCAGCTCTAATAATCTATGATTCTGTGGAGATTGAGAAAGAGAAGATTGCTGCTGAATAAAAAACAGAGGTGTGTTGAAATAGAATTATACGAGATACCCAAGGTGTAAGGACAGGCGAAGGCTCTATGAACGGGAAAGGAATGGAGAAGAAAGGTCACACACACACACACACACACACACACACACACACCGGGGGAAAGGCTAAGCAACAAAGAATCAGAGTGGGAAAATGGAGAGGCAAAAGGAGTTCATTTGGTCCTCCCTGTGGCTTTCAGAGTTACACTGATGCCCACCTCAGTTCTCACACATTGACTGTGGCTCTTACAGCCAATCAGGGCATGTTCCCCCTACATCCAAGCAGACAGATTCTTAAAAACCAGCAACACAGAGCCGCAGTTTTTTTCATTGTGAATTTTACACTATAACTTTGCACCGCCCCCCTCCAAATAAGGCCTGTCACAATTCAACACAAATCAATTCACAAGATCAGCAAATCAAAGGTAGAAAAGGCCTTGGAGGGCTCAGAGTCAAGTAATTCTCAACAGTGGCTGCATAGTATCAGGGAAATAATAATTTAAAAAAATACCTGCATTATGTATGAACTGAATCAGAATTGCTGGGAGCAGGGCCTAAGCAGAGGTATTTTCAAGCTTCCTAATGAGCCTTTAATGAACAAACAGTATTGGAACTTCGTTCAACATTTCATTTTACAGTCAAATAAAGCAAGTGAAATTTACTTTAGAAACTTACAAGTGTCAATACCTCTTGTATCAGTTCATTCCAGTTGACATTCAAAAGCTATCCAATTACCTTATCTTTGGTCTTTAAGAGAAGTGAAGCTGCCAATTTCCCAATATCTCAAGTTTATACCTGAAGCAAATTTCCTTAGGATTAAATTAAGTCTAATGTAAAAATCCAGCGGGTCTCAGCTGTGAATGTAAGCCAAGCCATCAGGAATACTAAGAAAACATATTCAAGGTCAATCTTGGTGTTACATAGCTATCTTAACCGCTTTGTGAGATTTAGCAATTTACAAAGCACAGAAAACTATTTCTCACAGTGCTGGAGACTGGGAAGTTCAAAATCAAGGCATCAACCAGTCACTTGTCTGATTGAAGCCTGCGCTCTTTTTCCAGCATGATGCCTTGTTGGCGCCCTCACATGGCAAAAGGCAGAATGGCAAGCTAACCAAACACTGCTTTTTAAGAAAGACCCAGCGAAACAGTTAAGTATACATTAGCAGTATGATGCTGGATTTTCTAGCGCTGCCTATACTTACAGTGCCATGATACACTTAAATAGCATCTCACTCGTGGCCCCCTCAAACTTCATGTTATTTTCACAGGCAAAGCACAGCCATCCCATCCCCATAACACCCAAAGTCTTTCTGTTTGTTTGTTTGTTTTTGTTGCTCTATTTGTTTTACATGTAACACCCAAAGTCTTAATTCATCCCAACATGATTTCAGATATCTACAGTCAAACATAGGTGAAATTCAAGGCACAGTTTTTCTGGATGCAAATTACTTTCCAACTGAGTGTGTGTGACATCACAGGCTTCCAAAACGCAATGGTAGGACAGATAGAGGACAGATATTTCTATTAAAAAGAGGGAACAGGTCTGAGATAAGCTCAAAATCTAACCGGGCACACAGGACTAAATCTTGAGGTTTGAAAAAAATCTTCTCTGAATTCATGTTCCACCTCTCAGTCACACTAGGTTGAGTATTGGGTTTCTAAGAATCAAGGAGCTTCTGCCTCCATGGCGTTTCTGAGTGCAGTCCGCACTATAGCTTTCACAGATAAACACTGAGCATCTCAAGTTCTCATAGGCTGGCACTGCATGCTGCTGATTCTACAGGTCTCAGATCATCCAGGCAACCCTGTTCCCATGGTTACACTAAGCACTGCTCTGCTGGTTCTTAGCAGGGACACCAACCATACTTTCACACTGGACATTGCACTATTGGAAACCCTCTTCAGTGACCCTGTTTTTGCCTCAAATCTCTGCCCAAGGTCCTGAGCCTCCTTGAGCTATCCTTTGCCATCTAAGTGCTTATGGCTTGGGCTTTCCCAGCACTTGCATTGTGCAAACCTACAAAATCAGCCCCAAGTAAACATCACTGAGACTTATCATTTACACCTTCCACAGTGATGCTAATAGCTACTGTTGTTCCCCCAAGCATCCTGGATCCTTCGGAAATCATCCAGGCCTCCAGGTCCTAGCGCTCTCGGCCTGTGATGGGAATGGACACTTCAAAGATCTCCAAAATGTCTGGAGAGTCATTCTCCCATCGTCTTCATTAATAGTATCTGACTTTCCTCTATCCATACCAATGTCCTTATCAAATTTTTACTTCAGCATATTTTAGTTTTCTTTCCTCTGTGTATGATTTTTCTTTAATTGTTTACATTTTCAGCCTGAGAATTTTACAGATCTTTACATTCTACTTTCTTTTTGTTTATGAATTCTATCTTTAAAATTCCCTTCTCTTCCCGCATTTTACCATGAGCAGTTAAGAGAAGTTACACAGCATCCTGCAGGCTTTCCCACCAGATATCCTAGGCAATTGTTCTCCAACTTACCTTTTAATTCTGTTTTACATAAACTTTTTAATATGTGTGTGTATGCATGCACATGTGTGTGTTTTCTAGAATAAATGACATGTTTCATGGCCTGGATTTCAAGGACTTTTCTCCACACGCATAGTAAGTACTTGCAGTTAAAAGTTCAAGGGGGAGCGCCTGGTGTGGTGGACTGGCAGTTGAAGTCCTCACCTTGAACGTGCCAGAATCCCATATGGGCACCAGTTCTAATCCCAGCAGCCCTGTTTCCCATCCAGCTCCCTGCTTGTGGCCTGGGAAAGCAGTCGAGGACAGCCCAAGGCCTTGGGACCCTGCACCTGCAAGGGAGACCCGGAGGAAGTTCCTGTCTCCTGGCTTCAGATCGGCACAGCACCGGCTGTTGCGGTTTCTTGAAGACTGAATCATCAGATGGAAGATCTTCCTCTCTGTCTCTCCTCTGTATATCTGACTTTGCAATAAAAATAAATAAGTCTTCAAAAAAAGAAAAGGTCATGGGGGTATAGGTAAGTAGAGTCATTGCTAAGGACAGTCGTTGTCAGGTCAGGAGTATATGGGATTTTTTGCATTACTGCCTCTCAATTTGGGCTTGGCAGCTTGAAAACTCCTGTGATTTTTTTTAAAACAAAATAAATGTCAAACCTTAAGTAAACATAGATAAAACTTTGGAACTCTTATCAAATATCTCAATATTCTATAAAGAGACTACTTCCCAAGTCACTTCCCTGTTTGAAAACTCAAGAAGGCAGCAGATTTGATACCTGATGGCGTACCTCATAAATCGCTATGTTGGAGTTTTCATAGGTAGCTGGAGTTAGACTCCCTGAAGAAAAGGAGAGCCTTGGCGACCTCCCACTTTGAACCTCTGAGATGAGCTGAAAGCTTACACTGGCACGACTTCCTCTCTGTAACAGAAGTAAGAATGAAAGGTTGTAGACAAAACGCTCAATATTAGGGCAGAACCTTGAGCTGTGATGTAGATACTGTATTACATTTTCTATTTCAGTTTTTCATCTCTAAGACAGTAACAGTGCTAGCAAATCCCTATATAACTGGATGCTGACTAATTTTCCCTACATTTCATAACTCCTTGTTTTAATTTCAAAGTTGGTACTTTATTTTGTTCCCGTTGCTGATCAAAACAAAGATTTGCAGGTGCTTCCATTTCCTAATAAGGATTAGAATCAGAAATGTGGGAGGGTAAGAAACAATGTTGCAATTGTAATTTATTTGGGGATCTTCTTTTTAGAGACAAGAAACTGAGATTTAAAAAATCGGTTAAATCAGTTTCCTACAGCTAGTCACTTATTTTGTTACCAGAAGCATTATTTGCCGAAATCTAACATTTTTAAAAATGAATAGCAGAACTAGGACAGAAGCCCACACTCCTGACTCTCAGAATTGACTGTTTCTGTTACATCATCCAGAATGGCATCCATGGAAATAAGATCCACGGAATGGAAGAGAACGTGTATTGTGGTACAACAGATTGACATCGTTTGGAATGTCTGCATTACATATCCAAGTGTTAGCTCAAGTCCTAACTACTGTCTAACTCCGATCAAGCTTCCTGCTAACGCACGTAAGAAGCCACAAACAATGCCCACTACTTTGGCTCCTGCTGACCACATGGGAGACTTTGATGGAGTTCCTGTCTCCTGACTTCAATCTGGCCTACTCCTTTCTGTTGTAAGTATTTGGGGAGGGAAAGAACAGATTTAAGATATCATTTTATCTCTGCCATCATCCTTTCTCTGTCATTGTGCCTTTCAAATAAAATAAATAAATAAATAAATAAATAAATAAATTTTTATTTAAAAAATAAGTGGAGGAGGTATCCTGGAATGCACTAAGATAGCAAAAAAGCAAGTAGATCATCTGCTTATAATTTGTGATTCTTATGGTTGAGTAGACCAAAATCCTCTTCCACAACTTGCTAACTTTACAAGTCTGATAAAAGAAGACTGGGAAATAATGATATGGTATGGTTGAGTGACAAGAGGATGAGGAATGTACAACTGTGTTCACCTTTAAAATTGAATTTCTATTGTCTTCAATTGAACCCGGAGAGCTAGCAGTTGCATTTGGCATTAACTAGGGCAACACCCACTCCCCAACTCCACTGCCCTCATTTTATTAGGAATAAATTTAAAAAGGGATGCATGGGCTTGAATAATAATCTAAGAATATTAATATCATATGTCCTGGCCCTGTGCTCTTCCTACCACATCACACTTTATTTCACTCTTACCAATAAAAGCAATCTTAAGTACTTTCCAACATTCTTTCTTTAATGGTCTTTGATCAGCTGAAGATCATTAGTTAACTCTGACCTGACTTAAGCTCCTGTTAGCAAGACTATCACAGTCAGAGGCCTGCATTCTGGCCCAGTGGATTAAGACACTACTTGTGACGCCAGCATCCCCTCTTGGAGTGCCGGTTTGAGTTTCAGCTATTCTATTCTCCACTCCAGTTCCCTACCAAGTTGCCTGGGAAAGCAGAAGATGGCCCAAGTCCACGTGAGAGACTCAGGTGGAATTCCAGGCTCTTTGTGCTGGACCCAGCTCTTGCTGTTACAGGCATTTGGGGAATGAACTAGCAGAGGAAAGATCTCTCCCTCCTTCCCTCCCTCCCTCTCTGAAATTTGTGGCATAATGAGCTACTTGCTGCTTGCAATGCCAGAAT
This sequence comes from Ochotona curzoniae, assembly GCF_017591425.1. Classification (NCBI taxonomy): domain Eukaryota; kingdom Metazoa; phylum Chordata; class Mammalia; order Lagomorpha; family Ochotonidae; genus Ochotona; species Ochotona curzoniae. The sequence goes on along the minus strand of NW_024467087.1, from coordinate 30,454,599 downwards.
CCCATATAGGAGCACTGGTTTAAGATCAAGTCTACATTTTTGATATAGCCCCTTTCCAACATGCATGAGAAGGCAGCAGAGGATGGACCGGTACTTGAGTCCCTGCCACCCACCTGGAGCAAGCTCTGTTTTCAAGCCTTTGGTACTACCTAGCCCTAGATGAGGAGTACACAAGTGCATGGATGATTCTCTCTCTCTCTCTCTCCTTCAAACAATAAATATAAGTAAATCTCCCCAGCTGTAGGCAATGGCCTAGGTTACATTGCACCTAGACAAGTGTTACAAAGCTTGGAGAAAAGCAGTCTGCAGCTGGAGGGCATCCTAGGCCTGATTAATGCCAAATTTGTGTTACCTATATCTGTGTGCCAGCATGATCATCTTTTCTATTTTACTTTTTAAGATTTGTGGGGGGCATGGGTCCGGCGCAGTAGCCTAGTGGCTAAAATCCTCACCTTGCTTGCACCAGGATCCCATAGGGGCAGCAGTTCATATCCGGTTGCTCCACTTCCCATCCAGCTCCCTGCTTGTGCCTGGGAAAGCAGTAGGCCTTGGAACCCTGCACCCAAGACCTGAAGAAGCTCCTGGCTCCTGATTTCAAGTCAGTTGAGCTCTGCCCGTTGCAGTCACTTTGGGGAGTGAACCAGCAGATGGAAGATCTTTCTGTCTCTTCCTCTCTCTCTAAATCTGACTTTCCAATTAAAAAAGAAAATCTTATACAAAAAGATATGTGGGAGCAGACACTGGCATGTCAACAGACAGGGTCTGGAGACCTGGGCACAAGTGTATATAGGCTCCAGGTAGTCAGGCACGGCCCCAGGCTGGCACCGCACACAGCCAGAGGACTGGGCTTGGGTATCTGCACTCTAGTGGGCATGGGGGATTCTGGATTTCTCAAGGTAACCAGTCTGGAGATGTGTAGGAGGGGGGACTGCTGAGGGAGAATATGATAGGTGAGGCATGACTTCTGGGGAACTTCCATCAATCTGGCTACTGTAAACGAGGGGGTTGAGACTGAATAGTTAAGAGGAGGGAAACCAGAGGACCTTTTGGAGCCAAACTAATACACCCACCCACAGAGGAGACCTGAGCTAGGATTGTTGATATCAACCACCACGTGTACCACAAAAGTCATGGCTAGGGTGCCTGCCTAGTAGGGCTTGATCACAATACCTGCCAATGAATGTTGGGGCAGGGAGTGGACCATGTTAGGCTGGGACATGAAACTAACCAGCTCACAAGAGAACTGGATCTGGGAGCAGATTCTGTGGAGGAACGTGGGCTCACCCCTGTGGGATTGCCATACCAGCTGGTTTGTTTGATGCTTGGGGTAGTGACGGGCTGAACTAGAACAACCACTGAACTCAACAACACTGATGGGCACTGGCATTGGGAACAGGCCTAACTCATCCAGGCTGTGGTGCCCGCATGCAAACACAGGAAGTTGGTGTGGGGTGGGCCAGGCTGCAACATCCACCAGCACACACAAAGGCCAACACTAAGGCCTAACACCTGCTAGTACACAGGAAATCTGTGACTAGAAGAGGGCCTGGCGGGGGAACTTTGGGAACTTCCCTACTGGGCTATCACTCCCACTAGTGAGCACGTGAGTCAGGGCTGGGTGCTGGTCAGACCAGACAGGGCTGCTTCGCTTGTTGGCACGTGTGTGGGTTGGCTCTGTAGGGGGTGAACCAGGAAGGGACAGGCAAAACCATACCACAGTGGCGCTTGCAGGAGCCAGAATGAGGTGTGGGTCACACTGAGCAAGGCTAGGTTATCAAACTTACCAGTGGGCATGAAAGCCAGGGGTAAGGACAGGCTGGGCAGGGATAGACTGCAGCACCCACCAGTGAGAGTTGGGACTGGGGACAGGCCAGGCCAGGCTGAACCATCTGATGGCAAAGGCCACACTGGGTCAGAGCAACCATGGCATGTGCAAAATCTGTGGCTGGGAGCGAGCTTGGTCAGAGAGCTAAAGAGATTCCTTGGCAAGGCTATGGTTCCCACTAGAGAGCACAAGAGCTGGGAATGGGGGCAACAAACTGGGCTGGACATGGCAACAACATCCCTGGACATAAGTGTGGACTGGGTTTGGGGCATGCCAGACTGAGCTAGACTACAGCACCCATTGGTACTCACAAGAACCAGAGTAGGTATAGAACATGCTCTACATCAGGGACCCTGGGACGACATTGGGTGGCCTTCCCACATTCCCAGGTACTAACACAGTTGGGTCCCTGGGAGTGACTGTCTCCCCTTGTCTCTCCACTTTCTCCAGATACCAAAAGAAAAAGGGAGTTTCAATGCAGATTTCTCATCTACTTTCCCCCCATTCCTTGACCCTCACCACCATAATTGATGGTCCACATGGCATGTATCCCTCTCAACTACGTAAACATCATGAAAAATAAAATGAATTCATTTCTTTAAAGTCTTAAAGTAAATTTGCTTTTAAAGGTGACCCTCTCTGTCTTTTCCACTCTCACTGTCACTCTTACAATAAAGAAAGAAAGAAAGAAAGAAAGAAAGAAAGAAAGAAAGAAAGAAAGAAAGAAAGAAAGAAAGGAAGAAAGAAAGAAAGAAAGAAAGGAAGGAAGGAAGGAAGGAAGGAAGGAAGGAAGGAAGGAAGGAAGGAAGGAAGGAAGGAAGGAAGGAAGAAAGAAAGAAAGAAAGAAAGAAAGAAAGAAAGAAAGAAAGAAAGAAAGAAAGAAAGGAAGAAAGAAAGAAGGAATTCTTTAAAAAAAACCTGTCACAGTCAACTTTAAGAAAGTGGTAGGGCCAGCACAGTAGCCTAGGGGCTAAAGCCCTCGCCTTATAAGCACAGGGATCCCATATGGGTGCTGGTTCTAATCCCAGCAACCCTGCTTCCCATCCAGCTCCCAGCTTGTGGCCTGGGAAAGCAGTCGAGGACGGCCTAAAGCCTTGGGAACCTGGACCCACGTGGGAGACCTAGAAGAAGCTCCTGGCTCCTGTCTTCAGATCGGCTCAGCTCCGGCCTGGGTAGTGAAGCAACAGATGGAAGATCTTCTTCTCTGTTTCTCCTCCTCTCTGTACATCTAACTTTCCAATAGTAAAAAAAAAGAAAAAAAGAAAAAAAAGAAAAAAAAGAAAGAAAAGAAAGAACGTGGTAAACTATTCCCAGGGGCTGATTTCTGAAATTCCAACAGTTCAAAATTCAAAAAAAGATGTAAAATTTCACTCTTACATCAACCTATACTCTCCCAGAAAGAACAAGACGAGGGAGGAATCTACAACACTTTCATTCTTTATTTTCATATCTCAGCAGAAGTACCTAGGTCTGTATATTAAGATATAAACCGTCCATGAAGGGGAGAAAGCAAGAGAAACATGACAAAATCCACATACATTTGTACATCAACTTCATTTTCTTCTAAAAAGCTTCCTTTTGTAATCTGACCTCTCCTGACCTATCAGATTTTCTAGACTGGATTAATTTTATATTCACTGAGAGTTTGCACTTTCAGACATTCCACTTGGATGGGATTCTAAGCTTGGCTTCTTGACTGATTAGACACAGCCAGCTGCATGTTTGTGACTACACAGCAATTAGGGAAATTGTATGCCTGCCTTATCTTTCCCCATCAGAACCCCTGATACAAGCCAAATACCAAAATGGATCCAGAGGCTAAGAACTATTTTCTTCTAGGACAACGCCATCCTTTTCCTCCTAGGCCAATATAAAAGAGAGAAAGAGTGATTTCTTATAAGGTTATTAAAATTCCTGCTAGTATGCATTGTTCTGACTCATACGAAGAAAACGGATGATGATTGTTTTTTTTTTATTCTCACTATGTCAAAATCACACAAGTGAAAATAAAATATCCATATCATGAACACTACTCTTGTTACTTGTGGTGATTTCATGAGAACTGGCAACTGCTTGTAACTTCAATACAGAGAGAGCAAATCTAAGTGCAGGCCTTATAGATTGCACGGGACTGTTGCAAGACCCATACCAAAAAAAAAATTAATTCAATACAAAATTGTGTTATGCTTATTTTTTTCATATTTTTCATTCAAAACATTGAGATACTTGATAGGAAATGTCATTTTAATGTATATACCCTTCAAGAAAAGATTTTTAAAACAAATTTCTTGCTTCTGAGAAAAATTGTGCCATATTTTGATACACTTAGACAACGGCTTCTAGTCACCTGATTTTACTACTTTTTAAGCGTTCATGGATTTTAAATTATCTTCTCACAGAAACAAATATTTTATCTTGGTGCCGTGTTACATATGAGGATTGCTTCAGAATTTGTATTTCAGCATTTATACCTCTCTATTTCAATAGAAAATTTTATACAAGGCATATTTAGTGTTGAGAATCCAGACAAGTTCCACCACCATAAGTCATAGGATCCTTGGATGGCATCAAATATGGAAGGTAATAGCAATAACGATTTGTGGCATAAGCATAGACTGCAGATTTCAGTGACAGTAGTAGCTTTTGTTTTCAACAATGCTTTTCCAGGAACATGATTTGAACAGTATAATGTTTATAAATCAGAAGTAAATCAACAATCAAAAAGTTCATTTGACTCCATCTGCACACAGATTACCAAGAAAATGCATTCTTAGTCAGCCAACTAATTCAATATGCTTTTCAGTGCAATATTTAGGCAAATGCCCAGAAAACAATTCTCAAATCTGGTACATGGGATTAGCAACAGTAAAGGATATATGGGTGCAATATGATGTGCTTACATCCCCATATTTTGTCACAAAACTTACTAAAATATGAAAAGACTAGTGTCTACTGTGGCTACAGACTAGCACAAACAAACCTACCAGCTACCTCCAATAAGACTTTTCCCCATATATTCTCTTCTCCAAGTTCCTGTTTATGTTGTGTTGTCATTCTAATATGCCTAAAGGGCAAGGCAGGTAGCGCAAGTAAGTAAAATAGCCTGAGTATAAGGTATTTGCAATGGGGATGGTATGATGGCTCAATTGGCTATCCCTCTGTCTGCTTCTGCCCACCTTGCTCCCTCTTATGGCTTGGGAAAACAGTAGAGGATGATCCAAAGCCTTGGGATACTGCATCCACCTGGGAGACCTAGAGGAGGCTCCTCATGGCTCCTGGCTTTGGATCAGCTCCGCTCTGGCCATTGCAGCATTTGGACAATGAACCAACAATAGAAGATCTTTCTGTCTCTGTTTCTCTCTGTGAAACCTACCTTTCCAATAAAAAAATATTTTTCATATTTTAAAAAATATTTATATCCTTTTTAAAAAGAAATAAATTATGCAATGATGGAAACCTGTCAAATAGCAAAGAACATGCCTCTTGCAAAAAAAGATAATTTCTATGGAATTACAGCTGATTGCCATCATACTACCCAACGTTGAAGCACCTTTCAATTTTAGAGAAAGTAAATTTTTATGCATGGCTTCCTAATTTCAGAATTCTTGCTACTATCTTTGGAAACTGTGAGAGCCAATCAAAAGTGGTTACCCATTTATAACCTGTGACCTACACAAATTTTGTCCTTCTTTTGAGATTCAGTTTAGATAACGAGTCTATGAAAAGCTTTTCTCCACTTACCTGCCTCATCTGAAGTTCTATTGTATTTCTAGTTTCTTTTGTGCACCAGGACACTTCTTGAATCTCTGTGTGGTGTCATTTGTTTCTCTAAGTTGTCTGTAATCTTCTGAAAAGCAGGGACTACATGTCATCTCTCACCAAAGCCTCATGAAGGACGCCTCTAGCAGGCCCTTAGTGAAGATTATCACTTCCAACATAACCACAATCAGTAAGGGTTCATTTTATGGTGTAAGCTTGACTAAATTGAGGAATAGCTAGAAGTCCGGAATGGCATAACTTTGGGTGTGTCTTGTGAATGTATTTTCAAATATGATTAGCAGGCGAGCTTACATGGACAGGTGGGAAGGCCCAGCCTCGATGTGAATAGATATTACCAACTGGCTGGGGGTCTGGAGAGACTAAATCTAGGACATGGCTGAGTCTTGCTTCAGAAATTAGTCGCTGATCTTTGTACTTAAGAATTTAGAACAGCAGATCATCTGGTATTACTCCGATTTCTAGGCTCAAATTGAGAGCTACACTATCAGCTTCCCTGGTTCTAAAGCCCTCTTACATGAACTCAACCATGCCACGAGCATCCTAGTAGCTTCAATCCACAATTTATTGTGTAACTACCTAGCTGCCATAATCACATGAGTCAGTTATCCTAAAAACCTCCCTTCATATGCCACAATACATGTCTATTGATTAAGTATCTACAGAATGCTGATTAGTACACAACCAGGAAAGAACTCCTTTAGGAACTAAACTCTCTTACCAGTTGCTTCATTTGCCAAAATCTTAATAGAAACACCTGGGGGTGCTATGATGCTATGTGGTAACATAATAAAAACTATACCTCTGCCTTTGAAGAACTAACACTCAACGGTGGAGTCAAGGGGCGGGCATATTGGCCTAGCGGTTATATTCTGAGATGCCTGTGTCCCATGTCGGAGTGCCTGGGTTTGATACCCACTTCTGACTCCAGTTTCCTGCTAATGTGCACCCTGAAAAACGGTTGCGAGAACTCAAGTAATTGGGTCCCTGTCACCTACTTGGGAAACCAGGATGGATTTCCCAGATTCCACATTCAGTTTCCAATTCCTTTTCCTGGCAGTTGCAGTCACTGGGAGAATGAACCAGCTGATGAGAGTGTATTCTCTCTCTCAAATAATAAAAATGTTTAAGTCATCAATTAAAAATAATATTGAATCCAAATACACAAATAAGAACTGCAAAGCTCAATTGTCCCTCAAAATACACTGCATTCTCTTTGACAATACAGTTCTAAGTGCTACCTAATAGAAATGCAATGTGGTCCACATATGCAGCTTCACATTTTATAGCAGGTACATTAAAAAAATTTATGCATTACTGGTGGGACGCAAATTAGTACAACCATTATGTTGAACAGTATGTATTTTCCTAAAAACACTAAAAGCAGACCTATTATATGACCAATATACCCACTTTTCATCATTATTCAGCGCTAGGTTCACACTTTTCACCATCACAATAGCAAAGATACAGAATTAATGTAGGTGTTCATAAGCTGATGAATGGATAAGCAAAATGTGGTATATATACGCAATGCAATATTACTTGGCCATAAAATGGAATCAAATCCTGTTATCTGTGGCTAAATGTGTAGAAATGGAGAACACTGTGTTACATGAAATAAGCCAGGCACAGAAAGACGAATGTCATGTGTTCTCACTCACATATGAAAGCTAGAAAAGTTTATCTCATGTAAAATGAGAGTAGTATAGTGATTACTAATGAATTGTAATAGTTAAGAGAAAGGAGGTTGGATAATAAGTATCAAAGTAGAATTAGAAGAAATAAGTTTTTGTATTCTACAGGATGGTCAGGTGACTACAGTTTACACCTTATATACTTTATTAGAAACATCAAAGCACTTTTGGTGTAGTGTTAAATGAGATGTCCACATTCCATCTTTAAGTGAAAATATCCAATACCCAACTCTGTTTCTAATTCCAGTGTTGTGCTACACAGAGGAAGGCAGAGAGGGCTAGCTCAGCCTGGTTTCTGCCAACCCTAACGGGAAACCCAGATTTAGTTCTAGGCTCCTGGCTTCATCCTGGTCCAATCCCTGCTGTTACAGAGATTTTGAAAGTAGAACAGTAGAAGGAACATTTCTGTCTCTCTCCCTCGCTCACTCTCTATTTTGCTCTTTCTTTGTCTCTATCTCTCTGTCTCTCACAGGCACTAAATTATCATTTGAACAGATTTGTTTATGTATTTGAACAGCAGAGTTAGAGAGAGAGAGAGAGAGAAATAGCTCTTGGTTCATTCCCCAAATGACCACAATGACCAGGGCTGGATTGGGCCAAAGCCAGGAGCCAGGAACAAAGACCAGGTCTTCCACATGGTAAACAGACCTAAGCGCTTGAGCCATCGTCCTGATTTCCCAGGTGCATTAGCAGGGAGCTGGATCGGGACTTGAATCAGTGCTCATATGGGATGCCAGTGTCTCAGGTGATGGCTTACTCACATGCCATAATGCTGTCCCAAATAAATATTTTTCAAAGGCTATAATAGAGGCACAAGAAATATCAAGGTATAAGGAAATGATAAATGTTTGAGAGCATGAAGATGCCTACTGTCTCATTTAATCATTACACTGTAAAAATGTATCAAGTTGTGATAATGATAAAGTAAAAGGAATTAATTAAAATGATTTTCTTATTTAACAATATGTCTAAAACATGTTTTAGGTTTATTTAAATATAATTTTAAATATATGTAAATTTAAATACATAAATATGAATTGATTTTTTAAAAATTTAGTGACATGCTTTACATGATATATACTACTTTGTAAACAATTATTTACTTAAAAGACAGAGTTACAGAGGGACGGGAAGACAAAGGAAAAGAGGAATAGCTTCAATTTATTGATTCACTTTCCAAAAGACTGCAACAGCCAAGGTTGTCAGGCAGACACCAGAAGCCAGGAACTTCATCTGAGTCTCCCATGTGACTTACAAGGACTCAAAGACTTGAGCTATCACCTGCTGTTTCCCAGATGTGTTACCACAGAGCCATGTCAAAGGACCCAAACCAGTATTTGAATATAAAATAAGGGTATCCCCTGTGGCAACTTCTCCCACTGTGCCACAATTTCAGCTCCTATATTATTTTCTACAGCCAGCGAATATGTTACTTTCACAACACATCACAATTCAGACTAGCTGCATGTCAAGTCCTCCCAAGTTTGCTTGTGGTAGGCACCTGCAAAGGGGTCATACTGGACAGTTCATTATGAAAAGGGGATACTCCTTACCTTGCTGCCAAATTGGGGATTGATAAATGTCACATCCTCCAAAGTCAGTAGAATTTTGTTGGGTCCTTTAATCAACCGGATTTTATTTATACGACGCCTGAAACAAACATGAAGTCAGAAGGTCAAAGCTACAGTTAATTTGCCCTTAGACAGCAGTTACAGAATATAAAAGATATTGATAGGATAACCACATGGATTTTTATCAAAGTACCCACAGCAAAGGGCAGCAGCATCCCTAGTCCTCACAATTTGCAGTTACAAAGACCAAAAGAGAAATGAAAATGCTCTCCAAGAGGCACCAAGGCAAGTGGGGAAGATCTTGCCTGAGCCTAGTATTTCAAATTAATAAGTAAATATTACACATCAAGGGTAGATTCCAAACAACGTCTCTTAAGACTTTATAAGAACTCAACATCTTTTATTTATGCCCTAGTATTTATCATAACTATTAGAACTGAGCAACATCAATCTCCGTTTTATCAACAAAAACACATTAAAGAAATAAAACGAAGCAAATTATATGAGATTCCTTAGCGTGAGGCAGAGTTGGAACTTGAATCCCCCATTCCCTGGCTGTTGGCCCAGGTTTCTGCCCATAAGACCACTTGTCTTGCAAACTTGCATCTGTGCGTTGCCAAAGTAACAGGTCGAAAAGTGGAAAAATCCAATCAGTTGGTTCCTTTGTCTACATGATTCCAAACAAGTAGTTTTTTTTTTCTTTCCTTTTACTGAATTGGTCTCTTGTCTGAGTATTGCATAGACACAGTTTAAACCTGATTGTCTCCAAATATGCCCATTAATTTGCAGTGAATGTAATTGCTTTCTATACACACAGGAGTTCTCCATGTCTACCCACACAGTCAGGTAGGTCTAACCAAGAAACTTAAGGTCCTAGGAGGAAACCTTTGCATTAGTCAGTGTGATTGCTTTGTTCTGTTTTGTTTCAGAGGCCACAATAACCACAGTTTCTGTTTTTCTATAATGCAAAAACGGTCACTCTGTGTAATATATTGAAAACCAAGAGCAGGAAAAACAACCACTGAATCCAAACACTTTGTCAAAGAGGCTGCAAGAAGTATACAATGTCACCAGCAACCCAGGCAATTTTTCTCAGTGACTCCACTGGTTTGTAAACAATTAATATGCTTGTGATTGCCCCTCCCAACAAGTATGCTCCTTATCACAGTAGGAGCTGCTGCCCTACAGAGAAAATTAAAAGAGCCCTGTGGTGAATTCTTGGGTAAGACACATGAATCTTTTGACAAAGTAAAGCATTGCTCCCTGCCTTACCTGATTCATATGTACAGTGAATTGCTTTAAAGAAGGCACACCTGTAAAAACAATCATACTACACAATTCACTCTAGTGAGCTTCCAATCCAGAGACTTGGGATACAGTGCAGATTCTGTCATTAATTGAGCAGGTGTGGGTAAATATTAATTAATAATTTAACCTCTTCATGTCTCAGGGTCCCTCATCTATCTAGCAAGGTAATGGTGCCTGTATGATTCACATTACAGGGTTGTTTTGAAAATCAAATGAAATAATGTATGTGAAAGTACTCTGAAAGGCGTGAAGCACTCAGAGAGTATAAGGACTCATTATTATCATTATGGTCATTAGTATTACAAAGCACAGGAGAGCTTCATAGAAAAGCAATGTAATCTGGTTCAGAGGAGTAAGGACAAAGGAGTTCAAAGAATCCTTTGTTTTGGGAAGGTTGAGTTCTTTGCACGTCTTTCTTTGTGAAAAAAGAAAAAAAAAATCTTAAACAATCAAAACACACAGAAAAGTAAGGAACAGAGAGTCACTCTCCCGCAAGTAATCACCATCTATTACAGAAACTCATCAGCTGCTCAGCTCTTCTGATTGCAGCCATGGTGGGCAGAGGGAGGAAGACAGCAAAGAGGGGGCATCTTTCGTGCTTTGTTAGCTGAAGAACCAGGGACCAAGTCACTTTGGAAAATAATGTGCCTCTCTTCCTTTCTTTGAGCTTTCTGTGACCACTTGAAGTACCAATTGTCTCAAACTCATTTTCCTCTCCAATCATTTTCCTCTCTAATCATGTTCCTCTCCAGTCTTCTTTGCCCGCCAGCCCACATGTTCTAAACAAACCCTCCCTTTTCCCCATGTTTTTTTTTTCTTTTTCTTCTTCCCTTTCCTTCCCAAGAATTACAGAATTGCATGCTGGACTCATTCAAATCCAAAGGACCAGTCATTCAGTGAGAAAAAAAAATAGCAAGAATCGTCATATGGGGGTGTAGACAATAACACTAAAAGCTGAGGGACTCCATTTGCCACCTTGCCTTAGGATGGTTTTGACATCGGGTGAACAGAACTCTTTCTAGGAGAAGCTTTTTGTTGGATGGGATGCATGTTAACTATGTATCTGATAACTGCCATTTATAGTACTCTATTTATTGGTAGCAATGAAACTAAAAGCAATAGATCTCTGTTATAAACAAGGATATGTCACAGTCATGAAATTACAAGAAAAACTTCTTTTGAACTAATGTCATTATCAAGTGTGTTTTCCCAAAGCAAAAGCTTCCTACTGTACCCTGTGGTTTTATCAGTTTTCTAATATTGGGAATAGGCAATTGCTGTAGCAGTTAAGATACTATGCTGCTTGGTGTACCCACATCTTTTAGTAGAATGTCTGCATTTGAAACCAACTGTGATTCCAGATTCCAATCAATGTACACCCCCTGGAGACAGAAAATGGTGGGCAAAAGTTTGGGCCCCTGCAACCTACGGGAAATTGAATTGCTGGACTGAAATAGCCTCAACTATTGCAGGTGTTTACCGAGTGAACCTGAGAGGGTAGGGATTTTCTCTTTGCTTCTCTCTCTCTCTCCCCTCTTTCATATCAAATAAATAAATAATTTTTAATATTTCCAATACTTGGGAGATTGAATAACAATAGCTTTTCCCAGTGATGCCAATACATTAAACACTAAGAGTAACGTTTATTTATGGTTTCAATGCTGAATTTCACAGATTCATTAAAATATCAGGGGGCAGAAGAGCTCTTAAACATCATAAGATCTAATTCTCTCTGTATAAAGGAGAAAATCTGGCCAAGGGATGTTAAGATGCTTCTCCATGGTCACACAACTATTTAATATAATCTAGGCTTTTTTTTTTGCAACTCTCCAAAATAGTCCACCCTATACCCAAGTTTTCCATTCCATAGTTTAATCTGAACTACCCTTACATATAGGCAATGAAGTGTGGTTGGGAAGGTTGAAGGGTGAAGTAGGAGAGTTATGTTTGATGCCATTTTCTGTTTTTCTCAAATTGTCCTAGTATGTAGAGGGTCCAACTGTTAAGATGTTGCAAATTCGGGCCCGGCGCGGTGGCGCAAGTGGTTAAGGTCCTCACCTTGCACGCCCGGGATCCCATATGGGCGCCGGTTCTATCCCGGCAGCCCCGCTTCCCTTCCAGCTCCCTGCCTGTGGCCCGGGAAAGCAGTCGAGGACGGCCCAAAGCTTTGGGACCCTGCACCCACGTGGGAGACCCAGAAGAGGCTCCTGGCTTCGGATCGGCATAGCATCGGCTGTTGCGCTCACTTGGGGAGTGAATCATCGGACGGAAGATCTTCCTCTCTGTCTCTCCTCTCTGTATATCTGCCTTTCCAATAAAAAAATAATAATAATAAAAATAAATCTTTAAAAAAAAGATGTTGCAAATTGATGTTGTCTTAAGCCGCAATCAGCCATGTATCCCAGCTCTGAAATAGGTCATTAGATGCTCTCCTATTTAAGGGATGTGAAGAAGGAAGACAATAATTTGATGAAGAGGATGATGATAGCATAGCCTTTTATCCAAGGAGTAATACTAGAAACAGAGCGATGTGCTACCCTGAACAATGTATTAAAACTCAAAATGAGGATCCTGGACTCCCAACAGTCAACAGACTAGCCCCTTGTGCCTGAAAAGGAGTTGAATTTTACCCACTTACTGAATGCCTACTATATATCAGCTATTATTCTAAGTGCTTTACTTTCTTTATATAATCTCCACTATGATCCTATGAATTAGTACCATTATCCCTAGAGTTTGGATTCTGTTCAATGTCTACCTAATTCTTGGAACTCATTAAAGCTGTCCCAACTCAATTCACTATTAAACCCATTCCTAAATGGGATAATTCAAGCAAACCTTGCCAGCGGAAAAGGAGCAGAGATAGTGAGTAGACAGGCCCTTAAATAGTTTTCTTTCACCATTGCGTTCACAGCCAGATCTACTCACAGCCAACATAGCTGAGGAAGTTATTCTTGGCATCATGAAAACACTTCACTCTAAATGGGGCCAGTAGGGATGGTAAATCACTTTGGAAAAATGAAAATCAGTGGGTCATGTAATGAGGCAACTGCACTGAAACATGACTTCCTGGAAACCAATATTAACAAAACTATTATGGGCTTCTATTTTGTGTGTACAAAAAGAACAAAAAAATGTACCTTATAAAATAAGCAAATCCATTAATAGACAGCAGGGCTACAAGCAAAGCAAAGCAAACCATCATGGCAAAGGCGGGGTCGATGCCTGCAGAGAGCAAGAAGAGGACAAATACCATTATCAGAAAGAAGCAGTAAATAAAAGGCACCACAGAATGATTCCCCATGCTTTCTGGTGACTCTAAAATCAAGCCACATCTACCTAACCTAATTCCATTCTTCTAAGGCACAGTCTGTCTTGTTGACTTTATGGACACAGAAAGCAATTTCACTGTTCTGAAGCAAAACCACTCACCACTCTGACAATAACAAATCACATGAATTAAGGCTGACCGGCGTGTTTCTTTGGAGGAAGAAGTCTACGAATGAAAAACTTGGAGCACCTTCATTTCAGTTAGACAGCATTAGAGTTCTTGAGAATAAATATGTTATCTCCCCTGTGAGGGGTAAGTATTATGTTGCCTTCATAAAATAAAAGACCTTTTTTAATTCAACCCTGGGGCCCACAGACCCAGTGGGTGATAGATGAAAAACATGGTACTTGTCCTTCAAGTCTGAGGGTTGGTCTGGCTTTAATAACCAACGTTTTCATCAGCGTGTAAATTGGCCTCTGAAAAATCTAAACATTTGAATAGATTGCTAAGCATTCATAAAGAAATATATGAAAATAGGAGAGAAGAGATAGTCTGTCATGCTGAAGCAATGTAGAAATCAAGGCCGATTTCAATTAGGTCCATTTGACTTTTGAATGGAGGAGGTATATGTATATGAGTGATACAGGTCTTCCAATACTGTTGTGTATTGTCTTTTAGACATTCAATGATTCCCCCTCTTTCATGAGTTAGAAGAGTTCCACCAATCAAACAAAATGCTAATACTGACTGGATGCCCACTGGTGTGGGTGACTCCGGGTTGGAGGAATAGGCATAAGAATTAGTAGCTATAGTCCCTTCCCTGAAAGAGCAATGAATTGAAGAGGAAGAGGAAGCATAATCAATATACCAGACACAATTTAAAATCATTTTTGTGCTAAGGCATGAGACAGAGGTTTTCTTTAATTCAATGGGTATTCACTGAAGAGGGGGTGCATATACTCATTTTGGGGATGGGGCCAGATTGGTAGGATACATCAAAGGATGGGCAGGTGAAGTTTGTAGCAGAGGAAACCATTTCAGGTCATGGCCTACAAAAGACCAAAGGGAAAGGTAATACCTTTCTCTTATAAAAGTAACCTCTCTGAGAAAGGCTAAAATGAATGGTGGAAAGGGTTTTAAATTGTGGGTGATTATTTCAGCCAAAAATCGCCTTTCGTGTTCTTAGCATTTGAAATTCACTAACGTGACAAGTTTATATCACCTGAACGCAAATAACTTCATGTGAATTTCAGTATTAAATTATGGCTGTCTCAAAGAAATTTCCTTGTAATTCAAACTGAGTTAAACAGACTACCAGTGATTTTTCCAGTCCTTACCTCCTCTGCAGATCTTCCCTTCATCAAACCAGCATTTTGCATCTGCCGTAGGGGGCCTGCCACCAGGAAAGTGAATAGGGGTTCCTCTGAATCGTAGCATCTCTGCTTCCATGTCCACAGTGTAGGTGCTATGGAGTTCCCATTCTTTCCAGGTAGTATCCAGGATTACGTATTCTGAAATTCCATTTCCACTTGAATCTGTCCTTATCAACTGGTTGAATCCATAGAATTGCATGTTTCTGGAATGCTGAACCAGGCTGGCAGCACTAGTCTGTCCATTTTCTTTCATAGCATTATTCATGGCTTGTGCAATAAAGTAAATTGAATTGTAGATGGTTCCAAACAATGGTGAAACCTATTTTTAAAAATTAAAATTATCCTCAGCCCTAGTCACTCTAGACCAATCACAGTATGTTCCGAGTGTGTTTCCATTATTATGGACTGCAGATCTGAGCTATGAAGACCCGGAGGGAAAAATTTTTTTCTGAGAATTTGCTTTGTTTCTCCTGGAATTTCTTGTTTTTCTCCCCCAGGTCTTCACAACTTTAAATATATCAAATATGACAATTTTATGAACAAACCAAGTCATAGACAATATACTTTTATGCGCCTAAGCTAAAAAAGTGATTTTGAGTTATAAGGGGCATTTAAAAAACAACAACAAACAAACAAACAAAAAGCAAGTGTTGTAATAGACAAGTGGAGTTCAAAGGAAATTTACCATATTAATTACTGGTGCAATATACAAGGCCAAATTCCTTTTGTTAATACTTCTGGAGCCCTAGGTGCATGTATGTGAAGGCCATAAATAATGTATCTCCCCAGTCCATGTACGTATCTTCTCTTAGTTCAAAATAGCTATTTTAGATGCATAAAGTGAACAACCAGAACTCATTTTTTAAATACATATTGTACACACAAATGTATTGTGAGCCAAATGTTGCATTGTGTAGAGAATGTGTGTTTAAATCAAGAGGCCCTATATCATGTTGGTATGCAAAGTGAATAGTTACTACAGAATTGTAATTTGGCTATGATGAACAACATGACTATGCCTATTTAATGAATGTGATAAAGGTGATACTATATGCTTTGCTTGATGCACTCATCATTAATCCTTAGGTCTGTTTTGGGAACAACAATTTTATCTTTTCCCCAAAGAAGTAGAGAAGAAGGACAAATAATTCCTCCACTGTCCACACTCCAACCCCCTATCCTCCCCACATACAACACACATACCCATATTCCATGGCCAAAGCTTTATGGTTTTCCCTAACATTTCACTTCTAGGAAGGAATTCACAAAAGCTGTGGTCATGACATTTTACCAAGCTTTGGTAACACTGATACTTGTTTCTTTAGTTTCACAGTGTCTAGAAAGCTAATCTGCTCTAGTAAACTTGATCTGATAAAAATAGGTTTAAATTTAATCATTTTTGTGTGTTGGAAATGCATATCAAAAAGGCAGAGAAGTACAGCAGCTAGAGCAAGGGTGTTTTTAAACCCTGGCTGCACATCAAAAGTATCTAAAGGGTGTCACAAATATCAATGGTAAATTCAAACAAAATCAACAAAATGAGACAGCCTAAGTCTCAGACCCAGAACTGCCTATAAACTTGACTATGCATATAGATTTTAAAACCAAAAGAACATAAGATGACACAGTGTTATGTGACCTGTTCCTAATGCAAGTCACTTATGGTCTCTTCCATAGTTTCAGTTTCCTCATCTATAAAATGAGCAAAAAGAATTGTGAATGTCTAAAACTTAGGACTCATTTGGTCTAAATGTCTTATTCTGTATGCAGGAAAGAGATTCAGAGGACTGAAGTAATTTGACAGGTTCACTCACTTAAGCATATTAGCATTAGAATCCAGATGTTTTGTTTGATAGTTTAGTGATTTCAGTTGGTGTCAATATTTCCTGTGATCCTTTATTTCTGCTCTTTTACAAAGATTCCTAGTTCTTTTTCTAGTCCAGAAACTCAATTTAACACGTAGACATTTTGTTAGATCCATATATTCTGCCTCAACATGCACACTGTAGAACACATGGACGGATGTTGTGAGTTGTCATCAAAGCATATACTCTTAGTTACTAAGCACTCTTTGAGGTATCTTTGGAGAATTTCACTAATTCCTCCTCCTTACATTCTCAAATGACCCATTTAGTCATCAGAACTTCTACAAAAGCCTGACTGTTTTCTGAGGCTTTTGTAGGTTATGACATTAAATGAAGGATGGAAGGTGCAGAATAATTTCAATACTAATAGAAAAATCACAGGGCAACATGCCCCTGAAAGCAGAAATAATAATGTTCTGCTTTGAAAGGCACAGAGCCTTCTGAGCAAAACGATTGCATTCACCTAAAGCCAAAAGCAATGACTTAAACTCTAAAAAGCAACACCCCCCCCCTTGCCTCTGATTGAGTCTTCAACCCTGCAGGCTATGCTGCCTTTCTGTTCTTGGATGGAACCCTGTTAGAGCTGATTGGTAGCAACTCTCAAGATGTCTGAAATATGAATCCTATTTTTTGAGGTTCTCTAGCATTCATCACATATTACACGCAAACACACACAGCACCACTATCACTCCCTCACACATGTATACAAAACTATAGTAGAAGTACTAGAACTGAAGGGAAAATGCATAGGATAACAACAGCATTCCTCTGCTGTAAAGGAACAAATGGAAAAATGACCCACTGCGAATGTGAAAGCTTCAATTTCTGTTCTAGTCGACTTGAGTTGGATTGCATCAAATGTGCCCTTATGTAGTGAGAACTTTGCTTTCCACAAGCCCAGTGAATGCTCTGTTCATATCAATCCCCAGACATCTCTAATTGCACTTGCTGCAAATAGTAAGAAAAGAGGCTGAGAATGAAACAAGTGAAGAAGAGGCCTTCTCCACAGACATCTGTCCTAGATTTTCACCATGGTTTCAATGAATTAAGACAAGATTGACAAGAACTCCAGTCAGACAGTTGACTTTGTTCACATCACAGCACAATGTTGAGGCCACTGATGATTTAGTCTATTATGTTTGGCAACTATGAAGACCTTAATCTGAATAAGTCAATGAATTATGAATAAATTAATAATGATTGAAATGGACACATACCATTGACGTTTTACTTACTAATTTTATAAAACTTGATCCTAGACTTCTTAGACTTTCTGTTTAAAGGAACAAGATGTAAGATAAGAAAAGTGACTTGCATTTGATCAACTTAACAGGTCACATTGTCATTAAGTGGAAAATCAGCTGAATGCATCTACTAAGCTACAAAAGATGTAAAACTTGCTTCCAAAAATTTCAGCCACAGAAGTGTATAGCAAGTCACTTTTGGTTTGGAAGGATATCACTTGAAGGGAAAAAAAATGGCATTTCTTTTGAACAAAATTCGGCACATGCAGATACCAAGAACTAAAGGGTAATTGAATTCTTATTGAAGGTGGTACATCCAATAATGTAGAATTTAAACCTCTGGATTTGACAAAGAGATGGATAATCTCTGTTTGATGAGGAACAAATGAATACAGTACCTTGATTTCTTACAAATAGAGCCACAAAGACAACTGGAGTCCCTGTGAGCTCAATCAGTGTTTTCTGATAAGCTGTCTAGTGGGCCCAAACCTGGAATGCTCTGGTCAGGTTTAATCAGCAGGTTTGAGCTGATGATTCAGCAAGATTATTTATGTGTGATATCTGGTAGATACCTCAATGAACACTAAATACACAATGCCTCCTTTGCTTATATTTCAGAATAAGAATATGGGGATGTACTATCATCATCTTGGAAATACAAAGTTCAAGTCCCTTATCCCATCCTTGGAATTATGACCAGTAAGTATTGCAGTTTCAGTTTTAGGTGTAATTCCATAGTACCACAAAATGACATAAATGTTCCCCTCTGAATATGATATACAAAAAAACCTCACTCCTATTTTATTCTCCATCATATTCTCTGCAAAGTACCAGAACCAATCATAAAAACAATAATAGCAATAATATTGTTAGCATTTATTGACATAATATTAGATGCTGGACAAGCTCATTAGCATATTACTAACTCATTTAGTATTCAAAAAAAGCTTGTGAGGTAGTTACTACTATTATTCCCAATTATTTTTTTAAATGTATTTATTTTTATTGCAAAATCAGATACAAACAGAGGAGGAGAGACAGAGAGGAAGACCTTCTGTCTGATGATGGCCGGAGCTGAGCCAATCCGAAGCCAGGAGACAGGAGTTCTTCCAGGTCTCCCAATCAAGTTCAGGGTCCCAAGGCTTTGGGCCGTCCTCAACTGCTTTCTCAGGCCACAAGCAGGGAGCTGGATGGGAAGCGGGGTTGCTGGGATTAGAACCAGCACTCATATGGGACCCCAGCATGTTCAAGGCGCGGACTTTAGCCACTAGGCCACTGTGCCGGGCCCATATTCCCAATTTTAAAATGAGGATAACAAGACAGAGAGAGAACCTAAGAAAACTTATTTCAGTCTGCACTCAAAGTCCATAATATTAACCACCATGCTATATCTTAACTTTATAAGTACTTGTTAGATTAGTTAATGAGCAATGATAAACTCACTACTGAAAGTCTCTTATGACTTTGCACAGATTTAGACTTCATTATTAAACGTGATGAAATAGCAATTCTTTACTTTTTTCCTTGTCTCAAGCATCATTCACAATGAGGAAATCAAAGAAACAGGAAATGCTAAACATCCATGCCTAACAGTATTAAGAGATATGTGTAAGCATGAACCAAAGAATATGAAGACCAGAAGATGTACAGGAGTGGAACCTGATTTGGCAGAATAGAGGGCAATGGAAGCTAAGAACCTGCACAGGAGCACATTGATAAACTCTCATGGATTAGTCATTAGATGCAACAAGAACTACGAAAATGAGGATGACTTAGAACATTAAACAAAAGAAATCAATTTGGACAACATTACAATGAGCTGTTAGGCATTCCCCATTTGATCTCTACCAGAAGTACAAGACCCCTTCAGAAACCATATTAAATTCATTCAGAGCAGCTTCAGCACATTGCATATACAATAAAAGCTGGAAATGAAATGTGGCACAAAAAATTCATGATGAGTCAGTCATTATGCTTAAGAATGAGAATCTCAGTCTCCTTGCCCCAGCATGGTTCCCAGCATGAATGTGAGTCTCAATGAGATTGTAGGTCTTTTCTCTGAAGAAAGTGATTAGCAGGGCCAGCATTATGGCATATCCAGTAAAGCTCTACTTGCAACACTGGCATCCCGTGTGAGCATCAGTTCAAGTCCTGGCTGTTCCACTTCCAATCCAGCTCCCTGTCAATGTACCTGGGAAAGTAGTAAAACGTGGCCCAAGTGCTTGGTCCTCTGCACCCAACTGGGAGACTCAGAAGAAATTCCTGGCTCCTGAATTTGAACTGATCCAGTTCTGGGTCATTGGGGACATTTGGGAAATGAACCAAGTAGATTGAACACACACTCTCACTCTCTCTCTTTCCATTCTTCTCCTTCTCCTTTTCCTCCTCCTCTTCCTCCTTCTTCTTCTTCCTCTTCTCTGCCTCTTCCTCAACAAATAAATCTTCTTAAAAAGTGACTACAAGGGCCCGGCGCGGTGGCGCAAGTGGTTAAGGTCCTTGCCTTGCATGCCCGGGATCCCATATGGGCGCCAGTTCTAATCCCAGCAGCCCCGCTTCCCTTCCAGCTCCCTGCCTGTGGCCCGGGAAAGCAGTCCAGGACGCCCCAAAGCTTTGGGACCCTGCACCTGCATGGGAGACCCGGAAGAGGCTCCTGGCTTCGGGTCAGCATAGTATCGGCCCGTTGCGCTCACTTGGGGAGTGAATCATGGGACGGAAGATCTTCCTCTCTGTCTCTCCTCTCTGTATATCCGCCTTTCCAATAAAAAATAATAAAAATAAATCTTTTAAAAAAAGTGACTACAAGTCAAGATTTACAGATTTTAACCAAAAGACAAAGAAAACCACAGAGAGAGAGAGAGAGAGAGAGAGAGAGTAGAGAGAGAGCTGGTTAGCCAGTTCTCCTATGCTGAAATCCACTCACCAACACACCCACCATGCATACAAACCTTCAAATTTGCCTACGCAGTGTTTTTAGCATGAAATAACAAAATAAAGACATGCAAATTTGGAACTAAGTAATAAAAACCAACAGAAGAAAACCTCAAAGAAACTACAATGAATGTCTTTAAGGAAATAAGAGAGAATACTGTATTGATAAAACAAAGGCAGAGTCCTATTAGAATAAGCAAACAGCAAAAACTGAATCCTGTGGATTAAAAATAAGACAGTTATTTTTTTAGATTAGTAAAAAACTTAGGAAAAAAAAACGTTAGGAACTCTCCTAGGAAAAGTTAGAAATAACTAGAGGACTATGCAATAGATATAATTAAAAGATCAAATCAGAAAACGGTGTAGCTAACTATCAGTATTTCCAGAGAGAACAAGAGCAATGCTATTGAAGAAATTATCAAATCAGTAGTACAAAACAAATATCCCAGGGTGCCACACCCTTGTGGCATAGGGTTTTATAGTGCCATAATGCAGCATAGGCATCACATATGGGCACCAGTCTGAGTTCCAGCTGCTGTATTTTCTATCTAGCTCCTTACTAATCAGTTTGAGAAAGCAGTGAAGGGCGGACAAGTGCTTTGGCCACTGTGCAAGAGTGGGAGACTGAGAAAAAGCTCCTGACTTCTGGTTTAGGACTGGTCCACTCAGCAACTGGAGTCATCTGGGGAGTGAACCAACAGATGGAACATTTTATCTCTATCTTTCTCTCTCTGACAAAATGAATCTTAAGGAAAAAAGAAAGAAAAGAAAATTTCCCCAAAAGCAGCAGAATATGGTGCAAGTGCCTGGGCCCCTGATTACCCAAGTAGGAAACATAGAATAAACCCTGGTTTCAGCCTGGCTCTGCCCTGGCTGTCGTGGCTACTTGGGAAGTGAATCAGCAGATGGAAGATCTCCATCTCCAACTCTCACACTCTGTGTGATCTTTTCAAATAAATAAATGAATCGTTAGGTTGAAAGCCCCCCCACCCACAATACAAGCATAACATACACACACAGTGCTCAGATATCCTCATTAAATTTCACAGAATCAGAAATAAAAAGGAAATCCCAAACTTAGGGGGCTTGGGAAGGAGAAATGAAAGCAATTTACATTAGAGGATTAAGAATAAAAGTAGCAATAGTGTTCCTGATAGCAGCAGTGAAAACTTTTAGACAAAAATCTATGTCTTAAAAGCACTGAGGAAAAATATTTACACTTTCTAGACTTACATATTAAGGTAAACTATCAATCAACAGTGAAAATATAATGAAGACATCTCAGATGCCAATATTTGGCCTGCAGTTAAGATACTGGCTAGAACACCTGCATCCCACATCAAAGTACTTGGGTTTAATCCCAAGCTCTGGTTCCTGACTTGGCTTCTCGCTAATGCATTCCCTAACCGTGATTTTGTGGCCCACATGGATTAGATTCCTAGCTTGTGATCTCTGTGGACATTTAGGGAATGAACCAGCACATGGGAGCTCTGAGAGTCACTGGTTACCTCTCAAATAAAAAATAAATAAATAAGTAAAAAAAAAGAAAAGGGAAAAAAAATGGAGTGGTGGGCTGGGCAGCAGCATTGTGGTCTATCAGATAAAACCATCCCCAGCACTGCCAGCATCCCCTATGGGCACTGATTCTTGTCTCAGCTGCTCCATTTCAGATCCAGATCACTACTAATGGCTTGGGGAAAGCAGAGGAAGATGGCCCAAGTGTTTGCACCCCTGTTACCTGGTGGAAGACCTAGGAGAAGCTATTGGTTCCAGGTTTAGCCCCACTCAACCCTGGCCATTGTAGCCATCAAGGGAGAAAACCAATAGTGGATGGAAGATCTCTCTTTTTTTCTCTTTCTGTCTCTATTTCTCTCTTTGTAATACTTTCAGATAAATAAATCTTTTTTTTAAGGAGGGGGGAGAAGAAAATCATTTAAAAATATAAAGAAAATCTGGGCTGAGAGCAATAGCCTGGTGGCTAACATCCTCACTTTGCATGCACCGGGATCCCACATGGATAGCGGTTTGTATCCCAGCTGCTCCTCTTCCCATCCAGCTCCCTGCTTGTGACCTGGAAAAGCAGTTGAGGACAGCCCAAAGCCTTGGGATCCTGCACCAGTGTGGGAGAGGCAGAGGAGGCTCCTGGCTTCGGATTGGCTCAGCTCCAGCTGTTGTGTCTACTTGGGGAGTGAACCAACAGATAGCAGATCATTCTCTATGTGTCTCCTTCTCTCTGTAAATCTACTTTGCAACATAATAAATAAATTAATCTTAAAAAAAAAGAAATTAAAAGTTTCATGTCAGCAGTAGCAGCTGGCTCTTCCTCCTGCCCTTAATAAGAATAAATTATTTTCATCGGTTTTCATTAAGCTCTTTATGCTTCTGCTTACCTATACATTTCTCAATATTATACTGCTACTGACATCTCTTAATTAACAGAATGTTCTATTAATCCTCTTATAACCTGTAGAGGTTTACTAGTCCTTGTTTACTTTCTTAACCTCTTTGAGACTCTCAATACAGTCGATATCACAATTTTTAAATACACATTTACTATCTTTAAAATAGTACTTATGTAGATATCACTCAATGCTAATCCAATGGGGTACTATGACTATAATTCATGTCACATGTAATTTTTTATTCTTACTGGACTTCATTGTTTTATTTATAACATTTTTTTCCCTTAATTAGCTTTTCTGTGTTTTTCCCTGCTTTCTCTTGGTTGTAAAATCCTCTGAAAACATTTTTACATATGTAAATCCTACCAGGTTGCTTACCAAATTCACTTGTTTTTACTGAGGCTTTCTTTCCTTCCACTCCAGTTACATTCTCATTATTGGAAAAATTCACATTCTGTTCTGTGTGTTGCACCCACAATTTCCACTTACTTTGTTATTTTTGTTCACCACATCCCCTATTCGCGTCTGACAAAGGTACACAGGAGGTAAATTTTTGAGATTTTGCATGTCTATGGCATAATAATTATTTTTAGTGAGATTTGTCTTAAGTTTTTTTCTTTCAAATTTATTTGAAAGAAGAAAGAAAAAGAGTGAAAAAATTCCCTTCCATGGACTGATGCTCTAAATGCCTGCAACCATCACAGGCTGAAGCAAGGAGTCGGGGGTTGAACCCAGGTCTTCATGTAGGTGACAGAAACCCAATTACTTTTTTTTTTTAAGATTTTTTTTGGGGGGGGGGGGAAAGGCGGATGTACAGACAGGAAAGACAGGGAGGAAAATCTTCCTTCCAATGATTCACTCCCCAAGCAGCCGCAAGGGCTGGAGCTGAGCCAATCCGAAGCCAGGAGCCTCCTCCGGGTCTCCCACGTGGGTGCAGAGTCCCAAGGCTTTGTGCCGTCCTGGACTGCTTTCCCAGGCCACAAGCAGGGAGCTGGATGGGAAGTGGAGCTGCCGGGATTAGAACGAGCGCCCATATGGGATCCCAGAGCGTTCAAGGCGAGGACCTTAGCTGCTACGCTATTGGCTGGGCCCAAGAAACCCAATTACTTGATCCATCGCTGCCGCCTCCCAGGGTCTAAACTGACAGGAAGCTGGAATCTGGATCCAATGGTGATGAACCAGGTACACCCCAGTGTTGGATGTAGGACATTTATACACTACTTAAACACTCTGTCTCTTTTTGCATTTGTTCACCTGTAAAACTACATGCAAGTATCACTTTGATAGCTTTTTGTCATGGTTTGTTTATTCCATTTTTAAAGGCAAGGATATAAGTTATAAGAGAGTGAAACACTGGTATAAGCAATAGACACATTTTAACTTCATTGAAAGTTATTGGGCAAGAAAGAAACCATCAACTTTTTAAATACATTTGCTTGCTGATTTATTAACAGTCCTTCTCCATAGAACTGAACACCCATAAGGACAGGAATAAATTATATAAACAATAGTTCCACAGAAAGGAGAAAAGATTGTATTTGTAATGTTTGTCAGTTTTGTTAGTATAAATTCTTCCCAGCATGACTGATCTGAAGCTACCAACATGATGTCACTGAATGCAAGAGTTAAGAAAAGATACACATAATCACCTTTTGTGATTTGGTTCCAACACGCCACCAATGGAAACCTACCTACCTTGTTTACTGTTCTCTCTGGAGCTCAGCTATTAACAATAGTACATGGCAAGTACTCAACAAATAGTTGTTGACCTGTAGGCTAAATAGAGAAAAAACAAAACAAAAAAATGTATAGGGACAGACAAGCATTGAAGTACATAATTTGATTTGAGAAATTGCGATTTATAGTTCTGAAAGTAAAATAATTTTGAAAGCTGAAACATTAAGAGACTAGAAAACTTCAGGAGAAATAGACAACTGAAGTCAGAATACTACCTAGATGTAGCTTGCCATCAACAAATAAAACTACCTTGACCTCAAAGAAATGGAAGGAAAGTAGCTGGGAGCCAGGCACTCTGCTAGTCACCTTATATGTGTTGCGTATTTAACATTTACAATAATCCTGAAAGAGTCTACAGATAGGTAAATAGACAAAAATTCTAGGTAACTTACCCAAGGACATCTGGCTGATGAGAGAGAGGAGGCTGCAATTTAAACCCAAGCTTGCCTAACCCCTTATCCTATGCACTTTCTGCTGTGCCAGCTGCCCTCTAAACTACCTTTGAGCAAGGCAACATAGGCGAGAGGGAATTTTGCTTATCACAGACATGAATATACTTTGCTTGCAAAGTGGGGGAGTAACTAGGTCTTAAATAGGCTTTCATAGAAGCTCTGGATTCTTTGTTGTAGCTCTATTTCCTTGTCTAAAGCAGAGGGCTGGCTGCCTAGCAACCAGGCTAATGGCGTCTTTTTGCCTTAATTACATTCTGTTTTCTACAAACTCAAGGGGATTGGTTCAAATATCAAAAGTAGAAGTTTTTTTATCAATTATCTGCTCATACAAACACACACATACACAGGGGTGTACATATGCACGCACACGCTGATCTTCTTCAACTGAAATAAAAGGATGACTTACACTACATTTATATAATGCCATGCATTGGCTTAAGAGTACCGAAATTTACAACCTGGTTGCTTACCTCCAAAATACAACACCAAACAACTGCATTTAGACAAAAACATTCTTAGCAATTTAAGGAATTTATGCAATTTTTGATAAAATTGGCCGTTGTTTTAATTATATGCATGTTTCCTTAAAAAGGAGATCTACAATAAACGTAACAACACAGTTCAAATGTAGAACTGTAAATGCTTATATTTTTTAAGTCACTCTTACAGTCATAAAACTCTTTATTATCAATACTCAGTTAGGAAGAGATAGGAAACGTTTAGTTTGCCTGGATCGCTCATTCAGAGAGAGAAGCAGCTTATGGGAGGGGAAAACATCAGGTGAATAAAACAGGATAGTATCATAGGGGCCAGTGCCTCAAGTAAAGCAGCAATCTACAATGTCAGCATCCCATATAATAGAGTTCCTTTTAGTCCTGGCTGCTTTATGTGCACTCCAGCTCCATGCTGATTCTCCTGTGAAAGCAGCTGAAGATGGCCCAAGTATTGGACCCTACCACCAAGCTGGAGTTTTAGGCTCATGACCTTGGCCTGCCCAACCCTGGCTGTTGGCAACCACCTGTATAGTAAACCAGAAAATAGAATATCTGTGTGTGTCTTTCTCACTGTGAATATTTCAAATAAATAAAACTTAAAAAAAGAATAGCATAGAAAATGTATCAGACATAACTTGCCACCTACCTGACAGCTTTCTTCCTTACGGATAGAATCTGAATTTTTTCACACTTTCCCAACAGCTCTAAGGTCATCATGGCAGTCTTACGCCTCTTTCCTGAATATTAAGCAATAGTCTGGGGCACAATTGTGATCAAGAAGATATGCAGGGAAATCTATTCAGTGAATATCTAGGAAAGATTTCCTCTTCTCAAAAAGAAGCATAGAAAAGGGAAACTGTCCATTTTCACCTGTGCACACTGCCACCTGTCTGTGATAACTGGAGTTATGACAGCCATCCTGGGACCATGATACCAACCAACTCATATGGGCAAGATAATCCATTGTGGTTTGTAAGATGAAATAAGAAAAAAAAAATGAAGACATCAGCAAGTTGCTGCATTAATGAACCTTGATGCTTCCACCTCCAAATTTTGAAAAATCATTATTTAGGCCCTGTCCGGCATTCTGTTACTTGCAGCCAAAAGCAATATGACTTATATGGAATGCTAACAAATGTTAGAACTTTAAAACTTACATATGTGTCATTTGGAGTGCTTCCAAATATGCCTGTTTTCTCCTGTGACAATCATCCAACAGACATCTATCTATATTCTTCCATTTTGACTTCATTTGTATCACCATCTTCCTCTCCAATTCCTATCTTCTTTGTTCTTCTTGGCTCTCTGTTCTTTTATCTACTTTCTTCTGCTCCCTTCTCCTTAGGGCATTTAGCCTTAAGTGTTTATGAACTGAATCTGAAATATGTCTGTAAATCAAAGAGTGCTTCAAAATGCTCATGGAAAATGAAGTCAAGAGAAGTTTATTTTGGTGTGAAAACATTTCAAAATTGTGTATGAAAGGGATCTTCAAAAAGTTTAATTACATATTAAGAAAAGATATGCATGGATTTAGCAATCCTCTTGTACCAAAATAATCATCTTTTAATTTTATATTCCATGGACTTCTTGAAGTACCCTTGTACATGCATCCAAACATACACAAATATTTTTTCTTATACATTATGAAAGAATATTTCTTTCCGCATTCCAGGTGATTCCTTTCATGCAGGTATAGCTATTCTGGAAAAAAAAATTCCTGATCTCTCTAACCTCCCTTACTTATTCCTCTCAAAAAACAAACTGGTTAGTTTAGAAATAAAGCCAAGCATATGCATAACCCAGTCCCTATTATCTTGTTTCTCTTGGGAGTAGGCTACCTACAGGAAGTATGTGCTCTGTTGTACTCATCCAACTTATATATTTAATGTACAATGCATCAGGTCTCCAGTATTCCAGCAATGTCAGCAGCTGTGTGTAAAAGTCTGCGTGATCCTCAGTTTCAGTATTGGGAAGCTCAAATGCCTAGAAAAGGAAACTGCATCCTCCAAAACCAACATTATCAATAATCAAGGTGATATTTTGTTGTTCACCATGGCTTTACTGCTAAACTGGATCAGCACTTATTTACTAAGCTCCCTTGAATAGTACCAGTATGTATTAAAGTTCTTTCCCAGTTCTTAAATAAATTTCACCTATTCTTTATGACTACATAATAGTATTGTAGATTGCTAAAGGATAAGAAAATTCCAACAGTGTCTTTATTTTTTAAAATTCTCTTCAAATAAAATGTATTTTTAATCTGTGTGTGGTTGCATGCTATTGAATGGCTTGCCTACGAAATACAGGGTGTTGACAGTAAAAGTAATCATACTTACTAAGCCAAATTTTGTTTCTCAGCTCATGACAACTTGTGAATCCACTTACCTGATCTAACTCCAGCTTCTCAGGAATTTCACCCCTTGTTGCTGCCTCCGTATAAGCCTGATAGAATGTCTTCTCTTGAGACTCCATTGTAATTGTCAATACAGCATCATAGGCTTCTCGGAGCTTTGGGTTATTCCTTAGGACCTGGTATGGAGTGTGCTTATAAGGTAAACTGTAGAGCAGGGCATCGTAAGGAACAAACACATAGGTTCCATCAGTCATTTTCAAATCATGAGCCCATTCCAAGAGCTCTATTTGAGTCTGTCCCCCAATCAAAGCCGAATGCATACACATGATGATTACTGAAATCAACAAAACAAAGAGGTTACAGTAACAATATGTTAATAAACTATTGCAGATGCAAAAAAAAAAAACCACTAGAGATTGAGTAAATACACAAATGTATTGCAACGAATTTATGAATGATTTCTCTCTTCTGCAATCAAGATAAGCAAGATACTGACATCCTGGGGCAACCACTTAGCTTACCATTTACCAGATCAGATACCAGTGTCCTATTGCAGAGTACCTGAGCTTGATACCCAATTCCAGGTCCTAATCCCGGCTTCCTGCCAAAGTAGACCCTGGGAGGTATCAGTCCCATGAGGGCAGACTGGATTGAATTCTTGCTTATAGGTATGCCAAGAATGGACTAGCAAATGGAAGGGGGAGTTCACTCTCTTGCTCTCACTTTCCTTTTCACTCAGATAAATAAAGTTTTTTAAAAGAGGGTGAGATCAAGAGCTGAGCTTCAGGTATGCCCAGGGACTGTTAATTGGCAAAGGCACAACAGTGACATTCCTACAGACTGAAGAGCCTATTACTACACAGGAACAAGAATTACTTTAGAAATGGTAGGTAGCATAATAACAAGCCTTTAGGATTGGAAAAGCAATGTTTATATCGTAACACTGCCAGTTATTAGCTGTATAGCCTTGGGTAAATTAGTTAAACTCTCTCTGTTTCATCTGTAAAATGGGGGTAGCAATACCTACTTCATCGGATGATAATGATATGATAATGATGAATGAAAGAGACAATTCACCTAACAGGTTAAGTGTATCACTCTCAATAAATAACGGCTGCTATCACACCTTAGACTATGAAGAAGAGGAATATGGGAGAGATTCCCACAGCCACTCTCGCTTTTAATCTACTTCCTACAAACATGTACTCCAATAGATTTTAACCAAATGTTTGTACCCGTACCACGAGTTAGACAATGAATAGCACTTACACTTGCCTCTGAATACTATTATTATTATGAGTAATTTGTTCAACGTTTCAAAATATAGCTTCATTGTAATTGGAATTACTTTTCACCCAATGTAATTCTCCCTAGACTTATGAAACTATGTTGTTTGGCAAGGCTATGCTAGACTAGATTGGATTAGAGGGGCAACAGTTAAAGAATGGCAGCTAGGATCATATTACTGGAAGTCACATATCCCGTTTTGTCCTTGGCATGCTATAAGAGTTTAGTTTAAGCTAACTTTGGCTTCAGTGACCACATCTTTAAATGTAGATTCCAGTGCAGTTCACAGATACATTGAGTAGTTTAATTAGATAATCACTGGAAAGCACTCTGAGTTCTTTGAAAAAGGACAAAGTCATACAACCACTGGTAAATGCTAATTATACATGCATACAGGGGCTATTTAATCTCAGGATGTAAGTGTGCACAGCCACCCTCAATGGCTGGTTATTGACATTTCCACATTGTTTCATTTATTTACAAAAATCTCCTTCACACTTGTTAGATAACCCCAGAAAGTTATCCCTTAAAGCTGAAGTTGGCATCCATTGTATATCTTAAAGTTTAACTAGTGACTTATGATGGTGATTTAAATACACTATACATTCAATATGACATAATGTGGATTTTCAAATAATGATTAGCTTCTTCAAAATTTACGGAATTTCAAACTGTTCTTAAAAAAAAAGAATTAAAACATATACTTACTTTGGTGTAAAAATTAAAATGCATGCAGTTTTTCATAATGTACATTGTAATGAACTTTTTAAAGACCCCCTCATATCTAGACTTTTGAAGTCTACTCTTGATGATTTTTGTGGCTCTACACATATTCCAGTGTTCAACTCATCCTTGAAATTCCCTAAGGAAAGCTTTGGAACTAGTTCATGAGCCATAGAAGGAACCCAACTTCACTTTTTCACAAT
Source organism: Ochotona curzoniae (assembly GCF_017591425.1). Classification (NCBI taxonomy): domain Eukaryota; kingdom Metazoa; phylum Chordata; class Mammalia; order Lagomorpha; family Ochotonidae; genus Ochotona; species Ochotona curzoniae. The sequence continues at coordinate 30,424,089 of NW_024467087.1, read as the reverse complement.
TACACATTATAAAATGGGGAAATGGAGCACCATAGAGATATGAAGCAAAAGTTGGTTTTGAGAAAGAGAAACTAGAACCAAAAATATTCTATAGATACACCATTTAAGCATACATCAGATTGATTAATCAACCCAATCACAGGTCCTTTGAGAGGAAAAATTGGGTTAAATCATGGGCTTCGATTAAGCAGCCAGTTTATTCAACAGAATTCTTTATGGGTAGGTCAGTATCAGCATTGTCATTCTGCAAAAGCAGAGAGTAAATGACTTTGTCAATGTTACTCAAAGCTATAGAATTCCATGTAATTTACATAAAAGAGTAGAAAAATAAATTTACTTCACTAAAATGGTAAGTAGATTTTGGTGCTGGTTAAAATATGGCAAATGCTTAAGCAAATACTAAGTGTGAGGAGTTTTCTTGTGGTGTACCATCCACATGCACACTTCAGAACTGAGGTATTATTCTGCCAGCTGCTGTGGGCTATTAGCAGCTGAGAGCTGCTACCTCTCCATGAATTGTTCTCTACCCAGGAGAGCCTCTTCTGCCCAAGGGCACATCCCCATAGTAATATGCCAGAGCCAGCTTATGCTCATTCACAAGAGCCACTGAAGAGTTGGCTGTTAAACAATTGCTATTACACTGTACCACTTCCTCTGTATTAGCTGCATATTACGATTGGTCAACATGGAGAAAGGAAGGCCCAGACTCCTGTCAAATCTTCAGGGCTAGTTCTTCTCTAGAACTAACCAGGGAACGAGCAGAGGTCTTTGATTGTATTCTTATGCAGTTCTGTCTGCTCATGTCCACTGCCATCATTGCAAGAGCACTCACTCAGCTATACTCAACACTCCATTTGACAGATGGATTTCTGGAAAACTGATTTGGAATACTGTATTAGAACCCACATTGCACTCTAAACCAAATTCTAGCATAGCACTTAAAAATTCATTTCCTTATTTATTTCAGCTTCTGCTATGAAGCTATGAGCTTCTTAAGGTCAGGGATGGTGTCTTACTTATCCCCATATCTTGGTACATGTTATTTACACAGTGAAGGTTGCATAAATAGGTGTGTACAAACAATCTTCAGGAGAAAGATTGTACACTTGTGTGCTTTTTGTGGGTTCCTTTCAGACTAAGACATATTTCATATTTGGATTCTTAAGATGGAGGAACAACTGCAAGTGATATTTACCGATTAAGTAAATACAGCCATGCTTGTTTTTAATACCTAGTGTCATCAATATGTCCAAGGCCTTGTCTCAATATAGGTTTCTCCTTTTCATTATTTTTCTTTGACCCACACTGATGACATTTCAAACAAGGGGTCCAAATCCCTACAACTTGGAAGATCGTTTGAGATTATTTAGCCTATCTTGTCTTCCTTATTTTGAAGAAGAAGAAATGGAAAATTCAAGACAGAATTATAAAAAAAACCTCCTGTATTTTTTGGTAATAAAAACTTGCCTCTAAACCCAGTTAGGGAGCATAAATATTGAGTTCAAACATCAGCATCTTCATTTAATAGATTGAGCTCTTCATGAAAAGAGGGATTTGTGGATGTATCTGTTTTTAAAAGGTGATTTTACCAAATAGCCTTATTATCTCAAAATTACATTCATTAAAATTGGATTTGACCTGTAAATTGTTGTTAGGAGAGGATTAGCGTACAGAAACCTTAAATCCTAGACAAGGTCTGAATCAACAGGTGGTAACTGAATAATACCAATTTTTAAGTTTCCATCCTGATTGTTAACATTCAAGCCACTGGCAGCCAAAATAACAACCAAGACCTACAGCTGTCTTAGATCATATGCCACTAAGGCATGATATTAGCGCACTTTCTCTTGGCTTCTGTCTCCACACTGTGGTACATTGTCAAATGCTCTCCCTTTCACCCTCATGTCATGAGACTCCAGAAGTAAATGCCAGGAGACTCCAGAAGCAAATTCCCAAGTCACACAATTTCTGTTTCTCTTCCCATACATAAATATTCTATCCACTATTTCCTTGACATAGAGGACTATGTTCCTCAGAAGGCAAACTTCATATTATTTTTTACAGATTGCCAGCTATGGAGTCCTCCATTGAGGAACTGGAACTCAACCATACACCTCGTGAGATGGAAATGTTTCAACTAGCCAGTGATGCAGGCAGCAGGAATCACACCTGCGTCTGTGAGTCCTTAATATTGTCTTCAATCCACAGGAAGCCCCTCCTATTCTTCTTGTTCTTCATTTTAACCATTTGGTAAGATTGCTTATGACTGACATTCATTTTGATCCATCTCATCTCAGCAATTGTTGAAAGAATGGGGACAGGAAGCAAGAGGAGGGAAGCATATAGATTTATCCCAAGCCAAGCATTCCATACAAATTCACTCTCCTGTGGCCATATTATGAAAGATGCAGATTTGTTCTTTCTTCCTCTTTGTTTCCTGTCACACAGTCTATAAAATGGCTGCATTAGAGAAGGACGAGGCCTGCACTGCAACAGAGTAGGCTATTCCACTCACTGTCTGCTACCATGCTGGCATACCACATTAGATCATCAGTTCAAACCCCAGATGTTCTGCTTCCAATCCAGGCCCTTGTTAATGCACCTGTGAAAGCAGAGTAACATTGTCCAAGCACTTCGGCCCCGGTACTCACATAGGAGACCCAGGTGACATCCGGTTCTTGGCCTAGCCAGCCCAACCCCAGCAGTTGAAACCATTTAGGGAATGAGTCACCATATGTAAGGTCCTTTCTCTCTCTCTCTCTCGAGTTTCTCTCCCTCTCTCCTTTTCTCTCGTTCTTTTTCTCTCTGACTCTGCATTCAAAATCAATAAATAAGTCTTCAAAAAAAAAAAAAGGAAAAAAAAACCTGAAGCTTCTAGAATTCTAGAATGTGCATGTTACAATGTGTATGTTTTACAATCCCTACCCCCAAATCTTTTTCAAAGCAATATGCCTTCAAAATATACTTTAAGAACACTGTGGGCATGCCGTGATAAACTAGTGGCTGAAGTTCTTGCTTCACATGTGCCGGAATCCTTGCCTGTGACCTGAGAAAGCAGTCAAGGACCCTGCACCCATGTGGGAAACCCCGAAGAGGCTCCTTGGCTCCTGACTTCGGATTGACTCAGCTCCTGCTGTAGCAGCCACTTGGGGAGTAAACCAGCAGATGGAAAAATTTTAAAAGAATACTGTACTGGGTGATATATGGTTGTCTGTACCAGCTTAAAAAAATCTTCATACTTTGGGGCCGGTGCAGTGGCCTAGTGGCTGAAGTCTGCATCTTGCGGGCACCATGATCCTATTTAGGCATCAGTTTGTATCCCAGCTGCTTCACTTCCCTTCCAGTTCCCTGCTGTGGCCTATGAAGGTATTAGAGGATGGTCCAAAACCTTGGGACCCTGTACCAATGTGGGAGACCCACAGGAAGCTCCTGGCTCCTTGCTCTGGGTCAGCAGTTGTGGTCACTTGGGGGGTGAACCAGTGGATGGAAGCTCTTTCTCTCTCTCTTTCTCTCTGTAGATCTAGCTTTCAAATAAAAATAAATAAATTTTAAAATCACACTTTTTCTGCTTGAAGTTGTAAGGCTAACACTCACTTAACTACCGAGGGCATTAGAATCATCTAAGTAGTTCAAAATAATAATAGGCATATATGTCGTATTAAATGACATCATCAGCATCCACTCAAGGTTTGTTTTTTCATATCCAATTAGACTGGTATTATAAATGCATTTATTGCCTTGACATTGCTACCTTTCTTGAGACAGCTTTGCAATATTTCTCAACAGCTTTGCAATATTTCTCAACAGCTTTCTTAACATACTATTTACAGATGGGGCCTTTTAAATATAGGAATCATAAATGTTTAGAAATGGCCCCTAGTGCTAGATTTTCAATAAATTTGATCATTACTAATAACGGACACTTTCATTAGAAAGCAAGGTTTTCTTTAACCAATTACATTTACTTGCATTTATCTATACTAAATCCCACACCAAATTTCCTTTCAACACTAAGGCACTCTGTGATAATTTTGTCAGTATCACTGTGTTTATTACTATAGGAAAACAGGGTTGACAGTTGATACCTTGGTACTTAAAAAGAATTTCAACAGTGTACCAAAAAGTTATAAAAACCAACAGAAGGGCTGAATTGTATGCCAAATGCAGAACACAAGATCTCAAGTGAGTGTGCTCTGGGAGCATAGCTCTAGAGGACAGTGGTCAGCAGAATGAACAGTAATCCTCCCACAGAAGAATTACCATTTTTTTTCTTCAAGATGTATTTATTTGAAAGGAAGAATTACAGGGGAAAAGGGCATGCATACACAGAGAGATAGTGAGAGGGAGAGAGAGAGAAAACTCTTTTTTCCACTGAGTGACTTCTCAGATGGCAACAAGGGCTACAGAAGCCAGGAGCCAGGAGCTTCATCCAGGTCTCCCACGTAGGTGGCGGGGGCCCAAATACTTGCACCACCTTCCACTGCTTTTCCAGGCTTACTAGCAGGGAGCCAGTTGAAAAATGGAACAGTCAGGACTTGAATGTGTGCTCATATGGGATGGCAGCATCACAGGTGGCAGCTTTATCCACTGTGCCACAGTCAGCCCCAAATGCTGGTTCTCAAAATATGCTTTGGTATCACCTGGGAACTTGCTAAAAATGCAAATTTTGAGGCTGGCACCATGGCACAGCAAGTTAAACCTCCACCTCTGGTGCCCAGGATCCCATACGGACACCAGTTAGTGTCCTAGGTGCTGATAAGCATCCCAGCTGCTTTAGTTCCCATTTAACTCCCTGCTTGTGGCCTGGGAAAGCAGTGGGGAATGGCCCAAAGCCTTGGGCCCCTACACCCATGTGGAAGACCCAGAAGAAGCTCCTGGCTCCTGGCTTCTGACCAGTGTAGCCCCAACTATTGTGGCCATTCGGGAAGTGAACCAGCTGATAGGAGATTTCTTCCTATCTCTCCTGCTCTCTATAACTCCGTCTTTCAAATAAAATTTTTGAAAAATCTTTTTTTAAAAATGAAAATTCTGAGGACCCACCCTAGCTTTCTTGAATCAGACATTCTGAGGGAAAGGACTCTGATTCAACAAGCCATCCAGGAAATGCGAGTACACACATAAATTTGAGGGCCATTGCTTTGGAATAACTGCACAAATATCCTACATTTCCATTCACAAGCTCTGTGATAATAGGTGAGTTATTTCATTCTTTTTAGCCTCAAATGTCTCATCCATAAAGTGCGTAAATAATCTTTGGCCTCATTTTATCAAGTTATTGAAAGAATTGAATGAAATTGCCCATAAGAAACTCTTAACAATGACTAGCACATAATAAGTTGCCAATATATATTAGCTATTTTACTATTGTTATTATTTTTATGTACAAAAAAAATCTTCTGTAGATGGGAGGAAACTAACCAAGACTCTGATAATAAGACAGGAACAAGGATCTAATTTTGCAAGGAAGGCCACCCTGACTACATCGTATTTGCTCATCATCATCATATTCTAACGAAGTGTTTCCAGTTTAAAATGACAACCTAAAATGGCCCAACATCCTGGTAAGCTTAAATTCAAAGGATTTTACACTCAGTCAAGCACAAGGATGACTGATAGGCAAAGAGGTAAGGAATAGACAGGAAGGCTTGAAATAATCATTTGAAAAATAATCAGAAAACTGTAGGTAATCTGTTAGCCTCCCCTTTTGGGTAACTGTAATCCCACTAGTGGTCTGCTTGCTGAGTGGATGTTTCTCTGTGCCACTGAACAAAAACCTGCAACAAAGTTCGTGGTTGAAGAGTAGAAAGCAGAGGGAACTTTGGACATCACATCCATTCAGTTAAATTGTTTTGTGGAGGGTATAGGCTACACAACCACACACAGCAGCCACAGTGGCTTTGTCTTTCTTTAGTATCTCTCCCATTCAACTTTGCTTATGATGAAGATAATTAGTTGTTTATCCCATAGTTAAAGGAAAATGAGTTGAGAGTCTGGGAGAGACTGGATCTTCCGTGCTGCGGCTATTTGCCACACCCTTTGGTATCAGTAATGACCACAGTTACCTGCTGGTTACTGGGAAACTCATAGCTGTTGCAAACCTTAGAAGACCATACCCATCTCTTGAGTAATCTCAAGGGTCAAACAAGATAAACTACATGCAAATGCCTTGTAAGCTCTAGAATGCAATGTCGAATTCTGATTGCTTTTATTGTCTCTGGCAGCATCTAACAATATCTCTGATGTTTACCCTCCCAAGGGCCCATAGCTGCCATTATTTTTATTATTGTTAGTATTATTAGTATTAGTATTAGTATTAGTATTGTTGTTATCATTGCCCTTACTACTAAATCTCTCATTTCCTTGGTATTATGTAAGGACAATTAGACCTCTTCCTAAGAAAGATCCTTCTCACTCCACTAAGGTGCTAGTGAGATTTTCTCATCTGAAACATTAATGTATAGCACATGGAAGTGACAAGCCAGCCAGCACCTCTTGACTCCCTTCCACAGCCATCAGCACTGTTACTGGCACCTGGGAATACCATCAATGATGCTATGAACAGATCAGCTCAAACAAATTTTTCAGCTTTTTCTATTACTTCCAAACGTTGCAAGGCCTCAACAATGGAAAGAGTCCCTTTGCACTGTATTTTGCACATGATGAAGAGCCCTTCCCTGAGGATTTGCTTGAAGTCCATAGTGCTAAGATATATTCTTATACTCTGCAAAATAGGAAAGAGATCAGGACCTACATTCAATAGTCCTTCTCAGCTGAAGTCACAAAAAGCACAGCACATTGTTAGTTTTTCTTAGTCAACATACATAGCAGCCAGAGATATTTGGCTAACACCTTACTCCCACCAGCTGGGAGGAACTAGAAGTATGATCATCTGTGTTTAGTGCCTGGTGGTTTGCAAACTTTCTCGGTGCTGTGCTTACCAAATTCATAGTCATTGACTTCTAGCTCAGTTTCTTATCCTATCTTCAATTATTTAATGGAACTGGAGATTTTTCCTGAATCCTACATCACTTGGCTATAGCCCTGACACCCTGCTTACATTTATTTATTTATTTATTTATTTATTTATTTATTTATTTTAAAAATCACCTTTTCAGACAGAGGGGAGAGACAGAGAAATTTTTCCACCTGCTGAGTTACTAACCAGATGGCCACAATGACCAGAGCGGGGTCAGACTGAAGCCAGATGCCAGGAGCTTTATCTGAGCCTCCCACATGGATGGCAGGAGCCCAAATACTTGGACCATCTTACATCATTTTACCCAGGCAACTAGGAGGGAACTGGATGGAAAGTGAAGCTGCTAGGGCACCAAATGATGACCATATGGGAGGCCACTGCTACAGTGATTTTTCCAGCTCTGCCCCAATGCCAGCCCCTCTACTTACTTTTACTCATTCCCTAGACCTTGCTTCTGCTGCTTGCCCTAGGCACATCATTGTTCCCAACGGATAGCAAGTAGACAACAAGGACAAGGCTTACCTTACTTTGATACTCATTCCCCTTCCACAGCCGCTGCTGCCACACTTCACTCACCAGGCAAGGCACCCTCAGATTCCACACTTGGCTGTATCAGTCCTGGGTACCACATACCACTTTGCCTGGTACACACTGAGCCATGCTCAGATCACAGCCCAATCAATATTTTTTTTCTTGCCCCTACCTGCACCATATTCTGACTCATGTCACTTAGATCCCAGAATGCCTCATCTGACTCCTAATCCTAATTCTTCTCGGTCTGACAACCCCCAAAGGCTTTCAGGACCTGGATTTATTGAACATTTCATGTTAGAGGCCAAAATGCCATTCCCAAGTATACTCCTTGGAATGAATGGGATTTGAAACTTTCATGGAATGTAAATTTGCAGGAGGCACCAGGCTTCATGAAGCTTGCTAACATAGTATAAGGTTATGATCCGAAAAATGTTCACCTGCATCTGGCATTTTCACATCTGGAAATGGAGATATCTTTAAGAACAATTCTGTACTCTGCTTTTAAAAGTATGGAGCTCTATTACGAAGTAATTCAAGTCACTCTGATTGCTTAGCATTGCAGGATCTTGCAGACTGGAGCTACAGACAGACCCTTGTAGTTCCTGAAACTAAAACCTCCTGCCCTTATCCTCCCATAATGATCATAATTAAGGGCCAATATTGGAGACACTTGAAACTTGAGCTGGGCTTCTGGTTACAGACCAGGTCTAAGCTGGGTCATTCTCTAACAAGCAAATTGTTATGTTAAGGAAATGACTGGGACCAGTACTAATCCTTGAAGTAATCAGCCTGATGAGTAGTTTGAGCTATTGGTCTTAATGTGATGGAGTGGCTACAATAGGGAAACGAATAGTGGTTCCACAAATCACTGACACTTTCAGAGAAAGATAAAGTGGAGCTTAAAAAAAAAAATGGAATGGGGCTAGCATACTGGCTCAACAGGCTAAATCCTCCACCTGCAGAACTGACATCCCATATGGGTGCCAGCTCCCGTTCCAGCTGCTCCACTTCCAACCCAGTTCCCTGGTGATGACCTGGGAAAGCAGCTGAGGATGGCTCAAGCCTTTGGTCCCCTGCACCCATGTTGTGGACATGGAAAAGTTCCTGGCTCCTGGATTCAGATTAAGTCAGCTCCAGTTGCTGTGACCATTTGGGGCGTAAAAAAGTGAATGAAAGATTCTCTCTCTCCCTCCTATTTTTATTGGAAAATCAGACTTACAGAGTGAAGGAGAGACAGAGAGAAAGAACTTTCATCCACTTGTTCACTCCACGACTGGCCCCAACAGCCAAAGCTGAGCCGATATGAAGCCAGGAGTCAGGAGCTTCTTCCAGGTCTCCTACATGGGTGCAGGGTCCTAAGGTGTTGGGCCATCCTCGACTGCTTTCCCAGGACACAAGCAGGGAGCTACATGGGGAAGTAGGGCTGCTGGGACACAAACTGGCACCCATATGAGATCCCGGGCCCAAGCATGCAGGGGGAGGACTTAGCCACTGCGCCTTCATGCCAGGCCCAAAAATAAATAAGTATTTTGAAAAATCAAAACCAGATGTTACAGAGGCCACAGTGTTAGTAAAATGGATCTGACTGAAAGAGGCCAGGAGGCGCTTGCTGATGGTAGCTCCAGAGAGCTAAGTGCTTTCCTTCACACTTTGTCTATCAGCTCTGCAAAAAAAATCATCTTTGAGCATAAAAATTACCAGTAGAAGGGGACACAGGAAAATGGAGGCCTGCCTCCTGGTTGTATCAAGGATGACACGGGTTAATACACAGTAAGTACTGTTTTTACCCTATCAATATGCTTTTGTTTATCATCTAGGTGTCCTCCATAGCAGCTAGCTGTGTTCTGCAATGGCGGGGAAAGAAATCCCTGCCTTGTGAGGGACAGCATTTGGAAGTCCAGAGAAGACAGATTCTAAGTGAGATGTGCTGACACATGAAGAAGAGTGCCCTGGAAGAAGTCAAGGGCACATCTCTCCTGGAACAAAGTGAAACCATGCACACCATCTCTAGGGGCTGGTCCGAAAGCACCTAGCTCCTAAGAGCAGACAAACCCCTGCAGGGTTCTTCAAGCCATTCTTGTCTGCATAGGTACTCAAACCAGGTACTGCCACCCCAGGGGCCTCTGAATTTCAGAAATGGTTGTACTTTTGTTCATGTCCGCAAGATAGGCACTGTTAAAGCATGATGGCCGTGGGGCCTGAGTGGGACTGAAGGAGCACAAAGGCAGAAAGAACTAATCAGGACGTGAGGGTAGGAAGCCTTTTGGAGATGGTAATATCTTTCATCGAAGCCGCCGTTGCACCCCAGCCCAGAGAAAGTACTCACTGCGAATTCGGTCGGCCTGGCGAATCCCTTGGAGAATGTTACCCATGCTCTGGCTGTCTTCTCCTGTGGTCAGGACGACCCCTACAGGCAGGCCATGGCTCTGAAGAGCACTTGCGACTTGGTTGGCTGTGTGCACCCAGATGTCTTCATCTGAAGAAATGACTCCAGCATGAGCCCACTGGAAATATTTCATGACAGTTACAAGTACCCGGATGGGAGAAGGGAGTGTCCGAGAAAATGTTGTGTAACTCTCCTTCTTGTTTAATTCATAATTCACACAAGCCCAAGAGAAAATCCCTTTGTTCCAGCTGGTGCCCAGGAGCGCAGCTGCCTCACAGTACCCAGGGTTGGCAGGTCCAATAAATCCTGAGGCCATCTGGTGGTGGGAAATAAGACTGGAGAGGGCCCTCGAAGCCTGGCAGTCTTCGTTGAGAATCACGTATTCAAAAGTGTGAACCAGATCAAGTGATGAGTTCTGGTTGATTCGATCAATTGCTAACTGAGCAGCAACCTGAGGCAGCGCCTTTGAGAATAATGGATCACAAGTCCAAGGGCCCAGCACTCCTATTTTGTAGGGCAGGGACCCCACCTGCTGCAGGAGGGACAAGAGTGCCAAGAGGAACAGGCACCACAGGAGCTTGGAGGATGCAAGACCATGGTGTCCTGGCAGTCTGTTGGGAGCCACAAGGCAGCACATAAGGTGAGACAAAGGCCAGGATCCCAGGAACATAGCCCTCCTGATTCCAGTAAGCCAACGATGAGTTCCTGCAGCGTTATTCTGCCCCTCTGAGATGCACAGGAAGGTTTCCAAATGTCTGTCAATCAGAGGAAAAGGTTTGTTACTTACATTATTTCTGAAGCTTCTAAAAACATCAGTTATGGAAGAATGGCATAGAAATGGTGTGCTCTAAGCTGAATATTTATTTAGTTATTTATTTATTTTTGACTAAAACTGCTTACTCCTTGTTTAAGTAAACAACTCTTCTGCCCACTGTTCAATCGCTTACTTCACCCACAAGTCAGGCAATCGCTGAAGTTCCTCCTTGTTTCTGCCCTCACATTCAGTCCATTGGCAAGTCCAGTTGATTAAACATCAGCTACCACTTCCCACTTCACAGTGTCACGAAGATTAGGTGGGATAAGAAAAGGCCTGCCATGTCATTAGCACTGTTTTAGTCATTTTATTATGATTTTTATAGTTCCTAATATGCTGTTTTTCTCTTCCATACTACTCTCTTGGAGAGACAAGTGTTAGTTAACAGATTGTGGTAGAGAAGGTGTTAACACATAATGGTAATGTAGAGAAAAAAGCTATATGATTGAGGTGTCCCAAGGAAGCAGATCTCTCTGAGTTTAACATCAAAAACCGCCAAGTGAATGGAGTCACAAAGGGATTTGGTGCTGAGAGCCTTCCAAGAAGGAGTAATATGCAGAAAGAGGCAAGGGCAATACATGGGAGCTTCAAAACACTCATAGAAAATTTAATTAAAAGATGCTTAAATCTGTGCAAAAATTATTTTTGAAACCCATGCGTAGAGGTGACATTTAAAGTTCATGGTGTGAACCATGAATGGATTTATTCCTGCAGACAGAGGTAGGATGCAAAGAAATGACATTCTCAGATTTCCAATTCAAGTATCACTCTGACAGCAGGGTACACACTCGAGTGATAGGGATCAAGCTGGAAAGCCCAGGAAAGCAACACAATGTGGAAGAGAATGGCATGTTGGAATTCCAGGATAATGACATGTAGAGAATAGAAAGCATGTTCAGTGTCAAACTCTAACACGAAGTAAAAGTAGACTAAAGATAGAAAGGTGTTCACTGGATTCGGATTCAGACTAAGGATGCAAACGAAGAGACCACCAATGAATAAAACATGAACGCAGATTCATCAAGCAGAGTAAACAGACTAGAGAACTCTTTCAAGATGACACACGTGTCATGCAAAGGTTTTCTTGAACTAGCCCTTATCTTTCCCTAACACCTCATCTCCTTTTGTTCTTACTCAATGTCATAATACATTTTGAGTGCTGCTTTCTAGACTTGAGTGAGACCATCTGTAAAGGATGTGGAAAGTGTCATTTTCTCGGCCGTGGATGCCCTCCTCCCTTCTCCCTTACTACCCTTGTAGGTTCTCCTGATGCCTATTTTTGTTAGACTCAGCAGAAGTGTGACAGCTACAGCTAAAGTTCACTGTTTCTCCACGTGTGTTTCACATTTGTGACCATTACAAAAGGTCTCACTTTGATTGTGAACTTTCTCTGTTTCTGCTCCTCTGTATGGAAAAGATACAGAACTGTTTGCTATCTCTGCACTTACAGGATCTCCTACTTTCAACCACAAGGAGTGAGCAACATTGAGAGTTCGGAGAAAACAATCTGTTCCAGTGGGAAGTCCCAGATGTCCTCTTTTTAAAATCCATCTATTTTTAAGATTTATTTATTTTGGAGTCAGAACAGCGGCTAAACAGGCTAATCCTTAGATTTGCAGCCCTAGCATCCAACGTGGGCACCAGTTGTAGTTCCAGATGCTCCACTTCCGATCAATTTCCCTTCAAATGGCCTGGGAAAGCATTGGAATGAGGCTCAAGTCCTTAGGCCCCTGTACTGACATGCGAAACCTGGAAGAAGCTCCTGGCTTCTGGCTTCAGATAAGCACAGCTCTGGCCGTTATGGCCATTTGGAATGTGAACCAGCAGACAGATGATTGCGTTCTCTCTCTCTCTCTCTCTCCAGTCTCTGTCTCTCCTATCTAAAAATCTGCCTTTCAAATTAAAAATAAGTCACAGTTACAGAGAGGGAGAGATAGAAAGATCTTCCATCTGTTGATTCACTCCCAACATTCCCCACAATGGCCAGAACTTGACTGGTCCAAATCTGGGAGCCAAGAGCTTCTGGGTTTTCCACCTGAGTGCTGGGGACCAAGCACTTAAGCCATCCTGCACTGCATTCTGAGTCTATTAGATGGAGCTGGATGAGAAGTGGAGCAACCAGGAATCAAAATAATATCCATATGGGATGCCAGCACCACAGGCAGAGGATGAGCTTGCTGAGCGACTGCACCAGCCCCAGGTCCAAATACCTAGCAAAATGCACAAGACATACTACGCATCAGATACGTGTTTGTGTAATGAATATAAAAACATTAAGTGACCTATTCTCAGGAACAACTCCAATAGACATCATAAGAAGAATTATTTGTTTAAATGAGGTGGTAATGAGGAAAAGTCTTAGCAATGCCTTAATCCTATAGAAAAAAATGGTATGATTCTTTTCTGGACTGATAATCAGCACTGGTGTGCAGCAATCAAGAACAAGTGGGTATTCATTACTAGCAGTTCTGCCTGTGCCAGCAAGCTTCTTGACATACCCCAAAGTTTGTGAGAAACCTTTACTCTTCAAGACACCAGCCTGGGGTATCCCCGGCAGATCACAAAAACACACCAAAGCACCATGCCCTGACATTTGCGCACAGACAAAAGCTGGTTCAAATGAAGGTCAAGAAATGCATATGAGAAGAAACACCTCACAGAAAGGTGAGCCAGAGGCTCAGGGCTGTGTGTGGGGAGAAACAAATTTCCAATATTGCTTCGGAGCTGGTTGGAAGATGGTTCTGGGCTTATTATACGCATAAACCCTCAAATATGTTTCTGGATGCTGCTAGATAATCTAATCCAGCCTCTCTCTGCAAACAGGTTAGTTACAAACACTAATGCTGAAGATATGAGGATGAGATGTTGATGCGTGGAGGGTGAGTTGTAAATTTGCCTTCAAAGAGTTCCCAGTCCAACACCATAGACTGAGCACTGGTTAAAAGTCAAATGTTTCTCTCCTCACCTTCCCTTTCCTTCTATCATGGCAGCATTTGGGAGTTAGGACACTTCAGGAGTAATTCCTTCTCTGGAGTTGCACAGAAGGAATCCCTATTTCTGATCTGCATTGTGTCAAGAATATTGAACCATATTTATCTCTGCCCTGATAGGATCTCACTGTTTTTACCACTAGAAGTAAGCAGAATTGGGGTCGATGTTGTAGCACTGCAGGTAAAGCTGCCACATGCAGTGACAGCATTACAAATGGGTATTAATTCATGTCCCAGCTGTTCCATTTGCAATCCAGTTCCTGGCTAATACGCCTGAGAGAGCAACAGAGGATGGCCCTAGAACTTGGACCCCTGGACCCCTGTGGGAGACACAGAAGAGGCTCTTTCCTCATAACGCCAGACCAGCCATTGTGGCTATTCAGGGAATGAAGATCTCCTCTTTTCTCCTCTTCTCTCTCTCTGTCTCTCCTCTTCTCTCCTCTCCTCTCCTCTCCTCTCCTCTCCTCTCCTCTCCTCTCCTCTCCTCTCCTCTCCCCCTTCTCCCCTCCTTTCTTTCTCCCCCCTGTATATGACTATGGTTTTCTTTTTTTCTTTTTTTTTTTTTTATTGGAAAGGCAGATATACAGAGGAGAGACAGAGAGGAAGATCTTCCATCCAATGATTCAGTCTTCAAGAAACCGCAACAGCCGGTGCTATGCCGACCCGAAGCCAGGAGACAGGAACTTCCTCTTCTGGGTCTCCCACGCAGGTGCAGGGTCCCAAAGCTTTGGGCCGTCCTCGACTGCTTTCCCGGGCCACAGGCAGGGAGCTGGATGGGAAGCAAGGCTGCCGGGATTAGAACCGGTGCCCATATGGGATCCCGGGCGTACAAGGCAAGGACCTTAACCACTGCGCCACCGCGCCGGGCCCATGACTATGGTTTTCAAACAAGTAAATGCATCTTATTTTTTTAAGAAGTACATGATATGGAAGGCAACCAACATGGAAGTAGACCCCTAATACCAGAAACCAATACTGTAAGGTGCTATGGCTTGGGAGTGGTTTCTATAAAAATTCATGCTGATATGTGCCCCCTCAGTACATAAAAATATTGAGAGGCAGTGGGAACTTTAAGATATGATTAGGTCTTTTAGATGGATTAATGAGATTTTTGTGAGAGTCATTCTCACAGAAATGCATTCGTTTTCAAGAGAACAGGATATTATAAAGCTATCCTAGCAGCTCTCCTCTCTCACCACGAGATCTCTCTTCCCTCTGTGCCAGCTCACTGCTGTTCCACACCCTCTTACCATGTGATGTTAGCTGCCATCCCATATGGTGCAGCATGAGGTTCTTGCCAGATGCAGCCACCGGATCTTGACTTTCCATGCATCTAGAATCATGAACTACATAAACCCCCCTCCTTTATCAAGTTCCCAGCCGCAGGTATTTTTGCAGTAACAACATAAAAGGCGTTTAAGACAGAAGACAATCAACTACCTGTTCTCCCCCTTACGAACCACTGTGATGGGTTCTTTCACAAACCTTTACATCTGAGCTAGAATTGAGCACTTGGAAATACAGGCTGAGATTTTTCGAGGTTCCAGTGATGTGCCAAACACTCAGCTGCACGCTTCACATGTATTATTCCGTTTTTTTTAATGCACTTTTAAAAACTCAGTAAGATTCTTTTGAGGTGAGTGTTATGACCATTACTCACAGAGAATGAAACTGGGATTCAGAAAAGGGAAAGTAATTTGCCTGAGAAATACAATGGTAAAAGGGTTTTGCATCACTGTTGATTAAGCACTGTGCTAGAAGGCCAGTAACCTAGGAATTCACTGAGAAGCCCATATATGCTATGCTATTCAAATGGAGGTCAGATGACCACTGATGACCACTATTTAAAAAAATGTTTTCTTAATATCTCATGAAGGAACTAATGAATTAAAGATGGAGGATGAACAGAGCAAGTAGACAGGAGCAAGTTGGAATTCATTCTCCAACTAGAAGGAATTGCCCACCAGTGTTTTAATCCCAGTGCTGAGAAAGCTCACTTACCTCTGACTCAGGGCACAGCACCGCACAAGCAGAAGTGGGACCCACCAGTCACCTTGTCTTCTGTATAAAGCTAATCCTAGTTTGAAGAATGGAAGCTATCAAGAGTGTACCCTGTAGCCTATTAGCTCTGATTCACAATTTCCTTGTCTGCAAAATGAGGGTAAATCTAATGTCATCTTTTTGAGATAAGGGCTTAAATAAATTAGGAGGCTAAGCATACAATGGTTTTTCAACAAACGCTAATTCTTGCTTGCTGTTCACAAAGAGCACTGCATTGGGAATCAGAAGGCCCGTGTTCCAGACCCCCTTCCATTACTGAATCACCGCTGGACACATCATTCCCTGCCTCGGGGCTCTCTTGTGCTTCCCCCGCAGCACGAATACAGGTTCTGCGAGACCCTTTCTTGTCCAACATATATTGATCCTGGTATTCTGTACTATTGAAAGACCGCTACTTCTCAAAATCTGTAGTGCTAAACTGCTCTTGGAGTTTATTCAACACTCTCTAACTCTTGCTGCACTAATTAACTTCCTGTGAGAAATGGATTGCCCCAAGTGGTTTGTACTGACTTGTGTCTCAGAGATTCAAGTTCTTCATGATTTTTACTTGGGTCTATAATCCTCTTTCAAGTAACTGTGATGTCATTGATGCCTCATCTCCCATGCAGTTCTAGAGACAGCTTTGGCCGAGCGGTTATTTTTTCAGTATTGTGCTATGACTAGAATCACAAACGAAGTGAAAGAGGATAGAGTCCTGGCCAAGAAATCTCATCAAGAAAAGCAATCACTTGCATTTAAATGGAGAGTGCAGCAATGCTCACTTAAGACCTTATTTAAAACCTGGCGGGGTGCTCTTGGGTTGTTTTGTTTTGTTCTGTTGTAAAATCAGCCAGTATGTAAGCTTGATCTTCAAACTTCTAGCCCAGTCCTCTCCTCTCCGGTCAATTGGGAGAAAAACAAGTTAAATAATTTGTACTGATATGTAAATGGATGCTAGCATGTCCCTACAACTCCCTAACCATAGTGTTTATTTTTAATACAGGTGGGCAGACATTCACATCAAGAAACTCTAGTGTTGTAAATTCAATTTCATCCATCAGTAGCAGATAGGCAAAAGGAGATTGACCATTTTAGAGATAGAAAACTGATGGGACCTGTGCTGCTCAGGTCACAGTGATCTATTACAGGTGGCAGGCTGGCATTTGAAATGTTAGAATCCAGGTCTTCTAAGCACAATGCCTGCCCTTTCCTAAATTCGAAAACCTTTGCTCTAAATAAAATAAAATAAAATAAAATAAAATAAAATAAAACAGCATTTAGCCTTCACCTGATAATTTGGATTTAAATTAAAAAACAGAACGCTCTTATGAAAATAAGTTGTCTTATTGTCTTCAAAAAAAGAAACAGTTGTAGGCTTCCCTGGAGTTAATGGCAAACATGGGCATAAACAAAATAGAGTTGGAAGGTTCTGCATTTTTGAAACAGACTGCTCTGAACCCACAGTTGTTCTGGAGCAGCTGACTCAGGCGGTAACATAGAAGGTGGCTAGAGCCTCGGGGATGCATCATTTCCTGGCAGGTAGCTTTCCCAATCTGGTGGGAAGTTTGTTCTTTAAAAATGTACAAAGAAAGACTATGACAAATAGCTCGGAGGGAAATGGTTCCTCATCCCAGCTTGTCAAGACAGGGCCTTCTCAGGATGATTGATCTTTGCAGTTACAGCCTGAATCAAGTTAACAGGTTGTATAAGACAACATCAGGAAGAAATCAAAAAGAATCATGAGGGAAACTAAACGAAAGCTTAGCCGAGAGCCTTGGAGCCCAAATCTTAATTCAAAGTCTTTCAAAGGCTCCTTTTCCTTTTTCCCCTTCCCCTATTATTTCCTTCTTTCCTTCTTTCCTTTCTTCATTTTTCCTTTTTTTCTATATATGGCAGTAAAATGAATGCATCTCAAAGGCTGAGCTCACAAGTGGGCTGTTTTTCCCCATTACATTCATACAAACAAGAGCCATCAACTACTCACCATGCAATCCACCGCTTAAACATCTTCAATCCACTGCCTGCGCATGCAAATCTGACAGAGCCAACCCAGTGTGTCCATTTCTGCACATCCTCTACCCATTCATAATCCTGCCAAGAACTCCAACCTGTTGATAAATTTCATTAATTGGGTGAATAACTGAAAGTGATAGTGAACCTTTTCAAAATCACTCTTTAGCATCCCCAGACCAGACCTCGATTAGGATTTAGAGTGACACTTTTAATCCTTTAAATTGATCCCACCTGTAGCCGAGTTAGTACTGACCTAAATGCGTTGACCCAGAGATTAACAGACAATTAGAGTCCTCTGGATAAATGTGTCCTCTACAGACTACTGCCTTCCACCTTTCAAAGTCAGACTCACATTCCCCGAGATTGTGCCTTTGTGGTCTTCCTTTTACCTTTTGTCTAATAAACACAAAGCATTTTCTTTCCAGGACAGCTCTAAATTCCAGGATATTCATCAGCTGTGGTTCCATCCCAGGCTATGAAAGGTGATCAAGGCTGGGACTCTGCTAAATCCGAAGTGGGGGATTGGTCATCTTCTATTCTCCTTAAGTGACTTCTCTTAGTACCTTTTTTTTCCAAGACAGACCCAAAATCCTATCCATGCCATTATATGTGCACACACACACACACACACACACACACACACATATTTGCTCTATCCTTTGAGAACTATCTTTTGCCCTTTATCAGTTCCTAGGCACCATTCACTCAAGGCCCTGTTGTGGATGCCCAGGGGTAAGAACTAAGACATTAATGACCAAAACTGGCTTCTATTAAATGCGGGTTTCTATGCAACAGACATTTTTCAATTAGCTTCACTGAGGTATGAGAATAGCTCACCCACACAGCAGAAAATCCATCTTTTTGAAATGTATAGTTTACAGGCTTTTATGTGTTTGTTTTCAGTATATTCATGAGGTTGTGCAAACATCACTGCTTTGTTTTGGGAAAGGATTTTATTGAAATGCAGTGCACATACCAAGCAGTGCATGTAAGTATACAAGTAATGAGTTTTGTGTCTGTGCACAGTCACAACCAATACTCAAGAAAAAAACATTACTAGTGCTCCAAGACTCCTCACTATACTCCCTCCATGGCCTTAAAAAAAACACGTAATAAAGAAAATATCACATGGTATGATTCAGCATCAGCAGTTTTCAATGCTTTTTTAAAGACTTATCTGAGAAAACGAAAGACATCCACAGAGAGAGACAGAGAGAGAGAGATCTTCCATGCACTCCCCCAATGGCTAACACCAAGAGCCAAGAACTCTATCTGGGTCTCCCCCTTGGGTGCCACGCACCCAACCATTTGGGCAATTTTCTGCTGTTTTTCCCAGAACATTAGCAGGGAGCTTGAGAACCAGTATTCACATGGCATGTCAATGTCACGAGCAATGGCTTAATCCACTGCACCTCAACACTTGATCCTACCGCTTTTCAATTAAAAACATTCCATTATTCCCACAAAGAAATGTGGTATCTGTTTAAAAATCACTCCCCACTACTCTGCTTGCTCTTCCTAGACCCACTAACTGACTTTGTGGCTCTACAGGTTTGCCTATTTGGGACATTATATAAATGAGACAATATGGCATGGTCTTTTGTGGCTAGCCTTTTTCATTCAACGTATTGTTTTCAAGGTACATGCATGTTCTAACATATGTTGCCTCATAGTTTTATGACCAAATAATACTCCACTTCTTATCTATTTATCAAATGATACATTTTGGGGTTATTTCCAGTTTTTAGCTATCATGAATAAAGTTTCAATTAAATGTGTACATACTTTTGGGGGGACATAATGTTTGCACTTCTCAGGTAATATAGCATTGCTAGGTAGTCTAGAAATCCCATTTAAGTTTTATATAGCTATGAAACTATTTTTCCAAAGTTATCTGTACCTTAATATCTTCCAATAAGCAATGTGAGTTCTTGTTGCTTCACATCTTGGCCAACACTTTTGATTTTTGTATGATTGGTACTTCCATACACACCTTATGTAATCTTATATTCATAACAACCACAAAGATATATATTAGTCTCCCAATTTTGTAAATGAAGATATCAAGAGGGCCTGGCACAGTGGCCTAGCGGCTAAAGTCCTCGCCTTGAACGCTCTGGGATCCCATATGGGCGCCGGTTCTAATCCTGGCAGCTCCACTTCCCATCCAGCTCCCTGCTTGTGGCCTGGGAAAGCAGTCGAGGATGGCCCAAAGCCTTGGGACCCTGCACCCGTGTGCGATACCCGGAAGAAGTTCCTGGATCCTGGCTTCGGGTCGGCATAGCACCGGCCGTTGTGCTCACTTGGGGAGTGAATCATTGGATGAAAGATCTTCCTCTCTGTCTCTCCTCCTCTCTGTATATCTGACTGTCCAATAAATAAATAAATATTTTTAAAAATGCATCTTTAAAAAAAAAGATATCAAGAGCAAAGTAAACTAGGCCGTAACCATATGTATTGAATGCTGATAATATGGTAACATTTCTGGAAGCTATCTCTCCTGCAATCTTCAAAGTGACCCCATGAGTGAGATAATGTTTGAATTACTAGATGTACATAGAGGTCAATGTAACTTTTCCAAAGCCATGTAGCCACTAGGCAGTGAAGCCAGGATTCGAACTCAACCCGCTCCTCAGAGTCAGAATTCAAATTCAAGGCTATTTATTTTCAACAAAGTCATGATTATCTTTGATATATTCCACTGACTTGTGATCCCTCCAAAGGTGGCTTGCATTTTACCAGAATTTCTAGGGGAAAAAAGTGATGAATTTCCAAGGGAAATGATATCTGACTGTAGAATTGTAGGTAACCTGATGAAAATGCTGTTGCAGATGTGGGCCTCCGGCCACCTTGACCATCTGGCAGAAGATGCCCTAAGTGACTGCCAGCAGACATCTCATAAGAAGGTTATGATGAAGATTAGAACTGTCATTCAAGGAACATCCCCGAATCCTGAATAGGTGTGGGACACCAAATTTATAGGCCTGGAGCAGTAACTTGGAATTAATGTACAAAAAAACTTCTAAGGTAAATTTAATTTTGATCTGGAATATCACAGACATTTGCCTTTTTTCAGCGTTAATAATAGATAACAGTTATTAAGGATTTACAATGTGTTAGGTACTGCTCTATTGCCTTTACATATACTAATTATTTGAATTGTCACAACAATCTTATGATGCAGATAGTATCATTCACGTTTTCTAGACAATGAATCCGAGACACAGAGATGCAGTGATTTGCACAAGAGCGCACAGCTGGGATGTGTTGGAATCAAACTACCTTGTGAGTGCAGGTAACCCAACTCTAGTGCCACAGCTCCTAACTATTGTCTCTTAACCCACTTTAAAGAATAGATGTATTTGACAAGTAGAATTATACACAGAGAGCAAGAGATACAGTTCTTATGTCCACTGGTTCACTCCTAAAATGTGCACAACAGCCAGGGCCAGGGCCGGGCTAATCCAGGAGCCAGGAGTATATCCAGATCTCTCATGTGGGTGGCAGTGGTCCAAACATTCCTGCTGCTCCATCAGAACACTTTACAGGGAGCTAGATTGGAAGGAGAGCAGCCCAGACAGAAACTGGCACCCATATGGGAAGCTGATATTGCCAATATCAGCTTTATCTGCTTATGTCACAACTCCAGCTCCATCTGTTGCCACTTAAAAAAAAAAATCACAGGTGGTGTTCATTGGATTGATGCATATACTCAAAAAATGCTTTGGGATCCATAAGTTTCAGTTACAATAAACTTAGTCATTTTAAGACAGAAAATTCAAAACCATTTGGAGTCCTTAGGAGTTTAAACTCACTGACACTTCAAATCCTCCAGACCTTTTAGCACTGCTATGTCAGCAACATCAGGTAGGCACGCTCTCTCAGTAACTTATTTCCTCAGTTTTCTCACTTAGGGCACCAGAAAATCCATAAACACACCAGATTTCTATTACAACCCTTATCAGCTCCTGTTCTACATTGTCAATATCAAAATATATGGAGCTCAAGTATCAATGGATATTCTTTCCACAGAACTTGTATGTTTTGGATATGGCTTGATTCTGTCCCCCAACATTCATGTGCTGAAAACTCGGTCACCTACATAGTGACAGCACTGATCATTGCTGGAGCCTTAATAGGAGACAGCTAGTGGGATGTGATTAGACCAGGAGAGCCCAGCCTTGGGAAGGAAGGCACGAACGAAGTCTTTACAGAACCAAATCGATTGGCACAGGAGCAGCTTTTTTATAAAGCAGTCAGCGCACATGCACAGTCCCTCCTGCACGCAACCAATGCCCTCTCTGTTCTCCAACCCGTTCTAATAAAGCCAAAATATCCAGGAAGGTAAGGTAAACATGAGGGAGGCTAAGAGTGGAAAAACTACAAAAAAAAAAAAAAAAAGATGTTAGACAAACTTCTGCATCTTGATTGATTGATTGCAGTGAGACCTCTGGCCTGCGATTCCTGGCCTTCCTGGAACTATTTCACTTAGTCCTGCCTCACTGAAAGTTCTTTTGCATTCTCAGTAGTAGTAAACTCTGTCTGCCACGCTTGTATAAGAGTACCTCAAGAACCTTATACAAACAGTGAGATTAAGCCATTTGTTTTGATGCAAAAATTTGTAAACTCATGGATAGTTTTTGCAGAATATTTTCCACAAACTGCTTAAATACCCCTCTTAGGCATAAATGCAAATTTCTGCATCAAAATAGGTTGTTGATTCCATATTTCCACGAACTTTTTAAAGCCCCATCATGGAGAGCTGTGGATGTGTATTTATGGATCAGTTTTCCTTCCGTTTTGAATGTAGAGGTAGAAGCCTGACCCAGCTTTTTGTCATCTTCAGCCCAGACTATTTGACCAGACTAAGGCTCAGTGCTGTCCCCTAGCAGTAAGATTCGAAACTGAAATTAAATCTGCCGTTGTAATGACCGCAGACAGACAATAGATGTCACTGTGACACCATTATTATCAAATTTTCTTAACTATCCCTTATTGCACCTGTAAAACTGATGTTACAATTTCAACAGTTGTTTAAACTTGCATTGACTTTGATTTCACAGTTAGCTTCATATCTCTTCTCGCTCCCTATGTCAAATACATAAATGAATAAATTTTAAAGGGGGTAAATAATGTCCTGAAAGCCCAATTTAATTGTCTGTCAGGAGTCAACAGACTATGGTCTATGATTCAAATCCAGTGTGTCCTTTGTTTTTAGCATGTAATGGGTTTTGAAAGACTCATACCCATTTAATTGCCTTCTATGCCTGCTTTTTGCCCTTTTTGCTATACAATGACAAAATTAAGAATTTGTAACACAAAGCCTAGGACCATCTACTATGGATCTTTACATAAAACTACCAATTCCTGCTGTAGGCAGCTGGAAATCCCTGAAAAATATCAAACAAGTGAACAGTGTGTCAGATTAAAGTGACACCACTGCATGGAGGTCATGTGGAATATTCTATCCAGATATTTGTTTTGAGCAGAGAAGCAGCAGCTGGGGAAGGAGAGGTTTCAAGGAGAATAATTAGAAAACTATTTTAATAGTGTGGGAAGTAACAATTGGGACCAGTGTTGCAGTGCCATCAAATTAACGTGCCACTTGCTACAATAACATTCCATATGAGCACAGGTTGAAATCCCAGCTGCTCTGTTTCCAATCCATGTCCTTGTTATTGAAACTGTGAAAGCAGTAGAGGATAGCCCAGGTGTTTGAACCCTACCCCCGTGTTGGGTGACCAGGATAGAATCTCAGCAGTCTGGGTTCAGCCTAGGTCAAGTGCTGGCTTCGTGGTCATCTAGGGAGTGAACCGATAGATGGAAGATCTCTCTGTTTTCTTCTATCTCTCTGTAATTCCACCTATCAAATAAAGAAAAGTAAATGTTAAAAGTAACTATATCAGGCCCGGCACAGTGGCCTAGCAGCGAAAGTCCTTGCCTTGAACTCTCCGGGATCCCATGTGGGTCCTGGTTCTAATCCCGGCAGTTCTGCTTCCCATCCAGCTCCCTCTTGTAGCCTGGGAAAGCAGTCGGGGAAAGCCCAAAGCCTTGGGACCCTGCAACCACATGGGAGACCTGGAGGAAGTTCCTGGCTCCTGGCTTCAGATTGGCTCAGCTCCAGCCATTGCGCTCACTTGGAGAGTGAATCATTGGATGAAAGATCTTCCTCTCTGTCTCTCCTCCTCTCTGTATATCTGACTTTGCAAAAAAAAAAAAAAAAAAAAAAAAACTTAAAAAAATGTTTTTAAAGTAAAGTAACAATATCAGCTGCCATTGAGTGAGTACTATTTGACAGATCCCCTGGTACACAGTGTGTGGCACCCAGCAAGGTCATAAACCCACTGAAAATTACTTTTCCAAGTCTCTAAATATTAGCATATCCAGAGATTACCTAGAACACTCCGCCCTTCTCTAACTGTATTTCCTTTGCAAGCAAATCTAAGATTTCTGTCTCCCATGTGACATACTTTCCTACTAATTTGTTTGGTTTTCATCGGGGCATAATGTGGAATTATCTTGTTTTTAATGTACTTACAATTTTCTTCTCCATAAATGAGAGCTTCCTAAATTCAGGGGCTTAGATTTTTTTTTTTTTCATTGTTGAATATTCCTGCTGTCCAAATCCAAAGTCAAGCCTAAAACAGTACCTGGCACCAAGTCAGTGTCCAATACACATGCATTACACAAATGATCAAATGTATTCAAGTGAGCGGCACAGTCACATGGAGAAACCCAGCTGGAAATGAACTCAATGAGGGAGCTTATCAATGTAACCCAGAACTGAGAGCAGGATAAAAAACTTAGAGAGTGAATCTGAAGAAACAAGTGGTAGGTATTCAAAACCACCCCCCATCTCTGTGTCCATTCTTGTCCTTCACCCACACGAACAATTTCTTTCCCAGGCAAAGTAACACAAGGATCCACCAACTAGAGGATGATTGCAGGGTGATGGCAATTCAGTCGTTTTCCCACAATGAGCACAAGGCAGTGTGCATAAATACAGAGTTTGAAGTTACATAAAACAACTGCTACGATCTCCAGTTTTGAAGTTGAAACAATGAAAGCTGCCTACTTCAGCTGCCCATTTTGTCCTCTGTTGCCTTCTGCTAGCATAGAACCTAAAGGGAATTCTTCAAAATGTGGGGTAGGCAACATCTGTTGGCAAGGATGTGAGGATAAATGTACCCGACTCCACTGCTGTTGTGAATGTAGGCTAGGGCAGCCACTACAGAAGCCAACATGGAGACTGCCAAGACAGCTGGAAGTTCATCTACTGTATGACCCAGCTCTCCCTCTCATTGGAATATATCCAAAGGAAGGGAAACCCGCATATGAGAAAGTGACTTGTAACCCTGTATTTATAGTAGCGCAATCAACAGTGAGATACGAGAAAATATAGACAGACAATTCAAAGGATGCATATAACATACCAAGATGAAATAAAGAAGATACTAAAAATTTGAACAGATCAATAACAAATGAGACTGAGTGGTAATTAAAAGTATCCTATAAAAAAGTCAAGATTTGATGATTTTGCATCTAAATTACATAAAACATTTAAAGGTGAATTAACTACAACACTTCTCAAACTGTTTCCAGAATATTGAAAAAAAACTTGAAACTGACAAACTCTTTTTATGAGACCAGCACTGTTCTGATACCAAACATAAAAAAAAAAAGCAAATCACAAATTTTTGAAGAGATACAGTTATAAAAATCTCAGATTACAAAGAATGAAGGTAGATCCCTAACTCTCACCAAATCAACTACAGATGGGGCCCAGTGCAGTGGCCTAGCGGCTAAAGTCCTCACCTTGAACTCTCCAGGATCCCATATGGACACCAGTTCTAATCCCGGCAGCTTCACTTCCCATCCAGCTCCCTGCCTATGGCCTGGGAAAGCATTTGAGGACGGCCCAAAGCCTTGGGACCCTGCACCCGTGTGGGAGACCTGGAGGAAGTTCCTGTTTTCTGATTTTGGATCAGCGAAGCATCGGCCGTTGTGCTCACTTGGGGAGTGAATCGTCAGACTGAAGATCTTCCTCTCTGTCTCTCCTCTCTGTATATCCGCCTTTCCAATTAAAAAAAAATCTTCAAATCAACTGTAGCTGGAGGCCTGAAGTTATAAAATTGCTGGAAGAGAATACAAGGGGAACACTTTAAGACATTGCTGTCAGGCCATGTTTTTTGGGGTAAGACCCCGAATGCACAGGCAGCAGACAGAACTGTTTTGTTCATGACACAATTGGATTTTGATTCCCTTTGTTTCATTGCCTCATGTTTTTAAGCACCGCTAAGATTAAACGTGTATTGCAGCTTTACATTTTACATCCAGCATGTGATTAGAAGAACTCACTTTCTTTTTCTTCGAGGATTTACTCTGTGATGATGCACTATCTCCCACTTGGGGAAAAAAAAAAATAACAGCGGTAAAGAACTGATAAACTGGAAAGGCAAAACACGGAAATGCAATGCTTGTGTTGCCACTGTGACACTTGATAGAGTCCAAATTTGCAACACGAGTTGCCTGGCAGAAGCCAGCTCAGTAGGCATTTCTTTGTGTTGCCTGTCATGAATTTATTGTGAAAACGTTGGCAGCCAATGAAAAAGAATTCAGTTTTTTGCTCTTGAGGCAAAGGCAACAGTGGTCACTTAATATGTTTTTCATGTCCAGTAAGAAGAAAAGAAATTCAGTTAAGTTCTTGAAATACACACACACACACACACACATATACACACTTCTATCTTTTTGGTAGATAAGAGTTATTATATGTACATCATGCCTTCTTAAACTCCTAAAACATTTGGCAACTAAAACTTTTTGGGAAGCTCAATAAAATCCAAATATAGTCTAATATCAATATGGTTAAAACTAATAATAAAATATGTAAGATCATTCCACACACAGGCAGAGCTCCTATTTTGCTACTTGGAGAGTGTGAAGTTAAAATTGAACCCTGGGGAGTGTCTTTGTCTTTTTTTTTTTTTCTCTTCTCTTCTAGAATATTTAAAACGCCAAGTGCTACTTGAGAAAAATGTTTATATGATTCTATTGCTGGCCCAGTGCAATAGCTCAAGTGGCTAACTTTCCATCTCCAAGTATCAGGATCCCATATGGGCACTGGTTCATGTCCCGGCTGCTCCACTTCCCATCCAGCTCCCTGCATGTGACCTGGGAAAGCAGTGGAGGACATCCCAAAGGCTTGGGATCCCACACATGCATGGGAGATCCAGAAGAAGTTCCTGGCTCCTGGCACCAGCTCAGTGCCGCTTCGGTGGCTGCGGCCACTTTGGGAGTGAACCAGTGGTTCGAAGATCTTTCCCTCTGTTTCTCCTTCTCTCCATAAATCTGCCTTTCCAATAAAAATAAATCTTAAAAAAGTCCAAATGCCAAGGAGAGCCTTGAGTTCATTGACAATGTGACCAGCTTGCTGATAACGTGAACCCTTCCCTGGGAAGAAGCAATGAGGGCTCAGCTCTTTGGATATCTACCATCCACGTGGGAGACTGGATTTAACTACTGGCTCTCAGCTTTAGTCTTTCCTACTACAATGAAACACACCCAAATAAAGCACGTAACATAATATGTAAACTATATAACACTAGCACAAAAACATCAGAGGTCAGTCAGTGTTCTGGGTGCAATGGTTGTATGCTTCTTATATGTTTGAGAAGTTCTGGAATAAATCAAGGATACCTTCAGTGAGCTCCAGGGTAAAGAAAAAAGGTGTTATAAAATAACGTTGCATAATGGAAACATAAAGAAAAAGAAAGCAGTGTAACAAAAATGTTCAGATCACACAATGGAAGTTAAGAAAGGAAAAATAAACACAGAGCAGATAGGAAAAATAGACAACAAGTAACTAGATGGTAATGATGAAATCAAACATAATCAATAGCCACTTCAAAAAGAGCATACTGGAGAGCTGAATCAAATTCCTTGCTCCTGATTTAGCTTGGTCCTTTACAGTATTTCGTTTGCTCACTCTTATAGTTTTCTTAATAGAAAATGATCAGATATTGTTTATTTTATAGAAAAAATGCAACCACACTGGGTAGTGATCAGCCCTTCCCTAGCCTGATCACCTGCTACTTCCTTGCAGTGTGTTCAAGAGATCTAGAGAGAGAGAGACAGAAAGAGAGAGAGAGACCTGTATTACACAAAAGTATACAGAAAAGTTGAATTTGAAAAAGATGGAAATATACATTATGTAAACACTAGGAAATACTGATTCAGTTATGCTTGATGGAAAAATCCTAATAGCAAAACCTAGACGTGCATATCATGAAAGAAAAATTGTAGGCCAACATCTATCATAAATATGGGTGCAAAAATGCTATATGAAATGTTAACAAAATTAATCCAGTAATATATAAAGTGAATAATAAATGAAGTTTATTCCAATAACAAAATCTTGCTTTAACCAACCTTTGAATATCAACCAATGCATTTTTGTTATGTTACCTCAATAAAATAGAAAGGCTTAATGAATGTGAAAAGGGCATTTGTTAAAATCTAGATCTATTAGGAAAAAAAAGGAGGTTCTCTAACATAGTAAGCAGTGCCTAAACAAGTAAACTTCAGTCCAGGGCTGTGGCACAGTGGATTAAATTGCTGATTGCCACACCAAAGTCGCATATCAGAGTGTGATTTTGTTCCTGTGTCCTCGACTTCTGATCCAACATCTCTGCTACTATATCTCAGAAAGTAGCAGAAGATGGCTGAAGTACTTGGAACCCCACCACCCATATGGAAGTCTTAGATACACCTCTAGTTCATGGCTTTAGCCTCCAATGGAGCTAACTGTTGCAGACAACTGAAGGGTGAATCTGTAAAAGGAAGCTATCTCTTTCCTTCTCTCTCTCCTCTCTCTCTCTCTCTCTCGCTTTCTCCATCTTGTTCTTGCTTTATCTCTCTTGTTCTCTATCTTTGCAATTCTCTATTTCAGATAAACAAATCATTAAATAAAATAGGCAAACTTAACAAGTGATGATGAAATACTAAATTTTTTCCCTGAAATCAGAATCAATACAAAGATGACCACTTTTACTATTTTAACTTAAAATTGCTGTGGAAATACCAGTCAGTACAATAAGGAAAACAAAATAATTTTTAAAATATAAATATTGTAAGGAAAGAAGTGCACTGTATTCATGTGCCGGAGTCCAGCTCCCACTGAGTTTGGAGCTTGAGAAGGGTGCATGGAGTTGGCGACAAAGAAACTGACACTGTCACTTGGTGCCTTCTTGCTGCCTTTTTTTTTGCTCAAGAAGAAGCTGTCCTTTTTATTTACTTAGACACACCACAAGTCTCTGCACAAACGTTTGATTTTACTATCTTTAACTTTAGAACTAAGCCAGAATGCACAGATGTTCAATTAATTTTTACTTCATGATCAACCACGTGCTCTTAAAGATAATTTTGTAAGTTACTATAATCAGTTTCTTTAAAGCAAGCCGTTATTCATTCTTCAGAAGTAGCCATTAGGTGACAGCCAGGACTCCAAGGCCAAGGCACAGATGGTTGCCTACTAATCAGTAAAACATTCCTACTACATTTTATTTTCACAACTTATCTATCACTTAATGGGAGAAACACATCAAAAGAGATAAAACATAAGGATCTAAGACAAAAAGTTTCAAACATTAAATTCCCCTACAACTGCAGGCTCTACAGCCTCATAAGCAATCAAACAATAGTCAAAAGTATATCTCTATGATGTTAATAGAATCATCCTGTATTTCCTCTAGTTAAAAAATTATGAAAGCAGCTAAAACCGCTACATTTTCTATGCTCTAAAGAGTTGCAAGGACAGGCTAACCTTTAGGGTCCCAGTAGCTATATTTTTGTCATAGCAGTTTCACCCCATACTCCCATCACTTCCATTAGTTTGTAAAATTGTTATCAAGCCATTTCCCAGAAGGCATGCTATGTGTCTGGGCCCGATTTCAGGGCAATGGGTAGGCACACAATAAGGTGTCCAGAAATGGCATGGGTTTAAATTGTACTCCTGTGTGCAGTTAAAGGCCCACTCACCAAGACATTATCAGTAACATTAACTCTCAAGCTCACATTAGTTGCCAAAGCCATCTCACAGAGGCAAACAATGCCTCAATAGATTACAGAATTCTTAGTGGGGTGCTTGAGTGTCCATGCAAACAGGGGGTAAGACTGTGTCAAGGTAGTCAAAGAGAAATCCACCGGGCCCTGCCAAACAGCTGGGAGCTCCCTGGGTCCTGCCAAGCAGGGATCTGCTCTCTTCACACCTTCATGCCATCCACACCTACTGCACAGACCCCAGCATTTGTGGATAACATCATTGTGCATATAAATATCAAACATTTCCAAATAGAAATGTTTAAGTGAATTTAACAAAATCTCTGCAAAAATGCACAGAATGCAATCATATTTCTGTATAAACAGTAGTGAACTGTTAGAAAAAAGTTTGACAACGTTATTTATAAATGCATAAAGTAACAGCTAACCAGGAACAACTTTTTAAATTTATTTTTATTTGAAAAGCAGAATCACAGGGAGATAGGTAATTATAAAAAGTTTAAAAGGGGCCCAGCATGATAGTCTAGTTGCTGAGGACCTTGCCTTGGATGAGCCACAATCCCATATGGGCACAAGTTCATGTCCCAGCTGCTCCACTTCCCATCCAGCTCCCTGCTTGTGGCCTGGGAAAGTGGTAAAGAACAACCCAAGGCTTTGAGACCCTTCACCTATGTTGGAGACCCAGAAGAGGCTCCTGGCTCCTGGCTTCGGATCAGCTCAGCTCTGGGTGTTGCATCTACTTGAGGAGTGAACCAGTGGACAGAAGGTCTTTGTCTCCTTCTCTCTGTAAATCTACCCATCCAATAAAAAATAAATATTTTAAAAGAAAACTTTAAAAGGCAAAGTAATTTATGAATGCATAAAGTAACAGCTAACCAGAAACAGTTTTTATTTTTATTTTTATTTTTATTTTTATTTGAAAAGCAGTATCTCGGAGAGATAGAGAGAAAGAGAGAGGATACAAAGAATTCATTCATTCACTGGCTCACTTTCCAAACCCAGCAGCCAGGAGCTTTCTCCCACTATTTCATACAGGTGCAGCAGCCCAACGAGTTGAGGCATCCTCCACTGCTTTCTTAGGCCATATGCAGGGAGCTGGAACTTGAACCAACATTCATACGGGATGCCAGTGCCACAGGCAGAAGCTTACCTTACTACCCCATGGTGCCAGCCTATGCAGAAACAATTCTACTGAAAGAATGTTTAATATCTCTCTGGCAAAATATTACTGAAGGAAATCAGAAGCCCAAAATGAATGGAGAGATACAACATGCACATTTGATTTTGAACATCAATATTGCTAATAACTACAAAGTTTTGTAAAATTCACGGCAATTTGTCACACTCTGTTTGGCCATTTGAAAACAAATAGTTAACCACAGACTTGGTGAAAACGCATTGCATCAGGAAAAAACTTTTACAAGCATTCTGTTTAGAACATTCCAAACCCTCAGAAGGAAACACTCAAATGGGTAGCATTGACATTCTGTTCTAGCTTCCTGTCCTCCCCTACCCTCTTATCACGATCAGTAGCTACTGAAAATTTTTGTGTGCATATCTGCCCCCATTATTCCACTCTTATCTAGTTCTACCCATTCGCAGCGAGCAGGTTTCAAGGGCCTCCCCACACTGTCCTGTGGGTAAAAGTCTTCCTTCAGACCTTGGGCTGCTGCCCAAGCTAGCCATAATGAACCAGTGCCTTTATGGGATTCAGATACACAGAAGACAAGGATTTAGCCACTGAGCTACCACACCAGGCTCTTGGTGCAAATTTTTAAAAATTTATCTGTAGTGATTGCATAATATGCACTTTGTATGAACTTTTTGAAGACTGGTACATATGCATGAGTTTCAAAATTTTTGCAAGAAATAAATCATGCTTCAACGCTATGAACTGCTAAATACTAAAATTAAAATAGACATGAGACAGCTGAACAGTAATCTATAGCCATTTTAAGGTGTATAGAACCCAATTGTATATAAACTAATGATTGTAATGTCAGTGTAGAAGTCATAGGATGTGGTTCAGAACTTGCACTCTTTTTCTCTCTCTCTCTCTCTTTGAACATGCTGGTTACACAATACCATGTCAACTAATTCCATTACGTTATAAATTGTTACTGATGTAATGCTGGGGCTTTTAATTGATTTGGATGATACTCTGTCAGCTCTACCTTCAGACCAGAGACGGTCTCCCCAAGAAACTGCTAAACTTATCTGGACAATAACATGCTGGACTCTATGCTTTGTAGATGCTTGCAAGGAAAGAATCTCAACTGAATCTGAACTGTAGTAATGCAACAAGAATCCACCATGGTGGGAGAAGGGGTTTGGGGGAGGGAAGGGGGGAATTCCAGAGCCTATAAAACTGTATCACATAATGCAATGTAATCAATAAAAAATAAATTTTAAAAACATTTTGCAAGAAATAAACTTATCTTTTGGGCCCACCATTCTATCAGTTAAGCCAATGCTCATAACATTGGCATTGCCCAATGAATCCTGGTTTAAGACCCAGCTGCTCCACTTCTGATCCAGTTTCCTGTTAAAGGTGTTTGGGAAAGCAGCAGATCATGGCTCTGGTGCTTGCACCTCCATCACTCATGTTGGTAACCAGGTTGGAGTTTCTGGCTCCTGGCTTCATACTTGTCTGAGTCTGAAGGCCTTTTGGAATGTAAGCCATCTTTGGAAAATGTGTGTGTGTGTGTGTGTGAGAGAGAGAGAGAGAGAGAGATTCTCTCTCTTTGCTATAAATCACTGTTTAAAAAAACATTTAATTCTATTTTTCCTTAGACTTTTTGAAATACCCTCATATATTTCAAACTTGCTTTAAAAGCAAACTTTCAATGCGTCACTACAACAAAAAGTATTTGAGGTGAGCAGTGCATTAATAAGCCTGATTCAGTCATTCTACAATGTTCACAAGTATCAAAATACCATACTGTCTTCCATGAATATGTATTTGTTACTTGTCAATAAAAATTGCAATTAAAAAAACATCCAGGTGTTAAAGACTACATCTATGTGATAACATTTATATGAGTCAGTGACTAATAAAGGCTATGATATTAAAAGCCACTGGAGTTGTAAGCTTTGGGAAGCATTGACAGGAAAATGAGAGGAAAGAACTTTTTGAGGCACCAGAAATACTCTGTTTAGATACAGCTAGTGCTTGAGTGGGTGTGCACTTCTAATAAAATCCATCAAGCACCACATTTTTTATAATTTTCAAAATTTTATTTTAAATATTGTGTACACTGTTGAGAGGGATGCATGCCCATGTGGCTCCCCGATCAGTGTGGGGAGGGTTGAGGTGTAGAGGAAGGTGGGTAGGACAAATTTTTAAGTTCTATTTTTTTCCTCCTGTGTCCACAGTGGGGATGAGAGGAGGGGGCAGGGTGGAGGGGAATTGAACCACATCAGCACCGAGGATGGAAGACAGTCATTTGATGACGTGTTAGAGACCCCGATGTGGGGAAGAATGTTCCAAGAATGTTACCTGAGTGGTTTGGATAGTTCTGAGACATTATTGGCTCCCTTCCACCAAGGTTGAGAAATTCTTTCCAAGGTCTATTGGGTAACCAAGTCCACCTTAGCGCATCCATAGACCCAGACACTTGCTGCAAAGCTTGGCTAGGAGGATTGTCCAGCCTGTGGTGCTTACCATCCTCTCATGAGGCACTTCACATCCTCTGCTGGCATAGATCAGCTAGATGTTATGTCCCCTGTGTGCATCTGGGCATACTGTCTACTGCAAAAGCATGTGCAACTGAGGAGGCCCAGTCAAAAAACATGTTCTCCAAGGTCAGACCACATATCTTGTAATTTTTCCTGTGGCCAGGATTTGAGTCCAGAAAACTAGTTGGAGAGTCCTGCAAAAAAAAAAAAAAAAATCACCTGCAGTGACCTGAAACTTGACTCTGGTATGTGCTAGCTAGTTCGGGGCCGGGTTCAGTTCATCACCTGTACCAGGCAATGCAGGAACTAATTGCAGGAGCTACAACCTACCAGGGCAGTGTCCAGAGTTCCCATACTAGCCCCACTTCCAGCCCTAGATCTTATGATTGCCAGAGCATACTGCAGTACAGCCTGACATGACTCACATCTAGTCCCAACATTTGTAGGCTGTTGCTGTGGTCTGGCCTGGCCTGGCCAGTCTGTATCCATTCTGATTCTTGAGTGTACCAGCAGGTGTGGCAACCTAACCCAACCTGGCCCAACCCCAGACCAAGACCACATGACAGACGATAGGTGCTGCAGCCCTGGATGGAATGGCCCACCTCAAGTCTCAGCACTCATGTTCACCAGTGGAAGCATAGGCCTAGCAGTGTAGTCCCTAAAGTTACCCTACCAGACCTGCTCCCAGTCCTGGGACTTGCACATACTAGTGGATACTGTGGCCCAGTTTGGCATGGCCAAATGCAGTCTCAACATTTGCCTATAGGTACTGCAGCCTAGCTCAGCCCAGCCCATTCCTAGTCACAGCTGTCATTGGTGGGTGGTGGGTGCAACAACCTAGCCCATCCTTGCCTACCCCAGCCCCAGCCTTCACAGTTCATGTGAACTGATTGATGTTACAGCCCAATCCATCCAGCACCCCATCTTGGCTTTCATTCATGCCAGTATGTGCTGTGGACTGATCCAACTTGGCCCAGCCTTGGCCACCACCAGACATGGCCCACACATATGCCAACAGGTGCTGCAACTCTGCCTGGTTTGGCCTGCCCCCAGCCCTGGCAATCATGCTCACCAGCAGGAACTGTGGCATAGTCCAACTGGTCTGAACCCATTCTGGCTCTCACTAGGGGCATGTAACAATCTAGCCCAGCTTGCCCACCCCCTAGACTCAGCTCTTATGTGACCTGGCAGATGCTGCAGCCTAGCCCAAATACTGTCTTATACTCATTGTGGCTCTCACAGGCACCAGCAGGTACTGAGGCTTATCTCAGTCTGGCCTACCCCCAGACTTAGCCCACATGCATGCCAAAAGGGTGCTGCATCCTTATGTGGTTTGGCCTGGCCTAGCCCCAGTTCTATTACTCACCAGGGGGAGCTTCAGCCTAGTAACGGAGTCCCCAAAGTCCCCCTACCAGGCTTGCTCCCAGCCTCAGATCTTGCCTGTGCTGGCAGGTGCTTCAGCATAATCTGGCATGACCCAGATCCCCAGTATCATTTCAGTTGCTTCCTCTATGCTCTTGCTGATGTGTGTTGTAGCCTAGCTCAGCCTGACACAACCCATACCCTGCCACATGGGACCCTATATTCCTCATCAAAGTGCTGATTTCAGTACCCTCTGCTCTGCTTTCAATCAGCTGCTTACTACTCTGCCTGGGAAACATCAGATGGATGGTTCAAGTTCTTGTTACCCACATAGGAGACCAGGACAGAATTCTGGGCTCCTGGTTTAGAAATAGCCAAGTACTGGCTGTTGTGGGTATTTGAGGACTAAACCACTGGATGGATGATCTCTCTCTCTTCCTCTTTCTGCTGTTCCAGTCAGTGGAAATAAAATAATAAACACCAGAAATCATGAGATACCACTTCATATCAATATTATTATAATCAAAAAGGCAGACAACAACAAGTATTGGCAAGGACGTGGAGAAATCAAAGCTCCTGTACAGCATTGGTGGGAATGTGTTACCACTGTGGAAATCAGGCCAGCAGTTCCTAAAAAAACAGTAAAAAGAAGTTACACTATAAACAAGCAATTCATCTCCTAGATATCTAGGATGTATCCACACAAATACAGTGTACACAGAGGTTCACAGAAGCATTATCTGCAATTACGAAAAAGTAGAAGAAACCAAATATCCACCAATGGATATAGAAATAACTATAATGAAGAATATCTTTGCCGTGGAATATTACTCTGCAAATGAAAAGGAATAAATTACTGATACATGCTACAGCATGGATATGTGTTGAAACATTCTGCTAAGTGAAAGAAGCCAGGCACAAAGTACTATGTATTATATGATTCCATTTATATGGATTTTCCAATCTAAGCAAATCCGAAGAAATAGAAAATATAATGTTAATTGCTCGAAGCCTAGGTTAAAGGGGCCTGGGGATTTAATGGTCGTTGAAAAGCTGTCTATTTTCTGGGTTTCAAAAATGTTTTAAAGTTTAATGGGGATTCTGGCATAAGCCCATGAATACACTAAAATCTGAATAGTTTATAACTATTTAAATAGTTAATAGCTATTTAACAACTGACTAGTTTATAAAAGAATTACTTCTATGATAATATAAATTGATAGGATGATATAAATATAAATAGTATCTCAACAAACCTGGTTTAAAAATAAAAGACCTATTTAATGTGAACCAGATTATTGCCAATTCTAGATTTTGAGAGAAAGGGGCAGGCAGATAGGGTTGTTTGAGATTAGTCCTACCCAGTGTGGAGAAAGGCCAAAATTTCAATATGGATTCAGTAGCTTTCAAGGATTTTCATCCACACTTGACCAGCAGAGCTGGCTGCACAGTAACTTAGTCAACTCAATTACTGCTCCTATAATTTGTTATCCCAGCACTCCCACATTTTTCCTGGACTGTACTACTGACGCTCTCAATAACCTACTAACTACTGGATCTCTTACAACCTCAATCTGTTAAATATACAGCTACCTAATCTCTGCAATGTGCACAAAAATTATGTTCCTTGAACAAGTATCATCTAATAGGCAGTGACACAAATCTCAAAGCAATGTTCTGAAACACATGCTACTATTATTATTTCCACTTTGTATCTAACGGGGTTGTGTCATGCAATAGAATATGCCATATGATTAAGGTCATAGAGCTAGTCAGTGGCACCACCAGGAATTTAACCCAGATTGATCCCAATAGCATAGCTGACCAAAATGCTATTCTGTGTTCGAAGCAAAGCCTTTTTACACCACTCCTAGTCATTCTTTCTATGGCAAATGTTGTTATCTAGGAAAAGCAACTCTGTGTCTCATTCACCTTCTTCCCAGTTCACTCTCTAATCAACAAAGTTTTCATATGATTTAAATGCACTGCTCGGTTCCACTGAAGTCCAGCACTGGCCTCTCTATTATCACCCAGCCTCCCACTTTTGCAACACATGGATGTCACTATTCCTGCAATGTAACAAAAAGAAATCTTTATAAACATTTCAGCACAAAACTTTGAGGTCTTGCCCCATTTCTCATTCAGATGCCTTTGTTCAATATCCCCAATCACATCCTCTTCTCTAGCCTTACCGACGACACCAGCAGTTGCCCTCCTAGTCGTAAGAGGGATGAGACCCCTCTGGGTTCAGGGCATAGGAAATGAAGGAAGACTGTGCCAAGAGAACTTAACCTGCCATGGTTCCTGAAGAGGAAGCAGACATGAAAGGAGTGAACATTCTGAAATGAGATTATGAGAAAATGCATGAATAGCAGATTTTTTCTTTAACTTTCATTTTTTTACCTTTCATTTAAAAGGCAGAGTTTCAGAAAGGAGGCTATGTAGAGAGGATTTTCCATCCACTGGTTCACTTCCTAAATAGGCACAATGGCAAGAGCTGAGGCAATTCAAAGTCACAAGCCAGGGGTGTCTGCTAAGTCTCCCACGCAGGTGTGGGCCCCAAGCACTTGAGCCATCCTTCACTGTTTTCCCAGGCCATAAGCAGGAAGCTGGATCAGAAGTGGAGCAGCCAGGTCTCAAGCCAGCACCCATGCAGGATGCCATCACCACAGGCAGAGGGTTAGCATACTGTACCATGACAGCCCCAAGAAATTCATGAGTAGAAAAATTCCTAAGAGCAAAGCATTTGGGATTAGACACCTTGAAATGCCACATCCATTAGCTATATCATCCTAACCAATTAACTTCTTTGAACTTCAGTTTCCATTATTTAAAATTGGAGTAGTAGCACCTACCTGTCTGAGATGGTAAGGATTGAATAAAAGATAAAACACCAAGCCTCAGCAAAGACAAATAATCACCAATAAAACAGTAAATAGTTGTTTTAAGCACATAACAGTTAAGTTTCCCAGTGTTTGTGAATTGGGAAAAATGTCTGAAAAGATAAATTATGTCCAAAGATAGGTCTTCAAGGACAATGGGAACTTGGCAGGGAAAATGTTAACACAATTGGAGGGAAAGAAGGAGGAAGAGCAGTGAAAGATGAAACTAGAAACTGCTTTAGGGAACAGGAGGAACTGGGAAAGTTACATTTTGTTCCTTTGTAACTCATTAATGTTTCATTTAGTGTCTTGCATTCTGGTTCCACTGTAGATTCAGGCAGCTATATGGTAATTCCTCTTTAGGCACTGCTCTATCTGCAGAACCTTGCCCATTGTCTAGAACCATAGTAAATGTTTAATACACTTTTGTTGCCTGAATGTTGATGATCAGTAGAGAGGAATCAAGAAACAATTTCCAAGAACTCAAGTAGAGATGACAGGAGAATTTAAAGAAGGAGGGATGGAGGCAAAAGCACAGAAAAAAAAAATCAGAGAACATCCTGTGCTTACAAGCATCAAAAGCCTGTGTTTTACCTTGGTTTTCATGTTTAATAAAAATGCACAGTTGTGATTAAAGTTCAGAGGGAAGATGGTGGATATGGATACTTACTAACATATTTGTAACAATAGTGCGGGGAGGACTTCAGTGGGAGATGTCTCGGATGTGACGTCAGAGACAAACGGAAGAGGCAAGAAGTTCTTAACGTTTCAGTTAGAGGTAGAAGAGGAGAGAAGCAGTCAGGGAAAACAAAGTTCTCCAGTATGAGAAGGTATAGAAGAGACTGGTCTTCTGGAGAGCCGGATAGGTATTGTGGAAGGAGAGACTACCATCATGAGCAGCCTGAAAGCAGCTACTCAAGGTAAGAAGCGACGGGGCAATGCAGAAGCCAGTGGTGGCTTTGAGCTAGGCTGAAAAGCCGTATTGGCTTGCTAGTGACTTCATCTGGCCTTCAATCTCAACTCCCTGTCTCTAAGCACGCTAGGTAATTTGTGTCTCAGTTGAAATCGGAGATGGTAAAAGTAGTAATTAACGGTATTGGAAATGTGCCAGTGAATAAAAATATGTGGAAAATGGTGGTGATTTGAGATTTTAGCTATTGTTTGCCTTCTTTCTTCTGTATTAAGGGGCCTGCAAAGTGTGGATGGTATTGTGAAGTCATTTTTAATTTTATTCTCGGGAAGATACTTGCAAGTGTATTATAGAATAGACCCGAAAAGCCTTTACCTTTGAAATATGGTGGGTGTAAAATGAAATGTTTTGTATTCCTGCCGTTTTGTTGCTGGGGGAGCCTTGTTTCTTCCAGAAGATTCCAGAACAAAACTCTCTAAACTGTTCTGTTGCTGTTGCCCAGTGTGCTCCCACAAGCTCCGCCCCTTCTATCTCAAACTGTGGCTCTCTTAGGCCTCACGTTTCTCATTGGTTGTCAGTGGACTTTGATCCTATTTCCTGCAGTAGTAAGACAACCCGCTTCCCTTAATTGTACATTTTTGCTTTGAGCGAAGCTGCCTGGCTTCAAAACCAGGATAGTTTTCTTCAGAGTATTCAGTTGGCAAGAGAGTAGTGTTGTTTTTCTCTTTTAAACTACGTGAACAACCATCAAGGAGTAAATAAAATAACCGAGGTGGTAGCAATTCAATGGAACTGAAAGGAGGTGGGTGGGACGGTGGGAACGCCGGGGCGCTTTTAACGGCGGACTGGCTACTTCCGGGACCGAATGGGCGGTTTAGTAAATTGTGCGCCTTTGGCGGGTTTTGGTCGCTTTCTAAACTTTTGGTTCTATAACAGCCGAAGATACCACGCCCGCGACGAGGTGGTGACTCTGCCACTGCCGGGAAAGGCTGCTTCGGGATCCCCCATGTCCATGGCCGTGGTGAGTGAGCGGGTCGCGATGGGGAGCCTCGGCGTCGGCGCGCCGGTGGCCGAGGGGAGGGGCACGGGCGGAGCTGTGCGTCACATGTTCGGGCGACGAATCCGGTTCAGAACAGCCTGTCTCGGGGGCGGGGCCCAGAGCAGCGCCCGCCCTCTCAGCGTCGCGTGGCCTCTGATTGGTCCCGGAGTGAGCGGAGTTACGGGAGGGTGGGCCAGGGTCTCAGGTTCATTAGAGGCTCTAAAGCTCTGTTTAATCTGCCCCCTTAAAAACAAAAAGTGCCCTTGATCGCCTGACAAAGGAATGAAAGTGATGACCCAGGGGTCTGCATTCAGAGAATTGGCTATGGCTGCCGAATGGCAGGGCGAGAAGGGACCCGAGCGCCTTCCCTCTCCACCTTAGCTCCCGGTAGCATGTCTGTTCTAATACACTAGAAAACAAACCCTACGAAGGTGTGCACAGTGAGCAAGTTTTCTAAGTGGACCTTCATACTTTTCCAAGTAGTTCCTTGCGACTTCACTTATTCCTATTGCCTTTCGTTTCGTTTCGTTTCGGCCAATCAGCGCTGTTTCAATTGAATCGTAACTTTTGCCTGGGAAAGAAAGCTAAACATGTTTCCCGTTTACTCAGTAACTTCCCTCTCCCCACACTTTAAGACTTACACAGTGTCATTTTTATAACCGTGAATGTTTTGTAACATATATTGTGAACACTGAAAGCAATCGGATTCCCTAGTCAGACATGATCATATATTACAGAGAAGCACCTACAAACAACTTTTTTAAAAAGCAACTCTCGATTCCATATCATTACAATTCTTATATGCACATGGAAGAATATGGACTGTGTATAGAGCTACAGTGTTTACTGAGGTAGCTCATCGGCTCTTGCTGCTGGTTTGGCGCTCAGGCACAGTTGGGGAGCAGGTCATCAATACTTGCAACACTTTTCTTGTAGGACTTCAAAACATATGTAGATCAGGCCTGCCGAGCTGCTGAGGAGTTTGTCAACATTTACTATGAGACCATGGATAAGAGACGCCAGGTGAGTATTACACAATGCACTACCTTTTATCCAATATCAGTTCTTTTTGCTGTTAATGAGCCAGCTGTTTGGCTCCTTTATGTGATAACTGGACTTGCTTTTTAAGAACTTGCTTGGGGAAGTATTGCTATAATGGCTGTTAGGAGGTATCTCTTTGCTTTTCCCTAGTTTTCATGATCTCATGCCAGTTGCTATTTTTTCTTACCATCGTTTTATGACTAGGGTGATGAGTAGCAATTAAGTAAACCCTAACTCTTTTATCAGCATAGTGCTATAATTTAGTGAACTTCTGTTCTGCAGGTGCAAAGGTTGATACTTTATTACTAAATCCCTATCATTGTAAAGGCAGAAGATGAAAGAAGTTCCTGGTAGTTTGTATGGGATGGGGGAAGGGATGTGACAGTGGATGCTTTATTGTTCCTTGTGTAGAGTGTTTATTGTGCCTACTAATCACAAAAATAAAGTAGCCTCAAGGAGCGATCTAGGTTTTCGTAGCATTAAGAACATGATCATATATCCATCTCTCCTGCCCCTCCCACTTTCCCTGTTTCCTAAACTCTCTCCCTACACACCCAGTTTTGTAAATTTCATGTTCCTATACCTTTTAAACTACTTCTAGACAATGGTTTACCTAAAAGCATAACTCTGTCCATTTTACTTTTACATTTTCCCACGTTAGGCAATTACCAGGCTCTATCTGGACAAGGCCACCCTGATCTGGAACGGAAATGTTGTTACCGGCATGGACTCCCTGACAAGTTTTTTTGACATGTTGCCATCAAGTCAGTTTCAAGTCAACATGTTAGATTGCCAGCCAGTTCATGGTAAGATCAAGGTATTCTGAGATACTTGCTTTGTTTTCCTTGAATAACCACTGAACTTTTACATCAGAAGCATCAAGCAACTTATACTAGTAGAACTGTTTACGTACTTAGGTAACGTTAATATTCTATGTCATTGAGCTATCCAAACTTTTGGTTTTCCTTTAAAAGCTTCTTACTTTAGAGACCCACTAATGAGTTTTCATGGTTTGTGTGGTTTTGGCTTATAAAAGAACCATATGAGAAATCGAAGATACATTAGCTTTTCGTTCATGAAGAAGAGAAAGCGCCTACTTTTTCTCAATATAACTGCCTGCAGGATCTTAAACTGTCTTCAGAGAAAATTTAGCATATATACATGGTTAATATCTTTTGATGTCTTTTTCAACTTATTAAAATTTCACGGAAGCTTATTCTGTTAATATGAAATCAGTTTGTGGAAAGAGAATATGATTCAAGATACATCTAT
The DNA here is from genome assembly GCF_017591425.1 of Ochotona curzoniae. NCBI lineage: Eukaryota > Metazoa > Chordata > Mammalia > Lagomorpha > Ochotonidae > Ochotona > Ochotona curzoniae. Next base: position 30,382,092 of record NW_024467087.1, on the reverse strand, counting down.
GCAGTTTATAATATTGTCCTCTAGGTGGAGTCCTAAGTGTCTTAAGTATGGGGAGGGGGTCTTTAAACAGCTCATGGAAAAATGGAATTAAAAACTAAGCATATATTGGTGCAAAATAATTTGAAATCATGCACCATAATTCCATCACTCAAAATTTGCATAGCTGCTTTAAAGGTCCCTTCTACTGGTTTAGGGCAATGCTTTTCCTGTGATGTTCATAAACAATAGCTGAAGAAACAACATATGCATAAGCCTTATGGACGCCTAATAAAATATTAATGTATATCGGAAACATTTGGTCCTGCACTATTTACAAACTCTTTATTTTAAAACATCAGAGTACCTCAAATCTTACAGGACTGAAAGTAATTTCAGTATCTTTGAAATCTACTTTATTTTCTCGTTTGGGATTTACATACTCATCATTGTAAAGAAAACTTACGATATTTGTTAGCATTAGGTCATAAACTACACAACTTTAAAAATCTGCTTTTCTAAAGACAAAACTAACCTTTTTTTTGTGTGTGTGGATGAAGAGCAAGCTACCCAGTCGCAGACAACAGTTCTCGTTGTGACCAGCGGAATTGTGAAGTTTGATGGAAACAAGCAACATTTCTTCAACCAAAATTTCCTGCTGACTGCTCAGGTCACACCCAACAGTACAGTGTGGAAGATAGCCAGTGATTGCTTCCGTTTTCAAGACTGGGCTACTTGCTAAAGGGAGCAGGGAGTCCATTCATCTTTGTTCCATTAGCTCCAGCAGCAAATCCATCTCTTCATAAAAGCACTACAGACTAGCATGTGCTTTCTTGCTTTGTTTTATTCTTAACACCTTTTTCTAGCAGATACAAGTTTAAATCATTGCCCTTAAGAGCTTTAATGCTATTTTTACATGCCTTAGATACGTTCAGTAATGCCATTCTTTACTATTAAGCACGTGATCTTGGTACTAACATATTCACTGTGAACCCAGCCTTTTGCAAAAATGGAATTCTTTATTATAATACTGTCTAGAATATCAGCACAATGTAACTCTGGGAAGAAACGCAGCTCATTTTGGTTATTAGATACATTTTTGTAACAAAATACTTGCCTATTTTCAGTTAACACTAGTAATACAATTTTAATATATAGCTTTTCCAAATCAGGACAGCGAAAACAATACAAATTTAGGTTTGTACAACTAGTCTAATGTATTAGAATTGCAAGGTAAAGTTGTTTTTTTTTTTTTTACACTGGCACATTTTGTTATGAAGTGAATTAACCAAATAGAGTGATGCAGAATGTTCTTAGTTGATGCCTGAGCATCAGGTACATTTGGTGGCTTAGCAGCAAAACTTAAAAAAGATTTTCTTGGCAGCTGTAGGTTTATACATTTACACAATGAATGGTAGTAGAATTAATAGCTTTAGTAGGAGAATGGGGAATGAGAAATGCAAAATCTAAGTTTGAAGCCAAAAGTGGAGGGTGAATTTCAAAATGATAACTTTTTGGTACTTGTTTTCTACCTCCTAAAAATGTACCCTGCTTTTAGTTTAAATTTCTCATTAAGTATTTTTGCCTACTGATCATGAATGTCACTTAGTTCAAGAAGGATTCTTTTTTTAAAAAAAACAATCTACATCACCTTACGTATGTATGTGTGTTTTTAGGTATCAGCTTATTGAAAAATAAATATGGGAAGTAAAATACCAGCAATAAATCTCACCTGGTAACATAATCTAGCAGGGAAGTTGGAAAGAAAGCCACTAATACCTCTTTGCACCATTATTAACTTCTAAGTCTTCCGTGTGAACTTTAGACCCAAAGTATTCCATATATTACCCGCTCCCAAAAGAGTTCATTTTATGCTTGTGCTTTATACTGCCATATGCTTTATCTTTTCCTGGATTATTGAAAGTTAAAATAGTTGATTTTGCAATTTGCTATTTCATATACTAGTGGGGAAATGTGGGTAACTCATCTTTTGGAGCAACAGGAAAAAAAATAGAGCACAGATCTTCATACTAAAGTTCAAAAGAACAAATTGAATATTTTTTCAGCTTCTAGAGAAGTTTTAACGTTGGTTTTAAACTTTTTTTTTTCATTTTTAAATGTCTTAAAGACATGCCAGCTTTGTTTTCTACACTGCAATCAAAATCAATATTTCTTATCATTTAATTTTAAACCCTGTAACTCATCAACTCCTGGCTAATAATTCATGTTCTATTTCTAAGACACTCACTTAAAACAGACTTTAAAAAGATAAGGAAATGGAGCTGAAATTTAGAGCACACCTTCTTGTAGAACTAGTCAAAACTTATGTGTGATAATATACTCCAAGTGAGAGTTATTGTTGCTTAGGGTTTTTGTAAACCACAGCTTTCAAGTGCAACAGTCAGCAGGCCAGGTCCTACTCTATCTCTAATGGAGAACAGTCTCAAGTAGAAGTTACATGTAACTAGCAATAACTAAACTGATGGTTGTGTGTTGTTCACAAAGTGTTTTAAGACTTGTATGCGACCTGATTTTTCCAAACTGGAAACTTTTAAATGGCTGGAATGACTCTTTATGGGCTAGACTGTATTTTTTGACATGGTCATATTTTTCTAACTCGCAAAGAATAAAATTTGATTTCTGATGAGTTTTCACATTTGGTAAGGTTTTTTAAATTTGTTATTTTTAGTTATTTGAGAAATCTCCCTTCTGTTAACTCCTGGTATGCTCAGGGCAGCTGGAGGTGGGTATTAAACACAGATATTTCCACGGGCCGTTCAGACACCTTACCTGGTGTCTTACTAAGCCAGTGACTCAGTCAAGCTCGTTTTAAGGCCTTTTTTTTCTTTTTCTTTCTTTTCTTTTCTTCTTCTTTTTTTTTTTTTTTTTTTTTTGCACTTTTGAGGGTTCGAAACAGATACTTGATTCTTCTACAAAGCATAAGGTTTTTTTCAAATTAAAAAAAAATAAAACTTTGTTGAAAACAATGATTGACAACTTGTCCTTTTTCTTTGTCCTTTTTGCAATCCATCCTATTCCTCCTCTCTTCCTGTCAAGTATTCAGTTTCCTGGGATCATCTATTTGAGGTAGCAATGAAGTTGGGTGAAAATGGAAATCCTAGCCAAAATGCTGCATTTACTGGGAAGTGAATGCCAAAATACACTGATTGCCACAAATAAAGGTGCCATTATCTTTAATTCTACATTAAAAATATATCCATACAGCCCTTTAATTTTTAAATTGCTTTAATATTTTTCTTGGTAAAGCAGAAACAGCCCTCTTCCACTTGTAAATTCATTACCTAAATGCTTGAAATAACCAGAGCCCAGCAAGGCTGATACCAGGAGGCCAGAATGAAACCTGGGTCTTCCACATGGATGGCAGGAATCCATCTATTTGGGGCATCATCTGCTGCTTTCACAAGCACATTAGTGACTGCTATGGGAATGCAGGTGCCCAAAGTTGCACCTTAAGCAGCCCACGCTTATTATTTGTAGAATGAACCTCAAAAACATTAGCAAATAGGAGCATGAGTTTGAGTCCTTGCTTCTCCTTTCATGAACCAAATCCCTGCTAATATGCTTGAAAAGCAGGAAAAAGGCCCAAATGCCTGGGCCCTTACCGCCCACAAGGGCAATCTGGAAGGGGTTTCAGGCTCCTGGATTCAGCCTGCTATATCCCTAGCCATTGTGGCTATTTGAGGAGTGAATCAAATGGAAGAATCTCCATTTCTCCCTCTTTAGCTCTTCCATATAGTTTTTAAAGGCTTAATTTGTACAGATAATTGCATTTAACAGTTATAAAATGTGTTCTTTAAAACTTTATTAATTGAATATATACTTGTGGGATATTGTACAGCATTTCAGTGCATGTGTGTAATATGTGCTGATCAAGTTGGAGAAGTAACATTCCCCTCTTTTGCCATAGCTTTAGTCCTGGAGCTTTGGAGCACCTTGGATAGGCTGTTGGGAGCTGTGATATCAAACACTGAAAACGTGTTCTATCTAGCTGATGTAATACCTATTGTCCAGACTTAAAAGAGAAAATGTGTGTGTATACACACACTAAAATATCTTCATCCCTTCAAAAGAATGAAATCTTTTACAGCAAAATGGGTGGTACTAGAAGAGATTATGTTAAGGTGAAATAAGCCAGACACAGAAAGATAAATAGCATATGTTTCCCTTATATGTGAAAGGGGACATACATTCTTTTTTTTAAAGATTTATTTTTATTATTTTTTTTATTGGAAAGGCGGATATACAGAGAGGAGAGACAGAGAGGAAGATCTTCCGTCCAATGATTCACTCCTCAAGTGAGTGCAACGGCCGATGCTATGCCAATCTGAAGCCAGGAGCCTCTTCCGGGTCTCCCACGTGGGTGCAGGGTCCCAAAGCCTTGGGCCGTCCTCGACTGCTTTCCCAGGCCACAGACAGGGAGCTGGAAGGGAAGCGGGGCTGCTGGGATAGAACCGGCGCCCATATGGGATCCCAAGAGTGCAAGGCGAGGACCTTAACCACTGCGCCATCACGCCAGGCCCGGGACATACATTCTTATAAAGCATAGGGGGGGTACTTATATCTGAAAAAAATAATGTGTTACAGAAGATAGAGAAAAATTCAAAAAAATTCAAATATACTGTAACATATAATTGCATTGATGTTAGGAATCACAACCAAAAGGGAATTTTTAAATTTCCATATAGCTGGAAAATTAAAAGTATATGTCTTAAGGTAATGAAGTAGCTTCAGTTAGGATTACTCAAAACAACAACTAGAAAATATTGATAACATATGAACCAAGTCAATTTAAAGGCATAATAGAACAAAAGACATTCTTCTCGGGTATAGGAAAAATGATGCTAAAAATCATATAGAAACACAAGACATTCAGAATACCTAAGGCAATCTTAACAACAAAAATAAAGCCAGGAGCCTGTGTGGTAGCTTAGTGATTGAAGTACTCATCTTGCATGCACCAGGATCCCATATGGGCACCAGTTCATATCCCAGCTACCCTACTTCCCATCTAGCTTCCTGCCTCTGCCTTGGGAAAGCAGTAGAGGACGGCTCAAAGCCTTGGGACCCTGCACATGGTTGGGAAACCTGGAAGAAGCTCCTGGCTTCAGATCGGCTCAGCTCCAGCCATTGCAGCTACTTGGGGAGTGAACCAGCAGATGGAAGACCTTGCTGTCTCTCCTCTCCATAAATCTGCCTTTCCAATATAAATAAATGAAACTTTTAAAATAAATAAATAAAGCTGGAGGATCATATCAGATTGCATGACTTTAGGGGCTAAAATCCAAGAGAAGAGAGGACTCACAGATAAGTGAATTAATGTTGCACAATTGCTTTTCCCCTGTAGACATTTGCTAGTTCCGAACATGAGATGAGACCCTGAGAACTCAGGTGAAGGGTCTAGGCAAAAGGGATCTAATAAGTGGTAGAATTTTGAGCTATTCTGGAGGGCCAGCAGATAAAGAACAGAGGCTGAAAGATCATGGTCCCAGGGAAAAGGGACAGACAGTGAAACTGAATCCTATATAGGCACATGCACACACACATACATATATACACATACATAATATATATGCACACACATACATATGTGCATACATAATACATATAATATATGCATGATGTTGAGAAGGCAAAATTTGTTGAGGACATTCAAGAGATGGGAGAGGAGCTTCAAATAAACCCCATGATCTCCTGTTCCAATTTCGGGCTTTATTGTATTATGTCTTTATCCTGTTTTCTCAAAGACTCTGGGTTCCCTGATAACTCCACACCTAGCTTTCTCAGAACCCACCCTTAGGTAGGAAAGTGGTTTCCTGCTACTCCAAGGTAAGCCAAGGCTTGATAAGGAAGCCAAAGCTTGCCTACTGAGTTTATGTTTTTCTTAATGTTGAGCATTTTCTTGGTGGTTAGAAAGAGTTACAGGCTGTGGTAGGTGTGGACTCAGTTCTCTCTTCAAGAAACATCTAACCTTCCTGCTATAGGGAGAGCAGTTAGCTGAGAGCCTGCAGCTATCGCACCTGCAGCATTTGCTTCCGTTTTGAACCAAGGCTGTGATCTTTGGAGGCAGCCTCTAGTCAATAACAGAATACAACAGGGGGGCCAAGGCTGTGCTTCGCATTTCAGTGCTGTGCTTCATTCATACATCATCTTGGCCCCACATTTCTCTCTCTCTCTCTCTCTCAGACTATCTGAGAGCTTTGCAGGACTACATCACAGTGTGCCTGATTCTGCTTTTGTCCTTTCCTTTCACAAGTGTCACATACTCATCAGGATCAGAGGAATGCCACAGAACCCTGCTTCCTCCATCTTTAGCTTTCACTGAAGTCAATCTTCCCGCATTTAGCCCCTTTTATTCTTACTTCCACCTCCACCTCTTCCTGCTAGAGAACCAGAATTGAGTAGGGCATTTCACGGCCAGTCCTTCGCTGAACTGATACATTGCTCAATATTGAAAGTGAGCATGTGGTGGCTTCTCAGACCATTTTTCTAGTAGCCTATTTGACCATCTCCCTGGAAATATCTGCAGGCAATTGAAGAAATAAAACAGAAGACAATGACTCCCAGCAAACCCCACATCCAGGCTCTCGATGAGGCACCCCAGACATTTCAGTTGAAGTCTGGAGGACATCTCCAGTTCCCATAAGCCTTGTAAGAATTGGAGTGGAAGAAGGAATGGGAAGACATTTAAGTTGTCCAGCTCTGGGAAGGGGATGAAGAAAGGAGATAGTGCTGGAGAAAGGGAGCATATGGTGAAGATGGCACACTTAGTACTTACCATTTTGGCATCTTAGCATCCTGGCAGTAAAAATCTGGACTTCTTCTGAACCCTTTAGATGCTGGCCTGCCAAAGACTTCGGCCTTCTGTCCCATTCTCACCTCCTACTCTTGCTTTGGCATGCCTTGAAAAGCAGGTTTACAGAGAGAAGGAGAGACAGAAAGAAAGCTCTTCCATCTGCTGGCTCACTCCCTACATGGCCTCAATGGCCAGACCATTGTTGATCCAAAGCCAAGAGCCAGGGGGGCTCTTCTGGGTCTCCCATGTGAGCATGGGGTCTCAAGGTCCTGGGCTCCATTTCCCATTCAGCTTCCTACTTATGTCCTGGGAAAAAAACAACTTAAGATGGCCCAAGTCCCTGTGTCCCTGAGAGAGACCCAGATGAAGCTCCTGTTTCCTGACTTTGGCCTGACCAACACCAGCCATCTAGAGAGTGAACTAGCAGATACAAGATTCTCTCTTTCTTTCTCCCTCTTTCCTCCTTTCAAAAGATGAATAAATCTTTAAAAATACTCAGAATCACCAGCCATGAGGGAAATGCAAATAAAGCCATAGTTAACTCATCCCAGTTAGAATAGCTATCTTCCAAAAATCAGAAAACTACAATTGCAAGCGGTGATGTGGAGAAGAAGGTACCTTAAAGCACTGTTTGTGAAATAGAAACCTAAGCAACTTTTATGAAATACAGTGTAGAGATTTCTCAATAACCTAAAACTAGACCTGCATATGACTCAGCTATCTGACTCCTGGGATTACACTCAAAGGAAATTAAATCAGCATATGAATTATCCCTATCCTCATGTTTATAACCACTCAATATACAACAGCTAAGATATGGAATCAGCCCAGGTGTTCAACAAATGTTGATTGGACCCCCAAAAAGAATGTGGCATATGTACATGATGGAATACTATTCAGCCATAAAATAAAATAAAATTCTGTATTTTGCTACAAAATGGATGCAATTTGAGACTATTATACTTAGTGAAATAAACCACACCCAAAATAAGTCTTTCCAAGACAGTACCTGCATGAAATATAAAGGATATATTACAATCTTCAAAAGTTGATTGATTAGTTAGTATGCTGACATCAAACGTGATTACTTAATCTACCAACACCCTGATATTTTCACATCTCTGCAAGTCAGTTATACACAGGTCCTGGAGTAATGTCACCAAACCAAATAACTGCTCCCCACCTATCCACTCTTTCTTTCTTTCTTTCTTTCTTTCTTTCTTTCTTTCTTTCTTTCTTTCTTTCTTTCTTTCTTTCTTTCTTTCTTTCTTTCTTTCTTTCTTTCTTTCTTTCTTTCCTTCTTTCTTTCTTTCTTTCTTTTTTTCTTTCTTTCTTTCCTTCTTTCTTCCTTTCTTTCTTTCCTTCCTTCCTTCCTTTCCCTTCCTTCTTTCCTTCCTTCCTTCCTTTCTTCCTTCTTTCCTTCATTGTTTTCATCTTTTCTTTTTTCTGGAGTACAGAGGTCTTTTATTTTCCTTTCACTTTTTTGCCACAAATTCATAGGGAATGGGCTCCAGCAGCCCAGGTTCCTTCCCATTGGTCCTGACAAAGTGGGCTGCTCTGGATGGAGCGGGCTGGTGCATCAGCTGAACCTAGGTACCTTCCTCTTTGGCTTCTTTATTTTTCTGATCATTTTCCTTCACTCATTTCAGAAAATCATCCTAGCTCTTAGAGTCTTTAATATGCTCAATATGCACATTTATTCTCTTGGCAAAAAACTTGCCCTTAACTTGTTTGTCTACAACAATGTCAACAGCATGGTGGGTAACATTGTAGACTTTCAGTTTTGTCATGGTAACATTTATGAGGCATTCCTTTTTGAACAGTACCCATTCCTTTGATGTCCACAATATCACAGTGCTTGTAAATGCCCATGCATATGGCCAAAGCAATAGCTCCATGTTCCCTAAAGGCCTGAAGAACATGTAATGGCTGCCTCTCCTCTTTCCCTTTGCACTTGTCATCTTGAAGTATTACTAGAAGATGCTCCACTTCTTTCTTTAATAATGGAAATGTTGGGGTTAGCACGATGGCTGAACTGACTAATCGTCCACCTGAAAGCTTCAGCATCACATATGGGTATTGGTTTGGTTTCTGACTACTCCACTTCAAATCCAGCTCCCTACTTATCATCTGGGAAAGCAACAAAGAATGGTTCAAGCCCTTGTGACCCTGCACCTGCATGGGATATTCAGAAGAAGTTCCTGGATCCTGGCTTCAGAGAGGCTCAACTCCAGCCTTTGCAGACATTAGGGGAGTGAATCAACAGATGGATTTTTTTTCCCTCTGTCTCTCTTCCTCTCTGTTGATCCTCCTTTCCAATTAAATAAATAAGTAAATCTTTATAAAAATAATTTGAGCACCAAGTTTTATCTGAGTCCTTTGCCTTCCAGATGAAGACTACATTTCTCCACCTCCCTTGCAGACAGATTGAGCTCATGTCATTGCAATGAAAGCAGAATTGAGGTGTGGCAACTACTGGAAAGTACATTTATAAAGAAAGCAACCTATAACCCTACATTTATAACAACACAATCCACAGTAGCAAAACATGGAAACAAGCCAGATGGAGTTGTGGATGAAAAAAACTGTGGTATATATACTTCATGGAACACTACAAAAGCCATTGAAAAGAAATAAATTCTACCGTTTGCAACAAAATGTTCCCAGCTGGAGGCCATTATGCTCAGTGAAATAAACTAATCCCCAAAGGACATATCATATGTTTTCCCTGATATAAGACAATCTTCAAGCAAAATATGAAACATATAATACGTATATATGTAAATAAGTATAATCATACTCTCATAGACAAACTGTATAATAGAGGCTACCATCCTGAGAAGTGAAGATAAATTATAGTAGTCATCTCTACTTCTCAATACAAGGATGACTCCCAATGAAACAGTGAAATTTATCTTGACAATATGATACTAGGTTTTCTACCTTTGTCTATATCTACCATGCCCCGGTATGCTTAAATAGCAGAATGTTAAACTTATAACTGTTACAATAGTAACATTGAAGGGGAAAATGAGGAGGAAGAAAACGGGAGGAATCACAATACCTACAAAACTATATCATGGGAAATAATAATAATGTTATAATCATTTTTTTCAAGTAAGGGTAGAGGCCAGCATTATGGTGCAATAGTAAAGCCAACAGCTTTCTGGGGTCTTGTGTAAGACCCCAAGCACTGGAGCTATAGCCGCCCAAGAAGTAACCCCAAGTTAATTATTATACTAGTAGCAGTTGTGAGGAAACTCTGAGGAGGACAATAAGGCATAGATCTGCAAGTCACGGTCAAGCCAAGTGAGACACAGTACATGCCGGTGTCTCAAAGCTTTTTATCTTTGTGAACAACTCTGTCACTGCATGGTCACAAGGTAGTTGTCTTGGGAGGTCTGACACCTGTAGTTTTGGTTGGATGAAAAGCAGAATCATAAATAACTATATCAGATTGTTCTTACTGATAGCATAGATATGTTTGATTAACCTGCTGTCTGACGTTCTTCACACAGCCGATAACCAGTAACTTAGCCTGTATGATGCTAATGTTGCTCTTGTCTGTGTTGCTTCGCTAAACCATGAACGCTCTGGTCTCTGCTTGATTGAATTCTGTGGTTTTGTCTCTTAGTCTTGCTCTTTACTATTTTGTTGCACTGTTATGCTACAAGTAGTGCCACAACAGAGACCTGAATAGGGAAGGCTTCTCCAGAGGGAGAAGGGAAGATTAACTAAAAGAAGCTGAGAGTTAGTAAGTTTTACCATGCAAGAAACTTGTCCTCAGGACACCGTGGTAACAATGGGGTACAGTAAAAAACAGTAATGCTTCTGAAAATGTGAAACTTTGAAAGGGTCTTCTTTCTTCTTTGGATGTGACCAAAAAATAGCAGCTTTTCAAAGAATTGTTTCAATAGGTGCAAAAATACTGCTACTGGCTTCCTCCACAGGGAACTCTGGAGCTACTGCAGTGGCATGAGGTGCTTGGTGCCTTAAAACAAGTGCACAAGCAAGGGGGAAAAAATCCCAGCCTGTCTATGTGGTTTCTCTGTAACAGTCTCTCTGGCTTTACAGCCTTGGCAGGGAGAGCAAGATACAGCTAACACAGAGAAGGGAGGCTCTGACCCTGATTCGAAAATCCTTTGGAGTCAGAAGAATCAGAGAAGCCGAGCATGAGGTATGTAAGCCTATTAATCCCCAAAAGACAAAAGGATCTTGGTGTGGGTCCATGTCTTCCAAAATTAATGATGTAGAAAATCTTCAGGCTATTTCCTTCCTGGAAGTAATATCTACTGCTCCACCTTTAGAAATTAGTCATCAGACAGAGGTAGCAGAGGTTTCTGGTACACAGCAACCACAGGCTGGTGCTATAGTGCAAGGACTCAGAAATGCCCAGTGGAGCGGCGAGCTTGAAGCTTTTACTTATGCAGCTATGAGGGCCCCCTGCTAAAGGAATACCCTCCTTCCAGGCCTGGGATCCATGCAGATTTTTCCAGATGCAAGAAATTGTTACCAACATGAACCTATTCCCTTTAAAACCATTCAGGGTGGCAAATCAGCTCTAAGTCAATATGGAGCTAATTCTCCTTTTATTCAGGGTGTTTTAAAATCCTTGGCACTCAGAGAGACTGATTCCTCATGATTAGGATTTACTGGATAAACTTTTTTTTTAGTTCAACGAAACCCAACAGCAAGAGGTGAGAAAACAAAGTGCCAATCCTCCGGTCCAAATAACAGCAGAACAAATTACTGGGGTGGAACGATGGCTTTGCATCCACGCTCAACTTGGTTGTGATGATCAAGCTGTCTCCCAGGTGAGGCCTTACTGCACTTGGACTTGGGAAAACATTGCCCAACCTGAACAGTCTGCTCCTTCTCTTGCTAATGTAAGATAAGGACCAAATGAAGCATATATGGATTTCATTGCAAGATTTAAGGATAATCTTTCTAGAACAGTGTTTCAGGAGGGACTCAGAAACATGCTATTAGGAAAACTTGCTTTTGATAATACTAATAGAGAATGTCAAAAAGCTTTAGAAGTGGTTAAAGTCACCAAAGGGTCTCTTGAAGACTGCCCGAACGCATGTAATGATATTGGCTCTCCCGCTTATCTGGCAAATCCCTTAGCAGCTGCTTTTACAAAAATGAAAAATCAAATTATTTGTTTTAAATGTGTCTGTTCCGGACACTTTCAGAAGGATTGTCGCAGTGACTCCCAGCCTTCTAAAATCAGCCACAGGGAGCACCTGACATTTGTCCCAGATGCAATAAAGGTAAACATTGGGATAATCAATGTCATTCCAGAATTGAAAAGGAAGGAACCTTTAAGACAAAATCAGGAACACTGGAACCCCGTCAAACAACGCCAGGGATGCAGCAATCTCCAGGTCAGACAAAAAAATCCCATGGTCCCATTTGGTCCTCAAGCTCCTTTCAGCCACTTGAGGAAGTGCAGTAGTAGATCCACACCTTATATTTCCAGTAAAAATAATTAAAAATACTAATACATGTTTATTGCCCACTAATGTTTGCCCCATTCCTCATAATACAATTGGACTGTCAATGGAGAGATGTAGTTGGACTTTAAAAGTTTTGATAGTGCATCCAGGAATTATAAATGTAGATTATCATGGTCATATTCATATAACAGCTTCTTCTCCAGAGTATTTGGATTTACTAGCTAGTGATCATGTTACTCAGTTACTGCTTTTATCTCATGTAAAACCAAAATCTACAGGTCATTCTCATGAAGGAGGATTTGGCAGTACTAATAATCAAATTGGGAATAAGACTATCTTGAAAGGAGAACCACCTGAATGTGAACTCATTATAAAAGGTAAACGATTGTGCCTAACACCATAGAATAGTGGCTAAAGTGCTTACCTTGCATGTGCCAGGGTCCCATAAAGGCACCAGTTCTAATCTAGGCAGCCCCGCTTCCCATCCAGCTCCCTGCTTGTGGCTTGGGAAAGCAATCGAGGACGGCCCAAAGCCTTGGGACTCTGCACCTGTGTGGGAGACATGAAGGAAAATCCTGGCTCCTGGCTTCATATTGGCTCAGCTCCAGCCATTGCAGCTGCTTGAGGAATAAATCAGTGGACAGATGTTCCTCTCTGTCTCTCCTCATTCTCTGTATATCTGACTACAATAAAAAAAATTTAAGTATTAAATCAACAATATAATAAATGCATAAGTCAGGATACTGATTACCTTTGGATTTAGGTTATCAGTTTTTATTTTACTTGGTGATTATACTCTTGTAAAATAAAACACATATTGAAAACTTTTAAAAGCTATTTCATGATTATATTTAATATATTTTTAATTAGGTTTTACACCTCTTTGACTATCCAGCAGAATAAGTGAAAGTCCTATGGGATCATTCTTTGCCATGTAGGAATGTTTCAAGCTTTGTTAATTAGATCATAATCAATCCCTAGGTCCCCCAATCCTTGTCATAAACAAAAGCATCTCTACATGTTTCTCAATTGTCTCCCAGGAAATCACTGGAACCACTACCCTAATGGGAATAGGTGCAGATGGAAAACTCCCTGCTTTTCTATGATGTGAGCTTTTATTCCATAAACTAATGAAATCATCAAAGAAGCTCCTAGATCTGGCCATCACAGACTGAGAGAAGGCGGGGGTGGAGGGAGGTTGATTTAGATAGAGAAAACAAGCACGGCCAGAGGCAGAACAACATAGAGACAGGAAGAAAAGTCTACAATCCAGATTCCTAAACTTGGGAAGGCTGGGCTGGAGACCTTCAGTCAGGTTGTGCAGTCACTCTGTGAATGTTTTCGCCAGGACTACTGCAAGATCCAATGGGACCTTGGGACATCTAATAGGGTATAGGGAAAGAATCAGTGCTTGGAAGCAACAAGCTCAGACCCCAAACAAATGAGTATTCCAATCTGTGTCAGTGGAAAATGGATCTCATGGTAAATAACTTCATGGAATGTTTGGGGACAGCACATAGCTTTCCTGGCAATGGAATATGTCACAAATGTCACCGGGGGAAAAAACAGAAACTTTTGTTCTAACTTTGTGAAAATTTGTGCAGGAGCCTCAGCTGTCCACTGACCTGAGCTTCAGGGTAGGGAGCAGGATGAAGAAGGAAACAGGCTTAACAGATAAGCAACTGAGCCAAAGGATAAGGCAGCCCAGAATAGCTTAGCAAAACAAAAAAAAAAGCACTTGATACACCAGTGCAGTGCCAGGAAGCAAGGACCGGAGATTGTGTCCAGTTGTGGAAACTGGGCATCCTGAGTGTGTCTAAGATAGCTGAGTACTGGAAGGGCACACTGTATGTGGTAGGAAACAACAAGAATCATTGCCAATATATAAAGTACAGGCTTGGGTGAGCCAGCAATGGAGGGAAGCAGCTGTCAAGGTGATATATGATAATAATCATCTGCCAATTAGGCAGCTAAAATGGAGAGGCTAGGTCTTAGAACAAGGAATAAGTTCCAAGTTAGATTGTAAAAGGAGAGATAAGAATCTCGCTCTCCAACCATATTGGAGGATGGGGAACTCCAGAAGAAAATTAATCCTTATAGAATCTGCAGGCCAGAGTGGAAGGTTTTCCCTCACCTGTGAGAATTCATTCAACCCCATGACTCACAAAAGCAAAGACAATGAATTTCCATATTATTTAGAAGGGCAGATGGCATAGGATTTTATCTTATTTAGCTATATTATCCACTGTAGGAAAACAAAACACATGCACACACAAGTATTCCTAAGAGCATAGATAAAGGTGCAAAATAACACACACTGAATTGAACACTGGTTGCTTAGCAGGTAAGAGTGGTTATGGAGGTGGATAAAGAAGTGGTGGTTGTTTTCTTTCTTTTTCCCCCTCTTTCAATACTTTCATATCACCTGACTTATATAATTAGCATACAGATTTTTTTTTAAACCTTAAATCTGGTGAAAATATGTGATCCCCCTCGGTCCCTTGTGCAGATTCAGCAGCATTTGGACAAAAGTACAAAGTCTTTTTTTTCTTTTTTATATGTTCAGCAGATTTCAAAACGCTTCATTTCTATTGAAAGCAGTGGGGCATGTTCCTTGAAAGCGAGAGGCAGTGTTGCCACAGAAGGAAAAGGTAAAAAGTAGGAGATTTAAGGAGGGAATAAAGAAAACCAAAGATACCCATCTACAACATATATACACAGACCTACATGAAAGTGTGAGAGGAGTTAGACTGGGCAGTAGGCAGTTAGGGTATTCTGGGTCCCCAAGTCATTTTTTTATATAAAAGAGAATTTCCCCACCAAGTCTTAGATTCACCAGAGCACGTTCCTTCCAAGGGACAAGGGTGCTATTGGCATATCAGTTGCTCACCTGAAGTACCGGCCATTACCTCTGGTCATTGTGAGGGGGAGGGCTTCAGACTGGCCTCCTTATCATTGAAAGGGACCAAGAAAGTTGGCCAGTGACACCTTTGTGGCCTTTTGTCCCAAGGACAGGTACCATGGAAACCAGGAATTTTCTTTGTTTATGGAGAAACATCTTTGAGGTAAACCTTTAAAAGATGTTTTCCCTACCATTAATACGGGCTCTTCTTGTCGTCCTGCCACTATGTCCTCCTGCCACTACGCAGAGGACTAGGGTCTCTTTTTTCCACTTTTCCTCCTGCCACTATGTCAGGGGGTAAGGGTCCTTCCTATCTCAGAGCCCCCTCCTGTCACTAGGATGGGAGCCATTCTTCTCAACTTTTCTAATAAATCTTGCTTTAAAACTAAACTGTGTCCACACAAAAATTCTTCTTTTCTGCGAGACAAGAATTGAGGTTGCTGCCATATTCAGGGTCAAAAAACCCTACAACAAAAGGACTTAAAAAAAAAAACCCATGGAAAAAGAGTTGAATATAAATTTATGGGGCCAACGTAGTGGCACAGTGGGTTAAGTGGCTATCTTCAATGTCAGCATCCCTTGTGGGTGCCAGTTGAAATCCTAGATACTCTACTTCCATTCCAGCTCCCTGATAATGTGTCTGAGAAAGCAGCAGATGATGACCCAAGTCCTTGGACCCCCTGCAACCACACAGGGAAATACCATTCTTGAGTGAGCAGTTGGCCAGATAATTTGCCAGACAGAAGAAAGGGTGGGGCAAAGGAGACAGCACAGGCATCTAGCAGTCCTTCCTGCCATAGCCTGTGTAACAGAGAGCTTTCCCTAATTCATGACTTCTTATGAGGTAAGGGATGGGCTTCCACAGGTCAATGTGTTTCCACAGGATCAAAGCCAATTGGATATTTCATGG
The DNA here is from genome assembly GCF_017591425.1 of Ochotona curzoniae. NCBI lineage: Eukaryota > Metazoa > Chordata > Mammalia > Lagomorpha > Ochotonidae > Ochotona > Ochotona curzoniae. The sequence continues at coordinate 30,366,031 of NW_024467087.1, read as the reverse complement.
CACTCCATATTTTTATGGTGTCTTCCATCCCAGATAGGGCAAAGGGCTGGCTGAGGAGTTTGGGTTTGCAGCACTCGGTGCTCTGGAGGTGCATGGCAATCAGTGAGCTGTTAATCCCCATGCGTCTGCGCCCAGCTGCTTGCAGCAGCTTGGGCTGTCTGGCTGGTGCTCCAATAATGTGGGAAGAAACAGGATGTCAAAGAGTCACTTTCTGAATCCATCCCAGTGGGAAAGCCAGCAGGTTTGTGAATGCAAGTCGGGACAAGCTGTTGCAGAAAGCAGGGCAAAGAAATAAAAGCCAGTGGAGCCTGTACAATAGGTTGTGTGTGTGCGTCCAGTTTCCTGGAAACACCCTGATGGAGGCTCAGTTGATGCTACCCACCTCTTGAGCCATTAAGCTCAGCTGCAGGCTGTAGCAAGTACCTCTTATAACAAGAGGGTGAGAACCTGGTGAAGGAAGTGAGGAAGTATAGATGATCCTAAAGGACTGGAGATGGACAGAGCAGGTGCCTACAGCGCCCTGCCTTTTAATGTTTACTTATTTTCATATACTTGAGAGAGTGAGAGTCCATTCACTGGTTTACTTCCCCAAATGCCTGCAGCAGCCAGTGCCAGATCAGGTCAAGGTCCTCCCAGATCTCCCTCATCGCTGTGGGTGGTAGGGTACCAAACACTTGGGCCATCTTCTGCTGCCTTCCCAGGCGCATTAGCACAGAGCTGGATTGGAAGCCGAACAGCCAAGATTCAAGTAGGTGATTCCATATAGTGTTGCAAGTAATAGCTTAACCCTCTGACCCATAATACAGACCCCAGTGGCCTGCACTCTAAAGAGGCGTAGTAGAAGGCCCCTCTTTCGGAGCTGAACAGGCCATGGGGGCTAGGAATGGACAGGAATTTTATTAAGAGGAGGAGGCCTGATTCTGAGGAGAGCTGAGCTAGTGACAACAGTTAAGAAAGCAACCCCTCTTCAGCCCACCAACCTTGACTAATTTTGTTAAGGCTTTCACACATGACAGTTGTCTCTGGATTCAAATTCCAGCTGCTGCACGATAACAGTGAGTCTGAACAAGTTACTTGACCTTGCTGGGATTCAGTGCCTTATTAACAAAATGGGGGCTTGAAGTGATTGAGCATGCTAATTTGTATGAATTACCAAGCCTAGAAAACACTTAAGTGCTCAATAAATATTAGTTATTATTAGAATGTTAGTTAATGTGTCATTTGGATGCAGACCATCTGAGCTTTAATAGCCCACAGATACTTCGATTCTGTCTCCTTCAACCATCTCCAGCTTTTCTCGAGTCTTCTTCCTGTCCCTACAAGTACCGGATCTCAAACTCAGTCTGGCCTTGGATTGTGTCCAGCTGTTTGCTTCTTTTTGGCATCCCAGCCCCCCAACTCACAGGCATTCCCCTGGGGCACACCTTAGCTTATGGCATAAACTCTTCTACCTAAGCTTCCTCTCATTCAAGTTCATGTAATCTGAGATTGGGTGTTGGAGAGGCTTGGCAGGGATGATCCTAAACTACAAATGAATTCTGAAGGTTGTGTTTTTTGCTTTTGCTTTTTTTGTTTTAATCAAGCATCTGCAGTTGCTGGGTGTAACCCTAGCCTCCTTCCTCTGTGAAATGTGCAAGTGTGCCATCATCAAGCATTCCATATATTGATTCTCTCACATTTCACTGACTTGATCCCTCTCTGCCCCCATTAACCCCACACAAGGGGCACTTGCTCCTTCAAATCCAGGTCAACCTCTCAGATGGCCAAGTGTCACCACTATGATTGACCATCTTGCCTTAGTCTCTGCCAGGAATATACTGTTCTATAACTGAAAATATAGGGTATAAGGAGGAAGTTGAGCATTATTTCTTTGGACCTCTGCTGTTTTGCCAAAGTATAAATATGATGCTGAAGAATATGTCCAAATGTTCCCAAAGTAGCCCCAGTGCAAAGGCTGTGCTCATGTTTGGGTATTCCCAGAACTGGCTTTGCTGTGTAGCTTCAAGTGGCTCTCAGCGCAGAGGTGATGAAGAATTCTCACTTGATGTGGTGCTGAATAGTCAATCCTTCAAGATTAGGAAAGCTTCTTGATTTAGGAGACATTTGTAATGGAAAGAACTCAGTCCCTCCCTGGCGAATCTCCACCATCCTCCATCTCCTCACTCCCTCAGTGCCTTCTCATCTCAGCAGGTTCTAACCACTGCACGATATGCCTCCACATGATCAGACTGGACCATTCTGGGCATCTATAACTTTCCACATTTTCATGTATTTTCTCTGAGTTGCTCAAAGTCAGTGTGCTTCTTTTTAACTACTTATCGGCAGCCTTGCTTTGCCTCATCACCACTCACTAGCACGTCTTTACTAATTCTATTGAATCTGATTACAAACATTGAACATATTATAAATACTGAAATGTGAACTAGCTACTGTTTCATCTTGAGATAAACATCAGAGGGGGCCTGGTGCCAAGACTCAACTGGTGAATCCTCTCCTGCAAGCACCCCATCTCTAATGGGCGCCAGTTCGTGTCCTGCCTGCTCCACCTCCCATTCAGTTCTCTGCTTATAGCCTGAGATAAATATCTGACAATCTTTAATGGAGGAATACTCTATAAAATACCTTGATTGCTGCTCTTCAAAACTCTTTTAAGGTCATCAAAATATCAAATAAAATCTTAAGAAACTGTTACAGCCCAGAAGAGTGTAAGGAAAGGTGAGGATTAAGTATAATGTAACCAGGATGCATTATGGAAGAGGAAAAAGAAAACACTAAAGATAAAACTAGTTGAATCTAGAAAAGTAAGAAATACAGTTAATACGAATATCTTGATTGTCATTAGCTGTGACCCAATTGCCCTAGTGATGTAAAAAGGAACTCTCTATACTGTCTTTGCAATTTTTTTGTCAAGATAAAACAATTTTAAAATTCAAAGTTCTTTAGATATTTTCAAAGTTACAGGATGAAGTGTGGCAATGATGGATTGCATCCAAATAATACATCAGTTAATGTTCTAATAACAACTAAGATCTATTGAGCACTTAAAGTTTTACAGGTGTTATACTGCTTAGGCACTATCATTTTTAATCTCTCAGTGTTCTATAGGAAAGATAATAGTATTATCTGCATAATACTTTGTGTCATCATAGCATTTTGAATTACAAAGATGTATTGATATCAAAATCTACTGAATCATTCACTTAATACTTGTCCCATCCATTCCATGTGAATCTTGTCACAAAAGGAATAAAACTGAAAATAAATATTGTGCTGCAATACATAATAAATGTGTTGAACGGTTTGGGGGGAAAATGCACTGATGACAGCAACTTACTTTGAAACCAGAGTAAATCTAAAATACCTCGAAATATAAGATGGATTGAAGTGATGGAGAGAGAAGTAGGCAGTTGGAAAGGTATTTGATCAAGCAAGTAAAGTAAAATGTTAATGGTAGACTGATTGGTGTGGTGCTTTCTGCACAGGCATTCACTCTACAAGCTTTTCTAATGTTCTGTATTTTAAGCATCTATATTTAAACATTTATTTAAACATTATATGTTTTATAGAGTAATTTATTTTAAACATCTTTTTTTTAAAGGGGCCAGTATTATAGCATAACAAGTAAAACTGCCGCCTGCTGGGCTGGCATCCCTTGTGAGCACCACTTCATGTCCCAGCTGCTACACTTTCAATCCAGCTCCATGCTAATGGCCTGAGGAAAGCAGCAGAGGGTGGCTTGAGTATGTGGGCCTCTGCTTCCCATAGGGAAAACCTGGATAAAACTCCTGGCTTTGGCGCTGGCTGTTGCAGCCACCTGGAGAGTGAATAGATGGAAGATCAACAGAAATAAGGTGTCTGTCTGTGTATTTATCTATCTATCTACCTCTATTCATCTATTTATCTGTTATTTCTTCTCCAAAATTTTTATTTTCAAATAGATGAATCTTTTTTATTGAAAAGGCAGATATACAGAGAGGAGAAGAGACAGAGAGGAAGATCTTCTATCCACTGGTTCACACCCCAAGCGGCCACAATGGCCAGAGCTGAGCTGATCTAAAGCCAGGATCCAGGAGCCTCTTCCAGGTCTCCTATGCGGGTGCAGGGTCCCAAGGCTTTGGGCCATCCTCAACTGCTTTCCCAGGTCACAAGCAGGGAGCTGGATGGGGAGCGGGGCTTCCAGGATTAGAACTGGTGCCCATATGGGATTCCAGCGCCTGCAAGGTAAAGACTTTAGCCACTAGGTTACCATGCTGGACTCACAAATGAACCTTAAAAAAAAAAAAAAAAACTTTTAAAGATGATACTGAGAAAATACAAATAGGAGAAATTCTTCACAAACACCCCTCCCAGAGATAACCACTGTTAAGTCTGTCACATATTCCTGCACATATTTTTTTCCTATAAGCATGTTTTTAAAAGGAATGCAACTATACACATACAGCTCTGCACTCACAATTTCCATTTAATAGTTTAGTCATTTTCCAAGGCAGTTTCTGTATAACATTGCATTATGTTTGTAGAATAATTTATGTTCCAGTGAATAAAATCTTAGTGGTGTATAAAACAGGGATTGGGGGGAGAGTCATGTGACTGAAACAAAATACAAAGGGTGGGATGGTGAACAATCCTGGACATGGGCCAGACTGGCTTACGGAATGTAAGAGCAGGAGCGCCTGGGGGCATTGGATGCGTTTGCAGTCTAGAAGGTCTAATGGCTAAAAAGCTAAAAATGGCTGATACTTGCCTTGTTCTGTCAAGGGTGGACTCAGATCTGAAGGCAGGGTTCTCCATTCCTAGCCTGGGTCCTCATCCATTACAAGCAAAGAGCTGAAATAGTTATTTCCACGTAGAACATGCATGGTGCTGAATGAGAAACACTGTAACTGGCTAGAGTGTCATGACAATGACTCTGAACTGGTGCTTTCCTGCTGCCACACGATCTTTGTGGTCTCTTAATCAACTTGTTCCAACCTCCTTCATTGTGATTGTTTCAAACAGCTTTTGCTTTTTTCAAGGTGTGTTCATCATCCCGTAACTCCCCTCTGCCGTTTCAGAGGAACTCACATCTTTCAAGCGGCAAGCCTCAGCTTTCTACCCCACCCAGGATCCCCTTGTCATGGTCCCTGTCTCTTCTTGTCACAAAAGACAGGGGAGGGTCTCAGATACTTTGTCTTGCACTGCAGGGGGCAGTGGCAACTAGTATTTCCTTCTGTTCCCTGCGTCTGCACCTTCTCTCTTTTTACTGACTCTCCTATTGAAACATGTTCCATCATCTCTCTTCTTAAGGCATAAACGGAAAACTCAAACATACTTCTTCAATCCTAGGTCTTCTTCCAAGTTGTTCCTAATCATGCAACTGAAAAACACAGGAGCAAAGACCTGGCCTTTGAGTGCTCAAGTCTGAGACTCATTGCACGTATGCCAAATGGCTAGAAATTCATTTCCAAGGGAAAAGAATGACAGCTACTACTGGCTGTAAGATAGTCAGAGCTGCCTCAGGGGCTAAGGGGTTTATGCCACAGGAGAAAAGAAATTGATTTGGGAGATGGGTCTGATTGCTGATGCCTCTCTGGCTTAGTGGACTAAGTTAAACCCCTCTGATGAGAAGAGTGGCCCAGAAACTGACATTTTTGTGACCTTCTAGGTAAATGCTGAGAGTCACAGGTTGATGTAACACTTTAGTTGTCATTTGATGACCCAGGGGGATTAAAGAAAGAATGATTTGGCCTGCTTTTGCCTGTAACTGAAGTCTCCAGTGGCTCCCAGGGAACATGAGGCACGAAACAGATTCCTAAACACCTTGGTGTTCATATCACTGGGCAAGGACAGCAACATAGCCACAATGACCACCCTCCACCACAACATACCATGTGGACAATAGATTCTGGAACAGCAGCATAGTGAATACAACTGACACGTCAATTGATAGACAGATGGGAGGCGCCACTTTAGAATATTCTTAACAATTCTTAGAAATAAGTGAGCCCAGCACAATAGCATAGTGGTTAATGTTCTTGCCTTTAATGCACAGGATCCCATATGGGCGCCGGTTCTAATCCAGGCAGCCCCATTTCCCATCCAGCTCCCTGCCTGTGGCCTGGGAATGCACTTGAGGATGGCCCAAAGCTTTGGGACCCTGCACCCATGTGGGAGACCCAGAGGAAGCTCTTGGCTCCTGGCTTCGGATTGGCTCAGCTCCAGCCATTGCAGCCGCTTGGGCAGTGAACCATTGGACAGAGATCTTCCTCTCTCTGTCTCCTCCTCTCTGTATATCTGCCTTTCCAGTAAAAATAAATGCATCTTTAAAAAAAAAAAAAAAGAAGCAAGCAGAGGGCTCTCCATGGGGGCTGACTTCATCCTTGGGGGAACTAAGGGACAGGGACATAGCCAACACTGAGCGCAGCTAGCAGCATGATTCGCAGTCCAAGGACAGAGGAGCTGGGGGCCTTGTGGTCTCCACAGGCCTGTGCACTGTCGCAAAGAGAGTCCCCCAACGCAGAATGGACTCTTCTTCAGAACATCTGAAAGGCAAGAAAGACAAGAAATTGTCTCCCAAAGGGTGATGCTCACATATTGAATAGAGCCCCAGAAATCTATTGGTTGGTCTTTCTGATCCCTTAGGAGAAAGCAAGAAAAGAAATAGGTTCTGTCATGTTGCACCTTCATTCCAGGGGATTGGTTCCAGGACTTTCCCTGCAAATACTTTTCCTGCAAATACTTATAAAAGCAAAATGATTATTTGCATATAAAAGCTATACACATCCTTCCTGTACTTTAAATCGTCTTAGATTACTTACAAAGCAGACTACCAATGTAAATGTCAAAATAGGAGTTATTATACTGATTATTTAGAGGTTAATAGTAAGGGGAGAAATACGTAGCTGGTTAGTACACATGGAAGCATTTGTTCAAATATTTTCATTCTGCAGTTGGCTGAATCCAAACGTGGAAGCCATGGACCTGGGGTCTGACTGTGTTTGAAATAGGCACTGGGCTTGAAGAAGAGCTGTTTATCCAACAGTCCATGAGAGCCGGCTCAGTTCAGAGTAGCCTGGGACTCCATTCTGATTGACTGACAAGGGCTCAGGGGCAACCTTGCCAGAATATGCCACTGAAGACTTGCCCCCATTCCTCCCCTACCAAGCCTCCTGCTTGAATTCTAGTTCTCTGTTTAAAAAGCCTCCCACTGGGCCTGGCAGCGTGGCCTAGCGGCTTAAGTCCTCACCTTGAACACGCCAGGATCCCATATGGGCGCCGGTTCTAATCCCGGCAGCTCCACTTTCCATCCAGCTCTCTGCTTGTGGCCTGGGCCTTGGGACCCTGCACCCGTGTGGGAGACCCGGAAGAAGTTCCTGGATCCTGGCTTCGGGTCAGCATAGCATTGGCTGTTGCACTCACTTGGGCAGTGAACCAGTGGACGGAAGATCTTCCTCTCTGTCTCTCCTCTTCTCTGTATATCTGACTTTCCAATAAATAAATAAATCTTAAAAAAAAAAAAGCCTCCCATTTAGGAGCACTCTAGTGAGTGTCAGCAGACATGCTCGGGCAGTGACTCCAGTCATGGGAAAAAGATCTTTCCAGCTGGCAACAGCTCTGAGGCTGACTCAGGTGAAGGGGTAAAGAAGCCTGTTATTGTGGCAGTTACTCAAGAGGAAGGAGTGAAAGAGTAATGGTGGGGAAACAACAACAACAAAAAATTAGGGTAGAATGCAGATGGAAAATGTTGAGGAGAACAAAGCATCTCTTTCAGTGTAGTGGCTTTTGGATACCAACTCCCGGGAACCAAGGCCTACATGTTGCTACAATCCTGTAGGTCTGTGAGGTGGATATTGCATGGGCCTCATGACCAGCAGGAAAACACTTCTCTCTAATAACCACCCTGTGTTGTGAACTTGGAAATCTGAAATAATCACAAGTCTGTCTTTGTGTCATGATGCCTTAAAGAAAGTTTAAGAATGTTGGGGCTTTTAATTGATCAGGATGATACTCTGCCGACTCTACCTTCAGACCAGAGAAGCTCTCCCCAAGAAGCCGTTGAACTTATACGGACAAGAAAATGCTGGACTCTATGCTTGCTATATGCTTGCAATGAAAGAATCTCAACTGAACTTGAACTGTGGTAATGCAACAAGGTGGAATCCACCATGGGGGGAGGGTTTGGGGCGGGGTAGGGGGAATCCCAGTACCTATAAAACTGTCACATAATGCAATGTAATTCATAATAATAATTTTAAAAAGAAAAGTTTAAGAAGAATCAAGTGGCAGGAAAGACTTTTGAAGAAATTAAAGAAAGTTTCTGGCACTGGGGGGCAGGGGTAATTCTGTCAAGTTAAACTGCAAAACTGCCTGGAGAGTGATGTTCTGGGAGTGGGAGTGGCCCAGTGGGGAAATAGTGGGCACCTCCCTCTAGGGTTATCACTCCCATTGGAAAGCATGAAAACCAGGACTGGGGCAGTGGTGGAAAGACAGAACAGCACCCACCAACATGTGTATGGGCTGGATGGGGAGCCAGTTGGATTCAACTAGGCTTCAATGCCCATTGACATGAGAGCTGAATAGGATGTAGGACATACTGGCAAGCACAGGAACCAGGGCAGGGTCGGGCCTGGTGGGGGGCGGGGGTTATTGCAGGTCAGTCCAACTAGGCTGCAGCTCCCATTGGTTTATGTAAGGGTCAAGTGTGTGCTGGGCAGAATCAGGCTGGACTGCAACACCCATTGGTTTGTGTGGAAGACAGGGCTAGAAACAGAACTGACCCAGCAATTACAACCACCAGCATGTGCATAAGCTGATTGAGGAGATGGACTGTGCCAGACCCTGTACAGGCAAGCACACACAAGAATCAGGTCTAGGATCACTTCAGATGAAGTTTCTTTGGGGATCCTCCCAATCGAACTGCCAGATTCAGAACCCCAAACATGGAGAAAAGTGCAGGTTCCATGGTCTGACCCTGGAATGCAAGTGTCAAAGCTGAGCCTCCTCAGATGCTCAAACAGAGTAGTGGACAGCGTATCCAGGTGCACAGGGAGGATATGGCAGTCCATCGGAACCCGCAGAGCACACTTGATACCACAACAAAGGATGGAGGACAGAACAAATCAATCAACTACCCCAGCCATGTGTTGGCAGTGAAAAACTGGGCAGAGACTCTAAGGTGAACTATGTCAGCCAGTGGATTCTGCAGTGACCTCATTATGCTTGGAATGGTGAGATTGGCAGTAATTCAGAACTGTTGAATTATCAAAACCACTTGAACAGGACCCTCAATGCATGCCCTACATTGGGGACCTGAGATGAGTGGAAGGCTGTGTGGGGCTTCTCCATTTACCTCCCTCCTTACCCCAGATACAGAAAATAATACTAATATGGAAACAATAGTGTTACCCACTTTCCTGTAGCCCTTGACCTTTTGTGCCTTAAAGATTATCAAAATAAAACAATTACAAAAAAGAAGAAATTAAAGAAAGTTTCAAGGAATATTGTGGGATCAGTGGCGAGTCTCGAACTTTATTACAGCTCATTGAGTTACAGATCCGAATAAGAGATGTTTTTGAACTCTGGGTTCTTAAAAGAGCTCCAAGTGAGTTTTGAACCTTGAAAGAAAAACATAGTAACATTTAAGAGAGATGTGGTATTGTGTGCACTGCACTGTATTCTCATTTCTGAAATAAAGTAACTTTTTCCATTGTTTATAGGAGGTTTCAAATGACAGGGGAAAAGAAAGAGAGAGGAAGAAGTGGGAGGGGGAGGGAGGGGAAAAGGAAGGGAGGGGATTTCCCACATTACAAGTGGACAGTATCCTTAAACATCTGATGCCAAAAAGCTTGAGGCTTTTACTGGTTTCCTTGGGTGCTTAGAGAAATCAGGCTAGGGAGTGGCTGTGCTAAGTCACTTCTTCCAAGGTAAGCTCTGGTTCCCTATCTCGGCACCCATGTATAGAGAGGCTACATAAGCTTACATCCAGCTCACTAAGCAGAGATGAACACTACGGCTTGGCTCTTGCCCGTGGTGAGCCCAGGAGGACCGTGCCTAATAACGAAAGTTAGTTACTCTGGTCTAGTTGTCCAAGATCTCAGAGATCCTGAGGAGGCTGGACTCTGGAATCTCCTGACTACTCACATGCAATGAACCACAGTCATTGGCATTTACTGAGCAAGTAATAGTGATAGTTCATCAGGCACAGACTCCTTCAGTGTCTATTTTACACACATCACCTCACTTCCCAATCCTCTATTGCTCTCATTGGGAAACTGAGGTTTCAAAAAAGGTCACTCACTGCACAAGTTATGCGGCAAATTCTGCTCTAGTCACAAGACCCAAGAGGCAGATGTGTCCATTGATCGTCTTGTTGCTTGACTTTTTTCCAACAGTCTCCACATGGGCACTAGCTGCTTCCAGTTTCTAACTACCATCAACTCATTCCTTAACTCTTTCCCTCTGGCTTTCCCTGTGCTCCACTCACTAGCCATCTGGAAAGAAAGCAGTGACAATCACCAGCAAATTAAATGTTTCCTCTTCAGCCTTCAGCTACACCACATCCACAGGATCACACCTGCCCTTCTTCCAACTCCCTCTTCCCTTTGGCCTCTGCAACTTTCCTACTTTCCTGTTACCTTCCTTACCCACCATTCTGTTTTCCTCAATGGATTCCTATGGCACCTTCCTCCCCCCCCCCCCCCCCCCCACTAACAGGAGTGGAGCTTTCCTAATGCTCTGCCAGGGCCTTGCCTCTACTCTCCCAGATTTGACAAAAAAGGGCCTCAGTGACAAGCCACATAGCACTAACGGACAGGAGCACTGACTGTAAGGTGAGTCTGTATGAATTCCAATGCCCCTCTGTCACGTATTAGTGATTCTGACAAGTTTCTTTGTGCACCTGTTAGCTTATCTGTAACATAAGGACCCACAGCGGTTGTGTATATAGAGCACTTGTAAGCTATAGGCAACAGTGGCTGTAACACAGTCTACCTTTCACTTGTACTCCTCAACCACTACAATGGGATGCTTCAGTGTTTCCCCGAAGGGTTCTACAATACTCACCTTGTCCCAGATCGTATCTCCTTCATTTCTACTGTGGAAACATGTTATGATTCATTTACTTATCTTTTTCAAAGACTTATTTGAAAGAGTTACAGAGAAAAGGACAGAGAAGAATGGTTTGATCCTCAAATGGCTGCCATGGCTGCCATGACCAAAGCTGAGCATATTCAAAGCCAGGAGCTTCCTCCATGTCTCCCAAGTAGGTACAGGAGCAAAATCACTTGTCATGTTCTGCTACCACACCAAGTTATTAGTATGGAGCTGGATTGGAAGTGCAGCAGCTGGGACTCAAAACTGGAGCCCATATGGGATACTGACTCCACAGGCTGAGACTTAGCTTGCTATACCACAGAACCAGGCCCCATTTAGTTCTCTTCGTTAGACATCATCACTATTCCCATGAACACAAAACCTGATGAAATCCATCGTTCCCTCTCACTCACCGTTTTGTATTCTGTTGGCTGCACAGCTCTGTCAGTTTCCCCCTTTGAAATTCTCCTGAGTGGGTGATGGGAATGTTTTGGAATCGATAGTGCTGATAGCTACACACCCTGTGAAGGTGCTGTTCACCTCTGCATTGTACACTCTGAAATTTTATGTTGTGTGTATTTTGCCACAATTTTGAAAGGTTGTCAATCTCTTTCTAGGAATATTTCCACAATCTCCTAGACATCTCTCATGCTTCAAGGTGTTTTTGCCTGTCCCCAGCGGAGACAGTGTGTGTCTGAAGGAAGAGCTTAGAGTCTGCCCTAAAAGCAAGCTCCCCAGAGATTACTCACTAAAGCTTGAACACCCTCCCTCCAGGATCAAGTTCAAACTCCTTCATCTGGCAAGATTCTTAATGTCTTCCTCTAATGTGTCTCTTTTTCTCTCTGCTTTAACTTTTTCATACAATTGCTTTATATTCTGGCCATAGACGATAATTTGCCATGTACAGAATATTGAATAGGATTAAGATAATTCTCTGAACTGCCATTCAAATATATAAATAGTCTTTAAAGAAAAACAGTGCTACCGTACAATCTTGCTGTGAACATTCAATTTGAATATACATGCAAATCCCTAGTATTTATGTGTCTGAGATATCTTTGTAAGAAATCAACTACTTTTAAAAGTTAGAAATGGTGTATGTTAATTAAAAATTTTCCAATAAAACTCAGAGCTGTTTTCTGAGGTGTTAGCACCACATATGGCTGTATCAAGAACTAAGTACACTCTCTTTTGCTACCACTATCATCAATATCACACAAGTTGGGGTTGGAATCAAGCACACCAGCAGGGAGCTTAACCTTGACAAGGTAATGGAGCACATCTTCCTGAGAGCAGGAAGCATTTGGGATGGCTGTGTGGAGATGGCTCAGATGGGCGCCAAGGAAGCTCCTGTCAGTTGGCCTCAATTTTCTTAGTAATGAAGGAGATGAAGTCATCTCCCGAGAATGAGGGGGAGGGCTAGTGCTGGGGGCTTGAGGAGAGGGCAGGAAGTTTGGAGCAGCTGCTGCAGGGAATGTGATAGGGAGTCAGCAAGTGAGGAATGAACGGATTGTTGAACAGCCAGAGGGGCCGGCTTAGGGTAGAGAGCACACACTGGCAGGGAATCCGATGAGTGGGGTTTCTCCACCAAGCCCAAAGTGGAAAGAGCCGTCTTCTAGGGGGTCACTCAGGGCTGTAAAGCAGAAAGGCAATAGTATGGCAAAAGGTAAGGTAGCAGAAAATTCAATGAGGGGCAGGGAGAACTGGAATTGTCCATTAGACTGGGGAAAAAACGAAGTTCCATTTATTACTTAAACAAATATATAACCATCACCTGTTTCATAAATATTTTATGTAAGTATCTGGGCAAGAGGGCAGGGAGTTGAGTGCCGCAAAGAACTCTACACACAAAAATCCCTGCATTCACCATAAAAAGGGACTTTTTAGAAAGTTTTTGAAAATGGGATTTAAAATAAGCCAGTACAGGTGCAAAACATTTTTTTAAATCCCTGCACATGACAGGTGTTCTAAATGTTTGTGGAAAGTGTCTTATGGAAAAATGCATGAATGTACATCAAAAAAAGTTTAGCTTGTAATTCCATGTTAGACTAAAAGATTTGCACAGAAATGTCCCTAGGAATTTTATTCATTACTACAACAATTTGGAAACAAAATGTATTTGTCAGCAGGTGAATGGATTGACAAGCTGCAATGCTACCTGAAGAACTTGCCAGTGGTGAAGAATACCAAACTATTGATCCAGGCTACAAATCAATGAATCTCAAAATCAGCACGCTTAATAAAACAACTGTACACTGCCCAATATGTGCATAAGAGTGTAGAAAGTACAAAGTAACCTATAGCCATAATTTTCTCAACGGCAGGAAAGAGGCACAATGGTTCACAAGGAAATTTGAGGGAGGAGGGTAATGGACAGACTAAGTCTCTATTAGAATTCATAATCTCACAGATATATTCATATGTCAAAATTCATCACATTACATACATTAAATGTGTTGTCTTTGTTGCACATTAATTATTTCTCAAAAACACTTTAAAAACGCACCATTTCTTAGTTGCTTTTCAAAAAAAACATGCTTTTTTGGTGTTTACAACCTACACGAAAGAGATTGACAGCCAGTTAGTAAACAAACATGATTACATTAGACAGTAATTTCTACCATGAATAGACAAGGCAATGTGACTGAATTAGATAGGGGCTGCAAAAAGGAGCAACTCTAACTGGAATGGCCAAGGAAGGACTCTGAACAAGTGGTATCTCATCTAAGGGCAGAATGAAGTGAAGGAAATAGTCATAGGATGGAGACAGAACAGGCAAAGTTAGTTTGAGCTCTCTGGGTTTCAAGAATCTGATTAGTGTAACTTGAGTTAGGAAGCGAGATGGGCATGAGCACAATGGTCTCTCATCCCATGGGGGTTGTTACAAGTCCACCAGGGGATGCCTAAAGCCACAGACACAACCAAACCCCAATATACACTAGGCTTTTTCCTGTACATGCCTACACAAACTTAATGCCTTCCCCATAGTAACTAAATGCTTGCCATGCACTGTAACTTTTGCAGTTTGATAAATCAAGGTAAAAGCAGCATGAATATATTTCACAGACAGAAGATTTGTTCTTGCCTTTGATTTCAGCATGTATGGGATTTTTTCTCCCCTTTTCTTATTAAATTGAGAACTTTTGCCTTTTCTCTTTTGGCTTCTCTTTGGCATATCCTCCCTCATTGCCCCTCTGAAATGGTCTTGTTTTCTCTTGCTTAGTCATGGGCACAGACTTATTTTCCCATTAGACTTAACTGATATTGGTGTTTTGACATATTATCTATGTCCAACAGGGGAACACCAGGTCACTAGGTGTAAATGGCAGCCTAGTTCCTAGACATCAGGGGTTTCTTTTCTTTTTCCTAAGTGGACATGCAAGTTTTGGGAAAAGAAATTTTAAAACTGTAACTTGGACAAGTTAACTTCAAGATGGATTTAGATGTCTAGTAGAGCTATTAGGAAGGTAGGTCTGCAAGTCCAGAGCTCCTAGTAGAGGTTTAAGGATAAAAGTTATTGAGTTGAGAGTCATTGTAAAGATAGTGCTTATATGTAAGAGTACCACTTGGTGGGTACCAGCTAGTCAATATCACCAAGGGGAAAGAAATAAGACATGGGAAAAGAAGAGGTCCCAGAATGGAACATCGGGCAGGTCAATATTGAGAAATTGAGCAGAAGAGGATGAAAGTGAGTAAGAGTAAGTGAGAAAGAGAAGAAAAGGGCAAGGCTGGTGAAGGAAAAAAAATGCAGAAGGCTATGCTGTGATGGAAGTCAAGAGAAATTGTCAAGGAAGGAGTGATTCACTCCACTAAACGTTGAGGGGTTGTAAAAGTCAAAGACAAAGTCTAGCGTTCAATTTGGCAACATGTGGGGCTGACATTGTGGTATAGTGAATTAAGTCACCACTTAGGATACCAGCATCCTATATTGGAGTGCCAGTTGATTCCTGACTGCTCCATTGTCAGCCCAACATCCTACTAATACATCTGAGAGAGCAGCAGATAGCCCAAGAGCTTGGACCCTTGCAACCCACATGGGAGATCTGGATAGATGATGCTTCTGACTCCCAGCTTTGGCCTGGCCCGGCTCCATCCTGGCTTGGAAGTGCAGAGTACGGTTGAAGCCTAGCAGTTTTCAGAAACAGAGGGGAGAAGCCACAAGGCAAAGTTATGTCTTGAAGAACTTACCACACAATTGTGACTGCCAGAGCCAGTCCTGAACCGTGGAGGGCTTCAGTATCCTAAAAGCAGTCCCTCTGCATGTCTCCCCCACGCTGCCCCCGCTCCCTCTTAGGGACAGAAATCCACTCTTAAAGCTGCATTCCTGGTATCTTTGCTGGGACAAGTAGCAGATCAGGTGGTATTAGATCCTGGCAGTAGGGTAGGAACAGTTTCAGAGTATGGGACTGGGAGTAAGGGCTGGAGGAGTTTGGAACAGGAAGAGGGATACCAGTCTCAGCTTTGCTGAAGGAGGGGTCTGTATACACTGCCCCCCAGAGATAGAGTGATCCAAGGAGAGAAGGTGTGAAATAGCAATCACCTTTGATTTCATTCTTTCTCTTGTGGGTCCTAGTGGAGTTGCAACCCCTACCACATCACATGTGGTGTCTATAAGGACATCCCCTGTAATTCCAGGGGGCTGAAGTTATTTCATGAGTGGATATCTCATGGGTCAGGTAAGTGGGAATTCAGCCCATTCGTACTGCAACTTTAAAAAATATATATATTTAGGGCTCAGCGGTGTGGCCTAGCAGTTAAAAAGTCCTTGCCTTGAATGTGCCGGGATCCCATATGGGCGCCGGTTCTAGTCCCGGCAGCTCCACTTCCCATCCAGCTCCCTGCTTGTGGCCTGGGAAGGCAGTCTAGGATGGCCCAAAGCTTTGGGACCCTGCACCCGTGTGGGATACCCGGAGGAAGTTCCTGGATCCTGGCTTCGGATCGGCATAGCATTGGCGGTTGCGCTCACTTGGGGAGTGAATCATCGGACAGAAGATCTTCCTCTCTGTCTCTCCTCCTCTCTGTATATCTGACTTTCCAATAAATAAATAAATCTTTAAAAATATATCTATATATATAGATATATATATATTTTTTTACTTCTTTTCATATACTTGAAGAGGAAAGAGAGAGACTTAGTCCTTCTCAGGGTTCCAACAGCATCTGGCAGCAAGAGTAGAATGTGATTTGAGAAGTTGCAGGAGGGCCAGCATGCTCCCTTAGCACCCTCTATAACCCATGTAAAGATTTCAAGGTCTCTCTGCTAGACTCTCTGAAACAACCAGACATTTTCTTACCTTCCGGTTATCCTTGGTAATCTTTCACAAATGTGAATACCCTTAAAAGGGGAATTCCTCCAAAGCAATGATTAAGCTCCATGCTCCATGCTTCTGTAGAAGATAACCTAGCTATTGGTCTCTTTCTCTGCCTTCATAGAGTGCTGTGGCCCAACAATGTGAGTGTAATTACACTATCGCACTGTGCACCAGAGGAAAATGGCTAAGATGATAAATGTCATGTATTGTACCACACTTTTCAAAAATGCACTGGAGCTATTCCCCCATTTGCTCTGCTTGCCTACTTTTCAGAGGACAAAGGACAAGTTACAGCTTTAACGCTGACTCTGTCCTCCCTCAGAATCTAGCTCCTGGGGCACAAGTGGGACCCAGTTGATCCCGTGCCCAGAGCTCTAGCACAGAAGGAAGAGTTGCCTCTATCACTTTGCTTGTCTTCTTGAATAGGTTATAGGTTGTGTTAAGTGATCAGAAGGCTGAAAAATGATCTGTTTTCTCCCAAGGCCATTTTTGGAAGAGTCGCTCAAGTTCCTCTAGGCTGGCTGTTACAGTATGTAATCTATGCATTCTTGGTGGGCCTCAGTGATGTTCCCTGGTCTTCTCAACGTGTTCTAGACTGCTCTTCTTCCCACCTTCCTCATAAAGCCCACAGCCTCTGACACTTGCTCATTATTCTCCTCTACTCTGCCCTGTGCCAACCTTATCTTCAGAAGTACTAATCCTTCTGTCATCAGAAGTCTTGCTATTCTGATAATAAAGCAGATATCTGGTAATAAAAGCCTGGAAATGAAGCATGGATATCACTTTTTCTTTTACAAAGAGCACTGTGGGCCTATGTATAAAGGAAAGTTGGGTAGGTTGATAAGGCTACCAGTATGCTGGGAAAGACGGGTCAGGCTCAGAAAGTTGGGAAGTAATAGCTAAGTACAGCATCAGGAATCCTATTCCTTGAGCAACCAGGGTAGACCATACACTGTGGCAGATTTTCTCTCCCCTCCACTTCCCACACCCACCTTCACAAGGGCACTCCCACAAGGAAGGAAAAAGAAATGATGAGCCTTCTGCTTCTGTTGCTGCCCTACTTGCAGCCCTTTCTCATAGTTTATCTCACTTGAGCCTCAAATCCCCCACAGCTGTGGAGACTGGGGCCGAAGATATTAAGCCATGAACTGACAAAGTCCAGTGACTGACAAAGCAGAGGCTGAACCCCGCAGTTGTGGCGCTGTGCTCTCTACGGTACTATGCAGTTGATCGAGCTGCCACGCTAGACAGCAGGACCATTTGGAAAGCAGCCCAGGCCCTTTTCTCTTCGTTGAGAGCAATTATATGCCACTTGTGAGTTTATAAAAACTGTGGCAAATTAACAGGCAAAGACAATAGCTGCAAATAAATGAAAAACCCCACTTTTATTCCTTGACAAAAGTCAAAGCAACCTAGAAACACATTTGCAATGAAAGAAAAGCTTGCATTTATTTTTGCACTGCCAAAGAGCACTCACAGACTTTGGAACAAAAAATATCTCCTAGCCCAACTTTCTTGAAAGTCCAAAACCACAGCTAAGGAAATACGGGTTTTCTGACTTACTATTTTTATCGAGCAGCGATCTGCACCTGAACTGAAGCACATCAGCTTAGCAAAAGGGAGAAATAGACTTCTGAATGGGGTTAAAAGAATAATTGCTTTTTACAGTGTTTAACATTTTTTAAAATCACAATAAAGAGAAAACTAACATTTTCCCAATTTGTACATTCAGCTCATGCTATATGGGGATGCAGTATCAGAACCGGGAATTGGCTAAATACTTGTTTTTTTCTGCTATCTTTGCTGACTACAATGGGAGCATTTCAATAGTGTTGCTACCACTATGCTGGTACAAAGCTGTGTCCAAACTCCTCCAAAACTTATTATCTGGGGCACGATTGCAAGTTCCAAAAGTATTTGAAAAAAAGCAAAGAACTCTCAGGTGGTGAGTTCAGTTTTCTCATGGGGAGGGCTTTATGGTTACTCTCTGCATGTATTTCTTTTTGGTCAGATACTCAGTGTCATCATAAAAAGGACAAAATTTTTTTGAAAGCAGGAGTGTCTCGCTGTAGGATGTAGTTCCCATAGGTGGTACATTAAGGCCAGCTTGAAAATTGTCACAATTGTTCCCAGTTTCTATGATCCTATTTTACACAATACAGTATTTTAAATGTTGATGGGAAAAGGGTAGATATCCTTACAAAATTTCAGCACCTAAGGTGGTGATTAGACTCATCATCAACATAATCCTGTGTCTCTAGTTGTGCCAGCTTAAATAAATAGCACAATTGTACTTAAAACACAGGGTTGGGTGTCTTTGGCATCTCTGTACCTCATGCCCTCCTTCCACTTTCCCCGGGGCCTCCACATCTGGCTGAGATGGCCTTTCACAATGTCCTTTTCCCCACTCATTGTCTTAGAATTTCACTTAATCCTTGGCCTCCCTCCTTCACCAAAAGGGGGCAACCTTACATGGCTGGATCTGGGACTGGAAAGGAGCCAGTGCAGCAATGCTAGTGTGGTTTCAAGCAGTGACTCCTGAAATGAAAGTATGCTCATTTAATTTATTAATAGTGTCAGTAAAATGCCAGATAGGCTGAGAGGTTAAAACCTAAGCCTTGAATGAGCTTTGCATGTTATTTGTAAAGGGACAACAATGTCCCTTTACAGGATTACAATTGACAGGATAATAATATTTGTATTATTAAAAACAGAGTGGGTACCATTCCTATAGCTAAATGGATATCATTTGTATGAGAACAATTGAGTGGATAGCATGTGAATGAGGACACTAGGTGGAATATACAAAACAAAAGAATTCCAAACAAAAGTATAGAAACAGTTGATGGGTTTTGTTGATAAGCTCAATACCTCCTCCCTTGTCCTATATGATCCTCGGGTGTATAAAGTCTGAGGCCACTAATAAACGGGCTTTCTACCATCAGTCAGAGTCCACACATGTTATTATTGGCTCCGTGCAACAAGTCCACCACTGAAGGACAGCGACAGTTATTGATGCATTTTTATGGCTCATAATTACCTTTGTCTTGCTTTTACTGGGGAAAAAAAACTGTATTTGGCTGAGTGCTCAGTAATGATGTTTTTGTGTCTGATGAAGCCCAGCCCTCAGCAGGTGTAAGCATTTTCAGCCCTAAGCAGGAAAGTTTCTGGCAACTCTTTTTTTTGAGACAAGGAGAATGAATCAATAGACACAGACCTTTAACTTTATCCATCATTTGCTAAGATTGCTTAGTTCAAGCCTCTTCTCCCTGACTTCACATTGGCATCACTGACGGCTTTTTCCTTCTTTAACACACCCCGATTTTGAGAAAGTTAATATGGTGGCTTCTAAACCTTTGCTTTAATAATAGCTAATAACTATTACTGATGAGCCTGGACAAAGTGAAAAAACCTTATTTAGCATTATGATATTGCTAAGTGCTTCAGATTTCTAGAAAAGAGAAGATGGAAGTAATAAAATAGCTATACTTTTGAAACACTCAACAAACCAACACATTTACTCATATAAAATATTTCTTCAACTCCAATCATGCATGTGATACTGGAACCGAAGGTGTATAGAGCACAACAACTCAAGCCCAAAGCCAAACATCAGGTGTGTGTGTGTGTGTATTCTTGCTTTATACAGGTTTTCAAGGCTGGGTCTTTGAGAAAAGAGTCTTAGGTTATCACTTGAACAATTTTTATTACCTGTCTCTGACATCTCCTAGGGTAACAGAGCAGAGGACACCCAAGCTTCATGTTCCATGGATAAAGCCGACCCTGTGATAACAATCAGTACAGGAAAGGTGTTTGGAAGCACTGAAATGATACACCCAGTAGTGTTTATAATGCTTACACACAGCAGAAGATGGCAAAGCTACAAAACACTAGCTAAGTTACCTCTGGCATGATGACTGGGGAAGCAAGAAAACCATACGGTTGAGATCACGGGTCCTCCCCTCCCCACTGAACCTCCCTCCAGGGTTAGTTCCCTTTATGTCCGTTCTTTGCGGTAGGATGGCTGGCACTTGCTCCCTGCTGAAAGACAGATGGAGGGAAAAGATGTGCCGAGCCTCTTTGTTTTCTTTGTGGTCCTAAGGCAACAGGGAGCTGGAGCTGCTGCAGCCGTCCTGGCAGTGATGGCAAGCCCCTTGGCTCTGCAGCCTGAGCACTCCCTGGAATAGCTGTCAGTGAGACGGCCCAAACTTCAGATAGACTTCATTGCTTCAGTCAATGCCAAGTGTTGGATTCAGTTTCCTGGGGGACTGGGGGCTGGAACATGATGTCGGGGGCCCTCTGCAGAACAGAGATCAAAGGCAGTTTAGCGCAGTTGGATGTGCAGTGCAGAACGGGACTAGAAGCATGAAGGAAAGAGAACAGCCAGGAGTGAGTAGCAAGGGTGGCGCTGGTCCTTCCAGATCTCTCATCTGTGTCTGGGTCTCAGGTGGGGCGAACCCGGGAAGTGGGAAGGGCAAGAATAGGCGGCAGCTGCGCCCTGAAACAAGCAAGGAGATGATGAGGGAGCAAGCCAGCAAGCCGGGCCAGTGATTCTAGACTCGCTCGGCGCCCTGGGCAAGGGCTGGCAGCCCCCCGGAGGCGATCTGACTGCAGCCCTCGGTGGAGGAGCCAGCGGCAGTCTCCGCATCGGCGGCTGGGGCGCCTCCCAGAGCCCATTCGTGCTCAGAGCAGGCCTGGGACGACTCATCCTTGGCCTCGACGAGCTTGCGGGAACGGGTGTAGGCCAGGATCAGGCCTCCGGCCAGGCAGGCGTAGAAGATCATGATGAGCAGGATGTAGAGATAGGCGTCGTCTCCCTTGGCGCTGGTCACCTCGCGGCCAACGAAGGGGTCAGGCACAACCCCCATGCCCATGCTCGGGCCAGGGCCAGTGCCCAGGCCGCTGGCATTGCCCTGGTGATGCAGCTCCAGCAGCAAGCGGCTCAAGAGGGTTCTCAGCCCTTGGCTCTCGCTGCAGTTCATGGTTGTCAGGGAGTGGCACGGTGGCTCCAGGTCGGTGCTGACCTTTCCCCTGGGCAAGGGGAGGCGAGCGAAGGAGAAAGCAGAGAGCAGTGACCGGCGACAGCGATAGCAACGGCTGCAGCAAGTGGTGCTCCAGCTGGCACGCTGTGACGCTGGGGGAGCCCGGCGCCCCGTCCTTATCCCCTCACCCCCGCCCCTCCTCCCCTTCCCCACCACGCCCCCTCAGGCCCGCGGCCGCTCTCTTCTCAGGCTCCGGCTGTCTCGCTGCTCCAGGAAAAGGGGACAGCTGGTGGGGGGAGGAGAAGGGGACCGGGAGGAGGTGAGGCCGGGGGAGGGGCAGAAGGAGGCGGGGGTGGGGTGGGGTGGGTGGCAGGAATGCGCGAGGCCCCAGGCAGCCTAGGCTGGCAGGGCAGCTTATACGGGCCCAGCCTGGACCCTGGGCTCTGGAAAATAATTGCTTCCAAGTTCTGGTACGTTGGCGCTGCTGCAGCATCTGCCCCCCAACTCCTACCCAACACAGGCCACCAAGTGCGACCACAAACTTCCCTCCTTCAGCTTTCCCAAAACATGTTAGCATAGTCTTCTTTGTCTACATGGGAGTTCCTCTGTAGACAAGGACCTTGGCTATCTCTGTAGCCCTCATTACACCTCCCCTCCCTGCCCCAATCCTCCACCCCAGGTTCAAGGAGAGTATCTCATTGTGAAGATGGCCAAGTCAAGTTTAGTGACTGAGCGGCCAGACACGTTGCAAGAAGCGCTGTGCAGAACAGGACTCCCAGGGATGCACAACTGTCAAACACTCCCCTGGCAGTATCCCTGCACCAACTCCTATGACTCCAATTCAGTGGGGCAACACATCTTGGCACATGAGTGTACAAAATGATCCTATTGCCCTTGGTAATCCACCTTCCCAGAAGTGAAGCCAATTTCTTTCACTAAAAGGAGAAGAGACATTAAAAAGGCCTTTTGACTGTACCCTCTAGATGTCTCAGGATTTAGACCGTACCAGTTGTAGAGGCTATAGATGTGCCCACTATGGTCCCAGTTGGATGGGCACCCAGCTATGTGCCCCTCTGGGGCTTCGGAATAGTCTTGGTCTGGATGGCCTGTAGGGTGGCCATTTTTTCTTCCTTTTAAAGGAAAACAAGGCACTAAGGCAAAGATCATTCCAGACTGTTAAACTGGACACACACTGAGTTTCTCAAAGCAAAAGGTTAATGTTCAGATAATAAGGAAAGTGGGGGTGGGGGAGGATGAGATAATACTGGTAAGATTTGGTTGCATATTATCACCAAATAACAAGAGAAGGAATGAAAAAATTGCATGTCTTTATGTATGTTTTGAAAACCAAGCTATCTATTCAAGGGCATTCAGTCCAGGGCCAGGCATTTTTATTTGAACGGCAGATTTACAGGAAGAAGAAGAAGAGGAAGAAAAAGAGAGAGAGAAGGAGAATCTACCATCAGCTAGTTCACTCTCCAAATAGTTGCAACAACTGGAGCTGAGCTGATCTGAAGCTAGCAGCTGCTTCCGGGTCTCCCAAATGGATTCAGGGGCCCAAGACTTTGGACCATCACCAGTGCTCTCCCAGGCCATAACCAGAGAGCATCAGGGACATGAACTGGCACCAATATGGGATATTTGCACTTGCAAGTGGAAGGTTAACCTGTTAAGCCACTATGTCAACCCCCCAAAATGTTTTCAGTTTCCTCTGTCCGGGTCATCCTTTGTCCCTCCACCCACTCAGGGGCTTCAGCCATACTACATGTTGAAGTGAGATTGATACCAAACTGTGTCTGGCTTCTCAAATAGAGCCTAGCTTCACAGCCTCCTCACAAGCCTCTCAGTCACATTCACCTGCACCTGCCTGCTGACTCCATCATAATCACTAGGCCGGAGTGTTCTTGCCTCAGAATAGCTCAAAGTAGAATCAGTCTGGTGATTTGGTATGATGAACATCAGAGAACACAGCTAGAGGATATTTCAAAGTAGTTCCAACGAGGTATATCACTGTTGAATTGAAAGACACTCTAAATCTGTTAAAACATGCCCAGAGATACCAGGGGCAAGCTAGACGAAGAAGCCCTTTCAGTATAGCATACAAATAATCCTTTCAACATCTCTGTACTTTTCAACAGCCTTGTTCGCCAGGAGGATTAGTCCTGTTTTCAGAAGCGGAAAGAGGTTCAGAGCGGTCAGTGAGCAGGACTTGAAATATAAAGCTCGACCTTGCACCCAGTCCTTACATGTTACTCCATCATGTGAGTAGAACCCTTGAGGTGCCTTCATTTCTCCACCTTTCCCTCTTCGGCAAAACTGTCCCCTGTTAAATATCCCAGTGACCTACCAGCCAAATTCAAGGGTCTCTGCTCAGTTTGTATCTTTGACTTCGAAGATGAATTTGATACCGTGATCCACCCACTCCTTCTTGTAGCTGTCCTCCCCCTCGCTTTTCCTGGCATTGCGTTCTCAAGTTTCTCTTCTTATCTCTCCAGGACTCATCATTCTCTGACTCCTTTGCTGGCTCCTCTTCTCTCCTCTGCCCATTAACTGTACGAATCCCTGAAGCTTCCGCTCCCCCTCCCCACCCACCCACCCTGTCCCAGATACTCTGTTTACACACATTTCTTGCATTTCTTTTGACAGTGTCTCTTTACGTGGTTTCACCTATCTGACATATATTTAATCAGACTTGAAAATTTCTAGCTCAAGTGTTTTCCCCCCGCCCCCCTTGGCAGAACTTTCAAATATATCTGCTTCTTCCTTTTTGGTTTTATTGCCATGAGTTTAATCCAAGCTCTCATTACCTCAGGTCAAATACGCAAACTGAGAGTCTCCTGGCAGATCTCCATGCCTGTAACCCAGTCCATGGTACGGCGAGAATAGTTCTCCAAATTCATTGCCATCAAATCACGTCTGCATTCTGAAACCCAGAGTTTCCCCTTATAAGTTCTCCATTGGAGCCCAATTCTCTTGGCTGGGTCTCCAGTCCTTGCCACTAAGATATATCATCTCCTCTTTGAATTTGAAAAAACAGTATGTTCCCAGCATTCTTCAATATTAAGCGGTTTTCTTTCCTCAAAATGTACTGACCAAAGGATGCCTTGCTCAGTATTCCTGTTAGTGCCCTCAGACTCTTCACACTGTAGTCCTGCCCGCTGGTGCTATCCTAACTCAGATTGCAATGTTCAGCACAGAAACATTGGACAAAATGGAAGAGTAGCAAGTGAAAAATTACTAATAGTATACGCACGCACACAGAGTGTTCTATAACCTATCTTTCTCACTTAACAACATTGTGATTTTCCCATATCATTTACTGCTTTTTAGAACATCATTTTAAAATCTATATATATTCCAGACTATCACTCTATCATAACTTATTTAAATTAGTCCTTGTTATATCATTTCCGTTATTTCCATGTTCTCACTATTAAAGATAACATTTTAATGAGCACATGCAAGGACACTGCTAGTTCCACTAAAATAATTACCAGAGAAAAAGTAGAGATCTGCTGTGGGGAGAGGTAGATGTGTAGGAGATAATGGAAACAGAAATGAAAATGGTCATAAAATGGAAATGGCACAAATCTCAGGAAAAAACAAAACAAAACAGGAGTGTGTGTAGCAAGATTCTGGCTTGTTTTCACATTAGGGGCTTCTGGGCATCCTTTTAAATCCCATTTCCAGGCCAGCCCTCAATGGCTGAGATGACAACCCTTTCACTTCAAGACTCAATGAAATGGTAAATCTATCAGAGAAGGACTGGTTCTCATTCTTCCCCATCCTTCCAACCTCCAGCAGCATGACCGCCCCACACCTATCAAATAAGAATGTTTATCCATCGTCTAGAATTCATTTGAATTCCCAAAAGGCAATTACGTATGTTGCCAAAGATTTTAGAAAGTCTGGGGAACGATTTTAATCCGTGCCAAGGTTCTTTTATTTTTTCAAGAGGACAGTTGAGGTGCCATGGACTAGGAAATGTTTTCACCATTTGTTGAGACTGTGAGTGCTTCTTGCCAATAATGCAAGTTCATGAATGTGGGTCGAATAGAATTGTGTTGAGTTTGGCTAGTTGCCAAAGGATATGTGCAGATGGTTAGCCTTGTAGGCATCCAGAAGGCTGGAAGTGCTGCAATGTGGCCTCAAGGGGTGGGGTGAAGAAGGCTTTATAAAGTACCAAGTAGAGACTAGGAAATATTCATTCGTTCATTCTTTCACCAGATACTAGTTTTATTGCTCGCTACTTTCTGCAAGGCATTGTACTAGGTCTGAGACACATCAGTGAACAAGTTGCATCGATGCACAATCTAGGCCTTTATAACTCTCATAGCTACTTCCATGTGAACTAGAGATAAACAGGGAATGTCAGGACATGGTGCTGGGAAGGAAGGTCAGTCAAAATTCTGGTTTGGAAAGAATCATGACTCTGATCCAAGCTCTAATCACCAAAGTGCAAAGCCTTATTTGAAAGAGAAGACTCCAGGTGGTCTGAGTTCAATGTCTTCTGCCATGCTGTAACATTCCTTACACGCACCCAGTAGCACTACCTTTATATAAGCCACCACTACAGATCTAGCCTCAAAAATGAATGAGAGTGGGGCCCGGCACGGTGGCGCAAGTGGTTAAAGGTCCTCGCCTCGCACGCCCGGGATCCCATATGGGCGCCGGTTCTAATCCCGGCAGCCCCGCTTCCCTTCCAGCTCCCTGCCTGTGGCCTGGGAAAGCAGTCGAGGACGACCCAAAGCTTTGGGACCCTGCACCCGCGTGGGAGACCCGGAAGAGGCTCCTGGCTTCGGATTGGCATAGTATCGGCCCGTTGCGCTCACTTGGGGAGTGAATCATCGGACGGAAGATCTTCCTCTCTGTCTCTCCTCTCTGTATATCTGCCTTTCCAATGAAAAAATAATAAAAATAAATCTTTAAAAAAAAAAATGAATGAGAGTGAATGGGTTTTACTCTGGACACTTAGTCAAATGTGGGTAAGCTCTATGGGACGATAACTTTTACTAAAAGTTTATGTATGCCAAGCACTAGTCTACACATATTGTGTCACTTCATCCTTTAGAACAACCCCATGAGGTAGCTATCACCATAAAGATGAGGGAATTGAGAGCCAGGGGAGTTCATTAGCTTGACTTCTCACAGACTTCATTGGCAGCCAAGTTAGACTTGAATCAGAGTCCAAGATCTTTATTATCATCTTTCCATAATGTTGCTCACTAATGCCCTTTGTGCAGATGTTACTAGGAAAGGAAAAAGGTTTCCAAGTTCGAAGTCTCATGAAACCACTTTACGTCATAGGTGAGGACACTGAAATCCAGAGCAGAGATGCACCACGTTTCAAGTTCCCAGTAAGTGAAAGGCTATTCCATCAGAATCTAAGTCGGCCTCCAAAATCAGGGAAGCTTTCCATTCCACTGCCCAACCTTCTTTCACACTTTGAGAAATTTAGATTTTATTTCTAGCTTTCCAGTGGGTCTGAAAACCACTTGGAGAATCTTAAGGGATGGCGAAGATCATCCCTTCTTTTTAGGCCAAGACACAAGGTCATAAATTAAATAGTCAAATTTCTGTCAATTTCTGACTGAATATGGTCTTTGAGAATATTTCTGCCACCCACTCTGTTTTCGGGACAAGGAAAGAAAATAATGTGGGTACTTGGTTACTTGTGGGAAATGAGCAGGAAAGTTTCAGGGCGTTTTTTCTTGGACTCCCATAGCCCCATCTGGTGGACACCTGAGGTTTTCATTCCTCCCCATTCAGTATGTTTTGCAGTAGCAACGTTTCTGGCAGAGAATCTGGTAGTACATTGGAGCCTGCATAGGACAACTGGTACCACAACAGGGGGACATAACAAATCGTCAACTACCCCAGCCAAGTGTTGGCAGTGAAAATCTGGGCAAGTGGAGACAGTAAGGTGGACTATGTCAGCCTGTGGATCCTGAAGAGATTTCATCATGCTTGGAATGGCGAGATGGGCAGCAATTCAGAACAGATGAACTATCAAAACCACTTGAGCAGGACCCTCAGAGCATGCCCCACATTGGGGACCCTGGAATGGTTGGGAGGGTAAGTGTGTCTTCTCCATTTGCCTCTCCCCTTCCCCCAGATACAGGAAGGAAAAAAGAGAATGTGGAAACAATGGTCTTACCCACTTTCCTGTAGCCCTTGACCTTTGAGCCCTAATCAAGTATGTAAAGAACATCAAAATTTTAAAAAAGTGAAAAAAAAAACACAACAAAAACTGATCTGACTTGCCAATACAAATTTTAAAAATCTTAAAAAAAAAAAAAAAAAGAAAGAAAGAAAAAAACCTTTCTGGTCCATTGTCATGCCCTGCCTTAAGCACTAGGCATCCAAATGACACTTGGTTCCTGTAAGGACTGGGCTCCAGGTGTGATTGAACTAACATTCTGATGGGAGCAGGTGGCAGCAAACGGTATGCAGACCACTACAACAAGGTGTGACAAAGGCATATCTTTTTAAAGACTATTATTTATTTATTTATTTATTTATTTATTTATACTGGAAAGTCAGATTTACAGAAAGGATAGACAGAAGATCTTCCATCTGCTGGTTCATTCCCCAAGTGGCTGCAGGTGGCCGCAATGGCTGGAGATGAGGTAATCTGAAGTCAGGAGTCAGGAGTTTCTTCTGGGTCTCCCACATGGGTGCAGGGTCCCAAGACTTTCGGCCATCCTCAACTGCTTTCTCAGGTCAGAAGCAGGAAGTTGGATGGGAAGTGGAGCAGCTGGGATACAAACTGGTACCCATATGGGATCCTAGTGTTTGTAAGACGAGGACTTTGTCAGTAGGCTACTGCGCCAGGCCCAAAAGGCATATTCCAAAATAAATCATCGAGGCTGGCATTGTGACAAAGGGCTAAGCTGCCAATTGTGATGCCACCATGAGCATCGGCGCATGTCCTGCATGCTCTGCTTCTGATCCAGCTCCCTACTAATGTGCCTGACAGAGCACTGGAAGATGGCCACAGTGCTTGCGTCCCTACACCCACATGGGGAACCTGGAAGATTCTCTTGGTCTTTCTGATTCTCCTCTCTCCCTCTTTCTGTCTCTCTCTCCTTCGCTCCCTCTTTTTCAAATAAATGAAATAAATCTTTAAAAAAAAAACAGAGATAAATAGCCAATCCTAAAGCAGAAGCCCTAGTATTATACAAACCCATGTTACAAGGCTGACTTGGTCACCTAACAGCAGATTCTCTCAAACTCTCTGGTCTCTAGTTTCCTATTCTGCAAAATAGAGATGCTAATCAAAGTGCTTTTTGTAGGATTATGTGGAAAGAATTGATTAAGATAATATTTGTACAATTAGCAAAGTGAAGAAGCAACCAACAGGATGGGAGAAAATTTTTGCACACTGCACAAGTGATAGGGGACTAATCCAGGATTTATGAAGAGCCTTAGAAACCCAGGGACAGGAACAAACACAACAACAACAAAAAAACCACAAAAAACACACACACACACAAACCTGTAACAAAATGGACAAAGAAAATGAACAGACTTTTTTTTTTTTCAAAAGAATAGATTCAAATGGCTAACAGACATGAAAAGATGCTCAGGCTTCCTAGCCATCAGAGAGATACAAATGAAAACCATGTCGGTTGGCATACATTCAGAACTCAACTAACAACACCTGCTGGCGTGGATGTGGGCAGAAAGGCACCCTCCTTCACTGCTGGTGGGAGTGTAGGATAGTACAACCACTGTGGAAATCAGTATGGAGAGTGCTTGGAGAATTGCAAATAAACCTGCCATATGACCCAGCTATCCCGCTCCTAGGAATATAAATAGAAGTGAAATCTGCATATGAGAAGGGGATCTGTAATCCTATATTTGCAGCAGCACAATCTACAATAGCAAAGACTTGGAAACAATCTAGATGTGCATCCAAAGAAGAGTGGTTAATGAAACTGTGGTACGTCTACTCCATGGAATATTATTCAGCCATTAAGAATGAAATTATGCCATTTACAACCAGGTGGTCCCAACTAGAGGCCATTATGCTCAGTGAAATGAGTCAATCACAAAAGAACAAATGCCATATGTCCTCTCTTATATAAGGAAACCAGCATGGAAAGTGTAACCGCAATAGTCCAATCCATACCGTTTTTTGATCGTTTGTTTGTTTGGCTGTATCCCATGTGTTTTGTTGTTTTTTTATTTTGGTTTTGCTTATTCCAAATAATTTCTTTTCTCTTGTCGAATCCATCACTGGCTCATGGATTACACTGTGGCATAATTTTCCCAAGAGACTTTTGTGTTTCCTTTTTGCCACGCATGTGTTGGTTACTCAGTGGTGTGTTATTTTTTTTTTTTCATGATGTTGTTGTTGCTTTGGCTGTTCTAACTCATACCAGTTATTGACCTTGTTTCATGGCTTCTCAATTATGGAAATGTATAGTGATGGAGTACTGGGGTCTATCATATACAGTTGTGGGGGTATAATGGAACATGCATCCCTGCTTCCAGAGGAAAGAAAGACTCCCCAGAAACTGTTGGAAATGTGTAGACAATGGGATGCTGGACTGTCTGACATCGTCTGTACCAACAATGTCAGGACACACTTAAATAAGAAACTGATGGCATTATGATTCGTTATGAAGGACTGCACCATTGTAGTAAAATAGGAAAAATCTGTTGGGGGTGGGAGTTTGGGAGGAATCCTAATCTATATGAAACTGTACCACATAATTCAAAATTCAAAATAAAAATATATTTTAAAAAGATAATGTTTGAAAAGTATCTAGCATAGTACCTAGAACATTTGTTAAGATATTCATTTATATTATTTGAAAAGCAAAGTTTGTGTGTGTGTGTGTGTGTGAGAGAGAGAGAGAGAGAATCTTCTATCTGCTGGTTTACTGTCCAAATTTTTCCATCAGCTTAGTTAGGCTGAAGTCAGGAACCAGGAACTCCATCTGACTTGGCCCATTTTCTGCTGCCTTCTAAGGTGCATTTTCAGGGAGCTGGACTGGACATGGAGCAGCCACAGGTCTTGGACTGCTGCTTTGATATGAAAACTTTCTACAGCTTAACTCACGGTGCTACTTGCCAGCCCCCTTGAAAATGTTAACTGTATCGCCTGTGAGTGTCATTTTAGGATGAACCAGAAGCATATGGTGATATGAGAATCAGAGCAGAGCTATTTACCTCCATCTCAGCTCAAGAAGAGCTCTTCCTGAATATGTGACAACCTAGATGAAACTGAGTAGAAAATAGCCAGTCCTTCCTGTATGTGAGAAGCGATGCCTCTAACACCGGGGAGAAAGGTAACAGAGTTCACTTGCCCTTCAAACCCCGTATCATGAGAGATGGCATAACACTGTGGAAAAAAGCAATCTGGCTCATTTTCAAAGTAAATCTGTAGGTAACACGCACCTGAAAGTTCTTAGGCAAACAGCATGTTGTTGGTCAAATCAGCTAAAACAAATGCCAGAAAGACTGCAACCCTGTAGGTACTTAACCGGTGAGGAACAGGGTGGGAGTTAGGATGGGGGAAAAGAACCTGCATGCTAGGAAATAAAGAGCTTGTTGCAAATCCTCCTCAAGTGTGTTGGCTCACCAGACATCTGGTCAGACTAGTTCGCTAATATAAAGCTCACATGCACTGCCCTTCCCAAAGCTGAGTGTATGGGTGAGGTTATTTTGTGCGTGCATCCTTTGCTTCGGGAGTGCCATGAGTTTACATAGCACTTCTTCCAAGTTGAAAAATTGTAAGGGATTATTTAGGAATGACTGGAATAAGACCTCAGACCGTGTGAGAAATTGTTCCCACGATGTGTGGACAGAGCTTGAAATTAGACACTAAAAAAAAAATGAAAGCCAGTTGTGTCAACTACCATCTGTTTCAATTTTGACTTTGTTCTTGGGCAGTAATGCTTTAGTGGTTCCTTGTTCAAGCAGTATCATGTTCAATAGGCATGATGGGACCTGATCATTTCCCATTGCCTCAAAACATGAGCAGTTCTGGGACCCACAGCTGCTCTAAAAATTGTGCCTGGCACATACTGTCACCATATGTTACTGCTCATATTGTTCACCTCCCATCCAACACCCTTAACCCTTTCCAGTAATCCAACTCCTACTCATCCTTAAATGATCTACATTTCCTCATTCATTCAGTCAAGATTTTCTGAGCACATACAATTTGCCGGGAACAGTGGCTGGCACTGGAGATGCAAGTGAATGACACCAAAATGATGTGTACCATTACAGAGCTGGTAAGCAGTGTGTGTGAGGCCACAGGCAAGGAAACAGGAACTGAGTTCATGAGCTTACGCTCTCCAAGAAAAAAGGAATCCAACAGCCATCTGATTGTATACACTTTATGGAACACAGAGATGGCATACAGTGATTCCCTGAGACAAAGGGATAAGAACAGGGAGCTCCGGTGGGCCCACGGGCAGAGGGCATAAATATCTTGGGTGCATGTGCAGTCTTTAGGAAATCTCAGGTCCAGAACATGAAGTTGTAATTCAGAAAGTTCCTGTTGCTTTCCGCCTGTCTTTAGAGACTGATGGGACACAGGGGTGATGCTGCTGCTCCCAACCCGCTGGGGTTGTGGGGACAGTCATGCCTCTTCAGTGTGAAGCTCGGTCTGGAAGCCCTCCCAGCCAACTGAGGCCCAGTTCCTCTCTCTTCTCTTTTTCTTTTTTTTAAAGATGTATTTATTTTGATTGGAAAGGCAGATACACAGAAAGGAGGAGGAGAGACAGAGAGGAAGATCTTTTGTCCAATGGTTCACTCCCCAAGCGGCCGCAATGGCCAGAGCTGAGACAATCTGAAGCTGGGAGCCAGGAGATTCTTCTAGGTGTCCCATGCAGGTGCAGGGTCCCAAGGCTTTGGGCCGTCCTTGGCTGCTTTCCCAAGCCACAAGCAGGGAGCTGGATGGGAAGTGGGGCTGCTGGGATTAGAACTGGCGCCCATATGGGATCCTGGCACATTCAAGGTAAGGCTATTAACCACTAGGCTAACACACCAGGCACTCCTCTCTCTTTTCTAAAACCTTGCATACATAGAGTCTAGCTTACATTCCCCTTCTGAACTTCCCCCTTATGTTCTATTAGCACATGCTGAGAGCACAACACCATGTTCTGTCTTGCCATAGCATCTAGCTATAATCATTCAAAGAACTCAGAAGCACTTCGGAATTATCAAGTCTTAAAAGAAATCTAACATTACTGATATTGTTGTGGTCTAGGTTTGGGCCAAATATTTATTTCCTAGGTTCTTGACTCTTACTTTAAAAAGTGTTTTGGGGCCCAGCACAGTAGCCTAGTGGCTAAAGTCCTTGCCTTACATGCGCTGGGATCCCATATAGGAGCTGCTTCTAATCCCGGCAGCATCCACTTCCCACCCTGGCTCCCTGCTTGAGGCCTGGGAAAGTAGTAGAGGACAGCCCAAAGCCTTGGGACCCTGCACCAACATGGAAGCCCCAGAAGAGGCTCTGGGTTCCTGGCTTCAGAGTGGCGTGGTTCTGGCCATTGCAATGCTTGGGGAGTGAAATCAATGGATGGAAGATCTTCTTCTCTGTCTCTCCTGCTCTCTGTATATCTAACCTTCCAATAATAAAAGAAAATAAATAAAAATATATTTATTTTTAAAAAAAGGCGTTTTGAGCACAGCTTAAGAAAGTGGTAAGGGGCCCGGCACAGCAGCCTAGTGGCTAAAGTCTTTGCCTTTCACACGCTGGAATCCCATATGGCCTCCAATTCTAATCCCAGTGGCCCTGCTTCCCATCCAGCTCCCTGCTTGTGGCCTGGGAAAGCAGTTGAGGACAGCCCAACATCTTGGGACCCTGAAACCATGTTGGAGACCCAGAAGAGACTTCTGGCTCCTGGCTTTGGATTGGTCAAGCTCTGGTCATTGTAGCCACTTGGGGTGTGAAACAGTGGATGGAAGATCCTTCTATCTCTCCTTCTTTCTATAAATGTTCCTTTTCGATAAAACATCAATCTTTTTTTTTTTAAGTGATAAGGTTTATTTAGAAGGTGAGGAATACAGGCACACATTGGCCATGTTCAGGGAGAGTGGGCTAAGAAGGGAAAGGGTAAGAGAGAGGAACTGCTACCTTCCATCCTCAGAGTCCATCTGTGGCAAGCAAGAGAGCCAGTGGGTACTCAGAGAGGCCAAGAGCCAGAGTGAGTCCCTCCTCAGCCTGGCTTTAAGGAGACCTGAAAGGGAAGTGGTTATGCAGTCCCACCCCCCTCTTGTCCCAGGTAATGATAGATAAGCGTCATTTGACTCACAGTGGGCAGGAAGGATTGCCTAGGCAAGAGAGTTGTGAACCCGAACTAGCTGCCTGCCTAACACCATATCAGAATTTACATGATCAGAAAGCAGAAAATGCTTTCCTAGCTGAGAATATCAAGAGCCTGACTTATCTCTAAGAACTTTTTAAAAATTCCAACTTATACATAATACTTGTACATGTTTACAAAGTACAGTGTGATTTTTGATTCATGCAAACATTGGGTAATTGATCAACTGAAAGAAATTAATATTTCCACTACTTACGTTTTTATCATCTCTTATGGTAAAAGAAGTTTTAAGAGAGAATGTACCAACATTTTAAGTGAGACTAAAGCTAACAGCCCAAGTTAATAAATTTGTTCATCCTGCCTCGTCAAGACAGAATTCTGAATCCTTGAAGCTCCAGGCCAGTACTCAAGTGGTGCTCTGAGCAAACCAAAGCCCAGCCAAGAGAACCCCACCGTGCTAGAAGATGGAATCCAGAGAACTACCGGTTACATTACAAGCAAAAGGGAAATATGACAAGCAAAATGAGCCCAGAAAAACCGGACTCCTGCTGAAATGAAACAGAAGACTCCGCACCCTTTCCTTCACTAGATTTCCTTAAGAGATGCATAGTCTCCCACAGCTGGGCTTCTTGCTGGTAATAAAGTTCAGATCTACAGAAGGGGTGAAGCTGGGAGCCAGGCAGCCTAAGTTTTCTTGGTTTCTCTGACCCTGCCCTTCACCCACTCCAGGAGAACCACATTATTAATTTCCCACATTGGTTGATAAAGGCTGTTCACCATCCCAAATTGAATGAGGTGACTGGCGTGCTCTATGCTAAGAAATGTTGAAAATACAGCTTAAGTGAGAAAGCCGTCTAAAAGCTGTTGGGAGCCTGGCGCGGTATCCTAGTGGCTGAAGTCCTCACTTTGCAAGCACCAGGATCCCATGTGTGTGCTGGTTTGCGTCCTGACTGCTCCACTTCCCTTCTAGCTCCTGCGAGGATGGGCCAAAGCCCTGGGATCCTGCACGCCTGCGTGGGAGACCTGGAAGAGACTCTGGCTTCGGATTGGCTCAGCTCTGGCCTTTGCAACCACCTGGGGAGAGTCTGCGGATGGAAGATCATTCTGAATCTCCTTCTGTGTATCTGCCTTTCCAATAAAATAAATCCTTAAAAAAAAAAAAAAAAAGCTCTTGGCTATACAGAAAACCTATGCTGGTAATCTGTATCAATCTGTATCATATGCATACGTATATATGACTCTGAGCTTCTTATTAACTCCACGGGCTAGCAAAGAGCTGGGCAGAATAATATCTGACTTCCAAATAACTGTTTATAGATTTCTGCTCCAAAAAGTCATTCGAGAGAAAAATGGGTGAATGGATTTTAACTGCTTCTTAGTTTCCCCTTTCCTGTGTTCATAGGAGCCTCTTGGTTTTTGATTGATGTTATATTCACAAGCCAGAAAAAAAAAAGTTTACCACTCCCAAGAGTCCTTTTCCCCATTAGAGCTTATTTTTGATTCTTCATACTCTTAGGAGCACCTCCCAAGAAATATTCTGTGGGTATCCCTCATCTTCTCATGATCCCTCAGTCTTTTGGTGTCAAAAGAAATAGCTAGCTAGCCTGCCAAAGTAAAACAATAAAATAAAATCAAAAAAGCAAGCAAGCCTATGCAGAGGAGAGGGGATCCAACAGTTAACTAGGTGTTTCCTTTCTTGCTAACCTGAAAACACCATACTCTCCTCTGTTGACACTTGTTGCTTGATCCTAAAGAGGGAAACTAGTAAGAAGATTTTATGAGCAGGAAAGGGCCCACTGGCTACTGAGAAAAGATGAGTCATGGACACTGTTTTTGCTTCCTACCGTAATTCCCAGGTGGATGGGGATGAAGAATCAGGGCAAGGGAAGAAGTGCTTGATCTATCTGTGAACACAGAAGTGAAATAGAATAGAAGGTTTCTGCTGGGGAGATAAAGTAGGTTGCTTGATACCAGTGGAATGACATTTTCGACAGAGAGAGGAAATTTTCAATCGGACACCCAGAAAATCTCAACCTTGCCTTTACAGCAGGATGTGCTCCATTTAAAAAGAGGTAACGATCCAAGTAAGTAGACAAGGGATTCAGTGAGGAAGAGGTACAATACATACAAAAGCTAAAGGAAGTCCCATGATAACCATGGGGAAAAGTGCATGATCTGGCCTCGAGCAGGTTGGAAGGTTCTGGTAGACTGCCACAGGAATACTGGGATTCTTGTGATCTAGAAGTCTTGTGAGGATATTTACACAATTAGTGGAAAGTCTGGGGGGGAGGTTGAAATAGTGATCAGTACATGGAAAAGCAAGCAAAGGGAAGAAAGATAATTATTAGCTTACAAAGGGTTCAAAGGAAAATTATCCATAGTTTTCAGATGTAAATAACTTACTACAATGCAAAAACTTCATGATCTCCCAATATATCTAATCTGGGTAAGTAAGTAGCAAGACACTCAACTAAGAACTGAATGTTACTGGTCTCAGAGGAAGAACAAATGGGAAAGGCAGGGACGGGGGACGGGGCGGGGGAGGATTTCTGTCTTCCACAGACTGCACAGAATGGCTCACTTGAAACCTCTGCCTTTTAAGATTTTTATTCAAAAGGCTGAGTTGCAGACAGAAGGAGAGACAGAAGTTTTCCATCTATCTGTTCTTTTCCCAAATGTGTGCAACAGCCAGGCTGAAGCCTGGAGCCAGGAGTCAGGAGCTTCATCCAGATCTCCCACATGGCTACAGGGTCCCAAAACTTGGGCCATCTTCAGCTGCTTTCCCAGGTGCACCATCAAGGAGCTGGATGAGAAGTGGGAGCTGCTGGGACTGAGGAGGTGCCCACATTGTATGTCTGCGTCACAAAAGGCAGATTAACCAGCTATGTCACAATGTAAAACCTGTAAAACCTGTGCTTTCAAACTGTGGCTTATAATTTTTCTAGAATTGAGCTGCTGTATATGGAAATAAGAAATTCAGCCCCTCTGGCCAGTGCTGTGGCATGTGCGGCAAGTCTTCCACCCGCAAGTGCCTGCATACCATTTGGGCACTGCTTCATGTTCCAGCTGCTCCACTTTCGATCCAGCTCTCTGCTTATGGTCTGGGAAGGCAGTGAAAGATGGCACAGGCCCTTACAACCCTGAACCCACATAGGAAACCCAGAGGAAACTCCTGGCTCCTGGGTTCAGATTGGCTGTTGTGGCCATTTGGGGAGTGAATCAGCAGAAGGAAGATCTATCAGTCTTTCTCTCCATAAAATCTACCTTTCAAAAAAGTAAGTAAATTATTAAAAAGACCATCCCCCCCAACTTTGAAATTTAACACATCATCATTTAATGGATTAATGCTGATGGTGGATGGGTCAGGACAGAAACTTGATCCAACCACAACAGGGCCTTTAGGGGATTGGATTAAGTCTGGTTGCTGGGGGCTGTGACTGAGTCCTGATGGCCTTGGGAGGGTAGGTCACAGAGAGTCTAAGAGCATACTCCCTGTGTCTCTGCCTTCTGGCTCACTGTGTGATCACTCGTCCACACAGGTTCCACTGCTGCCAGCCTCCACCAAACACCCAGCTAACAGTGTTGTTGCCCAACCAAGAACCACCAATTTTTTTTCCTTTCCAGTAAGTTCCTCTTGGGTATTTTATTTAAAATAACAAGAAAGCTAATATATCTGCTCAGTGTAATTCTGTAAGTCTAGAGATTAATACTCTCGAAGTTTAATGTCTAAAAGTTTGGTTAATAATCTTCACACTTGTAGATTTAACCTAGACACATGACTAAGCACAAATTGGCTTGATAACATGGGTGGATTTATTAAGATTCAAGTGCAAACTTAAAAACGAGAACAAATAAAGCTTTTCATCAAGAATAAACACAAAATCTAAATAACAGTCCTACAATCGTGCATTTTAACAGAAAGTACAAATATGAATACATTTGAATTTGTAACTACATTTAAAAATGAGAATATTTGTCTCCAAATCCAAACACCACACAGTGTTTAACCTGTTCTCTTCTTGTTACCTTAGAAACATTTGTTGTATGCTATCAGGAAAATATAGGCTAGGATTACAAATCAGTCTCTATAATTAAAGAAACGTTACTGTTCTTAACTTCTGACCTTCAGAATCGTTTGTATATCCACTCTTTAAAAAAACATACAATTTTTGTAGAAAAAAAAGAATGAGTACAAATATCAAGGAGGCAGGATTCTTTCATGTCATTAAAACAAAAGCCACATATGTGACTTACAAATGTACATACTTGTAGTAAAATTTTCAAGTACAATTTTTATGGCTGATGTATAATAACTGCGAACAATTGAAACAGGTATAAAAATGTGACATCAAAACCTTTAGGCTCCAATACTTAAAAAGTCACTATGAATATGGAAAGACTTAGCTTTACACAAACACGTATATTTTTAGATGAAAAAATAAGGGGGTAGTGGCATCTCCCTGGTCCCTTAACAAGATTTGGATTTTCACAAGAATTAGCAGCACCCAACCTTAAGTGTTAATTCCATGTTTCTAAAGGACCTATACAGCAGGTTAGTTGGCAGTGTTCCAGCTTCCGGGAGATGGGGGCAGAAGGGGTCGCCAATATCCAAGATAAGAGCGAATGCAAGCACTCACACACTTAAAAATCACCATTCTCAGTGGGGGCAAAAGTCACATATTGGAAAAGTCTAAGAAAATTATCCATAAAAGATAAACAGTGGGCCAGGAACAGTAGAAGCTGAACAGTAGTCTACTTGACAATCGTGGTCTACCACTCTTCAAAGGCAAGTTGGAAGAATAAGAATGTTCATATATAACTTTGGGGAAAATTTGCCTGGAATTTTGCTTTGCAGAACACTGAACAGAAAGAAATTTCTACAAAAACCTTCATTCTCGTTTATAATACCAGATTTTTTTCCTTATTACCACCATATACATAATATTTAAATATTTTCTTTATAAATAGCTTAGAGAAAGAAAATTTTTTTTTATTTTGTTGCAGTGGTGGCCCACATCTGTACAAAGCAATGAAAGCAACATACGTGTGTGGGGGAAGATACACACACGCACACACACATATGCTTATATATAAAATGATTAAGAAAAAGTGCAAAGAATAACAGTATCAAGAAGTTTTGCTTTAACAGTAACTATGACTGGAGTGTGAAGATCAGTTATCCATAACCCCAGATTTTAAAAGAAAAATTCTAAAAGAAACCCACACTCCAAGTTACTGCAAATATTAGTTCCTTCTCAAGTAATTCTGCCCTTCTCCCCAATCTAGCATTTCCAGTTTCTAAAATTCTTCACAAAGAACAATAACAAAAACAGTGGTAACAGTGTTTTCTTCCCTTAATCTTCCCCAAAGTCATCCACAAGCTAATTAATCACCCGTAGGTTTCAGCAAAACTTTGGGGAAGTCATTCTTTAGAACCCGCTTTCCCAAAATTAAAGCGAAATGAAAGTCTTTCTGAAATGCCAGCTACTGATTAAGAATCAAATCAGCGAGAGCAAAGAAACCATAAATTACAAATATAACACAAGTACATTTGAAAATGAATCCCTGTTATCAACAACAAATTGAGAGCCTAAATCTTCACCAGATTCAACTGCGCAAGGGTCATAGGTCCCAAGATTCATAGTTCCACCAATCTTAACTACCAGAGGAAATGCTTCCTCCTAAATCGCTAGCATTTTCCCCTTGGTCTCCGCCTCTCGTGCTGAATCACCACACAAAGGAAATTTTCAGAATTTTACAAAGTGTACTTTTCTTTTTTAAGTCATTCAGATAATTACAGCTACTGATTTTTTTTTAACCGCAAGGTTTCAAAAAAAAAATTCCATTTTCCTTCAAATACATGACTGGATATTTTTGGTATGTATATTGTTTTATTCTTACTGTAGGCACTGTAATTATTCACAACATGACAGTGATTCTATGGCTAGTCTATGCAACAATTACAATCTTAAAATAATACCTCCTAAGGTATTATTTGGTGCTGTATAGATTACGATTGAGTTTCCCCTTCAAGATAAATGGTTGTATGAGTATTTGAAAGCCCTGTATAGCATTTCTGCTTTGAGTAGTGTTAACATATATTTTTGTCATGCTTAATATTTAAAATTCTCCTGAACTAGGAAGACAATAGATTTTGGAAGTTGTAAGTGTGTCCAAACTATATTCTACTCCAACTCCAATTTGTTTTGTTCAGCACTGAGTATTTTTAAAAACAAGTATGTTTTAGGCTACATTTTAAAAACAAAATTTTTGCTCTAAAATTAATTACACGACTAAAGGGAATAACTTCTCAATTTCAGCTTCACTAGAACTATGCAAAACTAAGTTATAAAGTAGACTCAACAACTATTTTTAATCAGTTTTGGTTTTTTCTTCTATGATTATGTCTGTAGAATGGCATACATGACATTCTAATGGGTGGACAAAGGCTTAAAATGACAGAACTGAAAAACCATCAAGCCACTATCTGGCCAACTGTGAGCAGGAGATTAACTGTTTATTTGCCCCCATACATTCGCTCAATGTCTTTGAGGTAATGGTTCTTCAGTTCCTTCCTTTTCAGTTTGAAAGCATCAGTTACCAAACCAGTTTCAGGGGTCCAGGGCTCTGGGCTTAAACGCACTTTGATTGGAATTTCAAATCGTTCCAATTTCACTGAAAGGAAGAGAAGGAGGCGGAAAGGGGAGGACATGGGGAAAGAGGGTGGAGAGTAAGGGAGGGGGAGAGAAAAGCTATTAGTAAAACACAAATTTTGCTGAATTGGCACACATAATGAGGTTGAGGCAAGCTTACTCAATCATATGCTACTTTATTAATGATACCATTGCCTCATCATTCCACTTTAGATTTCTCAAAGTATAAGTTGGTTCAGTCAGTTTTAGCTTATGTAGTTTTCATTCATATAAATATGCACACACACACACACACACACACACACACACACACACACACACACAGGTTCACATGCTTCCCCTTCAGAGGTGTTCTGCTGCCGTTGCTCCCTCTGCCTACAAAAGACTTCCTAAGGCAGGAGTAGTCGCAGAAATCACTTCCTTACTTCATCCAGGTAGCCATTTAAAAGCCACCCCCTTGCAGGGGACCTCCTAAGAAAACAGCCCCTTTGTCTTTCTTATTCCCTCTTACACTGCTCTGTTGAAAGTGTTCAGCACTACCTAACACATTCTTGCCTCACCTGCTAGAATGTGAGCTCCAGGGAAGCAGTTCTTTCTTTGTTTCATTCCCATACATACACATGTACAAGAACACTAGTTCATTCTGCACAAGATTAAGTCCCTACGCAAATATTCCTCATGAACTTCAATCCTCATGTGACTGTGAACCCAAAACCACATCTTGAAATGGTTTAAGAAGTGGTACAATGCACATGATATTTGAAACAGATAACACAATACATGATCAAAGAAATATAAGCAGGTAAGTAGCCAGCCGATAATTTTAAATTTCATAAATTAGTTTATGTCATGTTACTTGGTATTAAGACAAGACTATCCTTAAATTTGGAAGTTCCATTATTAGTAGTATTAATCTACAGAGGAGCTTTTTTGTATGAAATTTGAAAGTCATTACAAAGACACAAATACCTACAAATTTTTAAAATTATCAATGAACAGCCAAGAAACCTTTAGGAATAATTTGGTTTCAGCAGCAAGCATCCTGGATGTTCCTGTTCCACTGCTAGTCTAAATTTTAGGAAACCTTGGTTGAATTGGTGGGTCTCTCATTAAAATTGGAGAATATAAAATTGGGTGTGTAAACCTTTCAGATATTACTCAGAAACAGCTTCCTTGCCTGATCCCATGATAAATGAGCACAAAACTTTCCAATATGAATGAACCATGTCTAGTCTCTTCTTACATTATAGTTCAGGCTACTTGACACCAGCCTGCTAGCTCCTGCAGTGCCTTCTGAACCGCCAGCAAACAAAATCTCAACTATAGATGTAGCCCTGTTATTTCTTTTTACTTTTACTACTTACAAATATTCTGTTCTAGAAACACAGACATAATTGGGACATGGAAAGCACAATTTTCAGCAGTTATTCTCAAGTTAATTTATGAAAG
The DNA here is from genome assembly GCF_017591425.1 of Ochotona curzoniae. Taxonomy (NCBI): domain Eukaryota; kingdom Metazoa; phylum Chordata; class Mammalia; order Lagomorpha; family Ochotonidae; genus Ochotona; species Ochotona curzoniae. Next base: position 30,324,275 of record NW_024467087.1, on the reverse strand, counting down.
TTCCTATGTATAATCATTTAAATCTTCATTAGCTATATTTAAAGCAAAAAAGGGAGGGGGGGTGGCGGATAACAGGTTTTGTTTGAGTTCCTAAACACTAACTGGCACCACAAGCTGAAAAGAATCAGGGATAGTTACATTTTCCTATAAACAGAATAAAGCAAGCGCTAACAAGTGAGAAAGATTAAAAGGACAATTTTACCCATTTAAAAAAACATGGTATTTTTATCTGCATTGACTTAGATGATATGAAGTGTGACCTGCAGGTGGCAGCAAACATCAATTTGTATAGTCACTAACAGTTGCTCAAATCACCCCAAATTAACTAGTTTGCATTCTCCTCCTCCTCTTCCCCTCAGCCCCACAAGATTTATTTTTTAGTTTATTTTAAATGCAGAGTGATGGGAGTGGGGGTAGGGAGAACTGGATGGACAGAGACACAGAGAGATACCTCCCATGTTCCAGTTTACTACCCAATTGCCCACAACAGCCAGGGCTGAGCAAGGCAGAGGCAGCAGCCCTGGACTCCATCTGGATCTCCCACACGGGTTTCACGGACCCACTTCAGGTGCCTTCACTGCTCTTTCAGGCACATTGAGAGCTAGATTAGAAGTAGAGCAACCGGGCCTGGCGCGGTGGCGCAGTGGTTAAGGTCCTTGCCTTGCATGCCCAGGATCCCATATGGTTCTATCCCGGCAGCCCCGCTTCCCTTCCAGCTCCCTGCCTGTGGCCTGGGAAAGCAGTCGAGGACGGCCCAAGGCTTTGGGACCCTGCACCCGCGTGGGAGACCCGGAAGAGGCTCCTGGCTTCGGATCGGCATAGCATCGACCGTTGCGCTCACTTGGGGAGTGAATTATCGGACGGAAGATCTTCCTCTCTGTCTCTCCTCTCTGTATATCCGCCTTTCCAATAAAAAAATAATAAACATGTATCTTTAAAAAAAAAAAGAAGTAGAGCAACCAGGACTCAAACCAGTGCTCTAATGTGGGATGCTGGTGTTTCAGGTAGCGGTTTATTTATTTCACTGTGCCACATTGCCAACCCCCCTTTTAATTCTTACGATACTTCATGAATATAATGAAAACACAAAGATGCTTGTTATGGAAGACACAGAATTTCAGACAGAACTGCTTAATACAATCAAGACTATTTTACACTTTTTGCACATCTCTGAAATGGTAATTCAAAGTAAAACATTGGCAAGACACTATAAGCCTTTTGTAAATGTATGCATGATTTATATATTTAGCTTATAATCGGCATTCATTATCCAAATCAGAAATTGTTCAATTATATGCTCACTCCAAGCATACGAAAATTAGGGGCCCAAGTCCAAAGATTTTATTATTTACCTCCCCATGATTGTGATCAAGCTTGACTTTCTGCATTGCTTCTTACATAGAGTTAAATGTGCAATGAGAAATATTTAAGTAACATTTTATATTTTACTTCAGAGTGACTGACAGCAACTGCAATGCACCTCCAGTGGCTAGCCCATGGGTGGAAAAACTTCTTAAAATACTGTATTTAAAAGAAACAAAATAAAATTTGGTTCAAAAGACATTCTTCGAGCCTGGTGACATTCATATGAAAGGCTGTCAGGAACCAGCATGGCAGCTTGGGTTGAGCTGCCACTTACAATGCCAGCATCCCACATCACAGTGGTGGTATGCTTCCAATTCAGTTTCCTGCTAATGGGCCTGGCAAGACAGTAAAAGATGACTCAAGTGCTTGGAGCCCTGACACCCGCAGGGGAGACCTGTACAGAGTCCCAGGCTTTTGGCTTCAGCCTGGCCCACCCTGACTACTGCAGCCATTTGGGGAGTGATTCAGTGGATGGAAACTTTTGTCTCTCCATCTCTGCTTTTCAAATAAGTAAATTAAATAATTTGAAAATATCTAAAGGGAATTATATTCAATGACACTATAATATAAACATCTTAAAGAAAAATCATTAAGCCTCAGTGCCTTTATAACTAAAATTCAATCTGAAGGTGTTAACAGGCAATTATTTAATAATTACTTAAAACTTTACAGTGCACAGAGCTTTTTTTTTTTTCAGGAAAAGTTAGATCATAATTAGAAAACTATTACTATAAATCAGTTTTGCTTTTGTTACTATTATATTTTATTTTAATTTTTTTAAAGATTTATTTATTTATTGGAAAGTCAGATACATAGAGAAGAAGAGAGACAGAGAGGAAAATCTTCCGTCCGATGATTCACTCCCCAAGTGAGCGCAACCGCCAATGCTATGCCGATCCAGAGCCAGGATCCAGGAACTTCCTCCGGGTATCCCACACGGGTGCAGGGTCCCAAGGCTTTGGGTCGTCCTCAACTGCTTTCCCAGGCCACAAGCAGGGAGCTGGATGGGAAGTGGAGCTGCCGGGACTAGAACCAGCGCCCATACAGGATCCCGGGCGTGCAAGGCGGGACTTTAGCCGCTAGGCCACGCCACCGGGCCCCATTTTGTTACTATTTTAATATAAAGATTTTAAAAAATATTTATTTTTTTTTATTGGAAAGTTAGATATACAGAGAGGAGGAGAGACAGAGAGGAAGATCTTCTGTCTGTTGATTCACTCCCCAAAGCAGCCACAAGGGCCAGAGCTGTGCTGATCTGAAACCAGGAGCCAACAGCTTATTCTGGGTCTCCCACGCGGGTGCAGGGTCCCAAGGCTTTGGGCCATCCTCGACTGCTTTCCCAGGCCACAAGCAGGCAGCTGCACGGCAAGTGGGACTGCCAGGACTAGAACCGGTGCCCACATGGGATCCCAGCACATTTAAGGCGAGGACTTTAGCCATTAGGCTACCATGCCGGGCCCTAATGTAAAGACTTTTAAAGCAATTTGTGTGAAAGGTGATTGACACAGACCAGCAGAGACTGAGAGATACTTCATGTGCCACCTTTAAACGGCCTAACAGCCAAGGCCTCTCTGGGTTGAAGCCAGAAGCCTGGAACCCCATCTAGGTCTCTCACTTAGATTCCAGGTACACAAGTTCTTGAGTCATCTTCAGCTGCTTTCCCAAGTGCATTAGCAAGAAACCAAATTGGCAACACAGCAGCCAGGATTCAAACTGGTATTCTGATAAGGAATATCAGAATTGCATGACATGGCTTTGCACTATAACGCAAGCACTAAATTAAATTTTTAATATAAAATGGAACATACATAGCTATTTTTAAAAACGAAATGTAAATGGGAGTCAGCACTGTGGTGCAGATGAGCCGCTGTGGGTGATATCTTGAGTCCTGGCTATCGCACTTCCCATTCCACTCCCTGCTGGTGTGCCTAGTGCTTTGGCTCCCATAGCCACATGGGAGACAGGATGGCTCCTGGGCTTGGCAAGGTCCAGTCCTGATCATTGGGCCATTTGGGAAATGAACAAGCACATGGAAAATCTGTCTTTCCCCCTACCTCTTACTGTCTCTTTCTCTCTATGTAATTCTATCAAATAAATAAATCTTAAAAAAAAACAGAAATAAATAATAACAGTCCAGTTAGGGAAAGATATGCCCGCTGATAGAAATATAAACCACTAGATGTGTGGAGTTTTTTTTTTTTTTTTCCTTTTTGACGGGTGGGAGAGGAGACAGTATATTGAAAGATGAGGGAACAATTTGGAAAAAAAAAAACAAACTTTAAAACCGATGTCCAGAATGGGCTGAAGACAGTAGGGCTGGGTCCCAGCCTGCTGTGCAAAAAATGATTCTTCCTTACTCTGTGTTGCACTTCCAATGCCAGCTCAGAGGCAGGTTTCCTTTTTCAAAAACGGAACTAGACTCTTGACTCAAGGACACTAGGCATCACGGGGGAAAGGGTATAAGTAATGGATTTGGTAAGGCTAAGATCCACACACTGCCATTCCCTTCAACCTCTTTTCCATATCACCCAGGCAAGGGATTGGAAGTCTTCTCTGAAAAGATGAAGCAATCCAAGCAAAAAAGACACTAACATTGGAGTCACTCTTCCAGGAAGCTCAGTGAGGTTTCTGATTTCTTAGTATCTTGTTCTTATGATTATACAGACAAGGATTAGCAGACACTGAGAGACTAGGACCGAAGTAAGCCTTGGGCGGGACTTGGAAGAAACTGAGCCAATCCCAGGAGAGGACTACTACACAAAAGGCTCCCCTGGCACCCCTGGAACATCCTCTTGGGAGTAAGAGACAGCGTTGCCACTGGATTCACTGGGAAGCAGGGTGTTATCACAGGGAACACTGAGAGGATGGGAAGGAGTTCTTGAAACATAATATTCTAATGGTGGAAAGTGAAAATTCCATAGACAGAAGAAGAGAAAATAAAGTTGAGGAACTACTAAAAAACAAGAAAATAAAGAATGAAAGCAAGTAGTTAAACAGCAACATCAAAGTGGTCCCAAGGAGCATCCACACAAAGCTGAGATTCAGTGTAACTATGGAAGAAAAGGTTAGTCAATCATTTCTCAGAACTGGAGGACAGAAGTCTCCATGTTAAAAAGATACACACCAAGTATATGGGTACATGTGACAGATGAGAGAAGACCCACCCACACTAAGGCACATCATTGTGTATTATCTGCCAAAAATCAACGGCATGACTGAAAGCTCAGAGAGAGCAAAGAGTTTGCACACAAAGGAATAGGAATTGGGGTGGCAGTGCACTTCTCAGCCAGCAACACTGAAGGCCGACAATGGAACCAAGACAGTGAAGTGTCTTGCTTCTTTGTAGAAAAAGAAAGGAGGAAAGAATGGTGATAGAGGAGAAGGAGAAAGTATGGCTCTCGTCTCAGAGCTATGAAATACGTGAATATGTACTCCTGATGTTAATACAAATGTGAAAAAAATCAATTTACAGTGTAGAATTATAAAATACACCAAGCTAGGACTCAGCGGTAAGGATAAAAGACATTCAGTCACACAAACACACTCTCAGAAGGTTACCTCCTGAAAATCTTTCTCAGGAAGCTGCTGGAGCATGTGATCTACTCAAATGGGCAAGCAAACCAGGAAACGGACAGACAGGAGATTCAAGAACAGGTTCCAACTCAGAAGAGAGGCACAGGAAATTCCCAGGGTAAGAAAGGGGAACCCAGGAGAGCCAATGTGATAAATCTCAGCCTAAGGATGAAGGGCTCCAAAGGGGAAAAAAAATAAAAAATAAAAACCTTCTCGACGGATAGACATCTCCCTGTAAAGGAGAAGGTTTTTACAACTGTATTAAACATTAGACAGAGAACTAATAATAGATCCCAGAAAATTAAGTAATTCAACTTTAGAGGTCAATTTAAAACAAAACATTACTCAAGAAGGGAAATACAACCCATAAACACACTGTAGCTCAGATGTGAGTAATTTTCATGGCTATGAAAATGTCAACATGAAACGCAATATTTACTATATCTTGGGAAATGAAGTGTGTATATGGTTGGGGTTGGAAATAAGAAAGTTCCCTCTCCAGTGAGAAGTCCATAGACAGAGTCTGAAAATAAAAAAGACAAGACACAACAATCTAATCTTTTTTTGTTTTTTTAGAAAAAGAAAAGTAGAGAACATTGGGGCTGGCATGATCATAAAGCAAGTAAGATTCACTTATTTTTGTTTGAATGTCAGATTTACAGTGAAAAGGAAAGACAGAGAAAGATCTTCCATCCATTGGTTCACTCTTGAAAGGCCACAATGGCTGGTACTGAGCTGATCCAAAGCCAGGAGTCAGGAGCCTCCTGTGGGTCTCCCATGTGAGTGCAGGGTCCCAAGACCCTGGACCATCCTCTGCTTTTCCAGGCTATAAACAGGGAGCTGGATGGGAAGTGGAACAGCCAGGACATGAACCAGCACCCATATGGGATCTCAGGGGGAAGATTAGCCAACTGAGCCATTGTACCAGCCCCCAGTTAATGTTCTAGTAAGTTCTGTCAGATTTCTTGGCTAATTTAAAACTGATGCTGATTCCCTCTACACAAACTCAGCAGTGCCTTATCCCATTTTGTTTTCCTGCATTTTGTCCATCGTGCCTTCCATATAGCCCCTGCATCTATTACCTAAGTACTGCTATTGTCTGCTGACCTATCCATAGCCTCCTTCTCTCACTTCACACTATTTTTTCCCCGAAGTCAGCCCAGATCTTCCTGGCTTCTATTATCCCCAAATCTGTGAGGACAATCTAGGCTTCTCCCATGACTTTATTTATTTGAATGGCAGATTTACAGGGGTGGCAAAGAGGGGAAGAGGTGCAGAGAAGAGAGACAGACATGGGGAAAGAGTGAGACACACACACACCTGCCAGATGAAATTGACCTTAGTGTGTACTTCTCACAGAAACCAGTTCTGCTGTATTCTCTAGCTCAATCACTAGTGAGATCTACCTTTTCATTTGAGCTACAAATGTAGGGGCCATCCTGAACTTCTTTTTCTTAACCAACATAAGTTGATTTATCTTCAAAGCTCAACAAATTGGTTTCCTAAACGTTTCCTGTACATATCTTCAGCACTCTCAGCTCTCATCCAGACATCTAGCAGACCCTTCACTAACCGGCCTCCCACCTCAGGCTGGTCCCCTTCAAATGCATCTTCAGCATGGACTCTGGAGTGAATTCATCAATCTGAAAATACAAGCTGACCATATCTGTCCCTTGGTAAAATCTGACAAAACTGCCTCACTGCCTACAGTAGGATTAAGTCCAACTGTTTGAATTTGGTATAGAAGGTTCTATGTGACTTCATTCTGCTTATCTCAGCAACCTCATCTGGTACTGCACATTTCATGGTAATGTCAGTCTTCACTGTTCCCTGACCACATCACTTTCTTCACATTCTGTTCCTACCACTCCATGTCCTTGAATGCCTTCCCTAATTAACTTCTACCCAACTTATAAGAATGAAATTAAGGGGCTGGCACAGTGGCTTGCAGGCTAGTCATTAACCTGCAGCACTGTCATCCTATACAGGAACCAAGTCTACCTTTGCCTGCTTCATTGCTGATCCAGTTCCCTGATAATGGTCTGGGAAGCAGCAGAGGATGGCCCAAATCCTTGCACCCCTGCACCCATGTGGTAAACTCACAAGAAGCTCCTGATTCCTACCTTTGGAGCAGTCCACCTCTGGCCATTGCAGCCATCTGGGGAATGAATCAGCAGATGGAAGATCTCTGTCTCTCCCCCACTCTATAACTCTGACATTCAAATAAAATAAATATATCTTTCTTATAAAAAAGGATGGATTGGGGCCCAGCGCGATGGCGCAAGTGGTTAAGGTCCTCGCCTTGCATGCCCGGGATCCCATATGGGCGCTGGTTCTAACCCCAGCAGCCCCACTTCCCATCCAGCTCCCTGCCTGTGGCCCGGGAAAACAGCCAAGGACAGCCCAAAGCTTTTGAACCCTGCACTCGCATCGGAGACCCGGAAGAGGCTCCTGGCTTCAGAGTGGCTCAGCTCCAGCCGTTGTGGCCACCTGGGGAGTGAATCATGGGATGGAAGATCTCCCTCTCTGTCTCTCCTCTCTGTATATCCGCCTTTCCAATAAAAATAAAATAATTTTTTTTAAAAGGAATGGATTTAAGTGGCATCTCTATGAGAAAACTGTCCTTAAGCCACACACCCTTTGCTCTGGGGGTAAGGATAGGTATCATAATACCACAATTCTCTGTTCATCTTGCTCTTGCTATGAAGGTCGCTGCCTCTCTTCCATGTCCCCTTAAAGAACAGTGAGCTCCTTGAAAGCCAGCACTGTGTTTTATGTTACCTTCTGTTTTCCTAGTGCCTAATGCAATTCCTGGCACACAACACACAGATATTCTCCATTCTGTTGCCAATGCATCATCTGAGACCATCCATCCACAGAGCAAAAAGACATGTACAAAGCATAGTTATAGTTAGAACGCTATTGACTGAAGCATTTTCAGTTTCTACTTTGCAGATATTAATGTGACCCACAGCAAATACAACAAAGATGGACTATTCCAAACACATTTCAGAGGAGCACTGGCAGCATTGCTGTAACATCTCTCTCCCTCTCACACACACATCAGATGAGTTATTCTGTTATATGACATTTAAGGTTTTTTTCACAAAGTAACTTATACATGTGAGTATCCCCCACCCCCACATATGAGGTAGGTTTATTAAGCCTTGTATTCTATTATGAAAACAAATACTTGGAGAGCCTAATGCACAAGGTACCTTTAGATAACTTTTTGGGACTTCAACAAATGAACAATTTTTTACTTACTGGCATTTGCAGCCTCTCGAATTTCTTTCAGTATTTCAGCTTCCATGGTAGGGTCATTGCAGATATCAACCCAAGTTCCTTCAATCCCTTTCTGTTGTGCCAAAAGTGTCAACTTCTTCTGATTAGGAACCACAAAGCTAATCACATAGGACTGGTCACTAAAAAAAATTAAACACAAATAAAAACGTGGAGCAAAATTATCCATAAATTGTTCGATGGAATATTACAATAAAAAATAACTGTGAATATTCTTTTTATTGATTAAAATTTCATGAGGAAATGAAATTCATAGTACAAACACAGAGAAAGATATATAGACCAACGAAACAGAAAAAGAGTAGAAATAAACCTTTGTACTTGTGGTCAAACATCTTCAAGAAAAATGCTCAAACATCACAATGCAGAAAGGGCAATCTAGTCAACAAATTCTGCTGGGATCATTAAGATCCATATGCAAAAGGAGGAAGAACCTCCGTGTTATCATACATACCAAAATTTACTCAAAATAGATCAAATAGTTAAGCGTTTAAGAGCTAAAACTATAAAACTCCTAGCAGAAAACAGGGAAAAGCTTCATGATGGTGGATTTGGGAATGTATCTTACAAGGCACCAAAAGTATAGGCAATAAAAGCAAAAACAGATAAATGGAATTATATCAAAATTAAGACCTCTATAAAAATGCAATCAACACAGTGAAAAGTCAATCTAGAGAACTGGAGAAAAGATTTTAAGTCATGTATCTGAAAAGCGATCAGTACATGGAATATACAAAGAACACTTGAAACTCAACAAGAAAACATTATCTACACTAAAAAGCAAATAATTTGAGTGGATATTTGTTTAGTGAAGAAACATAAGTGGCGAAATGCCAAATGAAAAGATGCTCAGTAGCACTAACCATTAAGTAAATGAAAATGAAACTGAGACATCCATCATGCCTATTAGGATGTCTACTTTCAAAAAATCTGGAACAAACATTGGCAGGGAGGTAGAGAAACAAAATCCTTGTGTGATGCTGCTGCCACTACCATGGGAAACAGAATAATGCCTCCTCTCAAAACATTATGCATAGAATTATTATCCTATTTAAAGTTAAAATAGGAGTAGTGCATGATCCAGCAATTCCACATCTGAGTATCTAACCAAAAGAACCCAAAACATTATCTTCAAGATTTACCTGCATATTACATGTTCATATTATTCACAATAACCAAGAGGCACAAATAATCTAAGCATCAACTGACAGGGAAATAAATGCAACGCATTATATGTGCACAATTACACTTGACTCGGCCTTTAAAAGGAAGGAAATTCTCAAGGGCCAGTGTTGGGGTACAAAGGTTAAACTCTCATATCAAATCCTATCAGCTCCACTTCCAATCCAGGTTCCTGCTTTGTCATGGCCCAGACCTGGCTGTTGCAGCCATTTGGGAAGTAAACCAGCACATGGGAAAATATGGATTGTGTACTCTCTCTCTCATACACACATACAGACACATACATCTTCCTCCAACTCTGGATTTCAAATAAATAAATAAACAAATATTGAGGGGGAAAGGAAATTCCTTTAAAAATTTTTATTTTTATTGGAAAGGCAGATTTACAGAGAGAAAGGTCTCCCATCTGCTGGTTCACTCCCCAAGTGGTCTGATCAGCCAGAGCTGAGCCAATTAGAACCCAGGAGCCAAGAACAACTTCTGGGTCTCCCATGTGGGTGCAGAATTCCAAGCCTTTGGGCCGTCCGCTACTGCTTTCCCAGGCCACAAGGATAGAGCTGGGTGGGAACCAGCATTCATATGGGATCCCAACACTTGTAAATTGAGGATTTAATCACTGAGCCAGCATTTCAGGCCCAAAGGAAATTCTTAAGTATGCTACAACATGGGTGGCCTTAAGCACATTATGCATAGTCAGACAAGCCAATGGTACAGACATTAATACTGGTGAACATGGTACAATAGGTAAAGCCACTGCTTGGGATACCTGCACCCCGCTTCAGAGTACCTAGGATACAGTCTCACCTTCACCTCTGCTTTCTATCCAGATTTCTTCTTATGTGCCTGGGAAGGAGCCATTGATTGCTCCAAGTACCTGCATCCCTGCCACCACATGGGATCCAACAAAGTTCCAAGTCCTGGCTTGAGCCTGGCTCAGCCCTTGATGCTGCAGCCAATTGGGGAAATGAACCACTAGGTGGAAAATCTATCTACCTCACTCTCTGTGCCTTTTAGATACATAAAAATAAAATTTTAAAAGACAGTGCAAGATTCTACGTCTATGAGGAATCTAGAAAGTTAAGTGCCAGATGCCGGGCACTGGGTTTATTGAGCCAAGTTTCAGTTCTACAAATGAAAAATTTCATAGTCTGGTTGCATAACAGTGTGAGTATACTCCACTTTACTACTGAATTGTACACTTAACAAATGATTAAGACAGTAAATTTTATGTATTTTTTTTTTAGCCACAATAAAACTTCGAAGGAGAACATAAAAATAAAACATTAGTATATACAGGAAATGTTTCAATCTCTTCAATGTTTTAAAAAATATTTATCCAAGAGACAGAGAAATATCCTTTCCCCTGGTTCACCCCTCAGGAGCTAAGAACTCAATTCACATTTCCCACGTGAATGGCAGGGACTAGCATCAGGACTGGAACTGGGACTCAAATCCAGGCATTCTGATATGGGACATAGGGACCCATCACGGGCTGCCTCCCAGCGTTAGCAAGAAGCTAGACTGGGAGCGGAGCCAGGACATGAATCCTGCACTCGGCATGGAATGTGTGTGTTCCTAGCCATATCCTAACCGCCGCATCATCACTCACACCCTCTCCTTAGGCTTCTGATTTAGAGGAAGTTGGCTTCAAAACTCACCTCAACAGGTACTAAAAGTGTTTTACTTGGGGGGAAATAATTATTGCTAAGTCTCAACTGTTGTTTATTAAATAACTTCTGTGACACATTAAGCAAGACACTGTGACATGCCATAAATAGTTTCTGTCAAGTGATCTTGATGTTGCTCAATTACAGGAATTTCATAATTCTCCAACTTTGATGAAAGTTCTAGAAAAAGCTTGATGCTACTTTCACAACTGCAGATAATCAAATTAATGTTCTCATTACCCTTTAAGTGTATGAAAGACAAATCACAACTCCAGAAAGTTACCTTTTGGCAAAAGCACAGATGTTGTCAATAAGTGGACAGTTCTTCAAGGCCGCTTCCACTTTCCCAAGAGACACATATTCTCCAGCTTGTAACTTCACCAGATCCTTCTTACGATCTGAAAATCATCAAGAATATTAAGTTATCTGGTCTGCTTTCAGCAGGTTTGTAGAATCCTGATTAGCTTTGGTTTCCATTGCCTTCATGCTTACTTTACAAAACCACTTGTAAAATCTCATCACAGAGCCCAGCATGGTAGCCTAGCGGCCAAATTCCTCGCTTTGCACACACTGGGATCCCATATGGGCACTAGTTCTAATCCCCAGGAGCTCTGCTTCCCATCTAAGCTCCCTGCTTGTGGTCTGGCAAAGTAGTCCAGGACAGCCCAAAGCCTCAGGACTCTGAACCAGCATGGGAGACCCAAAGAGGTTCCTGACTCTTGGCTTTAGATAGCAGCCTCAGCTCCAGCCATTGTGGCTGCTTGGGGAGTAAATCAATGGATGGAAGATCTCTCTCTCTCCTCCTCTCTGTATATCTGACTTTCCAATAAAAAATAAAAAAAAATCTTGTTACATACAATGCTTGCCCTATAATTAGTTAAGAAAATGCTTAAAGAAGTACTGGTGGGTCCAGTGCAATAACCTAAGCTGCTAAAGTCCTAGGCTTGAACGCTCTGGGATCTTATATGCGTGTTGGTTCTAATCCCAGATGCCCCACTTCCTATCCAGCCCCCTGCTTGTTTCCTGGAAAAGCAGCTGAGGGGCGGCTCAAAGCTTTGAGACCCTGCACCCAAGTGAGAGAGCCAGAAGAGGCCCTGAATTGGCACAGCTCCAGCCATCGTGGCCACCTGAGGAGTCAATCAATGGACGGAAGATCTTCCTCTCTGTCTCAACTCCTTTCTGTATAATCTGACTTTCCAATAAAAATAAAATAAATTTAAAAAAATGGTTTCCAAGAGCTATGACAGATAAAACTGCATATTTAGAAAAGAACCCAAGCGGGATTTTCTGCAGAGTTGTCAGTATGTATCAATCAATATCTGTTTCATTTTATGCCTGAATAACAGGGCCATTTAGAAGTCAGTTGTTACTGTTGTTGTTGTTTTTAAACTTTAAGGTCTAATTCAGTAGACTCAATGCAGACAATGCCCAAACAAGCATAGATTAGTACTGAAGATTTATACTATCATTTCCCGTGGTTCAGGGCTCCTCAGTGCCTTATCAATAGTCACTGGTGTGTGTATGTGTGTGAGGGGATCCATGCTGTGCCTTAAATGTACAGGTGAAAGGTAAGGAAAGCTGTACAATAGGGTGCATTACAACAAATATTTATGATATAAAGCCACATATTTACACCCATATGGGAGACCTGGAAGAAGCTCTTGGCTCCTGACTTTGGATCAGCTCAGCTCCGGCATCGTGGCCACTTAGGGGGTGAACCAGCAGACTGAAGATCTGTCTCTCCTCCTCTCTGTAAATTTGACTTTCCAATAAAAAATAAATAAATCATAAAAAAAAACCTACGTGCTTACCAATAATCTGCAGACATCCATCTGGATGGAATTCACCAATGTCACCAGTGCAAAACCACCGCTGTCCATTTTCATCCACAGAATAATCTTCTGCTGTTTTTTCTTCATTTTTAAAATATCCCATGGAGATATTCTGCCCACCAATTACAATTTCACCTCTGGGGTTTGGCTTATCATGAACTGTATAACCGCCTGGAAATCATAAAATTATATCAGTTATTGCTCTAAGACAAAATTAACTCTCACTAAATCTTAAAGCTCCTTTGTTATCATGTTTCTATTGATGAAATTTTTACAACATTTTATGAGAGAATATTTGCAAATACTCAAGTTGACGTGAGGATAGTGGTAGTGGGTAACTGATTTCAGGACACCCTGGAATGCTTGGCAATAATTCATGCCAACAGCCATGCATCCCAAACTTCTCTATAACAATAGAAGTTCTCACTTAGGATATCATTAAAGTTTAGTGTTCGTAGATCTCTATTAAGGAAAAACCATCGAAGATGGGAAACTACTAACAGGTTAACAGTGATGCCTTTCAAATCTTTCCTAAGGTTTTCGTTGAACACAGGCAGTAAGTCTCTAAAAACTGGAATGGCATCATGGAAAAAAGAGGAACTTACGCACAAGGTGTAAAACTCTTGGCAGTGCAATTGGCACCTAATTGTAGTTTAAAAAAAGAAGAAGAAGAAAAAGAAAAAAACTTTTGTGGGCCTGGCATGATGGCTGAATTAGCTAATCCTCCACTTGCATGCAAGTGCCAACATCCCACGTGGGCACTGATTTGTGTCCCAGTGGCTCAACTTCCCATCCAGCTCCCTGCTTGTAGCCTGGGAAAGCAGTTGAGGATGGCCCAAAGCCATAGGGCCTTGCAACCCACATGGGAGACCTGGAAGAAGCTCCTGGCTTCAGATTGGCTCAGCTCTGGCTACTGTGATCACTTGGGGAGTGAACCAGTGTATAGAATATTATTCTGTCTCTCCTCTCCACAAATCTGCCTTTCTAATAAAAATAAGTAAATCTTTTTCTTTTTAAAGAAAACTTTGTACAGCACTGACAGTAATGCACATAAGAAATGAGCCACTCTTAAAATTTTTATCTCAGATAATATTAGACATTACTTATTTAATATTCCAATTTGTTGCAATTAATGTATACACATACATATATATCTTTCATGACATTCATTGGAAGACTAGTTTACTCTAACTTATAGCTCACTTATCAGAAAAAAAATTACCAATGATGTCATTAACCCACAAGTCTTCAAGCAGCTTGCTTCTGCAGTATATCCAAACCATCAACTACCCAACAGCTGGAGAATTTATTAATTATGAAAATATTTTGGGTTCAAGATCTAAGATGTAGGTATGTGCAAAATCAATCTATTGTCTTTCAAGAATTACAGAGCTTGTCAACAAATTCTTACCTTCTTGCCAGTCTTTCAGCTTAATTTCACAGCAAATTAGGGGAGCTCCAACTCTGCCAGTAGTATAGTCAGTAACTGTTGAGGAGGGAAGCAGTAAAACATATTAGCTTGCTACATTTCAGATTCACATCAATACCCTCAGTAAGGGTAAGAGTGTAAAGCATGATGAGAGGCTGTAAAGAGAATAAGTTGAGGTTATTTTTTTTGTGTTTTGGTTCCATTTCTACGGCACTGTTTTGGTTTTCATGGTAATATTTTAGATGATCAAGTACAAAAATATCTGTGAAAGGAAGAAAAGTAGCTCCACTGCTGCTTAACTTAGATAAATGGCTTACCCAAACCTCTGTATCTTCATCTATGAAATAGAGATCATAACAGAAACTTCTTCATATAAGGGATGATGCAGGAGAATTAAAGGAGGTGATATGTGGACACTGTTGAACAGTTCTTGGCATATACTAAATGCTCAGGAAGTATCTAGCTGTTCTTTTCAAACATGATGATAATGACACTAACCCTTTGTGATTGCTGCTGGCAATAATCACATAATTATAGAAAGCCTGTTATGCACCTCACATTAAAAATTGTGAATAAAACACATAAGATCAATGCTCTTACAAATTATCTGAGAATCAATGTCTGTGTGATAATTTAAAGCACATGTGAATACTAAATTACATGGCATTAACATGCAAGCACAATTACATCATGATGGAGATCAGAAAAAAATCAACATAAAATGAAGCTCTTGGGAACAACTTTATTGAAGAGTTGGGCATTAAAAGAGGGTTAATATCAGTCAATACTACTCAGCTGTAATAAACAACAAAATGGACACAACTGGAGAGTATTAGGCTCAGTGAAATAAGTCGGTCCTCCAAAGAAAATAAATATCACATTTTCCTTGATCTGTGGTAATATAAAGTACAAAAAAATGTAATGTGTGAGTCAAGTTGATAGTCTGAGGTTTATTGTTCACAGCCCCTGTCTATACTTCTGAGCAATTTTTCTACTGATTCCTTGTTGAATTCTTTATTTAGTACAGGATTAAGCTTGTGATTATGAAGAAAACTGGAAGTTTATCATTGCAAAGATTAAAAGAAAAATGAGAAAGAGAGGAGGAGGGAAGATAGGAGGGAGGGAGGGAGGCAGAGTATAGTAAAAGTATCACACTCTTAAACCCGCATATATGAAATCTGGGGTGGAATTGTCGTGTTGCAAATCAAACTTCTGTCTGCAACCCAGTATCCCACCTAGGTGCCCATTCAAGTACTGGCACTTCACTTCTGAACTACTTCTCTGCATTAATGTAGGAGTTTCTGGCTCTGGATTGGCCCAGATCTGACAGTTGCAGCCATCTGGGGAGTGAACCCGCACGGAGATGATTTCTCCATCTCCCTGTCCTGCTCCCCTCATCCAACTCTGCCTTTCAAATAAATAAACAAATCTTACTTTTAAAAAAACTAGACATATAAGACTTGTTCCCTTCATATAAGTTTTTAAAAATAAATAAATAAAGGCAATCAGGTTAGAAAAAAATTTTAAAAAGAAAAAAATACATTAGAAGAAAAGGAAACCAAAGATAGATAGATAGAGAGAGATGAGGCAGAAAAGCCATTTCAGAAAGAGGAAGAAGATGGGCTTATATGGCAAGAAAAGCCAGGTACAAACACATATATGTAGAAAACAAGGGTGGTCAGCTATAATGGAGCCAGGAGAAAAACATTTGGAAAGCTAGTAAAGGCACACTCAATTTCACACGCCAGTTATCAAGCAAGATGTGGGATGTTAGATGTAAGTGAGATGGATATGAGATGGATGTCAGAAGTGACAAAATAGCAGCAGACATGACTTGAAATGCTGGTACCTCCCAGCCATATGCAGCAATCCAGCGTTGGTGGACAAAGGTGAAATGGAGGGCAAAGTGTGAAATGAAGGAATCAGATGTCCTGATGACAGGTACAAATATCAACAGAAACAACTGGATGACTTCAAAGCTGGTATCCCAGAATGACTTTAAGGATGGTGCTTCTGATGATATATTTACATAATCAGACAGTGCAGAGACAATCTTGAATAACAATGTTGAGTTTGGACACAATGAGCTAAAAGTGAAAGTGACATCATTCAGACAACAAAATAGTTCCTGTATGGGAGTTTCTCAACCCAGCGTGATGCTGCTCCCTTGCGGCTATGTCACAATGCTGGAGAGGTATTTCATTGTCACAGTGGGCCTAAGTGGTTTCTCCCAGTTTCAGGCTGCTCAACATCTTCAGCGCCTTCAACAAAGACAAGCTGTCTGTTTGACAATGTCAACAGGGCTAAGGTTGAGAAACCTTGTATCAGACCATTCAAAACAGCAGGAGAGAAAGCCAATAAGGAGTTGGCACAGGAGGCTGCATAGAAACAATACTTCATCCCAAGAGGACTGCTCTGTAATAAAATGATCACTGAGAAATGAAAGGCCCAAGGTGAGAAAATAAAATGAGTACCCAAACATGGTACAAATACTATGAAGGCTTTCAAATAAGGAGGAGAGACAGGCCCATGCTGTGGCAAAGTGGGTAAATGCCTCTGGCCACAATGCTGGTATCCCATCTAGGCACCAGTTTGTGTCCTGGGTGCTCCACTTTTGATCCAGCTACATGCTAATACACCTGGGAAAACAGCGGAGAAGGGCTCAATTGTTAGAGCCCCTATATCCACATGGGAGACATTGCTCCTGGCTCCGGGCTTCAGCCTGGTCCAGCCTCAACTATCAGTCATATGGGAAGTGAGCCATTAAATGAAGAGCTGTCTTTTCCTCTCATTGCATGGCTTACTTACTTTTTTTTTAAGTTTATTTATTTTTATTGGAAATGACTTTCCAATTTTTACAGAGATAAGGAGAGACAGAGAAAGATCCTCCATCTACTGGTCCAATCTCCAAGTGGCCACAACAGCTGAAGTTGAGCCAATCCAAAGCCAGGAGCCAAGAGGAGCTTCTGGGTCTTCCACAAGGGTGCAGGGTCCCAAGGCTTTCGGCTGTGCTCAACTGCTTTACCAGGCCGCAAACAGGGAACTGGATGGGAAGCAGAGCAGTCGGGACATGAACTGGCACCCACATGGTATCCAGGCACATGCAAGGCAAGGACTTTAGCCACTAGGCCACTGCACTGGGTCTGTGAGCTCCTACTTTCAAATATATAAATAAATCTTTTTAAAAACCCAACATGTGATACTCTCAAGTAGGAATTCTTACGCTAAAACTGTGTTGTTTTGCCTTGAATCTGATATTCCTTACAAGGCATGATAAAGTTACCATGGTTTCAAAGGTAATGCCAACGAATTCTGTCAGTAGCGGCCAATCCAGAATTCTGTGCCCCATTGGCCAGGCTTACCTTCAGTGACCGTCCCGGCACCACACGTTTCTGTGAGTCCATAACCCTGGCCGATGGGGCAGCAGAAGCAGACATTCATGAAGCGGTGTGTCTGAGGAGACAGCGGGGCTCCGCCAGACAGCATCATCCGGACGTTCCCGCCCAGCAGCGCCTTGACCTTTTTAAACAGCAACCTTGATAAAAGACAGGACACCATTACTTGAATACTTGTGCGCATTACTCATTATGATACACTAATGGGCATCTTTTAAAGTTCAACTCTTCACGGGAAAGGATGAACATCTCAGTTTCATAATCATGGTGACAAGGAGAGGTTAGCAAAGTAAAAATTAGTCACATCTTGGAAAATAATACGAAAAAAAATCTGAACAATTAAAAAAATACAGTATTGGTCTGTGAAAAAAATTGATGTCAAAAGAATACACTTCAAAGTCATCTTTGGAACATTTAGTCACTTACCTAAATTTTGCAAATGAAAATGGTTCCCAATCCCAGTACCACAATCAAAATAATTGTTATAGCAACTTCTCGCTGTTGTGGTGCAGTGAGTTAAGCTGCTGTCTGGGACACCAACATCCAGAAGCAAATAACAGGTTAGAGTATGGCCTACTCTATTTTTGATTCAGCTCCATGCTAATGCTCTGGTGAGTAAAAATGGTGGCCCAAGGGGCCTTAGGGCAGGATGAACACTGCTTTCCAAGATGGAGGGAGGAGGAAAGGAGATGAATGAGATTAAGACCCAATTCACCACCCAGGAAGGTCTGTACAAGCCGCTGCCACACTCAGAGTACAGCTGACCCAACAGGGTGCCCTTCAACTCTCAAGGATCCAACCCTATCCGTGTCTCCTTCTTCAACCTCAATGACCAGTCTGGCAACGGCAACCGCCTCTGCTTCAACGGGGCCAGGAGCTCTACTTCTACATCTACAAAGGGGTCCGCAAGGCTGCTGACTTGGGTAAACCAATAGATAAAGGGATATACAAAGGAATACAGCCTACTTGTCATGACTTCAACCACCTCACAGCCACAGCAGAAAGTGTGTCTCTCCTAGTGGGCTTCTCTGTAGGCCTAGTCCAGCTTATAGACCCAATCAAAAAAGAAACTAGCAAACTATTTAATGAAGAAAGACTAATAGATAAGTCGCGAGTCCCCTATGTCAGATGGGTGCCCAGTTCAGAAAGCCTTTTCCTAGTAGCCCATTCCAGTGGGAACATGTACTTGTATAATGTGGAGCACACTTGTGGCACCATGGCAGGGGGAGAGCATTGCCGTGCACACTTGCAAGAGCAAATCCACAAGGAACCCTCTCCTTAAGTGGACAGTGGGTGAGTGGGCCCTCAACGAGTTTGCTTTTTTCCCAGATGGCAAGTTCTTAGCGTGTGTGAGCCAGGATGGGTTCCTGTGGGTGTTCAACTTTGATTTGGTGGAGCTGCATGATGAAGAACTATTTTGGGGACTTGCTGTGTGTGTGCTGGAGTTCCAATGGCAAGTACATCGTGACCGGTGGACAAGACAACTTGTTGACAGTCTGGTCCTTTGTAGACTGCCGAGTCATAGCTAGAGGCCAAGGGCACAGGCCTGGGTCAGTGTTGTGGCGTTTGACCCCTATACCACTAGTGTAGAAGAGAGTGACCTGCTGGAGCTCAATGGTAGTGATGAGGACTTTCAGGACCTTCTCCACTTCGGCAGAGACCGAGCCAACACTACCCAGTCGCAGCTGTCCAAGCAGAACTCGACTGACAGCCACCCTGTCAGAGTGACCTACGGCTTTGGCTTGGTGGGCCAGGATACACAGCTCTGCCTGTGGGACCTCACTGAGGACATCCTGTTCCCTCACCAACCCCTCTCGCGCGCAAGGACACACATCAATGTCATGAATGTCACCAGTGCTCCTGCTGGGAGCAGCGGGAGCAATGTCACAACACCCAGGAACCCCGTACCCCCTCCCCTGCCGCGGTCCAACAACCTGCCCCACTCCGCCGTTTCCAGCACCGGCAGCATGAGCAGCGTTGTGGATGGCGCCATCGCATCTGGGGTCAGCAAGTTCGCCACACTCTCTCCACGATCGGAAGGAGAGGCACCACGAGAAAGACCACAAGTGAAACCACAGCATGGGACACATTTCTAGCAAGAGTGGTGACAAACTGAACCTAGTTACTAAAACCAAAACGGACCTAGCTAAAACGCTGGGCACACCTCTGTGTCCTCGAATGGAAGAGGTTCCTTTGTTAGAACTGCTGATCTGTAAAAACATCGCACACGAAAGACGGATGGTGCTAATATTCCTTGAAGGCTTACTGCTTGTCAGGAAGGATTAATTCTTACATGAGAAGACCTGGGAAAGTGGTAAGTTTTAATCCTTAATGCTGCCCCAGGTCTAGAACTTGAATAGGTAGCAACTGTTTTTTTTTTTTTTTTTCTCTCGGGAGAGGTGGGGTGTACAATGAATGTGAATGACACTTCTTATTCTTAATGTAAATCTAACTGCATCAGAGCCATAATTTTGGATACTGCATGCTATGTAATTCTGAATTAGAGTATTTACAAATATAATCAAAACAAATTGCCAGTCAAGTCAGTCATCCTCCTGAGAGCACAGTCCCAAGACTAGTGTTCCTGCATTAGACTATTCTATTTAAGAAAAAAACAACAGTGTTGGGGAAACAAAGACTTTAAACTGCTAAAATTACAATTGATGCTTTAACTGGAATATTTTTGCTTAATTATTCAAGTAGAGTATTGTACACCTGATCAGAGTGTGTGTTCAGTACAAGGGGCCATTATTTGTCATTTACAGTCCACTTTTTATTTTAATCATAAATGTCTAGGAATCTATGAAATTTAACGTTAGGGACAAAGTGTTCAGAGTTGACTGATATTATTTTTACATTGTTCTGGCAATCCACAGAAAGAGAGGAACCTTAAGTTTTAAAACCCATTTTAGTCATCTTATGACAATTAAAACGGTTTAATAAACACCTTTTTTCAAAGAAAAAAAAAAGATGGCCCAAGTATTTAGGCCCCTGCCACCCACACGGGAGACCTGGTTGGAGATTATGACTGCTGAATTCAGCATGAGCCAGCCTGACTATTCTGGGTATTTGGGGAGGAAACCAGCAAACAGTATGGCTTTCTCTCTCTCACACTTTCTCAAGATTCTTCTTTCAATCTTTTCTCCATGAGAACAGATTAACTAAATCAGTTGACTGGTCATTAGAATGTATTAAATTTCCATGGTCAGATCAAAATCAGGGTCCTATATATGTTAATAAAAGCACTGAAATGTAGAATATGAAGAAAATCCAACCCTATGATCATGGTGGTAGTATTACATATACTTGCCATTTACTTATTTACATTCCAGATTTTAAAACAGAAACATATTTAAATAACCTATTAAATCACTTACAGATTGCAAAGAGGTGCATCGTATCCCTTTTTGATCTGTTCCAATTTATAATCATACCCAATCTTGAACAGAGTTTTCTGAACATAATTCATCTCTTGAACTTTGCTCATAACATTCTTATAAATTCTATCCATGATTTCCTGGAAGAGAAATAAAATATTCAATAATCCAAAAAGAATTACACCAGCACTGATTCTTTAAATGAAGATGTCTTATTTATAACATCCTCGACAGAAATTTCTAGCATAATAATGGAAACACTTGTTTCCTTTATACAGAATTAATATCACTGACTTTCACTATTTACTACCTCAAAAAGAATGAGAATACATATATTAAAAATCACTGTACTCCATAAATAATTAGAATTATCATGTCAATGAAATATGAAGCAAAGCCTTAATTTTAAAGAATATAGACAAGTACAAGGATGGTTTTAGTCACATACGTTCATTAAGTTTATATATAATTTTAAGAAAAGTTAACTACAGAAAATTCATTTAGTTCTCGCAGATTTCTTTATATGTTCGTTCAATGATATTTACTTATCCTCAAACAGTAGCAAGACAATCATGTTGAATTTGCTTTTTGTGTTACGAAGAATCATTTTTCTCTTCATTCTTATAACTTTGTGATCCTGTTACAGTATCACAGTTTCTTAAAATTTATGTTCTTTTTGGTGCAGCAGGATGAGCCACCACCTAAGATGCCAGCATGCCATATGAGTGCTGGTTCAAGTCCTGGCTGCTCCACTTATGACCCAGATCCCTGCTGATATGCCCGGGAAAGCAGCAGAAGGCCAAGTGCTTGGGACCCTGACACCCATATAGGAGAACAAGATAGAGCTTTTGGCTTTGTTTCAGCCATCTAAATGATCCCTCTTTCTTTGTTCCTCTCTCTGTAACTTTGTCTTTCCTTTTTTAAAAACTGAAGTTCACATATCTTAAGCCATTTCTATTCTAACAGAAGTAAAGGCAACAATAAAGGCAACATAAAAATTAAGTTTTCTTAATGATGACCTTGTTACATAAAAAAAATTTTGCTTGCTTGGACCTACTTTGAAAATTGATAGGACCAGATTTGCAATGTGCCAAAATCTCATGCCAATACAGACAAAATAGCTTGGACTACTACTAATAAATGCTTTCCTGAAATTACTTTGTGAAAATTAACAAAAATTACTGAATAATGTATATTTGTTTGCAAATAACTTGTTCTCAATGTTTAAAATATCCATTATCATTGCAAATTAAGTTTAGTTACAATAGATAAATTAATGGATGGGTCTTTCAGTATCAGAATAGAACCATTCAAATGAGGATGTCAGCTCCAACTGAAAAAGCTACCCCAGCACTCAAACACAGTCCAATGCTGTTTCCTCCACTTCCACAACAGGAACTGTGACTTTCTAACTAAAATATTTCTCTAGCTCTGTGTTTGAGAAACCCCAAAAGATTCCCAGAAGGACTTTGTGCTTTAAGCATCCTCATTTAACAATACACAGGAACTTAAAAAAAAAAATAAGCATACAGCAGAGAGGCAAACATGTAAGAACTATTCACACTGCTCTTGCCAACACTAGATACGAATCATACATGTGGAAAGCCCTCAATGAGGAAAGAATGCAACACAGAACAAGTTAGCAAGATTTACTGGTGGCTCATCAAGTCACTCTAGTTCTATCTAACATTACCTGCTATCCAGCTGAGTCACTGCTTACAAATAGGCATTTATCTTGACTTTTCTTTTTTATAATTTATTTTTTATTGGAATGGCATATGTACAGAGAGAAGGAAATACAGAAAGATCTTCCATGCCTAAATGGCCACAACAGCTGAAGCTGAGCCAATCTGAAGTAATGAACCAGGAACTTCTTCTGGGTATCCATGCAGGTATAGGGTCCCATGGCTTTGAGCCATTCTCCACTGCTTTCCCAGTCCGTAAGCTGGGAGCTAGATAGGAAGCAAGGCAGCCCTGACATGAACCAGTACCCATAATGGACCCTGGCACTTGCAGGGTGAGGATTAGCCAATTGAGCCATTGTACCAGGCCCCTTGAATTTTCACATTGTGAATATCCATGTAGTCAGCTTCTTATTCTAACCCAGAAAAGAAACAAACTCAGAAAACATAATTAGAGCAAGCTTTTGGCACAGCAGTTATGTCATCACTTGGGATACCTGCATCCCATACTGACATGACTCATCTGCGTCCCAGATCCTCTGCTTTCAACCCAGCCTCTGGTGGATGTGCAGCCTGGGGGGTAGTGGGCAGTATCTCAAGTACTTGGATCTCTGCCACCCATACGGGAGGCTCAGCTACAGTTCCTGGCTCCAGGCTTTGACCTGGCCCAGACCTCGCTGGTGCAGGCTATTGGTGCAGTGAAGCAATGGATGGAAGATCTATCTATGTTTCTGTGTCTCTCTGCCTTTCTGCTAAAATGAAAATTGATGAAAAAGTTAAAAATGAACCTTCATGAAATCTTCCAAAAACATGGTCTACCTAAAACAATCCTCAGAGCTTGTAGTGTGATATAGGACCACCTACAATGCTGGCATCCTGTGTGGGCACCAGTTTGGATCCCAGCTACTCTACTTCTGATCCGGTTCGGGAATAATGTACCAGGGAAACAGCAGAGGATGGCCCAAGTGACTGTGCCCCTGTACCCATGTGAGAAACCTGGATAAAACTCCTGGCTCCTGGCTTCAGCCTAGTACAGTGTAGGCTGTTGTGGCCATCCCTGCAGTGAACCAGGGGAAGGAAGATTCTCCCTTTGTGCTCTCTCCATCTCTGACTCTTTCAAAGAGATACATATTTTTCAAAGCCCACATCTCAAATTATCTTTTTTTTCAAAGACAGCGGCACACTACTGGTCACTATAAGAGTGTTAAGAGGCTTGAGTCTAGATTCAGCTCCGCCACTCACTGGCTCCATGATCTCAGGCTGTGTCAGCTCTTTAAAACTGGCCCGAGTTTAGACATTAGAACAAGATGATCATGTGAGCTTATGTTACTTTAACATACTGTGGCCAATCCTCACACTAGTTCATTTGAACTGGGTCATTTTCATCATCTGCTTTTCAAGTTATCAGCAAACAATCATCAGCAAACATTTCAGACGCTTGCTACTGCACGATTTAAAGAATTTCAACAAAGTTCTTTTTAAAAACACATATCTAACCATATTACTTTTCCAGAAAGCAGAAAGTCGAAATCCTAGCAGTAAGTTAAATGCTGCTCGTCTGTTCATATTCATACTTTGTACTCACCGGAACAGCAGCCATAAGCGTAGGTTTGAGTACGGTACAATCTCCTTTGCTTCCCTTTTTAATTTTGCTGGACTACATTAAAGAAAAAGTAAATGCAATCAGGAAAAACAGTCTGGACAAAAGATGCTGCAATTCAAATATAACAAGAGATATAGATGTTACACATGAAATTTGATCTTCTCTCACTCTGGGAGCTAATTGTCACAACGACTGTAACCCACAAGCCAGAGACACAAATGCTGTAGTACTTCCCCCAGGAGATTATTGCTTCTAAGTCCTTTCAGCCTTCTCTGGAGGAGAAACTGATCCGGAGTGACAAGAAAATGGCCTATTTGGGTGAACCAAGCCTCTCACTAATAACATACCACCTATTAAAACACAGACTGATACTACATTTTAGAAGAGCAAAACCTTGATAAAGGCAGACTTAACACTAAAAAAAAAAAGATTTAAGGTAATTTTAATTTTCTGTGACCACTATGCATAGCTACATGTTAACATCACAACCCTGAACATCAATCAACATTTTTGCAGAAATCCTACTTTGATAATAGCCCCACTGGAAGCATATGAAGGACACTGGCAGTGACTACAAGGGATATGTGTGTGTGAGTGTGAACATGAGTATGTGCATGTGTATTAACTGCATATATATACCTTATATCCTCTCCAAATCTTCATAAATACTCTAGAATTTCAAATATCACATCAGCACATAGGAAAACCAATAAAATTACCCACTCTGAAAGTTAGAAGAAAATAATAATCCTCTGAAATGTAGCTCATTAGTATACAAGTTAGATACCTTTCATGCTGGTCATGATTAATACAAGAGGGGTAACACCTCTTAAGAAGCATTGTGATCCACAAAACCACTTTAACCATATAGAAAGTTCTGCTGGGAGAACTAAATTGCTTTTCTCTATTTTCCTTTAATATGAATAAAGGATATAAAACAACTTCCTGATTACATGTATGCATGTATGTATACATATTTTTAACTTATTTATATAACATAGACAAATTTCACCTATATTATATATCTTTTATTTCAAACACACGCAGTTAGGAGAGGCTTCTCTATAGAGAGAAAATGGGCATTTACACCCTTGACACTGGAGCTGACCTCCACATGTTACTGAGTTTTTCTTACTGACAGCAGCTCCAGGGTAGCAGGATCACGAGCAATCAGTCCCTGTTTTCTTTACGACTCTTAGTAATACGGTCTGAGTACCCTTTTACCCAAAATGTTCACACCAAGAAGTGCTTTGAATTTTTGTGGCTTTTGGAATATTTGCATATGCATATTCAGGATCTAAGAACAGGACCCAAAGATGAAATCATGTCTCAAAGGCACCTTATACACATAGCCTGAGGGTTATTTTATGCAGCATTTTTAAGGCATTTGCGCTTCAACTGCAACCTGTCCACATGAAGTTGGGTGTAAAATTTTGCATGTGTGGTGTCATATCAGTGCTCAAAAATTTGGGGGTTTTGAAGCATTTCAAATTTTGGATCAGATTAGAGTGATCCAGTCTGTGTAGCAGTTCTTATTTGTCATACTGTAATCACAGCAGCCCTGGTTAGGAAGACATTCCTATTCTCTGCTGGCTTCCAATGTGGTACCTGTGGGTTGTCTTATTTCCTATGTAAGAGAAATTCTTGGGGTTTTGATTCCTAGTGAGATTGAGAGACTTCACAGTACTGTGGATTTAAAAAGTAAGTGGGGATTTTATCGAACAGGCTTCTAATGTACTAGCTTGGCCTTAGAGACTTCAAGAATTAAGTCAGACCAGTATAGATGCCAACTGTCCTTCCTTCCCCACACTGAGGCTATTGTTCTAGGAAAGGCAAGGAGAAAAAAAAAAAAAGGTTGCCAGTTCTTTGCTTCAGAACTTGCCCAGAGTGAAAGAAAAAGGATACTCAGAACTGACTGCTTTTTATATTTTAATAACATCTATGCACAGAAGAAAGCCCACAACACTGAATATAAATACACAGAATATATATATATAGAATTCATTCTCCAGTCTCATCTATAGGTTTATTTGGATTTTATCAGATCAAGTTCTTTTTTAAGGTTTATTTATTTTTATTGGAAAGTCAGATTTACAGAGGGAGGAGGAGAGACAGAAAGATCTTCTGCCTGCTGGTTCACTTCCCAAGTGGCTGAAACAGCTGCAGCTGATCCAATTCGAAGCCAGGAGCTTCTTCTGGGTCCCCCATGCAGGTGGAGGGTCCCAAGGCT
Source organism: Ochotona curzoniae (assembly GCF_017591425.1). Taxonomy (NCBI): domain Eukaryota; kingdom Metazoa; phylum Chordata; class Mammalia; order Lagomorpha; family Ochotonidae; genus Ochotona; species Ochotona curzoniae. Next base: position 30,297,637 of record NW_024467087.1, on the reverse strand, counting down.
TTGGGCCATCTTCCACTGCTTTCCCAGGCCACAAGCAGGGAGCTGGATGGAAAGCAGGGCCGCCGGGTCATGAAACAGCACCCATACGGGATCCCAGCACATGCAAGGCGATGATTTAGCCACTAGGCCACCATGCTTGGCCCTCAATTTTTTTCTTTTCTTTTTTTTTTAATTAGTTTGTTTCAGACTTCATTTAGTATCTATTACTAAGCTAAAAGATTTTATATTAATTAATTAATTTATTTGAGAGGCAGAGATAAAATGAGCTTCCATTAGCTGATATACTCCCCAAACATCTAGGGGCCAGGTCTCCCATGTTAAGCGGCTAAGACTTACTACATGTGCCATCACCACTGCTTGCTAGCATGCACCTTAGGAAGCTTAAATCAGGAATTACAGTCTGGACTTTTAACTCATGCGCTTTTGACATGGACATGAGAGTCTGAACCAGCATCTCAACCACTAGGTCAAAATGCTCACCCCTTGCCAAGCAGATCTGAAATAAGGAGGTTGAGCTGCACAGTGTAGTTATATTAAATATAGCAGTATTCCACTTTACAAAGAGGTTGCACTTCTTAAAGAAAAAAGTTGACAGCTATTTAGAATAGCTCACAGGAAAAACCTCTTTAAAAGGAGACTGGGGCCAGCACTGTGGCCCTACTATGGTACGTTAAGCCTCTGCCTGTGGCGCTGACACCCAACATGAGTGCCAGTTTGTGTCCTGGCTGCTCCATTTCAATCCAGCTCTCTGCTTATGCCCTGGGAAAGCAGCAGAGGATGGCCCAAGACCTTGGCACCTTGAAGCCAGGTGTGTTCGAAAAGTAGTTACTGGCTTCCAGCTTCAGACTGGCCCAGCTCTGGCAATAGTGGCCATTTAGTGAATCAGCCTATGGAAGATATTTCACTTTATATCCCCTTCTGTAAATCTGCCTTTCAAATAAAAAAGCAAATAAATCTTTTAAAATAAATATATAAAAACACAAAAGCAGACTGAGTGGCCAGCATTCTAGTAAAGCAAGTTAAGCCACTACTTGTGATGACAGCATACCATATCTGATTCCAAGCTTGAATTCTGGAGTTCTGCATCTGATCCAGCTCCCTGCTAATGTGTCTGGGAAGGCAGCAGAAGATGGCTGCAGCATCATCCTGTCATGCCCATGGAAGTACTGGATGGAGTTTCCGGATCCAGTCTTTGTTCTGGCCCAGACCTGGTTTTTGTGGCTATTTGAGGAATATACCAGCAGATGGAAGATCTCTGCTCCTATACCCTATGTGTTTGTCTCCATCTTGCTCTGTTGTTCTATCTTTCAAACAAGTAAGTCTTTTAAAAAATTAAAATAGAAAAGGATATTGGAGTAACCTTGTAGAGTACTAATAACTAGAAGGAGTCAGAAAGGATACTTCCAAGTGCTGTTCTTTTATTCTTATCTAAATGATCATGATCAATGCATATCTGTATACGTATGTATAAATTTCATGTATATGTTGAATGCAATGAAGCACTATATTTAAAATGTGTACATTAAATTACATACCAAGGACAAAACAAAAAACAAAAATGTTAGAATCTCAATTCTCAAAATCTATGATTTTTTTTCTATTTATATTATACAATATACACAATCTCTCTCTGCAATGGTATTTCTACAAAAGAAAGTGCTATAATCTGCTATAATCTGGCATTTCCATACATGTTGCTTTAAAAGTCCTAAACAAAAAACACATTACCTGGGGATAGAAGGGGCAGTAGCACACATGGAGTCAAGTCATTTCCTAGTATAGTCACTTTATCTTTCAATACCCTGATTCCCATAGGTCTTCTGGTAGCTCTTTTTATTCCTGAATCTGGTTGTGACTTTTCATAGAAAAAATAAAATAGAACTATAGCGGTGGTGCTCTGGTACAGTGAGTTAAGCAGCCACCTTGGGAACCCACATCCCTACCAAAGTGCCAATTAAATAACAGTTACTTTGATTCCAATCCAGCTTCTTCTGGATGTTTCTGGAAAACAGCAGAAGACTGTGCAAATGCCTGAGCCTGTGCCACCCATATGGGAGACCTGGACGGAGTTCCAGGTTTCTGCCCCAGCTGTTGTGGACATTTGAGGAGTGAACCAGGAGATGCAAGTGCTCACTCACATACTTGTTCTCTCCCTCTCTGCCTTTCAAACAAATAAATAAATCTTAAAAAAAAAACTTGACTGTTGACAGCAGACATTACATATGGGCCTCAATGGATTAGCCCTAACTACCACTGGAATTTCCACTATGAAAAACAGGGAAAAAGGAAAGGCCTGCCCCAGTGCAGTAAGCTGAGGACTGCCCTTGAGATGCTACGGACTGCAGTGGTGGGAACACTCCGCTGCTGTGCTATGGAAATGCAGCTAGAGCAAATGAGCAAATAAATCTTTACAACTTAATTTTTAAGTTTCCACTGAAATATGTGCTGTGGCTATAATAATGAAAAACACAAGTTCAGAGAAAACTGGGCCAAAACCCTACCATTTCATCCACTTTCCCACAAGACAATGGATCATATGTCAAAAGGATTGATGTATTTATATTCTCCATCTCAGCTCTCCTGAGTATTTCTTGTAGAGAAATACAAGAAAACAGTTTTTATTAAGTGAATTCTAAAATATGTAGACAAAGTAATGCCAACAAATCTGTAAGTTATTTTCCATAGCTACATATTGCTTAATGAATGCTATTTTTGAAGTCGAGAAAGATTTAGCTGAATTAAAATATCTTATGTTTTTAGCAATTTGATGTTCAAACAATGCAAAATAATATGACCACGCCAATATACTAAGAGATTTGTCACCTGGTCAGACAGCGTAAGTGGAGAAGAATATCCAATCCTACAGCCATAGGTAAAGCAAGATATCTCTGCTGTCAATTCCAGCACATGAGCCAGAGGCAAGTAGCCAATGTATGTGTCCTTTGGTCTACAAATGAAATATGAAAAACATTTTAACCATTCTGAAAAAGGCAGTTTGACCTAGAAACTTCAATAACTTTATCACATAAGAGAGTTCCAGTTCAGAGAATACCACACATGAGCTGATTCATGAGAGGAACGTTGAGTAGCGCTCTCTTACCCTAGTCCAGGTATTCTCTCACACTGGCCTGTCATCCCAGCGATCAGATTGCTGTGATGCATCATCACTCCCTTAGGTCGGCCGGTAGAACCACTGGTGTACATGACGATGGCCATGTCTGATGGAGTTGGTCTATTGGGAGGAACGCTCGCTAGGTGAACAAAACAGTACGTGTGTTTCAGTTACAAGTTAAATGACTAAACAAGGATATTTTAGTTTTTGCATAATTAGTGATTTAAAAAAAAACTATTCTTTGTTCATAATCAAAAGCAATTACCAAATTCTGCTTCATTACAATGAGAATTTCTAACTCCAGTTGTGCTTTTCTTCTGGATATTTAGCATTAACCTCTGTTTGCTCGTGTCCCTCCACAGTACTGTGTACAGAGTAATGTCAGGAGTAAAAAAAAAAAAAAAAAAAACCAACAACAACTCCTGGGACTCTGAAGAATCAGAAGGATGGAAGACTGTATGTAAGTTCCTCATACCTAAGCTTTCTCAACTCTAAAATCAGGTTGGAGCAGACGATGGTTCTTAGACCATGGAAAAATCACCTATCAAGCTGAAACAGAAATTTGGATTTCATATGCCTGGGATGGAACCAGAGCTCCACAGGTGACTCGCCTCTGATTGAGAACAGCTGGATTTTAAATGCGACTTCAATCCTGTAACTCCCAAGTGCTATGCTGTAAGCAGTACACTGGAGCTCCCACCTCCAAGAGAGCAGGTAACATGGTAATCTAGTAATTGCTTTCCTTTCCGGAACAGATCAACGGAGAAAAGTTCACAGGTATATTATCAGAATGAGCTTAAAGTTTTTTTTAAGATTACGAGATAGTAAAAACTTCATTTACAAAAATGAAATACATTTTCACATATTAGCTAAAATTTTTAAAAATTAAACAAGCTGTACCAGGGAAGCAACCAAACATAAAGTTATACTTACAAGGAACTGGATGGGAAGTAGAGCAGCTGGGACATAACCTGTACCCATAAAGGTTCCTATTTGCATTATTTCTAAACTAGGATACTGGGTAACATTAAGAAGCATTAGAAGGCCTGGCGCGATAGTCTGCACCTTGCCTGATCCATCAATTCTTTATGCTAATGGCCAACATTTTTGGCTACAATATGCGTTTATTTGGTTCAAATGAAATGCTGGCTACCACCTCAATGGCAGAATAAATACAAACACATGTTTTAGAATATTTTTATAGGGACCAGTGCCATGGCATAGCAGACTAATAAGCCTCTGTCTGCAGGGCAGGCATCCCTGTCCCAGCTATTCTACTTCCCATCCAGCTCCCTGCTTGTGGCCTGGGAAAGCAGTGGAGGATGGTCCAAAGCCTTAGGCCCTTGCGCCCACATAGGAGACCCAGATGGGGGCTCCTGACTTGGAATCAGCTCAAATCTGGCCATTGCAGCCACTTAGGGACTGAACCAGCAGATGGAAGATTTCTGCCTCTGCCTTTCCTTTCTCTGTAATTCTGCCTTTCAAATAAAAATAAAACAGATGGTTAAAAAGTGAACTTTAAAATAAACATTTAAAAGTCAAAGAACTTTAACATTTTCATTCTCATCACTTCATTTCCTAACCTACTGAAACGACAGACCTTAATGCAGCAGTAAATTTGTTTTCACTGCTTTACTTACCATTTTCTGGCTTGGATCCCAATTCTTCTACTGATTGCATGCTATGAATCTCAAATCCTTCAGGATACTCTGCCTTATTGACCGTCTTATTGTCCACATAAATGATGTGTTTAACACAACTGATTTCCAACAATGCAGTCTGTTGAGAAAAAAAAATGCAGCTATTAAATTTGAGCCTGCAACAAAAATTCACTTATTGAACACTTCCCTTTTCCTGCCAGATAACACAACCATGAATTAAAACAAAATTTTATACTTACCTTCAGCTTGCTTTCCAGAAGTTCAACACTAGTAATCAGATAGGAGGCCTCAGATTCATTCAGCCCATGAACTACTGCTTCTTTGCCAAGTGTGGCATACAAAGTCACTACTATATAATAAAAATAAACATAAATATTAAACAGTGAACATTTACTAGTAGGATGTATCATTTTGGTCAGTCTTTATGATAGATACACTCCTAGGCACAAAGATATTCTGTAATTTAATTCTATTTGGTACTTTTTTCTCTGCAATCACCCTTCAACCTTGCTTCAAATTCTCTGACAGCCCAACATTTTCCTTACAAATTCCATGGAACGTTAACCCCCTCAACCTGCAGAGATTCAGAAATACTGGGTTGATGCAACATGACAAAAATCAGTCAGTTAACATGCTTGAGACTAATGGATCCTGACTCTTAATTCAGGTTAGAGGTAGTTCATTTTAGGGCTCTATTTTGGCTCACACCTTCATTGGTCATGGCCCCAATGAGTAACTCCTTAAAAATCTTGAAGAGCTCAAGGGAGATGATCAATGATCAACCATGAATACTCCTCTTACTCCTACCAAGAAACTTCTTTACTGGGTCCAATGTCCAATCTCCTCTCTACCTTAACTTTAGTTACTAAGGAGATCTACTCCTTAGCAGCCACCAGGCAAAGATAATATAAACTGAAAATAAGATCAGTTAGAATCAAAGGACACCCACCAAACTTAGAACTGTCATGGAAATCCAGTACTAGGATGGTAGTCAGAAATTATAACATAGCTAAGAGCTACTTTTGCACAAATGGTCAATTATTAAAGCTTAGTGATAGATACATACAAGGTCATTTTCATATCATGTATTTTTGTTGACTTGAGATGCAAATTTTTGATCCCCAAACTGATTTTATAAGTGTTCTAATCTCATTCCACAAACAGCTGTATGGCACAAGACACCATTCTGGACTCAATTATAAAAGATTATTTGTTGTACAACAGCAAAAACAAATGCTAAAGAATTCAAAATATATCCAATTTTACTCTCTGGTACATCAAATGCCAAATTAAAGCTGTTCCCTGATTATTTCATGTGTAAAATAGAATAATATGATTGGGAGAGGGGTAAGGGGAATCCCAGTGCCTAAAACTGTGTCACATAATGCAATGTAATAAAAAAAAATGGAATAATATGTAAAATAACAGGTTTTAAAGTAATGAATCAGAATTAATCTAAGTCATGTTTTTGGTTATTTGGGTTATTATTGTGTATATCACCTTCAAAACGAACCCCAAATCCTATATATTTCAACCATGACTCATTTCTAGATCTAAATCATACCCATTAAGCTGCCAACTGGCATACTGGCCCTTAGAAGTTACTATCTTAACCAGCATTATTGGAGAGCTTTTACACACAAAATTTCATGGTATTTTATGCATATAATTTTTGGAGAAACAGTGGCTAAAAAAGGTCTGCTTTAAAAACAAGGGCATTTCAGAACAACTTTCACAAGTGAGAACAGCCCTTACTCTCCCCCTACAAAAACACAAGACACTTACGAGGAAAGTTGTACTTAAAGCAAGTCTGTGCTGAAATCATCCATTCAGCTCTGGTCTCACAAAAAATGGCAATGGTGTTCTTTGGTTTTAGTCCCAACGCAGTGAGTCCACTACCAAAGTTATTCACTCTGCGGTTCACTTCAAGATAGTTCATCCATTTATAATTCCCAAGAATGAGCTGTTGGTGTGAAACATACTCTGTTACTAGTATATTTATTCAAACAAGCAGTCAAAATATAATTCAAGGGGTATGAGTCTAAAAATGCCCTGAAATGAATATACAGAACCCCTGAGTATCTTCTGAATTTTGGTTACACGGCACAATGACAGAATGCCAACATATTTCAAAGGTACTCAGTTTATGATAAAGCAAAAGTTAACTATATCATAAGAAAATTAAAAGTACAAAGATACTTTACCTTCTTAAAAACTTTTCCATTTGGTTGCATTTCATTTTCTTCACTTAGGATTTCCCTGGTTCCAAGGCTATCTTTCTTCCCAAACTTGGCAACAGCGTGGTCAAATAATTTATCCAGAGTGTCTGCTCCAGGGATGTCTATGACAGCTAACGAGTCGAAGTGTGTGACAGAGCGATACGGACTTCCAGGTTTGTCTGAAGTGGGCTTAGCTTTTATTCTCTTTGCCATAGCGTTTTTCTTCTTGGCATTGGTAAGAAAATACCATGGAATAAATATAATGGCACTGTATATTGTTATTAACAAGTGGACAGGCAGCAAAATAATGGTGAGCACATTTAGCTTAGGTTTCATAGTGGAAAGGCTTCTAAAAATGGTGCTTATTTCTTGATATTCTTTGGCTTCTGAAAGCCTTACTTTGATGAGGAAGGCAATAATGGAAGCAGCAGTAAGAGCAGCAGTATAGCCAAGGCAGTTCAGTTTAGTGAAATAGATAAAAGTTAGTAATCTTTGGAAGCCGACAATAAAGCACACCTGTAGGTGAAGACAACAAACCAGGCAGAGAGCAGAAAAAAAAAACACAGAAAAACAAAAGTATTAACAGGTTGATAGCACAACTGATTCAAATATTCAGGTCTTTATTAGTTTATGTCATTGATTTGATACAGAAAAGCTGAAATAACTGGTCTGAAAGACTGGCATTTCCCATTTTTCATCATGGTTGCTATAAACGATTAGTGTACCAATTTCTGATTTTGTTTCTAAGTTTTTAGCTGTGTGATCCTCTACACATCATTCTTTGTGTTGCTTGAGTAACATGACTTTAATGCAAATAGAAATGCATGAATGCAATATTGAAGTTTGTTTGAACTTTGGAAGATTAAGTTGCATGAGGCTTTTTAAAAAAATACATGTATGTAAGCCAGGCTGTTTTAAACAGGATGAGATTTTGTGGCTGTCTTACCAAGCTTGTCATGGTCACCTCTGCTCTTGAACCTTGCTAGGCCACCAAAAAATGACAAACACAGAAGCCAGCCAAGAAAAATAAAGACAGCATAAACAAATCGCCAAGGCCAAAAAGAAATGGTCCAAAGGCAAAGTTTGGGGTAAGTTTGATAACTTTTTTGGAAAAACTACTTACAACAACCTAAGGATGTTCCTAATCTTAAGTTTATAACTTTCATTGGCTCTCAGAAAGACTAAAGAAACAGGATTCCACACTAGGGCGGCCCCTCAACAAAGGACTGACCACACTAGCTTCAGAGCTCAAGTAAGGAGCACCAAAAGCACCATGGTCACAGAGACCCCAGCAGCTTGCTGGGGGAGAGGCATGAAAAGGTCCAATCAATTGCACATTTGGAAAAAGAAAACTTTATCAACTCAAACCCAAATACATAGAAGGAAATTGTGTATATAAAGGTGAGGAGGCAGCATCACCAATTTAGGCTTCTTTTTCTTTTTCTTTTTTTTTTTAAGATTTATTTATTTTTATTCCAAAGGCAGATATACAGAGAGGAGGAGAGACAGAGAGAGGAAGATCTTCTGTCCAATAATTCACTGCCCAAGTGACTGCAACGGCCAGAGCTGAGCTGATCCCAAGCCAGGAGCCTCTTCTGGGTCTCCCACATAGGTGCAGGGTTCCAAGAGAGAGAGAAAGATCTTGCATCAGCTGATTCACTCCCTAGATGGCTGTGATAGCCAGAGCTGGGGTGGTCCATATCCAGAAGCCAGGCACTTCTGCTGGGTCTCCCACGTGGGTACAAGGACATAAGGACATGGGACACTCACTGGTGCCCATATGGGAAGCTGGTGGAGACTTAGACTGTTAATGCCACAGCACTGCCACACAAAATATTTGTTACAAGATGGAGGTGTTGGAGTTGATAGAGTTGAGAACTATTTAAGATGTGTGCTCTAAAGTATCCAAAGATTTCAAACTGGTGGTAGTATAAAGTATCCAGTTAGTGGTGGGGCTATTCCTGATGTAGCGACTTAGAAAAAGGAAAGATGATTGTGAACTTGAGTAGTTATGAAGTCTCTAATGGCAGAGAGGATTGTTAGAGAGGATCTTCCGTATGGAGACTTGCAGAATATGAAAGATGCAGCTTATCTCGAAGAACTAGATGAACTGATTTGTCAGAGAAATCTGAGAAAGTGATTTCTAAGTGGGACAGATGAGAGAATATAAAAGTCAAAGGGCCATAGGAAATCATTGGGGCAATAAAATGACTTATTTATTAGTTCAGAGTTGGTGCCGCCCTTTAGAGGTCATGAATGGATTCCAGGGAATTCAAGAATCTGCTGAAATTGTCTGCAACTTTTTGCATCATTCTAACAGTTTGCTCATGGTTTCACAGGCAGGTATCAGCTTAGACAAGTGAAATCCAATCACTTCCAGTTTTGTGCAGTTTGACTGCACTTAGCTGATGAACATGAACAAAGGGGCAGGCAGAACTGAACTCCCCTTGTGTAGTTACTGGAATGGACACGGATAACTTAGGATCAGCTGAAAAGTGTGCCATGCTGTTTTCTTGAGACTTGTGGAAAGATGGGCTTCAATTTCTCTCTTCAGTGTGAATCATGTATCATTTCTATAGTTGAAATATGCTAATACTCACTGAATCAGCATTCTCAGCTGAGTGTAGGGAAGACTGCCTGAGAAATATTTTTTCATTACTCCTGAGGCTGTTCTACAGTTTTGTCCCTACTGTCACTGTACTCCTGAGAGGGAGGCAAAGATAGAGGGAGCGAGCGTACTTCCATCTATCAATTCATTCTGCACATGCCCACGGTAGCCAGTGTTGGGTCGGGTGCAGGCCAGGGTCAGGAGTTCAATCTGAGTCTCCCCTGTGTGGATGGTAGGACACGAGAAAACTGAAGTCCTCACCCAGTGTCTCCTAGAATGCACATTATCAGGAAACTGGAATTGGAATGGGAGGCAGGACTTGAACCCAGGCACTCTGATCTGGGATGATGGTGTACCAAGCAGCATTTGTAAGCATTCTGCCAGAATGCTTGCCCTCAATGCAATTCCCAATGCGCTTGAGCTTTTACTGGAAGAAATGGCTTAGCTGTTCTTCCTGCCATACTCCTAAAAATGTCTGAAAAACAGTGACTCTTGTGTGTTAATTACCTCATAAATGTGAACTCATAACGGGTGAGGGCTAGGACTTAATACTACTTCTGCCATACAACTGCTATAGTTGTGAACACAAAATCGACACTTAGAAAATGCTTTTACACTTGTATTTCTCCTCTTTTGGGAATACGAAAGTTACAAGCAAAAGTTGACTTTAATGAAAAAACTAGTAGAATATTTCCGGGTTGATGCTTGAAAAATAAGCTTAGGGCCTAGCACAGTAGCCTAGTGACTAAAGTCTTTACCTAGTACACGCACTGGAATCCCATATGGGCTCTGGTTCTAATCCCGGCAGCCCCACTTCCCATCCAGCTCCCTGCTTGTGTCCTGGGAAGGCAGTTGAGGAAAGCCCAAAGCTGTCTCCCTCCCTCCATCTTCCTCTTTTGCTATCTCTCTCCTCTTTTTGTAACTCTGCCTTCCCAAAATAAATCTTTGAAAACATAGAAGAAAATATCTTGTAATGCTCCTTTACGAAATTTAAAGGGCAATCACAGGTGAGCATCCACCTATACACAAAATGCTTTTTAAAACTTCTTACTGGCAAATAAGGGGATAAACAAAAGGAAATTAATTTGAAATAAAGTACCCATTTCAAGATATAAATTCTCAGGGACAATGTTATTAGGCAAAAAAAAAAAAAAAGGAAGAAGAAGATGTCTTCAGGGACAGATGTTTGACACAATGGTCAAGTCGCTGCTTGGAATGTCCGCATCCTGCATCAGTGTCTGGTTTGAGTCCCAGGACCATGCTGATTCTAGTTTCCTATTAATGTGCATCCTAGGAGGCAGCAGGTAAAATCTCAAGCACCTGCTTCTCAGCCACCCCAATGGAGATCCAGATTAAGTACCTGATCCTGGATCCCAGCTCCTAGTTGCAGCCTGGCTAAGTGTGGCCATTGCAGGCATTCGAGGAATAACCCCAGCAATCTCTCTCTAATAATAAAAACAAAAATTTAAAGAATTTTTTTTAAAAGCATGTTTTTAAATTTATAACATATCTCTAAGGGTTGAGCACCATCCATCTTCAACTGAGAAACTATCAAACTTAAATGCTGAGGCTAAATAAGGAAGCAGAAAATAGCTTTTGAGAGCTTAAAATTTAATTGTACTTAAAATTAATTATATGGCCTTTAGTTATTCACAATGTTATACTCATGAAGTCTTTTACACACACTAGAGGTAGGAAACTCCTTTCCACAGATTCTTCATAGTAATTAGTACACACACACACACATGCACACATGCACACAGCAAGCAAGGTTCAAAGAACACTCCAGTGGCAACAGATCAGAGATCAGCTAGTTGAAAGATTTCCAACTCTTTACAGTAGTGATGAGGCCGTCATGGCTCATCCACAGGAATAAAACCTCGTGTGGATATAAAAACACAAATAGAGCCGAGAGCAAAAAGCATAGCTCCTCTGGTAGGAGAAGCTGGTATAGCCACTGCAAGGAATCCTGGGAACCTCCAGGTCAGCTGAATACTTGAGCCACTGTTACTGAATGCTTATCTTACAGAGAAGTAAATGATGTTTAGGGCACAAAAAAAGAGCACCTAGTACCCAAATAAGCATGTCAACTAGCCTGTGCCCAGTTTGGCCTATCCTAAAATCCTTTCTTGCCAAAGGCTTTCTGAGGCTCCATTGAGGTCACTGCCAAATTCATTTTCTTAAAAAATGCGAACCTTTCATTTCACTTCAAAACAGTGTTGGATAAGGGTACAGTCTGGAGCACTGGGTCCAAAAAGAAATAAAATAGAAATACATGATTTCAAAACCATTTAGCACCAAAATAAACTTATCTTTGCATTCCAGTTTCCACTAAATGTTGGAAGTACATGCTTATGTATGCATGCCAGGAAACAGAGACAGGCTAACAAACCATAAGGTGGAATGTGTATGTCCCACAGAGAAATAAGAATAAATTCTAAGGCTATCAAAAATGGGGGTGGGGGGAATTACAACCAGTTTTGCTGAAAAACAGGATGAAGGAGAAGCACAGATGGAGTATATGCTTGCTCCAAAATTCTTGGGATCAGAAGTCATGGATTGTTTTGTTGTTGTTGTTGTTGTTTTCAGATTTCAAAATGAGATATCTTGGAGATGAGACTCAAGTCAAAATACGAAGTTCATGTGCTTCATTTATGCTTTACTTAGCCTGGAAATAACTATGCATATTTTTTAATGCCTGCATTTTGACTGAGACCTGTTACATGAAGTCTGATGTGACATTTTTTATTTGTGGAATCATGGTGGCACTTAAAAAGTTTAGGATTTCAAAAAAAATATTCATTGATTTGCAAAGCACAGTTACAGAGAGCATGGGAGAGACAGATCTTCCATATGCTGGTTCACTCCTTAAATGACCTTAAGGGACAGGGCTGAAACCTGGAATTCCATCAGTGTCTCCCCCATGGGTAACAGGGGCTAAAGAACTTAGGCCATCACCTGCAGCTTTCCCAGGTACATTAGTAGGGAACTGGATGGGAAGCAGCTCAGCCAAGTCTTGAACCAACATAAGGATGTCAGCAACGCAGGCAGCTGCTAAACCCATTTGTGCTAAACCCTTCTATTGTGTATTAGAATACTCAATATAATCAATCCGTACCATGAGTTCTCAACTCCCTTGCCACTCTCACCTAGCTGCACTCACTTGGCTAACCCACAGTCTGATTAAATCCAACTCTCCACCTAATCTGTAACTGTCCCCAAGCAGCCAACTTTGAGCAGAAATATACATGACTATGCTGAATGTCTCAGTCTAGATTCCTGATGGCTCCCCCAAGGGGTTTTTTTTTCTCTGCTGCATAGCCATCGCACCTAGTTATTCTATCCACTGGCCCACACCACTGGGTTTCATACCTTATTCTCTTTTTTCAGACTACCAACCTTCCTCCCGATCTGAATCAGCTACTGAGCCTTGGGCAGAATATGTAAGATGCTGAGGTGGCTCACCATTCTGTGGAGAAAACGGACAAAACCCAAAGAGACATCTCCACAGACCTCTAACTGTCTGAACTATACATCTCCCCACATCTGTGGGCACATGCTTTTTTTTTCCTCTCCTGTGACTAGACATGAATATTCATGGTCTTACCTGAAGCCAACCTGTGCACTACATCCTTTTCTATATCCAGGTAAGATGGTATGCTGCTGCTTTATCAGTTCTACGCTGTCTCTTGCCTCATTCATTGTTCATGCCCTACTCAATCACTTTAGCAGTATGACATGTTATTATGTCCTTCTTCAAAACACTCTCCCTCTTGGCATGTCCTTGTCATTTATATCCTATTTCTTTTTAACTGAACCCTCTCAATTATCTATACTGTCTGTCTTTGGTTAGCTCCTATTTTCTCTCAAACCCAATAAACTCAAGTTCTCTCTCACTACCACTCCATAAAATTAATCTAATGATTTATGATGATTAAATTATCATTAATTAATGATTAAACCAATGATTTCCCTGTTGGTAGATATAAAGGTCAACTAAGCCCAGTCCTGCACTCCACATCTTCCTTAACCCATTACCTCCACTACCATAGCAGATACCTCTTCACCTGCTTGAAACATCTTCATTCGGCCTCTAGGGTACCACATTTTTCAAATTCTCTTCCTACTTCTCTCTGTGCATTCCCTTTAATATTCCTTGCTGCTTCCTCCTCATCTCCTTGATCTTTTGATGTTACCACACTCCATCCTTGACCCCCATGGTGTTCTCTTTAGTCTCACAACTTTCAATACTAAACAAAATGATAACTTCCAAATTTCTCCCTCCAACCTGGAGGGCTTCAGTCAACACCAAAGGTGTATACCCAAGTTTTTCCTCAAAAGCTCCATTTGTATGTCTTTAAATATCTCAACTTCACATGTTCAAAACTTGACAACTGTTCTCAAACTTATGTAAGTACAATTATCTTACAGCAGTTAGCCATAGCCATCTTAAAAACAAATCACTTGCTCATGACAACACTCTACAAAATTTATCTTAAAATCCCTGGTAATTAAAAGAAATCCAATTTAGCTTGATTGTTTCACAGAAAATATGAACCTGGAAAAACTGTCTGGTGCTAAGGGGACCGATTGATATTACAAGTGCTTGAAGCTGGCCCAAGCAGCCCTGTGCTTTTCACTGACACCTTTACAAACATTATGCTGTGCTCTCATGTATGAAGAGTGATACTGCTGTCCCTCCATTAGTTGGACATGAACTGTAAAATGTACTTCCTCAAAATCAAACAATGTGTTTGTACATCGGCTGGAAAAGGACAAGAAATTATCTTCCATCATACACAGTTAATTGCTCCTACTGAGGTTTACCATTCCATATGGTAATCATATTAATTACCACTGAGTGAGCATTCACTGCGTGTTAAGCACTGTGCTAAGTCTGCTAGATCAGTCTCTTTTCATTGGTCCTTGAGTTAGTACCTGCATTTTCAGTTGTCACAGATTCAGGTTACACAGTTTTCCAGAGTTAGCACTATTGAGCAGGGATCTGGAACCAGGTTTATCTGATGTTAAAGTCTCTGCTTTTATCTCTATTGCTCATGATCCTGATCCTGGTAGTATCATCTAAATAGGTAGTAGTGATTATTTTTTATATTCTGGCAACAGTATTGAGTACTGATCTGTCCTATATCCCAACGGGCAAAGAGCTTTTTAGACATCCAGTAAATCCTAGGTTTAGTGAAAAGTTAGATGCAATTTTACTTTTTTTTTTTTTTTTTTTTTTTGCTGATTCAAGATCAAGTTTAATATTAAGCATTTCATTCCAGTTAATTCAAGCCCTCTGAAACAGGTTAAACGAACAAACAAACAAAAAAAAAGGATTAGTTTTATGTAAAGCTCTAGTACAAGCAGTAAACAAACACCACATACTTATTAAAGTCTCAGTTTAAAAGAAACCATTTCCCCCAGAAGCATGACACAAACCAGTTGAAGAATGGAAGTGAAAAACTAATAAATTGAAGCTGGTTAATGCCAAGACATTTTTTCATTTTAGAAAATGCGAAAATCAATGAATCTACCAACTTAGAACACACGGTAGTGACAAATTAACTTCATTTATTCCCAAGATCTTACAAAAATGCAAAAATAAACCAATTTGAAAGCCAATGATTAACTACCTAAGTACTAAAGAAATCACATTGTCAAGTCATGTGTTGTTTCAATAGATTAAATACCAGGTAAAAGATAACTTGCCTTTTTAAATGTTTAAGTTGTACCCACCAAACATTACATCAGAAAACAACTATAAAAAGTTCTAAGGGATTAAGCATAATACCTGTTACACTTTAGATCTATTTCTAAATAGCTGTTGCATCACTAAAACTTCTGTAAAGGGGTGGAATGCTTTTTTAAAATTTCTACTTTCTTATACTACTGAAAACTTCTAAAAGAATTTAAAATATGCAAGATCAAACAGTATGTTAAAAATGAATAGCTGCATTGGATAAGCCAAATCCCAACTTTACAGGAGATACATTACAATATAATTAACTTTATATTTTAATATTAAAGCTTATAAAGTTTTAGTATTTTATGAAAACAAGGGCATTAAAAGCACTTAGGATCAGAGAGCTTATAAGACTGAATAAGCATATGAAAAATACATAAACATTTACACTTATATCAGTTCCTTTTATAAATCTCACCTGACTCAAATTACTACACTGAAAAATAATGGCATTGATCAATATGATGTAACTTGTAAAATTAGACTTTAAACACAGGTATATAGGATTGACATAAGCACATTTAAACATAGAATAAGTACACAAAATAAATATATAAATAGCTTACAAAAACACATTACAGCTGTGCCTAACTAGTTTGACTCAAAGCATCTCACTGCTCTGATGGATCTCTTGATGAATCTCATATAAAACTAATCAAGCCGATTGAATTCATCACCTAGAGATGCATGACCTTCTGAAGTCACCATCCTGTCAGTCTCTTCCCAGCTTTTCCCAGCGAAGCCCCTCGGCAGCCATGTTGGAGATACTGTTTCGTCCTCCACTACAGGCTCCCTTGCATAATACCTTAAAAACATCCCCTAGCGGGCAACGGATGTTTCTTTTCTAGCTCATAGGTTGGTATTACTTAGATCTTTATATTTTGAGGTGAGAAGATACGAGAAGCCATGTGCTGCCTACACACTTCACATACCCTATGTATGATCATCTATCCCCTCCTTCTCAGTGACTAAGACATGGTTGATTTTAAAATAGGTACATTTCTAAAAGTCAAAAACTGATTGTATAAAAACTAATTCAAACTGGGTGTAGCATGGTAGCCTAGCAGTTAAAATCCTTGTCTTGCATCCACCAGAACCCCATACAGAGGCAAGTTCATATCCCGGCTGCTCCACTTCCCATTCAGCTCCCTGCTTGTGGCCTGAAAAAGCAGTTGAGGATGGCCCAAAGCCTTGGGACCTTATACCTGTTGGGAGATCCAGAAGAAGCTCCTGGCTTCTGGCTTCAGATTGGCTCAGCTCCAGCCATTGCGGCTACTTGGGGAATGAATCAATGCGAGGAAGATCTTTCTGTCTCTTTGTCTCTGTATATCTGACTTTCCAATAAAAATATATAAACTTTAAAAAACACTAATTCAAACTTTACATTCAAGGAATTTTGTAGCTAAATCTTATTAAAAGCGAAACCTTTGAGGAAAGCATAACGCTACAATCTAACTACATCAAAACATCATGGAAGATGAGAAAATACAAATTCTGGGCTTTATGTATTTGGAGAGAAACAGAAAAGGTTTGATGTTATCCAAAGGGAACAGACAGCACAACGGCAGTTTCGACTTTCTAACTTCTGCTCAAGAGTAACTGCCACAGGTCCCTAGACATAAAACCTTGCTGCTACACGAACCTGCCCATAGCACCAGATTTTCATTGCATTTCCAAAATCTTCAGCTTACTGGTGCTGCTCCTCTGTCAGAACTTTTTTTGTGGTCTTAATATTTATGATTTATTTGTAATAAGCTCATCAAAAATAACTGGGGTGTAGAAATAGCATTTTAATAAGGTATTTGAAATGCAGAGATGGAGAAACAGAGATGTTTTCCATCTGCTGGCTAACTCCCCAAATGTACATAACAGCCAGTATGAGCCAAACTGAAGCTAGGAGCCAATAATTCAATCAGGGTTTTCCATGTGAGCGCAGGGGCCAAAGCACCTGGGCAATCATCCACTGTCTTCTCAGGCACATCAGCAGGGAGCTGGATCAGAAGCTGAACCACTTTGGCTCATATTATAACTCCTATATGGAATGCCAGTGAAGGAAGCAGTAGCTTAAGTTGTTGCATTACAACCCCGGTCCATTCTTAAAATTAACTTGGGAATAATAACATGCCACATTAGGTTAAGTCTCCACCTGCAACACTGGCATCCTATAAGGGCACTGGTTAGATTTCTGGCTACTTGACTTCTGATCCAGGTTTCCACTAATTTATCTGGGAACAACAGGGGAGGATGGCCTACGTCCTTGGGTCGCTGCACCCATGTGGAAGACCCAATAGTAGCTCCTGACTTCAGAGTGGCCCAGTTCCAGCCATTTAAGGAGTGAACCATAGCTGGAAGATTTCTCTATCTGTCCCTCTTTCTCTATAATTCTGCCTTTCAAATAAATCAAAAAATAAAGTAGATGTATTTTGTTAAGGTGAGGAAAATGTAGACTATATCCAGAGGTTATATATATCCATCTCCTGACACCTTATAAGTTTCTGATAATAAATAAAACTGAGGGTTACTAACCAAGGGTGTGGCGTCCAAAATACAATGATCTGTAGCCAGCAGTATTGCCCTCAGTAGCATCCTTGTGTTACAGGAAAATTTTTGCAACTGTGACTTTTTCTGTCACCTGGACTGCCTGCCCTTGCCATTTGCTAGAAGAGGAGCCCATTTAATAACTTAATTCTTCCCAAGTGTTGTTTCCTATATTTTATCTGCTAAGAATTATGGAACAATGTGGTTTCAAGACATCTGTCATAAACAGGTCAGATAACTCACTATCACTCAGCTGCCTAACCACTATAGCTTGTATGTATATCATGGTTAAGAGAGAGAGAGAGAGAGAGAGAGAGAGAGAGAGAGAGAGAGGAAAAGGCTCACTTTATTCTAAAGTGTTGAATGAATCTTATTCAATAGAGATTTGGCCCAACATGTAGCATACCATTTTCAATGCCTACATTATCATATCAGAGTGTCTGAGTTTGGGTCTCAGCTAATGCACACCTGGGAGGTAGCAGGTGACAGCCCAAGCCTTTGAGTCCCTGTCACCTATGTGAAAGACCTGGATAATTCCAGGCTCCCAGTGTGATCTGTAGCAGCCCCAGCTATGGCAAACCATTTGAGGATTCTATTGGTAGATGGGAGATTTTCTCTCTGTATTTTTCTCTTTATCTTTCTCACTTGGTCTCTCAACAACAACAACAAAAAGTAAATACTTCAAAAGTGAGACTAATAAAAGGGCTCAAAGTCTGATAAATCTGTTGAAGAGTAAATTCTTATGGTCTCTCAGTACATGCTCACATATTAGTACAAGTAAAAAGAAGACTGGAGATAATTTAAAACTGCACTTTTATTCTTAATGTTTCATGATGGATATGGTTGACATTTCAAAAACTGAAGGATTCTTAGCTATAAAAGTTAGACACATAGAACCCACTACAAAAAGCCATGCAGAAGCATTCCTGGAATTAACATCTGCGTGTTAGGGACTGTGGCACATTCCGTTCTATTTTTCTCTCTCCTCATTTATTTGTTTACCTGGCCCATGCTTCACTAAAGTGAGTGCAGCAAGGCTCATAATGGACCTATTCCTGTTTTGTAACACTTTTGGGGATAGCAGTGGGAAGATCATGACAATTGATAGAAGGTCTCCAAAGTGCTGCAGGGCACTGTGTGTAAAACCCCTGCACACAATTGATAGGTGTATTGCCAATGTTTCTGGCAACTCCTACATTTTCCTGTGGTGTTTTTTCCCTTCCAAATCAAGAAGAGCTATAAGCCAACTGCTATCAATGTGTAGGTGTATGTATGTCTGAGATAGCAACAATACAGAGAACACTCAGTGGGTAAATTAGTAATAACTGTTAACTGAAGAAATAGTTTGAGTATCATTACCTTCACAATGGTCCCATGGCCTGTCAACTACTCAAAGGAAATGCTAGCTTTATTAGTATCTCACCTCCTCTATAAGGCATGGAATGACACACAACCTAAGGAGCCAAATTCAAAGACAGCAAATTCTGGTCTGTTGATGGAAATATAGCCATATGTTACCTTTTCCTAATGCAGGTAAATCAGTGGCCTCAAAATATAACTATATAAGAACATTAATTCTTGTACACAGGAGCACCAGGGATACAACATATCACCATCATTTCATAAAACAAACATTACACTCAATGCCTTCAAATTTAGATAAACAACTTACAAGAAATAATTCTTTCAACTGAAAATGTTTACCTTTAAAAACACTTGTAACCTGCTGTCCTCCTTTTCCTTCCTTCACCAGGGACCATTACAAATTTCTTCATTAAGGAAGCTTATTTTAGGTCCCAGGCTAAAACATCATGATTTTAATTGCAGGTGCCCTGCTGTATTTCTCTTACTTAGTATTATGCTCTAGAGCAGATACTTCAATGAACAGCAGTGCTGATGCTGACGTATCAAGATTAGACATATATTTCAATCATACAGCAAAATGATCAGAACAAGCTTCAATTTATCAAGGGCAAGTATAAACTGCTACAGATTTAATTGTATCACAATAATAAATCACTGACTATTTACTATTTACTCTTAAGCTCATTTTACAAATGACAAAGCTGAGGCAACGGAAGCAAAGTACCCTGCCAAAGGCACATACTTGCAAGCCTCCGCAGTCAGAGCTGAACTCTGGCCTGTGTCTCCATTTTTAGATATGACTCAAAGAACAAAGATGTATTTGGATTTTAACTACCACATGCCTGGTTATAAATGAGTGCAAATGGTTTAAATTTTTGAAGTGGCAAGGAGGAAGAATCTTCCTATCTCAGTTTTCCAAATATTTCCTTATAATGCTATCATAAATATTGGTAGGGGTTTTTCCCCCACTATAAAGTGAGTCAAGATCATTTTGAAACCTGATTATTGTTCTTACTATACTCTTGAGAAACAGTAGGGGTTTTTTCTACTTATTTGTTGAATTCTTTATCTAATGGAGTATTAAGCCCATGATTGTGAAGTGAACAGAAAGTATGGCTTTGTAAAAATATATAAAAAAAAAAGAAAAAAGAAAGGAGGAAGATGAGTAGCAAGGGAGGGTGGGAAATATCATTATGCTCCTAAGTCTTTACTGTCAAACACATGGAATTTATTCATTTTACATACATAAGTTAAAATTTTTAAAAAGAATCAAGATACCTGTGAGTAAATTTTCTCAAAATTCTAAAAAACTACACATTCGCAGTTCCTAAAGGACACGTACTTACAGATATCCTCTACTTCTCTTCAGAAGGACACGTATTATCTTCCGTGATTTCAATCTGTAGCAAGAGACGACATTTATAAGTACAATGACACCAGGACCCCCTTAAAAGAAAAGTCAAATACTGCTTAATATTATCAGAAACAAAATCAAGAAATGACTCTAGAGATTACTCTTTGATTAACGGTAGTGCCACTAGGATCTCAGAAATGGCAACTGAGCAGACTCAAAGCGGCAGTAGCTGAAGCTCTGGGAACATGGCAGGAAGCAGACATCATGTTTGTAGTGGTTTTATTTGTAATTGTGACTCTCCCACTGTCAGGACTGGAAGCAAACTTAGCCAAGAGACAATGTGCAACTACAGCAAGCTGGTCAATCCCTCCAGACAGGCACCCCCACCCCCAGATGCCCATAGGCTGCCAGCTATGTTCTTTACCAAAAGAGATTTCATTTAAGGATCTTTTCAAATACAAACACAGCACTGGTATAAGTTGAAACCTAAAGATATTTCTGTCTTCTTTCCATTTAGAAGCTGGTAATTAGATCATCTTTAAGAACATCCAAAAATTACCAAAAATACACTTATACGTACAGATCACATACACACCACAACACTATCCTGCTGAGGGTTGAACTCGTTCAGACAGTGCAGGAGAAAACTACCTCTCCTCTCTGAGTTCTCAGAGTAGTCAAATAAGACCCTTGTGCAAGGACCCGGCCTGGTGGCCTAGCAGCTAAAGTCCTCGCCATGCACGCGCCGGGATCCCATATGGGCACCAGTTCTAATCCCGTCAGCCCTGCTTCCCATCCAGCTCCCTGCTTGTGGTCTAGGAAATCAGTCGGAAAGCCCAAAGCCTTGGGACCCTGCACCCGCGTAGGAGACCTGGAAGAAGTTCCTGGCTCCTGGCTTCGGATCAGCTTAGCACCAGCCGTTGCAGTCACTTGGGGAGTGAATCATCGGACGGAAAATCTTCCTCTCTGTCTCTCCTCCTCTCTGAATATCTGACTTTGCGGTAAAAAGAAAATAAATCTTAACAAAAACAAGACCCTTGTGCAATCTGATACTGCTTCCTTATTTTTCTTTTTTTTTAATTAATTTATTTTATTGCAAAGTCAGATATACAAAGAGGATGAGAGACAGAGAGGAAGATCTTCTGTCTGATGATTTCACTCCCCAAGTGACCGCAACAGCTGGTGCTGAGCTGATCCAAAGCCAGGAGCCAGGAACTTCTTCCAGGTCTCCCCACATGGGTACAGGGTCCCAAGGCTTTGTGCTGTCTTTGACTGCTTTCCCAGGCCACAAGCAGGGAGCTGGATGGGAAGCAAAGCTGGTGGGATTAGAACAGGCACCCGCATTGGATCCAGGCGCATTCAAGGCGAGGACTTTAGCTGCTAGGCCACAGCGCCAGGCCCACTTCCTTAATTTTCAACATCCTGGAGCACCCTGGACGTTATATTACAATCCTCAAAAACTTAACTTCACAATTCTATGTTCAAATGCATATATTTTCTGCAAAGAAATTTCTAGTAACTAAACATGGTAAAACTCCCCCGCAATAAAATCACTGAATGATCTATAGGCAGCAGGATGTTGAGTGGAGAGAGGTGGGGAACATACAAAACTCTCCGCCGGCCTGTTCAGCGTGAATAAGAATTCCATCACTTAGAATCTCCAAGAGCGTCAACACTTGAACCTTGATACTAAGAAGGAACAGGACAGTCAGGCGTCAGAGAATTCTCCTAGCCCAACGTGCATTCCAGCTTCCATCTTTTACTCACCTTACAGCTTCAAATCTCTGGGCAAAAGAAGCAACACCCAGAGGCTCTTTTGTACAAACGAAAAATTAAAATTTGTCTTAAGATCTATAACCCAAAAGGCCACTTCTTTCATAACAATAAATATAAGACAGTAATGGCTACCCCACAGAAAAAAAATAAAACCAAATGAGACAGTCTAACCTAGTTGAGTTGTTATATAAAACAGAAAAATCTAATTCTATACACTCTTTTCTCCAAGCCATTCTACCCACATACAACAGCATCCTCCTCTTAAACTCATACTATAGGGAAAGAAATGAATAATTTAAAAGAACTAAGCCAACTGCCTAAGCAGGGTCTATTTACAGATGACCAAGAATTGGTATAGTCTAAAAATAGACTGTACAGCAGCTGGTTAAGCTCCCCCAGAACTATGACATCCGTACGATCACTGGAATCTCATTTGTTCCACTTCTGACCCAGCTTGCTGCTGGTACACCTGGGAAAGCAGCAATATCTTGGCCCCTGCCACCCAGGTAGGAGACCTTGATGAAGTTCCTGGTTCCTGGCTTCAACCTGGGGCAGCTCTTGTCATTATAGCCATTTGGGAAAGAGGAGGTGTGAACTAGCAAAGAAAAATTTCTCTCAAACACTGGGATTCAAATAAATAGATCATTTTAAAATTTTCTAAAAGAGGAGTTGGTGCAGTGGCTCAACAAGCTAATCCTCCACCTGCAGCAAACATCCCATATGGGTGCCAGTTCGTGTCCCAACTGTTCCCCACTTCCTATTCAGCTCCCTGTTTATGACCTGGGAAAGCAATAGAGGATGGCTCATGTCCTTGAATCCCTGCACCCACATGGGAGACTCACAAGCTCCTGCATCCTGGCTTTGACTGGCTCAGCTGAAGCTGTTGCAGCCATAAGGGGAGTGAACCAGCAAATGAAAGATTCTCCTTTTCTCTGTAAAATTTGCCTTTCAAATAAAAATTTTTAAAGATTTTTATTTATTTTTATTGGAAAGGCAGATTTGTAGAGACAAAGAGAGATAAAGAGAGAAAGCCCTTCCATCCATTGGTTCACTCCCCAAGTAGCTACAACAGCTGAAGATGTGCCAATCCAAAGCCAGGAGCCAGAAGCTTCTGCCGTTTCCCGTGTGGGTGCAGGGTCCCAAGGTTTTGCACTGTCTTCTACTGATTCCCAGGCCACAAGCAGGGAGTTGCATGAGAAGTGTAACAGCTGAGATATGAATCGGCACCCATTTGGGATCCTGGTGCATGCAAGGCAAGGACTTTGACCACTAGGCTCCTACACCAGGCCCTCAAATAAAGATTTTAAAAATTTTGAAGAAACTGACTGAAAACTCTAGCCAGACTTTTTACTTTTACTGATACGCATTTTTTTAAAAAGAATACA
Organism: Ochotona curzoniae; assembly: GCF_017591425.1. NCBI lineage: Eukaryota > Metazoa > Chordata > Mammalia > Lagomorpha > Ochotonidae > Ochotona > Ochotona curzoniae. Next base: position 30,273,873 of record NW_024467087.1, on the reverse strand, counting down.
AAGTGACCTTAAAAACATGGAACTTCTCGGAAAACAGTTAAAACATGCCAATTTTGGTTCAAAGAAGAATTTTGCATCCATGTATGGTTTTTCACAATACGCATTTCTGATGAGCTTCTTGAAATCCCTTATGCAAGGAAGTCGGAAAATCTTAGGTTAGCAAATTTTTAACAGACTGCAGCATAAAAATATAGTTTGTTTCTACTAAGCAAAACCATGGTAGCATGAACTAAAAAAAAAAATACAGTATCAAGGGTATATCATGTTACAATCAGGGAGTAAGGTAGTCCTTGAGAAGGTTCAAGTCACCAAATCCCAGGGAACAAAACAAAGTCCAGGAAGCTAGCAGGAGAGTATATTACTTTTATATAGGAGAGTATAATATAAAATATATATGTATATTTAAACATATATATATATATATATATTTTTTTTTTTTAAAGCAAGATGAGTGCCTGGCTCAGCAACGAAAATGTCACTTTGGATGACTGCATCCCACATCAGAGTGGTCAGCTTGTGTCCCAACTCTACTTGTGGTCCAGCTTCCTGCCCTGGGAGGCAGAATATAGTAGTAGCTCAAGGGGCTAAATCCCTCTTGCTCATGTGAGAAACCTAGACCGAGTTCTGGGCTCTTGGCCTGGTCCATGCTAATTGTGAGCATTTATGGAAGTGAACCAGTAGGTAAAAAATCTTTGTTTATCTGCTTTTCACATATAATGAAAATAAAGTTTTGAAGTGCCAGAAGAAAGTGATACAAACACAGAGCACTATTGTTCTTCAACTTCCAACAACCTTCTTCACGTTTGTGGATGGACTTGGGTCATTAATGTGTTTGGCATCGGTCCTTTCTGCAAATGAGCTAGTCTATTAACCAATATTTGGAAAACATTTTTCCAGAAACAAAATTAGTACTAACTTTGTGATAGCATCTTCTGGATGTGTTTCCAGTAGACTACGTCATCCTTCTCTGCTTAAAGTCTGAAGGACCAATTTAGTAAGTTAAAATAGAGTATTACCAAAAAAATTCTGAAAAATGTTAAGTACCTAACATCCTGATACGGGACATAGGCATCCCAAAACAGCATCTTAATCACTAGGCCAGGCATCCATCCCACGACTTTTTAAAAAGGAGATCTTTTTTATTGTAGGTTACCACCTGCAACAGATATTTTGGAAAAATCATGACAAAAGATCCATTGATTATATTTTGATGATGATGATGATGATGATAATCAATTTTAGTCAAACAACAACAACTTTGGTTCTACTCATAGCCCCCAAATTACTCTTCACTTTTGATGCTGGATGCACAAATGAATAATGTCTCCATGACAATAGTCAATATTTCTTTGTACAGAGAAATCTGCAGTATTCTGATAAAGTTTCAGTTCATTAGCTTTTACGCAATGCTTATTTATTCTAGACCCATTGTCTACATTCAAGTTCAAAGACAGAGTCTAGTCTGAATGCCAAGAGAAATACTCCAATCCTAACTAGTAATTCTGTTACCACCCATTTCATTACATAACAGTCCCACCTTTAATTAGTATAGCAACAGATGCAGACACAGATCAGGTAGCTAACCTACAATGTGAGTCCCAGCATTCAGCAGGGACAGGAAGGCAAACCACCGGCATGCAAGTTTCACTCCTTACTTGGAAGGTTATAGACTTCATGAACCAAAATAAGCTTTAAGACTAATGTAGTGAACCAGTATCTAAAAAGGAAACTCTTCTCTTAGATAAATCTGGCAAACTTTATACTAAGTAAAAGAAGCCAGACACAGAACGTCAAATACTACATGACAGTACTTGCAAGATCCAAAATAGTCCAACTCACAGAAGTTGAGGGTAGGGTAGTGGTTACCAGGAGCAGGGTGGAGGGATAAACACAACAGCATTTGTTACCTAAAGGGTACAAGACTGCAGTTATCCAAGATTATTAAGTGCTAAAGATCTATGTATAGTATATTGTCTGGAAGTGACAATATATGGCATCTTTAAAATTATGCTAAGGAGCAGCCCTTGTGGCATAGGTTAAGTCACTGCTTTGGTAAGCATCAGGGTGCCTGTTCAAATCCCAGTTTATCTTGCTTCTGATCCAGCTTTCTATTAGCGTGCCTGGGAAGGAGGTGGATGACAGTACAAGTATTTGGGTCCCAAGCATTCCAATGGGAAACTTCAATGGAGTTCCTGGATGTGGCTGCAGCCCTGCCTTGTCCTTCCCATTGTGGGTAATTGGAGAATGAACTAGCAAATGAAAGGATGCTCTTTCTCACTCTCTCCCCATTCCTTCTCCATCGCTCTGCCTTTCAAATGAAATAAATGCTTTAGAAAAATTCTAGGAGGGCAGATCTTAAATTGAGTGCTCTCACTTCATACATACACACTAGTAACACCTGATGTTTAGCTACAACCCCCACAGGTTCCGAGCCATGCTCTTTATCTCCACTTTCAAACTCAGCTTAAAGATCTACATTTTACAATTTAATTAAGTCTGCTATTTGTCCTAGCCACTAATCCACCTAGGCCTCCCAAATATTTAATGAAAAACAGAAGCTATGAACAGTACAGAGCTTTTCAACGTATGATGCAAGACAAACAAAAGATAAGGGGAAGTCTGGAAAATTCCACTTGTATCAACGAAAAATTTAAAACTTTGAAATGTGAATAGCAGTATACTCCAGCTTAAAATCATTCACTATAAGTTATGAAGTACGTAGTTTACATTTTAACTAAATAAACTTTTACTTATTCTATAGGAGTGTTTTTAGCAATTTATAAAGCTAGAGCATAATAAAAATTGCAAAAAAAAAAATACTTTTTTAAAGAGAAAAACCCGTTTCTCTCCCTCAAAATAACTGTGGAAATTAAAATAGGGCCTGCTTTTGAAAATATTCAGAAAGCATCTTCTGTGATTCTCTAGAATAAAATTAAGAATCTCTTTCTAATCAACACTGATTATAGTTTTAAGATCATCTTAAAAAAACAAAGATGAATGTCAGGATATAAGAAAACAAAAATGTGAGTTCTTCTCCCTACCTGGGATTAAACCAATAGCATCAGAAACAAAAGCAATGGCAGGTTTTGTGGCCCAATGGCCTAAGGCACCACTTGAGACATCCAGATTCCCTTGTTCAGGGGCTGTTCCGCTTCCAATCCAATTTCCCGACAATGCCTCCTTGGCAGATGATGTCGCAAGTTCTTGGGTACATGCCACATTCATGGGAGACCCAAAGGAGACCCAGACTCCTGCCCTTGGCCTGGACCAGGCCTACTTATTCTGAGTATTTGGGGAATAAGCCAACAATCTCAAGATTTATCTATGTTGCTCTGGCTTTCAAGAAGGTGAAAACATTTTTTTTAAGATTTATTTTATTTTTATTGAAAATTCAGATATACAGAGAGGAGGAGACACAGAGAGGAAGGTTTCCATCTGATGATTCACTCCCCAAGCACCACAACAGCGGGAGCTCAGCCTAACCAAAGCCAGGAGCCAGGAGCTTCTTCTGGGTTTCCCATGTAGGTGCAGGGTCCCAAGGTTTTGGGCCATCCTCAACTGCTTCCCCAGACCGCAAGCAGGGAGCTGGATGGGAAGCAGAAGGCTGCCGGGACATGAACGGGTGCCCATATGGAATCCTGACACATGCAAAGTGAGTACTTTAACTGCTAGGCTACTGTACTAGGCCCATGAAAACATGATTTAAAGATGAAAACAATTCCACTTACAAGCTCTCACTGGTATCAGTTGAGTTTAAGCTAAAAATTTTAAAGTTACAGATATTAACAGATAATACTTAAGAGGTCCTCCTACAATATAGTTTGATTACTTGCAAAACAAGCACTGGGGGGCCCAGCGGCGTGGCCTAGCGGCTAAAGTCTTCGCCTTGAAAGTGCCGGGATCCCATATGGGCGCCAGTTCTAATCCTGGCAGCTCCAATTCCCATCCAGCTCCCTGCTTGTGGCCTGGGAAAGCAGTCGAGGATGGCACAAAGCCTTGGGAACCTTGCACCCGTGTGGGATACCAGGAAGAAGTTCCTGGATCCTGGCTTAGCATCAGCCGTTGCGCTCACTTGGGGAGTGAATCATCGGACGGAAGATCTTCCTCTCTGTCTCTCCTCCTCTTTGTATATCTGACTTTCCAATAAATAAATAAATCTTAAAAAAAAAAAGAAAAAAAATCAAAACAAGCACTGGGGAAAATGCTTCCAACTGCTGCAATTTCTATCACACAGGTACTCCTTGATTCAGGTATCCAAGCATATTACAACATGATTTTGATGTTTTGGACCATTAGATCTCATAATTGCAAACAAAAAACTCATAAAAATTTCTCCCAAGTTTTTCAAGAATTGTGTTGACACATAGATGAATCTGAATTTGCCAAGGTTTAACACATTAATTAATATATATTATTATTATCTTAAGAAGTGTGTGTTTGTAGAAAGCATTTCTACATGAGAATCAGGTCTTTCACATATTCTGTGGCAGTTTTGGCCAAAAATTACAATTAGTTTTTTAAAAATCTGTGTTACACACAAGGAAGTCACTATAATAAATACTCATGGGACAAAAACTTAAGGAGAAAAAATAACACATTCATCTACATTAAAATTTACATTGATAAACTATTTGACAAAAGGAAATATATTTTTAGAAACATGGAGTCTCAGAAAGAAAATACAACTCATTTCAATGATTCTGAAAATACTGAGGCTACCAGTTCCTTATGGAACATTCCCTATTTTGTTTGTGCCATAAATAGTTTTGTTACTAAAACATACAGCACTGCAGTGCAGTTCTATCAATTACTTTATTCTTAATTGGCACTACCATTAAGAACAAAGTAAAGCTATCCAAAAGTTACCTTATACCCTGTTGGCAAAAGTGGAAATTGGTACATGCTTTTTAGAAAGCTATTTGGCAATATGTGTCAAGTCATACCTCCTGACTTGGTGATTTCACTTTCTACTTCGAGGAATATCCAAAGCAAATAATCAGAGATGTACATACCAAACAAAATAGAGGATAGCCATCATACTGTTCTCAAGTAACAGAAAAAATAGAAACAATCATATGCCCAATAGGATACTGGCAAAATAATGACACAGGCATAAGTCATCCTTAAGCAGCCATCAAATGGAACATTGTCAAAGAGTATGTGAGAATATGAGAAAATGTTCAAAACATATCAAATAAAACGATTCACAATAAAACTAAGTTACAACTCAACTTCCTCAAATCCAAGCATTATCTCTGAGTTATAGCATTATAGATTATTTTCAGTTTCAGCTTTACATTTTTCCTATATTTTTGAAAGCTCCTACAATAAGAATATTACTTGATTTACTTTTATGTGAAAATAGAACACCAGCTTTTCAATTAATTCTAGTACGGCTCTACATATGTATATGATGAAAAGTGACAATATAGTCCCAAAGCTGTTTAGCCCTATTCAAGCGAGTTATCCCTTTTATAGGCAGCCAGAAGTCGACTTTAGTGGACTACGGAAAGCAATTTCATAAACAAAACTTCTTTCTTTAATCCAAACTCATGGTGAAATAAACTTGTATTTTGATTAACAAACATGATCTATAAAGCTAAATAAAATGAGAGTTCCTGTTTCTTATTATAATATTGTTTCCTAAAGCTAAGCATCCTGTGGATCCCCTATGGGAAATGTGATCAACAAAGATTGAGTATTTTGGTCAGTGTATCCAGACTGCTTCTTTCCAAGCAGGTGGTCAGAGTTGGCCTGAAGGCAGGGGCTCTCAGAGAGGAGCTTTCCACCCACACTCTCTTGTTTACAACCTGGTCTCTGGGACTTGGAAGATATCATCTTCCCTAGGCCTACCTAGCTTTAGACATTCCAATCAACTGTGGTATCCTATTACAAATGTGTACTAGCTGACTTCAAAAAGAAAATTTAAAAAAGAAGGCTGAATCATTTCTTTCCCCCAAAGTTTTAATTTCAAAATGTTTCATGCAATGATGAAGTATCATTAAGTAACCCCACTTCCTGTAAGGCCCACACAACCACAAATGTCCTGAAATAACCTTGACAGGGCCTAGCAGCCTGGAGCTCACAATCTAAATATTATAAGATGAATACAGCTGCTACGCATACAATTCTGCTACAATACAATAATATTTTTACTTAAAAATTAATGTTTGTACTCCCAAGCAAAGAGAAATCTTGTGGCTGATGACTAGTTAATTCAACTGGACAGAGCCACAGCTCCCAAAATATATTCACAGACTTGTTCACTGGATGACCTGGTTAAAGCTATATCCCAGTTTGCCCAGGACTGTCTCATGGTTTACGTCCCTTGTCCCAGGGTCATTATTATCAGAGTTCCTACTTTTTTCCCCTCCCAAAAATAGCCTAGTGATGATGCTAGTTATCCTCTTAACTCTGCTGTCACAAGAACAAGGCAAGAAGCCAACCTTTGCTACTGGAAAAACACTTCCAACTACAAACTCCTGTTCTAATTCACAAATAGGAAAGCACCAGCTATACGGCATTGCACATATACACACACACACACAACTTTAAAAGTATTATAGTTTGATGCTTTTGCAATACTTAAGTAGTTTAAACACAATTGAACATTTATAACTCAACTTGTAGATTTTAGATTAACAACTTATGACTAAAAGTGAAGTCAATTTTTTATCTTACAAAATACAATTATATTTTGAGTATATAAAGAATAAATCTGCTATATTGAAAAATATTTCTCTTATAAGTTAAGCTTACATGATTTTAAAGTTTACCATCCCAGGACTGGCATTGTGGTATAGTTGGTTAAATCAAGGCCTGCATGCCATGTACCAGATGAGCATCAGTTAGAGTCCCAGCTGCTCCACTTCCTGTCTAGCTCCCTGCTAATGCTACTGGGAAAGCAGAGGAGGATGGTCCAAGAGTTTGGACCATGCACCCTACATGGGAGATTCAGATATAGTTTGAGGTTCCTGGTTTCCACCTGGCCCAACCCTGACCCCCAAGGCCATTTGCTGCTGATGGAGGGTCTCTCTGTTTCTCCCTCTTTAATTCTGCCTTCCAAATAAATAAATAAATATTTTTTAAAGGCTGTAGGGTCTTAAACAGAGAAATGGATACTGTCAAGTTAATAGGGCAATCAAAGAATACTAACCTTGCAGGGTATATTATATTTTTCAATGATCTTATTTTTCATAAAAACAACTTATAATTTCCTGCCCTATAATTTCCTGAAAAGGGCTCATAACCTAAGTTACACATCAGCATACTGCATTTCTTTTCCATTTTGTTCCTATTCTTTTTAAAATTAATTTATCTATTTTATGATGCAATTCCATGGGCTCTGGGATTTCCCCTCCTCCTCCCTAAATCACCTCACCCCACTGATTTCCGTATATTATTTACAATAGATTAGTCCTTCAAACACAGTTATTGGTCCATTCTGCTTTTAAAACTAAAGCAAACCTGAGAGTCTCTAAACTAATCCTTGCAGAAGTATGTGTATACTAGAGCCTACGATTCAGTTTACCAAAAAAAGTTTTCTGTTAAATGGGCCAATCAGAAGAAAAAAAAAAAATGACAGATAAGTAGGCTCAGGTGTTGTGCTCCACTGAAGATTAAGGAGGTAAACATTAAAACTCTGATATAACATGGTGGTCCAGCTAAGCAGCAGTCTAGCATAGCAGTTAGGAGTGAGTCAATACGCTGACACCAAATGATCTGAGTTCAATTCTTGGCTCTGCCACTTACCACATGGTTGATCTAGGATGAATTATTCAACTTCTTTGCCTCAATTGCCACAAAAATAAAATGGAGAAAATGAATATACTGTCTACTGGAACTGTTGTGAAACCTTAAAAAGTTGATCTCACAACCCTTTTATGAACTTTTTAGTTTCTCAAAAGCACCAAGCCACTAAGCTTAATCTCTCCACTGCGCTTCCTGCACATGTGTTACCCACCATCCCGTCACCCCTCCCCCAGCATGAATATTCTCTTTTCCTGACTCTCTTTAGGTCTTTCTTTTAATTAAACTTAACAGATTTTTTTTCACCTGCTGTGTTATGTTAGCTACCTCTGCCGTTTGCCCTCAAAGCATATTCTGGCACAGCACTTAAAACTTGTCTAACTTTCTGTTTCCATACTAGGCGTAAACTCCTTAATGTCAGAGGTTATGTCGGTCTTGGCCACTGTAAGCCCTCAACCAAGCACAGTGCATGGGCCCAGGAGATGCTTATAAACATTCCCGAATGAACACAGACTGAAGTAGCAAGTCACACTATGGAGAAAGGAATCCAAAGGTGAATTCCCACACATAACATCTTTCATTCTAATTAGAAGTTCATGATGTTTCCCATTTGACATATACAGCACTGCTTCCTCTCACACATTCAGAGGTTTTCCACTGAACATGAGAAATGCCAATATTTAGATAGACTATAAACTTAACACATATTCTGGGTAAGAACCATGACTTCGTAAGCAAAGTGAGAAATAGTGTACTTAGTATGTCCATACCTGTTATTTCATACACCACATTCCAAGTCTTTCTCCCAGAATATCACTAGCTACCCAAATCAGAACCCATAAGTGTCAGCGGCATAGGTGTGGAGAAGAAAAGCAAAGTGATACTATAAATAAGGAAAAGCAAGAAGATAGAGCAATATCAATGCCTATGAGGTGCCACTGGGTGGCACCAGTGGCCCTGGCTATCTAACTCAGATAAGGGATGGGGAAAAAAAAGAATCAATTCACCAGGTTACAGCCATTATACTGATGGGCAGATTCAATTCACTACAGTTTAAGTTATCTGTGTGAGTCCTCCAAATGGAGAAAGGTCAGAGTGGGAGTCTGGAACAACGGTAAGGCCAGTGGCTTGGCACTCCCTCAAATGCTTGATTTGAGGAGAGCTTTCTCTCTCCATTGCAGCTTCCTGCTAAAACAATTTAGAGTACTCTTCTGCCTCTTTGCTTTCAAATAAAATGAATAAGACATTTAAATGGGATCAGTATTAAGGATGCTGTATTTATCAGAGACAGATATCAACAACTGTGCCCAGTCAAAAGATTCAAGTCAACTCATTTTTTTAAGTGCAGGTACTCTGCAAAATGTGAAAGATTCTAGACAGGTTTTATAAAATATTAGGATGAAACATAAAAGTATCATAACTCAAAAATGTCACATATAAAGCAGCCATTTTTAATGGTTCAACCTAATACACATATATGTATAAAAATCATCAGCATGTGGAGTCATTATTACTAATTTACAACATACTTATATCTCCCCACTTTGCTAGAAAAAGGATGAAACACACACACTAACACAGAGTTGGCCTTTTACTTAGTTGCTCGAATCCAGGCACACCAATATACATAATAATTTGGGTTCCTAGAACAGAGTAAAACGAATCTGATAGAAAACTTAGGAAATTCAAGTAAATTCTATAGCTTAGTTAACTGGACACAATGCACCGGCTATTACCTAACAGGGGTGGAGGGGGGAGTGGCTGAGTGCAGACTAGATAGAATCTCTAAATTCTTTTATCATTTGGCTATAAATCTAAACTAATTCTAAAATAAAGTACTTTGAAAACAATAAGCTATGTATTAAAGATAACATTTTCAAAATTTAGGAAAACATTTGGTTAAGAGATCCCTACAGATGCTGTAGCATAGCAAGTTAAGGCTCCACTTATAGCACTGGCATCCCCTATGGGCACCATAGGTTCAAGCAGCAGCTGCCCCATTTCCTACCCAGCTTCCTGCTAATGACCTGGAAAAGCATCAATAGATGGCCTAAGCCTTTGACATTGCATCCACATGGGAGAGCCAGAAGCTCCTGACTCTCAGCTTCAGACCAGTCTGATTCCAGCTGTGTGGGGAGTGAACTATTTATTAAATGGAAGATCTCTTTCTGTTTCTCCCTCTCTCTGTAAATCTGCTTTTCGAATAAAAATATCTTTTTAAAAAGAAATCTTAAAAGAGAAAAAGAACCCTAGAAATAAGCAAAAATGTTAAAATAAAACTCCTTTGGTGGTAAGTTATAACACCCTCTAGCATAATAACAGGAAGTTATAAAGACAGTTACATCACGTGACCTCTCCTAAATATGAAAGTGATGTTACCCTACTGGACAGACTCCCTGAAGCAGGAAATTAATGGTTAAGTCTAGTTTATTTGGTTCTGTCAACATCATTGCTGAAGACTGCCTTCCATAATAACATGCTGAGGAGTACAGCCAGTGACAATACTTATCCATCATAAAAATCTAGTTTCCAAACTTACTGAAAGTTACTGGTGTACGTGCATGCATTTGCTCAAAAAAGTGAGAGGCAGATATTGTGGCACAGCAAGTTAAGCCACTACTTGGGATGCCTGCATCCCATACTGGAAAACCTGATTCAAGGCCTGCCTCTGCTGCTAATCCATCTTCCTGCTAATGCACCTTGGAGGCAGTATCAGTGGCTCATGTACTTGGGTCCCTGTCACCCACGGAGGAGACTTGGATGGAGTCCCAAAACTCCTGGCCTAACCCCAGTTCTCACAGGCATTTGTGAAGTGGTCCAGCAGATTGAGGACCTGCTTCTCTGTCACTCTTCTTTTCATATCAATAGAAATAAACATTAAAAAGTGATATTCAGAGAGTATATACTATGTATATTATGCCCTAGTCCCATGGAACTTACGATTCCACAGATATTTTAAGTGGAGAGCAGACTAACAGAGAGCTAGATATAATTGGATAGTCATTGAAGAGGCAAACCCCAATCCTATAAAAACAGCCCATACAGTTATAGACTTTTTAAAAAGTTAATGATAATAGCTACCCTCTTGGATTATCTAGTTATACCTGTTACTGCTTGGCTGGCCTAGGAGTGGATTAAAAAAAACTTCCTTCAGATATTAGTGCAGAGCTAAAGGGTGAAACTGAGGCTCTGAGAACACAGGAAAGAAAAATGTGGAAAAAAAAAAAAAAGAAATGTTTTGACGGATTTTATCTACCTGTTATAAACAACACTCCTGGCCTGGCTCTAAAACTATTTCAGCAAGCATAAAATTTGAAACAAGTTAGTTCCACTCAGAACCACACCCAGTGGGAGTTTTCTTACCTCGTATTTACTGTGCCTTGATATAAGGCACTTCTGCACAGTTGCAAATTAAGAAATCTAAGAGATTAAAAAAAAAGCTAGAGTACAAAAATAATTAGAGAACTTTTCTTCTCATCTCACCAAAATACTGTTTGAGGAATGAAAGTTAGGTATCCTGCACAACGAGCAGCCAAGAAATGTGCTGCAATTTCAAATACTTGTATCTCCTCCTAGTTGATACTGTCCATGCATCCCTAATGCATTTAGCTTCTGAGGCATCTAAAACGTAGTATGCCTTTAAGACATCCCTTTTCAGCTGTGTTTGTTTAATCTAAAATATATCTTCTTTAAACTGGTAGCAATCCAATCTTCCTGGAAGCATCTGAAAGCAATGTCAACAACAGTAAAAGATAAAAGGTAGTTTACTTTTTTATATAGAGAGAGCAACCTACTGCTTACTCTTCTTCAAAAGCAAACCTAAGGTCAACAGAGTGAATCATTTTAAAATGTTCTTTCTTACCAACTATCTTGACCCCTGAGGGCTATGGTGACAACGTTTTTACGGGCCAGATTAAAAAAAAGTGAATAAAAATAAGAAACAGTGTTATCAAAATGCTTTCAATACTTACCCTATTGTAGGTTTCCAGAGCTGCTATGCCTGAAAATATAAAAGCGTGGCACTTGATCCTGAACCTCAGTGCCAAACACAGGCACCAAATAACTTGATCCTTCTGAAGCAATGAACCAGTGCCAGTCAATGCAAAGGCAAACAGTCTCAGCAACAGCAGGACATAGCTGCAAGCCTGGCCAAGGACTGCAAATTCCAAGTTTAGAGGATTATTTCACTGAACAGTTTTATGCAACCCAAACAGGCAACTTTGAATATCACTAATATTCTTTAACTCAAGGGGCAGAGATCACAAGTAGACTTGAAAATTTGTTTTCTGTCCAAAAATTCCTATGCATGCCTCCTAATGCAAAAGAAGGTAAATGAAACAATTTCCTATGATTTAATGACAAAATGCTGTACCTAAAAAAGGCAAAATTAAATTACTTTAACTGTTTCCTTCACTAGAAATGATGAAAAAATTAAAACAGGTCCCTCTACATTGCCAAACTGTTTTGGGGGATAGGGGCTGGGGTGGCAGTTAAGATACAATTTAGAACACCTGTAACTCACATCATTGGTGTTCCAGGTAGGAGTACCAGCCCCATTCCTGATTCCAACTTCCTGCTAATATGCACTCTGGAAGGCAGCACGTAATTGCTCAACTACTTCTATCCTTGCCATCCGTGTGGGAGACAAGGAACAAATTCCAGGTTCCTGGCATTGGACTGGCATAGCCCCAGCTATTGCAGGCATATCTCTAGCTGCCTCTGCTCTGAGAACAAATACAATTCTCTCAACACAAAATCTGGTTCCTCAAAATGAGTTGTTTGCATCTCACTGAAATGACACACAAGGGATTAAACAACCATCACCCCACCTTTGAAGAATGACAGTTTTACCCATTCCTGTAGGTTTTGACTGTAGGCTGTAATCAAAGTAAACACTGCAGGGCTGCTCAATATTCTACTTAGCTTACAGAACCCTACAGACTACAACTCTTTTTTCAAACATGTCTCTTAGGTGCAAAATTAGATTCCTAATATTCAAAACTCAGGGTACAATCTGGCTATAAAACATCTATAAAATACAAATTCTGTCACTTCCTCTTTCATGTCTGATAATGCTTTGATATAGAACTCATCTCTGCTTCCCGATCAGCAGTGCCCTAAGCAAATGGATCCTTCAATCTAAGGGAGCCAGGGAATTGAAGCAGTAGACTGACAGTCTTCCTCAGCTGGACGTAACTGGAAATGAGACTGTTGTTAAGCATATGATCTCCACGTTTGAAGAAAACATTAGCTTCTGAAATTTGCGTGATCCACAGATCTCCCATTTAACAGCTGCCAGCAATAAGCAACTAACCAAACACATAAATATAAGGCAGCCCAGAGTTAAGATTGAGGATGGAGAGCCATCACACCACCAGGATGCTCCTCTTCCAAGCAATGGGCCTTAATAGCACATTTAGGCCTAGAGCAGCTTACGGGTCATTTCTGCTAAGCCAGAGTTCCAGCTAGCTGTGCGGGGCTGATGCCAACATCTGTAATACACTATTTGTCCTTTTGTGACTATGAATCACCAGTCATTGAGTTCTAACCAATGCAAAGCCTAAACTGAAGGCAAATATATGGTTGGGCTGAAATTGAAGGGGAACTCCATTTCAGACCAGGAATAAAATAGAACGTGGGGATTCACCAGGAAGGTTTTCATTTGGCAGCTGCCTCTCGTAAAACAGTACTGTAATATACTATTCTTGCCCCTCACTCCCATTAGGGGAAACATTCCAAGACATTTCACACACAGATGCCTGAACCCTCAGATAATGCCAACCCTTAAATACCATACATTTTTCTATGCATACATACCTGTGACAGATTAATTCACAAACTGGGCACAGTAAAGAGACTTATTACAGTAACTAATGACAAAATAGAGCAAGGATAACATACTAAAAGTTGTGTAAGATCTTATGAGTTGCTTTTTGCTTGGCAATTCACACTTAACATTTTCCAGATTGCGGTGGAGAGCAAAGCTGTTCAAAATGAGACCAAACATAAGGGGAAGTTATTGGACTCTTTGGGAAAATATTGCTAAAGAAAGTTACTCTCATATAATTTTAACACTTAATCTCTGGGTGTACAAGAGAGCACCAAATTAAATGTCAAAAGAATCCGGGCCCGGCACAGTGGCCTAGCGGCTAAAGTCCTCACCTTGAATGCGCCAAGATCCCATATGGGCGCCAGTTCTAATCCCGGCAGCTCCACTTCCCATCCAGCTCCCTGCTTGTGGCCTGGGAGAGCAGTCGAGCACAGCCCAAAGCCTTGAGACCCTGCATCCATGTGGGAGACCCGGAAGAGGTTCCTGGATCCTGGCTTTGGATTGGCATAGCATCAGCCGTTGCGCTCACTTGGGGAGTAAATCATTGGACGGAAGATCTTCCTCTCTGTCTCTCCTCCTCTCTGTATATGTGACTTTCCAATAAAAAATAAATGAATCTTAAAAAAAAAAAATCCAATACCACATACTATTGCTTTGGTCAATGACTTACTATAATTAAAATAATGGTCCTGTAATAGCTTCCAATAACACTGAATCTGTCTGTTTAAGAGCACTCTATGAGTTCTTCAACATGTATTTTTGAGAGAGTAACCTTGGGTTGGCCTTGCATGAACTAGGATCCCATACAGATGCCAGTTCATGTCCTGGCTGCTCTACTTGCCATCCAACTCCCTGCTTGTGGCCTGGGAAAGCAGTCTAGGATGGCCCAAAACCTTGGGACCCTACACCCACATGCGAGACCCAGAAGAAACTCCTGACTTTGAATCAGCTCAGCTCTGGCTGTTGCAGCCACTTGGGGAGTGAACCAGAAGATGAAGATCTGTCTCTCCTTCTCTCTGTAAATCTGCCTTTCCAATAAAAAAGTAAATGTTTTAAAAATAAAAATAAAATTGAGTATGTATTCTTGCCACTAAGTAGCACATAAATATTCTATGGGAAATTTCGAATTATATAACAAACTAAGGAGGTCAGTCGTTTTGCTTATAAATGTGTAACTTTTAACTATTTGAATGAATATGCTAATACTTCTATTTGAATAAATACTACATAGCTTTCCAGCTGCTGGTTTCCAATGGTGTGCCCAAGTCTTGTCTTTTCTGGATTCCAGGATATAGAAATTACTTGCTTCACAGAAATCTGCTGTAAGAAACCCATCTGGGCACAGAAAGGAAGCCAAAGCCTTTCAAAATCTCTTGGATCTTTTCTTGGTTCCTGATACTATCCACATCACAAACATTATCCCAAAGACTTGAAACTATCCTAAACTAATCTTGATATTGACTTATGACAACTTTTGCAACATTTCAAAGGATCCAGGTGTAAAAATACTCCTTCTTGCTTTTTTTCCCTGCTCTGTGCCTGAAACATCTGACAATTACTACTTCTGTCCATTTCTCCTATTCAGACAAGATGTTTCAAGGATTCTGTTAAGTTACTTCTCAACTTAGTATCTTCAGTTATCCTGTAGACCATGGCATCTTTTACTGAGATTCATCCCATCATCTCACTTCTCAGAGCCATGAAGGAATTTTAAACTCATTCAGCATGTTCCTGCTCCTTGTGTGAGGGACTGGCTTCAGCTTCCAGTTTGTGTGAGAAGCAGAAATGACAACTCTCCTGAACGCCGCCAATGATCGTGGCCTGAGCATCAGCACCTCTACCTATTTCTTCAGCTTTACTTTGATGCTCGATGGCTCAGGTACTACCAGACAAGGGTCAATCGCAACCCTATCATTACTTTTTTTTTTTTTTAAGTCTATTAAAATAGTTCAAGCACACATGAAAGGTAAGAAATAGAATACCTAAGACAAAACAGGCATTTCACCATGCCTTCCCACTGTATTAACGTCATTGCAACCACAAGCCACATATTTCTAACACCTCTCAACAAGCACAATCTCACATGCCTCTCTCCTGGAACATGTGAGAAATGAGGACCTAATCACCTGATAGCATCCTGTATAAGAGACAAAATCGCTATGCTGTGCAATCAACTCCACCAAGGCCAACAGGCATAAAGCCTTGGAGATTGTGGTGGGGGAGAGGTTTGATCACAATTGGTAAAACATGAGTAACTATGCTGGGCCCTCTCACTAGCACCATAGATAACTACAACAAATCTGCCTTCCTAAAATGCTAAGTTGAATTTGTGGAAAACAATCAAAGCAACCAAAGTCATTAGCATAAAGTGAGATATTTTTACCTCTGAGTCCCACAACATAAATGGAGGGGCGATTGTAATGGGCCCTCAGAGGATTTGCTCAACAAATCCTTCTAGATGGTGAGAGAATCTACTTGTCTGATTCAAACTTGGTCCTCCAACACACTAGTAGTATTCAATTTTACAAACTGATATATCATAAACAGAATTCATGTTAGTATAGGTGACATTATTTTTACCTCTGTTAAATTGTAAAATAAATTAATTAATTAAATAAAATAAAACCATGATTCTACATACATACATCTTTAACCAAAAAGTAATCATAGCAGCCAGGTGGTTTTTCTTTGAACAAAATAACCATTCAGCTTCCATTTTTTTAATCTTCATTGGGGTGGAAGTTGTTTGGCACAACAGCGCCTGGTTTGGAGTCTGAGCATCCTATGTAAATTTCCTACTAATATGCACCCTGGGAAGCAGCAGGTGTTGGCTCAAGTATTAGGGTCCCTACCACCCACATGGGAGACCAAGATTGAGATCACAGCTCCTATCTTTGCATTCGCTGTCCAGGGGCTGAGTCAGACCAATCAATCAATATCTCTCTCTCTTCCAGAATAAATAAAATTTCCATCAAAACCAAACTCCACAGAACCCGGCCCGGTAGCCTAGTGGCTAAACTCCTCACCTTGCATATGATCCCATGATTCCATGTGGACGCCAGTTCTAATCACAGTAGCCCTGCTTCCCATCCAGCTCCCTGCTTGTGGCCTGGGAAAGCAGGTGAGGACGGCCCAGAGCATTGGGACCCTACACCCACGTGGGAGATCTGGAAGGGGCTCCTGGCTCCTGGCTTCAGATTGGCACAGCTCCAGCCATTGCAGCCACTTGGGGAATGAATCAACAGATGGAAGATCTTCCTCTGTCTGTCCTCCTCTCTGTATATCTGACTTTCTAATAAAAAATAATAAATATTTAAATTTTTTTAAAAAACATACATTGTAGCACTACTTACACTATAAAGTATATGTATCCCTATACTGCATTCTGCTCAAATCACTCCCTTTTCCATTAAAGATTACTAATCTGGGTGTGTATCAGCTAGACTTCTGATTATCAATATACATGATAAAGTTTTGTTTGTTTAAAGATAAGGGGAATCATGGTATAACAACTGTTCTGTGAGTTCTCCCTTCACACTTTCCACTTAACCTATGTTGGAATTCCTGCTAGTGTATGCATATAAATTTTGAATATCTGAAGGCTTTTTTCCTTTCTTTTTTAATAGTGCTAAAGTAAAAAGAAAATAAGAAAAAAAAAGAAAATAAGCAAAAAAAGTAGAAAAAGTAGTGGTAAAGTATTCCTTAGCACATCCTACTATTTAAATCATTCCCCTACTGGTGGACAGTTAGACTTCTACCAAGATTCCACTACTATGAACAGCTTCACTACAATGAAATTTTTTTTCGTTGTATCATACCCATGAGCAGATACTGTGCTAGAACTGTTTCTAACAAATAAATAAGTGTTGTGGGGACAGGCACAGTAGCCTAGTGGCTAAAATCCTCACCTTACATGCGCCCGGGATCCCATATGGGCACAGGTTCTAATCCCGGCAACCGCACTTCCCAGCCAGCTCCTTGCTTGTGGCCTGGAAAAGCAGTCAAGGACAACCCAAAGCCTTAGGACCCTGAACCCGCATGGGAAACCCGGAGGAGGTTCCAGGATCCCGGCTTGGCAAGTAAATCAACTGACAGAAGACCTTCCTTTCTGTCTGTCCTCCTCTCTGTATATTTGACTTTCCAATAAAAATAAATAAATCTTTTAAAAATAAATAAAATAAGGGTTTTGGTATTCTTTATAAAAGAATTACACGATGTTAATTTTGTTGTTTTTGTTGTTGTTGTGGCTGCTATTCCAATTCATACCAGCTGTTGATCTTAGTCCATGGCTTCTCATTTATGGGAATGTATAGTGATGGAGTACTAGGCACTACCATATCCAGATGTGGGGATACAAGCATCCCTGCTTCCAGGTCACAGATGGACTCCTAATGAAACTGTTGGAAATGTGTGGATAAAGGGATGCTGAACTGTCTGACACTGTCTGTACCAGCAATATCGGGAAACACTTAAATCACAGTCTGATGGAATTATGACTCCTTATGTAGGACTATGCTATTGTAGCAACATGGGGAAAATCTGTCAGGGGATGGGAATTTGAGGGGAAATCCCAGTCTATACAAAATTGTACCACGAAATTCAAAATTTCAAAATAAAAATTTACCAAAAAAATTACACAATGTATACTCATTAACAGTTTACAAGTATGCCCATTTCCTAAAATGGATAGCATATTTAGATTTTGCTATTGCATTTAGTGAAAATCATTTTCATTTCTCTAGTTACTAGAGCAAATGTCAGCATCTGTTCTTGTAATACATCATTTTTATTTCATTTTCCGGAAAATGTAAATTCATAACACTCTGCTACCATTTCTAACGGGTGCCTTTTTCTTATTGATCTAAAAGAACTTTATATATCATAGATATTACATAGCAGAAGCCCTTGATTAATGTGACTTGGAACAGGTAGCTCATTAAAAAGGTCAATTCAGGTTAATAATTCTAAAAACATGTGCATAACAAACATTTCATTTTATCTTCATTCATTTTATCAGTAGCAAATGTACACTCATTCACCAAACTTTTGATGTGGTGCCAAAAGGCCAAGACCTTTCCCTTTAGCTTCAAGCCTACTGCTTACGAAGACATATTAACTGAAATGTTAAGACAAAATTTCCAAAAAATTAAGATATTTGCATAACAAATAAGGAACTCTCTTAAATTTACACAAACCTGAGCCCAGCACAGTAGCCTAGAGGCTAAAGTCCTTACCTTGCATATGCCAGGATCCCATATGGGCACCAGTTCTAATCCCCGGCAGCTCTGCTTCCCATCCAGCTCCCTGCTTGTGGCCTGGGAAAGCAGTTGAGGATGGCCCAAAGCCTTAGGACCCTGCACCCACGTGGGAGACTCGGAGGAGGCTCTGGGCTCCTGGCTTTGGATCGGCTCTGCTCTGGCCACTGCAGCCGTTTGGGGAGTGAGTGAATCAATGGATGGAAGATATTCCTCTCTGTCTCTCCTCCTCTATATGTATCTGACTTGGCAACAAAAATAAATAAACCTTTAAAAAAATTTACACAAACGTTTCATAGTTGCCTTACCAATATCTAATTCATTTTTAAAGCATCTTGCTGCTCAGTTCTTGCCAAAGCACTCACGTCTTAATGAAATTAGTCTAATGGAGTCATACTTCAATTTTAGCAATATTTTCTATGTTCCATCACATTTCCTCAGTACCTATCCATTCCCCACATCTGCATCGTCTAAACTACCTCCATATACTATGAGTTAAATCTCAGACTTCATCTTGTTTCATCAGTAAATTTTCAATACTGACTCCAATTCTCGCCTAGTTATATTTTATCAGGCTATAACATATTTAAGCATATTGTTTGCTTAAAACAAATATAATCAGCATATACGGTTTAGTAATAAAACACATCTGTTCTACTGATGAATACACAAGCACACTGGAATACTGGAGCCAAGCATACTAATATCAATTGTTCTTGTACCTTATTTTACAAAGGCAATAACGTCCATCTTGTAATATGGTGAATCAGTTAAGTGGAAGTAACTAAGGTTTCTACTGCATATATTTAAGCTGCTTCTCACCAGTATGTCACTTGTCTTTTTTTTCAGATTTATTGCACTTTGTTTGAAAGGTAGATTTACAGAGAAAGGAGACAAAAAGAGAGGTTTTCCATCAACTGGTTCACAAACCAAATGGCACAACAGCCAGAGTCGCATGAGTCTGAAGCCAGGAGCCAGGAGCTTCCTCCAAGTCTGCCATCCTCCTCCATTGCCTTCCCAGACCATAGGCAGGGAGCTGGATGGGAAGTGGAGCAGCCAGAACTGGAACTGGCACACATATGGATGCTAACACTGCATGTGGAGGTTTAACATCGTATGCCATGGTGCTGGTTCCATATTACTTGCTTTTCTAACTTTGATATGGTGTCATAGGCTGTCCACATTTTAAAAATATCTATACAACCATTACTTTTTTTATACGATAGGAGCTAGATATACATATCTTTCCAAAATGCAGAAGCAACTGTACTAACTCAACTTCCAATTCTGTGAACACATTATGGCATTTACAAGAACTCAAGTTTGAGCCTCGAATTAATGAAAGAAAGAAGCTGTACAAACAAAATAATAAATCAACAGTCCAGGTTCAGTTTGACAGGTTAATACTACAGTAAATTGGAAGACCATTTAATAGTGTGAAGCGTGAAAATACTCCCATGGCATGTCCGGCTCTCTCATTTGCTCTCTGGCCCATGGTAAGCCCCAGAAGCACATCCTACCTAGGAAGGCCTCCCTGTGATTCTTAATAGTTGCCATCCCTGTAAATGTAGTCACATGAAAAATGACCCACTTTTAACAACAGTCAACCTTCCCAAGTGTCTATGTACTCCATGATAAGACTGCTAGATTACAGTACCATACAGACTTCGGAAAAAAACAAATTCATTCTTCCAAGTTTGATATCCCCAGGAAAGATAGCCTAGTCAAGGCAAGGCAACTGTGTCAGGTTGTCTGCATGACATGGAAAACTGCTAACTGACAAGGCTGCTCTCTCTGGGCTTCTCAAACTTTCTGGTGTAAAGTCCAGGGATGAAAGCCTTGGTGGATCATAATGTCTCTATTTAAACTCTGACATGTTGTGAATGCAACCAGACAATGCATAAATGAGTGGAAGTGGAAGCTTATTTACAAAAACAGGTGGTGGATAGGATCTAGCCTCAGGCACTATCTTGCTGGCCCCTGCCTTATATCATTATTTAATCCATTTCAATAAAAACCCACCACCTCGCATTACACTTAGGTAAATTTGGCAAGCATGGAAGAGACAAGTAGTAATTTCAGCACTGCTAGATAAATTAATATTCACAACATTAATTATTAACCTTTTCCTCTAAGTTCTTCTCATAATATGAACACACACATTTTTCAAAATACAAAATTACAGAGAATTTAGCACAGCAACTGAAGTTGCCACTTTCAATACCTGCCTGCATCCAGTGTGCAAAGTGTCTGTGATTTGGCCTTTTGCTAATACGTATCCTGGGAGACAGCAAATGATGGCTGCTGATGTTGTTGCCCTGCAACCCACGTGGGAGCCTCAAATGGAGTTCATGATGCCTGGCTTCGGCCCGGCCCAGCCCTGGCTGTTGTGGGCGTTTGGGGAGTGGACCTGTCACCCTCTCTTTCAAATCACAAGAAAATAAGTAAAATGTCAAGAAAATAAAAAAACATGTATGGCATTTCCAAAAAAATACAAAGTTGTAAGCATCACTTTAAAGCCAATATTTATTTTAAAAACTAATTAAAATGAATGCTAATAGCCTCTATAAAGGAAAAATATGCAGTCTAGACAATCAAATATAATAATCTTTTGCTCATTATCCTGATAGTTAATGATGAACAGATAACGCCTACCATATTGCTGGTCATGATCTGTAACCTCCCTACTCACAATGAAGCAGCAGACTTTCAAAGTACATTTAAATGAGAACAGAAGCTTTTTCAGATTACTGACAAAAATCTTTGATGAAAAAAAACTATAATGTTTTGCTAAAATACGTTTAATTTAGAAAGTGAAAACAAAAACCTCCCAAACACATCATGTATCCATTTAATGTTAAAAAAAATTGTTTCACTTGACAACTTTTTGAGAAAGATAATGTATTTTTTTTAAAAAAGATTGATTTTTATTGGAAAGGCAGATATACAAAGAGGAGGAGAGACAGAGAGGAAGATCTTCCATCCATTGATTCACTCACTCCCCAAGTGGCTGCAACGGCTGGAACTGAGCCAATCTGAAGCCAAGAGCCAGGAGCTCTTCCCCAAGTCTCCCACATTGGTGCAGGGTCCCAAGGCTTTGGGCCATCCTCGACTGCTTTCCTAGGCCACAGGCAGGGAGCTGGATGGGAAGCGGGGCCGCTGGGATTAGAACCAGCGCCCATATGGGATCCCAGAGGCAAGGCAAGGAATTTAACCACTACACTATCGTACCAGGCCCAAGATAATGCATTTTTATGACACAAAAGAATGGCAGTCATTTTAAAACAGTGAGAGCATCTGTGAGTATGTATTCACACTCTAAATCATCAAACCACTTGTTCACAGAATATATTTGAACTCCAAAATTATTGAAAGAGAAACTGCTCGTATTGCTCATGGTAATGAGAATTATAAAGGACAGAAAGGAATGAAATTAACCCAAAAAAAAAGTATATATAAGACCCCTTGACATCAAAAGCACAATCTATAAATGGAAACACTAAGAAAAAATTAACCGGACGACATCCAAATTAAAAGCCTTTTGTTCTGTATAACTCTCTTTGAAGAGGTTGGAAAGGCAAGCTAATATCAAGAAAAATAGATTTTCAAACCACATATGCAACAAAGGATCAGTATCTAGTATACATAAAGAACTCTCAAAACTCAGGTTATAAAAGATCCAGCTAGAAACTGGGGAAAAGGGCATGAACAGTCATTTCACTGTAGGAAAACAGGGATGGAAAATAACCACATGAAAAGACGTCATTAGTCATCAGGAAAATGCAAATTGATGCTACAAAGAATTATCACTATACACCAATGGGAAAGGTAATGATGGGAAGAAAAAAAGAAAAACAGTGACAAGGCCGAAATGCTGACAATGATGAGGAACATACATACATCACTAGGATAAAGGTAAAATGACAGTCACTATGGGAATCAGGACAGCAGTTCCTCAGAAAACTAAGCATATGGAGCCAGCATTATAACAGTGAGGTAAGCGATATCCTGTGACCACGGCACCCTATAAAAGCAACAGTTCAAGTCCTGGATGCTCCACTTCTGATCCAGCTCCCTACTAAAGCAGGAAAAGTTGAGCCAAATGTTTGGGTCCTTGCCACCCATGCAGGAAATCTGGCTGAAACCCTGGATGGTTGCAGCCATGTGGTGAATAAACCCCCAGATGTTTCTGTCTCACTCCCTCTCTCTCAAATAAATAACTAAAAATCTCTGAAAAAAATTAAGAGAATCCAACAATTGTACTCTTGGAAATTTATCCCACACACACAACACACGCTCAACTGTTCACAGAAGTTTTATTCACAATAGGCCAAAATTCAAAACAAAACAAAAAAGCCCTTGGAACACCAGATGCTCATCATCAAGCCAATGGTTAAACATGTGCACACCATTGAATATTACTCAACAGTAAAAAGGAATAAGCTGTTCCTGTATAGATCCCCAAGGAATGAAGCCAAAGAAAAGCCCCCATGTAAAAGGTTAGACACTGGTACTGTATAGTTCTACTTACATAGTCCTCTTGAAGTAATGAAGGTATAAATACAGAAGTCAGATCACTGGGTACCAGGAGTGAGGGAAGAAGGGACATGTCTGTGACTATTGAAATGCAGCATAAATAATTCTCTGATTATGAAACTTTTCTGTATCTTGCCTGTAGTGGCGATCACATGAATCCACCCGTGCTAACATTACATAGAATAATACACACACAAAAGAGTATGCATAGTACCAATGAAGCCTGTGTAATGTGCTTGGATTACACCTAGGAGTATTTCAATTTCCTGATTATGTTATCCTATAGTTAAACATGGTTATCACTGGTGGAAATGAGATACAGGGTATTATTTATTATCATCCCTTCAAACATAAAAAGTTAAAAGGAAAAGAAAGCAAAATAAGACCAGGATATGACAGGTGTGGAAAAATAAAACTTTTCTTCTGCCAAAGGCAAGGCAATTGAAAGCCAAGGCAGGCAATAAAAGTAATGATAAAAACAGTCAATATGCTACAAATAGTACAATCATCTATCCTTTCACTATGAAGTCACAAATTCCCAAGGACTTTGCCTATAGATTGTATTTGGCCACAGTTGCTTTTAATAAAGTAACCCGTTTATATAAGCTATTTCTCCACACCACCATCATCATAATCAAAGGCTGTAAAACTCACTCTTTAATCATATCCTGAGAATCCAGCATGAAATAAACTACAGATGAAGGAAAAAGATAGTTGGAAGAATGAATAAATGAGATGTATGTCTATTTTTAAAGCTGCTTGCAAATTAGTCATAAGATAGCCTATGTACATTACCTCACAAATGTCTAAAAGCCATGAACGATTTCAAAAAGTGATACACATATATTTCTACTTGGAAGCAAAAATTAGTGCTGCTTAGTAACCAAACTTTTAAAAAAATGTTTTAATTTGTACACATCCACTTACAGTGACTCATTTAATCAGGGTGAATTAAGAACGGAGTATTATCTAAATTTGAATTAGTATATGTACATCTTTGAATCATTTTAAACAATTAGTGTAACAAGATTTATGACACAGCCTTAATGTAAATTGCTTTGTGTATGTGTATACACTCATTATGTATTCAGTATAAGAATACAGAATTCAGATTGGGGGACTTGTGAATTCCAAATCCTGAAAATGCTTCACAGATTTTTGCATAAACTTGGAGGTTAAGTTGATCTGTTCCAAGTTAACCTTGCACATCTAGTGAGACCTGGAACTGGAATCTGTGCTTTTCCAGAGTCCCAATTCATCTCTCTTCTCACTGAACAGAGACTTTCCTCTGTCCAGTCATATCTTGCTACCCGTAAGACTTCAAATAAAAGTGCTAACTTATTAATCACTTGTGCTTTTTTTTGTAAAAAGGATTAAAAAAAAAAACTCCCTGAATTTCTTCAAGCTTTTAATGACTGTAATTTAAAAGCTACAGATTTTCAGGGGAGGGGGTCAAATGACTTCTATTAGGACAATGAGTTACCTCATTTTGTATTTGTAAGGTGCAAGCATACTGATGGTTTCGTGTTTCCTCTTCCACCTAAATGGTAGAGCGCGTGTTAATTCTAACATGAGTCTGACGTGGCTTATTCTTTAGCAGCTTGAATGGAAAACACGTGCAATTTTACAATTTCAGAATAAGCCATTAAGCCAGTGAGATTTGGATCGGTATGTTCAGTAGCAGTACTGCAACTGGATGTCCACTTGCTGCCCTATGCATCACCAACATTGACAAGTTTTTCTTGTTAGCGGCAAAAGAAAACAAAAGTACTAAGCAACTATGGGAGACAGAGCTTGAACCAGGTCTATGCTTATGCAGCAAACGTGTTTATGCTAAGCATGGATTCCGAGGTCTTGGAACCACAACACTAGAAGGAACCTGGGTTATGTTCTTCGTTCCACATCCTTATTTTTACAGAAGAGGAAATGGAACCACTGATTAAACCATTAGCCTCTTAAAAAGAAAACTGCTTACTTTTTCAACAGGGTTCACTTCGATGCATTTTACTCTTCTTATTCTCTATCTCACAATCAGTTCTCTGATAAACGAATGGCTGCTTTTTTAAAGTGAAAAGGGCAAACGAAGGCAATTAATTTCAAGAGGCTGGAAAACAAATGCCTTTGAAGGAGGAGATGCTGGAGTGAAGAGGAGAAATGACGTCTTATTTCAAATATGTAACCCCTTGATGGGGTTAGGCAATGAATCATAGTCTCCTAGATTTCTGTATGCCTATAGACAACAACCACCGCGCTTTCGGGAGCTCGAATGAGAGGAAGAGGAAGTGAACAAACCTAATACTAAATATACAGCAGCACCCACTGAAGGCAGGGATGTAGCTAGAACCGGGCGGGGGACGGAGAGGGTGGAGCATTCTTCTGCTAGAACCCGGCTCTTTCTTAGGTACCCAAAGGGTAGGGATGCTTTCAGGATATCAGAAGCTGAGGTATCCAACGGTCATATTCACAGGGGCTGATGCTTCTAAGGCAGGAAAGACTGTGGTCCTCACTTATAAAGCGCCTGGGAGGGGACAAAATGGAGCTGAGGTCTAGGGGCGCCGTAAAGGTCGTTTGGAGGTCTAGCGAGCACTTGAGGTACTCTCCTGCAAAGGCTGGTGGCAAAGCCTAGTATGCCGACCAGAAAGGATGATTCTCTGGTCCTGCGCGTGCCGCGGGCGGCGGGAAAAGGCAGGCCGGGGTCTCGAGGACCCCAGACTGCGGCAAAGAACCAAATCCGAATACAGTGAATCCCGAAATCCTCCCGACCCCAAGTGAAGGCAGGCGGACGGGAGGGCAGTTCAATCGCCTGGACTCCAGAAGAAAGCTAATGGAGCCCAGGAACAGCAATTCCTACCCACCCCTCTCCCGGCTCAGGTGAGGCACTCTAGCCCTCCCCACAGCTACGGTCCCGGGATCTGAAGAGAACGGTGCCGGGAAGCCGCCAGTCTCCCCCAGGCAGAGTTACTCACCAGAGACGCAGCCCGCCGCGTCTTAGCAGCCGGCCGGCGCCGGGAACTCGAGAAGCTGGCGGGGAGCAACCGCGTGCCGCTAGCGCTGGGGCGAGGACTGGCGCTCGGCGGAGGCCGAAGAAAAAGCCGCAGCGGCGCGCGCGCACACAGCCGGCGGAGGCGGGGCACGGCGGCGGGGCGCGAGCCCGGAAAAGACGAGCCTGGAGGGGCGGGCGGAGCGGGGGCGCGGTGGTGTGGCTGCGCCGGCCGAATCGCAGGCAGAGGACGGCTCGGCCCACCCACGCGCCCGCCCCTGCTCGCCGGGGACGTCAGCCGAGCAGGCGGGGCTCAACCCCGCTTCTGAGGGGCGAAGGGAGGGAGGCGCCGGCGCTCGGGCGCCTAACGGCTCCCGGCAGGTTAGTACTGCCGCCGGGCTTGATCCGGAGTGTTTCCGAGGGTCTTGGTGCCTTAAGGGCAGTGAGAGGCTGAACGGGCTCACGCCCACACCTGCCCTAACTTCCCAGGGCTCCACCCTAGGATGAAAGTTCCCCTCGGGTCATCCTCCAGCTTCCCTTTAAGATACTCATCTTTGCACTTATTGTTCTTCCTTTGGGGGAGAGATCTTAACGCTCTTAACTGAAAGCATCTTAGCTCCTGGGGGCCTGCTCAAAAGCCTCTCATCCGTTTATCTTATCTCCCTCTGCATAAAGATTGCCTCTGTGTCCTAATCGGAAGGTATCACAAGGATACCAGGTTTAGCACGTTCTGCGTTTTGGTTCCACGACGGCACTTTGGCAAACGAACTGTGACACCGTTATTGGCCTGGGTCGTTCTTTCTAAGCCAGTCCAGTGAATGCTGTTTCCAAAAGATGGGAGAAATCGCTGTCAAAAGTAAAATTCCACCAAGTTGGCTCAGGACCTCAAAGCGGTCGATCATAATTACAAACGAATCATGACAAACTGCCAACGATACATCAACTGTCGCGTATTTTCCAGTCCCTGACGCATAATGGAGGAGTCACCTTTTCTTGTGGCTAATGCACATTTCACTTCTTGCTGTTTTCCATTTGCCTATAGAATTACCAGCGTTGTGTGTGCTTCTATGTGTATATGTTGTGTACATGGGTTGCAAAAAATGTTTGCAGCAAAAATCTTATTTTTCCACCAACTTTATAAAATGCCCTCGTATTTGCCTCAACATCTCAGATTAAGCGCTGGAATAGTTCTTCAACTTCACTGTGCACCAGAATCATTTGGGTGCTTATTAAAATATGGATATCTATACCTAAAATATCTGGGTATTCTAACTGAGATAAGGGCAAGGCTGAGAAAGTTGAATTTTTAATAAGCATCCAAGGTCTCGCTGTAGCTGGTTAACTGAGAGCACAGCCACAGCTTTGTGTGTTGCTCTTCCAAAGATATAGTACCCAGTGTCCAACCGACCCATCTTCTTCTACATAATTTGCCCGTAAATGTGGCCACGGCAGTCATTTTTAAACATTGACCCGGCAAATTGCAGACTTCAAATAACTAGTTTGTCTTGTTGATTTTACAAGATTTTGTTGTAATATCAGAAATAATCATTTTGGCAATTCTAGAACTCACTGGGTAGCTGGGAGTGCAGAGCAGTGTCATCTAAAGTAAGGTTAACACAAAAGAGATGGAAGGGATGAGCATCCCCATAGCGAAGAAACTTGGTGTCTTGCTGTAGAATTAAAACATAGGCACAGTACAGAGCCTACAGAACACAGAAATCAATCCACTGAACCAAGATAAAAAAGGACATGTAATTAAATAATAGTGCTTCTACCCATTTCCTTTATTATCAGACTCTTAGTCCAGACACTTTCAATTAGGTAATTTCCTGCGAATATTGAGTACTCAGCCCACAGAAGTTCCCCAAAATGAAGAAGTCATAAAAGGGAAGAAACCAGGATCTCCTATAGCTATCCTTGTTTGTTTCTGTATCCGCATCTGTATTCAGTAAATACATACAGATACAGATGAGGTTGTGCACATAACACAGATATCTATCACATCGAGAAACAAAAGGGAAACAAAAGGGAATGGTCGGGATTGTCCTTGTTTAAACATGACTGGCTATCTTTATCACCTCCCACATCTCACCTTTTCTGCCACATCTAACCACACCCCAGATAAAGAGGAAAGAAAAGCTACAGCTCCAAGAAGGAAACAAAACGCATCCATGCTGTTTCTAGCTTTTCTTTTTTTACTTTGTGAGGGTCAAAAAATAATGTTTTTTTAAAAAAGCAAAACCTCTTGTCACCAGTAATGCTCCAAGAACTACTTACCCAGGAGCCAAACATTCCCTAAGCAGCTGTCTGACATTTGAGAGGGAACATTTGCACCATTGTTTACCAACTAAGAAGACGGGAGATTATTATCCCTACCTCACAGATGAAGAAACAGATGCAGATTAAATGACTTGCCCAGCACATACCTAACCAACAACAAAGCCTGTCTTTCCTTCCATAGTCCTCATGATGTCCAGACCAGGGTCCTGTCCTTGACCCAGGATGGTGAGGCTCCTTCAGTAATGAGTCCTAACCACAACTACGGATCCAATTAGAGACAGAATATATAAATCTTTGGGAAATGGACACATTCCAGAGATGTATAATGGAACTGATGGGTTCAAAATACAACACAGAGCATTGAAAGCGTGAAAATCGAACTGGTAGAAGTTAAATAGAACTTAAACAGCAGGTCTCTGTTTCCAGGCGCTGATACTTACGCCTTGCCCCCTTTACTCCTCTGTAACACGAAGCCGAAACAGATAGCCAAACTGCTCTTGGCATTAGTTATTTATGGAAGGGCACAAAACAACTGTTCTTCATTGACCGTGTAACAAGAATAATAATTTCCTCCTGTGGTCCATCTACAAGCAGTGAGACCTTATAATAATATTTGAGTAGGTAAGTTATGTTAAAGTTTACCAGTATGAAACCTCATTTTTGTAGCCCCAATAATAAGCAGGCCAAATATTGTGTTTAGTCATGTGTCTGAAACAACTGGTGAAATCAGAAACCCAGGTATCACATGATCTCACTGTGAACATAAATAATAACCTAAGCCACTCTTTTCAAAAATGGTCAAAGGTGTAACAGCTAGATCTAAACGTTTTTTTTTTTTTTTTCCAGCAGTGGTTCATCTTTTCAATAGTCATTTCTTTTCATTTCGTATACTGGCTGGACTTTTAAATTAACTGATAGACCAAAACAATGGAAGTATAATGAGCCTAGATGGAAAACACAGTATTATAAAGAGTCAGGTCTTTCTTTCCAGATTAATCTAACTAGTCAGTACCATCCAAATCAAAATCCCGGTGGGGGTCTTGATGTAAATTAACTTTACTTTTTTTGATGAAACTTGTACTTTGTCCTTTTTAAAGCTAGCTCATATCCCCTCTAAGTAACGTCTTTCACATTTACCCTTGACATTTATTAACTTTCCTGAAAAGGAAAATATCAGGGAAATGGGGCGGGGGGGAGAAGAAAGGAAATGGGTAGGGTGGAAGGGGAAATCCCACAGCCTATAGAATTGAATCATGAAAAATAAAATAAAATAAAGGAAATAAGAAAGAAAACAATGAGTGTTCCAAATTCCATTAAGAAGTGAATAAATGAAATACATTATAATTACCATGAAACTTAAAAAGAATTATCTTTGCTATAATTTTGCCTGCCGTCTTTAATGATTCAAGCCTAGTTCTATTAAGAAAGATAAAGCATAAACATCATAGCTCCCTTTAACTCTATCTTTCACACATATAAGATTCCAACCATCTGATTCTTAAAAGGCAAGTGAAAGATCAGCAAAAATCTAACGTTTTCCTTACTCAATCATCAACCATTAGAGCTAGCAGGTCACTTATTGGCAATATGGAAATCATATGAACTTGGCTCATAGACCACGCTAGATCAACTTTCATTAAACTCTTTCCAAGCCTCAACCTCTTTATCTATCAGCTAGGGATAATAATAGAGCCTCATTCATA
Source organism: Ochotona curzoniae (assembly GCF_017591425.1). Lineage (NCBI taxonomy): Eukaryota > Metazoa > Chordata > Mammalia > Lagomorpha > Ochotonidae > Ochotona > Ochotona curzoniae. The sequence goes on along the minus strand of NW_024467087.1, from coordinate 30,243,540 downwards.
AGGCTTTTCTGAGGGAGCATTTAAGTGAAATAATGCTTGTAAACTGCCTGATTCATGTCAAGTGTATAGAAAATAAGGGCTACTAAAGACTAAGTTCAACCTCTCTAACAGATGAGAAAAAAAGAAAAGGAAGCTAGTTCCACCAAGGTCTTTCTCTATATTTTCCTTATTGAGTGACTTTTGTTACAGCCAAAAGCTAATGTCCTTGAGGAATGGCCTACAGATACTTCATTCTCAAAGTCACTATCTGGGGCCTGGCAGTGTGGCCTGGTGGCTAAAGTCCTCCCCTTGAATGTGCTGGGATCCAGTATGGGCACCAGTTCTAGTCCCAGCGGCTCCACTTCCCATCCATCTCCCCGCTTGTGGCCTGAGGGGTGGTTGAGGACAGCCCAAAGCCTTGGGACCCTGCACCAGTGTGGGAGACCTAGAAGAAGTTCCTGGCTCCTGCCTTTGGATCAGCATAGCATGGGCTGTTGTGCTCACTGTACATCTGACTTTCCAATAAAAATAAAATAAATCTTTACCAAAAAAAAAAATCACTATCTGACCACCAAGCTAATCCCCATTCACTTCAATCCTCCAAACCTTCCTTTTGTTAACGTCATCTATGAAATGGACAAAACCAATAATTACAAATATTCACTCTACTTTAACTTTCAGATTTTTTAAAATTTTGAATTTTATGGTATAATTATTTAGGGTCTGAGATTTCCTCCCGCCCCCGGATCCCAGTCCCCAATTGATTTCCCCATATTGTTACAATAGTATAGTCCTTCATAACAAGTTATAATTCCATTAGTCTAAAGCACTCCTTTTTCAAACTAAAATGCTGTGATAAAATCATTTGTTCTTGCCTAGACAGCATAGTATGTGTCACACAGTATAGAACCAACTTATTGTAATTCAAATAGGAATTACAGCAATATATTTGAATAATTAGAAATCACCATTTTTTTGAGTACTTTTTATCTGCCAGGTACTGCCTGAAACACATTACATTTATTAGTGCATTTAACCCTCACAACAAGCCTATGTGATCGATATTTTATTATTTGGGGGAAAAAGTATTGTGACTGAGAAGTTCATGTTTCATATGTCCATTGCATTATTGCATACAACCACCTGATTTTGGAACATCCAACTTCTGTATAAAACCCAGGGTGACTTCCTCTCACAAGACAGCATTTATAGAAAATACCTTGAAGGTGAGCCCATAGACTTTAAGTCATTTTTACATGCATCTAACCTAGACGACTATACCTCTATGGGCAGGGCTCAGAATCTGTGACTAACTGCAACTTTCTACAAGTTTCTATGATATTTATGAAAGTATTCAATGACTCTGCTCTGGCTACCCTAGGGCAGAAGTATGGTTTGGGGATATAGATCAGCTCATGAATCAGTTCCTTCTTGTGACTTCACTATAAAATTAAGCATTAGTGCAAACTAGGGCATATGTGAAAAAGTCCATATGCTTAATAGATATACATCACTGTGGATGAACAACATATATTCATGAACTGCTATTCATGAAGCATATTTTCACTCAAGAAACTTTGATTTTCCCCTGATTGTCCATTATTATTTTATTACAAAAGAAGCACATCATTACTTCTTTTGTCCAAATATAACGATATAAACTAAATAAATCTCTTCTACTTCTTCACTGGGATAACAGCAGTTAAGTCATCTGGTATAGATCTTTCCAGATGTTCGCTGTTCACATATGTGGTCAAAGATGCTTATTTTCTCAAAGTGAGAATACATTGTACATATTATGCTATATATTGCTTCATTCACTTATTATGTAGCAAGCATCATTCCATGTTATTTCAATATTAATCTCTAAATAATTAAATCTCTTTCTTTTTTTGCTGTTACACAATATTCCACAGTATGGCTATATGGATAATGTATTACCCATATCTCCACTGACAGACATTCTGAACTTTTACCTAGTTTTTCATTATTAAACTAATATTTCAATTAATATCATTGCATATATATTGTATATTCAAACTTCTTTATATAGCAAAGCCTTGTAAGTAGAGATGTCAAATAGTTATGTACATTTTGAATATTATGAGAGTGTTAATTGTCTTTAACAGGACTCAACCAATTTACATTCATATTCAGAGTTGAGTACCAGCTTCTCATATCCCAGTCAAAACTGAAAATTATCATCTAAAAATCTTGCTAGTTTGATATGCAGAGTAATATCTCATTGCTTGCTTTAATTAAAATTGTTTAATAACTTTTTATATCTGTTTCTAAAAGCAATAATTTCTTACTAGAAAATATTGAAAACACCAAAATACCTGAATAATTCTTTTGACATTTATAGTTCTATCACCCTGACTCACTGTTAACACTTTGATATACCTTTTACAAGTTTTTTTTTGGTTCATATTTTTTTTTTCCTCCAAAGTCGAACCATCCTATATTTATGTATGGAATTTTAAAAATGTATTCATTTATTTAAGGGGGGAAGAGAGAACATGCACATGCAAGAGAGAGAGAAAGAGAGAGTGCTAACTTCTGAATGTTCATTCCCTAAGTACCTATAAAGGTCGTAGCTCAGCTGGGTACTGGGAACTCAATCCAGGTGTTTTATATGGGTAAAGGGAACTCAGCCACTGGGTTGAGTACTGCTGCTTCCTTTCATTAGCTGGAAGCTGCAATCGGGAGCCAGAAGCAAATAACAAGTGCAGGCACTAGACCACACAAAACATTGAGTGCTATTTTTAACCTAACACTTAACATGAGCTACCCTGAATGTTACTAAGAATTATTTTAAAGACATAGTACTTAGTAGCATCATATTCTAGCATGTAATGTCACATAATTTATTTAACCAACTTTCTATTTGTTATGAGACATTTTGGTTGGTTCCTAAATTTTTGCATTGCCTTACATGGTACTATCATGAACATCTTAACATATAAATATGCATTTCTTTCTAGTTTCTTAGAAGAACTAGGGGGAAGCTAATGAATCAAGTGACAGTTTTGAGATCATTGATGCATATCAACATAACAAATTTGCTCTGATTGTCAAAAGGAACAGAAAACAATAATTTGTAGCAATACTCTGATTGATAATAAGAAAACAATTTCGTATACTAATCTGTTATAGATTCCCAAAGGTAATTTTATACTAAATTCAATATAATAATTCTTTAAAAATATTACTAATACCCACATAGTGTTTGATTCAGAACAGAGAGGAAGATCATTTATTTGGTTATGGAACTGAGTTTGGGAAGATTTTTGTACAGGTACAAGTTTTAAACATTCTTTTAGGGGAAAAAAAGTGTGTGTGTGGGGGAGAACAGACAGTTTAATTATACAGGACATACTATCATTAACACTCAAGCTCAATCTTAACCTCCCTTCCCACACCCCACACCCTAGCTTGTTTCTCAGTGGTTTGCCGTTTTTTTTTTTTTTTTAAATATAAATAAGCTGACTTGGGGCTGAGTGAAAGACAACACAGAAACAGCAACAGAAAGTCACTGATGCAAAGTGTTCTCTGCAAATTATCAAAAAACAAATAGCCAGGTTTCATCTATTACAAAAATAAAGAAAGAAAACAAATTGGAAGTAAATACCATCAAGTTTGGTCCCCTTCATTGTTTTTTTATCTTAAGCCTCAAATTGTAAACAAGATCCTGCTGTGCTATGTCTAAATGTAAAATGACCTTAATTCTGGCTCTCAAAGCCTCACCAGAAACCGAAGCAATTCGTTGACTCAGAACTCTAGGTTAGCAGGACACAGTTGGCAATTAGTTGACACAGAACTCTAGGTTAGCAGGCCAGGATGGCATTCAGCAGTGGAGCGAGGGAAAAAATGCATTGCAAACCCTGAACCCTCCTGTAGAAAATACAAACACATCTCCGGATTAGATGAAAGTCAAGGTGTCATCATTTGAGGTCACAGAGGTTACAGAATGAGAAACTGGAAAAGTTCAGAGGATGACAAAGGTATTAGCCACTGACTAGCAAACAGAGCTACATCCTGTCTGAGCTGGTTGCGTTATGTTTGATAAGCAAACATTTCTGACACACATTGCAAAACATAGATTAGGAAACAAACCTCAGACCAGATCATCACATGGACAAGTGTAAAAGGGCACTTGGCCAGGACACAAAGGGGAGCACTGTGTAGTCTGCGTTCACTGAACCTTTCTGGTTTTTATTGTTGTTGTTGTTGTTGTTGTTGCTTTGTTTTCTTTTTCTGAGATTTTGTTTAACTGTTTTGTTTCCAGCTATTTTGTGTAACTGTGTTTGAAGAACCTCAGTTTCAAAATGCCAAGCATTTGTTCATGGCTCATTGCTACTAAGAAACTGTATGAGCTTGCAAGCCAAAAGGCCTATGTGACCTTTACTACTGATGAGTCCCAATTCTTATGAATCAAAGCCCACCTAAGTCTGGTTATCTCACAGGCGGCTCCAAGTAATTAAGTAGGCGCTTACCTTAGTTGCTCAGAGCATGGACTGTCTAGCATAAATAGGTAGGGAATGTGTGCTATTTCCCCTCACCTTGCAGACTTTTCAAGCTATTGTGGACTGCCCCTATTAAAAACCCTATATATGTGCTGTTCGGGGCCACACTCCTGGTAAGGGATGTTGGTCCCAGCCAGCCAGCCGGCTAGCCGGTCGGTCAGCCAGCTGTCTGCTCTCCACTAAGAACCCAGGCTCAGTTGTGCTGAGCTTCAATAAACCATCCTTGTGCACTTGGATTGACTTCAGACTCCTGTTGATTTCTGGGGAATCTCTAAATCTGGGCACAACATGCTATATATTTTTTTATTTGAAAATCAGAGTTGAGCCCAGTGCAGTAGCCTAGCTGCTAATGTTGTTTCCTTATAAGCACTGAGATGCAATATAAGCGCTCGTTCCAGTCCCGGCAGCCCTGCTTCCAATCCAGCTCCCTGCCTGTGGCCTGAAATGTAGTAGATGGCGCAAAGCCTTGGGATCTTGCACACTGGTGGGAGACCCAGAAGATGCTCCTGGCTCCTGGTTTCAGATTGGCTCAACTTTGGCCATTGCAGCTGCTTGGGGAGTGAATCAGCGGACAGAAGATCTTCCCCTCTGCCTACCCTCCTCTCTGTATATCTGACTTACCAATTTAAGAAAAAATCTTAAAAAAAAAAAAAAAAGAAAGAAAATCAGAGTTGCAGTGAAAAGAGATTAGATGGAAAGGTCTTCCATGTGCTGGTTCACTCCCGAAATAACCACAATGGTTGGAGCTGAGCCAATGTGAAACTGGAAGCCAGGGGACCCTTCTGGGTCTCCAAACATGGATGCAGAGTCCCAAGGTTTTGGGCCGTCCTCAACTGCTTTCCCAGGCCACAGGCAGGGAGCTGGATGGGAAGTGGAGCAGCCAGGACACAAATCACCCATAAGGGATGCAGACACCGCAGATGGGGACTTAGCATAGTACACAATGGCTCCCATACACTGAGTGCTTTTTAAAAAGCATTTTCTATTGGTACGTGTTTGACTGAAGCAACCATGCAAAGAAAGAAAGACTATGAATTTGCTTTTGACATTTAAAGCAACACATTCATTTCTCCAATAGGGACTTTGGAAGTATAACAACATAAGAGACCCCTGTCATTTATTTATTACAAATAAGGAAGCTTGAGCTCCAAAATGTTAAGTAATTTATCCAAGGTTACAAAATTCGCAATTAAAGAATTGGGGACCAGAAACCAGATCACCTGACTCTGTCCACCACTGTAAGTGACCCCACTTTGCCACATTGCCTAGTACATGCCAATTTCCCAGAGGTTTTACAACCTACACCTAAAAAGAATTGTCATAACTACATGTATTAAGAGGTCTTTATTTACTAGATAAGTAAACCATCTGGAGTATCTAAAAAAAAAAAAAGAAAATAAATTCTATTCAATGTATGTGGATGTATCTTGGAGAGCAAACAGAATTTTTGAAAGAAAATCAGGAGTTCTCCTCTGTACAATTTTCTAAGGAAAAAAATTACCAAAGATTTTCAACACATTCCAAAATTATCTTCATTGGCTGAAGCTACTCTACAGAGATCCAGTCCACTGCAAGATTGCAGCCTCATCCACACCCAATGGATTCCTGGCATCAATACCTTGAGCCTGTCAATCTTGGGACAGCCAGATATTTTGTTTAACTGTGTCAGCAAACATTTCAACCTTTGTAATTGATATCAGAAAAACACCTCCCAATGTTGCAGAAAATTTGGCAATCTGAACAACCAGACACAGAAATCCATTTGGGAGATCTAGTAAGCACCAATACTCACTCCCTTGTGCTTGTCTGCTGCTGCTGAGCCCCTCTTTTTGAATTAATTATTTTTATTTTTGATGATTTTTACATAATTGATTAGGGTGATTCGGGCCAAGGGCTACAGTAAAGTGGGTGAAATTTCCATTTACACATCCTATTTTTTTCCTTCCTGTATCTAGGGAAAGGGGAGAGACAAGGAGAGAAGCAACAACCAGCCTCATAAATGCGTCTACACCCTGGGCTGGAGGACAGCCAATCGACATCACCACCACAGGGTCCTCAATGTGGAGCATGCTTTGAGGGTCCTGCTCATGAGGTCTCGATAGTTTAACATTTCTAAATTACAGCTAATCTCGTCACTCCAAACGCGACAAGAGCTCTCCGAAATCCACTGGCTGACATAGTCCACCATAGGGTCTCCATTTGCCCAGTTATTCACTACCAACACTTGGCCCGGGGTAGGCGCTAGACTTGCTTTGTCCTCTGTACACTACTTGTGCCACCAGGTGCCCTCTGCAGACTCCAGTGTACTGCCATATCCTGCATGTGTACCTGGATATGCTGGCCACTTCTTCATCTAAGCCACTGAGGAGGCCCAGGCATGACACATGCACTCCATGATCAGACCACAGAACCTGCAATTCTCTCCAAAGTTGGGGGCTGAGTCCAGAAATTCAGTTTGGGGGATACCCATAGAAACTTCATCTGAGGTGATCCCAGAACTGATTCTTGTGTGTGCCCACCAATACAGGGTCGGGCACAGTCTGTCGCTCCAATCAGCTTATGCGCATGCTGCTGGTTGCAACTGCTGGGTCACTTGTGTCTCCAGCCCTGCCTTTTACACAAACGAATGGGCGTTGCACACCAGCCCAATCCTGCCACTACACACTCGGCCTTCACGTACACAAGTTAGGGCCACAGACTAGTCTGAGTGACCCACTTTAACCCCCACCAGGCCCAAACCCTGCCCTGGTTCCTGTGCTTGTCAGTATGTACAGCACACTGGTCCAGTCTGTCCCACATCCCATTCACCTCTCATACATGTCAATGGACAGTGTAGCCTAGATCAACCCAACCAGTCACACTATCCAGCCGACACATCTGCAGGCCGGCAGGTGCCCCTCTCTGTCTCATCATGCCTGCCCCAGTCCTGGTTCTCATGCTCACCAGTGGGAGTGGCAACCTAAGAGGGAGGTGCCCACTGTTTCCCTAAGGGGACCACTCCCACAACTTGCACTCTCCAGGTGGTTCTGCACTTTAACTTGACAGGATTTGCCCCCAGTGTCAGCATCTGCCAGCTGATGCTGTGGCAAAGCCCAACCAACCCACACCCACTCTGACTTATCCATGCTTCAGTAGGAATAGTCAACACAGCCTAACTTGCACTTAATCCAGCCCACATGGGATGAACAGGTGTCATAGCCCTACACAGCCTGGTCTTTCCCCATCCCAACTCACACTCTCCAGTGGGACTGGTGGTCCAGCCGGGGAGCCCTCCATTACCCACCTACTGGTTTCACCACCTATCCCCACCCCCGGGACTCCCATGTGCTGGTTGGGTGCTGTGGCCCAGTCTGACATGGCCCACCTCTCCTCGGCATTTGGCAGTGGATGTTGTAGTCTGGCTGGTCCTCCATTGCCCACCTACTGGTTTCACCACCTATCCCCACCCCCGGGACTCCCATGTGCTGGTTGGGTGCTGTAGCCCAGTCTGACATGGCCCACCTCTCCTCGGCATTTGGCAGTGGGTGCTGTAGTCTGGCTGGTCCTCTATTGCCCACCCCCACTTGCAACTCACGCTGGTGGGTGCTATAGCCTAGCCCTGCCCATCTGGACCCCAGTCCTGACGCTCATGTGAACTGGCTTATGTTGTGACCCAACCTGGCCTGACCCACACACCATTCTGATGCTCAGATTCTCCAGCGGGTAATATGAACTGGCCAAGCCTGGTCATTTCGTCCCCAACCTGGACCAAATATATGCCAGTGGGTATGGTTCCCTGGCCTGGTCTGGGCTTCTCCCTATTATGGTTCTTGCACTCACCTGCAGGGACCATGTTCTGACAGAGGAGCTGCCCAAGCTCCTCCATCAGAACCATTCCCAATGCCAGGTGTCAAACACACCAGTGGGTCCATGGTCCAGCCCTACTTACTCTACCTCATGTCCTAACAGGAGCAGTACCCTTTCCTGACAGCTTTTACCCATTTTGGTTTTTACTGTTGGGTGTTACAGCACAGCCAAGCCTGCTTCACACCCAATCACAGCTCACACCTGGCTCAGCAGGGGCAAAGACCTAGCCTAGCTCATCCTCTACTTACCTTGGTTCCCACGAGTACCAGTGGGTGCTGGAGGCTAGCCCAGTCTGCTACACCCCAGACACAGTGCACACTTGTGCCAAGGCACATTGTAGTCATGCCCTGACTAGACAGTAGCACTCACTCTGGCCTTTGCACTCACAGTGAGAGCCACAACCCAGCCAGGGCATCCCCTTTGCTCCCCAACCAGGCCTGTTCCCAGACATAGTTCTTGTGAGTGCCAGTGGTTGTTCTGACTCAACTTGGCATAGTCCCTCACCTGACTTGGCCTTTGCCTTAAGATGCTGTAGCCTGGCCTGATCCGGTCTGCCCTCAGCTCCAACTATCTCTGGCAGGTACTGGAACCTGGCCCTGCTCAGTCTGCCCCCATCCATGGATCATACAAGCCAGTAAGTGTGCCAGCCTAGCCCAGCATGACCTGCTCCAGCCTGGTTTCTGCACTTGCCAGTGAGCTAAGGTTTGTTCAGCTCTGCAGGGCCTGGCCCCTTCCAAAACCAGCCATACATTAGCCAACAGTTGGAGCTACCATGCCCTGCTTGCTTGACTCCCAGGCCTGGACCACATGCTCACCAGCAGGAGCTATGACCCACTACATGGGACCACGTGGAGTATCCCACGTCCCCCACTCGACCCACTCGCAGACCCAGATTTCACACGTGCCAGCAAGTGTTAGGCCCTTGCCTGACATAGTCTGCTCCTCCATCTTGGCCTAGTATGAGCTGGTGAATGTTGTGGTCTAGCCCACCTGACACCCTGTTTTAGGATACACATATGGGTGTTGCAGCCTGGACTTGCCAAGACTATTCTTGGTGCCAGTACCTGTCAGTGTTGGCAAGTTCCAAGCTCACACCTAGCTGAGCCCATCACCACTCCAACCACCCCAACTCTTGAGCTAACCAGTGGGACTTGCACAGGATTTGAACCACAAATCCCCCTACACAATCTATTCCCAGATCTGATTCTCTCGAGTGCTCTTTAGTGTCCTGACCTTCCCTAATGTGACCTGTCCCCTGTTCCAATATTCAGTCAGGTACTAGGATCTAGGCCTGCTAGACAGGCCCCCAGCCCTAGCTTTTGCGTGTATTGGCATGAGGTAGTCAGCAATGCTCCATGCTAATAAGAGCCGCTCTGCATTCCCCTGTGGGCTGGTGCATGAGTCTGACCCACACAGATCTTCTGGTCTCTTTCCTCCAAACCATCAGGTCTCAGTCCCCTTTCTTACCTTTGAGTTACAGTGTTTCTGTCATTAAGTATCCCTCAGGATTAATTTTTCATCTACAGGTACTGTGGCCTTACTCATGGATATCCTTAGGCAGTAATTTCTGGAACCCAGAGCTCCTACCAGGTGGCCAGCAGGTAAAACCCTTCTCTGTTGTCACTCTGGCCATCCCTCAAGCCCAGGATTCACTCACTGCTTGGTAGCGGTGGACAGAGGGCTAGGATCCACATGAGGAAGCCTCACCTGGCACCGGTTCTTCCAGTTATGGCAACGTGGCTGGGAGTTTCTGACACTCACACTTTTGAGTAGACTCTCATGGACACGGGCCACCAACATGGCGGTTGTGGGCGGAGCCATGATCCTGAGAATGCCTGGAGCTGTCACCAAGATCTGCCCGCAGCATGATCACTATGATTGGAGGAAATGCTGGGACCTCTTTCTTGAACAAACCCAGGATTTGCCCATCACTTCGCAGCCTTGGAATGGTAGCTAGGATTCCCAGCAGGAAGTCTGTCCTGGCTCATATTCTTCCAGCCGAGCCATTTGACTAGGAGATTGAGACACCCGCAACTCTGAGCAGACTTACCTGGACTCCCAATGCCCCATCTTTTAAACTATATAAAAGAAATAGAAAAAAAAATGCAGAACTGTCTTCAAAAAAAGAAAAGAAACTATACTGAAAAATGACCAACAAATACAAGCAAAAATGCATAGCTTTCCCAGTCTTTAAGATAATGAAAAATCAAAAGCACACGGAACACTGCTGAAAAGAAATATGTATGCCAGTTCACATCCTGGCTGTGCTACCTCCCATCCAGTTCCTTGCTTATGGCCCAGGAAAAACAACAGAGCACAGCCCAAAACCTTGGGACCCTATACCATTGTGGGAGACCCAGAGGGGAACCTGGCTCCTGGCTTCAGACTGTCTCAGCTCCGGCCATTGAAACCATTTAGGGAGTGACCAGTGGATAGAAGATCCTTCTCTCTGTCTCTCCTCTCTGAAAATCTACTCCACATTCCAATAAAAATAAATAAATCTTGGCTGTTTTTTGGGTAGTCTAGACTGGCTTATAATTCTAACAAGACATATGTCAACAGTTTAGGTGCAGAGCAGTTTTAGGAGGGGTGTGCAGAGAAATCTTCAGTACCCTAGTGAGGAGTAACTAATCTTTGTGTCCCACCTAGTAAGGTATAAGTGAACCCAGACTGAACTTTAACCATTACAAAAACTTAACTCATCCCCATTTAAAGAAAACTTTACAACTACTCTCCCTAAAATAAAAATGAGAATAAAAAGTATTGAGTGTGGTAATACCAGCCCACACAAAAATCATAACGCTTACTAAAATCCTATAATTACTTAGTAAAATTAAAATATGCATTAAATAGCAGAATCAAATCTATAACCTAAAAACATATTGTTTAAATACCCCGGTAGTAAATAAACAAAAATGCAAAGTGCCAGACATCCTCCTGTCCCCCTTCATATTCACCCCCAATATCCAAAAAAATAAAACAAGAGACAACAAAGCAACAAAACCCCACAAGTAAGCCACCCACCAGCATACTCACCCAAACCCACCCAAACACCCAATATGACATCATAACATAAATTCTCAAAACCAATCAATTGCATGGTACTACCACATCATTCACCCCCCAACCTACCCTCTCAGTACACATCTCACTCACCCCCACCCGCTCCCTAATCCCAACACGAGTGCCCGCCCCGCCTCATTCATTCAACACTCTAATCAATACCAGTCAATACCATCCATCACACACCCCAGCCCAATTCCATATTACCATCCGTCAGCCGCATTCTGCTTCCACCCCCCATTTTTCTTTAAACATTTCATCTTTTATCTTTTGTTCCACAAATATCCACACCCCCATATTACGGTGCCCAATCACCCCCATACCAACCACCCCAACCCTCCCCCTTCCCACGGCAACCCCACCTCCCCGACGTTACCAGATCGAAAGGCCCCCCAAAATATTCCCATTAATAAGAAATATTCAAAATCAACTCATAGGGAAAGAATGCAGAACTGTGGATACCTCAAGCTAAGGGTAAGGAACATAATTGCTTAATGGCTCAGGAGATTAATTTTGGAGTGATGGAAACGTTTTGGCAGTAGACAGAGTTGTGCTTACATAACACTGCAAACATACTAAATGACATTAAGTTGCTTATTTTAAAATGTTTAAATTCATGTCTTTTTAATTGCACACCAAACCATTATTGTAAAAAAGAAATAAATTGCAATGAAAGAATGAAGAAAAACACTACCTGGAGAAAGGTTGTCCCTTCAATAAATGGTGTTGAAGAAAAAATAGATCTCCACTTGCAGAAGTATGAAACAGGACTCCTAACTCACAGCCTATACAAAAATGCAGTAGATCAAAGAGCTTTGTGAGTGGATACCATTAAATTAGGGGAAACACTGCAAGAAACTGGTGTAGAAAAAACTTCTGGAGGAAGACCCCAGAAGCACAGGCAATAAAAGCAAAATGAGATACACGGGACTGCATCAAGCTAAGAAGCTTCTGCACAGCAAAGGAAACATGCAACAACGTGAAGACAGAAGAAAAGATTGTAAACTATGTAACAGATAAAGGATTAGTATCCAGGATCTATAAATAGCTCAAGAAACACAACATCAACAAAAGAAATAATCCAGTTAAGAAAGGATATGAACATTGTTTTAAAAATGAAATACAAATGATCACCAAACACATGAAAAATGCTCAAGATCACTAGCCACGAGGGAAATATGAATAAAAACCACAGTGAGATCTCATTTCACCTCAGTTAGAATGGTTATCATCCAAAAATTTTAAAAATAATTATAATAGTTAAATGCTGGTGAGAAGGTGGGGAAAAAGTACCCTAACACATAATTGGTAAGAAAGTAAACCAGCACACCCTTTTGGAAGACAGTATGGAGATTCCTTAGAAATCTGAAAAATGCATCTACCATATGATTCACCTGTGCCACCCCTAAAATTTGACCCAAAGGAAATATAATTAGCATATGAAAGTTATCTGTAGCTCAATTTACAATGACTAAGATACAGAATCAACTGATAAACTAGAGAAAAATAATACATATACACGATGGAATAATATTCAGCAATAAAAAATGAAATCCTCCTGCCAGGATCCAGCACAGTAGCCTAGCAGCTAAAGCCCTTGCAATGAGTGTGCCAGGATCACACATGGGCACTGGTTCTAGTCCCGCCAGCCCTGCTTCCTATCCAGCTCCATGCTTGTGACTTGGGAAAGCAGTCGAGGACGGCCCAAACAGGTGGGACCCTGCACCGGTATAGGAGACCTAAAAGAGGCTCCTGGCTTTGGTTGTGACCGCTTTGAGAGTGCATCAGAAGATGAAAGATCTTCCTCTCTCTGTGTCCTCCTCTCTGTATATCTGACTTTCCAATAAAAATAAAATGAATCTTAAAAAAAGAAAAGAAAAAAAAATCTTCTGGCCTGGTGGTGTGGCATAGTGGCTAAAGTCCCTGCCTTGCATGCACCAGGATCCCATATGGGTGCCAATTCGTGTTCTGCTGCTCCACTTCCCTCCAGCTCCCTGCCTGTAGCCTGGGAAGTCAAGTAGAGGGACCCTGCACTTGAGTGGCAGACCCAGAGGAGGCTCCTGGCTCCTGGCTTTGGATTGGCTCAGCTCCGGCAGCTGTGGCCAGTTGGGGAGTAAACCAGGATCAGAGAATCTTTATCTCTCCTTCTGTCTGTAAATTTGACTTTCCAATAAAGAAAATACTTCTTTCAAAAAGTAAAATTTTAAAAATGAAATTCTATCTTTTTTTTAACAAAAAACGGATGCAACGGATACCATTAGTGAAATAGCCAGATAATTATCATGCCTTCTTTAATTTGTGGTAGCTAACTAATATTTAGAATATAATAAAAAAAACCTGAATACATATGACCAAAATTGACAGCTTATGATTTTATTATTATTTATAAGCCTTGTCTACATTCCTGTGGAACAGGGTCTTTCTACTGTTTACTTGTGGAACACTATATTTATTGGATTACTTATTCCCTGTTTATAAATTGAAACTTATTACAAAAAATTTTTTTAAAAGAATGAATAAAGAGGGGTGAGGGAAAGAGGAGGGAAGGAGCAAAAGAAATATCCTTAGATTCTTAGCATTGTGTAATTGAAATGCATGAAATATATTCTGCTTATTTTAAGAAAAAAATGCTTAGAAAAGAATGAATGCAAACTTTCAATTTTTAAAACTTTCATGAAGCATTAGGGAAGACACTACTGCAAGTAATCTCTCAGAAAAACTAAAATACATTGACCAGTACAACCTAGGGGCCTGGGTGGTAGGAGCTTCTAGCAGCCTTGCAGCTGCTGGGGGTACCTAAGCCAGCTCGGACTCAATGTTTGTGGCCCTAGTCACAGCCACTGCTGCCGCATGCTGAGCAAGTCCTGGGCTTTTGGGTTGCTTGCGCAGGCTCCGCCTACTGGCCACCCAGCAGCGAGCTCTGGGGTCTTGGGGGTGTGGAATTGCTGCCTACGGATATCCATGGATAAGGCCACTGTTTGTGTTGGTGAGGAATAAATCCTGAGGGAATCCCCTCTTTCCCCCGCAAAAAAATTTAAATAAAATACATTGATCAACTTCCCTTAGGAGAGAATTTGTAATTGATGAATTGCAGTGTTTGCCTTGCTCATTTATCTGTTTGTTTTCTAAGAGTGAATATTTTCTGTATCTCATTGGGTTCCTAAGTTCTAAAATCTAGCAGTTTCATTAGTTTTTCTGATATTGATGGGTTTTCTGTGTATTTAATGATTATTGTGTTTCACTTATATAGGCAAAAACTAGGAATAAGAATGTGATTATTAAATTAAACACTAACTTCGTATGAATGAATCCATCATTTTACATAACACATAAGAAGTAGAAGTTCATGATGCTGCCAAATATGCATATTATGTAGTATGTTGCTAAAAATGTAGCATAAAAATCATAGTTACTTAAAAATGATCCATAGTTTGGCATCTTATTACTAAATTTCCATTTTTGAGAGACCAAGGCCAAAGAAGCCAAAAAAAAAATTTCTAAACTTCACAATTTCTGAAAATTTAAATTTACTCCAGACTCATCCATCCATGCATTCAGTCATTCAACACTTATTTATTTAAGTCTGAATTTGTCCAAACATGAGGATAGGACACACAAACTGACAAACTGAAGACACTGTGGCTGTTTGTAGCAGATTATAGCTTAATGCAGAAGACCAAAAAAATTACAACTTGCAAAATTGATAAATGTGGACAATATGAAACATAACGGTGAGGGCAAAGATAATTTCTGTTGTTTCCCTCTAGATGGGTAAATGTCACTGAGAAGGTGACATTTGAGCTGAGATGTGAACGGTGGAAGGGACGTAGCCAGGAGGAAGAGTAGACTAGGCAGAAGGATCACCAAATGTACAGGTCATAAAGCTAGTCCAGGTGTGTGCTGAAGTCTGTGTGATGGATGTGGAAGACAGGAAGGTGTGAAGAGTATCGTTACTTTGCAGGCAAGGCTGCAAGGAACTTCCCGCTGTGTGGCAAGGCCCGGTGCATGTCTCTACAACACCTGAATGCAGCTCCGCCTCCCTTTGCATGGATACCGGACAACCCCATTGAGATTTCTGTAATCTATTTAGGCATTGCCTGCCTATGCGGAGTTACTGTTAAATATCAATGGGAGCTTAGAAGCTGATGTGCTGTTGCCGTTTTTTAGCCAAAATGCTATTATTGCTGTTATGGCTGCATCCTGTGGCAATATGCTAATCAAGGGTGCTAACTCCCCTTTTGATCCTATGCTAATCAAGGGTGTTCTGTCTTCACGTGTAGTGGGAATCTATTCTTTCCCTCTTTCTTTGATCTTTTAGGTCCCTTCTTTCCTTGACTGTCTCAAGACCAAGCTGTAGAGTAATTGTGGTAGGAATGTGTTAGTGATTGATATGCACCGTCTATTGAGAACTTTTTCCTAGCCAGGCGCCAGGTGCCAGGCACCAGGTGGTTAACATCCTAGCCTTAGGTGAAACAAATGGCAGCTATCTTTAGAAACACCCGCTTGACCATGACGTAAAAAGTCTGAGCCAGAGTTTGACTGATTTTGTATAAATAAAGCGGACAGCTTTTGTGCGTAGTCCATTATGATGATCAACAGTTCCTAGTGGTCCGTCTCTTTCTTTCTTTGCGCCTCATCCACGCACCCTTCGCGAGTTCCGAACTCAGCTGGAGCTGGACTCTGGCAGGCGTGGGCCTGTGCTGTGGCACAAACTATGGAGAATTAAGGGTAGATGTGCTTGGGAAGGTGTCAGAGAAGTGATTAGAGGCACACATTTCAGGGTGTTATAGTACAAGATAAAAGATTTCATTTTATTTAAGCACATCAATGCTCTGCAATGTTTTGCCACACCAACTGTAATCTATTTGAAAGCATTAACAAAAAGGAATTGCACTCTCTCTCTCTCTTTCTCTCAGACACACACACACACACCACAATTTTAAAGGTTATAACAGAATATATTATATATATACATATACATATATATTCATATATGTCCTGGCTGTGAAAAACTAATGAACTTGAACATAGATTTGATTCTTCTAGTCTGGGGATTCTTGACCTTGTACTATTGCCATTTCAGGCTTCTTAATTATTTGGAGAGTTGCCTTATGCGTTGCACCTTGTTTAACTGCAACCCTGATCTCTACATATTAGATGCTAGTAGCATCACTTTCCTCAGGTTCTGATCAGCAAAATTTTATCATGCTGTTGTCAAATGTCTTCCAGGACTAATCAGTGGCCTTGATTGGGTACCACTGTAGTGCAAGGCATGAAAGTGAAAAGATGCCTTTTGTCTTTCCTACTTCTTGGCTCATTCCAAAGCCTGCTTAACTTCCTTAGCTCTGGAATACACACACTGATGCTAAGTAAATATTCAATCATTTATCCAATGTAGATTTACACTCAATACAGAGCCATCATTTTTACACAATGCCAGGGTCAAGGGTAAGGATAGTACGGAAACTGAATAGTCTGATGAGTTGTCTTAACTTTTCAGCTGATTTCCTTTACACAATGCCTTAGAGAAACTAAACCTCCTACTGAATATCTACAGAATACTAAAATAATTATTAGTTTTACCTATTCTAGCACAGTGCTGAAAACAAAGCCTCTAGAACAAGATTCCTCAACCTTGGCACTACCGACATTTTGTGCCACGTAGCTCTTCGTTGTGGACACATGTTCCATGCAATGTAGAATATTGAACAACATTTCTGATCTTTGCTTTCCAGGTGCCAGATGTGACACACACAGCCACCCCTCATCACTGCAAAAATAATTTTTAAATTAGTTTTATTTTTTTTTATTGGAAAGTCAGATATACAGAGAGGAAGAGAGACAGAGAGAAAGATCTTCCATCTGCTGACTCACTCCCGAAGTGGCCTCAATGGCCAGAACTTAGGTGTTCCAAAGCCAGGAGCCTCTTCTGGGTCTCCCACATGGATGCAGGGTGCCACGTGTTTGGGCTGTCCTCGACTGCTTTCCCAGGTCACAAGCACGGAGCTGAATGGTAACCGGGGCTGGCGGGACTAGAACCGCTGTCCATATGGGATCCTGGTGTGTGCAAGGTGAGGACTTTAGCAGTTAGGCTACCGTGCCGGGTCCACAAAAATAATTTTTAAAGTCTGAAAGAAATATCTAGGAGTCCACAGTGATGTAAAAAATATATATATATTGAGTCGCAGCTGGTGCTGCAGGGGAAGCTGCAGTCTAGCGGTGCTAATATTCCACATATGGGTATCAGTTCAAATCTGAACTACTGCACTTGTGATCCGGCTCTCAGCTTGTGACCAGGAAAAGCAGCAGAGGACAGCCCAAGTCCTTGGGTCCCTGCATCCACAGGGGAGACCTGGAGCACTCTCCCGGCTCCTAACTTAGAATCGGCCCAGCTCTGGCCATTCTGGTAATTTGGGGAATGAACCAGCCGATGGAAGACCTCCCTCTCTGTCCTTATCTCTGTAACTCTGCTTTTACAAAAAAAAAATAAAATAAGTCTTTAGAAAAATAAATCTTGAATCAATAAATATATAAGGGAACAAAGTCAAATCCCTTACACAAATCCTAAACAATTTATGCATATATACAGACCCCTTTAAGGAGGTGGAATATGACTCCTTATTCTTTAAAGTGTGGGCTGCTTCCAATAAATATAGAAAGGTAGAACAATAACTGTCCAATGGAGAAGACACAACAAACACCTTGAGAAAGTGGTCAAGATTAATGCTATCAGTGATGTGATGTGATTTTCCCAGATGTGACATAAGACTGGGAATTCACCGTGATGGTCTTTCCCCCCGCAAACCCCATAGTCCCAGTCTTCATGAGAATATCAGACAAGTCGCAATTGAAAGTCTATAAAATACCTAATGTGTAGTCCTCAAACTATCACGGTCAGGGCCCAGCACGATAGCCTAGTGGCTGAATCTTCGCCTTGCATATGCCAGGATCCCATATGGGAACCAGTTCATATGCTGGCTGCTTCACTTTTCCATCCAGCTCCCTGCTTGTGGCCTGGGAAAGCAGTCAAGGACAGCCCAAAGCCTTGAGACCCTGCACCCATGTGGAAGACCCAGAGGGAGTTCCTGGCTTCAGATAGGCTCAACTCTGGCCATTGTTGCCACTTGCGGTGTGAACCAGCAGATGGAAAAATCTTTCTCTCTGTATCTCCTTCTCTCTGTATATCTGCCTTTCCAATAAAGAACAAATAAATATTTTTAAAAGCTATCAAGCTCATCAAAATCGAGTTTGAGAAACTGTTACAGCAAAAGGAAATCTAAGGAGAAGACTCACTGCATGGCTTACTGGATAGGGTTATGAAACAGAAAAAAGGACATCATGTAAGAACTATTGAATCAACTAGGGAAATCAGACAAAGTGTGAATTTTTTTGCTAGAGGGCGCCTTTAGTGTTTCCTGGGTGCTTAAACAATATGAAAAAGAAAAACAAACTAGGCAATATTGTACCAATATCCATTACTTGTAACAATATATACTAAAAGCAAGATATTAACAATAGTGGGAACTGAAAGGGAGGAGTGTACAGAAGTCTCTGTACTAGTTTACAGTTTTTTAAACTCAACATTTTAAAATTGTTTCCATTTTTTCAAGGTTTCTTTGAAGGACAGAGTGACAAAGAAAGAGGACGAGACACACAGAAATATCTTTTATCTGCAGGTGCACTCTCAATTCCCAGTCTCTAAGTGCTGGGCCACGTTGAAACAAGGAACCAGGATTTCCATCTGAGTCTCCAATTTTGGTGGCAGGAACCCAAGTAATCAGGCCGTCATCTGCTGCCTCTCATGTTGTACACTAGCAGGAAGCTGGAGTTAGAAGCAGAAGTAAGACTCAAGCCCAGGCCCTCTGCGATAGGGTGCAGGTGCCCCACACAGCAGCTTCACTCACTGTAATATACTATATGCCCACAAAAGTCTTATTTTTCACAAAATATATTCAGACATTGCCAAACTTCTTCTGGAAGGCAAAGTCATTCTCAACTCTGTGTCACTATTCTGGATCGGTCAAGACACTTGCTTTCTTCTTATAGCACTTTCCACCAATTATAAGCTGAATATCTCTTATTTAAAATGCTTGGTGGTGCAGGTGTTACAGAATTTTTCACATTTGAGAATATTGGCATTGACTTTATCAGTTGAACCACCCTAATTTGAGAAATCAAAATTCAAAATGCTATGCAATTGAATATTTGAGCAATGTGTTAGCATATTTTGGATTCCAGACTTTTGGAATAGGATGATCACATTAGTGCTACACACACACACACACACACACGTAGATTTACTAAATTCAGGTTCTCCTCTACATTGTCAGCAACCCTTGACCATGATGTCCAACAATTCTTCTTACAGCTTTAAAATCTCCTGTCTTCATCCACAGTTTTCAGAACTTTCATCAGTTTCACCCAGGTATTCTAAATGACATGAGAATCAAAGTGCTTTTGCTGTGGGTAATACTATTTAGCAAGTCAAGTCCATAGATTTTTCTACATAAAAACATGTAGTAGTAAATCAGTTTTGCTTATTTTTTTTCCCAACTTGCAAATCAGTACACCAAGATAACTCATTGAAAAAGACTACCTTTATATTACAATACTAGGTTTCCCAATTTTGTCAGTGCTTATCAGATCAGGATACATTTAGATATCAAAAGTTAAACTCATAACTGATACTGAGGGATTATTGTGATAATACAAAAAGAAAGGGTGGGAGGGGGAAAATGGGGAAAGATGAACCTCTATATCTAGAAAAACATACCATGGGGGAGAAAAGATAATAAATAAAAGAGAAGAAAGTGTCCTAAGTGAAAAAGGAAGAAAGCAAGGAAGGGAGGGGGGGAAGAAGGAAGGAAAAGAGAGAAGGGAAAGGATACTTGTGTTTCATCACTTTTGCAGTAACTGTGGTTCAAGTGTGATACAGCCTTTAAACTAAGGCTGCTTTGCTCTGTAAAGATTTCACTAATTTAAGGAATGCCTTTAACCATGAGTACGAAGTAGAATTATTTTAAGGCAGAGAGGTCTGTCAAACTCTACAGCCAATCATTTTCTTTAATAGTTGCTCATCCATAAATACTAATTTCTATCTTCTTCTTGGTCTAAAGATCAAGGAAGCAAAGAGTTTGATCTGCTATTAAAATTAAGCCAGAGCGTCCGGCACAGTAGCCTAGCAGCTAAAGTCCTTATCTTGCATGAGCCAGGATTGCATATGGGCACCGGTTCTAATCCTGGCTGCTCCACTTCCCCATCCAGCTCCCTGCCTGTGGCCTGGGAAAGCAGTCAAGGATGACCCAAAGCCTTGGGACCCTCCACCTGCATGGGTGACCCGGAGGAAGCTCCTGGCACCTGGCTTCAGATCGGCTCAGCTCTGGCCATTGCTGCTGCTTGGGAAGTAAATTAATGGACGGAAGATCTTCCTCTCTGTCTCTCCTCCTTTCTGTGAATCTAACGTTCCAATAAAAATAAATAAATCTTTAAATAAAGCCAGAAAATATGAATGATAATTTTTGAAGAGAAAACAGCAAATAAAGTTACTAACCCTCAAGCTTAATCCTCTTTTCATACCACTCATCTCTCTTTGATTTACTCTCCTTATTCCCACTCCTTCATTTTTGAAATACACCCTGTACTTTTATTATAAGTGTGACATAGTATCTTGGTTGAACTGAAGCTAGTGTTAGATTATTCTTGAAGGAAATTAGGTGATACTGAATTGGATCTTGCTTTTTTTAATCCTTTCTTGTTCTTTTTTCCTAGGGCTCACAAAGAAAAGAAAGAAAGCCGGAAGGAATAGAGGTGAAGGTAGACTGTTGCTGCTTTTCCTGGTCTTTGGCTCAGAGGCTCACTGGGGAGAAGGGTATATCCACATGGTCAAAAGCTCAGGGAACCATTTTCAGGAAGGACTTCCTGTGATTCTTGGCTCAAGCAATGCTGTTCTGGGATGAAGCGATGCAATTATCATCAGGTTAGGGGAGGGGTCCAGATTCCAACATCCCAAGGGACTGGAAACTTTTCGAAACTTGGGAGCCAATACCCTGACACACACATGAATGCTGTTTCTATCAAGGGCAGCAGCCGCAGAAGGAGGTAGTGATGAAGTACCCTTGAATAGCAGCCTGGAGGATTAGGATGTGAGGACTGAGCACCTGTCAGAGCTGTGGTAGACAGCCTCGTGAGGATAGCCAGGGATAACTGTAGCATCTTTGGAAGGTTATCAAGATTCCTCTGTGAGCAAGTGGAAGCCTGTGATAGAGGAAATTTGAACACTAGCATTTATGTGATTTCATTTCACCAGGTGGAAAGATCTGGGATATTTGGATTATGTAATTCTTATTTTCTGGGCCTCAATTCAAGCAACAACTAAGTCCTCTTAAACCTGTCTACATTTCATAGGACTATAGCTCAATACCTGATTTATCAATTCCTTCCCAGTTCTAAAGAAAAACCTATTGCAGCTTCTATTAACAGTCTTTTCCGCTGTCTTAGCTAACGTTACAATAGCTGACTTCAGTTCTAAGCCCTGGCAAATCCTCTAGAGTTACTGTGAGTCATAGTTTTCTAAATCAACAAGGACACACCTCGATCAGAAGAGTTATAAGCCTGTATTTACTTTATTCTCATTGGTAAACTCTAAATATCTTGCTTCTTTTAATTACCAGAGTTTCATTTATGAAGGTAGGTCTCTTTCCACCATTATTTTGCTGAAGAAAACAAAGACTTTTATAATCTGTGGATAATCATAATCATTATCTTACATCTGGTCTCATTCTCTTTGAACTCTTTAGTCAATATGGGAAAATAATCATTCATTCTCTTTACATTGACAAATACAGAAAAAAAATTCATAGAACCTCATCACTGCTAGATTAAATGAGGGTAATTTAGAAAGTTTGTATACAATAAAGTTAAAAGATTTGTTTATTTTAATGCAAATAATTTTGAAATCCAAGCGTAATTTCTTCACCAAAAGCATTTTCTATGAACTTTTAATGACCTGTTTATGCATGGATTTCATTTTTTTTTTACAAAAAGAAACTTACGCTTCAGTTTCATTTTCCACATACTTTTTGAATTATATTACAACTAATGGAAGATTTAGAAACACAAGTTTCTTGGACTCTAGCCAAACATCTTATTGCCTAACAATGTAAACATTCTTATACAATCCTTTTAACACTCCATAAAAGCATGGTCATTATAACATAGATTCTGGTTTCCAGATCATGATTTCCTTATCACTATAGAGGTGAAAGGTTCTGTAGTATGTTTGTTTTTATATTTAATACATAGAGTTAACAACCAAACAAGGAACATGGAAACTGTCCTTTGTATCAAATCCACTTCTCAGATTACAAATTATCCTTATAACCCAAGAACAAGCATAATATGAAAAAAATTCACACGATCATATGCAAAATATCAAGGAAATAAACAAGAACACTATCAATCAAGATCACATATCTTGGCTGCAATAGTTGGAGCTGAGCTGATCCAAAGCCAGGGTCCAGGAGCCTCTTTGTGGTCTCCCATGTAGGTGCAGGGTTGCAAGACTTTGGGCCATTCTTTGTCATTTTTCTAGGTCATAAGCAGAGAGCTGGATGTTAAGTAGAACATCCGGAACATGAAATGGCAATCCTTAAGGGATCCCTGCGCATGTACCAGGCCCAAGGCTAATTAATGTCTTAAGAGAGTTAAGTAAACAGAAATAGCATTAAAGCAACATCTGTCCAAAGATCAACAACATTAGATTTCTAGTTTCTTGAACAACTGTCCCATCATTGCCTTAAAGAAATCCTTAAAATCAAATTCAACCTGAATCACCAAAAAAGGTCTTGGATGAAGGTTAAGCATAAAATTATACTGGATCTGACATGCATTCCAACAGTTTTCATACCGGAAACACAAACTGAACACAGGCAGCTCCCCCTCTACAAGAACATGACATAAAATAGAAGTAAAGGCCTACAAAAGGCCTTGCCATGTACTTGACCTACTCTGCAAATATGCAAAAGTACTCCATTTCAGGAGGGACTGTGGTAACATGAAGGACTTAAAGAAAAATGTGGTGTAGTGTGCTGAGTGAACTCAATGCAAGGGCTCAATATGAGGCTGGAAACTAAGTATATGCCAAGTCATACAGGGCCTTGTAATAAGTATAATCTACGTTATGGAGACCACATTAAGCATTTTGTTGTAAGTATAATGGGAAGCCATTAAGGGTTAAAGCATGAGGATGATATGATGTTCCTTATGAAAACCTATCCTGCCTACAGATGGAGGGGAGTCATACGAGGATACATCAGTCTAGGAGTATTCCAGCAGAGAGGTGACAACCCAATGGTGGCAATGGGGAGGGAAAGAAGTGGTCCAATTTTGAAGATTTTTAGGAAGTCATATAGACAGAAATGGACAAAACGTGGATTTCTGAGTGGAAAGAGGAACAGGAAGGTATCAAAAGATCCCTATGTAGAACCAGATACAATGGTATGGAAAGTCACCGAAACAAAGAAGGCTGGAAGAAGAAGATATATTGGGGTTAAATTGAGTTTGAGGTGGCTTTGTGACACCCTATAGGAGAGGTCAAAGAGGCAGCTCTGAAGGCCAGCTAATAAGTGTCTCTGGAAATTTAGGATGGTAAGTTTATCTCTGTGATGATGCTACTTGAGCTATGAATATGAGTCAGCTTGGAGAGGGAGAAAGAGAGAGAGAAGGTTAGATAAAAAAAGAGCTGAGCACTGAGTGTCACAGAATGGCAGCACTTGTGACAAAAACAAAGAATGGCAATACATGGATTATTTCTCAACTTCTGGAATAGTGAAATACTGGATTATTTGTTTTGCTCTGCAACTCAACTACTCAATAGAGTTAAAAAACAAAACAAAGAGGTCCCAGAATGGTGGCCTAGCAGCTAAAGTACTTGCTGTGAACATGCCAGGATCCCATATGGGCACCAGTTCTAAACCATGCAGTCCCGCTTTCCATCCAGCTCCCTGCCTGTGGCCTGGGAAAGTAGTCCAGGATGGCCCAAAGTACTGGGACCCTGCGCCAGCATGGGAGACCCAAGAGAAGCTCTTGGCTCCTGGCTTTGGATTGGCTCAGCACTGGCCATTGTGGCCGCAAGGGGAGTCAACCATCAGATGGAAGATTTTCCTCTCTGTCTCTCCTCCTCTTTGCATATCTGACTTTGCAATAAAAATAAATAAATCTTAAAACAACAACAAAGAAAACCTCTTGTAGCCCGTGTCCTGGTGTATAAGTGAAGCAACTACATGCAGCACCAGAATTCCATATGGTCACTGGCTAGATTCCTGGCTGCTCTAATTCTTTCTTTTTTTAAAAGATTTATTTTTATTGGGAAGTCAGATACACAGAGAGGAGGAGATACAGAGAGGAAGATCTTCCGTCCCCAAGTGACCGCAATGACTGGTGCTGTGCAAATCCAAAGCCAGGAGCCTGGAACTAGCTCCTCCAGGTCTCCCATGCAAGTGCAGGGTCTCAAGGCTTTGGGCCATCCTCCACTGCTTTTGGATGCCACAAGCAGGGAGCTGGATGGGAATTGCAGCCACCGGGATTAGAACTGGTGCCCATACTGGATCCTGGCTCGTTCAAGGCAAGGACTTTAGCCATTAGGCCACGCTGCTCTATTTCTTACCAAGCTTCCTATTAATGTGCTTATTAAAGCAGTGGAGGGATGGTCAAAATTCTTGGATCCCTACATAGGAGACTTGGAAGAGATTCTTGGTTTCTGGCTTCAGCCTGGCTCAGTCCTGTCCATTGTGAACATTTCACAAAAGAGATATGGAAGATCTCTTGCTCTTTCTGTATATCCCTCTCACTATGTAACTATGTCTTGTAAATAAATAAAATAAATCTAAAAAAACCCAACAAAAACAAAACAACTCTTTAGGGAAGTGTTTGGCCCAGGGGTTAACATGCTACTTGAGCAGCTCACATCCCATGCTGAAGTGCCGGGGTTTGAGTCCAGCTCTGTTCCTGACCTCCATTTCCTTTAAAGCATACCACGCAGGGCAGCAGGTAATGGTTCAAAAAGATATGAGACCTGGGCCCTGCCGACACCAGCATGATGGCAGGCAGAGTCCAGGTAAGCCTGCACAGAGGTGCAGGTATCTGAAACTCCCAGCCACTCAGGCCTGGCCAGGCTTCCTGCTGGGATTCTTAGCACCCTAGCCACTGCTGCCAAGCAGTGGGCAAATCCTGCACCTGTGGCCAGAATGAAAAGGAGCAGGACTTTGCCCACTGGACAACCAGTGGCGAGCTATAGGGTCTTAGGGGTCTGGAATATTGCCTAGAGAAATCCATGAGTAAGCCCAGAGTAAGTTAGGAATGATCCTGACAAAACTCTATGACAGGGTCCCTGTACTCAAAGGTAAGAAAGGGGTCTGAGACCTGATGGTTTGGAGGAAAGAGACCAGAAGATCTGTGTGGGTCAGACTCATGCACCAGCCCACAGGGGAATGCAGAGTGGCTCTTATTAGCATGGAGCATTGCTGACTACCTCATGCCAATACACGCAAAAGCTAGGGCTGGGGGCCTGTCTAGCAGGCCTAGATCCTAGTACCTGACTGAATATTGGAACAGGGGACAGGTCACATTAGGGAAGGTCAGGACACTAAAGAGCACTCGAGAGAATCAGATCTGGGAATAGATTGTGTAGGGGGATTTGTGGTTCAAATCCTGTGCAAATCCCACTGGTTAGCTCAAGAGTTGGGGTGGTTGGGGTGGTGATGGGCTCAGCTATGTGTGAGCTTGGAACTTGCCAACACTGACAGGTACTGGCACCAAGAATAGTCTTGGCAAGTCCAGGCTGCAACACCCATATGTGTATCCTAAAACAGGGTGTCAGGTGGGCTAGACCACAACATTCACCAGCTCATACTAGGCCAAGATGGAGGAGCAGACTATGTCAGGCAAGGGCCTAACACCTGCTGGCACGTGTGAAATCTGGGTCTGCGAGTGGGTCGAGTGGGGGACGTGGGATACTCCACGTGGTCCCACGTAGTGGGTCATAGCTCCTGCTGGTGAGCATGTGGTCCAGGCCTGGGAGTCAAGCAAGCAGGGCATGGTAGCTCCAACTGTTGGCTAATGTATGGCTGGTTTTGGAAGGGGCCAGGCCCTGCAGAGCTGAACAAACCTTAGCTCACTGGCAAGTGCAGAAACCAGGCTGGAGCAGGTCATGCTGGGCTAGGCTGGCACACTTACTGGCTTGTATGATCCATGGATGGGAGCAGACTGAGCAGGGCCAGGTTCCAGCACCTGCCAGAGATAGTTGGAGCTGAGGGCAGACTGGATCAGGCCAGGCTACAGCATCTTAAGGCAAAGGCCAAGTCAGGTGAGGGACTATGCCAAGTTGGGTCAGAACAACCACTGGCACTCACAAGAACTATGTCTGGGAACAGGCCTGGTTGGGGAGCAAAGGGCATGCCCTGGCTGGGTTGTGGCTCTCACTGTGAGTGTGAAGGCCAGAGTGAGTGCTACTGTCTAGTCAGGGCATGACTACAATGTGCCTTGGCACAAGTGTGCACTGTGTCTGGGGTGTAGCAGACTGGGCTAGCCTCCAGCACCCACTGGTACTCGTGGGAACCAAGGTAAGTAGAGGATGAGCTAGGCTAGGTCTTTGCCCCTGCTGAGCCAGGTGTGAGCTGTGATTGGGTGTGAAGCAGGCTTGGCTGTGCTGTAACACCCAACAGTAAAAACCAAAATGGGTAAAAGCTGTCAGGAAAGGGTACTGCTCCTGTTAGGACATGAGGCAGAGGAAGTAGGGCTGGACCATGGACCCACTGGTGTGTTTGACACCTGGCATTGGGAATGGTTCTGATGGAGGAGCTTGGGCAGCTCCAGCAGAACATGGTCCCTGCAGGTAAGTGCAAGAACCATAATAGGGAGAAGCCCAGACCAGGCCAGGGAACCATACCCACTGGCATATATTTGGTCCAGGTTGGGGATGAACCAGGCTTGGCCAGTTCATATCACCTGCTGGAGAATCTGAGCATCAGAATGGTGTGTGGGTCAGGCCAGGTTGGGTCACAGCATAAGCCAGTTCACATGAGCGTCAGGACTGGGGTCCAGATGGGCAGGGCTAGGCTATAGCACCCACCAGCGTGAGTTGCAAGTGGGGGTGGGCAATAGAGGACCAGCCAGACTACAGCACCCACTGCCAAATGCCGAGGACAGGTGGGCCATGTCAGACTGGGCCACAGCACCCAACCAGCACATGGGAGTCCCAGGGGTGGGGGTAGGTGGTGGTGAAACCAGTAGGTAGACAATGGAGGACCAGCCAGACTACAGCACCCACTGCCAAATGCCGAGGACAGGTGGGCCATGTCAGACTGGGCTACAGCACCCAACCAGCACATGGGAGTCCCGGGGGTGGGGATAGGTGGTGAAACCAGTAGGTGGGTAATGCAGGGCTCCCCTGCTGGACCGCCAGTCCCACTGGAGAGTGTGAGTTGGGATGGGGAAAGACCAGGCTGTGTAGGGCTATGACACCTGTTCATCCCATGTGGGCTGGATTAAGTGCAAGTTAGGCTGTGTTGACTATTCCTACTGAAGCATGGATAAGTCAGAGTGGGTGTGGGTTGGTTGGGCTTTGCCACAGCATCAGCTGGCAGATGCTGACACTGGGGGCAAATCCTGTCAAGTTAAAGTGCAGAACCACCTGGAGAGTGCAAGTTGTGGAAGTGGGAGTGGTCCCCTTAGGGAAATAGTGGGCACCTCCCTCTTAGGTTGCCACTCCCACTGGTGAGCATGAGAACCAGGACTGGGGCAGGCATGATGAGACAGAGAGGGGCACCTGCCGGCCTGCAGGTGTGTCGGCTGGATAGTGTGACTGGTTGGGTTGATCTAGGCTATACTGTCCATTGACATGTATGAGAGGTGAATGGGATGTGGGACAGACTGGACCAGTGTGCTGTACATACTGACAAGCACAGGAACCAGGGCAGGGTTTGGGCCTGGTGGGGGTTAAAGTGGGTCACTCAGACCAGGCTGTGGCCCTAACTTGTGTACGTGAAGGCCGAGTGTGTGGTGGCAGGATTGGGCTGGTGTGCAACGCCCATTCGTTTGTGTAAAAGGCAGGGCTGGAGACACAAATGACCCAGCAGTTGCAACCAGCAGCATGCGCATAAGCTGATTGGAGCGACAGACTGTGCCCGACCCTGTATTGGTGGGCACACACAAGAATCAGTTCTGGGATCACCTCAGATGAAGTTTCTATGGGTATCCGCCAAACTGAATTTCTGGACTCAGCCCCCAACTTTGGAGAGAATTGCAGGTTCTGTGGTCTGATCATGGAGTGCATGCGTCATGCCTGGGCCTCCTCAGTGGCTTAGATGAAGAAGTGGCCAGCATATCCAGGTACACATGCAGGATATGGCAGTACACTGGAGTCTGCAGAGGGCACCTGGTACCATAACAGAGGAAGAAGGACAGATGTGTTGGGTGTAAAGCTGTTGGGGCGGCTGGCTGTGGCTTCTCTCCTTGTCTTCCCCTTTTCTGCCAGATACCGGAAGGAAAAAAAAGAGAATGTGGAAGTGGTGTTTTCACCCACCTTCCTATAGCCTGTGACCCTAATCAACCTAACCAATTATGTAAAAATCATCAAAAATAAATAATAGCTAAGATTTTTTATAAATCAATAATAAATGTTAGGATAGAGGTACTGATTTCTTGTCTTCCAGCTTTGACCAGGCCATTGGAAATATTTAAGAAGAGAACAAACCGATTGGAGTTTTCTCTGTCTCTAAAATAAATGAGTGAATACATTCTGCCCATTTAAATCAGTACTTCATTGTTTAAAGAAGACTGTCAAATTTGAATTGGGAAGTACTTTCATTTTTATCAAATATCATTAGGAAGACAGCGGTAAATGTACTGTTACTGGAGAACACAGTAGAAGTTAAACTTGTTAAAAGGTTGAGAAAAGGAGTAGCTGTCAGGAAAAAAAAGCTTCTGTACTTTCCCAGAGTAGCTCTTCCAGCATGGGAAATGGATAATCCCTCAGATCCTGTGCTCATTAAGGTGGTCTGAGAGCACACACCCAAACCTTCTCTAAAAACCAAGCTATCTTTCAAAGTGTATAGACTTCAAGAACCCTATTCTGATAAAAGGAGAAAAGAAAAACTAACATAGGCTTCCCCTTTCCTTTCCATTTCTTTCCTTTCTTTTGGTAGTTCAGTTCTGTGGTGCATATTCTTATGCCCTTGTGAGCTTGGAGGAACAAGTTAATAATTTGGTCAATTCCACATTCTAACCTCTGAGTCAAAAAGTTACTCGGTAATCCTTTTAGTGGGCAATTAGGGAATAGTGTATTCAGAGTCAGGAGCCTGGGCCCCTGATAATGACTCACGTGCTAAGTGATCTGGTGTAAACCAGACAGGCTGCCTCCATTTCAGTATCAGCCATACCACCTGCCCTCCCTATCTCCTGAAGCACTTGGGAGAGTCTGATGGGAACACAGATCTGAAGGCATTTTTGAATGTCAGACATTATCATGCCAAAAAAAAAAAAAAAGTAAGCCATCTCCCAAGAGCCTGTCCCAATAGTGTTTCTACATTATACACATATTAATTCTCATTTCAATTTTCTTTTTTCTCAACTCATGCTTCCTTTGAAAGCATAGGCTTCTGAACTGTTGAGATATAATACACTAGCTGTTTCTATCATGGCAACACATAAAACACAGCTATATTAATCAATAGCCCATGTGTACAGAAGAAACCTCCAAAAAAGTTGAAACCAAGATTAGTTTTTTTTTTTTTTTTTTTTTACAATATAAACTCAAAGAACTTGACTCAGTGGTCTGGGTCCTATTTTATCTATTTTGCAACTATGGAATCATGTTTTTACATCACCTTGTAATCATTTCGCTCTTCCCATTGTCTTCCAAGCTGTTCCTTAAACAACTCAAGTGTTATCTTATCCCCAAGGCCTTGGCATTGCTACTGTTCACATAGAATGCAATTCCCCTGATAGCCCTCATCTCATTTATATATCAGCAAATGGAACACACAGGCCTTCCCTAACTGTCCTTTCAGACTTAATTGACACATAATATTTGTATTTATGGGGCAAGTACAATTCAATACACATACAATGACCAAATCACTGTAATTCTTTTTGTCTCCTCAAACTTCGATAATTTCCATGTATGGGGAACTTCAAGCCTTCCAGTTCTTTTCTGGTTATCTTGAAATATGTTAACAAATCATGGTAGCACATACCCCTAACACTCAGTTATGTCGCTGCCTGCCTCACATTAGCTTTTTTCAAAGATTTATTTTATTTTATTTTATTTTATTTTATTTTTTTAAAGGTTTATTTTTATTATTTTTGTATTGGAAAGGCAGATATACAGAGAGGAGAGACAGAGAGGAAGCTCTTCTGTCCGATGATTCACTCCCCAAGTGAGCACAACGGCCAATGCTATGCCGATCTGAAGCCAGGAGCCTCTTCCGGGTCTCCCACGCGGGTGCAGGGTCCCAAAGCTTTGGGCCGTCCTCGACTGCCTTCCTGGGCCACAGGCAGGGAGCTGGAAGGAAAGCAGGGCTGCCTGGATAGAACTGGCACCCATATGGGATCCAGGGCGTGCAAGGCGAGGACCTTAACCACTGCGCCACTGCGCCACTGCGCTAGGCCCTCACGTTAACTTTTGTCCATTATTTTCAAAGCCTCTATCACCTACTTGACCTATATTTGGTTTTGTATTTTTCCAAGCAAGAGGTCTTTTTTTTTTCCTGGTTATTCCTTTGCTATGTACTTAGCCCTTAGAACTTATCCCAAGGACATGGTAAGCATGAAATAAATAAAAGTTGAATGAAATAATAAAGGAATGCAGTCCTTGTCCTCAGATTGGCAAAGCCTCTCTTAAACAATACCTTACAATCATGAACTTAAGGATTTATCATGGGATTAAGCAGCAACACGCTCTGTGTATATGATCATTTGGTGCCCTTTGCTAAAATTGCACATGGCATTTTGACAAAACAAAAGCTCTTATTGAGCTATGGCAATTGTTTAAATAAATTGGGCTGTTGAAAATGTCTGCAGGTTCACCAGTTCTCTCCACATTTAAACTATATGTGGTGGGACCAGCCTTGTATGAGCCTGGATTCTGGCATCCATATGGGCACTGGTTTATATGAAGATTGCTCTGATTCTGATCCAGCTCCTTACTTACGTGCCAGGGAAAACATCAGGGGATAGCCCAAGTGCTCGGCCCTTGCATCCACATTGAGATTTAAAGGGAATTCCTAGCTCCTGGCTTCGACCTGGCCCACCTCTGGCCATTACAGCCACTTGGGGAGTGAAACATCATATGTGGGATCTCGTATTCAAGCACCAGCATTCAACTCTGGACTCATATTCAAGGGCAGAGACTGTTGATTCATTTGAAACACAGAGTTGAAGAGGGAAGGAAAGAGACACTGCATTTACTGGTTCACCCCCAGTGGCCGCAGTGACTGGAGCTAGGCCATGCCAAAGCTAGGAGCTTCCTCCAGGTCTTCCATGTGGGTGCAGAAGCCCAAGTACTTGACCAGCTTTCACTGCTCTCCCAGGTGCATCGGCAGGGACTCAAACCATGTGGGATACCAAAAGGCAGCTTCACCTGCTATACTACAGCACTGGCCTGAATAAGTTTTTTAAAAATATATAAATAGCAGGCCTGGCGCAGTAGCTTAGCAGCAAAAGTCCTTGCCTTGAATGCACTGGGATCCCATATGGGTGCCAGTTCGAATCCCGGTGACTCCACTTCCCCTTCCAGCTCCCTGCTTGTGGCCTGGGAAAGCAATGGAGGACAGCCCAAACCCTTGGGACCCTGCTCCCGTGTGGGAGACCTGGAGCAAGTTCCTGGATCCTGGCTTTGGATTGGCTCAGTTCCGACGGAAGATTTTCCTCTCTGTCTTTCCTCCTCCATATAAATCTGACTTTGCAATTAAAATAAATATTTATTAAAAATATATAAATTGCATGGGCTGTTGGTAGGAATTGGACATTCAATCTAGGTGCCCCTGGAACCTGTTGTATATTCAAAATAAGAGAGTCAGCTACAACCTATAATTTATGAAAAATTGTCATGATAGCTATATTCACCTTAAATATAATCAGAATACTAGCATTGAAACATTGCTAGTTCCTTGCAATATAAATCAGAGAATAAGTACATTGGAACTTGTTGCTACCAAAGTTGACTCCAAACTTAGTTACCATCATAGAATGCAAAACCAAATCTTTATCTACAAATTGAAACATAACATGCCTTATCTTTTGGTAGAATAAATATTAATATTTTATTATTTATTCTATTCAAGAGGGAGACAAAGAAAGAGATCGTGTCTATCTCCTGGTTCACTCCCCAAATGCCTACAACAGCCAGAACTGGACAAGTTCCAAGCAAAAAGCCAGGACCTGCATCTGAGTTCTCCACATGGATAGCAGGAATCCAAGTGTTGGGCCCTTACCCGCTATGTACAGATATGTGCACATAGGGCCTTTACCTGCTATGTACCAGAGTGCATGATAGCAGGAAGTATAACTGGGAATAGAGACAAGACTTAAATGCTAGCACTCAGACGTAGGGTGCAGGCATTCATTAGCACTTATGACATCTTAATCACTACAGCAAATGCCTGCGGCAGAAAGCTAAATTTTGTTGGAAATATCAGCATTTTTAAGCATGATCCTCTGTCTGAGATCATATGACTACTTTAAAGAAGAGTGTTCTGGGCCCAGCGGCGTGGCCTAGTGGCTAAAGTCCTCGCCTTGAGTGCACCGGGATCCCATATGGGTGCCAGCTCTAATCCTGTCAGCCCCATTTCCCATCCAGCTCCCTGCTTGTGGCGTGGGAAAGCAGTCAAGGATGGCCCAAAGCCTCGGAACCCTGCACTCGCGTGGGAGACCTAGAGGAAGTTCCAGGCTCCTGGCTTCAGATTGGCACAGCACCAGCCGTTGCAGTCACTTGGGGAGTGAATTATCAGATGGAAGACCTTCCTCTCTGTCTCTCCTCGTCTCTGTGCATCTGACTTTCCGATAAAAATAAATAAATCTTATTAAAAAAAGAAGAGTGTTCTGTTAGACTGTATCACTACTCTAACTAGAGCCAATAGGAGCAACAAACGAAATATAAAAACAAACAAAAAACATAGCATTAACCACTGGTTGTTGATGTAGTTAGGACAGAACCGTACTGATGTCTGTTAAATCAAATCAGAAAATTGAATAAAATAGACTAGATTTTGCAGTCACATTTAATTCAGTGAAATGTTTTGTCAATATTTTTAAACTTTGTGGGCACTTACCGTCTTAGTCATGCAGTTCATTAATTACCGCTTGCTTCTCACTTCCATTTTGCCTACAAGGACAACATCAGTAAGCAATGTACCCAGAGATTTCTACTTCCTCTTTCATGCTCAAAGGTAGCCAGATCCCTAAGCAGGAAACCACTGCTTAGAATGATTTCCTCTCTCACTAGCCATTGCTAAGATGAGCTAAAACTCCTGGAAATTTTTTTTTTAACTTTATATTCCTCGTTGTCAATGTCAGCTCACTTCCAACAAGGCAATAAATGTTTATTGGTTGAATTTTATGTGGTTGGCACTCTGCCAGGCACCGGCACTTTTATAAGCTTTTCTATATCTTACCTCTAAACCTCACCATTCTAGATGGCCTCATTTGTAAGCCACAGCACATATACAGTCCTCATATTTAAAAATCTGAAAATATATCATAGAGTGTCTGTGAAGAACAGACAAGACAACCCATATATTGCGCTTGGAACGAAGCCAATAATTTGACAATGCTCTATAAGCACTAGCTAGTACTGTGCAAAGGACTTGGAAATCTGTAGGCTTTACAAGGGCAACTCTGGCTACGTATCAAAGAATATCTTCTGCTGTGCAAAGACTGTCAGCTGCTCCATATAATTTGGTATCAAGCCCTCATATGATGTGGTAACTGTGTAACTAGAAGTCCAACAATACAGCAGAAAACACAGGGTTTCCAAAAGATACCCATTTTAAAAAATATTATTTATTGCAAAGTCAGATATACAGAGAGGAGAGACAGAGAGGAAGATTTTCCATCTGATGATTCACTCCCCAAGTGACTGCAAAAGCCTGTACTGCGCAGATCCAAAGCCAGAAACCAGAAACTTCCTCCAGGTCTCCCACATGGGCGCAAGACCTCAAGGCTTTGGGCCATCCTTGACTGCTTTCCCATGCCAGGGGAGCTGGGTGGAAGTGGGGCTGACGGGATTAGAGCTGGCACCCATATGGGATCCCGGTGCATTCAAGGCGAGGACTTTAGCTGCTAGGCTACTGTGCTGGGCCCAAAATAAACATCTTTATAACTGTATATTGACAATTTTTTTTTTCTGTACAAGGCCAAATGGAAGATATTCATTCTGTACATGCTGTACAGACTCTATGGCACCTGTTAGACTTTGCTGGTTGTGAAAGCAGTCCCTGGCAATAGGTCAATGAATAGGCATAGTTGTGTTCCAATAAAGCGTGACAAAAACAGGCCATGGGCTGCTCTGTGGGTCACAGCGTGCCCTCCTCTGTTCTAAATAGTTAGCCTATTGAGGCTGTAATGGCCATGTCAGCTAAACAATTGCAGAAAGCAAACAAACTGGAGAGAATAAAAGCAGTAAGAAAATTTGAGGAAAAGGGAAGTCAGAATGGCTGCTGCAGCGTACAGCTGCTCTCATCCCAAATGGAATTAGATGTCTTAGGTGACAAGGGAAGAGTATGTTCCATTTCTTTTCTCCTTCTGTTTTAAAGATTTCTTTCTTTTTTTACTGGAAAGGTAGAGTTAGTGAGAGAGAAGGAGAGACAGAATCTTCCTTCTGCTGGCTAACTGCCCAGATGACCACCATGACCAGGGATAGGCCAGGCTGAAGCCAGGAGCCAGGAGCTTCTTCCAGGTGTCCCTCGTGGGTGCAGGGGCCCAAGGATTTGGGTCGGCCTACAGTACTTTCACAGGTCATAAACAGGGAACTGGGTGAGAAGTACAGTAGCTGGGACTTGAACTGGTGCCCATATAGGACACCAGCACAGCAGGCAGATGCTTAGCATGCAAAGCCATGGCACTAACCACATTATTTTCTCCTTTCTACAGCATATAATTGCGAAGTATTTACCTTTTTCCAGATACTGCACCGTGATCTATAATTCTGTGTGGAAACAGACCAATTATCTACCTTCATATTTCTCCTAATCTTGCCAGGTAGGAACAAGCAGAAACAACTTGCCAAATAATCACACAAATGTAAGCTTGCACCTGTGCTAGATTCTGCGAAAGTTTGTAAGGAAAGTAGTTCTGTGGTTGGCGCACTCCTGGTAGAGTTAGCTGAGAAGGTTGGATTGCAAACTTGGCTGAAATCTGGCAAACAAGTTCCCTATCAGGCAATCAATCAGGGTGGGACCATTCCAATCCAAGGGAACAGCTTAGGCTCTTTTAGAGCAGAAAATGGGCTTCAGTCACAAAATGAAAATAAGGCCATTATGACTGAAATCCAGAGAGCCAGATGGAGCTGAGTGGGAGAGATGGCTGCAAAGACAGGTAGCAATCAAATCAGGAAAGGACACACAGCAGCAATCAATTCTTTAAATAAAGAGCAAATATTTACTAAACACTCTATCTGGTTCTATGGATACTGCAGTGAATTAAACAGGCAGATATTAAACAAATAAACACTCAAAACTATAATTGCAACGGCCTGCCTCCAGAAATTCTATGCCTGAAAACTACTCAGTGGCCTGACCCATTAATTAAATGTGCCTAGCCTGTTCCCAGGATGCAGTCCTAATCAATTTATTTATTTCAAAGGCAGAGTGGCAGGGAGAGAGAAACTGAAAGAGAGAGAGAGAAAGAATTCTTTCATCTACTGGTTCACTCCTCAAATGGCCACAACAGCCAGGTGTGGGCCAGGTCAAAGTCAGGAGCCCAGAACCCTGTCCTGATCTACCACATGGGTGGCAGGAATCCAAATCCCCGGGTTATTTCCCAGAATCTTCCAAGGCACATAAGTAGGAGAGCTGCTGGGTCTAACAGTTGTTCCCAGATAGGATGTTGGTATCACAGGTGGCAGCTTAACTGGTTGCACCATAATGCCTGCTATACGGTCCTAATTTAACCATGTATCCAAATTAAAACTACCTGCATATCTACCTGCCATTCAATCAATATCCATTTTGAAAATATAAGTGCGTTTGTTAGTGGGTCAGACTGTGGAACACCTTGTCAGGCATCATTCCCAGGCTAACGAGCCACTCTTTTTGCTGAATTAGGGTCTCCAGACAAGTGTGGTTCCTCATGTTCCTCCCTACTGGCAAGTCTTTACAACTTGCTGCTGAGGATGATACAGTGAAAAAGACGGACCATAAACAAGATGGAAATATGGTACTTCCTTTTTCAGTAGTTTAAATGTGAACTTACTTTTTTTTGGTGCCTTCTTTTCTAATATACATATTTCTGTGGTGAACTTTATCAATGCATTATTATATGCATTTCTAGAAGAGAGAGCTGTTGTGGGGAATTGCAAGATGAGCAAATGCTTTTGATGTTTGAAGGTTGTGAAAATCAAACAAGACTTCTAAACAGTTTCAAAGTGATTTTGTTACAATGCTATATCTCCTTCTAATCTCCTTGACCTATTTTCTTGTCAAAGAAGGAAGTTACAATATCATTGAATGATTTAGTTTACATAGTGCTGGCTGATTGCTAACCAATATTTCGTAATATTTCATAGTCTCCTTGGGTAAATATATTTGACTATCTCTTCTACTGATACAGTCCCAGTTCTTTTTTTTTTTTTTGCTTCTTTTTATTATTATCATTTTATGATACAGTTCGATGGGCACTTTGATTTCCCTTATCCCCTCCACAAATCTCTCCCCCCTCACTGAGTTCTCTTACATCATGACTATAGTATAGTTCTTCATAAACAGTCATATGTCCATCATGGTGGGCATGGACAATGGCAGAGTCCAGCATCTTATTATCAAGATGTAGTAAACAGTTTCACTGGGAGTCCATATTTGTCTGGAAGTAGAGATGCATATTGCATTGCATCCTCACATCTGGATATGATAGCCTCCATTTTACAGCTACTGTACATCCCCTCAAATGAAAAGTCATAATACAAAATCAATAATAGAAAGAAAAATAGAAATTTACAACACCATGAAGTTAAATAACATGTTACAGGATATGATAGTTTCCATTACACAATTACTATACATCCTCTTAAATGAAAAGCCATAATATGAGTCAGTGAATAATTTGATCAAAAGAAAGTGTTTTGAAGAGATGAAACTAACATAAAAAGTCAAAATCCATGAGATACATTTTCTGCTGATCTTTGCTGGTGAAATGTGTCTCCTGTAGGCAACAAATAGATGGGTTTTGTTTTTTAATTCGGGCAGTCCCAGTTTTAACGTGTAGTTCACAGCTTGGGGGATTCCCATGAACTTTTTAGATGCTGGGAAAGGTCAAAATTATTTTTGCAATGCTAAAATATTATTTGTGTTTAATAGAATGTTGTCAATCATACTGATAATAAAAAAGAAATGATGTGGGTAAAATTACTTTGTATTATAGAATGCATCAAGGCAGGGACACCAATTTATGCTATCAGTCACTATATTCTTTACTATCAAGCACCAGCAGAAAAGAAATTCCATTTTGCTTTAGAATGTTCTTGATAAAGCAGTAGAAATTGCCATTACTTTCAAAGATGCTAATTTTTTTAAGATTTATTTATTTTTATTGTAAAGTCAGATATACAGAGGGGAGAGACAGAGAGGAAGGTCTTCCATCCGTTGATTCACTCCCCAACCAGAGCTGAGCTGATCCAAAGCCAGGAGCCAGGAGCCTCTTCCAGGTCTCCCACATGGGTGCAGGGTCTCTAGGCTTTGGGCCTTCCTCAACTGCTTTTGCAGGCCACAAGCAGGCAACTGGATGGGGAGTGGTGCTGCCGGGATTAGAACTGGCACCCATATGGGATCCTGGTGCGTTTAAGGCTAGGACTTTAGCCACTAGGCTACTGTGTCGGGCCCAGTGATGCTATTCTTAACATGTAATGGGCTATTACTATCATTTTTGTTTTAAACAGGCTAATACATACTTTAAAATGTCATAATTTTAGCATCTAATTTGATATTATAGATTCAGGAAGAGCACCCATAATCCAAAATTCTGTAATGTTCCAAATATAAAAGCTTCTGAGCACCAACATTAGGGCACACATGGAAAATATTGCATCATAAAATCTTGTTTCATGCACAAAAATATTAAAATACTTTATAAAATTGCCTTCAGGGCCCAGCACAACAGGTTAATTAACTTAATCCCTCCACCTGCAAGCATTGGCATCCCATACCGGTGCCAGTTCATGACCTAGCCACACCACTTCCCATCCAGCTTCCTGCTTATGGCCTAGAAAGCAATCGAGCATGGCTCAAAGCTTTGAGAACCTGCATCCACGTGGGAAACCCGAAAGAAGCTCCTGGCTCCGGGTCGGGTCCGTTTAGATCAGCAGATGGAAGATGTTTCCTTCTCGCTGTAAAATCTGCCTTTCAGATAAAAATTCATTAACTAATTAATTAATTAACAAATAAATAAATCTAAAAAATAATAATCCTGCTGCTGGTGTTGTGGTGTACAAGTAAAGTTGCTACCTGTAACACTGACATAAAAAATCACCTCCAAGCTATATGCATACAGTATATATGAAGCACAAATGAATTTCTGTGTTAAGACATACCATAGATATCCATGCCCCAAATATCTCCTTATGTGTAGGCAAATATTTCAAGATTTCGAAAGAATCTTCTATCCAAAGACACTTTTGGTCTCAAGCATTTCATGTAAGAGATATTCCACCTGCAGCTATAACTCACATACATAAACAATCTTTCGGAATTCCTTCCAATTTTTAAGAGTATAAAGACCCATGTGGCCAAAATCTTTGAGAAACACTGTTCTCTTAGCTTTCCAAATATAACTTTTATCAAGATAATTTTCTTTAATATGCAGACTTTCCAGTTCTCCAGGTAT
The DNA here is from genome assembly GCF_017591425.1 of Ochotona curzoniae. Lineage (NCBI taxonomy): Eukaryota > Metazoa > Chordata > Mammalia > Lagomorpha > Ochotonidae > Ochotona > Ochotona curzoniae. The sequence continues at coordinate 30,204,040 of NW_024467087.1, read as the reverse complement.
AGTTCTTCTACATGACGTCTGCAAAACAGTGACTAAGAGCTCTAAAATAACCTCTAAAACCCCCTGGCCATTAGTTTCTTCTCATGCTCTCCTAATCTAATGTTTTGTAGAGGGCGACCTGGATTTTCCGGAATGTTGGCGTAGTAGACTGCGGAAGTTGTTTGTGTCTACTCCATATCCTTTTTCATTTCTTTATCCACTAATGTCATCCCCTTCCCTTTACAGGACATTCTCCTCTTTCCCTGTCTTCCTGTGGGAGCTGGCAGGAACTGGGCTCCTACCTCCCCCAGATCACCCGAGTAGGGCACGTGATCTTGGCTCACCCAGCCATAGCCTTGCATCTGCCAGGAAGCAGCAATTGGTTCCAAAAGATCTCATGTTTTAAGCAAAATAAATTGGAGACTTACCCCCAAACTTGCACCTTAATCATGAGTTCTAAGGGTCTAAATGTGGGATTACCATTCACTGTTTCTCCTTCCCTATAGAGAAAACCCGTTTGCAGAATTAATCCAAAAGGGACAAGAATAAATAAGGATGAATGCAGAGGAGGTTTTGGCAATATTGAGATCTTATCCCGATATTGGAGGCCCCAGTACTTGACAACTCTTTTTTTCCTTCAGTTTGGCAGATACCACACAGTTATGGGAGCAAATTCCCCTTTGTGCTAAAGTTATCCTTCCAGTTGAAAGAATGGAGTAATATACTCAAGGAAGCTATTGAATCTTCTGAAGTTAGTTGCTTTATAGGAATATCATCAACTCCATCACCTCACAGCTGGGCAGATTTAATGAGACATTATTAAAGCATTTTTTAAAGATCTATTTTATTTTTATTGGAAAGTCAGATATACAGAGAGAAGAAAAGAGAGAGGAAGATCTTCTGTCTGCTGATTCACTCCCCAAGTGATCACAATGGCCGGAGCTGAGCCAATCTGAATCCAGGAGCCAGGAGCCTCTTCCGGGTCTCCCACGCGGGTACAGGGTCCCAAGGCCTTCTGCCATCCTTGACTTCTTTTCCAGGGCACAGTCAAGGAGCTGGATGGGAAGCTGGATGAAATTAGAACTGGCATCCATATAGGATCCCAGGCATACAAGAAGAGGTACTTTAGCCGCTAGGCTACCGTGCGGGCCCTGTTAAAGCATTTTGAAAAATGTAAAGAATAGGCAAGTATTGAGTACAATAAATATGTTCTCTTTGCACTCAATTAGTGAAGTGGTTAGCCTCTGCTGACCAGGTGTTATTTTGAGAACACTAAGTATGCTCATCTAAAATCTGTGGGTCCAAAAATAACTTAAGAGGCCTTTGAATTTTCTCAGGAAGTTAAATGAAGTTTAAGAAAAATTTCTACCACCATTACCATGTCTAGAAGACTCTTTGTACACTTAGGGCAAACTCCAGAATCGTGCAGAATTGGGAAAGCAATGATTATTAGACCATCTGGTTGGAGATATGAGTCATTTTTCAGAGGACTTCAGAATGTTCAGATCAGTGTGTACGTATGTATGTGTCTACACACACGAGCGTGTGTTGCAGCAGGGGTGGGGGGGTGGGGGGAAGAGAGGCAGTTTAAGCACTGGTTTTCTTCCTTGCAGGAAAGTTCACTCTGCAAAAAATATAGAATGGCTTTTGAGAATGTCACACACACTAACCAACAACTCTCACACAACACCGTTCAATAGGAAGCACAAATGAATAGACCCATCTTTTGGAAATAAGTTCAAATGGTGCAAGGAGCAAAAGTGAATGAATCAACTATGGCATATGGAATTTGGAGCTACTGGTGGGGGCTTAATGCCATAGGACCATGAACGGCTCCTAGAATGTGCCTGGCAGCTCCAGAACTCAAGGGCATTTCAGCCAAGTGTTCATTCTGTGGCCTGAACTATTGAAGGACTCTACTGAACCAGAACCAGGGTGTTCTCATTCACTAGTGGTTGCTTTATACTGTGCCATTTTAGAAAATGACACAAGGAAACGTGATGCCTCCTGAGAGGCGCTTTGATTTTTGTCTTATCAAAAGACTGATTTCCCGTTAAACGACTCTTCTAATATTTCTTATTATCTTTGTAACCTCATTTGAAGAAGTGGCTACAGAAAGCAGAATTTTTCCAGAGGAATTGTCCTACCAACCTACCAAGAAGTGGCTCATTTCTTTCTTCCTTTGTTTCTTTTTTTCATAATATTTTTTCCTTTTTTTTTTTAAAAAAAAAACTTCATTTTATGACACAGTTCCATAGGCTCTGGGATACCCCAAAGTCCTCCCCCCATATTGATTTCCTCCATGTTATTACAGCAGTCAGTACAGCTCATAGTCAGTCATAATTCCCTCATTGCAGGCATGGAGCATGCAGGGAGCCCAGTAGCTTAATTTCAATGTCAGTATCGTCAACCAGGTGATAAAGGATGAGCACAGAAGGAGAATTATTTTATTTCAATTATTAATATTGCCATGCTGACATAGGTGTTTGATTCGACTCCAGCTGCCCACCCTGGAAGAGAACAGCAGGTGGCTCAAGTGCCACCCATATGGGAGAGACCTAGATGGAGTTTTGGCCTCATCTAGATGTGGTCTAGATGTGACTATTGCAGGCAATAGAGAAGTGAACCTGCAGATGGAAAATTGTTTTCTCTGTAACTGCCTTTCAAATAAAAATACATGAATAAACTAAGTAAAAGTTTAGAAATAGTTATCCTCCTGCAAAAATTCAAAGCCTGTAAGAAAGGCATTTGCAGTTTATGCTATAGGAAAATATGAATCAATTTTACCCATTAGATGAGGAACAAGAATGGTTAATTTTATAAGGACTTGACAATTAATACCCTTTGTTTCTTGTTCAGCTCTGCCAAGAACCTGCCAGATGGCCTTGTGTTCAGGAGAATGTCTTACTCATCACCCAGCTTTCTCTGTACTGTAATAATGTAATCAATCTCCTTCCATTCTGGTATTGCTATGCCCTTTTCCTCAACCCCCCAAATTTTTGACAACCTGAATTTATAATCTTCCTGCCCTCAAAAGTCATTGAGCTGATTTCCTCTGTTAAAAATCAAATTTGATCTCTGAGAATTTTTGGTTTGCCTGTAAAAATTGATTTTGCAGTACCTTAAAGTAAATTTTGAATGTGAAACGTGTAGCTTTACCAGATCAAACTGGAAAAACATAAAGTGGTTTCAGTTCACCACAGTGAAGGAAACTTGGCACTGCAGTGAGGCCAGAGGCCCCATGACCCAAGCTGCCTCTGCTTGGTCCTACAGACTGAAGAGACAAGAAATGGGAGAACAAAGGAGAGTCCTCGTAGCCCTGCCTTACTGATTAAACATGTTTGTGTGATAGAGGGAAGCAATCCGTTAATGTTCTTTGCCACTCAGGTGTAGTTTCATTGTTTTTCACTTTTATAATTAGAAGTGGGTTTAGCTGGAACCAGAAAAGGGCAGAATAGGAAATGCCAAGAGGGTGGAGGCTGGAACAGCTAGCCACTTCTCTGACAAGCATAAATCTTGGCTTAGCCCTGTTACAAGACCACTTGGCACAAATTGTTTCCTTGTGTGGCTCTGTAGGTACATTCTAGGCTCCAGGGTACCCCTAGGCCCAGCTCTCCCAACTCCAAATTGTTCTAGCATTTTGAATGCCTTCCAGGGCTTTTTCTCTAATTCAGAAAGATAATGAAGATCTCAGGAGACAGTATTTAATAGCGTTGGGAGTCATTGCAAAGGTTCACAGAGATATATATGGAAATCTACTCAGGCTAGACCTTTGGCTACGACTAGCTTATGTGGGATCTGGGAACTACATGGGAGAGTCGCATTTGATTCTCAAGGATGAACTAAGCTAGCCTAGAAAGTCAATCTTCAGATCTCCTGATCAATTTGCACAAATTAGATTAAACTTTGGATGAGAGCAAACGCAAAGATCCAATTACTCCAATTATTAGAAGACAAGACAATCTTGATTCATTCATAGAATTGTATAGGGATGTATTTACACCCATCTAGACCTCATCCAAAACCTTAAACAGTAGCCTGTAACCCAATATGGATAATGGCCCAGAGTAATAGCGGTAGGGTGGTAGAGGGAGTCTGGATAGCATATACCAATTCTGAGCTACAGCACAGAAATAAGTTCCTAGCATTTGAAGCATAGTGGGAAGACTGTAGTTAAAAACAACCTAGTAGATATTGTGTGAACAACTGTAAGAAAGAAACTCCTATCTTCTGACAATGAAGTCATTGTCACAGAAGGTAAAACATCACCCTCTTTGGAACAATAGACATACACAAATATTGAAATGTTCAGGGCCCAACTGCGGTGGCCTAGTGGCTAAAGTCCTCGCCTTGAGTGCCGGGATCCCATATGGGCACCAGTTCTAATCCTGGCAGCTCCACTTCCCCTCCAGCTCCCTGCTTGTGGCCTGGGAAAGCAGTCTAGGACAGCCCAAAGCTTTGGGACCCTGCACCCATGTGGGAGACCCAGAAGAGGTTCCTGGATCCCGGCTTTGTTGCGATCACTTGGGGAGTGAATCATTGGATGGAAGATCTTCTTCTTTGTCTCTCCTCCTCTCTGTATATATGACTTTGCAGTAAAAGTAAATAAATCTTCAAAAAAAAAAAAGAGAAATGTTCTATGTAGCCCACAAATATGTACAACCATAGTTAACACAAAAATTCAAATGAGAGTATGAAATAACAAAATTAATGAATGAAAAGATTTTTTTAAAAAAAAATACTAAGTACTTTACACAGTTCTCGTTTAATCCTTGCACCACGTCCATGAGGGAGGTATTAATGTTGACTTCAGCACCCATTCACTGGGAACTGAAGTCAGGCAGCCGTCTGGTCACTATGTTGCTCTGGGACCCAGTGTTGGAAAGGGATGGTGATGATTCTGTAAACTGAAGTGAATGAGATTATTGCTACTCAGAAGGATGAGCTGCAGAGCAGTGCAGCTCTGTGTCCTATAGGCATACTGGCCTGTGATTAAGTCAGAATTTAGAGTTAGCCTTTGCCAACAGTTAAGAAATGTAATTGAATTTTTTTTAAGTCTGTCGAATCTATTAAATTATGGGGCTTATCGTTTGTACGTCTTTGGGTTTTATTTAATATCACATAGGGCTTAATTTTTATCATTAAAAAAAAATCAGTCCATGATGGATTGGAATTTTTTAAAAAGGAAAACTAAACAGTGATATCTACAGAAGACAGAAATTTGACCTTCTTCCATAGGCTTGTTGAGGTTTTCTGCTTGTTTTTCTTATCAGCCATCTCCACTGTCCTTGACGAATCTACCCACTTTATTGCTGGGTTTTAGAATAACCAGCAACATTTGTTTTCCTTTTCCTTATTTGAAAGTAACTAAGACATGGACACCAGAATCAACTAGAAGATCTAAACATCAGTTACAAGACTGCACTGGAAGACACAGTTAAAATGCGCAGCCTCAATGATGTGTTACTTTCCCTTATTCCTGAATTAGGAAGCCTCACTCACCTAGTCACTGGTACAGAGGGACACGCTCAGTCCTGCCCACAACCTAAGAGCAGACCACAACAAAACTCATGAAAAAATACGTGGAAATAACAGAGCCGAGCCTTCTCAGCTTCTCAAAATGTCATTACACAGATAATACTTGCTTTGTTTGGTAGGGTACAAGGAGGGGCAAGGAGAGAGGCAACAGGTATGCCTTCCGTGCATAGTCCTTCAAGGAAACATGGTTACTTACATGGAAGGCCAAGTTTATGTATAAGCATGAGTGTTTGTATCACCTTGTACAAGCACGTATTTTAAAAGATGCACATAGATGCACATGAGCACACATCAGCACAAACCCTTCATTAGAACCTCGCTAAAACGTCTTCTGTGCTCACTTAGTACCCATACTTTCTGACAGGAAAGTATATTCAATATTGATCTCACAAGATTGTTATCTTTGGGCCTGGCTCAGTGGCTTGGCAGCTAAAGTCCTCGCCTTGAAGGCGCCGGGATCACATATGGGCACCAGTTCTAATCCGGTCAGCCCTGCTTCACATCCAGCTCTCTGCTTGTGACCTGGGAAAGCAGTTGAGGACGCTTCAAAGCTTTGAGACCCTGCACCCACGTGGGAGACCCGGAAGAAGTTCCTGGTTCCCGGCTTCGTTGCGGTCACTTGGGGAGTGAATCATCGGATGGAAGATCTTCCTCTCTGTCTCTCCTCCTCTCTATATATCTGACTTTGTAATAAAAATAAATAAATCTTTTTTAAAACAACAAGATTGCTATCTTCATTTAAAAATCTGTACTAAATATAAGCTTATTTAATTACTGATCTGAACCTCTTAATCTGATAACTATAAGTGGAATGAAGATGCCCCTAAAACATGCATTTATCCATTAATTTCTCACTTCTGAATACTCTACCCAAATGCAGTCAACTCAATCCTATAGGCTCCTCTCACCCATCATTATGACAGCTCTTGAAAGTGTATCTTCACCATGAAAAAGGAGATTGGAAATAAGTGTCTCATCCACTTCCCCGCATTCCTTGACCCTCCCCACCCTAATCTGTGGTCCACATGGGCATGCATCCCTCTCAACTTCATCAAAAATGAAATGTTATATATAAAAAAATAAAGTGTATTTTCACCAGAGAAGCCTTAGGAAACTGGTAGTAATTCTTCATTTTAGATTCCTTGCTCATCCCTCTGGTAGATGCATTTACTTTCCTATTGGCAATAAATGAAAATATCTAATTTATTAAATTGATGTGTTATTACTTTTTCAAGTTCCACATGTGTTTACTACATTTCTGCCATGAAATTGTCTATACCATTATAAATCTCATACAGGAAAGGGACTGTGCATGTGCTTACTCATTTGCAGTAGCATAATATACAAATAGGTATTTAACAACTGCTTTGATCCCAAGGATGATGAACATGCAGATGGGGTAAATATGTCTCTCTTGGCTACATTCAATTTACATTCAGGTTCTTAACCTTACATGCTAAACCAGTTTTCCCACTTCTACTCCTGTTTTCTGGTAATTCCTGATTTGCAACTTCAATTCCAGAGTATCAGTTTTCAGCCAAATGCTTTTCAACCACATATCAATATTTTAGAAAATTCGAGTCCTCTTAAAGATTTGGAACTCATTTCCACAGTATAATTCTCAATGTGTTTGTATCACTTGGTAGTATCATAGGGCCACCAACTTTGTAAACTTTATCTTACGCTTCTAGTCTTCCTTCAGTTCCCCATGGCACCTCCAGGGCTTCTCATAGCTGCCCATGTGGCATTCTCCTCAGGCTTGATTTCTCTGCCTATGTTCCAGACATTTTCATCCCACTCTTTTGTTCATTCTCCCTCAAAGATTATGTTTCATTTTAGCAAGTGCCTCCTGGAGCGAAAGAAATAAGAGTAATGGTGGGAATGCCACATATGGGTGTAGATTACCAGAAGACATTTGGGAGCAGGAAGGCTTTTGATCAGCCTTCAGATCACACCATGTAGGTGGCTACCTACGTGGAAGACCAAGTTTATATATTAATATTTGCATCACCTTTATAAGTTCGTAATTATGATTTAAAGGAAGAGTTACCTGGTCACATATATGGACATAAATACAACTTTCCTAAGTGCATGTCTGTGCAAACCTGTTATTAGGACCTCAATAAAATGTCTCCTCTGCTTCCCTGGTACCTCTAGTTTCTGGCAGTAAGGAAAGTGTACTCGCATTGATGTAATAAAAGTAATTACTACTTTCTTTTAAAAAAAAAAATCTGTGCTAGATGTAAGCCTAGTTAATTGGTTATCTGAGTTGCTGACTGTGGGCCCTTTAAGACTGCTCAAGTTGAAATGCAGTCTACCACTTAGCAACCTGGAAATCTTTATTCAGGCTTCCCTTGAACTCAAAACTGTCTTGGCTTACAGCAGACTTCTCTGAGTCTGTGTAAAACTACTAGTTTTATTGTGTAAAACTGCTTCCCTTACCCTTAATGAACTTCCTAGTACTAAGAAGCTCTAGATTAGCCTAGGAGTGCAAGCTGCAGTGCTAAGAATTCCTAACCTCCATCTCCTACCCTATGATTTTGTGCTACTGACTTTCTGTCCACAGCTGTAATTCTAGCTGGTCGGTGTCTTAATCCATTTTTTTTAAACCACTGTAACAGACTATTACAAATCACATACACCATAAGCAATAGAAGTTTGTTAGTTTCATGGTTATGGAGGATGGGTGGTTGAAAATTCAGAGGCCACATCTGGTGAGGCCTTCTTTTGTTTGTTTTTAAGGATTAATTTATTTTTATTGGAAACGCAGATGTACAGAGAGGAGAGGCAGAGAGGAAAGTCTTTCATCTGATGATTAACTCCCCAAGTGGCTGCAATGGCCGATGCTGAGCCGATTCGAAGCCAGGAGCCAGGAACTTCTTTCCAGATCTCCAACGCGAGTGCAGGGTCTCAATACTCTGGAGCGTCCTTGACTGCCTTCCCAGGCCACAAGCAGGGAGCTGGATGGGAAGTGGGGCTGCCAGGATCAGAACTGGTGCCCATATGAGATCCCGGCATGTTCAAGGCAAGGACCTTAACCGCCACGCTATCACATCAGGCCCTGGTGAGGCCTTCTTACTGTATCGTAATATTGTGAAAAACATCATGTGGTGAAAGCAGGTGTGAAGAAGGTACAAATCCCCGCCCCCTTTTACAGTTTACTCACTCTGGCAGTAATGATTTTAAGCCTGTCAAAAGGAAAGGCCTTCCCTGACCTAGCCACCTTTTATTTTTAAATTGTTTTTAAAAATTTTATTTTTCATGGTGGTTACACAGTTGATTACGGCGAGAATGGTCGAGCACTAGGGGAAGGCGGGTGAGACCACTGTTTCCACAACTACGTGATCTTCTTCCTATAGGTTGGGGAAATGGGCAGACAGGGGAGAAGTCACACCCAGACTCTTGACCACCTCAGTTCCCAGGGATGGGGAATGGCCCCCCAGTGTCATCCCAGGTTCCCCAATGTTGAGCTTTCTACAAGGGTTCTGCTCAAGTGGCCTCAACAGTCCCGACATACTGTCGATCTCGGAGATCCAAGATCGACAGGGTCCATTGGCTGATGCAGTCAACCCCAGAGCCTCCATTCGCCCAGAAATTTGCTATTAAGTGTCTCTGGGATAGTTGATCAATTTGCTCTGCTAATCCCTCCTCTACCGTGGTACCAGATGTTCTCTCACAGGCTCCAATGGACTGCCTAATCCTCCATGTAAACCTGGGCATGGTGTCCACTGCACCATCTTCAGTAACTGAGGAGGCCCTGATCAGACTCATCTTAGCCACCCTTCGGAGGCCAAACTTGTTAACAGTGCCACATTGGGGGTTAGCTTTCCAACATACACATTCTGAGAGGAAAATGAGGACATTCCAAATAACTAATAATACCACTACTACTAATAATAATTACCTCCAATGGAAACTATGTATTCTTTAGAAAATTTATTTGGTGTTATCCAATTGTAGTCTTTCATTTTATTTAAATTATTCTAAAATTCTGTATGTTATGGGAAACTGATACTAATGAAAAACAATACACGTCTACAGACACACATATAAATTTTACCGAGTGTGGTTGTAATTGACTTTCTTCTCCCACACCATGGAAAAAGTCACTTTCCTATCCATTCCTTGATTCATTCCAGCATTCCTTTGTTTTACATAATGCATGCATCTTCGACTACTCCTTTGACATGATTACAACATCTTGTTAGTTCTCTCGTTGAGTTCAACAGAATCTTCAGCACACATTACTTTATAACTGAAGTCCATGATTAACAGGTATAAACTACCTGAAAGCTCCCAGAGGGAGCTGGGATGGTAAATGGTTTCCACCTACTGGCTCTATATTTTATAAGATAAAGCAAGCCTAATATACAGAAAATAGTTGTACAAATCAGAAAGCTTTAAACAAATATAATCTTGCACACTTCAATCTTGCCTCCTGCTGAAGTAAACGATGCCTGTGCTGTAAGATTTGGCATGAGTCTGAGCTTCCACCATATGAAAGTTTGTTTACTCTACACCGTCATCATTGACTCAACTTGTATTTACATGCATTTATACGAGCCACACCATACCAAACAGAGATCCCCTTAAAGGATTTCATGTCTTTGGGTAGATTGTAAGGTTCTTCAGCAGAGCGGAAGTGCCTACATATTGTATCATACTCCCTGTTGGATGTAACAGTGTTGGTTTCCTGGTAGGATAGACCCTTTACTGGAAATGAAGCACTCCAACAGAAATACAGTACCTGCCATGCCCAATGAAATAAGATGGTGATGAGGTTGAAAATTAGTATGATCACCATAAATTATGGATTTATATGAAGGGGAAAATGTTTCAGGATTATTCTGCTGTCAAAAAGGTGAGGAAAAACAACAGCTAATTTATATGGACCTATAGCTATGTGTTTGGCACTTTTGTAAACTTATTACATCAAATCACTTGAGACTAACAACAACTCTGTTAGGTATGTGCTATTGTTATCATCAGCTGTACAAATAAGCAGATTGAGACAGAGAAATTAAATATTGTGCCTCAATGTCACTCTTGCGACTGAGCTAGTGAGTGGCAGCAGGTCCTGAGTTGTGGCTATCAACTACTAAGCTGAAAAGAAGAAAAATTAAAAGCCTGGCATTGTGGGTGTGGTAGCCCACTGGCCTACAGGACCAGTATCTCGTATAAGACCCAGCTCTAGTTCTGGCTGCTCTACTTCTGATCCAGACCTCTATTAATGTGCCTAAAAAAACAGTAAATAATGACCCAAGTAAGTGTCTGCCACCCATGTGGAAACCCAGATGGAGTTCCAGGTTCCTGGCTTCATCCTGGCCCAGCCCCCAGGATTGCAATGCTTTGAGGAAGATCTCTTTCTCCCTTTCTCTGTAACTGCCTCTCAAATAAATAATAAGAAAAAGAAGATACTATAGATTTTTCTGGGGCAGTGAGGATTTTTGAACATTTTTATATGATGGTCTTTGTGAAAGCAAAGAATTACTGAGGAAGGTAGAAATAAGGGATGCAACAGGAGTTTAGCAAGGAGAAAAGAACAGTAATGATAATGGTCAGAGCCTTGAGAGTATGACAAAGTAAGTCTTAAAATTATTGTGGATGGGCTCAAGACAGTTTATGAAAAGCTTATGATACAGTGTCTGACACATATAAAGTCCCCAATACATGAGAAATCACTTTAAAATTACTATTTTTTATGTTTTAAGCTATTATTATTATTTTGATGATCTTATCATTGTTGATTAAGGCACAAAGGATCAGTTTCTACAGGAAAGTGGGTAAGACCATTGTTTCAACATTCTCTTTTTTTCTCTTTTTTTCTTCCCTTCCTGTATCTGGGGGAAGGGGAGAGAAAAAGAGAGAAGCCACACCCAGTAAAATTATTATTATATACTATTACTAACCAGAGTGGATTTGCATCAGAGTTGAGAACCACTGAGTTTGGGATATTTGTAGCTTTTGTAGAGGCACAAAACAAGCCTACTCTTTGAAGAGAATCTGCCACCTCTCTCAAGGTTGCACACTGCAAAGACATCTGTCTGAAATAACCCAGGTAAAGAAGAGTCACATCTTCACATTCTTGGCATATCCAGCCAAAGCATATAAGGATACTCCAGCAGCAAGGTAGATTATCTCTCACAAGAACTTTTGTTTTTATTAACTACCCTTATGAACCAGCGTTAAAGAAGATTCATTTATTTTCTCTGTTTATAACCACACACATTCCATGCTATACCTATCAAAAGAAGATCTCTTATTTTCTCTGTTTTCCCTATGTCTTTTTTTAAAAAAAGATTTATTTATTTTTATTGCAAAGTCATATATACAGAGAAGAAGAGAGACAGAGGAAGATCTTCTGTCTGATGATTCACTCCCCAAGTGTCCACAGCAGCTACAGCTTAGCCAATGCGAAACCAGGAGCCTGGAGGTTCATGCAGAACTCCACGCAGGTGCAGGAACCCAAGGTTTTGGGCTGTCCTCAACTGCCTTCCCAGGCCACAAGCAGGCAGCTGAATGGGAAGTGGGGCTACCAGGATTAGAACTGGTGCCCATATGGGATCCCGGTGTACATGCAAGGTGAGGACTGTAGCTGCTAGGCCATCGTGCTGAACCCTGTTTTCCATATGTTGAATGCAGAGTTAATTTTCCTTCCTTTAAAGAAGCAATAAATTAATAGAACATAAAATAGAACTTTTGTGAGTTTTATTCTCCACCCAACTTCTTTGCAGTAGCATTTTAAATGACAGTTCCATGGAGCCTAAGCAGGTATGCTATCTATCATTCAGCATAATATGTTAGACTAGAAGCATTACTTTTTCACATGAATTCGTAATAATTGTCACTTTTAGGCAAGAAAATGATTTCTCCAACAATAGCTTTGTAAACTTATGATAAGCATCAATTCCAATGAGATACCTGGAACAGTCTTTAGTATTTCACTGGATGTTCAATATACTGGCCATTGTTGAGTTGCAGTATTTACCACATGCACTTTTATAAATTCAGGTAAAAAATGGTTAGTGTGGAAATGGAACTTAGGTGTTGACTATATCAGTTTCTTTGGGCAGCCATAATAAGCTGCCTCCAAACTGGGATGTCTTGAAACAACAAAAATCTATTCTGTCACAATTCTGGAGGCTAGAAGTCCAAAGTTGAGAGGTGTCCGCGTGCTTCCACTCTTTGGAGTTTCCAGGGGAGGATTCTCTCTTGCCTCTTGCTACTTTGGGTAGCTACTGGTGTACCTTGGCTTGAAACTGCACAGCGCTAATCTCTGCATTCATTTCACATTGGTTTCTCATGTGACTCTGTTCTTATAAAGACACCAGTCATACTGAATCAAGAGCTCCAGTGCAATCTCTTCCTAACTAATGACATTGGTGACAGCCTTCTTTCTCTTATGGTAACATTCTAATATGAATGATAGGTTAGGATTTCAACATATCTTTGGGGTGGGGAGACACAGGGCAACCCATAAGCTGATTAGTTATCTTACTTCACAAATAATAAAACTGAGTCACAAAAGACTTTACAAGTACTTCCTGGTCTGTGAACTTCAAATTCCATGGCTTTCTGAATTTGCAATCCATCCCCATAATTTTTAGGAACTTTGGCTTTAAGAACTGCGTTTAAAAACTGCCAAAGCCCTGTGACCTTGTCTTAATCCATGGACTTCTAACCCATTCTCAGGGTTGACCTTTGATGGCTGTTCTCTTATCTCACTTGGCTGACTGATTCCTGTCCGGATGCCACCCCTATCTCAAGGGGTAAAACATGAGCAACAGTTCAGAGTGAAGAGATAGAATCAACATCAGAGGCAACGTGGGCTTTTGCTTCAGAAAACTGAGCCTTTTAGTTCAGTGTGGGCCAGTAGAGAACACATACAGACATTATTCATGTATAGGAGTTTACTGTCAAAAATCTTAGAAATGGCAGGCAAGTCAGAGTCATATTATCTTAGATGATATAAAACAAAAAGAATATACATGTCAGAGGACTTTCTTCAACTATCACAGGGCAAGTATGAGCAAGGAAACTTTGGGGCCTTTCTCAGCTTAAAGCTTTTTCTAGCTCTAGGGATTTGCTCATGTTCCTTCGGGATTATAAAATGAGCAGGTGATTCAGAGCTTCCTTTAGTAGATTAATGCTTCAAAAGCCAAGCCCCATGGGCAAGTAAAATTTCCCGTAGTCTTCTTGGGACTTTTTTCCTTTGCTTACGGCTGAAGGCTTTTCATGTTCTAATTATGAAGTATTTATGTCATCATTTAAATTCAGCTGCAGATGACTTATACAAAAACAATATGTCAAGTGGATGATTATGACTGGACAGACTTAACAGTGTTATTTTGTGTTCCTAAAATGTGCACAGCAATTTAAAATCTCTTGTTACATTAACAGCACCTTAAAATTTCTTGCTGTGTTTACATCCTGAAATGTCAATGTCACCCCTAAAAGTTAAGTTTCAAAAACTAGATGTGCCACTGTGATTGAATAGGAACTCCAGAGCCACAACCGCTCAAAAGTCTGTCCTCAACTGCATAGTTTAGTACTTGACAATTCCTTTATCCCCAATTACAGGTCTTCTTTCAAGTAAATGTTTTTCTAGATCAGATTTTCAGATATAAATTACCTGGAAATTTACATTAATAACCTGGTAATAGTTATCAGTGCAACCAATTGATTAAAATGTATAGGTGGAGATTTAAGATATGAGGCTAAACAACATTTGGTGGAAGAAAGGAATCTAGAAAAATTCGATTTTTAAAGGTAATTCATGGTATGTAACTTGCCTACTATGGAACTTATTTCAGGACAGCACTGTGTCAAAACTAAAAACTAAAAACACAGATGCCAACCACATCAAGGATGAGGGTGAATATCCAGAAATGGAATCAGAAGCCAAGGCTAAATGTCCAAGAAAGCTAGGTACACAAGCAGTTCAAACCTGGTAAAATTATCAGACATAATGAAATATCTGGAAATAGCTGAAACTGTGGAATCAGGTCAAGATTCCAAGGGTTAACAGAGCAAAACAGTAGCCAGAATCAGATACTCAGGCAAGACTGAATATTTAGGAATATACTATAAGATTAGAACAGAAAGTGATTCTGCAGTACCACTACCTGGAACATAGATTAAATCCTGGCAAAGGGTTTGTTGTGAGGGTTGGAAACCAGGTTAAAAGCTTCAGTGTCAAAGATTAGGCCAGTAAACAAGACCTGGTAATAGGTAAGAGGGACAAATGAAGTCTTGATACTGATCCAGTTGGTCTGAATAGTGCAGCTTAATGTTATCCTTACTAAAGCAAGAACTAATCTAAGAATGTCATCAAGATTCTGTACGTGTTGGTATTTGGGCTGTCCTGAGTGAAATATGAATGTGTGGGCATGGTTTCTGACATCAAGATTCCAGAACTTTGGTACTGAAGTAACATGGCATGGCAAGTGATTCTAAAAACACAGGTTTTCAATCATTTACCTGTCATCAATCTACTCAGTGTTAGACCTTAACATTGCCCACTTGGTGCTCCTAGTAAATAAGCATCCTTCTACCTCTTGCTGGCCTTCACCATTCATACAATACTTCCCATCAGTGCCTGGATATACCAAGCTAAAAACCCACATGCAGTATCATGTCTATCTTTGGTTTGTATCAGAAATATTCTGTAATGCCACATTAACAATCTGGCAATTCTTTACAGCTTTTCTGTACAGTATACAGTGCTGTCAAAAATGTCAGTGATTCAATGACAGCTATTATTTCCATGTGGTGTTCCTTGGGTAAGTGGATTGGTTTGTCTGGGTCATTTAGATTACACCTGCAGACACAACTCATCCCACTTACAGGGACCAATAGTGTTCCTAGTCAAGAAGGAAGGCTTCGGGAAGCCTAGTAACTCTAAAGTCTCAGCATTAGGCCAACCATGGAGTTTGTCTCTACTGAATATCCCTCTCCTGCCTGACACAGGCTGGAAAAAGTGGAGGACCAAATGGGTGACAGTAGTGGAGCAATAACCAAGCAGAATTTCCCAGTGACTATAGTATGGAAAGCCTAAGAATGCAGCCATGTGTACTGGAGAACACCACAGATCCAAGTCAGGATGGGTTGTATAGTTAAGGAATGAGTGACATTAGAACGGGTTCAATGAGTACAAGAGCTACAGTCTTGAATCAGAGTAGGGACCAAACTAAAATACAAATAAACAACAAGGATAACAAATTAAAAAGCAGAGGTTACTTAAGAGAATAGAATCAAATAAGCAAAAATTCTAGAGATGAAGCAAGCACAGAAGCCAGCTATTTTAAACCTAATCACAGCAGTGTTTAAATGTGCTGGTAGACAAAGATCACATAAAGTGTATTCAGCACAGGGAATCATCTGGATTCTTTGAACTCAGGTTTTGATTACTGGACTCTTGTCTTGATTCTCTTAATATGACACTCATCTTGCTTCCTTAACCCTGCATATGTGGTTTGGTCATCTCAGAATTCCAATTCCTCTAGGTCAGGAGCTATTCTGCCTGCTTTGTCAGTGTTTGAACTTAAATATCCTCTCCTTGTGTCCTAATACCTACATCCATCTCAGCACTTTGAGAACAGCCAAATGATTCTACCCAAGAGTTCATTCAGGTTACAGGGGACCCCACCCATAGTCCCTAGTGAGATCCCTTTGTTGCCAATTATCTGTTTACTGAGTGCCCATTATTAGACTCCACCAGTGTGTAATACACTGGCCCAGATGTCCTCTTTTTGCACAATAAATCCTTATTGAATGTAACTTCCTGGAAAGTTCCCAGATCGCCTGCCTTGCTCCAGTAGGTCTGGCCCTCCCTGGCGAAGTTCCAGCGTTGCCAGATGACAGGTTTCCACAAATACATTCTACAATTTGAGCTTGCTCTATAGCAAAACAGAGTAGATATGTGAATGTTCTTTTTTTTTTTTTCAATTAAATTGTGCCTTGTTTTAGAACTTGGAAACACATAATCAATCCAATATAATGGAAACTGCATATTGTTTTCAGTGCATTTTCTATATCACACATATTCAAAATTCAGATTGCAGACACTTATCCACTGTATCTACAATTTTTAACATAATATCTAATAAGGTTACTCCTTGTCCACCACATTTTGCAGTATACGAGAATATAGAAAGGGAATACTACTCAACTTGTACTTTACATAATAATTAGAATAATAGGAATGTTATGACACAATTACTACCAACAATGACATATCAAGCACTTGATTTAGTTATTTGAGCAGTTTTAAAGTAAATGTAATGATTGTTAATGTAGCCACTTCCAAAAGGAAGGAAAAGATTTTATATGCACCTTCCTTAGATGTCTTGCTTTAGACAAGTAGGTGGACAGATTAAATGCATATACAGATAGATAAAATATGCATTTATTAAAAACAAAACAGGCAGTCTGCTTCTTGAAAGATTTAGTAGATACAGCTTTCCCTATATCTCCCAGTAACTACAATAAAAATCCTGGATATTCCACAGGGAATAAAGAGGGCTCTGAGAGGTAGAGCAAACAAACTGGTTATAGACTTTGGGTCTCCAAGAATGACACCTGGTAGTTCACCTATATATTCTTTTTTGTCTTACATATTCCATATTTGGAACCCAAGAAACTGGCAACCCTGAAACACTGCCAGGTACATTAGAAAGTCTAAGCGTGCCAGCCTGTTCTATGTAGCCAAAGGACCAGAAAGAGGCAACCCAGCAATACAGAAAACTCGATCCAAATACAACAGGAAACAATTGTCTGAAACATTCTCTCCTCTTCTTGCCATGAGAAAAGGTCAACTGGCAATTTTAGACTTACTTTCTCATCAGGCTGTAACAGGCGGCTCAATGTCCTCTCCAAGGCAGCATCAAAAATTTCAATAGGGAACTCATATTTTCACTTCAACTAACTAGTAATGATCACCCCTTCTGATCCCCATGGTATCAGTGGAGACCAGAGTGGGGAGTCAGAGCTTCTGCAATTAACCAGGGGTCCCCAGATGTAAAATGAGACCAAGTGGGAATCTGGACATCTACTTCCACCTAACAGTAATGAGGCAACCATATCCTTTTCTCCTCCAGAGAGGTGTTCGAGAGAGCCAGCTACAACAGAATGTTGAAATGAAAACCCATGCCTGATAGCATCACTTGAAAATGTCCAGATTTTGAAAACACATCACTCATCAGATTAAGAATCAGGATAATCTCAAAATGAAGAAAGAGGGTAATATACCAACACTGAGATGGCAAAAAAAGCCAGCATTATATGACAAGAACTTTTTAAAATTATTATTTTATTTACTTATATACAGTGGACAAAAATTGCATATATCGCAAAACAGATTTAAAAGCTTAGTGATACTTGTCACTTTGCCTTCTATCCTGCTTGCATTCACAGCCCAACATCCTCATTCTTTAGTTTGTTTTTTTTTTTTCTAGTTTTTACAATAGCATGCGTTCATTTCACTTTGCAGTTACAGGTTTTACACTCTGTTTGGTAAAGATATCAACACATGATGAATAGAAAATAATAGTAATAAAACAGAGCCAACCCCCTACTGTTCCTCAGGAGTACAAACAAAGAGTCTGCACAATAATCAAATCCCAGAATGTCACTCTTGCTTCTACTGATTACAATTTTTTTCTTTGTATTCTGTGTGTCACTAGATCAGGGAAAACTTAAAATATTTGTCTCTTTGGGCTTGGCTTATTTCACAAATCATAATAGTTTTCAATTGCATCAATTTTGCTGTGAAAGACAAGATTTCATTCTTTTTATGGCTGAGCAGTATTTGTTAATGTATATATGCCCTATTTTCTTTTTTCAGTCTCTCCGTAATGGACATCTGGGCTGCTTCTGTATGTCAGCTATTGTGAATTGAGCAGCTATAACTATAGGAGTATAGATCACTCTCCCAAATGCTAATTTCATTTGGATAAATTTCCAGGAGTGGGATTGTCTGATAAAGATTTTAAAGCAGCTATGCTAAAATTCTCATACAATTACATAAATTCTTGAAACAAACAATAATGTAGAAAATCTCATAAAAATTGAAAACTTACAGTTGAACCAAATGGAAATTTTAGAATTTAAAAATACATTAATTGATATGAAAAGCTCAATGAATGGGTTCAACAGTATGCTAGAGCAAAAAAGAAAATGCCCATTAACTGTAAGAGAGCAAAAGAAACTACCCATGCTGAACAGAAGAAAGTAAACTAAGAATAAAAAAGAAACTTATGAAAAAAAGGAAACTTATAGATTCATGGACATAGATGATTTAACATTCATATTAACAGAGTCCCATAACACAAGCAGAAAGTGCATCATGCTGAAAAAGTCCTCAAAATGCACACACACACACACAAATAGCCAAACTTGGTAAGACAGATAAATCTGCTGGTTAGTTTCAAGATGATATACAAAATGTAAATAAGAGAAATTGAAATAAAATTCATACAGTTACATTATAGTTAAACTTCTGAAAACTAAAACCAAAAGCTCCTGAAATAATAAAGAAAAATAATACCCTGTCTATGGGGAAAATAATCCAAGGGAGCAACTGTTGGCATAGTAGTTAAAACACTGGTTAGGATGTCCATATCCTATATGGAACTATATTTTGTTTTGACACACAGCCCTGGCTCCTGAATCTAGCTTCTGCTAAAGCAGACCCTAGAAGGCAGGAATAATAGCTCAGGAAATTGGGTCTCTGACAACCAAGTGAGAAATCTATATTGAATTCCTAGCACCCAGCTTTGGCCCCCTGACCATTGCTCACATTTATGATTTTGGGAATGAGCCAATTGATGGGAACCAGGACTCACTTTATGATGGGGTGCATCTGATTGCTAGCTAGCACCTGCTTGCTTGGTTAACTGACAGAATGGAAAGCATGGAAATGAAAATTCTACACTCCTCCCTTCCTGCCTGCGTTCTGCCATTGAAGTTCACTGAATGAACAGCTATGGAGGCTCCAAGCATACACCACCCTTCCTGCCTCCTTCTGTGCTACCTAGGTTAGTTAACTACACAGAAACTTTGGACTCTGACAGCTCCCTTCCTTCGTCCTACCATTTTGTTAATTGAATGTTTTGTATTTCACCAGAAACTTTATTTCCTTTCTTCTCATCAGTTTCTCAATATTTGACATTGGAAGCAATATTTGGTGAAATGTCTGATGATTCCAAATGCATTTATCTGCAATATGTAAGACAATTTCATTCTACACAGGAAAGGGCAAAGAGACTTTACTGTAGATAAAGTTCAAACAGTTCACCCTCTCAGACTGGTAAAAAAAAAAATCAGTAGACTGTGTGCTATGCATGTAGCATATGTAACTCTGTATGTATAACTTAAGGCCTTGACCAAACACTAAAATATAGACACAAAGGGGTGCACCACAGACACTATAAATAATCAAAATATAAGTCTAAATTCCACTAACCCACAAAAAGACAGAAAAAGTAGACAGAATAAACAAAGATAACAGGGGCTCTACCCAATCCAAGAGGCAGTGGGAGGTAGCATGTGTGGCCCAGTGGCAGAGTATATTGAGGCCCAAGTTAGGCCATAAAGAGCAGTGAGAAACATAAACTTCTGTTTGACTTAGAAGGCAAGGTCCTCAATGACCTGGAAGGAAAAGGATGGATACTTGACAAGCTGATTGACTGTAGAGGATGTAGGGGGTTTGAAAAACTTATTGGAAATTAAATTATGGAAATGTTGGTTTTCTCATGAAGTTTCTCTTTTCTTTTTAGGATTTTATTTTATTTTTATTGGAAGGTCGGATATACAGAGAGCAGGAGAGACAGAGAGGAAGATCTTGCTTCTGCTGATTTACTCCCCAAGCAACTACAACAGTTGGAGCTGTGCCAGTCCAAAGTCAGGAGCCAGGGGCTTCTTCTGGGTCTCCTACGTGGGGCTGCAGAGATTAGAACTGGTGCCCATATGGGATCCCCACGCATGTAAGGCAAGGACTTTAGCTGCTATGCCACTGTGCTGGGCCCCTCATGAAGTTTTAAAAAACATCTTAAAATTTATTTAAAAGATATAATGAGAAAGAGAGACAGAGACAGAGAGGCCTTCTGATTGCTGGTTTACTCTCCAAATGGGTACAACAGTGGAGACGGGACCAGGCCAAAGCAGGAATTTTGAATTCCACCTGGGCCACTCACATGGATGGCTGGGCCCCAGATACCTAGCCATCTTTTACTGGTTTTTCAGATTTATTAGCAGAGAAATACATTGTGAACAGAGCAGGCAGGACTCAAAGTGGGAGGTTGTGAATCACAATCAGCAGCTTAACTCATTGGGTCACAATGCCAGCCCCTCCACAGAGTTCCGTTGTATTTAACTTTCCCCACAAACAACTCATACACCGAACCAGACAGAGATGAATAACATACCAAAAGGTGTAATATCAACAAAGTGGATCATTATTTTCAGAATTTAAATTTTATCTGAGGGTTGAAGAAAAAGATCTTACTGAAACGTGAGTAGGACGTTCTTAAATAACTTGATTATTTAAGAATCCGTGTTTCACAGACCAGGTTTGACTAATTCAAGGGAAAAAGTTATCAATTTACAAGTAATGGATAGAGAAAGAATAGCTTTACAGCTGATCTCAGGCCGGGATAGTACCTTTAAAAAAAAAAATCACTGTCCTTCAGGTAAACATATGAAGTAAAATGAATATGTTCAACAAATTTACTTTGAGTTGCAAAATTATGGGTCAGATTTATTTTACAGATTATGGACTTTCCTACAAATACTATTTCAATGGGAACCACAAACAGTATCGGAAAATTTCCAGAAAAGGTCGTAATAGGATAATAGATTTCCAAGTTTGGATGCCCACAGGAGAGTAGTAGCTTTGTGTACATAAAGTGATGTTGAACTTCTTGGTTACCTCAGGCAGTAGTGATTATGAACACAATTTACCTGCTAACAGAACCTGAAGAATCCTGTCGCTGTCCAGGCAGCTAAAAATAATGCTTTGGTTCGCCTCTCCTGTGCCTCTGCAATCTTCACTGGAGTGGCCTGGAATAGAAGTGGAGGATTAGGACATCACTTCAACCCAAGAAGCTTCTTAGACATTCCTGCCATGTGTTATAAACAATTAAGGCAAAAGGTGAAATGGCCCAGTTTTTGCAGCTTAACATATGGTGAAAGGCCAGACAATAAAATGCTCAATAAAATTTTGAGTGTTAGCAGATATTTTTTTTAAAGATTTTTAAAATTTTTATTGTGAAAGTGAGATATGCAGAGAGGAGGAGAGATAGAGAAGATCCTCTATCTGCTGATTCACTCCCCAAGTGGCCATAGCAGCCAGAGCTGAGCCAATCTGAAGGCAGGAGACAGGAGCCTCTTCCAGGTCTCCCATGTGGGTGCAGAGTCCCAGGGCTTTGAGCCATCCTCGACTGCTTTCCCAGGTCACAAACAGGGAGCTGGATGGGAAGCAGGGCTGCACGGATTAAAATCGGATATGGGATCCTGGTGCATGCAAGGCGAGGACTTCAGCCTCTAGGCTACTGTGCCTAATATACTAGGGCATATTTTGAGACCACTAGAATCTTCCACTAAAGAACAAGAATGTAAATGTGATACTCCACTCAGTGGCAAAATTGATTCGGAAAGGCTGCAACAACGCAGCTCAATCAGATGCAAAACGGGTTAATATAAGAAATAATGTTCATAGTGAGAGACACGCTGATTCCTGTGACACATGTAGGAAAATGCAAGCAGAGAGGCTGATTGGATCCATGAACAATAAAGCAGAATATGAAAACTAAATACTGTCCCTTGCATGGTGGCCTGGTGGCTAAAGTCCTCGTCTTGCATGTGCCGGGCTCCTGATTCACCTCAAGAAATTAATTCAAACCTTTGTCCCCATAGGACCTTCCTGTTTCAGGCCTAGCCCTCACTGACACCCACCCTTCAAAGGAGTGAGATTGGTAATCCCCATACTATAGCACATATCAAATGGGCTCTTACGTGACAGAAATAAGCTGGCATCAACCATTGTCTCCCCCTTACTGAAAAGCTGTCAAGGAAGTGGTGATGGGTTAAAGCAGGAGGATGCTCCTGGCATCAGGAGTTAGTCTCTACCTGTCAAAATGCCAGAGAAATTGACTGCTAGTCCAGGGGGGTGAAGAGTGCGGAGGACTCACTAACCTGGAGAAAGAGTACCCGAGGCTGGCCTTTAAAACCTAAAATCAGGGCCCGGCGGCGTGGCCTAGCGGCTAAAGTCCTAGCCTTGAACGCCCCGGGATCCCATATGGGCGCCGGTTCTAATCCCGGCTGCTCCACTTCCACCCAGCTCCCTGCTTGTGGCCTGGGAAAGCAGTCGAGGATGGCCCAAAGCCTTGGGACCCTGCATCCATGTGGGAGACCCGGAAGAAGTTCTTGGATCCTGGATTCGGATCGGCATAGCATCAGCCGTTGCGCTCACTTGGGGAGTGAATCATTGGACGGAAGATCTTCCTCTCTGTCTCTCCTCTTCTCTGTATACCTGACTTTCCAATAAATAAATAAATCTTAAAAAAAAAACCCAAAACCTAAAATCAAAGAATCCCACACAAAGGATGTCATGAGGCATACATGAGGGGCCATCATTGTGACTTATCATGTAAAGCCACTGCCTGCAACACTAGCATCTCATATGTGCCTGTTTGTGTCCCGGTTGTTCCACTTGCAACCCAGCTCCCCTGCTAATGTACCTGGGAAAGCAGTGGAAGATGACTCAAGTCTTTGGGTACTTGCCATTCCCATACGAAATAAAAGTTCTTGGGTACTGGATTTGGCCTGGCTCAGCCCTGGTCTTTGTGAGCAGCTGGAGAATAAACTAGCAGATGGAAGAACTTTCTCTCTCTCAACTCTAATTTCAAATAATCAACTCCTTTTTTTTTTTTTTTTTTTTAAGAAAAAGATACCTATAAGAGCTAACCCAGAGAGTTCCTGCCAAATGTATGACATGAGATGTGGAAACAAGTAAAATTTCAATCTTAAAGGAACTGAACTTTAGGTGTAGTTCAGTACAGAATGCAAGCAGGCTTTCATCTAATGATAGCCTTGACATTTGTCATGAGCTGAGCTAATCTTCGTACTGAAACTGCTTTAACCTAGCCACATAGCATATAAGGGAAAACCACAACATCAGGGAAGATGTTTAAAAAGTACAAGACTCGCTAAAAATCAGAATGTGACATTTCATGCTATGTCTTTCCTGTCTATGCCATCATATGTTAGGAGCAATAAAAAGAGGGTTGGATGAGAATATTGTTCTTGCAAAAATAATCTAGGTGCTTTGTGGCACCAAGAAATAGGGTCCCTTCCCCATCTTTACTGTAGACCTCAGGTTCACATAGGCACTGCTCCATCTCTTGCTCTAGATGAAAATGCATTCCCAATAAAAACCAAAAACAAGTTTTCTGTTTCTAAGCTTACTAGGTCAATGCCAGGCTTTGTCTTCCTGTACTCCGCAGTTATACTTTCTTATCAAAGAAGAACACAGGGGCCTGACTGAATGTTCTGTGTCTGTCATAACTAGAGAAAGGGAGTTTGGGCACATCTTAATTTCTCCCCTTTTTTTCATTTTGGTCAAAAGGAAAAAGATATTATGTAAATAATTAGCTGATTCCAAGATTATGTAGCGTACATATAGTGCAGTGAGAAGCTTTGAAAAGGACCAGGATTTGCAGCAGGATTAGAAAGCTTATGACTTCGCAAAATAACTCTCTCTATAGGCCTTTGGATCTAGAATTATGAAGAAGGGACTGTATTGGTTAATGGAATGAGATCTCCCTGCCTGGACCTGGATGCAATACAGAAATGAATGGAATCTTTTTATCACTTTGCTAAAACTATTTGTGTTATGGAATTAAGTGGAATTTCTGCATCACTGATATGCCCAACAATTCTTCTATGCAGGACTGAAAGAGGAGACGTTGAGAAGAACTTTGGACGGTGCATCTCTGGGATAGCTAGGTAAGAATCTGCCTGAATTTGTATCTAGGGAAATCAGCTCAAGCTCATTTTCATGACTTTTTCCTTCTCATGACTTTGTATAGGTTCATCCACAACATTCTTCTCTGTGATTGGATTAACCGGGGCTGAACTCTTAAGCCTTGTAAGGTAACAATGCCAAAATGTCTACCTATTCATGAAGCACTCTTGGTATTCTGCTTAGGAATATAGGAATACTTCTCTCAATGTCTTTCTGATTTGTTTCTTGTTTCATTGTCACCCTCTCCTTTCAAAGCAGATAATGCAAATATAAAAAGCTGATGAAGATTGAAATCGTGCTACTGAGTAGACTTTTAAGAGCATCTGGATTCCTCAATTGACCCACTTGGAGGCTCTGGAGAGTCTAGCACTGCATCAAAAAGCAAGGTGCGGATAAAAACCGACATTTGGCACTATTCGTTTACAGCCTCTTCCAGTTTCCCTATCTTCCTATTCCCATTTGCTTCAAGTAGTGCCAGGCCTAATCTCAACCTCAGCCCTCAGATCTAACCTTCAATTCTTTACTTCTATTGCATTTTACTAGCCTTGACTATAACCTATACATTCTTGGTGGGTAACTTTTGACTCTTGCTTCTCCAGGTAATCATCGTCTTCCCTCAACATAAGTAAAATTCAACTGGAAGGAAGCATGGAAAAGGACATTTTAGCTCACAAGGTGGTTCAGACCACCCAGGCTGGTGACACAGCTCCAACTGAAGCAACCACAGGGACAGAAGCACCACCTCTAGCTCAGACTGCACAACAAGATGCTCCTTCCACAGCAAGTCCGGGGATCAACGTGGGACACAAAAGCACGGATCAAGAAGAGAAGACTGAGTCGGGACAAAAGTCTCATGTTAGTTTGAGTGTAAATGTCCCAGATGTGGCTCTAATTCATGTCACATCAGAGACGCCATCATCTGTAGGTGACAGTGGGGAGAATGCAGGGAAGAAAAGCAGTCGTAAAAGAAGGAACAAAAAGGAAGGTAAGATCCTGTACCTTCCTTGGTCTTTGATGCTACACAGTCGGACAACTTCTGTTCCCCACAGTCTGGGTCAGAAGTGTACTTCCCAGGACATGCCACATGCTGGTGAAAGGCTAAAGAGTAAGAGTGGTACAAAAGATACAGCATCAGTTCTTACCCAGCCTTGGGAGTCACTGGCTGGCACCCTGTTGCCAGCCACAAATCCAGTTCAGCCTTCTCTTTCAAAGAACTTTCTGAGATACGATGAAAAGATCAAAGCAGGGCACAAAGGCAGCCGAATGGATAAAGATGGAGAGCGCAGAAAGGTTGTAGCTAGTCCTTGGCCTCTGACGGTACAGGCTTGGGCATCATTCACTGGCCCAGCACCAGGTCAGCCAAGGGTTTCAGAAGTTAGTAAGATACGACAGAAAACCAACAGCCCCAAAGGTGAGCAGGATAGAGCAGCCAACCTGACACCACGTGCTAATGCAAAGGCTGGTGTCACAAGCTCATCTTGGGCACTAGGCCAGACTTCAAGAGAGAGGACATATCCCACTGGGAAAAGTAGGGAAAATGTGGAGGGGCCAAGCAGACTAGGAAGAGGGGGAAGAAGGAACAGAAGTGCCCACAGACATCTCTGGCCTCTGACCGTACAAGCTTGGGCTTCATTTGCAGCAGCACCTCCAGCTCAGACTCATCCTCAGAAAGAGCCTCCCGCTGCAAAGACAGATGTGAATGTGGAGTGGGGGAGTCAGACTCATCCAACAGGTGAGGGAGACACAACGACCTTTCTCCCTTGGTCTGGCGGGGCACAAACCAGTAGCTGTTTGCCAGCCACAGCTCGCTTGCATACTTTATTTGGTGGGACTCCCTTCCTGGAACTGAGCAAAATCAGGGAGACGATTAAGAAGGGAGATGAGCAACATTGGCAGAGCAGTGCAGAGCCAGCCCCACAATCCGGCCAGGGCTGGAGGACTGAAGAAAGGGGACCCAGTGATCATGATTGCTGGGGACGAGTTGTTAGGAATCTTCCTAGGCAAGCTGATGCCTATTATTATGGGGAGTTTTACTCACGAGAGAGATCATACCATGGAACATCAACTGAAACCCATCCCCGCATGGATACTTTAGGGATGGGAATGCAAAGAAGAGAAAGGGAAAGGACTGAATCTCAGACAACCTGGATGAAGAAATGATACAGAAGAGAAAAGGGGTGGGAGCTAAGAGGGTTCTAGGAGAGAGAAACAGTTGAAATGCTACTCTTAGGAAAGGAAGGTTAATCATATATATGGTAAATTGGCTATCTCCTCCCCACCCCCGTTCCCGTTATAAATGGTGATATTGCAATTACTCTTTGAATGGCTGGTTACTTTTCCAAGTAAATTAGAGCTTTATTAGCAAATACAGAGAAACAAAGCATGCCTCTTCTCCATCTATCCTCTTCCCTATAACTCTCTGGTGACGTTGTGAAAGGCTGGTTGTTTAAGGCTGGTTGATAAATAGTATTATGAGTCCAGATTGTAACCAATGACATAAAATCTGTTGCTTATTAACACTCCTCTTCACTGAAAAAATAAACTGTTATACATTTCATTGTAAGCTACCTTAGCAATTGCATATAGTCCTAACACTGGCCAGTTTAGAGTTGTATTATTAAACTTCAAAGCTCAAACAAATAATAAAATGATTTTTCAAAAAATGCTGACTCGAGTCCATGATGCCTATGATCAAAGCTCACCTATGCCACTTACACTGTAGGTTTCGTTGAGCAAGTTATTTCATTCTTCCTGGCCTGTGTTTCCTTGTCTCGCACATGTGGTTAATAGCTCCGGGATTGTAGAATAGTGTGAGGATTAAATGATTTAATATGGGCTAAGCATGTAACAGAGTTTTTGATACAAGAGAAGCTCAAAACAGTGTCACAGGCCCGGTGCGGTGGCCTAGCAGCTAGATTCCTCACCTTGTACGCGCCAGGATCCCATATGGGTGCCGGTTTTAATCCCGGCAGTCCTTCTTCCCATCCAGCTCCCTGCTTGTGGCCTGGGAAAGCTGTCCAGGATGGCCCAAAGCCTTGGCATCCTGCACCTGTGTGGGAGACCTGGAGGAAGTTCTTGACTCCTGGCTTCGGGTCGGCGCAATAACAGCATTGTCGTCACCTGGGGAGTGAATCATACGATGGAAGATCTTCCTCTGTTTCTTCTCCTCTCTGTAAATCTGCCTAACAAATAAAAAATAAATAAATCTTAAAAAAATGTCACCTGCTATTAGCTTACCTTTTAGCAACAAATTGCATAAAAGGCCTGTGTGTTCCCTACTCAATGGAAGTGCAGACCTAAAATAGCAAATGATGCATCTGTTTAACAGAGTGCAGCCAACATAGGTAACACATTGGCTACCACTTGAGGCAGGAGGATTGCAGCCACATCAAGAAAATATGCACCAACAAAGCTGAGAAGAATGCGCTCCTGTGTTGGCCATGGCTTTTGCTGCACAGAGGACCACAAGTGCGGGCACGGCTTTCTCGGCCTCTTAACTGCCAGTGTGCTTTCTGCACTTCTTTTGTTTTCAAAGATTTATTTATTTATTTATTTACTGGAAAGGCAGGGATAGAGAGAGAAGGAGAGACAGAGAGAAAGATCTTCCATCTGCTTGTTTACTCCCCAAAGGCTGCTACCAGCTGGAGCTGAGCTGAAACCCAGAGCCAGGAGCTTCTTCTAGGTTTCTCACAAGGGTGCAGAGGGCCCCAAGGCATTAGGCTATCCTCTGCCACTGCCTCGCCAGGTCAGAAATAGAGAACAGGAAGGGAACTGGAATAGCTAGGAAACGAACCAGAGCCGATACGCGATGGTGGCACTACAGGTGGAAGATTAGCTTGTTGAGCCGTCACCCTGAACCCAGACCTTCTGCTCTTCTACGTGCCCCCATGAACAACACTCTGCCATCAGCATAGAACCTGGATGAGTCAGGGAGAGAGATAGGGAGATGATGACCACATTTCCACGGTAAACTGCTTTGCAGGAGAATTCTCCAAGGCCTGGCTGCTCAGAGCGTGGGGCCTTTCTCGGTGCAGGCAGCCAGCTGGCCTGGGCACCTCTGGCTGGCACTGCACAGAACCCACATACCACACAGCAAGGCAGGGAGGGGCATTCAGCTTCCTCAAATCACTGGGGGAAAGCAGTGAGGGGATACGACTAACTGTTGCTAGGATCAACTATTTGGAGTGAGGGTGTGGCCTTGGCTGCACTGTTGCCACCACTGGCTGTGTTTGTTGCGAGCTTATGCGGGAAGTGAGGCTGGACGAGGTTGTTGGACAGAGTTGGAGGTTAAGAGTACGTGAGTTTGGATGGGGGCAGACAAGACCAGGCAGGGCTAAAACACCTGTGGGCCTCATGTGAGTTAGATCAGGGAAGGGCCAGTTTGGGCTGACTATTCTGACTGGTGCAAGCAAAAATTAGAGTGGGTGAAGATTGGTGGGGCTTTGCCACAGCATCAACTGGCAGAGGCTGGCACTGGGGGGCTTAATCTGTCAAGTTAACCTCCAGAACCACCTGAAGAGTTACATAATCCAGGAGTGGGAGTGGCGTAGTAGGGAGATAGTGAGCACCTCCCTCTTGGTTACCACTCCTACTGGAGAGCACAAAAACCAGGACAGAGGCAGGGGTGGCTAGACAGCAAAGCGCCTACCAGTATGTGTGTGGGCTGGACAGCAGGGTTGGTTGGGTTGAACTTGGCTTCAATACCCATTGAGGTGTACGAGAGCTAAATGGGATGTGGGACAGACTGGACAAGCCTGTGGTACATACTGGCATGCATGGGAACCAGGGTAGGGAACAGGTCTGGTGGGGGTTATGGGGACTTGCCCTGACTAGGCTGCAGCTCCCACTGGTTTGCGTGAGGGCCGAGTATGAAGTGGGCAGGATATGGCTGGACTACAACACCCATCTGTTCGTGTGGAAGACAGGGCTGGAAACAGAACTGACCCAGCAATTGCAATGATCAGCATGTGCATAAGCTGATTGGGGTGATGGACTGTGCCAGACCCTGTACTGGCAAGCACACACAACAATCAGGTCTGGGATCACCTCAGTTGAAGTTTCTTTGGAGATCCCTCCAACTGAACTGCTGATCTCAGAACCCCCACCATGAAGAGACTATGTCAGCCAGTGGATTCTGAATAGATTTCATCATGATTGGAATGGCGAGGTTGGCATCAATTCAGACCTGCTGAACTATCAAAACTGCTTGAGCAGGACCCTCAGAGCATGCCCCACATCGGGGATCTGGGATGGGTGGGAGGCTGAGTAAGTCTTGTTTCTCCAGACCCCAGATACAGGGGGGAAAATAATGATATTAGTGTGGAAACCCACATTCTTGTAGCCCTTGATCCTTTGCACCTTAATCAACTAAGTAAGATTATTAAAAAAAAAAAAAAGTCCTGATTTGTTCCCAGGTAACTTTGTAGGGGTGGATATTCACGGGAGGAGGCTCTGAGAGGGCGTGATCAGGCCTTGTACATGTCCCATGGGGTTGGGCAGGGACTTGGGGAAGTTTTGAAGAGGTGCCTATGCACAGGTGCAGGCAGGCCTTCTCTGATGTTCAGTATCTCCTGCTCTGATGGATCCAGCTGTAATCTGGCAATTGCCAAAGGAAACACCGGTATCTCCAGTTGGCCACATGCCTTGTTGGCAAAACCAAAGCTTTAAACCAGAAGTTCTAAGTGTGTGTGGCAGTTGGAAAGTAATCATGTTGTTTCACCATATCTTTATTTGAAGTATATTTTTGTACTTAATTTTTATTGTTCACATAGTTGCAAGGGATGCACATCCATGTGAGCCTCTGACTAGGCTGGAGGAAGGTGATGGGACAAATATTTCAGTTCTTTTTTATTTGCTTGTTTTTCTTTTCTTCACCTGTGTCTGCAGTAGGAGCAAGGTTGGGCGAGGGAAGGAAGAGAGGGTGGGATCATTCCTACCTGTTAAACCACATCAGCACCCAGGGATAGGGGATGATTATTTGATGACACTTTAGAAGTGAAGACTGCTCTGAGAGTGTTATTTGAGTGCTTTTGGTAGTTTTGAGACATTGTGGGCTTCACTGCACCAGGGCTGATTAAATCTTTCCAAGGTCTATTTGCTGATTAAGTGTGCCTTTAGTGCATCCACAGATCCAGACACACACTGCAGAGCTTGGCCAGAAGAGTGGTCCAGCCTGTTCTGCTTTCCATCCTCTGATGAGACACTCCATGTCCTCTGCTGGTCTAGGTGAACTGGCTGTCATGTCCCCCTGGGCATCTATATATGCTGTCCACTGCACAGGTATCAGCAACTGAGGAGGCTCAGTTACGATACATGTGCTCCAAAGTCAGATCACATATATTGTGGATTTTTCCTGTGGCCCACGTATGAGTCCAGTTATCAGATTGAGGAGTCCACCAAGAAACCTTATTTGGGATGATCTCTGACTTGATTTTTGTGTGTACCACCTAGTGCAGGGTCAGGTTCAGTCTGTCACCTGCACCAGCCAATGTATATACTGGTGGATTCGGCTACCTGGTCAGTTCTGCACCCCGCCCCCCCCCCAGCTCCATTTCTCATGCAAACCAACAAGTGCTTAAGTCTAGCCCAGCCCAACCTGCCACAGGCCTGGTCTTCATACACCTCAGCAGGTACTGAAAACTAATCAGGACAATCCCCATTAACCCTCACCAGGCCTGCCCTCAGCCCTGGTTTTTGCATATATTAACGTGTTGAAGCCTAGCCTAGCCTGCCTGGTCCATTCCACATACCATCTGGCTCTCATGCATTCCCATGGGATCATAGCAGAACCCAGCCTGCTTCCAGGCCCAGCCCATACATATGCTGATGGACGCTGCCATCTTGTTCAGCCTTGCCCACCCCCCAGCCCTAAATTGTCATGCTCACAAGTGGGAGACAAAACCTAGCACAGCAGTGTCTGCAGTTCCCTTGCCAGGCCCATTCCCTGGCCAGGATCTTGTGCTTGCCATGGGATACTGTGGTCCAGTCTGACATGACTTGCACCAGGTCCTGGTGCTTGGCAGTGGGCATAACAGCCTAGCCCAGCCAGCTCATACCCATTCTGGCTCTCATGTGTTCTAATATGTGTGGCAGCCTAGCCCCTCCTGGCTTGCCCCCAGCTTTCATGCTAACCAATGGAAGCAGCAGACCAGCAGGAGAGTCCTTCTAGCAGGCTTACTCCCTGAATCTTGCATTTGCTGGCAGGTGCTGTGACCTAGCCTGACATGTCCCACCCACAGTCCTGGCACTCACTGATGAATACTGCAGCCTAGACAGACTGGTCCACACCTTTTCCAGCTCTCGTCACAGGGTTTTACAGCTTAGCTCAGCACTCCTCCCCACCCCCGACTGGCCCACACACACCAACAGATGTTGCAGTTCAGCCTGGCCTGGCCTTCCCCCAGGCATGGCTGTCATGCTCACCAGAAGGAGCTGCAGCCTAGTAGGGGATTTCCCTAAATTGCCCTACAGGGCCTGTTCCTAGCCCCACATCTTGCATGTACCAGTGGGTGTTATGTCCCATCTTGGCATGGCCCACCCCTTAGACATAGCACATACTGGTGGGTACTATGGCCTAGCCTGACCAGCTTGTACCTACTCTGGTTCTCACTGGTTGGTGCTACTGCTTAGTCCAGCCTGGCCTGCTCTAAGCCCAGCTCACATGTGACTCAACAGATGTCATAGCCTAGCCCAGCCTATCCTGTACACATTCTGGTTCTTGTGAGCACCAGCAGGTGCTGGGGCCTGTCCCAGTCTGGCCTACCCTTAGACTCAGCCCACATGCATGCCAGTGGGTGCTGCAGCCTTTCAAAGCCCAGCCTTCCCCCAGCCCTGTCTCTCACTTACACTCATCAGTGGGAACTGCAGCCTAGCAGGGATGTCCCAAAATTTCTCATACTAGGCCTTTCCTAGCCCTGAATCTTGTAAATCCTGGCAGGTGCTTCAACCCAACCTATTATGATCTGCTCCCAGTCTCAGCTCTCACCGACTGGTGCTGCAGCCTAGCCCAGCCTGATGTGGCCCACACCCCATCCTGGATCTCTCACATGCCATCAGATGCTGTGCACTAGCCCATCCCAGCCTATTCCTAGACCCAGCCCACACACATGCTGACTGCTGCAGCCTTGTCTGGACTGACCCACCCTCAGCCCTGGCTCCTGTGTTCCCCAGTAAGAGCTGCAACCTAGCAGGGGAGCTCCCTAAGTTCCTCTGCCAGGCCCACTCTCAGCCCTAGAGCTCATATGTGCTGAAGGTGTCGAAACCCTGCTTGGCATGGCCTGATCTCAGCCCCAGTTTTTGAATGTGCTGACAGGTGCTGCAATATGGCCCAACCCAACCTCCTCCCAGGTCTGGCTCCTGAGAGGACTGATGAGTTCTGTGTATAGACTGGCTCAGCCTGACATCATTCCCAGCTCTCTGCACAGACTGGTATATGCTGTAGTCCCACCGAGGCAAGCCCATGAATATCCTACAGAATCTGCTCCCAGATCTTCTCTCACATTGCAGTGGGTGCAATAGCCCAGCCTGACATTCCCCCTGCCCCCGCCCTGACACTTATAGGTGGGTATTGCAGCCTAGCCCAGCCAGGTATGTTCCCCAGCCTGCACTGGTGAGCAGTGGATGATGCTACTTAACCCAACCCAGGTTGCCCACATGGCCGAGCACCTTGGCCTGTACCCTTGTGCTTCCCTCCTCTAAATCACCACATCTCAACTCTCTCGCCTACCTGCAAATACAGTGACTGGATCTGTGAAAACCCCCAGAAGTCATCTCTCCCCTGTCAAACATGATCTTAGAAGCCCCCTACTTCAACACATCCCCAGACTCTCTTCCCTAGGCAATCTGCACCCCCCACCCATTCAGGGTGGAAAGACATGGCCTGGAGTCCCTTGCATATCTTTAAAAAAAAAAAAAAGATGGAATAGGCAACTATGCGGATACACTGGTTAACCAGGCCCAATACAGCTATTGGCTGTATTTCTCCCATCAATGTAACGCTTGTCCGGGTACAAGGCAACCTAGGCATTTGACTACAGCAGGAGAATTTCATGTATCTTATTCTAAACTCGGAGTGGGGCTCTCTGTGATACGCATCAATGTCAGGCTATAGAAAACCCTGAGTGCAGAGGGGTTTGGCAAGTGGGGGAGGAGGCAAGGCAATAACAATGTGTGTTCAAGGCTGTCTTTCTCTCCAGGGACTTTGCCCCACATAACACTGTCTTCCACATCTCCGTCAAACTCAGTGTAGGAGACAAGGGTGAAGGACAAAAAGATTTGAGAGGAGACGAGTCATGCCCAGCCATGATTCTGGCCTTAGTCTGAAATTAAAAGAGCAGCATCTGAAGAGTCACAATAGATTTCAGGCAAAAGATTCTAAGAGGGAATCAACGCTGCTTTTGACACATTTTCTTTAAAAAAAAAAAAAAGATTTATTTATTTTTATTGAAAGACAGATATACAGAGAGGAGGAGAGACAGAGAGGAAGATCTTCCGTCTGATGGTTCATTCCCCAAGTGGCTGCAATGTTCGGAGCTGAGTCAATCTGAAGCCAGGAGCCAGGAGCTTCTTCCGGGTCTCCCACATGGGTGCAGGGTCCCAAAGCTCGACTGCCCTCCCAGGCCACAAGTAGGGAGCTGGATGGGAAGCAGGGCCGCCGGGATCCCAGGCATGCAAGGCGAGGACTTTAACCACTACACTATCGCACCGGGCCCAACATATTTTCTATATGTCATGTTGGTCTTGGGAATGCCAGGCACAGTAACATGCATCCGACAAGAGACTTGATGCAGTGTTCTGGAAGGAACTCAAGCACCTGAGAAGCATGCCTAGCCTCATAGTAGCCCTTTCTTGATCTTGCAACTGCTGCAGTCTTAACAAAGGAAGGGGCTGGGAGACAGAACGGTGTCCTCCATAGTCCCGGTCACCTCCTCTCATCTAACAAAGATAGCATGAGGGAATCACTGGTTGCAGGGTCAACCTTGAGCTGGGCATTGTAGCCCCAACATCTCAATCTGCATGCATACCTTTCTTCCCTAGTATTTCCTGTGGGGCCAGCGTTGTGGCACAGGAAGTAAAGCTGCAATCTGCAATGCCAGCATCCCATACGGGTGTCTATTAGAGACGCAGCTGTTCCATTCCCTAGCCAGCTCCATACTAATAGCCTGGGAAAGCAGCAGAGTATGGCTCATATCTTTGGATCCCTGCACCAGTGCTGGGGAGACCAAACAAAACTGAGTTCCTGGCTTTGGCCTGGTTCAGTCTTGACCTTGATAACCATTTGGGGAATGACTAAGCTGATGGAAGATTTCTGCATGTCTCTCCTTTTTTCAATGTATTTTTTTTCAAATAAATAAATATATCGCAAAATGTAAATTAAAAAACAACTTCATGGGCTGGTATGGTAGCATCGTATGGTAATCATCTATCTATGGTGCCAGTATCCCTATGGATACCAGTTTATGTGTTGGTTGTTCCACTTCTGATCTAGCTCCCTGCTGGTGGCCTGAGAGAGCAGCAGACGATGGCTCAAGTTCTTGGGCCCCTGTGCCCGTGTGGGAGACCCAAAAGAAGCTCCTGGTTCCTGGCTTTGAACTAAACCAACTCTGATCATATTGGCCATTTGGGAAGTGAATCAACAGATGGAAACTTTCTTTCTCTATGTCTCTTCCCTTCTCTCTGATTCTGACTCAGAAGTAAAACAAATTCTGAGTTTGAAGTAAATAAATCTTTATAAAAAACAATAGTACTTCATATATCCAGTCCTATCTAGCACGTCTTCCCAACAAAAGTCTTAGTGTCTCCCATTACTGTGATCCTCCCCACATGCAGGGCCTCTGAAACTCTCCCACAAGCTGGGTTTTATTGCTGTGTGCCATTCCTGAACCCAAAACCCTACCACACCTTCCACTCAAGGCAGTGATACAGTGTTGCGGCTTCAACCGGGTCTTTCTTTTTTCCCTGAATTGATTCTGCTTATTGTTTTTGAAGGCTCAGTGAAATTCCCATGGGAAGTATTCTTGGAGGTTCCATATTGTTCCAAAGCTGAATCAACCACTAAGGGACAGGAAGTGGACAGGGTGACCAAAGAACTATAATCTCTTAAGTAGTTAAAGAAATTACAGAATATTAGTTACTTTCTAGAGTAAAACAAGCAGTCCCACCCCCGTGGTGGGAGGAGTGAGGAAGTGGGGGCCTGTGAAACACAATGGTGTTTTCATGGGGCCTGTCTTAAATAACAATCCTGCAGCACCCAGAGTTTATATAAAAATCCTTTGCTTCCAAGGAAGTCACAGCTCCCCTTAATATCAAACATACTTTATATGAAATCATACTGTCTTAAAACAAGTGTTGTGGTGCAGTGGATTAAGCCACTAGTTATAGTGCCCACATACCACAGCAGACTGTTAGTTTGAGTCCTGTCTTCTCTGCTTCTGGCCCTGTTAATGAGCCTAGGGAGGTCCCATTTCTTGAGCCCTTGGTACCCATGTGGAATACCACAGTATAGTTCCTGGCTGCTGGTTCAGCTGACCCAGACCTGCCTAAAGTGAACATTTGAGACATTTGGGGGAATGAATCAGCAGATGGAAAGTTGTTTTCTCTGTCTCATGTTCTTTCAGATAAATAAATGAAAAAATAACGTTAAATATGTGCTATGCTTAGTATATGAACACAACATCAGTGATTCATTAGTGGTAGTTGCAAGCAGTAGGTTTGAAGTTGCTTTATCAGCAGCAGGAATGGTGCTATGCTCAAACCTGTCATCTCTTAGACTCTAGGGAATCAGAAGCATTCAGGGGCCCCGCAGTAGCCTAGTGGCTAAACTCCTCACCTTGCACATGCCAGGATCCCATATGGACACTGGTTCTAAGCCTGTCAGCCCCGCTTCCCATCCAGCTCCCTGTTTGTGGCCTAAGGAAGCAGTTGAGGATGGCCCAAAGCCTTGGGACCCTGCACCCACCTGGGAGAAGCAGAGGAGGCTCCTGGCCTCTGGCTTCTGGCTTCAGATTGTCTCAGTTCCAGTATTGCGCTCACTTGGGGAGTGAACCATTGGATGGAAGATCTTCCTCTCTTTCTTTCTCTCTGTAAAGCTGCCTTTCCAATAAAAACAAATAAATCTTTAAAAAACAAACAAACAAACAAACATTCAGTGCTCTGGGTAAGTCAGTGAGAGAGTGAGCGGGGAAATGGGGAGTGAAGGTGAGTGCCTAGGACATCACTCTAGCACAAACTCCATACATACTCTACACCTAGACTACCCCAAGTTTATTCAAACATTGTCTCTCTTCCATATTAAACTAATTTTATTTTATTGTAAAAATTTATAAATTTGGGCCTGGCGCCGTAACATAGCAGCTAAAGTAC
Organism: Ochotona curzoniae; assembly: GCF_017591425.1. NCBI lineage: Eukaryota > Metazoa > Chordata > Mammalia > Lagomorpha > Ochotonidae > Ochotona > Ochotona curzoniae. The sequence goes on along the minus strand of NW_024467087.1, from coordinate 30,167,139 downwards.
TCACCTTAAATGTGTCAGGATCCCATATGGGTGCCACTTCTAATCACAGTGGCCCCACTTCCCATCCAACTCCCTGCTTGTGGCCTGGGAAAGCAGTGGAGGACGACCCAAAGTCTTGAAACCCTACACCCCCATGGGAGACCCAGAAGAGGCTCCTGTCTCCTGGCTTCAGATTGGTTCAGTTCTAGCCATTGGGATCACTTGGGAAGTGAATCATTGGACAAAAGATCTTTCTGTCTCTCCTTCTCTCTGTATATTTGACTTTCCAATAAAAAAATAAATTCTTTAAAAATTTATAAACTTCAAAAAATACTTTTTAACTTCTAAAACACACATTGTACAGCTGTATGGCCTTTCTTCCTTTTGCTGTAAGATTTTTTTCTATCTTTTTATGTTTTAAACTTTTTTTGTTAAAAGCTAACACATCAACACACATCTACATTTACGTCGGGTCACGATCAGCAACACCATCGTTTCTACCTCCAGAACGTGTTCCACTGGATGACCTTTTATGGTAATGACACTCATGGATCTCTTCTGTGATTAACAACAATTTGTTTTGGAATTCCTCCTGAAGGACAATGCCCAAGGCTGTTGTACAGAGAAAGTTTGTTTTAACAAGTCCATGCCAAAATAACAACCACAACAAGGTTTAACAAACCCATAAGTTGTTTATTGTTATTATCAAGTGTTCCCTGTCATACATAATTGTCTATTTACACTTTTATATGACTGGCAGTGCAGGTTTGCTTACACCAGAATCATCACAAACACAAGTAATCATTGGAGAAAAACATTACAGTGGCTCTGACATCACTATACACCAGGAATTTTCCTGTTCTGTTCTAATCTAATGAGACCACCATCATATACTGAGTTCATGGTCAACTAAAACGTCATTGTGCATGACTATTCTCAGTGTTTACACTATGAGTCATTGTTCTCCAAGGAGGACACCAGGATCTAAATTATGTCACCCTGTAGGTTGTGGTTTGCCAAGCAAGCGACAGCTTTTGCCTCATCTTCATTTGGTTAACAGCATAGATTCCCTCACAACCACCCTCTACCTACCATAAGAACATTATTCAAGCAGGATTTTTGGAGGGAGAGGGATCAGACACTGCCATGTGCTATGAAGAACATCAAAAATATTGTCCCTGCCCTTCATGAACTCAACATTGAACTGGGAAAATGGGCCAAAAGAAAGACAACTTTAGCAGCACAAGCTCATTACAGCACACAGCCCAAATTCACTGGGCCTAAGGAGATGCAGCCCAGGCCAGAATGTGATTTTCATCCCAAAAAAACTTTTAAAATCATAACAAGACATCTGGAAGATATCTTAGAAGACGTTCTTGGATATTTTTTGTTTGTTAGTTTAAAAATTGCTTGGGTTCATTTCCTGACAGAGTAAGAAAATCTATATCTGTTAAGCATCCAGACAGAAATCTACATCACCCAGAATTGCACTAGATAGTGTGAGAATTAAGAAGTGTGTGTGTGTTTAAGCAGGTTGCTGAGTCTTCTACTAGATTTTTCAATCTAGTAGAAGTCTTGAATGAATTCTAAAAATAAAAGACAACCATTGTATATTTCCTTTTATATGAAATAAATACAATAGTCAAATTCATAGGGACAGACAGTAGTGGTGTAGTAGTTATCAGAATTAGAGAGGGGGTACTAGGGAGCTATTCTGTCACAGGTACAGAATTTTTGTGTGGAATGATGAAAATTTTTCAAAATTAGATAGTGGTAACAGCTGCATAACAATGTGAACATACTTAATGCCTTTGAATTTTGTACCTAAGATGATTATAGTAGTAAATTTTATTGTGCATTCTCGCAATTTTAAGATTTATATTTATGCTTATTTGAGAGGCAGATTTACAGACACAGAGAGAGAGAGGTCTTTCATTTGCTGCTTCACTTTCCAAATCATCATGATGGCCAGAGCTGGGCTCTCCAAAGCTAGGAGCCAGGAGATTCTCCCAGGTCTTCCATGTAAGTGCAGAGGTCCAAGGACTTGCTCTATCCTCTGCTGTTTTCCCAGGCCATATGCAGGGAGCTGGATAGGAAGTGGAGCAGCAGGGAAGAGAACTGGGATGGGGGTGCCACAGGCGAAGGATTAGTATGTTGAGCTACAATGCTGGCCCTTTTTACTACAATTTTTAAAACTAATAAAACCAGACTGTTCAAAATTCTCAAATGCTAAATTATGCAGCTAGTGCTGAAAGTAATTTCTAGCCATAATGAACCTAGACTAGGGCTAGAATCACTTAAAAGTGTCACAGACAAGGCTAGATATGCGCTGGCCAAGATGATAGGATACAGGTTGGAGAAGGAGGAGCAAGGGGAACTGGAGCAGAGCCAAGAGCCAGTGATGGGTCTGGCCAAAACAAGGAGCAAGCCTGAAAGAGCTGCTGGAAATGCAGAGTCGTGTGTATGTTTAGGATAGCAGTGGGAATCAGGGCTGCTTAGGTGGCATGGGGCCTATTTACTGTTGGGCTTGAAGAGTAAGGTGTCCATTTGAAGTAGAAATTTTGGCAATAGGAATTCATTGTAGTGTTCCCCCCTCCCTTGGCTGCTGAAATCTGCATAACATTTGTAGCATACTTAATTGTAATGAACCAATAATTAGCCTGGTTCTGATCATATACTATAATTATGTAAGATGTCGTCTCTTTGGGGAAATCTGGGTGATGGTTACAAGAGACTTTTGCATTATTCTTGTGGGGTGTGTATGTGTGTGTGTGTCTATGATCTTCAAAATAAAAGGGAAGAAAGTTGACTGTTGAAAGAAATCATCTTATCTGTGTGCTTGAGAGTGTGGAAGGACAAGAAAAAGCCGTTCCCAGCAGAAATTCCATCAGTTAAACACTTAAATGTAATTTCTTGTAGAGACAAGACTGGCCTTGGGTAAACAAAGCTCTCACTGTCACTATTCAGCCAAGGGGAGGATTTTCAATCTATCCATTATGAGTCAAATCTTGTGCTGCTAGACGAGGATGTTTGGTCTTGGGAACTTGAAGCTGAGGGGGACTTTGTAGTCTGTGATCCAGAGGTGAGTCAGACCTGTTTATAAAGAGACCATGAGCGATTCCATCTGCTTAGCTGCTGGACCAGCCTAACCATAGCTTGTGCTCTGGGACAACACAAGGCAATCACCTCTAAAGATCTTGTAGCCTACAGAGAGGTGCTAGCTAGGTTTGGTACAGTCATGTGCAGTGAATGAGCAAGCATCTAGCTGTACAATATGCCCATGTGGAGTGATGGGCCCTCAGAAAGCCTTTAGCCCCCCCATTGTCTACTTGTCCAACCAAGACCATTCAAGCACCTGAAATTCATAAAAGCCAAAGCTTAATGCAAACCAGCACCCTTTCTTATGCTTTTTTTCCTTGCATTTCTGGTTAGTAGTCAGCAATGAGTGGACTGACAAGAGCTGAAGAGCATCCCTCCAAGTCATCTGTGATAACAGGCTCCCCCCTCACAAGATTCTTGAGGCCCCTGATGAAATACCGAGACTACATCCTGCCAGCTGCCTTCACCTGGCTGCTAGGACACAGGCCAAAAGAGGAGGTGGAATGGTGATAGAAAGAAACGGGAAAGTGGTTCCCCTGTTTGTCTTCCACTGACCCTTCCAAAAGTCGATGGCTCTTATCAGTTCATTTTGTTGCTATAGCCTTTCTGTCCAGGGGACAGGGTTCCTGCAACCAGTTGAGTTTGTTTTCGGCCTTGCACAACAGCTGGCTTCCTTAAGGCTTTCATGATAGCTCAATTATCTTGATTGTTCTAGTTTGGATTGCAGAATTAAAGCAGCTGGTCATGAATACACAGAGGATTTATCACTTAATAGCTGAACTGAGTCATGAAGGAGTAGCAGAGAAACAGCAAAGGGACTGTCAACTCTGCTGAAAACGTAACAGAAAGCTGACTGTTTGCATCCTATTAGATCTTTTAGCTTTTTGCCTTATGAAAGGATGATTTGTGTTTTGGCTTTCAGGGTCAGAAGCACAGTTTGGGGAGAGGTAAAGGTCACATCAGAGTCAAAGCATCACAGAAGGGACTATTAGGGACTTCTGAGCTCAAACCATGTAGTTTTGGACTTTGCATATCCCTCAGACTCATGTCTTGCAAGGTTTATTCCAGGGATAGTTGCACAGCTTTCTTACAATTGTATTTGCATTCACATGGGCAGGTTGCTACATTCTAATAAATTCCACTGCTCTTGGACAGCTTTGGAAACAGATCAGAATGAGTTGGCCAAGGGGACTCAAGACTGCTGGGGTCCGTGTGATGGATGTGGAAGACAGGAAGGTGTGAAGAGTATAGTTCTATTGCAGGCAAGGCTGCAAGGAACTTCCCGCTGTGTGGCAAAGCCCAGTGGATGTCTCTACAACACCTGAATGCAGCTCTGCCTCCCTTTGCATGGACACCGGACAACCCCATTGAGATATCTGTAATCTATTTAGGCATTGTCTGCCTCTGCGGAGCTACTGTTAAATATCAATGGGAGCTTAGAAGCTGATGTTGCTGTTGCCGTTTTTTAGCCAAAAAGCTGTTATTACTGTTACAGCTGCGTCCTGTGGCAATATGCTAATCAAGGGTGCTAACTCCCCTTTTGATCCTATGCCAATCAAGGGTGTTCTGTCTTCACGTGTAGTGGAAATCTATTCTTTCCCTCTTTCTTTGATCTTTTAGGTCCCTTCCTTCCTTGACTGTCTCAAGACCAAGCTGTAGAATGAGAATTGATTGATATGCACCATCTATTGAGAACTTTTTCCTAGCCAGGCGCCAGGTGCCAGGAGCTAGGATGAATAACATCCTAGCCTTAGGTGAAACAAATGGCAAGAGTTATCTTTAGAAACACCCACTTGACCATGACATAAAAAGACTGAGCCAGAGTTTGACTGATTTTATATAAATAAAGCGGACAGCTTTTGTGCATCATCCATTATGATCAAGAGTTCCTAGTGGTCTGTCTCTTTCTTTCTTTGCGCCTCATCCACGCACCCTTCGCGAGTTCCGAACTCAGCTGGAGCTGGACTCCGGCACAAGACACAATGCCTTCCTACATAACTCAGTTCTTATTGAGCTAGTGACTGATGACAGCCTTGGCCTTGATCGATACCAACAATCCTGCAGGCTTCAAAGTCATGAGATGAGAAATAAAAGTGAGCTTTTGTTTACAAACTATGGGGTGAGGTACAGCTGGGACAAAGGCTGCATGATGAAGAAGAGGTCCCCATGGCGCACCCACTAGCAGCTTATCCAGGATGTAGTACCTACTCAGACTGCACTGGTCCTGCAAACAAAATGGGCCTGATTCACTACAGCCCTGAAGTGAATGAGGGTTGTAGGCATCACCCTGACGTAGGAGATACTGAACATCAGAGAAGGTCTGTCTGCACCTGTGCATACGCACCTCTCCAAGACTTCCCCAAACCCTGCTCAACCCCATGGGACATTTACAAGACCTGCTTGAGCCCTCTCAGAGTCTCCCATGAATATCCACCCCTACAAAGTTGCTAGGGAACAAATCAGGGCATTTTTTTTTAAATGGCAAAACTGACCCCCAAGCCAAATGCATGAAGGCCCAGCACTTCTTAACCTCCAACTCTGTCCAACAACCTCGTCCAGCCTCACTTCCCGCATAAGCTCGCAACAAACACAGCCAGTGGTGGCAACAGTGCAGCCAAGGCCACACTCTCACTCCAAATAGTTGATCCTAGCAACAGTTAGTCGTATCCCCTCGCTGCTTTCCCCCAGTGATTTGAGGAAGCTGAATGCCCCTCCCTGCCTTGCTGTGTGGTATGTGGGTTCTGTGCAGTGCCAGCCAGAGGTGCCCAGGCCAGCTGGCTGCCTGCACCGAGAAAGGCCCCACGCTCTGAGCAGCCAGGCCTTGGAGAATTCTCCTGCACGCAGTTTACCGTGGAAATGTGGTCATCATCTCCCTATCTCTCTCCCTGACTCATCCAGGTTCTATGCTGATGGCAGAGTGTTGTTCATGGGGGCACGTAGAAGAGCAGAAGGTCTGGGTTCAGGGTGATGGCTCAACAAGCTAATCTTCCACCTGTAGTGCCACCATCGCGTATCGGCTCTGGTTCGTTTCCTAGCTATTCCAGTTCCCTTCCTGTTCTCTATTTCTGACCTGGCGAGGCAGTGGCAGAGGATGGCCTAATGCCTTGGGGCCCTCTGCACCCTTGTGAGAAACCTAGAAGAAGCTCCTGGCTCTGGGTTTCAGGTCAGCTCAGCTCCAGCTGGTAGCAGCCTTTGGGGAGTAAACAAGCAGATGGAAGATCTTTCTCTCTGTCTCTCCTTCTCTCTCTATCCCTGCCTTTCCAATAAATAAATAAATAAATAAATAAATAAATAAATCTTTGAAAACAAAAGAAGTGCAAAAAGCACACTGGCAGTTAAGAGGCTGAGAAAGCCGTGCCTGCACTTGTGGTCCTCTGTGCGGCAAAAGCCATGGCCAACACAGGAGCGCATTCCTCTCAGCTTTGTTGGTGCATATTCTCTCTCTCTCACTCTCTCTCTCTCTCTTTTAAAGCTTATCTATTTTTATTGGAAAGGCAGATATTCAGAGAGGAGGGGAGACAGAGAGGAAGATCTTCTGTCTGATGACTCACTCCCCAAGTGACGACAATGGCTGGAACTGAGCCTATCCAAAGCCAGGAGCCAGGAGTTTCCTCTGGGTCTCTGGGTGCAGGATCCCAAGGCTATGGGCCGTCCTTAATTACTTTCCCAGGCCACAAGCAGGGAGCTGGATGGGAAGCAGGACTGCTGGGGTTAGAACCTGCGCCCATGTGGGATCCTGGCACATTCAAGGTGAGGACCTTAACCGCTACGCTTTCGTCCCGGGCCCGGTGCATATTTTCTTGATGTGGTGTAATCCTACTACCTCAAGTGGTGGCCAATGTGTTACTATCACTTGCTGTTTCCTGATAACCAGTATTTTTTTCTGTGCCTTTAATTATCTTCATTGCCCTAACAGGGAAAAATCTAGTCCATTTTATGTCTGCCTTGCCATTTGTGTAACTTCTTAGAGAGTAATTTTTAATCCTTTGTATTTCTGGAAGTATCTGCTACTGTGATATTACATGTCCTAGTTATTCCCTTCATCTTTGTCAAATATAAGGATATATCTGCCTCCATTAGCTGCTCTGAAAAATGCCCTGTCCACCTGGTCTTCACAATGCTCACTGTAATCCACTCCATGATCTAACACCAGCTATATCCCCTATGGTGCAGAACAGTCAATTTACCCATGACTGCCTAGGACCTTTGCCAGCTTTCGTGGTAAAAGCCCCATGTCCTAAGAAATGAGAAATGCCTCAGTGCTGAGCAGATATCAATGGTGATGGCATTGTGGCAGTTTGAGAACCAGAAGTCCCAGAGACACTGCAGTTCTGGGGAAACAGAACTGCTCAGGCACTCTGTGTGAGGCGCTGTGGCTGATAAGATGCTCATGACACTCCTTTGCTCAATTGCATTTGACTTTTAAGAAAGGCCGTGGGGGAAAAAAAAAGGGAAGGAAGAAAAAGTTATCATCTACACCTGGAAATCTTCCTAACCAAAAGGAGTAAATGGCACATAGTGAAATATGCAGGTAGTGAGACAATTTGGTAGGACACATAACCTCTGGAAAGTTGGCCCTGTGGCTGTGCCTCTCAATTATTGTTCAAGCAACTGCAGCCACCACCCACTCGACCCTCCCTAACAGACAACCCTCAGTGCTCTTATTACGATTGTTGGGGCTCCTTCCTACCCTTTGGCATAAGTTATCAATGCTGAGCTTATATCAACTACAAACAGACGGCTTGTTGAAACCACACAGTTGTGCCCAACCCCCAGAACTTCTGATTGTGTATTAGGGTGGGTACTCAATAATTTTGCATTTCTTTTTTTAAAGATTTTATTTATATTTATTGGAAAGGAATATTTAGAGAGAAGCAAAGACAGACATATCTTCCGTCCGCTGGTTCACTCCCCAAGTAGCCACAATGGCCGGAGCTGAGCTGATCCGAATCCAAATCCAGGAGCTTCTTCCAGGTGTCCTACCTGGGTGCAGGGTTCCAAGGCTTTGGGCCGTCCTCTACTGCTTTCCCAAGCCACAGGCAGGGAGCTGGATGGGAAGTGAAACAGCCGGGATAAGAACCAGCACCCATATGGGATCCCAGTGCAAGGCAAGGGCTTTAGCCACTAGGCTATCATGTAGGGTCCAAGAATTTGTGTTTCTAATGAGTGCCCAAGTGCTGCTGCTGCACTGGTAATGCCCTGATTCGGCCGAGAGCCATTGTGCAGCAGTCAGGAGCACACACTCTGCAGCCTGTTTGCCTGGGTTAGAATCCTCCCCCGATACTAACTGGCTTCACAGCTTGAAGGCCGTCACTTGATTGCTTATGCCTTCGTTTCCCCTCTGATGAACATGGAAATAGTAACAAGATCTCTCTCATAGGATTGTTATGATACTACCGAGAAGTGCATGACCCAAAGTAACCTGCATATTCATTACCATTACCCTCCAGGTTCAGAACAGTTCTGCTACTTTCCTTTTGTAGACTTTGAGCAAACTGTAGGGATTTCAGGACTGGTGCACCACAGTAAGCATTTTGGTGATTGGGCAGGGCTTGTAAATGCCCTGGTTCTCCTCCAGAGGCTGCCTGCCCCTCTCAAGAAATTGGGTCGGCATTCTGCATCTTCATCTCTTCCTGCAGGCTCTTCAAGTGCCTCCAGAATATTTTCCAGGGAACATACATAAAGGTATTCCCAAGGCAGCACAAAGCATTTGAATAATACAGAGCCCTACGAACATCATAGACAAAGCCTTTTTTTGTGGGGGGAGGAAAAGAAAGTTTAGTTGAAATAGTCACATGTGCGCTTCCTTGTCTGAAGGGAGATGAGCTTGTAGCAGGATGTGGACATTTAAGATTGCACACACAGAGCTCAGTTTGTACTTTTCCTCGCTGCACCCTGCATCAGCAGATGTCAGCATGGCGTGTCCTCAGCCAAGGACAATCTAGGATGATAAGCAAGGGAGTCTTGTAAACACGGAGTCCGTTCCAGGACCTTCAGGGAAGATAACACTGTTTTCTGTGGCTACTGATTTGGACGCCAGTTGTAATAAGCCATTGAGGTTCCTCCTGGTGGACCTTGAAAGAATGCCAGCAGTGTGAGCAACACTGAGAAGCTGAGAGATGAGTGTGCTGCTGGTGTAAAGGGGGCAAGCTCCCATAGGAGGCAATGGCTGTTTGCCAGCTTACACTTGGTTCTGTGTTACTGAACTTCAACACGAAACAACCAAAAGAATCCTCAAGGTTCTAATTTTTTGAGGAAACCTGAATTTGAAATATTGTCAAAGAATTGAAAAAGTTTTAAATAACACCTGAGGGGACAGCACTGTGACATATTAGGCTAAGCCTCCACTTGCAGCATCAGTACCTCAAATGGATGCTGGTTCACATTCCAGCTGTTCCACTTCCCATCCAGCAGCCTCCTTGTGCCTGGGAAAGCAGTTGAAGATAGCCCAAAGCCATGGGACCCTGCACCTGCGTGGGAGACCTGGAAGAAGTGGAACTTCTTTGTGGCTTTGGATCAGCTCAGCTCTCACCATTGTGGCCATTTGGGGAGTTAGTTAGTGGATAAAACTTTTTCCTTCTTTGTCTTTCATTATCTACTTCTCTCTTTATTATTGTATTTCAAGTAAAATAATAAATTTTTAACAAAATTAAAAAAAAAACCTGTGGGGGCTATGTGATATCATAGTAAAGTAAGCCTCTATCTGCAATACCAGCATCCCACATAAGTATCGAACTGAGTCCTAGCTCCTGCAATGCTAATCAAGCTCCCTACTTATGGCCTAGAAAAGCAATGGAGGTTGGCCAAAAGTTTCGGTCCCTGAACCCACATGGGAAACCCAGAAGAAGCTCCTGGCTCCTGGCTTCAGATCACCTCAGCTCCTATTGTTGAGGCCATTTGGGGAGTAAATCAGTGGATGGAAGATCTCTCTCTCTCTCTCGCTCTGCTTCTCCCTCCTGTTCTCTATGTAACTCCACTTTTAAATAACATTAAATCTTAAAAAAAAATACATGTGAGCCAGCAAACTATGTCTACAAGACCAATTCAAATGCTAATGTCTAATTTCTGTGTAATTATGAAGAAATAAGAGCCCCAATTATGGCTGGGATGAATACTGATCAGAGGGATTCAGTGAATGGGCTCCAAGAGGGGCCCTATCAGAGGCAACCATTTCTACTCAGGAACCATGCTAAATCAGTATCCTTATTGGCTAAGCTTTCTCCCCATCAGTGGGTAAGACTGCCACAACAACTACTAACATTTAGTGGACACTGCCATGGCAAGAAGCACTAATCTGAAAATTTTACATGTATTACTTCATTTCACTGTATCAATATCTCTAGGAAGTTATTACAATTTACTATGCCTATTCGTCTTTATCTCACCACCACCCCAAGCATGCCCTAGGTTGACTTCATGAAGCAAAAAGTTTGCTGTGTCCGGGCAGTGTACCCCATCTGAGGCCAAGGACTGCTGTAGGCAGAATGCCTGGTTGATCACTAGTAGGGGCTTCACTTAACCCTGGAAAACATGGAACTCCTAACAGGGTGTGACTGAACCTATTCAGTCAATGAATTGGGCATACAAGCTGAGACAGCAGGTAGCTATGCTGTATTGGTCTTATCACATGGCACTATGGTAATCAATAAGCAAAGCCCAGAGGCAGTGGTCTAAAGGAGAAGCTAGCCTTGATGAGAGGAAGAACCCTGGCAGTCCCTGTGGGGAATGGGGGTGGAAGAGCTGGAGAAGGGTGGGACCACATTCAGGATCCAGAGCAAAGAGCAGAGTTCAAAAGAAGCAAAGACGGAGCAGAGCTACTGTGTAACTTTCCTGAGGGGTCAAACCTGTCTAGAGTCCATTAGTCTGGCTGGGAAAAGCCACAGAAGGAAGTGGGGTTAGGAAATGGGATTAGTCCAAATGTTGGACCTGGGCCCCTAGTCTCTTTGAACATATTTTCCATGTACTTGCGTAACCGGAGCCACAGAGGCAGAGGAGGAGATCCTGAATGTGCCCTGAGGTCTTAGTTTATCATTATCTAAATACAAATACACAAAAGGCTTACCAAACAGGGTTGTTGTTTTTTTTTTTTAAGTTCTGAGTTATATCCTTTCCGGTGTTTTCTTAGGGAAATGAGCTTGTTGCTTCATCAAACTATGTGTTATTCATTGATGGAAAAAGAACAATTTCCCCATACTGCTTAGTAACTTTCGTATACATGTAGATGTCATCTTAGAATTTGTAGTTCACAGGCCGGGCATGGTAGCCTAGCAGCTAAACTCCTCACCTTGCACTCCCAGGATCCCATATGGATGCTAGTTCTAATCCCAGCCGCTCCATTTCCCATCCAACTCCCTGCTTGTGGCCTGGGAAAGCCATCGAGGATGGCCCAAAGCCCTGGGAGCCCCAGAGGAGGCTCCTGGGTTCGGATGGGCTCAGGTCCAGCCATTGCAGCCGCATGGGGGAGTGAATCAATGGACAGAGGATCTTCCTCTCTGTATATCTGACTTTCCAACAAAAATTAAATAAACCTTTAAAAACAGAATTTGCAGTTTATAAATAACAAGGATTTCTGTAAAGGTTTTACTGTATATCATCAAAATCTTTTCTCCATTTCAAGTAATAATCAAGAAGCTAGAGCAGAAGCGGAGCAGTCAGGACACAAACTGATGCCAATGTTGGATGCTGGTACTACAAATGTAGGATTACCCTGCTTTATTACTGTGTTGACCCCTTGAGAATATTCTTAACCTCATTTCCCCAGGCGAGTTGTGCCTCATCTTTCAGGTCTTAGAATAAATATCACTTGATCCAGGAATTTTTTTCCTGCCACCATAAATAAGTATTAAGACCTCCTCTGTTGCGCCTGGTGCAGTGGCCTAGTAGCTAAAGTCCTCGCCTTGAAGGCACCAGGATCCCATATGGGTGCCATTTCTAATCCTGTCAGCCCTGCTTCCCACCCAGCTCCCTGCTTGTGGACTGGGAAAGCAGTTGAAGACAGCCCAAAGCCTTGGGACCCTGCACCTGCATGGGAGACCTGGAGTAAGTTCCTGGCCCCTGGCTTCGGATCAGCTCAGCACCAACCATTGCGGTCACTTGGGGAATGAATCATTGGATGGAAGATCTTTCTCTCTGTCTCTCGTCCTCTCTGTATATCTGACTTTGCAATAAAAATAAATAAATATTTTTCAAAAAAGAACTCCTCTGTTGAAATCTCAGCATTGTATATTTCAGTGGTGGGGACCAACTGGTTCCTCACTGATGCCACTTCCTTACCGCGCGTGGAAGATGAATACTTCCTCATCTTTGTTGTTGGTAAATTAGCTCCTCATACCTTTCCAGATGGACCATAGATATTTCCACATGATGCTCTGTGGGATGTCTTTGCTTGTTGCCCCAGCCTCTACAAAGACTGCGCTGCAAAAATCTGAGGGGCTCTATGGGACAGCAAGGCCATATGAAAGAAAGGGTTCAGATTCTGAGTCACTGTCTAGGAGAAACACAGGGCTTGTGTGAGCTGAGGACAGCAAGGATAAAGACCCTACTCTGAATATGGAACCACCGAGAGTGTAATGCTTATCATAGAAACCAGAAGTAATCACATTCACTAATGTGACTCCCTGATGTCACAGTCGTTAGCAGTATTAGTTTTTAATGGCCTTTTCACTTGCCTTTTCTAGTCATTAGAATGCCATTTCCCAACAAAGCAAGAGAGTTTGGGCCAACTATTTCTTTACTATTACCTCCAACATCTAGAAGACCAGGTACTCATTAACTATTCAAGAGCATTTTCTTCCTTTCCATATCTTGAAAGACTAATGGGAGTCGTATTGTGCCATCAAGCGCATGTCCCACAATGCTGTCTAAAAGAATAGCCACTTGGAAACTCTCAGATCATAGCTCTGGCAATGACCTTCTGAGGTCGTGGTAGATCAATCCCTACCATGCCTTACACCTCTGTTAACTACAACTACTACCAATCTAATCCTTTTCCTACCTCTAGAAAAATCTCTTGCCAAGGTCACCAAAAGCCTCCATGATTCCAAATCCAATAGCGCCTATTTTGTCCTTATCTAACCTGATTTTTCAACAGTATCCAAAACATTTGACTTTGGCACTCTCTTTATTCAGCTTCTGGGACACTAGGGTGTTTTCAACTCGGCAGGGTCTTTGGCTGCTCCTCTTCAGTACAGTTTGAAGACTTTTCCACACAGTATCTAAATGTTGGAGTACCCCCAGCACTAGTTTCTGGGGCCATTTTTCTTCTCTGGCTTCTACTCTCATAACACTATCATCGATATGCCAATTCCTTCCACATTCCTATCCTCAGTCTCAAACTCTCCTTTAGATGCTAGGTTCACATGACCAACTACTTACATATCTACTGGGACATCTCAGAGGCATCTTAAACTTAACCTGTCCAAAACAGAATTTTTTTAAAGTTATTTATTTCCATTAGAAAGTCAAACACAAAGGAAAAGGAACACAGAAAGATCTTCTGTCTGCTGATTCACTTCCCAGTGGCTACACCAGCCAGAGCTAAGATGATTCAAAGCCAGGAGCTTCTTCTGAGTCTCCCACATGGGTACAGGGTCCCAAGGCTTTGGGCCATCCTTAACTGCTCTCCCTGGCCAAAAGCAGGGAGCTGGATGGGAAGTGGAGCACCTGGGACACGAACCGGTGCCCATATGGGATCCTGGCACGCAAGGGGAGGATTTAGCCACTCGGTTATCGTGCTGGGCCCATGTCAACTCGTCTTCATTTCTACTGTGTATACCCAGTCTAAGCCACCATCACTTCTTACACATATTCCTGTGATAAATTCTTAACTGACTCTAATTTATGGGCTGTCCCTCTTACTTTTTTACTTTCCACATAATAGCCAAAGTAACTTTTTAAGGCTTTCAATGATGTCCTATGAAATGCAAAGCTCTACCTAAGTTGGCCTTCTTGTGCTTCTCCCAGTTCTTTGAAGTCCTTTGCTCTCAATCCTACCGTTCATACTATTTCCTTTCAACCTGAACTCTTTTCTCAGGCCCCAAACACTGTTGCGAGATGCAAGCGATATCACACCAGACATGTCTAAGGTTTATTAAGGAGTCTTTATTAACCAAGCTTGGTGAGAATAGAGCACATTAGAAATAGCAAATTACAAGTCCATATGGCAATTCAATCAATCATAATCCAACCAAACATAATCCAAAGAGGAACAAATGGTCATTATCCTTAAATCCATCCATTAAGCTGAAGATCTATGTCCCAGCTTCCCCAACAATATAAGTTATCCTGAGACATGTACAGAAAGTTTTTGCAAAAATGGAATTAAAGAGCAAGTTTACTTTGCTGTGAATTTTTTTAAAATCCATGTATAGCTTTTCTCATAATTTCTGTTTCCATGGAGTTAAAAAAAAAACCCAGTGTTTGCTGAATGAAATGGCAAGAATGCAGCAGTTCAGGTCCCCTCACTTGTATGATTTGGAAAGGATCACAAATTTGCCCTAAGTCCCATTATAAAAACCTCTCTGTTTCATTAAGTCTATGTCACATAAAACTTCCATTTCAATTAATCCTTTCATCAAACAAGTTGGCAAACTTTTACTCAAAGGTCAAGTTTAATCTGCCACCTTTTCTTGTATGTCCAAGTCAAAAATAGATTTTTACATTTTACATGATTGAAAACAATCAAAAAAAGATTATTATATTGTGAAAATTACATAACAGTCAATGTATTTCTTTATTGGAACACTTTGCTCGTGGGTCATCCATTGTTGATACCTCACTACAACAATTAAGTTAAATAGTTCCAACAAAGGCAGCAAGTATTTGCCATCTGACTATTCACAGAAAAAAGGTGTGAGAATTCTTGAGCTAATAAATTGAAGGATCCTACTTAAATGTGTGTGTTGTCTGAGAAAAGTAACAAAATGAGCTATTCTCCTTTAACTATCAGTATTCAAACTTGGACTTGATTATTTGACAGTAAATGACTAAGAAAAGGAGGGGGGAGGGATATAAATCAAGAGTTAGTTTGCAAGAGCAAGACCAACATTTTTAAAGCAAGTATTTTTCCACCCTTGTCTAGGGAGAAGAGCTATACATGAATTGTCCTTAATTTTAGTCATACGTGATGGCCAAGGAGAGAGAATAGCGGTTCTTATCAGGAGGGTGATGAATAACCAACACAGGGGGAGAAAGAGAAAGTAGAATAGCTTGGGGTTATACCTCTTCTTCCTGACTTCCTGCTGAAATTGCTTGGGGGCATCAGAGAAGGCAGCCTCATGAAGGCTACAACCCTGTCAGAGTGTGGTTCTGGTTTCCCACCCTTGAATCCCACTGTGATGAACTTGGGGGAATGCTCAGCAATGTGCCTGTAGCACAGTGTGCCTGTGGCACAGCCCACCGGAGAAGGTACTGGCTGGAGAATTGTTCAAACGAGCGCTGAGCATCATGCAAGCTTTGAGTCCCTACAGCACAAGCGAAGGGAAAGGACTGATGATCGGGTACATGTCAGTCACTTTTCTCCTTCCTGTAAGTCCTCCAGACTCAAGTTTGTAACCACCAAGATCTTGTAAGTCCTATTTCTTTGAAGCCCTCAGTGATTCTCCTAAACTCAATGTTTGAAGATTGCAGTTTCGACCTTCTACCTCTTCCTCTCCTACACCAGGTGGAAGTCGCACAGCTGGGCCTCCAGGGTTTTTCTCAGGAAAGAGGCCTCAAGTATTGCTTTGAGTCTGCCTACTTCAAGGCAATTGCTTGGCAAGCCCACACACACTTACAACTCCCCTTCCCTCCCGCACAAGGCAAATTAATCCTGTTCCTTAGCGTGAGTCACCCCGCAGTAAGAATTACCACAAGGCAGATTTCTGCGTCAGCAGCCCCAACATGCTATTTTTTTAAAACAGAGTAAGGAAAGAAGAGGGAGGGCAGAAGGGGGTGCGGAATGGAACAAAGTGAGCACACCACAAACCAAAGGGATGACTCTGGTCGTTACTTCCTCCTCTCATTGAAGGCCTTTGATGTGTTAGGCAGCCTTCCCCCTGCCATTCAGTGTCATTTGCCTTGCTCTGTGTAATTACATATACAACTATAGATTAGGGAGATTATTTTCTACCATAGTGTCAGGGCCCCAAGAAGGACTGCCTGTCTACATTTATCACAAAGCAGATTTAGAGTAGGAGACCTATGAACTTTCTCAGAGTTCTGAATAAGTGTAGTCCAAGCCTATGAAGATGACAATACTGTCAGAACAATACACATGACATTGGAGTGAAAGGCAATGGATGTATAACAGTACTGGGACTGACAAACTATTATAATCAAAACACTGGTTTTTAAAAGATTTATTTTTATTTGAAAATCAGAATTACAGGGGGAAAGAGAGACAGAGAGGTCTTCCATCTGCTGGCCATCAAATGGCTGCAATGGCTGTAGCAGAGCCAATCTGAAACCAGAAGCTGGAATCCTTTTTCAGGTTGCTGTGTGGGTACAGGGGCCTAAGGACTTGAGCCTTTCACTCCAGGCCACAAGCAGGAAGTTGGATCAGAAGTGGAGCAGCCAGCTCACAAAGTGGTGACATATGGGTACAGAGAGAGACTTAGTTCACTACACCACAACATTAACCCTTATCTGTTAGGTTTTAAATGCACTAGAAGTTCTTAAAATTCTTATGTTGTTACTCATAGCTAATTCCTGCAACCAAGTCCTCTTTTCAGGATAAGTTTACCACAAGCAAAATTCCAGATGTGATGAAATATTTTCAACAGGGTAGGAACTGGAGTGGGGGTTGTGGTGGGGGACAGGAAGGGAAACATCTCCTGTGAGAGGGGGAAGGAGAAAGGAGGGGCCATGTGGGCTCTGTGTCAGCCCCAGGGACTGGTGACTGAGATTATCTGAGCCACAGGGAGATAGGTGGGGGCTAAGGAGAGCAGCCACGAGAGACTGGGGTTTGGGATTCTCAGGTAAGATGCCATGAGATTGCACCTCATTGGTGGATACCCAGAAAAGCATGAATTTCGAGAGCTGTGGGTAAAAGGAAGCAGGAAGTGCCCCAGTTCAAGATGGGATGTTGGAATTGCTTCTCACATTCCTCCCTTTTGTTATATATAAACAAAAAGAGGCATTGTTCTCCATTGCATCTTCGAGCTGAGTTTGGGTGCAGTGTTTGGTCAGTGTTGGTCACAACCTGGTGGAGGAAGAATGAGAGGCTCCTAGCCCTGAAAAAGAAACTAATTGATGGCTTGGTTAGGAAGAAAAAATTATATCTGAGTGGATGACACAGGAATAGATAGAGGGAAGAGGGGTTACTTAGCAAAAGTCCTTTTGAAAACATGGCTTGAGCTCTCCCTGCAGCTGATAGAAATATGTAGTCTTTGAAGGTTGGTCTTGAGGAACTTCTAAGGGAGGTGCTTCTGTGGTGGCCGATGGATCATCAATGCAGCTGTTGACCTTCTGTGCAGACACTGCACTATTAAAACACTGTTGTTTTTTGTAAGATTTATTTATTTTTATTGGAAAGGCAGATTTACAGAGAGAAGGAAAGACAGAGCGAAAGATCTTTCGTCCGCTGGTTCACTCTCCAAGTAGCCACAACGGTTGGCGCCGAGCTGATGAGAATCCAAATTCAGGAGCTTCTTCCAGATCTCCCACGCTTATGCAGGGCACCAAGGCTTTGGGCCATTCTCAACTGCTTTCGTAGGCCACAAGCAGGGAGCTGGAAAGGAAGTGGAGCAGCCTGGACACAAACCTGCGTTTGTGTGGGATCCCGGTGCATGCGAAGCAAAGATTTAGCCAGCAGGCTATCACGCTGGATCCCAAAGACTGTTTTAAGATACAGATACATATACATGGGTGATATGCTTGGTATAATCCTCACAACACAATGACATAAGTAGTGTCATTAATGGCTTGTCACCAATGAGAAAACCAAGGACCCGCAGACAAATCATGTTTGTACTGAAGTTTATTAGCTATTGCGATGCAGCACCCAAATTTTAAGCCAAGATTCTGGGCCAAGCATACATGCCTTAACTCTTATACTACCACACAGAGTAGGTAGTAGTGCTTAAATACAAATGATCGTTGTTATGGGTGATCTGAGGTAGTCACTTGATCAAGCTCTCATGGCAAGGCATTCTGACAAGTAACTCTTAGAAGAAAGGGAAGAATGAAGAAGATATGAAATACTGTACAAGCTCACTTGTCCCTCGTTGTGTCTCTTTGGTGCAGGCTTAGCATCAGGTAGGATTGGCAGAGTTTAGTGTAGCAAAGGGCGTGGATCTGCAAAGCTCTTTGAAGGAAAGATTGATTTCATTCTGTATGTTTACATCTGTGTCATGTATCGTGAATTTAGTCCACCTAAACAACCTGACATCCCACTTTCACATACCAGGGCTTTGTGGGCCCGCGTTGCCTTTTGCAATACAGTACCCAAAATTTGATGTCAGGAGGGAGAGATTTTCATATGAGATAAAGAAGGAGGAAGTGACTCATAGAAGAATGTTTTCAGCTGGTCAGAACATTCTGACTGATGCATTTGATCACTGATAGAATAAAAACTGGGTTGGCTATCAGCCCCATCTTTTTTTTTTTTAAGGTGCATGGACGAGTTATTATGCTTTCCACTAAAATAAAGTTCACCTTCAGAAACCTTTCTGAGGGTGATTTCCTGTCTAAAACTGCAGCCATACATGCCCAGAATCACATTATAGCTTTAGGCTGTGATGCAGGAACCTTGCTTCAATAACTCAGCCCCGGAGCCATGTTAAATATTCTATGAAAAAGCAGTTCCTGGAACATGGTCAATCTACTTTCAAAGAAAGAATAATCATTGAAACCCAGCCTGTCTGGGATGGAAACCAGATAACTGCCCCATGATCGAACAGCTGTAATAGGATACGGTGGAACAACAAGCTGGAGGACTGTTAGAACTGCATCAAGTCATGACTTCCAAACACAGAACACAGTGGTTGGGGTAAACCGCAATAAAGACAAAACAGGGAGTTCCACCATATCGACTGGGGCTAGTGCTTCAAAGAAGGATCCCTGAGAAGACCAGGGGACAACAAGCTTCCTGCCACAAATATAGGTCAAGGAATACCCTTTGTATATGGACAGCACATAATTCGAATGGCTGTTTGTATGAATCTGGGTATCTGATGAAGGATAGCTATATGTGGTGACTCATGATCAATCAGTGGTTATCATAAAGAATGTTAACAAGTAACATGTGGAGTAATCTAATTAAATTAAAATGTTTCCTGATCCCAATAACACACCTTCCTAACTTCAACCTAGGAAAGTAAAGAGAGGAAAATGTGGTATACCAACTACAATTTTCATTTTCTCAAAAAAGACTTGTCATCATCCCTAAAGAGAAGGGAAGGAGATAAGGAGAAAAAATGGCAACTAAAAATGGGAAGCAAGATGCTTCTACAATGTTCTATAATGAAGGTTTTGTTGGGGAAAGTTAATGTAATTCTTTTAAAAAAAATCTGCATCCAGATTAGCAAAAACAAAAAAAAAGAAACAAGTAAATAAATAAATAAGAAAGGAAATTTCAGTGTTACTAAACACTAAGCTAACTACTTGACCAGCTGCCCTATCTCGCCAGTCTTGTCTACCAAGGTTCTTAATCTAGGGCTATAGACCATTCGGATTACACTAAAAGAAAACTCTGTGTTTTAACATCTGCATAGTTCCCATCTGTGTAATTAGGATATGTTTCTGGCCAGAATAATGCCTTATTATAAACATATATATATTACATATATATGATTTAACTTATTTTGTGTAAAAGGCAGTATGACAGAGAGACAGAATAGGGACAGAAAGTTCTTCCATCTGCTGTTTCACTCTCCAAATTGCTGTAACAATTGGGGCTAGGTCAGGATGAAGCCAGGACCCAGGAACTCCATTCAGGTCTCCAGTGTGCAGGGCAGGAAGCCAAATACTTGGGGAATTGTCTGCTGCCTTCTCAGGTGAACTAATTGGGAGCTGGATCAGAAGCATAACAGCCTGGATTTGAACTGATAACTACAATATGGGATGATGGTATTGGTTTACCCCCCACTGAGCCACAATGCCAGCCCTAATGTGGTTTGGCATATTAGGCTATCTGGATCATGAATCACACCAAAAAATAATAATAGTAATATAAATTGTGTTGCTATATGCTTTCATATATAGTATTTTCTTCCCAGCTGGGGAAGAAAAATGAAACTACACCTAAAGAACACCTATCATTTACCAGATTCAACAGATAATTGAGTATCTATTATATTTACATACACTACTTAATTTTCTAAGCTCCACACTATAGGAATTCTTTGTGAGTAATAAAATTAATATCCAGAGACATTGAAAGAGACTAATTAATTGCCCAAGATCAAACAGGAAATGTTGAGATGGGGTTTAAAATCCTGGCCTTATCTAACTCCCAGTATGGGTTGAGTCCCTGAAGATTCTATTTCAAAAATGAAAAAATCCAGTCCTAGGAGTCGAAATGGTTGACTCAATGTCACAAATAACAATGTAATATGAAGTACCCAGGGCTGTCTCAGTCCTCTGTTCTTGGAATTCGGCCATTTAAGGAACCAGCACCCACAGCTTTCCTCTGGGGCTCCTCCAAGCACCCCGGTGCTGCTCAGGTTGCCTTCTTCAGAGCAGCCAGGGTCCTGTATGCTTGTCTCCAGAAAAACGAAGCTATTGGAGTGCAGGTTTCTTTGACTGCCCCAACCTGCCAGTCAACTTACCTAATCCTCTGTAACAGTTTTCTCAAATAGAAGAAACACAGAAACATCAACTGCTTGTGATCTTGTCGATTCCGTTCACACTTTGGCTTACTTGCCCACATCGTGACAGAGAAATCTGGCTTTTGGCTGGTCAATCCTGATTTGTGGTTGATCAGTCTCTACCTTTTAGTGACCCTGTGGAAACCCTAGACAGTGTTTGATGTTGGTTTCTTAAATTAGGGCTGCTTTTGCTCCAAGTCATTCCTCCTCAACCCAGGCCTCTTAAAGGTTATGGCCCTTGAGATCAAAGCTCTCTTGAGTATTCTGGTGATGACCTAAGACTGTTCATGCAGAGAAAGTAAGACCAAACACTTCAAACCCTCCCTGAGAATACAAAAGCTTTATGCTGCTTCTGAGAGCAGACAGGGCTTTTAGTCTCTGAAGTCCAGAAGCTAATGATGACAAATTTGTTATGGTACCACATACTATTAAGGTCAAAATCACATGCCTGTCTGTGCACTTGCACTTCTACCATGCCCACGGCAACAGTGAGAACACCGATATTCTTCTGTCCCTCACAAACCATGACAGTCCTGATTTCCCTGATGCTATTTCTCTGCTTGTGCATTTCTCTGAAATCCCTGCTCCAGTTTTCCAAACCAGACTTTGGGAAGATGCAGAAAAGAACTCTTGCTTTTCCACTTCTTAATATGAAATAAAAGTATTGCCCAGAAGCTACAGATCATACACTTTGGGCCTTTCCCTTCCAGAAGAATCACCTAGCTCTTTGGGAGGGTTCTAGACAGCACAGTCACCAACCAAAGAAGCAAGTGTTAAGCATTTAGAGGGTTGAGGACATCATTGGTACCCTTTGAAACGTTACCTGGTTACAATGTCATTACCATCTTAGTAAGAATACTCCACTGACTGTATCATATCCTTTTAGAACCCAGGATTTCTCAAAATCACCACTTCGTCATCCTTAGAAGTTAGAAGCAACTCAAATACATCCCCTGGAAAGATGACAACCTTTGAAAATGTCTTTCAGCTGTTTCTAGAAACCTATTGCACCAGAAGGCTATACTCTGAATGAAGTGAGCAAGGGCAGCAAACACTAGCTACCATACCCCTATGGATTCTTGTTCAGAGTAGTTAGCCAATAATATGTACACCACAACATTGGATCAGGCTCTCACTTTTAAATATAAATGTTAAATAAACTTTGCAGAAAAATGGAAGCAAAGTCTCCCATTTTGATAGCAGCAGGCCAGCCAGTCTTTGAGCCTCTGCTTTGGAAGAGCTTTCGCTGCTGTAAATCTGGCACAGGATAATGTGAGGGCAGGATGAAGATATGACATTGTGGATGTTCTGGAGTTTTACTTGGATCTCTGAGGGGCTGGACTTAATAGCAACTGGGGTACTTGCATTTCATTCTGGTGGCCACCCCAATATTCCAATGGCTTGTAAATAGAATCAGAGCTCATTGTTTAGACTTAATTCTTAAAATCAACTCTCTCTCTCTCTCTCTCTCTCTCTCTCTCTCTGTCTCTCTGTCTCTCAGTGTGACTTCTAAATAGAAGAATCACTGTCTCAGGACCAGCATCATGTCATGACATAGTAGGTTAAGACTCCACCTGTGGGTATCTCATATGGATACTAGTTCAAGTCCCAGCTATTCTTCTTCTGATCAGCTCTCTGTTAATTGTGACTGGGAAATCAATAAAAGACAGCCCAAATCCTTGGGTTGTTAAACCCATGGGAGATCTAGAAGAAGCACCCGGCTTCAAACTGCCATATCTGACTCTGACAGCCATTTGAGGAGTGAACCAGCAGATGGAAGACCCCTGTCTCTCCTTTTCTCTCCGTAAAAAATCTGCTTTTCAAATAAATAAAAATAAATACGACTTTAAGAAAAACCAATCACTGTCTACTGAAGTTAGGTTGGTAAATCTATTCATTGTCAATTTTTGGTAGCTTCCTGCTTTCTTACATACAGGAGAGTATAGGCCAACAGGATTGTTTCAAATATATGTAGGGAGATTATCTCAATCATCTACTCAGCATGTGACTCAGAGAATATTCTGTGGGACAGACTCAGGCTTGTGGAAGAGGAGCTACACTGGCTCACTGAAGGCTCTTTAGCTATATCTTACAGTAATAAAACAAGTTATTTTTAGTCTGAAAAGTCAGGGTTTTCCCAACCCCATCATAGGAGAGATAAAAATACTCACTCTGTGAATATACAACACTATATTTTTCAGTCGTCCAAGGTGGGAAGTATGATTCTTCTCTCAGATGATTTGATATCTGAAGATCAAGTGTAATGTAACAAATGTTAAACATGAATCCAATGCTGAAATACGCATATCAAAGACCCTAAGGACATTTTATTAGAAAATATGGACCCTGGAGAAGTTTTAATGCACATGATTTACTCAGTTGGCAAGCACTGCTTAGATAAGAGAGAAAAGATTTTGGAAATTCTGGGCTTACCAGAAGCTGAAAGTGTCTTTTAGCCAGAAGAACCTAGTGGCTACATACTTTACCTCATCCCATTATTATGCCAAGACAAGAATCTCTTGGGAAAACTAGGGGAAAGTTCAAATGACATCTGTGTAAAGTTCCTTTAGGAGTTCATTCCTTGGCCTTGTTGTTTGCTTTCATAAGCTCATTGTGTAATCCCATTACTCAGGAGAGGCGGCTGTTGGAAAAATGTCATGGGGGCTTACTACGCATGTATGTGTGGGAGTTCTATTTGTACCCAGGCAAAATTTTCAGGAAATAGACATGCATTTACTCAAAATAATTCCGTGATAATGTAAGGCCAGAGTTCGGGTTCAGTGGGGGGCGGGGGGAATGAGTCATGAAACAGTTAGTGTGGATGAGCTGTTACTCCAGGGCATCCAGAACAACTTGTTCTGTCTCCCTGTGTTTGTGTATTTGTATGTGCATATGTATACTCCTTTGCATGTAGACAGGGGAGCAGACAAAAAGAGCTGTCCTTGAAAGGTATGTGCTGCGCATGTTACGAAGCACCTCACTTTCCCCCTTATTTGATTCACTCTCACTGACTCCTGTCCTCATGTCTAAACCTAACCCAGACAATTGTCTAGCTAATCAAACCATGAGTCACTTGGGAAACCATCCTTTAGGCAATTACTGGTGTAGTCTGTGGCTCAGACCAGTAAGTTCATCACCCCTAGAACCACAGCTGAGTTAGAAAAGTTTGCTAGGTCTGTATGACTCACATTTTCAAAAGAATGCTTAAGATTTTTTAAAAATATATCTATTTTTATTTGATAGGTAGATTTACAGGGAAAGAAGGAGAGACAGAGAAAATCTTCCACTTGCTAGTTCATTCCCTTCATGAGAATGCCTCACCTTCTCCAGCCTCCAAGGCTCCTGATCACATTTATTTATCATGTGCAATTTGGAGAAACATGTGTCCTTTTAGGACTGCATTGGTCAGAGCTGGGCCACACTGAAACCAGGAGTCAGGAGCTTCTTCCATGTCTCCCACGTGGATGCAGGGGTCCAAGGCCTTGGGCCATTTTATGCTGCTTTCTTGGGTATATACACAGAGCTGGATTGGAAGTAGAGCAGCTGGGACTTGAACCACTGCCCAGATGAAGGATGCTGGCACTGCAGGCAAAGGCATAACCTCTATGCCATGACAACAACCCCAAGATGTATTTATTTGAAGGGCAATGTTTGTATATAGAGAGGAGAGAGCTTCCATCTGCTGGCTCACTCCCCAAATGGACACAATGGCCAGAGCTTGGCTGGTCAGAAACCAGGAGCTTCTTCTGGATCTCTCACATTGATGACAGGGGACAAAGGACTTGGGCCATTTTATGCTGCTTTCCTGGGTATATAAACAGAGCTGGATAGGAAGTGAAGCAGCTGAAACTTGAACTGGTGCAAGTGGCAGACTGACATCCCAGGCAATGGCTTTACCCTCTATGCCACAATGCTGGATCCTCAGATAAATTGCTAAGTAGATAATAATCCTTCTGTCATGAGGCACAGAAGCTCAGGTTCATGGGGCTATCTGGACACAAAGATTGTCAAGAACTTGCTTTTCTTCCTTATACATTAGAGTCCAGGACCTGGTCCTCATCTCTTTGTCCAAAACTACTAGCACCTGGGACCAGGATATTTCCTCACTGCTCCTCGTGGCCTTCCATTCTTATAGTCCCATCCCCAAAAGAGAGTGTGCTTTTCCAAACTGCATGTGATAAATAAATGTAGTCAGGAGCCTTGGAGGCCAGAGAAGGTGAGGCATTCTCCTGAAGGGATCTCATGGAACAAGGGCAGGGAGGACTATGCCATATTAAGAAGCCAGCCCCGACTTAACCATTCACTTCAATGTATTTCCGAATACACTGATTTTTTTTTTTTAACTTCTGTATGTGAAGCTTCCAGTCTCTGTTCTTTTGCAATTCTCTCCACGTGCTCCATCCCATGAACTGCTGGGCCTGTGGGTGGGACCTTCCAGAAGACCAGGCCCAGCCTGCTACCCCATCAGCTGTAACCTGGAGGAGGTTTAGGTCACTGCCCTTCAGAAAGACTTGCTCAACAGAAGGGGGGAGTGATGCAGGAAGAGTTAGAGAAAGATACAGAAAGAGACTAAGGAAATGGAAAGGGGAGGTGCAGCCATATTACATAAAGGAGGCCTGGTGAAAGAGATTAATTGCTCTTCGCATCAGAAAGGCAGGGGAGGATACATTAGAAACCTATCAAATCCCAAAAAGCCTGGTGGAGTGAACCATGCATTCCAAAGGAAGAAAAAGGAAAAATCCCTTTGAAGTTTCTGAGGTGAATTTAGTTCAGATCAAGAGAAATCTGATTTTATGCAATGGGGAGGAAACTTAGAGAATCTATTACCAAGAGAAAGAGTACAAGCTGGCAATTGAAGTCATTCCTCCTCTGCCTCTCCCAAACACACTGAAAGGTTATAACTACATTTGTGCATTTATTCAAGGAAAGGGAGCTGACCTACAAGAGGCTACTTCAAGTCTCTCCAGCGTCCCTCCCTTGGGGGCCCTGTGAAAAACCCCAGAGCTGAAGAAAGGGTCATGCCCATTCTGAAGTTCCTAGGCCAGGCAACGAAAGTCTGCACACCCAACACCTTTCTGTGGTCTCTACATCTTCCACCTAGAGAATAATCAAGCTACTGAAAATTGTATTTTCTAGATGCCCAGTAAAGATTCTCTAGATCAAATGTCTACACTTCACCTCTTTATATATGACTTTGAACTTTAAGCCATAAACATCAGTTAAGCAAACATACTAAACACAAATTATAAATGTAATCAGGCCAGGTCCAAATAAAATCAGGTTCAAAGACATCAGAATCCAAATACAGTTAGACATGTACCAAATGCGTTACTTTCACCAAAATGAAGGGAAGGATGGGAGAAGTTACTTGATTCTTTGGAAAACTCCACGAGTATTTTGGAGCAAGTCAGAAGTCTAAGATTAGTCACTCTTCTTGGAGCCACTTTCCTTAGGGCCCAAGGTGGAAAGTAATAGAACAGACTTAGAGTTACCTTGTAACTAACACACACGTGCACATACCCACGTGTGTGCACACACATGCACACACAGACTGCCTCTCCTGGCCCTAGGAGGTGATGAAAGCAGAGACCCATAGGGGTTGGGGGGGGGGGCTGCTGATTAGTCACAAATGGCTGAATTCTACCTTTTCACAGGTAGTTCCAGAAACATGTCAGATAGTCAGTCATCACCAGATGGTATTCAAAATTCGGACTGGCCCCATCCAGATGGAAGATACTTATGATCCTCTTTTAGGGTTGACTTCCTGCAACAACTTTTAGCTGCAACCAGAGAATTAGAATCCTTTCTGGGAGGCTGCTTTTAGAGTGGGTATGACATTTTTTTAATCACTTGAAGTAGCTGCCAAAGGAGACATTAAAAATGGATGGATAGTTTTAGGTGATTTTAAGGAACTGGCAGGGGGCCTGTTGAAAGTACAGCTTTACTTTGTTCTTCTGAGCCACTGCCAAAGGCAATGCCAATACCTTTGCTGGGGGTAAAACCAGTTAGTTTCGGTAATGGAGGCCAAGCAAGCTGTAAGCCACAAATGCCTGAATATTCTGGCTGAGAAAATAGAATTTATATTAAGAATTCTAGGAAGCCAAGATGTTTCTGGGAAATGTATAAATCACAGGAAAAAAAAAGTTTGCCCTTTCCTTCTTCCTTTCTTTCTTTCTTTCTTTCTTTCTTTCTTTCTTTCTTTCTTTCTTTCTTTCTTTCTTTCTTTCTTTCTTTCTTTCTTTCTTCTTTGTCTCTCTCTCTCTTTTTCTTTCTCTTTCTTTCAGACTAAATGCATCTCTCCAATGATGTAGTAAATCCAATCAGACATGAGGCCTTTCTAAACTTCCTCCAAGATGCGTTGAATTGTCCATTTAATGTCTTACTGCTGCTGACTATAGCAGAAACACCTGCTCTGAAGCCCTCACAGAATGGCCAGGAGGAGGGAGCCTCCACTTTTGGATTAGAACTGTGAAGGAGCTGGCTCCTGTCTGGCGTGGTCTCTGTTCAGAACAGATTCTTAGGTTTCACCAGTGCTCTCTGACACCACTTGAAGCCAACTTTCTTCCCACTATCTTACATTATCAGGAGCTCCATAGGCACCAGAAAATACATTTGCTAATTTTGTGTCTTCATATCTGTTCCTGACATCAACTGTGTCCTCATCAGCAACATGGGCTCTTCAGTTTAAAAAAAAAAAAAACAAGATTATTACAGAGGCGTGTTGTATAAAGTAGGTAAACTCAAAAGAGTGTGTAGAGGAAGATCCTAAGATGCTAAATTCAAGGCTAAATCCTTGCCTTGCACGAACTAGGGTCCTATCTGGGTACCAGTTTTTGTCCCAGCTATTCCACTTCCCATCCAGCTCTCTGTTTGTGGCCTGGGAAAGCAGTCGAGGACAGCCCAAAACCTTGGGACCCTGTGCCGTTGTGGGAGACCAAGAAGAAGCTCCTGTGTCTTGGCTTCAGAGCAGCTCAGTTCTGTCCATTGGGGTCACTTGGGGAATTAACCAGCAGACAGAGGATCTTTCTGTCTCCCCTTCTCTGCGTAAATCTACCTTTCCAATCAAAATAAATGAAGCTGGAAAAAAAAAAAAGCTATGTGCATACAGTCACCATTTCAAGGCTACTGGCACATACACAATGTGTACAAAATTGGGGCACACGTTTGGGGTAGTGGTTAAAATGCTGCTTAGGATACCCACATCCCATTTGGAAGGGTCTGATTTCCAATCTCAGTTCCTTCCCCAACTCCAGCTTCTTGCTCATATGCATGCTGGGAAGCTGCAGGTAATGGTTCAAGTGATTGAGTTTCTGCCACTTATATAGGAAACCTGGATTAAATTCCTGACTCCTTGGTTTTGGCCTGGATTGGATATATCTGTGGTAGGCATTTTGGGAGTGAACCAGCGAATGGATGTTCTATGTCTATCCCAGTCTCTCTGCCTTTTAAATAAAATAGAGAGGTTTAAATTTGCTTCCCCAAATTGCCAGCTCTGCCCTTCCAAGTGACCCTCTCTCATGGGGTGGCAAGCCCCCCAGTACCATCTCAGTTTGATTGATAAGGCTGCAGTAACATGGGCTAATTAAAACAGGTCTATGTAACTTTTATCTCATAGTTGGTTCAAAGCTCTCCTCACGCCTCTCTGCACTCCTTGTCTGGTACTGGATCAGAAGAAGAAACTAAATGATTCCTTGCTGGGAAGGCAGTCACTGCTCCCCTCCTCTTACAAAAGCTGCTGGTGGGCTCACTGCTGAGGCACTCCGCGATGAATAACACACACAGGCACACCCGCCCTCTGCAATGCTCTCAATTTGTGCTCTCTGACATCGGGTTTTGGGTATTTTCCTTGGGAAAGGGATGGGGCTAGAAAACCTGTAGCTCTCAATCTGCTCCAAGACCCTGGCAACCATACTTCTTGGGAACCAGAAATCCAGGGAAGAGTTTTGCACCCTCCTCCCACAGTCAAGCCCACCCGCTCCCCATTCTAGGGCACCTGATGCCATGGCAGCAGTCAGGGGTGCTGGAGAAGCAGATGTCTGACCATTACAGGTCTCTCTGGGACTTCTTTCGAGTGGTGTGCTGAAGCCAACTCATCCCAGTTCACAATCACCAATGGTTAAATGTTCACAGATACTTTTAGCAGTTAATGTCACAATGGTAAAAGTGTTTATACTACAGAGAAACCCCCAGTAGATTGTTGAGCATTTTAAAAGGGATATGTTTATTTTTATTCAAAAGGCAGAGTTACAGAGAGAGAGAAAGAGAGAGAGAAGGAGAGGCACACACACACAGAGGGTGGGAGGAGAGATCTTCCATCCGCTGGTTCACTCCCCAAGTGACCAGAGCTGCGCTGATCTGACTCCAGGAGCCAGCAGTTTCTTCTGGAGCTCTCATGTGGATGCAGAAGCCCAAGAGCTCGAACCGTCTTCTGTTGCTTTCTAAGGCCTTAAACAGGGAGAAGAATCAGACATGGAGCAGGTGGGACTAGAGCTGGTGCTCATATGGGATGCTACCATCAAAGATGGAGAGTTAGCCTGACATGCCACCTCACCAGCTCCTGGTTCTTGAGCATTTACTAACACATTTCCTCCTTTTCATCAAGGTACCGATGTTGGGATACGGATAGGCTCTCTTCATCATTGCAATTCTCCAAAAGCAACCTCTGTTCTTCTTTCTTAATAATCCGATTCTTAGTGGGGAACTGAGATGGATGGCTTGGTAGGGTCAGTTCAGCTGAAATAGGACTTTTTCAAAGAAAGTCAGCAGAGTTCTTCAATATTATTTTGGTAATAACAGTAACTGCCAAAAAGAGGCTTTGTAGACTGAAATAATTGAGACAAATCTTTTATTGTACTACTTAGCTTATGAAAGGCACTATTTAAAGTCCCTGTTCCACGGTATTCAAAATAAATTAGGAGCAAGATTCAGCTTTGTGGTTAAGACTTCAGTTAAGATTTTTGTGTTTCAGATCAGAGTAGCTGGGTTTGCTATTCAGCCCCAGCTCCTGATACCAGTTTTCTGCTAAGACGCTGTCAGGTAGTGGTGACAGAAGCAAGTACTCGGGCCCTGGTCACCTGCCTGGGAGATCTGGATGGAGTTCTGTGTTCCTGTTGCAGTCAAGCTGTTGCAGACATTTGGGGAATGAACTATTTATTGGATGTGGATGTGCAATCTCTGTTTCTCTTTCTGCCTCTCAGTCAAAAAATAAACGTAACTTTACAAAAAACGGTCGGGCAACATAGGCATACTCTTAGCCAATTGACAGAGTGGGCTTTGTGGCATGATGGTTTAGGCTGCTGCTTGGGCTGTCCACATTCATTTTGATGTGCCTGGTTTGGGTCTATGCTGTTTCATGATTCCAACCCAGCATGCTCCGGATTTACGTTCCTGCTGCGGATTACAGCCTGAGTGCTTGGTTTCCGGCCACCCAGGTGGAGGGCTCAGATGCAGCTTCTGAATGTCACCTTGACCTGCTCAATCATGGCTGTTGGGGGCTTCTGGTGAGTGAACCAACTCTCTCTCTTCCTCCCTCCTCCCCTCCCTCCTCCCTCTTTCTGGGTCACTTTACCTTTCAAGTAACCAGTTAAAGAATTTTTAAAAGTGTCTTATCTAGAGAAAGCTGTAATTAGGTTAATTAGCTACATAGTGTATTCCCAACCCTGTGTCTTGGTCTTTCAGACATCTTGGATTATCACTACTACTTCCTATCTTCTATTCACACACAAAGCTGAGACTACATCACTTCCTTTATTTTTGTAAGCCAATTTCCTCCTCTGTTGGGAGTCAACAAGGATTTCTGTGCCTGTTTTTGCTCCGCCATTTAGTTCCAGGAGGGAAATGGGCTAGAGAACAAATAAATCACTTGGCTTCCTTTTGTAGTGCTGGTGAAAACTTGAGGCCTAAACTGGATGGAGTTCACGCCAGCTTTGCCAAGACGCCAATGCTTCTATCTCCAAAACTGAAAAACAATGCTACTCCCTGCTAAGTGCCCAGCCCAAACTCTGAATGATCAGGCCAAGGAAATGGAATCTTAACGAACAGCCTAAGGGCCCCTTATGACTTTTTCCAATTCTGGAAGTGGATCATGGGAAATTTTTTTTTTCTGAGACTTACCCCTGCCAAGAACTTCTAATCCTGTTTTATTTTTTGAGTTTATTTTCTTCTTCCTTCTGTTTCACTGAGTGGTAGAAGCACACAGTCAGTTTGATTGCGTATATAAGCCTTATCGCACAAAAACATCATGACTTTTTTTCCCTCCAACATAGTAGAAATTTTGTAGAATAGAGAAAAGACATAAGAGGCATGGTCGTATCCACCAGAAGAATGTTCAGAGTCTGGAGTCAGATGTTCCTTGGTTTGAGTGTCCATCCATTTTACCACTTGGCATCACCTTAACCAAGTTATTTCAGCTCTCTGCCTGTTCTCTCATCTGGTGAATGGAGATAATGACAGCATCTACCCCTTAACGTTCTTACGATGATTGGATGTGATACAGTGTGTCAGCCGTTTTGCTCAGTGCCTTGTGCACAGTGAGCATTCGGAAGTTGAGAAACAGTTTCACTTATTCCTCTCATCTTTCCAGGAAGTCACACAACGCCTTTTAATTTCAGATATGAGCATTGAAAGGCATCCAGGAGAGCCTAAGGTCGGATTATCATCCAAAAGGGGAAACACAGAAGCTGAAGGAACCTCAAACCAATCAAAAGACACTTTCCAAAAAACTGGTTAATTGCCGTCTATGGTTGCTCACCGTGCTTCTGGCGCCGACTAGTGGTAAAACATACAAACTTTCCCCTGGATTTCAGGACATTTTGAAAACACATCCCAACAAGGCAAGCTCTAGTGAAATGGGAAGGGAGTGAGAGTAACTCTTTAAACTGTAGCTGTGTTTTTTGTTTGTTTGTTTGTTTATGGTACAATTCCGAAGAGCCTGGGATTTCCATTCCCCCAACTGATTTTCCCCGTATTGTTACAATAGCATAGTCTTTTAGAAGGAGTTATAATCCCATCAGTCTGTTAATTAAGTGTGCCCCTTCATTGCTGGTACAGACAATGTCAGACAGTTCAGAATCCCATTGTCTAGATATGTCCAACAGTTTCATTGGGAATCCATCTTTGATTTGGACATAGGGATGCATGTTGCACTGTGTCTTCACATCTGGATATGGTAGTCTCTATTACTCCATCACTATACATTTTAATTTGTATGATGGTTTTCTTATATTAGAGAGAATATACGGTATTTGTCTTTTTGGGATTGACTTATTTCACTGAGCATAATGGTCTCTCGTTGGGACCACGCAGCTGTAAATGGTTTAATTTCATTCTTTCTAATGGCTGAATAATATTCCATGAAGTAGATGTACCAGTTTCTTTATGCACTCTATTTGGACGGGCATCTGGGTTGTTTAAACCTTGACTCAAGCCAAGGTGCCACATATTTTAGGTCCATTTGTCCTTAAACCTCTGGCCAACTAGCACTCAGACACAAAGTTTCCCAGGTCAAATCCATCTCAAATCCCTGGGAGGAAATAGTTCCTGCTTTCAAATGGGATTCTGTCCATAGGCACAGGTGAAAATATAGCATGACCTCGTGAAGAACTGACAAGGCCTGGAAGTCACAATCTGAGAGAATACCGGGCTGGTTCAGCCACAAGGGCTGTAGAACTGAGGCTGCAAATTGGCAATGGACAACTTCGGAGTAAAAACTGCATTTTTTAGCTGACACTTAGGGACTTTGGGGGGGAGCAATTCATTGGAAGTTACATTAATTATTTGGCATATTAGTTTCATTTTTTCCCCTAAAATAGACACTCAGAGCAGCTGTTTTTGGCTACTTGAGAAAGATTTCAAAAAGATGAAGACAGTCAAATTTCCAATTAAAAGACAATCCACAAAGTCTTTTAACTCAGGTTGTTACACAACATCCGGCCTGGGGGAAAGGAAAGGACGTTTCCGATTCTGTTGGTTTAAGTAATTTTGGATGTAAAAGTTCTATTAAATATTTACACCAAGAAGAATGGCTGCATTCTCTATTGCTTCATTCCTCATCCTGCTGCGTGTGTTCCTTTTCAACACTTTTCCTCTTTGTACCTTTTACTGTATCCGGTGTCACTCCTTCTCCTACAACTTTAAGGCCAATACAGCTTGATCGTACATGGTTAAGACTCATAATCTGAGTTTCCTGAGACATCACACCCCCATACAACCATTTAATCATCATCATCAAATGATGTATTCCAGAAAATGTGATTACATAAACCAAAGTCGCCATGGTTGCAGAAGTTCTAGGAAGGGAGTCGTCCTTCTTGGCTCAGCTCAGAAATTTGCTCATAAACATGTCTGGATTTTGCTTTCTTTTTCATGATTGTGAAACAGTGTTTATACCATACTCACGACACCTGCAACACTGACCTAAACCCTCAGTTATCATGATTTTATCTACATTTCTGCATATTTGGCCAATGAATGTAGCAACCTATTGTACCCGATAATTATTGGCCTATGTCCATTGTGGGTAGAGCACAGAAGGCTCTAGAGAATTTTAAGGGAACACAGAGAAACCATTTTCACAGTGGGGGTCATCTGAGAAAACCTTCCATGACTGAGCTGAGCAATCTCAGAGGGAAGCTTGGAAAACTGATTTTGCCTTTTCAAACGTGAGCCTTCTGAGGTGCTAAACCATGTCACTTTGCCTACCAGGGATCATAATGATGCCAAATACAATTAAGAAAAAAAAGAGAGAGAGAGAGAGAGATTATCCCCAGGTTTCCCAAAATACAACTGAAAAACTAGAGGACTTTAAAGTATAACACTGCTTGGTGTAACATTGGTGCTTACTTGTGAAAGGCATCGTTGTGGATGGAAATTGTCTTCACCGAGCCTTCTGAGCCTGTGATGTATTCTCCTGAAGCCAGCAAAGTGCTCTCTACTAACCCAAGTGAGCACTGACTGATGGACCGAATTGCAGCTCTTAGTCTGGAGAGAAGTAACAGTTAATTAAAGGATGTGCAGTTAGGGAACCACACTCAGCCCATTTGAAGCAGAGGAGTTAGCCCCCAATTTCCTAAAACATCTGTACCAGTTTAACTGCTGTTTCCTAAGAACAAAACTCAGATGGGGTTTTGGGGGCCCTCAAAGAAAGAATCACTTATGCTTAGCAGAATTTTAATGGCAAGTTCACTTGTATTGAGTGGACACTTAGCCTGGCAGTTAAGTTAGGATGTCCAAAATTGGAGTGCTTGGGTTGGAGTCCTGCCTCGGCCTCTCAATTCCAGCTTTCTAATGATTCATACTCATGGAGGCAGGCAATGATGGCACAAGTCGTTGGACCCCTGCCACCCATATGGGAGAACTGGATTGGGTTGCAAGCTCCCAGTGTTGGCCCAACCCAGGTCTGGCTGTTGCAGGTTTATGTGGAGTGAACTAGCAAATGGAAGCACTCTTCTCAAAAAGAAATATTTCATTGTCTTTCTATTCTTAAATTGCTCATGTTTCTATTGCACACAGTTTCAAGCATAAAAATAGATTTGATTCTGAAAACTGTGTAACTTAAAAAAAAAGCATGGGTGCCATTTTCACAAGAATCAATGATATAAATGGTGACTACTATTTCAAGTCCAGTCCATAAAAGCTGACTTACCTTTTTTTTTTTTTTGACTTTCATGAAATGCTGAGTCTTGGCTACAGAATACAATACCCCCCCCCCATGATTAAATTTTTTAAAAAGCAATAACTCGGGCCCGGCGCGGTGGCGCAAGTGGTTAAAGGTCCTCACCTTGCACGCTCCGGGATCCCATATGGGCGCCGGTTCTAATCCCGGCAGCCCCGCTTCCCTTCCAGCTCCCTGCTTGTGGCCTGGGAAAGCAGTCGAGGACGGCCCAAAGCTTTGGGAACCTGCACCCGCGTGGGAGACCCGGAAGAGGCTCCTGGCTTCGGATCGGCATAGTATCGGCCCGTTGCGCTCACTTGGGGAGTGAATCATCGGACATAAGATCTTCCTCTCTGTCTCTCCTCTCTGTATATCCGCCTTTCCAATAAAAAAATAATAAAAAATAAATCTTTAAAAAAAATGAAACAAAAAGCAATAACTCAATGGAAGAGAAAGAAAATTGTGCAATTTTTTTTTTTTTGCTTTATTCTAAAATGCCAATGCTTGAAAACCAAGAAAGCTAGTTCTAGGATCCTGTTTTACTAGAGTCGGGTTCACGAGTTGAGCTCGATTCTTGGTAGAGTACCTAACTGAGATGATGTAAGTGGAAGGCTCTGGCCTCTTGCACAGCAGCATGCCCAGAGTGGAGCACACAGAGAATATGGAATGATCAACCAGCGCCTGCGAGCTACCGCAGCAGATTTTAAATCTGGATTCGTGCAATGTTTCCCAAGAGGTGGTTCAGGAATTCCAGGAGCTGAAAGGGCAGCAATGACATCTTTCTTCAATTTCTATTTATATAGGTAACATCCAATGTTACTTGAGAGTGTTACCTCTAAACGAGAACAGGCTGACAACTTTTAGGGACTAGCTGGTCAGCCCTCCTGGCAGTTGGGGGATGTTGGACCATGATGTCCAAATTATTCTCATTCAACCTGTTAGTTACACCAGTATGCTCCTGTGGTGGTTTGATCCATGCACAGTTCTAAGTTGTGTTTATTTATAGACAGATTTTGCTCCATTTATGCCTAGAGTTGATTGTCAGCTAAAAGCAAGTAAAAGGAAGGCTGCCACTGAATAAGGGCTATAAGAATGACAATGATGTTCAAGGACTGTTAATTATGGGCTCCACTGTTTATATCCCCACAACCCTAATTTCTGAGTTGAGTCCTAATTTCGAATGTGTTAGGAGATAGGATCTTTTGAGGGGTGTTCAAATCAATATAAGGTCATGAGGGAGGCAATGCCTGGTATCCTGGTGAGATGAGGAAATGTTGACAGAGATACATGCTGAAGGAAGACCACGTGAACACACAGGGAGAAGATGGCCATCTGTAAGGTGAGGGGAGAAGCTCCAAAAGAAATCAATCCTGCTGACACAACCACCTTGAACTTCCAGCCTTCAGTGTCCTGAGAAAACTCACATCTATTATTTAAGTCGTTTAGTCAGTGGCATTTTGTTATGGCAACCCCATCAAACAAATACATGGCCTGACGCTGCTTTGTACCAGAGTCATAGATGATGATAATGTCATTAAAAAATGTCTCAGGGCCTGGCATGATGGCTCAGAGGCTAAAACCTCACCTTACATGCAACAGGATCCCATATAGGCACAAGTTTGTGTCCCAGATGTTCCACTTCCCATCCAGCTCCCTGTCTGTGGCCTGGGAAATCAGTCAAAGACAGCCCAAAGCCTTGGGACCCTGCACCTGCGTGCAAAACCCGGAAGAAGCTCCTGGCTCCTGGCTTCAGATCAGCTCATCTCTGGCCATTGCAGCTAGTTGGAGAGTGAACCACCGGATGGAAAATCTTTGTCTATGTATCTCCTCTTCTCTGTAAATCATCCTTTTCATAAAAACAAATACTTTAAAAAATGTCTGCAACAGGACAGGCTTTGGACCTAGTGTTTGGAATGCTGGTTAAGACGTCTGCATGCTATATTGTAGTTCACGGGCACAATTTTCAGCTCTGGTTGCTGAAATAGGCTTCCTACCAGTGAGGACCCAGGAAGACAGAAGTGATGACTAGATGTAGTGGAGTTCCTGCTACTCCTGTGGGAGATCTACATGGAATTCCTAGCTGCCAGCACTGGCCTGGCACAGCACAGCCCTGATCGTTGTCTTTTGGGAGTGAACCAGTGGATAGGAGCCCTTCCTGTGTCTCCTTTTTCTGTCCCTATGATATTTTAATAATAGTGAAACCAATGTTATACTGCACATGAGGCTCTCTTTTCTACATCAATAGTCAATGGCAAAAATAAAAGTATAGTGATCGTTACATATCATCTGGTTCTACATTTATTTGGAAAAAAAGAATACATTTTGCTATGTTATTTGTGAAGAAAGTAGAGAGAAATACCAGCATTCTACTTCCACTGTTATAATGTAGATACAAGAAGCTGCAATTATACAAGTAACTAAGTTTATTTTTATACTACAAGTGTGAAAATCTCAACCCTCATAACATTGAAAGCAGCTTTTGTCTATTTTCAATGCCATAACACATAGATAAATTGCTTTTGACATTTTGATAGACACTCTCCAAACAAAAAGCAAGATATTTTGTTTAAATGTATTTGTCAAAAAATAATTTGTTTTGCATACTTTAAGCAGCATGAATCATTCAAATGTGATAAATTATTTTTCCTGACATTAAAAAAGTTACTTCTTTTTTAAGATTTATTTTTTTATTGGAAAGTCAGATATACAGAAAGAAAGATAGAGAGGAAGATCTTCTTTCCACTGATTCACTCTCCAAGTGGCCACAACAGCCAGAGCTGAGCTGATCTGAAGCCAGGAGCCAGAAATCTCTTCCGGGTCTCCCACACATGTGCAGGGTCCTGAAGCTTTGGGCCATTTTTGACTGCTTTCCTTGGCCACAAGCAGAGAGCTGGATGGGAGTTGGGGCTGCTAGGATTAAAGCCAGCACCCATATGGGATCCCAGGATGTAAGATGAGGATTTTAGTCACTAGGCTACCGCGCCAGGCCCAACAGTTACTTCTTTTTATTTGAAAAGTAGAAGTTACAGAGAGAAGGAGAGACAAAGAGAGAACTTCCATCTGCCGGTTCATTCCCCAAATGTCTGTAATAGCTGAAGCTGAGGTGATAAAAATCCAGGAACCAGAAGCTTCTTCCAGGTATCTCACATGGATGCAAGGTCCCAAGGATCTGATCCATCCTCTACTGCTTTCCCAGGCCATTAGCCGCTGGATAACAAATGGAGCAGCTGGAACAGGAACCAGTGCTCATTTGGGATGTCCTCACCACAGGTGAAGGATTAGCCAGCTACAAAACTACACTGACCCATCCTGAATTTAAATAATACTCAAGATTGTATTAAAATGAATTTTAAAAGATTAGCTGTAGAAGGAAGCCTCATGACCCACTATGGTCCTTACCTGTTTGTATTCAGGCCTTTGTGTTATCCCCTCCCATTGAATATCAGCTGCTTCTGCTGACTTGCTCCTCACTTACAGAATATGACAGAGTAATTGGATCTCTTTTCTAAGTCTTGGTTATGACACTTTCTTTCCCTTGCTCTATCTGAAGGAGGCCTACTGCCACATTGTGGGTTGTGAGTTGCCTTATGAAGAGGTTAACGTGGCCAGGAATTGTTGTTAATAGTCAACAGCGGAAAAAGAGACACATAGGTGTTTGGAAAAAGGTTCTTCACCAGTTGAACCCTCAGACGAGACCACAGATCATGGTGTCTATGCTTTGTTTACTGCTTTGGGAGAGATGCTGAAGCAGGAGCAACCAACTAAATCAAATGTCAGCTCCCAAGATGATAAATGTGTTGCCTTGAGCTGCTGATTTGGGGGCAATGTTTTAAAGCAATAGACAGCTAGTACACTGTTCAAGAACATATTGATCTAGGATAAAATACGTTTGACTTAATCTCATTTTTCTTATGCATTACTGCAGAAGTGAGAATATAGTTCAATAGTTTCTTTTTTATTTATATCATTTTAATCAGACATACAATACTACATAGTACTTCTTGTTCGTGTATAAAATGTACACATTAAGTACACCTATGAAATCTCAAGTTTCTTGGCAATCACTGTATTTACATCTATTTGAAATTGATAAATGGATTTTTTCATTTCTAAGATAAAATATTAACAATTTCCTAAAGATATTTGGAAAATTATATATAAATATGAAGAGTACAGAAACAAAGTAAATTAGGCAAGACCTTCTTTCTCTAGAGAATTTTTAGATTGTACTAGCTAAGACCCATTCATTACAAAAGGAATAATTACTTCTCCAAGGCCCGAGTTGTGCCTGGGAGTGCTAATTAGAAATTCAGATTTCTGAGGCCTGTATTAGAATTGTTAGATTAAAAGATTGAGCACAATGGGCCTAAAAATCTGTTTGAACAAGTCCCACTTCGCCAAAGCAAATCCAATGCTCACTGAAATGTAAAACTTCTTATTTTTTTTTTTGAGATAGGCATTTAAATCATTCAGCTTTTCAAGTCTGGCTGTGCATCAGACTTCTCTTAGGAGTTTATTGAGTCAGAGTCTTTGAAGACCTGCCAAGGGCTGTGTATTTTTAAGGCTGCCTAATTAGTTCCGAAGAACTCCCCCAAGGACAAGCCAGGTTTAGTCAGTAAATGTCATTAACATTCTCAACTTGTGCCACCCCATACCCTCACCCTCTCCTGTCCTAATACACTCACTTGGAAAACAGGTTTTGACTATCCCAAACCTTATCAGTTCTAGAGGCAGCCACCCACAGCCCCAGTCACATGCACAGGGAGAGAAAACATGAGTCTTGCATTTGGGAAAGGGTCCTGGGGCTACAAGGAACAGCATTCACGGGTGTCAGGGTGGGAGGGAAGCACACAAATGACTATTCTCCATATCCCACAGCTCTAGAAGCACCCACAACTTGGATCACATGGGCCATGGGCGAAAACAAGGACCCCCCTCATAGACAGTATCTGGAAATCATGCTCTCAGGGCTGGCCAGTGAGGCATGGGTGCCCAGCAATGTGGCCTGTTTGGTAGCTGGCCCCTGGCCTTTTCTTTTTCTACCATATCCCAGTGAGCAGACTGATGAGCTATCCCTGGTGTTTGCTTACAGTCAAGTCCAATGTTAAAAACCTTTGCAAAGAAAGACTTATTACCTGCATTAACCCTCTGAGGGAAGTACACAGTCTCCATTGATAGATGAGGAAACCTGGGCTCAGACATTTTAGTGACACACCTCAAGTACCTAAGTGGGAAAGCAGTAGAACTTACACTTAAACTCACATCTCTCTGACCCAAGGCCAAGACCTTAAGCACAAGCTTCTTGGTATTCTTAAAGAAAAAAAATCTATATTTTTTTTATGAAGAGGAGACAGAAAGATCTTCCATCTGTTGCTTCACTTCCCAAATGGCTGCAATAGCTGGAACTGAGATGATCTGAAGCCAGGAGCTAGGAGTCTCTTCTGGGTCTCCAACATGGTTTCAGGGTCCCAAGATGTTGGGCTGTCCTCAACTGCTTTCCCAGGCCACAAGCAGGGAGCTGGATGGGAAGTGGAGCAGTCGGGAAACATACTAGTGTCCACATGGGATCCCAGGGCTTGCAAGGCGAGGATTGAAGCACTGAGCCACTGCACCTGGCCTGAGGTTCTTAACCTTGGTAATGCAGTACTACCAATTTGTTCACCATGGATGCTAGTAATGCTTGCTTTCGGTTTGATTCTAGTTTCAGGACTTCACTATTAGCTAGCTCCCAGCCTTATGGTCAACTTGAAGTTCCTTTAGATACGAAAGGTTCATGTTCATGAATCCTGAGTTTTTGGCTAATTATGAGAACTGCACAAAAGTCTCCAGGACAATCCCTGAAGTCTCAGAGCATGTATTTAAAGTGTCCTCCTCACCTGACTTCTCCCCTGGGATGTTGGCATTCTTGAGACCGGCTCTGAAATAACC
Source organism: Ochotona curzoniae (assembly GCF_017591425.1). Taxonomy (NCBI): domain Eukaryota; kingdom Metazoa; phylum Chordata; class Mammalia; order Lagomorpha; family Ochotonidae; genus Ochotona; species Ochotona curzoniae. Next base: position 30,126,696 of record NW_024467087.1, on the reverse strand, counting down.
AGAAATTAGCAAATTTGTCTTCCTCCAGCTTTGTGCCAGGGCTAAAGTGAGACTCAAATGGCTTTGAAAACAAATTTGGGAGTATGGTTGGTACAAGCCTAAGAGTGAGTCATAGGGTCGGTGCAATGGCTTAAGTAGCTAATTCTCCCCCTTCAAACATTACATCTCAATGGGCACCGATATCTATCCCAGCTGCTCTACTTCCCATCCAGCTCTCTGCTTGTGGCCTGGGAAAGCAGTTGAGGACAGCCCAACATCTTGGGACCCTGTACCCATATGGGGAACTCAAAACAAGCTCCTGACTCCTGGCCTCAGATCAGTTCATCTCTGGCCATTGCAGCCATTTGGGGAGTGAATCAACAGGTGGAAGATCTATCTTTCCATCTCTCCTTTTCTTTGTAAATTTCTCTTTTCAATCAAAATAAACAGATCTTTTAAAAAGGTAAGTCATAAAGGGCAGAAAGGAGGAACAACTGAGTGCACAGTGTCAGTGTGAAAGCAATCCATCACCTTCTGGGAGGGGACCTGATTCAGACATCCTTCTGCTGGGGCCTTGACGCATAGCCGCAGGAGGAATCATTCGGTTGTATGTGAGTGTCCTACTGCCTGGCACTAGTCAAGGAAACCAGCTGCCTACATTGTAAAGTCCATGAAGCATGCAGATCAAAAGGTTCTTGAGACTTGAGGGTGACTGCAGTCTGTTCTACCTTCCTGATCAAGTTCTAGCCCACTGATTCTGAGCCTGCAGGGACTTCACCAGGAAATCACTGAGAGTCCAGGGCCACCCAGCATAGAGCATTCTGGGAAGAAGGCTAGGGGGCTAAGAGTAAGCTGGAGTTTCCTTGGGGTTCCTTGCAAGATTTGGGGGTATCACATCTGAGAGGTCATCATTCACTTTGTAATGGCTACCTTTCAGTTGCAGGCAAGTGTGACTTTTTTTTTAAAGATTTATTTTATTTTCATTGCAAAGTCAGATATACAGAGAGGAGGAGAGACAGAGAGGAAGATCTTCCACCGATGATTCACTCCCCAAGTGAGTGCAACATCTCAATGGGTGCTGTGCCAATCCAAAGCCAGGATCCAGGAACTTCTTCCGGGTATCCCACACGGGTGCAGGGTCCCAAAGCTTTGGGCCATCCTCGACTGCTTTCCCAGGCCACAAGCAGGGAGCTGGAAGGAAAGTGTAGCAGCCGGGATTAGAACCGGCGCCCATATGGGATCCTGGTGCGTCCAAGGCGAGGACTTTAAAAAAAAAAATTTATTTATTTTTATCACAAAGTCAGACATACAAAGAGGAAGAGAGACAGAGAGGAAGATTTTCCATTCAATGGTTCACCCCTAGCAGCCACAACGGCTGGAGCTGTACCGATCCAAAGCCAGGAACCAGGAACTTACTCCAGGTCTCCCATGCGGGTGCAGGGTCCCAAGGCTTTGGGCTGTCCTCGACTGCTTTTCCAGGCCACAAGCTGGGAGCTGGATGGGAAGCGGGGCTGCCAGGATTAGAGCCAGTGCCCATATGGGATCCCAGCACGTTCAAGGTGAGGACTTTAGCCGCTAGGCCATTGCACCGGACCCAAGTATGACTTTTTGTACTTTTGATCTGATAGGTAATAGAGGAGCTGCTCCTGGCTTCTCTCACATTAGCTGCCCATTTATTCACCGCCTAATGTGAGGCTGAAATACCTCAGGGACCACATTTCTGAGGAAACAGTCTAGGTTTATTTTGGAAGACGTGATTATGGGGAATATCCGGGTCCCTGGGGTGAACATGAACAGCTGCTTCTGCCCGTGTGAGGATTTTCCAGCATTTACAGGACTTCCGGGTTCTCCTCACATGGCATCTGGAGAGAGGGCTCCAGCTAAGAAGGCTACTCCCAGACAGAAGTGAGGGGATGACAGGAAACAGGCCTTGGACACTGCTGGATCCCATGCTAAATCGGCAGGGCTTAGGGACTGTTGACAGCCCAACTGCTGTTAACAGTAAAATATAGTGGTCATTAAAGGGACTCAGTGTGTGTGTGCACATACTTTCTTAGTTTCTACCCCTTCCCCACTCAGGTTCTGGAGACCCTTTTTTGAAAATGTTCAGTACAGAACCACATTATCTGGGGTAAAATCCACATCCCACAATCCAGGATAAGTGCTACCTGCAAATCAAAGTGAGGCTGAAACTCTCATGACTCCCTCTGCATTGGATTTATGGGATTATGGGATTTGGTTCTGGGACCTGCTAGGTCTAGTTAAAGTCTGAGGATTCCTAGGAGACTGGCTGTGGTTTGCACCGCCAGGATTGAGGAAAGTGGCGGGGTCAGCGGGGATTGGGGTAAGTGTCCTCCCAGACCGGCAGCACTGAGGTCTCCACACTGAGCCATCCGACAGCTGTGGGAAATGTCCTTTGACCCCAAATCCCCAGCCTGTGCTTGCTGCATCTCCCCGAGATCCACCCCTTAAAGAGCAAGGGAGAAAAATGGCGTCCTGGTTTGTCCTGCACCTGCTGTTAGCAAAGGCTCTGCCCACTGCTCCTCCCTCCCTTGCTATCCCCTTTTCTCCTCTCCCCCCTCCCACCGCAGTACCTGCTTTGCTGATGCAGGTCACATCCTGTACAGGGCTTGCTGACTCTGATGGGAAAGCAACAGTCTGTGTAAGGGCCAGAAGAGGGGCGGCTTCTCACCCCAGGTCACCATCCCCAGCACCTCACTCCTTAATTGCGGGGACTTGTCTGGCCCTGTCCCCTGCTCCTTTTCATGTAGGAGTGAAGTGGTAGGAGAGAAGCCCCAGTCAGTCTCTCGGAGTCAACTAACACCTCTAAAACATGGGGGCGTCCTTGTCCCCATGCCTCATCTGGGCTCCAACCCAAGGTTCCTGCCGCACATAGCCACTTGGAAAGCCCACGGGTACGTACCTTTGTCACTTCTCCCCAGCCACCTCCCTTCCCAAAAATAGTGTCACATTCTCTGCCTCGATCAACAGCATCAGCATGGACACAAGCTGGAAGCTCATGTCATTGTCGCCTTGGCCCTGACTCCCACGACCTCCAGCCCTGTGCTGGCTAACCATGGCCCTGACCTCCAGGCCATCCCTTTCAAGGTCCTGGGCCACAGTGCTTTCCGCTTACATCCTGGGACCTTGCCCTGGCCTTCAGTTGCTCCACCTGCTCTCAGTCTCTTCACTCTCCAGTCCTTCTTCACTCTGGTGCTGGAAGAAGTCCCTTCCTGGCCTGACACTCTGCTGCCTTTAGGGGAACCTCCCGCGGCTCCCCATTGGTCATGGAGCTAAGCCCTCAGCTCCCAGTTGGGTCAGCAAAGCCCTGCACAGCTGGCACCAGGCACCCCATTCACAAGTTCTGCTGCCACAGATCACACATGTCCAGCAGCGTCCTCCCTGCCGGGACAGACTGTGCACTTGCAGGTGAATTTGTCTCCCCACGTTCACTACTTCCTTCCCTTTCTCCACTGCTCCTCCTGGCAAAACCTCCAACCCTCAAACACCCAACAGAAACCTGCATCACCCACAAAGCCTCCCCCCACTTCCCCAGCTCTGTTCCTCTACTGCAGCACCCAGTGCCCCATGAGGGTTGGGGCAGGCCTCAGTGCCTCCCACGAGACAGGTGGGGAGGCCCTCAAGGCTGACCTGGAAACATGCACAATTCCCCTGGGTAGTCTCAGAATCTTGTCTAATTACTGATAGGCAGTCAGTACCTGTTAAAGTCTGTTGTTTACTCTCTATTCTACAATCCATACCAAATGAATTTTAAGCATGCAGCTCTAAGCTTTGCACATGTCATTCTACTTATCATGATGGCCCATTTCTTTCCTTTATTTTTGTTGTTGTTGTTGTTTTCCATATCCAGCTCAAGTCACTCTTGTAGAAAGACCTTTCAAATGAATTTCACCACACTCTGCCCTTTGACAATCATGAAGTTGGAGGCATGGAGAAATGTTCCTTTCCCAAATCCCGTTTTGCTGTGCAAATGGTGAGTCTTTAGGAGAGGAATTCTATCATCCGGTGCTGTTTAGATAATAGCCTTTCCCATCTGTAAACATGTCCTCCAATTTAGGAATAGCCCCTAATGCTGACAGATGACTTGGAATGCCATGGAGTGAATGGAAACTTTAGCTTCTATATTGCTCCTAAACACCAGAAATGTTTAGTGGAAAGGAGAGTTACTTGTGTCTTCAAGGAAAATCCGTTCCTCTCAACTGCTGAATAAGAACTTACTTACTACACAGGGCATCAAGTTATGGGTGGTGGTAGCACATAAAAGAATACACCACAGTTGGGGCTCAGCCTGATAGCATAGCAGTTAAAGTCCTCGTCTTGAATTCCCTGCTTGTGGCCTGGGAAAGCAGTTGAGGACAGCCCAAAGCTTTCGGACCCTGCACCCGCTGGAAGACCCGGAAGAGCTCCTGGCTCCTGGCTTCAGATTGGCTCGGCTCCAGCTGTTGTGGCTACATGGAGAGTGAGTCATCGGACAGAAGATCTTCCTCTCTGTCTCTCCTTTTCTCTGTGTATCTACCTTTCCAATAAAATTAAATAAATCTTAAAAAAAAAATACACCACAGTTCCTAATCTGTACATTTTGGCTGGGAAGACTTCTTCCCCCTGAGCAATCAGAGCATAACGCAATAAGTCAAAGTGCACATGGAAACTTCATAGAGGGCAGTACACAGCAGGCTGCTTAAAAGCAAAGGCTCAGGGCCTGGTGCCAATGCATCCTGTGGCACCAGCATCCAGTGCTGTGCCAGTTCATGTCCTGGCTGCTTCGCTTCTGATCCAGCACCATGCAAACAGTAGAGGAAAGCAACAGAGGATAGTCTAAGTCTTTGGGCTCTTGCACCCACATAGCTGACCTAGAAGAAATTCCTGGCACCTAGCTTCGGACTGACCCAGCCCTGGGTATTGCAGACATTTGGGGAGAGAGTAAGCGTATGGATGATCTCTCTGTCTCTCCTTCTGTCTGTAACTCTGCCTTTCAAATTAACAAACACATTTTTTCCCAGTAAAACTTTCCTGATCTTTCTCTTTCAACACTTTTTAAAAATTATTAATTTTACTTCTTTTTATTATTATTATCATTTTATGATTCAATTCCATAGGCTCTGGGATTTCTCTTAACCTTACCCTAGTCCCCTTCCCCTCCACTGAGTACTCCTATATTACTATAGTATAGCTCTTCCTACACAGTCATATGTCCATTAATGTGGGCATGGACAATGGCAGAGAGTCCAGCATCCTATTGTCAAGATATAGTAAACAGTTTCATTGGAAGTCCATCTTTGGTCTGGAAGTAGAGATGCATGCTACATTGTATCCTCACATCTGGATATGATAGTCTCCATTACAAAGTTACTATACATCCTCTTAAATGAAAAGCCACAATACAAAGTCAACAACAGGAAGAAAAATAGAAATTTACAACACCATGAAGTTAAATAACATGCTACTGGATATGTTAGTCTCTATTACACAGTTACTGTATATTCCCTTAAATGAAAAGCACAAAACAAAATCAACAACAACAAGAAAAAAAGAAATTTAAAATACAATTAAGGTTGACAATTTGATTTTACTTATTGCAGTTGGCACATGGCTCTTTGTTGCAGTCACTTGTGCCACTCCCTCCAGCAAGTTCCAGATCCGGGTTCTTTTTTTTTTTTTTTTTAAGATTTATTTTTATTATTTTTTATTGGAAAGGCAGATATACAGAGAGGAGAGACAGAGAGGAAGATCTTCCGTCCGATGATTCACTCCCCAAGTGAGCCGCAACGGGCCGATACTATGCCGATCCAAAGCCAGGAGCCTCTTCCGGGTCTCCCACGCGGGTGCAGGGTCCCAAAGCTTTGGGCCGTCCTTGACTGCTTTCGCAGGCCACAGGCAGGGAGCTGGAAGGGAAGCGGGGCTGCCGGGATTAGAACCGGCGCCCATATGGGATCCCGGGCGTGCAAGGCGAGGACCTTTAACCACTTGCGCCACCCCCTCCAGCAAGTTCCAGATCTGGGTTCTTATGTTAGACTTCCACCATGGTCTCCATAGCCCCAGCTCCTGGCTCGGCATTCTCCATCTCCTGTGATACCATGCTGAGGCTGCACCATTGTTCAAACTTCTCCCACTTCTGGTTGGAGCAGGTCCCAGGATTAGGGAGACATCAGGTGTCCTATACAGCTAGGTTGTTGGTGGCGCTGATCTTGCCAGAAGCTGTTGGTTCTTAGGTCTGAGGGCCACACACACCTATTTTGACCCTTGCGATGCCAAAGTCAGTATGATTTTCCTGTGGGACCAGTGCAAGGTACTGAGCTCAGTGAGTTCGCTCCCAGCACAGTGCATGAGCGGCTCACTGTTGTCCCCGCAGTCCTAAAGTCTTTGCCACACGGTTCAAAATGGCCCGTGATGTGCCACTGCTGGAGTTCTGGATCTGCTGGCCATCAGGTCTGAGGGCTGTCTGGACCTGTCTTGGGTGAATCCTGTAGGATGCCACATTGTTGCAGTTCACTGAGCCAGAAATGAGTTACTCCCAGCTCAGTGCATGTGTAGTCCTGTCACTATTTGCCTTTGTCTCCCCCCACCCCAAAAATGGCACCCAATTCAGCTCTACAGGACAGAATGTGCTCTGAAATCCACCCTGTTCCCACACTGCCCATCTGGGTCCTGCTGCTCTGTCTCTGCTCATGTTCAAATCAAACAGATCAGCACGACGGGCAGTTCTTTGTCTGGGTTCACCTCCTGAGCGCCTGGTGACTGCCCTTCCCACCTTGTTGCTGGTGGAGTTTTGGCTGCCAGTGCAGTTCAGCTTGCTGCTTGCTGAATGCTGTTGGGGTATGGGTCACTGCAACACCACACCATTGTGTCTGCTGCTTTCCTGTGTCTGTCAGTCTCCAGGTACCCCTTTGCTGTCGTTCTGTCCACTTCTATTTCCTGGGATATGCCCTCTCTGATTCACAGTGGCTAATGTTTCTCAGTGTGTTTAAATGTGTCCTTACCCTATTCATCCATCTTGATTCTAATACATTTTAAAAAGAAAGAAAAGCATACATTCAGACATCAAACATACCTGAATTCAGATCCTGACTATGTAATGTACAGACTGTATAATGTTATATTCAATTTGCTCATTTGTGCTAAGGAGGAAATAATTTCTCCTTTCTATGTCTGTGGGTAGAATTAAACAAATTAATTCTTGGCAAAGTCTGTGCTTTGTACATCAGCAGTAATTATTATAATTTTCCCCTCATTTTGTCCCATGCATAAGAACCTCCTCTTTCCCCTTAGTGTGCTAAGTCATGTGGAGTTCCTTGAAGAGTCAATGCTTAAAAGCGTTATGGCTCAGAAGCAGAAAAATGCAGAACACCAAACTGCCAAAAAGCAACCATTTAAGAGGACCAGAGGCAGAGAAGGCTCAAGCATTGCACATCCTCACACAGACCAATCATTAAGAGGTTTACTAGGAGAGCTGCAAGGCATGATTGCAAGAGAGACTGACTTCGTTAGCTAGCTCAGTATCCCCTGCCGTCTCCTCCCTGCTGCTCTCAGTTTCCACTTTCAGTAAGATCCAGTCTCAAGTCCAAATAGGGGCAGCACGTGGTAACAGCCAACCTTAAGCCCACATATGTATAGGGCCCAAACAGGTCTCTTGAACAGAGAAAATTCCCACATAAGCCGGTGGAAACATGTAGCATTTGTTCTCCCCAAAGCATTCGAACTGATTTTGTAAATGTTATCTTTCAGGCTTGCGACATACTTGAACAGACCTGAATGGAAGATTGAATCATGGGTTTATTTTTGTAATAAGTAATCTCCTGGACAGCTTTGTCTTTTCATTGCTCAATTGTTATCCTTAAGTCGGTAGTGGCCTTGCCTTCCAGTCCCTGAGGTGACTTTTAATCAACTTTGGGGTTTGGCAACTTTCATTCCAACGGACTCTCACTGGCAGCATGAATGCAATCTTTCAATAAGTGGAAAACAGCTGTTTCCACGATAGGGCCCAGCCAGGATGTCAAGTTATGTTGGTGTCTCCTGAAAGGAAGTTCTGCCTAAATTAAGTGCAAATGGCGTCAGCAATTTCAGCTCATGGTCTCCAAATAAAATATCTCCCACTCACATTTTACTCATGGAATAAGTGTCTTCATATATTGATTCTAAGGTTAATTTGATAGCTGACTAGTAACACAGAATACATGTAACTCCTAGGCTAACTCACCTTACACTTCTGGGCATGCATGCATTTTTAATGTTCTGCCCCCTTGAAAATAATCACACCCTTATCTTTTTAAAATATTTAATTATTGAAAACTGTTTGCAACATATGCAGAAGTTTCAGATACTAGCACAGTGAATTCCCTGTGAATGCTGATTGCCCAATTTTAACAATCATCAACATTGTACCATCTTCCTTTCATCCATCCAAACCTGCCTCTAATCAAAGACATTGTGGCAAACAGAAGAAAGTTTCAAAACAAAGAGCAGATTTACTTCATAAATAGAACAGTATATATTTCAAATGGTTTGTAAACATATTCACAATATAGCTCCCAATTAATTAGCAATAATTTCTACTATCAGCTAAAACTTGATGCGCTTTCAGTATTCCTTGACTGACAAGCTCTTTTCTGGAAAAGACTTTTGAAATGAGGACTTAGCAGATCTGACACAGGAAATGCCTTTCCCATAGTCACAGAGCCAGTTAATGAAAGAGCTGAAGCCCCACTTATGGCCCAGTGTTATTTTTGCCTTCCCTAAGGTTGGTTTCCTTTCAGTTCTTGCTTTCTCCTTGCTGCTTCTGATCGTCTTCTCTGCGTGTATTCTCCTTATAATCATCACTTTGCGTTTTAGCGCAAGAAAGAAAGAGAGAGAGAGAGAGAGAAAGAAAGAAAGAAAAAAGAAAGAAAGAAAGTAAGAGAAAAAGAAAGAAAAGAAAAGAAAAAAGAACACCAACAATAAGAAATAAAATGGTGGGGTTACAAATCTTGAGTGCTCTACCCTTGTATGTTGTCAGCTGAGGACTCAGCAAGAGGTCAATGCCAGGGCTGCTTGCTGGCTAGAAGCATCCTGGCTACACATGAAAGCCAGTGACATTCCCGGGCCTCTGTCTGCACATGTTCAGTCTCCTTTTTGGGTACACTGCTTCAACATTTGGCTCCTTGGGAGCTCTGCAAATACTTGTCCAGAATTCCAGCATGTGTTGAATCAACAGCACACCCTGGAACACGCAAACAAGAGGACATTGTCAGGAGCAGACCAAAGCCCTTACCGAAGCTCAGAGAGAATTAACGGTCAAAAGTTCTCAAAGGCAGCTCCCTGTTAGCAATGGTTGGGTGGTGGGCATGTAGTCCCTATGGGTCAGGGGAACAGTCAGGCAAAGTGGAGTAGAACTTGCAAGAGTTCTGCATCAAGGCCAGAATAGCTTCACTTCACTTGCAGAAGTCTGAGACAATGACTGGGCATAGTGTGTGATGGTGCAGAGGATTTTTATTTTAACTCCAAACAAATGAACAAGGACATTACCAAACCACCAAAGTAACCGATGGTCAAATAGAAATGTAAATGGAATTTGTACTAAACATTTTGTTTCCAGGTCTTTCCTTTGGACAAACATGTCCATAAAATGTTTACAATATTGTGTCATTTTGCCTCCTCCTGCTAGAACACCTTTAGCTGAAAACAAATGCACCTGTTACACTGGCCTGGAATAAAATGTGAGCCACCTGCTTAGACAGCCCTGGAATGAGCCTGCAAGGTAGGCGCTGGCCAGCCTGGAGGGGATGGAAGGTGAGATGTGGGCAATGCTTGTGCTCTTAGACTTTGGGATAGCTGCTGAACATCACTGACCACAGGTGAAGAAGAAAGCAAAATAACTCCCTAAGTGGTATGCACATCAAAATTAGACAACAGTCATTCAAAGTTAAGCTCAAATAACCTTGCTGTCCTACAATCCAGAGCCAACTTGTTTCTTAGACCAGTCATTTTCCATTGTTACCAGCAAACATCTACTTAATTTAGTTCAGATTGATTATGATGCATAATCAATAGAGACTTAAACACTTTAAGCTTACTCCTAAATGGCTGTTAATGAGGTCCTATTGGAGTTCAGAACTCAAATTTCTTGATTCTTTAATCTTTTCACTTCAATTGGTAAGTAAGCTGTCCTCCAGTCCATAATTTCTTCATCTCATAAATGAAATCACTGTGGTTCCTGTTTCCGGAAATGTGTGTGAGATTTCAATAAAGCCCTAATTGTTCCTTTATCCCTTCATTTCACAAGTATGACAGGTACTTCAGAAAGTTTGTGGGAACAGAATTTAAAAGACAAGTTTATTTGGTGCAAAGCACTTTGAAATCCAAGCATACTTTATTTTCCTAATATTCATTTCCCATGAACATTTTCAAGAACTCAATGTTTGACTTTATATTGTCAACTATGCACATACCACATATGCAACAGGAAGGAGTACTGCGGACATTATAGGGTAATACAACAGAGTAAAGATCGGTTTGTTTCTTTAAAAAAATTGTTAAAGATTTATTTTTATTGGAAAGTCAGAATTACAGAGAGAAGGAGAGACACAAAAAAAGATCTTCCATCAACTGGTTCACTTCCCAAGTGGCCACAAAGGCCAGAGCTGAGCTGATCCAAAACCAGGAGCCCAGAGCCTCTTCCGAATCTCCCACATGCGAGCAGGGTCCCAAGGCTTTAGCCCATCATTGACTGCTTTCCCAGGCCACAAGCAGGGAGCTGGATGGGAAGTGGAAGAGCCGGAATATGAACCGGTGCCCATATGGGATCCTGACATATGCAAGGGTAGGACTTTAGCCACTATGCTATCGCGCAGGGGCCTCCTTCAAAAATTTTGCAATGTCAGGGCCAGCAGCATGGTGGCATAACATCTTAGTCTCTCACCTGCAAGTCAGCATCCCAGACAGGAGTCATTCATGTCCTAGCTGTTCCACTTTTGATCCAGCTCTCTGCTTATGGCCTGGAAAAGCAATAGACAAAAGTACAAGGCAGTTGTTCCATGCACCTGCAAGGGAGGACAGGCTGAAGCTCCCGGTTCCCAGCTTTGAATCAGCTCAGCTCTGACCATTGTAGTCATTTGGGGGAATGAACCAGCAGATGGAACTCCTATCTCTCAGTCTCTCCTTTCTCTTTGTAAAAATTTCCCTTTCAGATAAAAATGATTCAGTAAAAAAAAAAAAAAAAAAAAAAAAAAAAAAAAAAAAAAAACCAGTGTCAGTGAGAAATCAAGACATTTGTGATTCTTATAAGAAAAGCTATGTAGCAAGAGTGAATCAAACAACATAGGCTCCTGGAAGGTAAGAGAAAAATTCACTGTGCTAATTTTTCCTCTTCACCAAAACAACCACAAGTTTCCCCTTCTCTAGGAATACTTCCTTCTATGACATCTCTTGAACCTTGCCTGTCTTCCCATAGTGCCCTAGTCACACAGCACATATTCATGCCCCATTCTGCTGCAAATGGCTGCAGATAATCTATTTCTGTGTTTTCCTGATCATAGCCCATTCCCAACCCGAGCCCACTGGGCCTTGGGCTGTTCATCTGTGACACATGAGGATTGAGCTGAATGGCCTTGAAAGGCACTTTTAGCCCTAACATCTAGCTGTGCTCCATCGCATTGACAGAGAATATCTGGAGGTTGAGCTGGTACTGCACAACTCTTCCCTCTGCTGAGTGTGGACTGTGTGTCCACTGCATGGAGCTGTGTGTAGTGCTAACTGTACAGGCACTTTATTTAGCTTTCTTTTCAAAATTCCTCAGGGGAAAAGCAATCTTTTCAGATTATGTTAGCAGCCAGAGCAGACACGAAAACAGCGTGTTTGTCAGGTAGTTTGATAATATGGATTTCTTGGAGACCATGTGGAAAAACATATGACTATCTGTAACCAAAAAAGTGAACCAAAAACAACAACGAAAAAAACCCACTAATGTGTATCTCAATATGATCTTACTTTCCTTTCTCTTTCTCAATATACTCTTGCTTTCCTTCCTCTTTCTCAGAAGGCCTATCTTAGCGCCTTTCCCTATCAGCAGCTTCAGCTCTGTAGTTACACGCTTCACCGCTTCACCGTGTGAGAAAGAAGTAACCAAATATCAGAAAGTCATCCTGAAGCCAAGAAAACCACAAAGCGGACTTTGCATCCTCCTGTTCTTTGCAACTTGCCTTCCTTTCCCAGCTCTAAACTAACCTCTCCGGTTCACTTTCTCACATCCTTAAAGGCCCTGAAGTTCTCATTCTTGATCTTCTAAGTCATATTGCCCTCCTTCAATGCTATGAACTACCTTTCATCCACCTGTGCATTTACTTCTTCATCTGTATTCCATGAGCATTTACTTATGGCAAGGAGATCTCGGAAAAATTCAGAGAAGACACGTGATCTACATCTTGAAAGATTAGTGATTTTCTAGAAGATAGGAGGGGGTAGGAAAGAGGAAACATGAATTTAGGCAAAGAAATAAAGTTGCCAAAGGCAATGAATGGAGCACAAGATGCACAACATTTAGGAGACACTGTGGCTAACTCAGTGTATATAGAACACAAGGGAAGGGGCTGGAGGCGATGTTGGAAAGACAGCACCAGGCAAGCAATGGAAGTTGTATATGCCATGCTGAAGTTTTGGGTTTTGTTCAACAGGTGATAGGGAGCCACTGAAAGCTTAGATGGAGGAGATTAAAAATAAGATTTGCATTTAGAAAAAAATAATCATGGCACTAGTCACAGAGATGGCATGATGAGGAAGACTAATGCGAGAGGAATTTGCCAGCAGATTATAACAGTTCAGATGAAGGAGAGGCCTGAGTCCAAGAAGTGGCAATGGGGATGAAAGGAAACAGGCAGTTAGGCATGTGAGTGTGGGATGTTGGAGGGGTGTGGGTGAGTCGGGGAGGAGATGGCAAGATTGAGTAACTGATTAAATGAGGAAGATATAGGAGAAGGGTTTTGACTCTTGATTGGTTGGATGGGAGTGCTTTTTAATTACTACAGGAGGCACAAAAGACATCAAGCTTGAGGGAAAGGTCATGAAACATTATTTAGTACGGGACACCTGTAGAGTCGATTTCAAGTCTGTTAAATAAACAGCACCTACAGCTTTGTGAGAATCTGCATGATTCTGTACAACTGCTAACAAAGATGATTAAGTTAATACTAATGACTTGATTTCTTTTTATTGAGATTTATTTCTTTTTATTGGAAAGTCGGACATACAGAGAGAAGAGACACGGAGAAAGATCTTCTGTCCATTGATTCACTCCCCAAGTGGCTGCTACAGCCAGAGCTGAGGCAATCCAAAGCCAGGATTCAGGAACCTCCTCTAGGTCTCCCACATGGGTGCAGAGTCCTAAGATGTTGGGCCATCCTCTACTGCTTTCCCAGACCACAAGCAGGGAGCTGGATGGGAAGTGGAGCAGCCAAGATATGAACTGACATCCATGTGGGATCCCGGTGCATGTAAGATGAGGACTTTAGTCACTAGGCTATTGTGCCAGGCCTGTGACTGGATTTCTTAGCATTAACTCTATTTTAGCATTTAGAAATCTTTAGTAATTGTAAAAGCAAATTTAGAAACCAAAGAAGTTTGAAGATATGAACACAAAAAGAAAAGAAAAATACATCATCATTACCTCATTAGTTGATTTTTGTAGAATTTTTAGATCATTTACATGAAATAAGTGGGTGAACTCTTCACTCTAAGATCCTTTTTTCTTTTTCTAGAGGCTTAGCGCCAACTCAGTTGGCTACATCAATGGAAAGAATACCACATGTAATTCAAAATGCAGACTATTCAAAGCTCCATGGGAAACTCCCCAGAAAAATACAGCCTTCATGTCATTTGTTGGAACTCTGGGTTGACTTCACTGGCATATATGGAACAATCAGGCAGTGACCTTCTTAGAAAGTTTATGTTCTAGAAAGTCTGCATTTATAAGCAGGAAGGAAGAACAAACAGTGGGACAAAATAATACTATAGTAACAATGAAGTATGTAAAAGACAAAGACTGATGATTCTTACTACCACACAGCTATTGACAGGCGCTGGATGATCTGGGCAAGTAAAGGGTGAAAACCGAAATAGTGAATGAGTGATTAATGAGACAAAGACAGAACTGTATCCACCCATGGCTTTTTTCACATAGTCCCAAAGGTCTCTGAAGAGTATTTATAATTCACACCCAAAATACAGAAGCTTTGCATGACATTTCTTTGTTCTTTACAACCTACACTCTGCTTTGCTATGGTCACATACCTCTATCTGTTTGGCACATCCTGAGTACACCCACCTGTCTTCTGTTACCTCCATACTTCAGGTCATGCTTCTCTTCCTAACATGTCTCCTGTCCCTGTTTCTTACTCCACTTCACAAGCTTGTCTCTACCTGATAGCCAGAAAAATCTGGAACATTCAAACAAGACCATGTAATTCCCTTGGTTGCACCCGACTGCTCCCTGCTCAATGTGTTTAGAAAAAAAAAAAAAGTCCAAATTCATTAAACTTGCCTGCAGTGAATACACTATCTGGCCTGTGCTTATTTCTCCTACCTTTTCTCTCCCAGTACTCTTTCTGGTTTGTCCAAAATAGATGCCATAAGTTATCTTCTTTCTGTTCCTCAAATAAATCAAGCACCTACTCCTCCACCTCCCCATCCCTGCCACCCTCACGGCTCTTGCACTTGCTCATCTCTCTGCCTGAATCCATTTTCACAATGTCATACATCTGAATCACTAATTCACTGGATTTTCTTTTTTTAAAAAAAATAAATATCTATTTTCTTTGGAAAGATAGCATTACAGAGAGAGAAGGAAAACAGAGAGTGAGAAATTTTTTCATCTTCTGGCCCACTTCCCAGTTGGGCACAATGGTCAGAGCTTGACTGTTCCAAAGCCAGGAGCCAGGAGCTTCTTCCAGGTCTCCCACGTGGGTGCAGGGGCCCAAGCACTTGAGTCATCTTTTTGTTGCTTTCCCAGAAACATTTAGTAGAGAGTTGGATCAGAAATAGAGCAGCTGGAACTCAAACCAACATCCGTATGGGATGCTGGTGCCACAGGCAGAGGCTTAGCTTGCTAGGCCACCACATAAACATTTTAATTTTCTCTTTGAATGTTCTGTCACTTGAAGTGACAAGCAAACTATTGTTTACAGAGGCATACATGATTTGGCTCTTTTTTAGTTTACTTGTAAATCACACATGATAAAATGCATCTATTTTAAGGTATCTTGTATTCGGAATTTTGAAACCAGCATCACTATCTAATTTCACACATTTGCATCATCCCTAAAAGAAACACTAACCTTCTAACTACTATTCCACCACACTCCTTATCTCTTCTTCAGCCCTAAGCAACTATAAATGTGCTCTGTGTCTCCATAAATTGCTCTATTCCAGACATTTCCTACACATGGAACCACACAATAGGAAGACTTTGTAACTGGTTTATCTTAATGAGCCTAGTATTTTGAAGTTCATCCCTGCTATAGCAATAAAGTCATTCTTGTTTTACAGTCAAATATTATGTGTGTGACTACACTGCACTTTCTCAGTCCATTTATAAGTCAATGATATTTGGGTCATTTGCAATTTGGACTATTACAAATAAGGCTGCTATAAATCTTTATGCATATATTTTCATATTAAGTTTTTATTCCTCCTAGATATATATGTAGAAGTTACAATGCCAAGCATAACTTAAATCTGTGTTAACTCTTAGTTGACTGACTTAAGACTCCACTCAAAGACTAATTCTTCTGAGAAGTTCTCCCTGACTCCTCCTTTTAAAATAATCACCATCACTTTCCATCCCGTTTTAATTTCTATATAGCTCTTACCAGTATCTAAAATAATATTAATCAATTAATCACTTTGCTTTCCCTTTTCCCATCAGCAACTTGAGGACAGAAATCTTGCCAGTGTCACTCACAGCTGTACCCTCAGTATCTTGGACAGCACACAATAGAAACCTAATGTTTGTTAACGTGATAATTCCACATGAAACAATCTACCGCACAAATGTTCTTTTTTTCCCCCCCATCATAAGGCCTATCTACACATTTACTATCAACTATTTTAGTGCTTCCTTATTCCTTGCTTGTTCTTTGGGAAAAATGAAAAGCAGCCTGTTTAAATTGTAGATTGAGTCCTAAGCTCCTGGTTTTAGCTAAGCCCACTTCTAGTTACTACAGACATTTGGGGAGTAGACACTGGATGGGAGCTCTGTTGGCCTCTCTCTCTCTCTCTCTCTCTCTCTCTCTATCTATCTATCTATCTCTCTGTCTCTCTGCCTTTCACATCAACAAAAATAAATACCTTTTAAAAATGTACAGGAAGTAGTAACATAGTAAAGAATATGTATATAATTTGACTTGGATTTTCACTTCCCAGTTAACCCCCTCAGCTGTACATATGGAGTTGCAAAATGTCACCTGACATCTCCTTGAGTGGCAACTCCCCAAGACTGCAACAGATGAGGGTGTGTGATTGAACAAACCCTCAAACTGGCTGGAAAGATTTTTTTTTTCGGGAAAATACAAATTCTATTTTAATCCAGACTAGAGGCAGAACTTACAGCATTTAAGAACCAAAAAAAAAAAAAAAAAAAAAAAAGTATTTGCCAACACCTTTACAAATCAGAAGAGAGTAACAGAGGGAGAAACCCAGGGGACCCTGGGTAAGGGAGCTGCAGACTGTGGCTGTGCACGCAGCCCCGGGCAGGGGGCAGAGCCAGCACAATGCCCTGGCCCACGGCAGAGTGCTCTGCTTCCAATCTAGCTTCCCGTTAGTGTGCCTGGGAAGGCAGTGGAGGACAGCCCAAGCACCTGGGCCCCTGCCACTTGGGAGAGCAAAATGGAACTAAATCCTCGCCTTGCAACTGCCATGATCCCATGTGGGTGCCGGTTCTCGTTCTACCTATTCCACTTCCTTTCAAAGTTCTGCTTGTGGCCTGGGACAGCAGCCGAGGACGGCCCAAAACCTAGGGACACTGAATCTGCATGGGAGACTCAGAAGAAGCTCCAGGCTCCTAATTTCAGATCAGCTCAGCTGCTGCGGCCACTTGAAGAGTGACCTAGTGGATGGAAGATCTCCTCTCTGTAGATCTGTCTTTCCAAAAATAAAATAAAACAACAACAAAAATTCTCTGAAACAAAACAAAACAAAACAACAATAACAATAACAAAACCCCTCCATCTCTATGTTAACACTATTAAGACAATTGCCCCACCTCCTGTTAACTCAGAGGAACACCTCCTAGAAACAAGCACACTGCCAGGGCATCAGGGAGACTTGCATTTAGCGCACGGGACTACAGTTTTGAGACTGTAAACAGAGCAGCGAGGAGCCCTGCAGACTGTGCCTCTTTAAACGGCTGGGGAAATTTTAATGGAACCCCTAAAACTGGGTCTGCTCACCCAAAGTGTAGCAAGCCAATGACTGATCCAAGGTGATGGGAAAAGTACATACTCATTACACTGTGCAGAGCAAGGAATAAGACATCTATCATTGAATCCCTGGGCTCCCCAAAGAATTATAGTAAAAGTTAAGACAGGCATGTTCAGCTCATGTCCAGATTCCTGGTTTGTCTGCAGTGCTTGTGGCCTTCTACCGGTGGGTGAGAATATATTCTTTGGGGAATGTTGTTTATGGTAAAATGGACTCCAGTCAGTCAAATGCTAGTGACGTCTTGCTCACAGTCTTGGATTTCTAGAAACAAAGCCACTCAAGGCAAAACTGAATGTCAAGTGATTTTCTCTAGGGATCGGGGAGTCTGGCCTCAGGAGTCCCCCAGGGGGACTGTATAGAGCTAGCTGCACCGATCTGCAATTCAGTGAGTTACTTGTAGTAAGTGACGAATGATCTTCCACCATCAAAACTAAGAGAACCTTAAGCGTGGGAGACAGGAATCGACTGGCACCTAGCATCAGCATCCAAGTCAAAGGACTTGGTTTCTGTAGAGGAAAGACAAGTATAGTAAGGAAAATAAGATGCTAGAAGCACCCACTGTGCAAAGCTATAGGTTGGGAGTTTCTCATTTGAAAAATGAGAAAGACTTCCAACCTTTACATAAAAAATAGAAAATGTTCTTCCTGGCAGTATGCTCATATTTCCTACCTGGAACTCTTTTTAAGAAGAGTAGGATTCATTGGTTATATCTTTATAAATGTAATGAAAGAGAAATTGTATGAACTTGATCCTGATTAAGAGTTAGTTCTGAGCCTGGTGCAAGAACCTAGTGGCAAAATCCTCACTTCGTATGTGCCAGGATCCCATATGGGCACAGGTTCATATCCCAGCTAGTCTATTCCCTTCAAGATCCCTACTTGTGGCCAGAGAAGGCAGTGGAGTGTGGCCCAAAGCCTTGGGATCCTGCACCTACTTGGGAGATCTGGAAGAGGCTCTTGGGTGCTGGCTTCGGATAAGCTTGGCTCGGTTGCCAACACTTGTGGAGTAAATCAGTGAACAGCTCTTTATGTATCCTTTTCTCTTTCACCATCTGCCTTCAAAAGAGAAATAAATAAAATCCTTTTAAAAAAATAGGGACCAGCGCAGTGGCCTAGCAGCTAAACGTCCTCGCCTTATGAGCACTGATTCTAATCCTGGCAGCCCCACTTCCCATCCAGCTCCCTACTTGTGGCCTGGGAAAGCAATCAAGAATGGCCCAAAGACTTGGGACCCTGCACCCGCATTGAAGAGCTGGAAGAGAATTCAGGTTCCTGGCTTTGGATCAGCTCACCTCCGGCCGTTGCAGTCACTTGGGGAGTGAACCATCGGATGGAAGATCTTCCTCTCTATTTCTCCTCCTCTCTGTATGTCTGATTGTGTGATTTAAAAAAAAAAATTCAAAAAAGTTGCTTGCCTAGGCACTATGACATAGCAGCCTACCCTCTGCTTATGACTTAGGCATCTCATATGAGCACTGGGTCTAGATGTACTTTCTCCACTTCCCATCTAGCTCCCCACTAATGGCCTGAGAAAAGAGTAGAGAATGGTCAAGTCCTTGAACAACTGCACCACATGGGAAACCTCAAAGAAGCTCTTCAGTCCGGTCCAATGTAAACCTTAGCCACTGCAACAACTTGAGAAGCACACTAATAAATGCAAGATCTCTCTCTCTCTGAATCTGTCTGCTCATTTCTCTACAAGGTTGCCTTTAAAATAAATAAAAATTGGGCCCGGTGGAGTGGCCTAGTGGCTAAAGTCCTCGCCCTGAACGCACCTGTGATCCCATATGGGCACCAGTTCTGATCCTGGCAGCTCCACTTCCCATCCAGCTCCCTGCTTGTGGCCTGGGAAAGCAGTCAAGGATGGCCCAAAACCTTGGGACCCTGCACCCGTGTGGGATGCCGGAAGGGGTTCCTGGATCCTGGCTTCGGATCGGCATAGCATGGGCTGTTGCGGTCACTTGGGGAGTGAATCATCAGATGAAAGATCTTTCTCTCTGTCTCTCCTCTCTGTATATCTGACTTTCCAGTATATAAATAATCTTTTTAAAAATAAATAAAAATTAAATATTAAAGAATAAGAGTGGTTTGCTAAAAATGGTACCAGAATCAAAGGTGTAGTGTTAATAGGAAAATTAGATCAAAATTTGTGTGCAATGTTTTAATTGCTTGTTTTATTTTGCATTCACTTTTTCAGTTTGAGAGCAGAGGCTTTAGAAGTCTGTAGATGAAGATCAAGATGGAGGAATAGGGTAAGGACACATTTAAACACACTGAGAAACATTAGCCACTGTGAATCAGAGAGAGCACATTCCAGGAAATAGAAGTGGACAGAACGACAGCAAAGGGGTACCTGGAGACTGACAGACACAGGAAAGCAGCAGACACAATGGTGTGGTGTTGCAGTGACCCATAGCCCAGCAGCATTCAGCAAGCAGCAAGCTGATCTGCACTGGCAGCCAAAACTCCACCAGCAACAAGGTGGGAAGGGCAGTCACCAGGCGCTCAGGAGGTGAACCCAGACAAAGAACTGCCCGTCGTGCTGATCTGTTTGATTTGAACATGAGCAGAGACAGAGCAGCAGGACCCAGATGGGCAGTGTGGGAACAGGGTGGATTTCAGAGCCCATTCTGTCCTGTAGAGCTGAATTGGGTGCCATTTTTGGGGTGGGGGGAGACAAAGGCAAATAGTGACAGGACTACACATGCACTGAGCTGGGAGTAACTCATTTCTGGCTCAGTGAACTGCAACAATGTGGCATCCTACAGGATTCACCCAAGACAGGTCCAGACAGCCCTCAGACCTGATGGCCAGCAGATCCAGAACTCCAGCAGTGGCACATCACGGGCCATTTTGAACCGTGTGGCAAAGACTTTAGGACTGCGGGGACAACAGTGAGCCGCTCATGCATTGTGCTGGGAGCTAACTCACTGAGCTCAGTACCTTGCACTGGTCCCACAGGAAAATCATACCGACTTTGGCATCGCAAGGGTCAAAATAGGTGTGTGTGGCCCTCAGACCTAAGAACCAACAGCTTCTGGCAAGATCAGCGCCACCAACACCCTAGCTGTATAGGACACCTGATGTCTCCCTAATCCTGGGACCTGCTCCAACCAGAAGTGGGAGAAGTTTGAACAATGGTGCAGCCTCAGCATGGTATCACAGGAGATGGAGAATGCCGAGCCAGGAGCTGGGGCTATGGAGACCATGGTGGAAGTCTAACATAAGAACCCAGATCTGGAACTTGCTGGAGGGGGTGGCACAAGTGACTGCAACAAAGAGCTATGTGCCAACTGCAATAAGTAAAATCAAATTGTCAACCTTAATCGTATTTTAAATTTCTTTTTTTCTTGTTGTTGTTGATTTTGTTTTGTGCTTTTCATTTAAGGGAATATACAGTAACTGTGTAATAGAGACTATCATATCCAGTAGCATGTTATTTAACTTCATGGTGTTGTAAATTTCTATTTTTCTTCCTGTTGTTGACTTTGTATTGTGGCTTTTCATTTAAGAGGATGTATAGTAACTTTGTAATGGAGACTATCATATCCAGATGTGAGGATACAATGTAGCATGCATCTCTACTTCCAGACCAAAGATGGACTTTCAATGAAACTGTTTACTATATTTTGACAATAGGATGCTGGACTCTCTACCATTGTCCATGCCCACATTGACGGACATGAGACTGTTTATGAAGAACAATAATATAGTAATAATATAGGGGAACTCAGTGGGGTTATAGAAGAGAGGACTTGGGTAGGGAGTAAGGTAAATCCCAGGGCCTTTGGAACTGTACCATAAAATGATGATGATGATAGAAGTAAAATTAAAAAAAAAAAAAAAAAGAAATCTCTAGATGCAGAATTGCATAGAAGTGAAGTGATAGCTCAGCATGAAGCAGCAGGTGATGGGTCAAGTCAATGGGAGCCTTGGTTTCAGTTCTAGGTCCCCGAGTTTGGCCTGGATCAGTTCTGGCTCTGTTACAGACATTTTGGGAATGAGTAGTGGGTGAGTCCCCTCTCTCCTTGTCCTCAACTCCTCTCCATCTCCCTGCCTCTCCAGTAACATAAATAAATTAATTCAAAATATAACACTAAATTCTTTGGGCAAAATACATTTAAACTGTAAATTACAATTTTATCTGTTATTTTATGTGATTTTCATGTCTATATCAAAATGTAAGAAATTGTATTGACTTAGATCCATTGGAAGATAATTTAATAGATATGGGAACAACTTGCCCTTTTTCTTCTTACGTAAGCCCTGAATTCTTGCCAAGCTTATAGGGGTCCTGCTGCTGCTGCTTACCAGAAAATCCCTTGCTTCCTCCCACGGATGTGAAGAACAATCGCACTAGGAAAAGAAACCTGGGCTCAAGATTGTTTCAAGATAGGCACTGCTCCTCCTGCTGCTGCCCTCTGCTGCTGGAAGATTCAAGTTGCAGATGAACAGTCTGCATTTTTTTTTCTTCCTGCAACCAAAACACGCCATGGTCCGTTTATAAACAGTGCACGCGTGTGCAAATCCGTTGTTTAAAGCTTGCCTACATGTCTCCATAAACAGAATGACTGTTTCACGTGGTGGCTAAGCTTCCAGTGTCAACACAAAATCAATCAAGTGATTAACAATCTACCTGGGTTTCTATGGAGGACAAGGTCAATTTGAATCAAGCGTTGACCAAGTGTGCCTTATTGCAAGAGCTTGCAAACAGAATTCAGTCTTTGTTTCTGAACACAAAGCTACTTATCTCATAAGAGGAAATTTAAAAATTGCCCAAGTGTGAGTGTTAAGAGGCCATTGGAAGGGCACATAGGAAAGTACAGATGCGAAGGGGAAAGATACACCATATGGGTGAGGAGGAAGCAGAGCAAGCTTTTGGAAAATATTGTAATTTAAGATAAACAATGATAGGGAGATGGTAAGATGTAGTCAAAAGACCTCTGTTCAGCGCGGCACAGTATCCTAGTGGCTAAAGTCCTCGCCTTGCATGTGCCGGGATCCCATGTGAGCACCAGTTCTAACCCCAGCAGCTCCACTTCCCATCCAGCTCCCTGCTTGTGGCCTGGGAAAGCAGTCGAGGATGGCCCAAAGCCTTGGGACCCTGCACCCATGTGGGAGACCTGGAAGAGGCATCTGGTTGTTAGCTTCAGATCTGCTCAACTCCAGCCATTGTGGCCACTTGGAGAGTGAGTCATCAGATGGAAAATCTTCCTCTTTGCCTCTCCTCTCTGTATATCTGACTTTCCAAGAAAAATAAAATAAATACTTTTTTAAAAAGACCTCTGTTCAAACACATCTGCTTTTGCCTAACTACATTATCAGTGAGTAGCTAAGACTTGCCTGGATATCTTTGGGCTAAAAGGGGAACCACGTCCCCCACAAATCTAAGTACTCACACCAACAATGGACACAGAGGTCTCCAATATGTTACTGACTGGCCTGGGAGAGAGGGTACTCGGGCAACTTGAGTCCCCTGCAAAGGAAAGACAAATGAGCGCTGAGCTGTTTTCTCCATGCTTAGCTTCTCCTTTCACCGAAGTAAAGTATGGCAGCTAATGGGTGGGGGCATCTAAAAGGAAGTGAGAAAACCACTGATAGGGGAACCTGGGAGGACTCCCTTGGAAAGAGGAAGGAAGATGAGTGCACAGCAAGATAAACCATTTTCAAGGGACTAAAACTAGATAAAGCCAGTATTTCCACATAACCACAGAAGTGCAGGCTGCAGACAATCCTAAGGCACTACTCTTATTGCCAGAAAAGAAAAAATCCTTTTTTTCTTCCATGACTCCTTGAATACAAATCTGCAAGGCCCTGTCTACTTCTTGGGTCCCTCTGTGACTTTTCATAGCACTCCAAAAAAGAGAAGGAGATTGTGATAACCGAGTGCCCAGATACAACAACACGAAGAGAGAAGATGAAACCCACGGAACTCCACCCTTCTTCCTGTTGTCCAGACCACAACCCCTCTCTCCTCAAGTTGCTCCAAGCTGAAATGGGGAAACATGGCCAGTGGATACTGCCCCTCTGTCAGAAAGCCAGGCCTTGTCAGACAGTGCAAGCCACATCTGGTTTCTTCTAAAAGACTGTTGGGGTATTCATGGTCTGAAGGACATAATACATGTTTCTTCTGCAAACCATTGAGAGGAAGAGGTGGCATCTAGCCTAGCATGCCATAACAGAATGCCTGGGCTCAATTCCTGCCATTGCCTCCGGCCTTCAGCCTTCTGCGCATGTGTGTCCTGGGAGATAGTGGGTGATGGTTCAAGTACTTGGAGACCTTGACCTAGCCCCAACCCAATCCCATCTGTTTGTTGTCTCTCTATCTATCTTCCTTTCAAATAGATAATTTTTATGTGGCTTCTATTAAATAAACAACTCAGAGTACCAGGTTGCCTAGGCAAGTACACTTCTTCCTGACAAGAAGGTTTGCAGAATATCTTTTTTTTTAAGATTTATTTTATTTTTTATTGGAAAGGCAAATATACAGAGAGGAGAGACAGAGAGGAAGATCTTCCGTCCGATGATTCACTCCCCAAGTGAGCACAACGGCCGATGCTATGCCAATCGGAACCAGGATCCTCTTCCAGGTCTCCCACACGGGTGCTGGGTCCCAAAGCTTCGGGCCGTCCTCGACTGCTTTCCTGGGCCACAAGCAGGGAGCTGGATGGGAAACGGGGCTGCTGGGATTACAACCAGCACCCATATGGGATCCCGGGCGTGCAAGGCGAGGACCTTAACCACTGCGCCATCGCGCCGGGCCCAAGGTTTGCAGAATATCTTGCAGGCCGAGTCTTTGACCTTTGCTGCACAGGCATGAACATACCTATTACAGGCTAGAGGAGAGGCGCAGAGTGCCTCAGTGATGCTGCCCTCAGCCTGGCCCATTAACTCACTCAGTCTATACAGAGCAAGATAAGCTTGAAGACAACCCGGGTGAGGGCTGTGGATGCCCGAATTCTGGATGCACCACTTTGGGTTTCATGTCAGGCACCTTACCCATAGTGCTTCTCCCGGCCCCAGCTGGCTCCTCCGCCCATTGGCTCCTCGTGCTCCACCCTTCTGTCTCCTTCTATGGCCCTGCCTGACTATAGCAGGGGTCCTCCAATCAGGACCCCAGGAGACCCCCCTCAAATGTCATTATGTTAGTTTCCAGCTAGGCCCACACACTCACCTCCTGCCCACTCCCTTGCATTGGGCTGGCCTGACCCCTGTAGGCTGGCAGAACCAGAGGCCATCTACTTCCCACTCAGAAGCAGGGCCTGTCTCCCGCGACACGTGCATCCGTGCCAGGCGAGCATGCTGTGCAGTTGGTCTGGCGATTTTCTCCTCTTGCTCCCTCACCACCATGTTGGTGCTGCCATCTAAGAAATTGTGCCCCCTCCCCAAGCTTATTCAATAGAGTTTAGGCATTGAAAGAAAAGGACAATATATGCATTTCCCACTAAGAAGGATTTTTTTTTTTTTTACTTATTTTAAAAGGAAGAGAGAGAAGAGCAAGAGAGACAGAAATCTTTCATCCACTGGTTCACACCTCAAATGACCATCACAGCCAGGGCTGAGTGGGCTGAAGCCAGGAGGCAGAAGCTTCTTCTGGGTGTTCCACGTGGGTGACAGGGATCAAGCACTTGGGCCACCTTCCGCTGCCCTTCTACAAATGTCAGCAGAGAGCTGGTCAGAAGCAGAGCAGCTGGGACTCCAACTGCCCTGCCTGCCTGCCTTTTCCTTTTTTTTTTTTTCCTTAAATTAGTGAGACTTCCTGCAAGATTGGACATTTTCTGCCTTCCTTTCTCCCAAGGAAGCTAGGAGAGAAATTCTGTTCCTCTTCCTACATGTATGTGGCACCATTAGGCTCAGGATGACTTGCTCGTTGAACACGTGAACAAGGAGCTGGTGTGACATAGAGCTCTTCCTTGGCGTGGTGTCTTTATTTTTCTGGAATGTGACCTGTGCTTGGTCAGCGAATCTGGGCGGCAGTTGCTTTGCTCTCAGCATTTCTTCTTCTTTTTCTTTTTTTTTTATTTAATTTTATTTTTATTTTGACAATCTTTACATAGTTAACTAGGGTAAGAATGTTGAAGGGCTACAGGAAAGTGGATAAAACTAGTATGTTTTCCATATTGTTACCTTCATGTTTAAAGGGGGGTATTAAGGGAGAAGGCCCACCCAATTTCCCACCCTCCCCCAGTCCCGGATGTAGGGCATGCTCTGAGGTTCTTGCTCAAGTGGTTTTGATATTGCAACAGTTATGAATTGCTGTCAATCTTGCCACTCCAAGCACTATGAGGTCTTTGAAAAATCCACTGATTGACATAATCCATCATAGCTGAGATGGTTGGTTGACATATTCTGTCTTCTCTCTTTCCTTCGTTAGGGTTCTGAGTCCAGCATTCAGATTAGGAAGATCTCCAAAGAAACTTCTTATATGTGCTAACAAGTATAGGGCCTGGCACCGTCCATCTCCCCAATCAGCTGGTGGTTGCAATTGCTGGGTTGGTTCTGCTTTCACTCCCGACTTCCACTGGACCAATGGGTGTTGCAGTCCAGCCTGGTTCTGCCCAGCAAATACTTGGCCCCCACATAAACCAGTGGGAGCTGCAGCCTAGTTGGAGCGACCCACAATAACCCCCACCAGGCCCGCCCCCTACCCTGGTTTGCCAGTATGTGTAGCAGTAATCCAGTCTGTCCCACACCCCATTCCACCCCAGCCGCTCTCTTAGTTTTATGTCCTCCTGTGGAAGTGGTAACCCAAGAGGGATGAGCCCACTATTTCCCTCCCAGGCCTCTCCCACTCCCTGATTCCAGCTGATGCTGTGGCTAAGCCCAAACAACCCTCGCCCACTTTAATTTTGTTTGCACCAGTAGAAATAATCAGCCCAGCTCGGCTTTTCCCTGATCTAGTCAAGTGAGGCACACAGGTGTGGTAGCTCTGCCTAGTCTGGTCTGCCCCCATCCCAGCCTATGCTCTCCAGTGAGAGTAGCTGTCCAGCTACTCCCTTATTCCCCCTTATTCCCCTGCCAGCTCTGCCCACTTCCTTTCTTGATCTCAGGCTGGTAGGGCGCTGCGGTCCCTTCTGGTACAGGCAACCTCACCTTGGCATTCTGTATTGTGCACTAGTCTTCGTTGCGACCGACCCTGGGTCGACCCACACTGGTGCCTGGATTTGCCAGTGGATGACGTGGACAGATTCAGCCTGGTCTTGCCCCCACGTCTGCCAATTGTATGCCAGTGGGTAGTTTTCCATGGCCTTTTCTGGGCTGTTTCCTATCATGTTTCTTGCGCTTACCTACCGGGTCTGTGTCCTGCCAGAGGATTAGCCCAGGCTCCTCCATCAGAACCTCTCCCAATGCCAGGTTTCACGCTTACCAGTGGGTCCATGAGCCAACCCTACTCAGTCCACCTCCTGTCATAGCAGCAACTGTGGCTCTTCCTGACTGGCCTTCAACCCAATCTGGTTCTTGCTGTTGGATGTTCCAGCCCAGCCATGGTTTGTCCATACCCACATATGGCTCACACATGGCTCAGTAGGTGTTTGAGACCTTGCCTAGTCCATCCCACATCTGCCTTGGTCCTCCAGGACACCAGGGGGAGTCGGGGTCCGGCCCAGTTCGGTGCATCCAATCCCAGTCCACACTTGTGCCAAGGGAAACTACAACTGTTCCCAGATCAGAACGCAGCCCCCTTCCAGGCCACGCGCCTCTTGGTGGGAACCTCAGCCCAGCTAGGGTTGTCCCCTTAGCTCCCCAACTGGGCCTGTTCCCAGCCATAGATCACTTGCCTGCCAGTGGATGCTCTGACTCAGCTTGGCCCAGCCCCTCCCCTGTCCCGACCTCTGCCTTAGACACTGTGGCTTAGCATCCCTGGCTTCTTCAGACCAGTAGGTACAAAAGCCTAGCTCGGCATGACGTCTGCTCCCTCCTGGTTTCTAGTTTTACTTGTGGGCTAAGGTTTGCTCAGTTGTGCCTGATCTACTCTGTTCCATTATCAGGTGACACATTAGCCAGCTGTTGCAGGACAAGCCCCAAGCCATAGCTTCTGCATGGACTGGTATTTGGTGGTCAGCATTGTTAGTGATTACAAGTTTTACAAAGGAAGAGTTACTGCCTGTTTCAGGTCCAAGCACGTGCACATGGCGGCTGTCCAGGATCCAGGCATGAGACGCCCCGTCCTGAGACCCACCTCTCAGCATTGCTTCTTGATCATCCCAGGCTGAGCATGGAACACAGATGGAATTTGGTGCATTTTTCCAATTAAAGTTAAAAAATTATTTAGGGACTGGTGCCATGGCATATAAGGTTAAGCCTCTGCCTACAGTGCCTGCAATGACAGCAGGGCATACAGCGGTGCTGGTTTTATTCCTGGCTGCTCCTATCCAACTCCTTGTTAATGGCCTAGGAAAACAGCAAAAGATGACCCAAGGCCTTGGGCCCTTGTACCTATGTGGGATACCTGGAAGAAGCTCCTGGATCCCAGTTTTTCATCAGTTCATCTCCAGCCTTTGCGGCCACTTGAGGAGTAAAGCACCAGCAGGTGGAAGCTCTTTCTTGCTGTGTCTCTCCTTTCTGTAAATGTGCCTTTCATACACACACACACACACACACACACACACACACACACATATATATATTTTCTTTTTTTAAGGAGGTATTCCCTGGCTCTGTTTACCAAAGTACCGTATAACCAAATCTGCAGGAATCCAGCTTAATTTTGCCAGTGAAACCAAACCGCAGACAATTCTTCAACTCCTGAGAGGGGTCAATGAACACTTAATTTCCCAGATCAGCTGCGCCTGGCCGGTCCTGCTAGCAAGCAGATTTTACCTGAAACTTAACACCAGCGGACAAGTTCTTCCTATGGGGCCCAAGGAAGACAGAATTCATACTGTTGGCTGCCCCCTGGTGTCTGTGGGTAGCAATGACATCAGGCAGGACTCAGGTACAGCTGCAAAGGCAACACAGTTTTAGCTCTCATCAAAGTGTATGGTTCAAAGAGTATGGGATTGAAATTTGGCCACGGTTGTCCTCACCAAAACAAAACAGACACACACACACACACACACACACACACACACACGCAGAGTGATGGAAAAGTGGTGTTATCAAGTTCACATGTCTTTATGATCCCTTATCTATGCCTTTCTGGCAACTGAGTCCTGGGTAGTCAACAGCCCTTCTCACCCCGCTGCCCTGTTTGGATATGCAACTGTTTGTCCCTGGGCCACTTTTGTGTGTATGTGCTTGTAAGCAACTAGCAGTAGTGGTGGGGGCGGGGCATGCTGAGAGCTGCTTCTGGGTGGAGGCAGACCCGCAAATGCAACTGTATGTGGGTTTGTGGCTGATGACTGCTGTGGATGTACATAGATTTCCCCACGCATGTGTGCAACCATCATCACTGATACCAGGGCACATATCGCTGTGATCCCACTGCCATCAGGGGCAAGTGGCTATTTGTTGTGCATTTCTCACTGGCACTGTGAGTAAAGGCAATATAAACCCACAGGTGGCCCTGAGTTGTTCTTCAACCTGTCAGAATCTGGATCTACTTGTGCTGGGCCCTGAACCCTATGCCATGGATATACACTCTGCCTTTCAAATATAATTCTCTGAATTATAAAAGAGAGAGAAAAAACTTCCATCTGCTGGTTGACCACAAAGCCAGATCTGGGTCAAGCCCAGGGCTTCATTTTTGTCTTGCATTGGGTGGCAGGGGCATAAGCACTTGGTCCATCCTCTGCTGCTTTTCCCAGGCACATTAGCAGGGAGCTGGATGGCAAATGGAATAGCTATACATGAAATGGCATCCATAGGGGATGCTAATATTGTATGCAGTGGCTTTACCTGCTGCACTACAATGCCAAAGCCAGGAGCCAGGAGCATAATCTGGGCCTCCCACGCAGGTGCAGGGTCCCAAGGCTTTGGGCCGTCCTCTGCTGCTTTCCCAGGTCACAAGCAGGGAGCTGGACAAGAAGTAGAGCAGCCAGAACATGAACTGGTGTCCACACAGAATGGCAGCACTTGCAGGTGGAGGATTAAACCATTGAGCCATTGTGCTGGCTCCTATCAGATTTTGGTGCAGTTTGGAAAAGCAGGAGTCAGACCTAATAGACACACACACACATACATACACATACACACACACACCCTTATCTTTTGTTACGCAATACCCTGTACTGTCTCAGGACACTGCCAGCAAGATCATCCCCAGGTGAGTTTCATAGCCCTTCCACCTCCAGAAGCATGAGACAAAAGAAACCTCTTTTCTTTATAAAGTACCCTCCCCCAGGTATTTCTTCTTGGTAACAAAAAGCTGGCCAATAATCTGCTGAAAGGGAGTACATTTTCCTAAATCAGTTCTAGAGAAGTTGACATAGCTTCAGATTGCTAATTTCTAAAAGTAACATATAGGCTATTGCCAAACCGGCAGGATAAGCCATGCAATTAGCAGGTACTCAACCTGGAGGGGCATTGTCATTTTTTAAAATATCTTTTTCTTAAAAATACGTTACAGTGCATATATTGATCTGGCCCTCTGGATTGAGAACTTCATAGGTACGCATCAAGTTCTGAGCTTTAGTTAGCTTTATCTCCACAATCTATCCTGAAAACATCCACTTCACTGATTTCTGATCCAAGCTAGTGGAATATCCTGTTATAGGGCTCAGTGTGGTACCCTAGTGGCTAAATCTTCGCCTTTTACATGCAAGGATCCCATATGGGCACCAGTTCATGTCCTGGCTGCTCCACTTCCCATCCAGTTCCCTGCTTGTGGTCTGAGAAAACAGTTGAGGATGGCCCAAAGCCATGGTACCCTGCACCCGCATGGAGGACCCAGAAGAAGTTCCTGGCTCCTGGCTCCTGGCTTTGAATCAGCTCAGCTCCAGCCCTTGCATCTGCTTGAGGAGTGTACCAGCAGATGGAAGATCTTTCTCTTTTTCTCTTCCTTCTCTCTGTAAATATGTCTTTCCAATAAAAACAAATATTTTTTTAAAAATATTTCTTGCTACAGAGGTGGAGATAATGGAATAATGATCTACTACAATTCTCTTGACTGCTGGTGCTCCTCCTGCTTTTTTTCTCTCCACACAGGATCCAAAATGATTTGTTAAAATATCAACCAACTCCTGCAACTCCCTTTCAATGACTCCCCAATACGCTTAGAATAATGTCCAAACTCTTTTCATGGATTGTTCAGCCCTGCACAATCTGGCCTCTACTTAGCTCATCTGTGTATCTCTCACTAGTGTCCTGCTCATCTGCTAAGCTCCAGCAATGCTAGCCTGTTACCTTAACTGAAAAATTTCCCAATTTGGTTGCAGATCCACGTAGTTGGGGAAACAATACAGAGAAGTTCTTCATATACCATGGTTAAATTCCCCCAGCGGTAACATTTTGGAAAACTGTATCACAATCACAATATTGACATTTATATGATCCACAAATATGAAATTTCTCCAGGTTTACTTAGGATCATGTGTGTATTTAGCTCTATACAACATCATCACCTGTGTTAGTTCACGAATCTGCCGTTATAGTCAAGATACTGAACAGTGAGGTCAGTGCTGTGGTGTCGCATGCTGGCTCCTTCCTGTGGTGCCAGCATCCCATATAGGCATTTAATTTTCTTTGGAGTGATATGGTGTTTTAAATGTCAGTGTCTTCATCCTCATTTTCAGTGTACTGAAATGCTGAAGTTTGGTGTGTTGATCTTACTGAATTCACTTTTAGTCTAGGGATTTTGTCTTTCGGTAGATTCTTTCATATTTTCTACAATGAAAGTCATATCACTTTTTCCATTATTTGTATCTCTTAATGCCTAGTTGTTACTTCATTGCAGTTACTAGAACTCTTAGTGCCCTGTTGAATGAAAGTGATGAGAAATGTCATTTCAACTTGTTCCAAGTCTTAAAGGGGAAATATTGTTTCCCCATTAGTTACAATGCTACCTTGCACATCTGAGGGTAGATTCTCTTTCAAACTGAGGTCATTTGTCTCCAGCCTTAACTTAAGAGTTTTGATCATGAATCTCCATAGGGTTTTATCAAGTGCTTTCTCTGCATTAATTGATATGACCATATAATTTTTATTTTGTAACCTGTTTATTTGGTGAATTACACTAACTGGGCTTTGAGTGGTAAATCTGTCCATTGCAGCTATGAAAAATTCCACTTGGTTACAGTGCTGATTGTATATTCTTGGATTCATTTCACTAGTTTTTCTAATTTTTCCTTGTGGATTTTTCAAGTCTGAATTTTTATTTCTTTTTTTTTTTATTTACAAGAGATTTTTTTCCCCTCATATTATCTTTGCTTTTTGTATCAAAGTAATGCTTGCCTCATAAATTGAGTTGGAAAATATTCTCCAATTTTTTTTTTTTTGCTTTCTCATGATTTATAAAGATAATATTGAGTCTTCATTATATGTTTGATAGAATTCTTCAGCAGGACTTTCTGGACCTAAAAGATTTTTTTTCGGGGACTT
Source organism: Ochotona curzoniae (assembly GCF_017591425.1). Classification (NCBI taxonomy): domain Eukaryota; kingdom Metazoa; phylum Chordata; class Mammalia; order Lagomorpha; family Ochotonidae; genus Ochotona; species Ochotona curzoniae. Next base: position 30,094,780 of record NW_024467087.1, on the reverse strand, counting down.
GGCAACTGTCAATTTAATTTCTCTAAAACTTGTAAGTCTATTAAAATTTGTATTACATCTTGGTTGAGTTTTTGATAATTTATAGGTTCATCAGATACTAAGAATGAAATTGGGGTGCTCATAAGAATGAAATTGGGGTGCTCAGCCATAGGATTGAGGCAAAAGCAGTTCCCTGCAATGTGGCAGCTGTGGGGAGTGCCCCAGCCAGGCCAGACCCAATACTGGGGACTCAGGCCAAAGTCATTATCAAAAGGCAGTGACCGAGTCCTAGGCTTTGGATGGCCAGTGCACCTATTTGGTGCCAGGCTTTGCCTGCTGGCCACCCGGTAGCGAACTCTGAGGTTTTTAGAATATGTAATCGCTGCCTAGGGACACACATGAATAAGGCCAGTGTGAGTGTAGGTGAGGGATGAATTCTGGGTGATTCCCAGCAACGGGGTCACGGAACTTTCTGGCAAGCGTGGGGACTGAGACCAGGTGGTTTGGAGGGGAGAGTCCATAAGATCTATTTGGGCCAGACTGATTCACCAGCCCACATGGGAATCCTGAGATGGGCTGTTAGCATAGAGCATCACTGACTGCCACATACCAGTCCACATGAAAGCTACAGATGGCAGAGCTAGGTACCAATACCCAACTGAGTGGTGGAACAATGGACAGATCACACTTGGCAGGGTCAAGACACTAACCAGAATGCAAGAGAACCAGGTGTGAGAGTAGAATCTGTCGGGGAAGTGTGGGCCGAACCCTGTAGAAATACAAGCCCCACTGGTTAACTTACGAGTTGGGGTGATGATGGGCTGAGCTAGGTGTGACTGTGGAACCTGCCATCATTTACAGGTATGGGAACTGACAACAGTCTAGGCAGGTCAAGGCAGCAGCACCTGAAAGTGCTGCTAAAATAGGATGTGGGGTAGTGCTCTAGAGAACCTGGGTAGATGTAGGACTAGGGTCGGTCTCTGCGCCTATTGAGCCATGTGTGAGCAGTGTATGGGTATGGACATTGGCTGGGCTGAAACATCCAACAGTAAGAACCAGAATGGATTGAAGGGCAGCAAAGGAGGGCTGGCCCATGGACCCACCAGTATGTGCAAGACCTGGCATATAGAGAGGTTCTGATGGAGAAGCTTGGGAAATTCCTCTGTCAGGACACAGTCCCTGCAGGTGGGCGCAAGAACCACGATAGGGAGCAACCCAGACCAGGCCAGAGAAAATACCCACTGGCATGCATTTGGCATAGGTCGGAACAGACTGAACTAGTTCACATCACCCGCTGGCAAATCTGAGCAACAGAACAGAGTGTTGGTCGGGCCAGGTTCAGTCGTGACACAAACCAGTACACATTACAGAATGCCAAGGTGAGGTGAGCAGTACTAGATGTGGCCACAGCACCCAAACAGCACACGTGAGAACCAGGGAGAGAGGGGGCAAAGCTGGCAGGGGGAATGTGGGCTCCCCTGTTGGACAACCAATCCCACGGGAGAGTGTGGGTTGGGATGGGGGCAGACAAGACCGGGCAGGGTACAACACCTGTGGGCCTCATGTGAGCTAGATCAGGGAAAAGCCAGGTTGGGCTGACCGTTCTGACTGGTACAAGCAAAAATTAGAGTGGGTGAGGGTTGGTGGGGCTTTTCCGCAGCATCAGCTGGCAGAGGCTGGCACTGGGGGGCTTAATCTGTCAAGTTAAACTCCAGAACCACCTGAAGAGTTACATAATCCAGGAGTGGGAGTGGCGTAGTAGGGAGATAGTAAGCACTTCCCTCTTGGTTACCACTCCCAACTGGAGAGCACAAAAACCAGGACAGAGGCAGGGGTGGCTAGACAGAAAAGCACCTACCAGTATGTGTGTGGGCTGGACAGCAGGGTTGGTTGGGTTGAACTAGGCTTGAGTACCCATTGACATGTGCTAGAGCTAAATGGGATACAGTACAGACTGAACAAGTCTGCGGTACATACTGGCATGCATGGGAACCAGGGTAGGGGTCAGGCCTGGTGGGGATTATGCCCTAACTAGGCTGCAGCTCCCACTGTTTGCGTGAGGGCCGAGTATGAAGTGGGCAGAATCGGGCTAGACTGCAACACTCATCGGTTTGCAAGGAAGGAAGGACTGGAAACAGAACTGACCCAGCAATTGCAATGATCAGCATGTGCATAAGCTGATTGGGGCGACGGACTGTGCCAGACCCTGTACTGGCAATCACGCACAAGAATCAGGTCTGGGATCACCTCAGTTGAAGTTTCTTTGGAGATCCCTCCAACTGAACTGCTGATCTCAGAACCCCCACCATGAAGAGACTATGTCAGCCAGTGGATTCTGAATAGATTTCATCATGATTGGAACAGCGAGGTTGGCATCAATTCAGAACTGTTGAACTATCAAAACTGCTTGAGCAGGACCCTCAGAGCATGCCCCATGTCAGGGACCTGGGATGGGTGGGAGGCTGGGTGGGACTTCTCCCTTTGTTTCTCCCCGACCCCAGATACAGGAGGAAAAATAATGATATTAGTGTGGAAGCAATGGTATTACCCACTTTCCTGTAGCCCTTGACCCTTTATACCCTAATCAACTATGTAAGATTATAATAAATAAATAAATAAACAAATAAATAATGAAAGTGATTTTAAAATCTACATCAACATTTTAATTGTTTATTTGTTTATTCATTTATTTATTTAGATTGGAAAGGCAGATATGTAGAAGGGAGGAAATACAGAGAGAAAGATCTTTCATCTGCTGGTTCACTCCCCAAGTGACCACAATGACTGGAGCTGAGCTGATCCAAAGCCATGAGCCCAGAACCTCTTCCAGGTCTCCCACACAGGTGCAGGGTCCCATGTCTTTAGACCATCCTCTACTGCTTTCCTAGGCTGTAAACAGGGAGTTGGATGGGAAGTGGAGCAAACAGAGCGCAAACTAGTGCGCATATAGGATCCCAGTGCATGCAAGGCCAGGATTTTAGCCACTAGGCTGTTGTACCAGACCCAACTTTGTGTTTTTCATTTATTTCAGAAAAATTGCATTGTTGAAGCATTTTTATGCTGGATGTCTTAAACTCTTTGTCAAATAACTGAAACACCCACTTCCCCTAGATGTTGATGTCAGCTGATTTCTTTATTAAATTAATGTGTGATTCCCAAGTGTATACCACTCATGTTATCTGTTATGTTAGAAAACCCTGGGGTCCTATGTAAATCTTTTAATTTATCAGGCAGTAGTTCCATTTCAATTTAGCACATAAATCCTAGCCTACTTTTATGAGCAGTGATTTTAATGGTAATTTAATTTTTAGATTAAGTCTCTGCAGTGACAGATGGGTCTTGATTATCTGATGCCACTTGGCCTTTTATTGGTTCCTGAGGTTGCTGGCTAAGGGAAAAATGATTTTCCTAGACTGACTATATGAGGTGACTTCAGATAAGAGTGGTAATGTTCCAGGACATTCCCACCAGTGTCACAGCTACCTGGTGTCTTTGGTAAATGCAGAATAATCTCACTTTTCCATAGGCCAATAGGCTTCCAAAGCAGACCACTCACTCCGGCTAATCTACTTGTGTTCATTCAGTATCTCTGAGCAAAGGAGTCGTCAGTCTATCCAACAGGGATGGGGAATGCTTACCCATCTGTTTGCTTTTGCCCAGGCTTGGGATTGATAGCAGCTGCCACTGGTGTCTGCCTTATCTGCAGTGCTTTGAGGGACTCCCTTGGGGCTTATGTTGTGCTATAAAGGTTTAAACCTTTGCCCGTGCTGCTGGCATCTCATGTTGGAGTGCCCCATTCAAGTCAGACCACTTGAATTCTGTTCTAGCTCCCTGTTGCTGTGCCTGGAAGACAGCAAAAGACAGCCCAAGTGCTTGGGCCCCTGCCACCCACAGGGGCCACCTGGATGGTGCTCCTGGCCATTGTGGCCACATAGGTGGTGAGCTAATCAATGTAAGATCTCTTTCTCTCTTTCCTTCTCTCTCCTATTCTTTCTTTTTTTTTTTTCATTTTTATTGTATTTTGGACAATCTTTACATAGTTAATTAGGGTATAAAGGTTCAAGGGCTACAGGAAAATGGGTAAGATTATTAGTTCCATATTGTTTCCTTCATATATCTGAGGTAAAGGGGGATTTTAAGGGAGAAGCTCTACCCAGTCTCCCACCCATCCCAGGTCCCTGACGTGGGGCATGCTATGAGGGTCTTGCTCAAGTGGTTTTGATAGTTCAACAGTTATGAATCGCTGCCAATCTCGCCACTCCAAGCACAATGAGGTTGTTGAAGAATCCACTGATTGACATAGTCCATCATAGAGTCTCCATTTGCCCAGTTTTTCACTGCCAACAAATAGCTGAAGTGGTTGATTGACTTGTTCTTGTTCTCTGCCTTTTCATGGTTACGGTTCTGAATCTGGCAGTTCAATTGGGTCGATCCCCAAAGAAACTTTGTCTGAGGTGTTCCCAGACCAGATTCTTATATGTGCTAGCAAGTACAGGGCCTGGCACAGTCCTTCGCCCCAATCAGCTGGTGGTTGCAATTGCTGGGTTGATTGTTTCCAGCCCTATCTTCCACTGGAACCAATGGGTGTTGCAGTCCAGCCTGGTCCTGCCCAGCACATACTCAGCACTCACATAAACCAGTGGGAGCTGCAGCCCAGCAGGAGCAACCCACACTAACCCCCACCAGGCCCGCCACCTACCCTGGTTTGCCAGTATTCCAGTCTGTCCCATATCCCGTTTGGCTCTCATACATGTCAATGAGTATTAAAGCTTAGTTCCATCTAACCAGCTCAACTATCCAGCCCTCACAGATGTTGTCAGGTGTCTCTCTGTCTAGCCACCCCAGCCCTTGTCCTAGTTTTCGTGCCCTCCAGTGGGAGTGGAAACCCAAGAGGAAGGAGCCCACTATTTCCCTCCCAGGCGTCTCTCACTCCCGGATTATGCACTCTCCAGGATGTTCTGTGGTTAAACTTGACAGCTATTCTGCCTTTCAATAAAGAAAATATCTTAAGAAAAGAGGGACTTCCCATTCCATGGAGGGCTGAATTAGGCTGCCTTCTAGGTCTCAGCAGGAGTCAAAAATCCCTGTGTCTGCATAAACTATCTTTACTAGGAAGAGGAGATGCAAGATGTCTTGTTAATGTGTTATTTCTGCAGCAACCCCATACTAATTAGACTTCTTGCCACCACTTATAATTCTTGGCTGTCTCTTGCACCACGGTTTATAGGTTCCTTCAGCAGAGGAACGTTATCTCCTCCATTTTGTTCAGATCCCCCTAGACCTTTGGTTGATTTCTTCTGTTTTGAAAAAAAAAATGTATGTACAATGTGGAGAGACAGGTAGTCAACCAGAGCAAACTCGTTCTGCTGGTTATTTCCCAAAACGCCTGCAATGGCTGGAAGTCCTAGGGCTGAACTTGGGAGCCAGGAACTTAATCCAGGCCTCCCACATGTGGGGCAGGAAACAGCCAACCCGCACCACCTCTTCCTCCCAGGGTCTATCTATACTGATAGAAAACTGAAATCAGTGGGAATGTGAGATAAGGGAGTCTTAACTACTGAATTAAATGTTCGTTCTTTTTCGTTGTTCTTATTGCAAAACAAATCTGTTTATCCCTGGGCATATTTTTCTTGATAGTCTCTTTGCCAGGAATGCTCTTGCCTTAGAACTTTGACTGGTTTTTAGTCTCTGTTCAGATGCTGGCTCAGACAGACCTTCCTTAAACACCTTGTGTAATGTCACCTCCTATCATTATCCCCACTCCTCTCTCGTCACTTTGCTCATTTTATTCTGTTTTGTTTTCTTTGCAGTACACAATGCACTGGAAAGTCATCCTATTACTCAGTTTGACTGTTATGTGTCTAACAGCATCTCAACAGTAAGCACTAAGAGAAAATTTTTATCTGTCTTGTTCATTGGTGTGCCTCTCAGTTCTAAGGAGTGGCACCGGGCAGAAAATAGCCCTGAGTACATGTTTGTCCATGAATGTGTGCATTTATCCCCAACCAAACTAACAAGGTGATGTGATACAGGCTCCAGGCAGATGCCCATGTTTATTACCAACAGACTGATGCCCAAGCAGTCACAGAGGGATATAGAGAATGCCTGTTCTACTCTGGTGAATAGCTCCAAATACACTCTTCAGGAACAACTGCCAGAGTCACATATATTCACAGCTGCCATTCTCTGGACTACTTTCGCTTTAGCTAAGGCCAGGGTAGGATATCCTTGACTCATGATACTTTCTTCTGGGATCCTTCATGCTGACTGCTTGTTTTTGATGACCCTCTCGTGAACCACATTTTTTTTTTTAGACAGAAGCCTCATCTGAGGTTTGCTTTTCAGTCCAATGCACCATTACCACCATGTGGTCTAAATATTGAACATCGGGAAGGAGGGCAGAAACCTTAGTGTTCTAGTGCCAGTTCTACTACTCTCCATTTGGCCTTTGTGTCAGGTGCATCGAAGGCTTTGCTCTCATGAAGAATTCCATTTAAGATGGGAGGGAAGGGCCCAGCGCGGTGGCGCAAGTGGTTAATGGTCCTCGCCTTGCACGCCCGGGATCCCATATGGGCGCCGGTTCTAATCCCGGCAGCCCCGCTTCCCTTCCAGCTCCCTGCCTGTGGCCTGGGAAAGCAGTCGAGGACGGCCCAAAGCTTTGAACCTGCACCCGCATGGGAGACCCGGAAGAGGCTCCTGGCTTCGGATCGGCATAGCATCGACCCGTTGCGCTCACTTGGGGAGTGAATCATCGGACGGAAGATCTTCCTCTCTGTCTCTCCTCTCTGTATATCCGCCTTTCCAATAATAAAAATAAATCTTTAAAAAAAAAAAAGAAAAAGATGGGAGGGAATTTGCCTGTTGGGAAAACATTTGAGGACAACATGTTTAGTTGCAGTTGATGGGTGGAGTTCAGGAAAAAACAAGATCAAGTTGAAGCAAAATCTTCATCCTGACATACTAACCATGGTCTTGGCTGGATGTCAGCATCAGAGAGATTCAGCTGAAATAACGAGATGTTCATTTCGTGAGCAGAGCTGCACAAGGAATTTTAACGATTTAGTCATTTTATGTTGTTTTAGAAAAGTGGTATCATATTAGAGCCCGATAATTATATAAAATTCTAATTTTCACTATATTTTAAAAATGAGAGTTAGCATCCCAAATCAGAGCATAGTTTCAAGTCCCAGCTCCTCCACTTCTGATCCTGTTCCCTGTCAATGACATACTTGTATGTAAAAGACATATATTATAAGATATGTAAGAGGCTGATATTGTGGTACAGCAGATTAAGCTGCTTCCTGCAACAGTGGCATTCCAGAAAAGCAATAGTTTGAGGTCCGGCTGCCCAATTTCTAATCCAGCTTCCTGTTAACACAACTGGGAAAGCAGGGGGAATATAGTCTAAGTATTTGAGCCCCCTGTCACTCACATTAGAGATATGAGTGGAGTTCCAGGCTCCTGGCTTCAATCTGGACCAGCCTTGGCCACTAGAGTCATTTGGAGAGTGAACAAGAGGATGGACGAGATCTCTCTCTTTCTCTGTCTTTCTCTCATTTTGCTTTTCAAATAAATAACAGATTCTTTAAAACATGAAAGGTATACATATATGTACATTTTATACACACACATATGTGATGGATGGGCTGTAGGACTAGCAAGTTTTAGGACTGGCTTTGGGTCACTGCTGCTTTGTGCTCTTTAGCAAGTTGCTGAGGCTTTCTGAGCTTCCATTTCTTTCTGCAAAGGAAGTAAAAACAAGAACTATCTGTAAACTTAGCGTAAGACTGAATGAGTACCTCCATGCAAAGAGTTGAGCTCTGGGCATAGATATATGGTTTTAAAAAAAAATAAAACAGTAAAATAAGCCAATATTCTTATTTTTGGTCTGACATTGACCTTGAATATGCAAACCATCTCAGCAGTTTCCTAATTTGTGCCATTGCAAACAAGAGCCTTTCATGGTTGTTTAGAAGTTATGTATTTTCATTCTAGGCAAAGTGCTCATCAATATTCTTACCACGATTTCTTACAGACAGCACCAGAGGCTGAGGTTTATCTAATGTGAATGATTTAGAATAATTTCTGTAAGCATACACTCAGCCAGCTTCCAATTAGTCACTCTAATGGAGAAGATAAGAATTTATGGGTAATCTGAAACTGTTCCAGATCCAGCATCAGATCTATTTAGCTTGAAACTGGGCTAGATAACCTTCTTTCGCTGCACATTTACCTTTTGGATGATAACGATATGAATTTACATTCCCTAATCATGCTTGCTGGCAGCAAGATAGATAGCATAGAGAACTATTCTTGGGGAACAACAGAAAGTAAGCTCATGGATATCAAAATTATTCCAATGAAGACAGGACTTACTACCAATTTTGTTGCAAAATTTAGATTAGATATAAATCAGGTGGGAAACTTTTCAAAAAGGCATGTTTGTACCTCCAACTCTTAAAATTCTAATTCAGTAACTCTGAGGGCTCCAAACTCTCCTATATAAAAACTATATTTTGAAAATATTCAGTATTAAGTCGCCTGTCCTAATCATTCTTTAAAACATATTTAAAGGTTTATTTTACTTATTTGAAAATAGTGACAGAAAGAAAGGCAGGGGGAGAGAGAGAAAGAATGAACTGAAGTCAGCTAGGAGCTTCTTCCAGGTGAGCGCAGAGGCCCAAAAACTTGGGTCATCCTTTACTGCTTTCCCAGGTCATTAAAATTGAGCTGGATTGGCAGAGAAGCAACAGAGACTCAAACTAGCATTCATGTGAGATGTTACTGGTCCAGGTAGAGGCTTAACCTGTTATGCCATGGTGCCAACCCCAACTGTATATACCTCCAAACTAGGTAATATGTTTCTTTTTGTAAATATTCTGATGGATTTTAGCAGGACCATAGCAATCTTAGGATGCTATTGAGTGGATCAGCAAATGTTGACTGGTTTTTGAAGATTCGATTTTTGAAATGGGGAGGCATGATTTGAACGTCGTCCCCTTCACATACCAATTTCTTTGCTTGCACAGTGTTAATTCTTCTCTAATGTGGCTCCCCAGAATAAAGGTATGACACAAAGCAGTTGTGTTGTCCTGCTGAGTGAGCTCTTGGGATGCCTATAAGGGTTTGTGGAAATTTTTAATTTGACACAAAATCATCTGAGAGGTATATATGTGGGTACTTAAAAAGGTTTGGGAGGGAAGTGGCGTAGTGGTACATTAGAGTGCTAGTTCAGGTCCTGGGTGCTCATTTACTGATCCAGCTACCTGCTAATGCATCTGGAAAGGCAGAGGTGTTGCTTTTGGGCCTCTGCTATACTCACAGGAAATAAGAGGATGGATGGAATCCCAAGTTTTGTGCTTCATCCTGCCTCAGCCATGGTGGTTGTAGTCATTTGGGGAGTAAACTATCAGATGGAAGATCTATCTCTGTATCACCCTCTTTCTTGCCATCACTTTTTATTTCAAATAAATAAATAGCTCTTTTAAAACGTTTGTCGCAAAATTTAATTTTAAAGTTTATTTTGGTGTAAAAAATTTTTAAATCCTGGGACAGCATTGTGGCATAGCAGCTAAGGCTGCCTGTGATGTTGGCATCCTGTATGGACCCAACGCAAGCTCTGTCTGCTCCAAATCCTATCCAGCTTTCTGCCAGTGCACCAGGGAAAGCAGCAGAGCATGGTCTAACAGCTTGGGACCCTGAACCCACTTGGGAGACCCAGAAGAAGCTCCTGGCTCCTGGCTTCAGCCTGTCCAGTCCTGGCTGTTGTCGACATCTGGGGAGTGAACTAGTAGATGGAGGCACTCGCTCTCTCTCTCTCTCTCTCTCTTTCTCTGTCTCTCCTCCTCCTTCTCTTCATCCTCGTCTCCATGCATATGGGAACATAAGCATATACTTATACATAAACATACCTAAGGGTTTTTCAACAGCTTCAGGAAAAATCTTAGCATGAAACAATTATGTATGGGTTTCAAAATTCTTGCATCAGAATAGACTTACTTTAAATCCCTTTTTCCTTGAACTTGGTACAGTAAACCTTGCATATTCTTTCATAATACCAATCCCACATTATGGCCATATATCTCATTCACCTATATTCTAAGAGATATTTAATCATTACTGTATGTATACTTTTGTGTGCTAATGGTTTGGACTTGTTAGGGAAATTTTAAACAATCTATTTTTTTATCTTTTTTTTTTTTTAACGATTACATGGTTGGTCAGGTTTAGGGAAAATTGGGTAAATTCATTGCTTCCAAATTTGCTATTTCATCTTGTTGTTCCTGGTGTAAGGGGAGAAACAAAGGGAAAACCACTCATGACTTTCCGCACGTCCCGGTACCCAGGGATGAGGAACCGCCAACCTCATTTCAACCCAGAGTCTCAGTGCGTACATATTCCGAGGGTTCTGTACAAGTGGCTTGAATAGTCCTGAAATGCTGCCGATTTCACTGATCCAAGGATGATGTCACCCTCCCAATGTCCATTGGCTCCATTCACCAAAATTTTTTGCTATCATCATTTGTTTGTGGGGTTGTTGTGCAGTTGGTTCTGTTCTTCTGCTACAGCACCAAATGAAATGTGTTGCCTTATTCTCCTTTTACAGCAGGGCCTGTGTCCACTACTCCACCTTTTTCATTAAGTAGCCAAGCGTCCCAGGTACCAAAGGTGCCCAGCGTGAAGCCCGTCGGGCTGCCCAGGGTGGGGGTGCACCCTCACGGTCAGAGGGTCTGATTTACAGGGTGATGATGGGATCGCACAGGTGGCAGTGGGAGATAGTCTTTGGTTTTTATGCCCAGGTTAGGAATTAGAGCTGAGGGCCTTCCATTGATAAGTCCATGGCATGTGTATGTACGTATGTATGGGACCTACTTATTAGGGTAATTCAAATGAAAGTTTAACCCAGTTTTCTTTTAAGGATCAGTTGAGGAAGTGAACACTTTGGTTTTGTAGTTAAGATGCTGATTAAATGTGTGTTCCTTATTTCGGGGTGCATGAGTTGCAGTTCCAGCTCCACTCTGGTTTCACTTCTTGTTAATGTGCCTTAAGAGGCAGAAGGAGAAAGCTCAAAGAACTGGGTTCCTGTCACCGGTGTGGGAGACCTGTGTGGGGCTGCAGTCTGGCTTCCAATATTTGGGAAGTCAACAAGTAGATGCAATCTCTCTCTCTCTCTCTCTCTCTCTCTCTCTCTCTCTACACACACACACACACACACACACACACACATACATCCTCCCTCTCCTCTCCCTCTCAGACAAGATAAAATTTACAAAAATTTTAAATGCCCATTGCATTTTCTCAGCCAGAGGGATTAACATCCTCCATTCACCACTAGATGGCTCATCATTCAAAAAAAATTCCTTCATCCAAAACAAGGTCTATTGAACTAAGATTCTCATCATCCTTGATTGAATATGGCTATCATGATTTTTAGCATGTTCCAACATATCACTGTTAATTTTTTTCAATATAGTTTTGCTTAGATTCCTTCCTTTTAAACTTAGGTATTCATGGAAGATAAGAAGGTTACAAAGAGAGAGAGGTTCGTATTGATGAGAGAATATAGCCCAAAAAAGAACTGCACCACAGACAAATTGGAAGAGTTGATGTATCTGGAGTTAGTGATCCAGAGTTCACAGGGCCAAGATTAATAGGAGAGAGAGAGAGGGAGAGAGAGAGGGAAAAAGAAAGTGAAAGAAAAGCTTTTGGAAAGACTTGTGTCTATTCTGAGGTTATATCACTAGGTCCCTGGGAGGCTTACTATATACTTGTTGAGTTAACTCACCTTGATCTAGCTTTCACAGACTCATTGCTCACTCTCCCAGTCTTTGCAAACAGAGCAGATGCTCTTCTCGTTAAAAAGGTTAGTATGGTTATGAATATAAATAAGGGTTAAACAGAAACATAGACTCTCTCAAGGGGGAGCTGAAAAAGTGATCCACGGTAATTTGCTAATCTATTACAGACTTGCTCAGGATTGCTATGAACCCAGCACTGTGTTAAAACCTGATAAATCATGGAAGGCGCTGTTTGGAAAGGGTTGCTAGGATTCCACACCAAGTCTATAAATTAGTGATGGTTCATGCAGTCATGCAGAGCCTAGGGAAGGGGTCAAGGGCAAAGATATCCCCACGTGTTCTCATCGATGCTCTCACAAAGATTGCCCATGATTTCCATGCTGACAGGTAGAGTTGGTGGACCATTTTCAGCCCTTATTCGTTGTGACCTTATTCTCTCCTTCTGGGAACATTTAGACTACATGACACCACATTCACCACCAGGTGGCTTGCACTCACCACACTTTTCTCTTTCCCTCTGATCACTTTGTTTAGCAGTTCTTTGCAGGCATCCATTTGAGTGCCTCCTAACAGCTGGTGACACCGAGGCGTCTTTCTCAGATGCCTTGTCTTCTCACTGGACATGTTCTTCCCTAAGCAATTGCTCAAATACCCATGGTTCATTAACCCATTGCTGACAAACCATAAATCTCTAGTCTCAATCCCTGCTCTGAGCTCATACCCATAATAAGATGTCTTATCGATACTTTCAAATCTACATGATCTTAATACAATTTATCATTCCCACCCCACTTCTGCAAATGAAGGGAATTGCCCCTTCCTATGGCCCCTATCTTACTTTCCCATAGCACTGATATCTGATTTGGTATGTAAATAGGTTTCACTTCTAGAATAGACTCTGTATAGGTACACTTCTTGAATTGCTACTACCCCAATTCAAGTCACAGTCATATCTCACCTACATCTTTCCTAAAATTTGTACTTATTACTTATTTTCATTTTATTTGAGAGAGAGAATGAACACGGGCAGCTCCATCTATTGGTTTTGCTCTCTAAATACCCACAGCAGTCAGGATCGGGCTAGACTGAAGCCAAGAGCTGGGAGCTCTGTCTGAGTCTCCCAAGGTGATGACAGGGATCCAACTGTTTGAGCCATTATCTGTGGCTTCCAACAGTGCACACCAGCAGAAAGCTCGAATTGGGAGTGAAGCTGGAACTTGAACCCAGATCTCTGTTCTAGGTTGTGGGTGTCCCGAGTAGCACCCTTAACTTCTGCAACATAACACTCAACCAGTAAGAGCTGTGTAATGGCTCTCCCGCTTCCATTATTTTCCTCCTCCAACTCACTCTCCACACTTTTGTTGGAAGGAGTTTTCTGAAAGAACAATGAGGTCATTCTCAGCTTAAAATCTTCTCATTTCCTCCTAGTTTCAAACCAGTAGTTACAATAACAGCTTATATTTACGTAGTACTCAATACCTTAGGCCTTACTCTGAGAAACATATTGCCAACACTTAAGAAAGAGTTGGGGCCCAGAAACAATTCTGTGTGGGAACTGGGAATTAAGTCATCCAGCCTGGGTTAATCCCTGAGATGACTGCCCCAGTCACCTGAGCAAGCTCTACCCTAATAATCCGCTCCCAGGCACCTGCATCTTAAAAACCGTGTGGAATAATGAATGTGCATCATTTGTCGCATTTGGGGGGAAATGTGTTATACACGAATATGTGGTGCCTATATTACTTCAGTACATGAAGGGACTTTAGTAAGGTCATTGAAAATGTGCAGCATGAAAAAACTATTTCAAAATGATTTATTAAGAGAGAACACATTAGAAAGATAGACAGACACATAAGGTAGGAGGGTAAGTGACGGAGAGGGAGACGGAGTTAAGTTTCCATCTGCTGATTCACTCTTCAAATGTCAACGAGAGGCTGGCGTAGTGGTTCAACAGGCTAATCCTCCACCTGCAACCACCAGTACCCCCTAGGGGTACCGGTCCCTGTCCTGTCTCCTCTAATTCCCGTCTAGCTGCTTGCTTTTGGCCTGGGAAGGCATCAGAGGATGGCCCAAGTTCTGAGACTCCTGCATCCACACGGGAGTCCTGCAAGAAGCTCCTGATTCCTGGCTTCAGACCAACCCAGCTCCAGCCATTGAAGCCATTTGTTAAGAAAATCAGAGGTTGGAAGATTGCTCTCTCTCCTCTCAATAAAGATACCTTTTGAATAAAAATAAGTTATTTTTATTTATTTAATTTTTTTAGTTCAACAACCAGAGCTGGATCAGGCTAAAGCCAGGAACCCAGAAATCAATGTGGGCCCTCGTGTGGGTGTCAGGTGCCCAGGTGCTTGAGCCATCACCTGCTGCTTTTTAGATTGTGCATTGGCAGGATGCTCCAATTGGAAACAGGTCTAATAACGGAACCAGGCACTCTGATATGGGTTGTCTTAGGAGGCTTCTTAACGAATGCGTCAAAGGCCTGTTCCAGATTGCAAATATTTTTCCCCCCAAAATAAGCTCATCCTTTAATTACGTTTTGCAAAAACTTTTTGAGGTTCCTTCATGTTGCTTCAAACATCATTCATTCATTCAACCGGCTAGCCAATAACTTTTTAACGAGTGCCAGATCAGTGCCAAAAATGATGTCTCTCTTACCACTCTTTCTCAGCCTGGTTATCTTCTACTCTTCTTCAAATTTGGGTTATGGCATCACCTTCCAATTTGAGTTACAAGCCGCCTTCGTGCATTCCATTCAACTCTCACATAACATTTACTTAAACTTAGCAAAATAGACTCCTTTCTCAACCGAAATGAACCTCCAAGGAAGAACTATGTCTTACTGATCTACCCAACTCCAGTGGCTGCTTAAGGGCTGTGGAATGAATGAACCAATTGCTGAACTAATGTAAGATTAAGATAGAGAGGGGAGGCATGAATCTTTCTCTTTGTTTAGCATCTTATCCCAAATGCATAACACAGTGCCTGAACCAGACTCAGTTCTTAATAACAATCTTCCAGATGTGATAGAAGGTTCTACAACAACAACAAAAATGATCTTGTGTTATCTTCTAGCTACCTCAACCAAGGGCAGGGCCTCGTGTTATAGCATTAATCAGCCCTCCTTTTTTTTTTTTTTTCAAAAATGTGTTTATTGGGAGTGCGCATTTACCCTAGGGGTGGAACACCGACACATTCATGTTTCATATCAGAGTGCCTGACTTTCACTTCTGCCTCCAGCTGCTGAGTCCAGCTTCCTGCTGGTGCAGATCCTAGGAGAATGAGCAGCGTAAGAAACTGGATCCTGCTACCCATGTTGGAGACCTGGATGGAGTTTCTGGCTCCTGATTTCACCCTTCTCCCTGCAGCCATTGTGCATCTTTGAGAAGTGAATAGCTCTGTGGGAGTGCGCACTCTGGTTGCTCTTTCTTTCTTTCTGTTCTCTCTCTTTTTCCCTATTAAAGTTTTTAATTATGTAAAAATGTATTATTTGAAAATAATTAGTTTTGGGGGTCCAGCACAGTAGCCTAATGGCTAAATCCACATTTTTCAAAAATGACAAGATCCCATATGGGCACCAGTTCATGTCCTGGCTGCTCCACTTCCCATCCAGCTCCCTGCTTGTGGCCTGGGAAATCAGTAGAGAATGGTCCAAAGCCTTGGGACCCTGCACCCTCATGAGAGACTCAGAAGGCGCTCCTGGCTCCTGGATTTGGATCCTAGCATCAGATCAACTCTTGGCTTCAGATCATCTCGACTCCAGCTGTTGCAGCTACTTGAGAAGCGAACCATCAGGTGGAAGATCTTTCTTTCTGTCTCTCCTTCTCTCTGTGTATCTGCCTTTCCAACAAAACTAAATATTTAAAAAATAATTCTCAAAAGATGTATTTATTTTACTTGAAAGTCAGAGTTACAGAGAGAAAGAAAGTGAAGCATAAAGAGAGAGAGATCTATCTACTGCTCACTCCCCAGTGGCCACCACAACCAGGTCTTGTCCTATCTGAAGCCAGGAACCATGAGCTTCTTCTGATTCTCCCAGGAGTTCAAGGCACGGAGCCAGCCTCCGCTGATTTCCCAGGCCATAGCAGGGAGCTGGATTGGAAGTGGAACAGCTAGGCTTTGAATCGGAGTCCTTATGGGACGCTGACACCACAAACGGAGGATTAACTCATTACACAACCATACCAACCCCTAATCTTCTAGATGTGTGAAAATCTGGAAATCAGGAAGGAAGGAAGATTGCCAACATAACGGAAAGTTGAGCAAAAGGCATGAACAGTGTCCATAGACAATGAAATGAGTACAGTCTTAAAACATTTTTTTAAAAATGTGCTCAACTACAATCTTTTAAAAACCTTTTTTAATCTTTTAAAAACTTTTAAAACATTTTTATTTCATTTGAAAGACAGATAAATAGAGAGACAGAAACAAAGGGAGAGACTTTCTATCCACTCCCAAAATGCCCAGAACATCCATGATTAGGCTAAGCTGAAGCCAGGAACCCAGAACTCAATCCAGGTCTTCCACTTAGTCACAGGGACCAAAAGTACTGGACCTACAACTTTCTGCATCCCAAGATGCATCAGTAAGAACCTGGAGTCTAAAGCAGAATTGGATCTCAAACCTAGGCAATTCAACACGGGATGCCTGTGCTCCAAACTACAGCTTAACTGCTCTGCCTGCCTCTCCAATGCCCACATTCTCAGTAAGTGTAAACTAAACCAAAGTTGTGGAGGGTGTTTAACCTAGAGACTGGGACACTAGTTGAGATGCCCATTTAATGTCCACATTAAAGTGCCTGGGTTTGATACACAGCCCTGGCTCCTGATGCCAGCTTTGCATTAATGCAAACTCTGGAAAGCAGCTCCAGCAATTGGTTCCCACCATCCTCATGGAATGTTCCAAGAACCCACCCTGAACTCCAGCCCAACCCTGGCTTTTGTGGACGGTTGGAAAGTAAACAAGTGGATGGGAGTGCTCTCTCTCTCTCTGCCTTTCATATAAATACTTAAAAAAAAAAAGTTGAGGTCGGTGTTGTAGCATAATAGGTAAATGTGCTGCCTGCAACATTGGCCCAAATGGGCACCGGTTCATGTCCTGGCCATTCCACGTCTGATCCAGCTCCCTGCTTAGGGTCTAGAAAAGCAATGGAGGATAGCCCAAAGGAGGAGATTCAAAAACAGCTCCTGGGTTTTGGCTTTGGCCTTGTAGAGATCCAGTCATTGTGACCATTTGGGGAGTGAACTAACAGACTGATGATTCTCTGTATATCTCTAACTCTGCTTTCAAATAAATAAATCTTAAAAAAAAAAAAAGGTTATGTATCATTTCCCTCTTACCCAATTTGCCAAAATCTGAAAGTTTAGCAGCATTCCATTGTATAGTAGTGGGGCAATCAACATTCTCATTAATTGCTGTTAAGAATGTAAAATGGGGGCCTGGTGCAGTGGGCTAGCGGCTAAAGTCCTTGCCTTGAACGCACCAGGATCCCATATGGGCACCGGTTCTAATCCCAGCAGCTCCACTTCCCATCCAGCTCCCTGCCTGTGGCCTGGGAAAGCAGTCGAGGATGGCCCAAAGCCTTGGGACCCTGTACCCGGGTGGGAGACCCAGAAGAGGTTCCTGGTTCCCAGCTTTGGATCGGCACAGCACTGGCCCTTGCGGTCACTTGAGGAGTGAATCATCAGATGGAAGATCTTCCTCTCTGTCTCTCCTCCTCTCTGTATATCTGCCTTTCCAATACAAATAAATAAATCTTAAAAAAAAAAAAAAGAATGTAAAATGCTATATCCCAAGAGGGCAATTGGCCAATATCTATCTCTATATTGATGGCGATGTGTTTCTGTGTTAATAGTGTTTTTCTGATAGAGAGGTCCTCACAGTTAGGAAACAACTCATGTACAGCATTGTTCATTACAGTGTCATTCATAATAGTGAAAGGCTGAAAATAATCCCAAGGGCCCATGCATCTATGGTACTTTGATATACTACAGTATCACGCAGTTGATGAAAAAAGTGATTGAGGAGACTATTCCTGTACTGATACTAAAATTTATGCATGATATATATTATCTTGAAGAAAGTAGAAGTGGGTATGAATTATGGCAACTTTATGGAAGAAAGGTAGAAAATACGTACACGTAACAGATATATTTGCACAAATAATAAAAGATTATACAAGGTAGTAAAAATGATTGCTTATTAGAGGGAAAAGGGCTGTACATAGAATGGGGTAAATTAAGACAAGATTGTGGGACAATTCCCTAATTTTTCCCTCCTAAATTTAAGTTCAGAATTTTGAATCATGTGAATGTACTATTTGAAAGCACCAAATTATAAGAAAACTGCCCTGTTTTTAGCTGCTTGTACATTCGAAAAGACAGATTCATTCCCTAAACTACATTAATATGCTTCTCCCAAGGCTGCTTACATTGAACAGTGAATCCCATCTAAAGCCAATGAAATGAAACACAAATGGTAAGATTTCAAGTAGCAACCAAAAGTAGTCCAACGGGGGTGGGCACAGCCTCTGCAGTCCTTCTGCAATAATAGCCCCTGTTCTGCCTTTAGACTGACCTGTGTTTGCTTAGTGTGGCCTCTGCTCTGTTTTCCTGTTTGTCCCTCTGCCCACAGATTCGCCCAAGAGAACTGAAAAAAAAAAAAAAAAAAAAAACAGCCTCCTGTGACTCAGGCCTCCTTCTGTTCTAATGTCTTCAAATGTTTGATGTGAGTAGTACAAATAAATCTCTCTTGTAAATGGACAATCAAGGCTTTGGATGAAATACATGTAGAATTAAAATGCAAAAAAAAAATGTGCTCTCAGCCTTCTAGAAACAGAATTAAAAAAAAAAAATGAGAGGAAAAGCAAAAGCTGTAGCTACTGACATCAAAGCCTATGCAGTTTAGTTGGCATAAAGCCCTTGATCATGACTGTCTTGGAACTGTAATTCTGTCTGATTACCCTATGCTGTCGGGGGGTGGAAAAACCCACAAGATTAATGTTTTGTGTGGCAATAAGGTGGCAGCCCTGCGACATCCAGCATACCGCTCATGAATCAGACGCCAGGCTGAGTGGCTTCAAGAGACGGTGGCATTTTATAATCATCTTTTTTTTTTTTTTTTTTCTGGAAAGAAACCTGTCAAGCGTAGATGCATTGATTTCTCTCACCATTGGCTTCTTCAGTAAACAGGTCCAACCACCTCGTGCACATGTCTGTTTCTCTGTTTTTCTGGCATCAGAGAATCTTGGGCAATGGTGATAGTGGTACACGCATGAGGATATTTCTAAGAGTCCGTGAAGAAAATGGGGTTCAAATATAAGTTTGGGCAGGGAATTAGGGGCAGTGGTTGAGTCACTGCTACCTGATCCTGTATCAGTGCCTGGCAGGAGTCCTGACTGCTCTGCTTCTGACCCCGTTTCCTGCTAACATGAACTCTGGGAGGCAGCAGATGTTAAACACTTGGGTTCCTGCCACACACACAACAGACTCAAATTAAGTTCCTGGCTGCTAGCCCTAGCTCTTGGGATATTTGGAAATGAAACAGCAGACAGAACATTCTCTTTCTCTGCCTCCCCTTCCTCTGCCTTTTTAATAAATTGAAATTTTAAAAAAAGATGTATTTATATTGAGAGGCCATTTTACAGATAGATGAAGAGACAGAAAGATCTGTCTGTTGGTTGACTGCCCAAATGGCCACACTGGCTGGAACTATGCCCATCCAAAACTAAGAGCCAGGAGTCTCTTCTGGGCCTCCACGCACGTGCAGTGGTCCGAGGCTTTGGGCTATCCTCTACTGCTTTCCCAGGCCACACGCAGGGAGCGGGTACGAAGTGAAGCAGCCGGGACATGAACCGGCAGCCATATGAGATGCTGACGGATACAGGGTGAGGCTTTAGCCATTAGGCTATCACACCAGGCACATAAATTGAAAAAAAAAATTTTTTTTTAAATTTAAAGATAGGTTTTAAACAATTTTTAAAAATAATTTATTTATTTTCAAAGTCAGAGTTAGAGAGAGGAGATGAGAAAGAGAGAGAGAGAGTAGGGGGGTGGGGTTGGGATCATTTGTCTGTTGGCTCATTCCTCAGATAACTGTAACAGCCCTAGTTGGGTTGGGCCAAAGCCAGGAGCCTGGAACTCCAATCAGGTTTCACATATGTGTGGCAAGGGCCCAAGTACTCAGGCCATTTTCTACTGCCTCCCATGCATAATAGCATAGAACTGGATCAGAAGTGGGCTGCTAAGATTTGAACTGGTGATCATAGCAGATACCAACTTTGTAGTCAGAGGCTTAAAACCCCATGCACCATAACATTAACTCCACAAACTCTAGTTTCCCCATGTATAAAATGGAGATGATAATCTTCACAATCCCATGAATTAGGTACCATTCAGCACAGTTTAAGAACTTAGCACAGTGGCTTTCATTCTAATCATTTAAGAAATGAACACAAATTATAAGAGTAGTAAGAAATAGAGGAGAGAAGGAAAAGAGAAATGACAGGAATGTGCATGAAAACGACAGGATTTGGTTTGGCTCAGACATAAGAACTTAGAGACTTAATTAAAAACCTACTGATGCAGAATTGCATGGAAGCAGAGCAGATACTAGGATGAGGCAAGCTCTGAGGATAGAGTGCCAACTTCACAACTGTATGACTTCTGAGCAAGCACTTCCTTAAAATCTGCAGCCTAGAGCCTTCTTTTTGTACCCTAATTACTATCAGGAATGGACCAAATGTCTTAATGAGGTTCCATGTAGTCCTAAACAGTTGTGTGCTGGTAAATGTTTATCAGCTAGCTCTTTGGGATGGGAGAAACCCAAATTTGTATTGTTTGCCAGTTTATGTGAAGCAAGTATTTCCACAATGGCCAATTCCTAGCTACCAACAGGATGTCTACAAATGCATTTGGGAATATCCAATGGGCTCTTGAGAAGTGGTACGAGTTGACTATAGTACACCACTGACTAGGGTTCTTGGAGTTTCACAAAATGCAACCAGTGCCCAACACAAATGCTTTGGTTTGTTGGAAGGACCCAGCACCCAAGTGCTCAGGAGAGGTCCTGAGCACTTGCTAACTATGGGAAGAGTGTTTGCTTGTGTTTTCCCAGAACCTGAGCCACAGCCTGTGTGGGTGCCAGCTCATAATTTAAAGCCCTGGACCCCATCCACTGGAGGATGCCCCTCCAGTAAGACAACTTCGTGACCTTATCCTGAAAGATCCATCACCATCAAGGAGACAATGGAAGAGGAAGAGGCCAGACCCCTCCCAATACCGGGTGACATGGGAGACTTTAAGAGATTGGCGCATCAAGCACAACTGTCCCTGACCTCATGATGTAGTTGATAAAACAACGGAGTGATTGATATTCTGGAACACTAATAATCCGTGGGAAGGTTATGCTCTTGTCCCTAGAATTTCCTGATGGATCCTCAAAACTGTGGGTTTCCCTATGGCTCGTCTGACCTCGAAAGTGCAACAACTGCCCCTGGAGAAGATGGAACCCCCAGTGGAACTGCCTCTAAGAACTGAAAAACTAAATTTGTTTAATATTCCTTTGTTCCACTACAGGTGAGGAATGTAGAGAAATTCTCCACTTTCTTAGAATGTTTGATGAAGACTTTAAGTGTAACTTATTATTTATAGATAACAAATTCTGAACGACCTTAGACATTAGAAAAACCATAGAAATTTGTGGTGGGATCCAAGAACAACCCTTAAAAGGAGGTTGTGTGTACAGAGCAGGAGGGGATCTCAGGGTGGATCAGGAGAATAAGAGGAGCTCTGTATCCTAGTCCCAGAGACTCCTGGAGGCCTCCCAAGTGCTTTCACCACAGAAGCGATGGATACTTCATTGAGGATTGTCAGTATGGACACTGTGAACCATATACCGACTGCCTAGGAGATCACAGGGAACGTGAATACCTCATAGGCCGAGAACTCTGAGCTCAACCATTTCCTATTGGATTTCCCACATGGGATAGTAACAGCCCAAAACCTTCTCTTAGGGTCTGGTGATACCAAACTACAGCCAGGAGCCCCAGGTGGTACTAAGAGATAAAAGGATTGTAAATTTCCTTCTGGACTCAGGAAGAGTTGCTTTCTTTGGTCCTTATCTAGTTCCAGCCTTAGCTCCCAGCTCTCTCTTACACAGACCATCAGGGTTGCTTGTGAGCTCCAAAATTAGTTCAGATAGACAGAGATTAATAAAGGTCAGCTAGTTCATAATCATTCAGCTTGTACCTTACTGATCAGGTTTCCCATTTGGCTTTTCAGATAGACAGAGAGACACATAGATATAGATGTATAGAAAGTCTGGAACAGTCAGGGAAAAGGCCAACTAGCCTATAATCGCTCAGCCTGTACTTACTAGTTAGGTTCCCTATTTGCTTCTACTGGACTTTACTAGGTAGGATGTAGAGTTAAATTCTTCCTCACTCACTAGGCTGTTGGGGATTTCCCTGCTCACCTGCTTAAAACTTTCTATTCTTCAATTGTTAAAATGCAAAATTCTGTGAAACCGTGCTTAATCATTATATACTGCAAAGTTTAAATTCTGGCTTAAGATTCTCCCCCCAAGGGCAGAGCCATCAGGGGAATAAGGAGTGGTTCCTTTGCTGAACAGCTACTCCTGCAGGAGAGCATAGGCTGGAATGGGGCAGACCAGACTAGGCAGAGCTACCACACTGTGCGCCTCATGTGGCCTGGATCAGGGATAAGCCGGGCTGGGCTGATTAGTCCTACTGGTGCAAACAAAATTAGAGTGGGCGAGGGTTGTTTGGGCTTAGCCACAGCATCAGCTGGAATCAGGGAGTGGAAGAGGCCTGGGAGGGAAATAGTGGGCTCATCCCTCTTGGGTTACCACTTCCACGGGAGGACATAAAACTAAGACAGCAGCTGGGGTGGAATGGGGTGTGGGACAGACTGGATTACTGCTGCACATACTGGCAATCCAGGGTAGGGGGCGGGCCTGGTGGGGGTTATTGTGGGTCGCTCCAACTAGGCTGCAGCTCCCACTGGTTTATGTGAGGGCCAAGTATGTGCTGGGCAGAACTAGGCTGGACTGCAACACCCATTGGTCCAGTGGAAGTCAGGAGTGAAAACAGAACCAACCCAGCAATTGCAACCACCAGCTGATTGGGGCGATGGACAGTGCCAGGCCCTGTACTTGCAAGCACATACAAGAAGTTTCTTTGGAGATCTTCCTAATCTAAATGCTGGACTCAGAACCCCAACCAAGAAAGAGAGGAGACAGAACATGTCAACCAACCATCTCAGCTATGATGGACTATGTCAATCAGTGGATTTTTCAAAGACCTCATAGTGCTTGGAGTGGCAAGATTGACAGCAATTCATAACTGTTGCAATATCAAAACCACTTGAGCAAGAACCTCAGAGCATGCCCTACATCCGGGACTGGGGGAGGGTGGGAAATTGGGTGGACCTTCTCCCTTAATACCCCCTTTAAACATGAAGGAAACAATATGGAAAAAATACTAGTCTTATCCACTTTCCTGTAGCCCTTGAACCTTTTTACCCTAATTAACTATGTAAAGATTGTCAAAATAAAAAAAAAAGATTCTCCCCCCCAAAACTTTATCAATTTATGACTGTTAATGCTAAACAAGATGTAACTGCATAGAAACTTTGATGTTGTTTGTACTCAGCTGTTATATATGATGGATGCTAATGTTGATCCTTTCAAAAAATAGTGAAAAGCATGAAGCAAACATGACCACATCAAAGAAAAAAAGAAAATGCAAGTTCTGTTTTTTTTTTTAAGATTTATTTTTATTTTTGTTGGAAAGGCAGATATACAGAGAGGAGAGACAGAGAGGAAGATCTTCCATCCAATGATTCACTCCCCAAGTGACCGCAACGGCTGGAGCTGAGCCAATCCGAAGCCAGGAGCTCTTCCTGGTCTCCCACTTGCGTGCAGGGTCCCAAGGCTTTGGGCCATCCTTGACTGCTTTCCCAGGCCACAAGCAGGGAGCTGGATGGGAAGCAGGGCCACCGGGATTAGAACCAGCACCCATATGGGAGCTTGGGGTGCGTGCAAGGTGAGGGCCTTAACCACTACATCATCACACCAGGCCCAACAACTTGCATTTTCTAACATATTGTTCATTTAATACCATGTTAAAAAACTTCATGATGTTGTTCATTTTGATGCTTCTTCCTGTTGTTGAAGTTGTGTAGTGACATCTCATTTGGGGGGATGATATTCTGCCAGCTCTATTTTCAGACTAAGAATGGTCTCCCAATGAAACTGTTGAATTTATCTGGACAATAAGATGCTGGACTCTCTGTATGATCCATGCCCGCAGTGATGGATTTATGACTGGTTATGAGCTGTACTGCTGCAACAATATGGAAGAATTCAATATGGGGGGGCCTGGGGAGGGGCTGCGGGAATCCCAGAGCCTATGAAATTGTGTCATAAAATGATATAAATAAATAAAGCAACCAGTGCCAGCAGAAAGGAGTACAGAGAAAATAAAAACAATGATTTGATTAATATTGCTTGTCTCTGTCACTATATATATATCACTCAGAAGTATGTATCCTGAATTGAGGGCTAGTGGCATCATTTTTAGATTTAGAGTAAAGGAAAGGGGAAATTGAGTGTTTTCTGGGAACTATGCATCAACTGCTCTGCTAAGCACACAAGTCATTATGCTTGGTAAAAGAAGCCAGTTCCCAAAACACAAATATCGTATGTCTTCCCTGATCGGTAGTAACTAAGACACAGAGTACAAAGAACGTTACCTATATGAGTGAGGTTGTCATTTTGAGATTTGATTGTTGTTTACAGCCTTTGTCTCCATACTCTTGAGGAAGAGCAGTTGCTGTTTTTTTTTGTTGTTGTTTTATTTTTGTTTTTTTCTTACTTGCTATTTGTTGAATTCTGCACCTAATGGAGTGTTAAGCCTCGGTTTGTGAAGTGAACTGAAAGTATGCTATTTGTAAAATAAATGAATAAATAAATGTAAAGCAGCCCAAAGAAGAAAGGATGAGTGTGGGCAGGGAACACAGGCAAGAGGGAGGCTAGCGTGGCAAGGGTCACTATGTTCCTAAATCTATACTGTGAAATACATGAAATTTGTTCACATTATAGGAATAAAATATTTTTTAAAAAGAATAAGTACTACCATTATCTTAATTTTAAATGGATGAGGAAACTGAAACATAACGAAGTTACTTGCTCAGTGTTGCCTATGTAGCAATAACAGAGTCAGGATGCCAACGAAAGCTTGTGTGATTGCAAAGCCCAGGTACCTTTTCTTATATGGCATAATGTTGTGCTGTGGGGAGCAGATGATGGTGAAATCTTCACAAGTATGTACTGAGAAAACACTGCAGACCCAGCTATGCGTCACCATTTGTATTTCATGAGTTTTCTTCTCTGGATCTGGCCAACTTTCTGTCATCCCCAGAGTACAAGGGGTGCCGGCTGTCTTGTTTGCCAGTCTATACCTGGTAATGAGGACACGGGTCAGTGAAGGCATTCCATAAAGAATTACTTAAAGATGAAAAGAACTTTAAACGAAAAAAAAGAAAATCGATGGGGGAAAGGAAAGAATTTTTGTCTCATGGATATTGTTTGTGTTTATGGATCACATAAATGCTTGAGAAGACTTTAGACACAAAATTTGCATAGATACGCCCAAGCAAATCCTCTTTCCCAACTTGTATTAATTAGACGGCATAAAAATCAGCCCTTGACTCCTCCTTATCTGTTCTGCCAGGGATTCACAAGAGCGTAGAATTTGAAACAGCTTTTGGAGTTATCCTCACTGCAGATTTGCTTTTCTAACTGTTGTGTGCTGCCTCATCACTTGGTATTTCTGTGCCCACTCCAGTGTGGGTGTATGGCAGGTAGTACTCATGGCTAATGGTGAGTGTCAGAGGAAATGGGCTTCAGCTTCAAAATACCAGTGGATAATCATCCTTCCGTGTATAATTGAATGGTGCCTGAATGTAGTTACTGCCTAAATCTCAAGACTCTTCCTCTCAGTAACCTTACCCAGATGCCTTAGAAGTTAATTTGCTTTTTTTTTTTAAGTGTATTTATTTCAAAAGGAAAAAGAGAGAAAGAGAGACTGAGAGATTCTATGTACTGGGTCTTGGGCTGGGTTCAATCCAGAGCCACAATCTGAGAGCTCAGTCTGGGTCTTCCTCATCAGTGGCAGCAAACCAAGTGCCTGAATCATCCCCATCTACCTTCCAGGGCGCGAGTGAGCAGGAAGCTGCACTTGGGAGTAAAACTAGGACTAGGATCCAGGCACAAAGACATGGGATACAGATGTGTCCCAAGCAGTGTGTTGTCCTTTTCTTCAGATTTTTTTAAAAGAGACACATTTTTTCAGTTAGAGATGTTTCTGTTTCTTTTTCACCCTCTTTCTCTATCTCCCGCTCCTTCTTCTGTCAGCACCAGGATGAATATCCCAGGTCTTGAATATATTTGGCTCATTCTGTGCCTGGGTTTTAGATTATTTGCACTGACAGCCTGCAGCTGAGGTAGCCTGCGGACTAAATGTGGAATGTGTCCTGAAGATGCTCAACAACTGAATGCTGCTTTTGGTTAACTGACAGCAGTAAAAATCAAGGAGATTTTGTATATTTTAAATATCAGCTCCTTTAGTTTCTCTTGAACACTTGGCAGTTCTGCCAATGTGAGGTGGGCAGTGTGACTTGCAACAACACTGGGGTTGGAGCGGAGAAGCAGTTGCCCTGTGGGGAGAGGGCACACACTCACTCCTGAATCACCTGCTTCCTACCACTTCCTCTTACCTGCCCACCCTGGGGCCTGCTATCATTTGCACTCAGCTCCCTTGGCGCTACTGGCTGGAGTTTTAGATGAGCATGTGCTTTCTGCCACAGATCACAACCCACCAACCCAGTGGATATAGTTCAGTTGTGGATCTGGTTTCAGAAATCACTCAGCTTGTCTGGGTGTCTGATCTTTACACCTGGGACACAAGGCTGCTCTTAGACACAGACAAGATTTGTAGCCCCCAACACCTACAAGATGAGACAAGGTGGCAAGAGAAGGCTCTGGAGCCTCAAAAAGGGGTTCCCTGGTGGCCTTGGATGTCTGCCTGAAATTCACTTTTTTTCACTAAGGAATGTAGTCTTCCCTTTTCACAAGGAAACAGATTTCTGGGGAGGAGCTGCCTGTTGATCTTGTTGTGCCCATTCCCAGGAACTTGATGGAGAAGGATTGCCTGAGGAATGGGGTTCCCTGGCTAGGTTCTACCAAGAGAGAGGAGGAGGGAATGGGACACAGAGCAAGCAAGTTTTGCCAATAACGAGGGAATGCTCAGAACCAGAGGGCACACCCAGGAAGGGCAGGGATGGGTGGGCAGCAAACGGAGCCTGTGTTTGAGGAGGAGGGATGAAAGCATTGCTCCAAAGCACCAGAAAACCATCGACCTGTGGATGGGCCTGTGGACCCTTCTGAGACAGAGCAAACTCACTCTTTAGAAAGGATGCATTCTTGGTTGGATGTAGCTCACAGGTGGTGTGAAGGCCGGAGCTCTATAAACAGATCCTCTTGCCGTTACCAGAGGCTATTTTTTACTCCTTGCAACATCACGTGCCCAGCAGACAGTGGCCCTGTTGGAATGCACAGAGTCAAGCACTACAGCAATTGGTGGCTCCGTAGGGAGAGGGCTTTTTTGGTTTTTTTCCACTCCCAGCATACTCCTGCTCTGGCCTTTCACCATTGTGACCCCCCACAGGAGCCTGGCATTCATTAGCTAACAGCGCCCCCCCCCAGCACCCTGGGGCTCTAAATGTTCCATGCTGACCTCAGTGTTGGGGTTAGGGATTTGGGTGAGGCTCCCACAGCAGCCATGCAGCTGCCAAAACTAGCCTGTCCACTTCTAGGTCAGCTTCCCCAGGCACCAGTTGGATTCCAGAATTTTCCTGATGCTTTCATTTCCGCTCCAGGTAGATCTTCGACCAAGAGAGTGGCTCTTGCGTCTCTCACCTGGGCTTCCTTTACAGGCTGCCATTAGAATGGTGTCAGCTTCTCAAAGAAGAGGCAGCTTGGCACACATGGAGGAGGAACAGGTGCAGGTTTTGGGATATTTGTGGAAAACTGACCGGAAGAAGTCTTTACACTCCAGTCATGAGCCCTGTCAGGGCATGAAGGGAAGCAGAGGAGGAAAGGAAGGCAGAGAATACGGAGGGGAGGAAGGAAACAGAAAAGACAAGAGCATTGCCCACTTTCAGTGGCAAATCTAGAAAAAGTTTATGAAAAATGTATATTATTAACAAAACTGGATTTCAATTGTTTTTGCACCAAAATGAATATCTTAATTCCACTTGCCACAAACTTTTAGAGGTTCCTTCATATTTGACTCCATATTTGACTTTGGAGTCAAAGGTTTATCTCGTCTTCCTCTTTCTGGCTTGCAGCGCAGATCAAGTTTCCTGCACTGCTCCTAGAATCCTCCAACCTCCATTGCTACACCATTTTCCAAGTTTCAGTCTTCCAAGTTGCCTCCTACTGCCTGGGCACAGGCTGTATCCTGCTGACTTTCACGTTAGTCAGATGAACACTCAACACCCACCTCTCCTGGGCCTTGGCAGCTCCGTTTCCATGAGAGTGACAAGGAGGGTGGAAATACTCATTATCTACTTTCTTTTCTGTGGGAGCCAATTTTCCCAGGGCCTATGCACCTGCCTCCGAGGCACTGGAAGGAGCTTGAACAGGCCGCACCAGCTTTGCAGGCCATTACGCTTGCTTGGAAAAGAATCATTCACTGAAGTCAGCTTCAGCTCCTTCCACGAATTCTCGTCTTCGTGCATCAGCTGTATGGATAATGCCTTCCTCTGGCCTCCGCTGCCTCCCAGCCAGCTAGGGAGCTGTCTTTTCTCCCCTGCTCCCATGACAGCTCATGGATGTGTGCTTCAGGAATACAAACGTGAACATTTGCCTACGCAAAATGGAAATACTGAGGGAAATTGGATGAAGGAGTGGTCTAATCCTTTAGTGATTTCCTGTGCCAGCAGGACATGATTTGGGGTCTTTAATTAATTCTGAGAATGCAGAATGCCTACTCTGTGCAAAGGTCCTCAGCTGCTATCTGTGGAGAGGCAGTCATTTTATTTTTCCTCTCTTTTTGTTCTTTTGAAGGCTCAGGGTTAGAAGGAAATAAATGTGAATAAAATGAAAATGAGACCGATCTGTAATGCAAAAGGTACATCATTGTCACCATAGTGATACCTAATGCGTATGTGGAACTTATTCTACACCACACTTAATCATCACAACTCCAATTTGTGATCATCAAGAGTGTTTTAAGGACAAGGAAAGCACAATTCAGAGAAGTCCAGTGACTAGCCTGACGTCACACAGCTGCTCCTCATGCCGTCTATTATCCAAAGTTCACAGTCTTAAGGTTACACTGAACTATCTCTTGCTATACATTTTTTGTTGTGTCAGCTTCCCATTGTTATGGAACTACTCCCAAATGTAACGGCTTGAAGACACAATGATTTTATTTGGTCATGATTCCGTGGCTTATCTCTCCTCCATGCTGTCTGGAACCTCAGCTGGGAGAGCTGACACGGCTGGGGCATGGTTGGAACAGTGTGCAGGGGCCTCTCTCTGGGGCCTCAGTTTTCATGGCCAGCTGAGTTCCTGGGTTGTCTTCCACATGGCTAGCTTGGGCTTCTTCACAGCATGGCGATCTCAGAGTGGCCAGACATCTAACAGGAGAGTTGGCTATTCCTGGTAGAAGAAGCTTCTGGAGCTTGTAAAAACTACACCTGAAACTGGATGCAGAGCTACTCCTACCACTTGTTATAGCCAAAGAAAGACATGAGATCACGCTGGTTTTAAGAGGAGGAAAAATACACTGTACTTATTGGTGAATGAATTGTCCTAGTGAACACATACTGAAAAAGGTTGTGAATAGTAACTGTCTTTGGAGACAATGGCAGAATTTGGACAAAATAATATAAGTGCATGAAATTTATATTTTGTTGTATGATATTGACTCACTAATATATTATCTCATCTATTCTTGTACATACATTTTTATTTTTAAATAGCCAAAAACCTTCGGCTACTTTTGACAACAATCTATGCCTGTTATGCTATTCTAAGACATTCAGTGAGTATTGAAATCCATTCCAAGATGTAGCCCCTGCTATTTTAGCGATCCCTGCATTAGTTCAGCCAGGTCTACCAGGCCCCCATATCCTGGAATATCATGATTCCAGGGTTGAGCCAGGGATCTGCCTACTTAGAATTTTTTTGATATGGGAACTAGAGAACTTTTCAAAGAAGGTTCTATTCCAAAGTACTGGCCCAAAAGGGCCCATCCAAGGAAAACCAGCCAATCTGGCAGGCCCCGTTGCCTTTGGTTATTGAACCATAGTAATGTGGCACCAAAGGAGGGAAGTAGAAAAAATGAACTCAGGAAGTCTGAATGGTCATCCTGATTCTACTTCCTGGCACATGAATGGGGACAAATGGGAAGTAAGTATGGCAGGCATTCGGTCCTGAGTTAACATGTCAGACCAGCATCTACGCATTCCAGGTGGCCATAGTTAACGCCCCTTTCTCAGAGATACGTCTTTTTTTTATCATCTCTTTTCCTCTCCTCATAAATGCTGGGGTCTTTAGCATAAAAGACCATACTCTACTGCCATATCCAACCTCTTTTCCCCTCTGGCCAGTCAATTTCCTGTTCCTGCTACTAATATTCATTCAACCAGTTAGTCAATATTTGTTGAGTGCTAGTATGTGCCAGGCATTGTTCTAGGCACTCAGGATACAGCAGTGGATAAACCAGACCAAAATATCTCAGGGAGTATTTTGCTTCTCAGGAAGTTTACATTCTATTGAAAGAAATAGACAATAAACTAAATACCCAAATATAAGGTAATAAATGTCATGGGGAAAATATAACAGGAAAGGGAGGTAAAGGAACTGGGATGTTGGGGGATTGAAATTTTAAATAATATGCACAGGAAAGGCCTCTTTGAGAAAGTGTCACTTAAAGTTCTGAAAGTGGAGGGGCGGGGAGTTACTATGGGAATAGACGGCAGAGAGAAGTGAACAGAGTCAAGGAGAACAAGCAAAGGGGAAGAATATAGCACATCATTATTCTTACAGTTTCATCCTTCCCATTGTAGAATTTTATATGCATCCTCCTGTTATATGATTTTTGCAGTATTTCCTTTTAGTGAAAATATTTTGCAACTACACTGATACTGAATATGGCCAGATAACTTGTTAGTCCCAATGGAATGTCAGTGGATACGATTCTACCAGAGATTCTCAATGTGTTTGTGATTTAGCTTGACCTCTGGTGCACCTGCCATCTGCCATGGGAAGAACATATCCCAGCTGGCTGTTAGCCTCAGAATAAAAAGTATACAAAATATGACTCTCAGTCAAAGCAGAGCTGTCCAACTGACCCTCAGACCACTGAGCAAACAAAAGAAATGCTTGTTGTAGGTAATTGACATTTTAGGGGTTGTTTGGTAATATCATCGCAGCAATAGCTGACAAATAGAAGAGATCAAGCAATAATACAGCTGACAGAGCGTGATAGACCCAGTGGACATCAATAGAGGTGATTTTTCAAAAAGAATCAGATTGTGGATACATACTGAAGACAAAACCGGAAGGAGTTGCTGATGGACTGGGTGTGGATTTTAAAAGACAAACGAAGCAGTCAAAGTTGTGACAAGATTTTTGGCTTGAACAACAGAAAAAAAGTTGTTATTTGATGAGGCAGAAGTGGTTGAAGGTAGAGCAGAGATCAGGGAAGGAAGAATATGAAAAATCCAGCTTTCAGTGTGATGAGTTTGGACTGCTTCTTTGATAACTTAGAATTCAGTGCTTCTCCAAGATTGCTCTGAACTATATAGACTTTGGAAGAGTGGTGACAGTGCATCCCCCACACCCTGCCCCACTGAATTGTTGGGAAAAGCTCCAGAGCCCCTGCCCTCAGACTGACCTAGTATTCCACTTACCCACCTCTTAGTGACTTTGAAATTTCTATATTGAAGGAGTTAAAGAAAAATCTATTTGGAAGGGGGCCTCAGCTTACACTTGGATAGTGAGCTACAATACAATAGAAAGGACAAATTTATTCCAAAGATGTTCCTGTTTACACAAGATTCAGAATGTATCAAGGCTGGTGGCATGGCATAGTAGGATAACCCTCTGCCTGTGGTGTCAGCAACCTATATAGGCAATGGTTTCAGTCTTGGCTGCCCCACTTCTGATCTAGTTTCTTGCCAATGGCCTGGGAAAGTGGCAGACTAGAGCTCAAAGCTTTGAGCCCCTGCACCCATGTGGGAGATCCAGAAGAAGGCCCTGGCTTCTGGCTTCAGATTGGCTCAAGTCTAGCCCTTATGGCCGTTTGGGGAGTGAACCCAATGGGCAGAATATCTTTTTCTCTGTCTTCTTTCAAATAAAAACAAATAAACCTTACCCCAAAAAGATCCACAAAATATCAACTTTCTTCTCCATCACATAATAAAGCTCCTGCACATGGATAACAAAATTCCCAAGAGCCAAGGCCACAGAGCATCACTGATGGGATTATCTCCTCGGTCTTGAGTAGTTATTGATGTTGAGAATGCAATGATATAGAAGACTGTAACACTGTCTAAATGGTTTATTGCTAATCCCTGTGGGTACGTTATATACTTCCCTACCATAGCAATCTCAGTGGTGACCATGTGACTTGCTTCAGTCAAAGAAATGTGCATGAGTCATTTCCAAGCTAGTACTCTCAAAACCACAGAGTGATAATATGATGTGAGAACATTAATATCCTATATACTACTCTGTTCTGTGAACCTGGATTCCGGAGCAAAGGCACATAGGGCAGAACCTCAAGCAACACACAGTCAACATGTAGCACAGACAAGATGCAAGTCTTTGAGGAGGATCTTTTGTTACTACAGCATAACATAACCTAAACTGACCTCCACAAGTTTTAGATAATATACAGGTGTCTACTGTCATCATGGAACTGGTAATTCAATCAAGAATACAGTAAGTAAGGAAAATGAAGAAGAAGGGAAGAAAGAGAGTGTTATTACTGCAGGAAAGAGCATGCAATAAAATTGAGGAACCGTGTGTGTGTGTGTGTGTGTGTGTGTGTAATCCAGTTTATAAATGTGGCCAAGAACATCATCTTGAGGACCGGCGACCCATTGAGGAAGCTAACTCTTCTACTCTTCTCTCCTCCTCTTCTTTCTTTTCTTCTTCTCTCTTTATCTCCCACCATCAAGTCAATTTCACCTTTTTCCTTAGTCTCCACATCTCCTTCCCCTGATTCTGTCCTTTGCTCCCAACTCTGTCTACCTACATGTATGTATACATTGTATATAAATGCATATGTATGAACACAACAGTATATATTGTCACATCATTACACCTATGTACACACACATATGTGGAAGAAGTGCTTCCAAAACTGAACTTGTTGATCACAACCCCAGGAGCTCTGCTGATCCTAGTAGAAGTGCTGTACTGCTTTAATTACAGCCATTATTCATGACACCTCACACATTTTCTGTCTTGTTGACAGTACTGGGGAAGCAGCAGCTGCTCCCTTACTTTTGCATTGATTGCTACTGTTTTGTCTTGCAAAAAAAATATCAAATATCACAGTTCGATACAAATCTTCAAGACAGTGCTTGCTCCCAACCGTTCAGATTCCATCTCTCATTCAGCCAAACTCTGTAGTGTACTTTCTAATAGGGCTGCCCTGCTGCATCTCTTTCAAAAATGTCTGTCTCCAATTCAATTGCAGTCTTCCTTCAAACCCCCTCTCTGCTGTGATTGCTACCACCCTTCTCCCAGTCTCGTTCAGTCCATTTCAGGATAGCTTACCCCTCCCAAGCCAGTTCTCTGCCGACTTTGTTCGTGAATCATGCTTAGTGTTGAAGGACTCTGAAAAAATTCTTGCCTATTGCTGCTAAAATGACATAACTAGAAGTATGTTATGTTCCTTCACCTTGAAGTTTCTAGTTCTTAAATGGGTCTATTATCTATCTATCTCATCAGTTCTGTGACTATTCTCCCTGAAAAAACACACAACCCCATAACCTTTTGTATATTCCTTCAGAGGAGTCTCAGATTCCCTACAGCCAATTTACATATCAGTTCTCTAAAGATATAAGAGTCACAGTTAAGCTTAGCTGAAGGAAACATTATTGTCCTAGAGGACAGTTAGTATCCACCTAGGAGAACAAATATAACAAATTCGTTCCAGGAATTTCAACAAAGAGAGAAACATGAGGTTCCAAGAAAACCTGGATGATTTAAAAAATTGCCTAACTCTGATTCTGCCTTTCCCCCACTCTGCCTACTCTCCTCTCATGCTTATGTGCTTTGTTTTTAGGCCGTCTTGATACCCAAGGGCATCTCCCCAAAGTACACAGTAAATAAATGATCAGACCAGAGATTTTGCTGTTAACCCTTGAAGTTTCAGACCAGTTGTCAAGGCTGCTCCAACCACCTGAAGTTTCCTTTACTCCATGATTTTCGTTTCTGTGATTTGGATGTACTTTCAGCCCAAGGCTAGCCTGAAGGTGTGGCCAAGATGACAGCGAAAACGATCTGTCTACCTCTGAGTACTTACTCACATGCAGTTTAGGACACCTCCCCACCCCAGCCAGCGTTGAAGAGCTGCTGAATTGTCTCCATGACTGGTGATTCCTGAGAAATTAGGGGTGGGTGTGGTGAGTGGCGGGAAATAAACAGAGGGGAAAGGGTGTGTTTCCTGTCCTGAAAGGCTTTCTAGAACTTCCCTTGATTTTCATAAATAAACAGGCAGATCTACAATGAAAGGGTGAATACACAGAATTGTATTTTTTCAGAAGCTAAAAATGAAGAGATACCTTTCCTGGACCCCACAAATGGAAGTAAGTGGCTGGGAAACACGAGTGTGTCGAATGTCATTGGCTAACAGTGGGAGGTCCTGGCAGAAAGGGCAGAGATCAGACAGACTTTGGGCAGACTGTTTTCCCAGCCTGAGACTTGAGTTTCATGAATGCCACAATCCATAAGACTGATAGGCTCTTATTCCTAAGTCAATTGCTTGTGTGCTTTCTGAAACTTCTCTCTCAAACAAGTAGGATAACTACCTGATTTATAATTTAACTTGATTCTCTCAGGAAAGTCACAGTTAGGACAGGCCTTGTGGTGCCACTAGTAATGCCATTGCCTGCAAGACCAACATCACATATGAGTTGCTGGTTCAAGCTTCAACTGCTCCACTTCCCTTCCAGCTTCCCGTTAATGCAACTAGGAAAGCAGTCAAGGACAGCCCAAAGCCTTGGGACCCTGCAGCCATGTGTGAGACCTGGAAGAAGCTCCTGGCTACTGGCTTTCGATCAGCCCAGCTCCAGCATCACAACCTTTTGCAAAATTAACCAGCAGATGAAAGATCTTTCTGTCTCTCCTCTCTATGAGAGCTGCCTTTCCAATAAAAACAAAATCTTCAGGGGGGAAATAAAAAAGGGAAGCAGGTATTTTTGCCTTGCAGTTAGGTGTGTAGGTTTGAGTCTCAGCTCCACTTCTGAGTCCAGCATCCTGCCAAGGAAGACTGTGAAAGGCAGCAGCAATGGCTCAAGTAACTGGGTTCCTGCCACCCATGTGGGAAACCTAGATGGAGTTCCTGATCCAGACCTGATCACTATGGCATCTGAGAAGTGAGCCAGCAGCTGGGAGCATTTTCTGTCTAACTCTTCCTCTCTGTCTCCAAGAAACTAACATATTTAATGAAAGAAAATGGTTGCAAATCATTTCTTAAAAAAAAAAACAACAAATACTCTGTCTAGGAACCATGAACTTCAAATGGAGCAAGGTAGAAAGGGTTGGGTCATTTGTTTATATTACTTGTTTTTATTTGGAAGTCAGAGTTACAGAGACACAGAGAGAGAAATCTTGCATCTGCTAGTTCACTCTCCAAACAGCCACAAAAGCTGGAGCTGAGCCAATCTGAAGCCAGGAACCAGAAGCCTCTTCTGGGTCTTCCACATGGGTGCAGGGGCCCAAGGTCTTGAGCCATCTTGTGCTGTTTTCCCAGGCCACAAGCAAAGTGCTGGATGAGAAGTGGAGCAACCAAGACTGAAACTGGTGCCCATATGGGATGCTGGTGCTGTAGGCAGAAAATTAGCATGCTACACAAGCCCTGGGGTTGAGTCATTTTAATGGTAGCACTTTGGAGCACAAGTTTCCAAAATGTTTTGTTTGGCCTTATTACTGCTCTGTTACATTTTTAAAGTTAGAATTTGTAGTCACTATTTAAAATCCAAAGAATGTCATATAGCAATGCACAATTTTGGCTTTACCTGATCTTGGCAACACTGGGACAAACTCCTGAATAGCAAAAGTTGGCAAGAGGAGAGTAGGTTCCCCATCACCTGCTTGAGCCCTCCTTGGTTCCCAGAATATGGAATCTCTGTTACTGCAAGGTATACCACTTAGATGCCTGGATTTCTGGTACTTGGTGACCTTCATCTGTTCATTCTTCCTCTGGTTCTGTGACACACTTTGGTAAACCAAAAAGCAAACTCCTCAATACTTCTCCTCCTCATAGCTCCCTGCAGTGACTACACTTTCCACTAGTTAAGCCAAAAGATACAAAAAAAAAAAAATACTGGAATGATTGGCCTCCCATGGAAGAACTTCCAAATAAGCTCAATACATCTAGTTCAAAGGAGTCAGCAAATTCCAGGAAGCTGTCTTCAAATGTGCTGGTTTAATTCTCTGATTGTCAAGGACTGTAATCATATATTTCTTTACATGGAGTTTCTGCATACTTCTATACAAGAGAGCACATGTTCTAACTTGATTCGCTCCGTCACATCCAAATTCAAACAATTTGTTCATTCACTCCCAAAATTAGAGTTGCACTTTCCAGACCATGCATTTTAATAAGGAAGGCTGAAAAAATATATTCAGCATCTACTTCAAATTTTTGTATATATATATATATATATATATATATACATAAACTTTTGCAGTAGCTCTGAAACATTAGAAAAGAGTATAATAAAACCAAGTGAGAAATAAATTTTAAAATCTTTTAAAACTATTTAAAAGTGATTTTCAATACACGTCCTTTTGGATTTGAATAACATGATAGATATTCTTTGTATCTACAATGCTTAACTGCCTTTCTATACCTATAGAAATCCTATTCAAGTTTTAAGCTTCATCTCAAATGTTGACTTCTACATAGAATTTCTGCCACTCTTTCTGGGAACACATTCTACCACATTCTCCTTGCCCTTGGCATCATTTTTTAAAGATTGATGTAATCTTATTGGAAAGTCAGATTTATACAGAAGAGGAGAGACAGCGAGGAAGATCTGCTGATTCACTCCCTAGGTGGCTGCATTGGCCGGAGCTGAGCACACTTAAAGCCAGGAGCCAAGAGTTTCCTCCAGGTATCCCACCTTGGTGCAGAGTCCCAAGGCTTTGGGTCAACCTTGGCTACTCTCCCAGGCCACAAGCAGGGAGCTGGATGGGAAGCTGGATGAGGAGTGGAACCTCAGGGACACAAACCAGTGCCCATATGGGATCCTGGTGCATATAAGGCGAGGACTCTAGGCTATCGCACTGGCTCCCTTTGGCATCATTTTGATCACAGAATTCATCATATGCTTTTATGATGCTCTCATTGTCTGTCTCCTGCCCTTGACTGTGGGTTCCCTGAAAGCAAACGCCATGTCTTAGTCATCTCTGTATTCCCAGCCCCTATCTCAGCAGCAGATGCAGCATCAGTGCTTGCCACAGGGATGTTTGTTATTGAATGCATTGGAACCAGACTAAAAAACATTTCTAAGAAAATTGCTTCCATAGAATTTTTACAGAAATAATGAAGATGGATTACAAATGAGTAGTGGAATATTTGGTGTCACCTCAACATTGAAGACAAATCACTCCTGTCACAAATAGCTGAAGGACTGTGCAGGGCAAAGTAAAGATACAGTAAGGAGAATGGCATAAATGTTAGGAAGAGATTGCAAAAGTATTCACATATTCCCAAAATAAAGACTGATATGAACAATATTACATTTAAAATTATTTTCTATGAAAAATATGTGTTTTGATTGAACGTGACTAGTTGACACATTTACGGAAGAGGAAATTACAGTGATAAAAGTTAGTGTATGAGAATGGAGACAGAATAATTGGGGCAATGCATAGAAGATTTTAGAAATACCTTCCAATGAGGATAACTTATCCCAGTGGACAAATGGAGACATGGCAGTTCTGAGCAGTGGAGTAAAACTCTCTTTCCTGTAGGATACAAATACAAAGCCAAGACTGACATAACTAAGAGCTAAACCTAGGTGAATAAAAATGTTAAGGCTCTGAAAGTGTCACGGGTAAGCAGCTCAAGACTTCATAATCACCCTTGCTTGGTTTCTTAGAGCCCAAGATAACCTCAGGAATAAATAAACACACCAAGATGAAAGAAGGGGAAAAGAAATCAGAAGATACATCTAGAGTTAAATTAAGGTATGTTGCACACCACTTAAGAAGATGATAAAACTTTCCACTTGAGCATTTATTTCTCCAGGCTGTGGCCCAAAATACTGTCTCAAGACCATGATTGCAGAACTACTGGAGTAGTGACCCTACAAACCTATATGGTTGAGAGAGTTGCATAAGGTGACATGCCTGATAGAGATTTGTGGATGGAGGAGGAATGTGTCTGAGAAGAAAACATAAGGAGAATAGAAGGAAATAGTATTACATGATCAGTATTGCTGCATAACAAATGACTACATATTTGGCAGTTGAAAGCAACCCACATTTCATTATCTCAGTTTCTGTGAGTCAGGAACTTTAGTATGGTTTAGCTGGGTCCTCACATGCTTTGTGCCTTAGGCTCTCTATTTAAGCTACTGACAAAATATCAACCAGTGCTAATGTCTCATCAGCATGTCTGGGGAAAGATCCACTTCCGAGTTCAAATAGTTGTTGGTGTGAGTCTGGTCTTCACCAGCTGTTGGGCTCAAAGTTTCATTTCCCTAATGGTGGCTGTTTAGAAGCTGCCATCAATTTCTAGTCCTAGAGGTCTTCCCAGTGTGGCTGCTTGCTTTGTCAAAGCATATAAGGCCAAAAAACCAGTAGAAGGAATCAGTTAGCAAGGCAGAGTTAAACACGTCACACAACATACTACCCTCCTTCCCCGCAAAAAAAAAAAAAAAAAAGTGACTTCCCATCACCTTTGCCAAATTCTGTTAGTTATGAGCAAGATTCTGAGCCATCCTACACTCAGAGGGATAGAATTACACAAGGAAGTACTAAAAGAAGAGAGAATGCTAAGGATCATTTTAGAGTCTGGTCATCACAATGCTTAGGCATATGTGTGTGTTCTCTACCAGTTCTGGAGAGATTGGATTTGAGTTTGCTTAGAACCAGATTCTGGAAAAGCCTTCATATGATTCTGAGCGCAAATTGTGTTGCTTCATGGCCCAGGAATCCAAAGGAGTTACCAAACTGGGGAGATATCAACTCTCCTTTTGCCTTTCTTTCTGTCCCTGACAGGAATATCATTCAGGATGGCCACCAGCAGACGACAGCGTGCAGGGTCCAGAGGATTCCCACATGGGAGTGGCGTGACAGCGGAAGCAATGGCAAAGGGCCTTGATGAGGAAGCTGAAGTTAAAGGAGAGAAACTGGAGAGGACTGGAGAGGACATGATTCTAAGTGTAAAGCACAATGCTGAAAGAAACTTACAAAAGTGACTGCGGGAGTCTTTGAAGAGAGGCTGTTTCCCTTGCGCATGCACCTCTGAAAGCAATTGTCAGTTGGGAATTAAACATCCATGTGAAGCCTGCAGCAATAGCCTAATAGCTAAATCCTCACCTTACATGCGCCAGGATCCCATATGGGAACCAGTTTGAGTCCCAGCTGCTCCACTTCCCATCTGGTTTCCTGCTTGTGGCCTGGGAAAGCAATTAAAGACAGCCCAAAGATTTGGGACCCTATACCCACGTGGGAGACCAGAAAGAAGCTCCTGGGTTCCAATCAGCTCACCTCTAGCCTTGGTCCCAACTTGAGGAGTGAACCAGTGGATGGAGGATATATATATATATATATTTGGTCTCTCCTTCTCAATGAATCTGACTTTTCAATAAAAATAAATAAATATTTTAAAAAATCCATGTGATCTCTTGACAATGTCTCTAGTCATACATAAAACTAAGTTCACCTCCTTCCTTTCAAACCATATCTTCTCCTGGCTACCCTATTTCCAATAATGGTCATTCAGGCTCAAAATCTTGGAATTAACATGATTTCACTAATACTTTCTTAGAGTAATTGCTATAAACCTATTCAAATTTCAAGCTCTCGGTCCTGTCATCTCACATATCAGTATAATAAAAGAAACAATGAAAATGACAGAACACTGAAAATGACAGTGACTTGAACAAGGAGGTGTTTGTTTCTCACTAATGTAAACACTGGAATCCCAGGGCTGTTGCAGTAGATCCACAATCATTCAGATTTGGAACTCTCCCACTCTGTCGCTCTGTACTTCTCAGCACACAGCTTCCATCCATGAGTTAATGACGCATTATCATTCAAAGTGGTTGCTTCAGCTTCAGCCATTGCATCTGCATTCTTCTCAAAAGGAAGAAGAAAAAGACCTAGAAAGAAACTTTCTGAAAGTTGGATTAACCACCAAAGCCTAACTTACACTCCATTGGCCAGAATGCAGCTGCATAATTTCTCACAGCTCCCATGAAGATTAGAAATCCATTTTTTTTCCTGGCAGTCATATTCTCAGATAAAATTGTTGAATTCTAAATGAAGGAAGAATCACTAACATTGGGGGGGGGGCATATATTTGTCTTAGACTATCAAGCTGAACTGTTCCCAGATTTTCTCAAATCCAATTTAATTCTGATTTTAGAGCTATAAGAAAGACATTAAAGATCATTTAGCCTAACTTTCATTTTAGAGGAGAAGAAACTAAGGCACAGAGATGAACTAACTGTCTCAAAGTAAGCTAGTGGGAAACTTGACATTAGCATTCAATAAATTCATCTTTCTCAAGTTTCTGAAACTTGTTGAGAGGCTTTGGCTTAAAAAAAAAAAAAAAAGACTGGAGTGTGCAGGAAGCTGAGGTAATGACAGCCATATCAATGGCAAATTGTGCCACTTCGGACAAATCATCTAATTCCCTGTCTTAATTACATTGTTTTAATCCAACTCATGTTGCTTTAACCAAACCAAAAAAAAAAAAGAAAAGAAAGGAAGAAAAAAGAAAACTCTCATTTATCTCAACCTTTTTTTGCATTTTTGGGTATATATGAAATATTTCAATAAATAAAATCCTAAGGTTAAGTACCTTTAAAGATTTATCTTATTTTTATCTGAAAGACAGTAAAGCAGATTTATGGAAAGACAGACATCTTCCATCTGCTGGTTCACTCCCCAGATGGCTACAATGGCCAGAGCTGAGCTGATCCAAAGCCAGGAGCTTCATTTGGGTCTTCCACGTGGGTACAATGACTCAAGATTTTGGGCCATCCTGTGCTGCTTTCCCAGGACATAAGCAGAGAGCTGGGTACAAAGTACAGCAGTTGGGGTACAAACTGGCTCCGATATGGGATGTCACCATCACGGGGTGAAGGATTAGCCTGTTAGCTATGGCGCCAGTCCAGTTTAGTACTTTTATAAAGAATACACATTCATTTAGCTCACAATTTGGAGGTCAGAAAGTCCTAGATGAGGTAATTTCATCTGTGCGGCCTCTGGTGAGGGCTGTGTGCCTGCGCCACAACATGCAAGGGAAGTAGAAAGGCAAATAGCCACATGCCCAGGGAAACATGGATGGGAGAGAGTCCAAATGGTAGGAGAGGGGGCAAGAGGGTAAGCAAGAAAGACAAGTTCACTTTGTAACAATCAGTTTTGTCACTAAACAACCCAATCGTGCAAGAAGTGTATGAATCCCTCCTTAGAGTGGTGCGTGCATTCAATAAGCTAATTGCCTCCCTCTAGCCCCGCCTTTCAGAGGGCTTCTCCACATTGGTGACACAAACCTTTGAGAAACAGACATCCAAACCACGACATGCATCCTCTGTAAAATGACAAGATTAAACTGCATGTCGTATAGTGGTCTTTCCAGGACTGACATTTTATACGAGTCTATGATTTTTTTGTTGTTGTTATGTCCCTGTTCTCAGTTTTTTGATGATGGTTTATTGCTTGCTAAATCCAGTATTAGACATTCTCCAAGCCAATCTCCAATCTTCTTTTCCAGATGTCTGCCTCTTCAGGCCTCCCTCCATACCACCCACTCATTACTACCCGAACACAGCTCAGCTCACAGAACCTTTTTATCCTTTGCTCAGCCTATCTGTTCTGTTTGCCAAGTAAACTACCTCACCAACTCTCTTTGGCTGTCAAGAAGCTTCTCTATGTGGCAAGGCCTCCAAGTAAATAAATAAATAAGCACATTACTGAAAATAATTACGCACTTAATATAATACCTTTTCTAAAAGCATTACAGGGAAACTAGCTCCTTTACTACTTAGAGTAAAGCGGTGAGGTAAGGCTGCTATCATCCTCCTTCCACAGAGGAATAGACTGAAGCAGGGCAGCGAAAGTAACTTGTTTTGGTATGAAACATACTATGTGCTCATGACATATGTTTCATCTTTCTTTTCCCAGGCACACATTTCTCAACCTCTGTTGAAGTTTAGTTAAGACTGTGTGGCTGGCTTCTGACCGACAGCATATAGATAGCCTGTTGGAAGCTATTCCTGGGCCTGGCCCATGAAAACCTCCCACAGATATCTCCTGTCTTTCTGCATTGTCTTCAGAGGGTCATACGTGGATAGGGTGGTAACTCAAAATGATGATGTCCCAAATTAGCCTGCTGCTCCTGGTCACTGTGCAACTCTGCAACTCTGCCTTTCCAATTCAAATAAATAATAGATAGATGATAGATAGATAGATAGATAGATAGACCTTTTGTAAAAAAGGAAAAAATATTTTAGAAGAAAAACATAACTATACATCACCTAAAACAATAAGCAGAAATTTTTTGAAGTCTCAAGTATGGATTACACATATTTTCAATGTGTATTATATAGAATTTGAATTAGGAAAACTAAGTCCCACACATCACAATTGGTTAACAATTCTTTGCACTGTCTTCTAATCTCATGGTGCCTCTCTTTTAGTCTTTGTGATTTATTCGTAGAAGAAAACAAATCATTTGTCCCAAAGAGTTCCATGTAGGCTGGATTAATGCCGCCTTCGTGAGCTTTTCCTAATATATCACTACTTCCTTTCAGCCCTCTGATGACACTTTAGCTTAATTGTTTAAAATTATGAATGTGGGGCCCCGACACAATGGCTCAATTGGCTAATGCCCTGATTGCAAGTGCCAGGATCCCACATGAGCACCAGTTTGTGTCCCAGCTGCTCCACTGCTGATCCAACTCCCTGCTTGTGGCCTGGGAAAACATCGGGACATGGCTCAAAGCGTTGGAACCCTGCACCCATGTGGGAGAGTTAGAAGAGGCTCCTGGCTTCAGATCAGCTCGGCTCTGGCTATTGCAGCCATTTGCAGAGTGAGCCAGCAGATAGAGGATCTTTACCTCTGTTTCTCCTCTCTGTAAATTTTTTTTTTCAATAAAAATAAATAAACTTGGATAAATAAGTTATTAATGTGCACTTGATCTTCTGAAACGAGTACAGCAGCCTTTGTGTCTCCATGTGACCTCCCACTGTCCACCACACCCCAACCCCAAACAACCTCAACTATGCATTAATAACTTTCCAGACTATTAGATTAAATCAGGAATATGTTATTACCAGGAAGCATGTTGGACTATATGCTTAATGTATGCAGAGGAAAGACCTGCTCAGGAAGGAAGGAGGAAAAGGGTTAGATGCTAGAGTCAAGCATACAGAATTACTTCAAAAAGTTTACAAAAAATTGCATTAAAGGGGGCAGTGATGGCAAGATGACTACACTCCAACCTTTCACCTGCGATGACCCACTCTGCTTCAATATTAATTTGAATCCACTTATAGAGAGACACATAGGATTCCTTTTTACTTACAGTACCTCGGCCACTGACCAGAGTATGTCATTATTGCAGAGGCACCTGGTAAAGAATCAATGGACTATAAAAGGATGGATTTGATTTTTGTCAAGCTCTTTGTAAGACTATCTAGTTGAGTTGTAGTCAACAAATACAAACAGTTGGGCTATAAGGGATAAAGGACAGATCATGAAATACTATTTAGCCAACAACAGGGAACTGGATGAGGAAACCTACAATATGAGGAAAGGCTTTTTAGGGACACCAAGAAGAAATCCATCATACCACTGCCTCATCTGGTGAGGCCTGAGGATGTTGAAGAGGCGTGGGCAGTG
Source organism: Ochotona curzoniae (assembly GCF_017591425.1). NCBI lineage: Eukaryota > Metazoa > Chordata > Mammalia > Lagomorpha > Ochotonidae > Ochotona > Ochotona curzoniae. Next base: position 30,050,590 of record NW_024467087.1, on the reverse strand, counting down.
GTTCTATGGCAGATGTTTCAGATTGTTGTGGACAATAGCATTTTCTTTTTTTTTTTTAAGATTTATTTATAATTTTTATTGTGAAGTCAGATATACAGAGAGGAAGATCTTCCGGCCAATGGTTCATTCCCCAAGCAGCCTCAGTGATTGGAGCTGAGCCAATCCAAACCAGGAGCCAGGAGCTTCTTCCAGGTCTCCCACGTGGGTGCAGGGTCCCAAGGCTTTGAGCCATCCTCGACTGCCTTCCCAGGCCAAAAGCAGAGAGCTCGATGGGAAGTGGAGCAGCTGGGATTAGAACCTGTGACCATATGGGATTCCTGCACATGCAAGGCAAGGACTTTAACTACTACATTATCATGCCGGGCCCAACAATAGCATTTTCATGATATGGTCTTTGAACTCTTCGAAGAAAAGCAACCATTGAGATCTTAACAACATGAAGAAAATACAAGTTATACTCTAAATAACATTGTTTCTGATTAACAATATCATAGCCGAAGCAGTCAATTTTATTAAGTTCTAATAAAAAACACAGCTAGGTCAGAAAAAACATCCCATTCTCGTGTTGATAATACTTTGTGCAGGGGGAAAGATCTGCTCAAATCTCCTCTTGCAAACACTGCTGTGTACATAATTTGTTAATTTTATACTTGAAACTTCTATTACTTGAAACTTTAAAAGCATATATGAAATGTATAAATTTAAGATATATAACAAAACACATAGTCAGTACTGATTCAAAAGATTATTTTATTTTGATGCAAAAAAATTTAAATCCATTCATAGGTTCTCTCTCTATCTCTTCTCTTTTTAGATCTACCTTTCAAACAAAAATAAATAGATCTTTAACACACACACACACTTAAAAAATGTGTTTGGTTTTTCCAGCCCCTAAGTTTTGAGATGATGTGTTATCACAGCAATAAATAATACATGATATGTAAGTGCTATGAATAAAGGAAATACTGGGATGTTGTGAAAAGATGTAGGATTTGTAATCTAGTTTGACAATCAAATAACTTCTTACTGAGAAGTCAAATAAGCTGAGACACAAGCAGAAAGGAGAAATTTGCCAGGGTTGGTGAAAAAGAAAAATATTCTGGGCACAGAAAAACATGTGTGAAGGCAGGGAGAAGAAAATGTGAGTTTCTCTCCATTGGGACTGAACGCAATCTTGAGTCAAGGACGTCATTTAGAAGACAGTGACAGCCTTTCAAATATAAGAAGGTTGTGACCCTAAATAGAGAAGTAGTAATATGAGAAAGGATTTACAAGTTGTTTGGCAGGTAGAATCAATAGCTCTTGTCTGCCTAGAGGTTTCTTGGCAATAAGTTGTAGAAACGGTCTGGCAGTGATTTTTCTCTTGAAGAGAAGGTGAAGCTGTTCCGGAGATTGGGGGTGGGGGGGGGAGAGGAGAAGAGTTTATTGCCTTGAAAAATCTGCAGAACAGCTGAAATAGCTGGAGTTTTGAATGAAAGAATGCTGACAAAGGAAACAAATTTGGGTTAATACATAACACCGAGGATCCGGTCCAGTTTAGAGTACATGTGAATGGTTTGATTTTCTCTGAGTTCAGAATCCTGGGTGCAGGAATGGAGCAGATGTTTACTTGAGGGCCGAATATGATGGCTCAATAGATTGGTCCTCCATCTCCAAGTGGTGACATTCCACATGTGCACCAGTTCGTGTTCCAGCTGCTCTACTTCCCATCCAGCCCCCTGCTTGCGACCTTGAAGGGCAGTGGAAGATAACCCAAGGACTTGGGACCCTGCACCCACATAGAAGACCTGGAGGAGGCTTCTAAATCCTGGATTTGGGTCAGCTCAGCTCCAGTTGTTGTGGCCACTTGGGGAGTGAACCAGCAGTTAGAGAATCTTTTTCTGTCTTTTTTTCTCTGTGGATCTGCCTTGCCAATAAAAATAAATAAATCTTGAAAAAAAGTTTACTTGAAGTTACTTAAGGCTGTAAATTTTACCTGGGTTAGCTAACAGAAAGACACTAAGACAAGGATCTGTGGGTTCTTCAGCATAGTTGGAGTATGTGCTAAGGAGGGAAGGAAATAAAAAAGAAATTAAGGGGCCAAGTGTGTGGTAGCCTACTGGCTAAATCCTTGCCCTATACATACCAGGATCCCATATGGACACCAGTTCATGTTCCAGCTGCCCTACCTCCCATCCAGCTCCCTGCTTGTGGCCTGGGAAAGCAGTAGAGGATGGCCCAAAGCATTGGGACCCTGCACCCACATGAGAGACCCGACTTCGGATTGGCTCAGTTCTGGCTATTAAAGCCACTTTTGCATTGAATCAGCAGAGGGAAGATCTTTCTGTCTTTCCTTCTCTCTGTAGATCTGCCTTTCCAATAAAAGTAAATAAATCTTAAAAACACACACACACACAGAAAGAAAGGAGGCCGATGGACTTGGTGTGGTGGACATGGTGCTATGCCCCCCAGGTTGCTTTACAGTTGCTAGAAATACTGTCATTGGCTGCCTTCAGCTGTACTTGCTAGCCCTTCAGAAACTGCCACATGCATGTCAATAGCTGTCATATGGAGTCCCACCCTTCCCCGAGTGGCATTCAAGTGGCATAAGTAACCATCCTGGCGTAACTCAAAACAACACTAAAGCGGCACTATAGTTTCAGACCTCCCATGTGGAATTGACTAAGGATGTGACAGAGCCCTGACTTCTACACAATTCTGTTTCCTTCCCTTTCTTTCCACAGGTATTTATCCCAAGGACTCTTGTTAATAAATATTCTTAACACTTAACTCCCTCTGAGAATTTGCTTCCTGTGACATGACATTTATGAACTGCAAGTTCCAATGAGGTTGAAGGGCTAGTATCCTAGGAGTAAAGGAGCAAAGTGGAAGGATGAAAGGATGTAGTCTCAGGGTGGTCTCGTGTCTTAGTTCATGATTTTAGAGGATAGTGGCCCAACAACAAGGACAACAAGGACACATACAGTGAGTAACATGTGCTTTAATCCTGGACTGGAAAGGTTTAAGGAATGGCATGATCCAATTTGCACTCTTAAGATAGTGTGTTGACTGCCAACAGGAGACTGTAGACTGGGTTTCAAAGTGCTGAGTGGAGATCTAGAAATCAGTACTTGAGAATGGAGCTGGAAACAGAAAGAGGCAGTTATCTATTGGTGCGGTCTTGAGTAGACAATCACAACTTACAAGAAGAAAATACAGTATTGATGGCTGCTAGGAGCTTCAAAAAAGTAGAGAATTGGGAGGTTTTGCTTTAAAATTTATTTTTCCACCATTAAAATTTCTAATTGGTACAAAAATTATGTTTCTGCAAATGTAGACATAATGAAATCTAAAAATCAGGGCAAATGTATCACTTCTGTGGTAAGAACATTCAAAATCATTCTAGCATTTTTGAAATGTGCAATATGGTTACCTTCATTCCCCTACCAGGCAATAAAATAACAGAGCTTCAATGTCCCAGGTACTTGGGACTTTGTCACCCATATAGAAGATTAGGATGAAGCTCCTGGTAGCTAATCTCAGCCTAACCTCAGTCTTGGCCGTTGTAGGCATTTGGGGAGGAAAGCAGTGGATGGAATATTCCCTCTCACTCAATATATACACATACACTTATGTATATACTCTAAGTTAGTACTCATTTATAAACCTTTTCCCATTCTTCCCTTCTCCTTATGCTACCCAGCCTCTATCAACCAACATTCTTTTTATTCCAATGGCATTGGCTCTCCTAAATTCTCTACATGGTTGAATCATGTGATATTAGTCTTTCTGTGTTTGTTATTCCACTTAACATCATGACTTCCATTCCCATCCATGTCATCACAAAGGACAAGATTTCATGAGTAGTATTCCATGTGTAGATATATCATATTTGCTTTACCCATTCACCAGTGGATAGACATATAAGTCCATTTCATTTTTGGCTATTGTGAATAGCACTGCAATAAACATATGAGTGCAGATATCTTTCCAACAGACAAATTTCATTACAAATTTCATTACAAATATATCTATGTATCTAATAGTGGGACTCCTGGTTCACTCGATAGTTCTAATCTTAATCATTTGCAACACTATCACACCATCTTCCACAATGACTACTAATTTACAGATCCACCCACAATGCACATGATTTCCTTTTCTCCACCAGCACTTGTTACCTTTGCAGATTTTGATGTGAAAGTGGAAGAATAGTGCTCTGGAATCACCGCTGGGGAGTGAGAGGAACACCTTCCCCGCTCCTGAGCCAGAAATTTGTAGGTTCTGAGGGGCTGAGTTGCCCCCATTAGCACAGCCTGCTCGGCAAGTCAGATTTCAGCTGAGGCATCCAGAGTGCAAGAGCATTCGGTGAGAGATCAAATGCCTGAGCCATGTGATGGGGAGCCAAATAGCACCACTGACTCCAAGCACACATCATTCTAAGCCCTTGTCTGATTTAGAGTGTTCTCAAGCAACTTGAGGCAGAAAGAGACACTATAAATTTTGCAAATCCAGAGGTGAGTGTTAGCAAGATAAGCTGCTTTACCAAATTAATTTAAGGTTCTCAGATTCAGCCTTTGAAATTCTAATTGGGTTATTAGCCAGCCACTCTTCACAAATCTTAGACTGTTCTTCATCCTTCAACCTACCTCCCTCTAAATGACTCAGCTAGGATACTTTGCCTAGGAAAATCTTATTTTGCAGCTTAACACAGCAATGGCCAGAGAAATAGAAGACCATGACAGAAAAAGGCATTCTGAGGACCACATTTGGCCTTGAAATTAAAGGTTCTTTATTATTCCCTCAGTCCAGTGAATCTCAACTTTTTTTTTTTTTTGCTTTGCCAAAAAGCATTTTCATTTTGAGCTTTGTTTATTCTTATTGGAAAGTTGGATTTTACAAAGATAAGGAGAGACAGAAAGATTTTCCATCCACTGGTTCACTCCTCAAATGGTAGCAATGGCAGGAGTTGAGCCAATCTGAAGCCAGGAGCAAAGAGCCTCCTCTAGGTTTCCCACGTGTGGGGCAGGGTCTCAAGGCTTTGAGCTGTCCTCTGCTGCTTTCCCAAGGCCACAAGCAGGGAGCTGGATGGGAAGTGAAGCAGCCTAGACATGAACTGATGCCCATATGGGATGCTAGTGCTTGCATGGGGAGGATTTATCTGATTGGGCCATTACGTCAGCCTTCTGAAAAGCATTTTTAGACATTTTTGTCCCAAATTCCCCGGTCTCTTTGTGCTGATGGCAGTGCAAAGCTCATTATGTACTTTTGCCCTTTGAAGAGCCACACACCATTATAGCATCCCTCTCCACTCCTGTGAAGCAATCATGATCCCTTTTTGGAGGAGATCCCTCCCACTAAGCCTGTGTGTCCTGACACAAAGAAGCACCTCCAGTGGTGATGCTATTAGGCAAAGGGCAGAGACTGTGCTGAGAGGTTTTGCAGGTAGTCTCCATCACCCACCACCACCACCACCTTAGATTACACCAAGTAGGGCACACATTGCTGCTGCAGATAGGTAGAGCTTGCACTGGCAATCAATGAACTGGAGGTCTCATGTGGAAATCAGCCCTGTGCAAGTGTTCATTTCTGCTTGGTTGGCTGCCTCGGGACTCTTGCTTTCCCCTTGTGATTGATAACTGCGTTCAGTTCTGGCTCAGCAAAGTAGGCCCTGTTCCAAAAGGCGATCATCTTGAAGTACACTGTTGTTCTATCAAACAAGCTGTAACATGCCTCTCTGGCCACCGAGACCCAGCAGGGATGGTTGGGTGGAATCTTCCATCTTCTGTGCGCACAGGAAGCAACCTACTTCCCTGCTTCCTTTCCTCCTGCTGTGACTACTGTACCCAACTGATAGGACAGGCATGGGCAGCCCTCCAAGAGGGCCGCCCCATCCACCCTACCGGTGCTTCAAAAATGGCTTGTTCACCCAGAGGTAGGAGCACAGAGAGGGCCTGCCTCTGAAAGTCACGTAGCTCCCCAGAGAACATCCTCAGAGTGGGGCATGCCTGGGGAATGGAGCAGGAAAAAAAGGGAAAGTGTATCTTTCTCCCAGGCATGCTCAGTCTGTTGGAACTTAGGCAGGTTGCCAAAGCCAGATGGTCTGTTATTAACCAGGCTTTGCTTCACCTGCGCCTCCTCTCCGTTGCCCGCCCCCCCCCCCCCCCCCCCGCCCGCCTGCCCCGCGCAGCAGCAGGCTGTCCTTTGTCCATTTTTAAGGCTGTGTTTAGAGTTTAGAGGGCTGAGATACACTGTATTTTTAAATACAATTTACTAAATTGCTCTTGAGTTGCAGTATCATGTTTTGTTATGTCTTAAGTTTCCTACGTCTCTTAGCAGGCACCCTGATACAGTCTGGCCGGGGAGAAAGTGAAATCAGTGTCCTAGCCTCATTTCTTAGAGACTCACATGCTAGCCTCATGTGATACAGCCCTGTTTCCTGCATTGCCCGGAACTCCCTTTCCCTTGGAAAAGAACTGCTTGTCAACTGTAAGATCCAGGCTAACACAAGGAGCCCTCTAGTAGATTTTGAGTTTAGGCCAAGTGGATCCTGAACCTTAGTGTGTATCAGATTCACCTGGGTAGCTGGTTCAGGCAGAAGGCCCTGGGGTCCTGATTCAGTACCTCTGGTGTGAATCTTAAGCACCAGAAGTTCTACAAATTCCCTAAGTGACTGGGAAGCTCGGCAATTCCATGACTGTCACTGGGGAAGCCACACCCCAGAGGCCTCGTAGATGGGCTTTGAGAATTTCATGGACTCCAGATGTTCTCTACAAACTGCGGACTTGGCTCTATTGTATGGGTGGAGGCCCATAGAATTAAGACTCATTGTTATAACAGAGTAGTCAGACCACATTATGTATTTCGTGGAAGTCACTGATTGCCAAAGGAGGATGGTGGGCTCCCTGGGTGATGCTCCCTATTAAAGGAAAAAGTGTTGCCAACATCAGAGAATGAACCTGTGGCCTCCAGAGAGGAAGAGCTGAGGTCCTGGAAACTAAGTGCTTCCCTTTAGCAAAGTCTGTGAAAAAAAAAAATCATCTTTATCTGCTGCCCATTCCACCATGACTTGGGACTCCACTATAACTTAATTTGCCCATAAACCACTCTAGCTTTCAACAGGACTTTTCCTTCGAGTGAGAACATGCTTTGTTTGTATTCAAATTAAGGAAATAAGAGAGGGAGAGAGGGAAAAGAGACTTTAAAAAATTATCTTTGATGTACAAGTGAACAAAAGATAGATAGGGGCTGGTAAGGTGGCTCAACAGGCTAATTCTCTACCTACACCTGCAGCAACCCATGTGGGTGCTGGTTCTAGTCCTGACTGCTCCACTTATGGCCCGGCTCCCTGCTTATGAACTCTGGAAAGAGGCAGAGGATGATTCAAGTCCTTGGGTCCCTGCGCCCACATGGGAGACTCAGAAGAAGTTTCAGACTCCAGGTTGGCTCAGCTCTGGCTCTTGTAGTCATTTGGGGAGTAAGACAGTGGATGTAAGATTTTTTCTCTCTCTCTCTCTGTCCTTGTATCTGTAAAACTCTAGCTTTCAAATAAAAAAGTATTTTTAAAGATAAGAATAGTTACATGTGGAATTCTTCCTTTATAAGCACACATACATGCACATACACACACACACAGAGTTGGGGACTTGGTGCCATCTCACTCTTCTGAGTTGCTAGTTTTATTATGAGAATAGAAGGAAGTTACAAATCACACCCTTCTGATGGCTGTTTGTTATTATGATCAAGCTATAGAGGAGTACAATTCTAGCCTTTTGATGGGTGTTGTCCCCACTCTTTGGTGGATCATTAGTTGTTATTCTGTTCACTCATATTGCGTTTAAAAGACACCACTTCCACCATTTTCTCAGATCTTCCTTGCTTGGAGCTCCTCTCCTAACTACTGCAGTAACAAGTTTCTGACTTAGTAAACGCTCCTTTGTCCATTGAAATTATCTGTGTGAAAACTCCTTTTGTGTGAGTTAAGAACCAAGGTTGTCTTTGTCCCTTCCCCATGACACATGGTACCAGAGCATCTGTGATGAGTATAATATGCATTTTCTTGTACTTCCATACACTATCTTATACTATAGATAGTATTAGACCAGACAGGATTTGGGAAGAAAATTTATGTTTTAATATTTTGGCATCATTTTATTCAGCTGCCTGTAAGTATTATTGAAAATTAATAAAATGCTTAAACACTGAAGTTAACCCAAGAAAGCAGACTCTGGCTACTGCAGTAGGTTGGTACAATGTGCAGTTGCAGGGGGCATTCTCATCTGAGAAGCATGATCCTCTAACAGGAAGGTAACACTACATCACTGCACTGTGGTAGAACCTTGGGCTTATTAGGCAAGTACAAGCATTGTGCTAAAAAAAAAAAAATTTGGCCAGGTGAATGGATGAGACATTTCATGTTCCTGAGTGTGCTGGAATATAATAAGGTTGGAAATCTCTAACCCACAGGCATGGACCTTCAAGAAAGCAGTCCCTCAATGCTCTCTTAATATCTTAAAGTCTACTTTCTCCTTCGATATCTGATTCACAGACAACTCCTCCATAAAGACTTCCTTCATCTTCCTCTATAACACTCCAACCCATCTCCTTTATGTTAAAGCTTGTTGCTTTCCTCTGTGATTTCACAGTATTTTCCTTAATCTGCTTTTATGGGATTTACTTCCATGTGTTTTATGGTTCAGATATTAATTTGCATGTCAGTCTTTCCCATTACATTGAAAAAAATACTGTAGCTAACACACTCTCCTTCCTGGGAGGTAGAAAGCATCCAATAAATACAGATGATGCCTAAGGGATTTCTGCCCTCCTTACAGGACACTCCCGGCAAGAATGTTATCTATATTGTACCATAAGTGACCTTGGTCCTGGGTGTGATTGTAGTCTTAGAAAATAGGACCAAAGGCCGACGTTCCCATTGAATCACTTGATTCACTCAGAAGTCTGAAGGAATATTTTCCATAAGCCAGTTTAGCACTAGCATATAGGATTCAGTGAATAGTCCAGATTTCTGTTTTTTAAATAAAGATTTATTTATTTTAAAGTCACAATCTTAGAGAAAGAAGGAGAGAGAGAGAGAGAGACTTTCCATCTATTGATTTATCGCCCCACCCCCAGATGGCCACAAGGACCAGTGTTATGTCAAGCTGAAGCCAGGAGCCAGAAGTTTCATCCACGACTCTTTAACATGCTAAGCAGGGGACCAAACACTTTGGGCATCACCGACTGCTTTTCCCAGGCCATTAGTAGTGAACTAGATCAGAAGTGGGGCAGCTGGAACATCAATTGTTGCCTGTACAGGATGCCGGCATCACAGGCAGTAGCTTATCCTCTGCCCCAATAGTCAGTGTTTCTTAGATATCCTATGCAGGACCCCAGGCCTAAAATAGGACTAGCATCCTGTTTCCTATTCTGCCCAGTGCAGAGCCTTACTTTCTCTTTCAACACAGATGTGGATTCAAAACTCCTCTCAAAAACAGAAGCTACTTGTCCATCAGCTAGGATAGCACACAAAGTAAAATCTATCTTCCAACACAGACCCAGAGCAGATTCCTGCTCCTTAGGACAGAACACCTACCAGCATCATATAGAAGCCCTCCTAGGGGCATGAAAATGCAGGCATGCTATAGGACCTATGAAAGTTCTGATCAAACCACCTAGGCATCTTGGATGCGGATGGACAGGAATGCTGGTGTCTGTGATCAAGCTTGCTCTGCTGCTCACAGGGAGGTGGGCAGATTTCAGATCACTGGATATAATTCGTCAGACACCTCACCTCTTCCTCCTTTCTGCTACCTTCCTCTCTTAATGAAAAACACATTACACTTTGAAGAAAGCTGTAAGGAAGCAAGCTCGTATCAGGACAGCTCTTCCAAACAGTGATATCAGAAGCCATCCTGAGGTCAGAGCACACCAGGCCTTATATTCTGCGTCATTCTCTAGCAGAACTTTCACCCCTATGTCTACAAAGTCACCACTGCTATTCACTATTATGTGAACCGTTGAGACTCATAACTCAACAGAGACTGAACTAGTGATCACATGTTCACATTTGTTTACACCAGGGGCCAAAAATCTACAGCTCATACACCAAATCCAGCCCACCATCTCTTTTACAATAAAGTTTTATTGGAACACATTCTTGCACATTCATTTACATATTGCATATGGCTGTGTTCACTCTACAATGCCTTCGTGCTAAAGCTGTGACAGAGACTGACCAGATAGCTTGCAAAGCCTAAAATATTTACTATCTGGCCACTTGTGGAAAAAAGTTACAGACCCCTGACTTAAGTTACTCTGCGTACTGGTCCCAAAACAGTGGCTAATGCCTTCTCCTTCCTCCCTTTACTCTTTTCCTCCAAACTCTCCACCAAAACACGAAGATAGGAATATAGACACACACACACACACACACACACACACACACACACACACACACACTGCTGAAAGGAAGTCTATCCTGGTTGAGAACCAGAGCAGAAAAGGTGTGAAAGGTGTGGGAAAATACAACTTGAACATTCTTCGTAGGCCTGCCTACCTTTGCATGGAACATAGATCCCAACGGCTGTGTACCTCAGGGTGTCTATTTGTAGGGGTGGAGGTTATAGTCAAAGTGAGAAAGCATGTGTTCAAAATGATGTTTTTATGCACATGTAGCAGAAGGTGTGTGGTCTACAAGAATGTCACTAAATCTCAGGCTGAATTGGAAGAGCCACCTACACCCTGCCAACCCAAAGCTGCTTTCTATCCTTTAGCTCTATTTTCAGTTGGGATGGAGGTGGGATGAGGATGGCGCAAGATGGACATGCACCAAAGAACTCAGAGAATTTCTTTAGATTTCTCTTTATCTCTTTCCCTCAACTAATTTTAACAGTTGGGATGCCAGGTGTCACAGAAATGTCACTTCAGGGTTGATAAGACTTATCTAATATGGATAAAGAACATTGATTTCTTAGTTCTTCTTTTAAATTGCATTGAGTGGGTGGTAGCTGATTCCTCCAAGTGAGTGATTTCAAAGCTTCATAGAAAGAGGAATATAGAAAGAATGGACTGAGGGCTGAAGATGAGCAAGTACCTGATAACTTTTGACAACATGAGGCAACCAGATCATATTAAAACCAGCTCCACCGTATTGGAATTCAGGCATTGTGGAGGCTTTTTAATGCACATTGAAGCAGCCTTCAGGGGATAAGAATGGAATGTCAGGCTGAATCAGAATCTTTGGCACTAGTTTGCTCGGTTGCTTAGGAGAACAGATGTAAACTTATGGGTGCTTTGAGGAAGCAATTGTGAGGAGCTGTAGATGAAAAGATTGATAGTCTGATTTTCTCTGTGTGTGTGTGTTTACAATTAGATTTCATTTTCATTTGATAGGCAGTTACAGAGAAAAGGAGAGAGAGAGAAAGAGAGAGAGTTTTCCATCCAAATGGCCATAACAGTGAACTGGGCCAATCCAAGGCCAAGAGCCAAGAGCTTTCTCTGGGTCACCTACATCAGTACAGGAGCTCAAAGACTTGAGCCACCCTCCACTTCTTTCCCAGGCCGTAAGCAGGTAGTAGGATGAGAAGTGGAGCAGCTGGGACAAAAACCAGTGCCCATATGGGATGCTGACACTGGATGTGGAAGCTTACCCTACTACACCATGGTGCCAACCCCAATAGCCTGATTTTAAACAATCAGAAAAAGGTATTAAGAACAGGCATTTGGCACAACAGTTAAGATGCTATTTGTGATATCTACCTCGCATTAGAGCACCTGGGTTCAAGTTCTGGATCCATCTCCTGTTCCAGCTTTCTGTTAATATCAACGCTGGGAGGCACTAGTGATGGTTCAAGGACTTGAGCCCCTGCCAACCCCTTTGAGAGATATGGACTGAGTTCCAAATTCTGGTGTCAGTCTCTGGCAATAGCCATTGCAGAGATTCGTGGAGGGAATCAGTGAATAAAAACTCACTCTGCGTGTGTATGTGTGTGTTGGTGTGTGTGCCTCTCAAACAAATAAAATAAATTGATACTCTAGAGCTTAAATGGAAGCTGAAGGGATAAGAAATGGAAAGGTTTCAGACACTGTTCTTAGCCAGGAAGCACATGGGCAACAAAACAGAAAGTTGGGCTAGCTCTCTAGACTTCATATGAGTCAGTAACTGCTGTTGCACATTCTCGTCCCTCCTTGAATGGGTCTTTGCTCTCTGCACACCTCTCCCTGTCAAAACAAGCTCTCAGAAATGGAAATGAGATATGTTAACTCCAACTGAGGCATGAAGAATTGGGATGGTAAAAGTATCAGGTATACCAGTTTGCATTTTGACAAAAACCAGGGCTTCCTTAATGATGAGAATTCATTTCGGAGGAAAGCTGCTCACAAGTGTTCTGCAAGGCAAAGAAAAACCCTCCACTCCTGGAAATTGCACCAATATTGCTGCAGTTCCCTCCACTTCTGGCTCATTATCTTTACCATGAGAATGAATGCACTATGCGCATCCTAGTGTTGTATGAAGATTAATAAAATAACTGATTCATATAAAGTATTTAGCAGTGTTAGACCCGTAATAAGATCTCAGCAAATGCTGGCACTTCATTTGGATTACTCTGCCTTCTTCTCATAGGGTCAGCCCTGACACAACACATCTCCTTCCTTAGGGGCTACCAGCCTCAGAGTACCAAAGGACAAAGAGTTGGAGAAGGCCTAGAAAGGAGATATCTTGGAGATAGTGAGTTGGTGCGTAGGGAACCCAAAACAGACTGCCTCTTTTTGGTGGAAGAAGCTAAATAGGATGCCATCAAACCATACCATTTAACATGTGGGCAACACAATATAACACATTTGTTAAGCACTTGAGACTCTGAAGACTGGATAAACCAAGGGTTGAATCCTGGTTCTTTTTAAATACTTATTTATTTATTATTGGAAAAGCAGATATACAGAGAGGAGGAGAAACAGAAAGATCTTCCATCTGCTGATTCACTCCCTAGGTGGCCGCCATGGTCGGAACTTAGTCGATCCGAAGTCAGGAGACAGGAGCCTCTTCTACACCTATGCAGGTGCAGGGTCCCAAGGCTTTGGGCCACCCTCAACAGCTTTCCCAGGCCACAAGCAGGAAGCTGAATGGAAATGGAGCAGCCAGGTCACAAACTGGCTCCCATATGGAATCCCAGCATGTGTAAAGCAAAGATTTAGCCACTGAACCATTATGCCAAGCCTGAAGTATGGCTCATCTACTTGTAGCTTTCTTGACCCTGGGATCTCTTCCCCTCTCTGAGCCTTGGTTTCCTCAACTCCAAGGAGAACAATAAAATTTTGATTTTGAGAATTACAAAAGAATTGAATGTGAACAGGATAGCACAGAACCAGGAATATACGTGTTCAGTAAATGTGAACTCTTTCTTCTGGGCTTATTTATTAAATCCTGAAATTAGAGAACTAGTGGACTGGCACCTTTAGAGTGTCTTAGTTCTACCTGCTGTAGCAAAGCACCATAGGCTAGGTGGCTTATGTATTATAGAAACGGATTTCTCACACAGTTCTGGAGGCTGATTCTGAGATCAAGGTGCAGCATGGTCCAGTTCAGGTGGAGGCTATCTTTCAGGTACAGATCTAACTTCTTTGTGACCTTACATGGAGGAAAGAGGGCAAGCGAGCTCTCTGGAGTATCTTTTACAAGAGCGCTAATCGTAAGAGCTGCCATCACCTGCAATTCTGGTATCTTTTATGTGCTCTGATTCAAGTCCCAACTGTTCACCTCTGATGCAGCTTGTTGTCAATGCACCTGGGAAAGCAGTGGCCAAGGTTCAAGATCTTGGCTCCTGCACCCAGCTGGGAGATTCAGATGGAGTTCCAGGCTCCTGACTTCTGCCTGGCCCAACCACATGTGTTGAGGCCATTTGAGGAGTAGGCCAAAGAATGAAAGTTTCTCTTTCTTTTTTTTTTTTCTCTCCCTGTCTCTATATAATGCTAACTTTCAAATAGATAAGTATATAAATCTTTCAAAAAAAGCTATAAAAAACGCCAATCCCATCACAAGAGTTCAACCCTCATAATCTGATTTTCCCCCATGCCCTCCTCTCCTGATGTTGTCACATGGGGGGGTTAAAATGTCAATATAGGAATTCTAAGGAGACAAGTATTTAGTCCATAACAGAGTCTGAATGAAGCAATGCTAGTAGGAGGAATAAAAATAAAAGATAACATACCCTGTGAAAATCATCCAGCATATAAACCACAATGATATAGCAAGGTTATCATATTAAACAGTTACCAAGATTGGTTAATATTTCAAATTATTGATATGCCACAGTGCATTTAATCTTCACAATCACCCTGGTTGGAGAATATTGCTAATCTGGTCATCCCTACCTAGCAGACAGAGGAAATTTTGGCATAGAGAGAAAACTTTGAACAGCTTACATAAGTAGCTTGTGGAGTTGGGACTCAAACCCCAAGTAGTCTGACATTAATCTAGGCATTCAGCAATTCTGCTATTATCATACAGGATTATACAGGTTCAGAGTAGGAATAATTTCTTTCAAAAGGAACTGTGCTATGATCTCAATGTTTGTGTCCCTCCAAAAATTTGTATCTGCAGCCCTAACTCCCAAATGAGGGTATTTGGATTTAGCAAATGATCAAATAATTGGAATCAACGTAGTTTTTAAAACAAGTTCTGGAGTGATAAGTATTGTGATGTAGTGGGGTGACTGCTGCTTGTGACACTGGAATCCCATATCAGAACATCAAGAGTTCTGGCTCTTCTGCTTGCAATTCAACTTTCTGCTATTGCGCCTGGGAGGGCAGCAGAGCATGGCCAATATTTGGGTTTCTCCCAACCTCATGTGAGACCTGGATGGAGTTCCCGGTTCCTGGCTTGGCCTTATTTGAGGAGTCAAACTAGGGTATGAAAGATATTGTACTCTTTCCCTATCACTCTGACTTTCAAAGAAGTACAAATAAACTTTCAAGGAAGAAACTCCAAGCAGCTGGCTAGACCATTCTACCATGTGAGGACACAATAAAAAAATGTTACCTCTGAAGCAGAAAGCAAGCCTTCATCCATTAACTCATCTGCTGATAGCTCCATTTTGACCTGCCACACACCAAAACTGGAGCACTTGGCCCTCTGTATCTGTGGGTTAAACATCCATGGATTTAACCAACTGTAAATTAAAAACGTGTTTTTATTTATTTTTATTTCTTAAGAAAGATTGCTTTGTTTCATTGGAAAGGCAGAGTTTCAGAGAGAGGGAGAAAGAGATCATTTATTCACTGATTCACTACCAAATGGTTGCAATGGCTGGAGTGGTAATAGTGGTAATAGGCCAGAGCCATGAGCCAGGAGATTCTTCTGCGTCTCCCATGTGGGTGGCAAAGGCCCAAGTAGTTGGGCCGTCTTCTGCTGATTTTCTCATGTCACTAACAGGGAGCTGGATCAGAAGAGGAGCAGTCAGAACTCAAACCTACATCCGTAGAGGATGCTGTTGCTGCAAGTTATGGCCTAACTCGCTATTATATAGCCTCAGTTCCAAAACATATTTTTTAAATGTATCTGTATTGAACACATATAGACTTCTTTTCTCATCATTACTCCCTAAGTAATATGGTACAACTATATATTTACACAGCATTTACGCGGTGTTAGGTATAAATAATTTTCAGGTAAATTAAAGTACACAAGAAGATGTGTCCAAGTTACATGGAAATACTATGCCATTTTATGGAAGAGACTTGAGCATCTGTGAATTTTGGCATCAGACTAAGACAGATTGGGAGTAAATGTCAATTGTTTTCCACTATATTAAAACAAGAGAAAAGATAGTATTAGCGTATCCTTGGTCTTTGCGGTTGGAGTAGATGCACTGTTTCTTGCAAGCACCCTCATTCACCTGTTTAAGTCTGTTCTCATGTTGATTTTCTGTAGTGTGTAGCTCCACCCCAGCTACCCCGATCCTTGTCTCAATTGACAAGGTTTGTAATTCCTTGGTTAACATCTGCCCTTCATATTACACAAAGCTATTGGTTGAGGTTGTTACTGTGTCCTTACTCCCTAGTAAAGGAATTGGCAGCCTGTAGCCTGCAGGTCACATTTAGCCTAATACATTTGGTAAATGATTTTGTATTTGCACAAAAGCCACATAAACGCATGTACATGCTCTTTGTCCTTGACTGCTTCTGTGTTACAGTAGCTGAGTTGAGTAGTTGTAAGAGACATCATTATGACTATAAAAGTCAAAAAAATATTTACTATGTTGCCCTCTACAGAAAGCGTGCCATTCCCTAGCTAGTTGAAACTGGGAAACAGTGAGGATCAACATCTTATCCAAGTTCACACAGATTCTCAGGACCAAGATGGGAGTCGGAATCTAAGCTTTCAGCCTCTAGAGTCCAGAACCTCACTATTCCTTGTCTTTGTGTTATTTTTATTACTGATTTGTTTCCTTGTTTCTTTACTTAATGATCTGTTCCAAAGACTCTGGGATTCTCCCTCCCAGCCTCCCCCCATTGATTTAACCTAGTCCTTCATAAGTTCATCGTTCTGGTATTTCAGTATATCCTGACATTGTAGGTATGGAGAATGGCAGAGTTCAGCATCCTATTGTCAATATAGATATAGATATAGATATATACACAATATATATATAAAGTATTATAATATATGTATATATATTTAGCAGTTTCATTGAGAGTCCATCTTGGATTTTGAAGTAGAGATGCATACTACATTGATCTTCACATCTGGATATGATAGTCTCTTTATACAGTTCCTCTAGATGACTACATTTACAGGCATGCTTACCTATATATCTATTGCTCTTGTATTTTGCATGAATGTTATCTTATATCAGAGGAATATGATATTTGTCCTTTTGGGATTGGTTTATTTTACTGAGCATAATGGCTTCTAGTTTGGACCATTTGGTTGCAAATGGTAGCATTTCATTCTTTTTTAATGGCTGAGTAGTATCCCACAGAGTAGATGTACCACAGTTTCTTTATCCATTCCTCTTCTGCAATCATCTGTGTTGTTTCCATGTCTTTGCTATTGTAGATTGTACTGCTGTAAAAACAGGACTACAGATCCCTCTTTCATATGCAGATTTCATTTCCTTTGGATATGTATTTCCAAAAGTGAGATAGCTGGGTCATACAGCAGATCAAACAGACATGAGAGAACTACTGAGTGTCTTTTTTAAAGATTTATTTTATTTTTCTTGGAAAGGCAGATTTACAAAGAAATACAAAAAGATCCCCATCTGCCGGGTCATTCCCCAAGGGGCCACAACAGCCAGATCTCAGCTGATTCAAAACAAGGAGACAGGCGCTTCTTCCTTGTCTCCCATGTTGGTGCAGGGTCCCAAGATTTGGGCAGCCCTCTACTGCCAACCCAGCCTCAGGCAGGGAGCTGGATGGGAAGTGGAGCAGCCGGAACACGAGTCAGTGCACATATGGGATTCTGGCGCTTGCAAAGTGAGGGTTTAACTGCTGTGCCATTGTGCAGACCCTGTCAAGTGATTTTGAGAAGGTAACGCAAATGGTGAATATAGCAAAAGAAGATAAAGTGGCCAAAATTCCACAAATATTCTAAGGCTTTCTAAGTTCCAAGGAGGTGCTAAAAATGAAAAACAGCAAGTTGTTATGATCGCAACACAACTGATATAACTGAGTTCTGTGAAAGAAAGAAAGAGAGAGAGAGAGAAAGAAAGAAAGAAAGAAAGAAAGAAAGAAAGAAAGAAAGAAAGAAAGAAAGAAAGAAAGAAAGAAAGAAAGAAAACAAAACGAACTGGTGATATCATCCTCTTGCTTGTGACTGGCTTGCACCATTGCCTCTAGTTCAGTCCAAACACTTTGTTCCACTTTTATGAAAAGTCTTTAGGAAAATGTATTATGAAACAAATATGCATGGATTTCAGAATATTTTACAAGATAAACCTATCTTGTAATCCATGTTTATGAACTTTTTAAAATAACCTTGCAAGTGGGCAAATACACTTAACTTAATTTTTTTTTTTTACTTTTTTTGGGGGGTGCAGGGATGGAGGCATCCGCTTGGTCACACCCCAAGTGGCCACAATGGCCAGAGCTGAGCTGATCTGAAGCCAAGAACCGGGAGCTTCTGTGTCTCCCATGTTGGTGCAAGGGCCCAAGGACGTGGGCCTCCTTCACTGTATTCCCAGCCTATAAACAGAGAGCTCAATGGGAGTGGAGCAGCCAGGATATCAAGCAGTGCCCAAATGGCATGTTGGCACTTAAGTGGAGGGTTAAACTGTTGAACCATGGCCCTGGCCCCAAATACTGGAATTTCTCCCAGCTGTAGCCAACTGTCTTTCAGTGCGTGCTGCAAACAAGACAATTGGCACAACTTTGCACCCACTTCTAAAAAAAATAAACTTGTAATCTACAGCTATTATATTGACACTTCCTGTTACATCTTCTACTTCTTTTTTAAGGATTTATTTATTTTTATTGGAAAGGCAGATATACAGAGAGAAGGAGATGCAGAAACATCTTCCGGGCCCAGCACGATAGTGTAATGATTAAAGTCCTCACCTTGTGCACACCAGGATCCCATATCAGCGCCAATTTTAATCCCGGCAGCCCTGCTTCCCATCCAGCTCCCTGCTTGTGGCCTGGGAAAGCAGTGGAGGATGGGCCAAAGCCTTGGGACCCTGCACCCATGTGGGAGACCTGGAAGAGCTCCTGGCTCCTGGCTTCAGATTGGCTAAACTCTAGCCGTTGCAGCTGCTTGGGGAGTGAACCATCAGACAGAAGATCTTCCTCTCTGTCTCTGCTCTCTGCATATATGCCTTTCCAATATAAATAAATAAATCTTTAAAAAAAAAAAAAGATCTTCCACACTGGTTCACTCCTCAAATGGCCACAATGGCTGGTGCTGAGCCCATCTGAAGCTAGCAGCCAGGAACCTCTTTTGGATTTCCCATGCAGGTAGAGAGTCCCAACACTTTGGGCCTTCCTTCATTGATTTCCTAGGCCATAGACAAGGATCTGAATTGGACATAGAGCAGCTGAAACACAAACCAATGCCAATATGGGATCCTAGTGCTTGAAGGGGGAGGATTAGCCAATTGAGCCATTGCATCAGGCCCATGTTTGGGGCACTTTATAGCTGCTAGTAAGGAGGAGCAGTAAATGCCACAAAATGCAATTATAGCTGCAAAGCACCATGCTTGGCCACCAATGAGTCTTTACTGCTAGTTATCTGCTTTTTAGTATGCTGTAGGTAGTCAACTTCTTGATAAGGCCTGAGAGCCCATACTGTATATGAGTGTAAGGCCTCTGCAGAAGCCTAGCTGAGAGATAGAGCTCTGAGAGATAGCAAGAGTCTGTTCTCTCCATGGTATTATGATATGATAATTATGATATTATGTCCGCACTTGAATTTAGGAATCTGGATTGAATTTGATCTTAGATATGTGCTGGCTGGCGAATGGGGAGGGTTTAGAGCTTGAAGCCAAAGGTGATTTTGAAGCCATTGATCAGTGATTGGAAGAAAAGCTAAAAGTGACATGCAGGTTGTCACTCCAATTGCAATTTCAACCCCAAATAGGGAGACAGAATCTCAGTTCTTTGAATCAAGGAAGAAAACCAGGCACAGCAGACCAGAACATGAGAGAGCAGGTGAATGAATCATTGACATAGGCAATGGAGACTCTCTGGGCTCCTGGCACAGAGCTGTTAGATGTTTGGCTCTTGCCACCATCCAAGGAAGACAGTATGATGAAGTGGGTAGGAGCACAGATTCTACCACCAGACTGTCAGACCAAAAATCCCTAGTTGCCATCCTTGGCCTCGAATGAGCCCTACCTATTAGATAAATGACCTGTGAGTAGTCCACTTAAATCAACAGATTTGAGTGTATTTCTGTATCTGTAAAGGGGAGATAAGTAGAGTAGTCATCCTGCTGGGTTTGCAAAACAAGTCAGAAAACATGGTAAGTGCTTAGCACACAGAAGCAATAAATATTGTCTAATAGAATTTTTAAAACTCAGATTGGCTTACACAGAGGACAAGCAATATGCCAACTCCTGGCAAATTCTGCGTCATGTCCTCACTCTGACTCAAAATCCACAAGCAGGTCTCTTGAACAGGAAGCAGTGGTGGCACCACTATTTCCTAAGGAAAGCTCTGCTGCAAAGCCTCCCCATGTGCAGGCAGGCTGGCAGAGGGAATGCAACGGAAGTGAAATCTCTTTGGTTGTCTTTTTGAGGCAACCTTCTGTTTTGCAACGACTGTTTTTCTCCAAACGGCGGGTCCTGTCAGCTTGATACTATGAGATGGCAAAGCTGCTGACAGTCATATAAACACAGGTGTTAGAGACTAAATGTTTTCCACAGTCATCAAGTGTCAAAATTTCCTTCCCAAGAACACTTGATCATATCTCTAGAAGATAGAGGAGGAAAAAAAAAAGTATAGATGTGTAAGGCTCATGATTTCAGCTCATGATTTTAGTAGAGAAATTGCTGAAGACAATACCACACACTGCAGGCCCCTTTGTTGTCCTTTCTGTTTCACAAAGTATTTAAATGAGTATTTTCAAGCATATTTTACCAACCTCTTGCATCAAAATCTACTGGGGAGGGGCTGGTGTAATGGCTCAACAGGTCAATCCTCCCACCTGCAGTGTAGGCATCCCATGTGGTTAATGTCCCAGCTTCTCCAATTCCCATTGAGCTCTCTGACTATGGCCTGGGAAGGAAGATAACCCAAGTCCTTGGGATCCTGTATCCATGTGGGAGACCCAGCAGTAGCTCCTGCACCTGGCTTCAGATCAGCTTAGCTACAGCTATTGCAGACTCTTAGAGAGTGAAACAGCAGATGAAAGATTTCACTCTCTGTATATCTGCCTTTCAAACAGAATAAATCTCTAAAAAAATTAAAAATAGGGGTCTGGTACAATGGGTTCAGCGGCCAAATCCTCACCTTACATGTGCTGGGATCTTAAATGGGTACTCGTTCCTGTCCCAACTGCTCCACTTCCCATCTAGCTCCCTGCTTGTGCCCTGGGAAAGCAATGGAGGACAGCCCAAAGCCTTGGGATCCTGCATTCGGGGGGGGGGGGGGACCCAAAAGAAACTCCTGGCTCCCAGCTTCAGGTAATCTTAGCTCTGGGTGTAGCAGACACTTGGGGAGTAAACCAGTGGATGGAACATCTTTCTCTCTGTATCTCCTTCTTTCTGTAAATCTGCCTTTCCAATAAAAAATAATCTCTTAAAAATTAAAAGCAAATCTAATGGAAAAATAGGGAAAAAAATAAAGTTTCTGGATTCCTGCATTCTGATTTATTAAGCTCAGCCATCTGCATTTTTAGAAAGATTTTATTTATTTTTATTGGAAAGGCAGATATACAGGGAGGAGGAGAGACAGAGAGGAAGATCTTCCGTCCAGTGATTCACTCCCCAAGTGAGCACAACGGGCCGGACCTGAGCTGACCCAAAGCCCCAAGCCAGGAGCCTCCTCCAGGTCTCCCACGCAGTTGTAGTTTCCCAGGCTTTGGACCATCCCTGACTGCCCTCCCAGGCCACAAGCAGGGAGTTGGATGGAAAGAGGGGCCACAGGGACTAGAACTGGCGCCCACAAGGGACCCCGGCATGCTCAAGGCGAGTACTCTAGCCACTAGGCTACATTTCCATTCCCCATCTACATTTTTTAGGGTCTCTAATCCCAGAATCTCTACTCGAACATTAGAGATTTAATTTTCAATTGTGGCTTCCACCAGATCTCTGTCACTTTGTATTCATTATGGAAGTAAATTAGAATGGTGTAAAAGTAATTCTCATCAATCCTAGAGCTTTATAAATCTATTTTGGAGAAATTTAACCTTATTCTTACTATCTTGGTCACATTTTTTGTTTGGTTTTTAGGCAGGTTAATGATTCTGTGACATCTTATGCATGAGTCAGGGCAATTTGTGGTCTTTATTTCTTATCTCAGCTTAAGTGGAGCAAATATTCTAGTTGGAGAGTTCTGGACAGGCATCAAGGGAGCCTGGGACTTTGAACTGAAGCTGCTGTGTGCACCAGCCAGAGGAGATGCGTTCTTTATCCCATTATCAGCCACTCTACTGTTCTAATTTTGATGAGAACAAGACAGTTGTTAAGTGGAGTGCTCCTCACTTAGCTGCTTAATCAACCATAGCTATAACATCCTGCTCTTTGTCTGGTCAGCAATCATTTGTGTCTCCTGAGAGAAGGAGAGTGTTTAGAAAGTAGGAGGTGAAAGCAGCTAAAGGAAATTAAAGTATAAGTTTTCTTTTTCTTGAATTCTGAAGTGGATAGCCTAATGGAACCAAGGGAGTCCACAGCTGGGGGTCTTTAAATTTTCTGGGCAAATCAGATCCTAAAAGACAAGAGCTATTGCTTTTACTACTAAGAGCCTTCAGTGGGAGGTTCCCATATCTTCAATATAAGCACTTTCCAATATTGTAGTCATAGAAGGGCACTTCAAAATGTCTGCAGAAAATGAAATTTTAAAAAAAGTTTATTCTGGTAAAAGATTTTGTTGGAAATCACAAATATGGAGTGGTTACTTAACCTGCAAGTTAAGCTGTCTACGAGGACACCCACATCCCCCATATTTGAGTTCCTGAGTTCAAGTCCAAGCTGTGCTCCTAATTCCAGATCTCTGCTAATGTGCACTCTGGGAGGAAAGCATTTATGGCTGAAGTGTTTGTGTCCCTGCAACTCATATGAGACTGGATTTTGTATTCCTGGTTCCCAGCCTCAGCCTGGCCCAGTTCTCCTATTGGAATTTGGGGAATTTTCTCCTTGTGTGTTTCTGTACACCTCTGAAATAAATAAAATAAAGAAAGAAATTCTTGAGGAAATAAATCATGCGTAGTGTTTTTATTTTCATAATACACACTTTCCATGAACTTTTTGAATACTCTCTTGTAAAAACACCATGATGATGATGATGGCAGAGCCTTTTGGCCAAATACTGCCTATATGCTGGACACTGGATGCTTTGAACATTGCTCTTGAAAACTAAATCCTGGTCATTACTGAGAAAAGCAGAGAGTATTACCAGGAACTCACCAATAAGGAAATTGAAGTTAGAAGAAATGAAGGAGAAGCTCACTAGTGAGTGGCATAGCTGTGATTCAAGTCTATGTCTATTCATCTCCAATATGAGCTGAGCTGGTTTTGGATCCTGCCTCCAACAGGCAATCTCAGGAGGGTTGCAGTAGGACTCGGTAGTTCTCGAGAGACATGCCACAAAAAACAATATGGAGTTGTCACTGCTATAGAGGAGTCCAGTAACATCTTTGTGCAACCTAATCTTTTCCCTAAATTTTGTTGCACTGTCCTTAGACACCATCCCTGGAAGTCACCCCTGCTAGCTGAAAGTAACTTGATTCCTTGGCTTATCTGAGCTTTCAGCATTCTGGAAAATTGTATTTGGGTGGATGTTCTGTTACAAAGATGAGTTAATGACATGTTTTCTGCGCAACAGAGGTTTGATGTGTTCTCTGCACACTTGTCACGCAGGTGCCAGTCTCACCAATTCAGTCCTCACTCAGCCCAGTTCCATAACTCCCCACATACACAAAGCCAGTGCTGCATATCTGGTCATGTACTTAAGGTAAGTGCCCAAAAATCCATAAGTAAAGTGATTCCTTTTTTTTTTTAAGATTTGTTTTATTATTTTTTTAAAGATTTATTTTAGGGCTACGCATGATAGCCTAGTGGTTAACATCCTTGCCTTGCACACGCCAGATTCCCATATGGGCAACAAGTTCATGTCCCGGTGGCCCTGCTTCCCACCCAGCTCCCTGCTTGTGGCCTAAGAACTTGGATCATCTTCCATTGCCTTCCAAGCACATTAACACGGTGCTAGATAGGAACTGAAGTAACCAGTACTTGAACTGGTGCCCATATGGAATGCCAGCATCTTAATCTATGTCTCAGCAGTGGCTCCAAATAGTTTTTCTTATTAAACAAATTGAATATATTATCTTACAGTTGGATTGATCATAATATGATGACTTTGTGAAAACATCAACACTGAGCTCAAACAGGCTATCACAGATTTACTTTTACACACTAGTTTATCTGGGAAAAAGGGCAAATTGACTTCCCCATTTTTAGGAAGGGTATTTATTGCTGATGTCTAATAATATCAAAAACATGAACAAAGCTTATGAATCTCTCGCCTACTTTGCAGACTTGGCAGTCTTTCTTACCTCCCTGGGTTTGCCATGAAATGAGGACCATAAACCACATGACAGATAAAGGCCTTTTCTCTTACTCCATTTATTGCTGCTATCACTGAATACCACAGACTGGTAAATTCATTATTGATGAAGGTACGTTCTGCTCAGAGTTCAGGAGCTTGAGAAGTCTAACAGCCCCACTCCTGTCATCTGGTGAGGGTCTGCTTGCTGCATCATAACAGACAGCTGCAATGTGAAACAACACACTGGCAAGCTTGGACTTTCTTTTTTAAAGGTTTATTTCTTTTTGTGTGAAAGACAGATTGATAGAGAAAAGGAGACAGAGAGAGAGGGGGGTCTTCCTTATTCTCCCCAAATAGCTGCAATGGCTAGAGCTGGGACTGTCTGAAGCCAGGAGCCAGGAACTTCTGTGCTGGTGCCTCTTCCAGGTCTTCCACATGGATGCAGGATTCCCAGGACTTGGGACATTCTTCATTGCTTTCCCACACCATAAATAGGGAACTGGATGGAAGATGGAGCAGTCAGGACTCGAATTAGTTCCCATACAGAATGTCAACATCATAGACAATGCTTAACCTACTAAGGCATGGTGCCAACCCCTTGAGCCTTCTTCCTTAAAGACACTAATTGTCATCACGAGGATATCAGTCTCATGAGCTTCTCTAATCCTAACCAGCTCACTAAGGTCCCATTAACAAACAAATTAGGAGATCTTTTCCAACACATGAGCTTTTGGGAAACACAAATCACAGCACCTTTCTAATGCTAAAATGTTTACAATGAAACATGCACAGCAGCAAGTGTTCCAGAGAATTCTTTCCACTTGTTGTCTATAACAATATTTTGAGTATTAGTTTAACAAAGTATTTATCTCATTCTAAGCAAGATAGAATTTTATTTTTTATTCACTGAATTGTCCAAGTAGATGACCCAGGGCTGGAAGGGGAGGGGTGGTGGGGGAGGCCGTTGAATATACGAAGGGCATAGGAGCTTTTTTTTTTTTAAGATGTATCATATTTCTATTGGAAAGTCAGATATACAGAGAGGAGGAGAAACAGAGAAGAAGATCTTCCATCTGATGACTCACTCCCCAAGTGACCATAATGGCCAGAGCTGCACGAATCCAAAGCCAGGAGCCCAGAGCCTCTTACAGGTCTCCCACATGGGTGTAGGGTCCCAAAGCTTTGGGCCGTCCTCGACTACTTTCCCAGGCCACAAGCAGGGAGCTGCATGGGAAACAGAGCCGGCTGGATTAGAACCAATGGCTATATGAGATCCCAACAAGTTCAAGGTGAGGACTTTACCCGCTAGGTCACTATGGTGAGCCCCAGGACATAGGATCTTTCTTTTTGCATCCTGACCTACAAAATACTTCAACTGGGATTGGCATGTTGGCTGAACAGGCGAATCCTCAGTCTACAGCATCAAGTGCAGTGGATGACTCAAATGCTTGCGCCACTGCACCTACATGGCAGACCCAGAAGCTCCTGGCTCCTAGCTTCATATTGGCTCAGCTCCAGTTGTTGCAACAATTTGGTGAATAGCCCATTGGCTGGAAGAGCTCTCTATCTCTCTCTAACTCTGCTTTTCAAATAAAAATAAAAATAAATCTTTTCGGGCCCGGCGCGGTGGCGCAGTGGTTAAGTCCTCACCTTGCACACCCCGGGATCCCATATGGGCGCCGGTTCTATCCCAGCAGCCCCGCTTCCCTTCCAGCTCCCTGCCTGTGGCCCAGGAAAGCAGTCGAGGACGGCCCAAAGCTTTGGGACCCTGCACCCGCGTGGGAGACCCGGAAGAGGCTCCTGGCTTTGGATCGGCATAGCATCGGCCCGTTGCGCTCACTTGGGGAGTGAATCATCAGACGGAAGATCTTCCTCTCTGTCTCTCCTCTCTGTATATCCGCCTTTCCAATAAGAAAATAATAAAAATAAATCTTTAAAAATAAATAAATAAATAAATCTTTTCAAAAAATTCCTTCTCTTGAGCCTTATTTCCTCCAAAGTCAAGAGTATTTTCGGATCAGTGCTTGGAAAAATAAAAGTACCTGAGTAAGACTTGGTTACAAAGAGGAGAAGAGTCAGGGCAAAATCTTCAGAAGTATGTAAGAAAGTAATGGAAGAAGAGCAGGCTGGGTGAGGTTGAGGAATGACCAGGTTGAGAATTTAGTCTTCATTGTTTTAGCTCAGAGCTTCTCAACCCTGGGGTGCCAGGGTTACAGAGAGGCCTGAAGGTGAGTCACCCCAGCTCTTGAATAGCCTAGTGTCTGCTTCTTATTGCATGGTAAACAAATGTTGTCATTTGCTTTGCGTGCCAAGCCCTGGAAAGGGAAGCATGACTTTAAATTCCCCAGATGCCATATAGTTATGTAGCCATTTTACCCACACCCCCAAAGTCAAAGGGAGAAGAATAAAGAAATCTAGATTACAATATGGAAAGCTACGTAGTCCCTGATCTGCCTTTTCCTCTCATTGATGGCCTCTCCCTGTTCGTGATGAAGAGCCACTACTACTCTCTTCACTCTGCAGACTCAGTCTCATGACTATTAGTAACAGAAAGGGAAAACTAA
This sequence comes from Ochotona curzoniae, assembly GCF_017591425.1. Lineage (NCBI taxonomy): Eukaryota > Metazoa > Chordata > Mammalia > Lagomorpha > Ochotonidae > Ochotona > Ochotona curzoniae. The sequence goes on along the minus strand of NW_024467087.1, from coordinate 30,023,846 downwards.
ATTTAGTGCTCATCCACCAGAATCAGTCTTAATGAGAAAAGTCTGATGTTTTGTCATTTACTTTACAAAATATGTATTTACTTATTTGAAAGATATATTAAGGATGGAGAAAAAGAGGGAATGGAGAAAAAAATTTTAAAACATGGAAAAATGAGACTAATACAATTTATTTCAATGATTGGATATGAGAATTAAAAGAGATAAGGGCTATAAAGGACTTCATTCAGTGGCTGACAAGAACTGGCATTTAGTACATTTAATTCTTTTCTTTCAAGTTCACACTTTTTCCATTGCCTTTCCTGCCAAATAACTTTTTAAAAAGTATTTATTTAAGAGACAGAATACTCCCACCTGCTGGTTCAATTCCCAGATGTCCACAATGGCCAGGACTGGGCTGTGGCCAAAGTCAAGAGCTGATAATGCAAACCAGGTCTCCCATGTGAGACATAGGGGGCCCGACTACTAGAGACTTTGCCAAATCCCAGGGTCTGCATTGGCAGGAAGCCATAGTGAGGAACTGGAGCCAGATACTGGATTCAGGGAGTACAAAATGCTGGATGGATGTCTTACATGCCAGATTAAACTCCTGCTCCCTGTTGGTATTGTTTCATGTCAGTGGTTTTGCACTGTATAAAACAAAATAGGTAATTAGTTCCTGCTTGACTGAGGTGGGGCATTCCAAAGTATTCTTTCTGTAACTCTCCTTTTCTTCTTTGTTATATCAAGATTTTTGATCATCATCAGCAGAAATCAACAATAACTAAATTTAGCCAAATCAAAGAAAAAAGAGAATGAATTCACCAGAAAGATTTCAGTGATAAGGGGGCCCTAGAAATCATGGGGAAGTTGGAGGGCTAGGCTTGGAAGATGACACAAGTCCAGGCGGTTCCATGGACCACCAGCAAATGCCCAAACTTCCAGTAGGAATAATCTGGCCAGGACGATTCAGCTGAGGCTGGGTGTTGTGAAAACCACGGTGATTAGGGACAGGTACTTAGGACAGCAGTTAGAGTGCTACTCAGGGTGCTCCCATCCCTGCACTTGAGTCCCAGCCCTACTTCTAATTCGAGCTTTCTGATAATACCATCGATGTAAAAATCTGATGCAATTCCAGTCTCCCGAGTTGGGCCTGGCTCAGTCCTGGCTGTTGTGGGTATTTGCAGATTGAATCAGTGGTAGAAGTTCTCTCTCCCATTCAAATGAGAATATTCAGTATTGGGAAAAGTATCTCATAAAAATTCCTGTGACTAGATACTAGCCTTCTTGGTCCCGCTGTAGATTGCTCTGGATTCGTAGTCTCCAGAGAGGAAGGATGGAAGGAGGAGCTCATCTTTCCACTTTAGTAATTGAAGCTGTGTTCAGCATCCCACCAATTTATCATCTCTTGGGAAATTAGCTTCAAATAGCAAGAGGATGAGTAATGGACATCAAACCGAAAAATCAACAAATGAAGCAATGCTGTTTTTATGGCCTCCCACATGATGTTTTTCAAACTGCCTGTGATGACATATTACTGAGCTGTAAGGTTAATTTTGTGAGTATCTGATTAGCATTTTGTTTTAATTTTTAATAACTTTATTGGGGTATAATTGAGATAACTTCCCTTAAAGTATAATGTCTGATGAATTTTGACATTATATATACACTCTGTAAGCATCTAAAAATGTCACACCTCCAAAATAAGTAAAATGCAAAATTATTACATTTTTATAAAAACACTTAAAACTCTTGTGAAAGAAAAATGCATTAAAATTATATATTGAAAAGAGCGGTTGAATAATATGGTATGCATACGTTGAATTTTTTAAGAAATCAGTAAACTTGTCCAAAGTTGGTCTTAAAATGTTATATTAGAGTGCTACTCAGGGTGCTCCCTTCTCTACATTCACAGCAACATTTGGTATGGTCAGTCTTTTAAAAAAATCATTTTGTGAAGACTTATTTCATTTATTTGAAAGTCAGACTTACAGAATAAGAAAGGTAGCATAGAGAGAAAGAGAAAGAAACAGAGAGAATCTTCCACATATTAAAAAAAAAAACCAACAACAATACTTGCTGGTGAGGATGCAGAGAAAAGGGAACCCTACTCCACTGTTGGTGGGGCTGCAGGTTGGTACAGCCTCTATGGAAATCAGTATGAAGAACACTCAAACAACTGAAAAGTCTGCTACCATATGACCCACCAACAGCACTTCTAGGAATATATCCAAAACACCTGTTACACAAGAAACCAAAATGCATCCCTATGTTCATAGCAGCACAATCAATAATTGCAAAAACATGGAAGCAACTGAAATGCCCATCAACAGAAGACTGGATAAGAAAACTATGGTTCGGGCCGGCACGGTGGCGCAGTGGTTAAGGTCCTCGCCTTGCACGCCCGGCATCCCATATGGGCGCCAGTTCTAATCCCGGCAGCCCCACTTCCCATCCAGCTCCCTGCCTGTGGCCCGGGAAAGCAGTCGAGGACGGCCCAAAGCTTTGGGACCCTGCACCCACGTGGGAGACCCGGAAGAGGCTCCAGGCATCAACCATTGCGCTCACTTGGGGAGTGAATCATCGGACGGAAGATCTTCCTCTCTGTCTCTCCTCTCTGTATATCCGCCTTTCCAATAAAAAAATAATAATAATAAAAATAAATCTTTAAAAAAAGAGAAATCTATGGTTCATCTACTCCATAGAATACTACTCAACTATTAAAAAAAAAAATGAAATGCATCTCTTCATGGCCAAATGGGCCCAATTAGAAACCATAATACTAAGGGAAATGAGCCAGTTCCAAAAGGTTAGATACCACATGTTTGCCTTAATTTAAGATGAAATGATGCCAATCCTAAAAATAGTACCTATAAATTGTAATATTATTACACCCTCAGTCTGTGTCACATGCAATGAGATACTGTGATGTAGTCAATGAACCAATAATCAATGAGAGACAGACTGCTTATGATCTATATCAAAGAACTGAAAAGACTGATATGCTTTTAATACCCTATTTTATTCCACAGTGCGTCGGAAGAGCAGAGAAATCTTTCACCTTCTTAGAGTGTGTGAGGAAGATGTTAAGTATAATCTATTAAGATTGTAATAGGTAACTTACAGACAGCAGACTTGAGACTGCATTAGACATTAGCAAAAACTATAAAGACATACAGTGGGATCCAAGAGCGATCCTGACAGCCTCTTAACAGGAAGTCATATGCACAGAGCAGGAAGGGACCCCAGAGTGGAACAGGAGGACAGGAGGAGGCTTGTATCTCAACTCTGGAGACTCGCGGATCCCCAGCAAGGACTATATCCCAACCGCCAAGGAGATCACAAGGAATTGGAGTGCCCTCATAGGCAGAGAACTCTGAGGTCATCCATTCCCTATTGGATCTCCCACATGGGATGGAAGAAGCCCAGAACCCTCCTCACGGGGTCTAATGACATCAGAACAACAGCCTGAAGCGGTCCTCAGAAACAGAACAGTCAACTTCCTTTGGGACTCAAGAGAGGGGAGAGGAGCCTTCTCTGGTCCTTACTTAGCTCCAACTTTGGATCTCCACCCTCTCTTACAATGACCATCAGGGTCGCTCCGGAGCCCCCAAAATTAAATCAGATAGACAGAGACAAACCAATAAGGAAAGCTTAGAACAGACAGGAAACAGTCAGCTTGGACTCCCATATACCTTACTAGATAGGACACAAAGATGAGTTACTCCTCACTAAGGTATTGAAGATTTCTCTGCACACCCCTCCTAAAACTGTTTTGCTCCTCAATTGTTAGCATATGGCTTGCTAGAGTTATAAGCCTGTTTGGACTATCCTAAAATTCACGAAGCTCAGTCAAAATCATGTTTGAATACTCTAAGCTGCTAAATATAAATATGAAGAAAAAAAGGGAAAAAAAGACACGAGACGGATGAAGAGTGCCCTTTAACCATTTTAAAGTTTATAGCAATCGGTTATGTATAAACTAAAATTGAGATGTCAATGAAGTAGTTACAGGATGTGGTTAAGAACTTGCATTTTCTAGGGCCCGGCGCGGTGGCGCAAGTGGTTAAAGGTCCTTGCCTTGCACGCCCGGGATCCCATATGGGCGCCGGTTCTAATCCCGGCAGCCCCGCTTCCCTTCCAGCTCCCTGCCTGTGGCCTGGGAAAGCAGTCGAGGACGGCTCAAACCTTTGGGACCCTGCACCCGCGTGGGAGACCAAGAAGAGGCTCCTGGCTTCGGATCGGCATAGCATCGGCCCGTTGCGCTCACTTGGGGAGTGAATCATCGGATGGAAGATCTTCCTCTCTGTCTCTCCTCTCTGTATATCCGCCTTTCCAATGAAAAAATAATAATAATAATAATAAAAAAAAAAAAGAACTTGCATTTTCTAACACATTGGTCACTCAGTACCATGTCAATTGACTTCATGATGTTGTAAATTTCCAGGTTTCTTCCTGTTGAAGTTGTGTTGTGGCTTTTCATTGGAGGGGATGATATCCTGCCAGCTCTGCTTTCATATCAAGGATGGTCTCCCAATAAAACTGTTGAATTTATCTGGACAATAAGATCCTGGATTCCCTGCATGGTCCATGCCTGCAATGATGGAATTATGACTGGTTACTAGCTGTGCTGATGTAATAATATGGAGGAAATTAATAATGGGGGAGGGCTTGTGGAGGGATTAGGGGAATCCCACAGCCTATGGAACTGTGTCATAAAATGAAATAAAAAAATTTAATGAATAAATAAATAAATAAAAGGTTGGATTGTTTGTTTCACTTTTGAACTTCAGAGGTTTTATATATGTTCAAGACAACTCCAGACTCCCTTTCCTGAGCAATCCACAGCCCCCCACGTCCACTAGTTTACAGATCCCCAAGCCTGGTCTTCTGGCAGTGTGCCCTGCCAGCCTGGGCCCCTACTTGTCTAAACAGTGCCTATGCATGCTTGCACATGGGTCCGCAGACCCTGTCTACTGGCATGTAGGCATTTGACCCCACATATATGTACAAAAAGAAGCAGTAGTAGTAGTAAAAGAAGAAGTAGGAGAAGGAAACAGAATCAGCAACTATGTGGCGCAATGGTTTATACTTAACACGAATTTGGAATTAATCAGGCCCAGGATGCCTGTCAGCTACTAGCTGCTGTTCTTTCAGCAGTGTGACACTTGCCAGGTGCAGCTATGAAAAACAATTGCCGGGCCCGGCGGCATGGCCTAGCAGCTAAAGTCCTCGCCTTGAATGCACCACGATCCCATATGGGCGCCGGTTCTAATCCCAGCTGCTCCACTTCCCATCCAGCTCCCTGCTTGTGGCCTGGGAAAGCAGTCGAGGACGGCCCAAAGCCTTGGAACCCCGCACCCATGTGGGAGACCTGGAAGAAGTTCCTGGCTCCTGGTTCGGATCAGCACAGCACCAGCCATTGCGCTCACTTAGGGAGTGAATCATCGGTGGAAGATCTTCCTCTCTGTCTCTCCTCCTCTTTGTATATCTGACTTTCCAATAAATAAATAAATCTTAAAAAAAAAAAAAAAGACAATTGCCTTCATAACAATATTGAATCTTCTAACTCATGAACATGGTATGATTTAGATATCCTTATATTCTTCTTTATAATGTTTTGTAATTTTCATCATATTGGTTGTGCATACTTTTGTCAAATCTATTGCTAAAGCATTGATAATGTAGTTCATTAGTTTAAGTCACCACCTGCAATGCTAGTATCTCATATTGGAGTGCCACTTTGTGTTCTGCCTGCTCCACTTCACATTCAGCTCCTTCCTAGTACTCCTGGGAAATATTTGGAGATGCCCCAAGTACTTGGACCCCTGCTATCCATGTGGGAGACCTGGATGGAGCTCTGGGCTCTATGCCTCTGCCTGGCCCAGCCCTGGCTGTTGCAGTCATCTGTGGAGTGAACAAATAGACAAAGGATGGGTTTCCCTGTCTTTCTCTCTCACTCTGCCTTTCAAGTAAATAAATACAATTTTTATGAAACTATTGAAAAGTATTAAATATTTTTGATCTTCTAATGAATCACCTATTTAAGATTTCTGATTGTTGATCGAGAGTATGTAGAAACATAATTGATTTTTCCACACACATCTTGTTTCTTTCAACTTTTCTAAATTCATTTATTTATTTGAGCATCTGTTTTATAGATTCTGCCAGAATTTTTACATAGACTTTCCAGTCATCTGGAACTTACAGCAGTTTTATTTTCTTCTTTCAATTTCATTTCTTGACTCATTACACTGGCTAGAACTTCTAGTTCAACCAGAGGGAGAAGAAAGTAAGCATTTTTGTCTCATCACTGACCTTAAGTGGAAAACATTCCCTCTTTCACATAAACAGCTATTTATCATCCATGACCTTTATCTAATTGAAGAAGTTTCCTTCTGTTTCTGGTGTGTCTTAGTTTTATCAGAAACAAATATTGAACTTGCATCTATTCATCTCAACAGATTTTGGTTTTTTTCTTTTATAATGATGAATTATATTGATTTTCAAATATTTAATAAACCTTACATTTCTGAGCTAAATGCTAGTTTCTAATGCATTAACATTTTTTTCGTATTAATTGAATTTGCCATAATTTCCTTCAGACTCTTAAATTCATGAAGAATTTTGACCTGCAGTTTTTTGTACGAAGTTTTTCTGGTTTGGATATTGAAGAAGTAATGCTCCATATAATCCGATGGGAAGGATTCCCTGTTCTTCAAATTCCCAGAAGGATTTTGGTATAATTGGTGTGATTTCTTCCTCAAATGTCTGATATAATTCTACAGCACAGCCATCTAAATCTGGAATTTCCTTGATGAAATGATTTTGACTACAATTTCAACTTCTATAATAAATATGGTGTTATTCAGGTTACCTATTTCTCTTGAGTGAACTTTATAGATTGTATCATTTAAGGAATGTAGACATTTCATTTAAGGTACTGACCTTTCAGGCACGAATTGATTTTTTAATATTCTTTGATTTGCCATATCTGTATTTATGTCGCCTTTTACATAAACTGGTAATTTTTCTTCCTTCTTTCCCTGATTGTCCTGACTAGAGGTACAAATTTCTCAATTCTTATCAAAATTGCAGCTTTTGTTTTCATTAATTTTCTGCATTATTTTTCTGGATTCTACTTCATTTTTTTTCTGATTCAATCTTTTTAAAATATTATTTTATTCTGATAATCTTTACATAGTTGATCGGGGGACCAAGGGTCAAGGACTATAGGAAAGGACTATATTTCCACATTTTCTCTCTCTTTTTTTTCCGTATCTGAGGGAAGGGGAGAGGTAAAGGAAGAAGCCCCACTCAGTCTCCCACCCACTCTGTTGAGTTCAGGTGTCATATAATCTTCTTTATCTCGTTTCTTAATGATTCAGTTGAGCTCACTGACAATGTTTTTCTTCTAATATAAATGTGAGTGTTACACATTTATCCCTAGATACTGCACTTTCAGCATTCCGCATATTTTGGTATGCTGCATTTCATTTTCATTCTGTTTAAAATCTTTTCTAATGTTCCTTTGATTTCTTCTTTGACTTATTGGTTGTTTTAAAGTTTCTTATTCAATTTTCAAATATGTGGTGATTTTCCAGAAATATTTTTGTTAATGACGTTTAATACAATTTCACAGTGGTCTGAGAACAAACTGTATGTAACTTCATTTTTCTGAAATGACTCATTTTATTACAAACATTCCATGTGATTTGAACAAGAGGAACACTGTGCTAATGTTGAGTAGAGCAAGCTGTAGTTTCCAATTAGGTATAGTTAATTTATGGTATTATTGAATTCAACTATGTCCTTACTAATTGTATGTCTACTTGTTCTATGGATTATTGAGAATATACAATTAAAATTGTTTACTTGTCTATTTCTTCAAAGAATTTCATTAATTTTACTATGTTCTGCTCTTAGGTACTCTGAGTCTCTGTTCATTTTTTCCTGTGTAATTTCTCTCTACTCCTCAGATTGGATAACTTTTGTATTCTAGCTTCCAACTCACTGAGTTTTCGCTCTTCTCCATTCCTAAAATAAACCAATCCCTGAACTTATTTTTGTTGTTATTGTTGTTTTATGGTTGCACAGTTACATTTGGTGCTTTTTATATCTTCTTTACTTCCTTTTTTTCCTTCAGTCATTTTCACATTTATTAATATAATTTCTTAAAATAACTTTTGCCCACAGGTCCACTGCCCAAGTGGCCACAACAGCTAGGGCTGAGTCTATCCGAAGCCAAGAGCTTCTCTGGGTCTCCCATACAGGTGCAGAGTCACAAGTCTTCCATCTGCTGATTCACTCCAAAAATGGCTATAATGGCCAGAGCTAAGCCAATCCAAAGCCAGGAGCCAGGAGCATCTTCAGAATCTCTCATGTGAGTACAGGTGTCCAAGGGCTTGAAATATTCTCTACTGCTCTCCCAGGCTATGAGCAGAGAGCTGGATCAGTAATGGAGGAGCCGGGACACGAATCAGCACCCATATGGGATGCAGTAGATTACCCTTCTAAGCCATCTCACTAGTCTTGGTAGGTAAGTTCTTAAATGGCTTTTAGCAATCCTATTCTATTTTATATTCTTTTGTAATCACTTCCCCTTAGGTGTGGCCTGGACCTAGTAGTTTTCTTCTACTTAATACATAAGACTAAAGTCATGCTACACCTTTTTGAGGACTGGGCTGTAAAAGACCACAACTTCTGCCTTGCTCACACTACATTTTAGGCTCCTCTTGCTTGGCTATGTGAAGCAGCAAGCTGCTCTGTTATGTTATGAGCTATGATGCAGTTCATGGGACAAAGAACTGTAGGTAATCTTTGGCCAATAGCCATTAATGACAGGAGGCTATCAATCCAATGGCCTCCAGGGAACTATGTGCTGCCAACAGACACAAGCTTGGAAGAAATTCCTTCCCCCTTAAAACTTGGAAACAACTGTAGGCTGTAAGAGACATTGAAGCAGAGGACCAGTTAAGCTATAACTATGTGTCTCATGCATAGAAACTATGAAATAATATTAATTGTTGTTTTAAGCTTCTAAATTTTGGCCTAATTGGTTATGTAAAGTAGACAACTAGTATGTGTATACACACACACACGCACACACACACACACACACACACACACACACATATATATGTTTGACCATAAGGAAATGGAAAATGGCTTACAAATACAAAAAAAAAAAAAGTATGTGAGTGGTTTTAGATGGTGGCAAAGGGGGAAATTTAAAGAATAATCAGGAGTATGTTAAAGACGTGTTAAAGAGACCCAAAACTGCTTTGAGTGGACTAATGAACATGTTATTAGAAACTGGAGGAGGGCCCAGCGTGATAGCTCAGTGGATAAATCCTCATTTTATATGCGCCTGGATCTCATATGGGTGCTGGTTCATGTCCCAGCTGCTCCACTTTCCATCCAGCTCCCTGCTTGTGGCCTTGGAAAGCAGTAGAGGATGGCACAAAGTGTTGGGATCCTGCTCCCATATGGGAGATCCAGAGGAGGCCCCTGGCTCCTGGCTTTGGATCAACCCAGGCCCAGGTATTATAGTCACTTGAGGAGTGAACCAGTGGATGGATGATCTTTCTCTCTGTCTCTCCTTCTCTCTTAAAATTGGCCTTTTCAATAAAAATAAGTAAATCTTTGTTTAAAAATACAAGAAAAATAAAAAAATAGAATCTGGAGGAAAGATAATTTCTATTATGCAGTAGTAGAAAGCTTGGAGTCATTGTCATCTTCTGAGTCACATGGGAAACAGAGATCGTGTAAATAAACTTGGTGATCTAGCCCAGATTTGCGAGCAAAATTTTGAAAATACATTTTTTTTTCTTGCCACTTAATGTAAAAGGTGAAAAACAAGTTCTAAATTGAGGGAAGAACTGTTAAGCAGAAAGCAATCCAAAAAGGATGGTTCTGGAACATGCTCAGCCTCTCTAGTTAACAACAGGCACTAGAATTTGAAAATGTCTTCCCAGCACATGAAAAGATGATCTGCATATACATGAGTGTGTGACTGTATATTCTTTTGTGATGACTTCAGAAAGATCAAAAGAATCAATGTTTCAGTAACACCAAGAGCCCACCAGAACAATGAAGCTTGTGCTTAAATCAATCATAGGTCTTCCAATTGAATGACTGTAGTTCCAGGAAGTTACGGACAGTTCCCCCTCAGCAGGTTTAGCAGAATTCAAATATAGACAAAGATTTATTTTAAAGACATTTGTAGTTATATTTGTCATCCCCAAGCTGTAGGCAACTGCCTAGGCAAGTGTTACATTGCTGGAAGGAGTTAATAGCTGGTGAGCATCCTAGGCCTGGTAAATGCCAAATCTGTATTAACTTTACCACTGCGCTAGCATAGTTGCCTATTTTAAAAAAATTATATATATATATTTATATACACATGGTGGGTGGAGATGCTAGTAGACATGCTAGTAGACAGGGTCTGGAGATTTGTGTACAAATGTATATGGGTCCAGGGTAGGAAAGCAGGGCCCCAGGCTGGCATGGCACATCACTGGAGAACCAGGCTTCTGTATCTTTGTGTGCACAGGTATGGGAGGCTATGGATTGCTCAGGACTGGAGTCTGGAGATTTGTAGGAGGGGTGACTGCTAAGGAAGAACATGACAGGTAAGGAATGACTTTTGGAGGACTTCCACCAACCTGTCTACTGTACTTGTTGGTAAATGAGAGGGGTGAGACTGGATGGTTTAGAGGAGGAAAAAGGAGGCCCTTTTGATGTCAAACAAATATACCCACCCATGTGGGAGACCTGAACTGAGTTGCTTGGCACTGACCACTACCTGTCAGAGCGCATGAGGGCCATGGATATGGGCCTACTTGGCAGGGCACCACCACAGTTCCTGACAGTGAATGTCAGGGCAAAGTATAGACCCTGTTAGGCTGGGCCATGACACTAACCAGCTGATGAGAGACCTGGGTCTGGGAGCAGATTCTGTGAGGGATTGTGGGCTCACACCTGTGGGACTGCCTACCATACCAGCTGATTCGCTTGAAGGCTGGGGTTGGTGATGGGTCGAGCTAGCCATGATCATGAAACTCAACAACACTCATGGACACTGGGGTTGGAAACAAGCCAGGCTGGTCCAGGCTGTAGCATATTCAGGCATACCCAACATTTGGGTTTGGGGCAGACCAGGCTGCAACATCCATCAGCACACACAAAGGCCAATACTGGGGGGGTAGACTGTGCCAGGTAGGAGCCTAGAACCTGCTGGCACATGTGAGACCTGGATCTGGGAGTGAACCTGGTAGGGGAACTTGTAGAACTCCCCAGGTGGGCTGTAGCTCCTACTCGAGATTATGTGAATATGCTGTGTGTTAGGCCAGGCAAGGGTGCTTCACTGGTCAGCAGGTGTGTGGGTTAGCCGGGGCAAGGGCGGGGGAAAGGTGGTGGACCAGGTAGAGCCAGGCCAAACTATAACACACAGGCATTCATGGGAGCATCTAAGACACAAACAGGCCAGAATAAGTGCAGACTGGATGGGCTTTGCATCAGCATCGGCTAACAGGTGCTGGGAATGGGGCACAAGTGTGGTCGAGTTAGACCACAGAACCACCTGGAAAGTGCAAGATCCGGGACTGGGAGTGGGCCTAAAAGGGAAATTGTGGGCACCAATCTGATGGACTGCAGCTCCAATTGGTGAGCATGAAAAGCTGGGCAGGACAGGTGGTGACACTGGTTGGCATGAGTATGAGTTGGATAGTGGAGCTGGTTGGGCCAATCTAGTCTCCAACTCTTATTTATGTTATGAGAACCAAATAGGATGTGGACCTGTCAGCTGCACATATTGGCACCACAAGAATCGGGTCTGGGGACAGGCCTGATGGGGGTTATTGGGATTGCTCTGACTAGGCTGTGTTTTTTTTTTTCTGGTGTGAGTGAAGGCAGAGTGGTAGGTGGAGTTGGTATGGGCATTGGTATCCATTGGTTTGCATGTGAGATGCAGCTGGGTCAGAACTGACATAGCAACTGCAATCACCAATGTGTATTAGGATGATATGGGTGACAGATGGAGTCAGACTCCACACTGGCTGACACACAAGGAGTCAGATTGGGGTCACAGACAAGATTTCTTTGGGATCCGCACTCCCCCAACTGGACCATTGGACTCAGAACTCCAACCATATGGGAAATCACAGGATGTGTGATTTGACCATGGGCTGCATGTGTCAGAAATGGGTTTCCTCGGTTCCTGAAGCCCTTGCAGCACACAGGATGCCCAGATGCACATGGGGGCCATGAACACCAGCTCATTGAGGTCTGCAGAGGATGTCTAGTGCCATGGAGAGCAGAGCAATTTGGACAGCTCTACCAGACAAGCTTTGACAGCAAGTATATGGTGAGTGGAGACTCTAAGGTGGACTATCCGAGCCAATGGACCTGGAAGGATTTCCTCAACCTTGGAGCAATGAAATCAACATCTCTGAACTATCAAAACCACTTAAGCAGAACTTTTAGAACATGCTCTGCATCAGAAAACCTGGGATGACTTCAGATGGCCGTCCCCCATTCCCATGTACTGATGCAGTGGGGCTGCTGGGAGCGGTCCTTTCCCCTTCTCTCTCCACTTTCTCTAGATACAGGAAGAAAAAGGACATTGGGAGTGGTTTTCTCATTCATTTCTCCCCATTCCTTGACCCTTCCTACCCTAATCAATGGTCCACATGGGCATGCATCCCTCTCAGCTATGTAAACATTATCAAAAATAAAATAAATTATTATATAAAAATTTATTTGTTGTCAGATATAATAAATCCCAATCAGATTCATAGAAGCCACATAAAGTTTCTGGGAAAACTGATCAGCAGAAACATTGGCAGCTTTGACTGAAAGGTATATAAATGGTACAGAAGGCAGTAGTGGTAGTACTGACACAATCCTGCTGGCAGGAACTGGGCTGAGAAACGTACACATTGGAACTACCTGTCATGAAAAAATGAAGATCCAGGGCCTGGAGCCCATAGCCCTAAGGGTGGAGGAGTCAAGTATAGAAAAATTGTTCCCAAGCCTTGAAATCTAATCTAGCAATTTCCAATATATATCTTCCAAAATATGAATTTCAGAATTGCTATGGACTGGCAACTCTTTGATGCACATCACTTCCTCTTAATTGAGGAATGATGTTTATAGCACTCATCATTTTTTCTGCCAGTTCCACCATTTATTACTTTTAGACATTTGTGTATATCAGATAATTTATTCTTTTAGCTTCACTCTTTTTTTAAGTTGCTTGCCCATAACAGAACCCAGAAATGTGATGTTATTTATAGTACCAGTCTATTTTTTTTTTTTTTTTTTACAGAGAGAAGAAGGCACAGAGAGAAAAATCTTCCATCCTCTGGTTCACTCCCCAAGTGGCCACAACAGCTGGATCTGAGCCAATCCAAAGCCAGGAGCGAGGAGCTTCTTCTGGGTCTCCTACAAAGATGTAAAGGTCCCAAGGCTTTGGGCCATCCTCTACCGCTTTCCCGCGCCACAAGCAGGGAGTTGGATGGGCAGTGGAGCCGATCGGGCATGAACCGGTGCCCATATGGGACCTGAGTGCTTGCAAGGCAAGGGCTTAGCCACTGAACCATCATGCCAGGCCCATTACTAATTTTTGAATTATAAAAAGCTGCTTGTTACATGCATGGACCTCATAGTATTATGGAAAATGGAAGTATAAGTTGATTTGGGTGCAAAAATATTTGGAACACATGTGTAATTTTTTCATGAAATCCATGTTCCACAAACTTCTTGGAAAACTCTCAATGCAGGTAAGCTGCATCTAAGGAGCAACAGTGAGTGTTCAGTGCCAGGAGCATTTAACTGCAGCTGAGGAACCTCAAGTTCTCATGGGTCTTACCTAAATGGAAAGATTGTCAGACTTTGAACTGATGCTCTAACAACAGGTGAGTTTGAGAGACCCGAGGGGGGGGGGATGACATTCTTTTTATTAAGATTTATTTTTTTTATTGCAAAGTCAGATATACAGAAGGGAGGAAAGACAGAGAGGAAGATCTTCCATCCAATGGCTTGGTCTCCCAGTGACTGCAACGGCAGGAGCTGCACAGATCCCAAGCCAGGAGCCAGGAACTTCTTCCAGGTCTCGCACGTGGGTTCAGGATCCCAAGGCTTTGGCTCATCCTTGACTGCTTTCCCAGGCCACAAGCAGGGAGCTGGATGGGAAGCAGTGCTGCCAGGATTAGAACCGGCACCCATATGGGATCCCAGCTCATTCAAGATGAGGACTTTAGCCACTAGGCCACTGCGCTGGGTCCAGTGACATATTCCTCATGTGGAAGAACCTGTAAATCAGGAGAAAGATTACACTAAACCATGGCTGGTACAGCTTCCAATGATCCACACCTACTGGTATTTATGCATTTGTATCATCTCTCTCCCCTTGAGGGTAGATTGACCAAATCGCATGCCCCTGTCTAACAGAATCCAAAAATGTGATGTCATTTACAGTACCACCCTATAAGATATATGTGTTATCACATTCATTTGTTTGTATTCCTTTTTGGCTTTGTTGCTTGATTGTTCTGGTAAAGCTGTATGACAGGCTGTGAGTTTCCACACAGAAAGAAGCTGAGGTTGGCTTATGGGCAACAGCTAACAGGGAAACAAGATTTGCAGTTCAAGAGCCTGTGAGGAATTGAATTCCAACGATAAATGAATGAACTTGGCTGTGAATTCTATCCTACATCAGTTGAGCCCTAAATATGAATGTTCAAGTTCCCAGTCACAATCTCTTGTTAGCAACCTTGTGACAAACTCTAAGAGAAATTGCTCAGCTAATTTAGACCTGGGTCTCTGGTACCAGAAAACAAAACAAAAAACAACAAAATGGATATATTAAAGGCTTGCTCTTTTTAGCAGTCACATTTGGGGATAATTTGCTATACAGCAATAGATAGTGGATACAGTTGCTCTGTTATCCAATTCACATTTTTTTTCCCGCAATGTCTTATTTTCCATTAATGCCATCTGGTGAATTTTAAAGTCCTCATTTAGTTCCTTGTACAGTATATAGTCAAAATTTCATCCTAAATTCAATGTATTAGAATTGGTTATTTTCAGTACTTAGTTGCTCGAGATGTTTCGCTTTGATTAATGGAAGCCCCTTTAAGCTGACTACTTACATTTTTCTTGTGATACACTCATTCTTTGTTCAGTACTTCTTTGGTCTTTAAGGGAACAATACAATATTCCAGGCTCATATTGTGTCTTTACTGCCAAAATCTTGGAATCAGTCACATCCTGAAGGTGTCTTTATTCCCTTACTGGAGAATGATATTTTGAAGCCAAGAATTGTGTGTGCATCTGGACACACAGGAGAGTACTTCCAAAAAATTGTGAAAAATGCCTAATAGAGAAAACTGCATGAATTGCATTTTTCCACCAAAATAGCCTTATCATTTCCTCTCATCTTCCATGAACCTTTATAAATGCCCTCATATGTGCACATAGGCGCTTGAATGCCCTTAGCCCCATCATTGTTCCTTTACGTCACCATGTGTGGTGGGCTGAATAGCAACCTCCTAAAGATGTCCTTGTCCAAATTCCCAGAAGCTGGGAATATATTTCCTGATCCTGTAAAGGGAATTTGGAGATGTGATAAAGCCAAGGTTCTTGAAATGGGCAAATTTCCCTGGATGATCTGGGTAGGCCTGGTGCCATCATAAGCATCCTCGCAAGAGAAATGCCAGAGGAGACTTTGCTACTGGAGAAGGAGATGTGACGTGAATGCAGGTATGGGAGTGATGCACTTTGAAAACAGCAAAATACCATGACAGCTTCTAAAAACTAGAAAAGGTAAGGTCACATACATGTTTCTGCAGTAGAGGATGTAGACTGGGAGGGGGCATTAGAGGTGAAGGAAATGTTTCGTGTCCTAATCTGGTTGGTGATTATATGAATATATACATGCACAAAAATTCACTGTCAGAGCTGGCACCATGGCAGAGCAAGTTAAGCTCTGGCTATGGTACCAGAATCCCATATGGATACCAGTCTAAGTCCCAGCTGGTCCAGTTCCCATTAGCTCCCTTCTCACGGCCTGGGAAAGCACTGGGAAAGGCCTTGGACTCCCGAACCCGCATTGAGAGACACGGAGAAAGCCCCTAGCTCATAGCTTCAGACCTAGCTTCCGCCTGGTTCTGGCCATTGCCGCTATTTGGGGAGTGAACCAGCAGATGGAAGACTTCTTTTACTGTCTCTGCATCTCGTCCTGTAACTCTTCCTTTCAAATAAAATAAAATAATTATTGTAAAAAAAAATCACTGAGTTCTCAGACATTATGAAAATATTTTTAAGACACAATCACCATGTTTCTTTTCAGAAACATTTTATGATCATAGAAGGTAGTTGAATTGTATTCAAAAGTGAAGTTACCATACATCTCTGTGGTTATCCATTTTCTGTTAATACAGACTTTGTTTCTGTTTCTGTGTGAGTATATGCTCCTATGTACTACTGCAAATGTACAAATTGAGCAATCTGAACATAAGGGACTAAACGTGAAATATCTTTTCCATATCATCTGTTCAAGGAGCTGAAATCTCCTTCTTTTATGTGGGCAGTGTTCCTACTTTTCTAGCTATGTTCACATCACAACAAGTTCAATCCTCATATTCAGTTCTGGGACTTTCCCTGACTTTCCCCTCAGCTGAGAAATGTGCCATGGCCTCAGTCTTAGTCCTTTATGGCTTCTGACTTCTCCATGCTGGGGACAGCACTGGACTGTTACAAAAGGAGAGAGGTGTGTTGACTTGGTGTAATGGAGCAGATTTGGTCTCTTCTGTCCTCTGCATAGAATATCTGAGAGCCCTGGCACCATGCGCAGCTGTGATATTCTCCATCCAGCTTCATGTCTTTCCTATCCTTGATCGAGAGCACTGATTTTTTTTTAAAAGATTTATTTATTTATTGGAAAGACAGATATACAGAGAGCAGGAGAGACAGAGAGGAAGATCATCTATCTGTTGAGTCACTCCCCAAGTGACTGCAATGGCCGGTGTTGAACCGACCCGAAGCCAGGAGCCAGAAACTTCCTCCAGGTCTCCTACACGGGTGCAGGGTCCCAAGGCTTTGGGCCATCCTCGACTACTTTCCCAGGCCACAAGCAGGGAGCTGGATGGGAAGAGGCGCCACTAGGTTTAGAACTAGCACCCATATGGGATCATGGCGCTTTCAAGGCGAGGACTTCAGCTGCTAGGCTACCGTGCTGGGCCCCCAGGCACTGATGTTTTGTTTTGTTGTTTATTTATGTGATATCAAAGAATAGAAAATGAAATATTACAGTGAGTGTAACAGAGTACTTTAAAAATTTTATGGGAAATAAAACTAGAAGTAAGTTTGTTTTGAGACAAAAACACTTTTGAAATTCATACGTAGTTTTTTCATAATGCTTCCATGAAATTTTTAAGACCCCCCCTCATGTGCATGAGTTTTAACATTTTTGTAGCAGAGTAAATATATTTTATTTTCCACAATGTTTCAAAGTGGCCTCATATGTTAGTGTTATTTCAAGCAAGTGCTGTATTGGTTACATATGTGTTACATATATGAGTCACCATGTTAAGTGCATTTTAAGAAGGTAGTAAACTATTATCTTAAAAGCTGAGGTTTCGTGGTAGGAAGAACACAGAGGTTGGAAGAGTTTTGCTTCCATTCATACCTCTGCTACTAGCTTGCTGGTGATTGGGGCAACCCCTAACTCTACATCTCTCCTCTAGTGAATGCAAAATCTCTCTGGTCATCTCTTTAACAGTCCAAACCTGTCACCGTGCCCATACTCTTCCAAGCACTTCATGTGTAGTAACTTACTTCTCATCACAACTCCTTATTGTAGGTGATTGGATTAGTGTCCCTCCTTACAGATGAGAAAACTGAGGCCCAGGCAAGTTATGTGGACAGAGTTGGACTCTTCACCCATTCCTGCCTGGCTCTCCAAGTCAGGCTGTAAACCAGGACTGCTCCTGTATGCAGCTCCAAATCAGTAGGAGCACTCTGTTTCTTTTTCATTCATCTAGAAGACAAGATTGCAGGTTCTTTTGATCACTTTGCTCAGTGAATTTCAAGAACCTGGAATTCCCCCACCTCCCACCCCGCTCCTTTTACAGAATTTATTTGGATCATGCTAGTGTGTAAACTGGTATGACATAGGTTCTGGCTTCCTAGGGTATCTTTTGTATTTCTCTTTATCTCAGTAATGACATAATTTCCAAATAGTAGATTCCTTTGTACTCTTGTTAATGTTTTCCTTTAGGCCACTGTCAACAGATCTTTCTGCCATCTCTTTCTTCCCAGTGTTAGTTTAATGCTCTTCATATTCAGATGCTTTTTAGTCTGATAGATAACAGACAAATCAGTGGGAAATTGTTTCCCCCATACATCTGGCCAATATTAAATTTTCCCTATTTTTTTTTTTTTACCGCGTTTTTGTAAAACAAAGCCCAACACACTTTTGGCCTGTCTGTGAGTGGCAACATTTCCTGATAGGAGCAGTGTGGTATCTGCTTGGCTTCCTGTTGCCAAGCCCTCTTGCGTATTTTCTGCAGTTACTTGGCCTCATTTCACAGGCCTATGAGTTCTTTTTCATCTTTGTAACCAAACATTCCCTCTAGCAAGAAGAATTTTAGGGCCTTGAGTACAATGTTCAGGTTTGTGTCAAGTTCAATTATGACATTGTGGTGGTGACTTCCACCATCATCTCAAGTCTTAGGCCCTATATTACAGCTTAGTTCTGATTCTGACCTTTTGTTCCTGAGCCTCTGTTTAGGCGTTGACCATCCCTGTAAGTAGGAGTGAAGGCTCTCCTTTCTAAGAACTGCAATTTTTTTTTCAGTGACCTTTTAACTTTGGGACTTACTTTCCTAATGCTACCTGCCCATGCCTGCCCTAATTCTGACTTTCCGAACCCTAGCTACTTCTAGATTTCCCAGGGACTTGTTTAACATACTTGTGAGGATGCCCCAAGTCTTTGGCTTCTTGAAATGTGTTCCATAACCCTTCTGTCAAAACTATGTCACACAAAGGGATAAGGGCATATGCATTAGTTTCCTTAATAGTGCATTTTATACCAAAAACAAATTCAAGTCAGTAGCACCTGGAAGCTTTGTAACAGTGCAAAAATTTGGGCCCCCTCCCAGAGATCCTGAATCGGAATCTACATTTTAAAAAAACATATTTGTTTTGGCAGGTACAGTGGCCTTCTCCAACCAGCCCACACCCACTGTGACTCTTACCATTGGGTGCTATAGCCCAGCTCTGACAGATCCACCCCCAGACCCGGCTTTCATGCAGTTTAGCAGGTGCCGAGACCTAGCCCAGCCTGTCCTATACTCACTCTAGCTCTAGTGAGCATGAACAAGTGCTCAAGCCTAGCCCAGTCTGGCACACCCCAGACCCAGTCTATTGTACTTACAGGCATGCACAGGATTCGGGGCTGGGCGTGGGCCTGGTGAGGGTTATTGGGGGTCGCTCTAACTGCACTGCAGTTCCTGATGGTGTGTGTAGCAGAAAGAGTTGGGATGGGCCACAGCATCCTTTGGTTTGCATATGAAATGGGGCCGGGTCAGTATTGGCTGGGTAATGCAACCACCAATACGCGGTGTAGGCTGATGTAGGGACAGATTGAGTTAGACTCCACACTGGCTGGTACACACAGGAGTCAGGTCTAGGATCACCTTAGATTAGATTTCTTGGGCACAAACTCCCCAACTGAACCACTGGCCTCAGAACTCCAACCATAAGGAGGATCACCAGATCTGTGTTCTGACCTTGGCGTGCTTCTGTCAGAACTGGGCCTCCTTGGTTGCTGAAGCCTGTGCAGTGGACGATATATCCAGATACACATGGTAGACATGACAGCTCACTGAGGCCTACAAAGGATGCTTAGTACCACGGAGGGCAGGAAAATAGGCAATACTCCTGACCAAGCCTCAACAGTGAGTATCTGGTTGAGTTGAGACTGAGCAATAAACTCAATAGCAGCTCAGAACTATCAAAACCGCTTAATCAGTACCCTCATCAGGGGCCCTAGGACAACATCAAGTGGCTGTCCCACTTGCTTGAGTACTGCTGCAGTAGGGCTAATGGAAGCAGTCCTTTCCTCCTCTCTCTCTCCTCTTCCCCCAGAAACAAAAAGAATAGAAACAAAGACTAAAAGCAGTTTTCTCATCAATTTTGTCACATTCCTTGACCCTTCTCATCCTAATCTGTGGTTCACATGGGCATACATTCTTCTGAACTACGTAAAAATATCATCAAAAAGAAAAGAAATCTGCTATGAAAAAAGAATCTGTTATAGCACTATCATCTGGTCCACAAGAAAGTCAGTGAAACAATATATTTAAATGTCTTTGTTATTAGATCATTTATTCCATTGTAGAATAGGCCTCATAAAAGACAGAAATTCATCTATTTTAGTCACTACTTATTATATTTTCAGGACCTAGAAATGTGCTTGACAGATGGTATAAGTAAACCCTTAATAAATATTTGTTGAAGAAATGAACAGATGAAATGATGAATTTTACCAACTCTTGGAAAAATTTCTTGAACTCATTACCTCATCATTTTCCTCATCTATAAAATAGATTCATATGACTACTTCTAGGTGGGAGGGTCACATATAAAAAGCTAGTGCAGCATTGGCAATATTTATTTTGGAATATCTTGTCATTGAGAATTATCTCCTTTAGATTAGGACGGAGTTTCAACTGAGAATTTTTTTTTTAAGATTTATTTTTTTTATTATTATTTTTTCATTGGAAAGGCGGATATACAGAGAGGAGAGACAGAGAGGAAGATCTTCCTCCGATGATTCACTCCCCAAGTGAGCGCAACGGGCCGATACTATGCCGATCCGAAGCCAGGAGCCTCTTCTGGGTCTCCCACGCGGGTGCAGGGTCCCAAAGCTTTGGGCTGTCCTCGACTGCTTTCCCGGGCCACAGGCAGGGAGCTGGAAGGGAAGCGGGGCTGCCGGGATTAGAACCGACGCCCATATGGGATCCCGGGCGTGCAAGGCGAGGACCTTTAACCACTTGCGCCACCGCGCCGGGCCCGAGAAATTTTTTTTAAAGATTTACTTTTTTTTTTTCTTGAAAAGCAGATTTTCATATAGAGAAAGGGAGAGACAGTGAGATCTTCTATTCATTGATTCATTCCCCAAATAACCGCAATGGCCAGAGATGACCTGATCTGAAGCCAGGAGCTCCTTCTGGCATTCCCACGTGGGTGCAAAGCCCAAGGGTTTGGGTCATCCATCACTGCTTTCTCAGAGCATAAGCAGGGAACTGGATGGGAAGTGGAGCAGCTGGGATACAATCAGTATCCACATGGAATGCCAGTCCTGACAGTAGAGGGATTAACTTGCTGTATTCCTGTGTTGGTTCATTAACAGGAATTTTGAGAGGGACACATATATTCAAAGTGAAGCAAATAATGTTACATTTAAAGTGCCTCTTAGATCTCCAAGAGGAAATATTAAATAGATAGTTGCATAGATCCATCTGGAATTGAAAGAAATCTGGAACTCAGATGTAAATTAAAACCATGGGACACAGAGGTATCACCCAAGGAGCAGTATGAAGAAGATAAACAGTTAACGATCTCAACTCCGGTTCAAGGTCTAGAGTGAACAGAGACACCAACAAACAGGAGTGAAGATGAGCAGTCAGTGAGATGATTGATGAGAGAGTGGTATGCTAGAGGCCATGAGGAGAAAAGATTTCAAGAAGGAGGAAGGGGTTGACTGTTTACAATGCTGCTGCAATTTCATACAAGAGAGATGACAACGTGGAGATAATTTGTGACCTTCAGAGGTGCTATTTTGATGGAGTGATAGAGACAAAAGGGCTGATTAGAATGGATTTAATGGAGTAATTGAGAGAAATTAGGAATAGTGTAGACAGCTCGACAGGGAATTTTGCTGCAACAGGGAGAAGAGAAATGAACTGAAGCTGGAGAGGGAGGTGAGGTGTACAGAGGGCTCTATTTTAAAAATTCTGAAAGCAGGTTGAGAAAGGAAATTATTCATGCAGGAGAGAAGTGAGAATTCTGGGAGTGCTGTTCTCAAGCATACGAAAGAAGAGGTTAGGAATAAGAGTCACGAGCAAAAGAGCTAGGGTTTGGACCAACTGTCTTACTTCAACCTCCTACTGTGAATCACCTAGCTACAATGCTACTCAGATACTACCCACTAAGAATCTCAGACACATGGCATTCTATTTTACATCACACAATCAAGCACCTACTTGGCATTCGTGCCACCATTTCTACTTTCTCTTGGTAGAGGAAAGAATTAAATCTACAAAATATGACCCCAACTTACCTTCTGGTTCCCTAAAAGCTTTTCTTTACTTTCTGATTTCACATGTCACTACAGGAAGAAAAGAGATTCTGAGAGGCCAACAACTGCTCAGGCTTTTTGATAATACAGGTCTAATGGGAAGGGAACATTATTTCTCTCCCTTTCAACCTCTCCAGGCCTCTAATGTTGCTCTAGATGGTTGTTATAGCAATCTTAGAAGCAGTAAGTCATTTTCTGAAGGTGTTTTTTTTTTTCACCTGCCCAAGGGTCTAGGCAATAATCTTGGCAA
This sequence comes from Ochotona curzoniae, assembly GCF_017591425.1. NCBI lineage: Eukaryota > Metazoa > Chordata > Mammalia > Lagomorpha > Ochotonidae > Ochotona > Ochotona curzoniae. The sequence goes on along the minus strand of NW_024467087.1, from coordinate 30,001,251 downwards.
ATGGGAATGAGAAGGAGGGTGAAAATTAGGAAAATGTCACAGTAATTCTGTTCCAACCGTGTTTCTCTAAAAGGCTGGAGAACAGCCAAGAGAGTTCCCTTATCACACACAAGTCAGTTTCCCCATCTTTCCTTGGTGAAGCCAAAGCAGCCAGATTCATATGTGTTGCTGCTCCAAGGCAATGAAAGTAATGTAAAGACTATTCAGAGTGGTTATTTCCAATTCGAGACGAGTGAGTAGACCCACAGTAGGGGCCAATAACAGGGAGTTGAAAAAAGCTCCTGTATAGCTTCTCAGGTAGGGGACATAATTCAAACTTTTTATTTTGGCTATGTCTGACTGTAAATACAGTTCTCCGTACCAGGAAAAAGTAACAGTGGAAAAACATAGGGTGAGCAAGAGAAATATGAGAAAAGTTAAGTTGGAAGGAGCAGTGAAAGACATTTGGAACAGTGTCAAAAGGAAACAGGAAGTGAAAACCCAGACTTGCTGTGCTTAATGGTGTATATTTGGCTCCTTTTACATATAGCTGCTAGCTAGAAGACAGTAGCATTTCTGCTTACTTCACCTCAAGCTTGTGCATGTGTGCACACACACACAGTTGTGAAACTGATGACTTCTAATATGTCCATCAGAGAAAAAAGAGAAACCAGGAATTATTTTTCTGCTGTCATTCTAAGTTATCCCTCTTCATGCAGTTGTCTGCAGGGCCTGCAAATAATATAGCACTCAGCATTTGCTTCTAAGAATCACCTTGGCTGTCCGCCATTAAAAATGCCATATATTAACAGAGCTCATGTAGTGCAATTGGAGCACAGTATTACATGATTCATCTCTAATCAAATCCACTGCCTTTAGATGCTGGAAATGAGAATTAGTCAGAGTTTAATCTCTCCAGAGATGCTTTCTTTCCAGGCAGCCCATGTCTGTCTCCCATAAAAAAAAAAAATGAAATCCCAACTTGGATTGATGTGTCAGGAAAAGAATGGGGAAAAAAAAAGCAGGCCAATAGCTGGGAGAGGCCCAGAAGATGTAAATATCTCTAAAATGCCAATAACTTCTTCTTTCTAGAACTGCCTTTCTGTGGAGTGTCCTAGTGACTCGTCCCAATCAGATGATGTGGCTGGGTTACAGTAAGCTTCCATGACTGCACTGGAACCAACTGGAGGAAAGAAATGCCAAGAGCAAAAAAGACAATAACCAAAGCTGCAAGAAGCATCTCTTTTGCCCCTCTTTTTTTATGGTTGTGTGTGTGTGTTTCTTCCTTTAAAACTGCCCAATGTTAATAGGCATGCTTGCTTTTTTCTTTTTTTAAAAGATTTATTTTATTTTTATCGGAAAGGCGGATATACAGAGAGGAGAGACAGAGAGGAAGATCTTCCATCCAATGATTCACTCCCCAAGTGAGCGCAACGGGCCGATGCTATGCCGATCCGAAGCCAGGAGCCTCTTCCGGGTGCAGGGTCCCAAAGCTTTGGGCTGTCGTCGACTGCTTTCCCAGGCCACAGGTAGAGAGCTGGATGGGAAGTGGGGCTGCCGGGATTAGAACCGGGCGTGCAAGGCAAGGCATGCAAGGGGAGGACCTTAACCACTGCGCCACCGCTTCGGGCCCAGGCATGCTTGCTTTTTGACCTTTACTTTTTGTACTCAATACTCCATTGGCTACTTTCACTTAGAAACTTCAGACTAACCCCTGAGATTAATATCTTACTGTATTTGCTTTCTAAAAATTAAGCTCTTTGAGACCATTGCACATTTCACCTGCAGGTGCAAGAAATGCTACAAGAGAGATCCCATGTATTCTCAGTTATATTTGCTATATAAAGTCCAGTTAGGGTTGATGGTAGTGGATTCCTTCATTCTTTATCCACATGAACAAGTTCATATAATCTTATCCCATATGACCTCTGAAGCATCACCGAATGCCACAGATTACTAGGAAAGATGGCCAGTTCCAGAAGAGAAAACAGAAAGACTTCATATGCATCAGCTGCAAGCTCAGAAGCCCCTTATTCACCTGCCTTGATCAACTGTGCCTTTCTCCACATAGAGTTCCTCTTGAAAAGTGTTATTGGCCAGAGCAAAGAAAATATCAAATGAGGACGGTAATGGAATCTGTGATTTTACTGTGGTCTGAGAGTATATCACAATCTGCGTGGGTCACATGCCTGCCAGTCTGTTTATTCCTTATAGGGGGAGGAAGGCATCTGTAAGTGAAATCTGGAGGAAAGAACAGATGGAGGTTCATGAAGAAGAAGTCGTACAGCAAGGCAGCAGGAAGTGGCTGTAAAGTTAAGGTAATGCCACAAAAGAATGGGGCAAAGTAAGGAAGCTCAGGAGCCAGCATTGTGGTTTAAGGGGTAAAGCGGGTAAAATGGAAGATGACCCAAGTACTTGGGACTCTGCACCTACATGGGAGACTTGGAAGAAGTACCTGGAAAAAAATGTGGGAAGTTTCGTGAAGTGTCTGGAATACTTGGAGACAAACTAACTATGTGAGTGTAAAGTAGTCAGTTTTGGAACCTGCAGTGAACATGTCTGATTAACACATCAGGGAACAACCCAAGGGCAAGGTGGGGAGTCTTGTCTCTGATTCCTCTGTTCTTTCTTCCTCTGTTTCCTTAAAAACAAACACATCAGTGCCTAAAGAACTCCATACAAGAGGGAACTGCTCTTAAGATATTCAGTACCCAAGTGTTTTGAAAGCAGATGCCAGCTATGCCAAATGAGTCCTTGAAAGAGCTAAATTGCTTCCTGATTTGAAGCAGTAAGTTAAAAAAAAAATCTACCCTTCTTTCACAGTGGGAGGAGGTATAACCAAGTCCTCAGATGATTCAAATATTGTGGTAATGAGGCTCAGATCCGGGACTCAGCTCTTCTGTGGCTGTTTCCTCTTTTACTCCAGCCAGCCCCAAATGGCAGAGATGTGCACCTGTCCACAAATGGGTCCTCCAAATCTAGCCAGTCATCTTGCAAGAATGAGACACAAGCCATTGATAATCTGGGCAAGATGCAGAGATAGTTTGGAGATTACCTCTTCAGCTTCTGTATTTGCCCATATCTGGCTTGTAGTCTTGCCCATCCACTTAACAGGATTTAATTTATTTATATCGAAAATCAGATTTATAGAAAGAAGGAGAAAGAAAGATCTTCCATCCGCTGGTTCACTCCCCGAAGTGGCCACAATGGCTGCAGCTGTGTTGACCCCAAGTCAGGAGCCAGAGTTTCTTCCGGGTCTCCCATGTGGGTGCAGGGTCTCAAGGCTATGGGTCATCCTCTACTGCTTTCCCAGGCCACAAGCAGGGAGCTGGCTGGGAAGTGGAGCAGCTGGCCATACAGGAACACGAACCAGCGCCCATATAGGATCTTAGCACTTGTAAGGTGAAAATTTAACCACTGAGCCATCATGCTGGGCCCTCCAAGTGTAAATTTTGAGGTTGATTGCTCCTGTCATGTTTTCCCCTAAAAATGTAGAGAAGCAATGTGAAACCACCTGGCCATGGCACAGCATTTAACCCACCACATGTGGGAATGTTATGGTTACTAGCACTTAGGACTCTCAAGTTAAATAAAGCTATCCTTTCCCCAGTAGGACACCAATGCTGGAATAGTGAATCAGAGATTTTTTTCTTCTCAGGAGGGGTGGAAAAGTTTATCTTCACAGGTAACAGGGAGGAGACAGTGCCCTGAAGCCTCATCTTACCAAAAAAAGTACCAGGTTAAGAAAGGAGACTTGCCCAGAGCTAGAATGGGTGTGGCTAGAACTCTCAGAATCCTTCAGGGGTTCCCTGACTAGCTTCCAAAGACTGCTTTCAGAATATTGATTTCTGACAGTGCTGCACTTCAGGAAAGAGCAACTATAAACTGCCAACTTGCCCACATCCCAAAATCAATTGCACATGGAACAGATGCTTGCCTTTCTTTGTTTCTTGTCTTTCTCCCCTGCAGAAAAGTGTGTGGTTTCTAATAACAACTCCAGCCATGTTGTGACAGGACAAGATGTCAATTCCTCCTTAGGCTACAAGAATAAAAGGATATACAGCAGAAACTCACCCGTATGACTCACTTGGGGCAGCTTTGATTTCAGCCTTAGGATTAAACCATGAATATTTGGAATGGAAGGGGGAGGGGAGAGAAATCTCTAACACAGTTACTGAGTGACTTACTTGCTCGCTAGGGTGCTAGCTACTTTTCACATACATCCCCTCCTTGATCCATACAACCACTCTGCAAGATGGACTCTGTGAATGAAGTAGCACACCTGATAGTACAGGCTCTGCGAAATGACATCACTTGCCTGGGGTTGCAAGAGCTCAGATTTGAATCCACAACTCCAATTTGAGGTCCAATTTGTTCATTTACTTTGCTATTTGAATACTGATCCATGGAATAAAGTCAATATTTACTTTTATTAATTCCAGAATTAGAGACTTAAAATAGTTCTTACAACATTTCAACGTCTGCAAAACCAAGGAATGTGCATCTGTGCATCCTAATGCTTGAAATACGAGAGCACAACAAAAGTTTCATGGAAAAGTGGAATTAAAAATACTTTCTTTTAGTACAAAGAATGAGAAATTTATGCATTGTTTTCTCACAATACACACTTTTCTTCTTTTTTTTTTTTTAAATTAACTGATTTATTTGAAAAGCAGATTTACATAGAGAGAAGAGAGTTAGATAGAGGATGGTGATCTTCCATTTGCTTGGTCACTCTCCAAGTGGCTGCAGTGGCTCAGAGCTGGGCAGTGACAAAGCTGGGAACCTGGAGCTTCTTCCAGATCTGCCACATAGTTGCAAGGGCTCAAGCATTTGGACCATCTTCTGCCGTTTTTCCCAGGCACATTAGCAGGGAGCTGGATTGGAAGTGGAGCTGTTGGAACACAAACCTGCACACATATGGGATGTTGACTTTGCAGGTGGTAGCTTAACTTGCTGTACCAGAATGCCAACTTCCATAACACACATTTTCCATGAACTTCTTGAAGTCTCCTTGTATATGTAGTCAGTGAAACTTCAGCTGTAAAATATCTGTTTGTACCTTTACAACTGCACTGACTACATGATGATTAAAACAACAAAGTACTTAGGAAGACACAGTCAGTGAAAATGACTATTCATTCACCTATGACTAGCTTAGCCTGGGATGAAATAGATTCATGTTTCTGTTCAATGGAGCAATTCCTCCAATTCAATATCATGGTCCAAACAGGAAAAAGAAAAATGACCTTGATAGAATTCCAAGGGCCAGTTGGCATGCACCAATCTTCCTAGCTTCATTCAAGGATTGATAAACCTAGAAGGAAGCGTGGAGGTGAGTGACTGAAATCTCAGATTTCAAGACACAGATAGCTGAGGCCTCAAAAAGAGTGACTTGCTCCAGCCAGTGAACCCAGTCCAGGTTTGCTGGTCAGCAATCTCCTGTGCTAAAAAATAGTCTTCCCTTATCGATGGTTTTGCCTTTTCATAGTTTCAGTTACCTACAGTAACCCATGATCTAAGACTATGACATGGGAAAATTCTGAAAATAAATATATTTTTAAAGTTTTGTTTTTTTATTGGAAAGGCAGATTTACAGAGAGAAGGAGAGACAAAAAGATCTTCTGTCCACTGGTTGACTCCCCAAGTGGCTGCAATGGTCAGAGCTGAGCTGATCTGAAGCCTGGGGACAGGAGCTTCCTTCAGGTCTCCCATGTGGGTGCAGGGCCCCAAGGCCTTGGGCCATCCTCAACTGCCTTCCCAGGTCACAATCAGGGAGCTGGAAGTGGAGCAGCCAGGACACAAACTGGTGTGCATATTGGATTCTGGCACATGCAAGGCAAAGATTTAGCCATAGAACCATCGTGCTGTATCCAAAATGAATATTTTGTTATTTTTAAATTGTGTACCATTTTGAATAATATGATGAGATTGCATCATTCTGTTGCATCCTGTGTGGAGGTGAATCATCCCATTGTCCAGAGCATCCACACTGTGGTACTTTCTGCCTATTAGTCACTTAGTAGCTGTTTCACTTATCAGGTCTGCTGCAGTGTTTGTATTCAAGCAGTCCTTGTTTTACTTAATGGCCCCAAAGTGTCAGAGTATTGATGCTAGGTTATTCGGAGAAGCCAAAGAGAAGTTATAAAATGCTGACTTTAAATGAACTGGTGAAAGTTCAGGATAAGAAAAGAAATCATACATTGAGGTTGCGAAGATCTGCAGTTAAGTGTGAATCTTCTATCTGTGACATTGTGAAGAAGAAAAAGCAAAACATGGTAATTTTGTTGTCACATCTCAACCTGCAAAAATAAGGCCCATAGTACATGACAGATCCCTAGTTAAGACAGAAAAGACCTTAAAGCATGCAAGTCTGTAAAAAGAGAACAGTGTTATCTGTAGGATTAGACCATCCCTGTGGATTCCTGAGCTCACTGGTATTGTTGCTCTGTGATAAGGGGAGTAGGGATTACTGAGTTATTTGGACTTTGTGTTCAGCCAGGGTTTCCCAGGCTGTGTCAAGGACAGGGAGGGCAGCCCAAGTCCTGAAAAGTTTGCTGTGTTGCCCAGTATGCCACAGCAATTTTTTGGCTCTGTCCAAGCCCATGGCATTTAACCACAGACTTTCTTGGAACCAGTGGAAAGAAGACAACTGCCTGACTGTGCTTCATGATTAAAATAGCCAAATGATGCTAAATTGAATTTCTGATGACAAGGTAAAGTAGCTTAGGACCATAAGCCAAGAAAAACATTTCTCTAATGATAGTCCATTACTGGAATCAGGGGAAAGTTTAAATTTGGAAGCTTGTAGAGTAATTTGTTAGTCTTAAAATTATTCCCCCCTTTACCTTGGCTTGGGGCTGTCTAGATTATAAATAAAAGGTTTAATAATGTCAGGGTCTGTTTAAAGATAGTTTAGCCCAAATCAAATACTTTTTTTTCTTCTGCTACTGAAGTTTTTTTGTTTTGTTTTGTTTTTTCCTTAGTATGTGTCTGAGATATCAGAGAACTTCAGTAGTTTTGTGGAAAATGAAATTAAAGGATATGTTTATTTTGGTGCAAAAATGTGTTAAATGCATGCATATGAGGGGGTCTTTAAAAATATTTATGAATAAATGCATATATTTAAATGAATTATGCCCTGAAATACACATCTATTAATTCCATTTTTTCCATGAACTTTTTGAAATCCTCTTGCATATGGTTTATATGGCTTTCCTGTGAAAAATTTTTGTCAGTTTCCCATTATAGTCAGCTCTTTGTATCCATGTGAGAATGGTTCCACAACCCTCGTGTGTGTTGAAATCCACAGTTTCAAGGTTTTTTTTTTTAGTGTAAAATGGTGTGACATTTGCATAGTCTATGCACATCCTCTCATATACTTGAAGTCACCCTAGATCATTTATAGCACTAATACAATGTAAATGCTATGTAAGCAGCTATTTCACTATAGCTTTTACAAGATTTATTTATTTGTTTTTATTGGAAAGGCAGATCAGATTTACAAAGAGAAGGAGAGATAGAGAGAAATATCCATTACATCACTTCCTAAATGGCCCCAATAGCTGGAGTTGAGCTAATCTGAAGCCAGGAGCCAGGAGCTTCTTCTGGATCTCCCACATGCATTCAGGGTCAAAAGGCTTTGAACCATGCTCTATTGCTTTCCCAGGTCACAGGCAGGGAGTTGGATGGGAAGTGGAGTAGCTGGAACATGAACCTGTGCTTATATGGGATCCCGGTGCTAGGAAGCTGAGGGTTAGTCAAGTGAGTCCTTGCGCCAGGTGCCCGTTACATTATATTTAGGAGATAATGACAAGTAAAAAACTTGACTTATTCAATACAGACTTTTATTTCCCCAGGATATTTCTGATCTGTAGTTGGTTGAATCTGTGAATATCAAACTTGTAGAAGCAGAGAACTGCCAGGTTCGTGTTATCAAGATTTAATGAGGATCAATCACCTTTGGAACGTCAGTGTTGCAAAGGGTTTTATGTGGACAAATTTCATTGTCCTGGGAACAGTCTTGTAAAGCAAACCGAGGGTAGAGTTTGTACCTTCCTGATAAGCCTAAGGAAAGCAAAGCAGAAAGTGGGTTAGGCTGCAAATCAAGATTCCAAGATGTTTTCTTCAACTAAGTCCCTTACCAGGTGATACAGTGGGGAACTAGTGCAATCTGCTGCTGGAGAGATCAGGTAAATTATAAATTAGGACTCCAAACTAAAGAAAAGAATCCATTAGATACTAGCGAACCAAAGGCAAAAACTGGCTTCAGAGCCAGAGAGAAGGTCGAAGATCAAAGGACAAGGTCATAGAATAAAAACATTTAAAATAAAGATACAACTAAAATGTAATGTTTGTGAGTTTCACTGAATCCACATATTGTGGCAGTGTTGGGCCGGATTTTGAAATTCCCAGATAATCATCAAGTCTGAAGTCGGTGTTAAGGCATAAAGGTGGTTTATTCAGGTTAACCTAGGTCTCCCAGCCACCTCCCCCAACCCAGCATGGCTGGGTGGGGGGAGGGGCAGCTGCAGCGAGGCTGCTGCATGATCACCCAGGAGGGCAAAAAAGAAGCGCGAGCCAGAGAGAGCCAAAGAGAGCCCAAGCCCCCCAGGTCTTATACATTTCAGGCTATTAATTATACAGTCATGATTTAGCAGGCTTCTATTGGTGGATTTGAAACAAGCAACTTTCAAAAGGTACAACTCGAGGAGCTATAGGGTGGTGGATCTTATCAAACACCAGGTACCTCCTTCCTGAGGAGTGGTCTGCCTATGTGACCTGCCAGGTGTCCTGCCGGGTGTCATGTAAGCTATCAGGCCTGGAGTTCACACAGCCTCCAGCCAAGCCATTAAGGCAGAATCACAAAAGGCAGAAAATGCCTAGGTTCTTCAGCAGCACAAGTTATTGTCATATACTGGAGACTCTGAATGTCAGGGGAGGGTGGATAGTGAGAGAGAGAGAGAGAGAGAACAGTTATAGCTATAGGACTGAAGCCATTAAAATAGTTCAATGACTTCTGCTATTCAGAAAAAAATTGCACATAGCAAAGGCCTTATAAGACAAAGAAATGTGGAATTGTCTACAAAGATAAAATAGGTTTTTACAGATGCTTGGAATTCACTTGAGATAGAAGGATGAAGGAGGGAAAGGGAGAGTAGCTGTGGCTAAGTTGCATTATTTCGGGGTTAGCCAAGGCATTATAGGCTTACCTCTGATAGGAAGTCTTTGGGAAATATGAAAACTTTATTGAACTTTTCTGAAGTTGGGTTCCACCAAAAATGCCCTTCTCTTCTTCAAATATTAATTGCGCTCTGTGTAATCTTTCTGAAATTTGGAGGATCCAAATGCTTCGTGGGCTCCTAGAGTCCAGCGGCTGAGCTCACTACAACACACACCTTTCTCTTACTCCTAGAAGCTGGATCCTAGAGCTTCCCAAACTGTGAGGTGCTCACACACTCCAAGTAGCCTGAACATATGACTTGAAGGCCCCACTGTCAATTCAGCTATTGAAGCACCATTGGAACTCAAGCACAGGGCATTGAGAAGAACTTCCCAGTAGCAGGAATTCCCTATGTGCCATTCAAGGTCGGAGCCCTGGTGGATCCAGCATCCCCTTCATTCTCAGATTTCTTTTCCTGACATAAGAAGTAATTTGATGAACATCGCAAACAGGATCTTGAGCAAAATGAGAGAAACTCAAGCATGTGTTGAATGGTTCTATTCATATGATATTCGAAAATAAACAAAGCAATGTTGGGTGATTTAAGTTTGTGCAATGGTTGCCTCTTGGTAGGGGGAGGCATTCACTGAGAGGTAGGCATGAAGATCTGGGGGGAGATGACTGTGTTGTGTGTATTTGTCAGAATTGTACTCCTAAGGCTAATAATGCATCCTGGTGTATATAAGTTATCCCTCAGTAAAAAAAGAAAAAAAAAAGTGGTGATAGCTTCATGTATGGACAGCTCATCTACCAAAAGCCTTTGTATTTTTCCAGTGACATAATTTGCTGAGAGATCCATATTGCATGTGGATTCAGCCCACTGTCTTTGGGGCTAGCAGATATGGATTCCAAGGGCAGCTTTGGTACTTTAAGGATAGCATTACTTGGGAAATGGGGATTATAATAATGGCAGCTACAGGGCCGTTTGTCATAGGTTTGAAGAAGACACAATATGCAAAGCAGCCAGCCCCTTAATGGTCTTTGATCAACTGTAGTTAGATTTTATAGCCGTGGTGACTAATCCCATAGTAGTTTTAAATCTTGGTTTTCTAAAAGTACCCATTGTAAAGCCTACTTCCACAGCTTTGAATTGTACTGGTCAAGAGAGGGGGGCGGAGTTTTAAATCAGTATTTTTCTAAAAAAAAAAAAAAAGGCCCAGATAATTTTCAAGCGAAGCCGGGGATGAAAGAACCCTGGAGAAGATTCATTTCCATATCCAATTGAACTCTGTCTCTTCCACTGTGAAGAGATTTCCGGAAAATCCAGTGAAGCCTTTCTTGTTTGTGAATTCTCTGGGTTTTAAGCACCTTAAGAACAGAGATTGCCTACAGAGCTAGCACATTATTATGCAAATAACAGAGCCTCTGGGGACATTTCTGGAACAAATGGGGTGGAGAGTGGTGGAGAGAAGCAGTAAGCAGTCAGATCAAGACAAGTGGTTCTCTCTTCTGTCTCCATACATGTGTAGCTCCCGGCTTGTGGTCTTGAAAGGCAACGGAGGATGGCGCAAGGCCTTGGGACCCTAGGTGTGCCTGGGAGATTCAGAGGAAGCTCCTGGCTTCAGATTGGTTCAGTTCCAACATTGTGGCCATTTGGGGAGTGAGCCAGTGGACAGAAGATCTTCCTCTCTGTCTCTCTTCTCTGTAAGTCTGCCTTTCCAATAAAAATAAATCTTTTAAGAGAGAGATATTGAAAGAGAGAGAGAGAGAGAGAGAGAATTAGAGCGCACTTACTGTGGCTCATGCTATTGAAACAACACTGGATCAGGAGTTAGAACTCCAAGTTCCAGTCCTTGATCTGCTACTAACTTGTGTTCTAGTAGATCAAGTCCTCTCACTTTTCTGAACCTCCATTTTTCAGTTGAACATCAGACAAATTTCTGATAGCTGAGTTATGGGGAATGCACTTTGATCCAAAAAATTTAGGCCATTGTCTCCACAGGCAGAGAGGGGGCTCCTAGCACCCAGCCAAATAGATAAGCTCTCTGCCTTTAAGATTCAACCATGACTGGGACAAAAAGCCTTTGGAACCTGCACCCGCTTGGGAGATTCAGAAGAAGCTCCTGGCTCCAGCTTTGGATTGCTTAGCTCTAGCAGTCACAGCCACCTGGGGAGTGAACCAGCAGGTGGAAGATATTTCTTTTTCTCCTTCACTCTGTATATTCGTCTTTCTGTTGCAGGAATTTTGACTCTGAGTATGGCAGCAACCTCAAATTCTTGTCTCGCAGGAAAGAAGAATTTTCATGCGGACACAGTTTAGTTTTAATGCAAGATTTATTAGAAAAGCTGAGAAGAGAAGACTCCCGTCCTAGCGACGGGAGGGGGTTTTGAGATAGAAAAGACCCTTACCCCGTGCCAGTGGCAGGAGGAAAAGTAAAAAGAACCCTAGTGCTCTGCCATAGTGGCAGGAGGCAAAGAAGCAAAACCCTAGTCCTCTGCCATAGTGGCAGGAGGACAAGAAGCCAAAAACCCTAGTGCTCTGCCATAGTGGCAGGAGGAAAATGAGAACCCAAAACCCGTATTAATGGTGGGGAATGCACCTTTTAAAGGTTTCCCTCAAAGATGTTTCTCCATGAACAAAGAAAATTCCTAGTTTCCATGGTACCTGGCCTTGGGACAAAAGGCCACAGAGGTGCCAGACATAGGACATTCCAGGCCTTAGGCAGATGTGTATTACTTCTTCCTGCTCTCCTTTCAATGATAAAGAGATCAGCCTGAGGCCCTCCCACAATGGCCAGAGGGGATGGCCGATACTTCAGGTGGGGAATTGGTATGCTAATAGCGCTCTTATCCCTTGGAAGAGATGTGCTCTGGTGAGTTCAAGACATGGTGGGGAAATTCTCTTTTACTCGGGGACCCAGAATACCCTAACTGCCTACTACCCACTCTAACTCCTCTCTCATTTCCAATAATGATAAATAAGTACTTAAAGAAAAAAAAAATGGGATGGCTGAGCTCACTGCAATGCCAGGATCGAAGAGAGCAGGTGCTTCAGAAACCATTTCTGGTCCCATTGACTCAGTGTGACTCTAAGTCCACTGAAGCTTGAAGGGAGAGATGATTTTCCCCAGGGGAAGGCTGAACTGATCCTGGATTCCAGGTTCCTTTTTCCCCATGGACTGGAACGCTCCACTTTAAAAGCAAAGTCCATTTGCTCTTGTTAATGTTTGAAGACAACAAGACTGACACCTGCGTCTCAGGAAAAAAAGATTTTTTTCTTTTTGGACTTTCATCTAAATCTTCTTTAGCTTTTAAAATTTGACACATGATTTTAGCTCAATATTGCTTCATTTTGTTTTTGATTCCTTTTGGCCTACATGGACAATAAATCTCCCAGTGTCTGTCTATTCAGTAGCTCTTAGGTGTGTGCCATTCTGCTACGTCTAGGATGTCGTGGGGTTAGAAAAGATTCAGTTCGATCTCCTGCTCTCAAAGGGCTGGGTGTGGGAGACAGGACTCGCAGTGAGAGAACAATGGAAGGCAGCATGTGATTCAGAATAAAATGACTAGTGTGAGCAATAAATACTGTAGAAGGTGGAGAGGAGGGAAGAGAGTGCTGGGAGCTGGTAAGGGCTGGAATCCTTGGGGACAGTGTGACGTTGTGTGGGCTTGAAGGATGGGTGGGATTGTTTATGCAGATGTGGAGGAGGACACTGAATGTGTGTGGGTATTTGTGTGTGTGCATCTGTGTAAGTGCAGACATGGGTAACAACAGGTAGCGTTTAGTGGGTACTTTTTATCTGCCAGGTGCTACGTACGTAACCTTCAACAAAACTCAGCTCCTTTAAATGAGCATAATCCTATGAAATAAGTATCATACCTTCCGATGAATAAACGATGAAAATGGGGCACAGAGAGGTTGAGTAAATTACCCAAGGTGACACTGCAAGTAGAGGGCATCCATAGAACGCATATCCTGAAAATGCTTTTCTATGATTAAATCTGTGAAAAAGAGGTATTTGTGGCTCAGGTGAGGAACTGGGCCTGGCTACAGTCATCAAAGACAGTCATTTTTAAATTAAAAAAAAATTTTTTTTTTCTTCAAGCACTGGACAGGCTAGGAGGGGAACTTGAGGGGTCCCAGTGCTTGCATGCCATTACCAGTAGCAGCACTGCTTTGTCTTCCAGCTTCCTCGTGTGTTTGGCTGGGAATTTCACTCAGTGTCTACCAAGGAACCGGGAAGCCTGCTGGGCTTTGCTCTTTATTATTCAGCACGTTAAGAGCATCAGGCCCTCCTAGAAGCAGCCCACAGCCAGGGCTACCGGTGGACTTAGAAAGGATGGGAGGGCACTAACTGGATAATACAGTAGATTGTATTGTATGTCTGGAGCCTGGCTAGCAGCCAACATCCAAGAAAAGTGTTTTCTAGGCAAGGTGCCTAACTTGTTTCTGTGGCTATTCTAACTCACGGTGAGTCTTCAGTAACTAAGGAATCCTCGTGAGGTAGATTCTGAGCAGGACCTTTTTCTGTCCCTTCTCTTTGGGAGAGCGAACACAGCGAACAGATAGAACACGGCAAGGAAGAGGGAAATCCAGTTCCCATCAGTTTGGGGTTCACAGTGTGAGAGAAGTTAGACTGGGCAGTAGGCAGTTAGGGTATTCTGGGTCCCCAAGTCATTTTTTTATATAAAAGAGAATTTCCCCACCACGTCTTAGATTCACCAGAGCACGTTCCTTCCAAGGGACAAGGGTGCTATTGGCATATCAGTTACCCACCTGAAGTAGCAGCCATTACCTCTGGTCATTGTGAGGGGGAGGGCTTCAGACTGGCCTCCTTATCATCGGAAAGGAGGGCAGGAGGAAGTAATACACATCTGCCTAAGGCCTGGAATGTCCTATGTCTGGCACCTCTCCGGTCTTTTGCCCCCAAAACCAGATACCTGGGGACCAGGAAATTCCTTTGTCCTTGGAAAATCCCCTTCTGAAATAAAGCTTTAAAAAGTCTACAACACCTCCCATGCACGGGTTCTTTCTATCTCAGAGCCCCCTCTTGTCACTAGGATTCTCTTTTCTCAACTTTTCTAGTAAATCTTGCTTTAAAACTAAACCGTGTCCGCACGAAAATTCTTCTTTCCTGCGAGACAAGAATTGAGGTTGCTGCCGTACTCGGGGTCAAAAACCCTACAACAACAGCTGCTGGTCGCCACTCAATGGGGTCTTGGCTGACCCTCCTGTGGGGAGATTAGGAAGAAGGACAAATTAAGTCGTCCTGGGTAGCTCCTTCCCCTCCCACTTCTCTACACTTGAGGGCGTGTCAGGAGCGAGGGGAGAGGGGAAGAGAGAGGGGATGGAGCGGGAGGGGCGGGGTGGGCTGTGAGGCTGGAGATGGGGAGGAAAAATACCAAGGATGGAGTATTTCGGAGATCTGGGGGAAAGAGGGCTGGGCCCTAGGCGCTCAGGGGGCGGGGGAGAGGAGCCGGCTGTGGCTAGAAAGGGGTTTGGAGAGATGCCTCCTTACTGGTCCTGAGGTGAGTGCAGCCCTGGGTGGCCGCCCGGAGGAACGGCAAAGGCGAGGAAAAGGCCGGAGAAGCCCCGGTTCCCGGGCCCCAGCCTGCGGAGCCGCTGCTCCCTGGACAGGCTTATTCATTTGCTGAGAAGTTAGAGCGAGGGCCCGTTAAGTGCCTGCTCAGGTTCCAGGTCACACAGACCCTGAGGGCTGAGAGCCGGAGGGGAGTCCGGTGGACACCCCGCCCGCAGGGCTCGACCGGAGGAGGAGAGTGGCGGTGCACGCGTGCAGGCTCCGCGAGTGAACCAGACGAGGCAGGCCGGGCAGGAGGAGGAAGGAGGCGGAGACTGCGCCGGGGGAGGGAGAGCGGGAGGTGTGAATGGTGGACGCGCTAGGGAAGCTAGGGGGCGGGGGTGCGGCGGCGGCAGCCGGAGGAGGCAGCGCAGGGGAGAAGGCGAGGCGGGTACTGGTGGCCACTGGGCGTGTGGGGTGCGTGCTGGGGTGGGGGTGAGAGGGACGGCGAGAAGCTTCACCGGTCCGAGAGGAGGGAGGTGGCGACGAAGAGGGGGAGGAGAGAGGGAGGAGAAGAAGGAGGAAGCGAACATCGCCGCTGTAGGGGGAGGAAGGCGGGGAGGAGGAGCCGAGCGCGGCGGCGGCGGCGGCGGCGGCTGCTGCGGCCGCCAGGGGAGCCCAGCGCCTGGCGCCCAGAGCGCGCGAGCCGAGCGCTCGCCCGAGCCGCGGCCCGCGAGCCCAGTTGCCTGGTGAGTGGAGCTCCGAGGGGCGCGGCGGGCCTGTCCTGGGGCTTCGGGCGGGAGGTGCGGGAAGATGCATCGCGGAGGGAGGCGGGAGGCGGCCGTCGGGGAGCCCAGCCCTCCCTCCTCCCCCAACCTCCGGGGCTGGCCCCGGCCTCCAGCCCTCCCTGCCCGGCTTCCTGCCGCCACTGCCGCTGCTGCTGTCCCGGGCGGGCGACGGGCTGGGGGTGGTGCTGCCCGGAGGGCGGGCGGAAGGTGGGGTAGGGGTGGAGCTGGGGACTCGGGGAGGGTGTACCCGGGGGTGGGAGGCTGGACCAGGACGGCTCTAAATGGGCTGGAGGGGGCCCGTGGCGGGGAAGTTGCTGGCTGGGGACAGAGACGGCCACGCGGTTGCAGGAGTAAGCCATCCCCCCTGTGGAGTGCGTGAGACGAGGAGTCGGGCGTCCCTGCCATTCCCGTCGCCCTCCCCGCCCTCCCGGCCCTCGCTAGCTCTCCTAGCCTCCGCGTGTCCCTGCGCTCTCACCCTGGTGCCGCTCCGCTCCCTCCCCCCCACAACCCCCGGCCCCTGCTGTCTCGGTTCGCTCCCTCTGCACTACTGGGTCCCCCAAGATGCGCCCTGCCCTGACCCTGTCAGCCTATGGCGTCCCCCTGAGTCCTGCTTGCTTCGCCACTGCTCAGGTTCCCCTTTTCTTCCCTTGCTACTTGCCCCTCCCCGCTTAATAATTCCCGATGCAATTGCCTCTTTGAGACCTTTTTTTTTTTTCCTCTCCTTCCTTTTAGATTGGCCAACGGCTCCTTTCAACCCTGCCTCGTTGGTGGCCACTGGAGAAGCGCGGGGGGCTCCCCAGACAGCCGTGGGGACCTTAGAGCCAGCACTGTACCCCGGGCCTCGCGTGTAGCATCCCCTTCTCTGTTCTTGGTGCCCCAGTGTCTGGGAGGGGGGTGCGGGGGTGTGCCCTCCTTACATGTTCCACCCCTCCCCCGGGCAACCCCCAGGGCTTGTGTTGCATCTCGCTCTTGCTTCCTGCACAGTGGGCAAGGGCAAGCACTTTGCATCATGTCCCGGTATAGCTACCAAAATCTGCTGGACTGGCTCTATGGGGGCGTGGACCCCAGTTTTGCAGGCAATGGGGGCCCCGACTGTGCTGCCTTCCTCTCTTGGCAGCAGCGGCTGCTGGAAAGTGTGGTGGTCCTGACCCTGGCCGTGTTGGAGATCCTGGTGGCTCTGCGGCACATCCTGAGGCAGACGAAGGAGGAGGACGGTAGGGGTGGCCATGCCAGCCAGCCAGAGCAGGTGACCCAGCGGCCAGAGGAAGGCAAGGAGAGCCTGAGCAAGAATCTGCTCTTAGTAGCCCTGTGCCTGATCTTCGGGGTGGAGGTGGGCTTTAAGTTCGCCACCAGGACCGTCATCTACCTGCTCAACCCCTGTCACCTGGTCACCATGATGCATGTGAGTCTGTTGACTTTTTCCTGGGCCACTTAAGTGATAAGCGTCAATTGTGTGCTCAGGACTCTGGGTTGTGTAGAGCACCTCATCATTGCGGGGAAATGGGACCCTTCAAACGAGTTTTCCAATGACTGACTGCCTTGGTGCTAAAAGGTTTCTGATTCAGCTTTGTCTCACCTTTGCACTCTGCATCGGCCACAGTGGAAATGAGGAAGCTTATGCTGAACCCTAGGAAAGCCTGGCACTCAGGCCACTGCCTCTCCCCTCCTTATCCGTCCCAGCCCTGCCCTGGCCTCGTACAAGCAGGAAGTCCTACCCCAGCCAGGTGCCTGTCTGAATCACTGTGGACCATGGCCCAGTCTCCTGGCCCTCTGTGTTAGTTCATTTCCCAGTGGCCTGCTGACAGTGTTTCCTGGAGGTGTCACATATACTTCCTTGTCCCTGCTGTGGATATCTGGTGGTGGCGGTGGGGGGGATACTTTTATGGGTTTCTCTTTCACTTGGGAGTTTATGATTTTGGGGTTAGTTGTAAGGATCTGAAGGAGAACCGAGCTCTTACTTAAGTGCACTGAGAAAGAGGTCCCAGTCTGCCTCATGAACTTGGGGCTGGTGCTGCTTCTCTGTGGTGTAGAGAGTATCTATTTATTGCCAACCTCTCCATGTTTGACTCGCTTTCTGCCTTCTGTGGTACCAGTTTCAAGGTGCTCAGAGAGCTGCTTTCTTTACCTTTCCCAATCCCAGTCATTAGCAGTGCTTGCAGGAACCCAAGTGGGATTGAAAAGGAGAGGTGCCAGAGCAATAAAAATATTCTGGGTGAGGACCAAGACTGAGCCTGTCTGGCTGCAGAGAGATGCTCTAAAGCTATTGAATCATGGAGGAGGAGGTAGGGCCGAGAGGAACGCTAGCATTTTTTTTTTCTTTTTTTTTTTTTTTTTTTTTAGATTTCAGGCTATGGAAAACCTGGTGTGTTTTCTTCAGGGCCAATTTGCATGCCTGTCATTAGAGGCTTGTTGCTTTTGTGGTTCTGGGAGGGTATTCTCAGGAGACTCGTGACAACCCTGTGCGGGGCAAGAGGTTGAGATTATCATCTCCATTTTTACAGCCCTGGTAGGGCTCCAGGAATAGGAGGGTCTGTGCCTGCAGCCAAAAGATGAATTAGTGGCTGGGTTGGAAAGCAAGCCTGCACTCCTTGGGGTTGCAAGCTGTCAATCCTGGAATGTGGGTGGCAGTGGGTGGCAGTCCCTGGAGAAGAGGGGGAGGGTTTGATTTGAGGGAAGTCCCAGACATATGACTGTGGTGCTGTCTCTTGACTCGGATACTTGCTAGCTCTTGTGTTCCTCTGAATTTATTTGACTGCAGGTTCCTGGCCTCCGTTTCCCATTCTGGAAGGTGTAGCTAGTGATCTCGGTCCCCTTGCTGTCTTGCTGATGTGATGATGATGACATAGGGATGGCTTTGGAATCAAGAGAGGCTCCTGTTACTTGGGAGGCTGTGAGTGAGCCCTGAGCAGAGAGCAGGGGTAGGAAATGTTTTTGGAGGAGAGTGCTTCTTGGGAAATAATGCCACTCATAGCAAGTTCATGGCTGCCCAGCTAGACCTCTTGTGTCCATTGGAGCCAGTCCTTTTTGTTCTTCTCCTCCTCCTTCTTTTTAAATGAATGGGCTTTTTGTTAATGAAAGGAAAAAACTCATCTCAGCCGCCACAGTGTAAGGCTCTTGGGACAGGAGTGCTTGTTTAGGATGACAGGTGGTGTGGGTCAGAGAGTGCCTCCTCTTACAAAGCAGTCTTGAGGCCTCTGGCCAGAGTATATCTAGAGGGCTAACAAAGGACAAATTCAGCTTGACCAGGGCTGCTGCTGGTTTGATGATGGCAAACCTGGCAATGCCAGGATTTTTGGAGGAAAGATTTTAGAGGCTTTTGGAAGACTCAGGACACCTAGTTCTGGCATTAGTTAGGTGATTTTGAGTATAACACTCTTGCTGGATCTTGGTGTGTCCATCTCTGAAATGCCAGCTTATACTGCTAGCTCTTGGCATTCCCCGTTCAGTGATTTGTTACTCTGTCCTCATTACTTTGTAAGGAGCAGGTGGGGATCTGATGGAAAGTTATTTTGAAATGATTTTGACTTCCTTGTGCAGGAGAAGGAAGCTTTTTCCTTCCCTGGAGACGTCAGGTGATCATTCTTTGCTCTTCCTCTGTCTCCCCAGTGCAGTCAACCCAGCCAGGTCACCCTTGGGGATGTATCCAGAGCATGATGGCTCTTGGAGGAGAGGTGGCTATTTGGGGGACTGTGGGCTGATATTTTTGGTCATCTGTCAGCATTTCCTGCTGACGTGTGCTCAGTTTAAGCTCTGGCGACGTAGGCTGGGGACAGAAAGCAGTCATGCTGAGGAATTGTGAAGTCCTACCAGTGATCCTTAAGTCACTGTTTTGCTTTGTTTAAATAAATATCCTCTGGGCTGCTGGGGAAGCTTTGCCTTTGAGGAATCCAATTTTTCCATATCCTCCATATGGTTCTTTCCAGGAAACAAGGATGCATGTTTGTTTGCTTTTTTTCCTAAAAGTCGATATGAATTCTAAAAAATAATAGCCATTAATTGGAAATCATCTTCTGACTTAGTTGTAGCAATGGCTAATGATCATGTGTATGGTTAATATTACCTGACATTTGGCTAGCACTTTGCTGTTTAAAAGGTACTTTCCTATGGATGATCTTCTTTAGGGTCATGACGCATTGATTTAGGCCGCAGTCAAATGTTTCCTGTGCCTGTGTCCCTTTCATAGAGAAACCTTGTAGCCCACTATAGTAAGTTAATTGGCTGAATTTAGCTACATTGTACACATAACTTGGAGAAGTTTACAAGTTCTGACAGGGAAAAGGAACCTCACCTGGAGTGCAAGCAGTGGCTTCACAGAAACCTGTCTGATGTGTGTCTTGCAAGAGGGTGACTCAATTTTGACTTTGTAGCAAGTCCTTCTTCCTCAGTTAGGGTAAGTTTGTAACAAGGGTGACTTTATTCTCTCCCAGAAAAGAGGAGAGTTGGAGGATAATTGGTTAATCTCCTTACCTCCCATTTTTCAGTCTGAAAAATAGCCATTTGCTAGACCTTGTCATACAGATCCTTGTCATACAGATCCTTGTCATAGTCGTGCTGTCTGTGGGTGACTGCCAACTTCAGGAACAGAAGGAAGGGCAGTACTTGGGTCTCAATTTTGTTTTTGATGTGTATTTCTGCAGTCAGGTTTCTCTGTTAGACTCCTTGTAGGTAGGCTGTGTTTACCAATTAGACCAGTAAGTATTTCTGCAATATGATCAGTCCCCTTTGGGTAAGACTTTGACAGGTGTTTGGGTGACCAGGAATGAATCTGTTGAGTGTCTATGCTGTTTTGCTAAAAACCACTGAACAGTGTTGAGGCAAAAGTACCTTTAGAACTGGCTTGCCACACTGGGAAGCAGGATTAGTAGGATGAGAGTCTCATAGCTGTTTGAGTCTTAAAAGTCTGGTTTAAAATGCTAAATAGCTTGATGGTATCTGTAAAGATCGGTGGTAGCAACTTAGTGGCCCTGTATGTTTTGTGAGTCCTATTGTGTTGTCTTTGTCTGAAGAAATTGGAGATCAGATTAGGAATTGAACAGCCTATTGTGTAGTTCAGTTTCTGTTCGTTCTGTATGCGCCTGTGCTAACATCTCCTAATTTGTCAGTGAATTTTGTGGAATACAACATGTGCTGTTTAATTAACCCTTCATGTCCATGTACATAAGGTGGTCTGTATTCAGGTTGAACATGTGGCAAATAATAATTGGTGCCACTTAACCTCACTTTTAGGCCAGAGGTACTGAATACCTTCCTTTTTGAGATTTGTCACTGCTACTTGATTTGGTTGCTGTTTTCTTCTTCCAAGATTTACTTTTTTTTATTGGAAAGGCAGGTTCACAGAGAGAAGGAGAGGTAGAGAGAAAGATATTCTATCTGTGGGTTCACTCCCCAAGTGGCTGCAAATGGCTGAAGCTGAGCTGATCCTGAATTGGTAACAAAACTGGGAATCAAGAACTTCTGGGTCTTTCATGTGGGAGAACTTGGACCAGCCTCCTCTGCTTTCCCTATAAGCAGGGAGCTGTATCAGAAGTGGAGCAGCTAGGACACAAAACTTTGCCTGTATGAGGTGCTGGTGCTTGCAGGTGCAGAATTAGACAGTTTGAGCCCCTGAGTTACTGTGTTTATAATGTAGTGGAAATTTGATTTCTATCCAGTATGGCTAACCTGCTTTTGGTACTATGTTTGGTTACTTTCCTTCTCCTTATTAGAAGCAAAGAGAAATCCTGAGCTATTGGTGACACCCTTTGCAATTCACTGAAAACACACTAGTGCATTCCAGTTGTTATGTGATGGATTTGTTTTACAGAAAAACTGATGGAGTGAAGAAAAAGGCTTCCTGTTTTTCCCTCTTGCCTTCAGAGGAGGCATACCTCCTCATTCCCCATATGTTGTCTGGGACACTGATCACTGTTACTGCTTGGAACTGACGTCGATGAGTGATGGATACAACATGGGATCCAACCGTCTGGTTATAGCTTATCAGATGGACTGTGCCCTGTGTCGTTGGTCCACAGAGGGCATAAATGGATGATGTTGATATGGGCCTTGGTAGTGAGGCATGACATTCCTTTTCAGTTTGCTTTATTCCCTGCTACCATCCCAGGATATTTGCAAAGAAATTTTTTATCTTTCATTGCTACAGTGTATGGGGGCGTCCATTACAAAGATAGGTGGTATGGATTGGCAGATTAAACAACCCACTGTCAGCCTTGGGATTTAAAATGATGATGCTAGTTTTGCTCACGAATTGGTACAGGAGCCTGAACAAAATATTTAACCTTTTCCTAGCTAAGTCTTTTCCGTGAAATGGGCCAATTGGAAACAAAACATTTTAATCCTCTGAAAAATAGTGTGGTTGCTTAAACACAGAAGCTGGACAGATGAAGCTGGACTGATTAAAGCTGGCAGATGACTAACATAGCTTGACTTCAGACTTAAAGATTGGCATCCTCAACTCCTTTTCCCCTTTTGTGATAGCTAGTGGAAGCTCTCTCTAGTATTTTCCGTTGCATTTCTCTGGATCCTTGCCCACGTCTATGTACCTTTCAAATATACACTATATAAAACTGAATTCTTTTACTGCAGGTTCATCCCATAGGAAATAGCAAGATTTACCTCCTGTATTTTTTTTTTTCTTTTTCATGCTGTGCACCTGTTAGTACGGCATAGCACTGTGCTTGCTTAATTTTAAATAACAGTGTGTTGTTGACCTGTTTCCAGTGGATGATCCCAGGCTCCCTGGATTTTGTCTGTTTGCCATAGATGTATGACCTTTCTCTCCGTCCATGTGGGACATGTTGGGGATTCCTTCCCTCTATAAATACTCCTCTGAAGATTCACCTTTGTCAAACTTTTCCAGAAGAACCTGACATGACACCCAGTTCTTATATTCATTTTACTAAAACCTTTCCTCCACTCCTTCCCTGCCTTCTAAATACTCAGAAGATTGGTCTCTTTCTAAATGCATAGATATTCTTGTGTTTTATGAGTTGTTTGTGCATATTTCCTCTGTCCCCATTGGTACTGGGCAGTTTAACATAATAATCTTTCATATAAAAATTTCATTTTCATTTAAAAAATACTTTTATTTTTATTTTCAATTGTTTACATAGTTGAGAGGGATGGATCCCCAAGTGGGCCTTCCATTAGGATGGGGTCAAGATGTGGAAGCAGGTAGATGAGGTAAATGTACTGGCAATTTTGTTTTGAAGTGTTACTCCTGGCAGGGCTGAATACAACACAGTACATGCACATTCATTGTCTGACACGTGCTTGGGAAAGAATGCCTGATGAAACCAACTTTTTGCTTTCCTTTTTTATCCCTTTGATTGCCCTGTCTAGGTTCTTGTGCCATCTCAGGGACACAGCTCCTCTGTGTCCTGTGCCCATGAAGAGAAAATTCCTGCTTGTTTTGATATGAAGAGACAAAAGAAAGGCAGACCAGCTCCAGCTCACAAATCTTTCTCTCTAGAATTTCTGTCAAAGAGAGCTGCTTATTATAAGCATGGCCCACTCATGGCTCAAAGTATCTGCTTACTTTGGTCCCAATCAGGAAATGATACTGTTGGATCGTTAGATCTTCATCCTAATTCTGTGGTTGACATCTGGACACGCCAACTTTATTCCCTTCCTGCTTTAATATCACATTTAAAAAAAATGTTGTTAGGTTAGTGACGTATTTGTTCCTTTTCTCCCCTCCTGTGTTTTCAGCATGTAGCTCATTGCTGTCACATCTCGGTTCAATGCCCAATGGAAGAAGGGCTGTATTTCTCACCTTCTTTAAGTCTTTCCTATTTTTGAGAGTATAAGGATACTTAAATCATCATGGAAAATGGAATTGAAAGACATTTATTTTAGTGCAAAACTGAAAAATCTATATATATTTTTGTAATATGCACTTCCCAAGCACTTTTTGAAGACCCCTTATATTCATAGTCCTCAAAATATTTTCTATCAAAATAAACTGACAGCCCCTTATATCTTGTCCCAGAAAGTCCTCTCTTGCCAGTGGCAGGGTGAACAGCTGTGAAGATACTGTGGATATGGAGAGCCATGTTTGTCAAACTTCATTTGGCACAGAATTCCTCGGAAAACTTGTTGCAGTAGATGTTTGGTTTCTCCACACAGTCATTCTGAACAGGTCTAGGATGAGAGTGGGAATTTACATATACAACAAGCTCATAGGGAATTCTAATGCTGGTGAGCGTTAACCCCCATTTTGAGAGACATTTTGACTGAGAAGAATCTGATTTGCCTGTAGGCAAGGCGTTTATTTTTCTCAGAGTCCATCTGTGTTCATGTGGATGTAGTTCAAATTGGCAGTTCACGATCTTAAGTTATTTTAAGATGGGTTTTAAGACTACTATCGAGGAGGTAGATGTTTGCTGCAAATATTAACCTGCTGTTTGGTGGGGTCCCTGCATCAAATATCAGAATGCCAGGGATTGAGTATGCCTTCTGATTCCAGCTTCCTACTGTTGCACACACTGGCAGGCAATAGATGATGTCTCAGGTACTTGGGTCCATGATACTTGTGTCAGAGGCCTGGGATGAGTTCCTGGCTTCTGCCTGGCCTGCCTCCAACTGTTGCAGACCTGTAGGGGGAGTGAACTAGCAGATCAAGATATTTCTCTGTCTCTGTCTTCCTGCCTTTCAAATAAAATAAGTAATTTTCAAAGAAAGAAATAGAAACAAGTAACCATAGAGCCCCAGTGACTTGTTCGGCAATTCTGAGTTATATGAATGGGACATTTTAGCAAGGCCTTCCAATTCTTCCTTCCCAGTTGTTGCTAATAAGAGGGAAGATTGACATATGGTTGTTGCATGCAAACTCTTTATGTATGGGACTCTTTCTTTCAATGCTCATGAGAATTTCTTCATCCTTGCATTCATTCCACAAACATTTATCAGGCGCATAGAATGTGTCCCTCATTGGTGCTGGGCTTTGGAGAGGCAGATAAATAAGAACAATCCTTGGTCCTCAAGTTGTTCGTAGTTTAAAAGAGACAAGTGAAACAGACCAACCAAACTACACCCTCATATACAGGGTTACCAATTTTTTTTTAATTCTTTATAGGCATTTATTTTTTAGATTTTTTAAAAAACATTTTACTATTATTGCTATCATTTTATGATACAGTTCCATATTCCCTTATCCCCTCCCCAATTCCCTCCCCCCCACCTAGTTCCTCTATATCATTACTAACATATAGTTCTTCATACTCAGTCATATGTTCATCATTGCAGGCATGGACAATGCCAGAGAGTCCAGAATCCTATTGTCAAGATATAGTAAACAGTTTCATTGTAAGTCCATCTTTGGAAGCAGAAATGCATACCACATTGCATCCTCCCATCTGGATGTTAGTCTCCATTTCACAGCTACTGTACATCCCCTTAAATGAAAAGTCATAATACAAAATCAACAATAGAAAGAAAAATAGAAATTTACAATGCCATGCAGTTAAATGACATGTTACTAGATATGACAGTCTATCTATGAGTCCTAGATAGGTGACTGACAAGATGTAGAATTGTGTTGTCAGTGCTGGCCTGAAGACGACCTACTCTGTTGAGGATAGACACACAAGTCAATAAGGTAAGTGAACAAACATTAATTGCAGGAAATGGGGAAGGTAGTAGACATAGCACCTGCAACAAGGAGATGATTTCTAGTGACTTATGGGATAGTGGATATCCTGATTGAGGTCCACAGCAGAACTGATTAAACATGATATCATCTTTCTACCTTACATTTTCATATTTCTTCTTCCTTGTTTCAAAGTCTTTCCAGATGACCAATGCCATGTAAGCTCACCTCCTGCCTGAGTATGTCAATCTCTAAAGACTCCTTTTACAAATTTAAAATACCCATTCTATCAGGAAGAGGTTTGTATTAAGCTTAAGTGCATCATGCACAAACCCAATTAGGCATCAGAAAGAGATTGAATTTTGTGGAGCCACCCTGTTGCCCCAGCCTGATTCTGGGCAGATGCACTTTCCCATGTTCCTTACCCAGGTTTTGGTTTCTTCCTTCCCCCACACATACCAAAAGAACTGGGCTTGTCAGTGTCTTACCACCATGCTTGCTGGACCCCAAAACATTACTGTCAGTCCCCCTCAGAGGTGCTTGGGTGCAGCAGTTAGCCTGTAGGCCTGACAGGGATTCCTCTTCTGGGCAACAGACCTCAGTGTTTCCTCACCTTTTTCCTTGCAGCCCAGAACAGGGCTCACACAGTGATCAGTGTGTGAGGTGTCAGGGTCCTTAGAGGTTCTCAATTGGTTTGGGTAACTGCTGGAGGAAGTGCCAGGGAAGGAAGAACAGCATAAAGCTTTTCCTAAGCAGAGGGATCCAGATGGAAGGCCATGCATGGGAGGAGCCAGGTCAGAGAGGGCTGGCCAGATTGACAGAAGGAGCAAGTGTTGAGGTGTGCAGGTGAGGGAGGAGTGGGGTACTCCAGAGGCGAAGTGAAGCCTGAGCCCATACTAATTCTAGGTCAAGGCTATCAGTTCGTCTCCCATCTCCATCACACATTGGAGTGGGGTAGACTTGAGGTGTGTAGTGTTGTGAATTGACTCACCTTTGCCAGTCAGCCAGCTGTGTTTGTAAAACATCTTTGACTGCTCTGGCTGTTGCTAGCGAAGAGACGTTTCATTCAGGTACTGATTAAATAAGGTGCACAGCCAGATTGCACATTAAGGCCCTTAAATGTGGCTGTGGGAGCTCCGGGTAAACACTTATTACATGTCCCATTAGCAGAGGCTGATGGTGAAGTGTTATCTTCAGAAATCAAGTTGAGGACAATGGGGGGGTAAGGAGACAGGTCAAAAAAAGAGTCCTGATCCTCTTTCCCTAGATTCATTAGACCTCAGTTGTTGGCATGTACCCAGAAATGGTACTCAGGCACCTTCATTGGCCTTGACTTGTGACATTCTTGCTGGCAACGTGTAGGTTTGTGTGGAGGCACAGCAAGTATTTTTAAGTAGGGCAGTACAAATGTCCATGTTTCCTAGTGCAAGTTCACCTTAGTGAGTTGAACATATTGGCCATATTTCTTGGGTATGAATTTGAGCTTCATCACCATGGTACCTTCCTTTCTTCCTTGAACCTTTGGATCAGGATACTTACTTGTCAGAATCTCAGAGTCTTTCACCTGTGAAAAGAGACTGATAACAGGACCTACCATATAGAGTTGCGATTGAATGGAATAACTGAAATCAAGCATGCAGAAGTTCTGTTTCATTGTGTGTACTCATGAAATGTCAGTAAGTTGTCACAGTTCTAATGGTGCTACTGTATATTTTAAGATGGTAGTGGTGTATCAGCTATGAGTACAGGCGGTGGACTTGTCAGGATCTTATTTGAAAGCCTTGTGTTACGAACCTTAGCGGGTAGGACACAAAGATTAGTTATTCCTCACTAAGGCATTGAAGATTTCTCTGCACACCCCTCCTAAAACTGTTCTGCACCTCAACTGCTGACATATGCCTTGTTAGAGTTATAAGCCAGTTTGAACTATCCTAAAATCTTCAGTAAAACTTATGCTTCAACACTATAAACTGCTAAATACTAACATGAAAATAGACACGAGACAGCTGAATAGTACCCTATAGCCATTTTAAGGTGGATAGAAGCTGGTTGTATATAAACTAAAATTGAAATGTCAATGAAGTAGTCACAGGATGTGGTCAAGAACTTGCATTTTTTAACATATTGGTTACTCAATATCATGTCAAATAATTGCATAATGTTGTAAATTGTTGTTGATGTTATATTGTGGCTTTTAATTGATCAGGATGATATTCTGCCAGATCTGCCTTCAGACCAGAGATGGTCTCCCCAAGAAATTGTTGAATTTATCTGGATGATAAGATGCTGGACTCTATGCTTGGTATATGCTTGCAATGAAAGAATCTTGACTGAGTTTGAACTGTAATACTGCAATAAGGTGGAGGAATCCACCATGAGGGGAGGGTATGGGGAGGGGTTGGGGGAATCCCAGAGCCTATGAAACTGTGTCACATGATGCAATGTAATTAATAATTTAAAAAAAAATCCTTGTGTTAGCTCTGTAAAACCTCTACAAGGGACCTAACCTCTCTGAATTTGGGTTTCTACATTTTTAAAATGGATTACTTGTACTTAATTAGGGATCATTCTGAGGATTAAGTAAGAAAAAACTAAGAAAATATTAATAAATCACTAAAGGTAATATTTGGCACATAGTCAAGCAGTCAATGGATTTTTAGTTCTCGTGGAGGCAGTGATGGTGGTGATCATGATGATAACAGCTACTACCAGATGGCAATGACAATGATAGCTAGTATCATTATCACTATGACTGTTGCTGTGAGCTGTGGTGCCTCATGTTAGAATACAATAGTAGCGATTTGGCACAGAACGGAATGTCAACCAGGAAAATCTTCCTTGACTTCTTTCATGGGGAAAAAAATTAGTGGTTTTATGGAGTAAGCAGCTGCATAGTCATTTCTATGGGACATGAGTGCTGGGCTCAAGGCAGCCTAGGGAGAGTTTTGTGGGAAATGAGAAGGTGGTGACTTTACAGTGCCCAGTTCTTTGCTGGTTGGCTCTCAATGGTAGGAAGCTTGGCTTTACTTAGTCTTTTGGCTGAATTATTACTGTGTTTCATCAATGGGCTGACTGCATAATGCCAACTATTTTGAGACTGATAGTCTAGGAAACCAAAGAGTAGATGATAGAAGTATGAAAACAGCGGTTTTTTGGGGGAGGGTGAGGGTACTGTCTGAGACAGGTGAATGGATTTATTTTTACTCTTTCATTAATTTCTTTTCAATTAAGGGGAGTGCAACATTGTCTAGTGCGGTCTGTTACCAGGGTTAGATAATTACTGGAGGAGAAAAGGCTACTCCAAGAGCTCTTAGAAGAAAGGCAAGTTTAAAGTGGACCATTATCTTAATAGAACAAGAAGCACAGTATCTTGGAAAATGCACTAGTTGCAGGAACAGGCTTCATTGTGTCTTACATTATGCATCAACAGATAGAAAAAAAAATGATAATTTTCTCTTCCAGGCGGGGCAGAACAGGAAGAAGCTTCTAGCTTCAAGAGCAGTTATTGTGTTTCAGTTTAGAGTGTGCCCTGGGACCCAAACCACTAGTTGCTCCAGGTAGGTCACACTCCCATGCAGCCTCCCAGAGCCTAGGCCTTGATCTGCTGACTCACCACCCAAGAGTAGGGAGTATTGGAAGACCCTTGGCCATATCCCAACATTACAGGTAAACAGACTTTCTGCTTAGTCTTAGAGTTCAGTAGGTTAGGGTCGGGTTTTCTATAAGAATCCTGGTTCCTTGCAAGTAGCTGATTTAGAGGGCATTTCTGAAACAAACAGTGCCCTTTGGAAGTTAGCTATAGATGGTCACTCATTCTGAGACCTAAAGATATTTAGCAAAGGGTTCTCTTTGCATCTGCACTTGCTTCTTGTTGGTTTGCATTGGTTCAGAGTTTGCTTTAAAATACATACATAAAATGCACACACACATATGTATGTATATATATGTGTACACACACACACATATACATATGAAAGGCAGAGTTACAAAGAGGGAGAAGTAGATGCAGAATGAGACACAGAGGTTTTCTCTCTGCTGGTTTACTCCTCAAATGTCTGCAATAGCCAGGGCTGGGTGGGTCTGAAGTTAGGAGCTGGAAGCTTCTTTTAAGTTTTCCACCAAAGGGCTTGAGCCATCTCCTCCTGCTTTCCCAGGCCTTCAGCAAGGAGTTTGATTGGAAGTGGAGCAGCTGGGAAATGAACTGGAACCCATGCTACTGCTGTAGGCTGAGGCTGAGGCTTAGCCTACTATACCATGGCACTGGTCCTGAAAGTTTCTTTTTTTTCTTTTTCCTTTTGAAAGTCCCGGCTATTCCAGTGCCTCTCTTGAAACCTTATTTTCTTTGCTGCACTTAATTCTGTGCACCTTGCAGAAATGCTGCCGAGGGTCTTACACACACATGCCTCATTGGCTTTCACACTTTAGTCCTTAAGGGCTTCCTTTTGCTACTACTCCACTTGAACATTTCTCCTGATTTCTTGGTGTCCCAATCCTCCCAGGAATCCTGACTCTTTTGAGGAAAGGGCTGGCTTTGACTTTGGATCTCCATTGTGCTGCATGGCAGCTCACACTCTTTGCCCTTTTAGCTTGGCTTTCCTCAGAATAGCTTTGTAACATAGCACCAAGCCAAGGTCAGGTTTCCTTGTTTGCCTGTGGCACTTCTAGCCAGAGAGCTACACAGACTGATCGACCCTCCTGGCTGTTCTCCCTGTGGCAGGCTCCTAGAAAGATACTGTCTTGGACATGGGAATCGGGGGTGACTATTAGGCCAAAGAGAAGGATGGGTGGTCTGGGAGCCCAGCGTGATTGCTCAATACGTAAATTCTTACCTTGCTAGCACCGAAATCCCATATGGACACAGTTTCATGCCCTGGCTGCTCCACTTCCCTTCCAGCTCCCTGCTTGTGTGGCCTGGGAAAGCAGTACGGGATGGTCCAAAGCATTGGGACTTTGCACCCGCAAGGGAGACCTGGAGGAAGCTCCTGGCTTTGGATCAGCTCAGCTCCGACCATTGTGGCCGTTTGGGGAGTGAACCAGCAGTATCTGCTTTTCCCTGTAAATCTGATCTACCTTTCTAATAAAAAGCAGATCTATATTAAAAAAATTTGTGCAGCCTGCCATGTCACAGGATCTCCTGACCAGCTGGATGGTATCTGGCTGTGCCTCACAGCCAGGGCGGTATTTGCTCAGATGGCTGCATGTGGAAACCAGGCTAGGATCATCTTCCTAAATTTCTTACTCCCTGCCTTGGATCTGTTCTGAAAAACAATTTTCAAAGTACATTATAGTCTGCACCTGTTGCTCCCCCCTCTCCCCCCTTTCCCTGGGTAATTGGCAGTGAATTGAGTGGCTTTATTCAAGCTCCAGTTGCTAACATTTTCTCTATCTTTTTTCCTTGCGGGTGGATCTCCTGTTTCTAGACATAATTGTCCTTGCCTGTTGTGGGCAGGTGGTGCCCCCTGCTCATTTGGGGTTACCTTCATATCTTTAAAATACAGTAGCCTGGAACATGGTCCATTGGGGAAAAAAAAAAAACAGACTTAGGAGGCAGAAAACTATAGTTTTCAGTTTTCCTTGTATACTCTCTGCAAGTTACAAGTTGTGCTAATAAAAGTCATGACATTTCTGTGTATACATTAATTATGCTGGAGGCCTGTTGCTAAGTCTGCTGCCTGTATATTACCTTATTTGTAGCCTTTCATGAAGGTCATTTGTATTTTTTGTCTTTCTTGTAGCTGATTTTCTCTTTGGTTGACCGTTGGTGAGAATATTCTAGCACTTCTTTCTCAGGTTGTTAAATCAATGGGGCGATGTCAAGTCAGCTAAGGAACCTCAGAGATCAGCTAGTTCTCTGCTCCCTTGATTTTCCTGATGAACAAACAAGCTGAGACCCAGAGATGTAAAGTGGTTTGCCCAAAGTCACACTGCTTAATGGAAGCAAAACTAGTGCCCTTAACTTACTTTGTCTCTTTACTGAAGTGTCTCTATGGCATCCCATGTGGCTTCCTTCTGCCACCCATCCCTCCAGCATAGAGGCAGTTAGCAAAAGCAGAAACCTTGTGTTTTCTGAGTGCTGCTTTCCCCTGCAGTCTGTGGTGAATGATTTTCATGGCTGCAGGCCACCCTCTCTACTTGACTGGTTTAGCAACTGCTATATCAATTGGTTTTTCTGCCCCCCTTTGCTCTCTTACCCAGGGGAGCTTTGCCCTGAAGCCCTCATGGTTTGCTGCTCTGAGAGACCAGTGTGCTTCCTGTGCTTGGTGAGCCTGCAGACCCAGCCAGTGTGCCCAACCTCCAGGGAGTGGATGTATGCAAACAGGATGGATACATTGTCACTGAACTCATCACTTCCTCTCACCAAGCAAAGGACTGTGTGTGAGCCTAGGGAATTTTTCTGAGGCCAAAATCAGAACTCAGAGCCTCTGTCTAGCAGAAGCCATGGAAGCCACAAAAGAAGAAGGTCAAAATCAGCTGCCAGTGTTGGCAGAGAGGTCAGGCCAGTTCGTCTCAGTTAACAACATAAACTAATGGGAAGAGTGTTACTTGGAGTCTTAGCTAGACCTGGGTCCTGACTATACGTTTATTGCTAACTGGTTAAGAAAACTGAGGATTTTGGTTGAGTTGTTAGGCCTCTCTATCTGTTATCTTCTGTAATAAAAGATATAGCGTGGCAGTTTAATGACATTTTAAGAGGATAGGTTTTGGAGCTATACTGGCCAGGTTCAAATCCCAGCTCTGTGATTTTGTTGCTGTGTGGTATTGGGCAAGTTAGTTGGTATCTCTGTGCCTTCTGTGTACTAGTGTTTGAAGTCTTTAAAGTTTATTATTTTTCATGTTGTTGCAAGACAAATCAAAATCTCTATGAAATGGGGATACTGATAGTATCTACTTAGTGGGGTTCTTTTTCAGAATTGAATGCTTGGCTGCATGTGAAGAATTTAAAACAGTGGGGCAGAGCAAGGCTTAGTAAATACAAGTTAGGCCTGTTAGCTGTTAGTTAGCAGTGGTCTTTGTCAATTTTCCCTTATGCAGTAAGTATGGGAATCAAATCAAACACATAAAATGAACTTGCCTTTCACATAAAAAAGAAACCGTTAAGTAAAACAAACTGAAATCCATCCAGATCTCCCACACCGGTGTCAGGGGCCGAGCACATGAGCCAAAAATTCTGCTCTCCCAGTTCCATTAACAAGGAGCAGGATTGGAAGCAGAGCAGCCAAGACACAAGCTGGTACTTTACTCTGGATGCCAACATCATAAACCGTAGCTTAATGTGCTTCACCAGGATGCAATCCTAGATTATGCTTTTTGTAAAAAAAAAATATTATTTTACTTATTAAACACACATCTTCTGTCCCTGGTTCATTTCCCGGATGTCTGTAATGGCTTGAGCCTTAAGCCAGGATCCAGGAGCTTCCTCCAGGTCTCCCACATGGGTCGCAGAAATCCAACACTTGAGCCATCCTCTGCTGCTTCTCTTAGGCCATTAGCAGGGAGCTAGAAGGCAAGTGGAACAGTTGGAACTCAAGCCAATGCCCTTATGAGATGCTAGTGGTACAGGTGATATCTTTACCTACTATGACACAACACAGGCTCCCAAATAATTTTTTTCATGAGCACTAACTTTAAAGACTTATTAGCTTGTTTTTTTAAAGATTTTGATGGACATTTCCTTGGTAGTCTGCTACATGGGAGAATGGTAGGTTTGTGTGTAGGGTTACATAAATGGTGTGGGTGTCAAGCCATGTAGATCTTGCTTTTTCCTTCACAGTGAACTCAAGGGGATTTGAAAAGCTGTGTATTCCAAGTAAAGTAGTTAGAAGGATTTGGGATACAAAGCACAACGACTCTTAAGGATACTCTTGCTTCAGTCCCCTTGTGTTAGTTAGTGACATCATGGGCCAGGCAGTGACCCCAGGTTAAATCCCCTGAATCCATAATAAATTTTCATTCCCCTTCTTCCTGCATGCCATCATCACAGCCTCTGAGTCATCAGGATTTTGCCTGTCGTTATCTCTGCTATCTGCCTCTTCCTTCTCTTGTTTGATTCCTCTGCCCTAGATCATCAGTCGTTTATCATCATCACCAAGGGTATCGCAGCCCCCTGCTAACCGATCTTATCTCCTAGCTGCTTTTCTGATCCATCCATTCCTTTTCTCAAACACCTCCTGTAACTCCCAGTGCCTTTAGCAGGGATTCTGGACACCTAGCTGGGTACAGTTTCTGTGTCGATTGCTCATCAGCCATAGGCCTGCTTTCTCAGGGAATCTCCATGTAGATTCTAAGTGGTTTTCTGGTAGAGTGTTCTAGATAGTCTGTCAAAGCTGGCACATAGGCTGGGCATGACACATAGATAAACCTTTTAGACAAACTCTTTTTGTAGGATTTATGATCATCTCATTTTAGTCCCAACCTTTTTGGGCCTTGTCTTCTAGTACATTGTTGCTGGTTTTTCTCTGATCTGGCCACCTGTGGCATGTACTTCTTTATCTCTCTGAATTGACATTTTGTTCATGTTGCACCCACAGCCAAACATATTTTGTATTTTCCTGTTGAAATGCTAGATGTCATTTGAGGCTCAGTCTAAACATTCTTTGCTGTGAAGCTGTCTGCAAGTGTCCAAGTCAGATTTACCCTCCTTGTTTGTTTTCATGTTTTATTCTACCTTGAATATCCTACCTTGTTTATGTATCCCCACCCCTTGGGTAGTACATTTCCTGGAGCCAAGGTAATTTATTTTTCTATCTCCTCAAGCCTTTAGTACACTCTAGATGATTCTCTTTTTACAAAGATTTATTTATTATTATTGGAAAGCCAGATATACAGAGAAGAGGAGAGACAGAGAGGAAGATCTGTCAGTTGATTCATTCCCCATCTGGCTGCAAAGCCCAGAGCTGCGCCGATCCAAAGCCAGGAGCCTGGAGCCTCTTCTGGGTCCCCCATGTGGGTGCAGTTTCCCAAGGCTTTGGGTCATCCTCGACTGCTTTCCCAGGCCACAAGTAGGGAGCTGGAAGGAAAGCAGGGCTGCCAGGATTAGAACCCGTGCCCATATGGGATCTCAGTGCTTGAAGTGGGCGGATTAGCCAATTGAGTCTTTGTGGTGGGCCTCTTCTTCTTCTTCTTTATTTATTTTTAAAGATTTATTTTATTTTTATTGGAAAGGCGGATATACAGAGAGGAGACACAGAGAGGAAGATCTTCTGTCCAATGCTTCACTCCCCAAGTGAGAGCAACGGCCGATGCTATGCTGATCCGAAGCCAGGAGCCTCTTCCGGGTCTCCCACGCGGGTGCAGGGTCCCAAAGCTTTGGGCCGTCCTCGACTGCTTTCCTGGGCCACAGGCAGGGAGCTGGAAGGGAAGCGGGGCTGCCGGGATAGAACCGGCGCCCATATGGGATCCCGGGTGTGCAAGGCAAGGACTTTAACCACTGCGCCATCGCGCCGGGCCCTCTTCTTCTTCTTTAAAGAGTGTAAATTACATCTAGTACAGTCCACTTGTTTTTCACATAAAGAAAAAGGGTCATCTAATCTTGGGGTTTGGTTAGTTTAATGTTTGAGATCTGGAGGCTGCCTTGTCCAACAGTCAGCTGAGGTGTGGTTGGAGCTAGAGATGTTGCTTCAGGAGGCATCTTGCTGAAGAAGACAAAAGAGGGCAAGATCAGAGTATCATGCAAGTTTAGGGATGAGAGAGAAGATCGGTATTTCGGGGGGAATGTCTGCTATTGTAAGCAGAAGGAAAATCCAGCAAAGGAGTTGTCATCCAGGTAGAAGAGTGAGACCTGAGAGAAGGAGGTTGGCAGGCAGAAGCTTGTGACCCGAGTCATATCAAGCAAAGAGGTGGCGGCCCAGGAGCAAAGACAACTAGAGAGGGCAATTACAGTCAGTCCCTGTGGCCAGCCACCCCACCCACGTCTAAATATTTACTCTACCAATATTAGTTTATGAAGAGATGCAGGCAGGGGTAGTTAGGACAGTAGTGCTGACAAGTAGGGATCATTGAGATATGGCCCAGCAGAAGTGAGGTAGTCAATATGGCTTTTCTAGACTTACGTGAAGTGTTGCGTAGCTTTGGAAAAGGGGACTAATGTTTGCGTTCACCTTGAAGGATGCTCACACAATAATGTTAAGGTTAAAAATAAGTTGCATAACAATGTGTATGATACAAAACCTTTGAAAAAAACCATACCAATCAGCTCCTATATGTATTCTTGTGAACACATTGTCAAAATCTGAAAAGATAGTCTATACAAAATATTGCTTACTCTTGAGTGATTAGAGAAATAGTTGCAATCTTTTTTTTTTTTAATATCTATTTGATTTTCATTGGAAAGTCAGATATACAGAGAAGAGGAGAGACAGAGAGGAAGATCTCCCATCTGTTGATTCATTCCCCAAGTGGCTGCAAAGGGCAGAACTGTGCCGATCCGAAGCCAGGAGCCAGGAGATTTCTCTGGGTCTCCCACGCGGGCGCAAGGTCCCAAGGCCTTGCGCATCCTTGACTGCTTTCCCAGACCACAAGCAGGGAGCAGTATGGAAAGTGGGGTCTCCAGGATTAGAACCGGCGCCCAAATAGAATCCTGAACATATAAGACTGGGACTTAAGCCACTAGGCTACCACGTTGGCCCTGAATAGGTGCAATCTTTTGATTTACCACATTTGTTTGTTGTTTGATTTTGGTGTGAGTGCAGATTTCGTTCATAATTTAGAAAAGCATTCATTTAGAGAAAGAAAGCATATGATTGGCATCAGGGAAGAATGTTGAAGGGAGCTAACCCATGGGAGAGAATTTGGCAACTGAGAAGATACCCTGTGTTGGAGATAATGTGCCCACAGGTGCCTCGCTGCCTGCAGCCAGTGGTAGTGGTAATGGGACCATGGAGAGATTACTACTGGAATGAGGCTGTTACCCCAGACCTGAAATGTGTGGGGAGAAGTAGAAGAGTAACTAACTGGGCTGAAGGCAGGTAGAGGCTGATTAAGGAGGAATTAAAAAAGCAAACGTGTTTGCGTGTGTGTGTGTGTGTGTGTGTGAGAGAGAGAGAGAGAGAGAGAGAGAGAGAGAACACAAATCAACCAGAGAGAGCTGAACTTTAGAAGGGGTAGGGAGCACTTATTGCTATGAAGAAATTCCTGGGTGAAGCACGGAGTATGACAATTTTGAAGGGACCAAAGAAATTGTGATTTTTGGTGTAGGGAAGCTTCCAGAAAGGGGTAATATTGCAAGCCAGTTTAGCCTCTGGTAAACGGAATTGTTGGGGCAGGCTGGACTAGCCTACTAACTTTCTCACAGTGTCTAAACAAGCTCCCTTTTAATTTTTCATTACCAAAAGTATTTTGGCAGTGGCGGTGTTAAGCTAGCTCAGTGACTGAAATGGAATTTTGCAACCTTTGAAGTCATCTGCTGGATCTGCTGGTAAGTTTGAGAATAGTAGAAGTGCAGAAGATGGGCTGACTCCTCAATCTGGGCTACAATTCTCAATCATAGTGTTAGATAATAATAATAATATTAATAATAAATGAATGTCTCTGCTACCCCTTATCCATTGGTCTGGGCATTGGCATTTTTTTAAAAAAGATTTTAATTTATTTTTATTGCAACGTCAGATATACAGAGAGAAGAGACAGAGAGGAAGATCTTTCATTCAATGATTCACTCCCCAAGCGGCTGGAATGACTGGAGCTGAGTCAATCCAAAGCCAGGAGCCCTGAGCCTCTTCTGGGTCGCTTACATGGGCGCAGGGTCCCAACTGCTTTCCCAGGCTGCAAGAAGAGCTAGATGGGAAGCAGAGCTGCCAGGATTAGAACTGGTGCCTACATGGGATCCTGGCACATTTAAGGCAAGGAATTTAGCTACTAGGTCACGGTGCCAGGCCCTAGGTATTGGCATTTTTATGGCTCGAGTGATTCTAACCTATAGCCATGATTAGGAATCACTAGTGTAGAAGAGTAGATTAAATATGTTCTGAATGCAAATCAGCCCCAAAGTATATGTGTATATTGAATAATATCGCAATACAAGTGTTTCCTGTTCTGTATTCTCAAAGCCTTTGTGTGTGCTGCTAATAAAGTGGTCATGCCATGGTTTACTAATTAATTATTCAAGAGTGAACTAATTGTCAAGAGTGAACTAATATCTAAGATGTAAAACTCAGGAGCTTCTTACAATAACTGCCTTTATCATGGCTTGCACCTGACTAGTTTAACTGAATCATCCTGAATCAGAGTTGAAGCATGGGTGTTAGCACTAGGACCCAGATTTGCTACTTTTCCTAGTATAGGGTGTCTGCCACCTAGGTATTCAATCATTGTCACATGATGTGACAGGGAGCTTTGTTTTCTTGTGCAGTTCTTTTTATTAAAAACTCAGGGGTGGTAAAATCTGACATATTCAAAAAGACTGGTGGGAGTCATGCTTAAGAACTGCCAAGCATGCAAGAATCTTATGCTGTGCTAGGTACTATGTGGCAAATCTAAAGCACTTAACATTTATTAAGTAATTACCCTGGGCATGGCATCATACTGGGGAAATATTGGCTATGGTTTCTTCCCCCAGGGAGCTTAAAATCAAAGCTCATGTGCAAATAAATCACTGCATTTTTAGGTGACAGGTATGTACAGAACATATGATCAGAAAATGCTGCAGGTATGAACCTGTCTTGCAGATACTAATGAGTTCAAGGTCACAGCACTTGGGAGTGGCAGAGTCGGGGTCATTATATACCAGGTCACTGCGCTTTGAGTTCTTCATTGGCTCTGCTCTCTTTTTGAGGACAAGTAAACCTTATGGTCTATGATAAAACGTTAAGGAGATTCCCATTTTGTGCTGTATCCTTCCAGGCTTCCTGGTGCTTTGGAGTCTCGGAATTTGACCTTTAGATGTTCTTAAGTATTGGTTATCTCTGGTTCAGGCACTTGAGATGTAAAGATGACTAAATTTGCCATTGCTGAAATAGACACTGATTTTTTATTTTTCTGTGGGTCTATATATGGCATTTTTGAAGTTCTAAGGGATTTTTTTCTGAGTAAGTTCATTATGACTTTTTCTGCCTCAGTACTCTTGATTTTGCACTTTTGGAAACCTGCCTTAGAGGTTGGAGGTATCTGGTCTTCTGTGGTTTTGAGAATTTGTGGAGTGGGGCCATATCCTCACAGCTGACTTGTTCTTTTGGTCCTGTTTCCTGTCATCTTCCAATTCAGCAATTCAAGTCTGAGTCTGGGACTTTTCTTAGAAGGTCATTCTTTACAGAGCCACCTTGTTCCCACAAAGGTGGGGTTGAGGGAATAATAATGGTCAAAATAATAATAACATTTATTGGGCACTGACCGTGTGTTGCCTACCCAGTGGGAGAGATGCTATTATTGGTGTCCTCATTTTATAGAGGAGGACAAACAGTCTCAGGAAGGTGAAAGGACATGCCCAAAGCCATACATCTGCAATTGGTTGAGCTGGTATGACCATTGGAAGGTCGGGCTGCTTCTAATGTTGGCATGAGTACTACAGATTGAATGTTCTCTCACCAAAATGCTTGGGACTAGAAGTGTTTCACTGTGAGAAGGTTGGACCAGAAAATATCTGAAATCCCTTCCAGTTGTGATATTTGGTGACAATGGTTGGTTGCCTACTTTCTGGGGAAATGAAAAAATTGTAGAATAGGATGAAGGTCAGAATCTATCATAAGCACAAAACTGGACAGAATCTAATCTATCAAATGGCTTTACCAATTCTGCATTGGTTCTGTTATCAGTTGAGATTTTCTAACAAAGTGGTGGATCTTTTCAGTTGGCTCCTTAGTAACATCAAAAAGTACTGGCTTTCTTTCTTCTTTTTTTTTTTTAAAGATTTATTTTTATTGGAAAGGCGGATATACAGAGAGGAGAAAGAGAGAGGAAGATCTTCCGTCCGATGATTCACACCCCAAGTGAGCGCAACGGCCGATGCTATGCCGATCCGAAGCCAGGAGCCTCCTCCGAGTCTC
The DNA here is from genome assembly GCF_017591425.1 of Ochotona curzoniae. Taxonomy (NCBI): domain Eukaryota; kingdom Metazoa; phylum Chordata; class Mammalia; order Lagomorpha; family Ochotonidae; genus Ochotona; species Ochotona curzoniae. The sequence continues at coordinate 29,962,240 of NW_024467087.1, read as the reverse complement.
CCATGTGGGTGCAGGGTCCCAAAGCTTTGGGCCTTCCTCGACTGCTTTTTCCCGGGCCACAGGCAGGGAGCTGGATGGGAAGCGGGGGCCGCCGGGATTAGAACCGACACCCATATGGGATCCTGGGGTGTAAGGCGAGGACCTTAACCACTGCGCCACCGCGCCAGGCCCAGTACTAGCTTTCTTAAAGAAGTTGTGATTTTCAGTCCTTGTAGTCTCCCAGAAATATTAATAAGTATCAGCTAAAGGCCAAAAGAAAATGACACTTGACAGTAGGAGATGCCCACATGTTATTTGCTCCTTGTTAGGTTTGCTAGAATTTGCATTTTGTTTTGCAAGAAGACTTTGGAAGATGGTGGTTTCTAGAAGGGAAATAATTTAAATGCAACTTTTATTTCCGTGCAGACTTTTAAGATTCATCAATAGGCCTAGTGTAACTTGCATTTGTTTGTCATGAACATCTTGTATTCAGAATCACTAAGGTTAATCTATGCAATGTTGTGGTTAGAGTGAGAGCTTTGATCTTCAACATATTTTGTATTTTTGGTGTGTGTGTGTGTGTGTGTGTGTGTGTGTGTGTTTGTGTTCTTAACCTAGAGGCCCTTATTTGGGATGATTTGTGTATTAACTTATATCAGGTAGGACTCTGAGGGGCTGTCAAAGCCAGGTTCTTTTCTCCTCTCCTGCTGGCTCATATTTGTCTCCCTGCTGTTCTTGGAAGGCAAAACATATCAGTCACTGAGGGATAAAATTATTTCTCTTTGGGAAAGGAAGGAAGAAACCCAAACCCATAGGTCACAATGGTAGTGCTGCTTGACACATAACACCACACCCATGCTAACTTTGTCTTCACATTCTTTTCCCTGATTCCAAGTCAAAGACCTTTGGTTACTTGTAGATTCAGGTATTAGGGCAGCTGAGTTAGGTCAGCAGTGTTGCCAGTCCAGAAGAGGTTTAAACCAGGTGAGGGGTGAGTATCTGGCCTGGAAGTTAAGATGCCTCCATATCAGAGTACTTGACTTCAATTCCTAGCACCACTTCCTGGCTCAGGTGGTTGGGAAACTATTGAATTCCTGGCTTCCTGGTTTGGGTCCAGTGAATGGGAGCTCTCTATCTCACTAGCTCTCAAAAAGCAGTTGCTAATCAAAAGGCAAGCTGTGTGTACATCCTGTCCTTCAGCTCCAACCCCTACCACAAGCTGTTTTTACCTTATTCTCATGTGTAGGATCATATGAATGCATGATCTGGATGAGAATATCCTGGTTTAAAACAAAGTGACATGAGGCCACAGAGTGGCAGTATTTCTGTGCCTTTTTTTTTTTTTTAAATATTGCTCAGTCATGCTACAAAATACAAAAAGGGAACCAACATTTTCATTTGGGCACCTCATAAATACTAATCTGAGTACTTTGCTGTTTTGCTGTTTTTCAGTTTCCTATTCACATAATTATTGTGTGTATTCCCGTTCTAATTTTGGCTGCTGGTCTCAGAAAGGAAAATTATGATCCACAGCTTCACATATGTAGTATTCACACTCCCTCCCTCGTTCCAGGATGGCCCTTTTATTTGTTCTGATCTTCTAGGACAGTCTTGAGTGGAATCAGATTTTAGGTGAAAGCTGAGTTCTGTCCCTCATGAGCTGTGGACCTTGAAGCAAGTCACTAAATCATCATTACCATGTTTGTCATTTGTAAAATCAGACTGGAGCTCTCTCTACTTCAATCAGGTTCAAGAGAGCATTTGAATGCCTTGATATTTTTAAAGCCCTGAGAATACATAGTAGGTGGTTCACAAATTAAAAAAACAAAACAACAAACAAACAAACAAAAACTATTGTTTTCTTCCTTTCTCTTGTCACACAGAGCCCATCATAAAAGTCCTTCTCCTAATACCTCACAAACCTTCTGGCAGTAATCTGTCTGGGGGAGCTGAGGCTTGACTTTTTTTGGAATCAGATTAGCCATTAGGAACTCTGGATTTTGTCCTCCCAGGAAGCCTGAGGCCGTTGACTTTTGCTACCAGTTAAAAGAGTGGATAAGATTGGGGTGGAAATCTCCTGAGAAAGGGTGTGATCTAATTACTCTGTAGACAGAAGGGTGTGTGAGTAATGAGCTGTATGCTGGGTGTGGGAGTTCGGCTCTCGGCCAGTGGGAAAACCTGGGCAGGTTTCATTGGTTCCTGTGACAGGTGGCTTCTTGACTTTGGTCTGGAGATGGATTGGACTCCAACAGATAGGATCATGGAGCACTGGGTAATAGGTTAGTTCTTTGCAGTAGAAACAGCAGCTCCCATTTATTAAACCGTACTTTGTGCCAAGAAACCATACCTTCAAAAATGAAATCTACCCAGTGCCTACAAAACTGTATCACATAATACAAGGTGATTAACAATAAAAAAAAATTAAAAAAAAAAAGAAATCTAAGTGCTTTACACCTGTTGGCTTATTTAAGCCTGCCAAGAAAGATAGGACATAGAGCAATTAGTTTGCCCCAAATGACACACCTCATGAGGTGGAGCTCTAGTTAAACCAGGCATTCATGTCTGGAGTTCAGGGTCTTAATGAACTACTCTATGAAGTCTTTAGTTGTTTGGTTTTCTTTATTAACTTAGATGTTGTAATTCTGTTAATTGCTGGTGTCTAGAAATGCAGTTGATTTTTATCATGTTTGTATCCAGCAATCTTGCTAATGTTTTCAAGTTGTGTTTTCTGTTTCTATCATTTTCTAAATCAATAGCAAATGATGAAACCTTTGTCTCTTCCTTTGTAATCATTATATGTATATAATTATAGAAATAATTATATATATGTATATATACATATATGTATGGATGTTTTTCTAGTCTTACTGTTCTGGTTAAGACTTCCTGTACAATGTTTATTTGTGGCTGTAGTAGGCAGTTACTGTATCTGGTTCCCTACCCTTAGAGGATATGCCTTCAGTGTTTTATCATTAAGTTTGAAATCTGTTGTAGATTTTTCTTGATATTATAGGAGTTACCTTGTACTCTGAGTTAAGATGTTTTTAATCAGTGAATTTTGTTTGAACATTTATTTTTATTTTTATTGCAAAGTCAGATGTGCAGAGAGGAGAGACAGAGAGGAAGATCCAATGATTCACTCCCCAAGTGACCACAACAGCTGGTGCTGCACTGATCTGAAGCCAGGAGCCAGGAACTTCCTCCAGGTCTCCCACGCAGGTGCAGGGTCCCAAGGCTTTGGGCCATCCTTGATTCCTTTCCCAGGCCACAAGCAGGGAGCTGAATGGAAAACAGGGCTGCCAGGATGAGAACTGGCGCCCATTCAAGGTGAGGACTTTAGCTACTAGGCCACTGCACTGGGCCCTTAATCAGTGGATGTTATATTTTTATATTTTTGTCAAAGGCTTTTTCTTTATCTGTTGAGAAAATCATATTGTTTTTGTTCTTTAGTATTTTTATGTCATAAATTACATTGATTGATTTTCTAATATGGTACAGTCTGCACGTTTCTAGAACCACGTCACTTTGATCATGATGAATGATCTTTTTTTATTGTTCCTGGATGTAGTTTTTTAATATCTGATTGGATATTTTTTAGGGATATGTTTGAGAGTGAATCTGGCACTAGTGTTCCTATTATATACTGGTCCTGTTGGGCTTAGGTGTTGGGTTTAAATTTGCTTTATAAAGTAGATAGGATAGGATTTTTCTCTGTAAAAGCTGGAAAAGTTTTCAAGAAATTGGTTCCTTGTTTCTTAAATGTTTGCTACAACTTGCCTGCAAAATTATCTGGGCTTTGGTGTCATGTTTATGGGAAGATTTGGATTGACATAGTTTATTTCTTTATTGGTTACAGAAGTTTCAAGTTTTCTATTTTTTCTTTTAGTCAGTATTGGTAGTTTATGCTTTTCTGGGAATGTGTGTAAATTTTCACTTAGGCCTTTAAATGAAAAGTACAGATATTAAAAAGATGTCTTCTTTTTCATTGCTTGTATTACTTGGTTTAAAAAATTAATCTCAGATATGTGGCACTTAAGAGAATACAAAAAATGGATGGGAATGTAATGTTCATTGGGGAATGGTTATTGTCTTTAAATTTTGTTTATACTGTATGAACAGGGGTCTTCCTTGTTCAGAGTTGTGGTTTGTGGCAAATTAAGCCTGTAAACATAGAGTGGATTGAAATTATGTCTAAGCAAAGACTGATGAAGAGAAGGGAGAGAGAGTAAAGGGAGGGGTTGGAAGAGTGAAGAAAGTGTGGTTGTATTCTTGGAATTGCATCTATGGAATGCATAAATCTGCTCTCTTTATATTAATAATTTTTTTAAAAAAAAGATTAGTTTTGTCTGTAGTTAGAAGATTCTTTTATCTTTTGTAAGAAATATTTTGTACTTTGTAGACCATCTGATATATCCACTTTCTATTTGTTAACTTCTGCTTCTGTTTAAATTTGGTGTTTCCTTCACATTTTCTTTCATTTTTTTGAGGGGGAGTGCCTTTTGTTCTTTTTAAAGATTTATTTATTTTTGTTGGAAAGATTGATTTGCAGATTGAAGGAGAGAGAGAGAAAGATATTTTGTCTGCTGGTTCACTCCCCAATTGGCTGAGCCAATCAGGAGCAAGGAGCTTCTTGGTCTCCCACGCAGGTGCAGGGTCCCAAGGCTTTGGGCCGTCCTCGACTGCTTTTCCAGGCCACAGGCAGGGAGCTGGATGGAAGATTAGGTTGCTGGGCAAGGAACAGGCACCATATGGGATCCTGGCAAGGTTTTAGCCATTGAGCCATTGTACCAGGCTCACCTTTTGTTCTTTTTCTGATTCAAGTAAAATGTTCAGCTTATTTATTTTCACTTCATTGCTTGACTATAAGCAGCAAAGGCTAATAATTGTTGTTGTCTATTGCTTTAGATACATTCCACAAATTTGGTTGTAATATATTTATTGTTCAACTTTTGGAGTTTCCATTCTTAATTGTAGATCAAAGATTGGTTAAAAGAATCAACAACATTTTTTAAAACATTTTTTTGGTTATCCCATGTGATCTGTGTTGCCTTCCTTTGAAACTCGTTTTTTATTTTTAAAGTTATATCATAGTTTAATCTTCTGTTCTAGAGACAGAAGGGGGCTTCAAGAGAGCTCAACTTTGAGCAGAGAAGCAAAAAAGAGAGAAGAGGGGAAAAAAGTGGAATAAATTATACTGTGAAAAGGAAATCCAACAATCTTGTATGGCTCCTCACTCAAAACAGAAAAATGCATCCAAAGGGTGTGATTGACTTCCTCTTCCTGCATTGATGTGATAAGCTGAGATCTCTGACACTCGGTTCCTTATGCTATAAATTTGGACAATGTCAGGATAAACTTAAGGAGCAGAGTGACTGTTTATGAAGAACTATACTACTGTAATAATATGGGGGAATCACTGGTGGGGAGGGGATTTGAGGAGGAAAGGGAAATCCCAGAGCCTGTGGAACTGTATCACATAATAATAATAAAGTAAAAATAATAGAAACTCAGTAGGGGGTTGACATTTTATCTGGTCAAAGATACTTCTAGAGAGACTCTTTACAACCCTTCAAAGAGACTTGACAAAAGGGATTCACATTTTATCAGGGGGCTGGAAGTTGGCACTTTGATTTGGACAAAGATGTTTTTAGGGAGGCCTTTTGCATCCCCTCAAAAATAATTCCCGGCTTTTATTTTTTTTGGAGACAAAACTAAAAATTCCAGGAAGAGTGATTTTCATTTCAATAGGGGATATTTTTGGTTTTTTTGTTGGTTTTAATTCTTATGATAAAACCTGTAACCAGAAGGAGTTTGTAATTCCAGAGAGTAATGGACAGAAGCAAGATACTTGATTTTCTTTCTTTTTTTTTTTTTTAAGATTTATTTATCTTTGTTGCAAAATCAGATACACAGAGAGGAGGAGAGTCAGAGAGGAAGATCTTCCATCTGATGATTCACTCCCCAAGTGACCACAATGGTCGGAGCTGTGCCCATCCAAATCCCCTTCTGGGTCTCCCATGAGGGTGCAGGGTCCCAAAGCTTTGGGCCATCCTCAACTGCTTTCCCAGGCCACAAGCAGGGAGCTGGATGGGAAGTGTGGCTACCAGGGTTAGAACCGGTGCCCATATGCGATCCAGGCACATGCAAGTTTAGGACTTTAGCCGCTAGCCTACTGCACTGGGACCCAAGATTCTAGATTTTCAAAGAAATATTTCACCAGAGACTGTGACCCTAAACACCTATTGGTCCATCTAACACCTTATACACTATCACCAAGATCAATTTATCTGCTGTTTCTTGTAGTTCTGCCAATTTTTTACTTTATAATTTTTGAGGCAGTGTTACTAGCCATAGTAGGTTTTAAAATTATTATTATTATTATTATTATTATTATTGCAGTTGTTTGTTGCCTACATCGATCACTGTCCCACAGCAACCTGGTCTGTAGATTAATAGGATGACTTGATGATAGCAAAAGCGTCTCTCTAGGTGGCCTGGGTAAATTGGATTTTGAGCTCCAGGGAAGAAACACATTTAAAATCAGAATGACACCTTCTCAGTTAAAGAATCACAGTAAATTCTTAAATTTGCCATTGCCAAACAAAATTAACAGTCTTATATCCTCAAGTGCCTGGGGCTTTTATCATCATTAAAACTGTTTGAGAGCAGTGTTCCTTGTGGGTTGGATGCTGAGTTGGGGAGGAGAGCCTTTTTTTTCTCCTGGACCTTACAGACATTACCTCTGTTTGGCTGGGCAGGTTTCAGACCCTTAGGCATGCCTCTTCCTATTGCCTCTCATTTTCTGTGGGGCCTGGTTCCGTCTAATCCCATTACCTCTCTGCTTTTTAGGTTTGATGACTGTAATTATGTGGCTAATACTTGTTCTCCCCACACCTGAAGGGAGTGAGGTGTGGAAAAATTGAGATAATAGTTGTACAGGGGCACAAATAATTTTATCAGCTCCTCTGCTCACTCTGCTGAAAAAAGGAAAAAAAAAAAAAGGTAAAATCTGTACGTGACAAATGCACACAAAGACCAAGCAATAGAAATGATGGCAACTGCTGTCCCTTTTATTAGATTTTCGAATGGAATCAGACTATGTGAAGCTGGAAGTCATACAGAGAGACAAATTACATTTGGTCACATTTGAGTGGGAATGGAACTTTTCAGCTCCAGCTCTTGAGCCTACGTGGTGCTGTGAAATCTTATTTTCAGGCTCTGTTAGGGCAGCTCCTGGTTCTGATTGCATTTCCCGAATAAGCCCTGAGCTGGTCCTCTTCACTAGCCCTGCCTTCCCTCCCATAGAGTTTCAGTGAGTGGGGAGCAGGTGAGCCAGTTAGCATCCTCTGCTTCAGCCATCTTTTCCTTTATTTTTTTTTTCTTAAATTAAATTTATTTGAGAGGCACAAAGACAACGAGAGAAAAAGAGAGAGAGAGAGAGAGACAGAAACAGAAAGAGAGAGCTGCCATCCAAATGCCCATTATGGTCAGGGATGGGCCAGGGGCTGGAGCCGGGATCCGTGAACTCCATTCAGGTTTCTTACGAGAGTGGCAGGAGCACAACTACTCGAGCTGTCACTGCTGTTTCTCTGTCTGCACCAGCAAGAAGCTGGAATCGGGAGCAGAGCCAGGACTCGAACTCAGGTACTCTAATAAGGGACATGGATCTAGACTGATGCCTTAACTGTTAGGCCAAATGTATAGCCCTCATTTTTTTTTTTTTGGTTTAAATGCAGTGCTGCTATTTTTACGAACTGCATCTTTATTGACCTTTTCCTTATAGAAGTATCACGATCATAAAAGTTCCAACTGTAGGAATACATAAAGGAAAAGTGAAAATTCCTGACAGTCTGTCTTTTTAAAGACTTTGGCTGATGCCTAAGATTGTCTCTGCACATTCTGAACTTTTCTTTCGAATCTGCATTTCCTACAAATGTGTAGCATGAAAAAAAAGTTCTATTTTGATGGGGAATGGGGCTCTAGATATTACAGACTATAGTTGCATGGCGAAAGTCAGGGCCTCAAGCAGTTGGAATTGGGAACACTGATTAGTCATCCTAACTTTAAGACAGATGAGCTATAAAACAGAAGAAAACTTTAGGGACACTCACTGTGACCAGTCTGTGTTAATGTGCTTTGAGGAGATGGATGTGTAAGATGTGCAGTTCAAATTAGATGGGTTTTGAGTAACTGCTTTGTAAACTGTAACATGCCCTGTAACTGAGATTAATGTTAATTTTGCCACTGACACTGGTGTATGGTCTCATGTGTTTGTCCAGTTAGTGAATACCTGTCAGTATGCCATTGTATGAGAAGCTGACAAAATGGTATCCTGTACCTCTGTTGTTATTGTTCTTTGTAATTCCAGAAGCTTATTTAATTGTCCGTGTTAGCTTAATATGTACTGCATCAAAGGGGCAGAAGAAGAGAACTCAGAAAGAACAGAAGAAAGGAACAAATATAACATCTCAGTGATGTGCACAAAAAAATAACCAGCCCGAGGGAGAGAACTGCAGAAGTATATAAGCATCATCTGGTGTCACCTCAAATACAATAAAGTGGGTGACAGCCCTCTATCAACTGTAAAGCTGGATAATAATGCCAAAGAATGTTGTCAGCATGACTGTCAAGATTGACTGTCACCCAGCGACTTGTCTGTGATAAGCTTCCAGACAGCACCCTAGAGGCCCCACTGAACCCCATGCCTAAACAGGTGCTAGAAAGTGCCACAGAAATACAGTCTTCTGATGACTGTAAAAGGCAGGCAGTGAAATTTAATAAGACATTTGTCAAGAAGATGGAAGATAATGGCCAATTTTTGGTAGACTGATAGTTGCCTGCTGAAACAAAGCGTGTATTGAATTATTTTGGAGTAGGAAGAAGCATTGCTATGACAACAAATAACTTAGATTTGATTTAGAAGACGTAGAGCAGTGCAGCTGAATGGTTCAGAAGGCTCCAGAGAATGGTTGTTGGCATGGGTCTACGTTGAAATACAAAATGCTTAGTAGGATATGTTAAATAATTGAGTGCCTCCATGCAATTTTGTATCTTCTCTTTCTTGAACCACTAAAATACAATGTAAATAAAAGGAAAGAAAAACAGCTAGCAGAGTTACATGCATATTGTTCTGTCTTACAAGACACTCCAAATGAAATTCCCAGCATTAATTAGCTGAAATACAAAAAAGTCACGTGTTTCATGTTTTTCAACAGCCCAGAGACCTATTTACTATGCTTTTATGCCGTGTAGACCTTGAAATTTTAGTAGTTTGGGAGTTTCTCATTCTATAGATGATTAAACTTCTTTGTGATTGGTAGTGTGTTGAATTGAAAGAAAACTACTCTTCAGACCATTTCCATCCTTGACTGTTTTCGTACTTGAAAGCAGGAGTGAACAGTCTGTGTATGAACTGGTTATTTGTGGTTTATCTGAAAAAGTTGGTCTGAGGCAGGTGGTAAAGGCATTGGGAACTTGGAGGAAGCCAGGGAATAAAGAGGCTTTCTCTTAGCTCTTTCTTTTTCCCAAGATAAAAGCTGAATAGATGGCCCGTTTTCACCGGCAGTAGGTTTCAGAGTCTTTCTAACCTGGTTCTAGGGTGAAGTGATTTAGAGCTCCTTGAGGACTTTTGAGACAGAAGTTCAAACATCTGTTCCCTTCTTTTGTGTCTTTCCTTGCCCTCCTCCTCCATTTACCATTACCACCACCATGTAAGAAAGAAAAGTAAGACATGGGCAAAAGCAAAGCAAACAGACTGACTTCAAGAAGACTAGAAAACCACCTTAAACTTTGACACGTTCTTTCAGGAGAAACTCAGAGTTTGTGTGAAGGCACACCTTCTCAGTAGGGAAAGTTCTTTTTTTTTTTTTTTTTAAAGATTTATTTATTTGAAAGTCAAATATACATAGTGGAGGAGAGACAGAGAGGGGCCCAGCACCTGCTAGGCCATGGTGCTGGGCCCCTCAGTAGGGAAAATTCCATTGGTTTTTATTGTAGGGAGGAGGCCATATTATAAGGTTCATTGAGTGGTGGAAGTTTGAAAATAGTGGGCCAAATCACAGGCTTATCTTCTCCTATAAAAGTGTAAAGACCCAAATGACAACTGTTGATGAATCATAGACTGTGCCTGGCACACAGTTGAAGTTCTTAATGGGCCAGGTTTCACTAGCTGACATCATGTCACATCATGTCCTTACCTCCTCAGAAACTTCTAGTGCCCCCAGTTACTTATCAAATAAAATCTAACATGGGTAACCTGTTCCTTAAGGTTCTTCACAATGAGGAAATGGACCCTTGGGGAAAAAAGAAAGTTGGCAGTAGTAACACATGCTCACTATAGAAAACTTACAAATCGTAGGAGTCAACAGTCTTTTTCTGCATAGGGTTAGATATTAAGTGTTTGAGGCTTTGTGGCCCAGCCACAGATATAGTATGTAAATGAATGTGTGTGACTGTGCCCAACAAAATATTATGCACAAATCAGTCATTGGGCCATATATGGTCCACAGTCCATTGTTCGGTAACCTCTAGTGTAGAGAATAAAAATCACTCATTATCTTGTACTCAGGACTGTTATTCATATTATCATTTATAATATAAATTGATTCATATTATCAATTTTATACACTGTTTCTTTTTTAAATGATTGTTTAGAAGTTATCATAGTTCTTTGGCTCACATGTTCCTAACTGTACTGTTACCCCTGACACGCTTCCCCTTTGTTGATGCAGGGTCCCCCTTTAATCCTCCTAGCCCCTTCTGTCAAAATTCTACTCCTATAAAAACATTTAGGGCCCAGTCTGCATCTAATTTCCTTCTTTTAAAAAAAAAAGGTTTATTTATTTTTATTGCAAAGTCAGACACACAGAGAGGAGCAGAGACAGAGGGGAAGATCTTCCGTCCGATGATTCACTCCCCAGGTTAGTGCAATGGCAAGTGCTGTGCTGATCCGAAGCCAGAGCCTGGAACCTCCTCTGTGTCCCCCACATGGGTACAGGGTTCCAAGGCTTTGGGCCGTCCTTGACTGCTTTTCCAGGCCACGAGCAGGGAGCTGGATGGGAAGTGGAGCTGCCAGGATGAGAACCGGTACCCATATGGGATCCCGGTGCATTAAGGTGAGGACCTTAGCCACCAGGCCAATGTGCATCTAATTTCATTCATCATCTGGCCCTTGCATCTAATTTCATTCATCAATCCATGCACTCCTGCCACTTTCATGCTACTTGATGCTGCCTTTGAATCTTGTTGCACCATGTACCTCTCTATTGGAACTTAGTTCTTCCTACCCCTTGTGTAGTTTTCTTTGTACTGACTTTATTGCTAGGTTAGGGATGGGATTTGGACTTCTACAGCCTGGTACACAATGAGGTACCTGGTGGATGAATTAGTCTGTTAGTGCTATGCTGAAAGCTTCCTGAGATCTGCTGAGGATGGCCTTTGTAAAAAGTGCATGTTGCAATTACCTGTGATGTTTATAGAACTGGTTGGGGTCACTGATAACAGAGCAATGTTGGCTTTTTAAGATGGGCCAAATCCCTTACTCATTCCTCTGTGTGAAATCTGGATCATTGAGTTTTTAAGTGATGGTTGAAAAAACAATTAGCATGCTTCACATTACTGCTGTATTCCATATATGGTATGCTGATGTCTGGTAGAAGTTTCTGTGATGATAGAAATGTTTGCAACTTGCCTTGTTTGCTACTGTAGTCTCCAGATCCAGGTGCTTGTTGCAGACTTGATTCTATGTGATCTATATGATGTTGTGAAATTGGTACGTACTTACTGCAATTGAGAAACTTGTTTTTCATTTTCTTTAATGTTAAATACTTCCAATAGCTATGCCTGACTATTGACTACCCATGTTGAACAGTGCAGGATCAAGCAGAATATTTGATGGTAATGTCTCTTACTTTGTGGCCAAAGAGAAGCTCGGTGGTTTAAATAGCATTGCATTTGTGGCTGCCTGGAATTTTGGAGAGATTGAGCTCCAGGTGATAGATTCTTAGAGAGAGAGGTTACTTTGTATCAGAATGGAAATTGACTGGAGCAGAAGGTGCCTGTTGGGAGAAGAGGGAGATGGGGCTGGGTGGGTAGGCTGGAGGTTGAACACAACATGCTAGAATCCCCAGAGAATTGTGGACTTGATAGGGTTGGTCCAGAGAACATTCAGTATTCATGAGAAGAGTGACAGGTGAACAGCTCATTGCTCACAGGAGGCCAGTGTTATTTGCCTTTGCTTTATTGGAGAGGGCTGGGTAGTGGTGATTCACAAACTCCATGAAAACCATATCAGAAAACAAATGGCTTATTTTTGTATTTACTTCCCATTATTGTGTCCTTTCCTGTGGCTCAGATCCACATCACATGCAGTGTCAAGGGCTGGGCGTTGGAGGCAAGCTGGGCAACTGCTGAACCATTCCCAAGGCCACCTGTAACCTATCCTTCTGAAATGTCAGTTAACCTTAACTTTATGTGTCTTTCTTGTACACACTCTTTATTGCTCTATTTTATTGCTCTATATTTCTTTTTGGTAAATTTACTTTTTTATTTGAAAGGCAGATTTATGGAGACAAGGAGAGACGCAGAGAGAGAGAGGCATCTTCCATCTGCTGATTCCCTTCCCAGATGGCCACAACAGCCAGAGCTTAGTGAAACTGAAGCCAGACGCCAGGAGATTCTTCTGGGTCTCTCACGTGGGTGCAAAAGTCCAAGAACTTGGGCCCGGCACCGTGGCCTAGCGGCTAAAGTCCTCACCTTGAACGCCCTGGGATCCCATATGGGCACCGGTTCTAATCCCGGCAGCTCCACTTCCCATCCAGCTCCCTGCTTGTGGCCTGGGAAAGCAGTTGAGGACGGCCCAAATCTTTGGGATCCTGCACCTGTGTGGGAGACCCAGAAGAAGTTCCTGTCTCCTGGCTTTGGATCGGCATAGCATCGGCCGTTGCTCTCACTTGGGGAGTGAATCATTGGACGGAAGATCTTCCTCTCTGTCTCTCCTCCTCTCTGTATATTTGACTTTCCAATAAATAAATAAATCTTTAAAAAAAAAAAGGTCCAAGAACTTGAACCATTCTCTACTGCTTTCCCAGGCCATAAGCAGGGAGCTGGATCAGAAGTGGAGCAGCTGTGGCTTGAACTGGCACCCAAATGGGATGCCAGTGATGTAGCCAAAAGCGTAGCCTAGTATATCATAGCACAGGTCCATGTTACATATATATCTAGGAATGTGTTCTTTTTTATATGTGCTTAACAGTTAACTGTCATTGTCCTAAAGATGTGCTATGGATTAAATTTTAAGAATGTATTTCATCATGGAGCCAACATTGTGCCCATCCCATATGGACCTGCTTCATGCTCCTTTTCTGATCCAGTTCCCTGCTAATGGTCTAGGTCCCAAGTGATTGTGCCCATGCTCTCCACATAGGAGACCTGGATAAAGCTCAGCCCTGGCCACTGAAGCCACTTGGGAAGTGAGCTAGGGATGGAGGACCTCTCTCACTGAAACTTTCAAATAAGTAAATCTTTAAAAGTACTATATTTCATTTATTTAAAGGCAGTGACACAGACATACACACACACACACACACACACACACAGAGAGAGAGAGAGAGAGAGAGAGAGAGCGCTCCCATAGTTCACTTCCCAAATCCCCATTAACAGCCAGGATGAATGAAGCCAGGAGCTAGAAACTCAGTCGGGTTTTCTTACACGGGTAGCAGGGACCCAACCACCTGAGTTATCACCTGCTACCTCCTAGGGTGGATGTAGTAGCAGGAAACTGGATTTGGGGATGGAGCGAGGACTTGCAACCCTGCACACTGATGAGGGATGACCTGACTGCCTCTGGTGTCATTTCTGAGAGAAAGAAATGCAGTGTCCAATGGATACTTCCTTTCCTCCTGTGCCACTCTGGCCTGACCCTCCCAGGCACCCCGTCCCTACTCTACCTTTACTCTTCCCCTCCAGGCCCACTGTGGCTCAGGGCAATGGCTTGGCACAGGAACATACTCTGCCTTTTGAAAGCATGTTCTAGTTTAGCCCTATCTATGAGGTTTCAGAAATTCTTCCAGATGCTATCCCGCTTCACCAGTCCCCACCCTGGCAGCAACATTGGGCCCCAGCTGCAAGGTGCAAGGTCAATCTCAGAGTGTCAGCTGGCTTTGGAAGTGCCAGCTGAATGCTGCTGCCACTTGTTGGGAGTGACTGCTCAGAAAACCTTGCGTGGAACTCACTTCGCCTCCTGTTCTGGAGAGACAGCTGTGATAGTTGTGTGTTGTATTCCCTTGGCATAGTAATTTCCTCATTGTTACCTGATTAAAGATAACAGCAGAGTTCTTGGCTTGAGTTGCCATGGAGAGTGGGCAAAAAGAGGAAGCTTCTTGAACAAGTTCCTTGTACTGCACACTGAAGAGCTGTTGTACAAATTAGTAGTCTATGAGTGGTTTCTGATTATGGAGTTTTCTAAGGATTAGAAGCATGGAGTCTCGCAACACACATTTACTGCTAGATTCTTCTAGATAGTAGAAACAGGCATTAGTTGAAATTTTTGTTCTCCCACTTGTTAGCTGTTTGAGTACTGGTAAATTTCTTTACTTCCTTGAACCTCACTTAACCAGTCTATAAACTGGGGGATAATAATGCCTGTCTTGTGTGCTTATTGTAATGATTAGACTGCCTGTAGAGTAAGGTTTCTAAGACATAGTGAAGAGTCTAAAGGAGCTGTTATTGTTGTTATTTTTATGGTAGGCGGTATGTTTGCGGTAACCACGGTGTTAAGGTCATGGATTCCACATCCTTTTTCTTCATGTCTTTTACTATCTTATCAACTCATCTCAGAACAAGATGGTTATGAGTGGTTTAATGATAGACTTTCTTGACTCAGGGAGGATTCCTGGGTGCTCAATGACTTAGGCAAACTGTAGGAGCTGTCTTTCTAACGAACACGTCTAAGGTAATTGCCACCTGTGTGCAAGCGGGGGTGGGGTGGGGTGGGAAGAGGATGGAGAGGTACAGGGCAGAGCCTTCTTCTGGACCTTTTCAAGGGGGAGATTCTTGGGAAGATGTTTTTCATTTTCTGGGGTGGGGAGCCAGAGAAACCTTGTCTTTCCTATTTTGTAGTCATCGTCCTCCACTCTGGGATGGATGCTCTGTTGGTGTGGGTTTCAGGAAAGCATTCCAGTTGATCTCTATTTTTGAATATTTATTTAATCATTTTTATTTATTAGAAAGGGAGAAACAGCAAGCATCTGCTCTCTCTTTCCTAAAGTATAAATCCTCCAGGATTCAGTCACCGGAGCTGTACTCTGACCTTACCTAATCCTAATCACCTCTCAAAGGCCCGCTTCTGAACACCACAGTCAGATTGTTTCACCCTCTTAACACCTTCCAACAGGGATTAACTTTCAGCATGCTCAAATGGTATCCAAAGCATTGCAGGTATTAAAATGCTAAGGGGATTTCCTTCAGCCAACTCTAAGGTATTCTCCCTTTTAAATTTTCTCATTTCTGTTGCTGTTTATTAAATTTATTTTTTGAAAGGTCCATGCACACACATGCAATGAAATCTCCCATCTGTTAGTTTACTGTCCAAATGCCCACAGCAGCAGGGTTGGACTAGGACTAGGACAAACAAGGAGCCCAGAATCCAACCCAGTTTTTCCACATGGGTTCAAGAGATCTAAGTACTAGGAACCACCACCTGTTGCCTCCTAGGCATCAGAAGGGAGTCCAAGGGTAGAGCTGGGCACTCAGACATGGGACGTAGGAGTGGTGGCAGCTGAGCTACTGCAGCACTCACTCACCCCATGCTATTTCTTGTGTAAGAATGAGAGCTATCTCTTTGAAAAAGTGCTTGTGATACGAATGTGTATGTTGAATCCTACTGTAATTGCAAATGGACAGCTTGCCTAGAGAGAATTCCACAGAGAGCCTGTTCTTTGCAAATGTGAGTTATAACCTTCAGATTTTCCTTGGTCATTACGTCTTGGTTTGTATGTATTAGGGTTTGCTTTGAGCAATTACCTGTTTCTCAGTCAACAGCTTCCCTTTCCTAGAATGACCGTGTATGTTCCTTTAAAAAATAGAGAGGTGGAAGTAGTGTCATGATCTCCCTTAATCTAGGTCCCTAAAGACTGAGATGTCAGCTCTATAGCCACTACTCTGTTGGTTTAGTTAGTATCTGAGTTCCCAGCAGCTCCTCTGGTATTTTAAGGAGTTGTATACTCAGTCACTTCTCCTGATGATAAAAATACAGGCTAAAAAGTGATTTAACGAAAAATTATTGAATGAATTCTTCTCCCAGTTCCTTCTGCTGGTTTCTGCTTTCATTGGAATGACCTTTTGTGTTAGACTCACTCACCCTCCAAGGTTACCTGCTACTTGGGGTCAAGTCCTCTAGCAGCAACTTAAACACATTGCCTCGGGCGTTGGAGGGTCCAGGAGAAAGCTGGTATTCTGGTCCTAACTTTCAGTGTGATTTAAGGAGATGCCAGTGACAAATATCAGGACATCTCTTATCAACTTGGATTCCTGCTGTGAATTATGACTGACTCTTCAGATAAAAAACTTGGACAGATTATATGGGCAACACACCTGTTTAATGTTATTAAACATAAATAAATAGCAATCCCAGCTCCTACACTTGTCATGCTCACTATGATTCTTTCTGTTATAGTTTTGCTTAAAGTGAATTTAGTGATGAAGTGACAGGCTGAAGTTTCAGAAATATCTATTGGATATTGACCTGAGCCAATCTAGTTGTCGATAGTTTATGTTATGGTGGATATCATTCATTTCCAGAAATGTAAGGTAAGTCCGTGGGATCTGTAGCTGTTCTCCCCTCTAGCCAGTACATTCTAGTGAACCATTCATTCATAATCAGACATAAAACAGTTATAGAGCCCTAATTGTGTGCTCAGAGGCCTTCCAGCTTTTCCCCTCTGAAACCGCAATCTTCCATAAAAGATTCACTCTAAGTAAATGTGCCATTGTTCCAGCAACAGGGTTCGGCTTCACCTTCTAATTAGACAGCCTGCCTGAATACTCTGTGAAGTGTCTTTTTAAATTTCTTTATTTTTGACAATCTTTACATGGTTAATTAGGGCACAAAGGTTCAAGGGCTACAGGAAAATGGGCAAGACTATTATTTCCACATTCTCTTTTTTTCTGTATCTGGGGTAAAGGGGGAGATAAAGGGACAAGCTCCACCCAGCCTCCCACCCATCCCAGGTCCCCGATGTTGGGCATGCTCTGAGGGTCTTGCTCAAGTTGTGAAGTGTCTTGGAGGAAAGATTAGCTAAGACTTTTGAGTTGAAGTTGTCGTTCCAAGCAAGTGAAGGACATTGAGCTAATCAGAGTCTTCCATGCCATTCACGCAAAGGTGAGAGTGATTCAGTCGTCTTGAACACTAACATTTCCACAATGAAAGATCATTTCTAAGATCCATTGTTCTGATGAACAGAGCATCAAGAAATGTTCCATAGCTGAAGCATTTGAATGTGACTTTTTTTTTAAATTCACAATATATTTTACATGCAGTAAATTTCATCTCTTTTGGGGTGTAGTTCTGCACATTTTGACAAATGTATGCATCTGTATTAAGACCACCCAAGAGACAATATTTGTTACTCCCTGAAGTTCTTCCAGGACTACCCTGTGGGCTTCTTGAAAGCAGCTTTTTGGAACTCTAATCCACATAAAACATCATACACCCACTTAAAATGTACAGGTTAATAGGTTTTGCCATTGAGCACTGATTATTTTAAAAATCGTTATGTGTAAATTTTGTAAATTTTGTCTTTTTAGTCATTTTAAAACACATAGTTCAGTGCTGTTAACATCTGTTCACAGTGTTGTGCAACCTTCACCACTATCTGTTTTCTTTTTTTTCTAAAGAATTTTTTATTTTTATTGCAAACTCAGATATACAAAGAGGAAGAGAGACAGAGAGGAAGATCTTCCGTCTGATGATTCACTCCCCAAGTGAGCGCAATGGCTGGTGCTGCACCAACCTGAAGCCAGGAGACAGGAACTTCCTGCAGGTCTCCGATGGGGGTGCAGGGTTCCAAGGCTTAGGGCTGTCCTCAGCTGCTTTCCCAGACCACAAGCAGAGAGCTGGATGGGAACTGGGGCTACCAGGATTAGAATGGGTGCCCATATGGGATCTCTGTATGTTTAAGACAAGGACTTTAGCTGCCTAAGCCGTGGTGCCCGGCCTCACCACTATCTATTTGCAATACCATTTCATCACACCAAATGGAATTTCTGTACCAAATATCTTCCCATTCCTCTCACCTCAGCTACTGGCAACTGCTGTTCTACTTTTCTGTTCTGACTATTCCAGGAACCTCTTATAAGTAAATTCATGTGAGATTGGTCTTTATCTCTGGCTCGTTTCATATAGCACAGTGTTTTCAAAGTGGTAGCATGCATCATAAGTTATTCATTTTTTAGGATGAATAATGCTTCATTGTAAATATATTCCACATTGGATTTATCCATTGACCCATCAGTGGACACTTGGTTTTTGTTTTGTTTTGTTTTTGTCACTTATTGGCTATTCTGAATAGTACTACAGTGAACATTAGGCCTACGATTGTATGTCTTTAATTCCCTGCTTTCCATTCTTTTGAGTACACACCTGGAGTGGAATTGCTGATCATATGGTAATTTTGTATTTGTCCTTTTGGGGAACTACCCAGTTATGTTCCACAGCAGCAGAGCCATTTTAAATTCCTACCAGTAACATATGAGAATTCTAATTTTTCCTTGTTCTCATGTGTAGTTGTTTTCTGTTTTGAAAATCATAGCCATTGTAGTAAGTATGAAGTGGTAGCTCATTGTGGTTATTGTTATGCATTTCTCCAGTGATTAATGAGGTTAAGCATCTTTTCAGGTGCATATGGACATTTGTGTGTCTTCTTTGAGCCTTTTGCCTATTGTTTAAAACTGAGTTGTTTGGTTTGTTGTTGCTGTTGTTAAGATGCAGTCCTTTTTGATGGGGTTTATTTAGATTGCACCTGGCAGCTGATCAGCCCAGGAGTGTGGGTAGTCTCCACTTGATTCTTCAGATGTTAACAGTTGCATGCTGGTGAGTGTTTAAAGCCCAGATTTATAGCATTGTCTGATTTCCATGATCATCTTCAATCAACCAGTGTGTCCTCACTAAAGTAAGAAAGGAGCTGGGAAGAGATCCACATAATCAACTCTTTCTAGCCAGTGCTTTTGGGCTCTGAGCACACTTCCTTGCAGTTTAGAATAAAACACACACACACACACACACACACCACAGTGTCTATACTGAAAGTAGTTTCAATTAAGGCATGAACAGTATAGCTGAAAGTAAATACATCGTTTTTAGTTACACCACTTTGGCCCTTCCAATAAGGGATGGCTATGATTTGTTGAGCACATCCTATGCTAGACATGTTCCAAGTGGTTCATAAGCATTATCAGTAAATGAAGGAAGCCATGTTGAAAAGGTTAGCAGCAGGCAGAGCCTTGACGAGTTACTCCAGATCCCATGCATTTGGTTTCGGATCCACACTGTCTTTTCCATTAATGGGATTTACCTCATGAGTGCTGACTATGGTCAACAAAGTGAGCTACTTTTTTTTCTAAGCCCATGGAACATTTCTTGCTATTCTGTATACTCGAGCTTATCTAAAATCTGCTAAAAATGGAAGCAAAAATTAAAGCTGTAGTGGTATTGCATATCGATGACTTCTAAGGGGTTAATATATATTAATATAATAATATATATATGCATGCTTTTGATGGCAAAAAAAAAAACACCAGAAATCCAAGCAAGTAAAAAATGGCAAAGGTAAAAGTGAAAACCCCATGTAATCTCATCTGTAGGAAATAATTATTGACAGCTTGTTCTTTTAGAATTTTTCTTTGTACATTTATTTCACAAAATTAGATGATATTTTACAATCTAAAACTTTTTCATTTAGTGTTATACTTTCCCTGTGCCAGTGCATGTAGCTGACTTTTTTTAGAAGCTACATACTGGCCCATGTGTGTAAACAATGTAAAGGATGTTGAAGGGCTCTTTTGATGATGAGTTGACAGGAGGCACACAGGAAAATGGTTGCTAACCAATGATGAGACCCAACAGCCACTGTCCATTTCTCTCCAGAAGTACTATACTTAAATTAAAAAGGTGAAATTAGTTAATACTGATTTATTTTATTTACTTGAAAAACAAGGAGAATTAGAGGTCTTTCCTGTGTTTGCTCGTTCCCCAAAATGGCCTCAATCACTGGGGTTGCGTCAGACCAGAACCAGGAGCTGTGGGCTTCATCCAGATCTCCCACATAGTACAAGAAGAGCCTAAGGACTCTGCTGCTTTGCAGGCCCATTAGCAGGGAACTGGCCTGGAAGTATAGTAGGCTAGTAGGAAATACTCAGCTGGTGCCCATTTGGGATGCCTAGGGTGATTTAACCCATTACACCACAATGTTGGCTCTTACAGGACAATTTTTAAGCTAAGTTACTCAGGGAGAATTGAGAGATAAGATTACCTATTACACTTTTTAAAAAAGATTTATTTATTTTTGTTGAAAAGGCAGCTATACAGAGAGGAGCAGAGACAGAGAGGGAGATCTTCCGTCCAATGATTCACTCCCCAAGTGAGTGCAACAGCCGGTGTTGCACTGACCCAAAGCCAGGACCCAGGAACTTCCTCCAGGTCTCCGATGGGGGTGCAGGGTGCCAAGGCTTAGGGCCATCCTAGACTGTTTTCCTAGGCCACATTTAGGGAGCTGGGTGGAATGTGGAGCTTCTGGGATTAGAACGGACGCCCATATGGGATCCTGGCGCATTAAGGCGAGGATTTTAGCTGTGAGGCCACCACAATGGGCCCTGCCTAGTGTATCTTTCTATTTGTTTTTATTTTTTTTTTGTTCCTCTTGGGTTTTCTTTTTTTTCCCATTTTTTTTATTATATTTTTGACAATCTCTACATAGTTAGTTAAGGTAAAAAGGTTCAAGGGCTGTAGGAGAGTGGGGTTAAACTATTATTCCATATTGTTTCCTTCATGTATCTGAGGTAAAGGGAGATACTGAGGGAGAAGCCCCACCCAGTCTCCCACCCATCCCAAGGTCCCTGATTGGGGCATGCTCCAAGGGTCTTGCTCAAGTGCTTTTGATAGCTCACCAGTTATGAATCGCTGCCAATCTCGCCACTCCAAGCACGATGAGGTGATTGAGGAATTTACTGATTGACATAGTCCATCTCTACTTGTTTTTAGAGTTCTGCATCTGTAATCTGTGAAATCTTGCTTGGAATCTCTTCGTTCACCTCCTGGAAGCCTTATAGGGGTTGAAAACAGTTTCCAGGGCAGCACAACCCTTTACTTTTTCTTAATCTGTTGCTTATTTTGCAAGATGGCCATCTCCAGGTTTCTTGTTCTGATCATCAATTCTTAAGGCTTATCACACCTCTTTGTTTTCTTCTCTGTGCCATGCACTTTGTCTCTGACAAAGCTTCCATTCATCCTATCAGGTGTGGCATTGCTTATTGTTGTAACAGGGAGAGGCGAATAGAAGGATATCTTAGAGGAAAGGGTTAGCCAAGAAGTGGGGGAGTTAACTGTCTGACAGCCACTATTAGGTGGCTGTCAAAATAGCATGCTTTAGTCTCTGGCATGTCTCTCTCCTGGGAATGAAATAATCCCAGAATGATGCTCTCCATTGCCATCTGTCAGTTTTGTGATGCTGCTTGCTTTGTTCTAGTTAACATTGAACACTAACCTCACTTGGCACTTGAAGAAACCTAGGGGAAGATAAGATGATCCTCCAGTGTAAAGGAAACTGACTGCTTTGCAGAGAGATGGGCTAAAGGCCAGTGGTGTCAGTTGATCAGCATCTGTCTGTGCTCTGTCCTCCCTCCAGTTTTCCCTCAGGGTGCTGGCTTTCCCCTGTAATATAGCATGTTTGTTTAGATTCTTTTACTGGTTTGAAGAATGTGGTTAAATAGGGCCGAGGGAGGCTGAGCATTTCAAATTGGAGTTGGGTGCTGTCTTTTATCTTAATTGTGAAGGTAAGATTATAGGTGTTTGAAGCTCATGAATAGACATGTATTATCGTCCGGATCACTTGCTAAGCATCAGGCTACTACTATCTGTATTTTACTATGCCTTCTGGTTCATCACACCTTATAAGGCTGCTTTGCAAGGGGATGTGTTTGGGAATTGTACTCAAGACCCCACCTGCCTGATTTGGATCCCCTGGACTGAGTAACTGCTTGTCCTCAATGTGTGAGTTTGGCAACGTGAGATGGGTCATTTGAAATTCTCTCCTAGGGAGTTAAAATTGGGAAGCTCAGAGATTGACACTGGGACAAGGACCCACAGATGATGTCCAAGCTGGTATCCTGGGGAGGCAGAGCAGGGAGAAAACAGGTAGCTGCCAAGAGAGGAATGGCGATACCTTGAGAAACAAAGACACTGTTGCCTGCAGCCACTGTGAACCCGCAGCCTCTTGCAGCTCTTCCAAGTCTCCCAAGGCACAGCCTTCTCCTGCCCTTGGATTCTCATGAGACATCTGTGTTCCCATGGTAAATCCTTTTCTTTTCTCTCTCTTTTAAAATTTATTTTATTTGAAAATCAGAGTCACAGAGAGAGAAGGAGAGACAGAGAGATCCTTCACCAGTTTGCTCCCCACAGAGCTGAATGGCTGGAGCTGAATTGATTTGAAGCCAGGAGCCAGGAGCTTCTTCCAGGTCTCTTACACAGCTTCAGGGTCCCAAGGCCTTGGGCCATTTTCCTGTTGCTTTCCAGGCCATAAGCAGGGAGCTGGATGGGAAGTGAGGCAGCTGGGACACGAATTGGCACCCAAATGGGATGGTGGCACTGCAGATGGAGGATTACAATGCTCCTCCATGGTGCAGACTCCACAAACATTTTTTTTTTTTTGAGTCAGCTTGAAAAGAACTCTCTTTCCTTGCATTCAAAATCATCAGAGTATATCCAAGTCCTTACCTTTACAATTGTAGACTTCTGGGTTGCGTCAGTAACTGTTGGTTGACTTATAAGGCTGCCATTGAGTACTAAGACTCTTCTGGGGTATTTTGGGTGACAGTGGAAAAACACAGATACCTGATTATTTTTCTCCAGCGCAGTGCTGACGTTGTGGTCTTTGAATCTGTGTTCCTGGCAAACAGTGAGAATGAAAAGAGGCAGGGATCCTGACTGTTCATTTATCACCTCACAGCTCTCAACCAACAGGGGGCCTTCTTTATTCTGTTTAACCTGTCAGTAGAATATTTGCCTTTCATTTATTCCTCCTTCCAGTCAACTCTTGATTATTCATGTAATAGCGGAAAGCATTAGTGTGAATAATAGAAGACTGCCACACCTTGGCCTCTCTTCTCTGCAACAGCAACACTGAGTCCCAGAAATGGAAGCAACTACCAGGAGAGGTAAGGAGGCTGAAAGAGCTTGGGTGGTGCCAAGCCAATTACCATTGTTTCTTCTCCCATTTTTATACCTTTCTTTTGAATGCACCCTGTTGGAATTCCTTTTCTGGTACCGGTAGGGGATTGCTAGGATGGCAATGTCAGTTTGCTTGATTAAAACCAAAATGTGGAATTAAAAAAAAAAAACAAGTAGAATTGGGGGCAAGTTGTTATTTTTCTCTCCCATCTAGTGCGCCCTCTTCTGTCAGTGTCCTATATCAGAACCCCCCTTCCCCCCAATTTCTGGCTGTTTGATGTTGCACCCCTAGCTGCTACAACATTCAATTCAGGATTTGGGACTCAGCTAAAATGTCCACAGTGGTGCTTTTTTCAAAATATGATTCTTGACCTAGTTGGATCAGAATTGCTGTGCGTGCCTATTTAAAATGCTGACTCCTGGGCCCTATGGTAGACCTATTAAGTGTAGGCGTGTGTGTGTGTGTGTGTGTGTGCTGCTGTTGTTGTTGGGGAGACTAGTCTGGAAGTGTGAATTTTAGCTCACTTCTCTGAAGGTGATATGGGCATTCAACTTTGAGAATGACTACTTTGTGCAATAACCAGAGGGAATATGGGCAGGTGGTTCTGGGAAACAACTGGCACTTTTTATTTATTATTGGTAGAGGGAGCTGGGGAGAGGAAAACAGGGCATTCCATGTCAGAGGATGTTTTTCTAAAGGGCAAATTGGTCTGAATTCTGTTGAAAGGAAGGAAAAATAAAAATGTTACCATGCAAGATGAGATGACAGTGCTCGTTTTTGTTGAATTAATGTCTGGGTAGTGGAGAGCTGATTGCGTAGGGACATGAGATGCTTGTGTGTAGTTAAGACTTGGCGTGCATCTGTGTTTCCTTCTAAAGCGACCAGCCTCTTCTCCATTTCTTGTCTTTATTTAGAGTGAAAATAGCCAGTCATCCTGATTTATTTGGGGTTTTATGGTAATTTAAATATATAATAGGCACTGCATAATGCCATTCTATAGTTGTATCTAAATATAATGCTGCTAATCAAACTAATGATATTCTGTATATTTTAAGATTTGGGTTATGGTGTTCATTTTTCTCCCCCAAGCACTTGTCTCTGCGGGGAAAAGCAAGGTTCTATGCTTTGTTGCTTTCCAGGCATTCCCTAACAAGCACTGCATGGATTTGGTTCCCAAAGTTTCTTTTTCTTTCTTTCTTTCTTTCTTTCTTTCTTTCTTTCTTTCTTTCTTTCTTTCTTTCTTTCTTTCTTTCTTTCTTTCTTTCTTTCTTTCTTTCTTTCTTTCTTTTCTTTTCTTTCTTTTCTTTCTTAAGAAAGCTGTCTGCTTTATTTATTGGTTCCCAAAGTTTCTTAAGAAGTGTATTTAGGATTCAGATTGCATTTTCACATGGGCACAGTGTCCTTGTGAGTCAGGTTCCCAGACCATCCAGCAAATGCCTTTTCATCCGAAGTAGAGAAGCACAGTTTCTTCAGTCCTTCACCAATACTCCCAAGAGCATTTTTTCATGGTGAAAAGCAGCAGCATTCAGACCTGTGACACTGGGCACAAAATGTAGCTTCATTCCGGGAGCTGAGTCTTAGGGTTTTATTGTTGTAGGGAATAATCCAAGCTCCTTCCCAGCAGCAGCCTACCCCTCAATGGCTTTGTGTGAGTGATATGGCCACTACTCATCTTTCCAGTACAAATTCTTTCCCTCGTTTTCCTGGCACTCTATTGTTACCCAGGCAAAAGCATCTACATGTTGTACTAGCGCTTGGGCCATTTAAGTTTTCCCATCCATTTCCTTTGGTCAAGGACCTTCTACCTCCACCTGTGCCCTAATTGGTACCTCCATTACAGGGTGTTAAAACTTTCATGATAGCTTTTATTGCAGCAGGATTTGCCTATTTTATGCCATATCTAGCCTCCTACCCCCCCACCCCCTGCCAGTGTGAACACTTCACAAAAGCAAAGACAGTGTCTATGTTCCTTGCTCTGGTATCCCCAGTATAGTGTCTTGCAGGTGAAGAGCAATCTTGCTTGGGGGTTCTCAGTTTTTGTGTAGCTGCTATACACATGATTGGTGGTCTTCACCTGCTCAACAGGCTAAGATGAGGATTGCATCAATCAGAGAATAGTATATGAATTGTGTACAGTTTCTGGTGACTGCATTTATAATTGAAGGCTCTTCTGTATGGCTCAAAAAAAAAAAAAAGGCATAGAGGAGCCATATGGGCACTGGTTCTTGTCCTGGCTGCTCCACTTCCCATCCAGCTCCCTGCTTGTGGCCTAGGAAAGCAGTCGAGGATGACCCAAAGGCTTAGTGCCCTGCAGCTGCATGGAAGACCTGGAAGAAGCTCCTAGATCCTGGCTTCAGATTTGCTCAGCTCTGGCTGTTACAGCGATTTGGGGAGTGCACCAGCAGATGGAAGATCTTTTTCTCTGTCTCTGCTTCTCTTTATAAATCTGATATTCCTTTTCAACAACAAAAAAGAAATGAATCCTTTTTTTTAAAAAATAATGAAGTATCACGGTAGTAACATACAGAAGATTATGAATGCAAATTATTTCCATACTTCAGCATTTGGGTTTATAATAAATGACTTACCTTATTTATCTTGGCTGATAAGACATACCTATGAGCTGGTGAACCATGCTGGGAATCCATCATTTGGTCCAACCCTCTTTCAGAGATGTGGGCTCTGAGATTCACAAAGGGCACATTTTCCCCAAGTGCGTATTTCAGTTGTAGCTGTTTTTTAATTAGAATTTAATGGCTTTTGACTTGGAAGTCATTGTATTTAATTCTAGAGATATACGTGTCTATAAGTAAGGTCTGAATACATTGAAATAATTCATCCTTCTAGGAGTATTGATACAGTTTCAAATATCTTGAAGAGAGTCATGAGTGGTAGTACATTAGGGGAATCAGGTGAGTGAAGTAATGTAGGAAGTGTCTTCTGTAGTTAAGATTCGGTTCATTTGAGGCGAGGCCTGGAGGAAGGTTAAGGCGCTGCCTGTAAACTTTACAAGTGGCAGGTGGCTTTTCAGGCTTCTAGAATTCCATTTGTACAGAGAATGTAGAACATAACTGAATGCTCAGTGGATGTTTTTGAATTTGTCATTTGCTAAAATCATTCTGCTGGTGGAATGACCATATCATTTAGAACTTGCTAAATTATTTAGTGTTTGATTGTTAAGTATGTGGCTTGAGAAGTGTTGTTAGTCATGTTGGTTGTAGTGGTAGTTTGATGTGGTTTCCATAGAGCTGCGAGGAGCCTTCAGGTCATTTGCTTTGGGATCTTGCCTCAGCTCTTAAAATTTACTTAGCACAGGTGTAACATCTCTAATTTGAAAATCCGAAGGGCTCTGAAATGTGAAAGATTTTTGTGTAGTATGATATGTAAAAATTTTGTATTTTAGAGTATTTAGGATTTCAGATTTTTATTTTAGGGATGGTCATCTGATTTAAAATCTGAAATACTTTCAACTCTAAGCATTGTGGATGAAGGATATTCAACATTTATATATTGAATACCTGTTGACTAATGCTATGTGCCTTCTCATTATGTTTACCTCCTGCTCAGAACAGAATTTGCCATAAGAAAGGATTAAAGGATGTGCAGTCTGATGGATCCCTTTGGTAAAGTTCAAAGACATTTAGGAGAAAGTCCTGTTTCAGAGAGCAGAAACCTGTAGACCCCCTGGAGAAGCAGGCGAGGCAGTGCTTTTCCAGGCGTAAGCGTGGAACTGACTGACCGATGGTTGGGTTCTTGTGGTACAGTATGTGGCTTGCTACAAAAGACAGCCAAGCTAAATTCTCTACTTGGTTTCCAGAGGAAACATTCAAGGAATCCTCGTCAGGCTAGTTATTTTTCCCTTCCCACAGTGAGGAGAGCAGCCAGCAGGTGGCTAATTAAAGACTGTAAGCTCCAATGGTTGTAAGAGCCAACACACATCCTTCTACTGGACCACCCAAAATTCCCAGAGGCTACTTGTCCAGCATTATGATGAAAAAAGAAGGAAAGCATCATCCATCATGCCATTTTAGGGGAAGAATACTGTATGTCTTTGTATTTGTTCATGTCACCAGTGAGTTGTTCTTTCACAGATTGGCTTATGCACCCCTTCTTTAATGTTACTTAGAGTTTCTGGGCTGAGGGAACAGAATGAACCTAGAGAGACTCTTCTTGGAGTGTGTTTTCTTTCCCCTCCTGACTGCCAAACCACTGGACCTGGGACCATTTACACCTGTCTCAATTTCTTTCTGTAACATGCAGCAGAGTGTGTTATGGTATTAGGTACAATGCTAAGCTTCCTGGAGAGACCCAAATGTGGAAAGTGCTGTAATTTGTGGTAGTTTTCAGAAAAGAAGCCCCTTTGGTACTGAAAAGCCCTTTTGCCTTTCTTTTTGTCCCATTTATGCCTCATCACATTTTGTCCAATTTCAGCTCAT
This sequence comes from Ochotona curzoniae, assembly GCF_017591425.1. Taxonomy (NCBI): domain Eukaryota; kingdom Metazoa; phylum Chordata; class Mammalia; order Lagomorpha; family Ochotonidae; genus Ochotona; species Ochotona curzoniae. The sequence goes on along the minus strand of NW_024467087.1, from coordinate 29,934,387 downwards.
CGCAGCTGAATTTTCTTTTTGATGTTCATGTTCTAGAATAGCCAGCCCCTTCCTGGGGGAAAAAAAGAAAGAAAGAACAAAAGGCCAAGTCTGTGGCTTTCAATTTGCAGCTTCTCTAGCCCTTTCATCCATCTCAGTACTTCTCTGGTTGGGAACAAAACCCAAGCTCCAGGGTCAGAGCACAGACAGAGCAAGAGCCCTTTAAAAAAATCCAAGCACATGCAGATCCCATGTTACATTGTTATTCTGCTTTACCATTGGGTCAGGTGTACATGTAGGGAAGAGGGAGTGGGCTTGGTTGGAAAAACAACTTGGTTTGGAACTTGCACAAAAACAGGTTCCTCATTTTGTCCAGAAGTTTGATCAAGCCAAAGCAGAGCAGCAGATTTTTAAAGGCTTAATTTGCTAATTCAGAATGGCTTTCCATGTATGTGTAGGGTTTTCATGTCCCAATGCCCAGTTTGGAAAACGGAGCCCAGAGTTTCATATGGTAACCTTTGGAGGCTTTCTCAGTTGGGGTGCCTTTGTTGTTCTTTCCTTTCCTTGTTTCAGTATCTACTTTTAGATCTCTCTACTTTGTCTGTCCTGCTTCCTTGAGTTGCAAATCACAGAAGACCCATCTCTTTGTGCTTACAACTTGTTGTCTTGGTTACAGACTTTTCTGGCTTGACTTTCTTTGAGCCAGATATACTGCCTTAAGGGTCTGAAAACTGGAGAACTGGATCTTTTTCTCTAAGGAAATGGCTGAATTGAGCAATGGCTAGATCACTGATTTGTAAACCTGGCTGTTCGTCGAAGTCACCTGGGGCATTTCGAAATTTTGAAACCCAGGCTCAAGCAAGTGAGGAAGGAGCTTGAAGAGTAGACCCCAGAGATTGGTGTTTGCTTTAAAATAAACTGCATGGGTAGTTCTAAGATGCATTCAGGATTTAGAACAACTGAGTTCTACAGAAAAGCCAAGTGTCTGATTTCTGGACTGTGTGAGACAAGTAAGGGAAACACAGCCAACTTTTCTTTTTTCAGATCTGTTTTAAACAATTTAAAAAATCTGAAATGCAGAGTGGAAAGGGAAAGAGGGAGTAAAAGAGAATCTTGTATTTACTTGTTCAGTTTCCAGAAGGCCACAAAGCTTGGTGCTGGGCCAGTGGAACCTGGGAACCAAGATCTTCATCTGGATTTCCCATGTGAGTGTAGAGGCCTAAGCACTTGGGCCATCTACTGTTACTTTTCCAGGAGCTGGATTGGAGGTAGAGCAGCTGGGTCTTTAACTGATACCCACATAGGATATTGGTATTATAGGTAGCAGCTTAACTGGTTACACCACCATGACAGTCCTGATCAACTATTCTAGACCTTAGTTTTCACTGCCTAGAAGACAGGACTTGTAAAGAGTGCAAAGTTAAAGGGTTCTGATGTGACCTGTCATTACTGTTGCATACAGATACTTGCCTTAAAAAAAAAAAAAAGAAAAAAAGAAGAAGGGAAAACAGTTATCCAGCTGGCAGGCCATTTAGGCTGCAACAGTGGTTCAAGGCAATCTTGCATTAAAATTAATCTTTGAAGTTGCTTAAAGAGTTCTTTGTGTAAAAGAGCTTGCAGTTTCACTTTCTTGGGTGTGATTCCAACACAACTTTCCAGGTTTTCCAACCTGCCCTGATTTCCAACCAGCTGCTTGCTTTTGTCCTGGGAGATTAGCACTAGTAGTATTTGTGTGTGTGTGAGAAATTGCCTTTTGATAGTTTTTCCTTAGCATAGAAATAATACATGCTCAGCAACAGTAGCAACAATCCATAGAAGCAACACATGAACCTGAAACATTATAGAATTCCCATACATAGTACATAAAAGTCATCAAGGAGCCAGTCTCGCAGAGACAGCCAATGTGAGCTTGTCTTTCAGATTTGTATCTTTATGTATGCTAAATATTTTATAGCTCTCTTCTGAAAACCAAGAGCACTCCACAGTGTTTGTCCTTGATTTTTCCCTTAATGCCTTTGCCATCTTTCTGTGTTAGTACGCATTGATAAAGCTCATTCTTTAGGACCGCTGATTCTTGAATTTTCAGTCATAAAAGGATGTAATCTCCTTGCCCTTTCCTCCAGTATTTCACTTCCTTCCTTTGGAGTTTGTTGTTGCAGGCTTTTAATGTAGCAGATCCAGTCTATCTGGTATATTTATGTGTGATTCCTTTGAACTGTCACCCTTATCTGTCTTGAGAGATCCTCTGTGCATAAATGAGTCCTTTGAAGTTACTTTGATTTAATAACCAAGTCTCCCTCTAGACCACAGAAACATCTGTTGCACTTATTTTTTCAGTATGTGTCTGGTGAGCATCTTGAATATCCCAGGATCTGAGATAAGCCATAGACATTTCACAAAAACAGCACTATGCTGTGGATAAAGAAGAAATGGTGAGACTATTGTGAAGGAAAAGAATGGAATGTGTGTGCATCATTACCAGAATGGTGATCGACAGAGTTCCCTTCCACTGTTTTTTAAGTTTGGTAGTGTGGGTGGGTGGTGAGCAGCAAAGACCTGGAAGCAAAGACATAGCTCCAGACCCTTACCTTTGAAAGCAGTTCCCGCCTTATTTCCTACTGGGAATGTCATCTCAAGAAGTGACCTGCTAACAGGTAGGGGCACTCTGGAACCAACTCTGTCATTGTCAGTAGGTGCTGTACTTCAGGTCGGATGAATTTGTCAGCCAGGCAGTGAGCTTCTGGCACCTGTTTGAATGCCTGGACACCCCAGAGGCACAAACCTGTGCAGCTAGCTGATGGGTGCATTGTTTATTATGTTCTCATTTATACCCTAGGGATAAGTGGTAGGCATTTTTAATCCTAGTTTAAAAGTCAAGAAAAATGAGGTCCAACCTGTCTCCACTCCCCAACACCAAGTCAGGCCACTGTCATGTAGTTAATTCTTTGATGACAGAGCCCTGCTCACATGAGCTGGCCCATGTGGCTGTGACCTGAACATAACTGCAGGAAACTGGACACTATCCATCCCTCCTGCCAGCTGGCCGAGGCTCTGTTACTTCAGACTTTTCTTGAAGAGTTTCAAGGCAAACAGGTCATCCTGTTCTAAATATTTTTCTGGGATTGAGGTCAAGGCAGCCGCATGATCCTCCCTGAAATAGGTCAGAGTAGGAGGACTCCCATGGTTTCCTGAAAGGTCAAGCCTCTTTGTGCTCCATGCACCCTCTTCTTATCTCTCCCAATTTGTTTCCTGGGCTGAGTTGCCTAGGGGTCAAGCAGGTGCATCCTGGACAACCATTTTGTCTGACCCTGTGGTAGGTTCTCTGCAGGATGGGGCAGAGGGAACCCCTCCAAAGAGAGATGATGTCATGGTGGAGATGAAAGGACAATTAGCTTCAGATTCCTGATGTTTAGAAAAAATGGTGTCTGTATTGAATGGGTGAAGACTTCATTATTCTTTGTGTAATACAGCGTAACAACTGTTTACATGGCATATATGTTGTGTTACCTGTAATAAGCCTAGAGGTGATTCATAGCATAAGGAGGATGTATACAGGTTATATGCAAATGATGTATCACTGTGCAAGGGATGGGCATCTGTAGATTTGATAGCTGGGTTGGGGTGGGGGAGGTGGTTCCTAGAACCAATCTCCCATGAATTCCGAAGGATGCATTTGAGGCCTCTTGTTGTGTGCCCTAATTATCCTGTAGCTTGGTTTTCTCATATGTCAACAAGAGGGTGGGAAAGAGTATTACTAATGTAATGGGATTGCTGTGATCAATAGATAAAAGACATGTAAGATGGAGACTAATGCCAGGCACATACTAAGCTGACCATTTAATAAAGAACGGATGCTGCCAAAACTGTTGTTCTTATTAACAATAGCACGAGACTAAGTGATTACGTACTGTACCAGTAAGTACCAATGAAGTTCAGCGGAGGAATGAGATCAGTTGGAATGAGTTGTCCAGGAGCTCTTTGGAGATGGAGGAAGTGCCAGCTAGAGGGAATATGAAAGTTCAGTGCAGGGACACTAAGCCAGAGTAGAGAATAAAAGAAAAAACCCACCCAATGCCTGGCATACTCTACCGCCAGTCACCTGTGATCACAGCCAGCATCTCCACCCCTTTCGGGCTGTTTGTTGTGGGGGATCTCGCATTGCTGTTTGTAGGTGAAAGGTGTCAGGGAATGGAGAGCTGGTTGGCTGGCTGCAATGGCTTCACCTGATGATTAACCTGATGAATTTGAAGCCTGGTTGGTATGAACTTACCTTGGTCATGTGCATCTTTAACGGGCTGATTCAAACTCCGCACTGTAAAAAAGACTGACTAAATCACAAAGGCCAGTGGGGAGAGAGTGAGCTTGTATAGAGAGCACATTTGTGCCTATCAAGCTTATCTGATCTGATATCAAGGATTCTGGAGCTAACTCAACACGACCTGCTGGCACTGAGGGGCCCATGAGGAAAAAGTCAGGTAGGTTTGTAGGCTGTGTGCATCAAATGTTTGTAGTGTGATTGCCATGTGTGTCCTTTTCTCTCTCCATTGTTAGAGATGTATCAATAGCACTTTTTCTCTCTTTTTTTTTTTTTTTGTTTCTTGTCTGTTTTGTAATCTTGACAGTTTTGGAGCTTGTCTTATTTTCAACAGCAGCATAATAATTGCAATGATTATTTTATTGAGGTACTTTTGTTTCTTTTTTTGTTTTTTTTTTTCCGGCTTCGCTCTCAAGTTCAAGGGATGCTGCCATGCGGGGCTGCCACGAACGGCTATGCACTGCACAACCCTAGGAGAGGGTGCCATTCACATACACTGTAATTGAATGGCGCCACTAGGGTTGTGCAGTGCACAACCTATACAACTGTACTCGGCGGCCCTGCCATAATATGTCAGTTCTTCATCAAGGGTAAGATTTTGGGAAAAGCAAGCAGTAACAGTTTGCAATAGTTCTTAGGGACTTAGGAAGGGAGTTGAAACAAAATGTTGCTGCTGTAACTATCAAAAAAGAAGATGTAAAGTTGTGGATTTGGAACAATTACCTTCTGATAGTGGCAACCATTGTGCAGGACAACTACTTGTCTTCATTTTCCTAGTAAATAGGTTTGGACAAGCTGCAAAGTAAGGATTCAAGAACAGGGAGGGATTTGCAGAGGAAGGAGAATTTGAAATGGGACTTAAAGAAGCAGGATATAAACATGGGGAGGTTTGTGGGAGGAGGAAGGGTGGGGGAATCTGAGATGGAAGGAATAGTAAGAGAAAAGACGAAGGGAGGCACCTGGAAGAGCTATGCATGGGGACCGGTGAATTCTTCTTGGGTGACAAGAAGGTCACAATAAAGGGATTATTGGGGGCCAGCACTGTGGCTCAACGGGCTAATTCTCCGTCTGTTAGCACCAGAATCCCATATGGGAACGAGTTCAAGTCCTGGCTGCCCTACTTTTAATCCAGCTCTCTGCCTGTGAGGCTGGGGAAGCATCAGACAATGGCCCAAATCCTCGGGCCCCTGCATCCACATGGGAGACCTGGAAGAGGCTCCTGGCTCCTGGCTTTGGATCAGTTCAGCTCTAGGCATTGTGACCATGTGTGGAGTGTACCAGCAGATGGAAGACCTTTCTGTCTCTCCCTCTTTCTGTAAATCTGCCTTTCCAATAAAAATGAATACATCTTTTTTTTTTTTTTTTTTTTTTTTTTTAAGAATAGGACTAGTGAAGAATAATGTAGGTTGGAGGTCCAATGATTAGGATATATAGGGACTTGAACGCCAAATTAAAGAGGATGGACTTTACTCAACCAAGCAATCAGGAGCTATTGAAAATTTATGGACTTTTCAAACTGGTTTATTGTGATCTAGTTCACCCATTTAAAATGTGCGATTGAGTGGTCTTTAATATGTTCACAGGTAAGTGTAAGCACCAGCACAGACAGCTTTACAACATTAGCATTACCTCCAAAAGAAGGTCCATAAAATGTGTACCCTGTCACCCCCTAACTGCCCTTTCTCTGCACCCCAGCCCTAAGGAACTGCTCATGTGACTTCTGTCTCTATAGATTTGCCTGTTCTGGACATTTCATGTAAATGGAGTCATTATAATCTGTGACATGTTTGACTGGCTTTTCTCGCTTAGCATAATGATTGTAAGATTCATTCACAATGTAGTACATTTTATGGCCAAATAAGATTGTAGTGCATGTCTGGATGTAGTCTGTGTAATGCGTCTGTGCTTTAATGAGCATTTAGACAGTTTCTCCTTTTGACTTGCACATAATGATATGAAAATTTATGTGTGGATTGTTATGTAGACATAGATTTTCTTTTTGTAATAAAGGAATTATTTCAGAGGCAGTGAGACAGAGATCTTGTGTCTGCTGATTCAGTGCCCAAATACAGTGGCTTGGATACAGTGGCTTGGACTGGGCTGTCTTTGCTGAAGCTGGGAGGTCGAAACTGAATTCATTTCTCCTGGTGGGGTGACAGGAACCCCATAACTTGAGCCATCACTGCTGCCTTCCAGGGGCTGCCTTCACAGGAAGCTGGAATGAGGAGCTAAAGGCAGGAATCAAACCCAGGTTCTCTGATGTGGCACGTGGGTGTCTTAACAGGTGCTTTACCCACTAGGCTAATTGCCCATTTCTTTTCAGGTAGTGTGAAATCGGGTAGTGTGACTCCTTCTACTTGTTCTTTTCATGGTGGTTTTGGTTATTTTGGGTGCCTTGAATTTTCCTATGAAATTAAATTTGTTTATTCAACACACAGTGGAAAAGGGAGGCAGACACAGAGACAGAAAGAAAGAGCCATCACCCACTGGTTTACACCCCAAATGCTCAGTAATGATTAGGGCTGGGCCAAGCTGGGAGGTGAGAAGTCAGCCCAGGTCTCCCACCGCGAGTAGCATGGACTCAGCTGCTTGAACCATCATCTGCTGCCTCTCAGAATCTGCACTGGTGGGAAAGTAGAGTCAGCAGCAGCAGTTAGGCATCGAACTGAGGACTCCCATATGGGACTCCATGTCTTAAATAACGTCCCAAGCATAAGACGAAATGGCCACCCCCCTGTGAATTTTAGAGTTGTGATAACAACTGTGATGACTCCTATCATTTGAAGTTTTTGAGTGGAAGTGTTAACATAATTGGGGTGCTATTTTAATAACGGGAAACTGACAAAACTGGAATGAAGGAATGAAGGAGACCCGGAGAGCAAATAGGAGAGTGCTTTAGTGATTTAAGAAAATGACAGGGACTTAACTAGGGAGAGAGAATGGAGACAGATTTGAGAGAAGTGGGAAAGATTGAAGTGATATGAAAGGGCAAAAGGCAAAATAGTTCTAAAGTTTGCAGGTAGGCTAATTGATTGGATAACAGTACCTATTTTGAACTTTGTATTTTTTTTTTTATTAATTACATTTCATTTTGTGGCACAGTTTCATAGGCTCTGGGATTCCCCCAGCCCCTCCCCAGACCCTCCCCCCACGGCGGATTCCTCCACTTGGTTGCAGTATTACAGTTGAACTGTGTATTTTGAAATTATTTGACTTACAGGTAATTTGAAAACAGTGCAGAGACCTTTCAGCCAATTTCCCCTAATGTTAACAGGTGATCATAGTACAATTGTCAGAACTATGAGGGGATTTCAGGAAGTGCACGGAAAGTGAAGTTAGAAATACATCTTCTGTTTTGTTGGAAAACAAAAATGATTAGAATCCGTGTATTATTTTCCCCCTAACATACATTCTCTGATTCTTTTTTTTTAAGAGCCCTTGTTTCAACTTTGATGTAGTACTATCGGCTATTGATTGGCTTGTTCCAGTTTCGCTGGCATTTTGGCTGATATCGTTTGTCTGGTATCCAATCCAAAATCCCATGTTACATTCAATTGTTCTGTTTCTTCTGCTTCCTTGAATCTGTGACAGTTTCTCAGTGTTTCCCCCTTATCAGTTTTGCAGTTTTAAGGAATACTGGTCAGTTGCTGTGCAGAGAACTCCACATTTGGCTTCTGTGATGTTTTTTCATGTTACATTGAAATGCTGCTGAACAGCCAGGAGAGCACAGGATCTGTGGTACATGGTCATTGTTTCCAGGGGTTACAAGATGATGGTGTTATCCCTGCTAATGGTAACCTTGACTCCGGTGATACCTGCCAGATTTATCCGCTGTTAAATTAGTTTTAACCTTTGTAGTTAAGAAGCAGATTATATGCCAAAATAATATGTGTATTACTGATTTTTATCATCTATCAGTGTTCTTGCCTGCAAGTCAGTTGCTTCAGTTTTTATGTAATGTCATTTGTATGTTTATTTCATACCTGCTACTTTTCTCTGTTCATACCTGCTTTCTTTTTTGTCTACTAAAAGAGAGAGTTGTCCCCTTTTCGTTTTCTTTGAAAGATATGCAGACAGGAGGAGAGACAGAGAGGAAGATCTTCCATCTGATGATTCACTCCCCAAGTAGCTGCGACGGCTAGAGCTGAGCCAATCCGAAACCAGGAACCTGGAGCCTCTTCTGGGTCTCTCATGTGGGTGCAGGGCCCCAAGGCTTTGGGCCGTCCTTGACTGCTTTCCCAGGCCACAAGCAGGGAGCTGGATGGGAAGCAGGGCTGCTGGGATTAGAACCAGTGCCCATATGGGATCCTGGTGAGTGCGAGACGAGGACCTTAGCCCCTAGGCTACTGCACCAGGACCCTTTTCTTTAATTTTTCCAAAAACAATTCCATTCCACTCTGTTATCACAGACTTGCTAAACCACTAACCACAATGTTTAACAAGTAAAAAGTGGAAAGATCACAGTTCCAAAGGAGTTCAGACATGGGCTAAAAGCAGTCAAATCTGTAAGAACAGGATGTCCATTCCTGTGCTGTCTTTGGCATTCCATATTAACTCCTAAATATCAGAGAAAACAGGATGTTTGTTGTTGAGACTGGCTGATTTGAGTAAGCATAATATTCCCAGTAGCATCACTGGTTGCAAAAGACAGGATTTCGTATTTTGAAAAATTCATGTATGTTGAACAAATTGCAATGGATTTCAATTTTTTAAAATCTTTTAATTCCATTTACCCAAAAATGTTGTGAAATATACTCATCATTTTTTTTATCATTTTAATAATTTTATTTGTTTTTGATGATGTTTGCACAGTTGCTCAGAGGGTCCAGGATCAGAGGAAAGTGGGCAAGATCATTGTTTACATATTTTCTTTTTCTTCTTCCTGTATCTGGGAGAGGAGAGGATGCAATGGGAGAGGCCACGCCCAGCTTCCCCAGTAGCTGATGTCATGCCAGGATCCCCATTGTGGAGCATACTCGGAGGGTTCTTTTCAAGTGGATTCAGTAGTTTTGAAATGCTGTTGATAATTGTTGTTCCAAGGTCAATGACTGACATAATCCACTTCAGAGTCTCCATTTGCCCAGAAGTTTACTGTCAAGTTTTACTGGAGTAGTTATCAATTTGTTCTATCCTCCTTCCTCTGCAACCCAATGGGTGCTGTGGCCCAGCCCAACCCAACCCTGCCCATCACACGCTCAGCCCTAATATACACCAGGGGGAGCTGAAGCCTGGTCAGCAAGCCCCAATAACTCTCATTGGACTGGCTTCCAGCTCTGGTTCCTGTGCCTGCCAGCATCTGCAGTGAACTGGTCCAGTCTGTCCCACATCCCATTCAGCTCTTGTACACATGCACTGATTCCATCCTCCAGCCCATACTTATACCGCACACCACCAGGCCCATCCCCACTCCTGGTTCTTGTGCTTACTAGTGGGAATTACAGTCCTTTAGAGAGGTGCCCACAACCTCCCCACTGGACTCACTCCCTGCCGCAGATGGTATACACTCAAGGTGGTAATGCAGTCTAGCTTGACAGGACTTGCTCCCAGCCTCAACATTTGTCAGCTGATGCTGCAGCATAGTCCAATCTGAATGGTAATTTTTGAAAAGTTTTTTTGCTTAATGGAAAGGTAGATATACAGAGAGAAGAAGAGACAAAGAGATCTTTCATCTGCTGGTTCACTCCCCAAGTGGCCACAACGACCAGAGCTGAGCTAATCAGAAGCCAGGAACCAAAAACTTCTTCCAGGTCTCCCACACGCAGGTGCAGGGTCCCAAGGCTTTAGACCATCCTCTATTGCTTTCCCAGGCCACAGAGAGCTGGATGGGAAGTGGAGCATCCAGGACATGAACTGGCACCCATGTGGCATCCTGGCGTATTAAGGCGAGGACTTTACTAGGCTACTGCACTGGGCCCAGCAATTGCAATTTGTCAGAAAAGAATGATTGTTAGATACTAACTCTCAATCTATTATAACAGCATGCCCAACAGAAAGCATTTAGGGCATTAAACAGAATGCATGCTTGTAATAAATTCTGCAGGCCATAAGAGAATAAACATGTAGGTGTTGTTTTGAGTTATTAGGGAAGGCTTTATGGAAGAAATAAAGCTTGCCACCAACTTAGAATTTGCAGTGACAGAAGACAAAGAACATCCAGTCAGGGTAATGCTATAGATGGTGATTTTTTTTTATTTTGTATAATGTGCCATGCATGAAATTTAAGTACTGCAAGCAATTAATTCTCAAATCTATGAGGAGATAGTGCTTTGTAATCCCCATTCATTAGATGAGGAGACTGAACATAAGTATTCACGCCCTGTAAACAACTGCTGGACAAGGGAAGCTGAATAATAAATAGACCAGAATGAGAAGGAGAGTATTGTGGCACAGTGTGTTAAGCCACTGTCTGAGATGTCAGCTTCTCACATGGGATCATTGGTTGGAGTCTTGGCTGCTCCTCTCCAGTCGAGCTTCCTGCTCATGCATCTGGGAACAGTAGATGTTGGCCCACATACTTGGGCTGCTGCTGTGAATGTATGGATTCCTGGGCTCCTGGCTTTGACCTCACCCAACTGCTTCTATTATGGCTCTTTGGGGAGTTGAGCAGCTCACGGGACATTGACTCTCTATCTTTCCCTCTGTCTTTCTGTAATTTGGCCTTTCAAATACATAAAGTTTGATATGATTCAAAAATATAATGGTAGACATTTCTTAAAAGTCATAGCATTATTTATTTGAAAGGCCAACAGATGATGACAGTGAGATTTCTTGTGTTAATTCAATCCTCAAATGCCAGCAATGTCTATTGCTATTCCTTTTCTGTTAAAGCTTCATTTTAAAATATATATGTACCCAGATGAATTAATGAATGCAAAAGGCTAAGAGGGCTATCCTCGTGGCAAAGAGTATTAAGCCTCAACAAGAAGCTCCAACATTGCATATGGGAGGTGGGGTTTGATTCTTGGCTACTCTGCTTTGCATTCAGCTCTCTGCTAATGTGTCTGGAGAGGCAACAGAGAATGGTCCGTTGGGTCCTTGCTACCCACAGGAGAGATCAGAGTGATGTTATGGGCTCTTGACTTCAGCCTGGCTCAGCCCTAGCCTATGTGGCTATTTGGGGCTTGATCCAGTAGATTGAAGATCTGTATCTCTCTCTTTGTCTCTATAATTCTGCCTTTCTTTTTTTTTAAAGGTTATTTTCATTTATTTTAAAGATGAGTTACAGAAAGAGAGAGAGAACTTCCATCTGCTGGTTCACTTTCCGAATGGCTGTAGCTGCCAGGACTCAGCTAGGCTGAAGCCAGAGCCAGGAGCTTCATCTTGGTTTGGTGGCAGAGGTCCAAAAACTTGGACCATCATCTTCTACTGCCTTTCCAGGTATATCAGGGAGGAGTTGTATCAGAAGTAGAAAAGCTGAGGTTTGAACCTGTGCCCATCTGGGAGGCCAGTATCACAGGTGGTGGCCTAACCTGTTAAGCCATAACTCTGGACCCATTATCATCATCACTCTGCCTTTTAGATGAACAAAAAAATATTAAATGTGTATATCAGAATATTATTATGCAAGCATGGAATTAGAAAAAATGAGATTAGATAAATTCATAGTTTAAAATGAGGGGTTGCTGATTTAGCTGATATGGAAAGATGGATTTTGTGTTAGAAGCAGAATAATTATAGCTGTTGTGTGTTGAATGCGAGTTAATGTGTTACACATTGTGCCAAATGCTTTGCTTGCCTTATTACATTTGATCCTCTCCAGGACCTTGAATCATAAGTACTATTTTTATGTGTGTGCCTATTGTACAGATTACAGTTCCTTTAATCTCTTATTCAAACGGCCCACTGATGGTAAATAGCATAGCTAGCATGTGGATCCAAGGCTGTGTTGACTCTAAAACTTGTATTTTTTTTTAAATGGCTCATTCAAAATTATAGGGAAGGAGAGAGAGAGAGAGAGAGAGAGAGAGAGAGAGAGAGAGAGAGAGAGAGAGAGATCTTCTATCTGCTGGTTGACTCCACAAATGGTTATAACAGCTGGAGCTGGGCCAGGCCAGGCCAGGCCAGAGCCAAAGTCAAGAGCCAGGAGCCAGGAGTTTCTTCTGGGTCTTCCATATGGGTCCAGGGGCACAAGTTTCTGGATCATCTTTTACTGCCTTCCCAGGTGCTTTTTTCTTTTTTAAGCAGGGAGTCGGGTCAGAAGTGGAGTAGCAAGGATTCAACTCGGTACTCATATGGCATGCTTGCACTACAGGTGGGGGCTTTAGCCACTGTGCCACAACAAACTGTACCATAGTGCTGGCCCCTAAGGACTGCACCTCTAACAAGCTGCAGTGGTATTGACTCTGCTACAGTCCTGTGAGTAAGAATGATTGTCTGCATCCTGGGAACATGGTATTGATGAGCGTCGGGCTGAACACTGCCGGGTTGGACATTATCAAATGTGACTTTGTGACTTTATTCATTCCATGTCTGCTTGGTCAGCATCACTCCTTCTTTAGGCATCACTCAAGCAAGTTACAGTCTGATCTTTCAATCCTTGCATGTTATACCTTACTACTTAGTAGAAATTCTTATTTCCGTTTTACTTAAACTCTTGAAGGAAGACTCTCTGTAAGCTTCTAATCGTCACAAAATAATAAATTCCCAGAAAGATGTAAGCTACAAAAGGTTTAGGAGACTGAGGCTGGGCATTTAACTTTGGAGTACAGGCAAGGTGTCTTGGGGAAATAATGCCTAATTTTGTCTCTGAAGAATATGTAAGAGCTACAGAAGAAAGGGGGAAAGATAATTGTGGAAGCTTCCTTAGAATAAGCAATGGCATTGCTTCTTAGTGTCAGGAATATAAATATAAATGTTAAAAAAATTAGAATTACAAAAATATTAGGAATATGATGAGTGACTGTAAATCCAGGGCTGTAACAGATGTACTGAGTTTGATATTCAAGCTGGAACACATAAAAGATATGGTTAATCTATATATAGTTACATAAAGATAAAACAATTATTACATCAAAAACCTACAGCAGTGACAGCTTTGTAAAAATATTTGTGATAAATATCAGTCTTATTAAATGTTACTAATCTATAAATAAGTCTTACAACTCAATAAAACGAACACACAAGTTGAAAGATAGATGAAGTGTACAGATGGTCATATCATATAAGGAAAAATATGACTAGACAATAAACATACCAAAAAAAGACTCAGTGTTTTTTTTTTTTCTTGAAGATTTATGTGTTTATTTGCAAGGAAGAGAGGGGAGGGAGATTTGGGACCAGGCTGAAGCCAGGGACCTGGAACTGAATGCATCTGTGCCTCCCACAGGAGTAGTGGGAGCCTAAACACTTCAGTGGGTTGAAAGTGGAGTAACTGAGACTTGAACTTATTCCAACAAGGGATGTGTACATCCTAAGTAGTGGCTTCTCTTGCTACACCAAAATATCCACCCAAAGACATGAGCTCTGTAAGGGTTTATGGATTGCAAATGCACACTAGAGACAGACTAAGACAGGTTGTAGCCAAAACAAGTCTGTCATTTGGGAATGTTGGACTCTGAAATTTGACTATGTAAATCTGATTTGCAGTTCTGTAGCTCTTGTGTTTTGATACATGTTGTATTGTAGAGAGTAGTTCTTATGAGTCATTTGGTGGCTTGGATGTGGGACCATTGAAGTGACTCTGTGTACTATGTTAATCTTGAGAAGGGTTAGAATATAGGGATGAGGAGCCCCCCAACGGCCTGATCCATGGCTGGCTTTGGATGGAAAGTATATTTAACTAGGAATTATGAGATCTGGGATCTCATCAGAAAAGCTTTCTGGAACCGTTTGCCTTTGGTTTCTTCATCTATAGAACGGGGTTACCTCCCAGTCACTGCTGGCTCACAGGCTTAACTTCAGGAGCCAGGATACAAAGATTTCTGTACAAATGCCAAGTTTCAAATTTGGTTTGGGATGTATTGAGATATCATCTAACTTTAATGTGCCAACTTTGGATTTTAATGATTAATTGATTTATTTGGAAGCTAAAGCTGGGAGCCATGAGCCAAAAGCTAGCAGTCTCATCCAGGTCTCCAACTTGGGTGCGGGGACTGGAACACCTGGACCATCTTCTGCTTCTTTCCTGGGCCATTAGCAAGGAGCTAGATGGGATGCTGGTGTAGGCGATGGATTAACTTGTGACACTGCTATGCTGTGTGAGCCCCAACATATCATGTTAATCTTCCTGCCTTTCTTATTGTCACTTCTGAGTATCGCCTATTCTCACGCTATTTTAACCAAAAGTAAAGGTTAGCTTTTTGTCTGTTAGTATGAGACAAATAGTACCAAACTTTGGAGGTGTTTAGAAGCCAGCCAAGGCAAAAAATCAGGGATACTTATGCTAAGGCCTTTGGGTCTGTTAATCAAGCTCAGAATTAAAGTTTCTTTTTCAGAAGGCTCTACTGGCTAATGGTGACGACAGATGTGACTCTAGCATGACAGAGTGGAGAGGTTCAATGTCATACATCTCTACAGTAGATAAAAAAGGCTGTTTTTACTGGAAAGGGAACATGACGAATTTGGGGTCTTCAAATCTGTTCTACAATGTATCTAGTTTGAATATTTCTTGAAAAAAAATTCTCTATGTTGGTAATGGGAATAAGGCCAATGTGCTGATCTGAATGACTTGACCATATAAAAGTAACTATGGATAAACTCAGTTAGACTCGACGCTGGATTAGCTGCCTGGAGAGAAGTTGGATCTGACTGATGAGGATGATAATACAGTTAACTTGCTTGTTACTTTTGGTGAGTTTCGTGCTTTTGATATAAGGAAGGTAGGAAGCAGCTACATGAAGGTTTAGGGGGAAATCGGTTTTTAAGAATCTACTTATCTTATGTGTGGATATAGAAATTAAGAGTTAGCTGTAAGGTTTAGTATTGGATTTTTACTTCTCTCTTTAGCATGTTGAAAGAGACTTGGGTATTCCAGAGGCTCAGAAAGGCTACTGGTGTGGTTCTTTGTTGACCCTAGGGTTATAAGGAATTTTCTGAGGTGGTTGGGTCCCCTGTGTCCTCTCAATATATTATAGCTTCTGAGTGTAGCCTAGGAGGGCCTGCTGCTGGGTAACTGTGTGCAGCCTCCAACTTGGTCCTGTGCCTAAGGTGAGTAACTTCCCAAATGGATCAAGGGTAAAGAATGCTAGCTTGCTTTATTTCTTCCTTGGACTGCTCCTTAGTGGTGGGGTGGGGAGTGGGGCTAAGTTAATATTTGCATAATTGAAATTCCAAGTCTACAATCCTTATCAAAAACCATTCAGGTCAGAATTATTTAAGAAATTATTTTTTGTATGATAGGTAATTTCCATATACTTCCAGTGGGGTCTAGAGAAGCAGCACCCCAATAATCAAATGAATTATTATTTTTAGGAAAAATATAAATATCCGCTTATGTGGAATAGAGTATAAATACATTTATTTCAGCTGCTACTACTTTAGCTTTGAAAAGAAAATTAAGTTTTTAGAGCTTTCTAGATTTGAGAGTTGCCAATTAAGGACTGTAGACTTGTCATTTTCCATTGGTTCTGTACTTTTAATCAAATTGATCCACAGGGAAAAGGCACTTCTCGATGGAGTTTCCTTGGAGAGGTTCTTTGATGAAGTATTGTGCAGGTGATGGCTTCTGGCCTTGTTCTAAGAGGCCCTTTCTCTTTTCCATCCTTCTTTCTCCTCCTCTTGGCAAAGATTAAAACAAGCTCTGTTCTTGGTGATTTTCCATATAGTACACTTAGAGACTCTGAGAGGACTAATGAGCCAAATGGTAAAGAACATATGCATGACAAAGGCAATAAGATCCACAGTGAAGTCCTCTATATTGTTTAGAGAGCTTGACAAGATCAGGACACATGTCATTAAATCACTGTAGATGAAGAAACTCTACATGTGAGTTTCGTCCTCCTGTCAAGTCTTAGTTCTACTGAATTCTGTGACCCCTGTAGTAGTGTAGTCCCTAGTTACGTATTCAACCTACAAGCTACCAGGAATCACCTCTAACATTTGTTAAACATGCAGATTCCTGATGTTCCAGACTTGTGAAATCAGAATTCCCAACGAGGGAACCCAGGGATTTATATACCGGACAAAATTTGCCAGGGATAATGGTGATGATGATTATGATGATGATTTGCGGGGCGGGGCAGGGGGGCATCTGTCGTGTTGAGAACCATTACATGCGTAAAGCTCACACTGCCACTGCTATAGCTTTTCAAGGCTGTAACTCAGACCTAGGTTATACCAAGTAGCCAAGTACTGATTTGTCTCTTAGAAGTACAGAGATCATTTTGTTTCATTTGACTTGGGAGGAGAATGGAAGTGTAAAAATCACCTAGGCATGCTTACCAACAAAAGAATCAGAGTGGCAGTTTCATAGGATTGCCAGATAAATTTGAATTTCAGAAAATGAATAATGTTTTAGTACAAATGTGTTTCATGTGATGTCTAGAACATGCTAAAATATTATTCATTGTTTATCTGGAATTTGAATTTAACTGGAATCCTGTAGTTTTATTTGCTTAATTTGGCAATGCTGGGTTTTGATTAATCCACCTTACCCCATGGTAGGCAAACCAGAATGGCATGTGTGTGTGTGCATGTTCTATGCTCAGAATCTGTTTTTACCTGCCCTGGGTTTAAAGCTTCAAACACTGGTTACTTGTATATTATTGAAGCTGAAGCATTGGAAAATTGAGTCTGATCATTCTTCATCTCTGTTTCTGTCTCTCTCTCATACACAAATACACATACACACATGCATGCATGCATGTGCAAAAAATGAACATGTAGTTTGGAAAAGCCACACTTGCTTGCCTCTACTTTTTTATATTACATTGTGTTATAGGGCTGGTTATTTTATTGTTGTTATTATTTTTTGGTTATTGTTATTATTATTAAAGTAACATTGTCTATGTCTTGCGTATCTCTTGCTAACCACTCTTATTTCTTCTTCAATTGCAGATCTTTCTCTTGGCCTGTCCTCCATCTCCCGGAGCTATCGTTGTCTTCAAGTAAGAGAACTTTTTTTTTTTGCCATTTTGATTTTTTCTCCTTTATTTCACTGCTATTTATTTGGACTGTTTTTGCTCATTTGATAACAAGATGATAAACAGTGCTATGGCCGTGTTGGGCTTGTGCTGCTTTGTTTTTGGGCTTCCCTGAGGGACTGGTCTCCTAAATATCCAGTGAAACAGGGAGATATCCTTTTTGTCCAATCATCTTTGTGATGGTGATTGTGTGGCTGGGGCATGCTACTTTGCACAGTTGATGCCTTCCTGAAGTTTGTCTTAAGAGCGTGCGGGTGAGAGAAAGCATCCCTTCGCTCTACAGTCTTCACATTGTGATTCTCCACGGAGGATTTAGTTTTCCACACCGAAGGGCATGTGCTTGCTTTTCTGTGAGTTTTTCCTTCAGGTGCAAATTAAAGTGAGGAGAGAAAAATATCACCTTATAACAAGTTCTGACTTTTTAAAAATAGCAAGCATCAAATCCATGAAAGAATACTGCAAGCAAATTGTATTTCTCTGAAGGCAAGTTGACTTAAATGAAATTATCCTGTGTCCCAGAACCCTCATTTGAACCATGAATTGTGACCATCTCACTTATCAAACCTTTTATTGGAGTTACTAATGAGAGGGTGAATCGACTGAATTAATTTCATCTCTTTCCCCTTTCCCTGGCCCCCATTTTAGAACTGTTTCTGAGCAGTGAAATGGCCACAAGCCAGAGGAAGGGAGCAGGAAGTAAAGAGCTCAGCGGATCTTTGGATAATTGAGAGTGGTGTAAATGGCTTTCTGATTTACTTAATTCATTAAAGTATTAGAAAGGGGGTTGGCTGTTCCATTTGCTGTTTCAAATAGCTCGGTGAAATAGCCACTTAGTCTGTTGCCTTAGGTAACTGTGCTGGGTGAGAGGCAATAGATCCTGATTTCATGTTTTTTACTTGGACGGCTCCTAAGGGAAAGGGGTATTTAACCCTATTTACCTCCCTTGGTTTTCCAAAATGAGCTCAATTATTCAGTGTAATGTTTTTAAAGTAACATTTATTGATTCTATTTCATTATTACAAAACTAACAATTTGCATTATAGAAAACAGAGATACATTAAAGCAGAATGCAAACATCACCCTTACTCTTAGCCCAAGAGAGAATTTTGCCTATTGTCTTTCTTTTTTAGTAAAGAGATACCATATTACATATTAATGTTGTTTCCTGTATCTTTTGTAAGTTTCATTTCTATGTTTATACACATGTATGAATACATAAACATGATGACTGGATTTATTTTTTGTCTTTCTAAAAAAATATATAGTGATTCTTTGTTCTTTGTTTTGGCTCCCAGTCGTGACACTATATCATCCCTGAATGTGACCCAACAAGGTTGTGAAGCTTTCAAACTGCCATTTTTCCCCCTATTTGAATAGGTTCAACCTTAAACATGCACACATGATTTTGGAATGTTCACTGTTTTGGCTAGAACCCTGTATATGCAGTGTTAGAGCTTGCTATTTTCACCCAAAGTATCATTTGGAAGTTTATAATATAAATAACTATTGGTATAGTTTTTATTCTGCAGCATATTTCATGCATGTGAAATAATTTTTCCATTCTTTCCTATAATTAATGAACATTTACGTTCCTTACAGATTTCTTTCAATACAGTCACTACTGAAATAAATGTCATTGTGCATATGTCTTTATGCATTGCTGCTTTAAATTATTTACATATGCATAAAGATGTAAATGTATAGATATATAGACAGATATTTACCTATAAAAATATATGCTACCAGATGTTGAATGGATTTATGGAAATAGGCTGTTATATTTCACCTTTGCATATATTATGAATCCTTCTTTCCTTTATACCCCTACGAGCAATGGATAATATAATTTTTAAAGTCAACAACCTAATGAATGTAGCTGCATGCTATTAGTGGATTTCAGTATTATTTCATTTTATTTCCAATTAAATTTATTATTTTCAATTGTTTATTTATAATCCTCCAATTTTCCTATGGTTTTATATATTTTTTATTTATAATATCTATGTATTTTAGATATTGTTCCTTTGGTGTCATCTTTGCTGCAAGTATCTTTGTCTAATCTGTAGTCATTGACTATTTTAAGGATTTTAAAAATTATATATATATATATAGAGAGAGAGAGAGAGAGAAAGAAAGATTGAGAGAGGCAGAGAAAGAGAGAGAATGAGAGAGAGAGGAAGGGAAAGAGTGATTTTTTTCTCTGCTGGTTCATGTCCCAGATGGCTGTAACAGCCAGGATTGAGCCAGGCTGCTTGGGTGGCAGAAGTTCAAAAACCTCGGCCATTCTTTGCTCTGCTGTTCTCAGGCCATTAGCACTGAGCTACATTGAAATTGGGACAGCTGAGACATGAACTAGGATGCCAGTGTCACAGGTATCAGTTTTACCTGCTCGACCACAATGCCGGCACCTGCATTGATTTTTTTTTTAAAGCTTTGTTTATTGATTTGAAAGGCACAGTGACAAAGAGAGAATGAGAGTAAAGAAATTTTCCATCTTCTGGTTAACTTCTCAAATGGTGGCAACAGCCAGGTCCGGGCCAGGCCAAAGCCAGGAATCTTCTGGGTGTCACACCTGAATATGCAGACCCAAACACTCAGATTGTCCATCCTCTGCTGTCTGCCCAGGCACTTTAGTAGGGAGCTGCGCTAGAAAGGGGACTGCTGTGTGTCAACCATCACTTTAATATGAAGTGCTGGTATTGTAGAGAGCGCTGGCACTAGGTATTGAGTTTACAAATTATATGTATAATTATTAAATCTTTCAAAATATGCAAATTTAGCTTTTTCCTTGTAGTATCTGGATTTGCAGTCTTGGTTGAGATTGCTTTCTTAGAGATGGCCAACCAGTTGTACTAAAATAGCTTATGAAATAATCCCTAATTTTTCCCCTGTCAGTGAAACTAGCATCTTTGTCAGCTATCAAATGTTTTATATATTAGTATCTATTTATGGATTCTCTATTCTTAGCATCTCTTTCTGTATCAAAATCTTGATTTCATTAGTGTTTGAAAAATGTCTTAACTGTTCTCCTAAATGCACATCTTAAGAGCATTTTAGTTATTTTTCACATAAACTCTATTTGTGTGAAATATCTATTAGAATTACACTTGTTTACATTTTAATTTTTGTAATTATATAATTCCTTTTACCTAAGAAATTGTGAGTTTTTTTTCCCTAGATCTTGTTTTATCTTTCCGTTAAGCTCATTCTTGTCTTCTCATCTAGCCTATGCTTTCATTGATGCATTTATTTCTCAGGAATTGACATTTTCATTCCTGTTATGACCAGATTTTTTTCCCTTTCCATTCCTAAATGATGCTTGCTAGAAATATAAAAAATATTTTTTCTCATATTTAGCTCATATCCATCATACCAAGTTCTCTTTTTAGTTCTGTGAAATTGTATTTGGTTTTGTCTCTTTCTGGTGGTCACCTCAGTTATTTCATTGTCATGCTGCACTTGTCAGCAACTCAAAGACAGGGTTAGGGAAAATGGTGCTGGGTGGCTTCTCTGCCTAAACCTGATTTAAATGACAGTGTTTTCTGTGTTTCTCCACACTTGCTGTTGGTGATTGTTAAATAATCCGTTTTACTTCAATCTAGATTTACATAGAGATCATTAAAGGGGGCATTGTTACTGCATTTCATCAAATGTCTTCTTCATTATCCATGGATCAAGTGGGTTTCTTCCACTTACATTTTTGCTGCTGTGAATTATGTTGATAGATTTTCCAGTTTTGAAAATACTCATAACGTTACTGAAATGAGCTTCCTGTTCTTTCAGTAATTGGTCCATTGCTAGATTCTGTTTGTCAGTATTTTGTTTACAGTGTTGTTTCAGTATTTGTAAGGGAGGCCCGGATCATTTTTTAAAATACTGTTTTCATCAGGTTTAAGGATTCAAGACTGTGTAAAATGTGCTGCAGGATGCGCCTTCTGTTTTTCTGGCATGGAATATTTTAATTACCCTTAGAAATTATGTGTTCTTTAAAAGTCAGATACAACTCAGCTGTGCAGCCCATCTGGTCATGATGTCTTTTCCAGTGGATAGACCCTTAATTACCTTTTTCCAGTGTCTTCTGTGATAATCAACCTATTCAACTCTTTTTGGAACTGTTTCTATCATTCGTATTTTGCTGGCCAATTACCTATTTTTTTTTTTTTTTTTTTTTAGCTTTCAGATTTGTTAGCATACATTTTAGTTGAATTTGTAGTTTCCTTTTATTTTATAATTTTAAAATTATATTCTCATCTGTACTTAGGTCTTTTTGTTCCCCTTGGCCTTAATGTCTTTCATGTCCTCTTTTGTGCTTACTAGGTTTCTAATCACTTTATTTTTTTGACATCTTCATATAACTAGATTTTGGATTTATTTATCCTTTTTATATTATTTTAGTTGTTTGTGTTTTCTGTTTAACATTTAGCTTTTATCTTCATTGATTCCCTCCTTTTTTCTAATCTTGCAAGAGAAGTATTTATCCTTTTACCTTTTGTCTTCTTCAATCATAATTTTGCGTTCTGCTTTGTTAAACATAATGGTTCCTAAATTGCTCTTTTATTATATATTCTCTTCAACATCAATTTAAAAATAAACTTGATATTTTGAGATAATTATATATATATCCAACAATATAGATATAGTGGTAAGGAAAAAAACACAGGAAATCCCACATGCCCTTTGTGTAGTTTCTTCCAAGGGTAACCTCTTACAAAACAACAGCATAGTAGCCCGGTTGGGATGTTGACCATGATCCAGTGTGATTTTAGTCGGATGGCTCATCAACACTGGTCCCATTTTGGTAGCCTTACTTACTGCTTTCCCACCTGTCCCCCATCCCTCACCCATGGCACCCACTAGTCTGTTCTTCATTTGATCATTTTGTTATATCACAAATATTATAAAAATGAGGTCATGCAATGTAACATCTTGGGATTGACTTAGTGAAAAATCAGTTAACATTTCTTGAAGACTCATTCAGGTTTCTGATACATAACATTTTTAATGGGGTGCATTTCATTCCATTATGTGGAGTTACTCTTCATTGTGAAGTTGAAAGACAGCATTTTAGAAACTAGAGAATTCTCACAATAATAACTCCATCTTACATTAGTATAGCTCTTTACTCTTTCCAAAATAATTTATCTTGCTTTTTCAAAAAGATTTATTTATTTTTATTGGAAAGGCAAATTTACAGAAAGATATTCCATCTGCTGATTCACTCCCCAAATGGCTGCAGCAGCCAAGGCTCAGTTGAGCCAAGCCAAGCAGTGTCAAGGACTTGAGGCGTCTTCTGCTGCTTTCCTAGGCCTCAAGCTGGCAGCTGGATTAGAAGTGTAGAATCTGGGACATGAACAGGTGCCCATATGTGATCCTGGCACTTGTAGGCAGAGGATTAGCCAGTTGAACCATTGCACTAGCCACAATACTTTGTCTTAAGTCATCTCATCATATCCTTAAAATAATGCTGTGAGGTAGGGATATATAAAACAAATGGGGACTAGAAATAAATACACTGGAAATAAAACAAATGGGAACAAAATATATTAAATAACTTGGCAAAGGTTATGTAGTGGCAGTCAGGATTCCTATTTTTCCATTTTCTTGTAATGCTCATGATAAGGTTTACTGTGAACTCAGTCATGGTGGCACACATTTTATTACATGGATTATTTCATTTAATTATTCCAGCAAACCTGTGTGGAAAGTGCTGCTAGTATCCTCAGTAACTAATAAAACAAAATTCAGACAAGAAGGGAAAGGGGTGGAGAGAGAGAGAGAATTTGGCTGCTCAGATGGCAGCAATGGTCAGGGTTGTGCCAGGCTGAAGCCAGGATCCAAGAGGTTCATCTGGGTCTCTCACATGAGTGCGGCGGGGGCGGGGGACCAACATATTTGGACCACCTTGTACTGCATTTCCCAGAGAGAGCTGGATTAGAAGTGGAACAGCTGAAACTCTAGCTGGCATCCCTATGGGATGTTGGTATCTCAGCCTGTGACTTTACCCTCTATTCCACACCACCAACCCTTGCTGGTTCTTAATATTCTGAAATTCCTAAAGGAGAGGTAAGAGACCTTTATTGCTGTATAGCCAGGACCATGTCCCCCCACATGACCATGAACCTGAATTCCACTTGTGACTTCTGTTTCCTTTTCCTCAGGTTTTAAAAACATGTCTATGTGTGTATGTGTATGACTTATTTTTATTTGAGAGACAAATGTACAGAGAGAGAGCCACAGGTCTTCCATCCATTAACTCATTTCCCAATTGGCTACAATGACCAGGGCTGCGCCAGAACAAAGCCAGGAGCATGAAGTTTCTTCTGGGTCTCCCATGTGGGTACAGGGGACCAAGCACTTGGACTGTCTTCTGCTGCTTTTCAAAGTCAGTTAGCAGGGAACTGGATCTGAAGTGGAACAACTGGGACTTGAACCCACATATGGGATGTTGATATTGTGGGCCCAGGCTTTACCCACTATGTCATAATGCCAGCCCCCGTAAGTAAATTTTTATATGTGCTGGGGATTGTTTAGGAGGCTTGTTGTCATTTACATTGATGTAACTATTGAGTTTTCTGCTTGTTTTCATGCTCTAATATTTTCAACAGCTGGTAGATGAGATTTCTCTTTGCCATGTTTCTGGCTACTTCTTTGCCCATACTTTTTTCTTGGCTAGTCTCAGTCATAAATTTTTCTTTCAACTGAAGTTGAAATACTGTTGCTATACTCTCTCCAAAATACTGTTGGGATTTTATTACACCAAAACTTGTGTGGGCATCATTACAACATTGAGTCTTTTCATTCACAAAAAGACATAATACATGTCTTATCTACTCATGTTTTCTTTTGTATTCCTCAGTTTTATGCTGAAATGTGTTTGTGCATGTGTGTGTGTTTTGTCAAGATTATGCCTGGGCAGTTTTTAGTTTATAATAAAATTTATTTGTTGTATTTTCAAATGAGTACATAGGAAAGATTTCAGTTTTATATGTTGATTTTATATTTGCCCACTAAGCTTAACTCTTGTTCCTAGTAGCTTTTCAATTGCTTCCCTTGGATTATTCTGGAAATAAAATCCTATCAAATTGATTGTGTTAAGGGCTAATTTATTTCTTTTTAAAAGAACTAAACCTTTTTTGTTTGTTTCAAACCTGATTATGTTAGCTGGAACTTCTGGAACAATGTTAAATAGTAGTGGTGCTACTACAGGAATCCTTGTCATGCTTCTGAGTTTAATGTAACTGTTCCTCATGTTTTGACTCAGTTAGCTCTGTTGGTAGCTATTGCATTAAGTTAGGTATATTTTATAATGTTAAGGAATGAGTATTTAAAAATTTTATTTTTAATATTTCATGGATTTGATAAATATGGAGGAAAGTTGGACAAATGCTACAGTTCTTTTTTTGTCTTTTTTCTCTTGATCTGCTGGGTGGAGAGGAGAGGGGGCCACTCCTTTCTGCCAAACTACATCAGCACCTGAGGATGGCAGACAGTCATATGATGATGCCTCAGAGAGCCCAATGTAGGGAAGAATGTTCCAAGGTATACTTCAGTGGTTTAGATAGTTCTAAGACATCTTCAGCTTTGTTGCTCCTGGATTGAGAAAAGATTTCCAAGGTCTATTTTTTCTCAGAGTCTACCTTAGTGCCTTCACAGACCCAGGAGCATGCTATAAAGCTTGACAGAGAACTGTCCAATATGTTCTGCCTTCCATCCTTTGATGAGTCACTCCACATCACCTGCTGGCCTAGGTGAATTGGCTGCCATGTCCCTGGGTATACATCTGTACACTGCAAAGGATCAGCAACTGAGAAGGCTTGGTTGTGATACATGCACTCCAAGATTGGTCCACACATGCTGTGGTTTTCATTGTGACTGGATTTGAATGTGTCGGTCTAGTTGGGGAATCCTTCAAGAAACCTCACCTTAGCCTCAGACTTGAATTGTGTGTGCAACAGCTAGTGCAGAGTCTAGTTTGTTTTATTGTCTGCACTAGCCAATGCATGTACCAGTGGATGCAGCAGCCTGGTCAGTTCTGCCTCCAGATCTGTCTTTCATGAGACCTGACAGGTTCTGTGGCCTAGCCTAGCCAATCCTAACCTGCCACAGGCCTGGCCTTGACTTACACCAGTGGGTGCCAGAGTCTACTTGGGGTGACCACCAATAATGTCACAAGGTACCCCTAACCTGGCCTGGCCTGGCCTGGCCCCAACCCTGCCTCTTGTTTTCACCAGTGGCAGTTACAGCCTATCAGGGGATTTCCTCAAGTTCTTCTACCAGGACTGATCCCAGTCCCAGATCTTGCAAGTGCTGGCAAATGCTGAGGTCCTGCCTGACATGGCCAGTATCCAAGTCTTGGCACTCATCAGCAGATACTACAGACTGGCATGACTGGGCTGTATCCATTCTGGTTCTCATCAGTGGGTACTACAACCTAGCACAGCCTAATCCACCACCAGACTCAGCTCTCATGTGACCTGGTGGATGCTGTGGCCTAAGCTGGACTTTACTGCACCCATTCTGGCTCTCATGATCACCAGCAAGTACTGGAGCCTGACCCAGACTGGCCTGCCCCCACACCCAGCCCACACACATGCCGAGTGGTGCTGCAGCCTTTCCCTGGTGCACCCGTAGCCCTGGCTCTTGCAATCACTAGTGAGAGCTGCATGCTAGTAGGGAAGTCACCAAGTTTCCCTTATCTGGCTGGTTTCCAGCCCAGGATCTGGTGTGTACTGGCAGGTGCTTAGCCTGGCATAGCCTGCCCACAGTCTTAGTTCTCACTGGTGGATATTGCAGCCTAATTCGTCCATGTGTGGCTCACACCATGTCCTGGCTCTTGTGCATGCCAGCAGGTGCTGCAACCTGGCCCTGCCTGCTTGGCCTCAGATCTCTCACAATTACTGAGGAGTGCTGTTGCCTTGCCTTGCCTAGTCTGTCACCAGCTGTAGCACTAGTGCTCCCCAGTAGGTGCTGCAGCCTACTAGGGGAATCCCCCAATTTCTCCTGCTGGACCTGGTCCCATTGCCAGATCTCTTGTGTGTTATTGGGTGCCAAGGCCCTGCTTGAAATGGTATGCCCTCAGTCCTGGGCTTTGCATATGCTAGCAGATGTTGTTGCCTCACCCAAGCCCCACCCCACCTGCCCAGGCTTCCTCAAGTGTCAGGTGCATTCCTGACAGATGAGTTCCATGGACTAGTCTGGTTCAGCCCATCACCACCCAAAGCCCTCGTGCAAATTGGTATGTGCTGTAGTCCCACAGAGGCAAATGCATGATTCCTCTACAGAATCTGTTCTCAGATCTGGTTCCTTGTGTTCTGGTGCGTGTTGTCGCCCAGCTTGATGTGGTCTACCCCCTGCTCTGATGTTCATGGGTGTTTACTATTGCCTAGCCCAACCAGCTTTTGCATGCATTGGCAGGAAGTTGGTTATGCTACTTAGCCCAGCCCAGTTCTCCCACATGGCCAATTACTGTGGCTTGATCTAAACATGCCTTCTGGTTTCTACCCCTTAAAGCCACCTGGTCTCAGCTCTCTTGCCTACCTGTGAATATAGTGGCTTGATCCATAGAAGAACCCAGAAGTCATTCCTTCACTGTCAAACATGCCCCCAGCTGCTCTCACTCCAGCATGTCCCTGGACCCTCTTTCCTAGACAATCTGCAGTCCCCATACCCCAACCTGGAGGCCCAGGGTGGTGTGTTCCAGCTCAGAATTTCTTGCCTTCCCCATTTATCTTAAAAAAAGAAGCAACTATGCTGGTACACTGGTATAGTTAACACAAATTTGGTATTAAGCAGGCCCAGAATGCCCACTAGCTATTGGCTGCTTTTCTTCCAGCGGTGTAATATTTCCCTAGGGACAAGGCAACCAAGGTAGTTGCCTACAGCTAGGGAAGGGTATTCTTGAATTCTGAAGTCCTTAAAGCAGTCAAGAATGGTTCTTGAATTTAGCTGTGGCTTTCTGGGAACTTACCGAGAAAGGTTCATTTGTGTTTTCTTATTTGCCATTCTCACTTAGTATGTTACAATAATAGATTTTGGGCCTGGATTAAAAGATTAAGCTTCTGCCTGCAGTTATGGTATCCCACATGGGTGCTTATTCAAGTCTAGGCTGTTCCATTTCTAATCCAACTCCCTGTTCATGTGCCTGGACCCAAGTGCTTGGATCCCTGCACCTACATGGGGGACAAGTAAGAAACTCTAGACTCAGTGGATGGAAGATATCTGTATTTCTCTCTTGTTCTCTCTCCTTTCTGTAAATCTTCTTTTGAAATAAAAAATAAGCAAAGTCTTAGAAAATAATATGTTTTCTAATGTAAATTTTTATTATATTTTGAAGATTAACTTTTTACTTCTTATGGTGAGGAGACTCTGACTTCCCAAGGTATGCATTTGATTGATTTTGTTCTTAGCCATTTGTTATGTGGGTATATTAACTTCTATTCTCCTTCTTGCTGAGTTCTTTCTTCCTTGCTGTCTTTCCTGTTCCATCTGTTTTATTCTAATGAATTTCTATACCTGTTTCATAGAGTCTATGTTTTCTTGTATTCTGTTGAGGAAGCATACAGTTTTGTAAATTATTTCTTTTGATCCATACTTCTAATTCAGCCATTTATGCTTCTTCCACATTTTCAGAATGATGTGCATTTCCTTTGTGCTGCCAGAAGTTTTCATTAGAACCATGCTGGTTTCTTGTGTGCATGCATATTCAAAGGAGGATCTGTGACTCATTAAAGATGAGCTGTGCAGGTTGCCTTTGATTTTTGTCCTGTCCTTTTTGGTGTTGGTTAGAACCAGAATTCATTAGCAGGGAGCTAAATCAGAAACAGCGTTGCTAGGAATCAAACTCACACTCCCATGTGGGATGCAGGCATCCTGAGCAGTGGCATAATCTGTGGCAGCACAGTGCCTGCCCCATCTCTGCCTGTTTGATTTTGGAGAATTGGAGTTCCAAGTGGATGTAGACATGTCTTGGGGATTTCTGATTTCCCCAGAGGCAGTAGCTCTATAGGGAGGAAAGGCTGTTGTTTGATTAGCTGATCACTAGGTTGGCTCTCAACGTATAAGACTTAAGGATGTCTATGGTAGAAAAACTCAATCTTCCTATCTTATTTTTGCCTTCTGGGGTCTGCTGTATGAATTGGTCACTTATTTGTTTTTGCTAATTTCAACATTAATCAAATTGTTAATATAGATTTCTTCTAGATTCTGGTCATAGGATGATCATCAGTCTGAAGTTTCAATGACCTGGGGGGAAGTTTTCTTTTTCTGTATTTCAGTGGAAAGTTGCCTGCTAGCCAAGTCCTATTTTAAGCTAGAATCCCAATGCATAATTTCAATTATTTCAGAGATCAGAAACCTTTTTATGTAAGGCCCAGATAGTAAATATTTCAGTTTCTGCAGACTTGCTGTGTTTTGTCTATCTTCCTATTATTGTACTATGAGAGCAGCATAGAATTATACCATTGAATTGGTGCGGTTATGATCCAGTAGAAATTTATTTATTGAACCTGAGTTTAGAAGAATTAGGTTTTTCTTTTTTCTTTCTTTTTTTTTTTTTAATTTGTAAAGAAGAGTGACATATGAGGGGGTGATTACAACTGATGGCTTAACTTGCTATGCCCCACTGCTGGCCCTGGGAGAAACTTCTTGAATTTCCAAAAGAAATACCTTAGTGTACAGTGTGTGTTGTGTGTGTGTGTGTGGGGGGGAGGGTTCCAGAATGCAGCAAGTCATCCTAGTGATTTCATCCTTACTCTTTAGGGAATGAATTACAGAGTTTTTATTCACACGTTTGGACATCATCATCAGAGCATTGGGTCATTTCCTTCTCTAGATGCTTGGAAACCCTGTTCAGCTACCTGAAGTGTTTATGTCACATGCAGCTAAAAAGCTACCAGTGGTGACTAGTGATATTTCCTGTACATAATCTGATCTCTGCCCAAGGTTGGGGAACTTAGCTTTCATGTTAGTCACCACTAGAGATTCCACAGATATAAGGGCAGTAGCCAGCACGAGCCAACTACTTCTACAGCCTCTAGGCTAAGAGTCTTATTGTCAGCCAGAGACCTGAGCCTTCTGCATCTGGAAACAATATTGACTCATGACCCCACAGCCACTTTTCCCTGCAGGGGTGTGCCCAAGATGTTTCTTAATTTAATGACTGTTCCTTTGGCAGCCTTCAGCCTGATCAAGTCCTGAATAGAGCCTCAATTCTAGCTGTGCTCTCCCATTGGCACATAGAAAGCAGGGCTGGCATGTTTCAGTTTGTTCTTGGAGAAAAGCTAGCACCTCAAGATCTCTTCTCCTTCCCCCTTCTGAGGTTGCAGAAGGCCGAAGTCTCTCTCCTCTTGGCAATAAAGAGATGAGGCCAGAGGCTGGGAAGCAATGTTAGTGAAGCCTGTGTCTGGGAGCAGCCTTGGGCAGCGTGGGCTGGGTCAGAGTTCCCTGGCTTTTGGGTGGTTTTGCTGTCTAAACTGAAGAAGACTGTTGTTCCCCACATGGCAGAAAATACTTGTTCCCTCCTCCCAAGTTCCATGGAATCCACCACTGCAGAGGACTCCAAAATGCAGTCAACCTCTTACGTTTGTCTAGCTTGTGTTTTGGTATCCTGTTTTAGATGACGGTTTTAGAAGGGATGGGAGATTCTTAGAACCTTAGGCTGGCCTTTGAGGATCTCCTCTTCTAGCTGGGATCCTTTGAAGGAAGAGGTGACAGGAAAGGGAAGCACAGTTAAGATTGCCCCAGCTTTAGATTATGACCAATTGAGCTGCCTTGGGAGTAGCCACTACTTAATCTGCAGCATTGGATGAAAATGTGTGGCAAGAGCAGGAAAATTCATGAGTGAGGGACTGAACATTACAGTTTGAATAGCAGAGATCTCCCTCACCTGATGTTGGATTGGCACAGTGCATGAAGGGATCTGGCACACCTCCCTTGCCTCAGGAAGTGTACACTGTCCCTCCTAGTGCCATCTTCATGTGCACCTGGAGAGGAGTGACTGTGAAGCAAGTGGAGTCATTTGGGCAACAGTATCTGCTGACTCAATCAAGAGAGGCTTTTGAGGGAGAAGGGATGAAATTTCATCTATGCTACAGAGAGCAGGAGATGCGCTGCTGGCTGGAGTGAGGACTACAGGCTGAATAGGAGCTAAGGTAGGCGAGGGAAGCATGGGGATGCCCAAGGTGAATGGGGGCAGCCTGACATGTGATCTTGGCATTGCAAGATTAATACCCTGGTAACCTTCAGGCCACATAATACTGGGACAGTTCGTTAACCCCATGAATTTCTCTTGTCCTAGATCCCATTCATTGTATTCTCAGGTTTTTTTTTTTTTTTTTTCAACAGTGTGACTTTCCCTAGGGAGACTCAGGTCTCAAGGACTACCCCGAGTTCAGGAGATGGACTCCAGTTGAACATGCTTTGCCTTTTGTCTTGGAATGGTCTTACTTTCTCAGTGTTCCTCTTTCCAGTACTCATCAGCTCAGCTGCTCTGAACTGAGACTGGGCTTGGAGTCATATATTCTTCAAAAGGAGCAGTTTTTTTGGCACCTTCACCTTTTGGAGATGGCTGTGTTTTGGCTAAACCTTGGGTTCATTACTGAAGTAGGTTTTTGGGAGACTGCCCATGACCTGAGCAGCCTTATTAAGAATCAATTCTTGGCAGAGGAGAGAAGGTTCTACAAATGAATATTGCAGATCCAAAATAGAAACAGACCAGAAATCTGGTAAGCTCCAACTAAGCAAGCAACAGTTCTGGAAGACTGATTTGCCTTATACTGCCCAGTGCTGTGCAGGTGTCTGCTTCCCTAGGAGCCATCTAACTGATGGATTCCTGCCACGTGTACGTTGCATTCTTTGGTGTAGCAAAGAAAGAAGATTTACTTATTTGAAATATTTACAGAGAGAGGGGGAAACACAGAGGTCTTCCATCTGCTAGTTTCCTCCCTAGATGCCCACAATGGTCAGGGCTTTACCAGCCGGAAGCCTGAAGGCAAGAGCTTCATTTGTTTCTCCTACATGGGTGACAGGGGCCTAAATACTTGGATTATTTTCCACTGCTTTTTCTCAGACCATTAGCAGGGAGCTGAATTGAAAGTAGAGCAGCATATGGAGTGCTGGCATTACATGCTACACCAAAATGAAAACACTGCATTATTTTGTTTTAACAAAATATTGTTCTATATGTGTTACTTTTAAATATATAGAAAGTTAATGTACTTTGGTGTGATTATTTTATGAAGTTCCCAATATTTCTTTAAATCAATATTTATTTCTTTATTTAAAAGATAGCGTGATAGGGATGGAGACAAAGAGATCTTCCATTCACTTGTTCACTCTCCAAATGACTGCCATAACCGTGATTGAGTCCACATAAACCTAACTCTGGAGAAGCCAGAAGGCAGGGACTTCTTCCAGGTCTCCCATCTGAGTGCAGGAACCCAAGTACTTAGACCATCATTTGCTGTCTCCCAGGCACATTAGCAGAAAACAGGATCAGAAGTATGTGCCAGAAGTATTGTACTGGCCCGCTGGTATGGGATGTGGCTATCCAAAGCTGCAGCTTAACATGCTGTGCCACAATACCCACCTCAACCTGCTTTTTATATGCCTACATGACATTCTACTCTTTGTATGAACACTGTATATTTAAACAGTGCTCTGTTAATTCAGAATCTGGAACATTACACTGATATATTTTGAAGGGATTTTGAATAGTGCAGGAGACTTTGGTGGTCTGAGCCATAGGAAGGTATTTCAAAAAGTTCATGAAAAATGAACTAAGGAATGTTTATTTTGGTGTTTAAAACTTTTGATGTTGATGCCTACTTTTTCATCATATGTATTTTCTGTGAACTTCTTGAAGATCTGTTATTTGTGAAAGAATGCTGTGAATAATAACTGTCAGCTTGAGTGATTAGAACAATTTAACGATAATCCATGTAAATCTAGCATGGAACCTATCATATACTAGGTGGCCATTAAAGTTAGTCGTCACATATAGCATTATCATGCCTTGACACTGTACTATCTCTGAGCCTCAATCTCACTGTCACAATGTGGCTCTTTGGGAATGCATATGGCTTTCATTCAGAGCACTAGCATTTCACACTGAAGAGAGCTGTCGGAAAATTAGCCTCTTTTACACTTGAGCACCTTTCAGATTGGGGCTTTTCCCAACATCCTGAACTTTACTGGAAAAACAGAATGCCCTGGAATCCCTACGGTTGTGTGGCCTTACTCGATCCAGAATAAGAAAGTGGGAACCAACAGCTGCAGCCAAGGAATTAGCTGTGTCCACAGGCAGTGCCAGCTAAGCCTTCCTGTTGTACTTAGCCAGTTTTTGCTTTGTTGATTTTTGTTTGTTTCTACTATTATTCTGGACATTTAAAAATTATAGTTTTGATAATCTTTACATAGTTAATTGGGGTAAAAAGGTTCAAGGGCTACAGGAAAGTGGGTAAGACTATTATTTCCATATTGTTTCCTTCATTTTTAAAGGGGGCTATTAAGGGAGAAGGCCCACCCAATTTCCTACCCTCCCCAGGTCCCGGATGTAGGGTATGCTCTGAGGTTCTTGCTCAAGTGGTTTTGATAGTTCACCAGTTATGAATCACTGCCAGTATTGCCACTGCAAGCACTATGAGGTCTTTGAAGAAACCACTGATTGACATAGTCTGTCATAGAGTCTCTTTGCCCTGTATTTCACTGCCAACATATAGCTGAGATGGTTGATTGATCTGTTTGTCTTCTCTCTTTTCTTGGTTAGGGTTCTGAGTGTAGCATTTCGATTGGGGAAATCTCCAAAGAAACTTTGTCTGAGGTGTTCTCAGACCAGATTCTTGCATGTACTAGCAGGTACAGAGCCTGGCTCTGTCCATGGCCCTAATCAGATGGTGGTTGCGATCGCTGGGTTGATTCTGTTTTCAGCCCTGCCTTCCACTGGAACCAATGGGTGTTGCAGTCCAGCCTGGTGCTGCCCAGCACATTCTCGGCCCTCGCATAAACCAGTGGGAGCTGCAGCCTAGTTGGAGCGACCCACAATAACCCCCACCAGGCCTGCCTCCTACCCTGGTTAGCCAGTATGTGTAGCAGTAATCCAGTCTGTCCCATACCCCATTTCACCCCAGCCACTGTCCTGGTTTTCATGTCCTCCCGTGGAAGTGGTAACCCAAGAGGGATGAGCCCACTATTTCCCTCCCAGGCCTCTCCCACTCCTAGATTATGCACTCTCCAGGTAGTTCTGTGGTTTGACTTGACAGAACTAGCCCCCAGTGCCAGCTTCTGCCAGCTGATGCTGTGGCTAAGCCCAAACAGCCCTCACCCACTCTAATTTTGTTTGCACCAGTAGGAATAATCAGCCCAGCCTGGCTTTTCCCTGATCTAGTCCACATGAGGTGTATAGGTGTTGTAGCCCTGCTTAGTCTGGTCTGCCCCCATCCCAGCTCATGCTCTCCAGTGAGAGTAGCTGTCCAGCAAAGGAACCACCCCTTATCCCCCCTGCCAGCTCCGCTCCCTCCCTGCCTGGTTCTCAGGCTTGCTGGTTGGGCGCTGTGGTCACATCTGGCACAGGCAACCTCCCCTTGGCATTCTGTATTGTGCTCTAGTTTTTGCTGCGACCGAACCTGGCTCGACCCACACTGTTCTGGCACCTGGATTTGCCAGTGGATGATGTGAACAGATTCAGCCTGGTCTTCCCCCGACCCATGCCAGATGTATGCCAGTGGGTAACTTTCCATGGCCTGTTGTGGGCTGTTTCCTATCATGTTTCTTGTGCTTACCTGCACGGTCTGTGTCCTGCCAGAGGAGTTGCCCAGGCTCCTCCATCAGAACCTCTCCCAATGCCAGATTTTGCACATACCAGTGGGTCCATGAGCCAGCCCACTCAGTCCACCTCCTGTCTTAGCAGGAACAGTGGCTTTTCCTGACTGGCCTTCAACCCATTCTGGTCCTTGCTGTTGGATGTTTCAGCCCAGCCATGGTTTGTCCATACCCACATATGGCTCACACATGGCTCAGTAAGTGTTGAGACCTTGCCTAGTCCATCCCACACCTTACCCTGGTCCTCCAGGACACCAGAGGGTGTTGGAGTCTGGCCCGGCCCGGTGCATCCAATCCCAGTCCACATTTGTGCCAAGGGAGTCTACAACCATTTCCTGTTCAGAACGCAGCCCCCATTCCAGCCCACACGCCCCTTGGTGGGAACCTCAACCCAGCTAGGGTTATCCCCTTAGCTCCCCAACCGGGCCTGTTCCCAGCCATAGATCACATGCATGCCAGTGGATGCTCTGACTCAGCTTGGCTCAGTCCCCTCACCTGTCCTGACCTCTGCCTTAGACACTGTGGCTTAGTGTTCCTGGCTCATGCAGACCAGTAAGTGCAAGAGCCTAGCTCGGCATGACGTCTGCTCCCTCCTGGTTTCTAGTTTCATTGCTGGGCTAAGGTTTGCTCAGTTGTGCCTGATCTACTCTGTTCCATTACCAATTGACACATTACCCAGGTGTTGGAGCTACTTTGCCCAGCTTTTCTGATCCCCAGTTCTGGACCACATGCTCACCAGGGTGAGCTATGATTCGCCAAGGGAGTTTCCCAAGTTCCTCCACTTAATCCACTCCCAGGCCCAGTTCTCATACATGCCATTGGATTTACGCGAGGTTCTGGCAAAGTCTGGCCTTCCATTTGGCCTTGTATGAGCTGGTGAACATTGCAGCCCGGCCCACCCCACACTCTATTCAGGATGCACAATCGGGTGCTGCTGCCCTGACCAGTCCAGACTGTTGGGGGTTCCTTTACCTGTGATTGATGGCAGGCTCCTTGGTCACACCCAGCTTAGTCCATTACCACCCCAACTCTTTGCTATCCAGTGGGGCTAGAATTTCCACAGGGTTTGGCCCACACATCCCTCACAGAATCTGCCCCCAGTTATGGTTCTAGTGGTAGTTAATGTAATGGCTTGCTTAATGTGACCCTTCTCCTGATCCATCGTCATGTCAGGTAACAGGGTATGATTCTGCAGGACAAGCCCCAAGCTATAGCTTTTGTATGGACTGGTAGTTGGTGGTCAGCTTTGTTCAGTAATTACAAGTTTATCAAAGGAAGAGTTACTGTCATTGGGGATCTTTATGATTGCTTCACGTCCTAGAAACATAGTGGGTTCAACCTGGATCTACCTAAGCAGGGATTCAACGAACCAAAACCCTAGAGCTCTCCGGCTCGGTGGCCAGCAGGCGGAGCCTGGCACCAAATGGCTCACTGGCCGCCTGGGGACAGCTCACCACGTGCACATGGTGGCTGTCATCTGGGATCCAGGCATGAGACGCCCCGTCCTGAGACCCACCAGCAGCCAGGAGGCTGCTGGAAGTTTAAACCCCCCGGCCCAAGGTTGCACCCCTCCCCAATCCCATTCACCACCCAATGAAGGCGGCAGGTGGGTCCTGACCTGCCCAGTCACGGAGACCTCCCCCCTCGGTGTACTCACCCTGAAGGGAGCAGCCCCCGGAGCCCAGGCAGGCCTGGGGACAGTTCACCACGTGCACATGGCAACTTGTCTATTTGAACGTTTTTAAACATACAAAAAAAGTGCCCAAGGAAATCCTCTGCATGCTTATGTGACTTCACCTAGTTTCAGCAGCTGTCATGCTTTTGTATCTGTGAGTTGTGAAATTCAGCATCTTAATTACATTCCCTGCACATAACAGCCTTGTGCTGTAGGGCTTCCCACAGCAGGTGAGAAAGATACACTCCCAGACTAAGAACTTACGGAAGTGAGGTTGGTGTGGAAAGATAGTGAAATCGGAGATGGAAGAAATAAGTATATATATATATTTTCTAATATAAATTACCAAAAATAAATGTCAACCTGCCAGGCTGAAGGGTAGAAAATGTCCAGGTGTCCATCGAAATGACTGGGTAACTTATTCTTGTTCACACAAATGAATAATATACAGCAGTGTGCAACAGGTAAAATAGAGCTTCAGGGATAATTAGAAGCCTCACTGAAAGAAAAAATACAGTTTTAAGAATGATACAATTTAGTTAATTGCATGAACACAGCATGCAAACAATTATAACAAATGTATAAAAACATGGGTAGGAAGGAATTCTGCTTCTTTATGAGTGGTACCCTATGGGAGCTGGGGTAGAAGGAATAGTATTCAGGAAGGGTATACAGAGGACTTTTAACTGAATCAGTAAGGCTCAAATTCATTGAAGCTGGGTGGTACATAATAGGTGTTCATTATATTATGTCATACTTTTCGGTGTGTTTGAAATTTGTAGAAAATGTAAATGAAAAAGCATTCTTTGAAAATCTTAAATTTGGTTCACTTACTATGTTGCTGTGAAAGCTCAGGCTGAGGTCATGTTTTCCTTCTCTCATAGATAATTTGAATTTTTATTTTGTCTTTCTGCAGTGAAATTGACTTTAAAAATTCTGTGAGTTTAAACACTGTGTAGATGACTGTAATCTCCATTGCATATGTGGTGCAGAACAGTGCTGTCCATCCTGAAAACTCTTCATTTGTAGTGACATCCACATCTCTCAACCCTGGAAAGTGCTGATCGGTTTTCCTTCACTATAGTAGTATTTGGTGAATGCCATAGAAACAAAACTCTACCATATGTACCCTAAGGATAACACCTTTGTTTCACCAGTATAATGCCTTTGAGAGTCAACCAAAATGTTGCATATATCAAGCATTTGCTCTTTTTTTATTGCTGAGTGATTTTCTATGACCTATAATATGCAACAGTTTTAATATCCATTCACTTACACTGGAAAGACTGACTCCAAGTTGTGTATGTTATAAATTAGAGTTATTATGGTCATTTGTAAATGACCCCTCATCTCAGGAGGGGTGTATATCATACCCAGGGGCAGGATTACTCGGTCATGGGATGTGTGTTTTAAAATAAAAAAAAAAAATTGCATGAGATACTGCCAAACTGTCTTTTTTAGAAGATATATTTTGTTTATTTGAATGACAGTCGTATGCACACACACTGCTTTCTTTCTCCCCAAATGGCCACAATGATGGCTGGAACTAAATCGGGTCTAGCCCAAAGCTTCATCTGGCTTCCCATGCGGGTGGCCAGAACCCAAGCACTTGGCCCATCTTCTACTGCTTTCTGAGGCCCATTAGCAGGAGTGTGGATCAGAACTGGCTCAGCTGGTGCCCTTATGGCACCACAAATGGAAACTTAACCATTAAGCCACAATACCTACCCCCCAACTCTTTTGTGTAGTGGTAATTTTGTATTCTCAACAGTGTATGAGAGTCCCATTTTTTTGTTTTGTTTTGTTTTTGTTTTCCATACCCTTTCCTGGAATTGCTATTGTTCACATTTTAGCAATTCTAACTTGTAAGGAGAGGCATCTGCTTGTGGTTTTATTTACATTTCCCTTCTGGTATGAAACATCTCTTTGTGTCCTCGTTTGCCATGTGTGTTTCTTGCTGTCTGTAAAACTGCACATCTGCAGAAAGTCATAGTGTTCCAAACCTGCAAGTTTTTTTTTAAGTCCAAAAATCACAGCATACACCAAATAAAATATAGATACAATACAGTGGCCAAGACTTTGCGTTTGCAAGAAGGAAATAAGAAGTGACTTAACTGAACAGAAATCCTTCTTAATCTCTCTAGTCTTTGCTTTTGACTTTCAGTCTGTCCTTTTGTCCTTCTGGACCTCTTTCTCATACTTTTAAAGTTTTAAAAAATTCCCTGAGTTATTTTTGTTGTTGTTGTTTCTTTTATTTCTTCCTCCATGTCTCCTCCCTTCCCCTTTTCTCCCTGTTCATTCTTCCATTCATCCATTTTGCGGCTTTAGATGAGTTCTTCACCTTTGTTTAACAAACACTTGCATTTTACTCTACATTTTGTGATTTCTGAGAATTTTATGAATTACTTCGGCAAGAACCCAATGAGTAGGGGACTATTGTACTTTTTGGACCAATGAAGGAACGTTCCGAGGAAATTTTGATGAGTTGCTATCCATTACCCATATCCTTTAGAAATCTGGAGAACAGGCTGATGGCAGCTACAGAACAAAAATAAAAGCTTTTGCTTTTGATTTGGTCAGTTTCAAACCTGTTGGATTGTGTTATGAGTGTAACTATGTGATCAGGCAAGTTTGGGTACAAAATGCAAGCGACTCCATTTCCCGTAGATATGACCCTCCTAGCCTCAGTGGGCATGCTAGAGCCTTCTGTTTGGGAGCCTTCTGTTTGGGCTGTAGCTTCTCTCTCTCTCTCTCTTTTACACACATGCACACACACACACACACACACACACACACACACACGGAACATATGTCATTCTCATTGAATGGATTTGAAGCAGAATACCATAGAAAAAAACACTGCTTGAAACTTCGTGAGATCTGAGTGTCACTTTCTATCTACAGCCGAATATCTGTGTGAACTTGGGCAAGGCAATCACTTGGACCTTTGGTTACTCAACTATAAAATGAAGAAGATGATGATTGTAATAAAAACTGTGACATTGAATGACGTGGTGTATTTGGATACTTAGTGATTTACACACAGAAATATACAATACATGTTAGATGTTTTTGTAACAATTAATATGAAAGACATCCTTATATATTAATGCTAACTTATCCTTTAGTGTATATGTAGCTTATATGACTGAATTTTTGAGAATGCACAATAAGGCTTGTCTTTAGGATGTTACGAAGTTAGAATCTTGCTCTGAGTTTTATCTTCTTTATCTTTGGCTTTCCGTGAGCTTTTGGAATCAGTCCCATCCTCCTCAAGATTTAACTTTTGGTGCCCAAATGTCAAATTGGCCTTGTGCAAATGCCAACATTCCCTTGAGGTCAATGGCAAAGCCTGGCTTAGGAATCTGGTTCTACCTAGACAGGCAGAGGGAGCTTACTTCTCCCAGCATGAGTCTTCACCCTGTGGCTGTGACATGGGAATATCCAGGGGCACATCCAGGGGCATGGTTAAGCTGAGGTCTTGACCTTCAGGCCTGCAATGGCTGTTAATTGCTCCAGCTCTAAGCCCTAGTGTTTGAAGCAGTTAGTTTCTCAGAGCAAAGGCTGACCCTCTTGAAAGATCCTCCTAAAGAATCTTGTTAAACTGGCCAGGTTAGGGTGGCAGGAGTGATTTTGCATTGCTATACCACCTACTTGTTGTGGAATAACCTACCCCCTACCAATTTGTAGGACAGTGAAGGCTTGGTGTAGCCAAAAAGGCTTTACCACTTTAGTCATTTTCTGAAAATTTATTAAACCTGGAACAAGAATGATGGAGGAGCTAGAGTAATCCTTAAAACTGAATGGAAGGCAAGAGGAACATGCCTTATTCTTTCCACCCAAGTTCATATTTGGGAGGGAGGGAGGTTTAATTTGAGGCAGAGAGAGGAATAGAAAAGTTTGATGTCTGGAGTTTGAATCCTAGCTCCAATATCTTATGTATAGTGTTGACAAGGTCACTTCACTTCTTAGAAGCTATTATAGTGTTCCAAGAATGGGAACAGTGTGACTGGCATTGTGGTACAGCAAGTTAACCTGCACTTTGTCATATTAGCATCCCATATCAAAGTGTTTGAATCCCAAATGATCTGGTTTCTTTCCAGTTCCCTACTAATGTATCGGGGGTCCTCCCGTCCCGTGGAAGAAATCACCTGACACTTGAGAGAGTCTCCAAGGCGCTTTATTCCGATCTTCCGTTGAAACCGTTATGACCTTTAAGTCCGTTAAGCTGACGTCCCTCCCCCGCCAAGCCCCCTGCTTATCTGTCAAACTTGTCCAATCAGCTTAAAGATAACCAAGGCACACCAATTAGGGCAAAGGGCCAATCACAGGGCAGGAAATGGTCAGTGCCCCCAACACTAATGCACCTTGGAAAATAGCAGAAGATGGTCTTAGGTGTCGGGTCCTTCACCCCACCTTGGAGACCTGGATGGAGTTCTGGGCTCTTGGCTTCTGCTTGGTTACAGCTGTTGCAGCCATTTGGGGAGTGAATCAGCAGATGATTCTTTCTTTCTGTTCCTGTCTTTTTTACACTGCCTTTCCTATAAATAAATAAATCTTTAAGAGATGTAAAAACCCATGCACTTATTTCAGAAAACTACTATAAAGATTAAGTGAGAGACCTCATGTAAATAATTTAGTGTGGCACATGCCTGGAATATGTTAAGTGCAAGGCATCACCGTCATGGAGGCTTTGATGAGCAGGCAGGAAGAAAAGCTGGGAGAAGTAAGAAACAGCTCTGGTATCTCTCCCTGAGACGCCTCTTTAGTATTACATATTCATGAGTGCCAAGAGGAGAACTGAAGTTTTGGGAGAGCTGAAGTGTGGACATTCCTCTTCCCCATCAGTGGACAACAGATTTCCCAGGTCTGGTGTGTGTGTGTGTGTGTGTATGCGTGGGGGGTAATTTTCAGCTAGTGAGACCCAAGGCACAGGTTTCTGTGACTCTTCAAATCTGCTCTTCAAGAAGACTAGACTTTCATTTTGCTTCTTCCTTAGGAAACAGTTTGAATCCATCCCTAGAGCTGTCTTGTGCAGGGTTGTTCCTGATTAACCAGGGTTTGTAGTACATGTTGCGCAAGCCTCGTATTGAGAGTGCATGACAGTATCACGATAGAATGATCTATACCACCTTTGCACATGCACATGCTCATTCTCTCTCTCTCTCTCTCTCTCTCTCTCTGTCTCTCCCTGCCCCCTCCCTCCCTCCCTCCCTCGCTCCCTCGCTCCCTCCCTCGTTCTTCCTTTTAAGCGACTGAGCACAGTATGTAAAATAGATCAAAGCTTGGAAGACTGCCACTTTCCCTCCCTGCTTCCTGCAGCAGTTCTTAAAGGCATTTCTAAGAAAGTGAGGAAACTGTTTGCAAAATGTGGCAGTTGGCCCTTCCAGGTCGTATCAGCCTCTGTCTGGCCCTGGATGTGTGAATGAGCAGGCACAATGTATTAAATAAGCTTCCCCCTGTGCTAACCAAACACTTGCCTCCTGTAGTTCCTCTTTTTTAGTGCTGCCCAGGCTGCAGCAGTTGGCGGCCTTGGTTGCAGCCCTTGGTGAGGGCTGACTGAATGCTTATGGAACATAGAGCTCATTACGTAATGAAGTGTTACAACCAAAGTTTGTTCGGGAAGTGCTCAGTAGATTCTGAGGCAGAAGTAGTGCTCTTCAGAGCACCTCAAATAACACAGAATCTGCTGCATTACTTTATTTTGTAAGTGTGCTAGCTCCAGTCCCATTTCTTGTGAGAGGTCCCCAGGTGCACATAGTCTTCTTTCAGACGGCATGGCTCAACCTGACACATGTTTTCCTACCTCTGCATGAGAAATCTGAGTGGGAACTGAACTGCATCTTTCTCCTTCTCCAGGCTACAGATGCATATGTTGAATGGGGCTCTGCTGGCACTGCTGTTTCCTGTGGTAAACACCCGGCTGGTAAGTAGTCTCTTCTCAGACTGTTCTAGCAACGTGCAAAACAGTGTTTGCTTGCTCCTTTGTTAACCAATGCTTGTCCTCCGTCCATATGCCTACGTGATTTTATACACACATATACGTATAACACACACAGAGAGGAGTTTCATGGAGGTGGGAATATTTTGTGGAATTCTGGAACTACATTATTGGTTAGGATCAGAACTGGGGTATACTAAAGATCCTATAGAAACTTTTTAGAATTGCTGGTGGAAAGGAAAGAGAACTGAGCCCCATCTATTATATAGGTACTTTGGTGCTGTCCATGCTGTTTGAAGGGGCTCCTCTGGAGCCACATTGTTCTAGAATAATCTGCTGGGGAGTTTCAAAGCCAGTCTGGTTCACCAACAGCTCCCTTATGCAAGACTTAGGCTCCTTCCACATTCATCCAACTCCATGGGGCACTCTAGGCACACAGACAGCCAGGGGTTACCAGGGAGAATCCCCCTGTGCCAGAGAGTGAGGGGGATAGCCAGGTTAGGGAGAAGCAGGAGCAGGCAGGGTGGCAGGAGTTAGTCCTCAGATTCTCACATTTTTGGTCAGGGAGGGATTTGCAAACCAGCTACACTGGGAGACTCACGGAAAGAAATCATCTATAAAATCATTCCTTGTGCTTTTCGATTTTCAGCTTAAATTTGCCTTAGACATTAAGGTCATGGTTTAAGTCTTGAAATGATCATCTTTTTCTGTAGAATGTTACACTCTGGATTTCTTTCACATAGCAATTGTCTGCAGTACATTGGCAAGTATTAAGGCCTCTCATTTTGTAGACAGAAACTGACGTTTGCAGAGTCACATAAGTCTGAAATGGCAGCTTTAGGTTTAGAACCAATGCATCTGTTTTGAGTTTGTTTATTTTTAGTTGCTTAATCAGTCTTGACAGATTCCAAATAGTTCATAGATACAATTCTTTCTTAATAAAAGATTAAATTAATTATTGGAAACTCATATATACAGAGAGGAGGAAAGACAGAAAGATCTGTCTGTAGATTCACTCCCCAAGTGGCCACAATGGTTGGAGCTGAGCTAATCCGAAGCCAGGAGCCAGCAATTTCTTTCCAGCCTCCCACATATGTGATGGGTCCCAAGGCTTTGGGCCATCCCTGACTGCTTTCCCAGGCCACAAGCAGGGAGCTGGATGGGAAGCAAGCCGCCAGGACACAAACTGGCTCCCCCACATGGGATACCAGCGCATGCAAGGGAAGGACTTTAGCAACGAGGCTACTGTACAA
Source organism: Ochotona curzoniae (assembly GCF_017591425.1). Classification (NCBI taxonomy): domain Eukaryota; kingdom Metazoa; phylum Chordata; class Mammalia; order Lagomorpha; family Ochotonidae; genus Ochotona; species Ochotona curzoniae. The sequence continues at coordinate 29,891,330 of NW_024467087.1, read as the reverse complement.
GGCCCTATAGATATAATTCTAATAATGTATTTCCTTCTTTCCATCTCAATCTTCCCCCCCCTACCTTCCTTTCCTTTTTTTTTTCATTTTTGAGATACCATATTTTAAGTTTACATGGTAAAAAGGCTTCATGTTTCGCCAGATAAGACATTTAACAAGTAAAAAGCAAAAATACCCTAGTTACTGGGAACATAGATAATAGCTGTAAATAACAACTGAGTGGAAAAGTAACCTTTTCAAACCAAATAGAGTCCATTTTAAAGTGGTCACAGATCATTAAAACTATAGTAGTGTGACATTCTGAACCATTGGTTTGGGAAAGATATATAACAAAGTTGTACAGAACTATATTTGCAGCCATACTGGGAAATGCAGACTTTTTTTCCTTTTTTGTTTGTGTTTGTTTTCTTTTTTAAAACTTGTAACTTCCACATACAAGAGAGAGCCTACACTTTCTTTTGATCCTAAACTCAAAGCTACATTTGTTCCTTCTGCAGATTTAGTCATCTGCTCCTCACGAATATTGATATCCTCTCTCATGATCATAACATGTGGCTAGATGCATATTATACATGTGGAGAAATTACAGGAGAAAGGTACGTGGGCCAGTTGAATAGGAGAAATATGTTTTAAAGTTCTGTGGCACAGTAGGATAATCATGGTTAGGTAACTGTATTTCACAATCACTAGCAGAAATAAATAATAATTGTCTGAGATTATTGGTTAGCCGAGTGCTCTGATCTGACCATCATACTCTGGGTGCTCATATTGAAATAACACACTGTACTCTGCTAATACATACAATTACTATGTGGCAGTGAAATGTTATTAAAGTGTTTGTAGAAGAAAAGAGAGAGCGAGCAAAACGCATTAATCTAAAGCAGTGAGATCTTGAATACTTACTGTGAAAGGACTTAAAGTTTATGGAAAAATGACATAAAGCAACTATTTTGTTGTAAAACTGATGGGATTCATGTGACTTTCGTAACATGCACTCTCTATGAACTTTTAAAAATGCATTGCTTTGTTTATTAGGGAAGCAGAAGGGTAGGGATCCAGGCAGAAGAGAGACTAAGAGCGTTCCTATTCCCTAGCCCACTCCCCTAATAGCTCTTGTGGCTGGCACTGAGCCCAGGGCTGCGCAGGGCTCACAAGTTGAGAACATAATCCAGGTCTCCCCACAAAGGTGGCAGGAGCCCAGTTTATTAAGTCATCCCCATCCCCCAGAGTCTACATTTGTAGCAAGCTAAGGGTGAGGTACCGGAGCACTCTGAAACAGAATGGGGGTGAACTAACTGCTACCTGCTTGCTGTCTAAACTTTGTGAAGGTCTCTTGTATGCTGCAGGCTCACCTAAATAGTTGGATTTATTTACTCTATAGTGTCAGCATGCATCAGCACATCACATTGTACCCCATAAATATTTGTAACTATTTGTCAATGAAAAATGAAAAGAATATATGTCACTCATACTGTGACCGTCATAGGAGAGTCCAAGCTTGCGTAACAAACTTGTAGCTAAGCCTGGGCTTGTTTCCAAAGTATCACTGGGGATTCTAAGGTGGAGCTGGAGTTGAGAACCTCCAAAGCTGAGTGGCTACAGTCATCATGTAAAAGACTTGTTAAAAAGTTGTGACTTGCTGGGCTGAAAGATTTGATTGAGAAGGCTTGGGTGATGGTAGGCAATGAACACTTGCAGCAAATCTCCAAATGATGCCCAGGAAGGGCCCTCAGATAACTCTGGGCCCACTGGTGTCCTTAGGCCTAGTGTAGTTGTCACTTGTCTCAGGCCTATAGGATGAGAATTTTCCTTGGGTAGCTTATGTAGCCTCAAACCCTTCTTTTCAGGAACCTAAAATGCCTCAAAGACAGACGCCTGGAGCTTCCATTGAGTGGGTTCCTTGGATAGGGCACAGGAACAGTTCTTTTGTCTTAATAGGAAGGGTGCATTCTGTGCAGTCTTTTCCTCTGAACTGGGATCAGCAGTGCAAGCTACTGCCATTGGTACTGCTGCTCTGGCCCGCATCTTTATGCCCTGTAGCATGACTTGCCTGGCTTTCCCTGGTGAACTGTAGAATCAGGCCTCCTACCCTGGTCTCAGCCCTAGAAGGGGCAAAGAAACCATCTTGGAAACAAGCTTACACTTTTTAATTTTTTAAAGGCCGATTTTACATACTAAAGTATTATTCCTTTACTGACTTAGGGAGTGGGGCAGTGTTGGAACAGATGCAGGTGCACACTGCCTAGCAAATGGATCCAGTGCTGTCTTAGCCCATCACTCTACTCAGTTTGCTCCAATTGTCTCAAGAGATTGAGAGATCACACAGATAGTTTTCCTCATGGTGCACAGTTCTCAGGATTACAGAAAGGGGAAAGATGTCAGAAAACTCCCAGGGCTAACAGAGTTCATGATTTTGGGTGTGTTTCCAACTCCCCCCATCCCCAAAACTGTGGTCTAACATTCTCCGCTGTCAGTTGAAATCAGCATTATTACCTCAGACAGGCTAGTTAAGCTCCATCCACACGGAGATGTTTTCCCAATGAAATCTGAATAACGTACTTGTTGAGCCATTCAGCATGAGCAGAAGTTAAGACTGCATAGCACAAGAATGAGAATAAGGGCCCACAAGAGCTCAGTTGCATTCCTGAGATCGGTTAGAAAGCCAGTGGTGAGTTTGTGTTTAGTCCATAGTGTTATCCCTAAGGTGCTTTAGTCTGTTTTCCATTGCTATAATGAAATTCCTGAAGCTACATACTTCTAAAGAAAAGAGGTTTATGTCAGCCCAGTTCTGGAAGCTATAAACCCAAGCAACATGATACAGGTTCTGGCGAGAGTCTTCCTTGGCTACAGCATGTCTCACTCAGCAAATGGTTAAAACACTCAACAAGAGTGATAGATCATATTGCTCTCTTCCCACCCTCTCTTCTCTTACCCTCATCCTTTTCTGTCCTTGTCTTTTCTCTCCTTATAGTAGACATGACATCAAATCTCTTGCATGAACAGCTAATACTTTGCAAGTAGATGCCAAGCTGGTCAGTCAGGAATGTCCTTAGTTACCATCTCTGACAGTCAGCCTTCTTTTAATGTACCTTCTCTGAATTAATGGTAGCAGTCACTCTGGTGGATCTTTGCATTCTTTTTTTTTTTTTTTTCTAAAATGAAGCTGAAAAGAGCTTGGGATGTCTCTGCATGCATCATTATAGTTGGATTTGGTCTGCTTCTTTCAGATGATCAGACCCCTTCTTGGACAATTCTGGTCTTTAGGGAATTTTGCTTTCCAATCCCTTAGTTGAGATTCGGTTGATTTAAAATAAGTCTCAGGGAAATGGGCATTTTTTTTTTCCCTTAAACCTGATGATCCAATTAGGCAGAAAGCCAGTTTTTTGAGTTGTCTTTCTTCCTTTCTTCTTGGACCTTTATATTTTTAATCCTTTTTTTCTTAAACTCATTACCAGTAATGAAGAAGCAAGAAAAAATAAAATGAACTAATTAGTGTAGATGCCAGTACTTCAGACATACATAGCCTTATATACATGAAGAAAGAGTTGGAGTGCATTACCAGAGTCAGCTCAAGGATTTGCGGTCAGCAGTGTTATGTCCATGTGCTGTAGTATGCTCTGTGACTCACTGGCACTGGGGTTTGCAGACCAGCTAGAGAGTGCCCAGGTTTCAGTTCCCCCGACTCTCCATCTTCAAAGCTGTCACCTAGAAGAAGGACCTCAGATTCCAATGGTCTGTGTCACAAGTAAGTGCTCCTGACCACCAAAATTGTGGGCAGTGCTTTCTGGCTTTGGATAAGTACAATAAACAGAATTTTCTAGTTCTGTGCCCTTTGTTTCATGGAGGTAAGGAAGAGAAATGCATCATGGAACTATTGATTATTAGATTATTGGGGGGACGCAAAATTTGCATAATTGAATCATAGCTTCCAGAAGGGGAATTTAGGAAACTGAATAACTCACTTGAGAAGCCAGGGTGGGTACTCTTAGAATCCAGGGTCCTTGCCTCAGGCTTCAGAACTCTCTTTATTACATGACAGAAATTCATAGCCCATTTGCATGCTGTTGAGGCAGGATGCTAGAAGTGGTTTTTAGCTTCCTTCCATCTGAAAGCATTCAGTCATAAATTTTCTTTGAGTAGCTGAAGGCAACAGTTGTAGAGCCTCTTTCCAGCTCAATGCATACATGATTTTGCAATTTTAGAAAGTGTGGAGACCACTACTTCTTCTCTTGCTCCCCTCTACGATCCCACCCATGGACTGCATATGAAGAGCCCTCTGTCCAGGCTGTCTGTTGTTTATAACTTGGAGAATGGGTGTGTTATCTAGTTTATGAGCTCCTTGTTATGGCTTGTCCTTGTGGTGATACTGGCTCCTGACTTTGGAAAGAATGTCCTGTGGTCCAGGTCAAACCACCTTCTTGAAATTAAAAGCCAAGTGGTGGGAGAAGAGTAGGACACCCATTAAACCTGATTACACACTGGATTTTAAGTTGTAGTTCTCACCTTGGAAAGCTCATAGTCTGGCCTTCGACTAAAGCATGGGGCAAGTGCTATATCCTCATCACTCTGCCTTTTACCCATTAACCTCCAAGACAGCTTTCTAAATATTATGAGCAGGGAAGTCAGACTGTCAGTCCCCCTTCCAAGCCAAAGGTTCTAGCCTGACCTATGTTTGTGTTTGTAATAATCTTCTACTGGAATTCAAAGAAGAATGATAATGATTCTTTTAATCAAACTTCTTTCTTCTTTAAAACCTCAAACCTTGAGTTTATCATTATCTCGTTTTCAAAATTGCCCATTACTGTGTATCTATACCATTTCATTATATTAGTTCTTTTTTTCCCACCTCGCCTTTTACACCATTCTTTTTGTCTGGTGGATGATTCTTTTGAATGTCCCTAAATCTTAATTGAGTTGAAGAGGTTGGTAATGTTTTATCACTCCTGGGCTATCTCCCCATCACTCATGAATTTATCTCAGTATTCTTGAGATGTTAACTTTACTGCTAACATACCTTGTTGCCCATGTGTGCTGCTGAGAATATTTTGTTGTCACCAATGCAAATAGGCCTGTGAATATCACTCTTTGCTAATTGGCACATTGAAATGTGCTAATTGACCTAGAAAAGTTATTTTTGTGACTGGCAAGCTGAGCTATTTTTAAAAGTTACAGTTTGTATTTTAAACTTGAACTGGGGACCAAGTGTCCATTTACATTTTGAGGGTATTTAAAAGAAAGTTTGGTTTCTGAAGAATCCTTAACTTCTTGAAAAACTGATTGAAGTAAACTTGTGCCTCAGTCTTTCTACAAAGGCCAGAATGCATGTGGTAGACAAATGTACTGTGTCTTACGATGTTGAGGCTGTTGAGGGTCATTTTAGGATCCTGGTCCAAACTGTAACCTAGGGAGTACTCTCATATATGCCCAACTACTACCTTGATTTTTATATGAAACTTGGAGCATCTTACATGACCCATCAGTTTAGCCTAGACTGCTTTTTTTTGTGTGTGTGCCAGAAGTCTTGCTAGTGCCACTGAGGTCACAAAACAGTTCAGGTACATTCCTGGCTTTCCAGGAACTTGCAGTTGGAGGTGGTATCTTGGTGCACAGAGTTAAGCCACTGCTTTTGATGGATGGCATCCCATATCAGAGCAGCCAAGATCCCTGTTAATGCTGGAAAGGCAATGGATGCTGGCCCATGTGCTTGGGCCCCTGTCACCTACATAGGAAACCTAGAAGACACTCTGGGTTCCTGATTTGGCTTTGGCCACCCCAGACATTTGAGGCCATTTGGGGTGTGAATCAGATAGAAGATCTCTGGATCTCTATCCCTGTCTCTGTCACTCTGCCTTTCAGATATATAAATCATCATCTTTTTTTTTTTTTTAAAGAGCTTGTATTTTTCTTACATAATATGTAAAGTCCTGTGAAGTAATGGCAGTGTTTGAGTTGAAGTCTTGGAAAAAGGAAAACCACAAGGTCATTTGGGCTTAATTGCAAAAGTGCAATTGCTCCAAGTTCCAAGAAACAAGAAGAGGATTAACGTTAGCATTGATCCAGGCCGTGGAATTTACTGAATGATTTGCATATAAATGTATTTTTCCTTTTTTAATAAGGAACCTCATTTTACATCTGCATTGGCAGAAGTTCAGAGAGGTTAAATTATTTGTTCAGCTACATGGTTTGTTACTGGAAGCTAAACTTGTGTTCTTTGCACTCCCACACACAACCCCTGAGAGTATTGGTTATATGGTTAAGAAAGACTTCACCAAGAATAAACTCAAATTGAAGGTTGAATGGCAGAATGTGAGTACAAATTGCTGAAGGAGAAGACAGATCAAGCTAAATGAATGGCCTAGCATAGATACAGGAAACAGAAAAGTTTACCTAGATATTTCTTTTTAAAAATATGGCTTGTTTATTGTTTATTTAAATAGAAAAGGAATTAACCTCATTTGCTGTTTTACTCCCCAGATATTCATAATAACCCCAGCTGGGGGTCCCTAACTAGAATCCCAGATCTCAACCCACGTCCCGTGAGTAAGTGGCAAGATTACTTGAACCATAACTACTGCCTCCCAGGGTCTGTGTTAGCAGGAAGCTAAGAGTCAGGAACTGGAGCCAGGTATCCGACTCAGGATGTCTGGTATGGGATGTGTCGTAGCTGAGTACCCCCGTATTGAGGTTTTAAAGAATTGTGTAGGGAGTTATAGATTCCATTTGTACATACAGATATTGCTATTTATTTTGACATCATTGAAAGAGAACTCTGCTTGACACTTCTCCTCTGGTGTGTCTTTAGCTTGTGTAGTGTTTCAGTCTGGTATATGTTTCCTGGCTCATACTAATAAGAATCCCTTTCATGTGGATGGGACTTTGCAATCAGAATAACTCTTTCCCAGGTATCTCACTGCACTGAAGTTGTGAAGTGGATGGGCTCGGATTCGGTTATATCCTCAGTAGGCTCCTTGCAGGTGGGTGTTGTGGAGGGGAGCTGCAGGGACAGACAGAGATGAAGGAAGTGGAAAGTGACTAGAGGGAGGAAGTGAAAGCTAGAGAGGGTCAAAAAGATGATGAAGGAGATAGAAAAGCAAAGAGATAGGAGCTGGCATTGTGGCACAGTGGTTTAAGGGACCACCTGCAATGCCTATAGGCCACATGAACTCCTGGGTTTGAGTCCCTGCTGCCGTGTTTCCAATCCAGCTCCTTGCTGATGTGCCAGGGAAAGCAGTGGAAGATGGCCCAAGTGTTTGGGCCCCTGCCATCCGTGTTAGAGATTTGGAAGCGGTTCCTGGTTCCTGGCTTCAGCTTGACTCAACCCAGGGTTTTGTGGCCATTTACAATGTGAACCAGTGTGTGGAAGATCGAATCCTCTCTGTTTAACTTTTAGGTTTTCTGTTTTCCTTTTCAAGTAGAGAAATAAATCTTTTAAAAAGAGAGAGAGAATGAGGAAAAAAAAATTCCGCAAGTTACTTAATCTCCGTGACCCTCAGTTCTGTCATCTATAAAATGGGTTTGACACAGTGCCCACCTCACAGAGCTTTTCTGAAAATTAAATTATTGGATGTGTCTAAAACATGGCACCTTTTGCTCTTAATGATTGCTGCATAATTGAAACCCAAGCCCTATGAGGTAGGTATTAGTGTTTTCATTTGGCTCTCAGGAAATAACCAAACTGACAACAACTGGTCTTTCTGCTATCAGAAGCTGTGATCTTCCGTCCCTCTCACCCCTCAGTGTTTAGATTGATGTTCAAGTTTTAAGTCAAGTTATAATAAATTGTAGACCATATTTTAAAATTAATTGTGGGGGTAATTCTTATGTTCAGATCTTCTTGTTATGAAAATAACACATTGAAAAAATACTGAGATGACTATAAATACAAATCTTAGCACCTTTCCCTATCAGCTTTCAGTTCTACTTCCCCGGGGGGAAATTGTGTCAGTGGTTTGTGTATCTTTTCACACGTCTCTTTGCTTCATACATTCAAACGTTTTCATATTTCAATTTAGGTTTCTTATACCAATGATATTATGATATAAATGGCATCACTGTATTTTTTTCTTGAGCCTAATACTTATACTAGACAGTAATCTCCTGAGGCATGGGTGTACCATATTTTTATTTACTTTTTCCAAAGTTTATTTTAAAATTGTGATTCAACATACAGTATTTACACAATTTTAAAGTGTCTAACACAACATTTCAATACATATTTGCAACTTAAACTGACCGTATCAGGCTCACAATAATGCATTATATTTTGTAAAATATATGCTTCCTGTAATGTAGTTTTGTTGCACTAGATGTGCAACCTATCCCCCAGGTTCTTTCCAAAGTGTATTAACTGTTCTCTCTGGACACAGACATTGTCTTTTGCTTTGTGACTGCCCCCTGCAGGACCTTGTATTCATCTATCTAGCATGTCTAGCATGGACAAAATAAATCAGTTTCCCAGCTAATCCGAGACCTCTCAGTTGCTCAGGAAAAACTTGGGGTTCTTTTCACATATGTACTGGGATCTTGGGTGTGAAGTTAGGAGGGGGGTGATACCTGATATTTTTTTCCAGGTGTATTTAATTTTTTTTTTCATTTACTAAACATAATACTGTTTCCCTGAGTACAACTAAAGACTTCCACTGAAAATTTCTGAGATATAGAAACACATAATTAAAGAATAAAATTATCATTGCAAGGTGCTTAGTTTTCTACACACTGAAAGGCAACAAAAATTAAGTTGCTTTTGAGCTTCTTTATCTTTACAAATGTTTAAATGATTTCTTTGTGTGTATATATGTAAATATGTGTGTTTCATGCTGGAAGAAATAGAAAAGAGAGAAAAGTATCGGAGTGAAGCAGAAATTATCAGGCAACACTGTTAATGTTATTTGCTGTATATTCTGGAAATCTTTTATCACTGCCCAAATGTTAAGAGTTAAAATACTATGCTTGCTATAGTGTAATAGCATATAAATATATTTATGTATGTTTATAAATGTAAAATATATAAATACATTATTTATCCATTTATATATATATTATGCTATGAGCCAAACTATTTGTATAGTTATGTCTGGCCCCCATGGCTGTTTATATATATAATTAAATATATAAATGCATTATTTATATTACTTAAATATATATATACATATGAGCCAAACTATTTGTATAACTATGGCCCATATGGCTACTCCCTTCTGCATAGAGCCATGTGATCTTGGGTAAGGTGCTGAAACTTTCTGATTCCATTTACCATTCTTAAGTATGACAATTTTCATATATATATATATATATATTTCATTTAAAAATTTTATTTATCTGAGAGAGAGAAAAAAGAGAGAGACTGAAGGAGAGAGGGAGCACACTCCTCAAATGCCTGCAGCATAAGCAAGACTACAACCATGTGCCAGGAACTTGATCCAGGTCCCTCACATAGGTGCAGGGCCCTAACTCTTGAGTCATCATCTGATATTCCCTAGGATGCACCTGTATAGGAAATGGGAATCAGACGTAGAGCCAGGAGTTAAACTCAGGCTCTCTTAAATGGGGATTCAGGCATCCTATATAGTGTCTTAACCTGTGAACCAAATGCTGCCCTATCATTTTCTTACTGGGAGAATGGTGCTCAGTTGAATGGAAGTAATGTAGGATCCTCATTTCCCTGATTTCCTGGCCTATAGTGAATGATCACATGCTGTTGTCACCAGTGTTACTGATGCTGCCTTCAGTGTTGACAGGGGACTCCCGTGGATACACGGTACTAAAAAAATATATAAGAATTATAGGGAGAGAGAGGGAGAGAGTGATCTTCCATATGCTGGTTCACAAACCCCTCCCAAGATGGTCAAAAGAGAGAGAAAGAAACAGAGAGAGAGGTTGAGAGATCCTCTATTTACTGGTTCACTCCCTGGATGGCCTTAACAGCCAGGGTTGGGTCAAGCCAAAACCAGGAGCCAGGAGCGTTGTCTGGGATCTCCCACGTGGATGTTGGGATCCAAACACTTGAGCCATATTGTGGTGCTGTTTCCAGACCATTCTTAAGAAACTAGATTGGAATGGAGCAGCTGGGACATGAACTAGCACCCAAATAGGATGTCAACATCTCAGGGCTTTTCCCATTGCCTTACAATACCAGCTCTACTATACCCTTTTTTGATGTTAGTCTTCAGATCTTTGACCCCAGGTCTCTGAGCTCTTCAATGTCCTGAAGGGGGCTTTGTTTCTAAATTAGCTTTAGCTGAGTGAGATTAAAATTTCCTGGCAGACTTTCTTGTCCACACTGACTAAAACGGCCTCTGTTGTTTGTGTTTGTTATCAAGTCAGTCTGTTTGATTAGGGAATTGGCCAACCCTCTGTCCTCCCTCATGACAGCTGACCTAGGCCGGCTCCTGTTTTGCTTTGAGTTATTGAAGTAAATGCAGTGTCCAGACCTTTTGGGTTTGTCAGTAGGCCTAAGCCCCTCAGACCATTTAGGGAATGGCAGCAGGCAGTGACTGAGTGTGAGGCTAGTGCCAGAAGTAAAGCTCACTGTTTTGCCTTGTTTCTGTTTTGCTAAAATGAGAGAACAAGCAGGCTTTCACAGTATTATGCAATGTCTTCCTCTTCACCCCAAACCATCACCCCGTGCAATGCTTTCTTTGCAATAGAAGCCTTATCTGGCAGATGACTTCCTTCTGTCCAGGACCACTGGTTCTCAACCCCAGACCCACTTTTTTTTTTAAGATTTATTTATTTATTTATTTATTGCAAAGTCAGATATACAGAGAGGAGGAGAGACAGAGAGGAAGATCCTCCGTCCAATGATTCACTCCCCCAAGTGAGTGCAACAGCCGATGCTATGCTGATCTGAAGTCAGGATCCAGGAACTTCTTCCAGGTCTCCCACACGGGTGCAGGGTCCCAAAGCTTTGGGCCGTCCTCGACTGCTTTCCCAGGCCAGAAGCAGGGAGCTGGATGGGAAGTGGAGCTGCTGGGATTAGAACCGGCGCCCATATGGGATCCCGGGGCGTTCAAGGCGAGGACTTTAGCCGCTAGGCCACGGTGCCGGGCCCGAGACCCACTTTCAAATTATACTCCTTCTTCAAAAGCACCTCAGGCCACCAATTCTGTCACTGCCTGGGATACCAGCATTCCATATCCAAGCGATGATTGAGTCCCAACTCCTCCATGTTTGGTCCAGCTTCCTGAAAATGCAACCTGGGAACCAGTAGTTGGTGGTTCAAGTACATGGGCCCCTGGCACCCATCTGAGATCCAGATGGAGTTTTTGACACCTAACTTTGATCTGGGCCAGACAAAATGATGTTTTATAGTTTTCACAGCACAGGCTTTATACTTCTTTTATTTTGTTCCTTGCTATTGCGAATGGAATTCTTTTATTTTAATTTTTGGGTTGTTCTTTGCTATGCTGTAGGAATACAGTTCATTTTCTGCATTGATTTTGTATTATGACATGTTTCAAAACTCTTTTTTTTTTTACATGTGGACTTCTTCAGAATTTTTGTATATAACAGCATGTGATTTCTGACTAGTGATAGTTCTAGTTCCTCATTTCCTACTTGGATCCTTTTGTATTTCTTTTCCTTGCCAAATTGCCCTCTCTAGATCTTTCAGTATCATATTGAAGAAAGTGGCAAGAGTGGACATCTCAGCTTCCTTCTTTACCCAAAGAGGGGGTATTGATGGAATACTAAATTATTCACCATGAAATATTAAGTTACCTGTGTTTTTTTTTTAAGATTTATTTATTTATTTATTATTGGAAAGGCAAATTTGCACAGAGGAGAGACTTCCATCTACTGGTTCACTCCTCAGATGACCTCAACAGCTGGAGCTGAGCCAATCTGAAGGCAGGATCTAGGAGCTTCTTCCAGGTCTCCCACATGATCGAAGTGGCCCAAGACATTGGACCATCCTCCACTGCTTTCCTAGGCCATGAGCAGGGAGCTAGATTGGATGTGGAACAGCTATGTGCTTGCTGGTGGAGCATTAGCCAGTTGAGCTAATGCACTGTCCTCCCCCTTTAGTTTTTTTTAAAGATTTACTTATTTTTATTTAAAAGGCACATTTATGAAGAGAAGGAGAGGCTGTGGTATTTTGTTTTTAAGATTTATTTGAAAGTTGGAGTTACAGAGGCGGGAGAGGGAGAGAGAGAGAGAGAGAGAGAGAACAGATTTCCATCTGCTGGTTTAGTGCTTCAGTAACTGCAACAGCCAGGGCTGAACCAGGTCAAAGCCAGGAACCAAGAACTTCATCTGAGTTCCCCACGAGGGTGCAGGGCCCCAAGCACTTGGGCCATCTTCCTCTGCTTTCCCAGGCAGTTATCATGGAGCTGCATTGGAAATGGAGCAGATGGAACATGAACTGGCACATGTAATGGGGTACAAACATTGTAGGCGGTGGCTTTGCTTACTACACCACATTGCTGGCTCTAGTTAATTGTGTTTTTTTTTTCCCCATAAATTCCTTCATCAGGTTGAGGAGGTTCCTTTGGTCATGTTTTTAAATTTCCACTTACTTATTTTAAGTTCAACTGATGCATACAATTGTCCTTATTCATAACGCACTAGATGATGTTTTAGTCCAAGTATGCATGATGTAGTACCTTCCGTCACATTTAATAAGCATCTGTGGTTGCTTATTATGGACATGTTTAGTCATACAGAGTTTGGAGTTGCTTAGGGGAAGAAAATGTCGCTTTCCTCTACCACAGGAAGCATTAGGATACCTCAGGAGTTCAGACTCATCTATGTTCAAATTCAAATATGGACACAAATTTAAAAGAACTCTTGAAGCAAACAGAATTTCCGTTAGCTCAAGCTGGCATAAAAAAGGACCACAGACGAGTACAAATTTGCTTCTCCGTGCCTGGAGTGTGGCAGTCTGAACTCAGATGTGTGCATGGTGAAGGCCCTCTTTCTGGCTCCCTTTTCTCTGTATTCTCATGTGCCAAGGGGTTGAAGACAAGCTTTTGGGTATCCGCACGATAAGGTGACCAATACCAGAATGGGGCCCCACCCTATCCCTTCGTCTCACTCTAATTGCCTTTTTTTTTTTTTAAATCCCAGCTCCTAATAGCATCACATTGAAAGGTAAGATTCTTACATAATTTTGCAGGGCACAGGTGGCTGTTGGACAGCACAGGCATTTAGTCCATCACAGTAGGCTAGAATAGTATACCTGCCCTGTGTGACATGAACAGATTTTAAATCGTATGATTCATTGCAGTCAAAGGAGTGAATAGAGGGCGCCGGTAGGCATTTACGATAATAACCACCTTGAGTGGATGGAGGGCTTCCTTTTCTGCATAGAACTCCACTGTATTCACCACAGTGTATCTGTATAGACTTGAAAGGTAGTGATTTCTTGAGAGGAGGCAACGGAAGCCCAAAGAGGCTAGAGAATTAATCTGAAAGCCCTTAGCTACAGAGCGGTAACCTTGCAGATCAAAAGATCTGTGTCCAGACAGCCTCAACTTCCTTGCTGTAGCTTGGATCTTTGGAACTCAAAGTGTGATCCACAACCCAGCAGGACTGAAATTCAGAATCTTGGCCCCATGGCATAACTATAGAATGAAAGGCTGCATTTGACCAAGCCATCCTGGGGATTGCTATACGAATGAGGGTTTTGAGAAGGGCATGAAAAATCAGATTTCCTGCAAAGAGTGAAATACTGTTGCTAAAGCTCAGACAGGAAAAGTGAGTAGTCTAAGGCCACACAGCCCGTGAGTGGCAAATCTCAGAGAAGCACTCAGGGCTTTTGATTTGAAGCCGATGCTTGGTGCTTGTTCTACACTCTCTGTTGCATGTGTGTGTTGCATGGGATATGGTCGCTTAGCTGCAGCTCGTAAGAAGAGACTGAAGGCTATGTAGTGAAACAATTGAACTTTATTTGGTTTCCGCAACTGTGAAGCAGGGAGAATAACATTATCTACATTCTAGCTATTGTATTGTGAGGATTTGATGCAGTAATGCTTTATGGGGTAGCAACTGAGGTAGACAATGGTGTTTTTGGTCATGTGGGCAAAAGAGAGAAACATAGAGCTCCACATGGCATCCACCCTTCACTTGAAACCACTCTCCTGTCAGCCTTCCTCTTTGGCTCATAGAACTAGGACTTTGAGCGAAGCCACTGAGACTTTATGATAAACTGAGAGTTTAGAAAGCCCAAGTGAAGCATGCTCAAGCTTAGTGATAAGAGCTGGTCGGAGAAGCTGTCTAAGGTGGACAGGGTTAGAGAAACTTCTGAAGGCAGGAGGCCCTGTAATGTAGTTGATAAGCATATGTCTACGAGCATGAGGATATTTCCAAAAGTGTAAGAGAAAACAAAATAAAAATGAGTTTATTTTAGAGTAAAACAATTTTGAAATCTTTGCATGTTTTATGACTATGCATTTTCAACATATTATGAGAATATTTGTCATACTTTTGCTACATCAAAATGAATTCATACTTTTTTATGAATTCATACTTTTAAAGAGGCTTTGTTTTCATTTTATTTGAAATATACACTCATACATCCATATCCAGAAATTTTCCACTCCACAAATGCCTCCAGCAGCCAGAGCTGGGCCAGGTTGAAGCCAGGAACCTGAAACTCCCTCTTATCTCGCACATAGGTGGCAGGGACTCTAACACATGAACTCATACAGGCTGTACAATAGTAGGAAGCTGAATCAGAGAGGAAATAGGGGAATGACTTGTACCAAGCATGCTTAAATGGGATGCAGGCAGCCCAAGAGGCAGCTACACTTGTACTTCCAAACATTTTAAGTAAAAGATATTCAGTCCATCTAGGTGTTAAGACTATGCATGCAAAAAATTATAATAGCCATCTTGTAATTAACACTAACTTTTAAAAGTCATCAAACACCAGGGAGCAGAATCTGGGTTTTGAATCTAGCTAGACCACAGTTCCGCTCTTGCTAGAACTCTACTTCCATCAATAGTGTTTCTCAGTCTGTTTCACAATGTAAAGTGAGGGCAGTCATATGTATTCCTAAGTCTTCACTAAGTAAAGTAGCATGCACAGTACTTACCACAATGCCTGATACATAAACAGTAAGTGTTCAGTGAAGCTAAGAGTAATTTTTTATTAACAGCAACAGTATAAAATTTTGAGTTGCTATAGATACCTTTGAGAATGGTTTTGACTTAGAATTGAGAAGATTTGGAACCCAACAGAAAGATTTTTGGAGAAAAAAAGAAAAAAAAAACAGCAACAACCTTTCCAAGTTGCTCAAAAAATGATGAATGAGCCTTGCTGTGAACTGGGAAGTGGAACTAGAAATAATGGGGTGTTTGTAATCCTCCTCCATTGCAGGTAGCTGATTTCCTCCTGCAGTTCCTGTTGATTGTGGTGGTGCAATGTGCATATACAGCAACCCCAGGAGAGTTGCCTGGGCTGGGGGTTGCAAGGGCTGCAAAATATTCAAGGCGAGACAGGTCCTTGGAGTCCTGCCCCAGGTGCCCTGTGTGGTCATGGGCTTTAATCTCCATCTTGTGGGGAATGCCTTGAGAAACTGAGCATCCAGGCTTGGAGTATGAAGCATGAAGCAGGTTCATTCTGTTGTACTGTCCTTAGATACATTCCCCGTGCTCAGGGATAGGCTTGTTTTCTGCTGCCTAATTTCGGTATCAGCTGGAAGCTTTTTAATAAAAATAAAACCCAGAGGAGAAATGATATGATATCTGAATTTAACACAAAGTGAGAGAACAGCAGATGTTGCGTTCTGTCTGAGGGTTCAAAGGAGGAAAAGCAATTAGCAGCTGCTACTGATTTAGCAACAGACACCTGCTAAATGGAAATCTGTAAAACTGGCCAAGCTTGGCACCACAAGTGCGTACACTGCTTCTGGGAATTGTAAATTATGTTGGCTCCAAATGGCATTGGACGTGGTGGGGTGCTCTAAAGAAGCTGAATATGCTGCTCTAGACCAGCAATGTTGTCCTAAGATGGCAGCAACTTAGGGCAAATGGAGAGGAAGAAAGGAGATTGGATATTCTGGGAGTTGCCGGGTTACTGTTTGTTTCTGGCCTGGTTCACAGGCTGGCTCTTAAGGGCCCATGCCTTAGGAGCAGACGGGACAGCCAAAAGGATTGTGGGATACTCTTGCTTCACCCCCCTCCTCCCCACTGATCCACAGCACGCCTGTTTTCCCTACTACAATCAGTGAGTGTCAAAGCAGGAGGAAGCCTCACCTCTGAACTCAAGGTTGCTCCTGGCCCTGGGGAAGACAGACTTGGCAGCAGCAGCCTAGTGGATGTCTTCCATCCATGAGGAAAGGCTTCAGAGATCTTCGCGTTGAGTGTGTGTGGAAGGGAAGGGTTCATTGTGGGAGGAGGCCACTCTACAGGGATATTTCAAGATATTAACAGGGAAAAAGGTCAGTGTGTAGGTCATCTTGATGATGTTGAAATAATTGGGCAATTGCCATTTGTGGCTCATACCACAACCACTATATGTAATGCTGTTTCTCAGTCTCCAAAGTGGGCAGGAGGTCAGTTGTAACTTGCACCAAAGGGGTGAACTGTGTCCTGTTTCCAGTGTTGAGCAAAAGGAGGGCAGTTTTTCTGGTGGACCAAGGGACAGGGGATGCTGTGAGCAGACACATGGCTGGAGATGTTCTGAGAAAAACTGCCTGGACCCTTATCCAAAGAAAGGGTTTTAGTATCAGCTAAAATTAAATTCCTTGTTCCAGATATGGAACCAAGAGGAGATTGTTTGTTTGTTTTCCCTTTAACTAAGCCCTTAAGTAAGAAATTTCATGACAGATATGTTTTAATTTCACTTCCTCTCCCTGACAGTGCCAGTGCAGTAGGGAAAAAGGAACAGCAGATTAAGGGTAGAGGGAAAGCTTGGGTTTCCAGGTAAAATTGAGGGAGCTCCACTTACCAGGAAATGCCTTTCAGTTAGTTCCAAAAATGGATTAATCACAACACAAACATGTATCAGGCCATAGAGGGCCAGGGACTCTGTACCCGTAGCGCTTATGAAAGTAACCAGGGCTCTCAAGAATAAGTCTGGCCATGCCATGCATAAGTCACCCATGGTTCACTATAGGTATGTTCCCATCATACTATTTAAACATTTTTAATGATTGATTTATTTTTCTTTGAAAGTCAGATATACAGAGAGGAGGAGAGACAGAGAGGAAGAACTTCTGCCCGATGGTTCACTCCCCAAGAGGTCACAATGGTCGGAGCTGAGCCAAACGGAAGCCAGGAGCCAGGAGCCTCTTCTGGGTCTACCATGTGGGTTGCAGGGTCCCAAGGCTTTGGGCCGTTGTCCACTGCTTTTCCAGGCCACAAGCAGAGCTGGATGGGAAGTGGGGCTGCTGGGATTAGAACCGGCGCCCATCTGGGATCCTGGAGTGTGCAAGGCGAGGACTTTAGCCACTAGACTACAATACCAGGCCCTCTTTAAACAATTTTTAAAGACTTATTTGTTATTTATTCAAAAGATAAGGTGACAGGAGGAATGGGGGAGACTGAGAGACAATTTTTCATCTGTGTGTTCTCTCTCCATCATAACCATAAGAATCAGGAGCCAGAAGCTTCGTTAGAGTGTTCCATGTGAGAAGCAAGGACCCAAGTACTTTACTTAGATCATCCTCCTTTGCCGTCTAGCAGGGAGCAGGATTGGATGCAGAGCAGCTGATACTTAAATTGGCAATCATATGGGATTGCTGGTGTCAGAGGTGGTACCTTAAGCTGCTATACCATTACACCAATCTCTTCTACTTCACTCTTAATAATTGAAGTGCCTGAGTACCAAGTTGAAAATGACCTCTCAGCAACAGAATTGCTGTTTGTTCTGTTTAAAACTAAAAATATGGGGGCCTGTTGTAGTAGGGCCTAGTGGCCAAAATTCTCACCTTGAATGCACTGGAAACCCATATGGGTTTCGGTTCTAATCCTAGCAGCCCCATTCCCATCTAGCTCCCTGCTTGTGGTCTGGGAAAGCAGTTGAGCTTGGTCCAATGCCTTGGGACTGTGTACCCATGTGTGTTCTCTGTGTGAGAAGACGTGGAAGAGGCTCCTGGCTCCTGGCTTCAGATCAGCTCAGCTCCGGTCATTGTGGTCACTTCGGGAGTGAATCATTGGATGGAAGATCTTCCTCTCTCTTCCTCTCTGTATATCTGACTTTCCAATAAAGATACACAAATCTTAAAAAAAAAAAAAAAAAAACTAAAAATTTGGGGTCAGAACTGTGGTGTAGCAAATTAAACCTGATTGTGGTGCCATCATCCCATTTGGTGCTGGTTCGAGTTCCAGCTGCTCCACTTTCAATCCAGTTCCCTACTAATGGTCTGGGAAAACAGTGGAGGATGGCCCAAATGCTGGGGTCCCTACACCCACATGGGAGACCAGAAAGAGACCCCTGCCTTCTGAATAGCCTAGCTCCGGCCGTTGAAGTCATTTAGGGAATAAACCAGAGTAGGGCAGATCTCTCTCTCTGTCTTTGCTTCTATCTCTTGCTCTCTCTTTCCTCCTTTCTCTGTAATTCTTCCTTTCAAATAAAATAAATCTCTAAGAAAAAAAGAAAGCCAAAGACACATAGGTCTCAGCTAATTTGAGCTCTTTAATAAGATGGTGTATGCATGGAGGTCCCAAGCCTTAGAAGAGAGATATTTTCCAGGGATGTAACAATCTAGGAGGTTGGGTAGGACTTGAATTTATTCATTCAAAAATCTAGCAGACTCAACACAAGCATAATTTAGACTAACACACTTCTCTTCCAATTTTGGTATGTGTGCTGCCGAAGCAAGCATACTTGGTTAGCACTGTTCTTGCTCGTGTATTTTTTGTTACAATTACCAGAAGTACACCTTTTAGAATCTCCTTTAGTAATACCCCACTGATCTTGGTTCTTCTACTTCTTCATTTTTTTTTGGAAAGATTTATTTATTTGAAAGAATTACAATGAGAGAGAGAGGTATAGAGATCAAGAGACCTGCAATCTAGTGGTTAACTCCCCAAATGGTTATGATAGCTGCATATGGGCTGGTCTGAAACCAGGTGCAAGCAGCTTCATCTGTGTCTCAAATGTGGATGCAGGAGCCCAAGGGCTTAGGCCATCTTTAGCAGCCCTACCAGTTCACATTAGCAGGGAGCTGCATCAGAAATACAGCAAGAGGGACACAAACCATTGCTTGTGTAGGATGCTGGTATCACGGATGGCAGCTTAACCTGATATGTCACAATGTCAGACTCTGAAATGTAGCTTTAAGAAAAATCGATATTTATTGATTCAGAATTGGGGTAGGGAAGATATCTTTTGTTCCTTTAATGCTTGCAATAGCCAGAGCTGGGTTTTTTTTTTTTTTTAAACCAGGAGTCAGGGATTCTATCTGTGTCTCTCACATAAGTGACAGGAATTCAAATACTGGTGCCATCATCTACCTACCTCTTGGAGCATTAGCAGGAAGCTGAAGTGAAAGCATAAGCAGGAGTTAATTCTAGGTACTCTGATGTGGGGTGTGGGCAATTGGTGGTTTAACGCACTGAGCCAGAAGACCAGACCGGTAGCTTGGGTTAGACCCTTTGGGAAACCTTAGCCTTTGTCTCCCATTTCCTGTGCCCCACTAAGATATGAAAAATTGAAGGTCAAGTTAAGCTGACTTAGCAAAATAGACTCTTGGTGACAACAAAAATGGTACTCCAATTACTTCTTTGCATTCCCAGCTTCATTTGGTCTCTGGCCAGAAAATTCCATATATATATATATATATATATATGTATATATATAACAGTTGATTAATATGCCAAAACAATTTCAACTCTTGTTCCAGGACTTTGGATACTCACACTTACCGAAGTGAATGTTTGGCTCTTGCTTTCTCACCTTTTTATGGAGATATCCTTACTTCTAGGAACAGAGAGGAGTATGTTATAATTCTCTTCACTGATTGTCTGTGCTCCATTGAAATGTTTCTAAATAAGTTGATGAATATATACGATATCTCTAATATTCTTTTATGTGGTATGATGTAGTTAACAAGATCTTAATGATGGGGTGTGTAAGCCCTTGAAACATGGATTTAAATCGTATTTTAATTTCTCTGCCCTTCTAAACCCTAGAAAACACCACTTTTAGAATGAGAGAAGTAAGATTTAGACACATAAAGGCAGGGATCGTTTATATTTTCTTGTCCATAATAGTTGCCATTTCATTCCTGTTTGTTGCATGCGTGAATGAATGAATTGGTATCTGGTAAGTCATAGAGGTAGGATTACAGTATTGATCAGTTCCTATGGCAATATAGAAAATTCCAGGTCTAGGCTCACATGCTGGGCTTCAAGTGATCATGTATTGGGTCATTTGTAAATCAGGTTTCAAAGTCAGAGTTTTCCTGTGTACCAAGAGGGCTTCAGCAAACATCAAGGTAATGTGGGTCACTGGTTAAGAACACATCCTTTGGAGTCAGACTACCTGATTTACATCCTGTCTATGTAAGTAACCTTGGGCCAGTTGACCTTACTGTGCCTCTATTTCCTTAAGTATAAAAAGGGAATTATAAGACCTACATTATAGAGTCATTGGAGGGATGAGTTAATACTTATCAAGCACTTAGGACAGTGCCTGGGCAGAGAAATGCTATGTGCCAGGCACTATAAATTACTAGTATTAGTATCATTATGTTTGCTGTTTTGAACACTCGTTATATCATGATCTTTATCAATACATTTTCCTGAGAGCTGCTTGCCATTGTTATGTGAAAACATTCTGAGAGTTTTCACACCTGCCACTTAAGAGATTTGGAATCTGCCCAAATATAGTATTTCTTCAAGCATGAGTTGAGCAACCCTGCCTGCTACTTTTCTTGGGGAGCTTTATTAAAATGCAAATTTCTGGGCTCTGTTCCAGTAGGTCCAAAGAAGGATCTTTCTCTAAAATATCTGTAATGAAAAGATTTTAGCACATCTTCCCTGTGTTGGGCTAGTTAGGAACTGCTGCAGGTACAAGTTTCCATTGCTTCCATGCTGATAGAGAATTTGGGAGCAGGCTTGGATTTTGGGAAAGAGAAAGCTAATAAAAACATAAAGCAGAAGTGAAATGGGAAAAGTAGAAAGACCAAGAGGAGCAGAGTCTACTCATGTAAGGAGGTGGCCAAGTCCCATCTATCTCTGATGACCCCAGGGGGGTAGATGACTTTTGCTTTACTTTGGCTTAGGGATTTGTGGGTCTAGCTTATGGCAGAGGTCATACAGTTACCAGGAGGAGTTTGTTGGAGGTAGCAGGGCACAGAGCCCTTCCTCCCAAATGACTGCCTGGCCCACTGGATGGATGCCTTTAAAAGAGCATTGGCTTCCAGGGAGTAGAAGATTAACCAGCCTCATTATTTAGCTGATTGTGTGGAAAGGGGCAGACTGGGTGCCCTTGAGCTGTTATGACTGGGCCAAGAGCCATATCTCAGAGGATTTTGTCCTGGTCTTTATTGCTAGTATGACGTTGACCTTTATATCAGATGCTCAAGTTTATGGAAGGTATTAAAATATGGATGGAGAGGGCCAGCAGGTATTGTGGCGTTAGTAAATGTTGCTGTTGCCTGTAACAACACCAGCATATGGGTGCTTGTTGTGTCCGGGTTGCTGTACTTCTGATCCAACTCCCTTACTAACAAATTACCCAGGGAAAACCAGCAGAAGGTGGCCCAAATATATGGCACTCTGCTATGCATGTGGGAGACCTAGATTAAGCTCCTGGCTGCTGGCTGTGTCCTGCCCCTCTGCAGGCCATTGCAGTCATGTGGGGAGTAATAAATCAGCAAATAGAAGATCTCTGTCTCTCTTTCTCTTTGTGTAACTTTCAAAATAAAAAAAAAATCTTTAAAAAATAATATGAATGGAAGGTAACTAAGACTGCCTGGGCTTATGAAGAACTGGGAGTTCAGTACCTTGCATCTCATACCTCCCATCCTGAATAGCTTTAATTGGATGAACTCTGTGACGTAAAGCTGGAGGAGAATGATGCCTTCATACTGCATGTGCAAAAGGCCTTCTTCGCATTCCCTATCACACCAGCTAAGCAGGAAGGGCAGGCTTGGGTAAGTCAGTCAGTAGGCACCATTTGGTTTCCACACACAAGCCAACTGTCTTTTGACTTGCAGCTGCCCTGCTTCCTCTGGAGGCCTTTTGAACCTTGTCAAGTTAGCCTTTCCTCCGAGTTCTGTGGAGAGAGTTGAACAAATATTTGCTTTCTCTCCTTGAGTAAAAAAGGCTAAATAACATGTTCAGGGCAGGACTTTGTAGTCCTGAA
The DNA here is from genome assembly GCF_017591425.1 of Ochotona curzoniae. Classification (NCBI taxonomy): domain Eukaryota; kingdom Metazoa; phylum Chordata; class Mammalia; order Lagomorpha; family Ochotonidae; genus Ochotona; species Ochotona curzoniae. The sequence goes on along the minus strand of NW_024467087.1, from coordinate 29,869,072 downwards.
GTACTTTCTTGTGTACTCAAAGCTTCTCTTCTTCCACATGAAATTCGACCTTTGGCTCAGTTTGAATAACTGGTAAATCTGGATTTTGTGAGTTCAGAGGCCCATGAGCTTACTTTGCTGGCTAGGTAGTGCCTGTGTCATAGTAGTTGGATAGGGAAAAGCTTTCAGATTTAGTGGTGGGACCTGTTTTTTTGTTTTCCCCAACAAGTATGTAAAACAAGCAACAGTGGTTAAGATTATGTGTTCTTGAGTCAGGTTCTATGGGTTCAAATCCTAGCTTCGCAGTTTACTAAGCCTTGAGATCAAGGACAAGTTATTTGATTGAAGTACTATCCTTCTTTCTTAAAATGAATCTTGAGCATAACTTATCAGGCTAATCAGATTATTATCTTTTATTTATAGTATTCCACCACTGCTCCATATATGACCTGATTTCATTTTACTTAAATGCACATTTCTTTATTCTAAACAACTGAGAACCCCACAGGGAACTACCTACATTGATAATGAGTGACATCTGCAAATATATTTCCCCGCATGTTGCTCCCTGCCTCATTCTTTCCCCTGAGAAAAGCATTAGCCTGAGTTTTGATTGTTTTTCTTTTGTTCTATTTAATGATTTGTAGTTTTCTGTTTCAAATATCCATTTTTTTTTTTATTTCAAAGGGAAGTAGAGACAGAGAACAAACTTGTATCCACTGGTTTATTCCCAAAATGCCCACAGCCAAATTAAAATCAAGACCCTAGAATTCAATCTGGGACTCCCACATGGGTGACAGAAGCTCAACTTTTAGAGTGACCTGTTGCTTCCAAAGGGGGACGCGTTGTCAGGAAGTTGGAATTGGGAGCAGAGCTGAGATTGAAACCCAAGCACCCCAAAATGGGATGTGAGTATCCCAAGCAATGTGTTAATCATTGCACTCAATGCCCACCCTTCTGTTTGCTCTTTTTATATGTGGTTTTGCTACTCTGTGTTATATGTTCATGGGCATATCTGTATAGCTGTGGATCTAGTCTCATAGATACATATTTCTAAGCAAGATTTTTTTTTTCAGTTTTAGCTGTACTTTGTCCTTTAAAAGTATTATATTGTTTGTCATCTTTGGAGACATTCCTTGTTCTATGTTGTGTTTGTATGATTCGCTCCTCCTCTCATGTGTAACTGTAGTTCTGTTTTCACTGAGGTGTAACAGTCTGCTATGTATCTATACTATATGTTTTTCCTGTCTTTGTGAGATAGATATTTGGTCATTTCTAGTACTTTGCTATTATGAAAAAAGGCTCCCTGTGCCTCAGTTTCCTTATCTTAAAATTGTGGAAAATATAATAGCAAGAGTTACCCCATACAGTTGATATAAAGATAGAAGGATATTAAGATATTAAGAACAGGGCCTGGCTACAGTGTATGGCTGACCAGTGTGCTCGTTTTTCAGGGTTACCATAACAAATATCACACACTGAGGAGGCTTCACCAGCATATCTAATTAAGGAAGCTAGAAGTGTAAGATCAGAGTTGATTACTTCGAGATTGACTTTTTTCTTTCTTAATTTTTTTTTTGTGATCTTTACATAGTTGATTAGGCTGCAAAGGGTCAAGGGTTAGAGGAAAGTGGGTAAGACCATTATCCCCACATTCTCTTTTTGTCCTTCTTGTATCTGGGGGAAGGGGAGAGATAAAGGGAGAAGCTACCCACTGCTTCCCACCCATCCCAAGGTCCCCAATCTGGGGCATGCTCCGTGGGCATTGCTCAGGTAGTTTTGGCAGTTCAGTTCTTGCTGATCTCATCGCTCCAAACACGATGAACTTTCCAGAATCCACTGGCGGACATAGTCCACCTTAGAGTCTCCGTTTGCCTAGATTTTCACTGCCAACATTTGGCTGGGCTAGTTAATTAATTGTCTGTCCGCCATTCTCTCTTAATGGTACCAGGTGTCCTCTGCAGGTTCTAGCATATTGTCGTATCCTCCATGTGCAACTGGCTGTGCTATCCACTATTTCATTTAAGCCACTGAAGAGGCCTGGCTCTGACATAAGCATTCCATGGTTAGACCATGGACCCTGCAATTTTTTCCATGGTTGGAGTTCTGAGTCCACTGGTTCAACTGGGGGATCCCCAAAGAACCCGTATCTGAGGTGATCCCAGACCTTATTCATACATGTGTTTCCCAGTACAAGGTCTGGCACAGTCTGTCACCCCAGTCAGCTTATGTATGTGCTGGTCGTTGTAATTGCTGAGTCAGTTTTGCCTCCAGCCCTGTTCTCTATACAAACCAATAGGTATTGCAGCCCAGCCTGGTCCCACCCACCACATACTTGTCCATGTAAGCTGGTGGGAGCTGCAGCCTGCTTGGGGCGACCCACAATTACCCCCCACCAGGCTTGAACCCTGCCCTGATTCCCATGCGTATCAATATGTACAGAAGACTGGTCCAGGCTGTCCCACATCCCATTCAGCTCTCGTGCATGTCAATGGGCATTGATGACTAGTTCAACTCAACCAGCCCTACTATCCAGCCCACATATATGCCGTGAGGTGCCCCTATCTGTCTAGACATGCCTGCCCCAGTCCTGGTTATCAAGTTCACTAGTTGGGGTGGTAACCTGAAAAGGAGGTGCCTGCTGTTTCCCTAATGGGCCTACTCCCACTCCCAGATAGAACCATTCTCCAGGTAGTTTTGCAGTTTAATTTGACAGAATTAGCTCCCCCCCACCCCCGTGCCAGCATCTGCCAGCTAATGCTGTAGCAAAGCCCAAATAACTCATACCCACTCTGCTTGTGCATGCACCAGTAGGAACAGTCAACCCAGTCTGGCTTTTCTGATCCAGCTCACATGAAGCCAGCAGATGTTATAGGCCTGCCCAACCTGAACTTCCCCCAATCCCAGCTCTCACACTCAACAGTGGGAATAGTGATCCAGCAGGGGAGCCCCATGCAGCCCCCCTAATGTGTTCACTTCCTACCTCTGGGTCTCATGTGTTCTGGTTGAGTGCCATGGCCCAATTCTGGCATGGCCCCCCTCTCCTCAGCATTTGCCAGTGGGTGTTGTAGCCTGGCCCATCCCGCTGTTGCCCCCAGTTGCATCTCACACTGGTGGGGTCTACAGCCTAGCCCACCCTAGCCCAGACAGCCCCCAGTCCCAGTCCTAATGTAAACTGGCTGGGTTTGCAGCCCAACCCTGCCTGACCCACACACTATTATGGTGCTCAGATTCACCAACGGGTGATATGAACTGGCCCAGCCTGGTTTGTCCCTGACCTGAGCCAAATCTATGCTGGTGGGTACCATTACCTGATCTGGTCTGGGCTGCTCCCTGTCATGATTCTTGTGCTGCCTTGCAGGGACTGTGTCCCAACAGAGAAGTTGCCAAGCTCCTCCATTAGAACCTTTCCCAATACCAGAACTCACACACACCAATTGGGTCCATGGGTCAGCCCTACTTAGTCCACCTTCTGTCCTAGCAGGAACAGTGGCCTTTTCTGACTGGCCCTTACTCTTTCTGGTTCTTACTCTTGGGTGCTACAGCCCAACCAAGCCTGGTTCACACCCAGATACAGCTCACACAAGGTTCAGCAAGGGCCGAGACCTCAGCCAGCCCATCCTGGTCTCAAAAGTTCCAGTGGGTGCTGGAGTCTAGCCTAATCTTGCACACACCAGACCCCGTCCACACCCATGCCAAAGGGGACAGCAGCCCTGTCCAGACCAGACCAAAACCGCACTCTGACCCTCACACTTAACAGTGTGAATCACAGCCTAGCCAGGACATCACATTAGCTCCCTAACCAGGCCTGTTCCCAGCCATAGATCTTGCGAGTGCCAGTGGTTACTCTGACCCAGCTTGGCATAGACCCTCACCTGTCTTGGCCTTTGTCTTTGGATGCTATCGCCTTGGCCTGGCCCAGCCAGACCTTGTCCCAAACCTTGCTGGTGAGTGCTGCAATCTGGACCTGCTCAGTCTGCTGCCATCACTGGCTCTTGCAAACTGGCAGGTGTGGTAGCCTAGCCCAGAATGATCTGTATTCCAACTTGGTTTCTGCACTTGTCAGTGGGCTAAGGTCTGCTCGGCCCTGCATGGTCTGCCCCCTTCCAAAATCAGCTCATATACTTGCCAATGGATAGAGTTACTTTGCCCAGCCTGCTCAATACCCAGGGCTGAACCATTTGCTCACCAGTGGAATTGTTGCCCAATGGGGGAGTTGCCCAGGTTCCCCCATTTGGCTCATTCCCTCACCTAGATCTCATAAATGGTTCTTTCCTCTGCCTGGCACAGCCTGCCCCCTCCATCCATGCCTTTGTATGAGTTGGTGGATGATGCAACCCAGACCACCCCACATGTGCACATGTGGTTGCTGCAGCCTGTACCTGTCCAGCCTCTTCCCAGCCTCTTCCCAGCCTCAGTACCCGTGAGTGTTGGCATGCCTAGCTCAGTCCCTGATCATCCCAAATCTTAAGCTCACTAATGGGCTTTGTGTTTCCACAGAGTTAGGCCCACATATCCTCTGCAGAATCTACTACTGGACCTGGTTCTCCTGTGTGCTAGTTGGTGTGATGGCCCAGCATAACGTGTCCCATCCACTGTTCCAACATTCACTGTCATGTACTAGAGTCTAGCTCTGCCAGACAGCCCCCAGCCCTAGCTTTTGTGTGGGCTGGTATGTGGTGGTCAGCAATTTTCCATGTTAACAAGCCCAGCTCAGGTCTTCCATGTGGGCTGGAGCATTGGTCTGACCCATAAAGGTCTTCAGGTCTCTCCTTCAAATCACCAGGTCTCAGTCCTCTGCTTACCTGCAAGTACAGTGGACTTCTCCTTGGGAGTCCTTTTGGAGTCATTCCTTACTCACATTTATGGGGTTTTTCCAGGGATGTCTCTCAGCAGTAATTACTCACTTGGTCGTTAATCCGTAGATCATTGCTCTTTCTCTCACCTGTGCAATCCCCCAATCTCCCTGCAAATCCTTAACCTCAAGTTCCCAGAGTGCTCTGAAGGCAGCTTGAGGGTTGCATCCAGTGCTGTTGTCACTGAGGCCTCCCAGCCCAGAGCTACCTCTGTGATCGCCAGCTGTATTCATCTGTGACTATGTCCTAAATTCATTTTACTGCAAGGACACTTGGTCATATTGGATTAGGGCTTACCTCTATGACCTCTCATTTTACTCTGATTGCTTCTTTATAGCCAGAATCAGTCACATTCTGATGCTTTAAGGGGTTAGGACTTGAACATTCAAATCTTGGGGAACATAGGTCAGCCCAATAGAGTCTATAAGTATCAGGCATCATAAACATCATTATCTTCATCATCATTGTCATCATCTTTAAAATTCAGGAAGTGACATATCCCCTAGCATCAAAATCTTAGATGCTATCACTACCACCGTCCCCCTCCTCATCTGTGTTTTGGTGTTTGGTCCAAACACCAAAATGTCCCTTTTTGCCTTTTCAGAAATGACTTTTGATACCAGCTGTATTGTATAAGATTTTACAGTTTCCAAGCAGGATAGGCAGCAGCTCCTATGTGCATTAGAGGTTTGAAGAAGAGGAGCCAAGAAATTTCATTTTCAGCTTGGTTGAAACCAACAGCTAAGTGTGACCTTGCACAATATCTAGTGGTGGACGAACTGAAATTGTTATGCAGTAAGTTTCAGTGGGTTTGTCTGAATGAAACAGGAAGTTCTGGGCTGTTGTATCTTTTCATTTTTGTAAAGATTCATTTGTCTACCCAAAAGGCAGAGTTAGAGATCTTCCGTATGCTGGTTCACACCCCAAATGGCTGCAGTGGCTAGAGTTGGCCAGATCCAAAGCTAGGAGCCAGGAGCTTCTTTCACATCTCCCACGTGGATGCAGGAGACCAAGCACTTGAGCCGTCCTCTGCTGTTTTCCCAGGCAGAAAGGAAGGGAGTTGGACTACACATGGGACAGCCAGATCTTGAACTGACACTCATAAGCGATGTCAGCACTACAGTCAGAGGCTTTACTGACTGCACTGCAGTATTGGCTTCTGCTGTGTCTTTTCTACCAGGAATTACATTGTCTAGAAGCTGCACCACCAAAGCAAACTATCTTTTATGAGCTCAAAATATTTTGCTTGACATTGGAAGCTGGCTGAGATCAGCCACCTGGCAACCAAAGCCTTGTTCCTCTGCCCTCTCTAGAAGTCTGAGCACCAGGGAGGAAGTCAAAAGTAGACTTGAGGAGGTTGGGGCTCCAAAAGAAAAGACCAATAGGCCAGTATACCCCTTTATCATTTGCTCCCTGCTTCTATCTTTGTATTTCAGATAGAATAAAAGGAGTACCATGTACCTGGTAAGGCTGTTAGAAGCTGTCCATTCCGGGAATGAAGGGAACACAAGTTAAGGTGCACAATGAAATCAGCAGGTTTGGTATTGAAGGGTAGGGAGAGTCTATGAACCCCCCTTCACTTGTAATTTTCTTAACATACTCAGATACTTTGAGCATGGAAGAGATTATTAATAACTAGAAAACATAGCATTATGCATCATTAATGACTTAACGTATCCTCTTGGTTAAGGATTCATACAATACAGTGTTATGAAAAATAAGACAAGGATAGACATTTGGCTCAGGATCCAGGACACTGATCAGTACACTTACATATTAGCGTACCTGGTTCAATTCCAGTTTTAGCTCCTGACTCTAGTTTCCTGTCAGTGCAGACCATGGGAAGCAGCGGTGATAAGTCCAAGTAATTTGGCAGGTCCATAATGCTGCCCTACGATTGTATTTTTCCTCCAAGAATCAAGTACATTTTCTTCCAGCCAGCAGTGCCTCACTAAGCATTTTTTTGTTCATTAGATGAGATTGAGGAATTCCATGGATGAGAAGAGGGATGCAGTATTGATATTCCTTTGAGAAAGATTTCCCCAGGGAAAAGCAGTAACCCAGATGTGGGTGCAAGAAGGACTGAGCTGGGAACCTGTAGCTAGTTAGGTAATCACCTGCTAATGTGTGTGATTTAGGACTTGGAGCAGGTTAAGCCTACACAGAGGCTTTTGCTAAGGCAGAATGATAAAATCAAACTCCAGTTTTTAAATCAGAGAGTCCTGGCATCAAGGTTTGCTGGCTGGGATTGAAATTATAGCTTTATTGCTTAGTGGCTGGATTCATGTTAAGGAGGAGGATCATTCTTATACCAGCTTGTTAACATATTATGTAGCAACACTACACTAGGGACTCTACACCTATTATTGCACCATAATGTGAAGAAGTACATGCTAGTTTCATTTCTATTTTACAGAAAGGCCAACTGAGACTGAACACGATTAAGTGGTTTGCCCAAAGTTGCTTAGCAAATAAGTCATAACCAGAATTTTAGTCTGAGCAGCTTTAACTCCATGCTAGATATCTGTTTAGGAGTCATCTGTGCATAGATGATATCTGGATCCAGGAACATGGAAAGATTACCCAGTTAAGTAAGAGTAGATAACCAAACAGGTGATTCTGGGGACCTTAATATCTAGAGGTGAGAGAATGAAGATTCAGCAAAGGAAAGAACAAAAAGAGAGAGAAAGAGATATCCCCAAGCTTAGCACAGTAAGTGTTTTAAATGTAAGGGAGAGATCAAGTGCATCCAGTGCAGCTCAAAGGTCACAGAAGGTGGGCCTGAAGACTGACCGGCACGTGCAGATCCAGCTGTACAGGTTGTTACCTTCACAAGGGAGTGAGTAACTAGGCCCAAGATGTGCCTGACAGTCTCACATGGGAATGAGACTGAGCAAAATTAGGGGCAGCTATTTAAAATTCATACAGAGGGGCAAGTGTTTAGCACAAGGAGTAACTCTCTCTTTTTTAAAGATTTTTTTTTCTATTTTATTATTATTATTATTATTATTTTATTACATTGCATCATGAGACACAGTTTTACAGGCACTGGGATTCCCCCCTCCCCTCCCCAAAACCCGCTCCCCCCCCATGGTGGATTCTTCCATCTTGTTTAGAGCCTTACAATTTTACAATTCTTTGATGTAGATCAGAAGCAGTCTACTCATATCGATTATTGATTCCTTGATTACTTCACAATATCTTATTGCATGAGATACAGGTTGTTTGGGGTTGAAATAATATTACTGTTTCAGATTGTCATTGGAAAGGCAGATATACAGAGAGGAGGACAGAGAGGAAGATCTTCCGTCCGATGATTCGCTCCCTGAGCAGCTGCAATGGCTAGAGCTTAGCCAATCTGAAGCTAGGAGCCAGGAGCTCTTCGGGTCTCCCACACGGGTACAGGGTCCCAAAGCTTTGGGCTGTCCTCAACTGCTTTCCCAGGCCACAAGCAGGGAGCTAGATGGGAAGTGGAGCTGCCGGGATTAGAACCGGAGTCCATATGGGATCCCAGTGCACGCAAGGCGAGGACTTTAGCCACTACGCTATCACACCGGGCCCGCAAAACTCTTTAAAGTACCTGGGTTCCATTCCCACCCTACTTCCAATTTTAGCTGCCTGCTAAAACCCTGGGAGTTACTGGTAATGGCTCAGATTAAGTTCCAATTAAGTTCCAGGCTCTGAATTTGGCCTGGCCAAACCTTGGCTTGTTATAAAATTAAAAAATAATAATAAATTGCATTATTTATTTTCAATAGTTACACATAAAGAGGGAGATCTTCTATCTGCTGTTTCACTCCCCAAATGGCCACAACTCCAGTGTTGGGCCAGGCTGAAACCAGGAGCCAGGTTCTTCTCCCAGGTATCCCACACGTGTGGCAGGGGCCTGAACACTCAGGTCCTCTTTCTTCTGCTGTTTACTCAAGCCATTAACAGAGAGCTCCACTTCCCATCCAGCTCCCTGCTTGTGGCCTGGGAAAGCAGTCAAGGACGGTCCAAAGCCTTGGGACCCTGCACCCGTGTGGGAGACCCGGAAGAAGTTCCTGGCTCCTGGCTTCGGATCGCACAGCATCGGCCGTTGTGCTCACTTGGGGAGCGAATCATCAGACGGAAGATCTTCCTCTCTGTCTCTCCTCCTCTCTGTATATCTGACTTTCCAATAAATAAATAAATCTTAACAACAACAAAAAAAAAGAAGTAGAGCAACCGGGACACAAACTAGCACCTGCATGGGATAGCTGGCATCACAGGCAATGGAATAATCGCCCTGCCAAAATGCTAGCCCCTCTATGCCTGGGATTTGATCAGTGAGTCACCAGATGCAAGATGTATGTGTCTTTTCCTAATAAACTAGATAAAATAATAGGAATAATTCAAAGATACCATTTTTGTGTTGCCAGTTAGAATTATGGACATAGAAGTTGTTGGTGACAACAACAAGAGCAATTTTGGTATAATGGTGGGAGTAGCCATTTGATTGGATTACACAGAGGAGAGCAGATGAGAGCTGTGAGGAGAGGTAGATGCTTTTAGAAGTTTGGCTTTGAAGTATAAAGGAAAATGAAAAAAAAATAGATGTTGTAGCTAGAGGGGGAAAGTGAATATCATAGCATATTTGTTTAATGATGGAAATGAACCAGTGGAAAATAGGAGTTTCTTGTGTGATATTCTTGAGTAGGCAAGAAAGGAGAAGATGTCATGTGTGAATGGGAGGACTAATGTTAGCCATGGCCCATGTGGTTTCTGCATAGTAGCATCAGAAATGGTTGCTTTGGCAGTGGGTGCAGGGAGGAGGGAAAGTTTGTTCACATCGTCCGCTAATGGCTCTGCTCTCTTCACTCCCCACTCCCAATAAAAAAGGAAGCTGTATTATTAGTTGAGAGAGAGGTCAAGGCAAGGTTTGAGGCAGGGGAGGGGGGTGGAACAGTTGTACAGGAGTGAGTAGAGTGAATGGCCTCGGAGGAATAAGAGAATTATAGGGCAGCATTAGAGACCTGCTTAAAGTTTGCTGTTATGAACTTAAGGGGTGATCGTCGTGGTTCCCCCCGCCCCCAGCTGTGTGTACTTGGCCTGGCACAGGGATGGGAAAGCAGAATGTGGCTTTGTAAGACAAGTGGAAAAGCGGGGAGAGAGGGTGTCAAGAGAGTTGAGACTGTAGAGAGGGAGTGATGGACTTGGAGGTCAGTGCTGGGTGAGTACAGGGTGAGGAGATAAGGTGGGGCAGGAAAATGATGGCAGCAGCAGTAGACTGGAGGTACTACTGAAACTGGAAAATTGTTAAGAGTTTGGATGTGAGGGAGAGTGAATTCGATACCTAGCTGGAGGTGTCACAGAGCTTGAGCATGCTGAGTGGAACAATGGGAGTCAGGGCAGAGGTAGGATTGGAGAGAAGGTCTTGAGAGGAATGCAGGGCAGGGTATTGAAAGCAAGGGTAGTGCTAAATGGTAGCAATGGCTTTTGACAAAGGACTGGTAGAAAGAAGTAACAGGAAGGCAAGAGGGAGCATGTTCAAGGACGGGGGTGGGGGGTGTTAATACATTGAGGGGACATACGTGATTGCAAAATAGAGAAATAGTGGTGTTGTGTCCACAGGTCTTGAGACTCAGATTGTGTGGGTAGTTAGCAAGGAGACAAAGAGAATAATCTGGAGGAGAGCAAGTTAGAAGTGGCAATCAGTTGCTGAGAGGTGCTCTCCTGGCCTGCGGTAGAGGGAGGCAAGGGTGGCAGGTGGAAACAACCCCAACACTGGAGAGAGGGTTGGGGGACAGGCTAGCAGTATCTTCAGAGGGCGCCAAGTGAGTGTTAAAGCAGAATCGCGTGGGCACCTACTCAGAGATGAGTCTAGAGACAAGGGATTTTGCCAGTGATGTTCAGTGGGCTCCAGAGAGTGGAGTGGAGGGATTTAATTGAAATGGGCAGGGGTAGGTAATGGCCTAGATTTGGGGATGGATTGAGCCATATCGGAGTTTGGGTTCAGGTTTTGGGAGGTGGCCTGTGGCTGTTGGACTTCTTTCAGAGACAGAAGTATGTAGACATGTGGAGCACGGTAGGATCTATGGCATCCAGCGCAGAGTGTGGTGCTACAGCTCTCAGGGTTGTGGTCTGGGAATAAGGAGGCTGGCCATTCCACCTTAGGCAGTCCATGTATTTAATAGTTTAGGCAGTCAAACTCCAGAGTCCTGGGGACTTTTATTACACTGCACTGTTTCTAAGGCGTATGCTGACTTGAATGTGAAGTTAATGACCTGTATAGCCTAAAATATTTTTATTGCTTTTGATTTCCAATTTTCCAGTTACATTCATTTAGATCTCTCTCTCTCCCCCTCTCTCTCTCTCTCTCTCTCTCTCTCTCTCTCTCTCTCTCTCTCTCTCCCTGTAGTCTCAGAGTAGAAACTAGGCTATATTATACTGGGGTCCCAGGTTTGAGCTCTATAAGTTAGAATCCAGCAGAATTTCTTCTGGAGCAACGATGGCGTTTCATAGCTGTTGCATGTAAGAAGGGGAAAAGAGGCATGCCCAGGGGAGGCGTGGTGAGAAAGGACCTGCAACTTTGCCCAGACTTGGGAAAGAGGAACCATTTTTTCTATTTTGCAGTGCTGAGCGTCCTTTGCCCTCATCCTCCTGCCTGTGCCTGCTGCTTTGGATATTACCTAACTTCTCTATGTTTTAGGTTTGTCATCTGTCAGATGAGAATGATCTTATTCCCCACTTTGCAGGGCCATTTCAGTAACTGCCTGGATTTACATGTGAAAAGGTATTTAACATAATGTAGGTGTATAAAGTAAGTACTTAATAAATGTTATTTGCCTTGAAATGGGAAAGGGCATGTTGGCTGCTTCTGTTCGGTTCTCTTTTTTACCTTCAGTATGAGGGAACATGGAAAGGTTTTTAGAAATGAAATTAAAAGAGAAGTTTATTTTGCTGAAAATTTTTGAAATTCATGCATACAACGTGTCTTCAAAAACCTCATAGAATATGTATTATGAAAAATTGTACGTGGGTTAAAGGTTCTATACACCCAAACAAATGTACCTTTCATCTGTTTTTTTCACAAATTACTTGACATGCCCTCATTTGTTTCTCTGCCTCCTATTTGCTTTCATCTTCTCTTCCTGTCCCTTTTTTTCCACAGCTCTTTCATGGACTACTTCCTCTCCCTGGTCTCCATTACTGATTGCACCTCTATTAGTTTTAGACTCTTTAAAGCCTTCCCAATTTAGGAAACTTGAGTGGTTAGTCTTTGGTTGCCCCAGTTGAGGTCCATGGCCAAGCAGTCATAAGCCCTAGGAGCTGGGAAGTGTGTATTGCAAGGCAAGTGTGGCCACTGTGTGATGTGGGACTGGGGTGGCAGTGTGTAGGACAGGCTGTGAAGGTGATCAAACAGGATGGAGCTGGGCTATCATTCTTGCTTCTGATTCTACTATTAGCACATAATTATAGTGACTCCACCCCCATCGAGCCTTTTCCCTGTTCTGGGCTTTTGTGATGGGAAGGCTGCAGGGGGCGTGGGGTAGAGTTCATTGTTTGCATCCTTGGAATCTGTCCACATCTGCAGTTCAGAAACATTTTAAAGAAGTGCATTTTGTACTGCAGGTGTACAGACTTTCTTCCTTGTCATTATTCCCTAAGTACTACAGCGTAGCAACTATTTACATAGTTTTAATGTTGTGTTGGGTATTATAAGTAACCTAGAGATGATTTAAGAGTATGAGAAGATGTGCTTAGGTCATATACAAACACTGGGCCATTTTATTTGAGAGATTTGAACATCTGAATACGGTCTTGGAATCAGTTTTCCATGAATAACAAAGCACCACTATATACTGACTGAGGTTTTAAATTTTACAACTGGACTGCTTGGATTTTTAAACTTTTTTTGTCTTTTGTACTTTGTTTTTTTTTTTTCTTGTTAGAATTTTTAATTGAAAAGATAGATTTACAGAGAGAAGAGACAGAAAAAGATCTTCATTCACTGATTCACTCCCTTCATGACCTCAACAGCCAGAGCTGAGCTGAGCTGAAGCCAGGAGCCAGGAGCTTCTTCCAGCTTTGGACCATCCTTCACTGGTTTCCCAGGAGATAAGCAGGGAACTTGATGGGAGATGGAGCAGCTAGGACAAGAATCAGTGCCCATATGGGATCCCAGCACTTGCAAGGGGAGGATTACCCAGTTGAGCTATTGTGCTGGTCTATGTTAATATATTAATAATAATAATTTTAAAAAAACAGATTCAGTGTAATTCACCTATACAGTTCTGAGAATATAATAATATTCCTCTCTTAACTTTTGATATAACATTATTTGACTTAAAATTATTTACTATTAAGGGGAGAATAAGCACACAAACATTAGATAGCTCCCTTACACTGGTTCACTTCCCAAATACCCACAGTCAGGGCTAAATCAAGGTCAAAGCCAAGAGCGAGGAACACAAGCCAGTTCTCCGCATTAATGGCAGGAGCCCAAGTGCTAAAATCATTACCACTGCTTCCCAAGGGCAGCATTGGCAGAAAGCTGGAATGAAGAATGAGAGCTGGGAACCAAACCCCGGCACTCTGATTTAAGACGTGAGCATCTTAACTGGGAGGCTAAGTACTCCCACAATGCTTTGAATCCTGGTTGTGTCACAGAATGAGTTTCATATCCCATTGCTCAAGCAAGCTCTCTTTGTGTCTCAATCTCTTATCTCTGAAACGAAATGGTAAATTTGTTAGGAGGATTAGTTTGAATTAATTGTTTACAAAATGCGACTGTAGCTGCTGGCATGCAACAAGCACTTTGTGTTATATAACAACATAGTTTCATTTTGCTGATGCCAGAAGTGAAACACGAGGTTAAGTGACTTACTGCAGGCCTGGGGCAGCCAAGTCAAATCTAGAACACTGATCTGACTGCAAAGTCCTTGCTGGCAAGCACGGTACTTATCTGCCTCCTTGGACACAAATCTGGAGCCTTGGCTGTCGAGCTGCGCTGTAACACAGGAAGAAGCGGTTGGGTACTGTGAGGTCCAGGTGGGTCAATGAGCACATTGGAGGCTGAGATGGTGGCACAGGGACCGCTTGGGGACACAGCTGGGTCCAGGCACCTCAGCCCCTTCCGCCTGATTCTCTGTCTCTGATGTGTAACTGCAGCCCTGGCTTTCTAGGCCAGTTTTTGGAAGAATTTGAGGACCTTAGGAACCTGCAGTGATTAGAGCCAGGAAGCAGGGCTTTCCCGGCACTTCAGCTTTCTAGCTTATTTTCTGTATTACCTCAGTGGCCTCAGTGAAGCCTTTTGTACCTCCATAGCTGCCTTGTGCTGGCGGTTCCCTGTGTCAGATCCCCTGACCTTTCCAGAGACTTCCACCACAGTCTGTAGAGATGATTAGAACCTCCTAGCCCTCCCTGGGTTTTACATTTCTCTGAGTATGAAATCTTGAGCATCATCGAGATCCCTAGGAAATTTTCCTTGTGTCTGGATTTGCATTTTCAAGAGCCCAGGTCTCTGTCCGTCTCCAGGGTTGTCACAGCTCCTAATCTGAGAGCTCTGCCACCTTTTGACTTTAACCCTGGGCATAAGCTTGGCTTGGGTTCTGAGGTTGGGGGAGCCTCCGGGGCTTCTCCTTATTAGCACAGTCTTGGTATTGTGTTTGCTCTGCTGGGAGCAGAGAACAGCCGACGCCATACTCTGAGTATCCTTGTCTCTCTGGATCTCCCTTGGTGAGTGGGGATGTCTGTAGAAGGGAGAGCACACACGTGAGATTGCGTAAGCAGAGGCTGTGCTTCTTGCCATTCTGCTGAAGTTTTTTTTCCCCCCTAGAGGCGAGTTAGCCACAGTGCTGTTTTGATTTTCTGCCCATTGCCACGCTTTAAAGCAGAGTCCCCATTGCCAGATGGCAGTTACGTTCTTCTTTAGTAGTCCAGAGGATCCATTTTAAGAGAGAGACAGGAAACAGGAGGGAGTGGGTGGGCATAGTGGGTGTAGGAAGAGGGGGGAGGTTTTTGAGACAAGCTATGCTAGGACTGACCCAGTTGATTCGTGTTTATTCAAAAACAGGGCTAACCCTGGTCTGACAGATTTCGAATGGGTAACTCTGTTCTTAAATATAAATCCTATCAGACTGAGCAATCAGGTTTTTTTTTTTTCCTTTTTTTTTTACAACTGGGAAATGGGAATGATAAATTCTACTCCACATTATATTTCTTTCTTTTTTTTTTTTTTAAAGATTTATTTTTATTATTTTTTATTGGAAAGGCGGATATACAGAGAGGAGAGACAGAGAGGAAGATCTTCCGTCCGATGATTCACTCCCCAAGTGAGTGCAACGGGCCGATACTATGCCGATCCGAAGCCAGGAGCCTCTTCCGGGTCTCCCACGCGGGTGCAGGTTCCCAACGCTTTGGGCTGTCCTCTGCTGCTTTCCCAGGCCACAGGCAGGGAGCTGGAAGGGAAGCGGGGCTGCTGGGATTAGAACCGGCGCCCATATGGGATCCCGGGCGTGCAAGGCGAGGACTTAACCACTTGCGCCACCGCGCCGGGCCCAAATTCTACTCCACATTATATTTCATGTCAAGCTTGGCCAATTACTGGCTATTGTGGGCATGTGGGGAATGAACCAGTGGTTGTAAGATTCTCTTTATCTCTCTCTCTGTCCCTCTGTCTTTATAATAAATAAATAGAGAATTTTAAATGGTCACTAAATAAACTTGGCAAGACTGAATAAACAATGGCAAGTATGTTTCTTTTATTCAGGGATTACTCAAGCCTTTAATATACCAATACTACATATGGTGAATCTCCAAGAGGATATGTTATAAGCAACATTTTAAAAAATTCTCAACAAACTTTCTCTGTTTAATTTTTTTTTCTTTTTGAATTTGATTTGAAAGAGTGACAGAGAAAGACAGGAGACATAGGGAGGGGAGATAGATTTATTAGTAGGTTCATTCTCACCAAATGGTCCCAAGAGCCAAGGCTGGGGAAGACCGAAGCCAGGAGCCAGGAAAAGCTTCCAGGTCTGATATGTGGGTGTCAGGGGTGCAGGCACTTGAACCGTCTTCCATTGATTGCTCACATTTATTAAAAAGAAACTGGATCACAGGCAGATCAGACTCAAACAGGTGTCCCAATATGGGATGCCCATGTCACAAGCAGTAGCTTAATCCAGTACACCACAATTCAGGTACGTAACCAGATTTTCTTAGCAGAGTGTTTTTCAAGTGTTGTCTCTTAAAGATACAGCTTAGAAACTAACTGTCCAGGTCACAACTATATTCATTTTGTTCTTTTCTTCCCTCAAATTGTGAACATTGGTAAATTGGTGAAATGCTTGGGGTTGTTAAAATGTGGGTCCTGAAGAGCAACGGTGTTAAAGTTCAAAAATCCATTGCACCTGAATACTCCTGGCTCTGAAACACTTCCCTCATTCCTCTCCCCACAGCTCCCCTTTGAATTGGAGATCTACTACATTCAGCATGTTATGCTCTACGTGGTGCCCATCTATCTGCTTTGGAAAGGAGGTAAGGCCAGTAAACCACGTCTTGCTGCCACTTGCACAACTCGCATCTCCCTTCTGTTTGGAAGGCACGGTCTGTGTTTTTGTGCCTCCTGTGACCTTAAGCTGTTGCCTGGCTTGGTTTCTTCAGCATGCTGTGCAGTGAGCAGAGGGGCTTGGAGGATATGCCAAGAGTTTGAGGGCTTGTCAGAGTTACTCTTTGTGAGTGGGCATGATGCTGCTGACCGCCTGTATGGGGACTAGGCTTGGGTTCCTGGTAGCGCCTTGGGTATGCATGGAGCCCCTCACACCTGCCCCTCTCTTGTGCCTTTTGCCTGCCATTATGTGCTACTAGTATAGGGTGCAAGGACAGATGAGTCACTTGGTGCCCCCCCATAGGAGGACCTTGTAGCCTTGCTCATTATATTCATCTTCTGAGAACTGAAGGAGACAGTGAAAGGGACAAGAAGTCCACGGGGTGTAGGATTATGGGATGGAAGAGGCAAGTGAAACAGCAGCACCCTCCATTTCAGAATAATGATTTGAAACCTTCACTCCGTCAAGAGAGAGCAAGCAGCAACCCACCAGAGGTAGTCTGGAAAGGAAGCCGATGTATTTTGCCTTATAATGGTTTTTAAACCATCCTCTCCCTCTGTTATGACATAGACAAAAGGGGCAAGTGTTTGCTTGAACCTGCTGGACTTTGTGTGACAGCGACTTCTTCTGTGTCCTTCCTTTCCTGAAGCCCCTGTATCTTGGTTGCTGGCACTTTCCCTGGAGACCTACCCTGCCCCACCTGACCCCAGCCAGCAAGGTGATGGTTTGTAGCACATTGAAAATGGCATGGGACTACTTGAGCCTTGGAGCTCCCTGATCGATGGTCTGGAAGCTGTGATGGGCTCTGCCTTTTCTCAGCTCCTGGCATTCTCTAGCTCAGGCGTGCTTTCTACCAAACAGGCTGTTGCTTTTACCCTGTGCAAATACCTGGAGGTAGCTAACAATACTTCTTTTCAATTTGTTCTAAAAGCAGTTTTCTCTGCTGAGCTTTAAGAGATGTCCAGAGTACCAATATCTGAGAGACTTCTGCTAGTTCTCAAGTCTGCTTCCCTGTGCTACAGCCAACAGCCTTATAATCATGTCCAAAGCTTAGAGATGTGCTTATTCTAGGGAGATCCAAGCAGGTAGCTGTGCAAGGGCCTCCAGCACCTACCGGCCATTCTTAATGGCTGCTGAGATGGAAGTTCTGGCCAAATCTGCATGGCTGGTATTTAAACGTGTTTGCACCCTTAAGTCACCGTGGAAAAGTGCCAGGTTGCTCAATTAGATTGGTTTCATGTGGAAAATGTCAAATAGCCATCGCTCCTCCCAGTAAAAGAGGAATCTGGAAAGCCACACCCTGATGACTGATTCTGTTGCCACCTGCGATTGACTGTGCTGTCTGGGAGACTAGAGCTGAGGCAGTAGGGGTTCTGGGTCTTAAATATCATGGATTTTCTGCTCTATTGATTCTTCCTCCACTCCTGGGGCCTGCTCCAGAGGATAGGCTGCAGTTGTAGCCCCAGTCAGCGTCAGTCACGATTTGGTGTTGAGTGTCATGCAGTGTGTGAGATGCTGTGCTAGGCATGAGCTGTGTATTTTCTCATCACAAATAACCCTGTGGTGAGAATCCTCCTTCTGCAGAGGAGACCATAGAGGCTGAGAAGCATCAGTATCTTCCCCACAGTCGTAATTAATGGAGCTGGGAACCAAAGCCCAGCTGAGGACCCTGCCCAAACTGCTGCTCTTTCTCCTGCACTTTGTATTCCTGAAGGACGGATATCACAGGATGAGAATCAACCTCACTTCCTGTCCTGTCCTGATTCACCCCATCACTGAAAACCTACAAATGTATTTGTTGAATGATGTGCCAAGCATTTGTATTCTGGAATCAGAGATGAATCAGAAAGGTGACAGACTTCCACAGAAAGTCTGTCCATTGCTGAAGAGTGGCAGTTGTAATGCAGTGAGTAAGCCCCACAGTAGGCACTGTGGCAGTGAACTTTTATTGAGGCAGCCTAGTCCACTTTCTCTTCTTATCATTTCTAGCAAGAGAATTACATCTTCTTAGAGCAGCTGCTGCTGTTAGCTCACCTCCCTAACCCATCAGGTGGGCAAATGACATTATAGTGTGAAAGGTGGTATGCTCTGTTGTTGGTAACAGTCTGCACACACCCTAGCTCTGTGAATATTTGGCAGTCAGCACAAGTGGAGTGAACTCAAGGTGACCTTTGACTCCAGGTTCTGAGAGTGGAGTATCCACTATCTGGAGCACGGGAATGGTGGGCCACTGCCTGCCTAGCCACATGTTATTTTGAGGGCTTTGTCTCCATCTTTGACTCTTTGCTACCATCTACTGTCCACCTAGGGGAAATTGTCAGCATTGAGAGGAAAATCTCAATGTCTTCCCAAGGCTGCTTTTACCTTTGATCCTGAGCCTTGGGGCTTAGGCTTTGAGAAGAGGGAGTGAATGTGGAGTGGGAAGTGGGGAGATTATCTCCCTGTAAACCGAGGAAGCCCAGGATTTTGAGCTCCTGATCTCTAGAAGACTCTGGTAATAAATGGCTTAGGAATTTTCTCCCAAGACAGGACAACTCCCCAATGTATCTTCTGTGCCTCCGATGCTTGTTTTGCTGACCAGTATGGGTTGGCTTGGGCACACAATGCCTCTTCCTGTGGTTTGGGGTGGGTGGGTTGTGCTGAGCAGTTATCTTGGCCCTTCCTCATCCCTATAGTCGTAAGACAGACCACAGTCCTTCCTACCCATCTTATCCACTCTGCTGTTTCCTTCTCCAGTTTTCTTTCATCTCAGCTCTCCACTTTTTGGCCTCTGGAAATAATTTCTTTTTTAGTCTTTTATTGTTATGGTCTTTTTAAATCTTTATATTGAATTTTGGGAAATTATAATCATGTATATCTAGGGTACAAAGTGATCATATATTTATTTTGTATACATATTTATTTGTGTATATATATATATAATGTACAACTTATGTATATATACCCACGCAATGTACACTATGCATAGTATATATAGCTATATATAGTGATTGATCCAAGGTAAATGGCAAGCTATATTTCTTAGCAACCATTCCCTCCCCCACCTGCAGATCCTCTCAGAACCTAGCATCTCTGTTCTTGGTGCTCTGCTTCTCTTGCCGCTAGCTCCCTGCTGTCTCTTCCAGAACAGACTCTCTATCTTCATCTTTATCCTCTCTAACCTTCACCATCTCCTTACTATTCTCTCTACTGCTTTCTTATCACCAGCATCACCAAACCCTTTCATCCCTTCCCACTTGTTCCTGGAAGCCCTGGGCCCCTGGGCCTCAGTAGCTCCATTGCACGTTCAGTCAGCATCCTGAGAAGAACACCGGACAACTTCTTCTTTTTTTAAATGTATGTATTTATTTGAAAACAAAGTTTAGAGACCGGCACAGTGGCTCAATGCCTGCAGTGCTGGCATCCCATATGGGCACCAGTTCATGTTCCAACTGTTTTACTTCTGATCCAGCTCCCTGCTTATGGACTGGAAAGCAGTAGAGGATGGCCCAAGTCCTGGGGACCTGCTGCAACCATGTGGGAGACCTGGGAGAAGCTCCTGGTTCTTGGCTTCAGACGGGCTCTGTGCTGGCTGTTGCGGTCATTTGGGGAGTGAACCAGCAGATGGAAGATGTCTCCCTGTAATTCTGCCTTTCAAATAAGTATAAATAAATAATTTTCAAAAAGGAAACAAGAGTTGAAGGAATGAAGGAAGAAAAAAGTCTTTCTCATTCTAATAAAACTTTCTTTCAACCCCACTCAACCCTGTCTTCTTCCTTTTAACCTTTTTGATTTAAATATTTATTTTCTGTTTATTGGAAAGTCAGATAAGCAGAGAAGAGGAGAGACAGAGAGGAAGATCTTCCATCTGCTGATTCACTCCCCAAGTGGCTGTAACACCTGGAGCTGAGCTAATCCGAAGCCAAGAGCCAGGAGCTTCTTTCCAGCCTCCCACATGGGTACAGGATCCCAAGGCCTTGGACTGTCCTCAACTGCTTTCCCAGGCCACAAGAAGGGAGTTAGATGGGAAGCAGGGCTGCCAGGACATGAACTGGCTTTCCCATATGAGATACCAATGCATGCAAGGCGAGGACTTCAGCCATGAGGCTACTGTGCTGGACCCCATAGAATATGATATTTCATTCCTCCCTTCTTTTCCTCTCACCCTTTCTGTGCCAAGCCCTCTTTTAACCCTTTTAAAAGAATAATCAAAACTACATTTCCTAACCCTCAATTCTTTTGGTCTGACATTTTTTGCCTTATCCATATTACCATGTGTATTAGTATGTATGCAATCTATACCCTTAAGCTAATTTTTGAGTTAATATTTATTTTCTGTTAAATCTTAGACTGTTTATTAAATAATTTCTTTGATTTTATGTTTATCACTTTTAGGAATCTTTAACACATAACTGTTCAAAATGAAAATGTTTAGTGCCTGAAGTCACTTGCTAAGCAGCATGGAAGTTTGGGAGGCACTCAGGCCCACTCCTGATGCTCTCTCTTCCCACTTCTTTCCTTCCAACATTGCTGTCACACCCCTCTCTTCAGCTCTTCAGACTTTTTCTCTGAACTGGCACTTGTAAAGCTTACCAGCAATGTGCACCTGATTCCATGTGAGTCCATCTCTCAGCCTCCATCCTCCCAATGGCCAAGGTGTTGATTTCTGCAGAACCCCGTCCTCAGCTCTCCTCTCACTGTAACACTCTGCCATGGGCTCATGTGATTTTCTGTTTCAACTGAATTCTGTTCAGTGATGGCCACTGCATCACTGTCTACAGCACAGACTTCTGAGATTCACCTTCATTTAGATTACTCATCTCTATCTACATGTCCTGAGCACACTTCAGTCCCATCCTGTCTTTACCGAACAGCCTCATTTCCCCCATCACCATTACTGCTCTTCTTGTGCATATGCCAAGTGACCCTACCCACTCAGCCCAGCTAGAATCCTGGAATCATCTCTGCCCCTGGTATCCCATCCATCCGTTCCTCTAGCCTCTATTTTCCAGTGCCTTTTTTTCCTGCCTGGCTTGTACCGGCCTCTAGGGGGCACTGATGAGCTGAAATCAAAGTAAGCAAGGCTCTGAAGAAAGGAATGTGGTTGGATGTGTACTTACATCCCCAAGCATGCTGACCCAGTCCCAGGGATGGGGAGAGTGCTTAGAGGAATTGACATTTGAATAGAGAGCCAAAAGCTAAGTAGAAGATTCTAAGGCGAGTGTTGGATAGGGCAGGTGAACCATCATGGACAGTTAAAATGGTATGTGTAATAGTACCATGTAAGGGCAGGCTGAAAAGGTTAGGCAGGGCTTCTCAAGGGGTTAGTCTTGACTCTGACAGCCGTAGAAAGCAGTGGAAATTTTAAGAAGGAACATGGTACCAACTTATTCTACTAATTGAGTCTAACTAATTGATACTAACAAAGTATCAAAAACCTTGTTGTGGAAAATGTTCTTTTCTTCTCCTTTCTTCGACACATCCTTACAGGTAATTATACCACTTTTTTTTTTTTGCATAGTCTCTTAGAGCTTTTTTATTTTTGCCCCACATATAAATAAAGATTAAATTAGTTTTATTTATTTTTTCTCATGGTGTTGTTTTTGTTACTGTGTTATCTAGCAATTTTTCTTAGAGAATTTTCCATGTAGACCCATAGGAATCTTGCTTCCTTTTCATGGTAGCATAATATTCTACAGTACTAGTGATAGAATATAGCACAATGAATATGACAAAACTGTATATAAGACAGCTACATTCCTGATTCCATTTTAAACTCTTCACATGTCTTCTCATTTTATCCTTATGACAGCCTGGTTAGGTAGATATTCTTGGTATGTGCCTTTTAGAGGTGAGAAAACTGATGCTCAGATAATATGTGGCAGATCCAGGATCTGAACCCAAGAAAATGGCTTTAGGGTTCTTGCCTTTTATCAGAATATAAGGTGGTAACAGAGTAGCATAATTTACTTATTCAATATCCCTTTGGTGGACATGTGGCTTGCTTCACATCTTTTGCAAATGCACCTAACCCTGCACCTGATGACCTTGAACCAGTGCCATTTACCTGTTTGCAAGTTCATCTATGAGATAAGTCCTCTGACGTGGAAATGGTGAACAAAAACCCATGCATTCATAATTTTGATGGATATTTTACTTTTTAAAAAAGATTTATTTATTTTTATCAGAAAGGCAGATATACAGAGAGGAGGAGAGACAAAGAGGAAGATCTTCCATCTGCTGATTCACTTCCCAAGTGACTGCAACAGCCAGAGCTGAGCCAATCTGAAACCAGGAGCCAGGAGCCTCTTCTGGGTCTCCCCTGTGGGTGCAGGGTCCCAAGGCATTGGGCCACCCTTGACTGCTTTCCCAGGCCACAGGCAGGGTGGGAAGCAGGGCCGCTGGGACATGAACTGGCACCCGTATTGGATCCCCGTGATTTCAAGGTGAGGACTTTAGCCACTAGGCTCTTGCGTTGAGCACTGATGGACATTTTCAAGTCCATGACATTTAAGTGCCCACTAACAGTATATGAGAAGGTTTTTTCCCCCCATACAGCATCACCCAAAAGTAGACTTTTGTGCATGTAGTGGGTTTAGAAAGCGATTGACTGTTTCAATTTTCATTTGAATTTCTTTTACTTGGAGAGAAACTGGAAGTCTTTTTTTTTTTTTTTAACTTAAGGGGAACGAATCACAAGTCATTCATATATAATGTTTTAAGGCTTCTTTATATAGAAATATTAGCAATTAACCCTCTATGATTCAAACTGCAGTTATTTCCCACAGCTTTCTTGTGCTTCACCTTTGCACCTGATTTCCTTCTGTGGAACTTATCTATTTGGTATGGCTTCTGCATGCTGTGTCATGATTTGAAAGTCTTTTCTGACTCTGGGACTTTGCTTAAAAAGATTATGTAGTAGTTGTTGAATTTCCATGGGGGATATGATCTAAAACCTCCACTTGCTCCATGAAGCCATGAGTAGTTCAGAATCCATTTATACTACTTTTTTTCCTAGACATGCATACCTGTGATGAAGTTTAACTCCTCAGTTAGGCAGAGTAAGAGATAAGCACAGTACCTGGTAGTTAAATGGAACCATAAGAGCAACATACATAATAGAAGCTATGTGTGTGAGGTCTTAGAATATCTCGTTGCACTATTGTCACTGTCCCTGTGTGGGAGGATTTAATGCCTGTGTGGGAAGGTGAAAAAAGATAAATGATGGAGGCACTAGGAGGCAGCATGACTCTTCTTGCTGTGAAAAGATTACTTGAGCACAACATTGTAATTCTATGACAGTTAATTTGATCATTGAGATCTCCGCTGGGTAGCTGGTGAATGGGTAGTATAATGTATACAGCATGGATACGCAGGACAAAGGAATGATTTACATCTTGGATGATTTCATCCTACTACTCAGAATGGTATGTAATTTAGAACTTACGAATTGTATGTTTTCAGAATTTTTCACTTGATATTTTTGGATCACAGTTGATTTCAGGTAACTCACACCACAGATACATTTTTTTAAACATTTGAATGTTTTGTTTTTAAAGATTAGTTTATTTTGTTGGAAAGACAGTTACAGAGAAGAAGAGAGACAGGGAGAGAGATCTCCCATCTGTTTGTTCACTTCCCAAATGGCCACAACAGCCAGAGCTGGGCCTGTCCAAAGCTAGGAGCCAGGAGTTTCTTTACAGATCTCCCATGTGGGTACAGGGATCCAAGGACTTGAGCTTTCTGCTGCTGCTTTCCCAGGTGCTTTGGAAGGCAGCTGGATGGAAAAGTGGAGCAGCCAGGACTCAAGCCAACACCCATATGGGATGCTGGTGCCATAGGTGACCTCACATGGATCTCAGTTCTGTTCACTGACTAGTCCAGCATGATGAGGTCTGTACATGAAAAAGCTCATGCTAACGACTGTGTGGCAAAATCACCGAGTCTTCCTGCTGTCACCTCCTTGATGTCTCTGAAGCCCATCCTCTCCCTCCTGACTCCAGGGCTGCTGCTTGGGGCCAAGCCTTGCCGGTCAGCACTTCCCTCCGGGATGACGGTTGGCTTGCTGGGGTCTCCCTGCCTCTAGCCTGCCTCCTTTGCTACCCATAGCTTCTAAAGCTGCTTCTGTCATTCAGATAGGATCATAGCACATCCCTGTGTGGAGAGCCCCAGGCGATCCTCTTGTACCCAGCATACAGAAGACTCTGTATGGCCTGCCTTGAACTGCTTCTCCATTTCTTTATTCTCCCTTCTTTGTGAATCAAATGCTGGTGCAAACCCTTTGGCCTCCTTGTGGCTGCCTTACCAACTGCATATCTCTAGCCCTTTAAAAAGGCTGTGACTTCTTGCAAGACATATCTGTCTCCAGCTCTGGGCCCAGAACATTTATCTCCCCAAGCTGCCCTTCTCTGGGAAGTCCTCCGAATCTCTTCCCGTATTCCCTTTTGTTGTCCTCCTCCACTGCAGCATAGGTGTCTGCTTACATGTTGGTCTCTCTGAAGATGGGAACTTGCCTTTTGCCCTCAGTAATGAGGGTACCAGAATGAGTGAAAGGCGTCCTGCTGAGGCCTGTGTGCCCCAGCTGCACACTGCTCCTGCCCTCTGCTGTGGCATACAAGCTAACGTGTATTGTGCACGAGCTGGGCATTAAGCCATTGTTTTTGGTGCACAGTCTTGATCTCATGTAATCCTCACAATGTCCATGAGACTTACTGGAGCCTGTCTCCTGAGGCTCATGACCTTGGATGAGGAGAAAAAAATCGTACTTCTTCATTTGCAGTAACACCGACTGCAACATAATACTGACTTCGTTTATAAATATAGACAAGCTGCAGTTGTATTAGCAGCAGGCAGCGTGTTATCATTAATGTACATCACAGATGTTTTCCTCTCATATTACACCTGCTACACAGTTCTCAACAAATCATTTGCATTCATGAGGACCTCAACATTCAAAAACGGATTTGATTTGGACAGGTGTTTTGATAAGCATATTTCATGGCTCAGTTTTTGGTAATTCTTTGTATTTTTGTTTTGTAAATTTAAAAGCTATTTTTTTAAAAGGCAGTTGTCAAACTTCCCCAAACTGCCCAAATGGGCCACAGCACCACAAGGGTAAGAATAAACATAGGTGCTTACAGCCTGGGCAGGGGGTTGAGAGTGGCGGGGCAGGTTCCCTGTCACACAGTACTGCTTCTCCTTGGAATTGCTGGATTTGGACACTCTGGGTTCAAGCCTTGGTTGTGCTGCTTGCTTGCCAGTTCCAGCATTTGGGCTAGTGCCTTGTCTTCTCGGCGTTTGTTGTTGCACTTGTGAAATGTTCAGTTCTAACCTCATAGGATGTTGTGAGGATTCAGTGAGCGCCTTCAAGGTGCTTAAGAAAGTTTATAGAAATGGGAACTAAATGATCAGTTTCTTTTGGTGTAAAACATTTTGAAATCTGTGCATAAGGTTTTTTGTGAAATGTATTCCCGTGACAACTTATAAGCCAGAATTTCAAAATGTTTTGTACTCAGAGAAATGTGAATATCTACCTACCTACCTATCTATCTATCTATCTATCTATCTATCTATCTATCTATCTACCTCTCTATCTATACTTTTTTTTTGCAGTCTACTTATTTATTTGAGAAACAGAAAGAAACAAGAGACAGGGAATGAGAGCTCCCATACATGGACTTAATTTTCTGAATATCTTCAACTGCTTTGACCAGGCCAAGCTGAAGCTCTGGAATGGGAGCTGGGAACTCAATCCAGGTCTCCCACGAGGGTGACAGGAACCCAGTGACTTGAGCCATCACCACATCTTGCAAGGGTCTGCGTTAACAGGAAGGCAGAGTTAGAGAGCCAGGGCAGGGCATCAGACCCTTAACTGTGATACAGGCACAGACATCTTGAGCAGTAGGCTAAACGCACCTGTTCTCTAACTTGATCCTTTAATCTCTTTCAATTCATAAGTGATTTGAAGGACCCTTGTATATGTAAAGTATGTAGAATAGTACCTGACAGAATGCATACAATGCATTGGTTTCTCTGATTATTATTATTACTAACCATAGTTCTAGCGCTTCTCATTTATTACCCATCTGTCTTCTGAGTAGACTGTGGTCTCTGAAGGTCAGAAGGGAGCTTTGCTCCATTTGAAGCCACCAAACCTCGCACACACTGCTTGTCAATACATGCTCCCTCCTTGGAGATACACATTTTCCTTGGGGCTCTGGGACACCCCCTCTCTCCTGATTCTCCCTCGTAACTGGATTCCTCCTTGGGCTTGCTGGCTTTGCCTACTGCACAGATCCTTGTCAGTACAGTTCACCTGGACTCTGGAAGTGCCACACCACATGTCTGTAGGCCACCTCTTGCCACCTACACCCGTGCTTCCAACTTGTTCTACTTCTTCCTGTGTTTCCTTCCTTGGTTAGCACTTGGGTCCGTTCTTCATCCATTGCCAAAGCTAAAAATAAAGGCAGATGTCCTGTATCACATTCACAGCTCCACTACTTCTCCTGATGAGTTCAGAGGTTCTCATGATTCAGATTCAACAAATCACTGGTACATTTGGCCCTTTCTCTCCATCCCCAGCACTCCATCCAGATTCGGGCTCTCAGCCTATTGGTACGCAGAATACATTGTATCCTCTTTCATCCCTGCCCCCTGGTTTCCACATACCTCCTCCCCAGCCTGTATCCCACTCAGTCTCTCCAAAACGATCTTTTAGAAGAAAGTGCAGATCTGTTCAGATTTGGCTCCAATGTTTAAAAAAGTCCTGTCCAGGACATATATTAAACTCTTATGACTTCACAGCCTGGCCCATGTTATTTGTTTGCTCCTATTTGCCATCAGTTACTCTCTAACCCGCTTAGGTTACCCTCTGAATGAATGATAGGATGATCATCGAGCCTCTCTCGATGTTCAGGCACAGACTAGCTCTCAGTCTGGCACTTGCCAATGATGTCTTCCTGTGTATGTTATCTCCAGGGCACTCTTTCCTCCCTGGGGGTGTCTCTGACTTCCCTAAGCATTCTAAGGCACTTTTTTTCTTAATATGTTTGTCTTCTGATACTTTTGATGTGCCTTGATCTGGATCTAATATTTATCTGATGTTTGCCACCAGATGGCAGCAATCACAAGTTTTTTTTTTTTCAAAAATGAAGCTATACAATTATGATTGAATCTTTGCTTTCTAGCATAAGTAATTAGCAACAATAATTGTTGATTGAATTCATAATCATTATCATAGTTAAGATGCTAATGGAGTGAAGTTGGTGAAGCCTCCCAGGGTTTTGACAAGAGTGTATGGGTAGGTACAAAAGGATAGAGCGTATTTCAGGGAGTGTCTTGGTATAGTCTGACTGCTGTAAGAAAGATACTATGAGCTGGGTGGCTTATACACAGTTGAAATTTACTTCTCACAGTGCTGGATGGTGGAAAGTTCAAGGTCAAGATGGCAGCAAATGTGATGTGTGATGAGGGCCTGGCTTGCAGGTGATTTCTCTGGTTGCACCCTCACGTGTGGAAGGGCCAGACCATTCCTTCCGATCTCTTTTTTAAGAGCACTAACCCCGTTTATGAGGGTGCCGCCTTGTGACCTAATCACCCTCAGGGCCTACCCCTTAATGCCATCACATTGAAGATTAGGTTTCAATGGAAGAATTTTGGCAGCATTCAGATCACAGCAGGGAGGCAGGTGGTTTTCTTGCGGTCTGAGGCCTTTCTAGGCTATCCCCAGGGAGCTGTTCTGGAGGATAGACTGTTGGGGGGTTGTTTGGGTGAACTCGGGATTAGGGGCTGGCTTTATCATCATTGAAGTAGAAGCAGTGAATATAATCATTGGAGTGAGTGAGAGAATGCTGGGTATCTACGTAGATGGGGAAGAAACAGAGAAAACCTTGGGGAACAGCAACCTGCAAATAGTAGAGCAAGGGGAAGAGTGTGCAGAGATGGTGGCAATGGTCAGAGCGACGGGGGTGGCTGGCTGTTCTGTAAACTTCCACTTACACAGTAGTAACCAAGCCTCCCTGGATGTGAGAGGGACAGTGAAGTCAGGCCTCTGGAGAGTGTGAAGATGGGAAGGAAGGGGAAATTAAAGATGTTGAGGAAGGAGGAGTTTAGGGTCTGATAGAGTCAGAATAACAGGTGTTTCCCCTGCCCTTTTTCCCTCTTCCCCTTTCTCTTCCTTTCCTGTCTTCTCTGCCACATGCCTGGGCATGTGTAGATGCTAAGATGAAGCCAGAAGTATGGACTGGATGAAGTATAAGGCCATGAGAAGAAAAGGGATTTGGTCAGTAGTGGTAAGGGGAATAAGTGCTGTGGGGAGTGGAAGCAGATTGTTATGTCCGCACCCTTTCAGCACTGTCCAATAGAATTCTGATCCTTGATGGGAACAGTCCAATATGGTGGTTAAGAACTGCCTGTGGCTACTGGGACTGAAAAACCAATTTTCTAATTTTACTTAAGCCTGGTGATTTTGAACTGAGATGTAAACAGCCACATGTGGATAGTAGCAACTGGCATCAAGGGCCCCTCCTGAACCAGGAACCCATGCATTTTTCTGGCTCTGATCTAAAAGGTTACGCTGTTTGGGATTCCGCAGCCTGAATGGAGGAGCAGAACACCCGGCTTGAGGGACCCATCCTGTGCTGTGGTTTTGTAAGCAGGATCAATATTGTTGATGTTGAAAGTGAGGGACTTTTGGAGTTCAGACCAGGGTCTTTCTAATCATGTGAGAAACCATCCAGCTTTCATGCTCTTGACCAAGGGTGGCTCAGCAAAGAACAACAACAGAATGGGAAGCAGAACAACACTTTATTATTAGCAGAGCAGGCCCAGAGTAACTCCTCTACAGGGCCTTCCACCTGGGCCAGAGCCCACGGCTTTATCTCAGCACCTGTGTGACAGTCCTGCTGCAGACCTGGAGAATGTAAGGTGGCCAGATGTGGTGGGTCGGCCCCAGCTTATTTCCCAATGTCCCATGGGCACAGGGAAAACTAGAATAGAGAAAAGGGAACAGGTCCAGCTGCCAAAGGGCCATGTTCAGTGGCCAAGTGCAGATGAACAGTGCACGCTGCCCGTCCTGAAACTATACAACCTGCTTTCAAATATTGATTCTGTTTCTTAATAGCTATGGGACTTTGGCCAATTTCCTTAACTTCTTTGTACTCACATTTCCTCACATATAAAATAAGAATGGCAATACTTTCTCAGGATTGCAATTATCAAGTTTAAATAAGTTTGAAAACTTATTTAAAACATTTAAAAACATGAGTTTAAATAAGATTAGCGCAAGTTAGTTAATGTATATAAAGTGCTTATGCTAGTTCCTGTTAGGTAGTTGGTGCTATATGTGTTGTTTCCCTTTGCTTGTGTGCTTTCTGCTTGCCAATGGACCATGACATTGACTACTAACCTAATAAAATGTGGTCTGGGCAGTTTCTTAGTTTCTTACCCTTAGCAAACATGTCCTTGGGTATGAGGTCATGAGGGGGAATTGAGGCTGCTGGTTCAAGGCCATAGTATAGAAGGAATGAAGTTCAAGCTGGTATGAAAGGGAGACTAGCAGAGTGCTAGGGAACAAGGAGGGATTCCAGGTGGGAGGTGAAGGGCATCAAGGGATGAGAGGTCCAGCGTGGGGGGCTCCCCCCTCTGAGCAGGCGCATGGGCTGTAGTCATGAGGATATGAAAGTTGAAACTGTGGGAGGCTTTGGTCACGTGACCCAGGTGGAACGCTTTAGAGTCACAAACAAGGCGGATTGTGGTCAGTGAGGTGGAGCAGAGATGTGGAGGTCTAAGAGGCTACAGGGTGAGGGTGTTGGAAGAGGCACCCAAATTGCTGTTGAATTCTTCCTTGAATGAATTCCAGAATGAGTCAGATACAGACCTGTATCTAAGATGATGCTGCCAAAGAGGAGTAGCTGAGTCCTGAAAGAAGGAGAAAGGAGCCGTGTCAGCTCCTAGAAGTAGTCATGGAAGACTGGAGGAGCCTTCAGCTCCCCTTCCCCCAGCAGAGCTTGTGGTGGGAAGACAAGGGGGTTGGGGCACCAGCAGTGGACTTGGAACGGGGCCAGGGCTCCTTGAAGTGAGCAGGTGGAAGGAGCATGCCAAGACAGCAGGTGCAGAAGGGTCTGGTGATGGCAAGAAGGCTTTCCCAGTTTCTAGGGAGGCTTGGCTGGAAGCCAGTGCCGCAGACACCTGTCCAGCCTTGGAGCTGGCAAGGCCCTGTCTGCAGGGCTGTGGGCGCAACTCTGGAGCTGCCCTCCCAGAACTCCTCTTTCTTCATCCTCACCATGTTTTGGTAATTTTTAAATATTTATTTTCATTGGAAAGGCAGATTTACAGAAGAGGAGTGACAGAGAAAGAATTTCTACCCATTGGTTTACTCCCCAAATGCCTGCAATGGCAGGAGCTGAGCCAATCTAAAACCAGGAGTCAGGAGCCTCTTCCAGGTCTCCTGCATGGGTGTAGGTTCCCTGCGACTTGGGTCATCCTCCACTCATTTCCCAGGCCACAAGCAGGGAGCTGGATCAGAGGTGCAGCAGCCAGGACACAAATTGATACCTATATGGGATGCTGACACTTGCAGGTGGAGGATTAGGCAGTTGAGCCTTCGTGCTGACCCCAAGGCAGAGATGCTTAATAGGATGCAAGGAGCCCATTAATTTGAATAGGGGTAGTGGTGAAATTATATCTTTGTAAGCATGTATATGTATAATTCTAAAGGCAGAATGATGAAGGTGAGGGAGAGGATAGATGAATCTTCTGTCTACTGGTTCACTTCCCAAATGCCCACCATAGTTAGGTGTGGGTAAGCATAAGGTCCGGACCTAGAAACTCCATCCAGGTCTCCCACATGGGTGGTAGGGGCCCAAGTAATTGGGCATAATCTGCTGCCTATCAAGCTCCAGTAACATGGAGCTAAATCAGAATAAAGTAGCTGGGACTCAAACCCAGACACTGTCATGAGAGGCTGGCCACCCAAACAGGTGCTTTCCCTGCTGTGCCACAATAGCTGCCCCTGGAATTGTGTCTTTATTCTCACTCACCTCTAGCAGTAGTGCACCACATGAATTCAGGCAACAGGTGCTGGCACTTTTAGCCTCCTCTGATTCTGTTGTCAGTGGCAGTCACAGGTGGCCGCCTATCACTTTCAGGAGCTACCGCCATCTCAGAATACCTGTTCCACTCACCTCTGCATTCAAATGAGGATAGTTACAGGACGAGATGATATTAAAAGTATACATAAAGAAACACACAATTAATATATCACAGAAGCGTTTAAATATGTTGGTAGCTGTTTTAGAAACTTTGGCATTCTTTGTAATCCATGGTGTTTCACTTTGTATATTTCAAACCAACAGAGAAGTCCTCTGCCATCCCCCTAGGCTGCCAGAGGCCTGCTCTCCTCAAGGCTCAGGGAAATTCCCTTTGGTTTCACTAGAGGGAGCACTTGCTTAAGAATTGGTCAGCGGGGGCCCTCTCAGACTTGTTCCCTAGGTGTCCACTAGATATCCACACACAGATGTTTTGTGCAGGCTGTAGGGTATATGAACTTGGAGTTCAAGGCCAAGTTTTAATCTCAGATACAAATTTTGGTGTTATCAGCATGTTGATCACATGAAAGCCATGTATTGGTAGAAAACAAGTAGTTTAAGGAAAGTAGATAAGTTCTGGGTTCTGTAATCTGATATTCGGCATCATTTAGTAGTCAGGGCCGTGAGAAGGAATCAGCGAAAGAGATGAGAGATGCAAGCACTGAGGCAGACAGAGGCTGAAAGATTTGGTGGTCTACAAGCCACTTGAAGAATGTTTTAAGGTAGCTGTGCTCACCACTATACCACCAACACCTTGCGAAGAGTGTTTTAAGAAGAAACACGTACGTAGGAGGAGGCCTGAGAATTGAACCATTGGGTTTAGCAGTGGCAAAACCATTTGTAACCTAGATGGGAGCTGTTTTGCTAAAAGGGTGGAAGCCTGGTTAGAGCATATTCAAGAGAAAGCAGGAGAGAGGCATTTTAAGGAAATGAATACCAACCAGTGCTGTTCAATTACATGTGAGCCTCGTAGGTAATTTCAAATCTTCCAGAATCATACTAAAGATAAATATGGGGCAAGCACCCATTGACGACATACAGCAGCCATTGGCGGCCCCTACATCCCATATAGGTGCTGGTTTATGTCCTGGCTGCTCCACTTCTGATGCAGCTCCCTGCTTGTGCCCTGGGAAAGCAATGGAGGATGGCCCAAGAGCTTGGGCTCTTGAACCTAAATGGGAGACCAGAAAGAAGCTCCTGGCTCCTGGCTGTGGACCAGCCCAGCTCTGGTCATTATGGCCATTTGGGGAGTGAGCCAGTGGATGAAAAATCTCTCTCACTCTCTTTGTAAATATGCCTTTCAAATAAATAAATTTAAAAAGCTGTGAGAAACTGGTGAAATTCTTTCTTTAAAAGATATTTATTTATTTATTGGAAAGGTATATACACAGAGAGAAAAAGAGACAGAAAGATCTTCCATCTCCTCCCCTGGTTCACTCTCCAAGAGCCCACAATGGCTGGAACTGAGTCAATCCAAAGCCAGGAGCCAGGAGTTTCTTCTAGGTCTCCCACACAGATGCAAGGGTCCCTAGGCTTTGGGCTATCCTTCACTGGTTTCCCAGGCCACAAGTAGGGAACTGGATGGGAAGTGGAGCAGCTGGGACATGAACCACTGCCCATATGAGATCCTGGCACGTGCATGGTGAGGATTTAGCCACTGAGCCGTCACACTGGGCTCTGAAATTAATCCTAGTAATGTGTTTAGTATGGTATATCTAAAATATTATTCCAAATATAATGAATGAAAATTATTACCAGGTATTTTTCTGGATTTCCTGTGAAACTCAGAATGTATGTCATACCAACAAGCGCATCCTAATTCATACTAACCATATATTTGCAACGCTGAACTGCCACATTATTAGCTACCATATTAGACAGTACAGATGTAGCCAATTCTTTCAGTCTTACTCTGAAAGGGAGCAGAGGGACAAGGTAATAGCTTGAGGGGGGAATGGGGATAATTTATTTTTTAGACTGAGAGCTATTATAGTACATTTAGTTTCTTTGCTAATGGGAATAATCGAGTAGAGAGGAGGAAATTGTTCAGGTAGGAGGAAGAGGACAAATTGGAGTGATATTGTTGAGTAAGGGACAGGGGGTCGCATCTAGATGTAAATGGGAAAGGATAACGTGGCTCAGGACCCAAAGTCCCAGGGCCACAGCAACCCAGGGAAGTTCACCTGTGGTCACAGAGGTAAAGATGGAGCAAATTGGCTCCCTACTAATGCGGATAGGGGTTTAAATGGGATCCTGGGAATTTGCTTAACTTTCTGTCTGATTCCTTTTGCCCAGTGAAGTGAGCAGCAAGGTCATTACCTAATAGTGAGGGTGGGATAGAAGTATTAGAAATTGGCGAAGAAATGAGAAGATGCTAAATCGTGGCCTAGGAGAATGAGAGACCGAATGGATTGGAGAAGCACAGTGTGATTGCCTGACAATCTGAATGATGCCCTTGAGGTTTATGGTTATGAATTTGAAGTGAGAACAGTCGGTATATTTCTACAGTCACATTCAGTTGTGTAGAGACAAGCAAGAAGGGGCGTCTAATTGGGGTTTATCTAGGACTCAGTCTTTTCCCCAGATGAGTGTGATGATGAGAGTAACAAAGGATTTGAAGGTCTATATAAGATCACATAATGGGCCATGAAACTTAAGGATGGAAGAGTGAGCCATTCAAGACAGCAAAACAGGACCAATGGATTGCAGGTTCTAGTAAGGGACATGTAACACTGTGGTGCCTGTTAGAAAGAATGAGCTGGAAAGGTTTTTTCTTTTTCTTCATTTAGAAAATATCTATTAATATAGAGAATGGGTTTTATGTATTCCATAAATACAATTCCAAGAAAATACCCCACTGCCCCTACCCCCTGCTTTCCCCAACCACTATCCCTTCATCCACTCTATCAGTTTTAGCTGAAGTATAACTTTAATCCACTCTATATTTACAGGTTTAATTCATCACAGGTTATAATGTTTTTTTACAAAAATATTTATTTATTTTTATTGCAAAATCAGATATACAGAAAAGAGGAGAGACAGAGAGGAAGATCTTCCATCTGATGATTCACTCCCCAAGTAACTGCAACAGCCAGTGCTGTGCCGACCCGAAGCCAGGAGCCAGAAACGTCCTCCAGGTCTCCCACACGGGTGCAGGGTCCCAAAGCTTTGGGCTGTCTTCGACTGCTTTCCCAGGCCACAAGCAGGGAGCTGGATGGGAAGTGGAGCGGACGGGATTAGAACTGGTGCACATATGGGATCCTGGTGCAGTCAAGGCAAGGACTTTAGCTGCTAGGCCACAGCGCCAGGCCCTAGGTTATAATGTTGAACAAGTCAAAAGTAGGAAGACCACAGTTCCATAACAGTATAAACAAGGGCTGTACATTCACAGTTTTATCTCCAAATGACCATTTCATTCCTATACTTTTTTGTGTGTATTCTATCTTAACTTCCACATATAAAAAATATATATGGTGTTTGTCTTTTTAGGACTGGCATATTGCACTAAGCATGATGGTTTCTAGTTGCATCCATTTAGTTGCAAAAGAAAATATTTCATTTTCTATGGCTGAGTAGTATTCCATAGTGTGTGTGTGTGTGTGTGTGTGTGTGTGTGTGAGAGAGAGAGAGAGAGAGAGAGAGAGAGAGAGAGAGAGAGACTGATTTCCTTTACCCATCAGTGGATGAACATCTGGGTTGATTACATAACTGCCATAAGCATGGGGACACAATAGAAGTTGAAAGAGGGAATACTTGACTTTGCAATCAGAGGCTGCAGTAATCATGATGACAAGGTCACAGGTGGGACTGAGAAAGGAAGTGGCAGAGGTGCAGTAGAATACAAGATGATTGAGGAGAGGAGACCAAGGAAATGAGAGACAAGAGTCTTGAAAATTTCCTCTCAGATTTGTGTTGAAATTATCAAGAGATGTGACAAGGCTAGTTTTGGAAAGTGTTAATTACTCTTTCAAGCCACGTAGGAATATCTTCTAGAATTGGGGGCCGGGACTCATGTGTCCATAGAGAACTTTGAAAGGGAAGGGCAGCAGGTGACAGCAGTTGTGTGGCTTTATGTAGAAGGGAGGGCCGAGCAATGAAAAGAAGGGAGCTAGCCCCTCTGCTTACATGGGTCAAAGGAGGAAAGTCAGTTGCTACCTTAGAGATACTGGTGAAGTAGTCATGGAAGAACACAGTTGAGAATAGGGGAAATTTGGCTGATAATTTGTGATTTTACATATCCAGAACTCTTTTCCTGGAAATGTTTTTTCCTTACCTTACTCCTGATAAAGTTTGTCTTTTATCATCCAGTTCTTATATTGCTGTTGTTCCTGAAATTGCAACAGGAAAAAATGACTAGTGACCGACTTACGTGTTGCCAAATCCAGTGCTAGCTTTTGTCTTTGCTGAATCCTTCTAAAGAGGTAGGATTCCACATGGAATTCTCTGTGATGATGGCAATATTTTATCTCCATGTTGTCCATTATAGTTGCTACTAGGTACATGTGGCTTTTAAGCACTTGGAAGGTGGTTGATGTGACTTAGAAACCAGACTTTTAATTTATTTTAATTTTTAAAGACTTATTTTTATTTGATAGGCAGAGTTATGAAGAGAAGAGAAACAGAGAGAGGAGAGACACAGAGAGATATTCTATCCACTGGTTCACTCCCCAGGTGGCTGCAAAGGCTGGAGCTGGTCCAGTTTGAAGCCAGGAACTAGGAAATTAATCTGGGTTTCCTGCATGATAGGAGCCTATAGAAGCCCAAGGTCTTGAACTGTCTTCTGCTGCCTTCTCAGACCATCAGCAGGGAACTGGATTGGAAGTGGAGCAGCCAGGACTGAAACCAGTGCCATATTGGATGCTACAGTTGCAGGTGGAGGACTAACCTGTTATGTCATGGCACTGGCTGCTACTTTAATTTCATTTTAATCTATTCAAATATAAATTGCCACATGTGCCTTGTGGCTATTTTATTTACTGGTCAGTGCAAGCAATAAAACATTCAACACTGTGGATGCTAACCTTCTTGAGACTCAGTATCTTCTCTTGGCTTCCAGAACACCTCTGGCCTAATTCTGTGACCATTTGCTGTTTTGTTTACTGTTAACTGCTTTGTTTCGTCTTTCATTTTGTCTTCTGGTGGATCCACCTGTGTCCTTCAGCCACTTAACTGCTGTTTTCTTGATTTATCCTTTAAGCACCTTTGATCTGTTCCTCCTCACTGATTTCTTCCGTTCCTCAAGCCCCTCCTGAGCTCTAGATGTTGCACATCAATGGTCCACTGGCAGACACAGCTAGAGCATTTAGCCCCTGGTTCAACTCCTCTCTGTCCCTAGGTTAACTCCTCTTGGCTGCTGAGGTCAGAGACCTCGAAGTCACCCTGGAGGGCTCCTTCATACCTTAGACATATTGCCAGCTCATCTCTATCACCCCAGGAAAGTGCGACCCTGTCTTTAGTCCTATCCCTCTCCAGTCTACTGCTGCCTGTGCAGTCTACTCCTTGACACATAAATCTAACATTTTCACTCCCTATTGGACACCGTTCAGTAACTCCTCGCTGTATGGAGGACGAAGGCCAAATTCTGGCATGGAAGACAAGGCTCTTCAGGCCAGAGCTTTACTTGCCTGCCCACCCGGCTTCGTCTCCCAGCATGTTTGCCTTCTCTGTAAGTTCTACATTGTTCCAGTGGCACAGAACTGCCTGTAGTAAACATTCACAGCATGAGGTTTCAGGACTGTGATGGCCCTTGCTCCCCTCAAGCCCTTACCCCTATTCCTTGTTCTTCAAAGCT
This sequence comes from Ochotona curzoniae, assembly GCF_017591425.1. Lineage (NCBI taxonomy): Eukaryota > Metazoa > Chordata > Mammalia > Lagomorpha > Ochotonidae > Ochotona > Ochotona curzoniae. The sequence continues at coordinate 29,831,811 of NW_024467087.1, read as the reverse complement.
CACCAACTGCTGTCTTCTCCAGCAGTTCTCCATCAGTACCCCAGTTTCTTCCTGTATCTATTTTAGAAGATACCATCTCAACAATTCGCCTGGTAAACTGCCCAGTTATATTCAAGGGTAGGGAGTACCTTAGACTTTTTATTCCTGCTGCCTGGCATGGTACCTGGCCCCCATTATGGATTCAGTAGTTGTTGAATGAATGGGCAGGTTGAGTAAGTGAATGAAAAGAAATAATGAGGAAGAAGAATCCTGTGACTTTGTAAGATGCCAGCTTGCCCAGCCTCATGTCCTTAGTGTAAGCCTTTCCCAGGTGGGATTATGGGATGAGAGAAAGGACTCTTGGGAGACCTCTGGAGATATGTTTCTACTGTGGGGGTGCAATTGACGTCTTTTCTTGTACTCATAAAGCTTTCTTCTGACAGAAATTGATTTTAGAAAAAGCTATTATCTTGATTTCCCCCTACCTTGAAAGATGACGCGTTTCTATGCTCCTGGGATAGAAGATGCTGGAGAAAATGTCATTTTTTTTCTTAAAGCATAAAGAAAGTTTTATGTGTTTAATTTTTCTGAATGTGCTTAATTTTTGCTTTAGAAGAAAACTGGTTTTTCATTGGGATTAACCCAAGGGCCACATCCAGGTATATAGAAAAGAGAATGATGTGGATTTGCATATAATTTGCATATATGTATGTAGATTGAGCCACCTATTCTTGGAATGTGGTTTCTTTTTAATCTTCATTGTGCAAAGTAATTGAATATTTGATAATCTTTGCAATGAAAAGAACCAACAACAGTGAAAAGGAAATGGAAACCATGAATTCCCCCTTATAAAGTACAGATGACTTCTGTATACCAGATTCCCTCTAGGAAACTTTTCTACGATTTGAGGTGGTTGTGGTCACCACAATAAGCATGTGCTATGTACCTGCCAGGCCAGCTACTATAGACTCTTGTAGCTCTTGCTCTGCTCACAAGCCCTGAGATGAAGACATTCCTTATAGTACAGACAAGGAAAAACTGGGTTGGAAGGGTAGCATGGTTTGTTCATTGTCACTCCCACAAGTAATGGCAGAGCCAGGACTTCAGTCCAAGGCTGCCTTACCCTCAAGACCTTTATTTCTTTAAGACTTTTTTGAAAGGTAGATTTTACAGGGAGAGAAGGAGAGAGATAGAGAGAGAGGTCTTCCATTCACTGGTTCATTCACCAGATAGCTGCATTGGCTGGAACTGAGCCAATCCAAAGGTAGGAGCCAGGAGCTTCTTCTTATTCTTCTACATGGGTGTAGAGTCCCAGGGGTATGAGCCATTCTCCACTGCTTTTCTTGGTCCTGAAGCAAGCCAGGACTAGAACTGGCATCCACATGGGATGCTGGTGCTGCACGCCAAAGATTAGCTTGGTACACTGCCATGCTGGCCCCAAGGCCTTTGTTTTAAACTACCAAGTTATACGTCCTGTGCATTTGATATGCAGTCTTTTGTACTTAACAGTATTAGCTATGGATTTACTTTTATACACAGGGACATAGTTTGGCTGTCACTTGAATAATTGGTCTGCTGCACAATATCAAAGTGCCATAGTAACTTATCTCCCCATTGGTTGCTAGTTTCCCAATACTGTAGATAGCATACATCTAGATATCTTTGTGCAAATAAGGGTTTTTTTAAGGTGTTTGATGGTGGTTCTCAAAGTAGTATCGCAGAGCCAAAGGTTACACTTTATGGTTCTTCAGGAAGCCTCTGTCATTTGTTGGCATGCAGTGATTATTTTCTGAGTCCTCCTGTGTACCAGTTGCTGGAGAAGAGGTGATTCAGAAACTATCCCTAACTCAGAGAACCCACAGCCTTGTGTGGGCCAGACAACCACAAAATGAATGAGTCAGGGGCTCATTTGTGGCACTAAAGTGGGAGCTTGAACAAGGGGCATGAGGAACACTAGAAGCATTTCAGTGCTCCTCTCCCCGCCACCCCTGCCCCTGTGGCATGGGGCAGCATGGGGCCAGGGGGTGGAGGGCAGTGCAGGGGAAGGGGCATGGAGTAGGTGTGGCTGCCCAGTGGTTGGACACTAGTCCTAGCTGACTGTTCAGCTGCATCCTGGCTGAAGACATCCCCTGTTCCCTCTCCTTGACACACACACACACACTCATTCATTCTTTCTGTCTGTCTCTTTCTCTCTCTCTCTGTGTCATTCTTTTGTTAGAGGCAGCACCTGGCTGGCACATGGAGCCTCCCACTGTTCCCTAGCTGCCAGTAGGGGAGCCCAGAGAGGAGGGACACTGAGGGCACATGGTTGGGGGTTCTTGCTGGATGATGTGTGAGGCAGGCTTGGGTCCTGTGGTTCTCCCAGGTTTCTTCTTCCTCCATGAACCTTCAGCAGCCATGGCCACAACAGGGCTCCGGTTCACCCTCACTCCCAGGCAAGCAAGTGCACATCCTTTGTCAAGCTTAGTGTCTCTGTGCCTGCCAGGTGTCCCTCTAGAGGCTAGCAGTGCAGAAAGGAGCTTGATGTGGATGTGGACCTTGAGACTGTGCGAATTGGGGAGCTGGGAATGGAGTCAAGCAGCTCCAGGCGCACGGAGCAGGGAGTCTCCCCATGGGGTCAGTGTTTCCCTGGTACTTTAGCACTGCTACTCAGCAGCGCTAGTGGTCTCCCAGTCTCAGTTTCCTCATCTATATTGGATGCATGAGATCTACAGCTTCAAGGAGCCCCTAATTTGTAAGTATTATGGGGCTGCTCTTTCATAGAGTAAGCCCAAGAAGACTCCAGCTTTACTTACTCCATCTCCCACCCCCCACCACATTCCAGCCCCTCCTTACGTGGTATTCCTTGGAATTCAACCTCCAACTTTCTTCTTTCCTCAGTTGACATACAGTGTTGTGACTGCTTCCCACCAGGAGTTGATGCTACCTGCATCTGGATGTTTGGTTCCATCCTTTTCACAGAATCTATAACTAATAATAAAAATAACCAGCATTTGTTAAGTCCCAGGATACTGTGCCAGAATTATGCCATATCTCATGTACTTAAAATACTTGTGAAATTAGGCAGAGCTGTCCTATCATATACATAAGTATAACTGAGTTCAAGGGACATTGAGACTTATTTAAGGTCCCAGAGTAGATACATGATTTGTGCTAGGTTTTAAAAATCTAAGTCTCGGGGCTCGTATTGTGGCATAACAGGTTAAACTGACACCTGCAACTCTGGGATCCCACATATGCACTGGTTTGTGACCCAGCTCTTCACTTCTGACTCAGCCTCCTGCTAATGGCCTGGGAAAGGCAGTAGAAAATGGCCCATATTTTGGTCCCCTGAATCTCAAGTGGGATACCCAGATGAGCTACTGGCTCCTGGCCTTAGCCTGGCCAAGTACTGGCTGCTGTGGTCATCTGGGAGGAGTGAACCAGTAGATGGAATATGTCTTTCTGTCTCTCATGCTCTCTCTCTGTAACTCTGACATTCGAAATAAATAAATATTGTAAAATATCTGTACTAGTCTTGCTCCAATGCGGGGAGCCATGGACTTGAGCCATCCTTCACAGCTTTCCCAGGTATCAACAGGGAACTGGATTGGAAGTATAACAGCCAGGACTCAAATCAGCACCTATATTGGATGCCAGCACCACTGGAGGAGGCTTAGCTTACCGCGACATGTTGGCCCTCCCCCTTCTTTCTTCCACACATTCAGTCCTCTACTATGTTGTTTACTATGTCTCCATTTTCTTCCAGTTTCAGTGCCATTACCCTCAGACGCTGTCATCTTCTTTGCTCAGGTCCCTGCAGCAGGCTCCTGGCCAGTCATCCTGCCTTGCATCTCTCTGCTGCAGCCTGCTCCCCTGCCCTTGACAATGGCTGGGGTGATGCTTTGCAAGCACATGTGTGGTCACATCCCTTTCCTACTTTCTGTGGTCCTACAGCAGAGCTCCAAACTGGCCACCCAGGCACTGAATTCCATCCAAAAGACATGTTTTGCTTGACCCTTCGGGTGTGCTTAGAACATTTTGAGTTAGTTGCCAACATTTAAAAATCATCAAGTTGTACATTAAAGGTTCTTCTTTCTGGCTTTTCCTTCCACACTGAAAACTGGGCACCCCTGGGCTGACATCCCCGCAGGGCAGTTACTGCATGGGGCTGAGGTGTGCTTTTCCTCTTTTGGAGGGGCATGGCCTTTTCCAGTTTTCCATTCTCTAGTATTCCCTCAAGCCTTGTAGACCCCACTCGTGTCACTGCTTCTCATGACTTGAGGCATTGAAGCTTCTGACCCTGGTGGATGGCATGAAGCCTGAAGCCTGCAGCATGTTTTTTTAGGCTCTACAGTGCCTGGCCTGGAGCAAACCAGCCATGCCAACCTCTGCATCTTAGCCTGCTCACTGTCTGTCGGTCTTTGCCCGCCTCTGTGCATGTGGATGCTGAAATTCAGTGATCCCTCTTGAAGTCATATTTGTTCTTCAGAACTCCAAACGCATGCTCAGTGTACCAAGAAGCCTACCTTGCCCACCACCATCCTCACCAGAGGTTGGTCTTGCCATCACTAGCAGCACAGATCTCCATCATTCCATTGATCACAGTGTGACTATGAGTCTGAGATTTCAGCAGGTTGGGCTTCCTTTTATTGTTTAAAACAAAAAGTTAATTCTTAATACTTGTGTTTTTTTTGTGGGGGTAGCTTGCAGTTTTTCAACATGTGCATACAATGTAAATCAGATGGTTAGCATTCTCCTTACCTTCTTAGTGTTTGGAATCTCACAGCTCCTCTCTTCAGTTCTTTATACACCACAGGGTGGCTGTTGTGGGGACCTGTAGTTACTCTTCTGTGCTGTAGAGCAATTAGAAAGTTTCCTTCTAGCCAACTGTGTTTTGGTCCCCATTATCCAACCTCCCTCTGTGGAGGTCACTGTTATTCTAATTTCAGATTGGCTTTAAGTCCACATCTGAGTAGGAACATGTGGTGCTTGTCTTTTTAATATCTGGCTTATTACACTTAACATAATGACCATATATGTTCCATCTATGTTCCTGAAAATGTCAGGATTTCACTTTTAGTAATGTTTCAGTGTGTGTATGAGTGTATCTTAATTGCCAATCAGTTGATGAATATCTAGGTTTATTGTCTTAGTTGTTGTGAACAGTGGTACAGTGAGCATGGGAATGCAGGTATCTTTTTGATATGCTAATATTACTTCTTTTGGACGTATACCCAAAAGGGGAATAGTTGGTTCCTATGATAGGCCTATTTTTAGCTTTTTTTGGAGCAGCTTTCACAGTGTTTCTCATATTGAATATACTAACTTGTGTCCCCTCCAGCAGTGTGTGAAAGTGTTCCCCTTCCTCCTCTATCTGGAGTGAGGTATTTCCTTGTGGTTTTGAGGTTTTAAAATGCATTTCCGGGCCCGGTGGCATGGCCTAGCGGCTAAAGTCCTCCCCTTGAACGCGCCAGGATCCCACATGGGTGCCGGTTCTAGTCCCAGCAGCTCCACTTCCCATCCAGCTCCCTGCTTGTGACCTGGGAAGGCAGTTGAGGATGGCTCAATGCCTTGGGACCCTGCACCCATACAGGAGACTGGAAGAGGTTCCTGGTTCCCGGCTTCGGATCGGCACAGTACCAATCATTGCGGCTGCTTGGGGAGTGAATCATCGGACGGAGGATCCTCCTTTCTGTTTCTCCTCCTCTCTGTATATCTGACTTTGTAATAAAAATAAATAAATCTTAAAAAAAAAAGAAATGCATTTCCCTCTTGACTGTTGAGCATTTAGATGATGATACTGAGCATTCAGACTTTTTAAAAAAATATGTTTGAAAGAAGTTGAAAGAGGTCAAGAGAGAGGTATTCCTCATAATGATTTTCTCTCCAAATGTTCACAGTCAAGGCTGGGCCAGACCAAAGCCAAAAGTCAAGAAACTCCATTCAGGTGTCCCATGTGGGAGGCAGGGTCCCAAGTAATTGAATTATCATCTGCTGCCTCCCTGCGTGCACATCAGCAGGAGCCTGGATTGGAAGCAGAGATGGCACACGATCACAGGCAATCTGACTGGAATGTGAGCATTCTAAGCTGCGCCTTAACATTTTACACAATACCCACCTTCTCAGCATTTCTTCTATACCTTTGGGCTATCAGTGTTTCTTTTTCTTCATGAAATGCCTATTCAGGTGCCTGTCTTTATTTTCTCATCCTTAAGGCTTTGATTAATGCTTGGAATAGACTAGCGACCTAATAACTGCTGTGTCAGTGGATGACTCAGCTAAAGACTGACTTGGAATAATACCATTCTACAAAGTGTTGTCACTTCTGGTTACTTAAGGCGGGGGTGGGAGTGGGTTCAGGTGCCTTTCGTTCTTAGCACTGCCACTACACCTCCATTCAGAGCAACACATACATTAGCTGATAAACCTTGCCCCTGTTCTACAAGATCTAGAATACCTCTCAGCCTACTGGGATGCCAGCACCAGTATTGGGGAACTACATCATTTCTTATGCTTCAAGGAAGAGTTTGCCAATAGCTGGGAAATATCACTGGGTATGGCACATTTTTCAATGATTTGAATAATCATAATGATAATGACAGCGTGTAATGTCCCATCGGGCAGTTATATTGTGCCAGACCCTGAATTAAGAGCACTTGATACATTGCTTCATTTACTCTTGCCAACTAGAAGTTGAAGTAATACTGTTATCCCCATTTTCCAGGCAAATAACCTAAATTCAGGAAGTTCAAATGACTTTTTCCACATCAGCCACGTGCTAACATCAACATTGGAACCCAAACAAATGTGCCTGACTTCAGTTTACATTCTCAACCACCACCCCGTACTTCCTTCATACTCTCTTTTGAACCACAAGGAGATAAATGTGGAACAGAAGGCCATAAAATTACAATATCCAGCAGTATTGAGCTATTAAATAAACAAACCAACAAAAAGAAAGCAAATGACATCCAGAAACATAGAGAAAATGAGCAAGCAGACACACTCCTGTGTTGGCTGTGGCCTCATTCCCATAGTATGGTGCTAGGGAACTATTTCTTCTTTTTCTATTTTGACCTTTATAAATTTCCTTTAAAGGAGCACATACTATTTTTTACAATGAGCAGAGAATTCCTGTGTTTGTCATACAATGCCAGCATTGAGTGATGGGACAGAGGCCAAGAAGGGGTTGGCTATCTCTTCAGGAGCTGTGGTTGATCAATGCGAAGGGGACACTCACCAGGCAGCAGTTGTGACCTCAGCATCTGCACCCTTGCAGGGGCATTTGAAAAGGAAGTCACCGTGGCTGCTGTCTCACCATTTCCCCTCTTCCTCCAGGTGCTTACACCCCAGAGCCCCTCAGCAGTTTCCGGTGGGCTCTTCTCTCAACTGGCCTCATGTTCTTTTATCACTTCAGCATCTTGCAGATCCTCGGCTTGGTAAGTTTGGTTGCATCCCCTTCTAGCCCCTTTGTTTGGAGTTCTCCATAAATCTTGGTAATCCTGGTTGGCGCTGGTGTATCGTTTTGTTTTGAAGATACAAGATGCTAAAGGCCAGGACGTCAGATTGTTGTGTCTGGGTTGCTGATTTATGGTCCACAGTCTCGGCCTCTCCAAAGAGTTTTCGGAATGCTTCAGTAATGGCTGTTTCTTTCATCCCCGGGGAGGCCAGGACACTCTTCACTCATGGCCACTGGGGTCAGCAGCTGGCAAGTGAAATGCTGTGGACCCCATGGGGAGGCAGCACCCTCACCCAGGGCTGTCAGCAGGTCCTGCCTTGAATTGTGTTCTCAGCTGAAGTGTGTGCTTTGGGGGAGCCCCATGGCATTTGGAGGTATTCAGCACTGCCTGGAGTATGGAGAGTGGTTGGACACTGTAGCTGAGATGTCCAGAGCCCAGGATTGATGAGTGCCAGGATGTTTATTGGTGGCAAAGTGAGTAGGCAGAGAGCTCAGGGCTAAGAGGTCAGGGGTGCCAAGTTCAAATCCTAGTTCTGCCACTACTTTCTCAAAGGCAGACTTCACCTCTCTGTGACGTGGTGTACAGCCCCAACCTCCCTGTCAGGTGCTGAGGACTTGTCTGTTATGTGAAAGTCTTGGCATTTGGCAGGCAGATGCCATGGCCGTTCTAGAGCCAGGTCCTAGTGGCATGTCTAGTGTATAGGCGGCATTAATGGAGGCTCGCGTGACCTGGAGTGACTTGGGCTGTGGGTCTGATGTGCCCTGGGCCTCTGTGGAAGCAGGCATGTTCTCTTCCGCACCCTGGTGTGTGGCTTTACCAGGGCGAATCTCAGCTCCTTGTCAATAGTGTGAATGCTTCCCATGCTTACAGAAGGACGTGCACATCCTTCCTGGCCTAGCACTGCTCCTCGCTGGGCTTGGGGACCCCAGAGGCATCAGTGTGTTCACATCATCATACGTACCATGCTCTGGCCACACCTCCTACAAAGCAGGCCATGCTCACCGCCTCCTCGCCATATCTCCCCATGACATCCATCATTCATGAGTCCATTCAGGGGCCACCTCCCTCCTGAAATCTCTGAGGACTCAGCCTCCACTCTGTACTCTCCTCAGACCTCCTCGTGGTAATGGGAAAACTCAGCATTGTCTGCTTCAAGGTCAGATGTAGCAAATTGATCATGATCACATGATTGCTTGATTGATTGGCAGCTGCATGGAGGCAGGGACCATAGTGTTGACTACGTTTTTATCCTATCACATTGCTCTGAGGTTGACCCTCAGGAGTGGCAACGGACTCTCGACCCAGTCGGAAGGCAAGACTCCTCCATCACCTCTAGGGACAGAAACCCTTTATGAGCAAGTGGGGATTGGTCAATCCCTGCTTGTCTAGTCTCCTCATAGGTAGAGATGGCTGAACTGGCAGAAGCCAGAGAAAGCCGAAGGATGGTGAACGCTCACTCTACCTCCCTTGTCCCTGCAGGTCACCGAAGTGAATTTGAACAACATGCTGTGTCCGGCCATCTCAGACCCATTCTACGGCCCCTGGTATCGCGTCTGGGCCTCGGGACACCAGACTCTCATGACCATGACCCACGGGAAGCTGGTTATCCTGTTCTCATACATGGCTGGGCCCTTGTGTAAATATCTGCTGGATTTGCTCCGGCTTCCAGCCAAGAAAATAGACTGAAGGTGCTTGTTATTATTTTTTTTCTCCCCATAGAAGCAAGTCTTGGCTTGCCTTGGAGAACACCCAGTTCTTGATGAAATCATGGGAGAGGGCAGTAGGCTATTTGGTGTATTTTTACCCCCAATTCCCCATCCTTTAATTCCTCCACTTTTCCCTCCCCAGCTCTTCCCCCCGGTTGTCTCTTTGGGCCTGAAGCACATTGGCATTTTCCTCCTCCCTGTTGGTTCTTTCCCCTGCTCCTAGTGGCCTTATGTGGCAAGGTGGTGGTCAGCAGCTCCTTCTTTCTGCTTGTTGGTGCTTTCACTTCAGCTGCCTGAGGAGACAGGGAGCAACACGCAGACATTTTTGTGGTATCAAAGTGCTACAAGTAGGTTGTGTTTCATTTTTTTTCCACTGCCAGGGACCCCCATGCTTATGCTGGGGTCCCCTTTTGTCTCCTACACAGACCTCACAGTTAAGGGGGACCGAGGCCTTGTTTCCATACCAGCGGCAATCCCGGAGCTGAGGGATTTCCCAGTTCATGGGCAATATAGAACTGGCCAGATTCTTCCCCCTAATGTCCCATGACTCAAAGCACGAAGCCAACCAGCCTATGCCTTCAGGATGCTGTGGAAGAAGGGAAGCAGTGTATTCCCCCAAGGCAGCTGAGGAGAACCTTGCAATGACAAATCCAAAGGGTAGGGGGTTAAAATTGTAGCCAGGACTAGTCAGGGCCCTGTGTAGATTCTGCCCATGAGAGCTGAGAACCAGCCCATATCACAATCAGTAGTGAACATAGAAATAAATGAATTGAAGTGGTGATTTGAGAAAACTGTGATTTGAACCATGCACTCCATTCTAGCTTGACATTGCTAATAAATTTTGTCATTTCATCTCAATCTTGAGTACCCCTTCTCTGTGTTCTTGTTCTCTGTTCAAAGCAGCTTCATAGAAGAATGAGCTACAGATGAGGTGCTTGGGGGCTTGGAATTTTCCTTTTGGACTACTCGAAATTGGAGACTCCTTGCATTGGGGTCCCTGCTGGCAGGGTCCCTGTAGATCCATTTCTTGGTTTGATAGGGGATGTCAAACCTGGTTTTGGGGAAAGTACAGCTCCTGCCTGTGTTGTTTCCTTTGGGCCAGATTTTTTTCATGCACCAAGACTCAGTGCTGACTTGCTTAAGATAGGCGACATCACATGCTCCACACCCAGAGCCTGTGTCCAGGTTACATCAAGGAATGAGATCCCCACTGAGAGAGGCTGAAGCACTCCAGAAGGAAGGGCTCTTGTGAAAAGACCTATGTTCAGCCATGTGTGGCCCTTGGGAGAAGAGGCAATGACTGGGCATTTGCTGACTCTTCATTGACTTCTACCAGAAACAGGCTTGCTTAAGGACAGAAAAGATCAGACACTTCCATCCCTTCTCCGACTCTAGGCAACCCGGTTGCCCAGGGCCAGTTCCGGGGTTTGATGTTGGGCCATATTAGATGTGGGCTTCAGTGACTCCGTGCTCTTACTTTTAGCACTTGCCCTTCCAAGAGGTTGCTGATGATAGCAGAGTCTAGTGGTGTGAGTTGAGAGTCAAGGAAGCAATCCTCGGAGCAAGTGCCCTTCTGGAGAGGCCTAGAGGCCTGCTGGCATTGCCACATGCAGTCCCCAGGGCATGGGTAGCAAAAAAGTAGGAACACCAAGTTCCCTGGCTCTCCCTGGACTTTATATGTTATTGCAAAGGGAGAGGTTTGAAGGAGGTTGTGAAGGCAGCCTTAGGAACTTGGCTCATCTGCTATCAGGCCAAGCTTTTTTAGGCTGAAGATCTGTGCCTCACTCAGGGTGCAGCTCAGGAATGCCACAGTGTTGTGAATGGACCCTGATTGCCACCCTTGTAGAATGGCCCTGGTTGCCAGTGAGCCTGGCTTCTCCTTGCACTGGCATGCCTCTGTTGTTTGGGTTTGCCCTGGTAATAGCTTAGTGTCCCTTTCTAGTGAGCACTTTCCCATACTTGGAAGGAGAGAACAAAGTGAAAGCTATATGCCTGGCAAAGGTGGGCCCAAGACTGAGACCTGCCAGAGGCTATGGGGGCGGGATGGGGTATGTAGGGCTTTGGTGGGGCAGGTTGGTGAAGAAAGCTGTGCGTCAAGGGACTAGTTGGTGGGAGCCTTGGCATGCATTTGGGGTGCTGGGGCAACAATGGGTATCTGAACTAGTCTGTATGTCATCTTGACCTTGGGCCAACCCCATGTAAATAGAGGGCACTTGGACAGGCCCACAGTGGCTGCTGTTTAGGGGTAGCTGCCAGTCTGTTCCCAAAGCAATGTGTTTCTGCCCCACTTTTCGTAGCTGATTCATGGCTGAGGAGGAAGCCAATGTCTATACCCCTGGGAACTAGCAGGTGTGTGCTTCTGCATTCCTCAGCAGGGCTAGGGTTTTCTTGTCAGTACCAAGGTGGTTCCCCAACCATTCGGGCCAAATTACCATATGCCATTTGCCATTGTGTGGGAGCTCTGTGTGGTGAGTGGGTGTATGAAAGAAAGAGTTCATAAACATGGCTGGTTTCCTTTCAAACAGCTCTGGGAAGGGGAAAAAAGAGCTCCCATAAGCCCTCAAGTAGCCTTATCCACGCCCCTGGGCTGAGGAGAAGTCTACCGAGCTGGCCAACTAATGGCATCCATTCTGAGTAGCAACATGTGCAGACAGCCCACTCAACCCCTAGGATTCCGGTTCATGTACCTTGGGGGAATCTGGCCCATCTTCCGCTTGATGGGCACAGTACCCTATTCCTCGGTCAGCCTGTGAGGGCACTGCAGGGTGCTGGAGCCACAGCATCAGTCCCCCACGTCAGCCTTCACAGCAGTTGCTTGCAGGGTCGTTGATGTTTGTGATCACTGATGGATGAGTCAGTGTTATGTGACATAGGCTGAGATGCCCATGGGCAGCAGCTTGTAAGCTGGTCTTCCTGCTGGGTAGTTCGGAGGGGTGAATGATTGGCAGAATGGTCCTTTCTCTCTCCCACTGCCATAAAGACTTCCCTGAACCTGTAGCTGTCTACCTTGAAGTCAGCTGTCTGTGTAAGAAGAGGCTGCCCCTAATGGCTTCTGGGTAAAAGCAAGATGAGAGAGGAGAAAGAAAGGCCACTTGTGACATGGTTGAGCAAGGTGCTAGTGCTGCTTTGTTTCAGTCTAGAATGGGCACAAGGGGGAGTTTTCCTGCAGGTTCTCACAGGCTCCTTAGCAAGACCCAGACTGGGAAGGGGCCTCTCTGCTGCTGTCTGAGGTGGGTAGGAGCAGCAGCAGGGAGGGACGCAGGCTATAAAGTGAGCTGATTTGTGCTCAGGAACATTCAGTTGCTTGCTGTTGCTTATCTGTGACACTTTCCTACCCAAACAAGACCCCCCCCCCCACACACAAATGAAAACAAAGTTCCTTTCAGGCAGAGCCATTGTTTTGACTTTCTTTCCATGTCAACCTGTGTTGTCTGAAAGAATCCTTGATGTTGCTGCTACTGTGATGAAGGGAATAGGATAGAGACACCTCTGATAATCCCGGCCAGCAAATGGGCAGACGCCTCCACCTCTTGCTGCACCTCCTCCTCCATCCTTCCTTGCTATGTAACAGGCAGACCCCTCACAGCACCCCATCCCCAACCCCCACACAGTGGTTCCCTTTAGAAGCAGTCTTTCTGGTTCCTTTAACCAGCAACAGGTTCTTTTTGTCAGACTGGCTCTTGGGTGTTCTGTGCGCACCCCCTTGCCTCCCCACCCTGCCCCGGTTTGTTCACCTTTTGGAATGTTTGGTGATATGTTTTCTCTGTTTTGTAAAACCTCTTGATTGTACGCTTGATGAAATGGTTTCTGCAGTCACCTTTGGAAATAAATGGTCCTAAATTTGTGTATTCAGCATTCAGTCTTGTGCTCTTGGGTTTTTCTGTTGTTGAGCATCCCTGAATGAAAAGGAGCCTGTGCACCATGGGTGGGACTTATAATCCCCCATGCTTTCTTTATGTACTGTTATTAAGAGATTTATGAGAACCCAGGAGTCCTGGCCTTGTTTTCTAGAATCCTCTCCAAAAGCCTTCTCCTTTACAAGTTAGACAAAAGGGCCCACTGGCCTTCCAGGCTGCCTAGAGCCTCCAAGGGCAACTGAGCCTCTTGCTGGGCAGCTTTGCCAAGGAACAGTGTGGCTCAACGGCCTTGAGTGCCCACGTACCGCCTACCTCCACCAAAGCTGTCAAGGACCCAGCAGGCCATTCGCTCCCAGCTCAGCTTATCTGCTGGCCACGTGTGCTGAGCACTAAGGGACCCCACAGTGAGCTGGCCCAGGCTGGGTGAGTGAAGTAGAGAAGGCAATATTAAAACCAAACGTATGGTGTTTGTTCAGGCCCATTAAATCTAAGTTTCCTGAGAGTCAGGTGTAGGGCTAGCACAACTCAGCTGTGGTTCAGCCTTTCCTGGGGAGATGTGAATGAGATAAGCTTGTCCTCAGGGGACCAGTCAGGGGCTCATTCCTGAGGCTAATGCTGAGTACCACCACCCCAATTCCAGGCAGAGGTCCTGTTCCAACTCTTGCCAGTGCTGGTGCTACTAGAAGGGCACAGCTGGCCAGAGTGGCACTCAGTGCACACATGGGCCTCTCCATTGACAAAAGACTTGGCCTTCCAGGGCATGAGTGGGCAATGGCCTTGCTATCTTGGACTTAGGACTTAAGAAATGGCCAACTTGAGAAATTCATGTCCACTGCGGCCACCTCGGGTTCTCTGCAGGGTAACAGCTGAAACATTGGGCCAGGCATGGTACCCCATCCCTGTCTTCATATCAGCTCTCATGATTCCCACAGTAGCTCTGTGAATTGATTGCCATGCTGGCCTGTTGGACAGTGTTTTAGTAAACTGAGGTCCCCACACACATAGAGGAGGTTGGATCTGAAACCAGTCTTATTAGGACCCAAAACCAATGCTCTTTCTACTCATTTCTGGTTTCCACTGGCTCTCTGCCATGCAGGGCTGGGTGTATAGATCTTTACCTAGAGGAACCCCCTTACCAGCTCAAGGACATGAAGGGTAAAAAAAAAAAAAAAAACAAAGGCAAGATCTCTGGCTACAAAAGCTGGGGGCAGGGGTTGGGAAGGTGGGGAAGGCCTTCTCTCTTCTCGTGCTGCTAGCAAGCCCAACCCTGGGCAGCCTAAGTGCAGAGCCAGAGACAGAGGAGCAAAACAGGCCAGGAGCTTAGGGGACAGGCAAGTGCTGGCCTTGAAGGGAAGAGGCTGAGGTCTGGACAAGGTGGGAAAGCTGGTCATGCGGCCTCTGCATGCATCACTTTAGGAAGAGAGCTGAAGGCCTAGCACCTAGATTGCGTTCTCATCTTCAACAATGCTGTGTTTTCAACTCCTTCTGATGCATAGGGAATGGTGGAGGGTGGTTACAGGCTGATGTGCCAGTGGAGGATCAGAGAGACACAGATAACGAGTCTCACGAAAGCAATTCAACTGACAGATTGTTCAAAGTCAAGGACTCTTACTGCTTGTACCTGCCCTCCCACAGTCTATGTTCTTTCTGCACCAGCAGATGGAAGGTTTCTGTTCATCCGTGTCTCCTCCTGCCCCCATCACTCTTCCTTTCAAAGACATAAAAATTAAAAACTGTACAGGAAAAAATTTTCTCAGTGCCTCAGGATTTCCGTGGAGGTACCTCGGGGGCCAGCTCAAGGAATGGGAGACAGGGGGTTGGGGAGCAAGTGTTCTGGCCTTTTTCTGTGGCTTCACCCAGCACAACTCCAATCCTGTTATTTTTCTACATTGAGATGTGTAAACACTTTTCTTAAAAGAATTTAAAAGCCACTTGCATATAAATTCATTAGCTGAGTCTTCTAGAAGTCAAACATTTGCCATGGTGGACAAGCAGACAGGGCCTGCTACCCTGAGTCTCCCCTTCTAGGTTCCAGGGACCTGGATCAAAGCAGACCACTCTGAGCTCCAGATGTAAAGTGGCAATAAATGGCCTGATCCTGCCTGTCTCATGGGATGGTTGTGAGGAAACCAGGGCGTCGGATGTACGGGGGGTTCATAAGCCAGCACATTGTGTCCAATGCCAGTACTTCCTGTTTGCTGACAGTGTGGTTTATGGTGTGCTATGGCTGTTCTTGGGGTACTGTAGATTAGCTTGGGTTTTGACTGCACTTATGCTCTGCCTTATCTGTGCCTTGTGTGTGTATGTGTGTGTGTGTGTGAATACTTCCCTTCTAATGATTTTTTTTTGTACTGCATGGACTATAAAACATTGATTTTTTTTTCACATTTGAACATCTCTAAGATTGAGATGCATCTTATGTTCAGGGGCACAACAGTCTAATCAGCTGTTTTGCAGTTTTCAGTGGTACATAAAATAATCGGCATTTTGCAGTCTGAGGAGTTTTCCAGTCAGTGAAATACTATGTTAACTGGGATTCCTCTTCCTCCTTCCATGTGAAATTCACCTCTCAACTACAGGAAATTTCTTGGGCAAACTTTATGAACTTGCAGCACACAACCTCATGCTAACACTATTTTTTTTTTTTTTCCCTGCTGGCCTCCACCTTGCCCAGGCAAGTTTTTGGCTTCCTGAAAGGGTTCACTTGCATGAGCTGTCTTGTTAGGACTTCTAGGTTATGAGAGGGAGGAGGCAGAGTGCACCTGCTAAAGGAAGCCCACCAAGTCAAATGACCAGGAGGGAGCCAGGCAAACCAGGCCAGCAAGGATTTGCGCCCACCCCAGCTGCAGCCTGGCCACAGAGCTATGCATGCTTCAGCTCGGAGCTCCTATGGGTGGACCTTGTGAGAGATGAGATGAGCTGGCAGGAGTGGAGCCCTGGATTCCCATGGGTTGAAGGGAGTGGCTGTCTTGCCCATGGAGATAAAGATAACAACTTCCCTACCTCTTCTAACAAGGTAGAAGGACTTGGCAATGGGCCTTTGAAGAACAACCAGCATGTTGGCCCAGCAGTATCGGAGCTGTGGTTATTTTACTGCCTTTGGAAACTTCGACCAACCTTCCTTCAGTCTCACTGTCCACTCAAATCAATATGAGCCCTTGTAACCTTGAAGCCATGCTCTTCCAGAGGGCAAAGGCACACACTTGGGCACAGGAAACAGCTTTTTAGATATTTTCCCCTTAGAGAGCTTAGCAAGACACGATCAGCCTGGATTATAGCCGCCCTCACGTAACTGGGTTATAGTGTTGGCCTACTTAGGCTCTTCCTGTGGTGGCCTCCTTCAAAAGCTGATGAGGCCGATTAGGGGGCTATTTCTGAGCCCTGGTCATCTACCCAGAAGCCTGAGGGCAGTCCTCCACTAAGTCAGCAGAGTAGACAGCAGTGCCCATGGGAAAGCCCTGCCATCCGACCTCAAATGTCCTTGTAACAGAGCCAAATAAAGTCAAGGCTAAGTTCCAGGAGTTTGACAACTGTTTTTCAGGAAGATGTTTTCCCATCTCCTGTCCAAGACAGAGATGGCAGACATTCAGTATGAATTCGGTGATCATCACTGTCCTCTGTTTGGTAGTACATCCCGTGCATTTGCGGGAAACTGTCATCTAACCTCTCTGAGCATCACCTATAAAATTACAGTCATGCTAGTACCTACTTTTTCGGGCTATGGTATGGGTTGAATAGATGGAGCACTGGCCTTCAGCACAGTGCTTGATAGCATGCTGTAGATGCTGCTTCCATGAATACTAGACACCACCAGTCACCATCACTGCTACCATGATCACTACCATCATCACCATCCTCCTCATCATCAAGATAACAGAGTGCGTGGTAAAAAGCTCAGTTTCTGGAGTCTGACAATCTTTGGATTCTGATTTTGCCATATTGTAGTGAGGTGGCCTTGGATAAGTGACAGCTTCTTTGAATTGCATTTCTTCCTAGGTAATGGAAAAGTCATATGATTGCTGAAAAGTAGATAGAATGGTTCTTTGTTCATACTCAGCACTCAACAAATGTTGGTTATTATAATGATTTAAAAGATGTGATCAAGGTCAGTATTGTAGGTGTTGAGGGGCAGGCAGAATGAGTAGGGCAGTGGAACTTGCGTATGATACTAGAAGAGTGCATGCGTTTTGTATCACGTTTGTCAATACTGATTGTATGTACAATACAATGTGTGAATGTTGAGTTAAACTCTGGAGTTTTGATAATAATGATGTCAATGTAGCCCCATCAGCTATTGCAAATGTACAATGACCACTGTGTTTCAGGATGTTGATAGTGGGGAAGACTGGGCAGGCAGGCAGGCAGGAGTTACACATCAACTCTGTGTTTTCTGTTTAACGTTTCTGGGAATCTGAAGCCACTAAAAAACAAAGCTTATATCCTTTTTAAAAGAGATTTACTTACATATTTGGAAGTCAGTATGAGTGAGAGAGGGAGGGTCAGAGAAAGCTTTCCATCCACTGCTCCCACAATGGCCACGATGGCCTAAGCCAGAGACAGGAACTTTCTCTAGGGCTCCCACACTAGTGCAGGGGTCCGAGCACTTGCACAATTCTCTGCTGTTTTGTCCAAGCCATTAGCAGGAAGCTGGATCAGAAGTGGAGCAGCTGGGACTTGAACTGCTACTCATGGGATGTCAGCTGCCACATACAGTGGCTTAACCTGCCAATGTTTGCCCTGTAAAGTTTATTTAAAGGAAAAAAAAAAGAAGGGGTAGGTGGGTGATAAAACTAGATTTGTATGAATTTAGGATAACTATAACCTCAACATAACTGCTTGGTAAATGATTTTTAAATACAGAGAAAACAAGATGAAGAAATAATCAAAATGGTGCACTAAGAAAAATGCATCAAGCACAAAAGAAGGCAATATTGGGCAAGCTGATGAGTGAAAGACATAAAACATAAAGAAACCCAATAGGCCCAGCGACTCAAAGTGGTTGAAGGTGAAAAGATGCAAAAATATATTCATACAAATAGTGATCAAATGATAACTGGAGTGGCTACACTAATATCAGAGAAGTAGATTTTAAGTCAAAAATCGTTACAAGAAACAAAGATATTTCATTGATAAAATGATTAATTCATAAGGAAGATTTTCCAGTAAGATATTCCCCAAATATATGAAGGAAACATTGACATAATTGAGGATATAGTCCTCTAATAAAAATGGGAGACCTCTCAGACCCACATAGAAACATGATTAAAACACATGGGCAGAAGATCAGCAAGGAAATAGAAGACTTGAACAACTACAACGACTAGACCTCCAAAAATATTTACAGAGTACTGTATTCAACAAGAGTAAGTTCACATTCTTCTCAAATGTATGTGTAGCATTCGCTAGCATCAACCATATGTTAGGCTATAAAACCATTCTGAATAAATTTTAAGTCTATAATCATACAGAGTATCTTCTCTGAGCAAATGGAATGAAGCCAGATACAAATAACAGAAGGAAAACTGGAGGGTTTGCAAATATACGAAAATTAACATGCTACAAAAGAACTTCCAAAAAGTCATACAAAATGGACTCAAAGGATGAATTTCTTTGTGGCAAAAATTTTTTCATAACCATTCATAGTTTTTCATCAGGATATATATTTGCCTTGGACTTTTTCAGTTACCCTTCATGCCTTAAGAAGAGTGAAAATAAAAATACAAGGTAATACAACTTGTGGGATATTGTAAAAGCAGTGTTCAGAGGGAATTTAAAGCTGCATCACCTACATTTAAAAGAAGGAAGATTTGAAATCACTTAAAGGAAACAGAAGATAAGATGCAAATTAAACCTCAAGCCAGCAGAAGGGAAACTGATGAACATTAGAGCAGGGATAAATTACACAGATAATAGAGAGAAAAACAGATCAAGGAAGTCAATAGTTGGTTCCTTGGGAAAAAAAAACCTAAAAACTAACACATTCAGATTGATTAAAAAATAGAGAAGACACAAAAGTACCCAAAATCAGAAGTGAAAGTGGGAACATTAACTCCAATTTTATAAACATTAGAAGAATTAGGATTACACAATAAACACTTACTAAAACTGGCTAAAGAAGAACCCAGATCTGTAATAAGACAATGAACCAGTAATGTAAAACCTCCCCACTAAGAAAAGCCTAGGACTGGCTAGCTTTACCAGAGAATTCTATCAAACAGTTAAAGAAGAATTGACATCAATATTAGTCAAACTCTAAAAACAGAAAAGGAGGAAACACTTCCTAACACACTCTGAGGCTACAATTACCCTGACACCAAAGCCAAACTCACTATAAGGAACGAAAACCACAGACTAGTATCCGTTGTAACT
Source organism: Ochotona curzoniae (assembly GCF_017591425.1). Taxonomy (NCBI): domain Eukaryota; kingdom Metazoa; phylum Chordata; class Mammalia; order Lagomorpha; family Ochotonidae; genus Ochotona; species Ochotona curzoniae. The sequence continues at coordinate 29,812,458 of NW_024467087.1, read as the reverse complement.
GTAGATGCAAAAATTGTCATTAAAATACTAGCAAGCTGAAACCAACGGCACATTAAAAGGATTATATACACCATGAACTTAAGAGGGATTTATCCCAGGAATCCAGTGGTGATTTGACAAAAGAAAATCAACCAATGTGATACACCACATTAAAAACATGACTATCTTTAAAACATGCATAAAATCATTTGACAAAGTCAACACCCATTTAGAATGAAAATACTGAGCAAAGAAGCAACAGAAGACAAATTTCTTAACACGATAAATGACAATGATGAAAAACCCAGAGCAACACGCATATACAAAAGTGCAACATCCTTGGTCTTTAAGGAAAAGCAAATCAAAACCATAATGAGATACCACCTCAGATCTACCAAGATGGCTTGATTAAAAAAATAGAGTGGAGACATGGAGTGTGGAGAGGATGAGAAATGGAAATCCACGTGCACCACAATGGGAATGTAAAACTCTGAAAAAGTTTGGTGGTCTTCCAGGTAACCAAGAATAATTATATATTGCAAACTCTTATGCATCCGAGAGAAATGGAAACAGAATGTCCACTCAGAACCTGTATTTGGCTATAAAGTGGCAGTGTGCATAAGGCCCAAATGGTGGAAATATCCCAAATGTCCATCATGATGGATATACAAATCACATTCTATGATACAGCTATTATTTGGCCACAAGAGGATCAGAGCACTAAATACATCACAGCTTTGATGGACGTCGACTACATTACATTCAGTGAAAGAAGCCTGAAGTCACATGTTACATATGATTCCACTGATGTGCTCTGTCCAGAACAGGCACATTCAAATAGAGTATAGGTTACTTAGGGAATGGCTTCTCTTCAAGGGTATGGGAGGTTTTTAGGGAGTGATGAGAAAGTTTAGAAACTCAAGAGTCAGTTGTTCAACAGTATTGTGAGTACACTAACTACTACTGAATTATTATAGACTTTAAAATAGTTGAACATGTTGTGCTAATTTCACCTCAATAAAAGAAAATGAGAGGAAGTTTGAAAATGAAGGACTTTTTTACTTTCCGGTGCTCTGTGGACCATGCTCACAGAACCTTCCCTAGTTTAGGCAAACGATGTCATCTCACTTTCCTAGCCTAGCGCTAAGTGTTAACGACTCTCCATTTGACCTCCAAGGCTGTAGATTCTTCTGGAATGATACAAACCCAAGTGGGGAGGAGTGACAGGACTGATTAGCACTGTTTTCCCATGGGAGCAACCCTGCTCTGTTTGAACAACTGGACTGACGTCGTGTTTCCCCTTTAAATCTCAGGATTCATGACTATTATGGACCACAAAATAACACTAGGCAAGATAAACAAGAACTGATTGACTAACCGGGCATGACTTAACATACATGGGTCACTATGGTTACTCACCTCTGCCTCCGACTACAATTCTGGGAAGGAGGCCATTATTAAGGTCTGTGCCAATGGAGCGGCAACGTCTCTCTGCAGAGTTCCTGGAATTCATTTGAATATTCGAAGTAGAGATAGTTTAGGAAAATGTTTGCATTACTCACAGCAGCACTGTGCTTCAAAAAGATGGGGATTTCCCACACTTGCTAGTCTAAGACACCCCGTCTACTCTGCCAGATTGTGTAAGAGTGGGGAATATGATCATCCCATCCAGCTGTCTGCCCACCCCCATCTCCCATGCTGGTAAACACAAATCGGCTTACATATGTTAACACATATGGTAACCTTGGTGCATTCTAGACTTAGATGGAAATCGAACATTCCCGACAAGTATCTCAACCTCCTGGTTTCAAAGCTGCCTGATGTTCAGGCAGTAGCTGCAACTCTCAGTGGCTTCCTGTCTATTAAAACATGATTTAAACATTCTATTGTGTACCAGTTTTGCTTCCTGTTTGACAATATCCCAAATTTAATACTGCCTTCCTGCCCTTTCTGCGTAGCAGGTGATTCAGAAAGTTACTCTGATTTCCCTTCTCACATGGTTTAACCCTTCCTCTCCTTCTTTTCCTTTTGCCTCGTAGGAGGGTATTTTTTCCCCCAAGGAGTAATTGTTCAACAAGGAAGCACACTATAAACTTCCTTCTGTTCTGGTGGGCAGCCTCTCAGAGCACAGCTTCCAGTCACCAAATGCCATTTTGCCTGTCCATAAATCTATCTAAAGAGGGTACTGCAAAAACTTGGTGAAAACTCAAGTTGTCTTTTTAATATTTAAAATTATTAATTTTTAAAAATAAAATAAGCTTTTGCTTCAAAGATGTTTGAAATGCATGTGCATATTGTTTGATTGTACACATTTTTCTATGAGCATTTAGGAGTTTCCTTGTACTGCTAAACTTCTCTCCCAGCCACCCTGCATATTCTTGTTAGGGAACGTGATAGCCATGTTGTGAGAGTAGAAACAATCTCCCCCTCCACTCAGCAAATCGTGATCCTGCCCAGTATGCGATGGCTTCCGGTACTGGCGTAATGGAGGGCCAAAGACATTCCCTTCCTCAACAGGGCCAGCTACAACTGTATTCTAATGACATTTTGAGTTGGGTATCATTTAGTGAGAACATATAAAGACAGCTTAGTATTACTTGGACCTTCAACCGGAAAGAAACAGATGCTGCAAATACTTCCTAGTTCAGAGTGAATCTTTAGTTTGTCTTTCAAAACTATATTGTGAAGCCGAGCATAGTGCCATCCGTTGGGGGCAGACACTCCAGAAATATTGGTGAATCACATTGAGCCTGACATTTTGGAGGAAAAGGAAAAATAAAAACAGAAACAAAGCAAGCTATCATTTCATCAAATGATGGCTTCCCAAATTATCTTAAAATAACTTAGCATGTTGGGCCTCCAACAGCTGTTTTCAGATTGTCCTGTGGTATCCTGGGGTTTTGACGAAAATGTAACACAAACGTTAAAAAAATGTATGTTTAATTTTTTAACATTTTGTTTTAGATTTATCTGAAGGGCAGAGTAACAGAGAGAGGGAGAGACAAAGCTCTTCCATCTGCGTTTTCATTCCCATAAATGACTGTGATGGCCAGGGCTAGGCAAGACTGAAGTCAGGAGCCAGGAACTCCCTCTGGGTCTCCCAGATGGACATGCAACAGGCCTGAGGCATTAGGGTATTTTATGCTGCTGTCCCAGGTGTGCTAGCACAGATCTTGGTCAAAAGTGGAGCAGCTGGAACTTCACCTGCTGCCCATAGGGGATACCTACAGGGCAGGTGGTAGATTAACCCACTGTACCACTACATATGTGACTTTTTAAACTGCAATAAAACCTAAAACAAACAAACACATACTATGTTTATCACCTGGAATGGCAGCTAAAGACCACCACTGGATTAATGAATCAGCAAGTATACTTAGACATTTTTCAGACTGCAGGTGAGGTGTCTACTGCGTAGCTTCTTGTAAGCCTAATATTTCATTGGCTCAGAAAGTTATTACACTGGGATTTTAAAACACAGGCCTATACAAAGAGTGTTCAAAATTTTCATGGAAAATGCATAACATTAAAAACTGCTTGGATTTAAGACATTTTTTTTGCAGTAAAATATACTTACGTTTAATTCAGTTTTCCCACAAACTTTGTCAAGTTCCCTTGTACTCAACCGCTTCCACAGAATTATACAAACAGGTGACCCCTCTTCTCTGTGCAAATCAAGGCTTCATTGCTGCTGGGCAGCCAGAACAAATGATAGAAACAGTGCAGAAAACAAGTTCAACTGGCATCCATTTTTCCAATTAGAAACTTATATGATTATCCAGACAGCTTGATGTGTACATAATGTTATAGCTGGTATACATTTTACTTTACAGCAAACAAATACTGCTTTAAGTCTCATATTTTTAACACAATGAGGTGCCACCTAAGATTTTGAATAAAAGACAACCAGAGGGAGACTAATAGGTGAACAAATGGCCTGTCCCTTGTGACTTGGACGTTCCCTTTTGGAACAGCCCTGTGAGCTCAAGGACACCATGGCAGCTGGTGAACAGCAAGGCTTGTCACACAGCCACCGCCCAGCTGCATGATCCATCCAGACTTAGCAGGAGCTGCATCGTACCCCTCTCGAACCAAGTAATTATCTGTCATAAGAGAAGTCTGCAAGTTTTGGTCTGTGTTCCTTGGGCGGGTCTATTTAAACACTTTGAGAGATGTAGTCAACACCTGCCAAACATAATACAGTAGCCACTTTCTGTGGCTTCAGTTACCCACAGTCAAGTGCATTCCAAAAATGGAGAACTCCAGAAATAAACAATTCCTAAGTTTTAAATGGTGTGCCATTCTGAGTAGCATGATGAAATCTCACACCATCCCTCTCTGTTCCACCCAGGACATGAATCATCCCTTTGTCTGCATATGCACATTATATAGGCTCCGGGGCCATTAGTTCCTTACTAGCTGGCTCAGTTAGGATCTAGATTGCCGTGGGTTTCTGATGCTTGTATTCAGGCAACCTTAGTTTGGCTTTAAAATGGTCTTGAAATGCAATATTAATGACACTGCAATCTGAATAATATACTGTAAAGACCTATTTTATGATGAACGATTATTGTTAATCTCTTAATATATGCAAATTCAAACGTAGCTATTTAATATATAGGAAAACAACACAGCCTATATAGGGTTCCATAGTTTCAGGCATCCACTAGAGATTTGTAAATACATTCTGCTTGTATACGTGGAGGGGGGACATTGCTATACTCGGGGAAGTCATTTTAAAAGGTGGCTTTTATTAAAGTTCTTGGGATAAGGAAGTAGGCTGGTTTCAGAATAGCGCTTGGTATCTAAGGCAATTTCCTTCAATTCTTGAAAGATTTCTTCAGCAGGCTCAGGGTGTGGAGCACAAGAGCCTGTCCTGTAGGGCTGCTGATATTAAAGAAGGCCTTTAAATATATCCACCAACATTACTCCCAGGGCTTGCCTCAGCTGCACCATCCCCCATCGTCTCCTCCTATAGGTGAAAAGCCTAGGCAAACAGATGGGAAACTGCTGTCAGCATTTCAGCCACACCCACAACCTGTCTTGGCTCACACAGTTGGAGCTGCAGCCAAGTGGGAGAAGCCTGTCTTGAGTGGGCCGTCCTTCACTGGATTTCCCGGCTGGCAGCTCAGAATCCAGGTGTGATTTTGGCACAGCAGGCTTGCTCCTAGCTCACACCATCGGGACCCCTTGGAGATGATAGTATTTCTCATCCACAAAGAGGAACTGCCTCGTCCCACGCAGCCATGCTTATCCTCTGAAGCAGCAGAGCTATTTAAAAAGTGTTCAATGGGCCATGAAATCTAGAGAGAAAATGCTTAAACTCTGGGAAGAATTTAGGTAGGTGGAGTGTGATTACTGAAGTTGAAATTTGTCCAGACCATTGAGTTAACCACTAATGCTATAAAAAAAGAATGCTGTGGGCTCATTAAATTATTTCATTGCACCTGAAACTATTAATATTGCCTAAATCATTAAAAAAAATCTTATGTCCCATTAAGCACAAATGATGAAAATGGGTAAACCCTGAACAGATGGCTGCTTTAATGGAGCACTATTCGAAAACCACAATAGTTGCCTAGGATCTGCATTGGCAGTTTTTAGCCGCTGTGACTGACACAAACACGTATCATAAAATTCACATGGCACCAGGGTTTTGGAGCAATGCAACAGAAAATTTTCTCCCATACATTCAACTAGCAACTAAACCTGAAGTGTACATAAGGAATCTGAGATGGCAAACTATTTCGAAAGAGCCAGAGGTATTTCCACAATGTCCAAGGTAGCCTTTCCCATAGACAAAGACTTCAGGCAGCAGCTGACAGCAGTAATCCCCTCCCCCAATTCCCAGGCTCCTTTCTTGCTGCACACTCTCATCTGGCCCTTGAAAGTTAGTAGCACCAGTTGCCCTATTCTAAATGCAGGCATTTGCCCCAGGCTCATATTGAGTGTCCCAATCTGGAACTGGAAATGTGACTGGAAAGTAGCAAGTTTAAGTGCGTGGAAATGCCTACTATGTGGCTGAGTAGAAACAAGCTCTGGGTGGCCACATCTTGGTCATTTTCTAAATTCTATCCTGAATGAGAATATGGCCAAATCTTGATAGCAAAAGGAAAGGCTCCCACCTTATCTCATGGTTTCTCTGGGGAGCACTGATACTGTCCCAGCTGGCTGAAAAAGATAAATGCCCACTAGCCGCTAACTCACTGAAAGGCATCTAGAGTGAACTAACACATGGCTAAGCTGCCACCAGAATTCAATTCTTGACACTTGCCTTGACCTGTGGTCAGATCAAACTGTCTAAATACAGGCCAAGGCACATCACCAAGCCAGGATTCGGTGTAAGATAAAGGGATGACGTCAGCACATCACATGGGAGCACCTGCAGCCATGTGCTGTCTCCTACATGATAATTTGAAAATAAATCACCACCAGTTCCTAACTGTGTTACTTCAGAAGTTAGCCTTTCAGAAGTACCACCGAGATGAAGATCCCAGGATGAGGCAAGTTAAAGAAAGAAACAGCAAATGACCAATCAGTTTTAACATTTTATTGGGTAAATGATTTTAAAGGTAATAACAATAGTGTCAAAACTACTACAATATCTTTCCACAGCCATACCTTACAGGCCCACATAAACCTTCTTTTACTCTTTTTATTCATTTTTTAAAAATATTTTAAAGCCATACATGTCATATAAAATGCCCATGTCCAATAGTTTCTTCAAACTATTAAGCAATTCAATGTGGAAGGAAAAAGGACCTAGTGATACTGGAAGGGGTTTCAGGTAATCCGTGATATTTTACTGTAATCAAAAACAGGTTACTAAGAAAGAAGGAAAAGAAGAGCTACTCCAGGTAGCTTTTTGCTCATTACAAGTCTCACCATTGGATCACCAAAAACTCATTATGCTGGTGACAGATTCAAAGAAACTTTGGGGAACATATAAAACACTAAAATAACTTAGAAACTAGTTCCAAATATTTTAAAAGTAATCGACTTTGATATACAAAAGCAGTCCAGGGTGGTTACAAAAGTTTATTTTTTCAGTGCGTCTATGTACCAGCACATTTACTGGGTCCAGAGCAAAATAAAAGATTCATTTTCTTCTGAAACAGTAATAAAAAACAAGAAAAACATATCTTTGTATATAAAGGATCGATGCTGGTCTTAAGAATAATGTTTTCAGAAACCCTTAAATCGAGAGGCACACAATGGGTTTCCACTTTTAAAAAATAAAAGGAAAGTCACCAGTTTATTTAAATGGAAGAGGTGTTCACACCCCTCAAATAAACTTAATTCAATTTAACATCACTAGCAAAAATCACTTAGAAACTGTACAAAAATAAAAAAGTTAACACATTTAATCCTGCAAGTTTTTTGTAAGGACTGGAAGGCAGGCTTTTGGAGCAGCATTTGGGCATGGCTGGGGGCTTCTTTGGTTTGATCTAACACACGTAAGAGATGGAACCTATTCCAGATAACAGTTTCAAATTTCCTGCACATTTGAAGACAAGAAAATAGGCCAGTATACAAACTTCTGGTGTGCTGGGCCTCAGGACTGTATACTCTGGCCTGAAAAAATCTTAAAACTGCCTTAAGTTGGGCTGGGGGAAAAGGACAAGCCTTGCACTTCCTCCATCAATGTCACCAACCTCTCACGGTGGGGGGAGATGGAGAGGGGAGTAGCACGTGCTCGTGCAGTCAGAAGGCCACTTGAGGGGGGGGAGGGCATGTGTGTGTGTTTGGGTTGGGGAGGAATTGTTCTTTTAGAATCTGGTACCTGGCTGACCTTGTTTACGAACAAGAAAACCCTTCCAGAAATGGAAGCCTTTGCTACATACCAAAGTAAAATACAAATACGTACTATTTTCCAAGAGGAAAAAAATACCCAGTTGCATTTGAAAAGAGAAAACTTAAATGGAACTAATCAACATTTAAAAGGGGCTATGTAAACTTTGTGCTACTCAAATGAAGTTCAAGTATTACTTCTGAGCTGTTCAAAGATCACTGAACTTATACAATATTCTGGTGATGAGTGTAATTCACATTTGTGTTTCTGAACAAATAAACCACAAATGGCTAGAACACAACCTGTGCAATTAGAATCTTCGGCAGAGTTAAAGACACATGCTACATATTTCAACATGTTCAAAGTTAATTCAAACCACATATTTAACAGCTTTGTAATACATGACAAAGGTGAAAAGGTGTAGCATTTGTTTGAAGCACACCGTTACAGTTTGTATAACACCCTTTACACTACAAAGTCTTGTAATCAACAGCTACTTAGAGACAAAAATGCACTGTGCATTAACTTGAATACAAAAGGAGACAAACTATCCTTTTTCCCCAAGCCATGGTGGGAAATATTGCTGACCTCGTCCTTCGAAGCCTGCAGGATGGTTACATCTTCAGTATAACATTATTACACTGGTAAGAAAATCTGTATAACATCTGCATATATCAAGAATTTATAAAAATCTGATATGATTTTAGAGTCCGCATGACCAGTCACGTGACCTGCTCAAGACTGATTAGCACCGTTAAATACATAAGCACACACATATGTATGTATGTATCTGTAAGTATATGCATACACACACATATATGCATGTAATAGATCTTTTCTTAAAAAAAAACAAAAAAAAAACTTCTAACCATAAGCTCATCCAGGACGAGGAGCCTGTTGAACTGATGAGATGATGGACATGATGGATTTCATAACAATATTGGTCTATTTTGTCTATCTTCAGTTTGTTTTTTTTTTTGTATTTTTTCTTTTCTTTTTTTTTTCCTTTTTCTTTTTCTTTCTTTCTTTTTTTTCTTTTTTCTTTCTTTTTTTTTTTTTTGCAGCAGATAATATCGGTTAACTTGTGCTCAGTTTCCCTATAAGGGCAAAAAGTTTCCATCAAGTAGCCATTTGTTTTTTGTTTGTTTGTCTGCTTGTTTAAACTGAAAGACTGATCTGCTTCAAAGTACTCCCAAGCAGAAATGACAGGACTCAGATCCCTTTCCAAAATCCAACATCAAACTTTTTCGGACTCACCTCTCAGCTCAATGGAAGTGGCTACCTAGATCGCATTTCAGGCTAGCAATTGGCTTCTTAGTTAAGGCATCACAACTGAAAAATAGATATTTCAACAATGGATGCTGTGGATGAAGGAATACCAACAAACATCTAAGGACTCGCACCAAACGCTATAGCAGTCTGCTCTGTCCCAGTGGCAAGCAGAAGGTTGCGTAGCCAATATCACAGACTAGAAAGGAATTTTTGAATTCTGAACTAGCAATTTCTCACTTGACACAGCAACTAGGTACATAAACTATATCAATTTGATATTCAGTGACATTTCTTAGCTTTATACTATTCATTCTGCAGCATACTTTAATTCATCGCTTGGTATATTGTTTTCCTTTTTAAAATGTATGCATTTCCCCTAAGCATATGTATTTATTACCATACAATGAAAAAAATCACCTTTCTCTATAATCATCTATTTTTTTTTTCTCGGGGAAATACATACAGACCGTCTCTATTGGCATCAGTTAAGTTCTCTTCAGATGCACCATGGGGAAGCCTAGCCCTGCCAATGAGCTGGGCTCTACCAATAGCATATCTGAATGCCAACTCTATTTTTACAGCTGTAACACAACATGCTAAACACATGGTAAACATGACTCAATCAAAAAATCTGTAGTGCAGAAAGAGATTCAAACTATTTTATAGTATCTCTGAAACTAGCAATATTATCCCCATGATAAACATATCTGAAATCACATCATATATGAATTTATATTGTATTACACTATCTCTATCATATTCTTGGATGGCAGCTAAAATTGTCTCTGGCCAATTATGATTTATTGAAACCTAAACCTAGCAAATTTAAATTAATATAAAATAGACAAATGTCTCTTTTTGGTTATTTGCTCAAAATAATTTTCTCCACCTTAAAAAAATACTTAAGAGTAAGGAATTTGTCTAATCTGTTGTTTCACATATAGAAACAATAAGCCTTTACAAGAATATTTCTCTAAATTGCCTTTTTTGTACCCCTCTTAATTCCATTAATTGTATTCTCAAAGGCACTAAATTCTTTATCTGCTCACTTCCTAATATTTGCTGTTCTTCAAAATGATTTCTGTAGCCTATTTGACTGGTAGCTTGTATTGTCTTCAAAGAGTGTTTCAGTTCATAAAATGATTTTATAAAGTGATGAGGCAGTTTCTCCTTTCTATGATAACCAGCACAGTAGGCCAAAAGGATTTTTCATTCTCTGGGACAAGGCCTATCAAGGACCTCTGAATTCTGACTATTAGAACCAAAATTCCTATGTTTTAACCACGGGAAAAGCACATACCTACAAAGTAAAGACCCCAAAACTAAGATATCATAGCAAAGTGGATTTTTGACAAAATTAAGAGTAATATACAAATACCTGAATTTGATATGAATGATTCCCAAATTCTGCTATCAAAAAATAACTATCTTACTGAGGAAGGCTAAACACAAACCTAAATACAATCCTTAAAACTGCATGCTTTCTTCCATCCACAGTCCAAAGGAGGAAAGAAGGGAGGAAGGAAGGAAGGAAGGGATGGAGGGAGGGAGGGAGGAGGGGAGAGAGGGACAGAAACCTGACTCAGAAAGCAAAGCAAAAGTCTATATAATATTGTAAGGAAAGAAAACCCCAAAAGCTATATATGCTGCAAAAAAAAATCAATGATCTGAAATAATAAAACATGATCTTAACAAATGCCAATTTTTATCCGTTACCATGATGATCTTAACCGACTATGTCAAAGTTTCACCACGGCAACGGAAACTATCATCATAAAATGGTACAGTAAAAGAGATAGCTAGACCAAGAAGGTGTAGGGTCTCCTGGGAAGAGGTCTGCAGAGAGGCCCAGTGACTGGCTGTGCGGCTCAGTGTCAGGAATAATGGTTGTATGGCGGAAGGGGATGCCCAATACCATTTTGGAAGTGATGATGCTGGCGATGAGCAAGGTATTCAGCATAGCTCAGGGTCATCTTTTCACTACGGTACCTGAAAGAAAGTCAAGGAAGGGAAAACTTAACATCAAGAAATAGGTGATATACCACGGTTAAGGTGAGGAAGGAAAAGAAAGGCTCAAAGGGAAGCAGTGACTTGCTCAAGGTCACACTGCTAGTATTAGAGAGCTAGGCCACAAAACTAATATCAGACCTCAGGAATCCAAACTCCGAGTCCATTCCTTTTTCCTCTCTACCACTCCCTGTTTAAATTGTTCTTCTAGAAACTTGATTTTTCTGTTAGCCCTGCTTTGCTAACAGGGAGAAGCAGGGAAGAACCAACTTTTACTATCATGTATACAAACTAATTTCTTCAGATGCCTTCCATTTCTCCTCCCTTTACCATTCCCTCTTCTGTTCGCACATCTACTTAGATCTAGTGGTTAAGCAGCAAGCACCACAGTTCCTCAATCCTGGTGTCCTGAACCCTCCATCTTCCCTGGGTCTAGTTTCTTCCCATGGTTAGACTTCTCAAAAGGGCAATGTACATTTTCTACCTTTTCTCTCTATTTTATACTACTCCTTGATTATTGCTCCTTGGTAACCATTTCCTCTGTCATACGTAATTGTTCTATCAGAAGGAAGCCCCGGATTCTCCTTGGTCTTTTGATGGCACTGCCACTCACTATTCCCTTTCTGAAGCTCCCTCGTCCCAAGTTTTAAAATAATATTCATATTTTTTTATGTTTATTGGAGAGTCAGATATACAGAGAGGAGGAGAGACAGAAAGGAAGATCTTCCATCTGATGATTTATTTCCCTAGTGACTGCAATGGCCAGAGCTGAGCTGATTGGAAGTCAGGAGCCAGGAGCTTCTTTCAGGTCTCCCACGAGCCATCCTCGACTGCTTTCTCAGGCCACAAGCAGGGAGCTGGATGGGAAACAGGGCTGCTGGGATTAGAACTAGCATCTATATCAGATCCCGGTGCATGAAAGGCAAGGACATTAGCTGATAGACTACTGTGCCGGGCCCTTAACTTTGAAATGTCTGTTATATAGATGAGGTGATTACAGCAGATGTGGGGTTCCAAGTGGGATGGAGAGGGATGGGGAAGGGATGCCCATGTATTCTATACCTCCATGAACTCCAGCTTCTCCTCTGCCTCTCAGATGATTCATCTTTTTCACTGCTCCTCCTATCCATGCCTCTGGGTTTTCCTGTTTTTTTCTTCAGTTCTTTATCCTAAGTCCCGTCAATGAACTCTCCTTACTGCTTCAAATATGACCCCCTTACAGATTATCTTCAAGCATCATTTCTAGCTGTGATCTCTAGAGGCATATATCTTCTGTAACTTACCAGATTGTTCTATATAGAATTTTCAGGAAGTCCTTATAATCCAGAATCAATGCATGCAGCTAACTTTCCTCATGTGGTTTTCATATTGGTTAAAGGCATAACCTTGGTCCCTTTTATCTAAACTAAAGCCTTGATTTCCTTACTGCCAAATAATGACCGGATCCTTTCATTTCTTCCATGTTTTCATATCTGTCCCCACCTTTCTTGCTGCGTCACTGCCACAGCTCCCCTTGAAAGCTCTATTGTTCCTTTGGTCTGTTGTCACAGATTCTTAGATAACAGCAACACTTCTTAGCTTATTTTCCTCTTTCCAATTCAACCTTACACATCTCGAGTTGAGGTGATTAAAACCCTTCGATGGTTATCCAATTGCCTATAAAATCAGGCCCAAATTTCTTAGCCTGGAATGTGAGATTCTCCACATTCTGACCCAAGCTACTTTCTGGTCCATATTTACTTTTAGTGACCACCCTTTCATTGTACGCTGAAAGCCAAGCCAAATCACATTGGCTTGCATGCCTCACGATTTACTTTTTAGTTTGCCACCTGCATGCTTTGAAACTCACAAGATTCTCCTGAAGGAAATCACTGGCTTCCTTAGCTGTCTACATTTTATCCATTCTTTAAGCCCAACCCTAAACTGAAAGGTCAAATTAACCTCCTCTTTGAAACTTCCTGTTACCCACTTACCCCACCACCTTGTGGAGTTCCTCTTTCTCTATTTTATGATCTTATATCATCCATAATGTTCTGTTTTAGATCAATAATTATCTTTCCCCATATGCTTGGCTTTTCTGCAAGCTCAAAGAGAGTAGTAATTTTGCGGGCCATTTTCAAATTTGCAACTTCCCTGAGCTTCCAGTTTTAGGCTATACACATTCAGTGCCGTTCTATGGAATTGAAACAACTCATTTTCATAAATTTTTTGATATTTGCCTTTTTAAATATGCATCCATATTACCCGATACCAAAATTTATTTAGTATTTCAGTTCAGCTCCTTTGTTTTTTACACTTGATCGTAGCCAAAAGGCCGAGAAGTGATCAGTTGTGTTTTACAGGAAGTTTTCATGATAGACTTCCATCACTGGCAACATTCTAAGGTAAAAATCAAATTTGAGGACTGTGATCAGAATTCTGTGGCCAAAAGCCAGCTAACAGCTGCTGTGGGTACTTTGTCTAGTAACAGTCTAACTTCTCAGATGGCTTGCCTGTATAAAGCAAAAATAATCACACATAGCTCAAGATGTGAAGGATGGGCATACAGCTTTTACTACCAAGCAGAGTTCCATCCCACCTATCTATCCCCAGTATGGCTCTTCTAATATTATTTCCACTATTTCAGAAAAGAGAAGCAAGTTGGTTAAACAGACCAAAAATTTCATCCATGTTACAATATAATGGTTAGCTTTGTGTTGGAGAATGCCTTCTATACCTGGTCAGTTTTATGGTTTTCCTGAATTCATTAGTTATTGGAGCCTTGTATCCTCCTTTCCTCAGTAAGGAGTCTATGGTCTGAATATGGTCCCATCCTGTAGAGAGCCAAGCAGATAAAATACCAGTTAAGCACATGCAACAAACACTTTTGGCTAAATACAAATGTCTTTGCAGAGATCAGCTATTATTGTCACCAAATAGCATCAACTTCTCTGGTCCTAAAAGCACTCATACAAAAGAGCTAAGAAACTGCATAGAAACTGGATCATCACCACACACTTTAAATTTTAGCTAATGATACCAGCTTTTAAAAAATCTCAACCACATATTTGAAGTCAAGGAGTCTAAGAGCCTGTCAGAAACTGCTCAGTCACAAATCTAACAAATCACAACCACTGTCCTATTTAAAAGGAAGGAAAACCTATATTTGACCATGACAATTTGGTGGAAGTTAGGATTCCCATGCCCCCTCATGGTAACTGTTGTTTGTAATAATATCGTCTCTAATCAACTGAGCATATTTGTATGCAATATTCAAGGGCATTTTTATTGATTCTGATATGGATGACATACATACATACATATGAAACCCTCTATCTCTTAACATATGTTTCATGAATTCAATGACATGACAAGATTAAGGCAATCCACATAAAATCTAATAGTCTTATATGGAAGTTTGATGACCTTATATTTTGTTGTTTTGTATCTCCCACGTATATGAACATACATGGGGGAAATAAGTGATGCTTTATCCTGATAATAAAAATCTCTGCAAAAATCACATTAAATAAAAATTATTTAATGAATGTAAAACTATGTTTTAAGTGTGTAATGAGGACAAAATACTATGGAGTGAAGGGCTATTTTCTGTGCAGATTGTAATGGTCTGTACTGTCTATGTAAAACAGGGAAATGTTGATTAGGAAGCACAAACTAATCTTATAAATTAAATATAATTTATAAATTTATATTTATAAATTAAATATAAATCTTATATATTTATAATGCTCCCAATCTTAATGAGAAGTCTATCATACTTGTATTAGCAGAACTGGATAATGGAAACCACCTAAGAATGAAACCTTTGATATTGACAATGACAATGAACTATGTGACTATCAAGCAAAAGGCTTGTTTTATCACAAGGCTAAAGCACAGTAGAATATGGGAAAATGACAATTGAAGGTAGCAACTTTTGCCCAAAGTAAAACACAATTTTTATTAATCTTTTTTAAAAAAATGCTTCTGTGCTTATGTTATCCAATTTCACAGCAGAAATTCAACTTCTGTATAATTCACCAACTTGATACAGACATTGCAGTGGCAGTGATGGAAATTCATTCCTTATAATTTGACATCAATCAATTATAAAACATAACTGCAAGGTCAGATGTCACACTTCAATTTGTGTACTTGTTTAAATTCTTCACCAGATTATATGAAATAAAGTACAACAATGACCTTGCTCCTTTGCAACCTCGGGTAGGTAGGTGGCGGTGCGTTTTGATCCTTTTTCATTGATGAATTCTATTCTAATGCCATGTACACCCACCTGAAAGAAATTGGCAGTTTTATTAGTACAGTCTTCTTTACAAAAACAGAAAGAAATGGTTATAACTGGGCTTTTGAGAGAATTCAGTTCCTCCTTTCCCTTTGTTTTAGAAGGGCATATCAGTTTTCTCTTTTCATTGATGATCGCTATGATGGACATGGAAAACGAAAATATTGATATGTGTGTGCCAAACATGCTGTGCAATTCCATTTAGAAGACTTGAACCACTCTGTGGTTGCACACAGGATAGGACAGTTTAGGGCAAAAACCTTGTCCCCATTCCCAAACTGCAGCTCATAACCATAAGGGTCTAGAAGAAGGGAACTGCCTTCAGAGATAGATAACCAACATCCTGTTTTGCAAGGACAATCATCACTTCAGAATGAGTTCCAACACATCTAGTGCTGACACCTTCCCAAACTGCCTAATTCCCTTCAACCTTGAATTACATGTATTCAGGAAAACAACCAGAGGAGATGGAAAAAAGATAAAAAACAACCAGATTCCACATCATCATCCAGTATAGATAGTATTTCTAAAACAAAACAACAGCAAAAAACACAACCATATTATGACTTCCTGTAGACCAGTGGCACTGCCTCCCAGTCCATCTTCATAGTTGCCCTTATACAGTATTATTCCACTTAAAAGCAATAAATGCTTCAAACCTCTTTGGAGTAGGGCATCTTCACAGTTTCTCTGTATCCTAGCCCAAAAACTTTACACAAAACAGGCTTCTGGCGATACACTAAAAAAGATAGTATTCTAAACAAGTGTAAGCAGCTTCTAGTTTTTTTTTTAATGATACACTTTTTAATTTCAATAGGGTTCAGTTAAAAGGAATCTATCCTGTTTCTTCATGTCTCATCTACAATAGTGCATTCCATATGATGGAAATCATTACATCATTTTAACTCTGCAACAGCGATAATAAAAACCAACTTTCCAAAGCATAACAGTTCATGTCATTCTCCCAAAGCTGTGGTTGACTTGGTTCCAAAGTGGCGTGTCAGGCTAGCCAGATACTGGAGGTGCATGTAAGATCAGGGGAACATTATTACCCATGATGGAGAAATCTTTTCAGAGATGGTGAGTAACATCACAGACATTTATTCTATCTGTATAGATGTATGGGTGTTGAAGAGGAAATGGGACAAATGAAAACCTCTTTTACATCTCCCGCCCTCAGCTTGAAATTTTCCAATTTTTCAGGAATTAAAAGGTCTTCTGGGAAATCCATTTAGTTCTTTCCCTAGGCCTTCACACACCTATCCCTTAAAACCTATCAAGTCTTCTGAACAGTTTCTGTTTTTTATTAAAGCATATCTCTATGGCTATTTCTCCTATCTAATAGCAGTATTCTTATGAATGTGCTTCTACTAAAAATACAAGAGCACAGCTGTTTAATGATGAACACAATAAGGTCTCCCTGTGCGCTGTGGGAAATGTCTGTAGGCAGCTGAGAAGAAATATGAGCGCTTACTCTCAGGCATTTTCAGGATAAAGGAGATCTACTAATCTCTTCATGCCTGACATAGCACTGAGACAATGATAAATTCACAACATTTTCTGTATACTGACTTCTTGATCGGTGACTTTGCATTTTTTCTTCAGCAACATTAGATTCTTCATAATTTGTTTTTTAAAAATACATAGTAATAAGTAATTTATGTTCCATCATTCAGTGAAGGGAATTTTGAATCTTTAATTTTATTTATCAAAGATGTCATGTTAAAATTGCAAAGAACTTATTGGTTTATTAAGGTGTCCAGTCAAAACTATGAGAGAATGTCTTCTTATCTGTGAGACAAAAGTGTCAGATGAAATCAGTGATATTTTAATAAGCATGGTGGGATGGATGGAAGTTGAAAAAAATTGATCAGAATTTCAGGAGGTTTAATGCTTTAGCCAAGTATAACCTGAGAAAAGAATAGCTCCCTGGGTGATTTTTATTCTAATTGAACTAGATAACTTCTAATAAGATTTCTAGTTCTGAAAGAAAAATTTGGCTACACATTATAAAAAAAAGTGATTTAAGCAAATGGGTGTAATTTAGACACATAAGTCCTTTCTTCATGGTAGCACATTCTGTGTTCTCCAACAAAAATGTCAAGAGATTTTAAAGCCTTATAATTTAACAATTAAAAAGGTTAGGACTAATTGTATGGTATGTGACAATCTGAATAAAGCTGTTTATACGAGGTTAGACCAAAATCAAAGAACATGTTGGTTAAAATAAAATTTACTCATGAATAACATTGCTTCATTTACTTTTGTACTCTGAGAAGGCTCCAGCAGCAACTTTGATTTAAAAAAAAAAAAAACTTAAAAATTTCCTATTTTGATTTAGTGCCACATTTGACTTTTAATTCTTTTCTGAATTCCTATGGTTAAGAACAATTAAAAGTGCTGTAAATTGAACTGCAAGTATAGAGATTTTAAAGTGAATCCTTTGTGAGAAACAAATTTTTTCATAGGTCAAAAGTCTCCTCCACTAAGCTATAAAGCCCAAATAAGAGTGACTCATTTTTTTTTTTCCTGCTGGCAGAATCAAGAGAAAGGTAATAATGTTCTTAGCAGAATGAAAGCATAAAAGCTTTTTGTCACTTGTTGAGCAACAGCATTTTATTACTCCTAGAATCACAGATGCCACCCAACAGTCATACCACACAATCACAACAGGAGAAAGGGAAATGGCACACTGTGGAGAATGACCAATTCTGGTCAACCTGTGGAAACCACTGGCTTTTAAAATTAAGTTATTTCCACTGAAATGAGCAACAAAATGCAGCCCATATTGTTTCAGGGAGGCACGGGTCACAGATACAGCTCCAAAATGGAATCCTCAGGCGTAACAACTGAGTCCTCTGGCACGTGGACTGAAGAATCCCTCAGCCTAAGGGCCACAGCAACCCTGGCTCTCAGCTCCATAACAGATGAGCCAGCTAGGGAGTTGGTATTTCCTAAAGCAGATCTGCTCTATAACTCTATCTTCAAAGCCCTTTAGCTTTGAACATGGATACAGAGACAGTATCTGACAAAACTGTGTCACCACACATATTCCTAACAAATTTTACAACTGTCCAAAGTATAGCCGAGTGAGAAATAACTGCAGACCTGCAAAGCTAGCCTTATGATGGAATCTACAGGTCGTTTTCAAAATGATTAGAAGGTCTAAGACAAAAAGGTGCATCCACGTGAGAATATCCTTCTAATCAAGACTGTACTTTTGCTAAGCAAAGCTATAAATCAACTGGAATGGTAGTAAATTAAATGCAGGACTTATAGATAAGAGGATATGGAATTAAACCAAGCTCTATTTGTGTGTGCTGTGAGAACATTAAGACCAGTTCAGCAGATTCCTATTTCGTGCTAAAAAGAAAGCCATATTTATTCTGAACCATTCCATAAAAAGTAATTTTTATTAATGCTATTATACAATATGTCGATTCCAACATTGTCCAGAATGATTAAATATCAAGATTAATGTTAAGACCTGAAAATACATCTTGATTACTCTCGAGTTGATTATCCAGTTTGGGGATTATGATTCCCCAACTCAACCTGGCTTTAGCCCCATCCTCTTCCCTCTCTCTTGTCCATTTCTATACGTGTTCACTCCTTTTTCAGAGAGAATATGGGATACAGAGAAGAAATAAATGCAAATTAGTCAATTTTGTTACACAGTAAATGGTTTGCTAGGAGAAGAGATTATAAATAATGGCTAAAATGAAGCTTTGAGACTGCCAGCAGATTTCATTTATCCTCATTATCTGGTCCCTTGTTAGAGATGTGGCTTTATTTAAAACTATTATCCTCTAATGCAGTGACCCACAATACACGAGCATTAAAAAAAGCGCTTTCTCCCACCCTACTATAATATATGGTCCATACTATGTTCCTCAAAATTGCAAAATCAAGGCATAACATTTTATCCAATATGCCTCTAAGGAGTGTATTAAGTTCTCTATTTCACTATCACAGTTGCCAAAACGCTTTCATTTCTTTTACCTGTGAGCCTCATCAGCAAGTTCACAACCAAATATGCTGAAACAAAAAAAGCCTCATCTAGCTAAAAAGCATAAATGAATATAATATGTGCTTTGACTAAGTAGGCTCCATGCATATATTTCACTATTTCAGGTTATAATTACCTCCATAGTTTTGACCAGCGTGATGGCTCAGAGGCTAAATCCTTGCCTTGCAAGTCCTGGGATTCCATATGGGCACAGTTTGTATTCCGTCTGCTCCACTTCCTATCTAGCTACCTGCTTGTTGCCTGGGAAAGCAGTAGAGGATGGCCCAAGTCCTTGGAATTGTATATCCACATGGGAGACCTGGAAAAGGCTCCTGGTTCCTGGCTTTCGATTGGCTCAACTCCAGCTACTTCAGCCACTTGAGGAGTGAACCAGCAAATGGAAGATCTTTCTCTTATATCTCCTTCTGCATAAATCTGCCTTTCCAATAAAAATAAATACATTTTTTAAAAAATTAAAAAGCTTAATCTGCCCCTATACACATCCTGGCCAACAGAAAACAGTCTCGATTCTTCAGGCTGCAATTACATCATGTATTAACAAATGTCATGTCAACCCTACTCTTTACCAATTTTTCACAGCCAAATGTTGGCCTCCACGTAACAATACGGCCACAGTTCACTATACTCATTTTTTTGAGTGTATTAGGAGGTCAAAGAAATTAACATGTCTTTTGGGATAAAATCATCTGGCAAAATATGCTTTGTGATGAAAAAAAGCATCTAGTTACTGGCCATTCACATGACTTTGACCTGCTAGGCTCAATAGCACAGTGCTATTAAAGTGAATGAAAGGAGTTTGTTCCTAATGAGAGGAGCTTGGGATGATTGGCATACCCCCTAACCTTTCTGAGCCTAGTATTTCAAAGGATACATATGCTCTCTCACAAAACAGCCTTGGATAGCACACACAGGAACAATCACTGCACTGGCAGCCCGTGGGTTTGTCCCAGCATCTGGAATGTCACATACTCTTTGGAGGACAATGTTGCTTTTCCTAAAGCATAAAACCTACAGTGCAGCATGTTCTACTCTTGCATTTAGAATACCACATTATTTTCTGTCCCACTCTAGCTCAAATTTCTGCCTATCCTCTTTGTTTTCCCAGTGAAAGCAAATTAAACACAGATCAGGAACAAACTTCACATTTGGGCCTACTCAGTGTTAATTAACTCTTTTTGTGGGTCTAAAAGCATTAATATAATTATAAAGTCTGGTATCAATTTGTGTGGATCCTAATGAGACCCTTCCACTAAATTTGACTATTTACATCTGTTCTTCAAATTCCCATAGTCATGGTACTGTATCACTTAAACCACCAACCTCAGAAGCAGGTCTGAAGTTCTGACAATAGCCATTTGATTAACATAACCCCTTATGAAGCTAACGAAATTGTAAATGTGAAAAACAGTGTTGCTGCAATTCATCTTTTGTTAGTAATTAAAAATTTGTTTAGAAATTTTATTTGACAGAGGGAGAAAGAGAGAGACTGACTGATTTTCCACTCACTGGTTCACTTCCGAAGGCATACAACAGCAAACCCCAGAATAAACCCAAGTTAGGGACTGAGAACTCATTCTGGGTGTTACATGTGGATGCCAGGGACTCAGTACTTGAGCCGCCACCTACTTTCTCACAGTGTAGGTTGTCAGAAAGCTGGAACTGAGTGAGTTCTCAACCCCAGGCACGCTGATCTTGAGTGTAGGTATCCCAAGTGGCAGCTTCATGTCTGTGCCAAGTATCTGCTCTGGTTCAGCAGTTTATATTTTTATAAACCTTAAAATTTATAAACATGAAACATTTTTTGTTTATTAAAAAATAGTACATATATGTTCCAATAAATCTTTAGGAAAGTGCACAGGAGAAAATAAGGATGACCTGTAATTTCTACTATAATCTAGTGGTAACTCGTTAGTGACTTGAAATGTTTTTCCTCTGAACCAACTGAGGCATCACCAAAAACCATATATTAGGCTTTTTAAAAATCTATTCTCAGGAACTGCACTTAACAGCCCCTGTAGCTATCTTTGCAGAAGAAATCCTAGAAGCAGAAATGAAAAACAATAATTGATTTCAAAGTCATCACTTAGACATAAGTAATCTTTAAACATGCTGTGTTGTAAAAACTATGCTTCATCTCTACATCAGCTAATGGGTTTTCCCTGTTGTTATTTTGTGAAAATAACTGCAAAGGCCCCCTTGATCAAAACACGTATGTGTTGTTCTTTTCCCAAATCCACACAAAATAGTCACCTTTAGCTTAGAAATCAGTTCAGTCTCCATGGACCACTTCCTGGCTTTTGCAGAGATTACTAAAGGCCCAATTAGTGCTCAGTATGTTTGGCACACCCCTAACCTTTTTGAGGCTCACAGGGCAATTAAGGAAAAAAAAATCTCTGTAATGATTAATTATAATGAGCATTCCACAAAAACTGAACATTCGGAAGCTTCCCAAGAAAAGTTCAGGCAACACAGGTGACCTTTAAATAAAAAGCCTGCTTTTCATCAAAAGTTAGAAAAATGCACTCATTATTATTTCTTAAAATGGGAATGAAGGTAAATTGACTCATAAGAAAATGAAAGTTGTGAAATTTTCTCAAAATCTAGAGCGGTAACATGGTTCACTTTCCAAAGGTTGGTTTGAAATTTAGCTCTTGGCAAAAATACCCAATATGCCTGATAAGAAATTTGGAAAAAATATTTTTAATTTAGAACTATACATTGAGTTATCTAAGTTCAACTCAATCTACAGAAGATTTGTGTCTAAAAAATTGTATGTGGCTTGAATTTATGTAAATGCATTATTTTTGTAAATGCATCAACCTTAAAATCATGAGAAAGACAATGAGACCTAACAGTGAATTCATCTGTAAACTTAATTGATATATAAATACATACTGTTGACTTGAAACAAAATGATAAAGTATTATAATAAATAAATTAATGGCTTAGCATATCTTTTCTAAAGAGAACTTTTTTGTGGAAAGGAAAGTTAGAATGAACAATATTAAAAATTGGGTTATTTTTCTTGTCTGTTGCCTATATTTAAGTTGATGGCCATTTTAGGGAGTTCTTCTTAGGACTTGAAAATGGTTAGTGGTGACTCATTTTCTGGATGCAATATAAAACCATTTTAAAAAAGTCACAGCACCATAATGTGTTGGGGTTCAAAAATATCTTAAAGATTACCTAGTCCAAATTTTCTACTTCCTGGTGAAGAAACTGAGGCAAGCTGGGTAGTGGCAGTTAGGAACCAACCCAAGTCTACCCATTGTCCAAATCACATGTTGGGGACACACACACACACACACACACACACGCACACACACACAAAACAAACATAAAACAACAGTTTCTAATGGACTGTTAAGAAAGAGTCAGGAAGAGTTGGTGGATCATGGGAGAAGAAACAAGAAACTTTCCGTGTCCAAACACTACCTTGGGAAGAAAGCAAGAACAGAAAGATACCTGAAAAATGAATTGAGGGGTCCAATTCATTAAGGATATAAACAGCTAATTCAAAATTAAGTGCATTCAATCACCTTCTAAGAAGTTAGTTTACTTTGTCAATTTTGCTTTCTCCCTGAACTTTGGCACACAGCAAATTTGTAGAGGGCCAATCTTACACTGCACTTCAAAACACACTTGTAGTAAGGCATAAAAACAAGGCTAAATTACTGTAATGACAGTGATAGCTTACACAAAACTATTAAGGCCTCTAGGAAAATATACTAAAAAGCACTTTCTAGACATAGAAAGCCCATTTTAAACAACGAGTGACTCTTAAACTAAAAGAAAGGAAAACATGGGGCGCTTATCATAGCTGGAAACAAAATCACCCAAGGGGGCGGGAGGGTGAGAAACAGAACATATAAAAGTAGAAGCTATTTTACTGGGTGACTTTCTGAGTCATGTTAGTCATCTGTGTTTGAATGGGAACTCTGTACTGGTAAGTTACTTTTAAGGGGAGAGTAAGGGTGAAAAAGAGAATAGATAATGATGGTAGCCAAATTATTCATCTTATCTGTTTATGCTCAAGAAAGTTGTTACAAACATGATCTATTATGAACTGCAATCCAAACACGTCCGAAATCGAGTTGTGATCACCCAAGAGGTGTGCTTTAGACGTGTGCTTTTCAAGTGGCGTGCAGCATTCTGGGTAACAAGTCCACCAGGCTCATGCACAAGGATAGTTGCTTTGGTTCTTTAGGGACTGAGTGAGCCTAATGGTCTAGATTTATAGTACAGGGACAGATTTTTGGCATCACATAAGAATCATGCTAGCCTGCTGCCCAGCAAAGGTTGGTTCCATGTAACTTTTGCATACCAAAAAGGAACAATTTGCCTTAGGACCACAATGTACTGCCCAGATGACACTACAAAGACAAGTGTGGTATCAGCAGTCCAAAGATCAGTTATAGGAAAAAATAGTGTTTATAAAAAAACGTCTTTAATTTACTGAAATATCATTTAAGAGCGCTATTTCAGAATACAGAAAATGTTTCTTCCCTCATGTCTTCAACTGGTCTTTTCTCTAAAAATACAAGAGTAAAAAACTGTTGACTAACACTTAGGCAATATTTTTCTTTCTGTCAGCAAATTACTAAAACAGCTCCCACAGAATCACTGGGAGCATACTTAGTATATATGCTTTCCTATAAACAAAATGTGTATACCCTGAAAATGAGCAGCAAGAGATGACACACCTAGAAACTCCAGTCAAACACCATTCACTATAATGCCATTGGGTCTTTATATTCTTCCGGGTTTTCAAAAAGGAAAAATCACTCCCAAAAAGTTTACACAAGTTCTAGGCTACATATCATTTTGGAAGGCTCCAATGTGAAACATGATCTATTCTTTCTGAAGAACTATGCCTGTCAACCATCTCATCAACATGCAATTGACTGAAGAACACGGAACAATGGTGTGAAGCTTCTGTGTTCAAACACATGTTGGATGTCCCTTAGCAGAGAAATTTTCCACATTTAACCATCATTTTAGCTTTGCAGGTGGATGTTTCAATTTATCAGTTAATGAATATTTTCCCCAAATTATTTGCTCATCATCCTTGTCATACATAACAGGGCAATAAAGGAGCGCATGAAGTGCACAATGACTGGCAGTTCTCTGGACAGTGCCACTGCCCCATTTGTCTTTCCAGCCTTTTGTCGATAGCTTTATTGTTTTAAATGAATACTCAGACTCCTTAAGAGGCTGCCTATAGACATTCATTTTAAATACAGTTTTGAGGAAATAAGACATTGACATCAAATTAATTGCATCTACTTGTGAAAACACTTATTAAGCATTCTTTTATATTATCAATGAGAGACTCTCCAGATCCTAAAACAAAATCTCAAATTCTATTTTTCCACTAACTTCAACCATAAAATTAAGACATGTCAAGAAAGGAAAATTCCTGAAAAAACTCTGGATGAAATGCAGTAGTAATATGGTAGGCAGTACCATGGCAGTTCATTTGCTTCCTGACTATCTGAAAATCAGGTGGATATCAGCACCATCCCGTTCTTCATCCTCAAAGCCACAGGGCTGTCTCCCTTGTTTTGGATGTTACTCATCTCTATGTTTTGGATTGGGTAGACATGACTCTCTTCCTGCATTAATCTGAGCATTTTTCATCCCTTTAATTGGGAATTCCAGTGCAGTAACACACTTGGGAGTCAACTCTGAAAATTGTACTTTCCACAGAAAAGCCTTATGTTAGAAGCTTCTACTTATACAAAATGTATTTGTTATCAGTTATTTCAAAATTTTCTATTAAAATTCTGTAACCATATCCTTATTTTCCCCTGTGGGATAAACATATATGACTTTACAGTTTAGGTTAAAGTTAGAAACTTGTGGTGAATAAAATATTTTATTCTTGGAAGAAAAAATTGCCTTTTCTTGACAGTGTGAATCATCTCAAAGTGAAACATATAGTTTTATAGGGAGGACAGACTTCCCAAAGGAATTTCACGTCACAAATAGTTAACTTACATACAAAAGTAAAGTATTAACGAATATTTTCACACAATCTTCTTTTAAATAACTATATATTCAATGTGATCTCTGTAACATAACCAAATATGCAGATTTGTTCATATACAGACACAGATAATGAAGGAAAAGAAATAAAGTCATCCCCGTGTAGTCATAGGCAATAGCTTCCAAAAATCAAGGATGTTCACATCCCTTATAGAAACTGGTGTAATATTTGCATATAACTTATGCATAGTCTCCCATATACTTTAAACCATCTCTAGATTAGTTATAATAGCTAATACAATGCAAAGTCTAGGTAAACAGTAGTTATACACTATTTGCTTAGGTACTAAATAGTACAATGTCAATTTTTTTTTCCTGAATAGGTTTGATCCCCAGTTGGATGAATCTCTGGATGTAGAACCCACAGATATGAAGGTTTTGGCTGTATTCCAAATTATTTGCACCAGTTATCTCACAACACTGTAATTATGAATGATTTGCATTTATTTATACATTTTGAATTTAAAATATTATCTTCAATAAACTAAAATTATTACTATGGGTATTCAGTGTGAGTGTGTATGTGCAGGTGCATAAAATTTACTTTCCATTTTTTTTGTGGCAAAATACAAATAACATGAAAATTATCACTTTAACAATTTTAGAATGTGCAACTCAGTGGCACTCAATGCATTCATAATGCTATACAACCATCACCACTATCTAGATGTTACAGAACCTTTTCATTAATCCAAATGGAAGCACTTTGCCAAATAAGCAGTACATTTTATTCCCCTCTTTTTTCTAATCCCCAACCACTCACATATATATTTGTGGATTTTCTCATTTCTGACATTTCATATAAATGGAATCATATAGTTTGTGACATTTTGTGTTTGGCCTCTTTTAACTAGCATAATATTTTCAAGGCTCATTCATATCACAGTATGCATCAACACATCATTTATTTTTATGACCAAGTAATATTCCTTTGAATGAATATACCATATTTTGTTTAAGCCGTTCTTCTATTGGTAAACACTAGGGTCATTTCTGCCTTTTGACTGTTGTGAAAAGAGCATGTGTGTACAAATTTTTGTGTGTACAAATTTTTACATAAAGATCTGTTATCAATTTTTACAGGTATATACCTAGGAGTGAAATTCTATCAACATAGCACTTTTAAAAAGCCTTTTATTTTAATTTGGCATATGGTTTTTTAAAATAAAGCTTCAGTATTACTAAGAATAATCTATAGAATACAATTCTCATGACAGTATCATTTCATTTTCAAGCACAATAGTATATTTTTTAAAGACCAAGTCACATTCTTATACTTGAAAACATAATTTTCAAACTTGCACTTTGGGAAAAATTCTGTTACACCAAATCCTTGAAGCAATGATGAACTAAAAAGGACAACATTATTTTTAGTATAAACCACTCCAGTAGTACCTAGCTCACATTATATAATAAAAATACAAAAGTATGTGAGTGTTGTTTTTTCAACAGACATTAATATTTAACATCAAATATACAATATCATGTGGGACTAATATAGACATTTCTTGAAATTCAAGCTGGCAGACAATGTTCAAATACACATTAAAAAGTACAAAATACTAATTCTTAAATGCTTTATTTCCTACTTCCTAAACAGAAAATTAATAGATTCCAATCACACAAGCACCCAACAATATCAAAGTTAATTTTAGCTGTAGATAGCACTTGAGGTGGGCTAAACAAAAGATGACAGAATCCATGGACTTATTCATACTTATGTAATAGTCGGTGGATTCTATTATTTTATTCCTTCCCCCGAAACATAGACACACATGTATGCAATATACATTCACGCTTGTGACACAGATTGGTGTGCACACAGTTTACCAAAACTTGTCTAACTTCAGTGATCCAATTAAGGGTGTAAGTGCTTTGGTGGCTTAGCCATTCCTAGATTTCAGAACTTTTCTACCTATTATTACCTTTGACCCTAGTTTTACAAACACAGTGCCCAACAATTCAGAAAGCAGAAGTGAAAATTCAGAAACAGAATTTTAAGAAACAGCCTTAAAATCGTAAAAAGAACCACCCAAACTTCATTTAAGCAAGTAGAAGAAGTGACCTGGGAACCATAAAAAAACAGTGGAGAATATTTAGATAATAAGGGGAAAATATGTACAACAAACAGAAAGTGATAAAGTAGCATAATTTAAATCTTTAAAATGTTTTAGACACTGTAGCTTTGCTAGGGGCAGCAATATATATTAATTTTATTATTATATTTTAATGTCTCCCTTCACCAAAATCCTAAAATGCTTTCAAATCTGATAATGCTCTAAAAATCCCTGTAACAAAACCCAGAAAGAACTCTTCAATCCCACTCTCTGTGGAAGTTTTTAAAATAGCTCTGGCATAACAACAATTTATATCATAGAGATTTTGTCAAGAGAAGATGAAGAACTATCTTGTTCTGTATATGGAAAAGCTAAATTGCAGCAGCGAAAATTGTCCCTTGTCTCACAGGGAATCAGGGTAAAGCCAAAACTAAAATGATTTGTCCATAAGGCAGAAAATCTCAGTTACCATGGAGGTATGATCTTTTAAAAATAACAAAATTAAAACATGTTATATTATACTGATACAATAGCATCATTTATGACCATGAGAGAAAACACAATGCACAAGGGTATCTCACAAAGCTTGTGGAAAATAGAAATAAAAGGTCAGTTTATTTTGATGCAGCAATTTTGGAAATCTACACAGTTTTTTTTTTTCACATGTATTCTCCATCAACTGCTAGAAGACACCTCATGTATCATCAAATTCTCCTGGTTTTGTTATTATAAAGTTGATTTATTTTTCATTTGTGTATATATACTCTCTTTGTGACTACAACGTAATATAATTCACACAGGCAACAATTTTTAACATTCTGTAGCAGTCACAGGAGTATAGCAAGTATTAACTAACGTGGGTTTATTTGTGTGTAAAATATAGACCAACACTCATCTTCTCCCAACCATCAATGCAAATCGTGATGAGGACCCTTGAACTTCATTAACAAGCCAGCTCCACATATGAAATGATAATAACAATATGGCCAATAAAGACTATTTTGAGAATGGCAATTTACATGTATTTACACCACAGACATATATCTTAATATTATCGGTTAGTTTTGTTTAAGTGCATAAATTAAGGTAGCCAAGAATGAGTCAGCATTATTTAACTCTAGTTAACCAACACTTTGTTGCTGCCAGGAGATGATCTCTCCAACTGGTGTTTTACCCAAACCAACTCTTGTCTCCTGTGTTTGAGATGTATCCTCTGACCACCTAATTGCCTGGTAGCAATTGTACCAGAGTATATGGAGAATGGAACTAAAAGGAGAAATGAATTTCAGTCACTCCTCCTTACTAATTCACAGCTTTTATGAATACTTTGATGAGGCAGTAAGATAAAAGTGAAGGCCAAATTCAGTTTGGGGATTCTAACAACACATGGCATGATGCCTTTTAAAAACAAAACAAAATGTCTTTACTTACACCTCATGGTTCAGTTGCAAGGTTTCTTCATTCGTTTGCTATCAACCTCTATTATAATAATGAATCAATCCAAGAGTTATTTCCTGAGTCCAATTTTAAAATCTACTGAGGAGTTTTTTTCATATCCCTCCCCCCAAATTTTCTAACATCTTACCTCCCAATCCAAATAATCACAGACATCTTCAAAGTTAGTGAGCAGAGACACTGAGCAGAAAAGCCGTGGCAGCTCATCCCTTGTCATTGGAGGGAAACGGCTGTCTTTAAGGGCACTGTTGAGAACAAAGCAAATATTAAGACAATTACTGAATATGAAATTTTCTGATATCAAATGCATGCAGACGATCATTTTAAAAAGGTTAAAAGATTTTAAAGGAACTACTAAGTTATCAAAAGTACTAATAATTTTCAATTGTATTCAAAGCTCCAAAGATTGCAAGTCATCATTTTTAAGATTTAATAGATTGCATTAGCTAGCTCATCCCATTATCACTTCAATTGTGGAATGAATGATCAATGACATTTGATGTACAGCCATTTTCTGATGTCCTTCTCTGTTACTTGTAGAATCTGAGAATGCTTTTTAAAAAATCTTTTGAGAAGAAAACGTAGACTGGTGGAAATTTGTAGGAAGACTTTTGGATCTAGTGTTGGTAGGAGGAAACACACACACAGATACATACACACACAGATACATACACATACACTTTTTAGGAGATTTTTAAAATGTCCCACTAGGTTAGCCAGTTACCATATAATAGCACTCAAAGAGTTTAAAAAAATCAAAATTTCATTTTCTACAAGAAAAAATGAAATAAGACAAAAATAATCATGCAAATTATAGACTAAAAGTACAGATTTCAGGCCTCCTATAAAGAACAATTCAAGATATGACTCAAAAATCATGAAACTACAGGAAATAGGGCCAATTTAAGCCATAAAACTATGATTAGGAGACCCTTAATCACATCAATGGATTTCTGAATACATCAGTTCTGATTGGATCCTATAATCAAGTATAGCGTATCACAGTGTCAAACTCTAGAAAAACCCTACTGTAAGGAACAAAAGTGTTAGAGGACCATTATGCTTCCTCTGAAAAGAACTACACCTCACATACACACACACATGCACAGGCACACACAGGCATTGCATGTTCCATGTATTTTTATAACATATTTCTTAGTCAAGAAAAAGAAACACATTTTTGAGTGCTTACTAAATTAATGGCACTATAGGTATTCACAGACATCCATAATCCAATGTTCTACACAGAAATCAGGATCAGAAAAGGTTTTCACAGATCAATCCTTAGAGGTTATAAACACAGATGCTCTAAACCACTTGGTCATAACAAAATTCCATGACCGTTGGAAATGATTCCTTTTTTATTGACTTTCTCATTGTTGAGTTTTTTTTCTTTTGCTTCATCTTTGGCTTTCTGAAAGTAATCCACCGTGTCTGTATTCACAATTTATTTTGGTGTTCATTGTACCTTGCTATACAAAGGAAAATGCTTACAGAAAGATGTAGAGATGATATATATTTCTAAAATATAAATGCTTTTCACATTCAAGGAGTTAAGATTAACCAAGAAAATCAGGAAATCTGTGGTAGCTCATAACTGTGAGAACAGAATTTCAATATTTTATAACTTAACAGCATAAATTTTCTATGGTTTGGCTTCTTTTATTTTCCTACTGGAAAATAAGGTTTAATAAATACTTTCAATTTCTCATTCAAAGCCAAGATAAAGACACATGTCAGTATGTTGTAATTCCCTCGCCCTGTCAAACACACACACATACACACACAGGAGAGAAATTCTGAAAAATATACCAAAAAATTCCATACACATTAAACCAAAGATCAGGCGAAAGAAAGAGATGTAAAACAGCCTTATATTTTAGACTACACCATGTAATTTTTTTGGTTACTGATTTTAAATTGTAGCAACATACATACAAAATTTGGCATTTAAAAAATTTTTTAGCGCACAGTGCTGTATATTTAAGTAATTCACATTGTTTGGCACTCGTCACCACTCATCATCTCCAAAGCTTTATCATCTTCAAGTGAAATTCTGTACCCATGGACCACTAACTTTCTGGTTCTCTCTTCTCCATAACCCTTGGCATAAAATGTACTTTAAATATACTTTTATGGTTCCAAATACAGTAACATAGTTGCTAAAGTTTTTATATACAATCATTTTGAGATGTAATTCATATACCATAAATATTACCCTCTTAAAGTATATAATTCAAGGGTTCATAAAATTTTGCAACCATCACTACTACATAATATTAGAGCATTTAAAACCATCACACAAAAGACGCTCTATTTATTAGCAGTCATTGTGCATTCTTTACACATATAAACACGTTACCCCCACTGCAAATTCTTGAGAAGCCCTAATCTACTTCCTGTTTCTAGGAATGTGCCTATTCTAGACATTTTGTGAATTTCAAATCAGACAATGATCATACAATTTCATCATTGTCACTGCTAACAGTGTTCCACTGAATATGCTATTCCACATTTGTAAGCATCTATGAACTGATGGACATTTTGGGTTGTTTTTACTTTTTATTATGGAAAACGCCACTCGGAAGATTTGTATATAAATTTTAGTTTGGTAATATGTTTTCATTTCTCTTGGGTAGATAACCTGGAGTGGAATTCCTGGATCATAAAGTTGATTCTATCTTTCACATTTTTGAGGAAACAATAAATGGTTACTCATAATAGCCAGATGATTCTTTATTCACATCAGCAATGCATGAGGGTTCCAATTTCTCCACAACATCTCCAAGGCTCGTTATGTTCTACCTTTTCCCCCACGTAATTCGAAATATAGCTTGAGGGAATGAATCACATATCTGCTGGTTCACTTTCCAAATGCATGCAACAGATAGGTTAGGCAAGATAGAAGTCATCAGGAACTCAATTAGAGTTTCCCATGCGGGTTGCAACAATCCAAGTATGTAAGCCACCACCTGCTCCCTTCCAGGGTACACACTAGCAGGAGCCAGGTTCTGAAGCACAGCTGATCCTGAAACCAGACATTCTGATGTGGGATGCAGGTATCCCAAGTAGTGCTGTGTCAGATGCTCACCTCTGTTCTTCACCCTTTTAACTATATCACTGGTCTTCCATGAGTGAAATGCTTTGTCTTCAGTTATGTTTCATTAAAACAATACACATACTGACTGAAGTTACAATATAGTTAATTTCTCTACACTATGAAACAGGTTATTATTGTGTTTATTTTCTCGGAAGCCTTTAAAAGGTAAATTGTTGCTCAAATAAATTAAAATATTTCCATGTCAAGGAAATTTGCAAGAACCTAAAATGTAACAGGGTCATGCCAGCAAGCTTTTCTCATGATATGGAGCTTTGTTGCTTAATCATTCTAGGCTTTAAAAAACAGACAGTGCTTAGAGCAAGGAGCAAATAAGGGAAAATGCTAGCATAGGTAATAGGAGAAAATGACAAGACGCCTCTCTAACGAAAATTCAAATGTACTGACTTCAAAGCTTTGAACTAGTAAAGGTCCATTAGTCATGATGGTAGTAGTTTGATTTCACAGAAACACTCAAATGGGACTTTCAATTCTTGCGTTTTCCATCAACTCCAAGTTAACTTTTCATCGAACTCATGAGCACAGAAATCCAAAGGGTAGGAAGCCCTCTATATCTCTAAATGCAAATTCCTAGGGAAACAAACTAGCAATGAAAGCCTAGCAAGGATTTAGGGGATTATAAAAAGATGAAAATGCAGCTGGAGACTGACCTCAGAGCTGCCCGGCTGGCGTGGATAGCTGATAAACAAGAGGATTCAGCTTTCTTCAACCATGCTCTCTTTAGTATAATGGAACATGCAATGCTAAAGCTGAGCCATTAGAGAGGCTATTTCAATTTGGAGATACAGTCAATTCAGTGACTGGCTTGAGGTGGTATGACCCAGCTTAGCTATCGACAGAGGTGATGCTACAACAGGTTTTCAGACTTAAAATTTGGACCTTAATGCAAAATTCTTTGTGGTAGTCACACTTAAGTTTTCTCCTTTGAATGGATTATGTCTTTAATGTTTTAAATGCTTGTCTTCCTTGGCAATTCTGATTTCAGACCTACAGTGACTCTGCCTACATATAATAAATAATAATCCACCAACATTCACTATAGCCAAAGGGTAAATACGGCCAGACTTCTGTCTATTAGAAATGTTCAGGAGTAGAAAGAATTTTTAAATATTAATATCGTCCATGGAAAGCATTTTATACCAAGTAATGTCTGCCAATTTAAATTCTAGGCAGTCTAAAGAACTCACAAGAGGATACTGTACTACATCCTTATGAAATTCTCTTTGCCAGAATAGGAAGCCACTTTCTTATATTTAAATAGTACTAGGAAAAACAAAACAAAACATTTATGCACAAAACCAGCCAGCTGCTCCATCATCTGTATAATGGATGAGAAAGGTTAACACAACAGTTTAGTTTACATATCATTCAAATATATTCAATATTCAATTCAAATTGGCACCTTCCCAAGAACATACTTCACCTAATTGAGAAACAGCATTAACATCTGCCAAAGGTAAACCTCACTTTAATCAAAATGAACATTTAAGAAAATAAATTAAGTTTTTCTCTCAAAGAATTTCTAACAGTGCCTAGAAACTATGCTAAAAAGAAAAAGAAAAAGCAGCACAAAAAGGAGGCAAAATCATGTATATTACAGGACTGATCAAAACCAATATAGCAGGCAACAAAAACTGTGTGCTTTCTGCAACACTGATGATCTTAATTGGTTAACCAGTGGAATGTTAGCAAACTGCAAGAGGCTTCAAATTACACACAATCATTTTTCAGGACAAGGAGGTAATTAAAACTAAAATTAAAAATCTGTTTGGAAAGGCGAAGAAGCGCAAATCAAGCACAAATTAGCCTTACCAGAATAAAACAAGAGAGAGACAGATCTTCATGAAGGGTTTCAACTATCAGGAAATTTCATATCCTGCCATTTCGCATTAGAGCTTCTGGAACAGAATATACACGTGGCATATCTGAACCCCACAAACTGAGAACACTACAATCTCAAACCCATATTTGAAAAATTACCCATAATCTCTCTTTCTCATTAAGTGGCAATTTTAGATTCCCAGAATTCAAGAAATAGTTGGCATAAAACAAAAAGTAAAACTGAGATTATTCAACCAACCTTAAGAGCAGAAAGCAACAACAAAAAACACAATTATGGTTAAGGAAGGAAGAGAATCTTGGTGAGGGCTGTGACTCAAAAGAATAGTTTCAATTGTAAGCCATATGTACAATGTTACCAAACCAGGAGATGTTTTTTCCTATGCAATTATAAATACAACCTACTTGCTGCTCAGTGAACATGAACTCTCACTAATTTTAAATTAGATATTTTAATATGATGAATACTTTGGAACAAACAGAGGAAACAATTAAGGGCTAGAACAAATGAAAATAAAGGTATAAAGGATAAAGAGAAAACGGAGGGGATATATGGAAAGAAAAAGCAAGAAGCAGAAAAAGAACATATGAAAAAGGGGGACACCAGGAAAGGGCTCAAATGAAGACACACACAAAAGGACACAGAGAGAAAACAAGGGCCTGGGGAGAATGAGTAAGAGAGAGGGAGATAAAGGGCATAGGTTCCTTAGGTTTTGATATCCTTTGGCTCCTCCACTATGAGATTTACTCAGGCTTTAGAGGAGTGTTATCGCCTACTGCCTTCTGATTAGCTTAAACTCCTTGAATTGCTCTAATCTTGAATTCTTAAAAGCCTCTGCTCTCCATGAGATAACCATAGCTGCCCACCAGAAGGGAAAAAAAAAATATTCTTTGGGCTGCAAGCCGTGATGACCAGAGCAGTATCTTCAGAATTTGCTTCCTAAGCTGGGAGTTCCTGCCCTCTAAATTAGAGAAAGGCATTGTGAATTTGATTTAGTGGAGCAGGACTAAAATCAGAAAATACAAAATTCATAAAGAAACAGATGGCTAAATGTTTGTGTACATGGTAAGTTTTTCTCATTTCCTTCCAAAGCATATTAACACAATGTTTTTCTCTGAAGAGTTTCTAGATTTACTCTAGCTTGTTTTCAGAAAGGAACTACTAGAAATCATTTTGCTTGAATTAGGTTTCTGATGAAAGTCTTTTAAAATATATTCCACCAAAGTAAAATGAGCATGATTCTTCTCATTGTAACTCAGGTTCAACTTGAAGAATCAATTTGACTTTGGGTTATTCATTACTTTACACAGTAAGAATAGTGCTTTCCTGGGTTTGGCAGGAAAAAAAAGTGTGGGTTTGGAAAATAGATTATGTATGACCACTAACAATTTCTTCAAAAATTTGAAAACATGAGATTGCTTCTACCTTTAAGAGACTGCTAACACAAAAATAACCCGACATAGATGTTCAAAATTTCCACGGTTTCTCATCCTTTTCTAAGTTACTATAAAATTGAGTGAATTATCTCTTAACTAAAATGGCTATTTAGAACTGTTGTCTACAAAACCGTGAATGAGTATTATTTCCCAAGAGCCACTGAAAGTATACCTACATTGTGTAGCAACAGTTCCCTAAAATTAATGCCAATAAATGTAGTTTCTAATAGGAAAACCTGAAATCATTATTAGTACAGGAACACTATTCCACAATTCTATAGGACATAGCACAGTAAAATGGCTCGGAGTTTGGGCACTGGACTCAAGACAAATTTACATTTGCAGTGACTTCATTATATACTACCTGTGTGACATTTAGTCATGTCATAATCTGTGGCAATCGTCATTTCCTCATCTATAAATTGGAGATAAGTTACCATGACAATTAGATTTTTTTTACCTGAATTTTCTTTCTTGTTATTGAAGATTTATTTATTTGTATTGGAAAGTCAGATACACAGAGAGGAGGAGAGAGTAGAAGATCTGCTGTCCATTGATTCACTCCCCAAGCGGCCCCAACAGCCAAAGCTGAGTCGATCCAAAGCCAGGAGCAAGGAGTTTTCTCCAGGTTTCACACGCAGGTGCAAGGTCCCAAGGCTTTGGGCCATCCTTGACTGCTTTCCCAGGCCACAAGCAGGGAGCTGGATGGGAAGCAGGGCCACTGGGATTAGAACCGCAGGGCCCATATAGGATCCTGGCACATTCAAAGCGAGGTCTTTAGCCACTAGGCTGCTGCACTAAGCCGCTATATTTTCTTTTTATTATTATTTGCCATGTATAGGGATTCCCCTCCTTGCCTTCCCCTTCCTCTCCATTTTCTCCTATAGTACTGTAGTATCGTTGTTTAGTGACTGTTACAAGTTCAAATTTCTGCTACTTAAGTACATCATGGAATCGTAAGTATAGACAAAGAAAATCTAGTACCATTCTGTTAAGATATTTAGCTGTTTCACTGGCAGTCATTTTATTCTGGAGCAGAGATGCATACCACAATGTATCTTCAATTCATGATATGCTAGTCTCCATTGTACAGTTCACCTATGAGAATACATACACACTTGTTCACCTACATATCATTTTGTTCTGTATTTTGCATGTATATTGGTTTATATTAGAGAGAACATATGATGTTTGTCCTTTTGGGATTGGCTTATTTCACTGACCATAATGGTCTCTATTTGGGGACCATTGTCTTGCAGATGGCAGGACTTCCTTTCTCTTAATGGCTGAGTAGTATACCATGGAGTAGATGTACCACCGTTTCTTTAATCATTTTTCTTTTGACAGGCGTCTGGGTTGTTTCCATGTCTTCACTTTTGTGGATTGTGCTGCTATAGATATAACAGATTGTTAATCCGTATATACATTTCATTTTATTTGGATGGAATATATTCCCAGGAGTGGAATAGCTGGGTCTTACAAATGAATTTTCAGGTGTCTGAGCACTCTCCATACTGACTTCCATAGTGGCTGCACTAGCCTACACTCCCACTAAGGGTGGAGTAGGTACCTTTTCCCACACATCCACGCCAGCAGGTGTTGTTAGTAGACTTCTGAATGTAGGGCATTCGCACTGGATGTGGAACCTCAGTGTGAATTTTATTTGCATTTCCCCAATCGTTAGGCAGCCTGAACATTCTGTACTTGCTGACTGTGACAGTTTAGAAAATGATAATTGCGTAAGTGTCTTGCATACATTCTAGGGCAAAGAAAACTTTTTCTGCCACAGGCCACTTGAATATTTTTACCATGATTGGTGGGCCATACAAAATTATCAACTTAAAACTTAACCTGCTATAAATTTACTGAGTTTTCAGTCTTGCCTGTGGTTGCCTTGGCAGAAGCAAAATTTTTTTGTGCAAAAAAAAAAAAAAAAAAAAAGCTTAGCAAGAAATTGAGCTCCCCAAATTGTGTTAAGTTTATCAATTTGATATAGGTATATCATTCTCCATTGTTTCAATTAATATTACAGTGAAATGATTACATAAAAAACAAAACAAAATATCTCTAACAAACTGACACAGAGATGAGATACTCATAAACAGAGAGCGGCTACTTTCTCCATTAAGCCAAAGGTCTCCAAACTACTTCAATAGAGTATGCTTGTCAGTAATAAAGTTTTAACTTACACCCTTGTGTGTGTATGTGTATTAAGTATATGGATATACTACTAGGAATTACTAATATATCAATGCCTAATATGTACTTAGTATGCTTGGTTTTTAAAGATAGTAGGTATAAAATCAATGTTCTTGGTTATTTCTTTTGTGTTTTGTGGATGACATCTTGTCAGGTCTGATTATCTTCATTTTTACTTCTTAACTTCGCTAATGAAATTACAAGGTAACTTACTGTAGAAATGTCAGCTAGCTATGCCATTTTCTTATCTTATCCTTGTGCTTCAATTATTATTGTATCAACAACTGTTCCTTTCCATCTTCTTAAGCTACTTGTCCATTTTGCATAGGTTAGTTTATCTGGCTTTAGCTAATCTACTTACCATTGTTAAAGGGTTTAGGAAGAGTCCTGCGAAGAAACTACACGTTGATGATAATATTAAGAATCATCAATCTACTTAGCTAGGGGCATGTAAGTGAAAATACATTGCAATGAACAAAAGGATTTGTGTGTTATTATCCACCCCCACCAAATGGTGGATCTTTCACTTCCTTCAGGATCCTTCAAATAATAACGTAACTGTGACCCCGCAATGTGAACCTAATAAGAGCAGCAAGGACAGTCCAAGTGTTATTACTGGAATTAAAATATTTTCTTATATTTTAGATGAATATTTACAAATAGAATTTTTAATATCAAGTTCTCACTTCACAATGGATTATTTGGGTACATTCCGCCTTTGAAGACTGGTAATCTAAAGCTCTTAGTCAACCCCTAGAAGGCTGGTTTTAGTATACTAGAACATGACACTATGAGCAAAAGCAGCTCTAAATACCAAACAGCCAATATCTGGCTAAGCACTTATTCTAATTCAGGCATTGCACATATATTATTTTAGGTCCTCAAAACAGTCCATTTTGCAGATGCAGAAACTGAGGTTCCATGATATTCAACAAGATTAAGAAACTTACAAAACAACATAAAATTGGCTAACATTTGAACTAAAAGGACTGTCTGCCTCTATAACCCTTTCTCTTTTCATAGTACCAGTGCTAGAATGTCATCAAATCAACATAAATGCATACATTTACTCACTTTAAGGAATTTTTCCTAATTAATGCTTCCTTTCATGGGGTTTAAATGAAAACTTTATGAATAAGTATAGTCAGATTCTGAAACTAAGATGAATAGTTCCTTTTAAGTGAAAGTATTATCTTGTTTTTCTTCCCCCTCTTCCTCCATTTTGATCTTGGTAATTCAGAGCTGCTCTCATTAAGTAGACAACTATTTTATCAAAATTTACTAAACCCCATTAGTGGGATACTAAGCCTTCCCTATTCTTAATCCTTTTCATAATGTGAAATTTAGTATTTTGAAAGTCACAGATTTACCAAAAGTACCAGGTTTTAAATATACATAAGATGGTAGGCCTGTTTCTGGTTTTAAACTTTGCTTTCCAACGTAACTGAATAAGCTCTCTAATACTCACTATAAGAGCCATAGACCTTTTCTTCCCTTTCTTTCCATGACAATTACAACTACATATTCAATTGTGAAAAGCATAAGATATATGTTGCCATTCTAACATAGGTCACATGTCAGGGTGCGTTTTAGCACTTCACTGGCTTACTGTCCTCGCTAAAATGATCAGCAGTGCTAGCCAGTACCATCCTGTTGAGCAGTGCTACGCTGAATCTTACAACTTTCACAGAGGTCCTTGGGACTAGACATAACTAACTAAAAGAACAATATCAAACTTAAAGACGTCAGTGGGTATTGTGGTGTAGTGCATTATGTCATCACTTGCAATACCTGCATCCTATATCAGAGTGACTTCGAAGGAATCCCACATTCCCCTTCAGATCCAGCTTCCAGCTAATGCATACCATAAGGGACAATATATGATGGCTCAAAGTACTTGGGGCTCTGCCAACCACTGAGAGACTCAGGTGTAGCTTTGGTCCAGCCCAGTTCTGGTTGTGGCAGGCGTTCGGAAAATGAGCTAACAAATCAATAGGTAGAAGAAATTTTCTCTGTCTCTCATGCAAATTCATGCTGTTACTACTGCTCTGCATTTTAAATAAAACAAAAAAAAATTGTGATAAGCGAAAAACAAGAGAGAATCTGATCCTTCCTTTTCCTTAACTGCAACACTATTGACTTTTGTTCACTTCTTCCTCTTCTCCTGCTCCATCTTCTAGATGCTTTCTTATTTTCTTTCTTCATTCTACTCTAGTAAGATAAAGAAGAAAGCATAGTAAAAAGGTCATCAAAGAAGGACATGAAAGAAAAGAACGGGAGTGTGGAGACAGAAGTGGTGAGTACTAAGACAGTGGTATACAGCCGACACCTCTGCTACTTGAGCAGCCTGAGATTAAGTCTTGCAAGCCAGCTTGCAAGTCAGTCTCATGTTCTCATATTTTGCTGTTGGGTCAAGATGACCCTTTCATTTCTCTACATGTTTTACTGTTCTATTTCAGTTTTCAGGGAATTGATGAAGGACAATGGGAAAAGAGAAAAGGACATGAACTGTTTTATCCTTGGGTTTTTAAGGTAACCCTGAGAAACAGATGGAGAACTGGGAAGAAAAGGAAAAATGCTTCATTCCTTCAATCTGGCTGCTTTAATCCACAAATATTAAGGAATATTATTGAATTTCTCTCTTGAAACTTTTAAATAGTATATAACACTACAAGTGTAATTGCATGTCTGTTTTTAAGGTCTCTGTAGTTTCCCTCATACTAACTGGAACAGAACAATTTCATTTTTCTATCACTATATGAAATCTGTGGTGCAAATTTCCTTTAAATCACTCAGACCATTTTTTGATATGATTTTTCACATGTTCCAAAGAATCTTCACATCTTTTATTCTGGCTGAACCTCAAAATTTCTCCATCAATTTGATAAAACTGACATGGAAGAATAAAGCCTTCTTATAGCCATGAGGTCGACCAAAGGGCAGAGCCAGCAGCAGAAGTACACAGGGATCAATTAGTCCATGCACTTCATTCAACATCTGGGGGAACTAAAAGCAGAAGGTGATATGCCTGACGTCAAACTATTATTGATAGGCTGAGTTTGGATCATTTGCTATCTCTTCTGACTTCCTTTGTCTATTCATTTACTGATCTTTCCATTATTCTTTTAGCTATTTGCTGAACAGTTCTATCTTAAACCAATAACACTTCAGAACAAATGTTCAAGAAGCAAAGAAGAAAATGATGCCTAGGGTTGCTAGGGAATAGCTAGAACACTGAAACAGTGAACCATCCAGCATAACTCACTCCTGCCAGGCACCTGGCACTTGTCAGCATGCTGGAACCAAGCAGAAGTGAAAAACTAAGCAGATTAGGGTGGGAGAACAGCAGAACCCCAGGATTGCGAGTGTAGCGAATGTAGTCTTAACTACTGTCCTCCTTTGCTTTTCTTATTCATTTCACTTGATTCTGACAAACTCCAAATAGGAGTCTATGTCAGTCTCACCTTATTTCACTTTTTCTTTGCTCTTCTTACCTTTGATCTGTTTTATTCCATCATTTCTCATTAGCTGATGAATTTTTATAATAATGGCAAATTCAACAGAAAAGTTACCAATTTTAAAAACAGGGTATTTGGAGCTCTTTTTATCAAAACTCCAACAACTAGAAAAGGTGTCTCTATTGTAAAAGCTGTTGTATGTTTTGGCTGTGTGTATAAATATGTCAAACTACAAGCTGGCCAGGGCAAGTTAACCTCAATGTTCATTTTCAAGTTAATAACACAACGGTATGAGGAGATTCTGTACAGAGGAAATGTGGTTCTTCATGTACTAACTCTGTGTTGAACTTTAATACAATCTATGTTCCAACCTCTTGACTTGGAACAAATTTTCCTTTATTTCTTTCAATAAATATGTTTAAAATGACCCTGATGAAACAGAAAAACAAATTTTAACTTTTTATATCTTGTGTAACCATGTCTTTAAAAACTTAATCTTAAAAACTCAAAGACAAATTTTAGGTGCACAGTTTCCAATTGTCTTACCATGAAAAATTACTTAATTCTTCCTTTTGAAAAAATTTGATTTTGACTTTGTTTCCATGAAACAAGTATGTTAGGGTAATAAAATATGCAGGGAAAAACCTCACAATGGTAAATAATGACAATCGCTGATTCTACACTATGGTACAAAGTAGCAAAAGCACAAAAGATACTGCAAAGAAATAGCATCATTTTGGGGGTGAAATACAATAGGTAAAAGCCACACAATACAAATCATTGTCATGTGACGACAATTCTATCTCCCATACTAGCAAAACTTGCCATGAGTCCTAAGAAATACGATAACTATGTTCATTTTTTCTTCCTCGGTATACCCAATGCTTAGCATACAGTAACTAGTTAACAGATATTTAATGAAGTTATGAAGATAGTCTCGGTTTAATAAACATGAATTGGCAGCATAATAAAACATGAAAAGGTCCCATCAGTTATACTTCAATGGTTGATGTTCCAGTATATTTTAAACATCCTTTTTCTCAGCAACTGAAAAGTGTTCCACTAATGTGTCTTCTCCTGTTTATACCTGTGAAATGCTGTTCATTTAGAAAGCAAAAACTGATCTTTTTTTAAGTCGTTAAACTACTATGAATTTACAGTGCAGCATGGTTTGGCAAATTTTTAATCTAAAACTCAGACTGCTATAAACAGATCATATTCTACTTCTTGGGGAATGAAAATAAATAAATAAACAGATAAATAAAATAAATAGGTATATACACATAGATAAATTTTAAAAGACTCTACTTCCATGACCAGGTTAGAGCTACTTTGATCTCGCAGCCTCATCCTCCTGAGGCAATCACAGATGTTTTGCATCATGATGGAGCTCAATGGCCTCTTATATTTGTGGTATTATTTTTACTACTATTTTGTTGTAATTTTGAAACATACAAGGGCCTATGTTACTAGCCTATTTTATGTTTTCACACTTTCTTATAAAGGAACATCTACGAACGTCATGAATCACAAGACATTAAGGGCACAAAAATTACATAACAACTTCTTGAGGTGAACGTGGGCCTAAAGGAAATTAGACATTAGTTCAAAATTTTTTTAAAAAAAACCATTTTTTAAATCTTGTGCCCACTCTTTCTGTTTCCTGTGGGAATTCAGGTTAGTACGTGTTTAGGAGGGAAATGGGTCTTGCTGAAATTCAACCCTGTGAAGCATTGAGAATTATTTGGTGGGAGCAGGGCTGATGATGGTGGGAGCAGATAGGTGTGAATGAGGCTCATCTGATGGGCTGCCAGAGCATTTGTCAAGGAAGGCTGATGGGGGCAAAAGTATTAGGACGCACAAACATACATTCTCTCAGGCACATTAGACTTTAAAATTCCAAGATCTGGTTTGCCTTTGGTAAAATGTTGCTTTAGAATGCTGTTGAGAATCTGTTCCACCAATCCCGGAGAACAGGTTATAACACCTCATTTTCGTTCGCCACTCCCATTTCTTCTCCCTCCCCTCTGTAACTAAAAGCTACTTCTTAGACTTTTGTAAACAGCAGCAAGGAAATGGATAAAATATTTTCAGTGAACTTAACTTTCCTGGAAATAATCATCAGTGATGGAAAACAAACTCTTCATAACAGAATAAAACCTCATTAATTTGAGCTCCACTATTTTAAAATTTGTGCTAATTCAAACAGACCTGGATCAAAGGTTTCCCTCAGCAAGCCTGGAAGAGAAGGGTATGGTAAGTAAATCAACTTTGTGATTAAGGGCATACAGGAAGTAAGCCACTTGTTTAGAGAACAGATTATTTACAGGACTTTAGAATTACCCACTTACAGGGACGGTAGCATCATCATTACAAATCCTTTGTGTATGTTTTAAAAAGCAGGTGCCTTCTACCTTGTACCAGCCATTTTGAGTTATCTGTGTCATTAAAACAAGCAAACTTCACTCATTTATCATTTATTATACTGATTTTCCTGCAATCATTTTGTATCTGAGGGCTTTCACTTCCACTAGTCACTTGCCTACATCTTTGTCACAAAAACTCTTAGGTGTAGGTCTTGTGTCATGTCACTAATGATTGAAGCTGGAACACATCTCAAGCCTCTTTATGGAGTGAGTTACCCACTGGCAGAGCTCAGAACCAAAGCTTTGTGTACATCTGGCTTTAAAATAGAGGGAGTGGAGGGGGAAAATAATTACATTTCTGAGGTGATAAAACTACATACACACCAAAACAAAAAAAGAGAAAGTCAAAACAACAAATAGAATCCTTTAGAAAGCTGTGACTTAAGTGCTAACAGTATGAAATATCAAGTGAAAGCTCAAGAAAACAGCATCACTGTGCAAAAGAGGCTGGTCTGCTGGAGGCTGGCATGCTTCACATATGCACACTTGCCCTCACTTCACTGGCACACAGGGCGGCCTTCCAGCTCTCCTTAGCCACTCCCTCTGCAAGCAGGGCTCACTGCCTCTGAGGCTTAGCTACCTTGCCACAAAGACAGATCTGCCCATTCCATTCCTATTTGCAAGCTCCAGGATTCGTAGAGGTTTTCCTCAAGCACAAAGCACACAGAACTAGCATATCAGGGTGCTTTACTAATCGTTCTTGGTTCAAGGTGATAAAATTCCTCCTTTTCATATGCAGAACAATAAATCACAGAAATAGAATTTTTAAAACATGGCTTCAAGATTTCTATTTTCTATAGAAACCTTCAAAATACCAGAATCACCACAAATGTGCTTGCTTAGGAAAACTCGGGACACTAAAATTGATAGGTATCCTTTCAAAGGACTTTACAAGAATGCAGAATAAAATAATCATAGGCCAATGTTCCAACAACAGTAAAATGTTAGTAACTTTCATAAGGAAAACATTTTTTCAAAATGGTTTGGGGCAAGAGATTCACAAAAATGTTGTCCCTTTTAAAAATAAATTTTTGTGCTCTTAAAAAAAAAAACAGAAAAAAAATCTTCCTTCTGCTGCTCTGTCCTCCTTAACAGCCACAACAGCCAGGGCAGGAGGACGGGTTAAAATCAGAAGTGCAAAACCCAGTTGGGTCTGCCATGCAGGGAATAGAGACTCAACTATTTGAGTTATCATCTGTTGACTTCCATGCTAAGCATTAGCAAGAAACTGGACTGGAAATGGAGAACTCGGGATTCAAAAGGGGCATTCTGATAGGGGAAATGGGTATCCCAAGTGGTAACTAAGGCTGCTCCAATGCTTCCCCACTGCCCTCAGACTTTAAATGTTAGTCTGTTTATGTGCTGAGTTAGTCATCTGTTGTCACCT
The DNA here is from genome assembly GCF_017591425.1 of Ochotona curzoniae. NCBI lineage: Eukaryota > Metazoa > Chordata > Mammalia > Lagomorpha > Ochotonidae > Ochotona > Ochotona curzoniae. The sequence goes on along the minus strand of NW_024467087.1, from coordinate 29,767,672 downwards.
CTGTAACATCAGTGTTAATGAGGAGGAACAAATCATCAACACCTGGACACTATAAGCTTATGACTTTTCAAATGAGAATTTTGCTTTTTAAACTGTGCTTGGCTTATGCAAATATTTACGTGAGTCATCAAACAAGGGCACAGACCAACTGCTGCACAGTGAGGTAGTCAGGAGTCCACCTGAGAGTGCATATCTACAGGACATTATAAAAGTTAGAATGCATATCTGGATAAAATTCTACATGTAAATACTGAGAAATAAATGTGGTCTTTCATACAATGTGGTCACTTCTTTTAAAAAGTTTTGTTACTCAATGCTACAGTATTATGTTAGCATTAAAATTAATGCTTATAATTTGGCTATTTGTTCTTCTGACATTGTATACAAAGGTGATTACCCTTTAATACAGGATAAATTTCAAGGAATCTCTTTCCCTTCGGAAAACAAGTCAACATTTACATCCAAGCACCATTCAAACTGTTTTGGGGTACTCGTTATTCATTTTCCCCATGCTATATGAACATTACTCAGAACTGATTCCAACTAAGATCTGGAAATATGTTCTTTGTTCATGCAAATTACTTCAATGGGGGTTGGAATCTCTGCCTCCAGTAAACGCCTCCCACCCCCACCATTCACCCTCTGCCCTCATAGCTTTGAGATTCTAGGCAAATCAAGGGAACCAATGTGTCTTGGGGTACTCCTCCAATGCTGCAGAGAATCCCTTGGATGGAATGACATCAAGCTGACTTTCAAATTAGGACATCACTCTGCTACAATAGAAAAATATCTTTTGCAAATTGGAATCATATTCACAAAACATCTGGAAAGTTCCCCAAAGAACAAAAAGATCACCCTAAAGTATTGCTAAATAGATGGAAAAGAAGTTGCTGACTTTTATCACATTCAAAATTCAGTCAATTTCCACCATACTAGACAAATCAACAGATGTGTTGTTTACCTTTAATGGAGCCTGGGATCTATTTTAATTCAGCCTTGAAATCCAGGCATCCTTAGGTAGTAAGTATAGATATTTAAATTCCTTAACAATGGTTCGATGTTTACAAACATTTATTTCTTTACAGATTTCTCATCCACAAAATGTATTTTTGGTTCAAAGGAGGAATTTTGAGGGTGTAGCTGTACTTTAACAAATGCTACAACATAGAAGCAAGTGCTAGCCTATAAAAATTATTTTTAAGCTTCTCTTTATAGCCTGAGCTAAGAGAGAACAACTGTAACAAGGATCTTTTCCTCCATTTTATTTATGAAGCTTTTAAATAAAATAATACAGTTAAAAATATAAGATATGAAATAATAGATAATATAACCCACTCTCACTACATCCTGAAAAACAATTTACAATTACTCACTTAAAAATGCTCCAATTCAAAAAAATGATAATCTACAATCAGTTAAAAATTGCTTTCATATTAAAAACACTTTCATAAATATTCCTCTTCCTGTATCACCAATCACTTTTACCCATATATCACTCTTCATCATATAAGAAAGAACCTTGGTGCCATCTTCAACTCTTTGCCCTGCCTTGTTTCCCCTGTATGATCTGGTCTTTTCTATGATATATCTTTTTAAATCTCTCCTCTGAGCTAGCCTAATTCAGGTGAGCAGCATCTTTCATTCTGAATACTGAAAATCAGCTTCCGAAATGTCTATAATCTCTATTCCACCCTTCCTGGTACACAGGCCTGAGTCATTCCTGATGACTGTATGCCTCAGCTGAACATCTTTCAATGATAATTCAATACCTACAGAAAAAAAAATAGGCCCCATCTATTATTTTTATTTTTCACTCTTCCTACTAGAGCTCAAGCATGCATAAGGTTGGTAACATTTTTCCCTCAAACTATGTATTTTTATGTTTCCTCATATTTGATTTGTAAGTTTTTTGAACACATAATGCATACATTTCACAGCTCTAATTTTAAGTGTTGAAATGAAGTCTTTTTAAAAAGATTTATTTATTTTTATTGGAAAGTCAGATATACAGAGAGAAGGAGAGACAGAGAGGAAGATCTTCCATCTGCTGGTTCACTCCCCACGTGGCCACAACAGCCAGAGGTGAGGAGAGCCGGAGCTAGGAGCCTCTTCCAGGGTTCCCACAAGGGTGCAGGGTCCCAAGGCTTTGGGCCATCCTCGACTGCTTTCCCAGGCCACAAGCAGGGAGCTGGATGGGAAGCAGGGGTGCTGGGATTAGAACTGGTGCCCATATGAGATCCCAGGCATGTAAGCCAAGGGCTTTAGCCACTAGGCTACCTCATCAAGCCCTGAAATTAAGCTTTAAATATCCACAGATGAGGTGGAGATTTAGGCAGAGTAAGTGAAGCTACCACATGGGATGCCTGCATCCCAAGATCCAGCATTCTGCCAATACACACCCTGGAGGGCAGAAGCCCAGGTACTTGGGTCTCTGCCACACACATAGAAAAATTCCCAAAGAAGTTCAATTGCAATATCATTTCATCTGCAAAATTTTCCATAATATGTCCAATTGAGCTTTTACCTACAGTAGCACTGTTCCTACATTTAATGTTGTACTTATTATTCTTCCTTCTACTTCGTTTGTGTACATGCCAATCTCCAATATCCTTTACCAGAGTACATCTTTCCTTAAAAAGATTTACTTACTTATTGTTAAGTCAGACATATACAGAGAGGAAGAGTCAGAGAATGAGACCTTCCATCCACTGGTCCACTGTCCAAATGGCTCAACAGTCATTCTCAGGGGTCCAAGTAGTTAAGGCATACTCCACTGCTTCCCAGGTGAACTAGCAGGGAGCTGAATCTGCAACGGGGCAGCTGGGATTAGAACCAGCACTCATATGTGATGCTGTCATTGCAAGGCAGCTTAAACTGCTGTTCCAAAATGCCGGCACCACGTTACAAGTTTCTTGATGGTAGACAGCACATAGTGTTCATCTTCATTGCTCCACAGAACCTAATACAGTACCCTGCTTAGAGTTGTGTGCTCAACACATGGAGAACTGAAGTGGAGAAACCTTGCAGCCTGATGTAATTATGAAGCAACACCATCAGGATTTATAATAACCTAACTACAGCTGTGTTTTTTATAATTGCTGCATATTTAGACAAAATACTGAATGCATCTTTCAATCAAGCCTCACAACTGTAGTAACTATTCTAAGTCTGAATTACCTTATTTAAAAAGTAAGTAGAAGAGTGAGAACAAAGAGAACTGTAGTAACATAACGCCAATGAGAAAAGACCTTTTAGAGTAGAGTCAGCTGTATATGTTCAATCAATAAACCACAAAGGCTGTCTCTTTTGTTAAAACCCAGAAAATAAAGAGGGAGACTTTAAGCATATTAATGAGAACTAGGCAGGAAACACTGGGTAGAGCACGTTAGCTCTGAATTGGTCACCATTCCTTGTTGCAGCTGGATTTGGATCTTCTCCAACTAGAAGGGCTGAGTAGATCTGACCCCACTTAATTTCCAAGTCTGACAAAATCACAACTTGGAAGTGGCTTAGCCACTGGCACTTGTTAAGCACACAGATCCTTCTCCCTCTGTAACCCCTTCAAATGTCCTGCATTCAAAACTTATCGTAACAGATGTTTTGTAGACATTAACACATTTCCTATCAAATACATATCAACACAGCTGTCTCTCACGACTATATTTTATGAAGCATTCCATTTAACTTCCAAACTGTTGTTTATTCATCACACAGAAACTTACCGTGTTGTGTTTGTTGTAGGTAGAGTGACAAGGAAAGTCAGATTCAGATAGGGTGGGATCTATTTGGGAGTGAATATTCCTACAGTTAATGAACAGAAGCCCTTGGAGGCTCCATCTCAAAAGAACTTTTCTGAACTTGATAAACACCATGATCAAAATATTCCAGTCCTTAGTCCTAATCTTCTTCCTTGAAAATAACATTCCTTGGTAATGTCTTGTTTGTTGAATTCAAGGGTTTTTTTTATTAATTACATATTGCACTATGTGACACAGTTTTACAGGTATTGGGATTCCCCCTACCCCTCCCCAAACTCTCCCCCCATGGTGGATTCCTCCACCTTGTTGCATTACCACAGTTCAAGTTCACATGAGATTCTTTCATTGCAAGCATAAACCAAGCATAGAGTCCAGCATCTTATTGTCCAGATGAGTTCAACGGCTTGTTGGGGAGACCTTCTCTGGTCTGAAGGTAGAGCCGGCAGAGTATCATCCCGATCAATTAAAAGCCCCAACTTAACATCAGCAACAATTTATAAGGTTATGGAATTAATTGACATAGTATTGAGTAACCAATATGTTAAAAAAAAAAAGCAAGTTCTTAACCACACCCTGTTATTACTTCATTGACATTTCAATTTTAGTTTATATACAACTGGGTTCTATACATCTTAAAATGGCTATAGATAACTGTTCAGCTGTCTTGTGTTTATTTTCATTATAATATTTAGCATTTTATAGCGTTGAAGCATAATTTTGCTAAACCTGGCTTTTTTTGGGGGGGGGTAGTTAGCAGAATCAAGTACAATCAACCAGATAGTAACAAAGAAAACAATGTGGACCCATGACCTGGGATTGCTCCTCCAAAAGTATTCAGCCATTATAGAGGTCATTCCTGAAAAAGCTATCACCCACTCAATCCAACCTCTTTAGGGCTAGGAACCAAAAACAAACCTTCACAGAAACATATCCTCATTTAATTTTGTGTCTTAACATGGCTTTGCAAATTACAGGTATCTTGAACCCAGAACACAACCAGGTTAATGTGGCTTTACAAGTTTATTGCAGACAGATATCCTGAGCCAATACCACCAAGTTTCATGCCAGTTTAGAACTTGCTAACTTTTTTACAAGATTTTGTTGTTTTTGAGGAAAATATATTAAAAGCTGAATGTATAACAAAAATATCTAAAGGGCTGAGTTGCAGAAAAGAGAGGAAGAAACACACACACACACAATCTTTCATCTGCTGGTTTACTCCCTCCAATGGCCACATTGGCCACAACAAGGTCAGATTGAAGTCAGGATGGAGGAACTTCTTCCAAGTCTTCCCTGAGGGTGTAGGAAATGGGCATCTTCTACCACTTTTTCAAATGTGGTGTTAGGGAGCTCTATGGTAAGTGAAGCCAAAGGGACATGAACTGATCCAGTGTCAGCCAGCAGCTTTACTTGCTATACCATGATGTCAGCCCCTGTTCCTTCTAATTTTCATATGATTGCAGGACTTCAGGCTAAATGTTACATCAGTGGAACTGTGCCATCTGTGCAACTTACCAATTATCTTCTTCAGAACTGAAGGACAGTGTTAACTAAAAATTTGGTGTCATAGGATATTGATGTATAATTTAAAAATTAAACTATTTAATAAATCTTATTAACAATGAATATATTAAATATTAATTTGTTAGTATGACATTGCTAGAACAAAAGTATCTGCTCCAATTTTAAAAAAGTAATTTGTATCATAAAATTCAAAAATTCAAAGTAAAATTTTAACAAGAAAAGTCTCTCACACACACTAAATAAATAAATAAATAAATAAATTTCCTGGCTCTTGTGTGTTCTTAAAAAAACAGTAATGACATTAATATGTTAGGTAAATTTAAAAATATATAGGCGGGGCTGGTGTCATGGTGTGGCAGACTAATCTACCTGAAGCACTGGGACCCCGCATGGGTATCAAATTCATGTCCCAGCTGCTCCATTTCTGATCCAGCTTCCTGCTCATGGCCTGGGAAAGCAGCAAAGAATTATTCAAGTCCTTGGGCATCTATGTGAGAGACCCTGAAGAAACTCCTGGCTCCTGGCTTCAGATTCGCTTAGCTCTAGTCATCGCAGCCATCTGCGGAGTGAATCAGTGAATCAAGCTCTCTCTTGTCTGTCAGAAAACTATTCCAACAAGCAGCCTTGTGGCACCTCAGAACCGCTTGTACATTTCAGCTGTGTGCTACAGTTAATGTAAAGGACATTTCATAGCACCTTTTTTTCCTTTTTGTGTATTTCTCATTCAAATTATTTGTAGATTTATAGGGTTATATTAGAATTGCAGGCTTCTCCACAGAAACACATTTCAAACTTGTATTTCAATTACTTCATTTTTATAACAGCAAAAAATTTAAGTCGTTTATGTAGAACACCTGAATATTTTATCTACCTACAGCCTCCCCTAAGAAATGACTGTTTACATCCTTTATTAAATGATAACTGATGACTGTTATAAAGTAAGTAATGAGCAAACATTTCCTTAGTTTAAAACTGAAAATAGGAGCTGACATTTGGTCTCTTGGTTAAGATATCAATATCTCCCACTGGATTGCTGGGCTCCGATATCTGGCTTTTGCTCCTGATTGTAGTTTGCCAGTAACATGCGTACCTACAAGGCAGTAATGGTGGCTCAAATAGTTGGAATCCTGCCACTCATGTGACACACACCTGGATTGAGTTTCCAGCTGCTGGCTCTGGGAGCCCAAGGAACGGCTGTTACAACAATCTGAGGAGTAAAGCAGCAGGTGCAGCATGTGAAATATCTTTGTGCCTCTCAAATACATAAATATAAAATGAAAAAAATATATAAATAGACATGTGGGCATTTGGCTTATCTGCTTGGATAGGACCTACTGCAATGGCTCAATTGGCTAATCCCATACTTTGAAGCACTAGGATTCCATACAGGCACTGGTTTGTGCCCATGTGCTCCACTTCCCATCCAACTCCCTGCTTGTGGTCTGGGAAAGCAACTGAAGATGGTCCAAAGCCTTGGAACCTTATACCCATATGGGAGAACCGGCTGAAGCTCCTGGCTCTTGGCTCCTGGCTTCAGATTGGCTCAGTTCTGGCCATTGCAGCCACTTGAGGAGTGAATCAGTGGATGGAAAGTCTTTCTGTCTCTTCTCTTCTGTGTAAGTATGAGCCACCTTTCAAATAAAGAAATTATATATATATATAATATATATATTTGTAATATATATATAATATATATATTTTTTCATATATATATATATATATATATATATGAAAAGCTGCTTGGATAGCCTGCCTCACCTATTGGAGGACCTGATTTCAAGTCCTGGCTCTGTTTCCAATCATAACTTCGTGTTAAAGCATACCTGGAAAAGCAACAATGACAGCTCCAGTACTTGGATCCCTGTCATTCAAGTAGAAAACCCAGATGGAGATCCTGGCACCTGGCTTCAGCCTGGCCCAGATCAACTGCTGTAGGCATTTGGGGAGTGAGCCAGCAGATGGAAGATATCCCTCTTATACACACCATTTTAAATAAATAAAAAACAGACAAAAGTCTTAAAAATTATAAATAGAAAACAAAATATAGATGCATAAGTTTCTAACAGTGAAAGCAAATAATTATTACGAATTTAATTGACTATGACATATTTTGAGAGTTGTTATAATATTCATTTCTCTCTGCATAGGTTGTGGTTCCTGACATTTTCTTTAATTATCCTACTCATCTAATAAACAACTACTTCAATATACTAAGGGAAATTATTGTCTTATTCAAACATTTATTTTGATTTATGCCTAATTCACCACAGCTAGTAGGGGTTGTCAGCATATGAAAAAATTTAGTTCAGTTCCTTAAGAGATTCCAAATCACAGTCAGGCAAGAAGTTAAATACACTGAAGGGCAAGTCAAAGCAAGGGCTGTCAACAAGGGTGGTGACAGTCTGTTCTAAGTATACAAAGCAAGAGCAGTAGCTCTGGAGAGTTGAAGGAAATCCCTAGGTGACTCCTTCGGGAAACAGCAAAACTCCGTATTGCGAACATGTATTGCCAGGGGCATTTACTTATTTGTCTGCTTTGACAAATTTTAATTTTCTTTTGGAAAGGTTTTCTTAGTCATGAAATTAAAATGGCATACATCTCAGTCAAGAAACAGAACATCAGCAATCAACTCTGGCATTTGTATTTGACAGAATTTCTATTCTATCATGCCCTATCTCTCTTTGGATTTGCCTCTTCGGCTGATGACTTCAGCCTATCAATGACACATACATACACTAGATAGAGTCTCTGACATCTCTAAGACTAAAGGTTACTCATTTGGGAGCTACCTGTTCCAGGAATTCGCCTCGCTTCCACTGACTCATTAATGCACCATGTTGCCATGATCAGGTGTATGGGACATCTTATGTACTAAAATTTTTTGAAATCCTGTTAAGAAGGCCAATAGCCCATCCAATGCTACTACCAATTCTATTATAATAATCAGGTAGTATATGCTTTAAAATTTTGTGAAGTATTTTCAGATTAAATTTAAAATTATCAATGTTGACACAGGTTTCCAATTATTTATCATCTGCCTCAATTAAAGGTTTTCAAGTGGCTTAGGACAAAGCAGAATATAATCTAAAATTTTCAGTACTGTTTACCTCAAAATTTAATGTAACACACTAAATATTTATACAGTATTAAAAAGTACATTTCAAAAATCTTTTTATTTCACATAGTTAGATCCCCACATACCAGAGAAAGAACAAGACATGATTTGAATAATTTTACTATTTTTAAACCTTAGGCTTATAAAAAAAAATGTAAGTATGGTTAAAAGGACATAGTCCAGGATCACATACATAAAATTCCTTCCTGTGACTCTTTCTTTAGTTCCTTTGACAAAAATATCATCCATGGATATGTTTGCTATTTTTATAGCTATTTACCAGTTTATATGTTGCCCTGAGGAATTTTTAATTAAAAAAATTGAAAATGAAGGTAAAATATCTATTCTAAATTACATGTAAATTTGAAACTTATTTCCTTAGTTATAATTCTTAGGGAACAGACTGATTTATTATCCTAGAATGATGCCTCACTTTTGGCTCATTGTAGAGAGTAACAGAGCCAGGATTTTTTCTTAAGATTTTATTTATTTTTAATTGGAAGGGAATTTTTACAAAGTAAAGGAGAGACAGAGAGAGATCTTACATCTGCTGGTTCAATCCCTCAAGTGGCCACAACAGCTGTTGCTGAGCCAATCAGAAGCCAGAAGCCAGGGGTTCTACCTTCATGTCTCCCACACAGATGCAGGGTCTCAAGGTTTTGGGCCATCCTCTATTGCTTTCCCTGGCTATACACAAGGAGCTAGATAGGAAGCAGTTCAGCTGGGACATGAACCAGCATGCCCATATGGGATCCCAGCACTTGAAGCGGGAGGATGAGACAACCAAGTAACTGCACTGGGCCCACGCCAGGATTTTTCCATTGTCCCATTATGGTGAATCCTTCCCCAGGCCCTCGATTAGTCATAATGGATTTCAAAGAGCTTTGCCTGGCAAGAACCTAAAGGTTGAACTAGTATTCCATGTAAATGTACTGATGTTAAATGCAAATACTATAAAGAAGCAAAAGCGTGGGAAGCGCATATTCCTGACCAAAGTAAATTCTCATGGGATCATTAGAGTTCAGAATACCAAACTGGACTATCAAGATAGAAGTTTAAAAAAAGGTACAGTGATGGAGACAGTGCCTTGGGATTCAAAAAGGAAAGATAGCTCAGCAGAAGGTGAGTGACTGAGACTGGAATTAATAGGTTAGGGGTTTAAGGTTTAACAGTGATTTTACAAAACCGAAGTAAGAAACTAAGTCTTCAGATAAAGAGAAACTTGTTATTTGTTTTTTTCTGTGAGCTGTGACCAGTTGAGCTAGTCAAGCAAATGTCTACAATCAGCTTTCACCCAGGGAGCAGAGGTGGCATTACTGGGGCAGGGCGGGAATGGGGAGGGAGAGCAGTTTGGCAAATGTTTGGGTATACAAGGTATAGAGTTAGAACCAGGTTCAAAGTCAGCTGTTGTCATCTAATAGCTGTCATTTTGCAAATTAATTAACTTCTTCAAGTCCTGGTTTTCCTTAACTATAACATGAGTGTAATATCTTCAATCGCACAGGTTTGAAAAAAGTAAAAGATTGAATAAAGTAACTTTTATAAAATGTTTAGGACAAATCTATCACACAAAAAACATAAGTTATAATAATCAGGAAATATTACTAGTAGTACGTTAGAGCTGTGTTGAAAGAAATGGGAAAAGTGTGTTTAAACAATAGGATAAATCTGTTGTACTTTGAATTTTGCTAGGACTGTTATTTGGGTACTGCAGTTTTGGTTGAATAGGTATAAAAGTATTCTTCAACTTATGGGAATATGACAAAAACCTGGTACAGAACAGATGATTTGATACTATGCCTTTAAATTATAAAAATAATTATGCTACTTTAGGGTTCCTTGAAACCGTATGCTTCTTAACATAAAGCTAAAACAAATAAATTAACATCCTTTGATGGATACATTCTATTGTGGAATCTATGGTAACAGTCAAGAGACTTGTGTTTTAGTTGGAACTCTCACTCAATTCTACCATTAATTGTTGAGGAAACTAAAGATCTAGTATCAGCCCTTCTTGGAATATCTGAGCTTTAGTGCCCAGCCAACTGCAGAAGTCTGGTATAGGCAGTGAGATACACTGTAGCCGCAGTAGCGTCAAAGGTTTGAATAAGGGGCCAGTTAAAAAAAAATTTTTATGGGAGGGTGGATTGAAGACAGTTTTAAAGCTGTGTATCATACCACTCCTAAACTTCCAAAGGCTCATGACATTGCTCAGAGGGGAAGTTTAACCACTGCTGGTTAATGTGGCTTTCTATAAAGAGTAAAGCACTAAAGACAGGTAGTCTTTGACTTGTGGCATTTCAACCATGTGGTAGTTGAAGTTGCAGCAGTGGAATTTCCATATGTATTCAAGTGAAATTATAACGAGTGCCAAAATAATGGATACATTCAGATAAGAACTAGATGTGCCTTTCTTTGGATATTATAACAGCAACTGATGTATCTGATACAGTTAGACTACATGATTTCTACCTCTATGGGTCCATAGCAAGCATCAATTCATACTTTGCTTCTTCAACCAATTATAACACTTAAAATAAGATCAATTATATATATATATCTGCTTTCTAAAGTGTTCTGTATTAAGGATCCCTGTCCCCTGGCTCAGCATACCTCCAAGTGTTCCTAAATTATCCCTCTCACTATCAATCAACATTAGTGGCCTCTTAACTGCCTTAAGTAGACTTGCAGCAAGAAAAGATGACCAAAGTTAAGCTAGCAGAAACAGAAAAAGGGCAGAATCACTGCAGTGACCAAGTGAAGTTTCTACAAAGCAATAAGATTCTCTTTTTTATGTATTTCCTTTGATATGGCTTGTTAAACATCTGCTGAGCTCAATTTCAAAAGGAAGACATGAACATATAAAGTTAATAATTATAATTCAAGCGTATTAAGTGCTGTTATAATACAGGCCTGAACAATGTGCTGTGGGAACATAGAGACTGGCAAGTTTGGCCTGGGAGTGTCAATAAAATTTATAGCAGAAGTAGCACACAAACTGAGTGTTGAAGTACAAACAGCAGTTGACTGGGTGGAAATGGGGAGAGGCATGGTTGGCAGTGAAGAAAATTCCAAGGCCAGAGACTTGCAAGAGTATATTTGAGAAATGATGAATAACTGTATTTGACTCGAGTATGTGGTAAAGGCCTGAGTTGCCATACTCAGATGGGATTTCTTCCATGATGACGTGGTATAACAGGAGTTCTATGAGTAGAGTGCCATAGATTTGTGTCAACAAACATAAATTTAATGACTGGTATAAAATGGCTTTTAGGAGACACAAGGAAGTCAGAGAGTCATAATGAGAAGTCAGATTTAGGCAGTGGCAGGGAGGCTGAAGAGTAAGATAAGGATTCAGGAAATATTTGGGGAGTAGGACCAATCAGAAACATCCAGTGACAACATTAAGCTTAAAGGTCAGTTTTGTGTATGTATGTATTTTTTAAGGGTTACATCAACAAAAAGGAGCCGGTGACTAACTGTACAGTTACTGATGATTTTGCAAGGATACTTGTTTCTTTTCATATGGAAACTCTTGTGTATCCAAGAGAAAAAGAACTATTCAAACTAATATGTTTTAAGTTTCACTTGCTTTTCTTATCAATTTCTTTATAAGATGAAAATATAATAAAAACAGTATGTTTCAGATACTTTCTTTACATTTATCACTTAATCCTTACAACAAGTCTACTATATTGGTATTAACCCACTGTTAAGTTGAGGAAACCAAGTTTTGGCAGCAATCTACAAAGTGAAGAACTGGGGGATCCAGGATCAGAACCCAGGCATAGTTGAATTTGAAGGCTAGGATTTTTTCTGTAATCTGACATTGCCCTTGCAGTGAAAATCAAATAAAAAAGATAATTAAAACAAAAAGCAAATATCACTATAATAAAAATGACTGAATTACCAGAACATTCTTTTTGTGAATATTGGAAAACATTTATAAAATGAATTTGAAAAGGGTATGTAATGTCAGTTAAAATATTAAAACACACAAAAAAGTACATTTGATAATGTGTTCAAACAAACTATTATTAAAAATCATTTAAGAAAGAACTAGCTAATTTGAAACCTAGGTAAAGCAGTAAGATAAAGGCTTAGACAGGCTGTTTCTAAATTATAACATCAGTACCATTCAACTAAGATTTTCTGAATTCCTTTTGTGACTTGAGCACTGTACAGGCTTGGGAAATAATATGTCAGTTTATTACATCACTGAGCTGACATTACAGTTGAAAGAGTCAAACAGAACAGTAAATTTATAGTATGCCAGTGTGGTAGGGTCATGAGTTCACCCGATTTTCACTAAACCTTAATCCTTCCCACCCTGATCAACCATGGAGTCATTATAAAAAAAAAAAAAAATTAAAACAAATAATAAAAAAATGAAAAAATAATAAAAAAAAAAAAAGAAAAAGCAAGGAGAAGCCAAATATCAAACTGGGGCCTACCTATTTTGCACAGGGTGTCTTTATTTGAATCGAGATCTGAAGTGAGTGAGGGAGTCAACCTATATGGTACACAGGAGATCATTCTGGGCAGAGGAAGTGGCAAACGCAAAGGGCCTGAGAAAGGATCATGGTTGTTGTAGTCAAAGGAAAACAAGGAAGCCTCAGTGGCAAAGGCCAATTGAGTGCAGGAAGGAGAAAGGCAGGGGTAAGCATGGTGTGATGGAGAACACTGATTTTACTCCAAGCTAGATAGAGGTTTGAAAATGACTTTGACTTTTACTTTAGGTTAGAAAGCTAGACAGGCAAGGACTTGTGTCAAATGTACGGATTGACACTGAGGGGCACTTACTCATGCCAGTGGATAATTTTTGTTTAATGGGACAAGTATGATGCTCTGGGCAATCACAAAATCTATGTCAGGAATATATAACAGCATGGGAGAGCACACAATTTTGGAGCAACACATGCATATCTTAGCTGAGACAGGAGGCCCGGGAACATCCTGATACAGAATATTTAACCCTTTCATAATGCTACCTTTAAAGCATTCACCTGTAAAAAAGGCACTTACATTTTAGAATACATATTTACAAACTTGTGAATTTAACATAATCATCCTTTACCACTGAAACATTTGAGTTGCTTCAGATGAAATTTAGAATTATTTGAGGTGATCCCATTCCTAACCATCATTCCGTATTAAAGATAGAGATGCAAAAAGGGTAATTAATAGAATGGTTTGTTCAGGTTGTCTTGAGGCAGGGTTTCCAACCAGAAATATCCCCTTTTTGTCCAGAATACTTTTAGGCTTGCTGAGGCCCAAGTTGTGTTCTCACTTCTACTGCCATTCTAAACAGCTTCTCCAATATCACAATGTCTCTCTTCAGAGAGCTTTAGAAAATAAATTAACCTATTTTAATATTGTCCCTTTTCTTGTAGGTTCAAAGCAACTACAATTATTAACTATTCATGAGAGAGCTAAGTTTTAGGCACTCAAAATCTAGCAAGTTTTGTGTGCTGAGATGATGGTGATTCTTGGGTTTGGTACTGAATGCTCCCCAAGCTCTGTGTGAGCCCTACTGTAATCACCTGGCTGGGTGAAGATGCAATTTGTGATGTACAGCAAAACAACACAATGTGGTATAAATGGAGATTGAACCCATGACCTGTTAGCAGTGGAAGTCTAACCAGCAGTGAAAAGCTATTTACTGTTCTACACATGTAACGCAGCTCTACTCCTTTCAAAGGCTTACAGACTCAGGTAAACAAATCAATGCCCCTTAGCTAGGAGGTAATGAAAAATCATCTCAGAAGAATCACTTTAGGTAAAAAGAAGTCTGAGATTAGAGAACTTAGAGATTTCCTTTCCTACAATGTTAGTATAAGTGGCAATAGTTGGAACCTTTTAAATCAGCTCTGTGGAACCATACAAAGGAGTCCTGAAAGTTTCTGGAAATAACAGCAGGAAGCCAATTTTGGACAATCCCTCTAATTAAAGCATCTGAAGAATCTATCTTATGGTCTTTTCTAATTTTTTCTTTTGCCAAAAGGAAGGACACAAATGTCAAAATTTCGATGTATGAATAAACAAAGGTTAAAAATGAGGACAATAATATGCTAATTTAATTTGAATGGTGGGCTGATAGTTTCAATATGCATATTTACAGGACAATTTCATGCAAAGAAGTTGTAAAAGTAATAAAATGAGTTTTTGAATATGAGACTAATTGTAAATTTTGATTTTATGAATTTAAATGTATTTCTTCATTTTTACATTTAAAACTTACTGAAAAATCCACTGTATATTGATAGTAATAAGGCATTTCATCCTCAACTGAATGTACTAAACAGTCTTCCATCTTCAAAAGTTTCAGTCACCTATGAAATTCTTACTGATCGAAATTCTTTCAAAGTCACATTATATTCATGTATATATTTAGAACAAAATGAAAGAATAGGAATTTTATCCATGAATTTTCTGATACCGTAACATATTTTGTTAACAATATGCAAATTAGATACTGTATATAATTCTTCAGTACCAGAATTTCATATTGAATGTTTTAAAAAATGAGAATAAGCATTCAAACAATCTGCAAACTGCTTCTAAGAAAAACATTTATAATGTAAGATAAAGGTCTAATAATGTTTAACCTTTAAAGAAAAGCAAATTAACATTAATCATGAAAAATAATTCTTTTTTTTAACAATTATTCCTTTGGATGTTCACATCTACAGCAGTTGAAAGTTTGAAGAGAGGGCAAAGATCACAGAGAAAGGCTTTCATTGCTTTGGCATTTAAGGAAATCTTTCAAAAAGTATTTTCTCATGCTCATAAAATAATAAATAGAAATGTAATATTAAATTACATCATGCAAAACCTCAACATTCAATTATTTTAAAGTACAAATTAATAGCAACATTGCTCCCTAGAAATGGTAAAAACGTATTATTTGCATGGCATTGTAGACAAGAATAATCTCCATCTTATTCTTCCAGAACACTTGGATGCAAATCTGTTCCCCTGTTCACTCATGTCCTAATGACTCAAATACTTTATACACTTAGAACAAGATCCAATTTTTAGCTTATAAATGTCCAGACAAAAAGAACTTCATTGATATAGGTCTACAGTATAAGTTTAGGCCATAAATAATGCAATAATTCATGATATAATTGTGCTACAATTTAGCTTCATCATTGCAATTTTTTACCTGACAACATGAAGACTATCTCAGGCAATGATTCTCAAGAAAAAGAAGATACCATTTTCCTGAATTGAAATAAAATAATGAATTCACTGTAATAGGACAACAAGAAAAAACAATCTAAACTATTAGCTTTTAAATTTATTCATTTACCAAGCATCAGGGCTATTATCCAACTTAATTCTAGGTACTCTTGTGAGGATGCTATATGTGTAGGTGGGCACATGGGTGTGTGTGTGTGTACATGCATGTACATGTATATGTGTATTTTAATTTAAATTTATTGGAAAAGCAGGTTTACAGAGAGGAGGAGATACAGAGAGAAATATCTTCCATCCACTGGTTTACTTCCTAAAGGGCCACAACTGCTGGAGCTGGGCTGATCCAAAGTCAGGGGCCAAGAGCTTCTTTTGGGTCTCCCGCACAGGTACAGGGTCCCAAGTCTTTGGGTCACCCTTGACTGCTTTTCCCAGGCCACAAGCAGGAAGCTGGATGGGAAGTGGAGCAGCTGGGTCATGAATCAGCGCACCTACGGGATGCTGGCGCTGGCAGTTAGAGGCTTAGTCAGTTGAACCATTGCGCTCTCTATTTGTGTAGTTGTAAAAGTTCTTTATCAGAAGTTCTTTTTATCTTTGCTGTAAGTTAATTTTCACCTTTAAAATACATTACTAATCTCAGAAAATATCTAATACCTTATATATATGGTCACTCCAACTGTACACACACACACACACACACACACACACACACACACACATCTGTGATTTCACCGTTTTTGCCCATGTAGGATTAAAAAAAAAAGGTAGCACTTAAGTGTTTTGCTTTCATACAAAGCAAACCAAGGATGGATCAAATAACATCATTTCAAATATTGTTTTAAATACATATCAGCTTTTACTACAGATATAAAGTATCTGTTTATCCACTATCACTTTCCTTGCTTCTTTGGCAAAAATCACATTTTATCAAGGACCATAATTATTTATAAACTTCTTATCTCTATCTTCCCACTATTATTATAAACTTTAACAAAATATTTTGACCAGATTTGCAGCATGAGCTGCTTGAACATGATCAAAAAGGGAAGTGGTAGCATCCTAGGAGCAAAAGATAGGACACAGGATGAAAAATAAAACAAACTGTACCTTTTGTCCCACCCACCTTCCTCCACACTTCAACCCTCCCCACACTAACTGGAGGTCCACATGTGTTTGCATCCCTCTCAACTATGGAAACAATATTAAATATAAAACTTAAAGAATCAAATCTCAAATCTTAAAAAAAAAAAAAGAATGTGGTCAGTTTCTTGGAATTCATACTCTCCCTAACAAACTCAGGAACCCAGAGCCCATAGTAATTAAGCCTACTTTCAGCTTCTCTCACACCTCCTTTTTAACAAGTGGCCTTTTCTGCCAAAAAGCATCATGCCTGAGGCTCTTAATCAAAGCAGCAGAGGGATTTCAATGGGAGATGTTGAAGATCAAAAGGATGTGCTAAGGAATTAGAACCTGATATACTCCTTCCACTTTATTTCTGCGGCAGTAGGTGTTCTATGGATTCAATTATCTCACTGTGGGGCTAATACGCATACCGAGAATCGTTCTTTATTTTTTCTTCCAAATTTTACTCATGACTCGGGCCCACATCCTGGCACATTTCTATAACCATAGAATAATGAAGGTATGCACAAACCTATCAGATAAAGTTCTGGTTTGCAGGCATTGTAATTAATAATTCCAGGATTGTTTATGGATAATTTTGAGTAAATTTAGGTTCCAAACTGTACCTTAAATTAATTGTTCATAAAATCTGATAGTAATTTCTCATCTGATAATTACTACGGTGAAAATATCAAATTAGGTAGAGGTTTTACGATCCAGATGATTTCCGTTTTGTAATAAGCAACAAAATGGGGATAAAAATTACATTTGTTTTGCATTATGTTTTTAATAAATTCAATTTCCCTGAAAAACATGCTTTTAGCCAGAAATCTTGCCATAGACACTTGACAAAAATATTCTGATCCTAACATTTCCAAAATGAGCTTTCATAATATTGTACACTCAGAAGTGACTCATGTATATCTTTTCATTAAAATATCAGCCCATATGATGCTATCATAGCAATATTAAATGAGCATGAGAAACATGTTTAATTACTTATAATGAGGTTAGCGTAGTTACCTAAAATAATTAAGAATGAGAATTATCACACAAAATAATTTGTCCAAGAGGATGAAAATACAATTATGCTGTTTACAATGATTTTTAAACTCATATTGCTCTAGAAAATGCCAGATTACGGCATCAAAATATCAAAGCAAATTCCATTTACAATGAATGCAATCACTCAGAAGTACTCACAAGGACCTTTGCAAATATTGAAATACATATTTATTGACTATTTGCAGGATTTTGAAAAAAATCTAAAAGAAAGTTAATATCTGTAGCATGTAATTTCTCTCTCTCACAGACACACCAGTCACTTTAACACATTAGAGCCGAACAAAAGAAAACGAAAATTTTTAAATCAAAACACATCACCTTTTATGTAGTCTTCTTGTTCACTAAAAAAAAAAAATCTCCATTTTTAACATCTCTGAGTTAAGCAGTACCACAAAAGTCGGATTGCTGAGAATCAAGCTTCGGATACAGCTTGCACCTGTATAATTATTTCACTGCCTCTAACTTCTCTGAGTCAAGCAGCACAACACAAGTATATCTTCTCATTACTAAAGGAGGGGAAAAATGTCTCTGCTTTCTAAACAAATGCAAGAATAAATATTAGACATTATTTACAAGTAACTGGTAAAATGGTAGAAATTATTCTTGAATCAGAATATAGAGTAGTTCTGAGTACTTGAAGCCTTGAGCACGGTTAAATACATTTATTGGTAGACTCTGTTACCTACAGACCTTTGTCAATAAGCTCTCCATCTTGTTTTATACTTGTTATCCTTGCTGCTTCACAGAAAGGTGCTAAGGACAAGGAAAACAGGGGCCCAGCGCAATAGCATAGTGGTTAAAGTCCTCATCTTGCATGCCTAGGATCCCATATGGGTACCAGTTCTAATCCCGGCAGCCCTGCTTCCCATCCAGCTCCCTGCTTGTGGCCTGGGAAAGCAGCTAAGGATGGCCCAAAGCTTTGGGACCCTGCACCTGTGTAGGAGACCTGGAAGAAACTCCTGGCTCCTGGCTTCGGATTGGCTTAGGTCTAGCCATTGCGGTCACTTGGGGAGTGAACCATCAGACGGAGGCTCTTCCTCTCTGTCTCTCCTCCTCTATGTATATCTGCCTTTCCAATAAAAATTAAATAAATCTTTAAAAAAATAAATAAAATAAGGAAAACAGTAATTAATAATTCCATGTCCCAATTCTCAGTTTTCATACTATCTAAACATAAATTATGAATTTTTATTACCAGAAAAAAATGCTTTGCCCATCTTTAAAAAAAATTTTTTTAATGTATTTATTTTTATTTATTTGAAAGGCAGAGAGAAAGAAACAGGTTGAAAGAAATCTTTCACTTGCTGATTCACTCTCCAGATGCCTACAATAGGGTCTGGAGTTGTGGCACACCATAATTAACTGCCACTTGTAATGCCAGCATCCCTTAGGAACACTGCTTCAACTTCTGGATGCTCCACTTTTGATTCACTTGTGCTGTCACTATGCACAGCCAAGCACAGGAAGATGGCCCAAATATTTGGGCCCCTTCTACCCATGTGGTAGAACCAGATGGTTTTCCTCGCTCCTGGCTTTGGCCTTGCCCCAGCTGTTGTGGCCATCTGGAGAGAAAGATCACCAGATGGAAGTTATCTCTCTCTTACACACGTATGTATATGAGAGTGTTCTCGCTCCATAAAATAAACTAATTAAAAATGCTTGCAACAGTTATTGCTGGGCCAGGACAAAGGGGGAAACAGAATTCAATCTGGATTTCTCACACTGGTAGCAGGGATCCTAGTAGTTGAGCCATCACCAATTGCTTCCTGGAATATGCATTACCAAGAAGCCACAATTAGCAGCGCTGAAACTTGAACACTAGCACTCCAATATGGGATGTGGGAATCTCAAATGGTATCTTAAGTGCTGTGCCAAACTCCGGCTCCAATTATTTAAAATATATTTATTTATTTATTTGAAAGAGGTGGTGGGAAGGGAAAGAAAGCGAGAGGGGGAAGAGGGAAGGAAGAGAGAGTGTGTATGACAAATTGAGAGCTATCTTGTGCTGGTTCACTCCCCAAATGCTTGCATCAATCAACCAGGGATGAACGAGGCCAAAGGTAGGATCTGGGAATTCAGCCATTTTGTCCGATATGGGTGGTGGGAACCTGAGCCAATCATTAGAGACATCATCACTGCCTTCTGGAGTCTGTGCTGGCTATAAGCCAAAGTAAAGAGCCAAAGCTAGACACCAATTGCAAACACTCTGATATGTGGTTGGGGCATCCACACAGTAGGCTAAATGCCCACTTCCACAGTTATTGAGAAAAGAGTTCACACACAGATATTTACATAACCATGTACATTGTAGCATTTTTCACAACAGCCAACAGGTACAAACCAACCAAGATTCCGTGAGCAGATGAATGGATAAGCAAAATGTATTACAAACATAAAATAGAATCATATTTGTTCTGAAAAAGTATACTCTGACACATACTACAACATGGATGAATCTGAAGACATGTAAAATTCAACAAGCCAAATAATGATATATATTGTATGATTCCACTGACGTGAGGAATCTGGAATAGTAAATTCACTGATACATGAAATAGATTTGTGTTTGTCAGGTATTGGAACATGGGAGTTAGTGATTAATGAATATGGAGTTTTACTAGTGGAAAATCAAAAAGTTCAGGGAGGGCCTGGCTATCCTAATGGCTGAATCCTCACCTTGTAAGTGCCTGGATCCCATATGGGCAATGGTTCATATCCCGACTGTTCCACTTCCCCTCCAGCTCCCTGCCTGTGGCCTGGGAAAGCAGTAGAAGATGGCCCAAAGTCTTGGGACCCTGCACCCATGTGGAATACCCGGGGAAAGCTCCTGGCTCCTGGCTTTGGATCAGCTCAGCTTCAGCCACTGCAGTCATTGGGGGAGTGAACCAGTGGATGGAAGCCCTTTCTCGCTGTCTCTCCTTCTCTTTATGTAAAATCCGGCTTTCCAATAAAAATTAAAAAAAAAAAGAAAAGAAAAAGAAAGTGAATCTATGTCAGCAGCCTTTGATTTCACTGTTTGTTCTACTTTCTCCATCCTTAAGATCTTAACCCCTAAGTGATTTTGTTTTTTTTTTTTACTTCAGACCAGACACCAAATTCATGGATTGTTCCAATTGAAATTTTAGAAATCTGGCCTATGCAGCCAAGGAATAGTACTTCATATTATATGCTGGTCTATTTTGGTAATAACCATTATCTTCTTACATAAAATTAATCCATAGGAATTTTATCCTATACAACCCTGGATTATATTTTTTCTATACATATTTTCTATAATCCTATCTATAGATTTTTTAGAATCTTAAATAATGTTTCAAAAATATCATAATTTCTAACCATCAATGCTTAATGATTATTGACCTATGATTTATAAAATTTGCAATAATTTGTTTTCAAGGTCCTTTGATTTCATGGCAAAGACAGAAAATAAATTACCAAGAAGTAATTTTTTTCTTATCTTAAATATTGTATTTAAGCGTGTAGACTTCACAGTCATTTAGACTGGGTTTGAATCCTGGTCCTAACACTTCCTAAGTATGTGAGGGGGTAATTTAAACTCTATAACCTCAGTTTATTATTTGTAAAATGTGGCTATTTATAGTAAGAATCATAGTGAGGAGTATGCATAGTAAGCTCCTCAGTAATGTCTTATATTCAGTGAATTTTACATAAATTAATAGCAACAACATAACATGTGGCAATGTTAAGCACACCTAAACACAGTATTCAACTGAATAACAATACTGCATCTATTAAAAAGGACTCCTTTCATTGATTTTAATGTAAAAAAGAATTGTACTTTTTAAAACTTGTTTTCTTTGTCTTAATCTCTTCCCAATAACTTGTCTCTTACTATCATGTTAAACAAAATAAGTCAAAGTTGAGAGAAAACTACGAATGTGCATGTGTGTTATACCTATAAACATAAAACACACCCTCTCCAATGTGCTATATACAATTTCAGGAAGTGGTACAGAAACATTAGAAAGAAGTTGAAAAGTAAACAGGAAGAGCCACACACTAACATGAGGGTTAGAAAGTAAAAGAATTGCAGGCAAATTTCCAAGTTCTACTATTGGAACAAATCATTCAGTATCACATTACTATCACAAAAATATATTGTAATTCTTCAGATAATATGCTATGAGATGAATTCACAAGTCCAGAAAATGTAGCTATTTTTGTCCCTTGTTGTCAGTGTGTAGGCAAAAGAATTTAATATATTTAAACAAAGCCAAGTTACTATGATAATTGCCATTACTGAAGAATTCCCATTTGATAATGGGTTTTCTGCCACAATTTCACTAGAAAGCACAGAGAGTTTCTATATTATTACTATACAATCACAAAATAAAACTTAAATGAAATACTGTTCTATTCAAAAGGTGTTCCTGAGAACACCATGGGCATATGACACGAGGAAAGGCTTTAGTTAAGGGAGTTGAACTCTGGAAAATGCTGCCTTTCTTTCTTTCTCAGAGATTGATAATGCCATCAATGGAAAAGGTTCTGAGAAGTCCTATGATACACAGAGCTGTTTACAGTTTTAATCAGTGTTTCCCAAACTCATCTAGCTATAGAATTGTTTTCCTCAAGCAACATCAAAGAATTTATGTTACTGATTTTTTTAAATGAAAACCATTTGCTTTAGTTAGTATGTGGCTAGTTATTCACAAAAGTTCTCAAAACAGCCATTGTATTTCATGTTAAAGAATCTAACTCTAGATTACCATTTATAGTATCTTTAGAAAGATTTTATTTTCTGAGTACCTCCTAAGACCCCGGACAAGCCTATCTGTGTTTAATGAAGTCCAAACATCCAGTTTCTAATAGCTGAGAAAAGCAAAACACAGATGTGATTTCTATTCTCTGCCTTTTTTTTCTGGGCATCATTGGAAGCTGAGAAAATGTTGCATGACGAGCTACTGCATATCTTCAAATATGAGAACACTAATCTCAGTGACAGCGATTTTCATCAGTTGGTGCTCTGAGTCTTCACTTATGCAATTGCACAGTGAAACAATGAATGTTCCACGACATTAACTCCGAAGCAGAGTAGTGATTATTAACTATTTTACGGTTGAAGGTTAAGCAACTTGTCCCAAGCAGCAATAGTTAGGAGGGACCAATTTCCTTTGGACAGACTGTGTATCTTACAATTATAGAAACTGTATCAGATAATCATCCTAAAAGATGAACAAAAACAGGAAATTCTTTTGCTAAAAGCTTATTATTTAAGGAATTTTCTTCTTTTGAAATAATTTTGGAACACAATTTGCTAGAATTCTAAACCTGAACAAGAAAAATCAGATGGTATGGTGGAAAACTTTTTGTGAGTTTAGAAATCAAGAACAAATTCTTAACAACTGTAATGAGGCATTCATTACTTTGTCCTTGTGTTAGATGAAACAAAATGAGCAAGCTACAATCAATCCTGGTTGTGAAATGTGAATGTGAATGATTATGCTGTCAGACTGTGGCATCACTTTCTTTCTAGGCTCTCCCTCCAATTTCAAAAGTACATAAAAGCAGAACATTTAGCTTGAAAAAGACATCAAGTATTTTTAAAAGGTCTAACAGCAAAGAAATGATGACTATTGTTATAGAAATCATATAATTTGAGCATTTGGTCACTGATTTTCAAATTAAATAAAATTATATCCACTGGAAGAAGAAAAACAAAACACTTCAGAACAGTTATGGAAGGATACATCAATCTGCTCATAGCATTTTACATTATGACAGTATATACAAATAACATTATATCAGAGATAAGGTAAATGGTCAATGAGAAAGAAAAAGCTGGTATGAAAAGAGTAACAAGGTAGTTAAGTAAGGAATTAAAGTAGCAAATTCAAGTTTCACAGATTTTTGAATGTAGAAGCAGAGGTAACAAAAATTGGTCTTCACCTGGTAAGTGTGTACTCCCTGAGTCCTGAATGCAAATTCATGGCAGAAAAAGTACCTATGCATCCACGCAATCTTTTGTCTCGACCAATCTTCCATGTTACAAACAGTGGGCTGTAATGGGAGATAAAAATAGGGTAAATCAGTCAATGCAATTCAAGCAAGTATTTACTGAGAATTTACCATACGCCGGGTTAGGTGTCTGAGATATAAAGACCAAAGGACAGGTCCCACAGTGGCTCAGTGTAGCCCAATGCGACACCACTGAGCAAAGAGTATACTACACGGCACTGAGTGTGTGCTGTTAGGCACCACAATAAATGTTTTAAATAAATTATTTGTGTTAATCTGCATCAACTCTGGAAGGTTGAGACTAACATGCCTTTTTATTGCTGAGAAAGTTCCACATTATACATGTAAAGAAGTAAGCATTTCAACCTGGGCAATCTTTACTATCAAGTTTTAACCATTCTAGAATCCTCACCTAAACCTCAAGTTAATGACTGACGCATAACTTGAATTTTAAAACCAGACAAAAAGCAAATAATTTCAATACTTCCTGAAAATACCATGGAAATATGTGAAATGTGCTTTGAGGGATATAAGGATACTTAAAACTCGGTCACTGCTCTCTAGGACTCAGTATAGGAGGCAAGCAAGTTCACAGTCAACAGAAGGCAAAAGAAAATCAACACAAAAAATAAATATTTGAAAGTAAATAAATACTGGATAAATAAAGGAGAGAATAAACACTATAAACTATATCCAAAATGTCATAAATAACCTATTGGGATAGAAGGTAACTACATCAAGCTCAATAATCTCCCACTTGGCCTAGAAAATTACGCAGGGTTTGGGAAGGTAAAGGACAACAGGAAACAGGAAACATTAACAAAACAATAATACCCTGAAACCAGAAAATGTATTGTCTATAAGCTCTTGAGCAGCAAAGAACAAAGCATAAATTATAACAACATGCATCAAGAATAATATGCTTTTTAAATTATATTTTGACAATCTTTACATAGTCAATTAGGGTAAAAAGGTTCAAGGGCTTATAGGAAAGTGGGTAAGATTATTATTTCCATATTGTTTCCTTCATGTTTAAAGGGGAGTATTAAGGAAGAAGGCCCACCCAATTTCCCACAAGAATAATATGTTTTAAAAGAAGCTTATTACTGTAGATGTTTGGACTCAGCATCAAACCAAGGACAAGCTCAATGTCTAAGTGTAGAAGCAACTATGCTCTAATTGGAAGTAATTTATACCTCAGTTTTTATGAAATAAATTGATTTGCACATCTTAGGACTTTCGCAAAGAGACAAATAACCAAATATTAGAAATGATCTGTATGAATATTCACAGCAATACAAGTGTATTTTTGCTTTCTCCAAACTTAAATTTTAGGGGGACATATTACTTTTTTTTTTTTACAATGCATTGGTGAATTGGATAACACATTTTGAAATACTCTAGGCAGTCACTGGCAATTAAGTGTAATGATATCCCATTCAAGCACTTAAATCATTCACCTCACACACTTAAATTATGCTAAGTATTGACTAGTTGCCATAATGACCAAGAGGTTCCAAAATAAATAACTTACATAAGCCATAGAGCAATATTAAGAGTTACCTTTTTCCAAGGTATAGTATAGTATAGTATAGTATAGTATAGTATAGTATAGTATAGTATAGTATAAGGTCTAGTATAACTTAAAAAAAAACCGTCTTAAGTATAAGGCCAAGTTTTTGTCATCAGTAGAATTTAAGTGCTTGATTACCTATACTAAAGGTAGTAAAATCAGAAGGTAAAGGCCAGGTTTTCTTCTTTCTACATCATATGTACCAAACAACCTACTACTTGAGACAGTAATCCAATGTTCCACTTAGAAATCTTTCACTAATTGTTAAAAAATTGATCAGGGAGACAAGAATTAGATAGAATTATTTTCTCACCAAGTCTTGCATTACATTACTGACACTAGTATGCTAAAATTCACACACTATCTTTAAAAATGAAGGCCACCTATTACTGTTCACTTTCTAACTTTCTAGAGTCAATATCAGCAACCATTTCTCTGGACAGTAACGTATCAATTCTTTCTCACAATAATGGCCATACATAGTATATCCTTGTATGCAAACTCCTTTGGCAGCCTCAGAATGCAGAGAAGCACACTGTAATATGTGTAATAACATGTCTTTAAAATACCATGGTGACTTCTTCAAAACACAGAAATATTACTATCTCGTATTCTGCAGCAGTAACTTGAGTTAACCTGAAAGTGTGAGTGAATCCATTTCCTATCAAAAACATCAGAACTGAAAGTCATTTAAAAGTACTTCATATTGAATTCTCTTATCTGCCCTACCAAAATATGAATATATGCATACATTTTATTTACTATAATGTAACCGTATCAGTAAAAGTAATCATGGAAAATGTAAAGTATAAATAGAAAAATACACAAACTACACAGTATATGATGAAACATTGTGGGGGACATTCAAATGCAGGGTAGAGGAAAATTCCTGTAATTTCTTAGAATACTATACTATTGTTGAAGAGGGAACGATGTTCAGGACTTAGAGTGCAAAAGGGTAAGCTACTTTTGGCAAGGCAGCATGGTGAACAATGGCACTACAAAATAAGCAAGGACATGGTGATAGAAAAGTTCACAGCATATCCAGGGCACAGGAGGCAATGTGATACTCCTGGTAATTACTACGGTCTCTTCCAGATTCAATATTTTTTGAATCTTAGGCACGGCTGAATATGTATTCTCAAGAGCCTTCAATAGAGGTACAGCAGGGACCAATATTGTGGCACAGTGGGTTAAGCTACCATTGGAAGACAATAACATCACACATCAAGAGTACTGGTTTGAGTCCCATCTGCTCTACTTTTGATCCAGCTTCCTGCTAATGCACCTGAGAAGGCAGTGGATGATAGTCCATGTACTTGGGCCACCCATGGGAAAGACTGCGTTGGAACTCCTGGTCCAGGTTTCAGTCATGCCCAGCCCTGACTGTTGCAGCCATTTGGGGAGTGAATCAGTAGATGGACTATATTTCTCTATCTGCCCTACTCCAACATCACTCTACCTTTCAAATAAATGAATAAACAAACAAATCTCAAAGAGGAGGTTAATAAGATGCAGGATCATCTATACTTTCCCTTTTCTTCATTTGTCCCAGGTAACACACCAATTCTGAAGGCTGAGATAGCAGGTAGTATCTACTTCAAAGATGGGAGTGCCATCCTACAACTCTTGATGAGGACAGATGTCTAAAGATGGAAACCCACCAGGCTTTTAGACATACACCACAACCATTCCCCATAAAATCAGAACTCTTGAGTTCTCATTTTCAATGCTCACCAAGTGTTTTATAAAGAATGCATACGCAGAACCAAAAACTATCAAAATACTCAAAAGCAACATTTAATAAGGAAAAGAATCCAAGAAGTTCTGCATTTTAAAATAGAATGAAACAGAATAAACATTGCTGAATACAACAGATTGCATTTTGTGGGTGACAATTACTTCATGCAGAGCAATGACTACAGGGGAATTCAATATGTATCAGCTTTAAAAAGTAACACAAATTTTTTGTTCACCCAACACACAAAGACATAGGCAATTTCAATCTAATGTGGTATTTAAACATGTGCATGTTGTCAAGAGGATCTAACACATCAGCATAATCACAGATCAAAGCAGAAAAAGAATGTTAAGCCTGTTGAGAGGAGTTTTTCTCAGTGACAAGAAAATAACTAAAATAGTTCATAGTAAGACAAAGATTGAATGATTTTGGAAAATGCTTTTGCCATATGGTTTGAGGCCACCTACATACATTGAAAAAAAATACTACAAACTAGAAAAGTGCTCAAAATAAGATGAACTATTAATGGAAACGTCTGCTGAGTAACCAGATATAACTTTTTAAGGAATTTTCCTACCTTCTGAACATTCTGTACCACTATGTTCAAAGCAACCTTTGAAGAAAAGCAAATTCTCCATTTTACCAAATCTGTAGACAGAAACAGCAAGTAACTATCTGATCAAGGTGAACCTTCTCTGCCAAATAGCAGCCAATAATGTCAGGTCAACAGTGGCTCTTAGGGAAATGTACATAAATGGAATCAGCAAAACAATAAACAGCAATGCAGAACTGCAGAGTACACTCCACCCTTGTCCACATTGTCTGCCACTTTCTATGCCCCCTTTTAAGAGACTATTTCATTGATATAAGTAAAAACAGATTATAAATATGTTTGTGTGAGTGAAGAACAACTAAAATAGATGGAAAAGGTGTATTTACTTAATATTTACTTTAGATACTTTCTCCTGCAGTAACATGAAAAAAAAAAGAATTTTAAAAAAGATCAACTTACACTCTTGCAAGCTTCTACTCTGTGGCAATTTGCTCTTCCTCAGAATTACAATGAAATACATTAGTGTTACTATTAACAATATATTAACTTCTACCATCATGATAATAATTTGCTGTTTCAGGGGTTCCTGACATGGTTACTTATACTGAAGGTACATTTAGGAAAAGAGAGAAGCCCTCATCTATAATCAAAGAACAGTTTGTAACTTATACTAGAATTTATTAGCAATTCTGCTAAAAAAAATCCCACTATAATACTCATAACATTCAACTAAGCTCAATACCAAATTCTCTGGGAAAGATTAAAGAAAAATAAAAATGGTGATATCATCTGTCATTAGTTTAAAAGCTTTCACTTCCTATTTCAACTGAAAAAAAAAACTGCATTTCATTGTTAAACCATAAAAGCTAAAATGGATCTAATATGTTTAAACAACTTAGTTCAGGCTTTAATAGTAAAATACTATATAGTGAGTGCTCTGAACAATAGAAATTTGTTTTCCTATTGTTCTAGAGAAAAGAACGTTCAAGATTAAGTTTATGGAAGGGTTCACTTGCTGGTAAGAGCTCTGTTCTGAGCTCTTGTTGGTTGTCATTTTGTCCTTTCAAACCTTTTCCTGTGAAGAGACACAGGGAAGGAGTGACAGGACTAGCAACCTGGCAACTGTCTTTGTAAGGCTGCTAATCCTACTGGATCAGAGGCTCATCAATAAGACTGATTTAACCTTAATTACTCCTGTATAAAGCAAGTCAAACATATTTGTGATTATAAATCCCACAGGGGACTAGGGTTTGAACACACAAATTTAAGGATAGCAGAATTTAGTCTATAACATATCCCTAACAAAAACCTTAGTACATAAAGTTTATATAATAATATATCTAAGCTCATTAGCTAAAGCAGCTTATAATAGATGATACTTTTCCTTTTCATTTTACAAGTGAAGAACAAAGATGTCCAGGGAGTTAAATGCTCATACTGGTTGGTGTTAGAATCTAGCAAGTTCTATAATTTTAATATCAACTTTATAATTTTTTCCTACCAAACCCAGACATCTTTCCAAAGACCAGAGAGCAGGAAAAGAGTATTAAAGTCATACAGTACCACAAAGGTGAGCATAAACACAAATATCTTCCTCCTCCTATTTCCAGAAGGACTGACACAAAGAGGAAAGGGGAAAAAGGGGCGGGGGGAGGGAAGGGGAGAGGAGAAGCATAAGAAAAACAGATGGAAGAAATTGAGAAAATGGGAGAACTGGAAAACCTGGATCAGCCTAGAAACACTAGCCCCAGGTTTTTATATGATTCTCATTTTGGAAGCCCCCAGCAAATTCAACCTTTTTTGGTAGATTCTTAACACTTTTTCTTTCCCTCTCTCACTACCCAGCTGGTATTAATTTGATGTTGGATTAAATAATTCATGTTATAAAATAAATAATGCTTAACTCTTCCTGATAATTTGAAGTTCAAATTGATCAGAAAAGCAGAAATTTAGAAAGAATTAATCTTGGAAGAAACAGGGTAGAAAAGGCAAGCTAAGGATGAATTTTATACTTTTTCTAGTCCACACTGATTTTTGACTGGAAGTGAAGAAAATATACTGCCAAGCTCTTAAGTTTCTTAACTTAGTGTAAGTGAAACTAAGAAAATCAGAAAAGGTAGGCATAAAAGTTTCAGAATGATTCATATTCTGGATGTTTTTTATTGTTACTATTTTCCAGGATACAGTTTTGTAGGTTTGGGAATTCCTTCTCACACTCCCCTTCCTCCCTCCCACCATTTTCCCCCCACAATATTACCTTACAGTAGTCCTTCAATACCACAAGTTTAACATTCTGCTATTTAAGCACATCATGGCACTGTAGATATAGGCAAAAGCAGAAAATCAAGTATCGTACTTTCAAGGAATATTTAGGTATTTCATTGGCAACCCTCCTTTTATTCTGGAGTAGAGACACATACTGCAATACATTTTCACTTCCCAGAATACTAGTCTCCTTTACACAGTTCTAGGAGAATTCATGTATATGCTTGTTTATCTATATATCTATTTGGTTTTTTTATTTTGCATGAAGGTGGTCTTATAGCAGATCAAACATATATTTGTCCTTTGGGGACTGACTCATTTCAATGAGCATGGTGGTCTACTGGGTAGGATTTCATTCTTTTTATTGGCTGTGTGGCATATCATGGAGTAGATGTTTTACAGTTTCTTTACCCATTCCTCATTTTGATGGGCATCTGAGTTATATCCACGTCTTTGCTATTGTGGACTATGCTGCTATAAATACAGAGTTACAGGTTACTAACTTGGATGAAAATTTCACTTTATTTGGATATAATATATTCCCATGAGTGGGATAAAAAAGTCATATAGATGAATTTTCAGGTGTCTGAGCACTCTCCATACTGACTTCCATAGTGGCTGCACTAGCCTACACTCCTACTAAGGGTGTACTAGGGTACCTTTTCCCCACATTCACATCAGCAGGTGTTCTTAATAGACTTCTGAATGTAGATCACTCTCACTGGACTTAGGTGGGACCTCAATGTGTTTTACACTTGCATTTCCCTGACAGCTAAGGAGCCTAAGTATTTTTGGTATGTCTATTAACCACAAAAAATTTCCTATTATCCTTAATTCAGTTTAAGCCAAGATAAGAAAAACAGAAGAGGTAGATATAAAAGTTTTAAAGTGATTCATACACCTGATGCTTAGATTTTTTTTTTTAAATGATTCATTCCAGAGCGTCTAGGGTTTATCTTCCTCCCTCCCTAATCCCCCTTCTCCCTTCTCCCCGACTCCACCATATTATTACAGTAGTATAGTTCTTCACAGAGACATAAGTCCATCATTCTACTCTTTAAGTGTATGCTGACATTATGGGCATGGCCAATAGCAGAGAGTCAAGTTGTATTTAACAATTTCATTGGGAGTCCATCTTTGATTTGGAAGTAGAAATGCACACTGCATTGTATACTCACATCTGGATAAGATAGTCCCTATTACACAGTTACTATATATCCTGTTGAATGAAAAGCCACAAAACAAAATCAACAGGAGGAAAAAGAGGAAATTTACAATATGAGATTAAATAACATGCTACTGAATGACCAATGTGTTGCTGAAGAAATGAAAATCAAAACCCTTCTTGAAGAAAACAATGTTACTCTATGACATATGAGTGAAGAAATTAAGAAAAAAAAGCCTTTGAAATGAAAATAAAAATTTCAAACCCCCTGAGACACAGCAAAAACAGTACTGAAAGGGCTACTGAGTTTATATTTTGCTACTGAGTTTATATATGGTTGCCTTATACCAGAGAGAACATATGACATTTGCACTTCGGGATTGATTTATTTCACTGAGCACAGTGGTCTCTAGTTGGGACCATCTGGTTGCAAGTGATAAAATCTCATGCTTTTTAATGGTTGAGTAGTATTCCATAGAGTGGATTCACAAAAGTTTCTTTATCCA
Source organism: Ochotona curzoniae (assembly GCF_017591425.1). NCBI lineage: Eukaryota > Metazoa > Chordata > Mammalia > Lagomorpha > Ochotonidae > Ochotona > Ochotona curzoniae. Next base: position 29,736,106 of record NW_024467087.1, on the reverse strand, counting down.
CTACTCTCCTGAAGGGCATCTGGTTGTTTTCATGTCTCCACTACTATAGATTGTGCTGCTGTACATACAGGATTACAGGCCCCTTTCTCATATGTAGATTTCATTTCCTTAGGATATATTTCCATAAGTAGGATGGCTGGGTCATCAATTTCCAGCTCTCTTAGCACTCTCCATACTGACTCGCACAGTGGTTGTACTAGCCTACACTCCCACCAACAGTGGAGTGTACCTTTCTCTCCACATCTACACCAGTAGGTGTTGTTAGCAGAGACTGAATGCAGGTCAATCTCACTGGAGTTAGGCAGAACCTCAATATGGTTTCCATGTGTACTTCCCTCAAAGCTAGGGAGCTTGAGCATTTTTTCATGCCTGCTAGCCACCCAAATTTGTTCTTTTGAAAAATGTCTGTTCATTTCCTTCACTCATTGCTTCACAGTGTTGCTTGTTTTTGCAATTGTTGAGCTTCTTTCTTTTTTAAAATACCATTATAGACTTTCACAAAACCTTGTATTAGTACTTCCACTTGATTACATATGTCAGATGGTCAAGGAATGCGTAACACTTTGAACAAAATAATGGAAATAACTAAGGATTTCACTTTTTAAATTTTTGTATATCTTACCTCTTAGGTAATGACTGCTTACTATCTCATCTTCCCAAGAGAACGCACTTTAAGTAGAAACACAGAAGATGAGAAATAAATACGATAATTGATTTAAGTGTTAGTGTAAACAGAGACAGTCACCCAGTCTCTTCATTCTAGATTTTTATCTTGTTTCTCATTCCAAAGATATCTGATGTAACATGCCAGCTTAATAAGACCTACAATAAAACTGATATATGTTTTTCACATGTTTTCTGAGCTTAGAAAAGTAACTGTTTTGATTTAAGGGTCCTTTTATTAGATAACTTGCTCTCAGTGGAGAAAGGACCTGGAAAGACTCAGGTTTATGGCAAGAATTCAACAGGATCTTCTCATTAGAGAAGAAAGAGGACAGGCAGAATTGAGGAGCAAAGTAGTCAACTGAGACCTCTTCCTCTCTCTCTTTTCTCTCTCTCTTTTTTTTTTTTTTTTTGGCCTATCAGAAAACAGTTCACTTCTCAAGAACCTCTCCCACAATATATCCAAGAGGTCAAGGTATCTTAAGGATGGAATTTATAGCCTTACCTCTACACAATACGTCTGTCTAGATATCAAACTTAGTGACTTATAACTGATGAAATCACCCTTTTAAGTGTAAAAGTCAATGGATTTTGACATATGTATACATATATGTAACCTGCTATTATGGTGCACAACGTTTTCATCACCCTGAAGGTTTCTTATGCCTCTGGGCAATCAATTCTCTCCACACAGTCCTGGAACCTTGCCAACTAGAATCTGCAAAATTTCTTAAAAATGGGATCATGCAGTATGTGGTCCTTCACGTCAGTCTCCTTTCCTTTAAGCATAATGTTTTTGCTATTCACTCATGTTGTTAGACGTTTTTTGGTTTGTTTGTTTGCCAAATAATGCTGCACTAAATAGAAATATAATTGTCTATTCAACTATTGATAGTTTTGTGGGTTGCTTCCTGTCTGGGCTATTATAAATAAAGCTGTTGTAACAATAGGAGTACTGAGTATGAGTTCAAGGCTTTTTAACAGTTTATTGACATATAGTTCATATACACAGAACTGCATACACTTAATGTGTACAATTTGATGAGTTTGGACATATGCTAACAACAGCAATGTCATCACTACAAGCAATAGGTGTATCCAATATTGCTTGTTTCTTTGTTTTGTGATAACAATGCTTAATATGAGATCAATCCTTTAAATAATATTTGAAGTTTACAATGCTTAATTGTTATCTGCAGGCATTACAGAATACAGATCTTTAGAGTTTCCTCATTTTGTACATCTGAAACATATGTTCAAGGCACTGGACAACCCCAATCCTTCTACTTCAGTCCCCAGTAAATATTTTCTACTATAATAGTTTTACTGTTACAGACCTTTAACATAAGAGAATCCGTTCAGTATTTGTCCTATGACTGGATTCTTTCTTTTAGCATAACATCATTGATATGCATCATTATTTCAAACAGCAAGATGTCTTTCCTTTATGTGGCTAAAATATATTCCATTCATTATATGTGTTAACACATTTTCTTCATCAATTCATCTGGTAATAAACATTTGGGTTATTTCCATATCTTGGCTACTGCAAACAGTATTGCAACAAACATGACACTGGATCTTTCCAATATCCTGATTTCAATTCTGCATATATCAGAAATCTTCATTCTGTTCTAAATAACTGCTATATAATTTTATATTTTCACTGATGGTATTCAAGGGTCTCAATATCTCAGTCTTATAGAATGAGGTAGGGAGAAATCTATCCCCTATGAATCTGGTTTACTTGAGCTTACATACTTGACAGAATTCACCACTGCAGTCATGGAACCTATTGTTTTAATTGTGTGATGTATCTTAATTATAAATTTAATTCCTTTAATAAATATAAGGCTACTCACAACAGGTACTTAAAAGTCAATTTTGGTAAATTGTACATTTCATGGAATACTGTCATTTCATCAAAGTGATAGAATTTACTGGCATAAAGTCACTCAAAATATTATCCTTCTAAAATCTGAAGTTATGCCTACTTTTTCATTTCAAATTTTGCTAATTTTTGTGAATTTGTATCTTTTTCTTTTGTTAATTTAGCTACAGATTTCCAGAGAGAGGTGTTTTTGAGTTTTCAAATTGTTTTTCTTATTTTACTGATTCCTAAATTTCTAGTATTTCTCTTCTTTGCAATTTATTCTTTTTCTAGCTTCTGAAGACAGAATTTCATGGATTGCAGGTCAAATTTCTTCTGAACCTATTTCCTTCTAAGCAAAGGTGAACTGCATCTCACAAATTTTGTTATATTTTTTATCATCAGTTAAAATATTTTCAAATTCCCCTTGTGATTTCTTCTTTCACCTATGATTTATTTAGAGGTATATCGGGGGGGGGTGGATTTTCCAGGTATCTTTTTGCTACTGATTTCTAATTTAACTCCACTTTGATCAGAGAGCATAGATTACATAATTTTCAACTTCATTAGAGGCTCCTTTTGTGGTTCAGAACAAACATTCTTATTGAATGTGCCAACTGAATGCAAAAAGAAAATCAGTGTTAGGTGGCATCTGGCAATGTTTGGTGTTTCAGTTCAGTTGCTTGGTAGTGTTGATCAGGCTTTCTAACTCCTCACCGTGTGTTTTTTTTTTTAATTTATTATTAATTACTGAGTAAAAGTCCAGAAATATTCAACCTTACTTATGGTTTTGTCTCCTTATTTCGCCACCTGTATCTTTCCCTGTGAATCTTTAGGCTCTTGTTTGCAACATGCATATTTAGGACTGTCAGTTTCTTGATGAACTGACCACCATATGGAAAGGCCCTTCACAGTCCTGCTCATTCTGTTGTCCTGAAGTCTCACTCTGGATTTCTTTCAGCTAGATTGCATGATACATCTTCTTCTTTTTCATTTGACCTACCTATGTCTTCATGCTTTAAAAAGGTTTTGTGTATACAGCATACAGTTGGTACTAGTATTTTTACGCAATTTCTTAATTGGATTACTGAGATTATATATGTTTATTGTAACTACCTGATATGGTTGGGTCTATTTTTTGCCATTTTTACATTTGGTGTTTGTTATATTGTCTAAACATTCTCTACTTCTCTTGTTCTATCTTCTTTGGGATTAAATGAATATTTACATTAGTATGTTGTCACCATTATTAACTTACTATGCCTTTTTTAGATGCTGCTCTAGGTTGTACAAAATTTATTTTTTAAGAATTTATTTTATTTTCATTGGTAAGTCAGATATACAGAGAGAAAGAGAGAAAGATCTGCTGTCCAATAATTCACTCCCCAAGTAGCTGCAATGACAGGAGCTGTGCCAATCCAAAATCAGGAGCCAGGAGCCTCTTCCAGGTCTCCCATGTGGGTGCAGGGTCCCAAGGCTTTGGGCCAACCTTGACTGCTTTCCCACGTTAAAAGCAGAGAGCTGGATGGGAAGAGGGACCACTGGGGTTAGAACCGGTGCCCATATGAGATTCCAGCATGTGCAAGGCAAGGACTTTAGTCACTAGGCTACTGCGCCAGGCCCCAAAGCACATTTTTAACTTCTTGACATACGCCTTCAAATAACATTATATCAATCCTTACATAATGTAAAATATTTATCCAATTGGGTCTATTATCATTCCTTTCACTCTATATACCAGTAAATGCCATAATAAATTATTAGTTTTTTTAAAAAATCACTTAAATTTCAAAAGACTTTTTTTAAAATTAATTACATATTGCACTATGTGACACAGTTTTACAGGCACTGGGATTCCCCTCACCCCTCCCCAAACCCTCCCCCCATGGTGGATTCCTCCACCTTGTTGCATTACCACAGTTCAAATTCAGTTGAGATTCTTTCATTGGAAGCATTTACCAAGCATAAAGTCCAGCATCTTATTGTCCAGATAAGTTCAACAGTTTCTTGGGGAGACCATCTCTGGTCTGAAGGTAGAACCGGCAGAGTATCACCCCAATCAATTAAAAGCCCCAACTTAACATCAGCAACAACTTACAACATTATGGCATTAATGGACATGGTATTGACTAACCAATATGTTAATAGGAAAATGCAGGTTCTTATCTACATCCTGTGACTTCTTCGTAGACATTTCAATTTTGGTTTATAATCAACCGGGTTCTATATACCTCAAAATGGCTATAGATTACTATTCAGCTGTCTTGTGTCTATTTTCATTTTAGTATTTAGCAATTTATAGCGCTGAAGCATTATTTTGCTGAGCCTGGTTGTTTTTCGGGTGGTCTGAACTGGTTTATAACAGGACATGTGTCAACAGTTTAGATGCAGAACATTTTTAGGGGGCAGAGAAATCCTCAATACTCCAGTGAGGAGTAACTGATCTTTGTGTCCCACCTATTGAGGCATGAGTTTAAAGACATTTTAAAACAACAGAAAAAGAGCTATATTTTCACCAAACCTCATCACACTCTTCATTATTTCTGTAGCAATACAAGCTATCATTTTCCTTTAACCTGAAGAACTTCCTTTATTATTATTCAGGTCTTCTGGTGACAATTTTTTACTTATTTGTGAAAAAATGCTTTTCAACATCATTTCTTTTTACATCCATTTTTTAAAAAGATTTATTTTATTTTTATTGGAAAGGCAGATATACAGAGAGGAGAGACAGAGAGGAAGCTCTTCTGTCCGATGATTCACTCCCCAAGTGAGCGCAACGGCCGATGCTATGCCGATCCCAAGCCAGGAGCCTCTTCCGGGTCTCCCACACGGGTGCAGGGTCCCAAAGCTTTGGGCCGTCCTCGACTGCTTTCCCGGGCCACAGGCAAGAAGCTGGATGGGAAGTGGGGCCACCGAGATTAGAACCAGCGCCCATATGGGATCCTGGGTGTGCAAGGCGAGGACCTTAACCACTGTGCCATCGCAGCGGGCCCTTTATATCCATTTTTAAAAAAAATATTTTCGTTGGATATGAACTTTGAGGTTGGCGTAGGTACTGTAGTGCAGTGGATTAAGCCACAACTTGGGAAGTATGTATCCCATATCAGAGTGCTGCCTTGAGTCCTGACCATTCCACTTTCAATCATGTTTCCTGCTAAGTAATGCATCTGGGAGGTAGAAAATGATGGTTCAAACACTTAGGACCTCCACCCATGAGTCCTAGATTGAGTTCTGGGCTACTGACATTACCTTGGCTCAATCCTGAATGTTGCAGGCATTTAGGAGTGAATGGATATGTCTCACTGTCCCTTTCAAATAAAACTATAAAAATTTTAAAAGTTTTACACATGGAAATTGTCTCAGTATTTTAAAGATGTTACTCCATTGACTTCTGGCTTTCATAATTTGATGAGACATATATGGTTTTTATCTTTGTTCATCTATATGTAATATGCTACTTTTCTCCAGCTTTTAAAATGTTCTGCTACTTGGGCCTGGCACAGTTACCTTGTTGCTAAAGTCCTTGCCTTGCACACGCCAGGATCCCATATGGGCAGTGGTTCTAATCCTGGCTGCCCTGCTTCCCATCCAGCTCCCTGCTTGTGGCCTGGGAAAGCAGTCAAGGACGGCCCAAGGCCTTGAGACCCTGCATCCACAAGGGAGACCTGGAAGAGGCTCCTGGCTCCTGATTTGGATCAGTGCAGCTCTGGGCACTGCAGCCACTTGGGGAGTGAATCAATGGACAGAAGACCTTCTTCTCTGTCTCTCCTCCTCTCTGTATATCTGACTTGCCAATGAAAATAAAATAAATCTTAAAAAAAAAAAAGTTCCGCCACTGGTCACCGACAATTGGATTATGTCTTAGTGTGGTTTTCTTTGTAGTTTCCCTGTTTGGGAGTCATTGAGCTCCTTGGACCTATACAGTTACAACTCTCATTCCATCTAGGAAATGTCTACCCATGATTTCTTCAACCATTTTTCTGCCTATTCCTCTTGTATGGGTTTCCAATTATATGTATGTTAGCTGGCTTGATATTGTCTCACAGTTCACAGAGAGCTCTCTTTTTCCTATTCTGTTGCAGGTTGGATAATTCCTATTGTTAAGTAATTAAATTCATTAATTTTTTTCTACAGTATCTAATTTACTATTCATCACATGTGGTTAATTTTTCATTTCATATAGCAGTTTTCAATTATGATTATTTATATCTTCCATTTGCTCATTACATTAATGCATTTCTTTCAATTGTTCACCGCTGTTATACAGCCATTGCCTGCTAATTCTATAACCGTAAGTTGTAGCTACATTTCTATTGACTTGTTCCTGGTTATACATCACATTATGGAACACATGATGCCAAATTTTTAGATACTAAATATTGTGATCATTATACTTGTATTGTTGAGTATTCACGTTTTGATAGCTTCCTTCAAAGACTGTTAACATTTGTTGTGTGACCCTGTGTGCAATATAAGGCTTCACAACTATTACTATAAGACCTCAAATTTCCCTATATTCTGTGTTAGCTCCAGTAAGTTTTGTACTTATAGTCCCAATAAGTTCTATTTATGTTCCTTTTTTCTCTTAGCCTCATCACTTGATACATACACAGATTCATTTTCAGCCAAAGATAAAGAGGACATCCATGAAGATTTCTGAAACTCTTTTGCTGAGTAGCTCCCTCTCTCCAATGTGTTGCTTTACAAATTCTTATCACCTAGACTTTCCTGATGCCTTATTTCTGTCACATTAACTCAGCAAGACAGTAGCCTCTGCTTGCATTCTTCCTCACAACGCCTTGGTCTACAAATGGCCTGCAAACAAAAAGCCAGGGTGACGTTACGGCTCATTTCATATCTTCCCTTTCTCTCGGAGACCATAGCCCTGTGTTCCCTGCTGCCAAAGATTTAAAAAATGTTGTTTCTCACATACACACACACACACACACACACACACACACACACACACACACACACACATATATATTTTAGAGTTTCCAGTTGTTTACAGGGAAAGGAGGTAAAAAGGTATAAACCCAGAACCAGTCATTCTTTCATGGATAGAGCTGAAGTCTCAGAGTCTTTTAACCCTGAGTCACTTTAAGGGTCAACCTCTGTGGGAGGTTTCATATATTAAATGTGGAAAAGCTTGCCACAAATAATAGAAAACTGCTGCCAACAGGAAAATGGTTCCGGAAGCAGACAGCAAAAAGGACAGATCTTTTCAGCTTTGACAGGTGGTGAACTCTTAGAGAATATGAAGTGACTCAACCAATTTCAGGGGTGACACAGTGCTCAGAACCCAAAGGTTAGAGATGTCACTCTCAAAAAAAATTCATATAAAGGACTCTAAAGTCCAAAGTAATGAAACAAAAAGTCAAAGCAGTCAGGTAGAAACTGAACTTGACAAATGTGTCAGTGCCAGTCACACTGTTATTTCCTTCTTTAAGACGTGCCAAAAATATCTCAGTCCTCTATTTTTTTCTTTACAAGTAAAAACAAATGTAAATGCATTCCAAACATCCTTGTTTATGAACACCTAAAAAATGTAAGGAAGTTATTAACAATTGTGAATTATGTGTGAGGCATGTGTGCTTTGTTATTGCTATTTTTTAAGGTAAAGGGGGTATACTTCAGCCAACAATGATTTAAACACTCTAACAGCACAGTTTTCTACCTCTGTTATTTACCCTAGTCTCACTAGGACCAATCTTGCAATAACAAGGACATACCTATCAAATCATCATTGCTTAATCAAAAAAAAAAATCCTACAATTAAAGAACTCATATATTCAAAGGTCTTTCACCACACAACAGATAGGTATGTTATGTACCATTAAAATATATCAAAAATTTATTCTAAGAGAATTCTCCACTAACACATTAGGTAATGCTATGATAGCTCAATGTTCAGAAAGCAAAATGAACTACTAGTATGGGAAATACAGAAGTACGTTTCCACAGAAAATTTGGGTAACACTAAGTAACACAGGTCAGAATCCTAGGAGAGAGAAGGAAGATCCATGAATTATACTGAATGAAAATCTGAGGGAAGGTAGTGAAATTATACAATAGCCGTGAAGCAGTGAAGCAAGGGTAACTGTTCACCTATAAAGCCCCCTTCCTACCCTTCTCTCAGGCGGTTCAATGCAACTGCCTACTTCAAAGTCTGCAACTTTGTAAACAAATGAAACAGAAACTAAACAAAGGGACCAAACCTGCGAAGATAAGGCAGCAGCAGCCATACCAACAAGTACTTGCACAAAACTTCCTAGGGATATTTAAATGCTTTGGGTTTAAAAGCCTCCAGTTGAATTACCAGGTACAGGGCAGGACACAAATCAGCCAAAGGTGCTGTATACAGAATGCAAATGATGGTAGCCCACTCTGTTTCATGGTATCAATACAAAAAGAAAGCTAAATCTGCTACCTCAGCTAAAAGCTCATCCCCAAATGTTAAGCTTTCCCCAGTTTTGCCTCGAGTCCTCTTTTTTAAAACCAGAAAAACAGTACCACAAATGTCTGCTTTTTCAATAAGTCCCACGCACAAACAATATTTTATTTGAAACTAAAGCTCTAGATCAGAAATGCACGTATGGAGCCTCATATCCAATCCAGCTTCTTTATATAGTAGTGAAAACAAAGACCAAGGGAAGTGTAACTTCCTACAGGGACAACCTCTCCCATCTGTTCCTGCCATTAAATACTAATCAAATTGAAGATGCGGGTCTCTGAACTGAACATGTCTCAGACTGACAAAATAAACCTTTGTATTTGGAGAGTGTATCAGTGACTAGCTTCAGGCTTTCAAACTCACCGAGTGTCTTTCTTCATTCTGCCAATGCAAACATTCCAAAAAAGACCAGTTCTTCAAAGAAATGAAATTGAGCAATGTTCAAATTTTTGTAATTAGTTTTGAAGAGCAGATGATCAGCTAAATGCAAATTGTGTTCTGAAAATATTGTAATGTAAAATATAAAACTGCCAAATGATTGTTTTAGATAAAATAATTCTCATATTGGGCTATAACACTGTATAGTACATGTGTCTAACCTGACAGCTGATTCAATAAAAGGTTGCTATTATTTTCACCCAAACTTCTCTGGGAAGATCAGTTTGAAAAAGAGAAATCTGGATTACAGAGTTTTGAAGGAAACAAATGTAGTTTACTACTTTGGGGGCCAATCCTCCTCCCTGTCTACTAAGTGGTACTTTATAAATTAGCTAAAAAGTAGATGAGTGTAACTTTGAATGAATACAGCAACTTTTCATATGTAAAGGGAAGCTTTTATAACTAGAACGAAGCCAACCTTCATTTCATCCAATCCACATCAATGATCACCAATTCCACACACGGAAGAGGAAAATATGACTGGAAAACAATTAACAAAATTTCTACTGCTAAATATCTGGAAAATTTTTGAAATGATTTCAAAGCATAAAATGAAAATTATCAGATAATAACGCAGAATCTTCATTTTAAAACCGTAATTGTACCAAAAAATTTTTTAAAAACCTAAAGGAGCATTTTACAAATTATCATAATACATATATGTGTAATAGCTAATGTTTAACAAATAGAACAGAGATTTTTAAAGCAAGCGTTTATATGTCCTCCAAACAGTCTTACATGGTAGACACTGTTGTTCTACACTTTAAAGATAGGGGAACTGAAGATGGCAGAAAGAGCACTGATTAGTCAGTGGTTACACAGCTTTAAATAGTGGGGCCATGATTTGGAGCCTGGTGTTTTGGCTTCAAAGCTAACTCCCTTTACCATCTACATGAGTGTGTGAGTGTGTTGCTTGCTACAAACAACCTGAAAAAGTAGTAATCCAAAACTTAACAGGAAAAAAACCCACAAAGGAAGGAGAGGGAGTAAGAGACGGAGGGAAGTATGGTTATCTTTTCAAAATTGCATCTATGAAACACTTGGAACCTGTTATATTTGCATTAGTAAAGTTTCCAAAACTAAAAAAAAAAATCAATTTGGATCTATATAAAAACAAACAAAGAAGCCTAAAGTAGAACAGAATTATTGGCTTTAAGGACCACCACCAGGAAATTCGGGCAAGCATAGTAAAACTGTTTACATAGTGTAGATCATAAAATTAAAATAAATAAATTTAAAGTATACAAATTCACAAGAAAGAAGAAAAGCTCTGAAGATGAAAATGCGGGAATGCATGCTATAATAAAAACGGACTGGATGTTAGCAAAATATTCCATTGGCAGAAATGATCAAAACAAGTTTTTATTTACTGTATGTGTAATATTTGTTCACATATTTAGAAAACATAGGAAAGTAGAAATAATAAAATAAAAATCACACATAAAATCTCAAAACCCAAATAAAATTGAATTTTATCCTGTTTCTAACAGTGTTTTTCCTATGGAAATATTTTTACATAGTTAATTAAAAGCATGTGGTACGGTTTTATACATTTTATTTTTCAACTGAATTGTATAAACACTTTCCTACATACTTAAAATTCTTCAAAACCGTTTTAATGGCTCCATGATATTTCATCGTGCGAGCGAACCATATTTTAGGCAAATCATTTCATTCTCATTAAACTGTGGGGAACATCTCTGTAAATTAAAGTTTATCCAGAGCTCAGATTTATTTTTTAAGTATAGATTTTGAAGAAACAGAATTCTCAGGTCAAAGTATTTGAACATTTTTTAAAGCTCTTGATGCATTTTACCAAATTGCTCTTCAGAAAGACATTGCAACTAAAAAGATCAACTCCATTGAGTTAAAACTTCAAGTTTATTCACAACCAGCATTTATGAATCATTTTAATTGGTGGCAGCTGCTTTAAATGTTCTCATTGTTAAATCACTATAACGCCACAATGGAAACAGACTGTCTTAATTTAAGGTCAAACAGCAGTTACAGTTTAAAAATTAAACTCAAGCATATTTGCCTCATGGTAAGAATGGCTCCTTTCCAATTTCTAGCCTTCTTGTTCTTCAAAACTTGAAAAAAATACTTATTTCAAAAATATTCATCTTATGGTTTTATTCCATAAAAGTTGAAATAGTTGAGGGGGCTGCATTTCATAAAGAGTTTTTTTTATAAAGAGTTTTTCTATAACACAGCTTCGTAAAACAGATATATAAAAATATATTTTTTTATATTACTCATATAATGCACTTTAAAACACTACATTTGAAGAATAAAGATAAACAAAGCTCTGAGAGTTTCTCGGAGTTGTTTCTCGGAAGGTGCTAGCAGTACCCCTCTGTGATGTGCTTTTGCTTGACCATGGCCTCAGACTCTTAACACCAACAAGGCTGCTCACAGCATACAAGAAAGCAAGGTCTAGTTCAAATAATGTAAACGATTGGAATTCCAAAGGGCTGTCAGATACAAATTTCCTTACTTGAAGCCATCCTCCCAATTGCTAACTTTTAAAAGGGGTCTACCAGCAATCACTGACACCTATTAAAATTCTGAAATTCCATGGCTTGAGCAAAAAGTAAATGTATGTCTGACTTCAAAGTACATTTCACTATTTATTTTTGACCCACTGCTTTCTAAGCCCCCAAATGAAAAAGAATTTGTCCTATTTCTGGCCGTATTTCTAGTCTTATGTTTGTTGAAGGAGAGAAAAAATTAAATATTTTTTTAAAGATTTATTTTTATTATTTTTTTATTGGAAAGGCGGATATACAGAGAGGAGAGACAGAGAGGAAGCTCTTCAGTCCGATGATTCACTCCCCAAGTGAGTGCAACAGCCGATACTATGCCGGTCCCAAGCCAGGAGCCTCTTCCAGGTCTCCCACACGGGTGCAGGGTCCCAAAGCTTTGGGCCATCCTCGACTGCTTTCCTGGGCCACAGGCAGGGAGCTGGATGGGAAGTGGGGCTGCCTGGATAGAACCGGCGCCCATATGGGATCCTGGGTGTGCAAGGCGAGGACCTTAACCACTGCCGCGCCAGGCCCAAAAATTAAATATCTTAAGCTCTAATGAGGATCTGTTGCCCTACAATAATGTTTTATTGCAAACCTACACTCAAGAAATACTAGGTTCGAATGTGTTACCCAAGACTATTTTAGCACAAAAAAATCTACATCAAATGCATATGGTGCTTTCTCTGGCCCCTAGGTAATTTAAAATCCTCATGCTTTATAACTATCTCTTTTTTCTCTATTTCCCATTGTTTATTATTAATATACAGAGATTTCATGCATTCTAGAAATACAATTCCAAGAAGACGACCCACTTTCCTAACTCCTGTCTCCCTCCCTCCCCTTTCTTTCATCGGGTTTTGCAGATCTAATATTAATCCATTCTATACTCACAGGCTTAATTCACCACCAACCATTATAATCCCAAAGTAAAAGCAGAAACACCATAGTTCACAGAAGTATAAACAAGGACAAAAAACAAAAAATCAAATCACATAATGTCCATTTCAATCTTACATATTTTTTGTATTCTATATTTACTGCCACAAATCAGAGAAAAATCTAATACTTTTGTTACTAGCTTATTTCACTAAGCATATTGACAACTGCATACATATTGCTGCAAAAGATGTCATTCTTTTTTTTTAAAGATTTATTCATTTATTTTTGCATTAGAAAGTCAGATATACAGAGAGGAGGAGAGACAGAGAGGAAGATCTACCGTCCAATGATTCACTCCCCAAGTGACTGCAACAGCCAGAGCTGAGCCAATCCAATGCCAGGAGCCAGGAGCGGCTTCAGGGTCTCCCATATGGGTGCACAGTTCCAAGGCTTTGAGTTGACCTTGACTTCTTTCCCAAGCCACAGGCAGGGAGCTAGATGGGAAGCAGAGCCACCAGGACACAAACCAATGCCCATGCCCATACGGGATCCTGCTACATGCAAGATGAGGACTTTAGCCACTAGGCTGCCATGCTGGGCCCACAAAAATTTCATTCTTTTTTACGAGTAGCATTCCACTATGTGTGTGTGTTTATGTGTGTATATTAACCCCACATTTTCTTCATCTAATCATCAGTTGATGAACATCTGAGTTGATTCCATACCTTAGCTACTGTGACTTAACTACTATAAGAAAGGGGGTATAAATAATTGTCTTGCATGCTGATTTGATCTCATTTGGGTAAAATCGCAGGAATGAGATGGCTAGGTCATACTGTCCATCTATTTTCAGATTTATGAGGCATCTCCATATTGTCTTCCATAATGGCTGTGCTAGCTTTTACATTCCCACCAATAGTGAATCAGAGTACCTTTCCACCACATCCTCACCATGCAGCTATCTCTCTGAGTTGATAAAAGTCTCAGGGTAAAATGGAGAAGTGAAGAAATATTTCATCCTTCAAACTCCAGTAATTGGATAAATCATGCATCAGAACCTCAAGAATACAAACCAATGTGGTATAACAATGCAAAAATGCTGGACATGGCACAAAGTAGAGGGATGTCAGAAGCAACTGGTCAAGGTTCAACTACACCATTTACTAGTCAGAAGGCTGTAAAGGAGCCTTTCAATTCCATTCGTCCTCAGACACGGACATACAAGATGAACACTACCTGCTTGGTCTATTGTTATAGGAATCCAAGGACAATGCCATCAAAAATAATCAGGAAAATGTCATGTATTTTAAAATGTGTACATACTAACCTTAGTACCATTTTAGCCCAATGAGATACCTTCTAGGCAACATCACCATAACCGTTAATTTTTACCCTTGCATATCCAGGAGAAGTATGATTAATCTGAGTATCATAGTTCATTAATAATTAGCATTATAATTTAGCAGACTGCTCCTTTTTCTAAAATTATTATTTATTTGAGAGGCATAAAGGAAAAAAGCAGAACAAAATGAATGCATGACAATGCTTCCACCAGCTGATTCAGCCTTCAAATACTGCAATGCCTGGACCTGAGTCGGGACTAAAGCCAGAAATTGGGAACTCAAGCCAGGTTTTCCAAGTGAGTGGCAGGAATCAAAACATCTGAGTCATCATCACTGCCTCCCAGAGTGAAAATCACAATGAAACTTGGTAACATGAAGCAGAGCAGGGACTCAAACTCACGCACTCCAATATGGGATATGGGCATCTCAGCTGGTACCCTAAGCACTAGGCCAAATGTCTTTCCTTAGAAGGTGGTTCTTGAAAGGATTCCATATCTGGAAAACTTAAGACTCTGGCTCTGATGGAGTACAAAGTGAGCAATTGTACCCTGCTCAATCAAACGGTCTAGAGATTTAAAAATATTGAGGAGACAAGACAGAGTCAACATTTGGTGAAAAAATATTATGAGTCAAGTACCATTAGGTGCTTTCACATGCATTTTAATCTTTGTAGCAAGATTGGTTTACCTGTTCAAGACACTACCAGTAAGAATAATGCACTGCTAGCATGTTACTGACCATGGCTATGTGACTCTAAAGTACAGAAAAGGTCTATCATCTCAAGATGTGAGCCCACACATCAATCTTTTTGTTAGCTATTTCAGTCATTCTTGTTCTTGATGCATAGCAAAAACGATGGTTCACTCATAAGGAACCCGACTAGCAGAAGAAAATTCTAAGTCCACAGGGAACAGATATGCTATCTAGATAATGTGGTTAAATCTTGTCCCCAGGTGCAGGTGGGTAGAAGAAAAATCCTAACTCATTAAGTATACACTGGATGATTGTTCAAAACATTTCACAAGTAAACACAAGATATCCTTGCCAACCAGAAAAGTCAACTTCTAGATTCCCCATCTGATTAACATTTAATGGTTCTGGAGTTTCCAGGGTGACTAAATAAATCTGTTATCCAAAATAAGTATATTTAAATCAAATGAAATGCTCTGCCCAGAAATGCCTACAAATACCTGGTGTATAAGTCTCTTCAGGCCACTACAATCCAATATTATATACTAGGTAAATTATAAACAACAAAAAATGTATTTCTCTCAATTCTGGAGGTTAAGGCACTGGATGAGCCCATACCTTACATACTCACGATATAATCACATGGTGCAAAGAAAGAATGATTTCTCCTTAAAAAGGCACTACGTTTATTCATAAGGGCTCCACCTTTATAATCTAATTGCATCCCAAAGACTCCACCACTTAACAACATCACCTTGGGGATTAAAATTCAACATAAAAATTTTGAGGGCCCAGCACGCTACCCTAGTGGCTGAAGTCCTTGCCTTATATGCACCATAATCCCATATAGGCGCCAGTTTGGTTCATGTCACAGCTGTTCCACTTCCCATCCAGCTCAATGCTTTTGTCCTGGGAAAGCAGTCGAGGACGGCCCAAAGCCTTTGGACCCTGCACCCATGTGGGAGACCCAGAAGAGGCTCCTGGCTTCAGACTGGCTCCAGAACGGCTCAGATCCAGCCATTGTAGCCACTTAGAGAGTGAATGAGCAGATGGAAGATCTTTGTCTGCTTCGCTCTGTAAATCTGTCTTTGCAAAAACAATAAACAAAATATTTAACAAAATTTTTGAGGCAGCACAAAAATTGACACCACAGCACCTCATAAGAGCAATCTTTCCTACAGGGCAACAGATTATCAGATTAAATTTAATCAGGACAATAGAAGGAGCAGGTGTTTAGCCAAGTAGTAAAGATGCCCATATCCCTCATCAGGGATACCCAGGTTTGCGATCTACTACAGCTCCCGCCTCCACCTTCCAGCTAAAGCAGATGCTGGGAAGCAACAGAGATGGCGCAGGTAACTGGGTTCCTGTCACCCAATGCAGAAGATTTGACTAGAGTTCCCAGGCCGTGGCTTTGGCCTCAGCCCAACCAGCATGGCAGGTATTGTGGGAGTGAAGAGATAAGAGCGGGCATCCATGCTTGCTTGCTTGCCCTCCTGCTTATACTCTGTCACGCTCTCTATTCTCCTCTTCCTCTAAAATAAAAAGCTTTAGAAGTGGAAATATTGTAGGCATTTATTGAACATGATATACAAAGGTCAATGAGCAAATGAAAAAAATGATCAGTATCCATAATCATTAGGGACATACATGAAAAACCATACTGAAATATCACTTCACACCTGTTACAATGCTTTTTTGACAATAAGAGGAAAGAATAAGTATTAAACAGGTTACAGAGACATGGAAGTTGTGTACATTGTTGGCAGGAAGGCAAATTAATAAAGCCATTATGGAAAATGATATGTAGGCTTTCAAAACTAAAACTAAGACTATTACTCAAACTAGTGATTGCTCCTCTAAGTACAAATCTAAATGAACCGAAATCAGAGGGATATGTGCAGTACTATTCACAATAGCTGAGGCATAAAAAAACATTAATATTCATCAATGGATGACTAGATAAAGAAAATGTGATACACACACACACACACCAATGCTATTCAGCTTTTTAAAAAGAGGGGGAGGGAATCTTGTCATTTACAACATCATAGATTACACTAGAGGACATTATGCTAAATGAAGTAAGCCAGGCACAGAAAGACAAACGCTGCATGATCTCATTTATACGTGAAATCTAATAAAGTTGAATTTATAAAAGTAGAGAGTGGAATAATGGGCATCAGAGGCCCCGGAGAGGGAGAAAGGAAAAAATGGAGAGTTCCCATTCAAAGGGTATAAAAGGTCAGATAAACAAAAGTAGCCTTGAGATCAATTGTATAGCAGGATGAGTATAGTGAATAACAATGTGTTACGTAATTAAAAGAAATTAGGAGCACGGCTCTGTAGCCTAGTGGCTAAAGCCTTGCATAAGCCTGGGATCCCATATGGGAGCCAGTTTATGTCCCGGCAGCCCCTCTTCCCATCCAGCTCCCTGCTTGTGGCCTGGGAAAGCAGTCGAGGATGACCCAAAATCTTGGGACCCAGCACCCGTGTGGGAGACCTGGAAGAGCTCCTGTCTTCTGGCTTCGGATCGGCTAAATCACAGCCATTGTGGTCACTTGGGGAGTGAATCATTGGACAGAAGATCTTCCTCTCTGTCTCTCCTCCTCTCTGTATATCTGACTTTCCAACGCAAATAAATACAGCTTAAAAAAAAAAACTTTCAGATATCTAAAGAGCAAATGATTGGCCTAAGGTATATATGCTTTATCACAAATCAAAGAAATTATCAGAAATAGATGATAGTTCAGTGCAAAAATTTTTTTAAAAGACTAGAATTTTTCAAGCTTTAGTAAACACATCTAGAAGCAAGATTAGTTTTAGCGTTGCTCTCCCACTCTTTTGGAAAGCAGATAGCATACTCTTAGACTGCAAGAATCGAGGAATCTTCCTTAAAGAAATGCAACATTATGGTGGCTAGTGGGTTGTGAAGATTTCCACAATGCCATTTTTTTCTGTGAATAGTTGCATGTTGACAAGACAAAACCTTAAGAAATCACCAACTAAAGTTATATATATATATATATAAAAGGGCAATAGCCACAAATGACAAATTCATACATGGTTTCAATCACTTGGCATTTATTCTTCCCAAGTCATTAGAAATCAATGTGACCTCAGTGGAGCCCCAAGACAAAATTAGTCTATACTTCAACTTCCTCTGACCCTGTATCTATATTCAATGGGGATGGGCTTGACAGGAAATATTCATGGATGAAGTATGCAATGACGTTTTGCCAAGACTACAGAAAGTGCCAAACAAGTTACCCAGACGTCAGTCTGGAATTTCTGGAGTTTCCTAGAATATGGCAGGAGGTTCCAAATTTGGACGCTAAGTAAGAATCTTAACTCTTTAATGTTTCCAAACAGCTTTGCAGTAATGGAATAATAGCAAACTCACATGTTGTTAGGATAATTGAGACTTTAAAAATTCCAGCCTTAGTCCTCATACACAGTAAACATTTAACATGTAGCAATGGTGTCGCTGCTTCTTCCTGATCCTGTTTTCGGAGGCCACTGAATATTGATCATCTCGCAGGAACAGCTTTCAACCTCCAAGAGTATCCAGCAAATAAGAAAATATAATATTTTCAAAAGAAGTGTATCCTACCATCCAAATGCTATGATCCAAGTAGCTTTTTTTTAAAAAAAATATTTATTTATTTTTATTGGAAAGTCAGATATACAGAGAGGAGGAGAGACAGAGAGGAAGATCTTCCATCTGATGATTCACTCCCCAAGTGACTACAACGGCTGGTACTGTGCCAATCCGAAGCCAGGAGCCAGGAACCTCTTCCAGGTCTCCCACACGGGTGCAGGGTCCCAAAGCCTTGGGGCATCCTCGACTGCTTTCCCAGGCCACAAGCAGGGAGCTGGATGGGAAGTGGAGCAGCCGGGATTAGAACCGGCGCCCATATTTGATCCCGGCGCATTCAAGGCGAGGACTTTAGCCACGAGGCCACGCAGCTGGG
Organism: Ochotona curzoniae; assembly: GCF_017591425.1. Taxonomy (NCBI): domain Eukaryota; kingdom Metazoa; phylum Chordata; class Mammalia; order Lagomorpha; family Ochotonidae; genus Ochotona; species Ochotona curzoniae. The sequence goes on along the minus strand of NW_024467087.1, from coordinate 29,717,264 downwards.
CCCGATCCAAGTAGCTTTGAAAGAGTGCAAGGATACACTATTTACTGGACTCCAGGTACAGATTTGTTACAGAAAAATAAAAGCTCAATTAACTCATAGGAGGAGGAAACTAGCTGGGAGCAAATCAGGGACTACAGGCAGTGGAATTACTGGAAGTTAAAATGGCAAAATTGAAACAGCAAGATTGTACTATGTTGGACTTTTCAGTCGTCAAGAAGGAAGTTCTTATATGTTTGATATTCATATTTTCCAAATTAAAAAACTGGCATAGAATCTGATAAATAGATTTATGAATACACTGGAACAAAATGAAATCACAACCATCCTGGAACATCCAGAATGCATGGCTATTGCCTAGAAACAGTCTCATTCTAAAAGAAGTCAACACCAGCATAGCTAAAAGATTGCACAGAATTTTACAATGCCCTCTCACAGTCTCTGGTTATGACTCACATTGAATGATGCAGGCTATATGGACAAATGATATTTTAAAAATTCAACATGTATGAAAAGTTAAATACGGTGATTCCTTCACTCCGGTTCTAATAAATCATATTGGTTCACTAAATTCATTGGCTAATTTGGAGATGTTATTAAAACAACAAAGGAGGATTATCCCCAGTTTCTTAAGGTTGGCTACCACATACTGCATTTTGATAGAAGTGAATTTAAGGGTTCTTTTGGACTTCTTTATTACCTTATGATGGCAAGGAGGGCATAACATCCCAAGACACTAAATTGTGTTCATAAGTTCACAGTTTCTTGAGATCCAGTATACAGTTAAGTGGCAAGTTCAAGAACCAGGTAGAAAAATGAAACTGGTTGCAAGACTTAATGATCCTACTTCCAATGATTTTGTCAATTATGAGACCTGTTGCTACCAAGTCAGTCAGACATAGGTGAATTTAAACAATTTACCATCCTGAAAAGTAGAAGGCTTAGAAAAGATAAATGAATTCATCGAATGGAATTCAAGAATAGACTGTTAAAAGTGGGGATGAAGATAAACTGCCATTTGCTGTTGTACCATTTTTCCTTCCAGGGATGGTTTTCCCAGACAGAACTAAAATGCAGAGATGTTCTGACTGCTCTGTCCTCTAATGTGATGGAGACTGAGGAGCAGTTGATGAATCAGAAGATCCTCCCCTTACTAAGGAAATGCTTGTGCCTTCAGACCTGGCTGAGTAGGAGCTGTTGAACTGTTCTAGTTTCCTCTAATCCTGGACAAAGATGTTATCTTTCTGTTCTAGTTGTAGAGAGAAATCTAACTTCTAAGCCTCGGCAAATGAAATAGTGATTATCAGTTGTCCCAATTTCTATCTCGATTTGTTCACACCTACTGAGGTAACCAGAGACTCCTTGGTTTCCTGAATTTCATTATTCCAGAGGAGAAAATTATTATGTATACTGATCAAAATTTCCTACCTCAACCATTTCTTGTACTTCCGTCTTGCAAGTTACCAGTCTATGTGACACCGTCCATTAGGGTTAGGGTTGTGAACATTATGCTCTTAGTCTGCTATCTAGAGGCAAGTCAGAACTAGGTTTGCAAGATGCAGAACTGTCTGGATTAAGAAACACTACAGGGCCCGGCGCGGTGGTGCAAGTGGTTAAGGTCGTCGCCTTGCACGCCCAGGATCCCATATGGGTGCCGGTTCTAATCCCAGCAGCCCTGCTTCCCTTCCAGCTCCCTGCCTGTGGCCCAGGAAAGCAGTCGAGGATGGCCCAAAGCTTTGGGACCCTGCACCCGCGTGGGAGACCCAGAAGAGGCTCCTGGCTTGGGACCGGCATAGTATCGGCTGTTGCGCTCACTTGGGGAGTGAATCATCGGACGGAAGATCTTCCTCTCTGTCTCTCCTCCTCTCTGTATATCCGCCTTTCCAATAAAAAAAATAATAATAAAAATAAATCTTTAAAAAAAAAGAGAAACACTACAAAGTAAGCAAAGATTTTGCTTGCTTTCCTCTTTCTCGGGAGATAGTACAAGATAGAGACTTTATAATGTCATCCTATATAAGGAAAGGATGAGAAGCCAAATTGTAATTGACATGATCAATTTAGTAGAAGGAATCATCAGTAAGTACCTTCTCTACCACATACCACTCACTGGAGATCAGAATTTAAAAAGATCATCCCCCATTCCTCAGAAGCTGACAGTCTAGTAAGTGAAGGAGTGAAAACACAGAAATTTACTACAAAGGAGTAAACAATGAAAAAACAGGATATGATTAAGGAGAAATGGAACATTGAGGAGGATTGCTTATTTGAGAGGCCAGGGAAGAAAAGGGAGTATCACATGTGGAGATAAAGCAGTCGAACTCAGAATCTAACCATCAAATAGTATATACTGAAGATGTAGCAAACAGAGAGGAAAGGTTAGAAAGCTCCTGGCAAAATGCTGAACGGAGACCATGATTTTTTGACTTTTTAGGTGACCAAGACTTTTACAGGCAGAGATTTCTCCCTTATCCTCACACTCACTCAAAGGATTTGGTTTGGACTCGGCGCAGTGGCCTATCCGCTAAAGTTCTCGCACGCACCAGAATCCCATATGGGTGCTGGTTCTAATCCTGGCAGCCCATCTTCTCATCCAGCTCCTTGCCTGTGACCTGGGAAAGCAGTAGCGGACGGCCCAAAGCCTTGGGACCCTGCACCTGTGTGGGAGACCCGGAAGACACTCCTGGCTCCTGGCTTCAGATTGGCTCAGCACCGGTCATTGCAGCCACGTGGGGAGTGAATCAGCAGAAGGAAGATCTTCTTCTCTGTCATTCCTCCTCTCTGTATATCTGACTTTCTAATTAAAAAAAAGATTTTAAAGGTTTGGTGAAGCAGGGAAATCTAAGAAAAGGTTTGTATACCCTATGTTTGTACACCTATGTTTACCAATATGTTTTAAGCTAGTGTTATTTCCCTTGAGTTCTCCCCCAAAGGTACACTAGGCTTTTAGGTGTCAAACTGCACTTTCTGAAGAACTGATAGAAAACTGCAGTCCATCACTGTACACTTGGGGGTAAAAGTACAGAAACTACACAAAAACAGAGGTTTCCAAACTCCAATTGGTAATGGTAGAACCCTTTTGATGCACAGCAAAAATCTGACACAGACCTTTAGATTACCACCCACATTTTTCAGTTCAATGCCAAACTACCATTGCTTTGCTCTCAAATCTAATTTCACAGAGAATCTTTATGTAGAGCAGTGTTCTCTCTGGGCTAAAACTATTCCCACCTTGAACAGTAACTGTTTTAAATAGGACCACTCTGATTCAACCACATGACTTCCTCATAGGTTTACAACAGGCCAATCAAGTCCAAATGGATGAACCAAGGCTTTTTTAGCAACTCTATTCTTCTCTCTCCTGATTCCAGAATTCTCATATGTCCTCGTTTCCTGACAGCTCTGTGAATAAAACTACTCACCCAGCATCAGTAATGATCCTCACTCTCTTGAATGTCTAGTCCCTTCTCCCAAAACCAGATTCTAAAACGTTTTTATGTGAAACATAATTCAAAATCATCCATGAATCTTCCTCCAGCAAATAAGTCCCTTAACTTAAAATGACTAATATGCCTTCCTATTTCCCATTATTATAAATACTCCATTCCCCATTTTTCATGTATGACTTTTCCCCTGTTTTTCAGTTATTAAGTTGTGGTATAGCCATTCCAGTGAAGGCAATGAAGAAAGGTAGCAAATGTACACAGAGCCAGTTCACAAGATGAAGACGAAAGTTAAAAAGTGTAAGAAAGTAATTACTATTCTGTACCAATAGCATTACAGTCTCTTACAGCAGCTGGAATAATAAGTGACTATCTCTCACTATATACCCACATACATATAAGTTCAATTTACCATGAAAATGAATACAATCACATTCACAAAATTTAATTGAAACATATTTCACAGTATATTCAACTCAAAAGAGAATTTTTGTATGTCCTAGTGGAAGAATGAGCTGGGAAATTATTCCACATAATTTGAAAATCTGTAGACCAAGATCAACATTAAATTTATGTATGTGCACATAAACATCCATCCTTAGAAGTTAACTTGTACTCCATCTTTAATCATCAACTGTCAGAAGACTTGCAAAACTGCAAAGGCCCCATTCTATTCTGTAAACTTCTTTGCTGGTTTGCAGTAAACCACGAAACATCTATAGAGTACTCAAATGGTAGATGGTGTTGATCTTTACTACTAGCTGAATGAAAATCTATCAAAATTCAGAAGGAGGGTCCAGCACAGCAGCCTAGTGGCTAAACTCATTGCCTTGCATGTGGGGATCCCATATGGGTGCTGGCTTGTGCCCTGGCTGCTCCACTTCCCTTCCAACTCTCTGCTTGCGGCCTGAGAAAGTAGTAGAGCCTTGGGACCTTGCACCCATGAGGGAGACCCAGAGGAAGCTCCTGACTCCTGGCTTTGGATTGGCTCAGCTCTAGCCATTGCAGAGCTTCCTCTCTGTCTCGTTCTCTCTGTATATCCGCCTTCCCAATACAGTAAATAAATCTTTTTTTTTAAAGATTTATTTTTATTATTTTTTAATTGGAAAGGCGGATATACAGAGAGGAGGAGAGACAGAGAGGAAGATCTTCCGTCCGATGATTCACTCCCCAAGTGAGCACAACGGCCGATACTATGCCGATCTGAAGCCAGGAGCCTCTTCTGGGTCTCCCACGCGGGTGCAGGGTCCCAAAGCTTTGGGCCGTCCTCGACTGCTTTCCCAGGCCACAGGCAGGGAGCTGGAAGGGAAGCAGGGCTGCTGGGATTAGAACCGGCGCCCATATGGGATCCTGGGCATGCAAGGCGAGGACCTTAACCACTGCGCCACCACGCCAGGCCCCAGTAAATAAATCTTTAAAAAATTTCAGAAGGAAATTAGTCTTCCATTATCAACAAAAAGCGCTCAAGAAAAGCATCCTTCCTGATACAACCTTTGTATAACAGTACTGGTAAATATACTGTAATTGACTTAGTAAAGCCAAGAATTTATAGAACCATGATTTAGAGTTGCACACAATCTGATTTTAGCAGTGAAGCTGAAAAGTAAAACCTACTAGAACCAACCCAACAGGCTTTCTTCCTGGAATACAGGTAAATCTCATCATACTTAACAAAAGAATGAGTTTCTACAAAATCATGTTCTGCCCGATAATGAACCCACAGCACTTTGCTGTTTGGGTTACCAAGCAAAAGCCCTTACAATAATCATGAGACACAACGATTTTTCTCCAATTATCTACCATAACAGTGATTCACAATGAAAAAATACTTAAGTGCTGCTAACAAAATAGTTTTCACTTGACAGTTCACTGTGAACATTGGAGCCAGAGTACTTTCCTCCATAACTGAGTTTGGCACAAGCTCCACATTCCTTACCTCCTTAGATTTTACAGACAGCCAAACACTACACAACATGCCAAGTAAGTCCCTGCTTTGTCATGGGCTTAACTTTCCAAATTAAGATATATGTAATTACTATTATCTATTAATTTTATTTATATTGATAATAAAAATTATACACATTAGAAGATATATTTCAGAAATAGTACATTTTCATCCTTCGTGTTTACAGCTGTCCTGATATGCATCACATATGGCTCTAATGCTGTCAGTTTTAATGAAATATTTAACGTAATTAAAAATTCATAAAACATTTCTAGTACCTAAAAATAATGAAAAGCCTAAAGTGTTCCAATGGACAATTTCCCTTTTAAATCAACGAGACATAGAAAATCTGATGAAATGTTATATTTTTAAGGCACATGATTCGTGCAACTTTTCCAAATCATACTTATTGAACATAAGTATACGATACATGAAACACATTAGGTTCTTTTGAGTAGAGCTTAAATGCTTTATTTTATAACACTGTAAATTTCTTTTGTATGTACTATGAGACCATAAAACTCTTATGAAGGACTGTTCTAATTCCCATGATTTACTATTCAGTGAAGCCAAAACTCAATAAGTTGCTTACAAAGCCACAAAGAGTTAAGGTACTCTATTTTCTTCCTTTCAGTGCTTTAGTGCTTAATGTTTTTTAAACCTGCAGTACCCCATCATTATTTAGTTTACTTGATAACACATCCTTTTTCTCTCCTACAAGTATGGTATTTTGATTGAAAACAATTCTGGTTTGAGAAGTAGATTTTAGAATACACTACTGCTAACTTTACTGTCTTACAAAACCTTTGTTTAAACAAAAATCCACTCAGCAGCTTCACATAAAGCAATATTCTATCCAACAATAATAATAAGGTTGGAAAGAAGATACAAAGATGAAGACACAAGGTCTCTACTACTCAGAGTTTGCAGTTCAATATAGACAGGTATGTAATAGGAAATATACAATGTCTGGAGTAGTGGGAAAAGATGATTGAGGATTATGGTAGGAGAGAAGGGTAGGAATACGTGACAACCATGAAAAGAACAGCATCAAAATTTCAAATTGGAACATCGATGCCATGCAACAAAATTTAACTTACAGCCCATTAACCTACATACAAATTCCTATATAGGTCCAAAGAGATACACACACAAAGGTGCTAAACGTACACTGTGCTCTTCTTCCCAAGCCATATACACATAAGGGATTGCATCATCCAGAAAGCGTATTTATTTTACTAATTCACAGAAAGGCAACATATATAATAGCCCAGAACACATACATACTAATGTCTCCTATCTTTCTATACCAACAACGCTACAATTTAACTGACTGGCAATTGATAAATGGTCAGTGAAATAAATTATAGCATATCCCTACAACAGTATACCTTGCATCCATTAGAAAACTGGCTATGTAGTTTTTAAATTAAAATCTAAACAATGGGACCAGCTTGGTGGCCTCACAGCTAAAATCCTCACTTTGCATGCAGCGGAATCCCATTTGGGTGCTGGTTCTAATCCCACCAGCCCCTCTTCCCATACAGCTCTCTACTTGTGGCCTGGGAAAGCAGTCAAGTATGGCCCAAAGCCTTGGGACCCTGCACCTGCATGGGAGACCTGAAAGAAGCTCCTGGTTCGTGGCTTCGGCTCAGCACGGCTCCAGCTGTTGTGGTTACTTGGGGAGTAAATCATCGGACAGAAGATCTTCTCTGTCTCTCCTTCTCTCTGTGTATCTGACTTTTTAACAAAAATAAATAAAACTTTTAAAAAATCTAAACAACAAGAACAAATGCTGGCAAGAATGTAGAACAACAGGAGTTCTCATTCATTGCCAATGAAAATGGAAACTGGTGCAGCTACTTTCAAAGCCAGTTTTACAGCTTCTTCTATTTTTTAAGAATTATTTATTTATTTTTATTGCAAAGTCAGATTTTCAGAGGAGAGGAGAGACAGAGAGGAAGATCTTCCATCCAATTATTCACTTCCCAAGTGACTAAAGGCCAGTGCTGCACCGATTGAAGCCAGGAGCCAAGAACTTCCTCCAGGTCTCCCACGCAGGTGCAGGGTCCCAAGGCTTTGGGCCATGCTCAACTGTTTTCCCAGGCCACAAGCAGGGAGCCAGATGGGAAGTGGGGCTGGTAAGATTAGAACTAGTGCCCATATGGGATCTCAGTGTATCCAAAGCAAGGACTTTAGCCGCTAGTCCACAGTGCCAGGCTCAGTTCCATAGCTTCTTAAAAGACTAAATACATTCTTAACATAAGATTCAACTGTCACCCTTGACATTTACCTAAGACATTTAAAATTTATGTCTACACAAAACATGCACAATGAGTAATGTATGAATTTTCTTTTTATCTCAATAGCTGTATTCTGAAGACCAGATGATTCATCAATTATCTTAGTTAAAAATCTCCCAAACAACAGCCACACCCTCTAAATTCTATAGGTTCTATTACTATTTCTATAAGGAGCTTTATTATTTGTACTATAATTATCTGAGTAACTTTTTTCCTTAATAGAGTATAAACTTCTAAAGGGCAGGGAAGCCTTATCTATCATATTATCCCCACAGTAACTATTATCTAGGTCAACTGTCATTAAAGATAGTTCATTTCATTAACATTTTATAATTTAAAAATTAAATAACTTAAAATTCAATTTAAAACTGAACGAATTGGCTTAAAATAGTTCTATGGGGGCATGTTTTGAAGATAAATAAAAGATTCTTATAAATATATTATAGAACAAAAAAGAAGTAAAGCAAGTATATTATAGAAAAAAAACATGCTATCAAAACAAGGCTTGAGGATATCACCCTAACTTCATGGAAATGAGACCAGTCTCTTCATCTATATACTAGAGTTGGGTCCAGTCTCTGTTCCCCAATCCTGTATGGCTTGCCTCTAAGCTAAAACACTACAACAAAATTGCTAAGCTACTTGCTTTAAACTTGGTAAACAAATGCTAAATAAGGAGACTAACATCCCTAGGGGCAAAGGGAAGAAGATGGTAGTCCCTTCTGAGAGCACCAGTTCAACAGCTTCCTGCTTACAAGGAATCTGACTTTGACTGCTGCACATCTGTAATCATGATAACCAGCCCCTAGAAGCACTGCAGTCCTTGTTTGGTATTACTTGCAGGCATACATTTCAACATACACTAAAAAAACTGTTCAGAGCTTTTATTCATTTTGACTGCCAAATTAATTCTTCCTCAAATAAAAATGGAAAACAAGTCAAAAGAGCTTTCTTCCTCACAAGAACAAATCACTAACACTAGAGTACTAAGCTACAACAGATATAAAACAATGTGTACGTACATAATTATATCAAGCACAAATAGTGATTTTATTGCCCAACTTGCTCCATGAATTATTGCTGAATTTTCTTGCTAATAAACTACATGTGACATAGATATAAAAAAAAATGTGTACAATATACAGAACTTTATTAGTTTATCCTGCAAATCATTAGGTTAGAATGCCTTAACTTCCAAAAAGGTTAGGTACACTAAAATTTCACTTTAATATTTTTTCACAATAACCATGAATATAAAGGTAATCATTCTTCATATTACAACTCTTGACACTGTACTTAAGAGTAACCCTTGGTGAGGACACAACACATATCTAGTCTATGTTTCAACATCCCATACTGCCTCTGGCACAGTAAAGTCATATGACATATTTATCTGTGGGCTGACATTTTTTTAAAGATTTATTTATTTTTATTGCAAAGTCAGATATACAGAGAGGAGGAGAGACAGAGGGGAAGATCTTCCGTCTGATGATTCACTCCCCAAGTGAGTGCAACGGCCAATGCTATGCCAATCATTGGCTATGCCGATCCAAAGCCAGGAGCCAGGAAAATCTTCCAGGTCTCCCACGCGGGTGCAGGGTCCCAAAGCTTTGGGCCGTCCTCGACTGCTTTCCCAGGTTACAAGCAGGGAGCTGGATGGGAAGTGGGGCTGCTGGGATTAGAACCAGCACCCATACGGGATCCCGGGCTTTCAAGGCGAGGACTTTAGCCATTAGACCACACCGCCGGGTCCCTGTGGGCTGACATTTAAGATGCTACCTGACACACCACATCTCATATGACAGTGCCCAATCTGATTCTGGCTCCACTTCCAATTCCAGCTTCCTGCTGATGTACATCCCGAGAAGTACTAGAGTCACTGCCACAACTGGAAGGCCTAGATTGAGTTAAACGCTTCTCATTTTTGGCTGACTCAGCCTTGGCTGTCTGGGGCACCTAGGTACTGAACTAGGGAATGGAAGCTCTCTCAATCTAACTGCTTCTCATTGACAAATTATTCACTTCTAAAATTTAGAAATCTCTGCTAAAATATTCAACATTTTATTGGTGTGCCTTATTTCAGAAAAAAAAAAAAATCCCTGCATTGGCCTCTTTAAAATCTCCATCAGAGCTAAAAACAACGTTCTGGGCAATAGATGCACAGATTTCATAACGGATAATTCACATACACTTGTGGATTTCTTGAAATTGTTCTGAAAGAAAGAGATGTTCAGACAGTGATTTATAAAAGCCTTTACTTTTACAAGTGGTATCATGAAATTCGTAAACATTCACTTTATTATACCAATGCTTGAATATTATACTTCCTACAATGGTAAAAGTCATACTGAGAATAAACAGGCATGCCTCAATTTCTCTTTGGTATATTAAATGAATAAGAAAAAACTCATTTAAAAATATTTATTTGAAAGGCAGGAGAGTGAGACAGAGAGAGAGAGAGATGGAGATCTTACACACACTACTTGACTCCCCCATGGCTACAACACCCAAGCCTGGGCCAGTCTTATGCCAGGCATCAGAAACTCCTTTTTCGTCTCTCATACAGGTGGCAAGCCCCTAAGCATTTGGCCACCTTCTGTTGCCTTCCAAGGAGCATCACCAGTAAGCAGATCAGAAGCAATGTGGCCAGGACTTGAACTTTCACTCTGATACGGGATGACATCACAGTGTTTTAACCTGCTACAAGACAAGCAAGCCCCAAGGACAATTTCTTACATCACAAGAATATTCTGAGAACTGATGAGCTGATTTGATTTGATTAAAGCTTAATCAGAAAGAGACCAAAGTGGTCTACTTAGTCAATATTTGTAGTACTTGATTACAATAGATGAAATTAACTGTCAAAGCTTAATTTGGAATCAGTCTATAACTTCATTGTTAGAACTGTACTCTCATGCTAAAACACTTAGAGCTTAACAATTCTTTATTCTACTTGAAGTCATTTTCTTAATAGCCTTCTTGGGAATTACAATTTATATCTGAATCAATCAGTACCCCCAAACTGCTCCCCTTCTTATTATCTGTATTACTACCAAATCTCATCTTGGTAATGTGATAAACCTATCAACAGCTTCTTAATTAGTGCTCTATGCAACTTTCCAAAACTAGCTAGAAGGAAATAAATGACAAAAAAATCCTTTATACTCTTTTATTCATGTAGTTACATTTACCTGTGCTCTTTATTTCTTCATGTACATTTAAGTTAATGTCTATAGATCCTCAAATATATATGTGTGTATATATATATCTATATATATATATATAATATATATAATACATAATATATAACATATATATACACACACAAAAATACATATACACACACACACACAAGAATATCACTGGGAAAAAAATCAAAATTCAAAGTACACTGGATTTCACACATTGTAATGTTGAAAACTCCCAAGTTAAATCTTTTTATGTCAGGGATTGTCAGCAGTTTCATTTCAGCCTCAATGATTCTGTTCTTATAAAGTTCTTATAAAGCAAATAAATCTAGTTTTATTTATATGGGAACATCTTAAGTATCTTGTGCTTATGATGGATAGTTTTGTTAGCTATAGTGGTTTGGCTGACAGTCTTTCATTCAGTACTATAATATTTCATTCTATTGCCCTTCTGGCTCCCATAGATTCTTATTAGAAATCAGCTGCTAATCTTTTTAATGGAGAGCCTCAGCCAGGGTTCTCCAGCAAGGAGTCCCTTCTTTGACATTTTCAAGATTCTGTTTCTCTGCCTCAACAATCTGACTGTCTTGTGTACAGGTGTGGATCCCTCTGAGTTTAACCTATCTTGAGTTCATTGAGCCTCTCAGATATCTACATTAATCTTTTCATCAAATTTATGAAGTTTTCTAAAGCTATTCCATCAAATATTGTTTCCTTCACCTTTACGCAATTCTAAGATTGTATTATGTGTATTCCATATACTTGATGGTATCCCACAAATCTGCTGGGCTCTGTTCATTTTTCTTCCCTGATTATTTGTGTTTCTCACATGTGATTATCTCAATTAACCTATCCTCAAATTTTTTAGTTTTCCCTCTGCTACCTCAGACCAACTTTTAGTAAAAAAATTTTTTTTTCATTTCAGCTATTGCAATTTTTGGTTGCAGATTTTCTGTTTAGTTCTTCAACTTTCTATTTCTATTGATATTTATTATCTGGTGAGCTATCACTCATATTTTACTTTAATTCTTTAAGTGAAACATCCTTTAGTTTTGTAATGTGTTTATAATATTCAAGGTAAAATTTAGTCTGATAAGTATAAATCTGTGCTTCCTCAGGAACAATTTCTACTGATAGTTTGCATCTCTCAGCGTCATATTTTCCTACTTTAGTGGGGCTTTTACTGCTGTTTTACAGCGTTAATTTTTGTTGCAAATTACACAATTTAAATAACATAATGCAGCATGTTTGAAAATCAAGTTGTACTCACGGCTTGTTGCTGTTGAGGTTTATTTAGTGACTTTCTTGGACTAAGTATACAAATTTTGTATTCCCTGTTTTGTGTAGTCATTGAACTCTTTGTTCTACTAGATTGGTAGTCAAGTAATCACCAAACAGATGTTCGAAAATGCTCTAAAGAGATCTTTCATCCTTTGCTAAGGAGCCCAGTATTGGGTAAGCCTTCAGTGTTCTGATGGTTTACAATTCCACGGTAGCCTTCACTTCCTATCAGCACAAGATCTCAAAATTGGCTATCCCAGGTAAATGCAGTATTAAACAATTGCCCCTGACTGTTCTCAAAAAGTGTCTTGGAGACAAGGCCTTTGCACTGAGTGAGTCTGAAGCAAATCAAATAAAGACAATCCTTGTGAACAGTGTTTTTCCAGGAATCTGCCAGATAGTCAACTAATGACAATTCTCTGGAGATTAGGGATATTAGGACTACTTGGGGAGTGTGCCCCCTCCAGTGACAAGTGCTCACAGTTACCATGGTTGCAACGTTGCCAGTTTCCAATCTAAGACCAGGGAAAGGGAGATAGGATTAGGATAAATTAAAATATAATGAAGCTCACTGTTCTCATGAAAGATCAGATGTCTTAATTAAATAAAATGCTTCCCATGTTGTTGAAAAGATTTCATTAATTTTTAGACTATATATATAATATTTTTGAAAACTGCTGTCAGGATCACAATGCTTTCATTTTCTCCTGCATTTAATGATCATTCTGGTTTTGCTTTCTTCTAAAAAGATGGTAATGTTGAGTTCTCGAGTTACCAGCAAAAGATGTCAACTCTATGCTAATCCGCACTTGAGCTAGTATTTGGGGGGTATTCATGAATAACTGCAAAATTAGAACAGTAAAAATTGATCAGTCTTGATTTATACTACATTTTACATTTGATGACTACAATAAATATGGGTTTGGTAACACATGCAATAAAAGGCATTTATTGTTACCAACATTTGATGCATTTCAAGTAAAAAGATTGCTTCCTTCTTAAATATTAGCATATTTTAATTTTAAATAAAAGGGCATGAAAGGCTACAGATGATCAAAGTCAACACCGGAGTGGCAGCACAGCAACCAGTTCAATACCAGACCAAAGGTTACTAAGAAAAGGTCCCAATGTATTTGTTTCAGGAAAAAAAAAATGTGATCATAAAATCTATGTCTTTGCCTTTATAAAGAATCACAAACACTTTAGACCACATTTTAAGAAAATACTATTTTATTACATAAAATTGACTATTCACCATAATACTGCCAAAATAAACTACAAGGTATGAAAAAGTTTTACAATGTATCAAACATATAAGAAGTGGTTCTTCTCTTGGAGAGTTCAGGGTAACTTGAAATTAGTTTAGTTGCAGGTATGATATGAAAACAATCTGTGTGTGTGTGTGTGTGTGTGTGTGTGTGTGTGTGTGTGTTCTGGGTGGGGGGTTGGGCAGACAAAGGGAGGGAAGGCAAACAGATATTATCCCCGCCTCTCTTAAAGTAGCACATAGACTTGTAAAAGAGACTCTAAGTCTGAAAATTATGTTGCAGCACACAGTCATGTTGCAGAAAGAAAAATGTTGAAAATCAATGACAGTCTATTAAACAATATAAGAGGGATTACAAAATCATTAAGCTCTTTCTTAGAAAAATCAATTTAAATACATTTAATACAGAGGAAATTACTCAACAAAATCAACAAAAGTAGCTTTGGTGATACCTATACTGCTATCATTTATTCAGTGTGTGTTCAATACCATTAAGTATTAAAAAAAAAAAAGGAATGAGCAAACAAGAAAGGTAGATTGCCTAGTACATTTTTTATTATTATAGATATTCAGGATTAATGGACTTAAAACTTGCAATTTCAAGAATTTATGAGCAACCATTAAGGTGCTTGATTAAATAATCTTTCATTTTTTTTCTGAGACATTAATTTTGAAGAATCTGAATCCTACAACTTTAACGCTAATACTTGTGAATCAGTTAGGAAGAGACCCAAGGTGATCCTATTATCTATCTAGCTTGGTCACTTTTTCTGCATTATAAACCATGATAACGCAAGAAGTGAAAAAAAGTTGTTTTAAAGATCTTCTAAGTAAAGTAAATTTATAGTGTAGATGATTAATGTAAGCAAATAGTTTGAGCCATAAAAATTATTGGTTCATAGCCAAGTTATAAATTTCAGATAAGTTAAAGATAAATGTGTTCGATTCAATTTTGACTCAGATCTATGAAATAAATAAGTCTTCCATAACACATTTTATGAGGGAAATTACACACTAATCTGGCATTTGTACTTCCAAAGATACCTTTTAATCCTTTGGGTCAAAAATCTTTAATCAGTTTTTCTTCATCTAAATTATATTACTATGAAAATAGGAACATCAAGATTTACCATAACATCAAAAAAGGTACATCATTTTTCAACTATTTAACTGAAAACTAAAACAATAATATATATTCACATTTCACTATGTGATGACTTAATATATACATTGTGCAATGATTATAAAAATCAAATCAACTAATACATCTATTACCACACATGCTGTGTATTAGAAATATCTCTCTTGGGCCCAGCTCCATGGCCTAGCGGCTAAAGTCCTCGCTTGGGGAGTGAATCATCAGATGGAAGATCTTCCTCTCTGTCTCTCTTCCTCTCTGTATATCTGACTTTGTTAATAAAAAATAAATAAATCTTAAAAAAAAGATATCTATCTTATTTTCCTCTCCCTTCTGGGCCTGCCAACCACTGTTCTACTGTTTCTTTGAGTCTGACTTGTATTGAAGATCACTCGCAACTGATACCGCACAGCATTTGTCTCTGTGCCTGGATTCCTTAACTTAGTATAGCTCTCCAGATTCATCCATGCAGTTGCAAATGGCATTTAACTCTTTATGGCTGAATAATATTCTTGTGTGTATGTATATAAGAATGTATGTATGTATGTATGTACCACAATTTCTTTACCCATTCTTCTCTCAAGCAGTGAGCTCTTCGGTTGAACGTTATAAGTACAGAAATCACTTAAAGTTACTGATTTTATTTCTTTCACCTATGTTCCCAGAAAGAGTATCACTGCATTGTATTGTAGTACTATTTTCAATTTTCTGAAGAAGCTTCAAAATGTTTTTCATAATGGCTGTATCAATTTTCGTTCCCAGAAAACCATGTACAAGGGTTCCTTTTTCTCCACATTTTGGCAATATCTACTATTCATCTTTTCTCTAACAGTAACAAGTGTGAAGCGATATCTTACTGTGATTTTGATTTGCATTTCCCTGATGTTTAGTGATGCTGTGCACTTTCTCATGTACTTGTTGCTTTTGTTGGTCATTTGTATGTCTCCTCTGAGAAAAATATCTATTCATGATGAAAGGATGCCTTTTGTTTACCAAATTTAGAATATTCCAAATGTGAAAACTTCATAATCATGATTTACTGATGTACCATGGAAAACAGCGTTCTATTACAATTATCTCTTACCTAGCACATCTTACTTGTTTCATATCAGTCAGCAATCAATGAGCCAATGAATGGTAAGGTGAGACTTTTTGAATTTTTCTTTTGAAGCACATTTTAGGCAAAAAAAGATTAAAAATATGAATGAGCAGAAACTGTAGAGTTGCCATAAATGGTTTATGATAATTCATAAGCTTCTTTATAGCCTCATGCTTTATTTTTATGCATTTTCTATTCTACATTATACTGTAGCTGTGTTTGTCAATAATAAAAATTGCATTCTAAATGTTAATTATGAAAACTGATACTCCAAGAAGAGATACTATGCTTACTCTGTGACTTAATTTATCCCCTATCACAGCACCATTGAGCTATAGTTTTCATTATGTCAGATAATTGCGTCTTTCTTAATATACCTACTGTCATAATGTCCTACGTTAGAATCTAAGGACAGATTTCGGGCAGCTTATGGTAATGGCACAGTTTGATAAGCAGACTTGCAAATCAATGTTAGTTGATAATTCTTGAGTAACATTATGACTCTAGCACTATTAAACGTTTCTATGGAAACTGGATGAAAGATATCAAACCCAAATAAAAAAAATGCACTTACAATCAAATCTTGCACACATTTTTCATTATGTTTACAAACCCTAACTATAGACAGACATATTAGGAAAGAAAGATGCGTTTATATAAACATATCTAAATCTATAGTTTAAAACAAAAGAGCAGGGAAAAGTGAAATAGAAGAAATAATTTCAAGCATTTTTAATCTTCCATAGGTATGAAATCACAGAATAAAAACTAAACTGGTGATTAATGCTATATCCCATTGAGAACCATAAACATACACTTTTGACCTTTTTACAGATACCTGTAGGGAAGCGAGTCTCCAACAATAAAATCAAATACATCCATTATGGTTTCAGAAGAGAAGCAGATACGCAATTCACAATACATCACTGGAAAGCGCATAAGGGAACTGCTCATTTATCCTCTGCTTTGAAACCTCCACAAAACAAATTCTAGAAACTTTTCAGACTTCTGCTTTATTCAATTTGGAATTGATTCAGTTAAGTAACGGATATACTCTCCTTAGAAACACAAATAAAAAAACCATGAATAGTTATAAATTTACATCCTCTCCATCCTCATCACCTCAAAACTTCCCACAAATGGAAACCAGCAGAACAAATAAATAACTTTCAAAATCATGTAAAGTGATAGGCACTGATAGAATTTTAGTAGTAAAAGTCCTATAAAACATGGGTTAACAAGTTTTCAGATATTCAAGACAGTTCCACTTGAAAATGGCACGGCTCTAGGGAAGTAACGCCAAGGATAGAGATAAGAAGGATCTTTAGAAATGTATACTTCAAAACAGGGGTTGGTGAGAATGGGAGAGAAAAAGAACTCAAATGAATATAACATTTCCTGGGAAAACAAAAGCACCGAAGTTCAAGCTGAGCTAATAACACAAATGAATTAAGTTAGTTAAGGTTAATGAACGTTTATTATGAGATGGTAAATACTTACAATTATTCATAAAACTGAAAGAAAGCTTCAAAATGAAAACACTCCTCTTCTCTCAGAACTGACTTCAATTTCCCTACACTGAATAGAAATAACCACAGCCAAAGGTTCTAAGTGCAATGCAATGGAGACAGAAACCAAGACCTGTTGGACCTCCACCACTTTCTGACTTTTAGATTTTCTTGTTCTATTGTCACAACCCAGAGAAGTACTGACTTGCCCCCCTGACTGTGCACTACATTGTGGAGGTCACTGCCTTTTAAAAATTCACATTGTTTGAAGCCTGTGAAAAATAAAGTTGCCTTCTAACAGCTCAACCCTGTATAAACAAAATTACCTGCCACTCCCTTGATGAGAGCATCCACCTTTGTTAATAAATTTTAAGCGCACTGCGAATGACTAGGGACTTTCGTGGATTCCACTTGACCTATGTCATCATGTACTAGGAGTCTGTAGTCACTACACAGTAAACATCCATCTGCTCATTTTAACTTAAATGTT
Organism: Ochotona curzoniae; assembly: GCF_017591425.1. Classification (NCBI taxonomy): domain Eukaryota; kingdom Metazoa; phylum Chordata; class Mammalia; order Lagomorpha; family Ochotonidae; genus Ochotona; species Ochotona curzoniae. Next base: position 29,699,605 of record NW_024467087.1, on the reverse strand, counting down.
CCACTGCCACTATTTTCTTTTAACAGAGGGATCCTTTTTATCTTGTTATAGCAATGTATAATTCAAATTCAGATTTGTGATTCTAGCAGATGAGATGAGAAAGAGTTCATTTACTTATAACTGCGTACAGAAACTGTTAGTGTGTTTTATGCTTAATGCTATGGTTTTTTGTTTGTTTGTTTGCTGAGTATGTTGACACAACAGCCATGCCTATGTGGTTCTAAATCATCAGAGAATGGCTGCATATTTAGGAAGTAATTTCCTTACTTTCTGAAACATGTTCTAAGGAACAAAGGGGGAAAGCTAATAAAATTAAATTAATTTTATTCAGATCACTGAAAAAGAAATTTTAGTTCTAAACTGATTTATTAAAATGATTAAAGACAATTCATCACCTTAAGAGACTGAAAATTTTGCTTCTGTTTTCTTTAAAGAGTCATCACTGTTCAACATAAAGTAAAAATTTGCTGCTCTATTGTAATTCAGCAAACTACTTTAGAACTTTGTGTCTAATAGTATAGAACTTTTACATCTTCTTTTCATACATTTTTTGTCTTATAGCTGTAACATTCTCTTATTAATTATTGGAGACAAAGATAGAGCAAAGAGAGCTCCCACTAGCTAATTGTCTTCCCAAATGTGCACAAGTGGCCAGGTTGAGGAGGAGTCCAGGCTGAGCCTGGTGCTAGAGCTAAGAATTTGAACTAGGCTTCCTTCTAGAATGCCTGGGACCTTGGGCCCAGTGGCGTGGCCTAGCAGCTAAAGTCCTCCCCTTGAACACGCCGGGATCCCATATGGGTACCAGTTCTAATCCCAGCAGCTCCACTTCCCATCCAGCTCCCTGCTTGTGGCCTGGGAAAGCAATCGAGGATGGCCCAAAGCCTTGGGACCCTGCACCCATGTGGGATATCCAGAAGAAGATCCTGGCTCCTGGCTTCGGATCGGCATAGCATTGGCCATTGCACTCACTTGGGGAGTGAATCATTGGATGGAAGATCTTCCTCTCTGTCTCTCCTCCTCTCTGTATATCTGACTTTCCAATAAATAAATAAATCTTTAGAATGGCTGGGACCCAACTACTTGAGCCATCATTTGGTGCCTTCCAGGACGTGCATGACAGAAGATGGAAGTGGGAACTAGAATGAGGAATTAAACCCAAACGCTCTGATATAGGACACAGGTGTTCCAACTGGTAGCTTAACTGCTACGCCAAATGAGCTACAGCCTTCTTAAACAGGATATGTTCAAAATCCATAAGCAGCATGTGCATTAGGCTAATTTAATGCTTAAGCTAATTTCATAAAGGATATCATTCAATAATTAGATACAGCCCTCACATAATTATCATAGTTTCCAATATCTGCTTTACATTCAATTTTCAATAATCAAGTAAAATTAATTCATTAACTTAGGGAGAAAAAATAGTTCATACCATTTAGTTCTAAAATAACTAAGGTAGTTTCTTTTAAAAATTACATAATCTCTGTACCTACACAATTTTTCCAAATTCCTATTTGAGATACTAAACTTTAGAAAAGAAGATTGGGCACAGGAGGCACTCAGGCAAAGTGTGCTGTAACCAGTGTTAATCTGACTTATGCTGAATGTCCACTGATGAATGAAAGCACTTTGTCTACACAGCAGACTCCTGCTTATGCCATTTCTCAGTCTCCTGATCAGGCTTCATGACATTAAAGAAGCTGCTGAGGCATAATTAACTGAACAAAAGAAAAACATTACCAAGAAAGAGGCAGTTTGCAAGCCACTAAAAGTTGAAAATTGTCAACAGGTAGACCTTCATTTCCTAGTACCTGAATTAGTTATAGGCTCCTGAGAGGTCCCCTTTCTTGCTTGATTTTTTTTCCCTTCATTTGGCGTTCATTGGTACTCAATGACCACTAACGTTCATTCCAACCTCTATGTCTTTAAGTTGTTTTCCTGCCTGGCATGCTTTTTTCCACCTATCAAAGTTATACTGAGCTCGAAGCTTTCTTTGGAAAGCCTTCTTGTACACACCCATCCTACAGTATTCTGTGCAAACTCCAATTGCCTTCATTGTCTCTAGCACTATCTCAGCTGTCGAATTGTATAAAGATACTTTAAAAAGTTTCTGGAAAATGGAATTTTAAAATGTAAGTTTATTTAGGTGCAAAAATAGTGCTTGGAATTCATGCAGCTTATTCATGATACACATTTTCCAGTAACTTTTTGAACTGATTTGTGTTATCTCATTATTTGGCTCATGAATCTTGTCTCCTCAATCTGACTACAAGCTGTTTTAACCCACTAAGCCCCAAGTTTTCAATTCTACAAACATGTCAACAACATAATGTTTATTTCAAAGTCAACATATGGGTACATTTAAGCCTTTATAGGTGTTCATATACAGAAAAATGGGTAACAATGGGTTAAGGACAGGAAGCTTGCCTATTTTATAGACACCTCACCCACACCGAAAAAGCAGCTTAGCATAGTTCTATGACCACAACACTTACGACGGCTACACTACTTGAACCGAAACAAGCCAGAACACGGACAGCGCTATCTCAGACTTAAAGATAAGCATTGTTGCATTACATACTGTCTTCAGCTAGTACTTACTGGCAAATAAATCTCGAGACTTGAACTGATATTCATTCTAAAACCTGTAAGGAAAGGGGTAATCACATAGTGAAATTCTTATTTCTTATATACAACTGCAAAGCCTCTCTACATGGAAGAATTTAGAACATTATTCTAAAACTCAAACTGATATATGACAAATTAAATGGTGATATTAAAAAAGAAAGCCTGTACCTCTGCTAGTGAAAAAAAAAAATAAAATAACACGCATACTGTGTAGAAAGCCAGCAAAGAAACAACCTTAAAACCCATGCCTTGACTACATCTACTATTTCACAGATGCACTGCCACATTTACATGTGACTTTTCTCTAGAAACAGTATAAGAAGAAATTACAAGAACTGCTAAATTGTTGAAACATGTATATATATATATATATATATATATACATATATATATATATCATCTGCACTTAAAGGCCTTATTTAGCATATGTGATTATACAGTTTTCTTTTAGTTTTCCAGTCTTTTAAAAGGGATCTACATTTTCTTAGAAATATTCCTAGAAATCATCAAAACGAACGTTATTCTTTATTGACTTAGTTTATCTATCTATAAAAGCAGATGAACAAAAGTGAAACTTCTGCTTGTCCAATACATTTCCTTTATAATAGGTACTTTCAAAGGCACTTAAAAGTGAAATTAAAAATAAGTTGATTTTGATGCAAAAAAAATTGAATCCATATGTAGCTTTTCATAACTCTCATCTTCCATAAGCTTCATTAGGACCTCTTACTGATTTATCAAAGAGAGATTTAGTTTTACTAAAACTTTTTGAGAGGCAGAGAGAGGAGAGAAGGAATAAGAGGGAGAGATTTTACCCTCCCTTCCTTCACTGGCCAGGGTTGTACTAAGCATCTCCAATGCTCAGGGCTGTACCAAGTTAAAGCTAGAAGGCACCATTCAGCTTTGCCACGTGGGTGGCATGCATCCAGCTACTACTGCTGGAAGCTGGAATAAGGAGTTGGAGCTGCAACTAGGACTCAAATACAGATACAACAAAATGGCATATGAACATCTTAATCACTAGGCCAATGGCCTGCCCCAAATCTCTCATATTCTCATTAGCAAATTTTTATTAAAAAAAAAACCCTAAGGAAAAGAACATGAACAGTGAAAGACAGAAAATAAAATTCTTTTAAAATGCAAGCAGATTGTATTAAGTATACTAATAAAAGCAAATGGTAAATACAAGGTCAAATAGTAATTGAAATGCTACCAGTTGAAACACATTCAAAATGGTTATTTCTGATTATGGTGTCTTTAATTCTAATTTTTGAAAATTTGGAAAATATATCAAAGCTTAATTTAGACTCTCTTGTACATATGCTCTGTGCATCTTTAATATATACTCATAATATTAATTTTTAAATGGTTCCCAAGATTCCTATAAAAACATGACTTTCTTTAAGCAGAGCCACTATTACATACCTTTAAAAATAAGCTCAAGGGTCTAACGTGGTGGCCTAGTGGCTAAAGTCCTCATCTTGAATGCAGCAGGATCCCATTCAGGCATTGGTTCTAATCCTGGCAGCTCCACTTCCCATCTAGCTCCCTGCTTGTTGCCTGAGAAAGCAGTTGAGGACAGCCCAAGGCCTTGGGACCCTGCACCCATGTGGGAGACCAGGAATAGGCTCCTGGCTCCTGGTTTCGGATTGGCTCAGTTCTGGCCATTGCAGTCACTTGGGGAGTGAATCATCGAATGGAAGATCTTCCTCTCTGTCTTTCCCTCTCTCTGTACATCTGACTTTGTCATAAATAAATCTTTAAAAAAAATAAGCTCAAGATTGTGGCTCAGCTTAATAGTATTACATTATACACTTTTAATTAGTTAAGAGTTCTCATGTTCTGCTTTCTGCACAATAAAAATAAAACTGGGTATCAGGTATATGATTAAAGAGAAGCTTATTAAACAAAAACTGGCTGACACTCCAGATAGCTGTGAAAATACAATTTATAAACTATGTAGAGCATCATAGGTCCTATAAGAAGATACTTGAAAGAAAACACAGACATGTGCTTCTCACCAATGTACTCTGTATCCAATCAAGAATCAGACTTTAGGGCCCGGCACGATGGCGCAGTGGTTAAGGTCCTTGCCTTGCACGCCCGGGGTCCCATATGGGCACCGGTTCTAATCCCGGCAGCCCCGCTTCCCATCCAGCTCCCTGCCTGTGGCCTGGGAAAGCAGCTGAGGATGGCCCAAAGCTTTGGGACCCTGCACCCACGAGGGAGACCTGGAAGAGGCTCCTGGCTTCGGATTGGCTCAGCTTCAGCCGTTGCGGCCACCTGGGGAGTGAATCATCAGATGGAAGATCTTCCTCTCTGTCTCTCCCCTCTGTATATCTGCCTTTCCAATAAAAATAAAATAAATCTTCTTAAAAAAAAAGAATCATACTTTAATATATCCTCTGTAACAGAATGAGAGCAAACTATGTAAAAGAAACTTCGTATATCTGACTGGAGGCTATTAATATATAAACACGTGGTTCTAAATATTTTATATATTTTATTTTACATATTTTGATATTTTATACCTGAAGACTCTTAATATGTACTTTAATGCTTGAAGATTTCTAATTATGTTCACAGACAAGTCAAAAATAAGGGTAATAACAAAGATATTCATGCTCCTTGGAGTATACTAAGGTAACTTGTACTATAGCTTCCAAAAGTCTACAGAGTCCTCATTCTGATGATAACACAAAGTTTTCAGGGTGGTTTCTTGGAAGTAATCGAAGAACCCACAGCAGGTTCTCTTTTATTATTAAAGTTCAAGCTGTGCAATTTGTTCCTGCCAGGACTTTCTTTTTTTCATTTTATCTGAAAGGCAGACAGAGAGACACAGATAGGCAAAGAGATAGCCAAAAAGATAGAGATCCTCCATCTGCTTGTTCTCCCAGTACCACTACAACATCCAGGCTAGGTCAAGCCAAAGTCAGGAGCCTGCACTCAGTGAAGGTCTCCTCCTTGAGTAGCAGAGACCCACCTGCATCCTTCAGGGTACACATTCTCAGGAAGGTGGATAGGACGTGAAGAGGCCAGGAATCAAACCAAGATGGAATGTGGGCATACCACATGGTGTCTTAATGACTGTACCAAATACCTTCCCGAAAAATAAACTGTTTTGATGCATCAGTGCTAGCACCAATGGTCCTAAAAGGGGACAGTTCCGTTTGTTTAATAGAAAATTACCATGCCTCTTGCAATATCATTTTCCAGTTCATATCCCTTTCTCTCCCTTTTCTACCCAGAATTCAAATGTCACCTCATTTTATAGAATTCATGTTTCTCCTTCCCTGATTCCCAAGTGACCTGTTTTCCTGCCTCCAGCCCTACATAACTCTATTTCTCCACACAACCAATGTTTTCAGTGTGGGAGAGTAGATTTCTACAAAACAATTTGCCAGACAGGGCAATAGCTGGAAGAGTTTGTGGAGTAAAACACCACAAACCACATAGCACCTCATTAGTGTCAGAGAAATAGAGGCAACATCACTCCCATTTGTTCTTGTGAGGTTTTTGGAACTGATGAGTAGAAGAATGTGGGGGTATATGAATCCATGAACTGAACAAAAATGTGTAACCACTGAATACCCCACACCTACTCCTAACATCAAAGAGCTATGCCACAAAATCAAGTTCCTGGCAAAACACTTGGTAAGTGTTTCCAGTTTCGTATTCTTAAAATGCAAAAGAACTCATTGCACAGTTCATATTTACATTTGTTCATTTGTTTGAATCCTACGGAAATTCATGAAATGTGTTTGGAGCACCACTCTAACATAGGAAAAGTTCAGAGCAGCTGACGAGACATTTCTTTACTGAATAGCTAACACCATTTTACCCTTTCCATGCTAGAAAAAAATGTTAAAAGGTACCCGTTGCCTAAACACTTACCTCACTGTTGTTCAGAAGCAGCATACTCAGGGTATTTTTCTTATGATAATGCCATAGGTATTGAAGTTCAAGTTTTACCAGCTACCTAATTTATTTACACCCCCAAACACCTATACGTAACATTATAGTTGTTAGGTTTCTATAGGCAATAATGATGTCAAAGAAAAAAACTACTCTAATGAGTATTTCTTTGAAGTAGATACAGTACTATGGGACCCCTTAGGCTGATAGCACCAAAATCAATCTTCCATAGATTCCATTCTGTAAGAACAACTCAAAGATCTACTAGCATCTGAAGCAAAGCAGAAAAATCTGACATTACCACCTTGCAGCAATCCAAGATCCCCATAGAAGATATATTACTATAATTACATGTCACATGTTTACAGATCACATTAAAAGTATATGGATGGAATGGCAAGGCAAACTATATAGACTGTTAAGTCAATCTCACTACTTTCCATTACTAGAGAGCTGGTCAGCATCTTCTGGCAGGATATTGCATAATACAGTCAACTGTGCTCTCCCAGCATGTGGCTTTGGGTCACAGTGTGGATTATCTGTAAAATGAAACAGATAGAGGAAAGGCAAGAATCATCAAGACTATCACACACCTTATTGAAAAACAAAACCAGTATTAGTAGGTCTGGACTCACAGGAGAACTTTTCATATGTGTTCATCCACTGAAGACAGTCAAGACCATAAAACAATATGGCTGATCTTGTCAACTGATAACATCTGCCTTTCATTATTGAGAAAAACAGCAAAAACAGATTCATCATGATATAATCTATGGTATTTTATAAGCCCAAGAACACAGAACCTAGAATGTAGTACAAGAAAGCCCTTCAGAAATTTCACTTAATTGAAATTATGAACATACAAGTTCCTCAGATGGTTCTTCCCAAGGCTCTACTGTGCTGAAGGCACTACTAAGATACACACAAAGAAATGTAAGAACCGCTTACTGCTTTGCAAATGGACAAATCTGAAGACTGAGAAAATGTTTAAGTGTACATCAGAAAAAAAAAAAAACAATGTTCTTTCTTATTTTTCCCAGCAATATAAACCTGAAAACTACCACTGACCTGTATCCATCTGAAGAGTTCAAAGTCAGAAGTAGGAAAAAGAGGCCAGCAACATTCCGAAAGACCAAACAACCAACCAAAACATCACAATAGCTTTGTTACCGCTCGTTTATTCTGCTAATTCAAAAGGAAATATCATTAACAACTGTCAAATCTTTGGAACTATATATTTTTACGAAATCTCATTTCACTGTTCCATCATTTACTTCTCATTCTTCACAACCCTGAGGTTTTTGTTTTGATTTGTTTTTTAGTGCCATCACCATCCTCCATGTCATCCAGTCCTAAAAACTCTGAATCATGCCAAAGCCTCTCTCTTTTTCACTTCCTCTGTCAATGTGGATTTGGTGGACTTACTATTTTTATCCAACAATGTCTTTTATGTAGTCACTTAATTTCAGGTTCTCATCCAATATTTTTCCCTGATAGTCTTAGACTTCATCCAAACTCTATAAACCAAAATTTCTCTTTTCTCTCAAATTAGATACAGTAGAGAACAGGTGACCAGAGTGTATGGAGGTTTCTTATAACTGTGATCAAATTTCACAGCAATCCCAACAGAGCTGTTTAACAAACTTCTGAGCACAAGAATAGCTTGGCACAAAGCCAAGAAAAGAAGAGGCAATGATGGAAGCCAATAAAACAGGTGAACTGCAATCTTTACACTCCTACACAAAACCTGGTCCTAGAGTACAAGCCCCTGCAAATGTTAATAATGTCTTCCAATTCTTAATTTTCAACATTTCAGCATTCACAAACTCTGCTCCTGATGTGAATTTCTCACTCTCAAATGGCAGTTTTTCATACTGCCCTCATAATCTTATGTCTAGCTGGTCTTCTCTACCCTGAGATTCTTTTTTAGACTGATCGCACCTTAGAGAGGACTCTTCTACAAATACTACTCTTTAAGATTTATTTATTGATTTTAAAGAATTAGAGAGAATGGAAGAGAGAGATGGAAACACAAAAAGAAAGAGAGGGAGAAAGATCTTCCATCTCCTGCTTCAATTCCCAGATGGCTGTATTAGGCCTGGGCTGAGCCAGGCCAAAGCCAGGAGCTTCTTCCAGTACTCCCACATGGGTGACAGGGGACCAAGTACTTGGGCCACCTTCTGCTGCTTTATCCAGGTCATTAGCAGGGGGCTGGATGGGAAGCAGAGCATCTGTAACTTAAACCAGCACCCACATGAGAAGCAAGCTTCACAGATGGCAACCTTAACCACTACATTACAATCCCAATCCCACTATTCTCTTAATATGATCAGGTGTAAAATCTCTTATTCAGCCTTCCCAGAGGGTTTCCAACCCAAGGACTTCTTTTGATCAGCTTGAAGTATTATGATCTTCAGAGACCAGAGAAAGGGAATGTTGGGAAGGATGTTGAGAGTGCAAGCTGCTGACTGAAGACAGCTGCTGGGAATCCCCAAGTACTGTGGTGAAGGGTGTGGCAGTCACAGCAACTGGTTTCAGAACAACTGAGTTAGACTCGAAAGATCTACTGGTCATGCACTTTTCACCAATAATCCCTGTACATTGTCCATTTAAAAGCCTGGCTCTATTTATCTCCTCACATGAGTTTTCTTCTGACCACTCCTTTATTCAATGTCATCTCCATGCTTACACATTTTATCTGTACGTTGCTAACCTACAAACATATATACATATCCTTAAGTATTTAAAGCAAATTCAATATCTATATTCTTTCTTCCACAAGAGTGGAAATTCTATGGACTAGTTCTTTAATTTCTCAGGTTTCAAACCACAGAACTCAGCATAATGCATATGCTTTAAAAAATAAAAACACAGTTTTTCCCAGTGACATATAATTTCCACTCAGCAATTCAACACTAACATCCTTAAGGTTGAGTAAGTTTGAAAGTATAAGACATTAAGAGCTGTAGTAGAAAATATACCCATACTTGCTATAAAAGATGCCACTTATACTTGGACCAAATATAACATAAGCACCATCCAACCAACTATACTATTACACTGTACTTCTGGTCTTTGGGCTCTCTTCATTATATTACATACATTTGCAGCTTATTTTTGCTCTTTGCAATACTCAATACAGAAGCTCTAAAGTTTACTACTGGGATTCTTCTTTTTCCACCTACACACACACACACTTGGTTCCAACATTGTCTCCAGTGTCCTACGAGTAACTGTCCCACTACCGACTGTAGAAAGACAGCTTGCGCACTGAAAGTCCATTCTCTCAAAACTCAGCGCTGAGTTTTGCTACAGCTCTTCACTTACTTAGCTTAGTTGATTCAGAATAGTATCAAAAAGACATTATTACACAGGTTTGAAAGAGAGGCTAGTTTAGAAAATTTAAATGTAGAAGTTCTGGTCATTGTGCCACTTTATAACAGGCAAGCACACAAGATCTAGTGTTTCACACATATACATTCTCCAAAGGTAAAATTATCTATAAATGGGAAGCTCAACTAACTTCAAAAATACACTCCATTGCAATAAACGGTTTTAGTGTAATACAAATTCAGTTTCAAAACTGGACAGTTTCAGGAAGACAACTATATGAATAGCATGTATACATATATATAATAAAAACAGACACCTTGTTTTCGTAACAATTCATGCATACATTAATAGCATTTTTGGTAGTTATCTTCCCATTGGGCTGAGTTTTCAACACAGATCCATTCTTGGCAGTCACCTATTAAAGGGAACCTGAATGTAGCAAAAACACAATTCATAAGCAAGAAAAATTATTGACTAGATTATCACCCTTTTTTGGCCATATGGGGAAGAAGGTAAATTAAGGATTGAATTTCCATTTTAACTAAATATACTTTGCCCTACATACACCTTTATACACAGATATAAAAATAATTTTGTAACTTATACTTCTACATCCTTCTATTTCAGTCACTGATGAATTTTACAGCAGAAATGACAAAGGGGATATGCCTACCCTCTTTTCTATCAGTAAGCTAGGACATCAGATTGTCTTCTAATGTAAATCAACACTGCTAGAAACACACACATACACACAATTACATTGAACCCTTAAAAAGCAACAACAGGTTTTCTGACAATATTTTTCTTTGTGAAGAAAGGCTGTACATTACAATCATAGAAGTTAGTAGCTTTAAATTAGCATGGATAAGGAAATCTGTCATGGCCTAGCAGAATGCTTGTCCAGCTATTGTGGTCAATCTTCATCAGAAAAAAAATATTAGTTTGTGTTTAAAATGCTGATTTAATATCACTTTAATACACTGAGCTGTATTATCTGTTTTACAGTGCAGTAATCTTGCTAATACTTAGGTGATACAAAGTGGCTATTTTCCCTAACACCACCCAACTTCTGGCAAGCCGTCTGAAAAACAATAATTAACCACTGGGCAAGGCAAGAGGGAGTTAACTGCCCAAGCATCTGATTAGTTTCTCAAAATCTGCAGGGTCAAGCAGTGAATTTTTCAAAATAGATTTTATTCACTGTAACAGAAAACTACATTTATTGACACTTAACAGTAAAGAATCTTCTATGTGACACATAAAATGTAGCATTACATTATTACATTAAGTTCAACAAGAGTAAGAAGGAAAAAGTATATGGTATGTGACATGCAACATAGCATTTAAGATCTAGGACTGAACAATTCCAGTGCCCTAACGGGATCCTTTTATATTTATTTCGGTTAATGAAAAAAAAAAATTCTTAAATGAAATGCAGCAAGCACAAGCATAAATAAGAGCTTTTAAAATCTTATCACAATATATTACCGAATGAGCTAATCATGAAAAGCATTTTTATGGAAACAAAAGGGGCTTTACTTACTACAATCAATACAATTCACTTTAAGATCTCCTATTTATGCTGCCTTTAACCCTTAAAATAGACCTCTCATATTTTAAAATGCCTGGGAAAGGACTAAAACCATTCCACAAGTTGCCAAGAATTGCTCTCTCTCCCTTGTATTGCTCATTCCTAGGCTAAAGCCACCCAAGAACCTCTGAATCTCCAGCTCTTGACAGCATTCAATCTCTCCAGAACTGAGTTGGAATGCATACGATAAAGGACAGTGACATAACAGCAAGTTTTATTCTAGAAACTGGCAGAAAAAAAAATCCATTCCCATGCAGTCACTCAAGTCCTAATTCAGGTCCCCCACTTCTCTCTGGCTCAGTGGTTCTCAACATGTGGTCCTGGGAACTGTAGCATCAGCACCAACAGGGAACTTGTTAGAAATGCAAATTCACAGCCCCACCCCAGACCAACTGAATCACCAACTCTGGGAAAGGGGCCCAACAATTTGTGTTTTCACAAGCACTATAGGCGATGAAGATGTTTGCCTAAGTCTGAGAACTAGTCCTCTTCCAAATTTAGTGTGCCTAAGAATCAGCTGGGAAGCTTGTTAAAATGCAGATTGTAATTCGACAGGTCTAAGGGGTGAGGTCTGAAAGCCTACACTTCTAACCAGTTCCTAGGTGACCTCGCCTGCAGACCCCATTGCAAGTGTTTTCCATACCAGCTGTGTACAAAAAGAAAGAAAGAAAAAAAAAACAGGATGCTCATAAATATATAAATTCCAAGGAACTACCCACTTCACCACTCTGGTAAAATGAGTACAGTTCTCCAGGTAAAGACACAGAAGGATGTAACTCATGGGTCTCCACATAGGCTAAATATTAGTATCATCTGAGGATGACTTTCAATAACTCTGATTCTGAGGCCTCACTAAAAATCAATTAAGGCCGACTTCGGGGCTGGGACCCGGGTTTCCATGTTTTTATTAACTTGCATGTCATTCCAATATGTGGTCAAGTTGAACATAACAGCTCTTGAGTCTAACTGGTTGAAGCCGCGACAGGAGCAGATCCTTTTAGTCTGCAGTAGCAAACATGTTCCTATAAAATAACTATGTGGACCCCCTAGAATACAGATCCAAGAGTTTTGACTTGGAATAAATGCACCTGAAGTTACATATTTCTTGCATCTTGAACCTTATCTCTGTGGACTAATATGCCCGTATAATGCCAACTGCAGTGAGGTAGAAACAACAAAAACAACGAAAAAAAAAAGCACCAATAACAGAGAAATTGTATTCACACAGCCTATTCCTATATGTAGGATCATCCAAAAAAGTTCATGGAAAATATATATTGTGAAAACTGCATGGATTACCTTTCAGAATGGAAAGGTCAGTAAAGTAACTGATGGATTTTGAACTTCTAAACCGAAGAAAGACGGGCTTTACCGTGTGCATTCTGACAGAAACGTCCCAGGAGATGAAAACAGTGTCTTTTGTAGATGACAATTTGAAATTGTCAAGAGCATATCTTCTGGTGAACAGATAAGGTACCTAAAACACGCTGCTGTGACATAAAACTAACAGGCTGGAGGAAATCAAACCAAAAAGCATGTATTAGGGCACCTAGTACAAAACCACACTAGTAAGTACACGATGCTGTTATGTATGTAAAAGAAAAAACAGTGTCAGGGGTCACCAAGACACTGTTAAACTATTAGTCATTTCACCCCTACATTCAAGAAATCTTGAAGTTTCCACAATAAATCTCAAAAATGCGCTTAAGATGCATTTAAATAGGATGCAGTCTTCATTCCACTTAAATGACCTGTCACTGTCCACTTGGTCATGTTCAGTGTCTAAATTAGTTGTTTTGAGGAATACATGACACATTTAAGGCCTGCTAAATGATACGAGCTATTATTCTCCCACCAGCATTTCAGTACATTCATAGCAGTGAAAAGTGTATCATATTCACCTGTTTGATTTCACAAAAAAGAAAGCTAGCAGCTGGGGTACGCAAAGAGAAGCACATATCTAAATATGTATGCCGAGTGACCACTGTGAAAATATATTTCCCATCCATTTTCTATATGAACTGGTCAAGCTCACTATCCTTTGAAAATTCTTATTACTGTCATTCAGTTGACTCAAACTCACTTTAAGATGTGTGAAAATAGCACCTCCTGAAAGTGTGTCCTGATACACTTTGGAGCAATGGAGCGTGAATACTAAAACAGCTTTTGTCAAACTCATGTAACAGCTCAAGAACTAAACAGGAGTGAATTGTTGCGGTCCTATGACTGCACAAATATCATCCCAGGACTAGCCTTTATGTATAACCAGGCAACCAGGAAAATACATAAAAGTCACAAATAAATTACAGACACTTCATGGATTTTTCTTTATGTGTTATTTTTCAAAATGAATTTTACTTCTTACCCAGAAAAATAAATAAATTGGCTAAATAAAGGTGTGGACTTAGAATTTAAGCTCCTAGAATTAACACTATGAAATGTATAAAGATAATGTATTTGACAAAGCACTTGTCTGTTTGCCCTTTCATGCCTTTCTCATGAGCCAGTGCCCATAGATAACCAAGTCTAAAAGAAAATGGTCAGAACACAGGAGAGTTACACAGAATTAAAGACATTTAAAGTATCAGAGAAAACAAACAATACAAACATGCACAATTTCCAGGACACTTTATTATACTTTCCACTTTACATGGTAACTTTATATTTTCCATCTAAGCAGAAGTGTTCACACTCATCCAAGTTCAATCCTCTAATCTCACAAAATGAAAAGCACAATTTGTAAAAGAAGATCAATCCAGGTATATACCATATGAGACAAGAATCACTCATCCTGACTAGAAAAGGGGTTGATTCTTTTCAGTGTGGGTTTTGCTGAAATTTTTCTCCATTATTTTTCTTGTGGCTGCTGAGTACACATAATAAAAACAATCACCCTCTCATTCTGCCCTCTCCTGGTATTAACATTCTATCTAGGATTTAACTCAAGAAAGGCCAGCTCACACTCAGTTTACACAAATAATACACATACGTGTGTGTAGCTCTCATCTCCCACACACCCAAACGGACAAGGATTGGAACCAACCGAGCTTTTCGCCATAACAATGCTATTTTAACCAGTTGCCGACCACACACTTGAAGGGTAAATAATTAAGAGTACAAAACCAAAAGAAACCATAAAAATTCCTACACATGTACTGCTGGACTGTTTAGCTGCTTCTCAGATCGTTTCAGTATAACACAGATTTCTTAAAAAGTGAAATGGACACAAAAGCAAATGTACGCTTAGTATCCAAACTGACAGTGGCTCTGTGGGGACAGCTCTCTTTGAATGAGCTATTACCCAGATAGTAGAATGAGGGAAAGAAAAAAAAAAAGAGGTCTCACTCTTCTCTGCTAGGAAGCCGGCAGTGCGCTCAATTCACTAGAAACACATTTTAACGGGTATGCTGATAAAAATACATCGTAAGGGGAAAGTGTGTTTTCAAACACCCCCACCCCTGGCAAAAGGAAACGCGGAGGAAAGGAATGGGTAAGACTTCTAACAAGCTCCGGAGCCAAGTTCCATCACTAACAGAAGAGAAGTTAGATAGTCGCTGTTTTTTACCCTGCTACGGGAAAGTAGTTCTGCAAGTGCAAGATCCGGGGAGCGGGAAGAGCGGCGGCGATATTTTCACACGGGGCAATGGAAAACCTAAGTGAGGAGAGCTCTACACCTGGGGTAACCGAGATCTCCAAAACTTGGACGGGGTAGAGAGTAGCGAAAGCGACAAGGAACCGGGGAGCAAAACTCCTGGAAGTTATTGCAAAGAGAGAACGAACACCTCTGGGAACCCCGTGCAAGTCGCTCGCAGCAGCACCCTGTTCCAAGTGTGGGCTGCCGGCCTCAGAGGGTAGAAAGCGCGGGGTGCCCTTCCTGAAGTCGAGTAGCTCCGGAGACCCGGGCAGCGAGAGGAGCAGGGGCAGCCGGCGGCGGCGAGGAGACGGACTCGCACTTTGCCTCAACTCTAAGCCCTATCCCGAGCGCAAAGGAGAGGGCGGCGGAGGGCACGGTACTCACTAGGGCTCATTGGTGAACCGGGGGGTCCGGGGCTGCTGGTAGCCGTACAGGTGACAGTAGAGCACATCGAAGCAAAAGCAGCACATCTCTGCAGACACCACCATCTTCCGAGAGCCCGGCGATGAGGACGAGGCGGCGGACGATGAGGGCGAGGAAGAGGTGGCGGCGGCAGGCGTGGAAAGTAGGGTTCCCACTCCGCAGCTCGGAGGTGGAGACAGGGAGATACCCCCGCCGCCGCCGCAGCCCTGGGGGGGAGAGAGGGTACAGCCGCTGCCGCTACCTCCTCCGGTTAGACCTCCCAGCCCGTTGAGCCGAGTACCGGCGCCTCCTAGTCCTAGCTCCCCAGCTCGGCACTGGCTCTCTCCGCTACAGTGGGAGGAGGAGGCGCCACTACCGCCACCCGTGCCAGAGGGGGGCGAACTGGACAGTTTCTGCTTCTTCACCCCGCAGCAACCCGCCGCCATCTTGGAACACTCTCCCCCACGCAGCGCTTCCGACCCATAAGTGAGGCGAGCTGGCGGCGGGGGCGAGCACGCTGCGGCCCCGGCCGCCGGGGGCGCGCTGGGGGCTCGCGGGACGCGCGCGCGCCGTTTCCTAACCGGCTGCCCGGCCACGAGGCTGCCCCGCGCGCGCCCTCGTCCCGGCGCGCGCCCCGCGCTTTCTTTGCCAGGCGTTTAGTGCCCGTCCCGCCCGCAGTCCTAATCCCAAACCCTGCCCTAGGCAGGCAGAGGATGGAAGACAGGAAGCCCAAAGGGAAAGAAGGCGAAAGGAAAGAGACCAGAAGCGTGGACAGGGGAGCAAAGAGAGGAGGAGGTGGGCATGGCCAGGAAGGAAGAGGGGAAAGGGAAGCTAGTGTGGGAGTGGAGGTGAAGGGAAAGAAAAAAGTCCGGAGTAAGCGTGCAAGTCCCAAAGCACAGCTAGGTGACCCTCGCTGCACGTAGCTTTAGTGACACTTGAGCCCAGTTACATGGAACTCGAGCCACGCGGCCTCAAATACTCTGGCCTCTGGACTGTTGGAGTGTGAGCAAGCAGGTGATCAGAGCTCCACACCTGAGACAGCCTTTGCAAAGTTTGTACAAAACCTTCGGGGAAATGGCCACAGTGTGGTGCCTATAATTGCAAGCTAAGCACACACTAGGGGTTTTCCAAGAATAGAGTTAAAAAAAAAAATACTCTATTCTTCACAAATCCTGAAGCCTGATTGAATATATATGTATTTTATTCTTGTCCCTCCAACGTCCCCCCTTCTAGCTTCGTGTAAGCGTTTATAAGCAGAAACCAAAGTACTACACGGCATCTCACTGGCTCAGAGATGTTCCTTATGCGTTGAGAATTGCAATGGGCTTTCAGCTTGTGTTTGTTTGCTTCATTTGGCTTGAGACCAGAGTAATTCCCAGTACACCTGTAGCAAACGAGTGTTACAGATGAATAGGGCAGGTAGTGTACTCAGTCACAAGCAGAAAGATTGTTGTCCAGGTGTATAATGACAGCGTTCTTAATTATCATTTTTTAAAATTTTTCAAGAGATTCTGGACACCTAATAAGCAGTTTAGTGGAAAATGAAAACAGTCAAAATATTAAGCTTTGGAAAAATGAAAGTAGAAACGACGTGTAAGTTATTGGCAGTGTGTCTTCCTCGTAGCAAAATATCTGGACAATGTCAGGTATCTGCATATTGGGGAATAGCGAAAGATTGATGTTTCACCGTTGCTCTACATATGCGGGATCTTGCAAATAGATAGGGGGTTGTTCATTCCACTTAGGAAAAAAAAAATCATTCGGTAAACACTGAGCCTCTGCACCATACTGTGTGCACAACAGTGTGCTTCTGTTGAAGTCCAGGGCATACACCGGAAACATGCTTCCCACTCTCAGGGTTTATAAATTAAGCCACGTCTGTGTACATACTCAGGAAGAAAGAAAAAGGGGCTACTATTTATTGAGCATGTTTTAGATGCTCAGGACCATGCTTCATCTTACTCCCACAGTCCTTGAGAATAATATATTATCTCACTTGATTTTTACATCAATACTCTGAGTTGTTCATTCAATCCTCAGCAGTAAGCTGCCCAACATCACACCCCTGGAAAGTGCCAGATCTTCGAGTTACATGAAGTCATGCCTAACTCAGAAGACTGTCAGTATTTCATACTGCTTCTCAATGGCAAAGTTATGGTGACAGGGTTAGTGATGGATGCATAGTAGTGATACTGAACTGTGGTAGGTGGAAACAAAATTAAGTAAAAATAAGAGCTTGTGTGTGTGTGTGTGTGTGTGTGTGTGTGTGTGTGTGTATGAGAGAGAGAGAGAGAGAGAGAAAGATTTAGAGACTTGTTACCAAGGAAAATGAAGAACCCCATTCCAAAAACATTGTATGGAATAGATCAGCTCTCTGGCCAGGATACATAAAGCCCAAAAACAAAAAAACAGGTGACAACTTTGTGATGTATGGTTTCACTCTCTCAAATTCATTGTCACTGTTAGAAGTATGTTTAAAATGATTAGTAATTATTATTAAATATGAATAACAAGTTATGGTCAATTACCAGTGGTGTAAAAAAACACATTTTTTTGGTCTAGGTTACAGATAGGAAAGCAGATTGGTTTTAACAGATAAAAGCCCTACAACGAATGTTATGATGTTAAAATGTTTTGTTTTGCACTTTATCCTTAGCTACCTTTTAATTGTGGCAAACTAGATCAAATATACTATCAAACAATAGATTCCAGTTTACTCCCTATCCACTAAAAACAATGATCACCTCTAGAGTAGGAAACCAGAGCCATTTAGTGATATCAAACAACAATTTAGCACAGGAAGCAAAATAGCATACGATGGATAGCTGCTTCTGCTAGGGGAACTTAAGAAAGCAGAATGTAATCTCCCAATTTAGAATTTGGCCAGTAGACAAGCGTCTAACGCCCTTATCCTTGTGAAAATAGCGAGGAATCTTTAATAAGCACCAGGAGTCATGTCCTTAGTGCTGCATTTCATGTAAAATACAAAGTACTCTCACGGTTATCTTGCCTGGCAAAGGGACTGATGCATTGGGAAACCCAAAGACAGGGACACCCCGGATGAAATTCGAAAATAGCTCTTCTCCCAAGAATTTTTAATTGCAGTTCCAACCCTCACCAGAACACTGAAAATAGACAAACTGAAATGTGATCATTGAAGGAAAGCCATCATTACCCAACCACTAGGAGTTACTATCTGAAATACTTCCTCCTATTAGCTGGCTCAAAGGAAGTGTGTGTGTGTGTGTGTGTGTGTGTGTGTGTGTGTGTGTGTGTGTGTGTGTGTGTGTAGGCAAATAGTGGTAGTGGTGGTAATGCCTCTTTTTTAGCCTTTGAGGAAATGCATTTCCCGGCCTTGTTTTCTTTCTTGTTTTCGGCCTTGTCTTCAAAGTCACTAGCAGCATAAAAGTTAATATATTTCATTTAAACCCGAGTGAAATCCACAGAACAAATGCGGTTAATTCTTTTTTACATCTGTGGAAAGTGCACACAGGATAGGAAAACTAACCTTGCTCAGGATTCTCTTGACTTGAAGCATAAAGGTCAAAGTATGATAAAGCACATGTGTTTCTACCCAGCACTGATACTGGAGTGTGGTGATAATGTTCTCCCGAGGAAACATTGAGGTGCTTTCTGCTCTTTGTAACTGACTGCTAAGCTGGGAGCTAAAGATTCCATGTTTCTTTTAAGGAAAATAAATAAGTTAAATAAATAAATAAATAAATAACAAAAAAAAAAACAGTAAATAGGCCACAGTCTCCTTGTCAACAAAACAATTTCAGCCTGTAAGCATTTCTGTTTTCTCAGCTGCCTTTACATTGCTATTAAGAGACTTGTTTTAGAACTATGGAAAAAGTACTCCAACAGTGGTTATGCCCATTATTTACATAAAACTGAAAACTGAATTGAACCCAAAAGTAACTGGTGCTTTTATCATTGCCCCAAGTTATTTCATGTTTATGACAGTTTATTTTTTCTATTTAGAATGTGAAAATAATTGCAATTTGATGAAGCAGTGAGCTCATTAATGTTGTAAACGTATTTTCTGACTTTTCGAGGGATGTAGGTAAAATGAGGAATGTTTATATAGTTCAATTTTTAAAAGTATCATTTATGCCCAAACAAGTGTTATTTTTATCCTGTCATCAAACTTTCTCAACTGTCATCCTTGAACAACTGCAGAATGTAATATTCTTAGCTACCACTTTGATCTAACCTTGTACACATATAACTCATGTTTGTGGTTGTGGAGGCGGTGATCAGTTCTCTCTTTTATATTTGCATGAATAGATGAGTAAAATTCTTTATACACTTCTCAGTTCCAGTTGATAAATCATTTGCTTGTTTTCCTGGTTATAAAGCCGGTGCTAAACTGTTGTGTGATGTCCCACTTAAAGTTCCCCTTTATCTAATGAATACATTTATGAGCCACAGCACCATGATCAACCTTGGACTGCTTTTAATAGTTTAATTTACATCTTCTATCATCAACTGGAGTGCAAACTAGTTGAATGTTGTTTGCTATCAAATTCCTGGAGACAAAATTATACTAAATCTTCGGTAAAATTTAGATATGCTAATATCCACCTTAAGAGTGGAAAAATAATGGAAGCTAGTTAGTTGTAGGTTGGAAAAGGAATGATATTGGAGCAACAGTAGTTGAGAATAAATAAAACATGAAGGTGTTTACTTTCATTTCAAAATCTTTGCTTGACTTTTTTCTCTTTTCTAATCAACTACCCTAAATGCATATTCTGGGTTGTGAAAACAGAGATACTACGACTCAATTGCGCCTCACTTCCAAATGCCACTATAAAAATATAGTTGTTTTTCATTTTTAAAAAGTTTTATCAGAAGAGTATAACTATTTGAAAGGCAGAGAGTGAGAAGCAGATTTCTCACCTGCTAGGACATTCCCCAAATGCTCACAATAGCCAGAGCTGGGCCAAGTGGAGTCCAGGAGTCAGGAACTCCACCTGCATCACCCATGTGGGTGGCAGGGACCTAAGTAGCTGTATAATCACCTGCTACTTCCAGGGGTGTGCATTGTCAGAAATCGGGAATGGAGAGCAGAGCTGGTACTCAAGCCGGACAATTTTGATGTGGGTTGTAGTTGTTTTTCTGTAGCTGATTTTATTGTCTTCTGGACCACTTACTCCAGTTAACTGGAGGCACCAGTTAGACAGTGTAAGAATTAATACTGTCCATTAAAATATAAAAGACTGTGAGAATTCAAAACATCTTATTGTATAAATATTCTATTTAGTATTCAAACTCTCATGGCACTGAGAAGCAAAATTTGAACCCCATAACTTCTGCTGGAAGTAGCTCATATTTGCCTCACTCTATCTCTTATTTTAAATAATCTGCAATTTATAACTTATGCTGTCGAGATGAGCAGTGCAGAATGATGGTGACAAGAAGCTCCACCTTTGCACCTTACTTACTTCCCAGCGTGCTTACCTCAGGTCCTTGTGGTATAACTGATGCTCTAAATTTCAGCCACAACCTCTATCCAGCCCCTGACTTTGGCCGTGTACTCCACATACTCCACTTAGGCCTAGTCACTCCATGTCGTAGCAACTGCCTGAAAAATAGGCTGCCTGTTCATTCTCATCTGCCCTCTAAACCCTCCACAGGATTCCACAAGGAGTTCTGTGTTTCTTTTATGTTACCTAATGATCCTGTCTCTAACCCTAACCTTCAGATGCCTCATGGCAGCATATGACTTTCTAAGGCGTTTGAAATTCTCCATACTACATTCTGTTCTATGGGTCTCCCAGACTTCTCTGTTTATCTTCCTTTTTTTTCCTACTGAGATTTAATTCACAAACCCTACACTCTACCCATTTAAATTTTGTAACTCGGTGATATTTAGAATATGAATACAGTTGTGCAATCATTAACATCATGACTTTTGAAACATATTCATCACTCCAAAAAGAAATTTTGAATCCATTAATAGTTACTCTCCATTCCATCCAACTCCTCATAGCCCCAGGCAACCACTAATCTAATTTCTGACTCTGTAGATTTTCCTATTTTGGACATTTCATATAACTGGAATCATATACTATTTACCTTTTAGGGTGTGAATTATTTTACTAAAGATAATATTTTCAAGATTCCTCTGTGTTGTAGCATATACCAATATTTCATTAATTTTTGATGGAATTGTGTTGTGCTACAGAGATATACCACATTTTACTTATTCATTTGTCAATCAATTAATATTTAGATATTTGTGGGGGTTTTTTTGGTTTTGAATAATGCAGCATGAAGATGTATGAACAAACTGTTATATAGGTGTATATTTTTATTTCTCTTGACTAGCAATGGTGTTGCTGAGTTATATGGTAACTGCAATGCTTAACCTTTTAGAAAGCTGCCAGATTATTTTCCAAACTGAAAACATCATTTTAGAACTGTGCCTGCAGTGTATGAGGACTCTGGCTTATCTTTTATTACTATGCTTCTTATTATGACTGTACTTCTGGATGCACAAAAGTATCTCATTGTGGTTTTTTGATTTGCATTTCTTAAAGTATCACTGTTGAGCAACTTTTCAGGTGTCGTTTATTTGTATAGTTTTGAAGAAATGTCTATTCAGATCCTTTTCCCATTTAAAAATTGTATTGGTTTCTTTTATGAGAGACAAAGAATTTTGCTTCCTCTTTTCACATCTGGATTTTATTTATTTATTTATTTATTTATTTAAATTGATATGGCTAAAACCTCCAGCTCAATGTTAACAGAATTGGTGAGAGCAGATGTCCCCTACCTTGTTCTTAGGGGAAAAATTTTTAGTTTTTTCTCATTAAGTATGAAGTTAGCTGCGGACATTTTTTAAAGATTCATTTTTTATTGGAAAGTCAGATACACAGAGAGGAGGACAGACTGAAAGATCTTCTGTCCATTGAGTCACTCTCCAAGTGGCCGCAATGGCCAGAGCTGAGCTGATCTGAAACCAGTAGCCAGGAACCTCTTCCTGGTCTCCTACGAGTTGTGCAGGGACCCAAGGCTTTGGGCCATCCTTGACTGCTTCCCCAGGCCATAAGCAAGGAGCTGGATGAGAAGAGGGGCTGCCAGGACATGAACTCGTCACTGTATGGGATCCCAGCACATTCAAGGCAAGGACTTTACCTGCTAGACTACCTTGCCGGGTCCAGTTGTGGATTTTTAATATATGTCCTTTTTGTATTGAGGAAATTATGTTCTGTTCCTTGTTTTTCGAATTTTTTTTTTAAACATGGCAGGTTGGATTTTTGGGAAATGCTGCCATGCAAATTTATCACTTTTCAAATGTTTAAAAATAGATTGGCACAAACATTTGAACATATTTATAAGGTATAGGGTGATGTTTTTTCTTGATTCTTGCTAACATGATGATTACTTATATTTTGATTCATGTCTAAGTTTGACAATTATTAACATACCCATCACCTAAAATCTTCACCATTATTTTATTTATGGTAAGTACATTCAAAAAGTATATACTGCATTATGACTCACCATATTCACCCTACTATGTCATAGAATACAGAACCTGTTCCTCCTGTCCAACTGGAACATGGTACTCATTAACCAATCTCTTCCCACCTCCACTTCCTCCTTTTGTCCCTAGTCTCTGGCAAATAGTTTTCTACTCTCAACATCCATTAGATCAACTTTTCAGATTTAACATATTAGTGAAATTATTTGATGTTTGTCTTTGCATACCTTGCTTGGTATCCTCCAGGTCCTTCTATGTTATAGCAAGTGATGGAATCACATGTTTTTTTATGGTCAAATAGTGCATATGTATCACATTCCTTTCCTTATCCACTCACTGATGACCATTCAAGGGGACTTGGTTTGAATAATGCTGTAATAAATACAGGACTATAGGTGTCTCAGCGAATTGATCTCATCTCCTTTGAGCATGTGGTACTCAGTAATGGGATTGCTGGATTGTACAGCAGTTCTGCTTTTCTCAGAAACCTTCATCTGTTTCCAAAATGTCTATACTAATTTGTATTCACACCAGTAGTGAATAAAGCTCCTCTTTCTCCACATAAAAAATGGCCATTCTAGCTGTGATGAGGTGATATCTCATTGTAGTTTTGATTTTATTTCCCAAGTTAGTGATGTTGATCATTTTTCCACTTATTTATTTCCTATCTGTATGTCTTAAGAAATGTCTACTCATATGTGTAGCCCATTTTAATGTTTAAACTTTGTATTATATTTATATAAAATAAAAAAATCCTATGTGTTTCACAATATAGATTTTTAGAACATAACAACACCTCACACCCCACCTTCTCTCCTACCTGCATATCCCATTCACCCTCCTTCTGCCATGTCTCCCCAGGTAACCCCCAATCCTTACAATGACATATTTTCATTTAACTTCACAATTGCAAGTTTAACACTCCACTAGGTAAAGATATCAACATCTGGCAAGTAGAAAAAAAGACGCAAAACATACTGTTTCTCAGGAACATAGACAAAGGCTGTAACCAAATTCCATGATGTCACTGATACTCATAGAGATTACATTATCTATACTCTGTGTGTTAGTTATTGAAGATTAGAATAACACGATATTTGCCTCTTTCAGACATTCTTGTTTCACTAAACATAATGGTTTACAGTTGAATCCATTTAGTTGTAAAAGACAAGTTTTCATTTTTTATGGCTGAGTAATGTTCCACTATATATAATTTATATGTAGCATTTAAAAAAATCCAGTCATCAATTAATGAGCATCTGAGTTGATTCCATATTTTAGCTATTGTAACTTCAGCTGCTATAGGCATGGGAGTACAGAGGATTCTCTCATATGCTGCTTTCCTTTCATTTGGATTAATTACCAGGAGTGGGATGGTTGGATCATTTTTTAAAAATGATTTACGTAATTTTTATTTGGAAGACAGATTCACAAAGAGTACGGGGGAGTGAAAGAGAGAGAGCATGTGCGCTTCCATTCCTGGCTCATTCCCCAAGTGGCTGCAACAGCCAGATCTGAGCTGATAGGAAGCTAGGAACCCCTTCCAGGTCTCCCATATTGGTGCTGGGGCCCAAGAACCTGTGTCATCTTCCACTGTTTTCCCAGACCATGAGTAAGAACAGGATTTGAGGTGTAGCAACTAGGAGGAGAACGGGTGCCCATACGGGGTGTAGCCCTTTCAAGGTGAAAGATTAGCCTGTTGAGCCATTGTACCAGCCCCTGGCTCAATTTTTAATTGATTTATTTGATCTTTTGTTATTAATTAGAATTCCAGATTCTGAGTATTAGCACTTTATTTGATACATATTTTGCAAATATTTTCTATTCTTCTTTTAGCTTACTCTTCACTCAATTGATGGTTTCTTTTGCCTGGGCAGGAGCTTTTTAGTTTGATGTAATTTCATTCACTATCATTTTTTGTTTTTGTTGTCTGTGTATTTGGAGTTATACACTGCCCCCTCACCGAAATCTCTTGGCAAAGCCAAGTCCTTAATCATTTTACCTATGTTTTCTCATAGCAGTTTCATTCCTTTTTGTCTTATGTAAGTCTTCATTCCATTTTGAGTTGATATTTGTAACTGGTAAGAGGTAGAAGTCTATAACTCATTCTTCTGCATGTGAATGTACAGTTGTCAGAACCACTGATGAAAGAGATTACTGTTTTCCCATTGTGGGTATTTGGCTCCTTTGTCAAAAGTTGGTTTCTAAAAATAAATAGGACTATTTCTGGGCTATGTATTCTGTTCCATTGGTGTGTATCTATGTTTTTACCTTTCCCTTTCAATTACTACAAGTTTGTACTGTATTTTGAAGTTTAGAAGTGTGATGTCCATAGCTTGTTCTTTTTCTCAGGATGCTTTGGCTGTTTTGGGTCTTTTGTAGTTTCCTATGAATTTCAAGACTGCTCTATTCAGTTCTGCGAAGAGTGACGTGGGCATTTTGATGGACTTTGCATTGAATGTGTTGATTGCTTTGGTTAGTTTGCATAGTTTAACAATAATATTTATTCTTATTTTATTTGAAAATAGACAGATGAAGGGAAATCTTGCATCTGCTGGTTTACTCCCTTTCAACAGGCAGGGATGAACCAGATCACAGCCAGGAGCCCAGAACTCCATCTAACCCTCTCAGATAGGTGGAAGTTCACAAGGTATGTTGGCCATCATCTGTTGCTTCCCAGGGTGCCATTACCAGGGAAAACAGTGTTGCTGGAACTTAAACCAGGCCCTCCCATGTGGGAGGAAGGCATCCTAAGCAGCAACTTTAACCACTTTGGCAGATTAGCAATATTAAACATAGGATACTTTCCAATTTATTTGTATCATCTTCCATTTCTCTCATCAATGGTTGCTAGTTTCATTGTGAAACCTCTTTTCATAAATCAACTCCTCAGTGTTTATTTTTGTCAACTGTTATACATGGAATTGTTCCTTTGATTTTTTTTTTTACATTGCTTGCCATTGGTATAAAGAAATGATACTGATTTGTATTCTGATTTTTGTATCCTGAAAGTTCAATGAATTTGTTTAATAGGTAAAATAATTGTTTTTTTTTTCCAGAGTGCTTAGGGTTTTCTGTTTACAAGATCATATTGTCTGCAAAAGGGGAATTTGACTTCTTTCTTTCTGATTTCGATGCCCTTAATGTCTTTCTCTTGCCAACAGATTATATCTATTTCAAATGCTTTTTGTATGTCTATTGAGAATCTCATGTGTTTTTTGTCTTCTATATTGTTGGTACTGTATGTTAACATTAACTGATTTTGGCATTGTAAACCAACATTTTAATCTTGGAAAGAATCCCATTTGATTCTACTATATAGTCATTGATTATATGTTGCTGGTCCTATTTACCAGAATTTTTAAAAGATTCATTTAGCCATTTGAAATCAAGCATTAGAGAGAGAAAGATTGGGGGCGGGGGGTGGGGAGAGAGAATCTTCCATCGGTTCTTTGTCTCCCCAGTTGGCTACAATGGCCGATTTTAGTCTAGGCCAAAGTCACAAGCCAGGAGATGCTTCTGGATGACAGGAAACCAAACACCTGGGCAATCTTTTACTGTTTTCCCCAGGCCATTACATTAGTTGGTGCAGAAGTGGATCAGTCACAACACAAACTGGCGTCCATACTAGTTGCTGGCAAACATGCTCCACCATAACGCCCATTTACTAGAATTTTTTAGAAGTTTTTTTTTAATTTCTCTATTCAAAGAAGATAATGGTCTGAGTTTTCTTGTTCAGTCTTTATTACGCTTTAATGTGAGATTAATGCTGTTTTCATAAATGATTTGGAAAGTTTGTTTTTTTTATTTTGGAACATCTAGAGGAGGATTCAATATTAATTCTTTAAATTAGAAAAAAAAATCTTTTAAGAGACAAAAAAAAAAAAGATAAAGATCAAACCTATCTACGGTTCATTTCCCAGAAGTCTGTTTCAGCTGGAGCCAGGAATGCAATCCAAAGCAATCCAAGTCTTACAGGTGGGTGTTAGGAACCCAACTATTTGAGCCATAGTTGCTGCTTTCAAGGGTGAGGGTTAGCACAAAACTAGAACCAGGAGTCAGAGTCAGTAAGCAAACTTAAGTATTCCAAATGGGACATGTGTATCCTAACCACTAGACTAGACACTTGCTTTTTAATTCTTCTCTGAATATATAGTAGGATTCACCAGTGAATGCATCTGCTCCTGAATTTTTCTTATGAATTTTTTAAATTAATTGAAGTAATTTCATTATCTATAGAAGTCTATTAAAGACTTTTGTTCTTTTTGAGTCAATTTTGATAGTGTTTTTAGGCATTTGTCCATTTCATCTATGTGGTCTAACTTACTGGTATATAAGTTTATATATTAGTTATATAAACTTATTGGTATATTGCTCATAGCATTGTCTCATAATCCTTTTTATTTCTGTTATATCTGTAATAATTTCTCTTTTTTGAGCTCCAGTTTACTAGTACTTTGAATCTTTTTTTCTTGGTCAGTCTAGTTAAAGACTTTCCAATTACGCTATTCTTTTCAAAGAACCAACTTTTTTACATTACCTTTTCTGTAGTTCTTCTAATTTTTTGTTTCACTTGTTTCCATTTTAATATTACTTATTTCTTGTGTTTGCTTTGTGTTTGGTCAGCCATTTTGTCCTGATTTTTTATGGTGAAAATTTAGGTTATCAATTTGAATCTTTTATTCTTCTTTTAATATACATGTTACAGTTATACATTTCCCTCTAAGCAATGAGTTAACTGTATCCTGCAAATTCTAGTATGTTGTGGCTTTGTTTTAACTCAATTCAATGTATTTACAAACTTCCTTTATGATATTTTTGATCCTTTATTTAGGACTGTATAGTTTAATTTTCACTTAATGATGAATAGCTCAAATATCTTTGTTATTTCTCATTTCATTCCATTGTGGTAGGTTGTTTTTTTAATCATTTCAATTCCTTTAAGTATTTTGAGGCTTGTTTTACAGCCTGGTGTATGTTCTGTCTTGCAGGTGTTTCCTGTGCCCTTGAAAAGATTATATATTTTGCTGTTATTCAGTGGGTGCATAGTGTTTAAATCTGTTTGCTTACTGAGTTGCAAATGTGGGTCATGCATAGCCATGATAAAGAATGTGGGTTTTATTCAAAGAGCAAGGAGAAGACACAAGTGAGTTTAATAAGATCAATTTGCAGCTATGCAAAGAAGTAATGGAGAACAGAGTAAAGATATGGAAAACTTCTGTAGGATACTTCTATAATCCAGAAAAGGCCTGGACTAAAGTGATAAAAGTTAAGATAAACAGGTGGTAAAAGTTAAGATAAACTAGTAGTTTTATGCATTTTGGAGGTAGATGCAAAACAAAATCCCTTACTGGTAGATTCAAGGGCTCTTCAAAGTTTCATAGAGATGTGTATTATACAAAGTTACGCATCTATTTCAAAGCATTTCAGCACCAAACTTAACTTATCTTTTAATTCAATTTTCCATAAATCATTTGAAGTATTGTTATTTTTAAACGAAGAAAAAGGACAGTTAATTATCATAATTAGATCTCTCATTTAAATAACTGAATCAGTGTGATGACATTAAGAAGACAGGGACAAGAACCTGTTGGGGGGATGTCAGCAATTCTTTTTTTTATTGGAAAGTCAGATACACAGAGAGGAGGAGAGACAGAAGAAGAGCTTCTGTCCATTGATTCACTCCCCAAGTTGCTGCAATGGTCAGAGCTGAGGCAATCTGAAGCTAGGAGCCTGAAGTCTCTTCCAGGTCTCCCACATGGGTGCAGGCTCCCAAGGCTTTGGGTCATCATCTACTGCTTTTCCAGGCCACATGCAGGGAACTGCTGGGAATAGAACCAGTGCCCATATGGAATCCTGGCACATGCAAGGCAAGGATCCTAGTTGCTAGGCTACCATGCCAGGCCCAGGAGTTGTTGATGTAAGTTTAGAGTGGCTGTTAAACAGGCAAATGGAAAAGTGAGTGGATAGATATGTATATTATAGGTTCAGATGAAAGTATTGACTTAGCAAAGTAAATTTGGAGTTAGCAGCATGTAGCTGGTATAAGAAATCATGGTATAGGTCAGGTAAAATGATATAAAGAACAGAAGCTCAAAGTTCTGAGAATATTAGGATAAATCTATCCAGCAGAAAAACACAAAAGTAGCTTGTGAGGGAACCAGAATAGCCAGAAGGAATACTAGCAGAATACTATATCATAACATCCAAAGGGGAGAAATGTTTTAAGATGGAGGGAATGTTTAATGGCATCAGAACTACAAGGAGTTCAAATAGGATAAGGGAGAGAAGTGTCTATTTGATTTGACAATATGGTGTAAAACATATTGTTGCAAAAACATGAGCAATTTAATTGGAATTGTGGGACCAGAAGCCAGATTGGAGTGGGTTGAAAAGGAATGCGGAAGAGAGGAACTCTCAAAAGTTTCTAGACAACTCTATTGAAATATTTGGCTGCAAAGAGAAACAGAGAAATTAGGGCTGTGATTTACTTAGGAATAGTTGCTAGAGCAGTTGAATATAGTTGCTATTACTTTAATATTATTTTAAGGTAGTCATTGTTACACTACAGTCTTTACTGAAGTCTACCTACAAGCAGTTCTCAAATAAAAACACTTCTATCCTGAAAAACATAAATATTGAGTTCTCAAAGCATTACTTAAAAAAATTCTAGTCTCACAATAATATAGGAGCATCCAGAGAAGGAGAATTGAACTGGAAGAACATGGGGAACACAAGAAGAATACAGGCAACAAGATGCCTGGGTTTTAGTGCTGCTTGCAAAATGAAAGAATAAGAGGAAAGTGTTGATACGCCAACTAGAAAGGGTGTGAATTTTATGAACTAGTCTTGGTGTTCCAGTGAAAACTTTAATTTCATGACATTTTTACTGTTTCAGAAAACTTTTCCTCTCCATAGCCAAAACAGCACCAGGTGATTGCTTCTGAGACGGTTTGTCTGGAGCTGTAGCACATACTTACTCTTAGGCGTTAAGCATGTCACCTGTTCATTCATTGCACAATTTTAAGGAAGTTATCTAACCTCACTTTCCTTATCTATTTAACTGCGCACAAGTACTTACCTCATAAAATGGTGGTAAGGCTTAAAAAAAAAAAAGAATTTGTCTAAAGTGCTTAGCATGGCATCTGTTTTTGTTAGGTGGACTAAGTTTAACAAATAGATCCAAAGATGCAATGGCACAAGAAAACAAAAGTTTATTTCTTGTTCACCTCACAGTTCTAAGTGGATATCCAATTTGGTCAGGTGGCTTCTTATGGGGTTATTTATAGATCCAGGCTAATTGCATTTAATGACTGTCCTGACCCTTGTTGTTATCCAAAAGACAAAAGGAAATGCTCGATATAGAGGCTTATTTACTATTTTAGAATCCCTAGCTAAAGTGGTACACATAACTTGTATTTGCTTACATTGGTTGAAAGTTACTCCTTCAGTTATACTCAACTAAAAAGAAGGCAAGGAACTGTCATGTAGATATTTATCTATCCAAAGAAAGAGAAAACAAAATGTGGGGTGAAGGAAGGGGTAATGTAAGTGTCTTGCTCTGGGTACCTAAGGGTACCTTATCCCTTAAATAGAAACCATGTGATTTTCCTCACAGGGAAATAGGATAGCATATGGATTAAATGACATCTGTAAAATATCTTGATCATAGTGTTGGACACAAAGTAGGTATTCAATATATGTTAATGATTATTATTATCATCATCATCATGGAAGCTTTTTGCTGTGGATAAATTCCCAAAGCAATGGATACTTTCCTAGGTGACTTTTTCTTAATTAAAAGGTAATTTTTACAAGTGCTTACTGTATACCAAGTTTTGTGCTAAGGATTTGTGTGTGTGTGTGTGTATCTATAGGATATTATTTCATCCTTACAATAGCTTTCTGAGATGGGTACAGGCTGAGCATCCCTAATCTGAAAACTCCAAATCACAGCTATTCCAAAACCTGAAGCTTTGTGACCTCTAACATGACAAGTGAAAATTCCAGACCTGACCTGATCTCACATGATGGTTCTCAATCAAAATGCAGGTACAGTTAACATGTTGCATAAATTTGCCTTTAAGCTATGTGTACAATGAACAAACAAAACAAATTTTGCATTTAGACTTGGTTGCATTTCCCAGATATCTCACAATGTATGTGGAAATATTCCTCCAAACCTCCAAAATCCAAAATACTTCTGGTCCCAGGCATTTTAGCTGAGGGATACTTAGCCTTTATTATCATCGTCATTCCAGTTTTACAGATGAGTAAATCAAGAATAAGCAATTTAGCCAAGATTATTGAGACAGTAAGTGGCAGAGCTACTGAAAGACCTGTTCTACCTGTTCTACAGAGGCTATTCCTAACTATGTCCTATACTGTCTTGTTGAAAACTGTTTCAACATTGACAATCCTGCTTCTCTCGTGACCCTCTTAGAGGTTTCTTACAACTCTATCATTGACTATATCATGCAATGAGGAGCTAGGAGCCATAGTCTGTCATTTCTGGACAACATCGCAACTTCATTTTGGAAATTCCTCCTACTTTGAATGACACCTGATGTAGTTTACACCACTTTTTTTTTCAAGTTTCTTTCTACTGACCTGTACATTACTCTCTGCCATTCACCAGAGATTGTTTTATCCAACTCAGTCTTTAACTCCTCTTACAAGCTTGTTGAACTCGTCATCCATGTGGATGACTCTTAGCCACCCTGATTGTAGATTTCCTGGACTTACTCTAATATCCTTGGCTTATGCAGTTCAACAATCATTTACTGAGAATTGTGTTATGCCAGACCCTGTGATAGGAATATACAAATGAACACGGTGGTTCCCTATACTGTATGATCTTAAAAACCTGAGTAGTGTAACTATTAGTATACATACAGTTAAAAAGACTTTACCACATTTCAGCAACCCATTTCATTGTCACGCTCCACATATTTTCTTTATTTAGAACTGCTTCATATATAAACTATTTTACTTAAAATATCATGTTTATTGGACTTGGCACAGTAGCCTAGTGGCTAAAGTCTTTGCCTTGTAAGTGACAGTTACCCCAATTGGGCCACTGTACCTGCTGGTACAGGTGAAAGCTGGGACAATAGGTGGGTCAGACCATCACACTTGCTTGTGCTCACAGGAAATGAGGCTAGGGACTAACTTGGTAGCGGTTCCAGAGGGGTGCCTCAATCATGCCAATACACCCATTAAAATGTACAGGAGATAGGGCAAGCAACCATATGGATCAGGCTGCAGTAACCACCAAAAGAGAACAAGAACCAAAGCTTGGGGCAGACTGGATAGTGTGACCTGGTCAGGAGTGGGCCCCCAAACTACATTGAGTACCTTAGAGTGACAGGATCCATGATCTCAGGGATGTCCCATTGACTCGTGGTCCTACCACAGAGGACATTCTGTGAGACTTGACCGCTCCTCTGAGACTTGACTCCATTCTGTAAGACTTGACTCCAGAGAAAGGATGAAGAGCACACCCAGAGGTCCATGGAAGACAAACAACCAGCTTCTCTAATCCAATAGAAGACCTCAAGGACCTCTTCAAAGGCCTGACTGTTCCTATCAATTTCTACAGAAAATGCCTTGAGGTATGGTCACTCTGAGGTAGACATGGAAAAGCAATAGGTGTCAGAATAAGAGAAATAGGAAGATTCAAGGAGAGAACAAATGGAATATGTCACTTCTTATATAATGACCACTCAACACTTTTAGGGCATTCCCCTCCCAGCCACCCCCAGCTCCCACCAGGCCCCTGAAGTGGCAGTCAAGAGGCCATTTTGGTTTCCTATCACTGGTGTAGTCTGACAACAAGGAGCAGTGTACCCTCTCCCCCTCAAACACTGACACATCTCTTTCGCCTCTCCTGTCTTCCATGACCCTCTATATCCCTACTAGAAGCCCACATGCATCTACAACTCCCACTCACTCACTCAATGAACATTAACAAATTAGTGGTTTTGTTATGAAAAAAATAAAGAATGAAAAAAATAAATGTTTTTAAATGTTTATGGCTTTCGTGGTTTTCATGTGGTTCTTTTCTGGCTGATTTGCATTGAGATCATTTTGATTGTCATTTGTGCTATTTCAGTACTTTGCTTTATCACTCAGTATGTGTTCAGTTTTGATAAAAGTTCTCTGTGGGTTTGAAAACAAATATTCTGTAGTTACTATATTAGATAGATTTTGTTAATTGTGTTATTCAAATCTTGCACATATTTACTGATTTTGAGGGTCAATTTGTTCTATCAGTTACTGAGAGAACTATATTAAGAACTGTCATTGTGATTGTGGATTTGTCTATTTCTATTTGTAATTTTTTGTAATTTTGCTGGTTTAGGCTTTATTTTGACATTATTAGGTTCCTGAAAGTTACACATTATTGTATCTTTTCATTGGATTGCATTTTTAACATGTTTATCTCATTTAATCTATTTGAAAGGAAGAGAGAGAGAGAGAGAGAGAGAGATTTTCTGTTCACTGCTTTAACTCCCCAAATGCTGGCAATGCTGGTAGTAGACAGTGTTGGGCCATGCACAATTCTCATCCTTGGGCTACATTTTTATATAAAAGAGCTGAGCCTTCATGTTCTTTTTGCCTCACGAACCATTTTGCGTGATATTAAAATAGCAGTCGTTGTATGTTTGGTTAGTATTTGTGTGATATAGATTTATTCATCCTCTTAATGTCAATTTTCCCACATATTTATGTATCAAATATAACTACTGTACATAGCATATAGTTGGATTTTTGAAATTTAGTCTATTGTTTAACACAAGCATTGAGTATTTAAATACAGCATGCAATACTTTGATATTTGAAAGCAAGCTGAACTTATTTTGAAATGTCTATGTCTTACATATCACGCCTTTTACTCTGTCTGCTGAGTGATTTTTTTTAAGATTTATTTATTTTTATTGGAAAGTTAGATATACAGAGAGGAGGAGAGACAGAGAGGAAGATTTTCTGTCCGATGATTCACTCCCCAAGTGACTGCAATGGTTAGAGCTGAGCCAATCCGAAGCCAGGAGCCTCTTCCGGGTCTCCCATGTGGGTGCAGGTTCCCAAGGCTTTGGGCCGTCCTCAACTGCTTTCCCAGGCCGCAGGCAGGAAGCTGGATGGGAAATGGAGCCGCTGGGATTAGAACTGGCACCCATATAGGAACCCAGGAATGCAAAGTGAGGACTTTAACCACTATGCTATTGTGCCGGGCCCTGCTGATTTTTAAGACTTCTTTATTGATTTGGAAAATTACTTGTGGGACTGACTACTTTGAGGCCTAAAATGAGAGTAGATTTTAGAAATCAGGATTTGCATTTTGTCAGGTGCCTGGTAATCTTATCCATCTGAGATCGAAAGCTTGGGATATTGGGAGCACCCAGGAAATGTAAACTTAGGTTGCAAACATTTATGTGATGTCATTGTGTTTACAGTCTCTCAGGGTGGACGTCTCCTCCCATCCACCAAGTACAATGAATGTTTTATTTTGTGTCTTATTGTGTCGTGTGTTTATGTGTGTGTATGTGCATGTGTAGGGGATTATTTCATTAGTGTGCTGATGGTTTAGCTTCTGATCATTTCTGTCTTATCTGAGGTGGTACCTAATCTGACTCACTACTTTGAGAGGTCTTTCACTTTGTCTTTTGATATCTGTGTGGCTTGTTTTGGTTCCTACATCTTAACATAGGGTCAGTGAATGATCTTAGAAAAGGATTCACTTCATAGCTCAGGCTTCCCTTCTGTCTGGGCTCACAATACCTTATGATTTTTCCATAAACTCATGATTTTTCCAAATGCTTCAAACCTTTAAAAAAGATACTAATTGCATTTTAAAGTCGTATATTTATTTATTGGAAAGTAAGATTTACAGAGAGGAGAGACAGAGACAAAGATATCCCATCTATTGTTTCACTCCCCAAGTGACTGCAATGGCTGGAGCTGAGCTAATCCGAAGACAGGAGCCAGGAGCTTCTTTCTAGTCTCCCACACGAGTGCAGAGTCCCAAGGATTTGGCCCATCTCTACTGCTTTCCCAAGGAACAAGCAGGAAATTGTATAGGTAGCAGGGCCACGGGGACATGAACCGGCACACTATGTGTGCAAGGCGAGGACTTTAGCCACTAAGCTATCATGCTGGGCCCTACTTAATGCATTTTTATCTGGTACTTTTTGTTTTTTCTGTGGGGAGAGTCAACATGCATACTCAAATCATTCTTTTGCCAGAACCCCCACCATAAGTTTACTCCACCTTTGCACTGAGGCTGCACAACTACTAGGAACAACACTTGCAGAAGTGATTTGATTGGCTCCATAACGAAGTTACGATTGCCAGCCAATGCAGGTACCTCTCAGTTGTCTTGTAACGCTTGCAATTTTGGGTTCCACCTAACATGTTTGTCAGGGACTGTTACAACCCGTTACTGCACCTTGTTAGCTCCCCCTCCGCAGTTCCTTCATCCTTTAATCATTTCACATAACCAAGCCTCCTGTTTCACTAAAGAAAAGTAATGTTGAGTTAGGAATTCCCTCAACTATCCTTCATCTCACTGCAAAGTTCTCGTTCTGCTCCCCTGTCCTCTTCTGCTTCTCTTCTGTTGGAAGGAAAGGTGTTCTTTCTTTCCACTTTTCTTGGTTCCTCTCCCTGCAGGGTCTTTAATAGTGCTACTAAATTTATGGCTATGATTCCTTGCCATTCCTCAAATTATTTGGTACTTGATCTTCAACAACATAACACTACAGTTGAGAGTAGGAATGTATATGTTTCTATAACCATTTAAATAATATATGCATTGGATCTCATCTTGAAAAATTTGGTCTGATTTTTTTTTAATGTCTTTGTTTTTGCACAACATTTTCTCTAACAATTTATTCTTACTCTATTTTACCAAAGTACCAGTCTGTAGCAAATTGGAAACTAAAAAGCTTATTTCTCAGAGACAGATGAAGTACTGGATGGAAATCCATCTTCTGCTAATTTGTCTGCAACTTGGGTTCCACGAACTGGGTTTCTCTTTACTTCTTTCTGCACTCTAAATCTCTTTACGCATTCTTCTTTATTCAACAATTTTTTAAAAAATGAAAATGTCACCTACTGTGTTGCCATGTTATTTCTTACCTTTTGTTTACTGCATCTTCCTGAAAGTATATTTTTCACAAATGATTTTCCATTATGTAGCTCTTATTTAATCCTCGGGGCACAGTATTCTCGCATATGCCACCACTACTGTTCCAATGAAAGTTACCAGGGACATCCAAACTGTCCAGTTCATGGTAACCTTTCCAGTCCTTATCCTATTGTCCTCTTTTCTGTATTTGTTACTCATGGAGCTTTTTAGTTCTACTCTACAGTTATTGCTTTGTATTCGTTCAGCACTTGATTACTAATGATCCCAATTATTTTAACAATTATGAATGTTCCAACCACACTGCAGGCTGATTTTGTTTTTCCAATTGGCAAAGACACTTGAAACTCAATATATCCAAAACATAACCTTGGTCCATCTGTATGCCATCACCATTTCCCAGGCTTAGGAGTATTCTTGAATCCTTATCTATTATTTCTTGTGCTTTGTCCATCAATATGTGTATTATTTCAAATCCATTCCGTGTCCTACCAGGAGCCACTTGACTATTCTCTCTATACCCAGTTGCACCCTGCTTCAGTACATTCTTGGAAGTTCTAACTGAAAGAACATTCAGCAACACTGTTCTAATCATGCTTATTCCTTGTTTCACAGCTTTGGGTAATTTCTCATTGACTGTAATGAGAATCTGAAACTTGTTAGCACTATAATAGAAACATTTACAACCAGACTAGTTCCCTAGCCTTGTTTTCACCTGTAACTCCCACGGACTTTGTACTCCACTCGGATTAATGACAGTTCCTTAAGTATGCCATATGTTTTCACTTCCCTGTATTTATTTTAATTTATTTCATTCCCTTCTTTGCTCTTGCAGGTTCCTCTTTCTGGAATGTTCCTCCCAAGACATTCTCTAAGTCCTTGATTAAATTTAACTTTCTCCACCAGGCTACTCTGTTATTGTAGGTCTATTCTCTTCCTCAACTGTTCTTTCACTTCTTGAGGACAAAGCCAGTGTCATTGATCTTTACATCCCTAATTCCATGACTTGTCAGAATATTTCTTGAGTGCATGCAAGAAAGAGGATGGGAAAAAAGGAAGATACGTTCCATAAAGAGAATTTTCAAAAGAAAAGTTTTATGACTTTCTTTCATATTCTGCAAGAAAGAACTTCAAGTTTTAGGATTTGAAAGTTACCAGTAGAAACTGTCAAAGAGAACATTGCGGATTCATTTTTTCCCATCTGAAACATAGAACTTAAATTTTATTTTTACATATCCATATAATGCATAGTACAGTATTAGGAGCATTATGTGTATTCAATAAGTACATACAAAATGGAAATCAACTGCAAAATGTGGATCCCTGGTTACGCTTGACTTATAAGTAACATGACTAAATTGAAGAAGCGACAATAACAATTATTAACAAATTTGTAGCAGGATTTTGAGATACTAACTTAATAAATTGTTCTTTTTGTTGTAGGTCTTTTTCCTTCCAGCACCCCCTCCCCATATTAAGACATAGCCAAGCATTTATTTGTGTCCCCTTTTCTTGATAACTTTTGTTTTACAAGTTTAAAACCAGATGTTGCAGACACCTACAAGATTAGCTGGACATAGAGATTATGGTTCCAAAAGTATAGGCTCATGGAGGGAAGTTTGCTGACTTGTTCCAGAAGGCTAACAGGTGAGTACTTTAGAGTAGAGATGGTAGAAGATATCTGACCTAGAAGCTGTGCTTCTTTAGTTCCAGACAGGAGATGAAAGCAATTCCCTTAGCATCAATGCTATTCTTGTTGCCTTTTTGTTTCTCAAAGAAAAGGCAAAATCTAAAGTGAGGATGAAAACACATTATGCTTAAGGGAGGCTGAGTAGTGGACCTTAAGGCTGCCAACTTCAGCAGAAACACCCCATTATCACCACCAATATGCAAGATAGCCCAGAAACAGCTAACCCATCTCCCTTCATGGGGAATTTGCATGATCAACACATCAGTAGTGATGCATATGAACAGAAGTGCAGAGGACATACTCTAAATTTCTCATCCATGTCTGATTTGCTAAGGCCTTCATACAACCTTGGAAGTGGAAGGGCCTCTAGTAACCATATATGAGATTAAATTTTTAGTCAGCTGGGAAAGCAAAAGGCTCAGAGCAGACTGAATTTGTTGTACTGATATAAAGAAATGTGACATTTTTGCACTCTGGTGGTATGAATCAAATTTTACTGCTACAGTTACAATTTAGTGTTCTTCGTAGCGTACTTGCCCACTTTATACATTAAGGGTATACTTTCACAAAACAAAAATAACACCTTCCCTCCTCTAGCTTACAAGATTTTTTTTATGAAGCTACAATGAAACAAGGTAAAGAAAAGTTGCTCTAAAAAGGAACAAAACAAAAAATTTCAGTAAAATATGGAATCAGTGTAAGAACAGAACATACTTTGTCCCTTTTAGATCTGTATTGAATGTAAGGGATATATTATGGTAAAATGATAGCACAAATATATTTATGACTTTAATCTGGGTTGCTTGAATTGAGATATGCTTTTAATATTTTCCACAAACTCACTAGGCAGTTTCCTTCAGCTCTCCTTTAATTGCTTTCTGTTTAATTATTTCTCAAAGAAGCACAAATATCTACTGTTTTTCTCGTGAACTGTATCTTCAGTACAGAAGTCCCCCTCCCCAATCAAGGTTTTAGATCCACAGCCAACCATGCTCTGAAAATAATAAGAAATTCCAAAAATAAACAATTCATACATTTAAAATTGTAAACTGTTCTGAATAGTGTCATGAAATCTTGCACCCTCCTACTCCTGTTCAGTATGTGACTCATCCTTATGCCCAGCTTATCCATACTGTATACAGTACCCCACTGTTAGTCAGATAGTAGCTATCTCAGTTTTCACATCAGCTGTCAGTTTCTGTGGTACTTGTATTCATGCAACCTTGATTTCCTTAATACTATATTTTTTCCCTATTTTAGTCGTATTGTAATCTGTTACTTTGCCTAATTTATGAATTAAATACTACCATAGGTATGTATATATCAGAAAAACGGTATGTATGTGTTTTGGTATCATGTGTAATTTCAAACATCCGCCAGGAGTCTTGAAATGTTCCCTACAGATAAGGGAGAAAATATTGTAATTGAATCTTTACAGAGGACAGTGTTATTTCTAGGGCATAATGAACTGTTACAGATACTCAATAATATATGTGTATATATATTGTTGTGGTATGTTCTAAAACACATAGGGTCAGCTATTGGAACACTTCTGCTTACTTCATTACTGGTCATTGGGAAAGTCCTATAATTTTTCAATGTGTTTCCAGAACGTATAGAGTTATGTTTCCCAAGTGAAAGAAGCCTATAAGTATTATATAAAAGGTACCATTACACACTTATTGTAAGGGATATGAATCTGGATGTTGATTGTATTGCAAAACTCTAGGGCACACCTGGCCTAGTTTTTAATCTATTCCACTGTATAACGTTAGACACATTGTTAAACTCAGTCTTCGTTTTCTGTTCTGAAAAATGAAAGTAATAATAGCATCTTCTTTGTGGAGTTGTTAGGAAGATTCAATCATATACTGTATGCAAATGCCTCAGCAAATCCCATGACATACAAAACATACTGAATAAATGGTAGCTGTTATTAATAGAAAAGTGTTGAGAAGGATGATTCCATGATCACTATAAAAGCAGATATATGAAATGGCAAAGGATCATTAGGCAATGCCATCTGGAAAAACATACCACATGGAGTTGGTTTGATTCTCACTAGAGAGCAAGGACTTCGTTCTGCTTGCTGCTATATTCCAGGACAGAACAAGGCTTGACATAAAGCAATTCTCGTGGAACATGAATTAAATGAATTGAAATGGAAAATTCCAATGGCCTAGACCACAGGTCTCAATAGCAGCCAGTCCTACAATGGACAGCTTAAGATGGAAATGTGTGGTGTAGCTACTGACATTTTTACACTTTCCAAGATCAGTGCTCATTTTGCCTTAGTTGGGCAAATTACATTAGCCAAAGTTCAGCTTTCCCTGTGTTGCCTCTGATTGATCAGCTCCATAGCCCTATCTCCAAGTTGAAATTCCTCATTGCCCATGTGTATTCTTTTAACAAATATACTTTGAGCACTTACTACATGTCAGACACTATGGAAAATTCCAGAAAATTCTTGGAGCTTATTATTTATTCTAGAAATTGGCAGCATATGGATCAAATAACAGTTGAGATGATTACAAATAGTGATAAATGAATGTTATGAGCAAAAACGGGTAATATTAGAAGGCATTATTTGTAATAAGCTGTCTCCAAACACCCTGCTCATAATTTACATGGATCTCAGATATGACATGAATTGTCGTGATCATACGCAGATGGTAAAGTAGATGTGACTCCTACTTTTGAATCACTGCTGTAAAGAAATTATTTGGCATTTATAAATGGAATGGCAGTCCCCTTGTTGGTTAATAGCAGGCCTTCAGAGTTAATCAGACTTGAATTTCAATCCTAGCTCTGCTATTTAATTGCTGTGTGATCTTGGACAAATAGTGTAAATTTTACTGTACCTTAGTTTTCTCATCAGTGAGATGAGGATTCTAGGACCTGCCTTTTGGGGTTATTGAAAGCAGTAAATAAGGTGATATATATACAGGAAATACTTTTCCCAGTGCCTGTCACATAGAAAGTGCTCAAAATACATTATAGCTATAATTGTACAAGTTTTCTGGGGCAGCTCTCACTTCAAATATTCTGTTCCATTTTCATACTATTCTCATTTGAAATTCCAAAAATGCGATCATTGTGCATTTCTCTCCAGTATTTGAAGGAAGCTTTGCTTTTTTAAGTTATCAAGACACATACTGTTTCATCTCTACATTTGGATTGAAACCTAAATCCTAGTTACAGGCATCTTATTAAGACCCAAAGTATAAGATGGCTATTATCAATGAACAGAAAATAGCAAGTGTTGGCAAGGATGTGGAGAAATTGGAACCTTTGTGCACTGCTGGTGGAAAATTAAAATGGTAGAGTTGCTGTGGGAAACAGTCCGGTGGTTTCCCAAAAAGTTTAAAATAGAGTTACTGTATGACCTAGCAATTCCACTTCTGGGTATACACCCAAACAAATTAAAATTGGAATCTTAAAGAGATATCTGTGCTTCCATGGTCAATGCAGGATTATTCACAATAGTTAAAATGTAAAAACAACCTGTTTATTAACAAATGAATGAGTAAAATATGCTGTACACATACAATGGAATATCATTCAGATTTTAAAAGAGGAAATCCTGCAATATGCTACAATAGAAACTTGAAGACATTTTGCCAAGTGAAATATAAGTATTGCATGGTTCCATGAGGTACTGTAGTCAAAATTACAGACCAGAAAGTAGAATGTTAGTTTCCAGGAGCTGAGGGGATTGGAGGATATAAAAGGGTTTCTTTTAGGGGGGAGGAATTTTAGTTTGACAAGTTGGGAAAATTTATGGAGTCACAGAAAAACATGATGGTGATGGTTGCGTAACATTATAAATGTGCTTAACATTTCTGAACCATACACTTAAAAATGGTTGATGTAAATGTTATGTTAGGAGAATTTTGATTCCGTTTTAAAAATTGAGAACAAAAAGACCTAGAGCAGACTTAAACAAATGAAAATTGGCAAAGAAAGAGACATAATCTTCAACCCAGAAGGACTCAGCAGTAAAGTATGAGTTTTCCAGAGAAGTACACAGAGTAAATAGACAGACTTGAAGCTGGAGGGGGAAATTCTTTCTTTGTGTGTGATCCTTCATTTCGTTTCCAAGATCCCTTGTAAGGTATTACTTTAACTAACATAAAGGTGAACCTCAGATTGTAGATGACATAATATTGCTTATAATCAGTCATTTTTCTAAATTATTCAAACTTCAGATAATTATACACATTAAATGCCCCATGGCAAAATTGCAAAATTGCATTATAATTACACAGCAGTTAACATCAGTATTTTGACCTGCAAGCTATTGCTGTCCTCTAATATTAATTACAATCAGGGTTTATCTATTTATATGCAGCAGGATGGAGATTCTGAGTCAGTAGATTTTGTTCTGAAATCTGTATGCCTATTAGGGCTATTATTGATCTCCCATTTTAACCAAAACGCAAATACACTACCCACATTTTTCTTTTTAATATAAACAATAGCCATAATTTAGATACTGGCATTTGTTTCTTTTTTATTCATATTTTCCATTATACGGCTTTGTAGGAATAGGACTACCTCCTTCCCTTGCCTTCTTCCTTAGTGTCCCTCATATTCCTTCAGTTGCATTCAAGACTAACATTCTGCTCTTCGTGTCATGACTTTTTAGCTGTAGGCAATGGTGGAGAATCTAGTATGTTGTTGTCAAGGCATGTTAAGTTTTACTTTGGGTCTTCTTTGTTTCCTGGTGCTCTAGTCTCTGTTACACTGTTTGTTTACTGAAATACACATGTGAACTTGTTTACCTAAATATCTTTTTGTTTTGTATTTTATAGGAAGGTTATCTTATATCAGAAAGAACATATGATATTTGTCCTTTTGGGATTGGTTTATTTCACTGAGCATAATTGTCTCCAGTTAGGACCACTTAGTTGCAAATGATAGAATTCCATTATTTTTCAATGGCTGCGTAGTATTCTACAGGGTAGCTGTAGTTTCTTTATACAATCCTCCTTCTATGGGGATCTAGTTTGCTTCCATGTCGCGGCTGTCGTGGATTGTGCTGCTATGACTATAGGGATGCAGGATGCTTTCTACT
Source organism: Ochotona curzoniae (assembly GCF_017591425.1). Lineage (NCBI taxonomy): Eukaryota > Metazoa > Chordata > Mammalia > Lagomorpha > Ochotonidae > Ochotona > Ochotona curzoniae. The sequence continues at coordinate 29,656,699 of NW_024467087.1, read as the reverse complement.
ATGTAGGTTTCCCTTCTTTTGGATATATTCCGAGGAATTGGATTGTTGAGTCATGCAGTACATCAATTTCCAGTTGTCTGAACATTCTTCATACTGTCTTCTGTAGTGGCAGCTCTAGCCTACACTCCCATCAATAGCGAAGCAAGGCACCTTTCTCCCACATTCTCACCAGCAGGTGTTAATAAATTTCCAAATGTAGGCAAGTCTCACTGGAGTTAAGAGGAACCTCAATGTGGTTTTAATTTGTATTTCTCTTATTACTAAGGGGAAATTACTAACCATTTTTCACATGTCTGCTAGCCAATTAAATTTGTTCTTTTGAAGAAATGCTTATTTCCTTTACCCATTTCTTAACTGGTTTGTTTTGCTGTTGTGTTTCTGGAACTCTCTCTCTCTTTTTTTTTTAAAGATTTATTTTATTTTTATTGGAAAGGCAGATATACAGAGAGGAGGAGAGACAGAGAGGAAAATTTTCTGTCTGATGACTCACTCCCCAAGCAACCGCAATGGTCGGTGCTTTGCCGGTCCCTTCGCCGATCTGAAGCTGGGAACCAGGAACCTCTTCTGGGTCTCCCATGCGGGTGCAGGGTCCCAATGCCCTGGGCCGTCCTCAACTAACCCCCCCCCCCCCCGCCAGGCCACAGGCAGGGAGCTGGACCGGAAACCACATGGGATCCTGGCGCATTCAAGGCGAGGAACCCATTGCTAGGCCACACCGCTGGGCCCTTCTGGAATTCTTTGTTAAACTCTAGCTTTTAGTCCACCATCAGTTGTGTAGTGTACAAAGATTTTCTTCCATTCTGCTGATTGCCTCTTTGCTTTGTTGACAATTTCTTTTGCTGTGCAGAAGCTTCTTAGTTTTGATGCAATCCCATTTGTTTATTTTGGCATTGACTGTGCTTTTGGTAACTTTTCTAGAAAGTATTTGCCTATGTCTCTGTCTTGTAGAATATATAGTACATTTTCTTCTTATAGTTTGAAGGTCTCTGGGTACACTTATAGGTCTATTATCTGTTTAGATTTGATGTTTGTGCATCATGAAATGTGGGGGTCTTTTTTCCTATTTCTGCATGTGGCTATCCACTTGTCCCAATAGCATATGTTGAAGAGATCAACCTTTTTCCCTGGGGTTATTTTCTGTTCTCTTGTCGAATATCAGTTGGCTATGTATGTGTGGGCTCTTCTCTGGGGTTTCTATTCTGTTCCAATTATCATCCTCTATGTTTCCATACCAGTGCTAGACTGTTTTAATAATGACTGCTCTGTAATATGTCTTAAGATTTAGAATTGTGATTGCTCTGAGTTGACTTTTTTATTCTTCAGGATTGTTTTGGCTGTTTTGTGATCTCTTGTGCTTCCAGATGTATTTTTGTATCATTTTTTCCAGGTCTATGAAGAATGCTATTGGTATTTAATTGGGATCATGTAAATTCTGTATATTACTTTCAGTGATACGGGCATTTTGATTATGTTAATTCTGCTGATCCAGGAACATGCTGAATTTCTCCATCTTTAAATGTTTTCTTCAATTTCTCTTTTCCAATATTTCGTAATTTTCCTCATAAATATCTTCCATATCTTTTGTTACTTTTTTCCCCCCAAGGTATTTTTTTAAAAATTTATTTATTATTGTTATTATTATTATCATTTTATGATACAGTTCCATAGGGTCCTGGTATTTTCCTTATCCCCTCCCCAATTCCCCCTCTCACCTACTTCCTCTATATCATTACTTTAGCATAGTTCTTCATACACAGTCATATGTCCATCATTGCAGACACAGACAATGGCAAAGAGTCCAGCATCCTATTGTCAAGATACAGTAAATAGTTTCATTGGGAGTCCATCTTTGTCTAGAAGTGGAAATGCATACAACATTGTACCCTCACATCTGGATATGTTAGTCTCCATTTCACAGCTACTGTACATCCCCTTAAATGAAAAGCCACAAAACAAAATCAACATCAGGAAGAAAAAAGAAATTAACCCATTCCTAAAATGACAGGACCAAAGTACCACCCATACGTATTAACCCTGAATGTAAATAGCTTAAGCTCAACCAAACGTCATTGATTAGTAGGCTAGATTAAAAAACAAAACCCATCTATTTGTTGTCTAGAAGAGACACAGTTCACCAACAAAAATCAGCTGAAACTGTATCGCATGGGTTTTGATGTTTTCTGTTAGTTTCTTCTTTTCAAAACACTTTCTTCTGATTAAATTCTTCAGTAACTCAAAGATCATACAGTAACATCATTTTCTGCAAGAGCGTTCTTGATTTTCATCTCTTCACCTACACGTTAGTCATTTAGTAGCGTGTTATTTAACCTCATGGTGTTGTTAATTTCTTTTTTCTTCCTGATGTTGATTTTGTTTTGTGGCTTTTCCCTGAGGTACTTAAGGGTCTTTGACATTTAAAACCAATTGCTCTGACTAGTTATTTTTCAGCCCTTGAGCTATTTTGGTATAATTGGGCCATCAATTTATATTTATTTAGCTTTTACCATTCCACCTTGCCAAACTCTTTTATTTATTCTAATAGGCTCTTTATTGAGTCTTTTGGTTCTCCTACATATAGAATCATGTCATCTAAAGGCAGAGATAATTTGATTTTTTATTTTCCAATCTGAATTTCTTTAATTTCTTTTACCTGGCTAAAAGCTCTAGCGAGGACTTCCAGTTCCATGTTGAATGGCAGTGGAGATAATAGGCATCCTTGTTTCATTTGAGATGTTAGTGGGAAAGCTTCCAGTCTTTTCCCATTCAATATGATGCTGGCATTGGCTTCTCATAAATTGCTTTGATTGCACTGTGGCATGTTCCTTTTATATATATGTTGCTTAGGGTTTTTATCATGAAGTGATGTTGGATTTTATCAAATGCCTTCTCTGCATTTATTGAGATGATCATATGGTTTTGATATTTAGATTTTTGATGTGGTATATCACATTTATTGATCTGCATACGTTAAACCATCCCTGCATGCCAGACGTAAATTGCACCTGATCCTGGTAGATGATTTGTCTGATGTATTTTTTGGATTCTGAAGGCTAATATCTCATTGAGTATTTTTGCATCTGGGTTCATCCGGGATATTGGTCTGCAGTTCTCTTTCTCTGTTGTGTCTCTATCTGGTTTTGGTATTAAGCTGATGGTGGCTCCATAGAAGGAATTTGGAAAGATTGCTTCCCTTTCTTTTGTTTTGAATCGATTTTGAAGAATTAGGGTCAGTTGTTCTTGGAATGTTTGCTAAAATTCAGCAGTGAAGTGTCTGGTCCTGGACTTTACTTGGTTGTGAGGGATTCAATTGCTGATTTGGTCTCTGTCCTGGTTCTAGCTTTATTTAGATATTTCATTGCCTCATGATTCAGTTTTGGAAAATGGTATGTGTTCAGGAATGTATCCATTTCTGGAAGGTCTTCTAATTTGTTTGCATACAGTCTTTTGTAGTAGTTCCTGATTATTCTGTATGTCCAAGATATCCATTGTTATATTTCCGTTTTCATCTCTGATTATATTGATCCTTGGGGGTGGGAGGGAGGATTCCATGAACTCAAAGCAGATTTCCCTTTTTTTGCTACCTGGTGACAGAGACCCCTGCTGTGCATTTCGGATTTCCACTAAGGCTTTGGGCACACTGCTGGGATCCTATTCTCTTGGTGTTGGGATAGTCATCCAGGCAGTTGCCAGAGCAATTGTGGAATCACAGCGCTGCACCCTAATTTCAGTGTGCTACATTCTATCTCGTCCCACTCATGGCCCACTGCGCTGTGAAGCTTAAGGCAGGTCACTGGCTTTGCTCATTTAGGCCTCTCCCACTGCTGTGCCAAACTTCTCATCAACCGATCTGTGCTGGCTGCTTCCCTTCCACGGTATCCAGACAGCACAAGGTGCTGCGACTGCTCAAGCACGTCCAAGCAGTTCCTGCCCTGTGTACACTATCAACCCACACTTTCTTTATCATCAACTTTTGGGTTCTGTGTTTTATTGTGAAAATGGGATTAACCCTGAATTCCTCCTCAGCCTCTTTTAAACAGAGATAAAGATTAAATGAAGAGCCAACAAATTGCTTGAGGTAGGGACTTAAAATGGGCATTTAAAACTCCTGAAGATTAGGGTAGCTGTTTGGCACAAAGGTTAAGAAGCCTTGGACACAACCTGGTTCGGTAGCCTAGTGGCTAAATCCTGATCTTGCATGTGCCCCATACTGACACCACTTGGTGTCCCAGCTGCTCCACTTCCCTTCCAGCTCCTTGCTTGTGACCTGGGAAAGCAATATAGGATATCCCAAAGTCTTTGGTCCCTGCACCAGCATGGGAGACCTGGAAGAGGCTCCTGGCTCATGGCTTCGAATAGACTCATCTCCTGCTGTTGTAGCTACTTGGGGAGTGAACCAGCAGATGGAAGATATTTCTCTCTGTAAATCACTTTCCAATGAAAAAGTAATAAATAAAACTTTCTTTATATAAAAAGCCTCTTGGACAACACCTCCATCTTATATTGTAGTTTCTTGGTTCAAATCCTGACACTTCTCCTGAATCCACCTTCCTGCCAGGATGCACCCTGGTGGGTAGCATGCAATGGCTCAGGTCATTGGGACCCTGCCACCCACAATGCAGAGTCAGATGGAGTTGTAGGCTTCTGCTTTGATCTGCTCCAGGCCTGGAATTTACAGGCTTTGTGTGAATGAATCGTAGATGGAAAATTCTTTCTCTCCCTCTCTATTTCTCTCTCTCTCTCTCGGGTATGTATGTGCATGTGTGTCTGCCTTCCAAATAAAACGAAAATAAATAAATAAAAATTTCAAAACCTTGGAGATAGATCCTAAATATGTTGCCAGCTGTCTTGAGTTTCTGCCAGTGCTTCCCAAAGTAATTGGTGAGGTGGTAATTGGCTACTTTTCTGGCAAAGCTGCCTGGGGCCCTTAGCCAAAACTCAAAAGCAAAAGCAAGCCAGTTCTTACGGGTGCCAACCACATGGTTTTTGTGACAAGCAATTGCAAGTGAAAGGGTGTGCCACAAGCAGTGAGATTAGAAAACTGGGACTTGTTTAAAGGAGGCAACACTCCACTATCAGCTGAGATGGGGAAAAAAACACAGTATACCACTGTGACTTTTTAAATCAGGAATGAGAGATTCATTTTAAAACTTGATATCCTTTGGCACCTCCCCAGAAGTTGCCTATCTTGGAAAATTACAAAAGGAAACTAAACACAAACCAAGAAGTGCAGAAAAGTAGGAAATGGTTTGTTGTCAAGAAAACAAAAACACATAAATGAATATAAGGTAGGAAGGGACTCTACAATCTTTAAATGAGGCTTTATAATTGCATCACTGTAAGATGCCTGATTTTGTAAATATATACCTGTAAGTCATTGCCAATGTACTTGGTTTCAAGTGACAAAACAAGCAAAAACAAATGAAAGTGGTAAATCAGTAGGTAAAATGCCTACTTGAGATTTTTGCTATTGTTGAAAGCATGAAAAACATGATTAAGCTTATAGGCTTAAGCATCAGCCTACTTGAGCTTCATCCCTGCATACTGTGTGTGATCTTGGGTAAGTCACGTAACCTTTTGCAACCCACATATTAAATGAAGATGAGTGTGATGATGTCACCAACCTTCCAGCCCAAAATGAGATAATTCACATAAAGGGTTTAGAAATAGTTCCTGACACACTGTAAGTACTCAGTAAATAGTAGCTGCTATGCCAGTGTGTGTAATAGGTTCTCTATTTGGAGCATAAAGAGAAAAACACACATTCATTAATTGAAACTCAGGCTCTCCCTACTCCCATTAAATAAATGTGGAATAAATATTCTAAATATATTCAATTGAGGAGATACCAAAACATTAGCATACTCGACACCTGCACGTACCTCATCCATTGTACTGAAGGCAGTTATGGAAAAATCAAAAGAACAGGACAATTTTTGAGTTGGACTGTGTTATTTCAACTCCCATCTCTGTCGTTTTGAAGTACTAGTATGACCATGAACAAATCATGTCTCTGAGTTATAATTTCCTCAAGTGACATTGGGGATACCTATGTCCTAGATTAGTTGTGAGGGCTAGAAGAAAGATATGTGAAAGCATCCAGAACATATTAGGCACTTGGCAAAGACTGGCTGACCGAATAATGAAGCAAAAGCAACTTTATGGAGATTTTGATATTTATCTGTTATTGGGTTGGTTTATGTTACTGAGCAGCGTTGATATTGCCTCAATTTTGTTCCTGCCACTTTTTGTGAAAAGGTCAATATAGCTGTCATATCCATGATGCTCCAGGACTTAATTGTGCATGCTTGCTAAGATTTTGTTTTATAACAAAGTGATGAAGTTTGGTTTAGGTTCCAGTGCAGACCTTTCAAAGTCTATCTAGTATGAGAAAAGTACTGATATGTTTCAGAGATGGTACTGCTAATATTAACTTCAAGAATTATAACTAAGTTGAATGTGGCAATTACAGTAACACATGTTAGTGCATTGTTGCACTTTTGGTTCAAATCTCTGCCAAGATTATAGTACAGGAGAGAATCAAGATGGTGGATTAGAGGAAAGACATGTTTAAGCACATGGAGAAATATTAGCCAGTGTGAAGCAGAGAGGGCACATTCCAGGAAAAAGGAGAGGTCAGAACAACAGCAGAGGGGTACCTGGAGACTGACAGACACAGGAAAGCAGTGGACACAACAGTGCGGTATTGCAGTGACTGCTATCCCTGCAGCATTCAGCAAATGGTAATCTGAAATGCACCAGCAGCCAGAACTACACCAGCAACCAGGTGGGAAGAAACATCTACCAGGAGCTCTGGAGGTGAACTGCCCATAGTGCTGGTCTGTTTGATTTGACCAGGAGTAGAAACAGAGCAGCAGGTCCCACATGGGCGGTTTGGGAACGGGGTGGATTTCACAATCCAGTTGAATTAGGTGCCATTTTGTTTAAGGAGGCAAGACAATGGACAGTATTGTGTATGCACTGAACTGGGAATGAACTCATTTCTAACTCAGTGAACTGCAACAATGTGGCATCCTACAGGTTCCACCCAAGACAGGTCCAGATAGCCCTCAGATCTGACGGCCAGCAGATCAAGAACTCTAGAAGTGGCACATCAGGAGCCATTTCTTACAGTATGGCAAAAAATTTAAGACTGCAGAGGACAATAGTGAGCTGTGCATGTGCTGAGCTTAGCGAGAACTCACCCAGCTCAGTGCATTGTACTTGTCCCACAGGAGAATAATACCAACTATGGCATCGTATGGGTCCAAATAGGTCCGCAAGACCCTCAGACCTAATGGCCAATAGGTTCCAGCAAGCTCAGCACCGCCAACAACCTAGCTATCTAAAACACCTTGTGTCTCCATAATCCTGGGACCTGCTCCAACTGGAAGTGGGAGAAAGGTTGTACAGACAATGGTGCAGCCTCAGCACAGTATCACAGGAGGTGGAGACTGTTGAGCCAGGAGCTGGGACTAAGGCGACCATGGTGGAAATCTAACTAAGAACCCAGACCTGGAACTGGATGGATGGAGTGGCACAAGTGACTGCAAATAAAGAGCCTGGTATCAACTGCAACAAGTAAAACCAAACTGTAGACCTGTGGGTGACACAGCTTAAAAACCTGCCCCAAGGAGAAGAATCTGACAACCAGAAATACGATGACCAAGAGCAAAAGAAGAGACAGAGGCACAATGAATGTTACTGAAGACTCCCCTGCTAAGGAACAAAACCCTCTGCCAACCTCAGAGTTCACTGAGGAAGACATCGAGAAAATAGGAAATACAAAATTCAAAACACTTGTTATAAAACTTCTTATCAGTAATGAGAAGCACGTAAAGCAGATATTCAAGGAATTCAAGGTATATGTCACACTGGAAATGAATCAAATGAAAGCTGATTATAAGAAGTGAAGAACACAGTGGAGCAAACTAAAAGTGTAGTGGAGAGTCTTCAAAATAGAATGAAGGAAGCAGAAGAAAGAATCTCAGAATTAGAAGATATTTCCTGTCACTGAGGGAAATAAGCAAAAAGCTGGAAGCAGAACTAGATCAAACCAAAAAAAGTGTTCAAGAATTGAAGCATATGCCAAATATGAGTTATGGGAGTCCCAAAGGGTTCAGAATGAGAAGCTGGGATTAGCGCTGTATTAAATGAAATAATAAGGAAAAATCTTCCTAATCTAGAGAGAATATTGGGAAACAACATCCAGGAGGGGTACAGAACTCCCAACAGGGTTGACCAAAAGCAATCTTCGCCATGACACATGATAATCAAGTTTTCTTTAATCGAACCTAAGGAAAAGATCCTTAGATGTGCACATGAGAAAAATCAAGTGATCTATAGAGGAACCCCAATCAAACTCACAGCTGACCTCTCAGAGGAGACACTACAGGCCAGGAGAGAATGGAGCAACATATTCCAGATTCTAAAAGCAAAAATATTTTTGGTGCAGGATAACATACCCAGCAAAATTTTCCTTTGTCTTTGAAAATGAAATAAAATTCTTGCACAGTCAAGAAAAGTTAAAAGAATATGCCTCTTCCAAACTTGCCCTACAATGGTACTTAAAAATGTTCTCTTGACAGAGAAAAGGAATAGTACCCACCAAAACCAAAGGCAAATGCAAAGAACATCCCAGTAAAATAGCAATGGAAGACCAAATCAATGAACAACCCATTGCTAAAATGACAGAATCAACTTACTCCCCATTCATATTAACTCTAAATGTAAATGGTTCAAACTCGTCACTCAAACATCATAGATTAGTAGACTGGATTAAAAACAAAACCCATCTATTTGTTGCCTACAGGAGACACATTTCACTAACAAAGATCAGCAGAAACTATGTCTCATGAATTTTTATTTTTTTGTTAGTTTCATCTCTTCAAAACACTTTCTTCTGATTAAATTATTGAATGACTCATAGATCATACAGAAGCATCATTTTCTTCAAGAAGGTTCTTGATTTTCATTTCTTCAGCGGCACATTAGTCATTCAGTAGCATGTTATTTAACTTCATGGTGTTGTGATTTTATTTTTCTTCCTGTCATTGATTTTGTTTTGTGGCTTTTCATTTAAGAGGATGTATAGTAAACTGTGTAATGGAGACTATCTTATCCAGATGTGAGAATACAATGCAGTAAGCATTTTTACTTCCATACAAAGATGGACTCCGAATGAAACTGTTTACTATATCTTGACAATAGGATGCTGGACTCTGCCATTGTTTATGCCTGCAATGATGGACATATGATTGCGTATGAAGAACTATGCTATAGTAATGATATAGGGGAACTCAGTGAGTGGGGAGGGATCTGGACTGGGATAAGGGAAATCAAAGTGCCCATCGAACTGCATCATAAAATGATAATAATAAAAAGAAGTAAAAATTTAAAAAAGAAGTGCTGATTTGAGTCCTGGTCACTCTGGTTTTGATCCAGCTCCCTGCTAAGTCTCCTGGGAAGGAAGCAGATGATGGCGTAAGTAGTTGGGTCCCTGCTACCCACTTAAAAGACTGAATGGAATTTCTGGCCTCTGGCTTTAGCCTGCCCTAGCCTTGGCAATGTGTGGAATGAACCAACAGATGGGAAGATCTCTATCTCTGTGTAGTTCTGCCTTTCAAATAAATTTTTTTTAAAAGAAGAAAATATTATAATACAATTTGTTCCTTATTTGCTCTTGAATAATGTTGCTTGTTGAGCGCAATTAGAATCTGTTTAACTACAGCATAACCTGATTATATGTAAATAATCGTAATGTACTGCAGAAACAGAAGTAGGCAGGGTCAAAATAATCTGAGGATACTCACAGATCTTACAAAAATATTTGAGAACAGTAACTCTCTTGTACTATGAAATTTACAGAGCAAATTTAGCTATCTGTAGAAACTCCTACTCAAATACAATAATGTCAACTAGGTGGTACAACGCTATATAAAGACCCTGTACAGATCAATAATATGCCATTAAACAGTAGTCATAGGATATAAACAGATTATTTAAAAAATATAATTGCTCAATAATCCTATGCAAAAGAGTCAAATCTCACTATGCCATTTTCAAAGATAGGATATTTTTGAAGATATTTTCAAATATGTCGTTAGAAAGACTTAGGAAAACTGCATTCTTATAAATTGCTGGTACTGTTTTACTAGTACTTATTAAGTGTATCAATTTCTGGCATATAGTATTCCCTCAGTAAATATTTCTTCAATGGGTGAATAAGTTTTTGCTGGAATTTGATCCATTTTAGACATTTAGAAATGTTTTAGCACAGAAATTATCCAACATGAGGAGACACAATTCATGGACTGTTAGTTTTTTGAATGTCAACATTTGAAGCAGATAAAAAAAAAACTCAGGCACTTGATTATAACTGTTCTGATGACATGCCTTGGTGCAATGCTCTAAATTTTAAAATTTGCCAATGAATCAGTATAATGTACCAGTCTTATCATCATTAGTTCCCAACTTTTGTGGAAGTTAATAATACCCTGATATTAGCTTGCTTTTGTATCATTTTTCCCTTTTCTTCAAAATGCTATATACATTTTTGAAAATAAAATTGCCTGGTATTTAATTTTGTTTTGAGAAATTCCAAAGGCTCATGAAGATCCACAAGATAATTGTAGGCACCCCAAAGGGTACAAATTTAGGGCTGGGAATCGCTGCTTTGCAGCCATCCGTATGTTACTTCTCAGTAGCTCTTTTTCTAGTTCCATAATATATTCCTCTCACAATGCGAAGAGATCTTTTCTGTCAATAAGGAAAGCATAATTTTGTTAATGATAGGTAAGCACCTTATTATCTGTATTTGGCAGGCTTAGACATATTGCTGTCTTTTGGGGAAAAACAGCTATTTCCAGATGTCATTAAAGCAGGCATTACAACTGACAAAGCTTTCTCACAGTATCTTAAAACAGTGCTGTGTGCTGTCAGAACTGCTTGTATCAAAAATTCTGTGGGAGTTAAGGCCCTGGGCTCTCTAATTGCCAACTACTCTGATTACAACCTTCTGCTCAGATATTATAGTGAGTGACATTTCCATCCATACACATGATTCCATCCATACACAGTTTCTTCTCTTATAACCATATTGCCTCCATGTTATGACACTTTTGAACTTTGTAAATACTTGCCTAGAATTCTGACACCACCATCAATCTGGGTCTGTTGTTAAGTGGCACAATATGTTTTGCTATGTTGGAAGCAATTATTTCCATTTCTCCTTTGTGCATTTGTTTATGTAAATGTGACCATTTTGAGGAGAAGATTATAATTTTTTGACATTTATCAATTATTTATGCCAGTTTCCCATCCAAAAGAGTAATTATTATAGTAACCTCACACATAAAGGATTGTTATAGTAACATCTCACCAAAAAGAATAGTAAGTCTAGCAACTTCAGTGTTTTCTCCTAAAGATCAAGAATTACTTTTCTATTTAGGCAAATTCCCCAGGTTATAGTTGAACTTTAGTCAAATTGGAAATTATGAACCAATATATTTCATAAGGTATAATTTATATAGAAATATATTTATATGTTCTTACAGATACTCACATTGCACATATTCATAGAAAAGAGTCTGGATGGTTGAAAATAATTTACTTTTTAACCATCCAGACTCTTTTCTGGGTCTGTTGTTAACTGGCACAATATGTTTTGCTATGTTGGAAGCAATTATTTCCATTTCTCCTTTGTGCATTTATTTATGTAAATGTGATCATTTTGTGGAGATGATTATAATTTTTTGACATCTATCAATTATTTATTTGAAAGACAGAGAAACAAAGAAAGAGAGAGAGTGACTGAGAGAGACTTTATCTTCTGGTTCACTGCCTATACCGGCTGGGTTTAGGTCAGGCTGGAGACTGGATGCTGTTCAGCTAATTCAGACACTTATAGCAGGTTACCTTAGACTTGGCCGCTTCAGCAACAAACATCTATTTCTCACAGAATTGAAGGCAGAGAAGTCTGAAGCCAAGATGGTAGCATCTCAAGCCCTGGATTCCTCACATAGCAAACTCAAGCACCTCTTAAAGGTGCCAAATTCAAACATCCCCACATTGCATATTAGAGCTCAAGTATTTGAATATGGCAGCGGTAGTCACAAGAGGTAGGGAAACACACCCAGCATACACCAGCTGGTGAAAACAACAACAACAAACACAGTTGAGTACAGGGTCTATGTGGTACAGTAGATTAAGCTGTCATCTGCAATGCCAGTGTTCATGTCCTGGTTGTTCTGTGCCTGATCTGACTCCCTGCTACAGCTGAATATTTTTGTAAAGTAAGAAGCCAGTGGTAAAGGAGATTGCCATGCACAGAAAAGAACTATAAAGAGGAATGTAATAAGTATACATTGGGGGCAGAAACAATGCAAAAACCTATTTGCAAATACATAGAGTTTACTATGCTGCCAGCAACCCTTCTAAACATTTTCATATAAAATGACTCATTTATTGCTCTAATAACCCTGTGAGTTAGACATTTTTGTCATTATTTTCACCATCTTCATTTTTCAAATGAAGAAACTTATACACAAACATACTATGTTACTTCCGAGTATGTCAGTGGTAGAGCAATGATTTGAACCTATGGAGTCTTACCACACATTTCACTGTATCTCTAGGTATCTTGAGTTAGAGTCATCTGTACTCTCTTCCATTTTCATTTTTCCATCAAGAACATTAAAGAAATGACGAAGTGTATTGAACCAATACTCAATCACATAATACAGTCATGAATCAAAGAAAGCCTGCTTTCTGATATATTTCAAAATTATTGCCTCGACATCTGTATAGTTCTCAGTAGGCCATATTTCAGACACTTCCACCCGAAGTGAAATGTTCCCATTTTGAAATCCAGAACAAGGTATACATCTGTCCCATTAAACATTTGTACTGTTTTGAGATTTTGGAATAGAATTGAACCAAGCAAAAGAGATAAAATATGAGGCCTGAAGTATTCATCATTGGTGAAAGACTTCTAATTCCAAATAAAGCTTGTCTTAGTCCTCAACCTGTGGCACCCACAAAAAAATCTAGAGCTAGAATCATCCATAGCAGGGAAAGTGTAGGAATTCTGCTGCTGAAATTAGGAACAAAAGAAGGATGTCCAATCTCCAGACCTTTAACACTGTACTAGATGTTCTCACTAGAACAATTACACAAGAAAAGGAAATAAAAGGCATTCATACTGAAAAAGAAAAAGCAAAGTTATCTCTAATCAAGGGTGGCTTGATCTAAACACAGGAATCCTTGAAGTATGTACACAACAATTAATAGAGCTAATAAAGGAATTTAGCAAAGTGTCAAGATCACTGTACAAAATACAGTTGTAATCCTATATACTTGCAGCAATCTGAAAGTGAAATCAAGAAAACAATGTTATTAGCTATAATAACATAATAAAGGGCAGATATTTGATGCAGTAATTACATCTGCCTATGGTATGTCTATATCTTGTGTCAAGTACCTGGCTCAAGTTCCACCTACTGTACTTCCAATCTAGCTTCCTGCTGATGCGCAACCTTGGAGATAGCAGATAATGGCTCAGGTAGCTGGGTTTCTGCCACCTACATGGGAAACTCAAATAGTGTTCTGTATTCCTGATTTCAACCTGGCTCAGACATGGCTGTTGTGAGCATTTAGGATGTAAGCCAGCAGAAATATATTATCTCTATCTCTCTGTCTCTCTGTCTTTCAAATCAAATCAAAATAACTTTCGTTAAAAAAAAAAAGAGGAATATATTTTTGTAACATTCTTGTCTGAAACCATAGGAATGCCTTGTCTGAGTTCCAGCTACACCATGTTTGGCATAGCAACTAAGGTGCTGCGGGGACATCCACATAAATGTATTCATAAAAAAGACAACAGACTTATACAATGACAATTACTAAACATTGTTGCATGAAGAGGAAAGAAAAGATAAGTGAATGAAAAGGAATTTTGTGGTCATGGCTCAGAAAACAATATTTTCCAGATCACAATACTACTATAACTGATATATAGATTCAGCACAGTGCTTATCAAAATTCCTGTTGCATTCTTTACATAAGTCAATGTTAAGTAATCTTAACATTCATGTAGAAATGCAAAAAACTCAGAATAGCAAAAACAATCTTGAAAAAGAACATAGTTGAAGGACACACACTTTCCAGTTTCAAAACATACTACAAAACTATAGCAATCAGTGTACTGGCAAAAGGATAAAGACATAGATTAGTGGAATAGAATGAAAGCTCCATAAATAAATTCTTACATTTGTTTGATTGATATTTAAAATGGCGCCAAGACATTTTAATGAGCAAGGGAAAGCATTGTCAACAAATAGTACTGAGAAAACCTGATGTTCTCATGCAAAGAAATGCGTTTGGACCACTTTCTTACATTACATACAAACATAAAATGAAGATTTAATTGTAAAAACTAAAATTATGGAGCTAAAAAAGAAACATAAATCAAATTTTCAGGACCTGGAATTTGGTGAAACTTTTCTCAATATGAAATCAAAATTAATGAGAAGTAAAAGAGAAATTAGTCAATTGCTTATATCAAAATTTAAAACCTTTAAGAATCAAAGGAAATGAAAATACCACACACAGGAGAGAATGGGGGAAATACCTGCAATCCATGTGTGTGATATGGCCCTTGTATCTAGAAAACTAGAAATAGGTATATGTGTGTGTGTGAGTGTGTAAAGAGACAAATGCTCCAGTTTACAAATGGGAGATTCAAAATGCACGTTTCTGAAGATATGGCTAACACATGAAAAGATATCAACATAATTAGCCAAAAATTAAGTACAAATAAAAACCATGGTGAGATACTACTTCAAAACCTCTATGATGGATTTAATAAACAAAATAACATGCATTGATGAGGACATGCAGGAAAGGGGATCCTTGCACGTTGCTGGTGGGACTGTAAACTTGCAAAGCCATTTTGAAAAACAATGCTTAGAACTACCATATGATCCAGCAATTGCTACTGGGTATAAATCCAAAATAAATGAGATCAATATGTTGAAGACATGCCTGCACTCCCAGATTCATTGCCACATTATTCACAGCAGGCAAGATGTTGAACCAATCTAAGTTGATGAATGCATAAACAAAAGTACATATACGCAATGAAATACTATACAACCTTAGAAAGAAGGAAATTCTGTCATTCACAACACTATGTTAAGTGAAATAAGCCAGGTACAGAAAGAGAATAGTTAGCAGACTGGTGCGTGGGATGCGGAGAAGGAAAATGTTGATCAAAGTGCAAAAAGATTAAGTTTGGTAACACATTGCACTGTGTGGTAACCACAGTTAATAATAACAATATGTATATTTGACACTCTTTAGAAAAGAAAATTTCTAATGTTCTCAGCACAAAAAATTAGTGAGATGATGGATTGCTAATTAGCTTGATTGGTTTTTCTATAACATTTGTGTAGGGCAAAATATCATACTGTAATCTATAAATCTATATAATTGCTATAAATAAAATGTAAAAATAGTCAAATTTTTATTATCTCATTTAATCTTGCAATAAACCTTATGACACAGGAGTTATTATCCTCATGTTGTAGACGAGCAAACTAAAGATGAGAGAAGCAATGTAACATGCATGGAGTCATGTAGGTAATAAGACAGCAAAACAAAATCTGAAATAATTCTACTCAACTTTAAAGTATGTGTGCCTAAATGTTAGTTTTTAAATTTTGCATCATTATATGGAAATATTATAATGAATGGCTCAATCAATTTAGTGTCTCTTTTTGAAGTACTCTTTTTCAAACTTCATTTCTTTGACTATAATTCGTTCTTTAGAATATTCTGAATGTAATACATTGCAATGGATTGTAATGCCCATTAATACATATTTATTAGTAGAGGTTATATATTTGAAATTTGTCATTCTATTCATTTTTTTAATTTTAATAATCTTAGTTGACTAGGGTACAAAGGGTCAAGGGCTACAGGGTGAAAGTGGGTAATATCATTGTTTCCACACTAATATAATCATTTTTCCTTTTATCTGGGGTTAGGGGAGTAACAAAGGGAAAAGCCCCACCCAACCTCCCACCCATCCCCGATCCCCAACATGAGGCGTGCTCCAAAGGTCCTGCTCAAACAGTTTTGATAGTTCATCAGTGCTGGATTGCTGCCAATCTCACCGTCCCAACTGCAATGAAACCTATTCAGAGTCCACTGGCTGACAGTCTCTTGATGGTTGGGGTTCCAAGATCAGCAGTTCAGTTGGAAGGATATCCAAAAAAACTTCGTCTGAGTTGATCTCAGATCTGATTCTTGCGTGAATTTGCTAGTACAGACTCCAACACCGTTTGTCACACCAATCAGCTTGTGCACATGCTGGTCGTTGCGATTTCTTGGTCCGTTCGGTTTCCAGCCCCGATTTCCTCCTGAACCAATGGCAGTTGTAGTCCAGCTCGATCCTACCCACTTCATATTCGGTCTTCATGCAAACCAGTTGGAGCTGCAGCCTAGTTGGGGCGGC
Source organism: Ochotona curzoniae (assembly GCF_017591425.1). Taxonomy (NCBI): domain Eukaryota; kingdom Metazoa; phylum Chordata; class Mammalia; order Lagomorpha; family Ochotonidae; genus Ochotona; species Ochotona curzoniae. The sequence continues at coordinate 29,640,186 of NW_024467087.1, read as the reverse complement.
TCCCCAAAACCCCTACCAGTTCTGCCCCCTACCCTGGTTCCCATGTTTGCCAGTATGTACCGCAGGCTCGTTCAGTCTGTCCCACATCCCATTTAGCTCTCGCACACATCAATGGACATTGAAGCCTAGTTCAACCCAACCAACCTATTATCCAGCCCATATACCTACTGGCAGGTGCCTTTCTGTCTAGCCACCCCTGCCCCTATCCTGGTTCATGCTGCCCAGTGAGGGTGGTAACCCTGAGGGAGGTGCCCACTATTTCCCTACTAGGCCACACCCACTCCCAGATTATGCAGTCTCCAGGTGGTTCTGGCATTTGACTTGACAGAATTAGCTCCCAGTACAGCCTCTGCCAGCTAATGCTGTGGCTAAGCCCAAACACCCCTCAATCCACTCTAATTTTTACTTGCACCAGTCGGAACAGTCAGCTCACCGTGAGGCCCACAGGTGGTATAGCCCTGCCTAGTCTGAACTGCCCCCATCCCAATTCACGCTTTCCAATGGAAGTAGTTATCCAGCAGTTAAGGTTTGTTCAGCTCTGCCCATTCTGCTCCCTTCCAGTGGCAGCCCGGCCCACTCCACATCCTGTTTAAAGATGCACATTTGGGTGCTGCTGCCTTGACCTACCCTGACTGTTGTGGGTTCCTTTACCCATGAGTGATGGCAGGTGGTGTGGTCACACCTAGCTTAGACCATTGCAACCCCTGCTTGCGAGCTAACCAGGGGGACTTGTATTCCACAGGGTTGGGCCCACACAACTCCACAGAGTCTACCCCCAGACCAAGTTCTCTTGCGTGCTGGATAGTGTCTTGATCCTGCCAAATGTGACCACTCCACAACTCCACCACTCAGTTGGGTAATGGTACTTAACACTACCAAAGAGGCCCCCATCCATAGCTTTGGTGTGGGCTAGTGTGTGGCGATCAGTGATGTTCTATACTAATATCCCATCTGTGTATTCATAATTGAGTTGTTGCATCTGTCTAACTCAAATTATCTTCTGGATACTTCCCTCCAAACCACCAGGTCTTGGTCCCCATGCTTGCTTAAATCTTTCATGACCCTGTCACTGAGAATACCCGAAAATTCACTTCTCACCTACACTCAAACTAGTCTCAGTCATGAGTGACCCCAGGCAGCAACTATATATCTTGAAAACCCCAGAGTTCGCCCTGCCGGGCAGCCAGCAAACAAAGCCTGGCACCACTTGGAATTTTAAACCAGTTCCCAAGTTCCCTCATGGTGGACATATCCTGAGGGAAGAGCTCTCTTGGGTCCTGGGGGAGGCCAAGGACTGTTTCTTTTATTGAAGTGGAAAGAAGTGCTGCAACATATGGTAAAACAAAACAGAACAAAACAAAACTTTTGGATATGTGACTGAATATTGAAAATGTTCAATCTATGTAATGGTGTCACGCATTCTGCAAACTACTAGTACTGGATTGCCAAGCTGGGTGTAAGTGTATCCCTATCCAGTGGTAAAATCACACTGTCATCTTTGTTCCTGTGTAATATCTTTTCTTTGAGTGAAACTCAGAAGTCTTCTTTTGGTTCTCTATATTCTTGGATATCTCTGATTGGCTTTTGTTTTATTTCTTTCATTCCTTCAGAAGGAATTTTCAATTTGTCAACATGTTCTCTCAACATCACTTGCCCATTTCTATAGAGAATCCAAAGTAGTTTAAGGCCGTGACTTCTCAACAATCAGCATCATTAGAGTGTTGTTCAGAGAAATGGCATTCAGTACAAATGTAAGGAGGTCTTTGTAATCCAAATCTCCATCTAAGATCCATGTTTGCACCCGAGTGGATCATCCCTTGTCTTCGTTGTGCATACTCAGGTACAGATATTTCATTCCCTTGTTGTACTCCTCCATTTCCTATTTCTTGTGAAGCTTGGTTTCCAGCTCCATCTTTATCCAGCTGCAACAGTTTCTTTCCAGCAGGGGAGCTTAGAATGCAAGCAGGTGGAGTCCTCAATGCAGAGGCAGGACCAAAGGTTCTGTGTGTCCTCATCTTTGACTCCTGGGGCACTGCCATGGCCCAGTTCCAGTTTGCTGGCTAAGCAATCCTGTATAGAGAATTCTAGCAGGAAGAACTTCAAACACCAAACTTGCCCCATACCTACCATCTTGATTTGAATTCTGAACTTACTTTTAATTCCAGTTTTCCACAAACTCTTTGAAGCCACTTTGTATACAGTGGGAAAGTAACAGCTTCATACATTTTAGGCATTTTACACTTCCTTTTTATTTTGTGCTTTGTAATTATTTAAGCTTTTGTTGTATTTGATTACAGTTATTTGAAAAGACTGAATTATTAATGTGAAATGCAAGCACACTCATTAATGATAACAATTAAGGCCAAATGGTTTTTGCTAGCAAACAATTCGTTTTGGGAATAGCAGTGTAAGCCAAAAATAATTAAATTATTTGGTAATTATTCTTCCTTGTTTTTGTTATCAAATAATGTTTGAGCTTTAAGCAGGACATTTATTAATTCAGCAACTAAATGAAGTCACATTTTTGAAGCATGGGGCAAATCTTTATTCTCACTGAGTACAATTCTGCAGTTGGATGTCAAGGATGATACTTGCGTATCTACGGAGAGAAGTCTTTCGTGATTAATGCACAAGGGAGAAATTACTGCGCTCTCTCGCAGTAGATACAGGGCATGACACAACACGCCCACTTTGTGTGGGAGATGGAGTGGTTATACCTGACCTTTTTGGATTTCTTTTCACAGAAAGGTCCAGATCTTGCCCTTAAACCTCCCTTTGCAGCACACCTCTCAGAGCAGAGGATGTTTACCAGGCTCATCTGGATAACTTTTGCAAAATACATTCTTTTGTCTCTTTGTCTTCTCACTGGAGCTTCATTTCGATAGGAGTATCATTTCCATGGCAGATAGAAGTATGAGCATTTGGGAGGAAACTATTTGCCATTTTCCAAGAAGAAGTATATTTACAGTAGAAGTATGAAAACAGAAGTATGAAAACAGGTGGTGTTGTTTTTTCACTTTAGGATAAGAGTATGCCACTGCTTTTAAGGCATTCCCAGACACATTGAAGTTTGACTGACATTTTTCTCACTATGATTTTTTTTTTAAACTGGAAAGTCAGATACACAGAGAGGAGGAGAGACAGAGAGAAAGGCATTATTATTTTCTAATTTTTTAAGGATTTATTTATTTTTTATGGTAAGGCAGATATACAGAGAGGGGGTGAGACAGAGAGGAAGATCTTCCAGCCAATGATTTACTCCCCAGGTGAGCACAATGGCTGGTGCTGCGCCGATCTGAAGCCAGGAGCCAGGAACCTCTTCTGGGTCTCCCATGCAGGTGCAGGGTCCCAAGGCTTTGGGCCATCCTGGCCTGCTTTCCCATGCTACAGGCAGGGAGCTGGATGGGAAGTGGAGCTGCTGGGATTGGAACTGGCACTCATATGGGATCCTGGTGCACACAAGACGAGGACTTTAACCACTAGGCCACGCTGCTGGGCCCTCTATGATTCTTTTGAACCGTGCATATGCCTCAAATGGATATAAGATGCTAAGTGTTCTCTGCTTAATGGAATATAGGAATATTTTATTGTATCTTTTTTAGTATGGAAGTGGGAAATAGGGATAATAGGAATAGTGGATAGTTGCTATATGTATTTTGGCTTACATATACAAGTGCTGAGAAAATCAAGACTCATAATGCTAGAAATATTAAAATTAGGAACTAGGACTAGGAGAGGTAGCCTAAATTCTCGCCTTGAACACACCTGGATCCCATATGGGCGCCAGTTCTAATCCCAGCTGCCCTGCTTCCCATCCAGTTCCCTGTTTGTGGCCTGGGAAAGCAGTTAAGGATGGCCCAAAGCCTTGGGAACCTGCACCTGCATGGGAGACCCGGAAGAGGCTCCTGGCTTTGGATTGGCTCAGCTCTAACCATTGCAGTGACTTGGGAATGAATCATTGGCCAAGAGCTTCCTCTCTGTCTCTCTTCCTGTCTGTATATCTGCCTTACCAATAAAAATAAATAAATCTTAAAAATATTAGGAACTAATAATGCCTTTTGAGTGTTCATCACTTGCTAATCCCAATACTGAAGGCCTCATGTCCATGTTCTCATTCAATCCTGAGAATTAACTTTTGGTCTCATCTTAGAGACAAGTAAGCTCTAAGATCAGCTTGTCCAAGATCATCCAGTTAGTCATTGCAGAGCTCTGATTCAAACTCATTTTTGATTTATTGCAATTACTGGTTTCAAAGATTAGGCTACACTTCTCCCATATATTTTGGGGAGAAAATGGTGTCCACTCTATCCTAGCCTCGTAATGAACTCTACTGGGCTTTGAGAAAGGCTGAAGACTGGAGAAGAGGCGTATACGTTGGAAATCCACTTTTTGAGCAATGCGTTAAGGTAACTCAAGCACAATACTAGGCTCTTGAATGTGGAAAGGGGACATGAGCACTGGGGAGCCACTCAGAGCTTCTGTAGCCTTGCACCAGGCCCAAAGTGAAGACCCAGCTATGGGTATTAGAGTACTGCACAGCGAAAAAGGACAAGACCATTGTTTTACCCAACACACCTTTCTATATTATTCTATGTGCCAAATGCTGGTTTACACTTTTCTATGCACTTTACAGTCACTAATGTCTTTAAATATTACTGCTGTCTTGAAATAGGCACTATCATCATTCCTATAACACAGGCAAATACACAGAAGTACAGAGACTTAAGTAATCAAGACAAACACAAAAGCAATCATAGACTATATGTATATATATATATATTTATATATATATTTAATATGCCTGGCTATATTCTGAGAAAACTCTATTTACCAAAATCAGTGTCAGGCCATATTTGGACTGTGTGGCACAGTGTGCTGACCCTTATTAGAATATAAGTTCAGGGTGGCCAAGGGTTTTTGTCATTTGTTGAATCTTCAACACCTAGCGTATTTGATCTGTTTGTGTTGAATAATAAATCAATTGTATGCTGGAGGGATGTTAGAATAAAAGAATTAAAATAGAGCCATTGAAAGCACAGAACTGTGAGCAGAAGCTGACACTGGTTAGGTTTATCTATTTTCTCTCCTCCCTCATCCCTATACTACCATTTAAGCACGTCACATGAAGTAAAAGTTCCTTTCTTGGTGCGACTTTTCCAGTGTGTGAATTTTGTCTGACTTCCTTTAACATTGTCATTTGTCTATTCAATCCTCTTGACTCAGAATCTAATAACAATAATTCAAATGCTCTGTATTGAAACCAAGGTGACAAAAATACGTATTTTTAATTAATTTAAAACAACTGCAGTGATAGCTAGCTAGTAATAGCTTCTATTGACAACTCTACAACTTTCAACACTTCATCATGTTTTGAAGTTAAACAACTATTACTAACAGTAATAGTGAATTGAGACATCTTTGAATGTATTTGATGGCAATGGTTTGTTTTGATAAACTTCAGCTTCTAAGTACCCCCAACAGAAGGAAAAGCATGGTAACAAAAATGATAAGTGAAGTATTCATCAGTCCTGGCAGACTGTTCACTCATCCTTTCCTGGATCTCTTACAGACACTAAAAATGTCCTGGGGTAGTATGTCTTCTTGTTGTAAATGCATATTCACTGTTTCATATAGCTTTCTACATTGCTAAGAGATAGGTATTATTATTATTCTACATTTGGAACTGAGGCACCTAACACTGAAGTAATTTGCTCAAGGTCTCACAACCAGCAAACTAAGAAATTTTCTACTTACAAACTGGCAAGAAAGTGGATGTAACAATGTGAATTCATTTAGCTTTGAGAAACAATGCACTGTAGACTGAAAGAGAATAGAGCATCTAATCTAGAGTTAAGGTCAACAAATCAGGAAAGAAAATGGCACTTTCAAGGAACTAAGTTGACAAAAACAATGCCCACATAGAAAATATGTCCTCAGAAAATTGTTTACTGATATAGACCTCCCTATACGTCCTTTTGAAGCAATGCTCTAAACTGTAATCAGTTAAAGCTACCGTTGTAGCCTTGGAAAAGTCCAACACAACCAATTAAGAGTCCATGCTATCCTCACATGTACAAGAAAGTTATTTGACCTTTGTTGATAAAAAGAAAAAAACAGAAATAATTTGAAGGAAAAATTGTTTCTCTTACTCTGTGTGCTGACTTGCTGATGTATTTGTTGTCTTCTGATAAGATGGATGATTGCATCAGACTACATAAACACTGTGATGACACTTTTTAGGTCATTCTACACTCTATGTTACCTCTTTACTTAAAAGTAACAACAGCCACCATATGAACCTGCCCTGAACCAAGAACTGTATGTAAAATATATTATTTAGCCCTGATAACAATCTTTTTATCTCACGATGCTGCATTATTAGTCCCACTTTCAGATGAGGTGCTGAGGCTAAAATAAATTTTATTTATATATGTTTTTATGACTTGTCCCACTCCAACTGTTGAAATGCATAGTATATGAATTCCCTGTGGATGCCATAACACATTACAACAAACTCGGTGGCTTAAAACAACTGAAATGTATTCCCTCATAGTTCTGAAAGCCAGAAGTTGGAAATTAAGGTATAATCAGGGCCATGTTCCCTCTGAAGGCTCTGGCAGAGCTGCTGCTTAACTTCTTGGAGTTCCAAATGCTGCTTGGCTTGTGGCAGCATCACTGTAATCTCGGCCTTGGCCTTCATACAGCCTTCACTCCTGAATCTCTGTCCTCTTGGCTCATAGGACACTGATCGTTAAATTTAGGACTCATTCCAATTCTAGATGATATCATGCAAAGATCCTTACTATAATTATATCTGAAAAGACTCATATTCAAACAAAGCCACATTCTAAGGTTCTAATAGGCCATATCTTTATTTATTTATTTATTGTAAACAGGGCGTGGGAGTATAGTCCAGCTAGGATGCTATCCTAGAGTGACAAAACTCCAAAATCCTAGCTCTTCCTCTAAAGCAGGTTGCTTCCATCAAATAATCTTTTGTCTTTGCTCTCCCTCACATATTTACAACTGGAAAGAGGGTTCATTGAATGATACAAGTTTGCTTTGTAGCTAATTATCAAGACAAATTAATAATTGACAGTTTTGGCTTCCAAAATATTGTCTCATGAGCTTTGATTGTGTGAAATTTGTTCCCTAGAGCCTAACACTTCCTGATTAAAACTAGGCAAGATTGAGCTTTTGAACCTGCAAAGTTGAATTTTGGGTCCTATATAAGATCAAAATTCCTTCAAGGACAGGCATCTCAGGACCTGCCAGTCATGCTATGTTTCTTCACTGCATAAGTGAGCATGTGATAATGGGATACCACAAACATCAAGTTATACAGAAGAATTTCTAATTACTTACAAGCATCCAGGAAGAATTTGATGTTCATTTCAGTGTTATATCCAAGAAAGATTCTACATAAGACATACTGGGTCTACTACTTAGCCCAGCCCCTACCATCAAGCCATAGGAAAGGAACTTTCTTTAAGAGTCCATTATCACAATAATATGAGGATTCTATAGAAAAAATAGGAGTCTAAAAACAGTAGGTGTTTCTTGTACTTCTAAACTGATGAACTTTCAGGGCAATTGTCAAATTGACCAGTTGACACTGAGCTGGTCATACCTTGAGCATAAAGAGACTATTCCTAGAGATGTGTTTTTCAGATTGTGGTCAAATTGTGGGCCACCCACAGAGGTGATTCATCGAGTATAACCCTGGGAGCTTGATAGAAAGGCCAATTTCCTGGTCCTTGCACCAGGTTTACTCAGTTCGCATTTCTGCAGATGAGATCCAGGAACCCATCTTTGTAACATTTAAAATAAGCATCCAGAATATCTGATAGATATTCAAGCTTAAGAACCATTGCATTCTGGTGGAATCAGGCTTCCACAATATTGGAACACAGATTAAACACCAAGTGCTCAACTGTAATTCTAGCCAATAACTGATTACAATATTGCATTCTTGCAGCATGATCCGTGTGCTTTACTTCATGCGACAATATCGTTTTATATGGCTTGATTTAAATCAAAGCAAAATCTGTTACAGAAAGATTTCTTAATCCTGTTCTCCTGAGACAATTTACGTAATAACTTTTGATGAGAATGCAATAACCTCTCCCTAATATCTAAAATTGATCTCTAAGGCCCCTTTCAGCTCCAACATTCTGTTTCTATGACTATTCCTGGGACTTTAAATCTATTTGTGACAAACAGATTGCTTGTTATAGACTAAACCTATTTTCCTTCTAGCAGGCAACAGCTTTCCAAAGAATACTTGCTGCTGGTGATCTTCCTGGATGTTTTCTAATAACATTTGCTTTCTCCCAGTATTGTCAGGAGTGAAAGAGATGCTACATGTCAGGTGTCACACATAGCGCCTGATTCAAAGAATGATTAATAAATATCAGTGCTGCTGCCAATGAGTTACTATACTAATATCTTTTGAATTATTGAAAACATAGCATCATAGAGCTGGAGCTGAATGAAAACAAGGGAATCAGCTGCATTGAGAATATTGGGTTGTTTGGCTTTAGGGGAACTTGATAGAAGTTGGATCTCTATGGACTAGCACAGCTGCAGAACAGTGGGCCTGGGAGGGTGTGGATTCCCTCCACATGTCATTGCCTTGGAGAAAAGCTGTGGTGACTCTGATCTTGTAAAGATTTTGGCCTGAAATTCAGATTCAAATCACTATCACTTTAAGTTATAATTTCTCCTTGCAAGGGTGGTGGTGGAAGACTAATGGTTCTGACAAACACAATTATGAGAACATTACAGCAAATTAAAGTGACTTATTTTTTTAAAGTTTAATTTTATTTGAAAGGCAGCTTTACAGACAGAAGGAATGGGATAGGAAAAGAGAGAGAGAGGGAGAGAGATATTCTGATTCTACCCACTGTTTTATTCCCTAAATGGCCTCAAGGGTTGGAGCTGAACCCATCTGAAGCCAGGAGATTCCACCAGGTCTCCCACAAGAGTGCAGGGGCCCAAGGACTTGAGCCATCCTCCACTGCTTTCCCAGTCCATAAGCAAGAAACTGGTTTGTAAGATGAGCAAGCAGTGGGGATTAGAATTGGCCCACATATGAGATGCCAGAGTTGCAGGTCGAGTATTGGCCTGTGAGTTATAGCACTGGCCCCAAATTAGTGACTTCATCACAACAATGGTCATTTTTTAGTTATTGCAGGACAAAAAGTTAAAACAAGGAACAACTATGTGCTGAACCATTTAGAATGCTGTTCCTCAGTTCTCTTATATTTCCATGTGTTTTTAACAGCTTAGATCCTATGTCCATCATTAAAACCACTTCAATGCATTCATCCTAGCCTCCTTTGTTCCCTCCTTTCTTCATCATATTTGAATGCTAGACATCTAATCTCAGTTAAATCCAACTCTGTCTGTTCCAAATCCGTCCCAGTACCTGAGAGATCAGATAAAAGCTTTGAGTCATGCAGACAAGTCTTACTTTAGGGTTATGACTGCTAACTTCAAGAAGTTCGTTAGTGCTACCCTCCAACTTCAGTACATTTGATTCGTCTATTCATTCTCAAAAGCTCCTAGATGGTTGTTTTATACCTTCCCTTTCCTCCGATTTCCAACACCTGTTCCCATCCTGCCTCTCAGCTGCTTTTCTTGCTTTCTAATTCACTGGGTAAACAGACACATCATGTTAGAATTCCCACCATCACATCCAGCAACCTAATCATATCTGTATGCACATAACTGCCTTCCCTTGTGTCACTAGCAATAAGCAGTGTTTCCATTGGGTGCTATTTCCTCTACCTGTACATTAGGTAGTGACCTTTTTGCCTAATCAAGGTCATTGTGCTAGTCATTTCCCCTCACTCTATGACTTCAGCAAACCAAAGAAACATTTGCAGTGTTTTTCAAAAAGTGTTCTTGCCAGCAGATGGAAGATCAATTGATCTTCCCTCTCCTGCCCTCCCTCCATTCCTCCTTCCCTCACTCTTTCTTTAGTTGTCTCTTTCTCCATGCCTTCCACCCTCAGCTCTGCCTGTCAAACAACCTTTAAAAAGAAAACTGCTCTCATGCAGGCTATAGCCTCATTTCTCTCCTCAGAGTGAAAATTTGCAGAGTGGTTTCTGTTCCTTAATTCCAATTGATCTCATTTCCCCCCTCAAATCCCTTTCAATCAGGCTTTTACTACGAACACAACATGAAAATGATTCATGGTTAGGTCAACAATATCTCCTCAGTGTTAAGTACAATGTCCATTTTACTATGCTCATTTTATACTACCCAATAGCAGGATTTAACACTGTTGATTACTTCTGTCTTGAAACGCATTTTTCATTTGACTTCTGAGGAGCCACATATTCTTGACTCTCTTATTTCCTGGTTATTCTTTCTTAGCATTATTTAAGGCTCTTTCTGATTTTCCTGGGACTAGCCTAATTGGCATCTCAGCTTAAAATTCTTCAAGATCAAAGTGACTATTTTGCTTCTACCTGCTTTTCCCACAGTCTTTATTTTCTATGTTTTTCTGGCTTTTCAGACTAAAGCCTTCAGCAAATTCCACATCTGATATGTCAACAATACTTTTCAATCAATCTTTAGAAACATATTTAGAATGCAACCACTTCTCACATCTCCGTTGCTACCACCTTAGTCCAAGTCAGCATCATTTCTCATGTGGATACTTGCAGAATCCATTTAACATATCAATCAGATCATGTCAAAATACTCCATCCATTTTCTTTTGTTCATGTTGAAAACCAAAGTTCTTAGAATGATCTCTAGGTTGCTACATACTCTGTCTTTTTCTCAATTACCCCTACAATCTCATCAACTACCATTTGCTTGCTTACTCAGTCCCAGCCACACAAAGAACCCCCATCCCCTCCCACCACCGAGGGTTTCTTCTTTCTTTTCTTTGACTGCAGAGTTCTTTCACAATAGAGCAAACAGTTCACTTAATTGCTTCCTCAGATTGCTGTGCCAGTGAGACCTTATCAATCTTATCAATATTATTTTCTTGATCAATTTGCTTAAAAATTACAACCTTTCTGTAGGCTTGTTTCCACTTTATTTTTCTCCAAAGTGCTGACGTTCTGCTGTATTAATATTTGATTGTTTACTATATTTGCCACTAAAATATAAACTTCAAGATGTCAAAAGATTTGTTTCGTCACCTCTACAGCCTTAGTACCTAGCTTGATTCATGGCATACAAGCAAGCTTTGAAATGCAGTAGGAGTGCTAAGGCTCCTGGCATCTGCAGGTGCACACAGTTCTCGCTCATCATCTAAAGCAAGCCTCTCTCCCAAAGTAGCATTCCTCAATGCCATGTTTCTGGTGGCTATGTATAGTCTTCACATGAGGACTCCCTAGAAATCCCATGCATTGTTAAGTAAAGCAATCCATATTTGAAGTTATTTCATTCCTAGGAATATCTTTACCAGTGGCTCTCTTTTGGGACACTATTTCTGAAAATGTCTTTGAAAATGTCTTCAACACACCTAATACAACATGCCACATGTTCAAAGAGCCAGGAGTGAAAAGCATGCTCCACCACCTCCCAGGGCTACTAACATATTCCAAGGCACCATTATTATTATTATTAAGTAGCATGGTTCAAGCTCACAAACATAAGTCAGATTATGTCACTCCTTGAAATAAGCCTTAGGTATCTCATCTCACTCAAATGTGAAAATCTCCTTCTACTTCCAAAGTCCCTCTCCTGGAAGTAACCATTTTATGTTAGTTTAGTACATATTTTTTTCTCCCACATGAGGGCAGGGTTTCAAGGATCATTAACAGGGAGCTGGATCAGAGATGGAGCAGCTGGGACATGAACCAGCACCCTTATGGGATGCTGACACTTGAAGGTGCTAGATTAGCCTGTTGTGCCATAATGCCAGTCCCTACCTAATTTTTAAAACTGTACACACAATTTTGTACTTTTCTTTTGTCCCCTCACTTGGTTCAATGTTATTCATCTTGTGACTGCTGTATTCTCAAGAAATTCTTTGGTTGGCATACATATATTCGCATCATTCTTAGCCTGGAGTACTTGTGTGGATATCCTGGAAGTGCATGGTGGTGTTTGTGTGTGTTCTATACAATATTCTTTTGATATCCCTGTGGGACACATTCCAGGGCATACATATGGAAACTGCAATCCATGGGTGTTCAAGCATCTTTTACAAAATGATGTTGTTCTTACATATAGTCTATGCATCTCTGTATAATTTAGAAATCATCTTATAATGCCTAGTAGAATGTAAATGTAATATAAACAACTATACCATACCATTCAGAGAATAGTAACAAGGAGAAATATCAGTACATATTCAGTAGAGATGAATTGTCAAGTATTGTAGAACTGAGGATGGTAATATCTCTACTTGTGGAATCTGTGATTAGGAGGGCTGGCTGTGATTACACCTGTCTGCAGAGCGGTCCATGGTTATTTTTTGTTTTTGTTTTTATCAGATTCTAAATGATCTGAGACCCAAAATGGTTCATAAACACTGCGCTGAGCCTGAATTTGCCTTAACTCTTCTGTTTGGTACAATCTGTCAGAGCTGGTACCTAAAAGATATGCAATAGCTATCTGATGAAGGAAGAGACAACACAAACTGAATCGATGCCCTCTTCTCTGTTTGGTTAGCTTGACAAAAATCATCACGTCCTTCTAAGTCAACTCTTTCCCTTAATTTTCTCTAATTTAGCATGATTTTCAAATCCATATACTTTCTCTTTAGTTACACATGATGTAACATGAATTTCCCACTTGCATGTCTTCAAGGGTAAGAAGGTGAAGCAAGTAATAGTAATAGTAATAGTAATAGTAATAGTAATAGTAATAGTAATAGTAGAGTGGACCAAAGATGTGTGATACAACAGTAAATGGTGGGAACTATTGTCCAAAGAGCCATTGAAACTCATAACAGCACACACACTTATGCTTATAGAAACAGACAAAAACATTTTTAAAAGATTCATTTATTTGGAAGTCAGAATTACAAAGAGGGAGAGATATAAAGAGGAAAATCTTCCAACCACTGGTTCACTTTTCTAGTGTCCCCAACAGCCAGGGCAAAGTCCAGAGCCAAAATCTTCATCTAGGTCTCCAACATGTGTGTCAGAGTCCCAAGTACTTGGGCCATCTTCCACAGTAGTTCTCAGGGCATTAGTAGGAATTGGAACAGCCAGGATATGAACAGGCACCTGTATTGTATGGTGTTGACAGGTGGCAGCTCCAACTGTTATGCCACAATACCAGACCCTGAAGGCACTTTTAGACCAGTTTTTGCCCATGGGTTGAAAGTTTGCAAATAGACAAATTTGGAGCTCATTCAGTTCACACTCCTTCCACATCTTCTTCACTTTCTCGCCTTACCTTTGTGTTCCCCATTATCCCAAAAATTCAGTTACATCAAGCTCATATCAGCTTCCCAAACACCCCTATAATCTCTTGCTACTATGTATCTGCCAATATGGCTCTCGCTGCATGGGACACATCTGTGGAATATTCTTGATATGCCCTTCCAGATCCACTTTTTAAAAATAGGCTTTATTTTTTTAGAGTAGTTTTAGGTTTGCAGCAAAAATTTAAAAAAATGTACAGAGTTCCCAAATACTTCCTATAGAAGTATCTCTTTCTGTAGTCTCAGAGGCTGACCTTTCTGGGATGTGTTAATTGGCTTTCTTGTCCTCCAGATGATAGTTGAATCTGGCCAGCAGAAAGCACTAGCAAAACATTACAGAATAGTGACAGATTAAAGTCTGGGTATTTATTCTCTCGGCTCCCACGCTACAGAACATTTACAGCTTGGTTATGTTCTTCTATAAAGATCTACCACAGTCCCCATACATATTTAATGCCAATCTTCTATAGCTGTAGGTAGCCTCTGGGAAATGGTAACTGCCCCCTTTCTTGGACTCTTCGGAGCTCAGGCTGGTAAAAACTCTCTAGAGTGCTTCGCCAGCCTTTTTGGTTTCTATTGAACCTACTCACACTGTGGTCTCTTATTTCATGCTTTCCCTCACTTACCCTGTTGAGTGGGTCACTGATTCCCTACGAGACCTTTCACGGCTACAATGCACTCTCCTTCACCGTCTGCTTGGTGCACCCCGCTTTGCTCAGGCCCCTGTTCCGTTCTGAAGCTTCCCTGGGGACCTTTTCATCTTGTACAAGTTAGTTATTTTTCCACCATGTGGAGAACATTTCTTAAAGTGATGTGTTTTTAGACCTCCTGCATGGGGACTGAAGCTTATGCATCATTACTTTCTCAGCTCCTGACCACAGCAATGCTTGGTAAATGTTGGTTATCTTTTCCTTTGCAGTAAGACTGTTGTCAAGAAGGGAAGGCCTTCATTTTTCTATTGATTTGCAATTACTTGATTTTTAAAAGAAGAACTATACCTTATTGTTTTCAAAATTAAAATTAAATAAAGCAGGAGTGAAACTTAATTCCTCCCACACACATCCATGCTAAAGGTAACTATGGTGATACTCTGTGCTATGCATTCTTCCAGTACCTTTTTATTCATAAAAGGCACATATTTATGCACACAAAATACAAATAAACATTTCTCTGTTCGTTGCTATTTTACTTAACAATATAACATACCATCTTCTACATCAGCTCTTATAAACATACATCATTTTTCACATAGATTTCATCATGTTTATGGCTTTATTGTATTCCATAAAATGAATGGGCCTTATTTGATTTAACAAATGTATTACTGAAAATCAGATTATCTAATATTTTTCATTATTATAACCCACACAACTCAAATATACACTCTAGAGGCTGGGGTTTAAGCCCTTTTCATTGGGTGGTAATTGTACTTCTCACACAAGACAAAGAGCAGAGGAGAGCTCTGTCCCATTTATGAACTGAACCATGATTTGCCAGATACCCAGGGAGACAGTAATAACATACCTTATTTCATATTTACTATTTATCAAATGCGATTATACATGTATTTAATTATTTAATCATCTCAAAGACCTCATGACTATTATAATTCCCACTTTATAAATAAGGAATTAAACACTAAAGTACCTTTAAAGTTACATAACCAGGAAGTAGCAGATCAAAGATGCAGACCTAGGCATCATGATTTCATGGTCCATGCTCCAAACTAAATATTACTGCTTCTCTACAAACAGCATGAAGGCCAGGAAAATAAATTCATCTGTTAGAAGTTTCTTTCTTTTGTTTTAAACAACAATGATAATTTTTTAAATTTTATTTTCATTACAAAGTCAGATATACAGAGAGGAGGAGAGACAGAGAGGAAGATCTTCCATTCAATGATTCACTCCCCAAGTGACCACAATGGTTGGTGCTATGCCGATCCAAAGCCAGGAGCCAGGAACTTCTTCCATATCTCCCACATGGGTGCAGGGTCCCAAGGCTTTGAGCCATCCTGGCCTGCTTTCCCAGGCCACAAGCAGGGAGCTGGATGGGAAGTGGAGCTGCCGGGATTAGAACCGACACCCATATGGGATCCTGGCATGTTCAAGGGGAGGACTTTAGCCACTAGGCCACGCCTCTGGGCCCAGAAGTTTCAAACTTTAAACTTGAGCCACACACTTGTAGGAGACCCAAACTCATAGAAACCACATAATGCAGAAATCATGAACTGACAACTTAACATAAAAACCAGAAGGGGAAAAAAATCACCCACACAGCCACTTCTGAAATTTAGAGTCAAATTCTCACAAAAGGGTTTGTCAAAATTTGGGCAAAGGATATTTCACATGTAAAAATGGTGACGCATATGAGGAGAGCCACTAGATGAAAACTGGCCAGCATGTAAAAAAATGGAAAACTCCCATTCCAAGAAACTGTAATAATACATAAATTTGAAAGGACTTTAAATGGAATACGTTGAAAGGTAAAAGAAAACACAAGGGAACATGATACACAAGGCAGGAACATAATTGTGTACATGGGTATACCAATGAGCTATTCTAGAAATAAGGAATACAAATGATACATCGTGAGCATTGAGAGGTCTTAGTTTTGGTTCCACAGAAGTGTTTCAGTTTGGAAGGATAAGCTACAAATAAAGCATGAGTGGAGAGAGTGCAAGTGCAACAGCAAATAGAGCTGAGATAACAGAATACCATCAGAAGACCGCTATAAAAATGTTAAATAGGAAAGAGCAAATAGAAGACACACATAATAGAATAAGCTTCACAAACATCTAATAAACGTTCTAGCAGCAAAAATAGAAAAAGGTAATGTTCAAAGCAAAATGACTGAGAATTTCCCAGAACTAAGACTTATGTCCTCAGGCAAAACTCATGTTCCTAGTCCTAGGGAAAATAAAGGAAGACAAATTGATAGCCTTTAGATACAGCATGGTGAAACTACAGAACATCAAAAATAAACATCTCAAGAATTTACCAGACACAAACATGCTGCAAAGTATTTGTGCAGAACAGCTTTCTAAATGTGGAATTTCTGTATTTTAGATGATGCAGTGAGGGCATTTAATGAGTCATGCAGTATTTCTCTCAATCTAGACATATATTTCTTGTACTACAGCCTGAGATTGCATCCTTTAAGCTACCTATTTGTTTATGTATTTGCAGTTGCATAACTACTATTGATTTATATTGAGCATGAGGCCAATGAAGATCCCCAAGACTTTTTCAAATGAAGGGTTATCAAATGAGGTCATCTTTAGCATGCATTTGGGCAATTAAATTTTAGAATTAAGATGCAGGACAACTCGGAGATCATTAAGAGTAGGAGCTATTAAAGAAGCTTTCATAGGAGATGGACCTGTAGTGCAGTGGTTAAGTCTCCACTTGGGATGCCCATATCCATATTGGAGTACCTAGCTTAGGTTTCTCTGCTTCCAATCCAGATACCTGCTAATGTCCAAAGACATGAGTCTTTGCCATCCAGATGGAAGATTCAGCTGGAGTTCTGGATCCACAGCTTTGGTCTGATCCAGCCCTGGCTATTGTGGGTATTTGAGAAGTGAACCAGTGGATGGATGAAAGGTGTTTCTCTTTCAAACTCTCTTTCCCTCTCTCTCTCTCTCTCTCTGTCATTTTCACATAAAATGAAAATAAATTAAAATGTTCAAAATTATGCTTTATAAGGAAAATAGGGTTTATTTCAGGTGGAGAGAACATAGGTGAACTTTTAAGTTTGTAGGATGTAGGTAAGCAGAATAAAAAGTGGCAGGAACATGCTATAGGATAGGATGTGAATCCTAGATGCATATGCTGAAGGTGGGGAAAAAGATAAGTTTTGAGGGTAGAGTGGGACTTGATTATGGAGAGCTCACAAAGCCAAGTAGAAAATTTGGATTTGATCTCAAATGTGACTAGATGGGAGCAACTTTTTTTTAATGGAGGTTTTGTTATCTGGCAGCCCGAAAAGGTTGAATAACATAGAAACAAGCAGGGAATCTAGAAGAATAGAAGTCCCTAGTTCTCCTGCTTCTGGACTGCTGGACAGGGTATACAAACAGGTAGCCAAGATCAATAGTCACCTCAAGGACGTTAGGGAGACTTGATGTTGAACAATGTGACTAGTGGGTACTACATATAATACAACGAAAGTGACAAGACTAAAGGTGGTATTTCAGCAGAACAGTCTACGAGCAAATTTGATATATCCTAGAGCTAAATGGGATGTAAGAAGAAAGGAAAACACTGGATGCAAGGGATAAGAAACAAAAAGATGAGAATCAGAGAACCTTAGTTCGAATCTTCTCTTTACTTCCTACTAGCCACATGAGTTACTTTAACAACAGGCTAGCATCTTCATGTGTAAACATACTAGAATATCAATTCCACAAGGCTGTAGTTAGGTCTGCTTTGTTCATCACTGCATCTATGATCCCTAGTACATGCTCTGGGACATAGTAGGAACTCAGCAAATATTGATTGGATAGATGGATGGATGGATGGATGAATGGATGGATGAATGAATGAAAAAAAAATGCCTATTCTGCCTGGATCATAGAGTTATTATGTGCTTCAAAAAAGACCAAGCAAAGAGTTAAAACATTGAATAATCTTATGGCAAAATACTAAAATTCCTACTAGCAATGATTTTTTAAATTCAATAGGAAAGCTATTTGCAATTCTTCACACTACAAATGTAAGACACTGTAAGTGAGGGAAGAGCACATTGGGGTCTGTGTTCTGAACCATGCTCTCCTTCCTACTCACTGAGCTCATGCTAGAGATAATAATGATGTTAGTCATGGTTACCATTAATGGATGGCATACAGTGGGCCATGTCCTATCTGTCCTTAGAAACAAACAAAATAAATAAACACAGGGAACAGAGATTTTGAGAGGTTAGTTGACTTGCTGAAAAGCACATGAAGTGTATGGGAGAACTCAACATATCACCCTGAGTACATCTCTGAAGCCAGTGGGAAGAAACTGCAGATCAACAGATTTTTTTTTCACTCTAAGGGTACATTGGGTAAGAGACAGAGTCATCCAAAGATGGAATGGTTTGCTTCCTGAGCTAATGAGTTTGTCACCACTGAAAACAGGATTGATCCATAATTTGAAGATCACAGTACAGAGCACCATGTTCCTGCTTACAGCCCTGACTGAAAGTTTTTAAGGAAAAGTTATGCAGCCTCTAGATTAGGATGTTAAAGGGAGGAGTCAGCTTTACTGGACACCCACAGGACTAAGTGGCCTTCATCCGAGACCCTCTGATGGTACCCAATTAGCCCAAAATAGATTAGTAGTGTTTCCAAAGGTGGATGACATGACACCTCAGAAGACTTCCAGGGGGAGAGAATTTTGAAAGAGGATTTGGAGATCTAAAGTGCCATGATTATTAGGACAGGAAAAATATGCTGTGCCCTGTGAAACAAAGGACCCAGAAAGAAAAACATAAAGAGAAACTCTTATAGTGGCCTAGAGGCATAATAGAGCAGTCAGACAGATGTCAGTTCAAATCTTAACTAGCTAGCTGTGTATCTTTGAAGAAGTCACTTGTAGCGTTCTCAGACTCTTTACTTCAATCATCCAGAATATGATATTGGCAGCGGCATTGGACAGTTAAAACGATGGTTTCACTGAGTTGACGCAAGTTGAGTACATCCAGTACTTGATAAACACTTGATAAATGTTATCCATTAGTTTAAAAAAAAATGTTGTGAAGGAGGAAGGGAATAATTGTTTCATGTGACTCTCTTAGCCCTTAATGGCTGTCTTAGTCTGTCTTCTCTTGCTCTAATAGAATATCTTAAGACTGGGTCATTTAGAAGAAAGGAGGTTTATTTTGGCTCATGTTCTGGAAGTTAGCAAATCCAAGAGCATGGTGTAGGCATCTTTTCAGCTTCAGCACAGCAGAAAGTGGAAGGGTAAGAGAGAACCAGGAGAAAAGAGTAAAGAGAACCCATCTCCATTGATGACTGACACGTTGCCATGAGAAATGACCCAAGCAACTGGGCTTTACATCCCAATAGTGCTACAATGGCAATCAGATTAGAACATGAGTTTCAGAGGGGACAACCCATGTTCAAAGTATATGGCAATGGCTCAGGAGCAAAGTGTGCCAGACACTTAAGAACACAGAACCCCATTTCCACTCTAGTCCTGCAATCCACAATATGGTAGGGCTGGTGAGTGGTGAGCCAGAGTGGAGTGGGAATGCTAATAGATGATAATAATAATAAATCTGCTTAGAGGACAAGAATCGGAATTTCCTCTATCCTTGAAGACATTCCCTCACAGAAAAAAGGGTTTAAATCCAACTTTGAAATCCTGCCATGGGAATGTTTTACCTGTACTGACTTTTCAGGATCAGGAGTAAGAAAAAAGTTCACTCCTACCCAGTAAAGCTATATGAATTAGTCACTTGGAATACCAAGAAACTTAATACCTCTGTTTTTGTCTGCAAGAACTCCCATTCCACTGTTCACGATTTTATGAAATGGCCTGTATACTGTGTTGCAGATACTCACACTTTTCCAAGAACTTCATTGTCCCTTAGGCAGCACGGAAAGCATGGTGTGAGAGCTAAAGGAACGGACCAGGAAACCACTGAGTCATTTGGTTTCTTATTCTTTTCCCTTAGTAATCAAAACAACACTCGGATCAAAGTATTAATTAAGTGGCCAAAAGTCTGGTATTATTCGATGCTAATCCTCTTCCTCTGATCTCCACGTGCTGCGCAGCATTTTCTTACTCAAAATGGGTGGACTGTTTCTTTATCTTGTGTTTGAAAAAAAAAACCACTATATTTTTGTTGGCCTTTAGCTCATTTCATAACTTCTCTTTCAACTAGATTGCATAAGGCATACAAATGTGCACACTTTTAAAAAATTTATACACGAAGTCTGAATTTCAGTATCTACCCTCATGTCTGATCTCTTTCCAGTTTTGTACATTTATTCCAGACCCTGATTTCCTTGTGGACATATTCACTTTGAAATCTGATATACTTCCACTTAAGTTTTTTGGCTAACGAGGTCTAGCATTGAGGCCATAAGTATGCAATATTTCTACCACAACCTATCTTTGAGGTAAAGAGGTCCTTAATGTCAGATGAAGAAACAGGATAGGTTGAGAAAATTTATCGCATAATTTCTTATTTTAACAGGTGTTCATGTCCTCTTGCAGCCTCCCCTTACCCCAACCCCAGCCTCAGCCATTCCCTAACCTGCTACCCTAGCTGAGGTCTTCATCAACTCTGCCCAGGATTGTTGGGATAGTTTTCTAACCAGCTGTGCTGTGTTAAAGCCTCCCCCTCTCCAAACGTTCCTGACACAGCTATCAGCTATCTCTGAATTTCAGTTCTTGGCTAAAGATACTCAATGGCCTGCCCCTGCCTACTGAGTAATGAACAAACTCCTCTTCCTGACATCCAAGGCCCTGCATGGTTGTGTGTTTCCCTTTGTTTTGCAAGCTTCTCTCCCATCACTATTCCACACATAGCTTTGACTTCTGACTTGACCTCTCTGTTTCCAAAACATAGCTGTGCTTCTTACATCAGTGTTTCTTCCACCTGAAACCAGCCCTCCTCCGCAGAGCTGTCTGTTGACCATCCTACTCATTCTTTAACGACCATATCAAGAGTTTCTGACTTCATATTCTCCTTGACCCTTTAACTGGATATGAGTGTCTTTTATCTGAATTTCCAAGCAATTTAGCACTTTTTTTTACAATACTCATTACACAATGCTTACTGATTATGTATATGTATAATAATAAAAATCAGTTTATATTTCTTGAGCACTTGTTATGTGTCAGACACTCACTTAAATGTGTTTCGGGTATTATATGCATCACAGGCTCTCAAGTATTTTGACTTCAGAATGTTTACATACATACTTTTCCAAAACTATAAAAGTGTAAAAAGCATAGCACTGTGTTCCATTTTTTATAAATTTCGTTAATACTTCAAATAACAGAAAATAATGATCCTCATATCATCCTCTGATTCTAGCCGATTACAAGGACACACACAAGGAAACCTCAAGGAAACACCTGTACATGTGTGTGAGAAGATAATATAATGAGTAAAAATAGGTCTCAGTATTTTTATGAAAGTAGTTTTGACTTCAGAGACCTTCAGAAGTCCATAAACTACACTTCAAGAATTGCTAGCCCACGTTGAAGAGCTGATGTATATGAAGTGATTTAAATAGTGCCTGACACATGATAAGAAACATGTGTCTGCTGTTATCATCTCCTTTAATCATTACAATTCCCTCCTATATAAATTGGGTATTATTATTCCTGTTCTACAACAGGGGGAATTAAGGCACTGAGACATTAATGAACTTGTTCAGGTTTATGCAGACAGTAATATACTGAGGCAGATCTTGGATTTGAAGTCACTTTATCTTTTCATAAGACCTGGGTTCTTACGCACTGTGTGGTATTGCGTGTCTACATGCTCAGTGAAGGAGTTAAGGGTAAGGGCTATGTGTTGTCATCTCTATATTCCCAGGGGTTCACTCTGAACCCATAGAACTTTGAGTGATGCTGACATTTGTGGATAATCATTAGCCAGACCGTCTCTAAAAGTTGAATCTGGAGAGTGTTAATGTTGACCCTAAGGGTCTGTGGAAGGTCAAAATATTACAGAACAGAGATGCATAGGATATGTGGCCTTTGAAATAAGACAGACATGGATGTCTTCAAATGTCATTTTGGCCTCTACCATGCCATGTCATCCTGAGTTTGATTTTTAATCTGTTTGAGCCTTAATTTCCTCTTCTATAAAATGGTGAGGATAATCTTTCTCATTTACTGTTACTGTATTAAATGTGATTATGTGTGTAAAGCACTTGACAAAAAAGAAATGCTTGATAGCTACTTGTTTTCTTTTTGTTTGACCTCATTAGTATGTAAAGTTTATGAAAATAGGAATGTTTGTTTGCTTTGGTCACTGCTATATCCTTAACCTACAATCCTGCCTGGTATACAGTAAGTGCTCAATGAATAATCCTGTCTGGGCTAGCTCAGTACGGATAAATAGCAGGTGTCTCAATGTTATGTAGTATTTACTCAACTGAATACTGGTACCGATTAGAGAAATTTTGGCTCCCCAGGTAATTCCATTCTCATCAATAATAAATACTTTATAAAGACCA
Source organism: Ochotona curzoniae (assembly GCF_017591425.1). Taxonomy (NCBI): domain Eukaryota; kingdom Metazoa; phylum Chordata; class Mammalia; order Lagomorpha; family Ochotonidae; genus Ochotona; species Ochotona curzoniae. The sequence continues at coordinate 29,617,597 of NW_024467087.1, read as the reverse complement.
TATGGTGGGCATGATTATGTCCACAACTGTCAACTACCAATTGTTCTTTGTGAAGACACCTTGGCATTTTCCTTTGGGACATTGAAATGGCACTGCTGACCCCATCTGCTGGCTCTGCCAGTTTTATGGAACATGAACTCCTCTAAGAGCAAACACAGCTTCTCCGTGGGCTCCATTCACTTGGCCTCTCTGTTCCCATCAGTTTGCTCATCACACAGTGAAGTTTGGAGGCTCATCCCATTTTCTCTTAACAACAGGCTTGATCTCTTCCATAATGGTCTACAGCATATTACCTCCACCCCTTTGTCACTGCACCTTTGAATTGCTCTCCAGTGTCCATTCTCGATTGCTTTCCACTTCTATGATAGCCTTTTAAGGAGAACCTTTCTTTACTCGGCCTACTTTCTAAGGTGAGATTCTGATTTTCATCTAATTTTAATTCTTTCTCCATGAAGGACAGAAAGAAAACAAGGAAGAAAGATCCTGCCTTTGGCTGTTCTTTTGGTATGCTTTTACATTCTAAGTCACAGCTTCTATCAGGCTGCTGCCTTCATTTTGATGATGAGATGGGACTTCAGCACTAGGAACATTGCCACCTGCATGACTTTCTGCACAATCCACTTCTCCTCTGGGGCCACTCCAAGCATTCCTTGGAGTGACTCAACTTTCCAGATATCTGATTTTTCCATTTTGAAAACAAGTTTTATTTTTTCAGCTTCACCCAAAAAGTAAATATCAAGTAAATAGCCTTTCTCCAACACACATATACTGTATTTTACATACACATACACAAAGCAATATACTCTTGAGGGATGAGGGAAGCAAACATATTATTATTCATTTTAATAAGCTTCCTGATACTGATGAATTAAATTTAGGGGTTTATACTTGGTTATGTGTAGATGGCCTCTGGGGTGGTTGGCTAACGTACCCAGTTAATAATTTGGTGAGTATCTATTATGTCATACATACTGTGTAAGATGTATCTACGTATGTCCCATAATCCTTATGTACCATAACTTTGAAAAGAAATTATGAGCCTTATTTATAGATGAAGAAGGTTGAGTCTTAGAGGGAATTACTTGCCAAAGATTGTTGACCCAGTAAGCAGTAAATCTGAGTTTTGGGGCCAAGTCTAATTCCTAATCACCAATAGGTAGAGGCACAAAGGAACAGTTGATATCTGAATACACAGGGATGGGACAGAGTGGAACAGTACAATAGATAATATGAACAAGGAATATGAACATGGTATAGACACAGGGCACAGTAGGTAAACAGGAGAGTAGTAGGAATTCAGGTTGGAAAATTGTTGGGGAAAGAACATAGAAGGTTCAGAAATTTGAGCCTGTCTCCTTTGGCCTGAGAGAACAATGACAAGACAGAAGAGCACAACCAGAGATGTGTTTTAGAAAGCATGATCATGGTTATATATGATTCAGATATGCTCCTCTATGCTGTTGGTAATATTTTTAAATATTATTAAGAATCCTTTATAATCCTTTATTCATTTGACCTACTTATGATTAAAATTCTCTGTTTTGAAATACTGTAGTGAAAATTCAGAAGGTTATGTGGAACAAGCATAGAAAAAACACACCATACACAAACACAAGATAATTACAAACAAGTCTGGGAAGAAAGAGCACAGTGGGTCATGATGAACTTTGTTGAACAAAATGTGACTATGTAATGCCCCAGCTGTAGAAGGGGGAAAAATAAGAAGCAACAAAACATTACCACCAATAACATGAGACAAAGGCAGCCAGGATCCGGGAGACATATATGAAGGGTATGGAAATGGCACTTTCTATTTCCTGATTGTCCTTGAAAATGAGACAAAAGTTCCTGGCATGATGGACTAGTGGGAAAATCCTCACCTGTACATGCTGAGATCCCATGTGAGTGCCAGTTCACATCCTGGCTGCTCCACTTTCCACCCAGCTTCCTGCTTGTGGCTTGGGAAGGCAGTGGAGTATCGCCCAAGGCCTGGGACCCTGAACTTGCATGGGAGACCTGGAAGAAGCTGCCAGATTCTGGTTTCGTATTGGCTTAGCTCTACCATTGTGGACAGTGGGGGAGTGAGTCAGTGGCCAGAAGATCTTTCTGTCTCTCTTTCTGCAAATTTTATCTGCCTTTACAATAAAAATACATAAATCTTTTTAAAAGGTTATAAAAATGAAACAAAACAAACACGGAAGAATTCAAAAGGGATAGAGAAGAATCATGAAATAGATTAGAATAAATGAAAAAGAAGAAAACAAGAAGCAAGGGAATAACCCAAAACTGTGAAGCATCAGCCCAATCAAACTACTAAGGCAAGCTCATTGGCATCATAAAGCCACACTAAATGTAGATAAAGGGTTGTAAACAAACCCCCCGATGGCAGTTTACCAAATGATTTACTATCCCCCAGAGTCATCTTTCTTTTTCCTCCTAATGTCATCAAACTCCTGACAGTTTACCCCAGAAGGGTAGAGTCTCCTGAAACTAGACCATTCTCCATACTCTCACAGGCAGAGGTGCTGTGCCAGTTAAATGCCATCTTTCTCACTGGGGCCAGGATTTCTGCCTCTGGCTAAACTCTTTTTTTTCCCTCTGTTCAAGATTTCAGTAGGCCTTGCTATTGAACCTCCCCAATATTCTCTTATGTCCAAACCTTCTTTGGAGGACGATTTTCTATGGGATCTGGTAGAATTCTCTTAGTTTTTGCACAGTGCAGTTACAAAGGAAGAGAAAGGTTCTACTAGACACAAGATGAAGATATTACCAAGGAACGATGCCTGGGATGAGAAAATCTTGAAACAATCCATGTCATAGCTTTTTCTTCCTAATCTCAGAACCATGCCTTTTTGTACAGAGTGTGTACATGGGAGGTGCGTGGGTGCTGGGTAAATTGTGCTGCCATCTATCCTAACTGTAGATTGGAGACAGCTATTTATCCCTCTTTCAAATGAATGCATGAGAGTCTTCTACTCTTCAGAGTCTTCATTCCAATCACGGCCCATCTCCTCCCCTAACCTCCATCTTTCAAAGAATTCTTGTTCTTGCAAAGCAAAATTTGCTTCTCAAGATTGAAAAACAGAAAGCAACCTTTTTCAAAATTGAAGGTAAATAAAAGAAGAATCTTAAAGGTAGGCATTGTATCTGATCCTATTTTTAAATTAATTCTTCACTTTCTCATTATCAAATCTACTACACCAGTCACATCTCTCATTTTTACCTCTCCTCCCACCCCTTCATAATCTCAACATACCCTAGGCTCTAGTCATACTGAACTTTTCAACATTCCTCAGATAAAAAAGGCCATTACAGGAACTCTTGCACATGATGTTCCTTCTGCTAAGAACATCCTCACTCCTCTTATCTCACCAGTAAATTCTTACCTTCAAGGCCCTGCACAATCGTTGCTTAATCTGGGAATCCTCTCTAAACCACCTCGGGTGGAATTAACATCATCTTTCTTTGGGTTTGTGTAACATTTTCTTCAGACCATTATTACAATCCTTATCATGGCAGCACAATGTGACAAGTGAAAAGATGGTCTCTGGAGGTTAACTATCTGAGTTTAAAGTCCTAACTCTGCCACTAAAATGTATATGATGTGGGAGAGTCCAGTAAGATGGCTAAATTGGCTAATCCTTCCCCTGTAAGCACCGGGATCCCATATGGGCACCAGTTTGCATAGTGGCAGCTCCACTTTCCATCCAGCTCCCTGCTTGTGGCATGGGAAAGCAGTGGAGGATGACCTGCACTCATGTTGGGGACCCAGAAGAAGTTCCTGGCTCCTGCCTTCTGATCTGCTCAGCACTGGCTATTGTGACTATTTGGGGAGTGAAGCAGTGGATGGAAGATACTTCTCTCTGTCTCCTCTTCTCTTTGTAAATCTGACCTGCCTTTCCAATAAAAGTAAATAAATATTTTTAAAAGTATATGATGTGGGGCCAATTATTTGAGCTTGCTTTTACTTCACCTTTGTCACTTATAAAATGAAGCAAATGACAGAGTAGTTTTGAAGCCTTTAGCAGAATTTGCCGCATTGCAAATATTTTTTATTAGACATAATGGGATAGGTGTTTGGTCAAGCAGTTAGGATGCCTGCAGCCCATATTAGAGTTCCCAGGTTTGCCACTCAACTCTGGCTCCTGTTTCCAGCTTCCTGATTATGTGGATCCTGGGTGATAGCAGTGATGGCTTAAGCAACTTGGTTCTTGCTACTCATGTTGGAGATCTAGCTTGAGCTCCCAGATCTCTGCTTCAGACCTTGTCCAACTCTGGCCGCTGTGGACATTTGGGGGAGTGAATCTGTGAATGGTAACACTCTATTATATTTCTCTCTGTATCACAAATAAATAAATAAATGAAGTTTTAACAGGAGATAATTAGACAATAATATCTTTGTGTTTTATTGTATATTTATTTGTATGTGTAATATATATTATATTATTGTTGTATTATCATCATAACATTATTTAAGTTTTACTCTGTTTATATCTTTGTTTCTTCAACTTGCTTATAAGTGTTTTAAGGGTAAGACACTTATATTTCTCTTTTCCATAGTGCTTTGTGTAAGTAGTCCATTAAATACTTACCCAAGATAGTATGTTACAGCACAAAGAGTACTCGAGTCTAAGAATTGTGGATTTGAATTATGACTTTTCTTAATTGTCATAGATCTCAATCTCCCTGAGCATTTGTTTACTCATCTGGAAATTGGGGATGATAACAATAGTACCTTGCCTGTAGGACTGATTTAAGGATTGAGTAAAGCCATGCATGCAAAGCATAGCTCTCAAAAGGGTGCTTGCTGCTATCAGCTTTGTATCCCTTTGCATTTAGCTTCATTAGTACTTGAAAGAATGAACTATTTAGCCCCTGAAACTTGGGATTCATGGGAATCCAGGCATATCAATTCACTTACTCTTAGGAACCCAGAGGAAAATGTGGGTCATCTACATCGTGTTGCCTGGTTCACTCTGAACCAGACATCATCTCCCAGAAGGCAAGAGATGTGTCTGGCAGAGTTACTGTAAGTGCTTTTCTGTAAGGATTGCACACCTACTGGATACAGCACCTCTCATATTCTGTGCAGGGTGAATTCTCTTCTTGTTGTGGCCAGAAGAATTCTCTGTGTATTCACTCCTCTTTGTTTCTCCCATAGCCTTTTCCCCTTGAATCACTTATCAGTTGCCCTACACTCATGTCCAGTGTAGCCCATGTGTGTGTGTGTGTAGAAGCATTATCTCCAAAGTCTTAGACACTCTTCATCGTAGCTCCAACAGAAAAAGAGAGGTGACTCATTTTGTCTCCTTAGGTCCACCATAGTGCTGTGCTGAGGGGATGAGCACTCAACCCAAGAAGTCTGGATTTGAATCCCTGTTCTTCCATATAGTAGCTGTGAGATTTTGGGTGAATAACTTAATTTTTATGTAACTCCATCTCTCCAGTAGAGACAATAAAGGAGCCTATCTCCCAATTTTTTTTTTTTTGAGAACTAAATGAGTTCTCACTTCTTTTATTTAGAAGAGTATCTGGCACATAGCAGGTTCTGTGTATTAGCTATGTTTTAACAGTTTTATTGAAATATAGTTCACATATCATTTAATGCACCCATTAGAACATTTTCATCACCCCAGAAAGGAATATTGTGTCCAATGGCCACCATTTCCTTTCCCGTAGTCTTCTCTCCAACTCTAGGCAACTATGAATCTATTTAATATCTACATCAAGTTTGCTTCTCCTGGACGTGCTTCATACAATAGGTCGTCTTTTGTGACTAGTTTCTCTCACTTAGTACAATGTTTTTAAAATTTATCCATACCACAGCGTATATCAGAACTTTCTTTGTAAGGTTGACTTATATTCCATTGCGTGAAAATAGCATGATTTTTAAATCCACTCATCAGTCAATTGAAGTTTGGACTCTTTCCACCTTTGAGCTATTGTGAACAATATTGCTTGAAACTTTCATTTACAAGTTTTCATTGGAAGATGGATTTTCACTTCTCTTGGGACTATACCTGGCAGTGGAATTGCTGGATCATATGGTAACTGAATGTGTAATGGTTTGAGGAGCTGCCAAACCATTCTCCAAAGAGGTTTATTGCATTTCAAATTCTCACCAGTATTGGAAATGGAAACAGCAGCTTCTTCAATGCTTTACCAGGATTGGTTTAATTTAATGAATTAATGGCTTGCCTAATAATCAATTAATTTTGTACCTATCTTCAACATTGTGAAGTAATATTTCATTGTGATTTTGATGTGCATTTCCTTGAGGGATAATGAGAGTGAATGTCTTTTCATGAACTTCTCTGCCATTCTTATGACTTCCTTGGAAAAATGTCTGTTTAAATTACTTGCTCATTTTTAAATTGAGTTTTTTTTTATTACTAAATCACAATACTTCTTGATATATTCTGGCTAGAAGTCCCTCGGCAAATATGTTTGTGAATATTGTCTATCATTCTGCGTACTGTATTTTCACTTTCTTGAAGCTTTTATTAAATCTAAATGTGTATATTCATGTGTACTAAAGAGGGCAGAAAGGAGAAGAGTTCAAATCAGCGGGGAGACACCCTTATGTACACGACTCTGCTCTACTGCTCTACTTTGAAATTAAATCTAAAGCAGATTAAACTTCTGCTCAGAGCTAGGCACTGTGGGGAATATGATCTGGGCTCTATCCCCAAAGAGCTTACTAAGAGGGGAGAAAAGATGCAAACATGTGGAAATCTAAACTCAAAATAGCATGTTTAAATAGCAGCACAAGACCACAATTTAAAAAAAAAAAAAGATGCCACAAGGCACTGTGTGATTAATTGTCAGATGAATTGCACACAAAATAATTGCTATGGGAACTCAAAGGAGGGAGCGAGCTCTTGGGGCTAGGGTGGTCAGGGAAAGCTTTAAGGAAGAGGGATCTAAGCAGTACATAATTGACTGCAGCTATGTCTGTGTAATACTAAACAAAGACTCGGAGGGAAAAAAAATTGACTTTGGTGGAGGTGAGGCATCTTGGTGATTAAATTTCAATCACTGTAGAAATCCCCACAGTCCCACCTTCCTTGTAAAGATGAATGTGGCCTCTGCCTAGTCCAGAGGTTACCAATTAGAACTGTAACAAGCCACATCTGGATCACAGGCACATTTAGTTTGGCCCAATTAAACAAACTAGAATTAGCTGAAAAAAAAATTAATGGGCAACCAACACATAAAATGCTTTTTGTTTGCAGCTTCTTTAGAAATACCAGAAGGCTAGCACAGTCCTGCCTGGAGCATATACTCTCCAGTGCCCTGGTGGGAGTATGCTTTTTCTAGTGGCATGATGCATTTCATTGCTGCTTTCACCTGCAGATTGTCAAGTTTTGAACTTTCTGGAGTCACAGATTTGAAATGGAAAGATAGCCCAAGAATTTCTCTGTTTCTGTTCCCTGGATTTTTGGCACATACAGCATTACTACCCTTAACTATAGAATGTCAACTGAAACTTGTAGAGGCTGTGACTTTCCCAAGGTCACAAGGGAGAACCACAGCTCATGCTTTCTTTCAACTCAATGATTTCTTCAGCGATATATCTTTGCAGTCTAGATGTACATTGTTCAGTAGTTTTCTTCTGTCACTTTCTCATCACCGCTTAGTGTGATTGGACGGATTTTGACAAAAAAGCTGTTTCTATAAAATGACATTGTAACACTCCACTGTGCACAGCGACCCATCATGTTCTTTGAGATTCCAAAGTATGGAACCAAGTGCCCTGGATGGGTACTCAGGAGATATTTCTTGGATCATTGATTGATAGATTTGTAAAGAACTCACTGGCTAACCCTCCTTTGAAACCTGTGTTGACATGTGTTTGTTTAGAAACAAATAGATCTAGTAACTTTAAAATGTCTGAAGTTTATAATGACTTGATGGCACAAGCTGCTTGAAAAGAACAATTTTTACATATTTCAGGCAAGCTTGTCATCCTAAATTGAAGATATCAAGGGAAGAATGAGTGATTTGTTTGCAAAAGCAGTCCTTTTTTAATCTAGGGTAGAGGCAGAGGGAAAACTATTATGCAGGCACATGTCCCTGGGATGTACCTTAATTTATTTTGGCTGTTTTCAATGAAAAGAATAAGATGAAATAATAGCAGGTGTAGCAAAAGTGATTTAAAACCTTGTCTTGAGACTATCGCTGGTTTTCAAATCTCAGGGTGCATGCTCACCTCCCCGGAAGGCTTGTTAACACACAGAGCGCTGCACCTCATCTCCCCAATCTTCTGATTCCATAGATCAGAGGCGGTTGCAGAATTTTGCATTTCAGCAAGTTCCCAGGTTATGCTGCTACTTCTTGGCCAGTTCTACTTTCAGAACTCGGATGAACAAGTTAGCTGCCTTGAGATGAGCAGATTAGCAAAATTTTAGGATTACTCAGCAACCAGATTTTTTAAAAATTATTTTTACTGGAAAGTCATATATATATGTATATATATATATATATGGAGAGAGAGAGAGAGAGAGACACGAGAAGAGACAGAGAGGAAGATCTTCTGTCTACTGATTTACTCCCCAAGCAGCTGCAATGGCTGGAGCTGAGCCAATCCGAACCAGGAGCTTCTTCCAGGTCTTCCACACGGATGCAGGGTCCCAAGGCTTTGGTCCCAAGGCCATCCTCGACTGCTTTCCCAGGCCACAGATAGGGCGCTGGATGGGAAGCAGGACCGCCGGGATTAGACCTGGCGCCCATATGGGATCCAGGTGCATTCAAGGTGAGGACTTTAGCCCTTAGGCTACTATGCCAGGCCCAGCAACTAAAACTTTACAAGAGCATGAGGAAATGCGTATGATGGTTGTAGAGGGGACAGCACAGACTGGCCAGGTAAAACCTGTCCTATCTACTTAAGTAGTGTCCAAAGTATAGTAAGTATAGTTTTATGCGCATGGTTCTGATTCATTTTGCTACTGTTTTGCAAATTAGGAACTGAGAATCTCCACAAGATGTTAATAGATATTTATTGGAACACCCCCCCAAAAGATGCCTAGTCGAAGAAGTTGAAACATTTGAAATTACATAAAATTGAATGATTTTCTTTACTGCAAGACTACCCAGAACATTGAAGATGATATTAATGCATTGCAAGTATCCAAGGATATATGTTAATATACATGCATTCTGAAATTTATTTGCACCAAGATAAACTCATTTTTAATTCCAATTCCCATGAACCTTTTTGAAATGTCCTTGTAAACTGAGCAGCATTTATTTTAGTTGTTTATACAGAATCTTCAGGCAGTTGACCAAGGATTCTCTATCAATACCTGGGTAGTTTCCATAGAGAACAGTTTATATCCAGAATGCCAAAACACTTTACCAACAGGTGAGACTGCTTGTCACAATCGAAATAGCACGGGACCAGCATTCAAATGGTCCCTCGGGTTTTACCTTGTCTCTGCCACTTAGTTCTGCCACATGTTGACTTGCTTCTGCAAAGATGGGTGTGGGTGAAATTTATCAGTCCTTTGCAAATGGTGGCAGATAGCAGTTCTAGCCCCACCCCCAAAAGGCACAAGCAACAGCACAATTTTTGAAGTCTAGGCTTCACCATGTCCTCAGAGGTAATCAATTTTTAAAGCCAGAAAGATGATGATCTTCTGGTTGAGTTGTAAAGACGGAAGGGGAAAGCAGACTTGGATTTTCCCTCACCCCCACCCCACCCCCAGTCCTGTCCCCCACAGCTCTCCATCTTATTCAGTGCCCTGCATGGATCTGCAACCTCCTCACCTTTGTAACAAACATTAAAAAGCAATAAACAAAGGTGGGAAAAAAGAGGGAAAGAAAAATTGGAAAGAAGGGAGAGGGGAGTAAGAAAGAAAGGCGGGGGTGGGTGCGGGAAGGCAGTTTCAGACCTTGGATCCAGCTGGAAAGAACAGGCTGGGAAGCAAAGACACATCCTGTGTTTATTTGATTCCTGGCTCTTGGAGAAAATTTTGTTTCACCAAGGACAGTGAGTCAGCTTGTTTGTTTATCACAGAATACTGGAAGTGTGTCTGGCCTCCAATTAATCATTAGTTGTTTATTTTTTGATTGAACGAAATACAAACTTTACCCAGTGCAGAATTTTATAATGCAGCAGGATACTACAGAATATCTACAATGATATAATGATAAATATATATGGCCAGTTGAACAATTTTTTTTTTGGAGAAGAAATTGGGACTAAGAATCAGTTAATACTTACCGAATTGCTACAATGTAAATAAATATAGATGCTCCCTGGATTATGAGCCCATCATAAGTTGAAATGCAAACCAAAAGTGCGCTTTCTATGCCTAACCTACCTAACATTTTAGCTTAGCAATACAGTATGCTACAGAGTGTCTATCTTGTGATCTCAGGGCTGATGGGGAGCTGGGGCTGGTACTGCCGCTATCCCCATTGTGGGAGGATCACATACACAGTGGCAGCCTTGGAAAAGATCATGATTTCCACCATAATTTCCACTGAGTGATATTTGTTTCATGCTACCATAAAGTAGAAAAATAATAATAATAATTCATTCTAACTATCTTGAGTCAGGGACCATCCATATTCTAGTAATTCTAATTGCCTATTTTCCAGGAGGAATAATGATGATAACATCAGCACTGCTTAACCAGAAATATTTAAAAATACAGCGACTCAGAGGCAGCACGTTAATTTTTTACCCAGAAATAAAATCTTGTATCTTGATACCAGGTGAACTGAACATGCCCAATGGGTCTCTGAGGACCTCATGGATAAAAACAAAACAAAACAAAACAAAACAAAAAACAAACAAACCCGAAAAGCAAAAAACACATCTCCCCAAACCGTAATTAATTAACTGTTAAACAGTAATCACGTTTGCCTTACTACAGCAAGACCTAGGTGGCTCTGTTGAGTTCTTATATCACATTTGACTTTGAGAAATGTTGAGTTCTGTTGACTCCATTGTCTGGTCACTCCAGCTAAGCAGCTCATGTATCTAGTCAAACAACTTCATTGGTGAGGCAAGAAGGTGAAGTCACTTCTTCGTCTGCATTTTAACTATAAAACTACTTTCATGGTAGAAGCGACTTGAGTTTCCCTTGTAAACACTTCCTGCAGTACACCTCTCTTTCCCCTGACGCTTATAAGTTAATTACTCTTTAGTCAGCCTCAGTGGCAAACAGCAGCTGCTTGCCTCTCTCACATCCACTTGTTGTCAACCGGAGCACGGTTATTCAGAATAGCCTCAACTTCAAAAGGAGGCTGGATTACTCTGGCATGGGGAACAGAGAGAATCATGTGGAAGCTCTTGTTACTTGCCCATTTCCTTCCTTCTACAATTTTGGGTAATTTTCTATTGATCTGCGGTTTTAAAAGGTGTGCTGAACGCCCTTGCTCTTCCAGGCTGCTTTTTGGTGTGTCTATTGAGCCTTTCTGGGTTTGCTTTTACAGAATGAAAGTCCCCTTGTTAGGTTTTCCCCACATCCACACTGTGCCTGTGACTCAGTTCAGAGCTACAACTGAATACTGTGTTAAGAGCACATGTGACAGCCATGTGAGCTCTGAACTGCTGACTTCAGAGGTGAGCCATTGTTTCCCAAGCCATCATGCTAGAAGACACTGCATCAGCCTAAGGGAAACATGGATTAATAAGTGCTGACATAGACTGAACGGGTATCTGATAAGTGGTGCCTGAGAAATAGCCAGGATTCACAAGATTTCTATGTTAAAACGGGACTGGGAGGATGAAGTAATAAAATAGATAATTGTGGTTACTGTAAGGAAGCTTAGAAAGGAGGAAGACAAATCATCAATAGCGTACCATCCCTTCTAGGAGCATCATCTGCTATGATTCTCCCTTCAATTTTCACTTGAAACTTCTGATTTCATAAAAGAGTTATCCAGGGCCCGGCGCGATAGCATAGTGGTTAAAGCCTTTGCCTTGCACATGCCAGGATCCCATATGGGTGCCAGTTCTAATCCTGGCCACCCCGCTTCCCATCCAGCTCCCTGCTTGTGGCTTGGGAAAGCAGTCAAGGACAGCCCAAAGCCTTGGGACCCTGCACCCATGTGGGAGACCCGGAAGAGCTCCTGGTTCCTGGCTTCGGATTGGCTCAGCTCCAGCCGTTTTGGCAGCTTAGGAAGTGAATCATTGGACAGCAGCTCTTCCTCTCTGTCTTTCCTCCTCTCTGTATATCTGACTTTCCAATAAAAATACAATAAATCTAAAAAAAAAAAAAAAGTTATCTCAGTTGTTTTTCTCCAATTGTGAAACCATATCCAAATATATACATAAAACCATAACATGTAAATGAAAAGGAAATACTATCAACCTTTTCATGCCAAAAACTCAGATGTTGACAAGCAGTACTTGGACCAAATAGCCTAGTCATTGAACAACATAATCTCTCCCTCTGTTGTTCATCCAGATGTTTTGGCATCACACAGACATGAGCAGTTTCTACCCATGGTGACTTTGTCAAAGATTGAAAAATATGAAAAATATTATGTTTATCTTCTTATCAACATTTTCCAATGAAGTCTGTCCAGAAGAAGAACCAGATACTGCTTCATGTAAAAAGACCAATAATATTGAACTAAAATAAATGGCCATGAGAATATATTTTAGTCTCATGAATCACAAATGAGTTTGTTATGATCCGTGCTTGTAGAAGAGAATGACAAATGAATTCGTATTGATTAGACGTTTAAAATAACATGTCCAAAAATGACAGTGTCACATTAGGTATCAAGCACTTATTCACTTACGAGCTTCAACTGTATGTGGAAGGAAATTGTCCCAAAGCCCAAAATGCAGTGACAGATTCGAGTTTCTACTATGAATGTTTAAGAAGCTAAAACTTACACTAATCCACTCAAAGACTCACATAAAAGTGCACTTTGAGACTGTATTTGATTAGAAGTTTATAGTCAGAAATTATAATCAGTATATAAAAGGTATCATGGATTATAGTTAAAGTGGTTGAACTGGTGAACCAACAGACCTGATCTCTTCAATCCTCAGAGTAACTGGGTTGGCCTTGAGACAGGAAGGCCGGCCGTTGGGTCTAAAAAAGCTATACTTTTCTGTCTATGCTATAAAATTTAAAAGGCTGAGTAACACTAAGAAGGCAACAATAAAAAGAGTTGATGCTTGCTTGCTGTCAGTTTGAGTGTGTTAGCTGGGGTCAGAGGACTGTGGGTGGATTAAGAAGCACATGCCTGGAGACTGGTATGAAAATTATAAGAGCCTAGGCGTTGGGCTCCTCCTTGAAATTTTGCAGATATATATGCCCCCAATGAGCCTTGTTTCCCAGATTACGACCGCTTTTGACTGTTCGCACGCTGTCTTATTCCCGGGCCTGCCTCCCATCAGGGATCACATCTTTTTGAAAACAGGGAGGCATTCATTAGTTGAGTAATCTTGCGTCAGTTCACTCTCATGACCCTGGCTTTGCTCACTTCAACAAAGAGCTGGTAACAGTTCTTACCTCATGTTGTTTTAAGTAACAAGCTAGTTAAGGCATGTAAAGTGCTTATCACAGTTCTTCCTATAGAGCAGGCACCCATGGCTATTATGGTTCTTGAGCAATCATTATGTGCTGCATGCTTTATCTTCATTCTGGATCCTCACAGCAGCCCACAGGCAGTTACTGTCATTCCTTATCTCCATTTCCAAGTGAGGAGGTCGGGATCACATGGCTAGGCACAGCAGAGGCCATGCTTCAATCTTCCTGCCTCTCTCACTTAATCCCAAGGCCCATGTCCTTTGCCATATTTCCACCCCACCTGGATTTCCGGAGTTTCCTCTGCTTCATGTAAAACACACTGCTCTTGTAAAGGGAAAATCTTTTAGAAATCACTCCTCTTCCCTCTTCAATCCCCCCTTGGCCGACGTTGGCCTGCAAAGTGTTTGGCACAAGGCTGTGCTCAGAGACAGCAGAAAGTCAAGGCCAGAGGGCTGCTGGAAGGACAGGGCAGCCTTCAGCCCCTTGCCAGCTCCTGTGCATATCTCAGATCCTGGCAGATGACCCACTTATGCTCGCCCAGCTTCTGTCTCTTCAACTGGAAAACGGAACCTGTAAACTGTGACATCTGTGCTGCTTCACTGACACTTCGCTTGGTCTTCTGGAAGGGCGGGCTGTCTCTCCATATGCCCTGTCAGCGTATGTGGAGCAGGTAGGCGCTGCACTGCATGCCAGTAGTTGGCTATCATGGGCTTATTCTCCCAGACCCTGAGCTTGAAACTTGCATGTGTATATGTAGAGCAGTTGCGGGGTCGAAGAATTTGCTTGATTCAAGGTCTCCTTCTAGATAATGAACAGATGTAGGCAAAGCATTTTGGCCCCCAAAGGCAGCAGGATGTATGGATTCACTTCAGAAGCTGTTTGGGAGGAATCAGCCTAGAGTCTTTGGAATGGGCTTAGAACTAGATTTCCTTATTGGGTTTAAGAGATAGTAGGGTGCTCTTAAGTGTTAGCAAAAGTCTGTCCCCAATCTCAGGGTGCTGATATAGATTGACGGCAAGGAGCAGCCCCCTCTGTCTCCTCCCCTGTGGATACAGGAGAAAAACAAGCTGAAACTTTTGTCCCACTTACGTTCCTCCATACCTGACCCTCCTCACCTTAATCAGAGGCTCACATGGGTGTGTATCCCTCTCACCTACGTAAATAACATTAAAACTAAAATAGAATATTTTTTTACAATCCTAAAGTATTCCCCACAACAGAAGGTCTCTACTTCTGTGCCACCCTCTAGACTTGGAGCTGTGACTCAGGTCTTTTTCCACAAAGTCCACATCAAAGAGGACTCCTGGGGCCATTGTTGTGGCATAGCAAGTTAAGCTGCTGCTCAGGACATCCACATCCCATACTGCAGTGCTAGTTCAAGTTCTGATTATGCTACTTCTGATCCAGCTCCCTGCTGCTGATGCACCTAGGAGAGAGCAGATAATGACCCAAGTGTCTGAATTCCTGTGACGCACATGGAAGAACCAGATAGAGTTCCTGGATCTGGGCTTCACCTATAGCCCAGCGTCAACAGTTAGGAATCTATGGAAAGTGAAACAGTAAATGGAAAAATCTCACTTTCTGCCTCTCTCACCTCTTTCTTACTTTGTTTTTCAAACTGGAAAAAAAAGAACCCCACTAACAAAAAGAGGTCCCTGCCCTTCGGGTCATTGGGCTGTGACTTAGAGACAGTGGTGTGTTTCAGCCCCTTCACCAGGGTGGAAGATGGGCCATCTTCTCCCCTCTCTCACTGCCATGGCAGTGCTCCCAGTGTTGGGAGGGTGTCCCTGGTACTTGGCAATGCAGTATGGACTCAAGCTCAGATCGTGGAGGTGCCTTACTCCGAGTCACCTTTTGCCTTAGGCTTTGGGATAACTTTCAAATTAGCTCCTTTCCCCCACTTGATTAAGATGACACAATGTTCTGCAGGTTTGAGAGCGAGAGACGCGTGAGAGAGACAGAGGACAATTTCCTGGTGGCTGAAGGAGGCCTTGCCAGCTCCTGGGAATGAGGATTGGGTGGGCCTACTTGTGTTTCTCAGGGCACTGGAACTGCAGTGGACCCCCCTGTGGAAGGTCGCTGGCCATCACAGGCTGCAAGATGACAGCTTTCATGTCCTTCTAGCTTGGGGTGGCTCCTGCCTGGAGGGCTAATGGGAGAATTCAGCAGTGCACTGCGGCCTTTCAAGCAGAAAAGTACTTTAGGAAAAGCACACAGAGGGGAAAGTGAACACTTGCCACATCTAAATGCCCACTTCATGCTTACAGATCCTGACCTGTGGTATTTTGTGCCCCCTCCACCCACCACCACTCACTGAGCCAAAGCTCTATGCTTCGCACCTAGTATTAGTCATCTGTCATTTGGTGCCAGAATGAACAGTCAGTCTCTGGTTTCATTTTGAAATGCATGCTTAACACTTTTATTTTGGAAATTCTCTCTCTCTCTCTCTCTCTCTTTCTCTCTCTCTCTCTCTCTCTCTCTCTCTCACACACACACACACACACACACACTAGAATAATGTAATAATCCTCCTATACCTACCAGCCATACTCAGTAGCTATCAAGAGTTTTCATACTTGTTTTTTTCTTTTTAAAGATTCTTTTCATTTTTAAATTGGAAAGTCACATTTACAGAGAGGAGAAGGGACAGAAAGACTTTCTGCTGGTTCACTGCTCAAGTGACCACATTGGCCAAAGCTGAGCCAATCTGAAGCCAGGAGCCAGGAGCTTCTTCAGGGTCTCGCATGTGGGAGCATGGTCCCAAGGCTTTGGGCCATCCTCTACTGCTTTCCCAGGCCACAAGCAGAGAACTGGAAGGGAAGTGGAACAGCCAGGATATGAACTAGCACCCATATGGGATCCTGGCATGTGCAAGGCGAGGACTAAGAGCCAATAAGCTACAGCGTTAGGCCCTTTTTCTTTCTTTCTTTCGTTTTTCTTTTTTAAACATTTATTTGAAAGAGAGTTACAGAGAGACAGAGAGATGGATCGTCCATCTATTGGTTCACTCCCCTATGGCTTCAAAGGCCAGGACTGGGCAGACCCAAAGCCAGGAGCCGAGAGTTTATTGCATGTCCATTATGTTGGTGCAAGAACCCAAGGACATAAGCCTCCTGCCACTCCTTTCCCAAGTATTAGCTGGGAGCTGGATAGGAAGTGGAACAGCCAGAACTTGAACCAGTGTCCCATGGGATAGTGGCGTCATAGTTGGTTTTATCAGAGTGGTGGCCCCACTTTTTTTTTCTTTTTTATGTGTTGCCTATTATTTTGAAAGAAATCCCAGGCATTTACCCCTACATGTTTCAGTATGCATCTCAAAATAATAGGGATATTTTTTATATACAATGACAATATTATTATCAACCCTAACCAAACTTAACAATATATATATTTTTTGAAAACCATGCTCTTGAGTACCACAGTTTGTCCATTCTACTCTGCCCCATCCACCAGTGTGAACATTACTGAAGCATCTGCTCTGGGCCTCCTCAGAGCTGGTGTACTGGGTATTCACAATGTGCCCTTTTAGGTAAGTGGGGGACCACATTGCTCTCTCCCTCTTGTACAAAGACGAATGGAGACACAGAGCCATTAAGTGCCTTGCACAAGATCGCACAGTCAATTAGAGGCTGATGAATGGGACTCAAACACTGTGGCTGGGTCTATACAGTCTCAAACACAGTTTGCAAGGAAATTAAGTGGAGGCACTCTTGTCCCAGGGACAGTACTGTACGATTTCTTTTGCTGTAGAAGTCATTGCCACTTAACCTCAAGCAAATCTTCTCTCTGGGACAGCCTGATGGATGGGATCTTTTGGATTCCTGTATTTGTTTGCTTCCATCTGATTTGGCTGCAGCTGACACCTATAGGCAGAGCAGCAGACACCCACCCACCCCCCAGGTTTTCTCTTCTTTCCACGTTCCTGGAGCTGAGGTGGTGGCCCACACCTTTTATCTCTTGGTAGGCTTGGATTTGCTCTCGGAAAGAGCAGAAGACAGCCAGGACACCCACAAGTCAGCGAAGGGCAAATGCCAGAAGCAGTGGGACTAACTTCACTGCTCTTTGGCTTTGCTACCTTCTTATCTCAAAGACTTTCTCCTTAGGTGTCAGGCTCTCCTGTGTTTGCCCTCCACATTGAGTTCCACAGACCACTTGGATTTCCCTGATCTCCCACCTGAGTCTTCCAGGAGAGTATCTCTGAGCCTTCCATCTGCAAATGCAAGGCAACTGTTGGAAGGGAAGGATCCTTGCAGAAGATGGGCTGCAAGCGGGGGCAGGGAAGCCAACCTTGAATGAGGACTGCAGACAGCTGTAACTGCAGCCCTGCAGCCACTATAGTCTGGTCAGTAGCACTCAGGAGAAAAAGGGACATGTTCAGCAATGGACAAATCACATGGAAGGAAGGAGGGGAGTGGTGTATTCCCTGATTCCCTGCTTACTCTTTTTTTTTTTTTTGTGAATGGGGATGATTTATTTATTTATTTGTAAGGAATTGTTATAGAGAAAACAGAGGGAGGCAGGCAGAGAGAGAGATGGGGGAGAGATCGTCCATCTGTTGATTCATTCTCCAAATAGCTGCAAATGCGGGGCTGGCCAGTTCAAGCTGGGAGCCAGGAACTCTGTCCTGGTCTCCCGCATGAGCGGCAGAGGGCCTGGTTGCTTGGGTCATTTTCCGCAGCCTTCTTAGGTGCATTAGCAGGGGTTCATATTAGAGCAGTTGGGACTCAAAGCAGCACCCATATGGGTTACCCTTTACTCCCATCTTCCTGTTTTCCAGTCCCCTCCCAGTATCTTCACTGACCAGACCGAACACAGTCTGGAAAACACCCTATTATTTCGTGGAACAAAACTGAGCAGAGAAGGGAAAAGAAAGGAATGGACTTGGGATGTTGTGGGGCAGCACAGGACTCTTACTGTCTCTGTTTCAATTAATTTATTTAGAAATACCAGTCTCTATTTGGAACAGTACTTTTGCCTGAAAAAAAATCATTGCAAAGCCATGAAAGTAAAGTTCCATGTGTGATGATGGAGAGTGAAGCTTGATTCTTCTTCCCTATCTACAAATCCTATCATCCTATCATCCTGATTTACACCAGTTTTCTCAGTTCATCCTTCCTCCACCCTCTGCATGCTGTATCCTGCTTCCTCCTCCCACCCCCAACACACAGAGGCAGAGGGTGCCAAAATCAAGCAGGCCACTCTGCTGACTGGCACCATGTGATGTATGCATTTGCTCCTGGGACTGAGCCGACTCAGTCTTGTTGGCCTGCAGAGCCTCTCCTTGGCAACAAGAGTCTGAGCAGTAATGCTGTCCAGCAGGTGCGCTTGTTGGCACCACGAACCAGAAAACACACCTCCTGATTCCTCAGGTGTCCTGCCAGTTTGAATATGTAGGTGAAGGGAGGTGCCTGGGAGAGGGAGGATAAAAAGCACCAAACCACACGCTTCTACACACCTTATTGACTCTCCAGAGTTTCCCAGGGCTGTTGCCCCTTCTCACCCATTTAAAAACAAAAAACAACAACAACAACAACAAAACAAAACCAAAACCAAAACACATGTTTTTACAAGTGTAGAACAATTCTGGATTTATAGAATAGTTGCCAAGACCATGCAGAGATTTCCTATATATCCTTTACTTTACTTGGCTCCCCCTCTTGTTAAAGTCTTATGTAATCATCTCATATCCATTTTTACAAATGAGGAAAGGAGGCCTCAGAGAGGTTAGGTGAGTTGCCAAAGGCCACAGAGTGAGGACATGGCAGAAAAAGCAGGCGTAAGTCCAGGCAGATCTTACTGCATAACGCACAAATTGAATGATCTATTTCCATCCCATTAAATCGGAAGTCACTCTCTGAATTGGAACCCTTCCCTTCCTAGCTGAGCTGCAACCATGAGCAGAGAGTACCTCTTACATTGAGCCATAGAATGTTTGCATTAAAACATACTTCTGAGACCATTTAATTCAGGGGAAATAAGTAGATTCATTTTATTTGCCAATTTCAATTGAGCAACACAGGCTATTTGGAACCCAGTGTTACAATAATTCTAAGCTTAAGTCTTTGCTCATTAGAAACGAATGTGACTGATTATTGATGCTTGTTGTGGATATTGAGGGAAAGAGGGGCGAAACTCCTCTCATCTATTAATTGTCTCTCAGCAAATCTCACTTTATAGACAATGCTCTCAGGTCCAGCGAGCAGACAGTGTCTCTGCCTGAGTAGCTGAATGAACAACTTGGGCTCCAGGCCTGTCCTCTTGTGTTCATGTTTTAGAATGGACTCACAAAAAATGACATGAACGAATGCCATTTAATGAGTGTCCACTGGCTGCCATGGACCCCATGCTAAACACTTTCCACTGTTGTCATTGCAGCATTCTCACTGGTAAATGTTTTATCTCCCACCATATGAATGCAGAAACGTCGGTCCCGTGTAGTCACAAAATTTACTTAGGACTCATAGCAAGCAAGTGATAAAGCTCACAGTTTAACGGAGACTCCTTGGCTCCAAAGTCCAAAGCCTGCTTCTTACTCTCTATTGATGCAACCTTGACTTTGCCTTCACAATCCATGTCAGGAGGAGATGACAACTGCCTCATTGATTTGATTAGAACTAAACCAGAATGAAAACAAAATCATTCTTTGTTATTACTAATTTTCTAAAAAAGACTTGCTTGCAGGTAGGGCCTTACCTAGGCAGAATTGATTTATATGGGCTATTTCATATTAGATGAGTTAAAAATTGACATTTTAGGAAAACTGACATGAAAGGTGACCTGGTTCACTTACAAATAAATGATTAATACAACCTCATTGTGTGGCTAGTCTGACTTGCCGAGTCCTTCACTCAGGAGACTCAGAAAAACAACAGGCCAGACAATAAAACCAATGTTAGCATGAGGCCATAGTGTGGGATGACCATGGATGAGTCAGGGAGAATCATAAGGTAATTAACTACTGGGGAGTTTTATAGAGCTCAAACATAATTTTAAAATGTTCTTGTTCTAACCTAAAAATGCATGATATTATTAGCTAAGGTGATGAACAGATAAGAGAAATGATCGGCTCCAACATTTTCAAGATATTGACAGGGATCAAATTTCAAAAGGAAGCCATTAAATTCAATCAACTTCATTAAAGCAAGACAACATTGACTGAGAAAATGTTGTACATGTGATTATGGCCTGGGTGCTTAGGGGAGCTATTGAGGTACTGTCTTCTGTCTTGATAATAATTTACTGAATAGATATCTAAGTCTCTGTGGTGAAGAATAACATATACAAACATGAGAAATAATCTATTTTTAAAAATTGCTTCTGCACAATAGCTTTATTTGCCTGTGTGTATGTGTGTGTGTCCATAGTTAAATCTACATGGATTTTATAATCTGTCTTATATCTTATATACCAGATATTACTGTTACTGTCAGGCAAAAATCTTCAAAACAATGTCAAATCCTCAGCAATAGCAAATTTATTAGTCATCTATAGGCCCAGGGCGATTGTTCAGTGGCTAAATCCTCACCTTGCACATAGGGCGGGATCCCATATGGGCATCAGTTTGTGTCCTAGCTGCTTCATTTCCCATCCAGCTCTCTGCTGGTGGCCTGGGAAAGCAGCGTATATTGGCCTAAAGTGTTAGGACCCTGTACCCACAAGGGAGATCCAGAAGAAGCTCAAGATCCTGGCTTTGGATTGGCTTTGGCCATTGCGGCCACTTGGGGGGTGAATCAGCAGGTGGGAGATCTTTCTATCTCCTTCTCTCTGTAAATTTGCCTTTCTGTTAAAAATAAATACATCTTTATTTATGTGTGTGTGTGCGCGCACATAAGAAATTCCTCGGAGTCCCAATATGGCCTTCCTTATTGTTCTGGATTCTTTATAACTGGCTGATGCCCAGGTACTATGAGTTATGGTTTTTGTGTATTATCTCTCTCCACCCAGAGATGTTGTTCAATAATACCCTAACTCTTCTGACTGCCACTACAACCCTTTACTAACCCCTCATTGTGTTCTGTACTTGATGTTCAACTCCAGCTGTACCTACCAGGTCTTATTCCTCAACACATGCTATATTCCTTTTATCTTTTATATATTCTTCACTTGTCTGCCCGACAATCACTACCTGTCACTTAAGTTCTATCCCAAATATTTCTCTCTGTGAAACTTTCTCAATGCACTTAGGTGTTCACATAGTCCTCCTCCATCGGACTTGGTTATGACATATTATTGTGTGGTAATAGCTTAATAGACTGGTGCCTACTTGAGAGCCCCTTGAGAACAGGGAGTGTTTAGTTCCTGTCTGACTCTTTAGGGCAAGTAAGAACTCGGGGCCCTTTTGTATTGTGTCTTTTGGACTTCAACTATGGGATGATACAGCAATAAAGACCTTGCCAGAAGGTAGTTCCTTGATCTTAGGGTAAGACCCATGAGCCAATACATTTCTGTTCATAATAGTTTTCCCAGGCTGTGCTATTCTTGTTACAGCAGCACAAAATGAACTGAGACACGTGTGAATGAATCAGTGAATACTCTTTGTTTTTAGTCATCTTCAGAGGCAGCTTTCAGGGCTTTTAAACTTGGCCTTCCTTTCCTTCCAAGGCATGGGCAGATTGACCTTATATTTAATGAGCTTTTGCTAAGAACCAATCATTACCTTGAATAATTGCTGTCATGTTTGAAGTAGATGTTTTC
This sequence comes from Ochotona curzoniae, assembly GCF_017591425.1. Taxonomy (NCBI): domain Eukaryota; kingdom Metazoa; phylum Chordata; class Mammalia; order Lagomorpha; family Ochotonidae; genus Ochotona; species Ochotona curzoniae. Next base: position 29,595,401 of record NW_024467087.1, on the reverse strand, counting down.
ACATTTGTCTGTGTTTTATAGATGGGCAATAGTGACTTGCCCAAAGACATGTAGGAAGGAGGTTGCAAAAATAGGGTCAGAACTTAGATTGTTTGCCACCACTGCCTGCATTAGCCCCCCTGCACCCTGTTCTCTCTCTCTCTCTCTGTCTCTCTCTCTCTCTCTCATTTGTGTGGGTGTGTGTGGGGGGGGGCGGAGGACAGAGTCAGTTCTGGGCAAAATGATGATATTAGATAAATATGTCTTTAGTCTCTTCCAACTCCCGCTCTATCTCAGGGACCCAAGTGACACAGTGTCACCCACTTCTGCACCCTGAGGCCCCACTATAGGTAGGTGAAAGCTTTTCCTTTTCAACTTCTCCATGACCTTTGAAACAAGTAAGGCTTCTTCTCCGACTTCCAGGCTGTGCCTTTCTGAAGGTAAATCTCTTTGACCAAACCTTCTCCTCAGCACATATTTGCATTTCCTGGTGTCTTCCCACAAAACAATCCTATCTAGCTCCATCTCTGGGGCAGGCAATCCCCATGTGAGGAGTGGAGGTGTCTCTGTGTTGTGGTGAAGGGGATGGATTACCTGCAGACCTCTGTCAAGGTTTGTAACGAAGCTGCCTCCTTCAGCCAACAGGTGCACAGTGCCTGCCTCGGATATGCACACCATTTACTTCTGTTATGACTATCCAGAATCATTTAACCTAACTGGCCATATTTCCTGTCCTGTAAAATTAATCTAGAAACAGTCCATGACTTAGGATATTTTATGAGCATGGCATGAGGTAACAATGAAACAGTGTACAGTATAAAATGAGCACACAGAAGGTGTCAATGTTCCCCTTAAATTCATAATTGTTGGTTCCCCTCCTCGCCACTACTGCCGCCAATTCCTCCCTCCCTCCTCCCCTTACACACTGCTTCTCCATTTACTTCTCTTCCCCTCCTTGACAACAGTTCTCCTTTGACAGTCTCCACTTCCTTTCCCAACTCCCTTGCTCCAGCATACTCAACCTTTGGCAAGCTCACATCCCAGACTTTCCAGGTCAATTCCAATTCCAGATAATCTCTCCTGATGTCCATCCAATTGCATGACCTGATTTAAATTAAAAAAAAAATTCTATTCCACTGAGGAGTGTTTTCATACTCCACCTCAGATCAAGAAAGCAAGAGCTGACTCGGGTGGCCTCACTTCATCCTCTGATGGGTGCTGCTGGGAAAGCTGGCCTTGCCCATCATTAGCTCGCTTTTGCCACTGAGTGGTGGCCAAGACCTCTTGGTTAGTGCACACTGCCTTTGAGTCTGTTTGCACTTGGGTGGCGGAACCGCTCAGTAAGGCAGGGTTATTATTTATATCTTGGGGCAAACTTCTTTATCAGAGTCTTTTTTTTTTCCTGTCAGGGGGAGGAGAAGGAAGGCTTCCAGGGATCTGGTTCCCCAAGGAAGAGGCAGGCTATGCTAGGGCGTGGGGGTGTGGGAAATCAGTGCATTGAAGGCTGTGGCCCTGGCTCGATTTTGTCCAGGGTGGGCCCTTGTGTTGCAACAGATGTGTGCCTTGGAATCACTGAGGTTGGGAAGCCAGTCCTCCGAGGGAGTGGTTGTAGGCTGAGCTCATCCTGAAATGCCGTGGGTTTGCATTCCCTGAGGACAGGGAGGAGGACCAGGCCAGAGGGAAAGATGTGCTTTAGGCTGTTGGGGCGGGAGTGGGGGGGGGGGGGCGCTGCTGTTCTAGAGATGCAGAAAGAGCCTGAGAGTTCTCAGTGCTTAAGTGCACTCCTGGGTTGCCTGCAGACAGGTAGTAGGTAGAAATGGCCTTGTAGGCTTTTTTCTTTTCTTTTCTTTTTTTTCTGGTGAGGGAACAAAAAGAACAAGCTCTAGGCTAGCCTCCTTTTCTTCAGAAAGCAAATTTCTGAGGGTGTGACAGGGTTCACTGGGTGTTCCCCCTCGAGGGAGGGTGCCAGTAAGTGAAGCTGCTTGGCTGGAAAAGAGAATTGTGTGTTCCCCAAGCCAGATAAGCAGAAACCCGGGTGCCCCTCTTGGCAGGGTTTTCAGCTTGCTTTATCATTTACCAGGCCCTGTGGAGTCAGTGTAAGAGTTAGCGTAAGAGAGGAAGCAGGGTGGCCCGACTCTCATTGCACCTGCTTTTCACAGAATACAGTTTAAAAAGGCAGGTCAGAGATGTAATCCCCACCTCCCCCCACATCCCAACCCCATCCCCTCCCACACACACAGAGATTGTACTGCACTTTGCAAACCCCTCCTGAAGACTTTTGTTCTGGAAATGCATGGATGTGCTCACAAGGATGTCGGGGCCAAGTACTTAAGATCATTCTAATGAGAACAAAACCCACTTATAGACCATTTAGCTTATAAAGGCCCCACTCCTTCCAGGCACATTGCACTGACTACTTTATATAGATGTCTTGAAACTGGACATAATCTGGGGGGCAAGGAGGACCTTTGCCCTGCTGTACACACACACACACACACACACACACACACACATCCTTCTTGGCACATGGCAGCAGAGTTGGAGCATGTTAGAACCACATGACCCATGTGGAGTCTGTAGCTCCTCAGCCTCCCAAGGTCCTGGTGCTGAGCCAGAGCCCCATGACCTAGGCATACTGGCTTTTATCTGGCATTCGAATAACCCTGACACTATGGAAAACCGAGAGCCTTTGTATGTTTACAGACAACTAGTTTGGTAGCAGAATTTGAACTGATCTGAGGCTGTGTGCAATGTTGAGCAGCCCTTGTGTCAATGTTTATGTGTTTTTCCTTCAGAAATCCTCGATGACTGCTGCTTCAGATCCCACGGAAGGTGACATATAACATAGGCTGCACACATCCTACTGCCTTTCAAAATTCTTAAGCATTCTGAGTTCCTTCTCATCCCACTACTTCATAATAATGGTACTTTGGCATAATGATGATACTTTGTAATAAAGATATAGTGTGATATACGACATAGGTTACATGCACCCTATTGCTTTTCAATGATCAGTTTCCTTGTGTTGATCCCCATTATTCACCTGTGGACTACTCTGGTGCCGTGCACACTGTCCAACGTAGGATTAGCACTTCCCCAACATCAACATTGTAGGACTGAAGAACAAGCAGTCTTTCATGATTTACACGATTTGTTGTCATGAAGTTCTTTCTTACATGCAACCTAAAGTATCCCCTGCTGCCATTCATTTTCGTTATGCCATCAGGTGTGAGGAAAAACAGCTAGTCAACTTTCTTTCTTTATCTTTTCTCCTTTTGAGGCTAAATTGTCCTTGAAATCCTAATACCTTTAACCATTTCCCCCTAGATCCTCTTTTCGATCCATTAATCGTCTTTGCTGCTGTCTTCTGAAGCCTTTTACAGATTCTTTCCTTGGGAAATTGCGGCCTAGTGCTTAGGACAGGGTTGCAAAGAGCACAACTATTACACGTAATAGGCCCCTCGTTTCTATGGTGCTTTTCTAATCAGTTTCATTTGGCTGGACTAAGAAGCTTTGCTTTTTAAATACACTTACAGGGCAAACTCAAGGGGCTGTGAATGACTTTCTCCTGAGCTTGCTGCCTGGTAATAGGAAGGAAAATCAGTGCTGTCTGATCACAAGAAACTGTAATTATGGAAAGCTGAAAGCAACAGGTAACGCATGCAATAGGAACCTGCATGTAAAAAAGCCCTGCGGATAATGACTACACCCCAGCCTGTTATTTTTCCTGCAGGAGAGCCAGCCTTGTTTGTGTGTATTATGTGCCTTTTCTCTAGTAAGGTTGCTAAAGGCCATTTCTGACCACTTACTTCCCATGAAACGCGGGGAACGAGGCCGACTCTGTCAGGGTTGTTGCAAAATCGCTGGATTAAGTTAAACTCCTCACTAATTAAGCCTGTTAGATTTCCTGTAAGTCACGATTTTTCTTGGCATATGTAAAAAAAAAAAAAAAAAAAAACGTTCAACTTGGAGGCAAAACGTATTGTATTAATAGCCAAGCAACAAGCAAACCCCCCATGGTAGCGTTTTAGGAAGCAAATCCTGCCATCTACATTTGGTTGGAGCTGCCACGATGGTTTCTTCTAATGGCCCCAAGCATTTCCCTTCCGGGAAGAAACTAAATACACTGGGACGGGGGATTTTGACATACATTTTTGTCAGTAAGAAAGATCTGTTTGGGTGTGCCTGACACCTTCCCTAACCATGAGTCAGAGTTCTTCGTGGGTCCTAGGGGCACGGCTGGTATTTTATAGGCAGGTGATTTTTTTGGGGGGAAAGGTCACATTATAATCTTTTTGCTCCAATTCTTGCGTTGTTGTTGCTCAGGGAGAAGGACATGGGATGTCAAATTGCAAAGGGAGGTTGTCAGGAGAGGAATATTGAAAGTGGGTGGCCAACAGTTCCTAGAGAGAGGCTTCAAGGGCCAAGGACCTTTTCCTCTTGGGAAAAGGAGGTGGCAGCAGAAAAGGTAAACTCACCCTGCCAGGCTTGGCTGGGCCTGGCTCTTCTCCAAGAACTAGGTGGTCAGGGTAAACCTATCCTCATGGCTAAGAGAACAGTTAGGAATTTTAAGAGTTTCTAGATGTCTTTGGCCAACACAGGCGATGATTATTTTCTCCCTTTTTAACGGTTACTGTGAGCTACCTTTTCAAGCAACATTAAGTGTGTGGAAGGTTCCATTGCCAAGTGGGCTTACCCTAGCAATAATCCTGTGCAGGATATGTGTTTTTATCCTCAATTTCCATGGGGAAACTGAGACCCTAGGCACCTCGGGCAAGGTTTTCTAGCTATTAAGGGATAAGAGGCAGAATTTAGTTTGTATTGACGCTAAACTGGATTCTGACACACTTTGCTTTCTGTTTTTGATACATCAAATAGCCACCTGAACAAGTTCTGTCGTATTTTTTTCTTTTACTCTGCCAAATTGCAGAATGTGTAGTTGGCTTGGTTTTAGGAGACTACAATAATAAGCACTAGAAGGATGTCAGCCTACTCTTGAAACGCTTCAGCTGAAGGGCTTTCTATTTTTTGTGAAGGGATTTGTTGTTCCCTCCTCAGCCCGCCCCAGCCTCTGCCCTCCCAGTTGGGCAGCAAGTTCTTCAATGGAAGGATCTGGGCAATCTTACACCCTCTGCTTTCTAGGGAGCTCACTCTGGCAGCCACAGAGTATGTGTTCGATAAATCCCGACCGATTGATGCATGTGCTGGCTGTTCTAGTCAATACTTCCTGAAATGTTCATGACCCTTTCATCATGTTAAGAAAACAGGTTAGAACTTTGAAGAAGATTGTTGCTCTAATCTAGCTGCTTCTGCGGAGATGTTGTTTTAATGTCATCACTGCACAGGAGCTGAGTGCTGGATTTGGCACCTGGATGATGGATTGCGGTTTTTCTCTGGCATTATGCAGGCACTGTTCTTGGGGAGGAACGAGGCAGCCAACTTCCCCAGCCATCTCTTTGGACATTTTTTTAAATTGGATAGGAAAGCAGGGGTCCTATTTAAGGATTTTAAATAGGCTCCTAGGCAATTAATTTTTTAAGGCTCCTAGTTAATTCTGTTACACAGTCTTGATCTACTCAATGACTATATCTCAGCTTTCCTTTGTGTAATAAGAGAGGATAGAACAAAATAAAAAAACATCCGTGATTGACGGCTGGAGGAAGAGAGTCCTTCGTTGCTTTTGTTTGCTTTTCATCAGACAGGACTTCAACACAGGAATCCTGGGGTGCCAAGACATCCCAGTCAACCCCATAAAAAAACTGTTTGGTTTAGAAGATCAAGTGGAAATAGACAGGAACTGACAAGTCAATTGGCAGAGGCAATTTTCACTACATATCATGCAATTGCCAGAATCATCATCATCATTTGGAGAGCAATTACTATATGCCAGGCACCATACTAAGCATCTTATAAGCATTCATTATTATTGCTTTTTAGCTTGAATTTTCTAAATGCATTAATGGTAAAAGGTAGATCCTGGACCTGAACCCAGGTCTGACTTATTTCACAGACATATTCTCGGCTATGATGCCCAGCAGAAAGCTGAGTCTGTTTCTCAAATGGTATGGGGTGATCTAATATGATACTCCACCAGAAGAGACCTCAAGGGGTTCTGCCTGCCTATTTGCAGGAGAGAATTTTTTGTTGTTTCAATCTCCTAAGACAAGCATGAAGGTGAGTTACTGACCCAAGTGTCATCTAAGGCCCATGGGTTCATTTGGTCCCGCACTGCCAAGGCAACTGCAGGTGGAAATGGAAATCCAATAGAACAGGATTGACGATGTGGTACATCAAGTTAAGCTGTCATGTACAGAGCCCTGGTTTGCATCCTGGTTGCTCCACTTCCAGTCCAGCTTCCTGATAATGTGCCTGGGAAAGCAGTGAGAGATTGCTCAAGTCCTTGGGCCCTGTATCCCATGGGAGACACTGAAGAATTTCCTGGCTTCAGCCTTGGCTTGGCCCTGGCCATTGTAGCGATTTGGGGAGTGAACCAGCAGATAGGATCTCTCTTTCTCTGTGTAATTTTGATTTTCAAAGAACTATGTTTAAAAAGTAATTCTTATAAGAAGTACATCTTACAGCAGGCTAAATTTTTTAAGACATATTTATTTAACTTGAAACTTAGAGGTCCTGAGAGTGAGAGGTTTTCCATTTACTGGTTCACTCTCCAAATAACCCCAGTGGCCAGAGCTGGGCTGGTTTGAGGCTGGGAGGTAGGATCATCTTCCAGGTCTCCCACATGGGTACAGAGTTCCAAGGACCTGTAATATCTTCCACTGCTTTCCCAGGTAATTAGCAGGCAGCTAGATGGGAAGTGGAACAGCTGGGACACGACCTGGCACCCATATGGGATGCTGGCACTGTGGTGCAGAATTAGCCTGTTATGCTACCACTCTGGCTTCAAGCAGGGTGAAATTTTTTTAAAGCATGATAATTTTTTTAAAGATTTATTTTATTTTTATTGGAAAGTCAGATGTCCAGAGAGGAGGAGAGACAGAAAGGTCCTCTGGCCAGTGCTGCGCCAATCCGAAGCCAGGATCCAGGAGCTTCCTCCAGGTCTCCCACACGGGTGCAGGGTCCCAAGGCTTTGGGCTGTCCTTGGCTGCTTTCCCAGGCCACAAGCAGGGAGCCGATGGGAAGTGGAGCTGCCGGGATTAGAACTGGCGCCCATATAGGATCCAGGCATGTTCAAGACGAGGACCCTAGCCGCTAGGCCACGCCGCCGGGCCCCTTAAAGCAGGATAATTTTTAAGTTTATAATTTGGTAAGGCCTTCCAATGATGTTATAAATGTGCAAATGGTGCTTGGCAGAGGAAAGGTTCTGTAACCCTGATAAGGGCGTCTGGTTGTACGCAGAAGGTCACAGTGAGACTTTCTGTTCACAGGTCAGTTCTACTGTCTCTCCACAACTTGGCTCTGGTGATAGCGGGTGTGTGTGGCTGGGGCGGAGAAAGGAAGGACTGGCATCTGCAAGGAGGCACAGTCATTGAGATGGGGGAGGAAGTTCAACCTGCAGGGACTGAGCTCAGAATGGCACCGAAAGAGAGTGGCAACAACAGGTTGCAATCTAGAGAAGCTGTTGGCTTTGGTAGAAAGTCGAAGTCTTGCCAAGCCTAGCTGAGCTTAGTAATTTGGTGATTAGGCTTTGGAGTCTCTTCAGACGCTCGTAGCAAGTTTAGCATCCTGGTTCTTGAAGGCAGAGGTGAAGGGGATAATGGAAACCTGGAAAGAACTGGGGAAAGCTCCTAGTCCTACAGGAACTGAGCACCAAGACTGGTGGCTAGCGACTGAGACAATATTGCCCCCTAGGGGGAATTTTAGGAAATGCGTGAAGCTTTTAATGAACTACAATTAGAGATGCTGTATGTCCTGCCATGCTCAGATAACCTTGCAAAATGAAAATAGTAGTTTAACATCCTGCATGATTTTTGAACGTTCTGTGGATGTTCATGGAGGTGAAAACCCCATTTATCTGAACATATACTATAAAGGTTTAACATGTAAGTACAAAGTATTTTGCTGCAACCCCCTTCTACGGTTTTAATGTAACTACTAGCTAAAGAGATGGAGGATTGAACTTTTACCCTCCCAGAGGTTTAAACTAGAGCCATGTTCAAAAAAAAAGCAAACAACAAATGAGATGCTGCTGTTGGAATCAGAGTATTCAAAAATAGTAGCCCTTACATGGGGTTGGGTTCGGTAGCTGTTGCATTCGTGGGGATTACACAGGAAAGCACAGACCTCTGCCCACTTCCTTTTGCCCTGAGTGAACTTTTTCATGGTTAAATACATAGCACTTGCGTTGTATTAGGGAGCACTTTCATTTCCTCTATGTGGCAGGGCATTTATTGATCTCTTTGAACTTGTCTGTGTACACAGGTGTAGTATCTGTGGATTTAATTTCAAGGTAGTAAAGAGATGAAACAAAAATAGATTTCTTACCCAAAAAAGGGTGTATTGTGTTTGGTAAGGTCGAAAGCAACTGTGCTAGCCTGTTCTGAAAAGCTGAGTCTGTGTCAGCTTAACTTCCACTTGGCTTTAATGAACCAAGTGCCAGAGCAGAAGACGTACGTAATAGATAATGGGCAAAAGGGCTAGTAGTGAATGTGGACTTAAGCACAGAGCCAGCACTGGGGATCTAGGCCAGCACAGTGAGGGTATGCAAAATTGGCAGCAGGTAGGAGTTCTTGTTGGCCAAAAATAAGACAGGCTCCTTGTTATCAGATCTGCCCTAGTTCACAGCTTCACCAGGAGCTAGGCTGTTCTAAGGTCGGCAGCCAGATCCTCTTACAGTCCCCTCATGTCTAGAACTGGGAGACTGAGGCCAGATGGCCTTTTCCGGCCAGGGAGAGATGTGCTCACATCATCACTTGCTACTGTCAACCCTAGGAACCCTCAGACCTGACGATCTCCAAGGAGGGCTGTTTCGCAGCTGGGTTGTCTGTCTTTGCATTGTTTGCTCTGAGCCGAGACACAGACCAGCAAGGAAGATGAGCCTCGGGGACTGTCCCATCTGCGGGAGCCTGGGCCATCAGGCAGATCCAGCCCAGAGCATTTTTTTTACTGTTGCAGCTGCTGGTGCTATTCGCTCTCTTGCCTCTTTCTTCCGCTAATCATGTGTATACTGCTTTGCAATATCCACGAAGAGGTCTCTTTCCTCTGTATTGCTGATGGGACTAACCAACCTCATTGGTGTGGGGTGAAGGCCCGGGCATTTTCCCGCAGAAGCTGTTGTCCACTCTGCCTGCGGGTTCACTTGCCAGGTACAGGGATGAGGTCAAAAGGTTGTTTTACCTTATTATAAACAGTAAATTTACTTCGAGAAGTGACAAAATACTCAGCCAAGTGAGCCTAACAAGAAGAATCCTCTGGTGACTTTGGCTGTGTCTATCCACAGAAAGCAGAGTAAAATAATGGAGGCAATTACCCACCATATTTGTTCTAACATTTTGATCAAGGTAAAAAAAAAAAAAAAAAAAAAAAAAGAAAATGCCTGGTACTGGAAGAAAAATAAGAGACTAAAGAAATGTCTTCTTAAGCAGATTGTAGAACTCACTTCTTCTTTCCCCGCCCCCCCCAGACATTTTATTGTCCACCTCCTAGGTATGTATACCTACAAATGTCATGATACATTTCGATTGCAAAATGATGGACTTATGACTGTTGTTGAAGGACTATACTACTGTAATAATATCGAGGAAATCAGTGTGTGTGTGGGAGGGGAGGGGGAGGGTGGAGGGGAAGATTCCTGAGCCTAAGGAACTGTATCATGGAAATAAAAATTAATAATAAAAAAGGAACTGTATCATAGAAATAAAAATTAATAATAAAAAAGTGTCCAAAATTAGTGTCCAAATTGTTGTAAAAGCAGCAACAACAACCTTTTACAACAACCTTGGGAGATGTTGAGGGGGAGGGCGAAATCCTGCAGGGGAAACAGCAAAGGAAATGCACTGTAGGTGGTGCTTCCCAACCTGTCATGACCCCTTCTGCACCCAAGGCCTGTTCCAGCTGGGACCTTGAGGCTAGTCCTGGCAGCCTCCAAGCCCCAGCTTTGTGGCTTTGGCATCACTTGAGGCAGCCTCCCCCCCCCCACCCCCCGGAAAGCTGGCAAGAAGGCAGCTGCTCCGACTGCAGTGGAGTAAAAACACACGCCAATTTTTAAAAATTGAGCTTAACACTTCCTATTTTGGTTTCTAAATGGCAAATCTCTCTGCCCCCTGCCCCCCAGCCCTCTCAGTGGCCACAGCATCCTCTACATGAGGCATTTCAATAGAGAACAGCAAGTAGTGGCCTATTTTGTTAGTCCCAGGATTTCCTTGGGACACCACACTCCCATCTCTCAGAAAGAAAGGTCAAGGGATTTATTGGAAAGGGAAGATACTGTTGATAAAGGCAGTGAATCTTGCCATGAGCCGGTGCGGACAAAGTCAAGTACACCAGGAAATGGAGCTTTGAAGAGTTCAGTTGTGTATTGCCACCACAGCAGTCGGCAACCTCAGAATCTAGGATGCTTCTGGCACCACTAATTTGGTTCTTCATCTTGTGCACATTTTTTTTCTTTGAATCTCAATGTCACCACATCTGAGGGGGGAAAGGATGCACCATCGAATGCCTATCACAGTGACAACTGGTCCACCTTCAAAAGTAAGTAACAAAATAAATAAACTGCAGCTGTATCTAACTCCTTATTTTTTTTTAAAAAAAAACACAACATTCCTGCTAAGTGGCATATTTCAAAAGGAGAAATCACTAAAAGAATAGAATAGTGCATAGGAGGATATCTTTAAAATATTGAGATGGGGGAGAGGCATGATGGCTCAGTTCTGCACCTCATCCCGACTGCACCATTCTAAGCGCGGTGTCTTCTTCACAACAGTCACCATGGTCCGTAATTGCCCGATTCCATTATCTGCTTGCATGCGAACTATTGCTTCTGCTTACATGTCAGCCTCATGGGAGTAGAGACTTTGCGTGGTCACCCCTGCATTCCTAGAATGGTGCCTGGTGCACAGTAGGCGCTCAGTGAAGACTAGAGAAAACTAATGAGTGAACTTTTACGGAGCAGCAATGAGATGACGAACAATGCACTGGGAAAATGCTGAAAGAGTAATGAGCAGGAAATTTACCGGCACTATACAATCTAAAACGGTGCACAAATCAGTGATAACTAAGACATGCCAATTAAACAGTCCTGAGATGTCATTTTCACCTCCCAGATGGGGAAGAATGAAAAAGGTCACTAAAACCCAGGCTCTGCGAGGACACGGCAGAACAGGCTTACTCATTGACCTCAATCTAAATGCATCATCTAAACGAGCACAACTTCCGGAGAGGAACTGAAAATGTGGTTGGATCCTTGCATGTCCTCTCTTCGGAGTTTCCCCTTTCAAAATGCACCATGTAGAAGAAAAGTCATTCAAACAGGAGTCGAAAGTGATGACAAATCAGAAATAACCTGAGACTTTAGGCCTGGACTAATTCAAACACACGTAAGTCATCCAAACCACAGCACCCCTAAGGTTTATCAGGCCAGCGATCAAAGATCTGGGTTCTGTGGTCGGGCCTCCCAGGTTTTGAATTACTCCAGTCACCTTCACGAGCTGTGTGATTTTGGTCCAGGTTCTAAAGGTCTCTGTGCCTTCAGGATGTCAGGAAGCATAAATGAGATAGTCCGCAAGAATTAGTGCACTAATACCCGGAACAGAATATTCAGCCATGGCCACGCGTGAGCACTCCTCCTCCTACGCTCAGGGCCAGGATTACAACAACAGCACAGTAAGATAGAGTCAAACTGAAGCCAGACATGCGCATCGGCAGTGATGTCTCCCACACAGGACTGCATTGAAAGCAAGATGCGTTCCAGTCGGCACAGTGGGACGTGATTTGGGTTGAAGGTATTGTATGTTACACATAGCAACCATGTCAACAGTGGCTCCTTCCGGGTGATGAGATGTGGGAAGAGGTTTTCTCTTCAGTGATGATGTTTGAAACAAGCATGTGCTGCTTTTACAACAAACAAAAGATGTAAAGGGGGGGGGAATCTCCATTCTCAACTCTGAGGACAGTTAATCCCACCAGGCCTCACATCCCCCTGTCCTTGGCCACAACCCAGCCATGAAGCCTCGCAGCCCTGTACTGCTCTCTCTGCGCATCCCCTCCAGCCCCAGCATGCGCATCCCATCACTAGCGCCCTCTGACCTTCCTCTACAGCACTCTGCGGGGGTCCTACCGTTCGCTAGACCAATTCCCCCTGCACTCTGGATAAAGTTCTTTCATGCACACTGTAATCTTACCTCCGCGCCTGGAAATGCTGAAACCGGAGGCTTTCCGGAGGAGCTCGCGGCTGTTCCAGCAGCGCCCTCTAGTGGCCACTGTCCACGCTCGCACAGCAGAGGCCCCCCTTGGGCTAGGAGGTGGGGTCTGTGCTCTAGCTTTCCCTGACTGCTTCCAGATCGTTAGTCCTCCGTGCTCGGCCAACCACTCCTCCTCCTTATGCCATCTGGCCACAGCACCCTCATCTCTCTTCTCTCCTCTCCTCTCCTCTCCTCTCCTCTCCTCTCCTCTCCTCTCCTCTCCTCTCCTCTCCTCTCCTCTCCTCTCCTCTCCTCTCCTCTCCTCTCCTCTCCTCCTCGACTGTTCTTGTTAAACACCCCCTCCTGGCCAACCTTCCCTACCCCCACAGTCATCGAAGAGTTCGACATCTGGCTCAGTGTCTCCTTCTCCACCCCAAGTCCTGACATCATTCTGGGTGAGTTCTCCATCCATGCTCCATGTGCAGGACACACCCCCATCCCAGCCTTACCATACTGCATCAGCTCGCAGAACCCTGCCACCCCCAACCCCCATGCTGTGGACCTCAATGCTCCTGTCGGTACCTGGGGAGGATCTCCAGCTCCATTCATTCTCCCACCCCATGTACCCCTCCCACCCTGCTTCCTTCCTTCCCTCTCCATCCTTAAACATGATGAGGAGTATATCCATGACTGTGTTTGTGCCCGTTCCCTCCTGAACATCTTCCCACCAGCATCATTTCAGTAAGTACATGTCGTCCTCGTGGTGACTCTATGCTGTAGGTGAGTGCTGTCTTGGATCTAAGTGAGGTGACTGAGGATCAGAGAGGCTGAGTGATTTAACCCAGGTTCCTCAGTTAGTGCTGAGAGGAAATGGGACTTGAAGCCAGGCCAGGTTGCCAATGCTGTGAAGGACCAGGCCTTAGGAGCTTGCCCGTGTTTCCAACTCCCTTGCCCCAGTGTCTTTCTGTCACATCCAGGAGGCACCATGACAAGTCTGGATCAATTCGGCTCAGTCTCCTGCTCTGTGCTTCTACCCGGATGGAGGCACGTGGCTGGAGACAATCCCAACACTTAGTTGAGTTGATTAGTCCCACTAAAAGGTCATGCTTTCCAACCCCAGCGGGGTCACCTGTCCTTTAGTAACTGTCCTGACAACAACTCTTTCAGGCTGCCCTGGGCCACGTCCATGTTTCCTACCGTGCCAGCCCCTAAAGAAGGCTAAGAGTGAGGTGAAGGCATGGGCACACAGGGCACAGGGAAGCTGCAGTAATGAGTGGCTTCTGGGTACCAGTCCTCTGTCAGCGGCTTTGCATGCAGTGTCTCAACCCCTCCCATAGAGCCCTTTGTCTTCAGGGATCTTGGGGCTGAATCATCTGTTCTGTTCCTGCTTCCTGCCCTCCTTTCTGTTTCTGGGGCAATTTTCCAGAAACTGCTTACCTCACCTAGCTACTACCATGCTGAAGTCCCAGCCAGCTTTCAATATCGCACTCACTGACCTGTCACCCCCACTCAGCTGAGAGCTGCTTGAGGGTGGGGTCTCTGTAGGACATGGCACATGTATGCCCAGTGCAAGCCCTGTTTGTTGACAGACTGATTGACTGGCGTGAATGAGGGAAGGAACAGTCCTCACTTGGAAAGGTTAGTGACATGAGCTGTGTGGTATCTGGATCTTGGCCGAAGCCACTGCAGTTTTTCCCTATGACAGCAACAGTGCTGTAAAAATATGTCTGCACATGGATAAAGACTGGAAGAGAACTTTCCACACAAAATTAAGAGTTGTGAATTGATACAAGCTTTCTCCTCCCTCCCTCCCTCTCCCTGTTTGCAAAATGTTCCTTAGTGATGCTTTTGAAATTCTTTGGCAATGTAGCAGGTGTCCTAGAAATGCAACATGGGATTGCCAGGGAGGACTTGACAACCCAAATCTACTGATGCTCAGTGTACCCTGCTGGGGTCTGGGTGCTCTGGGTATGGCGGATGCTATTGGGCAGGAGCGAGTCATTCTGACTCAGGTCCACATGGCCAGGAGTCCAGCCAATATGGTCAGATTTGCTGGAATAAAATGAGAACTTTCAAGAATTTTCCAAGCTCCTGTTTTTTTTTTTTTTTTCCTTCCGACAAAGATGGCTTTTGTTTGCAGGGGAAAACTCCTTCGATTTTGTACTGTTCAGTAACTTCTGCTGCTCGGAGACTTGGGTGGGGGAAGGGGGAAGGGAGAGGGACTCAGGTTTTGCTGAGTGGGGAAACTGATCGCCTGGGCTTGGCTGGTTCAGAAGTGACAGAAAATGCTTCCGCTTTTCTGGCTCTTGAATACAGTGTTTAGGAATGTCATTGGCAGAATAATGGAATTATTCCTTTATTGCGGCAGAATTTCCAAAGCTAGATCCCGTGGGATAACTTAACCCAGAAAGGGGCCAACAGTCGGGGAGGCAGTGCTGTCCAAGATTCAGTGGACCACTCCTTCTCAGCAGTGAGTCCCGCGCCCTCTTACCCGGCTGCCTGTTGCGTGCGTATGTGCACGCGCGTCATGCAAGCTCTGTGTTCAGGACAGCAGAGAATTCTCATGGCACAGTCTGCTGCAGTCCTCAGGGAAGGGCTCGCTGTTGATCTCCAAGGCAAAGACGCCCCTCAAGGGTGAGATCCATCAAGGGTCACTTCGAGTCCTGAGACTAGCATGTTAATCCAAGTTCAGCTACGTCTGTAGGCGAGCTCTAACCCTTTGCCAACCCTGCCTGGAGGTCAGTCTGGCTCCAGAGGGAGGGAGGTATAGATCTATTTAACAAACAATTATTCGGTGTTTAGCAGGCACCAGACACAGAGGAAACGCTTTACAAACATGAGCTCATCTAATTCTCCCACACAACTCGGGGAGGAGGCGCATTGATTAATACCATGTGACTGGCTGAGCGAACAGAGGCAAAGGTTGGCTGGCTTGCCCAGGGGCAGGTAGGCTCGCCTGCGATGGAGCCAGAGTTATCATGCAGATGCTTGTATTCTGGTGTCTGGTTCTTAACCTTGATCCTGTGCTTAGAGGAATGCTTGTCCTTGTGCCTGGTCTGCAAAGCCCTGGCCCAGAAACGCTGAAGACCACGACACCTCGTTGTGTAATTTCCTAACCAGTTTGCAGTTTGGAAAGTATGTTCTCTGTTCTGCTCCCTGGGGTCCCTGGAGGGAAGGGGTAGAAAATGAGGAGAGGCAAAGGCCTGTCTCCCTAGAGACAAGCCTAGAAGCATGGTGGTTGCTGGTGAGCGGAGCTTGGCCGTACAGCCAGTTGAACTTCCCTCGGAATCCTGAGCTGATGGCTTCTGAACTGAACCTCTGTGTCAGCATCCTTGCCACAAGAGGAAAGAGCTTTCTTGGGATACCGTAGCCTTTTACTTCTGATGTTCAGTGTTCTCGGCTTCCTCCGTGGCTAGGCATTGTGCGCAGGTGAAGGGCTTCTGGTGAGACTCCAGGCTAGTGTCCTTCAAAGGCAGTTTGCTGCAGCTCACCAGGAGCCGCCTCAAGAGTGCTCTTCTCCATCTGACTCAACCACCTATGCCTTCTCCCCAGGGCCAGGCCCAGACAATGGCCACTGCTCAGCTTGGAGGGAAGGGGAGTGGAGGGGCAGCAGGCTCAGCCCGCCAGCTTGAAAGCTTCATTTGACAGGGGGAGGAGGCACATCTGGTTTGGGTTTTCAATTCCATTCAACAATGATTTATTGTAGGCCTGCCAGCTGCAGAGGTTCCGGGCTAGACTAGGCAGCAGGAGATGCGAAGATAAGTCCAATATTGTCTATGCCCTTAAAGGAGCTTTCTAGGCTGTAGGCTATATAGACCGGAAGGAACAATTTTTCTGTGACAAGCCAGGTATTGAGTGATGTCCTTGTGTACCTGATGGCTTTGAACTTTCGCAGCAGGTTCTTTGATGGAGCTAGGCAAGCTGTCATTACCACATGACTTGTATATCAGGCAGCTGGGCCTCAAGAGAACAAGTGAGTGGTCCAAGGCCATATGGTTAGGAAGTGACAAAATCAGGTCTGCCACTTACGAGCCTATGGGGGCCCGAGCCCATGCTCTTCCCCACTACCCTCCCCCTGCTTCTCAGAGACCATACAGACCCCAATGACAAGTAACACCTGCTGAGCTGTGGGGGCCAAGCCTTGTGCCCAGTGGTTGCACAGGCAACTTCCGGCGTCATTCCTCTGAAGTTAGCGCTGGTTATTCCAGCCTATACCATAAAGGAGGTCGACACAGGGTGCCACAAGGGTTCAGAGGCCAATGCAATGAATTATATCAGGCTTCAGGGCACGCAGGACATTTCAGTTTGGATTTGCAGAATGAGTTGGTTTTTTGATAGGTATTGTTGGGAGAGAGAGCGCCTCCTAGTGGGAAAGGATTTAATAAGCAAAGGGCTCAAAGTGTTGTTTTGGAAGGCTTTCCAATGAGGAGGCTGCAGGGTCAGCCAGCTTACAGGCACGGGGCTCTAGGAGGCAGGGAACTGGATAGCCTTGAGGGTTTTCCACATTTTTCTCATGTTGAACTTCTTGTTTTCCAATTAAGAGCAGACGCTCCACCCAAAAGGCTTTTTGGATGATACTGTCATGCAAGTCACCAGTGAAAGCACAGGGGACGCTCAAGGCCACCCCCACCCCCGCCCCTTGCTGTGTGTCTGGAGGACACTGAGCTCTGCTCCAGCACCAAGAGGGGCAGGCAAGCCAGGACAGTTGGTGATCAGGGACAAAGGAGTTTTCCTGACAGATTTCAAGGACCAGGAAGATGACAGTGGATTGGCAGGAGCTGCAGGGAGAGAGGGGGAGAGGAAGGCAGATGAGCTCAAAGCAACTGGGTGGGTCTTCAAGCACCTGCCTGCTGCATGTCAGTGGCTGTGGGGAGGCCACTGTGCCCCTGTGCACATCCATGGCTTCTCTTCCAGGACTTTCTGAGGGAAGATGAACCCATGGCAGCTGGGAAACAGAGCTAAGTACCAGAAGTTCCCGAGTCTCCAATTTGCTACATTTAACCTTGATTCCTGGCAGCTCCCCCAAGCTGCTGAATTGTCTCAGGGCTTCAGCTCATCATAAACATGCTGAATAGTTTCAGCCCTGGCCTGAGCCCACCCCCGCTGCTTCCACACAAGCAGCAGCTGGGGCCACTGACCCCACTCTGTAATGCGCATTGCCTATGACTCACCACCTCCAACAAAAAAAACCCTCTGTGTTCCAGTGTCCCCAGGTAGCTGAGTCCTAGTTGGGGTGGGGAGGAGGGGGGAGGAATCTCAATCTGAATTTGGAAGGCAAAGAGCCTTAGCCAATCCCTACTGGCTGAGCACTCCACAACAAATGGAGCATCTACCATATGCAAGGCATTATGGGTAAGACCTTGAATGTCTCCAGGCTCTCTATTGCTTCAGCTTCAGTGTGCACGCAATAATCCCACCTGCTTTTCTTCCCTTTCCAAGGCTGTATGTTGCAGTAGTAGTGCTCTTTTACTTTCACTTTCTGGAATATTCTCAGTCTGCCTGCCCCAGGGCCTTTGCACATGCTGCTGCTTCTGTCTGAGTTGCTTTTGCTCTTACTTTTGGCACAGGAGGCTCCTCGCTATTAGTGTTAGTTCCTGACATGAGCATTCTCGAGCCAGCAGAGTTCATCGCCCCTGCCTTTCCCTAAGATTCGGCAGGTAGTGGCTGGTGCTTCCGTCATTGCCATGACCACTCTGAGTGACTCTGGCTCCATATGTGTGTATTTATGGTATGCCTCTCCTACTGAAAATGCAGGTCCCAGCATGACAGGGACCTCATCTGCATGGCTCAACAATGTGCCCCTCTCATCTAGTGTATGGCACTTAGTAGGCTGGCATAAGCAAACTCAACTGCGAGATATTTTCTCTCTGTGATTCTTGCCAGACATATGGTTGCTGAGGAAAAATCGTGGCAGATATGTGTCATTCCATAGGAGAAAAAAAAAGTCATCCTAAAAGGGAGGCATTTGTTGAAAACAGTTCTGGTTTAGAAACCAATCCTTGCAGTCCCATCACCAGACACGGCTTTATGAAACTAAACAAAAGGAATAAAAAGCACAAAAGAAGCTGATTTTTTTATTGGGTGCTTCCTCTGTGCCAGAAACTGTTCTACACATATTCTTTTGCTTATTCCTCATAGTCACCCAATGACGTCGGTTCTATTATTAGCCCCATTTACCAGATGAGGGAATTGAGGCTCCTGAGATGTTGAAGGAAGTGCCCGCAGTCACACTGCTCAGGAGATACGGAATCCAAAGCGGAAGCCAAGCTGAACTCAGAGGGTGAGCCAGGGAACCGAACTGGCTGTTTCACCTGTGGTCCCTAGGCCACCCCGTGGTGTGCTTTGCTGTTCAGTGCCTACCACATTTCACAACAGGCTGGGGGATGGCACTGACAGATCTTCAAGCTGAGTCTCCACTTTGACTTCCCCTGTGCCTGGCACAGACCTTGTTCCACAATGAGTACCAATCAATGTATGTAGACTGAATGAATACGGAGGGATGGAGGAAAGGAATCCAGGTGATCAACATGCCTTAATCTGGAGGTGGGGGTAGCACATCAGGCTTCTGGGCTCTTGTTTATTTCCCTGGTAAAGTCTAGCACTGGGGACAAGGGTGTCCTGGTGCCAGAGGCCGCTGTCACCACAGGGATGGGGAGGACTAAGCTTGACCTGGGGAAATCAATGGTGTGTTCTGGCGAGCAAGCGGCTGGGTCCGAACAGTTTCTCATTTTGTCGTCAGTCTAAAGAGTAGTTGGAGCTGGTCAGGACTTAAACAAACTTTCAGTGTTCAGATCCCATCTCACATCCTTTGCAGAACGAGGCAGGGTGTGGGGAGGCAGAGCCGGGGGGAGTTATAAATAAACAAATGCCCACAACCCGGCTGGATTTTTAAACAGAATTTGCTTCAATCAGCGCTGAGCCACATTTTCCCCACTGGCCTCTGTCATGAGAACAAGTGGGAACTTTCATACTGAATGGCTCTATTTTTTTTTTTTTTCTGACCAGATGAATGGCAGGAGTTTTGGCTCGGGAGGCAGGTTTCCAGACCTCAACGCACAGTTTGCTGCCCTACTGTGCCCCAGCCAGCACACACAGTGGCCTGCACAACATAACCAGTCATCACATCTGCTACTTTAGGCCTTGAAAAGAATTGGGTCATTGTTTTTATGACACCAGCAAGAGAGCCACAAGCCTGTTAGGATTATGTCTTTGATATTTGCGTGAAAAAGCGATCGTGATACGCTGGTCATTTAACACACAGCTGGGAGCTGTGTTGTCATCACTCAGTCCCTCTCCCTCCAGTCCCCAGCCTTGTCGGTGGAAGTGGATCGCTCTGATGTATGTTGTCTTTAAAAATGTTTTCTAACCCTTCAAAGGACCCAGCTGGAGCTCCGTCTTTCCATGCACTTGGACTTCTCCGCTTTGAGGCACAGCAGTCTGGTGAGGGATGGTTGCTTTCATGCATGTGGGAGTTGTACACCCTAGTGGTAGGATGCTGTAATACAATGGCGTTTGGGCCCTCACTGCTGATCAGAGCCAAGGAGGCTTTTAGCTCAACAATAAACATGAGCTAGTCTGGTATGCAGAGAAACACTCCGTGGACTAGTTATGTATCAGAGTTCTGTTGAGATTGTTACTGTGAGCTAGTTTCAGTAGGTCCTAGGCTCTCACAGCACTTGTCGGTATGTTTAAGTGGGAGTCTCTGGTAATGAAATCACAGCATATTTTCATTTATCAACTGGCTTTCACTTTGGCAGTCACCTTCGTTCCAAATACCTGGATGATTAATATTGATCATAGAAGTATAAGCCAGAGGTCAGATTTGTGTGCCAATTTTTGCATCATAACTGATTGATCCCCTTCTCTCACCGGTATGTTAGTTGGAGTTTCATGGCATATACCCATGAAAGTACTCTCCCAAATAACCTATTGCTGACACCTGTTCATCTCCCTCGTGGTCTGTTCTTGCCAATCCATTGTCTGTGCCCTTGCCAGCCATGGATAGTTGTAACGGATAGAGTGGCCTGAAAAGATGGATTGGCTTAGATGTGAATCTGTAATCTCAATCGCCACACCTATAAAAGACTCAAGCCCCTGATTTTTTCTTGGCAACTGACCCCAACTACTTTGTCTTTGGGCTACTTTGGTATTTGTGCCATTTCTGGTTCCTGCTTTTGATTTCTATTTTCCTCCTGGCTATAGTTTCCCCTTCTCTCTAATGGGGCTCTTGCTGGAATCAAATGAGAAGATATAGCCAGACCTGGCCTAACGCCGGACACAGAGGAAGTGCTCCACAAATGGTGCCTGTGGTCTCCTTTTCCCTGTATAGGCTACGTCCCTTCTGGTTTTGTGCTCTGTTCCTCCAAGCTGCCCTAAACTGCAGCCTACCATCTCCCCTGGCTGGCAAGCCGGGTCACCCGCCCCTCAGACAAACTGGGCTCCCTTCGTGGACAGCTGTCCAATGTCCTTGCATGTCACCATGTAGCAACCTGTGGCAGCCACAGGTGGACCTTTGCCAGATGCTGACATTTAACCATTCAACTTCTGGCGAAGAAGAATATGCCTGCAGACAGGAATGTGCATGGGTGAGCCAGATACAAGACCAAGAGGCAAAGGCATATTCATGTGCCCTCTGCTACGGAGAGCAAATCACCCATGTTCTGGTTAAAACTAGATGTTTCAGATCCAAGACTGTAATAGCCCCATATCAAACAGTTGCTTATAAGGAACATAGATTGGTTTTCATATAAGAAATGTAACCTGTGGGTCACTTCTCAAATTTCCTAAAAGTAGCTACCACACCTTGGGAATTTTTTTCTTCTTGAAAGTAATAATATTGTATTGTGTCTTGCAGGGACTTTTTTTGTAGCCCTAGCAGCTTATATGCTCTTTCCAAGGAGAGTCTTTGATTATTATAATGTGCAGGGAGTTAATATATTGGAGAAGATCGGAGAACTTCCCTAAACTCACTTGCACTTTAAAAATGCTATTTAGTTGCCTTGGCAAACAGCCCAATCCAAATGCCAAAAAGAGAGAGTACAGGAATCCTAAATGCTACATTCAATGCATGTGCCAACAAGCATGGTGTGTGTGTATGTGGGGGGTGGGGGTGGGGTGGGAACAACAGAAAGAGGGAAAAGACAGTTTTCCTAGCCTAGACTTCTGGTTGATCCCCCAACCCCCACCACCTCATCACCTTCACCGCCCCCTACTCACATAATGAGGAGAAAGGATGTGTGGTGACATTGCCATAGCAGACTCCCTGCCAGGATCAATTGCTCAGTCTGGGAGGCTCTCCAGACTGGTGGCTACATGAGGGTCAAGAGCAAATAAAGTTGGTTCAGTTGAGGGTGTGACCATGATTGGTTCTCAATCACTTGGACTTAATTGTTCCATTTTGAGTGTGTTGCTTATTGGTTCAGCTGCACTCCCTTGGGGAGAGGGTTGGGAAAGAAGCTAGTGCAATCTACTGTTCTGTATGTGCCAGGCATTGCGTTCCCCCTTTCCAGTACTTAATCCCATTCTAAGTGTTTCCTCAGCCCAGCATTTGTGTGGTTATGATGTGAAACCATAGCTTCTTGCTGTGTTTTCACTGGGAATGGATTGTTTTGCTAATACTAATTTCCTAGTATTTTCAAAGGTAGATCTCACTTAATAAAACACAGGTGGTTAAATGTTGAACCAGTTCTTACTGGGAATTATCGCTTCCACTTTCAGATCTCACACAGATGCTACGGGGTGTCTGCAGTTTCTTTTATGTCATTTTACTGAAAATACACATTAATTCATCAAATTGCTTTTTTGAGTCCTTATTATGGGTGAGGTGCTGTGCTATAGTATGCTTTATATGGCATATCTTATTTAATCCTCACCACAAAGCTGTGAGGTAGGTACTGTCATTATCTCAATTTTATGAAACTGTTGCTCAGGATCACACAGGCAGTAGGTGGGGAGCTGGGATTCAAACCCAGAATTATATAACTCCACTACACCATACTTCTTTCTAATAGCACAGGGCCCTCAGGCAAAGGAGCACAATATTTATCTGTAGGACATTTGCCTCCTCCACTGTGTTCTGATAATTATGTTGCTGCTGTGACTGCTTCTTGCCCAGCTCCTCTTATATTTGTAGCCATCACTGCATTTCTTCCAGAACTGGTAGGCGTTTCATACGCAACCACAAGTTGTAGGGTTCCAACTGGGGCTGCATGAGTCTACTGTCCCCATTTCCTTTTTCCTGTACTGCTTGTGATGTAACATAGGGGATACTGGCCACGCACCACTTGAGTAGGTCACTGACTGCTGGGTCAAGGTACAGCAAATAGTAATTGAACATATATTAGATGAGGAAGACACAGCTCCTACCCTCAAGTTGCTCGTAAGGCTTTGTAGGCAGGCAGGCAGATGCAGGAAGCATACATTTAGATTTACTTTCCCTGATGTAAACAATAAGGATGATCTTAGTAGCTAGTATATCAAAATATGAATACATGGAAGACCTGAAGGGCTTTAAAGAAACAGGCCTAGTTTAGTGGTGAAGACAAATAGGATAGTTTTTCTGTAATGCATGCTGTGGAAAACTAGGCGTGGACTTACTTTTTTTTTGCACCAAGTAAATTTATTTTTTAGCTTCATTTTTTGCCATGACATTTTTGGAAGTACCTTCTTAGCTCTCTGGGTATCATGCCTTTTATCTTCTTGGGCTCCTGCTTTCACATCTGAGACCTCAGAAGAATAGTCGTTACCAACTAGTGAGCAAGTCTATTGGGAACCAGGTATTTATGTGGAGTGGCTAACATGTAGTTAGTCTTGACACTCATTGTCCCAGCTTTGTCCTTGCTAGCACGGAAGCTCAGAGACTATCAGGTCATGTGGCCCATGTCACACAAGTCTTCAATGGCCAGTTGTTTCATAGCTACTACATTGTAATGTCTTCCTTGCTTCCCATTTGGACTCCAAGTCAAGTATTTTCTGGGATGTTGCCTTAGAACTAAAATCAAGGACAGTCTTGTTCAACCGAGCCAAGAGAATAAACATTAGAAACAGCAATTAGTAGGTAGAAATGCTGCCAGGAAGGGCTATAGGAAATCAAGGAAAGGCACCAAGTAGTTAATAATGACAGGGGCAGGTCGTCGATTGTACCTTGATGGTTCATTGGGTCTTTGCCAGCTCTTACCTTCCTCCTTCACTTTCCTGCTCTGCAATTTCTCAGGCTTCTCTAGAAAGCACAACCCACCCAGAGAAGGCTCCAGCTGCCACAGAAGGGCACCAGGCCAAGAATGGCAGGCCTAGGGCAGTGGCGCTCTGAGCTGGGAACCATAAATAACCACGTTAATGAAAACCAGCTTTGGCCCAAAGCCTCGTTGTAATTTCTTAAGAGATTCTGTGTGTCTCTTATAACGACTTAGTTCCTCCAGTGATGCTAGGCCTAGCACATACAACAATAACAACAACAACTTTTGCACTTTAGTGAACACTTTCTATTGGACCATGGCTCATCCTAAACGTTGATTACATCGTCACACAACTCTATACAAGCAAGTGCTTTTATTTCTCCCTCTTTGCATGGGAAATATCAGGTTCAGAGAGGCGAAGTCATTTGCCCGAGTTCATGCAGCTGGTTGGAGCTGGAATTTGATGCCTGCAGCATCTAGTTCCAGTTCAGAGCCCTTAATTCCTGTATTTAATGAATGTCTGTTGGAGGAATAAACAGATGTATGAATGGACAAATGTATTAATTCATTTCACCTTCCTTTAACAAACATTTATTGAATTCTCTTTTTATGTATCAGCCCCTGTGCTAGGTATTGGGGAGTCAAAGATTAACACACACAAACATACACACACATATGCACATACATTCTATACTCTTTATTCTGGCATGATTACTTGTAAGGAGAAATCATCTGAGTTTCTTGAACTGCACTTTTTTAAAAAAAGATTTATTTATTTTCATTGGAAGGTCAGATATACAGAAAGAAGGAAAGACAGAGAGAAAGATCTTCTCTCCGCTGATTCACTCCCCAAGTGGCTGCAACAGCCGGAGCTGAGCTGATCCAAAGTCAGAAGCCAGGAGCCTCTTCTGGGTCTCCCATGTGGGTGCAGGGTCCCAAGGCTTTGGATCATCCTCAACTGCCTTTCCAGGCCACAAGCAGGGAGCTGGATGGGAAGCGGGGCTGCTGGGATTAGAATCAGTGCCCATATGAGGACCCTAGCTGCTAGGCTACTGCGCCAGGCCTTCGAACCACACTTTTAAATTATGCTGTTACATTTAACTCAAAGCGGGAATTGTGTACCAGTGAACGGGAAGTTTCCAATAAGATTGTCTTTGATTCATCATTGCTTCAGCCAGAGACCAATGACTACCAGAAACAGAGTTGCAACTCCTATGACATTAGCTAATTCTTCTGCCATCTATCATGCCTCTATCCTGTCCAACCTCCCACAGTACAAAGGTTATCTGTACCCTAGTGGACAATTATCCCATCCATCATCCCTGCTGGTCTTGCTGATGGCTACCAGGCTACTTGCCCAAATAGGAGACTTTCAAATGGTCATGAGCAATGATGCACTAGAAAATTGTTCATTTTTATACATTTTAAAACCACATGCAATGAATTCCTTTACAGCCACCCTTTAAGATGCAGTGGTTCTGTTGGTTATATAAGAGTACTTCATTTGCATGTGAAACATGCCTCTATGAGTATCTCAAAAATGCTTTAGGCAGTATCCTGCATATACAATATTTGCTAGGATGATGAAACGCATGAAGTAACCATACTGAGGGTAATGACAGAGCAGCAGGCCTCCTACCTGTGGCTCGTGTAGTTGGTCATCGTGCCATCTTCCTTTCCCTTTCCAAATATTTTGACGAGAATCCCAAGTCCGTTAGGGTTGATGCGAAAACTCATGGTGCTGAAAATAAGGATTGATTAGATGTTAAGAGATGCTTTTTGAAATCTCTGGGATTACTGCCATGACACTTGAAAGCAGAAATGCCCTCATCCTGTCTACCCTACATGTTTAACTTTGGGTTACAGTAGTAACCTATGTGACCTTGAAATTGGAGTCACCAGTTACCCAAGGCAAAACTTCAAGAGCTGTCTTACATCCATTTTTATTTGTCACTTCTACTTTCAGTCACTAATCCCAACCAAGCCCACTTCCCGAGCACTTCTAGATGGTGACCCATTTTCTCCATTCATGTGACTACTCCATTATTGTCAACTCTTGCCTCAATTCCTCCAATAGCCTCCTGCGTGTTCTCTCAGCTTCTCTCCACACCCAACTTCATGATGACCATCTTCTCTAAAGTAGCCTGAGTGATCTTTCTAAAATACAAATAAAATAATGTTACTTCTGCCTCTCCTGTACTGAATAGCTTCACAAGCACTGTGAAGGTCATCAGCAACAGGGTTGGCAACTTGTTAGAGTAGACACTCATTGTAGTATCTGCGGAGTCAAGCTTTTTAAGTCCCCACTTCATCTGTGTTCAACACACCCCTTAGGTGATTACAATAAAGACTCAAATATGAGAACCTAGCTGTGGTTCCCAATCTAGCTAGCTACACATTAAAATGAAGTAGGGGAGCTTTAACATAAAGCTGCTTTTGTGGAACAGTTAAACCAGAGCCCTTGGAGGTGTGATTAGTGCAGACTAAGCTGCCACCTGTGACACTGCCAGCCCAGATAAGCACCAGTTTACTTCCAAGTTCCTGACTCTGGCCTGGTCCAGCTCTAGTTGTTGCAGACATTTGGGGGAGTGAATCATTGGATGGACAATCTTTCTCTTTCTCTCCCTTTCTCTCTCTCTTTCTCGTGTGTGTGTGGGGGGGGATGGGGGTGGTTATGTCCTCTCTGTGCAAATTTATCTTTAAAATAAATGAAACAAATCTGTAAAGAAAAAGAAAGAAAAAAGTCTTACCAAAAAACTCCCTATGTGTTTCTAATGTGCATTCAATGCTGAGGACTACTGCTCTATAGTATGAAGTTCAAACTCCTTGGCTTGGCATGTAGCCTCTTTAGCTATTGTTCCCCATGCTGCCACTCTTGCTTTCATTCTAAAATTGGATCTTCCTTCTCCTCCCTCATTGCCATTGCTTAAATAACACATTTATATCTGTAGCACCTTGCTCAGAAGACACCTCTCGTGGAAAAGTTGCCCCTAGCCCCATTCAAATTATACACCACTCCTCCCACAGGGTCCAAAATTACCACAGTTAATGTATCATCTTGTGACTCTCAGATTACTTGTCTATTCCCCATCCCCAAAACTTTCCTGTCAGTCTGAGATCAAGAATTCTCAGCCCTGAAGTTCTGTGCCTGATATGCAGCAGATACTCTGTGACTCTGCACGTTCTGTTCCATCTTCCAGGAGTGCTATTCTCTGCCTCAGCCATGGTAGGATTTTTTTTTTTTTTACTTTCTCTTCAAGATGCAGCAGGGATAGCACATCTTGAAAATCTCTGAATCACCTGTCAAGATTCAGTAACCCTTTCCTAGGCTCACACAGGATCCTAAATGTGATCTGATCTTAGCCCTTAGAACATGGAGCTATGCTAGTTTGTCTCTTAATTTTCTCCCTCACTGAATCATGAGCATCTTGAAATTATTGGTGCAGTATTGTGCATCCCTGTATCCCAGCTTCTCCTGCAACGCCTAGCACATGTCAGGTGCTCATGAAATATCTGTGGTATGAGTACCTGTTACCTTTTCCATATCTTCTACCACTATTCTGTTTTGTTATAGCAAGACCCTCCTAACTCCCATATGTTCTCTCTCTAATCTAGCCGAACATCCGAAGTCACCATAGTCACCATACTCTCCTCCTGCCCAAATACAGCGATTCCTTGTTGTCTGCAGAACATATACCTAACTGACACTGAAGGTCTTTCCTTCCTTGGAGTACCCTTGATTTTCAACTATACCTTTTCTTTTTCTTTAAGATTTAGTTTTATTGGAAAGGTGGATATACAGAGAGGAGGAGAGACAGACAGGAAGATCCTTGGTCCGATGGTTCACTCCCCAAGTGGCCTCAATGGCCAGAACTGAGCCAATCCAAAGCCAGGAGCCTCTTCCAGGTCTCCCAGGTGGGTGCGGGGTCCCAAAGCCTCGGGCCATCCTCGACTGCTTTCCCAGGCCACAAGCAGGGAGCTGGATGGGAAGCGGGGATAGCTGGGATTAGAACTGGTGCCCACATGGAATCCCGATACGTTCAAGGCAAGGACCCTAACCACTATGCCATCGTGCCAGGTCCCAACCATACCTTTTCAACCATTGCTCTGTGTAGAGCCCTGCACTTTAGTTATGGGCCCTGGTATTAAACAAAAATGTGAAGCCCCACGTGAAAACATGATTAGGGCTTTCAAAATGGTGGTTCACTCCCCAAATGCCCCATAGCTGAGCTCGGTCAGGCAGAAACCAAAAGCCAGGAACTCTGACCTGGTCTCCCAAGTAAATGGTGGGAATGCAAGCACTTAAAGCTATAATCTACTAGAATACACATTGGCAGGGGGCAGGGGGCTGGATTGGAAATGGAGGCGATGGGTCCAGAAACACACAATGAGATGTAGGTGTCTCAAGCAGTGTTCCCATTCCTGTTTCCAGTGCTCATCCCTAATAGGTCTATGCCTATAATCTTGTCTAGTGCATTTAAAGCTACTAGAGGGCAGGTATCCTATTTTGATGATTTATGTGTTTCTTATAGACATAGTACAACACTTTGTCATTATCTCATTTGTTGAACAACTCAGAGAAAAAAATGCCCTAACTCCAGTCACTGAGTCTGCCAAAAGAACACGGGACATTGAAGCTTGATTTGAACCCTTCATTAATAGCTGTGTAATACTGAAGAAGTCACTTCACTTCTCTGAGTCCTAGCTTTGCCATCCACTAAACATTGATATTTAGAAAAAGTTATCATTTTCCCCCACTACCTTGTTCTTTGGTAATGTTTTCAAAACTTTTTGCTATTTGATGCACATAAACCTTATTTTATATTTTATATCACATAATTGCAATACCTGAGGTCTTTGAAGATCTAATTCTGTTTTTGTTGTTTCTGCTTTCATTGTGTGCTTTGTAATTTTGGATTATGAGTTCATGCTCAGCCAGACTTTATCCTTGGTAATCCTGTGAAAACTGGGTTGAGGGTGTGTTCCTCCAGGGAGGATTTGTGTTTGCTTCTTCCAGGTGCTTCAGGGCACTATTAATCCAGGATTGCTTTAAGTGAATTCTTTAGTCCCACGGGCACAGGCCAGGTCTTCTTTGTCTATATGACCCCAGGGCTTAGCTCAGGGACTTGTAGACACTCAGCATGCATTTGTTGATTGAGTGGATGAATGAATAAGGCACTCTACTACTTTCTCTTAGAGGCCCAGGTAAGAATCGGAACTTCTGGTTTTAACAAAGGCCACTAAGTCCATTTAGAAAAATAGCAATTACACAACATTCATTGAGTACTGATCGCATGCCAGGTGTCATTCAAAGTGCCTTGTACATATTAACTCATTTAATTTTCATGGTTACTATGTGAGGTAGGCACTATTCTTGTCCACAGTTTGTGGAAGAGGTACCAGACTTGTCTGAGTAACTTGGTTACAAACACACAGTTAATGAATAGCAGACTTTAGGTATGAATTCAGGCATTTCTAGATATATCTAATAATCACTCTATACTGGGAAAGAGAGTAATAGTAATAACAAAAACAATAGAGGGGGAAATTTCCGCTTTGCCATGGAGATTGTGAAAGCTGTCTAGGCCATAGGGGGTATGGGAAAGTACGTGGCATGGTCTTGTGCTGTCAATGAACTCTTGAATGTAGGGTTTTCCTCTTACCTAGAAGAGGATAAGTTTGAAGGCAGGAACCATGGGTGATCATTTTTTGGAAAGGTTCACTATCCATTTGCTGAAGGAACAAATCAGTGTTTGGGTATAAAAACATGAATGCTTTAAACAAATGACTTCACGTATTGGGTGTCAGGCTGAAAGTACTGGTAAATCTTTCACTGTTCTGCATTAAAATCTACAAATGTCTACATGTGAACATAATATAGCTGAGTATAATACATTTATAGCGGTTTGTGGTGCTCAGGATCTGCTGGGCATAGCCAGGAACAAACTTGGACTTTGCCTACATAGGCTTCAAAGCTGTCAGGATTGTGTTTGTAACCCAGTCCTTTGGCTGCTGTTCAAATCCAGGAGGGCCTGAAGGAGAAGGTGACTTTATTTGCTCTTATCCTTGCCAAGGCCAGGAAAGAATTTGGAAGTGGGCTCTCAGTGAACATTCTGGGTCTTCCTTCCAGGTTGGCTCTGATGGAATGAAATTCCCAGTTTGCAGCAATATTGATTCAATATTTGCTGGAGAGTTGTAGTGAACCTGGGGATAGGGCTTCAGAGTGGATAGAAATGGAGATGGGAAGTGAGTAGAAGGGTACAGGGCCAATGGTAGGATTATGAAGCAGTAGGAGTGGGTTTCATAGGGAGGGATTCAGGGATGAAATATCTCAGTAAGTTCCTGTTAGTCCTTTTCAAATGCATTTGTTTGAAAAAAAAAAGCAAAAACAAACAAACAAAATAAAACTCCAAAACAACCCTGCCTGGTTCCGGTTTTAGAAGCCCAGATTGGACAGTTCGACCCAGTTTGGCATCTAGTTTCCAGTTTGGTTTTCCTTCATGGGTATGGGGGATGACAGTGAACAGGGTGAAGGACAAGGACTTCTGTAGGTCCTGAGCCTCTGCTTAACTAGGGGTGCATGGCAGGTCCTTCTCTTCTCCTCCTCCTCCAGGTTCTTCTCTCTCTCTACAGGACTTGGGGCTAGAAAACCTCTGGGGAAGTCAGTTGCTGAGGACGATTGTGTGGGCCAGTTTGGGTTTGGGGAGGATGGGAGACATTGCAGGCATCTGGCCAGAGCTGGGCTGGAAGGAGAGATTTGAGAGCTAGGGGTATATAGGTGACAGTTGAAATTGTCCAAAGGGAGGGATCTAGAAAGAAAAGCGGAGGAAAGGGCTTGGAGGAGTGATTATGGTCTGTGAGGTGGAGATAGAGCTGGGGAGTGGTTAGGGATTGAGGAGGGTTCGTTTATTCATTCACCTTTTCACTCATTCTGCCTTGCTTGAGCTAGCTTTCTACCATATTCAGAGTTGAAGAGGAAGTTGGAGATTTAAGAGGGAGAAGGGTTAAGAGGGATCCCTGGGTGGATCCAGATGAAGTAGCAGGGAGGGGCTAAAGTGCCTGGGCTCCCTGTTGCCAGGAGAGCACATCTGTTAGCACAAAGCTGTATCTGTATCCTAGCCAGCGTTCTTGCGCATCAGCCCCTCCTCCCTCCTCAGCCCCACCAGCCGGGGAACCACATGGCGGCTTCCTAGTCTCTTCTTTGCCTCCCTCCAACCCCCCCTTCCTCCAAAGGTCTTCTGAAACACTTAGCTGTGGCGCCAGCACCACCCCTTCTTAGAGCTCAGGCAATCCTCAGCAGTGGGTGATGGGGCGGAGTGGGAGGCGGGTGCAGGGCACAGGCCAGAGGCCAACAGTTTTGGGAGAAGAACTGGAGAAGGCGCTGTCTGTCTGTCTGTAATTTGCTGCAGCTGTTGCAATGAGGCAGTGGTGGGGGGCCTTGGGAGAGCGAATGTGTGCCAATGAACCTGTGTGCATAGTGTCTCATTGCTAGTGCTCTGTTCCTTCCTGGATTGTGCACTGGCTATCGCCTGGCTGCTCTGAAACCTCTCTTATCCCTGAGGATCGGGGAAGGACAAAGTGTTCCACAGGCAGCACCAGCTTGCATTGCCAATGCTGCTGAGCAGGATGACAACCAATCCAGGCCCCCATATGTCCAGGCTGCACGAGTCCCTGCTTGCTCCCTACCCTCTCTTGCTGAATGTGTCCCCATGAGTGATTTTTCAGCACTTGAAATGAACAAGACTTCCCTGCTGCACAGCCTCTGGGTAGACAGCGTTCCCAGCTGCCATGCCAGAAACTTTCAGATTGTCCTGAGGCACACAGCATTTTACAAGCAAGGACCCTGGGGCTCAGGGAAGTGGGGGAGATTTGCACAGAGTAGGTGGTGGTGGTGGGGAAACCCAAACAGTCAGTGGTGGACCCACATCAGGTGCTTGGCCTCCTGGCCTGGTGACCTGTCCCCACACAGCACTGACAAAAGGGCTGTTGCCAGTGGGTTTGGGTGCTGCTGTCTAGGTGCACATGATAGCCTTGAGTCATGTCTCTTGTACCTGCCTTGACAATCTCTGAAAACTGGGGCTGAGCAACAGGGCCCCCGAAGTTGAGTTTAACTTCAAAGAGTTTAACTGGGGCCTGGCACCTATATTCTGCCATGTGCACACACCGTGCTGTTGTTTATGGCAAAACCATCAAGGGTATCCTGACCTCAAAGAAATGACTACTTGAAAAATGGTCACCCTTAGACATCGTCTTCATGGGCATTCCAAGGACTTCTGTCCTTGTTACTCAACAGGCTCTTAGCAGTAGCAATGATGCAGAGAGCCTTCTATATTTTCTTCTCCCCACCCAGTCCTGGGGTGGTAAGTAAGGGATGAGAAAGAGAATGGCGAAGGCAGTATAATGGAGAAGGCTATGGGAAGGTAAGTAAACAAAGAGAAACATAGGGTGCCAACAAAAATTCGGGCCCACTGCCAACTCTTGAGGTCATATACATGTTATCTATTTTATGCTTATATGTCTGCAAGGATACACATAATCACATATATAGGGACTTTGAAGACAATTAAGTATGAAAATGTTTATTTGGAAATAAGAACATTTTGAGACTCATGCAATTGAAAGACTTAGAAAGTTCATGGATAATGCACATTCTCAAAAACTATGCAGGAATCTCAAAATCTTTGGTGTCATAATTAGCTTATTCTTTTGAAATATATTTTAGATTTTATTTATATAAAGTGGACAAATTTCATGTACTTCACAATAGATGTTTAGGAGCATAGTGATACTTCCTACCCTACTTTATCTGCTATCAGTGTCCTCGGCCTACCCTCCAGCTTTTCTTTCCTTTTTAAAAAAATGTTTGCAATAACTTATTTTTAGTTAATTTCACAATCATAGGTTTAACACTCCGTTAGGTAAAAAATTCAACAAATAGTAAGCAGAAAAAAGTAACATGGTTCCTCAAAAGTATAGACATATGCTGCAAATAATAATCAAATCTGAAATGGTCAATTTTGCTCATATACATTACATGTTTGGTACTTTGTGTATTGCTACCCCCCAAAATGAAATCAATATATGAGAGAATTATCTGTACTGCTGTGTTTATGACAGCTTAGTTCACAATTTCCAAATGAAGAATCAACCCAGACATTCATTAACATGACACAATAAAGAAAATGTGATATATTTACACTATGGAATACTACACAACCATAAAAATGAATGAATTCATCTCTTTTGCAAAAAAAGTGAATGCAACTGGAAACCGTTATACTTAGTGAAATAAGCCAGACCCAAAAGTACAAATCTCGTATGTTTTCCCTGATCTGTGGCAACTAATATAGAGTACCAAATAAACTTATTCTTTAATTCTGGTTCCCCTCCCCCTCTGAGGTTTTGAAATATTCTTGTGCATGTGTACTCAGTTTCTATAGATCGATTCACCTATTTAATTAACCGTCATACACATGGAGAGCTTATAACAGCATCTGGCATTCAGACAGCACTGAATGAATGTTAACAATTTTGATTGCTATCATTGTCATCTTCACTGTCATTATCTGCATGCATATTGTATACATTATGTCATTTATTCTTTCTAACTCCAGAGGTAACAACTGTTACTGTCACCCCTGGTTTGCAAATGTGGAACCTCATGTCCAAGCCTGGAGGTAGAGAAATAGCAAGGGGAATTGTGCATGCTTCCAGGTCAGCCTTGAGGGCCTCCCCACCTGTCTCGTGGGAGGCACTGAGGCCTGCCCCAACCCTCATGGGGCACTGGGTGCTGCGGTAGAGGAACAGAGCTGGGGAAGTGGGGAAGGCTTTGTGGGTGATGCAGGTTTCTGTTGGGTGTTTGAGGGTTGGAGGTTTTGCCAGGAGGAGCAGTGGAGAAAGGGAAGGAAGTAGTGAACGTGGGGAGACACATTCACCTGCAAGTGCACAGTCTGTCCCGGCAGGGAGGACGCTGCTGGACATGTGTGATCTGTGGCAGCAGAACTTGTGAATGGGGTGCCTGGTGCCAGCTGTGCAGGGCTTTGCTGACCCAACTGGGAGCTGAGGGCTTAGCTCCATGACCAATGGGGAGCCGTGGGAGGTTCCCCTACAGGCAGCAGAGTGTCAGGCCAGGAAGGGACTTCTTCCAGCACCAGAGTGGAGAAGGACTGGAGAGTGAAGAGACTGAAAGCAGGTGGAGCTTTTGCTAACAGCAGGTGCAGGATAAACCAGGATGCCACTTTTGCTCCCCTGTTCTTTCGTGGGGGGGGGCGGGTCTCGGGGAGATGCAGCAAGCACTGGCTGGGGATTTGGGGTAGAAAGGGCATCTGGTGTGTTGTCTATGGCCATACCACCCTGAATGCGCCTGATCTCAGAAAGGGCATCTGTCACAGCTGTCGGATGGCTCAGTGTGGAGTCCTCAGTGCTGCCGGTCTGGGAGGACACTTACCCCAATCCCCGCTGACCCCGCCACTTTCCTCAATCCTGGCTGTGCAAACCACAGCCAGTCTCCTAGGAGTCCTCAGACTTTAATTAGACCTAGCAGGTCCCAGAACCAAATCCCATAATCCCATAAATCCAGTGCAATGAGGGAGTCATGAAAGTTTTGGTCTCACTTTGAGTGCAAGAGGCCCTTAACTGCCATCTTCTTTTTGAATCTCAGAAGGAAGTCTTGACCAACACTTCCCTGAGAGAGATTGATTCAGGGTGGTCTCAGTCTCTCCTGAAACTCCAAAGACTTCTGTTACTGTATTGCTAAAAAGGATTTAATAAATCCTTGGGACCACACCACTAAGGGTTGCAAACACTTGATTCACATCAGCTCATGTCCTTCTCCTGAGTGTTACAGACCCTCTGCATACATATAGTGACATTTATGATAACAAGAATGCCACGTTATGTTTGCTGAGTGCTTAATGCAGGCTCAGCATGGTTCTAAGCAGATGACATGAAACAATTCATAATTCCACATGAACAGTACTATGAAATCCTTGTTACCGTCGTTCCCATTTTACAGGTGAAGGGAAACACACAGAGAGACATAGTTGCTCAGGTCATACAGTCTGTAAGAGGCCTAGGCTGACAATTAAACCCTGCCAGTCTGACTCCAATGTGTCATTCATTAGCCAGTGAGCTATTCTTGAGCCCCCTTTAGGTCAAAACTGCTGTGCAGCGGGAAGGCATTTCAGCAAATGATTGTACTTCCGATCACGCCATGGCTTTGGCTGTGCATTTTGCATAGCCAATGCCTCCCAGGTCCCTTGCAAAGCAGCTCAGGAACTGCTGCTTGGACAAGACATGGTGAGGCTCTGACAGGCATTTGCCACTTGCTCTGTGAGAGCCAGGGAATGGGCTCAGCATAGGATTCCAGACCAGGAGCTTTTGCTCCCCACCTCTGCCCTTGTCCCACAACACTGAGTGCGTTGTTTCTTGATGTGTGGCCCACGGAGAACTTCTTACACATGCAGAAACTAGCCCAAACTCCAGATACCTCTCTGGTGATGTCGCATTTTAATAACTCACACTGAATAGTTCAAGAACCAGTCTTAGAGAGGATGCAGGCCTGTCTCCTGATCTTACAAGTTCCCTGAGCCTGCCTGGGTTCTCCTGTCTCCATCTCCCATCTGGTTGAGCTAAGGGCATGCCTGCACAGAAGGCAAGGCTCCCACATGCTGTTGTACCACTTTTAAGTGTGATCTTGGGATTCTCTATAGATTGTGGGGATGGGGAGGGGACAGCTTCCAGAAACCTCAGCACCCTGGAGACCAGTGAGGGAGGACCCTGCAGAAGGAGGAAGAGATGGAGGGTGCTGGAGGTATCAGGGGTTAACCACCACAGGGTCTGAGAGCCAGGTGAGGAGTGGCCAAGGCAAGACGTTTACATATTGATGTGGAGCTGCAGTAGCTGTAGTGAGTACTACGGGATCCAGAGTTGATGAGTTTTACATGGTACTGCTTTCCTTGCCTTATTGCTTTGACATGGGCTCCTTTCGGAACAGCATCCTCCCACAAAGGATTCCATTTTGTCACTGGGGAAATTAAGGGGCAAGATGTTCTTGACTTGTCCTGTTCTCATTCATGGCTGAGGAAGTAATTTAAAAAGCTGCAAAAAAAAAAAAAAAAAAAAAAACCTCCATTATTTAGTATGGAGCTGGGCAGGTTTTCCAAAGCTCAGCCTGTTGTAGGGGCAACAAAAGAAAGGACTTTGGGAACTATTAGTGAGAGAATCTTTCTATCGATTGAGTTAAGGTGTAGAGTGCATGCAGAACTAGTGAGTTCCAAGGCTTGGGACAAATAACTTTTCATAAGATAGGGAGGAAAATGTGACAAGGATACCTTAAATAAGATGATAAACTTCACAAATCCTAGTGATGATGCACCTGCACTTGGAGATACCATGCTATCATAAACCATTCACAGAGGAGAGAGTATATAGCAGAGAGTCCAGAGCTGCTGGTTTATGTTAAGGAGTTACTGGGCACCGGGCACAAAACTCTGCCGTAATGCACATCATCTCATTTTCACAATGCAACAGGATAGATTCTATGATTATTGTGCCTACTGAAGTTTGTATAGGTTCCATAAATTGTCCAACACCACACAGCTAGTAAGCTACAGGATCAGAATTTGAATCCATGTGATTTTAGTCTCCAAATATTGCCCACTAGATCCTAGGAGGAGCTACATAGGGAAGTGGGAATGCTGCACCCTTGGCTTATGGTATTCCCCGGGAAAATACTCTTTGCACTTTACAGCTCTTGGTAAACAAGGAGCATCACTGTACTTGACTTCCTTTGGGGATGAGCTCAGTGTTGATCCCAAAGGAAGGAAATAGTAGGACTGGGATATCAAAGTCTAAGTCTCTATCTCCCCTGGGCTGGAAAAAATGCCAAGGCTGAGGGGTGACAGAGCATTAGGTGTCTTTGATTATTTGTACTGATGTGTCTTAACATTTGAGGGAGTCCTAGATCAATGGTACTGGTAACACAGCCTGAAAGTACCCTTGCAAGAAATTCTCCTGTGCCCCTTCATCTCCAGCAGCTGAGAATCTTCCTCCTCCTTGTACCTCAGTTTCTCCAAGTGGATCTTTGTCTTACTGCTCATATCCTGAGTCTCTGCCTTGATAAGTTATTTGTACCTCAATTCAGCAAGAACAAGAGCTTCCCTTTCTGCAAGCAGATCTTTTTGGTACTTCTGGCCTTGGCCTGGGTGCTGCTTTGATTTCTGCTCTAAAACAAATATTTCTATCTACAATGATCTTACGTGTCTTCTCTGTCTTCTCCTGTCTTTTGGAATCTGTTGAGAGGCTGGGAAGGGTCTATATGAAGCTTAATAGGTTGATACTTTTCCCTATCCTCCCCAGAAGTTGCATTTTAACTCATGCTGAAGACTCGTGTATAGGGAATGAGGTACTTAAGAATTTTCAGACCCATGGGAATGGTTAGGGAGAGATTTGAAAAGGCCAAGGAATCATTCTTAATTCTCCTAGAATGCCACAAGGTAGACATAAAATTCAGACTGCTACCAAACCCGAATCTGGATTACCTTAATTATAATCAAAATCCATAACATAGGGCGGTCTGTCTCTCCCCACTAACCAGGGCCCCAGGCGTTCAAGGATTTGGCAATAAGTCTCTCAGACAATGAACCCCTGAGAACCTCCATGAGTTACCAAAGACCACGACCAACAGGTAATAGTTTAAAAACCAAATTCCTCCCCAAGTAAAGTGAATTCTGTAGCCTGAGCTACCAAGCTTTGTCAGATGCTTCTCTTCTGGATTGCTCCAGCAGCGATATTAACGTTGTTCCCACAAGTCCTCTTCAGATGCAGCACTCTTAGGAGAATACAAATAAGAAGCTGATTATTTTGCCAATTAGAGCAATTGAACGTAGCCAGCTTCAGCCTAATGAACATAATGCTGCTTTCTGAGGACAATGTTCCTTCCACAGCACTGTGTGGAAATAAAGGGGCAAGATGTGCCTGCCTTGTCCTGTTCTCATCTCTGGCTGAGGAAGTCATTTTGAAAGCCCCCCGCCCCCCACCAAAACCAAACCAAACAACAAAAAAAAAAAACCCCACTGTTTGATATGAAACACTGCAGGCTTTCCAAATGGCTACCTAGCAAAGACATCCCTCCTCCTCCTTGCTTTACCTTAAAGGGGGTGGGGGGGGAAGGAAAGAAAAGAGAGGTTGGATCTCTGTGTGGGGGAGAGCTTACCAGGTAGCAGAGCCTGGAATGTTTTTGAGGGAACTTGAGCAGTACCCCCCAAAAGAGAATAAGGCTTCAATCTCTGCTTGAGAGCAGTCATTGGAACTGTTTCAGGGACTAGCCAGCGGCTATAGACACTGTCCACTCTTCTCAGTAAAGGAGTTAAAAGCATCGGAAATGCTCCTTTCCAGGGGAGCCAGCAGCTATTTTGGCCTCTTTCCATTAAACAAGAAGACATTGTGAAGGATCATCTCCTCGCTTTGCAGGAAGCCTCCTCATTGTGACAGCATATCTAACTGCATTGAGGATCAACCACATTGCTTTCTTCTTATTATTTTTTTTCTTTAATCATGGAGGAGATTTTAGCTTCTTACTTATACCCTCCTGCTTACAACATCTTTCACCGTTTCATTAAATTGTTGCATAAAATATGGAGAAGCCAGCAGGGGCTGTGCCTACAATAGTAGCTATGGTTGCATTTAAGAAATTCAAATGTTTAGGGTAGGCATGTCCCATTAGGATCAGCATGAGAAATCAGGTGTGCATAGCAGTGAGGAATAGAAGACCCCAAAGGACAGATGGAGTCTGTGGGCTGCCGGGGAGTTTCAGAAAGAGCAAAGAGGCATTTTTATTTCCCAAACTAAGAAGTGTGTGTGTGTGTGTGTGTGTGTGTGTGTGTGTGTGTGTGTGTGTGTGTGTGTTGGGGGCGGGGAGGGGAGTTAGGATGTCAGAAATTATTCTAACGCTATAGACACGTGAGTTAGATCATAATGACCAAATCCAGGCCTTGCCCGCCTCTCCCCCTCTCCAAAAGACAGTATGAACATCAGTGAGCCCCAGTACTTACAGGTGCAGAGAATTTTAGAACAGGAAAATGGAGCTCAGGGGCTCTT
This sequence comes from Ochotona curzoniae, assembly GCF_017591425.1. Classification (NCBI taxonomy): domain Eukaryota; kingdom Metazoa; phylum Chordata; class Mammalia; order Lagomorpha; family Ochotonidae; genus Ochotona; species Ochotona curzoniae. The sequence continues at coordinate 29,556,853 of NW_024467087.1, read as the reverse complement.
GCTTGAATGTCTGCCGAGTCAATTTCATCTGACTAGGAAGTGATGATGTTAAGAACAAGATGTTTGGAAAATCTTTTCTCCCCTAACTCCCACTCACACCGCCCCTGTTCGTCTTCTTAGCCCGAATCCAAACTCAGATCAGCCCCCTTGGACTTCTTTCATCCTGCCAAGCTGCCTGGTGCCTTCAGGCCCCTTACCGTGTGAGGGTGCTGGCATCCACAATGCCTCTTGGAGCCTGTGGTCCGGCAAGCTAGTCAGGCTCCTGGGATTCGGTTGGCAGAAGCGACTGTTCTCCAAAAGATCAGCCCAGAGAAAGAGAAAGAAAGAGAGTGCGAACACAGCCAGCAAGCAAACCACCAAACGGGTCCAGGATGGAGCGCGCTGCAGGTCCTTAGCATGTTCGTGGCGTATTCTGAAAGTGGCATCCACAGCAGAGAAAGTGTCCCAAAATAGCTCAGGCTGCCAATGCTTTGCTGAAACCTGAGAAAGAACTGCTGAATTCAAAGATCTGGGTCGCTGTGGGTGTGTGATCAAAGTACGGATTTGTTGGTCGCAGGAACTCATGCCCCAAGCCTAGGAGCAACATGAGGTCACCTGGATCATGGCCTGCCTTCTGGTTTCCAACTTACAAGTTGGTGGCAGTGTCAGAAAGCTCCCTGTGATGAAGCAGGGGGCTGGAATGAGGTCTCAGGGAGGCTGTTTCCGTGCCCAGTTCTCTGATGTGCTTACAATATGCAATAGCGCTGCTCTGTTTTCCGTATTTCAAACAAAGGAACTGACAGTGTGCAAAGGTTCCTTGAAGACATTGCTCCATGACTGATGAAATGCCCCTTCCAGTCGATTTTTCATTTCTTTTGGCCTTTGGCATAAGTAAATGTCAGCTTCTTAAAAAATCAACAGAAAAGGGTAAACAGTAGGGTCTCTGTAATTTTCTTGGGATTTGAGAAATCTCCCCTCCCTGGTTTCTGACTGGATGGTGTCTGTACATTGCTGCCTAGGGTCCAGGGACGGGTGAGGTCCACCCAGACATGCTGTCTCATTTGTATATTTGCTGAGACCTTGGAGCCCTCTCCTTTCATCAGGTATGTTGGGCCTTTCAGGACTGTGTGCTGAGAGCGAGGGGGAGTGTGTGTGGACAGGTCAGCACATGCAGTTGTGACACTGACCCTGGCCTTGAAGAAGTTTTTTTTTTTTTCTTCACTAGTTTCAGCTCTGTCTTTTGTTGTGTGAATTTGGGCAAGTCACTTCTCTCCTCTAGAACTCAGTTTCCGCTTTGTAAATTGAACACAGGAATCTTTGTCCTCATTCTCCTCCCCCTCTCTCCCCGCCTCCACCCCTCAACTCACCCAGATTCTATAGGCGAAAAACTGAGAGAATGTTAGCAAGGGAAGGTCTTGCTACTCTCAGTAAATTGGCACTTCCTTTGGGGGACCAGGACTGGCAGCCATTACCCATTTCAACATGTGACTTGAGAGCCCAGTGCATACCCCTCTACTAGGCATTGTGGACTTCAGGTCTTAGGGCTCTGAAATTCTTTGTTCTTTCAAGTTGTGTGATTTTGCTCAAGGGGCTTAATGCTCAAAAAGCTCAGTTTTCCCATCTGTCTATTGGATATACAGAATATTACTACTGCTACTACTAATGATGATACAGATCTACAGTGCTTTATCTGAAACTGTTGAAGCTAGATGGATTTTAGGAGGCTAGACTTTTTGAAAATCTACAAGGAATGGATGACATTTATTATCATAGGACCCCTCTTATCACAGGACCTAGGATAGGATCTTAGGTTAATATTTGTAAATGTGATAAATAAGTACTTGCATGTCAACTCAGGTGCAGTTTTGCAACCAAACAAGTTTATCCCTACATTTCAGTTTTCAGAAACTTTGGAATGTCTGAGAGACATGTGTGGAATTGTGAGCGAAGGAAAATGTAGCATTTTATTTATTTGGTGTCTGTGACTTATTTGGTGCCAGAAAATGCACGGAGTGTGCATTAACTCATTTAGTTGGCTGAATAGACCTGTCCGGCAGGTAGGAAGCATTATCATCATTCCCATTTTACAGCTGAGGAAACTGAGACGCACAGATGAAATCACTTGTCTAGGGTCCCGAAGCCAGTAAAGACTAGAGCACCTGTGTTCATACCTCTTCTTTGCCTGATCTGTGGTATTAAAAATGAGGTTTCGATTTTCCCACAAATGCCAAACAGGTCTCTGTTGAAAGTACAGATGATTGGGTATGTACTGTGATCACAGGTCCCATCCGCTGGGAACACAGCACTCAGCCCTAGTTGACTATTTTGTTTTGGAGTGAAAAATCCAGCTCTCAGATTTTCCCAGAGAAGCCAGAAATCCAGCTTTTAATGTGAAATCTCTTGGCTTTTACATGTTGGCAACTAATTAAAATGTGAAAAAAAAACATTGTATGGGTCAAATAAAATCTGTCTGCAGTCTGGATCTGGCTTATGGTTGCCAGTTTGCAATTTCTGCAATGAGGAAATAGATGTGAAAGTGCTTTGGAAACTGAAAAATGTGCTCTAGAAACAGAAGGTCTCATTTTAGGGTGAAGTCTTTTTCTTCTTTCTTTCTTTCTTTCTTTCTTTTTTTTTTTTTCCTTGACTGTGGTCTCTCTCTCTTTTTTTTTTTTTTTTTTTTTTTGGAAAAATGGGTTCCTGGCATGATGGAGATGAAAAGTTGGAATTAAAGAGAGACTTCAGTGAACCTGAACGTTTCATTCCTTTGGCAGGCTGGATAAATGAGAAGCCTAGGTGTACTGGACGGGCTAAGCCTCAGAATTCCTGCCACACCCATGGGCCCCTTCTCAGGAGTTTCCATCCACAGACCCTAGCCGAAGCAACTGGCAGTTTCTTATGAATAGGTTGCTATGTTTGGCATCACGTGATCCTGCTTGCCCTGGCAATAGCCGCTTGGGCCAGGAGAGCGCATCTGACCCATGAACAGTCACAGGCAAGCAGTCTATGAAGGCGCCTGGAATGAGAACTTTGCCCAACAAATACAGTGATGACTAAATTTGGACCAGTGAGAATCTCCTTCCGGGAGTTTGAATCCCAGGCCTAGGAAAAGCAAGCAGTTTGGCAGCAGAGACAGAAGCTAATCCGAGAGAAGACAGACGGCAGGGTCAGCGAGCAGGCTGGACCCGGGAGAGAGTGCTCTGAGCTTTAGCTATCTGGAAGCTCTGTGTAGTCAAGAAAACAACACTGCAGTCAAGGAGTCCGTGAGGTTGCCCTGTTTTACAGACAAGACAACTTGGAATTCTAGCAGTTGAGCACATACCTGTTTGATGTTAAAAAATGAGGACATCTGAACCTCTGGGCTAGCGATTTTATAAACTCTACAATGTTTCAGAATCACTTAGCTTAAAAATAGTTTCCTTGGCTTTACTTTACACGTGTTGAGTGGGACTCTTTGAAGGCAGGGTGGGGGATGGAGTGGGAGGGTTACCTCCAAAGGGGCATTTTAGCAGTTCTTCCGGGGGACTATTAATGCAGGGTCTCCCTATCACACGTTTACTTCAAAAAAACAGTTTTAGACAGTACAGCAAGTTCTGTGTGCCACATTGCCGTCACCTGTAGAAACAAGGGCAATGGCCATCGGTCTTTGATCAAACTCCAAGTTTAGTGTCTGTTGAAAATGGGGTCAGTTTTGCAAAGATGATGACCATGGTTTCTTCTTGTGTCTCTTCAAGAAAGCATACACAGACTGGTTATCTGAAAGAAGGTGACAGCCTTGAGGGGATTACTCAGCAGTTGTCCAGGGGACCTGTGGCTCCTGAGGGTGCACAGCTCCCAGCTGACATTTGTTCACTAGAAGGAATGTACATTTCAGGTACTCAATACACTGGCAACAAATAAGTACGAGAGGAAATGACCAAATACAGACATACTGTAAACTATGGGATTGAAAATATAAAACTGCTTGTTGGGCCAGTCACAGAAATTCTCTTTCCAGCCATTAGAGACATTGTGTGAGCATCCCTTCCGTGCCCCTATTTACAACACTGATGAAATTGCTTAACAACAGATGGTCAGGACTAGAGTCTGCCTTCCAGGTGTCTGCAGAGCGCCAACTCTGGCAACGGTGTTAATCCCGGGTTGAATTCTACTGCCTTTAGGAACACCCCTTGGCCAGACAAGTAAATAGCTCGATGACTGTTTAGAGAACCTCAGTTAGAAACTGACTCTCGGTCCAAATGCTTAATGACATCAGGCACTTTTTTTTTTTCCTACAAGAGAGCTGTGCAGTCCAAGGGGTGGCACAGGTCAAATGTGTTGGCCAAGTCCTGCTTCAGCAGGGCTTGAATTCCCACTTGGCAACTTCTCTCATGCTCCCTCTGCTCCTGTGAACACTGGCTTTATCTAAGTTAATGTCCTCACTTAGGCTAAGGTCAAACTCTGCTCCTCTCTCTTCTGGTCAGCACGGCTTCCTGTCTTACAGGTATCTGATCTTATCTATGTTGATGTTTTAACTCTCAGTGACCCCCCCTAAAGCAGGTCCTTGGCCAAATGCCCATCCTCCAGGAAAACTGCAGCCGTCCATGGTGAAGCAAGAAAGCCTGAGGACTGTGTAGTGAGGGTTTTGTAGAGAGACAAGAAATTAATTTCATTTCAAGGACTGTCATTTACTCTGAGATGATTTCCTTCTCTTTTGATGTTTAAATAAAGCCCACCTCCTTTTTTTTTTTTTTTTTTTTTTTTTTTTTAGGAAGTGATCATTTCGTGATGTTTTGTTTTGTGTCTTAAGGCTTTTACTTAAGAAGATAAAAAAAAAAGCTGGCAAACCTAATATCAGTCCTCTAATTTTTTTAGTTTGCAATAGCTGCAAGTCTGGGAACCTGATCTAATTTGTACAGTTCTGCTAGTACCTCTAGGTACCTCCTATTGCCACTTATGTTCTAAGTGCTTATAAATTACCTGCTTCATAATCTGCGGCAGAAGCTCTCCGAGGACTGACATCAAGCTTACAGCTCGGGAGTTTACACTATACTGGTCTGTAGTTTCCTTATTTAAGAAAATTTGGACACTGCCCATTTGCAGTCCTCCGGTATCCCTCCTGTTCTCTCCGATTGCACAGATCCTCCAGGACGGCACCTAATGCAAAGCAGTTCCGTTTGCTCTTCTTATACTGTTCTTTTCCCTATAGACTTGGACATGCATATACATGTTGTTTGGGGAATTTGCAGCACATCCAATGAAAGCATAATTCCCAACTCACAGGCAAATCCTTTTCTTTGGAGCTACCCAAAACACACCTACTCTGTCTCCCCTGTGACAGCCCTTCAGAGACTTGAAGACAGTGTGTGACTCTCCTGTGAGTTAAGAGCACTGGCTGAGTCAGACAGAGCCGAGTGACAAGCCCAGCTGCCCTCCCTCTCAGCTGGGAGAGCCAAGGTAAGTTGCTGCATTTTAATTTCTCTCTGCTTCAGTTCTTTTAGCTGATTTGCAAGATGGGATAAAACTTACTGACTTTATGGGTTTATTGTGCAGTGAAATAGTCTCATGTATGTGAAGTGTTTAACACAGTGTCTGGCACAGTCAGGGCTCAGTAAATGCTAGCTGTTTCCCCTTCTATTTAGCAAGAGCTGGGTGGGCATTTCAAGTGTCAAGGCTGTTGGGGGGATAGCAAGGGAGTAGGGGAGGGCTTACTTCTCTGTCCCCGAATGATCAGGGACGATAGAGACCCCTGAAGGAGACCACTTATTTCTTGATTCTTTGCAGTTTGTCTGAGCGCCTGTTTGCTGGGGTTGGGGGAGAGGAGCTTGTGGAGAATCTAGGGAGAGGCTGATTTTCAACAGCTAGAAAGCCATTTGTTGACATATCGAACGGTTTCTTGTTTATTCTTATTTCCCCGAGCAGCTAGCCATGCAGTCCCCTAAACTCAATTACCTTTTGTGAGGTGCAGGAGAATGACACCTCCTAGCCGTATTGATCAGCACAGAGTAGGTAGGACGTGAGGGATCAGAGAGATGCTAAGTAGCAATTTGGGGGGCTTCCTTAAAAGGTCTCTCTTCTCTGAGTTCCTAGAGATTTTGGTTTTAATAAAACAGGAAGTCCATGTCCTACATGGGCCATCTGAGAACTGTGTTTCAGTAGCCTGCTTAAAAGCAGGTTGATGGACATAGTCACCATGGACCGCACCTTGGAACTCAGAGGTGACCAGTGCCAGAATGGATTTTGAACTGTTGCTCTCTGCAAACATTGGGTTTTGCAAGCAGTTGCACTATATGAACTCCAAAAGGCATTAAATCTAGAAAACGAAGTTTAGAGGGGACTCACCAAAGTATGAACAGGCAGAAGAATGGGACTTGCTGATGGGACAGTGGGGGTGGGGTGGGGTGGGTGGAGAAGGTATGGGGAAGTCTTGGAACTTTAGCTTTATCCCTATGGAGAATTGCATATTTTTATCCTGAGAATGTATTCCAAGATTGCCTGTATGGTGATTAAACATGAAAGTTAGAGAAATAATAAATCATCTTAAAAACCAAAACTACAACCTAAAAGCAAACTATTGGAGACACTTTGCATAGGTCACTTCTCACCGAACATCCAAGTAGGGCACTGGCTAAATTGGTTGGGGAGAAAGGTTGCTCTGTGTGTGTGTGTGTGTGTGTGTGTGTGTGTGTGTGTGTAGATGGGGGTCCCTAGAGAGTGCATGCAGGAAGGGGAGTGGAAGGGGCTAGAGTCAGATCCTAGCGAATCATGCCTTTTATAAAACAAAAACAAACTTTTGTTACTTTTTTTTTTTAATCTCAGCAGCATAGGTCCCTGATAGACAAATGAGAAAATACAGATCAGGAAAATGAAAATAAAAATCTAATGGTATCATAAGTATGTACGGTGTTAATATTTTGGTTTATATCCTTTCAGACTTGAATTTGTCTATGAAAAAATATATGTATTTCTTTATTATAATCAGATATTTATGTAAGAACTAGGGTACATGACTAGTTTTCAATAACTATGTTAGTGGTTACTATGATCACGCCTTTTAAATTAATTAAATATTAATCATTCAGAATGTAGCTATAAGAATTATATTCTGACAACAGGCATTTAGCTGGTTGTCATTTCTTTTATTACTATAAATAACTGTGCTGTGTGCCTGTGTGGCATTGGGGAAGCTGCTTAACCTCTCTGTGCATTTGATTTCTCATCCAGAAAATGAAAGTGGATTTTCTGTGACTATGTTTTTTGGTTTAGAGCAGGGGAGAGAGTGACTTTTTTTTAAAAAAATAGTATACCAGGGGTATCTCACAAAGGTCATGGGAAATGGAATTAAAAGATGAGGTTTTTGGGGACTCCAAATTTTTTATGATAGTCAATTTCCACAATGTTTTTGTTGCTGTTGTTGTTGCTTGTTTGTTTGTTTTGATGAACCTTCATACTATGGTGAACTCCGTGGAGTCTGACAGAGCTGTGTGCTTTTGGTCAATGTCACTTCACCATGCTGAGGCCCAGTTTCCTTATCAGCACCCTGGGGGTCCGCAGGACCTCGCTCACAGGGTAGCTGTAAAAGTCGAATAAGATAATGCTTTGAAGCCCTCAGCACCCTTCTTGAGAAGAATTCAATCAAAGGCACTTGGTAGAATAACTGTCATTTCTGTAACAATCCAGCTACTTGTAGTAAGCAGGTTTCCTTGCTTATTGAACTGGTGGTTGTGGGGAAAGAGGGCAGTGAATGGAGTACTTCGGATGTTTTTAATCTCTTGTCTTTGCAATCTCTTGATTGCAAATGAGAGAAAATGATTTTGGAACCAGACTGGCTGGGGCTCAGATCTCAGCTTCTCCATTTACTTGCGCTGTGACCTTGGTTACAGCAGATCTTCCCAGCCCATTTCCCCATTTATAAAAGTGTTGCATGGATGGTGTGTAGCCCAAGTGCTCAGATATTGTTGCTTGTTCATTATGAGTTATTATTTGTTGTTCATTATGAGGTACGTAAAGACCTGAATGTCATGCACCCCTTCCCCAGCCCATTGCCAAACTGAGTCCTTGTACCTGGGCTACTTGAACTTCACTTGAAGGTGAAAGGAGCAATTGTATCCCTAGACTGAAGGGGGCTTAAAGGGGACTGAGTCAAGAAGACTGGAAGACCTGGGTAGTCTGTTGGTTCTCCTCTGACCCTGTGCCCCCATTCTAGAGCACAGGTTTCAGCCCGATTTCAAGCTGACATCCCCAAGGCTCAGCATCTTTTTCTTGCCAGCTGCCTAAAATCCATGGAGCCACACTGTGGAATCCTAGCACTGGGGGCAGGACAATTGTGACTTAATCTCCCTCTGTGTCCCTAATACTAGGGGGTGAACTAGTTTTTGAGTCTCATGCTGGCAGGGCTAGGTTAGGGGGTTTGCTTGCCAGCTCACACTGTGCATACGCCCCAATCCTGCTTTCCCTGCATCTGATGGATTTTGAACTTTTCCTGTGTGGTTCCATTCGATCTCCAGCCCAGATTTCCTTTCCTCTAAAGTCCCACCCTGCTTGCGCTTGCTTGTCATAAGAGTTGTGCAGTGCCTGCCTCCTAGCCCTCTTGTGTGCATCCAACCTCAGAGGGCATAGGTCTTATTTCCTGAATGGGGACCCTTTTAATCTCATTCCTGTAATTGTGTCAATCTCTTTTTTGGGGCAGCCAGAGACTGGACATGGTGGGCATAGACTGGTGGGAGTATGGGAGGTGAGGGGAGGGGGTGGAGTTGCATAGGCCAAGTGCTGAAGTGAAGTTTCTGGAGGGCTGTCAAGTGAAAGGCGGCCAGAGGCGAATGTCAGATCCTATATAGAGGCAGGAATCTGGGACCGGAGAGTCAGAGCAAGCACTAGCAAGTCAGGAGCAGTGCGGCAGGTGGGCGGGCAGGCGAACTGGCGGGCTGGCAGGAGGGGGCGTGGCAGGGGATCGCTAAAGAAGACTGCAGAGAACAGCTGCTTGATACTGAACCTTACTTTAATGAACTGGCTGCTCATGGAGAATAAGTCCATTGGCCAGACTGGAAGAGCTAGGGGTATAAAGGACATAATCTCTCTCTTCCTTCTATTGCCAAGGTAAGATCTTTCTGGTGTTTTCCATGTGGAGAACTGTGGCAAGGTCCAGGCCTTTCCTGAAAGTGGTGGTGGTGTGTGGGGTTTCTATCTACGACTGCCCTTTTGGTTCGTCTTTTCCATTGTCCATCTTGTAAGACTAACCAAGGTGTCAGCCAGAGGCCAGTATTTCCTTTGGGACTCCCCATCTCCGGGTTGTCCAGGGTGATGATGGAGGGAGGAACCTTGGTGATATGACTTAGTAAGGAGGGAGGGAGGGCACGATAGTGGTGCAAAGTAGGAGACACTGGGATTGGATGGATCTGGGAATCTATGTGATTGCAGGAAAATTAGTAAGCTTCTACAGACCTTAATTCTCTCATTTATAAAATGAATAAAGAACACTATGAAAATCTGTGTTGCTATGGGTACCAGATGAAATGATGAATGTAAAGTGCCTCACGGAGTGTCAGCTAGTCGGTGCGTGTTCAGTGATTCACTCTTGGTATTTCTAGTTTTCTTGTCACAAGATTGATGACTTCTGTGACATTGTCCCAAAGTAGCAAGTCTTCCATTTTTTTTTTGGCACGAGCCAGATATGGGGACGTGTGACCCTTGTGAAATATCTGTTTTGATTTCCAAGTTGAGTCTCAAAATGCTCCTGCTGGGGCAGCTTATGGGTGTGGTTGTAGGGATGAGACCTCGGTGTTGTCCGCTCCCATGTCACCAGAAAAGCCTGACATCTGCGTATGCTACAGATTTGGCTTCACGTGGGCCAGGGTCTAAAGAGGTCAGAGAAATAATTGAATGCAAGCTTAAGGCTGCTGAAGACTAGACAATCCCAAGGAGTGAATGACAGTTAGTTTGGTACTGTTAGAGTGACCCTGTTTTAGCCCCGAGTTTAACTAATCTGACACATTTGGTAAAATGGAAATAATGATCATATTCATTGCACAATGTTAACAGGCAGTGGAAGACTGGACACAGTTACCTAAAGTAGAGGGATTGGCACATAAAAAGTGAAGAGTAAATATTGGGAGTTGTTATTATTAGCAATAATAACAGGGGTGGGCATTGTGGTATAATAGGTTAAGCTGCCACCTGTGACTTTGGCATCCTATCTGGGTGCTGGTGTGAGTCCTGAATGCTCCACTTCAGATCCAGCTCCCAGATTATGCATCTGGGAAATCAGCAGAAAGATGCCTCAAGTACTTTGGCCCCCATTACCCATGTGGGAGTCCTGGACGGAGTTCCAAACCCTTGACTTCATTCTGTCATAAGCTTGAAGTCTGTTTAGGGAGTGAACTAGTGGATGAAATCTCTTTTTGTTTGTTTCTCCCTCTTTGTCTTACCCCTTCTCTCTTTCTTTCCAATAGATAAAACCAAAACTTTTTTTTAAAATTACAACTAATAATAATGCTGATAATGATAATGCACAGACTTTTTAGTTCATGGACTGCTGTTTCTAGTCATGGAGCACATGAATGCCTTTCTTTTCCTAAGAAGGACATTCAGGATCATCAGAACAGTGAAAGGGAAACTAAATCACTGGCAGATTCAATGAGCTCTGGCAACTAATGATTATCCTGGGGCAAAAAGGGGCCTTTGCTTCAGTACCAAGCCTGGTGGACTAGAATGTAACCCAGGGTCCTGCACTTCTCACATTTGACCAGAAGGTGGTGTTGCTGCTTCATTCAAAGGGGGCTAACTAGGCTGCTGGTTGCTGGGGTTGCAAGCGTTCAAAAACTGTGTTAAGTAACTGGGATGGGTTTGTTTAAAAATGTTAAGGGTGCAAGGAATATTCTAGCCCCCAAGCCAATTATTTCTGTAGCTTCTTTACCCTGATAGGTACATTTTAAATGTCATTTATCTGGCAACATAGGAAGGCAGATCTCTAGTTCATGGGGGGTGGTATTTCAAAACGTTCATTTTTTCTGGGAAAATGGAATAAAAAGAAATAAAAAGAGATGACCTCTCATTATATATGGATGGTAAAAAAAAAACCTCTTTTCAACGAAATCGATTTATTTGAGAGGCAGATAACGAGGCAGAGATGGGAAAAGAACTCCCACTTCTGGTTTACTGTAGAACAATGGTTGGAGTTGGGCCAGGGCTGAAGCCAGGAGCCGGTAATGCAATCCCGGTCTCGCACTTGGGTGACAGGAAACCAACTGCTTCAGCCGGTCACGGTCACTGTTGCCTCCCAGGGTACAGATGAGCTGGGAGCTGGAATTAGAAGTCGGAGATAGGAACCACATTCAGGAACTCAGGTAAGTTCCACAGGCATCTGAGTGACGTAGGGGTCTTAGGGGCTAGCCTAAATGCTCACCTCTGGAGGTGAGGATTTTTACACCGAAATAAGCTTATCTTCTAATTCCATTTTCCCATGTGCGCTTTCAAGCATCCTTATATGAATCATTTACCTATTCTCCAGTTTGCTCCATACTAGCTTTGACCTCTAAATTTCTTTTCTCATTTATTAAATGTGAATATTTAATATATTTAATGCATTTAAATATATTTTTACATATTATTATTGTTTCTTATTTATAGATACTCATGTTACTTGAGCTTCAGCAGAACCTGTGATATCATCACTTCAGGGGCTCCCTCCACACTGTGTTCTGGCAACAGCAGACATGTCAATACCTTTGCATTCACTGCAATTCAACAATATGCAGAGGGAAGAACATGTTGAACTCCCCAACGGGGGTACGAGCTTCTCTAGACCAACGGCAGAGAGCAGGTCCGAAGTGCAGATTCCTCATTCACGTGCACAGCTGCCTACAGCGTCAAATTCAATCTCAGATCCTGGAGGAACATCCACACAGCTGCGGGCATCCCCAACGTTTGACACCATATCTGCCTCTATCATGGGAGCAGCAAACTCTGGAGCCGAATCTCCACCACTCATCTCAGCGTCAGACTCTGGGCCGCTGTCCCCACTGCTAATACCAAGTTCAGATTCTGGGACATTGTCGCCGCTACTGATGCCTTCCTCAGACTCTGGGACACTGTCCCCATTGCTAATGCTAACCTCAGATTCTGGAACATTGTCTCCGTTGCTGTCCATTTCAGACTATGGGTTGATGTCCCCAGGTATGATGACAATGCCTGACTTTGGAACAGTGCCTGCAGCACTACTGGCTGGAACTGATTCTGCTGAGGGATCACCATTGGCCATGCCGGCTGTGTCCTCTGAAGTGATGTCTACACCTACCATGAGCACATCATCTTCTGAGACAATGTCTACACCATCAGTGCTAGTTTCCGATCCTGGAGAGCTATCGCCACTCCTCTTTCCAGATATCAACCATGGAGAGATGTCCACCCAGCCAATGCCAGCATCAGACTCTGAGGCAATGTCCCCATTGCAAATTACAGATGAAGACACTGAAGCGATGTCCAAGGTACTGATGACGGCCCTTGTCTCTGGGGAGATCTCTTCACTACTAATGTCAGGAACAGACACGGAAGCGATCTCCTCCCTGATACTGTCAGCCCTTGCTTCTGGAGAAACACCCTCCCAGCCAGCGAGCACCCCAGACTCTGGGGTACTGTCAAACCCAGACTGTGGTGTACTGTCTTCATTGCTCATGCCACCTCCAGAGTCTGGAGCAATGTCCTCGCCACTGCTGTCAGTGCCAGAGGCTGGAGAGATGGGCACGTTATCCCAGACTGTCCCAGACGCTGAAGCAGCATCCCCATTGCTGATGACACCTCTGGCTGCTGGAGTGATACCTACCCAAGTGATGCCAATCCCTGGCCCTGAAGGGATGCCTCCGCAGTTGACACAGCAGCAAGACTCAGAAATCATGTCTACTCTACCAATGAGTGTAACAGCACCCTTGCTGATGGCCACACCACCAGTGAGAGCATCTGACTCTGTGACAATGTCTGTGCCACTCACTATAACTCCAGCCTCTGGAAATATGTGTACATCTCATAACAGCATCCTAGCCTCTGCAGCAATGTCTACTCCACTGATGACAGTCACCAACTCTCCAACAATGACCGCAGAGCAAGTGCCAAGTGCAGACTCTAGAGTGATGCCAACACAATTACCCATGGACCAAACTTCCAGGAGAATGCCCACAAGCCATAGGAAAGATACAGCAAAGGGAGCAAAGACTACACAACGAAGGAAGAGGGCCGCAACCTCAGGAATGGTGTCCAAATCGCTAACGAAAGCCCCAGCTTCCAGAATGAAGTCCATACAGCCGGTAACAGCTGTATCCTCTGAAAAAATGTCTGTGTCACAATTGGCAGCACCAGCTTCTGGACCAGTGTGCTTACTTCAAACGACAGCCCCTGTTTCTGGTTCCATGTTCGTGTCGCAGATGAAAACCACTGGCTCAGAGTTGACATCTACGTCGCAAAACAGAGCCACTGTATCAGGGGCAAAACTGACCCCAATGATGACAGCTGGAACCTCTGGGTCACCAGCCACACTGTTAACAAAAGCTCCAGCCACAAGTACATCATCTAAGGAGCCAATGACTTCCACAGCCCCTGAAACCATGCAGCTGCAACTGACAACAACGGCTTTTGAAACAACGTCCACACCATTACATAGAGACATACCTCCTGGAATTCTGTCCACACCACAAATGGCAAACACAGCGGCTTCTGGAGGGATGTCCAGACTGCTAATGAGAGCCACAGCCTCTGAGGTAATGTCCACATCACACATGACAGCCTCAGCTTCGGGAGCCACATCCATACCACTAAGGAGAGTTCCAGGCCCTGCGACAGGGCCCACATCACTAAAGAGAGCCACAGCCTCTGGAAAGATGCCAAGTCAGCTCATGGGTACCCAAGATTCTGGAGGGCTATGCACGTCACTGGTGAGAGCCGTGACCTCTGCAGGCCTTCAGGTGAGGGCCCCGGCTTCTGTGGTGATGTCCACACCAACAATAAGAACACAGTCCTCTGGAGAAATGTCCACAGCGCCAAGGAGACCCTTGGACTCTGAAGAGTTGTCTGCACTGCTCACGAGGATGGCATCACCAGGAGAGATGTCCCTGCCACCAACAAGGCCCCTGGTGTCCAGAGACATGGCCCTACCACCGAGGGCTCTGGCTTACGAAGCTGTGTGTGCTTTGCACACAAGAGCCACAGCCCCTGGAATGATGTCCCTGCCAGAAATGGAGGCGCCGATGTCAGGTGCAATGTCTACTCCTCTAATGAGAGCCCAAGGCTCTGGAACTCTGTGTATGCCTCAGATGCCATGCATGGCCTCTGGAGGAGTATCTGCACTACCCACGGGAACCCAAGTCTCCAGAGGGGTATCCACACCAGAACTGCTCCCCAGAGCTTCTGGTGACACATGCATGTACGCAATGCGAGATCCAGCTACTGGAGGCATGTCCCCGCCACTGGTAAGAGCTGTAGCCTCTGGAACTATGTCCACACCACTCAGTAGACCCTCCATCTCTGAAGGTGTGTCCCCAGAGTTTGCAAGCGCTTCAGCCACCGCCCAGATGACAGCTATGGCCTCTGGGGAACTGTCCCCCCAGCCATTCATGCGAACCACGGCCTCTGGGATAACGTCTATGCCTTTGATGTCGTCCATGGCTTCTGGAGAGATGTCTACACTGCTGACAAACAGCCGGGCCTCTGGAGCCATGTCTACATCACACAGCGCAGACACAAGCTCTAGATCTCCATCCTTGCCACAGATGACCTACATAGCGTCTGGGGGCATGGTCACACTGCCAATGCCGGCCTTAGATTGTGGAGAACTGTCCACAGCACCTTTGAGAGCCTCAGCTGATGGGACTGTGTCCATGCCACTACTGAGAACCCCTGCCCCTGCAGGAATGCCCGCGCTGTTGTCTAGGGCCCCAGTGGCTGCAGCCCATACCCAACCGCACATGGCCTTAAGAATGCCATCCACTCTGAAAACCAAAGCCTCTGGTGAGGCATTTGCCTCCCAAATCAATGACACAGCCTCTGGGTCGAGGTGCACACCACAAGGGACTGCCACGGCCCCCAAAGTAGCAAACGCCGAGCCCAAGGAAGTCCCATCCTTTGGGATGTTGACCCCAGCACTGTGTTACCTCTTAGAAGAGCAGGAAGCAGCACGTGGTTCGTGCTCTGAAGAGGAAGAGATGGAGATCGATGAGGAGAAGCAAATGAAGGAATTTTTGGATGATTCAGAAAAAATGGCGTTCCTGGTGTCTCTTCAACTAGGGGCAGCAGAGAGATGGTCTATCTTGCAGATGGAGGTGGGAAACCCCCTCTCAGAGGAGAACAAGACTTTCCTGAGCAGGTCACAGGGTTTGTATAACTCCCTATCTGAGATAGACATTCTCCGTGCTATTCTTTGCCATCCTAAGCAGGACCAGAAGTCAGTCAGGCAGTATGCCACAGACTTCCTGCTGCTTGCTCGGCATCTATCTTGGTCTGATGCCATTCTACAGACCAGGTTTCTGGAAGGACTCTCAGAAGCTGTTACCACCAAAATGGGTCGGATCTTCCTGAAGGTGGCTGGGAGCCTAAAGGAGCTGATAGACAGGTCTCTCTACACTGAGTGCCAGCTGGCTGAAGAGAAGGATTGCCCGGGCAATTCAAGCCAGGTGCTGCCGACAACCTGCAAGAGGCATAATGAGGAGGCCATGGAGAATGAGCTGAGCGCTCAGCAGCAGACTGAAGAGGTAATCATGGGAATACAGTCAGGGGTTTGGGGCAGAAAAATGAAGAGGTGATGATGGGGAAGGCATCCTGCCCTTTTGGGCAGACTAAGGGAGAGAGGTGGTGGTTAATGGAGGTGGTGGTGGTGGTTTTGGAGCATTGGCAGATGGACATTGAGTTCCTAGACCATAAATCCCAAGGTGGAGTTTCATCAGCAAGTGTGGTTCTGCAGTTATTTTGGATGAATTAACCACTTTCAGAAGCAATGCTCTGCCCAAGTTACTGAGAATCCGGGGTAGCTAAAGTACTATCTTGTGATTATGAGGGAGCTTATTAGGCTGAGTCCCAATTGTATTCATCTAAAGTTCAGTTTAAGGTAGGGATCTACTGGTGGCTAGCTCCCACCTACAATCACACGTGTTGTGGATGGGGGTCACTTGGGAATTTGGTTACCCCAGTTCTTGGTCACAATTTATAGGAGTAAACTAAATGAGCCCAGTTCTTGATCTGCTAATTACTGAGCTTATTATTCAGATAGGACACTCATTGTCATAGGACATATGACTCTTTATCTCTGATGTTTTTGTCTCACTCCCAGCACCAGCATGTTTCCAAACGCTGTTACTACTTGAAAGAGCATGACGACCCCCAAGAGGGTCTTCACGACCACCTTCGACAGAGCACAGCTCATCAGAAGGCCCCTACTAACAAGTAATGCTCCCTGGACTCTTCGATGGTGTCTGATTTGGCTGTTAACCCGAGGACTATTTCCTGGACCCATTGCATTCAACTATATCCTAACTAAACCTTGTTGCCTTTACCCTTCAACCCCCACTCCAGGCACATCCCACTTGATCTCCCACTTGGCCGACTTAACCTTCTCTTTCACCCATATGCCTGTGACCTGCCTGGACAGTTGAAGAGTGGATTTTAACAATGTATGCTACAAAAGGCTCTGAACTCCTAACACCATCAAGACCAGTTATAGTTTGTGGCCCAGGGGATAGTCTAGGCAGGGGAAATTGTGTCCTACCTCAAAAATACTTGAGAGTGCTTTGCCATGTGTCAACAGGCAAACTTGAGGGAGCCCTGGTCCCATTTCACCTGGAAGAATGATGTGTAAGATGTATGATGTCCGTTCCAAATCACCCTTTTAACCCAATGGATTTGTCCCTCTATTCCTCACCTCCTAGCAACTCAAATGGGTCTCTAGGGCCCATGCCCTGTTGATTGTCTCCATCCCAAGCCACTTGTTTTGACCCATAATAGTGACACCAGTGACAGTAATGGCTAACCGTTATTGACAATGTACCATATGACAGGTGCTGAGCTTGTGAAAGCACCATCTCACTACATTCTTCCAGTAATGCAGCTTGTTCTTGTGACGTCAGCTTCTAACCTGTTGATCTATTGTTTATGCTCCTTGTCCTTCATTGTGAATCTTTAGAACCGATCTCTGGGTGACCTCCTCAGTTGCTAATTGCCCTCTCTTTGGCTGTTGTGCTTCATGGCCAGCACTCTTGATACAGATCTTGGTGTTTAACCAGGCATATTTAGTTAGAATATTATCTGAGCAGTGCCTGCTTTTGGGGGGGTGTGGTTATGGGTGGGTTTTTTTCTTTCTGTGTCTCTGTACTTTCCTGATTCTCTATAGCAAGCATGTATTACATTTGTAATCATAAAATTAAATAAAGTTCATTTAGGCAAAAGCAATTTGACTGTGACTGTAGGATTTGATTTGTTGAGTACTTTAGTCAATCAATATTCATTATCTAATGTGTATTGGCCACTGTTTGTGGAGGATGGAGAAGACCCACAATCATGAGGGATCAGTGTGGTGGCGCATCAGGCTAATCCTCCACCTGCAAGACCAACATCCCATATGGGTGCTGGTTCATATCCAGGCTGCTCTGTTTCCAATCTTGGTCTCTGCTTATGGTCTGAGAAAGTGCAGAGAATGGGCCAGGACACCCACTTGAGAGACCTAGAAGAAGCTCCTGGCTTTCAGCTACAGATCAGCTCAGCTATGGCTATGGCAGCCATTTGGGGAGTAAACTAACAGATGAAAGACATTTCTCTCTGTCTCTCCTTAGCTCTACGTAAAAATCTGACCTTAAAATTAAACTGAAAGAAATGTTTAAATAAAGATCCACAATCATAAGAAAATTCCATTTTGATGGAGGGAGAAGTCAGAGTAAGCAACACATATAAGTAAGACAGACTTAAATTGTGGTGAAGGCTACAAAGACAAGAAATCAGCCTAGTAAGGAAATTAACATAAGTGGGATCAATTTATTTAATCATAACTTATTCATATAATGGGTTACTCAAAGATCTTTTATAAACTGTAGGAATGTGATGATTAGAAATCTATTTTGGAAAGCATGGTGGAACGAGCATTGTAGCATATGGGTAAAGCCTCCACCTGTGACACTGGCATCTCACACTAGTTAAAGTCCTGGCTGCTCTACTTCCAATCCAGATCCCTTCTAATGCACCTGGGAAAGCAGTGGAGGATAACCCAAGTGCTTGCTCCCCTGCAGCCACACAGGAGACCTGGAAGAAGCGTCTGGCTCCAGGCTTTGGATTGGCTCTGCCCTGGCTATTGTGGTCATTTCAAGAGTGAGCCACCAGATGGAAAAGCCCTCTCTCACTCTTTTTCTCTCTTTATTTCAAATACATTTCAAATAAGTCTCTTTTTTAAAAAAAATATGAAAGTTAGCATGGCAACAATTTGGAGGCATGGTGAGGGAGGAGTCAGAAAGCAGTTGAGCCCCTTTTGCGTAGTTCAGGTGACTGACTGGCTCAATGAGCAGATCTAGGGTGTTAGCAGTAGAGACATGAAGGTGGGAATGGAGCCTAAACTCTCTCTAGAGAGTCAAGTCTACTACTCCATGACCGTGAAAGCTGAGTCTGATTCTGAGAAGAAGAAATTGATTCTCAGAAGGAACGACAATTGGCACACACACATTGGCAGCTCCATGATACAATACATAAGAAACTGGCCCTGTTGGCTGTGTGCAGCTGTCTCACTTGCCAATGCTGTTGCCTTGAGATCAGGAGAGTGCACTAAGTTGGGAAATACAGTTCCCAATAGAGATGGATGGTCTCAGGAGATCTTGCTTTCCTGCTCTTCTCTGGGCTTGTTGGCTCATACCTGGCTCAGTCTAGGCCCAAGTGGAATTTGAATATCCATGCTGAGCCAGAATGTGTTTAGCTTAGGAAAGCACTGAGAAGTATTCTGTCTACTATAATAAGAAGCTGATGATCTAGAAGTCACAAGTTATGCCTGAAAAATGAATACAGGAAGGAAGACGCTTTAAAAAATGAAATTGGTTTTCTTATAGCCATGATAATGGAAAACAGCAGCAATTTTTCCCTACTTTCCTCCACAACAATTCTTCATTTTGGTTTTTTTTTTTAAGATTTATTAATTTTTTTTGCAAAGTCAGATATACAGAGAGGAAGATCTTCCGTGAGATGATTCACTCCCCAAGTGACAGCAACGGCCAGTGCTGTGCCTATTTGAAGCCAGGAGCCAGGAACTTTATCCAGGTCTCCCATGTGGGTACAAGGTTCCAAGGCTTTGGGCCGTCCTCGACTGCTTTCCCAGGCCACAGGCAGGGAGCTGGATGGGAAGTGGAGCTGCCAGGATTAGAACCGGCACCCATATGGGATCCCAGCACGTTCAAGGCAAGGACTTTAGCCACTAGGCCACCACGCCGGGCCCCTTCCTTTTGATTTTGCCTCTCTTCTCCTTTGAGTTAGTATATAACTAGAGAATAATGGAACAAATGAAGTGCAATTATACTCTGCCAGAGCTCTGCCCTGCTTCATCTGCCCTTTAAAGGTAATATTTAGTAATGTTTCAAGAGCTACTCCGCTTCTACATGGAACTGGGTTATCATGCACCCAGGTACTTGAGACGATGTCACCTGCTAGAATATGGTATTTCATGTTCCTCCAGGCCTCAGTGGTCCATAGAAAAAATCATGTTCCACAGCAGGAAAAATTCAAATGTCACTAACCTTTGTCCCTACCTATGTGTGTTGGGGGATTTAAGGTAATGATCTTGGGAAGACCCCAACAATGTTACTTATTCTGAGACAGTCCTCTTCCTGTTATTCTTTCACTCCTATCATGTGTTGTGGATGTCAGCCAATCAAGGGAAGCCACTTGACCCTGCTGCAATTGTGCATTTCTGGCTGTGGGAGGTTAGAGGCCTGTGCTGTGGAGGCCATGGATTCTGGGGGTGTTCATAGTTATACAACCATGTAGGATACAGATGGTGAGATCCTGTTTTCTGGCCACTTTGGGTCATATTAATGGATCCATCAAAAAGGGCAGAAATGTCCCTTTTGTTTCTGTGTCACACTATGTCATCTAGACATGGAAAACATTACTTCTACCTGGAAGCTCAATGAAGTCTGTATGAGAAAAAAATACATCTCCTGTTTCGCCTTGCACAACCTCCCTGTCATGGATCGGGTGTTCAGACTCGGTTCCCATGCCTGGAGAAGAAACTCAGGGTGTCTGCACCGGCCTGTTCTTCAACTGCAATTCCCATATTCTTCTATCTGATCAGAGATATATAGAGACTTTTGCTCCCACAATTGTGTCCACTTGTCATTCTCATCTAAGATGAATAAACTGTGCAATTGAGAGAGTTGAGGGCAGGGAAGGTAAACTAAAATCTGTGTTAGTCAAGGAAAGGTTTACAGGTGAACAGATAGATAGTCTAGATTAAAATGACCCCTGGAGGTAGAAACTTGACTTTGACTACCTCTACCTTTCCCTGTCATAATCTGGGCAATTATACACCAGCCATTTTACCTCACAGAGTCTTAATTTTTCATAACTCAAATGAAAATAATCATTGTCATCGTCTTGCTTATCTCACAACATTGTAGAATTAAGATTGGGAAAGGGTTTGAAAAGCTCAGATGCAATACACAAACATAAGGTCTTGCTATTGTCTGTTGGAGGGGACCAGAACATGCCACCTCAAAATATGTCACTTTGGCATGATTATTTTGAGCTGAAAGCAATTAAGTAGTGAATGCAGGAGGAGTTCTTTGCTCACTGGTTAGCTGTCTAAAAGCAAGAGGAAAGCAACAGTTCTCACTCAAGTGTGAAAGTCAGCACCCAAAGAGATATGCACAAACATTTGAAAATTATCCCTATTTTCCATTAATTTCACCCATATATTTCCCTAACCACAATTTAACTGCCACTGGAAGCCCAAGCTGATTGCCTTTAGCTTGTTACTTCATTACAATTTATCACCACTTGTTGAGATGGTATGTAAGTCTCTGGCTCTAACTGCTTCTTTTCACCTTCATTTATTTTCTATGAAGGTCCCTTCATAAGATGGGGATATTAACAACAATTAAATTTGTGTGCCTTTTCTTCTGTTAATATAACTTTTTGTAAGTTTAATTGGCAGACTTCAGATACATAACATAAGAGACAGAGTAATAAATTGTTTTCACTCCCAAACTGTTAGAGTAGGCATGGGCCTGAGGGGGCTGGACCTGGGTGGGGAAAGTGCAGGGCTACTTGGATCATGCTCAGGATCCATTCTCTTCAGGAGTCACCTATAAATTACAGAGGCAGAATTAGACATAATTCCCTGAAGCATGACAAAAAGCAAAGTTTAATATGAATATCTATCAGATATTTATCACATGTTCTGAATTGATTAACTGATGTAGTCTTCACAACAATCCCCCAAAGTAGGTGAACTCATTAATCCCACTTCTACACCCTGGGGATCTGAAGCACAGAGAGGTCGAGTAACTAGTCTCCGACTCCAGAGCCAAGTAGCAGCAGAGGTGGCATTTGAACACATGCAGTTAGACCCCAGAGCCCACACATGGAAATAATTACCATACATTATATACAGCTTAATTGTTCATTGCTGGATGGCCCTTGGGAGGACTCACCCTGTTCCCCTGAACCAATTCGCCATTGCACAGCAGCCAGAATTTGAAGCTCATAAAGTAAGATGCCTTGATTTGACTTTATTTCCTCTCTTAGGTCCAGATGTTAATTCTCTTTGGTGTATTTGGAGGAAGGCTTCGATATTCAAGGAAAATAATCAATAGCTGTGGAAAGCTATTGAATGTGGGAGTTTCTGCCAAGGGTCTAGTCATAGCCTCAGAGAGGAGCAGCCTATGTTTGGAATGCTGGTCCAAAATTCTCCCCTGAATGTTTTACTTTTGAGAAGAAATGCATCTTGGCCACAAAGGTCTATGGAAGGGTGAAGGACTCTGAAAGTGGAAGGGATTTTTTTCTCTTTATGTCAATAGTTGACTCTTATCCCTCAGTGTTTATGTTCCCTTCTTTTTCATTTCTCCCTCAGGAAAGGGGTGAGGTGTACTAGGAAGGAAGATGATTAGTCATACCTCATAGCCCTGCCTTCCAAACACTACCTCCCTCCCATGGAAGATTAGCCTACTTCTACTGCTGGGGAAGAATACATGCTAAAAAAAAATGTTGGATACTTTTGCTCTCAACAGCTTCATAGAGACAATCTAGAGTGGCTTCTGTTATAAATTCAAAGACATACTGGATAAGCATGGGAGATAGACTAGAGCTGGCACTGAAACAAAGAAAAAAAATCCTTAAAAACAAACGAAGAAGGAACAACTAAGTGAGACCTTAAGGGTAGAGCAAAAAGCTTATGAGCCCTCGTTAGAAGAGACCTAGGTTATTTGGAAAGGAGATGCTCACACAACGCTTAAAGAGCAACAGTGGGAACTTCTATATGCACTGCTCTACTATCACTCAACACAAGGTCTAAAACAAAGAGAATTTCTCTGTTTTAAAAGTGTGGAATGCTTCACAAATTCACATTTCTTCTCTGAGCAAGCACTCTACTAGTCTCTGTATAGTTCCAACTTTAGTATTTGTATGCCTGAAGTTGACACCAACTAAAGACACTTCCTGATAAAGACTTAGACGATTCACTATTCGTATGATAAGTGCTGTGCTTTAAAGCTAGGCTTTACCTAAGAAGTCTGCGCAGATTTAAGAAACAGATGCTATCAATCTTTTACATTCTCTGCTGAGAATTTCACAGGTCTAAGTGCTGATGTGCAAGTGGGTTTTGAACAGACTGATCTAGAAACTTCTCTAATGTCTTAAGATTTTAGTACTATTGGCAGCATTTTATTGAGATGAAATTTGCATAAATATAATTCACTCACTTAAAAGTGTGCAATTCAGTGGGTTTTAGTATATGGAACTCACATAGTTGTGCAGTGTTCACCACAGTATAATTTTAGATCATTTTCTTCATTCCCACAATGAAATACCATACCCATTAAGCAATCAGTTCCCATTTGACCTTTCCTCCCAAGTCCTGGAAACCATTAATCTACTTTTTACATGTACAACTTTACTTATTAGAGGCATTTCATACAAATGGTATTATATTTTACTTGGCCTTTTTTGTCAGGCTTCTTTAATATAACTTTTTGTTTTAAGCTTAAACTATGTTGCGGCATATTGAGTATTTTATTCTTTCTCTAGCTGGATGATATTACACAGTATGTATTTGCTACATTTGTTTAGAGATTCAGTAGTTAATGGGCATTTTGGCTATTTCCACGTTTTGTCTCTGTGTTGTAAATACTTCTGCTATGAAAGTTTCTATTTTGTGTAAGCATACTTTTCATTTGGGTAAATACCGAGAAGTAGACTTACTGGAGGTATATGGTAGCTGCTTCAAATTTTTTAGTATATGCACTGTTGAAGTGAGCACTGCTTCAGATTTTTAAAAAATGTGTTTATTTATGTATTCCAAAGGTAAGGAGGGATGAAAGAAGGGAGGGATGGAAAAAGGAAGTTAAGGACTGAGAGAGAGAGGACGAGAGAGAGAGAATATGAATATCTTCACTCTGATGATTAACTTCCAAGTGCGAACAACATCTGTGGATGGCCAGGCCAAAGTCAGGAGCTAAAATCAATCTTTATCTCCCACTTGAGTGACAGGGACCTAACCACTTGAGTCATTACCTGCCTTCCAGGATGCACATTAACAGGAAGTTGGAATTGGAAGCAAAGCCTGACCTTGTACACAATATGGGATGTGGACATCTTAAGTAGTTTCTTAACTGCTGCTTGAAATATCCATCTTCATATTTCACCTTTTGAGTAACTGCCAAATTTCTTTTCAAATACACCGTAACAGTTTCCACTCCCTTCAGCAGGGTGGGAAGGTTTCAAGTTCTCTATATCATCGTGAATACTTGTTTTTGTCTGACTTTTAAATTTTAGTTATCCCAGGGAGTATGAACTGGCATCTCATTGTGGCCTTGAGTTGCATTTCCCTGATGGCTATTGTCGTTGACCTTCCCTCTAATGCATTTTTACTACAAACATGATTATCCTACAGCATGTCACCATGAATATTGTTGGAAGGCTCCATTTTGGACAGTATTCTGGAGGAATCCACTACTAATCTTTTTTAAAGATTTATTTATTTTCATTGGAAACTCAGATATACAGAGATGAGGAGAGACAGGAAGATTTTCTGTGGACTTATTTACTTTCCAAATGTCTGCAATGCTGGAGCTGAGCTGATCCGAAGCCAGGAGCCAGGAGTCAGGAGCCTTCTCTGTGTCTCCCATGCGAGTACAGGGTCCCAGGTACCCAGGCCATCCTTGACTGCTTTCCCAGGCCACAAGCAGGAAGCTAGATGGAAAGTGGGGCTGCCAGGATTAGAACTGGTGGCCATATGGTGTCCCAGCGCTTGCAAGGTAAGGACTTTAGCCACTGGTGGCCATATGGTGTCCCAGCGCTTGCAAGGTAAGAACTGTTTTGGGCCTCTATCCTCTTTATTTTCAGGCCACAGGAACTATACTATTATGCTGACTCTTTTTTGAATAGCCGGGGGAGGGTGAGAATGACAGATTTTTCTGGCCCTCTCAGATCTTAACTTTGACTTCCAGTAGCAATGATTGCTTCAGAACAAAGGTGAGCATGGAATGGTGTTTCAGGGGTTGTTGAAAGTCTGACATTCCTAGCTAAACAGAAAATTTATTAGGAAATGTGACTTCTCTTACAGACAATTCTTTATTCCACCAAATTTAAAATAACCTCAACAAATAGTGCATGGCTGTGGTAATAATCATTGGTCTAGACTCTTTTATTGACACCACTCAGTTGCTTCATAACTTGATCACCATCAAAAGTTAACTATCTATATCCTGAGACAGAGAGGACAGAAAGAGGAAAAAGGAATAGCCAGAAGGAAGAAGGGCAAAGGAGTAGAATAAAACAATATGAAAATCTAAGTTTCAATCTGTGTGACTTTGGGGAAGGCACTTGGTCATTGTAAACCTCAACTATCTCTTCTTTACCACTGTTGAATTGACATCGGGGATCAGCTTGGGTGACAACTCCTGCTGTGTCTGAAGATGCTCTGTATCAAAGAAGGTGTTTTAGTCGTCCAGAGAGAGGAATTCAAGGGCAGAAGCCCAGATTGAACCATTGCTAGAGGGCAGCATTGTATCAACAATTATTTTAATAATGCTGGCTAGGGTGTGTTCGTTTCAGTATTCTTTCCTTCAAAAATGTAACTTCTTCCTTTTTTTACAAATGACATTATTACAAGGGGACAGTAATTTCTTCTAAAAAGATCTTTGAGAAACCAGATTGAGAACAGTGCTTCTAGCCCCTCTGCAAATTTTATTATTCATCAACAAATTTACTATGAAAGAAAAAATTTTCAAATTTTCATTTTTAATAAAACTGATGTTTTTACACTTGTTAGAATAAACTTATACATATGGCTTTGCCACTTTGGAAATAATCAGATTGATTTTATATTTCTTCCAAAGTTTGATTCATACATTCAGAGACAGAACTTTTTTTTTTTTACTTCTTTTTATTATTATCACTTTATGATATAGTTCCACAGGCCCTGAGATTTCCCTTATCCCTTCCCCAATTCCCTCCCCGCTCGCTGAGTTCCCCTATATCATTACTATAGCATAGTTCCTCATATATAGTCATATGTCCATCATTGCGGGCACAGACAATGGCAAAGAGTCCAGCATTCTGTTGCCAAGATACAGTAAACAGTTTCATTGGGAGTCTGTCTGGAGGTAGAGATGCATACTGTATTGTATCCTCACATCTGAATATGATAGTCTCCATCACACAGTTACTATACATCTCCTTAAAAGAAAAGCCACAATATAAAATCAAGAACAGGAAGAAAAATACAAACTTACAATGCCATGAAGTTAACTACATGCTGCTAGATATGATAGTGTCCATTACACAGTTACTATATATATCCTCTTAAATGAAAAGCCACAAAACAAAATCAACAGCAGGAAGAAAAAAAAAAAAGAAATTAACCACATCATGAAGTTAAATAACATGCTACTGAATGACTAATGTGTTGCTAAAGAAATGAAACAGAAAATCAAGAACATTCTTAAAGAAAATGATGCTTCTGTATTTGATCTATGAGTCATTCAATAATTTAATCAGAAGAAAGTGTTTTGAAGAGATGAAACTAACAAAAAAATAAAAATCCATGAGACAGTTTCTGCTGATCTTTGTTAGTGAAATGTGTCTCCTGTAGACAACAAATAGATGGGTTTTGTTTTTTTTAATTCAGTCTACTAATCTATGATGTTTGAGTGATGAGTTTGAACCATTTACATTTAGAGTTAATATGAATGGGTAGTAAGTTGGTTCTGTCATTTTAGCAATGGGTTGTTCATTGATTTAGTCTTCTGTTGTTATTTTACTGGGATGTTCTTCATATTTGCTTTGGTTTTTGTGGGTGCTATTCCTTTTCTCTGTCAAGAGAACATCTTGAAGTATCATTTGTAGGGCAGGTTTGGAAGAGGCATATTTTTTTAACTTTTCTTGACTGTGCAAGAATTTTATTTCATTTTCAAAGACAAAGGAAAGTTTTGCAGGGTATGTTATCCTGGACCGATAATTTTTTTCTTTTAGACTCTGGAATATGTCCCTCCATTCTCTTTTGGCCTGTAGAGTTTCCTGTGAGAGATTTGCTTTGAGTTTAATTGGCATGCTTTTATATGTCAGTTGATTTTTTCATGTGCACATTTAAGGATCTTTTCCTTGTGTTTGATTGAAGGGAACTTGATTATCATGTGTCTTGGTGAAGATTGCTTTTGGTCAACCCTGTTGGGAGTTCTGTACCCCTCCTGGATGTTGTTTCCCAATTCTTTCTCTAAATTAGGGAAATTTCCCTTATTTCATTAAATACATTTGTAAGCCCAGTTTCTCTTTCTGCACCTTCTGGTGCATAACTCTGGTGCATAACTCCCATAACTCTTATATAAGGCCTTTTAATAGTGTCTTTCAATTCCTGAACACTTTTTTTTTTTTTAGCCTAATCCTGCTCTGCTTCCTGCTTTTTGTTTGTTTCCCTCAGTGACAGGAAATATCTTCTAATTCTGAGATTCTCTCTTCTGCTTCCTTCATTCTATTTTGAAGACTCTCCACTGTACTTTTAGTTTGCTTCACTGTATTCTTTATTTCTGATAGATCAGCTTTTATTCGCTTTATTTCCAGTGTGACATATTCTTTAAATTCCTTGAATACCTGCTTTACGTGCTTCTCATTGTTGATAAGAAGTTTTATAACAAGTGTTTTAAATTCTATATTCCCCATTTTCTCAATGTTTTCCCCAGTGAACTCTGAGGTTTGCAAAGGGTTTTGCTCCTTTGCAGGGGAGTCTTCAGTAATATTCATTGTGCCTCTGTCTCTTCTTTTCCTCCTGGTAATTGTACTTCTGGTTGTCAGATTCTCCTCCTTGGGGTAAATTTCTAAGCTATGTGACCCACAGGTCTACAGTTTGATTCTACTTGTTGCAGTTGGTACATGGCTCCTTGTTTGCAGTCAGTTGTTCCACTCCATCCATCGAGTTCCAGGTCTGGGTTCTTAGTTAGATTTCCACCATGGTCTCCATAGCCCCAGCTTCTGGCTCAACAGTCTCCACCTCCTGTGATACTGTGCTGAGGCTGCACCATTGTCTGTACAACCTCTCTCCCACTTCCAGTTGGAGTAGGTCCCAGGATTAGGGAGACACCAGGTGTCCTACATAGCTAGGTTGTTGGTGGTGCTGGTCTTGCCGGAACCTGTTGGCCATTAGGTCTGAGGGCAACCTGAACCTATTTGGACCCATACAATGCCAAAGTCAGTATTATTTTCCTATGGGACCAGTGCAATGCACTGAGGATAGTCAGTTCTTGCCAAGCTCAGCACATGCACAGCTCACTGTTGTACCTGCAGCCTTAAATTCTTTGCCACACTGTAAGAAATGGCTCCTGATGTGCCACTACTAGAGTTCTTGGTCTGCTGACTGTCAGATCTGTGGGCTATCCAAACCCATTTTCAGTGGAACCTGTAGGATGCCACGTTGCTGCAGTTCACTGAGTCAGAAATGAGTTCATTCTCAGCTCCGTGCATATACAGTACTGTCCATTGCCCTTGCCTCCTTAAACAAAATGGCACCTAAATCGGCTCTAGGAGGTGGACTGGGCTGTGAAATCCACCCTGTTCTTCCACTGCCCATCTGGGACCTGCTACTTTTTCTCTACTCCTGGTCAAATCAAACAGACCAGCAGTATGGGCAGTTCTTTGAGTTCACTGCCTGAGCTCCCGGTAGACGTTCCTTCCCACCTGGTTGCTGGTGTAGTTCTGGCTGCTGATGTGATTTGGATTGCCACTCACTGAATGCCACTGAGGTATCAGTCACTGCAATACCACACCATTGTGTCCTCTGCTTTCCTGTGTGTGCCAGTCTCCAGTATCTCTCTGTTGTTGTTCTGTCCTCTCCTATTTCCTGGAATGTGCCCTCTCTGCTTCACCCTGGCTAATATTTCCCTGTCTGTTTAAACGTGTCCTAACCTTATTCTGCCATCTTGATCTCTAGAACTTTTTTTTTTAATCAGAGCATTCACTAATCTCAGGATTTCTTCCTTCTTTGGCTTATACTTATGACAACTCACAAGTGGAATATTTAGAAAATGGTTCTGTTATAAAGAATTATCAAGAAATTCTTCATTCAATCTTTTGAATTTTTGCCAAATTTCACAATGGCTGACTCAGTTTCTGCATATGAAGTTCACATTCCAAACCATTGCAGCCCAGGAACCAAAAAATACATATGGTTGCCATAACTGTTCAAAAGTACATGTTGCAGGTTCTTCAGTCTTCATGAGTTTGTTATCCTTTCAATATTCTAACTCATCACTTGTAGCAAAGGCAGCAGTTACTTCACATGCGAGATAGAAAGCTCTCTAGGCTCATCAAGGAAAGTAACACAATCCACAGGTTACAACTACCGGGGAAAGGTGAAAGATATATTTTTACTTACATATGTAAGTGAATTGCTTGGTATTGGTTACTAGGAAACCATTAAGAAGGATTTTTAGATCATGGTTAGGATTCATGAAAAGGAGAATAAGGGAGAAATTACTGATGGTTCTGTGATTATGATGCTTCAACTTATGTTGATTCAAATAATTTCTCTTTTGATGCCAGGGAGCAACAGCACGTTCAGTGCTTAGACCACCCAACAATCTTCAAGGGAGAAATGGCTGACACTCTAAAGGGCATTCTGTTGTTGAGTTATGATGGATTTTCAGTAGGTGATGTGTATTAATGTGTTTTGGACTTTCAGTATTTTCGATTTATGGTGGATTTTTTCCTTATGTAACCCCACCTTAAGTGGAGGAATATCTATAATTAGTAATGTCTGCTAATGATAGGTACATGGATACACAAATTGAAAACATTTCCATCCATAAGGAAAGCCACAAAAATAAGTTTATTATTGTTAGTAAGGAATGTGATATATTTTTTTAAAAAAAGCAAAGTAATAGATTGTTTAAAGGAAAGTGAGCTATTTCATAGAAGATATGGGCTGTGATTGATCCTGGAGCAGGGAGGAACAGTTGATCCTCAGCAATTCCCAAAATCAAGGACTTGAATGACATCAATATTTCTGGTTTATCTTTCCTTGTCTAGTCTCTGTGTCTTTCTGTATATTGAAATGCTGCTCTTTTCATTAGAGACTGATGTTATCTTATGTGGTGGTCAATTTGGTTCTTAAGACTTGGGTTGTCCAATATGGTAGCCACCAATCACATGTGGCTTTGGAGTAGTTGAATGTAGCGTCTCTATACCGAGATGGTCTGGCTGTAAGTGGAAAATCTGCAATGAATCTTTAAGACTGAGTACAAAAAAAGTAAAATGTCTCATTTGTTGTGAAAACATTTATTGCATGTTTAAGCCATAACATATTGGATGTACTATTCTAAGCACAACATATTATTAAAATTAATTTCATATTTCTTTTTGAATGTGGCAATTATAAAATTAAAATTACGTGCTTGGCTTACAAGATATTTCTATTGGACAGCATTGCTCTACAGCATTACAACTTATAGCTACTTGGGGAGTGTTTGAATTCTCTTGGCTCAAATCACTAAAAATGAGAGAAAGGACTTATTGGTGAAGCTGAGCCAAACATGCACCCCTAGAGCATTGCTAAGTGGCCCAAGGGGGAGGGTCATCTAACAACAGGAAATCTCACACTGGTATGTAAAACTGAGGTGAACAGAGACAATCCCCAGAATAACAGAGCGGACTGCTCTGTGGATAGACCAGCATGCAGTCTCCAAAAAGGAATCATCCTTAATCACATTAATTTTTTTTTAATTCTCAAGTGCTCATAGCCAATTATATATCAAATTCCCTTTATTTTAAACTCCATATTCTTCTTTCCATTTTTAACATTACATATCACTGTTAGTTTAGTCCTCATCATCTCTGCTGCGGTTGAGACAGTCACTGGCAAATGGCTTCAAAGTGTAGTATACAAGCAAAATGATCTGAATTACTTCCAGGTTCTGCAATCCATCAAACATGTGACCAGGCCTAAGTCTCTGCGGCTCAGTGTGTACTACTCTATATTGGGAAAGTTGTGAACCCTACTTAACCGGATCGTTTGATACTCACAGAAAAACTGTCGTGAGAATCCTTTAACATGTGAAGTATTACTTTAGAGGCTGGACTATGCAAAATAAGCACAATTCCATTGGAATTACTTCAGGGACATATTTGCTTGATATACTCAGCAGCACAAATCTTCTTTCTTTGAAGGTACATTATATTTTGGTCTGAAATTATTGAGCATAATGTCTAGGGAAAGAGGGATTGCTAAAGTTAGGTAACACTAAGCTTGTAAAAAAAAAAAAAGGTGGAAATGTAAAACAATGATACTTGTTTTAGTCTATTCCCAAGAGATGTTCCCAAAGTGTTTCCCGCAGCAGTATCCATTGATGGACTAAGCGGCTGCTTCTAGTGCTGACTGCTGTGATATATCAGACTCCAGGCTCCATTTCATTTGGAGGCACTCAAGTGGTATCTTTGCATGCACATTGAAACAGCGTGAAACTAGCAGTCCAATCCCAGTGTTAGCTGATGCTTTGAAGAATCTTTATAAAACTTGCTTCTCTTGAATGTTGCCAACAGTTCTGTACATACAGTTTTAGTCCCAATTTAGAGATGTGAAAACTGAGATTTAGAGATTCCAGATCACTTAGTTTTGGTGATAGAGATGATTAAGAGCAAAGTCTGAATATGCTTAGCTCATTTGGCTCTGATCTTTACGTTTCTATTGAACATGTTATGTTCTTGGCATCTCCAATTATATACATGTAAATTGTAATCATGATAATAATGATAAACTCGAGGCACCAAAAGTGAAATGTTTTGTGCGAGGTCACAGCTGGTAAAGCATTAGAATTTAGGTACTGGTGCAGAGAAACCAGTGTTAGTCTTCCTGCTGACCTAGGCATTTCTCTGAGCAGTTCATTCCATTTATTTCACAATCACATCTTTCTAACATCTGCCTGACTACAAGCACTGTTTTCCTCCTGAGTCCATCTTTTCCCCAACACAGTTCTCTCTGTCAAACTCTTAGATATTAGATTCAGGAGCATGCGTACATGCATGTTTGCATGTACACCCATTCATGGTCTCTAATGGTTTTCAATACTTGGAACTATCTAGAAATCCACATTATAAAGCATGAAGTCTCATTCTGAGTTTAAGCTTTGTCCATGACTGGGATTTGGATGAATTCTTGCACATAAGTCTACTTGCATGTGCTATTGAGAAATGATCTGGGAGAGAATTAATCCTGACTGGGCAGGGAACAAGGCTGGTAAGCTCCAATTATGTAGCTTTGGTGTAGAAGAGGATAATAGCTTTGGGGATACTGTGGAATGTCAATCAGCTGTGTCATTAACTTGGCACCATTTTGACACCGAGTAAAGAAACTCATACTGTCTAGTTCCCTTTGAACACAATGCAGCTTCAATGCCTTGAAGACTTCCAAGTGCTAACTTAGTGGAAACAAATAAATCTAGTAGCTGCAGATGTGACAGCAGCCTGAAAGCACAGTGTTGCCCAGAAAACACCTTATGATGGCAATGGAGTTGAATCCCAGGTGGCAGAGTTGTTGTAGTGCCACAAAATAATGACTACTGTGCATTAACTCAACTTTACATTACTTGAAAATAAATGAGGTAGCTAACTTTACAAAGAGAAATTGTTTATCTAACTCACAATTTTGGAGGTTCAGGTTCAAGGTCTGATAGCCCCATTGTTTTGGACTCTGGTGAGGGAAGCAATAGTGGAGTGTGGAGGATGTAGGGAGGAAGGATTACAGGGTGAAGCAGGGAGTAGACAGAATGGCTGGGCCTGACTCATGTTTTGATAATTAAGCTTCTCATGCTAATTACTTTCCTGTAGCACATGCCCTATGACTTAAGGACCTTTCACTAGTCACATATCCTAAACATCATAGTTAGATTCATAGTTAGATTAAGTTTCTACTTGATTAATATCATTTACTTGTCACTTTGGGGTTCAAAGTACCGCATGAATTTAAGTGCCAATTTTTTTTTTCTAACCACACCATGTTTTGATGACTCTGCACTTAAATGCCTGATAAATTGTTGCCAAGAGTCTGGAGGATGTTTCTCAAGTGTACACAAGGAAACAACCACAAGTTGGTGATTGGTATTTTCCCTTTAACACTCAAGCAGGTTTTATCAAACCTTGTCGAACTGCAATTTCTGTAGTAAGCACACAGCTAGAAACATTTCAGGATCAAAGGTAGTCACTAGAATTTTAATTAATATAATGGATTTTAGCCCTCAGTTAGAATACCACATTATCAAAACACAAAATAGGTGAAAAAACTGGTTTTTGAAAAGGCTTGAAAGACAGATGTGTGATGAAACTGGTCCAGGTTGAAATGGGATTTCAAGAATTTGGAGTTAGAGGGTATATGGGATTCAAACGGGGATCGTTTGCTTTCACAAAATAATGCTTTAGTTATTAATTTTTTTATTACATAGTATTTGGTTCATTACCTATTGATTCTTCAAGACAGTTTAGAATATTAAGTACTGTCTTTATTTTCTGCATCAGGAGGAAGAGATTCTGCATTTCTGAATGTAGTTTTATTCTGATGAAGCCCAGAAGGCATTAGCCACTATTCCTGCTGCTGTTGTTGCTGTCACTTGACCTCACTCCTGAGAATCTAATCCATGCCCTGGGCACCCTAGTCTCTGAATTTGTTTTAACCAAGTTGTGTTTAGTGAATCTTTGAGCTTCATAGAGCAGTGATGACCTTATCTTTCTTTCTTTATTGTTTTTAAAGGGAGGTGGGGCTGACATTGTGGTATAATTGGTAAAGCCACCACCTACAATGTCAGCATTCCAAATAGATGTCAACTCATGTTCTGGTTGATGCGTTTCTGATTGCACTTCTTACTAATGGCCTAGGATCAGAAGTAGAAGAGGGCCCAAATGTTTGGACCCCTGTCAATCATATAGGAGACCCAAATGAAGCTCCTGACTTTAGCCTGGCCCAGAGCTGGACACCAACTGGGGAGTAAACCAGTCAATAGAAGATTTTTCTCTCTCTCTCTTTGAGTTCCAAATGAATAAGTATTTAAAAATGTGAAACAGATAACTCAAGCAAGATGTATGAGTAATTTGAAGAAACCACATTCAGAAGCATGTAATCATTCATTCACTTTCATTGGACATTTATTGATTGATGTGAGACTTTATCAGGTATCTTTTGAATACATACTAGACTACACATGAGTGTGATTCTGTGTCTGTTTAGGCACTCCAAAGAAAACAAAATTGATTCTAGATTTTCCCTTTGATATCTTTTTTCTTTTGCCTTCCATGTGGAATTACAGAGGATGGACTGGGAGAGATACAACCATAGTAAGCATCATAAATGGCTCCCCAAAGATAATCACACCTAATCCTCAGAAAGTTTGAAAGCCTTGGGTAAAATGACATCGTGGAATTATGATTGCAAATAAAATTAGATTGCTAATAGCTGACCTTGACATGGAGAAGTTATCCTGGATTATCCCAATGGAATCAATGTGATCACAATGGTGCTGTTATCATTCACTTTTTGTTACTTTAATTAAAGTACCATGGAGGATCTTCTTGGGAAAGAAATGGCTTATTTTAGCTCTCATTTTCAGGTTACAGAATCAGGGGATACCTTATGATACGGTATCTGATGTTAATTGGTGGCTATGGAGCCAGGATCACATCATGAGGCAGGAAATAGAAAAAGCACCTAGGCTGAACTTGAGTTCAAATAGCCAAAAACTGCATAAGAAATGACCTTCAAATGCACTTATCCAGTGACCTAAAGAGCTCCCACATGTTCCACCACTGAAATATTACCATTAAATCAAATTCCCATCTCTAATCAATCAGCCATTAACATTAAGACATCAGAATATAAACAGCTGCATGAATTAAGAGGAAACAAATCCTATTCAATCCATAACTCAACCCACAAGAATAAAAGGCAGAAGATGAAGGACCAGAATGATGCAGCATGATATGGACTTGGCCCAACTTTGCTCTCCTGGAGTACAAGGAAGAGGGACCATGAGCCAAGGAATGCAAGTGACTTCCAGATGTTGGAAAAATCAAGGAAGCAGATATCACCCCTCCCCCAAACCTCTAGAGAAACAGTCTTGCTTATCCCTTGATATTAGTCCAAAGAAACCCATTTTTGACTTATGACTTCCAGAACTCTAAGGTAATAATTTCTGCTGTTCCAAATTACTAAGTTGTTAGTAATTTCATACAATAGCAATAGGAAAAACTAGTACATCAAGAAATTGTTTAAAGCAGTGCTTTTCAACCTTGATGACACAATAAAATCAGCTTTTAGGCTTTTAAAATCTTGCAGTTAATGTGACTCGCTAAAGAAATCAGAAACTGGGGGGTTTAACTTCACATATTCATGTTTTCTAAACTTCTACAGATGAATGCACTGTAGAACAAAGTTGAGAATCACCTAAGTAATTTTTTGCAACACTATATTTTAATTGTGAAAATCTTAATTTAGTTGAGAATGATCTCTCCTGGCCTGCTTCTACCAGTTTATTAGTCAGCAGAATAAGAAAAAGTTCAAAGAGAAGCAATCTCAGGAATCCTTGGGCTGTGAGGCCAGGAAAGAAGTGCTTAAAACAGCCTCTCAAACAGCAGAAACATAATCCCCTTTCATTTCATAGAAGCATGGCCAGAGGCTCGCTTCATGCTTCTGTTTGGCAGATCCAGCCTCTTCTCATAGTCTGGGCATGTGTTTCTTTAGAAAATTTCATTAAAAAAATTCAATAGGCACTGAGAAATCAGCAGAAGATGGATCAATATTTCCAAGTGATCTTAAAAATGACCAGTCAAGACCTTCAATAAAGTCAATAAAGTCAATTGAATGTCCAACCAGACAGCAATTATGAGTCATGTTTGTATCATCATCACCCACAACTAGTTTGAAGTTCTGGGCATAGAGAAAGTAGACCTGAAACTTGTTTTATAAAAAAGGGGAGTTAAAGAACAGAACGTATATGAGAACCACTTTGCCTTCAGAAGAAGTGAGATATTCTCTGGATCTAATTCCTCCTATTGAATTAGGATGTCTTTACTCTGGGGAAGGTATTGTGGTGTAGTTAGTTAAGCTGCAGCTTAGGAATGCAAAGATCCCATAGCAGAGGGCTGGGATGTGTCCTGACTCCTCCACTTCCAGTTCAGCTTCCTGCTAATGCACCTGGGAAGCAATTGTTGATGGCTCAAGTATTGAGTCCCTGCCACTCACCCACATAGGAGACCTGGATGGAGTTTCCAGTTCCTGGCTTTGGCTTTACCACCCTCAGCTGTTATAGCCATTTGGAGGGTGAACCAGTGGATCAAAGATCAACCTTCATCGATTGCTCTACTTTCAACCAAATAAATATTTAAACAAAACAATTTACTGGGGCAGTGGCAAAAACAGGCCAAATCTCCACCTTCAAGGGCTGGCATACCAAATGGGCACTGCTTCTAGTCCAGCCTGTTCCACTTCCAATCCAGCTCCCTGCTTATGGCCTGGGAAAGCAGTGGAAGAGGAACCAAGTTCATGGGACCCTGCACCCACATGGGAGACCTTGAAGAAGCTCCTGGCTTCTGGCTTTGGATGGGCTCAGGTCTGGTCATCATGACCATTTGGATAGTGAACTGGTAGATGGAAGATCTTTCTGTTCTTCAATGCTGTAAAACTGTCTTTCAAATAAAAATAAATCTTTAAAAAGAATACTGTGGCAGATTGTGAATATAGATATTATGGGTATAGAGAATCATATTAAATCTTTGTGGTCAATAAAGAATAAGGAATTGAATTGTCAGCCTGAAAAGGAAGACATTGTAGCTCTACAAATGACCATTTTCTGATCTGACAAGGGTTGTTGGATTGCCATACATCCCCGAAGAACACAGGATGGAAAATGCAGAAAATCTGCTTTTGTGCACAGAGGTAGGGTGTGTATTCCATTTTTCCTGGATTCAGATTTGGTTCAGTAGGTTGATTGTAAAATCCTGAGAAAGGAGGAACTAATATTATGGCTTGAATGTTATTTGTCCCCAAGGCCTCACATGTTAGGGTCTTGGTTCTCAGTGTGATAACGCTAAGAGTTGGCAGAAACTTTAGGAGGTGGGGCCTGGTAGGACG
Source organism: Ochotona curzoniae (assembly GCF_017591425.1). Classification (NCBI taxonomy): domain Eukaryota; kingdom Metazoa; phylum Chordata; class Mammalia; order Lagomorpha; family Ochotonidae; genus Ochotona; species Ochotona curzoniae. Next base: position 29,520,081 of record NW_024467087.1, on the reverse strand, counting down.
TGCTTGGATCATTGGAATCACTGCTCTTACAGGGAACTAAGCTAGTTATTGTGGTTAGTTCTTCTCAGGGACTTTTACAAAGGAGGACTGATGTTTTGTTGCTCACTGGTTTCCTATCTAATCAGGTAATCACTCTCACATATACTAAGAGACGATCCACCATGAGGCCCCCACGAGAACTGAGCTCACGTCAGTGCTATGCCCTTGAGCCTCTAAAACTGAGATTCATAAATCTGTTTTATTTGTGTAATATCTAGCCGCACTTAAAACAGAAAACACGCTAAAAAAGGATGTGTTAGAAATGACTTAAACTGGCTTGTTAGCATTGATTATGTGCATCTGCTCACAATGCTGCATTCAGTGATACTATGTTGGCAGCATAGCATTATCCCTGCTACAATTATTTACACCCCAGGAATTGGCACTTGCTACAGATCAACACTACCCATTTTCTTTTACCCCTAGAAAACAGGTTATTAAGCATTTACCAACACCTTCTGACTTTTAATGATGTGGGCTAGGTCTGAAAGGTGTAGTAAAAATTAACAATGTTTTGCTGGGGTGGGCATAGTTGCTAATTATAGGAAGAGCACTAAGAAATCACTTTCATTTCTCTAAAGGATTTATCAGAAACACTTTGCATATGTGTATGTGGCTGGGGGTATTCAACAAAAGTTGAATTCAATCAAATAGAAAAAAAAGTATTAGCATTCAGTTTGATTCAAAGGATGAAACATTGGGGCTAGCACAGTTGTGCAGTGCATTAAGCAACCTCCTGTGATGCTGGGTTGCATATTGGAAAGCTAGCTTGAATATTGTGTCTTTTATCTGTTCCACTTCTTTTTCAGGTTCAAGCTGACTCATTGTGGAAGGGAGCAGATGATGGCTGAAGTACTTGAACCCCTGATACCCACATGGGAGACCTAGATGAAATTCCTGGTCCCTGGCTTTGTACTGACCCAGAGCTGGTTCTTGTGGCTATTTGGGGAGTGAACCAGCAGTTGAAAAATTTCTCTCTCCCTGTCTCTCTTTGTGTCTGTGTCACTGTGCCTTTATAACAAATAAATAAGTCTTTTTATAAAGAGGGAAACATTCTCTCATGGGAGGGTAAGCAAACAGGGACTAACAGATCACGAGGCAGAGGAATTCCAAGTGCTATACAGCAGACTGGAATCGACTAAACAACTGCCAGTGATCCTTGAAACACTGAACTACTCTAAATTTCATGCATAAATATTTGACACATTTGGAATAATCAAAAGAGGTATATAAGGATTGCTAATGATTCAAACCCAATGTGAAGGAAAATATTTTCCAAGTTCTCAAAGGACTCTCATCTGATTAGTACAATTTCCTTCCTAATGTTTTGACTTCATGCCACCTATGACAGTAGCTAATGAAAACACAGGGAGAACACAAGTGTTCTCATATCAGCACCCGCTTCCCCCTCTTTATTTAACTATAGGATAACACTGTCAAAAAGGGTCTTTAGGGCCCGGCGCGGTGGCGCAAGTGGTTAAAGGTCCTCGCCTTGCACGCCCGGGATCCCATATGGGCGCCGGTTCTAATCCCGGCAGCCCCGCTTCCCTTCCAGCTCCCTGCCTGTGGCCTGGGAAAGCAGTCGAGGACAGCCCAAAGCTTTGGGACCCTGCACCCGCGTGGGAGACCCGGAAGAGGCTCCTGGCTTCGGATCGGCATAGCATGCATGCTATGCATAGCATCGGCCCGTTGCGCTCACTTGGGGAGTGAATCATCGGATGGAGGATCTTCCTCTCTGTCTCTCCTCTCTGTATATCCGCCTTTCCAATGAAAAAATAATAAAAAATAAATCTTTAAAAATAAGATAAAAAAAAGGGTCTTTATTCTGGCCAGTTGAGTGTATTTTTCTTTGAAGAAAGCCCAATAAATACATATTTTCCAAATGCCTTTGTAAACTCAAATGATGCCCCCCAAAATAAGCATTCTAAGCAAGCTAGGAGGATAAATTCATATCAAATGAAGGAGGGACTGTAAACAATTATAGCTCAGTGGAAAGATTAGCTGTATGCTTAAATTATTTGAAATTATGGAACATAATTTTGTCAAACAGAAATCATGACAAATAAAGCAAAAGGAGTTTCTGTACATGAAATGTCTTTTCCTAGTAGTTCCTACTGATTTTCTTTACTTCACTAATTGTTTCCATCAAGCAAATCATGATTTCTTTAAGCTTTGAGGTACAACACTCAGTACTGGCTTCTATGGTTTGTATAACTATCCACCTGCATGGGATGTCTGTTGTTTGTATACAGAGGTTGAAGGCAGGACATAATATCACTTCTCAAGTATCTCCCTCATGCCTTTAGCTGAATGGAATAAAATCTCTCTCACTTCTTATTTTTTTTTTTGTGGAGAGGTATTTGTGTAGCTATTAATATTATATATGTGAATGTGAGTGATAAGGATTGGTCATTCTTAGACATATGGCAGAGATTTTAAGTTTAAAGACTGCAATAATGGAATACTTACAGACTGTCAGAATAAGAACTTCAGAATATATTCCTATATAACAATAATAACACAGGGAAAATGAACTTTTAAGAATCTTTGAAAATTGATCATAATCTTTCAGCCAATGAAATCTGTTTACTTAGGAAAGTGATTGATTCCTGGTAAGAACAATGTACACATTTGAATCTGGACTATTTTCATCTTTCTCCTGAACTCAGTGGTAACCTTGAGAATCAAAAGTTTTACAACAATGGTAGCAGGAAGAATCAGCAACCTGGCAACCACATGAGGAGAAAAAACAAAGATAAGTTCTGAGTTCTTACAAAGAACCCTATTGCAAGAGAATTATGATGGTTGTAGTTTGATCTGACAACTTCTTAGAGATCTCTACATTTGAGGTCTGTCATTATTTAACCTGGCTTGGAGCCCATTCACTGTGAAGTCTTCTGCTGGGGCATTAAAAAATATCTGTGGAGGTAGTTTATATCACAGTTGCTTTAGGATGGTAGAACCTTTTAGGAGAACAACAGGCTGACCAAAAATTTAAAAGGAGGAAAGGAGAATGAGGTATGCATAGGCAGTATTTCTAGGAATCTACAAGGCCACACGCATATGCAGAGCTCTGCTCATGAACACCTGGGCAGTCACTAATCTCTTGCTCCTGGCTGCCCTGAGGCTCTATGCAAGCAGGAAGTGAAGGCTAAAGTAGAGCTGTAAATTTCCAGAACATTACAGGAATATCCAACAAGCAAGAGAACCCTTTAACAAAGGAGAAAGAAACTTACTGGTTCAAAGCATTGAAAGAAATCTCTGTGAAATTATAAGCTGTGTAGTAATTCACAAACTTCATCAGCCTATGAAAAAGTACAGATTTTCCAGAATTACTTTAGAAAAGCAACTTGACAAACTGCTGCATCAATAGTAACAACAACAAACAGTAATAGCAGTACAACCTAGGTGAGATTTTCATAGCTGCCACATTAATTTAAAATGATTAGTTTTCAGTGGAAAACACAAGAACATGCAAAGAAAAAGGAAAGTATAAATCACAGAAAGGAAACAAGCAACCAGTAGACATACTTAAGCCCAGAAGTCTGACTTGATAGAATAAGCCTTCAATTAAATTATTTTAAATACTGCACAATAGAAAATCTCTAAGAAACTAAAGAAACAGAGATCCAGGATGGCTCAACAGAGAAGCCCTACGCAATTTCCTTCACCACAGAAAGGAACCAGATCAATAAAAAAAAGTACCGCATTTTCACGAGACTGAGGGAAAGTTTTGATAAAGAAGTGGTGAGAATGATATGCAGCCGAGAGATTCTGAAAGCCAGTCAAGAGAGTGAGAGAGGAACAAAGTGCACCACAGCTCTTAGAGTGCTTTCCTGGCTGTGATGACTTTGTCTTGTGGGAAAAAGGTAAACCAGAGAGCTCTACAATTCTCCATATTGCTGCTGGCTGACAGTCCTAGCTACAGAATTCCACAGTTCTCACAGGTTTCAAATGTAGTCTGTGAAACTTACTGTGCACTGATAATTTCTTTGTCCTAGAAAAGGAATCCATAGAGCTTTTCTCCACCTCCACCTCCATCGCTTCAGGTCCATTTTGCTGTATGCAGTCAGTGCTAAACTCTATTCTGTCCTAGAGGACAGTACGCAGCCTCCTCACCATCAAAAGCTCCACAGAGCTAGGGCCAGGGTGCTTCACGGGTTTAAAATAGGGCTCCTCTGTATCTTGTAGATGCAAAGTCACTGAGCACAAGCCTCAGACATATACTCTCTGCATAATCTGGGAAGTTCTCTGATTCTTGAGCTTGGCAATAGTAGCAGTCAATACACAAGGTCAGACGGACAGATCTGAAGAAGTTTCCTTCTGCATTCCAAAACAGGGTGGATAAAGTTTCTGTTTTATCCTGTATCTCTGGGTTTGTGATTATCTACTTAAAGTCCCAGGAATACCTGCCCTTTCCCCGTGGGACCTGGCTAAGGCTCTATGTCTTTTCCACTGCTACAGAGTGATGGCTGTCAGTGTCTAAGTTTTCCCCATGGGACCGGGACAAGGTACATTTCCAACTCTGCAGTTCTGAGACTATGACTGTTATTACTAAATTCATCAGAATCCACTTTACAGTACCCAGGGAAGATTCTCCCTGCATTCCATATCTCCAGTCCACACCATGCAGAGAACAGCCTCCAGCATAACCAGTATTCACTCATGTAACTGGAGCAATAAACCCTTCTTATCCTACAGTGCTAGGACCAGGTCTTTTGGTGCTCTAAGCCCTAGCACCACTTATACCCACATAACATGGCCTGTTCCCGTTTATATCATATACATACAGGATAACAGCTATTGGTGCCACAGTACCACTCAGGTTTGCCTCTCTGGATCAAATACTAAGAATATGGCCACTGGCACCACAAACTGTAGTGTGATAGGCATACATCTTTAGAAGACCACATTCACTGTAATATCATACTACCACCTCTATGAACTGCTACAAATTAGACTGTCATGACACTCGTAGACACTGCTGATGCTTATTACAACTGTAAAAAGTCACTGAGGTTGCATTTTTTGGATCACCTAGATCAAAACCCAAGCAGTACCCCAACTGAGACTCTATATTCCATCTAAAACCAAAAACAAACAAAAAAGTTTTTCCCAATGACAGCTACTCCAAAAAGAACAAGGAATTGGTAAACCAGATGCACAGACATCAGCATGGGGTTGCAGGAAACACAAACAAGGAAACATGGTATCTCCAAAGGAACATAACATTTAGCTCTCCATAAATATATCCTAATTTGAAGGAAATCTATAAAATATTAGAGAAAGAAATAAGAATTATCCTGGGGCCAGTATTGTGGTGTATCAGATTAAGCTGTCACTTGCAATTTCAGCATTCCATATGGTCATTGGTTTGTGTCCCAGTTATTCCACTTTCAATTCAGCTCCCTCCAAATGTGCCTTGGAAACCAGCACAAGATGAACCAAATACTTGGGCCCCTATCACATATCTAGGAGATCCAGATGGGATTCCTGGCTCTTGGCTTCAGTCTGTCCTAGCCCTCATTACTGAGGCCATTTTGGTAGTAATCTCTCACTCTCTCTTTCTCCCCCCTCTCTCTTTCTCTCTCCTCCTCCTCCTTTTCTCTAATTCTTCCTTTCAAATAAATGAATAAATATTTTTCAAAAGAAGAATAATCCTTAGGAAATGCAGTGAAATACAAGAGAATGCTGATGGATACGTCAAAGAACTAAAGAAAACAGTGCATGAGATGAATAAGAAATTCAATAGATAAAAATCATTAGAAAGTATCAATCAGAAATTTCTGATCTGAAAACTTCAAATAGTAAAACAGAAAATGCAGTTGAGAACTTCAACAGAAGAGTATATCAAGTGAAAAAATTTCTGATATTGAGGAGAAGATGTTTGAAATAACCCAGTCAAGGGGTTTGGGCCATGGGTTCTGGCAAAAGCAGCTTCCTGCAGTGTGGCAGCTGTGGGGGGGTGCCCCAGCCAGGCCGGAACCAATGTTGGGGACTCAGGCCAAAGTCATTGCAGAAAGGCAGTTGATTGAGTCCTAGGCTTGGGGTGGCCAGTGTGCGTATTTGGCGCCAGGCTTTGCCTACTGGCCACCCGGTGGCGAGTTTTGGGGTTTTTAGGATATGTAATTGCTGCCTAGGGACACACATGAATAAGGCCAGTGTGACTGTAGGTGAGGGATGAATTCTGGGTGACTCCCAGCAATGGGGTCCTGGAACTTTCTGGCAAGTGTGGGGACTGAGACCTGGTGGTTTGGAGGGGAGAGTCCATAAGATCTATTTGGGTCAAACTAGATTTACCAGCCCACATGGGCATACTGAGAGGGGCTGTTAGCATAGTGCGTCACTGACTGCCACACACCAGTTCACATGAAAGCTATGGATGGGGGTTTGTATGGCAGGGCTAGTTACCAGTACTTGACTGGGTGGTGGAACAGTGGACAGGTCACACTTGGCAGGGTCAAGACACTAACCAGCACACGAAAGAACCAGGTCCAGGGGTAGATTCTGTGGGGGAAATGTGGGCCCAACCCTGTGGAAATACAAGTCCTGCAGGTTAGCTCACAAGCTGGGGTGGCGATGGGCTGAGCTAGGTGTGACCATGGAACCTGTCACCACTTACAGGTAAAGGAACCAAAAACAGTCTGGTTAGCTCAAGGCAGCAGCACCTGAATGTGCATCCTAAAATAGGATGTGGGGTGGACCGAGCTGCAACTGGATGGGGGTGGACTGGACAGGATGGAACAAATCTCAACTCACAAGGAAGAACAGAAATCAAGCTGGAGCACAGGTCATGCCAAACTAGGCTCTTACACTGTCTGGTCTGCATGAGCCAGGGATACTAGGTCACAGCATTGAAGGCAAAGGCTGAGATAGGTGAGGGGCTAAGCCAACTGGGTCAGAGCAACCACTGGCAAGCATGTAATCTAGGGCTGGGAATAGACTTGGTTGGGGAACTGTGAGAGTACACACTTGCTGGGTTGGTGTTCCCACGGGAGGGTGCAGGGACCAGAGTGGGGGTTGTGTTCTGGTCTGGATATGGCTGCAATCTCCCTTGGCACAAATATGAACTGGGGCTGGGCGTACACAACCAGGCTAGACACCAGCACCATTTGGTGCTCTGGAGAACCTGGGTAGATGTAGGACAGACTAGGCTAGGTCTCTGCCCCTACTGAGCCATGTGTGAGCAGTGTTTGGGTATGAACAAGCCTTGGCTGGGCTGAAACATCCAATAGTAGGAACCAGAATGGATTGAAGGCCAGCAAGGAGTGCTGGCCCATGGACCCACAGCACACGCAAGATTTGGCATAGAGAGAGGTTCTGATGGAGGAGCTTGGGAAACTTCTCTGTCTGGACACAATTCCTGCAGATGAGCGCAAGAACCGTGATAGGGAGCAACCCAAACCAGGCTAGAGAAAGATACTCACTATCATATATTTGGCATAGGTGGGGGGGGGCAGACAAGACTGAACTAGTTCACATCACCCGCTGGTGAAACTGAGCACCAGACAGAGTGTGGGGTTGGGCCAGGTTCAGTTGTGACACAAACCAGTGCACATTACAGAATGCCAAGGTGAGGTGAGCTGTACCAGACGTGGCCACAGTGTCCAGCCAGCACATGTGAGAACCAAGAAAGGAGGGGACAAAGCCGGCAGGGGGAATGTGGGATCCCCTGCTGGACAACCACTCCCACGGGAGAGCATGAGTTGGGATGGGGACAGACCAGATCAGGCAGGGTTACGACACCTGTGGTCCTCATGTGAGCTAGATCAGGGAAAAGCCAGGTTGGGCTGACTGTTCCAACTGGGGCAAGCAAAAATTAGAGTGGGTGAGTGTTGGTTGGGTTTTGTCGCAGCATCAGGTGGCAGAGGCTGCCACTGGGGGCTAAATCTGTCATGTTAAACTCCAGAACCACCTAGAGAGTGCATATTCTGGGAGTGGGAGTGGCCTAGTAGTGAGATAGTGGGCCCCTCCCTCTTGGGTTACCACCCCCCACTGGAGAGCAGAAAAACTAGGATGGGGCAGAGGTGACTAGACAGAAAGGCACCCAGCAGTATGTGTGTGGGCTGGATAGTAGGGTTGGTTGGGTTGAACTAGGCTTCAGTGCCCATTGACATGTACGAGAGCTAAATGGGATGTGGGACAGACTGAACAAGTCTGTGGAACATACTGGCATTCATGGAACCAGGGTAGGGAGCAGGCCTGGTGGGGGTTATGGGAATCGCCCCAACTAGACTAAAGCTGAGTATGAAGCGGCAGGATCAGGCTGGACTGCAACACCCATCAGTTTGCATGGAAGACAGGGCTGGAAACAGAACTGACCCAGCAATTGCAATGACCAGCATGTGCATAAGCTGGTTGGGGTGACAGACTGTGCCAGACCCTGTGCTTACACACAGGAATCAGTTCTGGGATCACCTCAGACCAAGTATCTTTGGAGATCCCTCCAACTGAACTGCTGATCTCAATCCCAACCATGAAGAGATTATGTCAGCCAGTGGATTCTGAATAGATTTTGTTGTGATTGGAACGGCGAGGTTGGCATCAATTCAGACCTGTTGAACTATCAAAACTGCTTGAGTAGGATCCTTGGAGCATGCCTCATATTGGGGACCTGGGATGGGTGGAAGGCTGGGTGGGGCTTCTCCCTTTGTTTCTCCCCTGACCCCGGAAATAGGGAGAAATGATGAAAAAAAAAAAAAAAGGAAAGAAAGAAATACCCCAGTCACTCATAGGTAAGAAGAATTAAAGACCATTGAGAATCTATGGAATCAAATACTAGTTAAAAACTTATTAAGTCCTAAAGTAGATATGTCTCTACAGAAGGTGGGAGAAAAGCATCAAATCATATATGAAAGAAAGTCTATTATACTAATGTCAGACCATTAGCAAAATTCCTCCAGGACAGAAGATAATGTAATGATATATTGCAGATATTGAAAGAAAAGAAACCTTCAGTTTAAAAATATTATATATAGTGAAGTTATTGCTTCTTAAAAAAGATTTGCTTATCTAAGAGAGAGAGAATGAGAGAGCACAGAGAGAGAGAAGAGAGAGAGAGAGAAAGAAAGGATGTAACATGTACTTTTTCACTCTTCACACGATCTCAACAGTTGAGAATGACAAAGCCAAGTTCAGGACCCAGGAACTGCATTATGGTCTTCTACATGGGTAGCAAGAGTCCAAGTGTTTGAGTAATCATCCAATACCTGCTCAGGAACATTAGAATGGAGTTAAATTGTAAGTGGAATAGCCAGGACTCTAATTGGCACTCTGATGGTGGGCTGTTGGTATGAAAGTATGCTTTAACCTGCTTTTTCACAATGTTGTCCCCGAACAAAGTTATTCTTTAGAAATTAAGGAGAAATAAAGTATTTCTCTGACAAATAAAAATGTAGAGATTTTAATGTCACAAAACCAACCCTGTCAGAATTCCTTTAAGCAATCCTGTATTATTAGCAATAGTATCACATCAGTGATCAGGAAAACATACTTCAGTACAAAATTCAGTAATAGATCAGATGCACAAAAGAGAAAGCAGAAAATCCAATCCCATCAGGATATAAAGCTAAGAAAACACCAATAAATGATCGTAGAATCAGAAAAAAGAATAAGCAAAATAATCAATAAGTAACCAACAGGATGAAGAGTTAACTTCTATCTCTCAATGTTAACCTTGAATATAAATGAATTAAGTTTACTAGCTGAAAGATACAGATTGGCCTAGCAGTAAAAAACAAAGACCCAATTATGTGTTGCGTATAAGAAACTCACTTTACAGTATATATATGCACATGGACTGAAAGTGAAATGTGGGCTAATGACACACCATTCAACTGCAGCTGGCGCCATCTTGGGTAGGGCTGGGTGTGTGAATGAGAGTTACCACCACACCAGCTGCATGTAGTTTCGGCTGTTGGGAAGGAGCACAACCTAAGCTCCTGACTTGGGAATTCTAGCCTGCCAGCTGCTTAAAATGCTTAAATGGCTGGCACCATTTTGGATCGGATGGCCAGTGCACCAGTGAGAACAGGTGAAGGCTTCTGGCCACCAGGTGATGAGCTCTGTGGACATGTGAACGTGTAGGAAGAACCTGAGAGTTCATGTCCAGGTGATGAATAATTTCTGAGGGACTTTCACCGACATTGCCAACGTTCTAGCCTAGTGGCTAAATCCTCGCATTACATCACCCGGGATCCCATATGGATGTCAGTTTGTATCCCAAATGCTCCACTTCCCTTCCAGCTCCTTGCTTGTGGCCTGAGAAATTAGTTGAGGATGGCCCAAACCTTGGGACCCTGCACCAGTTAGGAAGACCCAAAAGAAGCTCCTGGCTCCTGGCTTCAAATCCGCTCAACTCAAGCTGTTGTGGTCACTTGGGGAGTGAACAAGCTGACAGAAGATCTTTCTCTCTGTATCTCATTCTTTCTGTATCTCATTCTCTCTGTTTATCTGCCTTTCCAATGAAAAATAAAACATATCTTTAAAAAAAAGAAAAAGTAAGAGCAAACAAAACTCCAAATTAAAAGAAGATGATCAATAATAAGGAAAATACCAGAAAAAAATGAAAGTGAAAGTGGAAAACTAATTTTCATTTTTGAAAAGCTAAGCACAGCAAGCAAACATTTCGTGTAACAAAGAAAAAAGGAAAAAAACCTAAAATGAATAAAATTAGAGATAAAGTATTCTTACAGATGATATCAAAGACAAACAAAGTATCAAAATTGTGTTTTGCTCTGTTATGAAGAAACTATACACTAACAAATTGGAAAATCTTGAAATTTGTAAATTCCTGGGCATATCCAACTTCTAAGATTAAATAAAAAGACATATAAATATGTATAAATATATAAATAGAAACATATCTACAACCATAAATGAGTTTGATGCCATAATTAAAAATCTTCTATCAAGGAAAAGTCAGGACCTGATGGATTTGCTATTGAACTCTACAAGACATTAACTTCAATACTCCTCTAAGTATTCCAAAGTATTGAAAAGAATGGAACTTGGCCAAACTCTCTATGAGATCAGCAAACTGAATGAAGACAAAACACGAAAAGAAAATTACAGACTAATATCTTTAATGAAGATAAATGTAAAAATTCTTAACAAAATATTAGCAAACTGACTTCAACACTACATCAAAAAGATAAAACATCATATATCATGATCAAGTGGCATTTATTCCAGGGATGTTAGAGTGGTTCAACATTTGCAAATCAATAAACTTCATCAATCATATTAATGGAGCAAAGAAAAAACTACCATATGATCATCTCAACAGATGTAGAGAAAACATCTGCTAAAATTCCACATCTGCTCATGATCAAACTCTTGAAATAGGATACATGGAACACATCTCAAAATTGTATGGGCTGTATATGACAATACCATGACCAATGTCATACTTAATGGAGAAAACTGAAAACATTTCCCTTCAAATCTGGAATAAGACAAAAATGTCAAATTTCACCATTCTTGTCCAACATGGTTTTGGAACTATTAGCAAGAGCAATTAGGAAAGAGATGGGAATAAAAGGCATCAAAATTAGAAAGCATATGAGAATGATTTTAGATTACATGATTTGATCATGATGATAAACCAATTCAGTAAAGTTTCAGTATACAAGTCTATGTACAAAAATTATCACTTTAATATTCCAATAATCAATAATCTTTCAATCATGTTGCAGAAAGAGAAAGCAAAACAGAAATCTCATTCATGAAAACAAAATAAACAAATATTTAGGAATAAATGTAACCGAAGTCAAGAACAATCTTCACAGTGACAATTATAAAACAATAAAAATACAGTCAAAAACACAAAAATATGGAAAGCTAGCCCTTGTTCATGGATTGGATGAATAAATATTTTTTAGGTGTCCATGCTATGTACAACAATCTACAGATTCACTGCAATCCTTATCAACATACCAATCATAATTTTTGCAGCTATAAAAATAAATCCTAAAATTCATATGGAACCACAGAAGATTCAGAATAGGCAAAGGTATTCCAAGACAATAACAATACCCAAACTGAAGTCATCAGAATATTTTATTTCAAAACAACTACAAAGCCATAGCAATTAGACAGCATGCTACTCTCATAAAAACTGACACAAAAATCAGTGTAACGAAATCAAAACCCAGGAATTAATTACATGTATGCAACCAACTGCTTTTTCATACAAGTGCCAAAAAACCTCACAGGGAAAAGGAGAGTATTTTAAACATTCATATACATTTAGTCATCTAGAGTAACTATGTAAAAGACTCATCATATTGAGATGTGAAGATACAATGCAGAATACATTTTTACTTCCAAATCAAAGGTGGACTTCCAATGAAACTAAAAATATATATCTTGAAAATAGGATGCTGGAATCTGGCATTCTACATATTTACAATGTCAAGATGCACTTAAATAGGAGAATAATGGACTTACGACTCTGTTTGAAGGACTGTACTATTGTAATAAAATCTGGGGAAATCTGTGAGGGGATGGGATTTGGAGACATGGGAGGGGAAATCCCATAGCCTTTCAAACTATATCATAAAAAACTGCATCAAAAGAACAAATTGTCAGTCCAGAATAACCTACTCAGCAACGATTTCCTTTGTCTTTGAAAATGAAATAAAATTCTTCCGCAGGAAAGAGAAGCTCAAGGTATTCTCCTCTTCCAGACCTGTCCTACAAATTATACTTAAAAATGTTCTCTTGACAGAGAAAAAGAAATCACCTACCCAAACCAAAGGCAAATGTGAAAAACATCCCGGTAAAAGGACAACAGAAAACAGCTTAAACCCATCAAACATCATAGATTAGTAGACTGGATCAATAAACACAACCCATCTATCTGTTGCCCATGGGAGACACATCTCACTAACAAAGATCAGCAAAAACTTAGATTGAAAGGGTGGAAAAAGATATCCTAGGCTAATAGAAAGGAAAAATGAGCTGCCATAGTCATTCTTATATCAGATAATAGACTTTGATGTGAAAAACATTAAAAGAGATGAAGAAGGACATCGCATAATGATCAAAGGGTCCATTTAGCAAGAAGAGATCACCATAAAAATGTATACACAATAAACGCCAGGGCACCTAGCTACAGGAAACAAATATTCATGGATTTAAAGGGAGAAATAGACTCCAGTACAACAGTAGTGGGGGACCTTAATAGATCATTAACATCAATAGACAGATGAACAGGGCAGAAACTTAGCAAGGAAACAACAGAGTTCACACAGCCACTGCAGCAAATGGACTTAACTGACATCTACAGAACCTTTCATCCTACAAACAGAATATACTTTGTTTCCCCCATCAGTACATAGAATTTTTTCCAGGATTGAGCATGTTATAGGCCACAAAACAAGCCTCAACAAATTTTTTAAAAAGTAAATTTTACCATGCATCTTCTCAAGCCATCATGGAGTGAAACTGGAGACCAATAGCCACAAAATACCCAGAAGACATACAAATACCTGGAGACTGCGTAATATGTTAATAAATGAGCAATGGGTTAGAGAGGAAATTAAAGGGGAAATTTGAAATTTGCTTAAAACAAATAAAGGCATCGATACAGTGTATCCAAACATATGGATCATGATCAAGGCAATGTTAAAAGGAAAGTTTATCTCAATGCCTATGTTAAAAAATTAGAAAAGCACCAAAAAATGAGCTAACCTTACATTTGAAGGAACTAAAAAACACACAACAGCAAAACAATACCAAAATTATCAGGAAAAAAGAAATTATCAAAATGAGAGAGGAAATAAACCAAATAGAGACCAAAAGAACAATACATAAGATAATGAATCAAAGAGTTGATAATATGCAAACTGAAAAACAAATTTCATTAAAGGGGCCCTGGGAAAGGTTTGTGCAGATAATAGAATGAGAAAGTGAATTTGAAGATAGGTTAACTCAGATTATAAGGTTCAAGGAATAGAAAGAAAACTAGTGTACAAAAATGCTCAATCTCAAAGACATGTGGGAGATTTAGAAGAGGAGAGGGGGGTCCAATGCATGCGCTCAGTTGGCTAAATCCTCACCTTGCATGTGCCAGGCTCCCATGTCGGTGCAAATTAGTGTCACGGCTGCGTCACTTCCCTTCCAGCTTCTTGTTTATAAACTGAAATATCAGCTGAGTGTGGCTCAAAGCAATGGGATCTTGTATCCATGTATGAGATGTGGAAGAGGTTCCTCGCTCCTATCCTTGGGTCAGCTCAGTTCTAGCCATTGTAGCCACCTGGGATATGAACCAGTGAATGCAAGGTCCTTTTGTTTCTCCTTCTCTCCATAAATATGATCTGTCTTTCCAATAAAAATAAATAAATCTTTTGGAAAATAAAATTAAGAAAAAGGAGAGAGGGAGAAAAGGGCCAGAAATCATGTTTAAAGAAAAAGTAATTTATTGGAAAACTTTAATCTGCATGTTTAAAAGACTCAAAATATTGCAAGTAGGACAAACAAGGTTATCACAGGAGGGCAGGCATTTGTTGCAGCAGTTAATATGTTACCCAGGATGTTCACATTCCATATTGGAGCGTCTGGGTTCAGCTTCTACCTATACTTGCAATTCTGGCTCCCTGCTAATGGGCACCTTAGGAGGCTGCAGATGATCATTCAAGTACATGTTTTCCTGCCACTCAAATGGCAGATGAAACTGCAGGTTCCTAAAATTCAGACTAGTCCAACTTTGGGGATATTTGAGGAGGGAACCAGTTCCTGGAATCTCTTTCTCTTCATCTCTCTCTCTCTCTCTCTTCCTCCTTTCCAATCTAATAAAGTATTTATAATATAATATTTAAAAGATAAACATAGTTAGATACATCATTATCAAATTTTGAAGGTCAAAAACCTTCAAAGATCCTTTAAGAGAGGATCTTGAAAACAGTGAGAGGAAAATGACCCATGACTTAAGAATCTCAGTATGACTGACAACTGATATCTCATCAGTATCTGTGGAGGGTAGGGGTTGATCAGGTAGACATAGTCAAAATATTGAAAAAAAGTTATCCTTCAAAAACAATGACAATTTGAGATATTGTCAGATAAACAAACCAGAATTTCCCTGCAAAAATGCTGAAGGGATTCTTTCAGGCTCCAGTAACAAGACACTGTACAGTAAATGGGAACCTGCATCATGAAATAAAGAGCACGTGCAATGGTAGCTTCATGGAAGAATATCAACTTTAGTAAGGTAGTCATATTTTTAAAATAACTCTTCTTTCCCATCTAGTTACAAAGACATCTGAATAAATCAATGTTATAGATCTATATCGATGGACACTAAATTTTCCAAATTAGTATTTGTGACACACACATGTACCTTACTAGGTAGGACACAAAGCTAAGTTACTCTTCACTAAGGTATTGAAGATTTCTCTGCACACCCCTCCTAAAACTGTTCTGCACCTCAGCTGTTGACATATGCTTTGTCAGAGTTATAAGCCAGTTTGAACTATCCTAAAATCTGCCAAGTTCAGTAAAACTTATGCCTCAACACTATAAACTGCTAAATACTAAAATGAAAATAGACATGAGACAGTTGAATAGTATCCTATAGTCATTTTAAGATGTATAGAAGCCAGATGTATATAAACTAAAATTGAAATGCCAATGAAGTAGTCAGAGGATGTGGTTAAGAATTTGCATTTTCTAACATCTTGGTTACTCAATACCATGTCAATTAACTCAATAATGCTGTAAATTGATGTTGATGTTATGTTGTGGCTTTTAATTGAAGGGGATGATATTCTGCCGGCTCTGCCTTCAGATCAGAGATGGTCTCCCCAAGAAACCATTGAATTTATCTGGACAATAAGATGCTTGGTATATGCTTGCAAAGAAAGAATCATGACTGGATTTGAACTGTAATACTGCAACAAGGTGGAGGAATTCAATATGGGGGGAGGGCATGGGGAGGGATTGGGGAAATCCCAGAGAGCCTATGAAACTGTGTCATAAAATGAAATGTAATTAATTCAAAAATAAAAAAATAAAAAATTAGTATTTATGCTAGTTGCATAAAAGAGGGTAAAGTTATATGGCAGTGAAGATTTTATATATTACTGAAAATAGGTTGTTTGCAATATGGACTACACTGATATAAATTAGGATGCTATTTGCAATTCTTTAGTCAATTAATGAAAAAAATAACTCATCAATATGTAGTGAAAGAAACAAGGATGGTTTCAAGGCAGTGCCTCAGAAATGCCTAGCAGCACAAAAGAAGTCAGTAGTGGAAGAACTGAGAAACAGAAATGATATAAGGTGTATAGAGAATGAATGGCAGAAGTTAATTCTTTATCTGTTACATATTAGTTGATTTTCAGTTGCTATAATAAATTTTCAAGCTGGTTGAAGTATAAAGAGTTTAATTTAGCTCCCAGTTTTGGAATCTGAAAACACAAGATTGGGTGGGTCCCTCTGGTGAAAGCCTAAAGGTGGGTGACATTACAGCACAAGTGCAAGCAAGAGTGAATGAGTGCATGGTGGGACAAGAACTCAGAATGTAAGGAAGGGCCAGTCTTGCTGTTTAAACAACTTCTCTTACAGGAACCAACTTAATACCCCACAGGATCTACGTAGATTTCTTCCAGGGGAAGTGCCCCCAGTGACCCACTTACCTTGCAATAAACTCCATCGCTTAAACGTTTCACCAACAATCAGCATTGCCACACTTCCAACACAGGAACTTGTGTGGTAGAATCACATCCAAATCACTGTTCATTTGAGACGTTCTTTTTTGATGTAGGCATTGTACAACTGATTTTGCTACATCCCATAAGTTCCCTTTAAATAAACATAACTGTTGAAATATATACCAAGTAGTGCATGTAAGTGTACAGTTAGATGAGTTTTTGGTCCTTTTATAACCAATACTCAAATGAAGAACAAAACAAAAGGAGCTCTATGGCCCAGAGGGTAAAGCCAGCACCTGGGGTGCCAGTATCCTTTAGGGGCCAGCTGCTCCACTTCAGACCCAGCTCCCTCTTGGGAAAGTACCGAAAGACGGCCCAAGTGCATGGGCCTCTACACTGATGTGAGGGACTGGTAGAAAGCTCTTGGCTCCTGCTTTGGACCCGCTCAGCTCTGGCCATTGCAACCATTTGGAGAATGAACCAGTGGATGAAAGAACTCTCTGTCTCTGTTGCTGCCACTCTCAGTCTGTAACTCTGCCTTTCAAATAAAATTTTTAAATCTTTTTTTTTTTAAACAAAACGTTACTAGCATCCCATGAGTCTTCACCATTTCACATTCTCTACTTCTTTTTGCTAATATGGGAAAGAAGTATAGATTGCCATTTACATGCTTTGATTCAATGAAGCAATAGTTATGATTACAAAGCAATTGAAACAATATCCACATGATTTTTATACCCTTTCTATGTGTTAACCATCACAAATAAGAGAAAACATGATATTTTGCCTTTTTGAGCATGGGACTTCACTTTAGCATAATGATCTTCAGTTGCACCCATGGTATTGTAAATGCCAATATTCCATTATTTTATGGTGACAACTATTCCATCATGTATCTGTGTGTATGTATGTATGTATGTATGTGTGTGTGTATATATATATATACATACCATATATATACACATACATAGATATATAAATTACATAAACATATACACAGATACCTAAACTATCTTGTGTTCTTAAGTTAATCATCAGTTGATAGACATCTAGACATCTGGACATCTAGACTAATTCTGCATCTTAGCTATTTTGAATTGGCCTACTGCAAATATGGGTGTGCAGGTAAGTTTTGATATAGAATGTTGTCCCTTTTCAGTTGTCTCAAGCTAGGTTTTAGGTCTTTATCTTAAGTTCTTCTTGATTGTTCAGGAGCATATCGAGTAATTTGTATGTTTTTCTGAAATTCTTCTGTTACAAATTTGTAATTTTATGCTATTATTGTCAGAAAGAATATGTGATAAGGTTTCAGTCTTTTCAAAATTTTTTTTTTGTGATATTTCCTGAAGAATATTCTGTGGTGATTCTGGAAAAAAGTGTGTTTTGTTTATTTTAGAATATTCTAGACCTGTATGTTAGGCCCATTGTCCTAAAGCATTATAAAAGTGTGCTTTTTAAAAATTATTTCTTTAAAATACGTCAATTTTTGAGTGTGGGGCTGTGAAGTTTACTTTTGCATTTCTGTCTTTCTGTTAATATCTATTAATATTTACTTTATGTATTCACTTGCTATGATGTTAGAACATATTTATAGGTGTTGGTATCTTGATGAATTGACCCCTTTATATAATGACATTCTTTGTCTCATTTTACTTTTTTTAAATTTCAAATCTATTATACCTGACAAATATAGCTATCTCTGATTGATTTTGGTTTGTATTTGCTTGGGATACCTTTTGTATGCTTTCATAGTAATTCCATGAGAGGGCCTTAAAAAGTTCACCAAAACTGCATGTTAACATCTATACATGAATTTAAAAAACAAAATTGTAAGAAAATATACTTAACCCTTTACTCCATTTTCCACAAACTTTTTTGAAATATCTTGGTGTGTTCTTAGAGGATAAGCAGGTACCCTGAGAAGAGTTGATTTGTCCATTTTATTAATACATTTACTCTGTATCTCCCATATTGTTGCTATTTTGCAGATTCTCTTGTTCTGTCCTCTCTTACTGTATTTGTGATTATCTGATTTTTTTCTCTAGTGATATGATTTGATTTATCTTTTATGTGTCTGTCTTGTGTTTTATGTTGTGGAGGCCATGATGATTATGATGCAAAGCATCCTATAAATATAACAGGCTATTTTACAAGTGTAATAGTTTAACTGTGATCCCATAAAATAACATTAATGTCTACTCTCCTGCCCCATTCAAAATGTTAATGTCACAATTTACAGTTCTTTATATTACTTAACAGATAATGATACCAATTATTTTAAATAGATTTATCATTTAGTCTTCATATTAAAGGTAAAAATGACTTATACCAATCATTACAGCATTAGTACATATTCTGATTTTTTGTACTTTCTTAACCAGTGAGTTTCATAATGTTATGTGTTTTCATATTACTAATTAAAGTCTAACAATTCCCTGTACTTCAGCTATAGACAACTGTCTCAGCTGTCTTGCACTTAAACAAGTGTTACATTGCTGGTAGAAAAGCAACTAATAGCTTATAGGTATTTTGGGCCTGGTACATACAAAATTCTGTTAACTATACCAGTGTGCCAGCATAGTTGCTTCTTCTTCTTCTTTTGGGGAATATGTGGTTAAGGTAGGGAACACCAGCTTGGGATGTGCTGCATCAACCCCCAGGCAGGAGGGTTGCAGATTCCCTGGGGAAGGGTTCTGGGGAACTTTGGAGTGAGACTAGCAGAAGACATATTTGACAGGGAAAAATGACTTTTGGGGACTTCCACACGCCAGGCCGCTTCACTTACATTTAAGTGAGGGAGCTGAGATGGGATGGTTTAGAGGGGAAAATCTGAGGGATTGTCTGGGTCAAGCCAAGGCATGTGCCCATATGGGAGACCTGGGCCGGGCTAAGTAGTATCATCTACTATCCACTGGCACATGAGAAACCTGGGGCTTGGAGGACATGTCTGGCTGGACTAAGCCACAGTATCTGCCCCTTAAGTTTCCGGGCAGGAATGGGCTACATCAAGCTGGGCAACAGCACCAGAATGCTAGAGAACCAGATCTGGGGGAAGATACTATAGTAAACTTGTGGGCTTGCCTCTGTGGCACTGTAGCACCTGTTGGCTTGGGTAGCCAGGAGATGGTGACAGGCTTAGCCAGGCTAGACCACAAAACTCAACTGACAGGAATTCTCCTGACACATGCGGTGGCTGTTGCTGGGAGGAGTAAGGGCTGTGCCAGGCTGTAGCACCCACTGGAACATACAAATGCCAGGACTGAGGGTAAATCATGTCAAGAAGGGCCACAGTACCTACTGGCATGTGTGAGATCTAGAGCTAGAGCAGCACTGGTAGGGGAGAAATTGGGGAACTCCCACTGTGGAACACAAGAGCAGGGGCTTGGTGGAGGAGTGGGCAGGCCGCCAGGTTGCAGCATCCATCACCATTTGTGTGAACTGGATCTGGAGCCAGGCTGGGTTGGGTCAGGCTGCAGCACCTGTTAGCATACAAGGAAGCCAAGACATGGTGTGGGCCATGCCTGGCTGGGTTAGGCTGTAGCACATGCCAGATAGATTTGGGATTGCAGATGGTCTATGCCAGACTAGGTTGAAGCACCCACTAGCACATGCAAGGTCCAGGGCTAAGAATGGGCCTGGAAGGGGAATTTTGGGAACTCACCTACCAGGAGTCAGTGCTGTGTGGATGGACCAGGCTAGACAAAACTGCAGTACCTGTTATTGGAATGTGCATTGACTGGGTCTAGGGGTGGGTGAAGCTGGGCTAGCCTACACCATATGCTTGTGTGCTAGAGCAAGAGTGAGTATAGGAAAGGCCTGGGCTAGGATGCAGTACCTGATAGGTCACATAAGAGCTTGGGTCTGGGGGTGGTACATGCTGGGCTAGGCTGCAGCAGCCATAGGTGAGAGCTGGAATAGGTTCAGGCCAGTCAGGTGAGGCTGCAGTACTTGCCAGGGAGTGCCAAACTGGGAGCTATCCTCAGTACTTGCCTGTGCTTGCAAGATCCAGGGTTGGAAGCAACCCTGGTAGGGGAAATTCAGACATCCCCTGCTAGGCTGCAGCTCCTGCTGGTGAGCACAAGAGTCAGGGCCTTGTGCAGGCTAAGCTAAGCTGGGCTGCATCAGCCATCAACACATGTAAGGGCTGGGTCTGGGGTTGGGCTAGGCCGGGCCAGTCCATAGCACATACTGACGTGGTTCATGTTGAAGAGCTGTAGGAAGTAAAGTTATAAGCATATTGAGGAGTAAGACTGCTATAATAGGCAAATTCAGAAATAAAAGTTTCTCACTTATCTCCTCCTATTCCATTGATAATATTCTTAGTTGGACAAATTTATACTTATACCATTATGTGGGAATCTAGGATGTTTCTTTTTCATGGGTTCTGAGCTCTTTCAGCTTTTGGTATTCATTTGAAGGATGAAGAAAGAAGGAATAAAAGAATGCACGTAAGGAATTTTTACGGATCAGACCAAGAAGTTATATGTATCATTTGTATTTTTATTTAATCGGCCAGAACTCAGTCATATGACCATATAAACAAAGAGGATGCTGGGAAACAAAGTTAGTTTTTGAGGAGTCTGTGATTTTTTTAAAAAATAATTTTGTCGCATATCTCTTTTAATGATAAAATAATTAAATTTTGCTTGGAAAAAGTTGGATTTATCTTTCAAAACTGTCTCAAAGTCAGACAAAAATATTTATAGACTTGAAATGGAATATTGAACAGGTTGTAGTATTCCCCTCATATATAATTTAAAATGAAAAAGCATCACTAAACTGTAAAAAAAATGGAAAAGTTCAACAAAGATTTTTTTCCTTCATGATAATGACTTTGATTATGCTGGAAAATTCAGCACCACTGTATTTCTAAAAGCTTTTCATTCTGTTTTTACTTTGCTTATGTTCACATAGATGTTTTACGTATTTACTGGGTGATACAATCCTGATTTGTTCTTTTCAAAAACTAGTTGAATTAAACACCATTGGTTAGATTGGCTAACCAATGCTGGGGGCTGTATCTCAATTCTCTTTTCAGTCTTGAACCTAGTTTATAGAGTCAGCATTAAGGCAGAGGCAGTTGAGGGAGATTTAAGTCTCACAGAAACTAAAAAAACTTTCTTAAGCCTTCCCACGCAAATCTGTTCTAGAGAGTAATTCAAAGAAAACCCGTTTATGCAGGAAGAGCCACAAAAATGAGTGCTTGGGGTAGAGATTATTTTTGAGTAATTCAATCAAGTAGTGTGAAATTCAGAGCTATGTCTCACAACAAAATAGGAATGGAAGAGACACATAAAGTCAGCTAAGAGTTATAAGTCAATTTGAGTTATTTCAAAAAATGGTTTAAAAAATATGTGAGAATGAGATCAGAATTATTGTTAGGTACAGTTCTAAAACTAATTTGTACTTGTATTTTCCTTTTACATTTGTCTTTGTACTCTGATTTACTTTGTTAGAAAGTCTAACTCACATTTTGTTAACATCAACTTATATGCATTTCTCTTTTATGCTAAAATATTGTAAATGTAGCATTAATCTGCATTTAAGTATTTGCCTTCAAGCTTTAAGGGTAAATATTACCACATTCCTTGAATGGTCATCATCAGAAAAAGTAGTCACAGTGTCTCATAGAGAGGAGACAGTTTTCCCAGTGACTTATTTTGTCTTAAGTGATGAGAATCTAAACTATAGTGTTGAGGTAAGTAGTAGAAATTGGATGTAAGAAGCTCATGCATATCAGAAATATCAACAATGTTAACTTGTGAAGACAGATTGTAAAGATGAATTTGCTTAAATGGGACACAGAGGCAAAAGGGGCTGATCTAGTAACAGTAGGACCAAAGCTAGAGGGCTTGAACATTGGTTGATTAAGGTACAAAACAGTGGAAGAAGAAGAGTAAAAAAAAATACAACTTATTTCACGATTTTAAGCTTGGCTCACTAGGGATATAGGAGAAGGAGAGAATCTTCTGGAAAAAATAATGGGTTCAAATTGGAGTAAGCTTGACTTTGAGGTCACCAAGGATCACTGACATGAGTGATATAAAGTTGAAGAAACAGGATTACAGTACTAGAGAGAGCAGTATCTGCTAGAGTCATGCCCATGGGCAAATATGGACAGAAGAAAATCTGATAGTTGGAATTACCATGAATATAGGCTATCAAGATTGGAGAAATAAATGTTTCTTTAAAAATAAAATGCATATTATAAAAGTGAGAAAACTATGGGTAAGAATATGAGTAAAGAAACACCATAATGTAGACAAGAGACCTAGCAAAGAATAAAAATCACCCTAAACACAAAGGACACTTTTTTTTTATATATAAAATAGTATTTTTTTCTTTTTCTCTGTGAATTTCTTAGTCTGAAGAATGTCAAAGGAAATCAAGATTCTTCTGAAAGAATCTGTGGAAGATGAGTTCTAAGTATTTCAGAAAGAGAGGACTCCAAATGTTTATGCTTCATGAAGAATGTCTTGACTTTTTGTTGACTTTTGTTTTCTCTGTTTGTTGGTAGAATGCAGTATATAGAATGCAATGTGACTGTTCAGTGTATGTACATTCAGCATTAATGAAAATTTACTAAATTCACTAAGACCAAGATGATTATCTAGGTCTCTTTCTTCTCACCCTTCATGCACTTTAAAAAATATTCTCTTGAGAAAGCATATTAGCAGTGTGGCAAGTGTGCAAAAGATTTACAGAAACTCAGAACTCAAGTTACATTAATTTTGGATCATGTTCTTGTTCAGTGAGAGTGAAGAAAGTGTCAGCATTTCCATTCTCTACTTCCATCTTACTGGGTTTATTACTAGGCTAAAAAAAAAAATCCCTAGAATTTAGGCTGTAATGTAGTAGAATATTAAGTATAGACTCCAAGGCAAATTCATTTTATTCAGTTCCAAAGTAGATTTGTTTACATTTGAATAAAACCATGACTCATGTTTTCCAGTTCATAGACACTCTTTTGATGCATTTGCTACCAATAGATAATTTCAATACAACACAAAAGTATATTTACAAAATAGACATGAATCTTTGTAGACCCAGAGAACTTCTGGCATTAAACTATTACATTAAATTCTCTCTCTCCCTCTCTCTATCAGATTTGCTCAAGACTTTTACTTCCCCAGAATGAGAAATTTGTTCATATTAGAAAATGCCTCTTAACGCAACCATTTTCAGTTGCAACAGTTTTCCAGTCATTGTTTGCCACTGACATATACAGTTGAATGCACCACATCATTATTTATAAATCTGTTCTCATCATGGAGTCACATCTAAATCAATTCTCCTTGTGGAGGTTAAAAAAACCAGAATCCTTACTCAGCAGCCAAGGAATCCAATCAGCCTAGATCTCAGACTGGGAGAAACCGGATGCCAAGGGGTTGTCCATGTGCCAGGTTGCTAGGAATTTCTAGAGAAAGCAGATGTCTCCTCAGCACATGCTGTGACTGCTGGATTATTGAGCCTGGGTCCCTGCTCCTGGGAGAGAGGAGGAGAGTGCTTGGCATGAAGGAATGGCATAGGGACAGCCTGAGTGGAACTGCATATCCCAGCTATATCAATGCTCATCCTGGATGCTGGGTTCGGCTTCAAGTCTTTCCAGGAACATCTGAGCCCTCTCTCCTGTGAGAAGGTCACACTTACCAGTGTGGAGTTAGCTGTCAGCAAGGACATGGTGGTTGTTAGGGATGGGTGGAGGTGGTACTTGACTTAATTCTTGCCTACCTCCCTCTCCCTTGTCTGCTGAATGTTTCCAGGTTAGGAATGCACTGCAAACAAAATAAGTGCAAATGAAGAAAAGAAAATTCAGGAGCCATTGTGTGCTTTTGAGTTTTGTAGCCAACTAGTTAATTTATAGCATGTTGACATAGCTCAAGAGCAACAACTTCCACAACAATCTAACTTGTGTAGTCACACACTTTGTACCATTTAATCATACAGCAGCCTCCTGAGGTGCCTGTAATGATAATGCCACTCTGTAGAAGAAACAGTAATTTGTTTCAAAGTTTCACAGGAAGTAAGTGATAGAGGTGAGACAGGAACACAAGTTGGTTTAATTCCAATGTTCTCACTGCTATATATCCTGTTGTTGTGAGGCTGTACTATAGACAGCCTGAACAGTTTTGAGAAGGACATACTGCAATCTGTGAGGAAAACTTTCCTCTGAGTGTGAGGATCTGTTCACTTTAAATAGCAAGCCATTTAATTTAAGGGGATATATAGTAACTGTGTAATAGAGATTATCATATCCAGATGTGAAGATACAATGAAGTATGCTTCTCTACTTTCAAATCAAAGATGGACTCCCAATGAAACTGTTAAATATATCTTGAAAACAGGATGGTGGACTGCCTGTCATTGTCCATACCGCAATGTCAGGATACACTTAAATAGCAGAATGATGGACTTATGACTGTTTATGAAAGACTACACTATTGTAATAATATAGGGGAAATCAGTGAGGGAAGGGAGATTTGGGAGGGGATAAAGGATATCCCAGAGCCTGTGGAATTAAAAAAAATAAAAATAGCAAACATATTTATAAAGCTTTCATTTAATGCCTGCCTTCCCGCCTCTATCCACACTCCCAGTTTGCGATTTGAGTGACGAGTGTGTAGAAGTGGATGCCAGGTAGCTCGTTTCTTCTCAGTGAAGCTTATTAAGTATACTCTGTTGAAAATTTCAACCCTCTTCCTTGAGAAACAGTCCCTATTCCATTTCCTGTAGCACTCATTGCCATCTAGCATAATATAACATTGGTCTTTTTATTTTGTTCAGTGTTTCTACAATCAGGATATGAGTTGTTCCAAGGGCAATAATTGCTCACTGTGGAATTTCAAAGCCTGAAATTGTGCCTCACATAGTAATCTCCCGGTAAAGTTGCTAGGTAACAAATTTGAAGAGTATTCTTTGGCTTCTAGAAGGATAGGTTGCCGAAGAACGTTGTGTGCTGGTTAATTATGTTTTGATGCTCCTATGTTCCTGAGATTTTTCTGGGCTATGTAATGGAAATGATGTTGAACATGTAGCGCTTTCTGAAAATGTAAGGTTGGAATTGTGGTTTTAAGAGGATGAAAGCCAGTGAATAGTGGAGAAAGAAAGACTTCCCAAATGGAAAAATATGATTCTCCAGAATATAGATAATTATATTGATTAGAAGGAAAGAATCCTTGTTTATCAGTTAAAAGCAGTAAGAATAATAGGAATGCACTTAATCAGACTCTGAAAGCCAGGTAATAATATTTGGACAAGATATTCCATATACTAATGGTTAATAGAATTACAACCATGATATGTCAAGATTGCTGCTACTTATTAGATATGGGACATTTTCTAAGTTACTGTGTTTTTGTAACTTTCATCTCATCTGTAAAGTGGTAACAAACATATTGCAGTCTCTACATTATGTAGTTGTAAGAACTGAAATAATCCAGGAAAAGATATTTGGCATAGTTCTTGGCATATAATAAACACTTACTGAATGTAAATTAGTATCATCATGATCATAGAACCATAAATCATCTCATTTGTTATACAATTATGGGTAGTTCATACTTTTAAATTGTGTTTTTTTTGAGGTCAGCAAACCAAGGGCTTTGATTCAAAATAATGGAAGCTGGAATTGAGGTATTAGTCTACCAAAGCATAGCAACTATGTATCATCCTACAGGACTGCTTATCTAACTGTTGAAACAGTAAACTATAAGACTAAGTGGATTGTGTATAACTTCCTGGATTCTGAATAGCCTGGGAATATGAATAGAAGCAGGGATGTGGGATATCTGAAAATTTTTAAGTTTTGACACTAAGGAGCATTGCACACACATTAGTACTTTTATAATTTTATACAGACAACTTCCTGAGTGGAATTGCTCATACATAATAATTTTAGAAGCTCACCCATCAAGTATCCCAGAAAGGAGAAAAGTAGTGGAATTAGTAGGTGAAGTGAAGGTGGCCATTTTAGTCACAAGGTATGTAGTTTCTTAGAGACCATATGGTTTGGTTCATTTAGCCTGCTATAGCAGAATGCCTTAGGTTGGATTGGTTAAAATTTTTTTTCTCATAATTCTGGAAGCTGGAACATCCAAAATCAATGTTCTGGAAGTGTCTGTTGAAGGTTCACTTTCTTGTAGATGGAATTTTCTTGTTGTGTCCTCACATAGTGGAAGAGGCTAAGGATTGCTGCAAGGCCTCATCTATAAGGGTATGAATCCCTCTTATGAGAGCTTTAGCTTCATGAACTAAGCATCTGCCAAAGAGCCTGTCTCTCAGCACCATGTCCATGGAGCTTAGGATAACAATGTATGAATCTGAGGGGGCATAAATATTTGTCCTGTAACACTGTATGTCTCAAAGAATGAGACGAGAATCCAAACCTGAAACAAGTGTGTTCATTATGAAGATGTAGGGTACTTAGGGTACTTGATAATTAAAAGTTGGGCATTACAGTATGAAACTCAATCTTGTGAAAAAAGTTGAGCAATAATAAGCATTGCAAAGAAGTCTGCTCTATAAAGGAGTGTATGCTGAGAAGGGTGTTACCTATAGAAGTATACTTCCAAAATGTCATGGAAATTGTAATTAAAAGACAATTTTATTGTAGTACAAAGTTTTTGAAATCCATTGGTACTAACTTTAGTCCCAGTTAGACCTTGAAGGATAAGCATGATTTGGACATGTGACCCTCTGTGATAGAAGATAGAATTCAACTTTTAGGGAACATGACAGGCAAAACAACAGAATTGGAATTATGAAATTTCATGCTTGAAATGTACAAGTGGTGTAGATTGGTGCTGTGAGACAAAGTTGGAAGAATAGATTTTGGGCCATGTTGTAAATGGCCTCAACTTACAAGCTAAAGAGTTTGAGAGTTAATTAAGTACAATAGGGAACTACTGAAGGCTTGGGAGAAGAGTGGCATGCTTAAAAATGTCACTAGGAGGAATAATTCATTGACAATTAGGAGGATAAGTATCAGAGGTGTTCATCTGGAGATAGGGAAACTAACTAGGAGACAATTACTACAGTCCATGCAAGGGTGGATTTGGGACAAAACAGGTTGTAGAAGTGGTAATGAAGATAATAGGACAAAGTGAAGATGATAGATCAGGCAGAGAATGACATTTGTTTTGCTGTAAAAGCAAGCTCCAAGATAATAGTGGCTACATTTTATCTGTTTTATTCACTGATATAGTCCAAGAATCTAGATTAGTGTCTGACATGTAGTTGTTAGTACTCAACAGTTTTTGAATGAAAGCTTGACTTTGTGCAGCTTCTATGAGCTTATCTGCAGTGTATGTTTACATACCTGACCTCTGATACCGAGCTAAGTTTTTCTTACCAGCCCCTAATCCTTCCTCTCACCTTATGACGCCAGCTTCTGCTCCTCTATCCACACGCATGACTCAGCAGGACTTATTAACTCTGAAAATATTTTAGATTCAAATTTTCTCGATTTTTTTCCCATTGGAAAGTTTTGTCTATATATGTAGACAATAACAATCTATTTTGGAATCAGGAAAGACATTTAACAAAGATTGCCAAATAAAAAGGTAGTTGTGGTGTTTCTGAAGATCAAGTTGAGAAGAGAGCAGGAATATATTCAGAGTATATGCTGTAGGGAAGAAATGTGCAAGATTTTCCCCATGTCGTGATTTGGGTAGTTGCCAACAGTATAGTATTGAACACCTATTTAACAAGAATTCCCTCTTAAAGGTAAATTCAATTTTTAAAATAAATTAAAAGAAGCCCACATTCATTTCTTTGGATACACAGTCTGTTTTAAATGAGTTCAGTTATTTACATAGCTTTTTAAAAATGCCACCACATTCTGGTTTCATGATAGTAGAATATAAAAACTCTTTTATATATCCCTGTTGTGAAAAAGACCTAATTTTCCAGACAGCCAAACTCAACCAGATGGATATCTGAGTAAGTTCAATTACGCTGCATTTTTGAGACCACTGAAACTTACAGCAACCAAAAGGAATTAACAGAAAGCAGGGGAGCCAAGTAAAATACGTAGCAGTAGGGTATCAAGAAACGTTTTACAAGCTTGTTTATAATTCAATCTTTTGGAGTCAGAAGGAACTTTAACATTTCTTACATAAGATTCTTCGTCTTGAGTGGTTCTAATTTTCCCTAGCGCTTTTTCAGTAGTAAGTTAGATACTTCAGAAAGCACTAGGGACATGTGGTCAGCTTACCAGCACAATTTATCATACAGCTATTGAGAAATCTGGAACATCAAATTTGCACAAACTCCCTTTCAAGCAGAAAACTTAGGCCAATTTGATTGAGTACTCTTTGGAAAATTTCAAGTGTCACTTTTATGTCTATTCCCCAAACCTAAATACTGTCCTTGGGATTTTAGAATCTGAGAGTCTGATAGAATCATGATAAAAGCCATTAGACTTGGACCTACCCCGTACTAAGAGATTTACAATTGTCCTGCGGAAATTGTGAATATCTGATATGAAGACAGGAAAAGGAAATAACTCATGTATCTATGTGGGTTGATTGCCTACACTAGCCCATGTGCTAGAAAATGGACAGCTCTTTTTGATGACTTCTCAATTGGAGGGTCCATTTGACAAAGTAAGATCTAGTTAAGGTCTCTAGGGAACTGGCCTCCATATTTGATGGGCTTTCAGAAACAACAGGGTGATGGAGAAGCTGGAGATATGTCTTAACCTTTGATGGCAAACATTTTCTACTCAAATATATCAATGGAGCACAATAATTGATCTTTACAAGGTTGTCCTTACACCATAAGTTACAATTGATGGTTTTACTGAAATCTAATTGGATTGGTCTCAGCTATCATCAAAGAAAAACAAATTTTGAATCAATTGTCACCAATCTCTTTTTGGAAGACGATAGTCATAGATTATGAGCATCAATTTATTGCCAGATGAGCTAGGGTGACTGTTCAGATTTATTTAAGACTGAGGAGATTCCCAGGGTTCAGGCTTTTCTGCACTAAAATCAGATCAGTTCTGCAAATTTTCAGGGTAGTTATTCACCGTAAAATTTTACTTTTAAGCCTTCATTGAGACAAGATTGCATAGTGACTATAAGAACACAATATCAGCATACCTGAGGATGATTCATTTTACCACTTGTCACTCATATGTCTTAGGGTCACTTTACTCTCACTATTCATTTACTGTTTTCACATATTCTCATGTGTGAGTGTGTAGATGAACCTATCTGACAGGGTTGCTGTGAGATTAAATGAATTTACCTCTACTGTGTCTATCTTAACACATGACACATGATAAGTGCTGAATTCTTGCTATATATTTATTTAAATGGGCTATTAGACTTGGAGGAAACATGGTTTTGTTTTAGCAGGGAAAGCTAGGGTCCAGACAATGTCACATGTATAAGAAGCTGAAGTAAAGAGTTAGAATTGAGACTTCCTTTTAATATTGTCTTTCAGTGTGCTATTCTAAGCACATGGAAATGTAACATAATATAGTAAAAATCCATAGCTAAGTTGGAAAACAGGGTAGTGATTTCTCTACATGTCAGAGATTATATAGCGCTAAGGGAGGCTGTGATGGCACAAATAATGATTAATAAAGGCTGGTATTTTTGACTCATGGAGATTCAAGGTGTGCGGTGTGTGGATGCAAGCTAATACTTGGCCTCCTGTTTACACAGCAATGCTGAAAAAATATTGCACCTTCCGTGAATGGTACCTGTTGTCTTCATGGATATGAGATTGTAATTTGCACTAGTGTCATGATGAAGAAAAATTAGACAACAACCTAAAATATAACTTAGGTTCATGAATCTTGTATATCACATGTACCACTTGAAGGGTAGGTATTACAATGACACATGAAAGAATTTTGAAAATTACAAATGCTACTAGAATAACTTCATTAAAAATTCTAAAACACATGGCACAATTGTGTGAATGCAATTTTTTTTGCTCCAAAATTCATGTGGTAACTTGCTATTGTGGTGCTGTTGGGAGGTCAGAACTTTAAGAAGAGATTAGATCATTGGGAAGGATTGATCCTTTTCTCAGTTATCACAAGAAGGAGCTGTAAGAAAGCTTACTATTTTGTTTTGTCTCTTTCACAAATAGTTAGTTATCATTTGGTGATTTTCCAAGAGTTGAAGCAATATAAAGCTCTCACCATGACCCCATGACAGTGCTATACCCTTAGACTATCCTGCCTTCACAACGATGATTTAAATAGACTATCTTTATAAATTACCAAGACTCTGTTTTCTGTTGCATTTTTTTCTGTTGCTGCAAAAATACCTTAGATACAGTAGAATTGTAATACCTAGTCTAGAAATAAAAGGGAAATTTACTTTTTATTTATTTTCAAAATATTTATTTGAAAGACAGAATGAGAGAGAGCAAGCGCTTCCTTCTGCTAATTCACTCCCCAGACACAGTAGGGTTGGGACAGGCCAAAGTCAGAAGCCGCATACTCTATCTGGGTCGCTTACAGGGACCTAAGCGATTGGGCCCTTATCTACTGCCTTTCCAGTTGTGTTACCATGAAGCTAGATGGAAAGCAAAGTAGCCAGGACTTGAACCAGTACTCTTAGGTGCATTAACAGGGAGTTGGAAAGCAGCTGGGACATGAACCAACCCTCCAATCTGGGAGTAATGAAAAATTTGGATTTAAAATCAGAAACAGTACATCATTTAATTAACACTACAAAAATGAAATGTATATATATATATAAATCTAACAAAATATGGTATAAGATTTCTATGAGAAAAGTATAAAATTCTGATGAAAGAAATTGAAGACAATGTAAATAACTGGAGGATATCTCATATCAATGGACAGGAAAACAGAATATGAATTATCTTCACCAAACTCAGAGAAAATGTGTATTATAAAAAAACAAATTTCAAAAGCTCTTAAACTGAAATAAAACTTATTTTCAATAGCACGTTCTCACGAACTTTTGAACTGTTTTGATATTCTTACTATGTCAGTTTTTCTTAACTTGATTTATAGATTCAGTGCAATACCAGTCAAAATTCTAGTAAGTTATTTTGTGGATACTGAAGTTATTCTAAGATTTATATGGGAAGTCAAAAGATCCAGAGCAGCCAATATAATATGGAGGGAGCACAGTCAGGAGACAGAAACTATT
Organism: Ochotona curzoniae; assembly: GCF_017591425.1. NCBI lineage: Eukaryota > Metazoa > Chordata > Mammalia > Lagomorpha > Ochotonidae > Ochotona > Ochotona curzoniae. The sequence continues at coordinate 29,488,238 of NW_024467087.1, read as the reverse complement.
CAAATTTAAAAGTTACTATAAAGCTACGTGGTAAAGAGCATATTATTGGTGAAAGGATAGACAACTAGAACAAGAGAAAATAGCAGTAAGTACAAACATACACTCGTACAAGTATAGTCAACTGATTTTGGACAAAGGAGAAAGGGCACTTCAATGCAAAACAGAATGGTCATTTAAACAAGTGGTGCTAAGAACAATGGGAGATACATATGTTCATAAAAAAAGTTAAATATAAACTTCACATCCCACAGAAAAATTGACTCAAAATGAATCATCTGCTAGCTTTACAACACAAAACTAACAACACAGGGGCTGTGGTACAGCAACTTAGGTTGCTGCCTGCAATGCCAATATTTCATATCCAAGTGCCTGTTGGAGTCCAGTTTTCTGTTAACGCACCTGAAAAAGCAGTAGAAAAATGGTTCAAGTGTTTGGGCCCCTAACGTCCACTTAGGAGAACTGAATGGAATTTCAGGATCTTGATTTGCATCTGGCTCAGTCCTGGCCTTTTTGGCCACTTGAGGAGTAAAGCAGAAAGTAAATAAAATATTTTCCTCTCTGTATCCTCCCCGCCATTCTGTTTTTCAAACAAATAAGATAAATCTTAAAAAAAAAAACCCCTATTATATTCCTAGAAGATAACATTGGGGAAAATCTAGATAATCTACTTCTTGGTAGTGACTTTTAGATTCCGTATCAAAGGCAGTCTACGAAAAAATTGGTAAGTAGAACTTCATTAAAAGTTAAATTTTATAAACCTGAAACTCCTTTTGAAAATGAAATGTATTCATTGATTTAAAAAAAAGGATGTGAGACAGAACTACTTCAGAAACACAAAGAAGAATTAAAGGGAACGAGAAGGAGAGAGGGATAGGAAGGAGAAAGAGAGGTTGTATTTCACTTCATACATAAAATTAACTTTAAATGTGCCATGGAATTAAATGCAAAAGCTGTATGCAGAAATTCTAGAAGAAAACACAGGCAAAAGTTCAACCTGATCTTGAAGTTGGCAAATATTTTTTTAAAGATGCACTATAAAGCACTAACAGTAAATTTGTCATGATTTATTTTAGTGCATTTCTTTTTATTTGAAAGGCAGAGTGATAGGGGTGGGTGAAGAGAGAAAGAAAGAGAGAGAGAGAGAAAAGTTATAGGCAAAATGACTACATTTTTTCTGAATAAGCATTTAAATTATTAATAAATTAAAACAAACTTTAATTTGGAAGATTTTTTATTTTCTTTTCCATTTCTTCAGTGACACATTGGTCATTCAGAAGCATGTTATTTAACTTCATGTTGTAAATTTTCTATTTCTGTTCTTGTTGTGGATTTTGTTTTATTGTTTTTCATTTAAGGGGATGTATAGTAACTGTGTAATAGAAGTGAAGATACAATGCACTATGCATGGCTACTATGCATGGACTCCCAATGAAACTGCTAAATATGTCTTGACTCTGCCCCTGTCCTTACCTACAATGTCAGGATACACTTAAACAGCAAAATGATGGACTGATGACTGTTGCTGAAGGACTATACTATTGTGATAATATAGGGGAAATCAATAGAAAAGGCGGGAGGAGGGGATTTGGAGAGGGGGGATTAAAAATCCCAGAGCCCATGGAATTGTCTTAATAAATACATACATAATAAATTACCAAAACTGATGAATCAATTTAAGACATGAGAATAGGAAAGTGTTAAGTGTTAAGCTTATAAATATAAGTCATATATATATATATAAGCCATATGTATATACACATATACCTATATATAAGCCATAAATACAAGTCACATATATACATATATAAGTATACATATGTGCATATACATATATGCACGACATATATGTATATACACATATATACACACACATATATATGACTTATAAATAAATAAGTCATGAGGATAAGAAATTGTTAAGTGTTAAGCTTATAAATAACTAGATGAGAAAGATAATGAGATAAATCAGCTCCTTACATGGGTATTATTTTCACCTTATTGCATATCATGGACTGGCAAATATGGTAGCTGATTCAATTTTACCTGTTTTACCAGGATGCCTCTACCGATACTGTGTGTCTCTTCAGGGCAATTGCTAGGTTTGATACTTGCTTTCTTTTTCACACACTGCTTACAAAATAACAGCTTGTGACTATTACTCTTTTAGGTATTGTGAACCTGGATAAATAAGTGGCAATGCTGTGTAACTGATGCCCAAAGATTCTCATTCTCATTCTGAATCATAGGATAGCTGTTGCGCAGTGTAGTCCAGCCAAGGACAGCATTTTAAGGCCCTGTTAACACTTAGGTGGAACCATATGATTAGCTCTCACTAACTAAATTTCAGGGAAATTGCTTTGTGCAATTCTTAAACCAAAATAGTTAAGAAGCAGTGGCATCAGTCCATTTCTCTATCGACTAGCTGAATGGAAAGAATGACAAGTTTTTAAAGAGGGTGGAGATATGAGATGGAAGAATCTAAGTCCTAGATGCCAAGGTGGAAGCTCTTCACAATCAGAAATTCTTGCCTTGAGCTCTGAAATACTTCTATCTTGTTGGAACACTGAGAGTTCAGAGTTATCTATTTGACCAACCAGCAATATCTTATTGAATGCACTCTGATGTTTTTGTTGTGTGTGTGCGTGGGTGTGTGTGTGTGTTCATGAGCTAGAATAATCTGGGTGTCACTAATATTGAGTCTACATTGTATCAACAAGTGCAGAATAGTCTCCATCGGCATAGCAGAGAATGGTGTCCCTTGTCTTTCAATCACTGTTTCCAAACAAACTGTCTTCCCTTTCTTCCCTGCTCTCTTCCCTCCATAATCCGAACTGTATGGATTCCATCAACCCTTGCCTTCTGGCATCTGGCTCGGTTTGTTTAGGGGGAGCTCCCTCAGGAGGTAGAGGAAAGGAAGAGGGTAAGGTCAGGCCCTCTCACTATGACGTTTCCTTTGTATTGGCTGTGCCCTTCCATCAAAGGTCACTGCTTTTCTCATGGCAACTTTATGCACACTACTCTCTCCTGCCCTCCAGTCAGTATTCTTCTTCGTGGCCCTTCAGACCAAGGCTGATGACATTTTTGCTGATATTAGCTGTTTTTGAAGTATACATTTTATGTCCCCTACGTTCCATTCATTTCTGTGTAATTAGCGGAATTCATTCAACTCCTACTATATGCTCCTTGTTTGAATGTGTGATCTATTCTTTTCAGGATCTTTCTGATACTGGAACCAGACATAGATATTCGTAAGACAGTAATCACTGGTAAATATTCATTGTGAGTATTCATGCAACTCTGGTTATATCCACTTTTTGTAGTACTTCTCATTTTTCCCACTAGAGTAGCTATAGTGGTCGAGGAATTTTTATCCTTCTAGTGGGATCTGAGGTTGTAGCTTATGGTAGCTGGCTATGTTTCAAATTTCCTCAAACTGTTAAGTATGTGAATTTTGCTTTCTATTATCTATCTGTATTTTGAAGATATAGAGCAAATTTTTAAAAAATACGTGGCATCAGTTAAGTCAGGCTCCAAGCTAGGCTGTTCCCATTGCTTCCAAGCATTTGAGTAATTTACTTAGTCTTCATAAACCCGTCTTTCTGATAATTTAAGAGGTAGTAATAATACTACATATTGGTCATTTTTCTTCAGTCTTACATGCCTTTATCAGTAAAATTTATCCCGGTGTAGCCACTCGTGCTGGAACAAAATGGAAGTCCCAGAAAAATGTGACTTGTTAAGCCTGTGACATCATAGACCATCACCATATAAGCACACATTCTATAGGCGCACATTTCATGAAGTCTAAAGTTGTGTTCATTTAAAAAATTTGTTCATTTTGGGCCCAGCATGATAGCCTAGACACTAAATTCTTGCCTTGTATGCTCTGCGATCCCATATAGGTGCCAGTTCATGCCCTGGCTGCTCTTCTTCCCATCCAGCTCCCTGCTTGTGGTCTGGGAAAGCAATAGAGTACAGTCTAAAGCCTTGAAATTGTGCACCTGTGTGGGAGATTTGGAAGAAGCTCCTGGCTTTTATATTGGCTCAGCTCTGGTGCTTGCAGCCACGTGCAGGATGAGCCAGCGGACAAAAGATCTTTCACTCTCTATCTCTTTCTATCTGTATATACACCTTTCCAATAAAAGTCAATAAAACTTTAAAAAATGTATTTTTAAAAAATTGACAGGCTGATTTACAGGGAAAAGGAGAGACAGAGAATCTTCCATTTTCTAGTTCCCTCTTCAGATAGCCACAACCAGCCAATCCACAACCAGCCAATACACAACCAGATGCCAGTAGCTTCCCTCAGGTCTCCTACATGGGTCTTTTCTCAGGCCATAAGCAGGGGGTTGGATGGAAAGTGGAGTAGCCTGCACACATACTGGGGCCCAAATGGGCTGCCAGTGCTGCAAGGCAGAGAATTAGTCTGTTTAACCACCACATAGGCTCCCTCCCATCAACTATTTCACTCACCAAATATCAGCAACAGATGGGACTGGGGCAACACAAAAGCCAGGACCCTGGAATTCCATCCAGACCCAAGTTACTTGAGCTATCATAGATTGCTTCCTAGGATGCTGGATTGGAATCTGGGGCAGTACTCTAACTCAAGGCACTTTTACATGGGATACAGCTATCCTGAGAAGTGACTTAACTATTGCACCGCAATGTTTGTCCCTAAAATTCTGTTTAATAAAGAAAGCGTAAGTGTAAATTGTTGATATTTTGCTCTCTCAAAAAAGAAAATAAGGCAGAAAGGAAGGAAAGAAGAAAAATATAAGAAAAAGAAAAGGGAAGAGGAGGAGGGACAGAGGGAGGGAAAGAGGGAGGGAGATATGGGGAAGGGGAGAGAAAAGAACTTTATTTTTTATTATCTTTATTAAGATATTGTTGTCTAGTATGATTCTGTTATTCTCAGAGAACATATATTATGGTATATCAATGATAAACAATTGTTAAATTTGCTTTTGTAACCCAGGATATTGTCTATTAACAGTGATTGCAGTATAAGCTTTCCAAAAGAATGTATACTTTACTTTTATTGGTTAAAATGTTCTGTAAATTTGAACCGAATCTTAAAAAAACCCATAAATCAAGTTAGAAATCCTGTCTCTGATAGTTATCAACAGTGTAACTTTAGGAAAGTTACTTAACTCCTACATAGCCCAGTGTTCTTATGTGTGACATCGGGAATAATGATATCTCTCATAGAATTATTACTGAAATGAAATGAATTAACAATTATAAAATGCATAAAATCACAAAATCTGGAACATTATAAGTGTGTGTGTTCATTATTTTGAGAATTTCAGAACACAGTTATACATTCTTATACTTAATTTCTCCTTTAGATGCATATGGCGAGGGGACGCTATATGTTTTTCTTTTCTTTATTTACTTATTTTTTGATACAGTTCCATAGGCTCAGTGATTTCCCCTCATTCCTTCTAAGTTTTCCTCCCCCCAATGATCTCCCCTATTTTGGTACAACAGTATAATCCTTCAAAAACAGCACAAGTCCATCATTCTGCTATTTAAGACAGGATATATTCTTCAAATTCATAGTATCATTGAAGATTTTTTAAAGATAGATTTATGTATGTATGTATGTATGTCAAAGAACACAGAAATATCTTCCCACTTAGGTTCATTCCCCAAATGACAACAGCTTGAACTGAACCAGGTTTCCACCTGGATGAATACAGCAGCTTCATCCGAATTTCCCAAGGTGGTGCAGGAGCCCAAAGCACTTGGACCATCTTCTACTGCCTTTCTCAACACATAAGCAGGGAGCCGGATAGGAAGTGGAGTAGCCAGGACTCAAACCTGTGCTCATATGGGATTCTAGTATCTAAAATAGCAGCCTAATTCACTACTCCATAGCACTGACTCAGTCATTGAAGGTTTTAATTAGATCTTGCTTTGTTTCGTAGTTTTTTCTTTGGAACATACACCATAGGTGACCTCTCTCTCTTAGAGTAACCCATCCCATGTGATTGAAGAAATTATGCTAATTCACCTCTAACGTTATCCCAGGCATTTACTTAATTTTTTCCCACTCTGGTCACCATACTGTAAATGCAGATATCTCATCTGCTAGCCCAAGCACTGTTCTCTATGTCTTTGTAATGCTAACTATAACTGTCTGGCACATGGTAGCCTTTTGCTTATTTAGCTAAAAATTTTTATCATGGTACAGTTCCTTAGGCCCAGGAATTTCCCCTTCCATCCTCTCCATCCCTTCTCTCCTACTGTTTCCCTGTATACTGTAAAATAGTCTAGGCCCTCAACAACAGTCACAAGTCCCACATTCTGCTATTGAAGTGTATCCTGACAATATAGGTATACAGAATGGTATAAAGTCCAGCATTCTTATATCAAGGTATACTTTTCATTGGGAATCCTTTCATTCAGAAGTAGAGATGCATATTGCACTCTGTCTTCACTTCATCGTATACTTGCCTCCATCACACAGATCCTCTAAATAAATATATGCATATGCATGCATTATTTATCTATCTATCATCTGTCTATCTATCTATCTATCTTGTGTTTTGCATGAAGGTTACCTTAGATCTGAGAGAACATGTGATATATTTCATTTTGAGATTAGCTTATTTCACTGAGCATAATGGTCTCTATTTGGGACCATTTTGATGCAAATGATAGAATTCTATTTTTTTCATTATTCTTTTTCATTTTATTGTTATTATTGTTGTGATGATGATGATCATTTTATGATACAGTTCCATAGGCCCTGGGATTTCCCTTGCCCCTCTCCAAATCCCCTTACCCCACTGAATTCCCCTATATTATTAAAATATTGTAGTTCTTCATAAATAGTTGTAAGTCCATCAATGCAGCCATCGACAATGGCAAAAAGTCCAGAATCCTACTGTAAAGTTATATTTAACAGTTTCATTGAGAGTCCATCTTTGATCTGAAAATAGAGAATCATATTGCGTTGTATCCTCACATCTGGATATGATAGTCTCCATTACACAGTTACTCTACCTCTCCTTTAATGAAAAGCCACAGAATAAAATCAACAGCAGGAAGAAAAATAAAATTTACAGTGCCATGAAGTTAAATAATATGCTACTGAATGACTAATGTATCACTGAAGAAATGGAAAAGAAAATCAAGAACCTTCTTGAAGAAAATGATGCTACTGTATAATCTATGGGTCAGACACTTTAAGATGTTCTCTTGACAGAGAAAAGGAATAGCACCCACCAAAACCAAAGGCAAATGTGAAGAACATCCCAGTAAAATAACAGAAGACTAAATCAATCAACAAACCATTGCTAAAATGATAGGACTACAGTAACACCTATTTATATCAATCCTGAATGTAAACAGCTTAAACACATCAATTAAATGCCATAGATTAGTAGAATGGATTAAAAATCTATCTGTTGCCTACAGGAGACATATTTTACCAACAAAGATCAGTGGAAACTATATCATGGATTTTGATGTATTTGCTTTTAGTTTCATTTCGTCAAAACACTTTTTTCTCATTGAATTCCATTATTTTTGATGGCTTAATAGTACTCCATGGAGTAGAAGTCCACATGGTAGCCTTTTAATAAGCATTCAAATAATCTGTGCAAAATTCTTATTTCAATGTAGTCCTTGCTGCCTCAATGCAAAACAGTCAATTTTTGACCTTCAGTTTACTGAATAACTTCAGACTGAGAGGGCTAAGTGAGTTGCCTGTGTTTACAGAAGATAAACATGTAGCAGAGCTGGAATAAAACTCAATTATTCTTTCCCATCATTTACCATATATTCATTGGTAATCATTCTGGAAGTACTGAAAGATGTTTTGTTATCGAGGGCAAATTCTCTTGCCACAAATTAGACTTATTTCCTCTCCTCATATAATGCCTTATAACACTTTTATACCTTTGATAATAATTTCAAAACATTGTACTAGTCAATTCTCAAACTATGAGGTAGAATACATTTAAATAATGTCTGATCTACTCAGTCAAAAACAGCTGTTTTTGCAGCTATGACCTTGTTCTATGGGGAGTCATAATTCAAGCATGATTAATAACATATACAAGCATGTCTGTGCAAACAAGTTTGTCATAGACACATTCTCTTTAGGTTTAGACCAAACCTACAGCCATGTGATTAAACAAGGTGTTTGAAAAGGATCAGTATTTTCAGTCACCCAAGTTTATTCAGATGGCCCTATAAACCAAGAGAATAACATTTCTAGCCCTCTTCCACTAAGAGGTCATGAGTCTGAGCTAATGAATCGGAGTCACCAGTTTTCCATCATGTCTGATTCATGTGCTCTGTAGAGATTCTGTTTAAAGCCTTCCTTATTCACCAAGGAGACTGCCTTCTGCTCACACAACAAAAGAGAGAAAGCCTAATGAGAACAAAGTGGAAAATGAGGAGTTGTTTCTCCTTCAGATTCATTTTGGCTTCAAAGTGGATGCACATGCTTGAGGGTGTGTTTTTGTAAACCTCCCTTTCCTTCTCCCCCTGAATTACTTGGTTGGCTTACCCCATAGTTGTGACTAAGTTGGAATCGTTCTTCTGGGTGTGCCCTTGTCTTTTTGGGAAGAATTCAGAGGAAGTAGGATCAGATCATTTTGACCAGAAGCATACTAGGTGGGAGTTGTTATCCTTTATATCCTTTATACCCGAGGATAGGAAGTGCTTTTTTTTTTTTTTTAAGTGCCCTCACCTTCGTGTGACTGCTACAATATCAGAAGACCCAATGGAAAATAGATTTTTTTCTATGGGAAATTTTGTATTCTACAAAATTTTGTATTCTACATGTCTAGGATTCAGTTGTAATCTGTAGAGCATAGTTGAGAAAATGTTCCAGTAGATTATCTCTAAGCATATGTACAAGCTGCTTCAACCACATAAATCCAGTTTGCATTTTGTTTTTTTAATTTACATGAGATGTCAACTTTCCCCCTTACAGATATAGCAGCATAGTGCTTTCTATTTCTCCTCTCCCCTTCTCTTCCCTATCTCCCTTAATGTGTTTTTCCCCCCAAATTATAACAGTAACATATTCATTACCTTCACATTAACCAGCTTAACTTTCTGACATAAAAGATATCATTCTGGGGCCCTGGTGGCAGCCTAGCAGCTAATGTTCTTGCCCTGCAGGTGCCAGGATCCAATATAAGTGCCAGTTCTAATCCTGGCTGCTCCACTTCCCATCCAGCTCGCTGCTTGTGACCTGGGAATGCAGTCAAGGATGGCCCTAAGCTTTGGGGCGCTTAACCCTCATGGGATACCTGGAAGAAGCTCTTAGCTCCTGGTTTCGGATCAGATCAGCTCTGGCTGTTGAGGTCACTTTTTGCCCCAGTTGTTTCATTATGAGATAGTCACACTCTTTTTTTTTTAACTTCTAAATTTTCTAGAGCTCATAAGTTTTCTCCTTCATTTTTAAAAACCTATATCTTTTCCCTTTTCAGATTTGATTCCATGGATAAGTAGAGGAGATAGTTGTATGCTTTGGTTACAGAGGTGCCATGTGAAGCATTGACTGGAATGTTTCATACAAGGACTTTTGTTGATGAACCTCACTGTCTCTTCTAAGATCCCAGAGCTGATTTCTGAGACCCCTTCTTATTTTGCAGCAGCAAGTTCTGAAGTTTCTGCCTATTTCCACTTTCTCCATAGCAGCTTTACTTGCTTCTTCTCATCCTTATTTCATGTGCTTACAATATCTGTGATCCTATACTTCCTCCTAATGGTGAGCCCACATGGCTCTTGGATTTCTAGAGCATGGGTCAGTAAACTATAATCCACTGTCAAAGTCTGCGTTACTCCCTACTTTCATAAATAACATTGAGTTGGAACATACCCAGATGCGTCAGTGTAGGTCTTTGCATTCTAGCAACAGAAGTGAGTGGCTGTAATGAAGACATTAGCTGAACTGCAATGGCTGAAATGCTTAAAATCTGATACTTTACAAATTGTACTGATTCCTGCTGTGGAGATTTGCAGGCAAATCACTACAGGAGAGCAGTCAGGTAATAGTAAAAATAGCAAACATGGAACCAAGTTGTAAAATTTACAATTTTTTTTGTAATGGTTTCTGATCAACAGTTTCTGATTCCTAAGAAAGGCAAGTCCAAATCCAGATGGGATTCAGGTGGCTGCTTTCAGTTCTGCAGCTAAGTCTTTCCCCATTGCCTCATTTTCTTCTTGTTCTCTCAGATGTTGGAATGAGCAGGTGGCCTCGAATCCATGAAGGTCTATCACCCCAGGATACAAGTTCAAGATGCAGTCCAGCAAAAAAATTTATGTTTGCCTTCTTCAAACAAAACAGGCAATTTGTATTTCTTGCTTCCTTCAAACCAAGAAGGAAATTTATATTTCTTTGATTTCTAGAGTGGGTGACACTTACTTTCTGTACCTTTACTTCAATTCCACCTAGAAACAGAGCTACATGGACACCCTAGTTTTCTTTTTAATTAAAATATAGATTCATTGTGATTGTACATGAAGGACATCCATTGTTAAACTAGAGAGGAAATCAATGGGGGGGGGGTGGAGTGGAGGCAGGAATTTGGCGAAGGGCCGGGCCTATGGAACTATACCATTAACCAAAATAAAATATTTTTAAATGTAAAAAATGTATATTCACTTTGGAAATATTTGATGTAGTTGCCAACAATGCCTTGGTTTGATTGTTTCTATTAGTTTCTTGTCAGAAGAGTCTCAAATCCTCTGCTTTTAAGCTTCTATTCTCATCTGCCTATAACTGTGGCTATATAATTTCTTTCTGCACGTTTCAGCTCCATTTTTCCTCTGGGTCACACTGGTGGGAAACTTTTTATCTGCCATGGCCCATTTGATATTCACAACATCATTAGTGGACCACACACAGCTATCAGCAAGAATTACCTTGCTCTAGATTTATTGAATCTTGAGTCCCACCTGTGGTTGTTTTGTCAAGACCAGACCAAATGATGTTGTAGGTATTATATGGTCCACAAGCTTAACATTCTCCATCCATGCTGGCTAGGACTGTATTAACTAACTATGGTCAGAAAGGATTGTCTCCTAGTCTGAAACTCTGGGACATGACCTTAGGCTAATCTCTTTTAGGTGGGCCTTGACTTTCTGTTCCAGCTCTAATAACTTCCTTCAAGTATCATTTCCTGATTGTTCAGTTTGTCATAACTGTCTAGTACTTTTAAGTCTATTTTAGTCATATTGTCACGGAACAAGAATTCTGGCGTAAACGTCAAGCCCAGTGGCTGGGGCCCTGCCCTCTGCCAATGTATTTCCTGGATGTTGACTTCCTACCTGAATTTCTAAGTGTCACCTTTGCCTGGATAGTCCATTTTGTTATATTCTGTTCAGTCATGGAGATCCACATTATTCAATTTTAGATTCCACAATGTCTACTATTAGATCATTTAACAAGTGAGTTTGGAGGCTCTTTGGGAGAGTCTCTGTTCTGTCCATAGAGACCAAAAATCATTTGAAATTGTGAGGGGTGTGTGTGTGTATGTGTGTATCCCTAATGGCTATCCCTGGACCTCCTCATGATGAATGAGAGCCTCAGAAACCTGAGAATACCAACCTTGGCTGAGGAAAGAGGTATCATATAGTCTACAAACGCTCATGGAAACTCTGACACATCTGACCTTTCTGTGGCTGACTAATGTGATTTTCATGGCTATTTTTTGTTCTTTCTTGTTTACATTCTTAACCTCATTTTTGCTTGATTTTTCTCTTTATTTTAACTTGTCTCACTTTTTGATATTTATGTCTTTTGCTTTGATGAATGAGAAACAGGATGAGGACTTCAACACGAGGCCTTATTCTCTAGAATGGCTTACCTTTGGCCTGAGTTGTGGGCTTTTGGCTTAGAGACCAAAGAAGTAACACTTTAGTCCCAATTCCCTTCTTTTAACTCAGGTATCATATTTCTAGTTCTACTAAAGTTGGCACCTGGCACAATTCCTGACACAGAATATAAACATTAGTTTTTAAAATGCTGGCTCAATGTATTTATCCAGTTAAAATTATCCATATGTAGATTGTTAGTAATATTTTGTCTCCATACTCATCTGAGCAAAGCAATTAATCCTCATCACTCTATTCCTCTAACATGCAGTGATACGATACAGCCTGTGCAATTAAGCACCGTGTGAATTTCTGATTTAAACAGCAGTGTTTTAAGCAATGCCACACTTGAAAACCTTGAGATGAGGTAACAGCTTATAGTTATGGCATCTAATAAAATTCCTTGGTCTATAAGAACATCTCCTTCCATATAAACTTGGAAGAGATGAGGGTGGGAAGAGATGAGGGTGAGCTGAGATAGTGAGAAGTTAAACACTGGCTTAGGTTTCAACAAAGCTCATCTTCATATAGCACATTGTGTGTGGCCCTGTCAGCTACATCTAGTAAGCAGTAGCTGTGGTACATGCTATAAACCATGGTAAAAATTCTCTGCTGTCTGTTCAGATCTTATCTTAGCTAACTTTAAGAAGCAATAATTCTGTCATCTTCATCTTATTGAGCTATTGGTAATCATTTTATAGGTGAGACTGAGACTCAAAGAGCAGAGCAATCACCCAGCTACATTAGGAGCTAAACCTGAGCTCAGCTTTCCTGATTCCAGTTAATGGCTGCTTTAGTCTCCTCGTGCTGCCACATTGGCTGTGGCAGCACTGCTCAGGTCACTCGGTTAGCTTGGCTCTGACTGCTGTCTCACCATGGAGATTTTCTTTCTGTCTGACATTATAATTATTGATTGAAAAATTAGGAAATAATAGCCCATGATCTATAATCACATAGTTTATTGTCAAACCACAAATGAGTATATGTACATATGGACTTGTATTACCCCTCCTCAAAGTAACTACATCTCCATAAATTCTCCCTGTAAGACCAATACATTTAGCTAATTGTACTGGAATATGTCAGCCCATGAAGCAATACGATATACTTTGTTTCCTTAGGTTTTTCTAGAAACACATTTTCAAACCTTTGCTCTCATTAAGAACCTACATACCTACAAAAGATTCATCAATGAGTCTCTTTTTTACTGATCCACAGATAGTTTACAAACATTTGTTGCTTCACATAAAGTTACACTATGGCCATTCTGCATGAGCATGAAAATATTTGTGGAGTTGAATTCTATGTTTATAATCCAATTTGGGAAACAAGGCTACAACTTAGAAAACCAGCATAAAGCAAAACAAGATGAACCAGTCAACTGATGATTCGGATATTACCAGTTATGAAAAGTGACAGATGGTCCTAGTCTTAGTCAGTCATGGAAGGCTCTTTAAAAGTTCGTGGAAATGAATATTAGGGGGGAAAACTTGCAGGGATTTTTAAAAATCACAGCAAAATAAACTCACTTTTTAATTTCATTTTCCTTGAACTATTGGAAGGCCTTTTTAGAATTTGATATAGGCTTCAAGAATTACTGGATTTTCAAGAGAAAAAAAAACAGCAAAAGGTATTTTTGAGGTAAAAGAAAAGCATAGAAGATGTAAGCATGAGAAGCATAGGAGTTTATGGAGAAAAGAGATGATCAGTACAAATAGGGCACAGAGATTGTCAGTATAAAGGCAACTTAGCTCAACTCCTTTGGTTAAATTTCAAATCCTCCCATACTTGCCTTCATGTGATCAGCAGATAATTTAATGACTTTCATTAAAAATATGTTTTTGGAAAGGCAGATTTACTGAGAGAAATAGAGACAGAAAAAAGATGCTCCATCTGTTGGTTTACTCCACAAATGGTCACAACAGCCAGAGCCTAGTTGATCCGAAGCCAGGAGCCAGGGTCCAGAAGACTCTTCTGGGTGTTCCAGATAGGTGCAAGGTCTCCAAGGCTTTGGGCCATCCTCTCTTGCTTTCTCAGTCCACAAGCAGGGAGCTGGATGGGAAGAGGGGCTGCTGGGACAAGAACTGGCGCCCATATGGGATCCTGGTGTGTTCAAGGTGAGCACTTTAGCCACTAGGCTACCTCACCGAGCTCTCCTTAAGGCATTAAAAACATTTTTTAAAATGAATACATTTCCATGATTACCTCAGTATCCATGTTTTGATGATCTTCTTGGCAATGTCAATGAATAAAATGCAGTCAGCTTTCCTCACCAGTGAATAACATGCTCTCTGCTTCTACCACATGAAAATGAAGCTCTCAGGTATTCTTGCTGTGGAATGATTTCTAGGAAAGAGTAAGTGACTGAAACTGCTCAAAGTTTTCACAATAAATCATTGATGTCTTTGACAATTGCCACAAGTGGTTTGCTTTGGCATAAGCTTACCACCATGAAAGATGATTTATCTGTCTCCCTGTTTGTATACATCAGTATTTTTGTTGTTTAATTGGAAACTCACAGTAGACTAGGAACATGCTTTTCAGAACATTGCTTTTCAGAATTCAAAGATGGGATCAAAATGTATTTCTCCATGGTAGAGCTGCTTGGAGAAAAATTTGGGGCAAAGAGATTGGTTATATTAGCCTTCAAATTTGGATGAGTTAGCTGAATAGGAGAAGTGATACTGAACTGATTTTGCATATGCTTCCCTGAAATTTCCACAAACAAGCTTTCCAAGGAGCTTCCTTAGTATAACTTACTCCCCAAATCTACCATTGCATCATAGCAAGTCCTTCTTTGAACAAGGTTAAGAATCTTCTTTTTACAGGAAAAAAAAAGCCAAAACAAAAGGTTCATTTCTACCTACAAACCCTGTTACCATGGATTCCAGCTATAGTGGGGCAAAAAAATAAAATGGACTAACTTGAATTTTTTTATTCCTTCTAACCACATCTCCTATTCAGCTAACTCATCCAAATTTGTAATGAAGCATGATTGAGGGATCTTCCACCTTTGGGTGCACTCCACAGATGTATGGGGCTGCCTGGAACCAAGAGACAGGAACTCCATGTGGGTCTTCCTCATGAGTTGCAAGAATTCAGTACCTGACTCATCATCTACTGCCTCCTAGGCACTTTAGCAGCAAGCTGGACAGGAAGCAGGGGTGGAAGCAGGATTACACTTTGGGCCCTTAACCATGGGGTATGGAGTTCTGAAAGCAGTGGTTTAACCCTCTGTGTCATAACAGTTGCCTCAATTTTTCATAAACTTTTTGAAGACTTCTTGTCTAAGCTCAATTATTGGCATGGCCAATAACTTGACAAATGCCAAACGCCTGAGGAAGGCTCTCCTGTATCATTAAGCCACTTGGTGACTCTCAAGGTGACAGTTATGACACAAAAGAACTCTGCAAAGTTGAATAGTGTCCCTCCAAATGCAAACTTCACTTTGCTTAACCTGTGCGCTTATATTTCTTTGTGTGGGTCACTCTAGAAAGTATATTTTTGAATATGTATCTGCAAGTTCCTTGGGAAAATGTAGTCTACAATATGAAGTTGATTTAAAAGTTAGGTATGAAAAGTCTCTGCAGTATTATTTTATAACAGTAGAGTTAATAATGTTAATATATTCCATTAGCATATAAAGTGATTTCTTCTAATTAAACAATTACAGAAATACCAATATAATTTTTTTCAGAATACATTGGGTTTGTGTAAAGATTTTATTGTAGAATCATCGTTCTCCTTTTCCAGGATAATATCTGAATATGGAGGGACCATTAAGTGGTTCCATTGTCCTTCCAGACATGGAGAAGATTATATTGTAGCATAATTAGTCTTAATTGTTTTAATAAATTAAATTGGCGCTCTGAAGTGCGGCCTAATTTCTAGAATTTCAACTGGACTTATACAAAAGTTTTATTTACTTGAAACACACAGGGAAAGTACAGAGAGACATGGAAAGATCTCTCAATTACTGGTTTACTTTACAAATGCCTACAATAGCCAAGGCTCATTGAGGTTGAGGTCATAGACGAGAACTCCATCTGGTTTTCCCATAAGGGTGGCAGGGATTCAACTACTCTAGTCATCGCCATTATCTTCCAGTGTGTGCAATAGCAGGTAGCTGGAGTTAGGAATACTAATTCAGACACTCTGACACAGCATGCAGTGTCCCAAGTGGTGTCTTAATCATTGTGCCAAATGCCAACTTGTTGCCTCACTTCTTAATTGTGGTCTTCCTACTTTTTACTTGTTTAATATAATGGTTAGTGGTGCATTAAGCCTGTGATTATAGAGTGGATTAAAGTTATATTTTTACAAAAAGTAGAGGGGAAAAAAGGAAGGAAGGAGGCAGGAATTGAGGATGTGAGAAGGGGAAAGAAGAAGATATGTTTATTTTAGAATTGCACCTACGAAATACGTGAAATACATTCTCTTTATATTGACAAAATTTCAACAAAAATAAATGGTTTAACTCAGAATATAAAGAATTCCCATTGAAATATAATCTTATATGACTTATAAAACAAATACTGTGTGAAGACTTGAAGTCAGTTGGTACAAAAAGAAGAAACAAAAAAAGAAAAAATTTTTTTTGATGTGAAGCAAATGGTGTTTCTTTAAAGAAAACAAGAACAAAACAGAAACTGGTGGAAATCACCATAAGGGGTAGGCCTGGGGTGACCCAGATGTGACACAAAACAGAGGGAGACAGTCACTCTCAGGGTCTTGTAAGTAAGGGGCTAATACCTGCATGACTGTGAGAACGCCTACTTTAGTTTTGTGCCTTTGATGTCCGATATTACCTCACCCTAATCCCGGCCCTGTGAGTCACTTGAGTGGCCACAGGATTAGAAGTCAAATAAGTAGTTGATGTTTTAAAATGTTAAGTTTTGGGGAGGTTTGTTACACAGCAATACATAACTGGTACACATTGCATGTTTCCTCCATTCTCTTTTTAGTGTGGAAGAATGAATGCTGAAGGAATCCAGCTGCAAATGCAACCAAGCTCATGAGCTTCTGGAGGGTAGATCCCCTAATGTTTTGGACACACTACAGGTTTCCCACGTAAATGTACTTCATCCAGCATTGACAAAGCTATTACCAACCGGTGATGAGGAAACTCCAAAAAGCTTATGGAAAAAAGAAATTAAAAGTTAATTTTATTTTAGTGCAAAAAAATGAAATCCATGCATAGTTCTTTTCATAGTATAGCATTTTCATGAACTTTTTGAAAAAACCTCACAGCCACGGATTTCAAAAATTTTTGTGTGGATGTCCTATCATTTGGTATTTCCTTATAAATATTGCTTCACTGAATCATACCATATAGATGGCAATAAACTTTTCTTTCTCCACATTATGATTTTTATCAAGAATCCCTCATCTATGAAATCAACATCTCTGTTTTCAAGAAAAAAACCACATGTATTATATGTTTATAATGTCAACATTTGAAGTGAATGTCAAAAATGTCTTAAAATTGTGAAATAATTTTAAAAATTAGAAAAATCACTGAAATAAATTTACCTTCTAATTGTAATTTTCATTCCATTAACTGTTTGACGTCCCCTTGTATTACAGTGACACCTTGCTTAATACCTATAGTCGTTTATCTATATCTAACACCAGGATATAATTTTCTGAAGAGTAGGAACAGTGTGTCAGTTTTCTCTATCTCCCTAACACAAAACCTTACACATATTAGGTGCTCAATAATTTTGCTGAATTAATGCCTACCTGCCTGTCTGCCTACAACAGTGAATCAGACTGAGATCTGAGGCTAGAGAACTCCAGAGAGAGGTCAAAAGCAAAGGCTTTTGAATAATAGCTTTCAGTTTCTAGTTTCAAATCACACAACAGATCTTAAAGTCCATGGAAAGTGTATCTATGGAAAAAAAAAAAACTATGCGTGGATTTCGTTGTTTGTTTTTTTTTTTTTCTTTTTTTTCTTTCTAGTAGCCTTAGCCAAATTACTTTAACTCCCAATGAGCCTTTGTCACTTAGCACAAACTCTGGCACATAGTAAACACAAATTCAAACACAGTAGTCCCTCTTGCTAGCAGTAGTGGCAAAAGTCCTCACAGCAGCACCCTTTGGCCTTTTTGCATGAGGTCAGCTTTCTTTGTGCCGGGACCAGTCCTCTAAGGTTGCTGTCACAATATGACAACGTTGTGAGTGCAAGTTTGAAAGTCACCTGTAACGATTGAAGCAATTCCCTCAAAAGTTGAAATTACCAATGTCCAGGGTTAGGCAGTTATTGCACTTAGCAAAACTGGTGTGCCTATAAAAATGAGACTGACTTTCTGTGTTTTTTATATCAGCAGACCGGAGTATTTTTACATCAACAGACTAGAATCGCTTTGAAGTGGCTGAGTGTTGTCCTTCCAAATAGCAACCTTGGGGAAACGTGCTTACACCAATATGGCTCTCCAGCCCAAACATTTTGGACTTCTGTGTTGGGAAATGCCTTTAGAGCTGCTTTATGAGCCACATAAGAAACCAGATTCTTTAGAGTTTAGTTGAAGTCACACGCCCTGTGTGCTGAACATACACTTTGTCATTTGACTCCAGACTTTAGCACTGGCTTTTGGCCCTGATTCCACAGTGTAGTTTCCAAAGAGCCCAGAGTCCACAGTGACAGACTTTTTCATCAGTGGGAGAAAGGAATCTTGCTCTTGTATTTACACAGAATGATTCTAGAAGTGGGGAAGTGCAGTTTTCTATTTTTAAGCAGACCTTGGGATGTTGGGACAGAGTCTTTTAAGAGTATAAAATGCTTCTGGGTATTTTTAACTTTTTTTGATAACTTAAAATTGAATTTTTATTCCATGTTATAGAAAGATGCAAAAATATTTCAAATGCAATATATTCTGTTGTAACAAAATTAAAACAGCACATGAAGAAAAGAAACAGTTTTGTCTTTTATAGTTCTATTTACACAAAATGATAGATACAATCAATTTGTATTTGTGTTTTGTAGTACTTTTCAAGATTCACACGTTAAGATACAGGTCTCATCCCCCCCCCCTTTTTTTGGTAAAAATGAGATGGCATGATATACATTCTCCTACAACATTTAGACTTAACAATATCAGAGACATATCTCCAGGTCATTATTGTTGTTCTAACTCATTACAAAAGCCACAAAGAAATGTAACTGAATTCATTCTACTGTTTCCTTATTAATGGATATCATTGTGTTTTAAATTTTTAGCCACGATATATCATGGTGCTTTGCATTCTTATACATATGTATCCTCATATACCTGTTCTTTTAATTCTGTAGGATATATATTCCCTATGAAGGGAATATTGAACTAAACAGCATCTGGGATGGAGAATTTTGTAACTAGTGTAATGCCAGATGCAAAAAGTTGATGCAAGTCACATTTTCAATAGATATGCATGTAATCTGAAGGGTACAGTGCATTTCCTTGTTCTGTTAATGTTTGTGGTGCTAAGTCCTAGTGAGACTGAGAGTCATGTATTGTCATGTAAGGCTTGGTTATTGGTATTCTGAAATATTTTCTGCTTATGACTCTGGATTCGTGGGTAGAGATTTTTCTGCTGTGACTCACCTGTTTATAATCTTTGCCATTTGTTTTCTGTTGTATAAATTAGCTTTTTATAATAAATGGTAAAACATTTAAAATACTGAGGTTACATTTCTTTTTTAAATTAAAAAAATTTTCTTGGTAAATATTTGTAAGACTACAATTCTTAGTTTATGCTTGCAATGCAAGTATTTTTCCAATTTGTTTCTTTATTGAAGTTTTTCCATTGTTTTCTGCTTGTGATAATTCTTTCAAAGGAGGCATGTAGACATCCTTTGATTATCAAAAATCTTTCCCTCACATTTAACCCAAATGTGTTGTGTTACAACTCAATTTTTTCTGCCTGGTTCCTGCATCTCGTTATTACTGTCCACATTCCCAAAGACAATCACGTTGCTGTTGTTTTAAAGTAACAAAGCGATTGGATAGAATTGACTGACCAGTTTAGTGAAGAATCTCCTCTGACTTACTTTCTTAACACTTGACTTAAATTGACTGGTGGCTTGGGTTGACCTCATCAGCTAGTTTTTGTGGTATTGTGAATGTATGTGATCTCTGTGTGCTTGTGCATATGTGTTTATGCATACATTCACACACATGTGTCCATTCCCAGTGGTGTGACCATTGTACTTCGGTTTCAGGTGTGACTTTCATTTGAAATGATTAATCTTGGACCTTTCATTTCACATTGCTGTCAGTAGCATCCTGCACAGTGCGAATGTAACACTCCAGTTACTCCATCGAATAGAAAGCAGAGGGCTAATTTGCTCAACTGAGAGCTCAGTTATGATTCTGTTTCTGGGCATGTAGAATGAAGGCTGTGAAGCAGGCCTGTTTAGTTAGCAATATTCTCTTGTCTCACGTTTCAGAGTCCTTGTCTCCAGCGGCCCTCCTGGCACAGCATACACGCTCTCCATACCTTTTTCTCTTTCCATGTAGCCAAACATCTGTCATGTGTTCCAGCCTGTGAGTCCCTTGCACAGCATTTCAAACTAACACCATTTGGGGGTAATTCTGTATGTTGAGGGATGAGGCAGTAGGAACAGCATGAGCTTGTTGTGAAAAGGTTGGTGTGAATGTGGCACTGTGTTTTCCCAAATTGCCTTTCTTTCAGTGGCTAGTTTTGTGTGATATTAAGAGGGCTTAATGGGCAGGAGATTTTTTGTGGCCAACTCTTGAACAAAGTTAGACTGTTGATTTTTAGGACATTCTTTGGCATGCTCTTACTGTGTGAACTTCAACAACTGACTTTATCTTATCACAGCCTTGGTTTCAGCTTTACATGGTATTAAGCACATTAACATCGTAAGATTAAAAAGAGGATAGAATCAGCTAATAAAAGGAAAACATGTAAGATAATTAGAATAGGGTCTGGCACACTAAGTACTCAATAAAGTGAGCTCTTTTTACTAATCAATAACTTTTGGAAACTCTGAATTGTACAATTTACTCTGTGGAGCCTCTAATATGCCGATGTGTCAGATATATCACCAGAAGTACAGTGAAGAGAAAAAGAAAACAAACTTACTAGGTCATGAAACTCTTCTTTCTACCGACACAACTTGCAATGATGTTATAATCAGTCGAAAACACTTTGGGAAACACCAGTATAAAGAAGCTAGGCAGGGTTTGGAAACAGAGCACTTTGGTTCCAGTTTGACTTGACAATGACTTCTACTGTTTCTGTCATTCTGTGTAAGTCATTTAATCACTCTGAGTTACAGGTTTCCTGTTTTTAAAATGAGAAGATAATCTATTTTTTAGGGCACAGGAAGAGAGTTTTGTAAACTGTCATGTTCTGTACTAACTTTAGCTATTGGGGGTTACAGTAAAGCCAGTTGCAGGAAAAGTGAAGAGAGGAATCACTGCATGGTGAGTTCAAGGCATGACCAGCAAGGCCTTATGATGGTA
The DNA here is from genome assembly GCF_017591425.1 of Ochotona curzoniae. NCBI lineage: Eukaryota > Metazoa > Chordata > Mammalia > Lagomorpha > Ochotonidae > Ochotona > Ochotona curzoniae. The sequence continues at coordinate 29,466,921 of NW_024467087.1, read as the reverse complement.
GTGATTGGGACTGCGAGGTACACCCACAGAGCTCCATAGAGCTTACAGTATCAGAAAGTCTTTTTTGTAGGCCCCATCCAGGTCTCTGTACTGTTTTTAAATACAATTGATCTCCAGAACAAGGACATCTTCTCCAGATAGGACAATTCTCAAGAAATCCAAGTACTCTGATTTATTGGTCAGATCCCTGGATTAAATCATTTGTTCCTTCTCTCAATGTAGAATTATAGGACCCTTGGGAATTAACTGTAGGCCAAATTTATACGATTTTAGTGTTAGCAAATGACATTGCATGGTTTCTTTGAAAGGCTCTTTTAAAGACAGCATCTAGGAAAGGCAATGCGTAATTGCAAAAGCAGGCTTTGGGGGAGGACCATCTAAGGCAGCAAAGCCTCTTTGACACCCCACTGTTAATATCAGAGCGGTAACTCTGCCTGCCTCTAAAATGTAGACCAAGCACAAATTAATTTTTCCACACACACGCACACACACAAATTGGAATAGATAGACAGAGAACAACAAGGGAAGCTTGGAACCAGACAGGAAAAGGTCAGCGTGGACTCACACCTACCTTACTAGGTAGGACACAAATATTAATTATTCCTCACTAAGGTATTGAAGATTTCTTTGCACACCCCTCCTAAAACTGTTCTGCACCTCAACTGTTGACATATGCTTTGTCAGAGTTATAAGCCAGTTTAGACTATCCCAAAATCTACCAAGTTCAGCAAAATTAAGCCTCAACACTATAAACTGCTGAATGCTAAAATGAAAATAGTCACAAGACAGTGAATAGTAGTACCCTATAGCCATTTTAAGGTGTATAGCAGCCAGTTCTGTGTATAAACTAAAATTGAAATGCCAATGAAGTAGTCACAGGATGTGGTTAAGAACTTGCATTTTTAAATATATTCGATACTCAATACCATGTCAATTAATTCCGTAATGTTGTAAATTGATGTTGATGTTATGCTGTGGCTTTTAATTGATTGGGATGATATTCTGCCAGCTCTGCTTTCAGACCAGAGATGGTCTCCCCAAGAAACCATTGAATTTATCTGGACAATAAGATGCTCGGTATATGCTTGCAATGAAAGAATCTTGACTGATTTTGAACTGTAATACTGCAACAAGGTGGAGGAATCCACCATGGGGGAAGGGTGTGCAGAGGGGTTGGGGGTATTCCAGAGCCTACGAGACAGTGTCACATAATGCAATGTAATCAATAAAAAATATAAACAAAACAAAACAAATTAATTTTTCCTCTATTGTTCCCAGACACATACAACCCAGTGGAAAGACTATAAATGGAAAGCATGTGACCAATGCTTGTCTGTAATGTTTTGGCTGCATGTGAAGCTTCCCTGCCTTGGAGCTACCCCCCTATTTTCTTCATCAGTAGCTTGCAGCATTTTCATTCCAACCAGTCTAGATGCTTAATTAGTAGAGAGAAAAGAGCACTGGGCTGAGAATTGAGACCTGGAGGCCCTGTCTGTGCTACTGACTCACTCTGACGTAAGGCAAATCATGACCCCTTCCTGAACCTTAGGTTCCTAATCTGTTACACAAGGCATTTGAACTTGGGTGATCTCAAAGTTCTCTTACAGTTCAGTCTATGGTTTTATGTATTCATCTTCACCCCTCGGATCAGAGTCATTGTCATTCTGTTTTCCTGCATGGAGCTCATCCATTTAGGCTAATTGCAGGATGTTGGAGAGCTGTCCAGGAACATCTGAGGCATTGGTATATTTGTTTGAAATTAATCAGACACAACAGAACTTGCAGGTGGTTGCTCTTTCCCTTCCACTCCTGGCTCCTGGGATCTTGCCTCCTGGAAGGTATTCATAGGCAACAGCTGCAGAGCATAGCCTGTGGATTGTTGCCCAGAAGAGTAACCTCTGGGAATAGGAGGGATGAGGGCAAGACCACTCCTTTTTTCCTTCTGTGGTGATTAGGAATGAGAGTGCTAAGTGACTAGCTATAGGATAGGGGTCATGGAATCCTTAACAGCAGCAAGAACTAATGTCAAGTGCCTTGTTCCTTGTCCCCTGATCTTTTGGTCTGGAGATTGGCTTGGGCTGACATCCCAAAGCAGACTGTATGCTGCTCTCCAACCTTAAAATTTCAGCTGTTTCCAAATATGTTGATGTCTGGGGTCACATAGCCATGTATCCACAGTGACCTAGCATTTCTTACCAGTGCTTGAATTCCCACAGGTCTTCGAAATCCTGATGCATTCTGTTCTTCAGTCACACTCTTTTTAAGATATTTTCATGTTGGGGTCTTTGCATATGCCCTCCTCATCCTGATTCATTGTTGTTTATGGGGAAACTTTTCATTCAAGATTCATCTCCAATGCTGCATTCTGTGAAATCTTGTCATAACCCATAGATGCAGTTGATCACTTTCTCCTTTATCTTCCCATAGGATTGTAGAAACTCCTGTTGTGTGCATCCATTAGGCTGCAATATCCATGAGAACAAAGACTATTGATTTTGGTGGTAAGATAGTGCTGGATTCGGTATAGGTAAATTCCAAGTTTTCTATCTCAATTGTTTAACAAAAGTTTATTCATTTATCTATTTTGCCCACATGAGGTCGAGTTGGTGATAACAGTGGTAGATAATTGGTTTTGTGTTCTGCTACATAAAATTATTAAGGATGTAGGCTGAGGGGAGTGCTAGAATCATTAACGTGTTTTCCAAGGTCCCTTGAGCAGCCATACCTAACCCACTAATATGGAAAAAAGGGACTATATAACTTAAGTGTTTTTTATGAACCAAATTTGTAAGTGGTGCATATCGCTTCTGTTTGATTTCTGTTTGCCACGACTCAAGTAGATAATCACGTCTAATTGCAAAGAATGTTGGGAAATGTAGTCTAGTACTGTGCATCTCCAAAGAGAAAGATTTTGGTAAGCACATAATTGTCTCTTAAATTCATACTTTATTCACTGTTGAATCGCCAGGTCTGAGCTCAGTACCTGGGATGTGGTGTTCATTTTGGAGTGTGATTAGCAAGTTATCACTGTGCTGTGAGCTCACAGTCTAACATCTAAACACTCTGATCAAGCTTACCATGGATCCAATAGATGTTGCTGGTACTTATTAGAATTGATGTATTCACAGGTTATTTCTATTTCAAAAACAAACAAACAAGACTTAGTATGACTCACCTCCTAAGCACAACTCTAGCTAGGAGGTAGTCCCTGGTTGGACTTAGCTCTTCTGCCAACCAGAATGATTCTCATTCTTTAGTCCTTGACTCAGCTTTTTACAATGATCAGATTAATCTGCTCCTCAGACATCTTAGTAATTAACTGTGAATTTCTAGGTACCCAAAGACCCTGAGCTGCTATCCTCGGTGATGGACTGTTTTATTTCTTCTCTTCCACCTATTTCCCTCTAGCATATACTCCATTTCTGAAATCTTAGCATTTTCCTTGCTGGACCCAATTGTGTTTGGTTTAGAAGGGGTGACGATGGCTGGGGTAAGGGAGAGGTTGATATACAGTAAGCATTAGTGTTAGGAACACTTCACAGTGCCTGTGTCTGCTCAATGCCGGTGTTGTCCAGCCCAGTCTGGACTAGCCTTGGTGATTTAGCTGATAAGCCCTTTTTGTTGCTTGGAGAGATGTTTCTGGAGTCACAAAGAGGTCATAGACTAACGGCAACCAGGAAATGTGTTCTTGTCTTGCAGCTGTTAGAAATCAGAATGTCCCACTAGCTAAAAGTCCACTTAGCCACACACTGCTGTTCCTTGGGGAACTCTTCTCTGTGTGAAAAATAGAATTTTCAATATAGGTGAGGGCCAGGATACACCAATAGTTCTTAATGGGCCTGGAAAATCATCTGGACATGCATGGAAGCAGGACTTACTTAAGGAGAAGAGGAAGTTTAGAATTAGACTCTGACTGGGGTGAGCAAGGAGTAAGGTTTTAACATTGCCACCTTTAGACTTTGAGAGACTTCAATCTCCATGCTCTGAGGCCTTTCTCTTGCTGCTAGGTGATTTTTTTCACCCACTCTCCTCAGCAGTCCAAGCCTCTGGACTCTGTGTCTCTTGACTCTTTCTGCACTTTGGCTGCATCTTCTCAGGTTATTTCCATTCACAGGCAAATGATGGTGACTACACATTATCTACATTGTCAGGTACTCTGCGACTGGAGAAAAAAGAGATATAAAATCCTGACTCAGTGAATAAGTAGCTGAAGGGGCTATTAGTCCTTAAGGGACAGCACAATCCTCTTTAGTGATGCTGATTCAGGTGATGGTGGCTTGACTGAATTAGTGTTCCACAAAAGGGTCTTTTACCTCCACAGCGCTTGAATCACTGACAACTGGACACATGAAATCGGCTTATTTATTTCTCTTACTTCTGCTTTAGATGAATATATGAGGGCTTTCTTAACTGACTGAGACCCTCAGATGGAAGAATGGGAATTGAGGCAAGAGTTCAAGGCAGTGCAGGAAATCAAATAAAGGTAATTTTTCTGGCTTTGGCTTCACTGGAGGGAAAGGTCAAGATACCTTCCAGGTGAAAAGGTCACATAATGCATATTGATTTGTGGGAGCTTAGCTTTCAAGGGGAAAGGAAGATAAGTGTAAAATGAATCTACTGAACAACAACAACAGCAAAAATGTGAAAAGCACAGCCATCAGAGCCATTGCTGGAGAAATAAGAACTGAAGAATCTGGGATATCTGCCTTTTAAAAAAAATCCTCTGCCTTTTACTGAATTTTTCATCTTAAAATCAAAGGGAAAAATAGAATTTAGAGGAGCAGAACTTATAGACAAAGAGGTACAGAGGTACTGTGAGATGCCAAAGATAGGGGTGACAAGTTGAGAAGATGATGACGAAGAAGGAGGGTTTTTAAAAGTTGGTCTTAGAAGTTTTTTTTTTTCCTCTAAAAGAGGAGGGAAATATTTGTTTGGATTAAACAAGAAAACAGAGAGGAACCTAATAAACACTGTAAATTTTACTCCCCAAGTGTTTGTGTCAAATATCTCCTTTGTCTTTGGCATAGCATTAAGGTGATTAGGAGGAAAAAACCCTGGAGTTGTTTATTTGTTAAAAAATTTTTTTAAAGAAACAACTAATTCCAGGGGAATTATGCATATTTTAATCATTTTTGGTAAAACAATGTGATGAAGTAACTTTTCCTACACTGCTGTGAAAGCCCCTTCTGAGTCACCAGAGGGTCTGTGATTCCAAAATGCTACTAAAGAAGAATGCCAGACGGATTTTGCAAACACAAGAATCCTTTTAAAGGCTGCTTGATAGGCAGTGTCAGCTTAGGGATGGGAGGCTCGACCAACCACCCTTACTAATCTTGGAAATTTGGAATAACTGTATTTGAGCATCACTCTGTCTGTAAAAGCCACCCACCCCAAGGTTCCCAAGAAGGCATTTCCAAGTGTTTTGTCTCTGATTCATCAAACCAGCTCTGATGACTTTCAAGAAAAAGACTGTTGTTTTAATTTTATGAACAACAAAGGAAGGAGAGGATCTTTATCTTGTGAAGAACCCCTTAGGGTACTTCAGTTCCACTCTTTATTTATATAAAGGGAGAAGTTTCTATAGTAATTATAAAAAAGAAGTAGATTGAAAATCTATTACTGGTAGGCAGTTAGCCTAGCAGTAAGCGTGAAGGTCAGGTTGCCCACATCTTGCATCAGAGTGCCTGGGTTTGTTCCCCAGCTGTGACTCCTAACTCTAGCTTCTTGGAGGTACAGATACTGGAAGGTAGTGATGCTGACTCAGTGGCTCAAGTTTCCGACACTCACATGATCTCAGCCTGGTAAAGAGCACCTGTTAAAAAAAAATCACAGGAAGCATCATGGAACATTGAATGGCTTTCTTTTTCTGTTAGATTGGAGAAAAGACAAGGAATTTTATCCTCACCATTCTTAATTAACATCATATTGAAAGTTATAGTCACTGCAATAAGGCAAGAAAAAAATGTCTACATAAATTTCCCAGTTCATAAACAGAGTTCAATCGGAAGTGGAGCAGGCAGGACATGAATCTGCACCTGTATGGGATGCTGGTGCCACAAGGCTGAGGATTAGTGTGATGTGTCACCATGCCCACGCACTGATATCACATCTTTTTTAAAAAATATTTTTATTATTTTTTTAATTGGAAAGGCGGATATACAGAGAGGACAGACAGAGAGGAAGATCTCCCATCCGAAGATTCACTCCCCAAGTGAGCGCAACGGCCCATGCTATGCCGATCGGAAGCCAGGAGCCTCTTCTGGGTCTCCTTCGCGGGTGCAGGGTCCCAAAGCTTTGGGCCGTCCTCGACTGCTTTCCCGGGCCACAGGCAGGGAGCTGGAAGGGAAGTTGGGCCGCCGAGATAGAACCGGCGCCTATATGGGATCCAGGGTGTGCAAGGCGAGGACCCTAACCACTTGCGCCACCGCACCGGGCCCCCTGATATCACATCTTAATGTTGCATAAGTTAGCTTGTTCTAGCTTGTACAGGTTCTAAAGGAATCAGAAGAATAACTATAAGCAATTTATCTATAGTTAGTGTTTGACTAAGGTCCCACTTAGCTGTGGGGCCAACTTGTTTCTTGTTTTGATTTTGGTGTAAATATCTAAAAAAAAAAGTCCAAGTCATGGAGCTTAAGAAGCACAGGTGTGAGGTGTGGTCCTCTCAGAGACAAAGCCTCTTCTGTGATTAAGCACTCTGTTCCCTGGTAATGAACTACAGCATCTAAGCCAACCTTCTGAGGTCCCAGTTTGGGAGCTGTCAGGACTTATGGAAAGCATATTGTAAATTTTCACTTTCTCTCATCGTAAACCAATATGAAGGTTGGCCTAAATGTTTCAAGTGGAATTTTCTGTTCTTAGATTTTTGACACTTTGCCCCTTTTGTTGCAAATTCCAGTTTTAATTTTCTTAACATAGTCCAGGCACAGCACATAAACCTTTTCACCTTACAGAGGCATATATGGTCAGTTTCATTTGGGTTATTTATTTATCTATCTTTGCAAAAACTGAGTACAACTGCTTCAACAAGTATCCAGGTGATTTCTTGGTCAAGGGAACTGAATGGCCAGGGGGAACTCAAACTGTTATAGAATACACTGAAACTAAGAACTTTGGGACTCTCCTGCTTGGGAAGGCCCATACCAGGTTGTTGGCAAAAAAAAAAAAAAAAAAAGACACTGACTAATAGTGCCTTTTTAAGGTTTAAGGTTTGATATTTTTAAAGTCCCTTGTGTCCAAAAAATTGTTAGTGAAAACCTGATATCCACTAGATATTCACTAGATCAGCCTTTATTTTGCTCAATATAGCAGCATTCAGCAGTTCACACAGCTGCTTCTCCCTTCCTTGAAATATTCCTTTCCCTTGGTTTCTCTCTCTATTGTATTTTTTAAAGTATTCTTTACATTTTTGAATTAAATTTTAAAGTTATTTTAAAATGTTTTTTAATTGGAAAGGTAGATTTATGAGAGAAGAAGAGACAGAAAGAGATCTTGCATCCACTGGCTCATTCCCCAGATGGTCACACTAGCCAGGGCAAGACTAGGTTGAAGTCAGGAGGTTCATCTGGGTCTCCCAAGTGAGTGGTAGGGGTATGAATGCACAGGTCATCTTCTGCTGTTTTTCCCAGGCCATTATCAGGGAGTAGAAACAACGTGAAGCATCTGGGGCACAAACCATATGGGATGGTAATAGCTTTAACTGCTATGCTTCAATAGTAGCACAGGTCAAGCTATTATTATATCTTTCTGCCTGCATTGTCCTTCTTGGCCTAGTTGTTACATGTTGGTGTTCACTGTGGCTCCATCCCAGCAAATATTTACCTTTTTCTTATTTCTTTATACTTTGGCAATTTCATTTACTTATATTACTTCAGCTAATGTCTCTATGGTATTTCTGTGTCTCCTACTAAATCTTCTAGAAGCCACATCTACATATCCCAATGTCTACTAAACATCTTCATTTGGGCCCCCCACATACAAAGGACTTTATGACCTCTTCCACTCATTGTTCCTCCTCCTAAATGCTTTTTTAAAGATTTATTTATTTTTATTGGAAAGACAGATTTTACAGTGAGAGGATGAGAGACAGGGAATCTTGCATCTGCTGATTCACTTCCCAAATAGCCACATTGGCCTGAGTTATGTCAATCCCAAACCAAGATCCAGGAGCTTTTTCTATGTTACCTATATGGGTGCAGGGTCCCAAGACATTTGGGCATTCTCCACTGCTCTCCCAAGCCTCAAACAGGGAGCTGGATGGAAACTGGAGCAGCTGGAACATGAACAGGAGCCCATATGGGCTTCAGTCATATCACTCTCCAAACTATTATAGACAAGGCTTAATTACTATAAATACAAAACTTTTAACTAGATGAAAAACCAGATACTGAGTAGTTATAGCTTCCTGCATAATTTGAAGCCTCATTCAGCTCAATGAGTCTGATAATAAACAACAGCTACTCTCATACCAAGTACCAGGCACTGTGCACCTGCCATCTTAACTGTTTTCCTAAAGATTTATTTATTTATTATTTGAAAGACAGAGAGAGAGAAAGAGAGAGAATCTTCCATCTGCTGGTTCATCGCCACCCCCCCCCCAACTGGCCACAATAGCTGGGGCTGGACCAGACTGAAGCCAGAAGCCAAGCGCTTCATCCATCCAGTCTCCTGTTTTGGTGGCAGGGTCCAAGCATTTGAGTAACCTTTTGCTGCTTTTCCCAGACCATTAGCAGGGATCTGGATTGGAAGTAGGGGATGCCAGCATTTGCAGGTGACAGTTTAACCTGTAACATCACAATGCTGTCCCCTCTTCCTTAATTCTTACAGCAACTTTTTGCAGTAGCTTAATTTACAAAATAAGAAAACTGAGATTCAAAGAAGTCAAGTAAATTTTGTAAGGTGACACAGCTGGCATTCAACAGAACCAGAATCACAGCCTATCTGAATCCAAAGCCTACCATTCATTGGCTTGTATTTTCTTTATTTACTTATTTCTCTTTTTCAATCACAAGCACTTATTCTGATTCAAATATATTTGGGAAAGTGAACTTAGGATGGATATTGGATGCTTTGTTAAAACATAGACTTCATTTTTAGAGCAGTACTAAATACGCCATAGTCTCTACACAGCTTTCCCCACTGGTTATCAACATCTTGTAGCAAAATGATATACTTAGCACAATCAATGATCCTACATTGACACATCTTTGTTGAACTGATTTCAAAGTTTACATTGAGGTTTGCTTTTGCTGTTGTGCATTCTAAGGGTTTAGACAAATGAATAATAACAGTTACCATATTATATGGTATTACACTACCATATACACATAACATATAATGTATGATATAATTATAAAATACTTTCACTATCCTAAAATTCTCTGTATTCTTCCTATTCATCCCTCCCTCTCTCCTAAATCCTGGCAACCATTGAATTTGTACTGTCTCCACAGATTTTTTTTCATAATGTCATATATTTGAAATAGTACTGTGTGTAGCTTTTTAATGTTGGCTCACTTACTTAATTTTCTGTATTTAAGATCCCTCTATGTCTTCAAAACAGAGACATTACACAGTGGAGAAGGGTAGAGATTCAGAAATAAACCCATACATATTATGGTCAATTGATATTTGACAAAGTTGCCAAGAACACACAATGGGGAAAGGACAGTCTCTTAAAAAATTTTGGCAAAACTGTAAGTTCACATGTAGAAGAACTAAATTTAACTCTTATTTCATATATTTATAAAAATCAACATAAAATGAAGCAAATACTGAAACATAAAATTTAACACTGTAAACTTACTAGAAGAAAATTGGAAAAGCCAATGAAGTTATTGTTTGAATATTATTCTTAAAACATAGACAACCAAAGGAGAAAGAGAGAGAGACAGAGTGAGAGGGAGATGGGTTGCACCAAATTAAAAGGCCTTTGGACAGCAAAGGAAATAATTAAGAGAGTGAAGAGATAACTCACAGGGTGGGAGAAAATATTTACATAAATATTTCTCAAAAGAAGATGGACAAACTACCAACTTGCTATGGAAAAATGTCAGCATCATTAATCATTAGAGGAAGACAAATTGAGAATACGATGGTTACTATAAAATTAATGACAAAAGAAAGGATGTGAAGCTTTTGTGTGCCATTAGTGGGAACGTAAAATACTACAGTCATTATAGAGAACAGTATGAAAGCATCTCAATAAGATGCTAAAAACAGATCTATGAGACGGCTCAGCTATCCCATTACTGGATATGTACCCCAAATAAATGAAATCAGTAAGTTGAAGAGATAACTGCACTCTCATGTTCATCGTAGAATTATTCACAATATCCAAAGTGTAAAAGACCTGACTTGAGTTCTGGACTCCTGGGGTCAGTAAGGCCCATCCTCACTTACTGTAGATGTTTCAGGAGCAAACAAGTGGATGGGGCTCAGGCACTGTGGCATAACTGGTTAAACCATGGCTTTCAATGTTGGCACCCTATATTGGTGCTGATTTGATTTCCTGCTACTCCACTTGTACTCCAAATCCCTGCTAATGTACTTGGGGAAAGCAGTGGAAGATGGCCCAGTGCTGTATGCTGGAACTCACTTGGGAAATCCAGATGAAGCTCTTGTTTTCTGGCTTTGGTGTGGCCCAGCCATGGCTGTTGAGATGACTTGGAGAGTGAATCAACAGAATGTAAAAATCTCTTGTCTTTGCTTCTCTATAACTTTACCTTTCAAATAATTAAATCTTTTTTAAAAAGTGGTTAGAAGAATTGTTTCATTCTCTCTCTCTCTCTCCTCCCCCACCCGAGTTCTCTCAAATAGGAGGACATAACATAGATAATAAAAATATTTCCACATTGATTAAGGGAAAAAAAGATTCTCATGTCTTTTCATGACCTAATTACTAATTATTTTTTAGCTCTGAATACTTTCCCATTGTCTGCATAGACTCCATTTATTAAGGAGTTTTCCTTTCTTAAGGACAGTTTGCTTTCAAGGTTTGAAAATCATGGCCATACATTCTACATACATCCATGTGCAGATTGTAAATGAATATCAATATCAATAACTATCAAGTACAGCTATTGCTGGATTGTATGATGAATCTGTTTATTTTGATAAGAAATGGTAAACTGTCTTTCAAAGTGGCTGTATCATTTTGTATTCCTTCCCGCAATTACTGACAGCTTCTATTATGCCTCATCCTCGCTAGTATTTTCATTTGTCAGTTTTTTGTATTTTGGCTATTCTAATACGTCTGTGGTGATATTTCGTTGTTATTTTAATTTCTAACTACTCAATGGCATTTAATGTTGAGCATCTTTTCCTATTCCTATGTTCTATCTATACGTCTTCTTAGTTAAGTATCTGTTCAGGATTTTTGCCTGTTTAAATTGGATTGTGCTGTTAATACTTTTTTGTATTTTAAGAATCCTTGTATATTTTGTGAAACCATTCTTCATCAGATATACTTCTTTCTAAAAGACTTTTCTCCAGTCTGTGGATTAGCTTTGATTTTATTACTGAGCATGTATTTTAATTATTTAGTTACATTCTTTCTTAAATTTTTATGCAATTCACTTTTTGACAAATTATAATTATATTTATTATAATTATATAAAAGAAGCACAGTGATATGATGATATACAGTGTAAAATGATTGAGTTATGCTGAGTAGCACATACATTCCTCCTGTATACCTCCAGGCCTCTAGTAACCACCACTTGACTTTCTGCTTTCATGAATTCTATAGTTGTAGATTCTCCATATACTTGAAAACACAATTTTTGTCGTTCTGTCCATGCCTTATTTCACTTAATGAATTTGTAAGTTTTAGAGATGGGAAATAGTTGAAAAGATTCAGAAAGTCAAGTAGAGCATTGTAACATATTACTGTGTAAAATGTCTGAAGGCTGGAATTTTATGTCATATTTTACCTAACTTTGTGCTTCAGCCCATTTGCAATTTTTTCTTTTCCTAAAATCATTCCTTATTAAAACTTTCATACCAATATGTCTAGTTTGAATTTATATATTTACACATAATAAATCTTAGTAATATATAATATTGTTTTGTGCATTAATTTTTTAAGGAAAAATTCCCCAAAATGATGAAAGGGGAATTTCAAGGCTCTACTCTTTCCACAATGAGCAGAAAATAACTGTCAGAATCAAACTTTCAGATCAGCAGAATGTAGTAAAAGACTGGCAATAACCAAGAGAGCGCTAAACGAAGAAATAGGCTGCTACACTGTAGTAAAGGAGTGCTGTGACATTTTGAATTGCCTAATTTCTCATCCCTCATTCTAGAATTTATGGAAAGCCATAAAGATGGTATCTTACAGTCTGGGTGCAGTTCACCAGTGCCATAAAGAGCAATTCAGACCTTTTGTTGAAGAAATGTCAATGTTTGCTGTAGCATGACTACAGGTTTGCTCAAAGATTAATGCTAGGACTAATGTTTGTTTTGCTGACTCAGACTATTCCTAGGGCTGGGCTGAGACATCTCCTTTAATGGATTTGCCAAAAGAATTTACAAGGAAAATATTGGATTCAGAGAGAACAGACAGGCTAGACAAAAAATAGAGCAAAAATATTGTAAAAAGACTCATGGGAATGAAATGATTGATAAAATCTTATGCAAAATGAGAAATAAAGATCATGCACAAACCAAGAGAAGGATATTTGCTCTTAAAAAGCATGAGGAAGGCCCTAAGATCCCACTTCTGTGTGATCACCACTCTCCATGCAACCAGGAGGTGAGAGCTAAGACAGAGGTATAAATAAAATGAGTTAGTTCAAGGAAATGTTCTAAGACTAAATCAGTCTTTAATGAGTCAGAGGATTTTCTTTTTCTTTTCTTCTTATTTTTAGGTGTTTAATGAAATCCTATCAAAATACTAGCTAATTACTAAACTAGCATGTCAGATACCTCAGCAATACCACATAAGAAAATAAAGATAGGGCCCGGTGGAGTGGCTTAGTGACTAAAGTCCTCGCCTTGAACACCCCGGGATTCCATATGGGTGCCGGTTCTAATCCTGGCAGCTCCACTTCCCATCCAGCTCCCTGCTTGTGGCCTGGGAAAGCAGTCAAGGATGGTCCAATGCTTTGGGACCTGGCACCCCTGTGGGAGACCCAGAAGAAGTTCCTGGCTCCTGGCTTCGGAGACCCGGAAGAAGTTCCTGGCTCCTGGCTTTGGATTAGCATAGTATCAACCGTTGCGCTCACATGGGGAGTGAATCATCAGACGGAAGATCTTCCTCTCCATGTCTCCTCCTCTCTGTATATCTGACTTTCCAATAAATAAATATATCTTTAAAAAAAAGAAAGAAAATAAGGATAATAATTCCAATAATAATGTAAGAGATACAATTAACAAATATCTATAGAAAAATTAAAATAGTCAACGATAAACAGCAACAACAAATTCCAGGCAGAGAGAATCTGTTTCTGGAACCTGATATTTAAAGTTTCCACATTAATATTCAAAATATCTAGGTTTCCAACTGAAAAAAAAGTCAGACATGCAAAAAAAAAAAAAAAAACAAGAAAGTGGTCCATTGATGAGGCAAAAAGAAATTATTCCAGAAAAAGCCCAGGGAATACACACGTTAGTCAAAATCATTAAATTTGCTCTCTTAAAAATGCTCAAAGAACCAAAGGAAATCATGAAGACTATCATTAAAAGAAACCATTGGGGGAGGGAGAGGTAGAGAAGGAAATGGACGAGGGAAAGACCGTCCACCCAACTACTTCTTTACCCCTCTCCCCTCAGATGACTTCTACGGCTGTGACTGGGCTGACAGAGACGCCAGGAACTCAATACGGATCTGCCATGTGGGTGGCCAGAACTTCACCAGTCTCTCCCAGGGTTTGCATCAGCAGTTAGCTGAAGCAAGAATTTTGAGGAGGGAACTGACACAGGTACTATGATGTGGATCGTAGGCCTCTTAAGTGGCATCTTAACGACTAGTATACTAAATGCATTTTAAATACTCATTTGCAAAGCAGAAAGAAAAAGAGAGAGAATTCCTTGCTTTTAAAAAAAATACATAACTACAAATAAAAATGAGTTTCTTTTTTATCCTTCTCCATTTTTTTTATGGTCCAGTTAGCTTTTCTGTTTAGTTTACTTTCTTTTTATAACCTTTGTCCATGTTTTTCCATTGATATATTTTTCTTGTTGATCAAAATTTTCTTGAATTTTGAATTCTAATTATTTGTCTACGTATTTCAAATATTTTTCCTGTTTTGTGCTTGATTTTTAATTTTCTATGTGTTTATGTTATCCTAAATACAAGTGTTACATTTTTATTTGTTTTTGTTTATGGATGTGTATATGGTGTTTAAAAATCCCTCAGGCTATAAAGCGTTCATGTAGTCCTTGAAATAGTTTATATTTTCTTTTCCATTTTGGGGTTTTTAATATATATAAAATTTGCATTCTTGTAAGGTATATTAAATTTTTCTCTGTGTAAAGCCTGTCATTCCAATCCCATTTACTGAACAATCTATCCTTTCTCCTCTAATCTGCAGAGCTGTCTGTATCATACACAAACTTCCAATGTATACATAAGCTTATTTCATTTTTTCTTCCATTAATATATCTGACTATTCCTGTGCCAACATTACGTTGTTTTAACTGCTGTGGTTTTTAAAAATCCATGCTATTTTGTAGGCAGTTTATTGGTAGTTGAGGTTTCTTTTGGCTTGTTTTTGAAACTTTATCCATCCATACAAATTTTAGAATCAACTTGTCAAGTTGTCCCAGCATTAGGATTTTCCTGGATGTTGATTTATATTTATAAAGTGTCTTGAGAGAACTCCATAGTGTATATCTCAATTTACTTAGATTCTATTTTAGGTACTTCCATAAAGTTTTATGATTCTCTACACACACACACACACACACACACATATACACATGTATATGTACCTATATATATGATCTACTTATTATTCAGACAGCTAGACCCAACTTAAAACCCATCCATATTTTTTCCATTGACAAATGGCAGCTACTTGGGGCCTAAAAAGGACATCTGGTAGCATAGCAGAGGAAGGAAGACAGAACAAATTAGACAACTCCCACAGCCAAAGGCTACAGCAAGTATCTTGGGTGAATTGAGACTCTAAGTTTGACCATGTCAGCCAATGGACATTGGAAAGGGTCCTTCAATCTTGGTTCAGCAAGATTGACAGCACTTTAGATTATTGAAATCACCTGGGCAGAACCCTTGGAGCATGGGCCGTATCAGGGACCCAGGGTTGATACTGGGTGGCTGTTCCCCATCACTGGATACTGAGGCAGTTGGGAGGCTGAATACGGCTTCTCCCCTTATGCTCCCCCTTCCCCTAGATACAGGAAGAAGAAATAGAAAATTTAGAAGCAATGATTACATCCACTTTTCCCCAGCCCTCGATCCTTCCCACTCTGATCAACTATGTAAGCATCATCAAAAATGAAAAGTAAATAAATAAGTAACTAAATAAATTCCATTCAACCATAGGTTCAAACTGAAGGAGTGATGACAGGCTAGCCATAGCAGATTACATGAGTGGTAGGTCTTGTCATACAACTCAATGGCATCTTCTGGTCCAAACTGACCTTAATTCTGGGGTACAGAATTACTCTTTATTTTTTGTTTGTTTTTGTTGTTGTTTTGCTTAATATATATATGTGTGTGTGTGTATTTATTTTGAAGTTTTGAATTATGTGGTACAATTTCATATAGACTTGGGTTTCTCCCCAAACTCCCACCATGACGGATTTTCCCCATTTTACTGCAGTGGTATAGTCTTTCATAAGGAATCGCAATTCCATCAGACTCTTATTTAAGCGTACCCCAACATTGCTGGTACAGACAATGTCAGACAGTCCAGTGTCTCATTGCCTACACATTTCCAACAGTTTCATTGGGAATCCATCTTTTGTCTGGAAGCAGGGATGCATGCTGTATTATACCCCCACATCTGGATATGGTAGACCCCAGTACTCCATCACTATACATTTCCATAATTGAGAAGCCATGAAACAAGGTCAACAACTGGTATGAGTTAGAACAATAGCCGAGAATTACTCTTTAAAAATATTTATTTATTGGGCTTGGCATGGTAGCCTAGCGGCTAAAGTCCTCGCCTTGCACGTGCCGGGATCCCATATGGGAGCCAGTTCCAATTCTGTTTCCCACCCAGCACCCTGCTTGTGGCCTGGGAAAGCAGTCAATGACAGCCCAAAACCTTGGGAGCCCGCACCCGTGT
The DNA here is from genome assembly GCF_017591425.1 of Ochotona curzoniae. Taxonomy (NCBI): domain Eukaryota; kingdom Metazoa; phylum Chordata; class Mammalia; order Lagomorpha; family Ochotonidae; genus Ochotona; species Ochotona curzoniae. Next base: position 29,450,662 of record NW_024467087.1, on the reverse strand, counting down.
GGAAGATCCAGAAGAGGCTCTGGGCTCCTGGCTTTGGAAAAGCTCAGCTCTAGTCATTGCAACAGCTTGAGGAGTGAATCATCAGACAGAAGATCTTCCTCTCTGCTCCGCTTTGCATATATAACTTTGCAATAAAATTAAATTAACCTTTAAAATATTTATTTATTTAAGAGGGAATGAGAGAGAGAATGAATGAATGCTAGAGATCCCATCTTTGGTTTATTCTCCAAACACTTGTGATGGGCAGTGTTTGGCAAAGTCCAAAGCTGGGAGTTGAGAACATAGTTCAGGTCCCTTGTGTGGGGAAGGCCTCCTAGGGTTTGCATTGATAGAAAGCTGGAGTCAGCGTATGGAATTGAGAAACAAACTTCTTTTCACTATTGTGAGATGCAGATATTCCAACCACTAGATTAATTGCCTACTTAACTAGGTCAAAAATTTTGTTTTAGGATGGAATATTATTGACTCTGCCTGGATTTTTGAATTGGTGAATGCAATAGAACTCAGCTCATAATAAATGGTTCTGGATAGAGTACTACTTGGAGTATCCAAAGTCAAGCGTCATATGCCATTTTCCACCCGCAGATGGCATAGTCATGCTCCAAGACTTCAGAGGCCTGCATTAACTTCACACTGCATTCTCCCCATCACTGATACCTCCACCTTATGGTGTCTTAAAATCATAGCCCACATGGCAGGCCTCTTTCATCGTGGTTTTGACTTGTTGCAGAGCCCCATTTATATCTAATTCTATTGACAGCCATCTTGCTCATCTGGTATGCATTCTATGTCACTTGGCAAATACATCACTTATAATTTCTTGCCACTAGTCTACTCTGGAACCCAAAGTGGCATATTAAGTATTTTCCTTCTCTCTTTGCTATAAGAAATGTTACAGATGCTGCATGTGTTTGTTTGCTGAATAGGGGATATCACGGCATGTTCCTGACTAATGGACAGCCAAAAACTTTTACCAAATTGGCAGATTCCTGAATCTTTATAGGATTTACCATTCACCCTGTATGAACTCGTGTGCCTTGCTAAGTGCTTGAGCATATTAAATCAGCTCTTTGTCTATTGTGCCCAATCAAAGTTAATGATGCAGCGATGCTATGTGATAGCCTGAGATGTACAGATTGTTCAGATCTCTTCCAACTATAATCTGACAGAGAGCAAAAGAGTTAAAAATAGACCTGGGGCAAAACGGTGCATGTTTGTTTTTTTCCATCCCATACGAATGCAATCTGTTTCTGATATCCTTTCCTGAATGTGATAAAAAAAAAAAAAAGAACATATGTTCTCAATCCATAGGAACAAACCTGAGGCTGCATTAATCTGCTCCAGTAAATATATCTGGTCAAAGTGGGAACTGAAATGGCCAGTGGTCAATGAATCTGGTAATGTGATTACTTCATAGATTTCTTAGTGTTGAATTATCCTTACATTCCAGAATAAACTTTGTTATAATGCTTGTTGTTGTATGTGATTGGTCAGTTTTGTTTACGGTTTTAAAACTCAGTTCATAAGTGAGAAGAATGTATATTTTCTTATTCTGATTTTGTTTAGTGTTAGTATCAAGGTTATACCAGCTAATGAGAGTATCTTTCTCCTTTTTTAAGATTGTAGAATAGTTTATAAAAAATGGTGTTATAATTTCTTGACTGAATAAAATTTACTACAAAAACTATCTGGATACGGGCCAGCATCGTAGCACAATTAGTTAAGCAACTACTTGAGATGCTATTCTTAGAGTATTGGTTCAAGCCCTGGCAGCTGTGCTTCTCAGCCAGGTTCCCGCTAATGTACCTATGAAGGCTGCATATGTTGGTCCAAGTACTTGGGTTTCTGTTACTCCTGTGGGAGACCTAAATGGAGTTCCTGGTTCCGGGTTTCAGCATGATCCAGCACTGGCTTTGTGGGCTTTTGGGGAGTGAAACAACCTTTGGAAATGCGTTCTTTCTCTCATTCTCTCTCCTCTCCTCCCCTCCCTCCTTGCCTTCTCTTTCATTTACTTTGCCTTTCAAATAAATGTCCCATATGTGTACTTTTTGTTCTTTCTATCCATTCTAAAAAAAAACATTTTGGAGAAAATTATTCATTTTTTCCAATCAACATAAATCATTGTCATATACAGTATTCTCTAATTACAAAACCTCTTTACATAAATAAGTTCTATTTCTGTATTCTTAATATTGTTTATTTGTCCCCTTTCCCCCATTCATTGCTTTTGCCAAAAATTGGGCTATTTTATTAACCTCTTCAAAGAGCCAGATTTTTTTCATTTTATTTGAAAGACACACAGAGAGATCTTCCATCTGCTAATTCATTTCCTAAATGCCTGCAACAGTTAAGTCTGGGCAGGGTGAAGCAGGGAATTCAGAATTCAGGCTGGGTCTCCCATGTGGGTGGCAGGGACTTCAGTATCTGAACAATCACTTACTACCGCTTAGGATGCTCATCAGCTAGAAGCTATATGGGAAATGAATCCGTTGGGTCCTGGAAAAAAACATGCACTCCAGTACAGGGTGTGGGTGTTCCAAGTGGTGACTTTGACCACTGTGCCAAATTCCCTTCCCTGAGATCAGTTTTTCATTTGTTAATCATCCCTATAGGTATTTACTTTGCCTCTGGTTTCACCTTCATTATTTCTTATCTATCACATTCTTTGTGTTTACAACCATCATCCAGTAAGATCCAACTGTTACATTTTTAGGATGTTTTCAATATGATTGTAAAAATTATTAAAAAGTAAATTATCTCAAAATGTAATTAAATCAATTATATTAATAACAGAGGCAATAAAAAATCCAAATCCTCCTCTCCAGAATTAGTTTACTATATTTTACTAATTTCATGCTCTTGAGGTTACTTTTTGTCTATTGTATCTGAAGAAAGCAACTGCTATGTCATGATGCTACTGTGTATCTTTTTATTAAGATGCATGTCAGTAGTTTGAAATCAAACACAGTTAAAGTATTAATACTACAGAAATCTGCAAGTGCTACAAACTATGGCTTGATTAATATTTGAATTTTAGAAGTAATGACATAAAATGTTAATAATATGCTTAAAACTATATTATATTGGTAGCTATTGTATTTTAAATAACATAAAAATTTAGGAAATATTTTCCAGGGCCCAGTGCTATAGCCTAGTGGCTAAATCCTTACATTGCACGCCCTGGGATCCTATATTGGTGCTGATTTGTGTCCTGGCTGTTCCACTTTCCGTCCAGCTCCCTGCTTGTGGCCTGGGAAAGCAGTAGTGGACAGCCCAAAGCCGTGGCATCTTGCACCTGTGTGGGAAACGCGGAAGAAGCTCCTGGCTTCGGATTGCCCTGGTTCTGGCCATTGCTGCCACTTTAGAGTGAACCGTCAGATGGAAGATCTTTTTCTTTGTCTCTCGTTCTCTCTGAAAAGCTGCCTTTCCATAAAAAGAAACAAATCTTTTTTTTGTAAAAAAGGTAATGTGAATTTTCCATCCATATTTTCATGACCATTTCAACAAAACAACGTTTCAACTAGAGACCATTATGTTGAATGAAATAAGCCAGTCCCCAAAAGACAAATACCATATATTCTCTTTAATATAAGCAACCTTTATGCAAAATACAAAACAAATAGATATATAAGTAAACACACATATATATATTTTCTCATAGATTAACTGAATATCGGAGTCTAGCATATTGGGAAGTGAAGATATGTTGTAGCATGCTTCTCTATATTCCTGAATAAAAGGAAGATTCCCAATGAAACAGTTAAGTATACCTTGATGATATGATAATAGATTTTCACCATTGACAATAGTTACAAAGCCATGTTACATTCAAATAGAAGAATGTTGGACTTGTGACTGTTGCTGAAAGATTACATATTGTAATCTGGGTAAAATGGCGGGGAGGAGAATGGCGAGGCAGGAAGGTGAGGTGAAAGGTGAAGTCCCTATTCCTACAAAATGATATCATGGAAAATAATAACAATATGAAATATCAAAAATTAAAAACATTTCAAAATAAAAGATTCAACCAAAACATTCTGTCACTATGATTATTAACTCTCATCTTACATATCTGGAGCTATATCTGTAGGTGTATATACATTTTTCTTTGTAGGGAGCCTGTTTAAATCGTTTAGTGATGAGTGTTTTTGTCTCAATCCTCCTCATCTGAAATTTCATTTGACCAATTATGTCCTTTTACATTCTCCTCCTTTTAAAACATTTTGATATTTCCCGATATTATGGGCTTTGTGTAGACAACATATAGCTAATTCATGTCTAATTGAGTGCCTCAAAAAAGGTTTATTACATTTGTGTTTATTGCAACTATCCACGTTATTTTGTATTTTCTGCTGATCAATTTCTTTCTTTCTCTTCTTCCCATTTTCTCTCACATCATATTGCAGCATTAGTTTTTCCAGGGTGGCTTTGTTTCCACCGAAGACTTGGAGCTGTGATCACACAATTAATTACTGATCTTCAGGTCAGCGATAATTTTTTTTTTTTTTTGGCAAATGAACATCCATTACATTTCCATTCCCCTCTGCATGTATTCCAGTTTGACCCTTCTGTAATACACAGAACTTGCAACTCTGGCCACTCTCAGTCCTTAAATATTAACATGACAGATCCTTGTATCTACTGTATCTTTTTCAGCTATATATCTTCAAATTGTGATTACTACTACTTGAGGCATTTTCATTGTCTCTGGCACTTGGAGATTCCTTTATTGCTTTCAAACTCAACTATATGTTTACACTTTAGATATCAGGCATTTATACATGTATGGTGTGTGTGTGTGTGTGTGTGTGTGTGTGTGTATGTTTATGTGTATTAACAGGATGTTGGATTAGCCTATGGTATGATCTTGACTGAAAAAACAAAACAACAACAGCAAAAACCCCTGTGCTCTCAACCACTAGGCTCTTCTGCCTCCCAGTATTGATTTGCTTCTTACATTTCCAATATCATTCTTGATATTTTTGGGCATTTTATAAATGAAGAGATGAAATCTGGGAGTGCATTTTCTCCATACAGTAAAAATATACTGTCGCACTTGAAGTTATCAACTATAGGAGGCAAGGTAAATTAATTATCCTTTATTTACCTCCCAAATAAGCCAATTATTTGCTTCATTAGGTAACAATTCATTCTCAGCTTAAGACCTCAACAAATAAAGATAATATTTGTCTGTTTTAGTTGCACACTGCCATTCGCTGGAGTTTGCGCTGAGATATTGCATATAAAATCAAGGTCTAAAATTTAGTGAAGAAATAAGAATTTAGTCCTTAAAATCAGAATATAAGCAGGACCTTGTTGAAATATATTAACTGCTTTTTCGTATTACAGACATTCTGCATTAACCAATGTATTTAGAAAGTTGAAGATCAACACCTGTTCCTCTACTGGTTTCCTTTTGTATGGTGTCCTTTGCCTCAGCCTGTATAAATACATGCATGGTGATTAAGCTGTCAGATATCACTGGGGACTTTTTCACGGGTAAGGACAATGAATCACTTTTGGAATGTCTCCCTGATGGCCCCCAGAGGTTTGTCATTTGCCTTGCCACTTATATCTTTGCCCACTCATTTTCATTAAGTTAGAGTCTCCAAATGGCCCATTAATTTTGTGGCATTTGAAGATTATCCATCAAGTACAGTGCTCAGACTAGATGATTTTTTTTTTTTACTATGAGCCCTCCCAATTCTGGCATTATGTGAACTCAAAATTCATGACCAACATCCATGATGCAGAACAGATATCATATGACATTAAATTTGTTTTTAGAAAAGTGTCAATGCTCATGTTTATTGCCACCTTAGGAATTAACACAAGGCTATTTATCAACTGCAGACTCTGTAGGACCTTAGACATTTTCCAACTGGTGGATGAAAAAGGAAGGAATGAAGGAAGATAGCATTTATTATGTTACTAAAGAGCATGTTTTATCTCAGTGAAAGCTTACTGCCTTAGAAAGAGGTGCTATTTTCACCATTTAACAAGAAATTGAGTTCAAGAGAATTTAAATGATTTACTGGATGTTGTATAATTAGTAAGTGGTAGGATGAGATTTGGATTTAAGTTCTTCTGGTTAAAACTTTATCATAACTTTTGTTGCCTATCTGTTCATCCTTGGATTTTGAAATTCATCACGTTGAGTTCCTGCTGCGTGTTAAAAAGACACTGTGATTATAGTGAAAAAATAAGATAGACAAGGCCGGTTTCTTTTTTTTTCCATAATGACTCATATATATCATGAAGTTATCCTGAGCATGTTAGCTCATAGGACAGCGAGCATCTGTATGGTTGTAATAAGATTCGAAACAACTAATTCTAATACAAAGATCCCCGAGGGCCACGACACAATCTGGTTAACTCTGCACAGGAGAGCAGCCAATTCTTGGTCTGATAATCATTTTATTGAGAGCACCAAAAAATCCCAACGCATTTGACCAAAACTTCCAGTAAATTTGTAAGAGTGGGAACCTAACTTTTCCATTGCATATAAGTCTATAAATAAATCTACTTATTGAGGAAAAATAAAACATAGCACCGACTTAAAGCATATAATTGAAAGCTTCCTTTAAAGTGCAGAGTTGTGTAACCACCACCACAATCTAATTTTAGAACACTTTCATCACCCGAAAAGAAACCACATAAACAATAGCAGTCATCCCCTGTTCCTGTTCTCCCTTCCTCCCTGCTCCAGAACTAGGAAACCAGTAATCTACTTTCCATATCTAAGGAGTTGACTATTCTGAACATTTCACATAAATGGAACCATGCAATAAATTTGTGATCCTTTGTGAGTGGCATTTTTTTACTGAGTATAAAGTTTTCATGATTTATTCATATTTCTGCATGCATTCCTTTTTTACACCCAAATAAAATTTCAAAATATATTTTTTATCCATTCTTCAGTTAGTGGACACTTGTGTTGCTTATATCAATGACAAATAATATTGTTATGAGCTTTTATGCACAAGTTTGTGTTTGGATACCCATTTTCAGTTCCTTTGAATATGTGAATATAGGTGTGGAATTGCTGAATCCCATGATAATTGCATGTTTAACTCATCAAGGAACCAACTGATTGCTTTTCCACAGTGACTGCACCCCTTCACCTTCACATCAGCAGTGTATTAAGTTTCTATTTGCTGCACATTCTTAATGGCATTTCATTAGCCTCTTTAAAATGGGCCATGCAGTACTTCAATGCAATGATGGTAATGATAATAGTACCATATTGATAATGTTCAACACTACGTGTTATTCATTCTGCATAAATTAACTTATTGGGTTTTTTTTATAAGCACTACCACATAGATACTCCATATTTCAGATGAGGAAAGAGGTGCACAGAGGATAACTAAATTGGCCAAATTCACATACCCAAAACATTTTAGGGCTAAGATTTGAATCTAGAAGACTGACTGCAAAATCTGTGCTGTTAACAAATAGGCAACACTAACCAATGAGAGTAATTCACATTCTTAGTGTTTTGCACAAATTCTCTGACTTCACCTTACCTCAGAGAAGTAGGTGCCATTTTATCTTTGCAACCTTGTAGCTAAATAAACCTTAGAGAGGCTAAGTAATTTACTCAGGATCACAAATCCGGGTAAAGCATGCTTAGTTCCTCTTCTGTTTTGAAGAGAGCTGGAATTTAAGCTGCTGCAGTGGTAAAAGTGGAAGGTGAAAATGTTTTTACATCAGATAAAGGTCAAATTTGTATGATATTGAGATATATAATATTGTCATAAAATATTAACTAATAATAATGAAGATATATTTATTGTCATATTTTATTATACATTTAATATTTAAAATGTTCAATATGTACTTAACAAACATGAAAAATCTAAAAACAACAAAGCAAAATTAACTGGAAGGTTCAGATAAAACTTGGTACTGGGGAATAGTTTAAAGATTTATTAAATTTTGTTGGAAACTCAGATATACAGAGAAGAAGAGTAAATTTCACTCCCCAAGTGGCTGCAACGACGGAAGCTGAGGAGATGTGAAGCCAGGAGCCTCATCTGAGTCTCCCACATGGGTGCAGTGTTCCAAGGTTTTCAACAGTCTTCGACTGTTTTTCCAGGCCACAGGCAGGGAGCTGGATGGGATGCAGGGCTGCTGGGATTAGAACCAGTGTCCATATGGAATCCTGTCATGTGCAAGCAGAGGATACTGGCCACTAGACTAATGCACTAGACCCAGGAATCCTTTTTTTAAAAAAATGTTGGGCCCGGCACGGTGGCGCAAGTGGTTAAAGGTCCTCGCCTTGCACGCCCGGGATCCCATATGGACGCCGGTTCTAATCCCGGCAGCCCTGCTTCCCTTCCAGCTCCCTGCCTGTGGCCTGGGAAAGCAGTTGAGGACGGCCCAAGGCTTTGGGAACCTGCACCCATGTGGGAGACCCAGAAGAGGCTCCTGGCTTCGGATCGGCATAGTATCGGCCCATTGCGCTCACTTGGGGTGTGAATCATCGGACGGAAGATCTTCTTTCTCTGTCTCTCCTCTCTGTATATCCGCCTTTCCAATGAAAAAATAATAAAAATAAATCTTTAAAAAAATAAAAAAATGTTTATTTTCATTTATATGAAAAGCAGAATGAAAGAGACACCTTAGTTCCAGAGAGTTGCTTCCCAATACCTGTGGCTGGACTAGGTTCAAGCCAGGAGTCTAGAATTGTACTTGGGTTGCCCACATGGGTGGCAGGGACTCACATGCATTAGTTTTATCTGTTGCCTCATAGACTATGCTTTAACAGGAAGTTGAAATCAAGTGAATCAGTGGTTAAACCCAGGCACTCTGATATGGGGTGTGCATTCTTAGAAGCACCTTAACTGGTGATGCCCTTGGGGGGCATTTTTGGTAAGTAATCTCCGTGGAAGAATGCCTTTCCCATGGATTGTCACTTGCAGTCACATTGCTGTCAAAGCAGAAGCACCTAATTTGTTTTATAATGGGATTCAAAAAGATTTATTGATTTGCTTAAAAAGTATAGTTTCAGAGAGAGGGAGACAGAAAGAGAAATCTTCCATCTGCTGATTCACTTCCCAAATGTCCATACCAGCTGCAACTGGGTCAGGCTGAATCTGGAATCCAGGAATTCCATCCTGGCCTCCCACATGGGTGGCAGAGGGAAACTAGAGTTTTCCAGGCACCTTACCAGAAATTCAGATTGGAAGCACGTCATATGGATCTCAAAACGGCACTCTCATATGGGAGTAGGCATCATATGTGGCATCTTAACTTGCTGTACCACAGTGCTGGCTCCCAATGCCACTGTTAGGTAGTTATTATAAATAAATAATTTTGTAATGAGATAACATATTCAACTAAGTTTATATTGTGGAAAACTGGAAACTACCACTGATAATCTTTCCCTACATATTTTGACATGGAAAATCTTTACAGTGTATTACTAAGTGGACACAGTACATTTTAAATTCCTGTTTTGAAAAAAATGTGCTATATATATAAATAATTGAATATATAAATAATTATATATAAATAATTATATATAGTTTTATATATATATAATTTGTATTTGCATGTGTGTAAAGAAGCCTTGAACGACTAGTAACAAGAGAAGAATGCCATAAAAGCATATATAATATACATATATTTATATTTATATATGTATTTGGATAAAGTCCTGGAGTATCAATATACTAATAGTAGCTATCTTTGAGTATTTCATCATTTTTGTACCTTTTCACCCATTTTTCTCAGTGAGCAATCATTATTTGTGTAATTTTCAACACTCATTTTAAAAAGTTGAAGCCTGCCACTGTCTGAACTGTTTCACCTGGCTGCAGGGTTGGGCACTAATGGATGAGGCCCAAATTGTATATGAGACATTTTACGTTCTCCATAGTCACCAGGGGACAGAATCCAAATTAGAACATCAAGGTCTGCCTTCTGTAGCCCATTGCAGTGTCAGTTGCACCTATGAACTGTTGTGTATTTGCATAAATTAGAGGTCTGCTGTATACATCTTAAAAACTGGAATGTGATCAACATGGAGGACGAAAAGAGAGGGGAAAGTTGCCTTTGTTTTATGGCACCCTCTTCCTGAGACTGACTGCTCATTGAGGTCTGCTTTGACCACGGCTCAGTTGTGGTTTTGAAATTTCCATACTTACTTTTTTTATGGTGGGGAAAAAACAATTTGAGTAGCATTTGCTTTCGTGGGAGGCACTCCTCAGGAAAGAAATGTTGTACAGCCAGATCAGAAGCCATGGGGTATGTTCAGGCTTAGAATCTCAGAATTTTTGAGAGGTGCCCTGGGGATTGCCAGTCTAACGTTGCACAGAATTGCTATAGTTTCTGCTGACCTTTTGACAAACAGGAAGCTCATGTCTTCTTTGCTATTTGTGTCTTGAAAGCAATCTTTTGTTCACACATTATTTTCTTTATAATTTTTGAATTTGTTAATAATTTTTAAAAGTGCATAACCCACATTTAAACTTTTATAGTCATTAAAGTGATTGATTTTATTAGGATTCTGATTTTGATACTATGATTTTCTGGCATGAGTATCCACGATGTCCTTACAAATAGCAAAAGTTATTAGTCTAACCCAAGTCTTTCTCCCCATAGTCATCTCTCCCTTTGACTCAGTTAGTTCTTGACCACTGCCACATTCCAGGGAACAAGCAAGTTCATGCTAATGTCCTGCTGAGAAGCAGAAGGCCATAGATCTGATAAAGTCTCAAAAGTGTGAATTGGATTCATTCATTCATCCATCTACTCATTGATCAACAAGTTTTTCTTGTGTATCAAACACGTCCAAAGCAGTGATTTAGGGTCTTCCAGAAGATTAGTTGGCTGGAGCTCATGTTTTGTCCATCATGTACAAATACAGACTTTAGAATGAACCAATGCCACATACTATGAAGCAGGGTGTGGGGGTCTTTCTTTGGGTAAGGTGGTCAGGGAAGACATTTCTGAGGAGGTGACATATTGCTAAATGAAAGAGACTGGGACATGATCAGAGGTAGTCCTAAGGTTGAAATGTGTCTGAAACAATTATGTAGTATCTGTTTCTAGAATTTGTTGAGACTCAGAGCCTAAGATCTCGCTGGGCTCTAGGAAGAGGTAACCAGGCTTAGGCAAACAGTGGAGAACATCCCATAGCCTGTATAAGAAGTGAAGGATGCAGAGTCTGTTGGTTGGCAGGAAGACTCGGAACACTCATGTCAGGGTGACCTATGGTCAAGAGTAAAAATCATCAATTGTAACTTCCAACTGTTTAAGTTCTGTAATAGGTAAGTCACTTATCCCTCCCCCGTCCTCAGTTAAGTTACCCTCCTGTCCCACAAACACATCCACTCTTCTTCTCTCCTGTCATCCTACTCAATAGAGTGACAGAAAAGTGTAGATGGCAGGGAGTTCCAGATTTCACAGAACAAAGGTTTTTTTTTTTTAATCTTAAGATTTATTTATTTTAATTGGAAAGGCTGACTTAGACAAAAGGAGATCTGATAAAAGAAAGATCTGTCCGCTGGTTCACTCCCCAGATGTCTGCAACAGCTGGCATGGCACTGAGCTGTTCTGAAACTGGGAGCCAGGAGCCTCTTCTGGGTGTTGTGACATGAACTGGCACTCATATGGAATGACAGAACCTGTAGGTAGAATACTAGCCAATTGAACTATTGCACCAGCCCCCAGCGAAAAGTTTCAAAATCAAGGACTAGATGTTCTAAAAACTCTCATCGCCCATTCTCTCATAGGGATGGCAATCCAAGTTGTCAGAGCTATAGGAAGCAGTGCTTAGTTTAGGGGTTGGAAGGAGCAGCCCAGAAAGCTGTATCTACAGTTTAGAGAAGGAACAGAAGCCAAGAGACAGGGGTTTGGACTGGGGAAGAGAGGAGTAGAAAACCCAAGTAAACCCAGACATGTTCTAGAGAAGACATCATTGAGAAATAGTGAATTCTGAGCCGATTAGGGATGTCTGCTACCTTCTGTTACCAGCATCCCTGACTGAATCTCCTCTAGAGGAACTATCCCATAAATATCCTAGAAAAGCACAATTTGTAACACCTCAAGGCACTAGGCGGGGGACCTGGTTAATATTAATTGGTTAATCCTCCACTTACAAGTACCCACATCCCATATGGATCCTGGATTGTTACAAGGCTGCTCCACTTCCCATCCAGCTTCCTGATTGTGGCGTTGGAAAAGGCGGAGGATGGCCCTAGTCCTTGGGTCCTTGCATTCACTTGGGGGACCTGGAAGAAGCTCCTGTCTTCTGGCCTCAGATTGGCTCAGCTCTGGCCGTTGCAGCCATCTGAAGAGTGAATCAGTGAATACAAGGTATTTCTCTTTCTGTCCTTCCTTTTCTCTGTCAATCTGCCTTGACAGTAAAATTAAATAAATGATTAAATAAACAAATAAAATATTAAAAAAAAACATTAGGATATAACTGGCTATTCTGGAGGTCTGTAGTGGTTCTTTGGCAGCTGCAATAGGAAATGAGTTTGGTGGCTGAGCGGGTGGGCTTTGGATTTTCCAGCCCCTTTGAGCAGATCATCATGCAAAGACACTGCAAAAGGTTTGTACATACTATACAAACTGCATGGAATTCACAACTTTCTGCAGCAAAATAAATTTGTATTTCATTCTATTTTCCATGAAGTACTCTGATTTGAATTTGTTATACATTTTGACTGCTGCAAAAATCAGACTTTTAAAAATGAAAGCAAAACTAAAACTCTCACCTTGAGACACTCTTTTTTAATTAAAATTTTTCTTTTATTTTTTTTGTTGGGAAGACAGATTTATAGAGAGAAGGAGAGAAAGAAATATCTTCTATCTACTTGTTCATTCCTCAAATGGCTGCAATGGCCAGAGCTGAGCTGAGCTGATCTGACACCAGAAACCAGGAATCTCTTCTGGGTCTCTCATACAGGTAGAGTACCAAGGCTTTGGGCCATCCTCTACTGTTTTTGCAGGCCTTAAGTAAAGAGCTAGAGGTAAGTGGTGTAGCGAGGACACAAACCAGTTCCCATATGGGATTCCAACACTTGAACAGGGAGGATTAGACAATTGAACAATTTTACTGGGCTGTGAAGATAAAGACAACAGATATATTTGCTGACAGTTATGTTCATGATAAGGCAGTCTGTATCCAATCCCAATTTCATCATAACAGTGACCTTGGACAATTTATTAAAAATGATATGTTTGTACAGTGCCTGCCACAGTATAATAGGGACACCACAAACATTAGTGATCGTACACACCAAGGCAATCCTAGCACTTTGGTAATGAAAGTATGGTTCGTGGCCCAACACTGCAGGCATTTCCTGAGAGTTTATTAGAAATGCAGAATATGATTTCCTACCCCATATCTGCTGAATCAGAACTTGCAGCTCAACAAAATCAGCAAGTGATTTAGAAGCACATTATGATTTGAGAAGCTCTGGCCTAGAAGCCACTTAAATCCAAAATCAAAGATTTTAAACAATGGTCTTCTGGGTGCTATTTTGGAGGCATTAGTGGTCTTTCCAGGCACTCTTCAGATTAAACCATGCAGACAGTTATTTTCTCTATCCAGAAGTTTGATTTTTCAACTGGGTTACTGACTTGAGTGAGCATACTCACCTTTCAAGGCATACCACAAATATTCCCTCCACAGTGCAACCTTTGCTGGCATTAACATCCTCATGGAACTCAATACTTCTCCCATTGTGTTTCTCCTGACATTGAACCAACTACTCTCATGGCACCAAAAAATACATACCACAGGGGTGGAATGTATACTCAAAACCCAGAATGTAAAGATGATCCCTAGAACTGAACTCAACTACGTCCAAAACTCCCCACTCAGCAGGCTAACAGGAGAGGATGTCAGTACATACTTCATTATGCCCATTAAAAGATTTGTCTTTTTGGAAAAATGTTTAGTCTTGTGTGTTGTAACTTTATTTCTGCTCTTCTTGTAAAATGGGATGCCAGGAGCCAATGATGCTGGTGACAATGGAGCTTTGTGTACTTGCTGCTCTCTGCTGCGTATAGTGGTCGGTCTGGAAAGAGCGCTCCACCCATGTGAAAAGTTATGTTTAGCGGTTCCCCTGTGATCTTTGAAGGATTTTATTGGTTACTCCTTTACTGAAATCCAGGGTTTGTCTCCTTGTTTTTGATATCGAAACTCCCAATCTTAACAGCTTCCTCATCCCAAACACAGGCATCCGGTCCACTGATTGTTTTTATGCTTTTAAACACTGTTCCACTTCCCTGCCCTTTCAGGGCACTCATAGTCTATGAAGAAACAGAGGTGCTCCAATAGGCCTGTGTACCTTGCCATAATCATCTTACTGCAATCCTACCATCCTATCTACCAGATAGATGCATCATCAAATGATTGCTGATCTTCTAGAGGGCTTCACATCTACCCACTCTGTTCTGGATCACAAATGTTCATACCTGCTTATGTGATTTTATCAAGCCCTTTTGGTATTCATCCATTTGCCTATTGTTTCTTTTCATTCTCAGTGTCAGAAGTGTTCTTCCCTCTGTAGGCTTATGTGAACTTCCTTTTCATCCTGAACTGTGTTGCCTTCACTTATGGCTTATACTAAAATCCTAAGCTTGCTTTGAATATAGACATGGGGATTTTGGTATTTGAAAATTATTTTCTTCCTTGATACTCTTAAATTTATTCTTAAAATTATTGCTTAACTGGTGCTGACATGATTGCCCCTTTTAACAGTCTGAGGGCACTTAGGCATTTCCTCCCAGAATAAGTTATTTTTAAGATTTATTTATTTTTATTTGAAAGGAAGATTTAACACAGACAGATGGAGAGATAGAGAAGGTCTTCCATCTGCTGGCCCTCCAAATGGCTGCAACAGCCAGAGCTGAACTGATCTGAAGCTGGGAGACAGAGATCTCTCACATGGATCAGGGGCCCAAGGACTTGGGTCATCTTCTGCCACTTTCTGAGACCATAAGCAGGGAGCTGGATGGGAAGTGGTGGAGCCAGGACATGATTTGGTGCCAAGATGGGATGCTGGCACCACAGGGTGGAGGATTAGCTTGCTGTGCCACGATGTCAGCACCAGAATAAAAAAATTTTTAAATATTCTTTTATTTTTATTTTTAAAGGCAGACTCTCTCTCTCTCTTTCTCTCTCTCTCTCTCTCTCTCTCTCTCTCTCTCTCTCTCTCACACACACACACACACACACACACACACACACAATCTTCCATTCATTGGTTCATTTCTCAAATGGCTACAATGGCTCGAGGTGAGATGATCCAAAGCTGGAAGCCAAATGCTTCCTTCGGCCTCCCATGTGGATACAGGGAACCCACACTTGGACAATCCTCCACTGCTTTCCCAGGCCATGAGCAGGGAGCAGGATCAGAAGTAGAGCCACTGGGATACAAACTCGCACTCATATAGGATGCTAGTGCTGCAGGCAGGGAATTAGCTTTATAATACCAGCACTCTAGCCCCAGAATAAGGTTTTTAACTAAACTTCATACATTTGTAAAAGAAGCCAATTTTGTTGAATATAGCAACAAAATAGTAAAAATATACAAATATATTCACACCAGACTAGTTTCTGTGGTTTGAAACATTAAATAATAAGATCTCGTAACAAGTCAAGTAATCATGATTTTGAATAATGAAGATGACATTTTGTGACAGTTATAGCAATATTAATTGAACATGAAAATGCCTGCGATTTCTAGCGGTGGCAGAGTCATAATTATGCCCCAAATGACTGAAGTATATTACCTATACTCATAATAGACACAAATGGTCATTTTTGGTGAGAGATTAGTGGAAATTAAGTGCATTTTATCACTTGTATATTGTGATATTATTGTGATATTGTGAGATATTAGATATTTCAATATCTAATTGGCAGTCAAAGCTAACCCAAGAGTAGAAACCTGTGATGAAGCCCAGAGTACGGAGACTCCGGGGAATGAAGGTTAAAGGCACTTGCACACTTTTGAAGTGTCTTTATGTCTATCTCCTGCTCTTCTGTATAAGCCCCTTGAGGAAAGAGACTGCATTTTTAGTGATCTGTTGTTTCTTGGGACCTTTCTTGACACATGGCAAACAATTACCATTTAACCAATAAATGGGCAAAAAAGCCATCATTGCCTGAAAATATGCAGATCCTAGCAGCCTACTAAAACATTCACCACTCTCCATTGTACACTCCAAATGTTGTATGTTAAGCATCAAAGACTTGGCCAGTTATCTGAGCTCTAACGCATTCCACCCTCCATACTGAGTTCCTCTTTTGTCTAGTGTGCATCCACTGGATGAAGGACAAGCCCTTTAAAAACAGAAATTGCCATAAATCACGGGCACGCTCTGTTCTTTTGAAGCATGGCTGTGACATGCCTGCTACACACTAGAAATTGAACACAGAAACCAGGTTACAGAAGCCAGAAAGCCAGATATGGCTAATTCCTCCGTTTTGGGTCTTACCTTTAAGAATGGTTGCCTAGGGCCCGGCACGGTGGCGCAGTGGTTAAGGTCCTCGCCTTGCACGCCCGGGATCCCATATGGGCGCTGGTTCTATCCCGGCAGCCCCGCTTCCCTTCCAGCTCCCTGCCTGTGGCCCGGGAAAGCAGTTGAGGACGGCCCAAAGCTTTGGGACCCTGCACCCCGCGTGGGAGTCCCGGAAGAGTCTCTTGGCTTCAGATGGGCATAGCATTGGCCGTTGCGCTCACTTGGGGAGTGAATCATCGGATGGAAGATCTTCCTCTCTGTCTCTCCTCTCTGTATATCCGCCTTTCCAATCAAAAAATAATAAAAATAAATCTTTAAAAAAAAAAAAGAATGGTTGCCTAAAACTCACAAAGATTTTGCAGAGCCGGTTATAGGGGAAATAAAACTGCCAGAGGTCAATATCCCTGTCCCTACTTTTGGCTATAGTGCTTGTCTATTCTAGATATTTATATTCACTTTATGAAAGAATTTTATACTTGAAAGATATTTGCAAGCGATTGCCCTCAAGACCCTGACAATAAAACTGTTTTTAAGTTTCATTTTCTGTATTTGAAAGTCAGAGAGAGAGAGAGAATGTTCCATCTGCTGGTTCACTTCCCAGAAGGTCACAATGGCTGGGACTGGGGCAAGCTGAGGCTAAAAGTTTAGCTAGCATTCCATTTGGATTAACTACATAGGTAGCAGGTTTTAGGGTAATTTTCTATTGGTTTCCCAAGAGCATTAGTAGGGAGCTGGATCAGAACTGGAGCACCCAGGCCTTGAATTGGTGCTCATATGGGATATCTGTGCTTAAACTGTTGCATCACAATTCTGGCCCCAATGGCAATATTTCTTAGCTTGATGTTTCAAAAGCTACCTTCTTTGAGGGGAGGAAGAAAAGTTAGTGTGTTTACAACTTGGCCCAAAGAGATATACCTCTTGTCCTTGCAGTCTACAGGAAAGAAAACTGCAGAGGACAAAGCCCCTTTCCCCTGATGTCTGGACATAAGCACCTTTCTGCTTTTGATGAGGGTAGAGGAAGGGGCTTAAGAGACAGTAGTATGTGACCTCTGCCCCTAGCTATGAACCCCAGCCACAGGACGTACAAAAAGGAGATGTGTATTTTACTGAGAATGGAATTTCCCAAGTGGTCATTCCACAGACGCCAGGCTGATGCCTACTCTCTGGCACCCTTCTTTCCTCCTCTGCCTTTATAAGTGAGATGGCAGAAAGAATCAGGAATTCAGCCTCTCCAAGGCCAAAATGTGGTTAATTCCATTGGTGGCTGGAAATCAAGACCAAAATCTTTAGCACTTGTACAGAATGGTGCCCTTTTTATACTGCCTTGTTTAGCTGGGTAATGTAAATTGCATTAGAAAAAAAAAATATTGGACTTGTGGAGACTGTTTGGAAGCATGTGAGGCCATGGTGGGAAAACATTTTCTCCAAGAGCTTCCTTCTTCAAGATTATCTTACTTTGAAAGGCAAATGTGGGAACAAAGAATTTCAATTTGATTGGCTAAGCAACCACCTTCCTTCCACTGGCCATCCTACCCCAAACCATGCTAAAGGTCAGAGAGTCATGGTGGCACAATCTAAGTGGCAAGGGATAAAATATTTGAGTGATCTTAGGGTGATTAGGGTGAAACTTAATAGTTTACAAGTGATGTGAAAGGAATCAATTGCTTGCTCCTTTCTGCATTCATTCAACTGTTTTCTGGGCATCAGCTATGTGTGAAATGCTGGAAATACAGAGACATGGTCTCTATCTTCTTGGACCATATGTAAGTTACAATTGTGGCTCATATTTCAGTTTCCTTATTTATACAATTGAGTTAACATGAGTATCTTCCTCATGGAATTGTTATGAGGACAAAATGAGTTAAAACATAGCAACGCTCAACTGAGAAATTTTGCAGATTCTGCATTAAATTAATTTTTCTCACTTACAAAAACTACTTGGTTTTTTTTTCTAAATATTACCTGCGAATAAATGAGTATTTGAGAACGAGATCAGAGAGCTCCAAAGACTGTCCTTTGGCTGTGGAATTTGTCTACAGGAATTTGCTCTACGTTTCAACCTGCATGTTTGGTCAATACATAACCAGGATTTCATTACTCCAGCTTGCTAGGATTCCATAGTTTCACAATCCCAGTTGCTTACTACATGAGTTCTGGAACAATTAACTTTTTCCCTGACTGACTTGGGTCTTCAGGCACATTGGATGTGTGCAAAGGTTCAGATTTTGGTTTGACTAAGAAACTGTCCTATTAGTGATGTTCCCAGGAATTGGGATCATCTGATTCTAGGGTTGGTGGGTCCCCCCTTATTCAGAATCTGCTTAGTGAGCCTCCTCATTTCATGGTGCCTTTTCTCTAGAATATAATGTAAGGAGCAGCCTTCAGTGAGGCTATGTGTTTGGTGGCCTGTTTCTAGCATAAGGAAGAAGATTGAATTACATGTAGTGCTCCATTTTAAGACTGGCAGTAATCTTTCTAAATGTGTAGAGGTATGTTTTTAGTGAAAAAAATGAGCAGTGTTGGACTGTTTTTTAATGAGTTTGATTTTTATGCTTGAAGATGATGGAAATTGTTGTATTTATTAAATTTATACATTAACCACATTAAATGGAATTATATTAAAGTATCCTGTAGAATTGTAGTCTTTGTTGTCAGTTTGCAACCTATATAAATACTTAGTGTAGGTTCAGACTGAAGTGCAATACAGATCAGTTCATTAAGTAGCCCAACATAAGGACCATAGCCTCAGCTCCAGGGGCATACACTTGGCGCAGTAGTTCATGATGCCCCATGGGATGCCCACATCTGATTTAGGAGTGTCTGGGCTTGCATCCTAGCTTTGCTCCCAATTCTTGCTTCATGGTAATGCTTGTCCTGGAAGGTAGCAAGTGATAGCTCAAGTACTTCCATCTTAGACATGCACATGGGAAATCTGGATTGACTTTCCACCTCCTGGGAATTTGAGAATTGAGCCAGTAGAAAGAAGTTTCTTTTCCTTTTTCTCAATATGGTACATAAATGATTAATAAAGTAACATGAATTAATGTTCTAAAACTTGGACTCTGCAGTCAGATTGTCTAGGTTCTAAATCCCAAATTGGTTACTGACCTACAACAAACCTTTCAAACTCAGTGAAGCTCCCTTTCCTCATTCATATGGTGGAGGGTAATTGCAGGGATGAGCCTACCACTTTGTTGAAATGATGTATGAAGAAGTCCTGGCAAATAAATTCAAGGGTCCTTCAAATATTGGTGGGCAATTGGGATTAAAAGGCAAGTTACTTTTGGTGCAAAAGAGTTTTGAAATCCATGCAAGTAAGGGGTCATCAGTTTCTGAAGAATGAATATTATGAAATAACAGTGCATGGATTTCAAACATTTCTGCAACAAAATGAATTTATCTTTTCTATGAAATTTTCCATGAACTTTTGAAGGAACCCGGTATGGTATAGATTGTCGGGCTGTTTACCTATGTTCTGTGACCCTTCTTGTTGTGTCCAATCCCTTTGGAATGATTAAACATCTCTGCCTTGTAGAATGAAGGCATAATCATAGGACTTGGCATGGTTCATGAAATCTGAGCTAAAATGACCCATTCCCCTCGGTTATAATAATGTTCTAGCTAAAGGTTAATTTATTTTTCTTTGGTTTTAGTGTGAAGATAATATAGAACAGAAGATCAACCAAGCCATAATAGATTATGAATGTAAAATAAACTCTGTGATTCACAACTAAAATTTTTTAGTTGCTACTGCCAAAAAAATCTACCTATCATGATAATTATTTAAAAACTCTCCATCTCATTCTACATACTATTCCAGTATATCATGATATTGTAAAATTTATTACTTCCACTAACTGCCTCATACCACTAATGGTTTTCAAACCTGTTCATCAATGAGCCCACATTTCTTAAAAAAAAATTCTGTAGTGGACTTCATAAAACACATAAAAATGAGAGTTTACTGGTTCAAATATGTGCTTATATATAAAGAAAATTAATAAATATGGCTGTTTTGACAAAAAGAAACATTTGACATTGTGAGTTATGTTACAGCTGTGCATTCACTTCTGGAATTTGTTTTGGCAACACAATAGTAAGAATACTCTCTGATCCATATAGGTAAGTATTTGTAAATAGCAGTAGTTTGTGTTTTTTTAATCATATGGCATGCTATGGAATTATAGTATTTTTTTTTACCTAAACTGAATAGCAAGTGAAAGTTACTTTTTTTGAGTTCTACACAAAGTATGATCCTGTGATTATCAAGTAAACAAATTGCATTATTGCAAAAATTAGAGGGGACAAAATAAAGGCAAGAAAGAGAGAATTGAGGGAGGAAGGGAAGCATGGTTAGCTTCTGAGACTTCCATCTATGAAATATATGAAATTTGTTCTTTTACATTAATAAAATTTTTAAAAAGGAAAAATGTTAGGCAATCAGAGGAGATATTATAATGGACTTGAAAGAATATTCAGAATATTTTAAGTAAAAAAGCTTATGAAAGAGCACATATTAATGAAAACCAGATGGTTGTAACAGTCTCTGAGTGTGGTTAACTTGCATGTCCTTCACATGTAGTTACTGATACTTCGCTAAGTTTTCTACATGTTATATTACCTTGCTAAGGAAAAATACAATAAAGAGTGTTTTTTAATGTTAAAGAAACGTTATCCTACAGGGCAGTTCAAGCTAGTGCACTGTTGATTTTAGTGTGTTAAAATTGGCATGTTTTAGAAGTGCATTTTTGTTTCATTTTCATTGGTTAAAATTTTTAACTCCACTACAAATGGATTTAAATGATATTGAAATGTTATCTGAAAATTCTATGCTATTTATTCAGACCCTCGGAAACAAAAATGTTTACATACTTCTGTATTTTGTAAGCATTACTCATTTACATACTACCTTCACTAGCTTTGCTATACTGGTAAAGGATCTGCCTTATTAGTGGCTTAATATTTTTTTTCCATCAAATTGACTCATTTTATTAAAAATATAGCTTCACAATAGATCCCTTGTAAAATAGATAACTAAAGTTAGCAAGAATTAGTATTTCAATTTAGTATCCTGTAAAAGCAGCCTAATGTTGTTAATATTTCAACTTTTCCTGAAAATGCATTTTGTATGTGGAATGGGGCAGGAGAAAAGGCTTCCGGCTACATATCTAAGGATGTTCTAAGAGAAATTCTGTGGGAGTAGTAAAGGATTTCTTCTAAGAAAGCAAATGTTTTTTAAGGATTTCTATTATAGCTCTTTCAAACCAGCCACAATGTGGCCTGCACAGGTAACAGAGTTGCATTGGTTCTTTAAGGTACAGTGCATAGTGGGGGAAGCAAAAAAGAAAGTCTTGTCTTTAAACTGGATTTAAATGATGATAGTCCCTGACTTCTCAAAGCTATTTTTTCCCCCTGTTTTTGGCAGATGCAGACTTAGGCAATCTCTAGGGATCACTCTATAAAAGGGGCAAATGTTAACACAGTGAGGAACAGAAAATCTTCAGGAAACGTTCTAAGAAGAATAACTAGTCTACATTATTGTCCAAACTGTCAAGTTCCTTACTGACTTACAGGATGAGTCCTCCTCAGTAAACACTCATAAACGTCGAATGTTCTTTTTTTCCAGCTCTACAACAGCATAACAGCAGGAAACACCTGGGGAGCAACTCCAAGATCCAGGCATTGACTTGTTATTCAGTTACCTTATGCTTTTGTGTTGCAAGATAGCCTAGATTTGACTCCATCATCTGGGAAGCGTTTTGCCACAACATCAGATTGAATGACATTACAACCTGGTTCTTACCAGCTTCCAAAGACTCCCATCATAGATACATGTAGATCCATAATAACAGGCAAGTAGTGTTTGTGGTCAAACTGGTACATTTTGCATTGACTCTCAGGGACCAATTTACTGCACTAAGGATGAAAAGAGAGTGTAACCTTGGTCTTGTTATTCCAGCTTCTCTTAGCTGGGTCATGTTGGCTTAGGTTAAAAATGTGTTAATAGCTACAGTATTATAGGACAGTCCTGAAGACCTTCTTATTATTTTGGCTGTTAGATCTCCCAGGGTGGAACTTTGTCTTACCATACATGCCACTTTATATAGAATAAGGGGTTCCATGAACACTGGGTGTGGAACTCAGCAACAAAGCTTCATTCTCCCTGTCACAACTGGCACCAGGAAACTGAACCAGAATGTTCACTGAAGGATTATTTGAAATAGTATAAAATTATAATCAACCAAGGAAATCATCAGTGAAAAATTGGATAAGGAGATGTAAAGACTGTACATAGGTAGAGCCTTCTATAGTTAGTAGAAATTAATGTACTTTATTTGTATGTATCAACTATGGATCCAACTTGAAAAATGATAGTATTGTATAAGTGATACAATGATCAGCAATATATAAAGCAATATTGCATGTTGTTTAGGGATGCATTCATATGTACATGATGCATGGTATAAGTACAAGAAGGGCACAACTGTTTTTAGGATAGAAGTTAACTCTGGGAAGAAAGGGAAGAAACTTAGATCAAGGAAGGTACACAAAGGGTTTTTACTGTATTGATAATATTTTATTATTAAACTGGGTGGTGAGTATACAGGTGCTACTTATATTTGCCTCTGTCTTTTCAATATATCTTATATTTCCCATAAATTACTTAATATTGTATGTTAAGCTTTCTTTAACATATTTAAATATAAGTTGATAGTGGCATGCCTGTAGTGGGGAAGGTTAAGTTGCTCTTTGGGACTTTGGACACATACATTATATAATGCAGTGCCAGACTCTGGTCCCAACTAGTGTATTTCCAATGCAGCTTCCTATTAACACACCTTGGCAGGCAGCAGATGATGGCTAAGTGAATCCTTGTCACCCACATGGAAGGTCCAGATGAATATCTTAGCATCTGGTTTCTTTTTCTGCCCTTCCTTCCCTGTACCTTTCAAATAAGTATTTTTTAATGTGTAAGTTAATAAATTAGGTAAACCTCTGTATCTGAAAAAAAAAAACATATTCAAATTTGCTTATGTAACAGTCCGTCTTACAAAGGTCTACCAAGTTCCAATGGTGATGCATATGAACTAAGTTGTTCTACAAGCTTGGAGCTGAAACTTTGATATATAAATAAACTTATGCTGATCCCAGAAAGGATAATTCGTTTTAATACTGCACCCTCAAAAGTAGAGTTTGGATTGCAAACTTTCTTAGAAGTTAAAATAAGACATTAACACATTGTAACTGGATTAGATCGTCACTGTTGCAGGAAAACAGAAATAGTGCTACAGCAATTAAGAATAATTTTTTTAAATAAAAATGAGAGGTGAATTCAAGAAAAATTAAGATATTTAGAAGATATTTACCCCTTTATTTGAAGTTAAAACATCTTTCTTGGAGTCTATCTTGGATCATTCACTGTAGAGAAACTTTCATAAAATATTAGTAACCAACCATGTTTGAAGGATATTCAGTGGTGCCCATTATTTCATCTGGAATTCAGGTTATAAGCATTTGACAAGGTTGGTTTGCCATATAAGGCCCACACCATGCTTATCACCGGTCTAGAACATAAGATAACAAACTGCAGCTCATTGACCTGTTCAGGTCAAAGTCTGTTTTTGAAAGTCAAGCTGCCCTGGAATGCAGCCATAGTCATTTATGTATTTCCTATGATTAGGTTTGCACAACAATGGCAGACTTAATTAGATGTGAGAGAGATCAAAGACACACCAACTTTCAAGTATTTATTACATGACTCTTGATGGAAAGTGTCAGCTATGCACAAAAGCATGAGGAGCAGACTAGCAGGATGAAGCTATCTGGGGCAGTGCAAGCTCTTGTGGTGAATAGGAGAGACAAAGCGAAAAGCTCAGGTTCAAGTTGCTCCTTGTTCCCAATCTATACCCATGTACTCTATCTGTGCCTGTACCATGGTCATTCCAAACCATTGTCTTCCATAACCCACCTACTCCATCAGCAAATCTGATTGGCTCTACTTTGTATATATTTTAGAGTTTGAACAGTTCTCATCTTTCTGCTACTGTGTCACAGGCCCAAACCATTATACTCTCCTGCTGTATGGATTACTAATAGTGGTTTGTGTTCAGAACGAGGGCCTTTGAGAATCGATTAGGACCAGATTAAAGTCATAGGATAGAGCTCCAATAATTGGATGAATAGTGGTGGCTTTATAAGAAGGAGAGAGACAAGACTCACACACACCCACAAAAAACACACCCCCAGTTTCAACACTGCCAATAAAATCATCATCAAATGCAGGATCTTGACTTTGGACAAGAACTATGTAAAACTTATCCAGTTTATAGGATTGTGTTATTAGCAACAGAAATAGGCTAATAATAGCTTCTTATCTCACTAATAATGAAATTCAAATCCCTGGTTTAAAAGACACTACACCATCTGGTCCTCTATTATCTCTACAATCTAAACTCCATCTACTTCCCTCTTCTTGCATCATTTCAACCACATTAGCCTCCTTGCTGTTCTTCAGTCATGCCAGGTTCTTACCACATGGCCTCCCCCTTGCCTGGGAAAATCTTTCCACAGATATTCACATGACTACTTCTCTTACTGCCTTCAAGTCTCTGCTCAAATATTAACTTCTTCATGACATCCTCTGTGACCCATCTACTCCATGAATCCCTGCCACCCTCCCTAGTACTTCCCATCCTTCCTAGTTCTGCTTTACTTTTCCTCATAGCATCTGCCATCATTTGACACAGTATTTATTTGTTAAATCATCTTATTTATGGTCTGTCACCCTCTATTAAGATATAAGCTCCACGAGGGTAGAAATGTTTGCTTGCTTTGTTCACTGAGCTGTCTTAGAGACAGTTCTTGGCATTTAGTAGGCATCCAAAAATATTTGTTGAATGAGTTGTTGGGAACCAATTTCTGGTGGGGCCCCATGGGCTTTGAAAATCTCTGGGAATACTCACTAACATAATTACTGTCTTTCTTCTGAGATAGCCCCTTGTACCACACACCTCTAAGAGGGAGCATCCAGGAAAAATAGTCGAGGACATTGCATCTTTGAGCCTCTGCTGTTAGACCAACTTAAATTTACACTTGCTTGATTTCTTTAATGGATAAATCGCTTGTGAAGGAGCCCTATCTTCCTACCTCTCCACTATACTCTCCTCCAAGTAGGTGGGATGAGACTCCATTTCGTATTTATATCCATGACAGGCAGGGAAGTTTTCATTACCATTATTATTATTTTCCTTTGATCCCAAATGAGCATGCCCTATTGGTTGAGCTTCCTAAGAACTGACGAGCAGCTGCAGTGGCAACGGCAATAATGATTTTTTTTTTTAACCTTTAGCAGGTAGCTCATTAAGCACAACAAACCCTTTCCCTGCAGCTCAATCTTGCAGGCCTTGGATCTTCTCCCTCCAAAGAAGCAGTCTCTTTTTGTTCACCCAAGCCAGAGTTCATGAGGATGAAAGAATCTGTGGCAGCTTGAAGCTGAGGCATGGAACAGGCTTCAAATAGATCTGGGAGGCCATAAACTCTTAATAATCCAATCTTCCATCAGCGTTGGGATGCTGGAGCAAGTCCAGTTGAAAGCTTTTGCTCTTTCTTTGGTTGCCAATCCCATAGAGACAGTGGTCTCTTTGTCTTCTTATCTGCCTGAATAATCATGCTGTGGTAAGTGGGCCATTTCACTCTTTCCTTATTTTAAAAGGCTTTGGGGAGGATGAATAAGCTAGATGGGCACAAAGTGTCTTCACCCTCTCCCACCTCATAGCTGCTTGCTCTTCAGGAATGTTGGATTTTTAAATGTTCAGGAGATGCTCCAGAGAGACTGGGTCTGTTTCATCTCTCTGTCTCTGTCTCTGTCTCTCTCTCTCTCTCTCTGGTTTTTCTCTTACTATATTTTTATCTGGTTAAGCTCATCATCACCACTTGCTGAGCAGACCAGAAAGACACATTTTAGAGCCTTGCAAGCCAAAAAGACTAGCAAGATTTCATGCCCACCGTTCTGTTGGGTTCCAAACAAGGGCCAATTAAAATGAGTTTAAAAATTTCTGCTGTTTAAATTTATTAGAAAATCATTTGGGCAATAGCGATTACATAAACTATTCTACCTCTGCATTGAAAATTAAATTGTATTTACCACCAAAACCAAAAAATCCAATCCCTTCAAAGATAAATCTCTTAGGTCCACTGTTTCTTTTTCTTAACATGCATATAAAGGAATCCCCAAGCTTGTGAACACTTCTACTGAAATCCTAAACTTGAAACCCTGATAGATGATAAAAAAAAATTCAAATCAGGATACTATAAACATTTCTTTGTGTATGTTCTTATTTTTGTAAAATTTTTCTAATATTTACCCAAACAATGAGATTTCATTTAATTCTTCACTCACTGATTCACTCAATCAATATTGACTGAACATCCACTATCAATCTGGATTATCATTATGGAATTAGAATCCAATGGTGAGGGTATACAGATGTGATTGATACCCTCATGTTGTCTGTTGAAGATGGTAGATGTTCATTAATCATACTCAAATTATATATTTTCTTCATTATGATAAATGCAATTTATTAAGGAAGGGGTTCTTGAGTTAAATCCTGAAGAGACACTGGACAGAGATTTTTTTAAAGATTTACTTATTTTTATTACAAAGTCAGATATACAGAGAGGAGGAAAGACAGAGAGGAAGATCTTCTGTCCGATGATTCACTCCCCAAGTGACCTCAACAGCCAGTGCTGTGCCGATCCGGAGCCAGGAGCCAGGAACCTCCTTCAAGTCTCCCACGCGGGTGCCGGGTCCCAAAGCATTAGGCCGTCCTCGACTGCTTTCCCAGGCCACAAGCAGGCAGATAGATAGGAAGTGGAGCTGCCAGGATTAGAACCAGTGCCCATATGGGATCCTGGCACATTCAAGGCAAGAACTTTAGCCGCTAGGCCATGCCGCCGGGCCCAACAGACTGAGATTGTCAGCGTCTGATTTGGTTTCCAATGTTCTCTGCTTCAGAGACTTGAAACTTTGTGTAACACTTCTTACTTAGTGATTCACTTGATGTTTTTTGTATTTTATATATACAGTTTTAAGAACACAGCGATACTTCTCTATACTCCCTCCGTCACACTACCCATCCCTCTTTGATTCCCAAAATTTTTGCAATATCATACTTGTATTTTTTTAAATAATAGAATGTGACAGAAGTGATGGCATGCCCCTGATGAGACTGGCCTTTAATGAGACAGTGGCTGGGATATCTTTCATCTTTCACTTTTGGATTGCACTTTCTAAGAAGAGCCACCTCCATTCATGTGGAAGCTGTATGCTGAAGCATGCGTGAGTCAACTTCACAGCAGATCTCCTGAGGCAGGCTAACAGCCATGTGAATAAACTTGACAGAAGATTCTCTTGTAGTTGAACCATAGATGACATCAGTCTCTGCTGATGCCTTGACTGCAGCTTCTTGAAAGTCCTTGAACCAGTACTGCCGGCTAAGTTGCTCCTGGACTTCTGCTGCACAGTAATTTTGAGATACTCAAGGCTTACTATTTGTACTCACCATGTTTTGAGGTAACTTGTTGCCATAAGAAGAAATAACACAGGAGCTGAACAGTTAAAGCCTTGTAAGTCACATTAAAAAGAAACTTTCTAGAGATAAGGAGATAGGTGCTTTTTCTTGCCTCACACTGTGTGAAGAGCCAAACTTGGTTGATAGCAAGATGCCCCCATCTTGACTCAAATGTAAGTTGCTGTAAATGCTCACAGCCTTAAGAGGCATTAATGCGAAAATAGTTTTAAAAAATGTGGAAAATAATATTAAAAGAAAAGCTTATTCTGGTACAAAAATGTTTGAAATTCATATGTAATGTTTTTTAGAATGTTCATTTGCCTATGAAGCTTTAGAAGAGACCCTGTGTGATCAGAATTAGAACAACTGAATTAGGTTTGGAGAACCACATTCTTCTCCAGGGTTCTTCTCAGCCTTCCATACTATTCCTTTAAAATAGTCCTTAAAATGTGTGGGTGACTTCATTAGATAAGGCAGACATACCCATCATACTAATAAACTGATAGCCATTTCATTGCATTTGGGTTCAATTAAATAGTGACTGATTTAACATCCAGGAACCATTGAGAAAGTCTTAAATGTAAGTTCCTGATTGCTTTTGGCCAATTTCAGGTTCCTTTGGGTTTCAGAGCAGATGGAAACTCAAGCACAGTAGACATAAGTGCTTTGCAAGAACATACAGCAAGTTATGGTTAATCATATCCCGGAGCCCAAGATCTGAGTGCACATCCGGATGTCATTCTCCAGATATTATCATTACCATTATCTTTGTCTGTCTCACATTCTTTGCTCATGTTTTCTAAGAGAAGGAAATAGGACAAAAGAGTTGATTTAACCAGGTAAAATTATTTTTTAAAATAACTCAGAAAATTCTTAGAAAAAAAAAATCTTGAAAAAGAACATGAATGGAGGACCCATGCTTCCTCACGTTAAAACTTACCATAAAAATGCCTTAACGAAACAGAATAATACTGGCTCCAAGACAGACTATAGAAGAATGAAATAGAACAGAGGCTTAGAAACAGACCCTTTCAAATATCAGAGGTCTCCAAAAAATTAGAAACTTTGTATTACCAAAAAGTGGCACCCAGAGGCTATGGAACTCTATCATAAAATAAATAAATAAATAAAAATTTTAAAGAAAAAGTGGCATTAATTTTAGAAGTTTTCACACTAAAATGAACATACCTTCTTTTTTTTTCTATTTATTTGTATTTAGTTGCTAATGGAGGGTTTCAGGCCTAACAGTGTAACTTCACATGTAGTTGTTCCATGTTAAAAAGGCTAATTGAATTAGTCTAACACATAGAAATAAGGATTAAACATTTGGTTTTTCTTAGTAATTATAGAGGATTTCATTGTAAGTCCAATGGGGTAGTCTATGGAGGAGTTCCAGGAGTTAGTAGTATTTCTCAGTGGATATAAACAGAACAGATTTCATGTAGTGCACAGATACAATTCTAGAAACATAATGATGCTTCCTTCCCTCTGTCTTCCCTTCTTTATTTTTACTTTTAATTTTTCCTATAACATGTTTCTTTGTAAATTAAGTAACTAATGATTATAAAACAGAATAATGCATGACTCAGAAGAAGCAAAATAAATCTCACTATGGCTGTTGCTTTACGGAGGAATGTTTTGTATGTAATAGGCTTCTTTACTTCAAATTCTTCAGTGGCTAATTTTTGAAGTCTTTTATTTTTTGTAATATAAATGTCAGATTTCATGCATTCCATAGGTATAGTTTCAAGGAGACAATGATACTTCCCTTGCTCCATTGTTTCCCCTTATATCTCCTCCCTTCCTTCTCCTTAATGTATTTCTTTTTTATTTTAGATTTATTTTTATTTTTTAAATTGGAAAGTCAGATACACAGAGAGAGAGGAGGAGAGACAGAGAGGAAGATCCTCTGTCTAATGATTCACTCCCCAAGTGGCCGCAATGGCTGGAGCTGTGCTGATCTGAAGCCTGGGGCCAGGAGCCTCTTTGAGGTCTCCCACATGGGTCCGGGCTCCCAAGGCTTTGGGCTGTCCTCGACTGCTTTCCCAGGCCACAAGCAGGGAGCTGGATGGGAAGTGGGACTGCCTGAATTAGAATTGGCGCCTATATGGGATCCCAGCATGTGCAAGGCAAGGACTTTAGCTGCTAGGCTACTGTATTGGGCCCATATTTCTAATTTACTTTATAATCACCATGTTGATTCTCCATAAATCAAAATGTTGAAAAAGCAAGAAGTACAAAAATCATTATCTCATAAGAATAAAGACAAGAACTATAAACAATCAAATTCCAAGATGTCAATTTCACTCATATGCATTACTTGGTTTTGGTTGTCTACATATTAACTACCACAAATCAGAGAGAAAATATAACATTTATCATTTTGTGTCTGACTTATTTCATTGAACAGAAAGGTCTTCAGATGAATTCAGTTTGTTGCAAGAGATAAGATATCATTTTTTTTAGTTCTCAATAGTATTCCATCATGTGAAATCATATACCACATTTTCTTTCTCTAGCATCAGTCAATGAACATCTAATATTGTCACTAACACTAGTGGTAGGGATGTAAACTGTTTTAATAATTATGGAAGACAGTATAGCGATTTCTCAAAAGTCTAAAAATTGATCTACTAAATGATCCAGGTATCCCACTCTTAGGAATATATCCAGAGGACACAAAATATGTATAGGAAAGAATTACATGTGGCAAAGGTAGTAAGGCTGCTGCTGGCAACAGTGGCATCCCATATGGGTGCTGGTTCAAGTCCCTGTTTTCCCTCTCCAGATCCAGCTCCCTGCTAATCCACCTGGAAAAGCAGGGGAAGAAAACCCAAATGTTCGGGTTCCTGCACCCATGTGGGAAATCTGGATGAAGTTTCTGGCTCCTGGCTTTGGCTTGGCCCAGCCTTAGCTATTGTGGCCCTTTGGAAGTGAACCAGCAAACTGAAGATCTGTCTCTTCTTTTTTCTAACTCTTCCTTTCAAATAAATGAAATAAATCTTTAAAAAGAGTTATCTCTACTCTCACCTTCTTAGCAGCTTAGTAGGCAATAACTAAGATGTAGAAGCAGGTCTTTTAATTTAATTTCTCCACACATATTTGAAGTAGCTCCACAGAGCTAAATAAGCTTTGAAAAGAGTGTCAAGATTATTCTGCAAGGAAAGGACAGTCTGTTTAACAAATGATTCTGGGAAATCTAGATATCCTAATATAAATGAATAAAGACTGGTGACGGGCATTTGCCACAGCAGTTAAAACACCACTTGATATGCCCATATCTTACAATACAGTGCCTGAGTTTGAATATTGTTTCTGTTTCCAATTCAGGCTTCCTGCTAATTTGAACATGTAGGCATCAGGTTCTGGTAAAAGTGCTAGCATCAACATGAGATGCTTTGTTTGAGTTCCAGGTTCCTGGGTTTGATCTGGCCCAGCCGCAGTTGCCACAGACATTGGTGGAGTAAACCAGGGGATGGAGGATCTCTTTCTCTTTGCATTTCTATTTTCCTCTGTCTGCTCTCTCCTTCTCTAATAATAAATACAGAATAAAAATTTTAAAAGGAAGAAAATGAAACTGGAACACTACTTCATATCATACGCAAAAAGTTAGATTAACAGTGAATCAGACTGAACAGCTAAAACTGAAATTTCTGAAGAGAACTTAGAGGAATATTTCACAATATTGAGCTTGGTCATAATTTCTTGGATATAATATTAAAAGTATAATCAACAAAATGAAAGTTAACTTGGACTTAATCAATTTT
Source organism: Ochotona curzoniae (assembly GCF_017591425.1). Taxonomy (NCBI): domain Eukaryota; kingdom Metazoa; phylum Chordata; class Mammalia; order Lagomorpha; family Ochotonidae; genus Ochotona; species Ochotona curzoniae. The sequence continues at coordinate 29,418,831 of NW_024467087.1, read as the reverse complement.
TAAATGTATATTAAAGGATACCATCAATGGAGCAAACAGGCAATTTATGAGATGCAAAAAAAATTTCAAATTGTGTATCTGGTAAGGGCTTAGTAACCAGAAAATATGAAGAATTCCTACAACTCTACAAATAAGGAGCAAAATCAAAATGGATGAAGAATTTAAATGGGTATTTCTACAAAAAATATACAAATTACCAATAAGCACAAAAAGATGTTTGATATATCCAATAATTAGGGAAATGCTAATTATAAACTGAAGTGACACATCACTTCATCCCATTATCATCATCATCATGATTGTTATTATTAAAAAGCACAATATTCTAGAAAATAACATGTGCTGATGAGGATATGAACAGAGATGAGCCCCTTGTGCTATTGATGCCAATACAAACTATTGCAACCATTATGGGAAACAGTATGGTGTTTCCTCAGAAGAAAAATAAAAACTTTACCAATTGATTGAAGATTGAATATTTCTAGAAGCATATTGGAAAGAACTGGAAGCAGAGACTTGCATAGATGTGCATCATTGTTCACAGCAGCACTACTCACAATTGGCAAAAGCTGGAAACCACCCAAATGTGTGTTGATTGATAAATATATGATAAAATATTTTCTGGAGACATACAATTGCATATCACTCAGTGTTAAAAATGAATAAAATTCTGATACATGTTACAGCATAGATACACCTTGAAACATCATGCTAATTGAAATAGCCAGACACAAAGAACAAACACTATATTTTATTGAGATGAGGTGCCTAGGAACCCTATACCCATGTGGGATATCAGGAAGAAGTTCCTGACTTCTGGCTTCAGATCAGCTCAGCTCCAGCTGTTGGAGCCTCTTGGGGAGTCAATCAGTGGATGGAAAATCTTCCTCTCTCTCTCTCCTACTCTGTGTATACCTGACTTTCCAAATAAAATAAATAGATCTTTAAAAAAAATAAATAAAGACTCTTTGCTAAAGCATATAAAATTTTCTCATATTAGGCGTCTTTTTATTAGCAGTGATGAACACATGTGAATGAATCAATCTGCTTGCTTCAGGGTAGGACATTAAACAATTGCATCCTAAAAGCAGAATGTGGGTCAGAAATAACTCCAAACAAATCTAGTGCTTTAGGAAAGCCAGCCTTTGGGGGTGATATGTATACCTGAGGAGACTGATTCTTTCTATACTTATGACAGCAGTCAAATTTTGATATGTGGATGATTCTTTGATGGTAGTACTCTAGAAAGCCAAATTCAAAATGTTCCCAAGTTGCTTCCAGTGTTGTAAAGCACTCAACGGGAAACCCCATGGTATACTGAGCATCAGGAAAAGGGACTAAAAAGCAGAAGGGTGTTGAAAGATATAAAAAACAAGACCAAAATTGTCTGCTTCTTATTTTATTGGGAAGACAAGGGAGTAACAGTATCTATCCTAGAATTTTAACAGAATGTAGTCTTTGAAAAGATCACTTTAGAGCTTGACTTTTTAAAAAGTCAAGTGTTATAGATTCACACACACATCAAGAGAGAGAGAGACAGAGAGAGAGAGAGAGAAAATCTTCCATGTGCTGGATTATTTTTTCAAATATTTTTAGCAGTCATGGCTAGACCAAGCTGAGGCCAGGAGCCTGGAACTCTCTCCAGATCTCCCACATGAGCAGCAGGGGCATGAAGCACTTGGGCCATCTCCTGCTTTCCCAGGTTCATTAGCAGGGAACTAGTTGGGAAATAGGGCAGCCAGACTTGAAAGAACACTCATGTGGAATGGCACTGATATAGGCATCATAGCACAGACCCTTTCTCGTTGAAGTTCTCTCTTCCCGTTGTTTTTTCCCGGAATCTCCTTCCTCTCTATGTGCTTGCAAACATTCCTCATCTCATCCAGCCCAGAATTCCACTTTCTAACCAAAGCCATTCAAAGAGCTCGAATTGTCTGTGATTTTCTGGAGGGGTTCCCTCTCCAAAGTTGCCAGAATGTCTCAATATTCTTGAAGCTTGTCCTCAATTCCCGAAACTTTAGGGCATCCCATAGGCCACAATTCTGACTCCAAATTCACATTGACCTTTTCCTTTCAACCAAACACCCTCCACTTTCTCATTGCACCAGAACCTCCTCAATCCCATTGTCTTGCTCCAGGCATACTCCTGTCTGTGGCTTGGGGTTAATATCTGGTTCTTTGCAATCGCAACTCCATGTGATTAGGCCTTTGTTTGAGGTCCAAGAGTAATCACACTCAGATTGGGTCTCTACTAGCCAAAGCAAAAAAAGGACGCGTGGAAACAATTCGTGGTCCTTGCAGAAAGGGTTTTCAGTTGCCTGACAACCAGCTGATTGCCTCAGTTCACCTCTGAATGATGTGACCTGAGGACCATAAATGGCTACTTTCACTGATACTAACAGAGCAAGTACACAATGATGACTTCAGCTGCTTCGGAAGTGGCCATATCCCAAGAGGTATTCCAGAGAGCTGATTTTGCTAGAATTGCAGAGCAAAATACTTCAGATTATGGGTCTGAAAACTTTGCATGCCTTTCTCCAACGTGCCTGATTGCCACCTAGTGGCATATGTGGGTGAAGGGTGGATGGCTGTGCTCCAGAAGAGTGCAGTCCATGTGCGGGTTTATTGTCTATAAAGAATTTTAAAGAAAATAGTAAGAGCCAGAATGTTGTCACCATAATTCAGTAATTATGCATGCTGTCAGTGACAACATTTCTCCCATTGGTACAGTCTAACTCTGGCTACTGAGTGGTCCCCTCACCTCATCTGGAGGGCCACAATTAAGACCGACTCTTCACAGAATATTTCAAATTCATATCATTTACTTCTTTTTTAAAAATTATTTTTATTAGAAAGGTTTACAGAGAGAGGACAAGAAATATATCCCATCTGCTAGTTCACTCTCCAAATGGCTGCAATGGTTAGAGCTCAGCTGATCCAAAGCCAAGAACTTCTTCCGGTCGGTGACATCTCTGCTGCTTTCCCAGGTCACAAATAGAGAGCTGAATTGGAAATGGAGCTGCTGGGATACCAGCTGGCACACATGTGAGAGGCGCTTGAAGGTGGAGGATTAGCCTATTGAATCATGGGTACCGGCTCGACATTTCTTTTTAATAACGTTTCCCTGTGTTCCATAAACTTAGGGTTCAACTATTGACTATTTTGCTGGAGTTTCTTTAGAGGGGGGAGGGTTTACAGTAGGTAGCCAGTTTTCCATAGCAGGGGCACCTACATTGTAATAAGAGTCTTCTTTTTCAGTCCCACAACGAGATCCTATTATCTGAATAATATGATGTAGAACCCCCCTACATTTTTCCCTTAAGTCTCACTTTCAGTGGTATTTCCTCAAGGAAATTTTCCTTGATCCCCCATGATGAGGGACAAATTCTCATGATCTGAACTGTCATACTATCTTGGACTTGCCCTTTCATACTGTCCATCACATTTATAATTATTTGCTCAAAATATTATTTGGTAGACTGTAACCTCTATGTGGGCAGAAACCACAGAGCTATCTTGTTCACCATTGGAATTTCAGAACCAAGCATATTTTCTGACTCATTTTAGCATAGTCCATAAATAGCTGCTGAATGAATGGACGCCTTCCATCTACAAGTAAATCAACAGTGGGAATATCTGTGACACATTTCATCCTGTAGGTTTTAACTAAAATTAGAGTTAACAGCTCCTAGATCATTTTTTTAAAAGAGTAGTCAACATGGTTTCTCTAACTTTTAGTCCCACAATTGCATTTTAAATCTTTTTTTAAAATCTTTTTAAAGTTTTCAAGATTCACATAGTACATATATACAATTCCAATAATATGACAATTTTTCTTTCTTATCTCCCCCCATGTCTTTCTTTTTCTTTTTTTCTAGTTAATATATCTTGGTTTACATAAGTCAGGGGCCTAATTCTTCATCAAATAAAGCATTTAACAGATTAAAAAAAAAGGATTGTAATTTGGGCCTTCTGCAGTAGCCTACTAGCTAAATTCTCTGCCGTGCATCCTCCGGGTGCCAATTTGTATCCCGGCTGCTCCATTTCCCATTCATCTCCCTGCTTGTGGTCTGGGAAAGCAGTAAGAGGACGGCCTGCAACCCAAGTTGAAGGCCCAGAAGAGGCTCCTGGTTTCAAATCAGCTCAGTTCTGGTTGTTGCAGTTACTTAGAGAGTGAACCAGCAGATGGAAGATCTTTCTCTCTGAATCTCCTCCTCTTGGTATATCTGCCTTTCCAATAAAATAAAATAAAATCTTTTTAAAAAGGATCCTAGTCTAGCAGGAAAATAGGCAAGGAATATAAATAATAGTCGATTGGAAAGATGACCATTTCACCCATATTCTGTATAACATTTTTAACTACTGGCTTAACAAGTTCTAAAACAGGGCCCAGCGCAGTGGCCTAGAGGCCTTCAACATGCCAGGATCCCATATGGGCACCAGTTCTAATCCTGGCAGCTCCACTTCCCATATATCTACCTGCTTGTGGCCTGGGAGAACAGTCAAAGATGGCCCAACGCCTTGGGACCCTGCACACACGTGGGAGACCTGGAGGAAGTTCCTGGCTCCTGGCTTTGGATCGGCACAGCACCGGTCATTGTGGTCATTTGAGGAGTAAATCATCGGATAGAAGATCTTCCTCTCTGTCTCTCCTCTTTTCTGTATATCTGACTTTGCAATAAGAATAAATCTTAACAAAAAAAAAAAAAAACAAAACAAGGTCTAAGAATTTGGCAAACCTGTGTTCTAGCAACACTGACATGCACAAGCATTTTTTTTTCTCCTTCTTAACTTTTTTTTTCTTTTTGAAATTTAGCTTCCATGTATAAGGTAGAATGTGCTGGTATGAAAAGTTTAGAACCTGATGGTTTTACTGCTAAATTTACTGCTAAATTTACTGCTAAAGGGTCCAATACTCTTCAAACTACTGAGCAGGCTGGAACTCTGGCAAACATTTTCTACGAGGTCATTATCACTCTGATATCAAAATGACACAATTACACAACAGAAAAAGAAAATCATAGACCTATATCCTTTATGAACACAGATGCAAATAATGTTAACAAAACACTAGAAAACAAAATCCAAAACCACATCCAAAATGTCATACATCATGTTCAAGTGGGATTTATCCCAGAGATGCAAGAGTGGTTCAGTATTAGAAAATCAACAAACATCATAAATCTCATCAGTAGAAAGAGGAACAAAACTATATGGTCATGCAGCCATTTGGGGAATGAACTAACAGATGGAAGATCTAAAACAAGATAAGGATGTCCACTTTTGTCACTGTTATTCAACATAGTACTGTGCGGGAGAGTGAGTGCCAGGATGGGTCTTGGCTGACGTAGCCTACGCGAGCGACAGTGGGAGCAAGGTTCAGTGCATGTCTAGAGACTCGAGACTCTCTCTTGGTTTTGGCGAAAACCTTGAGACCCTTCTCCTGTTTCAATGACAACTTGAGATCCTTATGGACCCATATAGTTGGTAAGAAGCTCGAGGCCTTCTGGGCATTTCCCTTCCCTCAGCCTCTTCTGGTAATTTGGGTACTTTCCAGTAGCTTGGTCACCTTCTCCCTCTGTCTACCCCAGTCCACACCCATCTTGTGGTAAACTTGTAGTAGCCTTGTAATAAATAACTCCAGGATGTGGGTGGGTTACCTAAGTTGTGGTGGGCTGCACAGTGCCACCTGGCAAAGTATGTGACAGTTGTACTGATTAGCTAGGCTTAAATATGTAATAAATGCTTATATCCAATATAAATATTGTTACTACCCTGAGGCTTGTCTCCTGGACCTTTTTTATATATGCTTGTGCTTGGTTATTAATAAACTAACAAGTTCATTGTAACTATCTCCAGAACTTCTCTATTGAGAATGCCATCGTTCTACCACATTACCTGGGCAGATAGTCTATGGCCATGGCCCCTCACAATACTGGAAGTGTTAAGTGAGAGTAATTAGAGAAGAAAAAAATTTCCAATTGGAAAGGAAGTAAAAATATCCATGTCTGCAGATACATGATATTGTACATGGAAAAACATACTACCAAAAAGCTGTTAGAACTAGCAAACCAACTCAGTAAAGTTGCAGACTACAAAATAAACATACAAAAACAGTAGCTTTTTTAAATAACCAATTATGAAACTGAGAGGATCTCATGAAAGAAATCCTATTTACAGTAGTCACCAAAAGATCAAACACTTTGCAACAAATATAACCAAACAAATGAAAAATCCTTACGGGCCCGGCGCGGTGGCGCAAGTGGTTAAAGGTCCTCGCCTTGCACGCCCGGGATCCCATATGGGCGCCGGTTCTAATCCCGGCAGCCCCGCTTCCCTTCCAGCTCCCTGCCTGTGGCCTGGGAAAGCAGTTGAGGACGGCCCAAAGCTTTGGGAACCTGCACCCGCGTGGGAGACCCAGAAGAGGCTCCTGGCTTCCGATCAGCATAGTATCGGCCCATTGCGCTCACTTGGGGAGTGAATCATCGGACGGAAGATCTTCCTCTCTGTCTCTCCTTTCTGTATATCTGCCTTTCCAATGAAAAAATAATAAAAAATAAATCTTTAAAAAAAAAAGAAAAATCCTTACAATTAAAATTAGTAAACATGGATGAAAGAAAACAGCAAGGACACAAAAAACAGAAAGATATTTCTTGTCCATAGGTTGGAATAATTAATATCAGTAAAATATCTGTACTATCTAGGGCAATTCACAGATTCAATGCAATCCTTATCAAAATCCCAAATAACATTCTTTAAAGAATTGGATAAAATCCTAACATTCATAGGACGTCATAAAAACACTAAGACATAAAAGCAGTCCTGAGGGAGAGGGTTGGCAGGATGCGATCAAGCTGGATGTATCACAATGCCAAACTTGAAAGTATGTCATGAAGCTATTGCAATTAACACTGTATGGTACTAGCATAGAAACAGACACATTGTGCAGTTGTTATGTGCCAACAAAGTGCACTTTGCATTATCACACTTAAGGCTTAGAAGTACCCTATGAAGTAAAGATTATTGGAATTTCTATTATAGTGCTAGGGAATTTGATCTTAGGAAATATAAGAAATAATCGTCAGTGCTGTGGGGTGTATCCTTGTGGCACTAGCATCCTATATGGGCACCAGTTTGGATACCGTCTGCTCCACTTCTGATCCAGTTTCCTGCTAGTGCTCTGGGAAGGAGCGGGGGATGGCCCAAGTGCTTGCTCCCCCAGAAGTCATGTGGGAGACTCAGAAGAACCTCCTGGTTCTTGATTTCAGAGTAACCCAGATGGACAGTTGCCACCATTTGAGGATCAAATCACTAGATGAAACATCTCCCTCTATCTCTCTCTCTCCTCTGCCTTTCAAATAAAAATAAATACATCTTTAAAAGAAGAAATATAGAAGACAGAGAAAAGAAATACTGATTGAATTTTTTACTCTCTTCTGGTTCCTGATTGAACTCCTCAGTAGGCTTAGCTCCAAACATCTTGGTATTAATTGTGGTGAAACTGAATAGGATTGGACACCTTGATTGCAGACACCAATGTGGCCAAAGGCCTTCTGCAACATTTCTTCTGCTGTTGCTTATTTCCTAATAAAGAGGCATTCGTACATGGAAATGTTTCTGAGTCTCCAAGTTCCTTCCTGTGCCCTCCCTCCTAGAGTTAGTAGAGGACCACATTCAGTGAGTGCCAATGGACAAACTGCTCTCACTGCCCCATGGAAAGAAGACGGATTCTCCACTGTCAGGGAAGCTGCTACTTCCCAAAATAAAAACCAACCCAGTATTTCAGGGAAGTCATAGGTTCTGAAGTGAAAGACAGAGAAAGCTTGAGGAGCAGGAATGAGAAATACTATGTTCTACAAAAGGTGGAGTTGGGTATTGTAAGTATGTTGCAACAGAAGATATGGCCAAATTAACTCAGTGTTTCCATCTTCTTCCATCTCCCCAAATCAAGTGTCTATCCCTCTGAAAAAACTCTCTATGGCCAGAAGATTTTCACTCGCTTCAACTCTCTGCCTCTAATTTTGTAATTGGGGGTTCATTCTGAGAGTGGTTAAGAACAACAAAGGTTGTGAACATGAAAAGGTACTGGAAAGGTCAGCAGCTGCTGTTCACTTCACTGAACTTGCTTCCTTCCCGATGCCAGATGGTTGCCCTGTGTGGAGGCAGGTTTGGATTGTGGAGTAGGATATTTAGTGATGGAGGCTGAAGTTCTTCCCAGGGCCAAACAGGTAACTGGCTGATTCTGAAGGTCAGAACAGCTGACCTGGGGCTCCAGAGAGTGCAAAGAGACAAAGAACAAAAACTGTTCTCTGTCAAGACCTTTGTCTTTTTCATTGTTTTGCCCACAGCTAGTTCCTCCTCACTGTGCTCCTGTGTCTCATCCTACCTCTCCCACCCAGGAAGCAGAGAGGAATCCCCCATTCCTCACTCCCTGTCACTACCCTCAACAACTGAGCTTAAACATGCACAAATTGGTTCTTAGGGTACCTATGAAATTCATAGGCGAGTTTTACTCTGAGAACTATGCCACAAAGACAGGGACATCTCTTTAAGCATCATTTAAAAATATTATGTGTAAATTCAATAATTATCAGTTATCTTAAATGACATCGTGGGTGTCAACACTCTGGTGTGCTGGGTAAAGCTGCTGCCTGCAGTGTCAGTATCCAATATGGGCACCAGTTTGAGTTGCAGCTGCTCCATTTCTAATCCAGCTCCCTGATAATGTGCCTGGGGAAAGCAGTGGAGGATGGCCCAAGTCGTTGGGCCCCTTCACCCAAAAGAGTCTCCTGTTTCCTGGCTTCAGGCTGGCCCAGTGCTGGCCATTGTGGCCATTTGTGGGGGGTGAAAGAGCAGATAGAAGAATCTTTCTTTCTCTCTCTGTGACTCTGTCTTTCGGATAAAATAGATATATCCTTTTTAGAAACATAATGACATCTCATAACAAATACTTTTGCAAAATATGCAAACAGCTTTTCATTCATGTTTTTAACACAGATTTTATTCATTTTCCTCAAAGTAAGGTACACAGAAAATGTTGTGCAGGACTGCCTAGCCCTTCATGTTTCAGCATTCCGTGAACTGTTTTATTTAGCCACTGGAGAATGAATCTCATCAGATGGATTCTTCACTTGGCAAACATGTACTGAATGTCTGGAGGCGCTGGGAATTGGGTCCCTGCCTTCTCAGAGCTCTCCAATTTAATTAGGAAGACTGTGGCTGAACAAATACTTCACATTTTTACATATAGAAGTCATGTATTGCTTAATGAGGGAGATGCAGTCTGAGAAATGCATTGTTAGGCGTTTTTGTTGTGCAAATATCACAGAGAATATCCACACAAACCCAGATGGTGATAGCCTTCTCTTCACTTAGACCAAAGTATTATCCTATTGCTCCTAGGCTACAAACCTACACGGCATGTTTTGTATTGAATACTGAAGACAACTATATCACAATGGTATTTGTCTATGTAGACAGAGGAAAGTATGTTTTAAAATATGGTATAAAACGGAATAATACCGGTGAATACACCACATAGTAAGTCAAGTTTGCAAACTGGAAATTGCTCCTATTGAGACAGTGTGAGTGGTGGGTGAAGGTGAAGGCCTAGAACAACATACTACCACACAACTAAGACTTGCACACACTGTACACTTAGGATGCACTAAATTCATAAAAATATTTTAATCAAAAACTTACCTTAGCATATTGTAATTTTTATTTAAAATTCATTGTATTTGAAAAACAATGACAGTACAAGTGAGGTAGAGGCAGGAAGACAGAGATATTTCATCTTCTGGTTTGCTCCCTAAATAGCCCAGTGGCCAGCCAGGGCTGGTCTAGGCCAAGGCCAGGAGTCTTGAACTCCATCCAGGTCTCCCACATGGATGGCAGAATCTTAAGCAATTTGGTCCTTTTCCCTTGCTTTCTCAGTAGTCCTAGCATGGAGCTGGAGGAGAAGTGTAGCAGCCAGGACTTGATCTGGTCCTTCAGTATGGATGCTGGGGTCAGAAACAGAGGTTTAACCTACTTCATCACAAATTTAGGCTCCTTAATGCAACTTTTTAACTTCACAAATCTAATTTTTTTCTTATTTTTGACTCTCTTGGATTAATATTTATTTTAAAACGCAAACACATTGTGCAGCTGTATGAAAGTATTTTCATTCTTTATACTTTTATTTTATTAGCTTTTTCTTCTTTTAAATATATACACACATATATATGTAAATGTGTATATGTATATATGAATATATTCACATACATATATATGTGTATATTCTCACCTTATGAAAAACTGAGACATTAATACATATATCAGCCTAGGCCTACACAGGGTTAGGAAGATCATTATCACTGCCTTCCACCTCCATATCTTGTTCCACTGGATGGTGACTAGGAAATCTTTAGCTCATCTTATGCAATCATTGTCCTATATGTAGTCTTTCACTCACCAAAACACCATTATGTCATGTGTGGCTGGAATGGCACAGACAATTAAGCTACTACTTGTGACACCTGCATGCAATAGCACAGTACTAGTTCAAATTCAGGCTACTCTGCTTCTTATCTAACTCCCTACCAATGTGCCTGAGAAGGCATGAAGATAGTCCAAGCACTTGAACCCATCACCTATGTGGGAGTGTAAGATGTGGGGTCCTGGCTGCTTTGGCCAGGCTCAACCCTCATTTTGGGCATTTGGGGAGTGAACCAGCAGATGGAAGATTCTTTCTCTTGCTCTTCCTTTTCAAGTAAATGGAAATAAATATTTTTTTCAGTGGTGAATTTCCTCAATACCCTTATCTCTAAAATAGTTAACAATTGTATCTCCACACAAGACTGTTGAGGATATAAGACAACACACATATCAATTAGCTACCCTATGAATGACAGAGGGTAAGTAGTTGGGCCATTGTTTTCTGGGTGCCCAAGGAAAGGAACTTCTAAGTGTGTGTGGAGGGATCAAGAGTCTCAGAGGTAAGTGATGTGAACTTGAGATGGTGAGTAGGCATTTATTAACAAATTACATCAGGGAATGAAAATTGCAGGCAAAGGGAGTGAAGTCTGAGTGCTAAAAACACGTTAAGATCCAGGAATATGAACTTACTTATTATGGTTGGAGGATATAGTACATAGGAAGAAAGGGAAAATGGTGGCATACTAACAAGTTATCAGACATGATTCTACAGAGGCAGTGATATTTGGATTGACAAGAGGAGACATTCTAGTGGTGAAATGTGCACACACAAAGGCACAGCATCAGAGACATGTCTGAGATATCTGAGAGTTGTGTACATGGCCAAAGTTATGCCGCAAGGAGCCACCTTTACTTCTTGAGGTTTAAAAGGGATCTTGGTATGCTTGGTTGCCTGGAGATGGGAGGCCCTTGGAGCAATTTGCATGAAGTTTTCTGTGGAGAAAAGAAGCTGTACATAGGTTCCAAAGGGTCGAGAGATGGGAAGGACAGTATTTTTAATGATTTATTCACTTATTTGAGAGGCACAGTCAAAAAAAGAGAGCCAGAGACAGAAAGAGCTTCCATATGCTTGTTCACTTCCCAAACAGCTGCAATGGCTAAGACTGGGTAAGGTTGAACACAGGATCCTGGAACTCCATCCTGGTCTCAAACAGGGTTGGCAGGGGTCCAAGAACTCAGATTATCTTCCATCGCTTGATTGTGAGCTTGATCAGAAATGGAGCAATCAGGATTTGAACTATTGGCTGTTTGGGATGCTGGCATAGCAGATGGTGGCTTTGCCTGCTGTATGACAATGCTTGCTTCAGAAGGACAGTCTAACCAGGATGTTTGCATACATCACAGACTCTGCACACTGATGAAAGAGCCCTGAGCATAGGGTTGAAACAGGAATCTTTTAAAAACATTTATTTACCATTTTTATTGGAAAGGCAGACTTACAGAGCAAGAAGGACAGTGAGAAAGATCTTCCATCTGCTCATTTACTTCCAAAGTAGCCACAACATCTCGGGCTGAGCCAATCTGAAGCCAGGAGCTTCCTCCAGGTCTCCCACTCGGGTGCAGGGTTCCAAGGCTTTGCAACATTCTCCACTGCTTTCCCAGGCCACCAGCAGGAAGCTGGAAGGGAAATGGAGCAACCAGGACACGAACTAGAATCCATATGGGATCCCAGTGCATGCAAGGTGAGGACCTAGCTACTATGCTATCACCCTGGGGTCTGAAAGTTGAGTTTGAAGAACTTGTTTCTATGAAAAACTATACATCTCCACAGCACAAGTAGACCCTGCTTTGGTACACATAGTACATACTTAGACACTGCTTGTTAAAAACTCTAATGTAAGGTGGCAAAGTATAATATCACAGGGGAGGAGGTAAAGGTCATCATCTCCACTTATTTGTGGGATACAGAATCCCACTGGGGAAAACAGGGGACTGCAGAGCACCATCATCATGGTGGCACCTCCGGGGCAGTAAAAGGAGCTCCCAGCAGCAGCAGTGCAACTGGCAGCCCTAGTGCCTAGCAAGGACAGTGATGGAGGTGTGGAGAGACATTTTCAGCAGTGCCAATCATAGAGGTCAGTGTCAGGGTGAAAACTTCACCTCTACTCTCTTAGCTGCAGTCCTACGGATTAAACAAAGAAACCTTTTATTTAAATCAAAGGCACACATTTTTATTTATGTTTACATGCAGAGAGGTTCACAGAAAGGAAGTGAAGCTCAAAAATGCTGGTTAGACTCTTGGCGTTATACAGCCTTTTCACAAAGGGAAGAAGGTTTGGGCTTCAAGGTATGATGAATCATGGGGAGATGATAAGGAAATATATGGGGGAGTCAATAAAGATCAAAGCTTTTTAATAATGTCTGCTGATGCAAACTCATCTTGATGTTGACTCCTATGTCCAATAGTAAGAGTCTCTCATCTCTTTCTGGTACAAGTACAAGGACATATTCACAAAGAAAATATCATGTTCTGCTTTTTTATTAAATAAAGGGAGGGCAGAGGAGTCCCTTTGCATTCTCCACTGAGAATCTGAACATGGTTTTCAGTGGCCTTCAGCTGAAAATAATCCTTATGCAAAAGTGATATATTCTGATTCCCTTTGAGACTCAAAACAAAAAAGGAATAAAGTGATGGGTACCATGTGATATCAGACAGCACTTTTTGAGCCCTTATAGGATAAACTTTGCTGCTTCCTGGGAATCATGGTGGGAATAAAGTGAGTGAAGAGCTTGTTAGCATAGATGAGAAAACATGCCTATAAGCACTGTGTACATTTGGGAGATAAAACGGACAGAACTAGGTGAAATTTGGATGTGATAAGTCAGAGAGAAGGAAGAGAGCAACATGGGGTCAAGTTGTGTGGTTTGCTTTGAAGTTTTACCATTAGAGGTACAGTAATACTGGGATTCAAGGCTCACCATTCCAGAAGAAATTATGCCAAGTGCCTAGAGGAAGCAAACTGTCAGAGATGAAAGAAACTAGGCACAGCTCAATGGAAAGGGTTGGCCAGCAAAGGCCAAAATTCCACCACGATTGTAGGTCAAGAACTATGAGTTCCAGGAGCTCAAAATGAGGGCATAATTTCTCATATACCTTACACAACAGGCTAATTTCCCTTTCTCCATTATCTTCAATCTGTTTCTTTCTATAGGATCTATATCCAGGATTCACACATGGATAGCTAGCTTTCTATTTAAGAAAAAACTTTCCTTGGACTACATATCCTCCTTCAACTACTTCTTTCACTATATCTCTATACACTGAGCTAGAGCTTCTCCACATAAGGTACATTGGGCTGCTGTCTCCTTGTCCTCATTTCCCCATTCCTTTATTTTTAATGTTTTTTGAAAGGGAGGTCATGTGAAAGTGGGCAAGACAGAGACATCTTCTGTTGGATCACTCCTTAAATGCCTGAAACTACCAGGGCTGTACCAGGCCAAATTTAGAAGACTAAAATTCAAATGAGGTCTCCCCACGGGTAGCAGGAACCCATGTACTTGAAACATGACCTGCTGGCCCTAGGGTTCACATTAATAGGAAGCTGGACCAGAAGCAAAGCAGCTGAAATTCAAACCAGGCACTCTGTTAAGAGTGTTGGCATCCCAAGCAGTGATTAAATTGCTTCCCCAAACACCTTATCTGCCATTCAGTTCTTCTTTATAAAAAAACAGTATTTTTTAATTTTTATTTGAGAGGCAGGTTTACAGAAAGAAAGAGATAGAAAGATCTTCTCTTTGCTGGCTTCACTCCCCAAGTGGCCCACAATGGCGAGAGCTGAGCTGATCCAAAGCCAGGAGTCAGGGACTTCATCTGCATCTCCTTCATAAGTGCAGGTTCCCAAAGCTTTGAGCCATTCCCAATTTTTTCCTAGGCCACAAGCAGGGAGCTGCATGGGAAATGGAACAGCCGGGACATGAAGCAGTGCCAATATGGGATTCTGGCATGTGTAAAACTAGCATTTAGCCACTGAGTTATCATGCTGGGCTCTGCAATTCAATTCTTATAGTCTATTCCAAGCTGGTCTCTGCTGCAATCAATGGAGCACTAGTTATTTTTCTTCCTGTGTTTATAACACCAATGCATAAACTTCTGTCTATATGCTATTTGACATTTCAGCTGAGTTTGTCACATTTTACTATTCTCTTGAAGTACTCTCATAGTTTGACTTTGCTGACAACACAATTTAACTGATATCGGGGTGTTGAGGAAATTTAATTTTAACACATGTGACAAAACTCTCACCTGTACAAACTTTTGTATTTTAAAAAAAAATTGTGAGTAGCGGATGAAAATTCAGCTCCCTTTGAAATCTGAGTCAATATCTATGCTCCCAACCCAAGTGGCTAGGCTTAAAGGGAGGCCAGAATCTATGGATCAATGATAAAATTAAAATTCCATGACATTCTTTTAAAAAGATTTATTTGTTTATTTATTTGAATGGTAGAGTGACAGTGGGTGGAAATGACCAATACAAAGATAGAGGTATCTTTTCTTCCCTGGGCTCACTTCCCAAATGGCCACAATAGCCAGAGCTGGGCTTGGCCAAGCCCAGGAGCCAGAAACTCCATCATGGCTTCCCATAAAGGTGGAGGAACCCAAGTATTTGGGTCATCATTCACTGCCTTCCCAGGTACATCCACAGGGAATGGGATCAGAATTGAAGTAGCTGGAACACAAACTGGCATTCTGACATGGGATCCCAGCAGTCCAAGTGGCAGCATAATCCACTGTGGCACAATACCAGCTTTGCCATGTCATCCTTGAACATCTATGGTCAAGAATGAGCACCCTCAATGCGCCACTTTAAATAAGTTTTTGTGCATTGCCTAAATGAAGCCTCAATGCAGGACCATAGGCAGAAAGCAGTAGTATTCCTTTTCCTTCACTTTTAGTTGAAGAGACTCATAAGTAGAGCTGTAAAGTCCAGAGCTGAGCTGAAAGATTTAGGTAGTCTGACTGCAAAGTTCTTATTTCTTACCACTATGCTATAGAAAGCTATCAAGCTGAGTACAAAATGACCGGGTCCACCCTTCATTTATTATGCAGTAATTGACCAGAGGCAAATCATTTACATGACATGCTTGCAAATGGTTTTTCAAAATTGACTTTTTATTAACTTAAAAATCCAGAAATACAGTGACTACATAAATATGTACCATATCTAGGTACATGTCCTGTGAAAAGGGTGAAAGGGTAATGCTGCTATGTTACCCTTGCTTGTTTACATGAGCTAACTAGAAAATGGCTATGGCTGCTAAATGGTGTTTATGGACTTTGTTGTTCCGAGTGTTTATGATACAAATAAATACACAAGAAGAACCACATCCATTCTTCTCCACTAACTACAGAAGGAGATTTGGCCTCCTTCTCCCTATATCCTACTCTCTACACAACACCAAACACTGGAGGGTTTCTACATTGACTAACAGTTCCTCAGCTCCTGCTCCTCACAGCACTGTGGGAAGGTGTGTTTCAGCACCTGAAGGCAGGAGTCTGTCTAGGGAAGCTCTCTGGGTGTTCCCTTAAGACTGAGCTTTCTGAGAACACCTGCATAAGTGACTCATGTAGAAAGGGAGTCGAGTCACCTCTTTGCACCAGGATCTGACCACTGGTCTGCATACTAGGGAAATCTTGCCAGCTCTGGGAGTGGCAAAGGGAGGAAGCAGGTGACTAACAACCCTAGCCCATTGCACACATGCACACTCATGCTCTGAGATCCTTTAGTCCAAGGCCTGACACCTCCCTCTCCTGAGGAGAAATGTGTGCAATGGAATGGTGAGAGCCTTGTTCCAAGTAGTCCTGGCCACAGACCTTGTATCTCCTTTGTGAAAACTGATTCCTTTATGCCAGATGGCTGTAAAGACCAGACCTCTTTACATTTTCCCCAGCTCTATGTCAAGCGATCTAAGGACAAACAATGTTCTCTCAGTCAGGGTCACACAACAGGAAACTAGGGCCTTCCAGCTCCTCAATGTTTCTAAGTACTCTCTAGAACTTGTTTATCTTCCTCAGAACGTCCAAATGCAGAAGGCAGCCTTGAGACCCTTCTGGTGAAGAATTTACAGATTTCTATGATTCTAAAGCCACACCTCACAATGGATCGTTTATGCTCCAGTATTGGACTACAGACACCTTCCAGATGCATTCTTCGTGGAATCTCTGGTTCAAATTTAAGCTTTGTGGATAAGGCAAGGGTGGTAAAATAGTTCCAGATAAATATTTAATTCTTAATCAGCATCCCCAGCTGTTTAAGTGAGCAATAACTCTCTTAATCACAGATCCAACTTTCAGAACCTCAGAAAGACTAATCCCTCTTACAAAGTAAAAATAAACTCCTGTAAGTAGAGAAGAAGGAAAGATGTCCTTTTAAGGAGCTTCTGCACTTCAAATGTTCTGTTAGACAACATGGCCTTAAGGAAATTAGTGAGTACGGATCTATTAATTGGTAAGTTGTATTGACAGGAAAAGGTGGCCTTTTGACTTTTATTAATTCGTTCTTCAATGCTTACTTTCTCTTATAAATTAGGTTTCAGAAAATTTTATCCATTTCTCACTGACTTACAGAGGCCGCGTAGGTTTAAGGAGAAAAGAGAAATGGTCTCATTATGGAAAATACAGTTACCACTTTGAAGTAGGTGGTTCCAGGAAATTGCATTCTTAGTCTCCACTAGTGAGTGACTTCAACAGCCACAGCAAAGACCTACGAGCATAGCCTTCTGATCACATTCTAAATTAATTCTGCTGGTCATCAACAACTTCCAAGATATTCGGGAGATAAGGGAAAGAAGCATAAAGCTACAGCCTAGACTGGTTTTAGTTCTGACTGGAGGCTATAGTTTAATGTGTGTGCACATATGCATACGTGTGTTTATGTATTCACGTGTATGTGTGTGTGTACAAGTTTGGATGGGGAGTTAGTTTTTTTTTTTTTTTAAGAACACAAGACATTCTGAAATTCAGACTATAATTTGATTCAGATCATTGCTCTGAACTTGAGAACTTCTCCTAAGCAGTTTCTTTCTCTTTCTTTCATTTGAATGGCTTTTTAGATAGAAACTCTGGGGTTTAGCTTGCTCTTTAACCTGTAAAAAAATGTGATTCTTCCAAGAAACTAGAGCTGTGTTGTGGTGTTCTGTCCCTGCTCCTCCTCCTCCCACAAATCATTCAAGACTTGTCCAGTCTCCTTGGAGGAGATGTTTAAGGGCTGACACACCACTCCACATAAAGGAGCAAGTTATGCTGTACATGGCGTGAATAATTGACTGCATTTGAGTTTGGGGCTTTAGGGCACTGTTGACTTAAGCAAAATAAACCTGCAGTCCAGCTGCAGCTTAAGTTTTCTTGCTTTACCCTTTCCAGTACTCTCTGTCTTGCCTAACAGTGGCCCTTTTCAGATCTCTCCAGGTACAAAACCTTGACCAAATCTTCAAGTTCTGTTCTGCACACACGACTTGAACACATCTGGCTGATTTGAGCTTCTCCTTCAGTGAATATCTTCCACTGATCTAAAAAGCAAACACAAAGTGACTGAATGAGTATTAAAGAAGAACTGAATAAATTCATAATAGAACCAACATGTGTCATTCCGTGCCCCCTTCACTCATATCCAGAAAGTATTTTAGAATACAAATGTCAGGGGATTTTACAAAACGGCTCCCTAAAATACTTTTGTTGGAGGCAGATATGAAAAATGAATCACAGAATTATTAACACATAAAATTCATAAGAATCTAGAGGCTAAAAATTGGATTGTCATTAATAAAAGCCAAGTATTGATGGAATTTTCACAGCATTGTTTTTAACATTTGCAAAGTGCTTGACTATCTATTAGTTATCGAGATGGATCACTTGGTTCTAAGTCCAAAAAGTCACTTTGCAAATGTGGTACTTACTGCATCATTGGCACTCTGCTTATCTTCTGGGATCCCACATACTGGTTTTCTTTTGACAAAAACTGCATAGCTTTGCATTCTCCTGTATTCACATGTCATCTTTACACCCATAAATCCATTCTGTGAGCTATTCTATTCTCTAATGTGTCATGGGATCCTATCCCATTCTGGGTTAACTCAGCCAAACCCCTTCCATTCCCTGTTGTCTCTACCTACCCTGAATCTATCGCCACTCTGCTTTTGATTCTTATTCTCATGGTGGAACAATCTGTATAACTCCTAGTCCAAATTCCTCCTAAATCTAACCCTCCTTTGAACCTTTTTGCAGCCACCTGTACTCTTTCCCTATATACCCCATCTCTCTGGTCCTTTCCCTCTTAGCTTCCCCATTTCCCCCTCTTCTCTTTGATTCCATGGGAAGACAGATGACAAATGAGAAAAGTGTTGGTCAAGGAAGTAACTTTTGCTAAATCTAATAACGTGCCAACTCTACTGGGTACATTTGGTAAGGAGTCAGACACCTTCTCCTACACACAGCTTGGGACATACACCATTTATTTCCATTATATACTCTGAATCTTAACAAAGTAAATCTGTACCATCTTTCAAATTCCTGTAGCCTAACAGAGCACTTTGTTCACAGTGTGAATTAAAACGTACTCTTTGTAATATTAATTTGTAATTTCACATCTCTTCACTCATTCTGGGGTCCTCATCTCTGCCTCCTTTCCTCTTGGCTCAGATGTAAGGACTCCCAACTCTTCCATTAATTCTCATGCTGTCCAATTTTATTATCTATCAGTCCTGCTGATGATAAATATTTGACTCTGTTTCCCACTCCTCTTCTGGGTAACTGCTAAAAGCTCTCAAACATGTTAATCTAAATATGTTACAAATATAACTTTTTTTTCTTACCAATACCTGCTTATCCTTCAGACTTTCCCCTTAGTGAATGACATTACTATTCATTCAGTCTCTAATGTTGTTAATATTGGAGTCGTTCCAACATCATTTCTCTTTTTGACATCAACTCTGTTGACTTAACCTCAGAAACATCTTTGGCAGTAACATTTTCTTCCCTGTATAATAGTATAGTAAAATAGCTCCCTAATTCAGACTATCACCCATCCTCTTACTAATAGTTCATTTTGCACTCCAAACTCTAAAATGTGTTTTCTTCTAGAAAACATATCTAAATGCATCATTCACTTGCCTTGAAACCTCCACTGAGATTCTTTGACCTAGTGTTCAAGTTTGATTTCTTGGCATAGCAAACTGGCCTGTTCATAATCTGACTGCCAAAACAGATGCTAAACAAAAATAAACCCATCTAATAGCAAAAAAAAAAAAAACAAAAAACTTCTTTTTTCTTTTCTTTCTTTCTTTTTTTTTTTTTTGCAAAGTACCATTTAGATATCACTACACTTTCTAAGTTTGCAGAAACTACACATAAACTTCATACTATCTTCTTTCCCTCCATGATTTCTTAGCTTCCAAGTTAGTTGTTTCATCTTTCAGTGCATCCTGTGTGGCCTTTGTCATCATTCCTCACTCCCACCCACATTTCTTGTTTGCTCCTCAGTCTTCTCTTAGGCTTCACTCTCTCCTGGACTGTTTTCTAACCTGCTGCCCAGTCTTACCCTTCTCTTTCAAAACACACCTCCTCCACGACGCCTTCCCCAACTAAGCCCACCTGGCTCTCATCTCATTGTTCTTTGCAGATTCCCCTGGGCATTTAGGTATTTAACTCCTCCAAAACATACTAATTCATACTGGAGGCATGTTCATGTTCTGTCTCGCTCATTAGAATTTCCTGTGGATAGAAATTTTGTGCCTTTTATTTCATTAGAAGTTTGCCCTATCCCCTCCCCCAAGTGTTGAAATGTAGCTAGTCCCTAGGCTCCATCTAGTGTAGAAAATGGGAGAGCTGCAAGTATTCTTAAGTGCCTGAATGCTTTTAAAGAAACATGACCACACGAAGCAATTCCAAGAGTCAGAAAATTTTGAAATGACATGAGAATTTATATGCATTCATTTTTTTGTTCTCTTATCCCAG
Source organism: Ochotona curzoniae (assembly GCF_017591425.1). Taxonomy (NCBI): domain Eukaryota; kingdom Metazoa; phylum Chordata; class Mammalia; order Lagomorpha; family Ochotonidae; genus Ochotona; species Ochotona curzoniae. The sequence goes on along the minus strand of NW_024467087.1, from coordinate 29,398,403 downwards.
TCACCGGAGGACACAGCCTTTTTGATGTGAAGTCTCCACACATTATAGTAGGCTGGGAATCATGTGAGTTTTATCTAACACTCTCAAGACTGCACACTTAGCAATTTTATTTAAGATACTCAGGAAACTGAAAGTAGGTTATACTTGGACTGCCTGTAGGTTTGTATGAAGCATGTCCCAGCTCTTCATTCACATTCAGATAGCCTCTTTCTTGCCAAGTTCCCTGGAGAAGAGCTAGAGCATCCTCTGTTATTGACACTGAACATAGCTAATATTTACTGAGAACACGGGGAGGCTTTAGCTGGGCCATTGCTACACTGAAAACAGGATTAATAGAAAGGAGAAGTAAGGAGTAGAGATAGGTATCACTTACTTAGAGTTGTCCTGGTTACCAGCTTGAAGTGATGGAGCTCCTCAAACACCCTCTTGGAGATCTTCTCGATGTGAAAGTGTTGGAGGATGCCTAGGGACAAACAAAAAGAAAGACAGGTGGTTAGACACTCTGAAGCTTCAACCACTAACCCCTTTTCCTGCTTGGATTGAGCCTGTTATCCCATTACTGAGGCTTATGAGTATTGAGCTGGGCTGTGTAATGTGCTTAACCAGGAACTTGGATGGCTCAAAGGCTATAATTGACTCCATTTGTTTTCCTGGCTCTCTGGCCTCCACTTGGCTTCTCAAGGGCTGGAGACAAGAGAGATAGTGCTAAAGATGATGGGACCCCCTCCTAGTGAAAGCCACAAGGAATCAGGCATGAGTGCTGGTTGGTATTTCTGCAGCCAAAGGCAGTATTAGAAATTCCTCCCTTGCCATAAATCTGGGTAGACAATCTTCCTGCCAAACCACTGGGCTGCACCCTACCCCCTTCACTGGCCAAAAGAGTGAGAGGCAGCAGGAGGATTGTAAGCAGGTTGTTTGTGTAAATGGAAAAGCTACCCCCAATCCTGAACTTGCTGAAAAGCATATTTTCCTTTGGGAAATATCCACAGCTCTGCTCCCTTACCTTTCCCTTATAAAATTATAGGAGTTAAAATAGAGTGGTTTTACAGTCTCAACTGCTCCTTATTCTATAATCTGAATAATAGGTAGTCAGCTAAAGACTGCCTTACAGTTAACTAGCAATAGATTATTAGCCCTTAAATAATTATAAAAAGGTCTACATGGGGTAAGCTGGAGAAAACCTGGGATTTTCTCTGTCCATCAAACACAGACCTTGATAACCAGTAGTGGGAACAAGGCTATTTAGATGCTATACCAACAAGTTACAAGTTACAAATAATCCACATGTATCAGTGAGTAGGGGATATATGGCCACGAAACGTGAGCCAATGATAGGGAAGCCAACAAACTGGTATCACATCTCAGGTGACCCATTTCAATGAGTTAGAAAGTTAGATATAGTAACCTGGCATGCCTACTTATAAAACCAAGAAACATATATATGTTCTAGTGTATTTTTAAGGAGTTGGAAGGGCCACATTCTTTAGAGAAAAAAAAATGTTGCTGTGGGAAAGCAGAGAAGAAAACCCCCTCATTTCTCAAAATATGTTCCAAGTGCCATGTACATTAGAATCTCCTGTCTATGTGTTAAACTTGCACATGTTTAAACCATGTCTGAGGCCTATATATCTCCAAAGCAGGGCCTGACAACTGCATTTTGCACTACCTTCTTGTGTGATGCTTAAGCCTGCTTAAGCCTGAGTACTCTGGCATGGTAACAAAAAGCATTATTCAGCATTATTTCCAATGAAATCTCACATCTATACTTGGATTTCTAGGAAATATGGCCAGACTTGGTCAGCACAGGTCTCGCGTTTACAGAATAGTTTGAATGTCAGTAGTATCACAATGAACAGAATGGCTTGCTATGGTAGTAAAACTGTGGGTAATCAGGAACTAGACATTATGACTAGGATTGTTTCTCCAGTGATACTACAATCTTCTTGAGGGAAGGCATGGCGATTTGCATTTTTGTTACCCCAGAACTAATAACATAATTTTAGGGACTTAGTCTTGCACATAATAAATAGGTTTACCTATTTTCTGGGCTCTGTATTCCAACAAATGGCACACCACATCTAAGTAATTTGCAAATGTGACTACACAACGGAATTACCTGCAGAGCGTCTGAGAAAGCACTAATGCACTGGCTTTATCAAAAACCAACAAATCAGAATCCCTCTGCACATAGCCTAGACATGAGTATTAAAATAAAAAAATTAAAACATACAAACATAAACTCTCCCAGATGACTGTGGCACATAGCAAATGTTGGGAATCATCCCTCCAGGTTTTGGTGGTGTGAGAAACAAAACCTCAGATCAATACCTAATTTTCTGCATAGGCTGTAGTTAAATCTGAGAGGTCATAATTACAGCAATGGTAGATATATGTCAATTTCAAGACACTAGGAAAACTTCTGAGCCAAACAGAGAAACAGATTGAAGCAAAATTAAGGTGAGGTACTCTTCCTTACCTATGACTCCCTCTCCCACCTTTACAAAGACAAAAAATTCATATTGTTTTGCTCACCCTTTCGAATGGTCCAAACATGGACTTCTACTTGAGGTGGTCTCTCAGTCTCCAGTGCTATTTTTCTGGTAGTTTCCCCATCTTCCATGAACACAGACTCATATACAGGCATTGTTTCTTCTCCACAAAAGTAGCCTTTGCTGTCAAATCCTTGGCCTGGAAGTTCTTCTGAAATCAGGAAGCAATCAAAGTCGTGTTAATGGTTTTCTAAAACTAGAGGCAAACTTCTACATTGGTCTAATGCATTGTATAAACACACTCTCCAGAAGTGATCAGTCTGTGAAAACATTCTTACTGAGACAAGAAATCCCACTCATATTTCATTAGCTCTGTTTAAGCTATTCCTGGGACAGTCACCAAATCACAAAGTACATACTCTTCGGTTAAGGTACACATGACCAGAGAATCCATAGTTTTGCAGGACAATGACCCACAAACTAAACTGGATTTCCCCTAGCATCATCACTAGAAAGTGAATTTTCATGATGAACAAGCATGTAACAAGTACAAATCTCTTACATACTTAAGGGACAATCAACTCAGAATCTTACTGTATCCAGCTGAATGTTGCCAAAATAGGCCCAGGAAATGGGGCTGACAGGGCCTGGTTTTAACTTTCCTGACATCACTTAGGTACACTTAGAAAACAGTCATGACACTTTATGCATATTTACTTGGCAAAAAAATCTATCCAAATTGGCTTGACATTTCTGAATGCTGTTGATTTGCTTGTAAAGGGAATAATAATGCAAGATCAACACCAGTGACAAAACCTAGATGTCAAATTAGTCATATGTATGTTGTGCCAAATGAAGGTTGGGAGACACAAAAATTGGTCAAATCCCTCAACTATGGATCATTTAATATATAAAATGAACTGTTGAATTTCAGCTCCCAGGCATAAAGGTAGCAGTCTCATAATGCTCAAAGTTCCATTCTACCTTCCACCTTTCTCAGCTCCCTTCCAAGAAAAAAACTGCTTCATTTTGCTTATCAATGAGTTACGTTTTTCTGCTGGCTTCATAATAAGCAGCACGCTCTTCAGCTGCTTAAAGTATATAGTGAAATCAGGAATGACAAAGATAAGTTTAGGACATCCTGAAAACTCTGAGCAGAAGCCATCTGCAAGAATATTCACATCATTGATCACAAAACCATTGAGTGTTGAGCTCTAATTAGAGCTCCAGTTAATCAATCAGACACATGTAGACTAGAAGCTGTAATCAGATTGTTATTGTATGTCTCTTGCTGACCTGATTAACTTTCCAACCTCTACCACCATTTGGCAAAAAAAGGACACAACCATAATCTTTTAACAATTCCAAGCTGGAATACTCAATTTGCGAATTATCCTAGAATGAGCCCTCTTTCCTTTTTTTGTCTTTCGCTTAGCAATTTGATTACTTTGTTGGCCACTCTTTTGGGCAATATGTTAGGTAATTAAGGGATGTGTGCTAGTCAGTATTCAAATGTGTGGAGGTAGGCAGGAGATGATTGCGTGTACAGGGACCTTAATGTAATTGATTATCACCTTTTGAATAGAAGCCAAGTTCATTTGTTAAACGTTGCTCACCAGCTTAATACTGACTATTGCTGTAACTGACATGGAATTCATGATGGCACTGGAAGTACCTGTAATATGCTCAAAGTTCTCCCAGTATCCTGAAGAATCATCCTGCACCACCACTCTCTCCTCTCCAAGAGCTGAATGTACTAGACTGGAGGGATCTACAACAACAAAACCCACCAGTGACTCAATCCTGGCTGGCATTTGAAGACAATAAGCAAAGGTTGTCTTTAGAAGGATTTATTCAGCAACATTCTCCTCCATTTTTCATACTCTTCACCTCAAGGTGTATAGTACTCACTCCAGGCTCACCAGCTCTTATTTCCTTCCAGGGAAGTATGCCATGGTTTAAGTCACTTCTGGCCATTATCAAGTATCATGAGGACATTCCTGGACTGAGACCCCCAGAATTAAAATATTGAGGAAACCATTCTTTATGGAAATGAGGATGACTGATTAAGGAGATATATCCTGACATTCCAGGAAACTTCCATGTCTTAACCAGGACTTTTCATGCCATAATATGAAAGGTGTAATTGTAGGAATTCCAGGTTCAGTGAATCGTGCAAAGGATGTGAGAGGTGAATTGGGGAAACCCTCAGGAAACGGAAGTCCTACACAGTCATGTAAGTGGCCAATGGTAGGGAAGGCCAGGAAAGTCTGTGGCAGAACAAAGGCAAGAAGAGAGAGGTGAAATTCACACTTCATTTCTGTCTGGTTTGTTGCTGGAAGAACGCATAATCATTTGTTACAAGAAAACCTCTGACTGGATTATTGGCAAAGTTATTGTCCTCTTCCCCTAACCAACATAACTGAATTTAAAGACTCTTTTCTCCACTGTTTTTTTTTTTTTTAATTTTAAAGATTTTTTTTTTTTATTGGAAAGGCAGCCAATCTGAAGCCAGGAGTCAGGAGCTTCTTCCAGGTCTCCTACATGGATGCAGGGTCCTAAGGCCTTGGGCCATCCTCTGCTAATTTCCCAGGCCACAAGCATGGAGCTGGGTCGGGAATGGAGCTGCTGGGATTAAAACCAGCACCCATATGAGATCCCAGTGGATGCAAGGTGAGGATTTAGCCACTAGGCTACCATGCTGGGCCATCCACTGGTTTTTCTTTTGCCCTTACTCCCTTACTCTCTTGTTCCTTTTCCTCTGTCGTATATAATTTCTTATGAAATAAAAAATATCAAGATTGTTTCATTTCTTATGTTGACCACGTCATTCAGGACTCTATTCAAATATTACCTCTTTAGGGAAGCATTTTCCAACCAATCATTTGAAGGTGCTTCCTGTTTCATCCATTATCTTCTGATTCTACCGAACCTTCTTCAATGTACTCATCACTATTGAAAAATGCTTTATTGGCTTGGGTTACATTCTGTATTTTCTGCTAGAATATAAGGACCATGAAGGTAGAGATTCTTTGTCTTGTTTATTCTCAGTGTCTGTGTCTCTGCAGAGAGTACGCTCTTAATATATTTTGCAGATTAGATGCAAGAACAAGTGCATCTGATGTTCTGCAGTTGCTGAGTATCTGGGTGAGCTGTCCTGGGCTGTTTGGATACTTAAAATAATGTGACCAGCAGAAGTGATTCAGCATTCTGATATCCATGTCTGGCCCAAAGAGAAGTAGATATATAGACTGAGACAGAAACTATGCCCTTCTGAAATGCCCAAAAGATCATCTCTTTATATGCCTCAGTGGAGTGGGAAAGTGGGTAAAACAGGTCTTTGATAGAAACTTGTTTATTTGCTATGATTCATAAATTTAGATGGTAGGCTGGAAATATTTGAGAGTCAGTGAGAAAGGGGAAGAAATGGAGAGAAGGATATGGGGGAGAGGAGAGAGAGAGGGAAAAGAAGGAGAGAGAAAAAGAAAGAGAGAGAGAGAAGCGCATATTGAATAGGCTACATACCCATAATTTAACTATTTCCATATTTGTATTATTTCAGAATGTTTATAATTTTTCAGCATTATAAACAGCATATCAAAAACCCTTATTTATCTATTTTAGTGTATGTCTTTGGTTACTTTAAGGATTACTAGGACTTCAATTATTTTATCCAAAATTTTCAAAAAACATCACAAAACCAAGAAGGCATTTATTTGAAGATCACTGTTAGTTCTAGGCCCTGGTCTCACAAATTTCTATTCTTCCTTTTTGAATTCACTGGCATCAATAATATGCTTAGCACACAATGAGATGGGATTTGGTCTGAAGGACTGAAATTTCAATTAGACTCTTACATAGTAAGAAATTATTTGTTATTCTGCATAGCTTATGTAACTACTAGCTTTTCCCTGAAATTATCTTGTTGTATTCCTTTTTCAACTTGAGGTGTTAAGACACTTGACAGAAGAGAGTATTATACTGATGGAACTACAACTGACATAAAATGGGTAAAGGATCTACTGAGATCAAAGATCTGGAAATCTTAATAGGCCATCACAGCTGGGTGGTCACAATGGTTAGAATGTGCTCTCTTTTTGGTTTGTTTTTTTGTTTGTTTGTTTTTAAGATTTATTTTTATTATTTTTTTATTGGAAAGGCGGATATACAGAGAGGAGAGACAGAGAGGAAGATCTTCCGTCCGATGATTCACTCCCCAAGTGAGCGCAACGGCCAATGCTATGCCCATCCGAAGCCAGGAGCCAGGAACTTCTTCCGGGTATCTCACACAGGTGCAGGGTCCCAAAGCTTTGGGCCATCCTCAACTGCTTTCCCGGGCCACAGGCAGGGAGCTGGCAGGGAAGCGGGGCTGCCGGGATAGAACCGGTGCCCATATGGGATCCTGGGCGTGCAAGGCGAGGACCTTAACCACTGCGCCACCGCGCCGGGCCTGTGCTCTCTTTTTAACACTAATTTTCTGATGAATTTTGATGCTCATATTCTGTATTCCTTATCTGATCACTCCCTTTTTTCCTATCTACACTCTGTTCCATATTTATATGTGAATATGGGACTCCTAATATTGGGAAATTATAATTTGTGCCATAAATTAATATTATTCAAACTTTAGTGTGCATTAGTATCAACCACATGGCAATCTTGTTAAAATGCAGATTCTGGGCCAGGCGTGATGGCATAGCGGTTGGGGTCTCTGCCTTGAACACGCCTACATGCCTGGATCCCATATCAGCACCAGTTCTAGTCTCGGCAGCTCCACTTCCCATCCAGCTCTCTGCTTGTGACCTGGGAAGGCAGTCAGGGATGGCCCAGGGCTTTGGAACCCTGCACCCGCGTGGGAAACCCAGAAGGGGCTCAATTCTGGCCATTGCAGCCGCTAGGGGAGTGAGCCATCAGACAGAAGATCTTCCTGTCTCTCCTCCTCTCTGCATATCTGCCTTTTCAATAAAAGTAAATAAATATTTTAAAAATGAAGATTCTGATGCAGTAGTTCTAGGGTGTAGATCTGGGGGTTAGGATTTTTAATTAGTGCTAAGGCACTGCTGGTCCATGGACCACCCTATGAGTCGCCAGAAAGAAAACCACCCTGATACTCAGATGTGAAGATACAATGCAACATGCATCCCTACTTTCAAATCAAAGATGGACTCCCAATGAAACTGTTGGACATATCTAGACAATGGATGCTGGACTGTCTGACATTGTCTGTACCAGCAACCTATACACTTCAGTTTTCTTATATTTGAAATAGAAATAATATAATTTTAGGAATTTAGTTTTGGAAAGGAACAAAGACATTAATTGTTCTGAACTTTGCATTGTACAGATGAGGCTGATGTGGGTCACAGTACATATAGTATGTTTTTCTGTTTTTCTTTTCTTTTTTTTTTTTTTTAATGACACAGTTCCATAGGCTCCGGGACTTCCCCTGACCCCTCCTGCAGCCCTCCCCCCATACTGATTTCTCCTGTATTATTACAACAGTATAGTTCATAAACAGTCATAATTCTATCATTGTGGGCATAGACCATGAGGAGAGTCAAGCATCCTATTGTCAAGACAAATTTAACAGATTCATTGGGAGTCCATCTTTGATCTAAAAGTAGAGATGGCAGAATATCCTCACATCTAGATATGATAGTTTCCAATAAACAGTTATTATACATCCCCTTAAATGAAGAGCCATAATACAAAATCAATAACAGACAGAAAAATGGAAATTTACAACATCATGAAGTTAAATAACATGCTACTGATCGATTGATGTATTAAGAAGTACAAGTTCTTCATTGACATCTCAATTTTAGTTTATACATAACCAACTGTTATAAACCTTAAAATGGTTGTAGGGTACTATTTAGCATTTTATAGTATTCAAGATTTTACTGAACTTTGATTTTTAGGATTATCTAAAAAGGCTTATAACTCTAACAAGCCATATGTTAACAACTGAGGAGTAGAACAGCTTTAGGAGGGGTGTGCAGAGAAATCTCCAATAACTTAGGAGTAACTGATCTTTGTGTCCTACCTAGTGAGGTATATGAGAATCCAAGCTGACATTTTCTTGTCTGTTCTAAGCTTTCCTTATTGGTCTGTCTCTGACTACCTGATCTAATTTTGGGGGCTCCGGAGTAACCCTGATGGTCAGTGCAAAAGAGGATGGGGAGTCAAAGTTGGAATTATGTAAGGACAAGAGAACGCTCCTCTCCTGGGTCCAGAAGGAAGTTTACTATTCTTCTGTCTCTGAGGACCACCTGGGGCTCCTGGCTGTTGTTCAGATGTCGTTAGACCCTGTGGGGAGGGTTCTGGGCTGCTTCCATCCTGTGTGGAAGATCCGATAGGGAATGGTTGACTTCAAAGTTCTAGGCCTATGAGAGCACTCAAATTCCCTGTGATCTCCTAGGCAGTTGGAATATGGTTCTTGGTGCCTATACTGACAGTCCTTGAAGAGGTATCCACTGCTTCTGTGGTGAAGGCATTTGGGAGGTTTCCGGGGGTCTCCAGGACTAGGATACAAACCTCCTCTTTCCTCCTGTTCCACTCTGGGGTGCCCTCCTGCTCTGTGCAATGACCTCCTGTTAAGAGGCTGTCAGGATCGCTCTTGGATCCCACTGTAGTTTTTGCTAATGTCTAATGCAGTCTCAAGTCTGTTATTTATAAGTTACCTATTACAATCTTGAAAGATTATACTTAACATCTTCCTCACACACGCTAAGAAGGTGGAAGATTTCTCTGCTCTCCTGACGATATGGCATGTTTTTCAAACAAATTTGCAAATTTGGACTAGAATTCAATCCTTACCACTATGACTTACCTTTATTTCTATCTCAAAAGGATAATGTACTTTGACTGGATAGGCAATTGCTCCTTGGTGATATAAATGAAAAGTGCTACTGTTCTTTGTAATAATAATATTACTTTGACTCTGAGGCTTACATAGGAAGTATGGCACACTTAATGGTATATGCTGGCATATCTTTTAGTAGTAAATTTTTTGAGAACCCATTTGTATTCCTCAAGATTAGGAGAAAATGAGGTTTATTTTTATCTTAACTATTATCGTTATAATTATACGACAAATCGCTATATTTCTGATGCTTAAAGAAAGTTAAGATGGCTTATATGAGTTCTTCAGTCAGCTAAAGGTAGGACCTCCAAACAACGCACCTTTTGCCTTTTTACCTGGACACACCTTGCAGCACTTTCCATGTATTTTCTGAGGATACTTGCAGGGGTATCGATTGGGACAGTGGATTTTCTTACACTCTTGCTTGGTGACATTACAAGTACACAGCACACACTCCACAATGCCAAACGCCCGAAGGTTTGGGTGCCAGGATTCGCCATGGGAGTAGGTCTTTCCATTGGAAACACACACTGGAAGAGAACATAGGCCTGGAAATTAAAGGCTAGGGAGTTAAAATGGTGTATCTAGGCTCAGAATGCAAGTCCTAAACTGTTCAACACACCCAGCATCCTTTGTTTCTGCCATACCGTAGGTTTATGCATACAGAGTAGTCTACATGACCTTAAATCAGCCTGGGCTGCTGCATTCTACTGTTAGCAGCTACCTAAGTTTTCAGTAACAGTCTCCGGATGGTCACAAATGACCTGAAGCATAGTCAGTAAGCCATAAGTATCTTTTTAATGGAAGAATAAATGAGCATGTGAGAGCAGACTTCTATCTTTCCTGGGCAACAGAAGGACTCTCTACTAGAATATTAGTATTGATATCCATGGTCCCAAAAAAGATTTCTGTGGCCCAAGTAGATATAATTCCAAGCATGAAAATTCATTGTGCAAGGATGCTAGATGCAAAAATTATGGCTCTTCTCAATTTGCCAATTGTTTTCCTACCCCTGTAGCAAATGCATTCTGAATGTCAAATGCTACGGAAGTTTGATCCATCCACACAGATTGCGTATGGAACTTAATGATACTAGTCCTGCTTTGTGATGTAGGAAGGAAAGTGTGAAAGCAATACCTAGAGGGAAAGGATCTCAGCTAATTTATAAAGGTCTACATTTTTCATGCCTCTAATTTTAAAGTAACTTCCTCAGTCATGCATCTCATAATGGATGCAGTGATTTGGCTTCAGCTAGTTCCGGACTGCTCCATAGATTTCCTTTGACATTCTGACACTTGTAAAGAGGAAAGTGTAATCACTGCCTCCATGTTTGCTGAGGTACTTTGAAAGAGCAAGCATCTGGGCTGCAGATCGAGTGTCCCACGAAAGGAGGCAACCACAGGAACATTGTTTCCAAGAAAATCAACCCTGAAACCCGGCTGGTTCCTACTGTTAAGGATGAAACTAGGCTCCAGGATAAGAACTACAATGAGGCTACGAATGGGGAGCTCACAGAATGAGTTCTCTCCCTGACAGTGCTCAGATGTTGTGGATGTTTCAAGCCATGACAGTGAATGGGTGTGTTTCTCATTATCCCCATCACCTCATCCTGCCCCGGGGAGCCTTGTAGACATCCCAATCAACATCTCCGGGGTGGGTTGTATCACGTTAGGCGGGGGTGGGCAAAGGGAAGGGGATAGCCCCGCTTGGGGCTTTTCTAGGAACTGACTGATTTGGCTGCTAGACAATAGCTTCAGGATGAATCACTGGGCTATTTCTTTCTCATCAGGCCCCCTGGGTCACATTAAGAAATATGAATGATGCTGGCTGCCATTTCCTGTCCTTTGTAAAAACTTCTAGAGCACTGGACACTTTAACAGGTCAATCCATGTAAACATTTCCAAAAATTCAAACCAGAGATTCTCAACCTTATAATATGATAGAATAGAAACCTGAGACCTCGATTGTGAGGCTCTGGGCCGTAGAAAGGATTACCCCTAGGCAGGGCAGATGTGTTCTTCTTTCTCCTTCCCTCACCTCTTCTCTGCCTTCCTCAGTGATACTCTCTTCTAGACATTGTGATCAAGTGGGAATTTAGTCTGCTTAAAGAAAATTCAGGCAGAATTCAAGATCATAAAGCTAGAGTCTTATTTCTTCTCTTTGATCCTAATAAGGAAGCAAATAGCTGCATCCCAGCAGGCCACATCACTAGCAAAAGAGCTACAGAGAAAGATGAGTCATGCTTAGGAGTCGAACAGGCAAGATCTTCTTATATGCCCCCCTGCCTTAAACATTTGCAGTAAGGAAATAGGCAAGACTGAGAAAGGAATTCTGAAGTGGAATAGAGTGAAATCTGTTTTCTAGAGGGAAATACAGCCTTTTCCCCACCTAGAAGGTCTGAGGTGATTTTGAATCATCCAGCTGGGGATTGGAGAGTTGAGGGTGCGGACAAGTGGTTCTTCAGTGAATTATAATGGAAAGGTCAGGAAAGAACTGCTGCACCCAAACTGACAGAGCAGATGAATAAATATAAATATACAGACAACTGAGAAATGAGCTTCTGCCCTGAAAATGAAGAGGCCTTGTGGAAATTACGGGATTTCGGATTTTTGAAGTCCATTTCTACGTTATTTTGTAAAAGCTTTACCCGAGGCACCGTAATATTGGAAATCAATCTGTCTGTTTACCTAAATTCCCTCCGCAACTAAAATAATACATTTACATTATCAAAATGCCTTGGCTGTTAAAAAATAGTAAATTTCAAATTATGCACACATCAGTAGAAAGCATTTACAATTCTTTTAATATACCATCTTTTTTGTTATTAAGAGCTTACTTTTGGATTTTTTTTAAGCCTGTAAGTTTCAAAAGCGATTGAATTTTTAACCTGTAATCTGAAATTTACATCTAACTAATAACAGATGTGATCAACTAGCTTTGGCTTGACTATCTTGGTTAAGATTTATAGTAGGAGTTCTCTGTAACGGATTGTTTTTCACCCATGTTATTCAATCATTCGGTTTAATAATTTACTACTTTTAACCCATTCAGAGAACTGCCTTTGATTTGTTTTTCCTTTAAAGGAAACAAAACATATTTGTGGTTTCATAAAAATGAACTAGCTGAGCTCTTGCTCCAAAAGGCTGATTGACAGGATGCCTAAAAAATTAAGAAGCAGTGAATTGTTTTGCTCCACCCCGCCCCCGCTACTGGGAGGATGGTAGAGGTCAGAAAATGCTGTTCAGGAAGAAATGGGACTTCGGGACGCATGTGGGTGCTTGTTGCAGCCAGGGGGTGGCTGAGTGGGCTACATGTCAGTGTACTAACCTCATCAGTCCTCCTGGTGCTGAGTCAGGTGGTTTCTAGAGTTCACTTACAGAATTACTCATCCCTACAATGTTAGGATACACTTCAATAGCAGAATAATGGACATGTGACTATTGTTGAAGGACTATACTATTGTAATAATATAGGGGAGATCAGTGGTGAAATTAGGCAGGCGAGGGGAGGGGAAATCCCTGAGCCTATGGAACTGTATCATAAACAAGTATAATAATAATAATAATAATAAAGACAAGCCCCTCATACGCCATGCATTGACTACACTTTGGAATTATTTGGCACCGAGTCCCTTTGGAAATCAGGTGCTCTACAGGAAAATGAACAAGTTCTCATTCTGTTAGAGGCAAAGAATTTTCAACCACTTGACCTCCAACCTCCAAGAGACACAAAAAATTATGGAGGCTGGTTCACAAGCACAAGGAGAATTGGTCATGCTCTTTTGGGTATCTGAAGAAAATCCCTTAGATTCCCCCTTGTGTCACTTCTCCATATGCATTTTGTAGGTGCAATGGTAAGCTATCCACATGTTACTCCCTCATGGGAGAAAGGTTCGTTTCTTCGCCCTAGTCTTCCAAGGAGCAGGACAGATGAATCCCTGAGATGAAAGAAAATTGAGACCAGGATGCTCCTTACCTTGTCCATGCTTGTGTTTGTTGTTGATGACAATCTGCACAATGGTCCCTGATGCTTGCTGGGAATCAATAGGAGTTCCTCGGTGGATTCTGGACCCTGGAAAACGGGGCAGACCTCCAGCTTGTCGGCTTGGTGGAGAATCATAGTGAGAACGAGGGTAAGAATGTCTCTGTAAAATGGCCAGGAAAAAAAATCAGGTCAACAAGATCACAGAGATTGAGTTATAGGCATTAGAAGACATACGGCGATTTCGATTCATAATGCTGGCTGCTGTACTGAAAATGTCTACATACTATAATAGAAATAGCAATGTGATCATCTGAAAGCACTGGTGGAAGTAAGCTAGGATTTTCTTCTCACAGATTTAACTAGATTCACAAACTCCTTTAAGAGAAAACAATCAAAACAGCTGCAGTGTCCTTCCTTCTCAAGACTGTCACATTCAGTTTACGATTTAAGGGGTTATCATTGTGGCCCAGCAAGAAAAGCCACTGCCCAAGACACTGGACTCCAATACGGGCACTGGTTCTAGCTCTGCTTACTTCACCTCCAGTCTAGCTCCCAACTAATGGCCTGGGAAAAACAGCAGAAGATGGCCCACATGTTTGGTTTTTCTGCCACAGACAGAGGAGACCAAGATTAAGTTCCTAAATCCTGGCTTTGGCTTGGCCGCTGTGGCATTGTCAGCAATGTTTAAACAGATAGAAGATTTTTCTGTGTTTCTCCCTTTCTTTCCGTAACAATGTCTTTCAAATAAATAAACAAATTAATCCTTAAAAAAGAGTTAGGAAAACAGTCTACAGCATAAGGTGGATGGTGCCAGAGGCCACAGAAGTATACACTGTGCATAAATTAAGACAAGAGTTACTAGACAAGGGAGGGTTGGCAACCTGGGCCATGAAGAATTGGTCTGAGCCATGAAGAGTTGATAGACATTTTACAGGCACAGTTTGTGAAGAGTATTCTGGTTAGAGACTCCAAGTCATGAAGGTGTAACAGAAAACATAGAGACCATAAAAGGGAACAGTTGAAGGATAACAGTCTAAAAGGGAGTTGGAACCAGATCATGAAAGACTTTAAATGATAGACTAAGGAGTGAGGACTTTATAAGGTAAGAAAGGGAGGGGCTGGTGTGGAAGTCCTTGAGGACTTTTTTGTTTTGTTTTGTTTTTTAGTTAAGTAACTTGATCAGAACTGCTTCGAAGCATTGAACCTTAATGTTGTGTAGGTTGAACTCCTTGGGAGTAAAGATAGGAAGTCAAGCATAGTCTCAGTCAGATGTACTGAGACTCTAAACACAGGCAACAGCTCAGGATCTCATAGAGAGCAGAGATGCCCTATGTGCTTGATCAATAACAGAGTTGACAGTCCATGAGCATATTAGAATGTAAGTTCCACACAAAGCTGATAATTTGTTTTGTGTGCTTAGAACAATGCCCAGCATTTAGAAGGTACTCAGCTAATATTTGTTAAATGAATGAAACTATGATTCCTAAAGGAAGTTTACCATTTTTAGTACAAATAATTCAACTACTACTCCTGCAGCAAGAGTTCGAGCTGCTTGATGAATTCACTGCTCTGCTACCCACCCCTACCCAGAACCAAAAGATAGAATGAAAGAAAAAAATGGAACATTAGGGCTGAAAGCCAAATAACACTAATTATAATGTAGGAGCAATTATCAGGGACAAAGGGGGGGCAGCTTAGTAAAAAATCATTCACAGGCAATTTAAAAGGGGAAATCATTACATGAAATGACAGAAATAGCATGGAATCTTGAGAAGAAGGTTATGAGAGCACCTGATCCCACCATCCTATAAAACATTTATTGAAATTATGTGCCATACACACACATTACAAACTTAGCTTTGGGAATATTATTAGTCTCTTGGTGGGAGGGCAGAGTGAACAGGAGCTCAATTAGGGGGAACTTTTCAGCCTGTTGAAAAACATTATTCTCTATATTTCAGAAGAGCCCCTGCTGTGGCATTGCTATAAAAATTTACACAAGTAAGGATTTGCAGGAATTTGTTGTCATGCACACAGACAGGATTCTCGGTGCAAATAATTTTTCATTCCCACGACGACTTGATACCTTTTTTTTTTTCCCTTGCCATGATCATTCACATTCCACAAGGGTTTGGCAAGACTTTGTTATAAAGGAACACAGAGGGGAAAGTTTGTGTAGTGTATATTCCACATTAAAAGGAAGGAGTCCAACAGGAATGGAATTAGACGGAAGGTCACTGACCCCAGATAAGTTGCAAGCACAAGAAGTTCTATGATTCACAATGCTGAACACAAAACGAAAAGCTGTTCTTCAGCACCAAGGTACATGCTAAGGGTCGGAAAATGATCCAAGCCCTCCCAGCAAACCCCACCCTGTTCCAAAGACTCAGGAATTTTGATTACAGGCCCTATGAGAGATCACTCAGCCCCTCCACAGCTTTATCATGTTGAAAAGGTTTTTTTCCCATGAAACTTTTTGTTTTATAGACAGAGAAACTGATACTAGAGAGGCGAGGTGATGTACTTGGGATGACAATGAAAATTGAAGTTTGAGAGATGGTAAGTGTGAGAATGGGAGGCAAAGAGAAAACAAATAGAAGAGGAGGAAAAGGAAAGGCGAAGAAGGTTTAAGAGAGGTTGCTCTTAACAAATTTAGTGATCCACTATCACAAAGAAAAGTTCTTTCAGGTGCACAAAACACATCTAAATGTAAGAATTGGAACTATGAAGTAAGTTTATGTTGGTATAAAGGTTTTTGAAATCCATGCATATAAAACATCCCTCCTCCCATATCCCCACCCCCCAAGAAAAAGGTCATGGAAATTGCATATATTCTGAACAAAACTCTGAATGGTTTCAAACATTTTTTGCACCAAAATAAATTCATGTTTCCTTTTAATTTCTTAAGAACTTGTGGACGTTTCATCCTAGAATTTTCGTTACAGTGCTCACAACCACACACATTGCTGCTTCTGTACCTTGCCTGCACACTAGAGTCACCTGGGGAACTGTAAAATACACTGATGCCTGGGTCCCACTCCCAGAGAGTAATTGGTCTGGACTGATGCCTGGATATCAGGATTTTTAAAATACTATCTGGAAGAATATTTAGGCATGAGGTTTGTCTCTAGTAGGGGTCACCTCCTTTAAAAAATATATTGGAAGAGTTTGACTAGGGACCATTCTGACCTGGTAAATTACAGCAAAGTAGCAAAAAGCCTTTGGATAGTTGTGTGAAACTGAGGCTTATCTAAAGACCAGCTGCAAATAGGCTGCTTGAGAGAGTAGGTCAAAATCATTCTGGTGGAAAGGACCACAAAGCTGTGCTTTGGTTTTATTTTGTTTAATGGTTTCACATATTATTTGCATTTTTAAATTATCAACTTTTTATTATTTTATGATACATTTTCATATATTTAAGAAAAACATGTGTTTGAGATGCGCCTTTTAACAATTTGCTTATTTTTATTTGAAAGGCAGAGTTATAGACAGAGAAGAAAAGGCAGAGAAAGATCTTCCATCCACTGGTTTACTCTCCAGATGACCACAAGGCTATAGCTGAGTTGGATCTAGAAGCTTCTTCTAAATCTCCCATGTGGGTGCAGGAACTCAAGGACTTAGACTATCTTCCACTGCTTTCCTAGGCACAATAGCAATGAGCTGGATCAGAAATGGAGTAGCCAAGCCTTGAACTAGAACCCATATAGGATGTTGATGCCTCAAACAGAGGATAACCTACCATGTGTTGCAGCACTGCCCTCATACTTACTGATTTGCTGACTAGAATCCCTAAGAAGTATTTCAAGCATTGAGGGTGGCTCTGAAATCATTTTCTGGTATGGGGAAATCCCCAGGATCGTAGAAGCTCCCTGGAAATAATTCCCTTGCTTGATTTTAGGTATAGAATACAATAGTTTTATTGTTTGGAACTGGAAAATCTCAGTCTTTAGACTCTTTTTAAGAGCCATAGAGAGAGTTTTGAGGTTGCGACGCTGTACTATACATCGGCAAGGTGCTACCATTCAAAGAAACTGGGCAAAGGTATATCGGATCTCTCTGTGTTCATTGAAGCTTTTGCTATGTCTTTGATACATGCTGAGAATATATTCTAATCTACACACCTATGAAAACTTTATATATTACTCACCATTATCCTGGGACTATTCCTGTTTGGAAATTTCA
Source organism: Ochotona curzoniae (assembly GCF_017591425.1). NCBI lineage: Eukaryota > Metazoa > Chordata > Mammalia > Lagomorpha > Ochotonidae > Ochotona > Ochotona curzoniae. Next base: position 29,380,883 of record NW_024467087.1, on the reverse strand, counting down.
TCCTCAACCACTGTTCTGACAACATGAATAAAATGTGCATTTCTTTCATGGTTCATGCTGTCTCAATCCTCGAATCTTCAATTTTTCTAATGATAAACTTCCGTGTAATCTACTGGCAACAGCAGTCAAAAGTTTGACTGTTGTCTACAACAACATTATTCTTACTCTCATGACATGGCTTCCCATTCCTGCTCATCAGATACTATACACATAAACACACAAACACCCCACATTCCCTAATGTCACAAGCACCAATGCATGTAAAGCTACAATGTAGAAATTAAACAACAGCGTTTGCAGTTTTCACAACAAAATCATATTTGAACCACAATTTTCCCTTAAGCTGACGGTTTTCAGCCCACTTGGCAAAATAAACCAATCATCTGTGTTGTACAGAGGTTTTGCTGGTTCCCTGAAAATAGGAGCAGCATACCAGAAAACCGAGTCTATTGAATAGGAAATGCGCTGGTAGGGCTGTGCCTTTTGCTCCCACACAGGAAGTTGGGCTTGCAAAGGATATTTAGAAAAGATTCTGCTATCTTCTCATTTAAAGTTTCTCCAGATCAAACAACAAATCTAAAGCTTTTCTTTCTGATTTGAAACAAATTGCTGTGTATTAGGAAGAATGAAACCTTCACTTTCCCACCCGTGCCACTGCATAAATTTTGATTTACCTTCTTCACCCACTTATTCAGCACATATTTATTGAGTGTTTGCTATTTGCCAGTTAGACATTTTTCCATTACTAAAGACACTATTATTCAAATCATATCCCATAATAACTATTCCTTTTAGAACAAAAGGAAATATTTATTTATAATAAAGTGGAGCCATCTGGTTTTTTGGCCTACCAAGACCAAACATTTGCTTCTAAAGAAAAGTTTCAAACCCCTTTAAAAATCAATAACCATTTCAAATCTGTGCTCTGTACCTGACCTCTTTTGCTACAGGAAGTCCTGGATTAAGTCAAGCCCTCTGACTAGCAGGTTAGGAAGAACAATGATGCTGAGCAAAGTAAAAAACAAACAAAAATAAGGAGCACCACCACCACCACCAAGACCAATAAGGTAGTGACAATACATAGTATGGGGCTTCTTAGGGAATAGGATATATATCTTAAGATGAATAAGCCCAAAATTTGGTTTAGAGAGACATCTGGTTAACAGCCATTAACTTAGCAACTTTCAACTTCTTACTGCAAAAGAAAAAAAAAAAAAATGGAGCTCAGACAAGAGAAAATTTACAATACAAAAAAAAAACCTGAGACTGACTTCACAACATTTCAGGATCTGGAAGGAATCTTACTTGACTGTAAAGGAGATACAAAGAGAATCTTTTCTTGGGCTCTATATTAACCAACAAATAGGGAAGATTGTCCTCCCTTGTGGGATGTTGCTTTTTTGAGTTGTCCAAAATAATGTTTCAACATTCATCCAGAGACAGCAATGTCCAGAACACAAAATTGCTAGAGAATAGAGCAAATAAAAAATGCTCAATCTCATAGCTGAGCCTTTGGGGTGGGTGTTCGCAAGACAGGGCATGTAAGTCAGAAAGAGCCAAGTGATTACCAGGAATCCCAGACTAAACAACATGGTGATGTTTGTCTTGATTATTTTGATGACATCCCCTATCATTCCCTACCTCACACTATCACTATCCTGGACTCCCTAGTTTCCTGTTTCATATCTAATACTTGCTGAGAACCAATCTAAGGTTTTATATTTAAATTTTATTTTGTGTAAAACTAATTCATATGTGTGGAAAACCTAAAATAATAGATAAAATAAAGTTAAAGATTTAAAGGCTGCCTTTTCACTTGCTCACTTTTACTCCTCTGAGAGTACCAGCCTTTATATGCTGGTATGTGACCTCCCATGTGTTCTTGATATGCACGTTACGCATAATCGCACACAGTTTTTACATAAAATAAAATTTTATACTGCATTGATTTCTTAATATATTACATCTTGAGATTGGCACCACTTTACTTATACTTGGATGCACCATATCCTTTTTAACAACTTCACAGTGTCTAAAGAATTGAGTATCTTTAACTAAGGCCCTGTTGATAGACACATATGTTGTCACTTTTTCACACTTACTGAAATAATGCTTTTCACACTTACTGAAAGTCCCTTATACTTCTTTCATGTAAAGGTGTGATAAAAATTTGCTTATGTGCAATGAACACCTCTTTACATACTGTACACTTTTATAAGTACCTTAAATATAATAGATTCTTTGCACTTTAACATTTACTGTTCAGATTTTAAGAAGTTCTAAATAAAATTCATTTTAGATATGTATTTTTAAAGAGAGGGATTCTATTCTGTCAATTACTTCAGAATACAAAGGAACAAAACATGCTATCACCATGCTTATGGAGATATCTACTTCTGAGGTTTAGTCTGAGATTAAGACTAACAACAATAAGGAGACACCACAGAGTAAAATAAAAGGAAGAATATGGCTAACTTTCTTCCAATTACATGATGAAGAACCTAAGGCATAAGAGATAATTTAAATAAACATAGCCACAGAATCCATTAATCCCATTAAAAGGATGGAGTGGACTGACTTACATTCTTACAGAAGGTCTTCATGGTAGAACACTGTGGTAGTGGTTTGCCTTCCTTACAGGGAACATAAAAATGGTAAATTACCTTGAAAGGATATCAATTCCTGGTCTAGATACAAGGGTATGGTAATAGTTTCTTCATGTTGATGTGCTGACCCTGGTTGTCAATTATACAGTGCATTTAGATGGCTGCAAGTTGCTGCTCTTATTCAAATTTCAGAAGAAGAGGAATAATTGTGTCAGAAATGGGTCCTTTTTTTTTATTTTATTTTCTGGGATAGTAGCCATGGAAAGAGAAAAGGTTGGCCTGATGGTTATGGAGTGTTGAATTATTTGAACTCTTCACACTTACTGCTTCTCTGTTGGCAGGTTGCCGGAAGATATCACCATCAGAATGTTCCCACGATAATTCTCCATCTCCTGTTTATCAGAAGGAGAAAAGAAAGAATTATACATACATAGAAGGGAAAAATATCACCCTTGTGACCCAGCAACATTTTTGGTACTATGATCTGATCCCAAAGTTCTCAAGATGTTTTAGCTTTTGTGGCTGCCCTTCAAAAAACAATGCTGAAAGTTTTCACTGGGTGTGCCTCCTTTATCAAAACAACTTTGAACAAAGTGGCCACTTTCTAAATAGACAATCTAGCAACATCATTGGTGACTTAGAAAATGAAAGGGAAAATGATTGCTTTTTACATTAATATAGACCTCATTGTCATTTCTATTTATTCAGTGAAAGTTAAGGATATTGTACCTATTATTTAACTTGTGCTTAAACTACCTTTAAACAAAGAGTTTTGAAGATTTAGTCTGTTATGATTTGTTAAACTTACCATCATATGTCTGAGAAGTTATGATTTGATATGAAATGTAAGGTAAAACCTTCTATGATTAGAGCATTTACACAACAAATACCCAAGATTCTCTTTTATTTTTGCTTGACATACCTTTCTTTAGGTCAATATGACTCACTCTTTGGACAATCAACTCCCTGTCAATGTCATCTAGTAGACTAATTTTTTTTCAGGAAGCTTATCAACTTTCAGTCTTGAGAGTGACAAACTCACAAGAGATATGGATATGCCTTAGCTGATTTAAGAAGAAAATCAAGAGGACAAATTCCAAAACATTACCATGTGTTACCTATAATCAAGCAAGCCAAGAGCCAATTTTCAGAGATATTTGCACCATTAAAAATATGTTAAATATGTAAAGATAAATTTAGTATTTAACTAAAAATGTAATTGAATAATAATATAAAAGTACATATATGTCTATGAATGTAGATATATAGACATGTAAAGAATTTTCCATTTGAATTAGAAATTCATCTCTCAAGTTTTCAAAAACCTACCTCTAAATAATCACATATTACCAATTCAAGTATATATTGGTATTCTTCAGAAAGCAATGTTATATCATTGGCTTTAGGGCTTAAAAACTAGTTTTATAGCAACATTAGGATCAGCTAATGTTTCATAACAAAGTATATTCTTACACCCTTTCAAATATGATCTTATACGAAAAATATGAATTTTGAAAATTTGACTCTGATTAATAGAACAAGCTCTCTAAGTCACCGCTTTGGTTATATAATGAGATCATTTCCTGATCAAAATATTGAATGGGTTCTGATCCAACACCATCACAATTAGCCTCTACCTCATTTTTACTGAACATGGGTTCTATACTCTATCATCTCAGTTGTTCTATAACAGGAATCCTCTGATCTTGCTCTTCGTTAAACACATGACTCCCATTCTTGCTTCCAAACTTATTTCATGTTGCTCTTCTTTGAATAACACCTTCCAATCTTCTCCTACTAATGACTAACATTTAGGTTTGTTCCACATACAAACCCCTCCCCAAACACATATTTTTGATTGGCTAAAGGACTCAGGACCACACAGATTTAGTAATGTATATAACTTCATTCATCACTTTGTCCAACTGCTCCACTTGAGAGGTGCAGAAACCAGTGGTCAGAGAAGGTAAGGAGCCATACATAGCCAAATAATGAGTTTGTAAGAATTAACTTTGAAACTCCATGTTCTCTGGTTCCCAATTAGGTATGAGAGTATTTTAAAACTTTGGTGGATAACGGAATTAAGGGCAAGAATATTTTGGTGTAAAAAAAAGAATCCATGCATGGAGGGGAGTCTTTAAAAAAAAAAACAACAGAAAATACATATTATGGAAAAGTTATGAATGGATTTTAAAAGGTTTTGTACCAAAATAAGCTTGCTTTTTAGTTCTATTTTCCATGAACTTTCTGAAGTACTTGCTTATATATACTCTGTGATGGAATTTATTATTTTTATTAGTCAAGGCCTTAACACTATTATGTGTTACAGTGCCTGCCACATAGTAGTTACTCCATAAGTACTTATAAAGTAATGAAACTGAGTCTTCCCCTTGCCATCCTGACTAAAAGTTGCCTATCATGCCCTTTCCTTAGCACTTATCACTGCCTTACATCTTGTAACTTGCACTTCATTTATTAAGTCTATTAGTTTTCCCCTATCAGAATTCTTCCACAAGGACAACAATTCTTATTTATCACGTTCTCTTATGTAACCTCAGCTACAGTAGTGCTGAGCATTTGATATTCATTCAATATTTGCTGAAGGAGTGCAACCTAAATACAATATTGTGTGCTCTTAATGATCCTGGAGCATTCCTTGTTTCCCTGGAAAAACTGTAACCTCCTTGAGACAGAGTATGTCTTTGTCTGTGTATCCCCTAACAGCATTGTTTCTCAAAGCAAGGTTCCTGAATATGCAGCAAGAGTATGTTAAAAACACTTGAGAAAAATACACATTTAAATCCTACCTCAAACTTAGTAAGTCAGAAACTATGGCCTGGAGGTAGTGGATCCAGGTTTTAATAAGCCTCTATAGGGGATTCTGGTAGGTGTAGGAGTTTGAAAAGAACTGGGTTGGAGCATACAACACATTGCTAGAAACTCATCAAGAGCTCAAAACACACATTGAATTTCAGTGCAGTCAAAACAGAGAATTAAGTGCATGGTCAATAGTATAATATTGTCTTCTTGATTAGCCTGTGACTTAGTAAAGAAAGTTGACAAAAACTGCACACAGATTCACATAAAATCCTGACTTACTGATCACTTGAAGAGTCAAGGTGCTTTCTTATCACTACAAAATAATGGCCAAGAGCCAGTTAACATGTATTGAATGTTTCTTGGGTAGAGAGCCAGATGCTAGAACAAGAGGAAAAAGAAATCATGCTGGAACCTTACATTTCAGAGCATTTACACCCTGGTTGGAGAATGAAAGAGAGGGGTGAAGAATGAAGGGGTGAAGAAAGAGAGGGGTGAAGAGAGGGTTGGAGAATGAAAGAGACTCCTGATTAGGAGATATTTAAAAAAGCAGGAGGGATTAGTCAGATGTGATTTAGAAAGATTACTAAAACAATCATGAAATTACATTTTTAGAAGTAGATCTTGGAGGGCATAAACACACACAGAGAGAGAGAGAGAGAGAGAGATGTGGGCAGAATATCTCAACTGAAAGGAATGGCATTTGCAAAAGATCAGAGCTTTGGAAACAGCAAGCCATAGATGGGAGAGAACAAGCAGGTGTGGCTTGAATAGGAACTTTAGATGTGGAAACAGGAGTTAGGGAACTGGTGATTACAGAAGAAAAAAGCAGGAGGGAGAAAGGGAGTGAGAGGGATAAGGAGTGGGGCAAGTTGTTGAACTACATGGGGATAGTAAATAATTGTTGCATGGAGTTCAAAAACACCGACGAATTAATATTTGATCCTGCTATTGGAGGTAAGGGTATCTAGGACAAAATGATATTTGGCAAAATTTCTTCTTACAATGTAGTGCAGACTTTTAGGAAGCAACTGTGATCTTGGAGGTCAAACAGAAAGATGCTACAGAAAATGACAGGCCACATGAGAAGCTGCTCAATAATACAGCAAAGGGGTAAGATACACAGGGAAGATTTGATCACGAAAGGAGAAAGGTAAAGCAGAAAATTGTATAAAATGACTCTTTGGAGAGCTAGGGAATGCTACTAATAGTGATGGAGTGACCAACACAGTCCTGCTTTAGTGATGAGTCTGAGCCTAATGAAAATGAACTAAAAAAAGATGAGACACTAGAAAAGGTTCACCAGCAAATGACAAAGCAAAATTTAAAATCTGTAGGATGTGTTTTCAGGATTAAATTAAGTAGCCAAGTGGGAAACAAATTACAAGGGACAAATGGCAAACAGCTCTTTTTAACAAATGTCACTTGAAAGTGTTAATTTCATGATTACAATTGAGAGAGCGATGAAGCCTAACCACTAGACCACCAGGGACGCTCATGATTACAATTGACAAGAAAGGTTTATGTGGCCTTTATATGGCCTTTGGAGAAGTTCAGTTTATTGTATTTAGGCTGTGGATGTTTAAAGGGGTTTTAATTAAAGTGCAGTCATAATGTCAAAGCATTACAAAATCATATACTGCCTATTGCAAATGCAATGAAGCAGGTCACTATCAAGCATAGAAACAGAGTATTAATCCACAAGTTCAGACGAATGTGCCATGACCAAATAACTTGTGGATATAAATGTGTGACTAAATTTGAACCACCTCAGTTCATTAAAAGCTACTAGAGCCATTCCATTACTTCTGAGTGAGTTTATTCACAATCTATATATCTTACATAAATATATGTAAACACCAGGAACTGCTAGTATTGTTTCCTGTACAATATTAAAGTCACCAATGTGGATTATTTAAGCTCGAATGTTCCATTAAGTAGCCTCTAAGGATTTCAACATTTTTAGTTATTCTATTTAAATGATAGTCAACCTGAAGACATTTTAGATACCAATATTTTGTTTGGTTATAAGTGGCTTTTAGACCTCTGTAGTTTTTGTCTGGGTAGCTGAAAAGAGTTCCCATTTATTTATTTACAACCTTAGATACTTTTAGAAAAAATAGGTACCAATAACATGAAAACTTGCTCCTTATCTTTTATTTTTAATTCACTGTTATATTTATCTTGAGATTGAACATCTTCATTCCAGCCAAGGCATTTTGTAAAACTAATAATGATTCTAATGGAGACAGATGAGTTCTAGTTAATTCCAAGAAGCAACAAGATGTAATTTTAACCAATTTTTAAAAACAAATTTAAAAACAACTTCAGCATACTGTATGTCAAACAATATTCATTTAACCTTAAAAGCCACATGTGCTGTTTATTCAAACCTCAATTACACTCTGAGTGGTACCCTATGGAATTGGAATGATTTGGCTTTTTTGGTAACGGGAGAAATGAAGAATAATTATTTGAAAAATGGTCAAATGCTGATCTGATGTTTGGATTGTTTGTAACTCCCATGGCTTCCATTACTCTTCAGTTGGCTTGATAAGGACAGAGAAGCAAGTCCTGTCCCCTCAAAGGAAATAAGTGCAAAACGAAATTCTGAGATACCCTGAAAGGGAAGTATCAGATAGCAAAACTACGCTAGCAGTCGATCAATTCTGAAACAAATGAGACAAGATATAGGGTGACCATAAGACCCAATTTATCTAGAACAATTAGATCTCTTTCCTATTTCTCTCAAAGACATTAATTGTCGTGATTGTAAAAATATTTTGATTTGGATGGTCAGCTATATAGGTTCTAACCATAATACAAATATTAAAAACGATATGCATCTTTCAGATGTGACTTAGAAGAGAAACATTCAGAAGAATGAGTTTGTGTAAGTAAAGTCCAAACAAATAGTAAAAGGGCTTTTCAGGAAAAGTACAAAAGGATATTAAGAAAAAAAAAACTACTGTGGAATTTCCACCTCCTATGTCATCAGGTTCTGCAGTACGGCGTTTAATTGCCTATATTTAATAACCAAGCTAGATATTAAGCAGAAGTTTGGATCAGATGATATTAAGAAGTCTCTGCAATAAATATAATTCCATAGATTCTACTGGAATGGAGTGTGCTGAAATATATATGTTAAGTTTTAACCAATATTGATATAGATTGTTTACTGATAGACTTCTGAACCCCAATAATGATAAACAGTATTACAAAAATCTTCCAGTGTCATAAAATGGATAGCCATTGCTTTTTAGAACTTACTTTATTATCAAATAAAATATTTTATTGCTTATACTGTCAATGCAAGCCATTAACATTATAAACAAAATATTTGTTTGAGAAATATTAATGCACATCACAAGGGGAAACTTCCTGCCAACAGTAACAAGCCAAATCTGAAGAGGAGTCCAAAAGAATTTATCCAGAAAAATCAGCAACTCTTACTTTTGAAAAAAAGTACATTTTGAGAGTACATGTGTTTGCAGGAAGAGAGAAAATTAAGAAACTATTATATAGCCTGTGCTTAAGACCCACAGTCATCTTTCACAATGAAGATGCTGTTAAACAGATCCAAGTTCATGGATAAAATGGGTTTGGGCTTCTCAGAGCAGTCCCAATGCATCTGCTGGACTGTTACCATATCTGGCCCCTGGGAGCAGAGTCATCACAGTCTGTTCCTCCAAGTAGTCTTAGAGAAAACAGAGTTCCCAAACTTATTTTACTTCCCCAAGTTCACAGGCAATACAGTGTAACAGCTACAAGAACAGACTGGAGCCAGACATCCTGGATCCAAATTCTGGCTCTGCCCCTTCCTGTCTGTGTGTGACTTTGGTCAAGCAAATTAATCTCTCTGTGCCTTGGCTTTTTTATTACTAAAATGGAGACAATAATTGCTACTTTACAGGGTTGTGACGGTTAAAATGAATTACTATACGCAAAGCACCTGCATATGGTAATTGTCGTGTAGGTACTAGCTATTACTCCCTACCCTTACCTCCAATTTTTCTGCCCACTCTTCCATTTTTCTCTTCAGAAATAACTTACATGCAGGAAAAAATCTCAGTTTAAGGGACTCCGATAAGTATGCTAGACATTGAACAGAGCTGAGTTTGGATTAAACAAAGAAAGATTAGGAAAGAGAAAAATTCTACCTTCCCACAGAAAGGCAATTATTACATTTCTGGATCACCAGAAGCCCAGGTTCTGGAGACAGGAAACAATGATTGTTGAGATATCTTCAAGTCAAACCTAGTAATGTGGCTTGGAGTCTCTCATAATTATTCTAGTCCTGCTTTTGCTTTCATCTTTTTAGAAAACAAGACTGAATCTTAGGTACAACTCTTTTTTTTTCCCTCTTGACTAAAATGAGGCCAAAATGGATAGATCTGCTTCCTCAGGACATTATAATTTACATAACAATAAATGTGTCAAAATTGTAGTACCTCAAGGAAGTAGAGTGCCATGCTGACACGTTCATGTATTGAAAATGAAAAGCAGAATTGCTAAGGGAATGTCAGCGATCCAACCATGTATACAGCCTAGTCAATCTGAGAATTAATTAAAAGTAGGCAGTTTTGTGGCCGGTGCAGTGGTTCAGAGGCTAATCCTCCACCTGTAGTGCCAGCATCCCATGGGTGCCAGTTGTAGTCCTGGCTGCTCCACTTCCAATCCTACACACTTACGGCCAAGGAAAGCAGCAGAGGATGGCATAATTCCTTGGGATTCTGCACACATGCAGGAGACTTGGAAGAAGTTCCTAGCTTCAGACTGGCCCAGTTCTGGTTGAAGTGGCCATTTGCAGAGTGAACCAGTGGACAGATCACTCTCTGTCTCTCCTTTCCCTCTGTAACTCTGCCTTTAAAAAATAAATCTTTTAAAACAATCTTTAAAAAATGAAAAGCAGCCACTTTTAAGATCCCTCTTTTTTCTAATAAAACAGCACTTTGGTTTTCTGGCAACCCTGAAGAGAACTGAACTCCTTGGTAGAGGTGAAAGACAGGATTTGGTTTTAAAAATGAAAGCCAAGTAGAACATTCATGTAGTCATACTGGCACTTCGCTTAAATCAACCGATGATTATACAAGGGTACAGTAAATGTTCAGTTTGGTGCAAAAACTTTTTTGCATACATAGTTTCTCTATAATATGCATTACCAAAATAAGTATATCTTTTAATTTCTTTTTTGCTCAGATGCTTTTAAACTATCCTGATATCAAGTGTCCACTTTTCTTGGGTTGTGGAAACTCTGTAAGTTCTTAGTTACAATGTGGGTAACATGCAAACATAATTCTCTGGCCTGGCATTACTTTTTCCTCTTGTTTCTTTTCTGTTTACATTGCCAGTCAACCAATCAGATGCATTTCCAAAAATGTTGCAGTCTAAGCTCTTGATGACTGTTCTGATGTGAGTAATGGGCACATTCAATGGTGTGTTTTCAGGCAGCCATGACATTCCTTGAAGTAGTTAGAAAGAATAAGACTGAAAAAAGAGTGATTTTTAACTACCCGTGCAGAAATAATTGCTCTGAAATGCTTCACTGGAAATTCTTTATTTTTGCTGTAGAACCAGACTTACATATACACACGTAGGGTCTCCAGCCCCACAAATGGAATGGCACATTATTGGCCCTGACAGGATATCCCAGATGGCCAATTAGGAATCATCACTATTAATTTGTTAAGCTCAATATGAAAGTCGGTGTTGTCTCATTCACTGTTTGAAGGGATTTCTAACTAGAAAGAAATTGTCTGGACATAAGAGGTATGCCAAGAGAGATGAAGATGACCTTAGAGGGCATGAAGGTCCTATGGAGATGAATTCTGAGCACAAGATATGGGCAGAGAACAAAAGTGACCTGGAAAGTTTCCATGAATGGGAAAAGAACCCAGTTGGGAATTATAAAAGAAAGAGGTCAGAATATTAAATTTCAGAGATAGTTCCATATTAATGAATGTAAATGGTTCATGTTTGAAAGAAAATTATTAATGGTGGTCAGACTACTACATAGGTTTGAAAAGTATTTCAATGTAGGTTGAAGTCTAGATTAAAACAGTAATTCGAAAATATGGAATTAGTTTTTAAAATTTTCACTGTATTGTAGTCAGGACATTTAAAATTGGATCTGGTCTCTTATCAAAGTTCTTATGTATATAGTCTAGCAATATTAACTATAGGCACAATGTTATATAGCAGATCTCTAGAACATATGCATTTTGGGGGTAGAAATAATTATTTGATGTGCAGAGGAACCAATGAAGAGACACAGAGCCAGAGGGATAGTTGCTCAAATCACTGGTTAACTTTCTAAATTCCCACAATAGCTAGAGCTGGACCAGGCCAAACCTGGGAGCCAGGAATTACATCTATGTCTCCTACACGGGTGGTAGGAACTCAGCCACTTAAACCATCACCCGCTTCCTTCTAGGATCTGCACTAATAGAATGCTGGAATAGGAAGCCAGAGCTGGGTATCCAACTCAGAAACTGTAATACAGGATGCAGGCATTATAACTATCATCTTCAACTCTAGGCCAGATAGTCATTTCTTAATTTTTACTTTTAAAATAGTCATCTCTCAATTTTTACTTTTAATATGATGCTTCTTGTGAACAATATTTCCTTATGATCTCCATGCCCAGGAATTGTTGGTGTTTCTGAGAAAATGTGGACCCAAACAAAACAACTTGAGATCGAATTTCCAAGTTCTACATTTGGAATTGTTCAATATTTTCCCTAGTTTTGTTTGATTTCAAGATTTTTGAAAATTTGAAATGCATGATCAATAGATATATAGGTAAATGTGTATATACATATATTCACCTAGAGGAACTGTGTAATGGAAAGCAGCACACCAAAAGTGAAGATACATTGTAGTATACATCTCTACTCCTGAATAAAAGGAGGACTCCCAATGAAACTGTTAAATATATCTTGATAATAGGATGCAGGACCGTGCCATTGTCTATACCTACAATGTCAGGATACACTTAATGATGGACTGAGGACTGCTGGTGAAAGACTATGCTATTGAAAAATAATATGGGGGGAAGAAATGGGGGTGGGACAGGGGCAATATGGAGGGTCAAAGGGGAAATCCCTGAACCTATGGAATTGTGTCATGAAAAATAACTTTTTTAAAAAATGAAAATTTGGCTTTTATGAGTAAAAACTAAAGTACCTCATCAGTCCTCAGATTCTAGCAAAAGTAATATCCAAAGTACAAATCTTCAAAGTTTCTCCCTCACTCTCTTGCTTGCTAGTTACAAAAAATGTGCCTTGAGAAAGAGGCAGTCATCTTAAACACTGACAAATTACTCTTGCTTTCAGTTTTCATTACCTTGAAAGAGGTAGCAAAAATATTCCCATTCTGGGTCTGGTGTGATGGCTCAGTGGCTAAATCCTCACCTTGCACACACCAGGATCCCATATGGGCACTGGTCTCTATCCCAGCTGCTCCACTTCCCATCCAGCTGTCTGCTTCTGGCCTGGGAAAGCAGTAGAGAATGGCCCAAAGCCCATGGACCCTGCATGCATGTGAGAGGCCCAGAAGGAACTCCTGGCTCCTGGCTTTGGATCAGCTCAGCTCCAGGAGGTTGTGGTCATTTTGGGAGTGAACAAGAAGATGCTTCTTCTTTTTTTTTTTCTGTCTCTTTCTTTCTTAAAGTCTGCCTTTTATAAAAATAATTTTTAAAATTCCCAGTTTGGGCTGATATTATATTACTTGCAATGGTGGCACCCTATATCAGAGTACCAATTTGGGTGCTGTCTACATTCCTTCCAATCTAGCTTCTAGCTAATATGCTTGTGAAGGCCACAGATTTTGATTCAAGTGCCTAGGCCACTATCACCCATGTGGGATATCAGAATTCCTTAAGCTTGATTCCTGGCTTAAGCTTGGCCCAGGACTAATTTTTATAGTTTTTTGTTTGTTTGTTTGTTTGTTTGTTCGTTGTCATGCTGCCTGGCTAAGCCATTTCACTTTGGCACCCTAAGGGTCAAAATAGGTCCAGGTTGCCCTCAGACCTAACAGCCAGTAGGTTCTGGCAAGTTCAGCAACACCAACAACCTAGTTATTTAGGACACCTGGTGTCTCCCTAATCCTGGGAACTGCTCAAACACGAAGCAGGAGACAGGTTGTACAGAAAACGGTTCAACCACTGCAAAGGATCAGAGGAAGTGGAGATTGGTGAGCCAGGAGCTGGGGCTTTGGAGGCCATGGTGGGAATCTAATACAAGAGCCCAGACTTAAAACTCACTGGATGGAATGGCACAAATGACTGCAAACAAAAAACTGGGTAGCAACTGCAGTAAGTAAAATCAAACTGTAGACCTGTGGGTGACACAGCTTAGAAACCTGCCCCAAGGAAAAGAATCTGCTAACCAGAAGTACAATGACCAAGAGCAAAACAAGAGACAGAGGCACAATGAGTATTGCTGAAGATTCCCCTGCAAAGGAGCAAAATCCTTTGCCAACCTCAGAGTTAACTGAAGAATACATCGAGAAAATGTGAGGATACAGAATTCAGAAAACTATTTACAAAGCTTCTTATCAACAATGAGAAGCACATAATACAGGAGTTCGAGGAATTTAAGGAATGTGTCACAAAGTAAATAGTAACAATGAAACAAAATCAAGCAGAATTATTGGAAATGAAGGATGCAGTAGAAAGGGTCTGGCACAGTAGCCTCCTGCATGCACATGGGAGATCCGGAAGAAGCTCCTAGCTCCTGGCTTCAGCTCACCTTAGCTACAGTCATTGCAGAAATTTTGGGAGAGAACCAGCACATGGAAGATCTTTCTCTCTATCTCTCCTCCTCTCTGTATATCTGACATTGCAATAGAAATAGATAAATCTTTAAGAAAATGTCAGTAGAAAGTTTTAACAATAGAATGAGTGAGGCAGAAGAATCTCAGAATTGAAAGATACTTCTTGCCACAATGGTGAAAAAATCAAAAAGCTGGAAGTGGAGCTGGGTCAAGATAAAAAAAATGTATTCAAAATTAAGAAACAATATTAAAAGGCCAAATATAAGAGATATTGGAGTTCTAGAAGGCACAGAAAGAGAAGCTGGGTTTAAAGATGTATTCAATGAAATAAGAAAGGAAAACGTCCCTAATCTGAAGAATTGGGAAACAACATTCAGGAGAAACACAGAACTCCCAACAGTGTTGACCAAAAGTGATCTTCACCACAACACATGATAATCAAGTTCTCTTCAATTGAACATAAGGAAATGATCCTTAAATGTGCATGTGAAAAAATCAATTGACATTTAAAGGAATGCCACTTAAATTCACATGAGACCTCTCACAGGAATCTCTACGGACCAGAAGAGAATGGAGTGACACATTCCATATTCTAAAAGGAAAAAAAAATTGTCAGCCCAGAATGACATAGCCAGCAAAGCTTTCCTTTGTCTTTGAAAATGAAACAAAAATTTTCCACAGTAAAGAAAAGCTAAAAGAATATGCCACTTCCAAACCTGCCCTATAAATGATACCTAAAAGATGTTCTCTAAAGAATAGTGCCCACCAAAACTAAAGGTAAATGTGAAGAACATCGCAGTAAAATAACAACAGAAGACTAAGTCAATGAACAACCCATTGGTAAAATGACAGGAACAAATAACCACCTATTCATATTAATCCTGAATGTAAAAGGCTTAAACGCATCAATCAAACATTATCATTAGTAAACTGGATTAAAAATAAAACCCATCTATTTGTTGCCCACAGAAGACATATCTCACCAACAAAGATCAGCAGAAACTATAGCTCATAGATTTTGATGTTTTTGTTTATAGTTTCATCTTTTCAAAACTTTTTTCTCACATTAAATTCTTCACTGACTCATGGGTCATACCATTGCAGCATTTCCTTCAAGAAGGTTCTTGGGTCTGGTACAGTGCCCTAGTGGCTAAAGTCCTCACCTTGCATGCACCAGGATTCCATATGTGTGCTGGTTCATGTCCTGCTGGCCCCGCTTCCCATCCAGCTCCCTATTTGTGGCCTGGGAAAGCAGCCAACATGGCTCAAAGTCTTGGGACTCTGCACCTGTGTGGGAGACCTGGAGGAAGTTCCTGGCTTTGGGTCAGCTTAGTTCCTGCTGTCACAGCCACTTGAAGATTGAATCAACGGATGGGATCTTCCTGTCTGTCTCTCCTCTCTGTATATCTGACTTTCCAATAAAAATAAATAAATCTTCAAAAAAAGAAAGTTCTTGATTTTCATTTCTTCAGCAACATATTAGTCATTCAGGACATGTTATTTAACTTCATGGTGTTGTTAATTTCTTTTTTCTTCCTGATGTTGATTTTGTTTTGTGGCTTTTCATTTAAGGGGATGTATAGTGGCTGTGTAATGGAGACTGTCATATCTACCAGCATGTTATTTTACTTCATGTCATGGTAAATTTCTATTTTTCTTCCTGTTCTTGATTTTGTATTATGGCTTTTCATTTAAGGGATGTATAGTAACTGTGTAATGGAGACTATCATATCCAGATGTGAGAATACAATGCAGTATACAGTTCTACTCCCAGACAAAGATGGACTCCCAATGAAACTGTTTACTATATCTTGACAAAAGGATGCTGGACTCTGCCACAGTCCATGCCAAAAATGATGGACTTATGACTGTTTATGAAGAACTGTTGTATTACTGTGGTAATATAGGAGAAATCAGTGTATTGGGTGAGAGGATTTGGGGAGGAGGTAAGGGAAATCCAGAGCCTATGAAACTGTATCATATAATAATAATAATAATAATAAATGGAAAAATTAAAAATAAATGTAGCAGAAAAAAATAAATTACACACCTTCAGTTATTGTGTAAAACAAAACAAAACTGACTAAGGTACATCCATGAGCCACACCAAGACCTTAAGGTGGTCACAGATGAAGAAACTCAATGAGTAGTCATGATTAGGCATATCCATTAGAAAAGTTTAAGGGTAGCTGGATTATTGAAAGATTAATGGGATTAATGGAAAGTAGAGGAGAGGAGGAAAACTATTCCAAACTGTGGGGTCAAAGAAAGGTATATAACAAGAGGGAAGGTGAAAAGGGGACAACATATCACAGGACAAAGCTGAGAAGGTATGTTTGTGTCAGATGAATGAGGATGGGTAGGTCAAGGAAGGATCAGATTGTTTTATAGGGGCCAGAGAGAGAGAGAGAAACACCAGCTGGTTCACTAAGCGTGCTTCACTAACTGAGAATGTACTTGGCTGAAAGCAATAACCAGGAGCTCAATCAGTATCCCTCATGGATGTCAGGAATACAATTAAGTCATCATTGTAGCCACTTAGAGTCTGTATTAGCAAAAAGCTGCAGACAGCAGGACAGCCACACAATCAAACTAAGCACTCCTATATGGGACACAGACATTTAAATAGTGTCTTATCCACTAGGCCAAACCAGAGGGCCCTGAGGAATTTAGATTGCACAATATGGTAAGAAAAGACAGGCACTGAACTACATTATCAAATCTCCCAAAAAAGCGTAAAGCAAGAATAATGTAGAGACTGCCACAGCATCATTGCACGTGACAGGAGTGTTTCTAAAGTGGCAGCAGAAGTTGGGGATCTTGGGAGTACAGGACTGTCAACATTTATCTCCCTAATTTTTGAGTCCATCTTCCTTTAGCCTGGAGAGCAGAGACAAAGGAGGAACATGGTGTGAGTTAAGACCAGAGAGACAGTTCCAGGAATTTTTGCTTTCCTTTTCATTAGATTGTGTTGCTTCAATTACTGGCTTTTATAACAGTTTTTCTTTGTGGAATGTAGCAGTTATGTGGACCACTGGATGCTACATGATGATGTTTCTCACTGAAATGCCATGTGGGCTGATTTCATGTCTGTTTCTATCTACCATTGCAGCTCCAGTACTGGCAATGCCAGGTATTTAGTAGTTGTTTTCCAAATGTATGCTGAATGAAATCAGATACATATTTATACTTGGGCCTCTTTAGGCCTAGAAACAGAGAGGAGTTGAACATGTTGGTCGTTGTGGTTGAGAGTGGGTTGAGAGAATGGAGCCTTCATGGAAAAAGATGAGCAGTGTCAATATTTTCTTAGGGCTAACAGCATATAATGTGCCAAGCATGTCTCATTTCCTCCTTTGCACTAGAAACATCACTTGGCAGGCTCCTATGAATGGACTCCAATGGGTAGTGCAGGGAGTAAGAACCTGGAATTCCCTCCAGACTGACTAGGAAACATACTATTTATCCATGGGCATATCACTTCTTTGCCTCAGTTTCCTCACTTATAGAATGGAGATTAAAATGGTTTCTACTGCTGTTGTGAGGATCAAATGAGTTATTCTAGTAATAAGCCCTTAGAACTGCTTGGCAAGTAGCAACTGCTACACACATACACTGTTTAACAAACGGCATATTTAGCTTTCACTATGGTCCATAGCCTACTCTTAAATACCTCTCTCTTGTCAAAGGTCCAAGTATATAGCCTTCTCCTTTGCTTTGGCAAGTCGGCAGGAGACAGGAAGCAGACATGATAAATGGTTGAAGGAAGCTGGGTGTGGGTTTGGGTTTGAGGCCTGCCTGCCCAAAATGTGGCATGGCAGTAGCAAAATCTCTGTGAAGAGATTTTTTCTTCTGATAAAGTTTCCCTTGAGGCTCCAGTGGATGTTGGCACTCTACTTCTAGACCAGATGAGGTTTGCTGAAGTGCCAACAATGATCTGTGCCACTCTTGCCAACATTCCTGACTGTCCTAGCCTCATAGAAATGTCTAAACAACTGAGGCTGGAGCTGAGAGTCAATGCATACCTAGTACTGCTGTGTAACCCAGGAAGGGGGCACAAATTAGCATCTGCTAACAGTGCATGGAAGTCATTTCAATGGAGCCATTTATACTGAGGTCTGCAAGCCCAGCACTCAAAGGTTGCTTCTTCTTCAGTGGTTGGCCCTTATTTAGGGTGGCCAGCATAGGACAGAAGTGTCTGAGTTCCCTGCTGTATGAGTAATGATTACACAAGATACCCCTTTGTAAAAACATCATTTCAACAGACAAAAATTTCTAGGTGCGTCAGAAATGAGGACTTCAAAAGGGTTTCAACCACATCATATACAACTAAAACATGTAAAGAAATAGGAGGCAAAGAGAAAACAATCTTTATGAAAGTGTAGGATTTAGTCTTTATATAAAAAGATTAAAGAAAATGGTGTATCTAGGCTGAAGAAGAGAAGGCAGGGAAAGAACCAAAGGAATCCTCACACTATATGAGGGAAAAATACATGATCAATAATAAGTAGCTTTTATCTGTTGCTTCTGAGGACAAAATAAAAGCGAAGTAATTTAAGTTGTGACAAGACAACTAGAAACAAGATAGTCCTAGACTCTGTCACAGCAAGAAAGACTAGAAATAAAGTTCTGTCCACAAAGATGAAGTAAATAAAAAGGTAAAACTGCTGGAGACAGAGAAGATTCAATTCTATTGATCTCTAGAAGAATAGTACAATCATTATATCATTATCATTTATCAACCAATATTAAACGTCTCTTAGCACTTTTATGCCATGTGAATTCATCTTTACCGCCATCCATGGGTGGCATTATATTTTCATTTGTATAGCTGAGAAAATACAGGTTCTGCATGGGCTAAGTAATATGTCCAAGGTCAGAGCATCAACAGGTACTAACTTTGCCACATAAATCCAATTCCTCTGGTTTCAGGACCTACACCCTATATACTATTTTGCCTCTCAGAAGCAGTAATAAATCCTTTTGCAGTTTCCTTTCCTTTATCAGATATGTTTCCGTTTATATTTCACTATTTTTTTTTGCCCAAACAAAATAATGTCATCTTAAAAATGGATTAGAGCAATTAGCTGATTATATTAGCAATCACAGGTACAAGGATTTTCTTTTATCTGGGGAATACTCAAAATAGATAAAAGGGTAGACGGGAAAAAAGGGTGAGAAACATTACGTCCATTTTTCCTAGAGTCTAATAGCTGTAGTGTAGAACAAATATATGAAAAGCCTTCAAAAACTTTTTGTCATGATGAAATTAAAAGATAAATTTATTTTGTTAAAATACTTTTTAAAAATTCATGCATGGTGGGGCTGGTATGTTGGTTCAATTGGCTAATCCTCTGCCTGCACACCAGCATCCCATAGGGGACTCCACTTCTCTTCCTGCTTGTGGCATGGAAAAAGGAGAAGAGGAGGGCCCAAAGCCTTGGAATCCTGCACTCATGTAAGAGAGCTGGAAGAGGCTCCTAGTTCCTGGTTTCACATCTCTCAGCTCTGGTGATTGTGGCCATTTGGGGAGTGAACCAGCAAATGGAAGATCTTTGTCTCCGTCTCTGCTTCTCTGTATAAATCTGCATTTCCAGTAAAAATAAAAATAACTCTTTGAAAAAATAAATTTACACATGGCGTTTTCATAATATACACATTCCATGAACTTTCTGAAGTACTCTCATATCAGATCATACTGTGATAAACAGGTTTGGAAAGCTGTAGGACCTTGTCAATGCATAAATCAAATTAGATTGTAACCGAATCCTGACTGACTCAGGAGGACTGGTACAAATAGATTATCAAAAGCAATGAACATATACTAGTAGTCAGAAGCAGGCTATTCCTTCCAAACAAAAATATTAATTATGTTGTTCTAATGTGGAATAGAGAAAAAAAATAACCAGCATAAGACTCAGGAGTGACTTAGAATAATTCCCTATTGAGCATAAACCAGTGAACTTCTAGTGGATACTGCAGTCAATTAATAATTCAGGAAAAAATATGAAAATCTTTTCTTATTTTAATAATATGTAATTCAAATTATGCTGTTTAGCAATCTTTGAAAGTGAACTTAGTTTGTGTCTACCATGGTGGGGCAAACAAAAGTGGATCAGAGAATGCCTTTGCCAAAAGAGATTCATACAGTGATATGACTGATCAGATACTGACACTATTTAAAAAGAGAGACAAAAGATAATAAGGTGATAATGGTACTGGAGAAACACAAGTTCTGTTCTAAAGTGTTCTAAAAAGAAGGTAGGTTTACATTTACACTTAAGGTGACCTCTGAAGAATACGCTGGATATAGAGGTCCATAAATTAGGTACAAATGTGGGAAGGTGATGAAGAGAGAAAGATTTTCCAGCTGATAGTTATCAAAACGTGACCTGAGGATGAGCTATGTTAGAAACTACGGAGGCTGCATTTGAGCTAGTTACTGAAAGGCTGTCAGAACTTTCACAGGCACGGAATGGTGGACGATAAAGGATTTTCCAGAAAGAGGGAAGATTCACTGCTCTTACCCTACTGTACAAATGCAGGTGTTAACTTAAGCAATCATTTTTTCTTTTCCATACAGTTCTTTATCATAAAATGTCTACCATTCACCACATACTTGATTGCCATATGGTTAGAATTAGCTGCTCTGAATATTCAGAGACTAAAATTGGTTACTTTTGCTTTTCTTTTTTAAAAATTGATTTTATTATTTTATCATATAGTCCAATAGGCTCCGAGATTTCCCTTCTTCCCTCCCCACCACCCCCTACTGATTTCCCCCATATTATTATAATAGTATAGTCCTTCATAAACAGTCATAAGTCCATCATTCTGATATTTAACTGTATCCTGACATTGTAGATATGGACAATGGCAGAGTACTGCATTCTATTAATATAGGTTTCAGACTTTCAATATGTATGTTAATGCACCAAACTCAGATACAAAACCATCATTCCAAGGAGTTCTCAAATCATCTACTTGGTCGTGAGAATAGTTTTTCAAATTGGTGGTCCATAAACAATCATTTTGCATCAGTATGCACAATGAGATCTTTTAAATTAGGATCATTTCAAGGCTCCTGAATCAGAATATCTGCAAAGTGTTGCAAAGTTTTGACTTTCAACACATTTTCCAGGTAATTCTGTAGCACACAAAAGATTGAGAAACACTGAGAGGAGAAGCAGACAGCAAAGGCAGAAAGGCTCAAGAACACAGGAATGTGACT
The DNA here is from genome assembly GCF_017591425.1 of Ochotona curzoniae. Classification (NCBI taxonomy): domain Eukaryota; kingdom Metazoa; phylum Chordata; class Mammalia; order Lagomorpha; family Ochotonidae; genus Ochotona; species Ochotona curzoniae. The sequence continues at coordinate 29,359,457 of NW_024467087.1, read as the reverse complement.
GAAACCAGAGGCCTGTGAATGGAAGAGTCAAAACCTATGGAGGTGAATTGGGGAAGACCATGCAAGGCCTTCTGCATCAGTATCGAGCGGCTGACATATATTGTAGTGAAAACAGAAAGGCATCAATTTCAGGAGTCTGGACTAGCAGGATTCAAATCTTAGTTCCTCAGCTCACTAACTACTTGATCCTGGACAAAATTCTTAACCTCTCTCTGCCTCAGCTTCCTCATAATAACATGGGGATACTAATATTATGCAGCACACAGTGTTGTCATGCGATGAAATTAGTTCATGTATAGAAAGTTTTTACAACTGAAACTAGTTTATAGTAGGTATTGTATGTGCCAGCATAATGTCTTATGTTGAAGAAAGGTATAATGATATTAAGGCTCCCTATTTGGAAGACTAAAAGAGCAGTGGTGCATGAGTCATTTACATGTCCCCCTACAAGAAAGTCTTATAAATTTTCCTCTAACTTGGTACTTTTTAACTTTGCCTGCCCATTGGAATCACCTCCCCCTTCTGGCCTAGGTATAAATCTATAAAGATTAATTCCAATACACGCCCATGCTTGATAGTCAATGCTCTAAACATAAGTTAGATTTGTCTGCTTGTCATTACTGAGTGTTCACTACATCAAGAAATCATCCTTGGTTCTTTTCTTGCATTGTCTCATTTAGAAATCAACAACTATCTTCAAGGCAAGATTGTTAGCAAAATTAAGATCAGCCAACTAGAATGTAGTAGAGTTGACATTGGACCTGAGACAGTCTGGCTCTAGAGGCTCTACTCTAAACCTCTTCTCTGTACCGTGTCAGCAGTCCTCCTACCAGGAAGGTTGCTTCATTATCCTTCTTCCTGGTTGCATTATTGCCTCTCTGCAATTCAATCTAGATACAACATCCATGGAGCTCCTTTAATGCTTCAACTAGATCAAGCTATGCTCTTGCTCACAACCTCCCAATGAAATAAAAACCACAACCCAAACTTCTTCTCATGTTACATAGTGCCTGCATGATCTAACTCCTGTTCATCTCTGTGCCATCATCTTTTGCCAGTTTGAACCATAATATTCCAGCCACTAGGTCCTTCAGTTTCTGGAATGCTCCAAGCTCTTGCCAGCCAGGGGTCTTAGCATTTCTTTTCCCTGGGCCTGGAATGCTCTTCTCCACACTCTGTGTGCATGGTTCCTTTTCAGCATTCAGGTTATGTTTAAATATCAGCCCCTCAGAGAGAATTTCTTGATTATCCAACCTAAATAAACATCTTGTTTTCCATCCTAGTCTTTTATTATTCAACTCATAGAATCTAGATTGTTTATATCTACATATTTATTGGTTGTCTCCTCTGAAAAAAATGTGAATTCTATCAGAGCAAAGGGTATATGTTTTCTTCTACAGACACCATATATGGTTGAGAAGGTTAGATATTGCACAAAAATGCCACAGCTAAAGGAAGAAAGATGTTCCTGGAAAATGTTAGCAAGTCATCCTAAATAATGGGATCCTTTTTGCAATTCTTAAAAAAACTGTATGGTCTATATTTATCAATTCAAAGCTGGTTTATATCACAGGATTGAACATACAGAAGATGTTTTATAATATTATGATACTCCAGTGAGAAATCAAAAAATGGGAGGAATATAGAATACTGTTGATAGATCTGGTAGTTTGAAAAGAAGCAACAAAGGAAGAATTAAATGTGATTAGGTTTGACACTAGGAACCTGAAGGGGGAAAAAACAGAACTGATTCTATTTTGTATATAAAGGGGAAGATGATGTCTTCTATTTTGCTTTTATTGAGTTTGTCACCATTTTATTGTGGGATTTTAAAAAAATGGCTAAATTTAGCCTGTACTCCTTCAAGATGGTCACATCAGTGCTTTGCAGGATCCAATCTTCCTTTTATGGCTGTGAGTGGAAATGGTCTGTGTTTTACGATACAATAATTTAGGGGCAAAGCTTTAAGGGATTAAGGAAGGAGAGATAAAGATATTCACTTCCACATTAGCTGACTCGCACCCATCCTCCCTGCTATATTCCAGCACAGTTTCTTTCAGGCTATGGACCCTTAGAAATCAATGTTATTCTCCCCCCCCCCCCCATTTTGTGAATGATTACACCCAAAATACTAAGGTGACCATAGAAAATCCCCTTTCTCTTGGTCACTGGAGAGGTATTTTCCTTTCTTGTATGTTCTGTTACTCAGGATGGTAGTACTCCAGGCCTGTGAACACAGGACACTTACCTCTGCACACCCGGCAGCAAGAATCTGGAACAGAGACTGGGAACGCACAGGTTAATTTGGGGCAAGTCTTGAGACCACAATACACATTCCCCTCCTGCCAAGGACAAATAGAATTAAGATCAGAACGATCTGGAACACATGTAAAAATCTACTGAGTCCCAGGAATAAAGTAGGTTTGAAACAACATATCCTGCCCAACTTTTCTTCCACAGTTGCTTCTATGTACTTCCGACATTTTATTACACATTGCTTATTGTTCTATTTACTATTTACATCAGAGATTAAGTCACATAAGGGCGAGCAATCCTAGTTGGATATCCAAATCTAAGATGGTACAGACTACTGTATGAGGCTGCCCCAATCTCCGCATCACCAGATTCAGTCTCATTCTTCTGTGCTCACTGAATTCCTTGGTTCTCACTGTGGCTCAGTTGGATATTGGGTATTTAACAAAATAAAGATGTGTACTATAGCCATCATTTGTAACATTCTCTGGGTTTTTTCTTCCAAGCCTGAGTAAAGCCCTCTGGAGTACAGCAAAACTATACAACATGGTCTGAATTTTACAGCTTGGTCTCGCCCAGGGGAAAGGATACTATTTACTTTCTGGTTACATCTGTATTTGCAAATAATCTTAATTTCCCAAAATTATCTTACAAAAATTATTCTTTTTAAGCATTGCTCTGACTTCTTAGAAGCATTTCCTTCTGGAGCTTGAAGGGTTCCTGAAAGACCAATAGGAAAGCAGGCCAAAAACAAATACTCCCAAACACTGATACTATATTTCCACTGAAAACCCTAGAGGGAAGTGATTCTATAAATTCCCCCTGGCCGTGAAGGGTTTAATGCCTCTTGCAGGCAAAACATTTGTTTCTATATTTAACTTCATTCTTTCATACTTCAGTTAAACATTCATTCACTAGATTTTCTATATTCTTTGAACTATGTAATCAAGTAAAGACAAAATGGATATATTTTACTCATGAATCATATGCAGGTATTTTGACAAGAAATGGCACAAGAATCATCATGATTAAACACCTATAAAGAGTTTTCTCACTGCATGACACCGGAAATTATTAATTTGTAGAACTTCTTAGATAAGAACTAACAGACACTTCACATTCTTGTGAATTACATGGAGTGGCCCTAAAGGTGAAAGTAATTTTCCTGTCAGAGCACTCCCAACAATCCAGATAATTTAGTGCTTTGATAAAGGCGTAGGTGTGACTATTACAAAAAGGACTGCAGATCATAAATAATGGCTTATATTTTACTTGTCCTATAGCTTTAAGGCTGGGACATAATGGGTGTTATATATTCAACAGCCTTGTTTAGAGTTGACAATCAGGAGCTTTAGATCAGCTGCAAGGCTTTTGGAACTGATCTTTCATTCAAACATCTTGTATTGTAGGTTCAAACAAAAACTACATATACAGACAGAGGTTTCATATTTGGATAGGGATTAGGAAGGACATTAAAATCAGGGTCTCACCGAACAGCTGCATTGAGTGCACTGATTGGGTTGCCGGTTCTGAAAGAGTCCTTCAGCCATGAACAGCTCTCCGTGTTGGTAAGTGGTCCCATTGTACTCACATGACTTGCTGGTCACCTTGTTGTTCATTGAGGGTAAGGAGTCTTCTGGAACAGGGTGGGGAAAAAGGACAACTACTGGGTCTTGGCATCACTGCAAAGAATTTCATAAATCCCAACAGCAGATGGGGCTGTATTACACAGAGGGAGTTGAGAAAATGTTACATAGAGGGAGGTGAGAGAATCCATCCATTCTCCCACCTGCTGAGCATTCATTGAGCACCTACCATGTGTCAGACACTGTAAGAAGCATTTGCAAGATAGCAGAGAACAAAAACAAGGTCCCAGCTCTGATGGAGGTAATAATCTAGCTATTTTAGGAAATTAACTTGACTGAAGAGGCTGGGCTTATGTTACCCATTATTCTTTTGCCTCTGTCCCTTCAGAAGAGGACCCATCTATTGTAACTCCCCACAAAAGAATACCTTTTACCATGTTTCATATCATTGGTTGCATGTTTGCATTTTGCTGTAGCCTCTGCAACTTCAGCTTATTTGTCACTCCTCCTCCATTATCCCATACCCCCCACTTGTACACATATACCTACTGAAGCCTTATCTGATGAGGGTTCAGCTCATATCCCCTTTCCTCCATGAAGTTTTCTCTAACAACTCCAGCCCATGCTTTTGACCTCTCATGGCATATGATGTCTGAAGCATAGAATTTGACACTTCAATATTACTGGGAATTCATATTTGTGAATTGTGGTACACTACAAATCCATCGTCCTCTATTACAAAGCTATGGATTAGGTAGGGTTGATTCTTTTTTTTTTTTTTTTTTCATTTGAAGGAAACAAGCTACTGGAAGTTAAGTGACTTACAAACTGAAGTCATAAAGCTACTGAGAAGTGAGAATAAGAATCAAAATATAGCCCTCTGATTCTAATTCCCATCTTGTTCCTGCTGACTTATGGGTATGTATTGCTTTTTGAGAAGTAGAACTCCTAAATATCTCTTTGTTCCATGAAATCCAGCACAGGGTTGCTATGTAGAGACCAGGTGAATGGTCTCTAGCAGTCTAGTCACTGGGCTTCATTAACACATATACTGCATGTGTGTATGTACATGTATGCATGTACACACACACCAAAAAAATGAGCAAGTACTAAAATTAAACTAAATATTCTTGAGTGAATTATAGAGAACAACAGAACTAGGAAAATGCCTAACATAAGATAGTAGAATCAGAACATTCAGGACAGTTCTGTGTTTCACGAGGAAAACAAATAAATGTGAGTCCATTTTATGGTAGATAAATTATAGTTCAATATAGAGTGAAATTATGCTCAGGATGTATAAAAATGATAAATCTCATGCATAATAATATCCATGGCAAAATAGTAGCTAACATTTATTGAACCCTAAAGCTTAAGTGTTTTATATACATCATCTCATTGCCTATTACTGATGATGTTCTAACACATACCTTACATTTATGTGCATTTTGCAGATGAGAAACTTAAACTCAAGAAACTAATGATTTCCCAAAATCATGCCACTTTTAAGTGACGCGGATCTGAACTGATATCTGACTCTAGAATCTTCTTTCCCTAACCACTATCTAGAAGGATATCAATAACTTCTGATTTTAACAAGGAAAGGACCATTTAATCTGAACTAAAATCCAAACACCATTGAAATATTTAAGGTATTCTGTACCTCTAGAACACTATACTTTAGAGTACCCAGGAAACAGACATTGCAGATTCTTTGGTTTCATTATTTGAGTAACTAACTCAATGTCACACTTTTATATAATTTGATCTATCCTCAATTTACTGTTTTAAAAAGATGTATTTGAGGGCCCAGCACTGTAGCCTAATGGCTAAAGTCCTCACCTTGCATGTGCCTGGATCTCATATGGGCACCGGTTCTTATCCTAACAGCCACATTTCCCATCCAGCTCCCTGCTTATGGCCTGGGAAACCAGTACAGAATGGCCCAAAGCCTTGGGACCCTGCAGCCATGCAGGAGACCTGGAAGAGACTCTTGGCTCCTAGCTTGAGACTGTCTCAGGTCTGGCCATGGCAGCCACTTGGGGAGTGAACCAGGGGATGGATGATCTTCCTTTCTGTCTCTTCTCTTCTCTGTATATAAAAATAAATAAATCTTAAAAAAAAACTTATTTGAAAAGCACAGCATGAAAGAGTGTGTGTGTTCTTTCAACCACTTGGCCCAGTCCTGGATGGCTGCAGTATCCAGATTTGGGCCAAGTTCAGCCAGGAGTTAGGAACTCTAATCTAGTATCCCCCACAAGGGTATCAGGGACCCAAGGATTTGTAGCATCTTTTGCTGCCTTCCCAGGTGTGTATTATCAGGAAGCATGATCAGAAGAGGAGTAGGTGGAAGTTGAATTGCTACCCCAATACAGGATGCCAGTGTCTCAAGAGGCAGTTTAATGCACTGTACCACAACATCAACTCCTAGCCTCAATGTCTGAGTAACTCATAGCTTGGGTATTAACTAGTTGTTAATGATCCCTTATAACCTATAAAGAAAGTTATTTTATTTTTCCTTTATAAAAAGAAATTTTAGCTCCAAGAAAGAGTTTAATTCAGGCTAATTGTTCCTCTGTGTTGAGTCCCTGCCCTGTGCCCACAAGTGAATACAGCCACATAGCTGCAGCTGGCAACAGTAAGTGAAAGTCATCGGAGAAAGGACAGGAGCAGTGCCATTTGTCCCCTGGGCTTTGCTTTAATAATTCCAAATCTCAACATCTTGTAGTAATGGAAAACTACAATGACCTACAAAATAATATTTTACATGGCTTTTGCATGAGCTGGCAAAACTTTAGAATACAAAAAAATCCCTGTGGAATTATTTTGCCTCCAAAGAATGTAGATTGATTTTTGAACCAGGCCTTTCAGTAAGGAATCAATGAAGGCAATTGGAGGGGGAGGTTTTTCAGTGAAAGAATGACCTTGAAAGCATTCCTTACAATAATATTTTGAGTAATCTGGCATTAGAATTTTTTAATATACTCAACAGGACATGAACAGAAAGCAAGAGATAGGAAGAAAAAGCAGAATCAAAAAAATAATTTCAGTCATGCTTAACACTAGCTTCATGCAACTAAAATATCTTAACAACCCATTTACTCTTATTTATTCTTCCAACATCCTTAATAATGTATAGAGAATAATGAAAATGAGGCTATTGAGGCCCCAAAAGATTTGACTTATGTCACATAGCTACTTTACAGGGGGAGCACCTTGGAAATATGAGGTAATTTTACTGCCTTAAAATTTGTGCTGTTTTCAGTGTTAAAGTTTTAAAGCAGGACCACTGAGCTATAATCTCAGTTTGAGTCCCCTGTTTCTCATAATCTTGCATGAACTAATTAAACTTTTGGGGTCTCAGTGTTTTTTACATTAGAAGACTGGGATACGGATCTCAAGCATCCCTTTGCATCTTTGGAAGATCAATGCAGCATGGTTGCAAATCAGAGAGGCAAGGAAAGTCACGTCAGAGACTACCCTATCCCACCCCAGATTTTTCAAGGTAACAGGGCTTCTAATCAACTCTCCTTGGGACACCCTTACTGTGCTCCTGGCCAAAAACTGGCAGAAAAGCAGACCAAAGCCAAGCTGGCTAAAGATCTGTCAGAAGGATGGTACACAGAATGACCAGACTGTATGCCTCTAGCCTCTCCCATACAATACTATGAGGAGGAATGGAGTGAAATCATGTGTCAAGTAAATAGATAAGCAGAAAATTGTTTCTTCACTCAATGGTAATAATGATCTTTGCAATTGTTTTCCTTTTTATTTGAGAGGTGTGTCCAGTGTGGAAGGGAAGGAATGGGAAGAGAGAAACCTCCAGGCCTCTGGTTCACTTCTCAAATGGCTACAACAGCCAAAGTTGGGCCAGTCTGTTATCTGGGAGACTGGAACTCAATCTGGGTATGGTCAGTGGGCAGCAGGGACCCAGGTACTTGAGCTATGTCACCTGCTGCTTCCAAGATGAGCACTTGAAAGAAGCTGGAATTGTGGGTGGAGCCAGGTTCTCAAATTCAAGCACTTTATTACAAAATGCAGGTGTCCTGAGTAGTGTCTTAACCACAGTGTTAACACCCATCCTGGAAAATGTCATATACTCCAGCTGAACTACAATTTCTTGGGTACTCAAAACACACCTCCTTATCCTAAATGTCTCTTGCTACCAGTTGTTTCTCACTGATTCCTGAAGTATCAGCATTAGTGCTTTACTGGTCTTAATAGGACCTTTTTGCAATTAGATTTGGCAAATCCAGAATCTCTTTGAAAAGCAACGCATTGTCAGTCAGTAACATGAGTAGGAAGAGTGTTGGCACAGCCTTTTTTTCCCCCTTCAGAGCTCATGGTAAATTTTACCATGAAGTGTGTGGGCCTACACTACTTACTTCCATCCACCAATATCCCCTCCTGGCACTACATTCTTTCCTACTCTAGAACTCAAAGTCTTCACACTGGTTTCTCTCATCATGCTCTCTCATCAAACATCTCTCCACATGCTCAAATTTCCATTCTCATATTGAGAATGCTCTTGGATAATCAGAAAGTCATTTGGTATATCAGAAGACAAATCAGTTCCTGGAATAATGAGTTAAGTACAAACCTCCCCAGAGCTTCCAGGAATCCATTGGTCCTCAACTTCATGTAAAATCATTCCTTTTCTGCTGTTACCACATTTACTCTGACTCCTACTTCACTCTGATGGCTGAGCCTTATTCTAATGCTTCCCTGGTTCTCTGCCATTCTATAGATATTATAGCAACATTTGTGCAGACAGTGGAAACAGGAGATGCAAGTGAAGGTAGTGCCTCAGGAAAAGAAGTTAGGCTAACAAATAGACACATAAACACACTCAAAGACAAAACATAGGCAAAGTGCTCTATGTCATAGGTCTCAGAAACATAAGTACAAGGGAGGATGAAATGGGATAATGGCTGGGATAATGTTTTATTTTCACATAACATACTATTTGCCATCTATGAACCAGAAGGTAGGCCCACGCCACACACCAAATATGCCAGGACCTTGTTTTAGGCCTTCCCAGCCTCCAAAATGGTGACAAATCAATTTATAACCTTCCAGTTTGTGGTATGTTGTTATAGTAGCCCAAATAGACCAACACACCCGTTTCAGTATGTTTTTGCCCTGTACTCTTGAGAAGGTTATTCAATTGTTTTATAATTCAAAGGGAGTACACCATCTACCTTATTGTGACTGTGAGAGTCAGAGATAATTTACAGGTACAATATTCACAATGGTACATGATGGTGTTCTTGAAGAAGGCATATAGAAGAAAGATATGAATCTGAAAAACATGAATATCTTCTCATTTTCTAGGGATGAATGGATAATTCAATAGACGAATTTTGTTTTGTATGTTGTTTTTTTAAATTTATTTAATTTTTATTGGAAAAATCAGATGTACACAGAGAAGGAGAAAATAAGAAAGATCTTCTATCTGCTGGTTCACTCCCAAAGTGGCCACAATGGCCGAAGCTGAGCTGATCCAAAGCCAAGAGCCAGGAGCTTCTTCCACATGTCCCAAGTGCATGCCAGGTCCCAAGGCTTTGGGCTATCCTTGACTGTTTTCCCAGCCCATAAGAAGGGAGCTGGAAGGAAAGTGGAGCAGCTGGGGCACGAATCAACATCCTTATGGGATCCTGGCAGATGCAAAGTGAGCAGTCTAAACACTAGGTTATGGCTCCCAGCTCCTCTTTTGTACCTTGTTTGTGGTAAATTCTTCAGGGATAAGGGTTAAGACACTGCTTCTCTCTTGTTTTGACAATGCCCAGCACTGTGTTGGGTTAAAACTACAGGGGAATCATTTTCCTGATTTTAGGAGAATGTTACTCTCATTGGACATACGGAACAAAGAAAAATGTTAAATGATAACTTATTTTAGGAATATAAAAAAGAAATTACAATCTAACCGGCCATGTACAGCATTTTCCAAGTATATTTTGTGTTAAGATGCTTCAAAGATGTCTCCATTCCCAATTCAAGAGAAAAGTTCTAATCCTGTTGATGCCCATGTTTATGTGATTAATATAATTTCACTTAAAGAAAAAGTTTGCTGCTGAAAGATCTAACAAACTGGCATAGAACCTCTTCTGGAATTTCCTATTTTTAAATTAAAATCTCATTTGTTCTTAAAATATAGAAAGCCCATAAAAAGTGAAGAAAATGTTTATAAAGAATATAAATAGACAATGGACAGAAGTGGCACTACTAAGGCAAAAAACTCCCAAAAGTCTAAAACAGCAAAACAATCCAGTGAAGAAATAGGCAAAGGACATCAACAGATATTTTTCAAAAGAGGAAACTCAAAAGTGTAATAGACACATGGAAAATGCTTAGGTTGTCTATCTATCAGGGAAATTCAAATAAAAACATAATGAGGTTCTGTGTAACTGTGAGAATGACCTACATATGGAAATCAACAAGTAACAATTTCTGGCAAAGATGTGGGGAAAGAGGTCCCCCTAATCCATTGTAGCTGGAAACGTAAATTAGTACAACTATCAAATCACTATAGAGTCCTCAGACAAGTGCAAATAGATTTGCCATATGACCTGTTCATCCACTCCTGGGAGTATATCCAAAAGATATAAAATTTGTATTCGAGAGCTACCTGGAACCTCATGTTTAGAGCAGAATAATTCACAATAACTAAGACACAGAAACAACACAGATGTTCATCAACAGAGGAATGGATAAGAAGTTATGATAAATTTACTCTATGGAATACTACTTAGCTATAAAAAGAATGAAATCTTATCATCTTATCATTCCCATCTGGAATCCACTATATCTAGTGAAGTAAGCCATCCCCAAAGGACAGATATTATATATTTTCTCTGATGTAAGACAACTAAGTTGCAAAGCAATATATATATATATATACCATATTAACTATATAGTATATATATTTATACACATATCAATATATATGTATATAATAAACTATACAAGGGAGATTAGCATACTAGAAAGTAAAGATACTGTGTAGTATGTATCTCTATTCCTGAATTAAAGGAGGATTCCCAATGAAACTTACATACCTACATATTATGATACTATGTTTCTACCTGTTGTTATACTTGCCATGTCATGATGTATTTAAATATCAGAAAGTTAAGCTTGTTAATTGTGAACTGAGTGACTATGCTTTCATGATAACATGGGGGTAAATAATCGGGGAGGAAAATGTGGAGGGCAGGATGTGAGGGGAGAGGTAACCCCAAATGCTTATAAAACTATATCGTGGAGCTAAATAAATAGATGACAGAAAAAACAAACCCACAAAAGGGGGGAGTGATAGGCATAACCTCCTTCATATGAAAATTGTAAATTGGGCCCAGCACGATAGCGAAGTGGTTAAAGTCCTCACCTTGCACACGCCAGGATCCCATACGGTTCTAATCCCAGCGGCCCCGTTTCCCATCTAGCTCCCTGCCTGTGGCCTGGAAAAGCAGTCGACGACGGCCCAAAGCCTTGGGACCCTGCACCTGTGTGGGAGTTCCAGAAGAGCTCCTGGCTCCTGGCTTCAGATTGGCTTAGCCCCAGCCATTGCGGCCACTTGGGGAGTGAACCATTGGATGGAAGAGCTTCCTCTCTGTCTCTCCTCCTCTGTGCATGTCCACCTTTTCGATAAAAGTAAAAAAATCTTTAAAAAAAAAAAAAAGAAAATTGTAAATTAAATCCTCCTGTGATATCACCTTTCCTTGTGTCAGAATCTGAAAGTTTGAGTAATGTATTTCATTTTTTAAAAACTTATTTATTTGTTTGTTTATTTATTTATTTATTTAATATTTGTCGATTTAAAAGAGAGAACTAACCCAGCGGTGGCGCAAGTGGTTAAAGGTCCTCGCCTCGCACGCCCGGGATCCCATATGGGCGCCGGTTCTAATCCCGGCAGCCCCGCTTCCCTTCCAGCTCCCTGCCCGTGGCCCGGGAAGGCAGTCGAGGATGGCCCAAAGCTTTGGGACCCTGCACCTGCGTGGGAGACCCAGAAGAGGCTCCTGGCTTCGGATCGGCATAGTATCGGCCCGTTGCGCTCACTTGGGGAGTGAATCATCGGACGGAAGATCTTCCTCTCTGTCTCTCCTCTCTGTATATCCGCCTTTCCAATGAAAAAATAATAAAAATAAATCTTTAAAAGAGAGAACTATACAGAGATGATGGGCCTGGGGGCAGGGAGGGAGAGAAAGAGAGAGACTGACAAATCTTTCTCCCCTGGCTCACTCCCCAAATGGCCACAATGTCTGGAGCTGGATCTGGTCAAAGCGAGGAACCAGGAATCTCTCCCAAGTCTCCCATGTGGGTGGTGACAGGGAGCATCTTAGGCCATCTGCAGCTGCTTTCACAGGCCAGTAGCAGCATGTTGAATCAGAAGTGGTATAGTCAGGACTCAAACTGATATCCATATGGGTTGCTGGCATCACAGGCAGCGGCTTCGCTTGCTATACCACAATGGTGCCCCAATATACTTTCTTGACAAGGACATAAATATTTGATACAGATGGTATAGGGAACATTTTTTACAACATCTATGAATTATTACATACATATAGATATATATTTGAACAGTAATGCTACTTTGCAGAATTAATTCTGCAGATACATGGCAACATGTACAAACATATTAAAGTTTTTCTTTAAAGCTATATTTATAAAGGAAGAAATAGAAGCGATTTCTATATCTATCAGAAAACATCTTGGTAAATATGTGATGGCTTATCAATACAAATATAGTTATGTAAAAGAGCAAGCTCTTTTATATTCACATATATCTATTAAATAATGAGAGTAATAAAGTATAAAATAATATGCATTGGCCCTGGCACAGTGGCCTAGTGGCTAAAGTTCTTGCCTTGAAAGTGCCGGGATCCCATATGGGCACATGTTCTTATCCAAGCAGCTCCACTTTCCATTCAACTCCCTGCTTGTGGCCTGGAAAAGCAGTAGAGGATGGCAAAAAGCCTGCGACCCTGCACCTGCGTGGGAGACCTGGAAGAGCTCCTGACTCTTGGCTCCTGTCTTTGGATCGGCGCAGCACCGGCTGTTGTGGTCTCCTGGGGAAGACCACAGACGGAAGATCTTTTCTCTGTCTCTCCTCCTCTTTCGATGTATCTGACTTTGCAATAAAAAATAAATAAATCTTTAAAAAATATGCATTGGTTTACTAACTTTTGTATAATAGAGAACATAGTTCTAAAAGAGATATAATAATATTTGTTTATATTTTCATGGTACAACAGGTTACACTGCCACCACCAATGCTGGCATCCCATATAGGCATGGTTTGTGTTCCAGCTGCTACGTTTCCAATCCAGTTTCCTGCTAATGTAGCTATAAAAGCAGCAGAACATGGTCCAAGTCCTTACACCCTTGCGCCCATATGGAAGAACTGACTCAAACCCCTGATTCCTGGTTTTGGCCTGGCTAAGCCCCAGCATGCCAATCCTAGCTGCTGCAGGCACTGGGGGAGTCAGCAAGCTAATGGGAGATCTCCTTATTACTCTACCTCTCTGTAATTCTGCCTCTCAAATAAATACAATGCATAAAATATCTACAAAGATGCAAATGTACTAAACATTGCAGGAGAAACTAAAAGTCATTGGGGAAAGATAAGAATTTAACTCATGTGGGACAGGATGAATAAGATATGTTCCTTCATAACTTATATATAGACATATATAGTCCTATGTACTTGTACATGCACATCTATATTTGTAAATGATACAGATGTACTCTTTAAAAATTGAATTTGGAGACTGAACAAAATTGTACTAGGTAACCATCTTGGGGCCCTGCAACCATAGAAAATCAGTCCTATAAAGCCAGTTATTAGAAGCTCAGCTCTCTTTCTACTAGTGAGTCAGATGCTGGCTATGCCTGTGTTCCAGCCTCATTTCAGTGAGGGTGTTCCCTCTTACCAACACTGTGTTATGCTTCTCTCTTAAATTGTTTTTAAAGTGGTTTGGGAATGCTTTGTGTGTGCTCCCCAAGGGTTCATGTATTTATTGAAAGCTTGCACATCAGTATAATGGCACTAAGACTTTAAAAGGTTGAATCCAGTTGGGGCCCTGTAGGTCATCAGTGGAGGGCTTTCTTTATAAGAAACTGCTACAGCTCTTATGGGATCCCAAGTAGTCCCACATATCCTTCTCTGGCTTCCTATATCACTATTTGAACTTTCACTCTCTCTTTCTTTCTTTCTCTCTCTCTTTCTGGTTCTCTCCCATGATACAATCCATCTAGAGGCAATACCGTGCTAATTGGAGCCTTCAAACCTGTGAGTTACACCTCTTTTGCCTTTAAGTTACTTGACCTCAGGTATTTGGTTATAGTACAGAAAACAGACTAATGCGTTGTATAAATTTGGGCTGGCAAATTTAGACTTTGGCTCAAGTATAGAGAAAGCAGAAAAACACGAGTTCTAGTAGACAATCATCTTTGACTCTCTAACACGGTGACATTGTGATAGAGAGAGTGGCAACTAGGTGCTCCACCTTGATCAGGCTAAATCAAAGTATATGCAAGGATGTAGAATGGCTTTCTGTGCCCTCTTCCAAAAAGTAACAGTTCTCCAACTTTTGGGCCATTTAGGTTCAGATAAATTTTTCCTTGAAATGCTTAATGAAAGCGAAACTACTATTTCAAATGGGTCCTTAAGTTGAACCAGTGATGCCTACCATTTAGATTTCCTTTCAGTATTCCAACTATCATCACTTGTTTTTGCCCTGGGTCTCTTTATATAACTTTGCTAGATCTACTTTGCTTAGACCTATAATTTCCAGAATTTCCCTAAACTCTCATCCTTCATAAAGCTTAACTCTCCTATGACCCATAGTGTTGCCCTGCTAGGACTAATCCCATTAACTAATTCATATTGATGTGCCAATGGAAGACAATACTTTAAAGCCTGGTCATTTTCTAATTATGTTGTAACAGGAGCCTTTGATGCTTTCACCATAATGAGGCTGTAGGGCACAAGGCTAAGAGTCTGAAATGTTCCAGAAATTAGGACTTATGTGAGGGAGCTTGCTGAAAATGCAACTGCCAAGATCTGTTCTATTGACAGTAAAGGCCTTGCTTCAGAGAGCCCCATTTAGGATCAACTACCAGCTTCGGTATTAATTAGTTGTCACTTACTAGCTAAGTGAATCATTTCACATCTATGAACTTCAGTTTCCAACTTAATAAATAGGGATGATAACAATGCCTACACTCATACATTGTTGTGAGAATCACACAAGACATCCAATGTGTTCAGTAGAGTACCATGTAAATTTTCATGCTCAATAAATACTATTTTTGCTCTACTACTAGTAGTTACAAATGACAGGGTTTCTGGAAGGCAAAACTTCTCAACACTTGGAACACTGTGAAAAGCTTTGTTTCTTTCCCATGTAGTATAACATTACCTGTCACTGGCCTGTAGAACCTCTCAAAACTTGGTAGACCTTGAGTGGTGACTGCAGAGTCCCTTCTGAGCCATCACATTCATAAAATAATCATTTTATACATCAGCTTTTTCAGCTGATACTGACTGCTTTCTCAGAGGGGAGACCACAAAGCGTCACTTCTCTAGCCAACCACTTCAGTTCTGACCAGAACCATTTCACAAACTCACAGACTCTGCTTTAGATTTCCTGAAGGCCCCGGGCAGGTAGATTTATGGGTCAACCAATGTGTTTGTGATTATGAAAGATCCTAAAGAGTAGAAAAAGACTAAACTCTGCAGCCAGCTACTCCACTATACGTAGTCTAGCCATCATTTCCAATCTCCTCCTCCACTGTTTGTTTTTCAGAACTGCTAAACTACAGCAATTGCTCATGTTGGAGTTGCATCTTTAAGTCAGTATCCAAGCTAGAGAATGCCACAGGTTTCCGTTTAGAACAAGTCTTCATTTCTCCTCCTCTTGCCTGTTGTCCTGTCCCCTCCCTTCAGGGTCCTGCTCTAGTCTTACTTCTTCCAGGAAGCCTCACCTAACAACTTTTGCATCTGATCGACAGATTCTGCAGGGGAAGCAAACTATTCAGTAGAGCAGACAGTTCCTTCTATGATATAGCTTCCGAAGGGGGCAAGTTTACCATGTCCCTAAACTCTCTTCCTCTATGCTCTAACAGAATGTCTGCCATGCTGCTAGAGTCAAGCATTAATTTGTAAGGCCCTAGTGGGGGTGGGAGGGACACAAAACTGCAATGAGATACAGCTTTGCATTTACTGGGATCGCTATAATACAAAATACCATATCGACAAGTGTTGACAAGGATGTGAAGAAATTGTAAACATTGTATATCCCAGGAGAAAAAGTAAAACTGTAGCTCTAGCCTGGCCATTCCTCACCATGTTATGTGTAGAGTTACCACTCTACAGTAATTCCACTATTAGATTCATATCTATGCTCTTGAGGAGCAGTGATTTTCTACTTAATATTCATTGAACTCTTTATTTCATGGAGGGTTATGCCTATGATTATAAAGTGAACTAAAAATATTTCAGTTTAAAAAAGAAAAGAAAAATAAGAAAAAAAGAGGTGAGAGCAAGGGATCGAGAGGGGGTAGAATAGGAAGTGTCCTTATGCTCTTAAATTTGCATATATGAAATACATGAAATTTGTTTCCTTTATATAAATAGATAATGAAAAAGGAAGTAAGAGAGTAATTCAAAGAATTACTGGTACATGAATGCTTACAACAGCATTATTCACAATAATCAAAAAGTGGAAATAGGTGAAATGTCCATAAACAGATGAATGAGCAAATGAAAGATGGCATATTCATAAGAGCAATTTTATTCCATTATAATGGATGTAGTTTGGGAACAATGTTAAGTGAAGGAAACCATTCACAAAATACCACATATAGTGATTTCATTTGCATGACATGCCCCGAATGGGCAAATCTACATAGAGAGAAAACCAAGTTAGTGGATGATGCTGGCTTGAGGGGTTCAGAATGTCATTTAACTGCTAGTAGGCACGGGATGTCTTTTGGGAATCATGAAAATATTCTGGTATTGTTGCTATTAGTTGTAAAATCTTATGAACATGCTAAGAGAGGTAAACTTTATAGTATGCAAATTATACCTCAATAAAGTTTGTACCAAACAAGCAAACAAACAAAAACCTAAACTGCTGAACATCCTACAATGCATATGTAAAGTCTGGAGGATCAGAACAGGCCAGAACTGGGCAAAATGAAGGAGCTTTGTACTGTGGAGACAGGGAGGCAGGTAAAAATGAGGAGGGGAACCACAAAGGGGTAAAAAGGGTGTCAGTCTCAAATATATGTTCTCCTTTAGGAGATGGAGTGGGTCTCACAGTTGAACTCTAAGAGTTGCAGATGGAGGGCACATTTCCCGTTAGAATTTTCAAGGAAATGCCTGGTAGGCCCACATATTCAGCAAGCTGAGTAGACCCCTTACCCCAACTCCTGATTAACCCCCACTGGGGTCCCACGCCAGGAAATTCTTGCAGCAGATACAACAGATCACTCTGCAGCTAAACAGACAGACACAACATTGGGTCCCAACCAAGAAGGTGCCGAGTGAGAGGAAACAGTCATCTGCCTCTCCAGCTGGAGAGGAGAGTGGAAGAGGGTGCTGAAAGCTCACACCCTGGTCTAATCCCCATACTCCCTTCCTTAACCGGACCCCATCTGTGTGTTCTCATCCCACTTCCGCTAATGTTGCAGCTGCCATCAGTCAGTAGCTGATCCTGCCTGAATATGCTGTCTTGTTAGGCATATGGCTGGGAGGGTTGCCTTGAAGGGAGAGTTTGAGCAGAGATCACATCTCTGTGAAGCAAAAGTTGCTTGGTTGCTGTGGTTATCGGGGGTGGGAGGGGGCGGGTTTACATGGGTTCTTGGCAAGATTTCCCTATTGGCTTGCTGAGTGATGGGACTGTCATCAGTTTGCATCTCTCTGGGCTTCAGTTTCAAAAGAACCTCTGGTGTGTCCATGTGTATTTGCAGAGGGTAATCATTTCATGTGCTTGTATTTCCCAGCTATGTAGTAAGAACAGACACAACGTTGTTTGAGAAATTTCAGTGTGCAGAGAAGCAATATTATACAAAGGAATTGATTGGGATTATTTGCAATTTACCAAGTACATTTAGGCTGGGAGGAAAAAAAGGTCGCTGAGATGTCATTCCCCAAGTATAAGCCACCAGGCCTGGCTACTTCCACCTCTACCCTCAATCTCGCTGAGTATGACCTATCTCCGCAATCCCAAATGAAGATCCTGCCTTAAGTCATTGGACATACGTAAAATCAATAAATATCTATCCAAATTTCAGGCCCACCTCCCAAGACCTCACTCTTAGGCGCTCTGCTTGGAATTGGGCCCCTGCATTTCTGATATTATGTTTTCAAGACGGGCAAGGATAAGAAAGAAAAGCTTATCCAGGAGAGAAAATTGGATTGAACATTTAACATCTCTTATTTCATCCAGCAATGATGACTATATGTATTCTTGCTGAAACAAATCCTATATTAACCATTTAAAAAGTTCACAGTGTGTGTTCTGGTGGTCCAGTGTCCAGCACTTACTACATGCTATAGAGGTTTGCTAACTCAAACACAGGTCTCTCAGCTTGCGAGACACTACCTCTCCAGTGGCACGTCTAGCTTTACAATTTGTCACTCAAGAGCTGAAACTCCTTATACAGAACAAGATTACAGCATGGCCCAAGCAGGGCTGTGAAGTGCATCTCCAAGATGTATCCCCTGAGGATATGCCACCTGGCTAAATGATGTTTCACTTCAGACTTGCTAGTCCTTGCTTCCTCAGTGCTCTTGGCTTACTTTACCCTGACTCACACTAGGTCCAACTGCCCCCATAGACTACCCTTGGCTTACTCATATTCTGCCCAGCCTCCAGGATCCATCAAACACACTCCAGTTTCTTGCAGAAATTCTAATGGCCTGCCTGTTTGTACCTGACAGTCCAGCACCTGATGGCATCTATAGTGTTTTCCAAGTATTCAATTAACACAAACACATAGGGTCTATGTCTTATTTTGCTCTGTGTCCTGGTGGCTCGTACACTGGAACAGGGCATGGCATGGAGGAATAAACATCCAAAGATATATACATGTCTAAATGTTCAGAGTCCATTATTAATTCTCTGAAGACATTAGCATCCATGATATTAGAATACACATACATCCTTCCTGGACAAAACGGCTCTTCATTTGAGATCTAGATAGGCAGAAAGGAAAAAAATGTGACTTTCAAAAGTGATTCTGATATGACATACAAAATTTTTTTTTAAGATTTATTTATTTTTATTGGAAAGTCAGATATACAGAGAGAAAGAAAGAGAGGAAGATCTTCCATCTGCTGATTCACTCCCCAAGTGGCCACAAGGGCCGGTGCTGAGCCAATCCAATGCCAGGACCCCAGAGCCTCTTCTGGTTGCAGGGTCCCAAGGCTTTAGGCTGTCCTCGACTGCTTTCCCAGGCCACAAACAGGGAGCTGGATGGGAAGTGGAGCTGTCGGGTTTAGAACTGGTGTCCATACAGGATCCCAGAGCATTTAAGGCAAGGACTTTAACCACTAGGCTACTGCATCAGGCCCAACATACATAATTTTGAGTGCATTAGGGGGCATGCAGTCTTCTGGGGGAAAGGGTCTATGAAGTCTATCAGATTTGCAATATGCTCCATGTAAAACAAAGTGAGTGGCCTAAAGATTTCTCTTTAGCAGTGCTGGATCTCTGCAGCAAACTTTGTCCAGATTCTATGGTTCCAAATTTATGTTCTTGAGTTGTGCTGACAGCCCTCCCTGGTAAGAAGTTTCTCCTAACCAAGTCTTCAGGAGGTACCTCTCCATTCTTTCCAATCAAAATTTCTTCCACTTCACTAAATAGCTTTATCATCAGCTACATTGTTGAACTCCTAGCCTATTCCAACCCCATTACTTAATTCTCCTAAGGTTACCCATGTTTATCTCCAAGAGTCAACCAGAAATGGACTTCCTTTTTATCACAATGGAATCAAGGTCAAGGGATGCAAATTAGTGACAAATCCCAGACTCAGATTCAGTAGTTCTAATATTTAAATTCAGTGATAAAGCCTTAAGCCTAGAGAAACTCAATAAAATCCAGAGCAATAAAGGAGAGAGAAGACAAATCGCTCTGTTTTCAGAGACTATTTCTAGGATCACCAGTCTTAATTTTGTTACGTAGTCTAATAAAAAGAACTCCTCGGCACAGTGTTTTTATTATCCCTTTACTATTATACAATGAGTTTTAGATTTTTCTTATTAGCAAAATATATATTTGTAAACAACAAATGTTAAATCAACTATTTAGCATGATACCTAATTGCTAAAGACAGGTTTTTATGGTAACATATGTCATGCATATTTTTTTTTCCTAAATAAATTAAGTATGAGTTCTACTATTACTTGGTTAGTTCTAATCCTTTGGGAACCAGGGTTTTTTTTGTGAAGGTCAATGACCCTTTGAAATGGACAAATTAGTCACTACCCTCAAGCAGCATTTACAGAAACAATGTGAGGCATCTGGATGAGACAGTGGGGCGTTTGGTCAAGCATTCCATTGTATTGCCTACACCAGCATTTCCCAAGTCTGCTCTGCAAGATGCTCTGTGAAAACAAAATGCTGTGCTTCAAATAAAGTTGGGAAAAGGTCCATATTCTATGCTCACAATGTCCTTTTGGTATGTTAAAGCTCTCACAAATGCCACAGTGAAGAAATTTGTTTAATTGCAGCTCAGCAATTCCTTGGATTTTACTTAACCATTATATTCTTTTATTATTATTATCATTTTCACCTGGATAAAAACTATGAACTACCAAGAACAACACTCTGAAAGTGCTTCCCTGTACCACACCTAGTCTTTAGATGAATTAATGACTGAATATAGGACCCTTCCCCTAACCCCACTCAACTTTCAGCTAAGACCTGCTTTGTCTCCTTTAGGTGGCTGAAAAGTCTCTCCTCTTCATTTCATTAGCAAGCTCCATAAATCAAGAGAAAACATTCCCCACCCATTTGAAAGACTGTACAGTGCTAATAACTGGAACCACACACATTGGCACTTGCAACAATAACTCAATGACATCAGGCACCTGGGGATACAAAGAAGTCAAGTCCAGGAATTTGCATTTTTTCCCCCCTGTATAGGTTGAGAAGCCAGGGAAGTGATTTAAGCAGTGAAGTGATTTCATGAGATTTACATTTTCAAAAGACTGGGGATGACTGGAGGAGAGACAATGAGGCTGGAGGCAGGACCTGTCAGAGGGTGACTGCAAGAGCTGATTGCTATCACATTACACATTACAGGAAGAAAAGAGGCATTCAGCATTTGAGGATTAATTGAGAAAGCTTATCCCCAAACACACATTTTGTTGTATTTGGAAAACTGTTCACAGCCGACTTCACAAAGTAGTCCCTGGAGGCCACTGGCAGAGGCTTCAAGGGAAGGTGGGGGCAGCAGAAGGCTCCAGGCTGCTGGAAGAACGGAAATGCTATTAGGAAAGTGCAGTCCACTTCTTCCTGGAGACTGACCAAGGCAGTTCATCTGCCATGTCAGGGAACTACTAGAGGAAAAGCCCAACTGTCATGAATCTCCTCCTAGAAAATCTTCTAAGCACCATACCTAACAGTTCCTGGTGGATGAAAATAAGTTTAGATGACAGCGCACACTTCAGAGAAAGGAAAGGAAAGATATTAGGGAAAGTTGATTCAAAACAGCTTCTCTACAGGTTGCCAGAAGATGATGATTACACCTCAAGCAATCAAGGTGAAGAGCAAATAAATGATAAAGATGAATAAAAATTTCCAGTTGGAGAATGGGACTCTTCTGGCATACAGATGCTAAACAGTGTAAGATAACAGTCATTGTATTATACCAATGGGGATCTCAAATGGGGAGCAAGCAGATCACTGTTTCCGGTGGGAGCAGTTCCAAACTCCATACACTGTTACCCAAACCTTGGTTCCTGCTCCCAATGTCACAAAAAAATAATGGCAACAAACTTTCTCAGTAAAGGAAGGAGATTGGTTTAATATGTGGACAGGTCAAGGGGTAGCTGATTCCCATCTCAGCAAGTATTCCTCCCTCAATGAGGGTATATTTGAGAGTTTTTAAAGAGTCCACAAGGAAGGAGGACCTGGGCTGATCACAAAGAAGCTGCAAGTACCTGCTGTCAGATCCCGAGACTTGTATATTGCTCCTCTGTTTCATCCTTGGGTTGGTGGGGCTAGATATCAGCATGTTGTAAGATAAGGAATAAGGAAACTTGTGCCTTAGCACAGAAGTGAGCAGGAAGCCAGCAGTCTAACCCTAGGGTACTAACACAACGCTCTGCAACAGCTGCTTGCACAACACCCTCTGGTAGGTGTGATGGACAAATGGGCTTCAGTCAGCCCAGAGACTACATGCAGTTGGTAGCTACTATCTGTCATGGCCTCAGAATTTTCCTTCCAGACATGGAATTCCACTAAATTGATCTGTTCAAAATAATACCAGACACCAATACTTTATCTGCTGGAGGAGAAAAAAAAATGACAGCATGGGCCCTGCGCGTTAGCCTAGGGTCTAATGCCCTCACCTTGAACGTGCTGGGATCTCATATAGGCGCTGGTTCTAATCCAGGCGGCCTTGCTCCCTATCCATCTCCCTGCCTGTGGCCTGGGAGAGCAGCCAAGGACCAAAATTTTGGGACTCTGCACCCATGCG
Source organism: Ochotona curzoniae (assembly GCF_017591425.1). Lineage (NCBI taxonomy): Eukaryota > Metazoa > Chordata > Mammalia > Lagomorpha > Ochotonidae > Ochotona > Ochotona curzoniae. The sequence continues at coordinate 29,336,901 of NW_024467087.1, read as the reverse complement.
GGAGACCCAAAAGAAACTCCTGGCTCCTGGCTTCGGATTGGCTCAGCTCCAGCCATTGCAGCCGCTTGGGGAGTGTATCAACTGATAGAAGATTTTCCTCTCTGTCTCTCCTCCTCTCTGCATATCTGACTTTCCAAAAAAAAAAAAATCTTAAAAAAATGACTGCATGACTCTGGTAGTTGAAAAACTTGTGTGGTTAGCTGTATCACTCCCTCATGAATTCAGTGAGCTAAGCTAAGGAAGGACAGGTAGGAGACTGGGGCCTGATGACATCTAGAATCTGCATTTAAGGCACTGCTTGGGACTTCATTCCAACACCATCTCATTCCTGTTTGAGGATCATCACACACTGCGAGAGATGTTGCTAATAGGAATGCAATGCAAGCAAAGAACACAATATCAATTATTAAACTAACTGCTCCAATATTAGCAACTAATATTAATGACCCGGGCTACCACTGAACACATTTTGTGTTCATAAATTCAGATTCTTCTTCATTGGCTCTTTTTTCCCTGCAGTCATCCTCTGAGAGGAATCACCATCAATTCTTGTTGCAGATGAGGGAACTAAAAGAAGGAAGAGGTCAAATCATAACTGGTGCCCAGAAGCGGTAGTTCACTACCATTGTTCTAGAGATCTGGGTTGCATTATTTGAAACTACAGCTAGATTCAAACTACCAACTACACAGAATCTTTCACTCTGTGGCTTTTCTTAAGTCCTTCTAGGTGCTTCCACAGATAAGGAAGCCGTTCTCTCTCAGACACATAGACATTTTGAATGGTCTAAAATATTAATTGTTTGGAAGGAAATGCTTGACTAATTCATTTCATGTTCGGTGTGAGTGCTTGGGGAGAACAGGAGGTTCCCATCTTGGGTGGTTCCTTCTTAAGGGGGAATGCTTATATAAACTGTGCATAGGTTAGTAGTTACTAGGCCTATGAAATAATCTTGGAACAAAACAATTCCTTCGAAGAAGCTGAAAGTGATGTCCAGATATTCTGCTTGTCTTATCAGAGACAACTAACTCTAAAAGGTATGGGGACCAGTATTATTCATGTCACCTGAGGGCTAGTCAGAAATTAAGAATCTCACATTTGCACCCAGACCTACGGAGCCCTTCTTGTACTGCAGGAAGCTACCCAGTGATCCACTTACATGTCCAACTTTGAAAAGTGCTGCTTTAGGGCATCCAGCTCTAGAGTTTGTCATGTTCAGAATCTGCAATCATGCCTTAGAAATTAATCAACTTCTTAGAGGTGAACAAGTAGGGGAAAATCTTTTTAATCAGTATTTTGCATAAACATGTGGTGTTTGTCCCACATTGCCTCCATCTCTACCCCACTGAAATACAAATGTAGACAATCTTAGAACTGAGCTTCTTGCCACCCATATTTTTGTCTCCAAGTGCCATCTCTTTAAGAAATGGCAAAATACATCAAATTATACAGCAGGATGAGTGACAGTATCTATTTGAAACAATAAAAACATTTTAGAACTACAGTATTGGTTCTCAATGTGGGGCAACTGTTTCCCTAAGAGGACATCTGGAGATGTCTGAGACATTTTTGGTCATCTTGCTTAGGGAAAGGTAATACTGGAAGCTAGTGCATGGAAGCCAGGGCAACTGCTAACTATCATATAATGCACAGGACCACTCCTACAACAAAGGTCCCAGAGTAGCTGAGGAACCCTAGACTAAAGTAAATAATATACACAAATGTGCTGATCCCACTATGCCAAAACACATTGAGGCAGCAAGGTAAGCACAAAGCATCTCTCCATTCCAGTTCTAACAGCTTTAGGTTAAACACTAAAGTGCCTACTTCTCTTGAAGGGCTGATGTACTCTTTAGATTTACAACTGGACCTTTTTTTATCTACAATTTTCTCTAAAACATACACTTTAAAATTGATTGCTCAGGAAGTCATGATATCAATAGAAAACTCTTTCATAAATGCTAGGCTTCAAATCTACTCACAAACAGAATATATCACAAAGTAATTAAGGATGAAAACACAGAAGACCAGAATCAAGAAGTAACTATAAGAAATATCAATGAATATGTCAGCATAATTGTATGTGAGTGTTAAATGACTCTGAATGCCCTGGCAGTAAAGGCAAAAAGAGAAATAAGTAATTAGTTTTACAGTTCCTAATTAGTGGCTTTCTTTTCCATCCTTGGAGGAGCTTATGAACAGTTTAGGAGTTAATTGAGTGGTCCAGGGTTACTGAGCTTCATTTTACCAAATGGTACCTCCTCTACAATCCTGCCCCTGGCATACTCACCCCAAGCCTCCCTATCAATCATTCACTCCAAGCTCTTAAACTGCCCTTGCACGTAGGTCCAGAGGCCTTGTGAAGTACACAGAAAATGCCAGGTTTCAGAGGACTGGTTTTACCTTAACTCTATAATACAAAGTCTCAGCTAAATGGAACCCTTCCTACAAGGAATAATCCCTGCTTAACACATGAAGACAGCAGTATACACAGTGTTGTGTGCTCATCAAATTCATCTTTGCCCCTCTCCCTGGCATTCAGTTACAGCACTTTTCTCAGCCTCAACTGAAATTAGAGGAATCCATGTGAATGAGTTCTAGCCAATTGAAACACAGTGACAAATGCTGTAGAAGCCTCAGAAGCTTGATCACTGTAGCCTCTTGCACAACTTTCCACTTAAAAAAAAATAGACCAAGGGTCAAAGTGGAATACTTTGATCCCTAGAAGAAGATGAGGCTACCAAAGAGAAAGGGCTTTGGCTCCCTGAATAACTACAGGGAGTAAACCCTTCCTTCTCCACAGCCAGCTGCTCACTGCTCCTCTCATGGTGTTTAGCCAATAAGACTTTGGGATTGTTAGCGACACTGGCTGATCCTTGTAAGTTCTTTTTCCTGGTGAATATATCCTCTTTTCCCCATGATATTGCACTGCCCTCACTTACACTTTCTATTTTTCAGTCCCTTGTCCTTCCTCTATCTCAATAACTGCTCTCCATAGCACTCAGGGAAGGAACTTCCCAGCACAGGCTGAACACTCCCTTTCTGATGCAAATTCCCATTAAAAGTAAACCAAAGTGAAATCAAAACCAGAGGCATAGGAGGTCCAATTGTTCTCAGGCTTACTGCCCAATGGCAATCAATCCTTGGATCCAGTGGCATGTAGGATCTGGCTCAGAGGCCAGACTTCATGTTCATGGTTGGTCTAAACAGCATTTTAATGAATAATCACTGCCTCGGTGCTTTGGGCCCCAAGCTATCATTGTCAGGTTTGGGCAAAATAGACAATCAGATTAGATAATCCAAATGCCAGTTGAGAAACACTACTAAGAATAAGCATTGAAAGGGGTTTTAAGTGTATGTCATTAGGGCTATGCACTAGTATTACAATTGTCTTACTTCCAGGAATATAGTAGCATTGCATTTTCCTGTTCCCTAAAAGTCAAATGACAGCCATAGGTGACTTGCTCTAGCAAATGAGCAGAAATAATCTGTATCACTTCAGGGCAGACATCTGTAAGAAGCCAAGCACACTTTACTATATCCCTTCCCATATCACTGGAACTAAATTCCAGATGGCACAGCTCTGTCATTCAGAGTCCCCTCGGTGAGAATGACATAGCCAAAAGGAAAAGGACATAATGTGTGTGATATAAATCTTTGCTGTATTTTTTTTTTTTCATTTTATTTGGAAGGCAGAGTGATAGAGATAGTAAAAACTTGGGCAACAGTGAGTGAGAGACATGGCAAGAAAGACAGAGGCAATGTGAGAGAAGGAGAGAGAGTGGAGAGAGACCGTGTATCCTCTGGTTTGTTCCTCAAAGGCACACAACAGCCAGGGGTGGGCTAGGCCAAAGCCAGAAAAATGGAACTCCAACAAAGTCTCTCATGTGGGTGGCAGAGACTCCAGTACTTGAGCATCATATGATGCCTTCCAGAGTGCATATTACCAAGAAGCTAGTTGGGAAGCAAAAGAGCTGGAACTCAAATCAGAAGCTCAACTATAGGATGTGGGTACCCCATGTGGCAAATTTAATTGTCACACTCAAAATAAACTTACTTCCTTCTGATGTTTCAAGCCCTGACATTTGTAGAGTATTATTGTATCACAATTCAGCAAATGCTTATTATTATAAGGTATTCAGTACTACAAGATGAATGAAACTTGATTCTTAAAATAGAAAAGGTGAAAACATTCCTGTGTTTTCTATATTGCCCCCTTAAAAAATTATGGATGAGAATGATTGTTTTCCCATGCTGGCATTCAGAGAAACTCTAATATGTTAAATTAGGTTAAGCACTTTAATTTAACTCATTAGTCTGTTGTGTCTAGAACAGGTGCTGTAGGCCAAATCTGATTATGACTTGTTTCTGTGAATAAAGTTTTATTGGAATGCAGCTATGCCAATTCATCTCCATATTAATCTGTGGTTAAGTGTCATTACAATGGATAGGTTGTTGCAGCAAAGACCATACAGTCTGCACGTGCAAAATTTGGTACTTTATAGAAAAAAAAAAAGGTCAGCCTCCTGCTCTAGAAGAAATCAAATGAAAACATCCATGGAAATCTAGAAAAAATGCAAACATGTAGTGACACTCAGTGAGTACATAAGCTTATATCTATGTAGTCAAAAGGACACACAAAGCAAGAGCTGGTACTGGCAGCAGTCTGTTAGTGCTTCAGGCCTTTGTGGAGAAAGGGAGGCAAAGAGAACCCTAACACAAGGACTCTCAACAAGCACATTATTCAAGTTCTGTTGTTTATACCCCTGACTCCCCCCAGTATCAGGATGGGGACAGGATCTGAACAAAGGATATACACAGTATATGTCAGGATTAGTGAACCTGACAGTCCTCAGGATGACTCAGTGGAAAGTTGCTTAAGTGCTTGCTCAAAATGATTCACTGCCTGGAGAGTCCATGGCAAGTGAGATTCTTAGGCTAAACTGAACAGTATGGTTTATCTATCTCCCTGAACTGAGCACAGAGAAGGCAGGCAGAGCGGCTCAAAGAGAGGAAGCAGACTCGTGGAGGGTCTAATGAGGGTCTTGGCCTTTTGGAGGTGACCTCTGCTGTGGCCACTGGCTGCCCTCTGGGAGTGGGGGTGTATATGGCGTGACTGGAATGCTTGGAATCCTGGACTGGCTTAGCAGGCACTCCAATTGGCGTGGTGCTCTACATGCTCCAAAGACTTTCTCCTGTGTCCTTGGCATCCGATGACTATACTTGGGCTTCAGATTTTTAGGGCTGGGCGAGTTCCTGGAAGCCTTCTATCTCAGTGCCAGATTGCTCCTTCACTAGGTGGTACCAGCAACAAGTTGGCCGTCCCACTGCCGAGGGGACACAGGGCATTTGCTACCTAGCCTCCGCCTGGCTCTTGGCACGGCTGCTGAAGGAGCCAGCTGCCTGGCTAAAACTTAGCCTTTAGTAGCTGTTAACAGGTTTTGCTTCAATTCAACTATTTCTGAGTTAGCATTGGCTGGCTCTGGCGTTAGAGCCAAAGGCCAGGAGTAGGAAACGGGACAATAAAGATGAAAAAAAAAAAGAAAAAAGAAAAAGATACTTGAATCTACAGAGTTAAACTGTCTTCCCACTTAGATTCTGAGGTTACAATGCCCAGGTATTTTCTCTCAGTTGCTTAAGTGAATGGCAAGAAACAGCCTCCAAATTGTTTTCATGGCATCTTTAGTTCTAAATTATTATAAAAAAGGTGGAGAAGAGTGGGAGTTAGGTTTGATGACCCCAGACATCATAGACTATAAATGAGCTAAGAGCCAAAAGTGCTACAGCATTTTTCTCACTGTGCCCGGCAGTTTCCTGACTATAGTTTACACCTAGACTATAGCTCTATCTACAGAGGCCCAAACTGCCTGGGTTTTAGGAGTATATACAACGAGTGACTCAAAACACACTGAAACAGAAATAGGTTTCCTTTAAAAACACAACATAAAAGATAACAGGCAAAATGAAAACCTCAGAGAATTAATTCACTCCACAAACATCTGTCCACAGCCTACTTTGTGCCTTGGCACATGAAGAGATAAATATAGACTTGGGATCCAAATTATTTCCAAATATCAGAGGGTGAGTCTCATTTGTAAGCAGTGGAGGGAGTGGGGAAGAGGGTGTTTATTCTTTCCAAGCTTATCTGCAAGAGAGCTGTGGTAGAAGCACAGGACAGGAGGCAAAGGAGACCTGGGATCCAGGATTAACTCACTGAGCCCTGTGGCTTCTGGTAAGATACAATGTCTTTCTCAGTCTGCCTGTTTGTTAAAGGTGGGGATAGAGGGCTGGACAAAGTGTATCTTCGAGTTAGGATTTTCTGTAGTTGAAGAGTATATGCTTCCTGTCCTAAAGTTTATGATCTACTTGTAAGACACTGAACAGATGGATAGAAAATATAACACTGCATTCAACACAGCACCCAAGTATCCAATGAATAGGATGAATTGACACTATAATGGACTTTAGCCACACATGTTTAATCTACATTTAAACTAAGCAACATTATATGCAATGTATAGTTTCATATTATGTGGTCACAGCAAGTGTCTGAGAGTCACATGTATTGGTGGCTTTCATATTGGAGAGTACAGATATACAATGTTTCTGTCATCGCAAACAATTCTATTGGACAGAACTGGTACAAACACCATGAACCAAAGATACCCAGAGATCCCAGAACTTCCCTCCATCCCTTATTGGCCTGAATGTATGATAGCTGATCAGCTGTGACCAATGCTGACCTTCTGAAGACAGTGGAGGACTCTGTGTCTGGTAGAGATTATTGCCTTGAGCAGGAGTTGAGTAGCCCCACACTTTCCCCATCGTCTGTGTTTCTTTGATGTTTGCCCAGGGCCTTTGGGAAAGCTATAGTCATCTATTCTTCTCATGAAAAATTCCCTTTTAAGCAAACCTATGTATAATCTCCAGATAATCCAGGAATTCATGCATCTTTTACAGCTCCCTGGGCTATTTGCTCAAGAGGTATTGTATGCAAAGTCCAACAAAGGTTAGTTTGATCAATCAACGCAAGCTAGCATTATGTATGTATGTATTAGCTGTAAGAAGCAACCAGGGCTGGGACTGAGTCAAGAGCGTCCTTACATGCTCCCTCCACAGCACTATTAATAACATGAAAAAAAAATCACCCAATGTCATCCCAAAGACTGACTTCAAATGAAAACAAAGCAAATGAAGGAAAGCAAAACAAAAGAACAGCAAGACAAGCACAAGGGCTCCCCAGGGTTTCTCTAGCTTGTGCATGGGTGTGGGTGTGATGTGTGAGAGTCTATGTCAGAGTGGATGTGGGAGTCATGTGTGAGTGAGGATGGTGGAAAGGGGATAGATAAACCTGGGGGACTTTGGGTTAGGACTAAGAAACTTTGCCTGTGACTCAGAAGAGGAGACTCAGTTTCTTTTGGTGGGGAAAGAAGAATTAAACTTTTGTCAAACAACTTCATGGCCAATTCCTCTAAGTGGGGGCGGGGGGGGGTGGTGGTAAGAGAGGACAGTGTCATAATAGAGGGAGTGTTAATGGCTGCTATTTTAACAATCTAAACTCACTGCTCCAGGGCTCCAGTAGAAACTAAACAGTCTTACTTGCAAAGGGTGCAATTTCTAAAAAGCAAATAAATAGCTGGAGGCACACTCACACTGAACTTGTGCCCAACTCAGTGTCAATCAACAAGTTTCCATTGAATTCTGGACAAGCCAACTCCTCTTCCAAAGAGAACACAGCAAACATTGTAAGTTCAGTTTGGGGGCAGTTGGATGATCTTATGTATCCTGTCCTGCTCAGTTTCTTTCTTTTTTTTTTTTTCCTGTTCTTTTGCTTCTTCCTCCCTTCTCCAGCTAAGATGTTTGTTCCCTAATCCAGCCCCACCCAACTTAATTTCTTTCTAATGCATCTCCCTGGTTCTTCTCCTAACACTGTGGTTCTCCTACTTTGTGTTCCTTCCTGCACATGAGGACTGACCTACTGACTCCAACCTCCAGGCAGGTTCACATCACTTGTAAAAGGGTACTTTAGAAGGTTTGTGGAAAATGAAATTAAGACATGTTTATCTTAGTGTAATTTTTGAAATTCTTGTGTAGCAGATGTCTTCAGAAAGCTCACGAAAACGTATATCATGAAAAAAATTATGCATGGATTTCAAATATTTTCACACCAAAAACACATTATCTTTTAAATTCCATGTTTTCATAAATCTTGGGAAACACTCTTATAAAACAACTTTTCTTGTACCTGTCATATATTCCAAATGGGAACAGAGAAAGTTGACAAATGTACATACCATAATGTTATGTTCCCACTTGGGAATATCTATATTCCAATTAGTCACCTTTCTTAAAAACTGGAAGTGAATCAGGCATATATTGGAACCTAGCCTGATACAGTCACTATGCCTTAGCATAAAGTACTCATCTCCACCATGCACTGATTATTTTCACTTCTCCGGATTGTACTCTGTCTTGAATTGCAAAATAACAGCAATAATGGCTTGCATTTATTGAGGGAATGCTATGGAGTGGACATTGTGCTAAACCCCCTTCATAACACAGTTCAATTAATCCTCATAACAGTACTTTAAAGCAGGAAGTATTTTCACACCTCTCTCTGTCCCTTTTCCTCTCTCACACACACATACAACCCCACCCACTCCAACATACCCATGCACCCAAATGCTCATGTTTTCTCACACTCATTGAATGTATGCAAACATCTCAATCCCCCTCTCCAAATCCTCTCTTACAGATATTTGTTACTACTTCTCCCCTTAGTGAATTGTTATAGTTTAACATTCATCTTTCTGCTGATAAAGGGTAAATCCCTGGGAAAGAGTGACCTAACCTTATTCCAAGCAAATGTTAGAGACTTATGTGACAGGTGAGCAGCTGGAGAGAGGGGAAAATGAGACAAACTCCAAGCAAGGACAAATAGTGCAAGAAAAGTACCAGGGGCCACTATAGTCAAAGGTCCCCACAAAATAACCTTTGCCCATGCCTTATTTACCTCCTCCTTCTCCATGTGGCAAAATCCCATTCACTTGTCAGGGTCCAACTCAAATGTCGGGCTTCAACTGACCCTTGACTCTTAGAAAGCATCTCTCTTGTCTCTCCTCTCTGCCTGCACAAATCTTGTCTTTACATCTACCAGAGTATCCATCACATTCTGTTCTGATACTCATTATTATGCTTTCTCTCCGTTCAGACTGTGAAATTCTTGAAGCAGGGATCTGGAATCCCCAGCACAATACATGAGATGTGGCACCAAGTTTGTACTGTAAACATTTGTGAAATGAATGAATGAATGGATGGATGAATTTGTAAAATCACAACAACTTCTGGTTATGAGGCAATTCCTTTCCCGGGATTCTCTGGGTTTGGCTACTGCCCAGCATTTCTCAATAGGATAACCACTGGAATTTTGTGGGGAATATTTCTTCACTGCCTTGTGTTCCTACTCCATGTGGAACACTTACCATCTCTGGCTCCTGCCCTCCAAATGCCAATGACATTCCCCATCATGTCACTGTGATGACCAAAATAGTTTCAAAGCCCCGGGCGAAGTTAGCAGGGGGTGAGAGGTGAGGTTGGGGGTGCTTATCTTCCCTGATTTGGTAGCACTATAGCAACAGCTCTTCCTTGATCCTAACGTTCCTGCAAGAGAAGCTGTGGGACAGGCTCCACTAAAAAAGCAAATTTGCAAGAAAGTAGTGGATGAAGAAATTCTGGCTGGAGATTAGCAATCAGGGCAACTTAATCAGTGTTCAACTGCACAAAGCAGTCCGGCCCACTGTTTTACTGATTGAAGAAAGGGGAGTTGTTCTTCACATTTTCAAGGGAGTGTGGAGATTTGCACCTTGTCTCTGGTGCATTCTCATCATGACTCTTGTGTGTAGGGGTCTGCTTGGCTTTGACAGTGTCAGCATTATTCTGCAGGACACTCACTCAAGGTACTTCTTAAAATCTCTTAAGAAGCAAATAATAGAAAGGCATGGCACAGGTGATGCTATTTTACAGCTTTGTCTAACAGTTAGTAAGTCTGTCACCTGTTGGCTTTAGACAACTCACATCGTTTTCCTTAAGCTAGGAACACATATTCAGTAACTCTGTGGTGCTGTCATTGTGGGGCTAAGAGAACAAGCATCAAAATGCCAGTTTCAGGCTCTGCCAATATTATAGACAGGGGATAGCTACAATCTGGCAACCCAGACTTTAAACTTCTTTCCACTACTTAATACACCCCTTTATACTTCTCAAAGCATTTTCCCACTTCAACGTCTCTCTTCACTGTCTCTTACAAATCTTAGGAGGAGGCAGACATTATCACTCTTTCTTTGCAAGCTGAGAAAACAGACGCAAAGCAGTTAGCCTGCTCTGTGAAAGTCCAACAGTGAGTTGGGAGAGCATAGCTGCACCCACATCTTTTCTGGATGCATGTCTTCATGTACTTGCGACAGAACAGTGCAACCTGCTATCTGGAGGAAGGCACGTATACCTCACAGGGCCAAAGCTTTTCTTCATTCCCAAAGATGGAACTAATGAGCTTGATTTTCCAGAAGCCAAGGGGCCTCCTGGCCAACAACATAGCTTGAAGCAGATAGCTTCCTTCAGATATCAACAAACAGTATACTCTGCAGCTTGGAGATCAAAGCATTAAATGCCCCAGAAGCTGCCTTCTGAAAAATTCCAAGGGCCCACTCAGAAGACAGAGGGAACTTCTCCAGTGTTTGATATGGCTGCTTTGTGATCCTCTCAAAAATGGAACAAAAGAAACAAACACCAAGAAGACCATATAATTTAAATAACTAGGAAAAGCAACAACGACGGTGTTCTCCCACTCTACTTAACAGCCAGATGCCTCCACAGAATCACATACTTGATTACCACCTTGCAGGATTTTTTGATCACCTTTAACCCTAGTCATAATCATCTCAAACAAATGAAAATACTATGTCATTTAAAATATGTTATACTTGTGTTGGACTGTTGATTATAAAGCAAGAATCCATGTGACCACCATGCACAACTGGAATGAATGCACTGTCAATGTCTAGAAGCCCCCTCCCTCCCAAATGAAGATCATGAAGATCACTACCATGCAGATTATGACAATTCTTCTCTGCCTTACATTTTAGTTTTACCACACTCAAGAGCCATGAAGCAGTGCAGGCGTCTTCCAGGAGTTCATGAAAAATATATGTTATGAAAAAAATATTTCTAAACTTCCATTTTTTAATACCAAGACTTCTCTTTAATTTCATTTCCTCTACTTTATGAAGTACTCTCATATGAAGTTTCACTTATTTTGAGCATCATATTCATTGAATCATAATAATTGAATCATAGTGCATGTGTTTGCGCATTTATCCATGTCTTGCTTTTACTCAGTGTTAAGCTTGAGAAGTAATTTTATGACCTCCAAATAACAATTTCTCTTATCCATGCCTCTTTATACATCCTTGGGTTTCATGTTCTCCTGCTGAAGCTCATTTCTGTGCATTTGGAGATGGAAGGAGAAAGTTGATCAGTGTCCTAGGATCAATTTATCTTTCTGAAGCTTGTTGAAATCCCCTCAGTCTGTCTTTCACCAGGCTAAGTAATTAGTTTTCCTTCAACATTGACTCATAGGTTAGATACTCTAATCCTTTAATAATCTTTCTAATAAAACCACACTGAATGGCTCCAGATATGATTTCCCCTAGGAATCAATCTCAATAGAGGCTCTTTGGGAAATACGTTTCTCAAGATAAAGGAAAACAGGGATACAGTCTGAACCCTTTAGGTATCTCCAAAAGCAGATGATGAAGGCTGTTGGTAATAAGCACCTAATGGATACCACTCAATGAACTTATTTTGGAAACATTAAGAAAGGATTTCTCTATGGGCCCGGCGTGGTGGCCTAGTGGCTAAAGTCCTTGCTTTGAACGTGCTGGGATCCCATATGGGTGCCGGTTCTAATCCCGGCAGCTCCACTTCCCATCCAGCTCTCTGCTTGTGGCCTGGGAAAGCAGTAGAGGATGGCCCAAAAAGCCTTGGGACTCTGCACCCATGTGGGAGACCTGGAAGAAGTTCCTGGATCCTGGCTTCAGATCGTCATAGCGCTCACATGGGGAGTGAATCATCAGACGGAAGATCTTTCTCACTCTCTCCTCCTCTCTGTATATCTGGCTTTCCAATAGAAATAAATAAATCTTAAAAAAAAAAAAAGAAAGGGTTTCTCTCTTTCACAACTCAGCATTTCACATGGTCATTCCTGCTAGTTACTGCTTGTCATGCCTGTCATTGTCAAAGACAGTGTGGTCACTCATGCCATGAAAATATGTGCTATTAAAACCACTGTTTGTTATATTCTTTCAAATTTTTTAAATACATATTTATTTTTATTGGAAAGTCAGATATACAAAGAGTGGGAAAGACAGAAAGGATCTTCCAACCATTGATTCACTGCCCAAGTGACCACAACAGCCAGAGCTTAGCCGATCAGAAGCAAGAAGCTAGGAGCCAGGAGCCTCTTCTGGGTCTCCCACATGGGTGTAGGGTCCTAAGGCTTTGGGCTGTCCTTGACTGTTTTCCCAGGCCACAAACAGGGATCTAGATGGGAAGTGGGCCTGCCGGGATTAGAACCAGAGCCCATATGGGCCCCCGGCATGTGCAAGGTGAGCCACTAGGGTATTGTGCTGGGCCCTGTTTGCTATACTCTTTTAAGAATGCTTGGCTGTCTCCTGGTTTCACTACTTATTATTTTTTCTTTTTTTGGAATGCCTGGGGTGATTTATTATTGTTATTATTATTATTAATTTCCTCATATTTGATACCAGCCATTTTTCAAATTTCTTCTCCTCCCCAGCATTTGTTTTAAAAGAGACATACTACATTGGGAGTGAATCTTGAAGGCATATTAAGTGAAATGAGCCAGTCACAAAAGTACAAATATTGTACAATTTCATTCTTAACAGGTACACAGAGTAGTCAGATTGATAGAAAGTAGAACTGCAGCTCCCCAGAGGGCTGCAGAGGAGGTGCAAATTCAGAGTTGTTTATTGAATACAAAGTTTGAATCTGGGAAGATGAAAATGTTCTGGAAAGTGAGTGTGGTATTGATTGTACAATATAAACTGTACAGTAAAAATGGCAAAATTTGTTAAATTTTTGACATGTACATTCAACCATGATAACATAATTAAAAAACTAAACAGAGAGAGAGAATTAAAAATAAGGGAAAAAGAAGGAAAGAAGGCATGCAGACAGTCTAGCCCATTTTCCTATTTTCTCTCAATCTTCATTTTATCCCTGTCAAAACAATAAATGCATACACTATATAATCAACATGGTATTGGTGAGAAAGAATTTAATTGGCTGTAAATAAACATTTTGTAAATAAAAAAACATAACTTTCAAAAACAAAAAACTTTACCTTGTCTTCATGTTTAAAAAAATAACCTCTACTCCCAAATTTGATGCCTTATTTTCCTTCTCAGTTAAAATGAAATCTAACCAACTGTATTCCTCTGCCTCCTACAGACAATGCTGATTCAGCCCTTTCCTAAAAGATATGTGTGTATGCAAATGTGTTTGTGTTTATGTGTACAGATATACAAACATGTATAGATATGAAAGTTCTTCAAAAAGTTCATAGAAAATGCATATTATGAAGATACTATGTATGACTCAATTTTGTTGCAACAACATAAACTTCTTCTAATTGCATTTCCCAAAGACTTTTTGAAGTATGTTCATACATCACAGTCTTTCTTCAATTCCAGGATAGTAACCCTAGAAAGCACCTTTTAAACAGCTATACATATACTATTGAACCACTTCCCAGTCTGGGTCTCAGCATATATGTGACAATGACAACAGACAACACATTGGGACATTTCTAAAATAGATCACTGTAAATAGCCGAAAATGGAGTTCTGTGAGGGGGTAGATTTTGGAACAGATTTCAATAACTGACACCCTAAGTTTGCCAGTTTATAAAATCACTTTCAGGGAATAGCTGACAGTGTAAAAAGCTAAACACAAAAATCAGACCAAAAAAATCATTCTAATAAAGACTGTTATTTATCTTAGTGGCTGCAAATAATCTGGCAAACATTTTCGGGTTATAGTTATTGCTGCATCCAAAACCCTAAAGTGAAACCCTTTGGCTCAAGGCAACAGATAGCAAGGATATTTGGTTACTTCAAGAACATATTGGTTTTAAATTAGCAACCTCAGAGAAAAATACTTGAGAGCTGGCAACTTAGCCTAGAAACCACTATGTGCTTTGCCACAAATGAAGAACCTAACATTATGAAAAGGCTTGGTGCTCTCAGACATAGGGAGGAGATAAAGCCTGAATCTGTGGGCATCTCCTTCCCTTCCTCTCCCACTTCTGAACTCTACAGGTGGACAGCCGAATTCTTAGCTTCAGGATCTGCTTCATCCCCAATTCTAACCCTTGTCTTCTCTCTATAAGTATTTCCTACTCTATAGATCCCAGGTTCAGATTAAATTGCAAGTGATTAACAAGAGTTAATTACCACTTTTGAAGATGGATGAAGTCATCAGGAATCAAAATCTTAAATGAAAAAGATGAAAGTGTATTAATGACAATTTTAGGTTAAAACACCATCAAAGTCCTTTGAGTCCTTTGAGTTTTAAGACAACTTGGCAGGGAAGCAAGAGTGAGGGTGGACAACACTGATTTGGTGATTGAACATGTCTTGGAATCCAAGGTCACAGGAACTCAAGGTAATAATCACCGCTTCTGCTCACTCAAGTAGAAAGCAAGCCCTGGTTAAGGATCAGCTCTGAAACTCAAGTGAAAGCTTACTAAAGGACATTTTACTAATCCTTTTCTTAAAATACCCTAGATATTTCCAACTAAGTTGAAAACAGACTAAGCTGAAAACACTGATTTTATTTCAAACTATGTTGATTGCTTTTCCCTTTGAGAGTTTCATTTGTTTATCAGCAGAAATTCCTGGGCTAATTCCGAGAAATGCCATTCATTTCTCGCCAACAAGTCATGAACAATGGGCGGAGTAGAGGGGAGAGCTCCCCACGGAGGGTCCTGCTTTCTGGACATGCACTCTGAACGTGGAAGATGGCAGAAGAGAAAGGCTTAGGCTGGGACCTTTGGGAAAACACGGGAGGCAGTCCAGATGGCACATTGAGTTAGTACATGTAAATGCTGGTTGGTTATGGGGAAATGTCACAGGGGCAAAATGCCTTTGTAGGATACCCATGCTCGCCCTTTTCAGAAAAGCAATGTTGCTATGCTGCCTGCAGCTCTCTGCAAAAGCGTAGGATCTTCTACTCCAAGATCTTACTCTCTGCGGGGAGCTCTCTTGACTTTCTTTCTCAAAATCTCCCGAGTCCTATTACTGCAGTGCAATCCTCAGTCCAACTGCCTCAGAATTCACTGGACTGCTAATTTGAAGTACATGCTATGTACTGCAGCCAGACTACATCAGTGTTTTTAGTGGTGGGCTTGGGAGTAGGCATTTCATCAAATCCTGCAAGGTGATTTTTAATTAAGCCCATTAAAGTTTGAGTAGCACTAGTTTAGAGTATTATGCCAAAATGACCCACTATTCCAATGGATTTATCCAAACTGAGGTATTATATATATTAATAGTTTTTGCTATAAAATAAATACCTTCTTACAAAAGAATGCTATAATTTAACACTTCCGAAAACATATTTTAAAGAGTAACTCAGATATACTTGATCATATAATTATTTTATTTAGTATTCCAAATTATAATCTCATAAAATTGTATTCCTTCAGCAAACTTGGCAATATTCTCTGTAAACCAAGAGTAAGTGTAACTATGGCGGTTTCTTGAAAATTAAAAAAGAAAAAAGAAAATAAAAGGGCCCGGCACAATAACCTAGTGGCTTAAGTCCTTACCTTGAACACTCTGGGATCCTATACAGGTGCTGATTCTAATCTGGGTAGCCCCACTTCCCATCCAGCTCCCTGCTTATGGCCTGGGAAAGCAGTCGAGGATGGCTCCTTGGGACCCTGTACCCACATGGGAGTCCCAGAAGAGGCACCTGGCTCCTGGCTTCAGTTTGGCTCAGCTCTGGCTGTTGTGGCCACTTGGGGAATGAATCAACAGATGGAAGATCTTCCTCTCTGTCTCTCCTCCTCTCAGTATATCTGACTTTCCAATAAATAAATAAATAAACAAATAAATAAATAAATCTTATTAAAAAAGCAAAATAAAAAATTTATTATGGACTAATGGGGATCATTCATTAACCCTCAATGAGGTGCCACCTTCTTCACCTTTTTATGGGGTTAGCTTTGGTTAGTTTCCTTTGAAAGAAATTAAAGAGTGCTGCCCTACCATGACAGAACATCACTGTTCCTCTAGAAGCATTGCTTTTATATGACATAAGGGCTTTGAACATGCTAATGGGAATCACAATATTTGTAAAAATCAGTTTAAAGAGTTTATCAGAGCCTAGAATCACCTTACTGAGAAAGAATAAAACTTTGGTGCCATTTTACTAAAGAACATTTTGATTCCTCATATTCTATAAAGTAGCCAAGGCAGAAGTATATGAAAAAAAAATAATGGAAATAAAATAAAGATAAACGTCAGGACTAAACAAACAATCAGCAATACATTTCGGGTCTAGAGAACATCAGTGAACACATCTTTTGATAATCCCTCATAACAAGTATAACAATAATAATAATATAACTAGAGTAAAATAAATCTCTTCTTTCCAGAGACTAACCTTCAACACTCCTTAAGGTTTTAGATAGTTCTGGACCCAGAGCTGATTTTTCTTTTAATGCATCAATATTTTACATTTATACATCATCTTGCACATTATGGTCAAGGTAGTCATTTTAAGAAAGAAAAGGAATATACTAATTGAATGTTATTACTTAAAATAAATTTAACTGGGGCTGGCATGATGGCACAGCAAGCTAATCCTCCATCCTGTGGTGCCAGCATCACACATGGGTGTTGTTTCTAGTCCCAGCTACTCCATTTCTGTTCTAGTTCCCTGCTTGTAGCCTGGGAGAGCAGCAGAGGATGGCCAAGGACCTTGGGACTCTGCATTCACATGGAAGACTTAGAGAGAAGCTCTGGCTCCTGGCTTTGGGTCATTTCAGTTCCCGCCATTGCAGCCAGTTGAGGAGGGGACAAGTGGATGGAAGATATCTCTTTCTCTCTCTCTCCTTTCTGTAGAACAGCTGACTTTCAAGTAAAAATAAATAAATTTTTCTTTTTCAATAAAACCCAAGAGACAGGTGAATACATGACGGAAATTAATGAATCTCAAGAGGAGAGTGCAGTGGAGATCAGATGTAGATGGTGACAATAGCATTGATCAATGGCAGTCACAAGGATGGCAGCAATAGATATTCAAAAATATAAATCAAAAAAGATGGAGTAGCATCAAAATTGGGGGGATATTCCTTAATAAGTTGAACATAAAATTACCATACGGTCCAGAAATATCACACTTAGTAATGTCTACCCCAAATCATGAACACGTGCTGCAGAAAAATTTGTACTAATACATTCATAGAAGCATGAGTCATGAGATTCAAAAGGTAGAAACAGTCTAAAAAGTCATCATCTCATGAACGGGTCAACAAAACTTGGCTTATGCAATCAGAGCAATATTACTCATTTATAGGAAGGAATGAAGTAATAATACATACTACAATGTAAGAGTAAAGCTGAACAGAGAAGTCTATATACGAATACTTTATGACTCAGTTTATGTGAATAGGCTAAACTACAGAAACAAGTGGTTTCAGTGGTTTTTAGGAGGTGGGAGAAGGGAATGAGGTACAATTGTGTAATGATTACAGACTTCTTTGGGGATGGCGAAAAAATTTCTGGAATTAGATTAGTTAGAATGATTGATCGCACAACACTTTGAACATTACTAATGACACTGAACTGTATACTTTAAAAATATAAATTTTACGCTATGTGCACTTTTCCATAATATAAAATAAATACATCTCTGTCTTGAACTTTTGTCCTAAAATAAACTAGAAAGAGCAAAAAATGCCTGTCTGATTGATTAATTAATACCACACTGGAAGTCACAGACATAGCCAAAGACATAGAACTCTTTTTTTATACAAATGTATGAGGAAAAGGTAACACAAATTGCCAGTGTTTAAAGACCAAAAACAGATTCAGAGTGTCTGAATGACTTTTAACTCACATCAACGGCCAAATGTCATTTATGCATCTCATCTTGTACATTGTGATTCTGCTCTAGCACAAGTTTATTTAGTGCAAAGCTGTTCATATGGGACTTCTAAATAAGGAAATAAAATTGGTATAAAACAGAAAATGTATTAGTTCCTACATGACTTTTCTGAGCAAAATAGTGCTCCATATAACCAAGTATACAACGTATATGAATACAACGTATATGAATACAACGTATATGAACTCAACTAATATCAGCAGGCCATAATGTGATGCAGTATTCCTTCTCATTTCTATTCATCTGACATTCTTCCTCATGGTTCAATTTGACTAGTATATGCTCTGTATTAGAAATTATTTTATAATTTTGTCTGATCTGTATGCATTTTATCTAGTATCTTTAACTTAGTAGTTTCAATCTTTCCTTTGATGGCTAAGCTTATATTTACTACAATATCCTTTTATTCATAAATGGTGTATGATGTGTTTTCAAATCATGCTAGAATTTAATTTGTATAATTGTTTTATTAGTATTAGGGCTCCAAAGTTGCCTGAGTTTTGAGTGGTTTTGCCAATCTTTTTTTCCCCATAAGTCCTAATGTTTTCCAGTACATAATTTGCAGGATGTAAGGGTTTTCACAGATCAATAAATAAAATTACAGCAGAAATGCTTACATTTGTTAGCTTACTCACAGCACAACTACAGTTGAGAAAGAACTGGGCTTTCAGCTTTTTGTATACTGGAGAACAGACCATAAATGCACCAGTGGAAAGGTCATTTCCTTAACCTACCTTGAATTTAAAAACTGGGATAAGGGATACCTCTCTTGGCAAAACCACACTGTCACTATCCCTGTTAAAACCATATCATACAACCAAACTTTTTCACACCTAGATGAAAGGAAACACTGTGGATTAGGTCTCTGGTAACCAGATCAAATCAGTATTTTGGCAATTTTATAACAGCATTTTAATAACACAGGAATGCTGAAATATCTCCAAGGGAACCCAAATTTATTAATTCTGAATCGCAAATTCTCAGTGGAATGACCGTAAAAAAATCTGTTAGATAATACCATGACTTAGGCTTCTGATCACTCTAACAGTCTTCTTTGGGGGATAAAATTATACATACAAATAAAAAAAAGGGATGAAGTGATGTTTTTATTTCTTCCTCCTCCATTTTCTACCTTATTTTCCTAAAAGCACAGAATTTCATTCCCACAAATTTCTAATTATCAAAGACTACATGGAGTGCTATTGAAAATTAGGATTGGTTTAATGACTTTTGCAACTCTTATAAAGTTTTTTGACTTTTCCATTAAGAAAGCTCCAGTCTCCACATATCACCAGCTTCTTTGAATCCAGTAGAACCTTGTGATATATGATCATGATATGATCTCTGCAACAGAATTTTGGGCAAGTGCTGATGAAAAAGAATTTCATTTGTTCTTCATGGGAGTCAATATCAGTTTGTTTTTAGTATTTCTGGAAATGGAGTCTGCATGTCCTTATATCCAGGAAAAAGAAATTTAGAAAGCAATAGCCATGAAAATTACAGAAACAAATGGGAAGGTGTGGCTCCTCTGTCTTTTTCAATTGAAAATGAGCTTTAAACATTCAGGTAGGATATTATGATGAAGTCTGTTACTATTCAGGTGAGCTTCCCCAAGTGCTACTGGTATGTAAAAACAATACCTTGAGCATGTAGGCTCCTTGTTTGTCTTACTGTTTTGGCATAGAAATAGTTCGTTCTATCGATATTTTTAGAGGAGGAAATTTTCATCCCCATGCCTTCCTTTGGGTTAAGTCAGAAAACCAGAGTCCCTTCCTTTAGCCAAATATTTCTGTGGCCCTGAAGGCATGAGTTTCCTCATGCCTAATAATCAGTGAAGTGGAAGGTATACAGAGGAGTCATCAAGTCCACCGCCCTGTCTCAAGGCAGGACTGTGTCAACTCTATCTTAGAATTCTGAGTAACTTTATATTTCTAGAGATATTCTGTAACATGGCAAAAACTTTCTGAAGTCATTTATTCTGGGATTTAATAATCACTGTGTCCTAAAGTTCTTACTTTAATCAACCTCAATTCTTCTCTGCTATGATTTAATCCTGTTTACTCTTGTTTTATCTTAAATAGGAAAAAAATAAGGATTGGTTACATTCTGATTCAATATGGCAAAGATAACATGAGAAATATTCCTGTTTTTTTTTTCCAAGAAGAGAAATGAAATGTGAAAAACACAAAAACAAATTAATTAAAATTCAAAACTGGAAAAATCATAGAAACAAAAGGAGATATTTTGTGCAATGAAACACAGGAGGAAAGCACAGTAATAAATTGGGTGCTGAAGACATATCATCAGCTGGGCTATCATGGATAGCTAGGTCTAGGCAGCTAAATCAGAATTGCAACCTGCAAGTGGCTTTGTGGTTCAAGCTGGGGCCTAGGATCACACTTCTCACATGTGAAGAGATGCTGCCTACCCAAGGTTGTTGCCTAAAATACATTGAGTTTCTAACGTAGGTAGTTGTAACTGAGGGCCCAAGGATCATTATCAAAGACCAGCACTGCATAAGAAAGCAGAAGTAGATGATCTAGACAAAAGGAGCCCAAGCTGAGACGCCAATATATGACCTAAGTTAGAGCTAAGTGAACCATAAGCTCTGAAACAACCATGCACAAAGAAGGAAGAGTTCCTGCCAGAGAAAACACTAATAGATAATGAACTTTCAAATCAAAGGTAGAAAACTGTGCAAGGTATAGAACTAAGAAAATCTCAACAGATCCAACACAACGAGCGTCCCTTTGGCACAGTGGTTATGATGCCAGTTGGGATATATGTGTTCCATATTCCAGCACCTTGCTTTGAATTCTGGTTCTGCTCTTGTCTGCAGCTTCCTGCTAATGCATATGCCTTTGGAAACAACAAGTGATGGCTCACGTGACTGGGTCCCTACCTCTATGTGGGAGACCTATATGCAGTTTTTGGCTCCTTGTTTTAATTTGGCCCATTTCTGGCTGATGTGAATAATTGGGAGTGAATCAACAGATAGGAAAACTCTGTCTTCCTGTCTCCTTTTTTAGTTTTCCAGTAAATAAAATATGCAAATAATAGCTTTAAAGGGAAAATCACCAAAGATGGTAATGAAGACTTGAAAAATAAGGATATTTAAACAACCTAAAATGGAATTAATGAATTTTTAACACTTAAAGAAATACAAAAGAGAGTAAGATCCCAAGAAATAATGGGATTATAGCAACATGCAAGTATTTTTAAAATAACAGGACACTTGAAAGAAAATATAATTACTGAAAACAAAACAAACAAACAAAACTCAACAGATGACCTAAATAATATGTACAGAAAGAATTAATGGTGGGTTGGCACGTAGCATAGCAGATTGAACTGCCACCTATGAAGCCTGTATCTTATATAGGCACTGTAGTCCCAGCAGTTCCACTTTCAATCCAGCTCTCTGCTAATGCACGTGGGAAAGAAGAGGAGGATGGATTAAGTGCATGGGCTCCTGTCACCCAAAAGGGAGATACAGATAGAGCTCCTGGCTCCTGGCTTTGACCTTGGCCCAACCCTGATATTTGCAGCAATCCAACAGTTCCATAGTGAAACAGCAGATAGAAGATCAATCATTTCTCTCTCTGTCTCACTCTCTTGCTCTGTGTGTGTGTGTGTTTCTTCTTCACTTTCTGTAATTCTCTTTCAAATAAATAAATAAATTCAAAACATAATTAGTGAATTGGAAGACAGAGCTGAAATTATACATATCATTATGGGTAGCATACCAAGATGTGAAATAGACATTAAAAGACATAGATGATGAATTAAATCAAAAAGATAAAGGGAAGAAATATTTTCTCAAAATATGGAGGAGAAAATTAGAGTAATTTAAGCCAAAAATCATGTGCTGAATTGACAGAAGAAAAATGAATCATAAATCCACATATCTCACTGAATGCATCAATGAAAAATATAAAAACTTGAAGCATAATCAGACAACAGATTTCTTGCCTACAAGCAAAAGATCCAACAAACCATTTAGTAAGTTCTGCTAAATGTTGGGGGGAAATAAGCACACCCCAGTAATTTTTAGAACCAGTCAAATTATCATTCAAGAATTAGGGAAGGAGCAAGCATTGTGGCACAGTACTATAAACTGTTGCTGGGGACATATCAACTCTTGGTTATTCTGTCATTTTAACCCAGTTTCCTGATTGTGTGCATCCTGGGAAGCAGTGAGTGATGGCTCATGTTCCCCTTTTCTCATTCTTCCTGTTACACAGCTGGGGCAGTTGACAGACATATTCTACTCTGTTCTTCAGCCCCAGATTCTGAGTGGAAGTCATTCCCCAATCTTCTTCCCAGGGAACAACAATCTTTCATGTAGTAATTTACATGAGTTCCTATGTCATCAGACCAGTTTTAGAGCCTTTGGGGAAAAACTGAATTCATAAAGCTATGTGATAGTGTTCTTGGCAATTTTTAAAGCTCTCTCCAATTTCTAAGAAGCACTACTCCTATTTATCACAGCTTCTCCTACACCAGGCTATTATATTCCAGTTGAAATAAAAGGATCAAATAAGTACACACAAAACCAATGAGTATCAGGGATTTATTTCCAAAATTAACTTTTGGGTTGTTCAAATGTCCAGGCAATCTCTCATCTATTGAATTCATTACTGTAATCACCAACATAGCATGGTATAGTATGAATTTTTGTTATCTGGTAAAAAAAAATCCCCTGTGTACATTTGTGTATATTTGTGAATATGTAGGAAAGCAGATTTTAGAAAAATGATGAAAAGGGGATTTTGATACTTCTTCTCCATTACACAAACCTTAAACTCTTGTGACATTTTGGTGAACTGAATTTTCACTGATCTCCATTCTCAGCCTCATTTCTTTATTTTTTTTTTCCTGATGTGCCTTATTTCTCTCTTTATAAGTCTGGATGTTCTTCCCTACAAGCAGCCTCATCTATGCCCCAGTGTAGTGGCTCCTTATGTCTGGGGAATTTTCCCCTTAGGAATATCAGTAAAGACACAGATATTTACTTACAGGAGAGAAGTTTACAAAGTTTGTGCAAAATGGAATTAAAAGATAAATTTATTTTGATGGAAAATTTTTTGAAATGCATATGCATTTCTTCTAAAACATGCATTTTCTATGAGCATTGTTAAGATTCTTCATGTATACAACACCAAAAAAAAAAAACCTACAAGCAAGCAATGTTACAGGGTTGTCTGATCTCCTAAAATCCATCTAGAAACCTCAGCTAAAGAACCTCTGTCTTAGGGGAAAACAATCAATTTAAAGAGTGAAAGAACTTCTAATGTACAGATTCTTGGACTGTAATGTTGCTTTTCCTGGGACTACTGATGGACCCACACACGTTCTCTGAATCTTCACACTTACATGCCTTTGTTGTGGGAATCAAGTCTCAGTAAGACATGAGCAAAGTATTACTAGGGGAGTCCTTATCTCAACAAACACCAAAGCTGTAAATCAGGAAAGTAGAAGTCCTAATAGCCTGTGAAAAAGTCTCTGATGTTTTCTCCTAGAAGCTGC
Organism: Ochotona curzoniae; assembly: GCF_017591425.1. Classification (NCBI taxonomy): domain Eukaryota; kingdom Metazoa; phylum Chordata; class Mammalia; order Lagomorpha; family Ochotonidae; genus Ochotona; species Ochotona curzoniae. The sequence goes on along the minus strand of NW_024467087.1, from coordinate 29,313,122 downwards.
TCTTAACAGTGTGCATGTAATAACTGTGCAGTCTGGGGCAGTTGGTTTTGCAGTACGCATGCAGCTTTGAACAGTCATAAACGTCACTGGTTCAGCAGCTTTGATTTATGAATAGCCCTTTCCATCATTTAGAAGCTATGCTCAGATGCAATTCCAGTACTGATTGCACAGGACACATGCCGCTATGAGCAACTCCTTCCTTATGGGCCACTTGTGACAGGAAGAGTCTGCTTATGGCAGAAAATCTCTTGGGACACAATTCCTTTCCCTCAGTTGACATCAACCTTTAAGTGATGAAAATCACAATGAAAATCTGTTATTGTGTTACCAGTAGCTTATTAGAATGTGGCTTGCTTAGGCTATCAACAGCATTTAGGGGGCCAGTCTGGGCTGCCTAAAAGTGTCTTACATTTATTACTTTCAAGAAGCTTTTCAGTTTTCCTTCTGGAGAGTTAAACAGATGGACTGGATTGCGTTAGGTGAAAGACGAGCTGAAAACAAGCTGAGAGAGATTAAGAGACTGAAAGAGAGAGAGAGAGAGAGAGAGAGAGAGAGAGAGAATATTAAAGAGAAAAATTTGTTTACCTGGGCAACGAGGGCAGCACAGATGAGGAATATGTACAGGAGTGAGGCAATGGAGGTTTGGACATCTTACTCGGCTGCAAAGCACATTCCCATTCTGAAAGAGAATAGACAGCAAGATAAAGTAAATGGATCTCAAAGGTCACTGGGATCATGCCAATTTGGGAAACAATCATGCAGGGACTCACCCCAACAATGAATAAACCTATTTCCAAGAAGCTGAATGCAATCAGCATTTTCTTTCCTTTTCTCATCACTAGCACCTCTGCGGGGCTGGTTGATAGCTTACTGGCACATTTTTCTAAGGCTGGGAGCACGTCTGTTCAAGGTTTCAAAGCCTGCCATTAATTGTGGGAGGCTTCCTTTGGCTTGGCTCTGTGGCATTTCTTGCCTTTTGCAGCTCCAGCTACAAGTCTTCCACGAGCTTACTCCAATTTCATAATCACCTGCTCAATGCCATGGAAGGGAAAGGACAATGAGCAATGCTCCCTCTCCCTCCCTGCAAGCTACTGTCCGAAATCCTGTGCAGGAGCCATCCTAGCACATAGATCCTGGATTCCACATAATTCTATCTTGGTCCAGTAGGCTAGTGACTCCTCTCCTCATTTCCCTTTTTAGCCAAAATTCTTCTGAGAAATAATTGAGCTGATTATCTAGTACGCCTGGGTGAGACAACTGGGTCCCTGCCTGATTTACAATTACAAGATCCCTAGCTCTGACAGCTCAGAACCATTGCTAGAACAAAGGAAGACTTTAGAAATCAATTTTCATTTACATTTTTCATCCATAATTCATTGGAAGCAAGGATTTCTTGTATGTGCCAGGCTGTTGTGAGAGAAGAAAGTGGTGAAAAGGATGGAAAGATGGCCAGTGCTTGAGTTGCTGGCATTGGGATCATATTAACATTTTCACTGCCCTGTAGACATCAAAGCCTTAGCCCCAAAGGGTTAGTTGTCCATCCCTGATGTGTTAGGCCAAGAATCCGACAAAATCATGCCATACCAGGCAGTTAATCAGTCCCCAGATGCTCTATTTAACACATGCCCTAGCCATTTAAAGGGACAGGTTTCTTTTTCTCGAAATTAGGATCACTTTACAAAGCCCCCTTTTGTTTATGTTTTTTAGAATAAATTCTCACAGTATTGCATTTGATAAAGCCACAGAAGCTCCTCATACAATACACTCTGCACAGCAGGTAGTGGCATCTTGAAGTGAGATCACTAAAGCACAGCAGAACCTATGCTTCCTGGCTGAGGTATCAGCTAAACTAAATTGCTGTTTAAAGTTATTGCCCCTCCATATCTGCAAATCAGACCTCTGAAATTCAACAAACTATGGAGCAAAATCATATTTGAAGGGAATACTATCTGTACTGAATATAGAAAAACTATTTTTCTTATTATTCCCTAAATACAGCATAACAGCACTTTATGTAGCATTTACACTGTGTTAGGCACTGAGGTTACAGAGAGACAAGTTAAAGTACACAGAAGGCTGTGCACAGGGTATTTGCAAATACTGTGCCATTTTCTGTAAAGAACTTGAGCATCTACAGAATTTGGTATCTGATGGGGGCTTGGTAAATAGGTTCCCATAGACATCAGGGATGACTGTACTGAATACTATGCTAGATATTATATATACATATATATTTAAATTTTTTTGCAAAGTCAGATACACAGATAGGAGGAAAGACAAAGAGGAAGATCTCCCATCTGATGGTTCATTCCCAAAGCAGCCCCAACAGGTGGAGCTGAGCCAATCCGAAGCCAGGAGCCAGGAGCTTCCTCTGGGTCTCCCACACAGGTGCAGGGTTCCAAAGCTTTGGACTGTCTTCAACTGCTTTCCCAGGCCACAAGTAGGGAGCTGGATGGGAAGTGCAGCTGTCAGGATTAGAACCGGTGCCCATATGGGATCCTGGCAAGCTCAAGACGAGGATTTTAACCACTATGCTATCGTGCCAGGCCTTAGATATGATTTGTTAATGATCATGGCAACCATCATATCAATGATGATGACATTGATGATAATAATAACAATAGCTTATACTTCTTGGATGTTTATCATTAACAATCATTGTTTTAAGTGATATAAATAGTTAAGTGAATTTAAGCCTTATGATAGCCTTATGAAATAAGTAAAAGAATCACAGCATTTCTATTTATATTTTTTAAAGATTTATTCATTTCTTTGCAAGGCAGAATTGGAGAGAGAGAGGATCTTCCACCCACTCGTTCATTCCCCAAATAGCAGCAATAGCCAACATTGAGCTTGTCTGAAGTCATGTGCTTCATCCTGGTCTCCCACCTGGACACAGGCACCCAAGTACTTGGGCCATCTTGCTAGGTGCATTAGCAGGGAGCCAGACAGGAAGTGCTGCTTGGACTTGAACCAGTGCCAATATGGGATGCCAGCACTCCAGGCAGCAGCTTTACCCACTTACTATGCTATAGCATTGGGCCCATCCCATTTTTAAAAGCAGATACTGAAGGAATTTCAGAGAGGTGAGATAACTTGTCCAGTGTAACATGGCTTAAAGTGGTAAACTCAAGGCTGCAAACTTGGTCTGTCTTAATTCTATATCCTCATGGCTTCTCAACACCTTTTAATATTACCCAAAGGTTATATTTTCATGGGCACAAGATTGTTTTCCAAATACAAAAGGATCTGGCAGGCAAGTAACTTCCTTTTCTAGCTGTACATGAGGGAATAATGACAGTTCTTGCCTAAGATTTCAAGTAACAGACTGTTATTGAACATTCTGTTTGTTCAAAATTCTTGGTTCTCCGGGCTGAGAAGGTTCTCTTTTGTAACTGACCTAGCGTCATGCTTCTCTATCACAGTCAATTTTGATCTCCAGGCAACTTGGCCACCCATGGAGATATATTTTGGTTACCACTGGGATTGTTGCTACTCTTGTTTAGTGGGAGAAGGCCAGGGATGCTACTAAAAACCCTATAACATACAGGAGAGCCCTCTTCTACGAGAAATTAAACAACCCCAAATGTCAATAGTATTGATGCTGAAAAATCTTAACCATGAAATTCATGCAGCATGGCTGTGGTCCTCAGTTAAGTCATAGAAAGAAGATGGAATTACCTGCTTTATTTACTGCAGAGATGGCATATAAGTTGCCCCAAAGCCTCTGTTTACATGATTGAACAGGAACCAAAGTCCAAGCAAGAGAACTCTAATTCACGCCATGTACAGGCCAATGGCTCACAACCTCAGTTTTAATTATGGCTATTGACTGAGACATCATAAAATGTACTTGCCCAAAAAAGCAGTTTATAACCTTCCCTAATACTCTCCCTGAAGGACAGTCTAGAAAACAGCTCTCAAAAATCATTTTTCTTACATTCCAGACACTAAATTAAGCTTTGTTCCCTGCTCCTATTATCAAGTTCTTCTGCTTCTGTCAACCCTGTTCTATATCATTAGCCATAGAAACATAAATGTTTGTCTAGAAAAAAAAATTTCAGGTATCTCATAAAGATCAAGCCAAAATGAAACAGGGGGCCTAGCACGGTGACTCAACTGCCTAATCCTCCCCCTGCAAGTGTCAGGATCCGATACTGACACTGGTTCATGTCTCAGAATCTCCACTTCCCATCCAGCAACCTGCTTGTGGCCTGGGAAAGCAGCAGAGGATGGCCCAAATCCTGGGGACTCTGCACTCTCATAGCAGACCCAGGCGAAACTCCTGCCTCCTGACTTCAGATTGGCTGAGCTCCAGCCATTGGATACTTGGAGAATAAATCAGTTGACAGAAGACTATTGTCTCTGTGTGTGACTCTTTCTCTTTAAATCTGAATTTCCAATAAAAATAAATTAATCTTTAAAAAAGAAATAAGGAAAAAAAAAGCAGGAGATGCTTCTTTTTCCTTGCAATTTATGTTTTCATTTCTTTCAGGTTTTTAATCACCCACACTTCCTGACCATTAGGCCACTGAAAGTTTCTACATGCTGAGGAGCAAACTGGGAAAACACATTCTATAAGAGATTGTACCTCTGAGCAGATGCAATTGACGCAGTAAACCAACCCGTAAGGTTCCAGGTAAGGATGCCATCTCTCACCCACTCTGTACTTCTTGTCTTGAAACACACAATATGTCTCTGAATCTGTGGGGACGGAGTTGGAGAATACATCTATTAGAAAACATGGACTGCATTGCAAAATCCAAAGACCGTCAGAGATTCTACTGATGTTAGTATACATCAAGAAAAGAGGTTTGGTGTTATTCAGATCTCCTACTTTGGTATGTGTTACATTCTTTGCTCACTGTATCCTAATAATGATCCATAAGATAGCTACTACTAATCTTATTTTATAAATTAGGAAAATCAACGGTCATATAATTAGTGAGTAGCTGAAGTGATACTCAATCCAGGTTTGATTGACAATAAATCCCAGAATTGTCATTGCTACTCTGTCATAACGGCAAGGTAAGAGAGCATATTGTGTATTATTTTTAGAAAAGGTTATGTTCACATGATTTGAAAACAGAAGCTAATGAATGAAATGTGGATGTGTCAGAACATTCTTAGAGATGCTTGGTGTTAGTTTAGGAGCAATGGATTGCATGCATTGTGTTAGGTCTCTAAAATGGCCTTGCCTGCACTTGCTAATATTTGAGCACTGCATGCATATTTAAGCATTCTCTATTTGTCAGGTACCATGATAAGTGCTGGGGGCAAAATTCTGAGCAAAAATATTTAAAAACAGCCCATGCACCCATTAACTTAGACTTCCTCTTGCGTGAATAACACCAAATTAACTAAAATCACTCACTCCCTTTTGCTGGAACAGAAATTTGTTAACTGCAACTTATTTTATACTGAAACACATGCCATGTTAATTGTCTTATTGTATGTGTCCCTTAGTTCTCCTTAATGTAGAAAACATTTATTTTTTACTCTTTCTCCCTTCCTTTTCCCCTTTCTTCATCCCTCCCTCTCTCTTTCCTTCCATCACATGGTATATTAATTTTATCCACTCGAGTATATGTTTCCTTGATGATATAATCAATATCAAAAGAATAAAGAAATAATAAACAATAAACTATGAGAATATAACAATAAATACAGTACTAGTGTTAGAACATTTTTAAAGCACTCAAATCAGTAAGTAAAGGATCAATCAATCCATTAGAAAAAGGAGCTAAGGACAAAAGGAGATAATTCAGAGAAAAACAAATGGAAATAGGGAACAGATGAGGGGGGAAAAAGTTCATTCTCACACATTCCAAACAAAATTATGCTAAAGTAAATATCTGTTGTCATATTGCTTAAAAGTTTCTGTATGAATATTTCCTATTACCAACAAAATATAGTTTACATTTCAAATCATTATTTACAACTTTTTCAGAATAATAAGTTTGGAGACAAAAAAAATCTGAGTTTGAGTCCTAACTAGCTGTAGCTGTGTAACACTGAACAAGTCATTTAAGCTTTGTCAACCTCACTTTTCAACATCTGTGACATATAGATTAGGTTTCTGAAACAGATGGTAGAGGATTAAATAAAGCTCTTTGTAAGTTTTAAAGTGCTATAAAATGCAGGGTGCTATTTTATATTAGTTAATTTGCTCTAATTAAAAGGTAATGCATAACAACCTAGAAAATTTGAAAATGTACACAAAATAAAAATTACAAATAAAATGTAAGAATATAATAGGGAAAAGTATCAGATATGAACCCAAAATAAGGATCTGATTTCATGTAAATAGACGAAGGGATGAAGAAAAAAATAAAAAATATATTTAGGGGTGGGTTTTGGGCTCAGATGTTAAGACACTGCTTGGGATGCCTGTATTCCATATCAAAGTGTATGGGTTCAAGTCTTAATACACCTCTAGTTGCAGTTTACTGAAAATGTACACCCTAGAAGGCAAGTGGCAGTGGCTCAAATTCTTGATTTCCCATCACCAACTGGGAGATCTACAGCAGGTTCCAAGATCCTGGATCTGGCCCAATCCCTGATGTTCTGAGCATTTGAGAACTATATCACTAGATTGGAAGATCTCTCCCTATCTGTCTCTATCTCTCTCTTTCTGCATCTCGAACAAAATGTTAAATAAGTACAATTTTAAAAATAAAAGTTACAAAGCAATTGTTACTAAATTAAAGTGAAAACATTAAACATGATATTTAGCTGAAGAAATATACTTAGAGGGAAATTTATATTGCTAAATATCTATATTTTAAAAGGACAAAGGTCTCTAATCAATACTTTAGGAAATGAGCAAAGTATATTAGAAAAAAACAGAAGGGAGGAATAATGAACAGCAGAAATCAATAAAATTGAAGACAGAAAATCAATTAGAAAAAAATCAATAAAATAAAACTTGGCTCTTTAGAAAGGTCAATAAAATTAATAACCCCTCAACAAGACTAACAAAGACAAATAGAAAATGCAAAGTTGCCAATATTTGAGACAAAGAGTGGACTTCATTATAGTGTCTATCAACATCAAAGGGTAAAAAGGTTGCTGTCAGTAACTTTATGCCAGTTATTTCAGCAAGTTAGATGGAATGGATTCATTGAAAGACCCACACCACCAAAAGCTCCTCAAGAAGAGAGGAATAATCTGAATAAGTTTATATGTTGAAAGAATTTGAATTTTTGTTGAAAACTTCTGCACAAAGAAAACTCCAGGTCTAGATTTTTCCACTAATGAATTTCATCAAACATTCTATCATGCCCTTCCAACTAAACAGGACAAATGCTTCCTAATGTTTAAATTTTTGGTGCAAGCAATGCACTCATACCTAACCCAGATATACTACAAGACACTGCAAATAAATATTCATCATGAAAATTTTCTCAACAAAATAAGTCCAATGAGGTAGAAAAATAACCTCAAATTTATAAACAAGTGAGCATTATCTTGGAAATTCTACATTCATTACTCAGACAAGGTAATTCATCATATCAGCAAACTGGACAATAAAAACTGCACTTACTGCAATAGATGTGGCAAGTTTCTACACATATTTGTGCAACAGAGAATGGCTTTAGTCTTTGGGTCACTGTACTCATGTGGGAGATCAAAGGAATCTCCTGGTTGACCAGCCCAGTTCTGGCTGTAGTGGCCATTTAAGGAGTGAACCGGAGGATGGAAGATCTCTGTGTCTCCTCTCTCTCTCTCTCTCTCTCTCTCTCTCTCTCTCTCTCTGTAATTCTTTCAAATAAAATAAATAGACCTTTTAAATAAACAGACTTTAATTTTGAGAACACTGTTAGGTTTACAAAGAAAACTAATCAGGAAATACAGAAACTACCTGTATATACTTTTCCCACCCCTCTTCCACTTTTCCCTATAAATATTTTGCATTAGTGTAGTAGCTTTACTATGAGTGAAGAACCAATACTTGTAAATACTGAAGTACATGGTTTACATTGGAGTTCATTATACATATTATGTAGTTCCATGCCTTTTGCTGAATGTATGATGACATATAGATCCACTGTTACAGTAGCACAGAGAATAATTTCACAACCCTAAATATTCTCTATGTTCTGCCTATTCATTCTTTCCCTCCTCCACTACAACTTCAACTCTTGAAACCAATGATCTTTTCTAACATCCATGGAAAGTTGTCTTTCAGGATGTCATATACTTGATATCATGGAGCATGCAGTCATTTAAGTCAGCTTCTACCACCCAAAAATATGGATTTAAAGTTCCTCCAAACCTTTCCATGATTTCACAGTTCTTTTTCATTATTAGGTAACACTCCATTTCTCTGTTGAAGTACACTGTGGTTGCTTCTTATTTTGGGAAATTGTGAACCAAATGGCTACAAACACTTCTGTACAAGTTTTGGTGTAGACATGAGTTTCCAACTCACTTGAATAATGACTAGTGGTATGGTTCCTGGATTGTATAATAAAACCAGGTGTAGCTTTGTAAAAATACAAGTCTTTCACAGTGACTTTATCATCTTGTTTTCCTTCAGTAATGAGAAGTTCTCATAGCTCCTCATACTCACCATCATTTGGAATTATTGTTTTAGATGTTGGCAATTCTAATAACTACTCAGTGATATCTAATTATTGTCTTAATATTATTCCTTAATGGCATATACTGTTGAGCATCTGTTTACATTACATAATATCTTTGTATTTCTCCCATTTTCTGAACTGTTCGCTTTTCTATTATTGATATTCAGGAGTTCTTTGTATATTTTGAAAACAATTCATGCTTTATCAGATATGTGCACTGTAAATGCATGGTTCTTGTCTCATAGAACACTTTGCTTTGGGCCTGGCTCGATAGTGTAGCTGCAAAAGTCCTCGCCTTGAAAGCATCAGAACCCCACCGGTTCTAATCCTGGCAGCCCTGCTTCCCATCCAGCTTCCTGCTTGTAGCCTGGGAAAGCAGTCAAGGATGGCCTAAAGCCTTGGGACCCAGCACCCGTGTGGGAGACCTGAAAGAAACTCCTGGCTCCTGGCTTTGAATCAGCTCAGCTCTGGCTGTTGCAGCCACTTGAGGAGTGAATCAATGGACGGAAGCTTTTCCTCTCTGTCCTCCTCTCAGTATATCCGCATTTCCAATAAAAATAAATAAATCTTTAAAAAAAGAACTAGAATGGTTTTACTTCACATGAAGTCCAATTAATCAAATTTCTATTATCTATTATGCTGTTGGTACTGTAAAATTTCATTATCAAGTATAAGGATCACCTAGGTTTTGCATTTATATGTAAGTCTTTGATTTTATTTTGATACACATTTTGTTAAAGGGTTAAATACAGTGTTTAGATTTTTTTTTTGCCTTGTAGACATCCATTTGATCTAGAATCATTTGTAAATAAACACACACACAAAAAAAATCCTACGTTTTCTCCAATGTATTCCCTTTGCTCCTTTTTGTCAGAGATTGACTTTATTTGTATTGGTCTATTTCTGGTTTTTTTTTTTCCTTGTGTGTTAGGACTTTATAATCTATCACATAACCACATTGTAAGTTTTGAAGCTTAGTAATGTTAGTATTCTGATCTTGTTCTCTATCATTGTATTGACTATTCTGGGTCATTTGTCTTTTTCTATATATTTTGGAATCTGTAGTTTTCATTTCATTTCTGTCTTCTCTGAATTTAATTTGACATTTTATACTATTCCAGTTTCTCCCTTCTCTTAGCATCTGTTATTTCAGATGTTTTAATGGTTTCCTTAGAGTATGCAATATACATTCATAACTAAATCAGGTAGGGTTTTAAGTAACACTGTACTACTTAATGTGGAGTGAAGGCACTTTCTAAGAGAGTATTCTCAATTTCTCCCTGCCATTCTATCATTATTACTTGGAACAAATTATTGACTATTATATTATGAAAGAAAAAAACATGTAATTTTACATTCATGTATTAGTTCCATGATTCTCTTCCTTCTCAAAAATTTCATAAAATTCCTTGCAAGTCAGGTCTACTGGTAACAGATTATCTCCACTTTTGTTTTCTGACAAACTCTTTACGTTTCATTTTTCTCTTAAAAGATAAATTCCCTGGACACACAGGTGAGCACTTGGCCTAAATTTTAAGATGTTGATTAAGACGCCTACATTCCCTACCATAGTAACTTGTACTGATACCTAGATTAGGCTCCTGTACCCAGCTTTCTGCTAATACAGACTCAGAAGCCACAGTGATAGCTCAAATAATTTGGTTCCTGTCATTCATTTAGGAGACCTGTGACCTGCTCTGGGTCCCCGTCTACAGGTTTCTGTCCATGCCAGCCCAGCTCAGGGAGTAAACCAGCAGACAGGAGTTTCTCTCTCTCTCTCTGCATATATATGTATATGAAATATATGTAATATATATAATTTCCTTTTTAAACTTTTAAAAAACAGTTATTTTATTATTATTGCAGATATACAGAGAGGAGGAGAGACAGAGAGGAAGATCTTCTCTCCGCTAATTCACTCCCTCAAGCAATCACAATGGCTGGAGCTGTGCCCATCCGAAGCCAGGAGCCAGGAGCCAGGAGTTTCTTCTGGGTCTCCCTCCCATGCAGGGTCCCAAGGCTTTGGGCGGTCCTCGACTGCTATCCCAGGCCACAAGCAGGGAGCTGGATGGGAAATGGAGCTGCCGGGATTAGAATCAGCACCCATATGGGATCCCGGCTCATTAAGGTGAGGAGATTTTTGTTCTTCTTTTTAAGATTTTACTTCTTTTTATCATTATCATTTTATGATACAGTTCCATAGGCCCTGGGATTTCCCTTATCCCCTCCCCAACTCCCCCACTGAGATCCCCTATATCATTACTATAGTATAGTTCTTCATACACAGTCATATGTCCATCAATGCGGGCATGGACAATGGCAGAGAGTTCAGCATCCTATTGTCAAGATATAGTAAACAGTTTCATTGGAAGTCCATTTTTGGTCTGAAAGTAGAGATGCATACTGTATTATATATTCACATCTAAATTTGATAACTGTGTAATGGAGAATATCATATCCAAAGATTTGGTTTTTCTTACAACTTAAGTATTCCTTTCCATGCTCTCCCTGCTTTCAGAGGTTCTGAAAAGAGATATGAGTAAGGGATATTTAATTCCTTTATAGATAATGTTATTTTTTCTTTTTTTCTTTTTTTGTTTTTTTAAATTTTTTTTTATTGGAAAGGCAGATATACAGAGAGGAGAGACAGAGAGGAAGATCTTTCATCCGATGATTCACTCCCCAAGTGAGCGCAACGGCCGATGCTATGCCGATCTGAAGCCAGGAGCCTCTTCCGGGTCTCCCACGCGGGTGCAGGGTCCCAAAGCTTTGGAAGATATTCTCTTTTTCTTGACTTTCTGTAGTCTGAAAATGATGGGCCTCATTGTCCATTTTGCTTATATATATCCTGTTTTGTGTTCTCTGAGCTGTCTATATCTGTACTGTGGTGTTTGTCAAATTTTGGAAATTTACTAACCATTGTTACTTCAAATGCTTCCATTTTTTTTTCCTTCCACTCTTTTCCTCCTCTCTGGTATTCTTTTTACATTAAGCACATACATTATTACACTTCTTGGATGCTTTTTTTTTTCCTTTTATTAAGAAAATATTCTGTGGTAAGTTTCCATTGGCATACCTTTAACGCATCAATAATTTTCTCCTCTTGACCAATCCATATATAATCCCATCAAAGGCAATCTTCACTTTTGTTACAGTATCTTTGATTTCTCATATTTTATTTTCATTGAGTTTCAATATTCCTTATTATGCTGTCCATATTTTCCAATGCTTTTTCCATTAGAGTTCTTAGCATGCTAAACAGATATTTTAAATTTGTGGCTTGATAATTATTATATATATTAATATCTGAGTCTTGTTCTGATAACTGAGTTGTTATTAGAGTGTTTTCCAGCTTTATTATATTTTCTAATTTTTGGCTGGAAATCAAGAGGCCTTCAGCATGACTTATGCTGCAATTACCATTCGTAGAAATTATGATGTAAAAGGTTAAATGTGTTTTACTGTCCTCATTTTCTTCTTCCAGCTTCTTGGACATTCCTTTAGAAACTTCTTAAATGCTTTCTGACTCTTGTAGTCCTTTCAACTATAATCCCACTATTATACAACAGACATATTGATGCACTGAAACATGCTGTGAGTGGGAGAAGTAATCGGTAACTGTATGGTTATTTCTCAGTCTTTTATTGTCTACATTTTAATATAAATTTTAGGTTTACAGGAAAAGTGAGAGTAAGATCCAGAGATTTCTCATGTACCCCTACTTCTCCCATAATATAGTGTCCCTGAATATCATTACCTCCAACAGAGAGGTGCATTTGCTTCCACTGAGCAACCTAAGCTGACAGACACATTATTACCACCCAAAGTCCACAGTTTATATTAAGGTTTACTCTTGCTACCGAACATTTTAAGTTTTGACAAAACTTCTCCATGATAGTATCATAATGTAGTTTCACCACACTAAAAATTCTTCGTGGTGTTCCTGTGCATTCCTCCCTTACCATACTCTTTAGTAGTCATTAATTGCCTCATCTCAAAAGTTTTGCCTTTTTCAGAATGTCATGTAGTTACAATCATACGTATGCAGCCTTTTCATACTGGTTTACTTAGTAACATATTTATTATACATTTTCATCATGTATTTTATGACTTGATGGTGCATTTCTTTTTAGCAATGATGAATATTTTCCTGCCTAGATTAACTGAATCTTTCATTATTATTATTTTTTATCCACTCACCTACCCAGGGACATCTTGCTTCCTTCCAAGTTATGGCAATTATGAATAAAGCTGCTACAAACATCTGTGTGCAGGTTTTTTGCATGGATATGAGTTTTCAACTCCCTTGGGAAAATATCAAGAAGCAGAATTGTTGGATCATACAGTGAAAATCATGCTCAGTTTTGTAAGAAACTGCCAAACTATCATTCAAAGTGACTAATGTTATTCATTCAAATTAGCACTGAGCTTTGTTCCTATTGCTCCACACAGTCATCAGCATCTGATGCCATCACTGTGCTGGATTTTGGTGATTCTAATAGGTGAGTAGTGCTATTCCAATGCTGTTCTAGTATGTATTTCTCTTGTGGTATATTATGTAAAGCATCTTTCAAAGAACTTGTCATCTATATTTCTTTCTTGAGGTGTTTGAGGTCCTCAGATTATTTTTTAATTAGGCTGTTCTTTTTTTTTTTTTTAAATTCACGGGTACTTTGCATATATTGTAAAATATTGCCTCATCAGAGATGTCTTTTGCAAATGTTTTCCAGTCCGGGACTCGTGTTTTCATCCCCTCAACAGTCTTTTTGGCAGAGAAGATATATGAATTTTACCAAAGTATAGATTATCAACTCTTTCCTTTATAAATCCCACCTTAAGTGCTACATCAAAATTTCACTGTTCAAACACATGATCACCAAGATTTTCTCTTATATTGTCCTCTAGGTGTTTTATAATTTTACTTTTTGCATTTATGCTTGTGCTCCATTTTGAGTGACTTTTGTGAATAATATCTACATCTAGATTTGTTTACTTTTGCATATTGATGTACAGTTTCAGCTACTCTTTTCTCCATTGGATTGTTTGTACACACTTGTCACAGATCTCATTGGCATTGATTACATAGGTCCATTACTGGGTTTATATTTTGTTCCATTTATCCATTCATCTATTCTTTTGGCAATATTACAGTTTTGATTGATTGCTGAAACCCATGAGTAAGTTTTAAAGTCAGGTAGGGTCATTATGACACCTCGATCCCCTTCAAAACTGTATCTACTGCTACAGGTATATTGTCCTTTCCATACAAAGTTTAACAATTTATTGATACCTACAAAATAACTTCCTGGGATTTTTCCTAGTATTGTACTGCAGGTATAGATTATTTAGGGTAGAAATAACATGCAAGAAATATTGGCTCCTCCAACACAGGAACCTGGAATATCTCTATTTTCTTTATTTCTGCTTTCATGTCTTCCATTAAGAATTATGAAGTATTTGTCACATAAATTGCATACAAATTCTGTTGGTTTCATATACAAGTGTTTCAATCAAGGGATACAAATGTAAATTACTTTGTATTTTTTATTTAAAACCTCACTCATTCATTGCTTGTTTATATGAAGTGAATTGATTTTATTAACTTTGTATCCTTACATCTTGCTATAATTTCACATTAATTCTAGAAGGTTTTTTGGTCATTGTTGACTCTTTGGGGTTTACTATATGTGCAATCATATTATCCACAAAAAAAGGAGTTTTATTTATTCTTCCCAAATCTGTATACCTTTTATTTCCATTTCCCATCCTATTGAATCTAAGAGGTGTATTCGTTTCAGTTTCATTCAATCTTTTTCTTGTGACAATGGTGGTGACAACTTCTAAGCTCTTTAAACATCAGATTAGAAACATGAAGTTCTTTCTAGTCCTATTTTGTTTTTGCATCATAAATACAGATTCATTATTAAATTAACAGGATGAAATATACACATTTTATAAGTTACATTATAAAATTAACATGCTAAAGCTTTTCTATACCTTTAAATACTAGTGTTTTGTGATAATCCTATACCCAAAGTAGTTGAACCATATGTTTTTATGGTTTTATATATATATATATATAAAAGAGGCAGAGAAGTCAACCAAGAAAGGGCTCTAATTTGCTGATCACTCCCCAAAGGCTTGCAACGAAAACTCAATCCAAGTCACCCACATGGGTGGCTGGTCCCCAATCACTTGAGTTTGCACTGATATCTCTCAGGGCCTGCTTAGCAGGAGACTGGAGTCAGGATACAAAGTAAGGTGTCAATCTCAAGCACTCCAATATGGAATCTGCGAATCTTACTCTCTAGTCCAAATTCTCACCTCTGAACCATACTTTATTAATCAGTCCCCTTTGTTGGTATGTTAGACCATTTGTTTCTATAAAATTTTCATGAGAAACATTCTTGCATATAGTCTCACTGTACAACACTCATATATTTCTTAATATAATTGTTTCCTTGGTAGATTCACATATTAGATTTTTGCTTCTCAAATTCTAAGGCTAGAATGAGAAATATTTTAAATGTTTTAATAATATCAGCATTTTTATTTGATGAGATACCACTATGAATTTCCCCAGATTAACATCTAAATGAGGCATCATTTTTTATCTTCCACATCTATGAGAGAAAAATGATTGTTTCTATACATTAAATTTATATTCTCACTGATAAACACTTAAGTCAGTTACATTTCATGCACAGAACTTATTTCAACTTTTGAGAGAAAATCTGAGAATGTACTTGGGAGAATGTACTTAAAGTGGCATTATTTTAGACTAGCATCATCACATGAGACTGAGGCACTGGCATTTGAAGGGGCATAAAATAGAAGGTGCTTTGTAGATTGAAAGCCACATTGCAAAATAGGTTTCAACCTATGTGTTTTATATTTGATACTGAATTACTGTTCCTGATTGGATTAGCCAACGCAAAGGTTGATATTCGACCTATCAAATTAGAATATGAAATCAGATGAACTTTTGCTATCATGGATATCTATTCTGTTTTTTTTTTTTTTAATTATTGGGCCAAGCACGATTGCATAGTGGTTAAAATCCTAGCCTTGCACACCCAGGACCCCATATGGGCGCCGGTTCTAGTCCCGGCAGCCCCACTTCCCATCCAGCTCCCTGCTTGTGGCCTGGGAAAGCAGGCAAGCATGGCCCAGAGCTTTGGGACCGTGCACCCACATGGGAGACCTTAAATAAACTCCTGGCTCCTGGCTTTGGATTGGCTCAGCTCCAGCTGTTGCGGCTACTTGGGGAGTGAACCATCGGACACAAGATCATCCTCTCTGTCTTTCCTCCTCTCTGCATATGTGACTTTCCAATAAAAATAAATAAAAAAATCTTTAAAAACTAATTATTATTATCCATTCTTCCTTGAAGAAGAATAAATAGGATAATCAAAGCACTGGGGCCAGTGCTGTGGTGTAATCAGTTAATCCATTGTCTGCAGTGTCAGTATCCCATGTAGGCACCAGTTCAAATCAGCTGGTCTGCTTTGATATAACTCCAGACTAATGTGCCTTGGAAAGCAGCAGAAAATGGTTCGAGTGTCTGGGTCCCTAAACTCACATGGGAGATTCTGAAGAACCTTCTAGCTTCTGGCTCCTGCCTTTGGCCTGACCCAGCCCCAGCCATTGTGGCCATTTGGGAAGTGAACCAGTGAATGAAAAATCTATATCTCCACCTTTCAATTAGAATAAAATCCTTTTTAAGAAAAATGCTAGCCCTGGCATGATAGTGTAGCAGTTAAAGTCCTTGCCTTGAATGCGCCAGGATCCAGGATCCCATAAGGGCGCCGGTTCTAATCCCAGCAGCTCCACTTCCCATCCAGTTCCATGCTTGTGGCCTGGGAAAGCAGTCAAGTACAGCCCAAAGCCTTGGGACCCTGCACCTGTATGGGGGACGGGGAAGAAGACCTGGCTTTGGATTGACTAAGCTCCAGCCGTTGCGGTCACTTGGGGGAGTGAATCAATGGACGGAAGTGTTTCCTCTCTCTCTCCTCCTCTCTGTATATCTGACTTTGTAATGAAAATAAATAAATCTTAAAAGAAGAAAAATGCTAAATACCTCTGAAATATTAAACAAGCACTAAAATAAAATAAGCTGTCATTTTGGCTGTTGAGTGCATTTGCACATGTTTAAACTACCATCCAAACTGTTATAAAGATTCTAAGCATGCTTGCATCAAAGTATGCTTCTAAAGGGACAATAAATGCTGATGCCACAATAGGAGTATTCCTTTTATGCTGGTTTTAAGTTAATAATTCTTCTATGAATAGTCGTGCTAGTGAAATGTATTTTAAATTCCCATGTAAACTTTTATAAATATTAACATATCTGAGCCCATTCATGAAAACTACAGATGAATAAAATAACTGCTTCTTCAATCAATGGATTTCATTCAGCCTTATTCCATTCAGAGTTACCGTTCACTGTGTATAAACTGAGAAGTTTGAATTGTTCTGGTCTATGTTTGCCTCAAAATCCTGGAGGTAGATAATAAGCAATGGAGAAAATAGCCAGAGAACCTTAAAAACACGAAGCCAGGAGAGAATGGTGATAATAACAGAATGACAACTAATATTTGTTCAATAATCCTTAAAAATCAGGCACTGTCTAATGGTTTTACACACACACACACACTCCAACTACATCCCTCTCTGATATGTCCCACATAGCCCCAATTTATAAATAGATAATATGAAGCATAGAGACATGTGGTAGTTTTCCCAAGTTGATATAACAAGTCAAGGTATGGAGCTGAGCTTCAAAGCTAAATAGCCTGACTTTAGAACCAAGACTGCAACCATTACATAAGTCTGCATCTCCTGCTATGCAGTTGGTAAAGTACAACTCACCTGCTTTCAGAATTTAGAATATTCATGGTTTCCATGCATTCCTGCTTGAACTTGTCTCAAGCTCCCCTTGTACTTTACCTTTGCAACACAGTTTTGATCATCTTTTGTAGAACCAAACTTGTTTATACTGAAGTCAAGTCAAATTCAAGGTGGACTATAGCAAAGCTAGAGTTGGCACACTTTATTTCACATTTTTTTGTATCAATGGCAAGAAGGATGAAGTATAAAATAGTGTCCAGGCTTTCAAAATGTTTTGAAATCTTGTTGGAAAGACATTATACCAACTTAATGTTCTTTCTAATTTGCTTTAAACTTAACATCACTTTCCTCACATATATTTAGGATGCAAGTATATTACTCAAAGACTAAATTTTGACATAAATATGATAATAATTGCATACAAAGTAGGGACATTCATCCAGTATATTGGTCTTACTAACTCAGTAGTATGGGATTTGGTCCATTATGCCACCATAGATATATTCCCAAACTATAAAAATAGCAATTTTAGGAACTTCTGGAAGAGAAGGAGAAAAACAGTAACATCACTGGTGCTTTCAAACAGTACTCCTGAAGTTATCAGCACTGAAACTTTTTTTCATGCATATAAAAAAAGTGAATATGTCATTTCTAAGTCATGTTTTACAATGGTTGTCCAAGGCTGAATGGTTAGCACAATTATACTACTTTTTTATAAGTATGGTAGATAATTATCAACTTTCTGAAACTATGATAAAGTTAGTTTCAGCACACGTTTAGAAGCTTGACCTTTTTAAAAGGCGTTGGCATCACCAGAAAATTTAATATTACACAGTATAATCTACACCAACCAAATTCCCAGATATCATCACAGACAAGAACTGAGAGATACCAGCTGGCAAAGTCATGAGCTGCTACTAGTTGTATCTAAGAATAGAATTCGGTCCCAAAGGAATTTCAGCTAGCATGTGAGTTGGATGTTCAACCTGCAACATCATGGCTATTTTTTAGTGGTTCAGCTGGCCCTAATTAGAGGTAGAAATGTCTGCTACTTAAGAGGAACATGTTAACAGGAAAAATGATGAGAAAAATGTAAACAACAGTGATGTGCCACTATGCCATCAATGTTTTGCTCAATCATTACTTCCCAGAACCAAGGATTAGGTCAAAAGGTCAACAATTTCATCACCAATCCAAAAGCAAGAGAACATTCCCATGAACTGTTTTTGATAAGAATTATTGCTGTAGACACATCATCATGTCAGTTTTACAATAATATTTATTCTATTATAACACATATGGTCAGAGGAAAGGGAGAGATGAATCTTTGTGTTCACTATGTGAGTGGACACATCAAGTAAACAAATTCCATTTCAAGTCTTTATTTCTTAAAAAGGCTTCTAGAACAGTGAAGAAAAATAAAGGCATAATTACTTCTCTCTTGTCATTTATCAAACTGAAGGCGAATGTGGGAAGAGCAAAATAAAATAGCTATTGTGGAGGCGTGTTTCTTGTTTCTCTAGCATTGGATTTCTGAAGTTGAAGACTCCTGTTAGATTTCCCCAGGATTGTGAGAGCTCATTTTTAGGCTGTGGAAGCCAGAGAAAATGAATGTAAGGAAGAAGCCACATCCTCATTCTGTACATACAGCTTATTCCTTTAACCAGGAGTTAATTATCTTATTCCTACATGCTGGATCATTTGCCCAGAATTCATTCAAGTTAATACATACTGAGTGTCCCATTTACAACATGGCTTTCCTACCACTTGCCTTGTGGCTATTCAACTTCCTATTAGCACTCAAGAAAGTTCAATGTGAAAACAGTGTCCATTGATCAAAGAGGTTTGACAGTAAAGCAAAATGACACCATTGGGCTAAGATGACAACTGGAGAATTTTCTATGAAATTTTGACTTATTGTGTCCTTCTATCTCCCAACAGCATGGGTAAATGAAAATTTATGATACGCTTATTAGTCTTTAATATAAGACTATTGGGAGATCCTTTTATACAAGGACAAGCTGGCTGGTGAAACCTGACCTGATTTTTTTTTCTGACTCAAATCATCTCTCACATGTAATATGGCACAGGACTTTAGGCAAAAATCAAAGCTCTCATTCAATAAAAAACAAACAAAAACCCCTGTTTTTCTTGTCAGCAATTCAGTCGAACAATCTTTGTTAAAAGAGACTTTATTTGATCAGGAATAGAAGTGGGGCTCTTGAACTTTTCACACAATAAAATCAAATTTGAATTCCCTATTCATCATTCACTTTAAACATAATGGGATATGTCTTCACTATAGATAGGTGCATTTCAGGGATTCCAATTGTGTATAGACATAAACCCTGACCAAATTGGCCGCAAGCCAGTGCTGCATTTCTGCCAGATAATATATACATAAAAATGATATAAACAGTATGTATTATAGTTTAGCCTAGAAAAAATAGAAATATTTATATCAAATAACTACAAATATCCTTACTGTTCAGATCACTACTGATTTCTGTTTTTCTTGGCTTTTATTTACTTCTTGAATACTTATGGATTAGCACCTATTTCTAAATCATGAAATATGTTAATATAGAGCTTGCTTAGGGCATATGATAGTTGACAACTCCATCTAGTAAACATACTAACCAGTAGCTTATTTAACATTTCTGTGTCCTAGTCTCCAATTAATTTGAATCTTTCAATGATAAAATGTCTGGACTATATCCCCTTACCACTTGTGGGGGGAAAGAAACCTTTGAGTTATAACTTAATATTCGCCCTCTTCCTTTACAGAAGGTCTACAAAGAAATTCAAACAGACTATCTTCCTTTCTTTTATGAAACAAGGTCACAGGCGGTCATACCACCCAGATGTGCCTAATTCAAATATCCCATGAGCGATACTACTTGAGTGTTGTGGGGGGGGAGGGGCAAAAATAATCTCTGTAAATGAAATTGAGGATATTCTTTGGCAAACAAGTCCAAAGTTTCTCTTTTTTAACTTGTCAGGAAACACAAGGCAAATTTAGAGCGAAAATGCTGTAAAAACATGTTAAAAAATCTACTTTTTCTAACTTTCTTCAGATGTGTTCCTTAAAAAATATTATTTGACACATATTCTTTCGTTTTAACCTGTATCCAATCTTTTATTTCAGCAGCAAGATATAAATCTTAAATGAATAAAATGTTCTTTGTAATTACTTTGTGTCGATATTGTTAAACCCAACTCATTTACAAGCCAGACCCTTAGTTTCCTTATTTTACCACCCTAGACCCTATTCTGTTGTCCTTTCAATCTCCATTCATATGGTAAGTACCGTTTTCAGATCATAGCAGTCAAAACGGTATTTCAAAAAACATGAATGACTTAAACAATCCCACAGAGCAAGCAACAGAAAATTGACCCAGAAACCAGGTCTCTTGCATTAAACTATGAGGACATTCCAATCCTACTGAGAAGTCAGGGAAATCCAAGAAGCATGGACATAAAGGCACATATTTTTAACCTTCCTCACGACTTTCCTTTGGCATAGTTTACTTGGGTTCATGATTAATTCTAATCCTAGCTTCAATCATTTAACTCTCAACTAATGTACTGCCTTTCTTAGGAATTCTGATTACAAAGGTCATTATTAATTCCCTTGGATCATCTTTTATGCATTCAGTGACTTCCATGTGTAAGGGACTAGGAGCTTCTATTCAGAAGAAGGAATCTGCTTCCTCAGAATATCGCCAGAGGCAAACTGGAGAGGCAAATACTGAATTTAGAGACCTGGAGCTTAGTTCTGCCTCTGGCTGTTTCAAGTTCCACATCTTGAAATGCAGAGGACAATGCCATCTGGCTTGCAAGAGAGCTGTTCTAATAACTACTACTTACTAAAAACTATGTATTCAATCTCATTTATTCTTCAGGTGATCATTTGGACAATCATTATGCTATTATCACTCTCCACCCCCACCACTGTGCTGATAAGTAAACTTTAAATAACTTTCCCAAAGTATGTTAAGTCAGCTCTGGAGATGGGGATCGGATCTAGGGTCTCAAATCCCACTTCCCACATTCAAACTAAGAGCAAATTAAAATATATTTTGAAATACTTTAGGTTATCCAACATTAAGGTATCTTTACTTCCTTTTTATCTCCAGCTACTGAAATTTTTAAGCTATGAATGAATCTACTTGTTTGCTTGACTTTTTTCTTTTTGCTGTCCAGCTTACCTCAAATTTCCAAGTAAGAATTTGGAGGAGAAAAAAAAAAAAAAACATGCCTTTCTGACTGCCTTTTACCATTCACACAGAGGCTCTTTGGTGGTCTCCATAAGGCCAGACTTCTTATGTCTCAAAATTTCTCAGTATCTTTGTCCTTTCCTTCAACCTTCTGGCAGATTTGCTTTCATGAGATGCCCAGAGGGCCACTGTCAGCCAAATATGAATACTAGAAGCTTTTCCCCTAGGGAGAAAAGTGAACAAGAACTGAATCTCTTGAGGATGTAGTTAACTCACCTTATAAAGCAGGAATGGATTCCATGAAATACATGAACATTTTCTGTCCCCAGAACTTTTGCCAGACTTGGCACAGGCTAGTCCATTAGAAATACAACTCAGTTCTTCCACCTCACTTTGATCAATAGTTCAATTCCCAAGTTAAAACTGCCAAAATGGACAAACTCCCTAAGCCCATTTACCCCACATTTGCATGAATATTATGTTGTGAATGTTACGGTCCTTTGAACTTCAAGAGAACTTCCTGGCCTCACTGACTACAACTTTAACAACAGAACATAATGGAGTTACAGAAAGACCTTTTCCAGGCTAAAGGCCTCAAACCTTGCTGATGCTGGACAGTAACAAACTTTTAACTAAGCAACAAAGGCTCATTCATCCATTACAATGCACTGTCAGTATTTCCTGGTTTCCGGAGCCTGTCTTCCCTCTTGTGAGAAAAACTGTTACTATGGCTAATCAGCTACCAGCAAGTGGCAGCACTCACCTTCACCATTCCTTGTGAACACCATTCCTTGTCAACAGTATTCTGCAAAGAAAGGATTTTCTACAGACCTCTTCAGATCTACACTAACTGAATGAACATCGTTGATTGTAACAGCATCCATCACTCCCACTCAGTTCTGCTCTTTTGCCCCAAATAGGGAAGCAAACAGACCACAGATCTGCCTCCTAGAACTAGAGGCTAATATTCTAAGTAGCCTCTGAAAGATCAGAAACTGTGATTCCCTTGAGTTAAATCCTGTCAGGCAGTAAAGGTAAATGTGAAGGTTTATTACTCCTAAATGTAGAGGTTTGCTGAAGTTTCCCCAGTTGTCGTTTCTATTAAAGAAGAAAACTTACTCTTTTCCCTTCGTCTAGTCACATACTATGGCTTCTCTAGAACTGGGCAGTAAAAAATTGAAAAATGAAATGTCCTTTTACTTGAAAGAACTTTTCCCTTATTATAAAATAATATTCACCAATTGTGAAAACTTTGGAATTGGTGGGAGGGGTAAAAGGATAAATAAAGTAACATTCAGAAACCTATCACCCAGTGACCTAAAACATCAATTCCATGTTGCACACTGTACATGAACACATCTTAGATTTATGGAGAAATACTGGTAAAATCCAAAATAAAGGCAGAAGAAAATATAAAATAAGGTGAGAAAGAACTTCCTAGATATTAGAAGAGATCTAGAGCTATACAGAAAATTAATGATGTGTCTGACTGCATTAACATTTACAGCTTGTGTATAGGAAAATGCAACTTGAAGTCTAAAACAAAGCTCAGACTGATAAACTAATATTTGAAATTTGGAAGGTAAATAACAAAATTTGAACAAATCTTACTAAATAAGCTTTTAAAAATCCTACATCAAGCAACCGAACTGAAAAAGAGTCAATCAATATACTGATAAGATAAAATTGAACTAAAAGGCAATTGAAAAGCTATCCCAGTAACAGGAAATTATCAAATCAAACTTGAAATATAATTTCTGTGATTAAAGTGATCCCAGGGTACAAAGTTGAATAATACTGTTGGGAAAGGAATTGAAAATCAGTATTCAGACACAGATGGTGGCAATGCAGATTAATACAACTTATTTGAAGGGTAATTTGGCAGTACTTACCATGATTAAAAATTAAATATATATCTTAACTAACAAGTTCTTGCAAATATTTACATAAATGTTAAAGGTGTCTGTTAATGCCAGGAAAACTGGAAGCAACCTAAATATCTACAAATTGAGACTGGCTAAATAAATTGTGGCGCATTTATGCAACCAAACCTATTTAAGCATTTGAAAGATTATACCATTGTTACATCGCAATATTCTGAACAGAATGATGTGCTAGTCACATTGCTGAGTTTCAGAATATCTCATTTTTGTAACATAAAAAACTCCACATACATACACAGATATGATTATATATGATTTTATAACACAGAGAAGAATTTGGAAGTAATAATGGTTTTCCCTGAAGAGTGGAATGGAAGTTAAGGGCTATGCATTCTTTAGATAGTTTCTTATCATTTCGTACCATGAGCATGCATTAATTTTATAGCTTAAGAAATTTAGAGATAAGTTAACCCAAGACTTTCCTGGACCACCAATTTTTCAATAAACTATGATGTGATAGTTTATTGTTTGGGTCATTTTTGTGATCATTTTTCACTGTAGGCACTGTAATCCAATTTTCTATAAATGTAAATTGTACATGTATATGAGTATTTGTGTATGAGTGTATATGTGCTTGTAGCAAAAAACATAGGGCATATGTTTTGAGGTTTCCCCATTGGTGGAGATAACTTTGCATGTTTTTTATGACAGATTGGGCATGGCCACACAGAATTACACTCAATGGCTGATGACTTTAAGCCTGAGACACTAGACAAGAACTAGTGCCCAAGGCCATCTGTTACATAATCACTCTGACACCAACTGAATATCAAAAGGGATTGAAACAAATTCACAGGCACAAGGAAACCTTAAAAACTAGTTGTTTGGAGTCCAAAGCAAATTTTTTTAAGTAGCATCATTCTTTGGTTTGCCAACTAAGCTTGAACTTTCATGGGCAATATTTCTCAATTTTTCATAAATATGGAAGGCCTACCCGAGGAGATGGTCTTTTGCAAGCTATAAACTCTTCCCATGAGACTATGTGTAACACAAAATAACAGAAGTTTCTTTCTAATGGAGGAGAGACTTTTGAACCTTGACGATTGTCAGCTGATATGAAAACGAATGGACAATGTTTCTGCCACATCCACTTAAATCAAGGAGGACTTCTGAAAGAGTGGTGCTCTGAGATTGACTACATGAATCCTCAAATTCAAGTGAAAGGAAAAGGAAGGAGTCAGAGAAGACGGGGAGACTGATTCACGCTCCCTTGCTAAAATCATACCCTGCTCAACTTCCTTTTGTGTTCCAATCACATTAGATATCACCACAGATCACTCATGCTTAAAAGCCTAATCAAAGGCACTATATTCTCCCAGGAAGAAGAGTAACTTTGCTATGAAAATTGTAGGGGGACAAACACATACTTAACAATGCAATAGGCTTGGCAGTGTTTTGCTTGTCAGCAAGCCTTCTGCCAAATACAGTTAACTTATGCTGATAAAGGAGATAAATGTTTAAGTGATGGACTTCAGATGCTGCTTCGGCTCCTACCAAGAATATTTTCACAGCTCCTTCTCATGAATAAGTTCAGTGGAGCAGAGAATGCTCCTCTTGGACCCATTCCACTTTGTGCTTCTTTTGATGCAGCCAAAAATGGGAACTAGAGCTACAGCTTTTCCTGTAAATTCAGAGCAAGTGTACAAGTAGCCTGAAGAGGGCAAGGCCCACATGGGTCCAAGGCAGCAGAGAGCTCCTAACTAGAACAGAGATGGCAATGCTTACTCACAAGGCTCCTGAATGTGGTGGCAAGGAGGGTTGATTATTCCCCACTCCCTGACCACCATCCATTTTCTCCAAAGTGTTAGCCCATCACACGGATCGCTGACTTTCTAGAAATATCCCCTGGCTTTGCACGGACGTTCTTTTCAATAAATAGCATCCAATTTGCTAACAGTCTCTGGAATCTCAATTTCCTCAAAGGATTTTTTTTTTTTTATCTGAATCCAGCTCATGTGAAGGTTTCTTCCTTCTTTGTTTTTCAGCATAAGGGAATAGGAGGAGCCTGTTTCCCTCTTTTCCCACTTTTCTTTTTCTTTTCTGTTATTCTTTTTCATAAAGTGAAAACCTTTGCTGAAGAGTCTGAAGTTTGGGAAAAAATCCAGCTCATCTGTCAGATATTTCTTGAGTTATGTAAAATGGAATGAGATTTGTACAGCTTAGAACAGGAAAGGGAAATAGGCTAATGTGTCATGTGTTCTATGAGATGAAAACTACATGATAATCAGAAAACCAGTGCTAAATTTGGTTGGCCCAATTCAAATTTCTCATGCTTTTATCAACTCATACATAAACCAGCAACATTTGCTTTGTTCTCATAGAAAAATGGTATGACCACATTTGGGATAAATCATAATTCCTATAGATTATAACCACATTTTCAAAGAAACCATAAGCACTTGTATTATTTTTAAACTCAAGACACTTACGTTTCACTTGTTCTGCTTTGCTTCCTTCTAGGAAAAGAAAGAACAACAACAAGGAAAAGATATAACTCATGCCTCCCATTTTCCACTTCTTTCTCATTTGGACCACAGAAAAGCGCAGCTCAGAACCTTCGAGGCCCACTGGACTCATGCTGTTGGGAAGAAAACAGGAGAAAAAGACTTAGAGCCCCTGGCAATGATGAAGTTCATTGATGCTTCAGCTTCTAACTTACTAGCAAAACAATGCCAAGGAATTTCCATACCTGCAAGCATTGCTTGCCTGCATAAAACCTTGACTTTCCTGACTTGCAAATATTGTGGGAGAAAACTCAAGTGAATGAACATGCATTCCTATCCAGCGTTGAGGCAAAATCCTTACAGGCAAGTCAAAGGAAAATAAGACAAATTTTGAAATTCCCCTTTCTATGGGAATTAAAGTTGATTTTTGAAGAGATTTTCTTCTGGAGAAAACAGAAATGAAAGATTGCAAAAGGAGCCTTTTGACAAACAAGGAAAAAGTAATAGACATGACATCTAAGTAAGTTCTGAAATGAAAGCTAAGTAAGCTTAGCTTCAGAACTAGTGCTATCATTAAGCCTTCTGGGATGAAATACAAATTTATTAATGCTTCTCCAGTGATATCTCTGAGCTCTGAATGGATCTTCAGTTTGACTAGGTATGTTGGAAAAAAATATGTGTAATTCAAAAAACGGATGCAATTAAACACCTGAAAAGTTTTACTGCTTGGCTAGAAGAATTTAGACATACCAGTTTCCAATGAAGCCCACTGAGAAATGGAAAATTCAAGTGGGACCACTCAAAGAGAAACTAGGTAAACTTAAACAGGCAATTTGTTCATCTTGCACCACTGTGGAAAAGATCATCAAAGCAACTGCAATTCTTTAAAACATGAGGTTGGCATTTCCAGTTTAAGGGTGGAAATCTTAATCCATTTGAACCTTAGAACATGGCAAGTTTGCTACAATTCAAATACGATCACAAATCATTTCTATAGATTTCAGAGTTTGTAAACCTCTTCCAATGGGTGATATGGAAATATTTAAATATTCTAGAGATAAAACATTCAATCTGGGGTTATTCCTGGATAGGAACTGGACTCATTGATCATTTTAGAGTTCTGCCTGAATAAAGAGCATGAAAAATCCAAAAAGATGCAAGCTGCTCGCTTTGCAGAAATGAACATATCGGCGCTCTGAAGTAGATGCCACAGTTCCTACTACAAATGTAATTAAGTTTTCTGGATCATTCAAAATCTACATTGCAAATGATGAATAAAGTACCAAGGAACAACTGGGCTTAGAGGATAATTTGTGTTGTCAGGATTTACAGCATGTGTTTGCCTTCTTCCTCTAACTCCTACACGAAACTCAATACAAGATCAAATTTTTACAAAACAGGTTTCTAACCTTCCAAGGGCCTGGATGCTGATGTCTGGGGTGCCTTCTGTGAGGTTATGGTCCACTTGCACTCACACAGAATCTCTCTGTCCCCTGGGAGCTACCAGGGTCCCTTGAAGCTAATCATTTTAATCAAGAATTTAACACAGTGAGGTTCTTCCTGAATCTACTTTAATAAGCTTATCTCCCAAGGCTCCAAAGAGGATTTTTAACTGCTAAAATCCAATTCATCACACGTGTATATGGATCTCAGGAAAACTTTCTCTTTTCTTCCCCCCCCCCCTTTTTTTTAATGAAACCATGGGTTTTGGGTTTCCCCATTCAAGAAGCAACAGAGCTGTTTTTCTTGTACAAGAGCAGGGCAATTCGGTGAACAGTAGCATTGTTTCAAAACTCAAGTTGGAAAAAAAATCAGCTCATAGAATTCCTTTGCTTTTCTTGGGACCTAACTCATGTTATATTCAAATAAAAAAGTTGACTTGAGCACAATTAATCTCTTTTGGTGTTCTGGTCATCTATGTGGCCTACCCAGTGGTGATGGAGAACAGCAGAAAATACATGGCTTTATAAATGTTCACCTTTCCTTTACACAGCCCTGGAGTCCTGCCTTTGCATTCTATACAGAAATATCAATCCGGAAGAAGTCCCTTCCTAAGTCCCCCTGCCATTTAACTCTGCCCGATCCCTGTAACTTTTTCTTTCAGGGAATCAGGGTGGTTCAAGACATTTGTTGGGACTACCGCAGTAAACACAAGCAAACATTGCCCAGCAAACATGCCGACTCTTATTCTTGCAAGATCCAAACTGTCCTTAATTTTTCAAATTATACTTTGACCCAGTTAACTGGAGTTATTTCTGCATTAACTCTCTGTCTGCTTTACACAGGCTGTTGTGCTAAGGAACTTGCACTGGCTCTTCTACAGGTTCCTTTGAAATGCAGTCATTGATACGTTTTGGGAGTATCCAGGACCCAACCACGAAGCAACAAAGAAAACATTAATCTGCAAGGAAGCCTAAGAGTGAGGGTGAGACAGGAAAGCAAAGGTAAATGTGTTTTGCTAGAGAACAAGAACAAAAGGTCAGATACCAGAAGCAAGGTATGAATTAAAGCATCTCTATGAAACCGGCATTCACATTATTTGCATCAAGCAAAGGGTACAAGCGCTCTTTGTCCCACTGCATAGTCAAAGGTAATCTAGGCCACCAAGTATCAGGAGCCCACTCTCAGAACAGGTCACCTGAGTGGAAGAAAATCAGAGCCGACTCCAAAAGGCAAGCCACAGGATGATCAGTTCTTCATACCCCACGGTGTCTCTAATTCCCCCTGCAAAGCTTGACTGACCTTGTAACCTCATATTTACTATCATCTGCAGGACAGCCCCTAGGGTATCAGTTTTCTTTCTGACAATGAGAAAGGCACTGGCATATCAGGCCTGAGTCTACCTGTAGAAATCTTCTCTCCACCGTACCACTCAAAAAAAAAAAAAAAAAGTAAAACAGCGGTGGGTTGCCACTGAACATGGCTGTTTCTCAGCCCAGGGTAGCCCCTTGTCAGAGACCATACTTTTCACTTGGCTTGAAAAACACCTTCTCAGCTATCATTTTATTCTATTCCACCTTCAAAATTGGCCCGGGGCACTGAATGGGGGGCCAGAGACACATGACTTCAGTTGGTACATGACAGGGACGGATTAGAGGGGAGCTTTCCAGGCCCTGTGATCTGGCTAGACCATGTAGTGTCAAACTCTGACCCCAGGGGTGTGTGCGAGAAAGTGAGACAGATATCCAAAGGAGAAGTGACCCTCTGCCTGGCCACCCTGATGCACGTATTCGTTAGCCACTGGTCCAGGGCACTTGCATAAATGAGAAAACTGGCTTCAGGACACACGCCCGTAATTAAGGCAACGGCGGAGTCTCTGCTGGAAGTACACAGTGGCCCTTGGAAGCACCAGGGCTTAGCGAAATGTAGGCCTGAGCAGGGAGTGGCGAGTGGCGAGTTCGAAGTCACAGCCCCCACCCGGAGCTACTAAACTCAGGCACCCTGTGCCCCCAACTCCATCCTAGCCGCTGGCAGCTGGACCTTACACCGCGTTGGGATGGCAGGTCTGGGAGCACAAGGGGCGCTGGGAAAACTTCCAGGGGGCAGCTCCAACCAACAGCAAAGCACCCCACCTGTGCGAAGGCTGGGAGGGGAGGCAGGAGAAGCGGGCTCCGGGCACTGCTCACTGACCTGGGCACTGGCCTCCTCCGTCTGTCACGCGTGCACACGCTCTGAGCTCTCCGGGACGCTCCTCCGAGATCTGGGGCTCGCAGGTTGTGGCGAGAGCTGGAGTGCGCGCGAGGGGGGAGGGGGGACTCAGAAGTGGGTGGGAGGAAAAACATCACCGCCCTCACACACCACGAGGGAGCCGCGGCTCGCTCGGCCCCCGGGGGCAGAGCCAAGGCGCGGGTAAGGCGGCCCGGGGCCACCTGCCCGCCCGCTCTCCACTTGGCCCCCGGGCCGGCCGCTGGGCGCTGGCGGGAAGTATGTTAGCACGCAGCAGCTGCAAGCACGCTAGGCTTTTCTGTGCTGATGTCGCAGCTTTATTCCTGCTCCCTGGTCCCGAAAGTTAAAACACCGGGAGAAAGTGTTAGGCTCAGCCGGCGACTTTCCCATCACGCAGCGCCCCCCGCCCTCCTTTGGTAGGCGAGCGCTGGGGTCTTAAAGGGGCCGCACAGCTCCTCCCGCCCCTCCTCCCCTGTCTGCCCTGGAAGCCCCTGGGAGCTCTTCCACCCCTCGCACGTGTGCCTAGAACTGGGCTCCATGCTGACTCCCTGGCCAGGAAGCCCACGCGTCCTCTCTGGCACAGGGGCCTTTTCCCTGCACCTGGCCCGATCCAAATCTAGTGCTCAGGACGCACCAGGAGCTGGTCTAGCAATTTATGGCCTCGAACACTGCTGCTGATTTCCGGCCATTCCCCAGATTCACTATGTGGCAAGTAAAGTGACAATGCTTTGACGTCAGGATGGGGTGGAGTGGGGTTGGCAGGCCCATTAAAACTCGGCTTTCTCCCACAAAGAGGGCTCCCACACCCCCATGGAATGGACATCTGCTGTTAAGTCCCTTGGGGGAAAAGAAAAAAAAAAAAACATGCAGGGGCCCAGGAGCCACCGCAGTTTGAGCAGTTCCTAAGATTCTCAGTTGTGTCCAGATCTCCAGTCTCAGCAGGACTGCTAGTGTCCTGGGGAATCTGAGACGGATTGATTCCACCTAGGCTTATTCCATGAGCCATAGTTAAAGAATTTTCAGAATCTACGAAAGCACTCCTGACAGTACCCAAGTGTATTTTAAGTCACAGAGTTAGGGGAGAGTCGCAGGATTTTTTTTTTTTTCTACATGAACTGGATAACGTTGGTATTCCTAACAGTCACACAGCAAGCAGTTTCTGGTTTCCAAATACTGTCATACCCATGATATCAGAACCATGTTTCAATCTCACTACAAACCGAATGATGTGAGTGTGAGTTAGGGGGCATCTTGTGAACTGCTTGGCTCAATCTGGTGGTTTCTCATGAGAAAAGCAAGTGAGGGTGGGTGATGTACCCAAACTCACTCAGCTGATAAGTATATACGATTTGAGCTTCCAGTTCAGATTTCCCAACTTCCACCAACTAATCTCGTTTGGTTATTCACAGTCTATAGCTGAAGAAATCAATGGCAAATCAATCAATCAATCAATCAGTTATCAGGAAGAGAGAAAAATAAACCAATAATAATCTTCCTTGGAAATTATCTTCTTTTTCTTTCTTTGGAAGTCTAAATAGCATCCAACTAGCCCTGGCATTGCTGGAAATGTTTATTTCACTATTAACAAAGGAAAATGGGGCCCTTTTTGGAAATGGTGCCTTCAGGGCCCAAAGTGTCTAGCTCCATCCTGCTACTTGAGTATCCATACGTTGCCACATGCATTCAATTTGTGCTGGTGTATGAGTTGAAACTGGCTGATTTGTTCCCTTACAACTGTTCTTGTGCCATTTACTGTGCTGATGTTTTGTCTCATTAGAGGGTAGGGTCTTCAAGGGCAATGATTGGTCATTCAATATCCTCTATGTGTGCATTCCACAAAGGACATAATCACTTTCAACTTGCTCACAGAGAATTCATGGAACAGGGTTTCAAGAAATAATCAGGGGCCAGGGGCAGGCATTTGGCACAATACTTGAGATGGCTGCATCCCATTTTAGAGTGCTTAGATTTGTGTTATGGCTCTACTTCTATTTCCAGGTTCCTGCTAATGTGCACCCTGGGGTACAGCAGATAATGATTCAAGTGCTTGGGTCCCTGCCACCTGTTTGGGGATCGGGTTTGAGTCCCCAACTTCTATCTTCAGCCTAGCCCAGCCCTGATTGTTTTGGACATTTGAAAAGTGAATCTGTGTATGCAGATTCTCTCTCTCTCTCTCTCTCTCTCTCTCTCTCTCTCTCTCTCTCTCTCTCTCTCCCTCCTTTTAAATTAAAACAAATAAATAAATAACCCAAGGCAAATATGGATTTTAGCATTTAAAATGTATAGACTTACTGAGTTATGACAGCTCATGTATTTGGCAGCAAGAGCTACTTCTTTCACTGAATGTAATACTCTGATTACCACATAAGAAATCCATTCTCAACTCTAATGGTTCAAAATAAGTTGTTACTGCCAGTTTTTCAATAGAATTTATTCTACTGAGCTTCTCAGAGTATTTCTAACAGTTGCAGGCAACCATGTACTGAGCTGCTAGGATTGGAAAGGTTCTTCAACAGAGTGTTAGTGGTCCTTGCCTTGGTTTCTGAATTGGAAACTCCAATTTGAATGAGTTCTAACCCAGACTAAGTCTTGTAATAACTGAACTTATGATTATCCTCATGGCTTGTTTTCTTAATTAACTGGAGATCAGATCATAAATAATGAATATATCACTTTATATAGAGAGAGGCGGGAGAGAATCAGAGCGACAAGGGGAGAAAGAGAGAGGGAGAATCTTGCATTCAAAGGTTGATTCCCCAAATGGCTGGGACAGCCAGGTTGAAGCCAGGAACCAGGAGCTTCACTGGGATCTCTGATGTGGATTCAGGGCTCCAAAACATCTTCTACTGTTTTCCCAGGTAAATTAGTGAAGAGCTGGATTAGAAATGAAACACTTCGGACTCAAAGTGGTACCCAAATGATGCCACCATCGCAGGTGACACTTTAACCCATTGTACCATAACACTGGCTCCCATATATCACATTTTAAACCTCTTTGGGATAACTATAAATCCATATGTACTTTTAATGTACAAAGATAATAATTTAATTCATCATAGCAAATAATAAATTCTATTTTATTTGTTATATATTTAGCTATAGTATAATAAAAATATTAAACATTTACATTACTTTTATGATTCGGATAATTAATAATTTAATAAGTACGAATACTGACTACCCTTCACCTATTTTTTCCCCGTAATGATATCATACTTAACCACAGCACACTATCACAGCCAGGAAATTGATGCTGCAATCTATTTACCTCATTTTGATTTCATTAGTTTTGCATACACTCGTTTGCTCATATGTCTAGTTTTACACAATTTTGTCAAAAGTGCAGGTTCATGTGATTACCACTACAATCAAGATATAGAGCAATGTCAATACCACAATCATTTCCTGTTTTACTCTGTGGTAGTGAGATCCAACTTGTTCCTTTCCCTTTTCCCTATTCCCTAGCAACCACTAACCAATTCTTTTTCTGAATGATTTTGTTCTGTAAATTTGTTACACGGAATCACAGTACATAGCCTTAGGAGATTGGCTTTCCACCCCAACATGCTGCTCCAGAGAGCTATTCAAGCTGTTTCTTTCATCAACAGTTTACTTCTGTTTATTGTTGAGTAGTATTTCATGGTGTCGCTGTATCACAACTTGTGTAATGATTCGTCTATTGAAGGTTTAATCCCATCTCTGGGTTATCATAAATAAGGGCACTATGAACATTTCTCTACAGGTTTTTGCATAAGCATAAATTTTTCCTTCTCTGGGATAACTGGCTAACAATGCAATTCTAGATTGCATGGCAAGGACATGTTAGTTTAGTAAGGACTACCTCAATTTTTAGAGCAAGCATGCTATTTTATATTCCTACCCAGCAATAAAGGAATTTCTAGCTTGTCTGTATCCTGGCCAATATTTTTGTTATTATTTTAGCCATTGTAACAGGTGTATATTGATAACTCATTGTGGTTTATATTTGCATTTCACAAATACCAAAAACTATCATTTCATGTATTCATTTGACATCTGTGTATCTACTCAATTTTTTTCTCACAGTCTGTAGTTTGTCTTTTCATTCTGTTCCTATGGGATTTTACAAAAGAAAAGTTTTTGAGCTTGATGAGGGTCAATGTATCAACTTTTCTTTCTATGGGTAAAGCTACTGCCTTTGATGCCGTCATCCCATATGGGTGCTGATTTGAGTCCTAGTTGCTCCATTTCTGATCCAGCTCCCTGCTAATGCACCTGAGAATATAGTGGGAAATAGCCCATATCCTTGGGCCCCTGCATTTATGTAGGAGATCCAGATAGAGTTCTGGGCTCCTGGTTTCTACCTTGCCCATCACTGGCCATTGTGGCCATTTGGAGAGTGAATCAGTGGATGGAAGATCTCTGTCGCTCTGTATCTCTCACTCTCTCTCTCTAACTTCATTAAGCATGTGAAATCGGAGGTAATGCAGAATGATTAACACTAAACAATATTCTGATGTCACAAATTTTCAGTTTTAAAATGTCCAGTGTCCCACTCGAACATGGAAATCAACTTGTTCAATAAACTTTCAAAACAATGGCAGAATACATAAAAATAGATGAGTGTATTGTGGCACAAAAGTACCTGTTTACACACACAAAAATAAGACCAAGCTGGAATTTGTCTGAGATACTTGATTCACTGTGTGCTATTTGACAATTCATTCTAATGACTTTTTAGGACCATTAAACCATATTTTAATGAGACCTTTTTCTATTTGTATGCATTCCTGTTGCATACTGATCTTTTGCCTCTTTGTTATACTTTCTTCCTGCTATCCATTTTTAGAAATAACTAGAAAACAAATTGTTTGTCATCAGTGTGGTTCATGTAATATCTCAAATTTTCCTCTTTTCAGGCTCCTGCTAAGATTTTACTGTTTTTCCCTCTTTGGAGTGGATCGTAGCCATCTGAATTGCTTTACCCAGTGAAATCTTAAGAAAATTTATGTGTCACTTCTGGGTGGCAATTTTAAGAGTGATGCTTTCCTCAATGATCCCCTTCCCCTACCCCAGGAATGATGGATCCATGCATTGAAATGAAGCCTGGGTTTCTGAGCGAATAAGATAAGCAAAGCCCCCAGCAGGCTCATTTTGGATATCTGCAGTGAGTGATAAATGAACCTTTTTGTGTTAAACTTCTGAGATTTGGAGGCTGCTTATTTTTTCAGCATCACTAACCAATCCTGACTGATACCACTAGTGAAAACAATTCTGTTTCCGAGAATTTTACGAAAACCACAAATCCAGATAGAGAGTAGCTTATAAAACCTCGGATATGGAATTAATGGAAACAGGTACTTGTTAGTTCAATATATCTTTTCAATTAAGCTGTCATTTTCCATTTAGCAAAGAAAATAACCAAAGGTGTTTTCATTCCATCTGAAACATTTTCATAGAAACACATTTTATTTTAATATAATCAGTTTTGGGGTATTTGTGAAAGCATTTTAAGTGATTTTCTCAAATGAGTTCATTTCCAGTTTTATGGTGAAAGATATTGAAAACCAAACTTCTGTTTATAGAAAATTTGGTGAGCATGTTT
The DNA here is from genome assembly GCF_017591425.1 of Ochotona curzoniae. Taxonomy (NCBI): domain Eukaryota; kingdom Metazoa; phylum Chordata; class Mammalia; order Lagomorpha; family Ochotonidae; genus Ochotona; species Ochotona curzoniae. The sequence goes on along the minus strand of NW_024467087.1, from coordinate 29,277,827 downwards.
ATTTTGAAGCTCAAGGTAAGCTCATCATAGTGTTTAGGAGTTCAACAGATATCTAAAATATGGCAAGAGGTAACTTCGATGATCCAAAATTATAGTGTGATGCACAATTACTCTGAACGGGTCACATGGACAGAGCATAAAATACATCACTTTTTATTGAGCTTGTTTCACAGACTGTAATTGTATACTGGAGTAGTTTTTCAAAGGTATAAAAGCTGTAAATCAGGAATGTCATAAAGCAAACTAAAGAATGTAATGTCCAAGTGTCATGCTATGTATGGAAAATACAATATGGTGGGAATTAAATATTCTCTCTAGAAGCTCTGCTGCTATAGAACAATTAATCACTTTATCAAATTGTATTTTCTTAGTGAGTTTACCAAAAGACCCCAAGGAACACCATTTACCTGAACTATCAGAAACTTCTAAGGATATCCATGTTTAGTCCCAGAGCTAGGTAACAGATAAATCTACTATGATTTTTTTTTTTTAACGGAACTAACGAAAGTTACTCTCTCATCAACTTAACCAAAGCATCTAGCTTTTCTCAAAAGAAATCCAGCACAATTAAATTAGAATTCCAAAACATCACATAATGTTTTGAGGCTATTTCCTTACATGTGCAATAGAGATGATAATGATAATATTAGTGTGACCGGTCAATATACTAACGTGTGTGGAATGCCTGGCATATAGTAAGTGCACAATAGTTGTTTCCATCTCCATTCTCACCTCCCTGCCTTTAGCCACTTAGTCCAAATATGAGAGCTAGTTCATATTCAACAAAAATCCTGTATTAGCTCCTCGAGCTTCAGTTTACCCATCTTTAGAATAGAGTAGGGATAAAAGCAGGAAGAGAAAACCAATAATTAGCCCAATTTCCCACCCTATTCTTTGAGGCAAGGAGTGAGTTGTAGAGTGCCAACATGTCTTTAACTGGAACAGTAAGGAGACTGATGCCAAGATAGAAATCACTCTCTCCTTGCACACGGGTGTACAGGCACCAGATATTGTCCTTTTGCCTGGAGAATAGCAAAACATGCTAAATGCAGATCACAGGCCAGAATCCTCTATCCTAGGTTCATGGTACATGAACTAGAAACAATGTGCAGAACAGATATCCCAACCTGGAATTACACTAAGAGGTTGTCAGACTCAAATAGTCTGTTCAGTTTGTTCTCTCAAGGAAGGTGAACTTTTTCTGTGATTAAGAAAGATGCCCATAGAATCCAGAAAACAAAGATAGTAAGCTGCTGACCCAAGGGCTAAGGTATGTCTGCCCACAAGTTTCTCTGAACTAAAGAGGATTTCTTCCTGCAAATTCAGATTGATTCTATTTAACCTTTAGTTTTTAGTGTTTGGAAATTTCACAAAAAAAAACTTGATTTTGGTTCCCTTTGAAAATGACAATCACTGGCAATATTGGGATGACATCCTTCCTACAAGAAAATGCTGGCTGTCTCTTTCAGATATCCACATTCTCAACAATTGCCACAATCCCCACCACTCCCTAGTATGTCCTTTTGTTACCCTCAGGCCTGTTTTACTCATTCACATTTCCCTAGAGGCATCTGTATTTGAACCATAGTGCATAGAAATAAATGTTTAAAAACTGACTCTTTTGGAAGGGAACAAAGTCCTAATTTATAGCAATTCCAGTTTCTGTTGTGTAAATATTCCCATTACAGCCAATTTCCAAATAGCACTGCATTGTTACTTTATGTGAAGCTGGTAAAAGCTATGTATAATCACCCCTCACAAGCTAGTGAGAGCCAGCTCCCTAAAAACCACTGAATTGAATCTACTCAAAAGATTTCAGCAAGTTAGTGGAAGGATCAGTAGCATGAGCCAGGAGATCTTATTCATAGACTAGGAGTCAGAACTAAACCAGAAAGAGTCCAATTCAACACCTGACCTGGAATCCATCATCAAATCCACACTACTTCCTTGTTCTCTACCACTTTTTAAAAATCCCACAGGCCACTTATCCAGTCACTGGGCATGGGTACTCTGGAAGGGAGGTGTGAGTTCATGAAGAGTTGGCAATGATTTGATGAGATCAGAAAACAAAGTACAGGACCCTCTCATCGTATTGCAGAACTCTTCCAGTCAAATGAATACTGGACTCCTTCTCTCCTTATGAGAAGGAGATTAAGGGAGGGACCAGGGAGCATAGGGAGCTGCTGATTTAGGAGCCAAGTTCAGAGTGAAATGGAAATGAGCTCTGAATCATGTCCAGAAATTTCTTCTCACAGTACAACTGTCAGGCTGTTGACCTCAAATGCAGATGGCAAAGACCACAAGCACGGACATCATCATCTCTCATCCCATACCAAAAAATGACCAAGTGTGTATAGAATCATATCCTATGTGGTGAAAACTCTAAAGGACCTTAGCGATAACTTAGTTCAAGTCAAATTAATTTACAGAGAGAAGAAACTAAGACTCAGGGAAGGGGGGGAGCGGCACAACTATGTAGAAGCCAGGTTTTCTGTCACTGTTAGGTTATTTTATCCAGCTTCTCAAAGAGTTAAAAAGTGAAATATTTAGTCCACCAATTGGCTGTGTTGCCAAGCCAGCAACATGAATAATATTTTTTGACTGAATCAACTGTCTGTTTAGGCATCATGTGGACACAGTCAAACACTCATCTCCAGTTTTTTCTGTGTTTGGATGATTTAAAAACTTAGCAGAGAATCTGAATGTCCAGGGAGTTTTGCCAAGAAAATCTGAAAAGCTAAACAGTTGCTCTCACATTGGCCTTACAACCAAGTGTCTAAATCTTCCTCCCTCCACCTTTCATATTAGAGAAAATATAATGTCCTTGCCATAAGAGAAGCAGTATCAGAACCTGAAAGATGCTTGAACTATGAGACAGGACTCCTGGCTCTAGTCCTTTCTCTGTCTCGGACAGATTACACTTCAACCTCTTGCTCCCTGTGGGCCTCAGTTTCTCCATCTGTAAAAAGTGAAAAAAATCAATCCTCAGACTTTTTCCAGTTATAACTGCCTTCATTATAAAAATCATATTCCAAGTGTCCCTTTACTCTGTTGGTTTCTTCCAATCTGTGTCCCTTTGGCCACAGGACCCTCTGGAATCTAAGTACTAGAAACAGTCGTGCCTCTGAAAGCCTGCAAGTCTTTGTAGCTGGGGTAATTCTCCACAACAGCTATTTTCCAAAGGCATCTCAAAATTTCTACTCTCATTAGAGACCCCTCCTCTCACTGTCTTTTGAGTGTTCTGGTAACCTCTCAAGTCATAAAAAAGCTGCCTGAAATTGAAAAATGACAGCAGTAACAACAAAACTCAAAGAATCGTATCTTTAAAAATAAAAAGACTAAACCCAAATGAACCTTTTTACTAGATTATGGGCTCCAGTGCTTATTCCTCAAGGGACTCTTGTGAAATCAGAGACAAAAACTTGAGAACAATCAGACAAAGAGAAATGTCAAACTAAAGGTTTGGGTTTATTTAATTTTATTGTTTTCAAATCCAGCATGAGTTGAACTGGTGGGGGGGTGTGAAATAAAGAATGCAGAGAAACCCACTCCCAGCTACAAAGTCCATGTGCTAAACCATGTTTTTCTGTCACTTAGAGTTCAGCTTTCTCCAATATTAATGGAACTTAAGCCAAACAAGAGTTTCTTTTATGCTTTCTCCCCCAGCTCCTTGCTTGCTAAGTCCTGTGCAAACTTGCAGCAGTTTCCAAGCACATGGCTGTGAAATTATCAGGGCTGGACTAATGCCAGTACAAACCAATTTATTGGGGTCCTGAAATTAACTAAAACCTAGAAAGCTTGATTAATTGTGGCATGGCACAGCGAGGAGCATTCAGAAGGGAGGCCATCAGGCCAGAGTGCATGCCCTTGGAGACTTTGTCCTGCCTCTCAATTTTCAGTACATGGAAAGAAGGTTTCCTTCTGTGGACAGAGCTGTGTTGATCCTCCGACTTATTCATGTATCACAAAAATGTCATTTTTTAGTCCAGCTGGGAAAATGGTAGTTAGTGAGTCTTAGCTACCTATGTAATCAGCCAATCCCATAATAGTAGTTCTTGGGATTAATTCCATTTAATTTAATTATCATCCTTATGCAGCACGTTTGATGAGCTCTCCTTTTTTCCCCCTAAAATAATGTGGGCTAAATATGCATTTTGAGAGTCATTGCTGAGATGCAATACTTCTGTGGTTTCCTGAAGCACCTTATCACATGAGACAAGGAGAAGGCGAGTGACTGCATGGCAAAATGTTAGCATTACAAAAAGATAGTATGTGTGTTTAAATGCTGTCACCCACAGAAGGGCCTTTCACTTCAGTTTCTATCCAGAGCAGTAACAAATCCACACACTCTCTCATCTAAAAGCACAATATGTCTAAGCTCTTGCGTTTCTTGCCAGCTGCACCCTTTGAATACAGAGGCAGTAATAGCACAGAGATTTCCCAGCCCAGGAAGCAATGCATTCCTCACTTGTCAGCAGATGGAGGTTTCATGGTTCTTCTCCGTTATCTTAGAACCTCAGCACAGACATAGCAGTTCACTCTATGAATTTCTAGAGTGTTAGGTCCGGCTCTTGCTGGTTTCTTTTGTCAATCACAGATCTCAAATTCACTTTGAATCCCTCGAAAGCTGACAGTTCACAGTGTTCTTAAGTGTACCTGGATCATTGTTAAAGTGTTAAAATGCTTTCTTATTTTTGGGTAAATTGCTGATGCTCCAAGCCTAAGTGTCTTCTGTAGCCTCTACTGTTCTTGCCTCTTTTAGGGCCCCTTCAGTTCTCCCTATGATCCACAAATAAAGAAGACCTTAATCCAATGCTCCAGTGAAGCTCTTAGTACTAGTTGGCCAATGCCCATGCTGGATTAGAAGTTAACTATTTGGGACATCACTTAGGTACGCCACAAAGAATCTGTAGGTATCTGAAGCTTTTGTGGGAAAATGTAATTTAAAAATACATTTTATTTTGCTGTCAAATAGTTTTGAAATACATGCATACCTTTCTTCATAATATGCGCTTCACATGAACATTTTGAAGACCCTTGTATGCATGGCTCTCACAGTTTCTTCACCAAAAGAAATTTATTTATGAAATCCATTTATTGTGGATTTTTGAAGACCCTTTATTCTCATTGCTGATAGTAATGAGGAGGCAACACTTTGTGATCTTCATGAGAGAAACAACCACTACTATTTTTTTTCACCCTAAGAATATCACTGAAGCCATGAGCCCACGTGCTTGCTGCAGAGTCCCTAGGGAGAGAGAAAGACACTTAGAACACCTAGCACAAAGTGGATATGCACCAAAAACAGCTCTTAGGCAGCTAAGCAAGTTGCATTTCCACTCTTTGCCACTAGGCGCAGGCTGTCTCCTGGGGTCGGAAATCCACCCCAAATAGGAATCTCCTACAGCTTTATAGTAGCCACTAGAGAGAGATGTAGAGCACACAAAGGGTCAGAATAACTCTCCATTACAATTCTGTTAAAATATGCAAATATGTGACATGAGATGGGATGATTTGGGAGACTCAAACTTTACCAAGGGTGCTGTCATAAGCTGACTGTGTGACCTCAGACTACTCACTTCACCTGAGGCTTAGTTTCCCCATTCATACAGTCATAGATCTTAAAGATTCTTTCTCGCTTTGATGTTCATTGGAATTGGGATTATTATGAATCACAGCAACATTAACTCATGTAATTAAGCCGAGATCAAGTCCATGTCTGCCGCAATCTATGACCTATGCTCCTAACTTCTTGTTACCAGACACTTTCTGTGTCTCCTGGGGTTCAAGACTCAGTCCCTGTGTCTGTACATGTGTTGGTATGTACCACCATCTCTGTCTCATTGTCTCCACACTATCCTGATAGTCTCCGGGATCTGTTATGACAGATACCTAGCTCATCAGATCTGAGTCCACCATGTTTCCTTTTCTCCACTTCTACATCTCAGTAGTGTTTCAGAGGAAAATAAATAGAATGGACAGGGGGCCAAAAAGTATATGCAGACTCCTAAAAAATAAACACCACCTTCCCGCTTTTGAGGTTGGATTAGAAGAGGGCTGTCTGATTATATTCATGACCCTAGAAACTGTTCTCAAGCAGAGACAGCCAAGCCAATAATATTTAGAAAAATAACAAAAATTGACTGCATTTAGCTCTGTGGAGGAATCCTGCTGGTTATTCACGGTTGAATATTAATGTCTCAGCTGTTTCAGAACATCTGAATGACAGGCTGCAGATTTGATGAAAAGCCCTCTACAAACTCAATTTGCCTATAAACTTTTTAGAAGAAAATGAGAGCCATCTTCATATGTACTTGGAGTCCAAAGGAGTCCATTAGAGTTACAGGATATTAGAGCTAAAAGGGATTTGTATTCCATTTATTTTCCATATTATCACATAAGAAGAAGTGGAGACACAAAGAAGGGAAGGAATGCGTCCAAAATCATGTAGTGTATTACTGGAAGAGTCAAATTTTGGCCTGGGTTCAAGCTACCACTTTTACTTTACATAAATAAGGCTTAGAAACAGAGACTTCATGAAGATCACATGGCCAATTATGAGGCAAAGATAAGGTTAATTCATCTATTTATGTCCATATCTTATATTTTTTAAAAGATTTTTATTGCAAAATTAGATATACAGAGAGAGGAGGAGAGACAGAGAGGAAGATCTTCCATCTGATGATTCACTACACAAGCAACTGCAATGGCCAGAGCTGTGCTGATCCAAAGCCAGGAGCCAGGAGCTCTTCTGGGTCTAACATGTGGGTGCAGGGTCCCAAGGTGTTGGGCCATCGTTGACTGCTTTCCCAGGCCACAGGCATGAAGCTGTATGGGTAGTGGGGCTGCCAGAATTAGAACCGGCACCCATATGGGATCCCAGCGCGTTCAAGGTGAGGACTTTAGCCGCTAGGCCACCATGTCAGGCCCCATATCTTGTGTACTTTGACATCATATAGAGCTTGACTGGATATCTGATTGAAGCAGAGGGTCACTATGTCATACCATAAGCTCAGTTGTGTAAGAAAGCAACTTTACTGAGTTTTATGTAATAAACTCTAATTTCTGTATTATGTTTCTTTCACGCAAGTAGGAGACTTTCTGTATTAGCCGCTTCTTTTCATTTTAAGGCTCCTCTCCATTTTTACCTCTCTCTGGAATTTAATACAATTCTATAGGCTCTCCATATTTTCTCTAGAATGGGGTTTTGGTGATGTGGGAGAATTCTGGCATCTGCTTAGTTGAGCCCAGTCTCATCTTGTCATTGACTATGGATTCAAAGAGGTCAATATTGTGTCATCCTTTGTTCTTCACTACATGGCTTCTCCATGTCCAGCTCTTGGCCACTCTCCTGTCCATCAAGTATAAGGGACAGTTTTCTCATTGTCTCTCTAGATATTTAAGAAATTAAATAGCACTGAATCAGGTCCATCTATATCAAACCAATATGTATACATTCTTTGCTCAGCTCTGGGCTGTGGGTAACTATATCTCTGCCCTTCCCAAGCCCACAAGGCTTACATGCCTTAAAGTATTTGGAACACACATTCTTTCCTGACCCCAGAACTCCGCTGAGTGAAGTGTCAGCACATGATGCCAGCTCACGGCTCACAATAGGGATTCACTACCAGTTTCCGTGCTGGCTCTTTGACTCCCCATTTGGAAGACTCTTATTATTTTATACACATCTAATGGGAATGGCAATAATGTCAGGATAAAGGATGATAAAACTCAAAATCTGTTGTTCTCATATAATTGTTTCTGTGATGCATTTATTTGCTGTTATTTAGTATCTTTAATTGGCCCTTAGATGCACAGAAATGAATTAATCCTAATGATTTCAAGATTCATCTTCTTTATTGTTCCATACTTAGTTCCTTCTGAGCCAAGTGTTTCTTCATTTCAATGATGCTAGTACACATTTGAACATCCCCATTCAAAACAAAGATAAAAAGTTAGAATTTTATCAGTAGCTAACTCCTAACTATGTGTTTCATCCTCTATCCTGTCCCTGTTTTCTCATCCAATCACTCACTACCTGATGTAACCAGTATCCTGAATACAATGTTCATAATTCTTTTGCTTTTTTCATATTATTTCATTGCATCTTACTGTGTTTTTCTTTCAGATTTTAAAATCACAGTTGTTTTTAATTCCATAAGGGAACTATCCTGTCTTACCTTTTCATATTTCACGTTTCTTGCCTCATATCATATCATTAACTTCATTGGCTTGCTGAGCATAACTCTAGATCTTTCATTTTACAATTGTGTGATACTTTGTCATGTGACGATCTCATAGGTTTCTGATCCAGGCTCACATTGACAGGCATTTGTTTTATCTCTTTGTGAACTTCAAAAGCCAACTTCAAAAGTCGTTAGACTCTTTTCTTTCTTACATTATTTATGCTATGATGGCCCCTCTCTGAGGCAATGGATATTTTACATTACGTCTGACTGAAGGGGAGAGGGTAATGGAGTAACAGGAAACACCTGGAATGAAAGCACACATTGATTAATATATCAAAGATGGTTACAGTGGGCATTTAGCCAAGCAGTAAAGGCACCTGTGTTCTGTGACGGTGTGTTTGAGTTCGATTCCTAGCTCTGACTCCTGACGCCAGCTTCTTGCCAGTGCAGAGTGTGGGAAGCAGCAGTGATGACTCCAGTAATTGGGGTTTTTGCCACTCACATAGAAAACCCAGACTGAGTTCCCAGCTCCTGGCCCAGTCTTGGCTGTTGTGGGCAATTAGGGAGTGATCCAGTGAGCTGCATGCACCCTCTCTCTCTCTTTCTCTCTTCCCCTTCCTCTCCTAAAAGAAAAAATACTATCCAGATGCATACTCAACTTTGACCCAGTCAAAGTATCGACAGGTTAAAAGCAGTGGTCTCAAAGGGAAATGGAGTGAAGATGGTAACGACCCTATGCTGTTCATCCCAAGTACTGAAACCCATCTTATAAGACTCATTTACAAGTGTCATCTTTGTAGCAAAAATAGAGTACAGCAATTAGTCTATTTTTTATTCCCCTGCCTCCTGATAGTTTTGCTCAGTAAACAGGATAGGTGGGGTAGAGAAAGTTTACAAAGGAATGTGGTTTCTGGCTCAACATTGCCATTAGCATTCTTTAGTCATGTTTTAGATTATCTTCTCATTTACTAAAGAACGTTGACTCTGCTAAAGTTACACTAGCATTGGTGCCAACACAATTTGAATCTGGATTTCTTAGCATATTTCCCTCTCTCTGTCACTATTAAGTACCTCACAATACCTCACAATACCGACAAGTACCACTTAGAGGCAAAATTCTGGAAACAAATAATTTTACAGGGAATTCTGGGTGTGAAGTATGTTTATAAGAGGAAGGGAGGTGGTTTATGTGGTTTACAAAATAAAGATAGAGTTTGCTTTGAAATTGTTATTTCCTTTCAATTCCTGAGTCTATGGCTTATGAACTTTAATTTAGAGAAAAGATCAGACAGCTTGGTAGGGGTGGGGTGGTACCTAATATTCACTGTTTTTAACTTCTTCAGTCAGTGGGGAGCCTTTGTACTTCCTACTCCTTTAATTTAATTCTTAATTTTCTGAGTCCAGTATAAACTTTATTCTTCAGACCAATGCCACTTGCTTATAATTCTAGGTAGTATGAAGGAGAGATTGGAAGCTATTTTGAAATACTTTTTCTTGATTCGTTAATTTCCTATCACCAAGATGGAATTATACAGAAGTACAAGGGAAATATATAGGGAAAAGTAAAATTATGGAACCGATAATGATGAAAATAAGAATATTGCAGGTGAAATATACTACAGATTAACATCGAAAGTGAGGTACTTGGTAATTACCTAGTTCATTTTTTTTTCATGTGTTGAATTTTGAAAGGCAGAGTTACAAGGAGAGATCTTCCACCTACTCATTCACTCCCCCAAATGTCCACAGCAGCCTACCTATACCTTGCAAAGCCAGGAGCTTGGAACTTAACCTGGAACTTCCATATAGGCGGTAAAAATCCAATTACTTGGGCCATAACTTTATGTGTACCAGGTACATTTAGGAAGAAACTGGAACTGTGAACACAGCTGAAACTCTAGTAAGGGATGCAGGCATTTCAGGTTGTCTCTGAACCACTGTGCCAAGTGTGTACCCCTATATTTTAGTAGAATTCATTTTAGAATAATTGTTCACTTATAGCATAATTTCAGACAAGAGTTTATATTTGTAGAAGACCTTAAAACAATAGAGTTCCCATATTATCTTCAAATAATTTCTACCCATGTTAACACTTTAACTGACTTTGGTACATTTGTTAAAATTTGTAGATTAGCTTTAGTAAGTATGGAACTCCAACCTTTTGGAGGCTTTAGCAGTTTATTCACTAGCATCTTTTTTATTACAGCATTCCATTCAGAATATGGCATTACATATAGAAAATTAAATTTTAAATTCTCAAAACCAACAAATTAGCTATTTGAGAATTTTCCTTCTTAAAAATGATTTAATTTTATGTATTTTTATTTTTGTTTATTTGAAAGAGTGAAAAAGAGAACTTTCTCACACTGATTTGCTCCCCAAACACCCTCAACAGCTTGGCAAAAGCCAGGAGCCTGTAACCTCCATCTGGGTCCGCCAGGTGGATGTCAGAGATGCAGTTACCTACTGCCACATGGAGTGAGCACTGATGGGAAGCTGGACTGGAAGTGAAGGCTGAGCTTGACTCCTGGCACCCTGATGTGGGACGAGGTTGTTGTATACGGTGAATTAACTGCTGTAACACAGTGCCCATTCCAGAAAGAAGGCTCCTACTGCCCAGGAGCCTCACTCATTAATTTTTTTGTTTGTTTGTTTGTGAATGTCTAAGGGAATATGAGTATAGAAAGGGCAGGCAATGGAGAGGCTAGAAAGAAGAGTATAATTTAAGGAGACTTTTAAAAGAATGAAATAAATTTAGATAGTGTCATTGGAAGAGCTTTTCTTTTTATGAAGATAATAATGAAGTACAGGTTCAGCAAAATGTGTAAGAAAAGGAGATAACAGGGCCTGGCACAGTGGCCTAGCGGCTAAAGTCCTCACCTTGAACGCGCTGGGATCCCATATGGACACCGGTTCTAATTCTGGCAGCCCCACTACCCATACAGCTTCATGCCTGTGGCCTGGGAAAGCAGTCAACGATGGCCCAACACCTTGGGACCCTGCACCCACATGTTAGACCCAGAAGAGCGCCTGGCTCCTGGCTTCGGATCAGCACGGCTCCGGCCATTGCAGTTGCTTGTGGAGTGAATCATCAGATGGAAGATCTTCCTCTCTGTCTCTCCTCCTCTCTCTATATATCTGATTTTGCAATAAAAATAAATAAATCTTTTTTTAAAAAAGGAAAGGAGATAACATATTAGCAAAAGAAGTAATGGGTCTGTAGCTAGCAAGACTGAATCCCATCTAGACTTTCTAGAATTCATAATCACTTCTATTTCATATTTTCCTCATCTACAAAATTTTATTCATCTCATGGAATGGTTTAAAAGAGGCAATGACATAGTGACTATGAAATTTCCTTTCGGAAATGAGGACAAAGAGTTATGCCTATACAAGGTACAACTTTTTAATAGAAATAAGTATGTGAGTACAGTAGTTCTACCTTACCCGTAGTTTCACTTTCTTCTTGTTAAACTATTCACAGCCAGCCATGACCCAAAAATATGAGGTGAGAATTCCCAGAAGTAAGAAATTTAAAAAATGTTGAATTGCATGTTATTCAAAGTAGTGTGATGCAATCTTGCACACTCCCACTCCGTCCATCTCTGGATGTGAATCATCTCTCTGTTCAGCACATTCAAATTATATGTTACCCACCCATTAATCAATCAATCACCATCTTCTTTATCAGATTGATCATATAGTATCATCGTGCTTGTGTTCAAGGAAACGTTATTTTACTAAATAGCGCCCCAAAGCACAGGAGTAGCTATGCCTGCACTATCACTTTTTACAATTTTTAAAAATTTCTTAGAAAGATTTACTTTTTTTTTTTTTTGAAAGTCAGGTAGATAGAAGGAGAGACTGAGAGGAAAGATGTTCTGTCTTCTGGTTCAGTCCCCAAGTGGCCACTTGGCCCAAGTGGTTCGCTCCCCAATGGCCAGAACTGAGCTGTTCTGAAGCCAGGAGCTTCTTCCAGGTCTGCCACGGTTTCCCAAGGTTTTGGGCTATCCTCAACTGCTTTCCCAGGCCACAAGCAGGGAGTTGGATGGAAAGTAGAGCAACCAGAATTAGGATCAGTTATTTGGGTATCATAGGTGATGTCTCCAAAACACTTTATATCACTGTTCATATTTGTGTGTCAGTTGGGTATTAGCACACCAAGGAGCCTGGGACACTAGGAATTCCCACTGAAAATATGCTCCACTCCAGCCTTTCTAAACCAACATACGCTTGATGTTGGATAAATTTCAGTTCACTTGAAAATATTCTAATTGTGGAAAAACATTTGATCCGTCCTCTTTACATTCTTGATCTTCTTATCTCTTTTCCTGAAATGTAAAATACTGAATCACTTCTCAACTGCTTCAGAGGCATAACTGAAAATGCTGACTGACTGTACCATTCTCCCCAACACTGTGCCGCTTAATGCTCCTGAAAGATGTTTTGGGTGCCTATATTACCAAAAGTAAGAAATTCTGCTGATGGATCCCAGCTGTGTGCTACTGAAGAGAAAAATCTGACTCAAATTTTATTTTTTCATATTCTATGTCATTATTTATACAGCAGCTAATGTTTATTAGTCATTAGTTCCTCAATCCTAAAATAAATGTTGATATGCTTGAACGAGTTATTGAAATAGCAGTGATTACAATTAGAATATATGCCAAGCACTAAGCTAACGTGTTTTACCTCATTTACTTCTCACAATAATGCTATATGGTAGGGTTCTATTTTCATTCTCAGTGCACAGAGAAAGAAATTAATTTTCAAGGACATGCAGTAATATCTCACTGGCAGCTAATATAATGAGGATGCTAAGGTTTGAATGCAGGTCACAACATAATTTGTTGCATTGTTAAGCATTTCACTGTTTATTTCAAGTAATTTGTTTTTTAATATAGCATCATCAAACCTAATTCCACATAGCATAGCAATTTATTCAACTTGAAGTTGGCATCCATGATGCTATGCCTTTGAGCCATCTTGACTATTTTGTTTCTTCATGCTTGCAACAACTGCTTGTGACTCCTTTTGCTTCCCTGCATGGTCTCACCTAAGACTTATGTGTCCTGTTGGGAATTCAAGGCTCAAAAATAAAGCTAAGTAGGCAGCCTAATGTCACAGAGATTTTAAATGGGGACTCACACTCCAGCAACCACTGTTATAACTGCCTTTATTTCCAAAGAAAATGAAATCCCAGGTTTGAGCTATTTCATTGAGTAAAGTATTATATTAAAAATGACACAAATAGTTAATGTCAGTAACTCATGCGTTTTCTATTTGAATTTATTCTTTCAGCATATAGTTATAAGCCACCGACTATATAACTGTTACAGCTTTATAATTGTTACAGGTTCTGGGGAAGAATGGACAAAAATCTTTGCTTTCAGGGAGTGTACATCTTGGTGGAGGTAGAAAAAGACAAAGGTCAAGATAAAAAGGAAATAAATATTCATTATTGCATTGTTATAATACTGCATTAGATGAAGCAGATAGAGAAAGTGTATACAAGGAGAGTGAGGGTGGGGCTTACAATTCTCAATGAGTTTGACTTCACTGAGACAATGACATTTAATTAGGTCAAGGAAATGAGCCACATAGATGTCCAAGAGAAAAAAAGATGTTCCAAACAAAACAAACAGCCAATATAAATTTCTTAAATTGAGTCTGTGTCTGGTGTGATCAAGCCATATCATGCATTTTATCGTGGTTAAAATGTCAGCTTTTAATTATGAGCAATATCATGAAATATTGGTAGTTTTTGAGAAGGAGACTGTCATTCAAAGATGATCTCTGATTTGTATGTTGAGGACAGACTTAAAGTGGGCCAGAACAGTAAGGAGAAAAAAACTTCATTAAGAAGACCATTTAACAACCTATGTGGAATAAGATGGTGACTCGGGCCAGGGTAACAGAGTGGGCATTGTGAAAAGTCTAATTCTAAGGAGATTTTGAAGGTACGGTTGATACAATTTTCTGACAAATAAAATGTAAGGCTAAATTGGTCTTAACTAGAGATCATTATGCTCAGTGAAATAAGCCAATCCCAAACTCCAAGGTTTCATATGTAATCAAAGCAATGAAGAGTGGCCAATAACAGAGATAAGAAAGATACATAGAATCCCTGTGGAAAACAACAATAAAAAAAATAGATAAATAAATAAAATTTACATTCTCTGATACCACTATATATATTATATATTATAATATATATTATAACTATTATATATTATATTATATATTATATTTGTTATATAATATGTTGTTATATTGTTATATATTATATATGAAATATTACATATAAATATTGATATATTATATTATATTATATTATATTATATTATATTATATTATATATTACATATATGTAGTGGGATCAGAGCAGGAAGCCCAGGAACTGAGTTTTGGATTCCCTAAACTTAAATTTTGGGACATTGTTCTATCATAAAACTCATAATATTTTCCATAGAAGCAGAAAAAACACTATTAAAATGTGCTGAAGAACATGAGTCCAAACAATCAAAAGAAATAATGAGCTAAAAGAACAAAGGAAGTATGGGATGTTATAATATTTGACTTAAAATATATTTAAAAGCTGGAGAAGCTAAATAGAAAAACAGAACAGAATAAAGATTCTGAAAGTAAACTCACACATCTACAACAAATTGGTCTTTGACAAAGGTGCTGAGAACATATATTGGGGAAAGGACAGTATTTCTATACATGGTTTTAGGAAAGCTGGAAAGTCATAGACAGAAGAATAAAATTAAATCTACAGTTCTCACCAAGCGCACAAATATATTCAAAGTGTATTAAAGACTTGAAATTGAAATTACCAGAATAAAATTTGGGTGAAATACTTTAGAACATTGCAACAGGCAAGGATTTTTTTGGAGCAGATTCCAAATTATAGAAAGCAAAAGAAAAATATACAAACAGGACTTTATCAGGCTTTAAGAGTTTCTGCTTAGTAAAAGAAACAATTTTATGAAAAAACAATTTCCAGAATGAGAGACAAGACTTGCAAATTATAAATATGACAAAAAAGATTACTAACCAGAACATTTAAAATATTCAGTCAGTGCAATTGCAAAAAATAAAATAATTTCAAAATAGTAGTGCACCTAAATAGACTTTTTTGAAGACATACAGAGATGTCCATGAAAAAAAGTTCACCTTTCTAATCATCAGAAAATGAAAATGAAAATCACATTGAGATATTGCCTCACTTAGGTTGTTTAAAAAGTAGATACAAGATAAATGCTGGTGACATTGTGGGAAAAATTAGACACATGTTTGCTATTGGTAGAAATGAAATTAACACAGCTGTCGTGGAAAATAGTATACAGACATCTTTTAAGAAAGCTGTGTATATTATATGATACACTAATCTCACTATTCTATTCAATAGAAATGGGGAATGGGAGATCATTATATGAGACACCTGCACTTCCATGTTCATTGCAGCACTAACCACAATAGGTAAAATACAAATCAACCTAAGTGTTCATCAAAAGATACAGATATAAACAAAATGTGGTATATAAAACACAATGCAATTACTACTCAACCATATATAAAAAAGAATGAAATTCTGTCATCTACAACAAAAATGGTGGAACTGGAGAACATAATGTCAAGTAAAATATGCCAGACAGCAAATGACAAATACTACACTGTCTCCCTCATATATGGAAGCTAAAGTAACTCAATTGTGAACATAAAACACGAACAATTTGAGGGGTAGAGGGAAGGTTGACAACAGGTACCTAATCAGAGCAAATTAGTTCCTTGTGTTACACAGCATAGAGGGATGACTATAGCCCATGATGATTTATTGTTCATTTTGTGATTAAATAGAAAAAGACATCCCGTGGATAAAGAAACTGTGGTAGATCTACTCCATGAAATATTTCTAAGCCATTAAAATAAGTTCTACCATTTGCAGCCAAATGGTTCTAACTAGAGACCATTATGCTCAGTGAAATAAGTCAATTGCAAAAATATAAATATCAAATCTTCTGATATAAGGCAACCTTCACACAAAAAAACAATTGCCCTTTCAATACTGTTTGTGCTACATCTCACTGGTTGTGATATTTTTGTTTTTATTTTAGTTCATTTCAAACAAGGTTATTTTTCTTATTAATTACTTCACTGGACTCATCGGTCACACAAAGCATTGTTTGCTTCAAGGTTTTTTATTTTTTCATTTCTTCAGTGACACATTGGTTATTCAAGTCGCATCTTATTTAACTTCATGTTGCTTATACTTTCTATTTTTTCTTCATATTGTTGATTTTGTTTTATGGCTTTTCATTTAAATAAATATATAGTAACTGTGTAATAGAGACTAGCATATTAAGATGTGAAAATGGAATGCAGTATGAATCTCCACTTCCAAATCAAAGATGGATTCCCAATGAAACTGTTAAATGCATCTTGAAATAGAATGCTGGACTGTCTGCCATTGTCCATACCTACAATGTCAAGATATACTTAAATAACAAAATGATGGACTTATGACTTTTTTTCTGAATGATTATGCTACTGCAATGATATAGGGGAACAGTGAAGTGGAGGTGAATTTGGGGAGGAGAGAAAGGAAATCCCAGAAACTATGGAAATGTATGATTAAATAATACAATAAATAATTAAAAATTTTTTAAAGCAAAAGAGATCCAAGGCTCTAAACATAAAGTATTGGCAAATATGAAAGTTACATAGCCTGAACTGATCGATACATATTATACATAAGTATGGGATTGTCACGTGGTAACCAATAAATATGGTCAATAATTACTAATCACAGATGTCTTGTTTTAAAAGTAAATAAGTTTTATAATTTTAAAGATTTATTTAGTCAAAAGTCAGAGTTGCAGAACGGGAGGGAAAGGCAGAGGGAAGTGCTCATCTATGTGCTGGTTCAGTCACTGATGGCCACCATGGCCAAGAGTGAAGTGATCCAAAGCCAAGAGCCAGGAAATTCATTCAAGTCTCACGTGACTGCAAGGGCCTAAGGACTTGGACCATCTTTCGCTGCTTTTCCAAGCACATTAGCAGGAAGCTGGTTTGGAAATGAAGCAGATAGGATTCAAACTGCTGCTCATATGGGATGCCAGCATTGCAGGCAGTGGCTTTATGTACTATGTCATGATGCCAGCTCCTATTTTTTCTTTTTTAAATTTTAAAATAGAAAATATGATGCATAGCGGTGCAGATGGAAGAAGTGAATATGTTATGTTAAATAAGCCTAGACCGGGCCCAGTGTGATGGCTCAGTGGCTAAATAAATACTTGCCTTTCATGTGCCAAGATCCCATATGGGCACCGGTTCCTGTCCCTGATGTTCCACTTCCCAACTAGCTCCCTGCTTGTGGCCCGGGAAAGCAGTAGAGGACAGCCCAAAGTCTTGGGACCCTGCAAATGTGTGGCAGACCTAGAAGGAGCTCCTGGCTCCTGGCTCCAAATCAGATCAGCTCTGCCCTTTGTAGTAAGTTGGAAAGTGAACCAGCAGATAGATCTTTTCTCTGTTTCTCCTCCTCTCTGTAAATCTGCCTTTTCAATAAAAATAAATACATCTTTAAAAAAAAAAAGCCGAGCTCAGAAAGACAAGTAGTCCACTGTCTCGCATATATGATTTTAAAAAAGCAATCTCACAGATGTGTCATGAATAATAGTGGGTACCGAGAGACTAGGGAAAGAAAGGTAGGAGGAATGCTATTAATGGGAACTAATATATAGTTATATTGGATAAAGAAGCTCTTTCACACTAGGTGGTGCCTATAGATAATGAAAATATTCAATATATTTCTTTTAAATAAAACAACCTGGACAATAGACTATTGTATGTTTTCATCCTAAAGATGTTTGAAGATAATGGTATACTTACACTGTCTGAACATTAGGCAATTTATGCATCTATTGAAACATTGCATGCTTTTTGATGTTTCTTTTCTCTCTCCAAGTATGTGGGTCCCTGCACCTACATGGGAGATTTGCAAGAAGCCCTGGCTGCTGGTTTGTCCTGGTCAGCCCTAGTCTTTCTGGCCCCCTGGAAAGTGAACCAGCAGAAAGAAGAACTCTCTCAGTCTCCCTTTTTCTTTGTGTTTCTGACATTCAAAATAACTAAATAAGCCTTAAAAAGAAAGAAGAGGAGGAGGAAGAGGAAGAAGAGGGAAGAGGAAGAAAAAGAGATGGAGGAGAAAGAGGAAGAGGAGGAGAAGGAGAAGAGGAAGATAAGGAAGAGGAGAACTGGGAATTTGAGGCCGGGGCCTGGGCCTGCATCTGCGCTGTGGAGTAGTACATTCATTAAGCCTCTGCCTGCTGCACTGGCATCCTATGGGTGCCAACCAGTGTCCTGGCTGCTCCACTTCTGATTCAGCTTCTTACTTATGGCCTGGGAAAGCTGCAGAAGATGACTCAATTTCAGAAGAAGCTCCTGGCTCCAGGTTTCAGCTCAGTTCAGCTCTGGTCATTACAGCCATTTGGGGAGTGAATGAATGGATGGACTGTCTCTTTCTGTCTCTCCTTCTCTCTGTAACTCTGGCATTCATATAAAAATCAAAAGAAATCATTTAAAAAGATTGGGAATTTCAGCAGAGAAAACAAATATAATATTTAAGAAAGACAAAAATTTGAAACCAGAAATATACTAGCTAAAATTTTCAAAAATTCTAAATGGGCTTAACAAAAAAAGGGAGATGACAAAGCAAGCTATCTGAACTTGAAGAAAAGGCCATAGAAACAATCCAGTGTGACAAAAGGAGAAGGAAAGTCAGGGACCAGTTGATTAACAGCAAAGGTCAAATGTACATACTACTATCGTTTCAGAATGAAGGAGACAAAGGATAAGAGAGAGAGAGAGAGAGAGAGAGAGAGAGAGACTTATGTGATTGAATTTTTTGAAGAAATAACAGTTGAAAATATTCAAATGTAGTGAAGGATATATTTATAGCTTCAAGAATCCCAGTGAAACCCAAGCAACATAAAAACAAGCAAAAAATGTCTGAGCAAACCATATTCAAAGTGATGAAAACCAAAAATGGAGAAAATCTTGAAAACAGCCAGATATTTTCATTTTTCATACTAGCAAACATTTGGAAAATGATCTTAAAACAATTTCATCTGCTATCACATAAAAGTATAAATTACTTAGTGATAAACTATTAGAGCATTTGTCAAGGCTTTTTAAAACTGAAAATCACAAAGTCTTGTTATGAAAAATAAAAGGCAATGTACATAAATGGAAAAAGATAACACATGTGTAGTGGAAGACTCACTTTTTGAAGGCCAATTTCCCCAAGTGAGTGTCAGAATTTCACCATATGCCAACCACAATCAGAGCCGGGTCTTTTAAGAAAAAATGCAAACTAAATCTGAAATTTATTTGGAAATACAAAGGACCTTTATATATCTAAAACAATCTTAAGGACAAAGTCAGATTTCACATATGAAAGAGAATATGAAGTATTTGTCTTCCTGTGTCTGTGAGAAGTAGATTTTACAATGATCTAACATATACTTTATGAATAACTACAAGGGGGGGAGCTCAAAGTATCCAAACATAAAGGAATGATAGGGAGATAGGAATGTTAGTTACTATGGTTTCATCAGTACAAACATACTCCTACACATATTGAATTATCCGATTACATGCCAGACATATTTAGCATTATTTATTAAATGTTAGTCAAAACTTCTGAATGTTTAAGAAAGTGGAAACACTAGCTACCTTGTTTGATCATAACACACTGTATACATGAAATGAAGTATCTTACTCCACCAAGATGTGCAATAAAATGAACAAAATTGGAAAACTAAATCTACATGACTTAATTGTTTACACTAAAATTACTGTAATCAGGTCTGCATGTCATAAAACAAAGTCTGTATGTCATTAATGTAAGGATCAACAAAGCAGTGAAACAAAATATAGAATACCGAAAGAGATACACACTTCCGTGATTATTTGCCTTTTCACAACGATGTCAGAGCAACTGAAAGGGGAAAGTAAAATACCTTCAAGAAATGGTGATGGAAAACTAGACACACATATCCAAAAATGTACTTCAGGGGTGGGAGGAACTTTGGAACAGTGGTTACTACATCACTTTGGATGCCCACATCCGATATTGGAGTGCCTGATTCAACTCTTAGCTCCTCTGCTTCCTTTCCAGCTTCTTGTTAATGCATATCCTGGGAAGTTGCAGGTGATGGATTAAGTACTGGCATCCCTGCCACCCAAATGAGACACCACGAGTAAGGTTCCAGGCTGCTGTTTTTGGCCTGGTCCAGCTTTGGTTGTTGTAGTCATTTGAGTCTCATTATTTCTCTCCCTTTCAAATAAAGTGACAAGAAATAATAAACATCTTAGAAAAGCAGACATCGGTACCTATCTTGAACAACATGTCTTGTGTCCTGCTTTGGGCTACTGTAACAAAATACCATAGACCAGGTGACTTGCACAGGAGAAAAAATTATTTCTTGGAATTCTGGAGGCTGGAAGACCAAGATCAAGACCCTAGCAGATTTGGTGTCTGGTGAGGGCCTGCCTCTGCTTCACAGATGAAATTTTTCATTGTGTGACATGGTGGGAGCTGTGAGGGAACTCTCTGGGACCCTAAAGTCTCTAATTCTAAGCATGAGGCTTCTTCTCTCCTGAATTTTTACTTTCTCAAGAGCCCCAATTGTCAGATAACCCATCACGTCAGGACGTTAGGATTTCGATATTTGAATTTTGAGGAAACACAACTATTCAGATTAACACAATAAAAATAAATTTGTGTGGGATCATGTAGCTAATGATAAAAATTCAGACATGAATTGCTTAGAAGAAGCTGAATGAATATCTCTACCACCCAAAAACAGACAAAATTTTCTTAGGGACAGTGAGAGCAATAACTATAAAATTGATTTATTAAACACCACTAAAATCAAAAGTAGCTTTTTCAGAAAACACCAGTGATAATGAATGGAAAAGTAACATATTCCTTTCCAGAAGTGCTTCCCCTCAGTTTATAGGGATCCTGGGGGAGGCATTGATGGTGACAGAGTGTAGAGACCTGGGACTCATAGCCAGGTAGATGGAGGGGGCCTGGGGATTTTCCCACTAGCTTGGTGCTGCATGAAGTGAGAGAATGGAGAAGAGAGCCCTATTAGAGTGCTGGTTTGGTGTGTTGGTGGACCAGATTTGGGGAATTTTGAATGGGCTTGGAACTTGAGTGTACAGAAGTGTAAGGTACCAGGCCAGTACACATGCTAGGAACTTGGAACCTTAGTGGGCAGGCAGAGCTCCGGCCCAGCACACCACCCTATCAGAAGACTCGGCTTCAGAATGCTGGGTTGAGGAACCCATGCACTCCTGGGCATGGGACTGTGGACTGATCAAAGAAAGGGGTAAGGAGATGGATGGGAGGGAGGACCACTGAGGGAGTATGTTGCAACTGAGGGGTGGTTTCCATCGACAAAACCACTGTACTTTCAGGTAAGTGGGGGCAGATGGGGAGAGGCTGAGACTGAGCAATTTGGACAGGGGGTTGGGAGAGGGAAACCTTTATGATGCACAGCCCACGTAGGAAACCACAGCTGGTCTGACCAGTTAGCATTGATCACCACCGACCACCACTCATCAGTATACACTAAAGCTAGGGTTGGGGGTCTACATGGCAGGTCTATATCACAGTACCTGCCAGTGAGAGATGGAACAGGGGATGGGTAATGCTGGGCTGGGCCATAACACTAACCAGCACGTTGAATCTTTTAGAGATACATGTCAAGCCTACAATTTACTTTGACATGTTTCAAAATAATAAAATTAACTGATTAACTAAGAGGGGACTCGACACATAAAGCACATGATAATGCAAAACACACTAAAATACAAGATAGCAAAAAAGTAGGTGTTAGGTGAACAGTTAATTCACAGTGGAATTTTTGCAGCTTTTTGTATGTCTTCAAATATTAATTTTAAATGTTCAAGAAAAAAGAAGATTGCTGTGATTCAGCCAGAAGAGCCATTTTCTTCCCCAAATCTCTTGCTATGTGTGTTTTCTCCATGCTCACTCATACATGGGATCTGAAATTTCCCCATCTATTTTGTTCCTCAAGTTACAGCTTGTCTCTTTTCTTCCTTCCAAGATATCCCAACAGCTTCCAAACCCAGCACTAAATCCACTTCAAACTTCTCTGATAAGGGTTGTATTTAACTGGTTTGTCCCATCTGATAGAATCTACCACCCTAGGCTCCAAACACCCTGTTGTATCTAATTAAAAATTATTAGCATTTATTTCTAATACTTAAAAATATACAGAAAACAGTTGTCTTAACCATACAAAGGTCTCCATAGATACTACAAAGATGACCTTATGCAAGGAGTATGTTTAATACATGTCAAAACCGAACATGATGACTTCAGTTTATTACAGAGATAATTCACACAGAAAGTGGAGCCTAGGTAATGTCATGAAGATCTTCCCAGATAAATCATGATAGGCTTGTACAGGGACCAAGTTTAAGCTCAGGGGTCTTAGAGGAAGTCTAATCATCTTAGTCACTGCTTCTCATCCTAGTTATGTTCCTGAGCGATGATTGTTAGCTGGACGTAAAGGGAAGTAAGTGTCCACAGTTCCAGAACATGTATTACAACAGTTTTCCTTCCTGGCTGCACAGTGAAATTACCCAGGCACTGGATTTTTTTAGACTCTTCCTCCAAATAATCGCCGTGTACAGGCTAAGCAAGACAGATAATTCAGACGAGATGCGCTGGAAGAGCCAAACCAGTTGTGAAGATATTAGGAGATGCTGTCCATGGAATTAGTGAATGCCCTGAAATCCAAGAACCTTGGACAACTGTCTTTACAAGCCTGAAAATCCTAATCTTCTTCACCTTCAGTAACTAAAAGTTTAATGCCTGGCCCAGCAATAGTCCTTCAGGACACTGCTTCAACACTCAGCTAGAAAACATTCTAATTAACCAATGCCCAGTACTGTACCTGTTATTATATATTTTGAATACCACTCCTGTGGCCAGTGTTGAGAACTACTGATCTAGTTGATTCAGAGGAGCAGATGAGCATTTAATGTGTATCGCACCAAATAATTTGACTGGTCCCCAACTAATGGTTTAACTTACTGCTTTTAACTATGTGATGGCGCAGAAGAGATACATGTTGAGCACAAACTGTATTTAGGATTTTTAAGTTAGATGTTTTTGTGGACTAGAGATACACTGTGCCATCTATTGTCATAATGATGGGCAGCCGCAGCTCGCACTCAACCAAATGATAAAGAGGGGAAACAATTGCTGCTCACCTGTGCATAATGTTGCTAAGCTAGAGTAATCATTAAGGCAGGTGTGTTTATGGATTCTCAATGTAGAATACTTTCAGTCTGTGATGGGCTTATTAAAATGAGAAGTAACTACATTTCTCCATTGTCCATGCATAAAACTAACTTTGCAACCTTAAGCAATTCGTTTCCTGACTGAATCCCATCTGAAGAACAATAGAGTTGAATGAAATCCTTGTTAAGAATACTTCCAACTTTGAATTATATGGTGCTGTAATTGTATAAATCATGAGTCAGGAAAAAAAAAAACTTCAAGAAAAGTGAGTGCAAAATGGATCCAGACTTCTGTATATTGACCCAAACAATCTAAAGAAAACTTACAGTGCATGTTAATTGTGAATTGCTCTTCTTGGGAGCCAAGATTCTTTCTTGAAGCAACCCCCATCTCTACTGCATCAAGTTATATATTTGGAGCTTGAAACATGAAGATAAAATCTTCTTAACTTGGGCCAAAGATGCAAATGCTGTTAGTGCTGAATTTAGTCCATCCGTTTTTCCAGTATGATCCAGGCATTTCCATTTACAGCCTCCTCCAGTAGTGATTTCGCAGAGGGGTGAGATACAGAAAAAACATAATCCATTTTGCTTGTTTCACATTTATTTGCCATTGGTTTCATTGAGTAATCCCTCGTTTCTAGATTATAGGGCAAAGGAGGAATAAGTCAGATTTTATTGGTCCCTCAAGAAATTTAAACAGCTTCAAGCTGTCCTCTCTTATTCCTTGTCTGTCTTGGCCGAGTGTTTCTTTGATTTTATGATCTTGCAGCAATCCTCAGTTCTATGGCCCTTCAAGAACAGCTTGCTGTATCTGGATCTCTTCACTTTTCACTTGATCTTTTCCAAGGCAAGGTTCTTAACTGGAGCCATGTTTATAATAGCCTAAAGTGATATGGTGAGTTCGCAAGTTTGCAGTTCATGCAATCATTAATGGACAACCAGAAGAATTATCCAGATCACTTGTTGATATACTGACTAACACAGGTAATTTCCAAAGAATTCTCTTCTGAGTGGTGAGGGTATGACTTAACATCTTATGCTAAAATCTCTGAAATGTACATCTACTGCATTGGCCATTCTTGTCTCATGTTATGCTTTTTTGTTTCTCAAAGTGGCAAACTTAATTCAAGATGGGTTGTGAGACCTCTATGCACAATTCAGAACCCCTAACTCCATCTTAACTCCAGCTATTCCATTCCCATATACTAAACATTTCTGTGCCCCAGTACTGACTCCAACTCATATTCCCCAAGACAAATGTCAACAACCCAGAATGAAATAATATAAGGCAAAAAACACACCATAATTTATTATCCAATCAGGACAGAGAGTGTAGAGTTGGAGTGCAAGGAAGTAATTGAACCCATTTATCAACCAAAAGCCTGTCCAGTCATCGCTAAGGAGCAAGGAAGATTGCTCTCTGATCATTTTCCCCTTTGCATCTTCCTGAATCTCTACATGAGATTTGCCTAGTGTTCTATACAAACACAACTTTGGCACAGTTGTTTGAAGTGTTATTAAAATGTAGATTCCTGATCTCTATCAAGACCAACTGATACAACCTAAAACTGAAGAACTGTTGCTCTTTATTTGTACAATTAGCAAGAGGGGCTATGCCCTATTCCTCTATAATGTCTCTGAACTTGGAGTTTGCTTCCACTCCAAATTGCTCTCCCTGCATGAACTCTTTCGTGTGCATCAGGAGCACGTCCATACTCTAGGATCCTAGAATCAAACTTCAGAGTTGATAGTAACAAACTAGAATGAATCTGTTGCTTGTTCCTATTTGTGTGTGTGTGTGTGTGTGTGAGAGAGAGAGAGAGAGAGAGAGAGAGAGTTTGACTTTTTCCATCTGGCTGATTCAAGTTTGTTGCCATTGTACAGAGATACTATCATAGCATCTTTTTTTAATTCATTCATTCTCCAAGCCCATATCAGGAATGAGCTCTTAAAAAGACACCTGAAGGTGTCTGTGGAATTTGTTACAAGATCCATACACTTCATAAAGTGCTAGTTAGAGTAGGACATGCACCAGCTACTCTTTTTTTAAAAGTTGTTTGCTTGATTTATTGATTGATTGGAAAGGCTGATTTACAGAGAGAAGGAAAGACAGAGATCTTTCACCTGTTGATTCACTCCCCAGGCAACGGCAATGGGCAGAGCTGAGCTGATCCGAAACCAGTAGCCAGGAGCCTCTTCTGGGTCTCTCACGTGGGTACAGGGTCCCAAGGCTTTGCCTCATCCTCTACTGCTGTCCCAGGCCAGAAGCAGGAAGCTGGTTGGGAGATGAAATAGCTGGGACATGAGCCAGTGTCCAGATGGCATCTTGGGACATGTAAGGCAAGGATCTAGCCACTGAGCCATTATGCCATGCCTGTCCCAACTACTCTTACTTTAGAGAAGATTCACTTAGATCCATGGAATCTCTCTTCCTATTTTGGAGTTTCATAGACTGCTTCCTATCTACCTGAAGTTTCTCTTTGCTTATGTCAATGTACGAAGGCTCCCACCTTCAGTCTTACAAATATTTTTCAGTCTAATGAATTAAAAGCTTACATTTATGGAGTCCTTGCTATGCGCCAGGTAGATTTTTAAAGACCTCACAAGGTTACATTGGCAGGTAGTCCAGCACTGGGATCCTCATGCAGTCCTGTGGTTGGAGAGTCCGTATTCTCAGTAACTATACTCTGTTGCTGACTATTGGCAGCTGGCAGAATGAAGGCTGTACATGAATCTGAAAGCTGTCTGCCTCAAAGAACCATCAAAAACCTCTTCTTTCTGTCACCTCTGACAGAATGGCGTGAGTCTGCTACTAGGGAGTTGGCACAGCCTTTTAAAAGCACTCCTGCTGCTACATACATATATAATAAAAGAATAAAGAAACTCAGGGAATGATAATCACCTAATTTGGGATGGAAGCAGCCTCTGGAGAAAAAGGACTGTCATCAGAGCAAGGCACATGAGGCATTTCAAAGGCATCAGAAATACTTGATTTTTCTTTGGCTGAGTAGTAGTTAAACAGGAGCACATGCATGCCTTTGTGTGTCTTCAGTCTTTTGTATCTAGCATTTTCAAAAGGTTCCTGGGGAGCTCTCTGTCTTAGGCACTGGGTAGAGTTCAGCCTATAGCATTAAGATTTCCGTACTGGAGGCTGGAAAACTGAGAAGTAGATATGCGGCTTTCTGGCTCTTCTCTTGCTACACAAGGGACAATCTTTTCTTTTAGAGCTTCCACTTGCCCTTATCAATTTTCAATCTATTATTTCAAGTTCTGACAATGAGAACTAGCTTAATGTTACGTTTACTCACATAGCACAATCTGAAAACTCCAAATCTCTAAGTTTATGAGGAATTGGAGCATGTGCATATGAAAACAAAGGACAGAACCAGGGGAAAGGTAGGAAAGGGTACCTGGCAGAGGCAGAGTAAACAAATTATTTCTGAAAAAAGGAAACATACACACGATCACAGAAATAGATGAAGGTAAAAAAAAATGTTTAAAAGCAGTGGAGAAAAAGCAAATGAGAGCAAAACATATCATTAATTGAGGGCCAACTTTGCGTCGGATTCTGTGCAAATCACCTTATAATCATTCTTTCACTTAATTCTCCCCTCCCCCACTTGATTTCCTTCTACAAGGTAAGTATTGACAGACTCCTATTTTATGGATGAGGAAAGTGACTTCTGCTGAATTTGAGCTGTTTTCCTGAATCTCAGTCATTTCATTGACAAAATGAATTTTGATATTACTTGTGCATGACATCAGAGGCTGGAAGCTTAACCAATAGGTTACTGAATCTATTGAGAAGAAAGAGATAAAATTGGAGAAAGGATCTGAGCCCTTATCTGACAGCTACAGATGCACTGGCAGTACAATACATTATGGGAAGGAGGTTTTTTAGGCTTATAGCATACTGAAGAACACCTGTTTGGCTCAGCCCTAGCTGATAATTGCCTTTCCTTTTGCAATTATGGACCAACATTAATAGACATTGCATTGTTCAAGTAATGTGCAAAATATGGATTTTTAAAACCACATTTTCCAATTTTTATTGCTATCAAAATAATGTATGAGGAATAAAACACCGCATGGACCTAACAAATCCTAATGATGGGCTGCGATTGGCTCAAAAATTACTATTGGGCAATATTTAATGAACAGCATATAATACTAAGATAGGAGGTCAAAAAAGAAGAAAAAATGGCTAGAAATGAGAAAGAGATGAAAAGATAAAGCAAGGAAAAAAGAGAAAATCCTCTACCTCTATTTATTTGTTAACTTACTGATTTCAAAGTCAGGAAGAGAGAGAGAGATCTCCTATTTGTTGAGAGAGAGAGAGAAAGAGAAATCTCCTATTTGTTGAGAGAGAGAGAGAAATCTCCTATTTGTTGATTTACTCCCCAAATATCCTGGACAGCTGAGGCTGAGCCAGGCTGAATTCAGAAGGCAGAAACTGCATGCAGGTCACCCACATGAGTTGTGGAGGCCCAAGAACTTAAGCAACCTTCCACTGGTTTCCCAGGGGCATTATCAGGGTGTTATATCAAAAGTATAGCAGCTGGGACTCCTGTCTGCATTCAGATACAGGATGCAAGCATTTTAAATGGCTCCCTAATCCTCTGCACCACAATGCCAAACCCGAGGAAAAAAAAGTATGTATGTTTTTCTAAAGAAGTGAGGAAAGAGTTGAGGATCAAAAAAGTGCTGAAAAGAAACACAAGAGGAAGAAAAACACAGATCAGAGGGGAAACGATGCACATTGAAGACATTAGCCACTACCCAATAACCCTTGGCACGTGTAGAGGGGAGCTAGCCCATGTCACCAAGGCATCTTAGTTTTTGGGAAAACTCTCTCCTCTAAAATGCTATGGCTGTTCTCTCAGGAATCAGTTGCTCTCTTGCCTCAAAGTATGACAAAGTGTCAGCAGCCACAGTACTGGGCATTGCCTGGTGAAGTATATCTGGGCAATGTCTAGGGCCCTGACAGCGGGTCCTATAGAGACCTGTGCTATTCAATACTGTCTAGCAGATTAGGGAAGCAGAGTGATGTTCCAGGGAATGGACTAGCTAATGTCTGGCATACACCCTTCCCTAGCATCAGACAGGAGCTGTTGCAACAGATCAGTAGCCATGGCAACCATGTGTGCAACTACTCTTTGGATTCACACAGGGGAGTTGAGTTTTGCATCAGGACACTGCATGCACAAAGTTGGTAGAGTCTGACCCAGCCCTCTGTGCCCCGTTTCACTGGGAGTCCCAAGACAAACTTGAACACAGTGATATTTGATATTAAAGGTTTCCCAATTCCAGCCTTTTATGTTTCTCGGCCCACTTTTTTTCTCTACATGCATTTCGCTGGTCATGCACTCATGAGACCTCAAGGTTAGAGTATTTCAAGGATAATTCCTGTCTAAAACTCCATCATTAAACTTCATCCACTATATCCCTCAAAATGATAGCCCCTATCTTCACCTGGGGCTTCTCAGACACTGAGACACACAAGGTCATTTTCATTTCAAGTATTTAGAATTTCTATATATGTGTATTTTAACTAACAAACATGTCTTTCAAATTGTGCAAGATTTTCCATATTTATATGAAACAAAAATACTCTTTTAAAATATTTATTGATTTTGAGAGAGAGAGAGAGAGATCTTCTCTCTACTGGTGTACTCCCCAGATGGCTGCAACAGCTAGAGCTAGTCAGGCCAAATCCAGCAGCAGTCAGCAGCCAGCAGCCAGAGCTTGGGTCTCACAGGTGTATGAAAGAGGCCCAAACACTTGGCCGTCTTCTACTGTCTTTCCCAGGCCATTAGCAGGGATGTAAATCAGAAGTGGAGCATCAAGGACTTGAACCAACACCCTTATGGGATGCTGGGATGACAGGTGGTGGCTTTACCCACTAAGTTATAATGCTGACCCCCAGGTTTAGCACCTTCCAAATGGCATCACAGCATAGCTGTTTCCCCTTGAGGTACAGCTTAGTTCTTGCCCAAATGGCAAAAACCTGAATTGGGGTTGCCACTGTGAGAAGGGGGTTGGCCCTTAGATCTTGCAATCTATGGAACATCTCAAGCTTAAAATAGCCATGGTTTTGTTATGACCATGGACTATTCAGGTCAATAATTTAGAATGGGCATAATGGAAAAGGGCCTGGACACTATACCTGCTTCATGGAAAACTGGAAGGTTGGGATTAACTCCATGACCAGGAATTAAAATCCTCTGAAGTCTTGCTCATTTCCACTTCTGTGACAGCTTGGATGGGGAGGATTCAAAGATTGGAAGTGCCAGCTTGAGTGCTTACATGTGGTCTCCTCATGTGGCTGGCCTCATCACCATCCAGTGGCATCTGGGTGATAAGACATCAGAGTTTCAGCAAGAAAAAAGAATCAGAATTCAGTTTTCTGATCTGGCCTTAGGGCTACAGTGTCACTCCCACAGCATCCTGTGGGTTGTAAGTGAGCCTTCCCAGAGTCAACAGGAGGAACCAAAATACCAGCTATCTATTTTATAGAAAAGTATATCAAAGACTTACTGATTTCAAAGTCCATGGGCCATATTTTAAAACGACAAATTACAGAATCATGTAAAAGTCACCAAAGTATCCATGAGTCACAGTTGATGTATAACATTCTTACTAATTTTGTTTCACATCACTTAAGAAAATAAATTGTTGCTTTTAAAGAAAGGACTCCTGCCCATTGAGTTACATGTTTCTACAAATTGTTTACCTGGAAATTCTCCCTTATATTATTTAGGTGGGTATTTTAACCATTCCCATTAACAGATGGAAAGCATTTGAGACTTAGCGAGGCAAGTTGCACAGCAACAGAAAGCTAAGAGTCCTATCCAACTCCATAAATGTTTATTGAGTACCTTCAATATGGCCTTTTCCTTATTCTTAGCATTAATATCCTGATATGGATCAGCTCATACAACAAAGATGTTGAAAAGCGCTATCTATGAAGGGAATGGCATCCTAGGGATGCCAGAAGTCAATAGAACTAACATTTGAACTCAGCCTAATTACAGAAACCACACACTCATCCATGGCAGTACAGAGTCAAATCTTTCATTTGGCTTGGAGTTGGAGACCTAACAAAGATACGCCCAAGGCATGTGGCATCCCTCACTCTATGAGACTGCACATCTCCCTCTAACTTGTATTTGAGTTGCTTTGCCAGCATTCACTGCTTCGTGCTCATTTATTTTCCTTGTCTCAGATTTTTCCTGGTAGAGCGCTCTTGGCAGTAAGTGATCTTGTCACACAGAGGTTCTATAAAGCAGGCATGTTTAGACTATCTTTAATAAAATAAGGCGGCCTCCCCTCCATAATTAACACTCTTGAGCATATATTTAAACCGCAAAAGTCCCCATGTCCTGATTCCCCCATCCTGTATTATAAAGGCATAAGTCAGCTTTTATCACTCAGCAAAATAATTGCTGAATGATTTTCTTGGAAACTAAAAGCTTGGAGAGAAAATTAAGTGGTTTGGTCCCACAGGGGATATAACTGGATCTTCCAGGCCTATTTGGCTAGGTTATGTTGCCCAGGGATTTAGTTTAAAAAAAAAGGGTTGATATTTTCACCCATGTTGACCTCAAGCATGTGACACATATGTTTGTGAAATTCCCTGTTATGTGCCAGTCTTGGGCTGCATTTTTATGACAGTCTGGTTGTGTCTTTCTTGCAATTTAGTTTTATGCCACTGATATGGTGGGTCTTAATGAAAATGTTAGACTTTATGTCTTTAGAAATAATGACACAGGAAATGAGTTGGGTGCCGCTAAGCAGCAAGCAAATAAATTAGAATGAAACCCAGCCAGAAGACTCTGTCTTTTCTTCTCTCAGTTCTGCACCTGCTCCGTGCCTCGATTCCTGGGGCTTCATAGGAGAAAAAAAGCCAAATCTGTACTTCTCTTCCCAGAGGAATCAGGCCTACTTGGGCTCTGTAGACAGCTTTGTTTGTTTTATTGTGATTTTCTTTTTGAGATGTAATGCATGTACCATACAATGCGCCATTTAAAAATATGCAGTTCAGTGGTTTTTAGTGTATTCAATGTCTCGCAACCATCAGTGCTATTTAATTCAAGAACATTTCATCACCTCAAAAAGAAATCGCCGAGCCCATTAGCAGTCACACTGCATTCCCACCTGCCACCCACCCCCTGGCAACCACTCATTTGCTTTCTGTTTCTATGGATCGGCCTATTCTTGACATTTCATATAAACGGGATCAAGCCTATTTCTGCCTCTGTTCCAGTTCCCCTTCTCCCATATTAAGTTGGGCTCCTGGATTGCTCGGCCAGCCCTGTTGAGCTAGCCCAATCTATATAAAGCAGTATTTTTTTCCTCATTTTTCTTACTTAACTCATTCTGTGTTTTCTTTTTCTCTCCTTTTTATATCTAATTGTACTTCATCAATCAATTTACAATAGGGATGCATAATTAACAACAAGGACATATAACTTAACAGCATACAAGTCAGTACTTGCTGAGAGGGGTTCTGCAAAATTCATGAAAATGCACATAATCAAAAACCTGTGTACAGAGTTCTAACATTTTTGCACCAAGCAAACTTATTTTGAATTCCATTTCTATGAACTTTCTGAAGCTCCTGTACATGAGTCAAGAAGAGCTGACTAGGAGTCAGCATTGTGACACAGCAGCCTAAACTACCACCTAGGACATTGTCATTTCATATTAGAATGTTGATTTAAGTCACTGCTGCTCTACTTCCAATTTAGTTTCCAGCTAACATGTACCCTTCCATGCCCATGTAGAACCTGAAAAGCAGCAGGTGATGATTTAAGCATTTGGGCCCCTGCCACCCACCTAGGAGACCCAGTTGGAGTTTCTTGCTTCTGGCTTAGACCTAGCCAAACTTGGGACTTGTTTCAGGTATTTGAAGAGTGAGCCAGCAGATAGACGACCCATCTTCCCATTATTCTGCCTTGTGAATGAATAAATATTTAACAAATGATAAGATCTATCTGCAATCTTTATTTGTTTTAATTCTTGATACAACAACCAGATTAGGGAGGTGCTTCTATTACTGCTGTTTATTTATTTTTATTTTTTCAAGATTAGTTATTTGTTTACCAAATATTTTGTCACATATTTTCTTTTAAAAATATATATATATTTTATGATACAATTTCATAGGCTCTGGGATTTCCCTTGTCCCAAATTCCCTCCCCCTCCAGTGATATCCCCTATATTGTCACAATAACATAGTCCTTCATAAAGTCATAAGTTCATTGTTCTGCTATTTAAGTGTATCCTGACAGTGCAGATACAGACAATGGCAGAGTCCAGGATCCTCTTGTCAAGATATATTTAATAGTTTCATTGGGAGTCCACTTCTTATTTGAAAATAGAGATGCAAGATTTATTTATTTAACTTGAAAGGCACGGTTACAGAGAGAGAGAGAAAGGGAGAGAAATATACAGAGAGAAAATAAGATTTTCCATCTGCTGGTTCACTCCCCAAATGACCATAACTGCCAGCTCTGTGGTGCATTGAAGCCAGAAGCCAATGACTTCCTTCAGGTTTCTAAGGGGTGCAAGGGTCCAAAGTATTGGGCCACCCTCCCAACCCCCCATCCCTCCATCCCCCCACATTCCCACTCCCCCGCTTTCCCAGATCATTTGCAGGGAACTGGAATAACTGGGACTAGAACTGGCACCGATATTGGAATGTTGGCACCATAGGCAGAGGACCAGCCTGCTACGCCACCTTGCCAGCCCCTATTATTGTGATTTTTCTAAGTGCCTTAACAACAGCTAAGGTAGTGGCAGAGCTGGAATATGTATTATGTCCTCTACAAGGGTGCAGGAGGAGGGTGTGCCAGGCAGGGGACCTATTTCTTTAGCTCAAGGAACTGGAAGAGCCAACAAGCCACATGCACAGCTGAGGTTGGCACAGCTGTGACTTGTGGATTCCAGCAGTCTCACTGGGAGATTTGTCCAAACATATATTGCTGGGCCCCCGGCTGGAGGTTTCTGATTCAGTGGTTCTTGATTCACGTGGTCCTGATGTTGCTGGTCCCGGGACATTACCATGAGAAAGAACTGCTGTCTCATAGGGCTTATGGAAATGAAGCCACAGGGTGGGAAACTACACAGTTGAGATAAAGCATGAGCTTTGATCTGATTTCCGCGGTGCCCTACAAGACAATTAGTAGAGGAAATTGGCCAAGGGGAGATGACCGCTGAATAAGGATTAGGTCTGTCCCTGCTTAGAAGTGT
This sequence comes from Ochotona curzoniae, assembly GCF_017591425.1. Taxonomy (NCBI): domain Eukaryota; kingdom Metazoa; phylum Chordata; class Mammalia; order Lagomorpha; family Ochotonidae; genus Ochotona; species Ochotona curzoniae. The sequence continues at coordinate 29,244,036 of NW_024467087.1, read as the reverse complement.
CCTGTGTGTCACTGCCTCCTGCTACGCACACATTCAGCCCATTCCTGATGCTAGCGCTCCTGGGTGCTTCTCCAGCCTCGGACAGGATCTCTCAGCGGTGCCTAACTGACAGTCCCCCAATTCCAAGTTGCTGTGAGTTCCCAACTTTCCATGCCTATGTATGAACCAAGACTGTTTGCTCTTCCTGAAATTCCCCCTGTGCAGTGCCCCACCAAGATTCCAGAGCCAGAACAGCTGGATTCATATCCAGGCTCTTCCACTTACTTGTCACATGACCTTAGGAGACTTAATAAGCTTCTCTATGTCTCAGTGAGTGGGATAATAGGATTGTTGTAAGAATTATGCATATTACACAGTTTTATGATTACGATTATTCATTTTACTAAATTCAGCTTAGGCATTAACTTTTCCTGAGTCTTTCTTGTCCTTCTCAGCCCAGTGCCCACTAGCGTTCCATGTGATTCCCTCTGTCTCCTGTACTGTGCACCTCAAACGTGCTTCTATCCTAGTCCCCACGCTGTTGTTTGTTAGCTGTGTGATTGTGATCAGATCACTTCACATCTCTGCACCTAGGATTTCTCATCTGCACGGGGAAAGTGATAACAGCATAATGATGCCTGTCACATAAAGTCATCACTGGGATCAAAGAAGGTAAAATGGATGAAAGAGGTCTTGGTGTGCTCAGTACTTAGCAGAGGCTGCATAACCCTCTGTCACGGTCATTTTGAACTGTACTGTATGGTTCTGAGAAATGAAGGCATTGTTCCTTCTCAAGGTAAGTAGTTGGAAGGAAAAGGTGATTTCATAACAGCACTAGAGATAGATCAGGGAAGATGCAAAGATGCAAGGAGAAGCTGAGTTGGTTTTGAGTACCCTGGCACCTTGGATTTTGGTTGTAACATTGTCGCGTTGCATGCTTTGATCTCTGCTTACCCCATAACTTGTACCTTGCTCTCTTTTGTTTCAAACACCTTTGACCTGGTCCCTGAACACACTGATGCAAGTCCTTCTGCTCAGCAAATTTGCTCCTGTGCCCAAAATACACTTTCCCATTTACTTTCCTGGTGAGGAAGTACCCATTTTTTTTTTAAGATGACTTATTTATTTTTATTGGAAAGGCAGATATACAGAGAGGAGGAGAGACAGAGAGGAAGATCTTTCATCTGTTGATTCACTCCCCAAGTAACTGCAATGGCTGTAGCTGAGCTGATTTGAAGCTAGAAGCCAGGAGCTTCTTCCAGGTCTCCCACACGGGTGCAGGGTCCCAAGGATTTGGGCTGTCCTCAACTGCTTTCCCAGGCCACAGGCAGGGAGCTGGATGGGAAGCAGGGCTGCCAGGATTAGAACTGGCGCCCATATGGGATCCTGGAGCTTTCAAGGCAAAGACCTTAGCCACTAGGCCACCACGCAGGGTCCCAGGGCTGTCCATTCTCTTATGATCAAACTTTCAAAGTCTCCTGCTCCAAGGGACAGCCCTAAACCTCCGATTCCTTATTGCCTACCCTGGGCTGACTTCCCTCACAGTGCTTATATTTTCCTATAGCTTTTTTTTGATTTATGTATCAGTCTCCCCATCTAGATTGTACTTTTTCTAAGAGTTAAGTCTGTTTGTCTTCATCTCCATGTCCCCAGTACTTGGTTCAGCATTTGCAACAGTATGGGCTGATGGAGTTGTAGTGGAACAGGTTTAAGATTATTGCCAAAACATCAACGAGTTGACAAACAAGTCACTTTTCTGAAATAACTGCATGAAAAACACCTGGGCATTTTTTCAGATAGTAGGAAGTATGTTTTGTTTATCTTACAACGTGGGAGCTGGACTCTTTTTGCCATTAAAAGCTTGGCAAACACTGCCATCTAGTGATAGAAGCTAGACATTATTGCAAATGAGAGCTGAAGTTCAACCAGACATTAGAAAAACAAAACCAAACAAAACAAACACTCAAGGATGCATTTAGCACACACAAAAAAAGAGTGACCGATTTCTTGTGACATGCTTTTTCATCTGACAGTTCTTATTAGTTGAGGCAATAAAGTTTGGATATTTCATTTGTTAGTTACCACATGCTATTTATGTGGCTTGTTCCTGATGGTGCAGAGCTTTTCCTGGATATCCTAGAAGGAAGTTATTTAGTCCTCTGGTCACATTCAGGGTCAGACAATGTAACTTATATTTTTCTCTATGGAAAATACAGTTGGCACAGATTTGCTTCCGGGTACTGTATAATCTAATTTTCCACAAGAAGCAATTAAGGAATAAAACACCATTATATTTGATTCAAGTCATTTGCTGGCTAGGCTATGTGGGGGTTAAATAAACATATTGAAATGTATGCACACGTGTTTTCAGTCATTCTGGGGGGTATTTGCAATTTTCCTAGGAATCCTCAAAGAATTTGGGGATGCCTCTCACCCTTGGATTCATTCTGAGCCTCCTCTAACACTATTGGAAACATTACAGATAGTCTACACATTGGAGTCAAACTGACTTGGGTTCAGGTGGCTGCTTGGTCACTACCTGGATTGTCTTAACCTCTCTATTCCTGTTCGTTTGCAAAACCAAAGGGACAGTATTAGCCAGCCAATTCAGGTTTTATGAAGATTCCATAAGATTATACAAGTAAAGCCTCAGAAACAGTGTGGGCATTTTGATGAGTGTCAGCATTTGTAACAGATGTTTTACCACCTTGCCATCCTGAAGTGAAATAACGTTATGGTTATACACATTACTTTTGTATTTGTATGTGTGTATATGTGTGTGAATACATATATGGGGAAAGAAAGAAATCACTTTCAATTTAAAGGAGAAATAAGAGGAGATTATTTGTAACAGAGCATCTTTAAAGACTCAAGCCATGCCATACCAGAAGATTTTGGGAAACAGGCAGAAATTTGTCCCCACATATAGAAATCCCCTGAACACAGACAGTACAAGTACAGATGTGTACATGGGGCAATGCATTACAGACCCTTTTACCATAAGCAGCCTGGCTGTCAGCAATGCGGACTTCAAAAGCTATTAAGCCACTCTAGGGATATTTCTGAACGAAACTACACAATATTCCCCCAAATTACATTGCAGTTGCATTCCTGGAAAGTTCAGTATATATTGAAACAGTTCAAAAACAAACCAAAAAAAAAAAAAAAAAACCCTTGTGTTCTTGTAGAAAACCAAGTTATGTTGTTCTGGGCACATATAATTATTAACAGATTTTGTGGGGTGGATAAGATTTTATTTAATTATATGAAAGGTAGAGTGAAGAGAGAGAGTGGGAGAGAAAGAAAAAAGAGAAAAGAGATCTTCCATCCATTTGTTCATTCCCTCAAATAGCTACAAAGGCCAGAGTTGGCCCAGGTCAAAGCCAGGGACTAGAAATGCTATCCGAGTTCTCCACGTGGGTGTTAGGGGCTCAAGCACTTAGATCATCTTCCACTGCTTTCGCAGGCACTTTAGCAGGGAGCTCATGAGGAAGTGGAGCTGTTGGGACGTGAACTGTCGCTCCAACATGGGAAGCCTGAAGCTCGAGCAATGGCTTCACGTACAACTGTGGATCCATCAATCAATTTCTTCACCTCCCTCAAGAACTGAATGCTTGGGGGTTGTCATTCAAACACTGGGTAGAATAGAGAGCACTATTCCTTGTGTGGGATAATCAAGCATCCTGGGGATATCCAGCAATGAGGTTTCTTGTCCACTCTTGTCCCCATCCTCATAAAACTTGTGTCTACCTTCTAAACGTACTCAGTTACACTGAACCACAGAATGACAACAGAAACACGAATCTCAAGCGGCAACTGGGTCAGGGCCTTGGTAGTCACAATGGGATTCACCTGGAACAGAAGAAATGCAGAAAAGAGATTTAATGACTGGGATATGAAGAGGGATCCTAACGTCTGCAGATTCCATTATGTTTGGAGTCTAATGAGGCACAAAGGGAAAGGGGTGGAATGGGGATGTAGGGTAATGGAGGAGTGGTGAGGAAGGCAACATTCAGATATTAATTTGAAGGCTAGGAGTGATTGCCAAGTAAGTAGGCAGCTAGTGTCAGGATTCAAGCCAAAATTACAGCTCTACAAAAGCAACAGATTGGGAACCATGAAGACAGACAAGACAACAATCAGGATTCAAATAGCAGCCAGAGCAAGGAAAGGGAGCCTGCGTACAGGTGGGGTGTCTTCCACTCAGCTTAGAATCAGGCAGATGTAGGTTAAAAACCCAGATGCACTTTCACTGTGTGATCTTGGAGAAATGCAAATCTCAGAGCTTCACCTTCTTATCCTCTGTACATTAAAAAGGCTGGGCCCGGCATAATGGCCTAGTGGCTAAAGTCCTCACCTTGAAAGCTCCAGGATCCCATATGGGCGCCGGTTCTAATCCTGGCAGCCCCACTCCCCATCCAGCTCCCTGCCTGTGGCCTGGGAAAGCAGTTGAGGATGGCCCAAAGCTTTGGGACCCTGTATCCGTGTGGGAGACCTGGAAGAGGTTTCTGGCTCCAAGAAGGCTGACAGTGCCTGCTTCCTCTCTCAAATGCTGGTCATGAGAATGACAGGGCCCTATTTGTAACATGCAAGGCACACAGTGCACAGGTAGACGGATGTAGACTGACTGATTATGGCTACCTTCCCCACCGAAGTCCTCTTTCTTCTGTGCCTACATATGTTCAAGGGACCCCATCCTGGCACCTGGAGCCGATGGCTGACTTCTCCTTCAGCCTCATTATCCTGTAGATACAGACTGTGAAATGCTTCTTACACCTGCAGCCTCTCCTTCCCACCGTGGGGCTGGTGTTTTCAGCTCAGTCCCTCACTCTCTTCTTTGCCCGGTATTTGGGTTCCCTCCACGGAGCTTTGTTGCACTGGGTTTGGGGCAAAAACAGTTCTCGTGGAACCCTGCTTGAGCAACATGTTGGTGTCTGGCTGGCAAGGGGCAGGGCTCCTTATTCAGGATAAAGAAGGAACAAATGAATCCAATGTGGGACTGGAAAGCAGAATTTCAAAAGGTTTGATCAGAGACATTGCACAACAAAGCAGAATGGAACACAGGGCTTAAGTGGTCGGACTGTGAAGCAAGGTTTTCGGGGTCTGAATTCTGACTGTGCAGTTCACTAGCTGTTTCACTAAAGAGAAGTACTTTCCCCTCTCTGTGCTCTAGTGCACCATCTCTAGATGAAAATAAAATTGGTGCTAATGTCAGATAGTTGTAAGGATTAAGCATTTTATTACATGTAAAGTGTTTTGAGTGGTGCCTGGTGCATTGTAAGCATGACAAGTACACTTGTTAAAGTGCCTTTTGAATTAAGATAGACCTCACCAGAGACCTATAAAGAAATGGATGGTAGCCAGGTCATAAACTGGGGCTTGGGTTGGACATTCCTGATGGGTGATGGCAGTCTACAGGAGGCAGGGGCAGCCAGCTGGCTTCTGTTGAGCTACATTCTAACCTTGCCTTGCCACCCCCAACTCCAGCTCTCCCAGGCTGTCTTCTCCAGGTATTCATGGCAGAAGACTAACAACCCAACACTCACTGCTAATTTTATGCTAGCTGAATTGTTGTCTTTGCTTCCTGACCGTTGGTAGTATTAGATAGCAAGCATAGAGAACATTTTCTCAGTAGAAGGCAGGAATTACTGTAAATCCTTACAGTTCAGAGGGATCCCTTCTTCAGGCGAGCGAATTTCTGTTTTGCCTGATCTCATGCACATGCCCTATACAAACAGAATAAAGCCAAAGAACTGCAGCTTTTAAAATCTTCATTTAGCAGGGTAAGCACTGCTGCAGTAGACCCAGGGCTGTTGGAACCAAAAACTTGATGGAGTACGGAAACAGTAACAATGAAACCCTGATTCAGGAGTTCTGGAATTTTCTTCACCCACTCTTTAAAAGGCCCAGGTGGCGTGCAAGCTGCAGGTCATTTTTAGAAGAAGGAATCATCAGAGACAGGTCTGAAATTCTGACATGTTTGATCAGCCTTTTGGATTTGGTCAGGGTTATATGTCCAGGAAGCCTAACATTGCACTGCCTTGGGTCCCCTAGGAATTCATCCATGGGGTTGGGAATTGCCAGAATTGGGAAGGGTTTCCCATGGCCACAGAACTGACCCAGGCAGTTTAGAGTTTTTGACTTTCCTCTATGCAAAGAAGACAGGGTCTATTCTGGGGAAGTAGGTGGTCTGGTGGAGCTTGCTAGAACTTCATGCAGGAAAAGTGTGGAGCAACTGCTACCCATGGACTGAGATGTGTATTCCGCAGATGCCCAGCAGGCAGGGAAGAGTTTGGCTTTGTTGCCCCCAGAAGAGTCCAGGAACCCAGGAGCAGGAGGTACAACTGAGAGACATTTTATTGAGAGATGTTATATCTTGCCAGAATATTTGCATAATGCCAACTCTGAGCTCCTACGTATTTCTCAATGGTAATTAGTTCTGTGAATCATAGAGTAGGGTACACCCATGCGGGGGCTGGCTTGAGCCATGTGAATTGGCTGGCAAAGAATCCAAAGAGCTTTCTAAAGCCATCTAATCTAGCAGGAGCCTGGAGGTAGTCACCAGACGTCTTGGCTGTTGCCAGTATCCAGCACAGCAGGACTCCATCATGGGTGGGACTTGGGCTTAGTGGGGGATCCGGAGCAGGATCTGGTTTGGTTAAAACCAGATTTGGTTTGGTTCTTTTTTAAAGAAGACTTTTTTTATTTTAAAGGCAAAATTAGAGATACAGAGAGGGAGAAGAAGAGAGAGAGCTCTGAATGGCCGCAACGGTCAGAGCTGGACTGAAACCAGGAAACAGGAGCTTCCTCTGGGTCCCCAGATAAGTGCAGAGATGCAAGCACTTAGGCCACCTCCTGTTGCATTCCCATGGAGCTGGATCAGAAGTGGAGCAGCTAGGACTTGAACCAGTGCCCACTGGGATGCCAGTGCCATGGACAGAGGTTTAGCATGCTGTGATACTTTGCCAGCCCCTGTATAACTCTTCCCCCCCCCCCCCCGTATAACTCTTAATTTGCAAGCAGCTTGATTTCTCACAAGGCAGGCCAACTAAACACATAATGTAATTGCAAAACATCAAGGCCATAGGAAAAACTCAACTCCAAAGACCTTATCCAGAATTTTGCAGTTTGGAAGCCTAGAAATAAGTCACTGGGATATCAGCAAAATCGCTTACAGCTTAGTTTTGTTTTTTGAACTGAGCATATCAGAGGAGGAGTATTTTTTCTGTTTTGTTTTGTTTTGTTTTGTTTTTCAGTGCTTTCCAACCTTTGAAGTTCCTAAATGGGCCTTAAAGACAAGTCCTGTAAATTTTGGATGATAACTGACAGTTCTGGGGTGCTTTGGTCTGGAGTCTTCTTCAGGCCATCAGCCCATACAATTGTGCCATCTAGTGGTAGGCGCTATGCTGTTGGCAATGAGTTAACCTGCTGTACAGGTGTTCCAGTCTCCTGTCTAGGAGGAAGAGTAGAAGGAGGCTAGGCTACTCTGGCAGTGGTAAAGATGTGAGGTATGCCTTGGCATGTAATGATCAGCCTCATATCCAAGTGTCTGCTCTGTTCTGAGACTTTGGTAACCAGGATTGCTCCTGTTCTTCTCCTCTTCTCTCTCACAAAGACCCTGTCCTTACCAAGCCTCCCCAATATGGGCCTTCAGAACACATGCTCAGACACGTCCATCTCAATACTTGGAACAGAACTAGGCAGAACTCCTAAGAGTTGGCGTTCTTAAGGTTTAAGTGCCACAGAGCACTTGGGCCCATGCAGCCAGGAGAGTGCATCTTTGGAGTCATATTTTCAAATGCTTGACAGCAAATACACAGGAATAAAATGAAACTTAATTATGCCAAAATACAGTAATCAGAATTACTAAGTATGTGATATGTACTTCTTTATCACATATCAAATAACAAGATCCTGTGGCAGGTCTTTGCTGCTACAGTTTCCAAATAATTTTGAAGCAGGGGTGAGCATAAATGGTATTTGAACACATCATAATACAGCTGTCAATGCAGTGTACAACCATCTGTGACTCACTGATGATAAACTCATAGGTATAGGGAATACAACTCTAAGTGGTGGTTTATACTCATAACTGTAGGAAACGCTACATTGAATTGAAGAAAACTTAAAGGGAAAGAGAAAGATGTGTTTTCTGCATGTAACTTCTTGGAATTGTTGTCTGGGTGGATCCCATCCCAGAAAGTTGGGTATGTTGCCTCTGCCCTTTAGCATGTCTGAGGGATGAAGCTGCAGATTGCAGCCTCATCAGTCTCCTTGGCTAATTCTCAGAAAGTGCAGCCAGGAATTCCACTGAACACGCTGAAAGGGAAGAAGTGAGCTGCTAGAGCAGCCTCCTTCTGTGCGTCTCACTCCCCTGCTCTCAGGTTCCTAAATAATGCAAAGAGTGCTGGGACAGGGGTAGGAGACTGCTGCTGCTGCTTTAGAACTCATTGTTCTGGGATTACTTCCTCTTTTCTCCAGAGGGTGGCATAGAGGCAGAGCTGGAGATCCCTTGGCAGCTGAGACATCTCTGTCCACAGAGGAACAGCTCTGGCCTCTCCCTGGCTTTTTTTTACTTGCCAGAATGAACAGCTGCTAAGAGAAATCTGCCCTTTCCTTCCCTCAACGAGCAAGTGATCATGAGCCTGTGAAGCATGATAGGAAACTCTTTGCTTCACTCCTACCACATAAGCTCTGGAGACCGACATTGGCTTGCCAAGGAAAGTGGAAAGCAGCTGCCATTAAGGTTTGGTCCTGCAAGGCTTAGAGTGAAGGTAGGAATTCACAATGAAAGGCAAACAGGACCACATGATGAGAGGGCCCATCAACTCAGTTCCACTGGAGAAAAATGAAGATAGAATGGTAGAATCAACTTAGACTCAACCTTACGATCCAGAAGTTACATAAAAGAGTCAATGGTTGAGATGTGAAGATACAATGCAGTATGCATCTCTACTTAGAAATCAAAGATAGATTCCCAAGAAAACTTGTTAAATATATCTTGATAACAGGGTGCTGGTCTTTACCATTCTTCATACCTGCAATGTCAGGATACACCTAAATAATATAATGATGGACTTATGACTGTTTTTGAAGGACTGTATTATTGTAATAAAATAGGGGAAATAAGTGGAGGGGCGGGCAGGAGGGGAAAATCCCTGAACCTTTGGAACAGTATCATAAAATGAATAAATTAGTTAATTTTTTTTAAAAAAAAAGAGTCAATCAAGGGATTGTAAAGCCAAAAGACCAGAAACAGGTAAAGATGGGAGCCAAGATGTCTTCAGGGTATTTCGTAGTTAGAAATTAGCACCATGATTTGCTACTGAGGATCAACAAGTGTGTCTGATATGGACAGGAAAAGCTGGCTACAAAGGGTGAGTGTAAGGGGGCACAAAAGCACCCAGTGGGTCTCAAGCATACTGGCCCATGGTATTTCCTGGACATGGGACACCAGGGAACATTATCTGCCAATTCAGCAGTTGAGATCTGTGACTATTAGGCTCTTATTCAGGTGCTCCTTCTGCCAAAGGAAGCCACATAGAATTATTAGCATGTGGACACCGAAACCACACTGTCCAGCTTTGTATATAATAATGGCTCTGCCTATTACCAGCTGTGTGGTCTTGTGCAAGTTACTTAAACCTATGTCTGCTTCCATAGCTATAAAATCAGGATAAAAATATTCAGCTCAATGTGCTATTGTAAGAGTTAAAATTAGGCAATATAAGTTAAGTGCTTAAGACAGTGCCTGGCGTGGAGTCTAAAGTCATTTCTCTGTGTTTTAGCTGTTATTGGGAAACACTGCCAAGAAGCAGCAGAGATGATTGATAAAGATGTAGGCTCTAGACTCAGAATCCTAGCTGTGCCATGTATTCTCTATGTCACTTTTGATAAATTATTAATCCTCTCTGAACTTCAATCTCCCTGTGTAGAAGATGAGAACAATACTACTTGACTTGATCAGGTTGTTGTGAGGACTGAATGAGATAACACACGCAAAGCGATTAGTGCGTATTTAGAGTAACCTCAGTGTTAACTCCACTGACTGACTGGTGGATGGCAAATGAACATGGAATGCATCCTCCAAATCAGTAGTTGATAAAGAAATGGGAAAAAAATGTGCAATATAGTGTCAATGGTGGTGATGGTGTAGAGAGGTGACAAAGAAATCTGCACAATTAGTGTTGGGCTTGTTCTCCAGCTTTGTGAATTCTTTTACTTTATCATGCTTGAATTACAAATTTCAAGCAATACTCTGATAAATATATCTTGACCATAGGATACTGGACTCTGCCATTCTCCATACCTACAATGGCAAAATACACTTAAATAGAAAAATGGACTTACAACGGTTTTTGAAGGACTGTATTATTGTCACAAAATAGGGAAAATTGGGGTGGGGGAGGGGAGGGGATCTGGGAAGGGGATGAGGGGAAATCCCAGACCCTTTGGAAGTATCATGAAATAAATAAATTTTAAAATACTCATGGAATATCAATAATTATGGGGCCATCCAGGATCCCCTTATACCTTCGTATATTGAAAAGAAAAAGGCTATGAATTTGAGATGGGAGCTTAGATGTCTTCAGGGTATATCATAGTTAGAAATGAGTCACTTTTCTTTCTTTTTTTTTTTTTGCTTAGAGCATGTGTTTTGAAGACTAATGTACACAGAAAGATGCAGGTCATCTTTCCACGGGTATTGATAATGACCAGTATTTGTGGGGCTGGAAAGGATGTGGTCTGTTTAAATGTCCAAAATAGTGTAGCTTGTATCACAGGCAGGGGACCAGCAGCCTCTGAATCTGCTAGGAGGGCTGTTTAAAAAGGCAGATTCTTAGACCTGGCATGGTAGCCTACTGATTAAATTTCTTGCCATGTACATGCCAGGATCCTATATAGGCGTGGGTTCTAATCCTGGCGGTCCCACCTCTCATCCTGTTCACTGCTTGTGGCCTACTAAAGCAGTGGAAGATGGCCCAAAGTCTTGGGATCTGGCACCTGTGTGGGAGACCTGGAAGAAGCTCCAGTTCCTGGCTTCGAATCAGCTCTGCCGTTGCAACCACTTGGGGAGTGAATCAATGGATGGAAGATCTTCCTTTCTGTCTCTTCTCCTCTCTATAAATCTGACATTCCAGTAAAAATAAAATAAATCTTTGAAAAGGCAGATTCTTTGGTCCCAGTCAGAAGAAGGCTCTGGATTCAAATATGTATGGACTTATATTTAGCTGCCTAAGTCATTATGAGATGCTCTTCATTGTAGGGCTCACTGATATCTCTTACTTCAGGCAGATCTGAGCACAAATCCTCATCCAATCACCCATCAGCTATATTGTAGCACACACATATGCTCAGGTATAAGAATTGTTTAGGTTTCAGTATGTGAAGAAAAGCGTAAAGGAGGATCATTTCAGTATCCAGCTGCTGGGAGTGTGATCAGGGACTCTCAGAGATGTGAAAATTTTTAGTAATATAGCTGCTGTTACTGAATGATGTGAAAATTCCTTCCCTGTCACAAGTGTGGGTTTTGAATATCTTCCAAATCTATTCATATCATTGAGGACTTAACCTCCACACCCATAATGCCACAGGCTAGAAGGTTAATATACAAGTTGTGAGGTTCCTCTCAAACCTGCCATCTTAGCTGTCTCTATGTGTAATAACAAAAAGCAGGCACCTTTAAGCTGGCTCTACGGGAGCATGTAGGTAGTCATTGTTAGGCAACATGCGCTTCTATGTAAGGTCTTGAAGAATGAGTAAATGTTTTCCTACATGTAAAAAGGATCATCAAAATGTTGCTGGAAAAATGGATATTTTGAAAAAACTTCATAGATTTTCAATTTTACATCAAAATGAGCTTTTAATTCTATTTTTCATAGAGTTTTCTTTTTATAAAGAAAGTTCTTCATTTTTTTAAATATCAAAGAAGAAATTATGATCTTTTTGAGGTAGCCTATTGACATACTGCTATGAGAGCAGTTATTGCCCAAGCAACTAAAATCTGTCCTGCCTTGAAACCTGGCTTGGGACTTGCAGCTCATTGACTGCCCTCTCTACAGCTTCTCCACAGCTTCTCCACTGCCCTCATCTGCATCATGGTCCTTATTCTCATAGGCTTTTTCCCTGCAGGCTCTCACTAGCAGGTGTAGATATCCTTTCTCCTCTTTCATCTCCCAGTCTAGCTAACTGGTTTTTAAATTTTACTGTGTATCTAAACCACTTAGGAATTTGCTAATTACATGGATTCTCAGGCAACATCCTAGAGTGCACTCAATTGGCATCTTCAGGGAGAGAGCCTGACCCTCTGCATCTGGCATCACCGAGTGTGACAAGTCCACAGATTGGCAACAGTGGTTCTCAAAGTGTTCCCTTGCCAATCCATGACCAGCATCAACATCACCTGGAAACTTGTCAGAAATGCAAAATTGGAGGTCCTGTCCAAAGCTAACTGAATCCAAAACCCTAAGAGTTAGGCCCCCTTAGTTGCTGCTGGGTAAGAAAGCCATTCATTCTGTGTCACTTGCACAGATTCCAGCAAGTGGAGGCTCACACTATTTTCTGGGTAGGTCCCTTCCAGAGGTCTTTTTGTGACAGGTTGGTCGCTGAGGCAGTAGTGAAGGTTGCTGTCTCCGCAAAGCGTGGGTAAACCAGGCCAAGCAGTACCAGGACTGGGAGGAGGTGGATAGGCATCAAACATAGCTGGAATCAGATGTCTCATCTCAATAAAAGCAGCTTTTAAACTAAGAATGGAGATTTGAAACATACAGGAAACTGTAGAGGTGGGTAAATTACATGGACTCTGCATGCATTTCAAAGGTAAAGTGGACAGTTTAACAATGTGGAGTGAAAAGAGAGAGAAATTAAGGATGAGTCCAAGTTTAGTTTGACCTAAAAGGTGCAGTTACCATTGATTTTGGGAGGTCTATAGGAAGAGCAGGTTTTAGGACGTAGTGATGTTTTTCTATTTGCAGTTGGTTGGATCCATGGATGCAGAAACTGAAGGTATGGAGGGCCAACTGTATTATTGCATAGATGCAGACTCCAGAGAGAGAAAGAGAAGTGAAGTGGGAACTCACACATCTCTGTTCCAATGTAATTTCTGGAGAACTGCACTTTCTCTTCTCCATCTTAGCCAACTCCTTGGCTTAGACTCCTTGGCCACCTTAGTTAATTCGCGGTCACGGATGACAAGTCCAGATACCAGAAATGATGAAGACTTCCAGTTAGGTTAGACCAATTAAAACGAAGATATTGGATTTAAAAATCTGGGTGCTCCATACTGTCTGTAAGCTTTTTGTTTCTTGAGAACACGGACTGGGTATTAGCCATTTTTATGTCTGTCAAAGTATAGGGACTTAGACTCAAATGCACCAGTGTTAGGAATGGAGTCACAAGGGACAGAGGACACCTCTCTCTTTCAACCTGAGCAAACTCAGATAATTCAAATTGTGAAGTGCAGAAGGTCAAGGCAAGGAACCCAAGTGTAAACTTTAATTATAATCAGTAATAACAGGACCACAACCAAGACAAAGCATTCAAAGTTTGAATGGTACTGATCTGGCAAACCGAGCTTACCAGAATGTGCAATCCATGTCTCTTAGAACACCATTACCTAGATTTTCCCTTTCTTTTTTCCAGCCCCTACCCACCTGGGGAAGAATACTAGATTGAATGGTAAATGTATAGTATGGAAGAAAAATCACAGGTATTCACACTCCATTCCAGGAATGTGTGGGGATTCATTAATACTTTCCACGGGAACCCAAACCAAGTCTGTCCCTTGCATGAGTGGTTCATTAGCAGTGCAGTAAGGATCAAAAAGTGAGACTCAAATTGGAGGTGCATAATAATCTCCAAGAGCTACAGAAGGTTACACAGGAGGAATCACAAGTCTTTTAATGCTTGACACATTTGTATCTCTGCTTGTGATGAAGACAAACTAGACAAGTAACCACAGACAGTACACTGTGTTATGGACTCTCATAGAGTGCTATTATAGGGTGCTGACAATTGGGAATCTCAAACACCTTCTCTGGTGCTGAACTGGGTGTTTAAGAACAAATAAATGTCCTACAGGTGGTGTTAGCAATATAAATAATGGTGAGATGTTCTGGCTGATCAGGGTAACTATAATGATTTCAGAATTGTTACAGGGGTAGGAGATGGAAGTCAAAGCACCAAGCAGTGTTTTTCCAACTGCAGCTTTAATCCCATTATGATGTTCTAAAATCAACTTGGTGATTTATGACCAACATTTTATTAAATGATATGGATTATTTGAATACAAAATATAATGTATTACATTACTGTAAATGGAATAACTCTACTGTGAAGCTTTTGTTTTGGCCGTTTATATACATATATTTAAATAGACGAGTAGTAGATCATACTATAAAACGTATATCATACTTTGGATTGTAGTCAAAATAACTTGAAACATACTGTCACAGAGTGCCTTGTCATCCCTGTCACCACTTTTGACATTTTCCTGTAGGCTATGGCACACTATTGAAGGATTTTTAAGTAAGGTAATGACATGATCCAATTTGTGTTTCATCAAAACATTTAACCATCTTAGATCAAATTAGCTATGGAAAAGGTGTTAGAAGCAAATTAAGTGCAGATTGACAGCTGATCTTTTCAAAATTAAATGTTCAAGTTAATTTAATCTGTGTCTCCCAAGGAAGACATTTTAACTTGTACAGATTCATTTAGGAGACAAATATTTTTGGAGTGCATATATTACAACAGGAACTATGCTAGTCACAGGGGATGCGATACAATGGTGGACAAAATTAACACTGTATCCACATTCACAGAGATCAGTCTACTGAAATTTCATCTGTTGACCTACTCCTTAATAACTGCAATGCAGGGGGCTTGGCTGTGCCAAAACCAGGATCCAGTATCTTATGCCAGGTTTCCCACAGTAATGAAAGAAGCCCAAGGTCTTGGGCTATTCTCTGCTTTTCCAAGTGCATTAGCAGGGGGTCTGGATCAGAAGTGAAGCAGGAAGATCTCAAACCTACACTCATAAATGGATGCTGGCATTCATTGCTTTACCCACAATACCATAATGTAAACATGTTGTACTTAAATTTCGCAATAGTTTTTAATGTATCATACCAAAAGCATAAGCAATGAAAGGAAAAATTGATGAATTGGATTTTATTGCATCGAGAGACTTGTATGGAAGAAAGGATATTAACAAAAGTGAAAAATCACCACAAAGCATTTGCAGACCATGTGTCTGACAAAGGCCTTGTTTGCAGAATATATAATAAAATGCTTACATCTCCAAACCAAAATGGAAAACATCCCAATCGAATGAAACCTTCAAAGGGCTTTAGTAGAGATTTCTCCAGAGAAGATATACAAATACATGAAAGCTAAGAAATTCAACATTGTTAGTCACTTGGGAGATGCAAATCAAAAGCACAATGAGATCCCATTTCACAGTCATTAAATGTGTATAACAACAACAGCAAGCAAGCAACAACAAATCAGGTGCTGAGGCTGTGGCACACCCAATCAAGCTGCCACTTGCAATGCTGGCATTCCATATCAGAGCATTGATTCAAGCTCTGGCTACCCCAATTCCCGTCTAGATGTCTGATAATGTGCCTAAGAAGATAAAGATGACACAAAAACGTAGGTTTCTACTACCCACACGGGAGATCTGGATGTAATTCCAGTCTTCTGGCTTCGGACTGGCTTTTGCAGACATGCGGGGAGTGAACCTGCAAATGAAACATCTCTCTCATTTTCTGTGTCTCCCTCTCGCTCCATAGTTCTGTCTTTGAAATAAATAAAGAAATCATTTTTAAAAATCAGGAAACAAAGAGTGCTAGTGACTATATGGATAATTTGGAAATGTCATTCATTGTTTTTGGCAATGTAAAATGATACAACTACTGTGGAAAACAGTTTAACAGTTTCTCAATAACGTAAACATGGGATTACCATATGACCCAATAATTCCATTGCCAGGTATATACCCAAAAGAAGTGAAGGCAGATACCCTAACAAATACCTGTGCATGTATCACTATAGCACTATTCTCAATAATAAAAAGAAACAACTCAAATGTCCAACCCTAGATGAATGGATAAAAACTTGTAGTACATATACACAATACAATATTATTCAACTTTGAAAAATATGCAAAGTGATGTCATGCTATAGCATAAATGAGCCTCAAAAGTATCCTAAGTTAAAAGATCTATTTTCAAAATACTATATGTTGTATGGTTCTATCCATATGAAATGTTCAAAATAGGCACCTGCATAGATACAGAAAACATATTAGTGTTAACGATGGACTGAGGAAAATGGTATGGGAAATGATTGCTTAATTTTCATGGAATTTCTATTGGTATGATGGCTGCACAACTTTGTAAGTATGCTTAATGCCAATGACTTGTATACTTTTAAATTGTTAAAATGGTATATTTTATGTATATTTGCTACAATAAAAATTAGAGATTTTTTTTCTTCCTTTGGAGGAGTTGGAAGGCTCAACAAGTCATCATCACCATGACCACAAGCAGCACCATCATCAGCACCATTATCATTATCATCACAATAATAAGAATGATTACTATAATTATATTAATAAGTGGCATTTGTGTGCCAGAAATAATAAGCCCTTTTCTAGGCATGGTTTAGTCCCTTTGATAATTATAATATTACCTTGAGTTCACAGGCAAAGAAAAGGACTCAGTGTTGAAATACTTTGGGAAAAAAAGCACAGCTTTCAAGTGGAAGACCCAGAATCTTAATCTGGGCCTTCTGAAGGCAGAGACCTCATTATCAAATCAGGCCAGAAAACTACTAAGAGCCTGAACACTTTATATGTGTCACTCCATGTAATTCTCATATCAGCTTTATGATATACACAATGCTTAACATCATCATTTTACAGAATGAAACAGAGAAATCGGGTGTTACATAGCTAATGTAATTCAAATTCTGGTCTAATTAACCTGAAGATTTCTGTGCTTAACCATCAATTCATGGTAGCAGTTGGCACATACTGACAGAAGACCTAGATCTTTGGGTTAAGAGAGGAACATAGATACTTGATAGATATATATCTGAACCTGGGCTTCAGAGGCAGGTCTGGTTTTGTGAGTTAAACTGCTTCCTCAGAATCTGAGTCCAGCATCAGCAGATGGGACAGGGCCCAGAAAGACAGTCAATAAAAAAAGAACAGCATGTTTTTCTCACAGAAGGTAACTACATTTTTAATTTCTTTTTTAAAAGCTTTGTTTTATTTATATACAGAGAAAAAGAGAGACAGAGAAAGATCTTCCATCCGCTAGTTCACTCCCTAAACGACCACCATGTCCGGAGCTGAGCTGATCTGAAGCCAGGAGCCAGGAGCCAGGAGCTTCTTCTAGGTCTCCCACATGAGTACAGGATTTCAAGGCTTTGGGCCAGCCTTTGCTGCTTTCCCAGGCCATAAGCAGGGACATGGATGGGAAGTGGAGCTGCGAAGATTCAAAGCCACACCTATATGGAATGCTAGTGCTGCAACTCAGAGGATTAGCCAGTTGAGCTTTAGCACTCACCCCAAATTTTGGAAATTCTAATACCAAAAACTCAGATTATCAAGGGTAAAAGTGTTTAGTGGGTAAAATGTTGTTTGAAAACTGTTGCATGGAGCACCTCGGAAACTAGGCTAACTCATTTGGGCATTTTCTCATAAACAATCAGGAGTTACTTAAAGGTTTCTGCAGAAAAATATTCATAATTTGGTTTGCATTTCATCAAAATTCTAACCATATTTGGTAAAATATGGTCCTGAAAAATATCTTCTGATGCGTTTCTCCCATATTCAGTTTTATATGAGCTTACCCTTTACAGTATCTGCCATTGCTATCGTGGCTGGAAACTCATGTTTGTATGAGTTTACAGATGGTATGGATGGTGAGCCATGCTCTAGGTATATGTGGAAGACATGAATACACAGACTGCACTATAATCACAACTTCTAGCCTCAATGGGGGCCATCAGGATGGTACACAATATCCCTGGTTCTACTGGTTTCTTTAGGGTGGATTTTAGTACCCCTGAGCATGTATGTGAGACTCATCTTTCAAGAGTAACTGAATGTTGAGTCAGTATTACTTCTCAGTTATATTTTTAGGAAGTTTCTGCTGTAAGCCCTTATTTATGGAAAGGGAACAGAATTACTATATTTGTAGGTACAATTCTAGGAAGATAACCATATTACCATCCCTCCCGCTCTCCCTCTCTCAGTCCACCTCCTTCTTTCCTTCTTTTTTTTTAAGTTTTCATGAAAATATAATTTCAATCCATTCTATAATAACAAACTTAGCACATCATTAATCATAATATTCAATAAGTAAGAAAGTAGTAGTATTACAGTTCCACAGGAATAGTAATAGGAGCTTAAAAAGAATCAAATCAGAAGATGTGTTTCATTTCTATATTTCTGCATTATATATTAACTATCACATATCAGAGAAAACTATGATATATACCTTTATGAGACTGACTTATTTCACTAAGCATAATGATTTTCAGTTGCGTTCATTTGTTGCAAAGGATAGGATTTCAATCTTTTTGTCTGAGTAGTACTCCATAGTGTATATATTCCACATTTTCTTTATCCAGTCATCTGTTGATGAAATCTGAAGTAATTCCATATTTTAGCTACTGTGAATTGACCTGCTATAACATGGTTGTGCAAATTAACTCTTTGATTTCATTTTATTTGGCCGAATTCCCAGCAGTGGGACATCTGGATCATATGGTGGATCTATTTTCAGGTTTCCGAGGAATTCCCATATTGTCTTTCATAACAGATATACTAGTTTACATTTCCAACTACCTTTTTCTCTACACCCTCAGCAGCAATTATTGTTTTTTGATTTTGCAATGATAGCTATTTTAAGTGGGGCAAGGTGAAACCTAATTACAGTTTTTTCATATATTCGTTGGCCATTTACATTTCATACTTTGAAAAACACTGGTTCAAGTGATTTCTCCATTTCTTAACTGGAATCTTATTTCATAGTTGAGTTTCCTGAGCTTTTAACAGATCCTGGATATTAATCCTTAATAGATTGCAATAGGTTGCAAATATTGCCTATGATGATGTTAATTATTTGTTCACTTTATTGAGCATTTCCTTTGATGTGAAGAAGTTTCTTAGGTTGATGTAATCCCATTTGTCTATTTTTGCTTTTGTTTCATGTATTTCTTTTTTTTTCTTTTATTTCCAAAAAAACCTTTGCCTATGCTGATGCCATGCAGGATTTCTCAGATGTTTTCCTCTAGTAGTTTAATAGAATCATGCCACAGATTTAGATCCTTGATTCATTTTCAGTTGATTTTTGCATAAGGAAGAGTACTGCAAATTGTTTTGCATAGTATGTATTTTGATGACATTAATTTTCCTTTTAATGAACATGGAAGATTTTTTTTTTCATTTTTTTGTATCTTCCTCTATTTCCTTCTTTAATGTTTTATTATTTCCATTGTAGAGATCTTTACTATCCTTGGTTAAATTTATTCCAAAATATTTAAATTTTTGTTGCTATTGTCAGTGATGCTAAACTTTTAAGTTCTTTCTCAGCCGTGGCATTGTGTGTGTATCAAAGGCTATTGATTTTTTTTTTTTGCATGTTGATTTTAGATCGTATAACTTTGCCAAACTCTTCTGTCAGCTCCATAGTCTCTTAGTGGAGGTTTTTGGCTCCCCTATATATAGCAACACGTCATCTGCAAACAGAGATACTTTGACTTCTTCCTTTCCCATTTGTATTCTTCTTATTTCTTTTTCTTGTCTGATGTTTCTTGCTAAAACTTCCAGAATTGTGTTGAATAGCAGTGGTCAAAGTGGGCATGCTTTGTCTATTTCCAGATATTAGTAGAAATGCTTCCAATTTTTCCCCATTCAAAATGTTCCTTACTTTAGGTTTGTCATATGTTGTCTTGACTATATCAAAGAATGGTTTTTACACCCAGTTTGTTTAAGGATTTTATTGTGAAGGGACGTTATATTTTATTATACGCTTTCTCTACATCTATTGAGATAAAGTATTGTTTTTATTCTTCAAGTTGCTAAAATTATGTATTACATTTATTAATTTGCATATATTGAGACAACCATGCAAACAAGGAATAAATCATACTTGATCTAGGTGGATGATCTTTCTGATGTGTTCTTGAATTCAACTGGCTAATGTTTGGTTGGGAATTTTTGCATCTGTGTTAATCTGTAGTTCTCTTTCTTTGCTGTCTATATATTTTTAAACATTTATTTTTTTTTTATTGGAAAGTCAGATTTTTACGAGTGAAGGAAAGGCAAAAAGAGCATCCATTGCTGGTTTACCCCCAAAGTGGCCACAACAACTGGAGCTCAGCCAATCTGAAGTCAGGAGCCACGACTTGCTTTTGAGTCTCTCATGCAGATGTAGTGTCCCAAGGCTTTAGTTTGTCCTCACTGCTTTCCCAGGCCACATGCAGGAAGCTGGAATGGAAGTGGAGCAGCCAGGACACAAACTGGTGCACATATGGGATCCCACTGCTTGCAAGGCAAGGATTTTAGCCACTGGGCTACTGAACCGGGCCCCTTTATTGTATATTTTGCTGATTTTGTAATTGAGATGATTCTGGCATCAAAGAAGGATTTGGGGAGGATCCTTTTTCTTGCCCTCAGCTCTTAACTAAAATTCATTTCTATGGCATGGTTTCTAGTTCACTAAACAAAAAGTCTGTAGGGAAGCTAGATTCCAAAATATTAAGATATCCAGAAATGGAGACAAGCCAAAAGATTTATAAAATTGGATGAATTTTCCTTTATTCAGAGGGAGTAACAACCTTGTATACAAGATCCCTGGGCACAGATAAGATCAAGCTGATCACATCTAGGGGAGCTCAGTATTAACTTTTGCTAGGGCTTTGATTAAGGATGCAGCAGGGAAAATGCTTAAAATCATGGGCCCTGCAATCAAATAAATCTAATTAGAATTTTTGCTGTTTGTGTGAATATGGGTTTGGTAACTTCCTTAACCCAAGGGAGGTTTACGTTTCTCAACTATGAACTGAGGGTAATTGTATCAAGTGGGGAAGCTCATGGCTAAGCAAAGAGCAAGAGCCAAGGGCAAAACCAGCTTCTCAAATTTTTAAATTAGTTACAGAATCAAGAGAATCAAGATAGCAGAAAAGGATAAGGACTCGTTTAAACGGATGGAAAAACATTTAATCAAGATGAAGCAGAGAGGACACATTCCAGGAAATAGGAGAGGACAGAACAACAGCAGAGGGGTACCTGGAGACTGACAGACACAGGAAAGCAGCAGACACAGTGGTGTGGTGTTGCAGTGACTGATACGCCAGCAGCATTCTGCTAATGGCGATCTGAACTCGACCAGCAGCTGGAACTCTACCGGCAACCAGGTGGGAAAGGACCTTCACTGGGAACTTAGGAGGTGAACCCAGACAAAGAACTGTCCATCCTGCTGGTCTGTTTGATTTCACCAGGAACAGAGACAGAGCAGCAGATCCCAGACAGGCTATGTGAGAACAGGGTGGATTTCGCAGCGCAGTCAGCCCCCTAGAGCCGAATTGGGGGGCATTTAGCTTAAGGAGGAAAAAGCAAGGGAAAGGACTCAGCGTACGCACTGAGCTGGGAGTGAACTCATTTCTAACTCAGTGAACTGCATCAATGTGGCATTCTACAGGTTCCACCCAAGACAGGTCTGAGTAGCCCTCAGAACTGACAGCCAGCAGATCAAGAACTCTCCAAGTGGTATGTCAGGCGCCATTTTGTACAGTGTGGCAATAGCTTTGGGGCTGCAGGGGACCTTAGTGAACTACACTTGTGCTAAGCTCGTGAGAACTCACTGAGTTCAGTGGATTGCACTGGTCCCGCAGGAAAATAATACCAACTGTGGCATCATATGGGTCAAAATAGGTACTTGTGGCACCCAGACCTACATCCAACAGGTTCCAGCAATATCAGCACCACCAACAACCTAGCAATATAGGACACCTGGTGTCTCCCTAATCCTAGGACCTGCTCCAACTGGAAGTGGGAGAAAGGTTGTACAGACAATGGTGCAGCCTCAGCACGGTGTCACAGGAATGGAAATTGGTGAGCCAGGAGTTGGGGCTACGGAGTTCTTGGTGGAAACCTAGTATAAGAACCCAGACCTGGAACTTGCTGGAGGGAGTCGCACAATTGGCTGCAAGCAAAGAGTTGTGTACCAACTTCAAGAAGTAAAATCAAACTGGCACTTGTGGGTGACACAGCTTAGAAACCTGCCCCAAGAAGAAGACTCCGCTAACCTAAAGTACAATGACCAAGAGCAAAAGAAGAGACAGAGGCACAATGAATATTACTGAAAACTCCCCTGCAAAGAGCAAAACCATATCCCAACCTCAGAGTTATCTGAGGATGACATCGAGAAAATGGGGGACACAGAATTCAGAAAACTCATTTTAAAGCTTCTGATCAACAATGAGAAGCACATACAAGAGGTCAAAGAATTTAAGGAATATTTTACACAAACAGTGGCAGCAATAAAGCAAATCAAGGCTGATATATCAGAAATTAAGAACACAGTAGAGCAAATTAAAGTAGAGTGGAGAGTCTCCAAAATAGAATGAAGGAAGCAGAAGAAAGAATCTCAGAATTGGAAGATATTGTCATCAGGGGGAAGCAAACAAAAAGCTGGAAGCAGAGCTGGATTAGGCCAAAACAAGTATTCAAGAATTGAAAGACACTATTATGAGGCCTTATATAAATGTTATGGGAGTCCCAGAATGTGCAGAAAGAGAAACTGGTTTTACAAATATATTTAATGAAACAATAAAGGAAAATTTCCCTAATCTAGAGAAAGAATTGGGAAACAAGATCCAGGAGGGACACAGAACTCCCAACAGGCTTGACCAAAAGCGATCTTCACCAAGACACATGATCATCAAGCTCTCTTCAGTTGAACAGAAGGAAAAGATCCTTAAATGTGCACAGGAAAAAAACCAATTAACATATAAAGCAATGCCAATTAAACTCACAGGAGACCTCTCACAGGAAACTCTACAAGCAAGAAGAGAATGGAGTGACATATTCCAGATTCTAAAAGCAAAAAATTGTCAGCCCAGGATAACATATCCAGCAAAGCTTTCTTTTGTCTTTGAAAATGAAATAAAATTCTTCCACAGTAAAGAAAAGTTAAAAGAATTTGCCTCTTCCAAACCTGCCCTACAAAGGATACTTCAAGATGTTCTTTTGACAGAGAAGAGGAATAGCACCTACCAAAACTAAAGGCAAATGGGAAGAACATCCCATACAGTGACAACAGAAGACTAAGCCAATGAACAACCCATTCCTAAAATGACAGGACCGAAGTACCACCCATACATATTAACCCTGAATGTAAATGTCTAAAGTTCAATCAAACGTCATAGATTAGTAGACTGGATTAAAAAACAAAACCCATCTATTTGTTGTCTGGAAGAGAAGAGACACATTTCATCAACAAAAATCAGTGAAACTATATCGCATCGGTTTTGATGTTTTCTGTTAGTTTCATCTCTTCAAAACAATTCCTCCTAATTAAATTCTTAAATGACTCATAGATCATGCAGTGGCATCTTTTTCTGCAAGAAGGTTGATTTCCAATTCTTCAGTTACACATTAGTTATTTAGTAGCGTGTTATTTAACTTCATGGTGTTGTTAATTTCTTTTTTCTTCCTGCTGTTGCTTTTGTTTTGTGGCTTTTCATTTAAGGGGGATGTATAGTAGCTATGTAATGGAAACTCATATCTAGTATTATGTTTTTTAACTTCATGGCGCTGCAAATTTCTATTTTTCTTTCTATTGTTGATTTTGTATTGTGGCTTTTCATTTGAGGGGATGTACAGTAGTTGTGAAATGGAGACTATCATATCCAGATGTGAGGATACAATTTAGTATGCATTTCTACTTCCAAAGATGGACTCCCAATAAAACTGTTTACTATATCTTTACAATAGGATGCTGGACTCACTGCCACAGTCCATACAAAATGATGGATTTATGACTATTTATGAACAACTATACTTAAGTAATGATATAGAGGCACTAGGTGGGAGGGGGATTGGGGCAGGGATAAGGGAAATACCAGGGGCTTATGGAACTGTATCATAAAATGATAATAATAATAATAAAATGTAAAAAAATAAATAAGTTACAGAATCACATCACAGAAACTAAGTTAATAATTATCAGCTATTTTTAGAACATCATACAATAGGTTAAAGCATTAAACATATCCATGATACCAGTAAGAACAATCTGATATATATATATGATATATATAATGATAATATACCTGATATATATCTATATATAGATAGATAGATTAAATTATTATTCTGTATGATATTTATAATGATGATATATCTGATATATATCTATATATATATAAAATTATTATTCTGTTTTCAGACCCCATACCCATTCAACCAAAGTTACAGGTGCCAGACAGTCTAGCTCCCATGTCACTACCTCCCAAGACAGCTACCTTATGACCATGCAGTGACATCACTTTTCATAAAGACAGAAAGCTTTGAGACACCAGCATGAACTGTGTCTCACTTGGCTTGACCATGGCTTACACACGTAAGCCTTATTGTCTTCCTAGGAGTTTCTAAGAAATCAGCCAGAAGTAAAATAATTAACTCTGAATCAGACTCTGGGCATCTTCAGCCTAGTAGGGGCTTAGTCAAAAAGACCCCAGCAGATATAGTATTTCATAGAGATTTTCAAGAAACAAGTAATATAATAACCATAAAATGCTTGCTCCTGTAATAGGTCAATAAATGTTAACTCGGCATCTCCTTCTGCTTATTTTCTTATTCTGCATTTTTATTATTGTTATTATTATTGCCATGCATGAAGTTCAAAGGAATTTACTTGGGAGAATTTACTAAGGGAGTGCCAAGTGAGAACCACAAAGACAACTAACTTACTTAATTATGTGGGACTAGACTAAGAGAATATTTGTGAGGGAGGGATGGGGTACAGGTATACATTAAAAAAAAAAAAAAACATTTATTTATCCTTATTGGAAAGCCAGACTTACAGAGAGAATGTTCACTTCCCAAGTAGCTTCAATGGCCAGAGCTGAGCTGATCTGAAGTCAGGAGCTTCTAGGTCTCCTACATGCTTGTAGGAACCCAAAGCTTTGGGACATCCTCCACTGCTTTCTCAGGACAAGCAGCTAGCTGGAAGGAAAGTGAAACATCAAATACATGAACCGGTACCCAGAGAAGTCCTAGGGCATTCAGGATGAGGATTTGGCCTGTGAGTCGTTGTGCTAAGCCAAGCAGGTATAAATTGTGAGAGCTGGAAGCATCATGAGATTGGCAAGAGAGATGTATATGTCAAGGTACAGATATGGGGTCTGGAAATGAGGCCTGGTGTTAAGTGTGCCAGAATGTAGCTGACTCCAGTCACTTTTCACAGAAATTCCATTACACTGTCATGATTCTTTTAGTGGCTTTACCCAAAAAAAAACCCAAAAAACTACAGAGTAGACACTATTCCATTCCAGACCCTTTCTGCCAATTGGAAGATCTTAGGATTTTCCTGCCTTTGACTTTATGAGCTCTGGCTCAATGCTGACCAGAAGTGATATTCACATTCATGAAATCAGTCCTCTAGTTGCTGTATTTCTAATATGTTAGTTACAGATCTTGCTACATTATCAGTGGACTCCCATGTATTCTTTCCCTATTAAATCTTAGTGTTTTCTACACTAGTTCATCTGGGAGAAACATCCAAGTTTATATTGCAGACCAGATCCTAGTGCATCAGGTACAATAGCAAATATGTGGATACTCATCAAAGGGCAGGGTATAGGAAATATATGGATGTTAGAGAGCAACAGAGATTGTGACAGGTATCTTGGAAGTTCCCAGGCAAATTATCCTTGGTTTCCATGGTTCGTACATGCCCAAAAATAACCTGAACATTGTCTTCTAGCTCAAATTTCCTATCATCTCCTCAGTCACGTGTCCACTATGCTTTGTGTTGGTCTTTAACTCACCAAGAAAGCACCCTGGTGTTTCTGAAGCAAGAATACAGTGAGATGTCATAGACAACGTCTGTTTTGGTGAAGTGGGTGGATCAGTCATGTGGTTGGTAGGCGGTATAGCATCAAAAAAATTCTCCTAGCATTGGACTGATTAAACTTGTTGTCTCAGTCTGTGGGTGGATGATACACAGATGGAATAAGCTGGGCCAGATGGCTGGGAAGACCATGAGGCAAAGGCTTTTGTCAGATAAATAAGGTGATCATGGCCTTTGTCTGCTTTTACTTTTTCATTGGTGCATGTCACCCACTCATTCACTGTGCTTCAGCACTTTCTTTCTGCTTCTCAAACTTAGGTGCTTTCCTGCCATTGGATCTTGCACTTGCTCTTTCCTCTGACTGGAATATTATTTTTATGGCTTGTGATGTGTATCCTTTAGATCCTCAAAGAAATCTTGATCGCTTGCTCTAGAGTTAACTCTTACTAGTTACTATCTTAATGGTTAGATTAACTTAGGTGATGAAATTTATCAAAATATGAACCTTTATTCATATGTTTATTTATTGTTTCCTTTGTCATAAATTTTACCATTCTTGTAGTCAAGGGCTGTGTTGTTCCTTTCCATCATTGTTTCCACAGCACAGCCCCAGAGTGGTAGGTATTTAATTCATGCCCATATATATTGAGAAAATGAAAGTACCAGAATGCTGGACTTTGTGCCGTTCTCTTTACCTTCATCATCAGGATACACTTAAATAGCAGAATGATGGACTTGTGCTATTGTTGAAGGACTAAAAATGTAACATTTCTTTAGTGGGAAAGAGTCAAGACATTATGTTCTATTTTGAATTTGTAGTTTATTTATTTGAAAGACAGAGTTACAGAGTGAGAAGGTGACACAGATAGAGGTCTTCGATCTGCTGGTTTGTTTCCCCAAATGCCTATAATGACCTGAGCCGATATAGGCCAAAGCCAGAAGCAAGGAGTGTCTTCTGTGTTTCTCACGTGGGTGTAGGGACCCAAGCATTTGCACCATCTCCTGCTACTTTCTGAGGCACATAATAGGGAGCTGGATTGGAAGTGGAGCAGCTGGGGCTCAAACTGGTGCCCATATGGGAGTGCAGTGATGAAGGTGGTGGCTTAACTCACTATCCCACAATGCTGAACCCTCTGGCTTCTTTTTTTTTTCTTTTTTAAGATTTATTTATTTATTGGAAAGTCAGATATACAGAGAGGAGGAGAGACAGAGAGGAAGATCTTCCCTCCGATTTATTCACTCCCCAAGTGAGCGCAACGGCCAATGCTATGCCGATCCAAAGCCAGGAACCAGGAACTTCTTCCAGGTATCCCACATGGGTGCAGGGTCCCAAAGCTTTTGGCTGTCCTCGACTGCTTTCCCAGGCCACAAGCAGAGAGCTGGATGGGAAGTGGAGCTTAGAGCCAGGATTAGAACCCATATGGGATCCTGGTATGTTCAAGGTGAGGACTTAGGCCACTAGGCCATGCAGCTGGGCCCTGGCTTCTTTTTTTTGTAGACACATACAGTACATCAAATTTATCCATGGTCACCCTGTGGAGCAGTATAACCGAAGAATTTCCTGTATTTACCGAACTATTAGTACATGTTAACTATTCCACATCCTATTATAACTTTTCCTCCCCAGCCTCTGATAACCAGTGTCACAGAAGACTTTGGACTTTATATATGAGTGTGATTATATGATACTTGGATTTTTTATAAAGATTTATTTATTTTTATGGGAAAGTCAGATTTACAGAGAGAACAAGACACAGAAAGATCTTCTGTCCATTGGTTCACTCCCCAAGTGGCCACTCTGAAGCCAGGAGCCAGGAGCTTCTTCCAGGTTTCCCACATGGGTGGCAGGGTCCCAAGAGTTTGGACCGTCTTCAACTGCTTTTCTCAGGCCACAAGCAGGGAGCTGGATGGGAAGTGGAGCAGCTGGAGTTAGAACTGGAGCCCATATGGGATATAGGTGCATGCAAGACGAGAACGTTAGCCACTAGATTACCATGCCAGACCCTACTTGTGTTTTTATACTTGGCGATTTTCTCTTGACATAATGACTGCATTTCCATCCATGTTTATATGAATGACAAGATTTCATCTTTTTATGTCTGAGTAGTAGTCCATTGTGTATATGTATAAGATTGCCTTTAAACAAACATTCATCCATGGATGGGCACTTAAGTTACTCCATTTATTGACTATTTTGAAATGATATTGCAAACCCAAAGACCTCTCTCTCTCTAGAGTCTCTATACTTGTTCAGCATCACAGAGTCGAGGGCTCTAGGAGGCTGGACTCATTTGTCTTTGTATCACTGCCAGTCTCACGCTAGCCCGGTTTGTACTCTCAAGACTTTGTAAGGGCCAAAGACGGAAATCTAGGTGTGGTCTACTCTAATGCCAAATCAGGATCTGTATTTCTAGCTTCCTGCAACCTTGGGTAGACAGCAAAGCACTTCAGGATGCTGTCTTAGATCTCAGTCCCAGGTTGGTTAAGTCCAACACTGGGCAGATCCTAGTGATCACCACCCCTAGATTATTGGTCCCCAAGTAAAGGGAGAACTTTTTATTTTTCTAACTTTGAAATATAATTGGGTGTCTCATCAAGGGAAGAAAATAGATCACTGAAGAAAATTGCTAAGGCTTGAACTCTATGCCACAAAAAAAAAAAAAAATGAACTGAGAAGTAACCCATGTTGTCCTTGAATCCAACATGAATGGCACTTTAAAAAAAAAAAGTTGTTTATTTCTATTGGAAATTTAGATACACAGAGAAGAAAACTGACAGAGAGGAAGATCTTCCATCAGCTGTTTCATCCCCAAGTAGCCACAGCAGCCAGTGCTGAGCCAATCTGAAGCCAGGAGCCAGGACCTTCTTCTGGGTATTCCACACGAGTGCAGGGTCTCAAGGCTTTGGGCTGTCCTCAACTGCCTTCCTAGGCCACAAGCAGGGAGCTGGATGGGAAGCACAGCTGCCAGGACATGAACTGACATGCATATGAGATCCCAGTGCGTACAAAGACTTTAGCTGTTAGGCTACTGTGCCGGGCTCAAATGGCAGTTTTTGACTAGAGTTCCTTGTGTGGCCAATTTCCCTACTTCCCACCAGGAAACTCATCATGATAGAGATTGTTTAATGTATCCCACAGCAAAGCACAAGAAATGCTTGGTAACTGTATTGTTTTGTTATTAAGCAAAAATTTTGGGTTTTGCAGGAGATAGTCACTTTGAGAACTTCAATCTAGGAAAGACTGCCACAGGTGGCATTTGGATTATTTACTATGTATCATGCGTTGTGCTAAATACTTCACATGCACTATTTAAACAACCTAGCTACCCATGTTTCCTGTTATATTGCTATTTTGAAGATAAGAAAACTTATGGACAGAGAAGTTGAATGATTTGCTCAGGGTAACAGAGCACATTACACAGCCAGTAACAATCCCTGGTATCCAGGGTTCAGATCCTGCCCTCCTTACTCAGGTGGCAGCAAGCCTTGCTGAGTCCTGCCTCAATCCTCTTGCAATTACTGTTCCTTTTGCCTGAATCAATTTCTTCTTGATTGTCATACGGATTCTTCTTTCTGAACATTTAGATCTCAACTTAAAAGTCCTCCATAGAGGCCCTTCCTGAGCACCCAATCAAAAGTACTGACTGTCCTGTCATGTGACTAATATAAAATCAAATTTTTGCTAATTTTCTGTCCTTGTCAACCAATGTAAAGCTTACAAAGGTGAGGATTTTATCCTGTTTTGGACAAAGTTATATCACCAGTACCTAAAACCAGTGGATACAGAAAAGAAGATAGACACTTGTGGACCGACTGCCATTGCCACATCAGCTCAGATTTGTGAGGGCTTGTGTTTAGCAAGATTATATGTTCAAAATATTGGGCCATCATTGTGTCATTTTGCACAAACCTACATTTTCAATGCCAATATCTTATGCATGTTTGAGTCCCAGCTCTTTTGCTTCCAATTGAACACTCTGCTAATGCACCTGGAAAAAGCAGTGGAGGGTGGCCCACACACTTGGATTCTTTCCATTCACACAGGAAGCTAGGATGAAGTTCCTGGCTGCTGGATTGGCCAGGAGCAGTCCCAGCTATTGAGGCCATTTAGAAGAGTGGATCAAAACAGAAGGTCCCTTTCTTTCCCCCATCTCCCTTCCCCCTCCCCTTCCTGCTCCCTTTCCTTCCCCTTCCCTTCCCTCTCTCTCTCTATCTCTCTCTATTTCCTCCTTCCCCTTCCTCCTCTCTCCTTCCCCACCCCTCTCTCCCTCTCTCCTTCCTCACCCCCTCTCTCCTTCTCCCACTACCTCTCTCTCTCCATCTGTAACTCTGCCTTCTAAAAATATAAAATGAAGCCATAACCCCCCCCCCCCATCTTTGTCTGGAAGTAAGAAAATACTGCTATGAATTTCTACTGAATACCTGGACCCCATATGTTCCTTGCTGTCCCTGGTAAGAGAAGGGATGGCACTACAGATTGGAACACACGGACTACAATGTCATGGTAAAAGGTTTAACCAGCCTGGATATTGTGGCAGTTATTGGATAGTTATTGTGACAGTTATTGGACAGTTAGTGGACAGAGTGAACCGGAAGATGGAAGATCTCTTTCTCACTGTCTCTCCCTCTCTCTGTGACTCTTTCAAATAATTCATATAATCTTTTTTTTAGATTACATAAAACTTAAGGATGGATGTTCTATTGCTTATTAGTTTTGTGAACTCAGGAAGTTACTTAACATTTTCGTTCTTCAGTGTTCCAATCTCCAAAACAAGTATGTAATAGTATCTATTTTAGGGATGTGATTTAAGTTCTATCTGTCTATTGCATAGAATAATGAATGGTACTCAGCAAGTGCTTGTAAGTATGTTATCATTTTTTATCTATCTTTCAAGAAGCCAGGGATGCAGTATCCTCACCTTCCCTTAAAGCCCTGGAGCAGAATGTCTTCAATGAATGGTAGGACTAACCACCTGAAATCATCAGTGGTTTTCTAAAGGAGTGAATGTTTGAGCAGCAAAAGGTAAGATTTAGGTTCTGAAATAGCACAGTTCCAATGCTTGGTTGTCACTTAGCAGACTGTCTACATATACCACTGACGTAGCCCTACTCTGTGAAATGCAATAGAAACTAGGAGCCAAGTGGGCTTGTCTGATACCTCTTTTTGTGAGGTTTTTGCTTCATGCCAAATAGATGTCTATTATCAAAAAGACAATGAGTGTTGGTAAGGATGTAGATAAAAGGAAATCTTTGTATACCATTCTTAGTGATGTAACCTGATCGACCATTATACAAAACAGTATGAAATTTCCGGAAAAAATAAAAATAAAATTATCTTATGATCCAGCAATACCCAGCAAAAAACCTTAAGTAAATTAAGTTAGCACGTTGAAGAGATATCTACATTCCTTGTTGCAGCATTACTCATTGCATCTTAGACACGGAGACAT
Organism: Ochotona curzoniae; assembly: GCF_017591425.1. Lineage (NCBI taxonomy): Eukaryota > Metazoa > Chordata > Mammalia > Lagomorpha > Ochotonidae > Ochotona > Ochotona curzoniae. The sequence goes on along the minus strand of NW_024467087.1, from coordinate 29,212,511 downwards.
TCTAAGTATCCAGTGATCGATGCATAGTGAACATCTGTGTGTATATATATATTCTGTTATATATTATATATACTATATATATTTACATATATAAATAGAATACATTCTATTTATATATGTATATATATTCTATTACATATATTCTAATTATTCTATATTATATATTCTATATATATTCTACTGTATATATATACATATACATATATACATATATATATTCTACTGTATATATATGTATGTATATATATGTGTGTGTATAATGTGTATATATATATGTATATATATGTATATGTATATATATATACTGTGTATATATATATATATACACAGTAGAATATCATCTAGCCTTTAAAAATTAGGATAGCTTGCCATTTATTTCGGTATCTGCTGTAGATTCAGTAAAAAAGTGTTGGTGGGTCACAAAACAGAACAAAATGTGAATTCTCCAAAATTGAGATTTTGGACATTCAATTTCCTGAAGTCTTCTAGAACTAGGGGTCCTGTACAAGTTCTTGTAGTTGCATTGGCTGTAGAATCACTTGTATATGGAATCATTGAATACACTCTACTTTTCCTTCTTAACAGAAGGAGACAGCAGGTTGTGCTGTTGAAACTATCAATACATAAGAGGTGATTGTGTCTTTCTCAGGATTTTAAGGGGATCCCCAAAATACCTTTATGAAGAGTGTATTTCTTCATTAGAAGAGGGGAATGAATCTTTTACCAGATGAGAAAAGATACATAGCTTGCTCAAGTCTTCATATAAACCATTGGTTCCATATACCTAATATCCATGGTAAGCTAAGTGGCTAGCCTGAAGCTCCAGCTCTCTGGGATGGGATGCAGTGTTAAGGACAATAGACAGCGTAAATGTAAGTCGAAGTTGGACTATGGTTAAAAAAAAAAACTCTTTCTGAAATGCATATGAGAGATTCAATGAATACAAATACTGAAAGCAAACACAGCCACATAAGTCATCTATATAGATTGGCAATCCAAATAAGGGAGCAAGAGAATGCAGGTATGAATGGGACTAGACAAAAGTTATAAGATACAAAGAAAGGGCAGGGGAGTCAGAACCTGAGCGAAATGTCCCAGGCCAAAGAAATGCGACTGCAGTTGTATGTGTTGAAGACCTGTAGTCTCGCATGTTGACAAGAGTAATTAAGAGAATAATTTAAAGTATTATATCACTGCTATGGCCCCTCTCAGACTTTCTCTGCTTGTCAAAACAAGGCATCATTAGGTTCTCCCTATAAAATTGATGAAAATCTACTGTATTCCATTCCATTACTAATTTTGAAGCTCAAACCAATCATTCTTCTAGCCTGTGCCTCTCCAAATACGCCATTCATAAGCATATTTATTGAGGATAGTCACCATTTGATATCTGTAGGCAATTATTTCTATAATATCCCAAAGATGACAAATTTATGGGTATTAAATGTCATATAAATTGGCATGCTATTTGCATGTCACACTATGCATAAGTCATCTCTATGTTATATTACTTACCACAGCATAAACACTTTGTAAGCAGTCTTTACACTATGTTGTTTATGGATTGCTGACAAGAGAATGCCTGTACATGTTCAATGCAGATGCAATTTTCTCAAATATTTTCTGTGTTTGGTAGAATCTCTGGATTTAAGCCGTGGATATGGAAAGCCAACCACTCCAGCTACAAATAGGAGCTGCAGCTGGATACAACATCCTTGGGATTCTCTCTATTCACAGCAGCAACTGAAATGGGATGGCATGTAAGGTTTTGAAGTTGCAGAAAGAATGAGAAACAATAGTGGTAGATATGAGTGGAAACTATAGGGACTTTGATTGCCCATTAGTTCATGGAGCTAATCTGAGTTTCCTTAACAGCTTCTTGATCATGTTTCTGGAATTCCAATAAGGACACAGATCTCAGTGAATGTTAGAGTGACTATAAATGCACTAGGTCCCAAAAGCAACTTTGCAGTTCTTGTGGCTTGCTCAGTATGAATAAAACAGATTTTTGTCTGAGAGATGGAGTAACTTTCTGAAACATTAACAAAAAATAGTAGAATTAGGCTCTTCTTTATCACAATTTTTGAAGTACTAATTGTAATATTACTAGTCTGCCTTCAGGTCAAAGTTTTTCTGTGTCTTTTGCCTATCTACCTATTGCCTTTACGTTGCATAGCTAATGTTTTTATATTTTCTGTAGTAAGTCTCAGCTTCATAATTGCTCTTATGTTACAGATGTAAAGTATCTTAATTCTGTAAAAATGCCCAGGGGATAGAACTTTCTGTGTGGAAGCATGTCTTTTTTCACATTACATCCGTCATTTTTAGGGTTTTGTTCTGCTGAATGAGTGGTTCCATTATTTTCTGGTTGACAAATATGAGCAGATTAAATAGACAGAAAAAGGCTTTGCCTCCTGATGGTAATTTGTCACTTGTGAGTCTTTCTAAGGCTGCAGCTATGGCTACCTATATACCAGTTCAGATTGTAGCAGTATCAATTTATAGAAAACTTTATCAATTTGTATCTGGATTGTCTAAACCTGTAAGTATTACTGCCACTGCTCTGTCATATATAAATATTGAACTAAGCCAAGTGCAAGAAAGGATGTTACAAAATCATGCTACTGAAAGAAAGTATTGGATGCTAGAAATTTCTAGGGCTTTGCTGTCTTAACTTGACACATAATTGCAATTTGATTCAATAAGAAATTGATAAATTACATCAGCAAATTAATAAGGATGCATATCTCATCAGAATTATTATGTAATAAGTGGTCATGGTTTTATTGGCTGCTCCCTTTTTTGGGACTTTTGTTAATCATAATCTTGCTTCTCCTTTTCAGACTTTATAATTTTTCATGAATCTCAACATTAATTAGTAATCAGGTTGAACATTTAAATCCAGCAGCTTGTTCAAGCTGAGCTAAAAAAAAAAGGGGGGGGGGGAAACGAAACCCTCTAAAAGATAAAATATAGGAACTGTTGGGGTCTTCTCATAAGACTCCTAGTACTGGAGCTATAACTGCCCAAGAAGTGACCCCAAGTTAATTATTATACTTGTAGCAGTTGTGAGGAAACTCTGAGGAGGACAATAAGGCATAGATCTGCAAGTCACGGTCAAGCCAGGTGAGACACAGTACATGCTGGTGTCTCAAAGCTTTTTATCTTTATGCAAAACTCTGTCACTGCACGGTCCAAGGTAGTTGTTATGGGAGGTCGTGACATGGGAGCTAGACTGTCTGGCACCTGTAGTTTTGATTGGATGAAAAAACACAAACATAAATAACTATATCTGTATCAGATAGTTCTTACTGTTATCATAGATATGTTTGATGCCTTATCCTACTGTCTGATGTTCTCCACATAACCAATAATCATTAACTTAGACTTTATGACATAATTCTGTAAATGATCAAAAAATATGGGACATTAGGTTTGCTCTTGGATCTTGCTCTTCACTAAGTCATGAGCTTCCTTGCTTTCTTTTGGTGCCTCAGTCTCTTTGTTTCCAGATTTGTTGTACTAGCACTTGACTGTGGAGATGAAAAATATATTGAATTGGATGAATGGAAGATTAAAGTGAAAGACACAGAGAAAAGAAAATTAAAAACTGGAAAAAGCATCACGGAGCTATCATTCAATCTTAGGCATCCTAATTTATATGTTACTGGAGTCTTTGAAGAAGAGGACTGAATGAGGGAGATAGGAATTTTAAAAAAAATTTTTTATTGTTAATAACATTGTATTATGTGATACAGTTATATAGGCACTGGGGAATCCCCCCCGCCCCTCTCACACCCCTCCCCCCATAGTGGATTCCTCCACCTTGCTGCATAACCACAGTTCAGGTTCAGTTGAGATTCCTTCATTGCAAGCATAATACCTAGCATAAAGTCCAGAGTCTTATTGTCCAGATAAGTTCAGTGGCCTCTTGGGGAGACCATCTCTGGTCTGAAGGTAGAGCTAACAGAGTAAAGTTCCGGTCAGTTAAAAGCCCCAACAAAATATCAGCATCAATATACAACATTATGGAATTAATTGACATAGTATTGAGTAAACAATATGTTAAAAATAATGCAAGTTCAATTCTTCGAAACATCTGGGTTGAGACAGTATCAATGACAGGTTCAAAAAATAACAAACAACCAAGCAAAAATTACAAGTTAAATCAAGGCAAACATGTGGTATCTAACCTCTTGGGATTCGCTCATTTCCCTTAGCATTATAGTTTCCAGTTGGGCCCATTTAGCCACACGCGCCTGACTGCGGAATGAGATAGGAAATTACTTAAAGAAATGATGGCCAAAATATTTTTAAATTTGAGAAATTTATGAACCTAAACAAAACTGAGCATACCACATGCACAAATAATAGGAGAAAAACTATGCCAGGAAACCTAATAAATGATTTAATAGCAGTGATAAAGGAAAACATCTTTTAAAAACAGCTGGCAATAAAAGGCACATAATGTTCTGAGGAACAAGATTGAACAGCATGGCAGATTTCTCGTTGGAAACAAGGCAAGTTAGAATATTGGTGTACTAATACTATCAGGGAAAAAAACTGTTAACCAAAAATTCTGTATCCAGAAAAACTGTCTTTCAATATTGTTAGTACCAGGTAGTGATACACAAAAGAATGAAGAGCGCAGATTGGTAAATATATGGATGCTTTACAGCTTCATACATCGCTTGAAAAGATGAGTGTATATATACAAAATAACAATAATGCATCAAATAGCAACACACTGTAGTAATTATTAAAAGTACAAAACATGTTAACTATTACATAAAGGCATGTAGGGGAAAATGGTGGCATAACTACCCTAAGGTTATGTTTGAAGTGATGTAATATCATTTGACAGTGGACTATGATGACCTGCAACAATGTGTATTATAAACCCATAACAAACACTAAATTAGTAAATTAAAAAATTATAGCTAATGAGCCAACAAAGAAGAATCATTAAAAATACATAATTAATCTAAAATAGGGAAGGGAAAAAAAGAACAGACTAATAGCAAACAAATAGTGAGATGATAGAATTCAACCTAATCATTCTCTTATCGCACAATTGAAACTGGTCTAAACACTTTAAATAAAAAACAAAATTCTATAAATAAGCAAAACAGGTCTATGCTGCCTACGGGAAACACACTTGACATATACAAGTTCAAAGAAGTTTAAAGGGTAGATAAAGATACATGATGGTAACAGATGTCAAAAGAAAGCCTCCCTAGGTTAAAGTCAAGTCCCAACCAATTTAAAAAGATTCAAAGTCACAGAAAGTACATAATGAAATTTAATTATAAACCAACAACAGAAATGTCTAGAAAATCATTGTGGGAAATGGATTAAAATACTTCAAAATAATCTCTGAATAAAAAAGAGGGAAATTAGAAACTATTTTTACTGAGTGCAAAGAAAAACACAATACTATCCCGGTCATATATGTAGTGTGAAGAACTCAAGTTTAGAAATAGAGAGTAAAACGGGCCCGGCGCAGTGGCCTAGTGGTTAAAGTCCTCGCCTTGAATGCCCCGGGATCCCATATGGGCACCAGTTCTGATCCCAGCTTGTGACCTGGGAAAGCAGTCCAGGACGCCCCAAAGCTTTGGGACCCTGCACCCACGTGGGAGACCTGGAAGAAGTTCCTGGATCCTGGCTTTGGATCGGCATAGCACCAGCTGTTGTGGTCACTTGGGGAGTGAATCATCGGATGGAAGATCTTCCTCTCTGTCTCTCCTCCTCTCTGTATATCTGACCTTGTAATAAAAATAAATAAATCTTAAAGAAAAAAAATAGAGGGTAAAATGGAGGTTACCAAAAGCTAGGAAGTAGAGGAACTGAGATGTTGAGCAAAAGAAACAAAATTTCTTTCAGCCAGGAAGAATAAGTTCAAGAGACCTATTGTGCATTCTTATATCAACAATGTTGCACAATTGAAAATTGCTAAGAGATTTTAAATATTCTCCACAAAAGGTTAAGTATGATAAATAATATAAAGTAATGCACATATTAGCTTGATTTAACCATTTCATCGTGTGCACGTATATCAAAATATCATAATACATACAAAAACAAAACCAATAACAACAGCACAGCATATTGGAATCTGCAAGGCATCAGTCAAGGGACAATGCTTAATGTGGGAAAACAATTTCAAATCAATTGATCTTGTTTCTAACTTAGGAAATTAGGTAATATGAACAAACAGAAATAAAAAATAGAAGCATAACACAATAAAGGGAATAAAAAATAAAAACATAATCCATAAAAATACACTGATAAATGAATCTTCAACAAAAGTTGAGACTTTTGGTCTTCAAAAAACACTGTTGAGGAAAAGAAAAGGCAATACACATTGTGGAGGAAATCTTTGTAATATTCTACTCTCTGGACTGTATCCAGAATACATGAGGGTATTTCAAGAAGTGCATGGAAATTCTGAGCTAAAAGTTGGTGCTTACTTTCTATGAGTCTTTGAGGACACATCATGCAAAGAATGCCTATGACTGAAATAATAGGAAAGTTAAATTTTAAGTAAGGAAACATTATAAAGATATTTCACCAAAGAAAATTTGTGGGGTCTTCAAAAAGTTAGTGTGAATTGTGTATTATGAAAAACAAAACAAAACAGAATAACTTCACCCCTTGCAAAGGCTCAATTGGCTAATCCTCCCCTTGTAAGTGCTAGGAGCCCACATGTGAATCAGTTCGTGTCCAAGCTGTTTCATTTCCTATCCAGCTCCCTGTTTAAGGTCTGTGAAGTAGTGGAGGATGGCTCAAGAGATTGGGACTCTGCAGCCGTGTGGGCAGTCCAGGGGGCTTTTGGTTCCTGGCATTGGATCAACTCAGCTCTGACCATTGAGGGCATTTGGGGAGTAAACCAGTGGATGGAAGGCATTTTTCTCTGTCTCTCCTTCTCTACATAAATCTGAATTTCCAATAAAAATAACTGAATTAAAGAAAACACTGCACAGAATCCAAAAGCATTTTGTACCAAATAATTCCATTTCCCATGAATCATGTAAAAAGGTGCTCAAGGTTGTCCATCAGGCGCAATGCATTAAGCCCCTACTAGGGATGCACACAACCTGTATCAAAGTACCTGGGATTCAATCCTGCCTCTGCCTCTACTTCTAGCCCAGCTTCTTGCTAAGGTGCTTGGGAAGCAGCAAATGATGGTGTAAGTGCTGAGTTCCTTCCACACACAATGGTGACCTGTATGGAATTCCAGACTTTCAGCTTCAATGGCCCAGCCCTAGCCATTGTAGTCTAAGGAGTGAATCAGGATTGTCTCCTACTCTCTGCCTTTAAAATTAATTAATTAATTAATTAACCTTTAAAAAGATGCATCATATGTATGTTATACCTCAAATCAAGTTTTTAAAGAGAAAACGCTCTCTCAAAGCAATCACGGTTTCTACTTCTGCTAATTTCAGTAACACACGAATTCCATAGGGCAATCTCTAACATTTCAAGAAACAGGTAACAGCAAAATCTACCTTGAAAATCTAAGAAGATCATCAGAGATTAAAACACTATGTTTATTTTCCTGCTATGATTGTATAACTAACAAAGATATTAACTTCTCCCCCTCACCAGGGATTTTTAAATATTATTATGTTATTAAATGCTTGGCATTTTGTTCCTATCAAATGTTAAGTACATCCAGGATGTCATACACACACACACACACACACACACACACATCGCTTATCCTGACATCCCCAAATTAAAAACTCTTACTGACCTCACAGACTCTAAAACAAAAACTAAACACAAAGGCTTTCCGTTCAATTTTTCTTGATTTTGAAGGTAGAATAGAGAATAATCTATGTCTATTCTAGCTAATATAGTAGTAATTTGTATGGCGAGGATAGGATTGAGTTATGCAGCATTAGTCTAAGAGTAGATAACCTATGGTCTTACCAACTGGAACAAACATCTACCAGGAAAAAACTTGAAATTCTAATGCCAAAGAGAACAAACCCAACGCTTGCATGTCAACAAAAAGATTCTAGCTGTTTTAAAGTTCGTTACTGATTAACGATGAAATTAGATTAAAACATGGAATTCAAAATTAGTAAATAGGAATAAAGAATGATTTCTCCCTACCCTAGCATGGGTTTGTGTCTTTCTTTCATGAGTATGTGAGAAAACAGTGCATGGATGAGCTAGGCTGAAATATAGAGCAATGTAGAAGGATGTCAAGAGATTAATTCGGTATAGGAGAGCTAGCTACTGTTAGTACAGAAGCTCTTATCCTTATTAGCAGGAGAGTTTCAGTATGAGGGAGAGTGAGAAGAGTTTTTGACTAGCTTACTTTCTACCTTTTATAACTCATCCAACCCACTCACGTTCCAATTATCATACAGACTATAAAATCAAGGCCCAAGTACCCAAAACGGTTTGCAGTAATCACTCATCATTACCCCACCCCCACCCCTCAACATGTTTCAACCAACTTTTGCTTTGATCTCATTCAAGCCTTCTCTTTCATCTCAGCTTAATTTTGAAATTCTTGCACTGTATACATCCTTCAGTCCTAACTCTGACCCTTTGACTTGTTTGTAGTTGTTAGCAACTTGGTGATTACCATAGTCAGGCTGGCCTCAGACTTCTATTTGTTTTAATGTATTTGAAGAGGTTATTTCACAAGTGATACTGCTAACATGGCTAAGGGAATTAATCCAGTGCCTAAGTAAGAAATAGTACCAATCACCAGATTTGTGAATATATTAGAATGGTCTAAATAAGAGATAAGAAAAGATATTAGAGACCAAGCAGATGAGGCACAAGTTCAGGAGTGAAGCTCAAGACAGATCATGGAAAATTCCTTCAAAGTGTGGATAGTGAAAAACACAGAGCAACAGTACAGATTTATTTATTGAGGTTTAGCATCATAATACACTCCTCTTACTCACACTGCACACTACCTTTAGAAATCTGAGTTCACAGTTACATGGATCTATAAAAGTTTTACTGTAATTCCTTTAGAAAATATAACTCCCATAGTGTACCTTCTCACCATTGTCTTCATATTTTCTACATTTCTATTTATGCAGCAGTAACACTGAACTTTTTAAAGCCCTCCCAATGCTATTTCTTCTCTATGTACATTTATAAAGGCTAGTTTGCTTGCTTAGAATGACCCATCCACCTCTATGCCTGGCACATTACCCATTGTTCAATAGTTAGCTGAGGCATCTCTGTGAGGCTTTCTCTTCTTACTTTGTATGGAAAGTGGATCATAATTTCCTTTTTATCATCATTCTTCAATACTGCAGATAAGCATGGTGACTCAGGAGATAGAATGTATAGGTCTAGATAATTTAGTGGCTGCTATGAGCAATGGAGAGGTAGGAGGACTCAAAGACAGCTCTGTTTCTTCCTTGAGCAGTCAAGTGTGTTGCGGTGCCATTGGCTAACCTAGGGAACACTGAAGTAGAAACAGATTATGATGGCGAAGAGTTCTATTTTGAATGTGTTGAGTGTGAAGTACCTGAGAGAATGCAAGTGTTGAAGTACTGAGCTGAATATACCGATGTGTAGCATAGGAGAAGGAACTAAAATAGAGTATGAATTTGGGAGTCTATCCTGTAGATACTTTAGAAGTGGTTGGGTTTGCTCAGAAATACTGTGTAAAAGTAAAAAGAACAGAGGACACAATATATAAGCCTAAGAATCACTAACACAGGACTGCGGAGGAAGACTTCCACAGGCAGAATCTGTTGGAGGTAAGAAATAAATCAAAGGAAGTGTTTTTTATGATTTCGAATCTGGACATAGTGTATATAAATATCGCCAAAATATATGATTTCTCTGATACAGGGTGGGTCTCCAGAATGTTTACTTCATAGAAAAGAATGTAGTATGCTCTTTCCAAGGCCTATGGGGAGAGGATAATTGAGAGTTCTTGCCGAATAGATCCAGAGTTTGATTTGTGAGCTAAGAACTGTGGAGATTGCTTCTACAACATATGAAAGTGTTCAGCATTACTGAACAAAACAGTTGAAATGACAAAACTGACATGCTTTGTATATATTTTACCATGAGTTTTAAAGAAACAAGCAAGAAAGTATCTCAACCTAGATTATAGATGTAGAACTAGGGCTGACTTCTCCTTTTTACTAGTTAGTTCTTTCAACACACAAGAACATCGTGTGATCAGTTCCCAGCCCGCAAATTCTAAATAGCCCATCGTCCTCCAGAACTTCAGTATCTAATTCATTCTTTATCAGAATGCATTGCTTGACAGACCTCCCAGCTATTGACTGTAGTCTGACTGTAGAATAAAGTGTCCTTCCATTTCAACGGATTAATATAGATTTCCTAAGTGCCCCAAAATGTTGTTTCAAGATATGAACCTAGCCATTCTCAGAAGCATTCATGTCCCAGTGGTATTCTCCTGTTGTATAGACAGCAGCTTGTGTTTCTTGTTACAGTGAGCATACACAGAAGTGGTTCAATTACATGGGTGCTCACAGGCTGGGGTTTCTTTGGATGTTGGCAAAATTCAAATCACTCATCCCTGGGCTACAAAGAGAACAACAAAGGATAGTAAAATCTATTTTGTAAGAACTGAGCCAAATTGCAACTGCTAGGTTTCCCAGGGAGGATCTGTTTTTTTTTTTTTTAAGATTTATTTATTTATTGGAAAGTCAGATATACAGAGAGGAGGAGAGACAGAGAGGAAGATCTTTCGTCCCATGATTCACTCCCCAAGTGAGCGCAAGGGCTCATGCTATGCTGATCCAAAACCAGGATCCAGGAACTTCTTCCAGGTCTCCCACGTGGGTGCAGGGTCCCAAAGCCTTGGGCTGTCCTAGACTGCTTTCCCAGGCCACAAGCAGGGAGCTGGATGGGAAGTGGAGCTTAGAGCCGGGACTAGAGCTGGCGCCCATATGGGATCCTGGTGCGTTCAAGGCGAGGACTTTAGCCGCTAGGCCATGCAGCCGGGCCTGGGAGGATCTGTTCTTAAATTATGATTGTTTTGTTTATTGTGAAATGGAAAGAGTCGGGCTCTATAATGTGGCTAGGCAGCTGAGTGTTACATAATGGGTATGATGTGGCGAGAATAGAGGGCTAAGATATGTCCAGAATGCTTCTGAACATGAATGTAACTCCATTTACAAACAAAATTCTTGTTTTCATTTTTCCCATCACCAGTACAGTTTCTCTCAGTAACTTTGACCAGCTCTTACATAGCACCAGAGCAGCGCCAGGTGCTGTGGCTGTGAAACGTATAGAAATAGATACTTCATCAATGTTGCTCTCAGTAGCTTTATTGTTTAACTGGAGAGTGATGCAGGGTAGATTTCAAGATAATGAATTTTCTTTTAAGATATTTATTGATTTGTGAGAGAGAGAGAAAAAGAGAGAGAGACCATTCCCATCCACTAGTCCAGCAGCCAGGGCTAATCCCTGGGCTAAACCTGGCAGCTGTGAACTCAATCCAGGACTTCCAAGTAGATGATGAGAACTCAATTTACTTGAGCTGACATTACTGCTATTCAGGATCTATATTAGCAGGAAACCAGAGTCAGGAGTTCATAGAAGGGTATTGGACCTAGGTTACATGGCTATTTGACAAAATAACCAATTTTCTAAATCACAAATCCATTAAGTGTTCTTGGATATCGGGAGAAAGAGGCCAGTGTGAGTTGGCAAAGAAAGGCCTCAGACAGTGTGTAGTAGAAGGTTAAATAAATCTCTTCCTATAGAGAGGCATTTGATTGGTAGGAGGGATTAAGTAGGATCCAGTATCCAGTCTGCATCTCCATTCTGCAATTGTGTTTTGGCTAAGGGTGGCATCAGCCCCAAGGAGGAGACAATATTCCCCTAGCTTGTCTTGCAACAGGACTATATTTTTTTCCACTTTTTAAAATTAATGTTACAATTTCATACCTCATATAACCAGTTTTCCATAAACCATTGGCCACATCTATGGTGATAATATCACAAGGCTATGGTCTCCTGACACTACATCTACTAGTAACATAGCAGTCATCTTTGTATATGTACGCTCTTTGATGTCCACACAGTGACAATACATTCCTCAGAATGTACCCCAGAGTGCCTCATGACTGTACTTCAGCTTGAAAAATCAAAATTGCATGCATTTTGTGGTACATATCTCAATAAAGCTAAGTAAGATCATTATTTTTTTTTGTAGTGAGACACTAGAAATTTACTCACTTTAAAAATGTATATAATTATTGTCTTTGATTACCTTGCTTCATAATAGATATCAAAACTTATTTCTGTTATATTTTTTATCTTTTGGCAATGGCCCCTAGTTCCCTTTTTTGTCCCATTACAACTCTCTGGCAAGTATCATTCTACCTTCAATTTCTATGAGATCAAGCTTTTTAGATTCTGCATGTATTATTCCATATACAGTATTTGTCTTTTTGCTCCTGGCTTATTTCACTTAATGTAATGTCTTCCAGATTCATCCATGTGACACTATTTCCTTATTTATTTAGGCTGAAGAGTATTCCACTGTGCACACATTGCTGCATGTTTTTATCCATTCACCTGTTGATAGATACTTAGGTTGATTCCATATCTTGCTGCTGTGAAAAAGACTGTAGCAAACATGGGAGTGTGCATACATCATCACCATGCTGATCGCAGTTCCTTTGGAATATACCCAAAAGTGGGATTGATGGATCAGAGCCACTTTTCTATATTCACACAATGCTGTCATTCTTTTTTAAGATTTATTTTTATTATTTTTTTATTGGAAAGGCGGATATACAGAGAGGAGAGACAGAGAGGAAGATCTTGCGTCCGATGATTCACTCCCTAAGTGAGTGCAACGGCCGGTGCTATGCCAATCCGAAGCCAGGAGCCTCTTCCGGGTCTCCCACGCGGGTGCAGGGTCCCAAAACTTTGGGCCGTCCTCTGCTGCTTTCCCAGGCCACAGGCAGGGAGCTGGAAGGGAAGCGGGGCTGCCGGGATAGAACCAGCGCCCATATGGGATCCCGGGCATGCAAGGCGAGGACCTTAACCACTTGCGCCACCGCGCTGGGCCCAATGCTGTCATTCTTGCCAGTGGAAAACTTAGTGGCCTGAAGACCGAGTGTCACATTTGTCAGGGCAGAGAAATAAAGGGGCAGAGACAGGAAGATCATTACTCTGCCTTTGAGGGGAGGGGAGGGAGAGTTGAGGTGCAGACCTCTTCTTCCCAAAGACAAGGTTTCCCATCAGCAGGAACTGATTTTTTACATAGTGAAAATCAGCACGCGAACAGATTGTTTTTATTTTCCAGCTAGTCCATAACACAGCTTTGTGCAAATGGCGAAAAGGACTTCCTCCCCAGGTGGGTGAATCACAAAAGCGCTTCCTTTCATCGGACTGGGAAGAAGCAGCAAGGGTTTTATTTTTATTCCACTTTACCCTCTGTTCCAACTTGGCTGGATACATTTGTGGAATGCAAGAAATGCACATCTATCTGCCTTGTACCAGCTAGCCGAAAGCCAGAAGTGTGAATACTGGGACTTTCCCAACCTTATTTTTAGCTATTTTTGACCATCTAAAAAGAAGCTGAAGAATGTTAAGTTTTTATTTTGTGTCCTCCGTGGAGTATGTCTGCCTGCAGAGTCAGACCAGGCTTCTGGAAAGTGCAGTGAGAAGCGCTCCCTGTGGGTGGGGAAGGACAGACTAACAATGATGTGACTGGACTCTAGGGACTGATGGTCTAGTATTCAAATGCCACCACCTCTGCTAGCTAGCTGTGGGACTTCAGACAAATTTACACTCTGCTGAATCTCATTCTCCTCTGTAAAATGGGGGCAATATCTCTCAGAACTGTTGTGAATGTGAAACAATGTAACACAGAAAAGTGGCAGCCATGCATTAAGCACTCAACCCCATGTTGGCTGTTATTATTTTCTGGCAGTTTCTTCGAACAGGCCACAAGAAGGCACGACCAGGTTTACAATGAGTAGTATATGTTCATCCCACGGGAAAAAACAAACTGACTGGCAGACACTAGCCAGAATTCCGAGTCGCAGCATCAAACAGGACTTTCTCCCAGTGCAGTTATCACATGTCATATGGCAGCCAGGGCATGGGGTGGTGAGGGTATGATTGGGCTGCAGCCTCCCCTCGTGATTCTGGGAGATGTGATTGTCCCCATGGGTTACTGTTTCTAGGTTGGGGTCTCCTCTTTTGATAGACATTTGTCCTGCAAAGGAAGGATGATTAGCTGATTCCCAGATGTTCTCCTAGGTTGGGTATGAGTCACACATTGGGTGTCATTTCAGCAATGCAGTCTGCTAACTCTGGAGAATTAAGGACTTCTCTTCTTTTGCTCTTCAGAAGGAAAAAAAAAAAGTGTTACAAAATGCAAGCTCTGTATTTGTGTCAACAATCCCAGTGTTGAGCAAAACTGAGAGTTAGGTGAGAAGCGAGTCTTTGGCTGCTTTTCATTTTCCCTTTCCATTTCCTTCTTTTCTTCTGTACTTCTGGATCTCAGGTTTAGTCTCACAACCCCTAAATCAGTATTTACTTTTGAATTTTTGCAACATACACTGCAGACTTACACATTTTAATCTGTGACCCCTTAAGACCTATTTTCTCAAAGAACTTGACAGCTTGACAGGAGAAATCCGCGATAGGAATTGTGTGTGCCCGTCAGTGCCCTGGATTTAAGAGGTCCCAGAGATGACCCCAGATCTTGGCCTCTGTACCCATCCCACTTGAGGTTTAGATACCCACAACAGTTCCCAGGATGAGCCTTCCACAGTGCTGGTCCTTGGCAATCACTAACCAGCATTTAAGTTCTGTTGCATTGGGTCAAATACTAATAATAAAAATAAAACTTCTAACTTTAAAGAACAGTGTCAACCCAGTTGACACTGTTAATTAATATTTCCTGAGCAGTTACTGTGAAACCAGAAATGTTATTGACATCCCCCACTTCTCATGTCATTTAACCCTTCTAGTGCTGCTAGGAGGGAAGGGCTCTCATCCTGGTCTTACAGAAGGAAAACCTGAGGCTGAGGATAGTCCAGTGATGCGCACAGCTATTAAGTATCAGGACTGATACCTGAAATACCAGTCATGGGACACAAGACATGATGCAGATCAGGGCACAACTACTTCCATGTATCTTACAACATTCCTAGTATTCACTCAATTCATCCAAATTTCTTGAATGGTTGCTATACACTCGGCATTGTGCTAGCAGTTAGGTCTACTGTTTGAATGACTAGCATGGATGTACAGTAACCAGTAATCCTGGATTGCTTTAAGTGCTGAAACTTTCAGGGGGATACAAACAGAGTCCAGTTTTGAGTCACCAGAACATTCCTTCACAACTTTTTCAGTGATGTCACTAAATTAAAGCTAGTCACAGATGAAAGATATATTCCATATAAATTGTTAAACACGATAAATCGAGCCTTCTGCTTTATCAGAAAAACCATGTATTAGGCATTAGGCAAACTAGCAAGAAATACATCCAAACAAATAAGAAATATATTTAATAGCATCATGAATAGTCAGAAGAGAGCCAACATGTGTTGGTAACATGCTGTATAACATGGACTTCTCCAATAGCTTTAGCTATATTAATTTATTTAATCTTTGCAACAACTCAATGAAATAAAAAATATTCTTATCCCCATTTTAAAGGTGAGGGCAATCTAAGACTCAGAGAGCTTAAGGAATCTTCTCAAGTCATGACAGCAAATCATAGCAAAGCCAGGACTCAAATACAAGTGTACTTGGTTCACAGAAACTTGTGAGGCAGAGGATCCCGGGATGAAAAGTAAAATTGACTGTTTTAGTTGGGCTCTTGAGAGAAAGAAAAATAGATAGAGAGAAGGTGGAAGGGTGAGAAAGAGAGAGAGAGATGGAGAGAGAGAGAAGCAATTTGCAGTATTGTGAAATGGCATTGGAGTACACACACCAACGCATTATTAGAATTCGTGAGCATATGAAGTGATTGCTATAATTGCTATTATGATGTTGGGGCAATTAGAAGAATGTAGGTCAGAGCTGAAAGTCCATGATAACAGTAACACAGAGCATGTGGGCCTCTCCATACTGGCCCATAAATATTGCTGGGGGAGCATACTGAAGATTCAATAGTAGTTCAGAGGTGAAGCCAGAAAAAGACTTCATCAGCTTTGTTTTCAGCTTTGATGTGCTGCTGAAACATGCTGTGGTAGCCTTTGAAGGCTGAAGTTGTCTCTCTTTGACTTGGTAATATTAAAATCTGTTATTAGTGCCAGCATTGTAGCACAGATGGTTAAGCTATTATTTGTAATGACAGCATCCCACATCACAAGTTAGAGTCCTGGATACTCTGCTTCTGAACCAAGTCCCTGTTAATGTTCCTGGCAAGGGAGCAGAAGACGACCCAAGTACTTGGGTCCCTGACACCCATGCAGGAGACCAGGATGCAGTTGTTGGCTCCTGGCATCTGCTTGGCCTTGTACCAGCCATTGTGACCATTTGGGGAGTGAACCAGAGGATGGATGATGTCTCTCTCATTTGCCTACTCTTTACTTTTCAAATTAATAAATCAATAAGTCTTTAAAATAGCCAATGAAAATATCTACAGAGGCTTTCTCTTTTACTCTGAGAGCTCTGGAGCCATTTCCCCAACGTCCTGAGGCTGCTTTCTTCAGCAGCATCTCTCTAATAACTAAACAAGTCAAGACAGCCTTAAACATTTTGGGCAAGAGGTGTTGATTTTCTGTTAATTCTATTTCTCAGAGATAATTCCGTATGGCCCTTGCCCTTTCTGGCAAGAAAGCCATAGCCCACACATGCACCACCCATCTCACTCTTGTAACATATAAAATCTGTATTCTCTGCTTTATCTCTGCTAACAGGGTTGCCCCTATGGGGCCGAATTCATCTGTTGCTGGAACAACAAGAAAAATGGCTGTTGCTTTGTATGTGATGGGCACATTAAGCTAGTAGGCCTATTTCTCTCCTGGGTATGTACCCATTACATTCCCAACCCCAGGTGTACTCCAAAAAGTCATAGAAACCTGTGGAGGCGTAGAAGGCACCATGCCCCTAAACTCCTCTCCAAAATTCCTGGCAATCTTCATCTAGGCCAGAGTTTTGCAACTGTATTAATGTTTATTCCTCTAATTGCATAATTCTCTGAGCATAGGATTGACCTCTGGGAGGCCTCCAACTTTTCCAGAGAGAGCAAGAAGTACAGATAGACTGTCCATGTGTGCTTTACCACTCTGAATGTGCCATTCCATTTTGGGAGTTGTATTTGCCCTGCTCCTTTGTGTCTATAACTCTGTGGTTCAAAGTATGGATTTTGCAAGTAGCTTGTGGATTCAATCCTGATTTCACTTATTCCCCCAGGGCTTCCTTAGGCAGATCACCTAATTTTCTATGCTTTAATGTTAACAACTGTAAAGTGAAGAGAATAGTAATAACAGCAAACATGATTTCTGTGAGGAATGAATATGACAGTCACTGTGTGCCTCCTGCAAGGATGACTGATATTTATTAAGCATTCTATAAATGTTAGGTAGTATAATAACTTTTTCATCTTATACAGGCATTAGTAAGCTACTTTCAGGATAAGAGCAAATGCAAAGATACTATGTCATAATTGCATAATAAGAAAAATTTCCAAATTTATTGATAAGTTTTAATAAAAGAAGATTTCTACTAATGAGTAACAAATGAAATTTTGGGTGATAATATTTCTCTTGATTGAATTCATCATTTTTATCTCTTAATTGATTGCAAAGGATTATCTGGGAAAAGAAGGCATTCTCAGTTTGTGATCCAAACAAAAGCAGACAATAGCTGGAATTAGGCATGTCCTATTTACTAACTCCAGGTCCTACAGTAGACTGACAAAAACAATGTTATCTACCTGGAGGCTGTCCTTATTTGGTTTCATAATCTGATCTCACAGGAACTCAGTCTACACAGTTCTGAGCAGTTCTAAAGCAGCACTTAGCTCTCCCAGAACTGGAGAAACCCAGAAGTGACTTTTTTGAATCATGGTTTTGTACCCAACACATTTAGCATGGTACCTGAAAATGTACTGGATATGCTAGATTGAGATCCCCAGGCCAGAAAAGGCCTATTCACACATGAGGTTTGTGGGTAATCGTAGCTGTCTTTCATCCCTTTTCATCATGCTGCTACCTGACCTCCAAGTGGAGATTCTCAAGAGGGAAATGCTATAGCTTTCTAGCAGTTAGAGCTGTTGTTCGTTCTGACTTGACTCTAGCCTCTTTGGCTTAGAGAGCCCATTACCATCCAAACCAATGCCATCAAAATCAACTATTGAGGATAGGAATTTGGCACAATAGTTAAACTGCCACTTGGTACTGGCATCCAGTGTTGAAATGCCTGAGTTTCAGTCCTAGCTTCCTGCTTATGTGCACGCTAGGAAGCTGCAGGTAATGGCTCAGCTGAATGGGCCCCTGCCACCCACATAGATAATACAGGTTGAGTTCTGAGCTGTTAGCTTTAGCATTGACAAGTCCTAGCTTTTGTAGACTTTTAAGGAGTGAACCAGCAGGTGAGAGATCTTTGTCTGTCTGTATGTCCTTGGCTTTCTTTCTCTCTCACTCTCTTCCTTCCAAATAGCTTCTAAAAATTAAAAACATTGTGGTGTGTGCTCTATTGCAGCATGTAAAGCCACTGCCTGTGACACCAGCATCCCATATGGGACCAGTTCAAGTCCTGGTTGCTCCATTTATGATCCAGTTCCTTGTTAATGGCTTTGGAAAGCAGTGGAAAATTGTTCAACTCCTTGGACCCCTGCACATAAGTAGGACACATGAAGGAAGCTTCTGGCTTTGAACTGGCCCAGTTCCATCCCCGTAGCCATTTGAGAAGAGAACCAGCAAGTGGAAGATTTCGCTCCCATCCTGCCTATCTCTATCTGTAAGTCCATCTTTTAAGTAAGTAAGTAAGTAAATCATTTAAAGACCTGAAAACATTTAAAAAGAACAGTACATAATAGAATGTATTGATATTACTCTTCACAAAAGATTAGCATATTTTTCTCTTCAGATACCATTCCTAAGAAAATGACTGGAGCCAGACTCTTTAGAACTCATATATCTAAGAAATGATTTGTGTTCAGAATATATCAAGAGGTCTCAGAGCCCAGTAATAAGAAAATAACTCATTTAGAGGATGTGCAATGAATTCGTAGAACTTGGTATTGGTGCAAAGCATGCTACCATGCAATCTGAGACAATGGGGAGAATGGAAGGGGAAATCCCTAAACCCACGGAACTGTATCGTGAAAAATAAAAATTTAAAAAATAAAGAAATGTTTTTTAAAAGAAAAAATAATAATTAAAAAAAACCCTAAATCTTCTTTACTTTTCAATACAGCAAGTGCTTTGGAAATCTATATTTTTTTCAAAAAAAAAAATCTTTCCATGTGCACTAATGCACATGGACACTAATGTTTATTGCAACATTATTTATAATGGGAAAAGGAACACAATCAAAAGCCCAGCAGTGGAAGAAAAATGAAAAAACTGTGGCTCATCCATTGTCATCTATATTTCACTGTACTATACTGCAGCAGTTAAAATAAGTGATAGAGTTACAAATGCTGACCTGAATTCTGTGATCCATTGGCAAATGAAGAAAACAAGTTGCAGAACAAATACACAAAGTGCAATTATGAAACAAAGTAAAATTGTATATTTGTATATGCACAAGTATGTGTGAAAATGCATTTAAAGGACATCTATCTATTAGGCCCCCAACAATCTGGACAGGAGATTGGCAGAAATGATTGTTAAAGGAATATTTACTTTATATGCTATGTATTTTTACATAATAGCTTTATTGAGATATAATTCATATAATATATGATCTGTAATTTGACTTACATAATTCATCATTTATTCACAGGAAACTAGGCTTTGGAAGGTTAAGTGGTTCACCTCACATCACAGCTAATAAAGGAGAGAGCTGAAATTCAAACAACTGCTGTCTGGCTCTAAAACCCATCCCCTTAATCATTATGCTACACTGCCAATTGTAATTGCTTTCTGGCAAGGGTATCTTCTACAGGCAAGATAGTGTTATGATCTTGAAGCAGGGAGTAGGCTTGTGGTCAGTTCCATAGCAATGGTGTCAAGGGTGTGTTTGAAACTTGTGAAAGGTGTATTTGTCTGTTGGGATTTCCATATTTATTCTAGATTAGAGTACAAATATTTCAAGTGCTGTGGCAGATATGGGGTTCCCTAAATCCCCATGTTCTACATTCAAGATTTGGGATAGGGCACAGTGACAGAGTCAGTTCTACCAGGATATAGTGCCAGCAATATGATATTCTGGTTCCTTGGCCAGGGCATTTGTCTGTTGTGCCTTTCACTTATTTCAGTCTGGTGCACTGCACTATAATGACAGTAAAATTCCCAAGCTAGGGGACCTTTTGCGGTAGGGATTTGGCTGCATTCAGACTTGGACATCTAAGAACATAGTAGATGTGGAAATTCTTTCTAGAACAGTGTTGTTTAATCAGGCTTAAGCAGCATCATAATGCACATGTTATGCCATATCATTATAGGTGGCAGGGACCCTCGTGCCTCAAAGGTAACCTTGACTACCAGCAGCTTCTTTTTCACACTGTTTTATTAACCTCATCCAGTACAATTTTCCCAGAAAGGAAGGAACATGGAAGGAAGCACCTAGACTATGGTCTTCCTGTATTAGGATCAGTTCTACCTCAATTTTGAAAGTGTTAATTTAAATTATGTAAGGCCAGGTTGATGCCAATTGTGTGGGGATAAAGGCAGAAAGATGGGAATAAAACTTCCATATTGATGTATAATCGATTTATTTCTACTTAGCTAAGAGGCTATTCCTTAAGAAAATCAAGAGTGTTATATATTATTGAACGTGTATCATTTTCTTCTTTAAGCCATCAACATGTAGAGTTACATTAACTAATTCTCTAAACTAACATTACATTCCTGGGATAAAGCAGATATGATAAACATTAACCATGCTTTCTTACATTGTTGAATGCCATTTGCTAATATGCTACTTATACTTTTTACATTTATAAATGAGACTGACTTGTAATATTCCTTTGTTATAATAGCCCTAGTTAGGTTTTGTTTTTAAAAATACCTAGAGGAGTATAATAAATTTCATTTTCTCTGTAAGAATTTAGTGAATATTGCTGGTAGAACTAGCCTGTCAAGTACAACGAACCTGATTAACTTCCAAATAAAAAATCTACATTATAACTTTTAAACTATAAGTTTCCCAATATTGTGCTTAATTTCTGTAACACTAATATTTTTCTAACTATGTTTTAGGCTATTTGTAATTTAGCAAAAGAAGGTAGAGTAATACAGGGATGCTTCAGAAAGTTTGTGGATATGCATGTTTTATATTTCTAGTAACCTGCGGACCTTTTGAAATACCCTCATATGCTATCAAGCACCTAGGTATTTCTGAAACTATCATGTAGTCAGTGTTTGCATATATCCCATATGAACTTGAAAACAATGTGTTTTTTGTAATTGTTTTCTGATATTGTGTGTATAGTTGTATCATAGCAAATTTTACTTGTAGATATGTGCTTAAGAATGATTATACTAAATGGTGGGAAAGAGGGGAAGCCCTATGCCTACAAAATTATAAAATGGAAAATAAGAATTTTAAAATAAATAATGATTATCCCATTTTGCAGATCAACAAATTGAATCTTGAAGTAATCAAAAGAAGTATCCGTCAAAATAGTTCATCTAGGAATGAGTGTTGAGACAGGTAAGATACCACCTGTGATGCATGCATCTCATATATGAATGCCTGGGTTTGAGTTCTGCCCTACTTCCAATATCAGCTTTCTACTATTGTGCACCCTAAGAGGCAGCAGGTTATGGCCCCAATAGTTGGATCTTTGTCCAATATGAGGGAGATCTGCATTGTTTTCTCAACTCCTGGTTTTGACCTGGTCCAGTAATTGCTATTATAGGTATTTGGAGAGTGAATTAACAAATGGGATTTCTCTCTTTTTCTCTCTGCATGTGTGTGTGTGTGTGTGAGAGAGAGAATGCATCTTTCACATAAATGAGTAGTTTAAAAATAGCTTATCTAATCAAGAAAAGAAGCCAAACCTCCTGACTATATTACCAATTACATAGTCACTAAATTGCTTCTGGAAACTTATTTTTTCCCCATATAATATTAACTTAAATATGAAGCCATACTTTATTGATACATTACAATCACATGTATTTGTGGTATACATTATACTAAAAATATTTGAAAGGGGGGGAGAGAGAGAGAGGAATCATTTATCTGCTGGTTCATTTCTCAAATGTCTTCAACAACCAGGTGTGAACCAGACTGAAACCAGGAGACAGAAACTCATGATTTCTCCTACACGTATCACATGACTCCAAGTACCAGAGCTAGACTAGTTTCCCAGGTTCATTACCTTGGAACTGGATCAGAAGCAAAACAGCTGGGAGTCAAACTGTCACTCTGATATGAGAAACTGTGGCAAGGCATGACTTAACCTACTGCACCACAACAATGGCCCCAGAATATATTATTTTCATACATGTATACAGTGTGTGATGATCAAATCATGGTAAGTGGTATATTCACTTATTTGTAGTTCCTTTATGTCAAGAATATTTAAATATTATTTCTTCTGTCTAATTTTAAATCTAGAATAAATTATTGTTAATGTTGGTTAATCTACCATTCTTTAAAGCACAAATTTTTTCTTTCTTTGACTATATTTTTGTTCCTAGTCACCAAGCTCTTTCATTCCCCTTTTCCCATCCTTGCTAGTCTCTAGTAATTGTTATCCTACTTTCCACTTCTGTGAGAATAACTTATTTAGTTTCCAAATATGAATGAAATCATGTGGTGCTTTCTCTTTCTGGCTTGTTTCACTTAACATAATGTCCTGCAGTTCATCTATGTTGCTACAAATGACAAGATGTTTCATGCAAATACTTCATGCAAAATATAAGATCAATAGATATATAGATAAGTATGTATATACATGTATTTATGTAGAGGATCTGTATAACGTAGACAAGTATGTCATGAAGGGAGATATATATCACAGTATGCATTTCTACTTCTGAATAAAAGATGGACTCCCAATCAAACTGTTAAATATATCTTGAGAATAGGATGCTGGACTTTATACCATTCATGATACACTTAACTAGCAGAATGATGGACTTGTGATTATTGTTGAGAGACTAAACTACTGTTACAATATAAGGGAAAACAGTGGATGGGATGGGACTGGGGGTAGAAAGAGAAATTCCTGAGCCTAAAGAACTGTATCATAAAAAATAAAGAATGTTAAAAAATATTTCATTCATTTTATAACTGAATAATATTCAACTATGTATACATATACACAAACATATGTGTATGTGTAGATCACATTTTCTTTACTAATTTATCCATAAATAAGTTTATTATTGAAACTATCAGCTATTTTAAATAATACTGCAATAAACATGGGAGTGCAGCTATTTCCTTGGCACACCAATTTTCTTTCCTTTGGGTATATATAAATAGTGCAATTACTGGATCATATGGTAGTTCTATCTTTAGTTTTCTTAGGAACTTCCATACTGTTTTTCCATAATGATTGTGCTAATTTCCACTTCCACCAACAGTATATAAGAATTCCCTTTTCTCTACATCCTGACTAGCATTTGTTGTGTTTTGTATTTTTAATGATAGCCATTTTAACTGGCATCTGCACCTTATTTTTTAAAATGTTGTTATACATTGGAACTTAGCCTTCCAGAAAAGTTATAGTAATTTACATGTGGCAATACTTAAAAATCCAGTATCAATCTAATGTTGAGTTCTCTCCAGTTCTTGAAAATCAGGACTGTATATTTCTTTCCACATTTGCATTATGGAGCAATTTCAAGCATAAACAGAAGTAGACTAGTTAAAAAAAATTGTACATGAACTTTAAGTGCCAAATAGCAGTCAGGATAACTTAGATAAAAAGATGGTGATGAAGTAAAATTAAATTTGGTTGAATTTTATGTTCTATATTAGGAAGATCAGATTATTTTAAATCCTTTCTGTGTCATGAGCATATAATAAAGCTCTAATTAATAAGACTCTTAAAAACTAGAAACTTCCACTGACTAGATTTTTTCCTGATACTCTATTTTGAGTAGAAGCTCAATATAACCTACTCGTAATAGGTATTTATTTTTTTTCTAAAACAATGAAATATTCAACGAGTGAACTGGACTACCATCCCTGTTCAGTCTAACATTTTATCTATAATATCATTTCCAGTTTTAAGTGCCTGGGCATTACACACGTGATTCTACATGTCAATCTTGTTTGAATTGACCTCTGGATGAAGCTAGTGAGGGAATAAAAAAAGAGCAGAAAGTAAAGAAAAAAAAAGTCAAAAAGAAGACCATACCTTCCATTGTTGCTTCTTCTGTGTTCATGCCATTTCTGTGACCCTGGAAAAAAGTCTCAAATATCAGTTTGAGCGAAATCAGTTTGTTTTTCTTGACTAAAGGAGTACCACAATGTAGTGAAAAGAACTCTGTGTTTGCAGCTGAAGTCATAGCTCTTTGTCTTGGGAGCTGTGTGCTCCTGGAGAAGTCAACCTTTCCCTGGCTTGCTTTCAACAGTACAGAAACAAAGGAGCTGGATGGGAGATAACAACTCATACCACTTATTGCTCAGTGTTTCTTTTATGTTATGAGATAGAATTCCCCAAATCTGGATATGCATAAAGGATCTTGTGTCAAATGTGGTTAGAGAGTACCCACGATGTTTCCAGCATCCACAATGTCTCATCTACTGTCACGAGTGTTCCATTTTACTGGATTTAAAATTTTCTCCTTCAAGTTCTGTTTGTTTTGAGAAGAGCAGCATATAAAAGTGCTTCATTGTGCAGAAATTACTCAAGATACTTTTTTCCTGATTTGGAAAGGCAGGGATTTTTGACATCCAGAGGTCGGAAGTGGGAAGCAAAGGGTGCAGTACAGAGGAACTGGAATGGTATCAGAGACAGATTTTACCTCCTTCACAATTTTTTCTGCAACTTGGCTCTGAGTATTGTTATGACTCAACCTGTCTGTGCTTGGCAAGGCTCAAACAAGAATAGTTTCTATTCGGTACCAGATTGGAACAGGGAGTCCCTGGCTGAGTATCAGATTCAGGTACTTTTGATATATTCTGAATGGAGTTCTTTATTAGGTCTTTTGATAAACAGGAATTTGTTTAGAAGAGTCAAACACACCTCTGAATAAATCAAGTACCCTGTTACAAAAAGCTATTAACAAGTATATCCTCCTTGTTGCCAATCAGAATAATCATGAGTGGCTAAAATCTGGGTCACAGTCCACTGACCAGTCCTAAGTATTACCTTATCATCATTTTCTGGTTCTGTTGCCTTTTTAACTTCCACATTGGTCCTCACAGAGTTCCTCATCTCTATTTGTTTATTCAAGCCTATTTCCTATTACCAGCACTTGAGCTCTGTTATCCTGGACAAAGGACTGTCTTTCTCTTCATTACCTCAAAGTTGAGGCACTACTATTTAAAAAAAAAAAAAAGGCTTTCCACTTTTACTGAAGAAATATATAAATAAAAATTTCTTTTCTTTTCATTAATTTTAATATATATTGTTTCTTGAATCTTGTTATGTGTCAAGCACTTACATTACTCCAACAGATTCTAAGCCCTTTATACTTGTTTTACCAGGTGGATTATTTGTCCTGGTCTTTTGCTGGGACTGTTTGGATCCAGAGCTGAGCTTTGCCCACTGCACTAGCTTGCCTCACTTGCTTGATAGCCACACTTGCAGGACTGCTCTGGCTAGTAAGAGACAGGTTTCCTCCCTTAGGAGCAAACAATGATTCATTCTCATGACTTAGAGTAGGCAGATCTAGCTCATGGGAGAATCATTTATAAGCTTATCACCCCAGGAATATCAAATAGACCCTCTTTCTATCATCCTTTCTGCACCCTCATTTCAAATTATTCTTATAGTAGTTGGTAGCAGAATAAAAGGAATATTTATGCCTGTAGATTGGGGACTGAGACCTAAAAATCTTTGACTATTTGTTCTCTACCAACTTGTGGGTTACATATAAATGTATCAATAATCTGCAAATCTTGCTTGAAAATCTTGCTTGACATAATGACTTTAGCTTCCTTTTCTAAACCTCTTATTGCCAAAATGGAGATGAATAGGTGAATTTGCTATTTCTTTCCAAATATCAAAAGAAATTTTGAAAATGCAATAACAGGGGTCCCATTTCTGGGCCTGCCACTTAATAATATGTAGTATTAGGCAAATCCATTTACCAGTGTAAAACCTTAGTTCTTTATCTGCAAATTGGGAGTAATGAATCTTCCCTTTCTAACTCACAGAGATGCTCTAGTTGAAAACCTGTTTTCATGTAGTGCTTTGTAAACCTTCAGGTGCTATATTAAGCATAAGCCATTAAACAAGTGGAAGCAAAATGCTCTAAAGGTCAACAGCAGGATAAATGCTTTTGAAGCTGGGGTTGTGGAACTGTGGATAAAACTATTACTTCCAGTGTTGGCATCCAATACAGACTCTGGTTCAAGTCCCAGCTGCTCCATTTCCAGTGCAGCTCCCTGTTAATGACCTGGAAAAAACAGTGTAAGATGGATCAAGTATTTGGGTCCTTACCACCCACCTGAATGAAGTTTTCAGTTTCTGGCTCCAGAGACTCCAGTCTGTCCCTGTACTGGCTATTGCAGTCATCTGGGAACTGAACTCCCTCTCCCTCTCTGACTCTTTCAAAAGAAGAAAGAAAGAAAGAAAGAAAGAAAGAAAGAAAGAAAGAAAGAAAGAAAGAAAGAAAGAAAGAAAGAAAGAAAGAAAGAAAGAAAGAAAGAAAGAAAGGAAGGAAGAAAGCTCTCATCATGGCTCCAAACGGACTTTCAGCCCTCTGATATTCAAGAAATAAACCCTACTTATTGTAAACTGAGTACTTCATTGGTGGGGAATAAGATGACCATGAAGATTAGGTGATACCTTAACAAGGAGAAGCCAGACATGTGGATGATGGTGACTGGGTAAGTCGACTAAGAATTTAATAATTAAAAAAAAAACTAGCTGTATGCCACCTTGATTGCAAGTACAGAAACGTTAGAATGAGGGAGAAAAGACAGAGTAGAATGCAGATGCTTTGTGAAGCAGGGGGTCCCAACTCGTGGAAGTCAACCGCAGTTAGAATAGACATTATTTTCTGAGTAAGCCAGTTAGCACAGTGTGAATGCTCAACTCAATATGTGATGATCATGGTGGTGACTGTCCTTAGTCTCCTTCTTTTCTCCTTGGCTATAGGGTTTCTATATATATTTGAGGATGCATGCTAGCAGTGACCAGCAAGAATACTGTAAGAAGGGATACAGGCATCTTCTCCCCGCTCTCCTTTCCCTGCCCCCAACCCAGCCAACCCCCTGCCCGCACAGTCAGGCTTGCAAGACTGGAAGGGTTTCACTTCCGCCTGGCTGCAGGAACCACAAGTTCCAGACTAGGTCGGAATTGAAATAATCACAGTCAAAATACACCCAGATGCATTCATACACCCAGACGCGCGCGCATCTCTGGGCTATGGGGCGCACGTGAGCCCACACACCCGGCGCACTTAGCCCTGCCTCGCGTCAGAGCATCCTCAGCAGCTGCCACAGAAGCAGCCCCCTCCTCCCCTGCTGCCTCCTCCTCCTCCCACTGCCGCCGCCACCGCTGCGATCTCCTATCCCCACTCGTCCTCCTTCCTCCCCCAGTTCCTGCTCCTCCTCCTCACATCCCCGGCTCCTCCTGCCCAGCAGCAAAGGGCAGAACCCTCGGCAGTGGCTCTGCTTCGCTCCGCCACGAAGAGGCTGACACAGGTCTGTGCTGGGAAAACGCTTTGTTGCCTGCTACCGAAGCGCCTGAGGTTTCAAGTGCCGCCAGGAGGGTATGGGGCGGCCGAGTGCGGGGGGAGAGAAGATTATTTCTCAGTTTTTCTGTCTGTCTCTATGAATAGATGGGGGGTGGGAGGCCGAGAGGGTGGGAAGACAGCTCAGTCCCTTTGCCAGTCCGTGGTCCCTCTTGGTTCATGGCGAGAAATCAGTGAAGCTGCTCGGACTTCTGCCTGCCCGCCTCCTACCCACCCCTAAAGCTCCCTTTTCTTTGCGCCCCCATTCTCCGCATTCACTTCCCAGGGTTGAGCTTTCTCTTGTTCTGGAAGCTGAGTGATGGGGGCGGGGAGAGATGGATGGAGTCGATCAGTGGGGCACCTGGGTGCCTGGGGCTTTGTTACACAAAACAAAAACCCGTCCTCCCCAGCTTCCAGCTCCTGGCTAGGTTTCAGTCTGCCAGCGAGGTGGGGTGAGGGCCAGGCAGACTGGAGAAGTGAGAGAGTGAGAGGGGGCACTCCCTATGTGTGTGACTGGGCACACAGGAATGTCGTGGTGTGTGCTAACATGGTGCGTGTTTTGTGTGGGATCCAGTGAGTGTGAGTTGGAGTCGAGTGTGTGTGTGTGTGTGTGTGTGCACGCGCGCGCGCACGCTCGCGGGCCGTGGGGCTTGGCTACTCTTGGCATTACATGTCCTTGGGTCTCATCGCATGCCAAGCTCGACTGCAGGAACACGCAGGCAGATCAGGTCCAACCTGTTCTGCCTATGTTGGAAAGGTAATGATGGTTTCAAAGTGGTGGAAATACCCTCTACTGGGGTAGTTGCCCAAGACTTTGTGGATGTGGAATTCTCAGCCAGCTTGACCAAACCCTGCTGTATATCTTTATTGTTCCCTCAAAGATGCTCAACTTTCTTAGCAGGTTCCCCTCTCTCAGCCAATGAGAATGCAAAGCTCTTACTGTGTTCCCTGCAGTGCCTCCCCCACCTCTTTCTAATTAGTGAATCCTTATGTTTCGCTTACTGCAGCAGAGTTAAAGGTATGCTAGGATATCGCTCTATATTTGGAGAAAAAGGGCCAAACTAAATGCATCCTTGTACTAGTCATGAATTTGATTTGGAAGTTAGCATTTTTTTCCCCCAGCTTGAACCATAAGGTGTAAACTGGTATGGTCATTTTGTTTGTAATCAAATAAAGAAGAGATCAATAAAAATGAACAAAATGACTAAGCCTTCTCTTCGAAGGCATTTTCATTTGTGGTTTTTACACAACACTGTCTTTCAGAGCCCAAAAATGTATAGTTAAGGATAAGAATCAGTCAAAGCACTAACATTCATTGCACACCTGCTATGTGTCAGTACTAATGTTAGGTATTAGAGGTCTAGAAATGAATAAAACATCATTCAGCTATCAGGGAGTGCAAAGGCTGGTAGGCAAGATCTTGTAAACAGACAATTAGAGTATGACAAGGGACCGGCAGGATACTGTGACAGCATGGAGGATGCGTGCCTGGAAGGGGGTGAAGGTTATGATCCAGAATGGCTTCCCCAAGAAGGTGATATTTGAGTGGAGTGTTGAAGAATTAATTCACCAGGTGGCTAAGTGGAGACTAGTAACCTAAGTGGCAGAAACAGCAGTATTAAGGCAGAGAGATCATAGTTAAGTAAGACTGCAGGGAGTCTGGAGTCTGTCAATTTCTCAAAAATTCATAATGAATCACTTTGCACTAAGATGATGATTAAGGGTGAACCCCAAAGCAACCTGTATTGTAGATTGGTAAGAATCATAAAACATCCATATCTTGAGAATTATCTTGAACATCTACTAATATTAATTCCTTTTCCTTTACGCAAACATAATTTATGTAAATGTGGATTTGCAAAATAAATGAAGTGAATGGATAGTATTCACATTGCAGAATTTGTTTTACAAAAGGATTGCTAATCTGATCATCTTAAATAACTGACTCTGACATTTTAGGTGATGTTTTTTAACCAGAACTCTGTTTACACAGAATCTTTTTTTCACAGAACTTTGCACATAACCGTTGGTATAACTGCATTATGTTTACATTTTGTACAACTTATCAATTGCAATGCAAGCTTTTTCCCTGATGATGTCAGATTTTTAAATACTAAAGGAAAGATGAAAACCGTGGTAATAAATAGAATACATCGACTATGATCTTTTTGTCATTTATGTTGTGTATAAAATACGAAGTAGGACAAATTCTTCAGGGACTTTTATATTTTAGATACTTTTTGTAGTGTCACTGGTAATTACCAATGGCAATGAGGTTTCAGTGCTGTAAGTTAGTTTGGGAATGGCTATGTAATGATTGCTCTAAGATTCATACAATTAAGCGGGAACATGGGCATATTCTAAATCTTCTGTAGGTGCTGATTGCATACACTAATGAATGGCCCTGGGAGTGAGACTGAGACATTGATGATTTTAACAGGAAGTGCATGGTCACAAAATTATACTAATGAAGAGTGTTGGCTCTGAGGATGTAGATCAGCATCCTGAGCGCCTTCCCTTTTAATGAAGACCAAAAATAGTCCTGGTTTCTATTTGAAAGGAAAGTCAACAGAGGTGGAAGAGTTAGAGCCGACTTTCTTCCTGGTCTGGTCAATTTTCTGCTGCAGGGCAGAGGATGACCCAGGGTTCTTTGAGTGCATCAAGATCCCATGTCCACACCTGATGAGACCAGAAGGTGTTGGCAGTATTTCTAAGAAATCTCCCCTGCATCTTGGGCTAGAATGGCATTGGTCTCTCCGCTGTGTAAATACTCTAACCAGTCAATAGCTAGTCTAGTGCTTCCCATTGTGGCTTCCATAGCAGACTAGTTCCACAGAATATTGGTAGCTCCTAAGAGATAGTGTGGGAGTGGGAGGAGGAGGAAAGGGAGCATGAAAAAAATTTATATGTTTATTTGTTTTAATAGACTCAGAGAGAGAGAGAGAGAGAGAGAGAGAGAGAGAGAGCACGATATCTAGAGAGATCTTGTTCATCTGCTGGTTCATTGTCCGGGTGGGTGCCAACGGAGGCCAGGACTGAGCCAAGCTGAAGCCAGGGGCCAGGAGCTTCCTCCAAGTCTCCTACATAGGTAGTAGGGACACAAGTGTCTTGGCCATCCTCAACTTCTTTTTCACAGGCCATTAGCTGAGAGTTGGATGGCAAGTGGAGTAGCCATTATTGGAACTGGAATTCATATGGGATGCTGGCATTGCAGGTGATGGCTTTACCTACCTGCCACAGTGCTGGCCCCAAGAAATGGAGTTTTGTGGTCAAGTTAAGTTTGGGAAACTCTTGGGTTAAACAAAAAAAACAAGTTTGTTTACTGCAGTGCTTCTGAAAATTTTGATTAATTTGAAGCACATCATGACTCTCCAAGAGAATAAAATATGCAGTATTTCTTAGATGTGCTTTCCCACAGAACCTAGTGTTCCAACAAACTCTCGGCTGGGCTCATGTGGAGAGGCACATTCTTGGGGCAGAAATGGACAAGAGCATTCTCTACTGAGTTCAGAGGCTGTCGGTATCTTGCAGTGTAAACGTGGATAAAAGATGAACTTGGATGACTTGCTCTACTCCTCTAGGCTTTTCTTTCCTCCGTCACCTAAAGTGAGGCTGATAATCATCACTGCTCTCACTGACTGTGATGGTGTGATGACAACTAAGATAATATCTCTGCAAGTCTTTTGAGCTGCTAGGAAGAAAGGCTCTGTACAAACTGAAGTTTGTTATGAAAAGGAAGTGAAAAATTAAAAAAAAATTATCTTGAAAGGCCCCAATCCATTTTTTTTTCTGCTGAGTTTTTGGGCAGACTGCCTCAGTTCTGAGCTCTCCTTTGACTGCAGAGACCTATCCTCCTTCAATCTTGAGTGACTCAGTTTTCTCACTCAGTTCTCTCATTTCTTTCACTTCCTGAAAATTTCAGTGTGGCCTTTAATTTCTTTGTCCAGAGGTATCATCAGCACAGCCTTCAGAGAAAGTCTATCAATCTGAACACACCCTGCTGACCAGAAAGCCTGGAGGTGGGAATTAAGTTGAGTAGCAAAGTTGCCTTTATCCTTCAGACTCATCTCTTGCCACAGTGCTAGAGAGCCATATTGGAAGTTACTCCAGTGGCCCTGCTGGAGTCTTTTTCACGAGAGAATTTTCTTGAGCACTAGTTGCAGGGGTCTGTTTTTGTTCAGTTGGAAGCCAAGGCCATCTTTAGGGAAATTTAAAGACAAAAGAAATAGCACACACGTGGCTATGGACCCTTTCTGATTTCCCTGATGCCTGTTAACTCTCCAATCTCTTTTCTTTACAAGCTACCTTGAAAACATAGCTCTTGAAAATGAATGGCTCATACTTGTTACAAACTGGTTTGGGATGATGACTGATGTGGTGGCATTTGTGCTCCTGGTTCTAGAGTGTTCTGTCTATGGATTGGCTCTTCTTAGCATCAAAGCAGCAAGCTTTGCTTGCAGGAGGGAGGATTTCTTTATGCTACAGAAAGTGATATATGTGATAAAGACTGTGTGGTGCTGGTAAACGAGCAGTCAATATCTGTCAGGAAAGCCTAGTGGAGTGTGTTGCCAGCCTTCTGTTTAGATGAGGAAAATGAGGACAAGAGAAGTGGAGTGAGTTGTTTAAGATCACACAGCTAGCATGCAGCAGAGGTTATTCTAATGCCTAAAACTTGGATCTGCTGCCTCCTACTGCCTCTCTTAGATTTAGCCACCTTCTCATGCTGTTCAGGAAAGTGCAGGTTGCAAGCCCTGGCCCAAGTGGTGTGACCTCTCATGTAGCCACTTTAAGCAGAAGCACAGGTTTCTTTTGGAGTCTTAAAAGGCCATGTTTCTTTCTCCCTCTCCAGTCCTCTGAAGAGTATAGATGTCTGGCTCACCAAGCCAAGTAAGCAGTTGCAAATCTGAGTGTTTTTGCCCTAGAATCTCACTGGATGATACACTCATCCTAGTTTCTCTACCTTGCTGGTTATTAACTTTTTGTGAGTCAAGAACGGAAGCTACAAATAAACTCTGCAGAGAAAGTCCCATATGCACTGACATGTGCATATGATTTCAAGGCTATCCAGACCCGGAATTCCTGCTATGCTTGCTGTTGGTTTCATACACAACTTAGCGTAGGTACACTTGTAGGTGCTCCCTTATGTGCTGAAGTTTCCTGGAATTGTCTATCTCAGCTTGGAAGTAATTGGAAATACCTGAAGGAACTTTTGTTAAATAGATTGGAAGAAGAGTTTGAGTGAAATTTCTTTAGGATAAAAGAATGGAATTGAATCCTGAAATTAATGTCAAAACAGGTAAGGAATGGAAATGAGTTAACTGTGTACTCTTCCCCTAACCTTATTAAGGAGAGTAAGGGGAAGGAGAGGAGGGGGCAGGGAGAGGAGGGGGCAGGTTAGAATATTTGGAAGGATAAGAGAGAGGGCAGGTCCAGAAAGAGCTTCAATATTGCCATGTCTTAATGACGTGAAAGCTCTTCCAAAAAAAAAAAATGGGAGAAACCTACCACTTCTCTCCAGAATTTAAAAATTTTTTTTCCCATAGTTCAACTTGTATATTGAAAAATAAAGTTCATGGCTTTGGGTATTAGAAGTTGTCTTAGAAGCCAGAACTTTTTGTCCTTGTAAAGGAGGAGCTAGGTATTGAAGAGTGGCACAGCATGCCTTGCTTCTTGTTTTCTTCCTATTATTTTTTTAGTTATTGAAAGCACATACTGGTTTGTGCTTACAAAAAAAGAAACAAGAACTAAAATAGCGCTAATACCCCATCACATTCACAATTTGTATGTATCATTTTGAGCATGTTTTCTTAATTAACATTCAGCCATGTAGCCACTACATAAAGTAAGAAATGATATGAGCATGTTCCACTTACCACATGTTTTGTACTAAACTGTGGTGTATCTGGAGGTCTTTGCCTGTCAACGTATTATGCATCATTCCTTTTAATAACTGCATAATTTTTCCTTTTATGACTGTACCTTAATTTTTAAACCAAATTTCACTGATGAACTTTCACATTAATTCTACGTTTTTTAAAAAATATTACAGAACAGTAGTGCAACATACTTCTGTGTACCTGTTTCTCTTGTGCATGATTACAGTTGGTTTTGCTGTATTCACAGTAGTACCATTGTCTGTTCACATAGTTTGGTTTGCACATGCCTCATTTTAAGAGAATCTGCCCAAAGGCCCTCCAGGAAGGCTACAAAGATTTACATTCTCACCAACAATGGCCATTTCTCCACACCCTTCCTTGCCAATTTCAGACATTATTGATCTTTTTAATCTTTGACAATGTGAAGTGTGAACAACGTCTCCTTTGGCTTTGCATTTCTTTTCAGTACTACTGAGGTTGAATGTCTTTTCATATGTTTATTGGCCATCTGTATTTCTTCTTCTGTGTTCTGTTTTTTATCCTTGGCCTGTTTTTAATCAAGTTGCTCTCATTTTGATAAACAAGATCTCTTAAGATTATACTTTCAAGGCTCAGTTCTGTAGTTTTGATAAAAAGAATCCCTTTATATACTTCAGATAGGAGGTAACTGTTATCTATCTTGCAAATATATCATGCAGTTTACTGTATGTCTTTTAACTTTGGGGTATCTAGCTATATAAAAAATTTTATGATATTTAAAAATCATACTGGTCAATTTGTTCTTCACAAGCTCACAAATAGTGCTACAATTGAACATCCTTATACTGTGTTGTATGCATTTTTAGCTCTTTACTTCCTTAAGATAAATCCCTAGAATTAGAATTGCTCTGTTCAATTGTTTCTATATACCACTAATTTCTTTATAAAAGATTTCTACCAATTTTACATCCAACTACACCAAAGCATTTTCTAGCATCAAACCCCTCGAAATTCAGTATGAAATGAATGGCCATGTAGGGTCATCTCTGCTGGCAGCAGCCACAGCAGCAGACCATGACAGACTAACCTTGGAGCTTGTCTGAAGACACTTAGGTGAAAAGCTACTGCTGTATCTTCACTGACCTCTACTGCCATCTTGATTGGCTTTAGAATTTTCCAGAGGCTGAATGTTACATTGAACAGGAATCAACTTCTCTCTAATTTGGCTTCTTATAAGGACAAGTCTGCAGCTCTCCCATGAGAAGTTATCTAACAGAAATAAACAGTGATGTCACTTTCTGCATGGGGAATAGAGACAAACAGGTACAGGTGTAGCCTCTCTCTTCACTCTGCCTGGGTTTGCCTCATCTTCTGTCTCTTCTGCCAACATCCACATCCTTACAAGTGGATTTAGGTATTTGGTTTAGGCAAAGGAAAGGGCCTATGAATTAAGAGATGAAAGAAATCAAAATGGTTCTCTGGGGGGCTTAAGAATATTGGTAATCTAAGGAGCACCATAGAAATCTTAAAATTGTTTAGAGGTGGCATAATAATGGGGAAGCATGCAAAAGTGGTAACAGTTGTTACTTACCCATTTTACAGATGGAGAATACATCTGGCAAAGAGAAATGCTCTGAGAACTGGAACTTTTTGGCAAGGTCCCTGACATATCCCTTAACATTTGTGAGCTAAAATATGGAGCAGTTTATCTCCTCTGGGCATGTATGCAGGTGCCTTTAAAATGAAGCTTCCTAATTTGACAAATTTCAAAATGTTCTTTTTGTTTACCAATTGTTCACTTTACCTAGTATGGTACTGGAACAGCCCGATTCTTGGACGCTTCTAAGTTTCCAAAAGATGGGTGGGCTATTGACCTCAAAGGAATAATCAGTATTAATTGAACTATTGACATTTATGAGTTGTGGTTTCCCACTTACCTCAAAATCTTGGTATTTGGCAAGTGGCTAGAGATCTTTTCTAATAGTGGGGTTTTGTTTTTCCTCTTAAGGATTTATACTAGAATAAGAGTGGTTTACAGCAGAACTGATTGTCAGATAATAAAATTATTACTGTTTACTGACTTGAGAAAATGGTTTTAACTGTTAAGCTAATGAATGTCTTCCTTTAAAGTAAGGCGCCGTTTCCTCAGTGCTCAATAATTTAAAACTGAAGCACTACAGCCACAGATACAGTTTCTACACAGAAATTATATGATTGACTTGCTGTATGATGATCATAGGAGTAAAACCTTTTTTTCTTTCTTATAAAAAATTATGGTACTTTTAGTAGAACTGGAAATTATCATAGATCCCTTTCCCTAACGAATTGTTCCACATAGGACTCATTGCTTTTTAAAACTCTGACTAAAGCCAAAAGGAGACATCTGTCTCTATACTGAATCCAAGATGACAATCTCATTAACACAGGGGAAAAGGAGTTGATAAATGGAGCCTACAGTGAATTGGGAAGTACAAGACCTGGATTCAAGTTCTGGTTTTATCACTCATTAGTTGAGTGGTCTTGAACATGTGTTTAAATATCTGTACACATCTGATTCCGCACATATAAAATGGGAGTACAGTTAGAAATAGATGATACTGAAATGCTTCCCATTTAAACAGGGCATTCTCATCTCCCAAATCAAAGCTTGTGGGAGACTCATTTGAGGGATTTTTTTTTAAAAATGTGTGGGGATTTCCACCTCAGTGGATAGAACCTGAAACTCAAAGAGTGGAGCCAGGAAGTTCATTTGTTCACTAGCTTCTTAGGTGACTTCCTAAAGATCTTCTGGGCTTTCTGGCCAGAGGGAAGGAGAACATTTTCTGCAGTCAAGAAGTCCAGGTCTCCCAGTAGGACTAGTTTAGAAATCTAGAATAAGAGACAACACTGGGGGATGTCAATTTTTTTACGTAGTTCCCTGGTGTTAATTTCTGAAGAGGTGAGTGGGGAGCCAGTGTTCTTTTTTTTTAATATTTTAAAAAATTTCATTTTATGACACAGTTTCATAGGCTCTGGGATTCCCCCAAACCCTCCCCCCCCCCATTTTGGTTTCCTCCATATTGTTACAATAGTATAGTTCATGTCCAGTCATGATTCCTTCATTGCAAGCATGTACCATGTATAGAATCCAGTCTCTTATTGTCCAGATAAATTCAATGGTTTCCTTGGGAGACCATCCCTGGTCTGAAAGCAGAGCTGGCAGAATATCATCCCCTCCAATGAAAAGCCACAACATAACATTAACAACTGTTTACAGCCTTATGGAGTTAAATCACATGGTATTGAGTGACCAATATGTTAGAAAATACAAGTTCTTAATCACATCCTGTGACTACTTCATTGACATTTCAATTTTAGTTTATACACAACCGGCTGCTATACACCTTAAAATGCTTATAGGGTACTATTCAGCTGTCTCGTGTCTATTTTCATTTTTATATTTAGCAGCTTATCATATTGAAGCATGTTTTTTACTGAACTTGGTGAATTTTAGGATAGTCGAAACAAGCTTATAACTCTAAAAAGCATATGTTAGCAATTGAGGCTCAGAACAGTTTTAGGAGGGGTGTGCAGAGAAATCTTCAATACCTTAGAGAGGAGTAACTAATCTTATATCCTACCTAGTAAGGTATATGTGAGCCTAAGCTGACCGTTTCCTGTCTGTTCTAAGTCTATCCAATCTAATTTTTTGTTGTTCTCTATCTAATCTTTTTTTTTTTTTTTTTTTGGTGGCTCCGGAGCAACCCTGGTGGTCATTGCAATAGAGGGTGGGGATCCAAAGTTGAAACTAAGTAAGGACCAGAGAAAGCTCCTCTCCCGAGTCCTGAAGTAAGTTTACTGTTCTTCTGTTTTTGAGGACCTCTAAGGGCTACCGGCTGTTGTTCCAATGATATTAGATCCTGTGAGGAAGGATCTGGGCATCTTCCATCGCATGTGGGAGATCCAATAAGGAATGGATGATCTGAGTTTCTTGGCCTACGAGGGCAGTCCAGTTCCCTGTGGTCTCCTTGGCAGTTGGGATATAGCCCTTGGTACCCATACTGACAGTCCTAGGTGAGGATCCAGGAGTTTCCAGGGTTGGGATTACAAGCCTCCTCCTGTTCACCTGCTCCACTCTGGGCCCCCCCCCTGCTCTGTGCATGTGACCTCCTGTTAAGAGGCTGTCAAGATCACTCTTTTTTTTAAGATTTATTTATTCATTGAAAAGTCAGATATACAGAGAGGAGGAGAGACAGAGAGGAAGATCTTCCGTCCTAGTGAGTGCAACGGCCGATGATATGCCGATCCTAAGCCAGGATCCAGGAACCTCTTCTGGGTCTCCCACATGGGTGCAGGGTCCCAAGGCTTTGGGCCGTCCTCCACTGCTTTCCCAGGCCACAAGCAGGGAGCTGGATGGGAAGTGGAGCTTAGAACCGCGATTAGAACCGGCGCGCATATGGGATCCCGGGCATTCAAGGCTAGGACTTTAGCCACTAGGCCACTGTGCCGGGCCCCAGGATCACTCTTGAATCCCACTGTGTACCTTTATAGTTTTGCTGCTGTCTAATGCTGATTTGAGTCTGTTGTCTATAAGTTACCTGTTATATTCTTGATAGGTTATACTTCACATCTTCCTCACACACTCTAAGAATGTGAAAGATTGCTCTCCTGAGAGCCAGTGTTCTTTTAATAAGAGAGAGTTTGGTTGAATAAAAATGTCCAGTTATTTGAGAATGAGAATATTTCAACATGTCCCCTCCTCTCTTCCTCTGGCACAAAACTTTAGTGGAAGCACAACTGACTGAAAAAAAAAAAAGGACACGTTTTCAGAACTCCTAAACCATTTAAACCCAAACTCCCAAACTCTCATTTGACCTCTATTTCAAATTTCTATTCCTTCTTTGACTTTTTCAATTTTTGTTTTTTCTTCCAATACTCCATGTATTACAATGGGGTTCCCCAAACATGGAGTCCCAACACCCTAGGTTTTAACACCTTACCTTCTGCCATTCTCCTTACATCTTAAATAACTTCTCCCCCTTCATCCCCTCTTTCCTTAATCAAATAGCCAGTTTTACTTCCTTCAGACAAAGGAATTTTCTCAGCATCATCATCCCCTCTAAATGCCAAAAAGAAAGAATTCAAAACCCTTTTGTCCCCACATACTTCTTTGTATCGTTCACTTCACTTTTGTGCTTCGCTTCCCTTACAGGGAAGTTGCATGTAGGGAACTGCTTCTCCAATGCAACCTTCCAGTGACAGGAAATATTCCTTTTGATGTATATAACTAGCATTTCCTAAGCCTTTGCTTCTTGCCAGGTACTCTGCCACTTGCTGCCTCTGTTATCTCATTTAATGACACCCATGACTCCATGAGATCGATCATAATGCACTTCTGTTTTATGAAGCAGGAAGTGGAAGTTCAGAGCAGCTAAGTGACTAGCACAAGTTGTCACAAATGGAGAGTAGCAAGGTGAGTCTGTCTGCTTCTGGAGCCTCAGTGCTATTAAGGGCTCCCCATGGCAATTAGACTCTGTTGTATCAAAGAGGAATGTATAAAGGAACAGAAGTACTTGGGTGTGGTACATCTGAACCCTAAAGTAACTCCAAGTACCAACAAAGAAAGGGGTCTTATTTTAATGGGAGCCTTAAGGTTACTTGAGTTATTGTATTGTGTATTGTAAGCCTGGGGATGGGAAACTGTTTGATTCTGAAGGATTGATAACTGAGGAAATCTGTAAATATTGGCAATGAGAAATAAATTCTGGACACCAATTGGACTATTGTTAATTTTGTAATTCATGGGAATGTGAAATATACTTCTTTCTGTTCTTCATACCACTCACATCAGAAAGACGGTCTCTGTAGGAAGCAGATTCTTAGATGTTTTCAGCTGATGGGGGACTCAGTCAAGAGAAACGGTCAGGGGGAGAGCTGAAAAAAGTATCAACAACAGTCTTGTTGGCTTGGATCTTGGATCTCTAGTTCACCCAAATCTCTCCTACCTGATTTGCATTATCAAACTTGCAACCTGCAGTACAGGATATTTGTCATCCACTAATACAGACTTACGGAACTAAAATTGATATGACTGAAACTCTTGAGCACAACAAATCACACATTGCAATTTCCGGAATCTATTCATAGGACCAAATTTATCTTTCAACCCTAAACTAGCACCTCATTTGAAGGAGTCCAACTTTTAACTTGGAATATGGTGTGTTATGGGGGTCATTGAACATTATAGCAGCACAAAAATGGACAACTTGTTCTCTTTTTTTGGCAGTTTCCTAGAAATCTCTTGTATTGGTTTTAATTTTTTTATATGTTACCTTTGAGTTGAGGCCCTCAGAGGAGGCCCTGCACCCATTTTCTCTTCTTATTTGAATTCAGTCACGATAATCTACACACATCAGAGACTTTATTCATGTGTTCCATGTCAAGTGCCAAAAATTATTGCCATTGTGGGCCTCAGTTTTTCCATCTGTAGTGATCTTCATGTTCCCTTGTCTATGGACTACAGATGCTTCTCAAATTTTTTGTCTCCTCAAACTCATAAATTAAAAATGTCATAGGTGGAAAATATAATTAACACACCTGATCTACTAAGCATCCTAGCTGAGCAACACATGCTTCTCCTATCAGCCCTGCTAGCTATGTATTCTCTTTTGGCATTCTTCCAAGAAAACTGGCTGGAGAGCCCTTCTCCTCCACAAGTAGCACTTCAAGTAAGGCAGCTACCTGCTGCCATAGTGACAATTCCTTCCTGATCAATAGAGCTGGGAATTAAACCCTGGTGACAGGACCTGCCTTGAGAATGGTCACTCCCAGGGCAAGTTACTTGCCTCACCCTGGTGACCAGGCAACTTGCCCTACCTACTACTAGCTGCATACCAGTATACCAGTCCCCATATCTGGGACCCCAGAGTGAACGTGTCAAGTAAATTATACCTTTGTTGGCATCCTCCATGTTCTGCCTTATTTCTGGCCCTCATTACTTCTTTTTAAAGAAATATGTATTTATTTATTTGAAGGGTGTGGGGTGGGGAAAGGAGAGAGAGAGAGCGATCTTCTAACCACTGATTCATTCCCCAAAATGGCTGCAATGGCCAGGGCTGAATCCAATTGAAGCCAGGAACCAAGAGACCTGCTACTTCCCCAGGTGCATTTGCAGGAAGCTGGATTGAAAGCAGAGCAGCTGAGAATCGAATCTGCACTGATACAGGCAGCAGCTTGCCATTCCCCCAGCTGTCATAATTTCTTGTATAAACTATTTAATATTATTGTTGCTGCTACTTTTAATGCTATGGATAATAGTTAAAATTTATTAAGCCCTTATTAGGTGTTAAACTGGGTGTTAAGCACTTATATGCATTACCTTATTTAATAGTCACAGCATCCCTATGAGACAGACACTGTTATTGCCATTTTCCAGAGGAGGAATGGCAGCAGCAGTTAGTATTCATTGTCTACTATATACTAGGTCATATGCTAGATATTTTACATATTTTCTCTCATTTAATCTTTTTCTAATTGTACATAGGCATTGTTATTACTACTAAAGATATCTGAGTATTAAGGGACCATATGGAAAGTTAGACATGCATGACCAATTAGACTTTGGATATATCTTACAGCTTGTTTTTTCCCATCGCTCTTTGTACTCTCCCACCAGGCACTTGGGTATAGTAGACATTACTCACTCTGAATCCTGCTTGGACATAGCTGGAGCTAGGAAGGTCATGTGATAATTAACTCCCCACAGCTGAAGAAGACTGGTTTATCCTGTCCACCCTAGATGGTTAGGGGAATATTTGCAATCAAGCCAGCACAGAGGCATGGGGGAAAGTTTAAATAAAGTTCCTACTTCTCAGCCTCAGGTTGTAGCTTTCTAACCTATCACTATAAATATCTCCAACACATATTTTCAGTAGTAGCTAATTAGCATAGACCCCATACTCCAACCATATTGACTTACCCGCATCCCAGTACAAATCTATTTCACACATTTTTTTCATGTCTTTATTCACTATGTTTTTCTATAGGATCACCTCTAAAAATCCTTAGATGATTTTCACTTTTTTATTCATTCTTTCATACTTGCATTGCTAAGATACAAGTTGATCATCCATAACATGAGGGGCTGTGTTGGGCACTGAGAATATGATTGCAAGCAGAACAAACATAGCACTTGCTCTCATGAAATTCAAAGTGAAAATATATATGTTAAACAAACTCAGACATATGTGGTTATAAACTAATAAATTCTGGGAAAGTAAAAAAAAAAAGAAATTGATGCAAGAGACAACAAAAGGGGAAACAATTGAGATTAGGGTGAATCAAGAAGAAAAGCCGCTCTAGAAGAAATTATATCTAAGTGAAGGCCCAAAATATAAATAAATATTAACAAAAAAATTCTATGCAGAAGGGAAAATTTGTGCAAAGACCCTGAGTTGGGTGCTTGTCATGTTCAAGCAACTAACAAAGTGCTTAGTAAGACAGGAGACCAGGTAGGACCTTGCAGACCACACTAATGCATTCTCTATGTTGTGTGCAGTGTGAAACTGCTGAATAAATGTTTACATATGGAATCAAAACAATGAAATCTGTTTTTTGAAAAATGTCATTCTGGATACTATGTAAGATTACTGGAGAGGGGAAGGAAAGAAAGAAGAATAAGTTAGGAGATCATGACAGTCTAGGAATAATCTCTAGGAAGAAAGATGCTAGTGTCTTTGGAGGAGAGGTGACCGTGGCCTTGAAGAGTAACCCAATTCAGGATATGTTTTCCAGCTAGAACCCAACAGACCTGCTAGTGAATAGGATATGGAGGCTAAGAAGAGGGAGAAATCAGAGTCCCACGTTTATGGCCTGAGTCGCTTCCTGCGGAGTGGTACTGTTTATGCATACTTTGTTTACAGAGATGTCCTGAAGCAGATTCAGGGTTTA
Source organism: Ochotona curzoniae (assembly GCF_017591425.1). NCBI lineage: Eukaryota > Metazoa > Chordata > Mammalia > Lagomorpha > Ochotonidae > Ochotona > Ochotona curzoniae. The sequence goes on along the minus strand of NW_024467087.1, from coordinate 29,169,808 downwards.
TCTGACCCCTGTGCCACATTTTGCCTGTAAGGCCTTTGTAGCATATATTCCACAGTACCTGGTTTTGATAATAGCTAACATGAGTTATTTGTTGCCTCCCTAGGTAGATTTTTAAATACTTTGAAGACACAAGCTATTTCTTATTTATCTCTGTGTTCCCCAGAATTAATCTGGTGAATTAACTAAGGAATTCCTTTCTCTTTCAAATTTACTCTTCTCACTCAAGCACCTGATTCTGGATTATGATTTTATAAGAACAAATATGACACACTTGATGGGATATGGGCTTTGATACAAAGTTTGAACTTTACTTAATCACCAATAGCCTTTAGAACAATTGTGTCTGCATGATACTCAGTGTATACTTAACTTTGTTCTATAGAACATCATTTAGTAATACAGTTAAAGTTGTGTGGGCACAGAAGAATTGCTTGATGGGAGTGTGTAGGCTGGTTCAGAATGGACAGAGCTGAAGACCAGAAGGGACCCAGGGCCTGAGTTGCTCACAGAGGTGTGGAGCTTTAGAGGCCATCTACAAGACATACTGTGGATAGGTTGTTATGGAATCTTAGATGTAGTCACAAGATAAACAAAATATGTGACATTCTCAACAAATACATAGCAAAAACATCTATATATATCTGTATCTATATCTATATTTATATCTGTATCTATATCTATATATCTTTTACAGTTTTTGCACCAAAATAAGCTTCTGGATTTTTAAAAAATTTATTTTATTTTTATCAGAGAGGTGGATATACAGAAAGGAGGAGAGACAGAGAGGAAGACCTTCTGTCGGATGGTTCACTCTCCAAGTGGCCACAATGGCTGGAGCTGAGCCGATTCGAAGCCAAGAGCCCGGAGCCCGGAGCCCAGAGCCCAGAGCCCAGAGCCCAGAGCCTAGAACCTCTTCCAGGCCTCCCATGTGGGTGCAGGGTCTCAAGGTATTGGGCCATCCTTGACTGCTTTCCCAGGCCACAAGCAGGGAGCTGGATGGGAAAGAGGGCTACTGGGATTAGAACCGGCGCCTATATGGGATCCTGGCGCATGCAAGGTGAGGACTTCAGCTACTAGGCTACTGCGCCAGGCCTAATAAGCTTCTATTTTAATTCCACTATCCATAAATCTTTGGAATTACCCTTATGTGTAACTGGGTTGCCATGCCACAGCAAGACCAAACCAAAAAAAGAAAAAAAAATTCAGCTTTTCTGAAATTCCTGCAGAGATTTTTTTTTTCGTGTCTATATTTGAGAGGCAAAGTTACACAAACAGATGCACACACACACACACACAGAAATATTCCAAATCTTCCATCTTTTGGTTGACACCCTAGATGACCCCAATGGCCAGGGTGGGCCAGGCTGAAGCTGAAAGCCAGGATTCTCATTCTGATCTTCTACATGGGTGACTGGGATCCAAAGATTCGGGCCATCTTCTGACGCTGGATCTGAAACAGAGCAGCTAGAGCTAAACCAGTAGATACCATCCTCCTGTAGACTTCCACACGGAGTTTTTTGATCCTGCAGTTCTGAAAGGAGAAGCCGCAGAATCTGCGTTTTATTAGCATCCTGGGTAATTCTGATGCAGATGACCTCCAGATCACCATTTTTTTTTTCAAGTAGTAATTTTGTTAGCCACATTTATTAACAAGAGTACACTTAATTTTATTTATTTATTTAGTTTTCATTGTAGGATATGGGCCTTCTGCTTCTGCTCCCTCCTCCCTGTCTTGCATACTTTGCTGGGTAGAAAGGCTTCCTGTCCATGGATGTTGGTTGTCAATCGTATTTTGAGATACAATGGCTTCAGAGAGAAATGAAAGCAGGTACAGAGGCATAACCAGCTTCTTGGATACAATGTAGATCATCCCTGCACTCTCTTTTGGGGAAAGTCCAGGGATGGGTCATTAAAGAGGAAGTTTAACCGTCCTTATAACCAGAGTAGGAAGGGTCAGGAGGCCAAATTTTTGTAACATTTGAACTGTGTCTTTTTGTTTTTAAAAAGGTATATTTTATTTAATTTGAAAGGCAGAATTACAAAGACAGAGACAATCTTCTTATCTATTGGTTCATTCCTCAAACAGCCATAATGACCAAGGATGAACAAGACTGAATTGGGCTGAACAAGACTGAATCCAGGAGCCAGGAGCTTCACCTGGGTTTTCTACCTGGGTGCAGGGGCCCAAACAGTTAAGGCATCATCCCCTATTTTCCCAGGCACATCAGCAGGAAGCAGTATCAGAAGCAGAGCAAAAGGCACCTGTATGGAATGCTGGCACCATGGGTGGCATCTTCACCCACCATCCCACAATGCCGGCTCCTGATCTGTACATTTTAGTTGGCTTGAGAGTATAGGCCATTTTAGAGAAGGCCTCAAGGAGGTGCTGTATGATGACTTAATCTGCAGAGACAGCACTGCCCCATTCCTGAAGTCAATTCCCAGTGGAACTGAATTGGGCTTTGCCCTGTACTCTAGGACCAACCAGAGGTGTTAGAGGGGGATAAGTATGGATTTAGCATCTCAGTGAGATTAACAGTAGCCAGCAGTTCCCTGCCTGTGGAAACCTAGTCCTAGTCCAGCCAGTTCAACTGCCTACATAGCAAAATGTGCTCTGCATCTACCTCCAATGATCTGGGGAGTGTAGAAACCACCTTCCTGTAAGTGCCCAAGGGTGAACATCTAAGCAGCTGTATCACTGTGGCTCTCCACTTCCACCTGTCCTGGTGGAGAACTAACACTAAGTTGCAGAGCACAGAGCTGGCAGCAATGGACATTAAGGGTTTCACTTGGTTTCTGGATTTTCAAAGCTTCCAAGACAATCCTGCAGGCAATAAATCACATTTCTACCAACAACACCCTTGGTCCTTGCTATACCTTCTTCTCCAAATCTGAAATGGGTAAGCCCTTGGTGGGGATCAGTACTTTCCAAAAAAGTCCGACTCAGAGTTTTAAGGCCTCTCAAATCCTCTGAATAGCTCTTCTCCCTCAAATGCAAGTCCCTCTCCTCTCCTGGGAAGTCTCATCGCCATGCATATTTGTGCTTTCTCTTTGCACTCCATCCTCTCTCACAGGCATTCATATGTGTCCTTTGAGACCTATGTTGCACATCATCAAACTCCCCTGGCCCTTTTCCTTCTGCGGGATAGTCTATCCCAGCACACCACAGTGCTGGCTATGTGCTACTCGCACCTAGGGAGCCTTTTATAACAAGGACTGAAACCCAGAGTCCGTCTCCAGAGATTCTGATTCAGTGGGCCCAGGGAGAGCCAGGGCTTCAGTACTTTTTCAAAAGAGTGTGTCCAGGTAACGGTAGCATGCAGTCAGCTTTCCAAACTACCGAGACATGCTCGCTTTAACAGACACATCAGTTTTCTTGTAGCTTTGGCAGTCGTGGCCTGCTCAGTCTCCTGGGTTGTGCTTGCCACAGAGCTGAAGGGTGATGTTCATATTCTTCTATTTCCCCAATACTATTCCCAGAAATTTTGTGTCCATCCACAAAAAAATAAAATCTAGCAGATAACCAAATTAAACTTTTTTTGTTTTAAAAATAGTTTTAAAACCAAATTAAATAAATAACCCTTTGAGGCATACTCTATCTTTACAGCCTTTTATAAACTTTATCCTAACTCATTCACTCACATTTTCCTGGACTTGTTCTTTAAATATTTACTTAATTTTATTTGAAAAGCGGATTTACAGAAAGAGGAGGAGAGACAGAAAGACAGAGAGAGAAAGAGAGAGAGAGAGAGAGATCTACATCTGCTGGTTTATCCCCAAATGGCCACAGCAGCCATAGCGGGGCTGGTCCAAAAACAGGAACCTGGGACTTTTTCCGAGTTTTCCACATGGGTGCAGGGTCCCAAGGCTTTGGGCCGTCCTCCACTGCTTTCCCAGGCCACAAGCAGGGAGCTGGATGGGAAGTGGTGTAGCTGGGATTAGAACCAGTGTCCATATTGGATCCTGGTACTGCAGACGGAGGCTTAATTTACTATCCCACACTGGCCCCTTCTGGATTTCTTATAACTGGCTTAAATAGTCACCTCTGCAACCTAAACCATGCTTTGCTCTTGGATGATTTTAATGTTCTATGAATAATTCAACACCCTGAAATAAATGATTCTTGGATAAATATTTTTCTTGGATAAATATTCACAGGGTTTCTACGTATCAAGCATTGCCATTTGTAGTAGGCCTCCAAGTATAGCACTGAATACACGGGGAAAATTTCATGCCTTTGAGAAGCTTTTGATCAGGATGGTGGTAACTAGGGAGGTACCCCACCAGTCAGTAAACAAATAAACAAGAATGCTGATACCTGGAATGTCCACTAATAATGGACAATGTGGTAAAAACAAAACAAAACAAAAAACCAAATTGGGAATGTTGAAATGTTGAGAAATAGGGATAGGTTTTAAATATGAGAGAAGCGGGCAAACATTTGGTGTGCAGGTTAAGATGTCTCTTGGCACATTAGTGTCTGAGTTCAAGTTCTACCTACCTTTCTCATCCAGCTTCTGATAATATGGCTCTCTGAGAGGCAACAGGTGACAACTCAAGTACTTGGGTCCCTGTAAGCTTACCACCCTTCCTGCTATGTGTGCTTTTGCCTTTAAAATAAAAACAAACATTTAAATATTAAATAGGGCCCGACACAATAGCATAGTGGTTAAAGTCCTCGCCTTGAACGTGCCGGGATCCCATATGGGCGCCAGTTCTAATCCCAGCGGCCCCAGTTCCCACCCAGCTCCCTGCTTGTGGCCTGGGAAAGCAGTTGAGGATGGCCCAAAGCTTTGGGACGCTGCACCTACCTGAGAGACCTGGAGGAAACTCCAGGCTCCTGGCTTCGGATCGCCTCAGCTCCAGCCATTGTGGCCAATTGGGGAGTGAACCATCAGATGGAAGATCTTCCTTTCTCTCTCCTCCTCTCTGTATATCTGACTTTCCAATAAAAATAAATAAATTTTTTAAAATAAATAAATACATAAAAATTAAACAAATATGAGGGAAAGAATTTTGACCAAAGAAGCTTTCACTTGTTTTCACAATGTAAATATGTGATGTGAGAATATATCTGAGAAAACAAGTGCAGATGTCCTCAGGAATGTGCGTGGCTGAGGTGGGAAATTTGGATGCAGTTGTTAGATGGTAATTTCAGAAGGGAACATGGAGACAGATCTCACTGTGCTTCCCAGGAAATTGTAAGGACTTTGGCCCTGACCTCTTGAAAGGAGGGTTTTATATAGTAACTATGGATAGGGTGTGACTCATATATGAGTTCCTTGACATCACATATCTTTATTCACCTTCATCTGTCCTTCATTTAGATCTTCTGACCCCATTAATTGCTCTTGAATGTTGTCACTGATGCAGCTTCTCCACCTTTGAAATCTTGATCTTTCATCCACTGGTTCACTCCCCAACTGGCCACAACGGCTGGAGCTGAGTTAATCCAAAGCCAGGAGCCAGGAGCTTCTTTTGGGTCTCCCACATGGTTCCCAAGCCTGCGCTGTCCTCAACTGCTTTCCCAGGCCACAAGCAGGAAGCTGGATGGGAAGCAGTGCTGCCGGGATTAGAACCAACACCCATATGGGATCCTGGCATGTGTAAGCTGGGGACTTTAAGCACTAGGCTGCTGCACCGGACCCTCCACATTTGAAATCTTAATTTCAAGAATTATAATGGCAAGAGTTTACACATTGAGTCTTCAATTTAATTCTGCTTTCCTGCTTACTTCATCTAAATCTGTTTATCTCTTGATTATACTGAAGCCTTCATGGGTGTCAGTCCCTCCTAGCTTTCCTTCATCCCCTCTCCCTCTTTAACCCCAGAATGCATCTGCTTCGGCCATTGTAATGTGTTTCACACTTCTTGCTTGCTTATCCATATATTGCAGTGGTTCAGCAAAGTCCCGATCTCAAATCGCTGTGGTATATCCTCCTCCTGGGTGTATGTGACAATGACTTGGGATGCTTAAAAAGCTTTTTGCTTGATTTCACGGCTTGGAATGAGATCCAGATGTAGATGACTTTTAAAGCTCCTTAAGTAAATCTAATGGTGCCTGATGTGATGGCTCAATGGCTAAATCCTTATCTTGCAAGAATCGAGATCAGATATGGGATCCAATTTGTGTCCTGGCTGCTCCACTTCCCTGCCAGCTCCCTGCTTGTGGAGTGAAAAAGCGGTAAAGGATGCCCCAAGGCCTTGAGACCCTGCACCAGATCCAGAAGAGGCTTCTGGAGCCTGGCTTTGGATTGGTTCAACTCTGGCTGTTGCAGCCATTTGGGGAGGAGCCAGCGGATAAAAGATCTTTCTGTCTCTCCTGCTCTCCATAAATCTGATTTGTCTTTCCGAATAAATATATAAATGTTTAATTCTAATGAGCAAAGAGATTGAAAACTGCTGGATTAAAGCAGTATCTATATGCTTCCTTTCCGTACCTGGACATGAGTAGCAAACCAGTCTTGAGTGGTCTCTGTTAACTGAATGAAATTCTTATAAAGTGATTTCAATAAGCTACGTACCATATTTCTTTGTGTGTGTGTGGGGGGGGGGTGCTAAGCCAGTCAGCACTACCCACATATTAAAGCCTTCAACTCCAATTCAGTCCCTGTCTTTCCTAGCAGATGACTGCATTTGCCATTTCATTCACATAATAATACTTTGAGGGAATCAACTTTCTTCCATGCTCTGTCAAACCTACGTAATGTACGTCTATTTTATATAATTTATTCTCCATTGGCATTTGATACATTTTGTCCCTTTTGTAATCTTGGATATCTTATTCACCATGGTCTCCTTTGAAAATATCTACAATTTCTTTTGTCTTTATAACCCTTCTTTTCCACCCTACCTCTCTAGTCCAACCTATGTTTCTTCCTTTCACAATCAAGCTTCTGGAAAAAGCAATCTACTTAGCCGATCTACTTTGTGCCATCTTCCCTTCACTTCCTCAGCTTATAGAGTCTGGGTTCTGTTCTCTTGAAACATGATTTATCCTGGACAGCAAGGATTCTGTAACTGACAGATCTGACTAACATTTCTCAGTCTTTCATGTCATTTGGTCTTTCTGAGTCATTCATTTATATTGTGTGTCTCCCCAAAACTTCATTTGCCCTTGAGTTCCATGACACTATTTTTTCTTGAATCACCTTTCACAAACCTGCAATGTGAATGTTCCCAGGAGTCTCTCTCTGACTTTATCCTTGCCTGTGGTTTCATCTACTCCTATGTGTTTGATTCCCAGACATATCCCCCATCAGTGGTCTCTCTTTATAGCTCTAGTGTTGTTTATCAAATGTTCAGGTTGTCTGTACCTAAACATTCTACAGGCATCTCCAATTGAATATGTCAAAACTAAATATTACTCTTTATATATAATTTGACTTCACTAAATCAAAATCCTAAGTTATCCAAGATTCTTTCATCATCTCCTGTACCTTTCACATTTGCCTAAATTCCTAACTCTGTCTCTACAATCTCTGTTTTCTGTTTGTTCCTTTGCATCTTGATTGTTGCTTCTCTACATTTTTATGATCATCTGGACTTGTATAATATTTTCTAACTGAAAGATCTGGCTTTATAGTACCTTCTTTTAACTATTTTCCTAACTCAGGTAATCTTTCTATCATGCAAAACTTATCAGCTCACGTGATGTTGATGATTCCCGGAGACTTACAGCTGTGGTTTTCAAGTTATGATTCTTAGATCTCTATTCATATTCTGGAGTGAAGATGAGAAACAGCAAGATGAGTAGAGCACATTTTCAGGTCAAATTCCCAGTTTAACTGAAGGATCAGTACTGTATATCTGTTTATCAACACAAAACTCAAAGAACATTTTCTCTCAGAGTGAAAATTCTATACCTAGAAGAAAACTTGGATGCCATTGATTGATATTCACAGCACTACTCCGTGCCCCCATTCAGTTTTTCAAGAATAGAAGAGTGTCTCTTATATTAATGGTGTCAAAACTTGATATGTCTTGTGACCAGGAACTATGTTTCCTCTAAATATATGTGGTTGCAAGGCTGAGACCAAGGCCCCATACAGCTTGATGTGACATTCTTTGTGCGTTCCAAATCCCTTGCTTTGCACCTCAGGGTTGTTAATTCTAGCCATGGACATGAAGTGAGGAATCCTGCCAGATGGGCACCCATGGCCCTGGTCACCCTCAGATCTCAACTGTGGAGTCAGTGCCGCTGTCCAGCAGGCTTGGCAACAGCAAATAATGCTAACATCCCATATGATCAACAGATTGATTCAGTGTGCCTCCATTTCTGATCTAGTTCCCTGCTAATGCATCTGGGAAAGAAGCAGAAGATGGCCTGAGCTTTAGGGCCCCTGTCACCCAATGTAGGAGACCAGGATGGAGTTCCAGGCTCCTGTGCTTTCTCTTTCTCTCTCTCTTCCTCTCTCTTTCTCTCTCTTTCTTTCATAGTATTATCACCCTCTCTTTCTGTAACTCTTCCTCTAAAATAAACATAATTTTTAGAACAATATATCAACTGCACATAGTTTTACAACTTACAGTTTGTATTTAACATCTCTCTAATGTCATCCAAAGTGATTAAAGAGTCTACCTTTAAAATGCAGGATTTTACATTGAAGCAAATACTGTTACACATTTCCTCCATACTGAAATTCTGTTCCTCTGTAAGAACTAGGAGGACCTTACAGCATTGTGTCCAACTTGTACACATCGATACCTGTGGGTAACAATTCTCAGTGAATTGTTCTCAGAGCAGCTTCGCAGCCCTGCTTCAATCTATGACTGATCTTGCTGTAGGCTCAAAGGGACAAGTGCACAGTGTCACCTAGGTAAAGCGAAATTTGGCTTCTGCAAATTGGGCAGTTTGCTGTCCCATGTTTTAAAACTGTTTAGTTTGGGCCCGGTGCCATGGCTAAGTGGCTAAATCCTCTCTTTGCAAGTGCCGGGATCCCGTATAGGTGACAGTTTGTGCTCTACTTCCCATCCAGCTCTCTGCTTATGGCTTGGGAAAGCTGGAGAGGATGATCCAAAGCCTTGGGAGACCTGTGTGGGAGACCCAGAAGAAGCTCCTGGCTCCTGGTTTTGGATTGGCTCAACTCCAGCCATTGCGGCCACTTGAGGAGTGAACTAGCGAATTGAAGATCATTCTCTGTCTACTTCTCTCTGTAAATCCTCCTTTCCAAGAAAAATATTTTTTTTTAGAAAAAAACGTTTGTTTGCCCAGTTTTGAAGACATTCATGGGTGAGTCAGATCTGTGACCATGCCATGGCTTGACCTGAGCCTCTTCTGTCATTTCTAATCTTTAAGCAAATGTCCCTATCAAAATTTCTATTATGTAAGGAAATATTGAGCTGAGAATCAGATTTTCATAAGTTCTAATGCTGATTGTACTGTCCAGTTTACAGCATGACTTGGAAAAGTCATGAAGCAATGCTCATCTGGGCAGGGAAAGGATTGGTTTGAAGCTATTTGACCTAAGTGAGCTGACCCAGACGAGCACCACACACTGATAAGATCTGAAAGTCGTTTATTTGCCGGTGGTTGGAGTGGGCTCATGCCACCAAAGATCTCTTGAGAATGAAGGATAGAACATCAGGATTTATACAAGCCATAGCCACAAACCAGGAGCAGTTCATGAGGACTGAGCTAATGCAGGACTACCTTAGGGATGAAAAATCACTAACTTTGTAAGCTTTTGTTGCTGAGCCAAGTGAAACTCATTTCCCCTAGTCATACTTGAACAGCCTCACCAGTGGTTCAAGTATTCTGCCAGAAAATGTGGTTTTCTTTTTATTCTCCTAACTGGGGTATAGATCTCATGGATGGGGTGAGGACTACCTCACTTAACTTGCAATGCAGCTCAACATGGAATTCTTTATGTTATATCTGTTACTTCAAGTAAATGATTGATATCCCCTTCCGCTCTAAATGCTTGATCATCAATGTTAGGAGAGCATCAATTTGAAAATGCTTTGAAATGCTCAAACTGTTATACAAAGTGTTCTAAATGAAGTCTTTTGTTTTAAGTTCCCATAGCAGCATAAGGAGAAGTAAAAGGGCTTTCAGTGATTAATAGAAAACTGAACAAGTCAACATCTGAATCATCTGAAGTTGGCAGGGTAGTGTTGTTTATCAGGGAGAAAAATAATAATAAGAGCTATTATTTTTTGATGCATGACCATATGCCAAACAGTATTACAGTCACTTTCATATATAGTTTGTTATTCATATTCACATGGAAACTGCCATTGTTTTCTTTGCTATTCTACAAACAAGGAAACGGAGGTTCAGAGAGGTTAAGTGACTTGGATAAGGTGACACCAACTAATAATTTATAGAGCTAAGATTTGCGCTATGACTTTTCTGCTTCTAACGATCAAGCATTTTGAAGTTGAAGATGAAGTAAATCCTAAAGCCCTGTTTTCCCACTTAGAACTCCTCAATCTTTCATGTGCACATGAACCATTAGAAAATCGTGCTTAATTCAGATTGTTGATGCGTAGCTTTGTGGTGGAGGCTGAGCTTCTGAGTTTCTAAGAAGCTACCAGATACTGCAGACAAAACAGGTTCATGGACCATACTTTGAGTGACAAGAGATTAGAAACATTCAAAAATGCATCAGCTCTAGTGGCCCCAATTTGTATTATAGCCTCTGTACAATGTGCCTCCTTGAGTTGTGTGCTGTGGTGCCTGAGCCCTGGAATGGGAAAATGCTAAATAGCAAGCATATCTATAGTCTTTCTCTACTTAGGCTATGTCTGAAGCAAGGAAAATGTCTTGCTCCTAATAAGCAAAAAAATTGATCAGTGCAATTGGGAAAAGAAATGGACAGCCTGCCTGCCCACAATGAGGTGGCCCAGGCAAGATGTGGAAAAGGAGGAGTAGCAAGCTAGCTGGCGTGCTGGCTGGCCGGCTGGCTGGCGGGCTGGCAGCCTGGCAGCCTGGCTGGCCGGCCCCATTCTTATGCTAACAAAGCCCTGATTCCAGGCCGCAGCTGCTGCATGTGTGGGGGCTTAGGCCATTCATAGCAGCTTGCTTTACGAGTGCCAGACCCCCAGAACAGGTGCAGCCCTACTTGTTATTTTGCACAACCCTGACTGTCCAGACAGGGAGCTGATTATCACTGTGAATCAGGGATTACTGCTGATTTACCAGCTTCTCCCAAACAAAGGGGCCAGCCTCGAGACAGCTGTCTCTTCTGGCCACTGTGAGGCTGACTGCCCTGCAGGCCATGTGGGGCCTTGGGGAGGTGGGTTTGCATTGGAAATGGGACAGAGGACAATCAGACCCAGGAAAGACATTTTCTTGGACAGATCAAAGTGTCTGAAAGTCAAAAAGTTGATGAACTTAACCCTTCAGTCCCCAGGCAGGAGAACAAAACCTGCTGAGATAGCCCCAAGCCACCTTCTGTGGTCAGGTGCTGCTGATTTGCTGCAGTGACCAACGGAGGGAAGGCCAGCTGGCTATCATTGCCCCCTTCCCCATCTATTCAGCCTCAGGACCAGGTTTTGGAAATAAGAAAATGCTTTCAGAAAGGGGATCTATAACATTGTGGTAAGGGAGAGTAGCTCCAAGGTGGGGCACCCTGGATTCAGATTTGAACTTATAAGTGGTCCCATACTAGGTAATGACTCACTTTCTTAAAGCCTCAGTTTCAGCATTTAGCACACACACAAAAAGATAGTACTTCCTCGTGGGGTTATTGTGAAGATTGAGTATTAATCACAACAAACTATTGGATTAGATAACTCTTATAAGGTCTTTATATGCTGTAATTCTCCAAATCATCAAAATAACTATAAAACAGAGCAGGGATTTGTATTACCCCCATTTCATCGATGAAAAAAACTGAAGACTCCAGGTGGTTAAGTGACTTGTCCAAGGTTATATAGATAGTAAACTGCAGATTTGGGAATGTAGTTCAGGCAAAAGGCTTCAGAGGCCAACTTTTACGCACTATGCTTTACTGGTCAAGCTCAAAATCAGGTGCGAGCTTTATGCACACATAAAGCCTGGGTGAATGGAGGACATTTTGATTCACTTCTCTAGCCTCTCTTCCAGTGAATAGAAATATATATATATATATGTTTTAAAATATGAAATGTGAGTTCCCACAGCTGGAGTCTCCATAATGGAAAGAATGATGGTCTTTGTTGGCCTGAGGGCTGCAGTTCCAGTCACTGCCACACAAAGGAGGGTAGCACAATTCATTTTGCCACTTGGCTTAGCACACCCATTTTTGATGCCCAGTGCAGCTTTTCATCTCTGCTCACCCCCAACCTTCTCCTCATCATTCTCCAGCCTCCTCAGGCCCAAGGCTTCACCCCAATCCCCCCAAAACCTTTATTACTGTGAATCTCATTCACTTAGTATGGCAAAGAAAGAGGTAGAGAACAAAGGGAGGGGAGTAGGCAAAGAAAAGAGAGGGTGGGGGAGTGTGGATAGAGAGAGTAAAAGAAGAAGGAATTGGGGGAGGAGGAAGGAAAAGAGGAAGAGGAGAAGGAAGAACTCTTCTTGAGAGAAAATAAGAAGGAAAAATCAGCAATAATGTCCCATTCATACCTAATCCTAAATAGCTTGTAACAGCTGTTTTAGAAAGGCAATTATTGGCAAGGAGACAGATCCATAATATGTGATTCACTGAGGAAGACAGCCTACAAAAATGTGGAATGTAACACCGTGTGTGTGTGTTCAAATGTAGAAAAGAGACTGGGAAGAAATGATGCAAAATATTAACAGTAATCATATATGGGTAGTAATGTTACAAGTTACTCTCCTCCATTCTTGATAATTTTTCCAGAATTCTAAATAAACATGAATGACTTCTGCTAATATAAACTTCTGAACAAAATTAAAGAAGTGGTGGCAGGAGGTGTCTATGCTGTTAGTGTGAGGCATATATCCTATCCCCAAGAATCTCCTATACTAGAGATCCAAGAACATGGCTTTCTAACCTGCTGAGCAGCAATTACCCTGTGCAGGGGAATGGAGGACTGCGAGACGAAGCTTCAGAGAGCTCTGGAAGCTCACACTCAGCTTCCAGTATGCTCAAGGGTCTGCTCCTGCCCACATAGATTGGTGGTAGGAGTGCACATCTCAGAACCATAGTGAGCTCACTTAGGGGACCTGTCTTCCACACTGTGATTCAACAACCCAGTGCTATAGCTAATATGGAAGAGGAAGCCTGGAACCTGACTAAAGCAGCAACAAAAAATAGTTCAGGGAACTAATGAATGAGGTACATCATAGCTGAGAACAAAAAGTGCAGGTCTGGAGGTGCCTGAGCTTGAGGTGGGCCTGCTATGGTTTCCTATGCAGGGTTCCTGTTTGGGCTATGGCTGTGATGGGAACGGATGAAGGAGTTCATTCAGGTAGGCATAGACTTGAGACAAGGGCTTAACTAGGGGTCATAAAGTCAAATGCCTTTGGAGGCCAGGGTGGATGAGAACTTTGAAAGACTGAAGATAGCAATTCCCATGTAAAGGAATAGTAGGAGATCTGAGAATGTGAGCCCAGGTTTCCATTCCTTATGGCTTTTCCACAGAATAGAAATCCAAATATTCATATCAAACCTCTCCACAATTAAAATTTTTTTGCAATATTAAAACACTGTAAGCTAAGCAAAATGTGTTTATGAACCATGATTTTTAAAGCCATTTTATTTTAAATGACTCTCATTTGTTAAGAGTTATCAAGATGTTATATAGAGGGTCCCTGGATAAATTTCACCCAGTTTCTTCCAATGGTTACTTTTTATATAATGATCATACAGTATTAACAAGTGACAAAGACACTAGTACACAGTGTGAGTATAGTTTAATGTCACATATGTGGGTTTGTGTATCCAACATTGCTGTCAAGATGCAGAACTACTACAACTCAGTTATACTTCTTCTAAACAGTCACACCTCACCGTCACACTTACTCCCCTCCCCATCCCCCAACAACTATTGCAGCCCCTCACTATCATGAATTTGGTACTCATCTCTACACTTTGTCATCTCAAGAGTGTGATATCCATGGACTAATATATTATGTGATCTTTTGAAATTGAGTCATTCAACACTCCCTGCCTGCATTGACTCTTAAAAAATATTTATTTGAGAAGGGAGATAGAGACTGTAAGATTTCCAATCCTCTAGCTCATTTTGCAAATGCCAACAAGTAGCATTGGTACGGGACTGAAGCCTGGAGTTGGGACTCCATTGAGGCATCCCACAAGCATGAGACACACTCATTACTTGAGCCTTCATGCTGCCTCCCTAGGATCTACATTGGCAGTTGTTTCCAGGAGCAGGGGGCTGGAGGTGGTCATAGAATCCAAGCACTACAATATTGGACACAAAGGTCTTAAAGGGCATCTTACCTTCTAGGCTGAATGTCTGCCCATTGATAGTGAACAATTTGCTTTAAATTGAGACTATCATTTTAATCAGCATAATGCCCTAAAGATTTAGATTTTGTATGTATTAGTGATTAATTAATTTTTATTACTGAATGCTATTTTATACTATGAATATAGCAATGTTTGTTTAACTGTTCACTTATTGCATGACATTATTATTTCCAATTTATGGCTGTTGCAATACAGCTACATAGAACAATCATGTACAATTTTTGTATGAATGAACATTTTTATTTCTAGGATAAAGGTCTTGGAATGTGACTGCTGGGTCATATGGTAAGTGTGTGCTTAATTTTATAAGGAATTGCCAAGCTGTTTTCCAGAGTGACTGTACCATTGCATTTTATGAGTAATGTATGAATAATTCAGTTTCCCTGCATCTTTGCCAGCATCTAGTGATGTCATATATTTTTTTTTCACTTTAGCCAGTCGACATATTTGCAGCAATGTCTTGTGATTTTTCTTTTCATTTTCTTAATGGCTAATGTTGCTGAACCTATTTTATGGTTATTTGCCATCCTTGAATTGTCTTTAATGAGATATTTATTTGTCCAAGTCTTTTGCCCATTTTCTCTTTGAATTTTGTATTTTAGCTGAGTCTTGAGAATTCTTTACTTATTTTATGTACCAGTCCCTTGTCAAATACGTGGTTTGCAAGACACATTTGGCAGAGCAGTCAAGATACCACTTGGGATGCACAATTCACATATTAGGAAGGCCTTGGTTTGAGTCTTAGCTCCACTATTGCTTCCAGATTTCCGATAATGTATATGCAAGGAAGCCTCAAGTGATGACTCAAGTAGACTGTTTTCTTTAAAGAAGTTTTAAATCTATGTAGAGGCAACAGATTTCATGTATTTCATATATACCATTTGAATAGTACAATGATATTTCCCACTCTGTAAAAGTTTGTAGTTGGGGCAGGCATTTTGCACACCCGCTAAGACACTGCTTGGCATGACCCCATTCCATACTGGAGTACCTGGTTTGAAGTCCTGGCTCCTTGTTCCATTCCATCTTCCTGTTAATGGGCACTCTGGGAGGCAGCAAGTAATGGCTGAGTAATTGGATCTCTGTCACGCACACAGAAGACCCATATTGAAATGCTGTCTCCTGGCCTTGGCCTGACCTAATCTTAGCTGTCGCAGGCCTTTGGAAAAAGAACAACAAAAATTAAAGATCTCACTCTCTCCTCGATTCAAATAAAATAAAACTAAATTAAAAGACATTAAGATTATATTTTGATGTTTTAAATTTCAAATCTATTACCTATTTTGAGGTAGTTTTTGGTGTAAAGTGTGAGGTTTAGAACAATGTTCGTTGTTTTTTTTCTATAAACTTCCCATTTTTCCAGGATCGCTTATAAAAAAAATTTTTTTTCATTGAATTGGTTTTGTGCTTTCACCAGAAATCACTTGTGTATATTTATATAAGCCTGTTTCTGAGTTATGTTGTGTTTCATTGATCTATGTGTCTGTCACTCCACTGATATCATGATTTCTTGATTATTGCAGTTTTATAGAAAGCCTTAATATTGGATAAAGAAATTGTTCTCCTTATTCTTCTTTTTCAAAATTGCTTTAGCTATGCTAGTTAATTTATCTCTCTAAATGAATTATGCAATAATAATGCCTATATCTCCAAACTGCTACGATTTTGACAGGAATTATGTTAAACATATATATTGTTTTCCAGAGATTTCACATTTTTGCTATATCAAGTTTCCCAATCTCTGTGCACAGTATGACCCTGCATTTATTAGGTCTTTGATTTCTTTCATCATTTTTAATTTTCAGCCCCACCAGTCCTGTATAGGTTTTATTAGATTTACACATAAGTACTTCATTTTTTAGGTTACTATAAATGTTATTGTATTTTTAATTTTGCGTTTCACATGTTTATTAGTATACAGAGATATAATTGGTTTTTTTATGATGATATTGCAGCCTACAAAATTGCTAAATTCCGTTGTGAGATTATGGAACGTTTTTATAGATGCCTTGATATTTTCTGTGTAGAGGATAATGTCATCTGCAAATAGAGACAATTCTTCCTTTATGATTTGTAAGCTTTTTGCTTCCTTCTCGTCTTAGTGCACCCGGTAGCACTGCACTGAATAGCAGTAATGAGAGTAGAAATACCTGCCCCTTTCCCAATCTTAAGTAGTTTTATTCCTTATTTTTTTTTAAAGATTTATTTTTTTATTGGAAAGGTGGATATACAGAGAGGAGAGACAGAGAGGAAGATCTTCCGTCCGATGATTCACTCCCCAAGTGACCGCAATGGCCGGTGCTATGCCAATCCGAAGCCAGGAGCCTCTTCCGGGTCTCCCACACGGATCCAGGGTCCCAAAGCTTTGGGCCGTCCTCGATTGCTTTCCCAGGCCACAGGCAGGGAGCTGGAAGGGAAGCAGGGCTGCTGGGATTAGAACCGGCGCCCATATGGGATCCCGGGCATGCAAGGCGAGGACCTTAACCACTGCGCCACTGCACCGGGCCCCTTTATTCCTTATTTTACTGTTATAATTTTAACTGCAGAATTTCTTTTGTAAATCGCTTTGTTGAGATATAAGCCATATTCCAAACAATTCACCCATTTAAAGCACACAATTCAATAGTTTTTTATGTATTCACAAAATTTTACATCTACTGTAATCAACTTTATAACATTTCCATTATCCCCCAAAGAAATCACACACCTGTTGGCTGTCACCACTCAACCATCTTCTCCTTCAGCCCTAGATAACCACTGGACTCCACTTTGTTTCTATTGATTTGCTTATTTTGGATATGTCATACAAAGAGAATTATACAGTATGTGGTATTTTCTGACTAGCTTCTTTATCTTAGTGTGATGGTTTCAAAGTTCATCTCCCCAAGTGTAGTTTGTATTGTCCTTTTTATTGAAAAATAGTATGCCATTGCATGCACATGCAGTATTTTATTTATTAATTCATTAATTGTTGGATACTTGGGTTGTTTCTACTTTTTGACTGTCATAGTAGTCTTTTATTACCAAGATATGAGTTACTGTTTATCCTAGTTACAAGTTCATATATGATTTGCATATGCTTACTGCCATTCTGTACATCGCCTTTTCACCTTCTTGGTGCTTTAATTTGAACTACAAACATTTTAAATTTTAATGATTTCCAGTAGTTTATATATTCTTTCTTATGTTGTTTATGCTTTTAGTGTTCTAAGAAATGATTGCTTGATATAAGCTAGACAACATTCACAGACGCACTTTCTTAGAACCTGATAGTTTTGGTTCTTATGTTTTTAGCTATCCATTTGAGTTCATTTTATTATGTAATATGACTCCTGCTGAAGTAGGAGTTCAAATCATTTTGTATGTGAGAATACACTTGTTACATGTATCACATTTCTTTGTATATTTTTATGCCAGAATACTGTTTTGATTATTATGGTCTTGGAATAAGATTTGAAACTGGGAAGTGAAAGTGTGAGTCCTCTTCCTTTTCAAGGTAATTTTTATCATTTGAAGTATCTTGATTTTCTATATCATCAATTTATACAAAAAATAGGCCGCAGAAATTCTGCTAAAGGCAATCTTTAGGTCTCTATAGGTCTCTATAGGTCAATTTGAGTAGTATTAACACATGATTAAGTTTTCCAGTCCATGAACACTGTGGATAGCTCTCTGTTTAGGCCTTTTAAAATTTCTTTCAGTAATATTTTACGTTTCTCAGGTTAAAAGCTTTGCATTTGTGTTGATGAAGTTTAAAAAGATTTAATTATTTTTTATTGGAAATTCAGATATACATAGAGCAGGAGAGACAGAAAGGAAGATCTTCTATTTGCTGATTTACTCCCCAAGTGGCCCCAACAGTTGGAGCTGAGGCGATCCGAAACGAAGATTGAGAAGACTCTTCGGGTCTCCCATGCGGGTACAGAGTCCCAAGGCCTTGGCCATCCTCCACTGCTCTCCCAGGCCACAAGCAGGGAGTTATATGGAAACCGGGGCTGCCAGGATTAGAACCAGTGCCCATATGGGATCCTGGTGCATTCAAGGCGAGGACTTTAGTCACTAGGCCACTACACCAGACCCTGTGTTGAAGAATTTATTCCTAACTATTTTCTTCTTTTTGGTGATAATGCTTATAGATTCAATTTCTTCATTTCATTTTTCCTTTGCTCACTGCTACTGCATAGACATAAATTTGATTATTTGTATCCTGATCCTGTCCTCTGCAACCTTGATAAACTTGTTGATTAGTTCCAATCGTTTTTGAGTGATTGCTCAGGATTTTCTGGACTTTGATCATGTCATCTGTAATTACATAGTTTGATTTGTTCCTTTGCAATCAGCATGACTATTAACTCATTTTCTGGCATAATTGCTTTTACTAGAAACTCCCATGTAATAGTGAACAGAAGAGGCAAAAACAGGCATGTCATACTGTACTGTCCTGTTCCTAATTCCAGGGAGAAAGCTTTCAATCTTTCATTATGAAACACAAATGGCCCTGATTTCTGATGGTTTGACTTTCAATTTGTCAGCTTTATGACAGAGCAAAAGTGCTATGCATTCAGTAGAAATTGTTCTTTGAATTCTGATTATTTCCCAGGCTAGTGGTATGCGTTACAAATATTCTTTTGTGATATTGGGCAACAGCAATGAGCTACAGCTCCCAGTCAAACATGCAACTAGAAGGGAAATGGATCATGAGCCACAGTGCACTGTGTGGCTAAGTATATGTTGTTCAGCAGATTAGGGATGTATTATGTACATAAAATGCACTTTGACTTACAATATTTTCATCCGTGGTATGTTAGCTGTGGGTTTTTGGTAGAGGTTCTTTATTATGGAAATCACCTTCAATCCCACATTTTTTGAGTGCTTCATCATAGTGTTCAATTTTGCCATTTTTTCTTTTGTTCTGATTGAAACATTTGCATGGTTTTTCTTTGAGCTATTGAAGTGGTGATATGTTACCTTAATTGTTCTTCAAGTGTTAAGTTTACCTTACATACCTGACGTAAATCTAAGCAATCATGTTGAGGAAGTTCCCCTGTATTCCTAGTTTCTTGAAAACTTTCCCTTGTTTTCTTGGTATTGATTTAATATGAGTAGATGTTGGATTATACCAAAAGCTTTTCTGTGCATGCTTTGATTGGTTTATACTGTTTATGTTGAAATACTACAGTGTACCTCATAAAATTGTATAGGTATTATATGATAATCAAGAATTCTTAAATGATTAAAAAATATTTCCCTGCATCACAATTGCTGTGATCACAACATTATCATTATTTAGCCTATTGAGATGGTGTATTGTAATGGCAAACTTTAGAATATTCAACAGTATTGCATCCAGGAAATAAATTGTAGTTGGTCATGTTATATGTAACTCTTTAAAAAATAACTCTGAATTACACTTGCTGATACAATCATCCTTTGGCATCTGTGGGGGATAGCTTCTGAAACCAATGTGAGGCTGCTCAAATGCCTTTTAGAAAGTGGTATAGTATTTGTATGTAACCACATTTATCCTCCTATATACTGTAAATAATCTGTAAACTACTCATACTATCTAAAACAGTGTAAAGCTAATGTCAATTATTTTTTATGGAATGATGATAAGAAAAATCTATATATTCACCACAGATACAATTTTTCCCCCAAATATAGTCAGCCTGTATGGATTGAATCAGTTGAAGTGGAACCTCAGATATGGAGGGACAAGATTGTATTTTGTTAACATTTTTGGAACCTATATTCATGTAGCATGTTGCTTTGAGTTTTCTTTCTTTCTTTCTTTCTTTCTTTCTTTCTTTCTTTCTTTCTTTCTTTCTTTCTTTCTTTCTTTCTTTCTTTCTTTCTTTCTTTCTTTTTTTTTTGTCTGATTTGGCACCAGAATCATACTAACTTTTTAATGTGAGAAAGTGTTCCCTCCTCTTAGGTTTTCTGGATGATATTGTAGAGAATTGGGATGAATTCTTCAACTATTTGGTACAATTGGGGTAACCTGTCATGCAACAGGGTAAATTATCACTTGTGAGTACCAGCTGCTCTGCTTCTAATCCAGATCCCTGCTAATATAATTAAGGATGGTCTAAGTGCTTGGAACCCTGACAGACACTAAAGAGGACAGGATGCAGTTCATTCTCTTTCTGTTTCTCCTTCTCTGGCACTCTGCCTTGCAAATAAATAGGTAAATCTTTGAGCTGTTGCTATAGTAAAACAGTAAAATCGCCGCCTTCAGTGCTGGCAACCCATGTGAATGCCAGTTTGCATCTCAGCTGCTCCACTTCTGATACAGCACCCTGCAAATGTACCTAGAAAAGCAGTGTCAGAGGGTAGCTGAAGTGCTATGGCCCCTGCACCCATGTGGGTGACCCAGAAGAAGCTCCTGACTTCTGGCTCCTGGATTTGGACTGGCCCAGCATTACCTGCTGAAGTCATTTAGGGAGTGAATCAGTGAATAGAAACACACACAGTCTCTCTCTCTCCCTCTCCTCCTCCCCTCTTTGTAACTCTGCCTTCCAGATAAATAAGTAAATCTTTTAAAAATGTGAATAAATCTTTTAAAAAATACTTGGTAGAATTCCCTAGCAAAAAATTCCAGTTTTGGAGATAAGTTTCTCTGTGTTTTTTAAATACAAATTCCATTTTCTTAACATTTTTAGGTTTATTCAGTTTATCTATTTCATATTTGAGTGATTCATGGCACTTCAGGAAATGATTCATTGCACCTGTATTGTTAAATTAATGTACGTAGAATTCTTGTGCTATTCGTACTATCTTAATATTGTCCATAGGGCCTGTGGTGATATCTTTACTCAGATTTAGTAATTAATATATTCGATCTTTTCTTTGTCAGTCTCACTATATAGATTTAGCCAGTTTTCTTGAACATTTTATTATTCTGGTTGCGTTTCCATTTTAAGCCCCATGGATTTCTTCATATGTATATATAACATGTTATATGTGTTATATATATAATTATATACATAATGCATATATAGTTATAGATATAATTACATATAACTGTAACTATAATTATATATATTGCATATATAGTTATATATAATTATATATATAATGCATATATATAACACATATGTTATTTATTTTTTCTACTTCTTTTACATTTATTTTGTTCTTTTTCTAAATTCCTCAGAGTAGAGCTTGATCACTATTTGAAGATGTTTTTTCTTTTCAAATGTATGCATGCATTACTCTTTGTTTCCCTCTTAGCACTGCTCTAGATATATCTGAGTATTTGGGTAAGTTGTACATTTATCATCATTCTGCTCTGTAGATTACATTTCCTTGCAGGCTTGACAGGGTTTTCTGTAACAGGCATCAACTGAATTGAGTTCTTAAGGTTTTGTGGATGCATCTATTTTCAAATTCATTTGGGTTCATTCAATTCCTTAGGTCTGTGGATTTGAAATCCATATTTTCTTATGGGTTATGTGCAATTTGTTGCTCTTTACTCCTAGAAGCGACCCGTAATTCCTCTTAGACAGTCTTCTCCATCCTCGAAGCCTTCAAAACTTCAGCTATTGTCCTGGCAACCTGGTATGTCAGATGCTTCTAATACTTCAGACTTCTGACTTTTGCTTTTTAGCCAGGAAACTCTCCTTGCTATAAAGGGTTCATGTGATGAGTTGATGCCCACTCAGATGCAAAAGGAAGCGTCATTGTGTTTCATTCATGTTGGAATTCTACCCACCACAGTAGTTATGTTCAAATGGTGAACTAATATATGCATTCATATATGCTAAATCAGGTGGCCAAAATTTTAGAGGTACATGACTACAGTTAAGACTCAGTGGAGTAGTTCATTTTTTTACGTCCCTTTCAAATTCTGACTGTGTAGTTTGGAGGTCAAGGGAATATTCTAGTTTTCTGTGTACTATGTAGTAAAAATGTAACAAAAGTCGTAGACCAATCTATTTCTCAAAAATGTCAAAGATATGAAAGATAAGTAAAACAAAGGAAGTGTTTCCAATTAAATAATACTAAGGAAACACTTAAACTCAAGGGAGTCAACGTTGTGGCATAGTGAGTAAAGCCAATTCTTGTGATGCTGGCATCCCGTATGGGCAGTAATTTGTGCTCTGGCTGCTGCACCTCTGATCCAGGTCCATGCTAATGGATTCGGAAGGATGGTAGAGGGTGGCCCAAAGCCTTGGGCCCCTGCACCCACATGGGAAGCCTGGAAGAAGCTCCTGGTTCTCGATTTCAGCCTGATCAACTGTGGCTCTCTTGGGGAGTGAAATAGCAGATGCAAGATCTCTCTCACTGCTTCTCCCTTCCTGTAGCTCTTTCAAACAAATAAATCTTTTTAATAAATGAATTAAACTCAAGGATTGACCCATTTTTGGATCCTCTACCAGATGATTTTTACTCCTATTTATTTATTTTAAAGCATGTTGCTGAGATGTTTGGTGAAATTCCAAAGAGTTCTTTAGGTTAGATGATAGCAGTGCTGCATGTGTATTGATTTCCAGATTTTAATAATTGCCCTGTGATAATGTAACAGAATGGAATTGCTTTTTATGAAATGCACACTGAAGTGTTTCAGGATAAAAGTGCATTATCTATCTTGTTAAATAGTCCAGGAAAAAAGGTAGGTATATACATATAAATACAAGAAGAGAGAAGAGTGAATAAAATGTTGCAAATGTTGAGGAATCTGAATAAGGGGTATACAGTAATTTGTTGTAAAATTTTTTACTCACGCATAAAATTGTACATAGTCGTGGACTATTATGTGTTATTTCAATACATGTATATATTATATGATATCCAATGAGGATGAATGTCGCTGTCCCGCAGCGATGGACTTGGTGCACAGAGCCGACAATGTCCTCCTACAGATAAACATATCTATGGCCTCAAATATTTTTTCATTTGTCTACAGTTAACACATTCAAAAGTGTTCCTTCTAGCTCTTTCTAAAAAGAAATATGCAGTACATTATCATTATCTGTAGTCTCCCTTTGTGGTACATTAGAATCTCAGAACTTCTTTTTTATACCTATTAACTGAACTTTTCCCACCTCTCCCCAGCCCCCTACTCTCCCTAGCTCTGATAATCATGGTTCTACTCACAGCTTCTAGGAGTTCTTGTTTTCAGACTTCACAGATGAATGAGATCATGTGGTACTTGTCTTCTACCCCAGCTTATTTTATTTACATAATGACCTCATGTTCCATGCATATTGTTGCAAATTACAAGATTCCATCCCTTTCATGATGTAAGAGTGTTCCATTATGTATATGGACATTTTTATACCATTGACTAACTCTTATTTGAGAGGCAGACAGAGAGAGTGCACTCTCTTCTGTTTCACTCCCTAAATGCCTATAGTGGCTGAGATTTAGTTGGCCTAAAGCTGGATGAACAATTCAAGGCTTCTACCTACGTGGCCTGGTCCTGATTGCTTACGCCATCACCTACTACCTTTCAGAACGTACATTAGAAGGAAGGGGAAATCGGGAGCAGGGCTAAGAATTGATTCCCAGCACTCCAATAAGGGACACAGGCATCCCAATGGGCCAAACGCCTACCCCATTTAAACTACATTTCCATTCTTTGCACTGATAGAGCTTCAGATGAGAATCACAGCCCTGGCCTCTACCTTGATTTTGTCAAAGCACACTGTCCCCTTACTTCTGACTCCTTAAAACTGTGAGATAATAAATTTGTGCTTTCTAAGTGAGGCCAAAGGTGTATAAGATGCCTTTGAAATGGAAGACAGGCTAGGCTTAAGAGACAGTACAGTAACAGAATCACCACAGTTTAGTTTATGACTTTATGTGAACAGAGATTTAAAAAAAAGTTCACATCAGCATTGATCGTGAAGCTGGGATCCTGGAAATCTGGATAATGCTTGCAGACTAGGACAAATAGAGAGCTAATTAGATGGAAATAACATTTTAGACATGTTGAGCTTTAGTGACTGGGGGGTATGAGTGGCAAGGAACCATCCGATGGAAAGGAGTTCCTTAAGGATTTGAACTTAATACAGAGGTCAAGGCTGGAGCCAGATAGCGGGAGGCATCATGATGGTTTTAGAAATCTCTAGGGCACTTGTTGTAAAGAAGAGGCTGAAAATAGAAGGGTGTCTCTGCATCCACCATTGTATACTCTGCTGGTTGTATTTTTCACTGATATCAGGTAGAGCTTGGCTAAAAGCCTAGCTTTGCTCATTTCTAACTCAGTGAACTTCAACAAGGGACTAAGCCTCTCAGTTTCAGTTTTTCTTTTTAAGCCATGGCAACCTAGCAATATTCATACCTGCCTTGTGAAGATCAGAAGAGGATATATGTTGTTTGGCATGTAAATGGAAATGAAGAGATTAGAGCTGGGATTGTTACTGATGTTTTGTTTCATGTTCTTGTCCAGGTGAGGCAGCCTTCTCCAAGTCAGTTTGTTTTGTTGCTTGAAATGAGGCAAGGCTGCCATGGATGACATCTCATGCTTGTAAACAACAGGTCCAAGGAGCTGATGTTGAAAAGGATCAAGTCATTTTCTCTTCTGGTAATATGGGCAGATTAAGAGGAAGGCACAAGGAGCTGTAGAATTTGAGTCAGGAGCTGAGACCAAGATTCACCTGGATCACCAGGAGTGAGCAATTGCTTTGAAGGGAAACGGCTAGTTGTGGGGGTGGGTGACATGATGCAGTTCAAATCATGAGCACTGTGCATGACGATCATTGGTGAAAGCAATTTTGTGCCTCAGTCTCCTGATGGCTGCCTAGGGTAGTCGTGTGTTTTAGTAACGTGTCCCTGGCTCATAAGTGAGTCGACATCTGGTTTCACCTGCTGGCACTGATTCCTCTACAGAAACTGCAGCTGTGGGCACCACACTTCTGGCTTCCTTTTGTTCCTTCCTGATGAAACACTAATCAGTCTGTAGTCTTCTGCTACTAGATGTTAATGCAATCAGAGAGATCACAATGACCTTAAGATTTTCTGATTAATTCTTTTTTCCCCCTTGTCAGCGTTACTTTCTTTAATTTCTCAGCACTTGGCTCATTTTCAGAGCTTGCTTGACTCTGCCTCATGCTCCAAGTACTTCTTCCCTCTGTGAAGGACAGAGGCTTTGGGTGAGTTCTTGGCTGCTTAGCAGGGGTAGGATCAGAATTCCTGTCCTTGAATGAAGAAATGCTTCCCAAAGAGGGATTTTGGGGGTCCTAACAGACAGTAATCTCAGAAATGGCCATTTGGAAATAGGTGTGTGTGTGTGTGAGTGTGTGTGTGTGTGTGTGTGAGAGAGAGAGAGAGAGAGAGAGAGAGAGAGAGACTTAGAATCTTGTAAATGAGTAAGAAATTGTGAGGAATTGGTAGGAGCTAACTGAGTTCAATATTTCATGTCAAAGGAATTTTAGAAGAAAACTGCTGGGGTGAAGATAAGCATTAGGATTACAATTTCCCAGAGGCTCCTTTGAGATTGTCAGTTGGGAACAGCTTAAGATTCAGAGGCTGATAGATCTGCCACATAGGTGGGCAGCTGGAGTTGATACACACAGTCCAAAGTGGGACTCTGTGGCTTTTCCCCATAAATATATTTCTATTCCAGTCAACTGTGCTCAATAAATGGTATGATCTGGCTGCTGAATCTAAACTCACAGTCTCCTGAGTTTGTCCTATTCCCTTACTCAACACATCTTAAGCATCAGCCAATTCTGTTGACCTATTTTCATAGTGTAGCCTAAAATTGACCATTTCTTACCACCTCCTCAGATATTGTGGAGTGTAAGCCATCATGCTCTCTTTCCCATGCCTCCGCAGTAGTCTCCTAAGCACCACTTATTTTCACTCTTTTGCCATGGCTGCCATGCATGGTTGTCCAGGTTGTATACTATATGAAAGCATCATAGCTAAGGGTGTGCTGTTTATATCACAGATACATACTTACTTACATAAGATTGTGCAGATGGGTATATACATTCTAGGCTTCTTGGCTCCAAGTCTGAGGGCAGCAGAAGAGAGCCTGCTGCTACATAAAGCTGCACCAGTGCACATGATCTTGCATAGACATAAGAAAGTGTACACACACACAGACACACTCACACTCAAATACACTCACAATTAGATTGCATGGAACAAGTCCTGGATGGCCCCTGAGTGCACATGGCTCACCCACTACCTATTACTCGTATAGGCTGAATTCCCATTCCTCCTACCAACAATTGCCTCATCTGTGGAGGGGGTGGAACAGTGGGGTGCAAGAACTGGTGCTGGTATATATATGTGCCCATGTTGAGAACTGCAGGGGAGAGAACAATGTGGGTGCACACCACCCAGGCTGTTGGCTGCCATGACACTGGCAGATTCCCTTAAGCACATCTGTGACTTGTTTATATTGTATAGTAGAAGACTCATTTGATATTTTTCTGTTGTTCTTAACTTGAGGAAGGGACATCTTTTTTTAAATAATCAAACAAAGGATAGCCATCTTACCCTGACAGTCTCAACTCTATTCAGCTGTCAGCAAGAACTTTAGTTGAGAATATTGATCCTTTACTATAAACCTTCCATTTATATCCCAATGTTCTTAGGATAAAGACAAAACTCCTTACCAGGCTTATAAGAGTTAAGTGATTTGGGCCCTGCTATTCTATGCAGACTCATTTTCGATCACCCTCCCTACTCCACCCCACTCTCAAAACGTGCTACATGAACTTATGTCCCTTGAGCTAGCCAAGTTCATTTCTGCCTCCTGCATTGTATTTCTTGTGTCTGCCTGTCTCACCTCTCTGCTTCTAGTATATTGTACTCTTTTATATTGTGTCTTTATCACCTGCCACAACATCTGGTGTGTAATATGTGGTCGATAAATATTTGCTGAGTGAATAAGCAAATGAACTGGAAAATGATCCATTTCAACACCTATCTCCCCATCCCTGTACCCCCTGCTCAGTGGCTCTAAGAAAAACTCCATCTCTAGTGTGCACGCAGATCCTCTGGTGCACCAAGAGAGCCAGAAAATGCAGACTGAAGCAAAGTAGAAAAACCAGTTTGACCAGGACTAAGAATCAGCATAATCTGCAGTTATGGAGATATTAGCATGTTCTGGGCATTGCTCTGGGTTCTTAACACTAGGTCCACGGTGACCTAGTGTTATAACCACTTAGATCTCTCAGCCATAAGCAAATGGGACCCAGGAGACTTAATGAACTGAATTTTGATGCAAACACCTTGACTTGGATCTCTCTGCTGTACTGTGGAAGGGTGAGAAAAAAAATTTCTCATTTCCTCTGCTTGCTTTCTTAAAATGCTCTGGGAGTTGTTCCCTACCCTTACCCCCTATGCTGCACTCACTCAATCCTCCTGCAATCTCCTTGTCTTGAACCTAGCCCTGCAAAGCAAATAGAAAAGGGACAAGTGCTATGTTGGCAAGCAGCAGCCAGCGCAGATCTAGTTAACATCCCCATGGGAAAGGAGCCACTTTGGTGATTGACAATATAAATTAAAAAGCTGAGATATTTTGTGCTTTCTTGATATTGCAATCCATCAACCATTAAATCCTATGCCAGCCTCACCAAACTGAAAGGAAGTTACAGCCACAAAGCAAATGTAACACCTCTTAAATTTTTTTCTGACGTCAAGTGGAGCACTCCACTGAGGTGCGAATGCATTGGCTTAAAGCTTCACAGAACTGTTGCTGTGCTGAATTGCACGCCCCACCTCCTCATGGAAAGAGAAACTGACACCGTGGGAAGAGGTGACTAGCTAGACAACCTTAGCAGCCCTGTCTCAGTATAAAGACGGGGGAAAGATAAACCTATGGAGGAAAAAGGCAGGGTAGTCTTCATCATTAAGATCTTAGATGCTCATGGGCATAATAGAAATTATGGTGTTTTTTTTTTTTTGCACTTTTTGATCCCTTCAGCAGAAGACTGCTGTTTAAAATATAATTTCAAGTCGGTTTATCCACTTGTGCTCAGACCCTGAATCACAAATTTGTGAGTGCATTAGGGACTTTGTCTCTATTGTACTAGCATCCGAAAAACAGATAAGGAGTTTAGCTGATCATGTTAATCCACTCACATTGTGATGGGGAGTCTGAAGCCAAGAGAAAGGAATCTTGTTTTCATTTTCACTGTGTGTGTGTGCACGCGTGTGTGTATTTGTGGAGCAAATTGGAGTGGGAGTTTTGCCTCAGGAGCTGTTAAGGGGAGTGACAGAAAGATCTGTACTGAGAAGGGGAAGGGTTTAAGGAAAATGTGAGAATCAATGGTGTCAGAAAAATAACCAATCACTTGTCACATAATCATATATATATATGAGATAGATGAGATATATATATATATGAGTTATATATAAAATATATACAACAGGCCTTCTCTGTGGCATGTTCTCATGGCAGGGAGGATCTCAGCCGAGGAGGAGGCTAAATGGAGATCATTCATCCCTCCAGCCCCTTTTATGCTCTTGCAAAGATTTGTCCAATCCACCACTTGGGTTTTCTAGAGGGCTGTCAGCGATCTGGCTCCACGGAATTGTGGCTCCACAGAGACGTGCATAGGCTGCTCTTCTTAATGGCTAGTGACATTTCACCTCGGTGGGGATGGGGGGATGGAGCTTTTAGCTTTCATCAAGAAAGCCATTATTTTCCTTGGAACAAGGTGCAAAACTTCTCACAGATTTCATGGCAAACGTAGAAATGCCATCCTCAGCATGACACTGAGGATGTTGGGGCCACCTGCCCCTCAGGCAGTGTGTCTGCTCATTTCTGAGCTTGATGGCGAATTCTATTGGGGCAAGAGAGGCCCAGGCACAAAGCACCTCATCTTGTCCTCTCCTAGCTTAAAGGGAGCTAGGCTTGAAATGAGGGTGCACCTGGGAGCTCCAGAGAGACGGTTTCACTGCAGTCTTAGACCCTACCACAGGGAGTCAGAGTGTTACCACTTCAGTGGCAACTTGGTGTGAGACTTTGTGTAAGTTGTTTCTTCTCTTTGCCTTTTCTTTTTTGTGGGGGGTGGGGGTGGGGACTTTCTTCTGCTTCTTCTGCTTAGTGGAACGACTGAAAGGTATACATGTGGACCAAACAGACAGACACATGCATGCTTTGAAAACAGTAAAATTTGATGAAAGTTCCTTTTTTCTTCTTCTTCTTTTTTTTTCTTTTAGTATCTGCTCCTTACTTCTGGTGGTTGGGCCATTTTGATGTCTGACCCAGAGTTTGGATTGGTTTAGGAAATTCCAGGATAGGTGCAACGATCTGGAGTTGCGCAGGGAAAGGCTGTGCAATATTGAGTGCAAACAAACCTCTTACAAATCAGAGCCCTGCCACTTCCTTAATGTCCTGCAACTTACCTAACTTCTCGGAACCTTAATTTCCTCATCTATCAAGCAATACTGTTGTGAGGACTGAAGTGTGATAAAGCTCTCATGCCGACAGCGATGGCATGGAGTGTGCATTGAAAATAGTAATTATTATTGATGCTTCTTGCTTCTGCATGCGAGGACAACTGTGATTGCTTCAATGACAGTGCATAACTGATCCTTGGTTAAAAACAAAATATAGATCCCTGAGCCTTGCCCCCAAGAAGTTCTGTTAATGAGGCACACAAATATGTATTTAACAAGGCCACAAGAGATTTGGATGTGGGAAAAGACTTGGAAATCATTGGTCTAAGAGCAGTTTTTTGGTTAAGCAACCAATTATTAGCCACTACTCATCAAATCAATTTAGAGCATAGCGACCAGCATTTTTCTGAAAAGTAATAAAGTAAGAACAATATGTACTACATCCAGTAAAGGAAAATATTACTCATGTAATGTTTGTGATACATACATATGGACATGCAGATATCTATACAGCTTTATATAGATATATGCCCATAAGATTTTATATAAAATTTTATATACAGTTTGTATATGTATATATAAACTAAGTTTATAAAACAATGTTTAACCTCACTGGTTATCGTGGTCATCTCATCTGGAATAACCGTCTTCCAGAGAAGCAGTCTATCAAGGTCAAGACTAGTCAAGAAATGGCCAGCAAGAGAATGGAGTAGGAGCCATTACTACTCTCTGTCTCTCCATTTCTCAGCACTATTCATGGGTCAATGAATTTGGTTGCTCTTTAATTAGAATGAGTTCAAATATAATATAAATGTAAGCTCTAATATAAATATAATGTCTTTGGCCTGACTTGTAAGGGCAAGTCAGGGATATAGCTACAGGCATCAGGCTAATTGTGTTGCCCCATTAAACAGAAAATGCATCTGAGCTTATTGGGGTGCTTATTTTTCATAGTGAGGGCTTTGTACAAGTAGGGTGGACCCCTGCTCAATGGTTATTTCCACTGCTCTCCACTCTTTCCCCAAATATTAATACTTATTTTTACAATTTGAAACTCTTTTAATAACTGTGTAAATCAAATAATGAGCTTATAATTTTTTAATTTGGGGCTGGCATGGTGCAGTGCTGACATCCTATATGGATGCCAGTTCATGTCCTGGCTGCTCCACTTCTAATCTAGCTCCCTGCTAATGGTCTGAGAATGCACTGGAGGATGGCCCAAGTCCTTGGTCCCTTGTACCCATGTGAGAGGTCCGGAAAAAGCTTCTGTCTCCTGGCTTCAGACTGGACCAATTCTGGTATTATAGATGGTAGATCGTTATCTCTGTCTCTCCCTCTATCTCTCTGTAATTCTGACTTTCAAGTAAATAAATCTTTTTTTAACATTGTTTTTATTTACATCAGCATACTTAATTTTACTTCCCACCTGATAGGGTAGCAATAGCAGCACATAACCTTTTACCCAAATGATCTCCATAAATTAGGCAGCAGCCACTACTGGGTTCTAGCCCACTGCAGCTCTTTGAGAATGCTATCACCTTGTTAGTGATGTCTTCTCTGTTCTTCCTCTGTAAAACTGTGGACCTGGCAAGGTCACCCTCCCTGCCTACTTCCAACTTTTGATTGCCAATCTGGCTTTATATTTCTACTATAGTTCTTATCATATAGCCTAATAGCCTACACTTTAAGTAATAAATGGATTAGGATAAATAACATTTTGTGTTCAGATTTTTCTTCTAGAAAGATTGGAAAGTGAGCTTTACATGATGTCTTCCGACTTTTAAAAGCTGTCACTCATATGAGATTTTGGGAGACATTGGGCCTCTGAATATTTATAGAATATCTTTTGGTGTTTCATCATCGGTTAAGAGTTCAGAAGATTTTGGAAACTCTTTGCACCAAATAACATATGTCTGTAATCCAGATAAAGCCCCTGGGTCATCAATTTGTGATCAGTGTCATACATTTACGGAACATTGGGACTGTTAACAGGCCTGGTAATATGGTGGCCTCCAGTGAAGAGATCCAGCTTACAAGCACTTATCCATGTTCCCCATGGCCAAGGTCTTAAGGGCAAGTTTGTTTCAGCTCCCCAGTATTCTCTCACATTCAGCGTACTGCCTACTAGCTTGCTTCCCTTCTGCTGAAATTTGAGGTAATGAAGCGTGTGCAGAGGATAACATTCAGTCCCAAATTTTCCTCCCCATGAAGAATATAATAGAATCTTCACCAACCATCTGATAAACCCCAGGCACTTCTCACCAGAGTGTGTATGACTTTACCCGCCTTCCCAATCTCAACTGAGAATATTGCCTTTTGGCGCTTTTTATTGCTTTTGCTCCATTGATATAATCATGCAAAATCTTCCTAGCAAGGTTATTAGCATTGCTCTTCCTGGCAAATCTTCCAGTAGAAGTGGTGTGGTCTATGGCAAAGAGTTTGTGTCTCAAAGCTTGGAGATCTTGGCTCAGTTCTCAGGTATGTGATCTGATACAACTTATTTAACCTTCTTGGAGCTCAATTTCCTTAACTATACAAATGAGAAAAATAACATCTGCCTCTCTTATCTCCCAGGGCTGCTATGGCTAAAGTAAGATAATATGTAGGAGAACACTTTGAAATAAGAATATTTTACAACTGTGAGGGTTTAGTATCTTTATTAAATCAACAAAGTAATTACAAAGCACTTACACCGTACAAGAGAAGATGACATTTAGCCAGGAAATGCCAAAGGAGCACAAGGACCAGCTGCTTGCATGAGTTTATAGTATGAGCAAAAAGATGCTCCTCATTGGGACTGGAGCCATTGTTGTGAAAACAAGAGCTGGTCAGGGCTGAGATGTGTAGACTGCATGATTAGATTGCGCTGAAAGGGGTGCCCATGGATGAATACTTGGAGGGAGTCACATTTAAACTGTGTTTCAAGGGAAATATTTGACAGGTTAAATCTGGCTGGAGAAAGAGAAAGAACATTCTGGACAAGCCAGCAGCAAAAAGAGCAGGTTGAAATGGTGTATACTGAAGTCCTAATCTACATGATTCAAATAGTAGCTGGTAAATTATTACTTTTTCAGATTCTCCCATCATCGGGAAGAAAAGAGAAAGTATTCTTCTCCTGAAACTAAGGTATAGGCCAATTAGGGTTGTGGGTACAGTTGATTCTATCACAGAACAGCAAAGTGAAATGGTCATACTAATAGTTTTCACTCCATAGGGCTGTTCTGAGTTTTTAAAACGCCTGATGCAAGCCACACTATTGTGGGCATTTGGGGAGTGAACCAATAGGTGGAAGATCTTTCTCTTTCTCTGCCTTTCAAATAAATAAAATTATTAAAATAAAAAGGTGATGCATGTTAAATATTTAGCACAGCATTGCATCCATGACTGATGCTCATAAATACTAGCCCTCATCCTCGTCTCCTTTACCAATTTTCATTTTATACTGGAGTCAGAAAGCCATAACATGGGCTTCAACACCTGCCTGATTTTAGTTGTGTGAACTTGAGGTGGTTATGTAATATTCCTGTTTCTCAGCACCCTGGTATTTATAAATGGAAATGACTGTGGTGTCAAGGCAAAGACTATTCTGAGGATTAAATGAGTTAATCCAGGTTAAATGCATATCCCTATGTTGGAATGCAGTAAGCACGCATACATGTTACCCTCTCCAATTGTTACAGCCAGTTGGTGATTAATATGTATGATGGCATTCCCCCCAAAATGGAGAAGTTGAGTAAAATATACAAAAATTATACTAAATCCTACTAAAGTATAACTCCTAATTATCATTATGACATCAAGTTTTTAAAAATTCTTTGATTGAGAAGACTAGAGTGCAGAAAATGGCTTTGTTTTGAGATTTGGGGACATTTTATTAAACATTTGTTGAGCACCTACTCTCAAAAACACATTTGCTTTAAAAATTTAAAATATTATTACATTATATTAAAGATAGTGAGAAAAATAATGAGGGAATAATAATGATTAGAGGCAAAGACTCTAATTTAAAAAAGATGATCAGAGAAGACCTAACAGAGAAGGCTGTCTGATTCCTGTCCTTAAGGAAATGAGGGAGTAAGCCATTTAGGTAGACAAGAACACTCCAAGCAGAGAATAGCCAAAACATACTTGCCATTTAGGAATCCACAAAGAGGGGCCAGTGTTGTGGTACCATGAGTAAAGCTGTCTTCTAAAATGCTAGCATCCCATATAGGTACCAGTTCATGTCTGATTGCTCCACCTCTGATAATGCTCAATACCAATGGCCTGGGAAAAGCAGAGGGAGATGGCTCCAGGAGTTGGGCCCTTCCCATTTGCGGGGAAGACCTGAATGAAGTTTCTGACTTTGCTCTGGCCTAACCCTGGTGTTTGCAATCATCTGGGGTGTGAATCAGTGAATGGAGGATCTCTGCATGTCTCCCTGTCTGTAACTCTGGCTTTTGAATAAATATATAAGTGAATCTTTAAAAAAATTAAATCAACCACCAAAAGCTCATGTCATAGAAACATGGTGAAAAAGAAGAACAATAGAATGGGAGAAATAGGATAGCAGAATACAGAGGTTACATGGGGCCACCTTCTTTAGGACTATTGTTCATTGTGATGACTGACATTTACAGAGAGTGATATGGAAAGCCAAGGAGAAGCTTGTCTTAAGAAGTGCATGATCTGACTTACCTCAGCAATTTGGTTCTCCTTTAAGCAGTAAGGTCTGTCCCATAGCTCCTTGAAGATATTTAACAAAAGACAGGAGCCCAGCAGTTCCTGCAGAACTGTCCCTACTGGGTTGAGACCTCTAGGCAATATGTTCATTGGTCCAGAGGGTGATGCAAAAAGGAAGTGATAACATGGAGAAAGGGGGAAAGAGGTGCAGTTTCAGAGCACTGAAAGGGCTTCAGTTAGTGTAATTCTAACACCAAACAAGCACCTGTTCATCCAGCTTTGACTCAAAACCTTCACTACCTCAAGAACTTGCTCAGTCTCTTGCAAGACCTTTTAAAAGTCAAAAAATCTTTTGACAGGTTTACTGAAAATTCTCCTTCTTTTTGCAACTGGATGGCAGTAGTCCTATCCCTACTACTAGCCGAACAACACAGAATAAGGGTTTTTGTAGGAAAATACTTGAGATATTTTAAATATGATTTTAGCAATATGAAGAGAACAGATTTCATGTATTTTAAAGACACATCTCAAATAACATAACCATAGTTTCATCCCTCCCTTTTCCTTTTTCTCGTTTAATTTTTGCAATAATATGCTCTCAATTTACTTTATAATCAAGAGTTTAATACTCTGCTAAATATAGGGTTCAAGAAGTAAAAAGACCATTGTTCCACAGAACAACAGCAAAAGCTACAAGCCTTATGAGAAGACTTATTGTTTGATCGATTGATTTGAAAGAGAGAGAGAGAGAAAATCTTCTAGCTGTCGGTTTACTTCTAAATGGTCACAATGTGTGGGGCTGGGCCAGCCTGAAGCTGGGAACTAGAAGTCAGAAGCCAGGAGCTTCACCAAGTCTCTCATGTGGCTGGCAGAGGGGCCCAATACCTTGGTCATCTTGTGCTGTTTTCCAAGCACGTTACCAGGAAGCTGGGTTGAAAGTGGAGCAGCATAACCTTAATGAAAAATATAAGATCAATAGCCCATTCAATACTGTTTTTGCTGCAACTCATGAGTTTTTATATTTTTGTTTTATTTTCATTTATTCAAAATAGTCTCTTTTATTAAATTCTTCACTAACTCATAAAAAAATAAAGTAGCTGGGACACAAACCAGTGCTCAGTGGGATGCTGGCACTGTAAGTAGCAGCTTTACTTGCTGTGCAACAACAGAGACCTATAAAATGATAACCTTCTGAAGGTAGGTTAGCATCCTATATATCCCTACAACATTTCTCCTTGTCAGGGCCTATGTCTCTGACCCCTTCAGGAGTCACTACAAGTGAGAAATTTCCTTTGTCAATCTCACGTCACTGCTACGGAAGTGTTTCATTTCCTCAGTGATTCTCTTAAAATAGATTTTTTTTTTTTTGGAATTGAACAGGAGCCATCAGAAGGGAATAGTGCTTGAGGATCTAGAAACTGTACTTTGATTAATTCAACCTAAAGTTGTGCTTTGTTTTTAGTAGCAAAAATAATCCAGGTAAATGAAGCTGCCAGCTCAAATCATTCTTTGAGTGTCAATTGAAACCCTAAGATAGTTTTGGCTGTTTGATTTGTTGGTTGGCTGAGTTGTTGGCTGGTTGAACAGTTAGTTTGTTTTTACTGTAGCTGCTGTTCAAGCACATCTTTCTTTATGCTGGTCTCAAAGAACGTATTTCCAAAGTTTTGAAAATTTTTCTCATCTTATTTAAAATTTATCTCTTCTCTTTTAGCTCAGTATTCCAGTCCATCTGAGCTCATTTGAATCTCCATTTTGTTCTTAAGTCTACCTGATACCACTGCCAGTTTTGAATTACCTTCAAACGTGGTAAGTACATTTTCTGAATTATCTAAGTTATTAATAAAGTTAAAATAGCTTATGTTCCTTTACTGAAGACCTTTCTACTAATTTCCACCTATGCTTTGGGTAAAAGTTTATAGCTATATGTTCATGTATTTGACTGTATTATAAATGATAAATGTTCATTCATGAGAAGGTTACATTTGACAATTTCAAAAGCACTTCTGAATCCAAAATATGTTGTTTTCACGAAAGACAGGATGGATGAAAATGATTCAAAATTGGACATTTTTGCTTTTGAAAATGATGATAGTGGTGTCATTTCTTTTTTTTTTTCAATCATAGAAATTATGTGGGCTTCTTTTAAAGGTCAACAGTATATACAAGTATATTTGTAGATAGCAAATGTCTCGGTGATTCTCTATATTGAAATCTGGATACTAGATGACTGCATATGGTTTTGTGCGTATGTAGATGGACATCTATGACCATATTATAGTTGCTTTGTGACTACCTTTTTAATACCTACAGTTTTTTTTTAAATAGCTTTCCTTATCATGGCCTATAATCCTACCATTTTCTTCATGATAGCAATATAGTAGTGTTCTTTTGTGTTGATGTTTTATAATTTATGCCATCAATCCATATTGACAGACTTGGGCATTTTTCTTGCTGTTTCAGTGTTACATGATGGATTTTTTCTTTTTGCTGGCTTGAGGAGAGATGCTTGATGCTTGGTCATTGCCCTCTCTGAATTACCCATCCCATCATCCTTTGTGTGTCTTGTTGCAAACTGCCTTGTTTCTGAGCAACTCTCCCTGATGTACACCTCCCACTTTGACCAAGTAGCACCAATTGCAGGACCCCATAGTCTCATTCTCACCTGATCCTCATTCTCACTTTCACATGTTATTCTTCTGTCGGTGTTCCTCTGTACATATATGCACTTCGCAGAAGAAGTGCATTTTTGCTCTGAACTTCCAGAATTTGCAGTTTACTCTGAATGCCCAGAATACATTAAGAGAATGAACCAGAGAATCAGATTTATGTTTCAATATTAGCAGTGTACCTGCCACACTGTATGATGTTGGATAAGTTCTTTATTCTTTCTGGAACTGGTTATCCTTACCAACGGAATGAAGATATTCCCATCTGAGATATTTCAAACATCTGGGTGCCTGGCTGATATTAAGCATGTGATAAAAGTAAGCTGCTATTATTATCACCATCATGGGTGTTCATATTACCTCTTCCATAGAGTTGTTGTGAAGATGAGATGAGAAATTCGATAAATGATACAATACTGTGCTTAACATAAACTGAATGCTAAATAAATGATAGCCGTTATTGACTACATTTCCGTTTCCATTGGGTTACTTGCTTCATTCTCTCTGAGTTACTCCTTTTTGTGTTCATGTTTCTATTTCCTCATCTAATTTACAAATTCTTCAATAGTATTCTCTGGCTCCCTACCTCTAGAAATCACAAAAGAACTAGTAATGCGCATTATTGCTACTCCTTAAAATTTAGGTGACTGAATATTATGATCAGTTTTTCCAGTTATATTGTTTGTTAGTTTGAAGGAGCTTCTCCAATTAACTTACGAACTTGTCTTCATTCCTAGGGGAATTATTTATATTCTAACCACTGAGCTGCTGATCACAGAATTCATAATGTATAGACTCTTAGCACTGGAAAATGTTTCAGAAACCAGTTGTTTGGTTTATAAGAAAATGTGAGAAGAATGGATTTGCATGCTACTCTTGGGCCTTTTCTATCTACATTGAGAAAGGCATTAGGATATCAAACCTAATGCAGGCCACCATGAAGTCCAGCTTTAGTTCATGACTCCACAGAGTAGTGAAAGCAATTTTCAGCAAATTGTTAATAATAGCACATCATTCCCTCCCTCAAAACCCTCCAGTGCTTTTTATTCCATGTAATAGAGCTTCCAATTTCTTTCCCATGGTCCAGAAGGCTGTAAATAATTGGGCCTCCATTTATCACTCTGAATTCATCTTGTTTTGTTCTTCCTCTTGCCTATTCTGTACCACCCGTACTGACCTTCTGTTCTGAGAACAGGTCAAGCTCATTACTTCAGTGCTTTACTTAGGTTGTGATCTTTTGCCAGGATTGAATACCATACTTATCCTGACTTCCTCATGCTTCTCTTTGTCCTTCGAATTTTCACTTAGATGATATTATCTCAGAAAATGATAAAATTCCTTCCCTGTATATCCTGTCTCAAGTAGGTTCCCATTTTCTGACCCAATCTTTATTCTCAAACTCGTTGATTCTCAGCCTCACTCCACATTAAAAATCACCTAGAAAACAATAAAAAGTAAAACAATGGACAATGTCCTTCTAGTCCAAGTAAATGAGGCCCTGGTACCTAAAGCTCCCTCAGGGGATTTAATGTGTACCCATAGTTGGCAGCCTCAGCTCTAGTCTAATAAGCTTGTTTATTTCCTTCTTGGCATGTATCATGAGCTACGATTATTTTGCTTATTTCATCTATTCAGTCTGAGCCCCTATCATGTGCCAGACCCTACTCGAAGTACAGAGATTAAAATAGTGAACCAAAGAAGCACAAATTCTAATTTTTATTGAACTTCCACTTTGCTGGGGAAGACAGATCATAAACAAGGTCAGTAGAATATATAGTCAAGCATATGTAGTAATGCAAGCTTACTGTTAGTTATCTCCCACCCCAGTTCTTACATTGAAGCCCCAGATCACAGTACAATGGTATTTAGAGATGGGCCTTTTGAAAAATAATTGGGGCTAGATGATATCAGAAGGGTGAGGCTTTGTTTGAAAAGGATTAGTGCTCTTCTACAAAGAAATAGTGGAGAGCTTGCTCTCTCACTCTGTGCTTGAAAAGGATGAGGTTATGTGAGGACACACTGAAGCCACATATAAGGCAAGAGAAGAGGCTTCTGAGTGAAACTTACCTTTCTAGCACCTTAATCTTGGATTTCCCAGATCCCAGAACTGTGAGAAGTAAGTTGCTCTTGTTTAAGCCAACCAGTTGGTGATAATTTTTTAAGGAAGGTCAAGCTGACCCAAGATATGTAGTCTGTTAGATAATAAATACTGAGAATTTTTAAAAAAAATAGTAAATGGAGGTGATTTTGTTGGAGGAACATGTGTTTTAGATACAGAGCCTTAGTTGATTCTTGAGTAAATATCTGAAATAAATGAGAGCTCTGGTTATCTAGATATAGGATGAAGAAGAGAATGGGCAGATTTCCTGTGTCTGGTTCATTTCTGGTGTGTTTAAGGACCATCAAGGGAGCCAATGTGGCTGGATATTTGTAGAACAAGAGGTAGAGTTGTGGAATATAAGTTCAGCTATTAACAAAGGGCCAAGTAATAGGAGCTTTGAAGGTTACTGTAAGAACTTTGGCTTTTATTGAATATAATGTGGTATCATCATGCAAAGAGCTACATAATCTGTTTCACATTTTAATAAGCTCACTGTATTGCTATGTTGAGAATAAACTGAAAGTGGCAAATGAAGCAAATAGTAGAACTATCTTGCAGGCTACTGCAGTAATCTGGATGAGAGATGATGGTGGTTTGAATAAGGGTGATATAAATGGTAGTGATATGGGTACCAATGGTCAAGGTACACACTTCATATTTTGGGAGCTGCGATGAAAATGTTCACGGAAATGGAATTAAATGATATATTTATTTCCATGTAAAAAACTGAAATCCGTGCATATGAGGAATTTTTTTAAAGATGAAAATATGTATTACAAAACCAGCACATATTTCAAAGAAACTTTTATACCAAAATCAATTTTTAATTCCATTTCATCATGGGTTTATGAAGCCCCCTCATGAGCATGCAGGATTTTCTGAACAGGGTGTATGTTGAATTGATTTTCTAGAATAATGCAATTGTTATTTAGCTGGAAAGGACTATGGTAAGGGTAGATTTTAATGTAAATTATCAAGCAATTAGTTTTGAACTTGAGGTACTTCTGTTGTCGAGTGTTTATGTCCTCTGAAACTCTTTTCATATATCTTATTTATATTTATTGTTTTTTGAAAGGCACAATGACAGAGACAGAAGGGCGAAGTGAGAAAGAGAAACAAAATGCATATGCACCAGTTCACTCCCCAAATGCCAAGTACTGAGCTCCCATGGGGTCTCCCATGTAGGTGGCAACTAGTCAAATACTTGAGCAATCTTCTATTGCTTCCCAGACTGCATTGGCAGGGAACTGGATCCTAAATGGAGGTGAGACTCAGTCCAAGACACTCTAATATGGAATGCTGACATGCCAAGTAGCAACTTAACCCACTGCACCTCAATGCCAACCACCACCTTCCCTTAAAAATTATCGTTGAAATCCTGACAGCTAAGGTGATGGTGTTAGTGGAACCCTTGGATAGGTCAAGAGGATGGAATTCTAATGAATAAGATTGTGACCTTTGCAAAAGAGTCTTGAAAAGGATCTTTATCTTTTCCAGCACATGAGGACACAACACGAAGGTGCCATTTATGAGCGAATGAGTTGTCACTAGATACTATTAAGATATTCATCTTGGACTTAGCTCCAGAAATGCAAGAAAAATCTGTAAATTCCTGTTGCTTGTAAGGTACCCAGTTTATAGCATGCTTTTATAGCAGGCCAAACAGACTGTGGCAAGTAGGGTATTAGACATCCTGCTGGACATTTTAGGTAGACAATTGCATATATATACCTGGAGTTCAAAGAAGTACTATCTAGAAATAGAACTTTGAGACTCATAAGACTACATGATAGCCTAGAGAGAAAGTTAAGGTAGAAAAGATATGAGATCCAAGAACTGAGCCTGAAAGCATTCCAAAACCTAAAGTTTAAATGGAAGAAAGACTGGGAAGAAGTATCCAGAGAAGAAAAAATGTCGATAGAATATAGTTGCCAGAAGCCAAGAGAACCTTCCACGTTGCCTAGCAAATAGTAGGTACTTGGCACATGTTGTTTAATAAGCAATTAATAGGGAAGGAAGGAAGGAAGGAAGGAAGGGATATGAGGGAGGAAAGAAAACTCAGAATTGAGCAAAAAATAAGTAAAATTGCAGGTGAGTTGAGTGGTGGGTGTGGAGTTGCAGTAGGATAAGTCACCACTTGCAATGCTGACATCTTGTATCAGAGTGCTGATACTGTGCTTCCAATTCAAAACTCTACTAGTGCACCTGGGAAGACAGCAGAAAATGGCCCAAGTAGTTGGGCTGCTTGCACCCATGTGAATGGAATCACCTGGCTTAGGAGTCAAGAATTTTTGGAGTGAGCCCAAGGGTTGAAGATATCTCTTTCTCTATGTCTCACCTTCTATAACTCTTGTCTTTCAAACAGAAAAATAAATCTTTTAAAAAATTAACAGGTGAATTGAGTAGCATCTTCCTTTTAATTCTAGTAATTCCTGCTACAGGTTTGGTATATTAGATGTGTCCCATGCCCAGACAATCTGGAATAGGTTAGCATGGCACAATCACCTTTGCTAAGAGGACATGCTTTACTCTACAGTCTACTGTTCAGGTTGATGGGTTGCAAAAATTGGTTGTGGCCAAGCAACACTACACAGCTCAGCAGTCCACCAAAAGATAAAGCCCTTTGCATCATCATTATTCTGTAGATGTGGGGTGTGTATGAGACACATGCCACACTAGCATTCTAGCTGTGCCCCCCTTGCTCAAGAATAAGCTAAAATCTTCATGTAACTCGGGCCAATCAGCACCTCAAGAAGAAGCAACCCTGACCCATGCAGTGACTAAAACCCTTGGCACCTGCTTCATCTCAGTTGCTGCATTGCACAATCCTCACAGTGTGAGGTGATGCTTTGGCTCAGTGAGGCTCCCCCAGAGTCTATGACTCAGCTGTTATTGGAAAGATGGCATGGCCCAGTGCCAGGCTGGCACATAGAAGGCACTCAGCAACTTTTGAATGAATAAACCCTTTGGGACTCAGGGAAGTGATGCAAGGGTAAGGAAATAGTGTTTCTTTTTCTGTGCCTTCTTCGTCATCTCACTGTGTGCTTAGACATAGCTCTATGCAAGGGCACGACCAGTAGTAAGAATATACTGTGGACTGGAAGAAGAGACAAGGAAACACCCCAAGTTCAGGTGGCAGCAACCCCAAAACTGCTTTTCCCATTACCTCCTCTTGTGTCCAGAGACTCCATCATATTTTTTTTAATATTTAATTTTTGGGCCCATTGTGGTAGCCTAGCTGCTAAAATCCTGACCTTGCACATGCCATGATCCCATATGAGCACCAGTTCATGTCCCAGGTGGTCCACTTTCCTCCCAGCTCCCTGCCTGTGGCGTGGGAAGGCAAGAGAGGACAGCCCAAATTGTTGGGACCCTGCACCAATATGGGAGACCTGGGGGAAGCTCTTGGCTTCAGATTGGCTCAGTTCCTGCTGCTGTGGCCACTCAGGAAGTGAACCAGCATATTGAAGATCTGTTTCTCCTTCTTTCTATATATCTGACTTTCTGATAAAAATAAATAATAAAAAATTAACTTTTCGGAGTGACAGAAAGATTTTTCCACCTGCTGGTTCACTCCCCAAGTGTCTGCAACAGCCGGAGCTGAGCTGATCCAAAGCCAGGAGCCAGGAGCTTCTTCTGGGTCTCCCATACAGATTCAGGGTCCCAAGGCTTTGGGTCATCCTCTACTGCTTAACCAGGCCACAAGCAGGGAGCTGGATGGGAAGTGGAGCAGCCAGGACAGGGACCAGCTCCCACATGAGATCCCAGTGCTTACAGGAGGAAGTATAGACAATTAAGCTATTGTGCCGGTCCCAAGACTCCATCATTGTCTTAGGAATTCAAAACATTCATTCCAAGCAGTATTGAACTAATACATAATCTGGGACACATCTGTATATTTTCTCAATGTTGTGACTATGATATTAAAATACTGCTACAAATTCTGAAAATCATGTCAGCTAACATATACTGAGTACCTGCTGACAGCCAAGCACTAGGCTAAGACTGTACAAATATTGCCTGCTGTGCTTCTTCCAACAGTGACCCACACAGTGCACTTACTTGTGGCCATGGCTATTGTTTTTATTGAACAGAAGAGATTCAAGTTACAAAGGCATAGGGTTAAGATTCAAAGTCAGCTCATTACAGAATCAC
Source organism: Ochotona curzoniae (assembly GCF_017591425.1). NCBI lineage: Eukaryota > Metazoa > Chordata > Mammalia > Lagomorpha > Ochotonidae > Ochotona > Ochotona curzoniae. The sequence goes on along the minus strand of NW_024467087.1, from coordinate 29,126,528 downwards.
TCCCTATATGGTTCCTATAGTGTCAGTTAGTCTTTTCAACAGTGTAGATCAGATCAAATAATTTCTCTGCTTAAAAGTCTCCAGTGGTGGGGCTAGTGTGTTGGTATAACAAGCTAATCCTCTGCCCTGTGGTACCAGCATCCCATATGGGTGCTGATTCATGTCCTTGTTGCACCACTTCTGATCCAGCTCCTTACTGATGGCCTGGTAAAGCAGCAGAGGACGGCTCAAATTCTTGGGCCCCTGGGCCCATGTGGGAGGCCCAGAAAGAAGCTCCTGGCTCCCAGCTTCATGTCAGCTTAGCTCTGGCTGCTGTGGCCATTTGGGGGAGTGAGCCAGAGGATTGGAGACCTTCTCTCTCTGTCTCTCCTTTTCTCTGTTAAGTCCGTGTATCAAATTAAAAGAAAAAAAAATCTTTTAAAAAATAGCCTCCAGTGGTTTCTGATCACACTTAGAATAAAATTCAGCTTTCTTCCTGGGCCATGAATACCTGACCAAGTCTAATTTTTGCTTACTTCTGCAGTATCCCAGCCCCTTGAAAGCTGTGGAGTAGGTGTTGGAGCAGTAATTGTGTGAGGCTTTGGACCTATTTGTTTCACTAACTTAGATTCCTACCACTGTTTACAGACTTCCTTTGGGAAATGTCTTCCACCTTAAAACCAGTCACCCTGAAAGTCACTTAAAAATATTTATTTGAAAAGTAGAGTTACACAAGAAAAGGACACACACACATAATCTTCCATCTGCTGATTGACCTGCCGAAGCCAGGGGCTTCTTTCAGTTTTTGCACATGCCAGAGCCACGGTCAGTAGATTAAGTGCTTTGCTACAGTGGCAGCTCTGATAGCCATGTTTCCATGAGGTGGAAGCTGCCTGTGTGGTCAGTATACTGGGGAATCTGTTGGTCTACAAGGATACTTTAAAAGGTTTGTGGAACATAGTATTAAAAACCAAGCTTATTGGGACTTGCAGAGTGATGTTTCAGGCTAATCATCCACCTGCAAGTCCCAGCATCCTGTAGGCTCGTTTGTGTTCTGGCTGCTCCACTTCTGATCCAGCTCTCTGTTTATGGCCTGGAAAATAGCAGAGGATGGTCCAGCACCTTGGGTCTATGCACCCATGTGTGAGATCAAAAGGAAACTCCTGGCACCCAGTTTCGAATCAGCTCACCTCTTGCCATTGCAGCCATTTGGGGAGTGAACTAGTGGATGGAAGACCTCTCTGCCTCTGCTTCTCTCTTGGTAAAAATTTGACTTTCAAATAAATTACAAATATTTTTATAAACCAGGTTTGTTATGATACAAAAAAATTTTAGGCCCATAGATAATTTCTTCATAATTTAATTTTATGAGTTTTTGATGAACCTTTTTATGCATGGATTTAAAGAATTCTAGCACAAAAATAAACTTATCTTGTAACCCCATTCCTCATGAGCCGTTTTGAAGTGCTGTCATATCTTAGTATTCATCCCTTCTTACTTGTAAGATTGCAGGAGGCTTCTGGGTCCTGCTCCGCACCAATGAGAATATGTGAGTCAGCGGCCAATTGAAGCCCAAATTCTCATTCTGTAACCGAGGACTTTGGAGACATTGTACTACATGTCAAGGGCAATGTGGAGACTGAGCACTGGACAAGAACACCAATTATCTGTATTTCATTCCAATTGTTTTACTTACTACCTAGAAGATCTTAGGCACATTCTTTCACTTTTCTAATCCTCAGTTTCCTTATCAAATAACTGAAAACAGTCATTTGTATTCCCTAAAGGGTTGCTTTGAAAGCAAAATGAAATGCTCTATTTGAAAAAGTGGTGATGCATATTGAGGGTTTTCTTTATCTTAGATAGTGCTCTAAGTTTCTCATAGGTATTATTTCCATAATTTGCAAGTGGCAGAAATGAGGTAAAGAGCAATGAGCGACTGATTGATTCATCATCATTCAGCTGGTTAGTTGAAGAGTCAGGTTGTGACTCTTGGAAGCCTGACTTACAGTTAGGTTTTATTTGGGAGTGATGGGAGTGATATTACGATTTCACACAAGTATCACAGTTCTGCAATCGCAGTATCCACATGCTATGAACCTGTCCCTTCTCACTGAGGCACATGCTAATCTCCTTCACTTGATACTGCTTTCCTGTTTAGTGTGGGAAGTCCTCAATCTTTTCTTAAAACTAAAATTTCCCAAAGGAACCTGACACTGTAAAAAGCATAACCTTTCCATTTCCAGAAAGGAGTGTGGGCTCCCAGTGAACTGCTGGCTTTGTGCTTTCATAAGTACTGAACCAGGTGTAAGATTTTATTCTACTCAACAGGGGTTACAGCACTGATCAAAAACAAATACATAAACAAACCTGCTCTCTGCATCATTTATTTAGGATTCTTTCCCAAATGCCAAAACCTAACCTCACTCTGAGAAAACATTAGCTCAATTCCAATTGCGGGAAAATCTACAAAGTAATTGGCATAGATGAGTCAAATTGTGAAGGTCATTGATGACAAACAAATACTGAGAAAGTGTCACAGATTGGAGGCAGCCAGACACGTGAGAACTAAATAGATGAGATCTAACACAGGAAACGAATGTTTGTAGAAAAATGAGGACAAAGTTGATGAAAGTCTGTAAATTAGTTAACAGTCCTATATCAATGTTAAATTATGTATTTTCAGTAATCTTATTATTATATGAGGTGTTAACAGTAGGGGAAGGTAAGTGATAGGCACATGACAACTCTCTGTACTGTTTTTGTCATTTCCCTGGGAAATGTAAAATTTTTTCCAAGTAAAAAGTAACAAACATCCCCACCCTTTTGGAGCTTACCTGCTGGGGAAGGGGAAGGAGAAACATGAATGGAAGGATACACTGAGGAAAATGATGAGCAAGTTATATCAGAAAGTAATGGGTGTTGTGGAGAAAATTGAAATGGGCAAGGAAGGTAAGAGGGAAAAGGGCAATTTTAAAATAGGATAGCCATCACAGCCTCACTGAGATGACATTTGAACCAAGACAAGAAGAGAGTGGATGGGATGCAGCACTGAAAGAGACATGCCAAAATCCCAAAGGTATGGCAGCGCCTGGCCTGTTTAAGGAAAGACAAGAAGTCCTGTGTGGCTCCAATAGAATAAGCAAGGTCAGTTTGCCTTATTCTGTGCCCCTTGAGGTAGCAGAGAGAGCCTGGCCAGCGGAGTCACTGAAGACAGAATAGGGAAGGGAAGGGAAGAGCAAGAAGTGAAATGGCTGAGGTCCTAGAATCTATGTCCAATGTCTGGCCTATAGGAAACAGACCATTATTAAGCACCGTAACACAATTTGAATCTCCTTTGCTTTATTCTTCTGCAAGCGCTAAAGTATAATTTCTGCAGAGTGGAACCCTGATAACAGAACCTGTGACATTGTCCTGATTTTGTGAAGTGTAAACCCACAAGAAATGTCATTGATCACATAAAAGAGTGGGTTGATTTACCTTGGCTTAAAAGGTGGAAGTGATGAAAAATCCAAAGCATCTTTCTGCTGGTTTGGTTTCTATTTACTATCAGGAGTCCTCAAAGTTATCCAATTAGCCCCCTTTGGATGATTTGGGTCTGCTCATGCTTGTGCTGAACAGTATGCAGGGAATGGCATCCAGGCTGAAACAGCCCCCGCCCTGAAGCAGACCTGTAGGTGGACAGGCCAGGGACCACTGGGTTTTCTGAGGCCCCTTCCTGAGAGCCATGACCGAGTACAATCTCTCTTCCCTACCTGTGCTGAAGCACAAATTCACATTGAGTGGGCTAGAGAGCCAGCCTGCTGCTGCATAGGAGGCTTTTAGACTGCAGTCATGTATTAGGAACATGTCGGCTAATCCACACAAGAGTGCTCACCTTGCCTCTCTAACATTACAAAGACTGGGTGAGAGGATTTGCTGGATAGTACTCTGCAAACGTAAAATATTGCAGAGGTGTAAGACATTATCATCACTGTCACTATGTACGTATGGGAAGGGCAAAGAAAATAGAGATCCTGCAGCCAGTGTTGTCTGGCTCCTTGTTTCATGTTGAAGAGGAGGCAATCTGCAGATTTTTTTAAAAGGTTATTTATTTGTGAGAGAAAAAGAGAGAGAGAGGGAGAGAAAGAGATCTTCCATCCACTAGTTCAGTCCTAGATGACCACAAGAACCAAGGCAAGTCCATGCAGAAGCCAGTAGCCAGGGGTCTCCCACGTGGGTGCAGGGACCAAATCACTTGGGCTACCTTCCATTGCTTTCCCAGGTGTATTAACAATGTGTGTATTGGAAGTGGAGTAGCCAGAACACTTATCAAGTTCTCATATGGGATGCAGTGTTACCCATAATGCCACATCACCTGCCTTCCACCTGCTTTGAAACAGTGATTATCATGTTTCATCAAGCACTCTAGTGGATGCGTTACATGCATTATTTCATTTGTTCTTCACAATGACTCATTAAAGTAGATATTGCTACTCTGCCCTATGTAAATGTGAGTCAAGTAAAGCGAGGCTCAGCTATGTATCAGAGCATGCACAGAGGGCCTGGCGCAGTGGTCTAACAGCTAAAGTCCTCGCCTTGAACGCACCGGGATCCCATATGAGTGCTGGTTCTAATCCTAGAAGCCCCGCTTTCCATCCAGCTCCTTGCTTGTGACCTGGGAAAACAGTTGCGGACGGCCCAAAGCCTTGGGACCCTGCACCTGTGTGGGAGACCCAGAAGAGAATCTGGGCTCCTGGCTTCGGATTGGTGTAGCACTGGACATTGTGGTCACTTGGGGAGTGAATCATTGGACAGAAGATCTTCCTGTCTGTCTCTCCTCCTCTCTGTACATATCTGATTTTGCAATAAAAATAAATAAATCTTCTTAAAAACAAGAACATGTACATGGTTATTCTCTATTTGTTGAAAAGCATGATCCCATACAAGGAAATGGATTCTATGAATCTGTATTCTTACCTCTGTGCTAAAAATGCTTTTTAAATGGCAGAAAGCAGGACCCACATGCCAGAAGTGGCAAATATGGGTCTCCACAAAGGAAAATATCAGTTTGCTCATTAGGCTTTACATACTGAGATGGGTACTAGGTAAATAGGATAGCTCCAGCTACGAAAAGTGGTGGGCAGAAGTGGGCATTTGGATGCTTGAAGATGTGCCAAGATGCCTGGAATCCCAACTTGAAAGGCTGGACTGGGGACCGGAACAATAGCCCAACTTTGAGTGCTAGAAATACCCAGAACAGCCTTCACCAACTCCACTTCTTCTTGTGCCTGTGAAAGAACCAGAGACCCAGAACAGTCCTAAACCTGGCCCAAGGTTGCAACACTCTATAGCCTCCAAGTGCATAGAACGCTGGTCTTCTGGTGGCCAAGTTAGTGCTCACCCTCCTGCCGCCCTCCTCTCCCACCACCCCGACTGACCCATGGGATTCAGTGGACAGCAGTCAGTGCTGAGGAATCTCCTGTCAACATTACCTGGGAACCTGTTCAAAGTGCCTGTTTTTAGCTCTTTCCCAGGGCCTACTGAGCTTCAGGTCCTGCAAATTGTGCTTTACCAAGACCTCTAACGTGATTCTCAGATGTGCTCCTGTTTGAAATCCACTAATCTAGACTGACAGGCAAAATACCGAGTGCTGCAGACATCAGCATGCATGTGGATCATCTACTTGCGCAGCACAAAGGATGGTCTTGCCAGCGAAGGAATGGGGAAAGGCCTGCAGCATTTGAGCCATTCACGGAGCAGCATTGCTGTCAAACACAGCGACAATGATGGATAGATTTGCAGAGATGGGAGGGAGGGTGTCGCCAGATCTTGTTAATGTGCACCTGCATCAGAGATAACGTAATTTTGCTGGCTCAGAAATCCCCAGAGATGTGTCAGCAGGGAAACTGCCACCCAGGTTCACGGTGCCTCCATGTTGGGAGGGAGCTTAGAGATTATGTACTGCAATGTCTGCCTGTTCCACTCCCTGGTAATGCTGTCTCAGCTTCCACATTACAAGGCCATAATGATAACGAGCTTGGTTTTTTATAAGATGGGGTGGAGGTGGATAGGAAGATGAAACATGTGAACAGGTAACTATAATACTACAAAACAGTATAAGTGTCATAAGTGTTGGAACCTGTGTTGTGAGAACGGGAAGCTGGGAGGAATGACTTTTTAGCTGTAGGAGATCAAGGATGCCTCATCGAGGAGGTGCCATTAGAGCTGAGCAGAATTTTCAGAAATTTCATAAGCCCACTCCCCTTTCTCAGTCCCTAGCAATCACTATTGTATGTTGAGCACAACTTTTCTTTACTTTTCACATCTAAGAGGCATCTGTACAATGTTGTGGGTGACTGTAGTTCACAATAACCTATTATATATTTTAGGAAGAAGAAGAGAAATCAAAGACGCCTAACATAAAGAAATGCTAAGGCGCTGAGAGGCTAATGACTCTGCTCTGATATAGTACGCGTTGTATACACAGAATGAAACGTCACACAGTATCCCAGAAATGTGTCTAATTATTATTGTGAGGGGAAAAAAAAGATTTTCTTAATGCTTAACAAAGTGATAGCACTAATTACCATTTGGATCATTGCACATTTGTGCATGTGTTGAAGTATAGCACTGTACCTCACAAAAATGTACAGTAAAAAGTTGAAAGAATTCTAAATGCAACTTAAGTAGCTCTGGGAGTAGAGCAATTGCATTGGATCAAAATCTCTTTAATTGAAGATGCTTTTTTTTCCATGCTAGTATAATTTATTCCATTTTTTCACATTTTATTATTATTGCTATCATTTTACGATACAGTTCCATATTCCCTTATCCCCTCCCCAATTCCCTCCCTCCCCAGTTCCTTTATATCATTACTAACATATAGTTCTTCATACTCAGTCATATGTTCATCATTGCGGGCATGGACAATGGCAAGATGCTTTTCGGAGTAGTTCAGTATTATAATTACTCAAAATGGGAAAAAACGTGCAATCAGATGAAATCAAGAGGTCAGACTATGACTTGAGACTGTTTAGCTTTCAGTTCTGATTCCATAACTGACTGCCTGAGTTTGCCTCTTGACTTCTGTTCTCCTACCTCTAAAATGAGAATAAGCTATCATGTCAAGTTGTGGAGAAGGGAAAATAAAATAAAATTAAAGGTAACCAACACAGTGTTTGGCGGATTGCAAGAATTTGGAAACATTTTTGGTGACATATATATATCAAAGTCTTTATATATATATATATATATATATTTATATATATATATATATATATATGCCAATAGGGTGGTTTTCCTGGGTTGCTAGGAATTAGACTAGAAGTACTATACATAATCTTTGACATTGGGCTGTAGAGAGGACATTTAATGACAAACTAAACATGTGTAGCTACTATTTTGAAGGCAGGGGATACAGATTTGAATGTCTGGAAGATGGGTATGAGCTGAGTAATGGGAAGAGGGAGAAAGAATTGAGAAATCATTGGATCTTAACTATGGCAGTAGCAAAAAAACTGAAATGGAAGGAACAGGTTAAGAGAGAGAATATTTTATTGCCTGTATGCCTGAACTCCACCACCACATACAAACCTGAGATCAGAGCCTGAAATGTACACACATGTGTCTATCAAATAACCAGATGAGCAAATTAATTAAAATAAGAAAGTAGTCAATTTATTATGGTTCTAATGCTACTTACACTCTTTAGATTGAGCTAAAGTATGTGAAATATCATATTCTATGAAAACATTTCCCAGAACTAGCCATTTTATTACCAAAAATGGGATATGTGCAATTTGCACATGCTTTACAAATTTAAGCACATTCTGCCTTTTGTCATGGACCAAAATCTGCAGCAAGACATGGAGATGAAAGAGATGATTAGAGATGGTAATAACTGTACACTGGTTCCTATTAAGATATTTTTTTAATGTTCTGTAGGAAAACAAGTGTCCTCCATTTGGAGCTTGGGATATCTAGACTGATTAGTTTCTAATCAGGATGAACACAATTTAAAATGTTCCCAAGTCCTGAGCCAGAGGGAATGATTTCATTTGGCACATTATTGAGTTTCTGTGAAGAGAAAAGACACTAGCCTCTCACAAATATTTTGTCATTGACTAACTGCAAAGATGCATCTGTTACAACCATCCATCTGAACAGGCTCATTCTCCCAAATATTAAAGAATATCAATGTATACTAAGAGCAAATCGATTTGTCAGACATTTACAAAGCAACCTGGGAGTCAAATGATTCCTCTTCTGCTTTCAACTTTCTTCCAGGAGATATATAAACATAAGAATCTGGACTCAACCTTCTCTTTTGGTGGTAGGGAAACAGATGTTGGGGCAGGAAGGGGTCCAGAGGGTAGTGGCAGCAGTGCTGATTCAACGCTTGGGAAATAGTTGTGCATCCAACAGGCTGAATATTGTGGATTCTTTGTCAATTGCCTCTCACAATTGCCAGGTTTTGCCTTCATCTTCTAGTCGATAGAAACAGCACAGATACCTTGACGCAGTTAGGCTGATCAGTTAGACTGACCTGAATTCTTTCAGGAAATGCAAAAGCCTGCTGGCTCGTGGGGTTAACGGGATGGTGTTTCAGTCACGTTCCATCTGTACATTACCTTAGTGCCCAATGCAGCCCCTGCTTACTACACCTGTTCACCTCAGCACCTTGCTTTCTGAGCCAAGTTCATTTGAGATGTTATGAGAAAGCAATTGCTCAATGCTGGAGAAGCTGAGGAAAATCCCAAAGAAAAACTCGGCCCTCACCCTAATTGATTTGCTGGCATACTTTCCCTACCATGTGGCCTTGATCTTCTGCAATTCTAGGTGATGCAACCAACTTGTCAGGCATTGGCTTTGTGGCAGACACAACTGACAGTACATCCATTTCAAAGCTGCACTTTTCAAAGAAAGGGAGCTTTGCTGAGCAGCTGCAGGGGACATGGCAGGAGGCAAAATGAATGCTTTGAGTTTTCCTTAGAGATGTGGTTTCAGAAGGCAGGGAAGAGAGGCCCAGGCCACCTCTGAGGCACTAGGTGATGTCACAACTCACACCAAAGGACACAGGTTTTCTTTTATTATTATTATTTTTTTTTTATTGGAAAGGCGGATATACAGAGAGGAGAGACAGAGAGGAAGATCTTCCGTCTGATGATCCACTCCCCAAGTGAGCGCAACGGCCGATGCTATGCCAGTCCGAAGCCAGGAGCCTCTTCCGGGTCTCCCACACGGGTGCAGGGTCCCAAAGCCTTGGGCCGTCCTCGACTGCCTTCCCGGGCCACAGGCAGGGAGCTGGAAGGGAAGCAGGGCTGCCGGGATAGAACCAGTGCCTATATGGGATCCCGGGCATGCAAGGCGAGGATCTTAACCACTTGCGCCACCACGCCGGGCCCAGGACACATGTTTTCTACACAACTTATGTTTGAGGGTTACCCCACCTACAAGATTTCCCACCCCTGCAACATTCAATGTTCACGGGAAAAGCCTCTAGCATGGCAGTTTTCAGTCACGATGGCACATTTTAATATCTTGAGGATGCAGTCATAATATTGGTACCATTTTCAATCTTTTATTTTTCATTTTGTTTCAAGGGCAGAAAGAGAGACTTCCATTTTCTGATTTATTCCTCAAATGTCTACAATAGCTGTAACTGGACCAGATCAAAGTCAGGATCCAGGAAATCTGTTTAGGCCTGTCACAAGAGTAGTAGCGAATCACATACTTCTGCGACTAGTCTGACTCCCAGGGTATGCATTGGCAGGAAACTGGAATCAGAAATGGACCTGAGAAACAGTGCAAGGCGAAGGAGGTTAGCATTATGAGATAATGGCATTGTGGGATAAAGGCGCAACACCAGTATCTCCTATAGGCACTGGTTTGTGTTCTGGCTGCTCCACTTCCAATCCAGCTCCCTGCTAATGACCTGGGAAAAGCAGGGGAATTGGCCAAAGTTTTGAGTCCCTGCCACCCACGGGGAGCGCCTTGCTCTTGGCTTAGGCCTGGCCCAATCCTGGCCTTTGCAAATATCTGGGGAGTGAACCATCAGGTGGAAAATTTTCTCTCTCTCCTCACTTCTCTCTCTCTTCCTGTTTCATTCTTTCTCTGTAATTCTCACTCAGATAAATAAATTAATTAATTAAAAATAAGAAGAAATGGAGCCAGAGTTGAACCTAGATACTCTACTATAGAACGTGAGCCTCCCAAGTGGCATATTTGCCAGCCCCATTGCCTTTTAAAAGGCTCCCATGTAGATAACAGCAGATCCATAAAGGACATCACTGAGACAGTTAGCCATACTGCAATGTGAAATCTCTCGTAGATAGTATTAACATATGAGTGTCAAAATTTCTAAACTTTCATAAATGGGCTGTGATTATGTAAAAGGATATTATCCTTCTTAGGTAGCATATGCCACTGTATTTAGAGATGAATGGTACACAAAGAATGCAAAGGACTTAGGGGGAATAACTCATGGAAATGTAGAGAGGGCATAATAAATTGAGTGTGGCAAATATGTGACTGTCGTGCACTTCTCCCTTGTTAAGGTTCATACAAAGCTACTAGAGATCTAGTTAAAACTTGGTTTCTCTTTCAGAATGTGAAGCAGGGCCTCAGGATCTGCATTTCTTATAGACACCACCCTGGTGATGCTTATGGCACTAGTCCATGTACCACCCTTGGTGTAGTAAAGATCTTGGACTGAATTACTCCATTATGAGGCAACAAGGATCTTGAAACTGCCTACTCTGGGTTCAGCACAGTAAGAGAAATTTTCCAAGGCAAGAAGGGTACGAGTGTAGAGTTCCATGTATGACAGCCCATGATCTTGAACCCTTGTCAGTGGCAGCTTCCCGTGAGCCATGTTATTCTGGCCCTATGAGTGACACTCTGATCCACAAAATGAAACAGGGCAATCAGGAGAACGAGTATGGAGAAAGAATTGCAGCAACGGGAAGAGGGCATAAAGTGGACTCTTTAAAACCAATTCCAGACCTTTTTGATTGATGGCCACTGGAGCCCAACTAAAGCTGTTATAAAGAGCAACTGAGTTTTTTTTTTTAAGATTAATTTTTATTGGAAAGGCAGATTTATAAAGAGAAGGATTTATACATAAAGTATGACTCCTTAAGTGGCCACAGTGGCTGGAGCTGAGCCAATCTGAAACCAGGAGCTTCTGGGTCTCCCATGCGAGGGCAGGGTCCCAAGGCTTCACACCATCCATGACTGCTTTCCCAGGCCACAAGCAGGGAGCTGGATGGAAAGCTGGAGCAGGACATGAACCGGTGCCCATATGGGTTCCCAGCACTTGCAAGGCAAGGATTTAGCTGCTAGACTATGATGCTGGGCCCAAGCAACTAAATTCTAATGAGGTATCAGAATCTAGGTTGCCTGGGTTCAGCTGTCTCCTTCAGGTGAGTGCTCATTTACTAGAAACAGATTGTCAAGAATGATTCCCACTTGGTGCTAGCTGTGGCATTTTTCAGATTTGTCCCATGATCTGTAAGTGTGTTCAATATCTTTCCTCTAATGGAAACATGTGGGGAACAGCCTCCACATCCATAAGATGGGCCATGCTCACCACACCCTGTCCCCAATGTGGTGACTTCTTTTCCTTCTGCCTGTCTGCTAATTGTGTTTCCTATGCATTGCATTGAAGTAGAGCCTAGGTTTCTTCATTGTTTAGATATAACCAGGCTAAGTTACATAAATGCATAGGCTGAGATAGCTGGGTTTTAGAGAGCATGCAGCTTCAGGGAAAGATAAATTAGAAAAGTTCCTGGAGTTGGTCAACCCTCAGTTTGCACCTTAGCTTTAACACTTAGTGGCTATGCATACTTAGGCAAATGACTTAATATCTCTGGCCTGTAAGTCCCTCAAGTAGAGATGAAGCCAAGAACAGTACTATATCTGCAGAGTTATATTAGGTGAGATAGGGAGCAGAGCAGGTGCTCAACAAATATAAGGTGGTTATTCCTTTGGCAATTATTAAGTTTCTTCGATTGATAAACAAAAAGTAGTTCAAATTCATTCTAACCCTACTTGCTACTTGTGTAACTTCAGATAAGTTATGTTACTTGAGCTCTCCATGCCTCAGTTTCTTCCTCCCCCACCTTTTTTTTTTAAGAGTTACATATTTTATTTGAAAGGCAGCATTAGAGAGAGGGAGAGAGATCATTTAACATAGCTGGATCACTCCCAGCTTCAACAGCTGGGCCTGGGCCAGAACAAAGTCAAGAGCTTCATCCATCTCTCCCACATATATGGAAGGAGCCAAAGTACTTGGACCATCTTCCATTGCTCTCCCAGACACATTAACAAGGAGCCAAATGGAAATGGAGTAGCTGGGACTCGAACTGGTACCCATATGGGATGCCAGCATTGCAGGTAGTGATTTAACCTCTTGTGCTATAATGCCAAACCCTATTTACGTGTGTGTGTGTGTGTGTGTGTGTGTGTGTGTGTGTGTGTGTGTGTGTGTGTGTGTGATGGGATTTCAGTAAAGAATAAATAAGGTCAGGTGTGTTAAGTACATTTTTGGCACATAGTAGGCTCAGCCAACATGAACTGTCAATTCTTGCATTTGCTATTATCAGTGCTTCTCTGAGCTCCTTGTTTTATTGGTAATGGGAATCTTTTCAAAAATCCCTTACAGGGTCTTGCAGCAGACCCTCCCCAATCTGCCTTGTCATTGTCTTAAGGGCAGAAACAAAATTCTTGATAGTGATTCTGGCATCCCTGTGGCTCCTGCCACACAGCAGATGTTCAGTGCAGCACTGTGCTGCAAGCAGAGCCTCTTCACTCCCTGGGTTCTTGACCTGCTGAATGGCATTACAGTGACTCCTGGAACTTTTCTCACTCATCATTCTCTCATTTGTAACATGGATGTGCCGACGGTTCCTGCATCTGGGGGGCTTCTGTGAGGATAGTCAGGTACATAATGACATCTTCCCAAGAACTGAGTGCGATTGTTGGCAGTATTGAGTGAGGTCCTGTAGTCAAAGATCACAAGAGCTTCTCTGAGTAATCTCACACGCACACATATGGATGCATAGAGCAGGGAAATATGGAATCACTGTATCCAGTGTCATTGGATTCATTGCCCATGAGGGGCTTTTAGGAACACAAGCCAGGGCCAGTGTCTGCATAAAATTCTCCTTAGTACCACAGTGCTGTAAGCCCCAGAGATTTTTGTTTATTTTTGAAGAAAAATTCATGTAATAGCAAATTGACCATAGCAACATTCATAATGCATTTAGTGCATTCATGATGTTGTGGAATCAGGGACCCTGTTGTGAACCACAGTCCAAACTGAGGATTGCCTTATGCTGGCTGCATGTTGGAGGAGGCAGGAATCAATCCTTTTGGTTGCCCCTCCCTGCCACTGTTCCCTGCCTTTCTCCAGCCCTACCTTGTTCCTCTTTCCCTGCTTTTCCAATCTCTCTCTCTCTCTCTCTCTCTCTCTCTCTCTCTCTCTCTCTCTCCCCCCCCCCACCCACTTCCCTGTTGGAAGCAGACATAATTGCCTCTGACTGACATACATGTTTTGCGAGAATAAGGGTGTGAGACACTGGAAAAATATCCAGCCCCACAGTAGGTCACTGGCAGAGTGCAGGTCATGACTGTCCAAACCATTTCTTGCCACTGCACTGCGGGAATGGCTAGGAATGCCTGAAAGCAGGTACAGCGCAGTGAGAACTGCCCATTGTTGCTTAATTTTCTGATGGTCTCAAGGCCAGCAGAGAGTGTTACAGTCCTTTTTGTGATCACATCTTCCACCTCTGGGCATCTTGTTTTTGTGAGTAGTTTTTCTCTGTGTCAAGGTTGTACAGCAAAATAACCTTGCCAAACTCGACAGGTCCACAGTGATCCTATTATATAGTTCTACCTATGACAGGAGCCATTTTCCAACAATTTTAAAATATAAGAATAGTTTATATGTACTGAATTCTTCCTGTTTGCTAAATGCATTGTATAAATTATCTCACTTAAAAATGGTTAAAAGCAAACGTTTGATGCAGCAGTTTAAGATGTACTTTGGAGGACCTGGTGCAGTAGCCTAGTGGGTAAGGTCCTCGCCTTACACACACCCAGATCCCATATGGGCACCAGTTCTGATCCTGGCTGCCTCACTTTCCATCCAGCTCCATGCTTGTGGCCTGGAAAAGCAGTCGAGAACAGTTCAAAGCCTTGGGACCCTGTGCCCATGTGGAGACCCACGGGAAGTTCCTGGCTCCTGGCTTTGGATCGGCACAACTCTGGCCATTGTGGCCACTTGGGGAGTGAATCATCAGAGGAAATATCTTCCTCTTTCTCTATCCTCCTCTTGGTACATCTGACGTCCAATAAAAATTAAAAAATAAATCTTATAAAATGATGTACTTTGGGATGCTGCACTCCATATAAAAGTGTCTTCATTTGAGTCCAAGCTTCAGTCTCAATTCCAACTTCCTGTAATGTACACCATGCGAGGCAGCAGGTAATGGTTCAAGTACTCGGGTCCCTCCCACCCACTGAAGCTGAGTTCCTAAAACCTGGACCACTGTGACCATTTGAAGAGTGAGTAAACCAACAGATGGGATATCTCTCTCTCTCCCTCTCTCTCTCTCCCTTTCTCTCTCTCAAATTAAGTACTTAATCATGAAAATCATCTTTACAGTGCTCAGGCATGGTTAACATGTACATTTTTGGATGAGGAAACTGGAACACAGAGCTGATGACTGCCTGTCATCACTTGTCCAAAACCACATTATAAGCAAGTGATAAAACCTGTATTTTATACAACTGAGCAATACTGTGTTCTTATAATCTCATTATGGACAATTGGTAGTGCTGGAAAATAACTGCTCAGCAAGCACAAGCAGTAGCTTCCTTTGCTCCCCAGCTGTATTTCAGTCCTGGATCGTAAACTTTTTAGCTCTGTGACACTGAGCAAGTACCCAACTCCTACAAAAGTATCTTTTCATCTCTATCAGAGTGCTTCAAAGAGTTCACAAATAAGTGGAATTAAAAGATAAGTTGGTTTTCATCCAAATATTTTAGAAATTCATTTTTTCATTGTACAGATTTTACATTAATTTTCAAAACTCCCTCATATAATTGGAACCATTTTTTTGCCTTATCTCTCAGATTTATGAGTATAACATGTAAATACATTAAAAGCTTTTGCACAATGGGAAATGCTATACTAGTGTCAGGATCTGATATCACAAGCAATGGGTTCTTGGTATTTTATGAGAGCCATCAAATTGCATTCTGGGGATCCAGAACTACTTAGGTAGTCTGTCATAGCCCTGGGAAACTGAGTTTTTCTTGCTAAAGTAAATCCTGGACAATGTCATTCCCCTTTAAATTCTTCATGGTTCTGTGAACTCTTATGTACTAACCAACCAACATTCTTGGACTGACACCAGGAAAATCCTCAGCCTTGAAAAATATCAGAGGCTGAGTAAATCCAGTGCAAGCCTTATGGAATATCTCTAGGGCATGTGTAAAAAGCAGGGAGGGAACAAGGTAGGGACAGAGAGAGGGATGGTATCGTGGCAAAAGCAGGCAACAGAATTGAGTGAACCCTGACTTCCCCAACACTGAAAATGCAGTAAGTACCACTGGAATGCTTAGTTTAGAATGTCGAATTTTCTTTTTACATGAATTTTATATCATTTTTAAATACCTCAGGGGCTCACAGTCCCTGACATGAATTTAATGTAGACACTGGCCTCCTTCAAGGATTCAGAGAGCTCTTCAAGGGCAATGAATGGCTGCTTATATTCTTGCTAACCTTCCTACTGTCACTCGTGTGTGTGTGTGTGTGTGTGTGTGTGTGTGTGTGTAAGAGACAAAGAAGAGAGACTTCCCTATCTACCTGTCATAGATGCAGATCAATGTGCTGATACATGTGAATGTGCCCTATACCACGCCTGCCTCCTAGTGGGTACTGGTACAATGGGGGCTCTTTGATTTCACAGTTGTTTTTCTTGCAGGTAGGTAGGTTGCAAAAAGCGAGGGAGGCAGTTGTAACGAGCAGGCAATTTGGGCGGCTGGGACTTCTTGGCCACAGGGCTTGGCAATTTTCTGATTCCTTCCAATGAAGGCCTGGTTTTGAAGCACAGTTGCCTTTTATTCAGGCAGGAGCAGTTTTTGTCCAAGGTAGTACCTGACTTCCCATGCAGGTTATTTCTGTTTCCCAGAAATGTCAGAAAGGGGCAGAGGGATGAAGCCCAGTGAAAGGTCTCCCTGTTTCACTGCCCTTCATGTTCCTGGCATGCAAATATTTCAGCAGTAAAGTGGCCAGGAGTTTCTGAGTGAAACATAACTTTTATTATCCAACAACATAGAAATGTAAGACAGGGGAGCAGAAAGACGATGGCAATAGGGGAAGGGAGTAGTCCTCTGCACCACGTGTAAGGTTCTTTTAATGAATTATTTTATGTTTTCAGAAATTGTCAATGTTCAATTATCTTCATGGCCACCTGTGAAATAATGCACACACATGGAAATAGAAACAAGCCTTGCTCCCCCTTTATCCATGTCTGTGGGGTTAACAATATTAACAGCACAGGTTGGAATCTTTCCAGTTTTTCCACATACATCCAAGTAATATGACTCCTCAGAAAGCTGATGAAAAAGTGAGTATTATGAGAAAATCCTATGAGAAATTTCAAAAGTTTTTGTAGCAAAATGTTGAATCCCATTTCCATCAATTTTTCTGAAGGCTTCTCATGTATGTGGGTATGGAGTACCTCTATAAGGAATGCTGTTGCTTATCCCAGGATGGGGTTTTGAATGTGTGCTTTCCTGCAGTGTAGCTTTCGTACTTAGCATATCACAGGCCTCTCAGCACATCCATAGTGATAGAACTCTCATTCTTCCCAATGGCTGCCCAATGTTCACAGTAGGAATACAGCAGTATCCATCAACCATTCATCTACCCACGAACGTTCAGATTGTTTACAATTTTGCAGCTGCTACCTTAAAAGTGTGCCATCCCAATTTATCCAGATATACTCACCAGTGTTTTTGAGAAAGATTGTGATGTCAAAGAATTTTAATTTACCTGTGGGAAGACTTTGATAGTCATAAATAGATTTCCTGCTCTTCATCAATTCAGTAGGTGCCATTTGCATTCTCAGTAATCTGCATTCTGAATAATCAATGGACAACCCTATTCTAAAGGACATTTGAAAACAGTGAACATTCAAAGATATAATCATCTGCTCATTGGGATCCCTAAAAGAAGAGGATTGTAATTTAGCCTACTGGGTCACATTTTCTGGATGCATCCTTTCACTAATTAAGTTCAGTTACTTTCCTCCTTTTTCTAGCCCCAATCACTGTAGGTCCAACTTTTGGAAAAGGAAATAAATTTTGTTGGCAGGAAACAAAATTTAATTGCCCATCAGAGAAAGTTCTCTCAGCAAGAGAATACAAAGGGAGCAGAGAGATTGTAATAGGAAGGTGGGCAGAAGTTAACAGGCGATGACAAGCATCAATGTATTTTTAGTAAAGGAACTGTTTGGTGAAAGCATTAATGAATATGGCCCTGTAAAATTCTTTCAGAATTACGTAATAAAATGTTAAGATGCAAGCATATGCTTTGGTTTTTTTTTTTTAAGATTTATTTTATTTTTATTGGAAAGTCAGATATACAGAGAGAAGAAGAGAAAGAGAGCAGCCTTGAATGGCAGTTAAGTATTCTCTTCACTTGACAATAGAGACTGTTAAATGTAGAGAGGTAAATGGCCTGTCTGAAGTCACATGCATAATTAAATGATTAACAATATGTAAACCTTGAATTTGGGATTCTTTGCCCAGTGTTCTTTCACTGAAGAGAGCTATAACGTGAATCCTAGTTCCATTTCTCATTAACCTTTCGCATGAAGTCTCAGTTGGCCTAACCCCATTGCATTTTTACTCTAGACATGCTGATTTATGCTTCTTTTCATGGCTGATTTAACACTGACTGAGCACTAGTAATGTACTAGGTGCTCTAGAGACCATTGAATTAAATACGGTTGCTGCCCTGTAGCTACCAGTCTCAACATATTTCAAGCTCAAATATAAAATAGTTATTGCTCTGTATGGATAATACAATATTCTATGATGATTTCTGTTCTCTAAGCTTATTTTTCCCTGATTTCCCCTTAGGATCCCCAAGGGAATTTTTCATAATCCCTCAGAAGTATCTTGTAACTGGTTTTTGAGAATTCCTGAAAAAAATGGTACCTTGTTTTTGCCTGACTCACTCTTGAAGATGAATGTATCAGTTTGCTTTTCTCCTAAAATAACAGAGGCCAGTTTTCCCTTCTGAGGAATGAGAAATGCATCTCTCCCAATATACAATAGATTTAAGCACACTAGAAGAGTCACTGTGTCCCTAAAGATTTTTCAGCTGAGATGTCCCCTTAAGGGATATAACCCCTTGACACCTTCTACCCTTTATACCCTGCCACTTATGTTCTGTTGATGATGTTCTGCATTGTCTCAGACATTTATTCTTTTCCTAACCATTCCCACTGCCACTGGTCTTACCACTCAAAATAGCTACAACAAGATCCCTGCAGATATCCTTACATACTATCTTCTCTTCTAGTCTACCCTGTGTTCTAGCAGCAATATTCTGTTTCTAAAACAAAGCTATGGTCATGTCGCATGTCTCTCTCAAAAACCACCGTCAGTGTTCCTTTTCCTGGGTCAGTGGGTTTCATGGTCCATCCCCTTATTTATTTGTTGTTGATTCTTTTATTTGGAATCAACAGTAGAGTACCTTTTCCAAGCAAAATATGAGGTAGTTAAGATCTCAAAATGCAAAGCAGGTAAAAATAGACGTGCTCTAAAGAACATGGCACACTCTAGTTGCTTTGAGATGTTAGGGCCCAGATACTCCATAGCTTCCTCCTACCAGAACCTACAAGCTTAAAGAACACTACCAGTCTACTCACAGGTACAAATGTTTCGGCTTGCCATTTCCAATTTTAGTGACATGGCCATAATCTGCCTTTCTTATTCAAGTTAAAATTCTCTCTCAAAGGAACTCTTTGCTCCCACTCACTTTGGGCCATACTGTAGTTCCATTTTTTGGTTCATATCTTAAGATACTGTCATTGTTTTTGCTCAGTGTTCATACCATTGTACATCTCCACCAGCAAATAGTTCTGTTTTGGTAATGGTCATCTTATTTGCTTTGAGATGATGATTCACTATGATTTTAATTTTAATTTTCCTTGTTCTTTATTCTCTTTCCTGTGTATCTAAGCCTGAAATGCCCCCTGATGTTCTCTTTTCCTATCTGAATTGCATTTACCTTTGAATAACCAGATCTTGTTCTCCTAACTTCAAGAAAGTTCCCCCTCTTTCACAGGAATTCGCTTCCCAGTGTCTTGATGACTTTATTTTCCAACTACCTTAGAACCTTCATATAAGGGGAATCATACAATGTTTGTGTTTTTGTGATTGACTTCCTCTGTTTAGCATAATGTCTTCCAGGTTTATCCATACTGTAGCATGCAATAAGATTTCTGTGATTTTCATGATTTACTAATATTTCCATTTTATGTATTTACTAGGTTTTATTTATCCATTCATCTGTTGATGCGTATTCTTTTGGCTATTGTGAATATTGTGTCTGTGAATATGGCTGTACAAATATCTCTTCAAGATGTTGTTTTCAATTGATTGGATGAGCGAACTAGATAAGGGATTCTTGGAATTATATGGAAGTTATGGAAGCTTTCCTTAGTGATATTATTTTACATAAGCACCAACAACACATAAATGTTCAGATTTCTCCACCTCCCAATCAACATTTGATATTTTTTGCTTTCTTATTGGTAATGGACATCTGAAATCATTATGGTTTTGATTTGTATTTCCCTAATGATTAGTGATGCAAAGCAACTTAATGCATAGACAATTTACAAGTACCTTCTCTCATTCCATTAGTTTCCCTTTCAATTATGTTGCTTTTCTTTGTAGCACAAATATATTTAAGTTTGATCACTCTTCACATGTGTGCTAAAACCATATCTTGTCCAAGCCAAAGCCAGAAGACAGCAATCCAATCAACATCTCCCATGTGGAGGAGAGGGACCCAATCATTTGAGTCATCACCTACTGCCTCTCTAGGATGTACATTAGCAGCAAGGCGGATCAGAGGTGGAGAAGCCTGGACTCAAAACAGGCACTCCAATGTGTATGCACGTATCCCAAGCAGTGCTTAACCACTGCGTGAGATAGATATTTCCTATAAGCATTATTTTAATGCACATATATTCTATATTATCAGTGATATTTTAAGTTTTCTGAGGGTAGAAGCAGTATGAGCTTCCTCTTACACTTTCTACCATACTGGTTTCTGTGCTGTGCACATAGTAGATACTCAGAAATGTGAGCAATGAAGACCAATCCATTGAACCTCCAAGTGCCAATCAACCCTGGTTAGCCATGAGTACCTCGACAAAAATCTTTACCGAATCAACAGGGCAGTAAGAGGATATTCATTTGTAATAGGGCCAAAAACCAAAAATGGTTTGGAAGGGAGAATATAGAACAAATTTCACTATATGTTAGGAAGAAGAAATTGGCCACAAACAAGGACACTATGAAGTGCTAACTAGTATCATTATGTGTATACTAGCTGCCTAAGTTAGGAAGAAGCAGTGCTGATGTGACTGAAGGAAAAAGGCCAGAGACTTTGATAATTTGCTGACATAACACTGTACATCTCTGTGTGTGTGTGTGTGTGTGTGTGTGTGTGTGTGTAAGGAAAAAAATCAAAAGATAGGAATTGTTTTGTGATGAGGAAGATAATTAGTTACTTGCATTCTTTCAAGAGCAACTATCACACCAAGTAGAAAGTGAAGTCACAGATATGATTACTATTCAGTGAATTTTGAAGGCCATGCCTTACTTATTTGACATGTTTATCCATAGTGGTTGTCCAGTACACCAATTTGTACTAAAGAAAGGAAGGAAGCAAAAGAAAGAGGAAGGGTATGGAAGAAAAAAGAGACTATCATAATTACGAGATGGTTAAGTAGTTAAAGCATATGCCCTTAGAGATCTTGCCTTTGGAGCTAACAATGCCAAATAGTGAAAAGTCAACAAAGGACAATAGTCTCTGATTTTGATAGAACAAATATTTGGCAGGAAAATGTGCAGTCAAAATATGTTGAGACATAAAAATGAAAACACAGCACTTAAAAACAGGATGCATTGGAAGCAATGCTACAGGAGATACTTAACAGTCATAAGTCCTTACATTAAAAATAAATGAATTCTTAAGTCAGCAACCAAGCTATAGACTTCAAAAAAACTAAGAAAAGAAGAGTAAACTAAACCCAAAGCCAATAGAATAAGATAAATAGGACCCAGTGCAATGGCCCAATGGTTAAATCCTCTCCTAGCATGTGCCAGGATCCCATATGTATGCCAGTTCATGTCCTGGTTTCTCCACCTTCCATCCAGCTGCCTGCTTGTGGCTTGGGGAAGCAGTAGAGAATGGCCCAAAGTTTTAGGACACTGCACCCACTCGGGAGCCCCAGAAGAGGCTCCAGGCTCCTGGATTCAGATTAGTGCAACTCCGACAGTTGCAGCTGCTTTGGGGGTGAACCAGCAAATGGAGGATATTCCTCTTTGCCTGTGATTCTCTCTGTATATCTTCCTTTCCAATAAAAAGTAAATATGTTTAATAAAAGAAATAATAGTTGTTTGAAAAGTACAATTAACACTTGCACACCAATAAATTAGATAACCTAGATGAAGAGAACGAAACCCAGGAAACATTTAAGCCACCAACATTGATTCATGAAAAACTAAATAACCCTACTTGGCCTACAACTGTTACAAGTGATTGAACTAGGAGTCTAAATATTTTAGATGAAGAAAAGGCCAGCAAATGATGGCTTAACTTCCAATTTCTATCATTAATTAATACCAATCCTTTTTTTAAAAAATTTTTTATTGGAAAGGCGGATATACAGAGAGGAGATACAGAGAGGAAGATCTTCCGTCTGATGATTCACTCCCCAAGTGAGCGCAACGGCCGATGCTATGCCGATCCGAAGCCAGGAGCCTCTTCCGGGTCTCCCACGCGGGTGCAGGATCCCAAAGCTTTGGGCTGTCCTCTGCTGCTTTCCCGGGCCACAGGCAGGGAGCTGGAAGGGAAGCAGGGCTGCCGGGATTAGAACCAGCGCCCATATGGGATCCCGGGCATGCAAGGCGAGGACCTTAACCACTTGCGCCACCGCGCCGGGCCCAGCAATCCTTTTTAACTCTTAAAGTTGAAGAGGAGAAGACACTTCCTAATTCATTCTGTGAGGCTAGCCCTGGTATCAAAGTCTGACAAGAACATTACAACAAAGGAAAATTCTAGAGGAATGTCCCTTATGTATATTGATGCTGATGTCCTCAATAAACACTAACACAAATCAATAGTATATTAAAAGAGAAGCTGGTCAAGTGACATTTATTTCTGTAATGCAAGGATGGTTTATCATTCAAAAAGAAATCAGTCACTATAATAAGACGCAATTAACAGAAAAAAAGGGGGAAATTACTTGATCATCTCAAGTGTCATAGAAAAAGCATTTTATAAAACTCAATACCTTTCCATGATTTAAAAAAGACATTTCAGCACACTAGAAACAAGAACACTACCACAGCATAATAAAGGCTAAATATGGAAAAAGTCAAAAAGTAACATCATACTCAACACTAAAAGAATTTTTTCTCCAAGATCAGGCAAAAAAATGAATGCATACTTTCAGCACCTCTGTTCAGTATAATATTGCAAAGCCTAGACAAGAAAAAGAGATAAGAGACATCTAAATGGAGAAAAATGTAAAACGTTCTCTATTTACAGTTGGCGTGATATTCTACGTGGAAAATGATACAGTCCACAAACATTGTTAGAACTGATACACGAATGTGGCAAAGGTGCAAGATAGACTATCAATAAAATTGAAATATAGAAATGTAGAAAATAACCAATTTTAAAAGAAAATGAAAACAATTCCACTTGTAATAGTATCAAAAAGAATAAAATCCTTAGGAATAAACTAAGGAAGCCAAAGATGCATGCATTAATAACTATAGGTAAAACAATTGAAAGACAACGTTGTGGCACAGCAAATTAAAGCTGCCACTTGGGACACCCACTTCCCATAGTAAGAGTGGGTTCAAGTTTTGGCTCCTCTACTTCTGATCTAGATTCCTGCTAATGTATCCTATACGGCAGCCAAAGATGGCTGAAGCACCTGAGCTCCAAGCAACCAGGGAGCCAGATACAGTTGTTAATATCTGTCTTTGACCTAGCCAAACCCTAACTGTTGCAAGCATTTGGGGATGTGAGATAGTGAATGAAAGATCTCTCATCCTTACCCTTGCCCTCACCCTCAGTGTCATTCTCATGATTGCTCTCTGTGTCTGTCTCCCTTCTGTCACTCTGTCTCAAAATTACATAAAAACTGCTTGGTCTGGTAATGGGCTGATATCCAGAAGCTGTAAATAACTCATGAGACTCAAAAATTACAATAAAAGACTCAAAGAGTTTAATATTTTAAATTATCAAGGAATTTAAATAGACATTTCTCCAATGAAGATACATATGTGGACAATACACACATGAAAATATGCTCTACATCACTAATCATTAGGGAAATGAATGATTGAAGCAAGGGAGATACCACCTCATGTCCATTTTGATAGCCTTTATCAAGAGCAAACACTTCAGAAAATGCTAAGTGTTAGCAAAGATGCCAAGGCATTTGAACTCATTCCAATGTCAAATGGTGCAAGGTTTCCTTTAAAAATTAAAAATAGAGGACCCAGTGCAGTAGACTAGCAGCTAAAGTCTTCGCCTTGCTCTGCACGTGCCAGGATCCCATTTGGCCACCAGTTCTAATCCCAGCGGTCCTCCTTCCCATCCAGCTCCCTGCTTGTGGAAAGCAGTTGAGGACAGTCCAAAGTTTTGGGACCTTGTATCTGCGTGGGAGACCTGGAAGAGGCTTTGGGCTCCTGGCTTTGAGTTGGCGCAACTCCAGCCATTGTGGATGCTTGGGAAGTGAACCAGTGGAGGGAAGATCTTCCTCTCTGTCTCTCCTCCTCTCTGCATATATCTGATTTTCCAATAAAAATAAAATAAATCTTTGAAAGAATAAAAAATAGAATTGCAGTCTGATGAAGTAATTCTATTCCTGGATATATACCCAGAATAAAGCAGGGGAAAGATATTTATACACCCATATTCACTGCTGCTTTATTCAAAAGAAATAACACCCAAAAAGTAGAAGTAACTCAAATGCACACTGACAGATGAATTAACAAAAGACATATTGGGAACCAGTGCTGTATTATAGCTGGTAAGGCTGTTGCCCTGCAGTACAGACATCCCATATAGGTGATATTCTGAGTCCCAGCTGCTCCAGTTCCAATTTAGTTCCCTGCCAATATGCCTGGAAAAGCAGCTGAAGATGGCTCAAGTTCTTTGGCCCCTGCCACCCGTGTAGGAAACCCAAAAGAAATGTGTGGTTTAGGACAGGCCCAGCTCCAGCCATTACCTCCATTTAGGGAATGGAACTGTGGATGGAAGATCTGTGTGTGTGTGTGTGTGTGTGTGTGTGTGTGTTTCCTTTTCTCTCTCTATTACTCTGCCTTTCAAATAAATATTCTTTTAAAAAAAGAAATGCAGATGCAGTATATAAGTCATAAAATGGAATGCTATTATCCTTAAATGGAAAGAGAGCTTAGACATATACTACAACAATGGCTGAACCTTGACAACCTTATGCTAAGTGAAATAAGCCAGGCAGAAAAGGACAGCTATTGCCATTGCACTTACACATGGTACTTGAAGTAATCAAATGCATGGAGACAGAAAGTAACATGGTAGTTGCCAGGAGCTGGGAAGGGGAAAATGGGCTGTTAATTGATACAAAATTTCAGCTGGGGAGAAATTTTGGAGATAGATGATAGCAATGATTATATATCAGCATAAATGTATTTACTGCCACAAAACTGTACTTTTAGAAATATACATTTTAAATGATTTTTTAGAGATTTAATATGCCACCTGAATATAAAAGGAAATTGATAATTCAAGCAAAAACAATCGAACATTGAATGCCTGTTTTATGGTAAACCCAAAGCAGTCTGGAAGTCAAATAGATTAATCTGCAAATGAAAGCTGGGTCGATAAGGTAAGTAAAAATAATACTAAGATCAATCAGTTAATAAGTACTTATTATGTTCCAAGTACATAACTAACATTATCTCATTTAATTGTCACAGTGACCTGTAAGGGAGCTTTATTGTTTCCATTTTACAGATGAGGAAAAATGAGTTTTTCTGTTGGAATGAATTAGGTTCTCTGTTGGAACCAGTAAGTCCACCATGTGGCTCTAAAAGACAAACTCATTTAGAGAGATCTCAGTTAATTCAAGGAAGGAAAAAAACCTACAATCAATGGTAAAACTACAATATTGTGTGTATTATAAGGCAGGTATGTATGAGGTGCTATGATAGAACAGATGGAGGCACAATTAATTCTGTTTGCCAAAGCACCAGACAGGATGGGCTGTTTGAGCTTGGAAAGTAAGTGGCAGAGACTCACAGTGTCACGGGGCCTCAGAGGAGAAAGAATCAATGACATCTTGCAATAGCCAATGAAAGCTTTACAGATATGGGGCTTCAATTGGACTCTAAAAGGTGGCCAGGCTTTGGACAGATAAAAAGAGAGGCATTCTGGGCAAGGCTAACCATATGGATAAAGGCATGGAGGCTGCTTTGGAGAATTGTCAATTGCTGGCATAAACCCTGAGAGTCCCAGAACAATGCTACCAAATGAGCAGTGAGGGAGGGACTTGTTCGTATAGGTAGGATTAAAAAGAAAGCTCTAAGATTACAGTTACGGGATAGCAGAGTTAAGCTGTGAGGTCATATACCAGAGCTCCAGAATAATTATCAGAACAACTTACTTTTAATTTGTAGTTTTGGCATCCCTGTAGCTTCAAGAGCATGGGGTTAGAGATATCCCAGGGAACAGACTGTGAAAACCCTTCCCTAGGGTTGGGAGAAAAACTGCTAGTCTGCTCTTGGCAGTGTTTCACACTTGGCTACACTCAACTGCATTAATTCAGTTCTCCCTAGGGCAGCAGGCTGATGCCAAGAAGCGACTGAATCACAGTGCCATTTCATGATGTCCCTGTTCTCCTTGCCTGGAATCTCAGTAAATTTGCATAGATGGCTTCCCTTCCTGGGCCAATAGCCTCTCAGGCAGATTTCAAGTTTTCCAGCTTCTATCAGTTGTCCTTTGATATCCTCCCTAAGGAATTGAAAGCTGATAAAACCTTAAGGAGTTGCAGAGAAGGTGACATCCCCTTTGTCACATCCTCCGACAATGTTCTAGTTGTTTTCTACATCTGTCAAGAGACTACAGCAGAATTCCCTCCATCTGGGACATTGAAAAAGAAGCCTCATTCCCCAAATCCTGATCAGTTTGGTGTCCAAGTGAGGCAGGAATAATTTGTCAGAATTACCGGGAATGTGCAGCAAGAAGGAAAGGCAAGAGCGAAAATACCTATAAAGCTTAAGAGAGAGAGGCTGCATAGTTCAACTCAACAATTGCTGAAGATCGTATTTTCATACTCCCCAGCAAAACTTTCATTTGATACACAGTTTTGCAGGTTAGGTTAACTGTGGCATTCATTTACCTAGAAGACTTCAAAACAGTAACACTTCCCTAGTTACGGTAGCTAAATAGGTGGCTGGGTGGATAGAAGGAGGGATATTGTATATATGGATTGTGGATGAGTTGATGGATAGATGTTGATTATTTAGTTGAAAAAAACTGTTGGATGAATGGGCAGATGGATATATCGAAGGGTAAACAAGAAGACTGATGAGTAGATGAAGCAAGAAAAAGGTGAAACATCTTAAATTGGTCTGCCAGTTTCCTCATTGGTTTGGAACTGTAGGTACACCTACCTTAAGACATTATGAAATAAGGCCATGAAACAGTATTCAGTCATTTCTCACTACGTTCATTAAGTCTTAATTGTGTCCAACTGTAGAATAAATGCTGCATCTCAGTTTAATTTCAATAAATCTGAATGTCATTAATTTTTAGTGTGAACACAATTACAAGTCAGTGTGTTGTCAGCTCTCCTCTGCACTGACATAGCATTTTATAACAGGTGAACAACTAACTTCATAGAACTCTCCCTCACTCCCGACCATATCAAAATGCAGAGTGAACATCTGGTCAATGCCTGCTATTTGGAAGGAATTATTCCATGGAAACAAAACATTTCCATCATTAACATATACATGCAATGCATAGAAACTCACACCCTGTCTTTGGGGATCTCATATTCCAGTATAAAAAATAAGGTGTGCAGAGTAGGGAAGTAGAACATGGTACTGACTGGATTGGAAGTAGAGTAAGGGATAATAAGCTACTTCAAAGCCTCAGAGAAGACTTCTTCTGGGAGGAAAGTGTCAGAAATCCCTAGAGCCAACACAGTAAGATTAGTCATCTTCCTTTGGAGAGAAGGCCACAAATGAAGGATGTGTTTGAACAGAAAACAGAGCTGCAAAATCCATTTTACTTAACCTTTTCTGATTGAAGCTGTGTTTTTGTCATGCTTACTTACTATAGTGACTGCTATCTGTGGCTGAATCAGTTCTGATTTCCAAACAAGATCAGAGGTAGCAGGTGTTTGGTTGTGTACTTGTCATTGTTTCTTTTTGCCTCCAGCATAATAAATGTCTTCTTCTTTCCCAACCTATTTTAATTTAGACTTTTCAGAAGTGCTCAGAATATTTTCTTATTTAGAATTACAACAGCAATCCTTTTTTCAGCTTTAGCTGTTTTCTGCAAAAAATGACAATACCTAACCATCTAGGATTCTATGAATAGAATCTAGGGAGTTAGGGAGGGTCTATGAACTTGGATAGAATAAAAAAAAAAACTATACTTTTTTTTAAGTTTTGCTACACTTTAGCTGAAATCTAGTTTTTTCTTCAATTTTGTATGTCAATTACAAATGATGGCAATCTTAGCAGTGGCTGTGACTATCACCGGTACAAATCAGTTATATTCTTCAGTCATTACAGTTGCTTCCATTGTCTCAAAATATCATTTGTGGGGCTGTCATATGTCACAGTGAGTGTAGGACACAGCTTGCAATACCTGCATCATATATCAGAATGCTGCTTGAGTCTTAACTGCTCTGCTTCTAATCCAGCTCCCTGGTAGTGTGCCTGATACACAGCAGATGGCGCAAGTTCTTGTGGCACTGCCCCCCACATGGGAGACCTCAATGGAGTTCTAATCTCCTGGCCTGGATCAACCTTACTCATTGCATCCATTTGGAGAAGTGAATTAACAGATAGAAAATATTCTCTCTCTCGACATCACTCTGGCTCTTATTCTTCATTTCTCTGCCAGTCTGTTTTTAAATAAATAATTTTTTAAAAATATATAGTTTGTATGCATCACTAATTCAAAATTTTTGTATGTCAAGTCCTACTCCTAGAACCTGCTTTATCCACTATGTTCCATTGTGTTATATATAGAACACTTAAAAAGATTGAAATTGAGCAATAAATACACCACTAATAGCAACTTTGGAATAAATGTTATGTTCTTGAAATATTTACAGCATTAAAAACTTTGGTTTTAATGGATTTTAAGTTAAGAAAAGAAGCATGTGTGTGTATGATGTATGCCATCATAGCAACATAGTTATTTCAGTATTATTAGTTTCCTTATCAACCTCTACATGTTTAATTTTGTTTCATTAAAACCATTGTTTTGTGAAGAATCTGAAGCTTCACAAAACTGTAATAAGAATCCATAACAAAACGATTGTTAAAAAGGCCCTACATTGAATATTTTATAATTGAATTCTAGAAAGTAAGGAGCAACACATTTCTTTTTGGCCACCATGTTGGCAGCATTCATTCAGACACTTTCTCAAGCCTGTAAACATCTAGATCAATACGAATGAAGATGATTAAATCTGGGTTGAATTTCAGAAATTACAGGCAAAAAAAAAAAAGGAACATTATGTGAACCAGCTTGTTTTCAGCCAAATGTCTCTTAGGTTACCGGACCTTTGGCTGCAGGATAACCCATGCTATAGTTGTAGCTACTACTCCTGTTACTTGGGTGCTGGTAGAAATTGGGATTCAGATAGCTCACAGTATTGCCTTAACCATTCTTCTCTGGATGCCCTTGTGAACAATATACATGTGCAAATCAAATGAAGATGATGAAAAACAAAAAGAAGACGGCCCAATGCTGAACACAGAGTCAGCAAGCACTCTCACAGACACTAGTTAGGAAGGAAAGTCATGGAGGACGTGTAAATTTCATGTGACAGGGCCAATTGCCCTCCATTTCCTTTTCTCCTGATTACTGAAGGGAAAGGAGAAGGGGAGGGTGGAATTGGCTCAAATTGTAAAGTAAATGAAGCAGTTTGGTTCAGCTCCCTGGTAACTCAGGCCCTAATGAGGTAGATTTTTAATGAGCCAGATCTTCCTCCTTGTCCTCTTCTTAAAGGACTCTTCATGAGCTCATTGTCAGTTTCTGTCTCCCATGCTCACATACTTGTCTTCTTTCCCCTCATTATTAACCAACAAGAAGGTATACTTGCACGCGCACACCCGTCATTGTATGACTCACGCTGTGAATTTGAGACGTGCTATACATACATACGAAGTCCCACTGAGACATGATTTATTATCACCAGATTTAGATATACTGGCCCTGAAACATCCTAGCTCTATAGAGTGAAAGCTCAATGGCGCTCATGCATTTCTGTCTTTCCTCTGCACACACAAAGGCAACACACACACACATTCTTCATGACCACTTCCTGTCAGGTACTCCCACCTCCTGACACATCAGTGCCACACCGTGCTGTGATGAGCCAAAGCTTCATACCTATTGTCTACTTCTGTGAGAAGCGTTACTGGTGAAACTACGCATTCTAGGGAAACACATTCCTAAAATCCTTGTGCATTCCTCTGCACATAGCCCCTGCCCACCGCAGCCCCATCCTTAACACATCCAAACAAGGCATTCACAAGACACAGGCATAAGGGCTGGGAGGGTGACTTTGACCTCACAGACACTGAAGAGATCTGCAAGGTCACTCGCTGTCCACACTCCTCTTATCATTTCTGTTTCTGCCAGGGTGAAATGGAGCTTGCCCTGGCTTGTTTCACATTTGTATAGAGATACCTAAGCTGGCAAAGGAAGAGCTCAGCTTAACCCTCTTGATAAAGAGTTTTCTCAGCATGTGGGAACTGAATTCCCTTGGAGAAGCTCTCCAGCTGTATAGTTATGGGAGACACTGAGGTGTCTGCCACCCACACTTTTTCAAGAAGATTCCCTGACACAAAATTAGCCATTTGAAATGTGAGTGTAAGTGATTTCCATTTGGCTAATTGCTTTTAAAGAGTCTGTCAAAACCCCTCACTTACTGCAGCCTACACTCTGTTAGAAATTCCAAAATAGCACTGTGGTAAGGGACATTGGCTGGAAAGCAGTTACTGTTGCTTGGTGGCAAGCAACTTGAGTTGGTGGTTGGAGCCCCATGGGAATTTTTGAGTAGCACCATAAGGGGTACAGAGCTGAACCCTGGCAAGGCAGAATTCCATGACTAATGAAGCAGAGTGATCTCAGGACTACCCGTGTCACTGCAGACCATGGCTGTCAGAGCTGCAGCGCAAAAGGAAGGGAAAAGCAGGCGGGAAGGTGCTCTGTGGATTCACAGCTGTCCTCTGGAGCTGCAAAGCTAAGCTCACCTAGATTTTTTCTCTTCACCCTCTCAAGGATTGTGCCG
Source organism: Ochotona curzoniae (assembly GCF_017591425.1). Lineage (NCBI taxonomy): Eukaryota > Metazoa > Chordata > Mammalia > Lagomorpha > Ochotonidae > Ochotona > Ochotona curzoniae. The sequence continues at coordinate 29,095,707 of NW_024467087.1, read as the reverse complement.
TGGATCTTTTTCACCATGAATTGGAACAGATGAGGGAGGTTGCTGGTTGGCATTAATATTGTGTTAATTTCCATTTGCTCTATAACAAAACACTCCAAAATGTAGTGGCTTCAAACTGCCCACATTTATTATTCCGAGGTTTTATTGTTAGGCAGGATCTCACTTAATTTAGCCAAAAAACAGAGAAACATTAAGTTAGGCAGCGTTTCATATGGGGTTGCAGTCAGGGTGTTGGACAGGGTTGGAGTTGCCTTGTCCCGCAATTGAGGAAATATCTGCTTTTAAGTTCACTAAACTGCATGTAGGAAGGACTCAGTTCCTTGTGGGTTGTTGACTGAGGGCTCCAGTTCTTGGCTGGTATTGGCCAGAGGCTCCCTTCAGTCCCATGCCACATGGCCTCACCAGCATGGCAGCTTGCTTCATCATATTCAAGACAAAAGGGCAATGGAGAAACAGTGCCATGAAGAGGAGTATACCTGACTGCAATCTAATTCCTAAAGTGACATCCTATTGTTTTTGCCATCATCTGTTTCCTAGAAGCTGGTCACTGGGTCTGGCCCAGACTTTTTATGGCCGTGAATGCCAGAAGTCATTTCCTTTTAAAAGAACTTTTGTACAGAGAGAAGACAGACAGAAGGATCTTCTGTCTGCTGGTTCAATCACCAAATGACCACAATGGTCAGAGCTGAGCCAATCCAAAGCTGGGAGCCAGGAGCTTCTTCCTGGTGTTTCACATGGATGTAGGGGTCCAAGAACTTGAACCATTCTCTGCTGATTTTCCATGTCTCAAGCAAAAAGCTGTATTGGAAGTGGAGTAGATGAGACATAACCTGTATTCATATGTGATTTCTGGTGTAGCAGGCAGATTAATTTGCTATACCATGGCACTGGTGCCCTAAAACCCAACTTTTACATATACTTCATCAGTTATTTTTTAAAGACAACCTCTTCATTACTACATAGATGCTGTTGTCTCAATCTCTCGGTAACTTTGTCAAGTGCAGGCAAATAGGGTACAACAAGGCAAAAATTAATGCTGTCAGCCATCACCAATCATGTACAAGATGACAATTTCTACATCTTATCTGAGGTGCTACACACACTAAGTGGACATTGACAGCTATACCAGCACCTGCAGAGTAGTAGGACAAAACTCTTTACTAGCAGAAAAGGTACTGTATTCTAATTTCACATGTACTACTAACCAACCGTAGACCATTAGGTAAATCTGCCCTTCTCTGAACCCCTTTATCATATCATGTTTTCGATAGGAATAGTATTATCTGTCCTGTTATCCTCATAATTTTCTTGAAAGGCTCAAATAAGATGTCAAGAAAGCATCTCAAAACATGCACAGTGTAGCGCTGATGTAGGCAGTAGTGATTAACAAGGTTTGAGGATACTGCCTCTTGTTTCAAATACTGCACTCTGCAGGGACTCAACCAAATCTAAGCTTCCACTTGTTCACTGTTAAGTAGCCACTGTGATACCCAGAGGGAGTTGTGAGCTGTTGGCTGGATTTTTCCAAACCACCTGTTGTTCTCCACTGTGTGTGGCTGACGCCATGCCGGGGAGTGAATAGTGCTTGGCATGAAAGCATGATGGAAGTGGTAGAGTGTGCCAGCAGGCAGAGGCTGTGGTCACGGCTGTGAGACACCATTAGCTGGATATTTTCAGTCTTTCCTAGAGAGATAAAGAAAATGCTTTAAAAGTAGCATTTTAAGTGCTGTGCAACTACAAGGCATTACATTTTGGCCCCTTTCATTTTTTTTAACTCTATATAGGGCACCGTGTTGTGTCCTTTACATGTATCATAGTGTTCCATCTTCTCTTCAACCCTTAGAAGCATTAAATAGGTGAGAAAGCTGATGTTCAGAGACAAGGTTAGGGTAGATTTTTCAACCTCAGACAGCTGAGACTTGGGAAAACCACAGTTCAAAGTCTAAGAGTCTTCGGAGTAGGTAACACTAGGTCCAGCTTAGAGGTTATGAGACTGAAACAGAAACATAAATAATTTCCACAGAGTTAAAGGGCCAGTCACTGGAAGAGCCTACAACCAGACTATGTTACCTGTGAAATGTAAAACACAGATTGCCAGATCCACCAGTTCATCAGTGTCTAGGCAACCGTATCTTAACATACTGAGTCAGTACAGGGAGATGGCACTGGATGGAGACCACAGTTCAGTCAAGGCATTAAGAACTACACAGTGCAGGCTGGATTGTCTGAAGAAGTGTGCTGTGCATCTATTACATAGGCAATAGTCTATAAGGTAGGTAATGTGTGAGGAAGATCCTATCAGCTTCCTCACACAGGTCCAAAGCTAGTCATTACATATCAAAGGACCTAAATGTGTTATTAGTTTTTATGCTGACTGTTAAATTTCTTTACCAAAAATCAATCCTGTTTATACCAGCCATACATTCCCTTGTTACCACTGGATCCTCTAATTTTTAATGAAAATTGTGGGTAAGATTTATATCTGATTACTACTTTACAATTATATATTATTAGATGAAACTGAATAGTTGTCTTGTTTACTATTTACAAGTCATTTATAGTTGTTTCTTTACAATTTCTTTTCTTTTGTTTTATTGATTACATTGCATTATGTGACACAGTTTCATAGGCTCTGGAATTCCCCCAAACCCTCCCCCCATGGTGGATTCCTCCACCTTGTTGCATTACCACAGTTCAAATTCAGTCAAGATTCTTTCATAGCAAGCATTTACCAAGCATAGAGTCCAGCATCTTATTGTACAGATAAGTTCAACAGTTTCTTGGGGAGACCGTCTCTGGTCTGAAGGTAGAGCTGGCAGAGCATTATCCCAATCAATTAAAAGCCCTGACATAACATCAGTAACAATTTATAACGTTATGGAATTAATTGACATGGTATTGAGTAACCAATATGTTAAAAGAAAAGAAAAAGAATGCAAGTTCTGAACCACATCCTGTGACTTCTTCATTGACATTTTCAACTATTAGTTTATATACAACCAGGTTCTATACACTTTAAAATGGCTATGGATTACTATTCAGCTGTCTCGTGTCTACAATTTATTTTCTTTTACCGATTTAACTGCTAAAGGTCTAATATTTTGCATAACAAATGTATAAACTCTTTATGTATAAAAACTACCAGCTCTATATCAGACTGTGATTTTGTTATTCTGTTTTTAAGTGTGGTTATTTACTAAAAGTGTTTTGAAATTGGGAAAATTTTCATTTGGAAATGATTTGCCTTGACAAATCTTTTCATATCCCTTGTTTGTTCAAAAATTGATATTGTAATTTTTACCACTTAAAGAAAAACAAGTGTTTCACTTCTGGACAAACGTAGAATGATTTTTTTTTCTTTCCCTTTAATCATAAGGAATTCAGCATAACCATGGAAAGGAACAAAATTAACCCCATCAAATAACAGATAGTAAAGGTCTACTATAGTGCCTGGTACATAGTAAGTTCTGCGAAACAAATAAAAAAGCTATCATGACATCAGACCAAGCAGAAATCTCCCTCTTCCTCCAACTGTGCTTTCCAAGTGTGCTTTCACTTATAGTCTTGTATCATATCACTTAAATTATGAAGCAAACTGTCTTTTTCTCTCAAACTCTTCTTTTTCAATATTAAAAACACTGATTGTATCTGTATTATGGTATCTGTAGATAGTCACAGTTTTTTGACACTTCTTTTTCAAAACAAGTTATGTTACTTTTCCTGTGAATATTATGAAACCTACAGCGTAATGATCATTGATCATAAGCCCTTGCCTTTTCTTAAGATGCATCGTTACAGGGTACAAGAGAGATCATGCTAGACTAGTCTAGGATGTATTAAGGAGTCTTTATTAATCAAGCTTGGTGATAACAGGGCCCACTAGAAATTAGCAGATGACAAGTCCATGTGGCAATCTAGTCTGAATTGAAACCCTAAGAGGAACAATTGGCCATTATCATGAAACCTGTCCACTCAACTGAAGACCTATGTTCTAGTTTCCCCAGCAATATAAGTCATCCTAAGAGACTTGCAATGAACAACTTGGACACATTCATAAAGCTGTAAACATTCACCTTTTCCTGCCTTTTCTGTCCACATTCCATTACTGTTAGGCCTCACCTCTCCAGACACTCTTGAGGTACACAAATTAGAAATACAAAGCATCTTAGTATTCCCGTCTTCAATGACTCATCCAAGACATGAATAGAGGGTGAGGATTATACACATACAGGGGCAATGTTCACAGGCTATCTGTTCTCAGAGTCTGTCCGCAGGAAGCCAGAGAGCAAGCAGGTACTGGGGAGGCTAAGAGTTGGAGAGCCAGAGCAGTGGAAGCATGCAACAAAGAAAGTGAGTGAGGCCCTCCCAATCATGGAGCTTTATGGGGGCTTGTGAGGGGAGTGGTTACACAACAACAAAATACCATTCCCACTCATGTTCCAGATGATGATAGGTGAGTTTCACTGGCAAAAAGGACCGCATAGGTGGGGGAGCAGTGACTTTCAAGGTCCTGATCCTGAACTAGCTGCCTAAGGTCACAATAGTATCTGCATTCTGATACAAAATGTGCAACTTACTAGCTATTTTGCTGTCAACAATTATTTGACCTTGACTCCCATCTCGATAAAATGAGGATTATAAGTCTCTGCTTCCCATGGTAGAAGCGATTCTGATAGTTAAATGAGATGATTTATGAAAAGCATCAGGCAGAGAATAGCTAAGCACTCATGGAACAGTAGCAACAATCATTATCAAGAAGGATAATTTATTGTGCATTGGGGTAGAGAAGAAAGAATCACAGTTCTGTAGCATCAGGTTATGAATCCCTAACAGGCAGAGCAGATTCAAGTTCAAATTCTATCAGCAACTCACACTGTGATATAGAGGAGTTCCTTTCTTTTTGTGCATCTGATATTTTGATAGTATGTGCCCTGCAGCCTCTGTTCTTGGACTGGGGTACCAGCCCTAACACTGCTGCAGTGTTAATGGCTCCAGCATCCTAATTTCCCTTGCAGGCAAGCATAGAAAAAATCTTTGTGAGGTTAGGAATAATGTTACATGTTACCCATGACAATTTAGGAAGAATAAGCGCTAGGAACAATGAAATCCAAGTTACAAAAAGGTAAATGGGCTCTGCCCAGTAAAAGCATTTTTCATCATGCAGTTATTAAGTGCACACAGACAGAAGCCGCATGCCTGTGCCAGACTCTGACATTTACCATCTGAATGATGGGCAAGTATTTTAGTCCCATAGTGACATACAGCTTCCTCATCTGTGACATGGGATTAAGTGTAAGGCTATCCGGAAGATCGACTCAGACACACCTGAGGCAGAATATAAGAGGTTTGAGGGGGCTAGCATTGTGGTACCCAATAGGTTAAGCCTCTGCTTGAGATGCATCTATCTAATATTGATTTAGTTGCTGGCCCCTCTGCTTCTGATTCAGCTTCTTGCTAATGAACGTGGGAAGGCAGCAGATCATGGCCAAATACTTGGGCGGCTGCCACCCTTATGGAAACTGGGATGGAGCTCCTAGCTCTTGGATTCAGCCTGTGAGACCATTTGTGGAGAGAAACAACCGATGAAAATTTAGTCTCGTTTTTTATAGCTGTGCCTTTCAAACAAACAAACAAACAAACAAATAACCAAACACACATATAAATCTTTTTTGTGGACTTCTTTTAATTATTGTTGTTGTTGTTATTATTATTATTATTATTTTCCATGATACAGTTTTGTAGGTAGAGATTTCTCCCTGCCCCTTCCCTTTCATTAAAGGCATACTGGAAAGCTAATTAATATTTGGAGACATCAGTACTGGCTGGTATTAAATATATGCAATCAACAAGAGAAGATTTGACTGGATGGATTCTACCATCACTTCTGTTACTTGCTTTCCAAAGTTATCCAGTCCATCAGTAGCAAGACAGATTTAGAATAAATCCCAGGTTAAGCCAGAACTTTGAAAGTTAGAGTTTGCTTCTCCTATGCCAATCTCACCCTTATTTAAGCTTGTGTTTCCCTGTATGACATTTTAAATTGGTCCATGAAATTCAGAGGGGTAAAGGGCAGCCTCCAAGAGCCCCTCCACCCTCCCCCCACGCTCACAAAACAGCTATTACTTTGAAAGCCAGTTTACCTCTATCTCCTTGTCAGATCCTGGACAAACATGATTGACAAGAGGCTTTTGGTGAAATTGTTTCATTAATGTCCTGGATGTCACTTACTGATTTGCAGTTTCCCCATTTGTGATGTTCCTATGGCTGTTAAATTAGAGGAATTATCATGTCATAAAACTGATGACATCAGCTTGTCAGTTTTATATCTGACCTAACTGTACCTGCATCTGCCACTTGACTTGGACCTCTTACTTGAGCAGAGAATAGCATCCATTCATCTACTCTCCACCACCTGTCACTTTTACTAAAGACCAGAAGAAGTTGGCCTCCAGGTGAGGTTGCTCAGTGATAGGCTGGGAGAGAAAGTGCTGGAGTTATTCCAAGCTCAGCAGACTGGCTGATACTTTAATAGACCGTGCAGACAAAGGGCAGTGAGAGAACTAGGGCAGAAATAATTTTTTACTTGGAGAACCATGCTGTACTACAGGCCACACATATGCGGCTTCCTGAATGGTTAGATGTAGTGTCAGTGTCCCCAACCCTGAACTGGGCTGCAATTCAAGCCATGAAGGTAAAGCATGGTATAAGTACATATGGGAATGAGTCTCCCTAAAATAGTTACACCCTTGGGTGCCCCTTTTTCAGGAGGGCTCCTGTGAAGTGAATAATACATAGGGTCTTGGCTGAGGTAAACCAGGCAATCATGAACATCGAGGCAAAGTCTTGCATGTTAGATAAGAGATGATACCTCCTAAGTAGGGCTGGCGAATGTCCAGCCTGTGGACGTAGAAGGTTTGTGGAATCATTTTGACTGGCCCTGCAAAGGCAACTACAAGCACGACTTGACATTCAGTAAATCAATATACCAGGTGAATTTTTAAGCTGATAACATTGTATGTCCTGTGAATAATGTTGTCAATATCCAAATGGCCCTTTTCAGAAAAGTGATCTCTTACCCCCGTCCTTGAGGGAACAAACACTAGGGTTTTCTAACAGCCTAGGAAAAACAGGTGTAGTAAAAATGTTTCTCCAAGAGTAATGAATATCGGAGTAATGAAAGGTAAGATCTTTCCTTCACTAGAAGACTCAATCTACTTCCAGAACGAATGCTGCTCAGCCAATGCAAATATGGCCTTGGAATCAGTGAGACCTGGTTCATGTCCCCACTTCCATTGAACCACTCCAAGCCTCAGTTTCCCCCTCGATAAAATAGAGAAGAAAATTAAAGTCTCTGATGCATTGGGTGGTTGAGTGTTACATAAGATGACATGTAGCTAAAGCACTTTGCACTCTTGGGCAAAAATGAAGTGCCCACTGCATATTAATTATCGTCATTATAAATCAGACACGGAAAAAGGTCAATATAACTATGAAAGAAAATATATATGAATTTCATATAGTTGGTGTAAATTTCTTTTTTACCAATCAAACCATTGTTAAAAAGAGAAAAGAAAATCAGTGGCACACAGTGCTTAAGCACATTCAACAAATCATGATTCACTCTCCTAGATCTGCCACCTCGTCCCTATGAGAGTCTTGGTAATATCACTTAGCCTCTTGAGGTTCGTAAGACCAACCGTGCAGGATATTGTGAGAAGTGAGGAAACTCTTAAAAAGTGAGTAGTGTTGTGTCCTCCATAAAACAAACTAAGATTTATTTCTGGCCATTTTCATTATGGATGCATTTCTCACAGCAGTTCTCAGCCCTGTTGTGTTCTGTGTGATTCTAAGCTGGTCAGAAGGAAATCCAGAATGACACGGGTGATCTCCCAGGTGTCTAGGGTGGAGCAGGATTTGGTCCTAGGATATAAACCAGTGGTAGTGGAAAAGAATGAGGCATTGTTAATAGTCTATAATCTAAAGTGACTTTACAAAGCAATGGCTTTCTAGTGGCCCCTGCAGCTATGTCAGTTCTTCAGTGGTCCCTCGCTTCCAGCCACCACCCCACAAGCCAGTTCTACACATGCATTACTGACTGACACATTCTCCACGCTTCAAACATTTGCTACAAGCTGCCCAAAGCAGGAAGACTCTCACCTTCAGAGACTTGCATGAGGGTAATGAAGCATTGGTTTCTATGGCAACACTTGGGCACTTGTTAGCGTTTGTGTAGGCAGTGGGGTCAAAGTTGGGTCCAGACAGGCTCTTATTGGGAAAGGGTGAGGAGAAGAGAGGACTGAGCATGCAGATAGGCTCTCACTTGGTAATTTGGAGTAGTAGTTATTAGCGACAGTGCTCGGGGAATGTTTGGCACACCATTTGCACATTTGTCTTTACAGATGGTTTGAACTCTCCTTGAATAGCCCAGAGTCATTCTCTTCACTCAGTAATCCTGTCTTTGCTGCAGTATTCAGCATCCCCAAACAAGCCTGCATCTTGCCACTCCTCTGTTCCCAAACTTTCTCTATTTTCTTTTTTTCTTTTTTTTTTTTTTTTTTGCACTATCCCTAGAACTTCTAAGTCATGGCACCTGAAGCTGTCTACATTGTTCTCTTTCCAGAAACCGGCTGCTTGCCAATAAATACTTTCTCAATATGCCTGCTACTTAACAGACTGTTGATATTGTCCTGCAAACTCTCTCATTGGAGCAATTTCACCTTAAACTCCCCCTCACTTTTTTCCTTCCTTGAAAGCCTTGACATGCTCCTTCATATATCGAACCCTTACTTTTCCTTCAAAACCTACCTTAAGCCTCGATTTCTTCAAGAAACTTTCTCTGACCACCCTAACTCAATGCAAGCTCCTTTCTCTGAATTCCAATTTTGTTATTGCTCAAGCCTGGTATGTACACACAGATTGATTGACTTTTTCAGTTTTACTAGTAGCCATGCTTCTTTTTTAAAAGATTTATTTTATTTTTATTGGGAAATAAGATTTACAGAGAAAGAGATACAAAGAGGAAGATCTTCTGTCTGCTGGTTCACTCCCCAAATGGCTGCAATGTCCAGAACTGAGCCAATCTGAAGCTAGAAGCCAGGAGCTTCTTCCAGGTCTCCCACACGGGTGCAGGGTTCCAAGGCTTTTAGCCGTCCTCGACTGCTTTCCCAGGCCACAAGCAGGGAGCTGGATAGGAGGCAGAGAGCCTGGAACATGAACCGGTGCCCATATGGGATCCCAGTGCTTTCAAGGCAAGGATTTAGCCACTGAAGCATCATGCCGGACCCTGCCCTATGTTTCTTTATAACTAGACAGACGGCTATTCCTGCAAGTGAAGGAAACTAATTTCTTTTCACGTTTTTCAGTTTTTCCACAGCACCTTTTTAGAGTACTCTGCTTGTAATAAGGAATTAACTAGATAAGTATATGTGAAGGGCTTATCCCACTGCCTAGCATACAGTAAGTGCTGGATAGATATGTGATATTAGTACAGTAACACTCAAATAGTTCTTGACTGATGATCTAATATCTCTATCCATTTCCTCCATTCATATAGTGCCCCAGGCATTCATTGAATCTTAGCTTTGGAGCTGTCATGAACTAAAAGGCCAGCAAAATTTAGTGAGTAACCATTAACCTCATCTTAACAGTCCGATGCCACTCCCCTGCCACTCCAGCTATATGGACAGGCTACTTAGGTCACAGTGAAAAATAGAAACGTGAAAACTCTTGTTACAAAGTCCAGTTTCAAGACAGCAAAAGCAGAGAATTCTGAGGATGACATCCTGGACCACTGCAAGGTTGTGCTGCACACCCACAAAGCCGGCCCCAATAGTCAACTTTATTCCTTTGTGCTGCTCCCCAAGTCACTGGAATAAGAGATAGGAGAAATCCATGTAGAGCAAACACACATTAAATGGTTCTAGATTAATTTACCAAAACCATTTCTCCAAAACTGAATTATTGAATAGCCAAGTGTTTCAACAAACAGTTTTCCTTATTTGTCATAAACTTTTTGTTTTTGCGATGGCCTTGCCCATGCCATTAACCTTGCCTATGGCCGTAGTTTCAGTGTCTCATTCTAGATGTCAGTAAGGATTATCATGTTAAGGTTGCATCTATTTTGTATCCCAAAACTATAAAGTAAAGGCTACATCCGTTCTATATCTTTGCAGTCTCATGTTCTGATTTCTTTTGAATCATTAGAATTTTCTTTTCGAGTTGAGTAGTTATTCTACCACCCCACATTCTACTTTTAGGACAACTTTGTCATACAGATGATTTTTGAGAATGAAAAGCTCTTCCTATATATCTTAAAATAACTATAAAACACATTGAAGTTTCTCAGCACAAAAAATCATAACTGCCATAATTTTATTATTAGGTATTATGCATATGTATCAAATTATCACACTCCCATCCAATTAATGTTCATATTTATCATGTGCCAAATATAAATAAAAATAATGAAAGACAGGAAATAGATGTCATAGTTTTTTTAAGATTTATTTATTTGTATTGCAAAGTCATATATACAGAGAGGAGAGACAGAGAGGAACATCTTCCATCCAATGATTCACTCCCCAAGTGAGCGTAATGGCCAGTGCTGCACCAATCCAAAGCCAGTAGCCAGGAACTTCCTCCAGGTCTCCCATGCAGGAACAGGGTCCCAAGGCCTTGGGCCGTCCTCAACTACTTTCCCAGGCCATAAGCAAGGAGCTGGATGAGAAGTGGAGTCACCAGGACTAGAACCAGCACCCATATGGGATCCCAGCACATTCAAGATGAGGACTTCAGCTGCTAGACCACTGCGTTGGGCCCAGATGTCATAGTTTTTTAAGCATGCTTTTATCAGACCTTAGAACAGCTTGATTAATTTCTTTAAACACAATAGGTATGATTTAATAGTCTATTTCTGATACTTCCAATGTCTGAAGTATTTTGTACTTTGTTCCTATTATTTGCTTTTTCTGCAGGTTTGTGACATGGTGTCTTATTTCCTTGTGTCTTTGGTTATCTTCATAGTTCTGGCCACTACATCTGAAAAACTGTAAGAGTAATTTGAAGGCCAAGATAACTTTATTCAGAAAGGCTTTGTGTTTATCTTGCCTGGAATCCTGAAGAATTGCTATTCTAGTGTCATCATGTTTAAAACTTGGTTGTGCTAAGTAGTGTATACTCAGCTTGTAAATCCACTGATTGATGTGTGGCTCATTCTTATTCTGAAGGTATTAGCATCTGGAGTCTTCTTGGTCTGTAGGGTGCATTTCCTACCAGATTTCTTGCTTACCTTGGTCTTTGAACTTTGATTTTTGTTCCCTTTGACTCAAAGCTTTCAGCATGAAAGTTCAACATTGTTGGAATTACAAAATTCCCTTAGGGCAAAAAAAAAAAAAAGCTGAATCTATGCTTATGAGACTCTAGGTTCCTGTTCCTGTTATCGTTTTATTTTTGTTGCATAATATTTACTGCTACAGCATGTCAGTGTCACATTATTAAATAATGCAGAATTATATTTCCTATTGTGGTACCTATGTTTTTTTGTCACATAGTGGGATCGTGGCCATTGGTTTCTCCTATTCCTTCTACCTTCTCATCACTTTATACTCTGTCTTTGCTAAAAGAAGATGCATTATTCATTTGATTTTACTATCTTACTGTGTATAGAAAACCCCTAGAGAAACAGTTGGAAACTTATCCAGTATAATGTTGTCAAGATTCCTAGGCTGTTTTAAAATTCTCTTAAGAGAGGGAGAGAGACAGCCCTCTCATCCAAGGGTTCAATCTTCAAATGCCTGGAACATCTGGGACTGGACCAAAGTGGAATCTGGGAATTGGGTACTCAGTCTCCCATGTGGGTGCCAAGACTCCCATTACTTGAGCCATCATTGCTGCCTCTCAGGGTGCATCTTAGCAGGAAGTCATGAACAGAGCTGAGACTCAAGCCCAATATGGCATGCAGATGTTAGCCAGCAAGTTTTTATATTTTAAATGTTTATTTATTTGAAAGGCAGAAGCACACAATGGGAAAAACTGAGGTATCTTCCATTTTCTTAGCTATCCCCCACCCCGCTGTGGCTAAGGCTGGGCCAGTTCAAAATCATGAGCCTTGGATTTCATTTGGGTTTATCATGTGTGAAGTAGGCTCTCAAGTAACTGGATCATTTTTGTTGCTGTTATTGCTTTTCCAGGTGCATTAGAAGGGAGCTGGATTGGAAGCAAAGTAGTCAGGACTTCAGCTGACATCCATAAAGGATGCCTGCACCTTAGGTGGTGGCTTAACCTATTACACCCCAGTGCTCACCTGTACCTTGACTGCCGGGCCAAATGTTCATCCTTAGTTCCGACCTTTCCCTTTCCCTGTTTTTAAAGTACACGGGCTATTTCCTGGATGTTGCATATGGTTGTATGCAGCAAATAGGGCTGATAGAAAATAAACAGGTGAATTCTTGGCTACCTAGGTGTCCTGTTTATCATTGCTGATGAACAAAGCTTTCTCTAGGTACCATTGTAGATATATAGTAGCAGCCCCTCAGGTGCAGTTTACCAAAATCCCAGTGTACCAAAATTCCAGAGTGCTTTTACACACAAGATTAATTTCTCCACCTGTGTCATCATTTGTGGCTGCTAGAAGTTGATCATGAAATGTGCTCGAGCAGGTTAGTGGAACAGAAACTCCACGAAAACCTGTCATTTTTGAATTACCTATCCAATCCAGATCATTAAGGTCATGAACCTGAACTTTTTTTTCTAGAGGTAAGAGCTAGCACAGAAGACTCAGAAATACCTGGTACCTAGAAATTTCTTTTTTTTAAGATTTATTTATTTTTATTAGAAAGTCAGATATACAGAGAGGAGGAGAGACAAAGAGGAAGATCTTCCATCCATTGATTCACTCCCCAAGCAGCCGCAATGGCTGGAGATGAGACAATCCAAAGTCAGGAGCCAGGTGCTTCTTCTGGGTCTCCCATGCAGGTGCAGGATCCCAAGGCTTTGGACCATCCTCGACTGCTTTCCCAGGCCACAAGCAGGGAGCTGGATGGGAAGCGGGGCTGCCTGGATTAGAACCGCCGCCCATATGGGATCCCGGGTATGCAAGATGAGGACCTTAACCACAACGCTATCACACCGGGCCCTGGTAGATAGAAATTTCAAGCTGTGACACATCGCTGCAAAGCTTATCACAGTCCACATAGCTTCTGCAAGGGAACTTTCTAGGCAGACACCCCAACCACAAACTTTTCCCAAGACCTTCCCTCCTCCATGACCCCAGTGAAATTGATTTTCATCCTGTTAACTGTTCTTCCCAAAGATCTTTGGCAGATGCTACAGGTATAATCATGCAAGGTGTCTGGAAAAAAGGCAACAAAGGCAAACAATGGGAAATATGCCCAAAATATGTATGGGATTACCTTGGATGTCAGCTTGAAAGCACTAAGATGGTTTGACACCAGTGAAAGGCAGAACCATCCCGCTCACACATTCCACTCTGCTATGGGCAGATAGGTAGGTCCAGGCTGGCAGGGTTACTTTAGATTTTGTTTAAAACAGTTATATTTACTGGAATATTCTACATAGTGCTTCAACTAATATCGGAAAACAACAGTGATTAATTTAGTATACATTTAGGGATTTCTTTATCATTTAAATAAGGGATTTTGATATTTCCTCATATGTAATATGATTGTACACAGTGTCTGATATTTGTTTTCCCAGGATAATGAAAAAGAAACTAATTAAAAGGTTGATAAAGGAAGGTAATCCGAAAGTTGAATTTACTAAGCAGAAGTTGAATGCATTCTGTTAAGCAAAGGCAACATGTCTTACCAGCAGGCATGACTGGTCACACACCGTCCAGCTATGGGTGCTTTATTGTATTTGGCAACACGTATCTTCTTTTAGGAAGCTATGGTCTCAGGATTCAAGACAACTATGTCTGGCTGATTTCACTCCATTCCATCTACTGTTTCCATGGGTTAGAGCTGGGATAGGCTATGGCCATTGGGCAACTCGCAGTTTCATTTATGCTGTTCATCTAGGGCACCAGTGGACAGAAACTTTCAACACCTTTGTTTCACCTTGCTTCTGAGGCTTTTGTTTCTACTGTTGCCATGTCACCAAGCCTAGGTAACCTAGCCTTCTCATTTACAGATCTAAGTTTCACTCTGTAACTTCATCCACTATTGTTAACGAGGGCCACCCTGGCTGACATGCTCAATGATGGGCCAGAGGAGAACGTTTTCTCATGGGGACAGAGAAAGCTGTGTGAGAACTGAGGCTGGGTAAGGCAGTAAGGTCATTTGCTTACCACTTTTTGAACACTGTTGTAAATACTGTATGAGCAGTAACTGTAGTCATTTAAGTGGCAGCAAAATGAGGAGTAGAAATGTCCAGCCCTAAAGGGTCGGAGGCCAGTTTGTGTTCCATACAAAAGATAGTATGGTGCAGTGAAGGACAGGGGCTACTCCATGAAGAGTGAAGAGTGTGTGGTTAAACATTTAATTCTAAGCAAGCTGCATTCTTTCACTGAGATTCAGTTTATCGCTCAGTAAAATGGCCACAAAGTCATGTTCAGCTTACCACATATACTTATGAGCATACAGCTGACATAGATCATGATGCTTAGAAATGTATAAAATACATAATATTGTATGAGGTAATTCAGAGTGGTGGGTAAGAACATGAGTAGAACTGAAGTAGAGAAATTCCAAATATCAAACTTACAACTTGCTACCTAACTGACATCTAGTGAGTCACTTTACCTCTATGGGCCTTAGTTTCCACACTGTGAAATAAAAAAATAGATTGTACCTATTCATAGGGCTTTTGTAATGAAAAATGAAACAATGTATGCAAAATACCCAGGGTAGTATTGGTATATAATAAGTGTATTTATTATTGTAAATATTAGTTACTGTAAGAATTTTGTTCCTCTGTGTTTTCCATATACACTTGATCAATGTTCATAACACCTAATGTGGCAAAACTTGCCAATAGTGCAAGTATATATACATATACATATATACATATACATATATGGAAAGAGCGAGAGTACACATTTCTGTGCATGCAAAGGCACAAGCAGTCCTCTAGAATTCACAAATACTATGGCATCTAGAAGCTCAATATTTCTCTATGGAAAAGAAGTTGTCCTCTTTAACACTTACAGCCTCAGAAGTAACTGCTAAAGGACATTTATTTACGTAACTTCAGGATGCATTTTAACTTTCCACAAACATGTTACTGCTACTTGCATTAAGATACAGAGGGGAAGATATCATAAATGCTGCTATAGCTTGAACATGGATTTGGCTCTGCAACTTCTGCAGATGTTCAAATATCAAAACCAATGAACGTGATTGGTGAAGGACAGAGAGCTTTCCCAATTGCTATGTCTAGAGGTGAGCCTCTGGGAAGCTGACTGGCTTGGATTAGGCAGTCAGGTTGTAGCACCCATGATTGAATTGTGGTGGTTTTTATGAAAAGAAACCACTAGTCAAAGACAGATGAAGGGGCTCCCTGTTTGCTTCCTAGCTTGTATTTGATCCTCCCTCTTCAAGTGTTCTGCCACTCACCATGCTCATCAAATGCCAGACAAATGGGGCTGCCTGTTCTTGAACTGTGAACTCCAGTAAAATTTCTCCAGAAGTTATGCAGAAATTTACTGCTGCTTTCAACAAACAATCAGATGAAAACATTTCTTTAGCTCTACATTCTCATGGTCAATATTCTCCATGAATTTACATGAAATAATCATTTCACCATTCTTTTCTTTGAAATTTTTTGTTTACTTAGCTGAGCAACAAAATGAGAGTGACCATCTGCCGGTTTACTGCTAGACTGCCCAGAATGACTAGACTGGGCCAGGCTAACACCAGGAGCTGGAACTTGAACCCAAATTTCCCACCTGGGTGACAGGGACTCAACTTCAGCTGTTATGTGCTGCCTCCCAGGGTGTGCATGAGCATGAAGGTAAAATTGGGAATCGAGCTGGACTCTGATATGGAACAGACATCAAAACCAGCACCTTAACCCTAGGCCCAATGTTTGCCACTTCTCCATCTTTTTTCTGCAACACTCTCTTTACTTTTAGATTTCAATAATGTCTTGGTTTTCCTCATGCCTCTTTAGCCATTCTCTTTCAGTCTCCCTTATTGACTGTTTCCTTTTCTACCTAATCCTTAAATGTTGTCATACCTTATGGCTCAGTTCCAGGTCCCCTATTCCCCTTTGTCTATATTCTCTCTTAAAGTGCTTTGTAGTTTTGAAAATTATTAATTTGCTAATGATTCTTGTGTTCATATTGTCAGGTCTCACTTCTTCACTAATATTCATACTCATATAGCTAACTTTCCATCTACCATCTCCACTTAGGGGTTAAGTATTACTTAAGACTCTGATCATGGCTAAAACATGTTGATCTATTAAGTCCCCATCCCAACACCAAGCTGTTCCCACCTCATGCTCACTCTTAGAAATAAATGTTTCCACTATCCCAAAGGAAAAGCCTAGGCTTCATTCTTAATTCTACTTTTTCCTCTCCTAATACATCTGCTTTATCAATTTATTAACAAGTTCTATTTACCTCGCCCCTCCAAAATAAACTAAAGATCTATCTCTGCTCTCTAGTTCCACTGCTCTTAGACTCATACAAGCCACCACCATCGGTTGCCTAAGCTATAGTTGTTACTGGACTGCCCATGTCTACTTTAGATCTTCTGTATTATTATTAGCTTTAGGGCCTATAAGGAATTCTCCAGAGAGTATCCAGTGTGAGCTTTCAAAAATGTAGATCAGATTATGTCACTTGTTTTCCTGAAACCACCCAATAGCTTCCTGTTGGACTTAATAATGAAATCAAAACTCCGTCTGTTGGTCTACAATAATTCCACAGGTTCTAGCCTCTGAGTGTCTCCTCAGTCTCATCTTATACTATACTGCCTCTTGTTTAGTGTTCTTTAGTCTCTTTATCTTTTCCATTCTGTTATCAAGTCAATTATGACCGCTACAACAGATCATCTCTTTTCTTAGAATGGTCTTCTCCTAGGTATTTATGCATGGCAAGCTTCTTGTGTAGGCCTCAGCTTAGATTGCACTTTCTCAGGAAGACTTTTCTTGATAACATAACATAGCCTCTTTTCCTTACCATCATTTTCTATCACATTAGCTTGTTTTGTTTCCTTCATGGTATGCATCTCTATCAAAATCTCTTACTCTCCAAGTGTTTGTTTTCCACCTTCCCTGCCATACATATAAATTAGGATGCAAGC
Source organism: Ochotona curzoniae (assembly GCF_017591425.1). Taxonomy (NCBI): domain Eukaryota; kingdom Metazoa; phylum Chordata; class Mammalia; order Lagomorpha; family Ochotonidae; genus Ochotona; species Ochotona curzoniae. The sequence continues at coordinate 29,078,440 of NW_024467087.1, read as the reverse complement.
TCCATTATAGCAGTAAAGTTTTCTGTTGCATTTGCCATTGTGTTTTCCTTGGTTGAAACAGTCTTGAGTATGTAGCAGAAGCATAAGAAATATGCACAGAATGAATGTTAAATAAACGAGTTGGCAGCAGAGAGATTGCTGCAGTAATAGAGACAACAGGCAAGAAAACCTTTAATTAAAGTGGTGACAGTAGCAAGTGAAATGAGGGGAAAAATCAATATTAGACTAATCTCAACTAGATTTCATCTGAAGGTATTTAATACAGCAGACAACACAGAGCTCTTACTAGACCACTGCTTCTGTTACAGAGTATCAAAAATTGAGACCACGAATCAATAAAGCAATAAGTAATTATCCATTCATTAATCAAAAACATAAAGGAAGGAACAGATTAGTAGAACTTACTGATTGGAAGTTACAGAAGTGAATGGGCAGATAAATGATTTCTCTTTTTTTCTTTACAAAGAAGTGTTTTTTATTAGAAAATAGTGCATTAAAGCCTAAGATTGCATATGATAAGAGGGCCCATCATATTCCAGGCATTCAGAGAAGATTTTCCTTAGAAGGAAATATTTAAAGCATGATTTGCAGTATAAACGGCACTTTGTTTGAAAAAGGACATACTATTATAGTAGATGCATTTATTTTTAATCAGCAGGAAAAATAAATTGAAGGCCCCCAATGTAAATGAGTATGACACATTTAAGAAGCCAGTTAATGTGTGTGTTTAAGACCAAGAAAGAAGAATAGTGCTTATAGAGAGGAGTGTAAGATAAGGTTGGACAGATAACCAGTTGATACATCATGCAAAAATTTTTAAATGTGTTAAATGTTGAACTTTATTGTATAAGCAATGGGATAATCAACAGAAGATATTCTGATGTGGAATGAGAGAATTAGATTTGAACTTAAGAAATTTCATTCTTGCTGTGTATCAGAAAATGAATTGTACATGGTAAGAAAGAATGGTGTTCTAGGAGAAATATAATGATTTGCTCTATATTGGTAGCAGTAAAATTGAGTGGATTTGAGTGATATTTAGGAAGAAAGATTGATATTTTGTTGATTAATTGGGTCCTGGGGCAGGGAAACAGGTGTAGCCTGCATTTCTGACTTTAGCATAGTAATTTCCTGATATGGAACCATTGAGGGAGGAGAAGGCTGGAAAAAGTGGACATCCTTACTTTCATTGTAGACATGTGGATATTTAATTACATGGGCCTGGATAAATCTGGCTCGAGGTAAATTTGTCAGGTGTGAACATCTGGGCAGCAAATAAAGACACCAGAGTAGATGAGATCAAGGGGACGAGAGTGCTGAATCCTGCATATGAAATCTAGGAAAGAAAAAACAGGAGTGAAAAAAAAAACAGTAAGAAATAGTCATGGAAAATAGAGATCATATTGTTCTTAGAAATCAAATGGAGTAGAAAAGTGGTCAGCTGATTCAAATATTGGTAGGAGGACAAATGAGATGAAAGGTACAATATGACCTTTGAATTTGGTCATGTGATCTCCTTAGCTAGAATTCATCTGGTAGAGTTGTGCAAATGTAATCCCAAGGACATTAGGTTAAAGTAAGAACAGAAATTCCCTTCCAGAACTTTATAAATGAGAAGATGAGGAACAGTAGTCCAAGGGGATGAAGGCTCAGCAAAGATTGTTTTTCTCCTAAGAAAATGAGACTTGAGCAAGTTTAAATGTTGAAGGATTAGAGCCAGAGGAATGGGATTTTTATTTAATTTCAAATGAGCATTAGCTATAAGTATTGTGGTTGTGAAGCATGTGGCCTTAGTAGCTACCTAAAATATTTTTAATTTTTTTATGTTATTAAATTTGGGAACTGTTAAAATGTGAAACACACATCATCGACAGTAAGTTTGATAAGTAACGTTGAGAGACGATTTCACTTGGATTAAAGTAAGCAGGACTTGGTGTGCACTATGCCAGAATAGAATATAGCAGAAAGCCAGAGCTCAGATTGTTTTAGAGCCAAAAGGCAAACAATGAATGGGCTTTGACATTATGGAAAATAGAACATCCTGGGTAGCTTATAAGTGAAGAGCAACATGACAAAGGCTTTGTTTTTCTTCAGAAAAGTGGCAGTGGGCCCAGAGCAATAGCATAGTGGTTAAAGTCCTCACCTTGCATGCCCGGGATCCATTATTGGCACCAGTTCTAATCCCAGCAGTCCCGCTTCCCATCCAGCTCCCTGCTTGTGGCCTGGGAAAGCACTAGAGGATGGTGCAAAGCCTTGGAACCCTGCACTTGCGTGGGAGACCTGGAAGAGCTCCTGACTCCTGGCTTCAGATTGGCTCAGCTCCAGCCGTTGTGCTTACTTGGGGAATGAACCATCAGATGGAAGATCTTTCTCTTTGTCTCTCCTCCTCTCTGTATATCTGACTTTCCAATAAAAATAAATAAATCTTTAAAAAAAAAAGTGGCAGTGAAGGAAGGCTGGATGAGCTTGGGAAACTGATGGTAGTGGTCAACAGTAGGCTTGTTCTAGATTTGGGTCAGGGAAGGTATAATTCAGGAGTTCTAATAGGGTCGAGTTCCCACAGCGTAAAGATGGAGGAATCACTTTCAGTGTAACATGGATGGAGGAGGAGGGGATGAATGTAGCTATTGGTGAGCCTCGTTATTTAGTGACTGGATGTTAAGGGAATTATTACTTATTGACTACCATGTTCTAAGTGAAAAAGAAGGTCGAGTGCTATTAATGAAGGGCAGAGAAGGTGGTCTGACACTGAAGAAAGTAAGAGGTGTGAGCTTGAGCTGCCTGAGGAAATACCATCTTCTGCGGTGGCACAGAGGGTGCAGGAGCGGTGTTAACACCACCTTGACTCCATCATGTGACTTACAATGGGATGAGCTCACCTGCTTGTGAGTTTTCTCCAACAGCTGTAGACAGTTTAGGCATGGGACTTAAAGATCGAGAGACTTTAATACTTTCAGACTTGGACTTTGGCCAAGTAGATTAAGACACAGATAAATGATTTCTTTATTTTTGTTATGCCACTAAAACAAAGCAGGACATTTGGAAGAATTGCTGGAAAATGAGTGGAGTGGTAGAGAATGAAGGCTTAGTATGGAACATGCTGATTATTCATCCTCCTAAGTGTCTGCAGGTTACATTCAATATGGGTATAGAATTCTACAGGAATGAATGAGAAGAGATAGGATTGGTGCTATCATTAGCATAGAGATGAGGGTTCAAAGCAACAGGAAGATTTCTCAAGGAGTACAAGCTCACTGAAGGGTAATAGGCCGTCTTTATTTCAAGGAATCTGTTTGTCACCTCTCTCAGCTTCCAGAAAATAAAACTAGAAAATACAGATTATAATAACCTCCAGTTATCCTAGCTTCCCTCTCTCTGTCTTCCTCCCTCTCTCATGTACAAACAATTCCCTGCCTTTATTGAATACCTCTTTGGATTCTGTCCCTCAGCAAAAGGTCCTAAGTGTGGGCTGTGAGGAGGCGTGTGGTCCTTGAGGACCTTAGCTTCATAATGCATGCCTCACAATACGCACAAGGACAGATACCACTGAGATAAGCAATGGAGAATGCCTCTCAAGGACTTTACTGCCTTTGGACGGAAAATCTAACTATAAAATCATCGTGACTGTTTTTGCTTTCCTAATATAAATGCACATACTAATTCCTAAAGCCCCGGGAACAATGCAAGCAAGAGAAATTGCATCAATAATTTCACCCAGACATGTAAAATTCTTTGTAAATGTCACTTGTCCTCTACTACTGTCAGCTGAAACCAGTATTATAATTCATACTCATTGTCAACCTGTAGCTCAGACAAATGGAGGAGCTGATCTGAGTTAGTGGCAGAACTCAGTTTCAGCCCTCCAACCTCGAAGCTTCAGTCTCTTAGCTCAGAAAACAGCTTTTGGCAACAATCCCCAACTGTTATTCTACCATTTCCCTTTGCCAGTAAGCAAGGCCTGTGTGCTGGGCTTCGTCCTAAACTCCTGGTGGAAGCCAAGAACGTATCAGAGACTGATTGTTCTGCTTCTGCTGGCGGGTTGGCACTGGATAGTAGCAGCGCTTGTGCAGACAGTATATAATAGAGTCTCTAATAAGAACAAGACAATGAGGATTTGGTTTCAATTGAAGAGCTTATTTTCCCTTTCTTTATGTCTAGACTCCACAAGGCAAACCTGGTGGTGATGAGGTGAGGTGGCTGGAAAATGCTTACAGACTAAGTGGACAAAATGGCAAGTGGCCCAAGGCTCTCAGTTGATGTAGGAAATGAGACCCAGAATTCAGTCCTGGGTCATAAGGCTTAGACTTGAACAGGAGAGGGGGAAATGGAGTTGGACAACAGTTGAAGTAGTTGGCATATATCAGAGGTCATAAACAACTTCCAAGTCAGCATCAGCAGAATGAGTCATTTGGATAAACACTAGAATGCTAAGCGGAGAGTCCTCAGCTTTGATACAGCCCTGTGACTTAAAAAGAACAGTTTCCCTTTTCAAGAATAATATGGAATAAGAATTTAAGAAATGTAGTCACTCTCTTAGTGTTAATAATGATAACCACTAGAATTTCTATTGAATACTTAGTATGTGCCAGACACTGCCTTGTGTATATTATTTCACAACCCCACTTAATGCTCCTATTGAGTCAAATGGGGCATGTGGAATTATTATTGTAACTAGTCTATAAGTTGATGAAACTGGGGCTGGGAGTACTGGAAAAGTTTTCCTGGGTTTTATAGCTACTAAGCAGTAGAGATAATTTGAGGCAAGATTCTCCTACATCAGAGTCAATTTGTTCACCAATATATTATAATGGGTGTGGCTTCTCATTTTATTCTTTTTCATAATCACAACCATATGAAGGCTAAAGTAACAGAAGAGTCTATAAAAATGCTCACAACTTCCATGGCAGAAAGCATTTTGTTTTTTATGCATGTCAGAAATGCATAAGAGGGGCCCAGCGCGGTGGCGCAGTGGCGCAGTGGTTAAAGGTCCTCGCCTTGCACGCCCGGGATCCCATATGGGCGCCGGTTCTATCCCGGCAGCCCCACTTCCCTTCCAGCTCCCTGCCTGTGGCCCGGGAAAGCAGCAGAGGACGGCCCAAAGTTTTGGGACCCTGCACCCACGTGGGAGACCTGGAAGAGGCTCCTGGCTTCGGACTGGCATAGCACCGGCTGTTGTGCTCACTTGGGGAGTGAATCATCGGACGGAAGATCTTCCTCTGTCTCTGCTCTCTGTATATCTGCCTTTCCAATAAAAAAAATGAAAATAAATCTTAAAAAAAAGAAATGCATAAGAGATAATTATTTTGTGATATATTTAACACTGCTATTAAATAGTAAGCTATACTATAGCTCTCAATAAACTGTGAACAGGCAGTAGTGATTTTTACTTTGGAAACTTTTGATGGATAACATGACACAAGAATCTCATGCAAAATTGCATTAGGTTCTCATGTTCTTTCTTAATTTGTAAAAATTTTTTTCACATGTTCTTTTGAGATATATGACATAGGAATATATCCCCTGTGTAACTGAAGCAAAGGAGATATTAAGCAGACATTCTGATATATTTTTTTCCAGAAGGAAACTGATATCAAAGCCTTGAGAGTTGCAGTCTCATATTTAATGGAATGTGCCATGCCTGTGGAATGAGTTTCTATTACATGCTCAGGAATTGATGAGTCTTGGGAGGGACACAAGTTCTAAAACTTTAGGTTGACAATGCTGCTTGTCAGCTAGTAATGTCAGCTAATGTAGCAGGGGGGTTGAAGGTTCAGTGTCTTACGCTGATACAAGGCTACATAGTTTTAGAAGATTCCAGAGACATGTTAAGCACTGCTGACTTGTGTCTCTTTCCTTGTATTTACAGACATTAAGTGATAGAAAGGTATAGGCCATTGAAGAGTCACTGCTGGGCAACCCTTCTATATTACCGTTTCTCTATATGATTTGTTAAAAAAAATATTCCTTTTTGTTTTTATTGAGAGAAGAGAGACTTCCATTAACTGGCTCACTCCCCAATTTATCACAGGCTGATGCTAGGTAAAGCTGAAGTTAGATTCCTGGATCTCCATCTAGATCTCCCAGTTTGGGAGCAGGGGCCCAAACACTTGGGCCATCCTCCACTGCTTTCCCAGGGAAATTATCAGGGAGATGGATCAGAAGTGCAGCCACTCTACTCTTTGAGGCTACCCTTACTGTGATGGGAGATCTCACTAAACCTTCCAATGTGATTAAGTGGGGCTGTTGTGTTAGCTGTCAGCATTGTGCACATCACAAGCCACCACTTCTACAGGACAACCAGTACAGGGAGTTTCTTCTTACTGTGAAGCTGTCCTCACCGGCTCTCTCCTTCACTAGGGCCTATACAACTTTGCTCACAAAAAAGCAACCATCTCCCAGACTAGGGTCTATATCTCACCATCTGCTCATCAAGGCTGCTTTCCAATGCTCCAATCCACACTCCATTATTCAGAAGGCCACATAAGTGTGTACTGGATTATAGCCTGCAGAGTCACCAACCAAATACATTTTAAAAGAGTTTATACAATTTGACATTTGCAAATCTGAAACTGTCATGATAAGGAAAATGATAAATTTGTTATATATATGCATAATAGATAGATGCATATCATATATGGTTTCAGGTTTAGAATTGTTTTCATTTGAATTACAGAGAGGAGAGTGAATATCAAAAATCTTTATAGCAATTAGGACTTTCATAGGCCCTGTCTTCATCTTGTCCTTTTTATTTCTCCACATGCTGCAAGCCAGCCATCTGCTTCTAGCCACATTCCTTGCACTATTGGCCAACTCTTGCCTAGAATATGAATTCCACAGCCAAGACTGCTGCTGATGCAGCACATACTGATATGGTAATATTAGGAGTTCAAACACTGAAATGCTTCCTCACCTGTTGATAAAGAGCCATTTCCCTGAACCCTCCCAGTGTTGCTTTCTGCCCGCTTGCATCTACTGTCACTTTGGATTCCCTGAAGATCCCTAGAGTTCTTCATAATTTTAATAAATAAAAGCATAAAGCCTGCTCCCATACAATTTTTCCAATATTTGTTATCATTGATCAATGCCCATGTCAAATCTGTTGTTAAACATCTTGAATATTCTCCTTTCCCATAATCACTATGTCAAATGTTGTATAACTGCATAGGGTTCTAACACCTAGAAGCACACACCACTAGGCAATTGTTTTCCAAACCAGGGAAGGGCTTTACTACTTGGTATCCAATGTATGCCAATCACTGACTCACACAACCTCTCCTGATTCCTATACTTACATATACAGAAAAACTTCCAAAAGTTCTTGAGGAATAGACCCTTACCTTTGCAGGTAAGATGCCAGTTAAGATGCATACAATCAAGCTTTCAAATCGGATACAGGAACCGTAATTCATTATCCATCACATCTTTTGAACACCTTTTGCTCAGTTCTCTCTTTACATTCCATGTATTGTCTTCTGGCTTCATGTATGGTACAATCGTGTTCCTTCTCAATCCTCCTCTCCATTCCCCACCCGCCACTAAGTATTCAATGTCTTTCAGTGTGTGTGTGTGTGTGTGTGTGTGTGTGTGTGTTTTAAGAGAGGGGCAGGGGGAAAAGATAGCGACAGAGGAAGAGAGAGAGAGAGTCCCCAGATGCCTGCAACACCAGGGACTCGGGCAGGCAAAAGCAGCTGCTTTCAGTTCAATTCAGGTCTCCCAAATGAATGGCAGGAACACAAGTACCTGGGCGATGATCTGCTGCCTCCTGATGTACACATTATTGCCAAGTTTTAATAAGAAGCAAAACAGGGACTTAAATCCAGAGACACTCCCACACGGGATATTTGTGTTCCAAGTGAGGATTTAACCACTGCACCAAATGCCTGCCTCCTGTATATTTACATTTGTAAATATAGGAACATACGTAAATATAGGATTGTGGGGGGGTATGCATGTTCTATGCAGTACATAATCTACAAATTGATTTTTTTTTACTAGATCTTGTCTGATGGATCTTGTCATATATAGACAGTAGTATATTATGGATATACTTCAATGTATAGTGTCTCCAGTATTTTGCTATTGCAAGCAAACTCAAACCTTCAGGTTTTTTTTTTTTTCATTTTAATCAACACTGCAAAATTGCACTTCTAAGTGGCTTTTCTGATTTTGAATTCTACTACAATGTGTGAGCATATGTATTTCCCCAGTCCTCTGCAAAGCTGCCTCCTGCAACACTGGCATCCCATATTGGAGCGGTTTCTGTCACACTGCTCCACTTCCAAGCCAGCTCCCTGTTAATGCTCTGGGAAAAGCAATAGAAGACCCAAAATCTTGGGCCCTTGCCACATTACATAGGTGACCCAGAAGAAGCTCCTGATTTTGTGCTGACGCAGCCCTGGTCTTTGCAGACGTCTGGAGAGTGAACCAGTAAGAGGAAGACTTTCTCTCTTTCCCCTTTTCACTCTGTCACTCTGACTTTCAAATAAATAATCTTTAAAGAAAAATTTTGAACATAAAAAATGTGATTTATAATGAATATCCATATACTCTATACCCAGATTTAAGAATCGATAATTATTTCCATGCTTGTTCTGTCTATATAGCTTCTTGTTAAATCTATTTTGATTTAGGTTGTAAATATTATGACAATTAATCCTTAAATTCTTTAGAAAATATCTCCTAAAAATAGGGATATTCTCCTACAAATTGAATTTTATTTTCATCTAATTTCTTACCATATCTACAAAATTTAGTAATAATTCCCTAATTTTACATAATTTAACATTTACTTCTCATACATATTTTCCCCAGATGTAAAAAATGTCTTCTTAATGTTTTAATAAATGTCTAATAAAATTTATTTATTTTTTTTGGTTTTTTTCCCAAATCTTTTTTTTTCTTATTTTTTTATTGTTATTAACATTGTATTATGTGATACAGTTTTATAGTCACTGGGGATTTCCCCCACCCCTCCCACATCCCTCCCCCCATAGTGGATTCCTCCACCTTGCTGCATAACCTCAGTTCAAGTTCAGTTGAGATTCCTTCATTGCAAGCATATACCTAGCATAACGTCCAGCATCTTATTGTCCAGATAAGTTCAGTGGCCTCTTGGGGAGACCTTCTCTGGTCTGAAGGTACAGCTAACACAGTAAAGTTCCGGTCAGTTAAAAGCCCCAACAAAACCTCAGCATCAATATACAACATTATGGAATTAATTGACATAGTATTGAGTAAACAATATGTTAAAAATAATGCAAGTTTATTTTTACACAAGATATAATTAATATGCCCCCCCAAATTCACCATTTGGTGGTCAGTGCTATTATATAGTGGGTTGAGCTTTTGCCTGCAGCAGATTCAAGCCCCAGCTGCCCCACTTCTTTTGTTTGTTTGTTTGATTTATGATACAGTTCCACAGGCTCTAGATTTTTCCCTCCCCCTCAACATTTCCTTCCCCCTACTTATTTCCCCTATATTATTACAATAATATAGTCCTTCAAAAGCAGTCATAAGCCCATAATTCTGCTATTTAAGTGTATTCTGACATTGTAGATATGGAGAAGGGCATAAAGTCCAGCATCCTATTATCAAGTTATATTTTGGCAGTTTCATTGAGAGTCCAGTTTTGATTTGAAGTAGAAATGCATACTACAATGCAACATTTCACATTTCAATATGATAATCTCTAATATACAGTTACTCTGGGTGACTGTACATCTATTGATCTTGCGTTTTGCATGAAGCTTGCCTTACATCAGAGAGAACATACAGTATTTGTCCTTTTTCGGTTGGCTTATTTCATTGAGCATAATGGTCTCTACTTAGGACCATTTTGCTGCAAATGGCAAAATTTCATTCTTGTTAATCTGGCTGCTCATTTCTAATCCAGGACCCTACTAATGTGCCTGGGAATGCAACAGAAGATGGCACAAGTGCACAGGGCTCTTCTCTCACGTGGGAGATCACTAGATGAAGCTCCTGGTTTCTGGCTTCTGGCTTCAGCCATGCTCAACTCTAGCCACTGTGGCCATCTGGCGATTGAACCACCAAATGGGATATCATATCATATCATATCATATCAATCTACCTATCTATTATCTATCTCTGTAATTCTGCCTTTCAAATAAATCTCTTAACAAATTCAACATTTGAAGTTGACAATGCAATGATCTTTAACATGTTCACTAAAGTTTGTAACCATGACCACTATCTAATTCTGGAACATTTTCATCATCCCCCCATGTATAATTTGTACCTATTGGAACTCACCTTCCATTCTTCCTTACCTCTAATGTTTGGCAACCACTAATCAACTTTGTGCCTCTATGGATTTGCTATTCTGGACCTTTCATATAAATTAAATCACACAATAAGTGACCTTTTGTGTCTGACTTATTTTGCTTAGTCATAATGTTCTCAGGATTCATGCTTTCCATTTTTATAGTTGAAGACAATCCGATTTTGTGGATTTATCACATTTTGGTTATTCATACAGCAGTTGGTGGGCATTTGGGTTATTTGCATTTTTGGCTTTTATGAGTTATGCTGCTGTGAATATTCTTATAAAAGTTTTTGTGTGGATATGTGCTTTCATTTCTCTTGGAAATCTCTCTAGGAGCTAAATTATGTTTAATATTTTGAGGAACAAAATGTTTTCTGCAGGAGTTGCACCATTTACATTATTAATAGAAGTATGTGAAAGTTACCATTTCTTCTAATGTTTACATTTTTTTCTCTCTTATTATAGCCATTCTAGTAATTATTAAAGTGGAATTTTATTGAGAATTTTTAATTTGAGTTTCCTAATGACTAATAATGTTTCACATCTGTACTTTTTGGCAAATTTTGTATGTTCTTGGAGAAATATGCATTCAAATATTTTGTTGTGTTATAAGTAGATTATCTTTTTCATTAGGTTATCATATCTCTAAGTATTTGAGATACAATGATATATCTATATATATGCATATATAGAGATATATAGATATATGATTTACAATGTTTTATATCATTTTGGGGGGGATTATATTATTTTCTTGGTAGTTCCTTTGAAACACAGGCAATTTTTAATTTGTATGAAACCATATTTATCTTTTTATTTATTTGGTCTTTTGCGCTTTATCTAATATGATACCTAATACGTCATGGCCTAGTCCATACACAATAATGTTAATATCTATTCATTCTGAGTTTTATAGTTGTGGGTTTTTGTAAAGATTTATTTATGTATTAGAAAGTCAGATATGCAGAGAGGAGGAGAGACAGAAAGGAAGATCTTCCGTCCCATGATTCACTCCTCAAGTGAGCGCAACGGCCAATGCTATGCCGATCCGAAGCCAGGAGCCTCTTCCGGGTCTCCCACGTGGGTGCAGGGTCCCAAAGCTTTGGGCTGTCCTCGACTGCTCTCCCAGGCCACAGGCAGAGAGCTGGATGGGAAGTGGAGCTGCCAGGATTAGAACTGGTGCCCATATGGGATCCTGGTGCGTTCAAGGCAAGGACTTTAGCCGCTAGGCCACTGTGCCGGGCCCAATAAATAGTTGTGTTTCTTACATTTAGATCTTCAAACCATGTTGAGCTGCATTCATTATGTGATTTATGATTGAGGTCAGAATTTATGCTTTTGCATGTGGATATCCAGTTGCCTCAATATCATTTGTTGAAGAGATTGTTCCTTGAACTTTGAAACTCTTGGTTTGTCAATTCTATTCCATTAGTAGACATGAATTCTCGTTTTTATAACAATTTCTTAAGTTTCTGATTACTGTCACTTTTTATAAGTTTTGAAATCAGGCAATGTGTCTTCCAACTTAGCAATGTTTTCAATATTGTTTTGATTATTCTGGGACTGTTGTACTTCCCTATGAATTTTAGAATTGCCTCGTTCCTTTCCTTGGAAAAGAGTTTGAAGAGTGTTGCCACATTAATGTACCTTTAACAGTTTTTGTGAATTTATATTCATGTGCAGAAGTTGGTAGAGAGAGAGAAAAATTGATCTTTCCTTCTGCTGGTTCACTTCCCAAATACCCACATTAACCAGAACTGGGCTGGGAACTTGACCCTCCACACAGATCTTCCATGTGGGGGACAGGAATCCAAGTACTTGAACCATCATCTGCTGCCTTTCAAGGTACACATGAACAGAAATCTGGCTGGATATGGAGTGGAGCAGCTGGGATTCAAAACAGGCACTGTCAATTTGGATGTGGGCATCCCAAATGGAATCTTCATTGCTGTGCCAAATACTAACTCCTTTATTCTAAAATAATATTCTCACCTTCTTTGTCATTGCTTTTTAAACACACGAAGTTTATTGCCTTTCAAAATGCCTCACATTCTGGATTTCTCTGTTTTAGGATGTTGTTATTTAGCATTTTCTTCCCTCTGTATTTCCCATAACCTGGAAGTTAGATCTAATACATTGAGTAGAGTCAACTTCATCATTTTTATTGTCAACAATGGATTTTTAAAATTATTTTGACAACTTGCTAGATACAAAAATATCAAATGTTATGACTGAATCTATTCTCCCATTTGTTGGCCATTTAAATAGTCTGTTCTATAAGCTGTGTAGTTAATTTTTTTTTTGCCAATTTACTATTTTGTCAACCAACATTATAATCTTGATTTATATATATATTTATTTATTTATTGTATATTCTGGAGGACAATCATATCTTTATTTTTCATGTAGGTCCCTAGTTAGCCCAAAATTAATTTTGCAAATAACTCAACTTTCCATTAATTTGAGATGCCACACTCACCATGTACTAAATTCCCATATATACATGAATCTGTTCGTAGAGTTTTCATTATGTTTTAATGATTTACTTTTGTCTAATACTAAGTAGATACATATTAAATACTTTTCAAAATTATTTTAGCTATAATTTCATATTCACTTATCTTCTGCTTTTTAGTATTAACTTCATTAAAAGTAAAAATTAAAAAATAATTAACTAATCTATGAAATATGCTTAAGCTATTAGATCATTGTCAATTGTTTTATTAGATTTCTCTCATAAGAATTCGTATCCTCAACATAATCTCTTTTGCATCCATAAACAGGTACTTTGTTATACTGCTCAGCATATTTTTTATGGGTTTCTCAAAAAAATGTAATTCCTAAATTAGGTTCATTCCTAAATATTTCAATGACTTTTTGTTGTCATGATTTTTTTTCTATTACATTTAGAATTATTTATTTTGAAAGTATAGAAAAGTATCAATTTTGATGTATTTATACTTAGTAACTTAAAATCTAAAACGTAGGTCCACTGCAGTGGCCTAGCAGCTAAAGTCCTACCCTTGAACCCTCTGGGATCCCATTTTGACACTGGTTTTAATCCTGGAGGCCCCACTTTCCATCCAGCTCCCTGCCTGTGGCCTGGGAAAGCAATCAAGGATGGCCCAAGGCCTTGGGACCCTTCACCCATGTGGGAGACCCAGAAGAGCTCCTGGCTCCTAGTTTTGGATTGGCGTAGCTGTGGCTGTTGTGGTCACTTGGAGAATGAATCATTGGATGGAAGATCTTCTCTATATATCTGAGTTTCTGTTAATTTCCCACACCATATGGGAACAGAAGAGAATGAAGAATCAGTTTGTTCCATTTACCCACTCCACCATCATTCAGGAAATTATTTCCATTTTTTTTTCACCATCTCAATAGAAAAAGTCCATTCTCCTGGAGACCATTATCATATCATTACAGTAGTCATAACACCGGATGGACTTATTTTCCCCTTCCCAATGTCAAGCTGTGTGTAAAATGTCAGCCTCACCTCTTGCTCCTTCAAAATAACTCTTGCTTCTTCCCCTGCAAAAATTTGCCTGTAGCCAAATGCCTATGAGAAGCCTTCCTTCAAAGAACCTGTGTCCTCCACACTTATGAGAAGTAACTGGAAAGAAGAATGGAATAAAGTATTCATCATTTCAATTGTAGTCAGCTTGGAGCATTAGGACTTTACACATCTGGATTCTAATATCAGCCTTTTCCAAATCAGTTTGTCCATGCCTCAGTTTTCTATCTACATTCAAAAATAAGGGAAAAAACTAGTGTCTATCTCAGAAGTCATTGTAATAAAGAATTTTTAAAAAGCTGAACTTAAAATGATTCACAAACAATCCAGCAACATTAAGGATTCACAATACACTCTCTGTTAATGTGAAGTGTACTGAACAGAAGCCCCAGAGGTGACAGGGAAGAACCACTGTCATAGTCTATATCCATCTCTAGTGACTTGCAAATAGACATTGAATTATCTCTACCCAACTAAAGAATCAAAATTCCCCAAAGAGACTTTCAGTAGATCTCTGCTTTCTGAACCAGCCATTGCTTCTTATAGGGAAGGGGTGGAGGATGCATATGGATCTGGACATTCATTTAAAAGGAAGTAACGGCATGAATGTAAAAGAAGGTTTAGACACCCCACTCTGGATAATTCTGAGTTATTCTGGTCTCCCAGGGGTTTTGCTTACAATGGGAAGAGCAGAATTAAAAGGTTTCTGTAGACAACAGACCCATTCCATGCCCTAGTCACACACTCAACTGCTATGCACATAAACATTCACTGCTCTGGTAATTACAGCACCTTGATTGTTTAAAGGGAAAATCAGAAGGAAGCACTCATTTGGACTCTAACATGTTTCTTCAGCAACATTATTATTCCTTTGCCCTGTAACAACAATTTAGAACTTGGAGAAAGAAGATGACATTGTGAGTCGTACCATTGTCTCCAAGATCTTATGGGGAAAAGAGACAATTTTCAACTAATAAAAAAAGATAATAACAATACTATTTTTAAGATCTAATTATTCTACTTGAAAGAGAGAGAGAGAGACCTTCCATTTGCTGGTTCATGCCCCAAATGAATGCAATGGCCAGAGCTAAGTTAATTCAAAGACAGGAGTCCAGAGCCCCTCTGGATCTCCAATGTATGTGCAGAGTCGCATGGACTTGGGTCATCTCCCACTGCTTTCCCAGGCCATAAGCAAGGAGATGGACTGCAAGTTGGAGCAGCCAGGACTTGAACTGGCACCAATATGGGATGCCAGTGCCACAGGCAGAAGATTAGTTTGCTATGCTACTGAACTATCCCAACAATACTAATTGTTTTAAGTAAGTATGTGGTTTGTCAACAGAACATTGCTAAGGGTTGTCTATGCATTATATCACGCAATGTTTATAACAATTCTATGCAGTAAGTTGTGTTAATCTAGCTCTTCCACATATGAGAAAAATCAAGGCTCAGAGAAGTTAAGTAACATGCACTGTATCATAAATAATATATTAAAATTCCTGTTGGTATTGTGAATGAGAGGCTTTTTTTTTCTATCATTTTTCCTAATAAGTTATTGAGGATATACAGGGAAAGTGCTGATTTTGTAAGATATTTTAAATTATTTGTTTCATTAACAAGTTAAAGCGAGTGCAAGGGAAAGACCCATAGAGACAAATCCATCTGTGGGTTCACTCTCCCAAATAGCCACACCGGCCAGGGCTGTACTAGACTGACATCAGGCCCCAGGAGTTTTTCTTCGTCTCCCACATGAATGCAGGGGTCCAAGGACTTGTGTCTTCTGGAGCTTTCCCATGGACATTAGCAGGGAACTGGATTGGAAGTGAAGCAGCCAATATTCAAACGGGCACTCATATGCAGATACAGACATTGTAAATGGCAGCTTAACCCACTATGCCATAATGCTAGCTCTGAAAAGAATCAACTTTTATAGACTGATATTTTAGCACCCTGCTGGACTTTGATATTGATTCTAATATCTTGGGTTTCTATAGAGCTATGTTATTTGAAAATAACAGCAATTTTGTCTTTGTTTCTAATGTTGTCTCATTTGTTTTTCATATCTTGTTGCATAGGTTAGAACATCAGTGACCATTACTAAAATTTTTTTTCTGACAGTTTTTCATTGTTACTACTAGTAACAATTAATGTTTGCTGTGTACATAATATTGTCAGACATTTGTGTAAGTGAAAAAAAATTGTCACCTAGTCATAACAGTACCATGAGGAAGTACTATCATTCTCATTTTTGTATTGAAAGTCAGAGTGTCTATATATAACTTTTCTAAGCTCACACAGCTTTTACATAATGCAGCAAAGATCCAAATGTCAGCAGTTTCCCTCCAAAGCTTGTGCTCATAGCCCGTTACTTGGTGAAAGTTTTCTGAAGGTTTGTCGAGGAAATTCTCTTCTATGGTTGGCTATCACCTTTCAATATTAATGAGTATTAGCCTTGGTGAAATTTTTTTCTGCATCTGTTGAGATGGCCATATCGTTTGACACTTTAATCTGTTGTTGTAGCAAATGACATTAAAAATTTGCTAATGTTGGGCTATATTTGCAATCTTTACACAAACTTGCTTGATTATAGTGTATTCTTTCAATAATCTACTATATTATATTTACTATTTAAATATTTATAAGTGGGGTTAATTATAATTAGCTGTTCCCTTCTTGTTCTGTCTGATTTCTTAGAGTGACTTGTCTTTTTCTGTGCTCTGAAGACATTTCAATAAAATGTGAGTTGCCTAAGATTTGAACATTTGGAATTACTCGTGGAATTGTTTAACCCTTCAACTTGTTAAATTATTTTTGTCCATTGGTTTTCTTCATTTACTACGTGTGTAAATTTTAACACTTATTATATTTTTCTACGAATTTTCCCATTGAAGTCTGGTAGCCTGCCACTTCAGGTAGTATTCACTTTGGCTTCCCAGTGATGTTTGTTTTACTCTCTCTCTCTCTCTCTCTCTCTCTCTCTCTCTCTCTCTCTCTCTTTTTCTCTTTCTCTCTCATTCTCATTAAAGCAAACAAAAGCTAGATTTTTCTAAAGAACAGTATGGGTTTCTATCTTTCTGTTTCATCATTTCTACCTTTGTCTTCATCAATCTCTTTTCTCTCTTTTCCATAGATGCATGTTACCATGCTTTTTAAAATTACTTAGTTCATTTGGTTTCTACTTGCTTGTATTTCTTAATGATTTTAGGATCATATGCTTTTCTTTTCTTTTTTAATTTAATTGTATTTTTATTGGAAAGTCAGATGTATAAAGAAGAGGCAAGACAGAGAGGAAGATCTTCCTCTCTCCCCAAGCAACTGCAATGGCTAACGCTGAGCCGATCCAAAGCCAGGAGCCCTTCCGGGTCTCCCACAAGGGTGCAGGGTCCCAAGACTTTGGGCCATCCTCTAGTGCTTTCTCAGGCCACAAGCAGAGAGCTGGATGGGAAGCGGAGCTGCCGGGGATTAGAACTGGTGCCCATATGGGATCCTGGCACTTGCTACTAGACTGCCACACCAGACCCAGATCATATGCTTTTCTTTGAATATTGTTTTGGCATCATCCAACAGACTCGTACATAAAGTCTCATCATCATTCAATTTTAAAACATTTGTGCTCCCAGTCTAAATCCCCCCATTTTTTAAAAGACTTATTTTTATTGCAAAGTCAGATATACAGAGAGGAGAAGGAATAGAGAGGAAGATCTTCCATCCATTGATTTGCTCCCCAAGTGAGCACAATGGCTGGAGCTGATCCAATCTGAAGTAAGGAGCTTGAAGCCTCTTCCGGGTCTCCCACACAGGCGCAGGATTCCAAGTCATTGGGCCATCCTTGATTGCTTTACCAGGCAACAACAGGGAGCAGGATGGGAAACAGGGCTTCTGGAATTAGAACCAGTGCTCCTATGGGATCCCTGTGCACCCAAGCTGAGGACTTTAGGCACTAGACTACTGTGCTAGGCCCCTAGATTCCCCTTTAATTCATGAGTTATTTAAGAGTGTTTGTGCCTTTTACTTATTCATTTATATCATGTTTGGTCTTGTGCTGGATGCTGAATAGTTGGCTATCTTTTTTATTTCTTGTTTATAATTGTATTTCAGACTTGCATGACTGATTTCAGAGTTTGTATTGTCACAGTACAAACAATAAGGTAATAGGCTATGCTGGTGTGTGTCTCCATTGGCTGCTTTTTATATTCAGTATTTGACTGCATGGGGAATGCAACTGAATGTTAGCGCCAAGAAGTGAGTTCATGCAGTTACAGAGCCAGCGCCTTTCCTTACAGACCCATCTTGAGAGTTGGGCAGCAGGAATCTTTTTGTTCGCAATGGCCAGAGCTGAGCTGAAGCCAGGAGCCAGGAGCTTTTTCCAAGTGTCCCAATGGATGCAGTGTCCCAAGGCTTTGGGTCATCCTCTACTGCTTTCAAGGGAGCTGGATGGGAAGCAGGGCTGCTGGGATACGAACCAGCATCCACATGTAATCCTAGCACATGGAAGTCAAGGACTTTTGGTCCAATATCTTTCTGTAAACCTGCTTTGCTATTAGAAACACATTTTATATTGGTCTGTTGCTACCCTTCAGAGTCCTGGCTGGTATTTATGGGCCATATCCAATATCCCATAGATCAGATGGGATTGATGAGGTGGAAACGTCAAGTCCTACCTGAGCAGGAAAAAAAAAGTCTATGGAATCTGTTCTGGTCAATTTTTTTTTCCTAATCAATACTACTACCTCCCTTCTTCTTCATAAGGATAATTTGCATATAATTTTGTGTAGTATAGTATATTCAGGTGCATTTGCAAAATCAAACAAAAATGAAACAAAATTCATCTTTCCTTTTTAGAAGTCTTCCTTTTTTTACCTGATATGGAAGAACATGATTTCACTGCCTTTTGACACAGGATTGTACATATCACAGAACAGAGGCCTCCTTCAGACTGTTTTCAGAATCTTTGCACCCAGCTCTCTCACACACACACTGAGAACAGTAGCTTTACTTTGTTTTTACAGATGAATAAGATTGTTTTTCTACGAAATGGATGCCATCGCAATATTTTGTTTGCATGATCACATCCATTCTTTCATAATGTCCTTCTTTCCTTGACATCCTTTATTTGAGCACATTTGTTTTAACATATTTTCTCATTGATTTCCAAGGCAGAGAGACAGAGAGGGAGAGAATGGCAGATACAGAGATGAAGAGAAATCTTCCATCCTCTGGATCACTCCCCAAATGCCTGCAACACCCAGGGCAGATCTAGGCCAACACAGGAGGCAGAAAGTCCATCCAAGTCTCCTACGTGGGTGGCAGTGAGCCAACTACCTCACCCTTGGGATACAGCAGGAGATGTAAAGGAGAATGGATCAGGCAATCCCATAGGGACGCAGGTGTCTCAAGTGGCATCTTAGCTACTGTACCAAACAATCTTGCCAAATGGGCACCTTTGAAGACTAAATCTTACTACCTTTGTTTTCCTTTCTTTTCCTCTTCTGTATCATTACTGAGAGTTCAGAATAAAGTTGTACTGAATATTTTCTCAAGTTAATCTTCCTGCCAGATACATGCATACACTTGGCTAAATTATCTATTAGTTCCTTCTTATAGGTGATTTTCTACTTTTCATGTCACTTCAAAATTAGTTTGCAATTGATGGGTACCTGGAGATAAATGAGTGGTTTTCTGGCTGAATTTCCAGGGTGTTCATACCAACCCAGAGCTCTTGTGAAGACCCTGTCTTTATACTGCTGAATCTGAGCATATCTATCGAACAATTTGGTTAATGTTATGCTGTATGAACTCATAGTAGTGCAATTACTAGTACTGTTTACTTTAAAACATTGTAGTCATGTGTCAAACAGTAGCATGTGCCCAGAAAGAGACATTGTGCCTTTCAGAGATTGAGACAACATTTGCTACAAAAATCTTTGAAATTCCTTCACAGAAGGGTAATTGTTGTAATTCCAATTGCATTGGGGCAGGTATGAGGAAGACAAGACATTATGAGTGCAAGAGTAATTAAATCTGTGGGGCCAGAGTTGTGGCATAATGAGGTAAGTCACTGTGACAACAGTATCTTATATGGCCACTGGTTTGAGTCCCAGTTGCTCTACATCCAGTTGACCTCCGTGATAATGCACCTAGCTAAGCAGCAGAAGGTGGTCCAAGATAGGCTATATCCATCCCCATGGGAGACCCAGATGGAGTAATTGGCTCTCCTTATTTGGCTTGGAGCCAACTAGGTTGTTGTGGCTATTTTGGAAGTGAGCCAGTGGATGGATTGAAGATATTTGTCTCTCTCTCTCTCTCTCCATGCTCAACTCTGCTTTTCAAATAAATAAATCTTTAAATAGTATATTAGAATCTAATGTTTAGCTTTTGTGCACTTGTACTTATCATGATACCTCATGAGCAGTTCTTTCAAATAAAGATTTTAGCTTACTTCTTTTTCCTAGGGATGCTACTTCTGATCCCACATTTTTACAAGTGGGGCAACTGATGCGCCAGAAAATTGTTGTTATTCTGGAAACCTAAAGTTCATCAGAAATATCACAGTTTACTCCCACTACTGTTATTCATACATAGCCCACATTTTGACATCCCATCTTGGTCTCTGGTTTGATCTGATAATAGTTTCCAAAGAGCACAACCGTGTTGTTACATGCTGTGCCCCTGGTTGGGAGTGTTTTCACTTCCTACTCCTGTAATTGAGGGCAGATCTTATTCACTCCTGTTTTCCTGTAGAGAATTGTTGTATCCTTTAATGAAGTGATACTTTCCCAAGCCTCTGAAGCTACATGTGGTTCTTTGCTTGCAACCTGTCATCTGTTCAACCCTTTGATGTCTGTATAAAATATTCTTCCTGATGATACTTCACAGGGCACATGTAGTCACTAGGCTCTCAGAATTGAGAATCCTTGTATACAGGACACAAGAATCCATGTATGTGGTCCAATCTAATAGCAGAGGTTGTTCTGTGCATATATGTTTTACATGAGTATTAACAACGGTTTTTGAAAATCTCACATATGTCATTGACAAGACAAGCTCAATGAGTCCATTGCTGCATTTTGAAGTAATGAATGACTAACTAGCTGTGTAGCCTTGGACATACTACTTTAAACATTTTGTGGTTACTTTTCCTTATCTTTAATGAAATATTAGTAATACTTGTGTTGTACACTTGTTATTACAATTGAAATAATTTACATGATGAATTTAGTCCACAAAATACCTAACAGATTTTAAGGATTTCATCATATAGTGTTGTTATTTTTTTCGTCATCATAATCTTCATCTTCCCTATCATCCCACTAGCTGTGTGTTTAGAATGTCTGTGAGATTATTAAAGAAAACAACATAAACTATATGGCTGAGTTCCTCATTGCCTATAAAATCTCAAGACAAAAAAATAACAACTGATGAGTATGGCTGTGAAGTTGCTGAGCATATTCCATGAAGATTTCATATTTATAGAGTATAGCTTATTTGGTCACATATGTGTTTTAACTTGACTAAACAGCACTGTTTAACCTTTAATTCACATCCATGGAACCCATAGAAATTAATGCTATTGAAATTAGCCATTTGTCAGGTTTTCTTTAAGCAGTACTGAGTCATCCCCCCCAAATTTCTTTGGTGGGTAGAATTGTGAGAGATGATACTACCGAGGTAACTAACAGATACAATTTCCAACGCAGGATTCCTAAATGTACTGTGATGATTTGATCTCAACCTTTCTTTGAAAGATTATATATCATGATCAAGTGGAATTCATTCCAGAGGTTAGGGATAGTTCAACATATGCATAACATTAAAGATGACATACCACATTAGCAGAATGAAAGATAAGCATCATATATCTCAATATATACAAAAGGAGCATTTGACAAAAATCCATTTACACTTTTTAAAAATCCTTAACAAATTATGTGTAAAAAGAGTATACTTCAGCCAAGTATAAAGGACTTTTATGATAACGCCTTTTATGACAAGCCTACAACTAACATCATACTCAACAATGGAAAGTTGAAAGGCTTTCTCTAAGATCAAGAGTAAGAAAAGGATGCCCATTCTCACTACTTCCATTTAGCATAGTTCTGGAAGTCCTCACTGGAACTATAATTAAGCAATAGAAAGGGATAAAAGGCATCTATGATAGAAGAAGTTAAGGTTCTCTGTATTTGCAGATGGCACACTCATAGACAAAAATTTCCCTGAACTCTACCAAAAGCCTTTGGAATTGATAAATTCATTAACATTTCAGGTTACAAACTGAGCATACAAAAACCAGTAGCACTTTTGTACACTAATAATAAAGTATTCAAAACAGAAATAAAACAATCCTAAATGAAGTAGCATCAAAAATAAAACAGATAGGAATGAAATTAAAGCAGGAGATGAAAGATCTATATATTGCATTAGTGAAACAAAAGTAAACACAAAATTCTGGTATGTTTGTATTAGTATCATGAAAATGGTTAATTGTCCATACTGCCCCAAAAAACTCAGATTCAATGCAATCCCTGTCAATAAATTACATTTTTTATTTAAAAAAAGGGTGGGGGGGAACCATGAAGTTTGAATGGAGGCAGAAAAGGCCCCAAGTAACCGAAACCTTCTTGAGAAACAAAACAAAATAATGACATCAAGTTGACTTCATAATGCTCAAGTATTACCAATCTGTAGTAAACAAGATAGCATAAGGTTACCATGAAAAGAGAAATGTAGAACAATAAACAGATTTTTAAAAATCAACACATGTAATATCAACTGACTTTCAGTAAAGATGTTAAGGATACACAGTGGGGAATAGGCGGTCTCTTCAATTAATGCTGTTGCAAAAACTGAGAAGCTTATCTCGTACCACATTAAAAAATCAACTAACAGTGTATCAAACACTCAAGTATTTGATTTGAAGCTATAAAACTACTAAATGAAAACATAACGGATAACTGCACATCATTGGTTTGGGTGCCAGTTTTTGGAACATGACCCTAAGAACACAAGCAACAAAAGCAAATTTAGAGAAATAGGATTACATCAACACAAAAAAAAAGCTTCTCCAGAGCCAATACGACAACAGATTCAGGAGGCAACCTGCAGAATTCTGAAAATATTTGCCAACGACAAATATGATAAGGAACCACAATATAAAAGGAACTCAGCCTACTCAACATTGAGGGGAAAAAATCCTGTTAATAAATGAGTGAAAGATTTGAATTGACATTTCTCATACAAATTGAGAATAGATATTTGAAAACATGTGCAACACTACTAATTAGCAGGAAAATGAGAATTAAAATCATAGTGTGATTGCAACACATAACTGTTAGAATACCCTTTACCAAAGAGTAAGATGTAACTTTTGGTGAGGGTATTTAGGAAAGAAAACCCATATATACTACTTGTGGAAATGCAAATGAGTACAACCACCATGAAGATTGTACAGAGGTGCCTCAAAAAGTTAAAGCCAGAACTACCTTATGACTCAACATTCCCAAAACTGCATGTGTGAATATATTCAAAAGAAATTAAATCACTATGTTACCGAGAGATATTCACACTTCTGTTATCTGTAACAGTGGCTGTAGTAGCCAAGATACAGATGCAACCATCAACTGCCAGTCAGAAGATAATTGTGTAAAGAAAATATGGTATATATATCAAATAATGGAATACTATTCAGACTTAAAGAAAAAGAAGAATTCATCTAATAGCATACATGTTCCTGGAGGGAATTGTGTTAAATGAAATAAGCTAGGCACAAAAAGATAAATACTAGACACCCATACTGGTTTGCAGAATCTAAAGCAGTTGAACTCATATAAGTGGCAAGTAGAATATAAGGGTGTTGGGAAGATTTGGTGAAAGGGTAATAATTCTTACTTAAGTAGGAGAGATTACTTGAAGAGGTCAGTGGTAAAGCATGGTAGCTATAGTTGTAATTTTTTTTTTATTTTGACAATCTTTACATAGTTAATTTGGGTAAAAAGGTTCAAGGGCTACAGGAAAGTGGGTAAGATTATTATTTCCATATTGTGTCCTTCATGTATCTGAGGTAAAGGGGGATATTGAGGGAGAAGCCCCACCTGGTTTCCCACCCACCCCAAGTCCCGCATGTGGGGCATGCTCTGAGATACTTGCTCAAGTGGTTTCGATAGTTCACCAGTTATGAATCGCTGCCTATGTCGCCTCTCCAAACACGATGAGGTCATTGAAAAATCCACTGATTGACATTGTCCATCATAGCGTCTCTATTTGCCCGGTATTTTGTTGCCAACCTATAGCTGAGGTGGTTGATTAACTTGTTCCATCTTCTGTCCTTTCATGGTTAGGGTTCTGAGTCTGGCATTTTAATTGGGGAGAGCCCCAAAGAAACTTCATCTGAGGTGTTCCCAAGCCAGATTCTTGTATGCACCAGCACAGTCCATCACCCCGATCAGCTAGTGGTTGCAATTGCCTGGTCGGTTCTGTTTTCAGCCCTGCCTTCCACTGGATATATTTGTATTTTTTATTTTTAATTGCTGATAGCAGATTTTAAGTGTTCTCACCACAAAATAAATCTGAGATAATGGATATGCTAATTGCCTTAATTTATTCTTTCCACAAGGTACATGTTTATCAAAGCATCATATTGTACATATTAATAGATACAATTTTAGGTAATAAACAGATCTGTTATTTTGATTTGAGAGGTACGAAGACAGAGAGGGAGTGTGTTCTCATTCACCAGTTCACTCCCCTGAATATCTGCAAAAAGCAGAATTGGGCAGGGCTGAAGCCAGGAGCTGGAAACACAGTCCAGATCTGCCACACAGGCATCAGGACTCCAACTACTATGGCGATCACCATTATCTTGCAGTATATGCATCAGTAGAAAGCTGGAATAAGGAGCTGGTGGCTTGGGGACTCGAGTCCAAGCATTCTGATATAGGATATGAATGCCTTAACTGCAATCATAACTAGGCTAAACCAAAGCCCCAATGAATAAAATGCTAAAATACAGAAGTAAACAGTTAATCTCAATTTTTGAAAGCCAGGGTTTTGTTGTTGTTGTTGTTTTGTTCGTTTTTTATACAGATGGGTTAAACCAGCACCTGGGCCATCAGCATTGCATATCAGACCACTGATTTGAGTCCTGCTTGCTCTGCTTCTATTCCAGCTCCTAATTAAGGTGCATGGGAAGGCAATGGAAGGTATTCCAAGTACTTCGGGGGCATGGGTACTTGTTGGATCTGGGTGTGGCCTTGGCAATCATGTGGGGCAGGAACCAGCAGATTGATAGATCTCTCTCTCTCTCTCCCTTCTTCCCTCCCTCAAATTCTCACTCATTCACTGTTTTTTCCTGTCATTCTACCTTTCAAATAAATAAACCTTTAAAAATAAATAATTAGAGGCCAGCAGGAGGGTAAAGTGACCTCCTACTATGCCAGCATTTCATGTGGGCACTTCTTTGAGTTCTGATTACTCCAGGTCCTAACAAGCTCCTTGCTATTATGTATGGGAAAGAAACAGAAGGTGGTAT
This sequence comes from Ochotona curzoniae, assembly GCF_017591425.1. NCBI lineage: Eukaryota > Metazoa > Chordata > Mammalia > Lagomorpha > Ochotonidae > Ochotona > Ochotona curzoniae. The sequence goes on along the minus strand of NW_024467087.1, from coordinate 29,053,117 downwards.
AGAAGCAGAAAGTGGTATAAGTGCTTGGACCCCTGAACTCACATGGGAGACCCTGGTAAAACCCCTGGCACCTGGCTTTGGCCTGGCCCAGTGCCAGCATTTAGAGCTATTTGGAGAGGGAATCAGCGTATGGAAGAGATTTCTGTTTAATTCTGCCTGTCAAATAAACAAATTAAATTCTTTTAAGAATAATTAATTAAAATACAATTGAAACAGAAAGAAATGTTAGTTCTCTAAGAAGAGGGACTCACTTGTTTTTTCCATGGTCTCTGCTGGAACCCCAGCAATTCGCCAAGTACTTATGACTAAGAAACATTTGCTGAATGAGTTTGTTACCATTGACATTTATGGGGAGAGTGGGAGTGGAGGAACAACATGAAAGTACTGTTCTTGAGGACTCTTAAAATTACCAGGAAAGACTTTCAAGAGGAATGAAGCCCTCTACCATGCAGGTGGTGGCACAAGTTAGTGACATGTGAGTTATTAAAATATATATTATCATTTGTATTCAAGGTAAAAGATGGCCTGGCAAAATATAAAACCTAAAATTGTATGCAGATTTTAAGTGTCTTCTGGGGAATTTTTGCTGTTAGTTAACTAAGCTTCAAATAGGTATCAAGTGGCACTTAGAATATTATTTAACGATAAAGGAGAACTTTGGAGTTGGATGAAGATGGAGAAGTAACATCCTTTTCTGTCAGGTTCTGCTTAAGCTTTGCTGTTTCATTTGAACTTTGTGACATTATTTGGGAACAAAGAAGAAGCAATAGTAATTAGTTGAAGAGAATAGAAAATATTTTTCTGTTGCTCTGCACTGTTTGAAGTGAAAATCAGTTGAGTTATTGCTACCAAGATTGATTCATTTGCCCCCCATGTGCTTTCTAGGCATGGATAAATGCCTAGAAAACTATATAGAACTAAATATTCTATAAACTATGCAGAATGTTTTCTGACATATGGTGGACATTCAATAGTGTTTGTTAAAGGGGTGCCATTTCCCCATATATTCCCCATCGCTACCTCTGATCCCTGACTATGAGCTTCTTAGAAGCAATGCATATTGATGTTCTTGTTCCTTAATGCCTAGCTGGCTTCCTGACACATAATAGATGCTCCACACAAGGTTTTCCATTGAATGAATGAAACACACTAATGATTATCACACGGATCAATAAGTAAAAATCAATTAATCAAGCGTAATTAAAACAACTTCTTTTCTCCCAAACTGGTTAGATCATGTATGCCATGAATATGAATAATTTGTGTACACAACATTGTTTTGCTAGGAAATGCAAAGAGTAATGTTACTGTTTCCTAGGACTGGATCCAAATGAATGGGACTTTCCTATTTGCTTTTAAAAATTTAAATTATTTATATTATTTTTTGTGATGCTTTTTTGTAGGTATGGGATTTTGCCCTCATATCTCCTCCCCTCAACCATTTTCCCCTTTCACCATTTCCCCCATATTATTACAGTTGTATAATCCTTAAGTAACAGTTGCAAGATTAACCTTTTATAATTTAAGTTCATCATGGCTTTTAGATTTAGACAGAAAATGTAGTATCATATTGACAAGGTATGTTTAGCTGTTTTACTTGTAGTCCTCCCTTTTTTGAGGGGTAGAGATGTTTTCTGAAATGTATCTTCCTGGTTTGCTAGTCTCCATTATATAATTCATCTATGAGAAACTTTGTATGTAAATGTTCACCTATCTACACATACATATTGATCTTATATGTTGCATGATTGTTGCCTCATATTAAACAAAACATATGATGTTTCTCTTTTGGTGATTGGCTTATTTCACTGAGCATATTGGTCAATGGTTGAGACAATTTTGCTGCAAATGGTAGAATTTCATTCCTTTTAATGGCTGAGTAGTTTTCCATGGAATAGACATGCCACAGCTTATCCATTCTTGTCCTAATGAGCATCTGGGTTGATTTCATGCCTTCATATTGTAGATTGTGCTACTATAAATATAGGGCTGCATATCGCTTTCTCATATGCAGATTTCACTTCGTTTGGATATATTTCCAGGAGTGGGATAGCTGACTCATATGTTAAATCAACTTTCAATTGTCTGAGCACTCTCCATACTGACTTCCATAGTGACTATTTTCTTTTCTAACCATAGCTTTGACCTTTCTCACAAATCAGCAAATAGCATAGAAAATATAACCACTCCTTTTCTTCAGTTGGCTTATGTATCCTAAGAAATCACTTACATTATGCTGAGTGGTGGATTTTTGCATGAATTGCTGTGACCACCTGCTTAACTAATTCATTGATTGCTTTACAAGTTAACATTTATAAAGAATTCATACTTCTAGGCTTTAATTATTCTTTATTCTATATCCTATCCCACTTATTACAAGGCTAGTTTGAGGTCTGTTTCTCTATTCCCTGATTGTTCCACTTGAGACTTTTCTGTTTTTTTAAACTCTTTCTTAAGTGGCATCTTTAATCCTTTCCTGGGCACCTGAAGATGCTCTAAACATATGAACTTGTGATTTCTATTTCTGTTTGTGTCCTTCCTACTTCCTCTATTTCCCTCTCAGCGAATTGTTAGTCTCTTTGATCAACTGCTGCAAATAAGTTAATATCTGAACTTTTCATTCTGGAAAGTGCAACTGTATGCCCTTGACAGTAGGCAAAGCAAAGATTCTCCACCTAAGCAGTACCTAAAATTTCCTTGTGCTTTACTCACTGCCTTACCAATTCTTTCCTTTCTGTTGCATTTCTTTCACTTGGTTCATAAATACTGCACATACCTGTAGATGCCTGGTAGCAGGGTAGGTACTGGAGTGATACCAGCGGCAATTGCCTTATGCTCAAACACTGATATTTATTTGATTTAGGGAAAGTCAACTCTTTTGGTCATGATGTGCATAAAGGCAATTTCAAAATCATTTTTGCCTTTTTGATTGCAACTACCCTCATCTTGACTAATTTCATGTTTAAAATATTTTGCATTTATTGAGGTGTGACAGTGGGCCAACCCTCCCCACCCCCCAGTGTGCTAAAGAGCTGACTGACTGAAACATTCAAATTTGTTTCTGAAATATCTCCAGGTAGCCACATACAATTGCACAATGTTCATTATTTCTTGTACACATGTTTCTATTTGCTTCCTAGAAATATTTCTTACTATGTAAGCTTACTTTGTAAGCATCTAGAGAGTTTTAGAGCTGTGTCTTCCAGCTTCTTGGCCTTTCTGTAATTCATTTGCCTTTCTGGTTCAGAAAACTTGAAGCTATCCTCTTGCCAACTCGGGGGAATATGTGGGGTGTCGTGCTTTGTTTTTGTGCCTTCTTTTTAAAATGAGTTTTGGCACAGTTTGAAGAATGACTACCTCTTTGTTAGAACCTTTACAAATAACCCACTGAGGGCCCAGCACAGTGACCTAGTGGCTAAAGTCCTCGCCTTGAACGTGGCAGGATCCCATATGGGCACTGGTTCTAATCCCCGGCAGCTCCACTTCCCATCCGGCTCCCTGATTGTGGCCTGGGAAAGCAGTCGAGGACTACCCAAAGCCAAGGGAGACCTGGAGGAAGTTCCTGGCTCCTGGCTTCGGATTGGTACAGCACCGGCTGTTGTGGTCACTTGGGGAGTGAATCATTGGATGGAAGATCTTCCTCTCTGTCTCGCCTCCTCTCTGTATATCTGACTTTGCAATAAAAACAAATAAATTTTAAAAGGAAGAAAAAAAAACAAGAAAGAAAAAAATGACCTGCTGAGTGAATGGCTTAATCCTTTTCTCCAGGCCAATATAGCAACAATATTCGGCTCACAGTTCACTCAGAGTTGGCCCAGAAAGAGAGTCTCCTCAGAGGAAAATATTATTATTATTATTATTATTTTAGTACAAGTGAGTTTTCCAAAAGTTACAGAGCGTCCAACTTATCACCAAGTACTGAATTATTTTTCAGATTTCATTCTGAAAACAAAAGAACTTATTTAAAAAATGACAGCATTATTTAAAAATAAATACATCATAGCCAAAGTCCTCAGGCTACAAAACAGTTTTTTCAACTTAACCAAATGGTTTTAATCCAGGATATGTGAGAACTTGACCAAAGTAACCAAGATATTTCTCCCCAATGCCATTGCCATCCCCAAACTTCAAGATCATAAAGCCTAGAAATGTTCTGAGGCAGCAACTCTTCTTGACTCCTAGCTAATATGATCAGATTGCACTGAACCAGAAATGGATGGTCCTCGGTTCTGTGAGACATTTTACATTTCTGTTTCATCAGAAGCCCTATTTCTCTTTTTACCTTCTTGGAATTGATGCAAAGTCTTGGTTACATGCATCAATGAAGAAGTCTACCTTTGGAAATAGTGACATGGATTGCTGAAAACATGGTGTGGAAGAATGAGAACTCTGATGGTGGTGGGTATTAGAACCAACCTCGTGTGGACAGATGGTTCTTTAGCATTATGATTTGCCATTTTTCTCCAACAAAAATGTCCCTCTTTCATCCACTTCGCAATTGCCTGCTATGACATCAACTTTTTTTTTCAACTCTGTAACTTATTTCTTTGATTCAAACATTGTTTCTCACTCACTTCTCAGATGGGTCCTGCTAATACATACAGATAACTAAAAGAAGTAATAGATGAGATTGATAAGACTATACAGCAAACAACTTTATTGGATCCCCAGACCCAAAAGGGAAAGAACAGCACTTTCAGCTGATTGCATCTTTCATGGTGGGTAGGAGAAATCTCTGAAAGGAAGAATGGAACAAAGGAACTAGTTTCATGAATGACTACCTTTCTTTAAAGACTGGCACATGTATGTAGTGTGTACATATGTGCATGTGTGTAGTTTAGGGTGGGGTTTTTTTTTGCATTGAAGTTACAGATTCTAGATAGGTTAGATTTTTTTTTTAACCAAAGTCTAAGACAGATGAATAAGGAATTTGAAGGGGATATAAAAACAAGATACTTTCACCATCACATCCCTCATTAAGGCAAATCGAAACAGAGCCTGAGGTGAGGGGAAGAGCTCTAAAGCTCACAGCCCATCCCCCTCCTCCATGGCATAATCCTAGTTTAATGCCTGAACATTGATTTCAAGGGTGTGTAAAGACGATGGTGCTATCTCTCTACCTTTCCTTTCCCAACAGAATTGGCAGGTGTTTGCTTTAAAATGCAAAAAGCTATGTTAAGAATTCTTTCTGGCCGTACACGGGTGGCGAAAATTAAAAAAGGTCAAAGACAATCCCAAGATTATTGGGAAAGTACACCCCTCTCACCCCCTGCCATCTACCAATCCCATTTACAAAGACGCCCCACGTCTTTCAAAAGAGACCCACAAATTACCCTGGAAATCTGCCCCAAAAGGCTGGGCTGCAGCAGGAGTTAAAGGCTTTGTTAGCAGGAGTTTTGTGGGGGATGGCACCACAGTAAGCACATTTAAGCCTCACCAGTTTCCTGAATGGTGGAAAAGACCAATCTTGATTTGCAAGAAGCTTGAATTTGAAAATATATTTAAAGAAATGCCATGTTATTATTTCTGAAAAACAAGCAGTCAAACTGTTGGTTGAGGTCTGAGCTCTCAGCCTCCCTGTCTCTTCTGGCCTCGAACAAACAGATAAAGAGTGTAATTAGCATATTGGTCATTTGAATGCAAAGTGCACTTAGAGTGGCTCTTAAAAACCACGTGTTAGCATGCTTCCCTAGCAAGCTGTCACTTTTTTGTGTTTATGGTATTAATTTGCCTAGCAACCTGCCCCCTTTCCTTTTTGCCTGTAAACTTTAGCCTAACTGCTAAAATTCATTAAATTTTCCCTATTAGCAGCTGGAATGAACAGGGACTATGCATGTGGAGGGGCGGGGTAGAGGTGATGGTGGGTCAATTTTCAAAAGCATCATGAACCTATTTTAAACTTCTAACTGACCTTTAAAATTCATCCATTAATTCATATGTACTGTCTGAGATGATTAATAAATGGGGAAGGGTGAGTTTTTTCCTTTTCCCTTCACCCACCAATAACCTTATCAAGCACACACCAAAGAACACTGACTGTAAGGAGTCTCTGCATTATAGCAAAGTAAGGATTGAATATGAGGTGCAACAGGTGCTTAATTATACAGAACAACAGCACATTGAGATCTGCATCTATTGAACACATCTGCGATGGCCAGCCTATTCAACATACACACATTAACTTGGTTTTTAAATTCACACTTGAGATCATTTAATCTGAAGTGTGACTGAGTTAAATTTGAGAGGGAGGAAAAAAGAGGGGCGAATATAGCCTTGGATTTACTCAACTATTCAGCAGCAGCAGCATATTGCTATGGACATAGAAGAAAATGGCGATGTTTATTTCCAAGTTGAACAAATCATTAGTAGATAGGTTAGGGATTGCTGGGGAATACTGAGTGATGCCTCACAGAGGTCTAAATGTCTGCACCTTGAAAAAAGTCCTAGATTCTACTTCCTGGCTGCGTGAAATTCAGATCCTCTGGGAAAGACAGGGAGAGATTATTCACAAACCTATTGGAGGAAAGATAGCCTTTAAGTAATGACACCCTAATGCAGTGATTCCTGGACTTGCTGCATATTAAAATCTGAGGAAATTAGCACCTAAGGAGATTAGCACCTACAGAGATATTTGAAAATCCTGATGCCTAGATTCATGCCATCCAATTAAATCAGAATGTCCAAATAGGACCCAAGCATTAACATTTTGTATAGATCACCAGGTGATTCTTTTGTGCAGCAGTGTCAGGAATTGCTACTCTACTATTTTCTCTCTTTACAAGAATTTCATTTAGCTTAATCTTCTAAGTTACCTTATGAGGGAGGTGCTACTAGATCCCCATTTCACAGAAGAGCAAATAGAGCTTCAGAGAAACTAAATAAGTGGTCCAAAGTCTTAAAACTCTAAAATAATGTTTCTGGCATTTGAATGTCTAGTTTGTTTACCGAGTCTAAATGCTGAACCTCTCTTCAATAAAGTCCCTTTCAGGTTTTATTGTTTATTAGTCCTATTTCAACAAATTGGATGCAGGAAAAACCTGTGTCAATACCATGAGAATTCACTAGGAATCTACAAGTAAATCTACTACTAATAAAGACATTGGGAGGAAATCTGGTGAAGCAATATGCATGGGAACACTTTGTGCTATTTTTTGCAAGCAGTTGTGAGCCTTCAAATGCTTTTATAAAGTTACACAAGGTGTTTAATTGAGAGCATGTTTGTGTTGATTATCTAAATAAGATATTTTAAAAGCATGGTCTTCTGAATATAATCCAAAATTATTCTTAATCAATGCAAATCCCACGGTTGCAGTTCCACTCTGTGCCTCTAGGTGAATTCAAGCACATATGGCTAACTTTTGAAAATTAAAATACTTTACAGATAGCACTGGCTTGACTGATTCATTGCTTTTTTGTGGTAAAGCTGAGTTAGGCAAAATGGTCAGATAAGTGTAGTGGGATAAAATCCAATGTATTTTGGGTGGCTTAGCAACTGGGTATCACCAGGAATAAACTCCGATATCAAAGCAGACCTAGAGAATCATGGGTGGGAAAGCAATAGTTACTCAAAGCAGGTGGGGTTATTGTAGCATTTTTCAATTGCTATATGACCTTGGGAGAAACAGTGCTTTCTGTTAGCTTTGCAGCTGGCTTTCCCAGTCTGTCTTCCCTGCCTGATTAAATGGCAGGGTCACATTTTCTTAGTGCAAGCTGATTTTTACTCTCAGTCCCAAGCAAGTTTTGACCCTTTGGTCTTTTTCTAAAGACGGTAGGCCTGAGAAAAGCATTTGACATTCAAATCAATTATTGCTACTTTCACTACTTTTCAGCCCTGTCCGTAGACTATTTAATGGATGAATGCATGTCAAAAACAGAACAATCTGAATAAGGTCTGTGTTTGAATTAGTTGTTCCATACCAATGTTAATTTCTAGGATTTTGACATGTGCTATGACTGTGTAAAATAAAGACATTGGGGGGAAATCTGGTGAAGGATCTGCATGGGAACACTTTGTGCTATTTTTGCAAATACTTTTGAGCTTTCAAATGCTTCAGTTTTTTATAAAGTTATGCAAGGTATTTAATAGAGAGCATGTTTGTGTTGATTATCTAAGTAAGATATTTAAAAGCATGGGCTTCTGAAAATAATTCAAAATTGTTTTTAATCAATGCTCTCTTACATATCCCTGGATTGGAATCTTGTGTATAAAAAGTGATGTCAGTCAGCCTCCATGTCTACCAAGTACAGATCCCTTTAGGATTATAAAAATGGGACCAGTTTGTTCACCGACAAGATGCCATTTGAATAAAGTGTGGAAATATGCATTAAATATCATCAGCAGGGACAGTGGGAGAAAAGTTGTTAGAGAAAAAAGGTTGTAGGAAGAGCAGGAGGAAAGGCACAGAGTCATGAAGGTGCAGGCCTAACAGGGAAACACAACAGTTTGGTTGCGCTGATGGTTGGCTTATAAGGAACAGGTGGTAAGTGAAGAACCTGGAAGGATGAGTTGGAGCTGGGATTGACAGACAAGATGTGATTCTCTTCTCTTTGAACGTGGGAAGTTTGAACTTCCATTGCACCAGTTATAATTCTCTGTTGAATTTGTTATCTGAATGCCTAACAACCATCACTTTCAGTTCAGAGGGAAGAGAGTCACATCCAGAATCCAATGTCCTTGGGAAGATGGTCCACGTTTGGTTCACCTGTGTAGCCTCTGTAGCACCTAGCTGTATGTGTCGCACTTGGTAGGGGGTCAATACATTTGACCTGAGGATAACTAATGCCTTACAAAGATGCAGTTGATATTGCCCCTCAAGAATATCTGAAGTCCCAAGATAAAGTAGGGAGAAGAAAGTAGCAAACAGAAAAGCACCAACATTTCTCTCTGAAGCTCTGTTTCTGTCTCTTTCGTGACTGTGTTTCACTATGCCTTGCCATCTTTCACATACGCCCCTCTTGCCTCAAACCATGCCTCTGATGGCACTATTTGAGGACAGAAAAAAATGTGTCTTGCTTTCATAACTACAGCATTCTACTCATACTTTCCTCTTTTGAGCTTTGCTGGAGGGTTGTAGGAATAGCTCATTCTGTCACTCCCTGCACCTCAGGTCTCTGAATCATAGCACAAACATGGTTTTAGGAGCAGCCTGGTGGTGCTAGGTAAGGAAGTCCTCGTGAAGGAGATTGTCTTCAGGATTTGGATGAATTACTGGTACGAGTTCTCTGTGGGGATCTCTATCATTAGCCTGCTGGTGATTTTTTTTCCTCCTTTACCTCTTCAGAGAAATGTTCTGTTGCTCACCACTTCAGATGGTTGGGTGTGGAGACTGGGGCACTTTTGTTCCTGACAACCTCATTATGTGGTTATCAGGAGCAGACACTGCCCAGGTTGTCACGACAACCAGCAATGACTCAAATCTTCCCTGAAAGGTCTGTATCTCTGGCAAATAATCAGCCGTTAGCTCTCTCTCAGCAGATGCTGAACTGAGCAGCCAATCACAGGTGAGCTGGGAAAACATGACATCATGTCCAGCCAGTCCAAAAAATAATAATAAAAAGATTTTAAAACATTTTTCCCTGGTTAATTTTTTGTCTCCTGGATTTTGTTCTACACTTTTATTCCTAGCAAAATGGGGAATGCAATGAAGCCAACTTTGCAAATTTAATTCACTCCGCAGTTTGACTTAGGTTCCAGCAGTGCAGTGATTGGGAGTGTGTTGGGAAGGAATGTATAATGCGATCCACTTGGGAGAAAAATCAAACAGAGCATCAGCTCAATTAAATAATGTGGTTTGATATGTAGGACCATGGTGGAAACAGGGCTAATTAAAACCAAGTCAGAGGAGAGGAACTTCCTAATTCTCTTATTAATTCACCCAGAGCCACCTGGATTTAATTGTCTTCTGTTTTCCCTTTGCTAACTCCCTAGTGGAAGGCGAGAGGGCAGAAGCTGTGGGCTTCAGAAAGCTCCTAGGTTCTGGAGGGCAAGTTCCTAATGGGGGCTAATTATAGTAAAGGAGGGTTGGGAGAGACACTCCATTCCCAAGCTCCCAATACTTAGGAAGTGTATGCAAATAGCGACTCATCAAGTCGGTTAAGGAGAATGACAGCTCGGAAATCAGTGAAGTCCACTTTTGTTCCTCTTGAATGCGTACAACAGTTCAATAAGATAGGTAAGGCAAATTTGGCAGAGGAGAAAACTACGGTCCAGGAAATCCCAGTCTTTTTCTCAATGTTATCTCTTTAGAGACTGGACTGAATTTGAGTCTCCTGATTTTCTTGCCAGAATTTAGGGGCCGTGAGAGCATGGTGGTTTCCTACTCATTAGCTTTCTTCTTTCCCAAGCATTTGGTTTCAGGAACTCTTTGCAGAGTAAACAACTCACAATGCTGCCTACTACAGGAAGGCTGCATCCCCTAATGTTGAAAGTAGAAAGGCTGGACGGAAGGGGCACACTAGACCGCAATGATGACAACAGGTTACAGTGAACAAGCCGCCAGTGAAGGAGCAGTGGGCACTGTGCTTCCAGCTAATGCTTATGCAGCAGCAGCCGAGCTATATCCTATTATAGAAAGAGCAGGGAGTTTTTGAAAATGTGCAGCTGCCATTGTGAAAGATGTAAAAACCGCACAGCTCCAGAGTTCACTACTAGAAGCGATTTCTAGATATGGGATTTGAGAAGGAAATGAAAAGAGAGCCGGGAAATCCAGGTTGCTTCTGTGGAATAATACATGACTATCCTGCAAGCAGTGTCAGCCTAAGCCTGGCTAGCAAAAGTTTAGCCTTGACTGCAACCCCTGAGCCACTGAGCTGTCATTCAAACCTCTTTCAAGGATAGCAGAGGTGCTTTGCTTTTCACCTGTTTTTGTCTTAACTCAAAGAGGTTTCCTTTTTAAAATATTTATTTATTTGCAAGGCAGAGTTAGTGAGAAAGAGTGAGAGAGAGAGAGAGAGATTTTCCATTGCTGGCTCACTCCCTGAATGCCAGCCCTAGCCAGGGCTGAGCCTTGGCAGGCGGAAGCCAGAAGCCTGGGACTCCTTCTGGGACTCCCACCTGGGAACAAGTGTCCAAGCAAGTGGGATATCTTCTGCTGCTTTCCCAAACACATTAACAGGAAGCTGGATTGGAAGTGGGGGAGCCAGGACTCATACCAGCATGCATATAGGATGTTGGTGTTTCAGGCAGCAGCTTTACCTTCTGTGCCACAATGCCAGTCCTGTATATTTCTGTTTTTAATGGTGTTTCCTACAATCGGTAGAGTGTATCTGTTTACTGTAAAAAAAAATTTAAAAATTATTGTACAAACAATAAAGAAGTCTAGATGCTCATCAGATTATGGTGGCATGTGTTCTAGTAACCTCATACTAAATTAAAATATCATAAGTTGAAAATGTTTTTAATTTTCTTGACGTGCTGACCACCCTAACTTAGCAACACAGTACCCTCATCAAAGCTTTCCTCTCATGGCCACTGAACTGACTGAGAGTTGCACCTGCTGCTGTCCAGCATCCCATTGTCAGAGAGGCCCATACTACATATCACCAGCCGAAAAAATGACCAAAATTCCAAATCTGAAGTCCTGTTTCTACAGACTATGTGTCAGTTTCTCACCATTAAAAAGTTGAAAAATCATTTAAGCTGAATTCTTGTATTCTGGGGACCTCACAGAGAAAACAGTTAGTGCCTCCCACCCCTCATACATACTCAGGGCTCGTTCCTGTCTCTATTCCCACAGTTATCCTATTAACAGTTTGGTGTGTATAATTTAAGCTTAAATGCACACCTAATGTAATATTTTTAGCCAAAATAAATCCTAGCACACATGGTGTTCTGCAATACTTTTCGCTAAAAGAATATGTCAAGATATGTTTCTATTCAGATATGTCAAGATCTATTTGATTATTTTTAGTTGATTCAAAATGTTCCAAAATACATGTTGCCATAATTTCTGTAATAATCACAATAATTCTGAAGCTGATAGATGTGTCTATGACCTTGATGTGTCTATGACCACATTTCATAATCCCCAACTTCATGAAGTCATATACATTAGATACACGTAACATTTTACAAGGCAGTATCACACTTCAACAAGTTAGCAAGAAACAGTAATACTGTTATTGAGATATATTTAAGCTAGTCTTTGTGTATTTCATTCTTATGTAAGAATCAGCAATGAACATTCTTGATTGCATTCTTGGCATCTTTCAATGAGTTTATGCTTAAGCAAATTCCTTAAGCTGGAATTGCTTGATCAGTCTTCAAATATAATATTTTATGGTATCATCCACTTCCACTACCCAAAGTTTGTACCCTTACATCTCTCCAGTCATGAAAGTGACCAATGTTTCTTTTATTCAGGATGTGACTGGAACCATTAGAAGATAATCGTATTAATTTTACCTATGTTGCCACGTATCTCTCACTTCCCATGTGAATCAAGAAGACAGTGCATTGGTGGGACACAAAGGGGAACCACAAACCAACCTGCCAAATAAGTGATAAAAAGGACATAGAATTACGACTGGTAGACCTGGCTCCTAGAATCACCTTCATGAGGCAGTGAACAGCTATCTTCAAACCCAGGGGCTTGCTTTCCCTTATCTGAGCAGTGTGGATCACAATTCCTGCAATACTCTCGTGGCTATTGTGAGGATCAAATGGTGAGATACAACAGTGGTTTGTAATCTGGGAAATAGGATACGCCCATCCAAAAATTATTATGGTGATGTTGTTATATCCTTAAATCAATGAGCTCCCAATCAAGGGAGAATGGAATAGTGGGAATTGAGTAGAAACAATTACACAGATGAAATCTTGAAGCTATTTCAACCTAGAATCCTTTCCCTGGAAGTTCCCAGGCAATTGCCCCATATTCTTGGGGGGGGGGAAGCACACCTTGATAATAAAGACTGCTTTGGGGGATCACGAATAATACAGGTTATCACTCTTTCTCAGGATGACTCAAATCTTTTGTGCTTGCTTTTGTCCTACATCCAGTCTTCTATCAATGATATCATTATGCTTTAACTTGTCAAGCTCCTACGAGAATTTTGATGTCTTCCTAGTTTCTGTATTCACCAGGAGAGAAGAAATGCATACATGAAACATTTAAATAACCATATGTGCTGACAGCACAAAGAGTTCTGTGTCATGACCGAGCTGTATGGGAGGATTACAGTAAAATCAAATACCTCTTAATTACCACTTAAATGAATAGCCCAAAAGCCAAAGTTAAATTGTTACCCAGGAAAATACAGTTATATCTTTCTATTATTTTTTTAAATTTCTTGTTTAAAATAATCCAAATAGGTATTTTACAAAATCAGACATTACATTGAGTAAATTACACTCATTTAGATCGATGATGTTTTTTCGGTTACTTTTTCAATGATGTTTAAAACATCAATGTGGTATGGATACTCTTTGTAACTCTAATTAACTAAAGTGACATTTGTAAAATCACTGGGAAAAAGTACCACCCTGATTTCAACATGTTAATCAAGGATTTGAAAAGGAAGGTGCAAGGTATTTTTGCATTAAAAGATAAATACCATGCAAAACTCATTACTTAAAAATTCCCAATTTTCAGGGGACAAGCATTGGGCACAAAGGTTAAGTTCCTGCTTGAGATTCCCACATCATATGTTGGAGTCCCTGAGTTTATGCTCCAGCTCTGCTCTTCATTACAGCTTCCTTTCAGTGCACAACCTGGGAAGCAACAGGTGATAACTCAGCTGCTTGGATGTCTGCTGTCTTCCAGGGAGATTCAGATTGATTTCAGGCTTCCTGGATTTGGCCTGGCCCAGCCTTGGGTGTTACCTGCACTGAGGAGTGCATAATTGGGTGGATGATTTGTGTGTCTCTACTCTCCATCTTCTCTCCCCTGTGTGTGAGTGTGTGTAAGAATGTTTATGGAAAATGAAATCCAAACAAAGAAAAAATGTTTTAAAATCTTGATTCTTAAAACCAGCAATCTTGAAGCAGGTATTGTGATGCAGTGGGTTAAACTGCTGCTTGCAATGCCACATCCCCTATCGGAGTGCCAGTGGGAGTCCCAGTTCTGTCACTTCCGATCTAGCTTCCTATTATTTTGCCCGGAAAGGCAGCGGATGATGACCCAAATGTTTGTGTTCCTGCCACTCCCATGGAAAACCACAATGGAGTTCCTGGCTCCTGGCTTCTGCCTGGCCCAGGTTTGGCTGTTGCTGGGATTTACGCAGTGATCCAGTTGATGGAAGTGCTCTCTCTCTGTCTCTCTCTGTGTCTTTCTGTCACTCTGAATTTCAAATAAGTGAATCTATTTTTAAAATGGTCATAAAAAACTGAACAAAAGCGTAACTTTTTAAATAATCTTGTTTAGTTTGGTTTCTTACAACAAGTATGCATTTTTATAAATTTATTTTATTATTTCTTATATCCTGCATGTTTTATCAACATGCAATGATTATATTTATGGGGCACAGTGTGATATTTAAAAATATTCGTACAATGTGTGCCGATGAAATCACAGCAGTTAGCCATTCATAGTATCATGTCTTTATGTTTGGCGCCTTCTGGCTCCTCTCTGCCAATTTTTCATAAATGTGTAATAGGGTATTGCAAACTGTAGCCACCCCACTGTGCTGTGGAATACTAGGATATGTTCCTTCCACCTGTTTTCATGCCCAGCAGCTAACCTTACTTCTACCCACCCCCACACTGTTCTCAACTTCTAGTAACCACGATTCTACATTCAATTTACTTCATTTTTGAAGTTTCCACTTAAGAGAAAACATGTGGCAGGTGTCTTTCTGTGCTTGGCTTATTTTACTTAACATAATAACCTCTGGTTCCATCCGTGTGGCTTCAAATATTTCATTGTCCTTTATGACTCAATAATCTCCCATTGTGTGGATATACATCATTTTCTTTATCTATTCATCTGTTAATAGTACCTAGGTTGATTTTATAACTCGGGTATTAAGACTTTCTGCGATGAACGTGGAAGTGCAGGTCTTTCTTTTATATTTGATTTCATTTGCTTTTTTTGGTTTTGTTTTGTTTTTTGAATGATTGGCTTCATTTTTATTTGAAAGTCAACCATTTTGACCATTCAATGTGTAAAGAGATATTTGTCTTTATAAAAATTTGAAAGTGGGATCATAATCTTTATGCTTTAAGCAAACTATAATTTTACGACTTTTTTCTGTGTAGGCATATCTGACATTGTTGTAATTCAAATGGTCTTAACTATTTGTTTTACATGACTTTTTTAAAATGACAATTTACCATTTCCTTCCAGGGCTTTGCCATAATTTAGATAATGTAGCCAAATCCTGGAGAGTTTAGATTTGGGTATATATATAGCAAGGGACGATTTGAGATTTTTGAAGGCTTTGAGCACCTGCAGAAGAGAACCTTACCCTGAAAACCAGGGAAGTCATTCAAGATTTGGGGAAAGGATGGAGAGTGAGAGTCTCATTTTAATGAGAGGGGGGAAAAAACGTATTTGAGGTATATACATGCTCATTCACTGGAATAAAAACAGATTACTTGTTTTTCTGTATTATTCTGTGTGTTTTGCAATGTGCTGTTTCGTGTGCAGAACACTAGCTTCCCGATGGAAATTGCCTTCTCTGAACCCCGCTGCTGAGTCTGCTTCTCAGAGTTTTCAGTGTATTCTACAGACTTCCACAATGTCACCTGCTTGCCTGACAGGTGGTGTCCCAAATCCAAACCATTCTCCCTTTAGGAAGCATGCCCCTGTTGTAGCTTGGCTAGATTTCCTGCTCTGAAAATTCACCTGAACTCTCAGTCTCCCTGGGGGGCAATTAAGGAAAATATTAACGCCCCCACCCCTGCTTCTTGTCCAGTGCTCCTCATTTCTCAGTATGGCCACATCTTTGTCTAGACAACCCTTACTGTGCAGAAGTTTCCATCTCCTTTCCCTCTCCCTCTCCTTGTCCCCTCCCCTTCAGTCTCTTCCCCCCTCTTCACCCCCTCCCAGGCGCTTCCTGCCTGGAAACAAAAGATTGGTCCCCAGTAGCCCACTCAGGGCGATTTTAGTTTTATGCTCACCATCTGATTGGTCTAGGTACGGTGCAGAGCCCAGGTGACGTCATACCAGAGAAGGGCTAGGGAGCGGTTGCCGAGCAGGAGCTGTACCACGGGCGGGCAGCTGTGGCCCGGAGCCACCAGGGATCGTGCACCACTGGGCCGCAAGCTTCTCCCCGCCAGGAGCGAGTGCGCGGGGTGGGAGAAGAGCCGGGGCGCACAGTGAGCTGGGCCCGGGGCTGCGGCTGCGGCCGCGGAGCTGCGGCTCCCCAGCCCTGGCAGCCAGAGCGCTTGGAGGTAGAGCAAAGGTCTTTGACAGGGTGACTGAACCGTGGCAGGTAAATCCCGCGACTCCCGGGCCCCCGGGCTGGCTCAGGCGGGAGGGGGGACAGCCGGCGCCGCTCCGAGGATGCTGGACAGATGGTCTGCCTTTTTCCAGGCCCCCCTCCCGCTCCCGCGACGTCCCCTGCCTCAAGTCTCCTACGTGGCTCCGCTGGAGCACAGAGACCCAGAGCGCAGTTTGCATGATCCTAGTTCGTGAACGTGGACAAGTGGGTGTGTCCGGGGACGTTCCCTGAGGGCCTGGGCTTTTTTGCTTGGTCAAACCCTTATACTGGCTTATTGGGGCCTGGGCTGTTTGAGACAAAATCTGCTCTAAAAGCTACGTCAGCCTGTAAGTCTTTACCTTCTTCCCACACTCCCCTTCCCAGCCACAGCAGCCTTGACAGCTACTTCCCCCCACCCAACACCAGGGAAGGGGAGGGGGTGTGTCCACGCTCAGGCCAAGTCTAAAGCAGAAGAGCCAGAGGAGCACGCAGAAAAAGTGACGATTTTCGTAAACCTGTGCCTTTGCCCCTTGGTTTTATTTGTCATTATCCCTCTCCTCCCACCTCTCTCTCGCTCTCTCCCTCTCTCTCTTTCTGATGAGGGGTTAGTGATGACATGAGGACTCTTCATCTCGTTTGGGCAGTAGAGTGATGCAATAAACGTCCCTTAAAAAACTGAGGTCCCTCGACTGGCCCCTCTCTTTGTTTGGGGAACAAGGTCCTCGGATCCACGGCCCCCCTCTCACCCCCAGCCTGGTCTCCTCAATCCACAGTGAGCACTGCCCTCTGCCCTCAGTTCCTAAACTGGCTCCAGCAATGTTGGATGTTGTCGATGCACTTTGGGGCCACCTGGATATTTTTTCAGTTCTTCCTCCAACAGGCTTCCCTTCATTGGTGTTGGTTGAGAGGTTGGCTGGGAGTATCCATGGGGAGGATAGTTTTCTCCAGGAGAGAATCTGAGGCCCTACTGGTATTTTTTGTTTGTTTTGTGCCCCCCCATTCCCCCTTCCAGAATCCTGTTCCCAATTCTGGACTGTCAGGTTCAGGACTGTGGACCATAAAAGAGGATGAGAAGGGTGAGTGGTTTGGCTTTGGGAAGCATGATGGGGACAGTTGTAGAGTGATGCTGTCCAAAGGCCTTCAGCAGGGAAGACTTTAGCCATTTGAGTCTTGCTCCCCTCATGGTTTTGCAGACTCAGATCCAGGCCAACTGTCAGACTGGCTGAGGTGTTGGAACAGAAGGAGGTCCATTCCTGTTGGTGACAACTCTGTGGCCCTCTTCTAGGATGAGCGTGGTGTAAAGGTCAGTGTGGCTCTCACTAGGGCATTGACAAAACTGGGCAGGATCTGTGAGCTGGCATTTGGAGCCCTCAATCAGGGAAACATTTGGGCAAAAGGACCAAATGCAGTTATGGATGGATGGCCAACAGGCTGGGCCTGGGAGACGGCCATGCAAAGCTTGCTTTCTGCACCCCTAATGTCATGCCCTCCATCTCCATGCAAGAAGCATGATGGGAAGAGACTGGGAGGTATGTGAGGTACAACTCAACAGCTGAGAATGCCAAGGCCAGCAATACCTTGGCATGGTGAAGAACAGGCCCTCCTAGCCCTCATATAGGCAAGGAAACCTTGGAGCAGAGACCTAAGCACAAAAAGGTTCCTGTGTAATGGGAGTAGAGGGGAGGAGGGCACAACACCCTGTGAACACTGTCACTAGCCGGACATTTCCATAGGTGACAGAATTTTCTGACCACATGTAGAAATGATTTACAGAGTGAACAGATTTGTTGAGGTCTTCATGGGAGGCAAGGGGGAGGGCAGTGGCTGTGACAGGTGAGGTAAATGAGGAATACACGCAGAAACGGGGAAGCCGTGCCATCAGACATCGTAATACCATGTCAGATGCAGTAGTGACAAGATGGAGTAGGAGAAAAAGCAGAGACATGTGTAGAACCATCAGCTCCATGCAAAGCGCAGAAGCCTGGCAGGATGGGGAAGTTCCAGTGAAAGAGTTAGCTACTATGGTCCAGCTAAGAATGAAGGGGTGAGAACTAGCTATTTAAGGACTCAGTAGCATTCCCACTGACCTAAGCAAGGGACAGAGAAGAAATCTGTTGAACAGCTCTCTCATCCAACCAGTTCTTTCCTCCTGGGTTAGGAAAAGGTGACTGGTGGGGGGTGGAGGAACAGTGGGAGCAGAGGACAGATGCTTCTGGCCTGGACAGGTTGAGTGTTTTATAGAAGCAGAATAGGACAAGGTGTGACACCTCCTGCTGAAAATAAATAAATAAATAAAGGTAAAAAAAAAAAATAGTCCTCCTTCTCAGGGGCCCTGAGTGTTGGGAGATGGCAGGTAGGTGCACCTGCATCTGGGGAGCTCAGCTGTGCGACTGGCCCACTGCGATCCTTTCACCCTCAGTCTTCTACATGTGTCAGACTAGACATTTCCCTCCACAGGACCCAGGTGGATTTGCCTGCCAACATAGCACTACACAGATTCTCCAGCAGGGGGCAGAAATGAGCGTGATGAGCGTGCAATGGAACTAGGGACCTGAGTCCTCCATTTCAGGTGTGATGCCCAGGGCCCGGACACTTAACAGCCATACATTTAAACCCTGGTTTAGGAATACTGGAGAACCAGACAAATCTCCAGGTCTGGCAGTCTGTTCATTCTGTTTCCTTTCCTCCCAGAAATGCGTTGCTTCCTACTTCGCTCTGCAGCATTAGAAGGAATTTGCATTTACATAGGCGGTGATTACTTGAGTCACTAATACACGCAGCCTAACTGGAGTTTAATTGGAAATGTTAATCAATGCAATAGATCCGTGTCTGATTTGCACATTCGGTCGATTATTTGCAAGTTGGGGCAATCTGCACTGTACCCAGGGGATGCAATGAGGGTCAAAACCGTGCAGCTGCAGCTGAGCCTGGTCGTAAGGAAGCAAAATGGGAGAGGTGGAATATGAAGACTTGAAAAGACACAGTTTACTCTGGAGCAAGGAAATTATTACAAAAATCTAGTTTCTATGAGGTTTGATCACTGAGATGGAGTAGAATGGTTTTAGAACCATTCAGTGCAGTGGGATGCTCGGGATTTTCTGTGAAATGAAAAGGGGCTAGATATGCAGGAGGGAGTTTTTAGGGGCCAGTGGAATGAGAACAAAGGTAGAACAAACCCTGAGTTCGAAGTCGGGCTGATTTGGGGACGTCCATCCATCTCTGGCCTTGGTTTTCTTGCTATTCAAAGGAAAGAATCAGACCAAGTGTCTTCTTGAATGGTAACGGCATTTTAGAAAACTCATTCCTTTATTCTGTGTAGTGAAAGCAGGTCCACCGGAGGATAGCTTTCTACACACCCCTCCAAAAATGTGCCAGCTATTGTGTGTTCCCTTTTGTAGGCCCTCTAATTTGTCCAGGGGAGAAGGGAGGAATACAAGACAAAGCTAACAAGGCCACAGTCACTATGCACAGTTCATCCTTTTTTGGCCATGTGGCTTTAATTTTATGTGAATGGGGATTTGAGATAAAAAGACAAGTCCAAGTTGACGATCTTCTACAGACCCAAGGGATAACCAGTTGCTTGAACAGCTCTGCGCCTGTGTGTGTGTGTGTGTGTGTGTATGTGTCTGTGTGTGTGTTATAGGTTCCCAGGAAATGAGCTGCTAGTAGATATTCACTAGCAGCCCTTATCCCCTAAATCAGTGTCAAAACTGGCATGACATGGGGTGAATGTAATGGGAGATCCTGGCTTGGGATCTTTCTATCCTATCTCCCTCTGAGCCCAGTGGACTCTAAATTTCTGTAGCCTAAACAGACACTATTCCAAAACATCAGCACAATAGCCCCCTCTAGTGAACATAATAGGGATACCCTTGACAGAACTAATGTATCCCATGGCACCAGATGCCCTAGTACACCCTGTTTGTCCTGGTGGAAAAGGGTTCCATTCCTTTCAACCAAACTGAAGGAAACATTCAGGCAACTTATGCCTCCTGAAAATGTTTCTTCTTAACGATTTATTTATTTTTGTTGGAAAATCAGATCTACAGAGAGAAGGAAAGGCTGAGAGAAAGATCTTCCATCCACTGGTTCACTCCCTGAGTGACTACAAGGGTTGGGGCTGAGCCGATCTGAAGCCAGGAGGCAGGAACTTCATCTGGGTCTCCCATGCAGGTGCAGGATCCCAAGGCTTTAGGCCATCCTCTAGTGCTTTCCCAGGCCACAAGCAGGGAGCTGGAAGGGAAGTGGGGACGCTGGGACACAACCTGGCTTTGATATGGGATCCACGCGCATACAAGGCTAGGACCTTAGCTACTAGGGCCCATTGAAAGTGTTTATCACATAGGGTGAGTACAGAGAGAAAGTCATTCCCTCATCTTTGAGTCATTTTCTTCTTTGAACCTGAGAAAGATTCCACAGCTCCTTTCCAGGCATCTTTACTGCTGGGCAAGGCATTTGCCATGGGAGGTTCTGTGGGAGAGAGAAGAGTTTTCCACAGCTTTCCTACATCTCCACCCCGAGGACCCAGTCCTCATCCTTGGATGCACACACGGATCCCTGTCCCAGTCTACTACAGGAGGCCGAGGCACAGATGCACAGCATGACCATTCAGATGCTCAACTTGATATAGCCATGCAATGCAGCATCGTTTCCTACGTCGGTGCTTGGGAGCTGCCTCTGCAGCCAGACCTCAACCCCAAGTATGGGCAGGGGAATTTTCATGGTGTTGTCCTGCTATCCTCTAAAAACTCCACTCCCTCTCTGGCGCTTTGGCAGCCTGTACTCCTCTCCTCCTTAGCACCCTCTGGCAGAGTGAGCTCATGCAGGGAGGGATGGAGGCTGATATACCACTCAGTGGTGCAGTGGGTAGGATCTGGAAAGGCTGCTTTGAGTGTACGTGTGGGAAGCACACAGGGAATGCCAGGGACACTGGGGGGGACAGACGTGTCTTGGAATCCTGCCCAAAGCAAGAGGCACACCCAGGGTATGACTTAGTGTTTTATTCCTGAAGGGGGAACTGGAGACCACGGTGCTATTCTTGGTTCCCCAAGGTTTCCATTTTGCTAGCTGTGCCTTTTAATCCATAGCTCTTTTACGGTGAGGACCCTGTGCATTCTGCTGTGCATGTATGCTAGTGAAATAGGTCACCTGGATACTGCCACATTGGGAATTACTGCTTTCTTTGAGGATAAACCCCATGGAGGGAGGAGGGCAGCACATAGGAAGGGCTGCTGAGTTTTGCCTCCCACAAGGGGAGGCAAAGCCTCTGCCCTTGTGAGCCTCAAGTGATTTTGGGGAAAAGGCAGAAAATTGATGGTTTAAAGAGATCCTGTTTCCTTCAGGGTTAGACAGGGAATGCTCTGTAGGGAACAGAGGGTTAGTGATCCCCAAAGCAACAACAATAACCTATGTATTCACCCTAAGAAATCTAGGCAACACTGTGGTAGGTATCCCTGGAGGCACAATCCACTTGGGACTGGAAGTGGAGCCCCTCAGCAGTTGTGAGATGACAGCAAAATAAGGGACCTCAGGGATGCTGTTATTTGAGAGACAAACGTTTCCCCCCTTCTTCTGATGAGAGAGGTTGATGGCAAGGAGTATGGAAGTGGAGGTAGAGGTTTATAGTTGAGGGATAAAGTGAGCTATATAGCAGTGCCAGGTCACCTGAGTCTATTAAATTGACATGCATCTCTGTTTCCTAGTGTATACTGGATTCTAGCGCTTCCTGTAATTATTTAAAGTTCTCCAAAGTTATGTGGATTATGTGGACACTCACTTTGTCTTATTTAATTTTTTTCCTTCCCATACCTTTCTCATGTCCCAGCCAGCAGGCGTGCAGAGTGGGGAAATTCCCACTTCAGTGCTCTTTCTGGAATCCTACAAATCAGTGTTGTTTTTATTTTTTTAAAGCTTTTCTAGCCTTCGTCAGTGATTTTATACAACTTACTATGGTGTATACGCATGTGAGACCTTCAGGGGGTTGGCTGAGGGAGTAGTAACAGGTGAGATAAGAGGATTCCTCTCCCCACGATGCTTCTCTTGGCAGGTTTCCCCCAAGAAAGAGCAGCTGAGCCCTTACATCTGTGGCAGCTGGTGTGCCCAGCAGAGTCCATCAGAGCTGAAGGCAGTCCGGCCCTTGCTCATGGGTAACACACACTTGTGCTGAGGTCCTGCAGCTGTGGCGGGGTGAGGTGAGTAATGAATGCCAGGGCAGAGAGTTAGGAATCTCCAAGTCCAGGTAAATGCTGCTCTTCCACCAGAGCTCGTGACATCAAAAACTCTGCTCAGGCCTCATCAGCAAAACCTCAAGGGCATAGCGCCTACTTTCTGCTGCATTTTACCCTGCAAAGATGCCCTTGGCTGCCTGATTCCCCCATCTCGAATGCAGGAATGACAGCCTTGACCTACATCTCAGGGTGAAGAGGAAAAACAACATAACAATCATTGCCAAGTCCTTTGCAAATGTCAAGCACCATTGAGGAGCTTCAGTGTAACACAGACATGCTTCCCATCAAGCTGTCGCTTCCTTTTCTCCTCTTTTCCTGATGCCTAAGTGGCGTTTTAGCCACATGCCACAAGTTCACTGATCATTTCCTGTGATTTCTAATGCCCTGTATTTTTACTTGCCTATTCAAGGTGTACCCCCACTCCTGCAAAATATACCTGTTTCTGGGCCTGAAAGGGTTAGTTTCAGCCTTCTGGAACTTTCCTTTTACTTATCCTTCACCAAAGCAAGAAACATTGCATGCCCCTGCTCTTCAGTAGCACTTGAGTCTTTAGCATGTGTGACAGCCCGCATTGTTTCTACTGACTCAAATAATTCTCACAAGGTCTCTGGAGTGTTCATCTTCACAGATAAACGAGACTGTACACCCTTTATTGGGAAGGACTAGACCTTACAGGCCTCTATTCCCCCTTACACATTCCTGACAGGTCACTGGCAGCTTTGGAAGTTGGGCTTCTTCCTCTCCCTCTGCCTTTTTTTTTTTTGCAATTTTCTTAGTCTGTCTCTATTCGTTTATGTGTCTCTTTGTTTGCCTCCCAGGCAGTCCTTATAATTTCGTCTGTGGGCTTCTCTATCTAACCTTCTGTTGCTATAACCTATAGTCCTGCTACCTGTAGGTAGCTTACTATCCCCTTCTCCCTTTGTCTCATCCTTTGTCTCTTTGTCAGTTATTTAGGTGCATCTCCTGTTGTCCCAAACACATAAATAAATAGAATAAAAAATGAAACACCCGCCAATAAAAATCAATGAAACAAACAAACAAAAATACAATGAATCCACAATGCAGTCACCTCTCACACTCGGCGTACACCGGGCCTGAAGGGCAAGGTAAAACGGTAGCTCAGCAGCAGGTGTATCTGTGATGCCTTCTCATGAAAGGGAAGCTCCAGAGTTTCGGCCATGGAATTGAAGGTATGAAATTACAGCCTTACCGATACCAATGCATTCAACTTTCTACAGGCATCCTGGGAGGAGATCTTCTATAGACCTTAACCGACAGAAGGTAACTAGAACTGACTAAAGTAAGAAGCAGGCTCCTGGCTCTCTCCTGGGTGTTCTATGACAGCTTCAGTAATAATGAGAATTTGTAGAAGTATCTCCTGTTGCCAACTGTGTGTGAGGCACTTGAATTGCAGGATACCATTTGCTCCTATAGTTACCCTGCAAAGTAGTTTTTTCCCTAATAATTATTGGGTCTGTTTTACAAGATCACTTATTTGAAAGAGTTACAGAGAGAAATGAAGGGATAAGTGCACGTGTGTGCGTGCACACACACACACACACACACACACACACACACACACACACACAGATCTTCATTCCACTAGTTGACCCTCAAAGCTTGGACAAGCCAAAGCCAGGACCCAGGAGCTTCTACTGAATCTTCCATATGGAATGCAGGTTTGCAAATACTTGGACAATCTTCTGCTGCTTTCCCAAGTTTTTAGCAGGGAGCTAGAATTTAAGTGGAGCAGCTGGAACCTGAAGAAATACCTGAATGGGATGCCACAATGGGTTGCTACACCACAATGCCTGCCTGCAGCTACTGGTTTTGTTTCTCACTATGTGTTAGCACCACTAAGTGAAATTCAATATTATTAGTGCTGTTTTACCAACTTGGAAATAGGTGTTGAGAGGAGCTAAGTAAAACTGTCTGTAGCTGGAGACGGGCTGTGGCTTTGGAAGGAAAGACATATTAGCATTTTTAGGATCTCACCTCATTTGCATACTGACACACACATATACACACCTTCTCACAGATACATATATGTACTCTCCTACATTCACTTGGTCACATTCATGTCTCCCCATCCAAAGATTCACACATTTCATACTGGGCACATTCATAGTGATGATCATTGTTCTTCCTTCACCAGCTCCTACAATCACGTTTACCAGTGTAATAGATACAGGCACTTTGACAGTCACACAGTACCTTTTCAGATGAACACTTACCCCTGCCTAGCAATCCACTCTCTCACCCATTCACGTACAATGATAGTCTGTGACAATGTTACACGCTCATAATCCCATACTTCCATATTCGAACAAATGGTATCATCTCCTTTACCAAGTAAGATTCCTATACGTATGCATACACATAACATACATACACACATGCATCGACTTTTCACATGCATACACTCCGGCTATTTCACATAGTACTAGTTATAAACACAGTCATTTGTATCTACTCTGACATGCTTGCACTGATATCACTATGTCTTCCCTCCCAGTCACACACGGCTCATTACAGGGGCACACTAATGTGAATACATTCTCATATATTCATGCTTGTATGAGTTTGTGCCGTAAACACAGTCTTTTCCAATTGTACCCATATACTCAGAATTGCATGCGCTAGTAATCATGTGCAGCACTTTCCCTGTTACATTCACAGACAATCAAACTTATATGGAAAAACAACAACAACAAAAAACTTATATGGAGATACACACTGACTTCCAGGCAGTCACCTCCTTTACACTGAGACATAGTCATACCCCAGAACAAACTCACAGGCACATACTCTGTAATTCAACCATGCACACATTTCATAAACTGCGCCATTGACACTGACAACTCACTCCATCCCATTAAATTCATAAACAATCACTTAAACACAGGTATGTTCACATTGATACACAGTGCCATATACATATGCTCATTACATGGAACGCTCACTAAAATCACATTAGCACAGTCACACTGCACATCCAAGTTCACCTATTTGCACTCTTACATTTTCGTGCACTCACATTCATAACTACACTCCAAAATTGTACACCCTACTCTTTCCCACAGACACACACTCATACTTCCTCACATTCATGTACATTTATATGTATGCCTTCTCACACATGCAAATTTCCACTCATGCATCTCTCATTTTCACACTGGAATAATCACATTTAACATCCGCTCGTGTTACACATTCTTATACTGACACACTCTAACTCCCAACGCTACAACCCAGGCACATGTAGTGACATGCATGGTCACTGACCTACATTTACACTAGTACACCTCACTGACACACACAATTCATATTGCAATAGTCAGTTCACATAGATACATTCAGAAATTCATATAGGTAATTATGTGGCCTGTATTCACTCAGTCATATTCACACTGCAACATCTTTACTCACACCTGTCCCGTTTGCCCAGACAGTCACAGACTGTTGAACAGACCACCATACGCACTTTGCTAGACTCTCACATGCACATTGGCCTATGTTCCTCACATTGACCCACATATGTTCACATTGTTCCATTAGTAGTAACTCAAAGGCTTATTCACACCTCATACTTTTTAAAACCATTACACAAGCCCCTCACACTGATATTGCCACATTCACATTCTTTCTTAATAAAACACACATGTAGCAACCCAGTTGTAGGAAATAGCACTTCAGAAAAATTGTCTTTTTTTTGAAACTTATTTGCTGATAGTGTTCTCCTTAGCCCTTCAGAAAGGTGTTCTAGCAACCTGTGAATGAAGAAAGCACGTTGCTCTTATCTGTGGTGACAATGGGAAATATATCCTTCCAGAGTAGAAGGGAGGATTGATGTCCAGGATTAAAACAACAGAACTCAGACCCCCATCAGATCAAGTTTTCTTTCTTTTCCACATAGCTTCCTTTCACAGACATCATCTCTAATAGAGTCTTAGCCAACCCTATCCAACAGATGTTGAAGTTTAATTCTTGTTTATGTTCTGGAATGTTTATGGCTTACTTTGCAACCCCATCTCATTCTGGGGGAGAGGGGAGGGAAGGTGTAGAATGTGTGCTTTTATGCATTCTTAATGGTTTTTATGCAAAATCGCTTATCTTGGTTTTGTGTTTATAATCTGAAATTGCTTACTGCTTACACCCATAAAAAGGATGAGCCTACTTCCATCAGGCACCACTCATTTAGTCAGGTATTCTTAATGCCTGTGCAACATGGTGTTCAAGAAAAGGTTAGTGGTCTAGCTGAATGATAAAATAAATTTCTTCTGTGAATGTGTACACTCGTACGTAGACCCCACTGAAAATTCAGCATCTGTGACTAACACATTACTGGAGGAAATTTCTCAGTAGGCGTGGATAAAGGCAAGCTAAAGGAAGTTCTTTGCACTCCAGACAAACTGAAGATCTCCCTGTAAGACAGTAAAAAGCACACACTCAAGAGTGAACCAATAGATCAAGAACCTGGGTCTAGAGATGCAGAAATCTTACAGCACCCTGCAAACCTTTCAAAAACCTCTCTAGTTTATGATTTCCCCTTCTGGAGTATTCTTGGAAGAAAAATGAGTATGAAATGTATCTAAGCTATCATAAGATGGGTTTTAGCATGCCGTAGCAAATGGAACAATACACAACCTCCATCTCTGGAACAATATACAACCTCCATCTCCACATTCCCCCCTACCCTGCCATTAGATAGAGATTTTTTTAATACTAGGATCTATATCATCTTACACAATTTGAATTTCTACCATGCTCCGTGCTAGACTCAAAGCAGCTACTTCTGAAACTCAATTAAGAAATTAAAGGAGTAGGTAGATGCCAATATGTTGTCAATGCAGATCCTATGTGTCTTTTCCTGCCTTCCTCAATCCCAGAACTCCAGTGGCACCAGGAGCTCAAATCTATGGAGCCCACATAGTGCTAAGCCCAGAGGAAGATTCAAGCTGATAAAAGATATGTACTTTGCCTTTGAGGAACTTTTGTTTGGGAAAGATTTAGTCATGATGAAAGTGTGATACAAGTTAGTAACCTTATAGTTGGCATTAGATTTTTTCAGTGTGTTTAGTTGGTGTTGTTTGAACTCCAGTGGGCTTGAAGACCCAGAAGGGGTTGTGAACAACAATGAAGATTTAGTGAAGCCACTCTCAAAGTAAACTGCCTGACATCTTGCTTAGCACACATTCAGGGCATCTCTCCCAAAGATAATAGAATAGAGCTTTTTGTCATCGTGACCCAGGTAGAGGAAGCAAAGTGAGCTGCAGTCCCAAGTGGGAATGATGTATTTAATCAAGATATGATCGCCTTCTCTCCTAGAAGATGACTTTAGAGAAACAGCCAGATAATTTTGCACTGGATGATTTCTTGCCAGTGCCGTGAGACTCACTGAAGCAGTTTATGCAATATACAAGACTGAGTGAGTTTTAGGAGTAGAAAAATGCACCTGCCTGAACTCCCTTGAAGTCAGAAAAAAGCAGTACAAGAGAAGACCCACTCTATTACATTTAAATGGTATTTTATTATTTTCAAAATGTTTAATTACCCCTTCTTCCATGATAATAGAGATGATGGGAGGACCAATTCTTGAGTCGGGCAGACCAGTATTTGAATTAATGTAGGCCACTTTTTAGTTGTATAACCTTGAAAAACTATTTATCTGCCTTAAGCCTCTGTGTCCTCGTGTATAAAATGGGAATGATACTGATGTCACCTGCCTCATAGAATTGTTATGCAGATTAAATGAAGTAACACATGAAAGAGTTTAATACAATATCTGGTCTTTAATGTTTAGTAATTGATACGATTATCATTACCACAGGCCTTTGAGATGGACACCTTCAAAGAGACAGTTGGTGAGATAACAGATAGTTATGTTCTTTACAGTCCCCAATGCATGAATTTTACAGCAGCCTAAGTACTTGGGCCATCATCTATTGATTTTCCAAATGCATTAGCAGGAAGCTGGATATGAAGTGGAGCAGCTGGGACATAAACAGGTGCTCATGTGGGATAACTGTGTGGCAAATGGTGACCTAACCTATTATGCCACAATACCAGACACTGCGGCAATGTTTCATGTTTGTTTAGGTGTCCTCTCAAGTCCTACAACTTCCCTCTTGAAACCAGGAAAGGCTTTGATGAGATCTTCTCTCCTTTGTTGGTGTAGATACTTGAGAAGTGTAGGAATAGAAATGATTGCTGATGCTGGTAGACCAGCCTCTAGTCACAGCCACTCAGTTGCACTTGACTAATCTTGAACTTCTTTGTAGATAGAGGATTGGCTAATTTCTGAGCTTTAATCCCAGTCATGACAGTGTAAGTACAGTTCACGTACCCAAAACTTTAAGAACATTTATGTGCTTGCAAAAGCTGTGAGTAACAGAATTTGTCATATCTTATGAAACGTTTTGTGACAGAGGAAGCATAAATAAGAATGTGGGCTTCAGCATCACACAGATAAGGGCTTTCATAATTATAATCTTCCACTTGCTAATTTGATGACTTTTGTAAGTGTCAGTGTCTCTGAACATCAGCTTCATCTGAAAAAATGAGAAAAGTAATAATACTTTATGTGATTATGCAAAATATGTGAACTTGTATCTGAGTACCTTTTAGCAGAGTGCCTATGACATGATAAAATCTCCATGGATGATGACAATTTCTTTTATATCTTATGAAATCTTTTGGTAGAATATAAAAAATTACTTCCAAGTGTTTCACATATATGGATTGTTTTATTCCTTACCACTTTCTTGTTGAAAGGCCACCTTTTCCAAATGAACAAATAGAATCAAAGGGGCTAAGTGATGTACCCAGAGTCATGCAGTTTGTTAGCTGGGCCAGGAAGTACTAGTCTTGAGTGAATATTTGCATTTTGTTGGCAGAAGACTTTTGAGGTTACAGACGGCAATTAAGAGATATTTGCGTCAAGCATACTTCTTGTAAAATATATATAAATGCTTTCTAACATTTAGCTACTAACTGAACTTAGTCTTTCTGTATCATGTGCAATGCCCAGCACTACATTGTAAAAGCATAACAAATGTGATATCATAGGAATACCATTGAGAATAGTGTCATAGAGGTGCCATTAACCACCAAGAATGTATCTAAAGGCATATGGGGTACTTTAAAACATCCTTGGGAAGAAAGAAATATAAAGATAAGTTCATTTTAATGAAAAACATTTTGAAACCTATGCATAGTTTTTTTTTATCATATGCGCTTTCCATAGTTTTTTGTTTTAATTTGTGATTCCCTTCATGCTGCTTCACTGGCTCTATAGTGTTACTTTACTATTTCTCTTCCAGTATGAAAATTTCAAGACATCAAGTTTAGTAAGCTTTAGGGGAAGAATTGGAGGACACGAAGATAGGCGTGCTCTTGACTCTTCACCTCTGTAACAGGAAACATTCTTCTTTCAGTCTCCATGCTGTGATAGTTAGCTTAATCATCTCTTGAATTACATTTTTCAGAAATCCCTGGTTCCATTTCCTCTTCCATTCCCTAGATACTGATGTCTCCACAAGTTTTCTTTTCTCCGTGATTACACAGTCTTCCTGGACAATTGCATATCTTCTCACACTGATGGCTCCAAAATTAAAATCTGTAACCCACATAGTCAGTGCTCCTCTGGAAAACTGCTGAATGCCAAATGAGTGTTAGAATGACTGCTGCAATTATATGTCTATCTGTATTAACAGGAATGGATACAATTAGAAAGGTTTTTTCCTATCACAAATGGATCAAAATATCCTTTTATTGCATGCTGTATCATTGATATCTGTCAAAGACAAAATGCTTATTGTTTGTTTTGCTTTCCACCAAACATTCCTAATTTAATTTTTATTGAGCTTTCCAATGTATCGCTGTTTCTGTCATCTTTGTATATGAAATTTTGCAAAAGTAATATATTTGAGTCTGAAATTGCAGTTCAGTAGTTTAAGCCACCACATACAATGTAGGATTTCCATATTAGAGTAATGATACAAGTCCCAGATGCTCTGCTTCAGATCCAGCTCCCTGCTAATGAGCCTGGGAAAGCAGAGGAAAATTATCCAAGTGATTGGGCTGTTGCCACACATGTGGGAGACCTGGATTGAGTTTAATTCTTTGCAAATGACAGGCTGGTTATTATAATAAGTAGTCATTTTGCAGGTATTAATCACAAAAGTATTGTGTCTGTATAGATGTTTGGATGAATTTGTTATAGAAAAGGACAAATACATTAAAATAGGTTGTTCTTGCTCTTTGAGGAATATGATTATTATTGGTAGTCCAATGTGTGCTTATGCGAGGGGCTACCAACACAACCACATTGTTTTTGTCAGCACACTGCTTCATCAATTGGTTTTCATCACCACTGTGAGCTTGGTTACTTACATTTCACACATTTGGAAACTGAGGCACAGTTACATTTGTGATCCCAAATACAAAAGAAAGACTATACAAACCATTACTCCTCCTACTTTGAGCTTCTTAAATAGCTATTTCTACCTAGATTTCTTTAGGGGTCCTGGACCTGAGTTCTCCTAAAAAACTCAGCATCCCTGTGATCTTCATCAAATGTCCCAAACATAGGCTCTTTTTTGAATCTCTCCTCCAAACTTCCATTCCCACACTGCCTTGTTTTCTTTCCCATGTCTCATGTTCTTCATACTGTCATTTTTCAGATTATTTCTTACCTGAAACATCCCACTCTGTAGCAAAATGATTCCTCAGCCTTAGACACCTACTGTATTGTCACCCCAGTAAAATCATAGCCCATACATGCTATCCTATTCTTGGAAACCACTTCACATGACAGGCACAGCATCAATACTGTGAAAAGACATAGAAGACTTTTTAAAAGATTGATTTTTTTTTTTGAAAGACAGATTTTCCATCTGCTTGTTCACTTACCAAATAGCTGCAATGGCTGGGGCTTGCCAGATAGAAGCCAGGAGCCTGGTATTTCATCTGGGTTTCCTACATGCGTGGCAGGGACTAAAGTACTTGTGCTGACATCTGCTGCCTTTCCAGGTATATTAGCAGGGAGCTGGAAGGGAAGCAGAATATCTAAAACTAGAACCTGTCCTCTGATAGGAAATGTGTGTGTCACTGTACCACAACATCAGCCCCAGCATAGAAGATTTCTCTATTATCTTTACTGATCTTATTTTTCCCATGCTTTTCCTTTGTCTCAAATATTCTCTGGTGTTTCATGTACATTGTGTATTTGTTCTTGAGACATACACCCCCGATGATTTTGTGGATTTTACTCTTGACTCAAGTGTACTACCTCTTGAAACCATTCCCCTCATGCTATTGGGAGTCCCTGTCTCTATCACTCTGTGGCAACTTAGCATTACGAGAGCAGTCATGGCTGCCGTCCATTATTTTTTAATCTCCTTCAAAGGCAGTGACTCTTCTTTGTTCATATTTCATTCTAGAACCTTGTTAATTCTTATTAATCCATCAATAAATTACTCAAGTGCTATGTTCTTTAACCTTCTTGTGCAGCATTAGCTGCCTTTCTTCCACTATCCTTTTGCAACACCTCCCTTATCTTGCACTTAATGGACACAGAGTAAATGATGAATACGTGGATAACTTTATGAAAAGATAGTGATTTCCTCAAGATCACAGATAAGTTGGAAATGGAGCTGAAATTAGGCATTCTTCATTAGTTACATTCTTGACTATTTACAAGGTATTTACTAATGACAATCTAACCCACAAATTTAAGACCATATAACACAATGCTATGGAAGTCTTCAATGTTACATGAATGAGGAGAATTGCTTTTCCAGATGTTAAGGTTTTTTTTTGGGGGGGGGGGTCAGATGCTTGGTTTTTAAAATGAAAATTGCATAAAAAAGTAACCATCTAATCTGGACACAGCGTAATTAGATACATTTTACAATGTAATGACAAATGTCACATTTTATAGCAGACAAATTCAATGAATGATGTTACCACACCAAGGCCTTGCAATCACTGTAAGAAAGGACACTGTACAATACCACTTAGTGTATCCACCCAGGCAACCCTGGACCCAGCACAAGGACCATCAACACCAATCAAGCCTTCAACCGGAGTTACCATAACACAGTTACAGGTAAACAAACTGTGGAAATACAGAACAGACTTGATAGGTCCACACATCATGACAGAACAAATCAGATTATTAAGAGCAAAGAAAGGAATGTTTTCGCTAAGCAAAAGGCATCTGTATTAATAGCTTTGCTCTCCATGGAAATATGTCTACTAGATTTCTCTAGGTCCTCTTACAATATTGTAGTTTCAGATTTGACCAAATAATGCTTAAGAGATCCTGCAGTGTTGATTAGTTGGTTAGGATGGGAGGAAGGGGAGCCACCACCATTTTGTAGGAATGGGTGCTACTTCATTGCAAAGGCTAAACTGTCGTCAGGGTTTTGGTGTATATGTTTGCCTGCTTGGGGATTTGTTTAATTAGAATTTTTTAAAATTTTTATTCAGTATGTCTTCAGCCATGTTTATTCACTTTTCAGATTCTGTTTTGTGTGTTTTTCTTAATGCTCTTGGCCCAGTGGTTATCAACAACACTTGCTTAATTCTAGTAAGCTGATTTTTTTCCTGGTAAAACTTACTGCTGTGAAAAGATTGTTAAAAAGAAGAACATTTGTGTCCTCTTTTCCATATATTAAAGGAACACGTTTAAGTAGTTGATGTTTAAATTTTTGTGTTTTATAAAATTTCTATTGTTTATGTAGCATCTTGTATTCTCCGGTTTTCTGTACATTCTTCGTTCCGTTTACTTCCTGTTTTGTTTTCCTTGACCTACTGGTTTCCTAAGGCACCAGGTGTTAAATTTTTAATACCTTTTCCCCAAAAAAGTTGTGCTCACCTATGGCTAAAGATCTAGAAAATGTTTCGTGTCAGACCATGCAGATCATTTCTTTTGCAGCTCATCAGGAACCACCAATGTTTTAGCTATTCCAATCCTTGAACAAGTTACCTTCTCTCAGAAGTCTGAGATGCATTCTCATCTTTATACAGCACCAATATCATTTGGTGCAGCAGAAACAGGGGCCCAAACAAAAGGTAGTATATTCATTGGTTGGATACTATTGAATAGTATTTTCCACCAACCTAGTGTTTTCTGTTTGTTCAAATCTTGGTGAATTTTCATTCATCTTTCATGCCCTGCTCATGTCCTATCTTTTCAAACTCCTTTGAGATCTTCACTTATACTCTCTGTCTCTTCAAAGAATGTAAACCTGTATTGCAACATAGTGTCTTCCTACTATATGTATCCATGTCTACTTTCCTCAGTAGGCTCTGGCCTCTTTGAGGACCGGGATCTTCTGTTCTTTTAATGTACCTATGCCTGACACAATACCTGGTGAAGATGAATGATGGTGGCATAAGGGTATGAAGTCAGGTGTGTTTTTCAAACATTATCAAATGCATTCCTATGTGTAGTAGTATGATTTTTGGCACTGATTTATCATATATTAGGTAACAATCACTTAAAACGAGTCTTAGTCTTTTCTGGGGTGCTATAATTGCTTTCTTTTTTAGCACTCCTTATTTTGCATTGTGCACTCTTACTTGTGAGTGGAATTTGCAGTTCTATGTTTGTCTATATATGTGATATACATTTTATGTATAATATGTAGCCATGGATGAATCCCACTGCTTGATCCTGCTACTTTTCTTAGGAGTTGGCACTTATTCACCTCTTTACACCCATCACATATCATGGTGACTAGCTCAAAAGCATCAGAAAAGAAGCGTTTGAATAAATGAAAGCATGCACAGATAGATTTAATAAATAATCAATTTCCTGTAGTTACTACCTGACCTTCAGAGGGTCTCTCCTTTTGTCTTGAGATTCTTTGAAGTGAATGACAATCATAAATCAATAAGGATAGGGATTGATTAGTGTATTTTTCTGGAGGAACCATGCTATCGACATAAAATATTTCCCATCTACCCTCATGATAACAGCTGTTGAACCGATATTCTCTCATTATCAAGCTGTGTCACTGATAAGAAAGCATGTCTAGATGCTCTACTAAAGCACAAAAAAACAAACTGGTGACTGCCTGGCATGACTGAGAGTAGTATGATCTGGAAAATTTTGGCTTATCTTGAAGGAGAAAGAATTCTCTGCAGCCAACATCACCCACATCAACATCTCTCTCTCTCACACACACACACATCAACATCAGTTCTCCCGCCTCCGGCTTCTTGCACCAAATCTTGCTTCTGAATTTACTACAACTTAGCATCCAGAATACCTTAGGCACATAGCAGTATGTGAGCAGTAAGACAAGCATAAGCTGGATAAGAGATATATTCTAGCATGAAGCAATAAATAATCTTATCTTTTTTAAACATGCAGTGATTGTTATACTAGGTAGAGTAATGGGCAGTAAGGTGACCAAATTACTAGGTGGAACCAACAGCTTGCAAATGAAGAGTGTGTGTAAGTTTGACCCAAAAAAGGCCATGGGGAAAACAGCATACTCAATTATGAGGCTTCTGATCAGGCTGTCGGTTTCTGGAGGAATGCTTTGGGTGGCTATGATATTCTCTTATACCCATGGGAAAGTTTCTTCAAGGCACATTTGTTTTGAGTAAAGGGATCAGAGATGGAGAATTTTTACTTACTAAAGTCAGGTGTATTTTTATCTGCAACCATTTGTGAAGTAGGCTAGATGAAAAGTATATCCCTATTCTCTACTCGCTGAGTGCAGCCTTTTTTATAGAAGATATTTTCCTTTCCTTAACTATAGCTCCAAAATAAGATGCTAAAATATATACTTAGCTATTTTAAAATCCTTAATCAAAGCCAGCATTCCCACATTTAGAAAGAGCTAAGCTTGAGGAAGTGTTGTTGCATTCTTTGACCCCTCGTTTTGGCAAGAAGTCAGTTTTTTTTTTTAACGAAAAGTAAGCCTTATTAAATTGATATATGACTACTTGGCTCAGAAATAATACAAAGTGATAGTTGTATTCATATAACTTCTCTCTTCAGACATACATTGTGAACCTTCTGGGTAGAAAGATGATTTGGTCTGATTACAGAAAAATTGGGAATAGAGCAAGGTCCCAGGAAAATAAACCAGAATGTACAGGATAAAAGCAACATCCAGGCATCTCTATGGTATACACAAGGCCCACTTAAAATCATGAATTGGATTTCTGAAGTTACATTTGGGGAAATTTGTGCATCTTTCACTGGCGTGAATCTGGGGACTGTATAATTATCATATATGCATAGTAAAAGAGAGAAACTTGAACTCCAGAGACTTAAGACGTTGGTTTACCATATTCTGTTCACTTGGGCTGTTAGTCTGCATCTAATTTGTTCCATTTCAGTGTTTCCAAGGATGTCACATTCTGTGTTTGAGAACTGGGAAATCTTTTATTACTAGGTCCTGCTTCTCTTTTCCCCCCCCTCTTATTTCTTTGAGGCATCTTGTTTTAAGATAATTGCTTCAATGTTTTATTCTAAAGATATTTCTGCCTCTATTCCTCATGCATCCTATTTGCTCTAGTTGGAAGCATCCATAATATGAACAAAAACCTAAAATCTGTAATAGTTCCTAAGTTCATAATATAAATATATGTCAAGACAATCATTAGCATTTCTTTGGCCTTGGCTCATCAAATAGATGCAATGAAGAATGGAGTATGGTACCACATACATTTAAAGACTTAAGAGATCATTTTCATTTGAAAAATAACAATGTGTCCCTTTTAATATATGAAGTATATGAAGTCTGGCTTCTGGTGTATACATCTATTGATTTATCTGCAATGTACATTAAAATTCACAGCTGTAATATGCTAGATTGCTAGATGCAATTAGTGTTCAGTTCTCGCTGAAAACAATGACAGTCATGCATAAAATGTTAGCAGAGAACAGGAGTACAGTTGAATCAACCTCATTTGCTTGTATGAATGAAAGAGAATATAAATGTATTCTTTCTATATGTACTTGCATGTATGTCAGCACTCAGCTATCTCCTGCATAATCTAAGATTGAAACTAGGTGGCTGTAAAAAGAGCTAGTACCTCTCCTGCTTGTGCAGCTGCCTTTGCAAATCTCCTGCCTAACAAGTAGCTCAGCTCCTCCTGATCAAATGATCTTAGAAATGGCTTCCCTCCATTACACACTGTAATGGTATCTCCCTGGCAAGACTGTCTGAAACAGCACACCCCTGTCTCTGATAGCAGAGTTCCCTTGGTGAGTGCCCCAGAAGAGGCAAACTCCAAAACAAGGCCATCTAAGAATCGGTACAACAAAACCTGTTGGAGTTTTGGCAGTAAATCTCCTAGCCTTGATTCTCTGGACTGAACAAACAATTAAAATCAGTAAGTACTAACCTGAAGTGAATTGAAATGCATAGACCTGTTGTGTGAATATTTCAGTAGAATAGAAAGTGTGTGTGTGTGTGTGTTTATAGATTCACTTATATATATTATATTCATGTAATATGTTGTTGGAAGGAGATTGACAAGAGAATAATGAGTTCTAGTCCTGGTTATGACACTTGTTTCATGACCCCAGCCATATGATTCAACTTATACGATCTGTGCATTCCTCATGTGGAAAGCAGGGATGATACCACATGATTCACAGTATTTATATCTGACTCAAATAGGACTAAGACATGGCATATCATCAGATATTACAAAGTCATGTATCTGAAAATGAGATGTTGATAGTAAGATGTTAGGCATCTTCTAAGTGGTGCCCAGTTGCCTGACAGATGATTGCCAATATTTCCAAATGTGCTTTCTCAACTCAGAGGTGCTATAAATAGGGCTATAGCCTTATGCAACATTATGATGAACCTATTCAAAGCCGTGCAGAATGCCAAGTTGCATTTAATTACCTCACATGTATGTAAATGTCCTCTGGGAACAAGACTTTGTACTAGGTAATATGAAGGCATGCAGCCCTAACTTAGGAGCTGTTACCCTCAAGAAGTTTGTGATCTATTGAGAGGAATGGCATGCATAATGATCATGCACAACATGAGGCAAGATGAGGATGAAAATGCTAAGTTGACACCATGTAGCTGAATCTACATGGTGGTTACTTTGTCCTTTGTGCACACATTGTGGAAATGGCCATGAAGGACCGGGGCTGCAGAGATTGTTAAACTTGTCTTGTTTTCCTCCTCTTTGGTATCTTAGCATATTATGAAGAATTCATATCTGAAAACTCACTGGAGATCTTCAGTTACAAGTTGGTATATACATGTGAAGTAATGCATTTCTTCCAAATCATAAGACATTATCCCCTTTATGGAAAGTTAGATATTTGGCAGTTAAGAGAACGTCTACAACATACTCGTGCAGTTTTGGTTGTAAGTGTCTGAGCTGTTCATTCCATTTACTAATTAATATATCCAAGATAGAGCTGGTTTAGCATAGGTTAGTTAGCAAAATGAAGTTTGTTGCCCAGTTAAATCTAAAGTTAATAGCTCAGCGAGCAGTCTTGATAACGAGAGCTTTTCATTACCAGGGTGCCTAGGAAAAAGGCACCAGGTGTAACACCTGGATCATTTTCCTTAACAGCATAGCATGATTCAACGTTTACTTTACTCCAATGGTAAAAGCAGCAACTTCATCCTCATAAAGATAAGTTCTGTATTTATAGCCTTTTTAACAAAACATCCTGTGGTTTTACTGAATACTGGCTATAGTCAAAAGTTCAGTTCTTTAGCTACAGAACTAATTGTTGTTAGAGTTTCTAGATTGTAAAAATCAGAAATGTCCTGTTTTTGACATATGAGGGTTCTGTTCTTTGGCAAGTTTACTATGCTTTTGAGAGCCTTGGGTCCCTCTTCTTTCCTGTGTGCATGGGTAACTTTGTTTCTGTGATTCATCCCATCAGTTCACGCTTTCTCCATTCTTGAATATTAGAAAGATTAGAAAACTAATACTAGAAGATTCTCTTAGGCTTACTCTATTATTTGTTGGATCCTCTACTTTGATAAGAAAATGTATTAAGTAATATTCATTTGCTCACCAATTTTTGATGATTTTTTATGATTAGTCTTGCCATGGCTGGCGATTTTATTTTGCCTCTGGCTTATTTGATCATAGATATGCATCTACTGACCAGGTTTTTGTTTCTGAAAGGAGAGCAATGTTTGCTTTTCATTAGGAGAAATAAATAAATAAATAGCTATTTGTATTTTGAAGGCAGAGAAAAAAATTGTAGACATGATCTTTTCTGTATGTCTCTCTCGTGGTATCAGATCTGATGAAAATGTTTGCTTCAATTCCGTGGCTTAATAGATGGCCTTGCCAGTTGTAGGACCAATATTTCTGGATTGTCACCTTTCATGTACCTGGATAAAATGCCTGTGGCAAATGGGAACAATTGACATTTTTGGCTGCATCTAATTTAATACATATTCCATAGTATGAATTTGGTCACATTAGCTAGAGTATATTGACAACTCATCTTTCCACTTCAATCTATATCCTTGCAATGTAGGGGCTTAAAAAATCATTCTGAACATTTTCTTATTTTGACAATGTATTAGTTGGGAGTGTATTTTTGGAGAAATATGGCAATGGTAATAATTGTTTTTAATTCCTTATAATTTAATCTACAGCTTCCATGCGTCAGTATAATACTTTTCTTCTAAAACACTCTGCAGTAAAACCTGTGAGTCAAAAGGGAACAAAGGACTGTTTATGTGTGTTCTTGTGTTCACCTGTGTGTGTGTCCCCCTACTTTTGGCAAGGGGAAAGGAAAGGAGATGGAAAAAGAAAAGAATGAATGAGGAATAATATTCTGAAAAATGGGGTTCTCTGACTCCTTGATAATCAAGAAACAAGGCTTAATTGATTGAGTTTGGGTTTTTACAATTTTAACAGTCACTATAGATCCTAAATTATAAAACTATATTAATATTCCCTCTTTTTTCCTTTCCTCATTCTTTTTCCCCTTCCTTCCTTTCTTTCCTTTTTTTCTATTACCGATGAACTTCAATTAGAACTACAGATCATTGGTAAACCACATTCATTCTCAAGAGCTAGATCAAAAGCATACACCATCCACAGAAGCCATTTGATTTATACCTGAAAAAGTTGATAGCTAAGCGTGAAATGAATCTATGAGCAGATATGAACTGTTGCTGGTTGTACATTAGAGCTCTTCATTTGCTGAGGACCTTGTTTTCAATGTGAAACAACTGGCCTGTGACTGGATCCGATGTGTAACTCAGAAGTTTCCTCTCTGTTGAAAAAGAAATCCGCAGTTTAACGTTAAAGATAAACTTTTTATTGTTGGTTTCTTAGCAAATAACGGTGGTTTTGTACAGTTCTTGAAACAGAGCCTACAGTCACTCCAAACAGCATAGTCTCTTTGAAGATTTTGGAAATAATGACATCATAGGCATATTGAACCAGCAATCCATTAACAGAATCTTTGGTAGAGAGTTGTCTCAGATGAGGACCTGGCTTAATAAATTATCATTGTTTACAAACATTAACATGAAAGAATATCCTTTTATTCTACATATGTGAAATAGTAGGAGATACCTCCTGCTTGAAAAAAAAGATATGAACAGCAAGCCTTCCTTATAGATTCCTAACTTTTCTCCACTGATCTAAAAGTGTGTTTTGAAGGTTGGTTAAAATAACAAGAAACCTGGGGAAATTATTGTTTTGTCATCACATCAGAATTACAAGGTGACTACTGATTATGATTGTAAAAGCAAAAAAGCAAAAAAGCGAAATTAAAGTGATATTGGGGCAATTCAAGCAAAAGAAAAATCGAACTGTCTAGGTAAGCAAAGAAATCTTATTCCCGGTATGGAAGTTGGACATAGGTTTTTCCTTTTCATTTCCATTTTGTAAAATGTTTATTACAGCTTCTCTCATGATCAGTTGATGAGCAGTAGAAAGATGGTCCATATGAACTAGGTTCTTTGCACAATGTTGTGATACTGACCACAGTGAGTATATACTTGTCAAAATTTTGGTCAGGAGTGTCTAGTGCAAGATAGAGTAATATATCCTAAGAAGCACTTTCTCTTCAATTTAATATGTAAGTGCTCAAGCAAGGTCAAAGCAATCAGACAACCTGAACAGAAACAGGAAATACTTGCTTCTCCAATCAGTGAGAGTAACTAGGAACAAAAAGCCCCCTCTGTGTCAACTACGCATATTTATCAAGAACAAGGAAGCACAGTAATTTATAATATGTGGCTAGAACCCTGTCTGGCCCAGATCTTCACCTTATTATGCAGGGTCAAATTTGTTTTCAGGAGGTTATGCATGTTTCTGTGACTTCTGTCATCTCAAGGTAAGTGACCTGCTGTCATAAGACATACAATCTAGAAAGTGGTGACACTCTCTGTGAGACATCTCTTTTCTAGATGTTGGTTTAAATGTTCAGTTTCTTTTCAGTATCATCCAAATTTTATCATTTTTACCAAATCGAATTTTGCATATCTGCAATTAATCATGTTTGGACATTGTTTTCAAATCCAGCAAAGTCAAATAAAACAAAATAATTGCCTTATTTTAGGTGGCAAATTATTCGCAGTGACAAATTGAAACCATGAATCTGTCTAATACAGAATAATACTATTGGTGATGTCAGTTTTGTTTTTTTAATTTTTCATTTACTTGAAAGAGAGTGGGCAGGTGGGGGTGGGAGGCAAAGGGAGTGAGAGAATTAGTATTATACTCGCTGGTTCACTCCCCAAGTGATTATAGCCAGTGCTTAGCCACATCAAAGAGAGGAATCAGGAACTCCAAACAAACCTCTCACATGGTGGCAGGGATCAAGCAACTTGAACTATCATTTGATGCCTCTGAGGATGTATCAGGAGGAAGATTTGAAACAGAGGGGCCAGAACTCCAACTGTCACTCTGATAAAGGATGCAATGTCCTAAATGCAAGGTTAACCCACTGTGTCACGACAGCCACCCCAGAAGTCAGTTTAAAACTCAGTTTTATTTTAGAGGAACAATGAATTTAAAAGGACCAAAATCAAAATGTGAGAGAGAACATACTTATGGTGACACTGAGTTCATAGTCTTCTTGAAATATTTACGAATACCGGTAGTATCATTGATTTCCAGTTGCTTTTTTTTCATAATACATCATGCTGTAATTTCTTGTACATGGGACAATATGGAGCATGTCAAATAGTTAGGGTAGTGTCAAAACATTTATTACTGAATATATTCACTACCTTAATTACTGAAGAAATACAGGGTAGATTTTAGCTTAATAAGATAATGCAACACATGACCAAAGCAATGGTTCTCCCAGCTAAGTCAGCATCAAGCCAATCATTGTTGGGAAACAGCTATTATACCCATGGAGAAGATATTAATGCTATCTTATGTTTGAACATACTTGGAGAGTATATTTCAGAAAATTTAGAATATATTAATATTTTAAAATTATATAACAATGTAATATCTAGTTTATAACTAAAAAATGTAAGTGCATTTTAACAGCTAAAGGGTTACCAAGTATTAGATGTTTTCTCATTATGAGAGTTTATGAGACCCTGATTTATTATTGTTGTTGCACTTACCTTTATTTATACTAAATTTGTTGAAATCAAATTATATGCTAAATCATTTCCAGAGAGTTCTTATACCCCTAAATTAATGCCAGGTAATACATAATAGATTTACAGAAATGATTCTTGATAAATTTACAGAGGATAAATTGGGTTTAATTTTTCTCATATGTACATCAGAGATCCACTTGGAAGTGTTCTTAAACTCTGGTTTATTGCCAAGTGTCAGATTCTAACGGAGGGACTTGAACTTGAGCAGAGGAACGCCTGATGATAGAAACATTTCCTTGGGGTGTACATGTTTTACCAGTTCACTTTTTTCTCCCAGCATAATGAAACCTGAATGGGTTCAGCCCTGGACACAAAAACAACAGAGTTCAAAGCAATTAAGTTTCTAAAATCAAGACTGAGTCTTACCACCTGGTTGGTCATCTTTGTTAACTTCCTCGTTTACTCTTCCATGTTATAAAATGTGACAGGGAGTAAGACTGTGATGCTCAGAAGATGACCCTGTCTTCTGAATTCCTTTTACTCATGATAGCATTTGGGCTCACCTTTATTCTCTACTTGCTTGAGAGACAGTGGGTGGCATTGTTTGCCCTAACAGTACATTCCAACTCCTCTGAAACTGCCAGAGCTACGGTATGGATTCTAAGTTAATTACTATTGAAACAGTGGAGTGCATTGTATAAGTCAGGTGCACACACAGAAGAAATTAATGCCTGGGACATCCCAGTGCAAACGTAATTTAAAAAATCATTGTTGTGGGCCAATACATTAATGAGCACATCTATGTAAGTTCCAGACTTTGAGGACTTTGTGCTTCCTGAACATTATGAACATCAGCCTGGCGTTTTTAAATAACAATTGTAAAATGTTATTAAGACACTGTGAATGGACAGCAGAAAATAGTTTCATTGTGGGAAAACCAAGGGGCTTTTTCTGTGTGTACATATTGAATAGCCACGAATTATTGCTTTCACTCTCCTCTTTTGCAAATTGCATTGGTGAGCATTGTGAAAACTGTTTCTCTCCCTAAGAGAAAACCCCCAAAATGAGCTACACTAAACCTGAAAAAACACGAGACCAATGTTTGTGTTGTGAATATCTTAAAAGCTCTGTATTTACTGGAATGTTTTAGACTTGTCAGTCCTTTACACTTGTTTTCTCCTCCTTTGCTTTAGGAGCTGTGAAGTCAGCTGTAACTGAAAATGTCTGACAGCTTGGATAATGAAGAGAAACCCCCAGCTCCCCCCTTGAGAATGAATAGCAACAACCGGGATTCTTCAGCACTCAATCACAGCTCCAAACCACTTCCCATGGCCCCTGAAGAGAAGAATAAGAAAGCCAGGCTTCGCTCTATCTTCCCAGGAGGAGGGGATAAAAGTAAAGTATCAGTGGTCGGGCATTGGAAAGGGGCTAGTTTATTCTTTCATTGTCATTTTCTTTCTTTCTTGAGCAGTCATTTTTCAGACATTGGCTGTATAGCCTGCCTGACCATTTTACCAGCATTGTCAGAAGCTAATGTCTGATTAACCTATGTTGACCAACAGAAAATATGCTTATGCTCTGTTTGCCTTTCACATAAAATTCAATCCGTGGTTTTAATCCAAGGGAGGTCATAGCATCAATAATGTCAGAAATATATAAGCTGTGACATTCTTTACACTACATTAGATAGAATTGCAGCAATCCCTTCCTAACTGTAAGTTGTTGTGTATGGAAATTTGAGCACAGGTGGGTTTACATTTTTACATTGTTATGGTAACTAAAGATGTTGAATTGAGTATATTGGAGTCAATCTAAGTTGTGGTAATATTGTCTCTAACTATATAACAAGGTGAGAAGAAACATCTGAGTCATTTGTTTTCCTCTCATTCTTTTATCATCTGTCCATTATACAACCAGCTCCAATTGCACTGAGTATTATCATTTAAATGTCATATTCACACTCTGGATTCTTAGGGATATGAAATCGCTAGTAAATATTTGTCAGATAGGGTTGATTAACATATAAGTAAAAAGAACTTCCACAGATATGACTTTTGAGAAGATGAGAGTGAAAGGGGTAGAAGTACACTGGCATCACAGAAAGTTTCCAAAAGGGTAAAAAGGGTGATGTTTCTAGAAGAGAAAAAGGGCATACTCGGGTTCTTCACGGTAAAACTACTAGCCTTGGAAGTCACGTGCATTGTGTTTG
This sequence comes from Ochotona curzoniae, assembly GCF_017591425.1. Taxonomy (NCBI): domain Eukaryota; kingdom Metazoa; phylum Chordata; class Mammalia; order Lagomorpha; family Ochotonidae; genus Ochotona; species Ochotona curzoniae. The sequence goes on along the minus strand of NW_024467087.1, from coordinate 29,008,769 downwards.
TGAACACACAATTTGGACCATAATGAAAGCAGAAATGCTTATTAGAGCTAGTGTTTCCTCTGGTACATCTGTATCAAAAGATGTTTTGTCCATCTTGATGCAAGGATGGAAAAATGGAAATAATAAACCTCTGGACTAAAGAAAGTAAAAAGTATAATGAAACATCTGTAACTGTGCAAGATGAAATTTCAGACTTGGTGGCAGATACTGAAGTGAATATAGAAAAATAATTGGTGGATACAATGGTTAGGTTGAGAATATGCGTTTTGCCGTGATCTGGAAATCAAGTCTCATATGATACTGGCGCCAAAGGAAGGACCATTCCTTCCACACATGTGTTATATCCATTGCAGTAGAAAGGGATTGAACATTAAGATTATTTATGTGCCTAAATAAATCTTTGATCCTACAAAGGTCACTGTGTTTTGAAAGCCTATAAATAATTCTACTTGCTCTTTTCAATAGCAAATACCACATGATGCTGACACAAGATCAGTTAGAACAGGAAGGCAAGTCTATTTTGTGCCAATATTTTAGGAGATCTCAGAGTGAGATTATTAGTGATCTACAGAAAACTATACCCAAATTTTCTTGAAGCCAGGAAAATGAGTGAAGTTTCTGATGTGTTGTTATGCAATCAGAAAAAAGAAAAAAACAGGATGACTCCTCCTTAGGAATTGACTGAAATAGTAATTTTTTGTAGAAATTCAAGATTGTAGATGAAAAAAAACTTGACTTTATATTCCTACTGCTTCCTTACAGTCCTTTCGTTACAGTTGCCAATGTACTTCCCAATATAACGATTGTTCATTTAAAAAGCTCCATATCACAAATCCTTCAGCTGTAAGATCAGTGCTTTACCCGGCCGTTGAAGAACACTTATTCTAAAATATATTACTCTGTTGCTCAAAGTCTTGCAATAATTCCTGTGTCAGAAGTTCTTAGTATGTAAAATTCCAATATCAGCGCTTTTTGCTACATATTCTTTTTTTAAGAGTTGTTTTTTATTTTTATTAGAAAGTCAGATATAGAGAGAAGGGGAGAGACAGAGATCTTCCATCTGGTTCACTCCCCACGTGGCCACAAAGGCCAGAACTAAGCCAATCCGAAGCTAGGAGTCAGAAACCTCTTCCAGTCTCCCATGTGGGTGTAAGGTCCCAAGGCTTTGGGCCATCCTCAACTGCTTTCCCAGGCCACAAGCAGGGAGCTGAATGGGAACTGGGGCCGCTGGGATTAGAACTGGTGCCCATATGGGATCCTGGCATGTGCAAGGCGAGAACTTAAGCCCCTAGGCTACCGTGTCAGGCCCGATTCTACATATTCTTAATGAAACAGGCATTAAATATTTAAAAAACTCTGTTGTTAATGCAATCTAAGAAAAGATTTGGCTGAAGATGGTATAAATCTTTCCATGACAAAGAATCCTTGGATTAAGAAGAATTTATGGATGAGGATGTACATTTGGAACAGGAGCAATCACTGGCTAAAGCTGAATCTAATTCTGTAGTCACTAATGCAATTGCTGTGACAGTGCTAGAGACTGATCTTTCAGGAACTCCCAGTAGCCCAAAAAGGATCATCATGACAATGAAGGCAATTAGTTGACTATTGACAAATGCAGCTATTAGCAACAGGAGCAAATCTTTAGGAAAAAATTAAAATTTCCCAAAGTAGCAAAAGTTGGTATGTTTCACATGTCAAAATCTTACCTGTTCAAAGCTTGTGTGATTTAGCAGAATTGTATGAAGAGGTGCCATTGTGCAAAAACAATCTTACTGAATGGAAAAAATTTCAATAGAACTTGCATCAAGTGTCTTTAGACAAAGCTTCAGTGATTCAATTGAAATAAAAAACATGCTATGAATCTTCTAAAAACACTGTATCAGTGAAGAAAGCAAGCTCAGAAAAGTCCCAATCATCACGTGGTACATTTAAATATCCTTACTGGACAACTGATAAGCTGCCTTCAGAGAAAGTGTGAATAATTTGATTGAATCCTATAGAGATGTGCCAAGGTGTCTTCAAAGAAGACAAAACTATCCTAAGTATGGCCAAAGTTGTTAAGTAACACCACATAAATTCATTGCTTGGTATAGCTAAAACTCTAAGTAAGCAAGTTGATTAAAATGTCGGGATTGGACGGAAGTGACTCTGAGAACATAAACTTCCACATTAGCTGTCCACCTCTGTCCATCGCTGCTCTGTCACCCTCATTTTTCCACTACCATAACGACTGACATATACATCCTCATCGCTTCTGGAAATCACCGCAGATCTCAGGACCTAAATGGAAACTATAGAACCTATCATTCGTACTACCTTAAACTGTGTAAACTCATTCTTTTCATGTGTTATAGCGTTGTTGTTTTATTTTACTGTGCATAAACAGTATTGGAGAGTGTTCAAAATTTCACTTGCAATCTCATTTCCCCTGCTCACTATTTTTTTCTTTTGGTCTTAAAATCATGACTTCCTCAGCTGAACTTTCTTACCTCAGGGGTTATCCAGGAACCTGAGTTTCAAGGATGAGAATGGGTCACTGCTTGCTTTTACAATCTGTCTTGAACAAATGGCGAAAACACTCAACATGGGTTCTGGAGGCCTTGAGTTCACATACGCTGTCATGGTTTTTTGCTTACTATTGTGACTTGGGGCCAGCTTCTCTGAACCTTGATTTGGTCACGTATTAAATTAGAATAATAATACCAGACATACCTCACTATGTACCTGTGATAACCAAATGTAATTCTAAATATCAGAGTGCTACTGAAAGATTTTAAAAGTGCGAAATGGTTTTGAATCATTATGTTTGTAGCATTTTAGACCTTAAAAACAACAAAAGGCCCCTGATCTTCAAAATATATAAAAATGCTTATTTGTATGTATTTGACACAGAGAGAGATCTTATATCTTCTAGTTTACTCCCCCAGTTCTCTCAGTGGAGAGCCAGGGGAACAATCTGTCTGAAGACAGGTACCAGGAACTCCACCCAGGTTTCTCCCATGGGTGGCAGGGAACTAAATGCTTGAGGCATCATCTTCTACCTGCAGGACATGCAGTATTAGGAAGCTGGACTGAAAACAGAGACAGGACTCAAACCCAAGTACTGTGATAGGAGATATAGTTTCTCAAGTGGCTGCTTAGATTATTGTGCCATGACACCTGCTCCTCAAACTCTTTTTGTTTTAAAGTAACTGTTTCCCTAGTGTATAGAAAATGTTTGTCTATGTTAATAACTTGGAAAAGAAAGATAAGCTGTGAACAAAATTTAAAAAGAAAAAAATCACCCATAACCACAATTCTAGAAATAGTATTAACATTTGGTGGATCCCTTTTCAGACTTTTTCTGTCTTTGTAAGCACATGTGCACTTTTCTACATAGCTATTATCACAATATATGCAGTTTTGCATCCTGCATTTTCATTTAACATTTGCATCATGAATATTTTGCTACATTTAACAAGTATTTATAGATATCATTTTTTATGATGTGTATATACAGTGAATGGCACCATGGTTTATTTAACCATTTCCATTTGTTGGTTATCTGAGATCCTTTCTTAATTTTTTTCTTTATAAATAATATTGCAATGTCTTTCATTACTAAGACAAATGTCTGTTTTGGAGATAGCAAAGGGGATTTTTTTTCTGGTGATTGCTGTTGATCTTTTAAGAAGTCTCTTTCATGGCTATATTTCGTTGACTAACTGGAACTTGAAGACACAGAGGAAAATCAAAAACAATTGAGGTAATTTTAAGACAGGGGCTATCTTTGTTGGGGAGTGTTGGGGACTGTTCCAGGAGCTAATGTTGGGATTAGTACAATTTAAGAGTAACAGTTTGCCACCATTTTGTGTTACTTCATTATAGAAAAGTTTGTGAAGTTCAGAATTAGGAAAAAGACATCCTGAATGAGTGGGTCTAGCCTATGGAGTCTGTGAAATATAAAGCAAATCAGGATTCTTTTTCATTGACTAGTAGAAAGCTTGAAGCCAAATTTGTGCTCCATGTAATAGGGCTTGTAATGGAACACTGCATTAGCTTTTAGCCAGGCCCCATTTATGTTTCTATCTTTATTGTTTCTGTTTTGTTATAGATTTTTCTTTTACTTTCTTATCTACCTTAAATTTAAGTCACTATATTATATTTTGTGTAGTTTTGCAAGCTGCCTCACATTCATTTTGAAACTGGTAGGGAATACATGCATGAATGAATAAATAATTAGATGAATGAACTCATGAATAAATAAACCAATAAGGAACAGGGGGTGAGACAAAAGGAAATAGCCAAGACTTTGAGAATGATATAGTGCCTCTAAAAATAACACATGTTAAGGACTTGAAGCTTGGAAGAACACGTGGGAAAGAAGCAGGTGAGGCTTCATAACGTTGTGTGTGATATCTGTCTTCTGAAGTGTGCTTACATTCCTTGTGTCTTGTGCTGCACTTGGGCATTAAGTGTATTTCAGAGGACATGTAATGCTGTTTGAAGGGCTGTGTCTTCAGAAAGCAAAGTTTGTGTACATTTTGTTTGTGGAGAATCCAGAGAGATTTGGGAGCTAATGGGCTCAGAAATGATTGGATAATCTCTCTTCCTGGAAGTATAGAAGTGGATACTTACATCTAAATCAAACAAAGACAAGTGGAGAATTAACTACCACTTACTAGTTGCTGGCTGCAGAGCAGTGTTCCAAGCACATAATCTCAACAGTCAATCTATATTATCTTTTTTTCTTTTTCGCAGATGAGCCAGGTTAAGCTCAAAACTTATAAACAGTGTAGAGTCACTTAGCAAGTGACAGAATCCCAAAATCTCCCAGGTCTCTCTGCAACCAAGCCCTATTCTTCTTTTCCTATATAACACTGCTTTCTGATATGACAATGTGAATAAATGGTATACTATATGCCTAGTATCCAAAAGCCAACAGTAGCTTTTGATTTCCCTTAAGAAGATAACTGTGCTTTGAAGTATATCTGAATTTCAGAAATGTGGATTTTCATTTTAATGCTCATTGGAGAGAAAGAAATAGTTTTTCATTTTTAAATAGATGGTGCAGAGACAATATTATTGACAGTAGGGAGGTGTTAACTTCTGGGTGTTTTGTGGGTTAGATTATTCTTTGGTGTGAGTACTCTAAGGCTTATATGTTGCTTTCTGTAGAAAGTTGAGGCACTATATGAATGTGTTTATATATGTGAAAAGTTTTTAAGGTGATATATAGTTTTGCCTCTGTACTGAATACATACTATTGTTCTACTTCGTACAATATGTCATCTTTTATACACACTATACAGCAGGAAGCTTTTTTGTGCAACAATTTAAAAAGATTTCAGTTATCCTTTATGATCTTGTTAATCAAATGTTTTGGTCAATGCACATCACGGATTTTTATTCAATTAATGAACAATAAAATATATTTAGTGTCATAACAGTATGCAATGTTTCTTTCGTGATGCTGAAGACCATTCTGGATCTTGCAGTAGCTCAAGGTTATCTTTTTTGCAGCAGCAGTGCAGGGGGTGGAGTATCAATGAATTGAGGATTCCATTATAAAAAAAAAAAAAGCCAAGTGTCAGAGACTGCTACCTACTTAATGGTGCTTAAATTTTGCTTAGTTCTTCAAATTTAGCCCATATAACTCAGTGATATTTGGAGATCACTGCCTTTCCCTTTAGGAATCTGGTGGGCATCTTTCTTGTCTCCCAGGATCAGTTCTGTGCCCCAAGAGAGGTTTCCTGTAGTATTCCTTTTCCTTCTAGAAGTCCCTCATTGAGGTGGAAAGAAGGTAGTTCAAGGATGAGTTGCCCCTATCTGCTAAGCCCTTTGTTTCTACTGCAAGACCAATAAACAGGGACACACATGTGGTAGCCGTGTAACCACTGGACAGTCAAATTCAAGGATAGTAAGCAATGTAGGCTTGAGAGAATGTCTACACTAAAGAAACAACAGGGAGAAATAAAATAATAGAGAAAGTAACATTTAAGAAGGAAATTGAGAGGTTGAGGATTTTCAGGGAATGGGTGGGTGGAAAGAGAGGGTAAGGCAGAAGAGCTCCAGATCAAACATGAAAATGAGAAAAGTTCACAGTATCCAAGGGTTGTGAAGTTACATTCTTTTTTAATGCAACTGAGGTCTTGTTTTTCTCTATCAAGTTTGAATCATATAAGATTTTCCCCATGATCAGAATTGTCTAATTAGCACATTGCCTCATTTTTTTCACATTTTCCACTAAATTGTTGCATGTGTGAAATGGGTGCAAATGAACCTGGAACTAGTATGTGTTGCCTGCAAGGATATGCATAAAAGACAGTTTGCCGATGATTTCCCAAAACAATCACTGTTTCTGAATGTTTTTGAAGATTGTACCACTAAAGATGGTGACTGTGGATATGACTAGATATGCTCACATGAACCTGTCATTGCTTTTCTTCCATCCCATCATCCCCATGACAAATTCATCCTATGAATTCAGGTTGTAACCACCTTGAGTTTTTAATCTGTGTAATTTAAGGACATACCACTATTTTCTACAGCCCCCAAAGACTTCACAGGAGAAAGTAGTCTCAACGTGCCAGCAGGAATAGAACTAGACATAAATTCCAAATAAGCTAATTGCTTGAAATACTAACAGTAAAAATTTCTTGGTTCTTCATTGGATCTCAGAGATTGAACAAGTTCTCTTTTTTAAAAAAGATACTCATTTTTTTAAAGCAGAGTTGCAGAGAAGGGAGATAGATAGATAGATACATAGATAGATAGATAGATAGATAGATAGATAGATAGATACATAGATCATCTCTGATCCACTAATTCACTCCCCCAAATGACTGTAATGGCTGTGGCTGAGCTAGTCTGAAGCCAGGAGCCAGGAGCATCTTCAGAGTTTTCCTTGTGGGTGCAGGGCAAGTACTTGAGCCATCCTCCACTGCTTTACCAGGCTGTTAGCAGGGAGCTGCACTGGAAATGGAGCAGCTGGGGCTTGAACTGGTGCCCATATGAGATGCTGGCACTGCAAGTGGAGGTTTAGTCTGATATGCTTCACTGCTGACCACACAGAGAATAAGCATGTTGTAACTGAAGAGGGGAGAATGGAATTTCCAACATGGACCTTCCTATTTGTATATTTCTGAGATCTGCTAGTATAAGTAATTATATCATTACATAATATATCTATAAGAAAAGCAGTAAACATTTGAAACAGCCTAGTTTAATCCTCATTCTTAGTAGTTACATTTCTAAGGACATCACCTACAGGATGAAGTAATGGGTTTAAAAACCAGCAGATTGCTCCAGCAAAAGCTCACTTATTACCTTGATTATTGATAGAGAGTAACCTCTCAAAGGATGTTACAGTTGTTACAATGTTCAAAGAACTTTCATATCAATTACTTCCTTCCCTTCTTATGGAGATGAGACAGAGATTCTCCCCCATTTTAATAAGAAGACTTAAAAGTTCAGAAAGGCAAAATGACTTTACGGCTTGCCATAAAGTGAGAATAACATAATATGTATATAAGACATATTTTAGCCGTGAAATGCACAAAAATAGAATTGTCACAGAAGCAATTGAAACCGAGATGGATCAGCAGTTATGACAGCAATTACACCTTCACAAGTTCCTGAGCCTACCTTTCTAACAGGAAGTGACCTGCAATTATAAGAAATCATTATCACCCACCTATTCCTGGGTTACTTGGAGAATTTTCAAATCATTGTTATTGTATGTAAAAATGATACCTGATTCTTATTAAACAGAAATATTAAATAACTATATTAAAATAGAACAATGAGTTATTTCATCCATCCCTCCCATTAGATCCATTCATAATCTAACATTTAAAGGAGATTTGGGACCACTTCATTTGATAACCACCCTCCTTTTCTGTTCAAAATCACTATGTATTTTGCCTTTGCTACTATATTTAAGCCAGAAATATGTTAGTGTGCAATCTCGTTTTAAATATTGTACAATCTTGCACTGCAATTTCCTTAAAAAGTTAAAGCAAAGAGTAAAAATCTTTCTTTACATTGTAGCTACCACATAGTATTCTTACATACTTCTGATGGGAAAAATAATTTTTTTTTATTTTATTTTGTTTTTATTGGAAAGGCGGATATACAGAGAGGAGAGACAGAGAGGAAGATCTTCCGTCCGATGATTCACTTCCCAAGTGAGCGCAACCGACCCGAAGCCAGGAGCCTCTTCCGGGTCTCCCACGCGGGTGCAGGGTCCCAAAGCTTTGGGCCGTCCTTGACTGCTTTCCCAGGCCACAGGCAGGGAGCTGGAAGGGAAGCGGGGCTGCCGGGATTAGAACCGGCGCCCATATGGGATCCCGGAGCGTGCAAGGCGAGGACCTTAACCACTGTGCCACTGCGCCACTGCGCCACTGCGCCACTGCGCCACGTGCCGGGCCCAAGGGAAAAATAAATTTTGAAGCCTGCATAATGACATTCTATTAAAGAATTAGTTGAAAACCAGAAAAGTAATCCCTTCCCTAGTGAGGGAAACTGTACATCTTGTAAGTCCACACACCCTTGCCCAAGTATAAAGCAGGTTTCAGCATGCTTCTTTATGGGGGTATGACACAATGTGATCTGTGATCCACAAATCAGGTGGTAACATAGAATGGAATGTTTAAAAAAATATATTTTATTGAAAAGGAAGTTATAAAGAGAGAGAGGGAAAGACAGAGGAAGAACTCTTTCATCCCATGATTCACTCCCCAAAAGGTCACATCAGCCAAGGCTGAGGCAGGTCAAAGCCAGGAGCTACTTCTGGGTCTCCCACATGAGTGCAGGAGCCCAAGCACTTTAACAATCCTCTGTTGTTTTCCAGTCACATTAGCAGGGATCTGAATTGGAAGTGGAGCAGTCAGGACTTGAACAGGCATCCTTATGAGACGCCAGATTTTTCTGCTAAGCCATGGCACTGACTATGAATGACATTTTCTTTCTTTTTCTTTTTTTTAAATGAAGACAACAGCTTGAGTACTTATTTTATTTTTAGTTAAATAGATACTAAGGCAGCTTAATCTTCACAAGTTATGAAGGCAGCATTTCAGAAGGCAGTGGTTTCAGAAAAGCAGTGAATCACCAAACGCAGCTGGAAAAATTAAGGCAATCATCTGTAGAGTATGTATGAGCCCTTGAAAATACTTCTGTATCCTCCCAATATGGCTTTGCAGAGTAAAGCTCAGGAATATTGACATTAGATGTAGTCCCTTTAATATGACGGAGCTGTAACCCAGCCAATCCACAGCTGCTGTCAGAAATAACCTGTGTTGTCTGCTTAGGTTGTTAGACTCAGGGAATACATGATAGTGAATCAATACAGAGAGCACCTGGGCATGGCAGGCAGTACTAAGTGCTGGGAGAAGGCAGGGGAGTTTCTGGTGTTAATCTAGGGATACCTCCCAGAAGGGCCTCCATCCCCACAACTCCGGTACAAGTCTTCTAACAAAAGGTTTTTAGTCAATCTACCTTATCGCAAAAGACTTCTTGGATGAAAGTGATCTGCATACTGATTTTGAACAAAGATCCAATTTATTATCCATCTCAATTTAAAAGTCAAAATGTGTTTATCTGCTTATAGTCCTCACTCAGAAAAAGACTGTGCCTGCTTTTGTACTAAATATTATGAAGGAGACTCTACAAGTATCTAAGGGTTCTCTGCCCTTAGTAATTATCATTCTAATTGCAGAAATCACACACACATGCACACAAACATGAAGGGCCAGAGAGAGACTCGACGGACAATGCACAAGAAGGGAGTTTAGAAGCCACAGAAATAGCAATAGACAGGTCCTCCCATTGTACACTCATTGTTTTCCTCAATTGAAAGAACAGCAGCAAGCATTGTGCAGGTTGCCCCTGCATGGCACGTTTCCCTTCACCATATATAGCTTACTTGAAACGCTCTCTCACTACCTCCAATTTCATCTCTTTCTCATCTGACCTCCAAGACTCTTCTGTACTCATTTACTCTTTTGCCATCTTACTTCCTCATCTATATGCCCTATACACTTCCAAGCTTTTCTATGTACTGTCTTTCCCACTTTATAGGCCTCATCCTTTTCTGCCTATCCAATCTCTAAGGGCATCGCTGTAGTCCTGATTCCTCCAATAAGTCCTGACTGCCTACCAGTGATATTCTTTTAAAAAACGAAAAAAAAAAAATGCAAGGGTCTCTTTACTGGTAAAAACAAAACAAATTAAAAACATTTCAATATTTAACATATTGATATGATTTCTTAACATCCAAGGTAAATATTTGCAGCACTTTCTTTTTTTACTTTTACCTTTGTTATAGTCTTCAATATTATTTAATTTTTTTTTTTAAATTTTATATCATTCCACAGACTCTGGGATTTTCCTTCTCTCCTTCCCAAACCTCCTCTTTCCTCTGATTTTCCTTATCTTATTGCAATAGTATAGTCCTTCAAACACAGTCATAAGTCCATCGTAAGTCCATCGTTCTACTATTTAAGAATATCCTGACATTGTAGACATGAACAATGGCAGAGGTCCAGCATCCTATTCTCAAGATATTCTTTTCTTTAAAAAGGCTACAGCATTCATGTATTTATGTTCTACTCTTCCCAACTTAGCAGTTGATTTCTTTTGGTAGTATTGCTTGCCCATTGCTTATATCTTAAGCTTATTTCCACAATTAGATTGCAAGTTTAGGATATTACTAAGTTCTTTATGGATCACCCAAAATAAATTGTCACTATACTGCTCCACAGTTCAATGTATATTTTGTTAACTGACCCACTGATTGACTCAAAGCAAAGGGAGCTGAGATAGTAGTAGGAATGGAGTTATTGCTCAGGGTGTTGTTTCTGAAAAACTTGCCTCAGAAAACTAGCCAGCCTATGTGTTTATTTCCTTTTTGGAAACATTATTTCTGCATTGAAAAGTGTGCTTTATATAAAATTTTGTGGTTTAGCTTTCTATATGAATGAGACTTTAGATGTTCTTTTAAGTTATATGCTATAACATAACATTTTGTATGCTTTCAGTTGCCTTGAAAAATACGTAGTGTTTTGTGCTTTTAGGTTAACTTAATGAAGGGAAGCTTTTCTCTGTCCTCTGTTATGCCTTTCCTTTTCCTGCATGTTCTGCTTCTGAGGAGCTAGAGATAACCCTAAAAATAATTCTGGACATGACTATATATCATCCAAATAAAAAGGATCAACAAAATTGTCAGATTTTAAGGGATAATCACAAATGAAATTAATACAGCCAGGAAGACCCTGGTGGCACTTTATAAGACGGTTTCAGAAAGGAGACATAGCGTTGTCCAGTGATTCCCTCTTGGCAGGAATTAATTTATTTTCTGAACTTTGAACACTACCCAGCTATGTTTCCAATAAATGCCATTGGGCCCAAAGTGATACCTGAAAAGAGGTATACCTGAAAGTATAAATAGTCATTCCAGTTATTGGGGAGAGGGGCACAGCAACAGCCTCAACCCCCAAAAAAAAAACTTCAACTACAAAAGCAATCTAAAAAATACCTGCCACTGTCAGCCATCTTGTCAGTATCTCCACATCCATAAACATATAGTAGCAAATAATCATAGACTGTCTCCATACATTGGGTCTTATTTCATAGAAAGATCTTTCATTCATTCGTTCATTTATTTGTTCATTCACTTATTAAATAGTTTATCAAGTACTATACAGGATGGATTCTGATGGCCTGTTAAGGGACACAGAAACAGGTTAGTGATCAAAGTTCAACATAGTAAGTACAGCAGAAGTAAATATTGAAGAGAGCCATCTGTCCAAGCCTGAAAAGAGTAGTTAGGGAAGGCTTCCTGGAGAAAGTGACCACTGAACTGAGGGGATTCTGAAACAGTAGAGCAAGTCATAAAAACAACTATGAGGCATTATGGGTAGTCATTATGAAAGCAGTAGACATAGCACACTATTAGTTGAGTTTCCATGAATCCAACAAGAGGTTCAGAATAGCTCATGTATAGAGTGGGAGTGAGAAAGGCATAGAATGTGAAAGTAAGGATATTATAGGGTTTCAAATCTTGAAGAATTTACATGAGGATACCTCAAAGAAATTAAGAAAGTAAGAGATAAATATATTATGAAATCATCCTTTTTGTACATGTTTTCTATGAGCTTCTTTGAAAATTTCTTGTATACATATCATGCCAAAGACTGTAAATATGATTCTCAAGGCAATCACAGTACGTTGAAGCCGAGGAATGATATCAGATTTGTGTTTCAAAATATCACTGTAGTCAGAGGAGGAAAAATGGATGGGGGAAGTGTTGTATGAAAAGAGGAGTCAGACTGTTCATGTCTTCTGTGTAGGAATATTTTCAAGGATGAATTACCAGAACAAGACTGCTAATTAGATGGTGACAGGAGGAGATAGGAGACAGTGGAGGAGTTGGGGGTTTGTTTTACTGGGGGTAGGGAAAGAGAGTGGAGTGTTAACTTACTTTTGAAAATAGTGTGGGGGTCTATGGGATAATGAAGTTGAAAATTAGTTACATAGGGATTGGAACACAGCAGAGAGGTCAGGGTTAGAGTTGCAGATGGGAACTCACTCGTGTAGATGGTAACTGAAACAAAGCATGTAGATGTCATAGCCTGAGACAAGTATAAGATGAGGATCTAGGATAGTTCCTAGGGAGAGAAGTACTATTTACAGAAGTAACAGGAAAGACTGTTGTGAATGAGACTGAGAAAATCCAGAAATGTAGACACAGACCCCAAGAAACACTGGGAGCGAGATGGGAAGGAATTAGTTTGCAAAAAACACTTGGCCATGAACATCATTATGGCAAAGAGGTCAGTGATTTTAATGATTAAAACGTGGCTCTTAGTTCAAGAGATCAATTTGTGATTTGTGGGAAGCATTGTTATGATTTTGGCAGTGAGAGCTGAGGGTCTAGATTGCCATGTCAAGTTTAATCTCCTTCAACTCCAATGACTCCCACCTCCCTTCCAGTTCTACAATTTATTCTGTAGCTTTCTAGACCTGTATTATCAACCAGGGTTGCCCATTAGAATAATCTGCTCAGTTTGCATCAAATATCAATGCCTGGAGCTCAACCAGAAACTACTTATCAGGATTTCTAAAGATGAAACCTGGGCAATGAATTTTTAAATTCATTTTTTAATTTTTAAAAGATTTATCTAGTTTTTTTTTAATGGAAAGACACATATGCAGAGAGAAGGAAATAGAGAAAGATCTTCCATCCACTGGTTCACTGCCCAGTGGCTGCAATGGCCAGAGCTGAGCTGATCCAAAGCCAGGAACCAGGAGCTTCTTCTGGATCTCACATTTGGGCGCAGGGTCCCAAGGCTTCGGGACCAAATATTAGTTATGGAGATAGGTATATAAATGATAAGTGTTATTTATATATATCATTATATTAGATGGATCATACAGTAGTTATTTATATATCATTATATATATAACACTTATCATTATATATATATAAAACAGTAGTATATATAGTATACTATATTATAGCATATATAGTATACTATAATAGTATATATATATAGTAGTTCTATGGGAAATGTCCTTTGCAGGAGGACAGGAAAACATTTGTCAAAGGAGAGGAATGCCAAGAGAGAGTCTTCAAGAATGAGAAATAATAGAAGTGCTCTACACACAGTTGGGAGTGAAAATTAAGTCTTACCAGGCCCCTGCTTAGTATGTACAAAAGCTTGAAAGTAAAAGAAATTCTGGCTGTTCCAAGTGCATCAAGTGAGTACTGATACATCCATGACAAGAATATAAGCTGGAAAGGGATACTAAGAATGGACCACACACTCCTTCTGATTATCATTGCTAAGGACCATGAGCTTTCATAGGCAATTTAAGGATCTTAAAGGCAAAATAGTGATTTGGCCACAGACAGGAAAAAGGACAAAATTGTAACCAGTGAGAGTAAGTGATAAATGCTGATACCTTGGATTAAAACAGTGGTTCTCAGAGATAAAAGGAAGACATGGATTCAAGACCAATTGAAGAGATAAGAGAGAATTTGGTGACCAATTAAATAGAAATAAAGAAAGAAATTGAATTTACTCTCAAAGTCCTGGTTTGGGCAATTTACCCAGAATGCACAGTGCTTATATGCTTATTATAGCAAGCAAATAAGGAGTGCCCAAAATTTGGAAACCTTTTTATTGTGAATATATAGTGAAAAATTCACTCAAATTGAGTAGCATCACAGCAGCAGAACTTATTGACTTTCATTATCATTGTTTGGTTTAATATTAATTTATTTCATTATCATTGTTTGGTTTAATATTAATTTATTTGAGTTGCCTATTGGAGAGCGCGATCACAATCTTTAATGGTTAAAACCTTCAAAAGGAGGAGTCAACCAAGGCAATAATCCTTCTATAATCTGGGTAGTTACTGATTCCATTTCATTAGGATAGGGAATACTGAGAAAGAACATATTTGTGATTTCTGCATCTGAATGAAGACAAGGCTTGTTAAGGACTGGCAAATAATCTTCTTAGGAAATTCCATCAAGCCAGTTCTATGCATAACTACACCCAAATGGAATGTTCACATCTAAGTCAATATGCTGCATATGTGAGGCCAACACTAACAGGGAAGTGAGGGATGTTATTTATTGGCTGTGGAAGCTATTCATGGAAAGTGATTTAAGGATCTGTAGATAGATGTTTAGGTAGGGACTCTGAGTGGGGAGTCTGGGACTCTTCCAATGCCCTGGAAGAGGCCCCAATACTTTTTTAGTTTATAATATTCTATTAATTTAACTTGAAAGGAGCCTTCCTCTCAATTACACAAAGTATTGGATCCCAGTTTCTTGATTTGTTTCTGCCAATCACCAATCAGGGAATTAAGTATCTGATATTGGCTACTATCTGGGAGTGGCTGTAATCCAAGAGGAAGTAATGTAGAAAAGGGATTGTAAAAGGACAAATACTGTACTAGGAAAGGTAGAAGGAAAAGGAACAATCACAATGAAGTAAAGAAAGATCACTGTGGGAGTAGGAAAATCAAGTGAAAAAAATAGATGTGATTAGCCACGTCCAACATGAAAGGCAGATTGAGGGGGAAAGAATAAGAAATAGGATACCTACAGTAGAATGGCAAGACCAGAATACTGTTTTGTTTACATTTCTGTACAAATAAAAATAGTAGTTGAATAAGTATAAATGATTGCTAAAGTACACAGATATGTATGTAAAGTAGGGGCATCAACATAAACATTTAAAAATCTGCTGTTCAGCAGATAATATTCAATAGGCAAAAATAAAATCTGTGTTGTTTCCATGTCTTCTTTATTGTGAATTGTGCTGCTATAAATATAGGGTTGTCAGTCACTGTCTTGTATGCAGATTTCATTTCATTTGGAAATATTCCCAGGAGTGGGGTAGATGGATCATACAGTACACCAATTTTCAGTTGTCTGAATGTTCTCCATACTGACTTCCATAAGTGGCTGCACTAGCCTACAATCCCACCAGCAGTGGAGTAAGGTACATTTATCCCCACATCCATGCCAGTAGATGTTGTTTGTTAATTTCTACATGTGGACTATTCTCACTGGAGTTAGGTGGAACCTCCATGTAGTTTTTATTTGCATTTCCCTAATAGTGAGGGTGCCTGTGCATTTTTCTCATGTATCAGTAAGCCATATACATGTAAATGTCAAAAAATTAAACTTGCAACTGTTACTAAGGGACTATACACTACTGTGATAATATGAAGAGAAATATCTGGAGGGGAAAATGTGAGAAGGATGAACACTTCTATCAGCAAAACTATGTCATGGAAAATAATTTTTAAAATGAAATTTACAAAAATAAGATTTATATTGAGAAAGTTTATGGAAGCATGAATTAATAGGTGAAGTTTACTTTGGTGCAATTGCTTTTTAAACCAATGCATAGGAATCTGACACTGTGATAAAGCAAGTTGAGCTGTCACTTGCAACAGCAGCTTCCTATATGAGTGTAGGTTCAAGTCCCAGCTACTACACTTCCACTCCTGGAAAATTAGTGACAGATATCTCAAACCCCTGACACCCATGTGTGATACCTGATGGAGTTGTCTCTTGGCTTCAGCCTGTCTTAGCCCTGGCTGTTGCAGTAGTTTGGAGAATATATTAGTAGATAGGAAATATTGCTCTGTCTTCAAATAAGTAACTTTTTAAAAGTCCATTTGGGGCCTAGTTTTTTTTATTATTATTATTTTTGACAGTCTTGACATAATTAGGGTAAAAAGGTTCAAGCACTACAGGAAGATGGGCAAGACAATCAGTTTCGTATTGTTTCCTTAATATGTCTGATGTAAAAGGAGTTTTTAAGGGAGAAGCCCCACCCAGTCTCCCACCCACCCCAGGTCCCAGATGTGGGGCATGCTCCGAGGGTCTTGCTCAAGTGGTTCTGATAGTTCAACACTTCTGAATTGCTGCCACTCTCACCACTCCATGCACGATGTGGTCTTTGGAGATTCCACTGATCGACACAGTCCATCATATAGTCTCCGTTTGCCCAGTATTTTCATTGCCAACATATAGCTGAGGTGGTTGATTGACCTGTTCTGTCCTCCATCATTTGATGGGTAGCGTTCTGAGTCTGAAAGCTCGATTGGGGGGGATCCCCAAAGAAACTTTGTCTGAGGTGTTCCCAGACTAGATTCTTGTATGTACTACAAAGAACAGGGCCCGGCACAGTCCATTGCCCTGATCAGCTGGTGGTTGCAGTTGCTGGGTTGGTTCTGTTTCCATCCCTGTCTTCCTCTGGAACCACTGGGTGTTGCAGTCCAGCCTGGTTCTGCCCAGCACATATTCGGCCCTCACATAAACCAGTGGGAGCTGCCGCCAAGCCAGAGCAACCCACAATAACCCACACCAGGCCCGCCCCCTACGCTGGTTTGCCAGTATGTGTGGCAGACTAGTCCAGTCTGTCCCACATCCCCTTCTGCTCTCATACATGTCAATGGGTATTAAAACCTTGTTCCATATAACCAGCTCAACTATCCAGCCTTCACGGATGTTGTTGGGTGTCTCTGTCTAGCCACCCCAGCCCCTGTTCTAGTTTTTGTGCCCTCCTGTGGGGGGTGGTAACCCAAGAGGGAGGAGCCCACTATCTCCCTCCCAGGCCACTCCCACTCCTGGATTATGCACTCTCTAGGTGGTTCTGTGGTTTAGCTTGACAGAACTAGCCCCCAGTGCCAGCTTCTGCCAGTTGATGCTGTGGCTAAGCCCCAACAACCCTCACCCACTCTAATTATAGATTGCACCAGTAGGAATAATCAGCCCAGCCTGGCTTTTCCCTGATCTGGTCCACATGAGGTGCACAGGTGCTGTAGCTCTGCCTAGTCTGGTCTACCCCCATCCCAGCTCACGCTCTCCAGTGGGAGTAGCTGTGTTCAGCAAGGGAACCACCTCTTATTCCCCTGCTGGTTCTGCCCCCTCCCTTCCGGGTCTCATGTGTGCTGGTTGGGTGCTGCGGTCACATCTGGCACAGGCAACCTCACCTTGGCATTCTGTGTTGTGTACTGCTTTTGTTGTGACCAGACCTGGCTCGACCCACACTCTGTTCTGGCTTTCGGATTTGCCAGTGGATGATGTGAACTGATTCAGCCTGGTCTGTCCCCGACCCATGCCAAATGTATGCCAGTGGGACACTTTCCATGACCTGTTCTGGGCTGTTTCCTTCCATGCTTCTTGTGCTTACCTGCAGGGTCTGTGTCCTGCCAGAGGAGTTGCCCAGGCTCCTCCATCAGAACCCCTCCAAGTGCCAGATTTCGTGCATCCCAATAGGTCCATGAGCCAGCCCTACTCAGTTCACCTCCTGTCCTAGCAGGAACAGTGGCTTTTCCTAACTGGTGGGGCCTAGTTTAATAGCTCAGTGTCTAAATTCCTCAACTTGCAAGCACTGGGATCTCTTAAAAAGTGTGGACTCATATCCCAGCTGTTCCCCTTCCTGTCCCAGCTGCTCCAATTCTCACCCAGCTTATGCTTGTGGCCTGGGAAAACAATAGAGAATGGTCCAAAGCCTTGGGACCCTGCAAGGAGAAGCTCCTGGCTCCTGGCTTCAGATCAACTCAGCTACAGCTGTTATAGCCACTTGGAAAGTGAACCATGGAAAGGAAGATCTTTCTGTCTCTTCTCTCCGTAAATCTGTCTTTCCAATAAAAATAACTGAATCTTTAAAAAAAAAAAAAAGAGTGTAGTTTTTTTTCATAATATGAATTTTCCACATATTATTAAAAAATTTTTGTACTTTTTAAAAAATTAGTCCTAAATGTGTTCCATGACAAGCCAAAGGCTTGAATAACTCTTGCCCTTTTCCATAAACTGTCTTTTCTTGATCCTGTGTAGTTTCCATCATCACTTGAATTTCTTTT
Source organism: Ochotona curzoniae (assembly GCF_017591425.1). Taxonomy (NCBI): domain Eukaryota; kingdom Metazoa; phylum Chordata; class Mammalia; order Lagomorpha; family Ochotonidae; genus Ochotona; species Ochotona curzoniae. The sequence continues at coordinate 28,990,391 of NW_024467087.1, read as the reverse complement.
TTATCCCATATTCTGTCCTTTGTTTTGAGAAATGGAGTTGTGACAGAGGATAGAAAGAGAAATAAGCTGTAAGAATAGCATTTGAACAGGAAGGTTTTCTAAATTAAAATGTATCATGTGTAACTGAGAAAACCTATGATCCATCTATGATTGTCTATTGTGTGTAATTGAGGCTAAGGGAATATCTATATGAATCAGTGTGTCCTAAATTGGCCTCACTGACAATTCTGAATCTGGGTAGTTCCAATTGGATAAATCTGGCTCATGCTGACTTGTCCACTATTAGGAGTGTATTATTTTTTCCAGTGTAAAATATAGTTTTATAGGCACATGCTCAAATCTGATGATCTCCGATGTAAGATGCTGTTTTAGAACATTTCTACACTAATGTTCTCCTGGGAGCTATTTCCAGATAAAGCAATTTAATTATAGTTCCTAGCTTAATTTCTCTAATGATTACATCTTTAAAGGTTTTTGACTTATTAACTATCAATACATTTATTCTTAATTTTGTCACTATGAAAAATGTGCTACTTGAGAAGAGCAATGATTTTGAATAGCTAATAGACTGCAGTGGGACATGTAAAAAAGAGCTACACACTAGAAAGACTAATCCAAAAGACTGGTTTGACATTTCTAAGAACTAGATAAAAGCCAATTCAGTAGAAAATACCAATTCATAGGGTTTGCAAGGTCTGAAATTATTTTAAATGTTTTAAGTGAAGAAAAATTTATAACTGTCATTTATTTGCGGTAGTATCCTTGTTGAAAAAAGACTGAGTCTATTTACAGAACCTGTGTGATGTAAACATGTAAATTAAAGAAGTTTTAGCTACTTGATCTTTAGGTAAAGTTGACATGGAACAATTCATGACATTTTAATTGACTCAAGTGCTTTTTTATGCTTTCTTTCTTAAAGTATGCCTTAGCTTGACTGGAATATAATGGAATTCTTCTTTAGTAAGCAGTATTTCAACCAGCAAAGCCAGCTACACGTAATTAGACACCTGATGGTTACACCGTTGCACTGGTAAAGGGCACAATATGGCTTGAATCAAGTTTTTTATTTAATGTATTTGGGAGTTAATTGAGTATAATATTATTTTTCTCAAGCTTATCTGCATTTTTTTTTGCAAATAGGAATTTCTGGAGTGACATATTGCTAAAATTGTGTTGGAACCAATTGTCTTTCAACTTTGGAATTATTTTGCTGAACTACTTGTATAATTTTTAGACACCAAAATTGTACCCCAAATAAATGCATCTTAACATTTTGCCTTTAGCCAATAAGAAGAAGGAGAAAGAACGCCCAGAGATCTCTCTTCCTTCAGACTTTGAGCATACCATTCATGTGGGGTTTGATGCAGTCACCGGGGAATTCACTGTAAGTAAGCCCCTCATTTTGCATTGCAAGCCATGAGAAGCTTCATTTATGAAAACAGAATTCAACCCAAAACCTCCACATCCCAAAATATTAGATTTGATGTATCTGATGATTCCTAACAAGATTGACTTTACCTAGACAATCATAGATGGAAGTAGAAGGTCGCAACAACATTGGCAAATAAACTTCTCCATCTTAACACAAATGTCTGATCACTGTACATTCTTCAACTTCATTGAAAATATTAGCTTACCATGGCACAGATAGTGCAGTAATGGTAGGGAGACCCTGCCTGAGCCTGTCCTTTATCATGTGAAGTGAATGCAAGAGTCATCACTAGGGAAGACAACCTATGTGAATAAATCAGGCTTTTTATGTAAACTGGAATGCCCAGATGAGCTAACCACACTAACCAAAACTGCCCGTGAAATTGACCTGTTTTTCCATTTAGTCCGAAAAATGGCTTATTATTACAGTTATTGGCATGCGTATTTTGTAAACATTTAGAACACCAAACCATATGTTTCAGAAAGAAAAACTGGTAGATATATCAGGTATGCTCTTTAGGGATCCTATGATATGTGTGTATGCATATATGTGTGTAGGTGTGCATATACGTATGTATGTTGTGTGTGTATATTTATTCCCTCTATGAATAGTGTAGCTATAGAGCAAGTCTTTGTTTTGGGTGTTGGTAGTGATCAATACTTTGTACTTTGTTATAATATCTGACATCATTTTTTTTAAATGGTTGAATTCAAGGGTATGATTAGAATTATGTCTCCTGGAAGGTTACCTACTCTTGTCCACAGCAGTAAGGAACTCAATCAAAATGTGCATCCAAAATAATGAGTAACAATGAATGCATTCAGAAAAACAATCTTAGATAGAGCCATCATCATCAATTCTTCGGTTGTTAAATCAAAGAAATGTAACTATTAACTAGTTAACTTCCTATTTCATAACGTGATAGTGAGGAGACTACGTCATATGATAAATTTTAAACAGAACAAAGAACAAATTAATTTGATTTATAGAAACTAAATTGTTAGCTAAATTATTTTTCCAATTCTGGATACAAGCACTATGGGAATGAAATGGAAACTAAGTAAATGGATTGACCATATAAAGTGATATGAAATGATTAGTTCCATATTCTCAGCAGTAAGTAAAAATGAATGATCAGAAACAATGTAATCAATAAATCTGAGATAGGGAATTAGGTAAAATTTAACCAATTTCATCATTGGAATCAAAGACATTATTTAGATGGCCTGGAGATTGAGTCCAGTCTTTATTATTTTGTCAGAATATTTTTGCATGTAATATACAAAGGAACTATAACCCTACTATGAACACTACTACCACCATTATCACCATATAAACATAAATATTATGAGCTAAATATAAGGTTTTGTTTAAAAATCATGAACAAGTAGATTGTAATCACTTCTGTGACATTTGAAGGAAGAAACAACCCTCAAACTATCAAAGTTAGTAATACTTCCCTTTTTAATTTTATGAGCTGTAGCTTTCCAATTTCGATCCTTTTTTTTTTCTGTGTTCTTCTTTGAACTTTTTATGTTTCATTACCATTCCATATTTTCCTTTTCTGGTCTTCTTTCTTTCTGTTTTCTAAAGAGGAAGCTTTTTCTTGCTGTTTTCATGTAATGCTTTTGTTCCTTCCTAAAGTTTCGTCTTACTACTTTTTCTAACTTACTTGATATCTGACGATAAATCTCTTGATTTTTAGCTCAACATTTATTCTTTCTGTTACTAGTGGACATGAGGAAAATGAATTACCACAATCCTACTAATAGCTACAAGAGCTATTTTCATCTTGTAGACATTTATAAACCAAAGAACCTATCAGAAGGGTGAGGTGGTATACATAAATGGGCAGTCTTCAGTCTTTCCAGTCATGGGAGACTGATAAAACTGAACCGAAACCAAACAACTCCTCAAATGCCCGTTTGAAATGAAATGGCTGATTGGAAGTAGTTAGAAATCCATTGAAAATAGAATACATATTTCAACACGAGCTAACCTTGGAAGCTGGAAGTAGTTTATTATCACTTTGATGTTTTTGTTATTTATCTACATCTTATTTTTAAAGGGGTCAAGTTCCCTTTTTAAAAAATCACCTTGCGGCCAGTGCCAGGTTAATATTGTGCCTGTAGCACTGGCATCCCATAAGAGCACTGGTTCACGTCTTGGCTGCCCCATTTCCCAGCAAGCTCCCTGCTAATGGGCTGGGGAAACAATAGAGGATGGTCCAAGACCATTTGGGAGTGAAGCAGCAGATAGAAGATGTCTCTTTCTCCACTTTCTCTGTAAATTTGCCTTTCAAATAAAGATAAAGAAATCTTTTTAAAAATGAAAGTTAACATCCGAAAAAACCATAAACATTTTTAGAAATCATAACCTGTGATATACATTTACTATTCTGTTTATTAGCTTTAAAGATGCCAAATGATAAAATTTGTAAAACCATTTTCTTGGTAGAATTTAGAATTGGGTCCTACTTGCTGCAATTTATCAGCTTGTTATTTACTGCATGGAGGGATCATATTGCTAAATTTTGTTATTGTCATGGTTGAGGTGGAATTTTGAACAATTTGTAAAATTGTCTAGTTCATTTGTCCTAAAAGAGCTTGCTAATTTGCATACTTGAACATTTATTTGGTGTGCTGCCTGGCAATTTACCCTATGGCTAATTGGCCCATATAAACATGTACACCTGTTCACATATTTGGGCCCTAAGGCTAAATTTAGGTTGGGAAGTGAGATTTTTGGTATGAAATTATTATAAGTCCTTACCCTTTATATTGCCATTTTTGTCCCAAATACTTCAGAACTCCCCCTTCCAGACCTCTAGACCTGTGACGGTCGCTTCAAGTCAATCAGAGGGAAAAATGGTATGAGTGATATAAATGATCATTTCTTATGATAAGATAAATGCTTGGCCTGTTATATCATGCTGCCATTCTCCTGAGCTACACTGGACAAATCCCCAGCTTGATATACATCTAGTTGTTATTGTATACATGGTCAGGCATTGATACGTGCTCTTGCTTCTGATGTTCAGACTCCCAGGTCTCCATTAGCTAGCTTTTGGAATTAGTGCCTCAATTTGAGGAGTAAAAAGATGGCTTTCTGATTAGGTGTCTTTGCGGCATATGTTCAAATTTGTCAGATTTCATTGACAAACTCATTTGTCTGGACTTAGAAAAGAAGGCATTATGTTGACACTGTAGTCATATATGGTAAGTATAGTGGTCTGAAGGGTCTTTTGTAGTTGGCCGCATAATTTACTGCTGTCTAGTGATTGCACTACTGTTTATCACAAAAGTTTAGAAGTGCCAAGAGAATGTATAATAAAAGCAAAAGGTCCAATGGTTATGATAATTAACATGCCAGTGAAGTTTGCTTTAGTGGTTATGTGCAATGCCTACCTGAATTTGTAACACTTAATAACTCCTTTGGCCATTACAGTATTAACCAAATGCTATTAATTGCACTTAGAATCAGAACTGGGATCATGCATGGGCTCCTGAGTTCAAATTTTTGGCTTAAGGCTTTAGCAACAAACTGCGTGATGAATGCATGTAAAAGTGTCGTTCCACTGTGCTTGGAGTAACCTCAAATGCCAGGAATCAAGGACGTATATCCCAAATCAAACCAGTTGGGTAAAAGCATGTTTCTGTAGTATTTGAGGTATATTTCTTTAGACAAAGCTATTGCCTAATATGTGATCATATTTTGTGGGAAGTGGGACTTGGGAACTGCAACATTTAAATGGAAATTATTCATGTATGGTTTGAAATGAAACGGTTTCCCTTTCCCTGATATGAATGTCTGAGGAATTTGAACACAGTCTGGCTGTGTGGAAATGTCCTTACCTAGTTTTCTATAATCCAGCCATGACTTCAGCTACAAGGAATAGATGAATCAAATCAATAAGAACAAAAATTTATAATTGCCAAATAGCTGTCCTTTGAATTTTAGCCACATAGCCACTTCCAATGTGAAAATGAAATTGGTTAACCAGAATTGGGAACTGAAATTTGTAAGTTCATCACATGGCCATTGGCTACCTGTGATCACCCAGTTATAAAAACAACTTACAAATTGCTGTTGAGGCTTTTCATGATGCCATCCTTCTTTCCTCCAAAGTCATATTTCTGCCTATTATGGTAATCCTTATTGCATATCTCTGGAGGAAGCATCTGACCAAAGGTGGAATTATACATCCAAACTTTGGAGCATTGTCGTTTTCTCTGTCCTCCTAAATCTGTTGTCCTGTAGCCTGTCCTGTCCCTGATTAAGTTTAATACCTCCCTATTTTCATGACTGCCCCACTTTAGAAGGGAATACCCCCTCCCCCCATTCAGACCCATTGGTTTCATTTCCTCCCACCTTCTAAGTTGTCCCACATTCTGTTTTAACTTTCTTTTCTTTCTTTATTTACGTCCATTACAGCCAGATCTCTATGGCTCACAGATGTGCCCAGGGAAGCTCCCAGAGGTGCGTCACAGGCCCAAAAGAAGCTTGCATCAAAGTGCTTCTTTGAGATGTCATAGCACTGCAGCAGCAGGTTCATGTGTGTGCAGTAGAGTTGTTGCTTGGCTTATCTCACTTTTTTGTTGTCATTCCCAAACTCTGGAGGCCCACGTCACACATTGTTTTGCCGAGACTTCATAGGACAAAGCCACATAAAATTGTGTTGGACACATTTCATGAAAAGTGTGTCTTGTTTCTTTCTCCAAGTTATCCTTGGAGGTTGGATAATTATGAAATGGGGACATCTTTAGGCGGAACATGTAGGAAAGAATGTTGAATACTCAATGTGAAGCTAACCTCTCTATGTAATGTTACACAATTCTGTTTGGTTAGATTTCCAAATACACACTGCTCTGTGCTCTAAATGCTTCAGATTATTGCAAATTCTCACAAGGCTTTGGAATGGCTTTTATAGTCCCCAGGTTCTATGTGGCCAATCAATAAAGCGGGGAGGAAGGGTTGGAGGGAGGAGAGGAGAAGGAGCGCATGACCTGGAGAAAGCTGCAAGGAAAACACCTAATGCAGCATTAATGTCATGACAGCATCTCTGTGCTGATCGCTCCTCCACAATTTTATTTGTGTCTCTTCCCAGTCCTCCTTTATTTCCATTAAAGCTCTAGATTAAAAAAAATTACCAAAGGTGAGGCTTTCATTTCTTTCTAAAAGTTATTCTAATTACAACATGCCCGGAAAGAGTGTATTTTGTTCTAGCCATGTAAAACCCATTGATCTGCACTATACTATGCTGTGCACAAATTTAGAGAAGTCTTGCTATGTCTGCCCTGAGTCACCAGAAAAAAAATAAGCTAAGCTGTAAACATCATTTCATGGATGAGCAGAGTCAATATGGAGGTGATTTTCATGTGCTTTTTTTTTTTTCTATCACGGTCATACTCCCACCCACCCTTTTTAATTTGAATCCTAGTTTTACCTATGTGTTTTAATTAGAGAAGAGAATGATTGCATTAAGTTACTAACTTTAAATCTAGAATGTAACTTCAGTTTCCCAAGTGTAATCCTACAGGTAGCATGGGCTTCTTGGTGAAGAACTTTACTGGAAGGTGAAAATGTGGCTGCTGAATGTTCTAAGCTGCCATTCTTTCCCTTTGGTTGTCCACAGGGAATTCCTGAGCAATGGGCACGATTACTGCAAACGTCCAACATAACAAAACTGGAACAGAAGAAGAACCCACAAGCTGTTCTAGATGTACTCAAATTCTATGATTCCAAAGAAACAGTCAATAATCAGAAATACATGAGCTTTACATCAGGAGGTAAGAACACTGTTGCATCAAAAGGTGACACTGTACAGTAATCCTAATAGCAGAACTTCATGACTGGAATAGGACGTCTGTAGAACACTTAAAATGAGTTCCAGCACCTTTTCCTAATGACTTCAGCAGGAGTAAACCAGAAGATTGAGATTGATGTTAGGAGATATGTATACTTGAATGTTTAAAACAAAAATAGCCAAACAGTCAAGTGAAGAGTAGCCATTAGCTTGAATCAGTAATCACAGTCGTGTGTGTGTGTATGTGTGTGTGTGTGTGTGTGTTGGCATCAAAGCAGTCACAAAGAATCAGGCCCTGTAATATATTCATAAAGGGTCTGTGGTTCAAATCATGGTCTCGAAATTCATGTTAGTGCTTAGACTCATTGACTTACACTAAGATGACACAGCACAGGTTTTGTGATTATCAAGCTCTTGTGATCAGATCTCCAAACCAGAAAGAAAAGAAATAATGCCTTGCTATTTATACAAATGGAAATAATCAGGCTGCTGCCAAATCTTGACTTCATCTGCTAGGTTGTAGACCTAGCTCTTCTATGGGTTCTGATGCTTAAATTTGCACTACAAGCAAGTGAAAAACATATGCCATATTGTATTTTTCCCTCAGTTTCTTTTTAAAATTTTTATAACATTTTATTTATATAAAGTGACCGAATTTCCCATATTTCACAATTCAGATTTGGAGCATAGTGATATTTCAAACAACCTACTTTCCTTCCTGTCCATGTTCCCCACCTACCCTCCTCTTTCCTTATTTCTTTTTTTTAAATTTTTGTAATAACATACTTTCATTTGTCTTCACACTCCATTAGGTAGAGATATCAACACCCAGTGAGTAGGACATTGGGGAAAAAAAAGCCTACTATTCCTCAAGAGCACAAAGGCTGTGAACAATAACCAAATCCTAACATATCTATTTCATACATACAGATTACATTTTTTTTGTACTTTGTGTATTAGTAACCATAGATCAGGGGAAAGTAATATTTGCCTTTTGGTGTTCACTAAGCATAATGGTTATACTTTTACATTTTAGGAAAGATGATTGGGATTTTCTCTCTAGGATAATTTACTTAGCATCTAAAGAAAATGAAATACTATCATTATTACCCTAGCTATAAAGAGCACCTACCTCTTGTCATTGACTTGGGTATAGATCCAGGATGACGTCTCCTTCAGAATGGTGCCAGGGCATAGATGGAAGGGGAAGAGAATCTAACTTGGCCACACCAAATATCAAAGGCCAAATGTGAATGCAAGGAGGAATTTAAATTTTAAGTGGGACCTATTAAATTGGAAAGGTTGCTTAATTGCAGTCCTCCAACATTGTAATCCTAAAATGCCTTCCGCAAGCCCTAAAATGTCTATGAGTTCCTGATGATATATCAATTAATATTTAATATGAGGAACTAAAAAGTTATGCTCTGTGTTAGATACATAGGCCACCAAAACTGTGAATATATTGAGTAATTTCAGTATAACCATTTTTGACTTTCAGATTATCAACTACAAGTAGCCACTACCATTTCACATTTTTATTTTTCTGTACTGAACAATATTTTAATTTTTTCACTGTACTGTGCAGAGTGAAACTCAACATAGCTTTTTCAATGCTCAAGCATTGATACTGACTAATTGGATAGGGAGGGTGAAAGGAAGGAAGGAAAACAAGAGAGGGAGAGAAAAGAAGGCTAAATCCTGGTTATGGTTGTACAGGATTGTATCAATCAGGAATAAGTTATCTCAACATTCCTCTAAATAGATGAGTTTCATTGGGAGTTTTTATTGAGGTCTATAAGATGACCTGGTAAAAATATATTATAAGTGTAATGGTGTGATCTATTTTAAGGAAAACCATATCATTTATCACTACATACTAGAGAATTTGCTTTTGAGCCAAGCCATGAAGTTTTTCAACTGTTTTCCTCTTTGTTTAGTGTGGTGTCTAAAAGAGATGTTTTTATGTAAGAATGGTGATGATCTCTTCATATTCTCATTTTCTCAGATAAAAGTGCCCATGGATACATAGCAGCGCATCCTTCGGTAAGTGAAAATCAAAAACTATTTCTCAGGTTCAGTGTTTCCTAATCTAATACTGTATAATTGCACAGATTCCGTTTTAGTTGTAGAACGCTGTTTACAAAATAGTCTTTAAAAATATAATACAGATATAAAAAAAGTGCCTATTTTATAGGTATAGTTCAATGAATTCTAGTAAATTTATACACTTGCGCTGCCATTATCACAATCAAGTTTTACAGCATGTCTAGCACCTCATTAAACCTTCCTTTCTAATTAAAGCTAACTCAATTCACCCCTTATTCTAGGCATATGCAATTACTACCCCACCTTTACAGATTTGCCTTTCTGGAAAATTCATATAAATGAAGTAATATATAGCATGTGACCTTTTGGGATCATTCTTTTGGGTTCATCCAAGTTATTGTGTGTGTCAATAGTGTGTTTGTTGTTGCTGCTGAATAGACTTCTGTGATATGGTTGTGCTACTGTTTATACACCCACAGAAGTCGCTCTAGAGTATCTTGAGCTTGGGGCCATTATAAGCAAAACTACTATGAATATTCATGTATGAGGCTTTATGTGTACAAATGTTTCTATTTTTCTTACACATAGAATTTTGAAATCAGATTCCCAGCCATTTATTTTATGTACACAAACAATGTGTAGTAGGGCTTATATTTTCATATTCACATAACAATTCCTACAACCAAATTAAATCGGTCTTCCCTTTGCCTCCTGTCTTACAAACAAGGAAACAGATTCAGAGAGATAAAAATAATTTGCATAAGGCTGAAGCACTATACATTTTAGCTTCACTTGTTCCAATACAATGGAAGAGGAAGGAGAGAGATGACTAGGTCCAATATCATGCTGAGAAATGACTTGAAAATAAATAATCTAGGTCTTTGAAAGTGCTGTAATATCTGAAAGAATACCTACACACAGTAGGTGGAAAATTATTTCAGGAAAGGCTTCCATTTCTGTGATTTTCGCTATGATATTCTGATAAAAGTTGTTTTCAAATCCTTTTTTTCCCCTAGAGGTAAAATAACTAAGAAATCTCCAAAATTTTATTCAGAAAATCATGGCTGAACAAGTTAATTTTTTCCTTCTTATAGGGGACAAATACGAGCCTGCCTAACATCCTGGATGGTCAGTGTGATGATAGATCACTAGTGCTAAAGAGTAAAGGTTCTGAGTTATTGTAAAAATTCCTAAAAATATAAAAATGTATTTACCCTGTGGTCCAGCTATTCAGCTTCTGGGTTTATTCCATGAATTGAAAGCACAATCTTAAAGAGATGCTTATATATGCATGTTGTTGGCAACATTGTTCACAATAGCCAAAAGAAAGAAGCAACTTAAGTGTCCATCAATAGACATGCATAGAGAAACAAAATGGGTTATATGTAAGCAATGGAATCTTTTTTTATCTTGAAAAAGAAAGAAAATTTTGACAAATATAGCCTTGAGGACATTGTGCTAAATGAAATAAGCCAGTCATAAGAAGACAAATATTGCATGTTTACATCTGCATGCAATACCTGTAGGAGCTAAAGTTATTATAGGATCAAAAAGTAGAGTGGCTGCCAGGACGTAGGTATTGAGAGGGGGAACTGAGCAGTTGGATAATGGATACAGAATTTACATTTGAGAAAGTAAAAAAGAGTTCTGGAGATTGGTGGTAGTGATGAATGCACACAACGTGCATACTACCAGTATTGAAAGGTACACTCAGCAATGCCTTAGACGGTAAATTTTATATTATACTTGTTTTGCATAACATAATTACATTATTTTAAAACTACTTACTTTAAAATTTAAGAAAAGAATAAAAGTCTCTGGAAATAGTTAAATCATACTCCTCCAATGACAACATTGTGACTTTGGAAAAGTGCACTTCTCTGAGCCTTACTTTCCTCAGCTTTAAATAGGAACAATGATCACACTTCCTAGCCTTAGGTGAGTAATAAATGTGATCACACATATAATGTATTTATGTAGTACCTGGCACATACTATGGGTTTGTCAGATGTAAACAGCTATTATATTTATTTGTAGGTGGCCAAAAGGGGAAAAACTCTCTCGACCCATGAGGCTTGGAAAAGGCCTGTACCTTGCTCGGATTTCCCAAAATAGATTGAGAAATTTAGCTGATTACATAGCGTATGCTTTCGGCAGCATAGTCTGATAACAAATACCTAGAAGGAGTTAAGGACACAAGGTGAGACTAGAAGAAGGAAGAACTGATTTGGGGAATATTTCAGTCATCCTGGGCAGACACAGGTAATGAGGGCTTGGAGTGAGGCTACTGGACTGGAGATTACATTCAAGTTCTACAGATGTTGAGATTCATAATTGGGTGTTGGAAGAAAGGTTGAAGTCGAAGATAATTGCAGGCCTAAAATACTTGCATGGGTAAAATGAGCCTGCCATCTCAGGAGCAGCAGGTGTTTGTGAGAATATGCAGAGTTTTATTTTACAGCTTCAGTTGCAAGGGCTGGCAGCATTTCCAAGTGGAGATAATCGATTAAACTGCTTAACTAAGCTTAGATTTCTATCAACTGAATGAGCTGTATTTTACTCTTAAATTCAGTTTAAATTACTTCACTGGAACTCAGTTGCTTAATTGTGAAGATGTTTACCTTGTGATTTCCTTGTGAAGGATAGTATACCTCACACTGCCCATTCATTTTTGTTTTATAAATACTTCCTGTAGATCTGGCTCTTCTACAGATAAGAGTGATTTCAATATATAGGGATAGGTGAAATGAAAGTAGCCTGGATAACAATGAAAATGGAAGCAAGGTTGTATTCTGCAAATATTTTAAACTGATTCGATTATTTCTGCATGTCGCAACATCTGCAATCATCATATGACATACACTTTATGGCTTACATGTAGCAGGTTCTTTGATATTAGTGTATTAAATTTCAAATTTGAGGGCAAATGTTCCAATTTAGTATTTGTAGTGCACTGTTCATGATGAAATTATGTATGTAGAATCTTGAGATAATATTTTAAATAAAAGATAACAACAGTAATATTAATATGCCATGATTCATGCCTAAAGAAACCGGGTGTATGGTTGCTCTTTTTTATTTGCAATGCTGGTTTATTTTTCCCCCTTTTATTTAGAGTGCATCAGAATTATCTGAGGATTGTGTTAAAATGTGAATTCTAGAGATCTACTCCCAGACTAGGACTGTAATGGAACTCTGAAAGCTACATTTTAAGTAAATAACAGAAGTGACTCCCAAACCACATTGTATATTATCTAAAGTCTTCTAATTTTTTACTTCTAATTTTTTTTTTACCTGTATGACTTCAGTTCAAAAAGGAGTGTTTCCTAATTTGGTTCTTCTAGCTGCTTTTTTTGCTTTTTAAGCAGGGTTGATAACTTGGAGTCCATGGATGACTTTGGAAGATGTGCGAGTCCTTGAATTATACACAAAAGCATGTGTCTTTATGTGTTTTTCTGGGGAAGGAGGCCAAGCCCTTCAGAATTTTAAGAATTAAGATTCAACTCAGGCTAAAAAACTAAATCATATACCCAAACGTGTGGCATAATAAGAGCATAAAAATATCTTGCATTCATTAAAAGTATTCCTTAATTGTTTTCCATCCATTTTTTTAAGTTTAAAAATACTAGACACAGTAATTCTCAGTGTAGAAGAATGTGGAAACATTGAGTCATGACTCCTGAGAAGACCATTAAAAAATTTATCGATCTAGTGAATTTTCATCAAATTTTTTCAGATTTGCATCAATAAGAAATAGAAGCATGTTGACAGAAACTTAGTGGTGCCTTTGAAAGTGGATTTGACATGATGCTGTATTTGATCTTGTTTCATATGGTAAATAAATCTTTCTGGCTCCTATGATTATACGTTAAGGTTCCACCACATGTTAATATATGTTTGTAGAAAACATGCATCAGAGAACAGATGCTTGGCCTAGTGTTTAAGATACCATTTGGGACACTGCTGTCCAATATCCGGTATCCAATGCCTGAATTCAGTCTTGGCTTTACTCCCAATTCAAGTTTCCTACTAATGAATACCTCTGGAGGCAGCTCTACTTCCAGTTCCAGCTTCCTGCTTGTGGGTACCCAGAGTGACTTAAGTGATTGGGTCCCTGCCACCCTTAGGGGAATCCTGGATTGAGTTTCCAACTTCAACTCAGCTGAGTCTAACATGTTGCAGGATTTTCTGGATGGAAATACTCTCTTTGTGTGTATATCTCTTTCTCTCTGTTTTCCTGCTAGCCTCCTGCTCCCAGATAAAAATTAATTTAAATATGAAATAAAATCCTATCTTACGCTGTGATCATTTGATATAATAATCTATTACTAGGCTCCATATAACTGATAAGAAGCTTTGTCCTCAAGGAGTGAAAATATCTGTTAAGAACACCTTGGGCCATCATGCCTGATTGAATACAAAAGTAAATAAATCACAAGAAACTAGCAAAAATAATGAAAACCAATTATAGTAGTACTATACAGCAGAAATATAATACAAACTATATGTGTAATTTAAAATTTTCTGGTAACCACATTAAAATGTAAAATGAAATAAGATAAATTACTTTTCATAATTAATTTAAGCCTATATAATTCAAAATACTATTTCAATATATAATCAGTAAAAAGCGCTCATGAGATATTTTACAATTTTTCCATATTAACGATATTGTTTCTCAGGGTGGGTATTTGGCACAATGGTTAAACTGCCCATTGGAATCTGCATCTCATGTCTGAATAGGTGGGTTGTAATCCTGACTGCTCTCCTTCCACCTTCCTAATATCCTAGGAGATGATCGTTCTCAAGTGCTTCATTTCCTACTACCCACATGGGAGATCTGGGTTGCCTTCTGGACTCCTGGCTTCGGCATGGCTGGCGCTGGTTGCAGGCATTTGGAGAATGAACCAGAGGAAATTCTCTCTCTCTCTCTCTCTGTTTCTCTCTATCCTTCAAATAGATTGTATAAATAGATTTTTTAAAAGGATGCAATATCTGGGCTGTAGTTTACATTTATATACATTTCAATTCAGACAAGCCATATTTTAAGCATTCCATCACCCCATCTGGGTACTAGCTACCATCTAGGACAGTGTACATTTATACCGTAGGGAATAATTGTTGAAGTTGAACATACATCATGATCACCTGGGAAGCTTGTTGTTTATTACATAGATTGCTGGATCCCTCTTCCAGAGTTCTGGCTCTTACATCTGAATAGTGACTGAGAAATTATGTTTCTAACAAGTTCCTTGATGATGTTGATCTGGGAACCACACTTTAAAATTCATGGCCAGAGAATCAAGATGGCGGAATAGGGTAAGAACATGTTTAAACAGAGAAATGTTAGCCAGTGTGAAGCAGAAAGGGCACATTCCAGGAAATAGGAAAGGACAGAACAACAGCAGAGGGATACCTGGAGATGGACAGACACAGGAAAGCAGCGAAAACAACAGTGTAGTATTGCAGTGACGGAGACCCCAGCAGCATCCAGCCAATGGCGATCTGAACTCCACCAACAGCCAGAACTACACCAGCAACAAGGTGGGAAAGGACTTTCACCAAGAGCTCAGGAGGTGAACCCAGACAAAAAACTGCCTATCCTGCTGGTCTGTTTGATTTGATCAGGAGCAGAGACAGAACAGCAAGTTCCAGACAGGCTGTGTTGGAACAGGGTAGATTTCACAACCAAGTCTAGCCCCTAGAGCCATATCAAACACCATTTTGTTTAAGAAGGCAAGGACTATGGACAGTACTGCGGATGCACTGAGCTGGGAGTGAACTCATTTCTGGCTCAGTGAGAAGCATGTAAAGCAGGCATTTTAAGGAATATATCACACTGGAAATGCATCAAATGAAAGCTGATGTATTAGAAATGAAGAATACAGTAGAGCAAATTAAAAATACAGTAGAGAGTCTTCAAAATAGAATTAAGGAGGCAGAAGAAAAATCTCAAAATTAGAACATATTTCCTGTCACCAGGAAGAAACAAACAAAAAGCTGGAAGCAGAGATAGATCAGGCCAAACAAAGTATTCAAGAATTGAAAGACACTATTAAAAAACCAAACATAAGAGTTATTTGAGCCGCAAAAGGTACAGAAAGAGAAGCTGGGTTTAAAAGTATATTCAATGAAATAATAATGAAAATTTTCCCTAACCCAGAGAAAGAATTGGGAAAAAAAATCCAGAAGGGGCACAGAACTCCCAACAAGGTTGAGCAAAAGCGATCTTCACCAAGATCACTTAATCAAGCTCTCTTCAATCGAACATAAGGAAAAGATCCTTAAATGTGCATATGAAAAAAATCAAGGGACATATAAAGGAATGCCAGTTAAACTCACAGGAGACCTCTCACAGGAAACTCTACAGGAAACAAGAAAACTGAACCTCATATTCCAGATTCTAAAAGGAAAAATTGGTTGACCCAGTGTAACGTACCCAGCAAAACTTTTTTGAAAATGAAATAAAATTCTTCCACAGTAAAGAAAAGTTAAAAGAATATGCCTCTTCCAAACCTGCCCTATAAATACTTACAGATGTTCTCTTGACAGAGAAAAGGAATAGCGCCCACCAAAACCAAAGGCAAATGTGAAGAACATCCCAGTAAAATAACAACTGAAGACTAAATCAATGAACAACCCATTGCTAAAATGACAAGACAAAATTACCACCCATTCATATTAACCCTGATTGTAAATGGCTTAAACTCGCAAATCAAACATCATGGATTAGTAGACTGGATTTAAAAAAAACCCATCTGTTTGTTGCCTACAGGAGACACATTTCACCAGCAAAGATCAGTGGAAACTGTATCTCACAGATTTTGATTTTTGGTTTTCTTTTGTTGTTGTTGTTAGTTTCATCTGTTCAAAACGCTTTCTTTTGATCAAATTCTTGAATGACTCATAGAGAAGCATCATTTTCTTCAGGAAGGTTCTTGATTTTCATTTCTTCAATAATGACACATTAGTCATTCAGTAGCATGTTATCCAACTTCATGGTATTGTTAATTTCGTTTTTTTTTTCTTGCTGCTGTTTATTTCGTTTTGTGGCTTTTCATTTAAGGGGATATATAGTACCTGTGTAATACAGACTCTCATATCCAGTAGCATGTTATTTAACTTCATGGCTTTGTAAATTTCTATTTTTTTTCCTGTTGTTGATTTTGTTTTGTAGCTTTTCATTTAAGGGGATGTATAGTAACTGTGTAATGGAGACTAACATCCAGATGTGAGGATACAATGTAGTATGCATTTGTACTTCCAGACAAAGATGGACGTACAATGAAACTGTTCACTATATCTTGACAATAGGATGCTGGACCCTCTGCCATTGTCCATGCCTGCAATAAGGGACACATGACTGTGTATGAAGAACTCTACTATAGTAAAGATATAGGGGGACTCCGTGAGGGACTAGGGAATTGGGGAGGGGCTAAAGGAAATCCCAGGGCCTATGGGACTGTATCATAAAAATGGTAATAATAAAAAGAAGCAAAAAAATTTAAAAACATTTTAAAAATAAAAATCATGACCATAATTCTTCCAAAAAACAACTTTGGAACCTTTTTGACTATTGCAGTAACATGGATGATTAAGAACTGACGCTAGGTTCTGTGGTCCTTGTAATACCATCCTTGTGGTGGTATTATTTTACTTTATAAAATGCTGTGAATCACCATATATGTACTAGTTAATACTGTGCAATTATTTATGTAGATGTGTATTCCTTAGACCATCGTGTCTATTGCTGTCTGAGTGCTCTTTTCCAGAGGGCTGAGTAGGGAATTATTTATTGATTTGCTTATTCTTAGTATTTGCAGAGGGATATTAATACCATTTGCACGTGCATGTGGGCATGTTCTGGTCTTTAGGCAGAAAGTGGTTTTTCTCAAATTGACAATCTGTCAAATAAATGGACAGTCTGCACAGTACAGATTCAAGGTTTTACCAGCAATTGATTTGATATTTAACATGTTCACTGCATTTTGAAAATTGAGTTTTAAAATATTAAGTAAATACCTCAGTTTTTTTTAGCTCAGCAAAAACTAAAAGGTAAAAAGAATATATTAGATTGCAGGGTACTTATGCGGCAACCTCAGTGTGTCTCTGGATGTAAGCAATTCCTGGTTCTCCTTCCTTATAAAAAACATTGTGTCCTGTTCCTTCTTTCCTGCTTAGGTATTTTCATTTCTTTTCCTTTCCTTTCTTTTCTTTTCTTTTCTTTTCTTTTTCTCTTTTTGTCTTATTTCTGAAGAAAAGAAATGAGGAATTAACATGTGATTTAAAAAATTCATTTCTCTTCTAAGAGTACAAAAACAGCATCTGAGCCTCCTTTGGCTCCTCCTGTATCTGAAGAAGAAGATGAAGAGGAGGAGGAAGAAGAAGATGACAATGAGCCCCCACCAGTTATTGCACCAAGACCAGAGCATACAAAATCAGTAAGTTGCAAATGACTATTTCCCAATGACTCCAAAGAAGTGCTCTGAAAGGGTCATATAGAGTTCGAATGGAGTTAATCAACTGTTACCGACTAGGCATTTCCCAAGTTCCCAGAACTGAAGTACTAAGATTAGTTTTATTTTGGGGGTTACTGTTTAAAGATATCACTGTAGCACATAAAAATCAGAGAATAATATGAACCAATACAGAAATAACTGCTAAATTACACTAATGTAGTAAAACAAAGACAGGGAAGGAAATCTATGCGAACTAGATAGAAAGAATTGCATATGCATTGGCACCAAGATCAGAATTAGCAGGGATCTCAAAAGAGTAGCACCCAACATCTTCAAGGGCAGGATACCTGAAGCAACTTATGGCTTAAAAAATAGAAAACCACTTTTCTTTATTCACTGATATGACAGCGCCTTGACTCCATGCTCTCTTGTTGGCCTGCTGTTTCAATTGTGTATCTTTCTGAATTCTTCTCGTAGATCTATACTCGTTCTGTGGTTGAATCCATTGCTTCACCAGCAATACCAAATAAAGAGGTCACACCACCTTCAGCTGAGAATGCCAACTCCAGCACCTTGTACAGGAACACAGATCGGCAAAGGAAAAAATCCAAGATGACCGATGAGGAGATCCTAGAGAAGCTAAGTGAGTTTTCCCCATCACTACGTTCCTCAGGGATGGTTTTGTCTAAATCGTTGACAATGGTGATTCACCCTTTAGAAGTCTGAATTGTGTGACCTGTGGTTCCCTGAAGTCATGGGGTGAACAGTTTGTCATTTTCTAAGATTATGCCTCCAAAACAGATAAAATTGGCTGATGAGCTCTCTTTAATCCCAAAATTTCCCAACTGATCAAATGTGAAAAACAAATCAAGCGCAACACCCAACAAAATGATTCAGGAATTACAACCACTAATAATCACGTAATGTTTTCCCTTGGTTAGGGCGTGATTCTATATAACGAGTGAGGTAGAAGTGCAAATACTAGCAAACTCCTTCCGCAGTGACATCAGAGCATACATATTTGCATTCCTTGTGAATACTCAATTGTTATCCTATTCAGTTTATCTTAAGTTGCATTTATTTGTGGGGCTGGCATGATGGTTCAATTGGCTAATCCTTCACCTGCAAGTGCCAGCATCCCGTAAGAGTCCTGGTTTGTGTCCCGGCTGCTCCACTTCCCACCCAGCTCCCTGCTTGTGGCCTAGGAAAGCAGAGTAAGATGACTCAAAGCCTTGGGATTCTGCACCCACAGGGAGAGACCCAGAAGAAGCTCCTAGCTCCTGACTTCAAATCAGCTCAGCTCCTGCCATTGTGGTCATTTGAGCAGTGAACCCCCTGACAGTTCTTTCTCGCTGGATCTCTTTCTCTCTGTAAATCTGATTTTCCAATAAAAAGTAAATTTGTTTGAAAGACAGTTACACAGAGAGGGAGAGACATAGAGATTTCTTCTCTCCATGGTTTTATTTCACAACTGGCCATGACAAAAGTGAGCCAGACCAAAGCCAGGAGCCAGGAGCTTCATCCAGCTCTCCCACGTGGCTGGCAGGTGTCCAAACACTTGGACCATCTTCCTCTGCTTTTCCTGCACCATTAACAGGGAGTCGGATCAAAGTGAAGCAACCATGACGTGAACCAGTGTCAAATGGGTTGACAGCACTGGCGTCCCAGGAGGCAGTTTGCCATGCTACAACAACACTGACTCCACTCTAGTTTTACAAAGCATTCATATTCCATTTAGATTTCTAGGTCAAGAAGACAAATAGCAGTCTTTCCAATGAAGACTCTAAAGTTTGTAATGCATAGTTATTAAACTGATACTACATCTGACAAATGTCTAGATAACAAGAAGTAGTGCTCTTGTTTGACTCTTACACATACTGCAAAATTCTCAAAAGTTGCTTCCTCCGGGAAAAATCTGTGCAGTGTCCCTCATTCCTCTTCTTTATTTCCTTTATTATAGCAAATATTACATCATGCTCATCTGTCTCAATTCACTAGACTGTGAACCTCTCATGGAAGAGAATTTGTATTTTGTTGTCCTATGGTTTCATCCAAGTACGTCCCTGCTGTATAGAGGCACTCTGAATATGCCTGTTGAGTGAATAAATGAGAAACAAACAAATCCATCCTTATTGAGATCCTCATAGTCTAGTCAATGCAAGAAACTCTGGAGAACACAACAGAAAGAACACTACTCGACATCAAAAAGCTTGCAGTTTTCTTTGGAATACCTGATTTAATAGTGTTATGTGCTTAGAGCATAGGAAAAAAAGGTGGGGGGGCTTTTGTTATTTTCGTGCGATTCTTTCTTAATCCATTGGGCCTCAGAAAAGGAAAGAAGCAATTCCCATTATTAGCCACAAGGAGGCACTGTAGCAGTGGTGGTAAGGCCATTTTGCCCTCCAAAGGCATTTAAAGAGTGCTACTGCCATCTTGTGGATAGAAGCTAGCAGTGCTGCTTAACATTTTATAAAGCCTGAGGCAGCTCTGTTCACTTTTAGTATTCAGCCTAAAATGTCAACAGTGTTAAGCTTCAGTGCGCACTGATGCAATCCAAGGTTGGAGTTGCAGCTGTCAGTGAATGCTCAGAGCTGGAATTGCTGGACTTTAGGAAACTGACTTTATTACATATAATTAAATATGTCCCCAATGCTAATACCATCCACTTACTGTAATAATAAAGGTGAGAGTCCTCGTTTACTGAGCAGTTTCTGTGCTTTATATACATTACTGGAGGTGACTTTCACAGAAATTCCTTATGTGGTGCATGTTAATGTTCTCACTTTACGGATCACTGAAAGCAAGCTTTTGAAAGTTTAATTGATCAGGTCAAAGTTCGAACGTAGAGCTTTTTGCTTTCACAGTTAACTCTTTTTTCATTGGTCAGTTTACTTCTGCATGCCCCAAGTGTCTGTATAATAGGAAAGGAACAAATAAAAGAATTGCCTAATAATTTAATTTCTTTTTTATATAATTTAATTTCAATTATCCCGTAAATGACCTCCATTTCTCCCTTTTGCGCGCATAAACATGACCCACACTGTTTATTCTGATTGTTGTTTGGTGACTGTTTCAGATCGGCAACACCTTTTTTATCATGAAAAAAAGCATTTATAAGCTTGATAAATTAGCTGACAGCAAAACAAACATCGTTTCTGAGGCTGCAGTCTAGTTTTGCTTGCAGACTGCCACGCTGCTGGAGCGGTGTTGTTTACGATGTACTTTTCATTCTGTTTTGTGGTGAGCAACATGATCAAGAAACTAACTGAGCTTACATTTGAACTGAGACTCAGTGGCTCTCTTTCTCTCTGTTGGGCATTATGCTTTGGCCTAGGGAGAAGCATCTCGCCATCCAGTCAGTGAGCTAGCTACCTGTGCTGCCAGCCCTATCTGGGATGTGTGGACCTGGATAAGCAGAATGTGCAGAGAAATAAGGGGGTGCTTCTCTCATAAGGCAGATCCAGGAGGGCCCATACTTCGAGGACTGTGAAGGGGAGCCTTCCTGCTGCTGTGCCATCTCCTCTTGGCTCTCTGTGTAGCCTCAGAGAAGTTGCTTGACCCACCTGAGCTTAGTTCATTATCTGTCAAACAGAGGTAGGAATCACAGCCATCCTATCGGGTGGATTTGAGGAACTCACCCTATGGTTAAGACTAAAGAGATGAGATCACTCAAATTCAGATCAGACCCATTGCTTCTGCCATCACTTTGGGCCAGTTATGTCAGAGTCTTCATTTCCTTATCTAGAAAGTGATGATAATAATACGAGCCTCATACCCTCATGATATTTAAATGAAAGTAGTGCATGCAAAAACTTAGCAACAGCACCTCATGCATTGCAAGTGCTCAGTAAATAGTAGTTCTCATTGCATTACGTAAGTACAAAGCCTTACTATGATAATGCACTGGGACAAACTTGCCAGTCTGAGTCATAGACACAGACTAGCTTGGGTCCTGAGGCAAGTCATTTCACCTCTCTAAGCTTTGTTTCTTCATCTGAAAAATATACATGGTGATTTTCCCTATATAACGGGGTACACGAACACTGAGAGAATGTAAAAATCACACGCAGTGCTCTAAAATGATCATTATACTGTTTTTAACAATTGTGAGTTAACCTATTGTTCAGTATAAAAAAAAAATTAAGGGTGTAAGGTCCTGCAGTGGAACCAAATGTTTGAACCCCGGAATAATCCCAGCTGTCTCGTCTCTGCACAGAAGTCATTGACCATGTTGAAATCAAGCTCCCCATCGCAGCTTGGGCGAGGGGGGGAGGAGCTGCGAGGCTGCGGAAAGGAGGAAGGGAGGCATGGAGCGAGACAGGGTGGCGAGGAATTCATCCCCGAGTGGACCTCACAAGCGTGAGGAGGAGTAGGAAACACAGTCTCTCCTAAATCATCCTCGCCTCCAGCCTCGGGGATCTGATTACTGGGAGGAGGGCAGCCGAAAACCACGGAGCCACCAGGCTATTCATCTTCCAAGCAGATACCGATTGAGGGGCCCAGACCAAGGGATCGTTAATGGCTGAAATGAACAGATCATCTTTCAGTTTTACACAGACAGATAGCCTGGGTCTGGCTGGTTCGTTGTGGTCTGTCTGGCTCTATTGGAAAGGAAAGAAACCCCTACATTTTGCTGAACATTTTGAAAAGGCGCTGTCAGCAAAATTGTGCAACGCAGGCAATTTGTCTTTGGCCATTCTCCTCTGGGCCCCACAACCATCTTCTCTGGTCCCTCCCCAACCCCGGCAGTCCCGACTCAAAAACTGCTTTGGCTGATTCACTCTCAGCTAGAACTAATATCCATTTAGAGAAGGATTTTTGTTTTTCAGGAATAAAAACGTTCATTATGCTAAGGGAAATACTCTTTTAATGATGGGAGTTGAGCTTAGTTTTATAAGGTGACAAAGCTACTAACAGACTTTTCTGCCAGTAAAACCACTGTAGAAACCCTGTTTTCAAACACTAGCATTTAGTGAGTTCTTAAAACCACGTCCTTAAAAGTAAATAGTTTGTTTCTCATTTAGGAAATTGTCCTGGGTGTGTGTGTGTGTGTGTGTGTGTGTGTGTATTTTTTCTTTTCCATATCATAACTTATGAAAGCAAATGTTAATGGCTGTCATGAAAGAGATCCCTGTAAATGCTTGTGCTGTGACAGAAAATCGTAAACAAGGCGTTGTGTGCCGCCGCCTTGCATCAGTAGGTGGCAGCACACACTCTCCTGTGAAGGGGAGTGGCTGTGGGGACGCCATTTTATTTGAAGCTCATCAAAATAGTTGTCTTTTAGTAATCCTTGTGAAAGGATTTCTTTCCAGTGGGTTTTTCTTTCTTAACCTTACATACCATGGAAATAAAAGTTTGAATAATTTACTACCATAAAGCCTCATTAACTGAATCCAGCCAATTGAAATTGGTCGTAATTCAGAATGTGGCTTGGGCTGAGGCTTATTTGTTTTTTCTTGGTCTATGGAAAAGAGTTTGTTCAGCAAGTTAATAGTAAGACTCTCTTGGACGACTATTAACTGCTTCAAAAACTATGGTTTCAATTTGTTTTAAAATCATTTCATTTAAAATAAAAGAGGTCTAGGCTCCTACACATTAAGAACTGATATGGATAAGGATGGCTCTCAGTGTGTAGAAATCTGTTACATAATTTGAAAAACAATGTGACAACTCAGAAATTGCAAACTTGGTGGCATTCTATATAAATTTATTCCAAGTGAAATACATTCTCCAACTAGTTTCTTTTGAAATAGGGCATTTAGAAAAGAAATGCCTGATTTTATTTGAATTTAATTCAGAAATGATTTACTTAATATATCTCATACACAGCGCTGTGTGCGGAAGAACTGAGGGTGCAGAGATGAATACACAAAAAGAAGATATTTCTAATTAGATATATGATGCATTAAAGCAAAAGAGGGGAAAGCAGGAGGAGGCAGGATTTAGTAATAGCACAGAGAAAGGAAGTTGTTAACTTTTTACAAAACATCAGGAGAAGTCTTCCTAGAAGAGGGATCATCTAAGCTGAGTTTTACAGCAAAAACAGAAATGTGCCATGGAAAAAATATGACACTGACCTGTCAGGCAGAGGATGGATGTAAGGAAGGCCTGAAACCATACCTGGAAACTCTAATATATTTAAGGTTATTTTCCTACAGAGTCTGTGGTGAAGGATGACCACTGACTTTGTAGGAGAGGAAAGTCAATTAGCAGACTGGAGCTGAGCATATGCTGCAATTGATTTGTTATGGTCAGAGCATAAGGTTCCAGTGGTGAAATAGTGAACTGTGAGATGGCATATGAAGCAGAAGCTAGATCGTCAGGAACGCTTCACGTCATGCTGAGGATGTTGAGCTCTACCCTGTAGGTGTTGGGCAATCCTGAGCCAGAAAATCACATGGCCACACCTGTACTTCAAGCATGCTGATGTGGGTGTATGCTGACCCTTAAGCAGAGTGAGCAGAGGTCAGGGAGTCAGGTTAGCAAGTGGACTGAGTAGCCAAGGAAAAAACATAATGGAGGCTCAACTGAAGTGATAATGATGAAAAAACTCTAATCACGTCTGAAGTACAAATACAGGCCCAGGGTTCAGCAGCAAACCGTGTTGGCAGTGATGTTAAGCAACACATCAAGATCATTCCTGGGTTTCTGAATCAAGCTACAGAGAAGATAAATGGATGATACCACTGGCTAAAGTTAGCAATGCAAGAGTATTACCAAAGTCTTGTTTAATATAACTGAAACATACATTTGGATCACAAAAAAGAAAAAAAAAAGTAAAACCCCAATAACCTGATGAATGATCCATGAACAAAATATTTAGCTGATTTTTTTTCTATAGTATTCTATGTATTTTTGAGATTGGAATTAAGTTGTCCAGTAGCCCAGAGAGTAGCTGATTGTCTATCATAGCATGACGTATTGTCCATACCACACAGTCTAATACTTAAACACATATTTTGCCATTCTCATTTATTTACTCAACAATTTTTTTTTCAATGACAACTACCATCCAAGCACAGAAGTTTCAGGATAAAAAGACAAAGCTCCTGCCCTTGCAAAGTATGCAGGTCTTGTTAGTGGCATCAGCAAAGATTTCAAAAAGGAAAAATTTGAGGTTGTGTTTAAATGAAGCATAAGAACCCATGTGTTATACATGAAGGGGGCGAGGAGCATAAGACCTAAGCACTGGTTAGTGATAGCATCAATAAGATCCATGATATGAGGAAGGGAAAGAGGAAGGAAGGAAGAAAGGAGAAGGGGAGACTTGGAGGAGTAGGAGAATAGAAAGTTACTGAAGGGTCCTAAATGCCCTAGTTAACATGAGGTTGAGTCTATAGTGAGGAACAAAATCATTCTGAAATATGGAAACAGTACGTTTTAGTTCATCCAGGACAGTCTCAAGATAAAAATTATGTTTACAAGAGAATTTGGGAAGAAAGCATAACTAAATCTATAGAAAGCAGTCTTCTAAGCAGGTTATAACTGATATAATTGTTTGAATAACAGATATTGAGGACCTGAACGATCACAGTGTCCATGGGCAGGAAAGAAAGGGATAAATAGAAATGACAATTAGGAGAGAATTTCAAGATCTTCTGTTGATTAGCTCTTGAGTATAAATCTTTTCATACCATCAGACTATATTTCCTTGGGTCATGTTTCAGAAAGATACAGCTCAAATATCACTGATGTCTATTTCTATAAAAAAGAAAGAAGAGACAGAGACATATAAATAGATACCCTTAAAAGTAATCCCTTTGAGAAGCTGCACCCTTTTTCCCATGATGCTGCTGACTCCAAGAATTTTTCTAGACCTGTTTGGTCACTGTGTTGAGGAGTCACTGCTACTTCTTTGGGATTCACTCTGAGCAATAGCAAGTATTCTGAGTGGTGCTTTTGCTTTTCTGAATAGCAAACCAAATATTTGTTCCAGAACCAAATGCGAAAAAGTAAAGATTTCGTGTGTACCTTATGACTAGCTAAAAAGTGTCTAGACCAATCTGTAGAACCAGTATATTAGTAGTTGCCTATGGATGGTATGGGAAGCTGAGGGGGAGGTGTAACTGCTAACTGATCCAAGGTTTCTTGGAATGATGACAGTGTTCTAAAATGACATCATAAAGGTATTGTCAGAACGAAAGAACGTATTAAAAGCTGTTCACCTGGACTGAGAAAATGACTGATCTTTACGGTCTGTATATCCTATCTCAGGTTGTTCAAGTTCTTGGAGCACAAGTAGGGTCCCAGTTCAGAGATGTACATTTTTAATAGTCATGAGCCTCATTATTTTATAGTAGAGCTGTGTTCTTTGTTAGTCCCATCTCTGTCTCCCATTGCCCTGAGGAGAGAATGAGATGCATAGTAATAATTCAGATTTTGATCCAGTCTCCTTAAATGGATCATAGCGCTTAACTTTATTGCTATTTGAGGAAGATAGTGATTTTATTAGAGCATAAAATATCTTAGATTTGTTTTGTTTGGGCTTTTTGATTTTTTGTTTTTAAATTTCCTAGATGTCTATCTCTTAAACTATAATATAATTTTATGAGAACTTTTGATAAGTTGGGTTGTGACCAGTCATTTTTATTTCCAAATATCAAATTTGAATATAAGCAGCATGGGTTATTATTATATAATGTAATATATTATTTTTTGCTATTTTAACAAATTAGTATTTTGTAATAAACTGTAGAAATAATATGGGAGTATTAGTGTATTTTTTATTTGCCATTAATCCTAAATCTTTATTTTGATCATTAAATAAAGGAAAACAAGTCATTAATTTCAATTAATTTCACTCTCTGCTTCTCTCTCCCTCATTCCTTACTCTCTCATCTCAGGAAGCATTGTGAGTGTTGGAGATCCAAAGAAAAAATACACAAGATTTGAAAAAATTGGCCAAGGGTAAGTCATTGATTATTTTAAATATCAAAAGATGAACACAATCAACACACTTAAAATTCAATAATTGCTTATATTTCTGGTGAATTATGATTCTCACTTCCTGGATGATATTTGTGTTTCACCTTCTCAGTGTTGGCTTTTCCAGTTGGCAGACTGACTATTAACTAACTAAAGAATACATCCTGGTAAAATGTCCACTGTTGTCGGGTTGACAGTGAAATTTTGTAAGGACATTTTGTTCCCAGAGAGTAAGATTCAATGTGAATCTGAATTCAATCTGCTTTTCCTCTAGAAAGGCAGTAGGGTTATAGAAACTTCTAGCTTGTATGAAAATCTCCTTTAGACCTCTCCCCTTTACATCTGCATAGATGTTACAGTTAAGATTCTTTTCATTGTCAAATAGGAAAGTGAACAAATGAGGGTGGGGGAATCGTTACTGAGTGATCCAAAGGTGGGCAAAGTTGACTGGGTATGAAGAAAACAGATCAATAATTCCCAAATGACACAGGGTACATCATTTCACTCAGTATACTTTTTAAAGATTTCCAGTTGCTTTTGCCAGAGATCTGATTTAGAAGTCTAAATTGGGGTCCAGGAATTTGAACTGTGCAGAATTCCTAAGATAATCTGGATCATCAGCTACAAATGAAGACCAAGGCATTAGCTCATTCACTAGAGCTAAAGTCGAGAGTCACAAGGACTGCAGGGCAAGTGGCACCAGGTATGTCTCTCAAGCCTCCGTGTGAAAGGGCCTGAGTAGGCAAGAGTGTTGGAAATGAAGAAACTTAAAAAGAAAAAGAAATGAAGTGTTCTTAAGGGGTGCCTTTAAATGCAAAATCAGACAGAGAATCAAGCCTACCAATTACTAAATGCCAGGAACCTGGATGGCATCACAGAAGTGTCCTGGCTGAGACAAGGCACTGGGAAAAGTGGAATTAAGTCCATTTGCCTGCAGAATTGTGTTAGCCCATCAGCCACTAGAGTCAAGTCATTTTCAATGGGGAATCTAGAGTTTCTTGCCCTATTTCTGAAATTCTTCAATGTAGAAAAATGTGTGTTATAGAGAGACTTACCTGTGTTGCATGAGCTTTGTATTTTCCTTGCTTTTGTATTCCCAGCTTTTGCATTAAAGCTTCTTTTGAAATTTTCAACATGGCTTGCAAAATAAATGGAAACCTTCATCAGGCATTGGGACATGCACGAGGAATGTGCGTGATGGGGAAGCAGATGAGATGACCCTGAGCAAAGGACAGGAACTCAGGGAGAAATAGACGATCATATTTATTGTTCTAGTGGAAACCATGATGACATTCGTTAAACTTTAGGTTTTCAGATGGCTAAAATATGTGCCTATTAGTGCTTTTGCTTCTTTGTTTCTCATTAATATCACTGATGTTTTCACTCAGCTCAAAAAGATAAGCATGGGGCTCTCTTTCACTTAATGGGCCAACTGTTATTTCCACCTATTGTGCCAGAACAAAGTTGTCCAGTAGAACTTGTTTTTGATGACTGAGGTGCTCTATATCTACACTGGTCAATGGGGTAACCAGTTACCCATGTGTGGCAATAAGGCACTTGAAGCATATCTAGTGGAAATAAGAATATAAATATATTTCAACTCACTTAATGGTTTAGCAGACATTTGTTGAGCACCACCTATGTGCCAGACATTATGCTTAAATGTCAAACAAACGGTTGGTAATGATGATGTGGGCTCTAAGGGAATTTAATCTACAGGGATGAGCGCCTACCAGCAGGCTACTCAGGGTACAAAGCAAACACTGAGAGGAGCTTCATCAACTCACCTAAGTGTGAGGCACCTTGGCTCACTGCAGTTTCTCGTATCAGTCTCTGTGATCTGGTTAACTTGTCAAGTAGGGAATCCTAATTCCATTTATCAACTTCAACTCACTTTCTTCATGCCCCAAAAGTCAAAACACCTCAAAGGCAAGTTTAAAAAAGACAATTTTGTGTACTAAAAGCAAAAGCAGAATTTTAGATTTCTTCTATTCCAGTTGGCTCTCTAGCAGAGCTAGCACTAGGAAGGGATACACAGTCCACATAGGAGTTATCACTACAAGTGTTTGTTGAATTTGGCAGTTAACTAACCCCATTCATTCTCTGAGCACTTGAAAAATAGTGTTAATCCAAGTTATGGTGTGATCGGGCCCAGTACAATGGCTCAACAAGCTAATTATCCCTCTTTAACCATATGGGAACCTGTTTGTATCCCAGCTTCTCCACTTCCCGTCCAGCTCCCTGCTGGTGAGCTGGAAAAGCAGCAGAGGACGGCCCAAGACCTTGAGACTCTGCACCCACATTGCAGGTCTGGAGGAGACTCCTGGCTGGTGGCTTTAGATCAACTCAGCTCCGGCTATTGTGGCCACTTGCAGAGCAAACCAGCAGATGGAAGAACTTACTTTCTCCTCCTCCTCTTTGTAGATCTGCCTTTCCAGTGAAAATAAATAAATCTTTATAAAAAATTATGATGTGATCAGTGGAAAATACATAGGTAATTTTAAAAAGAAAGTATGAAAAAGAAGCTCACTGATAAATTTTATGTCCATTACATGTTGAGATGATAATATTTTGTCAATACTTGGGTTAAATAAAGGTATTAAAACTAATTTTGCCATTTCAAATTTTAATGTTAAGTAGAAGACATTTAAAATATTTCTAATATTACATTTCTAGTTGTGGGTTTAAAGGTGGGTATTTATTCATGAAGTAGTTTACTTAGTATTGTTCTGGGGGAGTGGGGATAAGAAATATTTTCATTTTGTTTTAATTGTTCATTACCATTAAGATCCTATTAAGCCAAAAGGAGCATTAAATTTAGAAAGGAAAAAAAGTATGGGATGGTTGGTGTCCAGTATCTTCCAGATACCAGGTAATGAAGCGATACTAATTTTTCCAAGAATACAATTAGGCTGCCAAGCACATTGGTGTGTAACAAGGATTTATCCCTCACAATTATTTATGCCTCTCCTTTCTAAAGCTGAAGAGGAAAATTCTGTCAGTACCTTTGTAAAATCCTTATAATCTAAAATGAAAAGCCAAAGAAGAAATCCTACTTGTTATTGAAAAAAGGACTATTTTAAATTCCCAAATTAATCATTTTAAGGAATGAAAGGAAACCAGTCAGGCCCAATTTAATTTCTTAAGGGGTATAAAATATATTTTATTCCTCCCTTTGTCTCCTTTGGTGCCTCCACAGTGTTTTTCCACTTAAGTAGGCCTTCAAAAACAGTTTTCCAAAGTTATGGTCAACAGCCAGGTTCCCTTTGGCCACACTCACAGAGCTATAGAGCTTCCCCTGTCTACTCCCTCGGTCTCAGAATCTGTTTCTGCCTCAGTATTTATTGAATTAATTGAAGTGTGTCTTTCCTCTCTCCTCTATTCATCTATCCATACAAGTCTCACTTGCACTTTCTGTCTCCCTGTGGCTTCATCTCTTTTCCTGTCACAATGAATGGCTTCAACTGCCTCAGTGTGCAGTTGGCTTCATTTTCCACTGCCCATTTTTACACACACACACACACACACATCCAAAATGCGCATAAGTATTGTAAAGTCAAGATACAGTTTTTCACATAGCTTCTAAGATACCATCCAATAGCAGATGTAGTTACTGTGATTTTATCACTTAATTTATTAGTTTTCTTTCTCCTGTTGTTAGTATATTGTTCATTCTTAGGTGTTGAAGTCAACAAACAAAATATTGACTTCTTTCATTCTAGATTAAAATAGCTATATTAAATTTTTTCTTTAAATGTTTCTCCATTACTTGCCTTAGGCACAGCAGTTTTTCTACCCTCAATATGTAGGGTTTTGATTTTCTTTTCATGAAGTCTGGATTTTTAATTGTTTTACCTATTGTTATGTGACATTCAAAATGGTGTCAGGAATCATGTGATGGTACAAATAATCAGGGTCGGGTCCGGCGTGGTGGCGCAAGTGGTTAAGGTCCTCGCCTTGCACGCCCGGGATCCCATATGGGCGCCAGTTCTATCCCGGCAGCTCCGCTTCCCTTCCAGCTCCCTGCCTGTGGCCTGGGAAAGCAGTCAAGGACGGCCCAAAGCTTTGGGACCCTGCACCCGTGTGGGAGACCCGGAAGAGGCTCCTGGCTTCAGATCGGCATAGCATCGGCCGTTGTGCTCACTTGGGGAGTGAATCATCAGACGGAAGATCTTCCTCTCTGTCTCTCCTCTATGTATATCCGCCTTTCCAATAAAAAATGAATAAAAATAAATCTTTTAAAAAAATAATCAGGGTCAACGTTCCAGTTTCAGCTCCAGGGAACACAACAGCTAACTCTTGGGAGCTGGATTTAAGAACCACCTCTCCATTAATCACCTTCATCTACTTGGAAAACTAGTATTTTCCAGTATGAGTTTCTGCCATCCCAGCATTCAGGCGTAGGGCCAGAGAACTGGCCTTGGTCTTCCATAAATCAAGTTCAGAATTGCATGTCTAATCACTTGAGGCCACTGCTGCGAGTCAAAGGCTGAAACTGACATTGTTTTTACTAGGTTTCCTTGAAAAGTGTTCTGTAGTTGGCTACGAAGTGCAGACATTTTAAGCAGATTGTGCAAAGCTAGGGTGGTTTTTTTTTTCTTTTTTAATGAAAAAATATAGGTGAGTCTGTCTTCACAGATTTCTCATTAATATGTTTTAATTCATTTTAAGATATTCCTGAAATGAGAATGCCCTGCAAGTTAGATACTTTGTTCTTTCAGAATCATATTATCTTCTGTCTTGAACAATATAATGAAAATTATTTTGGAGGAAACAGCCCAGAGATGATTTGGGCTAAATTAATAAACACGTTTTGAAATTTGGTGACGTTTTATTGAGCACCTCCTACGTGTAACGCAGAGAAGCAGGAAACGGGTTCTGGTAGTTAGTTCATAGTGACCTCTAGCTTCATGGTCCTCCTGAACATCTGTATCAAAAAAGAAACAAAGCCTTCCCATGTTCATGTTTTTCTCCTGTGCTTGCACTCACTCACCTTCACTACTACCTCCCCCATAAGTCCATCTTTGGCAATGCTGACTGTCTTTCTAAGTCCTATAGATTACACCCCTGCTGGCATGCATTCACCACTTCTATCTTAGTTTGCCTACACGTTTAAAATTGCTTCAAGCTACGAAGACCATGGAGGGATAAAGGGGGAATCTTGAAAGAATTTGAAAAAGGAAAATCTGAGATTCTGAACTCAGAAGGTAGTAGGAAATCACTTCTTTAAGCATCAATTTTCTCATAGTTAGCAGAAAGTTCAGGCTTCATGATGTGGAAACTGAGCAAGGAACCATTTGAAGTACTTTACACAGCACATGACACATAGGTAAGGTCTCAGGAAACAATTGTTGGGAAGGAAAGGCACACCTGTGTGCTACTATTATATAGTTCACAATACAATAAATATTTTAATGCATTTACAGGGAACTGTGGCATGCAAGGAGAGAGAAATGACCTATAGCTAGGGAGGAAATATGATGAAAGGTTCTTAGAGTTGGATACGTTTGAGCAGTGACTTGAACAGGTGTAGCAGTTTAACAAGTGGAACTAAGGGACGTTCCATCTGAAAGAAATGAAGCAAATTCCCACTTTAGACTGTAGGTTTCATTCATTTGGTTGTCACTAGGATCTGCAACTGTGTCTTGTGAAGAGTAAATATGCAGTATCTGTTGAATATACATCACAAAGAGGAGAGGAATTAAATCAATAGCACTGATAGTGCGCAGAGTTGAAAGTCCATTTTGGCAGAAGACTTGATAGGAAATAATGCTAAAAAGATAGAATAGAGCTATGTCATGAAACGCAGAAGATACAGTGTTGAAGTATAATTTTTGAGCAGGTACCAAAGACGTTTAATCCTCAGTTATCCTACAAAAATCACATTTCCAGAAAGAAACTGCCACCGGTTTCACATGTAATTAATAAGGAATAAACACACATTTTTATGGGGTACAGTGTGACATTTCTTTCTTATGTTATTTAATTAGTTTTTTTCGGGATATGGTTCCACATGAACAGGAATTTCCCCATCCATCCCACCTTCCCTGCCCCATTTCCCCCCATATTATTACAATAGTATAATCCTTCAGCAATGGTCACTATTGCAACAATCTGCTATTTCAATACATGTATTAAGTGTGTAGTTGTCAGCTTGTTTAGTCATCACCTCAGACATGTATCATTCATTTGTATTAGGACCATTCAAAATGTCTCCTAGTAGCTCTTCTGAAATACACAATCATTTTCAAACATAGTTACAGGTTCAGCTTTGGGTGAGAGAGCTTCGTACATTATGTTACATATTTCATATTCTAACACAGCACGCTGTACACAGCGTCTGATTACCCTATATTCAGTGATGGGTAGATTGATCACAAGGTTCAGCGGATACCTCTCTGTCCTCTTCTATGTACAGTTCCATATCAGCCTTTCATTGGTGGTTTCATTTGCCAATGATTATTTGTCAGATCAACAACTTTGTTAAAAACTGCAAAATAGTTGTTTCTTAAATCTGACATTCCTTCTACAATTATAAGCTAAAATACTTCCACTGCCAAGAACTTTACTTCTTCAGCTAGAGCTCTTTTGTTAGCCTGAAATATAGTTCATACACTGAAGAAAAATTTGTGTAAAAACAAGTTTCATGTCTTCAATGTATACAATTTTGAGAGCATAATGATAAACCCCACCCCAACCCAACCTCCCTCACATCCTACCTCCTCCTTTTTTTTTTTTTTTTGAGTCTTTGCAATGACATGCATTCAATTTACTTTATAATCACAGGCTTAACCTTCCTGTAAATAAAGAATTCAACAAATAGTAAGCAGAAAAACCACTGTTCCTCGGGAGTATAGGCAAGGGCTGTAAAAAATAAGCAAAACTGAAAATCTCAATTTTTTATACTCTATATAATTAGTTACCACAAATCAGGGAACACATGATGTTTGGTTTTTGGGAGGGGACAGTGGCTTATTTCAAAGCGTAATGGTCTCCAGTCATATCCATTTGGTTGTGAGAGACAGAATTTCACTCTTTTCTATGGTTGAGAAATATACCATCATGTATCTATACTTAGAAATTCTGTATCTGGTCTCAGTCAATGGACATCTGAATTGATTGCATATCTTGTCTGCTGTGAAATGAGCTTTTATAAACTCTTTTGTATGCTGATTTCATTTCTTTTGAGCAAATTTTCAGGAGTAGTATGACTGGGTCATGTGGTTGATACTTTTTGAGATTTCTGAGGAATGTATATGTTGTCTTCCGTAAAGGTAGTCTGCATCTCTACCAGTTGTGTATAAGGGTAACTTTTCTGCTACATCCTTGCCAGAATTTCTTGTTTT
Source organism: Ochotona curzoniae (assembly GCF_017591425.1). Taxonomy (NCBI): domain Eukaryota; kingdom Metazoa; phylum Chordata; class Mammalia; order Lagomorpha; family Ochotonidae; genus Ochotona; species Ochotona curzoniae. The sequence goes on along the minus strand of NW_024467087.1, from coordinate 28,956,377 downwards.
GTGATTTCTGTATGATAACCATTCTAACTGTGGTGAGACGAAACCTCATTGTGGTCTTTATGTTTCTCTGATGGCTAAGTGACCCTGAATATCATTTAATGTATCTGCTGATCATTTTCATTTCATCATCTGAGAGAAAATACCTGTTTATGTTGTTGACCCACTTCTTAACTGGAGCTCTTCTTTAGTTGTTGTCGGGTTTCTTGAGCTCCTTTGACGTTTTTTGATATTATTCCTTTATCAAATGCGTAATGTACAAATATTTTCTCCCATTCTTTCAGTTGTTTCTTTGTTTAGTGTTTTCTTTGCTGTGTATAAACTTCTTAAATACTTATTTTTAGATTTCCAACACAACATTTATAGTGGGTACCCATGTTCCTCCCAAAAGTGGTTGATGGGAGATTATTTTGATTTTCTAAATGGAGAAGAAGATGTTCCCATTTATGTAAAAGATATCTTTATAATCTCATGGGCTTTTATATTTTGACACTTCTATTCAGCTGAATTTATTGTAACTTCTTTTGATGGTCAGACTGTCCTGTTCTTGGCTAATAGGAGCCCATTTAACTGTGTTGGTTTTGCAAGGAGTATTTTAAATGTTTGTTTATGACATCTAGCCTTTGAGGCTATGAGATCATACCTTTAGTAGTTATTTGCATCATTTCTTTGTCATACTGTCTCAAACTATACCTTGTGGTTAAAAATAAATTAATATGGAGAAATACCACATTACCTTAGAGAGATTAGAAGAATCCGAAAATAAAGTTACCACCCATTTTTCTTTTTTGGGAAAATATTTGAAGAAAATAAAATCCCTTAGCTTGTGTGTGTGTGTGTGTGTGTGTGTGTGTGTTTCTTTCTTTCTCTCTCTCTTTATCTCTCTGTGTGTTGAACGTATATTTTTTACCTTATCGTCGTAACACACTTCATAAACCGCATTTTATACTAGGGATACACACGTATGTACCATGATTAATTTAATCAAGTCCCTATTGCTAAAGATTCATTTTGATCCTGATGTTTTCCTATTACAAACAAAACTTCAGTGAGGACCCTTACAAATGAACCATTTGCTACAATACAGATTTGCATGCATAGGGGATGTTCACCTCCATCACCCTGCCTTTCTCCCTATATTCTCATCCTATTATAAATCCCCAAGTTATTGCTGTGGCATAGTTATTCATTTCACTGTTACAAGCTTAACTTTCTGATATATAAGTGTATCACGAAATGGCAAGTATAGGGAAAGGAAGCAAATAAAGTACCACAATGTAAAAGTATAACTAAAAATAATAATGGGAATCCTATTATTATTTTGGACAAAAAATGCATGTTGTATACATAGATTATTTCCTAGTATGCTAACCTGCCTTTAGCACTTACAAAATGTGTGTGTGTGTGTTCTGTGTATTAATTTTTGCAGATCAGAGAGACCATACATTTTCTTTTTGGGGCTGGTTCATTTCCCCAAAAAAAAGTGAAAAAAAAGAGATGAACTATTTCTAATATGTGTAAATCTATCATTAGGATAAATTTCTCAGATAATCGTTGTATGAAAGGATATGTGAATGTCTTATTCCCTTAGCAGTTGTCCCATTTAACACTCTATCAGCAATTTGTGAGAAAGTGCCTTTACCCCTGCCAGCACAGCTGTATTCGTTTATTTAGGAATAAAACAATATAATAAAATACCACCACGGTGATTTTTTAAAAGAGAAAATGGATAAAGGGGGAGCTGTAGCAAGAAAGCATGTGAAAAAACAAGACTGTTCTGAATAGTCCATTGGCCAATGCATTCTATATCCACATAACACCAAAGTACCTTTGTTGTATGTTGCATCTCTACATAATTTACATCAGCCATGCAGCTACCCTCCAACAGAATCTGACAACACAGAGCATGTCTTGAAATAATTTTCCTCTGGGGCATAACATTTTGCCAAAGGAATTTTGTGTAATATCTGGATCTTTGCCAATCATGTCATTATGTAAAAAGTGAATGTCATTAAATCATCCATAATTGCACAAAAACTTTACTACTAGATGATGTGTAATCAACCCTTCAATCTCTGTCCCTGTAAATTAGTTTTAACTCCTGAGAAAGTGAATATATCATGGTAACTATTTTGCAGATATTTATGCTACTTAATGAGGATCTCCCTTCTTACTTTTAACATAAAGTTCCCATGTTGTAAATGAATAGTTTTGAAGTGTATTTCTTCAAGGACCTGATGAATAACAGCTTGATTTGAAGACCCTAACAAAGCATTGTAGATCACAGAACTAATGAATAAGTGCTGAGCCTGAAACTGCTGGGTTACTTTTTGTTTGTTTGTTTAGGACAGCTATGAGCAAGAGCATAAGTGGTGTCTAGTGTGCTTGAAGAAATAATCCTTTGGGTAGGACCACCCACTTAAAAGTATTTGCTTCTTCTTGGAAATGTTTCGGGTCACACAAAGTAGAATACCACTATTGAGCACTAAATAGAAGTAGTTTGAGGCTCTATAATAGGCTTTGTGATAAAGGATTTTGAAAATATATTAGCATTTGTGAAGAACAATGTTTATGAGGCAATGGAAGATGCTTTTTGTTCTACTTGATGCTCTGAAACTCACTGTGTTGTGTGCTGTCCCTTGTAAAGAATGATGCCACTCCATCAACCACCATTAGAATGTGTGTATAGTTGTTTTTTCCAGGCATAGTAATAAGCTTGTATTAAGCCACCTGGCCCGCTTTTCTGTCCAGGCTCTCTTAAAACCAATGGCACACACTGTGAAGCAGCTGCTTAGAATGAATGTGTTGGACTGAGTAGCCAAGAGTTTTCTGGCCTTTTGAGGGATTAATCCTTGTAACTGTGGCCTCATTATCACTGAACTATAACCCACTGAGATCCTTGGCCCTACACCCAAGATGTATTACAACTCTACTTAAAATTAGATGGCCATGAATATTCTGAGAAAAGTCATACTCTCGCTAAAGAATAGAATATTCCTTGTTCCACTTCGTAATCCCAGCAATTAAAATTTGTACCACCTGACTCCAGCTGGAGTCTGAGCACTTAGAAAGATAATGAGAAAAGACTGCTTTACATATGTCTTAAACTTAGGAATGCATTTTTTGAGAAATAAATAACACAAAGGAAAATACTCTGAAACTCAATTTGGAAAAGCGCTCTCTTATTGCATGTAGTGGTAATACTGTTTCTCAGCACTGCTGAGCCCTCTTAAAGACTTATTTTCAACAAAACAAGGATATGTAGAATAATATCAATATGCATATCTATATACACAGGTACTTCAACAGTTCAATGAGTGGTAGGTATATAGTCAGGTGGTGTTGAGAGCAGTAAGTCAATCACTGCTTGGGATGCCCACATCCCATTTAAGATTGTATGAGTTCAGGTTTTGGGTTTGTTTCTCATTTAAGTTTCTGCTGATGCACACCTGAGGAGGCAACAGGGGTAGCTGACGTACTTGGGTCCCCAATAGCTCTGTGAGAGATGTACCTTGAGTTCCTGAATTCTGGCTTCAGACCCAGCCCTAAATGTTGCAGGCATTTGGCAAGCAAGCCAGCAGATAGAAGGTATCCATGTGTGTACACATGCATTCATGCTTCCAAATTAAAAAAAAAAAAAAACTTCTACAAAGTTTTTGGAAAATGGAACTGAAAGAAAACTTTATTTTCTTGAAAAAAATTTATGCTGTGCATATTGGGGTTTCCAAATATTGCTTTTAAATTCCATTTTCCAAAAACTTTTTAAATGCCCTCATATTTAATGTCAGGTGCATTAATATGTTGAGACAATTTTTTAGATAAAGGACTATAAACAGAAACTTTTCATAGCACCCAGAAGATGATTAAGTCCATTTTAAAAGCTAGCTTTATTCACAGGCCACTATTAACCACATGATTAATTCTAACTGAATCCAAAGACAGAACCATCTTTTATATGGTTATCACAATGGAATCAAATATATGTATGCCTTGGGACAAACTAAATGTCTCAAAAAGAATGTGATTTAAGCAAAAGAAAAAGACACCAGATAATATTTCAGGGAGGTATCTTAACATAATGGATACAAGTGTGAGCTTAAAGAGGCACCAAAGTGGAACTTAGCATCATTGGAAAAAAAAAAAAAAAACTGTGTAACAACAGGAGATGGTGGTTTAAGAGCATAGAGTGAATTCATACTAACATGTTTTAAGGCTTAGTTGCTGTCTAATTGTGTAACCTTGTGCAAGCTACTTTTCATTTCCAAGTTTCAATTTCCACATTTACAAACTGACAATAATACCATGTACTTCATATAATTCTTGTACAGGGCAAGCATTAGGGGATTTCCTGTATAGTGTTTCAATAAATAAGCCTCTCCCAGCAACAAGGAATAGCTGCAGAAATTGACATGCTAAATAGGGATTCAATTCTTTTTTTGCTTTTTTTTTAAAGATTTATTTATTTAATGGAAAGTCAGATGTACAGAGAGGAGGAGAGACAGAGAGGCAGATCTTCCATCCGATGATTCACTCCCCAAGTGAGCGCAACGGCCGATGCTATGCCGATCCGAAGCCAGGATCCAGGAACTTCTTCCAGGTCTCCCACGTGGGTGCAGGGTCCCAAGGCTTTGGGCCGCCCTTGACTGCTTTCCCAGGCCACAAGCAGGGAGCTGGATGGGAAGTGGAGCTGCCGGGATTAGAACTGGCACCCATATGGGATCCCGGCGTTCAAAGTGAGGACTTTAGCCGCTAGGCCACCCGCCAGGCCCCAGGGATTCAATTCTTAACTGTGACTTCATCAACCTTGTGTTTGTACTTATAAAACCCTAAATGGGAAAATTACCTATCCTAGCTTCCTCATACATTCCTTCTATGCTCAAGATGGACCTCGTCAAACCCTCTAGTACCCTTCTGTTTTTCTCCCTAAGAGCCTCTTCCTGTCTTCAATTCCTTGCCTTCTTTTCTTGCTTTGTCCCATTTCCATGCCGGAATGAGAGTAATCCATCTAAATTATTAGCCCTACCATTTTCCTTCTTTGGTAACTACTCATGATGACAACTTGACTTTGGTTTTTAGTAGAAAGCATCAAAATGTGATAAATGCTGCTGATAAACTGACTTGTCTTGTACAGCAAATGAAGAAATCATGAATTGTTTGTTTCTTCTTAGAACCTTTGGGCTGAAAGCCAATGTTTTATTTGAATATTAAGTGCCTGGCCCTGTCTGGGAGAGACTGTTAATAAGACATTTAATGTGATGCCAAGAAGCCAGAAGGACTCATCACACTGTAATTGATGATGAGGCCCAATGCTTGAACAGTCTGTTCAGTCTTTAATCACAATATAGGTTAAATGAATGATCTCTACCCCAGAGGCAGGGGACCTTTGTTGCTTACTAGCTGGTTCATATTATCCATGCACATCTCACTCCAGGAACGCTAGCTTTGTCTTCTGTCATGAGGAGGTTGAACTGAGTGATCTCTAGTTTCCTTTCAGTTCCATTAATGCACAATGTTTTATACGATCCAAAAGACTGAGGTTTGGAATACACACAATCTCCATCAGAAGCATATGTCACCACTCTGACAATCTGTATTCTGTTATCACTGGGATGGAGGAATAATAGGTATCCTCAGTAAAGAGCATAAAAATCAAATTGACAGTGTTGAAGATTTTCATACACTAACTTCATTATGGCAAAGAGGAGGATTTTTTTTGTAAGATTTATTTATATATTTTTTTATTGGACAGTCAGATTTACAGAGAGAAGGAGAGACAGAAACGAAGATCTACGTGCTGGTTCACTCCCCAAGTGACCTCAACGGCTGGGGCTGAATCAGTCTGAAGCCAGGAGCCAAGAGCTTCTTCCTAATCTCCCATGCATGTGCAGGGTTCCAAGGCCTTGGGCCATGTTCTGCTGCTTTCCCAGGCCACAAGCAGGGATGGAAAGGAAGTAGAGCAGCTGGGGTACAAACCAATACCCAGCACATGCAAGACCAGGACTTTAGCCACTAGGCCACTGTGCTGGGTCCAAGAGAGCGTTAGGAGTTGTAACTCGCGTCTTTGTTAGTTTGCTTTCTGAAATCCTTCTATCCTAAAATGTTGTATGATACTCACGTTTTATTAAGAGAGAATTGAAGTTGTAGTTTATAAATATATACATTGAGATTCTTCGGCATACTCCAGCCTGTTGCAAAGCTATCTATTGAGAGTCAGTTTGACACATGGTCAGATTTTTTTCTCTTTGAGAGTATGTATATACTACTGTTCTTTAATGATTACAAGGAGAGAGCTTTCCACTCTTTTGTCCAAGAACCACTTCAATTATTTGGCTTTGCAAATGCCAAGTCATAAGCAAGTTTTACTCTTAAAGTATGTTAGATGATACTTCATTTCTTATACTTTGCTAACCAAAAATAAATATAACTTCTATGGAAAGCCCTTAACTAGCATGCAATATCCATCATCACAAGTTAATATAATTCTAGCTAAAAAGAAATAACTGTGACATTTGAATTAGCTTTATCTTAGGGTCTCTATTATTTCAGTCCCTGTTATTTCAAAACATTAAATTGCTTGAAAACTCCCAGATATTTAAGGAACTTCCCAGTGATTCTCAGACTCTAATTTGATAATTTAATGACTACATTAAGAACCAATCAATAGTAATTGTCATTATAGATAATATTTATTGAGCAATTATGATATGCCAGCTATGAATGTACATAATGTAAGTACCATATATATACATAATGTAAGCCATATATACACATATATAAATATATATACATATATTTCTGTGTGTGTGTGTGTGTGTATATAATCTTCCTGTATTCTTGAGCCACAGGGAGGTTAAATTAATAACCCAGGATCACTAAAGTTGCCCATGATAGTATTTTAAGCAGACATAGAGTTTTGTGTGAATGTAGGCAACAACTGTGGTTTTCATCCGAGCAGTGGGCCCATGAGAGCATTTTCACAGGTGAATCTGGGAGACTGGGACACAGAAGGGGGGCAGATTCAGTTTTATACAAGCTGAATCTTAGATTGTTGAATATGGAAAGACAGCAAAATTGGGGAGAGAAGAACTATTAGCGGCGTTATGATGGAGCTGTGCATTAGTTGGTGGGTTTTACTCTGTGAATACCTAAGTTTGTGCACTTGAGTTGTGGGTTCAATAATAGCTGGAATTTGGGTATACCAATGCCTTCTTGGTCACAACAATGAATGCCAACTGTCTAACAACATATTTAGCTTGGCCAGGGGTATTAAATGGCATAGGGAAAAATACCACCATTTTAAAACAGGAGGCAAGGATAGGCATGAGAGAAAATGGCTCCCATTTGACAATCATATATACGCAAGAAGATAAGAGAAGGAGATATGACAGAAAAGTTAATTTTCAGTTAATAATGGCTACACAATTTCAATATCTTTAATCTTCTGGGTATTTGGAAATTTGTGGCAATTTTGTAATACTAAATGCCATACTGCCCAGAATACTAGGACTCTCACAATTTTAAGACAATAAAATGCTGAGACACAGTGAGGTGAGGGGACAAACCAGCTCAAGGATTTAAAATGTAAACTTCAATGATGCCAAACCATAATCGTCCTTGGGTGCCAAATGGTTTTGTGAACTGTGGTGGAGGTGGGTGGGGTAAATATGGAGAAGGTAACCTGGGCAAGCATTTTGGACTTTTCTGCTTAGCTTTAGCAGGAGTAACTCCTGTTTCATTTGTTTTAGGGGCAAGTGTTAGAGACAATAATTAAGATGCTGCTTGGAAAGCTTGTATCTAAGGTTGGAGTGTCTGAATTCACGTGTTCCCTCTGCTTGCTCTCTGCTTTCCTGCTAATGTGCACCCTAGGAGGCACGAGATGATAGAACTTGAGCTAGCATCCTGTCCCTGTCACTCATGTGGGAGACTTGGTTTGAGGTTCAGGCTCCCGGCCACTGCAGACATTTGTGGAGTGAGCCAACAAATGAAAGTCAACTCTCTCCCTTTCTCTGTGCCCATCTACCTTTCAAATAAAATGCAAAACTTTTTAAAAATATATGGTGGCTTTCTACATGCGGCTTCATTTGATTAAGGTGTTCTGAGCTTAGAAGAAAAAAATAACATTTCCTTAAGGTAAAAAAATGATGTGAATCCTCTAAACAATATTTTAATAGAGTCATTCTTAGCCTCAGTCCTTCTGGAAATAGGAACAAATGCTAGCAAGGATGCTCTGGCAGTAACATTGGATTGGGGCAACCAATAGTGCTGCAAAATAACCCCTCCTCCTCTGAAACCAGTAGCAACCAGAGGAACAACAAATGATAATAATAGTAGTTACCATATTAAACATCTGTGATCTGAGCTAAATTTTGCTTGAATAGATTATGCCAATTGGTTCTTTATACTCTAATGAGCTAGGAGTCCTATACATATCCTAAATACATAGGAATAAGCTAGATAAAGATCCCTTAAAAGCACATACTGCAATTGGATTAAATATTTTCTCAGAGCTTATGATAGCCTATTTCAAAAAAGATGTATGTTATGCAGATTTGAGAAGAGGAAATATTTTCTTCACAAAAAGAAAAGGCATTTTTGTAATTTCATATTTGTTAGTTTGAAAGATTTTTATCAATTTGTTCATTCAACAGATATTCATTGGTACCAGTGATGAATACGTGCTCTGAACCCAGAATCTGAGACAAACATAACTGAAAAAAATAAGTTGTTTTTTTTTTTTACATACACCTCAAGGATGAAAATTTTCTAGAATGACCAAATGTTGCTTTAGTTGGCACATATTGATTATTACTTTTCAATTTACTACCAGTTGATTTTCAAAGCCCAAACAGAAAGGGGAGTAGAGTTTTGATTATATGTCATAAAACAAAAGAATATTAGAAATCAAGTAGCCCATTTCCTGTACTTTGTACATGACTGAGACAAATTTGGATTGTAAATATTTGAACTATGCACAGGTTACTTAATGTTTCAGGGGCACGATATCCTCATCTCTAACATGAGAGTAATAGCATCTCCCTTTGGAGAAGTATGATAAAGATTATATAAAATAAATTATATACAGTTCCTAGTACAGTGTCTGACACCTACAACATGTTCAATATATGTTTATGTTATTGTGGTTAGTAATTTATTGTTTTAAAAGTACTTTAAATTCTCATTTTATTTCAAAAGTGAAGAAACACAAGCAAAGGCAGAAAGAGATTCCATTCACCGATTCACTTCCCAGATGCCCATACAGCTCGGTCTGGGCTAGGCCAAAGCTGGGAGTCTTGAACTCATCCAGATTTCTGAAGTGGATGACAGGGCCCAGGTCTTTAGAGTGTCAGCTGCTGCCTTGCAGGGTCCATATTACCAGAAAGCTGAATGGAAAACATTACTAAGCACTCTATTATGAGAAGCAGGTGTGCCAAACATTGTCTTAACTCCTGTACCAAATTCTCCTATGAATACTATTTTTCATGTGAGGGAACTAAAATTTAGTAAAGCAAAATGGCTAGCCTGAGTTCACACAGCTTGTTAATGTTAGGGCAAATATTCAGCCCTCTACTAAGAATCCTAGATTTCTTTCATTTTAAAAAAATTTATTTAGTTTTATTGTAAAAGCAGATTTACAGAGAGAAGGAGAAACAGAGAGAAAAATTTCTATTCACTGGCTCACTCCCCAAATGGCTGCAATGGCCAGAACTGAGCTGATCTGAAGCCAGGACCTAGGAGCTTCTTTCATGCAGGTGCAAGATGCCAAGGCTTTGGGGGCATCCCACACTGCTTTCCTAGGCCATAAGTAGGGAGCTGAATGGGAAGTGGAGAAGCTGAGACATGAATTGGCACCCATATGGAATGCTGGCACTGAAACGTGGGGGATTAGCCAGTTGAGCCACTGCACAGGGCCCAAATTGAAGATTTCTCATACTAGACTCCACTTTCTATTTCCTGGGAGCAGATCATATATGAAATTCCTAGGTTATGAGAAATGTTTTGCCGTATCTAGTGATAAGAAAGAACAAGGAAATACATAACTTAAAAAGAATTCTTGGACTGAGAAAACAAAACAACAAGGGAGAGATCACTAGGAACTTTTGATAGTGATATGTGAGTGTTATAATGCCTGATGAATATAGGATGAATTTCTATTCCATTTCTCTGAATCGCCACAAACGAAATTAACTTTTCCCCCATTGTGGGTGAGCAGAAAAAGAGGATTAGAAAATACACCTATGGTTCACAGAAAATTGCTATGAATTCAGCTTTACTATACAGCTTGTTTGCAAAGCAAGAGAACCCCATAGTTGAAGTGAAAATAGAAGCATGAGTACTACTAAGAAATTATAGATTTTTAAATATTTTATTGGTATAGAGTGAAATACTGTGGGCCCGACGAAATGGCTCAATGATTAAATCCTTACCTTGCAAGCGAGGGCATCCCATATGGGTGCTGGTTTGTGTCTCAGCTGTTCCACTTCCCATCCAGCTCCCTTCTTGTGACCTGGGAAGGCAATAGAAGATGGCCCAAAGCCTTGGGACCCTGCACCTAGGTGGGAGACGCCAAAAAAGCACCTGGCTTTGGCTTTGGATTGACTCAGTTCTGGCCTTTACAGTCATTTGGGGAGTGAACCAGTGGATGGACGATCTTTATTTCCGTACTCTCCTTCTCTCTGTAATTCTGCCTTTCCAATAACTTTTTTTTCTTAAAAAAATAGAGTGGAACGTAATAGAAGCCATTGAAACTTTTAACAAAAAGCAAAAGCAGTGAATTAATAGTAAAGCTGCTGTGTTACTGCTTTGTGTAGTTCTCATTCAGGTACAGCGTTGAGGGTGACTTATTTGTTAGTTAACTGCCAATATTCTGAAGAATTAGAAATCTTTTAAAAGAATCATTTCGGCCCTCCGCTAAAATGAAGTATATTTTAATGATGTATAAGCAAAAGATGATACATTCTCACCTAAACTAACCTTTCATTGCAGCAGAGTTCTGTAATGCTGGTAGAATATCTAGGAACTCTCTATAAGGAGCAAGTCCATTTTGCTTCATTCACTACCACAAAGTGTATGGCTCATGAATTGGTGGCAGAAAGTCTGCATGGAATTCCTAAGCCACCTCAGGGGCTATGCTCTGACCACTTCAGGCACAGTTACTGTGGAAAATCATTGTTTCAAAATTGTGCACTTAAAAATCTGTTAAGAGGGTAAATCTCTCATACTAAGTGTTATTTCCACTATGGTAATTTGTTTAAAAGTTTGTTCTTGTTTTACTTCATTCTTTCATCTCAACTTCATTGATCTTTTCCTGAAAATAAATGTGTTTTCTTTCATATGATATTTGTTGATCAGCACATATTAATTGCTTATCCATTTGTAATTTTCACCTTTACAGGGCATCAGGGACTGTTTACACAGCACTGGACATTGCAACAGGTCAAGAGGTAAGTGACAGCATTCAATCCTGATTTGCGTTTTCATTTATGCATTTATTTTCAGATTTCCTCTCTGATGATGTCTCTGCTCGAGAAAAAAAGTAAGTGGCCCTGAGTACAGATGGGAGTTTATTAGTATCCACAGCATCTGAAGGGGATGGTTTACTTATGTGTGAGCACAGAAGAAAAAAGCATAGGTTTGTGGCACAGAGAGACAGCTTGGTAGATAATGAAATTGTGTGCGTCACTCTGTATTGTCTGAAATATGAATGTTGGCATTGATGATTAGGTATATCATTGATTCTTGTATTTTAATCATCATTCAGGTGGCCATAAAGCAGATGAACCTTCAACAGCAACCCAAAAAAGAATTAATTATTAATGAAATTCTGGTCATGAGGGAAAATAAAAACCCCAATATTGTTAATTATTTAGATAGGTAAGTGCTCTCTTTCATTGGGTACCTGTTTCTTTTACGGGATGTTCTTTTCTTGGTAAATTATTCAATTTGGGGTTTACACTTTTAACAGTCATGCTACAAGAATTTCTCAAATGCTACAAAGTGGTAGACAATTAAATCCATCACCAAATTTGCATATATTTGTCTTTGTCCATCCTTCAGACATGTAAAGGAGCATTTTATGGATTTTGTTCTAACCATGAATAATTTGCATAATTTCCTTGTGAGGATCAGTGTTCCAGGTTGCCAGGAAATAGCCTATGGCGAGTGACAAAAAAAAGCAGGGTTTTAAAATAACATTTCAAGTGTTTGCTTGCAGCCAGTACAGTGTTGGAGCATTTTGGGGAAAAGGTTGACTACGATGGTTCTGCTTTAATGGGTGCTTGTGATTAATGGACAGTGAGCTCCAGGGAATTCGGCCTTAAATCACAAACCCTTTTCCTAAACTCAGTAATTAATGTTTTTTTCACCAGTGATATTAATAGTGTGTTATAAATAGGCATTGAAAGACAGAACTAGCTCTTCATTTGTGGTTAACATCTGTCTTACTCTGTTTCGATAAATATTTGTTTAGCACCAACATGTGGTGTTCTCTGTGGGGATATAAGGTAAATAAAAGCTAGGTCTTCAATGGCCACAAACTTAAGATCTTGTTTTCGGTGTTTTGGGCCAGGTAGACCAGTGATAAAGAAAGAGGAAAAGGTGGTAGGGAAAAAAGAAGTCTTGGATTTTCATCTTAGTGTTTTATCAAGTGTCCTTAAAGGACCCTCTGCAGCAGAGGGACTTGGAGAAATTTGGTGAAAGTTTCATTTGTATTTGGAAAAATACAGCTTTCTAGGTTGCTATCCATGACTGATTAAATGAGGCTTGTGAATTTTTATTTTAATGAGTGTTTGAGTCTCCTTGTTTCATTTAACACTTTTGATTAACATTTGATACTTATACCATTTTAAGGAATACTGTGATATTTCAGCACGTGTGTAGAGTGCAAACCAATCGTGTCAGGCAAACATCATTCCTACCTGCCACCCTTCCTCCATATTTGGAGCCTATCAGCTCTTTTCCTTCATTCCTTTATATAGTGCATAATGATCCACTGTGAGCTATGGTCTCTTCACTGCTGCATGACACTAAGAACTGTTACTCCTAATCATATCCAACCACCCTCTCTTCACTCCCTACTCTCCCAAGCATCTAGTTCTCAGTAATTCAAGTTTACATCAATGCTTCAAAAAAAAAACCCACACGAGAATGAATATGTAATACTTTCATTTGGCTCATTTCACTTAACATAATGCCTTTTATTTCTTCCCATTTTACTGCAAGTATCATGACTTCATTCTTTTTCCCATAGGTGAATAATATTCCATTGTACTTACATCCCATATTGCCTTCCCACATTAATTTGTTGGTGGATAACAATAACAACCAAGAAGCACCCCATCTATTTAAGAAATGGACAAAGTTTCCGAATGAACATTTTTCAAAAGGAATGGAAATGGGCAAAAATCATATTTTAAAAAAAGCACAATTTCACTAGTCATCAGGGTGATGCAGATCAAAACCAGAATGAGTGGCTAAAGCAGAATGACAGGCAGGCTTTTGACCCAGCAGCTAGGAGAGTAGTTGAGTCCCACATCCTATAAAGGAGTTCATGAATTTGGCTCCTGGCTCTTGCTCCTCATTCAATCTTCACTAATGTCAGTCTTCACTAATGTAGACTCTGGTGGCAGCAGTAATGAGTTGGGTAATCAGATTGATGCCACTCTCAGGGGAGACCTGGACTGTGTTTCCATTTACCAGCTTCAGTGCCCAAATCGTTGGGAGCACATGGGGGAGGGTGAACTACCAAATGGGAGTGTTTCTCTCTCTCTCTCACCCCACCTTTCTCTCTCCTTCCTCTCTGCCACTGAAATACAAATAAAGTAAGAAAAAAAGCCACATGTAGTGGGAGTTCAGATTAGTGCAACGATTATGGAGGTTCCTCATAACAACTGAAAATAGATCTTTCACATCTGCCATTTCAAATTTTTTTTTAAAAAAAGCATAAGACAGAAATACCTGTATTCCAGTGTTCATTATAGCACTGTGCGCAATATCCATATATGGTGTCAGCCTAGGTAATTCTTCATTTTTAGCAAAGATCTCAGGTGAATGTTATGGGCACTACAATATAAACAACTCAGTATACATACAGTCTTCATTATGTTGATGTGGGTCTTAGTGCAAGATGGGGACGTTGGGATCATTTGATTCTCTTATTCTTGTATCTTGCTGAGTAGGAGGTTAAAAAGAACTTCTAAATTAAAATAGATAAATAATACTTCTATTATACTTCTAAAATGGCTTCAGATAGTCTTAGGTAAATTGAATAACCTAACATTCACCTTAGCCAATTTGGAAGACTCTGTTGAGCTTCGGCCTTACATTTGATCACTTAAGGGTAAGTCATGAATAACTACTGAAAGACAATTAGCATGGCACAATTTACAATTGACCTTCTCCTTAATCCCAAGTCAAAGTCTGTTTCTTTTCCTCTTATAGCTACTTAGTAGGTGATGAACTATGGGTAGTGATGGAGTACTTGGCTGGTGGTTCTTTGACTGATGTGGTCACAGAGACCTGTATGGATGAAGGTCAGATAGCAGCTGTCTGCAGAGAGGTAAGAAAACAGAGCATTTTCTAGTTTACAAGAACACTGTAATTGGAAGTTCTTATGTTCAGAGTGGGAATAACAGCAAAATTACAATAGCACACCTTTTCTACTGGTAGAACACTGAGAAAGTCTAACTCCAGTTCAAATATTAATCCATTCACAGGTTCCTGCACCACCCTTCCCAGATCCTGGTTTATTTTAGTTGCTTTTCTATGGCTCTGTCAGGTTTCATCATGTTATGTCCAAGATGTCATACCTTAACTCACATGTCTCAGTGAACATGAAAAACAGTGATGTTGGCATGGAACTTCTCTTTGATTTGGGGATATATTTATGTACTACATATCTTCTTCTGCCTATGAGTCATGTCAACTATATAGGTCATTTTATGTTCCCATCATCTTTCAGAGGACAAGGTCCTCCCTCAGCTCTGAAAGCAGCTACTTTCACAAAACAATCTGAATATCCTGGTAGCTTTCCAAGGGTCCTGCGGTTCTATCTCCTTTCCAGGAACACTACCATGCCTGTAGTCTCAAGCTAAATTAGTGATATTCTATTATGTTTACTTTGTTCAATATTTTAAACATACACACTTTCATTGGAGTCTCATTGTGGGCATTGTGAAGTACCCTGTATATTTTGGAGATGTTTTCTGTAGTTGAAAGAAGAAACTCTGAAATTTGAAAGGCAATGATAAAATATAATTAAGTGATCCCAGCCTATCTTTCCTTTTCTTACATTAAATTGTTCACTTAAATTTCTTCTTCCCATGTTCCCTTCTTATCTATATTCCTATTTTCCTCACATACACATATCTACCAAAAATATATTTTCTTTTTGTGGGATAAATATACCTATAGTCATTCCAGGAAATACTCTATCCTGAACCTGTGGTTTCCATCTTCCAGTATTACTATATCAAAGCATTTCCAAACAGTACTTATAGGTACTTCATAGCCTACAAACAGTTCTAAAACCTGGCTGTCCATCAGAAATAATTTGGGAAACATTTTAAAATACAGATTCCTGAGTCTCATTCCAGAATCAAATCTTACTATGTACACAGAAGCTTACCATATAAGGTTAAGGTCAATCCACAGCTTCCAGATAACTAGGTGAAAGTTTGATTCCATTAATTGGTTAGTTTGACTGTATGAATGGCTAGTGCTATTTGCCCTATCATCACTCTTCATGGCCTAGTCTGTCATGGCATTTATCAACTGAACAAGGATATATTGTTAAGCAACATCACTGTTGTAAAATGGTAAAGTGGTTCAAAGTTGGTGTCACAGCTTTTAGCAGTCTACTTCATCTGACAACATAAAAGTATACCTTTCTCCCAAATGTATCTAGTAATGAGATGTAGAATTTTATGGAAAAAAAATATTTGTGACATAATTAGAACTTTCTTTTCTGATTCAATAGTGCCTCCAAGCTTTGGATTTCTTACACTCAAACCAAGTGATCCATAGAGACATAAAGAGTGACAATATCCTCCTCGGGATGGATGGCTCTGTTAAACTGAGTAGGTATTTTGATTCAGTTGATGTCTTAGAGAGACTCAGGAACTTTCTGCTTTTCTAGTGTCTATATGTGACTACCTAAAGTGAATTTTGAGAACATTTAGAGCCCAGTTTGAAATGAAGAATTTGTTTAACCTGCATTCCTTGTAGATTGTAACAAGATTTCTTGAATTTAATATTTCAGGGTTTCCAGTGACTTATGTAATGGATAAATGACAAATACTGAATTAAAAGATTCTGTAAATTTGAGGGAACAGTAGTGGGGAGGGAACTAGATGGAAGTCTAGTAAAAAAAATGATATCATATTAGTTCAGAACCCTTTAAAATCAGAGCCAGCTGAGATCAGGTAACAAAACAGTATGAGCCAAGCAGTTGTGGAAACTTAGTGTCTAACAAAGGAAGGTATGGCCAGATCTCAAAGTGATCTATTATGAAAGGAAAGCAATTTGGGTGTGTTTTAACTAATTTTTCTTCTCTGCAGCTGATTTTGGATTCTGTGCCCAAATAACTCCTGAGCAAAGTAAACGAAGCACTATGGTGGGCACCCCCTATTGGATGGCACCTGAGGTAGTCACTCGAAAAGCATATGGTCCGAAAGTTGATATCTGGTCTCTGGGAATTATGGCAATTGAAATGGTGGAAGGCGAACCTCCTTATCTTAATGAAAATCCACTCAGGGTAAGTGGGAACTCAGGGGAAAGACAAAATGTCACTGTTTGCTTCCACAAAAAGTTACCAAAATGGTTTCTTTCCTAGGATAAGAAAGAAGTTAAAATTTTCAAAATTGCTCTGAGAGTTTTAAATTTTATCTCAAAATGTCTCAGTTATCTTATTGTTTTCACTGTATTTCTAATTACAAGGGTCATTAAGATTATTTAATGTGTAATGTAAGCTAGATGTGGGAAGAAAAAAATGTGTTTTCTTTATCACATGCCATGGATAAATGATCTGTCTAGGAAACAGTTGCTTTATAATTACTTTAACAAAGTAAATAAATGCATTTCCAGAGAGCTATAATTTCTTAAATTAGATTTTCCTTCATTATCAGCAATGATTTATTGAGCAACAGCAGCTTGGTGGGTATTGAATGGAGCACAGAGATAGACAAATCACCAGCCTGGTGAAATCACAAATTACAAGACTGTCAAATGGGAAATGAATGAAAGTGCTTGGGGTTGGGTAACGCAGTTTGCTACTGCAAAATCATAGGTTTGCGCTTCACCTGTTACTTCTTCAAAGAGAGAGGCTCCATTTTATCCCCAAGCCCCACTGCCTTTATTCAGAGATGAGTTTTTGGTCATGGTGTGGGGGAGGGGTGGAGGTAAAATGTATAAATGCTTGCTCAGTGTAAATGTAACCCAGCAGCTATTTTGTTGTTGTATGTGACATGAAAGCAAGTCAGAAGATGGGTTTTGTTTGTATAAAGAGCATCTTGTTGATGAAAAGGAAGTAGATTCAAATTCTATTCTCAAAAGTCATGCACTGAACTGACATTTTGCATATTGTCTTCATCACTACCACTACAGGTCTAAAGCTGAATTTTAACTTTGATATACAAACCCATCATCCTTAGTAAAGGGCTAACATATTTTACCCTTAAGCTCATAAAATCCATATTCAAGCCAAACATAAGGAGCTTTCTGTATGCGTAAAGAAACCTACAAGCTAAATGTCTAGTTGTTTTGCAGTGGGACATTTTATAATTAGGAGCTGCACTCCCTATCTATAGAGAAGGGAAAGCCTCATCCTGGTCCTCTTCTGATTCCTCTCTGGCACTTGGCCTCTTGTCCCTGCACTGATTAGAAAATAGCAGATATGAGTGAATGCTCTAATGAATGCCATGAGCTATTGCTCTGGTCTCATGAAACAGTCTGGAAGTGAGATGTGCACACTGATTAGCTGCCTACAGGGCTGAGTGGAAACGAAGGGGGCATTTTCCCACCCTTTGTGGGTCAGTCCTCCATGCATTTAATCAAGTCCACCCCCTGACCTGTGGACCAGCGCATCAGGATAATTACACAAGCTTTCCCTTATTCTTTAACCACCTTGGCCCAGGCCTCTTGTTTCCACAGATTCCTGCCTCTAAGTCTTCAGAGTTTGGAGGCACTAAACGGATTATGGCTATTTTGCTTTCTTCCTCGTAAAGAGTAATTTACAACCTGCAAAATGTAAGGATTAAATGAATAGGTTTGCGCAGCAAAAGGTCTCGGTAATGCATTTATTGCCTGCTTCAGTTCCCCAGTTACAACTGAACTCTAGCTAGGCTACTAATTGTTGCCAAAAATGAAACAAGTTTTAATCCTAACAGGCATCTTGTCGCCTGGGATTAGAACTCATAATTAATAGTTTGTCTCTTAGAACAAAAATCAGAATTACAAAAGAACTTCTGGTGACAAAAGAAGAGGTAGGTTCCAAACAGAGCTGTCTCAATATGGGCTTGTTGATTATTGGAGATCACTTACACCCTGAGAGTAAGGAGCAAAGTACTTGCACATTAACAAACCACAAGGTTCAGGAAATCTAACATTAAAGATTAGAACAAAAAAACCTGTCAAAAGGACCACACCTGTTTCATTTCATTGCTAAGAATGTATTCTAACTTTGCTCCTTACTCTCAGGGTGTAAGTGATCTCCAATAATCAACAAGCCCATATTGAGACAGCTCTGTTTGGAACCTACCTCTTCTTTTGTCACCAGAAGTTCTTTTGTAATTCTGATTGCAAATATACTGCCCTCATTTTCTCTTAAAGAAAACACAAATTCTCAGACTATATGGTCTTATTTGGAAACCATGGGGAGATTGTAGAGAAAAAAAAATATGACATGAGCCTGTAAGGAGCTTTCTTCCAATGCTACCACTTGCCCACCGTTTTAGGCTTTGAAGTGGAAAGTGGAAGGAAGACAGTAGTAGAAAGTAACATGTGTATGTGAAAAAAAAATGCAATCTCGTGGTCAGGCAGATCTGAATGTGTCCTAGCTTTACTTAACACATTTATGAACCTGTTTCCTATCTGTAAAACTGAGCCAATCTCTATCTTGCAGAATTGCCTTGGAAACTAAATAATCATGCATTTAAATCATCTATCACAATGATTAGTTTACTATAGTTTTTATATATATGTACTTATATATCATAATATTTATTACATATGTAATATAGATCCTCTGGAAATTTTTGTTATGTGTAATTTTCATATATACTTGAGTGTACATGACTGAAAAGAATGGAAAGGGAGGATAAGAAATGTAATTGTTATGAAATGTTATTTGAAAATAAAACATATCAAGTTTATATATACATATTTGTATATAAATATATTATGAACAAAAAGAGAGGAGAAAGAAAAGGATGTTCCAAGTGAGTTTTCCTCAATAATGGGTGGAGTTTGCATTCAACACTGTCCTAAGAATTCTTCCTCCATACCAGCTGCATCTCCTTCCCATTAAGAAGGGTTTTGTACAACTCAATATAATTACTGTGGACAGGGAACACTGAGCAGGAGAGGTTCAAGGTAAAGTCTTGGGTTACACATTTCAAGGTGGTTTGCATCTTGCTGTGATTTTTTGTGTCTGTTGTGTCAGTTCCAACTGAACAAAAACTCAATGGATATCACCTGTTAACATATTGATGCCGAGAATTATGTAGCTTGTCCCCCTAGCTGCAAAGTGGTTGGGGATTTTCTAAATGTGAATTGCTTTGTACTAATTGACCTAATTTGTTCATAAAATGCTTTTTAAGGGTCGAGAGTTATTAACTGCACGGATGTTACAAGGCTGGTACCATTCCAGAGACAGGGGAGACAAACTTCTTATCATCCCCGACTGCCTAAAATCTTTGCACTCAATAGAATTGACCTTGGACATGTTGTTCTGTGACCCGTGGACATTTTTAGTGCAGCCTCCCTTAATGTGCTTTATTCTTCCTATTTGCACAAGTGATTAGGGTTAAAAACCAAACTTCCCCTTTGAATCTGTGTATCAGTGTTGATACTCTGCTAATCTCAGATTTTGATCACCAAAGGTTTAGCTTTTAAAAACTTGTGATGACAATGAGCTACTTCTAAATAAGAAGGCACAATCAGTTTTGTGAAACAAAACTTGTTTTCTTTCTCAGAAACAGGGCACTGACTCTTTATTAGCTTGTCTTTCACACAAAGTTTTTAGCAACAGGCTCTGATGGGAGTTTGGTATCCAGGCTGGATCTCATTGGCATCCACTTTGAAGTCTGTACTAGAGCTTTTGGAATCCTTTGTTATCCGTAATTTTCCAAACATTGATCTAAGGCAAAACGAGCTTTAAGTGTCCTTGTTTTAATGGTCTACTAAGCTGCAGCAAAGATGTGATCACTGTGAGACAGTGGTAACAGTGCTACACGTGAGCTGCAGTAGAATATTTCAATCACAGATTCTGCACCTGTGATTTTCCTCTCAGGTGTATTGTAGAATCTCCTCTAGAGCTTTAAGAACAAGAAACACTAAGTTCCCATCTTAGAGGAGTAGGCCAAATACAAAGCTATGTGGCGAGCCCTTTACAGAACACTGTTTGGAATGAAAAAAAAAAAATCTCCTTTGCACCTCTTTGAGTGTTCAACTAAATAATAATATTCTGTCATTCTGTTCACATATCTCTAGTTCTTCCAAAAAATTAAAAATAACTCTATCAAAGCCATATTGGAATCTTGCTGCACTGGAGGTTATTCTCTCATTTTCTAGTAGAAAAATGCTATCAAAAAAGACATGATGTTAGTTCAGTATACACCCCTATGAAATGCTATTTTTCCTTTTCAATGTTACATTCCTTGAAAATGGAGCTCTTTATTAAATGTACAAGCTGCTGCCTGAGTACCTAGCATATATTAGTACCTACTAAAACCATCAAATCTGAGCACTCATGATGAGGGGTGTGTTACCTGTATGGCCCATGAGAAGGGAGTGGCAGAAACCTAACTTCAGACCTGTAGTCTATGCCAAGAGGCTAGCTACTCATACCAATGTTAGTTATTTTTACTTTTCATTACAGGAAAAGGAAAATTCTAGTTAGCTTGTATATCTAGGAAGAGAAGTTAAGCAGAGTAAGAGAAGGTCTAGCAACTGACAAACAGCAACCAAGGGCCAAAGTGCTTCTAGCTTCCTCCAACCACTGGAACCTGTGCCGTGCACTGGAATGTCTGGGTTTGATGGCGCGTGCTCATTTGGAATTAAAGTCAGACATAAACTTCCTGAGCGCCAGAGAAGCAAGCATACTTTGCTCACACTCAGTCAATATTGTTTTGAATGCATTTCAGAAAGAACTGGGAGCATTCCCTTCTTTTTCCATAAGCCTCTACGATACAGCAACGTTTATTGATGGTTTGTTGACACTCCTGCTTTGAGGGCAAACCTATGCCTACAAGGAGGGGCAAATTGGGACAACTACAACTAAAATAATCATGGAACAGTAACAGATTTTTTTCAATTAGAAAAAAAAATTGCCTGTCAAAGATAGATGGGTCTTAAGAATCATTGGTTGTCAGGAATTCAGCATAGGAAAATGGGATTTAGCCATAAGAAAGCTGCAAGTCTCATTTAGATTGTAATTCAGAAGCAGACAGCTCAAACTCTTGAGTTATGACCCAGGAGGCAGCCAAAGGAGAAATTGATTCCACAGCAAACTAAATCTAAGAAACTCTGACCATGCAAAGAAGAAGGAAAGAAAGTTTAAAAATGTGGGAACTGGAAACCTCCTGTTGACCAAGATGGATATTTCTTTTTCCTACTGTTATCATTCCTCATAGTCCTTACAACATGGTTTAGGATTAGAGTAAGGGTGCATGTGTGTATGTGTGTGTGTGTGTGTGTGTCCTACCCTCACAGATGCTGTACCTGTAACAAGAGTTAGATCAAAGTTCATTCTGAAAAGTCAAATCATGGGGTGGAATAACGTTTGTCCACTGACGTGTTCATTCACATGTAAAATCATATGGCCTTTGAAATCTGTGCTTTTAAAAATGAGAAAAGTAAGAGTTTTCTTGATAAAAGCAATTTGTAACTTCGGGGTCATTTTGAGCTTTATCTTTTCCAACTGTGTTGCAATGTTGTTTTAGAAAACCCTTTGCATTCTGAAAATAGAATGCACTGAGGTGTCCCAGCAGGAAAAAAAAAAAGTTAAATTGATTAAAGGCAACCTTAGCTCAGTAGCTGAGAAAATAAGTTTTAACATTATCCCAGGACTCATGCCAGGCTTTTGCTGTAGCTTTATTTTCTCTTTTTCTTTCTTTCTCCTCTTCCCACCCCTTTTCCTTTCCTTTCTTGTTTCACCCAGAACAGTTTCTCCATAATTAACTTTCTATATTCAGCAGTCACACATGATTTGGTTAAATGAAGGGCAGAAGGTTTAGGTTCCCTGTACTAAATTTGTTTGCTTTGGCTATAGGTAGAAAAAAAAAGGCATCTTGGTTTGAATGTAAGCTATCTTCAGAAAGAAGCTCAAAGATGGTTTCTCTCATCATATCCAGACTGCATCCTATAGAGTAGAAAGATCCTTCTTGTACTACCAAGAAAAAAAACACATGCTCATGTTATAAGATATGTTGCACTTGAAACTTGATAACCTAATTCTGATAGTCCACTCAAGAGCCCCGACAGTGATAAAGCTGTTGCAGGAATACTTGGTCCACACTCTGTGGTGTGATGGGAAATGTTGCACGTTCTTGTTTACAAGGTCGATTAACTGAATATGAAATTGAAGTAGAAATTATTATGTGAGCAATAATTTGCATTTCACAGATCATATCTCAATCAGATTATTTTGATCCTAGTATAGCCACTTGGAAAAGCCACAAAGAATAAGGCAGTTAGTCCTATCCTACTCTAAAATTTTGAAAGAGGCACAAATAAATATGCAGTGTGAAATGGTACCTGAGAAATTAGATTTGACTTAAAGAGAAAATGGGTAATAAGCAAGTTGATATGTAAAATAGGATCATGTTTTGAGAAATTTTGTGTGAAAAGGCCCAGAGAGATGCAACATAAGGAGAACGTGAACCGATTTAGGTCCCCTTGGCTTCCCATATTCTCCAGCCCTTGTCATTATTTCTCTGCCTTTCTTCCCCTAGCCAACTTCTTTCTTACTGTCTTTTGCCACTCTTGTTGCCCTATTGTTTTCTGCTTCCTCTACTTTTCACATCTTCTCTCCTCCACCTCCTACAACATTTTTCTGTCCTTCCTCTCTGGTAACCATGCCTACTACTCCCATTCCCACTCCCAAATCTCTTATGGTTGTAAACCTTGGGGATTACTTTGGCTGTACAGGGTTACTTCATGGGCACAGTACCCTGGGCCACATTTCTTAACAAGCACTATTAATTCTGACAAAATTGATTCTGACAATAGAACGAGTACATGCATTGGTCAGTCCTTTGTGCTTAAAAAGAGCACTTTAATGCTAGTCTAACACCTAATCAATCAGCACTATCTAATTACCTTCTACTAGTAGCCTATTAGGGGATAGGTTCATTTTAAATAGCTTTTCAGAGATTAAGAAACAACAAAAGCCCCAATAATTTGGTGACAGATGAAAACTTTTGTGAAAGAAAAGTAGAGAGCTACATTAGGCTACACTGCTTATCCAGTTATCACACTAAAGTGTTGGACTGAGTCAAAGTACAAGATAAAACCTTTATTATACTGGAGTGATTTCTTTTTACAGATTGAGACTTATTAATGCCCTTCTTATTAAAAAATGCAAAACTTATGTCAGGGTCCTTCATGAACATATCAGAGGCAGTAACATACTCTGACCTTTAACCTCTGCAATGTCAGGTCATGAGTAAACTATGTCATAAGGTATTCACTCATTGCCAAGTCTTGCTCATAAAACATTCAACGTTATTTGAAAATTCTGAACTGAGAAAGAAACCAGGATAGCAAGAGGTTAAAGGCAACAGTCAGGCTACAAACTACAAATAAGCCTCCAAACACACACACACACACACACACACACACACACACACACAGTGAAACCCCTCCAGCTGGGTAGCTGTGTACTGGCTCTTTGGTTCCCATTTCCCAGAAAGTGGACAATGACTGACCTTCAGATAATTCATTTCCTCTGCATAAGTAGAGGTGGCTTAAGTAAAACATTCAGTTACACACTATGCACCTCATTGCTTGAAGAAGCCTTGTCTGCCTCTGCTAGGATTCCTACCCCAGACTGAGAACACAAGTGCTAGATGATATTGTACCATAACCAAGAGCATGGACTCTGGACTCACAGTCCCTGAAATTAAATATTGATTATTTCATTATTAGTTTACAGTACTGAACAACTTATTATTAGTATTGTTTGTTTGACTTCTTCTCTTTGAAAAACCAAATGACACACAAAAAGAGTGTGACCGTCCCACTCAATGGTTCACTCGTCAAAAGTTTACAATAGTCAAAGCTAGGTGAGGCCAATGCTAGGGGCCAGAAATTGAATGTGAGTCTGCTGTATGGATAACAGGAACCAAAGTGCTTAAGCCATCACCTGCTGCCTCCAAGGATGCACATTAGCAGGAGTCTGGATGAGAAGCAGAGATGGAGTTCAAACACAGGCACTCAAATATCAGACACAAACATCTCGAGTGGTATTGTATTGATTGGCTACAAAACCCACAAGTATTATCCTTTACCCCACAAGCCTCAATTTCTTTATCACTTAACTGGGAATCATAATAAAGTCCACCTCAACGAATTACTAAGTGACTGTCTTACAGAAACTCATAGTAAACATTCAATTAATTATATCTATTAATACTTCCCATGGACATTATATATGTATGTGTGTTTATATATATTAAAACCCCTGTTGCTGTTATAGCTCACATGCATTGTATGTTAAATTGTTTTTGTGGACTGGGCTGGGAGCTCATTCACCGTGTATAACATGATTTCCATGGGAAAATGTGTTTTGAATCCCAAATATTCAGCATATAAGGAGATTTTTGTAGCATACTGAATCCTCTTTGTAAAATGAGTCTTTATGTTGGTGCTGGGGCCTCTCATAGTTGCTAGCACATTTCCATGTTGATTCCCTTGGTTTGTTCTCTAATGTCTTAACCTAAACTTTATAAACAGTTATAATGAGCTAAAGTCACAAACTAAAGCTTTTTAATTAAATAGCCTTGTTGCAACACTGCCTTAATGAAAATTTATTTGGTACATATGGATTGTTTGGGAACTTTGGAGGACTGTGGTAACTTCTACAATAACTGCTTAGGAAAATTGAATTATTGCTTCAACTGTGTGGGGTTTTTGTTAGTTATATTTAGTTGTACTAGATAAATTCAGTTGTATATCAGAGTTAGTGAGAACTTTGATATTTCTGTTACTGATGAGACATTTAGAATTATTATGCAGAATTCTAGAACATAATAAATGTCTAGATAACCTGTGTGCTGCAATGAAGAGCCACCATTTTTGCTTTCACCAGAGTTTATACTTCTTTTTTGTAAGATTTAATTTTTTATTGAAACGTCAGATACACACAGAGGAGGAGAGACAGGGAGCAAGATCTGCTGTCAGATGATTCACTATCCAAGTGACCACAATGGCTAGAGCTGATCTGATCTGAAGCCAGGAGCCAAGAGGATCTTCTGGGTCTCCCACACGGGTCTCAAAGCTTTGGTCCAGCTTTGACTGCTTTCCCAGGCCACAAGCAGGGAGCTGCATGGAAAGTAGGGCAGCCAGGACACAAACTGGCACCCATATGAGATCCTGGTGCATGCTAGCTGAGGACTTTAGCTGGGCCCCAGAGTTTCTATTTCTAACACTGTCTTAGGGTTAGTAGGTCATAGGCTTAGAGAAAAATGCTTTGAAAATTTATGGAAATGAAATTAAAAATTTATATTGGTACAAAAAAATTGAAAGTCATTTACAAGAGGGGTCTTCATGGATTTCAAAATGTTTCACATCAAAATAAATCTGTCATTTAGGTGCATTTTCTATTAACTTATTGAAGTACCATGGCATTGCTTGAACTTAGAAAGAAGACAGAGCTTGGTAATGATCTAAAAGATGGATGAAGAGCACCTCTCATGTACAACTTAGAGAAGACAAGTTTCTGAACTCTGATTCAAATTCCATTAAGGGTTATACCTTCCTCCTTCGTCTCTGGGCTTGCAACATCAGACATGTCGTGGTCCTCTTTCTACAGTTTCCTCTGTCTTTGTCCACTGCTTAGGGAACCCTCTTCCTTCTCCCACATTGAGCAGTGGGTAACCGGAAGTTATCACATGCATGTCCTGTTCAACTCAGAAAACGTGCTTCTGACATTCTTTGTGTATCTTCTTATATATGTAATAGTTCAGGTTCTAATATTGTACTTCAGTCTGTTATGTTCCCACAGCAGTTAAATTTATTTTGAGCTCCCATTTTGTTCAGCAACAAAGTTATTTATTGAGCCTTTATTCTGAGATTCAAGAGAAGTTTTGCTTTTTTGTCTATTGATTCATGTTTACATGGAAGATTTTTTTGAAGCAAGAGGTCACTGTAGCTATGTGAAAACAGGACCACAGAATATAGGAAAAATTTCTGAGCATGATATTCCCCATAATTTGGCCATGCTCACTTTTCCAGCCATTATCTGTTCTCTTCTCAGTCTACGTCCTTTTTTCTCTTTTTTCCCACCCCCCCCCAAAAACACACACACACACACATACACACACACACTTATTGAACCTCACATACTATTTATGCTGATTTATCATTTCTTAAATAGGAAAGGCCTATTGATAACTGCCTGAACTCATACGTTCATCTCCTTGAAGTGTGAGATACATTTCTGCATGCTTTGCAAGCTCTAGTTCATCTTTTTGAATCAATAATTAAAAAATTTAGAGATGATCAGGACAGGCCCTACCTTCCAAGGAATCACAGGCTAGGACAGAAGGCAGCCCCATTAACAAATAACAGGTATTCATACTACAATTTGAACATTGATATGGGAGAAAAGTGTTATGTGAATTCAAAAGGGGCAATGGTGGAATCTTTCTGTTGGATGACTGTCTCAGTTGACTTGGGTTGAGGGCCAAAAGCCTTCAGTGCTGGAGCCAAGGAAAAATCTCCCTCAAAACTAGGGTGCTCATCATCATGTCTACTTGGGAGACATGGAGAAGACTTTAAAAAGGAGATGCCACTCAGACTTGAGCCTGTAAAGCAACTAGAAGTTTATCAGGCACTCCAAGGAGGTTAAGATATTATTTTAGGCAGGTGTGAACAAACCTTTTCTACTTAAGGAGTAATAAATTGGTATCAATATTATGTGAGTTTTTCAGTGTGAATGTGTGTAGGAAAAGAGACAGAAAGGCCCTAGAGTGAAAATAGATGAAAGCTAAAAAGGTGAGCAGGGCCATATTACAGGGAATTTTGCATGCCATGCTGAGAAATACGTACTGTGTTTTGTGGTTCTGTTTTCAAACAGCAATCGTGATCTCCTGCTTTCAAAGAAGTAGTCCTTGGAATCATAAATCAATAGAGAAAAAGCAAAATTTCTCTGTAGCAAATAAGTATAGGGATAGGATCCTAGAATCTTTACTTCTATATCTTTTTCTTCTTATTGTTCTTGAGTGGGATTTGGGCAACACAGTTTGAAAATTGCAACTATGGGCCATTAGGAACCTTCAAAATATTTAAAACATGGAAGTGAATTATTTGAGTAGATTTCTAAGATTGTTAAAGGTATGGATTGAATGGCAAAAAGGCTTGAGTAGGGAAACCAATTAGGAGGCTATTGTAGCTTCCAAAAGCCTGATCTAGTCAAGGCAACGGAAATGGAGAAGAGTGGATATGTATGAAAGACATCTTTAAGAAAGCCTAGTACAGTGATTGTACTAAAGGCTAGACAAGGTTGCTAGATGAGGAAGGGCAGGACCCTAAGAATCACTCCCTGGTTTCTTACTTACATGAAAAACAAACCAATCTAGATGGGAGATATAGAGTGTGATGATTTTTTTTTTATTTTAAAAATCAGAAATAGATGAGAGAAAGCTCTCAGCTACTCATGTACTCCACAAATGGTTAGGAATAAATCCAGGCATCCAATGGGGTAAACAGGGATCCAACTACTCGAGTCATTTGTTGCCGTTTCTCATTTGCCTGCCAGGGTATGCATTAGCGGGAAGATGAGATCAATGTGAGGCACAGACAGAACTCACAGGCGCTCTGATATTCAGTGCATCCCAGAGAGCCTCTTATCTGTCATGGTGAATTCCTACTCCTGTAGTCTAATTTCTAATGGCCCACTTGTTTTCTTTGACTTTTCACTCACTCAAATAAAACCAACATGTGATCACTCACGTCAAGACCTACTCCCCTTGAATATCTCTTCATCTAAGACCTTTTTGCTTTCATCATATTGGTTTTAGCTGAATTTGTCCCTTATTAGCCGGACAGGGCAGTGGATAGCTTTTTTTTTTTTTTTTTTTTTTTGGTAAGATTGGTCCCAACTTACACGTACAATTTGATCCAGAAGTCCATTTTCAAGTTAATTATTTAGAACTCAAAATACATTTTCTGCATTATACAGAATGATTAGGTTCCCAGGCCAGTCCACAAAGGCCTATAATATAACTGAAAGTGTGGATTTTTACAATGGAAATTAGTTAAGCATAAAACTGTTGCAATTAAAACAAAAACAATAGTTGAAAAAGAAATAGTATGGTTTTTGTTTTCCTCAAAAGGATGATGAAAAGCAGGTTTAATCCTAAGAAGACAAAGAGTTATAGATGAGGATTTTTATGTAAATTGGACACAATGATTTTTAAATTTAATTTTTTAGTAATATTTTGGGGGCTTTCAAACAATGAAAGTAATCATGTTCATTATAGAAAATTTGAACAACCTTTAAAAATGTATTTTAAAATTAAGTCATCAGTAGTCCTCTCATTGAGAGAGAGCTTATTG
Source organism: Ochotona curzoniae (assembly GCF_017591425.1). Lineage (NCBI taxonomy): Eukaryota > Metazoa > Chordata > Mammalia > Lagomorpha > Ochotonidae > Ochotona > Ochotona curzoniae. The sequence goes on along the minus strand of NW_024467087.1, from coordinate 28,927,388 downwards.
TGTGTTTCTAACTTTTTAAAGAAATTTCATTTCATTTTTAATGTTGTTTACATAGTTGGGACAGTATGTGAGACAAATGTCTCCAACCTTTTTCTCTTGTATCTACAAAAAGGGTAGGGATGGTGACGACATCACTCTTTGTTGCCATACTACTTCAGCATCCAGGGGTAGGTGATGGCCACTTAATGTCATCTTAGAAACCTCCATATGAGGAAGAATGTTCTGAGGCTGTCATCTGACTGGCTTTGATAGTTGTGTGAATTTGTTGGTTTCATTGCTTTGGGACTGAGTTCCAAGGTCAAGCAATTGATAAAGTCTACCTTAGTGCATCCATACACTCAGAGACTTATTTCCAGTGCTTTGCCAGAAGAGTTGTTCTGGTTTCTATCCTCTGATGTGAAACTCGATACCCTCTGCTGGCCTAGATGAGCTGGCTGTCATGAGCCCCATGTGCATCTGGGCATGCTGACCACTGCATCTGCATCAACAACTGAGGAGACCCAGTACAGATTCTACCTTTCTCTTAATATGTGGATTGTAATTTTTTTGATCAGCCCAACAGTAGCAATTATTGGTGCATCCACATAAGGAACTGATATGCAAGCTTTGAAATAATATATGTGAAGAATTTTTAAACACGAAAAGCATGATATATTTATTTAATGAAAGACCAACTTTCATTTGATTTCCAGATTTGGGAATGAGAGAGTGGACACAAATCAAAGCTAATTAACCAGTGCAGGAGTTAACTGTTAACTTACCAACCGAAGTACCCTACCATCAGCCCAAATCTCCCAACACAAAACACCACCAGATTTTTTTGGAGAAATTCTGAAGAGAATTGTTTTCCTTGAAGCACTCTAGAGGTCCGTGGCCTTTGTTCCTTATTACTTCTGAATTTACTTCAAATTACAGGGCTTTCTTTTCTCTTAATGCACTGTATCACTTGAACAACTCAGGCCTAACAAGCATGGTTAAGGTCAATTTTTTTAATTCATAAATTGAATGAAAAAAGAGGCAAGAATTGAAGAGAGTTGAGAGGGATTTTGGTAGAAAAACTGTATGTACTTGGAGGAAGAAGAATAGAATATATTTAACTGAAAATTAAGAAATAAAGGTGAGAAAATGAAGACAGTACACTATGCTTACAGACCTAGGGAAAGGGGAAAGGTCCAGGTAAATGGGAGAAATGAGGAAATTAAGTATGTTTAGCTCTGGAGTTAGTCCAAGGGGGATAAAAAAGGCAAGCAAAAACAATTGGGAGGAGTTGTAGCCAGCTGAAATAAGAGGGGTTTAGCCACAGCTATGGGCAACTGCCTAGGTTGCATTGTACCTAGGCAAGTGTTACACTCTTGGGAGGAAAACAGCTAATAGCTGCGGGCATCCTGGGCCTGGTTAATGCCAAATTTGTGTTAACTATAGCAGTGAGCCAGCATAGTCACCTATTATATTTTCTTTTCTTTCTTTCTTTCTTTCTTTCTTTTTTTTTTTTTTTTTTTTTGTAAAGCTGTGTGGGGACAAATGCCTGCACACCATTAGACAGGGTTGGGAGACCCACATGTGAGCATGAGCAGGCACTGGCTAGGCAGGTAAGGACCCAGGCTGGCACAGCACACCGCCAGAGAACTGGGCTTGGGGATCTGCACACTCATGGTCATGGGGGGCTGTGGATAGCTCAAATAAACAGATCTGGAGATGTGTGGGAGGGAGGGAATGATAAGGGAGAACGTGACAAGTGAGGAGTGACTTCTGGGACTTCCACCAGACTACTACACTTGTAGGTAAATGAGGAATCTGAGACCAGGTAGTTTAGAGGAGGGAAACTGGAAGAAATTTTGGGGGCCAACCAATACACCTGCCCACATAAGGGGTTGGTATTGCCCAGTGCCTACCAGTGCACATGAAAGCCCTGCCTGGTAGGGCTCAACCATACCCACCAGTGAGTGTCAGGGCAGGGTATTGGCCATATTAGGCTGGGCGGTGACTCTCACCAGCTCATGAGAGAGCAAGGTCTGGGAGCAGGTTCTATGGGGGATTTGTGGGCTCACACCCCTGTGGGACTGCCATACCAGCTGATTTGCTTGAGGGCTGAAGGTGGTAATGGGCTGAAATAGGCATGACCATGGAACTCACCAACACTTAAAAGCACTGGTGTTGGGAACAGGTCTAGCTCGTTCAGGCTGTAGCACCCACACTCATACCCAAGAATTGGGTGTAGGGTAGACCAGGCCACAGCATCCACCAGCACACACAAAGGCTAACACTAGGGGCAGACTGTACCAGGTAAGGGTCTAATATCCCTACCTGGCACACATGAGATCTGGGTGTGGGAGTGGACCTAGTTGGGGAACTCTCCTGGCGAGCCATAGCTCCTTCAGGGTGAACACATGAGTCAGGGCTGGGTGTTGGTTGAGCCAGGCAAGGCAGCTTGACTTGACAGTAAATGTGGGAGTAGTTCTGGGCAGGGCCTGTTCAAATCATAGCACACTGGCATGCATGGGAGCCAGGGTGGGGTACAGGCCACGATGGGCTAGGCTAGGCTATCACGCCTACTAGTTTGCATGAAAGCCACGGATGAGAACAGGCTTGGCAGGTCTAGGCTGCAGTACCCACCAATGAGAGCTGGGAAGGGGAGCAGGCCAGGCCAAGTCAGGCTACACCATCTGATGGCAAAAGCAGGTCTAGTGAGGTTTTAGGGGGTCACTCCAACTAAGCTGCAGTTCCCACTAGTGTGCATGAGGGCTGAGTGTGTGATGGGTGGAGTTTGTCTGGGCCATAGCATCCACTGAACTGACACAGAACTGACCGGATAACTACAGCCACCATTGTGTATGTAGGCTGATGTAGGGGATGGACTGAGCTGGACTCCACACTAGCTGGCACACATAGGAATCAGGTTGTGGTTACCTCTGGTGAGGTTTCTTTGGGATCCCCCGGTCCCCACAACTGGATCACTAGACTCAGAACTCCAACCATGGTGAAAAATCACAGCGTCTTAAGTGCATGTGTCAGAATGGGTCTCCATGGTTACTGAGGCCTGTGAAATTGACAACATGCCAAGATGCTCTTGGAGGACATGACAGCCAGTTCATTGAGGCCTGCAGAGGATGTCTAGTACCACAGGGGGCAGAAAAAATTGGACAGATCTCCCAGTCAAGCTTTGACAGCAAATATCTAGGTTAATCAAGACTCTTAGGTGGACGATATTGGCAACTAGACCTTGGAAGGATTTCCTCATCCTTGGAGCAATGAAATCAACAGCATCTCAAAAACAAAACAAAACAAAACAATCGAAACCACTTAAGCAGCACTCTCAGAACATGCTCCACATTGGGGATCCTGGGATGACATCAGATGACTATCCCCATCCCTGGGTACTGATGCAGTTGGGCTGCTGGAAACAGCCCTCTCCCCTTCTTTCCCCACTTTCCCCAGATACAGGAAGAAAAAGATGAGATTGGAGGCAATTATCTCATCCATTTTCCCACATTCCTGGATGTTCTCCACCCTACTTGATGGTCTACATGGGCATGCATCACTCTCAACTACGTAAAAATGAATTATTATTTTTTAAAAAGAGGGATTTAGGACTAGGCAATAAATGTGATTTGCAGCAACCAGTTCTCTAAGAAAGGCATGTAATGGTTTGTAAGGACAAGTATGACTTGTCCAAGAACATTGTCTAAACTTAATGTATCTGTTCTGGTTTTACATCATCTTAGTTTAGCCAGATCAGAAATTCTGTGAAGCAGTTTGCATATACTTTTTCTACCCCATCTCCTTTTTTGTCAAGACAGGAGTTGTCACTATGAAAATCCTAATAGCTGTAATTTAATCTTGTTTACTCAATGAAGGAATTTAAAATCAAAATAAGAAGGCCAGAGATTATGGCACAGCACATTAATCTTCCATCTGATTCAAATCCAAAATGCTCTGATTCTGATGAAGCCTCCTGCTAGTGCACCTGGGATGGAGAAAATGATGACCCAAGTGCTGGGGCCCCGTCACCACACAACAGTCTCAGGAGTTGCTAACGCTTCCACCTGGCCTGGCCTTGACTGTTGCAGCCACTTCATGAGTGAATCAACAGATGGAAGATTTTCTTTCTATTTGTCTCTCTCTCTCCAAAGAAATAAACTTTTAGAAAATTAAAAGGAAAGAGAGAAGGAAAGTGACAATTGACCTAGCAGTTAAAAGGCAACTATCTAAGTCTTGAACGCATAACAGGGTGCCAGGATTCAAGTCCCAGCTCCATTCCCTATTGATTCCAACTTCCTACTAATGCTTATTCCTGGGAGGCAGCAGATGATTGCTCAGATATGTGGGCCCCTATTACCCATGTGGGAGATCTGGATTATATTCCTTGGCTCTGACTTCAGTCTGGCCCAGACCCGGCTATTACGGACATCTGGGGAGTGATCCACTGGATGGGAGATGCTTGTCTCTGTCTCTCTCATAAATTAAAAATAAATGAATGAAAATGTCTAAACAACAGAAGAAAAGGGAGACGAAAAGTGTGCCTTTGGATACAAATGGATTTATGTGTGGATTGTTTTAATGATGGGGAGGGATCCAAAGAGTTCATTGAATTCTATACAAGCACCTGACATTTTAATTCTCACATCATTATGCAAGAGCATCTCCGTCTGTGGAACTGTGTAACTTATGTTTGGTGTGCTAATGAGGCAGAGATTCGGAGTCAACTCTGGATTCAACTGCTGATCTCCAGCTAAGAGTTCATGTACCTGCAGAGTGGAATCACCTACACAGCTTCCCACCTGGAAGCATTTCTCTCCCAGAGATTGTTAATCAGTCTGACAATGAGACCTGAACATGGAGAGTTTTGGAATTTCTTCAGGTGATTCTATTGTGCAAATAATTCTGCAAATCTCTTGCTTAAGCCATCTCTTGATTAGTTGGAAAGATTAAAGCAGTTCTCAAAGTGTAGCCCAAGCACCATCTGCATTAACAGAGCACTTGATAGAAAGTCAATTCTTTGGGCTCTCGCCAGATTTGCTGAATTAGAAACTCTTGGGGTGGCTCATGAACCCCACGTTCAACAAGCCCCTCTCCATGATTTTGTTTCATGTCACATAACAGAGCCGATACATTTGATCATCCTTCTTGTTCCTTCTTGTTCCTTCTTGATCCAGCTATGACAGTTGTTGGAAAGACATGTCCTCACCAGCTGATGAAAATTGGCCTGCAAAAGGAATTTGATGAAGATATTTGTAATAATAATATGATCCATTGTTGGGAAAGAGGGGGTGATATTAACTTGCTGTAAAACTCATGCAGATTCTGGAAGGAACATGTCTTTCTAACATTTATGGGACTGGTCACATGAGCAAGCATAACCCTGTTGACAGCATCTCCAAAGGAAATTCCTATATTATCCTTAAAGATGCTGTTCAAATGCCAAACTCCTCTCTGAAGCCTTCTCTGAACTCTGATGTAAATTTTCATCCTTTGTTCAACTCTAAATCCTTTTATTAGCTCTTTTCTCACTGTGTATTTTAACTCCTTTGAATGCTTCTTTCCCTCACTAAATTCTGTGATCTTTGGAAGCAAAGTCACTCTATTATTTATTTTTGAATTCCCAGTATCCAATACCTGGTATGCATTGGATACTCTTCAGGGAGGCCAACATTTTCATGGCTCTTAAGAACCTTCAAAGGATGAATTTACCTATGTGAATTAATCATGGCCCAAAGTCCAACCCTCTGTCTTTAAGGTTAGGGATCGTAATCTTGTTACTACACTTGGTTGTGACCTCACACAACAAAAACCTCTGAGATGTACATACAATTAGTAGTAACTTACACTTTTAATATCAGATACATAATTGTTGGGTTCCAAGGCTACTAAAATCAGTTTTTTCGTGTTTACTCTCATAAGGAAATCTTCATGGGAAATCTAATTAAAATAAGTAGCGATTCAGTTGCCATGGCACGAAAGCATTTGAGTTCTTGGCCGTACAGTTTGTCTCTCATGAAGACATCGCTATTCTCTCATTCTTTGTACTCAGTAATTCTATCATCTTCTTTCTTCATCCCATATCTGTTCACAAATATTATTAAAACAAGATAAGAACTTGGCAAATTGCAGTCACTTTTCTGTTTCACTTTGCCGAGGTTATATTCAGGTCAACGTGATTGGATGTGCAGTTGTTCCCCAACTCTTTAGAATAATGCATTCACAGAATTAATCCTTTGGCTTAATTTCCTAGGTGCTTAATCACACATAATCAAATATGCATTTTTCTTGGCTCAACTCTTACAACTTTATTTTATAACCTTACTTTCCAGGTTTGTGTTTTAAAGGGTGGATTTTGTTCTCATCTATCAAGTTGCTATCAGTTACTGTCAAGATTAACAACTTGTAAATGCTACAGAAACTTTGAAATAGATGTCAATTTTATTTAAAGTGGGATTTTTAAGCAGAAGTAACTGGACTTGTGCCAGCTGTTCCCACCATGATCCCAATATGCATTTACTGAATTTTTTTTGAACCTTTTTCTATAGGCATTATATCTGATAGCCACTAATGGAACCCCAGAGCTCCAGAATCCTGAGAGACTGTCAGCTGTATTCCGTGACTTTTTAAATCGTTGTCTTGAGATGGATGTGGATAGGCGAGGATCTGCCAAGGAACTTTTGCAGGTAATAATAAAATAAGACAATTACGAACAGTAATTATATTAACATTTTTCACATCAACGTGTAATAGTAAGGGAGTTATGAGCTATTTAGTTAGGCTCAGAATATTACAATTAGATTTTGACCACAGGCACATACGTATGAGCATACCTCAAATACGTGGTTGATTATTATGTCTTCTTTCTGTTGGTAAGACATCACTCTTGTTCTTTCTGGATTCTTTATTTTAAGGTCACCAGTGTGACCCTCTGGTGTTTCTGTTTGTTCTAAACTTTACTTATGTCCCCTGGATGTTATATGCAGGGGTGTTCTGGGGAGGAGGTAATTCTCTACGTAATTATGTAATTATTTTCATAGCATTTGTTACTCTAATGCTTTACTGGTTAAAGTCCCTTTATGCATTGGATACTCTTTGGTATATCAAATGCCAGGTACCTGCTTGCATAGGTGAGTACCATCCAGTGGTGAAATGCCTCTGCAACCATTTGTCCTTTTACAGCTCTCATGATTAGCATGTATGCCAGTCAATGTTTATTCCATGCCAAAGTCTTTACATAAAATATTTCGTTTAATTCTTACAACAACTATATGGGGTGAATGTTAATGTCTGTTTTAAAAGATGTGGAAACTGAGACACACAGCTCTTGAATGGGTGAGATGGGCTCTGAGCCTTGGACTGGATGATTTTTCTCCCCACACATCACACCTAAATCAGGATTACAACACATATAACGTCACAACTGGGGACTGTTTCTCGGGGACATGTAGCAAACTCTTTCACATCAAAGAATGGTGATCGCTCTTCTTTCTGTAATTTTGATCACATCAGCTAACTAAAGATATGACATTTGCTTATATATAGTATTAACCAAAGATTCAGACTGTTGTAGCCGTCTCAACGAAGTCTGTTCCCAACAAAAATCACCTGGTTTAAACATATTTGGAGGAATTGAAGAAGCTACACAACATCTCCTTTCTGCTACCTGTGATCATTTCATAGATGATCGGAGGCATCAAAATTTGGCAAAGCTGGAAAGGCCCTTTGTTGATCCTCTGGTTAACCCCATCACAAATTATAGATGAGAGAAAACAATTTCTGAGGGTTTCATTTCCACATCTTTTCTCTCTTCCTGCCAACTCTCATGCTCACCCTTATACACATTCCTGTTATGCCATTTCATGGGGCAGAGGGGAAGGGCAAAGGCATGGATTCTTGTGATGTAGTTCTACAGGTAAAGAAATCATTAAATTCATTATCTAGCTAAGTCATCCCCCAATAATACTTTAGTATAAATTAGTCAGATAACTGATGCAAAACTGTATTTTGAGTTGAAATCAATGGTTTTGTTGAATCTTTTCATTTTATCCTAGTAATCAATAATCATTATACATCAATAAGTTCTTAAGTCTAACTGCATTCTTTGAAAGTAATCTGTACTTGCCCATCTTTAGAGATTCAAAGGAGAGATATTTGACATTCACACCATTAGACACGTCCCTTGGATATCTGTGTGCCTTTATCTATGGTTTAAGATTATTCTCTATCCATCAGTTGGTATGTATGGGACTCACTTTTTCTCAGCATAAGCATGGTGGGTGATACAAAACCCCATGAAAAGCCTGACTCCTGCTCTCAAGAATGTCACAATCTTTCTGGATAAACACAAAAAAGTTAACAGAAGGCTATTTAGAAACTCATTCAAACCCAGTGGCTGTTCAAATAGTACATAACAGGATTGGTTAGAGAAATAGCTCTGTTGACTAGGACGGGCAGGAAACGTCTGTGAACAGGAAAGAGGCCCACTGGGCCTTGAAGTACAGATCTGTTTCAGCAGTTGGAATAGAAGAGAAAGGGTTTCAGATGCAAGTGCGTCCGTACGGCCAAAGCTGGGCAAGAAATACTTAAGGAAATGGAACTCTAAAGTGTAGCTAAAGTAAGGAGCTGGCAGCTACCAGAGTTAATACCGCAGAGGACTTTGAACATTAGGTTATAAATTTTGTCTGTAAGTACTGTTAAAGTTCTGAATGTACCTGAGGGACAAACATGATAAAAGCTTTTATAAGAAGGTTATTCTGGAAGTACATGGTATGAGCTTAAGTTGATTAGGCTTGAGTTAGAAAAAACAAGAGATAAATGTAAGAGACATTAGGGAAAAAATGGTTGGTAACTCATTTCATGCAGAACATTAGGGACAGAAAGACAAAAGTCACATTAAAATATTAAACCAAGTGCTTGTGTTCCGTTTTATAAAATAGGCAAGTGATAATGGATGTACAGGGTAGCATTTCTTCACCGCTAAGTAGCTTACAAGGGACTCTCACCTCATTTAGTCATTATGGTAAACAGATATGAGGACTGAGTACAGGTGCTATGATTCCACACCTCCTGTAGCTTACATCACACACAAGGGTGTGTACCCTGTTTAGTAGATTTTAACATAACTTTATGTATGTTGAATTTGATACAATGGAAAAGCTATCTAAAGAAAATATCCAACAGGCAATTGAAGAATTCGACCACCATTCTGTAAAGAGATCAGATCACATAATAGATTGGAGAGTTATTTCCATAAAGCTGATGATGAGTTAAAACTAAAAGCATATGAAATCTGAAAGGAATTCAATGACCAGGCCACAAGCAGGGAGCTGGATGGGAAGCAAGTCCACTGGGATTAGAACTGGTCTAATCCCAGAGTGTGCAAGGCAAGGGCTTTAGCCACTAGGCTATCGCACCAGGTCCTGATCATCTCTTTTGATCACACACTAGATATGTGTACTGAAATATCACAGGTAGCCCATAAATGTGTGCAATGATTGTTAATAAAAATCTTAAGCAAAGAAATAACATTGTGAATACGGTGGCTGTTTCCAAGATCTCTACTTAGAGTTTAGCAGTGTGCTAGTTAGTTTCCCAAAACGTTGGAGGGACAAGAGCAAAACCATGTTTTAATTGGATCATGTGTGAGTGCTCAAAATACATTTTAATGAAAATGGACTGTTTGAAAATGTAAAGCAATTCCAATAATTCCTGTGTTTTTTTCCCCTTGTCTTGCAGCATCCATTTTTAAAATTAGCCAAGCCTCTATCCAGCCTGACTCCTCTGATTATTGCTGCAAAGGAAGCGATTAAGAACAGCAGCCGCTAGGACTGCAAGCCTTACCCCTCACCATCTCCCTCATGAGTTAAGACTGAAATCAAACTCTGCTCCAGGAAAGATGGAAAAAGAGACAGTCAAATGGGTTTGGGGTTCCTTAACTTTCAAATGAATAGAAACTTCTTATAAAGCCTTTTTCCTACTCCCTCAGATTATGTACTTTATTTGTAAGCCTGAATCGCAGCCCCAACAGGGCAGCAATGTCGAAGTGACCATCTAGTGGTCACTCCCACCGTGAAGCGAAAGAGCCAGTAGTGAATCCCCTCATTTTGTGCATTCACTTTGAAGAAAAAGGTTTCTCAAAGATGCACACTCCCTCTTCATAGTGTTGTGTTTGTTTCTAAGTTAGAGTAGTCCCTCTCGCATTCGAACCTCCTTCAAAACTCCGTACCCAATGTGACGTTTTTCACTTGCATTGTCATTAGATGTCCAGAAAAAAAATGTCAAAACGTTTTTTTTTAAAAAAAGAAAACAGAAAAAAAAAGCAAAAATAAAAACAGAAAAAAAGCAAACAAATAAAAAAAACAGAACAAGTATTGGGTGAACATGTGGAAGTCCATGCCCTAATAGAGTTGCAGTTTTTTATTCTTCTATAGTGGTGGCTTGGTTTGTGTACCTGATTTTCTGCATTTGTATTGGAAAAGGTTTCTTTTAAAACATTTTCCAAAAGCAGAGAGGACAATGTATTTGGAGGAAGGGCTTTTAAAAACTGTCTATCTAAATCAAGCTCAAATGGTGAAATCCTGTCAAATTTCCACAAAGATGCTTATGGAGTAGTGGCTATCTCAGATGAGCCAGCTTTTATCCTTCATAAGCCCTGAAGAAGCACGTACTGAAACTGTGGCATCCCTGTGGGGGGACTCCGGGTCCAGAACCTAGGAAATCCTGACAGGAAAAAGCTGTATTTCAACAAAGATGGAACTTTCTCTGAGAGCCAAAAGGAAAACAAGATACGTGTATAATACTGAAATCCTTGTTGGACATTAAGTAAACAAAGCTAACAAGACCTGATTTAATCCTCTCTTGTGTTTGTGAAACATATGCATTGTAAAATAGGCACATCAGGAGGAAATGGATCCTTCCACCAACATTTCCTACGCTAAATATGATTTACCTTGACCATTCCTTACACCTTACAAATAAAATAGAAATGAATCGGTGAAAGCTACATTCAAATCCACAGCTCTAAGTACTTGCTATCATTTTCCCTGGGTATCACTAACTTCTGTTTCAGGGTGTGCTGTACTTAATGCTTAGTTTCTTGAGCTTTTGAATTCCAAAAGAATGTTCCCAAAGATATGAAAACTCTTCACTAAAAAGTGTTTTTTTTATTTGCGATCATATATTCTAGGAAATGTCAGTCCAACTGAATTCCTTTTGTGGCTTGGGGAAAATACCAAAATTTGACTATTTCACCATTTATTAAATTCCCTATTCATTAAAAATCCATTGGTACTCCCTGCTTCTTGTGAGAGTAGAAGATTATGTGGAGGGTATCTGTGTAGAAGAGATTGTTTCTTTTTTGGGTGTATTGTCAATTTCATTACTTTTGGAAAGTTGTTTCTCTAAGCCTTTGAAAACCGAATTTGTGCTGGAGAAGGCATTGTGACTTGTAGCATATAAGGAAACAGAATAGAATGTATCTACATCCAGCAAGAGGAGGAAGGAGATCAATGACAGACTTCTCTCCTCCGCCAAGGTACATCTGTCCATCTAACATCCATCTACCCATTCCTTAAAATGCAAGCACGTTCTTTACAGTTTCTATTAACCACATAATACAGGTGTTTATGTTTAGGAGGCAGCACCAGTGATGGATTTTTTAGTTTCCTATAGTTTTCTTCAGGCTACAAAAGTTTAAAGGGGCTTGACCACATCACTCCCCAAAAATGTCCACAGTGGAATAAAAGAACAAATGTGATAAGAAAAAAAAAGGATAATATTAACTGGAAACATACTAACTTGTAATTTGCAAAAAAGGTGTCTCAGCCTGAAATTTTTTATGTCATACTACTCTAATGAGAGAGAGAGAGTTAGAGAAACAGAGACAAATAAATCTTAATTTTTTCATTTAAAATTAAATACATTTTAAAATCATTTCTCACTCATAGTACCAGGGAATTCAGTGAAATAACTGGGGTGCAAATGGAACTGATTGCACTGATGGTTATGTCCTGTCAGTGGAGAGAGCCCAAAACTTGGTTGGAAAGCCCTAGCTAACAATTTGCACCTATTAGTGTTGCGGAGGCCTTTTGTTGTTGTTTTGGGGACATTGGAGCAGAGATCCTTCAGATCACCGTTGGCAGAGAAATGGCTGCTCTTCATGCTTTGGCTTCAGCATATTAACAATGAGGAGCCAGGTACTTCCTTACCACCCCTGTGTAGCAAGATTTGCTGATAGTATATCTCAATCAGCATTACTTTTACACATTTATATCTATTTGAATTTTTAAGAATAAAAACAGCTTCTAAAATCCCTTCCCTATGTTGGAGAGTCACGTATATTGCTAATAAGTATTAGAGGGAAAGCTATTTCTCGTGCCAAAAATGATGCTGAAGGATTCACGTTTGGTACATTTGAACTTCAAAGAGTTTGTTCATTGTTTATTCCCTTTCCTTGGATTTTTTTTTAAACTCATCTTGACACAGGTGAGTTTAACCAGATCTTTAATGTTGCTAGTGTGTCCTGAGATAATGAGGGCACATCATCTAATGTTGAGTTCAAAATGTTCTGAGAATAGATATAGGGCAGTGGGAAAGTCAGGGAAGGGTGAGAAGCACAGTAGAGAATATTTATATAAGAAAGAAGAGAACACTAAAGGAGCAAGGATCCGGTGCGTTGTCATAATCCCATGAGGATTTTTGGATGACACTGTCGCCTCAAATCAGTCACCATGGTGGGTAATGACTTCGTTCTTGCTGATCTCGTCTATGTGTCATTGTAAATATTTGTGCGTCCACTTTCCATTTTGGCTACTGGATGGCCAAGTCGTGTAAGAAGATTTAACTCAAGTATTTATTCTTTGTGTTATTCAGATTTCTTTCAGGCTTGTGAATTGCTCCCTAATATTTGAGTTTAACCACCTGATCCTCACATCTATCCCTCCCCTGTGAAGCACATTCCATTGCTAAAAGAAAAAAATATGAAATTGCTTCCTGTTGTCTGAATAACTGTTTTGATAGTTCGAGATGTTTGTCTATAAAGGATATTTCTCAGCTCAAAGATCGTGTAAATAATTATATTCCTTTGCTCAATTGATTGTTTCTAATGAGGCTGCCAGTTCTCAGAGATTCTATCAATTCCTTTTTGAAGAACATAAACAGGAATTAAAGCTATGTAAAAATAAATGTGCATATGGACAAAGACTGGGAACACAGATTATTGAAATCAGTTATGGTAAAGTGGTGGGATTATGTGAAAATTTTTTTCTTTAAATTTTTTCTTTGATGTTGTTATAATATTGGTTTAGAATAAATATCAGAAAGGGAACTATAGAATCATAGAAAAGATACCAGAAGCAATTGCCTTCTGGCCAGAGCCCAGAGCATGCAGGGCACAGATATTTGCTAGTTACAATTATTGCATAGGTTTTATACTTGCCTGGGTGCTGAGGTTGGCACACGCTCAGGTATGGCACGTGCTTTCTTAGGAGACTACTATCTGTAAGTTAAAGCTAGGGAGATGTCACCACTAGAACTCCAAACATATTCTCCTGCCTTAAAACAGGCTGCCCTCTGCTCTGGTATGGCATCTAGGTGTCTGTTTTGATTGCTGTAGATTGGAGAAGTGGCCATTTAATTATCTCCCTATTATTAATCTGGTTTCACTAACACTTTTTTGGGTCACTGTAACTGTATTTCAGGTTGCCTTTTGGAAGAATGGAGAGAGAAAATCTCCAGCTCCCACCATTTCCTTGTCTAACAAGATACTCTTTCCTTTAAATAGGATGTATTCCTTTTTAAACAATCGATAGTCTAGTCCCACTCCTTTCAATAAATGTTCTGGTACATTTAATAGTTGACTCTTAAATAACTGCAGATAATATTCAGAACTGTTTCTGCCTGTTGCCACTCAGTTGTAGTCCTGTTAGTTTTGACTGAAGATGGTCTCTGTGGGCCTTTGTATACTACTTATTTATAGACTGTTTACAGTAATTATGATTTTTAAGGAAGAGTCCATCTACCAAACAGAGGAGTTTCCTTCTAATTCATCAAGGAATTTTTAGGTGAGGACTTGAAAAATGAAGGAGTGGCTTCAAATATGTTACTTTGTTTCACAGAAGCAGACCCTATACCTAGAGATCTCACAGACTTCTCATTGGCCATTCTTGATGTAAACAAGCGTATGGAAGTCTGCCCTGCCATCCCGGGTTGAGTCAGCTGCTCCTTTTCTGAGCTACTCGCAGTTAGTACTCAGTTAAGCCAAGACGTGACACAAGTATCTCCCAGTCTCTGAGCAGGAAGACTGAAATCCAGCTTTTGTAAACTGGCAGTGTAATGAGCCTGGGATTTGGAGGGAATTTAACATTTCTGAACATATATCTGCATGTGGATTAGAAAGGAAATAAATGGAGCCTTGGAAATAATGGAAATGTTTTTTCCTCTGAAAGAATTTTCCATAAAAGTTTTGTTTCTGATATAATCTTGGGGCTTTTCTGTTTGTTTTTGTTTTTTCATTTATTTTCTGACCTGCATTCCTTAGCGACCAAATGAACTCAGCTTCTCATGCACCAAGAATGTCTGGTTAATATTAAACAATGTCTAATGGGATCTGCAAGTGCCGGAAGAGAGATACCACCTCCATGTGCGCAATTACGTGCTCAAGTATAATATACAACTCATAGCATTTACTGACAGTGAATTTGGGTAAACTTGCAAGATGAACTTATAGACGTAAGTTAGAGCCATCAGTCTCCTTTGTAAGCTGCCATCAGATGAATTATGTCTGCTAATACGAGCAATAAGGCAAGCATCATGTTTGACCTGATGCATTTACTACCTAACAGGAAATCAATAGCAACTACAGAAAACCAGCCAGATGTAGTGGAAGGAACCCTACCCTAGAAAGGAGATTTGCCCCCTCTTTTTTTAACTTTGAATTATATGGTACAATTCCATACAGTCTGGGATTCCCCCCAAATTCCCACCCCCTCACTGATTTTCCCCATATTGTTACAATAGTATTGGCTTTATTATTAACTTGCTGTGTGACCTTGGGCAACTCCCTTAACCTATCCATGGCTGTTTCCTCATCTATAAAACAATGATGTTGAGCTACGTGATTTCCAATGCATTTCCAAAATCTCCAGCACTCTGTGGTGTTGTAGTTTGCCTTGCAAATTCAGCTTGCTTAAAGCATGGCAAAAATTACATGCTTAAGCCTGGGTCTCTTCTATTGCAGTTAAACAACAAAATTACATAATATGGTGGAGAAACTCAAGTCAATAAGGCTAATAATATTTGGAAATGTTGATAAAATTTGTGGCAGCTTTCCAATTCATAACTGTTTGGTTCTGGTTTTGATTTAATGTCCCTTATTTTCTGTTGAGTGTTCCCAGTTTTCATTTTCCATACACTCTGCATGTAAAGTCTGGCTTTCTGTTGAACTGTGGCCAGTATTTGCTACTAAATCAGAAATATGCTGTCACCCTTGCTAGAATAGGACTGTACTCAGGCGTCTCCTTTTCTATGAATCAGTGCTGGACTTTATAGAGTTTAATTCAAAAATGGCACAAGGTGGCAGAACCCATGCATTTTAATGTCTGGGACTACAAAGAGTGGAACTAAACATGTGCAAGGTGACGGGAGAAAGGTGAAAAAGTAATCACATTTTATTGTCATTAAGATATATTGATAAACTCATTTGATTAGAACTGAAGATAGCATTTGTGATGGCAATTCCTTCAGTGTTCAACCAACTGATGGAATAGGCTGGTAGGAAGAAGGTGAACCAAAAGTTAGTAAATAGTTCCAGTGCTCTGCCTACAACAGAGTGCCAACCAACCCTGAGTGCGAAATTCAAGTTCAATGTGTGTGCTTGTGTGTAGTGTGATTTATGGACCCGCATAATACTATGTTCATTAGTGATGGTAAGATCTTTCACAGAATCCTATAACCATTAGTGGGTTGAGTTTTAAATCTCAGTACACTAGCCAGAAAGAGCCAGATCACAAGGGTACTGATGTCTACTGGGATTATACTCATAACATCCAGACAAAACAAGTTGAGGAGGATCTACATTTTCATTGTTTATCACAATAATATCTCATTTGGCTGTGCATTACTTTTGTCAAAATGTGTTATCTGTAAACCCATGTGTAGTGAAATTCTTCTGTAACTTTGGATTAAGGGTCTTTTTATTTAATTTTTAAGTAAGTTGTTCCTTTCATAGACCTGCTGATGGTTTGGTTCCATCCTTATGACCTCAGCATTCTACCTTTTTAAAGATTTTTGTTTCCAATACTGTTATTTTAAATTGTGGTTGAAGCAATAGAAAATTGAAATATGGATTGTGCATGACTGTGTCTTGAGTGTAAAACAAATATTGCAGTTTGAAACTTGGACCTAAAGTATTGCAAATAAAAACGACAAACATCAACAAGCTGATGCTTCTCTCTTTTTTCATCTTCCCATTCACCTGCTTGGTGTTGGTTATTCTGCCTTCTTTACACATTTGGAGAGTAGCACTGTCTCACAGGTATGCTGGCATAGAAATGCCCAACCTTGTGGCAAATTTATACAACTGTGCAAAATAATAATAGTAATAACTCAGACCCAGAGTCCTCACCTGAATTGTACTTGAAAGAGCTCAGGGTGGCAAATACATATAGTCATTTCAGGTTTAAGAGCCTGCTAGATCTGTAAGGTATATAAAGGAAGGCAACCAAAAGAAATTACATGCAATAAATTACTTGATTTTGATGTTATTTTTGCTGAGATAATTCCAAACACACACATCCATCTGTGCAATATTTAATTTTTGTTTTATAACTGGCATTAAGGTCCATGGGACACGAGAGAGGTTTCAAACCCTTTAAAATCAGAGAATCTCCATTCACTCATTTGCTCATTCATTTGAAAACTCTTTATTGCATACCTGCTATATGTCATGTTCTGAGGATATTTCTGCTAAAGGTAACCTTTTCTAAAAAAGTCACCTCTCTCAATAAAGCTGCTAAATAACTCTTGACAATAGGATGCTGGACTTTATGCCATTATCTATACTTCCAATGTCAAAACGCACTTGGATAGCAGCGTAATGGGCTTGTGACTGTTTTTGAGGGACTCAACTGCTGTTATAATGTAGGGGAAAACAGTGAGAGGGATAGGGTAGGGGAAGGTGGAAAGGGAAATCTCTGAGCCTGAGGAACTGTGTCATGAAAAATAAAATATAGACAGATAGATGATAGATATATCTAAATGTGATTAAATAACAGTAAAGTTCATTGAAAGCTGCAAGCAGCATCTGTCAAATCAGGTTTTTCAGAGACTCTTAAGTCTTCAAAACTCAATATAAGAGTACCAGAGATTTACACATTAGTATTACACATACAGTGTGAGCTTTCTGAAGTATGCATATATAATTTTACACCTTTGTGCATTTCGATATGCACTAATGTTATATTCTCTACAACTGGGTTATGTATTTTCCGGAGTTATTTGCTAGCTTATTGTGCTGACATGCAAGTTTATCTTTCTCACTGAAAGTCAGATATTTTCTGTAAATACAAATGTGCAAGTGAATAATTCCAATAGCTAGCCTTGAGCAAAGTTCTCTATTATCATATACACAAATTACCACGCTGCCTTTCCTACTGTTAGTTTCACATCTTTCTCACCTTTCTTTGGCAAGTTTCTTTCAACTATTTCACTATCCTTGGGAAATGAAGTAGAGCTACTTCTCATGTGTTAGCACATTACCAATATCTTCCATTAAAAATAATGTTTAAAAGCAGTTATGTTTGCCACATGACTTGAAGGGATAGGATCCGAAGAACAACAAATGTAGCATTCCTCAGCTCAGCACTACTAGTTTGGTCACTATAATTTTAGCCCTGTCCAAGTTCCTCATCTCCTACTGAAATGGAGAGGGTTCAATATCTGAAGTGTTCCACAGATTCTGGCTATTCTACTCATTCCGTGGAGTTTCGGCCCCAAGACACCAGAGAGGCATTTGCTGACTTCCCATACACCTTTGTCAAGGCAGCTCTGCTCCTACACCATTCTGTAATGAATTTAACCGATTTCCTGGGCTTGCCTCTGTCTCCAACTGCAATATTCACACCAGTCTCTGGAAAGGGCATCAGGGTGACTCATCCACGTTGTAGTTTCATGACTTATTATTTGTTATTGTTTTGTGGTTGTTGTTTTCCATAGTACATTTTTGCAGGTGTAGGGATTTATCCCTCCTCTTCTTGTTCTGCTCCTTATTTTCCCTTCCCACCATATCTTGTCACAATAAGATAGTCCCTCAGCATAAGTTACAAGTTTAACCTTCTGACATTTAAATATATCATGACATGATAAATACAGGCTTACTTCACTAAGCTTAATGTTTTCAAGCTGGGATCATTTTGTTGCAAATGGCAAGATCTCATTCCTCTTTATGACCGAGCAGTATTCCATCAAGAAGATGTACGACAATTTCATTATCCATTCCATGTTGACAACCATCTGGGTTGATCCCATGTCCTCTCTCTTGTGAATTGTGCTGTTATAAATAGGGTTGGAGGTCACTCTCTCAAACATAGATTTCATTATCTTTAGGATAGGTTCCCATGGAATGCCTGGGTCATATGGTTTATCAATGCTCTGTGGTCTGAGCACTCTCCAGAATGACTTCCAAAGTGGTTGCGCTAGTTTTTGTTTTATTTTGTGTTACTTATTTTCTTTTCCATACCTAACCTCAGATACTGCTCCCATGGGCTTAAACTGTTTCACTACATATTTGAGCTTAATTCGGATAGTAGTTTTAAGCTCTCAACCCCTCACTGAACCAGAGAGCAAGTTTGGTCATTTCCCTTCCCTTTCTTTTCCTGGAGTTTTTCAGGTCAACCTTTGCATATTCTAGCCCCGTTTTAGCCTGCCACCTCCCATAAGGATTAATCTGCAGTTTTTGCCACAGCCATTATTTTTGCACATGTTTTGTATTCTCCCAGGCAATCAAGGAGGAGGTAAAAAGGAAATACGCAGTTTGGCTGAATCATACACACATCTTTTTTTAAAAACGTGTTTATTTGAAAGATGTAAAGAGCAAAACCATTTTCAAGTATTTCTGCTGCATCCTGGAGTGCAAATAAGCAAGAAGTTGGAGCTGAGTGTGGGACAGGAACCAGAACCCAAGTTCCCCAATATGGAAGGCAGATGCCCTTAGTGATAGTTTGACTGCTATGCCAAATGGCCAACCCACTTTAACTTTTGCCTAAAGTCACCTGCTCCTATTCCCTACAAATATAAGTTCCCAACAAAGTAAGAAACATGACTATATTACCACTGATGATAGTTAAAAGGCGCATTGGTTCTTTCTGTATGGTTATGAATGACTACATGTCATCTACAATTAATCAATGAAATGTCTAGTAAGAAAAGTGAACGACTTGGTGAAACTTCCCTCAGAATATTGCAGAGATCATATTAATGAAACGGGATGGAGTCTGCATACCACTCTCCATCCCATCTCCAGCAACAACTATCAGTTACCCGGGAATCAAGAAATATCTCCCTAAATTGAGCTCACTTGCCCCCAGTTCCATTTACTTTAACTAGTAGAACTTTCCATGTTTTCATTCAGCATCATTGCTTAGGGGTTCTTCCCCATAGGCATGCACTTATTGTCCAGCCTACAGTGTACTAAGAAAAATACAATTCACGAAAAACAACTTGTCATTTCACAACATACTACACTAGAGCAGCCAGGACACAAATCAGTGTGCATGTGGGACCCTGGTGCTTGGACGTGGAAAATTCGCCAGTTGAGCCATTGTGGCAGTTCCTGTAAAACTATTTTGAAGGACTCATTTATTTATTAGAAAGGGAGAATAAGAGAGAGTGGGGGGAAGAAAGGGAGAGAAAGAGAGATTTATTGCATACACTGATTCACTTTACTTCACATTTTGCCACAAAAGCCAGGGCTGGACAAGGCTGCAACCAGGAACCCAGAGCTGCATCTGTTTTCCTGCTTGGATGAGAGTTGCTCAGGTGTAACTCTTAAAACCATAAGATAGTATGATTCTGGAGAAACTCAGCTATTGCCACTTGGTTTAACAGGAGAGTAAATATATATATATATATATGTGTGTGTGTATATATATATATAGCATGTCTATAAGGCCTCATTGACACAGAATTGTACAATTAAAATACAGCGATTTATTTAAATTATAATTCAATGAATTTGAAATAAAAAATAACTATGTGATGGGCAAATGTGGGCATGTATACACACACACTATATAAACATTTTTCACCACCTTCACTACAGCCATTCTGATCCCAGCCATTTTCATCACTTCTTGAATTACTGCTATAGCCTTTAACTGCTTTCCAGGCTTCTATATGTGCATGTTAAACTATAGTCTCAGTACAGCTTTAAGCATAAAACAAAACTGTGCAGTGATTACAGTTACTTTCAGCGAAGACAAGGTCCCCCTAATGAAGTTATATAAGGCTCTCCACCGTAAGAACTATCCTCTTGCTTTGTCATTCAATTCCCTTCCACTCTTGCCCTTCACTCATTCTGCTCCAGGCCCACTGGCTCCTTGGTATTCCATGAACATTTCAGGCATACATTTTCCTCACAGCCTCTCTGGTACTGTGTGGCTTCTCCATCTGCTGGAACACTCTCCCCTCAAACACACATCTCTCACTTCCTTCATGTCTTTGCTCAAGTTGTTCTTTCTCAGTAAAACCTACTCTGATGATCCCATATATTTCCCCTCCTCATAACACTTGCCAACTTCTTTCATTCGCTATCATTTATTTATTTGCCATGCCAACTGTCTGACTCCTCATAGTTGAATGCGAGCTTCATGGGCCAGATGTATTTCTTATTTCATTTCCTGAATGAGCAATCAAGCACCTAGTGGCCCCTCAATGAACCTTAGTTGGCTTAATGTTTACTGTCTGTTTTTCTTGAAACAATCCTCTCTTGGTTCTGTGACCACTCTCTCCTGATCATTCTCCTAGCACTCTGATGGCCACGTCTTCAGTTCCCTTTCCATACTCCTGCTTCTAGCTATGTCTTATATGCAGGTATTTCACAAGATCCCTTGGGATAACTTGCATATTAATATTCCCAGCCTTCTTGACTCCTCTAGGCTCTAGTCACTTAGTGTAAACCCACCCTCCTACTACAAATTTCCACTGAGATGTCTCAAATGCACTTAAGATGCCCATAACCAAGTGCATTACCTCACTTTCATCATAGCACCCTTTTCATTTTTCTCTTATCATCCATGTCAGAAATCTAGGCATCAAGCCTCCAATTTCCCCTCATCTTATCCACCCCAACTATTGCAGTAGGTGCCCAATTCTGGTGAGAAAGCCTATTAAGCGATACTTTATTCTTTACTCCCTGTAAGACTAGGGAATCTTGTGATAATTCAGGAAAATAAACTGTGACTGCCCAAAAGAACTATTCCCTTAGTTTCTACTCAACGCACCTTTTTATATTCCACATTATTGTCAAATTATTTTTGTAAATAATGAATCTAACTAAATTCTGTTTCATTGCAAATCTTTTCCCAGGACTCTCCCAAGGTGAGCTCTGACAACCCAGTGCATCCCTTTCTTTGGGTCCTTTGAAGCTGAAGGGCTTCTCTGGTATTTCCTGAGCAGAAATTTATACTCCCTTTTGTAGGTCCATAACCAGATATAGGAACCACCTAGAAAACCACAGAAAATTGTCGCAATCGATTCATATGCCAATCAGGAGCGGGAAAAAAATGGTAAAGAATATCAGCTCTAATTTATGACTACAAACTCTTCCCGTAGGAGAGCCTTGCACAAACTGAATGTAAACTCAATATAATTAGTTCTGAGATTGAGATCTCACAGACAGATATAAGAAGGGGCTATTCTTCTTTTCTTAAAAAAAATGGTGCTGTAACAATTGGATATTTACACACAAAAGAATATATTTTTGTTATACTTTGTCATACACAAAATTCAACTCAAAATGATTCAAATACCTAAAACTAAATGAACACTGAGGCATAAATCTTTGTGATGCTGAATTGAGTGATGCTTTCTTAAGTATTACAGCCAAGCACGAGTAACAAAATTTTAAAAAGGTAAATCAAACAGCACCAAAATTGAAAACTTCTGTGTTTCACAGGAAACCCATCAGGAAATAGAAAAGATAACCCATGGAATGGAGAAAAATTTTGAAAATCACATCTTTGCAAATGATTTGGGGGTTATTACTGTGATTCAGCAGGATTAGCTACCTCTTGAGATGCTGATATGCCACTTCAGAATACCTGGATCAAGTCTTGAACACTTGTTTCTCATCAGCATCTTGTTAATGTATAGACACTCAGAAACAACAAGCAATATCTTACATACTTGAGTCCCTGCCACCCATGTGTGCTACCTGACTGGAGTTCCTCTTTTCCACCTGCCCCAGCCCTGGCTGTTTGAAGATTTTGGCTGTTACCCAATGGATGACAGATTCATTCTTTCTCTCTCTCTCTCTCTCTCTCTCTCCCTCCCTCATTCTGACTTTCAAATAAATAGATAAATCAACGTTAAAGAAAGCGTAATTATAAATATCATTCACTACTCAACAATAAAATGACAGCCAAATTAAACGATCTGAATAGACATGTTTACCAAGAATGTGTATATATTATCCGTAAGACCATAAAAAGACACTCTTTCAACATCATTAACTATCAGGGAAATATAAAACAAACACATAAGACAAAGTCATCCTATATAACAGACACTTTCTTCCAATTGACCAACAACTCCCAGTGTCCCTTACCTCTCTATACTTGTAGCCACAAATCTACTCACTTTACATTTATTTTAGTGTTTTGATTCTGCATCAAATGAGATTATCCAGTAATTTCATTTGTGTCAAGCTTATTTTATTTAGCATGATGAATAGATCTGGACATTTCAAGTAAAATATCATGCTTATAATTAATAATGCTGTATTAGAAATTGCCTAAGAGTTGATTTTATGTGCTTTCATCAAAATAAAAATATAGCTATAAAAGGAGATGCATTTGTTCAATTACATAATTGTAGCAATCATTTCAAATGATCATATGGTGCAGTGTGACTTTTAAAATACAGTTATTATTAAAAAACACACACACACAATGAAATATCAGATGATCAGATGCATTGCCAAGCATATAAAAAAATCCATCTTTCATGTATTCCAAGACGGAATGCAAAATAATGAAGCTACTTTAGAAAATAGCCTATCAGTTACTCAAATGGTTATGTACCTAGTCATGTGATCTTGTAATTCCACATGTAGGTTTATGTCGAAGAGTTGTAAAAGCACACTTTTCACAGCAGCATTATTCCTAGGAGCCAAAAAAATGGAAATAATGAAATTACCATCAACTAATGAGTGAATAAATAAAATGTTTTATATCATATGGTGGAATATTATCCAAATAAAGTGGTGATTCAAGTGGGTGAACCTTGTAAACAATGTTACATGAAAGAAGCCAGAAACAAATGGCCAGATATTATAATTGCATACAATATGGGAAATGTCCAAAATAGATACATCCGTAGAGAAAATATGAGTTTTTTCTAGGACACACGAGGAGAAGTATAGTATTTAAAAGGTACTGCTAAAATGAATAGTATCTCTTTTTGTAGATGGTAATTTTTTTTCAAAATTTGTGCACAATTTTGAGTAGACTAACAATCATTGAATTTGTGTATTTTAAATTGGTGAATTACATGGCCCCATATGAGACTCATACTTCAATATGACAGTATGATATAAATTAATACATTCATTATAGAATCATGGAAAAATTCAGAAAAGCAATAAGAAACTATTTTAAACTTTCTAGTTGTTTTCAAGATTGATTAATTAAAAAATCCATAGCTTAAAAGACATTTTATGATCTCTTCTGGTTACTTCTCCAATATAATCTTCACCACTTCCTACAATGGCAGCATATGTCCCAAACAAAAACATTGTGCAGCTATAATCATGAAATGTCCTCCTACAAGTCCACACACTTGAGCACATTATTCTCACTACTTGGAACTATTGCTCCTTTCTTTCTTCATTTTGTCAATTGCACTAGGACATTAAAATTCACCTTGTGGAATGGCACTGTGATACAGTGGATAAAGCCATATGGACAATTATTTGAGCCCCGACCACTCCACTTCCAATCCAGCTGCTAGCTAATGATCCTGGGAAAGAAGTGAAAGGCAGACCAAGTCCTTGAGCCCCTGCACTCACAAGAGAGATGCGGATAAAGCTTCTGGTTCCTGGTTTCCTCTAGGCCCAGCCCTGGCGTTCTCTCTCTCTCTCTCTCTCTCTCTCTCTCTGTGTGTGTGTGTGTGTGTGTGTGTGTGTGTGTGTGTGCCTCTGCCTCTCTATAACTCAAATAAATAAATAAATCTTGAAAAAAATAGAAAAAAGTTTTTTAAAATTGCAGATTGTATTATATATCACCTTCTCCTGAAAGCTTTGCTGAACCCTGGAACTAATCTACCTCCTTGATGTCTAACAGTTCCCTAGGTTATTTACTTTTGTTCTTTATTTTATGAAGGTTCATTCAAGATCTTTAAAGATTTTATTCAAGATTTATTTATTTGAAAGACAGAGTCAGAGAACAAGAGAGGGAGAAAGAGAGAGGGAGAGATCGAGCTTCCATTTGCTCTTTCACTCCACAAATGCCTGCAGCAGCCAGGGTTGGGCCAGGTTGGCTCAAGGGAATTGGAACTTCACCAACGTCTCCCACATGGGTGGCAGCAACACAAGTCCCTGGGCCATCAGCTGCTGCCTCTTAGATGCATTAGCAAGAAGCTGGATCCAAAGACATGTAGTCAAAACTCAAATAAGGCCTTTGACATGCTATGTATCATTGGACAGAAAATATTTTTCTCTGTCTCTCCTTCTAAACACACCAATACAATGAAAATAATAAGTCTTTTTAAAAAGAAAGAAAGAAAAGACTCCTGAAACCCAAGGCAGGATAGCTGGATTCAACTCCCTACGCTAACTTCCAATTCCAGCTTCCTGCTATCATGGGTTAAGTGTTTGGGCATCTGCTTCCCGTGGAGGGAAGCCCTAATTAAGAGTTCCCAGCTCCTAACCTGCCACAGCTGTTTAGGTCTTCCCTCTTTGTAAATCCACCTTTCCAATACAAACAAATAAATAAATGAATGAAATTTAAAATATATATCTATATATTCTGTTGATGAAAATCTAGGAATTTCTCTACCGCTATGAAAGACATTCTCAAGTCCATTCTTCAGTGTAAACACAAATGATAATCAAATCTTAGACCATCAGGGATGGAAATTGAGAAACACAAGCAGTGAACAGTAAATATTAGAGTGTTCTTTCTTCCTAAGACCCTTTAAACATGTGTAACTTTCTAAAAAAAAAAGATTTTGCATTTCTTTATATCGGAAAACCAGATACACAGAGAGGAGAGACAAAGAAGAAGATCTTCTGTCCGATGATTCACTCCCCAAGTAACCGCAATGGCCAGTGCTGAGCTGATCCAAAGCCAGGAGCCTCTTCCGGATCTCCTATGCGGGTGGCAGGGTCCCAAGGCTTTGGGCCGCCCTCGACTGCTTTTCAGACCACAAGCAGGGAGCTGGATGAAAAGTGGGGCCACCAGGATCAGAACCAGTGCCCATATGGAATCCCGGCAAATGCAAGGAGAGGACTTCAGCCACTAGACTACTGTACCAGGCCCTAAACATTTACAATTTTTGAGAATAAAATTCATAATTTTATAATATTGTCTGGTGGAGTTTTTAGTGTATTCAGGTATGCCTATATAAACTTTAAAATGTGAGAGAGCATGAAGTGATTGTAAGATTTCACTTTTTAAATCAGTAGAACAATTTAATTATGAAAAATGCATACAATCATGCACCTATCGGAGCTGCTCCAAGATAAATGAACATGTACATCACCCCAAAAAGTTTCCTGAGGCTCCCTTGTGTTTCATTCCCCTACCCTCTATCCACCTCCTCAAGCCAGCAATAATATGTTTTCTTTCACTGTCAATGGAAATCATCAAAGTAGGGTAGTATTGGTTTAGGGCACTTAAAATAGAGACCCCTGTTAAATAGGCCTTGGGAACATTCACAACTAAACTTTTGAACCGAGGTAATCCACAGTTGAACTTTTGAACTGAGGTCTCTGCACGTACCCACCTGGGTACATGATGACCTTGTGAACCGAGCTGAATTGCAATTTCTGGAAGGAAATTCACTAGCCTTGTAACAGTTCATGAGATCACTCCCTTGCTCCCGGAACCAACAACCAATTCCTTTCTTGTGAACGCCTACAACCATCAGCTTCCCTGCCAACCAAGAGATGCAATGAACAGCTCTTGGATTTTAAGCTGTAAAGGCAGCCACCATCTTGTAAAACCTCAGAGCACATTTTCAGGGATGCTTGGGTTTGAGTCCCCCAGGCCTGCACTGCCAATAAGCTCCATATAATCAACTTTCTTTTCTTAACTGTGCTGATTTTTATCTTGATTGAGATAACTATAGAGTGGCTTGCATTTTCTAGATTTTATATGAATGTGGTTAACCAGCATGCATGTACTTTATGTCTGGCTTCTTTCACTGTGCCAAATTATTTTGAGATTCGTTTATGTTTTAAGTTCAAAGACATATTGGAGTGTAATGGTGTATTGGATTCCTTTCTGGAATACCACCTCTATCTACATATTAATATACACACATGGTATGTTAACTTAGACGTAATGTTTTGAGAAAACGTTTGGTACGCTCTCCGCACAGTTCTTGATATAGTGTGATGTCGTATTGTGGAGACGTAGCTGGAAGCACAGATCCGTAGGTAAGTTGCTAACTCTTTGTGGATTACATAGATTGTGACAGGAAAGATCCAACTACAGGAATCTAATGGACGTGGTTATCCAGAATCCACCAGCCACTGACTGAGCAGCCGGGACCAAGTTTATTTGCCACTCTGTTCCTTAACTTTCTTAGATAATCAAGGATAATGTCTTCATGTGAGTATTAGGAGTGTTTAAATCCCATCATGTACATTAGATATTGAACATGGAATCCAGGAAATAGCACATTTTTTAAAAGGGCTATTTTCTGTGCCCTTTATCATTTGGAGGAAAAATTCTCCTTCTTTGAAAAAGGGAAAGGGCATCGTTTGAGCTTAATTGTAATATCAGAGTGCCATCTGGTGACCATAAAGCCTGTTTACATTTTCCATAAGAGAATGCTTCATTTGTAACAAAAATCTATGAAACCCAAATCTTTACAGTACTGCACAAGCATTACAGGACCCGAGAGTGAAGGCAGCGCTTAAGTGCTGCTCCATTGGGATATCCCTTGAAGACCTCTCCGATGCCTAGGCATCCTTTTGTATCAGGTAGCAAGGTTTGGGGGAAGAAAAATAAGAGGATGGCAGCCTGAAATGTGCAAGCAAATGACTTTAGTCTTCTGATTCATTTGGCTCTGAGATATTCAAAGACAGGATTTGCTGTTTCCCCATTGGTAGCTTTGCCCTTAAAAAATAATCTGGCTACTGTGATCTTTGGCCCAGAGTCTAAAATCAGAGGGTATTGGATAACACCAAATACTGTCAAATCATCAATATATGGGAAGGAAAGTGTTGTCTCCACATTCCCAACCACCTTACTTCCTGGGCACAAAATGTGTCACCACAGTACAGTCAAGGTCTTGCTGTATTCTTCATATTTACCTGGGCTCGGGTTTTAGGAAGTTCTGCCACCCCCACCTCAAGTGGCACCAAAATAAGTCTCAACAGATGCCTACTCTTGCCATCTCTCCCACTCCATCAATTCACACCAAGACAGGTAAGTGTACTGAATATGAAGTTTATTGTGATTTGGCTTATGTAAGGCAGTGTGGTAAAGGCATTGCAGAAGTAACAGAGACTGGAAAAAATAGTAGAAAATGAGCTACATAAACTACAAAATACTTTTGTTTTAGTGAATGCGAGCTGGACTACACTAAGTACTACAACTACATTTTATTATTGCAGAAGCACTAAAATATTGGTGGAGGCTGGGGTTTGGGTGGGATTAGGGAAGGCTACATGGAGGAGGAGATGAGATTTATGTTGGGCTTTGAAGAAGGGGTAGAATATTGATAAATGAAGATGGTGGTAGGAATATTTCAAACAAACAACAAAAAAAACTGGAACGACTGAAAAACAAGAGGGCCAACAAACACCCCAGGGGGAGTGAAGCTTCCCAACTGAGGGGAAATCTTGAGGAATATGGGCTAAAATCCAGTCTCGATCCCCCAGACGGGATCTTCAGTACCAATGATATTAGGAGGCACAGGACAACGGGCTTGTTTGTAAACCTAGCAGCAGCAAGAGGTTTCACATTGCAATCAGGGGCCCCAATCTGGCTGTACTACACCTGGATGGATTCACTCATGTTTTTGCTACGTGTGGTACTTACTGATCCTCGCTCTTGCCCACTGACTGCCTGAATGGTAGGTCGTGCGCGCCCATGTGCGCGTGTGTGAGTGTAGGTGTGTGTGTAGGTTGGTGGGGGACCGAGGATTTGTCTCCCACTGCAGCTTCTTCCTCTTGTGGCACATAGCTTGGCTTCCATTGAGCTGAAGTTCACACTCTAGATCTCCCTAAACTCTAGCTCTTTATAAAGCACCTAGGAAGCTTCCTCAACATGAAGGTGAAACTCACTGTGAGGGGGTGACCTGGGTTAGAACAGGATGACACTTTCCGGAGGTGGCTATGGTTGTGGTGGTGGTTGGTGGTGATTGCACTGGTGGTGATAAAGGTTGGGGGCTTAAAACCAGGTTTGGCTGCTGGGTGACATGCTGCTGGGAAGTCTGTGGTGTTCAGTTGGGAGTTGGGATGCCAGGCTAGACCAGCTTGGCCTTGACCATCCCTCCTCCTGCTGCAGAATGCCTTACAGAGGAGATATCACTGGACAACAGAAAACATCCAAACATCTTTAGGGTGTCCAGCCTTTTGTAGCTGTTCTGCTTGAACTCTCACCCCCGGAAGCCCCAGAGATCTTGTCCTGGCAAACATGTATATCATCTCCAGACAGGACTGTCACCTCCCCCTGTCCAGCTGCTGGAGGTATATAGGTTATGTAGCTACTGATGCTACTTGGATCGGGAGGTATGGGGAACTTATCAGAAAAGAGGAAATGTAAATTATTGTGAAATTCCATTGTCTCAAAAGATTTTGGATCTTAGCTAAGACCTAGCACCTGACAGAAAGTGAAAAGATGGAAAGCTCTGCCAGTATTCTCCAACACTGGGCAATTTAGAGCTCAGTGAGATCATCGCTGGAAATGACCTTGAAGCTGATGTGGCCTTGCTTGACTCTGGCAGCTGGACCACCCTTCTTACGCAGGTACAAAGATTTCAGATCACGGCAGTCACTGGGGTCAGCATCCAGTGTAACCTGCCCCAAGAACTGATCACGGAATTTTCGTTTGTTCCAGACCTGGAAAGATAAGTCAAAGAAATAAAGATGAGCAATTCTCTTTGACCCTGGCCTCTTTCCAGCAACATCTAGAGTCTAATGATAAACCCAGAGGGATCAATTTTAAAAGTAAGTCACCATTTCCATCTTTTCTTGATGGCGCTGTGGCTGAAGAAAAAACATCTCAGAGTATAGATCAAAAAGTCAGAAAGCCAAGTGTGGGATTATCCTGGACCTATGAGATGCCTGTCTCAAGGCAGCTGGAAGTCAAGGCAGAAAGACCATAGTGGTCCACTCTAACCCAGCAGCTAAGGGCAACTGGCATACACTTCCCTTCATGGGATTTTATGATGTCTATAAGTCAAATGTGCCAGTCAGCATGTGGGCTTGTGCCCACAAAGAAAGATATAAAGGAGATTTAGCCTGGAGATGAACAAGGAAGTTGGTCCCTGTGCTGGGTTGAAGGCAGAGTGTTCAGAAATACAAAGCAGACTCACACAATGAGTAGAATGACATTTTGAACTGGCTGGGGGTCCTTGTGTATATTCTCACCTGAACTATGATGGGAATGTCAGTGGTCCTTCTGTAGAAAATGGCCTGGGTGTCAAAGATGGGATGGACGGTATTCTTTTGGACAGGAGAGCGGACCTCCTCCTTTCCACATTTGATGATCAAATACGGGTTTACAGCTGGAACAAAGTGACATTGTTTGCTGTCTGATCATTTTTGTAGTGATCAGAACTCCCTGATCTAGGCAGGAATGGAGCCATTGCACTTGTAATTTAAGGACTTTCAACATAACAGCTAAGCATCAAAATCACCCAAAGACTCAGCACTTTTACTCCTATCTCCTTTTCCATAATTGATTGAGGACTACAAGAAACTAATAGTATGAAGACCATGACCACAGAGGTTTATACCCCATTCTCTGTCACAGCAACATTCAACCT
This sequence comes from Ochotona curzoniae, assembly GCF_017591425.1. Classification (NCBI taxonomy): domain Eukaryota; kingdom Metazoa; phylum Chordata; class Mammalia; order Lagomorpha; family Ochotonidae; genus Ochotona; species Ochotona curzoniae. Next base: position 28,896,974 of record NW_024467087.1, on the reverse strand, counting down.
GATTTCTCTAGTCTGAAAGCCCCATGGGAGGGAATCATTTTGCCCATCATTCTGACCATATGTGCACCAAGTAAAAACTGAAGTTTTGCCATTTCGGCTGCCTCTGCAGTTCTTACGTTCATTGGCATACTTCTTCTCCAGGCCCTCGGCGCTGTGGACAGTGATCTGGGTAACTACTTTCGGGTATCCACGAGCCAGATTCCAGCAAGACATCTTGGGCATGTCCAGAGTCAGCTCCCTGGAAAATTAAAAACAGGAATCGCCCGCTGATGAACAACCTTGCACAACATAGGCTCTGCCAAAACACACATCATGGCTGCAAAGCACGAGACCTAATCAATTTCTCCCCAGATATGGCTTACATTTTATGAGTACGTTTTCCTTTCTATTTGCTTTAAGAACCAGCAGATAAAGATGAAAGTGGGCAGGACTAGAATGAGATGTTTGTTTTTGTGATTTGAAACATATTAGGCAGTTAGGGGTGCCAGTTATCAGAGAAAAGACTGTAAGAGAACTGAACCTAAAATTTAAATGGATGGGGTCAGCATGATGGCTCTCTTGGTTAATCCTGCACTTCCAAGCGCTGGCATCCCATATGGATGCCGGTTCGTGTCCCAGCTGCTCTGCTTCCCATCCAACTCCCTGCTTGTGGCCTGGGAAAGAAGTGGAGAATGGTCCAAGTCCTTGGGACCCTGCACCTATGTGGGAGACCCTGAAAAAGCTCCTGATTTCGTGTGGGCTCAGCTCCATCCATTGTAGCCACTTGAGGAGTGAACCAGCAGACAGAAGATCTTTGTCTCTGTCTCTCCGTAAATCTGCCTTTCCAATGAAAATAATACACACACAAAAACACACACTTAGGCTATTGGTATGTCTCCTTTAAAGAACAGCTCAGAAATCTGAAGCTCAGCCCTCCCCTGGGAAATTTCCCCTAACCTCACTTTGAGAATATGTACCACCATCATTTCAATGAATTTAGCCTGATTCAAACAAGTTATCCCATTGAGCATCCTCAGAGAAAATAAATGGGTGAGGGGGTTAAGAACTGGCAACAGAGCAAAGAACAATTTGGTGGGTTTGCCAATGAAACTGTACCTGAGCTGGACAGGCACTTCAGAGAAAATTCTCAGGAGGAACTCGCTGGTGCGGCCATGCTGGAACATGGTTGGGACAAGCACATAGTTGCCCTTCTTCAGGTACTTGCTCAGAAACACAGTACGAGTGTCAATGTAGGTAGACGTTCCAGCACGCTCCTGAATATACAGGTGGTGGAGGCGGAATTTGCGATTTATCTCCACCTGGAAAGGAAACAGGATGAAATAACCTATTCCGTCCAAGTCACAAAATCTGTGTTGAAACAAAGACCTTAGATCCTCTGTTTTATTTATGCAATGGTCTTTCATTATCCCCAGAATCCCAAACCATCCTAATTTTGACTGTTTGCCTTCATTCTCCCTGCTCCAAATGTCTGTTCTTACCTTGAAGAGTTCAAAGCCAACGATGTAATTGTCCGGTCTTCCCATTCGGCGGTAAGTGCGCAGGTCCTTCTGCTGCAATGACATGATCACCTTGTGGCCATCCTCAGGAACAGTGAAGATGTACTGAGGGCAAAGATGAAGTCAAAGAACAGAGTTAGCACTCGCATTTCACATGAGCCAGCCTAAATGGCAGGCAAAAACATTCTACGTTGAGAAGCAGACCCTTGAGTTAATTTTCTGGCCTTGGCTATTGACCATACAAAGAGGTATGGAACGATTATTTGCTGAATAAAGATCACAACACTGGCTTCTCTCTATACCATGCATCATGTGCTCAGGGATTGCCATGCCAAAAATGCATGCTTTTTTTTTTAATTAAGTTACTGGTAAGTTGTTTCTTTACAATTATTTCTGTCCCCTTGTTTGGAAAATCTGTATACAGAAAAATCCCAGACTCTGTATATAAAGACAGAAAATTTCTTATTCCACTCAACATGTCAATGCAGAACTGCCCTCAGCTAGCCTCCTACAGCTAGCCAAGACATGTGGCTTGTGCTGAATCCACTTCGTTGGAGAACTGATGCTCCACTGCGAGCACTTTAGGAAGCTATAGATCTGCGTTAGATATTTTCCAAACACAATCTGAGGACTCAAAAAGTTGTTGGGAGATAGAGCTAAAAGACAGGATGAACATTTGGCCTACTGGCTAAGAGCCTCTTAGGATGCCTGAATTATGTATCTTAGTGATTGTGTTCCAATCCCAACTCTGTTCCTGATTCCTGCTTCCTGCTAATATGCACCTAGGGAAGCAACAGACTCAGTACTTGGGTCCCTATAGTTTGAGTTCCAAGATCCTGTTTATGGCAGGTTATCAAAGAGCTGCACTAATCAAAATAACTATTACAGAGGCAGCCAGAAAACATGGCTTACGTTTGATAATGTTCCCAAGTTATGTCTCTACAAAGAGACAGTCTTTTATGTTTTTGCAACCATCCAAGACAATCCCTGAGGACTGCTATTACCTAATAGAAGCAAATGGAAGACCTGATACTAAACAAATATGGTAGAAAGGACCAAAGTGAGACCTGGGTTTCCATCAGCAGGAAAAAAAAAAGAACTGTGGAGGCAAATAAAAATCATTGATAAACCTGGGGATTCTGCAGGAAGGTGTCACGGTTGTTGTAACAGCCTCCTGAACGGTTCATCAGGGGATCATCATCCACGGTCCAGCATCCCAGCACTGATTCCAGCTCCTTGCGACCGAAAATAGGATTGTTCACATTGCGGCAGACATAGAGTTTGTGAAAGTTGCGACAGAAGTCCTCCAGGCTCATCCTAAGTGAGATAGTTGCAGGGAAGAAAGGAAAAGGGGGACTTTATTGTTAACCCTGTAGTTCTGTGTAGAATCCCAAGTGAACTTAGTGCAGAAAAACACTCCTCACCAAAACTCTCCATCATCAGACATCACAAGCCCCAGGTTCTTGCGGTCTCCTGCGGTTAGCTGCTGCCACTCTTCAGAACTAAAGATTAAAAAACAAAACAAAAAAAAGGAATAATAAAAGTTGTTATGTTGCCTATTGACTTCCTACAATAACCTGGGTGCCAAAGGATCAGGATGCATAAGAATTGAACCAACTTTATCTCACCTCTGGCTAGGTCACAGACACCATGTCAGACAAGAGCCCATAAGCCATTGCTGAGCAACGAAACCCACCAGCACTCCCAAAGGAAGGTTTTGGGAAAACTACTGGGCCTTACAGGTGTTAGCAGTGACAGGAGAATGCCACTCACATTTCACTCCAGGGGCCACTCCATTCCTGTCTGCCCAGGGGGTTCCTCAGGCGGACCATGTACAGCTTCTCAGTACTAAAGACTTCCACAAGTCTCTCTCCAAGACGCAGCTTGCGAATATCAGTCATGGTGTAGGTATGGCCCTTCAGGAGACCCCAATCCGTTTCAACTTCTTGTTCTTCCTGGCTGGGAGACTGAAAAAAAAAGATGCATAAAGACACAGGTATTGGGATATCCCAAGTCCTGGCTCTCCTTCCTTGTGGACTGATTTCTCCCAGTACAGGTGAAGCAAGTTCTTTCTATGAAAATGGAAATTTTGAACCAAAACACTTCAGCTGATGCCAAAACCAGTGAAAGAACAAAATTTAACAATTCCCTTAGGCAGTTCCTGTTCAAATTACCCAAAAAGTTACAATAACGTGAACTGGGAAGTGTCCATGCTGCAGCAAGCAGCTATAACCTCAATGCCCAAAAGTAGAGACAGGAAAAGTAATTAATAAGAGACCAGTTACAGTTTGGGGGCTACAGAGGCCACCAGTGGGATGATTGTTACAAAAGGCTAAAAATTTTAGAACTTCTCATCCCCTATGTCAGGGTTCATTCCACATTTTGCACATTTTAACTTTGCAAGTTCCCTTAGTGATTTTTTTGTTTGTTTGTTGGTTGGTTTTTGTCATGGCTCTTGGGGTTTGAGGTAATGTTTACTGCCACTGTGTATTCTGAGTGATCAAGACTGATCACAGAAAGATTCCTTCAGTAAATACAAACCTCAATGGAGCAACAGATTAGACCGCCTTTGGTAAATGTTTTGAACAGTTCTCCAAACAGCTTGTACTTCTCCTCAACAAGCTCAGTGTATCTTCCCTTCTGCATGTCAACAGTTTCCGCCAAGGTGCCCGTGAAGTCCACGATTATATCAGTCACGGTCAAACCATCCAGTGCTTCATAACAGCCTAGGAGCCTAGGGGCAAAGATAGAAGGTTATCTTTACAAAATCATTTTTTCACATCCAAAAACATCATGGATCAAAATATTAGAACAGTCATAGACCAGCCCTGACCATCAGTTTTTTCTCTAGGTAGGAAATGAGAGATATTTTAACATTATAGTCAGCAATTTATAAGCTTGGACTACGTTGCTCAAGAAGAGACTATACAGGCAATCCTTTTCACACATAGAGATTGGATAGGGAAAATTAGGTGATAAGGCCATGCAACAGATCAACAGCATGAAAAAGTATACAAGAGAAAGTGAGAATTTAATGGAAATCAGACCAGCTGAGTTCTCTCTCATCTAAGATTTCTGAGGGCCAGGGTCAGGAGATCGATGGAAATTCGACCCAGTTCAAACTATGAATTGGACTGCAAGAGAATGTGCCCAAACAACAAATGGGACTCTCCTTTTCTTATGTGCCCTACCAACACAGACTAGTCAATCTTTCCTTACTTTGCATAAGCTTTTTCCAGCAAAGCATTCCAAAACTCATTCATGGAGGTGGAGAAGGAGAAGACCAGATCTCCATTGATAGTAGGCAGCAAATCATCAATCACCACTTCGGTCCATTCTCCAAAATGCCAGAAACGGAAGCGAAATATCCCAGCATATTTATCTGGTTTCCGAGGGTCCCATTCCTGTTCCTTGTGGTTTGGAATTGTCTGGAAACATAAATCCCTTCAAATCAGGTAGTAGCCACCAAATCACACCAGTTCTGTTTCACAGAGTTATTGCCTTTAGTGGCTTGTGCACACACAGGAAAACTGCAGGGTAGCTTGGGGAACCAGTCAGGAATTACACATCTCTCAAAAATAACCCATAAACTAGATAATGAGAAATGAACTATACAAATTTAGATTACATATTTAAACACATAAACAACACATTTTAACAAAAAAGACCAAAATGCATCTCATTCTGGAGATGTCATGTAAGTTCTACAGAACATAGATTTCATTCATGCCATAATTAAAACGCTGTTTTACAAATTTTCTTTCATATATCAATTATACCATAAAGTTATTTTTTCTTATGAGAGAAAAGTTAACAATCCAGTGCCTGAAACTATATCTGAACTTTGCTAAAATTACCACAGATGAGAAGTTGAAAACTGCTTGAGATGCAAGCGGTAGTACCTTTGTCCAGTGAGCCTCCTGAACAGCCAGACAGGAAAAAGCAGAAATCATTGGCTTGTGCCCCAGCCTGCCCTGAATCAGCTGGTGGTTGCTGATGTTGCCCACAATCAGACGGGGATCATCACAGATGTCCTGTGGATACAAAACCATGCCACTTTAGTGTCTATGGAGCCAAGCGCAACACCTTTCATTGGGGGTATTGGATTAGGAGTGATAGTAACCAGGATTTCCATAAAAGAGTCAAAGAAGAAACTTGACACAACTGTGAAGAAAAACACAAAGTAGCAGATCATTTGCCACTGAGAAAGGGTCACATGAGAAATCAGCAAGAGGACTGGGAGGAGGGAGTATGAGATGGGATGATGCATTCTGTGGAGGGCCCATAGGCATAGCTATCCTTGGAATTTGGGGCAAGTCTTCACTATAGTTGTGAAATCTGAAAGGTGATAAGCACATCACATTGTGATCCTGTTTTGTCAAGATGAGACTTCCAGAAGCACTTGTGGTTGCAAGGGTAATTACACTTAAGAACCAAGATCTGCTGGGCATGAATGTTAATGTATTTTCTTTCCTAGGAAAATGAATTAGGATCCCTTATAGGAAGATTTTTTTTTCTAACATAAAGCAAAGGTAATAGCAATCTCCATGGCAACCAGAACTTTCCACATTTTTGGATGAGTATAGACGACAGCAGCATTTATACAAGGTAGTAGTAGAAAACCCACAGGAATACCTCAACAGATACTCTTTCCACAGTCACGGTTTGGGCAACTTTTTTTGGGATATATTGCCTATGTTTTGCCCCCAACAAATATTAGTGGTGGTATAATTTCCACTGTAAGTAGGAAAAGGAGATTCAAACAATATAACTATAACACCGTATGATGAGGACACGTGGAGCCACTTTCCACCATGTGATCACTGCCCAGAGGAAGGTTCCCCCCAAAGTGCCCCCTGGAGATTGAAAGAGTAGGCTCCACAAGAATGACAATGCTCAGGTTGACTAGAGAGGTAGGCAGCTGGAGGCAGAGCAGGTGGGGGAATAGGCCTATGAAAAGATAAACTGATAGACACAAAACCACACTGCTGAATATATACGCTTGTTTGTGTGTCCGAGAGTATCAGCCAACAGTTGCAGAGTTCAAAGGAAGGAAATACCAATGGAATCCAGCTAGATGGAGAAAGCTTCATGGAAGAGGCTGTTGGCCATGACATGACCTTGAGATTCTGGTTACCCAACAGAAATAAATCTTTGTCTTAAGTGGAAAAAAAAATCTAGACATATATCCTTATTAGAGACAGCTATACTGTTTTAGTCCTCAAACTTTTTTCTCCCTTCAGGGACATAATTCTCCTTGATGAAAGGTCTGGTCTACAGAATAAAACATTCCATATATTCTTTTAAAACCAAAATAAGTCTGGAAAGATATAGGCATTCTGGGCAAGGACAAGTCCAAACTGAAGATAAATTAGGCATTCTCCTGCCAAAAGTAGATGGCGAGATGGGTTGTCAACCCTGGATTTTCTGGTCTTTTTATGTACTGATTTTTAAAAATGTGTTCCTGGTTCCTTATAACTTTTTTCTTAGAAGGTTTATTTTCTTACTAAACATTTTCCTATAGATTGTGAACGACTTGGTTTTTGTTTCACTATTTAACATAAAGACTCTGACATTCATTCTTTCCCTTTCCTAAAATGTGATTAAGCATTTCTTTCCAGTTTGGAACAACCCATAAAGTTATACAGTGATTTTGGGGGAACCTAGTTGATACATTGAATAGTTTTCTAGCACAAGAAAACAATGAAGTGAATATCACTATGCAAAAAAAAGTGCTTTTAGATTATAAGAGCAGTGCTCGCTCTTAAAAAAAAAAAAAAACTCAGATAATTTTGTCTCTTTGCCTTTTAGCTTATCCAGGCTCATCACACAGGGTACCATTGTGCAGCATCCCCAGAAACAAAGATGCTGCTACCAGGTCTCCCACGTGGTACACAGTCCCAAGGACTTCCTCTACTGCTTTCCCTGGACATAAGTGGGAGCTGGATGGGAAGTGGAGCAGCTAGGACACAAACCACAGTAGTCCATATGGGATCCCGGAAATAAAATGGGCCTACTCAACTTTCTTCGATTGTATAAAGCATCAACTTTCATCATCTTTTTTTCATTCTTTCAATGAAAGGGATAGTAGGAGACAGGGCTGTCCCATCTTTCTTATCATGGATCAAACTGAGGCTGCTAATGCCTTCTGGTGACGGTCAGCCTACATCCCAAAGCTAAGAAACGCACTATAAGCATCTTATGAAGCAGAATTTTTGAAGGTGAATATTAAATAGAGACAGAAAATGTGGGTAGACAATGAATATGCCAACTGTGACTTCTTATCCAACCCTATTCCTTCTGCTCCAGTAGAGGTCCAAGTGAAATGCCTCATCCAGATTCTGCATACCAACTTTGAGTCCCGTGAGCCCCAAACTAGGGGAAAGGCAAGTAACCATCTCACTGTCTTCAAATGTGTTCCTTAAACGCCACCTGGCTGTTAGGTTTGCCTTGAAAAACATGCAGGACTACTCACACGAGGAGAGTGTGTGGTCTCTGCAAAGAAAAAGAAACTCCTGAAGAGTCCGGGCTAAAATTACCGACTGCTGGCATGTCCCATTCACTTGGAAATTTCTATTATCACAGAGAGAAAAGTGTTTCTTCCTTTACTGTTTCTTTACTGTCTCTTACTCCAGCCTGTACACTCTGCTTCTCAGTGTCTTTCCTCATGTGTCATTTCCGTTCATTCTTACTACCATCATGTTAACCTCAGATGAGGTACCAACAGAACCTCATCTCTGTCTGTTTCCACCAAGAAAATGTAGCAAACTGGCCCCAAGGTAGGGTATTCTGCAGAAGAAAACTGAACAATGGCAATTGTAGTAGAGGCTGAACTCAAACCCCGACCAGACTGTTGGACAGAATTTTGTGCCAGTGTCATTTCTTCCCCCACAACTGCCTGTGCAAATTCTCATGAAATCTGGTTCCATTTTAGTTGGGGATTAAATGTGTCTGATTCTAAGATGCTACGGGAGGTAGATATGAATCAATCAGAAAAAAATCCAGAGGGTGATAGGAGAGGAGAGTGGCTGGAGAGAGCTAAAGAAGACATTTCTGTGGGAATTTGGCATACAAACTTCATACTAAACTATCTTGCTTTTGGTCTCATTAACACACTGTAACTCAGGATAACTCAGCTTTTAGGATTTAAGACTTGGTATGTTAGGATTCCAGGAGGAAAGCAATGCCAAGGACACATGGTCCTAGATCATATGAAAGTACTTCAAAAGATTTGTAAGAAATACAAGTGAACTGAAGTGTTCAAAGAAATGAAATTGGAAGCTTATTTTGGTGCAAAAATATATATACATAAAGCTCATGCATAAGCTTTGCATAAAACACATTTGCACGAACTTTTTGAAAACCCCTTTTGTATCAATGTACCCAGAAAGCTAGGCCAATAACTGCAGCCAATGGACTATTGGTGGAGTTGATAAGGCTTTTTCTCGGACAGATGACATGGCACTGAATAACTACAAAACATTTTCATAACCCCACAATCCCGGTCTGTTTAAAATGGCTCCTTACAGCACCACAAGGAAGGGTTAAGTGGGAGGGAGGCAAGCCCAATCCAACCCCACAACGGTGGCAAGGGTTGACTAGAGGAAAGTTTGTTCAGGTATTAACTACCAGTGCTTACCGGCATGGAGGCTTGTGAAAGGTGGAAACTTTCAACAGCAGAGAAAAAAAAGAAAAGAACAGCTTAATCGTACTGCTTCCATTTTGAAAACCTCAAAAAAGAGCTGTGATTGAGTGTGAGGCTATGTGGCATGCCAAGGCACAAGATGTCGGTAAGCTTCCCTGTTCACTGGGTTATCAATCCTGCCAATGAGGCAGAGGGGGCCAACAACCCATCTGGCCTTCCTGAACCAATTTGGGAGGCCCAGTGCTGTCTCTGTTTTCCTGATGGGAGGCCAGAGAACTCTGACGTGGTTCTTGACCACAGGCTTGGCCTCCACTCTGTCTGGAAAGGAATCTGTGGTTTCTTTTTAAGGAGGCTCGGATGGTGGTCCAGAACCTTACTTTTTCCCCTACTCCCCACAAAAGGCCCGTTCCTTAACCATTCTGATCCATAATGACCTCCCCTTTCCTCAAAATCCCTACATTATTTACTAACTGCCTGAAAATACCCTTTCATATAATTGGCATTCATTTCTTCCTTAACTCTCTTTGATAACTCAGTATCCATCTCCCCAACTAAAATGGGAGTGCTTCACTACAGGCCATGCCTGTATCTTGCACAAAGTCTAGCACAAAATAAGTGTTCTTTCTCAAGTGGAGCGCTCTTTGGATTTAATAATACTAAGCTCACAGTATGCTCTCAAAGGGGAGGATGCAGATCAACATAGTGAGGAGGAACTAAATTCAAGGAAATGACATATTTTGGCAAAAGTGGAGACAAGGGGGCACTTGCATTTCACATGTGAGTGTGTTTGATGTCCGCTGCTCCTGACTCCAGGTTCCTGGTAATGCAGACCCCAGGTAGCAGCAGTGATACCTCGAGTATCTAAGACTTCTATCACCCACATTGGAGACCTAGATTAAGTTTCTGGCTTCTGCATCTTAGCTCTGGCCCCAGCCCAACCTCAACAACTATGATCATATGGGAAATAGACCAGTCAATAGGATATCTCTCTACCTCTCCCTCTTTTATACTCTTTTTATACTCTTTCTCACTCTTTCTGGCTTCCTCAAAGGGAAAAAACCCTAATGGAGATATAAACAACTCTCTCTCTCTCTCTCTCTCTCGCTCTGACATGGCAGCATGGTAGAATAAAACCTTCTGTGGCATTTGTGATCAAACCTAAATTCAAACTCTGACCCCGAGCAAATCCTTATCTGCCCTCAGAGACACAGCTACCGTCATGGGCAAGGTGAGGGGGAGGAGGGGGAGAGAGAGGGAGAGAGAAAGAGAGAAAACGCTCTTCCATCTGCTCTTTCACTCCCCAAATGGCTGCAAAGGCTGGGGGCTGGACCAGAATGAAGCCAGGAACCTAAAACTCCATCTGCATCTCCCACAAGGGTGCCAGAGACCCAAAGATTTGAGCCATCTTCCTCTGTCTTTCTGCATGCATTAGCAGGAAGCTGGATCTGAAGTGGAGCAGCAGGGATTTGAACTGTCTCAACTAGGGAGTGAACATCACAGGCTTATGCTGACCCCTGTTGTTATTTTGTTAAACAGGAAAAAACACTCCAGAGTTATTTATAATATATAAACCTTGATAAGCCATGATAAATTAGGGTGAAATTAAGTTATACCAAACTTTCGTGGCCCATAGTAGGTTTGACATGAATGTTGCTTTCTTTTTCTACCCTCCCTGTTGCTCACCCTCTCTCTCTATCAGGTATTCCTTCACCCTAGAAGGAATACTGCTCATTTCAGAGGCAGAATGAACTAGTTATTATGGTTATTAAAAATTGTTCCTTCCCTGCAAATCTATCTAGGACTTAGTCTATAAATTTGGAAGCTGAAAGCAAAAATCGAAGAACTCTAGACAAGACAGAAAGGAAAGCACGTGTCCACTGACAGGCCAGCATAAGAAGCATAACTGGGTCAAGTGCAGTAGCATTGTGGCTAAAGTACTCACCTTATATGCGCTGGGATCCTATATGGGCATCAGTTCATGTCTTGGCTGCTCCACTTCTCTTCCAACTCCCTGCTTATGGCCTGGGAGAGCAGTAGAGGACAACCCAAAGCCTTGGGACCCTGTACCTGCTTGGAAGGCCTGAAAGAAGCTCCTGGCTCCTGGTTTCAGATTGGCTTAGGTCTGGCCATTGCAGCCACTTGGGGAGTGAAACAGCGATCGAAGATCTTCCTATAAATCTTACTTTTTAGGGGCCCGGTGCGGTCACGTAACAGCCCCTAAAATGTCTTGCACACTCCAGGATTCCATAGGGGTGCCGGTTTGTGCCCCAGCAACCCCACTTCCCTTCCAGCTCCCTGCCTGTGGCCTGGGAAAGCAGTCGAGGACGGCCCAAAGCCTTGGGACCCTGCACCCGCGTGGGAGACACGGAGCAGGCTTTGGACTAGCACAGTCCCGGCCACTGTGGCCATGTGGGGAGTGAATCAGTGGATGAAAGATCTTCCTCCTGTCTGTATACCTGACTTTCCAATAAAAATAAAATGAATATTTTTTAAAAATCTGACTTTTAATAAATACAAATAAAGCTTTAAAAAGCAGCAGCAGCAGCACTGTGCTTGGTTCATGCCTGTGGAATGACTTCACATTGGCTTGCAGCATTGCCTCCCAGGTATATCTCTTCTGACCTCCCCTAGGGACCCATCTGTAGCAATCTCTCTTCTGTATCTTCCATCTCTTTCTTATTGTCTGCTCCTTGACCTAAACATACATTAAAGTCTGGCCTATTTCAAAAAGACACCTACCCAATCTCTCAATGTCTTGCTTCCTTTTTATCTATCTCTGCCTTATTGACATCCTTCATTTAATACCTAAGCATCAAAAAACAATGGTGGCCTTCATCATCACCACATATTCATTAGCGACACTCCCAGACTACATGTCTTAATTTTCCTCTATGCATTAAAAAAAAAAGGCCTTACCTGTTTGAATACACAATTAGTCAGTAGCTAGTGAATTCTACCCAGGTTTTTACTACAGGTCAGGAAAGTGATCTTCAGGATTGTCAACAACTACAACTACAGGGACACAAAGGCCGGACAAGTATGATCTTCCTTCTCATGGAAACAATTTTTGCAAGCATTGTATTTTCAAAATATTCCTTCTAATAAAGATTGTAAGTTTCGTATTTTAAAACATTATCATTGTATACCAGCAGTAATTAAGATATATCTTTGAGTTGCACATCCAAAAAAGTCTCAATGTAACCAGTGTATTTTAGCACCACCTAGTGGCAACCTGCAGAAACTGAAGCAGCTCTTCGCTGCAATTTCATTTAGATTAAACTGGAAACGTTTTTAGCTTTATTTTTATTTCATTATTTTTTCTTCTATTTTATTTTTGATTTTATGGAACAATTCCATAAGCTCTGGGATTTCCCCTACCCCTTCCTTATATTCCCTCCCCTCCTAACTTATTTCCAACATTATTACAATAATATAGTACTTCATATATTCCTGTTGTTGATGTTGTTTCACAGTTTAACATTTAAGGGAATGTACAGAAACTGTGTAATAGGGACTATCATATCCAGATGTGAAGACACAATGTAGTATGCATCTCTACTTCCAAACCAAAGATGGACTCCCACTGAAACTGTTAAATATATCTTGACAACAGGATGCTGGACTATCTGCTATTGTCTTTACCAACAATGTCAGGACACACTTGAATAACAGAATGATGGAGTCAAACTGGAAATTTCAACTAAAAAGTGACAGTTTGCTATCACTGAGGAAGGCAAATACCGTGTTTGGCCAATAAAGTGGTTCCATGTACCAAATTAAGGGGCCAACACCGTGACAGATTCCATATAGGTGCCAGTTTGCATTCTGACTGTTCCACTTCCCATCCAGCTCCCTGCTTGTGGCCTGGGATAGCGGGACAAGTACTTGGGACTCTTGCTCCAACGCAGATGCAATGGAGCTCTGAGCTCCAAGCTTCTGTCTGGCCCTACCCTGGATGTGGCAGACATATGGGGAGTGAGCCAGATTGAAACGCTCTCTCTCTCTCAATCTGCCTTTTAAATAAATTAATAAAATCATTTCTGAATAAAAGGCGCCTATGTCCTAGAGCTGGTGACATGGCACAGGTTAAGCCACAGATTGCAATACTATCATCACGTCGGCCTGTCACACTTCTGATGTGCCTGAGAAAGCAGGAGAATATGGCCCAAGTACTTGAGAGACCCGAAAGAATTTCTGCCTCCTGGCTTATTGTAAGGAGAGTGCATCAGCAGATGAAGTTCGCTGTTACCCTTTCGCTCATATATATACGTGTGTGTGTGTGTGTATGTATTTAGGGCATTCATGTCTGATCAGTTTCTGTTCCCCACCTTTCTATTTCCCTCCCTTCCCCACAAAAGACATTTGAACTAAAGGATATTTAGAAAACCTTAAAAAAAAAAACATTTTCCTATGCATGATTGTTATGTTAATTAACTAGATAGTGGTAACCATTTCACAACATACACATGTATTGAGTTGTACATGATAAATTATGCAATTTTGTTTGTGAATTATGCATCCAACTAGCTGGAAATGGACAGATAGGGAAGGGAGGAAGCTGACTCCCAAATAGATTTCAAGAGAAAAAGTAGATCCCGGCAGTTATGAAAAAAGAGATTTTTCAAAAGGAGCCGGAACATGGGAGTTACCTGGGGACGTTTCCACACCACCTTGCCGGGAAGCAGTCGGTTGTAGAAGAGAGACTCGTTCTCCGGCAGGAAGGTGGGGTCGCAGAAGAGCCGACTGTCTCTGAGGCATTCCTGCTTCAGTTCTTGGTACTTCTGGTTTTTGAAGAGGTTCAGAGTAGGCCCCATGGTGTTCAGCTGTTCCTAGAAAGGAGAAAAATTGTTGTCTTTGGAGGAAGAAGAATTTCCAGGTCTTTCAAAGAGGACTCAAGGCTTGGGAACAGGCAGTCATTTCAGTGACTTTGCAACAGAGCTAGATGTTTCAAATTTGGCTTTAAAGAAAAAGCCGTTAGTTTCAGGGAACCGATCCAGGCTCTGCAACTCATTAGTATGGGACCTATGGTAAGGCACCTAAACCATTTGGGAGACTCCGTGTCTTTACCTGCCAACCAGAGCAATTCAGGCCTTATCAAACTCATTGGGAAGGCAGATTCATGTGAAGGTGGTTTATTTAATGTGACATACTATAATCTAAAGAATCAATCTTCTATTTATACCAACAGAGAGCTCAACGTAAAGTACGATTTTAAAATTGAAAAGAAAATCTTATTACTACATTAAGAATAATATGCTACCAGCAATGAGGTTAAGCAGTGTCAATGCCAATCTGAACATTTGCCCAGGTTCCTTTTTTGTTACAAAAGGACCCCACTTTTTGTGCTGTTCCAACCTACAGTAAACACTGTTAGGCCTCCTGTTTTCCTTTAGAATGGTTTTGGTGGTTTGCCAGATGCTGGTGACTGCAAATGCAGCAGAGTCTGGAGCAATTAGATTCTTCTGCTCGCCAGAACCTCTGCAGTCCCTCAACATTCTTCATAAAGGGGTATTTCCTGTCCTTGGGAAAGCCTTCTGCCCCCATCAGCCTCAGCCTCCTTTACTGCACAACCAAATGGCGAGTCTGCAAGAGCCTGCAAAGGGAATCCCTGTTGCGAAGAGGGCTTGTCTGCACATAGAAGCAGCAACATCCATTGACAAGGGAACCAGACTTGATTTTAAAAACCAGCATGAGGAAGGAAGGCATCGTATTATTACAGGGTTAAGTAGGCACTTAGAAGAAGTTATTCTACATCCCCCACTAGAATACTGCATCAAATCCCAGCTATTCCAAGCTTCAGGTTCAGCTCCCTGCCTACTAATGTTCTTGGGAAGGCAACAGATGAGAGTTCACGTCCCCGACACCGACTAGGGAGATTCAAATGGAGTCCTTGGCCTCCTGGTTTCAGCCTGGTCCAATGCTGGCTGTTTTGGCAATTTGGGGAGTGTACCCAGTAGATAAAAGAAAATTATTTTTCCCTCTCTCCTTCCTCTCTTCCCTTCTTTGTCACTCTGCCTTTGAAATAATAAAACAATTTTTAAAAAATGCTTTCTCAGCAGACAGAATATGCTGCTGGTAAGGATAAATCAAACCTTTATGGAATGCCTTTGGGTTGAGGGGTGCCTGCTTCTTGGGGTGTCCTGTAAACAAAGAATAATTAGTCATTAAGCTGAGTTTTCCATAAAGTACAACAGTAGCCTCAAGTCTTATCGGGCTTGTTTAATAAAACTGACCCCCCCTCCCATTTCTCACTACATTACAGAACTGTGTGCCATTTGTCAAGTGACCTTGGTCTCTTTGTGCTTCAATTTTTTTTCCTAGGGAAAGTGAGGTTTATCTATACATTCTTCCCTTACACTGCAGCCATGCCTAATGAGATGGTCAGGGCAAAAGGGAATTGTAAATTGAAAGCATGCCATGTGTGCAAAATAAACTCTGAAATCTCTCATCACTTGGCACAGAGCTAGGCATACAACTCGAGCGCAGGAAATATCTGAACAGATAAAGGATTTATGGACAGTTCATCAGTGTATCGAAATTCATCGTTTGCGACCTGCGGTTCATATTTTCTTGCATATTCCCAGCACTGCACTATGTTTAGCAGTTATTATAGGTGTCCTTCATTCTGTATCAGCAGAAACGGCAGCTCAGTGAAGTGGCAGCTAGAGACCAGTAAAGCCGACTCAAACCCGGGTCTGTGTGATGCCAAATTGGGCGTGTGGCTTTCCATCACACCACAGTGTTTCTTTTTGGTTACTGCTGTTTCAAAGAAAGGATTTTTAGTTCAAATGAGGAAGCCCTCCAAAGCAAACAGGATACCCGACATTGAGGCATTCTGCCTAGAATTTATTGCCATGGCAGATATTGAAAAGGTTCTTTATTTTCATAGTTTGATCATCAGGAGAGAATCTAAACCTTTAACACAGAGGTTCATCAATTATCCAGCAGAAATTCAGAAATTCACAAGCTGGGTTCGTTGTCAACAACTTGCTCGGCTAGAGTGGAGGAGTGAGAGGAAGGGAATTTGCCTTCCTTGCTGTCTTACAGCACCCAAAGGTGATGGGGAAGGGACAGCCCTGAAGACACACTTTTTTCAAGTGGAGAAACAAAATCCAGAGCTATGAATAAAGACCCTGGGTGATGCACATAGAAGCCAGAGACTCTAGCTAACAAAAGAATATGCTATGTTGAAGGAGTGGCCTGAGGGGCCGCTCTGAACCACGGGTGGGGAGGCAGCGTGGAGTTTACCACCGAGATAAATGGCTGAAGCAGCATTATTCGAAGTTAGAGGCACGCACTGCTTAAGTAAGAGGAATCCCATGTCTACAAGGAACGTGATTAAGGGCAGGTGTTGAGTTTGGAAAGTCGGGGCTTGCCATGGGAAGCTGAGGGAGCCTGCATACACAGGCTGCAGTTAGGTGAGGGAGCTATTGTTACTAACTGGCCTGAAAGGCTTGACAGAGCCAAGCAAACCCATAAAACAAAACGTCTCCCTTCTTTTCCAGTTGGTCAGCCTTAGAGGAAAACTCACATTGTGCTTAGGAGGGGAAAAGAATATAGTTCCAGGGATATCATGTCTGGCTCTTCCGTCTCTTTGCCCAGGTTCTCTCCTGTTCTACACTTGGGGCAAAAATCAGAGCCAAAGCAATCGATATTTGCAGGTAACTGGGATCCAGGAAATACGACTTCCGTCTTGGCATGGAGTATGTGCCACTTTAGGCACAACTGGCACCCCTTATCCCCACATCTGGGGATGATGCGAGGAAAGAAAAAAAACTTGGATAAGAAGTCATTAAAATTCGTGCCGTGTGTCACATGACTACAAAGGCAAAAATCAAAGCTTACATACGACGGCTTGGCTTCAGTTGTTAACCAGATATTCTGGGGTCTAAAAGACTTCAGGAAGGTCCTCAGATACAGCGCATTCACTTGTGTAAGCATAGGAGGCCTCCCCTGCCAAAGAGCCAACTTTGCTCAAAGAAGCACACAGAAAACAAGAGAAAATACACAATTTCCTTTCATTCCCTTGCTGGAAAAAAAAAGTGGGGGGGAGGACTCAAATGAAAATAACAAAAAAATTTCAAAATTATCCAAGAAGCACAAGTAGTCTGAAGATCCACAATCAAAATTTCTGTCCCTCTGTTTCCCATTTAAGCACTGCTTAAGCACCCGGCCTGGTATCAGGAGGAACTATTGAAATTACCTGTTAAGGAGGTGGTTAATGCAGAGCGGTATTCTCTGGAAACTCTTTTTATCTTAAAAAGCAAACCCAATCTCTTCTCTGTTAGTAGTAAAAACTGAGGAAATGTGAGCTTGTGCTTAAATGAGAAACACTTTGACATGTTAAAAGACCAGCATAAAATAGCCCCAAACACTACTCAGTTGCTTCCTACTCACCTTTCAGGAATTCTGATTTTCATAGAATGGCAGGAATCTTTAGGAATCATCCAATACAAAGACTTGCTTTTACAGTAAGGTGGAAAGACTTGCCTGAGGTTACAAAGTGATGCAGCCACTATTAAAAGGGAGACTTTCTGACTCTAAACTACCTCTTTCTAGAAAAAAAAAAAAGGGAGGGGCATGGGAGCACAAAACTTCCGTCAGGACATGGCTTTTAAAATTTCTGTTGTCTTCTTTTTTGCAAGAATCCATTTATGAGTTTTGTTCAGGAACTGCAAGCTGTCAGAGGTGAGATGATTTCAAACCACAGCTAGTCAAAGAAACAGTTTGTAAGTTACAAAGGGGCTTTTTTTCTGCTTTTAATTTAAGAACTGAAAACTCCCAAGGATAGGGAAAAAGCCTGCTTTTGAACCAATTCCTGGCGACATATATGTTTAGGCTTTTCCCAAGACCACTTGGGACTAAAAGTGCAAATAAAAAAATGCTATTCAAGCCCGTGAGGATTACAGACGTCCACACACGCACATAACACGTGCACACCAGCATACACAAGCTGCAGGAGGGGTGAAAGACTTCATTAACAATCCCTGGGGGAAAAAAAATGTTTTTGTTTACTCCTTCAGACTACGACGTGTCCTTAATTTCAAAACAAAGGTTAGTAACAGAACCATTAGCCAAATTCCAATGCACCAGTAATCTACACCAGGAAGCTTTATTCTGAAACTAGAAGTGACGATCAGAACAGCAGAAACGTGTTGAATTTTTCCTACTCGCTTTCACGAGACTTCAGAGTTCCAAACCCTCAGAACTAGCTTCAATTGCTAAACACCATCCTGCCAAGTGACCAGTTAAGCCCTAGAAGAAAGCAGTCAGGATTGAGGGTGATGGAATGAGCCCCAGCAAAAGAAAAAAAAAAAATCAAAGCATCAGAGGCAAGCAAAGCCAGGATTACAAAAGTTTGCGAGTGGAGGCTGGAAATGCAAGAGGTGAGATCTTACCTGTGCAAGGGCAGAAGTTCCTTCCTGCTGTACAGGCTCCCAAGGAGTTAAGAAAGCCTGCGCTATCACTCCTTCCCCTGCTCCAATATACAGTTTGTGCACCCCCCACCCACACACTCTGCGAGGGCTCATGGCTCTTTCACATACACTGTAGGCTCAAGATTTTGCAAGCATTTAATAACTTTCTCGTAACTGTGACTCTACAAAAGCAAGGAGGATGCCCTGCCAGTCAGCCAATTACACCTCCTTTCCCCAGGTTTATCCTCACTTACTACTATTTTGGGGGTAACACAAAACAAATACATGTAGACCCACGGACACCCGCAAAAAGAAGCAGACCAGATATCCCTCAGGAAATTTCACTGCCGGACCACCAGAGTCACCGCCTCCACACCCAAAAATAACCACCAGCAACAACAAAAGCCGTTATTTGTGAAGTTTGCAAACTGCTCGTCAAAGCTCACGTTCTCCCTGAACAACGGGTACACACAGAGCCGCGAAGTTCGACTAACTGTAAAGTTTTTCGTGAACGCAAAGTTATCCAGCAAAAAGATAAGACTTGCTAAACACTTTCTACTCACCTGAGTTATCCCAGGAGGTTTGCTGCTGCCGCCGCCGCTGCCACCCACACTGCTGCTGCCGCCCTCGCTGGCGCCGACGCCCACGCCGCCCACGCTGCCGCTGCTGCTGCTGCTGCTGCTGTCGCCGCCGCTGCTGCTCCTAACCAGGTAAACCCGCTGGTAAGTTTGTGCCTTAAGTGCCGCTGAACAAAGATTCTGGCTTTCTTAACCTGAAAACTATTTGGGCCGTACCAAGCTCGGCTCACAGGGGGTGGTGCTTCGGAGCAACTTAAGGAGACTGCCCCGCCCAGCCTTCACAAATTGATTCAGAGTCAGAAGGAAAATCTGGAAGGCGCCCCCCACCAGATGTGCAAACGAGATGCCCACTCCAGATCCACCCACTAGCAAATAAGACAACCCAGGAAGCCACGTTTGAAAGCCTGTTTTGTTCCCAGGAGAAACTAAACTTTCTGGGAGAGGTCTGCTAGATTTTTAACTTTTCTGTCCTGGGATTGTCTCAGACATGAACATGAACTTGAGGGAGGAGGGCACAGAAAGACAAATGTTGGAGTGCTGCTAGAGTTCTTGGGAGTTTGGCTGCAGACATGCCCGTTACATGTGCAGCTAGGATAGTTTTGAGGCCGCCAGCAAGAGACTGGGGGGTCAAGGAGCAGCTAACGGACTGGGGGTGGGAAGGGGAGGCTTCTCCGTGAAACAACAGGTAACAGCATTTGGCCGGGGGTAGGGAGAACGGAATGTATGGGGAATGAGTGGAGTTTGACTTCGTGGCAGCTGCAAGAAACATAACTTCGAGCAGCAGGGTTCCACAGATTGTGCCAAGCAGCATTAGTTGAGAAGCACAGCGAATAGCTGTGTTTGTGCAGAAAGGCCAATTGCAAGGCGTTGGTGGCGTGCACAGTTAGACTTTTGCAAATGTCCTGCCACCTCCCGATCAACAGATCAACATGCTTACTTCCTCCTGAGATGCATTCGTTGGGACACGCTTATGGGGGCATAATTCTTGAATTGTTTTATTCATTTCATTTTCATGCTGCCTGAGGCTTCCATCATTTCATTTCCCAGCTTTGTCGACCAGTGTGTTAGGAATTCTTGAAACAGAAATAACTTCTCTCTTCGCCATAGGTAAACCAACTCTCAGCTCTCCTCTTCTGACTAACTGAAGATCCTCCGGGAGTGGGTGGGGAGAGAAGGAGAAGTCCCAGGAGAAGAACATAGAGCCTATGAAGGAAAGAAGCCCACCCACTGGCCCCACAGCCATGTTTTCATAACATAGATTGGAGCATTTCTGTAATTCTGGTCTCTGAAACCTCTCCCCAGTTATCTCTGCAGAAACTAGTCTTCTAAGCCAAGGTGTAAATGGAGCTGGAGGTAGGGGACAATACAAAACAGGAGAACCTGGAAGAACTGGGACTTTAGGTGTTGGCAGGCAAATTTGGCTCAGGGTTAACGCATTTCTCAAATATCCCCATGTTGTGACATATTGGTTTTACAATGAAAGGACACTATTTTGTCAGGGCTCCTTTTTTTTTTTCCAACCATGTTTTCCACCTCCATCATTTTCAAATGAATACAAAATCATAAAATACGAGAATTAGAAAAAAAAAAACACAGAGGTTTTATTTACTCTCCAAAGCAGTACAGAAATAACCTCTTGACAATCATTTTTTTTTAATTATTGATCACATTGTATTATGAGACACAGTTCCATAGGTACTGGGATTCCCCCCACCCCTCCCACAATCCTCCCCCCATGGTGGACTCCTCCATCTTGTTGTGAGACCACAGTTCAAGTTCAGTTGAGACACCTTCATTGTAAGCATATGCCAACCATAGAGTCCAGCATCTTATTATCCAGATAAGTTCATTTGCTTCTTGGGGAGACCTTCTCTGGTCTGAAGGTAGGGCCAAGAGAGCAAAATCCCGATCAATTAAAAGCCCCAGCAGCTGGGCCCGGCGCGGTGGCGCAGTGGTTAAGGTCCTCCACCCGCGTGGGAGACCCGGAAGAGGCTCCTGGCTTCGGATCGGCATAGCATTGACCGTTGCGCTCACTTGGGGAGTGAATCATCGGACGGAAGATCTTCCTCTCTGTCTCTCCTCTCTGTATATCTGCCTTTCCAATAAAAATAAAAAAATAAATCTTTACCAAAAAAAAAAAAAAAGCCCCAGCAGCAACAATATATATCGTTATGGAATTAATTGACATAGTGTTGAGTAAATAGTATGTTAAAATTACATGTAAGTTCTTAACAACCTCCTGCGACTATTTCAATGACATTTTAACAATTGAGGTACAAAACAGTTTTGGGGGGGTGTGCAGAGAAATCTTTCTTTCTTGGTGAGGAGTTCTTTGTGTTCTACCTAGTAAGGTATGTGTGAGTCCATGCTGACCAATCTTTCTTTGTTGTTCTCTGCCTATCTATTCCAATTTGTGTGTGTGTGTGTGTGTGTGTGTGTGTGTGTGTGTGTGTGTGTGTGTGTGTTTGGGGGGGGGATGGTCTGGAGCGACCCTGTTGGTCATTGTAAAGGGTGGGGGCCCAGAGCTAGAACTAAGTAAGAACTGGAGAAAGCTCCTCTCCATTGTCCCGAAGGAAGTTTACTGTTCTTCTGATTCTGAAGACTGCTCATGGTTCCTGGCTGTTGTTCCGATGACCTTGGATCCTATGAGGAAGGATTTGGGCTTCTTCCATCTCGTGTAGTTTGTCCAAAGAGTGGGGATGGATGTCCTCTGAGTTCTCGGCCTCCGAAAGCATTCCATTTCCCCGTGGTCTCTTTGGCAGTTGTGATGAAGTCCTTGGTGCCCGTTCTGATAGACCTTGGTGGGAATCCGGGAGTCCTTATGATTGGGATACAAGCCTACTCCTGTCCCGCTGCTCCGCTCTGGGGCTCTCCCCTATTCTATGCATATGACCACCTGTTAATAGATTATATGGGTCACTCCTGATTCCTCCTGTATGTCTTTGTAGTTTTTACTATTGTCTAATGCTGTTCTGAATCTATCGTCTATAAGTTGTCTGTCCAGTTCCTGTAGGTTACACTACACGGCTTCCTCACACATTCAAAGGAGATGAGAGATTTCTCTGTGCTCCCACCCAATTTCTGTGTATCACAAGGTTTTGGAAGTATATTGGGTGTTACAATTATTCAAAACACGTGGGTTTAAAAACTCGCCCTTCTGTACAGCAGCGTATTCCATGTTGGGGACATTCCTTCCTTGTTTAAAACTATATTAGGGTGAGCAAAAATTTACCTCACACAAGCAATTCCTAATTCCTCTTTCACAGAACAGTCCTTAAAAATATCTACCATGTCACCCATGTTGCCCCAGCATAAATAACCACGGCATTTTACAACCTTCCCTCCTTAGAGGACTGTTTCGCGATCTTTTGTCACTTTGGTTGTCTTCTGAGCAGTAACCTGCTCGGTGTGCAGTTTGTAGCTTCATTGAAACCTTCTGTGGCTTCTTTCATGAACTACCATTGTGTCTGAGTTTATGTTTCTACAATCAATTTTTCATTTAAGCTACATGTTAATATATTACATTCATCCTCAAAAACCACTGCTTTGCTCCAATCCTTCCTCTCCTTTTTCTTTCTTATTAAGAAAAGATTTTTTTTGATTATGTGAAAGAGCTACACAGAGAGGAATACACACACACGCGCGCGCGCGCGCGCACACACACATACACACAGGGGAGGGAGAGGTATTTGCCCTTCATTGTTCTGCTCTCCCTAGGTGACCACAATGGCCAGGGTTGTGCCAGGCCAAAGCCAGGAGCTCCATCTGAGTCTCCTGCATGGATATGTGGGTCCAATGATGTCGATTCTGGATTTTCTGACTACTCATGCTCTTGGACGATTTTGAGTTGTTTTTTCTTGTTCACTTGAGTCCCCTCATTTTCCTGCTTATGCACTATAGCAATGTGGTGGCTTCTAGATCCACTCCAGCAGGTGTCAGGAGGATCTATTGAAATTAAGCATGTGAACATACTCTTTTCCTGTTAAGGGGGTGGTTAATGCAGAGCAGTATTCTCTGGAAACTCTTTTTATCTTAAAAAGCAAATCCAATCTCTTCTGTGTTAGTAGTGGAAACTGAAGAAATTTGAGCTTGTGCTTTAAATGAGACACACTTGGACGTGTAAAAGACCGGCTGAAATCCAGATACATTGTGCTATGGTATGCTTGCCCTCCACCCTTCTAGATTCCCTCTCAAACAAGGGGAATTCTCTGCTGCTTCCTACTCACCTCTTGTTTAGGCTGACCTGCCTGCCAGGCTGCAAACTCCCATTCTATGTTAATACCTTTCAGGAACTGGATTCTGATTTTCACAGAATGGAAGGAGTCTTTAGGAATCATTCAATGCAAAGACTTGCTTTTACAGTAAGGTGGAAAGACTTGCCTGAGGTTACAAAGTGATTCAGGGACAGAGGCAGAAAGACAAATCTTCTCACTCCTCAGGTGGTCTCAACATGCCACCAGGCTGAAGTCAGAAGTCAGGGCCTCTGTATTGGTCTCTCACATAGGTGACAGAGGTATGCCATGTTTTGCTGCCTTCTCAGGTGTATTAGCAGGATCACAAGTGGAACACCTATGACTGGAACTGGCACTCCGATGGGTGATGCCGGTGTTGCAAGTGGCGGCTTAATATGCTACGCCCAGGAAGGGCCCCAGAAAGGTTGTTGTTTCTTTCAACGCCTCAGGAAACAACTTTTGCTCTCTTGGTGGCAGTATCACCCCTGTTCAGAATCCATGCACCACACCACTATATTTACATTTTTTATCTGCTTATTTAATGAAAAATTGTTGAAAGAGATGGAGTCCAGGATGGAATGCTGCCTGGTAACAGAGTTCTCCCCATATTAGCCATCACTTTTAATAAGATTGTTCAAACTTGAGGCAATTCATAAAACTCGTGCTAACACCCAGCTCCTATTTCTCCATCTTCTCCAAGAGGATATCGTAAGGCTTTTAAAAACGTCTTGCTGAAATCCAGATAAATTGTGCTATAGTGTGCTTGTTATCCACCCTTCTAGATTCCTTTTCAAAAAAGGAAATGGACTTAGTTAGGCGTGACTTGCTTTTAGTGAGCTCATGCTTACCTCTAGTGATTTCCGCTCACTTTCTAAAGCCTTACAAATGACCTGTTTAATACTGGGTTCTATACTTTGTCCAAGGACCAATGCCATGTTCACTGCTCTTCAGTTTTTTGGATCTGTATTTTGCAACTACATTATATAACATTCACACGTTTCCACCAAAAATTAAGACATTTGCTAGCCTTTTCACAATCTCCCTTCTCTTTGACAGCATTTCTCAAAGGTTGCTTAGACTGGCTCTGTGATCACATCTGCACATTCTCTCCGTTGACTTGGATGCAATTTGTCTGGGCCTGGAAACTTGAACTCTTTGAGGGCAGCTAAATACTCCCTTATTATCTCCTCATCTATCTTAGTCTTTAATTCTTTTTCCAGTTCAAAGATCATGCTCCTCCATGGAGAGGTTAAGTAACTTGCCCGTGGTCACACACCTAGTAAATTGGCAGAGCTGTGATTTGAATCCTGCCCTGTGTGACTCTTAACCAGAATGCTATGTAACTTCCAAGTACCCGAGGAGTGGAGTGGCTCATGACTGCCGAGTTCCTAAGTGGGAAAGATGTCTTCCAACAATAACACTCAAGGCAAACTTTCTGAGAGAGGTGAAATTTGAATCAGATCTTGGACAGGTAGGAGCACAGTGCAAGAAAGCGGGATGTATGCATTTGCTGTTAAGAATGATAGAGGAGACTAGGAGCAACATCCCAAAGAAGCAGAATGAATAGTAAAGGTAAACAAAGCACATGAATTGCCATCTTGTGAGCTGGTGTTTAGTGGAACTGTTAAAATACTGCATGGGACACTCACATCCCTATGGAAGTGCTTGGGTTGGATGTCAGTCCTCACCTCTGATTTCAACATCATGCTAATACACGCCCTCGGAAGCAGTGATGATGACTCTAGTGCTTGGATCCCTGCAACCCGTGGAAAACCTAGATTGAGTTTTGTCATGTTGATTACTGAAATCATAGTGAACAAGTTGCCAGTGCTTTCGTGCCTTCCCTTAGTAACTATTCATTCAAGCTCTATTGTTAGTAGTTGCATATCCTTTGCCAAAAACATAGTCCTGTGATCTTCAGTTTCCTGCTCCATAAAATGGGACAGATAATGGGCCTATTTTAGGTGGTTGTTGTGATGATTAATTGAGCTAGTTAACATGTACCAAGTTCTTAGACTGGTGCCTTACAAATAATTGATGGCCAACAAGCATAGGTTACTGTTAATATAAATGTGATTCATTCGTTCTTTCAACAAGCATTTACTAAGCTCTCTGATATAGGTTAGAGGCTATGCTAAGTGCTATGAATGTGGCACTGAACAATGAGAAATGTGAGCGCAGCCCTGAAAGAATTCAAGATCAAACCTCCATTGATTTTGTGGAAGTTTTCAGTTTTTATTTTTATTCTGTTATCTGGGGGCTTGGGGGGAGCAGAGGGAAGGCACATTTTTTTAAAAGATTTATTTTTATTATGTTTTCGGAGGAAGATCTTCCATCCGATGATTCACTCCCCAAGTGAGCATTTTACATATCCTAAACCAATCTCCTTCAAAATGTGTGAGGATAGTGATAAAAAAGATTTTGATTCAATATCCTGGGATTTGTGGAGCAAGTTGATGGCTGCTGTCTTGAAGACACTGTAGATTCTGATCAATTCTGCAACAGCCTTCAGTCAGGTTCTCTCTTTTAGTTCCTTCATGATTGGGCCCAACCCAATCATTCCTCTCCAACTTGAGCATTTTCCAACCCTACGTTGTAAAACTCAATTTCCCATTGGGTTAAAAAAATAAATTAGCTACATCCAGTGTGCTAAGCAGATAGGGAGAGAGGGTTGTGTATATTGGTGTTGAATAGTACAACAGAATGGGGCAGTGGCATTCAGTTTTGGCCAGCCTAACTACAGTCCCTGCCTCTTTGGGGTTTACAGTCCCCCATGGCCAGTAAAAGTGTGAACAGAAGCCACAAATGGCATGGACTATCCTCTTCCAAACCAAATAGCCCTGGGCCAGTGTGGAGTGGAATTCCAACAAGTCTTTGAGAGGGTAAATTGGATGTCTTCTTCATTGGCCTGGTTAACATAAAAATACACATCACTGGGCCATCAGCAAAACTTCTTTTAATCATGGGAAGTAACTTATTTTCCTTCTCAACTAAAGGCTCTTGTTTCTCCATATTAGTTAAAGGAAACCTTTGTCCTCAGCAACTGAAATAAATGTTTAGAACAGCTGCTGATCTCTGTATCAAACCCATTTGCTTCTTCTTGACCATCAAGGCTGTTCGTCCACCAAGGAATTGGTTTCAACAACACTTGGCCCTGGAGTAAATGAACTTTGTGTTCCATTCCTAAAATTTGGACAAACTTTTCAGGAACACATTCACTGCTGCCTTCTCAAGCCTGATACTGGGGGGGGGGGGGGGGCGGAAACTTAGTTCTAGTAAAGTTTGGGTGGTATTAAGCTTTATATACAAATGTCATCCAAGCATTACTCAGAAATTATAACTGAGGAAGAGTAGTTCCACAGAACTAAGAACGGGGTATTCAGACAGAGGGGGAAGGACAAGGGCCTGGCACGATGGCTCAGTAGTTAAATCATCATCTTGTGTGCTGGGATCCCATTTGAGTGCAGGTTTGCATTCCAGGTGCTCCATTTTCCATCCAGCTCCCTGCCTGTGGCCTGGGAAAGCAGTCAAGGATGGCCCAAAGCCTTGGGACCCTGCACCAGGATGGGAGATCTGGAAGAAGTTCCTGGTTCCTGGCTTTGGATCGTCTTAGCTCCAGCCATTGTGGCCTCTTAGTGAATCAGTGGACAGAAGATCTCTGTGTCTCTCTGTTAATCTACCTTTCCAACAAAAATAAATTTTTAAAGAAATTGAGGTGATTCAATAGTCAAAGATCAGAAATCCTGGCATGATTCAACTTTATCCTCCACTTTCTATTTAACATTGCCCACCACGCACACGCACTTTGATTGTCCTTTGTCACCCTTCTGTTAACCAACATTGTGTGTATCATTTCATTCTTCAGTCTTACCTTCTGTATGAAATTTTTTTCCTACCCCACTTATCTAACCTCTTTAAATAGTCATCTCACTTTGATTCAGTATTCTTTGGGATTTTAGATAATCATTCTCTTATGTTTCGTGTATGCACTTTGATTTCCTCCGACTGCAAACTCCTCGCACACAGCAGCACTGGTTTCTGCACACTGCCTTCCCCACAGTGTGACACAGGACCAGGAACCGAGCAGGTGTGTGATAAGTACTTGGCAATAGATTCCAGAAGCATTCAGAGTGGAAATTGGTAGGAATTTAGTGAAAGATTTAAATGGCCTCATCACACATGCACACGCACACACACACACACACGCACGCACACATGTTTATAAAACCAAGTAGAAATACCCTTAGGCGTTTAAAAACATGAGAAATGTGGAAATAAGGTATCCGTTTGTCAGAGCTGTACATTCACAAACAACCCTTTGAGAGCTGAGAAAGTTTATAGAATTAGAACAAAATGGGAGGAGACAGCCTTGAATTGTCAGCAAAGCCTGAGGGTGAAATAAAGATGAGGAAAGGAGGTTAGAGAAAAATAGAATTATGAAAATTTCCCAACATGAGGAGGAAGAACTCTTTTTAAACCACAGTAAAATGTCATTCATCTAACCTCCACTAATTTGGGATTTTTGAAAAATTGAACTAAGGGAGGCTGTAGCTTGTTAGAGCCAAACCTTGAAAGACAAGTGGCTAAACTAATTAAGCTTCTTCCATTTTGAGAGAGGAACAGGAGTGGGGGTGGGTGGGGAAAAGGTCTTGTTTGATTTAGTTAAAAGAAGTTTTCCTAGTGTCCCCCCCCCCCCCAGCTCTTTAAACACCTCATTATAGCTAATTTTAAGTCCTGGTTGTATAGTGGTTCTTGTCCTATTTTTCCCTTATTGTAAATACTGAAACGCATGTCTTTAAAAATCCACCGTTGGGATTTTCAGTACATTACGTGCTTCCTACTTTTCAGTTGATGCCAAGAAAATAGTGACTAAACAGATCAGGGACTAGAATTGTGTACAGTAAGTTAAATTGTTTGAGTCCTGGCTGCTTCACTTCTGGGCCAGCTCTCCAATAATGAACTTGGGAAAGTAGCTGATTATGACCCAAATACTTGGCTCCCTACACCCATTTGGGATAACTCAGATGGAGTTCCGGAATCCTGGCTTTGACCTGGTCCAGCTCTAGCCATTGTAACTATTTGGGAGAGTGAACTTGCATATGGAAGATATTCTCTCTGTCTCTCTCTCTCTCTCTCTCTGCCTTTCAAGTTAAATACATCTCCAAAACTAACCAACAAAGCAGGTATGAGAAGCCCCTAAGTACTGAGAGCTTTTCTGTACTAGCATCTCATCTAACCTTCACAAAAGCTGCATTATGAAAGAAATATTGTTTTTCCCAGTTAACAGAAAGGGGGAGGTGCTGCAGTGGGATGTTAAGAAACTGGCCCCAGGAAAGCAATAAGAAAAAAAAAAATAGTGCCATTTTGTTCTCTGCTTTTAAAAATTCCAAAGATCTCCTGAACATGAAGGATGCCGTGTTGCCTCTAAATGGAAACAGTCATTGAATAATAGGAGATCCGAAGGCTTCTTGACAAATCTTGCTGTACTAAGCATTGAAATGGCTGTGAATTCATGAGAAGAACACATCTCCAAAAGCAGAGGAGATACTCATAATGGCAAAAACATTGCAAGTGTTCAGCTGAAGCCTTGCAGACCCTAGGAGGCAGGCAGTGGTGCTGGCTAAATCATTGAGTTCCTGCACTCCACATAGGAGACCTGGGCTACACTTCCAGCTCCTGCTCCCAGTCCCAGCTCCAGTCCCAGCCATTGTGGGCAATTTCTGGAATGAATCAGCAAGTCACAGTGTGCTTGCTCTCAAAACGACAAATAGATGCATAAACAAAGAGGAGTTTTTCAACAGCCTGAATCGTGAAGAAGTTATTTTGTGTTTTAGCATCTTGACTATGGGAGTGGATACATGAACCTGGTGTGAGAAAATTTTACAGAACTAAGCATATTGGCACAGTTGGGTATATGCAAAATAAGAAACTTGAATAAGGTGGGTAAACTGCATTGTTATTAATGTCTTAGATGTGAAGGAATGATTGTCTAAAAATTATCAATTTAAGGGGCTGATGTGATGGCCCAACTGGTTAATCCTCCTGCAAGTGTCAGCATCTCATATGGGTGCCAGCTCATATTTCAGTTGTTCCACTTCCCATTCAGCCCCCTGCTTGTGGCCTGGGAAAGCAGAGCAGCATAGCCCAATGTCTTGCACCTGCATGGGAGTCCCAGAAGAAGTTCCTAGTTCCTGGCTTTGGATTGGCTCAGCTCCAACTTTTGTGGCCATTTCGGGAGTAAACCAGCAGATGGAAGACCTTTCTCTCTGCCTCTCCTTCTTTGTGTAAATAATCTGCCTTTCCAATAAAAATAAATAATTCTTTTTAAAAAGGACTCCTGCCACACAGTCTGAATTTTGAGCAACAGCGAGTGGAGTCTAGCAGCAGAGGTGGACTGGAACAACTGGGGGCCTACTGACAAAAGAAAGACTAGTGAGAAGGGAAATCTGGCGAGTGCCTAGCCTGAATGTGCCTCATGGCCCAGAGTGCTACTTTGCCACCTAGAGGCCTAGGTTCAAAGACCAGTTCTGCCACTCTTGAGCCAATTCATTCATTTCCCAAATGCATTAGTTTCTCCAACTATAAAATGAAGATAATAACAATAGGACTTCTCCCCTTGGCTTCCCCTTGAGAATCGAATGAAATTGTGATTAGGAGAACACTATGAGTTTTCTCATTGTAGGTGGAAATGTAAAACATCTCAGAAGGGCCACCATCCTGATGATCACACAAATGTTCACAAGTTTCTCCCAGCAGGTGCTGGCTGGTTTGATCTCATGTTTGAAACAAACAAACAAAAAAAAAAAAAATTGGAAGTTTAAAATGCATTGCACAGGGCCCGGCGCAGTGGCCTAGCAGCTAAAGTCCTTACCTTGAGGGTGCCGGGATCCCATGTGGACACTGGTTCTAATCCTGGCTGGACATTATGACAAACAAGTATAGGAATATAGAAATGACAGAAGAAAACAGAAAAACTCAAGCACCTCAGGAGCTGGAAAATAGGTGGGGAATTGGAATGTTAATGTTGCCCTTGTCTCTTGGGAAAGCGTGTTTCTGATATGTTAAAATATGCACTTTGTCTCAAGAGAGCCGGGCTCTGGTGAGTCCAAGACATGGTGGGGAAAATACCCTTTTATATTTGAGAAAAAAAAAAATGATGATTTGGGCACCCAGAATACCCTAACTGCCTACTACCCAGTCTAACTCCTCTCTCAGCGGGACATGAACTGGCACCTTTACTGAGTTCCCACGTTTGCAAGTCCAGGAGATAGCCACTGAGGCATTGCCCTGACCCCCCACACACCATTATTTTAAGGCCAAATGGGGAGCTGCTCTTTATTTGCTGCCAGGCAGAAACAGTCAGTGCTGTGACTCCCCCAGCAGAGCAGTGCCTGCTAGGCTCCCTGGAGGCTGAGCCTCCACTTCCATCTAGCAGTAAAGAGCTTGCCCAAGGCAGTGTGAGGTCCAGCCAGTTGACTACCACAATTTCCAATGGTCTTCAAACAAAGGGGGAAATGGCCTATCAGTAAAGATATGCAGAATGTGAAAAACAAACAGAAAATACAGTAACTAAAGTGACCGTGCTGGCTACCTGTGCTCCACAGGACATGAACTGGTGCCCATATGAGATCCCTAAGCTTGAAGAACAGGATTTTGCCACTGAGCTATCCTGCCAGACCCCATGCTAATGTTTTTATATCTGGTGTTTCAAAATAAGACTGAAGGATGTGGAGCTGGAAATCTTAGCTATGAGTTCTTCTCTCAATGTGTCAAGATATAAACATATAAATTCAAGAAGTTAAGAAAGCCTCAAACAGAATAAACCCGAAGAAATCCAAGCCAAGGCACCACATGATGCATTTTGGAAAAGTAGAAGCAGCCAGGACCAAAAAGGTGAAATGGGTTTTGAAGAATTCAGTGCAAAACTACTTTGGGTCTCTCCTCTCTCCTTTCTATTCCTTAACATAGAAAGAAGGGCAAGTCTTACTGACTTCGGACTCTGGATTTTTTTCTATGCTTTATCCCAAGGCTCCAACATCACGTCCACTCTCTGTTCACTTAGCAAACATTTAAGAGTACCTTATATTAAGTCCAGGTCCAAGTCTTTGTCCTCATAGAGTTGGATTAACGGACATACATATAAGGAATGTGTTGGGAAAGAAATCAGTATCTTTTCAGATATATGCTTTCCCAGAAAAGAATCTTACCACAGCCACGCTTTCATTCTTTCAATATTCGTTAAATACATTGTGGAAAAACCTGCTAGGCCTTGGAGATACAGATGGAGTTCCTGCCCTTAAGCTTGAGAAAATGCCGTAGTGTTCTTGTAGGACAGGGTTTCTCAGCATTAGCACTGTTTAAATTTGGAACTAAATAATCCTTTGTTGGGGGGAGAACTGTCCTGTACATTGTGCAGTGTGCAGCAATATTCTTGGCCTGAGTCCTTTAGAAGGCAGTAGCATCCTTCAAGCCGTAATGCCAAAAATGTGCGCACAAGTGGCCAGATGTCTCCTGAGGGATGAAAACACCCCCAGATGAGAACAGCTAGGGTAGGATCAACTGACAAGTGGACAGATTGCTGATACCAATTGTGATATCTTTGATAGAGAATCTTCCTTTGGCTCTCCATTTCCTCAAAGACTTTCAGAGGTGACCCTACTCCGCCCGCAGTCTTTTCTCCAACTAGGTGGCCAAGCCCATTTAGACTGAACCAATCACCCTAAGAATATAGCATGCCTTTTCCTTTCCATGTGCTCTTTTCTCTACCTTAAATATTCTCCTCAGGCTGGCTATCTCAAATGATACAGCATTCACGTGAATTTTTTCTTTGAAGCATTTGTCTCGTTTTTTAAGGGCAGGGATTTATCTTACTTTCTTTAGACCCAGTGTCTAGTATGGTGCTTGCTTCTGGAAGAATTGAAAATATGCAAAAAGAGAGAAGATGTGTTTGTTCCTAACTCTCAGATTGCTTCTATTCTGCCTTGGGCATGCAAGACAGAAATTTAACTTTTCTGTTTTGTACAGATCAGTCTGTAGTAGAATTAAGTGTGAATGTGCCCAAGATGTATTTATTACAAGTGCTAGAGCAGAGGGGATATGGGGAGAAGGGAAGGGAAATCCCAGAACCAATGGAACTGTATCATTAAATAAATAAATACCCCCTCCCCCAAAAGTGACAGAGCATGGGTAGAAAATTCATGAGGTGACAAAATTGAATTGGGCCTTGAAACCTGACTTTAATAAACTGAAGCACATGGATGAGTAATGAAGGAATGGGGGTAGGGAAAGAGAATGGACCACAGACTATGGTCATCAGACAGTGAGAAAACCACAGCCTAGAAGATGCAGATTTGACTGCTGCCCTGTGGTACTCAAAAGGCCCTTTTCTATCCTGAGATCTGGCTAAATCGTTTCAGCAGGTAACGAAAGGAAGAGGTTACAAGAGTGATAGGAGTTCCAGATTGCTGGAACACACTGGCAGTGACAGCCTGGGAGAATGAACATAGACACAGTGCTCCCAAGGGATCTAATGTTTGCTGTAGCAGATAAGCCACCACCTGTGGTGCCGGCACCCCAAATGCATGCCAGTTAGAGACCCAGCTGCTCCACCTTCCAATCTAGCTCCCTGCTGACGCACCTCGGAAAGCAGCAGAGGACGGGCCAAATGTTTTGGTCCCTTAATCCACTTTAGAGACCTGGAAGCAGCTTCTGGCTCTTGGGCTTAGGATCAGCCCAGCTCTGGCCATTGCAGCCATGTGGAGAGTGAATCTGCAAATGGAAGATATTTCTGTCTCTGTCTGTCTGTCTGTCTGTCTCTCTCTCTCTCTTCCTCTCCCTGTGGATGTGTGTGTGTGTGTGTGTGTGTGATTCTGCCCTTCAAATAAATAAATCTTTAAAAAAAAAGTGAGAGAGCAAACCTTAACACTGTTGATTCAGTATACTTTGATTAGGGATCTCTCATGTGCAGTATGATTTCTGTCTCTCGCTTTGTTTTCACAACAGAAAGATGAATCTCAAAAGCAGAAATAAGATTCAAACCCAGGGATTCTGACAACACGTCCTGACCATTTCCAATGTATCATGCTACCATTGTTAGTTGAGCCCAAATTTTGTATTTTCAGATAATTTTAGTGACCTTTGTCCTTCCTCCCTTTCTCTCTATCGAAGATCACGGAGCAGGAAGGCTGGTGACAGGCTTCAGAGTTCACGCTAGCAAATATTGGAGGCTCAGACTGGGTAGAATCTAAGTCTAGAGGAGTTCGAAGTTTACGTGAGTTCTGCAGCCTAGTATGTGTAGACACAGGAGCCTGTCTAGCCAAATATAGCTAGGCATGAGATAGAGTAAAGACAGTCATGGATTAATTGACTGGGGCAGCTGGGAAGGCTACCCCTGGAGAGAGGGGACAGGCAGTCAGACAGTGGGTAATAATATAATGGAAACTTCTTACATGTCAAGCTCCTCTGGAGCAGAAATGGTAAGTAATGGCCCATCTAGGGTGAAATTTTGTACTTTGGGTCCCTTCACCTCCATTTCCGCCCTCCTTCTCTTTGGATTTCAGGAGCTGCATCCTGTTCTCTGGCACATACAGCTCTCACCTTCTGTCACTGGTGGGGGTCTCACCTAGGGTCATTTTCCCTAGGAAAAGTCATACCCATTCCTCCATCAAACCATGTCATTTTTTCCTCCTCATACAATTAGCACAAACTCGTTAGACAGATTTGCAGTAACTGCTAAGGGTTGATATTGTCCTAAAGAATGCTTAAATGTGAGTGTGAGCCTCAATGCCTTTTTGCTAAGAAGCTGGGTTGTCATGGTACATATAAGGCTTAGTGAAAGGGGGGATAAGGACAGGGAAGGGAAGTTGAGAAGGGGGCCTTTCGGTGACCTTTGCATAAGGATGGGCTTGTTTGTTTCTTATGTATTTTAAAAGAGGCCTCCCTATTTTGCCCCCTTCTACCCCTGTCCATGTTCTTCTTTCCTTATTGCTGCATTCCAGGACCATGCCAGAAATAAATGTATTAATTAACAATGCTTAGATGTAGAGAAAATGCCCAATTTGGTTTGGGTATAGACTCTTCCAGAATTGTCAAGGACCCTGCAGAGCTCAAGCTGCTGCTATTGGGGCTCATGTTCTCAGCTCCCTTGAACACTAAAATTAACAGATGGGACATTTCAATCCAGGACACAGTTGTCAAATTAAAAAAAAAAAAAACGCAGTTTAAATCAGTCACAGACAACTGTTTCATTCCCCACACTTGCCTGGGTGTAACAACTGCAGGAATGCCTCTGCTTAAATTACACCCACTGACACCACAGGGAGAGACATGTCTAGGCTGCATTCATTTTCAGTCCTTCTTGAGCTGCTTTTAGAGTAGGGGTCAGCAACCTTTGTAAAATGGGGTGACTAGGTTCTATCCCATGTTGTGTTATTGGACTAGTGCACGTGGATTTATGGATGCAAACAATGGCAATGGTGGGAAGGTGACATGATAGAGGCGGAGGAGAGAATTACAGTGGGTCTTGCCAAATATGTTAGTGGCCATCCATTGGCCAGAGAAGGAACAGAACTGAGTGATAAGTTATAAAAATAAACTGAGAAGAAAGGGTTCAGTCTGTAGCCCAGATATGAACTGTGTGGATGTAATAACAGAGTGTCCGGCTTCAGGGTATCAGTTCTGTGATAATAGAAAGTAACCATTCATCCCTTTTTTCACCTTGTGTTGGGCATTGGATATATCCACATGGATAAGATGTCTTCCTTCTATGAGCTTACACTCTGCTTTCCATTCACAACAGCTGAATTATTCTTCCAGTCTAGAGCTCACTGTCACTCATCCCATTGGTGCTTGGCAAGTGGTAGACACTGCACTGCACAGATTTTTGGTGGGCTGCAGACATTCAGAGAAAATTCAAAGTACTTTAAGTGGCTTTCAGTGTAGCAACATAGAGGCACAGGTAGACATGTCCAGTTCTACCTAGGGTGCTAAAAACATTTTGCTTAGGTGAGTCTCTAAAATGCTTTCTTTTTTAGGATCCTGGATCATGAAGGATGGCCCAAGTCTTTGGGCCTCTGCAAACACATGGGGGACCTTGAAGAAGCTTCTGGCTATTGTCTTCAGGTCTACTCAGCTCTGGCCATTGTGGCCATTTTGGGAGTGAACCAGAGGTGAGAAGACCTTTATCTCTACCTCTCCTTCTCTTTGTAAATCTGCCTTTCCAAGAAAAATAAAATATATTTTTTAAAAATCCTGGATCTACTGGGAGAATGCCACTTGGGGCAGGCAGGTCAGATATAGAGGGAGGTAAATACTTGTGACTAACATAGAAGGAACTACTTAGTAAACATTTCTATTTTTCTCCCCGTGGAGTGAGGAAATGATCTCTTTCATCCTTTCCTTTGGATGGGAAAAACATACTCAGCTTGGTGAGATGAAGCAAGAAGGCTGCTTGGTGCACATATTTTGTTTTACTTTTCGTTCTGGGCTTCACAACTACTTGATAGTCATCTTTTCAAAGCCTCATGTGCCTTCTACTGGCAGTTCTCCATATGAAGGTCTCTAAAGGTAGTAACTGGTGGTGCCCTGCAGCTATTTTTCAGTGTTAAAACAATCTAACACAAGTTGCATACTCAGCCAAGGCAAAGCCACAAAGAGGTAAGTATGATATATTTCTTTGCTTTTGACTGAAATTATACTAGTATTAGCTTGGCATGGTTATCTCATGTGGATCAGAAATTATGAGTGAGTAAAAGATTGGCAAAATGAATTATTCCATAATAAATGTAGCTTTGCTAGATAAAAATCTTTCCAAACGTGGGGCTCGTGGGAGAGGGGACAATAATAAAAGGGATCCTTGGTGGTGAGAAGGCTGGACATCACTGGCCTCCATGTCTAGAAGCCAAAGTTTGGCTGCAGATTCAAAGCCCACGACCACAGAATCCTGGGATTATTGGCATCTGACACCCCTGATGTGGTTCCTGTTGGAAAAGCAAACAAGCTCCCTGCCCAGCTTTCTAAAGTGTTATACATTAGCCGGCTTACAAGGCACCATTCACGGGTGGATGGTTTTTGGGGGGGGAGGGGTGGTGGTGGTTTACTGTGTTTTTGTACCTGCAGTGAAAGAAGGTTTCAGAGGAAGCCCAGGCTTGCCTGAAATCTACAAAGCTATGCTATTGCTGGACAAGCACAGAGCGCCTTATAATTTACAGAGCTGGAACAAGCTGTCCACACCTTTCTCCTCCTCGGCAGTCTTCATCCAGTAACTCTGAAAACGCACATTCTGTGAACACACGTAGAAATAGGCTAAGAATATCCATTGGATGTAAGCAAGGTGGAAGAACGCTGAAAGCTGGAGGATAAGGGAGGGTGTCTGAAGGAACCTGGTCACAGAATCACCCCCACTCTTCTTGTCATGTGAACAAGCATTTTTGGAGGATGCTTAGGAGAGAACCTTGTGAAAACGGGAGGTGGGCTTCACAAAGAGAGAACGGACTAGTGGAAGCACTGACCTCAGCTCCTACAAGCAATGATCTTTCATTTTTAAAAATTTGATTGTGGGACTGACACTCAGTGAAGCAGTGAAGACTCCTGTGTCCCGTAATGGAGTGCCTGGGTTCGATTTGCAGCTCTCCCTCCAGCTTCCTGCTAATATGCAACTGGGAAGCCACAAGTAATGGCTGAAAATGCTTGAGCTCCGGCCACCCATGTCGGAGACCTGGACTGAATGTCTGGCCTGTGGTTTCCACCTGACGCACCCTGATTGTTACAGGCATTTGGGGATTGAAGCAGTGGATGGAAGATCTCTTTCTGCCTTTTTCTACCTTTCCTCTGTCTTTCTTCCACTGGCATAAAGAAAAATAAATTACATTTTAAGAAGTTTTACATTTAACTGTGAAAAAAAATACCCATAACCTAAAATTTCCAGTCTTAATCATTTTCAAGTATACACTTCAGGAGTATTAAGTCTATTCATACTATTGTAAAACAGATCTCCAGAACTTTTTCATCTTCAGAAATGGAAACTTTTAAAAAAGTGTTAATATATACAGAACAGATTGCATGAATTGCAAAGACATGATTCCAAGAATGCAGCAATACTTCCCTCCTTCCCTTCCTTCCCCTGCTCCTTCTTTCCTTCATTTTTGGGGGGGTTATCATATTTTCAATTTACTTTATAGTCACAGGGTTCAATAATCCTCTAAAAAAAAGAGGGCGGCAAGTAAAAGGTGGCTAGGCCATGCTACACTCATTAAACCATAAAAATTCTGCATTTCCCCTCCCTTCACTCTCTGGCAACCACCATTTTACTTCCTATTTCTCTGAATTTGACTAATCTGGATGCCTTTTTCTGCCATTCATCTGATAATAACCTTTTTAATGAGGGTGAGGTGGTACATCAGTGGGATTTTGAATTTGATTTCCCTATTTATTAGGGCTACTGAGCATTTTTTATTTGTTGGTCATTTGTGTATTTTCTTTGAAGAAATGTCTATTCAAGTCATTTTTCCCACTTCTAAATGGAGTTATTTGATTTTTGTTGTTGGGTCGTAAGAGCTCTTTATATGGCCTAGATGGTAGTTCCATATTGAATTTGAAAGTATTTTCTTCCATTTTCATAGATTGACTGGATGGTCTATTGATGCTAACCTTTGATGCTCTAGCCCACAACTAAAAATGTATTTTTAAATTGATAATAAATATCATGCATATTTATGCGTAGAATAGTTTGGAGATATGTATATATCATGGAATGGCTAAAACAAGCTAATTAACAAGTGTATTCATTCTCATGTTTACAGTTTTTTTGTATGTGATGAGAACATCAGCCCATATTTTTCCATTTGATTTTAAAGTTTTATTTGAGATGGAGAAAGAGAGACAGAAACCTACTCCCCAAATGCCCACAGTGCCCAAACCTGGGCCAGGCTGAATAAAGCTGGGAGCCAGGAATACAGCCCCATTTTCCCATGCAGGTGACAGGGGTTCAAGTTCTTCAGCCATAACCTTTTGCCTCCCAGGAAGTACATTAGCAAGAAGCTGGAATCTAAAGTGGAGCAGGAACTCAAACTCAGGCACTCTGATATGGAGTGTGGACATTCCAACAGGAGTTTTAGCCATGGTGCCAAATGCCTGCCTCACTTCATGTTTTTTAAAGATGAGGAAACTACTAAAAACTGGAAGAAGCTCAGAAAGAACGTGAGTTCTGGCCACAGCACATACTTCCTCCGAGTGCCGTGAGCATGATGTCTCCAGCATTCTAGGTGATGTTTCTCTGGAGGCCATCCTAAGCTTCGAGATCACTGCTCTATCTTCACCCTGTTAGCTGTGAGCACTACCTAGGAACAACACTCCCCATTCTAAGTTCTTTGCAGCTTCAACAACCCCAGCTTTTTTTCCCAAAAGATTTATTTGTTTTTATTGGAAAGGCAGAGTTACAGATAGAAGGAGATACAAAGAGAAAGATCTTTCATCTGCAGGTTCACTATTCCAAGTGGCTGCAATGGCTGGAGCTGAGCTGATCTGAAGCCAATAGCCAGGAACTTCTGGGTCCCCCTCGTGGGTGCAGGGTCCTGAGCCTTTGGGGCCGTCCTCTTCTGTTTTCCCAGGCTATAGGCAGGGAGCTGAAAGGGAAATGGAGCAGCCGGGACATGAGCTGGCGACCATATGAGATCCTGGCTGTACAAGATGAGGATTTAGCCACTATGCCACCCTCAGCTTTCCTACTGCTTTCTTCATGCCTATGTCAACTGCCTTTTCCCACCTTTAGACAATAGCTTCACATCCACTTGTAACTGCTTCTCCTTGTCAGCTAGAGAAGGAACTCTGCTAGGCTTGCGTAGCAGGGTTATGTAGAGGTCATTAACAAATCAACATTTTGTGGAGGGGCTCGTTGGTCTAATGGAAAGACCAACAGGTTATCATTTCCTGATCGTGTGAGTGACTACGACAGGTCACTTCACTTCTCTGAGCTTCATTTTCATCCTGGTAAATATGAGCCAGCCCTGGTGCGGCTCGACAAGGCCTGTTAGAAATCTAATGTGTGGCGTATGGAGCACAGCATCTGGGGCCACACAGGGCAGCTCAGCAGGACTGCGCACATGGCCTGGACTTCTCTGAAAATTCTGCTTGCTCAGCCACGATCCACTCTGCCCAGAGGTGGCACAGCACAGATGGGCAAGGACAGAATTTCCTTACCTGGAAGGCCTGTGCCCACAGCCCAGGCTCCTGGAGAGCATGACACTAACATGCAGGAGACCCAAACCTCCATCCTGCAGTGAATCCTTCCCATGAAGCTCAGCCTCCCATGACCCCTGGCCTCGAGCTGTGCCTAATCTTGGACTCACTTCCTTGCAGCTAAAACTTAAACCTTTTCCCTGGCTCTCCCACAGCTTTAATCCCTCACCAAGCCCAGTGATTCCACCTCCTGGGAGCCTTCCCACTTTGTCATCTCCTTCCCTTGTTCAAGCTGCTGCCCGTTCTCACCTGGATGGTGATATCCACTGCCATGCCCATCCTTGTCTCTCTCTCAGTGTCCTTCTGCTCGCACCTCCACACAGCAATAGCAGGAGAGACATGTGTACAGTACAGCTGTTAGCTGCTCCTCGCCCTTTCTTGGGGATGGCTCTTTGATGGCTCTCTGAGTGCTCTTCAGGGGAAATTCAAACACCTTAACACAGCATATGGACCCCACATGCTCTGACCTCTGTCTGCCTCTCTGGTTGTCATCTCCCTGTTTCTCCCCTGCTCCATCAGGTTGTAGGCGTTCAGTTCCCGCCAATGATGCTTTTCCTTAAAGCCCTCGCCTGTTCTTCTTCTCACCTGAAATAGTCTTATTCCCACCAGCTAACTTTTATTCACCTTTAAATCTCAGCTAGCATATCATTGTCCTCTTGGAAGGTTCTGCTAATTGTTTTCCATTTGAATCAGGTGCTCCATCTGATTGCTCTGCCATTCCACGCTGTCTGTGCCACAGCACTGGACACAGAGGGCTGCAGTTAATGTCAACCTCCACTGGGCTTGGAGCCCTATGAGGGGGAAAGACCATGTCTATCTATCCTTTGTTCCAGGGCTGTACCAGGCAGATAACATGCCACACGTGTGTCAAATGAAAGAAAGCCAGTTTCCTGACCCAAAATCTTCATGCACTCACTCTCCTGCACTTGCACAGTGCTGGCTCCTCTCCGTCTCTGGAGGCCTTTCTGATCTCCAGACACATTGGCCATGGGTCATGGCTCTTTGCCTTTGTGCGCAGTGACCTTTCTAGCTGCAAGGCCTTGTCCTCCCTTCCTGGTTTCCCTTCTTTTCCCAAGAAAATCCAACTTGTTGTTTAAGCCTCAGCTCAAGTTTCACCTCCTTAATGAAGTGGGTGCTTGAAGGGGGACCATTAAAGTAAAGATTTATTGTAGACAAGCAGGGTAATTCTTAGCTCATTCTTCATCATTAATGCTTTATTATACCAACTCCAATATCTAGCAACCTTCATCACCCTTCCCCCCTTCCCAACCATTGCACTTGCCCCTCCTCTGGGTTCTCCCAACGCCTTGCAACACTTCACAATACTACTTCCTCAAGGACTGGGGGGTTGGGGTTTGTTTATTTAGCTTGCCTTTTCCTCCCCCCTGGATGAGGTAGGAGGACATTGCATGACCTTAACACCCCAGGATCCTCGGGAGGGGCCAGTTGACTCATTTCTTCCAGTAAAATGAGACATAAATTCTGTCCCCTCTCCCACCCTTTGTCTTTTCCTCACCAGGGTGCCCACTCATTACTGAGACAGGCCAGGGCTCCTTCGTTCTCAGGAAGCTTCGTTTTTGTTTTTCTAATTAGCCTCTGATTAGAAACAGTCCTGTTACAGCTGGGTTGCTTGTAGTGCATGCTCGGGTGTGGGGAGGTGGGCAGACTGATCATACAGAGAGAGCACTGGCCCAGGAGTCAGGATTCCCAGTACTTGGTCTCTATCCAAGTGTCTGAGTGTGGATAAGTTCCATTCCTTCCCTGAGCCCTGGCTTCCTCCTCTGCTAAAGAATGAGGGACTTGAACTGAGTACTTTGCTACTCCAAGTATGGCCCAGAAGCAGGTAGCATTGGTGGGAAGCCTGTTAGAAACAAGGAGTCTGTGTTCTACATTCAACCTCCTAACTCAGATGGCATGCTCAGAAGATCCCAGGAGATGCTATCCACGGTCACAGTGGGGAAGCACAAGAAATGTCTGCCAATAAAAGACTCATTTCATCTTCCACTGAGCTCATTTTATAACACACAGCTGATCATGCTATTGTCTTGGAGACTGAAATGAAGTATTGTCCCAAAACAAGTCTTTAGAACAAGACTCATATCCCTGGAAAAGTTTGGGATGCATTGGACAAGTGGTTTAGAAAGTCATTCCCACTGTGATTAGCCTTCTGGTGTAGTGGGGTAACTAGTTAATCTACTGCCTGCCACCCATATGGGTGCTGATTTGTGTCCTGGATGTGCCACTACCAATACCACTCCCGTTAATGGCCTGGGGAAAACAATGAAAGATGGATCAAGTGTTTGGGCCCCTTGCACCCAAGTGAGAAATCAGAATCAACTTCCAGGCTTAGCCTTTTCCATTGTGGCTATTTAGGCAGTGAACTAGAAGGTGGAAGCTCTTTTTTTGTCTCTCCCTCTCCCTCTCTGTAGCACGTACATTCAAATAAATAAAATTTTAAGGATTTAGGTTTTTTTTATCGGAAAGGCAGACTTATAGAGACAAGGAGAAACAGAAGGAGAGATCTTCTCTCTGCTGGTTTACTCCCCAAATGGCTGCAATTGCCAGAGCTGAGTTCATCCAAAGTCAGGAGCCAGGAGCTTCTTCCAGGTCTCCCAGGAATGTACAAGGTCCCAAGGCTTTGGGCCATCATCTACTGCTTTCCTAGGCCAAAAGCAGCAAGCTAAATGCACAAGTGGAGCATCCAGGACACGAACCTGTGCCCATATGGGATCCTGGCAATTTTTGCAAGGTAAAGATTTAGCCATTGAGCCAAAATGCTGGGCCCTTCAAAATAAATAAATCTTAATTAATTCTACTGTTAACACCTGAAATTCCAAATGCACTGGTTCATTGCTAGATATTGTCAATGGTGATACCTTGTTTAGAACTCTAAGACTTTCCTTTCTCTTTGTTTGGGGCGGGGAGTGTTTTTTCAGAATTATACATGGCTGTGCAGACATGGAAAAGGAGGACACATTACTACTTGAAGCCAACTGTCTTGATTGGAGAACTCTGTCAGCCTCTGAGGTTCACAGAGAAATGACGTATTCATCAAAGGCCATCTCTTCAAAGCAATTAAACTTGGTGTGATCTGACTATTTTAAAGTCCTCCTAAATTAGTGTATGGAGGGTGGGGGGGACTGGAAATGAAGAGTGCAGCATCGCTTCTTCACAGGTAAGGTATCCAAAAGAAGCTTAGACTAGTTGCCAAGGAAACATGGGGGGTGGGAATCTGGCCCTGAAAGGCACCTTATTTTCCCAGCCCTGAGCACAGATGTGCGGCTTTACAAAAGGTATTTTCCAATTTGTGAATGTATTTATATAAAGTCTTTTAAAGAAAATTATAAAAACGAAATCCCATTAATTATAAGTTTAACAAATTACCTTTATTTAGAGAAGGATGTGAGGAGTCAGATGGGTTCATTGGCAGTTAGGGTCTATGGTGCCTGGTAAAGTTGCTTTTTACATGTCCGTGGTTAACTCCCTTGCTTACTGTCCTGGCCAGACCTGTTGCCCTGCTCCTACTGGGTAACTGAAAACCAGTGGGGTATGTGACAGCCCAGACAATAGAAAATGGCAACAGTAAGGCCATGTCTTCTGAAACATTTCTGAGGCATGTCCATAACCTGAGCTTGCCATAATATTGGGTTCTTGGAAAGTCCTGAAAGAGGAGTGAGAGTACTTATCACAAGACACTGTCTCATTCCACATTGAGATCTTTCTTTTGTACAGCTCAGGCATTAAGCTGATTGTCCCAAATGGTTTCTTGTAAATTTGGGAGGACCTGGTTTGCCTGGTGCTGTTGTGCACTAATAGGTGGGATGTGACTCATGCCGATCAGATAGCTTAAAGTGCATGATGCTTAAACTGTGTATCTGCATTTCACACCACCACCGCTGATTAGATCATTTGTGTTGTATACTGATATAA
This sequence comes from Ochotona curzoniae, assembly GCF_017591425.1. Classification (NCBI taxonomy): domain Eukaryota; kingdom Metazoa; phylum Chordata; class Mammalia; order Lagomorpha; family Ochotonidae; genus Ochotona; species Ochotona curzoniae. The sequence goes on along the minus strand of NW_024467087.1, from coordinate 28,853,444 downwards.
GTTTGGTTGATTAACAAATTGCATCATGTGGCAGTGCTGTCTTAGTTGGTTGGATGATCATTGTTTAAGACCTGAGGGATGCTTCTGTTTTTATCCTCTCATTTCAGTACTTCCTGTACGTGCTGTTCTGAAAATACCAGTAAGAGTCCCAGTTCTAGCCTAATGTGGTAAAGGGAACTGACCAGGTAGACTCTTGGCGGGCGGGGGGGTGGGTACTTTGGACACTGGGACTACTCTGACTCCCAGAGCTTAAAGAAAATGCCTGATTTTTTCTTCTACACCACTACATGTCCTGTTTATAAGTTAGAATAGAGAGAATTAGCTAAAATGGGCCTTCTTTGCACTTGATTATATTGACTCAGCTGCTGTGCCAGCCTTTTCTCTATGAGAGCCACACAACAGCCTTTCTGAATCCACCTTGGCCTTTCCCTGTTCTGTCTCACTTTTGGTGGAAGTCTGTCGGCTGCACCCTTGCAGGCACTATCAGGAATATCTAGCAAAAGATGGGAGCTCATTCTTTCCTAAATAGGAATGCTGCTAATTACAGGTCTCCCCACCCCAGTTAGAGAAAGGCCTGAATCTACTGACCCTTTCTAACCTGGGAGGTATTTTTTCTTTTCCTTTCTCTGCAGTTCATGTTAGCTTTTTGTTCTGGCTCATGACTGTAAGAGTTTATGATTCTCTGCCTCTTTGTCTCATGATGTATCTCATTGTTATAAACAGTGGGTTCAGGAGCAGAACCAAGGTTTTTCTGTGCTATTGTAAGTGACTTCAGTGATGAAATCTGTCATGTGTCTAGAAGGATTTCTGCATTTCTGTTGCTCTTACTGAGTCTTCAAATAAGTTAGTTATTTGCCTATTTCAATATTACCTTAACACTGATCAGATCTGGCCCACAGTGTTTGTTAAAATGCTATGTATTTAATTAAATGTATTGTATATTAGTTAAGTGTATTGTATTTTGTTCAAATGATTTGGACCTCTGAATCCTTCTAAATTATAAACCAGGTCTCCTGACTTTGGGGCTTCCTCTAGGATCCTTGGAATTCTCAAATGAATGACACTCAACTTGGATGAAATAATAGGCATTTGAGTTAATTTATATCAGGCAAAGTACATGGTAAGATTATAAAATTATGCCAGATTTATGTTTTACTAATGTCACTGCTTATACTGATTGTTGATTAATGTTTTATAATTCTAATCATGGATGTTTCATCTTTTGGATTCCAACAGACCTGTATTGTATCCAATACAGATAAAGCTAAAGATTACCAGTAAACTTTCAACTGAAAGTATGCTTAATTCAGGTTACCAAGAGTAACCTCAAGTGATTGGTAATTTATTTTTTTTTTATTATTTTTTTTATTGGAACGGCGGATATACAGAGAGGAGAGACAGAGAGAAAGATCTTCCGTCCGATGATTCATTCCCCAAGTGAGCGCAACGGTCGATACTATGCCAATCCAAAACCAGGAGCCTCTTCCGGGTCTCCCACGCGGGTGCAGGGTCCCAAAGCTTTGGGCTGTCCTCGACTGCTTTCCCGGGCCACAGGCAGGGAGCTGGAAGGGAAGCGGGGCCGCCGGGATAGAACCGGGCCCATATGGGATCCCGGGCGTGCAAGGCAAGGACCTTAACCACTGCGCCACCGTGCCAGGCCAGTGATTGGTAATTTAAAAGAAAACATTTAGAGGTTTTTAAGAAGGTATTAGTAAAACTGCTTTATTGTCCTATAGACTGCTTAATTGTCCTGTATTGTGTATTTCATCTTTTTGTTTGTATATGTCTATGTGACAAGCTACTAATTGATTTATTTTAATTGAATTATGGACAAAAGAGTGTTCATAAATGAATATTGCTAAACTAACACATTCTTTGTGATTCACATGACTTGAACAATTCCCTGAAAGGTTAGGGCCACAGAGAAATCTCCCATCTTAGAACATCTGAGAAAGTCTTTGAAATAAATATACTCCATTAAATCCTAACACTGTAGAAGAGCAGGTGATTTATACATGACAGATTCTTAACTGCTCTGGACATTAGGAAAATGCTCCAGAGACTTGCAGCAGGAGCTGACAGCACCTTGGACAACATCTTAAAGGTGGCTACATGGTCTCTTATCACAGATTAGGAGGGGATCCCATAGCAGAGCGGGAGGATAAAAGGTTTGTAATCCATGTCCCAGCGAGACTCCTGGAAACCTCCCAAGTGATTTAACTGCAGAAGTAGTGGACACTTTAATTATTTAAAACCGTTCAAGTTCTAGTCATACAATATTACGATATTATTACGCGCAGCTAATTCCCGCAACCTGGTTCTTTACCGTGAGCCCAAAATACCAGACGCAACAAGGTCTCTTAGGAGGTTTATTCCAGCAGGGCAGGTATGGGGTGGAGGTGGTGGAGATGGGGGGGGCGGGATAGAGGCACCTGAGGCCCCTTACATTCAGGTAGGCCCGCAAGGTGTGGGGGCTGGGATTGGGAGGGATTGAGGGCAGGCCCTAGGGGATTGGTGCCTGCAGGTGAGTGCTTAGGGATGATTGGTAAGCAGGCAGAGCTGGGAAAGGGGCTGGGAGATTGGAGGTAGGATTCTCAGATGAAATGCCTGATTGGTGGATGGCTGGACTGGCATGAATTTCGTGAGCTATGAGGAAGAGGAAATGACGCTGGGTCCAGGGTGGGATATTCAAATAACTCCTTACACACTTCACCAAGGATTGTCAAAAAAGACACCCAGGGCCATGTCCCAGCTTCCAAGGAGGTCACTGGCTATCTAGCTGCCTCCAAAGGCTAAGAACTCTATGGTCAGCCATTTCCCATTGAATCCCCCACATGGGACTGAAGCAGCCCAGAGTGCTTCACAGGCTCTGGTAACACATTGGCTCAGCATCCAGGAACCCCAGGTGGTTCTCACAGTGGGCCCAGGCTAAAGTCCTCGCCTTGCATGTGCCGGGATGCCATATGAGTGCCAGTTCATGTCCCGGCTGCTCAACTTCCCATCCAGTTCTCTGCTTGTGGCCTGAGAAAGCAGTAGAAGACGACCCAAAGTGTTGGGACCCTGCACCTGCATGGCAGGCCCAGAGGAAGCTCCTGGTTCCTGGCTTCATATTGAGAAAGGAGTTAGACTGGGTAGTAGGCAGTTAGGGTATTCTGGGTGCCCAAGTCATTTTTTTCTCAAATATAAAGGGGTATTTTCCCCCACCATGTCTTGGATTCACCAGAGCACATGTCTCCAGACACAAGGGCATATTTGAACATATCAGGAACACACTTTCCCTCTTAAGAGACAAGGGTGACATTAACATATCAATTCCCCACCAGAAGCAGGCCTCCAGACATCCATCTCGTTGTCACAAGGTGAGCAAAGGGACTACTCTCTATCCTGTCTTTCGGAGACACTAGCTCTCCACAATTAGTAACTCTCGGAAAAAGAAACACCGGGTCGCTGTCAGCCAGTTAAATGCGCCTAGCACGGCTGCCGGTCTCAACACTCAGGGCCGAGGCTTGCTGAGTTTGGTTAAATTGATCCCCTGGAGCTGGGCTCCTCTCAGCTCCAGGAATGTCGGCTTTTGTCTGAACTTGGTTTCCTTTCCCAGATTAAGCCCGTTGCACGAGACTGGGAGAAGTTTTAGGGCCACTCCCTGATGTTTTTCAAAAGGCCTCTAGGCTGTACCCCAGACCCCGACAGCCCCGTCAGGGTGTCGGGCTGAAATCTTCACTCTTCCCTTCCTTCCGTGGTGATCCAGTTGTCAGTAAGAATGGGCGCAACCCGCTGCGAGGCCATGAGCCCAGTGCTGCGTGGCTTAATTACCAAACTGCCCCAGGCACTGACAGGTCCTCTGCTACCTTTTCTGTTAGGATCGTCTCAAAAACTCTCACTAAGTCTCCTCATTCTCTATGGATTCAGGTTTCGGGTTTTCTTTTACTGGTCAGGATGTGCTAAATATCAGTTGGTCTGTGATGGGGAAATGAAAAAGGCAGGCAGAGTTTCTCTAGGCCCTCTATGGATGAGATCTAAGCAATGGAGATAAACTTGAGGGAGGAATGTGTTATACCTTTAATCCTTTCACAAAGCAGGTGGCAGAGACAGGTCCTCCAGTGTAGTTCCCACTGTCACCTTTCCCGTGTAAGTTTTTGGGTTTTCTTTGAGTAAAATTACAAGATTATTTTGTTATGTCTTTCTATCCCTTCTACTGGGTTGTAGCCACTAATGTAGGCGAAAAGGCAGGGTCAACACACATAATTCCCAGCTCTAGCCAAGAACACCGTCAAGCAGGCTTATAGAATCAGGCCCGAAGTTGAGGTTAGCCTTGTCAAGTCGAGGTTAGAAAGAACATACCTTGTCCGGCAGCAGTTCCAGATAATAACATGTCGCAGGAAACAGGAGCAATTTTGCTTCTGACAGATGCTATTTCTGATTTTATGTTCTCAGGAACACCAGAATATTCTGGGTCAGGCGGTAGTCCTGGAAGTAGGTGTGTCGCAGGAAACGGAAGTGACTTTGCTCCTGGCACATGTTGTTTCTGATTCGTATGGTCTTGGGATCTTGGGCCAGGTAGGGACCTAGGTCTACCATGGCACAGGAAACGGGAGCAGATTTTCACTCCCGGCACATGGTGTTCTAACCAAGATACCCCAATAGGCATGGAAAGCCGAGTGGCTGTGAATCAGGCTTCACGCCCACTTTCCTCCCTTCTGTTGTGGTCTCTGGACCACAGGCGAGCAATGGGAGCTTTAGAGACATCTTAAACTTAGGAGATACAAACTGAGGGATGCTCCTGTTTTATCCGCTCTATTCATTTAGGAAAAGCAAGCCATCCACCAGAAACACCCCCTTGGAGTTTATTCTCAAACTTTGGGATTCCTTTTACCCCAGAATTTAAGGAAAAAGGCTTGATCTTTTTCAACACCACAGCCTTAGCTGCCACATTTGAGCTCTAGAATGGAGAGAATCCGCCTAGTTGGGCCTCTTTGCAAAACTATGCTGCCGTGCTGTTTTGGCTCTGCCTGCACGTGGAGCACGCAACTGCCTTTTACCTTGGCCCTTCCCTGTTCTGTCTTTTAGCCAAAGTTTTAGCTTTAATTGTTTAATTTTAACCTTAATTGGGCCTGGCGCGATGACGCAGTGGTTAAGGTCCTCGCCTTGCACGCCTGGGATCCCATATGGGCGCCGGTTCTATCCCGGCAGCCCTGCTTCCCATCCAGCTTCCTGCTTGTGGCCTGGGAAAGCAGTGGAGGACAGCCCAGGGCCTTGGGACCCTGCACCCGCATGGGAGACCCGGAAGAGGCTCCTGGCTTCTGATTGGCTCAGCTCCAGCTGTTGCGTCTGCATGGGGAGTGAAGAAGATCTTCTTCTCTGTCTCTCCTCTCTGTATATCCGCCTTTCCAAAAAAAAAATTTTTTTTTAGCCTTAATTGTTAAAGATATCTTGCAGGAGATGGAGGTTCATTTTGTCTCTTAGGTCATTGATCTCCAAAACAAACAGGAATATAGCTACGGGCCAGACTCCAGACTCCACACCGCCTGGGGAGAACTTAGAATTCATTAACTCTTTCTAGCCTGAGATTTTTTTCCCTATACAGTTCCCTCCCCCCCCCCCCACCACTAGGAGTATTTGATTCTAAGTGCCTTTTTGTTTCATAGTGTATCTCACTGTTATTAACGATGGGTTCATGTGCTGAATCAAGGTTTTTCTGTGTTATTGCAGCTGGCTTCAGTGATGAGCTTTCATATGCCTTGCAATACTTTCTAAGGTTTTTGTTGTTGTTTGTTCTTGAAAGTTAACTATTGGTTTCTAGTGTTTTAACTCTGATCAGATCCAGTATATGATGTTTGTTAGTGTGCTCAGATAAATGAACTTTTTTTTTAAAGATTTATTTTTATTATTTTTTCATTGTTCCCCATAACAAGGGGGAAAATGTGTAAGATCAGGACTGCCCTGGAAAGTTCATGTTAGAAAGTCACCAGTTATTCTCCATATTTGGATTTGTGTTTCTTATAAATATTCCTTAAGTTCCATTGCTGGTAAGTTTTGGCTCCATCTGAGATTTAGACAGGTGGAGAGAATGTGGAAGGGCATTCAGAAGGTATTTTTGTAGGCAGGAAAAAAAGGGTGAACTCTGTCAGCAAGAGTGAAATGTGAATGAACCTTACAGACCTAGGGCTGAGTCAGGGTGCCAGGGTGGATTGGATAGGGGGAAGAGGAGAGGTGTACAAGAAGTAGCTAAGATATTCCCAGCAGAAGACTGGGTCTGCAAACTGGAAACACTTGGCTGAATGGCTCAAAACAGACTTAACCTCTATGCAACTTCCTCTTTCCCTCCCATCTGTCCACCACATCCTAACGCTTCCATATTGACAGCTCCTTGCCTCCACCCCACCACTCCACCTTACTACTCTGACCTTATTGAGGGGGTCTCTTTGTGTCCACAACTGGACTTTTTCTTTTTTTCTATTAGAGAACAGTATTTATTTATTTAGTTAGTTAGTTTCTTTTGGAGTTCAGATCGCCGTTGCTGCTGGGGTATCAGTCACTGCAATACCACACTGTTGTGTCCGCTGCTTTCCTGTGTCTGTCAGTCTCCAGGTACCCCTCTGCTGTTGTTCTGTCCTCTCCTATTTCCTGGAATGTGCCCTCTCTGCTTCATCCTGATTAAATGTTTTTCTGTCCCTTTAAACATGTCTTTATCCTATTCTACCCTCTTGATTCTCTCCCCTCCCCCTAACTCCCACCCCCAGACTTTTTCAATAGCTGTGAAGACCTAGTTAAGCAAGACTTCACATATGCAAGTCACCCACCCTTACCCTCAGGTTCCAAAAGGTTATCTTTCTTTAGAAACACAAAGCACAAACATAGGGTGCTCTTCCTGGAATTAGCATTCTGTTGAATCAAATCAAAAAGAGATACCAGGCTGTAAAACTATAATGCAGGTGCTCCAAGACATCATTTATGCTAAATGCTTACTAGTTCTGAGGAAAGAGAAGTGGAAATCACAGGAATATGGGACTTCTGAAACTCAGAGCCTCAGAATCTTCTTGCAGGGCACTTAAAACAAGGACTCACTGGGCTCCACCTCCAGGATTTCTCACCTCAGGACTTCTGAGTGGTGGGACCTGCAAATGTGTGTTTCTGACAAATGCCTTGATGCTGATGTGTTGTCTGCAGTATGAGAAGAGGGAGATGGGACAAGAAATGGAGTGTTCTTGCAAACGAGTGCCTTCTAGCATTCGATGATTCATTTATGCATTTAATATTTTAAGCAATTTCAGCCCATACTTGTTTCTCCATTTATCAATTCTTTCAGTGGTCACTAACCAGACTTCACAGATCACCACAATTTAGAAAGGAAATAGGATGTGGTACCATGGTGTAGCAGGCTAGGCCTTCACCTGCAGCACCAGTTTCTCTGTAACTCACCTTTTCAAATAAAATTAAATGTATCTTTTCTAAAAAATAAAAGATAGCTTGATTTGATTAGGCCTCTCCCAGGGTTAGTCACTTATTTTTTAGGGCTTTCAAAACAAATACATATTTTTGCACTATTGTGAGCAACATTTCATGAAAGAAAGGACATTGTTAAAAGCAAATGTTTGGGACCAGAAAGATAAAGGAAGATCTTTAAATCATTTTACTTCTTTTTGTAAATAATAATAATAATAACACAGAGACATTATTGCACATTTTGTGTGGTTCTAATTCCAAGATAACTGAGAAAACGCCACAATGTCATTAGTTTTCTTTCTCCATCATTGTCTGGTGAAAAGTTTACCATAGACCACCATGGTTGGCTATATCAGCATTTGGGAACCACTGATGTAAACCATTCAACCTCTAGGTATATTATCCCCAAGAATCTTGTGTGCTTGACCTATAACTTGGCTTCTTGGGTAATTGTGACTTCTCACAGAGTCTTGTATTTTCTGCAATTTCCCTTTTAGTTTTGTATCCACCTGAAAAACTTTGAATGTGTTCACAAATGTTGCCAGTTTCATGAGAATTTGCTGAGCATCATTGTGGAATTTTATTTCATGAATGATGTTCTCATAGCACTTGCTCTTTTGAATTGCACTCATTTATTTATGGTCTGTCTTCAAGTCTGGAACTCAAAGATGCCTGGATACAAGATCTAACAGTTGGAGGGCACCCTGAACATAATGTAGCTGAACCCCTCTAAATGTATAGCCTGGCCCACAAGCATGCCCTTCCTTCTAGCCCCATGTGTCTGTCTCCCTTAGCACAGAGTGTATCATCACCAGCCTTTTATCAAAAGGAATTCACTGATTTACTGGAGAGATCCCCAGGAGTCATATGCTTCTCCAATTGATAAGAACCTTAATGGTCAGTATTCTCTGGAAAGAAATCCTGTAACTACATTCAAATACTGCACCACATGGGTTGGAACCCACATGACCACCATAGATTCCCTAATGATCACAGCATTGCTGACCAGCTAGGTCTGTCTATAAGAGCCTTCACCCCTGACTCCTTGGGGAGCCTGGCAATTAAGGAATAACTGCCCAGCTCCTTCTTCTGTGCTTTGCAATAAATGCCTACTTTCTTCCATCATCTCAATGTCAGTGATTGGCTTTCTATGAGTCAGGTGAGTGAACCATATTGGGGTTCTACAGTGATGCCTCCAACCAGTCTGAGGTGTTGTTCAACAATAATAGATAATGCTCTAGAGGGTCTAATGAAAACCGTTACAATGAGTTGGAATGAGATAGACAACTAGCAAATCTTGCTGATACAGTGAAAATTGTTTTATCGTCATAAAACATACATAACAGAAAGCAGTGTGTGCCATAGCAGTTAAATTGCTGTTTAGGATGCCCACAATACTGTGCAAAATTTTGAGACTTGGGTCCTCTGTTTCCCATACAATTTCCTGTTAATGAAACTTCTGGAAGAGTGTGCTGATAGGTTAAGTACTTGGGTCCCTGCCAGCCTCATGCGAGATTTAGATTGAGTTTCAGGATCCTGTCACAGGCTTGGTACAGTCCTGGATTTTGTGGACATTTGGACATTTGGGGAGTGAACCAGCAGATGGAAGGTCTCTCTCTCTATCTCTCTTCACATTTCAAATAAAATAAGTCCTTAATTTAAAAAAACACAGTTAAACTTACCATCTCTTCTACTTTTAAGTATACAGTTCAATAGCAACAGACATTTGCAAATGTATACAAACTGCTAACTAGATCTCTATAAATATTTTATCATGCAACACTGAAACTCTGTATCCATTGAACACTACCTCTCCTCCTCTCCCCTAAGCCTTTGATAACTACCACTCTACATTTTGTACTACTTTAGAAACTCTGAGTGGAATCACACTGTTTGCTTTTTTGTGACTAAAATGAACTTTTACAAGATTTCATTTATGCTGGAGCTCAGGATAGTCAAGGGGACAAAAGTGACCTCATGAGAATTCAGACAGATCAGACCTTGTAGCAGCGAGTAGAAAGTCTGTCAGCTCAAGGCCTAGCTAGTCTGATAGTTGTATTCATCTTTTCTTCCTTCTTTAAAAAAAAAAAAACTTATTTTTATTGGAAAGGTAGATTTACAGAGAGAAGGCGAGACCAAGAAAAAGCTCTTCCAACTCTGTTGGTTCACTCCCCAAATGGCCGCAACAGCCAGAACTGAGCTGATCCAAAGCCAGGAACCAGGAGTTTCTTTGGGGTCTCCCGTATGGGTGCAGGGGTACTAGCAGTTAAGCCATCCTCTGACGCTTTTCCAGGCCACAGGCAGGAAGACCGATGGAGAGTGAAAAAACCAGGACTATGCTGATGACAAATATTGACCTTGGCTGTGCACTTTATATACAAGAAGTCATTTGAATCCTGCTCAGCTTTGGAAGGAGATCTGAGTTCCTACACATTGTAAGTGTGCTGGGATGTTATTTATGATGTTTTCATCATACATTGATCCTCAACTTCCTTATCTGTGGAATTAAGGGTTTGCAAAATAATGTCTAAGTTTCCTACCAGCTTGGACATTTTGTGGTTACATGATCATCAATCCGATAATTTAAAAAAAAAGAGGGAGAGAGAGAGACAAAGAGAATTCAAGCCAGAGATATTGAAATCAAACTTTATTTCTGGAAAATGACAATACACACATCTTGCAAATGTACACAGAAGTAAGAATGCAATGGAGAACAGCTTGAGAGCCAAAATGATTGCAAGAGCAGCTCTTTGCTGCCCAGTATTGAATGCTGTGAATGCAGCATCCAACAGTTCACAATACCTTACACACATGGGGAACTTCTCTAGACAACCTTGAAGTCCTCTGACCAAAGAAAGCCCTCATCAAATTGGGAAGGGGCTGTGGGAAGAGGGATGTTAACAGGCATAGGAATTAAAAAGGGTCTGCTCCCGGCTGGTTTCTATGGGCCTCACCTAACATATTAGTTCAAAGTGAAACAGCAAACCAAAAAGAAGAATATCTTCTGGAAGAACTGTTTTTTCAACAACTGCTGCGCATGGACTAGGCATTGCCTGGGAAACAGACAGTATGGAATACAAACCCATATCCTTGTCATTTCCAGGATTAAACTCTTCTAAAAGGGGTGAGAATATTCTAAGACATTCTCACAGAACATCTGTTGTATTTGTTTTTCTGTTTCCAAACTGTCATTGATTATTGATGAAGCAGCCTTCTAAGATTTCCAAGTACCTTAAAACTGCTACAAGGATACAGGGCATCATTTTCTGTTTCTTACTTATTGTTCTTGGCTTATGTGTGATTCTGAGAACTATTCAATTCTGTAACATAATCAAATTGTCAAAGACACTCCTACTTTACCACAGATTTTTGGTTTTTTTATGCCAAGAGGAGCCGAGTCTTTGATCACAATGCTATTCTTTGAGAAATGATCATTATGTGCTGAGAGGCTGTTGGGAAATGTCTTTCCCCACCCCTTTTTTGGCTTGTTTGTTCTTTGCAGACTTTACTTGGCAAGAATTACTGGCCCAAAAAAATCAGTTATTTACAACTATAGGACATCTGGGAGCTGGGAGGGAGAGAGGGCAACGAGAGTGGGAAGAGGAGTCACAAGAATAATATATTATTTTCAGAGGTTAAAATGAGTTATTTAAGAAATGAGATGTACAATACCATGCATTTACTCTCCAAAGCTAGTCACTAGCAAGCTAACGCCTCTAACACTACAACCACCAATAACAGCTGTTTTGCTACAGTTACTCAATTCTAACTACAGCTATGGGGCAGAAAGGGTGGGCTGATTCCATTTTAAGCTTTCTCCCTTTGAAAATGGCCATAAAAGTATTTTCTGTACAGGTTTAATGGCACAAAAAGGTGACAAAAATGTTTTAAAGAACTTACCACATGTAAGAAATGCAAAATTCACTCAAACCATGCATTAATTGTGTACAAGTCATAAGGGATCATTGGCTTCAAGCTGCAATATGTTACAGGTCCATATATTGGAGACATTTGGCATAACCTCTTACTTGGTCAAACCCCTTTAAGATAGCTTTGAAAGAAAAATCATCGGAAAATTTGACATTGCATATATGATTGCCAAACAGTGACATTTGGAAGAGTTATGCACTCTGGTGAATAAATTAGCATCTACAGGGTGCCTTCTTTAGTTGCACTAATTACTGCAATGTGGACTGCTTGCGCAGGATCTTGAACAATTGGTGTCAAAAGCAAATGCTTCTATGAATCTCTCAGAACAGAAGGAAAATTACATTTCAATTAAATGAATGTTTCCTTCAATAGTATGGATTTGTTAAATACTCCTTTTGTTCAAATCATCCCCAATTGCCTACCAGTATTGTTTTCATTCAATAGTTGGCAAGTCCAAAACATAAGGCTACTGCAAATTGCTTAACAATGCATATTGCTTAACTTTAAACAAATTGTTCCTCCCAACCTCACCCTGCCAAACCAAGTGACAGGAGAAATGACCTGTGGTCTCTCATTATACTATATTGCAGCTTTTAAAATGATAAGTAGTTGAATAAAATCAATTAGTATGATTTAGCTGATATGAATCCAGGGGTGGATTTCTCTGTTCAGCTTAATATTTCTCTGAGTACACTTCACTGCTCCACAACATGGCAGACTAAGGAAGAATCACACAGTGTCCTAGACAGTGCTTGGAAGGTGAAGATCTAAAGCTACATGAATTCTAAAGGAAATTGCTTGAGAGGATCTGTTGAGGCTAGAGATGAAGAAGAAAGGCTCAGGATCAGATTGATTCCTTTCTACAGTTTGCTCACTGGCCTGGAATAGGACCAGGTATATTTGAGTTGGATAATAGTTTTTGATCAATCCCAAGGCAAAACTTATTGGGTAAGGAAGACATATGTCCCATGTCCAGAAAAGTAAGAATAAAAAAAAAGTGAAGGAGAGAATTGTGCAAAAGAATGATTTTTGTCCAATCGAAATGAGACAGTGATTCAGAGAGTGAAGTAAGAGTATAGGGAGCAAGGGGAAGAAAGAAGAGACAAAAGGGATACACAGAGGAAGCAGAGCAACAAAAATTGAGTCCCTCAGGGTATTAACCCAGAAATGGGAAATTCTAGTGCCTTCGGATCTTCTCATTAGTCAACAGGGAGCTTGCCCTGACTTCTGTTACGATTTCCTAACTCTCTGAACCAACCCTCAGCTCTGATCAGTAGCAGAAAGATTTCCCAATTCCCAGTCAGAAACTCCTTACTTTGGAACCCCAGGTGGCAAAATTGAGGGGAAAAAAAAATCATCTCTGACTCTCGAAATTTAGAAGCCAACAATATGAGGGATGAAAAGTTAGCCTCATCAAATGATAACCAGTGTCACCCAAGCTACACTGAAATGGGAGGTCTGTGGGATCCTTAACAAGGAAATAGGTGGGAAACAAGACCAAGAGGCTGACTACAAAGATGACAGTCTTTGGAAATGGTGGTAATGTCTGGGGACCTGGGTATGAAAAAAATGGAGAAGGAGGCAAGTTTTCCTAAAGGAATATGAGGGAAAATATTCTTTACCCAAGCATACTAAAAAACACAGTGATGAAGAGGGAATTTTCCAGTTTTTGAGGACAAAAAGTGGAAGAAGTAAGGAGCAACTGCTGATCTAGTAGGTTACGCACTGGAGTCAATGCCTACGGATTTAGAAATCCACTTGTCTTGGCTGCTGTGTAGTAAGAGCTTCCAACATTCTACCCATTAGAGAAATCAGGTCAGTTAGCCAGAAGAATAAACTTGGGAACTCATTTTTAAAGAAATGACCTACATTGTCTTCATTCAAAAGTGTAGCCTTTAGGGTAAACTGAAGGACAATCCACTGAATTGTAACACTAGACTGGGTCTGGGCCACGAGCATCAGGAGAAGCAGATGGAGATGCTTCTACAATCAAATGTTTCGTATGAAGAACCCTTGCTCCAGTTAGACATACATGCAAAGTTTATGAGACTATTTTCATAAAACTGTGGATGGGCTTACATATAGGATCACCTTGACAGGGTAGAATTATAGGTGTGGTGACTTCTAAATGTCATACTGAGAGAAAGAGACCCAGGAAGCTTAGACCCTTTGTTACAGACAGAAGGTCCTAGATCATTTCTAACATTATCAAGGGCTGGGCCAACATTCAAATACTTGCCATCTCTCGAGTCCAATACCTAAAACAAAGGACTGCATGCTGTCACAGATGACACAGAAACGTCAAACTGCTTAATGTAGTGAGGGCATTGCATGTGAGAAGTTTGGCCATGGATCCAAGTGACCCTATATGGGCCCAGGACAAATACCAATGATATTTTTTAAAAGAAACATCCAATGCTTTTTTTCTTAACAACAAATTGGAGCACCATGAAGGCAGTCATGAAACCACTCTATTCCTTCACACTGCATTTCTATCTCAGGGAGCGTCTTGGCACAGATGCTTCTGAGGTGGGTTGAACTTGGGAAAGTTGCCCATGGATATGCCAGAGCTCATTCTGGGGGAAATGAGCATGCTTGTTTTCTTATTCCAAGGCGATGTGTCTTTTTTTTCTTTTTTCAAACCATTTAAGACTCAGATTTGAAGGGAATCTGTGGATCTCTACACATAGCATTGAAGGGACTAAGAAAACAGACACAATTTTAGCTGAAGCAAACCCTGGACAGCTGATTTAATGCTTGGTCTAGGAGGTTCTAAGAAGGATTTAAGGGCTCAGTCTTATCTTCTTGTCTTTTTCAGATAGTTACTTTAAGGCTCCTTGTCTACTGGTCATTGAGGAGGAGGAGGATCAGAAAAGGAGAAATACTTGTGGAGTGTGTATCTTTAAACTGAACTAATGACTACCCTTTAGTTACCCTTTAGCTATGAGGAAAGCTACATGTTCAGTATGTATGCTGCCGAAGCGAGCACATAAACTACGTGTTCAGACCTCATTACCTAGGCTGCCATGGAAGGCCACAGGATCAGTGTACACAAGATGGGTACAGTGGGTAGAGCATACAACATGCTATTTTGGTGCAAACAGAAAGAGCCAATATTTGCCATACGCCAGGGTACATTTTAGCCCCCAGCCCCATCCTTATTTCAGGAAATTTTCCCTGTCATGGCAGGATGGGATAGGGGATATTGTGGATGAGGGCAACCACAGCAAGATCAGGTTATTTGCTGTGGCTTATCTCAGTCCAATATTGTAAAACAAATCCTTGCCAGTGAATGGTAGCCGTACTAGTTTTGAAAGTGCTATAAAACCATCTCAGAAAGTCAGAAGGATCAAAACGATGGTGCCACTCGTCCTTTCTTCCTTTTCTTAATCTGGAAATAAGAATCATACCCCTTTGCCTGGGATGATCAACAAGTATGGGATGACATAAAATAAGCTGCCAGGGAAAACTGGGTTTCTTCTAATCCATACAGAGAGAGCAGTACTTTGGGTGTGGGGGACATTTGGAGGGTTCCTCACGTTGGAGCATTGATTCCCTGAACTGGAGAGAGAATATCAGGGACCCCATTGTTGCTACTGGCCCTTGGTGTCTCCCTCTCTTCAGGGACATCTGCAGCCCATGTGCAGGGAGAAAGGGCTGTATTAGGTTGCTGGATGGATTTCCCGCTGAGATCAGGAAAGCAGCATATGGTTCCAAGATGCAACATGACCCTGGGAAAGAATTCTCAGGAGCCTAGTAGAAAGGCAGCAGTGCTTAGTGGAAAACAACCTTGGAATAAAATCCAGGAGATGTGGGTTCTAATCCTAGCCCTGCCCCAAGCCAGCTGTGTGACCTTGGGGAAATGACTTTACCTCTATGTCTCCATTTCCTGGCTTGAAAAATTAGGAATTTAGACTAGATGATGTGATCTTAATGTTCCTTCCAGCTAGGAAACTCTATGATTCAATCTAGGCTATGACTAAAGTCTGTAAGGACACAAAGCAGTCATGCTAATGGCTATCCTTTCCAAAACATGAAGAGAAAAAGGAGCTTTTCTCTAAATTTACTCCTAGTTAAAACTATGTATGACGTAAGTAGTTCAGCCCAGCCCCTATATATATACATTTCCCCTTTGTCGTCCCTATTTCTGTTTCCTTAGGGAAGAAAACTCAGGAGGCAGAAAGGAGCAACAGATGGATTGCATATGTGTGTGTGTGTGAGAGAGAGAGGGGGAAAGGAAGAAGTACAGGGAGTGGTGGCAAATGTTTGCCGACTTGACATTTGCTCAGTGTGCAGAAACCAACACAATGGGACTGGAGAGGTACAGATGAATTCAGTAAAACAGAATAAATGCTGGGTGAACAAGCTCAGTTACAAACAAAATGTTTGCACTTGAAAAAAAAAAAGAGCCCATTTGAAATGTAATTTAATTGGAGGCCTGAATTTTGAACTACACCAATCCCCCTTGAAGCGGCAATTTAGAACAATTTCCTTGTGATTGATGAAAAGAAAGATGCATAATGTGCTACTGCCCAAAATATTATTCAAAGATCCTTCTAAGAAAAATATGTCAATTTAGTATTTTCTGGTGGTACATAGATCACAGAAAAGGAAGTGCCCAGGGAGCTAACCTGGAACCTGAGCCTAGGGAAGCCGGATGCTTCCTTCTGGTCCTGCAGGCCTGTTAACCCATCTTAAAATGAAAGTACTAGATTCAATGAGAGCTCAAAAACTGTCATGGGTGGAGTGCTTGGGAGGTCTGGCCTGAAGTCAGATCTCCCACTGCTGTCCATTCCCATCTTCCTCATCCCAAGTACCAAATTTTTTTTCCCCCAATTAACACAAACGGTTCAGGCAGGGAGGCACTAAGAAAATCCTGAGCTTCTAGAAAGAATATGGACTGAGAAAAATGTATTTCTGAATGATTTTGAATGACTCTACAGATAAACAAAATGTCAAAAAGATGGCCTAATAGTTTGTGGTTCTTACTGATTTTATCCAGAATCCAGTGTTATCATCATCTCACCTCAGAACCAAAAACATGTGTGGTAGCTCAGGACATGTGAAACTTATCTAGGAGCATCTTACTTACCCCTTCCATCTTTGGGCTAATCCCTACACAATGCACATCAGCAATGTCACCAAGTTGCCACTGACCCACATTAGGGTATCCTGTAGTACTTCTTAATCAAAAAATGCGAGTGCACATGTACATGTATGCACATGCGCATACACACACACGCACACACATACACACACACACAATAAGCTCATTCTGTTTAGGGTGGAGGGATTCCTGCAAGTCATTCAGTAGCCACAACAGCTTGGCTTTGAATGATGCACTTTAAAAAATGTCTCAACACTTACAAAGAAACTTCATATCTGCTAAAAAGCAAACACAGAATTGGCATGCATGGCTTTCCCTTAAGTTGTGTTGTCTTTGCCATTATGGGCTATGATTGAAGACAAAAAGCAGTGCTATGAACCGGTGCCTCAAAGACTGAGGACTATTTTTAAGTGATCAGTTCTTAGTAAAGTGAAATCCTTTCCAATGCTAAAGACAAGGGAAAGGTTTTCATGTCTTCCGTAGGAAATATTAGGATCATAGGTAAAAAAGAGTTGTTTAAAATATGCCGTAACATTTCATTTAAAATATAATTAGAATGTCTGGTCCACACTGAAATTAGTAATGCAAGCATAACTGTTAAAAAGCTATCAAAACACTGATTCTATTGAATTGGCCTCTACTATACGTTTTTTGTCCTGGAGGTTTCTGTTTGGCAGTGACAGCAGGATTCCTAAGCTACATTATTCTTCTGCTTTTTTTTTTCGGTAAGTTTTCTGCATGTGTTTTTTAGACAAAAGAAAAATCACCAGTTTATAAAAAAGGAGCTTGAAGAGTTTGCTCCTGAAATACAGACATGAGCTTTTATAAAAAGGATATTGATTTCTTGCTATAAAAAGCGACGGAAAGGTGTCAGACCTGAAAACAAATTCTCACAGTGTTTTCAGAGTTGGCTGTTTACAAGGCATTCAATAGAACAGAGATAGATAGATACCATACCGTTCATTTAGTAACTCAGTATGTTAACTTCCCAGAGGGATCAGGTATATGGAGTTCCCTTGCCCCAAACTCTTAACAGTTGCTCATTGATTCCAAATTACTCCAGTGGAGAGGATGGCCAGGAAGTCACTGTGCTTTGTAAATCCTACTGAAAACTATCCGTAGTAATTCCTCCACTTCTGCCTAGCACTGCACTATAGCCCTAAGCATCTGGCGTCACAGTGATAAGTTGCTGGTGTTTCTCCCCGTCCTTGACAACCAGAACTGGTGCTAGACAACACACTGGGAGCTTTATCAGAATCTACAGCCAAGGCTGGGGAGCTGCCTGGGCTGTCCCCCTGGGATCCTACTGCTTTCTTGAGATCAGAAGACAAGGGGCACTTATGATTGTTATTGTTGGGTCCTCCAATGAGATTTTTTTCCCCACACAAACATTTTAAGTGCCACATATACAAAGAGCACTCTACAGAGGAAAGACTGTAATATATGGGGAAAGTGACACAGGAGAAAATAACAAAGATGCCTAAGCATTCAGTAGAAAGGTCATGGACTAGCACATTATGCACTCCTGGAAAGTTAATCCAAAGGATGGTTATCAATCTATCTCTAATAATTGTAACTGTGGATCAGTGGCCTAGAGGAGAAATCACAGAAAAATAAACCCAACATATTACAATGTGTTTTGAAAGTAATAACAACAACAAAACCTTGAAAGCACCAATAGCCCTGTTGGATTCTTGAACGAAAGTACTCTACTTTAACAGTAGACTGTTACTCTGGACTCAACATTCTCTCTTCCTTCACATGGAATCACCAAGTGAGTCTGAGTCATCCAAGGACAGAGGCAGGTACAGATCCTGTAGGAAGAAAAAAAAAAGAAAGTTAATTTTCCTTTTTAGGGCATTGTGAGATATGAAATAGTTGTTTTCATTTTTTCCTTAATATTGCCTCTAATTTTTATTTTAAAATGATTACAGATTTACAGGAAGTTGAAAACATACAAACAGTGACACTTGTACTAATGTGTCCTTTACACAGTTCCGTCCAAAGCATCACATCTTGCACTTTCACATGCACTCATTTGTGTGTGTGTGCGTGCACACGTGGGCAGTCTGATAAAATTTTATCCACGTGTGCATTTTTATGACTATTGCTACAGTCAAGATGCAGAACTGTACCTCACCAAAGGGATTCCCTTGTGCTACCCCTTTATGGCTACAGCCATGCCTTCCCCCACCCCTAAGATTAGGCAGTCAATAATCTGTCGTCCACCTCTGTAATTTTGGTATTTTAAGAATGTTACCTAAATGAAATCATATAGTACGTAACAATGTGGAATCGCTTGCTTCTTGCCTTTTGGCTAAAATCAAATGTGGTTTGTAACATTTTGGAATTGCCTTTGTTCAGCATGATTCCCTGAAGATTCATCCAACATACTACATGTATCAATAATCTGCTCCTTTATATTACCAAGTTGAATTCCATGATACAGATGTATCACAGTGTTTTTAACCATTCATCTGTTGGAGGACTTGGTGAGATGATTCCAGTTTTTGGTTATTTGCTCATTAAACTACTATAAACACTCACAGGCAGGTTTTTGTGTGAACGTAAATTTTCATTTCTTGGGTTGTGATGAGCAATACAATATGACTGCTGAATTGTATGAAAATCATGTATTTAATTTTGTAGGCACTGTCCTATTATTTTCCAATATGACATTTACATTCTCATTTGCAAAATACCAGTGTTTCTCTTAAGCCACATCCTCACCAGTGTTTGGCATTTCACTACCTTTTATTTTAGCCGTTCTTGTGAATTTCTAGTAACATATTTTTGCAGTTTTAATTTACACTCCATGGCTTGCTAGTTAAAATATTTTCATGTGTTTAATTTGCATCTGCAGAATCTCAACAGTTTTTCATTCTCCCTATCCTCAAACGGAGCATAGTTTAGAAACCATTATTGTCCTACACATGATCAAAAAGTCAGCCAAGAAAACTGGATCATTTATGATCAACTCTTCAGATAAATTTATGTGAAAAGCACAGAGACAATGAAAGAGATAAATATAATCATCGTTCCAGGGTTGGCATTGGCAGGTAGCTGGAGTCATGTATTGAAGCTGAGGATGAATCCTAGATTCTTCAACATGGGACACAAGTGTCTTAACTGCTGGACTAAATGTTTGCTGCAAACTGACTTCTTTGGAATTTGCGAACAACCCACGCTTACAACAGTCCAAGAAGCATTTATTCAAGAAAACTGATTGAATAGCATGAGAATACTAAGGTTGCTGGTGCATTAGTTTTGCCATATTTCCATTCTCCCTGTCAGCGCCAAGTAGCCTTGAAAATCAACAGTCACACATAAAATCTGTGAAAAATGGCAATCTAGTAGCCATTAGAGAGCATTAGCTTCTCTAATGCTGTAGACTTTAGCCATCCATAGGGCTTTTTTTTTGTTTCTGTTTTTCAGTTTTGTTCTGGTTTTTAAAGAAAAAAAAAACTGTGACATATTCCAGGGGAATTTTAGCCAGAACATGTTCAGGGCTAGGTGTTTTCTGATAAATGACGCGGGAAGGCCCTGATTTCTCATCCTTGGCTGAGCTTGTGTTAGCACCCAGGGAAGGTGAAGCTAAAGCTGTGAACTGCCTGGGAGAGCAGCTTACTTACACAGAGCCGAGTAGCAAACACCTACAGACTATATCAGATCAAACTATTTAATGAAACAGAACAAAATTATTTTTTCTCATTCGTAACTGCCATTATCAAAGGTGAAGGAGAAATAACCCCATTACCAAATAAAGGCATTAATTTCTATCAGATATGTCCTAAAAGAAATAGAGAATCCTGCAGGGAGAAATGAAAGGATACTGAATGTAATTCAAATTCACATAAAAATAAAGAAAACCAATTATTAGTGTTATGTTATAGTGGAACAGGCAGCTGTTTGCAATGCCAACATTCAACACCTGAGTGCTGGTTAAAATCTTAGTTGTTCAGCTTCCAGTTCAGCTTCCCCATTGTACGTGGGAAGGCAATGGAAGAGGACCTAAATGCTTGGACCCCTGCCACCAATGTGGGTGACCTGGATGGAGTTCTCAACTCCTGGCTTTAGCCTGGCCCAAACCTGGTTGTGGTGGGCATGTATGGAATGAGCCAGCAGCTGTCAGATCTTATGCTCTGCTTCTTCCTCTCTCTCTTGCTTTCCTTTTAAATAAATAAATCCTTTTACCAATTGCAGAATATCAATAAAGATAAAAATGTAACAAGTTCCAAAGATAAACTCATTTTCATTATTATTTGCTTTTTCAAAGAAACTTTATTATGTATATTTTTGATACTTATAACATGATTTTTTGTGGATACATACAGAAAGTAAAATGGCTTCTAGAGTGAGCCAAATTAACATATCTAGTATCTCATACCTTTCTGCTTGAGAAAAAAAAAGCTAAGCTCTACTTACTAATACAATACAATTTTATTGATTACAACCCTCATTTTGTATATTAGATGTCTAGATTTATTCATTCTGCACATGTGTCACTCTGCTTCTTTTGATAGTCCACATTGGCTATCTCCTTTCCAGCCCCTAGTAACCCTGCTTTGTATCTTTTTAATGAAAAATTCCACAGATAAATGAGATCATGCAATACTTGTTTTTCTGTGTCTGGCTTATTTCAAAAAACAACTGCATGAGCTAGTAATTATAAAAATATGTTGATGGACTTGTATGTAAAGGCAATTTGTATGCAAAAAAGAAGGAAAAGACCAGAGCTATATTATAGCAAAGTTTTATATATAATTTAAACCAAATTGTTATAATGTAAAATCAGTTTTGACCTTCAATATAACCACTAGGAAATAACTCCAAATAAAACTATTTTTAAAAGAAGGGATTTGGGCCCAGCACAGTAGTCTAGTGGCTAAAGCCCTTGTCTTGCATGTGCCAGGATCCCATATGGGTACAGGTTCGTGTCGTGGCTGCTCTGCTTCCCATCCAGCTCCCTGTTTGCAGCCTGAGAAAGCAGTAGAGAACAACCCTGGGACCCTGCACCAATGTGGGAGACCTGGAAGAAGCTCCTGGCTCCTGGCTACGGATCAGCTCAACTCCAGCCATTGTGGCCACTTGGGGAGTGAACCAGCAACTTGAAAAAGACCTTTGTCTCTCCTTCTCTCTGTAAATTTGACTTTCCAATAAAAAATTAGATATATCTTAAAAAAAGAAAAGAGGGTAATTTAAATGTCACACTGGAAATATGTATTTAACATGAAGGAAGCAAGCATTGAGTAAAGAAGGAAGAAAAATATATGCAGGGCATATAGGAAATAGAAAAGTGGTAGATGTCATTTTGATCTTCCCAGTAAATTTACCTTAAGCATCTTAATAAAACACTATAATTAAAATATAGAGATTTGCAGTATGGCTTTAGGTAAAATATGATACAACCCTCTGCTGCCTAAAAGAGAATCAATTTAGTTTCAAAGACAAAATACACTAGAAGTAAATGGAGGAAAAATATTTACTATACAATCAGTAACTAAGTAGGAACTAGAATGGTTATAATAATATCAGCAAATAAAACTGACTTTAAGAAAAAAATATTATTGAAGAGAAAGGATATTTTATGACAAAAAGTTCAACACACTGATAAAACATAGTTATTAATGTGCACCTAAGAACAGAGCACTAAAATACAGGAAGCAAAACTGGTGGAACTCAAGAGAAATAGGCAAACTACTATAGTAGTTGAAGACATCAATATCTCACCTTATTAATGGGCAGAATAACTAGCAAGAAGACTATCAAGTAAATAAGGTATATGAACAATACTATAATCAAATATATATTACTATATGCAACAGAATTCATGTTCTTCTAAAATGCCCATGGAACATTCTCCAGGATAGATAATATACTAGACCATAAAATAAATCTCAATAAATTGAAAATGATTGACAAATTCTTGGACCACCACGGAATTAAATTAGATCACAGAAACACAAAGACATCTGGGAAATTCACAAGCATGTGGAAATTAAAGAACACGCTGCTGATTAACCAGAGTCAAGGAAGACATCATAAGAGAACTTAGAATGTACTTTGAAAGGGAAGTGACATCAGTAACATACTCAGACTTATGGGATACTGCTAAAACAGCTTTCAGAGGGAAATGTCTATGAAATATTAGGAATAATCTACCTGATAGAAACAGAAAATAGGTTCGTGATTGCAAGGTGTTGTATAGGCAAAGGCCTGGAACTGTTAATATTATGCGGGTTTTCTTTTACAAGGAATTAATATGTTCAAAAATTAGGAGCAGGTTTTGATAAAGCTGGAGTGGGACACCTATATTCCATATCAAAGTGCCTGTGTTTAAGTCCTGATTCTACTTCTGATTTCAGTGATCCTGCTAACGCACACACTAGGGAGCTGCAAGTGATGATAGCAATAGTTGGGTTTCTGCCAACCCTGAGGGAGACTATGGCTCAATTCCCAATCCCTGACTTCAGCCTGACCTTGACCTAGGTGTTGCAGTCATTTGAGGCGGTAGATCTGTGTGTGTGTGTGTGTCCTTTCGCTGCATCACTCTACCTTTTCAAAAAAACATACTGTGACCGTCGGTGTGTTCCATAAATCTTGCATAGAATGAATCTCCCCTCTACTAGAAAAAAGTACAAGGTTAGGAGTCAGAAGGCTTAGATTTCTGGTCAAGTATTGTCATTTAACTTCCCTGATCAGAATCTCTGCTTCAGTATCTGAAATTGAGGAAGCTGTGAACAATGAAATTGTTAATGTTCCTTTTCTTTTTTTTCTTAGTTGCCCCCAAAACAAGAGAAATGAGACAGTCATGGCCAAATTACTAAACTCACAGGGTATGTTTCACGTGGTATAAAAGGCTATCATTAAAAAATTTTTAAATAATAAATGTTGGGGAGGATGTAGGGGAAAAGGCACTCTAATCCATAGTTGGTGGAAACCTAAGCTAGTACAACTACTGTGAAAGACAGTGTAAAGATTCTGCAGAGATCTGAAAATAGACATACTGTACAACTCAGACATCCTACTCCAAGAAATTTGCCCAAATGAAGTGAAATCAGTATACAAAAGAGTTTTTGTATATCCATGTTTATATCATTTCAATTCATAAGAGCTAACATATCAAATCAACTCAGATGTCCAGCAATTGATGACTGGATTAAGTATTCCATTTGGAATACTACTCATTCATAAAAAGAATGAAATCCTGACTTTTGCCACAAATGGAAGCAATTGGAAACCATTATGTTTAATGTAATTAGCCAGTGCCCAAAAGACAGATGTCATATGTTTCCCTGAACTATAAGTAATTAATACACAATATACAAAAGCAATGTTAATCTATATGAGCAAAATTGATATTTTGGCATTTGATTATTGTTTACAGCTTTTATCTATACTCGAGGAGCAAGTTTTTTTTTTCTATTTGCTATTTGTTGAATTCTTCTTTTAATGGTAAATATAAATGTTAATTAGGGAAATTCTAATGCCTAATGTTAAGGCTGCAATTGTGAAGTGACCTGGAAGAATGCCATTATAAAAATTAAAAAGAAACAGAAAGAAGGAAGGAGGAGGGTGTGCAGGGAACATGGGCAAAAGGGAACGTAGAATAAAAAGTATCACTATGTTCGTGAAGTTGTGTTTTGAAACACACGAAATTGTTTCACTTGATATAAAGAAAAATAATTATTATATGTGTGTATGTGTGTGTGTGTATGTAAACAAAGAGGTATTTTAAAAACATGGAGACCGCTTTGAGTTCTATCACACTGAAGCACTGGGGTTCGGTGTTCAGCCCTACATTTAATTGTACAAAAGACACTTCGGGGCAATTAGCTGATCAGTGGAAATAATTATTTGGAAATATTATTCTGGAATTTATTTCTTTTTTAATTCCAGGAAAAGAATCATGAGAAGATTCCATTTGCTGCTGTTCTGATTTGGGATGGCTAGAAATGCAGGCCATGGAGAGAAGCCACAAGACTTGGCTTTGTGTGAACTTCTGTACTTCCATCAATTTATTGTGTATTCAAAATGTACTTTCTTATGGGTAGAGCAACCTTCAGGGAAAAGAATTATTTCAACATTCTGCTGTTGTTGATTGATATGCAAAAATACAGAAACACACATATTGCTTAACAATACAAATAATTTGCACCTGAAATTCATTTGCTTAGTCCCTTGGAGCCCTACAGAACAAAATGTTTGTAACAAATACAGCTGTGCTGGCGATACTTTTGCATTAGAGAAAACAAAAAGTTGCTCTCTGGTCCAAGGAGCTTATAGGCCAAAGGAAGTCAGGGAAGAGTTCAGAGAAACCTGGCTTCTACTTTGTGTTTGCTATTTCCCAAATGTGTCCTGCACTTGTATGATGGCGTGATTTTGTTGGCTGAATTTTTTGAATGCTGGAATGCCTTTTCTCTTCAACCAGCCATCAAAAGCTTGCCCAGCCTTCTAGGCCACAGTTCAGAGTTACTTTGTGAATAATTTTCCCCATCTCCCATCCTTCTTTGTCTCCTGTAGTCCTTTCTTAGCTCTTGATCAGTACACTAACCAAATCTACTTACACTGGAGTTTGTAGTGCCTGTGGTTTTTAACAGTCAGTACTCTGGTTTTTTCATCAAACTACCTAGTCAAGCACTTGTAGAAGACAAGACTGGATGTGGAGGAAATTTATATTGAAATAATGTGACTTACGTGTTCACGTATTATAGCAAATGTGTTTTCTTTTAATCTACAGACAACTTTGCAGGTAAAATGGCCTTGCAGTTGAAGTCATGGGTGAAATGAAACAAGGAGAGTTCTTCTTTGTTTGTAGACTTTTTGAGCATCTTTAATATGGTATTTTCTTCAAAGACGTTTCTCATTATGTTTTCATTGACTCATATTAGGCTGTGTCTCTGCACCTTTTTTTCCCTCATCTGTTAAATGGGAACAGTATCCACTCTATCACTTTCTCAGGGATATCACAAAGGCAGATGTGAAAATGACCATGTAAAAAAAATGAAACAGAATAGAAATACAAAATGTTGTTTTCGTTAACAATCCTAGGATTTACTTCGCATCCATATTGTAGCACTTGGGTATGTGGACTTTGGCTAACCTCATTGCAGCTGCATTAAAGAGGATTCTCCATGAGCTGCTTCAGAGGCGAAGCCAAAAGGCTGATTACAGCTTAGGGCCCCATCACAGCCATCAAACACTACCAAAGGGATGCTGGGACTTCAAGTTTGTTTCCAATTGTGCAGGAGGAAAGTTGTGGCCTCAGCCACCTGCTTCCTGTCTGCACCATGACTCACACCTTTCAGGCCCGTTTGGATGGAAATTCAGATGAGATCTGTTCAGACCCACTGCCCAGGGAGCCTGGTGATGCTACAATTTAGGTGGTTGTGGAAAGAAGCATAGAACTGGGACCTGAGACCCAGCACCATGAGCCAAGGTCAAAAGGCATTTTTTAGTATATTCAAAAGAACCAGTTTAGCCTCCATTCTTGGTGATATAAGCATTGAGGCTAGTACCTCCTGATAAGATGCACTGAGAGGAACACAGCATTGCTGTGATAGTCCTGCCCCAAATGCTAAGTTTGAATCTAATCACAAGGAGACATCAGACAAATTAAAGACATTCCACTAAATAACTTTATTTCTACAATATACTGTATTGGAAGATTAAAAAAATGTTTGAGGAACTTTTCTAGATTATAAGAGTTAAAAAGGGACAACATAATTCAATGTTATGTTGGACTGTAGATTGCATCACAGATCTGAAAAATAACATTATTAAGGAAATGGATAAATATTGAATATGAACTGTATTGTATAACACTATTATGCCAGTGTTCAATTTCTTGATTTTAATAATTGTACTATGGTTATGGGAGATAATATCCTTCTTAAGAAATATACACTAAAGTATTCAGGAGTAAAAGGGTTTGGAAAATAGCTAAATGAAATGTGCAAGTGGCCTATAAAATATTGATTTTAAAGAAATTAAAATATGCAAAAGTTGTTGAAAATCCTATTCCAAAAAGTTCATGGAAATTCTTATGAAAAATTATTCATGATTTCAACATTTTTTGAACAAAAATAATTTTCAAGTTCCATTTTCTTTGATTTTTTTGAAGTATCCCCATGGATGTATGTACATACTTATATGAGGGGGTTCTTAAAAATTTCAAAACAAAATCTGTATCATGACAAAGCTATGCATGAATTTCAAAATTACTTTTCTATTTCATTTTTCACAAAGTTCTTGAAATACATTGTGTGTGTATACACAGAAAAAAAATAAATGAGATAAAATAAAACCTTGTAAGTCTGTGTAAAGAACACACATGGCTCATTATTCTTGTAATTCTGTAAATTTAAAATGATAAAACAGTGAATATTATACTAAAATTTTGAAGTTTGCAGTAAATAATGACTTATTAAGTTTTGCCTTTAAAATATAATTTAAAAAATAAACTGATACACTAAAATTGCAAATGAAAGTAAACAGTGAGGCACTTACTATGCGGCCACCTGCAAACTTGTTCAAGTCCATCAATAGTTAAATATCTGTTTTAGAATTTAGGAACAAACAAAAAGCTATAATTCCACAACTGCCTGCAAGTTTAACCTGGAGAAGCAGCTTAACAGTGCCAGCAATGGCATTGATGAGTTTATGGATGATACGTCCTTAGACAAAGAGAGCTGGAAAGCTTAATGACTCAAACGTGCATACGAAATGTCCCAGTTGCTTCCACCACTTTGGAGAAAATACTCATGGTAGATGCTGCAGTAGGCCAAGTTTCCCAAAAGGAAAGTAGAAACAGAAATATGTGGGGGAAAGGTATAAGAAGACATAATGTAGGAGGGAAGGTTTTGTGGACATTGGAACAATAGAAGTTGATTCTTCCTATCCTGGGATATTCACATCAAAAGGTTTTGATTCCATTAAAGGATAATGGAAAGCTTACTACTGCACAAGCGATTTTCATTCATTTTACAATTTCTGGATAGCAGTGTCTATAGAAGTTTAGCAAATTCTCCTCTGGGAAAAGCAAATAGCTCAGCAGGACAATCCTGAATTTGAGGCTAGGAGTGATAACACAAATTACAGGGGTCACTGCAGAAATGGAATAGGCCTTAGAAATGACCAGGCAGGCAATGACAAGATGGACCAGGAAATCTAAAAGCCTTATACACAGAAAAAGGAAATGAACGTGGATGTCGGGCAACACTGTGCTTTTAGATGTTCAATGACTGACTCTGTGAAAGGGAAAAGAAACCAACAGTGTTAATTTATTGTATTTCCCAGTTTCTATGGTGTAAATGCTATCATCAGGGCAGAGTTGACCCTACCAATACAAAATTGCAGAACACAGAGATGGGAAACAGTTTACACAACCAGCTCTCCACAAGCTGGTGTGAACCAGCTCCGAGATACCAGCGGTAGCAGCTTAAGTACCATTCCTCTAGTTCGCTAAGTTACCCTATAGTAAAGAACTTCACCTGTTTTTTGGAGGGGGGAGGAACCTAAACTTCCTCATCTGTGAAATTTCAATCACAGATTATTGGGAATCAAAGGAAACTAATTGATAACTACCTAAGATTCCTTCCAGTTCTGACTATTGATGGTTCAATGAGGAGTTTGTCGTATTGGTAACCTTTTTCATCCTCACACCAAGTGTTATGAGCAGGGAAAAGTCAACAGAATATAGAGAAAACTATGAGAAGAATCCATATTTGTACTGCCTTGGGTAAGAGAGATTCAAGGCAGTGAGCTCTTCTCTTCTACCCTGGAGAGATTTCTGTGTGAGAACATCACTAGTAATTGGAGCTAGGGAGTTCACACTTCAATTATTTTCATGATACATTTGTTGGGGATAGTTTAAGGGATGTCAGTGGCCCCTAAAGCTCGTGCAGTGTGTCTGTGGCCTATTTTCCTATGCTGCACCACAAGTTGCCTGATAATGAAGAGTTACAGAGTGAAAGGAGTGTGTATTCCTTCTTTGACACCCAGCAATGCTAAAAGGATTAACTCAGGGCAATTTTTAAACTGCCATGTGGATGTCGCTTTCATTCACTACTGTCTGGTGATAGGTGTTCCCATCAACACCTCATTTGCTTTGTGTCTGAACTGGGCACACCAATACTCAACCCACTTCCCAAGACATGATTTAACCTTAGTTCAGAATGGATACTTAGGACTTCTGTACATTCTCCTTTCGGAAGACATATAGGAATGTAGCTGCAGCCTGGAGTGGTAGCTCCACAGGCAAATCCTCCACCTGCAAGTGCCTGCATTCCATGGGGCACTGATTTGTGTCCCAGCTGCTCCATTTCTAATCCAGCTCCCTGCTTATGACCTAGTAAGGCAACAGTAGAGGATGGCCCAAGTCCTTGGACCCTTGGACCCTTATGTGAGAGACCCAAAAGAAGCTCCTGGCTCCTGGTTTCAGATTGGCTCAGCTCTAGCCATTGCAGCCATTTGGGGAGTGAACTAGCAGATAAAAGATCTTTTTCTCTCTCCTCTCTATAAATCTGCCTTACAAATAAAAAAAATAAAATAAATCTTTTTAAAAAAAGTAATGTAACCTGAAATAAATAAATCAGGAGTTAGAGGAATAAACAAAAAGTGCCTAGGGCTCTGTGCGGTGACCTAGTCGCTAAGATCCTTGCCTTGCATGCTGTGGGATCCCATATGGGCACAGGTTCTTATCCCAGTGGCCTCACTTCCCATCCAGCTCCCTGCTTGTGGTCTGGGAAAGCAGCTGAGGACAGCCCAGAGCCTTGGGACCTTAAGCTCACGTGGGAGACCCAGAGCAGGCTCTAGGCTCCTGGATTTGGATGGGCCACTTGGGGAGTGAATCAGTGGATGGAAAATCTTCCTCTCTGTCTCTCCTCTTCTTTGTAAATCTGAGTTTCCAATAAAAAAATAAATAAATATTACAAAAAAAGCTTGGTCCCTAATGGGTTTTTCAGAACGTTAAGGACCAGTTGATGACAATTCTGGCCTTAATATACTATTTACGTAGAACAGAAGAGAAAACCTTCACCCAGCGATTCAATAAACTCTGAGTGCAAGGGAGTTTAGTAAGGTATAAGAGACATAATACCTTGTGCTTCCGGAGGCTGCCAGGACTGGTGGGCGTAGAGATGGGAGACTGCTTAGACTTGGGGGTAGAGAGCTGGCTGCTGGAGGTTCCGTTTGCTAGCCCAAGGCAAGAGAAAAGGAAGGGATAAAAATCAACAGCATACAAAACAGCACGTTATCCTTCCCCTCTGAAGACACTGAGAACATTCAAGCAAGGTACATAGAAAACCAAGGGATTTGATGAACAGAACAAAGGTGAAAAGAAACACATTCCTCAAAAGGGCAAGGACTGTACTCCTTCGTTAATTAACTCCTGGCGCAGTGCAGTGCAGGGCTGTCCATCTTCCTCCATTTTCCTCCCACTTGTTCCCGGAACGATTCCCAATCACTGTAGTCTGCTTCTTTTCAAACCTTTCTAATGTGCATGTGCTGGTTTGACCCTAATATCTCTTGGAGGCAGTCTGAGAAAGTATTCTTGTGTTTTAGTGTTACAGAGGAGAAAAGTGAGCCAGATAAGTAATAAGCCTCACATACAGACGAAGAAATATGGGTGATTCATGGGTGATTCGATAGCTGATGGGGTAAGTGTAGCACAGCCCATGGTCAGTCTTCTGTCCTTCCATTTCCTGCCTGTTCTTACCCCTCCCGGTTGAAAAGAACAGAGGGCATGGAATTGAAAGCGAGCTAGTCAGAAAGGGGAATGAAAATCTGAAGTGTGTGAGGATTTAGACTGGGTAGTAGGCAGTTACGGCATTCTGGGTCTCTGAGCCATTTTCTTCTCAAAGATAAAATGGCGTTTCCCCCACCATGTCTTAGATTCACTAGAGCACTTTTCTTCCAAGGGACAAGGGCGACATTAGCATATCAATTCCCCACCTGAAGTATCAGCCACTATCTCCTGCCACTGTGTGAGAGGGCCTCAGGCTGGTCTCCTTATCATTGAAAAGCAATATATCCAAAACACCTGTTACATGAGAAACCAACATACACTCCTGTGTTCATAGCAGCACAATCAATAATTGCAAAAACATGGAAGCAACTGAAATGCCCATCAAAAGAAGCCTGGATAAGAAAGCTATGGTTCATCTACTCCATGGAATATTACTCAGCTATTTAAAAAAACAAAATGCAGGTTTTTGTGGCCAAATGTGCCCCACTGGAAACCATTATGCTAAGGGAAATAAACCAATCCCAAAAGGTTAGATACCACATGTTTGCCTTAATTTAAGATGAAATGATGTCAATATGAAAAATAGTACCTGTAAATTGTAATATTGTTTCAAGCTCAAACAGCCTATATCACATGCAATAAGATACTGTGATGTAACCAATGAACCAACAATCAATGTGAGTCAGACTGCTTATGATTTACATCAAAGAACTGTAAAACCTAATATACTTTCAGTACCCTATGTTATTCTGTAATGGGGTGGAAGAGCAGAGATATCTTCCACCTTCTTAGAATGTGGGAGGAAGATGTTAAGTATAACCTATCAAGAATATAGCAGGTAGCTTATAGACAACAGACTCGAATAAGCATTAGACATTAGCAAAAATATAAAGACATACAGGGGCTATCCTGACAACCTCTTAACAGGAGGTCATATGCATGGAGCGGGGCGGGGGGACCCCCAGAGTGGAGCAGGTGGACAGGAGGAGGCTTGTATCCCAACCCTGGAGACTCCCAGATCCTCACCAAGGACTATCAGTACGAGCACCAAGGACTATATCCCAACTGCCAAGGAGACCACTGGAAATTGGAGTGCCTTCGGAGCCCAAGAACTCTGAGGTCATCCACTCCCTTTTGGATCTCCCACATGGGATGGAAGAAGCCCAGATCCTTCCTCACAGGGTCTAATGTCATCAAACAATTGCCAGGAACCCTGAGCGATCCTCAGAAACAGAAATATAAACTCCCTTCTAGACTTGGGAGGGGAGCTTTCTCTGGTCCTTACCTAGTTCCAACTTTGGATTCCCACCCTCTCTTGCAATGACCACCAGAGTCGCTCAGGAGCCCCCGCCCCCTAAATTAGATCAGATAGACAGAGAAAAACAAGGAAAGCTTAGAAACAGACAGGAAACGGTCAGCTTGGACTCACATATACCTTACTAGGTAGGACACAAAGATCAGTTACTCCTCACTAAGGTACTGAAGATTTCTCTGCACACCCCTCCTAACAGTGTTGTGGGCCTCAACTGTAGACACATGCCTTGTTAGAGTTACAAGCCAGTTTGGACTATCCTAAAATCCACCACGTTCAGTAAAAATCATGCTTCAACACTATAAACTGTTAAATACAAAAATGAAAATAGACACGGGACAGCTGAATGGCCTACAGCCATTTTAAGGAGTATAACATCCCGTTGTGTACAAACTTAAATTGAAATGTCAATGAAGTAGTGACAGGATGTGGTTAAAACTTGCATTTTCTAACATATTGGTCACTCAATACCATCTCAATTAACTCCATAGTATTGTAAATTGTTTTTGATGTTATGTTGTGGCTTTTCATTGGAGGGGATGATATTCTGCCAGTTCTGCTTTCAGACCAGAGTTGGTCTCCCCAAGAAACTGTTGAATTGATCTGGACAATACAATGCTGGACTCTATACGTGGTACATGCTTGTAACAAAGGAATCATGACTGGATTTGAACTGTAATACTGCAACAATGTGGAGGAATCCAACATGGGGGGAGGGCATTAGGAGGGATTGGGGGAATCCCAGAGCCTATGAAACTGTGTTATAAAATGAAATTAAATTAAAGAAATAAAAAAATCAAAAATAAAAATAAAAGGAACCAAGGAAGTAGCATGTCTGACACCTTTTTGGCCTTTTGTCTCAAAGCCAGATAGATACCAGGGGGACCAGGAATTTCCTTTTGTCTTTGGAAAACCCCTTTGAAGTAAAGCTTTAAAAGATCCCAACCCCTTTCCCCCCCATGCATGGGTCCTTTCTATCCCAAAGCCCCCTCCCATCTAGGATGGGAGTCTCCTTTCCCAGCTTTTCTAATAAACCTTGCTTTAAAATTAAATTGTGTCCGCATGAAAATTCTTCTTTCCTGCAAGACAAGATTTAAGGTTGCTGCTTTATTTGGGGTCAAAAACCCTACAACGGAAGGACACACAAACAAACTTGAACAGCAAAATGAACAGAAGAGAGACTCAAAGAAGATTAGGTATGGAAGAGAGGAGAATCAAGGACAGCTGGGAAAGAGCTTAGAAGAGAAAAAAATGAGGAAGTCAAGACAGGGAAAAAGGCATAGAGACATAGAGCAGTAGCCATTGGTGGCCAGAGTGTGGATGCCTATCAAATGATTTCTAGCAAATGCTGATAAGGAGATAGTTTAAATTTTAATGTCTTCTTGTTCCATTCCATGCTTTCACATTGTTTTCTATCCCCTAGCTAAAGAGTTTTTAAAATACCTAATCACGAAAAAGAAATGTGGTTCATTGAAATGAAACAATTGTATAGTTTCAAAGTGGAGTCATGTTCAAACATATGTGAACGGTGTTTTTTAAGCCTTAGGACCGCCATTGTTAAATAGACATATTCTGAAAAGGGCTTTAAAAACAAAGGAAAACATCCCAAGGGTGCATGTAGAGAGAGGGATAGAGAGACAAGGAGAGAAATGGATGGCTATGGGTGAGGGTAGAGCAAAGACTATATATACAAAACTGAAGAAGTTAAGCAGAAAGATAACCTGAGCGTGTTGAGTGTAATCCCATAGTAAAGCTTAAACTGCTGCATCATGAATGTTTCCTGAGGCTATAACTTCTGTATCATTTACTGTAGTGTTTCCCTAGGTTCTGAGATCTGCACATTAATTCGGTACATGGAATGCACAGCCATATGGTGATTTAGTGAGTTTATCCATGCATAAGTGAGCTGAAAAATAGGCACTTAAGCATCCACTGTCACACTTTAGCTGTGTGTTCACTCATCTCACACCCATTCATTGAGAAGCTTGGCTCCTGTCACTCATTTATTTAGCCAGTAGCTATGGAACACTACTACGAGCCAGGTAGAGTATTGGTTTTGAGGGGGGAGGGTTCACGGATGAGTAAGTTACTTCCTGTGGGAAATCAGGCAAGAATAGAAAAAGTGCCAAGACAGAACTTTGCTCAGGAACTATTGCAATACAGATATTGGTTTCCTAGGGGACTGGGAGACATGCAAGAAGACTAACACCTGAGAGATGAATCTGGAGTAGAAAGATCTGTAGACAGAGTGTAGATTAATGGTGGCTGGGGGCTGGAATGGAAAAGGAACTGGGGGAAATGGGAAACTTGTGCTAATGAGTGTGGGATGTCGATGGGAAACAAAGTGAAGCCTGGCATTAGATCACAGTAATTATTGCACAACTCCATGGCTAAACTGAAAGTGACTGAATTGTACATCTTAAGTGAGTGAATTGTATGCTAACTGAATTGTATCTTAATAAAGAGTTTAAAAGAAAGATGAGTCAGAGTAGCTCAGGGGACAGCAAGGATCTGCTAGGAAGTCTAATTGCAACAGTTAAGGGCAATAGGGGAAAAAAGGAAGTTTGTTTACAGAAGTATAAGTAGCTTTGAACAGCTCAGAGGCTCACGCTTGGAGCTTAGGGAGAACAAACTGAGCACAGGAAATAAGGACCAGATTCTGAGAGCCATTCTGTGCTGGATGGAAAAGTGTGAATTTCATTTCTAAAAGGAAGCCATAGAAAGATTTCAGTGGCAAGTGATAGGGTCAAATTATGCATGTTAAAACTATCACACCAGGGGCCAGCATGGTGGCTCAAGAGGCTTATCCTTTGCCTCGTGGTGCCAGCATCCCATATAAGCACCCATTTGTGTTCCAGCTGCTCCACTTCCCATCTGGCCCCCTGCCTATAGCTTGGGAAAACAGCAGAGGAGGGCTCAGTTCTTGGGACCTTGACCCCATGAGAGGAGAGGCCTGGAGGAGGTTCTCGGCTCCTGGCTTCAGATCAGTTCAGCTGAGGCTGTTGTGACCATTTGGGGAATGAACCAGTGGATGCAAGGGGTTTGTATAGTTCTCTTTTTCTCTGGAAAAATCTGCCTTTTAAACAAAAATAAAATCATAAAAAAACTATCACCCTAGAAGCTGTGTTGAGATTCAGATCAAGTGTAAGTAAGGTTGAAGCAAAGAACTTGGCTAACAGTCATCATTTTAGTTTAGGTCATGACTTGGAAGTAAGGCAATGGTGACAGAGAGAAGGGACACAATATTGTTGATAAGGACTTAGGGGCCAAATAAGCTTTGAGTGTTTATAAGCCACCCAGAGAGGAACATGACCTGTGCCAAACAGCACAGATAAATGGAAAGGTGGATGAAACTAGACTTTGAGCACTGAACTTTTCCATCAACAAAAGATATTCTTTCGGAAAGACAAGTGTGTGGAGCCACAATGAGCAAAGCAGTTAACTGCTCTTTTAAGAATAAGGGAGCTATTAATTGACAGACTTAATGGCCCACCTACAATGCCTGAGCACGACCCAGCAAAACCTGCCCCCTAGCATTCAGGATGAGGAGATTTTACCAATTATACGCATTGTTACACAGAAAACATTCTGAGTCAGCCTTGAGCTTCGCCTTGAGATCAGTTAGATTAAAGTGGCCCCAGGTAAGTGCATTTTTAACATTTATTTTTATTGAAAAGGCAGTGAGAGAAGACAGAAAGATCTTTCACCCATTGGTTCACTTCCCAAATGGCCCCAGGTGCAAGAGCTGAGCCAATCTGAGGCCAGAAGCTAGAAACTTATTTCAAGTCTCACATATAAGTTTAGGAGCCCAAGGACTTGGGCCATTTCTACTGCTGCCATACCAGATCATAAGCAGGAAGCTGGATCAGAAATGGAGCAGCCAGGAAATGAGCCAGTATCCATTTGGGATGCTAGTGCTTTGCAGGTAGAGGATTAGCCAATTGAGCCATTGTGCTGGGCACAGTCAGTCCATTTTTAAAAAGATTTATTATTTATTTGAAAGACAATGTGACACAGAGAGAAACCAATTGATTCTTCCATCCACTGGTTCATTCTCCCAAATGGCTGCAGGTTTGGGCCAGGCTGAAGTTGGGAGCCTGGAACTCCATCCCTGTCTGCCACATGGATGGCAGGGGCTCAAGTGCTTGGGCCGTCTTCCAAAACATCAGCAAGGATCTATATAGGATGCAGAACAGCTGGGACTTTAACTAACACTTAGATATGGGATGCTGGTATCCCAAGCGATAGCTTAATGTGCTGTGCAACAACACATACTCCCATTCCAGCTAAGTTCTGGCTTGGTATGTTGTTCCATTTGATCCGTATGCTTTTCACAAATTTTAGTTTACCAGCATTTCTTAGCTACACAACAAAGGGATGACTGTTGTACTCCAAATTATCTTTGAGCCCCACTTGTTTATTTAACTAATAATGAGCCCAGTGACCTCCCCAAAAGACAAAGATTTGTCAACCAAAAGCATGTCTGCCCATGAGTCTGTTTCAACCCCTTGACCAGGGATCTGAACATATGTGCTTTTTCTGAAACTTCCTAGTTATCTTCTGGAACTCTGTCATTCAATAACTTTAGATGCAGCGCATATGCATGTGTCTTTTTATGTATTATCTACACATGTGCATGTTCATATATGATCCCCATGCTCAGCTTCCAATTAATTCTAAGCTACCTGTAAACAGAGGCTTTGCTGTCAACATTCAACAAGCATCTTGGAAATCAATTTTAAATAATTTAACTACCATTGACTACATTATTGCAAAAAATATATAAAGACTTTTGCAGAGTTCCCTCATGAAATGAAATTCACAGATGGATATGGAGAAATGAGAAAATGTAGGCATGCACAAACATAGATTCACTGCAAGTTGAAGGAGCCCTACAATTTACAGACTAGATAAAAATGTCTTCACATCAACATTTTATCTTTATAGGAAAAATATGAAAGGGTGTTATTTGATCTGAATTCTGTAGCCAATTCATATATAAATACCAAGTTAAAGAAGTAGGAAAAATAATGCAATAGGGTCTGATGAACTACACATGCATTTGGACAGGTGAATCTATGTAGAAAATATGTCATGTTTTATTGTGAGAGTGAACGGAAATGATATCATTTGGCAGCACTCATTTTCCTTTATTCTTCTTTACTGGCTATCCTTAGGTCTCAGGCAATTCGGTAGTACCTGGTGGAGGAAAGCTTGTCTGCCTTACTCACTTGTCACTCTCATTTCCCTCCATAGAATCACAGCACCTTCCTCACTATTCCTACCTTTCAAACCAAAAAAAAAAAAAAAAATCAAGGAGGGAGAGGAAAGGAAGGAGGAAAAGAGGGAGACAGGATGAAATGGGGGGAGGGCAGTAGGGAGAGAGAGAGAGAGATTCCCCATTCACTGGTTCATTTCCCAAATGCCAGAGTCAGGATGAAAGCAGGAATTCAGTACTCATTCAACTCCAAGGACATGGAAGACAGGAATCCAAATACTTGGGCCATTTCCTGCTGCCTCTAGGAAGGCACATTAACAGAGAATGTAGGACCTGGAAGCAAAGCCAGAACTGGAACCCAGGCACTCTGATGTGAAAGGTGGAAGTCTCAAGTGGTGTTTTAACCACTGCATCACCTGCCTACCCTGCTCTCATCTTGCATTTCACCACAGCCCAAATCATCTCATGACTTTCTTGGTCTGTACAGTTCACTGTTTTGATTTTCAACAAGGTGTTTTGAAAACTATTCAGTCTTGTAGTCAACCTATGAACGGATGTAGAAAACTAATTACTGTTTCTACACTTACTATCTATGATGTGTCAGGCATTTCTCTGTCTCTCATTCATACACACACACACACACACACACACACTGAATGCAGGTTTCTTATTCCAAAGTCTATGCTTTCTTTATCAGGTTATTATTATCATTTTTTTTTAAACATAGGCCTTCCTTTTATAAACAAATTGTTCCTGGATTTCTTTCTCATGACAGTTTTTTTTTTTTTTTAGGGGGATGGGACCAAAGAGCAGAGAGGAAGGTTGCAGGGGAAAATGATAAAGGAATACAAAGAGGCAGAAGCATACACCAAAGATGATATCCTTCTTCAAAGCCTTTGTTGTGGTCTTAGGCAGCCAGTTCAGGGTTACGAGCTTGGAAGTCATGCCTCCCCCACTCACGCACGCACATAATACTTTCTGTCCACCTGTGACACTCACCCGGAAGCTAAGAGGGGGTGGCATTGTGTTGTTGCATAACCACTCCCCTTACACACCCCCATAAAGCACATAATAGGGAGGGGCTCGCTCTCTTGACCCATCCCTTACTTCCCTTGCTCCGACATTCTGACTCTTGGCTGCCCCAGTAACTGCTTGTTCTTTTTGTTTCCTGTGGACAGACTCTGAGAACAGGTAGCCCCTGAACATGGCCCCTGTGTGTCTGCATTCCTCACCCTCTGTTCACTGCCTGGGAGAGTGAGTGAAGATGTTAATGCTAGATGCTTTATATTTCTAATTTGTTTATTTTTAAGAGTTCCAGGAGAAGTGAGGCCTGGCAGTGACAGAATGTGGACAGAGAAGCCAAGAAAAGGTGAATGTCTGCAGTTTTATAAGTGTGCCCAGGTTGTTCGCTGTGTATCTCTTAGCATAACTTATATTGCTGGGGAAGCTGGGACACAGGTTGGATGGACTTAAGGGTAATGACCATTTGTTTTTCTTGGAGTTTCAATTCAGCCTGGATTGCCATATGGACTTGTCATTTGCTAATTTCTAGTGGGCCCTGTTATCACCAAGCTTGGTTAATAAAGACTCCTTAATACA
This sequence comes from Ochotona curzoniae, assembly GCF_017591425.1. Taxonomy (NCBI): domain Eukaryota; kingdom Metazoa; phylum Chordata; class Mammalia; order Lagomorpha; family Ochotonidae; genus Ochotona; species Ochotona curzoniae. Next base: position 28,815,088 of record NW_024467087.1, on the reverse strand, counting down.
GCGTAGACTTGTCTAATGTGATCTCTCTTACACCCTGCAACAATTTGACTTGATTTACATTAGTAAGTTGTTAAAATAAGCTTCCTTTCACTCACTACACAGAGAATCATACACAATGTCATGAAATAATAGTAGGCAGCAGGCAACGTGCCATTTAACAATGTCCGTACTCTGTGTTGTCACTTCCCTCTCTCCAGTTGATGCGCTGCAGAATTGCAGCATAATTACCAAACTTGGCTCTGCACAGTCATGGCTCACCCGCCGTCCTGAGTAAGTCCTGTGCTGCCCTTGCCACAGTATTCATATTTAGCTCCTAATCTGTGTCAGTCTTTCACCACAGCATGAAACAGGACAAGCCCAAACAAGAAGACTGGTAAAGCAAGTAGGCTGATTAATATAGATTTACAGGAATGTAAATATATATATATATATATATGGGAAGGGGAGTGGGTCCTAGGAAGTTAGAACAAGGTAGGGATTGGAGAGTCAGTTCCCAAAGAACACAGGAGAACCGAGTTTGCTCTGTGAATGGCTGAGGATAGAGTGGGGCCATTAGCCAGGCCCAGTCGGTGCTGAGTTCCAGACTGTGGATTACTTTGCTTTAAGCAGTATCAACCCCTAGAAATCAGGCCGGAGCTGTGTGTAAGTCCTGTGTTAATGGACCCAGATGTAGTGAATAAGAGCTTCCCCCACACAGAGTTAGTTGGCTCATTTATTACTTGAGGAAACTTCAGATAATTCATGGAAAGTAGAATTTAAAGATATATGTGCATTTTGGTGCAAAAAAATTCAAATCAGTGCATAAGTTTTTGTAATATGTATTTTTCATGAAATTTTTGAAGACTCCTCATACATTCTGGATTGATGTTCACATAGCCAGAATGAGACTCAAGAAGGAGGGCCAACTATCTGTTTTTCTTCCAACTTTTGGCAGGAGAGCAAACTGATTTAACGCTCATTCACTTAGCCCTGGCCACCCTGTACTGTTCTAATCTGAGCTCTTGAGCCCAATTCACAATCAAGCCTGTTGGTTTTGATTTGATGTCTATTTTGAAATATTGCTTACTAGTTTTAATCAGCAAGGATATTGAGGTTGAGGCAGGGCAGGACATGTTTAAAATATAAATTCTGTCCCTCAGTGTGTGGTGGCTTTTGGGATTTGTTCATGGGATCCATTTCTTCAAAACAAAACATAGCAATACATATATAATTTACATATATATATTTATTTGCCTTTCAATATGTATATGTATTTGAAAGGCACAGCAACAGAGACATAAGGAGAGGAAGAAAGAAAAGAGACAAAAGGAAGGAAGAAAGAGAAAGAATTTTTTCTTCTGCTCCTTTTCCTTCTAAAAGGCTGCAGTGGCTGTAGCTGACCCAGGCTAAAGCCCAAGATCACATCTGGGTCTTCCAGATGGGTGGCAGGTATTTGGACCATCATTCACTGCTTTCCCAAGTGCATTAGTAGGAAGTAAGATGGAAAGTGGAATGGCCATGATTGGAACTGGGACTCCTATATTGGATGTGAGCATTTTAAGCAGTGGTTTAACATACTGTGCCACAAACTGGGTCCCTGTTCACAGAATCCATTTCAAAATCCCCTTAGGGTTAAGCCATCACATACCTCCCACTGAGACCTTTTTGTCATTTCTTTTCTCTCTCGTGTTCTCTAACTTTCTAATGCCTTGCAAAGGGGGATATAAACACACAATTCAGATACTTTGTTTCTCACAATGAGGTGCTCTGAACTTTCCACTTCTCCAGTCCAAAGACACCCCATTTTCTCTTTACATTTACAAAAGTTTCTTTTTCTTTACTTTCTTTCTTTTCTTTCTTTTTTTTTTCTGGAAGGCCATCCAAGTGGAACCAAGGCGGTTTCAGCTTACTTCAGAACAAGAGTGGGAGAAAGATTCTGAGGTTTTCACACATCAATTTCAAAGATCCCATGGGTGGGGTGTCTGGATCGCTTTGGCTGATGGTTTCTGCTCCGTGGAAAAGCTTTTTCGCTCTCCCCTGGCCCATCCATCACAGAATCAAGGACTGAGGGCCTGAAAACAGTTCTTCAATGATTTGATTGTAGGGTGGGCTCCCAGGCCAAATTAAATTACAGCTTGTGAGGTACTACAGCTTCAGAAGATGAAGTTTGAATATGAAATTTGTTCCCTAAGGAGTCTTAATATGCAGTTGTGACTTCTTTAAACAAGAGGGAGAACTAAGACTTCCCTGTTTCAAAATAAAATGTACATAGGCAATCCTGCAATATTTTTATACAATTTGAGATTCCCTCAAGAAAAGAACATCTGTTTGGAGACTGGTGGAAATGTCAGGATTGTTTTCTCAGGCCTGACAACGTTGTAAACATTTATTCTTATTGAAAGAGTTTCTGCTTAGAATATTTTTCTGGTCTAGCCAGCCAGCTGCCAATATTCACTATTGGTTTTTCCGGGGGCAATAACTATACTGATCTTCATTTGTCGAATAAACACAGGTTTTAGAATCAGTCGGAGTTTCAAATACTGGCATAGCCATCTCCTACATCTGTGATGGGTTTGGTCCTAACCTAACCTCTATGAGTTTCAAATTCCCTGTCTCTAATATTTGAACAATAATATTTCAATTGTTGTTTTGATGATTACATGACAGAATACATATATGAAGCTTGGTGACATGCTTGGGATATAGGAATTCAATAAATCATTCACTGTATTAACATAACTGCCACTACTAAAAGTAGGAAAAATTAAGTAACTACACAATATACAGGCAATAAGTTAGAAAATCCCCTTTTCAAGGGATAAGGCATAAATCCATACACACAGCTGAGGAATAATTCTTTGTCTAGGTATTCAGGTATTAGATCACTGAAGCTTTCCTGAGTTTCAAATTTAGAAAGATTCAACTGAGAAAAGAGGCATCTTCCTACAGTTTTGTCAAGGGCATGACTTCCTCTTGGAGTGATAGTAGGGGGTATGAGTGCTCATTCACTGTCTAAAAGCAAGGGAAATAAAGAGGCCTCAGTATTTGAGAAGGCTGCTCAAAGCAATTTAAAAAAATGAATGAGACACTGACCCACCCTGTGCTTTCCCAACATTCCTGGTTTGGAGGTGGAGGAAGAATGAAAGAAGCAGAGAACAACAGGAAACATCCAACAAATATCTGCATTCACCAGACTAGATGATCCTCATTATGCCTCAAGTCAAGAGATATTATAAGTAAACCAACTGTGTACTTTCATAAGAATTTAGCTTAGCCTAAATACAACCATGATGCCAGGGACCAGTCTCCAGCTGAAAGGTGGGGGGGGGGGGAGGGAAAGGGAGTGAGTTAAAAAAAACACACAAGAAAAACAAAAACTGTTAAGCCGTCTAAGAGGACGTGAGTGCAATAAGTTATTTTCTTCATGCAAGAAAGAATTCAGACATGAGGCAGAGAGGACTGTAAAAAGGTAGCAAGGATTAACAGGGTAGGGCATCTATCAGAATGGATGCAGGGAGAGAGAGAGAGAGAGAGAGAGAGAGAGAGAGAGAGAGCGCAACAGCCTAGTATACATTCTGACTGAGGTTTCTAAAGGAATGAAATCTGCTTCTTCCCTTGGGTTCTCTTTCAGTCTCCTCACTCTTCCTGGACAAAGGATTTTCTGAGGGTGAATTAGGTAAAATCCCTCCTAAAATTTTATTACCTAGTTATCAGACTGAGTAATCCCACCTAGCACCAGGCAAAAATGCTATGCAAGTTTTTATTTCCCAGTGTTATCTGGCAGAGCCGCCTGTGTGATGCCAGGTTGAAGCAATCCCCTTGGAGGCAGGCTGGAACCACCTGCAGAATGATTCTCATACCACAAAGACTGGACTGCATCTATGTAGCACTGAAGAGGCTGTTTATGTTCCTTTACTGAAGAAGCTTGTTATCAGTTTGTCACTCACAGGTAGGCTAATTTCATGTTCCTAATAGTTCCATCTATATAACCACAATGTAATCGCCCCTTTCCCTGTTCTACCTGCCCAGCAATATACAATCTCCATTATCTTCCCCTCCACTTGCATAGTTGTTTAGATTGTATATACTGAAGTTGTTCAAACTTGGGGAAGGGAAATTTGCATGGCAGATATAAAAAGGAACTAAATTTTTGAAAGCCAAGCTTTTTTTCCAGCAGCTTGGTTTCTACTCCCTTCATCTTTCTGAGTTCATCCTTTGGTGGATAGATGGTCTGAAGTGGGCTTAGTTCTCATGGAAGACAGAAATGTCTCCTAGAAAAGTCACTAGAGCTGGATTCTGGTTCTTGGTTGCTAAACAGTTGTGTGATCTTGGGTAGATCCCAATATCCACAACCTCTTGCATCTTTGTTCCTAATTAAAAAACAAAAAACTGGACAGTTATTTTTTTCAGCCTAATTCAGGGTGATATTTTGAAGTATAGCTGAGATGACAAATTTGAAATAATTTTGAAAAGCACATTCAATTCATGTAAATGAGTATTATGTTGAACATAATAGTATTATGTTGAACAGAAAGGTGTTCTGTTTAATACAGTTGCTGTTGTATTATATTATGTGTGACTCTTAAACATTTGAAGTGTGGCTAGCCAGAATTGAGATGTGTTGTTAAGTGTACAGTACAACCAAATTTCTAAGACTGTCAATTATATCAGTAACTTCTTATATCAATTACATATTGAGACAATGATACTGTAAATGCATTCTTAAATATATCAAGCTAATTTAGCCTGTGTCGTCTAACCTTTTACAATGTGACTATGACAATGCGGGCTTGCAATTGTGGGTCACCTTATATTTATTTGTATTGGGAAGAACTTGTCTAGACAGTCACATTCATGTGAAGGTCAGGACAACAAGGTCACTCCAAAAGCAGTTTATCCATTCAGCAAACAGGGACCAGGGGATATCATTCTCTTAGAGAACCCTTGCTGTTTTATGTCCCTTGACCTGCTCTGTTGAAGGGTGTGTATTTCAATACAGAAACATTTCTTTTTAGGGAGTTTGGGAACAGAGAAGTTCTGACTTTTAGAAATAGGTGCAGCAGAGTTGGGGGAAGGGAAAAGGAAAACATGGGGTTGCTGCAACAATGGCTGAGTATTGAAGAACAGCAAGCCAATTATGACATTACAATTCTCTCAGCCTACCAGCGGGGTAATTGGCTTCCTTGAGGGATCCTTTAATAATAAAGGAAAAAGAGACAATTCCTTCCCAGCAACTAGCTATTTTGCCTTTTCAATTCAACTCAGTTAAATCGGTAGCAAAGTTGCATAAAGGGAAGATGAACACATTAATAGCTGCAACAGAAATGCACAGAAAGACAGAGAGAGACTAGACATGTCTTACTTTCATTCTGAAGACAGATTTACCTTTGCCTATGAGAAATACAAGTCCTGGGTTAATCAAAACGTGGCACTGGGCAAGTTTTTGTCAAATCTCCCACAAAGTGCTTCTGGGTTTCAAGTTTATCTTCTCATAGTTCTCTGACTCACTTTAAAGGCAGACATGGCTAATGTAACTTGAGTTCTAGGAGTTCACCAACTCTGCTCAGTGAACCAGTGGACTCCTTACAGGAGGATTATGTAAACAAGAAAATCCTTCTTGAGTTTAGGGCTTAGTAACAGATATTTCATTTAGAGGACACTCAATGTTGGCAAGAGTGAGAATTGAACTTGAATTGAAAGAAGGAGTTTGATTTATTCATGGGACAATACAGGAAAGAGACAAATTAAAGACTAAAGTCTAAGGAATCAATTCATGATGCAAATTATAGATCAAAGAGCATCAGTTTAATAAACCTCAAGTTAAACTGAATCCAGACATTAACTGAAGCTTGAATTGGACTATATAATGTCTGTGTAGCAAATTTGCTAAAAGCAGAATATAGGTTTAATATTTTTTCTAATGAAGTAGAACATCAAAACATTCCTTGAACTGAATCTGAACTGAGCCAATGTTTCATTTGATTTGAGTCCCTGCTAAAGAGTAATATTCTGGTTTTCTTTTGCTTTCAATGGAAAGTAGTTAAAATTCCCTGGAAATGGTCTATTTTCCACAAGATTCAAGTTGAATCAGGAAGATATGTAAATTGATCCAAAATTTCATGTCCAAGACAGACTAATAGAGGATCAAACAGGGTGATATTACCTATCAAGTCTCAGGAAAGATTAAAGAATTTCAAACAAAACTCAATATCATTATTCTTTGGATAGATGTTTATTTGCCTGTGTATCTCCTTTGCTAACAGCCCAGAAAGTTTTTGATCTTTTATGAAATAACTCTTCTTAAAGCTCAAATATTTGTAGGAAATAATTATGTCAACTGAAAAATATGTGTTGTCTATAATTCATCATTCTGGTTATCTGATTCTTTTTTTTTTTTCAGACAGAAAAGTTTACTTGCGAAGGGACCAGGTGAGTAGGGAAGGGAAAAGGAAGGGGAAAACATCTCCGGAAAGCCAGGAGGTGGGGTGCCTCTCAAAAAATGAGGGAGAGAGAGACACCATGGATATCTGAGTTTGATTCTTTGGAAGTTACTGTATAATTGTAAATTAGCTGATAGTGATGGAAAATTATTCTTATCTTCAGTTATACAAAATGTATTATTCAAAGGCAATACTCTATCTTAAAAGAAAGTAAGACATTTGTCCCAAATTATAAATCCAAGTATTGGGGATGGGTGTGTCATTTTGATAAGTATCTCCATGTTCTCTTCAAAGTCCTAACTCCCACCACTTCCCAGTTTGGAGTGACTGTGAGTGAGTTGGCATGGAAAGGAATATATGGATATGACCACATCCAAATCTTACCTAAAGTACTGTTTTGCCTAAACTAAGCTTTGCTCCTTTGCGATATTCAGTGAGTGGATGCGTTGGACTTGACGTTAAACAAATTTCTATGGAATGAACATGATCATGTTTACATTGTTCCTCCTGTCCTTTGGTGCTGAATGCAGAGGCCTTAGACACATTATTTGTGATAAAAACCAAAACATTCTGGACACTTCCATGAAGGTGGTCTAGACTAGATTTTGGCTTCATTTATGGTCATAAACTATCTGAAATGAAGATTCCATATCTCTGCTGAGAATACAACATTAGATCGGGGGTAGAGGACAAGGGCTTAAGTTTACAGTTCTGCTATGTGCCAAGTGCAGTCCCCTCCTTCTCTCAAATTGATTATTTATCTTGTAAGTTTGAATAAACCCCCATTCTTTTTCTTTAGTGAGCAAATTCTATAGGAACAAGAGCATGTCTTGCTTGCTTTATCTTGGGTTGGAATCTATTATAACACCTTTCAATCAATTATTGAGTCCTAATGTACAAGGGTGCTTTAAAAGCTTGTTGGAAAAAAGAAATTAAAAGGTAACTCTATTTGTTGAAAATATTCTTTGAAATTCATGCATAACTGTTTTTATCATATACATTTTTGTGCAATTTTTGAAGCCCTTTTGTATGCATGGATTTCAAAACGTTTGTACAAAAAAAAAACTTTTAATTTCATTTTCCATAGCCTTTTGAAGAAACATTATGATCTTTTTATGTCTCTAATATCTTAGAGTCATTGAGATGTGTGTTCTGTGGAAGATAAGTTTTGTAGGTAAAATGCTGGAGCATAATAATTTAACATATATTTAAACAGTTGAAAGTGTTTAATTGCAGAGAATTGTCTTCATGTGTGCTGGGTAATCCACTGATTATCAAAGAGAATCTATTTTCTTGAAGCTAGTGCTACCTGAGAACTTCAATCAATGAATTATATGGTTGTTAAAAAAACAGGTTCTTTAATTCTTTGATAACTCATTTGAAATACTGGAGCCTAACTCTCCTCTTGAATTAGACTGGACTTAATGAATAGAATAAAACAAGTTGGCTCTATCTTCTTTCTTGTTCACTTTCTTGAATTAATCAGGGTGGGAGATTCTGTCAACAGTCATCTTGGAAGTACATTCTGCAACTCAATTCTGCTTCAGACAACTGCAGCCCATAACAGTATTTCTAGTTGAGTATAACAAGATGAATGACTCCGAGTCACAACCACATAGATAAGCCACTCCTGGATTCCTGACCCACACAAATTGTGATATAATAAATACTTACTTAAGCCAGTAAGTATTGGGGTAATTTGTGTCACAGCAAGATATAAGCAGTTTAGTTAGAAACCCTAGACATAACTGATGCCATTTTTGAAAAATGATTAGCTAAGCAACTATTGCAAGATTTTATAAACTTGGCCAAGTGTTTTTCAAGTCCATCTTTTGGAAATTTCTGCTCAGAAGCTGTCAAAACCATTTCACCCAATGCAGCTGTTAAAACCTAGGGTTTTTTTTTCCTTTTTATAGCTTCAGCAGTAAAAAATTCACATATATACATTAATGTGTTTGTCACACTTGAAAAAGAGATCACCAACAAAATGTATTTTTATTCCTTCACCAAATATTACCTTTACACCATTCTGGGTGAGATAGGTGCTCTTATGCACCCACCCATTCACAACCATTACTTGAGCATCTACTAGGGGGCCAGGCACTGTACTTGACACTGAGGATACAAAAACAGAGGTAACAACTTGCCCTTGAGGGGCTCAGTATCTAGCTGGGGAAGCAGACCAACACCTACATACTTCACAACACAGTGTGGTGAACATTATTCCAGAGATAAAAAATAATATGCTGTGGTGTTACAAAAGACAGAACAGCCATCTCTATTCCCTGTGATCTTGAAAGGATGAGTACCAGCTCTTGAGGAAAGAAGAGTGGCAGATCAGAGGAATAGCATTCCAGTTGTGAGAGATCAGAATGTGCAAAGGACATGTAAGTTTGAGAAAACTAGGCCATTCTTTTATAATTTAGTTTCCTCTGCCTGAGCATAAGGTGGTGTTTGGGAATGAGCATGCTCCTGACAGTATGAAGCAGCACAACAGGCACAGGGATTTCAAAACCAACAAGGTGAACATGCTGCACCAAATGGAAGGGGACTCGTACTTCCCCAAGGCTCTTAGGCTAGAAGAGTTGTCTGAGCCTTACAAAGATAAATGTTTAACTCTTCTGGGTCATATAATCTTCTTAACATGACAATTGAACAGTTCTGTGCATGAATATATTAAACTTCTGAAAATGAGCTTTGTGGTCTTTAATTATTAATAAACTAACGAAAAATGTTGCCTTTTAGATCAGTGACACTCAAACTGTGAATCCAAGGCAAGATAAAGAATTTGGGCCAGAACTTTAATGAAAACACTGCTACCATCATTAGTAAAGCTGTGTTCTCAGGGGGAAAAAAAAAAAAGATGTCAGCTTAACTAAATGTTTGCTTAATGGAATAGTTGATTTACATTTGGCACAAACTCTTAATCTCATCAGGGCTAACTGCTAACAAATAGCTCATGGGTTGGCAGTGAGCCATAGACCACATTTTTTAGATAACTCACTATCCACTAAATGCAGTGTTTTATGACACATCTCATTGCTGGCTTTCAGAGTTTGTTCTGTTATCTTTTCCCATTGGGCTAGTGATGCAGCATATTTTGTATCCACTTTATATACATTATATATATATACATATACATATACATATACATATATACACATATACCCACACATATGTGTATATATATGTATATACATATATATACATACATACACATATACATTTTAGATGTGTATGTGTGTATATATAGTGGTATACTTCATTTTGTTTCAGCTTCTAATTCATTGAGTCAAATTTAAAGCTCAAGTGTATAAACCTGGTTGACATTTTTTGGCACTATTTTACATTCTTATTCTCCGTCATGATTTTCAATTTCAAATTCGTTTGAGTCAATCATTTCATTGAATGTATTTTTTTTTCTGGATGAAGATGAGGACAATGATGACAACCATGGTAATAAGCATTACAGCAAGCAAGACAAATAGGCCAGATCTCTGGTTTGTGTCCGTGTGAGTAGAAACATGGTTGTGACTGTGCCTCCATGATTCCAACAAAGTGGTTTGCTGATTTCCGTTTCTGAATTGCTAGGATTTGTGTTCATGGAGACACAGTAGTAGTCAAGAGGAACACCATGCGCTGCATGCAGAGGGTACTGGCCTGCATCCCGAAGTCAGCGTGCAGTTAGGAGAAGAACACTCACCGTCTTGGTCGTTACCTGAGTCAGCTGGAGACTTGCTTCGGCGCATAGGGCCAGGGCTCTTGGCGGAACTCTTCTGAGGTGTTGGGGATGCCTTGGGGCCAGCAGTGGCTGAGGGATTTCCCTTCATGACTCGGCATTCTGGGGCAAAAGGACACTGCTTAGTAGGAGGTGAAATTGAGGCTGAGCATGTCATCAGCCTCTGAAAGGAGGAACAACTACCATTGGCCAAAAACACTTGATTGACTCAGGTCTCTATGGTGCTCCTCATTGTCGGTAGGAACCGTGGTTCTGGGGAAGGTGGCATGGGGGAACTCTCAAGTCACTGGGATTAAGATAGATATTTAACCCCCTGTGTTATGGAACAAGGGAAGAAGTTTGAAAGCAGGCCAAGTAGGTAACTGGAAGTCCACTTGGGGCAGACATCTGGCATAGTGGTAAAGGAATGTTGTTAGGAGATGTGAATCCATAGCAGTGGGCCTAGGTTAGATTCCTGTATCTCTTGACTGCAGCTTTCTGTTTCTGCAGATGGGAAGACAGTAGTTGTGGTTCAAGTAATTTAGTTCCTGTCATCCACACAGGAGAAACAGATTGGGTTCCTAGTTCCCAGCTTTGCCCCTCTTCCAGCCATTGTGGGGAATTTGGAGGAGGATGATAACTACTTCTCTGTTTCTCTTTCCCTCTAAAATTTCCAACTGAATCCTTTGTCATCCATGAGTGATTTAAAGAGGGGATAGGAAACACAATCATATACTGTTACATGCCATACTTTATAATACTCATAAACGGCTTTTATATAATTTAAATTTATGTACTTTTGAGACATAAATACAGCCAGAGAGTTGCTGTGAATTGAACCCAGGAACTCCAATATGGAATGTGAGCATCTTAACCACCACACTAAACAACACCCTGTTAAGTAAGTTTATGCAAATAAGCACTATCATCACCATCATCTCACATATATAGCTTTTAAAAAATTTTTATATACATTATCATAAGCCCAATGGTGATTTAATGAATAAATGGCTCAGCAGCAACTGCCATTCAGAATATGAGAGAGCTCATGGGTGTGGACTAGAGTGTGACAATGTTCCGGGATTTGCCGCAACTCCAATCTGACACATTTAGAGCATATTTCTTATGTAAGTTACTCAGCCTTCCATATCATGGTAATCTGGGGACTTGATAGAGTTCAATTTTTAAGAGGATCATTATACTTATGTTGCTGATGAGCAGCATCTTCATTTGGGCTAAGAAGCAAGAAAGTAACAAAACAAAAACTTTTAGCTAAATCAGCTAAGTCTCAGCTTAGCGATCTTTCTGTTGAAGTTTCCTCAAACTGGTACTGTGATATGAAAAGTGGACTCAAACTTTTCGATAGAGTTGTCTTTTCCTTTTTAATTTCTTTTTGTTTGTTTGTTTGTTTGTTTGTTTGAAAAACAGAGAGTATTCCCATCTGCTGGTTTACTTTCCAAATGCCCACAAAAGCCATGACTTTAGTGAACAGTTAATAATTCAACACATGTCTCCCAGTTATCTGAATCATCACCTATTTCCTTCCAGCATCTGCATTGGCAGGACACTGAATTTGGGAACTAGAGCCACGCCTTGAATATAGGCACTGGATATGGGATGCAGGCATTTTAACTGATAGGTCAACACCTGCCACAAGAGTAATCTTTTCTTTGGATGTCTCTTTGTAGTCCACTTTCAACATGCTTAAAGGTATGCTGAAATATAAATTAACTAGAAAGATCAAGAGAGTTAGTCTGATAAATTGAATATTTCAGGGTACTCAGTCATGCAAAAATGTTGTTTTTGCTTGTTTTACTTCTTATTGTGGTTGATGAACTTTAGGGTCACTGCTCATAACTAGAGACATGGAAGGTAAAGTGAGTTGGACATATCCTGTATTTGTTAAGTTATGGTATTGTCATTTTCCTTTTCTCAAATGAAACACAGCTGAAATGCAATCCTTTTCAGGTGTCATGTCATTTGCACCATTTGTAAAGTGTATATAAGTAACTCCCCAATGGGTTTTCTCACATTTATTTCCTAAATGGGAAATATGTTTAAATGCATCTTCCAACAGAAAATCCTATTTATGTGTGAGCTGATCCACCTTCAAACTTCTACCTGGGGTTTGGGATCAAACAAATGGAAATGGATAGGTAGCTCCACCCTGAGATTAAAAACAGTCTGGAATCCTGAATCACAAAACAAGAGAGATGGGACAGCAAGCCCAAAGTGCTTGTTGGGAAAAGTATTTTGATACTAATGCAGTGGAAAATATTTTTATGAATGGAATAATCATTGGGCAGTATAGCTGGAAGATATTGGCTAGAATAATACATAATTATTATATATAATGATATTATGTATAGAATGCATTATATCATATCAAATATATCATATATTTTAGATATATAAAGTCAAATTTTGACTCCAGATTTTCCTGCATGTTATCTGATTGTGCCTATAAGCCCATGTAATACAATATGTGGCTCAGAAACTTAGGGTCACTATCAAGACAGATGATGATTTTATGGAGTTTGAAAGATGGGTCTCTAGAACATACCATCAACCTTAAGCATAATGACCCATATGCCCAAATAAACAGAAAAAAAAAGACTAACAAGATTTGTCCTTGAGGGACCATGAATGGCTGTTCTTCAGACCATATAAACTCGGGGGTGCTCTTAGGAATAGAAGGAAGAAAGACAGAACAATAAAATCCAGTAGTGTGCTTACCATTTTCATCCAAAGAAAAATCATCCTGAGCGTAGCGAAATTTTTCAGGGCCACAGGCAATAAAAACATCATCATCACCAAAGAAATCATGGAGACAGGTTACCTACGAGGAAGGCAGAAATATCGGAGTGGTATTTGGTGGTCTTGTGCCAAAGAAACTCACAACATGTTTCAGGATGACATCTAGGTCATCCTCTCTGGATCCCAGGGATTCTCATTTTTTGTTTGTTTGTTTTGTTTTGTTTTTCTCCCAACAATGACAATGCACAACCACTATTGTTGAGAAATAACATGATGAGTACCATCACGCTTTCTTGTTTCATGTGTGATAATCTTATTCCTATGGCCTCAAGGCTAAGACTGAAACTATGTCCAAATGTCAAAGGCGCTCTTTTGAATAAAAGTCAGCCAGCAGACAAAACCATAAATGTCACCTTTTCTTAGCACCTCAAAGAGTGCTCCTGTCTATCACTCAGGCCAGGGCTCTAGACCAAGGCAGATGAGATTTTTATGCAGCCTGTGGTGGGTAGATCCTGTGGCTAACCCAGAAATGGAAATTCATAAAAGAAGGATGACATTGCTTAACTGCTTTGGATACCCCAAAATTGAACTCTGGCTAAAAATGAGCCAAGAACTTGGTATTGACTCAACTTACAATTCCTCCCTGAGAAACCAGGATGGAGAAACTAGGCTGACTACTTAAAACTTCATCAAAAGCATGGTTCCTCAATAGGCATGTAAGGCCATGTTCCCAAGACCCTTTCTGCCCTCCAGAGCCCTATGTATTGCCACTTCTTGGTATCAGGAAGATATTCTTCCCATCCCACATTTGCACAAAGAAATGAAAGTCCCTGAGAAAGTGTGCTGCTCCATGCAGTCTCCCCACTTCTCAGTTTTCCTAATTACATCTGATAATTAGTATAGCACATCAAGGGAAACCCCAGGAGAAACCATAGAGTCAAAACATGCTGATCCCACTCCTTAGCTTGAACGTTTTCAAAGTCTCCAATTGTTCCAAGCTTCCCATTCATGCTGTCAGCAATAGCTTTACAAAGGCACAGTGCTCACAAACTAACAACAGATTGCTGGATACAGAGAGCAATATGTTACATTTGGAAAAGGTTTATATTAATAACAGCAACACCACTCAAGTTCTATTCAATCCCTGGTACCCTAGCCAAGATGATTGAAATCCTTACACAAAGGCAGAGATACTTAAAGATGATCCCTATTGTCTAAGCCTTGGACTCATCTGAGCGATGCTCACAGGAAGAAGAGAGACTTGGACTATAGCCAGGGCTGCTCATATGAAGCCTTTCCTTAGTCCTGGGTCCCAACTTCATCAGATAAGCCAATACTCTTCTTCAGCCCACTTGTCCTGCACCCATTCCTCTCGTGATTGTATCATGACAGAGTTACCACTGGCTGAAAGCTTATTCAATACTAGGCACTCTGCTAAGTACTTCCAAATCTATCATCTCTTATTACACTGCTAACAAAACCTAGAAGTCAATATTATTGACGTTGCTATTTTAAATATGAGAAACTTGACATGCAAAGACAATAAATCATCCAGATGACAGTGAATAAAGACAAATGTAGATCATTCTTCAAAGCTTGTGGTTTTAGAGCATTTTTATGGGCCCAGCACGCTTCCACTGCGCCACTTTGCTTCCTACATTTTTAAATATATTTAATTGAAAGGCAGTGAGACAGAGGGGATATAGAGGGCAGGAAGAGCAAAAGAAAGAGACAGAGACTGTGCTTTTTAAATACTTGGCAATATAAAACATATACAGACTAGTTAGTGTGGAGACAGAGATGAATAAAACTCAGTCAATAACATCATGGACCTGGTGGTTTGATGGTATGAGGTACAGTGAGAGAGCATTTCAATTTAGGTTATCACAAGTGTTAGGGATATCTGTAGATGCATCAACAGCTATTGTTTGCCACATCCAAGTGATCCCAGTCACTTACTGGCATTTTGAGTGCAATTGACATCCTGCATTATGTCCTGTCGGCAGAGCCTATGACAGAGGGTACACAGTTTTGAGTTTGCTACTGACCTCCAAGAAATATCTTGGACATGAGTGAAAAAAATCTACAGCCCTAACTTTGGTACATTGAGTGTCCCCAAATTACTTACTATAATTTATGCACAAGAAAATTATCCATTTCTGCAAATAAAACTTCATATGTGATGGAGTAGAAGGACAATAAGTAAAGGTGGAAAGGGAAGTTGGAAAAAACAAGGAGGAAGAATAGAGTGTGAAAAATAATACTCAAACAAATCACACATATGAACTGCTTTTAAAAATTCCATGGAGTTCATACTTCACCCTAGCTTACAGTACCGATGTTTTATTTTCCAAATTATTTTGTTGAGCTAAAATTTTCATCACAAAGTGGCAACAAAAGTAGAAAATATAAATAAGCATTATTACACCACTTATGCCTCATCAAAGATCAGAGGTCTTGCCAGCACCATCTTAAATGAGTGTCATATTTGGGTGCTTAAGTCAGAGAAGACAACATGAAAGTGTGACAGCCATCTTCATCATTAATCAACTGCCCACACAAAATCAATGTAATCAACTTACATTAACATTGATCCATTAACTTAGTGCTCTTTCTTTAAAAAAAAAAAAAAGCAGGTGTTAGAGGTGGTGGCCAACCTGGTCATACATTAGTGTGACCCCTAGATTATATGGGATGGTCCAGTGGTGTCTATTAGATGTCAAAGTACAAATGGGAAAATGGAGACAACAGATATCTGTGTGGGAACACTTTAAGTCTATTAGCTGCAAATGGAAAATTCACTGTGACTTGATTTAGTCTTGATTAGATTCTCCCCCAATGTATTATAGACACTGGCAGTTAATTCTTGTTTATGCCCGCTGCCAGCAGACTCTCCAGTTCACTTACATAATAATTGGGAAAGCAATGTCATATTGAGAAGGAAATTTTTGCTTGTTTTTCTATTTTTACACTCTCAATGTGCAAAATATTTTTATTGATGATTCAGTTTCACTAATACTGACAAATTAATCACTTATTGGTACAAAGAAACTGTAAGTGCGACACAGAAATATACAATATTGGGCTACTTTCTCCTAAGAGCTGACAACATAATAAACAAGTCAGAACTACACACACACACACACACACACATTAGAATACAAGGCAGGCTGTTGTGAGCACTATCATAGCTTCACAAGGAACAAGGGGAGCACAGAAGACAAAGACAGTAAATCTAATCGTGAGAACTGGAGAATGCTCCAAAGAGATGATGACAGAAAAAGCTGGCTTTTGGAAGATGAGTAAGATACTGGTTGATGCTACTAGAAGAGATATTCTAGGCAGAGGTAACTGCATGACCCAAGGCAAAGAGGCAAGAATGTGCTTTCTTCTTCATGGATACACGAGTAAAAAAGCTAACTCTTGGCGATGAAAGCAACGGAGATTCTGACCCTGCTGAGCTCTGCACAGACAGCACAACTGCTCAGACACATCTGCCAACCTCCTGCCCAGACAGAACATACAGTTGTCTCCTGATGGAATTCAGGGTTATGAGGAGGACAGAGAGCGTCTTTGGAGAGGGATGGCCCCAATGATGAAAAAGAGGGATGCCCTGTGGCAAGAAAGACAAACCACACTGATTTCTGAATCTTGCCAACAGTGTGCCCTGCCCAGAGAGTGACTGACTGGCAAGCTTCACAAAGTCAGTTAATGAAAGAGTCAGAAAACATTACAGATGAGACTTTTTCTAAAAGTCACTGCTACACTCATTCTGGAACACCTTCTGCTTGCCAGAGAGGTTGGCACACATTTGGCTTAGTGAGCAGTGGCAGTGTTTGTGAGACCACCCTGGCTTTCTCACCAAACTCATTTTCCTGAGGTTATCTTGAAGTCTTACTAAGCAGACTTCTCAAGACAACATTTTTGCCTGGGTAAGTAGTGCCTTGATTTTTGTGGTGCTATGTTTTGGCACAGATCTCTTTATTCAACAACTTGAACTTGCCTTCTGCTGCTGCTCAAGTGGTTGGGTCGCTGTCATCTACATGAGAAAGTAGAATTGTTTTTCCAGTTTCTACCTTTGGCCTGGCTGTTGGGAGCGTTCGGAGTATAAACAAGTGAATGGAAGATCTCTCTCTGCTTTTCAAATCTAATTATTAATTAATAAATAATATGATACACAAAACCATTGAATTATATTATGAGTGAATTGCATGTAAATTGTATCTCGATGAAAATGACATATCAAAAAAGAGGAACAAAAGTCTATTGCAATTTATTCTGAATTTACACTGGATCTTAGCCAAAGTTCAAGAAGTGATCATTTATTCTGAATTGAGTTGAAAGGTAGCAGGTAGCAGGAAGGGTTTTAGAACACATAGTCTGGCGTATTGCAGAAGTGCAAGTGAAATTTCACCTGCTCAGGGAAGTCTTCCTTATTTCTCAATCTCAACTAGGACCACTACCACCACCATGAGATTTTGCTGACTCACTCCTTAAATGACCACAATGACCAAACCTGGGCCAAACCAAAGCCTTGTGCTTCATTTGGGACTCCCATATGGGTTCAGAGACCCAAGGAATTGAACCATCTCCCACTGCTTTCCCAGGGACATTAACAGGGAACTGGATTTGCAGTGGAACAGCAGGACTCAAATCAATACACATGTGGGGTGCTGGTGTGGCAGGCAGCAGTCTATCTTGCTATATCACAACTGCAGCCCCCCTGCCTGACTCTGTAGACCGATAGCAGCCTTGACTGCTTCACTCCAACACCCAGGTACCTAAGGTACACAGCAGTAGCACTTATTTCCTAGACAGGGAAGACATAGGTGAGAAAATCCAGTAGAGGACTCTGGGTGGTAAAGCAAAACTACCAATGTTAGGGGAAAGAGTGGCACAAAGAGGAGACATGAAGGAATAAGACTTTCTACCCTGTTTTACCGGGAGCTGGTTGAGATTTAATAACCTGAGTTAGACAGTGCC
Source organism: Ochotona curzoniae (assembly GCF_017591425.1). NCBI lineage: Eukaryota > Metazoa > Chordata > Mammalia > Lagomorpha > Ochotonidae > Ochotona > Ochotona curzoniae. The sequence continues at coordinate 28,797,211 of NW_024467087.1, read as the reverse complement.
AGACGCCTTGGAAGCCTGGCAACCCCTCAATGCTCAAGTGTGTTTTTTCCTTAGTTTTTCTTTTCCATTTTTCCAAGAGTCTGTCAGCTCCCACTGGGGCCTCTCAGGGATGAGAACAGCTGCACAGGCACTGGAGCTGGACTCTGAGTCCATGCCCAGGACTGACACCTGCCCTTCCCCAGGGCCCTGGGGACATGTTGGCTTGGAGAAACAGGGACAAGACAGAACTCCATTCATCAGAAAGAACTGGGGTGGAAAAACCTTGCTTGATCCCTTGGCACCAATAAGCTATAAGGTTGGCTGTGGGCCCTACACAAGTCCAGGTTCTATTTAGTATGGTCAATTAAAATAAAAGAGTGTGTTTGTAGGGCCCAATTGCAGTATCTATTGCATTTAGCAGTTATCTGATGTCTGCTGCACACAAAGTATGATGGGGGTCTGGCTTTGGAATTCAGTGAGGGCAAGGAAAAGTTAAGTGGAAAAAGAAGTTAGTTCCTATCAACATTCTCTGCTAAAGCTTGCCACTGAGTCACATCTTTTGCTATGAGCCTCAGTTTCCTTTTATCTGAAATGAAGATTCAGGTCTATAGACTTTTGGGGTCTTTATTCTCCCTTTGGAGAATTTGATGAAAACTGAGGCTCTTTCCCCAGGAGAAAAAAAAATGTATATTTGCATATAGACAACTAATTGTCCATTGAATCTGGAGAGGATGAAGGATTTCCCTGAAGCCCACCTATACTCTCCCAAGTTAAAATTCTCTGGACTGGTTTATTTTCTGAGATCTCATCTAGCCCTCTCAGCTTATGAAACATTCCAGGTTGGACACAGTTAATGAGCAGAGACCCTCTGGCCAGAATGCTGGCAGCTGTCATGGAATCCCAGAGGCTTAACTGTTCCCCCTTCCCAGGATTCCTGAGACACCAGTCCAAGGGAAGCAAAAGGATGTAAGTTCATTCTCTGCAAACTGGATCCAAGGGAAGCAAAGGAGTGCAGAACCGATTTACGGCAGAACAGAGACTGCACTGTGCATCACACTGTTGCCTCCCAGGTTGCTGAAATTCAGCAAGGATAATTCCATTGCAGAAGAAGGCAGGCAAAAAGAATCGTGGCTTCTCAACCTTCCTTGTTGTCGACTAGGGCTAGGACAAAAATTAGGATTATCCTACTGGTAAAGAATCTACAACTTTTAGAAGTTCTGAGACAGTAACTCATCATGCATCTAATTATAAATTGGATGAACAGATTGCTAACGACTACCATTCCTGTGCATTCCCTTACATAATCATCTCCTCCTTTGTAATATCAAAAATTGAGGCAAGAGGAAGAGGTATGCGGGGTGTCAGTCAGGATTGAGTATGAAAACACATGACTATTTCAGAGTGGATAAACTGAGTAGAGTTTAGGAAACTGAGTTGATTGCAAAAGTGAAGGCAAAGTATAGAGAAACTTACAGGAGATACTATGTATCTCAAGAATAGTAACAGTGTTACCCATCAGTGGCCTTGGACCGAAAGAAGACAAGGGAGGTAGTAATTACAAGAAATCATAGGGAAGAAGAAAACATGATAATCACATAGAGTGGCCATCAGTGAATGAATGTCCAGCAACCCTTCAGGCAGGTTGCCAGGAAACAGGCTAATCTCTGTCTTCTCCTCTCTGCTGGTACTCCACCATTGGCCAAACACAATTGGAACCCAGAAGACAAAGGAGCCTGTTGCAACAGTCAGTTTCCCAGAGCACAGAGCAGGAAGGGATAGGGAAACAAGTAGAGTGCACATCTACAGAGTTTGGAGTGGAGGTCTGCTTCTGGGGGCAATAGAAAGGACCTACTGCTAGAGCCTAGATACAGAAGATATACAATAATTTTGCAAATCATTTTGATTTGTAAAAGCCTTTGCATATGCCATGTTGCTTTCACATCCCTCACACACTGTCTCATCAGAAAAAAAAAATGCCATGCAGAAAAATGGCTAATTATATCTTATGGATAAGAAAATTCATATTCAGACAAGGTTAGGTAATTCACAAGATCAATTATCTTGTAAAAGAAACTAGAAGTTAGGTTTGGACTCCAGCTCTAGAATTATTTTCACTATTTCATACTGTTGTTTCTGTGTCATGCTTCAGCTGCAAAGCCGAATAGAGAGAGAGAGAGAGAAAAGTTCTGCTTTTTGTTCAAAATTCAAATGTTGACAATGAATGGGACTGGCCTGGAGCCTATGCCAGAAGTTGGAAACTCGAGCTGAGTACCCTAACTCCTTGAGCCATCACTGCTGCATCCTGTATCCCAGGGTCCACTGTAGCAGGAAGCTGGAGACAGGAGCTGGTGCTAGGAATAAAACCTTGGGCACCCCAGGATCACACATAAGTTTCCTAACTGCTATTAACTGCCTGTCCCCATAAAATTATGTTTGGGTCCTCAAATAACTGTTTTTTTTCTAGCAGACACAAAAAATTCACCATGGGGAAATATAAAGGGCAAGTATGTATAGAGTTCTTCCTCACATTTTTGGTTAGGTAGATATGCTGTGTGGTGATGGAACAGATTGGACTGGTAGACTCATAAGTTATTCTAATGTATTTTTGCACTATCTTCCAAAACAGGGGTTCTTACCCCAGTGTTTGCAAACTGCCTTAGCCAAAGTTTCCTATCCTCTCTCCTCTACCACTCTGGGTGCCACACCTTGACAGATACATCCTTTCAATATAATGAATATGATTGAATTAAAGTAGATGAAGAAACCAAAATGAAGTGTTAAGTTCAAGGAAAACAAAAACTTGACACCCTTTAGAATTCAATTGCAAAAAACAGAGATTTTGCATTTGCCACCCTGCTTTTGTGCAAGCTATCTATTATTAAGAAATAGAAACTATGAGTAGATCCACTATGGAATTAGCAAGTAAGTGGGATTGGGGGAACATTTGGGGGGTGGTTGGGGAGGAGGTGTCAAAGTTCTTAGAAACTTCAATAGCACCTCAGGAGAGTGATGAACCAGGGACTAAAATGTAGAAGAACATTTGGGAAACACGACATTAAAACTTTGTGTCTGCTATCTTAGGCATCCTGTTCATAAGGTAATTCAGGTGGACTATGTCAGGCAGTAGATTCTGAAGAGATTTCATCGTGCTTGGAATGGCGAGATTGGCAGCAATTCAGAACAGTTGAACTATTGAAACCACTTGAGCATTGCCCCTGGACCATGCCCCACATCAGGGATCCTGGGATGGTTGGGAGGCTGGGTGGGGCTTCTCCCAGACACAGGAAGGAAAAAAGATAATGTGGAAACAATGGCTTTGCCCACTTTCCTATAGCCCTTGACCCTTTGCACCCCAATCAACTATATAAAGATCATCAAAATAAATTTTTAAAAAAGATGGAAAAAAGCTCTAGATCAATAATCATTCACAATTCACAGCTTCTAGAGCAATGGTTCTCAATTGGGGTCACTTTACCTTCCTCCAACTTCTGCTTTCCAGGGACATTGGGCAGTTTCTGGAGATATTCTAGGTTGTTACAACTTGGGAAATGGGTGCTAGTTGGAGCAGGAGTGCTGCTAAAATGTAGTAAATACAAGTTATGTATTTTCCTAAATGTCCTATGATACATAGGACAGTTCATCACAACAAAGTACTATCTGGATAAAAATGGCAATATGGCCATGGTTGAGAGGTATCTGCTTGGTTGTTTGAAGACACTATCTTAGTCACCATACTCTTCACTGCCTACCTATAAGCTAGTTTCCATGTACCCAACTGTGTATCCCAGGTGGGCTATCCTTGTTAACAGTTTTATCACAGCAGGTTTCCTTGCTAAGGCAGAATTTATCTTATTTTTTTACAGTGCAGCTGTTGTCATTATTGTCTATCGCTTCCTAGACTTTTTTTTAACCTATGGCCTTGTTTTTACTCCCAACAGAGGATTATTTCCTAGTTTCTAACTGCTTGTCTGGTTAATGACTCATAATCTGCCCGAACCTCTGGTTTTTGCAAGTTCTTTTGAACCTGGCATCCTTCCCAGGCAAAGAAGTCCATCTTCATGCTTGGTTTCAGTACAACACTGCCTTACTCACTCCATTCTAGGATCCCAAATAAGATGTGGGCTACTAATTACACTAGACTTGCTGCTTCTGGAATCCATAAGAAAAGTTTCAGCCTCTGGAAGGAAATGACCCAATGAACTACCAACTATGTAGTTCACTGCAACTGTTAAGGAAACTGGTCTTTAGCCTAGTGGATAATATATTCACATTCCATATCAGAGTGTTTGGATTCACCCCCCTGCCTCTAGGTCCTACCTTCTGTTTTCTAGCTTCCTGCTCATGCAAATCCTGTATGGCAGCTGTGATGGCTCAAGTCATTGGGTCCCTGTCACTGTGAGGGAGAATGAAATTGCGTTTCTATCTCCTGGCTTCAATCTTGCCCCTGTGGATATTGGTGGGAGTGAATCAATTGATGCAGATCTCTGTTTCTCTATTTTTGTGTCTCAAATAATTTTTTTAAAAAGAGACCTGTAGGGGGGCAGTGCTGTGGAATAATAACTGAAGCAACCACCTGCAATGGCAGCATCCATATGGGCCCAAGACATCCACTTCTGATCCAACTCTCTGCTAATGCACCTGGGAAAGCAGCAGAGGATGGGCTTGGGCCCCTGTACCTAACCTAGCTGCTAACTCCTGGCTTCAGTCTGGTTGAGACCAGGTAAGTGTGGCAAGAACCAGCAGATCAAAGATCCTATCTCTCTCTCTCTCTCTCTCTCTCTCTCTGCAATTCTGTTCTTTAAGTAAACAAGACAAATAAAAAAGAAAAAAGTTGCAAGAGAAAGAAAGTAGATGCATTTGGGGACAGCAAATTTCAAAGACTTGTATATCAATTGACTTAAGCATTGATACAAAGATATCTTACTCAGTGAAGTTTTCAAGTCAGTTTTATGCATCATTATCATTTTTGAAAAAAAAAATGGGCCCAAATTACGTTGAGATAATGTCTGGTTTGGTCATTTCTCAAGTATCAGCTTCACGTCCCTAGAAAGCAGTTATTAGGGAGGGATTTTAAATGAAAACAAATATATTATCATGAGAGCAGTGGAACTTACTGATATTTTCTTAACAAATTTCCATTCCTGAATTGTAAGACTTGGGTGCTATTGTAGAAAGAAATTGGCTTCTCATTTTGGATAGTCACATACTGTTGTGTGATAATCAGCAAGTCATTCAAATCATCAAGTTCCTTATCTGGAAATTGGACTGAATACTACTCTGACTGACTCTGTGTGTATGGGTGTGTGTTGTAATTCAAGTCAATAATAATGTACATGAAAAATGCCTTGAACATCAATGCTAAATGAATACAAATTGTTGTAGTTACTTGGCAAAAGATGTATGACCTGAAGGGAAATGAAGGCCAGTAAAGTAAGAACAAGGGGGCCACGCTTGTGGCATAGAGGATAGTTGCACCACCTGCAACACTGGCATCCTATATGGGTAGTTCCTGGCTTTGGCCTGGTCCAACACTGGCCATTGCAGCCTTCTGGTGAGCAAACCAATGGATGGAAACTCATTCTCCCTCTCCCTAATTTCAAAATAAATAGATACTTAAAAATGATTTAAAAAAAAAAAAAGAAATCAGCTTTCTTTCTCTGTCCCTATGGAAACGTGGCCTTTCACATTGCAGACTTAGAAGTAGCTGTCTTATTATTGTACAAAATCTCTATGATATAGGACTCCCCACATTACTAATACACTCCAGAATCAACATGTTAATCAAGAAATCCTCAAATAATTCACTTACTGGAGAGCATCCATTAAATATTTCACTCATGGTTTAGCTAACATGAAAAACTGCTAGTGATAGTGAAAAGAATAAGACAGAGCTCCTGTCCTCAAGAGCTTGTGAGTTTGATGGACGTTTCTCAGTTGAGTCACTTCTGTCACAGTTTAATACTTACATCTGACCTACATTTAGTGATCTAAAAAACGACTTTTGGACTTTGTTTATACAATTAGCTGAACTGTTGGGCCATTCCAAATTTTGCTTCATACCAATTGCTTTCTGGGCCTGTTAAGACTATATACTCATGCATTTCAATTTGCTTCCCTTAAAAATGAGAGGAAAAGTCAAAGTCCAATATATTGGCAACAACTAGCAACTGGCTGGTGGGAAAGGAAGAGTTGACTGCTAATGTCTATTAAGCTAACTCATGCTAGAGTACTCAGTCACGGTCCTCTGTGGACATCCACTGAACCTTCAGCAGGATGCAGATGTCTAGAGAAGAACTGAATCTGGCCAAATAATGCTCCAGTAGCAGATATTTCATATCCTTTAAAATCTTGTGAAAAACATTCAGTGTCTTTGATGTCCCTTTTAAATCACCATCTGCATGTAAACTCTCTTTAGTGATCTGTCTCCACCTCATCAGGATTCTCTGCCCAATTATGCTGATTACCATTCTCAATGCACTAAATTGGTACAAGTTCAACCATTAGTCAAATACCTAGAGAACGAAGGCTGATGTTTGTGCTAAAAGAGAGTTTCTGTAATAGCCCTCAAACAGGCCTGGGAGACAAAAATCTTCTCTGACGATATGAAAGTTAGTGAAAAATTCTGTATTCTCTCACCTCCTCACAAAAAGACCTTTCTTTTCACTTTCCAAATCTCTTCCACCTCCCACACAGAGAGGCAGGACTAGTGGCAAGCTTCAACAGGAATGCAAATTGAGGGATGTGTAAAAGAAAGACAGAAATAAACTGTATAAAATGGCAGCAAGTGTGATCGGCTGGAAAGAGCCTAACAGGAGCCTTTCCACTTGGAGCAGAACAGCTCCTGTTTACATTTGTCTCTTGCATGGGCTGTAGGGATCAGGAAATCCAAGCCCTCAACGTTTTAGAGCAGCAAGAAAATCCCTTGAAGAGCCAAAAGACCCCTTCTCACTCTATCTCATGCGCAAATAAGTCGTAGGATCCACAATGAAGGGACAGGACCGTAGGTGAAATTAACATGGACAATGACATTTCTTGTTCCAATAAAGACCAGGCTCATAACAGTCTCTGCAGCAGTGCTGGGTGGGAAGACAAGCTGCAGTTTTTTCAATCTCATTTTCTTCACATTTACAGCAGATCAAGTGTCATTTAACACAGAGTTGGAACAGAGCATTTTGGATGAATTTCACTGTGGTCACTGGAGGCTAGCCTTTTGAAAAAAATTCACTTATGTTTTGGTTCCAAATATTGTTAAAGACTTTAAAAGTGGAATTTCTGTTTGCCATTCTCTTATTAAGTTAGGAAAAAAAACTTAATTATTGCAACATCTGTAGCATCCCATCTTTACAATCTCCTAGTGTCTGGGAGACACCAGTGTGTCTCCTAACCCAAGACTGAGCACATAGCAGCTCCACAAAAACATCACTTGTTTTCAGAATTTATATTGAATTATCATAATTATAATGTATTTTCTGTTGTCTACATGACTAATGTTCTCTTTTTTTTTTCAAGCACATACAGCCTGAAGCACATTGATTAGTAATCTAATAGCATCAGTTTCTTAAACTTGTTTCATGTTTTGCTTATTAACTCAGTCACAAAAGTCCCTGACCTAGTTTTTAATTGAGAACTCAAGGGCAGATGTGCATTCTTCTGGTCATTTTGTGCTGAGCCTACACTTTTGCCATCCAAATTCAGCTCAGAGGAGACAAAGTACAGCAAAGAGCAGAGCACAGATCCAAGAACAGGCAAGGGAAAGAGAGAGATAGGGAGGGCCATCCAAAATGCTTACTGGGCCAAGGTTCAGAGGAAACTGCTTTCCTAGACTTGGCTCTGTTTCTAGCCTCAGCCTCCGTCAATAACACATTAATTGGCCATCCTGACTCCAGCCTCTGATTTGCCCAATTCAAATATACTTTTTCCAAGAAACAGCTCTCCTAGTCATGGCCCCTGACCATTACAAACAATACTGTTGAAAGGTCCCAGTCAAAGAGGCCATTTTCTCCAAATGAGTCACCATCACCTGAAAAGTTCTTGGAAAATGCAGGAGCTGCCAGAAGGCCCAGAGACAAGAAAATGCTCTCCTAATTCTTGCTAAAGGGAAGAAAAAGTGTATCTCAGAAAATATACACTAATATTTAACTTGATGCTGCTATCCAGAAAAGAAACATCTTTAAAAACCTAAAAAATACTGGGAAATACCTTTTAAACATTAACAAAATGATGACCAATAGATATAAATAAAAAGAGTCACCACAGTGGTTTTTTTGATGTTATTTATATCTATTTTTTTAAGTCAATATCCCTCTCTCTTGAGTCTATGTCAGACATCAAGAATCTTAGCCAGCATCTTTGCCATGAAGTTCCTATCAATCTCCCGGTCCTTCCCAGTACCCAGTCATAGCAGTACATCTGCAGTCCCCAACATGAGCACTGAGGACACAGAGAATGCCTAATACGCTTAAGGAACTCACAATACAACAGACAAAAGCATTCTAATTTTATTAAACTGCAGAAATGGAGTCTGTTTCAAGGACACAGAACAGGAAATTTACAATGTCTCACAGACAAGGTGGCATTTACAACAGATCTCAATAGCTGAACAGGTGTTCTCCAGGTAAGTGAGGGAAAATATAAAATAGGAGTCTGAAGTGGTTTTTTCTTTCCTGATAAAGATTTATTTATTTTTATTGGGAAGGCAGATTTACAGAGAGAAGGAAAGAGAGAGAAAGACAGATCTCTTAGCTGCTGGCTCATTCCCTAAATGGCCACAACAACCTGAGATGGTCTGATCCAAAGCCAGGAGCCAGGAACTTCTTGCAGAATTTCTATGGGTGCAGGAGCGCAACTTGAGCCATCTTCCGCTGCTTTCCCAAGCCACAAGCAGGGAGCTGGATGGGAAGTGGAGCAGTCAGGACATGAACTGGCGCCCATATGTGCTTTTAAGGGAAGGATTAGCCAGTTAAGCTGTCACCCTGGGCCTATGTCAGAAGTTTTTGAAGCTACATCTTTATTGCAGATTTGATAGCAAATTTAAAAACTGGGGCTTGATGTCAGCACAATGACTTATTACTTTAATCGAACATTTTCACCGAAAGAATCTAAATCAATTCAAATATTGATGTTGTTGAATCTCAGAATCAGGCTTTAGTAAGGTGAACATGACAGGTGTTGATGTCTGTTTAGCACAGTGAGGTGACTGTGGTTCATGGTATTGTGTAACATCCTGAATAAAGAACTAGTAAAGAGAAGCTGGTAGGCGTCAAACAGAAATAAAGATAAGAAAGTGGAAAGACAGGTTGCCTGGTATGGTTAATTTAAGTTGAATACATGTGTTGAAAAGTTGTGATGTACCCTTTAAAAATGAGCAAGAACTGTATACTAACCATAAAATCATAAATACATATAAAAAAAGGATTTAGAAACGTTTATAAAAGAAGTGAACTAATGGAGCAAAGCAAACTGTTTTTAGTATCACTCTTAATTCTGGGAGATATTACATTTAATATGACTAATAAATCTAAGTATGCACATTTAGATTTTCAAAATTCTACTGTGTAAGTTAGAGCAGAATCGGCAGCAACAGGCAGATCTGGGATTTTCGTTGATCCTAAAGTTAGTATGAGTCATCAAGGAGGCGATTAAGAGTGAGGAATGGAATAATATATTACAAAGATCTCTGAAATGAGAGTTAGGAAATCCACATTTAGTTCCATCCATTCTACTAAATAATCATAAAAGCTTCATAAGTCAGTTCGATCTCTGGAACACACTATCCTCTGAGGAAGGTATGTACAATAAGTGGTTTCCAAACTATATTCTTCAGATTCTTAGAATTACTCCTGGGGAACCTTGTGGAATGAGAAAATGAAACGGTGAGGCTTCTAAAACCTCCTAACCTCCTTTTGTCTCAACAAAAGGAGTTTCACTACTACTGTAAGAATTAAAGTTTGGTCTAAGATTTCACTTACAAAAGGATTTCATTGCAAGAATGCTGTTTTAAACTGTCTAGCTGTAATGTCGAAATCTTAAACCACTTTGATAGAAGTACAATGTTCAAATGGATGAAACCAGTTTCTCTATACGCTGCAGCAATCAAGGAGTATCTAACACTCTATTTTCAGAGGGACACTGTCAAATTAGAGTGCATTTAAAAAAAGGTAATCAAGATATATTTACCTTAATAAGGATGCTCACCCTCAAAAACATAAGATGGGGATATGACTAACCATATTAAAATATTTTAAGATTCATCCTGTAGAAGGATTTGCTTTATTAACTCTGGAAAACTGAACTAGAAGTATTTAACAGAAAATTTTCAGAACATAACTTGGTTCAAATTAAAGATGAATTTTCAGATATGTAATCTTACAGAATAATCATTTTGTAATAAGAGCAAAACATGGAGGCATAACTTTGACAAAATAGAAGACAAATTTCCACTTTTTTCATATTATATGATTGTCTAATAAAAAAAAACCATGGAAATTAACTAAGGAATGTTTTTGCAACAAAAATAGTTCAACAAAGTGGCTACTTAGGTGCAGTAGCCTAGTGGCTAAAGTTCTCGCCTTGCATGTGCCAGTATCCCATATGGACACCGGTTCTAATCCCGGTGGCTCCATTTCCCATCCAACTCCCTGCTTGCAGCCTGGGAAAGCAGTTGAGGACAGCCCAAAGCTTTGGGACCCTGCACCTGGAAGAAGCTCCTGGCTCCTGGCTTTGGATCGGCTTGGCTCCGACAATTGAGGCCACCTGGGGAGTGAGTTAGCAGATGGAAAATCTTCCTCTCTGTATATCCTCCGCTCCATATATCTGACTTTGCAATAAAAAAATAAATATAAAAAAGGATCAACATGTGAAAATAAAGTTTTCTTATGCCACAACAATAGTCAACCACAAAATTTATCGAAAAAGCCCACATTTGTAATAACAAATAACACATTGCAGATCTAGAAATTAGTCTACAAAAAAGGTATTAGGTCTATTTATTGAAAATTATTATGTTAAACAATTGACTTATTTGAGAATCAATTAGAAAAATACAGTTTTTCTTGCAGTGATTCTCTTCGTCGGAACCTAACACATGATATGGTCACAAAGCTATTAATTACAGTTTCATAATTGAAAAGAAATTAGAACTAGTCTAATTATCTGCTAACAAGGGGCTATTTAATCAACTACATCATCTCCATTTTGTAGAACCCTGTAGCTGCTAAAAGGAGCTCTGAATGTTGTCAAAGTAGGTTGCAGAAAAATGATTATGTGATCCTGTTTACAAAGAAAAATGCTTACACTTCTCGCTGTCTTCTCCTCTCTTGTACCCTCCTTTTCCTTTCTCCTGCTCTCTCCCTTCCTCCCTTTCCCTTGTCCCTTTAAATCAGGGTTTCTCAACCTTGACTTTTGAGGCTGCATATCTGTGTGTGTGGAGGGGGAAGCAATCCTGTTCATTCTGACACTTAACAGCATTCCAGGATTCTACCCACCTGGTGCCAGTAGCACCTCACCCCCAGCTGTGACAACCAAAAACATTCCCAGACATTGTCAAATGTGGCAAGGCAGAGGCAAAATTTCAAAGAACCATGGATATAAATGTATATAAAAGATTGAAAAGGATACAAGTTAAACTATTAGAAGTGGTCACCTCCAAAGAGAGAAGGTAGTGGAGTGAGGGAAAAGTGGAACTTTCACATATTATGTCTTAAATGTACTTATTTGAAAGGCAGAGCTCTCATCTGCTACTGCACTCCCCAAATGCCCTTGAGTTGGGAACCCAATCCAGGCATCCCATGTGGGTGACAGGGACCCAATTACATGAGGGATCACTACTGCTCTCCAGGCTCTGCATTAGCACGAAGCTGGAATGAGGAACTGGAGCTGGGTGTTCAATCCAGGTTCTACAGTCTGGGATGCAGATGTTGGAACTGCCTAGCCAAAGGCCTGCCCTCACATATCCTCTGTATATTTCTAGATTGGTTCAGTCACCGAGACAAGATAATGGACTAACAAGTATTTTTTTTTGTACTACTACTACTATTACTAATAATAATAATAGGCATTAAATAGTAATATGCCTCCTGTCCATGGAAATGTGCAGATTTTAAAGGATTATTGATATGAAGAATTTGTTTTAATACTTACTTCATGTTTGTTGGAAAGGCAGATTTTCAGAGAGAAAGAGACAGAAAGAAAAATCTCCCATCTGCTGGTTCACTCTCCAAGTGGTCACAATGGCTGGAGCTGGGCTGAACTGAAGCCAAGAGCTTGGAGATTCCTCCGAGTCTCCCAAGCCTTTGGCCCATCCTTTATTGCTTTCCCAGGCCACAAGCTGAATGGGAAATGGAACAGCTGGAAAATGAACTGGCACCCATATGAGATCTTGACTTGTGCAAGGCGAGGATTCAGTCACTCAGCTATCATGCTAGGTGTGGTAAAAGGAGTTTTTGGGCCCGGTGAGATAGCCTAGCAGTTAAAGTTCTCGCCTTGAACGCGCCAGAATCCCATATGGATGCTGGTTCTAATCCCGGTGGCCCTGCTTCCCATCCAGTTCCCTGCCTGTGGCCTGTGAATGCAGTCAAGGACGACCCAAAGCCTTGAGACCCTGCATCTGTGTGGGAGACCTGGAGGAAGTTCCTGTCTCTTGGCTATGGATTGGCGCAGCACCGGCTGTTGTGGTCACTTGGGGAGTAAAACACCAGAAGAAGATCTTCCTCTCTGTCTCTCCTCCTCTCTATATATCTGACTTTGCAATAAAAATAAATAAATCTTTTTTTTTAAAAAAGGAGTTTTTTGTTTCACATTGGAGATAAAACTGAGTTACCAAAAAATGTACTGTTTGACTTTAAAAGTTTCAAGGAGAAATAGCCAATATCCTTATTGAAAGAGAGAGGCTTATTTGAATGGTAGAGTGACAGGCAGAGAGAATTTCTATGTGCGGGTTCACTTCCCATATACCCACAACAGCTGGAGTTGTGCCAGGCAAAAGCCAGGAGCCTGTGGCTCCATCCAGGTCTCCCACATGGGTGACAGTAACCCAAAGTCTTGGGCCATCCTCCGTTGCCTTTGCAGGCTCGTTATCAGGGACCTGGATCCAAAGTAGAGCAGCTAGGACTCCAATTACACTCTAATATAGTATGTTGTTGCAAGCTGCAGCTTATCCCACTATACCTCTGCTTCACCCCTGGAGAATATCAATACAGCAGAATGTCAGATTCTTACTTTCATTTCAGTCCATCTTAAAGTTTATTTTTTTAAAATTTCATCAGGCTCCTAAGCTGTTACAAATTTAATCTTAAAGCCTATAAAAAACTATCTCTTTGCAAGATATAGTATCTAAGTCAATCTCAAATGCCTAACTAAGCAAATAACCAAGTTATTTTCAACCAAAGGCTCACTATTAACTTCTTGTATCCTCTAGAACTGGCTTTAAATCATCTGTACATTTCATTTCCAGGGAAATTTACAACTATAGTGCATAGTGTTAATCCAGGATTTGCTTTTCTCATAGCTGATTTATTCTTGTCCATCAGTGAGTGATGGCAAACATAAGCTTGGAAATGCCAAATGCTTTATCTAACTCCTGAGTTTATAGGATTAGCAATGGTCTCACTGGAAATCTTTTGGTTTGATTTTATGAACAAGGGCTATTACAGTTATGTTGCAACTGATGTGTTAAAGAAAGTATCCGTGGTTTCAACTTGCTCCTGAATTGTGCATCAAGATCCTGGGTTATATGGCAGAATCTAGAGCTCAGTTAGAATTCTGTTTTTCTGCTTGGATGACAGAGGTGTAAAGCCTTGCAAGAATTTACAACACATGGAAGCTCGAGAGAAGAGTTGTGGGGGAAAAAAGCAGTTTTTAAAAGTAAAATGGCATGTGAGAGGAGGTGAATCATTGCTTCGATTCCTTTGAATCAAGCTTGAGTCAAAGTTTCTCCAAAATGCTCATCACTACTGCCTTTGCTCTATTTCCAACATCTTTGCAGTATCTTTCCTCTTCTCATTCTTCTGCATCAATTCTCTCTGGGAGGCAAGAAAGTGATTTGCTGACAAATTTGTGGTGCAGATATTATTCAAGAAATACCCCAGTAGATCTTTCCTTCAAACTGAATGGAAGTGCTGTACAAAACTGTCATTCTGTCATCATCCCACCTTTACATTTTGCTAGCAGTTTTCTCCCTAGACTCCAAGGAGCAAGAAAGGCATGTGCCTGCTAATGGGTCTCAGAGAAGACAGTTAGTGCCTTTTGGATCATGGGAAAACAGTAAACTATCAATGGTAGTTTTGGTCCTCAGCCATACCCACGCTGTGTACGTGAAGGCCCTGTTGGCTTATTTACGGGGCCAACTTTATGTCAAGGTAGTCTATGGAGTCACAGTGTGAGATTTCCCAGCAGTGAGAGCAGAGAAAGTGAGATGGCCTACTCCTCAAGTTTGCCTTTCCCAATCCTCCTGCTATACACCTGACTTCCCTTCATTTGAAAAAGACCAGACCCATAATTGTTTGTGTGTTTAGTCAACAAATGCCATTTGCAGATATACTAAGTGCTGGACATGTACTGATAAACAAAAATAGATGCTGTTAATATTAGCATATGACTTAACAGAAAGCAAGGCTTGTATTGACCACAGTCACCCAAATGCATGTACAATTACAGCTATAATAAAATGACAAGGGTGGAGGCCTGATTCATATGACAAAAAGCCATGATTTAGGCCACTCACTTAAATATTGATTTCCCAACAACCCTTCACTTAGAAAAGATCATCAACACATTAGATGATGATGAGAAAGAGCCTGAACTATCTAAATTCAAGTTAGGATCTAGTAGATCATGTCCTCCCCCTCACATCTAGCCTGAACTCCACCACAGAGCACACAAAAAACTGGGAGAATGATTGATCAGATCCGTCCAGTGGGGCAAAGGTGGCAGATGGACAATATGGTAATAGCAGAGAACTGAAGTGTTTTTAGGCCCAGAGCCCAGGGACTGGTATTATGGCATAGAAAATTAAACTACTGCTTAGAATGTTCACATTCCATGTAAGAGTTCTGACTGGAGTCTTGGCTCTTGGCTAGTCTACTTCTGATCCTACTCCCTACTAATATGCCTGGGAAGCAATGGATGATAAGTACTTGAATTCTGTTTCCCATGGAAAAACCTAGATTGAGTATAGGCTCCTGGCTTCAGCTTGACCCAAGTCTAACTGTGTGGGCTCCTAGTTTCAGCTTGGCCCAGGTCTAACTGAGTGGGGGCATTTGGGGAGTGAATCAGCAGATGGAAGCTCTCTCTCTCTTTCTCTCACCCTCTCACCTCTCTCCTACCCTCTCACTCTTGCTCTTACTCTCATCACTCTATATTTCAAATAAATAAATAAATGTTAAATCTACATGTCCTCAGCAGGGAACAGAGACCCAAGGGAGCAGAATTGGGGGCTATATGGAAGGGTTCAACCAAAAGGGCTAGAGAAGACCAGAAACCCTAGTATGATATGGGTAAATGTAGCTATAGCCCAAGTGGTTGACTCCTTAAAATATGTTTAAATTAATAGAGAGAGAATAGATTTTATGCATTCCATAGGTAAAGTTCCAAGAAGACAACCGCACTTCCCTGCCCCATTTCCATGTCCCTCCTTCCCTCCCCTGTCTTCATCAGTTTTGGCAAAGACATAATCTTAACCCACTCTTTAATCACAGGCTTAATTAACCACTAATCATAATAGTAAGTAAAAGTAGGAAGACCGCAGTTCCACTGGAGTATAAACACTGGCTAAAAATTATAATCATATCCCAAAAGTGACCAGAATGGTTGACTTTTTGGAACCTCTTCTTACCCTAAAACTCAGTTGGATCAATCATCTTCACTAAACAGGGACATAGCCCACAAGCCTCGGGTTGCAAATACAACAAAAAATCTTCAAGAAACTTTGCATTCAGCTTTATCCTTTTGCTGCTACATAACTCATATATCTTTTTTTCTTGCCATTTATGCCTGAAATGGGAGAAAATGGTAGACTAAATTGTTTAGTTGCAGTGGTCGCAATCACCCCATCCTATCTCTGTTTTCTCATGTGGGCAATACAACAGATGTTCGTAATGAAGATTAACTGAAATTTAATGGTCCTAATTGCCATTTGCATGGACCGTAGATATCATCCAGTTCACACGCTGCCTTTCATGGTCCTTTATGTGTTACCACATATCAGATTTGTATGTGACTGGAGCGAATCTGACTGGCAGTACCTGCTGGCTGCTCACTGTTAAGATCTTGGCATAGCAAATGCTCCATGGTTAGTGAGACACAGAGCAGTGGTGGGAAATGGGCTGAGCTAACTTGTTTCCTAATATAGCTGGGCTTGGAGGTAGTTAATAATGGCAAGAATAGACCATTTTAGTTTGAGTAAGACTCAGGATCTTTCTAGGGATGACAAACAAAACATTGGGTGGGATGACTGCTACATATTTATACATAAACTATGACTCTGCTCTCTTCCATTCTTAAAAGCTATTGGAAAATTATTATAGTACTAAAATGAACAAAGGACATGAATGTCACTGATCACAGAAAAGACTACATGACAAGCTCAACAAGCACATGAAGAAGTATTCAGTTTCATCAGTACCAATGGAAATTCAAACTAAAGCACAAGCCATTATTTTCTCAGAATAAAAGGTATTAAGTGGTGGTTAGGACATTAGGAAATAAAGTTTATAGATGCTTTGAATGGCAGTTTGTAGTGGTTAGTAAAATTTTACTTTTATTTAAAAATTTAAAAATTTATTTGGAAGGCAGAGACAAGAAAGACACAGAGAGATCCTCCATCCACTGGTTGACTACCCAAATATCCAAAACGATGATGATGAATCAGGTTGAAGTCAGGAGCCTGGAACTCTGTATGCATTTTCCACACTAAGTGGCAGGGATACAAATATTCCAGTCATCTTCTGCTGTATCCCAAGGTGCCACCACCTGCAATGCCAGCATTGCATATGGGTGCTGGTTCATGTTCCAGCTGTTCCACTCCAATTCAGCTCCCTGCTAATGGTCTGGGAAAGCAGAGGAAAGCAGTCCAAGTGTTTAGACAGCTATTAACCATGTAGGAGACCTGGATGGAGTTCCTGGCTCCTGGCTTATCTTGCTCCAGCTCTGGCTGTTGTGGCCTTTTGGGGAGTGAACCAGCACATGGAAGATCTGTCTCTCTCTGTCTCCCCAACTGTCTCTGTGATTTCCTCTCTTTCTATAATTCTAACTTTCAAATAAATATTATTTTTTTAAAAAGGCTGAACTTGTCCATAGTTTCTGTGGCTTGACATAATACAGATATAAATATGTAGACAAAACTTTGAAAGGCTACATCCCTAAAAGTGCTATTTCTGGCAAGAGTACTGGGGTGGAAGGGTGGAGAAGATGGGTTGGTTAGCAAGGTCTTCAATCTGCTGTAATGCTTTTTAAGTAAAATGTGTTCACATGTTAATTATATAAGGAAATATTTTAAAATGTAAAGGGTAGGGTGGGTGTTGTGGTACAGCATGTTAGGATGCCAGCTTCTCACACTGGAGTGCCTGATTGGAATCCTGGCTACTCTGCTTCTGACCCATCTTCCTACTAGTGCACACCCTGCCTACAGCAGATCCTATCTGGTGTTCCAGGCTTCTGACTTTGGTGTGGCCCAGCTATGGCCATTGCGGGCATTTGGGAAATGGGCAGATAGGTGGGACCACTGTCTCTCAAATAAGTAAAATCAAATAAAATATATTTACCAAAACAGTCAATATACTTGTATTTTTAAAAAAAAATTGTAAACCATGGGATTCATATCATGGTTCAAGAGGTTAATTCTCTACCTGTAGCGGCAGCATCCCATATAGTTGCTCATTTGTGTTCCAGCTGCTCCACATCTGATTCAGCCATTTGCTTATGGCTTGGGAAAGCAGTAGAGTATTGCTCAAGTCCTTGGGCCCCTGAAAGATCTTTTTGTCCCTCCATCTCTATACAACAGCCTTTCCAATAAAAATTAAGAAATGATTTTTAAATAAATGAGAGATAAAGGAAAAAATAATTTTGTCACCCAGAATCATCCATTACATTTCTGTGGGTGTCCTTTTAAAATTTGTACATTTTATGTATTTCCAAGAGTGATTTGTATTTCGCGTCCTTATTTTTTCTGTGGTTTAAATGTGAATTGGTTCATGTGGTGGAAGTTTTGTCCCCATGGTGGCAGTGTTGAGAAGTGTTGGTATCTTCAAGGGATGTGACCTCTTGTGAGGTCAGGACTGTCTGACCCATCACACTGGCTGCTGACACTGTAATGCCACTCACTACGTGATAATAAAGGCAAAGAGACTGTTGCTTGACTGGTACTATACTGTTTGGATTTTCAGCCTCCAAAACTAAGCAAAATAAACCTTTCTGTGTAAGTACCTGATCCTAAGTATTTGATTAGAATAATAAAAAATGGACTATTGCAGTTTAATACATATTTCTTAATCCTGATACTATTAACAGTGGGTAGATAATTCTTTCCTGAGAGAGGCTCTCCTGATATTGTAGGATGTCTAGCAGTAGTTCTGGCCTCAACCCATTATGTTCCAGTAACACTCCACCCTGCAATCACAACTATGAAAAATATCTGTGTACATCTTTATATGTCTCCTTATAGATAAAATCACTCTTGTTGAGAATCATTGGTTGAATATATAATTAACAAAAAATTTTGATATAAATATCCATAACCTGTCCCATGCCACCAAATCTAATGCTACTGCATTGTCTATTTTATTCTCAGATGTTGGGCTGTGCTTATCCAGTCTCAGCCTTGATAACCTGCTTATTTATTTTTTTTTTTTACTTTTCTTTTTCTAAGTACACTTGTTTGAGATTTGTTCATCATGAACTGTACTCTGACTCATCATATTTAAAAGCAATTCAAGAATAAGAGCCGAGCATCTTTGCCTAACATTTGTGAACTAATGTTCCAATCATGGGTCAGAGAACAGGGATCATAATCAAGAAACCCAATAGGACTGCAAAAAGTACTCAGCCCAGAGACACAGCTCTGGGTCAAAACTGTGGGGCCAAGGGTTGAGGCTGAGAAGAGGAAGCCAACCAGAGCTGACTCCAGGATCCGTTCTCAAAACAACCCAAAGTATCGTACTGAGCCAACAACACTTCACTCTCCCTATCTGTTTTATTTAGACATTATCCAGGCTCCCAGTGAATGGTAAACCCAACTGGCAAATGTCTGCCATAGAGGGGATGGCACCGGCCTGATGGGGTCAAGATACAGAGACCTCAGTGCTGCAACATTCCAAAGGGATAATGAGAGGTTAATGACAGATGTCAAGCTTCCTCATTTAAAGAAACATTTAATGAACACCACATTATCAAGCAATGTGCCAGGTACTGGAGACATGCAAAAAAGTGATTTAGTCTAAAATCTATTTACCACCTAGCCTCCAGAGAAAACTGTATCTTGGGGATCAAAACATAAAAGCCTCAAAACGCTTCTCATTTTCAGCACTTCATTGGATCGTGTATCACTCTCTATGCCTATATCCTCAGTATTTCCCTTGGCTTCCCTCACTTCTAGTGGGGAAAAGCGAGTTAGAACTGTGTGATAAGGCTTTGAGATTCTGATACCACAGTTCAAGAAGAGGACTTCATTCACTTCAGTGAGCAGGGAGGAAGAGAACATTGGGTTCCAGTATGCAAGCTTACAGCGAGGGAATTTCAATAGTCTTGTCTCGCAAACTTTGAGAAAAAGGTCATTTGGCTTAGTTGCCTCTAGCTCTGAGCTAAGTTTGAGATCTCCCCTCCTGCATCTGGCTGGCTGGCTGGCTCCACACTTCCCAGTGCCATGGGAGAACCGAGACAGACTGAACATTTTATTTCCTCAGGGGTTGGATCAGTTCACCGTCTGCCCATCTGGCCTTTTCCTGACAACATGCTCCCTGATTATTTAAGATATGCAGACACAGGTAGCAGAGCCAAGTGATACTGACTCTGGTGTGAAATTAGGAGTGATGATAAAATTTCTTCTTAGCAGGAAAGAGAACACTTCAGAATATAGTTTTGCCTTGTAAACAGTGCACTGCCCATTGAATAACAAGATGAATTCAATCAGAGCTGTTTTTAGAATGCTTTTTGAAAACTGGTATTCTATTATACTCAGGGTTAGTCACCAGCAAAATGCTAGACTACGTCAAATCAGCATCGAGTAGAAATAGTGCTTTACTATGAAACAACACAATTAATAACTGTACCAAATACCTATTCCCTTTGTGTCTTGTTTAATCTTTTGTCTTTTCCTGTAGTCTTTCCTTGGTCCTGGGTTTCTTTGGCATTAGTAGGGCGTATGAACATAATAAATTAGGAAGAATTTGCTGTGTAGTAGGATATCTATTGGCCCTTTGAGGCAACCATCATAATTCTGTATTCCAGTTGATAGCCATGTCTCAATTTATACTTCTAAGCAAGAAATTTCTGGCCACAGTTGTGTACAAGCGAAGCACACAGAGGAGACCTGTCATAAAGGTAACTTTAGTTGGTTAGACCCACCCTCCTGTTTTGCTTACCCTTCTCACATTGCTGCATACTTATTTTTGCAAGTTAACAAAAACATGAAAGTTATCAATACAGGTGCTCCTTTGCACCTAATTTTTTTTTTCAAATTTTATTTTTGTTTTTGCTTATTTCAGAGTCAGAAGGAGAGACAGAGAATGACCATGAACCATCTGCTGGTATAGTCCCCAAATGCCAGCAACTGCCAGAGCTTGGCTAGGTCCAAAGCTCAGAGCCAGGAATTCAGCAGGAGTCTCCCATGTGAGTGGCTAGAACTCAGCTATATGAGCCATTCAGGCCGTATGTGAGCAGGAACTAGTGGTTCCGGGACTTCAAAGCAAGCACTACAATATGAGATATGGGCATTTTAATTGGCAGCTTCGCTACTAGACCAAATGCACACCTGGCAACTTTCTTCTTCACAAGATATAAGCATGGATAATAGTTATGTGTACTAGTTCTTTCCTCCCAAGAAAGTTTAAGCCATAGTTGGAGGGCAGAATTATTTTTCATGTCTGAAACCATGCTATTGGATGTTCTTTAAAATGTTCATGAAAAAATGTGTATTAGGAACAACTATATCTGCACTTTAAACTTTTTTTTGCATCAAAATAATTTTGTTTTCTCTGAACCTTTGGAAATATCTTTAGACTTGTGTGTTCAACCAACATGAGTTCATGCATACAAACGGAGGTTCAAGATCCTCCGCCCTGCCACTTCTGATTTGTGAACAGCTGTGGTAAAGCACGTCTGCTGTTTATGCTCCAGCAGTGCCGTATCAGCTTCCTGTCATTATAATGGGTTCATGCAAAGCCGCAATGTGGGAAGACAGGGGTTCGCCTCCTGTGGTTGTGGAGCCTTTGGCCACAACGATATATGAGATAATTGTGGCTTGAACACCACTTCTTCCAAACCCAGAGTCTTCATTTCAGTGGGAAAAAATGATTTTCTCAGGCTTCAGGTCCTGCAGCTCGTTGTAAAAAGCAACAGTGGTCCAAAGTAGCCTGAGCTAATTTACAAAGCTACTGGAACCCTGGAGTAGTGCCAGATGCTACGCTTTATTAATGATACCATGACTGTTTTATCTTAGAGGACTTGGCTCTCTCTGTTCACTGTATTCAAACATTTTCTGAATTTTTTTCCCAAGCAATGAAGAACTTGGTGCTAGTTGGGATCACCAGCAATTGGATTTGGAAGAAAAAAAATAAATGGATTTACTGAGAGATGAAAAAATGCAGCATGAATTCCAGTTCCTGTCATATATCCACATATTTTTTTAAAAGAAATTTATTTGAAAGGAAAAAGATGGAGATGTTCCATCTGCTGATTCCCAAGCAGTAGCTTTACTCATTGGGCCACTACAACGGCTCCTGCCCTGTATCGCCTTACCTGATTTTAGCCAAAAAAATCATTGCTCTCATCTCTTGTTTCATGTTTCCTTCTTTGCTTGTGGAACTTCCTCTCCTTTTCCACCATGTGGAACTCCAGGGTTCCCCCAGACAATTAGCTTTTAATTAATCCATGTCTCTTAACACAAACTCTTTTTAAATTTGAGAGGTAGAGAAATAGAGAGGTAGAGGGAGACACAGGCAGATCTCTCATCAACTGTTTTATTCCCCAAATGCCTGTGATACCTGGGGCTGAGGCAAACTAAAATCAGGACTTGGGGATTCAATCCAGGTTTCTCACATGGGTGGCTGTGATTCAACTACTTGAGCCATCACCTACTCTTTCATTCCTGTGCATTGGCAAGAAGCTAAGGACTCCAACTCCTTAGCAAAGCCAGGACTCAACGTCAGGTATCCAAATAACAGACACAGGTGTCTCATGCACCATCTGAACAACTAGAACAAATGTGCTATTTTCAAAATGCAAATCATATCTTAAAAATCCATAAGAAGAACATATTATGAAAAAGATGTACATGGATCAAATGTTTTTGCATTAAAATAAGTGTATCAATTAAATTTTCCACAACCTTTCTGAGATATCCTTGTAATTCATTACTACACAATTCACTTATTAAAAGCATATAATCTGATGTCTGACATTGTCAGTACTAGCAATGTCAGGGTATACTTAAATAAGAGACTGATGGCATTATGATTCCTTATGAAGGACTGTACCATTGTAGTAAAATGGGCAAAATCTGTCTGAGGGTGGGATTTTGTGGGGAATCGCAGTCTACATGAAATTGTACCACATAATTCAAAATTCAAAATAAAAGTAAAAATAATAGCATGTAATCAAATGAGTTTTCATATGTTCACAGGATTGCATAACCATTATCACAATTAATTAATTTTAGGAAAGTTCTTTATTTTTTTCTAATATTCACCTATTTTTTATTGGGAAGACAGACAGAGAGAAAGAGAGACAAAGATCTTTCATCCACTGGTTCACTTCCCAAATGGCTACAATGGACATAGATGATCCAATCTGAAGCCAGGGGCTTCTCTGGGTCTCCCATGTGGGTGCAGGGTCCCAAGGCCTTGGGTCATCCTCTACTGCTTTCCCAGGCCACAAGCAGGAAACTGGATGGGAAATGGAGCAGTTGGGACACAAACTGGCACCCATATGGGATCACAGAGCTTATACGGGGAGGATTAGCTAATTGAGCCAATGCACTGGGCCCAGTTCTATCACTCTAAAACAAACAGACCCACATCTCTTAGTGACTCCCTATATCCTCTAATCCAACTAGCCCTAAGCCTCCAACTGTATCTTGAGAGTAACCCATATATTTTAACAAAAAAAAAGAAAGAAAAAATAAAAACCTTTAAAAATCTACATTATCCAAGGGAATGATTTGTATAGAGGTGCTATCAAATCTCATCTCAGCCCCAAGAGGAAATCATTTGGAGCAGCGGTAGTCTTCTGGCTGCCTCATTGCAGATTGCATCTTCTCTTAGCACACATTCCCAAGACAC
The DNA here is from genome assembly GCF_017591425.1 of Ochotona curzoniae. Classification (NCBI taxonomy): domain Eukaryota; kingdom Metazoa; phylum Chordata; class Mammalia; order Lagomorpha; family Ochotonidae; genus Ochotona; species Ochotona curzoniae. Next base: position 28,773,746 of record NW_024467087.1, on the reverse strand, counting down.
AAAGGCAGTGGGTAGAGGTCCCAGGCTTTCAGATTTAGCCAGCATTACAGGATGACTATCTTCTTTGCCAGGCCAAGCTCCTTCTTCTAGGGCCTTGGTGGGTGTTCACTCTTTGTCACAACAGGATGATTCTGATAAAGAAGCCATCAAAGTGTCCTTTTCCATAGCCTACATGCTTTGCTCTATAGTTTTCTAATTTAGAATGGGGAAGAATGAGAAAACATTATTCTAATTGACTCCAGGACAATTAAGGGCAGTGTATTGCTTCAGTAGATTTCTTGGCTTTTTTGTTTCAACAAGCTCTCTACAGAGCTACAGGTGATTTGTCAATTGGGTTGACAATCACAATTTCAGAATCTGCTTTATTAAGCCTGGCACTGAGCTCAAAATATAAAAATAAATATGACTGTTCCCATAAATGCAGTCTGGGTGCACCTGTATTTTATGGATAACTAGTTAGGGTCTGGCATTGTGATACAACAGATTAAACTGTTGCTTGCAGTGCTGGTATCTCATATTGGAGCACTGGTTCAAGTTCCAGTTATTCTACTTCCAATCCAGATCTTTGCTAATGTGCCTGGTAAAGCAGATATTTCAAGTTCTTGGGCTCCTGCCACTCACATCGAGTAAGTTCTAGGCTTCTGGAACTGACCCGGCTCTTGCTTTTGTGGTCATTTGGGGAGTGAACCAGTAGATGAACTGTCTCACTGCCTTCCTTTCTCTCTTTGACTTTAAAAAAGATAAATATTTTTAGAATACATTGCCCTATCACCCTCCACACACTATCAACCTGAAGCTACGCAAGAACTAAATGTATCATCTCTTTTTTTTAGTTGTGCTGGGTTCCGGAAATTCCGAGCTAAGCTTGTTTTTTGTTTCAGACATTGATGCCCTTGGAAATTCATCTATTTTCAGCCATTTTTTCCTTAAGAGTTTCTCAGAATAGCCAGTTCCAAAGCAAAGTCTTAAGAGACGATTCTAAGACAGGTAGAATCTGGTGGAAAGATCTAAGCTCGGGTTCCTAGTCTCTCAATGTGTGGTCCATAGACCAGCAGCATGAGCATCAGGTAGAGGCTTCAGAAATGCAGAATCTCAGACCCCACCTCAGATTTTGCGATTTGATAGCTGCACTTCAACAACCTTCCTAGGTACATGTGTTCTTTCCTGTTTGAGAGACAATTGTCTATAGCTGCATTTCTCAGTCCCACCACTACTGACATTTTGGGTTGAGCAACTGTTTCTTGAAGCAGGCGTAGAGGGAGAACAATTGTGTGCACACTACTCATTAGAGTTTAAAAAATAATTAGGGCACTTTCTATTTGGAACCCAGAGGCATTTATTGTGAACTGGCTTTGGAAGCCCAGTGTGTTTTGATGATCTAAGGTACATTATTCATTAACAAGTCCACACCTCAAAATCATGTTCACTCTAACAATGATTTCCAACCCTGGCTGTGTGTTAGAATCACCTGTGGAGCCTTTAAAAATCCATACTGTGACCTCTTCCAAACTATTATTTCTAACAGTCTGAGTAAATCCCAAACATCAGCAAATTTAAAAGCTACTCTGGGTGATTTCAATTTCTTTTTCAGACATTTTAATACAAATTTTCAGATATATGGTAAAACCTGTATCACCTAGATTCAGATAGCAATATATATATCATATATAATATATATAATACATATATATTATATATGATATAGATATATATTTCCATACCTCTAGCAATCCACTTTATTTTAACACATGTTTCAAAATAGGCTGCAGACATGAATATACATCTTTAAATACATCTGCAATCATCATTAATTAGACTTCATTGCTGATTTAAATATTCTTTTGTTAGATGACTTTTATATACAGTGAAATGCACTACTTGGAGATGTGCTATTTGATGAGTTTTTTAAAGGCATGCACCTGGATGATGCAAAGTCTTATCAAGATGTAACAAATTCCCTCTTGCATCTTCACTTTTGCATCTACTCCTGAAAGGCAATAACTACTCTTTAAGGAGAACCTCAAACGGAAACAGATGGTTTGCAGCCTCCCTCCCTAGCACGTTGTAACTGAGAAAGTAACAAGCATTGGGTTAACGTCACAAGTTTGAGGCCAAATCCAGCTCAACCAATACTTTCTTTTACATTTTAGGTAGAGTAAACTGTGTAAATCTGCTTGTTCATCCATAAAGAGATGTCGTAACAGTGTCTATGATACAATGTAGATTGGCATACCTACATAAGATAAGTAAATGAATAGTAGAGCTTTGTTTATAAGTGGCTTGTAACTTTAAGCAGTAGCTAATTGCATGGATTAGCTCCTATAATCCTCCCTATGTTATGATCCACATAACAGATAGGGAAAGAGTATGTAACTTGCACAAAAATCATGCAGCTAATAATTGAAATAGCCAGAAAATAATCCCAAAATGGTTTGATTTTTGAGGACCACATCCCATACTGATAATCACCACACTTTTTCTATTCATGCGATACAGAGTAAGAACTTTACAAATGTTATATGTGCTTTATGTTTTATATATAAACATATACACTTTTATTATTTACATTATCTATCCAACTATAGAAACCAAATGAAGGCATGAAGCCAAGTGTAGAAAAACCTCGGAAATCTTAGCAGGTCAGTGTTGCTATTCTACACTTTGACATCAGCATGTGTATCTATTATATTCCCAATAATGTCCTTTAAATTATAACTTTGAGAGTGTGAGCCATAAGGCCAGACTGCTGTACACACCCAGCACAATTGTGCTGACCGACACACAAAGCTTGTAGTGACAATATCCCTCTGGAAGAAAGAACTAGGGGAAGCTCTTTTTCCCCATTAACACATTCAGCTCCCGGGTGCTCTCTTCTGCAGCTGTGCTGCAGTCACTCAGACAAAGGACTTGCTGGAAAATCGGTTACATCATCAGCTTTGGCTCTGGCAGACCTGCCATGAGCAGCATGATTAATATCTACACAGAATCAGAGAGTGGGTAGGGCTGGGCTTACACAAGCCACATTACATTACCTCTCGCTAATAAAAATCACATTAAATCGGACAATTATACACACAAACACACACACACTTTGAGGTAGCTACTTATGCATGTCAGGGTCCATTTTCTTCCTAAGTAGGACAACACCACACGGAGCCATCTTGTCTCTTAGTCTCTCCTAGTAAGCCATTGAGTCTAACAGCCTGTACTTTAAAACTAGATGATATCACTTAGCTGGCAAAGGGAAGGAGTAACATGCTCTGGGCAGGGTAGCAGATGATTATCTGGTGGTAAATTCTGTAGCTGAGCCTCATGAGCAAGCATGGTGACAGCTGAAAACAGAACAGAAGTCCCTTTATCACCATCAGGAAGCCTATGAATGGTTTGTGAATCTGTTTATAAGGTTTGGAACCTCAGTCCAGCAGGCAGGCAGCAAGGAAAGTGGGAAAGGTGATAAGGAGCAGTGCTCAGCCTCCAAACTCAGTGACTCTTTTGGAATTTCAGAGGGCCAGCCTTCTTTTAATCAAGTGAAGGCTTATTAGGGACACCTCTTCCAGGGAATGGAAATTGCTGGCAATTTAGCTGAATGAGTGCCTAGGGTTATGATGAAGTCAGCAATCAATGGATGATTTCTAATAGAGGAAAATGGAAAACACAGCAACAAAATGAGGTTCTCTGTTAGGGAGGTCAATATTCCGTTAATGCAGTACCCATGGAGTTAATATTCCCAGTATAATCATTACCATGATTTGACACTTTCAGCTACCGGACTTGTGGCCAAAACACAGCAAGGAGGATCCTCGCATCATTATCTTTCTAACCTCAGAAGAACTGAGTGCCCCATTTAGATATGGGATTGAAGGAACACAGAGACCAAATGCAAACCTCAAGAAATTCCTTCCCTGGTTTCTGATTCCACAAAAGAGATCTAAGATGTTTGCATAAATACTGATTAGCAGTGACTGGGCCAGCTCTTCCAGAGACTTTGCATGGTGGATATATTGACTTTCAACATAGAAATTAAAACATTTTACAGAAGACTCTCATCCTTTTCCGTGGCTTTTAATATATAGAAATCATATTTACTGAGCCAACAAATTAAAAGAATTAGTATTTACTCTTTTCTTCAGGAATAATAATCATCATTCCTGAGACATATCAATCAGACATGCTATGAACGAACATTACGCAGAACCAACTTCTGGCCAGTAAGAATCTGAACGTCATACATGCTCCAAATTAATCCAGGAATTTTCAAAAGTGGAGTGAATATTTATTGTCAGGGATGATATGATTCAATTTAAAAGCTTCTTTCTTTTTTTTTTTCTTGAAGGGTACAGTGACACAGAGAAAGAGGAAGAAACAAAGAGAATGATATCGTTCTTTCATTGGTTTATTCCCCAAATTCCTCAACAAATGAGACTGGGCTAGGTTGAAGCCTGGAGCCAAGAAATCCGTTTTGATCTCCCACATGAACGGTGGAAACCTAAGTGGTTGAGCCATAATTTGCTACCTCCCAGGCATGAAGTTGGATTGGAAGCAGAGATAGAATTTAATTACAAACTCTTTGATATGAGATGTAAGCATCCCAAGTGGCAGTTTAACCCACTGAGCCACTACACCAACTCCAGTAGATTCCATTTTTTTAAGCCATTGCTATGCACCCAATACTTCATAACAGCTCTAATTATCACAAAAGTCCTTTGAATTAGGAATAGTGTCTGAAATATTGTAACTACTCAATAAATTGTTCTTCCCTGATGTCACTATACCCATTTTCCACGTGATAAACTGAGACGCAGATTAGTAATCTAGTTAGGATTATTGTCTATAATTGAATGTGACGTTATTAAGTGATTTGGAATGGAATGTGTTATGTTCTTTCATAGACACGCTTGAACTCTGTAGAATGACAGTTATGGACTTCCTGGGTCTGTAAGTTTCCTTCTTTGGTCACCCAAGTGATTGTGAAGTCCAGAAAATAACACCAAAGTCTTAGTGCAAGTGCTCTCTGGGATGCAACGACACCAGACACAGGAGAGCTTGCTCCAAAAATTTTTAAAGTGGGGCTAAACACATTAGGGAGCATGGGTGCATATGAGGGGAAAAAAGGTCTTACAAGGATCTGATTCACAAAAGAAAACTGACCATGACTCTAAGTTTTAGGAGACTCTGGCCCTCATCTCGTGACTCTAATTTTTTGTGCTTCCAATACTAAAGAAGGGTTATAATTACTTGGTGTCATTTTTAATTTATGAGTTGCTTTACCATTTCCTGTAACATTTGTCAATTATTATTTACTCTAATACTCATCAATAAAAAAGGAGCATAATGCTGATTGATACATGTGACAACTTAATTGAATTTCAAGGAAATTATGAAAAATGAAAAAGTCCATCCCAAAGTGTTACACACTGTACCACTGTGTGACACCTTCTAGAAATGACAAAATTCTTGAGTTGAAGAACAGATTCATGGGCATAGAAAGTTAGACAAAAATAGGATGAGGGAGTGAACGAGTGTAATAATAAAGGGGTAGCATAGTGATGCAATAGTTCTATCTTAATTGTGGTAGCAGTTGCAAACATGTACATGTGAGAAAATTCTGTGTGTGCATTGTTTATATACACACATGAACCAAAGTGAAAGTTCAAATTGTGAATGAACATGACTGTTGAATGAATATTGAAATCCTATTGAAGTCTATGGATTATACCAATATCAATGTCTTGATTTTGACACTTTAGTTATATAAGATATCACTATTGGGAGAAATTGGGGTAGGGAAACTTCTTTTGTACTAGTTCTTACAGCTTCTTGTAAATCTATTATTACTTCAAAATCCAGTGAGACATTTTCTGTATGTAGCCTATTCAGTGTTAGGATGGGAGACTTGGGTTTACTCATGCCTACAGTTTCTTGGTAGTCATAATGCTTTGTGAGACATACTCTAGGATTTTCACTGCTAGCTTCATAACTCTGTGCTTTCCGACTCATTCATATTTACAATGCCACATATGGCTGGGACAATCTATTGCTTTTAGATAATTACACACTTCACATCAAGCCTTCTTTGTCAGAATACAATACAGTTATCCAAGCTGGACCCATGTTTCCCTGTTACTCTATCAGAAAAGCACCAGAGAAAAGCATTGGCCCATAAAACGACATAATTGCCCTGGCCGTCTTGACTAAGTGGCATGATGTGATTACCAAATTCATTAGGTTGTCTCCATTGGGAAATGAAACAAGCAAAGAACAGACTACCAGCTTCCTTTCCTTTGCCTTAATTTACTACAAAGAGTCAACAACCATATTCAGCACCATGGACAACACTATTGGTGTGCCCTATTGTGGAAAACCTGCTACTGAGCTCATTCCCGCATTTGATCCTGCTTCCCTCTCTTAGTAACCAGATATTTATAAAGATAGTGAGGTTTGGGGGATCTATGTTTTTCTATGGTAAGGATCAAGAGTGAGGCAACAGAAGGACTTTTGGAAACCTATCAGTTTGTTAAGGAAAAATCAGAACTGAAGGCATATGTGGTTGCAAATAATTTAAGTATCTTGAAATATGTCCTTAGCCAGTTATTACTATAATGCAACACTCTGCTAGGTGGAATCCATTGTTTAGTAGTAAGGTGAAGCATTTACATAACAGGGGGAAACCTTGCTCATCCTTACAGAAACCTTCATGTGACATCAGCCTTCTAGTAAAAACGTTTAAAAGTAAGGCTCCAAGGTAAAAATATAAGGAAAGCTTCTCTGTGCTGTTACATAGAGCTCTACACCCCCAAATGAAACAATTTGGATTAACTCCTTAAAAGAAGTAGGAACAAAGAATTAGCCATTTCAGGTAAGAAGCTGACAAAAAAAAAAAAAAAGAAGAAGGAACTGGAAGGTCTTTCAATGATTCCTTAACTCACTGATTCTCAAACATGATTTTGAGTCAGAGTCACAAGAAGACATTCTTAAAATCTATGGAAAGTGATGCAGAGCATGATACTTTGAATTTCTAATGAGTTCTTGAATAATGTTAATGTTGCTGATAGAGGAGGGACATCATTTTGGAACATCACTCTGTAGTTCCACCCCTTTTATGGCATAGGAAAGGGAACTGAGTGCTAAAAGACAAGTGACTTATCCAAGATAACCAAGGTAGTTAAGAGTTGTTCTATCCGGTGCTACAACCCTAGCCTACTGATTTCCCATCATACGTTCTTTCCAGGACTACACACTTAAATAGGCTAGCATATAAAGAATGAGTAAATATACTGGACTGGCATCTAATGAATGACCACAAGGAAAGGTGCAATCAAGAGAAACATCTTGCCTTATCTTTCCTTAACTTTGTATGGGCTTTTTCTTTAATTTCAATGATCCAGAGTATTGGTCAAAGCAATGCCAAGGGAGAAATGATGCCTCATCCAGTCCAACAGTATCAAAATCACTATGTCCTCACTTATTTTAGCCTTTTGGTATTAATAGCAAGGAAAATTCTCACCAAATGCATTGCAGTTAGTTAGGGTTGGTATATTTAGTAAATATAAACATAAGATGCTAATTTAAATTTTAATCTCTCCTTATTTGTCAGAATCTAAAATTTAACTGAGCATCTCATTTAATTTGGCAACTCAAATCCTAAGAAATCATTAGTTATATTGAAAAAAAAAAAAGGAATTAACTTTTCAGGTTTTCATTTGGCTAATCTTTCTCTTCTCCAGGCATAAAAATGGCTAAAGAACACCTGAGCCCTCATTCCGTTCCACACCCCCAGGGAACCCCTTCAGTCTCCCAGGCTTATTGGGACTCTATTGAACCAGAGTAGAAAGGCTGTGATTTGAAGAGCAGCAAAAAAGCAAAAGCAGCTGAACTGGTACCACCCCCCCACACTCCCCAGCATTTTTCATTTCTATTAAAAGTTTGATTCTAGTTCCATGCCCTGTGATTAACCAAAACAAGAGGAAGACAAATAAAAATTCTGTACAGCTGTTTCACACTGACAGACCTGACCTTCCCAGCTGAGGGTTCTTTGTGCTGAAAAATTGTAACCTAGCAACGAGACCGTGCAGCTGCCAGACTCCAAACACTGAAAGCATGACTTAAAGAAAAAAAGCCAGGAGAAGGGTGGGGTGGGGACTGCATCAATCTGAGCCTTGTCTTGCAGTCTAATATTACACTCAAGTGAGAGAAGACAACCAGGAATTGAAACCTCTTCCTGTTGAGAATAAATTGCCAAATCAGTCCACTTACATCCAGCTTTTTGTCACCAACACCTGCTCTAGAAGTCGCCCCCAGGTGTGAAAATGAGAGGGTGGCATAATGGTGGGAATGAAGATGTTTCCCAGAAATGTGTGTCACACATGGCTTTTATTCTTTAACAATGTAACACATCTTCAATGATTGGGCCTGCCTACCCATCCTCCTTCTCTCTCTCTCTCTCTCTCTCTCTCTCTCTCTCTCTTTTCCTTCCTTCCTCTCCCACCTTCTACTCCTTTCCCCTTTCCTTCTCTTTCTCCATCTTTCTCTACTAGCATAATCTGGCTTCATAGCATAATCACAGAAAGTAAGTCACAAAGGTGTTAAAGGACTTGGTTTATTCTAAACATATTCTGCAATCATGTTCTTGTTGGCAGTATGTTAAGAGTTCAGCAAATGTGAGAAAGCAGGACTTGGAGACCTAGAAAAGAATTAGGTTGAAAGTATGGTGCACAAAGGAGCAAGCCTGACCTGCATGAGCCTCTGAAAGCAATGGTTGAGGTTAGCCAGTGGTTGAAAACAGAATTCAGTTATGGTTTGAGAAACCAAGGAGCACAGATGTCAAACAAAGAAATTAGACAGCTGGTGTGATTTAATTGGATGGAAGAGTCCACTCTGTATTTCTGCATTTTAAAAGCTTTCAGGGTATTTTGAGCATGTAGGCACTTTTGAGGTACTCAAAATATTGCAGTGGCCCAGCACTGTGGCATAGTAGTAGACTGAAACCAGTGCCCACATGGGATGTTGGCATAGCAGCCAGCAGCTTTACTCACTATGCCAGAATACCAACCCCATGAAGCATTTGGAACTCCTAAAAACTGCCTACATACTCTAAATGCCTTAGAAGTTAAAAAATTACAGAGTGGGCTCTTCTATACAATGAGTCTTCTGGCCCTCCAGCCCTCTGTGATGACACAGAATTCCTCCATTCTGGTAAGGGAAGTCCTCATGGGACAATTGGACCTACCAGCGGCTTCATCCTGGATACTGTCTTCTAAGGCTATTATAAAATTAATTTTTTTCTTTATAAGCATCTACTCTCATATATACTGCTATAGCAGCACAAAGCAGAAACTTTAGTTGCAAAGAGTGCATCTACATTCATTTATGAGCTATTTAGACAATTTTTGACATACAATATTTCAACTTGAAATTTTCAACTTTACAATGGCATCAAAATGGCACAAATTCAGAAGAAATTATACTTCAAAATTTGCATATTGACCTTTTCCTGAACTAAACAGATGCAATGCAATACATAATTTATCAGCTTATCAAATTGCACTGGACAGTATAAGTCAGTCACATCTCAGTCAGCTACACAATCAGTAAATAACCAAGGTCTTATGGTATGTACTCTGTTACTAAGCTATGACGCTCAGTAGGTTAGGTTTAGCAAATGCATTTTGACCTCTGATAATGTGGCCACATCATTTTGCCTCCACATGAGTAGTTTTCTCTACTTCTTTGCCAACACTTATCATGATCTAATATTTCTACCCCGGTGAGTGAGAAGTGGTATCTCCAGTTTTTTATTTTATTTCCATAATGGATTTTTTTTAACTTTTAAAAACAGAATTCACTTTTTTTGTGACATTGAGCAGAAATAATCCAAATTAATATGGAAACAAGGAATCTTCAATCTGAGGTATATTTGGAATACTACCAGAGAGCACTTGTGATCAATGATAACATATTCAATTATATCTCACATTTCATAGTTACCCCAAAACAGAGTTACAAAATGCCTCCTGCAATACTGTAGGCATTTGAGCACCAGTATTTGACTACAGGCAATGTCTATTCAAGTCCATGTTACAGCAGATTGTGTTTTCATTATTGAATTGTCAGAGAAATTTGTGTATTCTAGATACAAGCCCCCAATCAAGCACACAATGTTCAAGCATTTTTCTCATTCCATGTCATCTTTCCACTTTCTTGATGATATAATTTGTAACACATACACTTTTAATCTTTATAAAGTCTAATTTTAATTTTTTCCTTTTGTTGTAATTTTTATGACATATTTAAGAAAGTATTTTTAATCTAAATTGAAGATTAATACATTTCCTTTCAGAGTTTCATACTTGCTGCCATTACATTTAGCTCTTTGATTCATTTCAAGTTATTCTTTTACAGGTGTGAGGTAGGGATCTAACTTCATTCCTTTGCAAGTATCTATCCAGTTGTTGCAATACCATTTGATGAAAAGCCTATTATCTCTCCATTGAACTGTTCTGGCACTTTTACTGCAAATAATTTGACTGTAAATATTTGAATTTAATTCAGGTCTCTCAATTCTATTTCATTAAGCTATCTATCTTTATGTTAGTACCAGACTGTTTTGATTATTGAAACCTTGTGCTGTTTGAAACTGGAAATCATGAGTCCTTCCAGTTTGTTGCTCTTCTGCAAGACAATTTTGGCTATTCTAGATTCCTTACATTTACAAATGAATTTTAAAATCAGCTTATTAATTCCTGCAAAGAAATCAGCTAGTATTTTGATAGGGATTTCATTATATCAGTAGATCAACTTGGGAGCTATTATTATCTCAACAAAATTATAGATTCTATTTCAAGCTCGTTTAGAATATATGTCTCTTTTTTTCATTTATTATGAGTACAATAGAACCTTTTAACATGTTCATTTTAATAATATCAATGTGAGTCATATCTTGTTACTCTTGAAATTTAACTAAAGCAAGCATTTTCTCACATATCATAGATGTGGAAAATGACACAGTGGCTCACAGTGGCTGAGTAACTGCGTTTCAGGTCCAACAATCAATTAATGTTAGAGCTGTGATTAAACCAAGGTCTTATGACTCCCGGGCAAAGATATTTTCAATAACTCACATTTGCTCTGTTACTTGAAAAATTGCAAATGATAGAAATGAATATTCTTTAAAGAATTTTGTTAGATTTCGGCTTACAATGATTGTGTCCTTCATCTTCCTCCTATTTTAAATTATTTATTAGCATTAACAAATATTTACATTGCCACTTTGATTGTCCAAATGTGGTTGTTATTTCAGCTAAATTATAGAGGTTAAAATATATGGTAACATTTTCTCTAGGGGAAAAGATATTTGGAGAATCCAAAAAGCAGTGCAAAGACTGAAGCAAGCACAACACAAAGCACCAGTGAAATGGAGTCTATAATACAAGAAACTTCAAAAGATCATGCAGCTTGTGAGGCCTGTGCAATAGCACAACGACTAAGTCCTCACCTTACAAGTGCCAGGATCCCATATGGGTACTGGTTCATGTTCTGATGCCCCACTTCCCATCCAGCCCCCTATTTGCAGCCTGGGAAAGCAGTCGAGGACGGCCCAAAGTCTTGGGACCTTGCACCCACGTGGGAGACATAGAAGCTCCTGGCTCTGATTTGGTTCAGCTCCAACCATTGTGACCATTTGAGGAGTGAACCAGCAGATGAAAGATTTTTCTGTGTCTCCTTCTCTCTGTAAATCTGCCTTTCCAATAAAAATAGGTAAGTCTTTAAGAAAAAAATAAAGGATCATGAACCTTGTGGGAGAATTACACAAAACTTTTGGGGGCAGACAATTTTCTTTGTGGTTTGTGGGGGTTAATCGAAAGTCCAGCATGGTAGATTATGGAATAGTCCTCAAGACCCAGCCTTTCATGCTGCCTTTCCTGTGAGTATGAAGAAAACAACTCTGTTCAGAATCAGTTTCAAAAATAAATTTTCTTCAGTAAATGAGCAGATTTTATGCTTTAATTTGTCTGTTCATGCAGAATGTGTCATTCTTTGGCATTTACTTGTAAATGGGAAATGTCAGTATTACGATCTAATTTCCAGTAACCATGTTTGTCCGAAGTTGAAATTCTTCAACACTTAGTATGACAATTATGCTATGTGTCAAATAAAAAAAAGATACCAGAATTTAATGGATGAGCATAAGCTTCCAGTTTCTTCTTATACAAAAAGATATATATTCTTATTTTAATCTGTTATAAAGGGTTTTCGATGAGAGAAGCCTATTATTATGGTTTCCTCATGTAGCCATCTAACGCAAGCCTTTGATTCTTAAAATGTACATGGAATCCAACTGCCTGGCAGCAGTTGATAAGGCTTCTGATATTTAGGAACTCAACAGAAGAATTTAGCTGTGTCTCTATGACAGTTGCTCTACACTTCAACACATTCATAAGGCAAAAAGTTGGAAAGATTTAAGATTTTAAAAGAAAGCTGTACACTGTTTCACATCTGTGCTTACAGTAACCTAATTATCTTGTTGTACTGGATTTCAGACATGGCTTTTACTTGACCAGTCTGCACAGTTCAGGAAAAGTTCCCCGACCTAGGAGTCAAGAGATTTGTAGCCTAGTTCCGGTTCTGCCATTGATAAGCTCTGCATGAGTACTTCATGGAATTTCAGAGTTTACATGTGTCAAAGGGAGATAATCACATCCACCCTATCTCACAGGGCTCTTACAGCAATTAAAACCTATTATAAAATAAAAGTGAAAGTGCTCCTAAAAGTATAAAGTACAATATACACATAAATATTCTTTTTACTTTTACCAACAGGATGCCTGCTAAAGTTTAATTACTATCAAAAGCAACTATGAATACAAGATACAATCAATAGGAGAACCAGGGCTGGTTTTGTAGCATGGCTGATTAAGCTGTTGATCACAATGTTGTCATGTTAGCACATTGGTTAGAGACCTGGCTATACTGCTTCTGATCAGGCTTCCTTTTTCAAAAATTTATTTTTACTTGAAGCCAAATTTTTTACAGAGACAGAAAGAGAGACAGGGAGAGATCTTCCATCCACTGATGCACTCATCAAATGGCTGCAACAGCCAGAGCTGAGCTGATCTGAAACTGGGAGCCAGGTATTTCTTCCCAGTTTGCCACATGGGTTCAGGGTCCAAGGACTTCAGCCATAGCCATCCTCTGCTGTTTTCAAAGGTCATAATTACAGAGCTAGATTGAAAGTGGAGCAGCCAGGAGATGAACTGGCACCCATATGAGATACCAGCTTGGCAAGCAGAGGATTAGCCTGCATGCCACCATACCAATCCTTGTAGCTTCCTTTTAATGCACCAGGAAAGGTAACAGAAGATGGGCCAAATAGTTGGCTCCCTGCAGGCTACCAGGGAGCTCATCCCTGGCTTCCAAATAGTCCAAATATAGATGTTGTGGCCATTTGAGGAATGAGTTAGTGGATAGGATCAATCTCTCTCTCTCTCTTTCTCTATCTCTCTTGCTCTGCCTTCCAAATAAATAAGCAACTAAACCTAAGGGCAACATTTGCTTGTTTTAATCAGAAATGTAACTTGTGCAACATGCTTTATAATTCTGAGTACTCTCACACATATTATCTCATTAATGACAGAGAATAATTAACTTTTGCATTAGGCAAGGCAACAGTGGATTTCTCAGGTGCACAAAGTGTATTTACTTCACCTTAATATAGTCACATTACCCAATAAAATGCCTAGTGCGCTGCTCTCTCTCTCTCTCTCTCTCTCTCTCCTCTCTCTCTGCCTCTGTCTCGTTCTCTCTCTCCCTGCCTCTCTGTGTTGAATAAATGTGTGTTATTCCTATACCCATAAATGGTAGCTGAGAGACAGAGTGTGATATAAACTCAAGTTTTTCCAATGTTTTGCACCACACCTGTATTCCTTATTACTAACATATAGAACAGCATTTCTCATGCTTAAGTGATCATCAGAATCACTCACAAGGATTATTGGAACTCAGATCAACCTAGTTTTAGACTCAGTAGATCTAGAATGGGAGTTGATGATTTTTTTTTATTTTTAAAGATTTATTTGAGAAGCATGGAAAAGGAAGAAAAGGATATAGAAGAAAAAGCAGGAGGAGAAGGTAGTTAAGGAGAAAAGAGAGAGGGGGGCGTAGAGAAAACTCCCATTTGCTGCATCACTCTGATGTGTACAGCAGCTAGGGCCAGGCCAGGCTAAGCCAGGAGCCCAAATCTCAGTTCAGGTCTCCATATGCGTGACCATAGTCCAAACACTTGAAGCTTTGTATCCACATACCAGAGTTCACATTAGTTGGAAACTTAAATCCAGGCCCTCCAATATGGCACATGGACATCTTAAGTGTTAGGCCCAGAGCTTGCCATGAAGGCCTGGCCTTCGTGTAAGCATGCATGCATTCTTTTGCTACTTATTATTCATTAAACCATTCCTATTCGTCTAAATATCTATATATAGAGAGAGGGAAATATTACAAGATTCGGAAGATATAGCCATGAGTGAGACTCCAGCTATTCCTGATACGTTACTCTAAAAGATGTGAAGTATTTGTTCCAGGCATAATGAATGTTCTTTTACCTAAATTATAAGCATCTCAGAACTGGATAACTTTATTTTCTGGTACTTAGAATCTTCAAAGGTATCTATTGTAATCATGTATAAATATGAGGTATACCTCTATGTAATGATTATAAAGGACTGTAACAATCAGCTACCATTAATGGAATCTACTTTTAGGGAAATCACTACCTAAAATTTAAATCAATAACAGAAGTGGGTTTTAACCTAGTGGCAAAGACACCTGAATGTCTCATGGGAATATTTAGGTTCGATGTCCAACTCTGGCTCCTGACTCCAGCATCCTACTATTGCAGACCCTGGGACGTAGTGGTGATAGCTCAAGAAATTGGGTGCCTGCCATTCATGTTGAATGCCTAGGTTGCATGCCTTGGCCCAGCACTGGTCCTGGCCATTGTGGGTAATTTTGGAGTGAATCAGTAGATGGAAAATCTCTCCTACCATGTCTTGCAAATGAGTAATAAAAAAAAACTATACAGAAAGTGCCTTAAGAAATTGGAAAAATTAAACATTCTGCTCATTCTTTATGTTATACAGAGTTAAAATTTACTAATGTCTGGGACGCTTGCCAGTATAGAGTCATTTATAGAGTTTCCAGGAAGCAGCTTAAGTTTAACTACTTGAGATCTTCTAAATTTGGGATATGACATAAGGAAATCTGGAGTATAGGGAGGACTGAAGTGTGTAAAACATTTGCATTCTGTTCTATTATATTGGAAACTCAGATTCTGAGAAAGATGATGGCTTAGCCTAGATTATCAGGCTCTTTAGTAGTTTGTAGAGTGCAGGTTTCTGTGGCTGTAGTTTAACATTCACTTCTGCAATCACTTCTTGTATTGCAGGAGCTGAGAAATGTTTTCTTATAGAGGTCCATGCCTTTGAACCCCAACACATCTACTCTTCTCTAGGCCGATAGCTTCTTCACTCACCTTACATAATTTGTGTTTGCTATTCCCATGGTCACATGAGCCAATTCCAGATAACCTATCTCTTTACATCTTACTGATTCTGTTCTTCTGAAGAATTCTAACAGAGCTCATAGAATGAACATGCTAGATATGAAGCGGCCACTTGAGGATGGAAGTAACAGAAAATCTTTCTCTTTGTCTCTCCTCTCCCTGTAAATCTGCCTTCCTGATAAAGTCTTTAAAAATTGATGTTCTCAGGCCCGGCGCGGTGGCGCAAGTGGTTAAAGGTCCTCGCCTTGCACGCCCGGGATCCCATATGGGCGCTGGTTCTAATCCCGGCAGCCTCGCTTCCCTTCCAGCTACCTGCCTGTGGCCTGGGAAAGCAGTTGAGGACGGCCCAAAGCATTGGGACAGAATTTGGCAGATCCAAATTCAGTTAGAGATCCTGCTTTCAATTGGCCCAGCCTCTTTTGCTGTGAACAAATGGGGGAGTAAACCAATCAATGGAAGATTTTTGTCTGCTGTCTCTGTCAGTCTTTCTATGTCTCTCTGCCTTTAAAATAGTTTGAAAATGAATAACATTTTAAAATACAAAATTTAAATGAACAATAAAGAAATAAAAATTCATTGGGTTTTGAGGTCTAATATAGCTTTTGCTGCATGTTTGCTTCCTTTAAAAAACAAACAAACAAACCTATACTTTGGGCCCTGAAAGATAGCCTAGTGGCTAGATTCTCACTTTGCATGCACTAGGATCCCATATGGACACCGGTCTGTATTCTGGCTGCTCCACTTCCCATCCAGCTCCCTGCTTGTGGCCTGGGAAAGCAATAAAGGACGGCCCAGAGCCTTGGGACCCTGCATCTGAGTGGGAGATCAAGAAGCAGCTGCTGGGTCCTAGCTTTGGATTGGCTCAGCTCCAGCCATTGCAGCCACTCAGGAAATGAATCAATGGATGGGATGGAAGATCTTTTCCTTGTCTCTCCTACTCCCTGTATACCTGTCTTTCCAATTAAAAGATAATAAAAGAATCTTCAAAAAATTATAATTTGTGTAATAAGTAATGGAAAATAAAGTTCTCCTGTGTGTTTCAAGTGGCTGTTTTCTAGAGACTACAAATTTAGAGCAACCCTAGTTTTTCCCCAATTATATTTCACTATGATTATTCTTATTTTGTATTCTTTTAAAAAAATGTTTCCAGGGTGCTATCTTTGTGTTTATGCTATATGTGCTACATACACAAATCTAGCTACCTCACAGCCTCCTGTTCTATTTCAGGCTAGGACTTGACAAGGGCAAGGGCAATATGGAGCAGATGCTGTTATCCTTGAGAGATACATTCAGCTGGGGAGATCTTTGGAGTTTATTTAACAGATTTTTTTCTCTGCAAGAAGGGAGGAGGGGATGGTTTCTGGATGACCTCAAGAATTCAGTAGGGTCCCTGTGGAGTAGCCAAACTCCATATCGCTCAGTGAATTAAACCTGAATGAGGTCTCTTAATTGTTGTCTGTATGGGAGGTGGCACTTTAGCCTGCTCAGTAAGAGCCATTGACTCTGAAGTTCAAGTACTAACCGCAGTACCAGTTAGAAGAAAATCTGAAGGCAGGGGTGGCTGAGTACAGTAAGATCCCACATTGTCATGCCCTTTAAATTTCTATCTTCTGTATGAGTTCATTTTCAGTCACAAACGGGGCATATCGGTAAACATTTAACGAAAATGTCTTCAGTGATAAATCAGTATCAGTCATAACATTAAGAACCCTAGTACAGGATGGGTTGGCTGTTGGTAAGGAAAATACTGGTTGGGCTAAAGCTAGACCAGATTTATACAAAATACTACAAAATATGTGAGCCATCTTCACCCTCATTTCTCAGAAGAGCTGTAATAATACATCTCATTGATAATCAACTTTTACTTTACCCTCACAGCTACCTCATTGTAGGGCTACAGACTCCAGGACAGAAGTATTTCAAACCTAGAGATCAATGATGTTAAGCAGCAGATCTCTGTTCTTGTTTCCAACTTCAACATGCCAGAGAGAATTCCAATTATTGGCAATGTTTCATCTAGCCTTTTACATGGGTAAAATATGTTACAACTAATATAAGTGAAAGGTTCCTCTTGGTATATCACAATCATTAGTCAGTAAAGCCAAGAAGCTACCAAAAGTTTGGACTGATTCTTCCATCTCGGCAGTCTTGCTACATATTTCATGTACTTCATATATAAAATGTTAAGAGCATTATTCACATGTAAGTTCACAATACCAGCTTAGGAATCAGGTAACCCAGAAATCTGAAGTTTTAGATGGTTTTGCCAAAAAAAAAGTAAAATATTTGAATAGGTGAGTATGTTTACCCTGATTAAACATTGCACAATGAATGAATCTACTGAAACATCACAAACTAGTTCATGTATCTGTACAGATTTTACATGTTAAATGTTTTTCTTTAAATTACAAAAAATTAATATATACCCCAACAGAGTGCTTTGTATTCAACAGAAGAGGGATCCACGTGGCCAAGAGCCCACTAAATCATAATGTATTTCTAGGTAATCAACTCTTACTGGAGATACAAATTCTAAAGTGTAGAATGGCACAGTAAAGAACCCATATTGTTCTACTCAGGGAAATCTTAGAAAACACAAATATCAATTCCCATCAAGTGACAAGTCAAACCCTTGAAACCCCAAGCATGGCAAGGCTTCATTGTATTTTCAAACAGCAAGAGGAAGTTCACCTATCAGCTGCCATATTAAATAAACTGTGGAGAGAAATACTGCCAGAGGGAAGCTATTTTTATCAAGGCTGTAATGTCTTTAGTGAGTAAGACCAGAAATGTCCTGACATATAAATATTTATATACAACTTCATCGGATGAGACAGCCAATACTTAAAAGAAACAGGGGGCACAAGTGTATATGTGTAGACAGAGATTTCAGGAGGTACTGTTTCTTTTTTTCTGGCCCAAAGCCACTTTAAGGGATATTACCATGCTGAGTGAACCATTCAGACACCTACGGTCTACCAAATTATTGCCAGCTGGAAAAACAAAAACTTTTTTTCCCCAGTGGAAAGTGTGCAGTGTGTTAAAATGGTAAGTGCTGCTTATGGAAGTTAAGTCTGATAAACAAATTTGTCCAAGTCCCCCACTGAGACTTGATAGCATAGAACAATGGAAGGGGTGCTGGTTTATATAGGACTAAATCTATTGTGAAAGTTCTAAGCCTGGCACATGATGTTGCTGCCTCTTCACTACTGCAATTAGATAAGCCAATCTTGAATGCTTGTGACCCAAGAGATTTGCTCAACTCTTACATGAAATATCTTCTAGGGAAAAAGTGTCCCCTTTGTTGTTCAGGTTTCCTTTTCCTTCTAGAGTCTGTGTAATAGGTGGAAGCTCTTGAGCTGAGTATGGGTAAATAAATGTCACCTTTGTGCTGACTGCCAGGTATCCATCTACAAAAGCCTTCTGGCTCCGATTCATCAGTCCTGTCCCAATGCAAG
Organism: Ochotona curzoniae; assembly: GCF_017591425.1. NCBI lineage: Eukaryota > Metazoa > Chordata > Mammalia > Lagomorpha > Ochotonidae > Ochotona > Ochotona curzoniae. The sequence continues at coordinate 28,754,735 of NW_024467087.1, read as the reverse complement.
GGTGCCTGTTTTCATTCGATTTAATTATTCCTTTGGGTCTTGAAGGTTTTTTCTTGTCAAGATTCTCCAATTAAAATACAAACAAATAGCTGAGGCTGAAGCCACTGATTCCCAAAGTGCATTCTGCCATATGATCATGGATTATTTTTTAAAGGTTTGATATTCTAGCAAGTTTTTGGGAGTACCAGTCTATATAAAATACAGGAGATTTTTCTAAGAGAGCATTAAGAAGAGTTCTTCCAGAGGAGAATACACTATACAGTGTTACTAAATTTACTTGGGGAAAAAACACATGGTCAGGATAAACATACAACACAGTTGTGAAATGAACTCTAAACATCCCTGTGCTCACATTATGAGAAGGACTGATTTGATGGAGTCATATCTCTTGAATCCATCAGGTAAGGACAAGGTTCCGAGCATATCAGATCCAGAAAAGTTTAACCTATATGAGGATACAATTTTGTGTTATGAGATTGGAGAAGAGCAGAGTTTGGCCAAACACAAGCCCTGCATACTCATATTAAAGTGCATCTATGAGATAAATAGTACCCCCCAAAAGAAGCATTTAAAAAGTAACATAGAGGGAGAATCAAGGTGGTGGAATAAGGTAAGGACACGTTTAAACAGACAGAGAAATATTAGCCAGTATGAAGCAGAGAGGGCACATTACAGGAAATAGAATAGGACAAGAACAACAGAAGAGGGGTACCTGGAGACTGACACACAGAAAAGCAGCGTACACAATGGTGTGGTGTTACATTGACCGATACCCCAGCAGCATTCAGCGAGTGGCAATCTGAACTGCACCAGCAGCTAGAACTACACCAGCAACAAGGTGGGAACCAAGAGCTCAGGAGTGAACCCAGGCAAAGAACTGCTCATCCTGCTGGCTTGTTTGATTTGACCAGGAGTGGGGCTCCAGTTGCGCAATCAGTTAGCGCACAGTACTTATATGATTTGACCAGGAGTAGAGACAGAGCAGTAGATCCAGATGGGCCATGTGGGAACAGGGTGGATTTCACAATCCAGTCAGCCCCTTAGAGCTATATCGGGCACCTTTTTGTTTAAGGAGGCAAGGGCTATGGACAGTACTGGGGATGCACTGAGCTGGGAGTGAACTCATTTCTGGCTCACTGAACTGCAACAATGTAGCATCTGGCAGGTTCCACCCAAGACAGGTCCGGATAGCCCTCAGACCTGACGGCCAGCACATCAAGAACTCTAGTAGAGGCACATCAGGCACCATTTCTGAATTTAAGACTGCAGGGAAAACAGTGAGCTGCACATGCACTGAGTATGGTGAGAACTCTCTGAACTCAGTGCATTGCACTAGTACCACAGGAAAATAATACTGACTATGGCATCATGTGGGTCAAAATAGGTCCCTGTGGCCCTCAGCCCTAATGGCCAACAGGTACCAGCAAGATCAGCACCACAAACAATCTAGTTATATAAGACACCTGGTGTCTCCCTAATCCTGGGGCCTGCTCCAACTGAAAGTGTTAGTTTCACCTCTTCAAAACACTTCTGATTGAATTCTTCAGTGACTCGTAGAGCATACAGTATGATCATTTTCTTCAAGAAGGTTCTTTTCTTTTTCATTTCTTCAGTGGCACATTAGTCTTTCAGTAGCATGTTATTTAACTTCATGGTGTTAATTTTTTTTCTGTTGATTTTGCTTTGTGGCTTTTCATTTAAGGGGATTTATAGTAACTATGTACTGGAGACTATCATATGCAGATGTGAGCATACAGTGCAGTATGCATTTCTACTTCCAGTCAAAGATAGACTCCCAATGAAACTTTTTACTATATAGTGACAACAGGTTGCTCGACTCTGCCATTATCCATGCTTGCCATGATGGACATACAACTGTGTATGAAGAACTATGCCATAGTAATGATATAGAGGAATTCAGTGTTGAGGGAAGGAATTGGGGAGGGGCTAAGGGAAATCCCAGGGCCTAGGGGACTGTATCATAAAATAATAAGAAGAAGTTAAAAAAAAAGGTATTTTGAAATCCATGAATATGAAAGAACTTCAAAAGAGCTTGTAGAATCTGTGTGTTATCCAAATACTGTGTATGAATTTTTGTATTAAGGTGCACTTACCTTTAATTCTATATTCTATACATTTTGTGAAATTAGAAGGCAAAATTAAAAACATAATTTTTAAAAGTAACAGAGAGGAAGTAGGATTCTAAGCAAGCCATTTTGGAAAAATCTGGAATGTGGGAAGCTGCCAGGAGCAATAGCATAGCCAAATTCTCTCATGGCTTCATCTGCTTCATGGCCCCTGAAGATCTTCCTGAATGAGATACCACACTCTGGTCTACTGAAGAATTTTTCTTCTGGTACCCAGTAATAAGAATCAAATTACCCCAAGATATTTTTGTGAATTACTATCCTAAATCTTTATCTGAAATATCTGTTACCTTTGATGCAGCTAGGCATTCTTGTTATCCTGTAAACCTCTGTGCAGTTACCTTCATTTAGTTTTCCATGATTCTCTCTAATAATTCCTGGGCTCCCCGTCCTACTCAACACTTTGATATAAATATCCCCATAGTCTTCTCCTGAGAGAACATCTCATATCCATCCTTGATAAGATCATCTAGCAATCAGATTTTAACTATCATTGCTTTCCAATTACTTCTAAACCTGTATGATCAGCTTAGACCTTTTTCTTGAGCTTCACACGTTCATGCATACAAACTAAAATGCCACAAAGCATCTTGCATTCATTATACTTTTTTTAAAGACTTACTTATTTTTATTTGAAAGGCAGATTTTACAGAAAGGAGAGGAAGAGAAAGAGATGTTCTATCCACTGTTTTACTCCCCAAAAGGTCACAACAGCCAGATCTGAGATGATACAGAGCTGGGAGCCAGGAGTTTCTTCTGGGTCTCCCACTTGGGTACATCGTCCCCTGAACTTGGGCATTCTCCACTGCTTTTCCAGCCCATAAGCAGGGGGCCGGACTGGAAGTGGAGCAGTCAGGACACAGTCTGGTATCCAAATGGGATACCGATGCCACCGAATGGAGGATCAGCCTGCAGTGTGACCTTGCCAGCCCCATGTTCATTATATTTAAAGCTCACTTGTGTCCTAGATTCCGCTACCTCAGTAAACTCCATTCAGGCAATAAACTCCATATAACTTATCTGTAGCCTCAGAATCACCTGAATCTTCTTAATTCCTCATTTGTGGCAAGCAACATTCTAAAGATGATCCCCGATGACTTTTGCATTTGTATAATAATTTTTATTATGAATATGATGTAATGCCATTCCCATGACTATGTCATGTTACATGGCAAAAAGAGAATTCTCTGACACAAGTAAGATTATAAATCACTTGGCTTTGGGTTAATCAAAAGAAGTTATGTCATTGGAACTAACATAGTCATATGTGGCTCATTAAAAACAGAGCATTTGGGACAATAAGATGCTGGACTTTACGCTAGGAACATGCTTACAATGGAAGAATTTCAACTGAAGTTGAACTGTGGTTATGCAGCAAGATGGAGCAATCCACTATGGGAGAAGGGGTATGGGAGGGGTGGGGGGACTCCCCAGTGCTTATAAAACTGTATCACATAATACAACGTTAATAATAAAAAAAAAAAAAACCAGAGCATTTGTCTTAGCTTGTGACAGAATAGGAAGTCAGTCAAAGCACTAGAAGGAGCAGATGTACCCTGTGGACTTGAAAATGGAGTCAGCTGTGTGAGGACACGGGTAGCCTGCAGAATCTGAAATCAGCTTCTAGCTGAAAGCCAAAGAAGGAATGAGAACCGCAGACCTACAGTCCCTAAGAATTGAAGTCTACCCAAAATGTGAATCTGTCTGCAACTGGATTAATCCCCAGTCTCCAAATAATAGACTGGCTTCTAAAACCATGACTTCAACTGAGATTTTAAGAACCCAGTATTGTCTGCCTTAAATCTGATTTACAGACTATGTGTTGATAAGTAAGTGTTTGTAGTAATTCGTCACACAGCAATAGGCAACTAATACCCCCTGAAATACAGTTAATTACTAATTTCTCTGGTTTCTGCCTCACAAATATTTCCTGAATCTGATTTTTAATTTCATTTCCAATACCTCAGCCTGAATGGAGATTATTTTACTCTTCTGTCTCCTACACAGCCTCCTCTTGAACTCCATATTGTTTGCCTTCTTGAAATCCCAAACAGTGTGACTTACCAAAATTTTAAATATGATCATGCTTTTCTGCTTAAAATTCCCTAGTGGCTTCTACCCTATAACATCTAATTTCTTTAACATAATTTACAAAGTCATGCCGAGACGTTGCCATGGCCTTTCTCCTATCTTCTGCCATGTCTATCTCTCACTTCACTTGTTACGTAGAGTTCTTAACTAAAGCACTATTGACATTTCAGGCCAGTGATTCTACTGGCCAGCATCTAGTACTCTCCCAACATCACTACTCTGCATCAACTAGGCAGAACCGTTTTTCTTGTTGTAACAACCAAGAAGTTCTTTTAATTTTTTTAAGATTTATTTTGTTGTTACCTAGAGAGAGAGATAAAGACAGAGAAAAAGAGAGATATCTACCATTTGATGGTTCACTCCCAAGCGGCAGCAATGTCCAGGGCTGGGTCAGGTGGAAGAAGAGCTTAACCTGGGTCTCCCACGTGAGTTCAGGGGCCCAAGCAATTGAACAATCCTGTGTTATTTTCCCAGATACATTAGCAGGGACATGAACAAGAATAGAACATGGAGCAGTCAGGTGCAGAATTGGAGCCCATGTGGATGCTGACATTGTAGGCAGCAACATAATCTGTTAGGCCACAATACCAGTTTTTCCAAGCATTTTCAATGATAGCCTGGGCATTGAAAAATTGGCTTGGTAAGGACCACTGAACTAATGATCTTGAAATACTGTGGCTCCCCTCACCCACACTATTTTATTTTCCTTCAAGGGCTAATATTACAAGACTTCCATCGGGAAAAAAAAATGTATGTTCCCAAGAGTAAACATATTTTAAATGTAGGAAAAATAGATGAACTGGAATTGTGGAAGTTTTTGTTTGTTTGTTTCTGGGGAGGTATGCTTTTTTAAAATAAAAGTTTTGTCCCAGCTGGGATTGGATGCCTGCTTGGCTGGGCTAGGCTATAACACTCACCAGTGTCAGCTGGAATTGAGAGTGGGTCAGGCAGGGCCAGGCTATAACACCCACTGGCCAAGGTGAGGTGGGCCATACCGGACTGGGCAGCAGTGCCCAAACAGCACAGATGAGAACCAAGGAGGGAGGGGGCAAAAGTGGTAGTGGGAATGTGGAGGGCTCCCCTGCTGCACAGCCACTCCCACTGGAGAACATGAGTTGGGATGCGGACAGACCAGACCAGGCAGGACTACAACACCTGTGGGCATCATGTGAGCTAGATCAGGGAAAAACCAGGCTGGGTTGACTGTTCCGACTGGTGCCAGCAAAAATTAGAGTGGGTGAGGGTTGGTTGGGCTTTGCCGCAGCATCAGCTGGCAGAAGCTGGCACTGGGGACTTAACTCTGTCCAGTTAAAATCCAGAACCACCTGGAGAGTGCATAATCCGGCTGTGGGAGTGGCCTAGGAGAGAAATAGTGGGCATCTCCCTCTTGGGTTACCACTCCCACTGGAGAACACGAAAACCAGGACAGGGGTAGGAGTGGCTAGACAGAAAGGCACCCAATCGCATATGTGTGTGGGCTGGATAATAGGGCAGGTTGGGCTACACTAGGCGTCAATGCCCATTGACATGTGTGAGAGCTAAATGGGATGTGGGATAGACTGAACAACTCTGCGGTCCATACTAGCATGCATGGGAACCACGGTAGGGGCAGGCCTGATGGGGATTATGGGGAGTTGCCCCAACTAGGCTGCAGCTCCCACTGGTTTGCATGAGGGTCAAGTATGAAGTAGGCAGGATCGGGCTGGACTACAACACCCATCAGTTCCAGTGGAAGACAGGGCTGCAAACAAAACTGACCCAGCATGTACAACGACCAGTATTTGCATAAGCTGATTGGGGCAACGGATTGTGCTGGACCCTGTACTGGCATGCACACGCAAGAATCAGGTCTGGGATCATCTCAGAAAAAGTTTCTCTGGGGATCTCTGCAGCTGAACTGCTGATCTCAGAACCCCAAACATGAAGAGACTATGTCAGCCAGTGGATCCTGAATAGATTTCATTGTGCTTGGAGCTGCGAGATTGGCAGCAATTCAGAATTGTTGAACTATCAAAACTGCTTGAGCAGGACCCTTGGAGCACACCCCATGTCAGGGACCTGGGATGGGTGGGAGGCTGGGTGGGGTGTCTCCCTTTATCTCTTCCCTTACCCCGGATACAGGAAAAAAAATATTAATGTAGAAAAATTAAATAAATTAATTAAAAGTTTTGGTGATTTGGAGAGAGTGTGACTTATTGGACTGCAGTTTACTTGTGTTTTGAAAGTATCATTGATTGTGGAAAAGTGAAAATGTTAATGCAGAGGTTAAGATGCTGTCTCATATCTGCTATTAGAGAGACTGGCGGTCCCTTTGCTCCTAATCCAGCTTCCCACTACTGCACGTCCTGCGAGGCAGTACATGATGTTCAAGTACCCATGTAATGAACATGTGTTTGCACTCATGTGGAAGACCTGGGCCGAATTCCTGGCTTCTGTCTTTGACCTGTCCAGGTCCTGACTGATAAAGTCATTTTGAGAGTTAATCAACATAAGGAAATATCCCTTTATCTATGTATTTCTCTGATCCTTTTCCTTTTGGATGAAGTGAAATAAGTAAATTTTTAAAAACTCAGAAAAGAGGGGAATGTCTTCTTGGGCTTTGTTCCAGCCTAAAAAACTTTAGTAACATGACCTTCATGTTCGCTTCTAAATTGTTTTGGCAAAAACTCTGATGCCAATATCTACACAGAAAAAAAAAACAGAGTATGTGCTTATTTTGAATATCCTAAGGATACATGTTTTAGATGCCTGAGTTTGGCTGTTAGGGCTCAGCAGGTCAAGAAGTCTCAGCAGGAATGAGCATTTGACAACACTCTCTACATTCCTTTTTGGATTCCTGAATCCCATTATGCATAACATTATGCATATTAGCCAAAATGTACAAACAACCTGTTGTCTATTAATAAAATACATTTTGATTATCCATAGAATGGAATATTGTTAGACCATAAAAAGCAACATAGTGGATAGACATGACAGTACATGGATAACTCTTTAAAATATTATGCTCAGTAAAGTTATGCAAATATACATATATATTTACAAAAGATCATATGTTATATGATTCACTAATTTGATATGTTCAGAATGAGCCAATCTATAGAAACAGAAAGTAGCTCAATGGTTGTTTAGGGTTAAGATAGTGAGATGGTAGGAGATATTATGAAAAGGTTCTAAAAGTGATCATGGTGATGGTTGTATATTTCTGTATGTATTGAATTGTACACTTTGAGTCACTTAGGTATATAGTATGTGAATTATATGTTAAATTATAATGAAATAAATAATCCCAAACTTTTGGAATTGGATTTTGGTATCATGCAACCTCTGGCCCAATTCTGCTTAGTACAACTCCAAGACATTAGGATATGAGGAAGGTAAGTTTGCTTAAGTCTGCCTGGGAAATTCAGGACTCTAGAGCATAGGGGATGTACTATTAAGAAACAATAGTCTCGGGCCTGGCGCGGTGGGGCAGTGGTTAAGGTCCTCGCCTTGCACGCCCGGGATCCCATATGGGCGCCGGTTCTAATCCCGGCAGCCCCGCTTCCCTTCCAGCTCCCTGCCTGTGGCCCCGGAAAGCAGTCGAGGACGGCCCAAAGCTTTGGGACCCTGCACCTGTGTGGGAGACCCGGAAGAGGCTCCTGGCTTCGGATTGGCATAGCATCGGCTGTTGCGCTCACTTGGAGAGTGAATAATCGGACGGAAGCTTTATAATTTACCTAGTGTTAGCTAATCTATAACAGGAAAACAAAATGGGTTTAAGACATGCTGAAAGCTAGATGTTCTAGAAACCTTCAGAGAATTTGACTCTACAAACAACTGCTATTTCTAAGTGTCCAGTTAAATTGAAATTTTTACAATGTAGCTTTTCTTTTCAACTAATGGTGCTACAAAAAGAAGATAACCTTTACCTCGTCCCATACACAATAATCAACATAAAATACATCAGAGACCTTAATGTAAGAGCTGAAACTATAAAATTTCCAGATGATAACGTGAAGAATATATAAGGCCTTGGATTAACAAAGTTATAATTAACAAAGTATAAAAAAACAAAGTTAGTTAAAATATCAAGAAGTAGTATATGAAAGAAAATTTAATAAGCTAATCAAAGTAAAATATCTTTCTTTGGAAAATTTAGCAAGAGCTAATGTCACAGCAAGTTAAGTTGCTACCTGTGGTACTGGATTGCACATCAGAAACCTGGTTAGAATCTCAGCTGCTCCACTTAAAACTCAGCTTCCTGATAATGTGCTTAAGAATCCAGCAATTGATGGTACAAAGTATTTTGCCTCTGTCACTCACATGGAAGATCTACACGGAGTTACGGGTTCCTGCTGGCTTTGGCCTGGCCCAGCCTTGACCATTGTTGTTGTCTGGGTAGTGAACCAACACACAGTTTCCTTTCTGTTTCTCCTTCTCTCTCTGTCACTCTGCCTTTAAGATTTTTTTTTTATTTTAAAGGCAGATATACAGAGCTGAGGAGACATAGAGGAAACTATTCCACCCATTGATTCACTTCCCAAGCAGCTGCAATAGCCAGAGCTGAGCCAATTCGAAGCCAGGAGCCTGGAACTTCCTCTGGGTCTCCCACACAGGTGCAGGGTCCCAAGGCTTTGGGCCATCCTTGACTGCTTTCCCAGGACAGAAGCAGGGAGCTGGATGGGAAGTGGATCCACCAGGGTAAGAACTGGTGGCCATATGGGATCCTGGTGCTTGCAAGGCGAGGACTGTAGCCCCTATGTAATCGCACCAGGCCCTCACTCTGCCCTTTAAATAAACAAAATTAAATTCTTTGGAAAAGTCAGGAAAGCCATGAAGAAGCTGGAAACATGCTATAAACTTTGAGAAAATATTCTCTAATCACATGTGTCAATTTATTTGTATCAAGAATAATAAGGTTAATAATAAAGTTAATTTAATTAAAAATGGACCAAGGATCTCAATATATATTTTCCCAATGACAGCATACAAATATTTAATAAACATGTGAAAATATGTTCAACCTGATTAAATGCAGATGAGTGAGGCCAGCATGGTGTGTAGTAGGCTACTCCTCTACCTGTGTCTCTGGCATCCCATGAGGTCCCAAGTTCACATTCCAGCTGCTTCAGTTCTGAACCAGCTCCCCCAAATCTGATCCAGCTCCATGCTGATTGACTGGATAGGCAGCAGAAAATGGCTCAAGTCTTTGGGCATCTGCATCCACATGGAAGATCTAGAGGAATCTCCTGGTTTCCAGCTTTAGACTGACCTAGCTCTAACAATTGAGACCATTTAGAGATGAATCCACAGATGGAAGATGTCTCTCTCTCCCTCTCTTCCTTTCAAGTAAAATAAGCAAGTCTTTAATTAAATGCAAAAGAAAGTCACAAGGAGAAACTACTTAACATCCACTAGAATGGCTCTAATATATAAAATAGATAATAACAAATATTGGTCAACATGTAGAAAAACTGGAACATTTACACCTTGCTGGTGGGAATAGAAAATGATATAGCCACTTGGAAAACTGACCATCTCTTAATATTTTAGAGATATGTATAGCATAAGTCAGCAACATCATTCCGAGGTGTTCACCTAAGATAAACAAAGACTTATGGCCACATAAGAATCTGTGCATGAATGTTCATAACAATAATGTTTATAACAGTAAAAAGGTGAAAATGTGTCTTCCAAAATATAAATGGCTAAATGTGATATATCCACACAACGGCATGCTAATCCAAAAAAGGAAAGAAGATGAACCTTGAAACATGCTAAGTAGATGGAATTTGAATAAGGTTGTTGGAGGATGATACCTAAGGGCTTCAAGGTTGCTTTCTGGAGTAATGAAAAATTCTAAAATTGACTGCTGTAATGGATACAGAATGTTGTGGATATACTAAAATCACTGGATTTTATCCTTAAAATGAATTAACTGTTTAAGGGTGGGGAGGGTGGTGTTGCCCGCATAGCACATTAAGATACCATTTGCAATGCCGATATTCTATGTGACCACCTGTTCCAGTTCTACCTGCTCTAGTTCCAATCCAGCTCCCTGCTAATGTGCTAGCGAAACAATAGGAGACAGCTCATATTGCTACCTATATGGGAAACCTGGATGAAGTTCCTGGCTCCTGGCTTCTGCTTAGATCAGCTCTGGGTCTTTTAGTAGATAAACCAGTGGGTGAAGATATGCCTCTCTTTCTGTCTCTCCATTTCTCTCTGTCACTATGGTTTTAAAACAAATAAATATTTTTAAAAGACAAATTGTATGGTATACAGATTATATCTCAACAAAGCTGTTTTTAAAAACCTGTTTTTAGAGGTGGTGCTTTTTCTGCTATACTGAAGGAATTAAAATAATCAGAAAGATTAAACCAAAAAACGAAGAATGAGAGTCCAGCTCCTCCAATAGTTGTTGATAAAATAGTCTATATCCACTTGATGGGCCGCCATAATCCACTCAAAAAAACAGAATGTGTTTAGCTCTAATGCTAACCACCTCAAGTAGCACCAAACTTGAGCACGGAAAGTAGCAGGATTGTGGTGGAGATGCCTTAAAAATGCAACAATTAAAGTTTGTCACAGTTTTAGCAAGTTTGCTATTATCTTGCTTTGTTACATGAGCTCTCTGCCTCTTCCTCATACCATTCGCAATTGTAAAGAAATGGAGGACAAATCAAAATGACAAATTCTAACATATTCTTTGATCACGTCATCACAAGCAGCAAGAAAAATCTGAGTTAAAAAAAAAGCGGTGCACGTGTCTTTTAGGAGCCATCCTAAAAAGCCACCATGGTGAGTACTGTAGCATTTTGTCCATCCTGCGAGCAGATGCTAGAGTACATTGAGAAGAGTAGTGACTTGGTAAGGAATACTCTAAGCAGAATGAATACTGTAAGATGGATAACTTGTTACATTGGGGCTAGAGACACTTCTAAGGGTCATATATTAACATCTCCTCACAAACTAAGGTCCAGGAAGCAGAGGTCATTGGACCTAAATCACATACATAATGGAATTCAGAGTGAAGACTAGAACTCAGGCCTCTGAAATTATAGCATAAGGATTATTCCATTTGTTAAGCAGTGACAAACTGGTCAATATGTGAAGCTGGAATAATAAGACAAAGCTTTTGATTGAAATGGCCAAGTTCCTCTATCACTGATCAGAGCCAGGAGTACCTCATCAACAATAAAACTCTTAGGAGTATAAATTACTGAGGACACAGCTGATTGCCGGGCTACACTTAGTCTTTCTTTCCAGAAGGGCAGTATAATCAATGTTTCGTCATCTCCTGCTTAAGCACTCTCTCCAAGTGCAAAATCTATAACTTCACATATAGTTGGTAGTTTACAAAGTGTCACCTTACATAAAGCCCAACCTGAATTTCCCCTTTTGTTCTTCACTTCATGCGCAGGCCAATATTCCTTAAGCCTGGCTCCAAGAATTTGCAGAAGGATAGGTAAGGGGAAGTTCTGGTAATACATCCCCTTCATAACCCTAATTTTCTCAAGTGAACATCAATGATAAATGACTTACCTCTCAGGGCCGAATTTATGGCCACGTGGCCTTTTCTATTGAGCTCAATGTTGACTGACAGGGTCATAACACTGGATAGAGGAAAGAGGTTAGGACTGGGAAAGATTGAGGCCAGGAGAGTGTAAGTAAGACCAGATGTGACTAGAGAGAGCAGAGATAGCAGAGGAGACAAAAGCCAACAAAAGAAAGACACATACACCTTAAAAAATGCACTCGATGTTTTCAAGGTTAAATCTCACCGGTCTTCCCGAGTTTCCTGTAATTGCCAATGAACTCAGAGCACCCAGTTCTTTTTTATGGCAAGATGGATGGGGGAAGGATTTTCTAGAATATTAGCAGCAGTCTCAGCATCTCTTGTGCTCTCATCCTCCTATTTTGCTTCAATCATTCCCTTAAAGCTTCTGTTCTAGTTTCCAAGGTAATCTTGCAATCAGGTTAAAATGTGCCTATGTTATTCTGAGACTTACCAGAGAGGTACAGAGAAACATAAAAATAAGCTAATCCAATTAAAAACAGACCTAGGGAAACCCAAGACCTTATGGAATTGTACCATAAAATTCAAAATTAAAAAGAGACAAAATGGACCTAACAAAGCTAACACAAGTACTAAAATCCAGTTATATTCTAGTCATTTATCTAGAGACAACAGTGCTTACTTGTATAGATCTGGCCTATGTATGGATCCAAGGATGCCAATCAGTGTAGCATGAAAATGGGTAGTGTAAGAACCAAGTACCCCCTTGTATAAGATATCAGAGACTAGAAGTCCATCAGTAAAACTCAGCAACCTTAACACAAACATCACACTTTCTACTTTATGGAAATCATTTTAAAGCTAGACTGTGTATCTCCTGAACCATTAATATCAAGTGAGCCAGAAATTCAAGTCCCAGTTTTTATATACCCATGACTTTTATACATGAAGATCAATGCATGGTTCATTTATGAACACAAATTATTAGATAATTTTGTCAACACGTTACAAATGTGACAGTAGCCAAATAAATAAAAGAATAATCACATCACCATCAAATTTACATTACATACTTTTTGATTGCCCAGAAATAACTTTTGGCCCCTGGGAACATCCAGGGCCTTACCAGCCACTTTGTATTCTATTTACAACTTCTAACATAGGTGAGGGATCCATACACACATTTTCTACTGGAATATTTAGGTTATTATCAACACACACCACAAATATCTCAGAGATAAGAGGTCAGGATATAAGGCTATACACCAGCAAATCTGAAGCCCTACCAGGATCAAGAGCTACAAAAGCACATCCAAAAAAAGTAAAAACAGAAAGAAGGAAATAAGAACCACGTTTGTAGCTGTTAGTGGATCACTTCAAGCCAGTTAGTCAAATGGTATATACAAGCAGAGAATTAGCAACAAGTTTAGTACAATGAAACGAGTTCTTTTAGATGAACATTACTTAAATAGAGGGGAGAAAAGTACTTGATTTTGTTGATTTAGGACCCATTCAGAGCACACTAAAATAAAGTCATGGCCTGGATTCATGAAGAGAATGTTCCACAACAAATCCCCTTGACCATATTTTGTCCTTCAATTGCAGCCAAAGACAGGCCCTGGAATCTCATTGAGCAAGTCCAAACCATTGCAACACATGTTCCTTTAGACTCCAGAGAGAAGATCATGTTCCCAAGTAGTAGGAATATCCACTAATAATCAAAGTGACTGACAGGTGGTACCATTAGAGCTGTCATCACTAGAATTGGTAAATGCACTGGGCTTCAAAAATTTCTGTTTGACCCCAGTTTTCAGTATTCTCGGCACCTATTTTATAATTAGTAGGCTTGTTCACACACTCTTGAATTTTGTTACTTAATAACCTTGCTGTAATGACCCAACAATGTTTAATTTGTGGGTTACCCTATGAATACCAATATTACCACTAAGGTTAGAGTAGTTGGTTCCTGATCATCAGTATCTTCTATAAATAGCATTTACCAGTGTGCTTGTTCTTTCTCCCACTCTTTGTGTATCAGGTGTCTACATAAAAAGTTTATGAAAAATGCCCATTATGTACACTATGAATGGATTTCCTTTTTTTGCACCAAAACATTTAATGGCATATTTCCACAAACTTTTTGAAGTTTGAAAGCATGTGTATTTCATTTAAAAATGCTTGTGGTTAAATAAGATTGGGACATCCTAAGTTTCATTAAATAAGTTTCCTTGCTCTAGGACTTCTTTGAATATTTAGTATGCCAATGAGTGGTATACTAGGAAAGGCATAAAATTTGCAGCATTTCACAATCTTATTTTTCACTACACACTTTATTTAAGAATTTCTGGGGTTGTGGAGATGGGAACAGCTCTCTTTACAATAAATACACTTAGGGAACTATTGCTTTAAAAGTGATTTCTAATGAAAATACCTGACAGAAGCCATCCAGATGGACTACAATGTACTTTGAATGCCCTCTGACCTCTTTAGGTAGACCTAAGACCAGTATCTGGAACAGTAAAGGAAGAAAACTTCTCAGAACATCTACCTGAGCCATATACAAGACGATTATAAAAGCTCACAGGATTTTGCATGATCCATTCATTCTATCTTTCCATGAGTTTTTTGAAGGCCCCTCATATTATCAGGAGCAATCACAGAATGCCAAAGTATGGCATATCTTCATGAAATTAATTATAAGAACAAAGGAAGTCATAGCTGTTAAGATGATGCTTGGGATGCCTACATCCCATAGAATGACCAGGTTTGAGTCTCAGTTTAGCTCTCAATTCCAGTTTCATGCTTGGGTGTACTCTGGAAGGCAACTAGTGAGTCCTTGAAACTCATAAGGAAAACTTGGATAAAGTTGGGAAGTGTATCTCTCTCTATGTATTTTTCTTTTTACTCTTTCTCAAATAAATTAAATAAAAAATCAGTGTTGTGCAATAGTGGCTAAAACCACCACCTGCCACACTGGTATCCCATGAATGCCATTTCGAATCTCAGCTGCTCCACTTTGGACTCAGCTCTCTTCTACTGCATGTGGGAAAGCAGCACAGGATGCTCAAAGTACCCTGGCCCATGCTACTCATACTGGAGACCTAAATGAAGTTCCTGGATCCTGGCTTCAACCAAGACTGTGGCAATTTGGGGAGTAAATCAGCAGATAGAAGATGAATTATATGAATATACATGCTTGCCTTCATTTATACAGTGCTTTTATATCTAGTACTTATTTTAACCCTTGTGAGATACCTGTAAAAACAGACAGCGAGAGTGTGATCAATGCCAATGTACAGAGGGGTGTGAAGCATAGGATGATTAATTTGTTCAAAGTCATAAAGGATAATTAAAAACCAGTGGCATTTGTTTGGCCAAGCGGCAAAAACACCAGTAAAGAAGCCTCCATTCCAACTCAGAGTCCCTAAGTTTGAGTTTTGACTCTAGCTCTTTATTCCAGTTTTTTGTTAATTCAGACCATTAACGTGGTGATGGCTCAAGTAATCTGCTTCTTGTCACTAACATGGGAGACCTGGATGGAATTCCAACCTCAGCTCTGTTTGTTGTAATATCCAAGCAAAGGGAATTCTCTCTAATAAGTACACTTTTAATAATAATAATTAAAAAAAGAGATTAGAAACCAAATTCTTGGAATCCCAATTTTCACTTCCTACTATGTATTTTTACTGTATTACTGGTGGTATATAGAAGGAATCTTAAAACCAATATAGAGAAAAGTTTTCTTTATAAATTACAGATGTTGAACAGTGTAATAGGCAGTCTTATAAAATGTTTGTGGCAGATATCCCCGCTTTAGGAGGGAGATTAAGTATCATGATTTACAAAGTCACTTTCAACTGTGATACCCACTGACCCTCACATTTTTAGATTTCATTTCCCTAAGATGAGGATGTCACAGTTAAGCCTGTTCCAGGCAACTCCTTCTTATTATGTATTTAGTGTTCAGAAGACAGGCATTTGTATAGATACTTGGGAACTGAAACTCTTTCCAAGATCACAACTAAACCAACTGTTTGATACAAACAAACACAAATCAGATATGAACAATTCCTTTGGGATTTCTTAGGTTTAAAAAAAAAACTAGAAACAGAAGTCAACATTTAACAAAATTGTCAAGTACAAAGTACATGAGTGAGCTTCCCATGAAACTTAAAACCTTACAGTAGAGTACACATTATGGGAGGAAGTACAGTTCTACATCAGAATACTCAAAAGTCATTTTGATGTATAGCATATCTGTGGTTTTTTTTTTTTTTTAGATTCTGTTCAACCACCAAAGGAATTTTAAGAGGTAAACTGTACGGACTGATAATAGTTCACACTTATCCTCTCTGAAGTGTGACTGGGATTCTCTTTAGAGCCAACAGAACCAAACACTGTTCCGATTCCCTTGGGACATGCGTTGTCATATATTTACAGCTATCTATACTCAAGAGAATGGTGCATCTGTCCAATGGAGACGTCTGGTTGCATTCTTTCCCAGATATTAATTTAGGTGGTACTTTAGTAGCATAACCAATGACAGGAAGAACCTGATTTGGAGGGCAGCAGATGGCAACATGTTTCTTAGGCTAATTTTAGAATTCTGAAATGGTCTCTTTCTCATACAAACCATCAGTGAGATTAAATTAAGACAGCTATGTCATGTACAAAAGGGACAAAGAAAAAAACACGGTTTAATATAAGGCAAAGATATTGAACACTGAAACTTCAATACCCTTCCTGCATGTGTCTGCTTTCACAGCTGATGGAGGCTACTTCAACTTCCTGTCCTCATTATAGATGATGTTGAATGACAATATGAATATATGGGTGGGCAAATTTCACTTCCAGGCATAATTATTAAACAATCAAGGTTGCATCACATAACAGTTAAATCCATAATCATAAGAATCCTTGAAAAAAAAGAGAATCCTTGGATCTACATTCTGCCACATTGTTTCTTAGCAAATAAAGAAAACAGAATTTAAGTGATCATTGCAGTCAGTTTAGAAGCAGATTGAATTTCAAATTTTCAGATTCTGGGTCCACTGCCTTACCTGCTGAAAAGACTTTTCCTCCCAATGAGAAACATCATCTCGGGGAAAAATGATCAGATGTGGAGATGTCCCTTGTGCTAGACACAATATAAAAGTCATGCAAGGATTTAAAAAAAAATGGGAAGAGTACTTTGAAATCAGGACACTTACCTGTTTTCCATCCAGAGTGTAGAGTTTTTTGACAACCCCAGTTTCTAGTTTGATGGCTTCAGTGATATCAGTGAGGACTTGCTCAAAAGAGTGGGCAGTCTTCTTGTTCAGAAGCACTCGTACAGCCTTCCGAGGCTTCACCCCACTGCGGATGATGGTCACCAGCTTGGGGCGCACAAAGTCTTTGTTCTCCCTGGCCTGGGCACTGTTGCTGCTTGCCAGGGACTGGGGGGCTTTCATATTGGCAGATGTCTTCACATTGACAGACCAGTTGGGATTGACATTCTTGGTATACTCCACCTTTTTAAAGAAGTTGTCTGAGGAACAGACATAGCTTTCCCCTAAGGGAAGAAATCAGTTTTGAGGTGGTTAGTTTATTGGCACATAGATGGATTAGTACACACTAACATTGGATTAGGATCATTAGTTAATTGGTGATAATCAGCATTAAATACAGTTACTAAGTGAACTCTAGCATTTTTGCCCAAACTCAAGAGTAAGTCATCAGCAAAACTTCCTTCAATAGAGCAGCAGAAATGGTTGAAAAACCTTGTGAAGTTATAATTTCTAAGAACAATGAAAACTCCTGAGTTTAGTCCGATACGTGAAGCTTCTGCACTTGATGTGGTTTCATTGGAATCTCAATGTTTATTAGTTGCTAGGATTTTTTGATTAAGCTCCAGGGACATTACTGGAAAGTTTTTAACATTCCTGTTTCTTAATGATGCTGTCCTGGTTTGGAAACATCCTCCAATTTCATGGTTAATGCATATGCCAAGTGAGTCAGTCAACCTTCCATGTTGGCCATACAATACATACTTGGCAAGAAACTAAATCACCCTTTGCACTTAGCATACAACTAAGCAGTGGGATATTGAAATGTGAAATATGAAATGTCTGTTGAATGGATACGTGTGTATAAAATATTCCCTGTACTGCTCACCCCACATCCAGGTGGGAGCACTGTCTCAATAACAACCTGTACATAAACTCACAGAAGCACACCACACCCATAGAGCATTCCTCATGTTTAAAGGGCTCATCCAGCTCTTGCTTGAAAGACACTTGCCCACATTTCTGCCATTCACCCTTCATCGTTTAGTCCTCTCCAATGCTGCATGCTAGACCCATGTGCTTTACTAGTGCTCAGCTTTGCCTGCTACAGGTAATAATATGGGAATGTGAGAATGCAATGTACAGCTTGATTTATGGATTTGCAGGTTCCACTGTTATTTTCACATTGACAGGCTAACAGTAGAAGTTATGTAGGGACTTGAGGCAAGAGGAGTGGATTAGACATCTGGAACTGGGAGCTGAAGAAAATAGGAAGAGAGGTAGGCACAGCCTGGGGGAGAGAATATTGGAAAAGGTTGAGTTTGTTGAGTAAAATATATTAGCCTCAAGATACATAGAAGTTCATCCAGAGGTTGAGCAGCAGACACCGGGTGATTTCATTAGTTTTAAGCCATCAGTAATAATGCTAAATAAATAAATAAACCCTTGCCAGTGCAAAGGAAGCATTTAACACAATTACAGGCTGATGGCTCTCCTCCTTCCTTTAGTCTCAGCAGGAGAACTGCGCTGAGAGATCCAGAAACACCAGGCTGTTGATTTTCTCCCTTGGCAAACACTGATTACTTTGCTGCATGTAGCACCACATCCTTAAAGTCACATTAATAAACAAATTTCTCAGTCCTAGGAGAAATTTCAGAATCTCTAGGGCCCCTTTGAGGACATTTGTATGTGTGGGAGGGGGAGGATAAAGGGATATCCAACATGTGCAAAGAGGCATCTGAAGCTATCTTTGGTTACAAGCACTCTTCTGTTTTTCCATGGGAAGGGTTGGAGGATTCAAGGGATTATTTACGGGCAAACACATACACACACACACGTACATGCACACACACACCCCTACAGCCTCTGCCACTAAGCAGTCTAACCTGTGACTTAAAAGGATGAAGAAATCCTTTTGGGTTTTTCCATATATTCTCAACCAATACTCTCCATACACTCTACATGGCCTCTTGCCTTTGCACTTTCCCAGATTCATGGGCACCTCTGCAAAGTTCACTGCTCGAGTCAGATGTTTTCCATAGCTTGTCATGTGCTTTAAAATTCTGTTAGACAACTGGTGGTGTGGCAATGCATGAGGCTGTATATTTATGATTTCACTCATCCACAGTCTCCTCTGGGGAGTCAGCTGTGTAGCCCTATTAGAACTCGGGCCTTTTTTTTTTTAACTCCCAACTCTTAAAGCTCTTAAGCCTCTGAACTCAGCATGATTAAACACCCCCAGATGAAAATGAACATGATGGAAGACAGCTATAGTATCATATGGCATTCAAGAGCTTTCCAGAGGGCCCAGCCCTCTGCCAAATCTAGTCGAGCACCTTCTGCCAGTACATTTTATTCACTCCACTCTCCTCTGGGCCTGACTATGGAGTAATGGAAAAACAGCAGCTGATGTAATGTCAGTCGGAATGGAGTTCCAAGTAGTGGTGTGCTCTTGAGCAAGTTATCTAAGATTTTTTTTACCACAACTTCTTATTTGTAAACGAGGGGAGGACACCGATATCTAACTTGTAAGGTATGGTGAGAACACAAAGCAGATGCTAAACCAAGTATTGACCCCAAAGCCTACAACATAGTAAGCATCTGTTCAATTCCAGCTAGTATTATTCTGAAGCCCGCAATCTGCAGGACTAGAGAAAAAGAATAAGAAAGAAGAAAGAAAGAAAAGAGGAAGAAAAGGCTGAGAAAAAAAAAAAGAAATTAAAAGAGAAGCTGGGGTCAGTGGCATTGTAGCATATTAGGCTATGCCTCCACCCATGGTGCTGACGTCAGGTGCTGGTTCATATTCCAGCTGCTCCACTTTCAATCCAGTTCCATGCTTATGGCCTGGGAAACAGTACAGGATACTTCAAGTCTTTGGGCCCCTGGACCTACATGAGAGACCCAGAGGAGGCTTCTGGTTCTTAGCTTTGTACTCGCACAGCTTTGGCCATTGTGGGCAATTGGAGACTGAACCAGCAGTCAGAAGATCTTTATGTCTGCCTCTCCTCTCTGTAATTGTGCCATTCAAACAAAGATAAAAATAAATAAAAAGAGAAAGAAAGGAAGGAAGGAAGGAAGGAAGGAAGGAAGGAAGGAAGGAAGGAAGGAAGAAAGAAAGAAAGAAAGAAAGAAAGAAAGAAAGGGGATGGGGTTTGTGCAGTAGTGTAGCAATCTATTCTTCTGTCCACGGTAACAGCATCCAATATGAGCACTGTTTTGTGTCCTGGCAGCTCCACTTCTGATCCATTTCCCTGTTCATGTCCTGGGAAAGCAGGAGGGTGGCTTAAGTCCTTGGGTCCCTGCATTTACGTAGGAGTCCTGAAAAATGCTCCTGGCTCTTAGATCAGATCTGCTCAGCTTTGGTCATCATAGCCATTTGGGAGTGAACCAGTGGATAGAAAATTTCTGAGTGTCTCTTCCTCTGTAAAACCTGCTTTTCAAGTAAAAATAAATAAATATCCTTTAAAAAGGATGAAAAGCTGAAGAAAGAAAAAACAGCAAGGTCAGCTGTCTAGGAATTGAATTGTGATGGTGGCATATCGTGGGAGTTAGAGTCTCATTCCTCATTGGGAACATGTTCTGTTGTTTGGGGGTAGGCTTCCAATTTCCTGCAAATGCCAAGTGTGGGAGCTCTGTGACTGACACCCAGCAAAGCTACTGCTGCCACTGTTTATGCCCCACTGAGAGCAGCAAATGTATAGCCGTTAAGAGCAGGGACTTGCAAGTCAGACACACCTGGAACCAAATCCTACACCAGGAACTTACATGCAATCATGGCCAAATCGCTTAATCTCTCCTAGTCTCAGATTTTCCATCTATAAACTGAAAGTATTGTGCTAAGTGAGAGCAGTGTCTCTTCAGGTCCTAAAAGTAAGAATGAATTTTCCTCTCTTTTTCATATATAATAGGCTTTAGGAAGTAAAGTTGTTACAGCAATTAAATGTTAAATAAGTGAGTGCCTACCGCCACAAACTGTTTCTGCTGCTGAAAAGACGTGAAATGTGCTCCTTTGCAGGACTTACGCTTCCTTGTCCTGATCTGGAAAACATTAGGGATGTCAGCTGCCACAGGTTGACGCTTCCTGCATGTTCAGCTGCCTGGCATTTGGTACTGGGTGAGGTGTGCTGCACCTTTACACAGCTGAGTTCCCATCGTGCACCGGCTTCCAGCGGGCATTTCCACCCACAGGGAGCTGGAAGGAAAGCTGCTTTGAAAGGCAAGCAAGGTGACAATTTGTTGGTATTGACAACCTGCTTGAGGCTCAAGGAGTCAGGAAATTAAGTCATGGAAGCACAGCTGAAAGGGCGGGAATGGAACGAGCTGTGGGCTTAAAGTGATCTCATGTCTGCATCCCATCCCTTTGGAGAGGGTACTATTTTCAAAGAGAGCAAACATATTTATACATTCTCAGCACAAACGCCCTGTGCCTGGACTGCTGCTGTTTCTCCAGGGCTTCTTAACTCAAGGAGAGAAATATTCAATGAGGCCTTATTGTTTTATCCTATCTATTAGCAATACTTCCCTCTACGGAATTTTTAAATCCTTTAACAATGTGCTTGTTTTCACAAAGGATAAATCAGTGAGAGGCTAGTTTCATTTCATTGGAGAAAATGAGCTATGGTAAAGAAACTGGGTCATAGCTAGTGTCACTATACAGTTCACATTTTCCGAGATGGTCCCAATTGTAAATATTTTGATCCCTGGTCTGCATAATAATGCTGCGATTTGCCTCAGTTTCAGCTTCATAAAATCTGGCTGGTCACAAAAAAAAATCTATCACTAAAATTGATCTGAGTACACACATATATGAAAGTGAGGAAAGTATTGGATAGGTTATAAAGGGAATGTGGAAGATTCTATAACAAAAACTGAAGGAAAGACAGGATGAAAGTGCTTTCCATTCACCTAGTCACTGAAGCTATAAATAATGAGAGTCATATCTCATGTGGTTTTGCTAGGACCTTTGGTCAACCAAAGGAGCCTTGGAAAGGTGATATCAACATCAATAATAAAGCTTTGAGCCAAATGCTCCTTAATACTTTCATTACCTAGCAGCAGACTGAAGGCACTAGATAAAGGCCACAAGACCAGAAGGATTGTTAAGTGACTGCTTCTTGTTTCATTTCATTTCAAGCAAAATGTTTAATGAGGTGGCTGTTTGGAAATCGACTCTTCTATGATACATTATCCCTCTTAGACCTACAAAGCAAAAAACAAAGATTTCTACATTCCTGGTTAACTCCTGCTCCCACAGTTAGCGGGAGGGGGAATGTCAGACCACCTGATATAGTATGTTCAAATCATAGAGTTCATAAAAAAAAAAAAACATGGAGATTTGTTTACAGTACAAACTCCAGAACACAAATCTTAAGGATTCTGAGTCAATAAATCTGAGTATGGATCAGGAATCTGTGTTTTTCAAAGTTCCGAAAGATTTTGGAAGTGAGCTATATTTGTGAACCACAGGATGTTAAAAATCTTTCCCTGTTATCATTGCTGTCATTATTATTATTTTTACAACATTAATAATAATAATGTTCTGTGACTATAGTTTGACCTATAGTTTGTCCAGTATCTAATTTTATCTTCATAGCCACCCTAATTGATAGAGAAGGCATATGTCACCAGTCTCATTTTGCAGTTAAATATATGATTCATGAGACATACACAGTGTAGTCTATACATATAATGGAATATTACTCATAAGTAAAAAACTTTTAGGAATAAAGTGTCAATACATGACTCAAAGTGGGTAAGCCTTGAAGATATTATTCTACATGAAAGAAATATAAAAGATTCTATAGTGTATCATTTAATTTATAAGGAATATCTGGAACAAACAAACCTACAGACACAATATAGAGTCATAGAGGCCTAGGCCTGGAAAGAGTTAAGAACATGAAGCATATGAGCAAGACTTCTTCTTGAAAAAAATGATCTATAGTAAGATTATGATCCAGGTTGTACCACTTGGATATTTTGGTAAAAAGATTAACTCAGACACTTAAATGAGTGAATTTAAGAAATACAAATTGTGTCTAGCAAAGTTGGCTTTAAAAATACAATTGTGTTTTAAAAAGAGATAACATCAGTCACATGGATAAGGAAAAACCTATGATCATGTGGCTACCATGTACAAACTAGAACAACTCAAGCAGTAATAGTTATCCTTTGTTGGCTGCTATTGTGTGCCAGACAGAATAATTAACGCTTCACATTGATTTATCTTATTGAATTCTCAAAGTGATCATTCCCACTTTAGAAATGAAAAAAAAAAAAAAACTGAGGCTCCAGGAATCTAAATAGATTCTCCAAAACCACACGGACTAGCAGCTGGCCTATCTTGGACGTGAACCAAATCAGATCCCAAAGGCTTTTTTATTTCCATTGTAATCTTCTGCCTCTAAGACTGGAACTCAGTGCCCTTTAGTCTTCATTCAGGTATCTTTCCTAGATTTCTCACTCTAAAACCTAACAGGAAACAAATGCATATGAATTTTTTAAAAAAATCTTTCCTTCAACATCATCCAGAGGTGAACAGAGTAAAGGGACTTCTGGCCTTTATCTCCAGGTGAGGAGTTCTGGATTACAGAATATGAGAGGAAAGGGCTCATTTTCTTCATCCTCCATATCCCAGTATCTTTTATTTTTATCTGACTCTGTGATGCTGGGGAAGTTTGCTGCATTTCTCAGCACTATCCAAGATGCCCCTGAATTTCCTTGACTGAATGGGCAGGACTCAGGACTGGAAGGCACTGAGGTCTACTATTGAGTTGCTGCTGTAGTGACATGAGTGAGACTGATCCTATTTACAATTTGCATAGTCCAGGAATTCATCAGCAAGTACCACAGCACCCAAGTGTGGTATATATGGCAGATGAGAAGAGTCTAATCTTTTTTTAAAAAGAGTCTAATCTTACAAGAATCAATATGACTCAAAGGGAAAGAAAATTGCAGTCTTTTTCAGAATTACATTTATTATCCATCCATATTAGACTGAGATTATAACCATCCTTCTCCCAACACACACACACACACACACACACACACATACATACACCCCAAGAGGTAACAACGAATATGTAAAAAGTAGATAAGGGGCAAAATTTGTACATAGCACCTCCCTTAAATACAATAGCATTATAATCACTTGTGCCAAATTGAATGTCAGTTGTCTCAGAATTTTTGCACTATCATCCATTATGGTCCTTAGAAAGTTATGGCTAGAGGTAATGAGGACATACTGGATGATTGAGGGTGCTTTGTTTGTGAAAGTTATTACAGGGGAAGCCATCAGATCCAATTGGGATGTGTATTTTATAGCAGTAAAAGACACTCAAGTTACTAATTAGTCTGTTGGACAGCTCCCTTGGCCTAGGTTCAAACCCTTCCAGCTTGCCCTGATGCTCCTTTGAGATGTACACTAGGATGGCCAATTCTTTCACAGTCAGAAAAGGTCTATGATTAACTTCTTCTTGTTCCAGCACTTCATCAAATGACCTCAGTTTCCTTTTTCAATGTCAGTTATATGCAAAAACAAACAAGCAGAAACATCTGGACTGAAACCCTGACACTCACATGCAGCAGCTGTAGTGACACAGGGTCTTATAAGCAAATTGCCCCCATTCAGGTAGCCTGACTACTTGAGAAACAGTAGTTACTTGAAAAACCCTGGGGTCTGCACAAGGGAAATGCACACGCTCCTTTGTCTAGGAGCACAAGAATCCTAGAATCTGCGAAGCATAGGAGGAGTACTCCCCCAGCAAGTCACGTAATGTGCTGATTCTTCCTTGTTGCTCTTTCCTCACTTTGGTTTCACTAGAGATCTGCTTTCTCTAAATTCACCTTTTCTCAAGGAATGGAGAGTGGACAATAAGGAAGGGGTTGGAGGAGAAAGATTTTTACAATAGCATCACTCTTTGAGGCTGTCCTTTAACACAGTATATCAGGTTAAATTGATCACATGAGTTAAGACCACCAATGTAAAAAGCAGAACTATGGAAGCATCCTTAATAAAATCAATTTGATAATATATAATGTTAGGTATGTGATTAAAGATCTATTCTCTAAATGATCACAAAGAAGGCATCATGGCTGAACAAGTTTTGGTCAAGGCTCAGATTTTCCTAATTTATGGGTAGATTTTCAAAAATATGGTCAGCAAATTTAGTCACAATACCAAAATCCAGAGACTATTTCAAGGGATTTAGGTACTGTGAGTCAGTCCCTATTCTGACAGGAATAGTCTTGAATAAAATTCCAAGCATATCACCAGCTTCCTTTGGCATTTCTCCCAATGACCTCAGCCCTAGGGACACACCCTGAAGTAGGCTTTTTGGAAGCAACAGCTGAGCAGTGACCACTTACCTAAAAGCATAATCCTCTGTGAATATGTCCAGGAAGTCCTGCTTTTAGGATGCAGATTTCCAATGAGTTGCAATTCCCAAATAATTTCTTAGCAGTTCAAATGAAATTTTAGTATAATGCATTCTCTGTTAGCCCAAACAAATGTCTTCCTCATTATGCCCCTGATTGTTTTATGATCTGCCTCAACAGTGCTACTCAGAATTAATTACAAGCCATGTGCAGCGTAAGTGCCACAACTCCCATTTTCCTTTGTACACCCTGGTAGCGAAGCACAAAGCTTTACCCGCCACCATCCACACTTCAACCTCAGCAGCTCAGCAGAGACCAAAGGCTTTGAGGGCTGTGTCTAAGGGCTTTACAGATGGCTACAGAATCAAAAGTCTGAGTGACAGCCAGATACACTGACAAATACATTTCCTAATTTCTTTCCATGAAACCTAAGAATGTAACCATAGCCAGTGGTGCCACCTCCCCCTAAAGCCACCACCCCACTACTTGAATTACCTTCCTCCAATTCGTCCATGCTTCCAATCTTCCTGGAGCCATCAATGGTGTAAATGTAACGTACACCCTGAGGCAGGTTGATGTTGTCAGATAGAGATCGAGTCAGATCAGCCAGCAAGGCGTCGAAGCTGCGGAAACGGTCAGAGGACACAGCGTACACAATCCCTTTGAAGTAGCGGTCCCCATTGCGGTAGAAACGTACCTTCTTGGCTTTTTTCTCATTGCTCAGTGCCTGCAAGGTTCTGGTTCTGTAGAAGCTACAGTGGGCGCTATGAGTGGGGCTAGGCAGCCCATTCATCCTTGAGCCTCGCATGTTCCTGGACGCCTTATCTCTTTCATCAAAGTGTCCAAAATCAAGTTCCATATTTCAGTGGAACCTCAGCAACCTGAGTGTTGGAGAAAGGGGAGGGGGTACAGAGAGAGGCAAAGAAAAAGGGCAAGGAGTCAAAAAGAGAAAGGAATTCAAATATTAGCTAGATCGAGATCTGCAATCTGCTGCCTGTGAAAAGAACTGCTTGGAAAAAGCCCATGACCCATCTGCTGCTTGCCCCGACCTGCAGGAATATTGATCTTAATAGAGAAGAAGGAGGGGCGGGGCAGGGGTGCTGGTGGTTGTGGGGGTTGGGAGGAAGAGATAGAGAGGGAGGCACTTTGGGCACTGTTCCAAACACAGGCACAGGAGGGATTTTGAAATAGAGTAAAATCCTGGGACCACTGACAG
Source organism: Ochotona curzoniae (assembly GCF_017591425.1). NCBI lineage: Eukaryota > Metazoa > Chordata > Mammalia > Lagomorpha > Ochotonidae > Ochotona > Ochotona curzoniae. The sequence continues at coordinate 28,728,140 of NW_024467087.1, read as the reverse complement.
TGGCTCCTATCAAATTCTTACTTCGGGCTAAATGTATTAAAAGTGGCATCTGCTTCCTCACACATGCCCTCATGAGTAACAGTTGTAAATGAATCCATAGCCTGACAAAATTTCCCTTCTGAGAACAGAAGGAGCTAGCCAAGGTTAGCATCTCCAGCTTGGGAAGCAGGCTTTGCAGCTCAGCACAATGCCTATGAAGGCGAGTCTTTTAATTTTATTCCAAACCCTCTTTTTAACTCTAATGTGCGCATCCCCTCTCTCCCCCCTCCTCAACAAACTGGGATTCTCTTTTAAAGGGACAGCCTCTAGGGACCAGCCAGTGTCTTTGTGCTATTCATCAAACCCCTTCCCCAGCAAGCTGGTGTGGCTCTCTGACATGCACAAGAAATAAGATGAGAAAATGGTATAGATAAAGCGGTCTTTTAACAACTTATTAGCTCTGCCTTCCCCAATACTACTTAATTAAAAAATTCTGCCTTTCCCCCCCCCCCAGGTGCTTCATCTCCCTTAGGATGCAGCAATACCTCTTACTAAAATAATAATCTGATTGTTTCAAGACTCCCAAATGTGTCCCTGGAACAGCATATGGGACCCTTAGAAGCCAGCACACCTTTCATTGTTCTGGGTTTCCACCCTGAATGAAGGGGCATTTTGGCATCACAGCAGGCAATTCACCCAAAACTTGTCTATTGCTCAGGTGCCTTAGCTACAGAACAAACAAACAAACAAAAACAAACAGGATGGACATCTGTCAGGTTTTGCTTTTCCCCTTCTACAGAACCCCCCAAAACCTCAAAAGACAAAAAAAAAAGCAATGAAAACACACAAGCAAATACAACTGAAGCTCCAAACGCTTGCAAAGGTAGTGTCCTCCTAGGAATCAAACTATTAGCATGCATCTCACAGATGGGCATAAAAGGACTCACAAAGCAAGCAGGGCTCAGCTGCTACACACTGCCACATGGAGGTATTTGCAAGGGACCAGGAGGACAAGAGATAAAGGGAGGCTGGTGCCTGTGGGATTGCCAGGCTCGACATCCCCCCCCCCCCGCCTTTTTTTTTTCCAATGTCACCATGACCTATGCTGAGCTCAGCATTGTCTCTGTCAGGCAACCTGCAGTGGTAAAACCCCACCTCCTGAACCCAAGTAGCAAGCATTTCCCTGCCTGCCAGTAACGCTTTGCCATCAGAGGAGAAATTATTCTAAATTAACATCACAGTGAAAACAAAGGAACATGAAACTCACTTTCCAAAGGAAAATTCCAGGTAGAGCCTTAAGGAAAAAAAATCCAACAGAATAAAGCAAAAAGGAAAAGAGAAGAGAGAGAAAGCCAGCGCACGTTGCCTTGTGCTCTGGTGCTGTTCCCGTTTGACATCTGTTACATTCTGCTTGAAAATCACTGGGAAGCCCTACTCACCGGTTTTCTGCTGGTTGGGTGGAGATGCTGAGAGAAAGAAAACCAATCTCTCTCTATGCCTTTGTTGTCTGAGCTCCAAGCAAGAAATTCCTGCCAGGGTGGATAGATGCCTTCTAGGTCCTAGTGCCTTGTCCAGCTTCTCCCCTGTAACTCAGGCTTAGTGCTTAGTGAATCCCCCCAACCTCCTATGATTAATTGCATTCTTTTTTTCTCAATTCACAGGCTGCATTAACAGCTAGGTTCCATTTATAACCAACAGGAAATTGCAGGGTAGCAAAAAGATTGCACAGGCAAGTTCAGTATGCTCTAATGAGCAATGTGCTAGTCTTTTTTTTTTTTTTTTTTTAAGAAAATCGGCAATTTCACTTAGCCAAAACCTTGGCCTAATCTGCCTAGGGCCTATGCTCAAACAGATCAGGATTCTCATAAAGTGTAGCTGTCCTTTTTCACCCTCTTGAGAGAAAATAATCAAATCTGCGAATGTTGAGGCATTAATGATTAATTATTAATTCATGCATTCTGCAACTGGTAGTTTTTAAAATTAGGTCAGTGGAGCAGACTAAGAGAGAGTAGGAAATGGACAATAGATGAGAAACTATTTCCAGAATTTCCTGGAAGATAGAGTTAAAAAGAATCCTAAAGTCTTTAGGCTACTGTAACAATTTGGTTAATGAAATGTCTGTTTTTTACCTTTTAAGTGTTAGAGAGTTCAGGGTCAGACACTACCTGCATTGCCTGCCTCCCATATGGACGATGGTTTATGTTAAGCTGCTCCACTTCCAATCCAGCTCACTGCTAATGGACCTAGGAAAACAGCAGAAGATGGCCCAAGTGCTTGATCGCCTGTACCCATGTGGGAGACCCAGATGAAACTCTGTGTGTGTGTGTGTGTGTGTGTGTGTGTGTGTGTGTGTCTCCTTTCTCTGCCTCTGCATCTCCCTCTCTATAACTTTGTTTTTCAAATAAATAAATACATAATGTTTTAAAGAGTTTGAGCGCTCAAACCTAACCTAAAGATGTTTCTGTGTGAAGTGAATCCGATGGCTACAGGTTAACAGTTCTCTCTTCAAATTGCCTATTTGTCACAAATTGGACTCTTTACATCATGTATGTTTTTTTTTAAAAAAGACAAGGAAGCATCCAAGTTGAACTCATTAGGTCAGGAGAAACTATGAAACAAGGGAAAAATGATGAGCAGCTAAATGAGAGTTGGGCTACCATCTTGACAACTGAAGCCAGTTTACATTAAAGCGGAATAGGCGCAATAGTCTTGAGCTACCACAGTTCAATTTTTGCTTGACTTTTATGATGCTCAAAGATAATAACACACTTAGCAGTTATATTTGATTGTCAGTGAATTAATGCTTTTATATTGAGCTGGTAAATGTTCACATTTAAGCATTTTCTGTGCATCTGTTTTGCCATAAGCTGCCTCCCAGTGTGATTCTAAAAATATGAGCACCCTTTGTCTCTGGAAGGTATTTGCTCAGCAAAGCTTAAGCTAGCTGTGCTAGATGGGTGGACAACTTCAAGTGTGCAACCTGCGTGCTTAAGTTCTCCCAATAGCTTGTTACTGATGTTTGTGTACATATGGTTCTGTTCCATGTATTGTTGCCTTACATTGCAGCCACCACTTGAAAAACCGGGATTATTCAGGTTAGAAATATAGAAATTTCAATAAGAGCAGGAAACTAAGGAAATTTATATCAGGGTATTGTCTTGAAAGTGCTTTCTTGCACATCATAAACATTCAGTAGATATGCAGCAATAAGTTTTGCATTAGAATCCAAAATCGTTTAATTTCTAAAAATATTTGTGAATATGAATAAAATATATATGTATATGGTTCATTGGCACAACTCAAAAAGATATCCATAGTGAAGATAGAAGAATGGATAGAGTAATAGAGCTCACACATGAAAGATTTGAAATAAATTTTGAGAAAAAAATGCTTCAGGATTCAAGTTTTGTAGAACTACTGCAGAAGTTACAAAATTACCATCCAAGAGCAATGACTTTGTTTGTCTTAAATATACTACAAAGCAGAGTGATGAACAAGACAAATGTTTCTCAGTGTGATACACGTGGATATAAATAGATACTATTTTAAATGGGGGGAAATGGCTTTACAGCCAAAACTGGTTGAAAATTTATGGGTTAGACCATGCTAGTTTTCTTTATCATAAACTCCTCAGGGTCTTTAATATGTATATGTGTGGCCACAGGTCTTGAAGAAGAAAATTTGGAATAGAGGGCTTTTGATTTCTGTTTAAGCTCAAAATCATTTCCTCCAGAGCATCTCAAAGACCAGTGTTCTATGATGGGGGAAATAACATTTGAAAACATTGGAATAGATCATTTCATAAATATATTTCTTCTCGAAAAATCAGGTACTTACCAAGAACCCCTTTCTCACTTCGTCAGAGCCGAGTTCACTGGCAGAAGAGAAGTTCTGAGGCACAAATCCCAGGAGACGGTGCACCTGGAAATATGGAAGGTCACTTGAAATATGAAGGGAGAGTCATGACTTGAGGGTCAAAGAAGTAAAGAGCTTGAAAGCAAAGCATACCAAGCCTGCTCTAGGAAATGTAGCAACAAGACGTTTTGAGTAATTATCATGTGCCCCAATATCACGGGCAAGGTGCAGAGTAAGAAGCTGTCACCATAGCTCATGAACGACCTGGACACTCACTGAATCATGGGGTATATAAAATCATAAAGAATAAAGGCTTAGATATCCCTTAATATGAGTCTAGGTTAAAAAAATTCAGTTTAAAGACCAAGGTTGGGGAACAAAGACAAACACACACACACACACACACACACACACACACACACACACACACACACACACACACAGGTTTGTGTTACCTGCCAGAGGCACTGAGAGTAGTTTAGCAGAATAAACAAGCAATAAGTAAGGTTATGGGCCCAGCACGATAGCCTAGTGGCTAAAGTCTTCACTTTGTGCCATTGCACACCTGGGATCCTATATGGGTGCCAGTTTGTATCCCAGCTGCTCCACTTCCCTTCCAGCTCCCTGCTTGTGGCCTGAGAAAGCAGTAGAGAATGGCCCAAAGCCTTGGGATCCTGCACCCACATGGGAGACCTAGAAGAATCTCTTGACTCCTGGGTTCAGATCAACTCAGCTCTGGCCATTGTGGACACTTGGGGAGTGAACCAGTGGATGAAAGATCTTCCTCTCTGTCTCTCCTCTCTCTCTCTAACTCTGACTTTTCAATAAAAACAAATAAATCCTTTTTAAAAAGAAGTAAAGTTATATCCATATAAATACTGCCTATGGGAGCCACAACCTTATATGAAATTGAGGAATAAATATGCGTAGGACATTTGTTGAGAAAGTTACAAACTATTGAAGAATGTAAAAGAAGCTGTGAATAATCATAAAGTCAACCATAATCAGGGATGGCAAAATGAATTAATGTAAGGTCCTCAGCATCCCCACCCGCAATAATATATACGTCATGCTAATAAAACATCCTATAGAAATTTGTGTGAAACCCAAAAGAAACAGTGTAAACTTTGTATAGAATAACATAAAGCTCAAAAAATAGCCATGACCATTGATTGCTAAAGAAGAAGAAAAAGAAGCAGCAGGAGGAGAACAGCAACAACAACAAGAAATGGCATTTCAAGATCTATTATAAAGCTATGGCAATAAAGATCATTTGATGTTGTTCTGGAAGACTGACAAAGACCCATGAAGCATATTAAATGTCAGTCACAATGGGACTTAGCTACAACAGCATGATAGCACAAGGACTCTGGAACCAGACTGCCAGGTTCATTTTAGCTCTACAAATTACTAGCTAGTGTTATTACTAGGGTTACTTAACTTCTCCGTGCCATGCCAATGTGAAGATGGTAGTAACTATATCTATCTCAGTTATTATGATTCAATTAGCAAACATGTGTAACCCTCAGAACAGATTAGGGCACAAAAGATGTATAAATATTAACCTTTATTGCACCCCAATCATGTGCTAACACTAGTACTTTATTCAATTCTTCACCAAAGGGCCAACTTCTCAACAAGACTACCCAGGCCACCTTATTTAAAATGATGACCTTCCATTCTGGGAGACTGGTATAGTAGTTAAGACATAGCTTGGGGCTTGGCATGGTGGCACAGCAAGTTAATCTGCCTTCAAGTGCTGGCATTCCATTTGGGCACTGGTTCTTTCCCAGATTCTTCACTTCTGATCCAGCTCCCTGTTAGTGGCCTGGGACCACAGTGGTAGATTACTCAAGTCTTTGAGCCCCTGTACCTGTGTGAGAGACCCATAGGCAGCTCCTGGCTCCTGGCTTTGGATTGGCTTGGCCATTTGGGGAGTGAACTAGTAAATGGAAGACCCTCTCCCCTCTTTCTCTGCTATTCTTTTAAAATCTGCATCTCAAATAAACAAATAAATAAGAGACATTGCTTAGGGTGTCCAGTTCCAATATCCAAATGGTTAGGTTGAGTTCCAGCTGTACTTCTGATTCCAGCTTCTTGCTAATGTGCATCCTGGGAGATAGAAGATGGCTCATGTACTTATATCCCTGCCACCTATATGGGAGACCCAGATGGAGTTCTGGGCTCCTGGCTTTATCTTGGCCCAGTCCCAGCTGTTCTGGATATTTGGGTAGTGAAACAGCAGATAAAAGATTTTCTCTCTCTCTGTGCCTTTCAAATAATGAATGTCATTAAGTCAATAAATACATTTAAAATTACAAATTTCCCTGAGCCAGTGCTGTGGTGCAGTTGGCTAAGCCTCCACCTGTGGCACCAGCATCCCACATGGGCACAGTTTTGTGTCTCGGCTGCTTCACTTCTGATCTAGCTCCCTGCTTATGGCTTGAGAAAATAAAGGAGAATGACTCAAATCCTTGGGCCTTTGAGTTCATGTGGGAGACCTGGAAGGACATCCTGGTTCTTGACTCCTGGCTTCAGATCAGCTAAGCTCTAGCCCTTGAGGCGATATTGGAAATGAACCAGTGCATGGAAGACTTATCTCTGTGTCTCACCTCTTTCTGTAAAATGTGCCTGTCAAATGAAAATAAAATTTTTAAATTTTTTTTTTTTATAGAAAACGCAGGTTTACAGAAAGATCCTCCATGCTCTGGCTCACTCCCCAAAGGTCTGCAATAGCCACAGTTGAGATAATCCAAAAGCAGGAGCCAGGAGTTTCTTCCTGGTTTCCCATGTGAGGGAAGGGTCCCAAAGCTTTGGGCCATCCTCTACTGCTTTCTCAGACCACAGGCAGGAAGCTTGATTGGAACTTGAGCAGACTGGCTAAGAACCGGTGCCCATATGGGATCCCAGCAGATGCAAGGCAAGGATTTAGCCACTAGGCTATTGCACAGGGCCTGAAAATAAATATATCCTAAAAAAATTTTTTTTAAAGCCTTGCTGGCTTTAAAAAAAAGTAAGATTACACACTTCTCTCTAAGCTAAGCACTCTAAATTTCCTTTACTCCTTTTTCAGTAACACTATCATTTCCAAGTGTACTATATTCATATAATATTTATTGTTTATAACATATCTCCCCAAAGAGGAATATAAGTTCATAACAGCACAAATATTTTAACATCTTTAATAAAACGGAATTTATGCTACAAATGGGAATGCTTTCTCTGTTTTTTTTTTAGATATAGTGTAGTGTAAGGTCTTAAGCAATAACCAGTGCATACTAGGTTTGGATATTTGTTGAACTGCATAAAGAAAACATGGAACTAAATACCCACCTCATTTCATACGTAAAAATAAATGTCAGATGTTTCAGAAATCATATTGTAAAGAACAGAAATTGAGGTACCTAGGATGCTGGCATCCCATATGGGCATTGATTACAGTCCTGGATACTCTGCTTCTGGTCCACCCCCTGCTGATGCACTGAGGAAAGCAGCAGAAGGTGGTCCAAGGGCTTGGATCCCTGCACTCACATTGGAGATCAAAAGGAGTCCCAGGTTCCTGGCTTCACCCCAGCTCAACCCAGATCACTGTGATCATCTGGAAGATCTTTCTGTATCTCTCCCTCTTTCTGACTACCCTTAAAATAAATAAAGGGATTTTAAAACAAACATAAGATTAGACTTGTTCAGGCCGGCTGGCCGGTGGCACAGACACAGCGAGGGTCAGGGAATCAGACACCGACAGGAGACCAGTAGTGGTGGAAGAGGTCTCTCTCAGCCTCCCTTTATTCAGCCATATATACCTTTCCCTCAAGCCTCTAGCAGAACAATTGGATGCTAATGAGTCTGACAGACAAGGTGCCACTAGCCTCCAAGCCCATTTCCTGCAGGAGCCAAGCTTAACAAATGCTAATCAACTCCTCAGCCCACAACAGATCCCCCCCCCCTTCTTTGTTTTAAAGCAGACTTGTCTGGGCCTGTCTTAGGTTGTGGACTCTAGGTTACCAGCCTTACCCGTCATTGGGAATCTCCGGAGCATGACGGAGCCCCTGTCTTAGGTTGGTCAGTGCCCGGTCCATCTTACCCGTCACTGGCTTCCATCCAACGCGTTGTCTGCTGCAGCTGCACAAACCATACTTGGGGAGGTTGGTTACCCTGTTCCATGGCTAGGAGTGATTTACCTCGGTAGCAACGAGCAGGCAGCAATTCTTGGGCTTGGGAAAACAAAGCACTACACAGGTGAAACATACATAGAGGCATAATGGGAGACAAGAGGCCCTGACCATAGAAACATCTTAGTTCGGTAGCAATACGCAGACAGCAATTCCCGGGCCTAGAGAAACATTTTGCACTACAGGGGTTACACACAAAGAGGCATATGATGGAATACAGGAGGTCAAACCAAATCTCACAGCATCTGCTGTTCTATGCCAACAAATCAACCCACAATTACAGCGTAAGCGTGCCCACCCCTCATGTTCATCGTAAAGTCCTGTAAGTCCATAACTCTGGCAGTCTGATCTGCGACCTCGATCACTGTCACCGCGATAGCTGATGGTGGCGGCTGCGGATGTACTGGCTACGATGGTCGCCGTTATGCCAAAGTCGCTTTTGAGCTTATCAGGCCAACAGAGGCCTCTCCGTCAGTCCCAACAGGCACAGGCAGGATTCAGGGCGGCTGCAGGATAACAGCAGAATAAATTCCATAGGAATAATTGCATTCCTAAAGAAGGGAAAACGGGGTGCATGCCAGTGCATGTCCATACCCCACAAAGCTGCCACATAGAAAAGGTGGGTATTTTCCCCGTGGTAATAACAGGGAAATGATAAGAAAAAGCACAGGCAGAAATTGAGCTATTTATAAACGGCCAGACCCTTAACAACTGGGGTCGCACACCAGATAGTCTGAATTCTGGTTAAAGGAGAAACTAACATGAAATCCATAAACAAAGAAAATTCCTGCTTTCCATGGCACTTTGCCTTGGGACAAGAGGCCACAAAGGTGCCAGACATAGGACATTCCAGGCCTAGGGCAGATGTGTATTACTTCTTCCTGCCCTCCTTTCAATGATAAAGAGATCGGCCTGAGGCCCTCCCACAATGGCCAGAGGTAGTGGCCGATTCTTCAGGTGGGGAATTGATATGTTAATAGCATCCTTGTCCCTTGGAAGAGTGAATCTAAGACACGGTGGGGTATTTTATATTTTTTGAGAAAATGACTTGGGTACCCAATCTAACTCCTCTCTCAATAAGACAAAGAAAAGATAAAGAGAGGGGTGCTTATCAAATACTAATATACTTATATAAAGGTCTAATATACTTGCTTGTCCCGTTGATCTTCCGATTCAAATGCCATCATCTTGGCTAGTACCCGAGCTTTCACAAGACTCAGCAGCAGGAGCTTGCCGGACAAGCCTCTCAGGAATCCACCTTGGAGCATTTTCGTTTTCTGGGAAAACACAAACTGAACCTCGCCCCCATATGAGGACAGGATCTGGGCCTTGCCACTGACTGGTCAAGGGATCCTTCCACATCACATAACCCTTCTCTTTATGAGACGGATTCCAATGACGATCTGCAGCAGACCGTCCTTCAGCATCCAATGTTAGAAAATTTAAGATAAATAATACAAGGTTCAAATGATCTCGGGGAGTGCTATACTCACCCTTTTAGTTTTAGTAAGATAATCCTTGATAGTGCGGTTGGCACGTTCTATAATACCTTGTCCTTAAGGATATTAAGCAAGGGGGCCTTAGGTTTGAGCTACCAGGATGCTTACTCTAATGGGGACAGTATAGAGTGAAAACTGTCAAATAATAATCTTATTCAAAGTAAATGAGTTTGTAGCAAAGTTTTAAAATCTTTTAGGTACGTTCACAGTCCTATCAGAAAGCTCTGGGAGTATCAGTAGAATTCAGAGCTCAAGGCAACCTGCATTTACTATTGATATGCAAATTATGTGTCCTGGGTTTGCAGCTAAGGATCCAGATAGCTGAGACAGATGTGCAAATTTACCTGCTTTTTAAAATGTTTCCTACAGGAAGTTTAAACTTAATTCACAAAAAGCTAGAACATTTTCTGACTAATAAGGAGACAGTAACACATTATTACAATTCTAAACAACTTATAGAGAAGACAAACTTAAGACACACATGTGCGCGCACACACACACCCAGACACTTTTGGAGACTTAAAAAAAAATTCTCAATTAAACTTAGTAGTAGTAGTGTTCACCAGAAACTAGTAGCTGAAAAACCATGAAGTAAATAGCTTTGAACCACGACTTTGAGAGAGAAAAGTCACATTTAAGAAATTCTTTTATCATAGTAAGAATGCGAATTTTAGTCTTTTCAGTAAATAGCTATGCTAAGAATACATAGTGAATAACCAGATACAACTGCAGAGCTAAATCATTAAAAGTGTGTAAACTAAAATTTAAACCTTCACAATTCCATAGGTGTGTACATTATGACACGACAAAATTTTACTCCATTTAGCAATAATCTTAATCCAATCAGCCTGATTAACTGTCTCCACAAAACGAGAGATAAATCCGTTGGCATTCCTGAGGCTTTATACGAGTACCAAGGGAAACCCTAGAATTGGAAACTTGAATTCTTGGATGCCTTTTTAAGGATGGCTAAAAATATCTAAAAGAAGGTTTTTGTTGTTGTTAGTATAACGCATTATAGATTAGACTCTATTATTGACATGTAATCATCACTCAAATACCTTTAAAACAAATACAAAACCTTTACCAATTTAAAGCAGTGAGAAATTTGATAACCAGCCAAAAACACAAGACTTATTTAAAACTATAAAAATGCTATGCATACAATACCACATTAATCTAACTTATACCTTGTAATAATTTAGTACTGCGTTAGTTTACTTCTAAAACAAATTATTTGCAATAAAATTTCACATTTTTGAAAATATCACAAATGAAACTTAAGAGATTTGCCTTGCATTACTTGTATTTCTTAGAATTCTAAAACCCCAAAAGTTGCCATGGGCCATGGATATGCAGATGAAGCTAGCTTGCCAAACATTTATCACAACAAAAGACCTACCAAAGTACAATTTGCAAGACTACAGGACAAGTTCCGTAAAATCTTTTTTCTTGACTTTACCTTTTTTCCTGATCATATTATAAAAATATTTAACAGGTGGACAACCAGGCAACAGAAAACTTAGAGTCAAGTATTGGAGGTCTGGATGAATCAAAAAGCAGACAGCAAAAGCATTCAGCCAAACTTCCAATGGGCGGGGAATCCTCGGAAGACTCACTTCCATCCTCTACCCCTTCCTCGTCCTCAGAAGAGGACTCTGAATCTACTTCGCACAATTGCTGTAGACTTTGTCTGTTCTGCGGTTTCTTTTCCTTATTTGCCCTGGTTTGGAATTCCTTCTGTCTATTTATTCTGGTTCGACGTTCCTTCTGTCTACTATTCCTGGCTTGCAGTTCCTTCTTTGTTACCCTGGTTTGGAGTTCCTTCTGTCTACTTACTCTGGTTTGCGGCTCCCTCCCCCTTCTTACAGATAATTTTTTAAGGAAGGGATGCACCACCACTTGATGGGATGACAAAGCAATATTTACCAAGTGCCAGAGGAAAAAGGTGGCTACAAGGAGAGCAAACCATGGGGATTCGTCGCAGATAGTTTCAACGAACTTCTGCGAGGCCTTAAGCTTACTGTCGGTGCCTTGTGAGTGGAGCAGATCTCGGACTCCCTTAATTACCTGCATTTTAGCGAATTATTGCTCCCTGATAAATTTACTTATGTCCCTGCGAAAATTTTTAAACCTGCCTCTACATTTCTGGGGTCCCTCAGATTGTCCCTCGTGCCCCAAAACGGGGAGAAGGTCTGGGGATTAAATCAATTATGCCCCTCCAAAGTTAAATCCTAAACTAGCCTCTGCATTTCCGGGGTCCCTCAGATTGTCCCTCGTGCCCCTAAATGGGGAGAAGGTCTGGGGATTAAATCAATTATGCCCCTCCAAAGTTCCAGGGGTCCCTCAGATTGTCCCTCGTGCCCCAAAATGGGGAGAAGGTCTGGGGATTAAACCAATTATGCCCCTCCAAAGTTCCAGGGGTCCCTCAGATTGTCCTTCGTGCCCCTAAATGGGGAGAAGGTCTGGGGATTAAACCAATAATGCCCCTCCAAAATTCCAGGAGTCCCTCAGATTGTCCCTCGTGCCCTAGCGCAGGGAGAGGGTCTGGGGATTAAATCAATAATGCCCCTGCAAAATTCTTAAATTCTAAACTTACCTTCGCAGGTCCAGGGGTCCCTCAGATGTTCATGCCGTGCCGTGCTGTGCCGTGTCGTGCCCCACATTAGGCGCCACCTGTTCAGGCCGGCTGGCCGGTGGCACAGACACAGCGAGGGTCAGGGAATCAGACACCGACAGGAGACCAGTAGTGGTGGAAGAGGTCTCTCTCAGCCTCCCTTTATTCAGCCATACATACCTTTCCCCCAAGCCTCTAGCAGAACAATTGGATGCTAATGAGTCTGACAGACAAGGTGCCACTAGCCTCCAAGCCCATTTCCTGCAGGAGCCAAGCTTAACAAATGCTAATCAACTCCTCAGCCCACAACATAGACTAGTGAATTAAACCAAAATACTGCGTATTTAAAGCACTGTTAGTAAGAGGACTTTCTTCAAAAAAGATGAAAAAATAAATGTTATAAGAAAATATTGATAAATATGAGTGCATGAATGTTTGAAGCTTCTGAAGCCAAAAGACAGCATCAAGGCATTAAAATAGTAATAGGTCAAGAAAATATATTTGAAATTTACATAACTGACAAAGGATTAATGTGCTGATAAATATACACAAGGTGTCTTCAAAATGTTCATGGAGAATGGGTATTGTCAAAACACTATGCCTAGAATTTAAATTTTTGAGCCCAAAGACACTTATCTTAATTTTATTTTCCACAAATAATTTGCAGTTCCCTCATACATGTCTGTATATATATATATGACAAATGCATAAAGATACATGTAAAGTTACATCAGTAAGAAAAAACAAACTAAAGTAAAAACATGGGCAAAGGATAATATCTGTTATTCATGAAGGTTGATATATATACATGGAAATATGTTCAACTATGTATAAAACTTGAGGAACCCATATTAAGACAGCAACTGCATATTTCACCACCAGTAGATTGAGGCAGCCAATTACAAGCAAGCCAACTTCAAGGAAGGATGGCAAACAGCTGGCATTTGCATACATTGGAGGCGGCACTGTAAATTGTTACAATTTTGGAGAGTACATTTTGGCAGTGATTAGCAATGATGAAAATACACATCAGTCTATGACCCCAAATCTCCTCTTCTAGGTATGCATATGGTGTGGTTTAACTGCATGTGCTCCTCCAAAATTCGCATTCCATGTGATGGTAGAAGAGAGTGAATCAAGACCCCTTCTTTATAAATAGCATTAAGACTCTTATAAAGGGAATTGAAGAGAACCCCTTACTCCTTATTTGTCCTTCTACCTGCCACCATACGCAGATGCAACAACAGAAATCATCTTGTTGGCAGAGAGCAAACATTTCCTGGGAATCAAATCTGTTGGTGCCTTGATCTTCAACTTCCCAGGCTCTAGACCTATGAGAAGTATGTTATTTATAAATTGTCTGGTCAGTAACATTTTGTGATAGTAGTTACAGACTAAGACACCATCTTAAGAAAAGTTTTTACATCCCAGTTATAGGCAACTGCCTAGGTTGCCTTGTACCTAGGTAAATGTTACACTGCTGTGAGAAAAGCAGCCAATAGCTGAAGGGCATTCTGGGCCTGCTTAATGCCAACTCTGTGTTAACTATGCCAGTGTACCAGCATAGTTGCCTGTTTTTTTCTAAAGATGTCTGTGAGGGGTTTGTTGGATCCCACTGGAAGAAGATACTTGAGCCCATGCCAGTGGAAGAGCTGTACCCAGGGAAGGGAGACTGGGGACGTGTGGACGTGGAGGCCACCAAAAGAACATTTTGTAGGTGTGAAATGACTTCTGGAGTTTCCACAAACTGGACCACTACACTTGCAGGTAAACAAAGGAATTGAGAATGAATTATTTGTTTAGAGAAGAGAAACTGGAGAACATGTCTGGAACAAACCAATGTATCTGCTCACATGAGAGACCTGGGCTGGTCCAGGTAGAATCACCTGCAACCCACTGGCACACATGAAACCTGGGACTGGGGGGCGGGGTGGCTACCTGGAACAACTAGGCCACAATACTGACCAGTGAGCATGGGGCAGGGGATGGGCCATGCAAGGCTATGCCACGAGATTAACCAACAAGCAAGAGCATATGTGGACTCACTCCTGTGGGTCTGCAGTCTCCACTGGTTTACACAAGACTGGGAGGTGGGGGGGAGGTGATGGAGTGAGCTAGACATGACCACAGAACTCACCAACATTCATGGGAACTCACCAACACTAGGGTTGGGAGCAGACTAGGCTGGTCCAGGCATGGGCTGACACCAAGACTGTGGATGGGCCATGCCAGGATGGGTTGGATCACTACCAGCATACACAAGATCTGGACTGGGAGCAGGCCTGGTAGAGAAATTAAGAATACTCCCCTGCTAGGTTGTGGTTCCTACTTGTGAGCATGAGAGCTGGATCTGGAGGATGACTGGGCTGAACATGGCTGTAGCCTGCGCCACACCCCCACCCCACCCCCTAGCCATGTGTGTTGGCTAGGTCCAAGGGCAGATCAGCCTGCTGGGACTTGCAAAAGCCAGGGTAGGTACAGGACTGGTTGGGCTAGGATGCTGCACCCACTGATCTACATGAGAGCTGGGTCTGGGAGTGTGCCGTGGGCTAGACTATAGCATTTACCACTGATTGCTAAAATGGGTGTGGGCCAGTCAAGCAAGGCCACAGAATCTGCCAGTGAATGCTGGGACTGGAGGCAGGCCATGTCAGGCTGAACTGAACACCCACTAGTGCATGTGAGATTCAAGTTTGGGAGCTAATCCTATAAGGGAACTTGGAGAATTTCCCTGTTAAGCTGCAGCTCCCATTGGTGAGCACAAGAGGTGAAGTTGAGGGCAGCCCAGGCCAGGCAAGGCTATGGTACATTTTGGCATACATGTGGGCTGGGTCTAAGGGCAAACTGGGCTGGACCAATCTGCAGTACCCGTTGCCAGGTGTGAAAGACAGAACAGCATGCAGGCTGGGTCAAGTTGGGCCACAAAAACTGCCTGTTCATATGAGGGCCAAAACTGGGTGCTAGCTGGGCTGGAATAGGCTGTAGTACCCATCAACGTTAGCTGGAACTAGAGGAAGGCCAGAGAGGGCCAGGCTGCAGCACCCACTAGTGCAGGTCAAGGCAAGGCAGGCCGTATCAGACTGGGCCACAGCAATCTCCAGTATGTACAAAACCCAGGACTGGGTGTGAGCCTGGTAGAGGAACTTCAGGTACTCCCCTGCTAGACCACTGCTCCCACTGGTGAGCATGAGAGCTGGGACTGGAGGTGGACTGGCTTGGGCAAGGCTGAAACAGATGTTAACTTGTTTGTGTGCTACATTTGGGAGAGGGCTGGGCTAGATTAAGCCACCACATCTGTTGGCACATGAAAGAGACAGAATAAGTGAGTGCCATCAGGTTTGGCAGAACCATCTGCTGGCAAGTGCTGGGACTGGGTTTAACTCATGTCAGGCTGGGCCACAGTAACCCCTGGCAAGCACACATGATTCAAGATGGGGAGTAGGCTTGGTAGATGAACTGTGGGCACTGTGCTGAGCTGCAGCTCCCACTAGTGAACATGAGAGCCAGGTCTGGGGTTGGGCCAGGCTGGACAAGGTGGCAGCACCTATCAGCATATGTGTGTGCTGGGTCTGGGGGTGGATTTGCCTAAGCTAAGCTGCAGCAGCCATGAGTGTGTACAAGAGCCAGATGGGATGCAGGAAGAGCCAGACTAGACTGCTGCACATGCCAGGACCAGGGCTTGGGTGGGCAGGCCTGATGGTGTTGTTAGGGGTTGTCATGAACAGGCTGAAGTTCTCATAACTATGTGTAAGAGCTGAGTTTGTAGAAGGCTGAGTTGGACTAGGCTGCAGCTTCCACTGGTTTGTGTGGGAGATGGGGCTGGGGGTGGAAATGACCAGGCAACTGCCTCCTGTAATGTATGTATAGGCTGATGTGGGTGATGGACTGAACCCAGAGCCCGCACTAGATGGCATATAAGAGTCAGGTCTGGGGTCACTCCAGGCAAGGCTTCTTGGGGAACTCCCCAACTAGACTAGTGGACTCAAGCTCTAGCCACAGGAAAAAAAAATCACAGCATATATGGTCTGATCTTGGAGCACATACATCAGAACTGGGCCTCCTTGGTTGCTGATGTCAATGCAGTGGACAGCATGCCTATATGTACATGGGGCCATTGACAGCCAGCTCATCTAGGCCAGCAGAGTACATCAAAAGCTTCGTCAGAAGACAAAAAGCAGAACAGGTTGCACAATTTTCCTGGCCAAGCTTCGTAGCAAGTTTCTATATGGGGGAGTACTAAGGTGGACTTTGTCAACTAATATACCTTGGAAATATATACCGGCTCTCAGTCCTAGAGCAATAAAACCATCAGCATCTCAAACTATCAAAACCACTCAAGTTATGTCCTTGGGACATTCTTCCCCACATTGGGGGTCTCTAAGATGACATCAAATGACCATTCCCCAAACCTAGATGATGATGTAGTTTGGCAGCAAGGAGCAGCCCCTTTCACTTCTTCCCCTGTAGATACAGGAGAAAAAAATTGGCACCCTCTTTCCTTCCCACCCTAATCAGTTGCCCACTATGTAAGCAACATTTAAAATAAAATAAAATGCATCTGACTTCCCAATAAAATAAAAAATAAATCTTTAAAAAATAAAATAAAATAAAACATGTAAAAAATAAAAATATGTGTGTTGATGGAAACAATTACAAGTCTATTTTGAAAGTATTACTTGGAATGCAGAGAAAATTAAACTCAACTAAAATATTCATCATTGGCCTATTTGATTAGTACTTGTTCACACATTGAACATTATTCACAGTGCACTAGAATACAGGAAAGCAAAATGCATGTGGTGGTTATAGTACGTTAGTCCTCACAATCCATTCAAACCTCTTTTTAGGTGTGCTTTCCTGAACTGCAGAGGATGGAAAGATGAAAACTAGTTTATTAGACAATTTAGATTCTTCCAATTATATCAATTTCATGATGTTACAATGTGGGAGCAAGGCCAGGGCCATCTTTCTGCTGTTTTGGTTATTGTTGCCTGTAAGGAAAGTAATAGGAAGCTTAGCTTTTTCATAGAAGCATTAGTGTCCAGTTACAAATCTTTTGAGTGATGAAATATTATTGTAACAGCAGTGACTTATTGATCCCTGAATCATAGCTACAATGGCATGCTATTGAAACCAATGGTTCCAGTTGTGGCCTCCTGACTTCTTATTGAATGTAGCAAATGTTGAGCCTCCTCAGAATACTAATGGAAACCACTCTACTAGCCTTTCCATCCATTTTGTGGAGACCTGATTTTCTACATTAAATCCCTTTCTTAAAATGTATTTAATGAAGTCTGTTTCCTAGTGCTGATTACTGAATAAGGAATAACGTATTTGTGCCAGAAGTTATTTCTTGCAACTGGCCACCAAAGATGAAAGTCTGGAGTTGGTTATCTAACTGGTTAGGTTTGAAGGCAAGGTTTGCAAAGACCAGGTGGCTATTTCAATAGAATTTTATGGTAGAAGGATGAACATTATGCCTGTGGAATAGGCTGGTTGCTTCTGCCTCTGTTGGAGACATAAAGTGGTGAAGGCAAAATTAAAATGTTCAGCTCTAGGCACAATCAAAAATACAGAGCCCTAGGACTTCCTCTTAAAATAATCGTATTACAAAAGTAACAGCCAGGCCTAGCACTATGGCTTAGTGGCTAAATTCTCACATTGCACACACTGGGATCCCATATGGTTCATGTCCCAGATGCTCCACTTTCCTTCCAGCTGTCTGCTTGCAGCCTGGTAAGACAGAAGAGGACGGCCCAAAGTCCTGGAACCCTGCACGTGCATGAGAGACCTGGAAGAAGCTCCTGGCTCTTGGCTTTGAATTGGCTCAGCTCCAGCCATTGCGTCTACTTGAGGAGTGAAACAGCAGGTGGAAGATCTTTGTCTCTCTGTAAACCTGTCTTTCAAATGAAAATAAATACTAAAAACAAACAAACAAACAAACAAACAAAAAACAGCCTACACTGTGACCCAGAGTCTGATTTTTGTTGTAAGGGGCTGAATTCCAACAGAAATTGAATCCCGGTGTCTCAAACATCTTTTGCAGCAATTATATCAATAGTTGGGTAGTGGTGAAATTCTATGAATTAGAATGGGGAAATTTGAATTTATTTAGATAAAACTTAGTGTTCTGAATTAACAAGTACTACTAAGCCTTACTTGCCAGCGGAAGCAACCCGATTCCCATGTTTGATCAAGTTGGATCATCCTTGGTAGGATACTCAGAAATGATTTTACTCAAAGTAATTACTCTGCAAGTGAATGCTAATTCTCTTTATTTCTCACATTTGCCAATTTAATTTCCTCTGGATTCTCAAAGTCACATTTCAGTATAACTCAGTGGAAACAGCTCAAAGCATTACTCAACTGCATATCACATTTGAGAGTTTGTGGTATCATGTTGGCAGAACTCTAAGAACTGTGTAAGTTAATAGATTCTAAGGAATAATGAAATATAACTTTAGACTGGGTCAAATTGGTGATATGGCTATGATTATCTAAGAATTTTATTTATTATGCTAACTCAGAGTATGGCCGAGATTTATTCTAATCTCTTCTTGTTCATCAAAAATGGAATCCAACAATACCTCAAAAGACTAAATAAAGTTGAGTTTCATGAACTCATGGAAATTATGAGAAAGAAATCCAAAGACTTAGTAAAGAGAAAGGAACACTGGCTTCCTTAAACTTCTCTGTTGTGGCTATCTTTTGGTGGCCTGCAGAAAGGTAGAAAATGTAACCATTGGAACAGAGTCCTGTATTTTAATCAGGATGCTGGGATTCCAGAATGATAAGTGCAGGACAGCAGTGCTCAATGACCAGGTAGCCATGGGAATCATAAAATGTGTGATCTACAAGATTCCTTGGAAATCGTGGGATCCCCAGAATATGAATAGAACAACACTCTGCTAATGTTCTACTTGATCTGATGTGCAAAAAGAACCCAAGCCTCACCTGGGAAGTAAAGGGAAAATTCAGGTGGTCACAGTGGAGACTCGCAATTCCCATTTAATTCTCAGATCTCATTCTGGTTACAGACCCAGAATCCACTGAACAGAGGAAGAATCTGGGGAATTAGAGACCCAGGGCAACTATACACTGATGAAATAAATGCATACAGGCCTTTTGGAGCCAATTTTACACTGTTACCATTTTGTCCCATTTGTATCAGTCTGTTTTCTTGTTACTGTATGGAAATACCTGAGCCTGGGTACTTTACAGGAAAGAACATTTATTTAGTTCATAACGCTGGAGCTTCAAAAGCATAGAGCCAGTATCAGCTTGACTCTGATGAAGTCTCAAGGCAGATGATTTAAAAATGGCAGGATCATGTGGAAGATGGTGAGATAGTTAGCCAGAGAATATAGGATACCATAAGAACTAACATGAATTCCCTTCTGAAGGCACTCCAAATGACATCACTGCCTCTTACTTAGCTCCACCTTTAAAGATTCACCACCTCTTAACACTGTCTCCTGGAGACCAAGTTTCTCATACTCTAAACCTGGGAGAAACCATGTAAATGATACCCAAACCACAGCACTCATGAATTGGAAAGAAGCTAATGGAGATTAGACAAAAAGGGAATTTAGTTGAAATAAATCTCACAGTCATCCAGTGCATCTGAAAACTCATCTTGTGTTTACTTTCAGTTTCTAGTCACCCAGGTGAAAGGCCCATATTCAGATCCACGCTCTTGACTTCTTCCTTGCCTGGCCTTCCTGTTGTGGACATCTAGGGAATGAACCAGAAAGAGGGAGATCTCTTTGTGCTTCCCAGAATGGTTCTAATATTTTATATCCTCATGATCAGTACATGAGAGTCAATTTCCCTGCATCCTCACAAGAATTTGACATTTTTACTTTAGCCATTTTAGTAAGTATAAAGTCATATCCCTTCGTGGTTTTAAATTACATCTCTCTAATGTCCAATTATGAAGAACACTTTTGGTGTGCTTACTTGATTATATTTTTTTGAATATGATAGCTACATATTTTATCCCTTTTCCAGTGGAACTGTTTGTTTCTGTACTGTTGAGTTTTGAGGATTCATTTTCTAAGAGTACATTCAAAGTACTGTAAGAAAAATGGAATTAAAATATAAGTTTATTTTGGTGTAAAAATTGAAACCACTATGAAATTTCTCATAATATGTGTTTTCCATTTATTTTTGAAGACCTTTTGTATATATTTGATCTGAATCCTTTATCAGATATGTGATTTATGAACATATGTCAATCTATAGCTTACCTTTTTAAAAAGATTTATTTATTTTATTGGAAAGTCAGATTTACAGAAGATGAGACAGAGAGAAAGAACTTCAACCTGCTGCTTCACTCCCCAAGTGTGCACAGTGGCCAGAACTGAATACATCCAAAGCCAGCAGCCTGGAGCTTCTTCTGAGTCTCCCACATGGGTATAGGGTCTCAAGGCTTTAGGCCAGCCTCTACTGTTTCCCCAGGCAGCACACAAGATGCTAAATAAGAAGTGAGGCAGCCAGGATAGGAATTGGCGGCCATATAGGATCCTGGTGCATGGAATGCGAGGACTTTAGCCACTAGGCTAGTATGTTGGACCTAGCTTATCTTTTTTTTTTTTTAAGATTTATTTTTATTGGAAAAGCAGAGTTACACAGAGAAGATGATAGAGGAAGGTCTTGCATCTTCTGGTTTACTCCCCCAAATAGCTGAAATGGCTGGAGCCAGGCCAGTCCAAAGCCAGGAGCCAGGATCTTCTTCCGAGTCTCCCATATGGATTTGGGGGTCCCAAGGCATTGGGTCATCCTCTACTCCTTTCCCATGCCACAAGCAGGAAGCTGTATGCAAAGTGGAACAACCATGACACAAATTGGCACCTATCTGGGATCCCAGCAAGTGCAAAGTGAGGATTTAGCCACTGGGTCATCATAGCAGTTCCTATTCTTCCTTGTCGACATTGTTTTGGTTACTATAAGTCTTTGGGCTTACCATGCTTTTTAAAAAATTTTAGTTTTGATGATGTTTACATAATTGATTAGGGTGGAAAGGTACTGAATTTGGATGAAAGAAAGAGATAAGAGAGGAAGCCACACCCAACCTCCCAACCATCTCAGTACCTGGGGATGAAAAACTGCTGCCCAATGTCATCCCAGGGTCCCTGTTTGGCATATGTTTTGAGGGTTCTGTTCAGGTGGTTTCATTAGTTTTGAAATGCTATCTATCTCACAGATCCAAAGATGAGAGAATCTTTCCAAGGTCCATTGGCCAACATTGTCCACCTTAGGGTCTCTGTTCACCTAGAAACTTGCTGTCAAACTTCGCTGAAATAGTTGATCAATTTTTTCTGCCCTCCTTCCACTGCTATAGTCAAAGATGTCCTCTGTTCTTTCCAACGGACTGCCAGATCCTCCGTGTGCATCTGGGTATGCAATCCACTGCTCCATCTAAGCCACTTAGGAGGCCTAGTTCTGAAACATTCACTCCATGGTTAAGCCATAGGTCCTGCTACTTTTCCCCATGATTGTAGTCCAGCAGTTTAGTTGGGGGACGATCCCCAAAGATATCTCATCTGAAGTGATCCCAGATCTGACAAGTGTGTGTGCCTGCCAGTGCAGGGTCCAGCTCATTCTGTCACTCACATCAGCTTACATACCACACTGGTAGTTGCAATTGCTGGGTCAGATCTATCTCCTGCCTTATCTTGCAAACCAATGGATGCTGCTGTCCAGACCAACCCAGCTCACCACACAACTCTACCCTCATGTACACCAGTGGGAGCTGCAACCCAGTCAGAGCAAGCCCCAATAACTTCATTAGGCCTACCCCCAGCCCTGGTTCCTGTGCCTGCCAGCATGTGCAACAGACTGGTCCAGTCTGTCACGTGTCCCATTCCTCTCTCTTACACATCATTGGGCATTGAAGCCTAACTCAACTCAACTGACTCCACCCTTCAGTCCGCACTCATGCCAATGGGTTCCTGTCTAGCCAGGCCTGCCCCAGTCCTGGTTCTCATGTTCACCAGTGGGCAGATCATCAGAGAGGTGCCCACAGTTTCCCTATTGGACCCACTGCCTGACCCAGATCTTGCATTCTCCAGGTGGTTCTGCAGTAGCTTGAAAGGACTTACCCCCAGTCCCAACACTTGCCAGCTGATGCTACAACAAAGGCCAACCAGGATGCCCTTACTATGGTTCACGCCTGTACCAGTGGATACAGTCACTTGGCCAACCTGACTCTCCCCCTAACCCAGTTCACATGCAGGCCAACAAGTGCTGTAGCCCTGCCAGGCTGGTCTGCCCCATGTTGCAACTCTCACACTCACCAGCAGAAGCAGTGTCCAGCAGGGGAGTGTCACTAGTCCCCTACCAGGTTTGTACCACTCCCCCTTCCCGTGTCTCACTTGTGCAGGTGGGTGCTTGTGGCCCAATCTGTCATGGCCCATCTCTTCTCAGCATCTGCCGGTGGGTACTGTGGCCTGGTTCATCCCGGTCTGCCCCAAATTCCAGCTCACACTGGCGAATGTGCCACTCAATTCGGTCCAAACAACCCCAGTCCATGCCCTCATGTGAACTGACTGGTATTGTGGCCCAGCCCAGCCTTCCTGCACCCCATCATTCTTCTCAGATCTGCCAGTAGGTGTTATGAACTGGCCCAGCCTGGCCTGCCCTCAGATCTGACCACACATATGCCAGCTCATACTGTAACCTGGCCTAGTCTCAGCTGTTCCTTGTCTTGGTTCTTTCACTCACCTGCAGGGACTGCATCCTGACAAAGAAGTTCCCCAAGCTCCTCTATCAGGTCTTGTCTCAGTGGCAGATCTCATGGCCACTCACGGGTCTTTGACCTAGGCTGATTTAGTCCACTTACTGTCTTTGCCCAACCAGTCCACACCACAAACCTGGCCCTTGCAAGTACCTTGCAGCCTAGATTCCTGTGAATTTCTTCAGGAATTGTTTTCTTTTCCAATCCTGAGTGGCGATTGAACTTTGCCAAATACTGTCTCTACATCCATTGCTAAAATCATGTGATTTATTTCTTCTTTAATTTGTTAACATAACTGATTATATTGATTGACTTTCAATGTATAAAATTTCACACCTGGTATATTCCTTAAAGATTTTTTGACAATGTAAAACTATCACACACAACTTACCAAAAGTGTATAAAGGAAGAGCTCATACTCAAATTTGCTTTTTTTCCTCTTCTTACTGGCTAAAATATTAATAAAAAAAATTGGTATTCAAGCATCCATCTTTCATCAGGAAGTAAAAAATCAGTTATTCAAAATGGCAAAGCAACAAGCTAAATAAAGGTGGGTGTTTGAGACAGTGGTTAGGATGATGCTTGGGATGCCCAAATCCCAGCTGGGGGTACCTGGTTTCGTGTTCTGCCTGTGTTTCTGATCTCAGCTTCCTGCTGGTGTGCACCAAGGGAGGCAGCAGCAAGGGATATGTTGCATACATTTTGGGGAGTGAACCTGAAGGCTGCTTTTTTCCTTTTTTATCTCTGTTTCTATTTACCTCTCTCCCTCCTCACTGTCTCCTTCCTTGTCTCCCTCTCTGCCCATCTTTGCCATTGACACAGATAAAAGTAATGTTCAAAAGAAACATAAAGGCGACATACAGAAATTTACACAAAGCCAAGATATTCTGGATATAGGTGATCTTTGAACAACCATGTCAGCCCTGGAAGCCTCCTTACAAACTTAATATGAAACAAAATTAATCATATACATTTTAGAGGCACTGTCATAATTTCTTCTCTTGATATTTTCTGCCTGATAGAACAGAAAATGATTCAATATGTGGTGGTGATTTAAATCAGTCTTGATGGCTCCAGAACTGGGAGTAGTCCATGAAGGATGCCAAGTCAATATGCTCTGATTAAAAGAGAAGACTGCAGCCCAGAACATGAATGCAAGAAGACTGCGGTATTCTTACAGAAGGCGAAAGTATCGTGAGTTCTCCATGTTAAAAGGTGAAAACTAGGACCAAATTGGTTTTTAAAAAGGAAATCACTCACTATCCCAGGAACAAATCCAGAAAAGTCGCTTTTCCACGTCTCTGCCCATCACAACGACCAGCAAAGAGTAACAGAGGTATCTCTCTTAAAATGAAAGTAACCAGCATGGGAGCTTAGGCAGCGAGATAAGGTAACATCTTTGGTGATGGGCAATAGCCAGCTAGATACCATAATTCATGAGGAATAGGAATCACACAGACTCATTAAGGTGCTCATTCTTAGAGTATGTTCTTTCAGCTCACCCATTCTTCCTGAAAATAGCATCCAGGTCTGTTCCCCTATTCTTTGAAATGGGTTGCATTAACGGAGGGAAAAATGATCTAATAAGAAATCACAACTGCAGAGAGAAGCATATGAGACTCACTAAACATTTAAACAAGAAAAATTCCATGAGAAAGACAGTAAGTACAACAAAAGGAAGGACTTTGGCTAGACAAATAGAGTTCTTGGAACATGAACAGAAAATAATAATAGTAACAGCCTCAGAATGATACAAAAGATATCATATCTGTGAAGGAAGCAATTATGAAACAATAATAGGTGAATATAAGACATGAACTATTTTTAAAATCAATAAAAAGCAATATCAAGATGTCAATAGACAGATTTAACTGCTATAAGGACACAAATGAAAATTAAATCAATGAGCTAGAAAATTTGGCTGGGGGCTCTCCAAGAGAACAGGATGAATTACAAAGAGCCATACTGCAGGGGAAAAGCAGACATCAATGATCAATCAAGACATTTTCACACTTGTCAGGCAGGAGAGCTATTGAGTAAAATTGGAGACATTAGTTGCGAATTAATATTTGAAGAGTAAGTAGCAAAATTCACGAATGTTTTCCCTAGAATTTAAGTAGTAAATTCTCAGACTGAAATGGCAGCCCAAGTGCCAACAGGATGACTTATAAAAACAAAGACAGTAATTTAAGAAACTTAAGTCTAGAAACTCCACAGTGAAACTTCAGAGCATCAAGGATAACATGAAAATGCTGAAAATTTCTCAGACAGAATAAAAAGACCACCTACAATGGAAGTATCCATTTGACATTAAATTTCCCATTAGCAGTATCAAATGCAGGAAAGCAATGGAATAATGTCTTCTGTTGGGTTTAAATCATGCTGAAATTCAAATTTAACAGCAAACCACACTATTATATAAGTTGATTGGAAAAGTTAAGACATTTTGGATGCATAAGAACCCAGAAAACTCACCAACCACAGAAACACACAGGAAGAATAATTAGGAAATTCACTTCAGCAGGACGAAAAATAATTTGTGGTAAGTAATGATGTTAAGGAAATTATATTATGTATTATTTATATAGTTGAGAATTAATTTAACATTGAGATATAACCTATCTTTCATCCAGAAGAAAGTTTGCGAATTGTAATGGCAGTGAAAGGCGTTACTTTTAAATTTTTCTTGAGCCAAGCAAAACATAACATTCTAAGTCTGTTTCTACAGCAACACATGGAATATAAATGCTTATATTCATAGAGTTTTCCTAGGCATTTAAAAGAGTATGAAAGATGCCTTGGTCATTGACATAGTTCAAATCCTAGGGAACAGTTTCCAGAAAATATCTTCTCATTTATAGGCAATCTGAAGAATCATTTCTGGTCCAAAATATTCTAGTATAAAGCAAAGTGAAAGTAACCCATAAGGTGAAAGAAGGCTGAAAATAAATCTTCATGGCAGCATGCTGAGCTTGTGCTCTATGTCAGGCTCAAGGCCAGATTCTCAAGGATTAGTAATAACAGGACAAAAAAGGAGGAAGGGACAGATCTTGCTCTTTGAAAAGATGACATTCACGGTTGCATCTTTCAGAAAGGAAGCATTAAAAAAAAAAGGCAATCTTTTTATTTGACAGGTATATTGGACAGAGAGAAGAAGGGACAGAGAAAGAAATCTTTCATCTGCTAGTGTACTCCGCAAATGACTGGCAACAGCCAAAGCTGAGCTGATCTTGAAGCTGGGAGCCAGGAGCTTCTTTTGGATCTCCCACTTTGGGGCAGGGTCCCAAAGACTTGGGCAATCCTCTGCTGCCTTCCCAAGCCATAAGTAGAACACTGGGTCAGAAGTGGTGCAGCCAAGACAACCAGCTCCCATATAGGATCCCCACGTTAGCCACTGAGTTGGCCCCCACGAAGAAGCCTTTTAAATGAAACTATTCTGTCAAGAACATGAATTCAGGCATAGATTCAATCTATTGCTGTTATAGGAAGTTCAATGTCATAGGAACTACAGGAAGATTTTTCCACCCTGAAAATCTGAAAGGCGGGAAACCAACAAAAAGCTAGTGTAATAATTTCAGGCATTTAGTGAGAGTGGCTTTATTAATGTGAGGGATAAACCTAGGAAATTTAAGTAAGATTCCTATAATCAAATCTTTGAGATTCCTTCGTATGGATTTGTGTGTAGATAAAATCCTTCCTGGGGAAGATCTGTAGCCTAGTGAAAAGAATGGATTTTAGTTGTATGGCCCCAAGCACGTCACTTAATCTCACTGAGATTCGGTTTACTAAACTATATAGTATGGATAATAATAGGGCCAATCCTGTGGGCAAGGAAATTAAATAATGCATACCAAGTTGTAGGCTCATAGTTGGTGATATTAAATAAAAGCTATGATTTATAGAGCTGTGCTTAAAAACTACCCTGAAAACATGATATTGAATTTCTCTGTGTGTGTGTCACCTGTTCCAGTTACTATGGTGGCATAACTAATTACCCTAAAGCTTTGAAGCATAAAAAAATGATTATTATTCTCACGAATTTTCTGGGTCAGAAATTTGGACAGAACACAGTGGGAATGTCTTGCCGCTGTTCCATGCTGTCTGGAGCTCAGTTGCAAAAGGCAAATGTTAGAGGCTGGGAGCATCTCTAGGCAAGTTTATGCACATGTCTGCTGCTTCGTAATCACTGTCAACTGCAGGCTTCAGTTCCCCTCCCCACCATAACTTGCAGCATGTTCTGTCTATGTGGACTAGTTTGATTTGTTTCATGGTATGATAGTCGATGTTGAGGAGGAAAAATGTTCCTACTAGTCTCTTATGTTTAATGATGGGGGGGCTGCAAATTACACTAACAAAGACAGGTTGATGAGAAATGATGGGTAGGGGCAGAAGGGGGCACTTCTTGGAAAATCGATAACTTCATAAAAAGGGGGAAGAAAGGACATTGATAGAAAAAGAAGTTTTGGAAAGATAAATGGGCCCTTTGGAGAATAAGTGTGAGATCTGAGTTTTGTAATAATGGCTGCTTGGTTATCACTCCTACTTTTCATCTCTGTGAAAATAATAATGGGGTTGCTTCCTAAAGCACATTTTTGACCACTGAATTATCTTGTGAGAGAATGGTTCTCCTTTTTAGGCAGATAAGGGATTTGAGGATTTCAAATGACTTCATCTCAAGACACTTTTTGTGTGTGTGCCACTGTTGCTTATTCTGAATCCCTTCACTAGCTCCCCCAACTCAAGTGGGCATCCGAGCTGCTTTCTCATTTTGTGTATGCTTTTTTTATGACCAGGATTCAGAAATAATGTAACATCTCTTATACCGCACTTCATCAACTGGGACAGTCCACTCAGATTCAAGAGAAAGCAGCATGGAGTCCATCATTTGATGGGAGGATCCTTGAAGTTCGGCCTTAAGCAAAGCATGTGACTTGAGAGATACTATTGCAGTCATGTAGGAAAATGGAATTTTCCCTAAAACCCAGTTTTGTCACTTCAAAGGGACAGGTAGAAATGTGAAATTCTCTGACCATACCTTAACTGTCCCCAGGACGAGCCTGCTAGAGTTGAGTCTTGGGCAGGACAGCTCCAGGCCAAGCTCAGCTGTTGGTGCGGGGAGGCACTGGGCTCTCCACTCTGAAACTGTCACAAGCTTTAGAATTAAATCTCCCGTCCTCTGGTTGACCAGGGCTGACAGCTGCAAGGGCAGAGCTACTGGGAGAGGCACATAGATTTTTGAATTGATTCTGATTCAGAAAGGAGGTGGCAACCATTCCATCTCCGCATTTCTATTCATAGGCAGCCTGCGAGTCAGAGATTCATTCCTAAGGCGTCTTGGATGAAAGCACTTCTTGAACATTTTGGGTAACACGGAAGAGTTTCTTATCAAGTTACATATATACTATCCTACGATCCAGCAATTCAACTGCTAAGATAAATAGCAATGCATAGTAATGACTTGCATGTGATCGTTGATAGCAGCTTTCCTCAAAATACTGCACAGGTGCTCATCCACAGAAGAATGTGTAAACAAACTGGTTGATTCAATACACAATGGAATGCTGTTCAGCCATAAAAAGAAATAACTACTCATATATGTTGAGATAGATGAATCTCAAAAGCATTATGCTGTGCAAGCCTCACATCAAAGAGTCAATTTTGTGATTCCGTATGTATAACTCCCTAGCCCGATGCAAATGAAAATTCACTCACATGAGGAAGGTATTAGTCTGTGATAAATCCTAATCACCTCCTGAAAACCACATTACTGCAATAAAGTACAATGAAGGAATTCTCCCTTTGCTTTAGCCCTGTAAGTCAAGTTACCTAAAGTAGCCTGTTACCGATCAATCGGCCTCTTGAATTATAACCTTTTTTTTAAAAAAATTATTTATTTTTCACTGGAGAGTCAGATATATAGAGAGGAGGAGAGACAGAGCATCTTCTGTTCATTGATTCACTCCCCAAGCAGTCGCAACAGTCAGAGCTAAGCTGATCTGAAGCCAGGGGCCTTTTACGGGTCTCCCAAATGGGTGCAGGGTCCCATGGCCATCCTTGACTGCTTTCCCTGGTCACAGGAAGGGAGCTGGATGGGAAGCGGGTCTGATGGGATTAGAACCGGTGCCCATATGGGATCCCAACATGTGTAAGGCGAGGACCTTAGCCAGTAGGCTACTGCGCCGGGCCCTATCTTCATGTATTTTAAAATTTCTCTTTGGGGCCCGGCGCGGTGGCGCAAGTGGTTAAAGGTCCTCACCTTGCCGCCCGGGATCCCATATGGGCGCCGGTTCTAATCCCGGCAGCCCCGCTTCCCTTCCAGCTCCCTGCCTGTGGCCTGGGAAAGCAGCAGAGGACGGCCCAAAGCTTTGGGAACCTGCACCCGCGTGGGAGACCCGGAAGAGGCTCCTGGCTTCGGATCGGCATAGTATCGGCCCGTTGCGCTCACTTGGGGAGTGAATCATCGGACGGAAGATCTTCCTCTCTGTCTCTCCTCTCTGTATATCTGCCTTTCCAATGAAAAAATAATAAAAATAAATCTTTAAAATTTCTCTTTGTATCATTAGTGATAGTTACATTGTTTAGTTCCCAAGTGTTTGTTAATTTTCCTGTTATCTAATATTGATTTCTAGTTTTATTTCTTTATAGTCAGATTTCGCATTTTTCGTCTTTTAAATGCGATTAAGTTTGTTTTATGACTCGGTATACAGTCTCCTCTGCATATTTTACGTGAGGATATGAATGTAATATGTATTCTGCTCTTCTTGAATGTTCTATAAATGTCAATTAGCTTCTGTTCATTGATGATGTTTTGTGTTCTATATGCATGCTGGCTATGCTGGTTTTCTGTTAAATTTTTCTATCAATTGTTGAAAGATAAAGATGACTGCTGAAGTCTCCTGCTGTGTTTGTGGATTCACATAGTTCCCATTTTTGTTCTTTCAGCTTTGTGTGTGTGTGTGTGTGTGGCCTGTATCTCTGTGAATTACATTAATTGTTTCTTCTTGGTGGAATAATCCTTTTATTATGATCATTATATAATACCCCTTCCCTCTGATATTTTCTCTACCTAAAGAATATTTTATCTGCTAGTTTCTTTGATTAATGATTTCACAGCCCTGGAGTAGACCCCATAAATCTGTGTTTTGGACAGACACCACGGAAAGCGAAGCTTGGGAAGACAGTAAGATGTTGGTGACACAGGAAACCGAGGGTGCTACAGCAAGACAGCACGAGCTTTAAAGGCGCTGACAGGATGTCTGAGAACTCAAACCTGATACATGAAATCACGTGGGCCTGTTAGTAAGAATATCCCTAAGTGGAAGCTGACCTGTCGAAGCAGTGCTGGTGGGAAGGGAAAGGGAGGATGGAGCAAACAAACACAGCTGGCAGAGCATGGTGTGACTTCTGAGGACAGAGGTCTGTCCGGCTGACAGAGGGCCCTTCTGTAACAGCAGGAAGAGATGAGGTCCGTGGATAAAGGTGTGGCCACATGCAGAAGACCTGGAAAAACACAGAGCAGTGTTTGTACTTGATGTGGTAGGCTGATGGTTCTGCACTTGTTGAAGAAACCACACGAGGAAAGGTCAGGCTGTAGCCGCGCTGAGCTCCTGCTCTGTCTTTGAACAAGCCGTTGGCAGCTCTAAGCCCTCAGGCACGGTGGGTGGAACACAGTGCAGGCAGAGGCAGTGTGCCGTTTCAGCATGGAGGCACTTCAGCTAGAGAAATCGTCAGGGCGGGATTCAGGAACCTGACTAACTCATGAGAGCTTAAAAGCTCCAAGATTAAGGGATCACACTTAGAAACATAATCTTTCTAGAGGACAAGGGTAATGCTGAAAACAAATAAGAAATGAGATGAGATCCTTTGGAAAGAAATTGATGACTGATTTCATATTTTTCCTAAATGCTTGGTATACAGTCTCACACACTCATGATGCACAATTAACCTAAAGAGAAATGAAATGATTTTTATTTAGCATCCTGGTTCACACAATCTTAAAGTTCCCAGGATAGAATTGACTGAATCCATTAAAAAAAAAAAGTTATCAGAAAATCAGTTTTCAACCATCTATCATGTGAAATGAAGTGCTATTGAATGACTAAAAAATAAATCTTCCATTAGGGGTGATGCAAGATCTTAAACAGCTCTTAGGTGTGCATGGTTCCTCTGAGGATGGCCACAAACCTTTATTGTCCAAGAAAGATGAATAGCATCTATAATTTCAACTTTTAATGACAGATACATTCAAAAGAGGCAATACTACGTAACAGTTAATAGCAAGGATCCTTGTGTCTAATGTAGAAACTGTGACCATGTTACCTACTTTCTCTTTGCCTCATTTTACCCAATTACAAAAATGTAATAATACTACCTATACCTGGGGAGTTGTGAGTAATTAACGAACTAACACAGGCAAAGCATTGTATTAACCACTGGTACATTATTGGCTTTTGGTAAATGTTAACTGCCACTATTGTTATTACCCAGCCTTTCTTAAGCATTCACTTATATAGAACTCATTTGTTTATGCCAGTTCATTGCATATGGCTTATAACTAGCAATCTTACTAGCTAGAAATATATTGTTCTTCTAGCTAGTATATCTTGTCTTTGTTGGTCAACTGAGCAAAATACCATGACACTCACAGGCCTGTGCAGCAACAGTCTATTCTGTTTCACCAGGTCTTGGTTTTTCTCACATGTAATCCAGGGATAATATTGCATGTCTGATAGGGTTGTTTGAGGCTTAAATGGAGTGATGTGTTCAGCATGTGCCAGGCCCAGAGTATATGATCAGTCATAGCCAAGAGGTCCACACCATAACTCTGAAGAGGGAGAGAAGTGCTGGACTCAAAGTCCCTCCCCCTGTTTAGAGTAAGAGCTTTGGTACAGATCAGGAACTAAATGGAGTGCTGGAGCCCACAGAGCCACACACTTAGACCACCCTGCTAGGGCGGAGTATCAGAAATATAAATAGAACTGGCACGAGGCAAAAACCTTGCTTTCCTTTGGCTCTATTGGACCCCTCCTTCGCTGCATGACTTGCTCGTTTTATTCTTTTGGATCATGGAAAGCTGGAGCAGTAAGACATCATCCCTCAGTTCTTGGAAATTCGAGGAGAACTAGGGCATGGTTCAGGGGAAAGGAGACAGAGAGTGGGTGGCTTAGCCCATCTAAAGCTTGTTTTTGTAAAAGGAGGAGGGGGTGGGAAGGAGGGAGCAAGGCAGGGGAGAGGAGAGATTAGAGAGCTTTCTTCGGCATCCTATACTCAGTCCTTCAGCAGTGAACCAAGCTATGAGCCTTGGAAAGATCCAAGGGCAGCCTCAGCAACTGCTGAGTGCCATGCTAGATGCGGACAAAAGGAAACTGACGATATCCATGTCCCAGGCTAGGACTGAATAGTGTCTCTTCCATGCATTTCTAGGACATTCCAAGGGTTTTACAAAGTGGCCATAAGTTCATTACAATGCTCTCACTGAGATGTGGATCTGTTCCCTCATCCTGAATCAAGGTAGTCTTATGATTGCTTCGACCTATATAATTTGGCAGAAGTGATAAAATATGACTTCTGTTATTAGGCTGCTTCTTTCAAATAATCCAACTGAAGGAAGTCAGTTACTATGTATTAATTTTAATGACTGTGATTTCTATTCCAGCTGAATCCAGCTCATTCTGACCCTTACAGAGGTATCCAATATGGGAAAGATGATACCAGCTTGGATCTTCTAGATTATTCTATGGATCACCTAAGTACCCCTGTGTGCCTTCAGTTGACATCACAAAAAGTGAGAGAATCTCTCAATTAAGTTCTTCCTGCATTCCTGAGCCGCAAAATCCATCAACCTAATGACACTGGAGTTGGAGTGGTTTGTTGTGCAATGATTGTAAACTAGACCAGGTAGCTTGTTACAGTCTGCAGATGGTTGGTTAGGTTAAGGTCTAAGGGTGATTGAATAAGAAATATGTATTTATTCTCTGCTCTTAGTTCCTAGTACCCACCTCCTAAAAGCCTCAGGATCTCCAAAGTGGCAAGGGAGCAGAGGTTAAGTGGCTTATGCTGAGAAAATGGGAAAAATACTTTGTTCCTCCTATCTTTTCAGTAAAGGAATCAACCTACCCTATCCAAATTGCCTGTCTTTCTGGTGATCTTTTCGTCTCTCATTTTAGCTCATTATCTTTTTAAAAAAGATTTATTTAGGGCCCTGCATAGTAGCCTAGCGGCTAAAGTCCTCACCTTGCAAGCACCAGGATCCCATATGGGCACAGGTTCTAATCCCAGTGGATCCACTTCCCATCCAGCTCCCTGCTTGTGGCCTGGGAAACCAGTCGAGGACAACCCAAAGCCTTGGGACCCTGCACCTGCATGAGAGACCCGAAAAAGGTTCCTGGCTCCTGGCTTCGGATTGGCACAGCTCTGACCATTGCGGTCACTTGGGGAGTGAATCCTTGGATGGAAGATCTTCCTTTCTATCTCTCCTCCTCTCTGTACATCTGACTTTTCAAACATAAACAAATTGGAAAGTCAGATATGCAATAAAGATAAAATCTTTTTTTAAAGTCAGATCTGCAGAGAGAAGGAGAGGCAGGGAGAAAGATCTTCCATTTGCTGGTTTACTCCACAAGTGGCCACAATGGTCATTGCTGAGCTGCTCCAAAGCCAGGAGCCAGGAGCTTCTTCTGCTTCTCCCATGCAGATGAGTACACCGATAGGCTCTGCCTCTCTATGGGGTTAGAGCAAATGTAGAAGTGGAACTGCAAACAGTAAAGAAAGTCACTGTCTTAACTTCGTGGTTCACAACCATAAACTAACTGAGGGTTAACTGAACGGATCCATCCAAGGTAAGATATTACTGTTGATTAGACGCCTAGAACTTTTGGGCGTAAAGATCTTCAGAGGTCTTCTGGCCAAATCCTTTCATTTCATTCAAGGGAAAACTGAAGCTCAGCAAAGGGAATTGATCTGAAAACATTTATAAATCACTATGTGACAGAAACAAGAAGAAAATTGCAGTTTTCCAGGTGCAAACATTGGCTCGCAAACTTCAGTGTGCATACAAATCACTTGGAGAACTTTGGCCAAAGCCCACTAAAGAGAAGTAAACTTGACTTAGCAGTGCCATCATATTTTTTCTTACCTTTTTCTCTTACATGTGTATTTCATTCTTTCCTTAAGATTTGTCACAGGGGGCCTGGTGTGATGGCTTAATGGCAACCTCCTTATCTTGCAAGTGCCAGGATCTCATTTGAGTACCGGTTCTTGTCCCAGCTGTTCCACTTCCCATGCAGCTCTCTTCTTAAGTCCTGAAAAAGCAGTCAAGGATGGCCCAAACCTTGGGACCTTGCACCTGCATGGGAGACGTGGAAGAAGTCCTGGCTCCTGGCTTCAGATGGGCTCAGCTCCAACCATGGCAGCCATTTGGGGAGTCAACCAGCACATGGAAGATCTTTCTGTTTCTCCTTCTTTCCGTAAACCTTATTTGTCTTTCCAATAAAGATAAATCTTTGGGAAAAAAGTTGTGCCACCAGGACCCAAGATTCTGCATTTTTTTCTTTATAATGATTTATTATTGTTGTTGTTGTTGTTGTTGTTGTTGTTGTTAGTGTTGTTGAAAAGCAAAGTGACAGAGAGAGAAAGGCAGGGAGGGAAGAGAGATCTTGCATCTGTTAATTCGCTCTCCCAAGTGGCCATGGTGACTAGCGTTGGAATAGGCTAAAGCTACAAGCCCAGAAATGTGGGATGCTGGTGTAGCAAGTGGTAACTCGAGCCACTGTGCCACAGTGCCACAGTGCCAGCCTCCTCCATTTCTAATAAGCTCTCAGGTGACTCCAATGTTACTGGTCCTTGACCAACACATTACGTAACAAAATGGAGAAAATTAGGAGAAGCCAACAAGCTGCCTTTTACTTGACATGCAGTGACCATAGCTAATATTCTTTTGTATGTGCCCTTTTATCTTTAGTTAGTACCGTTTTTCATTTGTAATTACCATATAATCTCTTTTCCTTTTGACCTTTTTTTTGTCCCTTGCTTGATATTAGCAGCATGAAATACTGAAATAAACAGGCCCAAGATACAGATATGAAGAAGTGCGATGCTTGAAGAAACCCGTCTTGCTTCTCCTCGGTGGCCTTTTGCAATTGGTTTGTTGAAGGTGGAGGTATAAACTGGTTTCAAAACAAGTTTGGGGGTTATTTCTGGATTTCCTGTCCCCTGTGTTCATGGAAACTCTGGAGTATGCAGTATGAATATGTAATAGTGTGCCCAGTTTTCTCGTGTGGTTTGTGGAAATGGATCACACTGCTTTATAGCCACACCACATATATTTAAAGGCTGGAGCTATCCAAAGGGATTTCAGTCTAAATGATTCAGAAAATTGCTTTAGTCCTTCATTTCAGCGGTAGAATTCGGGCTGGTATTTAGAAAAGAAGTGGGTGAAGAACAGGAAAAGTTCTGCTTTTTATTTAAGCTGGCCAGGACTTTTAAATTAAGCAAGATGATTTTCCTTCCCAATTTTAGAATATATAAGCTCCCATTGAATGTAATTCTGTGCCTTCCCAGCTCTGTGAGCCCCGTGACCTTAGAGGGTTCACTTCCCAATGGGAGACTTGAGTCCTCTCATTTCTGAAATGAGGAATTGGACTACTTCCAAAATTCTTAGATTTTAATTACCCTCTGCAGCTCCGGAACGTGGTTATTGATTAGCAAGACCATGGCTGGGGCCATGAAAACATCTGCTTGGGCCAGGTTCTCCAAGTACTCTGAACTTCCTAACAAAGAAAAGAGGCACATGTGTTAGAAAGATTTTCAGCCACAAGCGTTGAAAAAATGATGCCTTTTTGGTTATCCCTTCGTTACACAGAAAAATAAATCAAGCACAGCCTTTCCCTCAGCCAGCAAGATTTCTGGTAACCTGAAGCTCCCCCCCACCCCATAAGCTTTTCTCCCTGCGTCCCTTATGCTTACTGATGATAAGAGGCAGGGCTAGGAGGAGGAGTGGGAGCAGCTGGAGTCTGCACTCAGGGGGCCTCGGAGCAGGCTGAAAAACATGTTTTCTTGTTAGACATTGGGAGTGACCTTGGTCATTTATGAAATATGAGTGATACCAGGGAATGTTTAGCCGGGTTTTTTTTTTTAAGGGATTCGGATTCTGCTTCCTTCATCATCATTTTCGAAAGAAAGCAGAGGGGGAAATGTCAGGAGAAGTTTGACTCCCTCACCTTGTAACTCAACCCTCCATGTCTCCTTGGCGAATCGCAAGACCTCGTCCTCCGTGTGCACAGCATTCACTCAAAGATCTGACTTGGATGTTTCTGGCCTAAGAAGAAAATAAAAGACAAAAGTTGTGGAATAAAATATGAATTAACATGGGAGAGAGAGAAAAAGGGAGAGAGAGAATCTTTGTCTGGGAAGCTTAAGCCAGATAAGGCAGAATTGACCATGTGATTCGTTTTCTGTGTGTGTGTGTGTGTATGTGTGTGTGTGTGTGTGTGCTTTCAAATAAAATGGAGGGGGGGGAGCAATTTTTCATCTACCAGTTCATCCCCCAAATGCCTGCCACAGGCAGGGCTGGAGCAGGCCAAAGCCAGAACTACTAAAGCCTGGGATTCCATCCAGGTCTTCCGTGTGAGCGACAAGGACCCCACTGCTGGGGCCGTCACTGCTACCTCGCAGGGTACACATTAATAGGTGA
The DNA here is from genome assembly GCF_017591425.1 of Ochotona curzoniae. Classification (NCBI taxonomy): domain Eukaryota; kingdom Metazoa; phylum Chordata; class Mammalia; order Lagomorpha; family Ochotonidae; genus Ochotona; species Ochotona curzoniae. The sequence goes on along the minus strand of NW_024467087.1, from coordinate 28,691,590 downwards.
CTGCATCAGAGGGCGGCTCGCTGGAATTCAAACGGGGCACGTAGATACGGAATGCAGGCATCGCTAGAACTGGCTTAACCACTGTGCTAAATGTGTCTGCTCCACACGCCCAGGTGAAGTTTTTAACAGTCCTCAGAAAGAAACTTCGCACTGCAGTAGTCATGAATGTTATACTCTAATTGAGACTTGTGTTTTATGGATTTTATGAAAGGAGGAACACTTCTCGGTTAACCTCCTCTTCCACAGCATGGTAGCAATGAACCAGAGCTGAAAATAACAGCGTAGGTAAAGCAGAGCAAGTTCAGAGTCCAGAAAACTGAGCTAACAGCCGAGCTCATCATTTAACCAACAATGTATCCTTGAGAAAATTATCCTTGCAAGTAATTTTTTTTCCTTGGGAAAATTAGAGAAAACTATAAAACCTGCAAATTCTTCTTTGCCAAGTCAATACACCAGATCTTGTTCCCCAAATGCTTATGCTAGGACCTTGGGATTAAGAAACCGATGCTGCCATCTTGTGGTCAAAATGAGTATGTATTTTTATTCCAAACTAGACAAGTAACAAACGATTTTACATTCACTGTTATCTTCCTTTCATACTTTTCACTCATCCATCCCCTCACCAATCTACCTGTCTTTCCAATCTGTTTTGTTTCTTTCAATGAAGTATAACATGCTCAGAAAATTGCACCATTCAAAAGCGTGAGCACACCTGATGACCAGATCATGAAACAAGTTCCTCTTGTGCCTCGTATAATACTCGCATTGGTGAGTATAAGAAATGAAATGTAGAAGTTCCCACATGCCCCCGTGCTCCCCATTGGGCTACCACTATCCCAATTTAAAAAGTACAGATTAGTTTTGTTTGATTTTATGCTTTATGGAGATTATATTACCATGGATTTTTTTTTTTACTTTTTTTTCTTTATTTTTGACAATCTTTGCATAGTTAATTAGGGCACAAAGGTTCAAGGGCTACAGGAAAGTGGGTAAGACTATTATTTCCACATTGGTTTTTTTTCCTGTATCTGGGGTAAAGGGGGAGATCAAGGGAGAAGCCCCAGTCAGTCTCCCACCCATCCCAGATCCCTGGCATGCTCCAAGGTTCTTGCTCAAGTGGTTTTGACAGTTCAACAGTTATGAATTGCTGCCAATCTCTCCACTCCTAGCACGACGAGGTCGTTGAAGAATCCACTGATTGACGTAGTCCATTTGAGTCTCCATTTGCCCTGTTTTTCACTGCCAACATATGGCTGAGCAGTTAATTGATTTGTTCTGTCCTCTGTCTTTTCATGATTAGGGTTCTGAGTCTGGCAGTTCGATTGGGGAGATCCCCAAAGAAACTTTGTCTGAGGTGTTCCCAGACCAGATTCTTGTGTGCACTTGGCAAGTACTGGGCCCGGCACAGTCCATCACCCCATCATTTCCTTTGCTCTTTTATTGCAAGGTTGTTTTGTTTTGTTTTGTTGTTTGTTTGTTTGTTTGTTCCTGTCCCTGGATTTCTGAGGCTCTTTGTAAATCCTGGTTATTAGTCCCCTATCACTTGTGTAGTGTGCAAAGATTTTTCCCCATTCTATTGGCTGCTTCTTCACTTTGTTAATTGTTTCCTTTGCTGTTCAGAAGCTTTTTAGTTTGATGTAATCCCATTTGTTTATTTTGGATATGATTGTTTTGGGCGTCTTTTCTAAGAAGTCTTTCCCCGTTCCTATACCTTGGAGTGTTTTCTATGTTTTCCTTTAATAATTTGATGGTTTCTGGGTATAGATTTAGGTCCTTGATCCATTTAGAGCCAAGTCTTGCATAATGTGACATGTGTGGGTCTTGCTTCTTAATTCTGCATGTCCCAACAGCATTTGTTGAATAAACCAGGATTTTTGCCTGGACTGTTTTCAGTTTTCTTGTCAAAGATTAGTTGACTATACATGTGTGTGCTCCCTTCTGGTGTTTCTATTCTGTTCCAATGATCTTCTCTATTTCTGTACCAGTACCAGGTTGTTTTGATAACCACTGCTCTGTAGTATGTTGAGATCTGGAGTTGTAATTCATCCAGCTTGATTTCTATTTTTCAGGATAGCTTTAGCTGTTTGTGGTCTTTTGTGATTCCAGATGAATTTTTATATCTTTTCAATTTCTGAAAAGAATGTTGTTGGGATTTTGATTCAGAACTCAACTAACAACACCTGCCGGCATGGATGTGGGGAGAAAGGCACCCTCCTTCACTGCTGGTGGGAGTGTAGGATAGTACAACCACTGTGGAAATAAGTATGGAGAGTGCTTGGAAATTGCAAATAAACTTGCCATATGACCCAGCTATCCTGCTCCTAGGAATATACCCAATAGAGGTGAAATCTGCATATGAGAAGGGGATCTGTAATCCTATATTTGCAGCAGCACAATCTACAAAGACATGGAAACAATCCAGATGTGCGTCCAAAGAAGAATGGTTAAAGAAATTGTGGTACATCTACTCCATGGAATATTATTCAGCTATTAAGAATGAAATTATACTATTTACAACTATGTGGTCCCAACTAGAGACCATCATGCCCAATCATAAAAGAACAAATACCATTTGTTCTCTCTTATATAAGGAAATCAGCATGGAAGGTGTAACTTCAATAATCCAATCCATACTAGTGTTTTTTATTTTATTTTTGTTCTGTTTTATTTTGTGTTTTTTGTTTTGTTTTGGTTTTTTTTTTTGCTGCATTCCATGTGTTTTGATGTTTTTTTTTTATCTCAGTTTTATTTATTCCAAAGACTTTCTTTTCTCTTGTCAAATTCATTGCTCGCTTATGGATTACACGGTAGCATCATTTTTCCCAAGAGACCTTTGTGTTTCCTTTTTGTCACCCACGTGTTGGTTACTCAGTGGCGCATTTTTCATGGTGCTGTAATTTGTTGTTGTTGTGGCTGTTCTAACTCATACCAGTTGTTGACCTTGTTTCATGGCTTCTCAATTATGGAAATGTATAGTGATGGAGTACTGGGGTCTACCATATACAGATATGGGGTATATCATATATCAGGCTGGACTGCCTGACATTGTCTGTACCAGCAATGTCGGAGTACACTTAAATAAGAGACTGCTGGAATCATGATTCTGTATGAAGGGCTATACCATTGTGGTAAAATGGGGAAAATCTGTTGGGGGTTGCGAGTTTGGGTGGGAATCCAAGTCTATACGAAATTGTAACACATAACTCAAAAATTCAAAATAAAAAAGTCATTGGAAACAGGAGCCGATTTCCTTCTGTGTGTAGAAATCAGCGAGTTGTAGATCATGGGAAGGAACTGGCGCACACTAACCACCTAGTATATGCACCAAACTTCGTGTGAGGTGTTTTGTCAGTACTCTTATTTCTCATCAAATCCAAAAAAGCACATATCACCTATAAATTGTAGGGGAAAAAACTTGTCCAAATACACAAAAGAAATAATGTACCAGAACCAAGATTTGGTCCCAAAGGACCAAAGGATCTTTCAGGTCTACCACACTGCCCCCTAGAGTGCGTTTTGATGACTGCAGCTAAAACACATCCAGCTCTTCGTTCATCTCCACAGATTCAGCACAGTTACCGAATAAATTGCACATGTCGTCTGGGCAGAGGCAAGTTTCACTGTATATAGCTTTACACGGAAACGAGAACACCAAGGTGGCTTCTGTCTGGTAGTAAAGCCTACGGTGAACAGATTAGTTACCAAGGGTATGTGAGCAATTATTCTTTGCTCAAGAAGAAACTGTCCCCTGTGTTCCAATTTCTTGAATTTTCTTTACAGTGCGATAAGTGTCCTTTGTAGCTTGTTTTTCTGCACTTAGACTCTGAGTTGTGTCTCCTCCCTTCCCCACTTCTCTGACTGTTCTCTGAACACTGTCACTGCCAGCTGCCTCACGGGCTAGTTTTTCTCTCTGCAAAAGCTGAAGTCTCGTTGCTCTCTCCTTGCTCATTCCTAGCTGCTTTCTAACCTACCTGCTCTTTTCCCTCCATTTACAACGTCCTCATTTCTCCCCATGTCATCTTCTTGCATGCTATTACTCTGCTGCTGCACCCCACCCCACCCCACCCCTCCCCCGCCACCACTACTGTCACGTAGAGATTCTAGCTGATCTCACACGGGAGTTGGCAGCCACTTTGGAAAGCAGAATAGATTCTGATAGGATGGGATGTGTAAGAAGAGAAGGGTCTGTGCTGGGGGCCATGGGCAGGGTATGCCACACCTCAACGCAGCTGCTGCACGTTAGAGAAAGATCAGGCGACTGGAGAGCAGCACGAGCCCTGCAAATGCCTACAATGGAGACAAGTGGTTTCCAGCACGCTGGCTTAGGGCCAAGGACTTAGGGACATGTCAGCATATCTTGAGTTGTGCCCAACAAGAAAGACCTTCACCAGAGTCCTGAAGTTAGATCACACTAGCCAAGCCACACCTGCATGCGAAAGTCCTATGCCAATACCACGTTTTGGGTGCTGATGGGTTTCACAATCCTACTAAATTTCAAAAAATGCTCTAAGAACAATTGAATCTCCATAAGCAGAAATACACTAGAAACCTCTGTGTCTAGCTCAGATCATGCATAAAAAGAACCCAAAATATGTCCTAAACTTAAACACAAAAGCTAAAACTAAAAAAGAAAATCTTGGAGGAAAACATGGGAATAGATTGTAAGATTGTAAATACCTTGATTTAGGCAATGGTTCCTTAGTTACGTCAGTAAAAGTATAAGCAACAAAAGGAAAAGTAAAGAAAATATACTTCACCAAAATTTTTCTCATGGGCCTGATGCGACAGCCTAGTGGCTGAAGTCCTCGAGCCAAGATCCCATATGGGCGCTGATTCATGTCCCAGCTGCCCCACTTCCCATCCAACTCCCTGCTTGTGGCCTGGGAAAGCAGTGGAGGACAGCCCAAAGCCTTGGGACCTTGCACTTGCCTGGGAGACCTAGAGGAGGTTCCTGAATCCTGGCTTTGGATTGGCTCAACTCTGGCTGTAGCGGCCACTTGGGGAGTGAATCAATGGACAGAAGGTCTTCCTCTCTGTCTCTTCTTTTCTCTGTACTTCTGACTTTCCAATAAAAATAAATAAATCCTTAAAAAGTTTTTATCATATGCCAACTAATTAGATAACGTAAATTGAAATGGGCAAGTTACTAGGATCACATGAATTATGAAAAGAGACTGAAGAAGAAATAGGCCAGATGACCAGATCTATAATCATTAAAAAAATTGAATTCATCATAGAAAACCTTCCAATAAAGAAAATCCAGAATAAGATGGCTTCATCAGTAAAGTTTATCAAACACTTAAAGAATGAACACTAGTTCTTCTCAAATTCTTCCAAAAAGCAGAAGAGAGGGGAATATTTTCTAAATCTATGTTGCCAGTTTCACCCTATAGCAGTATGAAGACAGGACGGGAAAGGACAACTGGGAAAAATCCCATGTGAGTCTAGGTGCAAAGATCCGAATGCCATGGCATAATCAAAGCATTGTGCACCATGAGTGAGCGGAACGGAGCTCAGGGATGCAAGGGTGGCTTAGCACACAAGAAGTAATCCATGTAATATACCACCTCAGCAGAAGGGAAGAAGGAAGCCACATCATTTCAATAAAGAGAGAAAAGCATTTAGCAAAATTCCATCACCCTTTCTTCACAAAAGTGTTCAATGAAACTAAAGGTAGAAGGCAATTTCCCCAGCATGATAAAGGACAGTCATGAAAACCCATAGCTGGGATCAGACTAGGTGATGCAAGAGTCAAACCATCCCCTTAAAACCAGGACCAAGATACAGGCACTATCTCTCTGCTGTTTAACATTGTACTGGAACTTCTTTTTTTAAAGGTGTATTTATGTTTATTGGAAAGTCAGATGAACAGAGAGAAGCAGAGACAAAGAGGAAGATCTTCCTTCTTCTGGTTCACTCCCCAAATAGCCACAATAGCCAGAGTTGAACCAATCTGAAGCCCGGAGCTTCTTCAGGGTCTCCCACGTGGGTGCAGGGTCCCAGGGCTTCGGGCTATCTTCTACTGCTTTCCCAGACCACAAGCAGGAAGTTGGATGGGAAGTGGAGCAGCAGGGACACAAACTGGCATGCACATGGGATCCTGGCGTTTGAAGGTGGAGGATTAGCCAATAGAGCCATTGCACTGGCCCCTGTACTGGAATTTCTGATCAAATCAGTTAGGTGCCAAAAGATGCAGATGCCATTTAAATTAGAGAGAAAAAAAAGAAGTGAAATTATACTTGCAGATATTGTTATCCTATACATGGAAATCCAAGAGTCCACAAAAATAACACAACCTTACACAATTTAATAAGCAAGTTCAACAAAGAAATAGGGTAGGAAATCTACAAATAAAAAGTCAGTTAAATGCCTATACAGCAGCAAGGAGAAATCTGAAAAATAAACAAAGAATACAATTTCACCAACATTATCATCAAAAAGAATAAAAGACATAGGAAAACACTGAACTCAGAAGGTGGAAGACTTGTTCAAAAAACTACAAAACATCACTGGAAGAGACTGAAGAACACTTGGACGAGGCTTGTGGTGAAAGGAGTTAAACTGTCACCTGGGAGGCCTGCATCCCATATCTGATTGCTCATCGAGTCCCAACTACTCCACACCTCACTTCCTACCCAGCATCCTTCTAAAGCACCGGGAAGCAGCAGATGATGGACAATGAAATTCCTATCAAAATTTCAATCAACGTTTTTGAAGGAATAAAAAAATACAAGATCTGAGCTTAATATGGAATTTCAAGGGGGTTGGAGTATCAAAAAATAACCTTGAAAAAGAAGAAGAAATCTTGGGGACTCATACTTCCTTTTTTTTTTTTCAGCCATCTGTAAGAATGAAGTACTGATATCTGCTATGCTGAAGCTAGAAAACATTGTGGCAAGTAAAGGATTTAGACACAAAAGGCAAGGTATCGATTGATTTAGTCTGAGTATCCAAAGTGAGTAAATGCATTGAGACAGAACTTGGAATTGCTAGGAGACAAAGAAAGGATGTATGGGGAGCACCTACTTAATGAGTATCAAATTTGCATTGGGGATAATGAAAATATTTTGGAACTCTGCAGAGCTTTGATTACACAACTTACAATCTGCTAAATACCACATAGCTGATCATTTTGAAATGGCTAAATTTATGTTAGGTGAGTTTATAAAAAAAAATAAGTTTTCTGCTTCAAAGATAGCATCAAGAAAACGAAGAGAAGCCACAGATAAGGACCATGTCTCCAAGTACTGAACCTGCCAAGTTTAGAAATAACCCAGATTTACCTTCATCACTTGCAGATAACGCTGACTCTCTATTGAGAGTGAAAATCCTTATTGTGGGATACCAAACTTTGTCTCATTGACAAATTATTTGGGTGATATGAGTATGCTAAAGTAATAAGAACTTCACACATACTTACATACGTATTTATCTCTCAAACCTGGGATTTCTGGAGAAGCAGACTACGTCCACTTCCTCTTTTCACTCTCCATAGCTAATATTCTGACTGGAATGTTTTAAGAATTTTAAGGAAGAATCTCATTGAATGGGTGAGTGAATGAATGAAGGCTGAGTTAATATGGAGTATGCTGAAACACATAATAGATGGCTAATAAGAGCAGGCAAAAATGTGAAGGCTTAAATGACAACAACTTGAACAGAGGAAAAGATGAAAGAAATTTAGAGAGTTAGAATTACTAATGAGACCACGGAACAACATTTATGGATCAAGAAAATCTAAAATCTGTGGATAAAGAGAGGGCCCAAGTAAAATTGACTCGGATGTTTCTGTTGTGGATACCACCCATAGCTCTTTTAATGTGAATGGCAAATTGAGAGGGAAAAGCAAGAGTTAGGGGAATGATACTCAAATCTAGTTGGACAAATAAGTTCAAGTTAATAGTATTTTTACATTATAATTCTAAAATTCTGATTTTGGAATCAAATACCTGGATTCTGGTCCTATTTGCCTGATTTTAAAATGAGACTAGTCAAATCTGAAGTTGATATACAAACAAACAGCAGAGGGCATCATTCCATAAAAGGTAGTCTCCAAATTTAAAAAGTTGCCCAAAGTCCTGGCTATATAATGAAGATCATTTAAAATAACCTTCTAATTGTGTAGTATTAAATGAGACTAATTTTCATGTGGGTTTTTCAATATGTGACTTCTTACCATCATCATTATGTGATCTGGGCAGGAGCTATGCTTTTCCACCGTGTGGCTAAAGATATAGTCTTTGAAGAGATAATAAAGTTTCTTGGTCAAAACTAGTGAAAAGCAAAGGCTGAACTGTAGTCAGATCTCTTAACTCATCTGTTTCAATGAAATGGTTTGAAAGTTGACCCAAATGCCATAAAGTGGCTTGGGATAGTCAGCTTTTAGCTATCAGAGTACTTGGATTTGATGCTGTGCTCCATTCCTGACTCCAGCTTTCTGCTAATGCATATTGTGGGAACAAAGGGTGATGGACTCAAGTAATTTTGGGTTCCTGCTATATACATAGAAGATATGAATTGTATTTCTTCTCTGGCTCAGACCTAGCCCTCTTGGCTCATTTTCTCTCTCTCTCTCTCTCGCTCTTGCTTGCTCTCTCTCTCTCTCTCTCTCTCTCTCTCTCTCTCCCCCATTCTCAAATAGCTACACAACAAAAAAATATATATACAGTAAAAAAAGGCTTATAATATTTTAGTTAAAAATAATGATGACAGGAGCTGGCACAGTAGCATAGCAAATTAATCCTTGGCTCGCAATTCTGGCATCCCACAAGGGTGCCATCGAGTCCTGGCAGCTCCACATTTGGTCCAATTTCCTGCAAATTGCCTGGGAAACCAGCAGATGATAGTCCAAGTTCTTGAGCCCCTGCACCAGTGTGGAAGACCTAGAAGAAGCTCCTGGCTTTCAGGCCCAACCCTGGATATTGTGGCCACTTGGGGAGTGAACTATCAGATGGAAGATCTCTGTCTCTCCTTTCTATAACTCTGACTTTCAAATAACATAGATAAATCTTTTACAAAATTAAGGATGACTGCCAACTGCTGTGTGGTAAATAATTTATATGCTACATATAGATGAACAAAAATATGATTTCTTTATTTATTATCACTTTTCTGATTCTGTTGGGGAACTCTTGACATGAGTGGGAAGTAGATAATATAAAGGAAAGCTTACAGATCATTCTAGAAATTGGAGGACTGGTAGCCAATTTTCAGTGCTATGCATTCTCTGCTTGCTTTTATGCTCTGACTGGAGTGTTGGATTGACATGCAAAACATGTAAATGACTCCTCTGCCTTGTTTGTCATGAAACAGCATCTATTGCTTTTACCTGCTGCTCATGCTACCCCTCTCTAGACACTAAGGCTCCCACCCTTGTGACCTTGGCCAATGTCTAGGCTTCTGTTGATGCAGTAGTCCTAGTTGCATCTCCTTACCCCTTTATTGCGGCATGTACTAAATGAATCTGTTGATGAGAATTTCAGGAAGCCGGTGCCCAAGTGGTTTTAGACGTGCAAGACCTTTATTAGGGAAGTATTTATGAAGAATAAGAGGGAAGGAGTTTCAATCAGCAGGGAGAGTCTTCAGACACCAAGGAAAATCTGCCTTGTGAGTAAGGAGAAGGGGGAAAAAAGGAAGGTTGGCCAAATGGATGTTCAGACTGCAGCGCAGTTTTAAGAAAGTTTGGACTGGATTGATGGGAAATCCCCAGGCTACAGTTACTCATGGAGGAATCCTGTTCCCCTAGGGTTCACAGATCACAAGCACATCTGTGATGTCCAATCACTGGTTAAGAGTAGCCGATGTAGCAGGGAAGGAGAATGTAATTCTGGTGCAAGTATGGTCATACACCCAGAAGGATGTCAGCTGGGACTAATGATTATGCTCCATGTGAGCTGTGCTCTCTGGAAGGAAATCTAACAAGGCCATTTCCGTCACTGTCAGTATCAGGCAAACATAAAGGCCGGTAAATGTCAGATGGTGATAAGTGCTAGAAAGAAAATAGAAATCAGAGGTAGGGCCATAAAGAGTGATATTTCTTTTTGGAAGAGAGAAATGGTGATTTTCAATGCCACGATGTTGGGAAACCATTTTGAGGTGGTGACATTTGAGCTGGGGCCTGATTTAAGGAAGGAAACAGTGTGAACATTTTGGAAAAAAAAGAAAAAACAGCATTTTGGGTGGAGGACATAGACAGAGACCAAGTCCTGAGGTAGGAAAGGCTGTATTCGTTTGGAACAGAGTAAGGCTGAGGGCAACGGTAGGGCATAAAGGCAGCTATATATAGAACCTTCTAGGCTGGAGTAAGCATTCTGGGTTTCCCTTGATGATGGGCAGGCACTGATGGGTTCTAAGCAGAATAGTGAGATGGTCATGATCATCACTCTACTTCACTGTGAGTTTACTGAGAAGGAAATGAGTGGTTGACCAGTTAGAGGGGGGAGTAGGAAGAGTAAGTTGTGGTAGTAAATGTGACAAGAAGAGATGCTAGCATTAATAGGACGAGAAGAAAAAGGTAGATAAGCTTTTTGTATACTTTAGAGATAAAGCTGTCAGAATTTACCCAACAGGTGAGTGGTAGGGAGTAAAGCGGAAATGATGCTGATTTCCACATTTGGAGCTTAAAAACACTTAGCAAAGTAAGGATGGTGGTAAGGTTTGGGGGGAAGTAAGATGAGAATCAAAAGTTTGTTGTACATTTTCATAAATGAGTTAAAAAATACTTGAATTGTACACTGGAAGTTAATGAACTGCAAGGTCTGTGGGTTATATCTCAATAAAGAAAAGCGGTGTGTGTTATGCCCGATAGATGCTTCCTGTTTTGTAGTACAGGCAAGAGATTGGAGATGGAGATACAAGTTTGGACAGCATCAGCATTTTGACAGAATTCACCTTGTTTTCTGTTGCTATGTTAAAAGATAATTCCAGAACTTAGTAGCTTGAAGCAGTAATCAATTTCTGTTTCTCTTGATTCTGTGGGTCTCCCATGACTCATGTAGCTATAGCTATCTGGGAGCTTGACTGTAGCTGTTATATACGTGTCTGTGTCTTGGTTCTGGCTGTTACTAGGACACTCCGGATCTCCTCCATGTGGCTTGCCTTTCTGTCCATACAGTCTCTCATTTACTCATGTACTACAAGCATCACACATGGGAGCTGGATTTTCAGCAAGCATGAGCAGAAGCTGCTGGGCCTCTTAAATGTCAATCTCAGAACTGACACGTTCCACCTCCTATGGGATCCACCTCCCCACTGGATGAACGGTTTATCCGTACAATGATGGCAAGAATTGTTGCTCATCAGTTTTGCAGCTAATTAATTACAGTATTTGAAGCCATAGAGATTGGGTGAGATCACTATGGGAGTTAAACAGACATAAGGTCTGAAGATTGATTTGTGGGGCAATCTAATGTAGGAAAAGTAATCAGCAAAAAGAAATAGTCATTCACAAGGTGTAGAACAATCAAGATATAGGCCTGAATTCAAATCTTATTCTACTACTTGCTAACTGTATAGCCTTGGGTGTCTTCTAGTTCCTGGGTAAGTTTCCTTAAAACAATATAATTATTTTCTTATTTATCTATGTGAAAAGCAGAAAGATAGAGAAGGAGGGAGAGAGGGAGAAATCGTGCATCCACTAATTCATTACCGCAAATGACCTCAACAGTCAGGGCTGGGTCACTCTGAACCCAAGACGGATCAGAGGTAATGGATAGATGCTTTCCTGATTTTAACAGTGCCTTCCAGAAAGACAAAAAATGAGACATCAAGTAGGAGATCTGTACCGAACTTAAATTCTTATTCCTTGTAATAACCGGTGACATAAATATGTCCCAGAAATGACAAAGTGAGACCTCAAAATTTCTGAACACCTACGCTTTGCCAGGAGCACAGACTGTATTTTCTCATCTTAAGCCTCACATTCATGGAGGAAGGCAGGTGGAATTATCCTTGTCTTATAAATGAAAATCATCAATGCTCAAAGAGGTTAACGAATTTGCCTGCGCCTGGCTTTCTTGTTGCGCTTCCCTGGGAATGCAAAGACAGGTTGAATATTGATGGGGCAAAGTGCGCATTCGGGTGTGATTAGCTTTATGACATTATTTTGAGTCTGCACACATACTGTGTAGTTGGTGTTCCTCTGGGAAATAACAGAGAGGAGACCAATCAGCAGGCCTCTGTCTGCCTGGATGAGGGGAATGCACTCATTTACAATTCCATCTTTTAAGATGCCAGTATTGCTGCTTAGAGACCCCACCTAGCTTTGCTGTCATCTTCATAATCTTTTGTGTAGAGGACTGCCTCTTCTTTCTGGCAGCCCAAATCCAGACCTCGTCTTCTTAAACTTCATAGAATGGATCCTCTGATTCCCTTTATGGGATGGTCTCAAATTTTCCTTTGTCAAGGCTCAGCATGAAATTTCTATTATATCTTTAAACCTGGTTAATGACATCACTGTTTGCTTGCCAATTACCTGATTTATTTATAAAGAGAAACTGTCACAATTTGGAGATAGAGAAATGAGGACACAGTGTCAGTCATGTCTAGGCTGATGAGATTCTGCTAATACTGGGTCTTAGGTATGCATAGTTATCCCACTGAAAAATCCTGGGTTAATTACCTGCTGGAATAGCCCTTCATCTTTAGTGCAAGCCAGGCCTGAACTCTAAGTGCTGGATCATGGAAACATAAAGCAGGGTAGGAGACGATAGGTCAGCAAGGGTGATTATTGTCCAGGTGGGGGATATTTTAAGGGCCAGTAGTTACCTAACAAGCAGCATAAAAGAATTTAAAGAATTTAACTGTAACCAACTCATTGGGACAGGTTCGCTGAATGGCGTCACTGTTTTAGTGGCTATAATTGCTGCCCAGAGGTGCTTATGGTCAGAAGGAAAGCAGGCAATTTTTTTTTTTTTCACTAAAAACTGCAGAACCTGAAAGAAATTTTAAAGATGCTATCATGCCCTTTTACATAGATCATGGGAACATTAGTGATGTCTTGGCCTTTTGCTCGGTACTGTTTGTTGTTCCCTTACGTGCATTCTCCTTTTTCATCCAAAATAAAGGGATAATAAGATGGCCAAATAGGGAAGGAGTACATTCCCCAAACACCATTGCAACTAGCGTGGCCATGTAATGAATCAACTGCCCAAGGGGCAGAGAGAAGGGGGCCAGCATTGTGCATTGCAGTTACCAGCTGCCTGTGAAGCAGGCACCCCTGCTGCTGGACTTCTTCACCAGCTCCCTGCTACTACCCTGGGAAAAGGCAGAGGATGACTCGCATCCCAAGGCTCCTGCATCCACATGGGAGACTCCGAGTGCCAAACTCCTGGCTTTGTCTTGGCACAGCCCCAACCATTGTGACTACTTTGGGAGTAAACCAATGTGTAGAAGATCTTTCTCTCTTTCTCTTAACTCTGCCATTCAAATAAATGAATCAATCTCTAAAAAGAGAAACTCCCAGTTAAATTTTTTAAAGATTTATTTATTTTTATTGCAAAGTCAGATATATAGAGAGGAGGACAGACAGAGGAAGATCTTCCATCCAACGATTCACTCCCCAAGCGACAGCAACGGCCAGTGCTGTGCCAATCCGAAGCCAGGAGCCTCTTCTGAGTTTCCCATGAAGGTTCCAAGGATTTGGGGAGTCCTCAACTGCTTTCTCAGGACACAAGCAGGGAGCTGGATGAGAAGTGGGCCACCAGGATTAGAATCGGTGGCCGTATAGGATCCTGGCGTGTTCAAGGCGAGGACTTTAGCCACTAGGCTACTGCACTGGGCCCCCAGTTAAATTCTTAAAAAGAGAGAATATTTCCTTCTTCAACTTCCTGTAGCTTATGGCTTGTATTTTGGACATTGTCAGGAGCCATTTTGGACACAAGAAAGAGAAATACTCTTTCATTTGTTGAGCCACACAACAGCAGTCTGGATCCCTGGACAGCCTCAGGCAGCAGAGATCTGCCAACCTACAGATTGCAATATGAGAAGTAGACATACATTTGTTCAAACCATTCTCAGGCTGGATCCATGTTACAAACAGATAAAGCTATATTCAACACACAAGGGCTTTGTGGGTTTCTTTCTTTTTGCCTCAGCCGCACATAGATGTATATCTGTTGCTTTCTGTTGAGCAAGTTGAAGTAACACTAGGAAGGTGCTGGTTCTAAGGTGTGGAATTCATTTAAGGTTCAGTGTGCCCTCCTATTGCAGAATTATAAGAAGACCAATTTTCATTACATTTAGTAACATTTTCCCAGGGTAGGCTTAAAATACTTAGATGCTATTTTTCTTTAAAGAGTTGTTTATGTGCTGGGGAGAGAGGAAGAGAGGAAAAGAAAAAAAGACAGGGATCTTGGGGGCTTTTTTCCCTGCTGGCAGGCCCCTGAGACCACCGAGGGGGTGAGGCAACCATGTTCTTTGGCCACAAGAACCACTGGGGACACCCTGATGAAGCACTTCCATTTATTGTAAAGTGAGCACAAACTTATATAGACCAGGAAAGGGGAAGGCAGAAGGGCGATCCCCAACAGTCCTCCCACCCAACAATGACACTGTAACTGGAAAGAAGGCATGCCTATCTCTCTGAATCCTCCAACCAAGTCAGAGGTGACGTTCCACACGCATAGCTGGATGTGAGTCAAGTACAACACAGGGATGTGAGTCAAGTACAACACATAGACTGGAAGGTATGCCTCAGGTCACATTCACCACGTGTGGCTGGCAGATAAACTGTGGGTCGCATTTGGCTTCTTAGAATTGTTTATCAAGGATGGCCCAGCACAGCTCATCCAAGGACAGAGAAGAAATACTGGAATGCAGCCCACGGCTCTTATTGCATGCCCAGGCTAGGTTGAGGTCTCGGTTAGCCAAAATCATTGTCAGGGGGTTCCCCTAAGGACACCATGTGCCTACGACCTTCCATATAGACTAAGCAGAGATCCAGAGATCCAGAGATCCAGGGGTGATCTCCCACAGAGGGGAGGGAGGGAGAGAGAGAGAGAGAGAGAGAGAGAGAGAGAGAGAAGAGAGAAGAGAGAATTTCCATCTATTGTTATACTCCCCCAAATGATTGCAATGGCAAGGACAGGGGCAGGCGGAATCCAGGAGCCTGTAATTCCACCTGTGTCTCAGATGTGTGTGGCAGGGGCCCAGGTACATGGGTCTTCTTCTGCTACTCTCTCAGGTGCACTAGAAAGGAGCTGGATCAGAAACAGGGTATTAGGAGTTGAGCTAGCATGTTAATATAGAGTGTATATGTGACAGACAAACCCATTGTTGCACGGTGCTGGCCCCTTAAGTATTTGTTTGCCATTTGGATGGTTTCACATATGTCTTCTGGATTACAAAGGTGGCATTAATGTACCAGACTAGAAACAGACAAACAGGCCTTGACCTTACATTCTGTAGTCTATACTTCAAATAGAGACAGATTTACGTTCCCCTTAAGCCTCAGTGTTCCAACAGAGGATTGTGACATGAACAACACATGGAGCAATGAGAGAAGAAACTACCTGTTCAGCTAGCCAGGTCAAGCTAACCCCGGAGGCTGTTAGAGCAAGACATGCCGCAATCAGAATGGAATGTCTGTTTACTTGAATTGAGCAGTAAGATCACTGATTCTGTGCATTAAATAGCAACCTGATACTCGTTACACTTAATGCTTACTTCACTGTAGAGAAACTGTTTGCTTCTTAACCCATCATAGATTACATTAAACAGAATGGAAAAAAATAAAATTGTAAAATATCATAGAGCAACATCTCTGATCTCTGGTTGTAGTTTAAGGTGAAATTCCATAGCTGTTTATCAAGAGCTTATTTGAAAGTTCCAGCCAGGAATGATGATTTTTATCATCCAAGTCCACAGCATCATAGGGCAAGAACTTCAACCCCATGTAACCACCACAAATATGCTGCGATCCCTTTTTTCTGGGAATTAGCTTTACTGCTAGGAAAAGGGTTTGCTTGTGTTTTCCAGAAAGTACGCTTCCCCGCAGGGTCTATAACAACTTTGCAGCACCGCTATGCTATCTCCTATATGCTCGTGTGAAACACAGACCGGAAACCCAGCTGGAACATCAACTCCAAATATCAGAAGGGGAAGAGATATAAGCGTGTCTTTTGCTTGCTTATTTTTGTTTTGTTTCATTTGGTTTTAATAAAAAAAGTAAAAGTTCTGTCTGACCAAAATAGAATCAGGAACCAGGCCTAGGGAACCTAGACATTTGAATTTCAGTAAGGATTGGGGGCAGAAAGACTCAAGGTAAGCAGATTGGGCTTCTTTTCCTTAGGACTTAATGAGAAAGATCTATATTGTTTGGGTGCTGAGCTCAGCCTAGTGATTTAACAACAAATAACATAGAAGGAAAAGGTCCCTGTGGGAACCAAGACACGGCTTGCAAAGGATCCTGAGTTTGCAAGACAACCCTCTGGGGTGGCAATCAACTCCTATACATATACACCTTCAGACGCATATGCCTAGTCAGAGCCAGGGAAGGCATGCTGGGCCCCTTCCAGCCAGTACACTGAATCATTATCCAAGGAGGAAATTATAAACACCAACAATCAAGTAAAACAAAAGTCTCATTCATTCATTAAACAAAAATTTAATTGAGCGTTCTTTCAATTTTTCTTTAGTCATAATGTGCACCAGAATTTCTTTTTTCCATTCAGTGCCCTGTCATGAAATGTCTACATATAATCAGCCTCTCTAAACATGGTTTCTGTATAGTTAGTATTCACTGCATATCTAGGATTGGCTATTTATTATTTTATTTGCTGTATCAGTTAAAAATATGTTGGTTGTAAATAACAGAAAACTCATCTCAAGCTGGATTAAGCAAAAGTATTGATTATAAATGCATGGCATTATAAATGTGTTAGTCTCTTGTCATAGCTGTAATAAATTATCAAAGGAGGGCCCAGCGCGGTGGTGCAAGTAGTTAAGGTCCTCGCCTTGCACGCCCGGGATCCCATATGGGCGCCGGTTCTAATCCCGGCTGCCCCGCTTCCCTTCCAGCTCCCTGCCCGTGGCCTGGGAAAGCAGTCGAGGACAGCCTAAAGCTTTGGGACCCAGCACCCGCGTGGGGGACCCAGAAGAGGCTCCTGGCTTTGGATCGGCATAGTATTGGCCGTTGCGCTCACTTGGGGAGTGAATCATCGGACGGAAGATCTTCCTCTCTGTCTCTCCTCCTCTCTGTATATCTGACTTTCCAATAAATAAATCTTAAAAAAAAAAAAAAACGAAATGAAAAGAAAAAATATATAAATGAAATTTACAATACGATTCAGTAATTTTACCTCTGCATGAACATTATCAAACAATGGCGTGCAGCGAGCCACTTATTTGTACACTAATAATCACGCATTATTCCCAGTAACCTAAACACAGCAGCAATCCAAGTGTGCACTGATGGAAGAGGGGATAAACAAAATGCTGTGTATATTCGATAAAGTGAAATACTATTCAATCTCAAGAAGGAAATTTGACAATTGCTATAATATGAATAAACCTTGAAAACATTAATCTGGGTAAAATTAGGCAGTCACAAATGCGCAATATTATGCGATTCCTCTTACATGAGATGCCCATCGTTAGTCAAATTCATGGAAATAGAATGTAGAATGATGTTGACTAAAGGCTTAAGGATAGAAAATAGGGGAGTAATTGTTTAATGGGCATGAAGATTCAGGCGGGGAAGAGGAAAATAATCTGAAAATGGCTGGCAGTGATGGATGCATAACAATATTAATGTACTTAATACCTTTAAATTACATAATGAAAGTGGTTTAGATGGTACATTTTATGTTATACCTATTTCATCAGAATAAAATGTCAGCAAGTTGCTGGATTATTTCTATCACTGTAGTCTGTTGATTCTCTTCATGGTTGCAAGGGGGTTGCCAACAGCATTCAGTCATATGATTTCTCACAACCAGAAGAGCCTAATTCTTAGAAATAATCCCAGGTGCCCTGAAGCTTCCATTAACCTTTTATTTAAGTTTCTATCTGAATAACAGCTGAAATCTCAACAACAGCTAACAAAAGAGGTGACTTGATCTTTTGATCAAGCAGGCTCATCCCTTTAGCTGAGATCAATTTTCCAACTTACAGTGCTATGGGAGAGGGCATGAATGGGTCGCAGGAAATCAATTACTCAAATACAGTGACTCCTACCGCCATTTTACAACTGTTGCAGCAATCTCAACTCAAGTATCCAGATTTAGGTATCAAATTGCAAAATGGAAGCTATCCTTTCAACTTCTTACCAGCTATCCCATCTGTGCACCTACATTTGCCTGCGTCTCAGTACTGATGCTTCTCCGTACATTATCCTATGGTAACAGTAGAGGTCATATCTCTGAGCTAAAGGAAGTAGACAAGAGACGGTATTAGAAGAGGTTGTGTTTCCATTTGCGTGAGTATCACCTGGGAAGTGCCTTGAACATAGTGCTCCTGGATCCAACCCAAGAAGTGCTGAGGCAGAACTTAAACAAAACTTAGATTGTAATTCTTGTTTGTTTTTCATGAATTTGCATTTCAAGAGTTGCTCTAGGTAATTCTGATGTCGATTTGAGAAATATGCTTAGCGAAGCTCTAGTCCTATATTTGCCGAGAACTAAGGACCTATATGGAGAGTAATTAAGACGATAAGTGCCATACTTAAGGGAAACTCAGTCTAGTGGAGAGAAAAAGTTATTAAGTAATTACACCAAAATTTTATATTGTAAAGAGTGAGATAAACTAATAGGCAGAAAGTATCATGTTCCTGGTGGAATTTAAAGGGCGGAATTTCTTTTAAAGTGTATAAGATTCTTGTTTCTCCCCAAGAGCTGCATTTAGCAAGATCAAAGTAAAAGCCCATTCTGAGTTCCTAATTTTGCCATAAGAATAGCAGCTCATGATCAGTTTTAGGAATGTGAATTCTACTTCCCTGAAGTTCCAGTCTTTTCACAAAATAGCAAGAAAGTTTAAGAGAATGCAAAAAACGTGTTTCCCAAAAGCTGCCTTTGGCCAGATCGAAGTGTCAATCTCCATTCGTTTGGGTTTCCAAATTCATCATGAGACTTGAAAGAAGAAATGATCAGACTCACCTTTCGCATAGCTTTGCTTCTTGAGCAAGTCAGACAAGATTGCCATTTTGTCCCTTTGATGAGTTTTGTCCTAACACTCTGATAATTAGTTGTCAGTCCATTTTTTTCTTCCCCAAAATTTGTGCTTAAAAGACTCCACTTCAACCAGATTTCAGATTTTCCTCTCTTGGAGCCCCCTGCCTGTGGCAAGAGTTTTCAATCTTTAATAAATCTCACTTTGTTCACTGAAATTTTCCACATGAAAATTCTTTCTCTCTATTTTTTTTTGAAAGATTTATCTTATTTTTTATTGGAAATTCCAACATACAGAGAGGAGAAGAAACAGAGAGGAAACTCTTCCATCTGCTGATTCACTCTCCGAGTGGCTGCAATAGCCAGAGCTGCGCCAATCTGAAGCCAGGAGTCAGGAGCCAGGAGGCTCTTCTGGGTCTCCAGTGCAGGTGCAGGGTCCCAAGGCTTTGTGCCATCCTCGACTGCTTTCCCAGGCCAGAAGCAGAGAGTTGGATGGGGCCAGGGCCGCTGGGATTAGAACTGATAACTATATGGGATCCTGGTGTGTTTAAGGAGAGGACTTTAGCTGCTAGGCTACAGCACCAGGCCCGGAAATCTTATTTCTTTCAAGGAAGGCAAGAACAGGTTGCTTCCACCCTTTGCACCAAGAGCCCCTAAAAATAGGTGGTGAGTTTTGACTATAGGTGAGGGAGTGTGAGAGGGATGTCTTTATAAGAAAAAAAGAGAGAAAAAGAGACAGATTTTAATTAAAAATGTAGAAAGGATTTTTTTTAAATTTATTTTTTACTGGAAAGGCAAATTTATAGAGAGGAAGAAAGAGAGAAAGATCTTCCATTTGCTGGTTCACTCCCAAAGTCACCAAAATAGCTGGAGCTGAGCCAATCCAAAACCAGGAGCTAGGAGCTTCTTCTGGGTCTCCTGCACAGGTGCGGGATTCCAAAGCTTTGGGCCGTCCTTGACTGCTTTCCCAGGCCACAAGCAGGGAGCTGGATGGGAAGTGGATCCACCAGGGTGAGAACTGGTGGCCATATGGGATCCTGGTGCTTGCAAGGTGAGGATTTAGCCCCTAAGCCACCTTGTCTGGCCCAGAAAGAATTTTAAGAATTCTGGATAGCATGAAGACTTGATGAGTTTCAGAGTTGTGTGAGCATAAGGCAGAAATTCATTAGTGATTCCCTTGTGGAATCTCAGTTCCACACTTTCACAGTTTTCAGGATCTCACTGCACTACTATGATTGTGATCCTAGTATTTAATGATGTCTATTTTTCACATGCATATTTACGTACAAGGTTGCATAAACATAACATACTTTGGAAGACCATAATGCATTTTCTTTTTTTAAAAGCAGTCTTTTTTTTTTAAGGATTTATTTATTTTTATTGGGAAGGTAGATCACATTTACAGAGAGGAGAGACAGAGAACTTTCATGCTCCTGGTTCACTCCCAAAATGGCCCCAACTGTTATGTCTTTCTAGTGTTAGCTCTTTTTGGTATAAGGTTTTTTCTGTTTGCTGCCACAAGCCAAAACACAGACTCAGTGAGCCACGCAGGAGGTTTTACTCTAGCAGGAAAGATGGCCCACAGGGATGGGAACAGAGGCCGAGAGAGAGAGAGAGAGAGAGAGAGAGAGAGATGAGGGAGGTGTCCTGCAATAGTGCAGGAGGGAACTCCAAAAGAAGAGGGAGAGAGTGGGAGAGCAAGAAGAAGGAATGGCACACATGTGGAGTGTGCATTTATGGCTGGGGACGTGTGTCAGGGGGCCATGAGGGACTGTGGATAGGGCCATGAGTGGGTCGGAGGGATTGATAGCTGAGGTGGTAGGTGGCTACTAGGGGGAGGAGCTGCAAGGGATTGGTGTGAAGATAGGGCAGTCAAGTATCGTGTCATGAAGTTGCAGTGGATTGGTGACAACTGAATTATGAAGTACAGCAGAGCGGTGGAGAACAGGGTTGCAAGGTTACAGCAGGTTGGCAGACAACAAAATTTGCACCTAAAGGAGGGGTTCACAAAGCTTAAGGAAGCTGAGACCTAGGGGAAGCAGATAGTTAACATGGTGCCAAAGGACCCAGCGTGATAGCCCAGTGGCTAAAGTTCTCGCCTTGCATCTACAGGGATCCCATATGGGCGCCGCTTCATGTCCCAGTTGTTCCACTTCCCATTTAGCTCCCTACTGGTAGCCTGGAAAAGCAGTAGAGGACGGCCCAAAGTCTTGGGAGACTGCACCCACATGGGACTCCTGGAAAGTGCTCCTGGCTCCTGGCTTCGGATTGACTTAGCTCCAGCTAAGTCATTCAACCAGCCATTACAACCACTTGGAGAGTGAACCAGTGAATGGAAGATATTTCTGTCTCTCCTCCTCTCTGTAAATCTGACTTTCCAGTTAAAAATACATAAATCTTCTTTTTAAAAAAAGTGCCAATCTAAAATGCGAGTCTTGAGAGCCAATGTTCAAGTCACTCCTCATAGAAACAGCTGAAGCTGAGCTAATCTGATCCAAAGCTGGGAGCCAGGAGCCTCTTTTGGGTCTCCCACGTGGGTGCAGGGTTCCAAAGCTTTGGGCCGTCCTTCATTGCTTTCACACGTCACAAGCAAGAATCTGTATGGAAAACTTGGCCCCCAACTCATGAACTGGTGCCCCTATGGAATCTCTGCACTTGAAGGGGGAAGGATTAGTCAGTCAAACCGTTGCACCCAACTTGAGACAGAGAGATCTTCTATCCACTGGTTCACTCTCCTGATGATCCAATGGTCAAAACTGTGTCAGGCCAAAGCCAGGAACCAGGAACTTCACCTGGGTCTCCCATCTTGGGTGGCAAGGTCTAAATATTTGGCCCGTCTCTTGCTACCATCTCTGGCACATTATCACAGACAGAGCAGCCAGAACTCAAACTAGTACTATGGTATAAGATCCTAGCATGGCAGGTGGCAGCTTACCTCACCTTACCACAATGCCCACTTATTTTATGACAGCAGGAATAACAACATGATTGTAAGGACAGAGTGAGCTAGCATGTGTACAGGTGCATAACATTCCTGGAATCTCAGCAATTGCTAATAGTGGCAATCATGAAATATAATGAACTTGTGTTCATATTCTGAAACAGGAGCACCCATACGTACCAACATGTGCACCTCCATTGTGAAAATCTTGGCCTGGGATCAAAGTTGAAATGAATACCCCCTTCAGATCAGGCATCTACCTATTGGAGCGCTCTTCCTACACATTGGCCTCTGAATAAATGAGTTATGGCACCCCTCTGTTCCATTCCCAACGATGTTTGCAGAGCAAGCTTCAGTCCCAACTATAGAATTTTAGAGAGCGCATTTCCATGCTAAAGAAATGTCAGGCATCCATTAGTCAAAATCAGAGATGTTTCCAAAGTAGGAAGGACTTTCTCATTGGCGCCTGAGGTTACATCTAGCAGGTGATTAATCCTCAAGTACTTTTGGGGACTCTAAACTTTTCTTTACTTAAAGACCAACTCTGTGGCACAGAGATCTGTAACCCAGAGTAATAATTCCCTAGCTAAATAAGAGCAATCACTCAGTACATTACAATAGGCTGGCTGACTTCCCATGAACTTTGCAGAAGTCCTTGAGCAGGCATGAAAGTCAACACTTATAAGATCTGCAATGTGATTTCAGAACATAGCATTAGCCAATTGTGTCCCTGAGCCTCAGTCAATCTCACAGAGTTCTAGTTCCAAGATCACTGTTTGCAGGATGCTATCCTTTAGAAATCCGTGGAAATGGTGTATCTCAAGAGTTAGTGAAGACTTAATCCAAGTGTAGCATTCACATATGGGCATCAGTTCGTATCCTGACTGCTCAACTTTCTATCCAGCTCCCTGCTTATGGTCTGGGAAAGCAAGGGAGGATGGTCCAAACCCATGGGACTCTGCACCCTTGTGGAAGAAGCAGAAGAAGCAGATCTGAAGCTGCTGGTTCCTGGCTTCAGATTGGCTCAGCTCCAGCCTTTGCAGCCATTTGGGGAATAAACCAACGGATGGGAGATTTTTCTATTGCTGTCTCTCCTTGCTTCTGTAAATCTACCTTTCTAATGAAGCAAACACATCTTTTTTTTTAAAAGGACTAATCCAGAAAGGAAATTGAAGGTTGATTCTTTGCTCTTCTATACAAAAATTTACAAAACCCCAATTCATTAAAGAAAATATCTTAACATCATTATATGCTGATGATTGGTAAGGGTTAATTGTACCCTGATTATATCCAAATTTACTGATTTTAAGATAAACATCAATCAATATTTTTAAGACTTCTCAGCACATCAAGAGGCTATATTGACTCTAATTAATATTATCATAAATAATCCACTATGTTTTATAACTTTTATGTTAAGAAAAAATTACTGATGTGGAAGTTCAGTACAATGGTTAAGACACCATTTGATAATCCCTCATTCTATATTGAAGGGTCTGAGTTTGGGTTCCAATTCCACGCTCCATTCTAGCTTCTTGCTGATGCATATTCTAATAGGTAGCAGGTACTCAAGTACTTGGATTGTTGTCATAATGCTGGAGACCCAGAATAAGTTACTGTCACCTAATATAGCCTGGCCCCAGCTACTTCAGGTATTAGGCAAGAAACCCTTTTCAGGCAAATAAAAAAATACTAAAAATTAAGGGCTGGTATAGTGGCTCAACATGGCAATCCTTCACCTACAAGTGCTGCCAACCATGTGGGCAAAAGTTTGTGTCCTGGCTGGTTCATTTCCCATTCAGCTCCCTATTTAGGACCTAGGAAAGTAGCTGAGGATGGCACAAGGCCTTGGGACCCTGCACCTGCATGGAGACCCCAAAGAGACTCCTAGTTCCTGCTTCGGATCAGCTCAGCTCCAGTCATTGCAGTCATTTGAGGAGTAAGCCAGCAGATGACAGATTTCTCTCTGTTTCACCTTC
Source organism: Ochotona curzoniae (assembly GCF_017591425.1). Taxonomy (NCBI): domain Eukaryota; kingdom Metazoa; phylum Chordata; class Mammalia; order Lagomorpha; family Ochotonidae; genus Ochotona; species Ochotona curzoniae. The sequence goes on along the minus strand of NW_024467087.1, from coordinate 28,667,567 downwards.
TCTCTGCAAATCAGCTTCTCAAATATGCCTCTCAAATAAAAATAAAAATAAGTCTTTTTAAAAATTAACCAATGAATGAAATTTTAAATCAGGTCAATTTTTTTACAGTGAGCGACCTTCTCATTACTAAGTACTCACTGGGTGTTTAGTACCATGATAGGCTCCATGGTAGAGGAATGAAGAGTGTAACCTCCAGAATCAGCCTATCTGCTTTAAATTCCAAGTTCTACCATTGTATTTGACCTTAGATATGATACTTGCCTGTCATTTTACCTTCTCATTATCTAGGTGGACATAATATAATATTACCCGCGTCCTAGTATTCCTGAGAAGATTGAGTGAATTAATTATTTTTTTAAAGATTTATTTTTTATTATTATTATTTTTAATTGGAAAAGTAGATATACAGAGAGGAGAGACAGAGAGGATAGACAGAGAGGAAGATCTTCCGTCCGATGATTCACTCCCCAAGTGAGCGCAACGGCCGATACTATGCCAATCCGAAGCCAGGAGCCTCTTCCGGGTCTCCCACGCGGGTGCAGGGTCCCAAAGCTTTGGGCTGTCCTCGACTGCTTTCCTGGGCCACAGGCAGGGAGCTGGAAGGGAAGCGGGGCCGCCGGGACAGAACCGGTGCCCATATGGGATCCTGGCGTGCAAGGCGAGGACTTTAACCACTTGCACCACCGCGCCGGGCCCCAGAGTGAATTAATTATTGAAGTACTTAGAAATGTACCTGACACAAATTAGGGACTCAATAAATATCAACGATCACTACAGCTTCAGATAGAATTACTTGATTGCCTTATACCCAGTGGTATTTACAATCAAACACACATAAAATGGCCCCCAGTTCCTTTGCTAGAATCCAGAGTGAATAGTCCTTTGAAGAAATAAAACTTAAATGGAAATAAATCCTCACAGAACAAACCAGAGATAGAAATTTCCCTAGATAGAAAAATAAATAAATAGATGAATAGATAACGCTGTTCAAATGCATTTGTGCAATGCAATGCAAAACATTTGTTAGTTGGCTAAACAAAGAAAAAATGTAGGTTGCTTGAGATAACTGCTTCATGAGAATGCAGAGAAAAGACGTTGCCCTCATTTATTTTCTTTCGAAGTCTATTTCTCTCTGCTCCTAAGCATTGTTTATCAGAAAAAGCTGGAGGAGTCAGAGCTGTATATGTCCATCTATGGTCTGTCTCTACTTCACACAGACACACCCTAATCCTGATGCCATGTACTTCTTTTTATTATTATTAATTTCTTTCTTTTTTTCTTCTTTTTTTTTTAATAATCTTACATAGTTGATTAGGGTACAGAGGGTCAAGGGCTACAGGAAAGTGGGTAAGACCATTGTTTCCACACTAATATCATCATAGTATCAGGGGATACTATGTATCCCCTATATCAGGGGAAGGGAGAAATAAAGGGAGAAGCCCCACCTAGCCTCCCACCCATCCCAAATCCCCAATGTGAGGCATGCTCTGAGGGTCCTTCTTGCTCAAGCAGTTTTAATAGTTCAACAGTTCTGAATTGCTGCCAATCTCGCAGCTCCAAGCACAATGAAATCTATTCACTGGCTGACATAGTCTCTTCATGGTTGGGGGTCCTGAGATCAGCAGTTCAGTTGGAGAGATCCCCAGATAAACTTCGTCTGAGGTGATCCCAAACCTGATTCTTGTATGTGCATGCCAGTACAGGGTCCAGCACCGTCAGTCGCCCCAATCAGCTTATGCAAATGTTGGTCATTGCAATTGCTGGGTCAGTTCTGTTTCCAGTCCTGTCTTCCATGCGAATCAATGGTTTTGCAGACCAGCCCGACCCTGCCCACTTCATACTCAACCCTCAGGCAAGCCAATGGGAACTGCAGCCTAGTTGGGGCGACTCCCCATAACCCCCACCAGGCCTGCTCCCTACCCTGGTTCCCATGCATGCCAGTATGTACCTCAGAGTTGTTAAGTCTGTCCCACATCCCATTTAGCTCTCATACATGTCGATGGGCATTGAAGCCTAGTTCAACCCAACCAACCCTACTATCCAGCCCACACACATACTGGCTGTTGGTTGTCTTTCTGTCTAGCCACCCCTACCCCTGTCCTGGTTTTCGTGTTCTCCAGTGGGAGTGGTAACCCAAGAGGGGGGTGCCCACTATTTCTCTCCTAGGCCATTCCCACACCTGGATTATGCACTCTCCAGGTGGTTCTGGATTTTAACTTGACAGAATTAAGTCCCCAGTGCCAGCCTCTGACAGCTGATGCTGCGGCAAAGCCCAACCAACCCTCACCCACTCTAATTTTTGCTTGCACCAGTCAGAACAATCAGCCCAGCCTGGTTTTTCCCTGATCTAGCTCACATGAGGCCCACAGGTGTTGTAGTCCTGCCTGGTCTGATCTGCCCCATCCCAACTCCTGCTCTCTAGTGGGAGAGGTTGTCCAGCAGGGGAGCCCACATTCCCCCTGCCGGCTTTGCCCCCTGATTCTCACTTGTGCTGTTTGGGTGCCGCGGCCACATCTGGTATGTCTCACCTCAACTTGGCATTCCGTAATGTGCACTGGTTTGTGTCACGACTGAACCTGGCCTGACCCACGCTCTATGCTGGTGCACAGATTCACCAGTGGGTGATGTGAACTGGTTCAGCCCCCAGCCTATGCCAAATGTATGATGGTGGGTATCTTTCCCTGGCCTGGTCTGGCTTGCTCCCCAGTGTGGTTCCTGCACTCACCCACAAGGACTGTTTCCCGACAGATGAGTTTCCCAAGCTCCTCCTTCAGAACCTCTCCCTATGCCAGATCCTGCACGTGCTGGTGGGTCCATGGGCCAGCCCTCCTTGCTGGCCTTCAGTCCATTCTGGTTCCTACTGTTGGATGTTTCAGCACAGCCAAGGCTTGTCCATACTCAGACACAGCTTACACATGGCTCAGTAGGGGCAGAGACCTAGCCTATTCCATCCTACATCTACCCAGGTTTTCCAGAGCACCAGATGGTGCTGGAGTCTAGTCCGGTTAGGTGCATTCATCCCCAGTTCACACTTGTGCCAAGGGAGATTGCCACTATATCCAGACCAGAACGCAGCCCTTACTCTGGCCCTGCACTCTCCCATGGGAACCCCAACCCGCCAAGGGTGTACTCTCACAGCTCACCAACCAAGCCTATTCCCAGCCCTAGATTACATGCGCGCCAGTGGTTGCTCTGACCCAGTTGGCTTAGCACCTCACCTATCTCAGTCTTTGCCTTCAGTGTTGTGACATAATATCCCTGGCTCATGCAGACCAGTTGGAATAAGAGCCTAGTTTGGCATGACCTGTGCTCCATCCTGAATTCTTTTCTTCCTTGTGAGTTAAGGCTTGCTCATCCCTGCCTGGTCCAACCCCTTCCATTTGCAGCTTGGCCCACCCCACATCCTATTTTAGGATGCACTTTCAGGTGCTGCTGCCTTGACCTGCCTAGACTATTATCATTTCCTTGACCCATAAGTGATGGCAGGTGCCATGGTCACACCTAGCTCAGCCCATCACCACCACAGCCCATGAGCCCTTGTATTTCCACAGGGTTTGACCCACACTTCCCCCACAGAATCTACCAACAGACCTGATTCTCTCGTATGCTGGTTAGTGTCTTGACCCTGCCAAGTGTGACCCATCCACTGTTCCACCACCCAGACAGGTAGTGGTACCTAGCCCTGCCAGACATGCCCCCATCCATGGCTTTCGTGTGGACTGGTGTATGGCTGTCAGTGATACTCTATGCTAACAGCCCATCTCAGGATTCCCTTGTGGGCTGGTGAATCAGTCTGGCCCAAATAGATCTATGGACTCTTCCCTCCAAACCACCAGGTCTCAGCCTCCACACTTGCCAGAAATTCTGTGACCCCATTGCTAGGAATCACCCAGAATTCAGCACTCATCTACACTCACACTGGGCTTATCCATGGGTGTCCCTAGGCAGCAATTACATATCCTAAAGACCCCAGAGCTTGCCAGCAGGCAGAGTTCGCACCCAATAGGTGCACTGGCTGCCCATCACTTGAGTCCCCAGCATTGGGTCTGGCCTGGCTGGAGAACCCCCCACAGCTGCCACACTGCAGGGAGCTGCTTTTGCCCCAACCCCATGGCCAAACCGATGTCATGTACTTCTAAGAAGGTTGTTTTGGGTGATTGCTGCCAACACTCTTTGCCTGGTGCAAGTCTTCTGGAATCATCATGTAAGCTGCTGCAGTCAGGAGCAGATTGGACATCAGAGCATCCAACTCCTGAAAAAGACACGGGGCAATTTGTCCAAGATTGAAGTCTTTGCACTGACCCTAAAGGAGCTGTTTGGATGGTATTTCATTTCTCAACCTCTAGGAGAGCCAATTGTGAAATCATATGGGAAAAATGGCTGTGTAGTCCCTAGCCCTGCACTGTCTGCTACCTAGTCTCTCTCTTAAAAATTTATTTATTTTTATTGCAAAGACATGTATATAGAGAAGGCAAGACAGAGATATTCATCCGCTGGTCCACTCCTCAAGTGGCTGCAAGGCTGGATCTAAGCAGATCCAAAGCCAGGAGCCTCTTTTGGGCATCCCACGTGGGTGCAGGGTTCCAAGTCTTGAGGCAATCCTCTACTGCTTTCTCAGGCCACAAGCAGGGAGCTGGATGGAAAGTGGAGTAGCCAGGATACGAACTGGCGCCCATCTGAGATCCCAGCAGTTGCAAGGCTATGAGTTAGCCACTAAGCCATCATGCCAAGCCCTTAGAGTGATTTTTTTTAAGCTTTATTTGTTTTTATTGGAAAGGCAGGTACACAGAGAGGAGGAGAGACAGAGAGGAAAATCTTCCATCCGATGGTTCACTTCCCAAGCAGCTGCAAGGGCCAGAGCTGAGTCAATCTGAAGCCAGGAGCCAGGAGCAATTCCAGGTCTCCCACGCGAGTGCAAGGTCCCAAAGCTTTGGGCCATCCTCAACTGCTTTCCCAGGCCACAGGCAGGGAGCTGGATGGGAAGCAGGGCCGCCGCGATTAGAACTAGCACCGATGTGGGATCCCAGAACATTCAAGGCGAGGACTTTAACTGCTACACTATTGTGCCAGTCCCCCTCAGTCTGATTCTTAACGCATAGGAGATGGACCTTAGGGCACTTGAGCATTTAAATGGAATTTAGAGGTAGGGTCGTAAAAAGGAAATCTTCCCTCTACAATTCCCTCATTCTCAATCATGGAAAACCTAAGAGGCAAAAGCACAAGGGAAAAAAAATAGCAACAGTTCCCCTGTGCAGACCAAGCATTGTTAGGCAGAGCAGCTTGGCTGTGGCACAGCTGTGGGGAAAGAGTAGGTGATAGAAACTCACAGTAAGGCAAGGAAAACTAGCAGCAGCCTTGTAGTCCAACGTAGAATTCCTGATGCCTGTGTGAATTTTTGAAGCATCCTAATGAAAATATTTCTTCTAATTTCTGATGACAATAAATTTCAAAAAATTATGAAGGCAAAGGCTGGTAAGTACTGACCAAAGACCAAAGGGGTTTTGGTTTGTTTTAGAACTGTGCCTTCAACATTGATGTACTCCTGTCTCGTATTCTCTTTGCTGTTCCCTATTTCATTCTTTCACACCAAAATGTTCTATCCTCCATATTTAAAAATCAGACCTCCCTTCTCCCAACAGATCATTTAAAATTTATGTTCTTCATGATGCCAACCTAACTAAATACAAGGTAGAATGCAGTCTGATGAAACTAATGCTATATGAAACTAAACTATAGTAGGAATGATTGAGAACTCTTGAATGGTCTCAGGATTCTGCAATTTTAAAAGGAAAATCCTTTTCTCCAAATGAACATCTAATCTCGGAAACATTTTAAACTAAGTGATTTCATGAATCCTTCTGGAGGGAAGGTTTTGGTTTGGAGACTGCCTGGTGTCTTTAAGATCAGACGCTTCTTTGCCCACAATGCTTTGGCTACATTCTAGTTGTAAAATCATCCTTGGCAGGAAGTACAGCCAAAAGAAAAGATTTCAAAAAGCTTATCCACCCAGGGACATCAAGGTCTTAAAGCATTTGGCTTTAAATGGCAATGTTCTTTACAGAACATCCCCATTGCCCTTTCCCTAAAGGAACTCCACACCACCCTCCCCCTCTACCCAGCCCTTTTGTGTGACCCCATAGAACAGTCTGATAAACATCCATGACTGCACAGTCTTGTTTTTTTGCATTTTGCTTGGCTTACAATTTGAGATGCTCAAAACAAATGCAGAAAGACCGACAGCCTTTTGTGTCTGTCAGCCTCAGGAAAGCAAGTTTAGATGGTGTCGTTTTTGCCCTTGTCATTTGATGATTGGTAAAATTCAATCTTGAGTGAATGCAAACAATTGTGAAATGAGTGTTCATCGTTTTGTTAGCAAATTGATGGCAGATAACCAGACACAAAGCCAAGAAGGAATTTCCCCCTGACTCGGCCATCATTCATTTCATAAGGGTCTCCTGGACCTTTGAAAATATACTCCAGAATCCGGGGTGATGGCTCAGTGGCTCAATCCTCATCTTGCAAGCACTGGGATAACATGCGGGTGCTGATTCATGCCCTGGGTCTCTGTGTCTCCTTCTCTCCATACATCTGATCTGCCTTTCAAAGAGAGAGAGAGAGAGAAAGAGAGAGACAGACAGACAGACAGGGCCTGGCACGATAGCCTAGCAACTAACATCCTTGCCTTGCATATGGGTGTTGGTTCTAATCCCAGCGGCCCCGCTTCCCATCCAGCTCTCTGCTTGTGGCCTGGGAAAGCAGTCGAGGACAGCCCAAAGCCTTGGGACCATGCACCTGCATGAGAGATCCAAAAAAGGTTCCTGGATCCTGGCTCCGGTTCGACGCAGCTCTGGCTGTTGAAGCCACCTGGGGAGTGAATCATCAGATAAAAGATCTTCCTCTCTGTCTCTTCTCTTCTTTGCATATCTGCCTTTCGAATAAAAATGAGTAAATCTTCAATAAATAAATAAATCTGTTAAAAATATACTTATCTCTCAAATTACCCCCATCCCCAACACTGCACCCCATCACTACACCTTCAACTCCCTCACTGCCACAGATACACTATTCAGCTTGCAGGGGTGCTATACCTATTGCCAAGTGTTACTAGTACTCTGAGAGAACAGCCAAACAAGACCCAATGAGAAGGGAAATTTAATGAACTGAAATATTCTAAAACTTCCAAAGCACACTACCCAAGCACTTTGAAAAAGTCTTTCATTTCAATGGGTTTAGCTGCTTGTTATCTCCTACAGGAGCAGTAAGGTGTGTTGGTCATTAATAATTGTTCTTTTAACTGTTGACAGACTTCCTGCTCTACCCAGAATGCCAACCCAGTCATTCTCAGTCTTGCCCGTGAATCAGAATTACCCAATGGATTTTTAAAAATCTAAACAAACTTGTTCCATTCCAGAGCTACTGAATAAGAATTTTTGATAGGTTGGCATGAAGGCTCAATAGCTAAATCCTCACCTTGCACATACTGGAATCTCATATGGATGCTGGTTCCAGTCCTGGCTGCTCTACTTCCCATCCAGCTCCCTGCTTGTGGCCTGGGAAAGCAGTCAAGAATGACCCAAAGCCTTGGGACCCTGTACCCGCGTGGGAGACCTGGAAGAAGCTCCTGGCTCCTGATCAGTTCAGCTCCGACTGTTGTCACCAACTTCAGGAGTGAACCAGTGGGTGGAAGATCTTTTTCTCTGTCTCTCCTTCTCGCTGTACAATGCCTTTCCAATGAAAATAAATAAGTCTTAAAAATTTTTTCTGGAGGTTGAGTACAAGTATTCACGTGATTTTTGAGGCACAGACAAAGGTGAAAAATACTTCGTTGCATATGTACTGATTTTGACTTCACAATATCCATGTAAAGCATATATTATTGCCCTTACTTTAACTATGAGAACACTGACACAACAATGCAGCCATTGATCAAGGTCACACAGCTGGAAATGTTTGGGGCAAAGATTGAAAGCCCTGGTCATGGCTCCAAAGGATACACCAAATTCCATTTCTACTTCATCACAACAGGAAGTGTCTATAATTTTTCTCCATACCTTGGCGTAGACCACTTTTTAACAAGGAGCCCCAACCTTATTTAGAATGGATGGATGCCCTAATATTTCCCAGCCCTCTGCTGAGGTACAATGCCATGCTATCTATATCTCTCTGCTCTTTTAAACCTAGCCATAATTTTCCTGGGCAGAAAAGAAAAAAAAAATGGAAGCAGCATGGCACTGATCAGTTACATACTATTCCTGCAGTTTTTACTATTATACTGTCAACCTCCTTCTTCAGACACATACCCTTCCTATTCTTGTTCTGTTTCTAACACAAACATATACATAGCCCTTTTATGTTGGTGATGAGTATGTGGGAAGATTGTTCTTAGTAGTTTCTGATTTTTTAAAAAGATCTATTTATTTTAATATAAAAAAATTACATAAGAGAGACACAAAGAAATCTTCCATCTGCTGACTCACTCTCCAAATGATTGTGAAGCCAGAGACGGGTTAATCCAACCCTGGGAGCCAGGAGCTTCCTGGTTACCCACACCAGTGCAGAGGACTGAGAACTTGAGCCATTCTTTAATGTTGTACCAGGAGATAGCAGATTGCTGAATCAGAAGTGGAGCAGCAGGGATATGAACCAGTGCCCATAAACACATGCCAACATCATAGGCAGACTACCACACTGGCCTCATTAGTTTTTGAATTCTTAAGTTATTATAGATTTTGTCTTTCCTGACTCTGTTATTGCAGGGTTATTTTACTCATTTTTGTTTGCGTTTGTTGTATTAGTATACCTCCATCCACCTTTAGCCTGTAAATGTAATAAATATGCACACCTATTTTGTATTTATTTATTTATGAAATATATGTATATTTGTATATATTTTGAAATATGTGTATGTAGGCTACTTCAGCATTATAAGTCACAGGATACTTTCCTCTTTAGAAAGTTTTAGGAACTTTGTTCAAATTCTTTGCAGCCTCAGAACTCATTCTCCAAGAAACCTGTATTCAGAATCCCAATGTATAAAGCAGACATCAGTACAATCTGGTAGAGCGAGAAAGGAGATCTGCTCCCTCCATATTTGGGGCCTTGAAACAGCTGCACAATTTGAAAACTATAGTCCTAATCAAGTGCTCTAATTCACTGATGAGGAAATTGAGGTCCAGCATATGGTAAATCAAGATCTAAAATTCAAATTTCCTTAATTTAAAATCCAGTGCTCTAACACATTTGATATGGTTAAGATAAGAACCAGCACCATGCCCAAATACTTCTGGGAAAACCCCTGGCTAAAAAAGAGAATGAGAACAGCTAACATCTCTTTAGTTCTTCTACATGTCAGAAACCGTGGCCTCCCTCATGGCTATCTTTCTGCTGTTTAAGAGCATTTTTTGTCTAAATTAAAGTCCTGTCCCTCCCCCTTTCCCATGTATCTGAGTGGTTTTTGAATACATAAAGATTATTTTCTTCTTCACTCCAGCTTCTAGTATCTTAGTTCAATTATACCTTATAAAAACAGTTTTACAAAAAATATTTTTGCCTAACTATAAAATCAATGCATTTAAGTGGTGTGCACACAATAGCTTATAGCTTATTTACAGAGTGGTGCAACTACCCCATAATCTAATTTTAGAATATTTTCATCATTTCAAAAAGGAATCCTACGAGCACTAATAGTCACTTTCCAACCCCGGCACCCTGAAGCACTGGCTCTGATGTTCTTTGAGGTGATGAATTTATTTATTCTGGACAGTTCATGTACATGGAATCACATAACCTGTGGACTTCTATGATTGGCTTTTTTTATATAGCACATTTTCTAGTTTTATTCATGTCGCAGTGTGGATTAACCCGCCATTCGTTTTTAGGGTACAATCCTGTTCTGTTGGATGGCTGCATCACATTCAGTTTATCCCATCATCAGCTGATGGAGTCCTTATCTCTTTTCAGGACAAATGGCAAAGCACTCCAACTGGTCTTCTTGCATCCATTGTTCCCTCGGCTTTTCCCACTGTTCCTAGAAATGTTTTTGTAAACATGCTGACTTGCCTTCACTAACTCAGTGGCTCCCTGGTCCATCAAGAAATTGCAAATCTAAATGGCTCTACAGGCAAGGCTGATCACGCAAAAGTGTGAACTTTGTCAGGTGCAAGGCCATTTCTGATTGGTATATTCAGTGATGAACTGAAGAGTACAAACTGCTTAATCACACTCAGATCTGAATTTTTTTAAATCTATATTTTGGCTTCCTAGTGAAGAATTTTTTACTTATTTTTATTGAAAAGTCAGATATATAGAGAGGAGCAGAGACAGAAAGGAAGATCTTCCATCTGATGATTCACTCCCCAATTGGTTGCAATGGCCGGTGCTGCCCAATCCGAAGCCAGGATCCAGGAACTTCTTCCAGGTCTCCCACACGGGTGCAGGGTCCCAAGGCTTTGGGCCGTCCTTGACTGCTTTCCCAGGCCACAGGCAGGGAGCTGGATGGGAAGTGGAGTTGCCGGGGTTAGAACCGGCGCCCATATGGGATTCCCTCACTTTGTTCAAAGCAAGGACTTTAGCTGCTAGGCTACCGCACCAGGCCCTCAAATTTGAATTTTCCTAAAAGATACTTTAACATTTAATATCTCATGTGATAATCATCTAAACGCTAGTCTTACACTTGTATATTGAAGCACAAGAAACCTGTTCCCTTTATGTCAATAAAAAAAAACTAACCTTACAGATTTTCTTGATGTCGTCTCTAAAACCAGTCAAATCATTTAACAAAACTATCATCATTCAGCTTTGTCTCATCTCTGCATCCCTCTCCTGATTCTCTTCCTTCTTATCTCTTCCTGCCCCCACTCAATTCCCTCATATTGCATATTTCAAAGGTGGAATGCCATTGGAAGTGCCAAGTCACCCTTTGTATTCTTCCACCTTTGTACTTTTCTTTGTTCTCTCTGCCTGGAATATTTTCCTTTTACTTCTCTTCCCCGGGACAAAATTGTCCATCCTTTATGATCCTGCTTGAATACATGCCATTCTGCTGTCCACAGTAGTACCCTCTACCACGATACTTACCATATTGTCATGGTACAAATCTATTCCCCTATCATACTATAAAGCTCCCCTCAAGAAAGGCATGCTATCCTATCAATATTGATAGAAATCTATCTAAATACCATTCAAACTCTTGGGAGTAGTTTGCATTACTATCCCACAGGACATATCTACATTTGACATTGTTCTCCAGCTGCTTATTTCCTGGGTATAGCTGTTCCTCCTTGTCTAATATTCCACAAAGAAACGACATCTACTACTATATTTGACTAAAAAGAAGAGATATTTCCTGGCTTTTCCCTAGAGCCACAATTGACCAGATCCTGGGGCTAAGCAATTGTTGATCCGAAAGCTTCTGAAGCTGGTGTGTTGGGGTCTGTCATTAGTCATTGTGCTCCTGCTTCAGCTAGCTCGGTGTCTCCTACCATACAAGGGATGAATCTGAATATCTAAACCTAAGGAGTGAAGTAGGTTAGTCCCAAACGGGCGTTCCTTTGGGCTGTTGGGAGTTTTCCATGAGAATGTTCCTCATTCCCTAACACTCTCTCATTCCCTCTTCTTTCTTATGGCCCTAATTCTATTCTCCATTCTTTGTTCTGGGATTTTCCAACCCAGTTTACCCTCTTTCTTATCTATTCCAATAGAAACAATCAAACCTCAATGCCCCCATCAGCTTTCCTTACAACTTATAATGTTACAGCCTCCAAGAATACATCAAATAGCAACATTTTCTCCTTTTCCCAATTGCTGTGGTTCTGTAAAAGCCAGGGAAAGCCATCTCATGGGTAATCTAATCCCAAAATAAATATGGCACACTGATGATTTTCTACTGAAACCTCTAGGTTTGTTCATCTCCCAACATGTCTGCAATTAAGCAGATCCTTCTCTGATCATGAAAAAATTCTTTACTTTAATACAATTAAGATTCTATTTCTTAATACCTCCGACTCATTATTGTAAGAAAACATTCATTGTCTTTAGACCTGAGCTTGCCTTTCTTTACTCCTCCTTTTCCTCTTCCACTTCCTCCTCCTCCTTCTTCTTCCTTTGCTTTTACTTAACAGATATAATGGTGCGGGATAGAAGATAATTAACCTGAGATTGTGTGTGTGTGTATATATATATATATATATATATATATATATATATATATACTCCTTTGTTATTATTTAGAGATAGAGCTCTCATCTTCTAGTTCACTTCCCAAATGTCCACAATGACTAGGATTGGGCTGCCCCATGCCAGCAGACAGAAAATCAATGCAGGTGTCCTACTTGGGTGACAGAACTTCAATTGATTGAGCCATTCATGCTGCCACCCAAGGGTCTGCATTGACAAGAAACTGAAGTCAGGGACAGGAGCCAGAGAATGAACCCAAGTACTCCACTATAGGACATAGGATATTTTTAAAAAAATATTTATTTTTTATTGGTAGGCAGATTTACAGAGAGAAAGAGAAGCAGGGAAAAAGATACTCTGCCCACTGGTTCACTCCTCAAGTGGTCACATTGGTCAGAGCTGAGCTGATCTGAAGCCAGGAGCCAGGGAACTATTCTGGGTCTTCCACATGGATACAGGGTCCCAAGGCTTTGGACCATCCTTACTGCTTTCCCAGGACAGAAGCAGGGAGTTGGATGGGAAGTAGAGCAGCCAGGACATTAACTGGCAGCCATATGAGATCCTGGTACATGCAAGATGAGTATTTAGCTCCTGAGTCATTGTGCCAGGCACAGGACATGGGACATCTTAACCAGTGGCTTTGTTGCTAAGCCATATGCCCACCCCAAGATTGTTATATATTTTATCTATAGCCAGAGTGAGTCCTGAAAAAGATAATACTTATTATTTAAATAAAATTCCATGGACTATTGTTGAATGCTTTGTATGTGGTAGGTAGCATCACGGTAGTAATTACTTTTTTCAATGAGCTACTGTTAAAAACTTCTCCATCACCGGCCAAATCAAGGTCTTGGGATTTTGTTCTTTGACCCATGATTTGCTGGAACGAGTATGTTTTATATATAGTAAGTTGCATTTAGTAGAGTCAGAATGTTTTGTTTCTTTTGGTAGTAATGTGAAAGTATTTAGTATTGACTGGTCACCTACTATGTTGCAAGCAGGATATTCATCATTGTGGCTCTTCTGATCACAAAAAAGTCCCTATATCATGGAAAAGATATATATGTTGCCAAATGTATCACAAGGTTTTGATATAATGCAATCAAAGCACTTAGTTATTTCATGCAGTATTTGGCAAGCTGTTCACTACCAGTTTTTAGTAAATAAAGCTTTTAACATACCTATTCATTTACCTATTATCTCTGGCCACTAGTGTGAAAATTGCAAGAAAGATGATGGCTTGCAAAGCCAATAATTTTTATTCTCTGGGTCTTTACAGAAAATGTCTGCAGACTCTTAACAAAATTAAATCTGAGGTCACCTGGGGAAGCATCAGAGAGACAATGCATGAGCTGAAACTTACAGAATTAGTCTTACTTTCCAGGTGTCTGGGGGGGGGGGCGGGGAAGAGATTATAGATAGAAAAATCATAGGCAGAAGTTGGACAGATATGGAGGCATAAAAAAGCAAAATTTTGAGAAAATTGAATCACATACTTTAGAGGAATGAATTACGAAGTATGTGAATTTCCAGTAAACAAAATGATTTTAGCTTGCTTACTTGGGGCTGATCTAGAGCACCCCCCTGAGTAGGAACATTCCATGTTGTGCCTTTCAAGATGCCTAACCCTGACCCTAACCCTAACCCTAACCTTATTTAAATGTCAGAAGAGTCCTCTGATTTTTACGACAGCAACAACTACCATTACACATGTAAACATGCCCAGAGGGAGCTGACAGGTTCCCTGAGAACCAGTGACTGTCCAGTGTTGCATGAGCACAAGGTGTATGGAAGCATCGCAGGGAGCACCAGGCTAAGGAGTTGCAATGCTATCTTAGCAGTTAGTCCTCCTCCAAATCTTCAAGGGAACTTCAAGAAGTTCATGGAAAACATATATTGTCTATACTTACAATGCCATGATAGACTTAAATAACAGAATCTTGGACTTGTAACTGTTGCTGAAGGACTAGACTATTGCAATAATATGGAGCAAAGTGGCTCAATTAGCTAATCTTCCCCCTCAAGGGCTAGGATTTCATATGGGCACCAGTTCATATCCCAGCTGCTCCTCTTCCCATCCAGCTCCCTGCCTGTGGCCTGGGAAAGCAGTGGAGGACGGCTCAAAGCCTTGAGACCCTGCACCCGTGTGGGAGACCCGGAAGAGCTCCTGGCTCCTAGCTTCAGATCAGCTCAGCTCCAGCCATTGTGACCATTCAAGAAGTAAACCAGCAAATGAAAGCTCCTTCTCTTTGTCTCTCCTTCTCACTCTAAATATCCCTTTCCAATAAAAATTAAAAATCAATAACAAGAATGCATTTTTAAAAATTTAATTATAGGGGAAAACGTTATGTGAGGGAGAGGGAATGGAGAGTGAAGGGGGAATCCCTGTTCATGTGGAATCATTTCATTAAAAGTAATTTTAATATGTAAAAATTCAAAAAAGAAAATACGTATTATGAAAAATCAAGATCTAAATTTCAAATATCTCAGCAGGAAAACTAGCATTTTTAAGTCCTTTTTTCCACAAACATTTTATTTATATAATGAATAAACTTCATGTATTTCATAATACAAATTTAGGAGCACAATGATTCTTTCCAGCCTATGGTCCTTTCTGCCTACATTTACTATCCATCCTCCTCCTTCCTTCTCTCTTTTTATTTTTTAATTTTTACAATGGCATACATTAATTTCACTTCACAATCACAGGCTTAACACTCCCTTAGGTAAATATATCAAAATTTAGTAAGTACAAAAATTTAAAAATTAAGAAATAAATAACCTAGTATTCCTCAGCAGTTTAGACAACAGCTGTAAACAATATTTAAATTCCAAGATGTCAAGCTCACTCATATAGATTACATTATTTTTTGCCTTTGTGTATTTGTGCCATGCAGACCTGGTGAAACATACGTGTCTTTTTGGGACTGGTTTCTTTCACTAAGCATAATGGTTTCCACTTGTGTGTATTTAGTTGCAAAAGACAAGATTCCATTTGTTTTGTATGGCTGAGTAGCATTTCATAGTGTATATAAACCATATGTTCTTTATTCAGTCATTAGTTAATGAACATCTAGGTTGATTTTGCATCTTAGCTATTGTGGATTGAGTTGCTACAAAGATAGAATTACAGACAACTAACAAACTTGTACGCTGATTCCATTTCATTTGGGTAAATTTCCAGGCTTATCGGGTAGATGTATTTGTTAGATCTCTGAAGTATGTTCCTACTGTTTTCCATAAAGTTTACACTAGCTTACATTCTCACCAACAATGGATTTATGGTACTTCTCCCCCCACATCCTAGCCAGTATAGTCTAACTGGAGTGAGGTGAAATCTCACTGTGGCTTTTATGAGCTTTTGGAAGTGCCGTTGTACAATTCATGGGCTAAGATCTCTCCTTAAGATCTCTCCACTCTTCCCCTTAAGTAAAGGAGACATTTATATGAAATCTCAAGTGTCAGCCTAAGATACATTGCCCAGAAAAATTAGGTGCTTCTATACTTCCATCCCCCATCATTGCCCATCCTGCAAATGTCTGACCATCCTACCAAACTGTGGCTAATTGAAGCAAACAAATTTGCTATGATCATAATAGACACAGCTGGAATATGCAGTTCTATAGTGAACTGGGTCATTAAGCACACATTAGCAGCTGGTAACCCGCCCTTTATTAAAGCTGCTATTAACATGCTGATAAGACATTTTTAAGCATTCAATAAATAAAAGACAACATTAAGATTGGTGTGAGTGTATTTACATGTTCCAAAGCCCCACAAAGTGAGAACGATTCATTTTCATCAGTGCTTTTAATCCTTGCAACTCCTGCATTTCCTACATTTATTCACCACTCATTTGAGAGAGACAGGAAGCAATCTCATTCCTGGGAAGTGTTTTCAGGAGGCAGGGGAGCGATCACAGTCATATAACACAATTTCAACATGCTAGGAGTATTCAGAGGTAGAAATGGATGTCTCACTAACTCTCAAATTCAGCCAATTCCAGTACATTCTAAGCAGCAGCAATGTTTCCTGGACAATGAGATATAGCAATACGTGGGTTTTGAGCAAAATGACAACAACTCCATCCCATCAGTTAGGTTGTGTATCCAAGCGCAATCAAGGACAAAGCCCATTTTTCCTGTGTACGTGTTAGTATAAGGGATTTAGTACGATTTTTTTGTTGTTGTTGCTTCAGTCCTCAAGAACTCTATTAGAATGTGTTGCAGTTATATACCTTTCGGCCCACCTTCTCTTTGTGCCTCCACCTCATTCAAAAATTAAAGCAACATTTTAAGGGGTCCAGTTTACTCAAAATTGTTGTAATTATTGCTTCATTGATTGCAAACCAGGAACCACCCACTTCTCCTAAATACAGGCAGCTGGGCCATCTGTTCCCCATGAATCATGTAAACAGAGAAGACTTGAGAGAAGGATTTAAACACTTTCCAACCTGGTTCTGCCTTATTTCAAAAATGCAATCAACCGTCCAGAGACTTAATAGATGCAATGCTTAAGATCCAACCTGCCCACTCGATCTTCTCACGTAACATAGTTAGAAAAAGATATCAAAGATTCAAAACTAGGTATATTTGCTTTTCATGCTCATTTAATTAAGATTTTAAAAATTACATAGGAAATACATAAATAGGAAATAAAAATCCAAGTAGTACAGATGGTACAAAATGACTAGGAAATAAAAGTTCCCTCCCTGTCCTGGCTCTCACAAAAATCCTTTAGAGTTTTCTAGTTTTAGTACTCTTGATGTTAATTTCAATTACTCAAGCTCTTAGGTTACCACATTTAATCTACACTGAGACTTTCCACAAAGAAAGATGATGATTTATCTCCTATTTCTTCCTCTTGATGCAACCAAGTCCCCAACTCATTAAGTGAATCTCTCCTCTCCTTGAATTTTTATCGTACTCTTTATATCTTACAAATAATTAATCCACTTTCTATGTTATTATATTTTAATGTATTCAAATTTAATATTTTATTGTAGTTTGCATTTTTTGTTTTATTGAAGAAGTCTGGACAGGACATAAAACATCTAAAACATACCCCTATATTTTATTATGTAAGTTTTATCTTTTACACGAAAGTTCCTGAACCATCTGGAATTGATTGTTGGATACGGTGTGAAGCAGAGATCCAATTTCATCCTTTCCATATGGGTAATCATTTGTTTCAGCAACGTTTATTAAATAATCCAGGCTTGACCCATAGTTTTGCAGTGCTCCTTCTGTTATATATCAAGTATAATATAACACTTTCAGTAGAAGTGTTAGTCTGTCTCTGGAATCTGTTCCATCCTGTTGAGCAATTGGTTTGAATTGAATTGCAGGGACCAATGCAGTGGCACAGTGTACTAATCCTCTTGTGCTGGCATCCCATATGAGTGAATGTTCCTGTCCTGGTTGTTCAATTTCACATCCAGCTCCTTGCTTATGTCATGGGAAAGCAGCAGAGAATGATTCAAGTTCTTGGATGCTTGCACCCATGTAGGATACCTGAAAGAAGCTCCTGGCTTCTGGCTTTGAATCACCTTAGCTCTGGCCATTGTGGCCATTTAGGGAGTAATGCAGTGAATGGAAGATCATTCATTCTCTCTCTCTCCCCCTCCCTCTCTCCTTCTCTCCTTTTCTCCCTCCCTCCACCTTTCTGTAAATCTGCATTTCAAATAAATACATATTTTTTAAAAGGACATTGAATTATATGCCTTATGGTCACCAGGATCTCTGAGCCATGGTTTCTCATTCTTGTAAAGATTTATTTTTATTATTTTTTCATTGGAAAGGCGGATATACAGAGAGGAGAGACAGAGAGGAAGATCTTCCGTCCGATGATTCACTCCCCAAGTGAGCGCAACGGGCCCATACTATGCCGATCCAAAGCCAGGAGCCTCTTGCGGGTCTCCCGCGCGGGTGCAGGGTCCCAAAGCCTTGGGCCGTCCTCGACTGCTTTCCCAGGCCACAGGCAGGGAGCTGGAAGGGAAGCGGGGCCGCCGGGATTAGAACCGGCGCCCATATGGGATCCCGGGCGTGCAAGGCGAGGACCTTTAACCACTTGCGCCACCGCGCCGGGCCCGGTTTCTCATTCTTAAGCTGGAAAAAAATGTCTTGCTATATCTCAAAGAGTTGTTTGGAAATCAAATGAAATAGCATGTATAATAACATCTTGACAAAATGGAGAATATTATTCAAATATGGAAACATAACACAGTAGCATCAAAGTAGCTTTGTTTTCTTTTAAAAAAAAATATTGGTTGATTTAAAAGACAGAGGGCTGACAGATGCTGCTTCACTCCCCAAATGCCTCCAGCAGCCTAGGCTAGACCAGTCCAAAGCCAAGCGTTCAAAATTTAATTTGAGTCTCCCCTAGGGATGTCAGGTCTTCATGTATTTTAGCCATCAACCACTGCTTTCCAGAATATATATAAGAGATCAGGAAGCTAGGATCACCATCAGAGCTGTGACTCAAAGCCAGCCCCTAATATGGGATGCAGGCACCACAATAGGCACCTTAAGCACTGTGCCAAATACCTGCTCCAAAAGTAACTTGGAGTATCACCTAACTAAAGCATCTATGTTTACAGAAGAAGAAATTGGAGTCCAGAGCAGGTGAATAACTGCCCAAGCAGAAGGCAGAATGATCATGCTGTTAACATATGCATCCTGAAAACAGGGATAATTTATCTGAGCCTACTTAAAGATCAAGTTAGGATTTACTGATACAGAAACAGAGAAGATCAATGGAACAAAATAGAAACCTCAGAAGGGAGCCCACCTGTGTATAGCCAACTAATCTTCGACAGGAGAACTGAAAGTAATTGAGGATAAAATGTTGCTCTCCTCAACAAATGCTGTTGGGATAATTGGATAATAGCCTGCAGGAGTAAGAAGCAACACCTTCACTTGTCATCTAATACAAAAATTAGCTCTAAATGGATCAAGAACCTAAATCTGCATCCAGAAATTATCAAACTGTTAGAGGAAAACATAGAAAGCATTCTAGAAGACACAGACAGTAAAAACTTCTTAGAAAAGTCATCAAAAACATAGACAATCAAAGACAAAATAAACAAATGGAAGTCCATCTTTTGTTCGGAAATAGAGATGCATACTACAATATGCATCTGTACAGCAACAAATGTGAAGAAGCAACCAACAGAATGGGAGAAAATCTTTACACACTACACAACCAACAGGGGACTAATATCCAAGATTTACAAAGAACTTCAGAAACTTAATGAGAGCAAAACAAACAACCCTGTGAAGAAATGGGCAAAGCAAAAGCACAGACGTTTTCAAAAAGAACAAATTCGAATGGCTAATTGACATACAAAAAAATTCTCAGAACCCCTAGTTATTACGAAATACAAATACAAACCACATTGTGATTCCACCTTACTCCAGTGAGATTGGCCTACATTGAGAAATGTACTAAAACACTTGCTGGCATGGATGTGTGGGAAAGGAACCCTACTCCACTATTGGTGGGAGCTTACACTAGTGCAGCCATTATGGAAATCAGGATGAGACTTCTGAGACAATTGAGACTTGACCTACTTGTATGACCTATATATCCCACTCCTGGGAATATATCCAAAGGAATTGAAATTTGCATATAAGAAAGCACAATGGAGCCTTGTATTTATAGCAGTACAATCCTCAATAGCAAAGACATAGAAACAACCCAGACGCCTATTTAAGCAGGAATGGATAGAGAAATTGGTATATCTACCCCCATGGAATACTACTCAGTCATTAAAAAGAATGAAATTTGCCAATTTGCAACAAAATGATCCCAACTAGAGACCATAATGCTAAGTGAAATAATCTAATTCCAAAAGGACAAATATCATATGTTCTGTCTGATATAAGGCAACCTTCATGGAAAATACAAGATCAACAAATGTATAGGTAAACATGTATATTCATATATTCTCCTAGAGGAGCTGTATAATGGACACTAGCATAACAGGAAGTGAAAATACATTGTAGTATGCATCTCTAATTCCGAACAAAAGATGGACTTCCAATGAAACTGTCAAATATGCCTCGACAACAGGATGCTAGACTTCCTACCATTACCTACAACTACAATGCCATGAAATATTTAAATATCATAATGTTGGACTTGTGACTGTTGCTAAAGGACTGCATTGTTGCAATAATATGAGGAAAAACAGTGCCGAGGGAATGGGAGATGAAGGGGGAAAACCTCTGGGCCTATGGAACCATATCATGAAAAATAATAATTAACAATTTTGGGGATATCGGGACCTGGCACAATAGCCTATCAACTAAAGTTCTCGCCTTGCATGCACTGGGATTCCATATGGACGCCCGTTCTAATCCCAGCGGCCCAGTGGCCCCGCTTCCCATCCAGCTCCCTGCTTGTGACCTGGGAAAGCAGTCGAGGACAGTCCAAAGCCTTGGGACCCTGCACCCGCATGAGAGATCCAAAAGAAGATCCTGGCTCCTGGTTTCGGATTGGCTCAGCTCCAGCCATTGCATCCACTTGGGGAGTAAATCAACAGCGGGAAGATCTTCCTCTCTGTATATCTGACTTTCCAATAAAAACAAAATAGATCTTAAAGAAAAAAAATGTAGGGATTTAATCTTCTGACTGCTTACTAGACATTGTTCACATTTTCCCCAAACTGTTATGTTATCTCTGAAGTTTCATATATTATTTCCTTTGTCTTATGACCAATTTCAAGGTTGAATGGTTTAAATGCAATATTGCACAGGTCATCTCTGATTTAGCAACTGATATTGATATACATCATAGCCACTTAACAAATGGCATCTATCCAGTTGGTTCCTGTCATACAGTTACTATGTGTTAAACATAAGGCACAGTTAAGTGATTTATATTGCTATTTTATGTAAAACAAGAACATCTATTTATAGAAATTGACCCATATGCAAATTGGCAAGCAATTTGAACGAAGACAAAAGTTTGATTTAAGCATTAAATAGCAGTAAAGGTAATTTAAACCTTTCAGTTCCATTGAGTTAGAAGAAAACATCTATCACATTTAATTTGAATTTAATGTAGAATTTAAGGCTGAATTTGGGTAGATAGTGTAGAGACAGAATAAACATTAGCACATGATAAAATGGGATTCGAAACAGTATTATTTTTCTTTTTGTAATGAAAAGATCATTTATACAAAAAGACGAGCCACGCTTATGGCTCAAGGATTGATAACAATGCATCTAATAACTCTTCCTGTAGCTCTACTCAGTTATAAAATCATGTATTACCAAAATATTAGTTACTCCTTAGCCAATGATTTGCTTTCTGTGGCTTCACTTACCTGAGGTCAATTGCAATCTGAAAATACTAATGTTAGTCTTGACCCTTTCAACAGGGAGTGATCATGTTGACATAGCTTTCATTGTATTGTATACTTAGTTGTTGTTATTCACAATTCACTCTGCCTAACTTGTAAACTTTATGACATAGAAATTTGTTACTCTCCATGGGTTCAAAGATAAGTGGGGAGTACTGCACCTGCTTATCCACAGGGATAACCATATAGTCCTGGATATTATGTTAATTAATCTGTTGCATTTGTCTATGATTCTGCTACCTGTGTACAATTCCCTAAAAAGATTGCTTCATTTTGCCTTGTTTTGAAGTTTACATAAAAAGAAATCATACATTTTGCATTCTTCTATCATTTGCTTCCTTCATCATCTCTGGAACATAACTGTCATACAATTTTATAAAAAAAAAATTGATGTATTTGACAGAGTTACAGAGGGATGGAGGGAGAGAGAGATATCTTCTATCTGCTGCTCACTTCCCAAATGGTCACAATGGCCAAGGCTGGACCGAAGCAGAAGCCAGGTTCGTGGAATTCCATCCTTGTCCCCCACATGAGTGACAGAAATCCATGCATCTGCTTCATCTTCTACTGGCTTCTCAAAAACATTAGTAGGAAGTTGATTTGAAAGTGGAGCCACCAGGACTAAAAGCATGATTCCTATAAGATGCGAGCATTGTAGGCAGCAGCTTGATCCACACCACAACACAGGTTCCTCAGCAATATTTTTAAAACTAAACATTTCAACTATTTGACATGAAAAGGAAAGAGGAAATAGCAGAAAGAATGAAAGACTGAGAATAATCATTTTTAAGGTTTTGGCAGTTCTGACCCCCCAGAAACCAAAATATTTTAGTATAATTACTTGATAAGACATACATATACTAAAAGATGGCTATCTATCCAGTATGAGTTTCAAACTTTTTGCACCAAAATAAGCTTTAAATTTTATTCTCCATAGAATTTTTGAACTTTCCATGTTGAATTGAGGCATGTTTGTTAACTGTCATAGAAGTGGCCTTGATGTCCCCCCATTAATGCATCAAACCATCATATGTGGTTTATAGCTTCCCAGACTCCTAACTTCCCTTCAAGATCACCACTTGGTCTTTTGCCTTCACTTAAAAAGTACAGAGGGATATAGTGTAAGGAAAAGACAACCAAATGCACATGTCTTTTAAAAGAGTTAGGTGAGAAAAGTTGAAATATGAGATAAAATTTAATTTTAGAGCTATTTGGATATCATTTATCAATGATCACCTGCATAAAGAAGAGTTTGCACTGTGGTGAAATAGTACCATACAGCCTAGGATGCCTGCCAGCTCCATAATCTCTAACTTCTCCATGTGCAAAAGTATTTCACAACGGTGGTGGGAAGTCCATAGTATTAAAAAGTGCAGATTTCAAAACTTCTTGGCACCAACATAAATCTATCTTGTAATTCCATTTTTCCAAGAGATATCAATCTTGTAAGCACAGATGTAAGCATGTTCTCTCCCAGGGGCCTCCCAAATACAGGGATGAAGTGGGAAGCATCCTTGCACTGCAGTCATTGGCTTTCACGTCCACGCTTTGACTCACCAGCCTGCAAAAGTGACTGCACCTACTTTGTGCTGACTGCACAGCTATGTAATTCACTATTGTCCAAGAAAAAATAAAAACCAGAAAAACGACATTTGCTCCCATATTTGTAGCTTTGTGTGTGAGATTCCCTCATCTTGGAAGACAGCAGCTGTGTTTTCTATATTCAAGACCCAGGCCAAGGGCTAGCTCTTTTATGAAGCCATCACCAACCAGGAAGGCTTAAGAAAAGCAGAATTCACTTAATTTTCCTCTTTGCTTGAGGGTGCCATATTTAGCATTGACAGCTCTGCCTTGCATACATTTCATTCTGCTTTGACTAGCATGTTTATATGTTTGTCCCTTGGGCTAGATTGTGAGCAACTTGTGCTCTGGGAGCAGGTGTTTGTTCATGGCCTGGAATCTCTCAGTCTTCAAGGCTCAAGTTCAAAGTAATCTGAATTTCATGATATCATTTTTGGGGGAAGGTAAACCTTTTTTTTTAACTACACGATTTTTGAATGTTATTTGAATGGGAGAGACTGACTCCATCTTCTGGTTTACTTACCATTTGTCTGCAATTACAAGAGCACCAGCAGGTCTGAGTCTTTATAAGACCAAGAACTCGACCCAGGTCTTCCATGTCAATGATGGGCACCCGAGTACCTACTGCTACCCAGAGTATGCATTAGTAGGAACCTGGATCGGTCAAGGAACCAAAACTCAACCAAGAAATCTCACACAAGAGGCAAGGGTTTGAAATAGCAAATTGTGCCTTCTCCCCGTCCCAGTCATTCTTTTATCCTCACCAATGAAGCATCCATCGATTGACTCACAAATTCTTCCAAAGACATACTGCCCTGTGAGACAGTACTATATTTAATAAAAACTATCTTATGGGACTGACATAATGGCTCAACTGACTAATCCTCCACCTCCAAGAACTGGCATCCCATGTGGATGCCTTACTCCTATCCCTGCTGCTCTATTTTCAACCGAGCTCCCTGCTTGTGGTCTGAGATAGCAGTGTAGGACAGCCCAAGTCCTTGGGATTCTGTATCCATGGGCAAGACACCAAGGAGATTCTTGATCCTGGCTTCATATCAGCTCAGCTCTGGCCTTTGTGGCCATTTAGATAGTGAACCAACAGATGAAAGATCTTTCTATCTGTCTCTCCTTCTCTCTGAAAACATGCCTTTCTAATGAAAATAAATACATCTTTATAGGCCTGGCGACATGGCCTAGCGGCTAAAGTCCTTGCCTTGAACACACTGGGATCCCATATGGGCACCGGTTCTAATCCTGGCTGCTCCACTTCCCTTCCAGCTCCCTGTTTGTGGCCTGGGAAAGCAGTCGAAGATGGCCCAATGCTTTGGGACCCTGCACCCGTGTGGGATATCCGGAAGAAGTTCCTAGCTCCTGGCTTTGGATCGGCACAGCACCAGCTGTTGCGCTCGCTTGGGGAGTGAATCATTGGAAGGAAGATCTTCCTCTCTATCTCTCCTCCTCTCTGTTTGTTTAAAAAGAAAGAAATAAATACATCTTCGTTAAAAAAAAAAAGATCGTGTGGTTTTTTTTTTCCATCCAAAAGAATATTTATGTTACAAACTTTGGAAATTCTCCTTAAAATCTAATCTGTAGAGACCATTGTGAAACTATACAAAACAATAGCCTACTATAACTATTGCTCAAAATCTGCCCTTACCATCTACATGAAACAAAAGGAATTGAAAAAAAAAAAGTATGACATGTAGATTTCCCTATCTTAGCAGCCAGCTTCATAATACCTTGGTGTCTAGATTCAATCTTAGAGGTGAAGGTGGGTGAGCAGCCTCAGATTCTCAACACACAGATACTGAGAGGAGTGCTGTGCTGATCTGGCTCTTAATCCAGTCTGGTGGGGCTCAGGGGAGGAACAATCTAACTCAGTCATCAATTGGGTTTTCTTCTTTTGTTATTGCAGACACATCATTGCAAACACCAAAGCTCTGAAGTCAGCACTTTGAATCACTTTAGTTGATCCACTGTCTGGACCCAAATGGGACTCTGGGAAAATACATTCCAAAATGAATAACAGAGTACCCACCCACTGCAGTGCTCTTGCTTGGCTAGCACTGAGATGGAGCAGGGAGGAACCACAATAACAAAAATGCTTATCAGTCTCAGATTCTTCTAAAGCCAGGCTACCGGACAAATCTCTGAGTCCCCAAAGTGATATTTGAGTCAGTGACACTGTTTTCTGAGAAAAACCGTTCAAATGTGATGAAATAGAAAGCTTGGGGATGGGGGGCAGGGAGTTGAAATTGGATACATCCAGACTTAACATCACATTGTCTTCATTAATGGAAGCATACTATGTGAGCTGGAAGACATGTTACTTAAATTTCTTAAAAAGTGCACACCCATTTTAAAAATTATAAAATCAACTTAATGGCTACTGCACACCATTGTGACATATGACTAGGGAGAGGTAGGGCTCCCCAGACAGGAAGCCCTTGTTTAATAGCAGGTCTCATATGTGATTGTGAGTTGTCAGCCCAGCCTGGTGAGGAACAGACAGTCCTTCCTCTTGAGTATGTGGTGGCAGTTTGGGAATT
This sequence comes from Ochotona curzoniae, assembly GCF_017591425.1. Taxonomy (NCBI): domain Eukaryota; kingdom Metazoa; phylum Chordata; class Mammalia; order Lagomorpha; family Ochotonidae; genus Ochotona; species Ochotona curzoniae. The sequence continues at coordinate 28,641,893 of NW_024467087.1, read as the reverse complement.
TTTTTTTGCAACGATGAGTAATTTATGCTTTTCCACAAAGAGTATTCCTTAGTGCCTTGAGGAAACTTCTGTCGTATTACACAAGCAACTGAGAGAAGGTTTTGATGAAGAAAAAGAAAATGTAAAAATCAACAATAGTGAAGCCAATGTGGTGGCATAGCATACTGATCCCCCCCTCCGTGGCACCCCCATCCCATATGCACACCATCGTGTCCCAACTGCCCCTCTTCCCTTCCAGCTCCCTGCTTGTGGCCTGGGAAAGCAGTAGAAGATGGCGCAAAGCCTTGGGATCCTGCACCTGCACTTGGGAGAGCCCAGAAGAAGCATCAGGCTCCTGGCTTCAGGTCAGCTCAGCTCTGGCTGTTGCAGCCATTTTAAGAGTGAACCAAAGGATGAACCATCTCTTGTCTCTCCTTCTCTCTATAAATCTGCCTTTCAAACAAAAGTAAATAAATGTTAAACTACAAAAAGAAAAGAAGCAATGATGAAGATACCGCACTTTAGAAGAAAATTAACAGCAAAGCACTGAGGTACATAGAACCAGAAAACGAAAGTCCCTGAATATAAACTTGGCTTATTTGAAAACCCTGGAGAAAAAAACAATATGATTATCGAAGGCTGTTGCTATGACATACTAAACTAAGCCTCCACTTGCAGTGCTAGCATCACATATGGCAGCCAGTTCCATTCCTGATTACTCCATTTCTGCTCCAGCTCTCAGCTTATGGCCTGGGAAATCAGGGGATGCTTGCTCAGGTCCTTGGAACCCTGCACTCACAGGGGAAGTCTGGAAGAAGCTCCTGGCTGCTACCTTTCAATCGGCCCAGCTCCGCATGTGGCTGCCGTTTGGGGATGAATCTCCTTCTCTCTGTAACTCTGCCTTTCCAATAAAAATAAACAAATCTTTTTAAAAAGGTAATCATCAGTCATTATTGAGGATTGATTGTGTGCAGTGATCTGTTCCAAGCTCTTTACCTGGATTGTTTCGTGTCCTTGTCACAACAGCTCTTTGAAGTCATTACACTTACCCCCCCTACTTTGCAGATTAACATATGTTCAGAGGCTAAGGACTTTTCCAAGGTCACTTATTGGTAGAACCAGGATTTGAATGCCAGCTGCCAGGACCCCTGAGCCTGTGATTTTAAGTATTTTACATAAAACAGCTGACACTTGATAAATATTGATGGCAAAGAGTGTGAGACGTAGTTCTAAGCATTCCTCATGCTTTATCTCATAATGTTCCTCTATCACAATTTACCTTGTGTGACAGATTAAGAAAACATGGATCTGATTTAAGTTTCTTGTGCAAGTCATACAGCACATCAGTGACCCAGCCAAGTTGCAAAGCCGTGATTTTTGAATCTGTGGCCCATACTCTACCAACTACCTGACACTGCCTATTCAGGTACAACAGTTATCAGTAAGGACACCTAACAGGTGTCAGGAAGAGACTGAGGTGACAAAGCCACTCAGCTGAATAAGAACAGCTGAATTCAATGTCCCAGAGTCTTTGTTTTTGCTTGGCCACCCACCCTCTACTTAGAGATGGTCTAACGGTTTGGGACCTTAATTTGCATGGCCTTTAACAGTTCTTCTTTGTCAGACAAATAGATCAAAGGCAGCTGCTCAGTCATTAGTCTCTGTTCAACAGTGTAGCATATTACTTGCTGTTCTTTTCTGGTATTCCAAAGCCCAGCATTCTTTTTTTTTTTTAGCCCAGCATTCTTAAACAGTTGATCTAAGAAGATTAAAATGAATTAATGGCCTTAAAATTTTCCTTTGCCTATTCTTTGCCCTTCCCTCCATTCCCCTCCCTCTGTCTTATAGCCCTTACAGGAATTATATTGTCAATTATCACAGGAAAACCAATCATTCAGCCAGAGCTACCTAACAAATTGCCTTGAAACTATTTTAGAAGTGACAGATGAGCAGAAGGTCCTGGAAGACACATGTTAGTGCTTCCTTAATTGCTGCTTGACTAAAAGCATGAGGCAAACAATATTAGGAATCTTATCTCTGAAATTCATTACCTCAGATGGTAGAAGAAGCTCTACATATACCTAGTTAACAGGCTGACTGAAGTCTTGCTTGCCCAATGTTAATTAAGCAATGATAAAACTCATATAACCCAGCATGTGCAAATAAGTTGAAAAAGACATCTGAGGATTACTGGTATCTTGCATTTCCTTTATAATATTTCATATTTCTGTAACCCTGATAATAACGTAAGTGGCTCAAGGTACTTTTCTAAAGAAAAAGATGCGTGGTTTTTTTTTTTTTAATTTGAAAGGCAGAACAGCAGAAAGAGAGGGAGAGACAGAGATACCTTTCATATGATGAGTTCACTCTCCAAATGGCTGCAGCAGCCAGCGCTGAGCCAGGTAAAATCAGGAATGTGGAACTCCATCTGGGTCTCTCACATGGATGGCAAGGGCCCAAGCACTTAAACCATCATTTATTGCCTTCCAGAAGCATCAGTAGGAAGCTGTATGAGAAGCAGAGCAAGTGGGACAAACCACCCCTCCAGTATGGGATGCCAGTGTCACAAGCAACAGCTGAAGCTACTATACCATAACAATAAGCCCCTTGAAGTGCTTGGCAACCACTGGAATTCAGCCTCCTAACACACCAGGGCTATAGGAAATACCTAGTCTCGTCTACGGCCATACCACCTTGAATGTGCCTGATCGCGTTTGATCTTGGAAGCTAAGCAGGGTTGGGCCCGGTTAGTACTTGGTTGGGAATCTTTTTTAAATTAAAAAAGGTGATAACATACAAATACTAAATAAGACACAACCTCAAATTCTCAACTCACTGCTAAATTCTTTATAAGAGCTTATACACAACAGGACTGAATATAGGTTAACATCTAAGACAAATTTGTTTTGAAGTCATTTTTCATTTTTCTTCATCCATTTGGTAGTCATCACATTCTTCTTGTGATTTTGTCTTCTTCTCAAATGACCTAAAGTCATTGACTTTTATTTTGACTTTTATTATAGGCTAGATCAATATTCCTATCACTCACTTTCCACATCTCCAATTCTTGCAATGACTTGGGTCCCCTTCTAAGAAGGCTTCCTGTAAAGTTTCGTGTATGAAAGCAATCACATGACCTGGCAATCTCACTTCTGGGAACGTGTGACAAATATAAAAACCCCAGTAGTTAAAAAGTGATGTAGGAAGACAGAAGTGATCAGGATGGAAGGGTTTCCTGGAATGTAAGACATTCATTGCTAAAACCAATGAATTTACAGATAAACAAGTAGGTAGGTCAGAGTATTATTTATAAGCAAGCAACTGCAAAATAAGACCTAAATATTCATAGTGTCTGAAAAAATGATACAATGTAATTTTGTAGAATACCACCCAGCTATTAAAAAGAAAGAGCTGGGGGTAGGGTGGGGCAGAATTTGAAATAGCAATTAAGTTGCCCACTTTCTATGTTTGGGTACCTTGATAAAGCGCTGGATACTCTGCTTCCCATCCAGCTTCCTGCTAATGTACACCCTAGGAGACAGTAGCCGATGGCTTGTATACATAGGTCCCTACCACACTGATCGGAAACCATAAGTTTTCAGGCTCCTGGCTTCACCTGCCTAATCCTGGCAGTTGTGGGCATTTAAGTAATAAACCAGTGGATGAAAGTGGTGTGTGTGTGTGTGTGTGTGTGTGTGTGTGTGTGTGTAGACTGACTCACGACTCACATTGCCTGTAAAGTAGATGAAAATAAATGAATAAACATTTTAAAAGTTAAGTGTATTTTCATGCAAAAATGCAAAGCATACGTAATTATTTTCATAATAAATATTTTCATGAACTTTTTGAAGATGTTTTAAAGAACAAGGTAATTGTGTAATGACATTCAGGCTGCGAATAATATGCAGCTGAGTAAAACAGCTGCAGAACGATGTGGACATAACTTTAGTCATGTAAACACAAAGGTACACAGGCATAGAAAAAATCTAGAGATAGAGAAACTAAGTTGTTAACAATGGTTACTTCTTTTCATTTTTAGTGAATTTTTTGGTTGTAAAATTAGCTGATTAACATACGGTAATTGCGCATTTTATGGGATGCCATGCAATAATAGTTCAACACAAGTGCAAAGAATACTCTGATCAAAGCAGGAAATTAGCAGTTCCATTCCCTTATCTTTGTGTTTGGAACCTAGCAGATCTCCTCTTCCAAGTTGTCACATACATATATAATCAAAAATCTATTACTGTGAACTATAGTTGCCCTTACTACACTCTATGCAAAACTGTAAAACATGCCGATTTTTTGGCTGTCTTTTCATCACCATTATCCATCTCTTTATATGATTTATTTATTTTTATAGGAAAAGAAGATTTTTCAGAGAAGAGTCAGATACAGAGATTTTTCATCTCCTGGATCACCCCCCAAATGGCCGCAATGGCCAGAGCTTCTTCCAGATGTCCCACGTGGGTGCAGTGTCTCAAGTACTTTGGTCATCCTTCACTGCCTTTCCAGGCCAGTTAGGAAGGTGCTAGCTTGAAAGTGGATTAGCTGGGACTTGAACTGACATCGATAAGGAATGCCAGTGTTTGCACATAGAGGATTAACCTGTTATGCCACTATGCCAGCCCCAGTGGTTACATTTTTAGTTTTGAGGACAAGAAATGGCAAGGATATTCAGATTATTTTATGTGTGTAGTTACATAATGTTTGAGGCTTTCTTTTTAAAATTGCAAGCACATAGTATCTTGATTTTTAAAAATTCTTCCTAATCCAAAGTAAAACATCTAATAGAAAACTTGGTAAATTATGGTGTATCTATGCAATAGAATATTTAGGGAAAAAAATGAATGATCTTCATACACACCAACATGGGTGAATCTCACAAACTTAGTATTAGGAAAAAATGTTTTATAAAGGCATGTACAAAATAGATCCCTGCATGCACAGATCCAAAATATGCATAAAACCAGAACAGAATTGTTTAGTCAGACATATGTGAAGAAAAAGAAGATATCAAAAATAAAATTCAGCATCATTGTTACTTCTGGAGAGAATGAAGGGGCACAGAGTTGCTTCAAAGGTTTTGATTATATTTCATTTTTAGGCTAGATAGCAGATAACCTACTACTTGTTATTTACATTTACTATTTTTTAAACATTATATGTATGCTACCTATGTCCTCATACATGTCTTAGGTGTCATATACATAAATTGCATTATAAACTTTATGATTAAAAATGTAAGCAAAAAAATGAAAGAATTAACACTGAAAAAAAAATCATTGAACACACACAAGCAATCAAATCAACTAATGCATGCTAATGTAGAAACTAATTGAAACCATAAAATCTGATCCAAGGGGCAGATACAGTTCAGCCGAGGCACTAAACAGAGACAAAAATCTTACTGCCAAGTGAAGAATTAAAGAACAGCATTTTAAAGTGATATATATGTAAAAAAAGATATTTTTTAGTGGATTGTGGAAAGAAGTACACCTGATGTTCTCACATTATGTCACAAGACACAGAGAGTTAAAGGCCTTCCAAATGGTTTAGGGGGTCAGTGTCTACACTTAAAGCGGGAAGCTCCTGTGAGTGCAATGTACTAAAGGATTTGCTAGATGACCAGTGAAGTCTAATAACTGTGCGACACTTTGTATTGAATTACGCCCAACTGCTTGAATTGGTTGCCCTAGGTTGACATGGTTTGGTCACATGCATATGCTTCCTCATAGCATTTTATTGAGTGTACCTATTAATTCAATATATCCTAAGCAATGACTCCACGACCTTGTCTTCCCATGAGTAAAGAAAAAATGTAGAGAAGACATGAAAGGTTTTAGTTTGCTCAGAAATCCTGGTTTTATTGAAATAATTTCTTTTAAAAAAATCCTTTGTCCCTTAATTGAGACTTCCCCTCCCCGCAGTAACTAAAAATGGCCATAAATAAGGATGAAACCTTTTATACCCTTGACAACGAAGGGTCGGGCTCTCAGTCTCATATTCATCAGGCTGAGATGGGAAGTAGCCACACGATGGGGGAAATCCATCTGTCTTTATTAAGACTTGGCACCAAGGGAGCGCAGAGGAGAAAGGAACTCATTTAGTAAATGGCAGTTCCCATTCTGCAAAGTGACAGAAAATTTACTGCACTGTCAGCAAGGAAGAAATAACCCACTCAGAGAAAGTTGTTATATTAAGAAGATTTAAAGAGAAAGAGCTTTTTAGGGATATTAGAGAGGATGAAAATTATACCTTAATAATACATAACTGAATGTTATATAGGAAAAAAATCTTTTCCAAACCATTGTTCATGTTGCCTTTTGTCCTCTATAACTTCTTCTCTTTACCTTCTCCTTTGCTCTCTTCCTTTCAAGGCTACAAAAAAGGCCTCAGTTCTCCCTGAAGACTTCTCAAACTTTAACTCAGGTGAGGGACTTCGTTTGGTTGCTGCCATGTTTTTTAGTGGGCAAAGTTTAGTGTTCTGACAATTCAGTGCTTTACTGGATATGTTTTTCTGTATGGACAGAGACTGGATCCTTTCTTTAAAAATTTTAAGCTTATATCCTTTTTAGATTTATATCTTTTGTATTTCTTTGCTATTTTATTTTTTTTAAGATTTATTTATTTTTATTACAAAGTCAGATATACAGAGAGGAGAGACAAAGAGGAAGATCTTCCGTCCGATGATTCACTCCCCAAGTGAGCGCAATGGCTGATGCTATGCCAATCCGAAGTCAGGATCTAGGAACTTCTTCCGGGTCTCCCACACGGGTACAGGGTCCCAAAGCTTTGGGCCGTCCTCAACTGCTTTCCCAGGCCACAAGCAGGGAGCTGGATGGGAAGTGGAGCTGCCAGGATTAGAACCGGTGACCATACGGGATCCTAGCGGGTTCAGGGTGAGGACTTTAGCCGCTAGGCCATGCCGCCAGGCCCTTCTTTGCTATTTTAAAGTAATAGAAGCAATATGGGGGTACGTTCAAAATTTTATGTGATAAATGGAATCATTTTTGCACCAAAATAAATCTGTTCTTTGATTTCAATATCCACAAGCTTTTTGAAGTACTCGTATGTGCATGTAGTATGTCATCTTACACTTATTTCAATGCTTAAACTTATTTCAAATATCAACTGAGCTCTCATTTTGCTATTTCTTCCATATCTATTTAGAGTAGCACTACAAGCAGCACATTATTGCTGTGATAACATTCGACTAATTTGACAATAAAAGCCCATTTTGAAGCAGAGAGGACTGAGTAAACCCCTATGCACATATGTTCTTCCCATTACAATGGGATTACAACTTGATTAACACATTACAAGTTGAAAATATATTTAGGCCTGGCATTGGCTGTAACACATTGGGCTGCTTCCTGCAGTGCCCATCTGGGCTTTGGTTTAAGCAGTTTGAGTCTTGGCTGTTCCACTTCCAATCCAGCTCCCTTCTGGTGCAACAGAAGATAGCCCATGACCTTGGATCCCTGCACCGACATGGGAGACCTGGATAAAGTTCCTTGCTCTTTGCATTGGCCTGGCCTAAACTAGCTATTGTGATATTTGGGAAGTGAGTCAGTGGATAAAAAGCTTCTCTTTCTCTAATTTTATCTTTGAAATAAAAATAAAATAAATCTCAAAAATGAAAATATATTTAGTCCAAAATGCACTTAATGGACCAAACTGACCAACATCACAGTTAAGTACTACAACACACTGTAGAATGTCTGTTGTTCTCTTTCTTGATCCTGAGAATGCTGGAGGCTGCAGCTGTGGCTGCCCAGCCCCATGAGAGATGACTGTAGTACATATTGCAAATCCAGAGGTGGGGAGATTAAAACTAAAAATTGAAAGTTTGGTTTTGGCCAAATCTGTATCAGTCTCACACCATGATAAAGTTCAACCATCATAAGGCAAACTTCGTAAGTCGAGGATCATGTATATTGCCCTCTGAAGTGGAATTTCTGCTTCCAGAATTGTCATATTTTTCAACACAATCAGATCCTTAGGCGTCTGTCTCCTACCTCATGTTACTGCTCCTTGAGCTGCAGAGCTGACTTCAAAATACATATTCTCAGCTTTCAACCCTGCTGAAGGTCTGACTTAAGACCAAAACTATTTTGGGACCACAGTTGGGACGTAGCAGGAAAAGCTGCAATGGGACACCAGCATCCCATATGAGCATCACTGCATTTCACTTTAAATGCAGCTCCTTGTTAATGTCCTCAGAAAAAAGGAAGCACAAAGTGCTTGGGTCCCTGCCCCCAACATGGGAGACCTAAATGAAGTTCCTGCCTCCTGGTCTAGCCTTGGCCATTGGAGCCATCTTCCAAAAAATGAAAGATCTCTCTCTTTCTCTGTGTGTGTGTGTGTGTGTTCACGTGTGTGTGTGTGTTTCTCCCTCTCTGCAATGCTCAAATAAATAAATCATAAAAAAATAAAAAAGACTCTGCACTTTGTAAGATGTCTCCAAGTGAAAAGCAAAGCCCTGGTTAACATCCTCTGACTGGAAGATCGGCAGCAGCAAGATTGAACCATTTCTGTACTCTATCTCCCTACTTATTTCAACTTCTAATCTTTCTGATTCCAGGAGTATGTGGCAGACTTTAAGGTGAGTGTTGCTCAAAGAATTCTTGTTGAGCTTGGTGCGGCAGCCTGGCGACTAAAGTCCTCACCTTGCATATGCCAGGATCCCATATGGGTGCCAGTTCTAAACCCACCAGCCCTGCTTCCCATTTACCTCCCTGCTTGTGGCCTGGGAAAACAGTGGAGGATGGCCCAAAGCCTTGGGAACCTGCACCCACATGGGAGACCCAGAAGGGGCTCAGTGATCCTGGCTTCGGATTGGCACAGCTCTGGCCATTGAGGCCAATTGGGGAGTGAATCATCAAATGGAAGATCTTCCTCTCTGTCTGTCCTCCTCTCTGTATGTCTGACTCTCTCTCTTAAAAAAAAAAAGCAATAGCATGAAAGAATTCTTGCTGTATGGCTCATCTAGCTTTCCAAACTGTGTTACTTCAATAAAGATCCAGCAAGAAGTAATCAATAGAAGTATTGATAGATTTAATCTGTGCTGAGTAAACTAATTCGCCCAAGGTCATCAATGTAAGTGATGAAAATGAGAAGAGCATTTGCACTAATCATCCAATGTAGTCCAAGCCAAAGGTTGCCCTTCCTTCTAAATGTTAAAATCTATAATAAGGTGGTAATAAATTACATCAAAGCGGTACTGGGTTTAACTATTGGAAAAAAAAAAAGTCACTCTTGTAAGGATGAAATAAGTAAATCTCTTGAATTTGAGCATGTGTGCCAGGTTTTATTGGGAGAAGGGGGTTGTTTTCTAAAAGAAGAATTCAACTTATAATCAAGACAACCCTCATCAATTCACTGTCTGATTTTCAGGATCTGTAAGCCATATTAGAACTTTAACATTTTCATCCCCAGAAAAATCTAAAGGGAGCCAAATAGAGCAGCTAGTTAGCAAATAATTTTTTAAAGATTTATTTATTTTTATTGGAAAGTCGTATACACAGAGAAGAAGATCTTCTGTCCAATGATTCACTCCCAGAATCACAGCCAGAGCAGAGCTTATCCAAAGCCAGGAGCGAGAAGACTCTTCCAGGTCTCCCATGCAGGTGCAGGGGCCCAAGGCTTTGAGTCGTCCTCCACTGCTTCCCCAGGCCACAGCAGGGAGCCGAATGGGAAGCAGGGCTGGTGGGATTAGAACTGGTGCCCATATAGGATCCCACAAGTGCAAGGCAAGGAACTTAGTCACTAGGATACCGAGCTGGGCCTTTAGTTAGCAGATATTAAAAGAGATGTTCAACACAACTTTCATACTAAACAGGGATTTGATCCAATGGCTGGAAAGTGGGTTTAAGTCACACACTCTTGGCTTCAGAGCTTAGGAGGGTAAGCTCCGTTGCTTACTTAGTGTGGTGATCTCAAGCAAATAAATTAGCCACTCTAAGGCTCATTTCTCCATCGAGCTCAGTACAGGCAGCTCCTTTTGCCTTGGATATCACTAATCTTCCTTATCATCTACTCCTCCTTCTGGTCTCAAAGCCACAATGCCTTTTCCTAGAGGCCCTGATTTCCCATGAAGAGTTGGCTAATGCTCTTCTCTCTCTCACGTACCCTAACTAGATCTCCAATCACAATAAATATTCTGTAAGTGATAGTATTGAAAAATGTGTTTCTCCCGTAGCTTAGGAACTAACACATTAAAATGCACAGGCCAAAGTTGACCATGTCTTCTTTTTGTGTATAGTGTTATTATAAGAATTTTTTCTGACTTTTACATTTTTTTAATAGAGAGAAAGCTTTATTCACATCACTCTTTAACAAAGTTTCATAATTCTTTACTTTATAAAACCGAAATTCTTTTTTTTAAATATATTTTTATTTTGAAGTTCGAATTATGTGGTACAATTTCGTATAGGCTGGGATTTTCCCCCAAGTCCCCACACCTCATCAGATTTTTTCCAGTGTAGTCTTTCATAAGGAATCAATTCCATCAGTCTCTTATTTAAGTGTACCCAGACATTGCTGGTACAATGTCAGACAGTCCAGCATCCCATTGTCTACACATGTCCATCAGTTTCATTGAGAATCCATCTTTCATCTGGAAGCAGGGATGCATGCTCCATTATACCCCCATACCTGTATATGACAGACCCCAGTACTCCATCACTACACATTTCCATAAGCGGGAAGCCATGAAACAAGGCCAACAACTGGTATGAGTTACACATATTTATGGCATAGAATGTATAAAATTGACATTTTGTTCAATATGTGATGGTCACAATTAAATCTAGTTACATTTCTTTTAAATTAGTCTTTTTTTTTTTTCAAAAAAAATGAGGGTGTTTCAAAAAGTGTGTGAAAAATAGGTTTTTTAAATTTTTTTTTTGTTGGAAAGTCAGATTTACAGAGAGAAGGAGAGACAGAGAGAAAGATCATTTGTCTGCTGGTTTACTACCCAAGTGGCTGGAGGTGAGTCAAATCGAAGACAGGAGCCCAGAGTATTTTCTGGTCTCCCACATGAGTGCAGGAGCAGCTGGGATGTGAACTGGTGCCCACATGGAGTCCCAGTGCATTCAAGGCGAGAACCTTAGCTGTTATGCTATATTGTTCCAAAATGGAATTTTCAGGTAACCTTATTGATTTATTTATTTTAAATACACACCAAACTTTTGAAACATATCTTTTCCTTTTTTTTTTTAATGTATTTGAAAGGCAGAGGAACATGGAGAGAGGAAGGGGAACAAAAAGAGTCTGCTCTTTCATCTACTGGTTCACCCCAAATATGTCTGCAACAGCCTGGGGCGGACCATGGTGAAGTTTAGAGTCAGGGAATCCATCTGCTCAGGCTGGAAAAAAAGTTAAATTTATGTATTTGAGAGATTTTCAATAAATTGATGAAAGTAGGTATAATCAAAAAATCTATTCAGGAATTTTAATTTCCTCACAAAAATAAACTTGTCTTTCAGTTCCATTTTCTATGAATTTTGATGTAATTTAATGTAACAGATTATGTGTGTCCTGAAAAGTCTGAAATATTTATCATACAGCCCTTTATTGGGAAAAAATGTTTACCCCTGATAAAGATCATAAGCAATTTCAGTAAAGGGCTCTTTAATTTCACTTGTGTGTCTCACTCATTACATAATGCCTTGAAACATAACAATCACTGAGACCCTTGTTGAATGAAAAAAGGAATTAGTGAGTATAACCAGTATTTTTTAAAAATGTACTTTAGCACAGAATCAAAATACAACTCCCAGCTTAGCTCCCAAATATCACCCAAAATGTATCCCACTGAGGTAAGTTTTCCCTGGCACTGGATGGAAACTTGGACAGATGATACGATTTTTCTATTCCCTTCTTCAAGAATAAACATAAGGTCTGATCCAGTAGTCAGGAGTCCAAGATATTAATCAAATTCTAGTGCCTTTTTTGGAAAGTAAGTTTTCTCAAGCCCATGCTAAGGGCAGGGGCCCGCTTGCCTTTGGGCGAGGAGGAGTGATAGATTTCAATTCTCTTCACATTTGTGAGCTCCTATTTGAATCCTCCGAAGCAAGGAAGGAAGCAGGAACAGGGAAGAACGGTTAGGGGAACAATCATGTTTTCCATGGTGAGTGATTTCCCACTTCCAAAAAACCCCGTCATTGACAGCCGCTCTCCTAGAATCAGGAAATTGGGCTCCTGCGTTGCTATGTATGTAAACAGTCTTTAACTCCTCCCACAGCTCCTAGGACTGCAGCAATCATGTCTGGCTTCTCCTTGCTAGGATCCCTCCACTCCTCCAAGTAGCTCTATCCACCAGGATCCAGGATGATCACACCGCAGTTCTCGCTTTCACGTCTTCAATTTGGTTTCCAGGAAATTTTCAACCACTCCCTGTCCTGATAAACTGCAAATGAAGGCTCACTTCAACCCTGTCCTCCTGCCAAGGGCCACATTTGCTTTCTCAGAATGAAGTACAGCTTTTATCCTTTGCCTGTCGACTCCAGGGAACAAGTGTCAAGCTCTCTCTGGTCTGGTGAAATACAAGCTAGGCAGGTTTGAGGTGAAGGAGGTTGTATCTCTCAACCCTGCCCATTCTAGGGAGAGAGGAGTGCAGTCTTAGCCTGACAAGAGCTCTCTGTAGAGGAAAGTTTTCATAAACATCTCTTCCCATTTCTTTCAACAATATAAGTCTCTCTCTCTCTCTCTCTTTTTCTGAGATGTTGTTCTGGAGCATGTCCTTTGTGTTGTGTCATTTTGGAAACTTGAACTTTAAGTGTGTTGTTACATGAGGCCTTTATTTCTAATTACAGAAACTAGGGGGAAATCTTTTGTAGATTCAGATATTCTCATCTTATGTTTTTATTTAAATTATTTATTCCACAAGCAGAGAGGGGGACTGAAAGAGAGAGAGAGAGGGCCTGGCGCAGTGGTCTAGCGGCTTAAGTCCTTGCTTTGAACGCTCCAGGATCCCATATGGGTGCTGGTTCTAATCCCGGCTGCTCCACTTCCCATCCAGCTCCCTGCTTGTGGCCTGGGAAAGCAGTCGAGGACGGCCCAAAGCTTTGGGACCCTGCACCCACGTGGGATATCCGGAAGAAGTTCCTGGATCCTGGTTTCGGAGAGAGAGGGAGAGAAACCATCCATTCACTGATTTACTCCCCGAAAGTCTGTAGCAATTGGAGCCAAATCAGGCTGAAGTTAGGACACCAAAATGAGAGTCTCCCATGTTGTTCACAGGGGTCCAAGCACATGGGCCTCTTCTGCTGGTTTCTTTTTTTTTTTTTTTTTAAGATTTATTTATTTTTATTGGAAAGTCAGATATACAGGGAGGAGGACAGACAGAGAGGAAGATCTTCCATTTGATGATTCACTCCCCAATCGGCCACAATGGCTAGAGCTGTGCTAATCCGAAGCCAGGAGCCCAGAGCCCCTTCTGGGTCTCCCATGTGGGTGCAGGGTCCCAAGGCTTTCGGCCATCCTCCACTGCTTTCCCAGGCCACAAGCAGGGAGGTAAATGGGAAGCAGGGCTGGTGGGTTTAGAACCGGCGCCCAAATGGGATCCCGGCACATTCAAGGCGAGGACTTTAGCTGTTAGGCCACCGTACTAGGTCCTTCTGCTGATTTCTTAAGCACGCTATCAGGGACCTGAATTAGAAGCAGTGCTGATTTTGTTTATATGGCTTTTCATTCAAGGAAATATATAGTAATTGTGTAATAGAGACTGTCATATCCAGATGTGATGACACAATGCAGTATGTATCTCTACTTCCAAATCAAAGATGGACTCTCAATGAAACTGTTAAATATATCTTGACAATAGGATGCTGGACTCTCTTCCAGTGTCCAAACCTACAACGTCAGGACACACTTAAATAGTAGAATGATGAACTAATGATTGCTTAAGAATATAGAGGGAATCAGTCGAGGGGAGGGAATTTTGGTTAAGGGAAATCCTAGAGCCCCTGGAACTGTATCATAAAATTTAAAACATAATTAATTAATTTTTAAAAAGAAGCAGCAGTACATCCAGAACCTGTGATTTGAGCCATTTCTGGCTTCACAGGCAGTGGCTTAATTCACTACATCACAAAGCCAACCCCTCTCATCATTTTTTCATATAGATCATTCATTGAACAATAACATTAACATTTTTGAGCATTTATAAAGCATGTTTTTCTTTATACTTTTTTAATTCATGAAAAAACAGCATGAAAACAATGAATGAAGTTCCCTGAAATAATGGACATACTTATATGATTGAATTCACTACATTCTAGCAGTATAAAGTATTTCATTGTTCTCTTTTTGCATTTTTTTGAATTTTATTTTTGATGATGTTTACATAGTTGAGAAGGATGTATGACCACGTGGATTGCTGATTAGGGTGGGAAGGGTCAAAGAATAGGGGAAAGTAGATGAGACCATAATTTCCAATTTTCTTTTTCTTTTTCCTGTAGCTGGGGGAGGGGGGAGGTTGGAGATTTTCTCATATTGTCCTCTTTTCATAGTTGCTCTTCTTTTGCAGGCAAGAAAATGGAGTCTCAGAGAAATTAACTGACTTCTTAAAATGGTCCACAAAAATAGACCAAATCCTGGTCTGGTTGTTAATCAGGACCATTTGACTTCAAATTCCCTGGTCTTCCTGCTATCTTATGATCTTTGAATTTTTCTACAAAATATTTTGAAGGTCAGTCGAGAGCGAACACATAGCACCAGGGAAGTCTGGGTGGCCCAAAGTGCCCCATCACAAGAACAAAGATTCTCTGAAGTCTTCTGTTTGGTTCCAAGAATGTACACAGGATGTACCTTCTACTCTACAATGTGTATTTATTTCCATATAAAGTATGCTTAAAACTGTCACTTAAATTACCCATGCTTTCCCTGAATATTAAGGACAATTGATCATTTAAGAAAAAGCACTGTGTTAAATCCTACACCTTATGTTAAAAGCTGCATGTTCCTAAGACTCAGCCATACCACTCCAGTTTGAAAAAGCCCAGCATACTTCATCTGTTTGAGAAATAAAGTATAAGAACATGTTGGTAAGGAATCCAAGACTTCAAGGAGACTCTGAAACCGTTGTGACCACTTACATGACTAAAGAAACAGGTGATATAAAGGAGAATTTAGTGTTAAGGAGAATTTGGGAATACAGTTGCAATTATTTCTTAAACCTTGACATGACAGTCCTCAGAACCATTACTGCTATTGATAAAAATTATTAATGACCATGTGTTGTTGTATGAACAATGTACTGATGATAGTATAATATTGGAAAAGTGACATGGGGACATTTGGCTGTTTTTAACCAGGAGGCTATGGAACACACAAAGCGAATGTACACTTATTTTTTTAAGCAAAAAAGGATTTTATGTCTTATTTATTTGAAATGCAGAGGGACAGAGGGGAAAGAGAGAAATAGCAAGAGAAAGAATCTTCCATCTGCTGGTTCATTCCCCAAGTCATGTCCTTAACAGTCAGGGCTGAATCAGGTCAGAATCAGGCATGAAGAACACCATCTTAGTGTCCCATAAGCTGGGGCCCAAATACTTGGGCCATCTTCTATTGCCTCCCTAGTCTTATTAGCAGGAAGCTGGCCTGGGAACAGAGTAGCCAGGAATTGAACTAGCTCTCTGATATGAGATGCCAGTATCACACGCAGTGACTTGGTATGCTGTGCCACAATCTCTGAAGAAGGGGAAGGCCTATAGGTTTTATTGTATTCTCAAATCAATTTAAGACCACAAAGATTAAGAACCACTGCCATAGAGGAAAGGACAAAGATGCTGGGACCACGCTGTGTTGCTTTCAAATGCTGACTCCAGGCTTGCTCATTTGCACCACACACTTTGACTCAGGGTCCTCATCTATAAAGTGAGGATCATAATACCCAAGTCACAGGACTGTTGTAAGGACTAAATGAAGTTCTTTTGTTATATGCTTGACGTAGAATAGGCCCTCAATAAGTGTTAATCTCATTTCTCCTGCCATAATATATAAAAATGGCAAGGGTGTTTAACCTACAGGTAGGCGAATCCTTTATAATGCAATATGCAGAGTGTTTTAAACAGCTCATGGAAACATGGAATTAAAAATGAGCTTTGTGGTGCGATATAATTTTGAAATATGCATCTTCCATGATCTTTCTGATGACTCCTCATATACTGAAGATAGAAATACCTTTTTCAAAGCCAATCTGCCTAAATTTAGCAGCCCAAGCAGAAATTCAAGCTGATGATAAATTTCCACAAAAGATGCAAAGTATATATATTAATATGGCACCTAAAATTTTTCCTAAACCTAAAAAAATGTAAACATGCACACACACTCATTTATATACTCTGTTTTTAAATATGGAAAGATTTAAATACTATCTCATTTTCTCATGCCAGGTTTCAATTCTAAGCATACATTGTTGTAAAACCCAGAATGAACAACTTTTGAATTCACTAAGAGATCTGATCGTCTTAAAAAAAAAAACAACATGAAGGCAGCTTTTAGGGAGGGAGCCCTTGCTAATCCCAGAATAATGAAGAAGGCTTGAAGGGGTTAAACTGAAAGGCTTACACAAACTTTACTGGTGAGCTTCTCTCCTCCCTCTCTCTGTACATCGCTAAGCTGAGCACAGAGCGGAGCTGAATCATTTCGCTCTCAGACTCTAAACTGTTGCCTGCAAAAGAGGAACTGGGGACTTAACTAAATCAGGCTGCTTCCATTCAAGTGTTCGGGCTCTGCATTCACGTCCAGAGACTTTTCATTGCTCTTTGGGGCGTGTAAGAAGCAGGCATCCAAAACTGCACTCAGAAGCTGTAAGTGGCAGGTGACATTTTAAGTAACTAATAGGTCCTTTTCTGTTCTTTTTTCTTTCTCCTGGAAAGAATATACTGTTTAGAGAGGACAAGAAAAAGTAGAATTTGTGTGAACCTAGCTCTGCTTCTTTAGCAAGCTAAGGCTTTCATTCTCGTTCTCCAGATATTCCAGAGATGTTCCCGAACAAGTTACCTGCCGGTGCAAGCTTCAGAAGGAATTCCTAACTGGCCAACACCATTCATACTGTAAAGCCAGAAAAGGTAAGCGAGATTTGGAAATCTTATGTTGTTATTCACGGTGAAATGAGCGGCATTGTTTTATTCATCGGCAGGTGTGACAAATAGGCACCATCTGCCGCAGAAGAGACAGCAACTCCCACTTGAGCAAGCTTATTACTTAATGGCTCCAGCCACTGAAGAAGCTAGATTCACTGCTGGGGTTGTTTTCTCGTAGGCTGGAGCTGGGTACCTTACAGTTCCTACCCCTTGAGTTTTCTCTCCTTGGGCGAGCAGATAAATGCAAACAGAACATGTTAACTCCTGAAAATTGTTGTAATCAATAGTTTTGACTTCCTTTTCTGAATTGCTCCAGTGTTCATTTTCCTTATCTATTTGGTGAGATTTAGCTTAGGAATTATTTGGGCAGGTGGTGTGCAGAAAAATGTCAATGTAAAATTATCAGTGAAATGTTTTCAGAAGTTTGTCAAACTAGAAGAAAAGGACTGAATCACAGAGTAAGATATGCTTGTTTCTATATCCCCATCACTGAGCAAAATATTTGGAGCTTGACTGTCACTCATAAAAGGTTTGTTGAATGAATGTGCACCTGATTGTGGAGGCCCATGGAAAACTTTGTTACTCAACAGAAATAAGTTTTGCCAAAGGAATTCCTCTTGGGGTTGAGAGATGAAGAAAGCTCCATTATCTCTTCATATTTTAAGAAGCACAATTCATGATTCAAGAGTCGATGTTATTTTGTTACTGGAGGTGTTATGTATTATGCTAGTGGCAAACGTTAGTGAGGACTTGGCATTTCCATTTTGATACCAAAAATACAAAAGTGTTTTTATTTAAAAAAAATTAAAATAGCTTTTTTTAAATCCAAGTTAATGACAGAAACATGCCATCTGAAAACCGATAGTATAGTCATATCACCTGTGGGTATTTTGATTTATATTAGAAATGAAGTAAACCAGATGTTCAGGTTAAGGTCAGACACTGGTCTGTTGGTAAATTAGTATCTTTCCATTTTCGCTCCCCCCTATACTTCTCTGTCTTCTTTCTTTCTTTCTCCCATCTCTTCCCAACATTTCCTCACTTCCTTCCTCCTTTCTCTCCTGGTCACTAACCCCTGTCCCAGAGTCGTAACCTTCTATACTAACTCACATTTTCTCTATTTCTCTCGTCCCTCATTCTCTATCTTCCTACTTTTTTTTTTTTCTTGATTCCTGACCATTTTACCATTCCTCATTCTCCTTGTCCCTCAGCAACTTTCAATCACTTTTATAAATACTGGAAACAAATTTTTTATTTTATGAGTTCTCCAGAAAGGGCTGTAACACATTAAGATAATTTTATGAAGATCTTTCTGTAAAAATCAGATGCCTGAGTATTATAACAGAATTTGGGTTCGTATTGAAATTTCACAGTGTTTTCTCTTTCCATGTGGTTCGAATCCTCTAACAGGGTAATTGCACTATCTGTGCACCGTATCTGTTAGCTAGCTTAGAGAACCATGGTAGCCGTGTTTGGAAAGCCTGCGTGGTAAGTTTTCACAGGTAGAGGACCAGAGTAACAAGTACTCCACAGTACCTGCTTTTTCATTTATTCGTTTCACCAAGGTTAATGACTTAAGAAATTAAAATGATAGACCTATTTGAATTGACCAAAAGGGTATTATGTCCCACAGTGCATAGAGGGCTTAAGAAATGTGCCATTAGCTAGTTTTCAAACCCTGAAAGGAAACATTCAAAGAAATTGACTGCTGTAGCTGACATCATTGTTATCTAAATTTCTCAAGCTTCATAAAGTGCTAATAAATATTCAAATTTCAGGAATTTTCAGAGTTGATTGTGTAGGAGGCAAAAAACGTACTATCAGTTGTTACTAAAAAATTCTCTATTGATTCAATTGGACTTTAAAAAAATTGAAATCTAAAATTTAACCCATGCGATGCAGTTTTCCCTGAAAATTATTTTAACAGTAATTCAACAGCAATGTGTGTAACAATGGAATTATTCCCAATTCTAAACTATAATCTGTGATATATTCTCCTTTACACAGCAAGAGATTGAGGAATGGAGAAAAAAGTATAAAGAAACTGAAGATGCAGGCTCTTCTCCAAGCTGTATTAGCAATTAAATCAAAAGCAAGATTGTTCTTGCCTTTGAATTGTCACTACTAAGTGCTTCTTCCATCAGAGCTGTGCATTTATTCAATAATTATTGACCAGTGATTTCAAATGCTGCTGAATAAGGGGTAGAATGTTGAAAAATGTTTCAAGGAATTTAAAGATTAGAATTCAGATCTACAACATTAGACAAAGGTAACTTCTCTAGTACAAATACAAATTACTGTAGGAATTAGGACTGGAGTAACCAATAAAGGACAGATTCATGAGTTGGGCCTCCAAGAATGGTAACACTTCCCCAGACAGAGATGTCTGAACACGGTTGGCACTATGGCTGGACAGAAGGTTAAGCCACTGTGCTGAGCCACCACTTGCAACTCTGACACTGGCATGCCATATCAGAGTGCCAGTTCAAGTCATGGCTGTTTCACTTCTAGCTTGTTGCTAATGTTCTTGGGAAGACAGCAGAAGATGACCCCTGTGTGGGTTACTGCAACTATATGGGAGACCAAGATGAGGTTTCTGGTTCCAGACTTCAACTTGACTCAGACCTGGCCGTTTGAATCATTGGGGAGTGAACCAGCATATGGAAGATTTCTCTGTGTGTGTGTGTTTCTCTGCTATCCTTCCCTTCATATAAATTAAAAAAAGAAAAACTCTGTGTGTGTGTGTGTGTGTGTGTGTGTGTGTGTGTGTGTGAAGGTAGAAGGAGCTGTAAAGACAAAAATGGGAAGGGGAAGGGAAGTAAGAGTTAGAATTACACTTTGGTTAGAAAGAGTAAACAGAGGCATCAAAGCCTCCTAGACAGGGCATTGACAACGTTGAATGTCAAGCTAAAATGATTGGAATAAAGTCCAAAGGCAATACAGAGTCTAAAAGGCAACAGGAGGACACCCAAACATTTTTTTCTTTTTTCTTATCATTAGCATGATCACAAATAAATCATAAAACAATAGAATGTAGAATGAAGAGAACAAGTTGAAGATTACACAGAACCTAACTCCTTTTTTGAATAATATTCAAAACAAAATTTACACATTGTTTTGAATATGTTGTGTAAGTATAAGCAAGATAATTAACAAAATTCGAGTTATTGGTTACTTCTAGAGAAGAGTAGGTAAAAGAAGGAGATTAGGGAGGAGCATAAATAAATGAGATGTGAATTTCAATTCTTCTTAGTCTTGAAATTGTGTGTTCACAATTTGTTAATGCTATCTACTGTATTATTAAGTAAACAAATGAAAGAAGTCCTAAATTTACCAAAGCTGACAATGTTGTGACTTATCAAAGTGTGATCGAAAGGTGAATAAAAGACACTCTAACACTACAGAGCCTTTCCACTTCTCTTTGGGAGGGCACATGAAAAGTAATTTAGGAAATATAAAGGAGACAATTTCATGGAAAATGGAATTAAAAATACA
The DNA here is from genome assembly GCF_017591425.1 of Ochotona curzoniae. Classification (NCBI taxonomy): domain Eukaryota; kingdom Metazoa; phylum Chordata; class Mammalia; order Lagomorpha; family Ochotonidae; genus Ochotona; species Ochotona curzoniae. The sequence goes on along the minus strand of NW_024467087.1, from coordinate 28,621,323 downwards.
TTTATTTTGGTGCAATTTTTAAAATTTGTACCTAGTTTTTTCTACAACATGCATTTTCCGTGATTTCTTGAAGACCTACTAATATGGGGTGAAAACACTTTAGATTCTTATCTGTGGGCTGGTACCATTTTTTTTTTTTTTGGATAAAAGTTTTGTTTTTTATATTTACTTATTTTTATTGGAAAGTTAGATATAGAGAGCAGGAGAGACAAAGATCTGCCATCCGATGATTCACTCCCCAAGCGGTGCAACAGCCAGAGCTGCACTGATCCAAAGCCAGGAGTCCAGAGCCTCTTCCAGGTCTCCCACGTGGGTGCAGGGTCCCAAGGCTTTGGGCTGTCCTCGACTGCTTTCCCAGGCCACAAGCAAGGAGATGGATGGGTAGTGGGGCCACCAGGATTAGAACCGGTGCCCATATGGGATCCCAGTACATGCAAGGGAAGATCTTTCGCTACTAGACTACCACACCGGGCCCAACTGGCACCATTCTTAAGGAGAAGAGAAGTTATGAAGAGGAGGAAGGCTGCACAGACTGGCAGGCTATATAGGAATTACATTCAATATGAGAATACTGCAAAAAGTCCAGGGAAAATGGAATAAAAAGAAAGTAATTTTAGTGCAAAAACATGTTGAATCCATGCTTGGCAGGTGCCTTCAACAGTCCATAGGTAATGCATGTTATAAAGAAACTATACATACATTTCAAATACTTTGAGCACCGAAATAAACCTATATTCTAATTCAATTTCTTGATTGACCTTTTGAAGTATCTTGGCACATGAGGGGAGTGGGGGAATAGCTGAGATCAAAAGACATCCCTGTGTGAGCTGCCCGGGACTGTCAGTGTACCACATTTGAAATGTTGTACTGTTTGGGAATTGCCACTTCTCAGCCCTGGCTGTATAACACAGTCACCTGGGGAATTTTTCGGTGTTATGGATATTCACACCCCACCGACCTACTGGAGCAGAACTTCTGGAGAAAGGAGCAAGGGTGTGTGTGTGTGTGTGTGTGTGTGTGTGTGTGTGTGTGGTGTGCTAAAGCTTGATAGGTAATGTGGAAATAAGTACAGCAAAAACTGGAAAATGGTCCCTGAAATGGGCACTTGTAAACTTTAAGTGGGGAGCTTGTTGTGGAGGTGACAGAGCCCTAGCCAGCAGAGAAGCTGATCTAGGCAGAGAAAAGGGCCTAGGAATCTGCATTTAAAGAAGCACTCCCTGGTGGTAATTTTGATGAAGGAACTTTGCCTTGGCTCACACTGAGAAACACTGCCCCAAAGGGTTCCAAAACCCTGGGGCCTCAGTGTGATTGCTCTGTGTATATTTGTTTCCTAGGGCTGCCATAACAAAGGTGCACAAACTGAGTGTTCGAAGCAACAAAAATTTATTCTCCCAGGTCTGGAAGCTAAATGTCTGGAGTCACGCAACAGCAGGGTCATGCACCCTTTAAAGTTGGCCAAGACAAAAATCCTTCCTTTCCTCTCCTAGGCCCTAGTGTTTGCTCCCAATCCCTGGCATTCCTTCCTTTGTAAATGCATCCCTCCAGTCTCTGCCACTGTCTTCTCCCTGTGTGTCTTTTATCTTCTTTTCTTGTAAGGACACAAGTTATTGGATCCTGGAACCTATTGTCCTTATGTTGACTTTACATCTGCAAAGATTTTATTTCTAAAGAAGGCTGCATTCACAGACCCTGGGTCAAGAACTTAGCCATGGCTTTTTGCATCACTGCATTCAATCTACAAGGCTCTTAAATACTTTGTAAAAATAGGCCCTCAGGCCCGGCGCGGTGGCGCAAGTGGTTAAGGTCCTCTCCTTGCACGCCCGCTAGGATCCCATATGGGCACCGGTTCTATCCCAGCAGCCCCGCTTCCCTTCCAGCTCCCTGCCTGTGGCCTGGGAAAGCAGTCGAGGACAGCCCAAAGCTTTGGGACCCTGCACCCGCGTGGGAGACCCGGAAGAGGCTCCTGGCTTCGGGTCGGCATAGTATCCGCCGTTGTGCTCACTTGGGGAGTGAATCATCAGACGGAAGATCTTCCTCTCTGTCTCTCCTCTCTGTATATCCGCCTTTCCAATAAAAAAAATAATAATAAAAATAAATCTTTAAAAAAAATAGGCCCTCTACATGAATAACGCACATTAGTGTAGTCTTTAGCTGTGCTAATCCAGCCAGGAAAGCCAATAAAAATAAAATAAAATCTTCAAAAATTTTTAAAAACCCTCTTAAACCTTGGTGTGCAAAGAATCACTTAAAAATCTTCTGTTTGGTGCATATTCCTACAACTCAATCCAAGATTACCAAAAATCAACACTGACATACCTTTAAGTATAGCCAAAAGGCATCTTAAACTCTATTCCGGAGATAATAGAAAGAGGTTATCTTGCCTTGCTTTTGTTTCTTGTGAACCAACTGTTCCTATCTGGTTCCTATTTAGGGACAGCAAGAAGGTAGGCTGAGAAACACAGATTACAGGAAGTACAGTAACATGGGTGCACTTAAGCTGAAATGCACCCAAATAGGGATTGAGAGAAATTGAAAATCATAAGAAGAATAATGCAATTTCTGGAGCTAATTCTATTAACTCTCCTTGGGTGTGTTACCAAGAGACAAAAATAAGCTTTGTTGTCAATACTCTGCACAGATAACTATGATGGGGAATGCTTGTATATTATGTTGTCGTCACCCATTTTCTAAATTCATATTTGGAGTCAAGCTACATCATTTTAGAAGTTTTCAACTGTAAATAGCTGATGCTACGAACACACTAGAATGTATGTGTCAGTAAAAAAACAAGTCCTGTCTTTAGCAATCATGGAGGATTCTGTTATTCACTAATAGACATGACCTTTCCTGTCCCTCTAGTCTACAAATGAGACAAAATGAGTGTTCTCACAGCTCATGAGAAAAACCTAATGATAAAAGTGAGAAACCTAAATGAGGGAAAAAAAGAACATAAAAAATAGAATATGGAAACAATGGTCTTACCCACTTTCCTGTAGCCCTTGACCCTTATGCACCCTAATCAACTATGTAAAGATCACCAAAATAAAATACTAATGAAAAATTGCAAAAAAGAACAAAAGCAAAATTGGAGGCATCTTGCATTCCTAAACATTTCATGACTCATGACTCATTAAAGTGACAATAGACACTGGGATCTGAAGGTTGGAAAACAGATCCTAAGGTGTAGGCCTTCTTTCCTTCAGAACTAAGCTTCCCTGATTAAGTTAGAATAGTGGCTTCACTTTAGAATTATATGAAGAAGCTTTTCAAACACTAGCAATGCTTAGTTTTATCCCAGACCATTACAGTCTGTCTAGACTGGTGTCCATGCACCTACTATGTAAATTACAATCCTGAAAGCTTAAGTTGGGGCCCAGGGTCTGTGTATCAATCACTACGTGAGATCAAGCTCATGATCAGTTCATCTGGAAAGCACCGTTCTGTTCTAGTCTAATTATCAGCTGCTATGCAGTGCCTTGAATTTTTCTTTTACCTTTTGATAGTGATTTTTCACATAGGGAAATAACATTCAAAGCTATAAAAGGCAAGACATCATTTTAGACTAGTTTGGCTATGGCAGACCATTTAGCCGGTTATCAGTTCATTTTTTAAAATCTCAAAATAAATTGCTATCTCGGTTTCTTAGATTCTTTGGTTTTTGTTTCTGATTTTCAGGGAAATAAATCTGGTGAAGAATCTTCAGAGGTCAATCTTCCGAGCCTAGGCTGGCTTCCATCAGCAACTCCAAGGCCTCCTCCATCTGACAATTACCAGGTCTGCCAACACTCTCCCTCCGGCGTACCGTGAGGAAAGTCAAGAAAGCTATAGAGGACTCACACTCTCTAGATTGAACGACTGAAACTGTGCAACTGAGCAAGAACCCTGCAGGCTCCATCTTTAGGAAGGTTCAGAAAGCTAGACAAGAGGGGTGTAACCTCAGGTATGCTGAGCCTGCCATACATAAAGGTCTTGTGCATGTCTGGTGCCAATTACAGCCACATCACTAGCCCACGTGTGTAGATGAGCTGCAGGGGAAGCAAAGCCTTCTCTTCCTCTCTCAGAAACGAAATTGTCTGAAACAATACTCTAAGAGATTCTTGTTCCCATGCCAGTATTATAAAGCGGTTTCACTGCATTTACTTTAATCAGTACGAGAGTAGGTGTGGGGAAAATAAAGCTTTATTGACATTTTTAAAAATTGATTCAGGCGTTTGGATAAACCCTCGCTGGAAGGGTGCTGTGCAGGAGAGGTTGATTGCCAAATTAGAACATCTTTATTTTCTTGCTTCAGCACTACAGACTTAGCACTCAAAGTAATCAATTTGCATCTGATTGTTAGACCCTTCTGGTAGATCCAGACAGTCTAAGTGACTGTGAATGCCTCAAAGACAATAAGAATTCCACCGAAAGAGGTTCTAACTCCAATCGTGAGTGATGACGGAGGCACATTTTAAGTACCATGGGAATCTCACTGTGCGAGCCCATTTTCCCACTATGGCAACAGAGGTTGGCAGCACTTCAGACAGATATTCCAACCTGTACATGTATGTGGGCTTATTCCTGAGCCTTCTGGCCATTCTCCTCATCCTGCTCTTCACTATGCTCCTTCGACTCAAACATGTCATCTCGCCCATCACCACTGAGAGCACAGAAACTGTGTCTCAGTTCACAGATGTAGAGATGCAGAGCAGAATCCCGACTCCATAGAGCCTGATGAAGTCAGCTGGAGGGGACCTCAGTGGACACTTGGGGGTTGTTCTCCCACAAAGCTAGCTGCTGCCCCCTACTTTTTCTTTTTGCATGAAGCTTTCTATGTCAGTAATCAAAAAGTTATTTCTTTGATAATAAGCTGTTTTGTATTCTTTCTGTTATTCATCTTGGCTCTGCTCATGGGCTATCTAAGAAATTTAAGACTCATTCTTAGAAAGAAATGCAGTAAATGACAGCTGGTTGGGAGGGCAGGTTACCATAGTAACCAAAGAAAGCGTGGACCTTGAACAAACCTTAGACCGTAGAAATTCTTACACAACTATTGTTTAAAAATAAAATATGAGATACTGGGACGCTCTCACAATAAAAAAAAAAAGGATAATTTGAGGTGATGATTTCAAGAAAAGGACAAACTTCCATTTAGCAGTTCCAGCTTTAAGAATCACCTATGCTGACATACTAAGTCAGGTCAAAGGTTAGCAAAAAGGACCACTAACTCCTTCCAAAAGAGTAATGATTTGATCATCTTGGGCCAATGAATTTGCCCCAAATGGAAGACAAGGTTTCTTTAAAGAAACTGTTTTGATGTAAAGAGTGAATTTGTAGAAGGTAGTGTCTGGAAAGCAAACTAACCTAGACAGGCACAATGTGTATATTATATCTGTGTTATTACTATTATGGGACTCTAAAAAGCTCAGAACCTGGCAGATGTATTACTAAAATCTGAAAGGATGACTTGCTCACCAATCAAGGGAAAGTGAGATCAAAATGTGCAGCTTCCTCACCTTTTCCTCCCTCCCCATCATGCCATCACGCTCCAGGACCTAGCTGCACACAACTGTGAGCTTCGTTTAAAGGTGGCTTAGGCAAAGAAGATGTGACTGTACTTTCAAGCGTAAATGAAATAATCTTGATATTCTGTCATTGAATGATCATGGCTTTGAACCAATTAGTCATACTTTCTGAGTCCCAAGACTTTCTTGCTGAAAATTATCAGAGAACTATTTGGTTACCACCAGACTCTTTTTAGATCAGAGTATAAAAGAAACGAGAGGAAAAGACCCAACCACATCCTCCGACAAATCGTAATGGACTTCAATGTCCTCAAATGCCACATTTTTTTCTTCCCCCAGGAAATGCTCTTCCTTTCCCAATCCCTGGCAAAAGTCAGGTGTTTCACTTGCTCATCAGAGAAACATTATTTTTGAAAATTTCCATTTTAAAAAGTAGTCCTAGTATGTCAGTAGTGTTGAGACAAAATGTGACTTTTAGAAATTGACTTTCAAAGAGAACCGAAGAGGATGAGTACTGTTTACAAGTTAGAAATTGGAAAGCTTGCACCTGAAGAACTGGTACATTTGTGTTAAATTGTGCCTGCTAAACAATAATCAGTCCATGCTATACCTCAAAGGTAGGCATCAAATTTCACAGAATGCTCCCTCAGGATCTCCAGTAGTGATGTGAGGGAAATGAATGAATGTTAAGTTAATGCTGCTTCCCCCAGATAAGCAGTTCTGTATGGTCTATAACCAATTTAGATTGGCCCCTATACTCTGATCTAAATCTAGATTGGTGGTGAGATTCCCAAGTGCTTTCCACTTTTATACACAGTCATTTGCCAATGCTCTCCTCTCCAAGGGGCTGCAAAGTGTGAAATCCCCACTTGCAGAGCTAAACTTAGCAGCCAGGCTCACGTTGCCACACCTGTTAACAACTGTGCACTGTCAGAGATGGCAGCTGCATTCTGCACCATTCAGAACAAATTAACAGGGAGGCAGAGACCAGCGTGGGGCACACAGTTCTCTTTTGGTTTTATATTTTCCAAAATGTAGTGTGACTCTTCTATTCTTCCATTACAGAGGTTTAAGTTCTGTCTTTGTGTAACACTGAGATGTTGAAGGGTCTGAGACTAAAAAAAAAAAAAGATGTAGCTCTTAATAGACACACATGGATTTTCTTAGAGGTTAGCAGTTATATCCCAGCACTTCTTAAGGACACATTTCTATCCCATTCCTGGTTCTGCCTTTTGCACCCACAGTATTGAATGCACTTTACAGTTGGAAAGTCAGTGGCTGGATAAATGAGGGGACTGATTAACCTCTTGACAGCAGTGAGTAGCAGGATGTTCAATGTTACATTGCTGAATTGCATAAAGACAGAATGAAAATCTATTCCCTGCCCACATGACCTCCCCAAGTCTAAATTTCAGGACATTAAAATTGCTTTTGAAGCACTGTGTTAGATGAAGATCCCTAATTTATGATCAAATTACTCACCTGGAAAACAACAAACCTCTTTCATCACAACCACCCCATGGGATCCAGATCTTCACTGAACATTAACCAAGGCACACGATACAAACTACACAAAAATAGCAGTATAACCCCTCACAATTCCCAGTGGTAACATAAATGGATACCTGTTTAAAGCAGATGTGTCATGATGGTGACTCACATGGTATTTAATCGTTAACAAAATATAGTGAATGTTGTCATCATAGCAAACTTACTGTAAAGAAAAGATTATTTCCATGTATATTAAATTATATTCTATCCTCCAATGCATTAATTGACATATATTACTGCTCAAAGAAGCAGCTACAGCAACCAGTGGGCACACTTTCAATACATCCTTCAATCTAAGATGCTGACTTGACCATTCCCTCCCCACTACCTTCCCTGGCATTGTCCAGTGCGTAAACAAGAATGTTATTTACATGTAGCTGCACTCTGTTTTAAGATAGAATGATTCTTCACTTCTTATTACATTGAGTCATGTGAAACTGCCATTTTTAAAGGTCAAAATTGCTCACATATATAGCAGCTTCCTGCTGTAAATCTAGTGCCAAGATCCAGCACATTAATTCTTTAACATGGCTAAATAATATAAATAAATTCTCTAACATGGCTAAAATGCTTCAATATATAAAAGTGTACTTTTCATACATTTCAAAATCATGTATTGTAAGGTATATTGTAAAAGGCTTACATATTATGTATTAAGCAGCAAATATTAAGGTAATCAAGCAAAGAAGGATTCATCCAGCCTAACCTTTCCATCCATGCCAAATCTGAAGCTTAGGACTCATAACTGGGTTTCATTGCTGCAGATCTCACTGTACTTACTAAGTAGGTATAAGGGGTCCATTTAATGCATTTAAATGGTTATATTTAGTAATACAGTTTATTCATCTGCATTTGTACAAAAGAAGAACTTTTGTTAACAAAATGAAAATATGTGGAAAAAAACCTTTCTTTTTTCTCAAATCGTTAACATTTGAAATAGATTCATAATGTATAAAGACAGAAACACATGGGCATTGGTGTTTAGCATGCTATTTTTAATTCCTGGACAATAAATGCTTTTTAGTTTGCTGATAACACATATCTATTGTCTAAAGAATGTAAAAAAAGCAGTACCTTAATCTCTTCATCATAATACAAACTCTAACAATTGCAAATGTGTGATATTTACCATTTAGACATCTCATTATTTTTCTTTATTTCCTAATCTCCCAGTTTTTATTCTCTTCCCAATTGCAAACTGATTGGTGCATTTGTTTGTTAAAGTAACTGTCAGCTGCCAATGAAGGTGATCTGAGGGGAGAATGAGATCAGGCTTCTCAACTGCCAACAGCTTTCACCATTTTCCCTGGTTGTGCGCTTTTGTTTTTAGTGAATTTTCTATTTTGTATTGTCTTTAATTGATCCTCACAGTAATGCTGTTAATGAGCAGAAATATGAAGAAGTCTGTTTTACAAAAGAGGACATAGGCACAGTGAAATTCCTGAGGCATTCGTGGTTACAAAAAGTCAGAGTCAGGTTTACACTGCTAAGTTTTTGTCTCTTTGTGTAGTACTCATGCCACCATGGTTGTTTGCTGAAAACTGAGTAGACATTGCAAAGCTACTCAATGTGGAACACTCCAAGTTCTGAAAAAAAAATGCGCTCTAGACATGATGAACTCTCTATGTTAAATAATTCAAAACAAGTAAATACAATTCTGCCATCCCTAAAAATAATCTCATAGTTGCACTGAGATATATTACAGATTGTAGGTAGGTTTACACAACGACTGATCCTGCAGCTTTAATTTACATGAATGGAGGTATTGGCAGAAGTATGGATGAATGATTAGCCACAAGGAAAATACCAGTTCTCTGAAATTAGATTTGAAGTTTACAGCAAATATCACCATTAAGCATTAACAGGCAAGGATAAAGAAAAATAGAAAGCTCTGAGACAAATTTAGAAAATAAAATAAGTGTCACTTGTGGAGAGTTGGATAAGCAATGAAAGCAAGAAAGGCAAAGTCTAGAATAATTTATATATTTCTGGCTGGAACAAGAAATTTGTACTTCAAGTTACGAATGAACATAAGTGTTAAAATTACCCAGAGATACTTAAAAGTAGAAGTAGAAGAGTGAATCAAAGTTAGGTTTTCAGATTTTAAGAGTTCAAATAAGGGAACAACAAGTTAAAATGGGGAAGACTTTATTTTTGACATCTTGAAAAAGATGAATTAATGATATTTTATTGGAGGCATTATTTACAAAGGAGTGGGCAAAATTAAGAGACCAACAAGAGATAATAAAACACTCAGGGCCTAATAGCAACAGGAAGATAGTACCACTCTCAGGCTGGGATAGAGGGTCGGAGGGGAGCTGTGATTGGATTTTGCGTTGCACTGTAGTCTTGAGAAAGCAACAAACAATTGGTGGTCTTATAGAGAAGTAAAACCAGCATAGAACTGGGGAGGAATGCCCTAAATAATTCCTCCTCTAATTTTCATTCTACTGACAGAAAACAGAAGCCATGTGGAAGCCAGAGAGCAATCAAGCCCAGGAGATGAAGTTTGTAGAGGCTACCTACTCAAGCAAAGAGCAGAGTGGAGGCTTGTGAAATGATATGATGGAGATAAAATAGCTAATGTCCAGACAAGAAGTAAATAGGCATGTTGAGATGGCTTAAAAATCAGACTTGAGATATACAGAAAAAGTTTTTACCATGAAAAAGGTAAAACCTACTACCCATTTTTAAGTGTTATAATTTAGAATCAGATTTTAAAAAACCTATCTGTCACCAGTAGGAGGGAATAAATAATGCATACAATCAAGACAGATAGGAATAGGGATTACGAAGCAGTTTAGAGATGATCAGCAAAAGCAGAAAGTGACCACTAACCCTAAGACTTGAGTGTTATGTATGGAGGTGACATTACCAGACCCAAGAAGTAGGGATCCTAGTTGTTATTTTTTTAATTATAATATATCTTTACTGTTATTATTTTCCATGGTATGGTTTTGTATGTATAGGGATTTCCCCCCCTACCTCCCTTTCCTCCCTCCTCATTCTCACCTCTCCACCATTTCCCTCCATATTATTACAATAGTATAGTCTTTCAGCAATAGTCACAAGTCCACCATTATTCTAACTAAGTGTATCATGGCATATAGATATTGGCAATGGTGGAAAATCTAGTATTCAAGGTATATTTAATAGTTTCATTGAGATTCCTCCCTTTATTTGGGAGTAGAGATGCCTATTGCAATGTATCTTCACTTCTCAGTATGCTAGTCTTCATTATACAGTTCACCTATGAAAATATATGTACATACATGTTTGTCTATTTATTTTTATTTTCCATGAGGTTTGCCTTGTATCAGAGAAAACATGATATTTGTCCTTTTGGAATTGGATTATTTCATTGAACATAATGTTGTCTAGTTGGGGCCATTTTGTGGCAAATGGTAGAATTTCATTCCTTTTTAATGGCTGAGTAGTATTCCATGGAGTAGATATACCACACTTTCTTTATCCATTCCTGTTTAGATGGGCATCTGAGTTATTTCCATGTCTTTGCTTTTGTAGACTTTTGTTGCTAGAATATAGAATTATAGGTCACTTTCTCATATGCAGATTTCACTTCCTTTGGATACCTTCCCAAGGAGTGGGATAGCTGAGTCATACAGTAGACCCATCTTCAATTGTTTTAGCACTCTCCATACTGATCCATAGTTCCTGCACTAGTCCACACTCCCACCAACAGTTTTTTTCTCCACATCCATTCCAGCAGGTGTTGTTAATAGAATTTTTAGTGGAGCCCAATCTCATAAGATCTTGTTTGGTTCCTAGAATCATGGAAGGGCCTGCCTTATGAGAAATGATGGTAAGAATGGGTTACCTGATGGGATTTGGAACCACAATAGAAAGGGCTCTCTGGCAAGAGCTATAAAACATGGAGGAGAAAAGTTCTATGCCATTTGTGGTAACACGCTGTGATTAGTTAACAAGGTCTTCAGTGGTGGAAAAATAATAACATAAAACTTAAAAGATACATATGTATCTTTGATTATGAACATAGATTTATTGCCTTATGTAAAATACATATTATATATACATAAGTATATGTATATATACCTATGCATATATATCTCTATCTATATGTCTCTATCTGTAAATAGATAGCTGAATAGATATATGCACACAGTATATTTGTAGGTCTAGATCTCCATGGGTGGAAAACTAGAGAAAAAAAAAACACTTAATCCATTGAAAAATGAGTAAAAGATGATTCGCTCAACACCAAATGTTGCATGGAAATATAAAGTATTAGTTTAACTTCTAAGGATAGAATTCCTCTTAGGAAATTTATTGATCTGATAATGGGTTATTTTCATTGTGGAAAAATAGCCCACACATAGCTGAGTTGGACTAGAAATAAGGAAAAGATAAACTGTGATATCAGAAACAACAGGCCTTTGGAGGTTTTTGGATATGAATCAGGGATGAAAAGTAAAGAACAGGAAATATAGAGGGGCCCAACAACAGAGCAGGATCATATAACCAGTGAGGATTCTTTCCCCCTCAAAAGAGTAATGATGTATGTGTGATCTAAAAACATTTTTGTGATCCCTAAAATGTAACTCTCTTCGTAAGCGGACAACCCATGTAGCCTGAAGACAGGACTTTGGTAAGTGAATGTAGTAAGGTGCTGTCTTCTGTGATGTCATGGTGCAAAAAAGAAACACACACACACACACACACACACACACACACACACACACACACACACACACTTAAGCAAGCGCAAACAAGGCAAAACAGAACAAAAATGATGAATTTAGTAAAAACAGGAACTTAAATTCACAGCTAAATAAAAGAAATAAAAGACTTTACTCCTTAATCTTAGATTCTAGAACTCTGTAGAGGCCTGGCAACAGACTAATTGGTAGCTTAGCTTTAAAATTTAGCATTTCAAAGTACTAGAATATCCAAAATTGTTTCACCAATCTAACAAGTTTATAGGTTATCCTCGAAACTGCTGGCTAATTCTAATATTATTCACACTCTAGAGTTTAGCCTTGAAGGATAGACAATAAGAGACGTTGACTTGAACCTTTAAAGAATTTCCACGTTGATGCCATAGAACCTTAAGCTGCACAGTTTCAAACAACAGAACTAAGATGAACAAATTAAATTTGAAGGTAGTAAAATTTACAGGCATACATGCCTTGTGTTTCTAGCAACAGAGATTTTGCTTTTATAATATTTGTTTTATTTTTATTTGAAATGTCCATTTACAAAGAGAAAATGAGAGAAAGAGGAGAGAGACAGAGAGGAGAGAGGTCTTCCTTCCATTGGTTCACTCCCCCAAATGACCACTATAGCCAGAGCTTAGCTGATCCAAAGCCAGGAGCCAGGAACTTCTTCTGGGTGTCCCACGTAGATAGAGGAACCCAAGGACTTGAGTTGCCTTCTACTGATTTCACAAGCGTGGAGCTGGAAGGGAAGTGGAGCAGCCTGACTTGAAATGATGCTCTCATGGGATGCTGGTGCTACAGGTGGAGGCTTAGCCTACTATCTCATGGTGCCAGCCCCACAGAGATTTCTTAGTATAAGGCAGAATTTCATGAAAAGTAGAGTGTCACTGAAACACTTAAAGTAGAGGCTGGTAGTCATATTGGAGATAACAATAATAATAATTACTAATAGATGTTAAAATTTTTGTATGAAGCCCAATGCTGAACAGTCTACATGCATTTTTATTTAAATTTAACAAAATCATGCAATAAAGTATTATTATTGTTATCCTCATTTTGTCTATAAGATACAGAAGTTTAGAACAATTCAATAACACCCTAAATCATACAACTCAAAGGTAATGGAAATGGAATTCTCACCCAAGTGATTCCAGAACCACATGCTATCATCATGCTATACTGCATGTCAGCTGTGGCAAAAGTGATTCATGTATTGGTTTAAAAATTAAATCATACGACATGGGCCTGGATGTGGTTGTAAAGCTGTGTATAAACTTGTGTGTGTTCACAATATATATGTATCTAATATTTCCACCATAAAATATATACATATATGTATATGCCTATATCTCTACACATACTATACGCACACATATATATTACCTATACAAGTACATACATAGATATATATAGAAAGAAATATACTAACATGTATATATACACACAGTATACATGTGGGACTAGGATCATATCCCCATACATAGAAAATTAGAGGAAAAAGCTCCTTAATCCATTGAAAAAAGTGAGTGAAAAATGATTCTCTGAATGGAAAATCATCAAAACAAATTGAAATTGATACATATTGAGAGGTATTTTGTAAAATTTTAACTTGAAAGCCATAGGAAATAACTAAGTCCTATGAAGTTGACCAAAGTAGATCTACATAGGTGGGATATCAACCACCAAATTGTATTGTGCCTAGACTGCCTGAAATGATGAATCAGAAAAAGAACATACTTACATAACTTCTAAAAGACAATTAGTCATTTCTTATGAAAAAAACACATTTGTAAAATTATGAACTATTTTAAAAGTATAGAAATGTGGAAAGAACTATCAGGAAAGAGAAAAGAAAAACATTTTAACAAGCATTACTATGCTTTGTCCAATCTTGCCAAAGTAGCTTCAGAAATTTTATTAAACATTTGGGCAGAATTGAAGCCATTACACACTTCTTCATGATCTTTATCTGTCCAAATTCTTAGCTTAGACATTGAAGGTTGAAATTGCCCTCTCCTTTGTCCTCATATAGTTTACTCTCTGCATTAACATGATTACTTTCCCAGGACACTCTGGTCCAGGAAAATGGCTTGTTTATTTTAGGAACGTCTGTAACAACTCATCAACTACTCCAGGGAAAGCGTTAAGAAACTATGCCCCAAAATACTTGCCTCAAAATCCTTCTCTTGGGCCCGGCGCGGTGGCACAAGTGGTTAAGGTCCTCACCTTGCACGCCCGGGATCCCATATGGACGCCGGTTCTAATCCCGGCAGCTCCACTTCCCATCCAGCTCCCTGCCTGTGGCCTGGGAAAGCAGTTGAGGACAGCCCAAAGCTTTGGGACCCTGCACCCGCGTGGGAGACCCGGAAGAGGCTCCCGGCTATGGATCGGCATAGCATCGGCCGTTGTGCGCACTTGGGGAGTGAATCATCGGACGGAAGATCTTCCTCTCTGTATATCCGCCTTTCCAATAAAAACATAATAAAAACACATCTTAAAAAAAAATCCTTCTCTTGGTGCTTCTTCTGATCCTAGAGTATTATTACGATCCTAAAGGTGCCCACACTGAAACAGCCATGCTAACCTAACTTCCATTCTCAATAAATTCTTACTTTGCTTTTCTCCAAGATGCTACCAAAGCTTTGAGGAGTTAATGAGCTCTCTTACTACGTTAAACAAATCAAGTTATATTGTTTAAGAAGAGCCAGCAGTTAGGACTACTATTCTCTTTGTGGGGTTATCATCACAAGGTATAATCCTATCTGTTTATTTCTCATTTAAAAAATTTATGAATATGAAGAGAACAAATATCATGTATTCATATGCAAAACTCTGAGAAGATAATCATATTTTCCTCTCTTAATCCTTCTCCTTTCTCCTTTTCTTTTGCTTTCTTTTTCCAAAGACATAATTTCAACCCAATCTATTATTACAGGTTAAATACATCACTAACCATAACATTCAACAAGTAAAAAATAGGGAAAAAGAAGCAGATATACTGGCAGGTCAGGTCACTGGAGGAATTTAAAAAGGGGGGTGGCGGGGAGGTTGGATGCCTGTTTCTCGCCAAGAGTTGCATTTAGCAAAACTGAAGTGTGAACCCTCTCCGAATTTCTGATTTTACCATGAGATAGCAGCTGATAGGTAGCTTTGGCCACATGAATCCCACTCCCCTTAAGTGCCAGTTTTATCATAAAGTAGCAGGGAAAACTCTAAGACAATACCGAGTACCTGTCTCCCAACAGCTACCTTTGGCCAGGTCAGAATGTTAGCGCCATTCTTTTAAGTTTCCAATTTTAGTGTAAGAAAGCTTGTCACTAGAATAGAAAGAAGTTACTAATCACACTTTTCTGATGACTTTTGATGATCGCTATCTGCTATTCTGATAAACGAACTTGTGCATAAAACACACCACTTTCATCATTTTGGGGGCTCTGTATCTCTTAAAAACAACCCTGTCCACTGTGGCGTGGTTGAAGTTTCTTCTGATTTAACAAGTACTGCTTTGGTCTGTCTGCATGAAAATTCCACAGGAGTATAAACAAGGGCTGAAAAGCAACAACCAAACCACAAGATGCCTGTTTTATTCCTATATATTTTTGTATTCTATATTAACAACCACATCTGTTTCATTACATATGTATGTACCAATGAGTGATATGTGATACTATATTATAATGCAGGATTTTAAACAATATATTATTAAATATATACTCTTTTGCAATTTATTACTGATGGTGCTTTTTAAGTATTTATCTGTATTAATTTTCACTGTTGTATTTCATTTTGTAAGTGTACCACAATTGCTCATCCATTTTTCTGCATGAATGTTTTGCTTTAATAGACCCAAGCCAGCTTTGTCATTTTCCAGGTGTGTTGTTTTTATCCTTTCACTTCAAGCATGCATGTTTTTAATTAGATATCAGTCTTATAAATAAAGTTTTACTTAGATTTTAGACTTGTTATTTTACTTGAAAATATAAGCTTTAATTCATAACTTCAACTCATTTACATATGTTGCCAATAATTTCTTGGTATTTATTATTATCATCTTAAACTGTTGCTTTCCTTGATTGTTTATTTGCTTTTTGCCCTTTACTAAATTTTATTCAGATTTTCATTTCCTTTGTTTATTTTCATTGATTAGAAAACTCACCCTTTCTTCTCAAGTGGCTGGACTGGGAGTGAATTCAATTCACCAACTTTCCTTCTCAGACATTATAGCTTTTATCTCTAGAAATTCAGTTTATGTCTTCTTTTTCTGTATCTTTTGTATGTCTGCCTACCTAAATGAACATATAAAATACCATTACCACAAATATTTTAATGTTCTTACCTGCTAATGATAGTATCTCTCTATTGAATAAGTTTTAATTGATGGCATTTTCTCTTCATTATTGATTACTTTGTTTATATACCTAGTAATCTCTGGTTGGATGTCTCATATGGTGCATTTTAACTGCTTGGGAGCTTAATACAAATGTAACCCTATAAATGTTTGTATGGCTTATTTTGGAATGTAGTTATTTCAACTACATTATCCTTTTCAGATCTTATTTTTAATGATCTATTCACATGAGTTCAAACTAAAGCTTAGATTAGGGCTAATTTCCCCCCTACTGAGGCAATCCCTTCATGGGTTCCCTATCCAATGTCCTGTGAATTAACTGTGGGTTTTCCACTTCAACTGGTGGGAATGGGCTCTCAATCTGGCCTTCTGTGAGTGTCAGGCACTGTTTCCACTAGTCTAATTCTTTCATGCTGTTCCCTCCCTCCTGGCCTCGGGTACACACACACACACACACACGCACACACACTCTCTCTCTCTCACACGTACATGTATATATTTTGGTTTTATAATTATTATATTTATTTTTGATGATAGTTGATTAGGGTGATAAGGATCAAGGGCTATAGGAAGGTGAGTGAAATCAACATTTCCACATTCTCTTTTTTTTCTCTTCCTATATCTGGGGGAATTGGGAGACAAGCAGAGAAGCCACACCCAGCCTCCCAAGCACCTCCACACCCTGGGATGGAGAACAAGACACCCAACGCCATCCCAGGGTCCCCGATGTAGGGTATGCTCTGACAGTCCTGTTCAAGAGGTTTCGATAGCTCAACAGTTCTGAATTGCTGCCAATCTCACCACTCCACCATTCCATGATGAAATCCCTCCAGAATCCACTGGTTGACACAGTCCACCCTAGAGTCTCCATTTGCCCAGATATTTACTGCTAACACATTGCTGGGGGAGTTGATAAATTTGTTCTGTTCTCTGCCATGGTACCAGGTATCCTCTGCAGGCTCCAATGTACTGTCATATCCTCCATGTGCATCTGGATATGCTGTCCACTGCTCCGACTAAGCCACTGAGGAGGCCCAGGTCTGATACATGCACTCCATGGTCAGACCATGGACCCTGCACTTCTCTTCATGATTGGGGTTCTGAGATCAGCAGTTCAGTTAGAGGGATCTCCAAAGAAACTTCGTCTGAGGTGATCCCAGACCTGATTCTTGTGTGTGCTTGCCAGTACAGAGTCCAGCACAGTCCGTTGCCCAAATTAGCTTATGCATATGCTGGTGGTTGCAATTGCTAGGTCAGTGTTGTTTGCATTCCTGTCTTCTACACACACCGATAGGTGTTGCAGTCCAGTCTGATTCTGCCCACCACACACTCAGTCCTCACGTGAATCAGTGGGAGCTGCAGCCTAGTCAGAGCTACCCACAATAACTGCCAGAGATGCCACCCCATGCCCTGGTTAACATGCATGCCAGTATCTACAGCAGACTGGTCCAGTCTGCCACATCCCATTCAGCTCTCACACATGTCAATGGGCATTGAAGCCTGGTTCAACCCAACCAGTTCCACTATCCAGTCCATACACATGCCAGTGGGTACCACTCTGTCTAGCCATGCCTGCCCCAGTCCTGGTTCTCATGCTCACCAATGAGAGTGGCAACCCAAGAGGAAGATGCCCACTGTTTCCCCAATGGGCCCACTCCCACTCCTGGATCTTGCACTCTCCGGGTGGTTCTGCAGGTTAACTTGACAGAATTGCCCCGCCTCCCGCTAGCTTCTGCCAGCTGATGCTGCGGCAAAGCCCAACCAACCCACACCCACTCTGGCTTATGCACGCACCAACAGTCAACCCAGCCTGACATCTCCCTAATCCAATTCACATGAGGCAAAAGGTATTGTAGCCCTGCCTGGCCTGGTCTGCCCCCATCCCAACTCATGCTCTTCAGTGGGAGTGGTGGTAAAGCATGGAAGCCCGACGCAGCCCCCCTACCAGCTTCATCCCTCCCCCTCTGAATCTCACATGTGCTGGCTGGATGCAAGGCATTTGCTAGTGGGTGCTGTAGCCTGGCCGGGTCTGGCCCATCCCCCAGCCCAGGCAGCCCCAGTCCTGGCCCTCATGTGAACTGGCATGTGTTGCAACCAAACCTGGCTCAATCCACATTCCGTTCTGGTGCTCGGATTCACCAGCAGGTGATGTGAACTGGCCATGGTTTATTAGCCCCTGACCTGCACTAAATGTATTCCAGTGAATACCATTCCCTAGCCTGGTCTGGGCTGCACCCTACTGTGGTTCTTGCACTCACCTGCAGGGACTGTGTCCTGACAAAGGAATTTCCCAAACTCCTCCATCAGAAGCTCTCTCAATGCCACTCACTCCAACTGGTAGATCCATGGGCCAGCCCTACATAGTCCACCTCTTGTCCTAGCAGGAATAGGGGCCTTTCCTGATTGGTCTTCAATCCATTCCGGTTTTTATTGTTGGGTGTTACAGCCCAGCCAAGCCTGGGGCACACCCAGACACAGCTCACACCAGGCCCAGCAGGGGCAAAGACCTAGCCTAGTCCGTCCTACACCTACCCTGGCTCTCATGAGCATCAGTGGGTGCTAAAGTACAGCACAGTCCAACTTACCCCAGACCCAGACCATACTTGTGCCGAGGGACACTGCAGCCATATCCAGATCAGAATGCAGCCTCCATTCTGGCCCCTGCACTCACCCATGAGAACCACAACTCAGCCAGCATGTCCTCTTAGCTCCCCAACCAGGCCTGTTCCCAGCCATAGATCTTGCACGTGCCAGTGGTTGCTCTGACCTAGCCTGATGCAGTCCCTCACCTGTCATAGCCATTGCTTTTGAATGCTGCAGCCTGGCTTGACTCAGTCTGCCTTCAGTCCCAACTCTCGTTGGTTGTTGGTGGAACCTGGCCCTGCTGTCTGCTCCCATCCCTGGCTCATGCAAACCAGTAGGTGTGGCAGCCTAGCCTGGCATGACCTGCACTCCAGCCTGGTATCTGCACTTGCCAGTGAGCTAAGGTTTGCTTGGCACTGCCGGGCCTGCCCCCTTCCAAAACTAACCACATATTAGCTAACAGTTGGAGCTACCATGCCCAGCTTGCTTGACTCCCAGGCCTGGACCACATGCTCACCAGCGGGAGCTATGACCCACTAGGGGAGTATCCCATGCCCTCCACTCAACCCATTCCCAGACCCATATTTCATGCATGCCAGCAGGTGTTAAGCCCTTGCCCAGCACAGCCTGCTCCTCCATTTTGACCTAGTATGAGCTGGTGACTGTTGTGGCCTAGCCCACACCCTGTTTTAGGATACACATGTGGGAGTTGCAACCTGGACCTGTCCAGACTATTCTCACTGCCAGTACCTGTGAGTATTGGCAGGTTTCATGGTGACACCTAGTTCAACCCATCATCAGCCCAACTGTTGAACTAACCAGCGGGACTTGCATTTCCACAGGGATTTGGCCCACAATTCCATATATATAAAATAACCACATGATATGCATGTATATGTGGATATATATACACACATATATCACATATCATATATTATCATAAAAGAGCGATACATAACAGAGATAACATATATGTATAACATATTATATAATGTATATATTATAGACAAAATATATTATATATATTCAAGCTAGTAGAGGAGAGTTTGGATGCTCCTAACATAACAAATCAGTAAGCATTTGTGGTTATAAACTTATCAATCAGGTGATTTCATCATTACATACCAAATACATGTATTAAAATAGCATGAATACCTTCATAAACATATATGTAAAACTAAGATGTCAATTATAAATAATACACATATATATTTCAATACACAAATCTTAAACGTATCACATAATGGATCTTGACAAGTTGATGCTGATAACCTGTGTAATGCTAGCATCTATTACACCATAAGTCATCCTTATTGCCCCACAATTCCTTTCTGGACTTCACATCCATCCCTGCTGCCTTCACGTCAAAATAAACAAATGTTCAGATTTCTTTTTGCCATAGATAAGTTCAGGAATTTTTTCTAAAATAGCACTGACAAAGAGAACTAGAATGCAGGTCTAATACAGGATCACATGTTCACTTTTGTAAAAAAAATAAAAAGAAATATTTTTATTGGAAAGTCAGACACATATATAGAGGAGGAGAGACAGAAAGAACTTGCGTCCAATGGTTCACTCCCCAAGTGACCATCACAGTCGGAGCTGAGGCAATCCAAAGCCAGGAGCCAGGAGCCTCTTCCAGGTCTCCCACGTGGGTACAGGTCCCAAGGCTTTGTGCCATCCTCGACTGCTTTCCCAGGCCAGAAGCAGGGAGCTGGATGGGAAATGGGGCCACCTGGATTAGAACTGGTGCTCATATGAGATCCCAGCGCATACAAGGCGAGGACTTTAGACACTAGGCTATCGCACTGGACCCATGTTTACTTTTATTTATGTATTGGGGGCCCGGCGCAACAGTGTAATAAAGTCCTCGCCTTGTACATGCCAGGATCCCATATGGTCGCAGGTTCTAATCCCGGCAGCCCTGCTTCCCATCCAGCTCCCTGCTTGTGGCCTGGGAAAGCAGTGGAAGATGGCCCAAAGCCTTGGGACCCTGCACCCGCATGGGAAACCCAAAAGAGCTCCTGGCTCCTGGCTTCGGAATGGCACAGCACCGGCAGTTGCAGTCACTTGGGGAGTGAGTCATCAGATGGAAGATCTTTTTCTCTGTCTCTCCTCTCTGTATATCTGACTTTGCAATAAACATAAATAAAATCTTTTTCAAAAATTCCTGATGTTATAGCCTAAATTAGTAGAATTTCACATTGCAAGTGGCAAAGAATAATACAATAAATGTAGACTAAAGCAAAATGTTCTTCCTGGTATATGCTTTTAGTACTTTTTTTTTTTTTTGCAATCTTTTGCTGTTAGGAATTAAATTTGAGTGACTCCATTTACTTTTTTTTGAAAACAGAAAATGTAGATGATACAGAAAACATATAGCAATTAGGGAAAACATGAAAAGCATTCTAAACCAAAATTTAAATAAGCTGACAACAGCTTTGTCAGAATTAAATGAATGGAAACTTTTTCATGACAGCTACACACAGTTATATTGGATTCATGCATACAGTCAGTCAAAACAAGGTAGTTACACAGAAATGACTAATGTGATAATACTGGGTTTCCAAAGTGGGAGCCACTAAATATGCATCACTTACTTTTCATATGTAAATTCCATCACCAACCCAGCCTTACTCTTCTCTAGTATCCTGATCAAGGGAAGTAAAGGTCCCTCTGCTATATTTGAAAATTTGCAACAATTTTAAAAGAATCCAGATTTTCATAGAAGAAAATCTCTTACCTGACAACTTTAATAGTTTAGGATGAGTATGCAGCCAAAACAAACAAACAAACAAACAAAAAAACGCTTCAGCTGCAGATTTTCTGTTGAGTATTTATTTCCTTTTGTATAGGAACAAAATGATTTTTTTCCCTTGATGATATCAGAATGTGATAAACAATCCTTCAATCTGTACACAGGTAGGCTGAGATGCATGAAATAGAAAACAGCAATTTACGTGGCACATTTTAAAAAATACTTATTAATTAGTGATGTGATCTTATAGACATTAGTTCTGAGAGCTGATCTGTGAATAACTAATCCCAAATTTTCAATAAAAAAGAAACCGTTAATCTTTGAAAGAAAAGAGAATAGGAGAGTGTTCCTAAAAGGAGAATATTTTTAAATTAAGTTTTGATAAAGTATAGAAATGTGGCAGGGAGATTAGTATCAGCATTACACTAAGCTATATAATTGTATTCTTAAGTGAAAACACATCTTAGATATTGTTGCCAACTTAGCACTTGAGTATATCTTGCCATTTCAGAATAAAAACAGAACACTCTGATGTGTAAGCATAGATGTTGTTATTTAAAACAAACAAGAAAAGGTCCTAAGTCCTGGCCCAGTAGCTTAGCAGATGAAGTCCTCACCTGCACGCACTGGGATCCCACATGGGTGCCGGTTCTAATCCCGGTTGCTCCACTTCCCATGCAGCTCTTTGCTTGTGCCCTGGGAAAGCAGTGGAGGTTGGCCCAAAGCCTTTGGACCCTGTGCCCGCATGGGAGACCCAGAAAAAGCTCCTGGCTTCAAATTGGCTCAGCTCCAGCCATTGAGGCCGCTTGGGGAGTAAACCAGCAGCCAAAGATCTTTTTCTCTGTATCTCTTTCTCTCTGTGTATCAGCCTTTCCAATAAAAACAAACAAATCTTTTTTTTAAAAAAAAGTCCTTGTGGTCTTCTGAGTACTGAAAATAATTATCTCCATGCATTTACCCTGCCTTAATTTTTTCACATATTGCCATTTAAAACTTTTGAGACACCTAACATTTAAATAAATCCCTGCTATTTAGGTGTGATGTTTAAGTGACATGCTGTGAACATATCTTTCTAATTTATTCTTTATTAAGATCCTAAGTAGGGCCCGGCGGCATGGCCTAGCGGCTAAAGTCCTCGCCTTCAATGTGCCAGGATCCCATATGGGTGCCGGTTCTAATCCTGGCTTCCCATCCAGCTCCCTGCTTGTGGCCTGGGAAAGCAGTCGAGGACAGCCCAAAGCTTTGGGACCCTGCACCCGCGTGGGAGACCCAGAAGAGGTTCCTGGATTCTGGCTTCAGATTGGCACAGCACCGGCCATTGTGTTCACTTGGGGAGTGAATCATCAGACGGAAGATCTTCTTCTTTCTCTCCTCCTCTCTGTATATCTGATTTTCCAATAAATAAATAAATCTTTTAAAAAAAAAGATCCTAAGTAACGCAGACATTTAATATATCTAATGTTGATTAACTGGCATCTGAAAATAAACATGTTTCTTTCTGAGTGGCCTTTGGAAAGATAGAACAAGCATCGTTTCTAGTCACACATTTCTTTCCTAACATGCACTAATTTAAAAATCATCTAATCAGAAGGGTCAAATGGTACTCAAACCAGAAGTCCAGCCAATCTGGCCTTTCTCTCTCTTCACTTTGGTTTGTGTGCCCACTTACAGTAAATGTCCCACTTTATCTATCAGAAATGCTACGGACGTCTCTAAAAGGCTCAACTGTTTTCTTGAGTCTCTGAATGATGACAGCATTCTGCAAATCAGCTTCTGCCAGTGTAAGCATTTCGTCCAGCAATCAGAGGGAGGGAAGGGTTGTTGTCAGGGAGAAAGGAGGACCTTTTCAAGATCCTTGTTATTTCTCCATGAAGTCCTTGATGTGACTTACCCTATAGGAAACGTTAAACTTCTGGACAATCCTTTTCCCACTGGCCAGCCAAATCTGTACAGTAGTGATGGGTTCCAAGTGGTTCGGTGGGACAGCAGACAAATCATTTTTATTTTCAACTTCAAGAATTTTCCTTTTAGAAACAGTATTTTTGTGTGGCACTTCCCAGGCAGTGGCTGGGAAC
Source organism: Ochotona curzoniae (assembly GCF_017591425.1). Lineage (NCBI taxonomy): Eukaryota > Metazoa > Chordata > Mammalia > Lagomorpha > Ochotonidae > Ochotona > Ochotona curzoniae. The sequence continues at coordinate 28,597,807 of NW_024467087.1, read as the reverse complement.
CGCAACACAGGCTATGTTAGCATGCACACTTCATTTTCATTATCTTCAACTTTAATATCCACTTCTTTATCAAAAACTTCCCGTGACACTGAAGGCAATTCCCCCTTTATGATGGAGTTCTGAAACTGCTGACTTTTACCATCAGAATAACTTCTGAAATCATCATTGACTGTGAATCCATTTTTCCATGACTTTATACTTACATCTGCCTGTTTCTTCTGTTACCTGGGAATAAACACTCGGCTCCAACCTTCTGAGCTTCATCAAAAAAGCAAAATATTCATAATCTGCTTGTCGATTATTACTATGATGTTGATTGTCAGATGCGGATTCACAAACCCATTCTCATTTTATGCTTCCAAAGCCATCTACTTCTTTCATTGTCTTAGCAGCACTCATATGAGATGCCAGCATCTCAGGTGAGGGCTTTTCCCTCTATGCCTCAACATTGACTCCATCAAGGGCTTATAAACAAAAAGGAAGAATAACCAGAATGAGCACCTTGCTCAGTCTCAGCATTGTGAGACCTTTGGCGATGTTATGGCACAGCAAGGAGGCTCTCACCAGATGCCATGCAGATGCCAATGTCATGCTCTTGAACTTCCCTGCCTCCAGAACTGAGCCCCATAAACACTTCATTTGTTAAACAAAGTAAACAATTCCTTTAAATCAATTGGTCACAGGTATCATATATTGCAGAAACAGAAAAATGGATCAGGACACAGTCTTACAGAACAGATAACTGTTTAAAAGCAAATGAGCTTGGGCTGGAGCTGAGGCATAGGAGGTTAAGTCTCCACCTACAGCACTGGCATCTCATGTGGACACAGGGTCATTTCCTGGCTGCTCCAATTCCAATCTAATTCTCTCAATATGACCTGGGAAAAGCAGTAGAACATGACTCAAGTACTTGGGCACCTGCATCCATGTGGAATATCCAGAAGAATTTCCTGGCTCCTAGCTTTGGACGTGCTGAGCTGCAATTGTTGCAGTGATTTAGGGAACCAGGAAATGGAAAATCAATCTATCTCTCTCTCATTTCTTCTCTCTGTACCTCTGCCTTTCAAATAAAAATGAAATAAATCTTTTAAAAAATCAGATCAGGGCCTGGAGTGGTAGCCTACTGACTAAAGTCCTCGCCTTGCATGTTCCAGGATCCCATATGGGCACCGGTTCATGTTCCGGCTGTTCCACTTCTCATCCAGCTCCCTGCTTGTGGACTGGGAAAGCAGTTGAGGACAGCCCAAAGCCTTGGGACCCTGCACCTGCATGGGAGACCTGGAGGAAGTTCCTGGCTCCTCTGGCTTCGGATTGGCGCATATTTGCAGTCATTCTTTTCTCTATAATAAAAACCACCTCATTCTTCTATACACACTTCTAAGCTTCTGCTTCTGCTCAATGAAAGTAATAGTGGCTACTGACTCTCATGCTATCATAACTTTTCAATCAAGAGCCTCTCCTTGTTCTCACTGAATTCCACATTATTATTTCTGCGCCACAAACTTGACACTTACTGTTCCTCTTTGTGGAATGCACTTCCTCCTTTGCTCACTTTACCAATTCAGGTGAAGAGGCCTCCTCTGGCTTTACCTGAATTGATTTTCTCAAAACATCCAATTGTATTGAGTACTGTTATAAAGATATACATGGGCTAGAAATATTCTACAGAAAGTACCAGTATAATAGGCTATAAGTACCTGGTGGTTCAGCAGTCTATATTTTCCTGAGTGTGCCTGAAAATGCTGAGTTTTATCTGTCTATTTCTCTTTTTCTTCTTTTTTTAAGATTAATTTTTCATTATTATTATTTAAAAAGCAGATTTACAGATAAAAGAGAGACAAAAAGTGAAGTCTTCCATCCAATGATTTATTTCCCAAATGGCTAGAGCTGAGCCCATCCAAAACTAGGAGCTAGGAGCCTCCTTGGGGTCCACCACATGAGTATGGTGTCCCAAGGCTTTGAGCCACCCTCCATTGCTTTCCCAGTCCATAAGCAGGGTGCTGGATTGGAATTGGAGCAGCCTAGACAAACTACCTCCCATATTGGATGCCAGTGCCTTCAGACAGAGGATCATCTGTTATGCCACTATACAGACCTTTAAGCTCTGTATTTCTAGAGGCAACAACAAGAATCCTCCTCAACCCCTTTGTATTCTTGCTTATCACGAAGGACTACTCTGCTTTCATATCTTCTCGGATAACACCCATCTACATCCTTCTCATGACTCATAGGTGACTCTCTTGTTCTCCATATAGCAATAACCTGAATAAAATCACCTCCTTAATTGGCTTATACATCTTGTCTTTCTCTTCCAGACTTTTTCTTTCCCCGTCCCCTAACCCCATACCAGTAATATAGTTTCTTGCTCCATGACTCAACTATATTAGGTAAGCTTATTTTCAGGACATTTGCCTTGTAGTAAAAATTACTGTAGGGCAAGATGCTTGGGCAAGTGCTCAAAAATATGATGCAGAGATTTTTCTGGGGTTATTGTAAAAGGCTGTAAGACTTCCTCATGTCTGCTTGTTAATAAACGTTTATATTGGTGGGGTAATTCAGTTGAAGATATCCATCCATTGTAACACATTGTGTAGTAACAAAGTTGTGCAGGAGGAGACCTACAAAAACTTGTGAGATCAAATTGGCTTAGGTCAGTTTATAATGATAATATGATTAGAAATAGAAATTGTTCAATATCCACTGTTGCTTATTTAATTTGTGAGTGTCTTTTAATTTCTTCTCCTGTTCTTTATTGTCTTCTCTATAATTAAAAGTTAGGACTTCTACACCCACACGGCTTAGTATCTATGTTAATGTGACTTTTCCAGTTCCTCCATCAGCATGATTATACTTATTCTAGGAAATTCTTATCCAGAAATATAATAGTTACAAATTCTTTGCCAATCATAACCAAACCCATTCCTCAACTGAAAGACATGCCTTACAGTAGACATTAAGTTTTATGAATATCAGGACTTCACCCTCCCAAATTTTAGATGTTATTAAATCTGTTCAAATATACCCCTTCTTGATTTGCAAAGAATAAACACAGCTTAGTCCATTCAAGAGGTTATTTTAGTGATGTTTGGAGAGCCAGTATATGTAACATGATCACTGACGAAATCATTTACCAGCTCAACTTCCTTAGTCTGATATTTTTCACTGAGTCTTTGATTCTTCAACCGACAATTGTTGTTTCAAAGAAGTGTTGGTGACTTGTCTGGGGCGCCTCTGCCGGACGGAACCCCGCCGGGGTCTCGGCCACAGTCCCCGCCGCAAGGCGGGGGCAGAGGCTTGGGCTCTGGGCAGCCAGTGCACCAAGTGGTGCCATAAAATGTATGTATTTGGCCTTTAGGAGCTTTATACCTTTATAAGATTTGTGTGTTTTGCCTTTACATGCTCCACCTAATGGTGAAGGGCATTTACTACACTCGATTCTCCTGCCACTCATCTAAAAAGATGTGATTCCAAAAGGCTTAAGCCAAACTGTGTATGTTAACTGTCTTTAATTTCAACAAAAAGAATACATTGCTAGCATTAATTATGTTGTTAAGAAGCCACATATTTCACCAATAAAATTCAATTTTCAGTATTGGCAATGATAATTAATAATTTACCTGGTATTGCTATAGTTGCTTTAACTATGGATAAAAGAAGCACATCTTAGACTTTTTAGTAGATTTTTAAAAGATTTGTTTACTTTTATTTGAAAGGCAAATTTTTCAGAGAGAGTAGGAGAGACAGAGAGAGGTCCTCCACCCATTGTTTCACTCTGCAAATGACTGCAATGCCCAGAGCTGAACTGACCTGAAACCAGAGGCTTCTTCCGGGTCTCCCAAGCACCTGAGCCATCTTCCACTGCTTTTCCTGACCACAAGCAGGGAGGTAGATTGGAAGTGGAGCAGTCGGGACATGAACAGGCACCCATATCAAACACTGGCACTGCAAGCTGAGGATTAGCTTGTTATATCTGTGTCCTAGCCCCATAGATATCTTTTAACAGGCATACAGCAATTTTTCATTCACTGGTTCATTGCCCAAATGTCCACAACAGCCAAGGCTGGACCAAATCAAAGTCAAGAGTCAGGAATTCATTCTGTACCTCCCACACTAGAGACAGGGATCTAAGTACTTCAGCCATCTGTTGTTTTCCATGGTATACATTAGCAGGAAGCTGGCTCAGAAGCAGAGTGGCTGGGATTTGAATCAGCACTCTGATGTAGGATGGGGGAGTCCCAAGTAGCAATTTAGCCACTGCAACAAACATATGCCCGAGCAGGAGACATTTTAAGCATAAAGTAGGATGTGTGTGTGCAGAACATAGACCAGAAGGGATGAAAGAACCAGGTAGACACTAAATATTTATGAGGCACCTAGTATTTATGGCACACTGAGTATACATGGGACGTTTCATATTTACAAGAACTTAAATCAGCCAGTTAAAAGTAACACCTAATCTAGACCCATGCATTCTCCAGCTAAGAAATGGAAAACAAACTCAAGCTGCTTTTTGTTCCTATGGTCAACATCAGTATGGACAGACACACTTATCCACGGGATTATCCAGTACAATATGTGTGTATAATTGGCTTCACGTTTCCCTCACTTGCAAAACATCTTTATTCAAAGTTTTTTAAATTTTTAAAATTTTATTTACCGTTTAAATTTATTTGAGAAGGAGGGGGAAAGGGACAGAGAGAGATGTACATAGATAGGTCTAGAGACCACAATCTCTCCTGGTTTGGCTGCAGTATCTGGGGCTGGGCTGAAACCAGGAGCCAGGAGCCAGGAGCTCAGTTCACTCCAGGAGAGTAGTAGGAACCCAAGCACTTAAGCAGTCTTTTGCTGTCTCCCAGGACATACATTACAAGAAACTTGGAATCAGAAACCAGATCTGAAAATTGAACTAAGTCCTCTGATGGTGGAACATGGGCATTTTAACTGCTAGATTAAATGCCCATATCCTGTTTCTTTTTTTTTTTAATCAGGCTATGGAGATGTTATTTACATAGCACATAAATCAACCATTTGCATTCCGCAACACATGCTTTCTAGTATTTAAAATAATAAAATCATTATTAATAAGATATATGAAACAAAATTTGCCATTTTAACAATTTAATGTGTACAATTTCACAATATGTTGTAGATAATGCTGCAACGAACTTTGGCACACAAATATCTGATTCCTACTTGCAAAACTTTTAGATATATATCCAGTAATAGAACAGTTGCATTATATGTTCATCTTATACCTAACTTTTTAAGGAAGTTCCAACCTATTTTCTACAGTAGCAGTACCATTTCACATTCTCACCAGCAATGACTGAAGGTTTCAATTTCTTCAAACTTTTGGAAACACCTGTTATTTAGTTTTTTTAAAAAAACTGTAGCCATCCTAATGGTTGTGAAGTAGCATCTTACTGTGATTTTGATTGCGTTTTCTTAATTTCCTATTGTTTGTTTTTGCTTAAATATTTCCCCTAGAATAGCTTTTAGAAAACACTTTCTGGCAGGCTGGCACTGTGGTACATCAGACTAATACTCAGCCTACAGTGTCTGTGTCACATACGGTTGCTGGTTTGTGTACCAGCTGATTCAACTACCTGTTTATGGCCTGGGAAAGCAGCAGAGAATGGCCAAAGGCCACTGTATCCATGTAAGAGACCTGGAAGAAGTTCCTGGCTCCTGCCTTGAGACTAGCTCAGTTCTGGCCATTGTGACCACTGGGGGAGTGAACCAGTGGCAATGGAAGATCTCTATCTTTCTCACTCTCACTCTTGCTCTCCATATCTCCCTGTAACTCTGACTTTCCAGGAAAATTAAAAATACAAAAAGAAGAAAAGAAAACCCGTTCTGTAAAGGGACAGGTAGTAATTATTTCAGATTTAGTGGGCCTTATTGCTCTTTTCCAGCTATTGAACACTGCTGTTGGAGCATGAAAGCAGGCAAAGGCATACACAGACAAATGCACATGGTTGTGTAGGTGGCTCAGTTTAACTCATGAACCATAAATGCCCAACCCTCTAAGACTACAGGATCGCTGCTACTGAATTTGCTCCACAAGCAAAAACACGGACATGGAAGGATCACATTTTTGGTTACTTGAAAATATGTATTAGCACATACTTTTCCTTCATGTGCCATGCACTCAGGTATACAATAACCAACAAGATGTAATTCTTGCTCTCAAGAAACATCTTGAATTCTGAGACATTTTTTTCTTTCACTGATATGTAGTAATTTAATTTTCTGATGCAGTTGAACAGTTAGTTCTGCTATAGAGATATTATGGTTTCATTATGATAGGATACAAAGCAACCCCCCCCCCCAACAATTAAAGGTTTGAATTCTGGGAAAATTTGTCGGCCTGATCCATTTTTCTTTTATTTTTTTTTAAATCTCAAGATTTAAGGGAGCAAGTGATACTGCACTCTACAGTCATACAGTTTCTTTGACTGCTTTTGTGTATGAATTTTAATGTGACATAATGTTTTGAAATAAGAGGTCATTGTGATAAAGAAAAAATTGTAAGTGTATTTTGGAATCTGAGGCTGATGACCTTTTGTCAAGTTTTCTATGTTTAATCCTTTCTGCCATGCCTTTCATACTCACTGCTATCACTAACATGAAGAAATATGAAGTGTACAAAAGAAACTTCAAAGGGTGAAAAGGACAAAGATCAAGTCAAATATGAATAGAGATAATCATGTTTTAAATCTTATAATTAATTTAACATGAGCAGTTCACAAAAATTGCTGGCAGCAATAGAATCATCCTGGATTAAATCAAGAAAGGCTGGGGATGAGAAGTGACATCTAATATAATTATTAATGTATGTATAGCTGATTATTAAGATGAATGGAATTCATATTTTATCCTGATTTTCTGGACACATACTGAGCAATTTCAAGAATGTTTAAACAAATAAACCACTAGAAGCCATAAAACCAAATTAATCCCCTTCAATTAGATAGGAGCTTAGTAGTAAAGATTAGTCTTTACAGAATAATCAATACATGAAAACTAAATTATTCAAATGAAAGATTCAATTCAAATCAGATCATAGGCTAAGGACATACCCATCAGAAAGCCTATCTGTGCACCTGACCTTTGAGCAAGCCTAAAGAAAATACTTTAGGGCCCAGCGGCATGGCCTAGTGGCTAAAGTCCTCGCCTTGAACATGCCAGGATCCCATATGGGCACTGGTTCTAATCCCGGCAGCTCCACTTCCCATCCAGCTCCCTGCTTGTGGCCTGGGAAAGCAGTTGAGGATGGCCCAAAGCCTTGGGACCCTGCACCCATGTGGGAGACCTGGAGGAAGTTCCTGGCTCCTGGCTTTAGATTGCCTCAGCTCCAGCCTTTGCGCTCACTTGGGGAGTGAATCATCGGATGGAAGATATTTCTCTATATCTTTCCTCCTCTCTGTATATCTGACTTTGTAATAAAAATAAATAAATCTTTAAAAAAAAAGAAAAGTACTTTAAGTCCTCAATTCTAGACTGATGGACAAATAAATGGATGGATAGCAAGGACAGAATGAAATGAAACAATTAAGTAAAATACTGATGCTAAAATAGAGGTATTGAGGGCACTGATGCAGTAGCCTATTGGCCAAAGTCCTCGCCTTGCATGCTCCAGGATCCCATGTGGAGGCCAGTTCATATCCTGTCAACCAGCAGATAAAAGATTGTTCTCTCTGTCTTTCCTTCTCTCTGTATATCTATCTGCCGTTCCAATAGAAATAAATAAATCTTTTAAAAAATAGAGGTATTGAGAATATATGTGTTCCCTGTAAAATTCTTACATTTGATATAAAATTTTAACAGTTTTATAAGAAAACATTAGAATAAGAAAAAAATTTCAATTTTGTCTTAGTAGTAATAAAAAAAAAAGCATCACATTCCCGCTTTGGCCATAAATGTTTGCGTATGTTTTAATAGTCATGCTAAGTACCATAGTACTTACACTATATTTTCATACTTTCCAATACTTGATTTTTTAAAATCAATTCTGAAAATATTTCTAAAGATTGATTTATTTGCAAAGCAAAGTGACAGAGAAAGAGGGAGACTCACAGACAGGGAGTGATCTTTCACCTGTTGCTTCACTCACCAAGTGACCAGAGTGATAGACTAGGCCAAAGCCAAGAGCCAGAAACTTCATCCAGATCTCCCACATGGGTACCAGATGCCCAACTACATGGGACTATCTTCTGCTGTTTTTCCCAGACTATCAGCAGGGAGCTGGCTTAAAGATGGAGTAGCCAAGATGCAGTATGGTACCCACAGCGGATACTCACATCATAGGTGGCAGGTGGTCACTGATAATGTTTTTTAAAAAAATATTTATTTGGGTGTTGGTGACCTAGCGCCATATGGCCGCCAGTTCTAATCCTGGCTGCCCTGCTTCCCATCCAGCTCCCAGCTTGTGGCCTGGGAAAGCAGTTGAGGACAGCCCAAAGCCTTGGGAATCTGCACCCATGTGGGAGACTTGGAAGAGTTCCTGGCTCCTGGCTTCAGATCAGCTCAGCTCCAGCCATTGCAATCAGTTGAGGAGTGAGTCATCAGACGGAAGATCTTCTCTGTCTCTCCTCCTCTCTGTATATCTGTTTTTCCAATAACGATAAATAAATCTTTAAAAAATAAGAATAAAAATATTTATTTTTATTTGAAAGGCATATTTACAGAGAGAAGGAAAGACAGTGAGAAAGGTCTTCTATTCACTGGTTTACTTCCCATGTGGCTGCAATAGCCAGAGCTGGGTCAATCCAAAGTCAGGAATCAGAAGCATCTTTTGGGTCTCTCACATGAGCACAGGGGTCCAAGGATTTTAGGCCCTACTATGCTGCTTTTCCAGACCATAAGCAGGAAGGTGGACTGGAAGTGGAGCAGCTACAACACAAACCAGTGTCCATCTGGTATGATGGTGCCAAAGGCAGAGCCATAGCCTACTATGCCACAGACGACCCTCCAACCCATTGATCATTTTAATATTACACATTTTATGCTTTTATTTACTGGATATATATATATGTAAATAAGGATATATAAAAGAATGTCCACATATATATATTTATATATATATAAGTATATGTATTCTCCAGTAAATAAGAGCATATACACACACACACACACACATATATATATAGAGAGAGAGAAAGTGAAGAAGAAAAACATAGATACAAAGTGTGCTCATCTACCCCTTTATACCTCAACCACACACAGGAACAGGAGCTAGACCAGGTCAAAGCTCAAAGCTGGGAACCTAATCCAGGTTTCTCTCGTGTGTGGCCAAAGATTCCCCAAATCCACATCACAGGTCTTCTGACATGGGATGAGGGTGCCTCACTTGACATCTCAACCGTGAGACTAAATGTCCGCCCCCTTCAGGATTTGATCTGCTTTTTAGCATTCTGAATTTGATGACATGGTAGAGATGGTATTCCTTCACCATCAGCATTTATGTTCACTCTAATGGAGTGAAAACATCAGCCTCATGACCAATCAGAAGATAGTTTGCTGGTAGCTTAATGTTACCAAATTTTATGAAAGTGATTCCAGGGTTAGTTTTGTTTATCCATCAAACTCTAGCAAGGGCAGAGTTCACTAACTGTATGGATGACAGATGGGCCATACGCCCAAGGAGAGGGAAGATAATGGAAAGAGAAGAGATTGCTAAATCAATACTTTTTCCTAAGTATCTGCCTGACAACTTATTCAATTGTATGTTCATACCAGCAAGGAAAAAAAAGGATAATATTTCAAAAAGCTATCTGTCTTTTCTCATGGAATATTACCAGCTCCCAATCACTAATGGGATCAGGAGATGAGGCCCTTTCTCAAAGCAGACTGAGGACGCTGAAACAAATCTGAGAATAAAAAACAGAAGAGGCAAACCATCAGATGTGACCTGGAAAAAAATTCTGTGAGGGAGAGATTCTAGAAGGACTGCTCTGTCCATTATTATTCTCTTGCTAATGACCTAGAAAAGCAGCAGAGGATGGTGCAAGGTTTGGACTCTTGCATCCAAGTGGAAAACCTAGAAGAAATCCCTGGAGGCATCTGGCTTCAAAATGGCCCAGCTTCAGCCACTGTGACCTTTTGGAGGGGTGAACCAGCAGATGGAAGATTTTCTTTCTCTCTCAGTCTTTCCCTCTGTCTCTCCTTCTCTCTGTATAACTCTACCTCTCAAACAAAAATAAACATTTTTTTAAATGACAACTTTGTGGATCATATCTGTTTCTTTTGTGGATATCTACAACTCATTAGAAATATAAAATTGGTGCAGGTATTTGGCCTGTCCCTTAAGCCACCAACTGAGAAACCTGCGTGTCTGTGTATGAGCTCCAACTCTACTCAGGGCTTTAGCTTTCTATTAAGGCAAACCCTATGAGAGAGCATGTGATAGCTCAGTACGTGGGTTCCTGCCAACTACCTGAATTAAGTTCCCAGTGTTTAGCTGTAGTCCATTTTTTGAAGCATTAGGGGAAATAAAATGAATAAATAAATACTTACTTTAAAACCATTCTGCTTTAGATTGTCAGCTTCCTGAAAGTTACACCCATCTCAGAACTGTTCACTACTAAGCCATTTCAACAGGATCTGGCTTCCAAACTCATACAGATGTTTAATTCCCAGTCATAAGTTAATGGTACTGGGAGGGTGAGGACTTGATTCAATTACAGTATTTGGAAGGTGTGCCTGATGAGGTCTTTAGGTCATTCAGAGTAGGCTTCACATGGTGATTCTCAAGAGAAGGGCGATTACAAAAGCTGAGCTGGGCGCTCACCTTCTCACCCCTCTCTTTCTCCCCGCTTCCTGACCTAACATATAATTGTTTCCCCCACACATGCTCCACAGTGGCCATCCCCAGGCCTCACCAGATGGCTGAACTAATGAGAACTGCCCATCTTTGGACTGTGAACATCTAAAATCATGAGTAAAAATTGACCTCCTTTCTTCGTAGTTTGTTCGGGTTATTTAGTTACGGTGAGGAAAAGCTGACTAATATACAAGATATTCTTGAAACCCAACACAATGTCTACCACAGAACAGATATTTAGTAAACACGCATTGATTAGCTCGTTGAACTCTTTTAACAAACCTTTCCTTAGTCCTCTCACCACCTCAAGTAACCTTGTTCCATCTGAGGATCGCATTCTGTATGTTGTCTCCATTATATAAAATATGTTATAGGTAAGTTTTCATTATCTTTCCTTAGGACACCATTTAAATTATCCTTGAAAACGTAGGGCCTAACATGGAGCGTAACATATATCAACACTGTAATATTTTGTTGAATTCAATGCTACTTCGAGTATTTAGGTAAAGTAAAAACACAGAAATACTAATATGATTTAGTGATAGCGAAGCATCCAGCAACCAAAAACAGTTGTGAAACTATTAATGTTTTGAGTATGTGATTATTTTTCACCTGTAGTTTAAAATGAAACTGTTGCCTTGGATTAGTTAGTGAGATTTAACATAAGAAACCAAAAGTACAAATAATAAAAGAAAAAAAGTCAAATCAAATGATATGAAAATTTAAAATAGAAAACTGGATATAAAAATTTAAAAAGAGTGAAAAGACAGCTAAGAAAGTGGAAGAGAACATTTTCAGCAAACATGTATTATGAGAGATTTAAATCTAGAATATATGGTGACTTCTTACAATTCTGTAACAAAAAGAAAAACAATTCAATTAAAACTGTAAAAGATCAGGATAAGCATTTCACAAGAGAAGACATACAAATGAGCAACAACTGTAAGAAAAGATACCTTCATTAGTCACTAAGTAAATGCAAATCAAACTTATAACGAGATACAACCTCATAACCACAAAATGACTCTAACAAAAAACGGTGCAGAATAAGTACCTAAGTGAATGTATTGGAACCCTCATATACCGATATACAGCTGGTAAGAATGTATGAGGGTGCAGCCATTCTGGGATAGTATGGCTACTCCTCAAAGTGTTATCTTACAATTTTATTCTTGGATACACTCAATACAAATGTTCATGGCAGTATTATTCATAAGAACAAAAAAAGTAGGAACACGGCTTAGTGCGATAGACTAGCAGTTAAAGTCCTCACCTTGTATTTGCCAATATCCCATATACCGGTAGCCCCGCTTCCCATCCAGTTCCCTGCTTGTGGCCTAGGAAAGCAGTGAAGGATGGCCCAAAGCCTTGGGACCCTGTACCCGCGTGGGAAACCTGGAAGAACTCCTGGCTTCAGATCAGCTCAGCTCTGGCTATTGTGGCCATTTGGGGAGTGAATCAACAGATGGAAGATCTTCCTCTTTGTCTCACCTCCTCTCTGTATATTTGACTTTCCAATTTAAAAAAGTAGAAATAACCCAAATGTCCACAAACAAATAAGTAGAAAGTCAGTGAAATGAACCAAATGCTATTTTCTTATTCATTTTACAAATGAAGAAACTAAAAAAATGAAAAGATTCAAAGCAGATTCAACAACTTGCCCAAGGTCACATGGCTACCAAATTACAGGACTGGGATTAGGAATGAAGTTATTTAACTCCAGGATCCATGCCCTTAATCATTTCACAAAACTACTAATTAGTAAAATCATATCAGCTATGCAAGGCTTAGTGATCAAAGCTGGAAAGTAAACATCTAAGACATACTGAACATTTATCCCACTGGTTTTTAAGAGAAACTGAGGGGTAGGTGTGAAGGTTAATCCTCTACCTGCTGGTGTTAGTATCTCTATGACTGCTGGTTCACGTCCCCAATGCTCCGCTTTCTAGCTGTATGCCTATGACCTGGCAAAGCAGCAGAGCATGGCCATTTGCTTGGGCCCCTGCACCATGTAGAAGAACCGGAAGAACTTCCTGGTTCCCAGCTTCAGAATGGCCCATCTCCAACCATTGTGGCCCTTTGAAGAGCAAACCAGCTGAAGATCTCTCTCTGTCTCTTCCTCTCTCTCTTTTTAGCTCAGACTTTACAAGTAAACAAATCTTGAGAGAGAGAAACTGAGTAGAAGTAATTTTTGAAAAATTACTTCTGTTTAATATGGAATGACTTAAAAGATCACTCATATAATTTTTAACTTAAAGAAATCTTCCTATTAATACACACCACAATGAGGCACACTTCACTGGGGTAGGATAGAAGGCCATGCTACCTTACCTTCTCAGGTGGGTGCCCACAATGCTCCTTTAGTTACTTTATCATTGTGAATGCACTCTTCTTTTCCAGTGGTTCTTCAGGTCCCCATTGTGAATGGGCTCTGATACAACGGTTCCTTAAAAGTGAGCTAAAGTGCCTTCAGCCAGAAGTACCGCATTGGAGGCTTAAAAGTGTATGAAGGTGGGGGAGCATGCTGGTTCAAAATGGAAAGTGCCTGAGATGCCATCAGATATGGGCACATGTTCGCATCCTAGCTGCTCCACTTTTGATCCATCTCCCTGCTTTTGGCCTGGGAAAGCAGTGGAGGATAGCCCAAGACCTTGGGACGCTGCACCTGCATGCAGGGCCCCTATATTCTGGTTTGGACCAGCAAAGCTCTAGCTATTGTGGCCGTTTGGGGAGTGATCCAGTAGATGGAAGATCTTTCTATTTCTCCCTCTCTCTGTAACTCTGCCTTTCAAGATTCTCACAGGACAGAACAAGAGGAAAAAGAATTTTGGAAAAAAATAACACACCTAAAATTTAGATCCACAAGTTCAGCACCCACATGGCAGAAATTGCAAAAGGAGAGAAGAGAAAGAACGAAGTGAAAAAATTACTAAATTCAAAATAGGAAATAATTTCCCAGAAATGATGAAAGATATTATTCTTCAAACGGAAAGAGACCATTAAATGTTAAACCAGATAAGAAAGAAGTTTCAGATATAAATGCATTGCGGTAAAATTTATGAACACTGGGAATTTTTAAAGAATTAAAAAACGTAGGAAGCATCTGTAAACAAGAGACAGAAAACAAAATTTGTAGACAAGCCCACGTCATTTTAGAAGCATAATGTCACATTTTTTTTTCAATATTTGCTTCGAACACTAATCTCTAGAGGACACGGCTTGGGAAACAGCAGGAAGGAGATTTGTGGCTCTTGGCTTGGCTCTGGCTTACCCCTGCCTGTTACAGGTATTTGGGGAGTAAATCAGAAAGCAGAAAATTTCTTTTTGTCTCTGGCTCTCCCTCTTTCAACTAATTAAACTTTCGTTAAGTCACTAAGACTGTTGTCTGATTCAACAGAGGATATTGATCCTAATGAAATCTAGATTCTAATGAAATCTAGATTCTGATTTAAGAAAAACTATAAATTCTGTGTTAAGATACCAACCAGATGCACAGGAAGAACATAGTTACCTTTGAAAGAAGAAAAATAAAAGAAAAAACAAATGATCAAGAGATACAAAGAACAAAAGAGAAATGAAAAAAAAAATGACAACTAAAACCATAAACTTGCTAGTATGGTCCAGTATAAATATATCTGTAATTATATAAATATAAATAGATTAATTACCTTATTGAGAAGCCTCTCAAAAATTGCCATTTTTATTATGAAAGAATTTAAATATTTCAAAAAGTTCCAACAGTAGTTAAATCATTGTGACACAGGTTGAGTGAATCTAATTTTTTAAAGATTTATTTTATTTATTTGAAATTCAGACTACAGAAAAAAATCTTCATCTACTGATTCGATCCACAAGCGGCCATAATAGCCAGGGCTAGGCCAGATCAAAGCCAGAAGTCGCAGCCTCACCCGGGTCTTCCACCTGAGTTCACGGGCCCAAACATTTGGGCCATCTTCTACTATTGTCCCAGGTGTGCGTTGACAGGGTGCTGGATTGGATTGGAAGTAGAGCAGCTGGAATTCAAACCGCTTCTTGCATTGTCACAATGCTGGCCTCAAATGTACTTAATTTGAAAATGTAAAATACGAAACATTTTGAGCCCTGATATCATCTTCAAAAGTTTGAGATAAAGGAACATTTTCAGATTTGAATATCAGATTAGGAGTTATCAATCAGTAAAGTCTGTGCAAATATGGCAAAATCTGAAAATTTCAGCCATCTGAAAGCCCACACAAGCCCACAAATTTTGGCTAAGGAATAACATTTACTCTGATTTCCCAGGTGATAACACTTAACCACTTTGATTTTGTCTCTTTTTGAAAGATTTCAAAGTAAGTAAGATGATTCTGGAACACCCTGCATTCCAGAAAATAAAGTTCTCAAAAAATCATGGGGAGGAAAACTATAGATAGATGCTCTTACATACCACAGCATAATGATCAAAATCAGGAAATTAACACTAATACAATTATATATAATTATAGAATACAATTATATAATTATAGGTGTTATATAATACCATTATATACAATAAGTAGGTGTCATTCAAATGTTGACATTTATCTCAATAAAATGGTCCTTTGTAAGTTTATTCAAGAGTTTATATCATTTTATACAGGAAGAGAAATATGATATTATTAGGAAAAAAAACTATGTCTTTGTATGAGATTGTAGCTTACCACAAATTATAGTTCTTTAACCACAGACTAAAGATCAGAATTCAGATTCCCTAAAAGACTTTTTCGTCTGGTGTTTTTTCATTCAAACCCTATGGCCAAACAGTAATTGGCACAGATTATGAATGGCACTAACTGCTTTTTTCACCATCTATTTGCAAATTACATTTCACCTATTACAACACATGGCTGCATCATTAAAAACTGCTTTTTAAAAAGATGAATGTAAAAATGCTCATTTTTTTTAAAGATTTATTTTTATTATTTTCTTATTGGAAAGGCGGATATACAGAGAGAAGAGACAGAGAGGAAGATCTTCCGTCCAATGATTCACTCCCCAAGTGAGCGCAACGGCCGATGCTATGCCGATCCGAAGCCAGGAGCCTCTTCTGGGTCTCCCACACAGGTGCAGGGTCCCAAAGCTTTGGGCCGTCCTCGACTGCCTTCCCGGGCCACAGGCAGGGAACTGGAAGGGAAGCGGGGCTGCTGGGATTAGAACCGGCGCCCATATGGGATCCCGGGCGTGCAAGGTGAGGACCTTAACCACTGCGCCACCGCACCGGGCCCAATCCTCATATTTTTAATCCTCTAAAAAGAAACAACCAAAAAAACTCTGAAAATTCTCAGAAGAAACAAACATTCAAAGGACAATGTTGAAATGGGAAATGTTAATTATAACTGTGATACACTAGATTATTTTTGCATATCAAAATGTATTTATTTGAATACTCTCCTAAGAGAAAAAGAACATTAATCCATGGATACCGCAATCATTTGCAAACCTCTTGCTCTTTTATTTGAAATGGCTTTCTCTGCCAGTGTATGAGTCACAGAAGAAATAGTAAGGAGAAAATTTATAGTCATACCTTATATACAACTGACGGGAAAAATTTAATCAGTATGCACCTGGTACTTATGGTCACAGAAGCTACAGACATGGGAACCGTTTCAATAAAAATTATCAAAGTACATAATTAATTCTGAGTGAATTAGCAAATACCTATATGGGTCAATGATAAATTGTGTTACAAGAAACTGGCATAGAACTTATCTGAGTAATGTGCTTAAATGAAACTTTATGAAATGATGCTAAGTGGAAAGGGCAATCATACTGTAAAAATCCTACAAGCTGACCTTATGAGAGATGACGAAGTCTCAAAGTGATCCATCAAGTAAATAGGATAGGAATTAGATCACAATTTTACTGAACTTCCACAAATGTCCTCACACCAGAAGTTAGAGAACAATGAATAGAGTGCTGTACTTAGCCGTCAACTTACTCTCATTGTGATTCCATTTCTTTTGATGTCTCTATGGTTTCTTGGAGGCTTGCTCTATAAAAGAGTTGATACTCTGGATCTCCTTTCATTGTAATTCAAATGTCTTGGAACTAGATAAAAGCTAACATTGTATGATCCTATGAATGTACTAAATTCACTGAATTGCACACTTTAGGAAGACTAAATTCATGCTACATGATTGTTATCTGAACTTATTATTATTTTGCTTGGGCCCAGTGCAGTAGCCTGGTGGCTAAAGTTCTCACCTTGCACGCACCAGGATCCCATATGGCCGCCGGTTCTAATCCCTGCAGCCCTGCTTCCCATCCAGCTCTCTGCTTGTGTCCTGGGAAAGCGGTCAAGGATG
Source organism: Ochotona curzoniae (assembly GCF_017591425.1). NCBI lineage: Eukaryota > Metazoa > Chordata > Mammalia > Lagomorpha > Ochotonidae > Ochotona > Ochotona curzoniae. Next base: position 28,580,659 of record NW_024467087.1, on the reverse strand, counting down.
GCCCAAAGCCTTGGGACCCTGCACCCACATGGGAGACCCAGAAGAAGCTCCTGGCTCCTGGCTTCAGATCGGCGCAGCTCCAGCCATTGCAGCTGCTTTTGGGAGTGAACCAGCAGATGGAAGATCTTCTTCTCTGTATCTCCTTCTCTCTGTGTATCTGCTTTTCCAATAAAAATAAATAAATCTTTTAAAATTATTTTACTTATTTGAGAGAGAGGGAAGTAGAGGAAGAGGGAGAGAGAGAGCTTCCATTGGTTAATTTATCCCCAGATGCTATTGGCCAGGCCAAAGCCAGAAACCAGGAATTTCATCCAGGTTTTCCATGCAGGTGGCACAGAACGAAGCACTTGAGCCATCACCTGTTCCCTCCTGGATGCTTTATCCAACAAGCTGAAAAGTGAAGCTAAGCCAGGACTCCAACCCAGGCACTGCAATATGGGATGTGGACTTCCCAAAGCAGCATCTTAACTGACTTCCCAAACCCTTCATCTGATATATTTTTTAAAAATAAAACACCTGAACATCTGTTTTAGGAACTTTGCTTGGTCTTTTGTGCACACTGTTTAACCCATCCAACAACCCTTATAGAAAAACCATTTTATCTCCACTTTCCAGATGAAGAATCTGAGGTTCTGTGAGCTTCAATGTTTTTGTAGTTTAGTAGAGAAATTGAGGTTTAACTCTAAGTCTTTCTGATTCTCAGTCTTGGGACTGCACACTTACAGAAGCATACACGCCACAGATGAATTATAAAATCACATAAATGTAGATACTTGAAGCTATCTATTCAAAATAAGAAAAGAAGGTGCCTGTTGAAATTCTCTTTCCCCACCCAGTGTCACAGAAATGAGAGCTAATGTGAGAAGTAGTTGTAGGGAAGATTTAGTTGCTGGAGCTGGATTGTAAAGCTGGAACTTCCTCAGCTTATTCATGGGACACAGGTAAGAGCCTGTTTATGAGTCTGGTCTAGTACGTTGGAACGGCACTGGTAGGAAGGCTGACTTTATGCTGACTGAGCTAGGAGTCTGGGAGCTTTTGCATTTCAGCCTTCCCAACAAAAAGATAGTTCCTGGAGACTGGGACAAGGCTGGGGTGACACATCTAGACTAAGTGGCAGAAGTTAGAAAAACCGGATTAAAATTGACGATTATATCTAGTAGTTCACTTCTAGAAATCATTATGCTGTACACTGTCATTGCATTGATTTCTCCCAGAGCAGGAAATCCACATACACAACCCCTAAAGCTTTCAGCCTGTTTTTTTCCCTTGTGTATTTACAATGTGTAGTGAATGTATGTCACTTTGGTACCACCGTAATGTCAAAATATTGTTACTTAATATCATCGAAATCAGCAACTGTTAAATATTGCTATTACAAAAGAACTTCAAAACAGTGCAAAGGAATAGATTCTGATAAGATTTTATTTCCCTTATTTCAAATATTTTACATAGATGACAGATGAATGAATATTTTGAAGTCGGAACTTTTAAAAAGATGTATTTACTTGAAAGTCAGAGTTACAGAGAAGAAAAGACAAACAGAGGGAGATATTCCATCCACTGCTTCACTCCCCAGGTGACTGCAGCCTGACCAAAGCCTGGAGCCAGGAGGTTCTTCCGGGTCTCCTATGTGGATGCAGAGGCCCTAGCAACTGGACCATCCTCCACTGTTTTCCTAGATGTATTGCCAGGGAGCTGAATTCGAAGTGAGCATACAGCAGGCAAATTGGCACCAATGTGGGATGCCAGCAATGCAGAGTGGCCTTACTGTCCACGCCCCAACACCAAGCTCACGTTGTCAGAATTTATACTTTATTGACTTTTCATATCTTTATTTCATTAGCTATAAATTCTGCCACTTTATTCCTTTTTAATACCTTAGACTATAATTCATAATTCGTACATATGATACATTTCAACTGTATCATTTGATGTTTTTTGATTTATTTACAGAATTGTGAAACCATCCACACAATAAGCATTTAGAATGCAAATCCTCATAAGAAACTCTACACCTGTTAGCAATCCTTTCCCATTGCCTCCAAACCCTGACTATGATCCCAGGCAAACATCAGAGTGCTCTCACTCTTAGAGTCTGCTTTTAACATTTCACTCAAACAAAATATTACCTAACATTGCATGATCCTTTGTGATTGCCTTCCTGCATGCACATTGTTTTTAAAGTTCACCATACTGGGCCCGGCGTGATAGTGTAGCAGCTGAAGTCCTCACCTTGAACACGCCAGGATCCCATATGGACCCTGGTTCTAATCCCAGCAGCCCCGCTTCCCATCCAGTTCCCCGCTTGTGGGCCTAGGAAAGCAGTCGAGGATGGCCCAAAGTCTTGGGACCCTGCACCTTTGGGGGAAACCTGAAAGAAGCTCCTGGCTTTGGATTGGCTTAGCTCCAGCCATTGCGATTACTTGGGGAGTGAACCATCTGATGGAAGACTTTCCTCTCTGTATATCTGATTTTCCAACAAAAATAAATAAATCTTTTTCTGCTTTCCTAGATGCATTATAGTTTTAAAAAATGCTGGTGTTCCAAGTGGCAGCTTAATTTGCTGAGCCACAATCTAAAAGGCCAGCTCCTAGAGATGGAGAGGATAGAAATGAGGGAAGGAGACAGGATAGGGTAGGAAGCACCATATTCTTAAAACTTTATATATGGGGCTGGTGCCATAAGGCAGTAGGTGAAGCGTCTGCTGGTAGAGCTGGCATCCCACATGAGTGCCAGTTCATGTGCCAGCTGTGACATTTCCAAGTCAAGATCCCTGCTTATGGCTTGGGAAACCAATGGAAGGTGGCTCAAATCTTTGGGCCCTTGCACCTGTGTGGGAGACCTGGAAGAAGCTCCTGGCTCCTGGCTCTTGACTTCTAAGCAGCCCAGTTCTTGTCTTTGTAGCCATATGGGGAGTGAACTAGTAGATAGATCTCTTTCTCTCCTTTTTTGTAGCTTTTCAAATAAATAATCTTTTTTTTAAAAACCTGCATATATGAAATATATAAAATTTTTTTACATATATTTTCAAAATTAAAGATTTACTTATTTTTATTGGAAAGGCAGATATACAGAGAAGGAGAGACAGAGAGAAAGATCTTCCATCCACTGGTTTACCCCCCAAGTGGCCGTCACAGCTGGAGCTAAGCTGATCTGAAGCCAGAAGCCAGGAACTTTATCAGGGTCTCCCATGTAGGTGCAGGACCCAAGGCTTTAGGATGTCCTCGACTGCTTTCCCAGGCCACAAGCAGGGAACTGAATGGGAAATGGAGCAGCCAGGACAGGAACCGGTGTCCATATGGAATCCTGGCACTTGTAAGGTAAGTTATGCCATTATGCCCAACCCTGTTTTATCTTCAAAATTAAGATGTTAACTTTAAAATAATATCTGATAGCAATTAGAATTGTCTATCAACTCGTTCAAGTTTATTTTTTTTTTAATTTATTTTTTATTATTTTTTTATTGGAAAGGCAGATATACAGAGAGGAGAGACAGAGAGGAAGATCTTCCGTCCGATGATTCACTCCCCAAGTGAGCGCAACGGGCCGATACTATGCCGATCCGAAGCCAGGAGCCTCTTCCGGGTCTCCCACGCGGGTGCAGGTTCCCAAAGCTTTGGGCTGTCCTCGACTGCTTTCCCAGGCCACAGGCAGGGAGCTGGAAGGGAAGCAGGGCTGCCGGGATTAGAACCGGCGCCCATATGGGATCCCGGGCGTGCAAGGTGAGGACCTTTAACCACTTGCGCCACCGCGCCGGGCCCGTCGTTCAAGTTTCTAAAGCGCTTTGTAGTTGTAAATGATGACACATGTATGGTTAAGACCTTCCTTATCAGTCTCCTGTTTTCTATTTACATGAGTTGCTATTTGGTATTTTACTGTTCATAGCATACTGCATTCAGCCATACTGTTTACCATTTCCTTAGGAATTGCATTAACCATTTTAAAAGATATATTTAAATATTTGTAAAGTAGAATTAGAGGAAGAAAATGAGAGCAAGAGAGATCTTCCATTTTCTGGTTCATTTCCCAAATGGCTATAAAGTTTAGGGCTGGTCCAGGCTGGAGTCAGATGCCTGGAACTTCATCCAGGTTTCCAAAACAGGTGACAGAGGCTCAAGAATTTGGGCTGCCTCCTGCTACTTCCCCAGTTGCATTAGCCAGGAGCTGGGTCAGAAGTCAAACTGGGTCCCTTTGTGGATGTCTGCAATGGATGTGCCAAAATGTTGGCTGGACGTTAATCATGTTTTAGAGATAGTTTGAAAATATATTTAAGAAATAATAAAACCAAAGTTTGCCTTATTCATTCATCCTATCTTTCTTATGCACAATAAATATTACCTTAGCATCCACTATGTGTCAGGCATCATTCTAGAATACAATCCTTGGATCAGTACTGGGCAAGAATGATGATGGTGTATGAAAAATAATCATGAGCTTCATACCATGGCACAACATTTTAAGCCAGTGTCTGTGATGCTGACATCCTGAATGGAAGCTCTAATTCCAGTTCCCATTATTTCACTTCTGATCCACTCCCTGCTGATGTGCCTGGAAAAACAATGGAAGATGGCCCAAGTTCTTGGATCCCTGCCACCTACATGGGAGAACTGGATAGAGTTCCTGGTTCTTGGCTTCAGCTTGGCCCAGATGTGGCTGTTGGGAGCCATTTGGGGAGTAAACCAGTGAATGAAAGCTCTCTTGCTCTTGCTCTGTTTTCAAATAAGTGAATAATTCTTTAAAAATCACAGATATGAAACTTTCCAAAATGTTAATGCTGTGTTTTTCTGTGGTTTCCAAATTGTGCAAGAGGAAGAGGTATTTCTTCATAATTGCAAAGCAAAACACAAAACCAAAAAGAATGATGCAGAGATTTCTTTCAGGGATTCTGACTATCTTATTTGATTATCGGATGGTCAACTATTATTCAAAGTACCCCTAGTCAAGTTATCATAATTAAGACCTCAAATAATTCCAGCAGATTGTCTTCCTGTTTGTTTCTTAATTATTTGGGTGTCCATTCACTTAATTATGGGACACAATACTTCTTAGAAGAAAGTTTGCATTTCTGTTGCTGCATAGAAACATATCACAAATCTAGAAAAACATTCATTTTTCCCATAGGTCTGGAATGTGAACATGGGCTGACTAGGTTCTCTGATAATAGTCTCACTAGGTAAAAACCAAGGTGCTGGCTGGCCAGGGCTGAGGTCTTATCTGAGCCTCTAGGCTCTTGTCTGGAATCACGTGATTCTGTGTAGAATTAATTTCTTTGCAACTGTTTTGAACTCAGGATGACTACCTTTAAGGCCAAAATGATCATGTCTATTATGCTGCATTATGTCTCTAAGTTCTCATTTGATTAGGTCAAGGCCATCCAGGATCATCTCCAGTATGTTTAACTCAAAAACAAATTACTATGGACCTTAATTCCATCTGCAATCCATTTTGCTGCCATACGGTCAAGCATCATTTATAATTAATGGGAGAAGAGTTTTAAAATATTTATCTATGTATGTGAATGGCAGAGTTACAGAGACAGAGGAAATGCAAGGGAGATCTTGCACCTGTTGATCTACTTCCCAGTTACTACAACAGTCAAAGCTAGACCAAACTGAAGTCAGGAGCCTGAGACTCCATCCAGGTTCACCAAGTTGGTGCAGAGACCCAAGGACTTGGGCTATTCCTGTTGCTTTCTCAAGTACATTAGCAGCAGGAACTCAAATCAGTGTCCATATAGAATGTCAGCACTGCAGGTAGCAAATTAACTTGCTGTGCCACAATGCTGACCCTGATTGGGGGAGAATTTTTTAAAATATTTATTTATTTATTTGAAAGAGTTACAAAGAACACACACACACACACACACACACACACACACACACACACACACACTGACCTTTCATCCTCCGGTTCACTCCCCAGATAACCACAACAGCCAGGACTAGATTTGGATAAAACCAGGAACCTAGAGCTCATTTTGGTCTCTCAAATGAGTGACAGGTACCCAAACACTTGGTGTCACGTTCCATTGTGTTTCCCAGGCCATTTGCAGGGAGCTGACCTGGAAGTGGAGTACCTGGGATATGAACACATGGCCACATGGGATGTTAGTGCTGCAGGCAGGTTGTAGCTCTGCCATAATGCTAGTCTGGCAAATATTTTATCTATTTACTTTCATTTTATTTGAAAGGCCACACACACAAATGCATATATGTGCCCCCTCAAATTTTTCCATTTGCTTGTTCACACCACCAAATGCTTGCAACAACCAGGTATAGTCCAGCCTAAACCAGGAGCCTGGAATTCAATCTGCGTGTGATTGGCAGGATCCCGTGTATTTGGGCCATCGTGTGGTGCCTCCTAGTTTGTACTAGCAGGAAGCTGAATCACAACTAAAGGAACAGAATTTTGAATCAGACACTTTGACCTGGGATACCAGTGCCCCAAGTGGCAACTCAACCATGTCAAACGCTTGCTCCAGGGGAGAGCATTTAAAACCCTAAGGTCCTGTGTCTTTACTTCCTGTTAGCATGGGTGAAAACACGAATTCTCCTTCACAGCTAATTATTGTAAATCTGCCAGGCTAATAAACCTTTCTGAATCCATAATCCCACTTCCCAGTTTGGTATGGGGAATCCAGCTACTTAAATACAAGCACATTGCATATTTACTTCCTGCAGGCTGAAAGTTGGACTGATGAAAAAATAAATCACATAGAGCCTTTTGAAAATCGAATCTGTTACGCTAAGCTGATGTATTCTCACAGGGGAAAAGAGCAAAGCACTTAGAACTAATAAAATTGGCGGAACAGCGGGATTTTTCGAAGACCCTCAACCACTTCCTGGCTGAGCTTAGCATAAAGTAACAATAAATTGGAGTGGCGTATGAGTAATGCAGATTTACACATCCTTGACATATACTAGTCATAATCATAATATTTCACAGAGTATTTATTATTATTTCACTCAACTTGCAATGTGCAGAAGATGCACTCACAAATGAGATTGATGAGTTTTTTAAAAACTGACTGGAATAGTAGAAGCAAAACACAACATTCCCTAGCAACTATAACATTGACCGATTTATGAATGCTAGCCTTAGCCAGCAGAATCACACAAAGCAACCCTAATGAAATTTAACCTGACCAAGAATACCATGTTATTGTAGGGGGCTCTTATTTTTGTTTTTGTTGTTTTGTTGTTTCTTTCTTCATCAGGACCTTCTGAAATGAAATTAGGAACTTAACTGTCTTTTAGATTTTATCAATTTTCAAAGAAATTCAGCAGTACTTTAAAAACACTTCGCTAGTCATCAACAGAAATTCTTTGTATCATTTATTTTATTTAAAACCAGAGAGTGTGGGGCCAGAGCCATGGCATGGTGAGTTAAGCCTCCACTTGTAGCACCAGCATCCCATACTGGCACTGGTTCAATTCCCAGCTGCTCCATTTCTGATCTTCCTTACTGCTCATGTGCCTTGGAAGATGGTGGGGGATGACCCATGTTCTTGGGGTCCTGAATCACTGTGGAAGAACTGGAGGAAGGTCCTGACTTCTGACTTCAGACCAACTCAGCTCCAGGTGTTGTGCCTTGGAGAGTGAAATAGTGGATGGAAAATTTCATCTCTCTCTCTCTCTTTCTTCCCTCCCTCCCCCTCTCTTCTCTCTGTGTGTACTTATCTCTCTGTAACTCTGCCTTTCGAATAAAATAAATAATTCTTTAAAAAAAATTTAAGAGAGAGCTTGATCTTACTTCAACTGGTTCAATTCCCAAATGGCCACAACAGCTGGAACTGAGCTGGTCTGAAGCCCAGTCTGGGACAGACCAAAGCCTGGCACCCCTGCCAGGTCTGCCAAGTGGGTGTCAAGGCTTCACCCATCTAAGGCATTACCTACTGACTCCCAGTATCACATTAACAACAGGACTAGGGTTTCAGGACTAGAACCAGAGATATCCATTCCAAGTGGCAGCTTCACCTGCTGGGCCACAAAGCCCCACCCTAACAGGAATTATTAGGCTACTTCACACCATTAGTAAATCATTGCTTGCTAAATGTACCTGGCAAAATCATGGATTCTATTTAGAATGCTGATTTGCTATCCATGGGTAGACATGCATAAGTGTGCCATGTCTCCTAAATGAACTAGTCAATTAAGTATTGAGGCTAGAAAAATAATTAATCCACAATTTCTGCCTTGGTGGGATACACAGTTCAGCAAGTGAGAAGGATACAGAACAAATTATTAACAACCATATATAACTTATCATGCACACGTAATGTGTTACGGAAAAACAAACAAGTGATTTGGACAAAATAAAGATAGGGATAACGGAAGCAGAAAAAGAGGATCCGAGAGGTGACGTTTGAAAAAAGTCAAAGACTGACCAGACATAGGAGGAGGAAAGGGGTATTTCATTACAGGAAATAACTTTTGTGTGTAAGAATCCTGTCCATTCCTTACACCACACACACACAGTTTTTTTTTCTTTATTACAAAAATATTTATGGTCTTTCTCTTGGGCCCCTTTGATTTTCTTTCCCACTGTAGCAGGTCTGTAAGTAATATGTTTTTTAAACCTTGATGTAAAATTAAATACTATGCATTTGAAAGCAGAACTAATCACAGCTAACTTGAGTATTCTTAAAAGATTGTAAACTTGGGGACCATTGCGATACCCTATTGACTAAATCCCCGCTTTGCATGTGCCAGGATCCCATATGGGCACCAGTTCACATCCCAGCTGCTACATGTTCCTTCCAGCTTCCTGCTTGTGGCCTGGGAAAGCAGTAGAGGATGGCTCAAAGCTTTGGGACCCTGCACCCACGTGGGAGACCTGGAAGAGGTTCTTGGCTCCTGGCTTCGGATAGGCACAGCTCCGGCTGTTGCGGCCGCTTGGGGAGTGAATCAGTAGATAGAAGATCTACCTCTCTGTCTCTCCTCTTCTCTGTGTATCTGCCTTTCCAATAAAAATAAATAAATCTTTAAAAAAAAAAAAACCTAAGTGGGAATGGGAAGGAGAAGTAGAGGGAATTTCATAGGAGGAACAAATAGTGATTTTCAGAAAGACAAAATAAGTTTTTTGAAGAAAAATGGAAAATAAGTTTTTGTGATATTTGTTTATGCAGGTGCAAGTGGTCTATCTTCTTTATGGCATTGCTGTTCCCTTAGGGAGAGGATTTATGACAGGTTTAGTTTTACTCTCTCTCCTGGCAGTGGAAACTTCCCCAAAGAGAGAATTTATGGCAGTCCTCATTTCTCAGAAGTTTTGGGAAGCTTCAAGAAAGCTTCTTGCTGCATCTGTTGAATCTCAAATATCTTGAGCTTAAACTAATCTTTATGCCAACCCTGGAGTTCTGACTAAAAGTCAGTTTGGAATGCAGTGGGTTCAGGTCAGAGCATTATGAACTATACTTCAACAAAGTTGGAGAAAAAGTTAGAGCAGGTAATTTGACCTGAGGAAGTTAAGCAAACAGATTAAGCAAGTATACAAATAATTGGGCAAGGCATATTGTGCGTCAGATACTAGTGAAAGCTGGCATCAACATGGTTTCCTTTGTCTACACAACAGAATATCGAGAGAAGGAATATTTTCCTGTCCCTTTGTTATTCTGACATCGGGTATCCTTTAATGTCTTTAAACTGGGACCAGAAATAAAAGCTTAGATAGGCATTTCTGGAAACATTTACTCATGGAAAGTGAGCCAATTAAAATACTTTGAATATCAACATTCTCTTTAAAATTCCAAACCTTGCTGTGCTCAACAATTTCAAGCTATTATGCCATGAATTGTCCAATCTTTTTCAGGTTACTATCTTAAAATCTACCGTTGCAGATCCTAAAAACCCAAAATATTGCATACTTAATATCTTTATTTTCAGATAGTATCTAGACTGTAATTGTGACATTTTCTCTGACCAGAGTAGGCATAATAAACTTAGCACTGCTTGACCAACATGTTGCTTTGTCTGTAAAATTTAGAAAGGACTGAAAAATAGGCAAATTTATTACAGGATGTCCTTTCAAAGGAATGCTAGATGTTGTCTAGGAGAGCCTCTTGAGATTATCTACTTTTCTGGGGCTGCATGCCTTTCACTGTCTTTGGTCTAATTCACAACACATTCTGTTGTGAAAAATAATAATATAAATTATTTTGTCCATAGAGATTTAAGCTAATTTTTCCTGACTGGAATAAAAGGAGAGAGGGAGAGAGAGAGAGAGAGAGAGAGAGAGAGAGAGAGAGAGAGAGGATGAGAGAGAGTGAGAGAGATGCTTCCTCCAAGGAAAAATTCAGCTTTGCTCTTAAGATCTCAAACGATTAAATGAATCCACCCACATCATGGAAAGTCATTTCCTTTATTCAAAGTTTACTGACTGTAAATGCTAATCACATCTAAAGAAATACCTTTAAATCAGCATCTAGACAAGTTTTGACTACACACCTGAGTATCACAGCCTAATGAGGTTGAAACACAAAATTAACTAGCTCACAGTCCAAATCTTTTTCCTATAAATTGATGCGAGAATTAATGTTTGTGCAGTATTTAGAGCAGAGCTTCTCATTCATGCCCAAAAGAATCAAGTAAGGATCAAGTCAAATATAAATGCCAATTCACAAGATCTGGAGTAGGGCCAAGGTAGCTGCCAAATGATACAACAATGCTAGTTCTTGGACCACATTTTTGTGTTAACAAGGATCTATAGCAAAAAACAGAAATACTATCCAAGCCTCAAATGTGAGTCACATGCGTGCTTTTAAATTTCTTGGTGGCCATACTAAAAAGGTGAAAATACATGAAATTAATAATTTATTTAACACAAAATATCATTATACTATGTAATGAGTGATGTATAGTTTCTGCACATCTTGTCATAGCTACAGGCGAAGTATTCAAGTCACATTTATCCAGTGGCTTTCATGGTATATAATGCAGTGTTGTGAACATGCAGGAATCCTGAAGGACCTCTGACTGAGTGTGTGACACACTTCTTCTTTTCACTTTCTCATTTCCTCTTTCAGATAATTGTTTTAAGTAAAACCAGTCTTCAGGAATCCGATTTTATCTGAGTACAGACATTACAACATCCAAACATGAGATCAATACTTTCTTTGGTTTTCTAAGAAGTAGAGAAAAATCCACATTTATTAAGAGACTGTAAGGGATGAGGTCCCTGATGACTGACTACATAGACAATAATCATTCCATCCTCTTGTGTTCCTGCCACCTGAGACTTGGTTCAGGATTCTGGGCAAGGATTCTGGCATCAAAGAAAATCTAGTCAAAAAAGCAGGCCAAAAAAGATGCCCAAGGCAATCCCAACCCCTTCTCAGTGCCCTAACATTCTCCTGATTTCCAGTGCTGACGGCTTTTCCTATCATATCCCAAATCCAAAGGAAAGAGCTCATTAGCTTGGGAAGTGGAAATGGATCCAAAATCCTTCACTGATGGGTTGCACTACAGCTGGCATTTGATACATTTGTAAAACTTTTGCAGGATAAGATGGGTGAAAATAATATAAGGGTAAGCTCATGGAGAAACAAAATGAAAAGATTTTGATACAGAAAGCTGAAATCTGTATACATTTTTATATAATACACATTTCCCATGAATTTTCTGAAGATTAATTGTAGTACAGTAATAAGGAATAATATGAACAAATGTAATGTAGAGGTCTAGTCGTAAAGAGAGTGGGCTTGAATTTCAATTTCGCTGTAACATTTACAAATACTACTGTGACCTTCACCCCCACTTATCCTTCAATGTAAAGGACCTGCCATATTCCTTCTGGTTTCTTGTTTCCCCCATGTATTGCTCTATCCTTTTTCAGCAGATGCACAGTTGTTTATTTTCTGTGTTTTGCAGATTGAATTCTGATGAGGACTCAAAAGGGCTCTGATTATAGAGGTTGACGTTTTAAAGCCTGTAAACATTGGTAACCACCAGATAAAAATCAAACAGGGGTGGTGTTGCCACACAGTGTGGTCAGGCTGCTGCTTGTGATGCCTGCTTGCTGTGTTCAAGTGCCGATCCGGTCCCAACCGCCCAGCTTCATGCTCATACATCTTGGAAGAAGGTGAATGAAAGCTTAAGTACTTGGATTTCTTCCACTCACATGACAATCGGATGGAGTTCCAGGCTTCAGGTCTGGCTCTTCAGGCATTTGTGGAATGAACTAGCAGATGAATATTTCTTTCTCACTTTTACTCTGCGTTTCAAGTAGGTGGAAATAAAATACACAAACACTTTAAAAAAAATCATAAATAAAAGTGTATGGTTTGGGCCTGGCATAGTAGCCTAGTGGCCACAGTCCTTGCCTTGCATGCACCCAGGTCCCATATGGGCACCAGTTTGTGTCCCAGTTGCTCCACTTCCCTTCCAGCTCCTCACTTGTGGCCTGGGAAAGCAATTGAGAATGGACCAAAGCTGATATACTTGCTTAAAGAAACTGCTGTTTGAGGAAACACATGTAGATCCAATAGGAAAATAAAAGTCAACGGACGTCCAAATCAATATTATTAAGTTGCTAACTTTTCCTTCTCTAAATTTACTGCTGAGCTCTCAATTTTAATCATTAATAGGAGGAATTACATTTTAGCTACCTGCAGCTTTGGCAACCCAAATAACTGTTTTTCATAATCACTAAGAAGGATCTTCATTTAGACCAGAGGTTTCCAAGTGGACATGTACAACACAGGGTGTTAACAAGATGATCCACATGGCACAAGAAAGAAACCAAATGAAATTCATTTAATTTAAAATATTTTGTTATTGTTGTACTTTTAAAACATATTTGTTCTGTATCTCACATATAAAATATCAACCAATTTAAAGTGTGACAATTCATCGCTGGCATGGTGACACAGCAAGCTAATCCTTCCCCTTCATGCACTGGGATCCCATATGGGCGCCATCTCGTGTCCTGCCTGCTCCACTTCTGATCCAACTTTCTGCTTCTGGCACAGGAAAGCAGTGGAGGATGGCTCCACTCCTTGAGTCCCTGCATCCACATGAAAGACCCAAAAGGAGCTCCAGCTTTGGAGCAGCCCAGCTCCAGCCACTGCGGCCATTTAGGGGGTGAACAAGTGGATGGAAGATCTCGCTCTGTGTCTCTCTGCAAATCTGAGAGAGAGAGAGAGAGAAAGAGAGAGAGAGAGAGAGAGAGAAAGAAAGAAAGAAAGAAAGAAAGAAAGAAAGAAAGAAAGAAAGAAAGAAAGAAAGAAAGAAAGAAAGAAAGAAAGAAAAAGGAAGGAAGAAAGGAAGGATGGATGGAAGGAAATATCCATGTTTTAATACATTCAGATTTGTGCAACCATCAATATAATTTTAAAGCTTTTTCATTACTGCACGAAGATAATCCCCATGTCCACCAATAACCCCCTATTCCCTTCAGCCTACCCCCAGGAAACCATTAACTACTCTCCGTAGATTCTCCTACTCCAGACATTTCATATAAATGGAATCATATAATAAATGTAGTCTTTTAAGATTTATTTATTTTTTAATTGGAAAGGCAGAGTTACAGAGAGAAGGAGAGACCGAGAAAAAGACCTTCCAGTTACTGATTCACTCCCCCAAGTGGCTACAATGGCCAGAGCTGAGCTGATGCCAGGAGCCAGGAGCCTGTTTTGGGTCTCCCTCGCTGGTGCAGGGTCCCAAGTCTTTGGGCCATCCTCTACTGCTTTCCCAGGCCACAAGCAGGGAGCTGGAAGGGAAGTGGAGCAGCCGAGACAGGGGCCAGCGCCCATACGGGACCTGGGTGCATGCAAGGCAAGGACTGTAGCCATTAGGCTACTGTGCTGGGTCCAATGTGTGTTTTTATGTCTGACTCTCACTTAACATTCACTTTTCAATTTACCGATGTTGTAACACGTATTAAAATATTTCACTGTTTGCAATGCCCAAAATTGTTCCATTGCTTGGGTCACATTTTATTTCTCCATTCATTATGTGATGAAAAATTGTGTTGTTTCCACTCTTTTTCAGTATGAACATTTATGAAGAAGTTTGTGTTTAGAGATAGGTTTTCATTCCCCAGTGTATATTCCTAGGAGTAAAACTTCTAAATCATACGAAAATTAGTTTACATTTTTTAAATTTATTTGTCTGTTTAAATTTATTTGACAGGCAGAGACAGGCAGACTATACATACCCACCAATATATTTATATATTTAGAGATCATATATTTAGAGATCATAGAAAGAGAGAGATTTTCCATCTGAAATTTCACTATTTAAAGGCCACAATGGCCAGGTCAGGCCATGCAGAAGATAGAAGATTCATCTGGGTCTCTCATGGGGGTTGCAGTAGTGCAAGTACTTGGATCATTTGCTGTTGATTTCTCAGGTGCATTAGCAGCAAGTCAGCTTAGAAGCAGAGCAGCCAGGTCTTGAACCGACATTGATGTGGAATGATAGTGTCACAATCAGTGGCTTAACTCGCCGAACCATGATGTTGGTCCCATTTGTCATGTTGAGATTTAAGTATCTACTTTACGTTGTGTGTATCTTGCATACAGTTCCTTGTATTTAATTTATTTTTATATTGTTTTATAATTTTTAATTTTTGAATGATTTACATTGAAGATAAAAGTATGCTAATAAAATGTGTACTAAATAGAAATTTGGAACTTAAAGTTAGCAGCCTGAAATTTAAAATCTATACAGCACTAGTTTAAAAATATTTTTTTCTGTTTCTCATTTATTAGTTCAAGAAAGGTAAAACTCAGTGTGTTAAAAACAAACTTCAGCTTTTATATTTTTCTTTTTAAATTTTCATTTACTTCATTGATTTGGAAAGTAGAGACAGAAAGGAGGGAGTGGGGAAAGAAAGTTTTCCATTTGCTGCATCACTCTCCAAATGCCCATCCTGTGACCTGGAAACTGCCTCTGGATCTTGCACATGGATGGCAGGGACCTAACTACTTATCACCTGCTCTCCCACAGTGCGCACCAGCAGGCGGTTGCAATTGGAAGCAGAGCTGGGACTCACACCCAAGTACTCTCTGTTACAAGACAGAGGCATTCTGAGTATCCCCAAGCTGCGATATACTCCAATTCCAATCTAGTTCCTTGATAGTGCATCTGGAAAGGCAGTGGAGGATGACCCAAGTGTATGGGCCCCTACACTCACTTGGGAGACTCAGTGAAAGCTCCTTGCTTGTGGCTTAATCCTGGCTCTGGCCACTGCAGCCATTTGGGGAGTGAACCAGTGGATGGAAGATCTCTATCTGTGTCTCTCCTTCTTTGTGTCTTTAACTCTGTGTTTCAAATAAGTAAATCTTAAAAAAAAAAAAAAAAAAAAACCTTATTTTTATTGAAAGATTGACAGAGAGGAGATACAGAGAGGAAGATTGTCTGCCTGCTGATTCACTCCCCTAGTGGCCACAATGTCTGGAGCTGAGCCAATCTGAAGCCAGGAGCCCAGTCAGAGATCCTGTCTGATGTTTTATTCCCCAAATGCACACAATGGTGGAGGCTTAAGCCAGCAATCAGGAAAACAACCCAGGTATTCCTAATGGGTGGCAGGAACCCAATTACTTGAGTCATCATCTTTGCATCCCAGGGTCTACACTGGCAAAAACCTGGAGTGAGGAGCCAGAGTTGGATATTGAACCCTGGCACTCTGATGTGCGATATAGTCATCCTGGCTGGCATTTTAACCGCTAGTCAAATGACCGCCCCCTCCCCAATGCATTTGTGACTTAAAATATTTTCAATTTCCAATGAGTTTGTGGTGATACAGTCCCATCCTAAGTTGAGGGACACCTTTATGCAGACATAGAAAAAGTCAATCACAATTTAAAAAAAAAAAAAAAGTTAGGTATTCCAGATACTTAATTCAAACAGATGTCTTCACACAGCTGTACTTTAATAAAGATAAAACATGTCACTTCAGAAATGCATTTATTAAATATAAGATGCAATCAAAATTTTTCTGGAATATTTACTATAACACTCACCCTTGAGGACTCTGTAGCTCTTACCTGCAACCCAGAAACAAGTTTCACCTTGACCACAGATTTATTTGTATGGAAAAACACAACAGTTATGCTAAATATATGCAGGATCTTCCATCTAATTAGTACCTCAGGGCAGGTTGTTCATAAACAGAAAACAATAAGGGACATGTTAAATGTTCCCAGAAGTATTCTCCGCATATTATCAGGTTTAGGAATAAGGAAGACTGTATTTTAAGTGCTAAGCCGGTGAGCTATCAGACTGTCATGAAAGACCAGGCAATCAACTAGAATAACCTGTGATCCATGAAAAATAATTTTGTCTGTGGCTTCATACCCGGGAGGAATAAATCAATGCCTTTAGCTTCAAGTCAGCAATTTGTTTAGAGGGAAATGTGATAACACACTATAATTTTTGCTATCTGTATTAATAAACAAGAATGCTACTAAAAATCTTCCTCCCTTTGTGCTAAATATGTCAGTTACATCTATCTCCCACCTTGAAACAGTAACTCGTTAAGTGACTACAATTATTCTTTTGCTGGGATCACTACAGAAATCGGCCACCAATCCGAGCATCTGGCTCAAGGGACCTGTAATGGGTTACAGAGCAGCATACAGGATGTTTCACATGAGGGTGAGGTCGCCATCTGGTGGATTTCCTGTGATTAAACGCCAGTAACATAATACAGATAAAGCAAACACTCTTCAAGGTGGGAACCTTGTACAACCTGTACATTTTAGTAAACATAAAGGTATTTTTAAATGTTTATTGTCTATTTTGTGATTCGTTTTGACTGGGTGACTGGGTGACTGATGACTATGAGGCTGAGTCATGAGAAAAGATATATCAGAAAAGTCAGTATATGAAAGCCTAAGATTGAAGAGGCAATATATGTGATTATTTAAAA
Organism: Ochotona curzoniae; assembly: GCF_017591425.1. Taxonomy (NCBI): domain Eukaryota; kingdom Metazoa; phylum Chordata; class Mammalia; order Lagomorpha; family Ochotonidae; genus Ochotona; species Ochotona curzoniae. The sequence goes on along the minus strand of NW_024467087.1, from coordinate 28,563,790 downwards.
ATCTGCATTAAGTTTTGTTAAATAAAATTTTGTCGCATAAATATTAAAAGCAGTATATTGCAGTGGATTAACTTGCTACCTGCTACACCTGCACCCACATCAGTGTTGGCTGATGTGTCTGGGAAAGCACCAAAAATGGCTCAAGTGCCTTTGACCCCTGCTACCCATATGGGAGAATCAGAACGGAGTTCCAGGTTCCGGCTCTCTTCTCTTGGCCCAGCCGTAGCCTTTGTGGCTATCTGAGGAGTAAGTCAGGTGGCAGATCACTTTCTCTCTCTCTATCACTCTGCATTTCAAGTAAAATAAAACACAGTTTTACAAATAAACATATCCAGTAGGCCCAGGACATTACAATTTCTCTTGATTCTTTTCCTTGTAACTGAAGAATGAGGCTCATAGAACTCATTTATGAAGGAGAAATAATTCAAAACCAGCAAAGATGCCAATTTAGACCTTACTCAGGCCTTTTCAATCTATGTATCTATTTTAGATGACGCTTACATAGCTGATCACAGTCGGAAGAATCGAGGGTTAGGGAAAATTTTCCTATTTTTTTCTTCCTGTTTCTGGGGGAAGGTAGAAGATAAAGGGAGAAGCCATACCCAGCCTACCAACCGCTTCAGTACCCGGGGATGGGGAACAGCCACCCAATATAAACCAAGGGTCCTGACGTACCACATGTTCTGAGGGTTCTGCCCAGGTGGTTTTGCTAGCTTTGAAATGCTGTCGTTCATGCCAATCCAAGGATGTGGAAGGCCTTCTGATGTCCATTGGCTGACATGGTTGACCTTACAGTTTCCATTTGCCCATAACTTTGCTGTCATCATTTGACTGTGGTAGCTGTCCAATCTGTTCTGTTCTCCATTCTCTTCCATGGTACCGGATGTCCTTTGCAGACCCCGATGGAGTGCTATATCCTCTATGTGCATCAGGGCCTGCCATCCACTGCTCTGTCTTTTCCACTGAAGAGGACCAGTTGTTGCAGGTGGGTCCGAGGACCCATGCCAGGTGACCTGGTCCCTGCTGGTTCTCCCATCAAGCCTGTCTTTATATATTGATTCATATATTGGTGAGCTCCCCTTTATGATTAATAAACAATTTGTAGTTGTGACATGGTTGGCTGATGACTATGAGGCTGAGTTCAAGTAATTGGCCAATGTGCACACATGCAACAAAGGACTGTGGTTTCCTAACACACTGCTTTAATCCATTGTAATGCCTTCCAAGAGGTAGATGTATTTTTGTGTAGGAGTGATCACTTTTAGAGAGTTCCATTTGGGAAAAGAAAGAGCAAAAGTAGAAATGGTGGATAGTAATATGTGAATTATTAGTCATTGTGTATTACAGTAGATGAGAGATTGAATCATTTACACTATTTGCATATGTTTGATCCTGAATCCCCTCTGATGGGCTACAGTTCCCACTGGTAAGCATGGGAACCTGGACTTGGGGTGTGCCTGGCTGGACAGGCAGTGGCACCCATTGGTAAGAGTATGGACTGGATAGTGGGGTTGGTCAGGCTGAGCTAGGCTCCAGAACCCATTGATGTGTGCCCATTGATGAAAGCTGAATGGGATGCAGGATGGCCTGGATCAGTCTGTTGCACACACCACCATATGCAGGAACTGGGGCTGGGCTGCAGCATCCATTGGGCTGGGGACAGAACTGACCCAACAACTGCAACCGCCAATGTGTGTTTAAGTTGATGTGCGTGATGGACTTAGCCAGACCCTACACCAGCTCACACACACACACACGAGTCAGATATGGGGGTCACCTCTGGTGAAATTTCTTTGGGGAACCCCCAACTGGACTGCTGGACTCAGATCTCCAATCACAGGGTCTGATTGTTAAATGCATGTGTCAGAACTGGGTCTCCTTTGTTGAAGCCTGTGTAGTAGACGGCCTGCACAGATGCATGGGGCAGGGGGGCTGACAACCAGTTCACAGAGGCCTGCAGATGTCCTATACCACGGAGGACAGAACAAAACAGACAACTCTCCTGGTCAAGTTTTGACATGAGTATCTGGGTGTGTGGGGACTCTAAGGTGGACTATGTCAGCCAATGGACCTTGGAAGCAGTTCCTGAACCTTGGAGCAATGAAAGCAACAGCACCTCAAAACTATCAAAACCACTTAAGCAGTACCTTCAGAACATGCTCCACATTGGGGACGCTGGGATGACATCAGATGACCATCCTCCAAACCTGGGTACTGATGCACTTGGGCTATTGAGAGAGGCCCCCTCACCTTCCTCCCCACTTTTTGAAGAAAAAAAAAAGGAGATTGGAGGCAGTTGTCTCATCTACTTTCCCCCATCCCTCGACCCTCCGCATCCTAATCAGTGATCCACATGGGCATGCATCCTTCTTAACTATGTAAATATCATCAAAAATAAATTTATTATTTAAAAAAAGTCTGGTATCGGCTGCATTCCTGATTATAGCTTCCTGATAATGAAGAACCTGGAAGGCAGTAAAGATGGCTCAGGTGATTGATGTCCTGTTACTGATGTGAGCGATCGGATTGAGTTCCTAGCTAATGGCACTGGTCCCCAGGTTGCTGTGGGTATCTGGGAATTGAAGAAGCAGATGGCCACTCTGCTTGTCTGCCTCTCCAAACAGACAGATAACTTCAAGTGCAGACCAGAGTATAAAAAGAGACTAAGTTCAACTCTTATCTCTATCATTTTTAGCTGCGTAACTTTGGGCAAGCAAATTTGAGCTTAAGTTTCTTCCATCTGTAAAGTGATAACAGAAATAGTAACTAACCTTACACGACTATTAGGAAATTTAATGAGGAGGTATACTTAATACATTTGGTTGCAAAATTCAAAAATTTGTTCATATATTCCATTAAACGCATACCTCTCTGAATCAGCAAGTCTTCTCTCATGTGTCACAGCTGACAACCCATTTTCCAGATTAGCTGTACCTAGTTTCAGTACAAATCTGGAGCTACTATAGAAGATTGCCCTATGCGAATGATGTAGAAAGAAACACAGATCTGGAATGTAACCTACATAATTATATTGCAAGTTGGTAAGATGGAAAAACGGAAATATTTCCGTCATTTATGTGACACTTTTCACATATTATAGGACTTAGTAGTTATTTTACATATGTTTCATCCTCAACACTAGATAATGAATGGGCTTTGTGGTATAACAAGCAGTATGTTTACTTCCTAGGCTCCTCTCCATTATGCCAATCATAGTTTCTTGCACAGAGGAGGTATATAGTATACACCAATCCCATAAAAAAGAAATCTTACCTTGTTTGTTTACCAGAGGGGGAAAAAAAAGAAAAATGCAAAATTCTCCATGTTAAAAGATCTGCAGATTCAACTATGCTTTAGTAATGTTTGTAGTTAAGTCCTCATTACCTCTCTTGGTTATTTCCTTTAACCTTAGGCCAATCTTATGCATATTCTGGAATGTGATCTTGCTAATTTATCTGACTGAATATTTGTTGATTCACTGCAGCCTGGTTTATACCTAAGAATTTTATAAAGATCTGGTTACTCAGAAACAGCCTTATTGTTTTTTTTAAGACAATTTTTCTTTGGCATGTTATACTTTCTTCCTGTTCCACTGTTATTCTCTCCTTTTACAATGGATCTGATGTACATTTTGAAAACAAAACAAATAAACAAAAAAAAGCAAAAAAAAAAAAGTGAATTGGGTGTAATTCAAACATTATAAATGTTAATCAAAGCTAAGCTGCAAGTTCCAAATTATTAATCTGATATGAACATGCTTAAAAAACAGAAAAATTGGGCCCGGCGCAGTGGCGCAAGTGGTTAAAGGTCCTCGCCTTGCACGCCCAGGATCCCATATGGGCGCCGGTTCTAATCCCAGCAGCCCCGCTTCCCTTCCAGCTCCCTGCCTGTGGCCTGGGAAAGCAGTCGAGGACAGCCCAAAGCTTTGGGAACCTGCACCCATGTGGGAGACCTGGAAGAGGCTCCTGGCTTCAGATAGGCATAGTATCGGCCCGTTGTGCTCACTTGGGGAGTGAATCATTGGACGGAAGATCTTCCTCTCTGTCTCTCCTCTCTGTATATCCGCCTTTCCAATGAAAAAATAATAAAAATAAATCTTTTAAAAAAAAACAGAAAAATTACAAGGACAGTGTTTAAAATTATGCTGTGAATGTAAGTAACCCTACAGCAGTGAAAAGGAAGAATGGGGGAGTTGAAGGAAATGAGGCTATCATAACTCTTAGGAAATACTCCATTCTCTCCTCCTCTTTACCCATTTGTCCTTCCTTTCATACTACTTAAATTCAACTTTCCATTTGACCACTACCCATTTGCCATGAAGTAATTAATGAAAAGCCTGTAGCAGTTACTGGTTCAGTAACATCGCTGTTCTAATATGATTGGTTGTGCGTTTCTTATAAGCAGCAATTTCATTTACAATTGGATTTGCAAAAATCTTAGCCCTGTAAAATGAGATCAGACAAGAAATGTGTCTACTATCCTGCTAGGCACATTAGTGATTTTCTATAAACATTAGTTTGCTTCCCTGCCTCGGATGACTCAATAGTGATATAGCCAACTCTTACTTGTTATAGACCATCAAAATTCCAATACAGTCACCAATTTTCTTTCTAACCTTAGTCTAAGACTTTGATCTGATTTATTTCGGCTTAGTGTTTCTTTTATATTCTCATTATCTTATTTTTTTTAAATTCTGTTGGCTCTCTTGCACATTCTTGGGTAAATGAAGTCCTTCATTTTACTTGTTAGGATCTTGAAGAAACCAGGCAATCTGTTCTGAACAGTTTAAACAGCATTGAAATAAAAACACTAACATTTTTATGGCTTTTTTATGGCTCTCTAAAAATGGACTCCATTACATTTTAACTCTGGATTTGAACAGGGAAGCTAGGAATCATTATTTTTGTGTCCTTGAAAGTAAAGACAACAGCTGTTAATAATATTTGAAGGGTCGGGTTATAGGAAAGGGATGGTCAGAGTTGGCAGCTTCTGAGGAACACAGAGATCCACAAAGCGGAGATTAAAAGCCAGTGTTTTATAACTTGCATTTTCTTGCCTTTGATAAAAGGAATTTACTTGAATAATACAAGATAGAGAATTTTGATGAATGACGGAAAACTAAAGAAATAAATCTAAAGGCACCTCAAGGATCTTGTTACATGCTATGTTGAAAGATTAAAAAGAAAGGTTTTTGGTTTATCATTCTCTAAGAATGATATTGCTGTTGTTGCTTAGATCATGATGAAGATATGATTACATGGCAGGCTCACTGTTAAGGGATGAATTGGCACAGGGTAGAGAGCACTGGACAGGTGCAAAGAGGGGTGGGTTCAACCCTTAGCTCCATTACCAGAGTAACCTTGGGAAAATTGGTCTGTTGTCCGGAAAAAAAGAGGGGAAAAATGGATTATATGGTTCCTCCTAAAATTCATAATTACATCACTCATAATCCAATGAGTAAAACAAGTAATTACTATTAGGAGAATATAAGTATTATGTTTTATTTGTCTTTGCAATTCCCAGAGGGCATAACATTGCACCTAAGAATTTAACTTTATTTAGTTCAATGAACATTTTGCAACTATCACCCACATTGCTGCAACAGCACTAAATACTGAAAATTCAGCGGTGATTCACACTTAATCTCTACCTTTTAGGATATCACAGTCCAGAAGAGAAAAAAATGACATAGCTATACATCAAAGATTTATGATGGGAATGGCACTATGGTGTAGTAAGGTAAGCTGCTGCTTGCAATCGGTTTTCCCATTTCCAAAGCTCTGACTCCAGTCCTGGCTGCTTGGCTTCTGATCCAGTTTCCTGATAACATGCCTGGGAAGGGAGCAGATGATGGCCCTTGCCACCCATGTGGCAGAATCAGTTGAGTTACTGGCTCCTGCATAAGCTCCAGCCACTGCAATTCAGGGAGTGAACCAGCAGAGGGAAGATCTCTCTCTCTCTCATCTGCCTTTCAAATCAATAGATAAATATTTAAACTCTCCTTTTAAAATGACAGAAGTAGGAAAGTAGTGATACTGGCACATAATGGGTGCAGCTTGGGTCCAGCAGGGTGGTCCAGCAGCTAAAGTCCTCACCTTGAACCCACCAGGATCCCATATGGTCACCGGTTCTAATCCTGGCAGCCCCGCTTCCCTTCCAGCCCCCTGCTTGTGGCCTGGGAAAGTAGTCGAGGACAGCCCAAAGCCTTGGGACCCTGCACCCGCATGGGAGACCTGGAAGAGCTCCTGGCTCCTGCCTTCGGAATGGCTCAGCACTGGCCGCTGCAATCACTTGGGGAGGGAATCATTGGATGGAAGATCTTCCTCTCTCTCCTCTTTGTCTGACTTTGCAATAAAAAACAAAATAAATCTTAAAAAAAAAAGAATAATAAATAAATTTGAAAGCATCCAAAGTTCACAAAAATGCATATTATAGAAAAACTAGGGGTCAGTACTACGGCATAGTGGGTAAAGCCACTGCATCTAAAGCTGACATCTCATATGGGTACTGGTTCAAGACCCAGCTGCTGCACTTTTGATTCAGCTCCTTGCTAATGTGCCTGGGAAAATAGTGAAAGATGGCCCACGTGCTTGGGGTCCTGCTACCCACTGGAGGATCCAGATGCAGCTCCTGGCTCCTGACTTCAGACCTGCCCAGCTCTGGCATTGCAGCCATTTAGGGGAGTGAACCAGCAGATGGAAGATCTCTTTCTCCTTCTGTTTGTAACTCCGTCTTTTAAATAAATAAATTCTTATTTTAAAACTGTGCCTTTCAAACAAATAACTCTTTAAAAGAAAAATGATGTAGCCTCTCTGTAGCTTTCGAAAACAAGAAGGAAAAATACTTATTCTTAATTTAAAACAATATTTCAATATTCTATTTTCCTTAGGAAGTATCTAGTCTACAAATGCTTATCCACTAATTCATTCAATTTAATGCCATCCCATGATTTTCAAGTAAAGATCTTGGAAAAAAATTTCAAGCAGACAGACTTCAAAACATAGTTACTACCGAAATAAAATTTGTTGGAGTAATTCTCTAATTTAGTTGAATTCAATTTACTTTTTTGAAACTGTAAACATCGTTAGGAATCATGTTAACTTATTTGTTCAGAAAATGCAGGCCAATTTAGGAGAAACTCACTTAAGTAAAACAAAATGTATGCTTGTATTTTACTTTTAATATTGGTAAGTTAGAGGAAAAGACATAAGCTAAAAATCATGCTAAGAATATATAATCTTGGTTTTTCCTGTTAGTTTTTGTTAGATGTCTTATTAAAGTCTACACATTTTTAAAGTGTTAGAAATTTAATTTTCTTATTTTGTGGGAATTTAAGAACATTCAATTTATATATGTACTTAACGATATTTAATCGAACAATGGTATTCATTTAATGTCTTCCAGATGTAGGGAGAATAAGAGCTGGCAGTCTCTGCGTTTAATAGCCACAGAGAGAGACAGAGCATAAAATGTCACCCCAAACTAAGCTACAATACAAATTCTCACCAATCCTATTCTTTCTGGTGGTATAAGCTCTTAAATTATCTGAAATCAAAACAAACAGATAAACAAAAATAATAAATGTATTCCATCATCTCTTGCCCAACAAATAGGGCTTTTTAATCCATTATTACTAACCCATGTAATCTATTAAGACAAATCAAAGTCATTCTATAAAACTAAACTCCCACTTACTGCTGCCATCAGTTACATTTGTGTGTGTGTGTGTGTGTAAGTTATTAAAGACAAAACAGGAAGGAAGCTTTTAACAAATGTTAATTCAGAGCTTGGTGCAGCAGCCTAGTGGTTAAATCTTGGCCTTGCAAGTGCCAAGATTCTACATGGGCGTTGGCTTTTGTCCCAGCTGCTCCACTTCCTAGCCAACTTCCTGCTTCTGGCCTGGGAAGGCAGTACTGCATGGCCCAAAGCCCTGCAACCCTGCACTCATGTGGGAGACCCACAAAAGGCTTTGGGCTCCTGGTTTCAGATTGACTCAGCTCTAGCTCTTGTTACTACTTAGGGAGTGAATCAGCGGACGTAAGATCTTTCTGTCTTTCCTTCTCTTTATAAATCTGCCTTTCAGATAAAAGTAAACAAATTTTTAAAAAATGTTAATTTAAGCATCAGTATGATTATTTCAGAATATTATTATATATTAAATATAATGTAAATATATAGGAAATTTAATTTTCCTGCTTCACTATTAAATGGCAGAACATTTGCTCTTAAAGTCATGAGCCATAGCATATGAAGCTATCACTTACAACACTGCAGCCCATATCAGAGCAACAGTTTTGGGTCCAGGTTGCTCTGCATCCCATCCAGTTTCCTGCTAATGTGCCTGGGAAGCAACAGATAACAGCCCAAGTACCTGGCCCCTGCCATCCAAGTGGGAGAGCTGAAACGGAGTTCATGGCTCCTAGATTTAGTCTGGCCCACCCTTGGCTCTTGTACCCATTTGGGGAATGAACTGGCAGATGGAAGCTCTGTTTCTTTTCACTTTTGCAATAAATTATACCCTTTTTGTTGTTGCTTTAAAAAAAAATTTAAATGCAGAGTTATAGAGGTAGAGAGAGAGAGAGACTCTTCCATTGCTGGTTTACTCCCCAAATGGGAGGAATGGCTGGACAAAGCCATGAGTCAGGAGTTTCTTCTGGGTCTCCCATACGGTTTCAGTGACCCAACTGCTTGGGCCATCCTCTGGTGCTTTCCCAGGCTCTTTAGCTGGATTTGAAGCGGAGCAGTCAGGATTTGAACAGTCCATATGGGATTCCAGCACTGCAGGCAGTAGGTTAGCCCATTATATCACAATGCTGGCCCCAATGAAACCTTTTTAAAAAGTTACAGGGTAGAGTAAAAAAAGAAGTATCGTAAGGCCTTCTAATGTGAATTGATTGTTTTTCAGTGAGGAAACCGGTGCTCAACGGAAGTAATTTTTGAAAGCAGGAGCTTTTTCCAGGTCTCCCAAGTGGGTACAGGGTCCCAAGGCTTTGGACCATCCTCCACTGCTTTCCCAGGCCACAAGCAGGGAGCTGGAAGGGCAGAGCTGCTGGGAGTTGAACTGGCCATCTTTTTAAGATGTTAGTGCCTGCAGGCGGGTGGATTAGTCTGGGTCACCATTGAGCCGGGCCGCATTTTACACTGGATGTTTGCTGAGGGAACTGACCAGTCTCTTCGCAACTTCCGAGACCCTCCAGGACTGTGATGTTTAGACAACCAGAGCTGGAAGGAGAGCCTGAGAGTAGTGTCTTTCCAGCGGGGGGGGGGGGGTACAGTTTTATTTTTCACCCTCTCTCACTCAGCCCATCTTCACTGACTCGAATTAAAACTCAAATGTACCTAGGCAAAACACACTAGTGAATAAGTAACTTGGAGAAACTCTTCAGTTCATTAAACATCGTGTAGGATCCAAAAAAATGATGCCAACATAATCTTCAGGATACTGTGGTAGGTAGGTCACTTAAAAAAAAATAAATAACACCCGCGTGCCCTGAGAGCACGACAGCCCACGAGGTCTGTGGTTCCTCCCCACCGGTGACACACCGGGGCTCACCGCCCCGCGACGCCCCACGATCGACTTCCGTTTCTACCACAGAACACGGCCCCCCCCACGGCGCGCGTGGCCTCCGCTACGTCACATCCGGCCCTTGCGAGTCGGCCGTGCGGAACCCGAGCGATGAAGTGCGTGTTCGTTACCGTGGGGACCACCAGCTTTGACGACCTCATAGCGTGCGTCTCGGCGCGCGAGAGTCTGCAGGTGAGGGCGGGGGCGCAGGCGCAGCGCTTGCGTGTCACGCCCGCCGCGGCGGCCGCCTTTCCACGGCTGCGCCCGCTAACCTTGCTCGACCGCCACTTACGGCAAACAACGCCCCGCCGCTGTACCTCAGGTGCCGCCGCGAGGAGCTCTTTTCCCGTCCCGCTTCCTCAGCGCCCCCAGCGGCCCTCGCTTCCGCCCCCCGCTCCCGGCTCCCGCGCCGTCTCTCCCGGGCCGCGCCTCCCCGTCCTTACGGCGGCTCCTCCTCCTTTTCCCTGGCTTTTTTTTTTTTCCCCCCCGCCTTGCTGACTCTCCGCCTCCGCCCCCAGAGCTGGGGCTGCTGCCCAGGCCGGCCCGCCCCGCCGGGCTCTGCCTGCCCGGAGCTGGGCCCCGCGGCCTGCGGTCTCCCAGGCGGCCCCCGTCCGGCCCCTGAAGGCTCGCGGTTCTCTCCCGAGGTAGAACCGGGCTTCTCCCCGGCTGCTTTGCGACCACCACCACCACCTCCTCCTCCCCTTTCTCCCCCCCTACCTGGCACGGGGGGTTGTTTTGTCTTGCTTTGTTTTTCCCTCCCTGGCGAGCTGGGTCTCCCTTAGGGTTAGTGAGCTTCCTGGTGGCGCCCGGAACCGGTGAAGGTGGGAACATTGCGGTGGATGGGGAGGCGGTGCGGGGGGGGAGGGTCTGCACGCGGGCTTCCTGCTTTGTAACTGCGCTTTTTCTGGAAGAACACGTTTCAAAGGCCCGCGGTTTCTTGTTTTCCCTTTTCAGATATTCAAGAGCTTAGGCTACCACCGACTTATCCTCCAGATTGGCAGAGGAACGGTGGTGCCGGAGCCATTCAGTACCGAGTCCTTTACTCTAGATGTTTACAGATACAAGGATTCCTTGAAAGAAGACCTCGAGAAAGCAGACCTTGTTATTAGTCACGCAGGTAAAATCCCTTCTGATTTCAGCATTGGGTCTTTGAGACGGAACAGTTAACCTGCTGACAGAGACCCTTCTGAGCTCAAGTCACTAGGAGAACTGCCAATAGGCCTGTTGGGCATAATTGTTACTATAATTATTTGAATGGAACTATTGAGAGAACCTTACTGGAATTTACTGTTTCTGGTGAAGGAAGCAATGGAAAACTCACTGTTGCTCAGCTGTACACTGAGAAACCCTGAGCCCAGAGGACGAAGTAGTTCACTGATGACATGTGTGGTTGACTGGCAGCTCGGAATTCCTGTTGCGCCTTGGATCTGAAGCAGTGTTTTAGCCTGCTCCTGGTTTGAATCAGTCACAGTGAAATTAGCTTTAGCTTTGAAAGGTTGTTTTCGTATTTCTATTAAAAGTGTGTGTGCAAAATGAATTCAGTCAGAAATAGTCTTGAACAACTGTGGATCATGCAGGTATCACCGTCTGCCCTTCAGCGAACCGACCACCATAATGAACCAGTTCCTTCCAGATTGCATTTAGGGAGCATGCCAATTTGCACTGCCATGAGGGAGGATGGATACATGTGTATACATAATATATAATTTATATCTATACATAATATAGATCTGAAACAGTATAGTTGAGGACAGAAAAGTCACAATAGAGAAACACTGACAGATTGGTAATTAAAAACTTATAACATAGTAGCTAAAGAGCTTTTGGACAGTGGGGTAGTAGGCTATCTACCATTGCCTATACCTACAATGCCATGGTGGCCTTAAATAGCAGAATGATGGGCCTGTGGTTGTTGCTGAAGGACTATACTGTTGTGACAATATTAGTTGTGAGGGAGAATGGGGTGAGTGGGATGGAAGGGAATCTCTGTGCCTATGGAATCATATCATGAAAAATAATAATAATAATAAATGCAGTATGTTAAAAAAAAAGAGCTTTTGAAACTCCTTGGGATGTTTTCTGTGTTATGTCTCATTTAGTTCTCCCATACGAAGTGAAAACAAGCAAATTGCAAGACCTTCATGGCAGCTGCAATGAAAGGGTATTTGTTTCTGTGCAAAAAAAAAAAAATATTGTAATACTTGACATACTTTTTTTCATGATTCATGTTTTTTTTCCTGTACATTTTTTTATATACCCGTATTTTCTCCATTTTACAGTGAGGAAACTCAGGAGTTAAGGGACTCGTCCAGTCAGTAAGTGGTGGCTAGATAACAAGCTTGTTCTGAAGCCATTTTTGTTGTATATTTTTATTATTATTATTTTTAAGATTGATTTTTTTTCATTGGAAAGTCAGACATACAGAGAGGAAGATCTTCCGTCCATTGATTCACTCCCCAAGTGGCTACAATGGGCAGAGCTGCCCCGACAAAGCCATGAACCTGAAGCTTTCTCCAGGTCTCCCACACGGGTGCAGGGTCCCAAGGCTTTGGGCTGTACTTCACTACTTTCCCAGGCCACAAGCAGAGAGCTGGGTGTGAAGCGGAGCTGCCAGGATTAGAACCAGCGTCCACATGGGATCCCTGTGTGTGCAAGGCGAGGACTTTAGTCGCTAGGCTACTGCTCTGGGCCCTATTGTGTATTTTTATTTTATTTTATGATACAATTCCATAGGCTTTGCGATCTCTCCTTTACCCCCCTCCCCAAATTCCCTCTCCCCACTGATTTCCTCTATATAATACAGTAGTACAGTCCTTCATAAGCAGTCATAAGTCTATCATTCTGCTATTTAGGGGTATCCTGACATTGCTAGCAGAGTCCAGCATCCTACTGTCAAGATATATTTAACAGTTTCATTGGGAGTCCATCTTTGTGTTGGAAGTAGAGATGTATACTTTATTTTGCTAGGCTTCCATAAAAGGAACTTTCTGTTCACCAGTCTTCTTGCTCCTACTTAAAATATCTGAGTAGTTTTTAGATGCAGAATTGGCTTGATTCTAATGTTTCATGGGTGAAAATTCATTAACAGTAGAGCCATTCTGGGAATGGTACCTCCCAGGTAGACTCGTAAGGAGTGGTCAGAGGCTCTCTGAGTTTTTCACGTCCTAGGCTTTTTCTGTTTGAGGAGAAGTAAACTGAAGTTGTCTCCTAGAATGTGCGGGATTGATTCCAAGACCACGTGCACATTCAGTCCCTACTACAAGGTAGAATGGTGTTTGCCTGGGACTTAGATATATCCTTCCATATACTGCACTTTAAATCAGCTTAAGATTGCTTACAATACTTAATAATGGTGTAAATACTATGTAAGTAGTAGTTGTGCAAGGCTTTTTTTTTTTTTTTTAATGGAAAATGAAAAAAGTTGACTGATGCCAAAAATTTTGAAAATCCAGTACTGGTGCTGTGGTTAGCATGCTAAACCCCCACCTACAGTTCCAGCATCCCATTATGGGACACTAGTTCGAGTTCCAGTGGTTATACTTTCCAGTCCAGATCCCTGTTTATGGTCCAGGAAAGCAGTACAGGAGGACCAAGGTCTTTTGGCCCCTGCTCTCAATGGGAAATCAGAAGAAGCTCTTGACTCCTATGGCCCAGCTATGGCTGTTGCAGCCATGTGGGGAGGTATCTAGCAGATGGGAGATTCTGCTGCATTTCAAATAAATAACAAAAACTTTGAAATCCATATATTATCCATATTGTGCATTTTCCATGAACTTTTAGAAGACCGGTATTCATAAATATATAAAAAAAAGAACTTTTAAATTTTATTTATTTAAAAATGTTATGTATTTAAAACAATTACTGCTGGTTCACTCCCTGCATACCAGCAACAGCTAGAGTTACATGAGACTAAAGCCAGCAGTCTGGAGCCTGGAACTCCATCTGGGATTTTCAAGTAGGTGGCAATGACTCAGTTACTTGAGATAGCTGCCTGCAAGGGTGAACATTAGCTTGAAAGCTGGATTAGAAGTGGAGGCTGGAGGGCCCAGTGCAGTAGCCTAGTGGCTAAAGTCCTCACCTTGCAAGTGCTGAGATCCCATATGGGTGCTGGTTCATTTCCCTGCTGCTCCACTTCCCATCCAGCTCCCTGTTTTTGGCCTGAAAAAGCAGGACAGCCATAAGCCTTGGGACCTGTATCTGGGTGGGAGACCCAGAAGAGGTTCCTGGCGCCTGGCTTCAGATCGGCTCAGTTCAGGTGGATGCAGCTGAGGAGTGAACCAACAGATGGAAGATCTTTCTCTCTCTCTGTTTTCTGTGTAAATCTGACTTTCCAGTGGAAATGAATCTTAAAAAAAAAAAAAAGAAAGAAAGTGGCAGCTGGGGACCAGAATCCTGGCATAGCAGCTTAACACACGTACGCCACCATCCTATATAGGTACCCATTCCAGCAAGCTGGTTGCTGTGATTCTAATCCAGTTCCTTGCGTAGCTGGGAAAGCAGAAGGTGGTGATCCAAATACTTGGCCCCCTGTCACTCATGTGGAGGACCTGGGTGGACTTTAAGCTCCTGACTTAGATCTGGTCCAGCCCAAATGTTTGCAGCCATTTGGGAGTGTGAACCAGCAAATGAGTGATACGCTCTACTTCTCTCCCTCCTCATTTCCTTTCAAATAAATAAAAACCTGCTTAGAAAACTATTCTCTAAGTGGGAAACCGACTCTGAAAACAAAGAAAAAGCTGGAGGCTGGATTAAGTCCTGGGTACAATACCACAATGACCACTCAGAAAATAAACTTCAGATTTCATTTTTCCACAAACTTTTTGAAGTATCCTGGTACAAATAAAATCCTGTACATGTTTACTACAGTTCCAGTTGTTTTTCCCAGAATATATTTTAAACTTTTATTTAGAGGATTTTTAGATTTTTGTTGTATAGTGGCTTAAGCTGCTACCTGTGATGCTAGCCTGCCATATGAACATTGGTTTGAGTCCCACCTGCTACATTTCTAATCCATCTCCCTGGTAATGCACCTGAAAAAGCAGAAGGCCCAAGTACTCAGGCTTCTTCCACACATATGGGAGACCTGGGTGGAGTTCCAGAATCCTGGCCTTGGCCTAGCACAGCCTCAGCTACTGGGGCCGTTTGGGGAGTGGATCAGTGCATGGAAGGGCTCTGTCTCTCCCTCTCTATAATTCTGCCTATCAAATAAATACATTTTTTAGAAGTACATTAACAGAGCTCGGCACAATGGCATAATAGACTAATCTGCCTGCATGCCAGCATTCCATATGAGTGCCAGTTCATGTCCTGGCTGCTCCACTCCCCATCCAACTCCCTGCTATAACCTGGGGAAAGCAGCAGAGAATGGCCCAAATCCTTTGGGCCCCTGCACCTGAATGGAAGACTTGACCCGAAACAAGCTCCTTGCTCCTGGCTTCAGATTAGCTCAGCTTCGGCTGTTGTGGCCATTTGTGTAGTGAACCAGTAGATGGAAGATCTCTGTGTCTCTCCTCTCTAAATCTTACTTTCAAATAAAAATAGATGTTAAAGAGAATGCATTAGGGCTTGGCACGGTGACCTAGCTGCTAAAGTCCTCGCCTTGAGTGTGCTGGGGATCCCGTATGGTGGCCAGTTCTAATCCCGGCAGCTCCACTTCCCTTCCCTGCTTGTGGCCTGGGAAAGTAGTCAAGGACAGCCCAAAGCCTTGGGACCCTGCACCTGCGTGGGAGATCTGGAGGAGGTTCCTGGCTCCTACCTTTGAATTGGCGCAGCACCAGCCATTGCAGTCACTTGGGCAGTGAATCATCAGATGGAAGATCTTTCTCTCTGTCTCCTCCTCTCTGTATATCTGACTTTACAATAAAAATAAATAAATCTTTTTAAAAAGGGAGGAGTACAAATAACAAATTTGATCTTTGTTTTCCCATAGGTGCAGGAAGCTGTTTGGAGACCTTGGAAAAAAGAAAGCCACTTGTAGTAGTTATAAATGAGAAGTTGATGAATAATCACCAGCTAGAACTGGCAAAGCAGCTACACAAAGAGGGGCATCTTTTCTACTGTACCTGCAGGTATACTAAAGGATGAATCTGTCACCACTGTCTTCTAATTCCTTGCTAGCTGTTCTTACCCATGCACCTAACCCATTTCTTCTCCTGTTTATCAAACGTGCTTTGATTCTTTTCACCTGTGATACCATCACGTTAGTTTCTGACTTTGATCACTGCGTTGCATCTTTGTGGCTAGGCCTTTGCATGTGAATATCTGAGTGTGGATATATGTGCTTAGCTTAGTGTACAGATCTCTGAGTATCAAATTTATGAGTTCATTATTCAGATTTTCAGTATTCAAGAGAGACATTAACTTACATTAATTAAGGTTTTACCATTAGTAAGCCCACTGGCAGCCCTCAATTAAATGTACTCATTCTTGTACAGGTGAATTGCATCTAGTATGTCCTAGGTACTGTTTCAGGCATTGTAAGTATAGTGGTATGGAAGAGTGAGGTCCCTGTGCTCATAGTGTTTACATTGTGATGGTGGGTGATTGACAGTGGGAAAAAAAAGTACATAGTCATGATAATTTCACATAGGGAAATGTCTTGCAAACAAAATAAGATAGGGTGATGTTTGAGCTGAGAGCTGAATTTGATGGAAGAGCCAGTCACAGAAAGCTCTAGAAGCAGAGGAACAACTGTGGTAAAAGGTCAAAAGTGAAGAGTGAAGCTGGAATTTGTCCTTGAGGAACAGAGGGAAGGTTAGTGTGGCAGGCACATAGTAGGAAAGGGCAAATGTAGTATAAGATAAGGCTGGGCAGGGATAGTTCACGTAAGAGCTGAGATTCTGTGTTATGTAAGAAGTCATTGGAGCGTTTTAAGCAGGGGAATTACTTTATTGTAAGAAGCATTACTTGCTAGAACTGTGTTAGAATTCAGCAAGAACTGAGTAAAGAGGATGAAGAAAATTGCAGATTTTCATTCTAAAAGGGCCATGTCAGTATTTCCTGTTTGACTTTAAACTCCTAATTTAACGTTTTGAAGGGTAAAAACCTCATAGAAGTGTTTAAAATTTAGAGATTTTTGTTACAATAAATTGAAATTGATTTAAAATAAAACCATAAAAGCACGTGGGTAGATAATAATAAACTTTTAATTTTCATGTTTTATTTCTTAGGCGCCCAGTCAATACTTGTTCGTTCATTAATATTTATTGAGCACCAACTGCGTGCAAGGTATTGTTACAGGCACTTGCTGTACATTAGTAAACAAAACAGATTCCTATTCTCATCGAAAGGACACAGCTTCAGAAATTTTGGAGTAGAACTGTTACTTTCCTCATCTGTTTACTGTGGAAGAACATCAGTGTTAGGGGACTGTGTAATATAGAAGCCAGTCTTGAAGTATTGTGCATCAGTGACAAAGTTAGACAAAATGATGTATGCTATGGATGGTGGGCATATCTGCCCTTGGGTAAATGATCACTAGGGGTTAAAAGGAATAAACTGATTTTTCTAACTAATTTATGTGGATCAGTTTTTCCAGATACATTTTCACTTACAGTGGTAAGTCAGCTGTGACTTTGGGTGCATAAAAAGGAGAAACATGGACTTCACAAACATGTTGTGTTGTTCCACTGAGGCCAAAAAGGAAACCATAAGTTATTAATTGTTCATTTTCCCCACAGCTTTAGAAGAGTTTTTCTTACATTAATTTCAAGAAAGTTACACACATAAAAGTAGTAAAAATGAACAATTTGTTGTACTTTCACTATAGGTAAATTGTTTATTTTTCCCAAATTTAGACTGGTTAGTGTGTCCCATTTAAGTGACTAATTTAAATAAACTTCTGAAATAAGTTTCATTTTGTGGCATATATCCTTATTTCCAATGTTGTATAATGGTTGTCTATTGCTTAATTGTATATAGATTTATGATAGTGAATAGAAGTAGAAACTTATTTTACTTCCTGCATGGTCTGGTAGTCTCCCCAATGTTTTTTCTATTCTGCCAGATATTATTTTGGTTTCATTTATTCTGTTTTCATAAATTAATTTTGTTTTAATTTATATCTTCCTAGTCCTGAGAAGTATTACAAAGCCACATCTACACTTTTTCCATGTAGTAACATTTCTAAAATATTATATGATGTTAAAAAGAGTGTATCTGTTGAATTGGTGTTAATGCTCTATAGTATTCTCTGTGTTGCTTTAACAAATTTGTATGGCTATAAATAAAACATATGAAAATTACATGTACAGTTTAAAAAAAACATTGCTCTTCTTGGAAATTAGGTTTTGTCATCAAGTGGACAGCAGGTGAATTATGACATTTTCTCCCATGTTACCTAATACTTCTCTTCTTTTGTTTTAGCACGCTTCCTGGGCTGTTACAGTCAATGGACTTGTCAACACTGAAATGTTACCTTCCTGGCCAACCAGAAAAATTTTCTGCATTTTTGGATAAAGTTGTTGGATTACAAAAATGAACACTAAATTCTCAGTCCTTTAAAAACACCCCCCAAATCCAGCCTATGTGATATGATTAAATTAAATGTATAGAATATATTTGCAAAAAATATAAATTAGTTATCTTCCTACATCTATAAAATGTACAAATATAGAAATTTTTATGGTATGCACATTTGCATTTGGGTCAAAATCCTAATTGCAGTTAAGTATATATTAGATTTTCCCCAGTATTCAAGGTGTGGTGAGAATTGACGGCTTTGTTGTTAGCATTCCAAATGGATTTGGAATCATGGGAAAAAAAGTAAAATTTGGAAACTTTGACAAGAACCAGAAAGGTAGTCAACTTGATGTTCTTGGGAATAATAAGTGAAACATTAATAACTTTTGAAAAGTTTTCCATGAGAGTCAGAATCTTTACCTTCATAATCCAGGGAATAATTTTTTTTTTTAAAGCAGAAATTACGCTGTATGAAGTACAGATTTGAAGAACTGTCTGAAAAAGATAACCAGATCCATTGATCTATTTTACTTGGAGAAGCTACTTTTATCCTAAAGAACAGGGTGAAGTGGATATGTATACTTTCTCCTCTGAAATCTAAGTAAGAAGTGACAAAATAATCTTGCTCAATGTCAGATCTTGTGGTTTGAGAAGCCTAAACCGAAAGGAACTTGTACCAGTAGAATTTGCTGTTTTTTTTTTTAAGATTACCTCTCATAATGAAGCATTTATTGTAACACAAGTTGGCAATTTGTGTGCTTATAAAATTGGTTTCACAACAAATTAGGTAAGCATAATGACTTAAATATATAGTTTTAAATTTCATGTGATAACTTGAAATAGATACATTATTAAATTCTTTTGGATAACAGTGCGTGGTTTCAATACCTTTGTAATAAACTAGATTATCCTTAACTGTCTATAGTTCTTTGATAGATAGTTTCAATGTAGTTTATCCATAAAAGTAGGCATTTGCTATATTACAATCTTATGTCATCATCCCAAAATGTTAAGTATTTCAAACATTTAACTTGGGACGATGTTTTGTATGTTTTGATTGTGATTTTACTTAGACTAATGCTAAAATCGATTCTTACTAATGGTAGAAGGTGATGGCTGAGAAGTACTCTGGGTAGCAGGAGGAAACCAACCAAGATTAAAATTTTGCTGAGAGTAATCTAAAAAGTCAGTAATCTATATCTATGTAGTTGAGAATTCACAGAACTGTGACTACAATTGTATATTAATGTTACGCTTTAGGCAAGGTCCTGTTCAAATCCAGGGAAAAAATCTTAAGTGTTTATAGCTGGTCAATAGAAGTCCCTAAACAAAATTCTAATTGAAATGTTTGCTCAATACATTTGAACTTGATTTCATTACAGGATTTCAGGTTTATGAAATCAGTGACTAAGTAGAATTCAATTTATTTAGCAGTTTTCTATTAGAAGTATTTAAGCTTCCAGGACCACGAAAGCAGAAGAGATTTTGGTTTTGGGAAATTTATGCTATGGTTAGGTTCAGGTATAGACAATTAATAGAAGGTTTACAGTGTAAGAATCGATGGAAAATAGGAAGCGGTGGTATTAGATTTGGGGGAATTAAGATTTTAGATGACTGTGTACAACTTTGGAGGAAATTAACTAGGAGGATTTGGTGATAAGATAGTATTTGACAGAGTTCAGGAACACTTAAAAAGTAGTCACCAGCTGAAAATATTATCAAGTTTCTGATCTTAGATACCTTAGCGTTCTACTTTTTATAAAAAGTATGCTTTTTATAAAGTAATTCATAAAAAGATACAAAGGACAATGTAGATTGTTGCTTTAACTTAGAATTTTCTGAGATTCAGGGATGACTAGTAATACTGTAAATTTCTTGGCCCTTGTTATAAGCACTTAATTTTTTGTTTGTCTTTTTTTCATGATTTAAGCTGCAGATATGAGGAAAACTATATACAGTATGAGAAATGAGATGTTTGGATAACTAATAATTTTTTTTGGCAAAAGATTTGGAATGGGTGGTCATCATGTGAGGATCAGTTTTCTGCTTCACAGCTAATAGCATGTTTTAATGGGGGAATAGGAAATGAAAAATAGCATTTGTGGTTAACCTTTGTTGATTCTGCATCCGCTAATAGTGAAAGTACATTATGAATTCACATAGTATTTACAATGATCCTTTAAAATAGTTGTTATTATCCCATTTTGTATTTGAAGGATTGAAGCTGAGGAAGGGATTTCAAAAGTTTTATGCCGTTTAAGGCTGTGAAGAAATAGTCTGGAAATTGTAATTGGAACACTGAATACCAGTATAAAAGTACTTTTAAAAGTGTGTGCAAAATGGAAATAAAAAAACAAGGTTATTTTACTGTGAAAATTTTTGAAATTATACATTTTTAAAGTACACCTTGTCCAAGAACTTATTAGGACATCTAAAGTCCATCATTTGTGGGAATGGTAGAAACAAAGCATTTAAAATCTGAGGGCTACTACAACAAATTCGGATTGTATGTTAGCGACAGGTATATAACAATACTTAGATTTTTTCATGCTACTGAAAATCACACTGATTACTTAACATTATTGTTTTCCCTCAAATGTCCATGTTATTTTTTCCTGGAGTTTTCATCCTTTCTAGAGTTTATACTACTGTTGATTCCCCTACCTGTGTTTTCTAACTCTGGAGTTGAAATTCGTAATGATATTGCTAATTGCCTGTTGGCCAGATCTGTCTTAATTCTGTAAACATTTCAAATGCTGTGTGTCCCAAGCTGAAATAATTTTTTTCAAGATCCTTGTCTCTATTAATGGAATCCTGGAGGTTTTAACACATTCTTCCCAAGTACTCTTGCTTTACTTCCTAAGCATCCAAAGTACATGTATTTATCAATTCAGTCTTGTAATACAAATGTTTGATGAGAACCCATCTTTTGCATCAACAGAGCTCTCAAAGACATTTGATCCCTTCTGTGAAGGAGCTTTGCTTTGTTGTTGTGGAGGCTGTTTTATTCATTCTGGATTCCTCTGCCTGAAACAATAGGCTTTACATAAGTGATGACTACACTTCTGTAAACTTGTACTGTTTTGTGATTATCCTCATTGGGGCTAGGTATTGTTTCTAAGAAATATTTGCCCACATTATTTTGTACTTTGACTTGATTCCTAAATATGTGGTGTTTTTCTTATTCAGAAGAAAGATGTTGGTATCACTTTTTATGGTGAAGTTCATAAATTCAAGCATTTACAGGAATAGCATCCCAAATATAACAGTGCTAATCCTAGGAAAGATCCTTTCGGTATTTAAGAGGCTATCAAATGTTACCTGTTGATGAACTGTAGTAAAATGTGATGTTACAAATCAAGTATATAAAAACGTTACGTATAGAGATTTATAGTAAAAGATTACATGGAGAAAAGTTTAGAATGCTACCAAATAATATATAGCTACTTATTAAGTAGTGGATGACCTACATGAATAAGCTAGTTTTATCTATATGTTATTCCTTATGTATCTGTAGGTGGCTAAGCAAAAGGTAGACAAATCTATAGGAATGTATCAAAAAGATACATGCTTTTTTGATATTGAGTCTTGAGAAAAAGTTTGAAGGACCTATTATGCTGTCATACACATTTATCTTATTTTGCTTCTAGATTATCTTATTTGGCCACTTCCTTGCCAAATTCTTGCTTGTTTAAAATGCAGACTTAACTTTCAACATGATTTCGTTTTGCTGGCTGCAGTCTTATTCCTTAAGTGAATAAGTTTCTCCTGAAAATACATGGAACTGTTTCTCCTTCCCCCCCCACACACATTATGCAAAACAGTCACAGATGCCTGTAGGTCCCATGTTTAAAAGTCCCTAGTTTGAGGCCAACTTCATTAAGTGCATTGTTTAGTACTTGATTATTAGTTTTGATGATAACTGCTAAATTCTTTTATTTTTACATTTGTGTAAATCTTTTCAATTAACCCTTGTAATTACATTTGTTTAGAGATATCCAGTTTTTAAAATCCAATGGTAATTGTAAGCGTTTCTCATCAACTTGAAAATATCAAACAACACGTTTGGAAACTATCCTTAATACTCTAGGCTGTTAATTCAGTGTCTAACCCATAGTGCCTTATGGAGCAGTGTTTTTTACTGTTGCAAAAGACTAAATGGAATTTTAAAAATCATTTTAGGTTATGTTCTATATTAGGCTATTTGGCAAAGATGACCAGTGAGGCAATAGAGTATTGTTTTTGCTTATTTACTATGAAGTGTGCTTCTAAAATACTTGTTTTCTAATCTTGTAGGCACTGTTCAGATGATAATCTGTGAAAAGCTATGTTGCAGCTTTTTCATTGACCATTTCTCCTTTGGCACAGGATAAAATAGTTTTGCTACATAGAAAGTGAACTGTATGGTTAAGAAACTCCCCAAAGTTAGTGAAAAATACTCCGAAACCTTTAGCTTAAATTATTGATTTTCTGGGTCTCAGTTTCCTCATTTGTGAATTAATAACACTAGCTTTCCTCATACATAAGTTCTAAGACATAAACCCAATGTGTGGCATATTTGGAAATTTAAAAAGTAGTTCCTTTCAAACAACACTTTTTTAAAGATTTATTTATTTATTGGAAAGTCAGGTATACAGAGAGGAGGAGAGACAGAGAGGAAGCTCTTCCGTCCAATGATTCACTCCCCAAGTGAGCGCAACAGCCAATGCTATGCCAATCCGAAGCCAGGATCCAGGAACCTCTTCCAGGTCTCCCACGCGGGTGCAGGGTCCCAAGGCTTTGGGTCATCCTCAACTGCTTTCCCAGGCCACAAGCAGGGAGCTGGATGGGAAGTAGAGCTGCCGGGATTAGAACCAGTGCCCATATGGGATCCTGGGGCGTGTTTAAGGCGAGGACTTTAGCTGCTACGCCATGCCGCCGGGCCCACTCTCCACTAGTTTTTAAGTAGAAATAGGTAGAGACGTTTCCCTAGAATTCAGTCTATAGCCCTGAATGATGCAGAAAGCAGTCTTAATTGAATTTCATACTTCATTCACTTTCAGTTTCTAGTTGTAATTATGATTAGAGAATTAAAATTTATTTAGAAGTTTAAGTGAATTTCTACTATTTAGAAACAGTGTTCTGCTATTTATTGTTCCTTTTCCCCAGTCCCTTGTCCCAGGACTGATGAAACTGCAGCTATCTTGGTTTGGAAAAGAAAAAGCAGCACAACCCTTTATTTCTGTGGTAAAGTGATATATATTAATGCAGAGTACTATCTTCCCCCTCGCCCATTTCTGTTGTACATCAAGTGGGAAAAGGTTCTATTGCAAGTTGCTTATAGAAGTCTAGAAACTTTTATTTCATTTGGTAAGCTCAAATTTATTCAGTTTTCTGTAGGTCAGTCCCACTTTTTTGTTTGGATAGTAGACGGACATCACTACAGCTGTTTTTAATGGATATTGTCGATCACAGCTTGGATTACCTGAAAAAAGAACAAATCTCTTATCCATCATTGGATCACAGAATAATTCCTTAGAGTTGAAAGAAAGCTCAGAGATCTTCACCCCATATGTTTTTACAGATGAGCAAAGCTAGAGAAATTTAAGTGGCATTTCCAAGTACCTAATACTCTTCATGATACTGTATTACCTCTCAGAAACTAAGTAAAACCATTATGTTCTATATATTTACAACTATACCTTAGATGTGACAGATAACATGCTTTAAAAATACATGCTGGCAATATACATACTTCTATTGGGTGAAACATGAAAGACTTATAGAATTAAAATCACTACTAGTAATGTGTCATATTACAAAGATTCCCACTCCCCTCATTTCTTCCAAAATGTTGCAATGAAAACCAGAAGTGAAATTTCTCTATTTCAATATAAAAGGTTCTAATTTGTAAATTTGAAGCACATTAGTTTCAAGGCAACTCAAATGTTCATTTTTCATTTTAATTTTCTTTAATTCGATTTTAATCTCTACCTAGAAATACAGTTCCTAAAAAGAATCCCAGCAAGAGTGGGGAAACGTGACAAGGAGCTATTTTTTAAGATTTATCTTCTGGCCTTAAATGTACCTGGATCGCATATGGGCGCCAGTTCTAATTCTAGCAGCTCTGCTTCCCATCCAGCATCCCTGACTGTGGCCTGGGAAAGCAGTGGAGGACTGCTCAAAGCCTTGGGAACCTGCAACTGCTTGGGAGACCCAAAAGCTCCTTGCTTGGGATAGGCTCAGCTCTGGCTTTTGTGGCCACTTGGAGAGTAAATCATCAGACGGAAGATCTTTTCTGTCTCTCCTCCTCTCTGTATATCTGACTTTCCAATGAAAAAATACATTTTATTTCTGTTTATATGACTTTGCAATAAAAATAAATCTGAAAAATATTCACTCTCTAAGTGGCCACAGGCAAAGAGCTGCCTGCTTTTCCAGGCCACAAGCAGGGAGCTGGATGGGCTGCCAGGATTAGAACTGGCCCACATATGGGGTCCTGGTGCATTCAAGGCGAGGACTTTAGCCACTAGGTCACCTTACTGGGCCCTGATTCTCGCATTTTTGTTTAAAAAAAAAAAAGATTTGAGAGGCAGAAAACAGAGAGTAGAACAAGAAAGAGAGAGAGAGAGATCTTCCATCCCTGGTTAATTCCCCAAGTTCTCAAATTATTTAGGCCTGGATCAGGTCAGAACCAGGAGTTCCATGCACATCTCCCACATGGGTGCATGCAAGTAATTGAGTGACCATCTATTGCCTTTCAGGGATGCATTAACAGGAAGCTGGATTGGGAATGCAGGCAGAATTCACAGACACTGTGATGTATCCCCAAATCAGCGTGCTGTGCTACATTCCTGTCTACCTTTTCTTTTTGACCAAAGAATAATTCAGCAAATACTCTCTCAGGTAGCAGCTAATAGCAGTTCATGTTTAATTAAGTGCTTAGTGTGTGAAACATGCAGGATTTTATATAATACTTTTTTGTTTAAAATTTTTTTATGATTACATGGTTGATCAGGGTGGGAAGGATCAAGGTTTAGGGAAAATTGGGTGAATTCTTTGCTTCCAAATTTGCTATTTCTTTTTGTTCCTGGGGAAGGGGAGAAACAAAGGGGAAAACAACTTTCCACACATCCCAGTGTCATCTCAGGTTTTAAAGGATAGAAAAAATAAGTACAGTAACATTTTAAATTTCAGAAAATTAACAATAAATGGTGGGTGAAATCAAGCAATAACTTTAAGCATTCCTTCTGGTCTTTAATATTGCTTGTAGGCATTATGAATGAGAAAGATGGGATTGTAGTATACAATGTTTCCTGAAAAATAAATGGCCTTGAAATCCTTTTAGAAACATAATTTATGGAACTCACTGTTCTAGAGCAGTGGGTCTCAAAGTATTTTCCAAGGATCAAGGTCAGCATCACTTGAGTTTGCTAGGAATGCAAATTCTTGGAATCCATCACAAAGCCACTACATCAGAATATTGGGAAGAAGCAGTCTGCTTTTAAAAAGCCCTCTGAAAAATCACTGTTTTGGTGGTGTACAGGATTAGAGTAGTTTAGGATCCCATTAGAGTCAGCAACTGGGATTTCAAGTGAAGTCGGTATTGGTGGTGGTGGTCAATACCATGAAATGGCTTTTTGTTACAAACAAGATAGAGTCTGTCTTAAGGGTATTTCTAAAAAAAAAATTCTATTGTGCTAATATGGAGAAAGTAACCAGTTACCACTTCAGCCTTTGTTCAGCCTGCTTTGGCATATACTTCTTCATAACACTGTTACTGAATATATGAAATTTTAGACATGTCTCATAATTAATCATAATTTGTTCATCTGTAAAATGAGGTGTACTTTGTAGCTGTAAAGTTAAGCTTCACTGATTTTCCCAGTTCATTATGTCATTTCTTGCTCACTAGCAATAAAAATGTTTATATTAAATTTATAT
Source organism: Ochotona curzoniae (assembly GCF_017591425.1). Lineage (NCBI taxonomy): Eukaryota > Metazoa > Chordata > Mammalia > Lagomorpha > Ochotonidae > Ochotona > Ochotona curzoniae. Next base: position 28,537,842 of record NW_024467087.1, on the reverse strand, counting down.
ATCAATTTAATACATATAATTTAAAATATTAATTAGTTCTACAAAGCTTATAGCAACAAACTGCTGTCAGTGTCCCATTTTCCTGATTTCTGATCTTGCTTCTTGCAGGTGACCATATTATTTTGTATGGATTATAAGTAATATGTCCAAGTCATATTTTTGTTTTTGGAACTTGAATGTTTTCCTTAGGCTTTCTACATGTAAGAGGATCACTTCAAAACCTCTACTTTATTTTTTTTAAAGATTTATTTATTTTCATTGGAATATCAGATATACAGAGAGGAGGAGACAGTGAGAAAGATTTTCCATCCGATGATTCACGATGCTATGCCGGTCCGAAGCCAGGATCCAGGAAATTCTTCCAGGTCTCCCACACGGGTGCAGAGTCCCAAAGCCTTGGGCCATCCTCAACTGCTTTCCCAGGCCACAAGCAGGAGCTGGATGGGAAGTGGAGCTGCTGGGATTAGAACCGGTGCCCATATGGGATCCCGGGGCATTGAAGGCGAGGACTTTAGCCACTAGCCCATGCCGCCGGGCCCTATTTTATTTTTTTTTTTTTTAAGATTTTTAAAAATTTTTACTGGAAAGGCAGGTCTGAGGAGGAGAGACAGAGAGGAAGATCTTCCGTCCAATGATTCACTCCCCAAGCGGCTGCAACGGATGGAGCTGAGCCATTTTGAAACCAGGATCCAGGAGCTCTTCTGGGTCTCCCATGCTGGTGCAGGGTCCCAAAGCTTTGGGCCATCCTCGACTGCTTTCCCAGGCCACAAGCAGGAAGCTGGATGGGAATCAGAGTGGCCGGGATTAGAACTGGCACCCATATGGGATCCCAGCACATGCAAGGCGAGGACTTTAACCACTACGCTCTTGTGCTGGGCCCACAACCTCTATTTTAGTTTGACAAAAATATAGTTTTAATAGGGCTGGTGCCATTGTTCAATTTGCTAATCTTCCACTCTGTGACATCAACATCCCATATTAGCCCTGCTTGATGTTCCAGATGCTCTGTTTCCCTTCCAGCTCCCTGCTTATAGCCTGGGAAAGCAGCAAAGTATGACCCAAGTCTTTGGGACCCTCCACCCATATGGGAGACCTGAAGAAAGTGGTCATTTGGAGAGTGAACCAGCAGATGGAGAATCACTCGCTCGCTCTCTTCTTTGTTAATCTGGTTTTAAAATAAAAAAGAAATAAATGCTGAATAATAAATGTATGCCAATGATACTTCAATACATGCATGTATTTTGGGATGATTAAATCAAGCTGGTTGGCTTATGCAACTCACCGAACAGTTTTCTAAAAGCTTTTGAAAATTATTTCTTTGAAAGACAGAGTTACACACATATATATCCTCCATCTGTTAGTTTACTCCCCAAATGGCCACATTGGCCAGGACTGGCTCAGGCCAAAGCTGGGAGTATGGCACTCCATCCAGGTCTGTCACGTGGGTTTGGGATAAGGGTTAGGCCATGTGCTGCTTTCTCGGGTGCGTTAGCAGGAAGCTGGATCAGATGAATGGAGCAGTCAGGCGTGGGACTGCTGCTCCTATGGAATGGTGACATTAAAGGTGATGGCTTGGGCCTGGCGACGTAGCCTAGTGGCTGGCTAAAAGTCCTTGTCTTGAACACTCCAGGATCCCATATGGGCGCCGGTTCTAATCCTGGCAGCTCCACTTCCCATCCAACTCCCTGCTTGTGGCCTGGGAAAGCAGTTGAGGACGGCCCAAAGTCTTGGTACTCTGCACCCATGTGGGAGACCCAGAAGAGGTTCCTGGTTCCCGGCTTCGGATTGGCATAGCACTGGCCCTTGTGGTCACTTTGGGAGTGAATCATTGGACGGAAGATCTTCCTCTCTGTCTCTCCTCCTCTGTATATTCTGACTTTGTAATAAAAATAAATAAATCTTTAAAAAAAAATGATGGCTTAACCCATTAAACCATAAAGCAGACCCCAACCTATTTTTTTATGGTGAGACATTTGAAACTACACTGGCACTAGCATTGGGATATAGTGAGTTCTGGTTTTGGCTCTGATTCTGATTCATGTCCCTTTCCTATCTGTTCCCTGCTAATTGCCTGGGCTAAAACCTGAGAATGCCTTAAAATGTTTGGGTCCCTGTCAATGTAGGAGATCCAGGTAAAGATCCTGGCTTCAGCCAGACTCAAACCAGACTGTTTTGGCCGTCTGGGGAATGAACCAGTAGGTGGAACTCTGCCTTTCAAAGAAACAAATCCTTAAAATATCAAAATTCACAGTATGTTGCTGACTGTAGTTACTCAGAACTTAGGCCTCCTGTCTGTATGAGACTTTGTATCCTTTGTTGAACATCCACAGTGCCTCTTTCCCCATCTCATCCACCCACACTCCTAGCCTCTGGTAAATATTCTACTCTACTTCTATGAGCAAAACTTTTTAGAATTCACACATAGGAATGTACTTTGGAAATTGTGTGAAAAATGCAATTAAATGAGAAGTATGGGTACGAAATGTTTTACATCTGTTTTCTCTGCTTTCAGAGTCATATAAAAAGTTGTCAATACTAATATTGTGGAGCATTCTTTTATATTTTCTAATTTTAGGTTCTAAAGTTCTTAATCCACTTTGATTTTTGTGTGTGATATGAGACAAGGATTCAATTTCATGCTTTAATAGGTAGATACCACTACGTAATGAAGACTGTCATTTCCCCATTGTGTCCTTGGTAGCTTTATGGAAAGTTAATTGACTGTAAATAGGTGATTTAATTTCTGTGCTTTTTGTCTGGTTCTAGGGTGTATGATATTATCTTTATGCTAATACAATGATGTTTTGATTATGATCATTTCATAATGTTTTGAAATCAGGGAGTAAGATACTGCTAGGTTTGGTTTTTTTCCCTCAAAGTTGTTTTGGCATCTTTGTAATACTATATTTCTGTGAAAATGTCATTTGACTTTTGATAGGGATGTACTGAATCTGTGTGTTACTTTGAGTAATATGGGCATTTTTGCAATATAAGTTCTCCCAACTCATGAATGCATTATGCATTTCCATTGATTCGTATTTCCTTCAGTTTACATCATGAATTTTCTGTAGTTTTTAGTATACATGTCTTTTACTATCTTTGAGTAAATTTATATGTTATTTTTTATTGTTATAAATAGGATTATTGATTTTCTTTTTGCATAATTCCTTAATAGTATATAGGAATGTTACTGAGTTTTGCATGTTGCTGAATTCACTTTGTAGTCACAACAGTTTTTGTTGTATATTTAGGAATATATAAATTATAGATGTATATATGATCATATGCTTATTGACAAATACAGAAAATTCACTTTTCTGTTAGGAAACAGTTTATTTTTAATTTGTATAATTGCTCGGGGTAGAACTTAATACTGTGTTGAAAGGGAATGGTGAGAGAGACTCTTCGTCTTGGCTTGATATTAGTGGAAAAGCTTTCAGTATTTGACTATTGAAAGTGTTCTTAGCTATGAACTTGTCATATATGTCATTTATTGTGCTGTTACTTTCTCTCTACACCAAAACCATTGAGAGGTCAAGAAAGAACAGAATTTTAGCAAATATTTTTTCTACAGTGTTGATATGATCAAATGATTTTAAAGATTATCTGTTGACTTGAAAGAGTGACAGGGAAAAAAGACTGGAGGTGCTGGCACTTCCTTCTAAAGATCCACTCCCCAAATGTCCAGGCCAAAGCCAGGAGCCAGAAATTCCATCTTGGTCTCCCACATGAGTGGCAGAGGCTCAGGTATTTGGACTGTCTTGCACTACTTTCTGAGGCATGTTAGCTGAAAGCTGGATTGGAAGCAGAGTAGCTGAGATACAAAAAATGTAATCTATTTTATTACTTTCAAAATATTTATTTATTTATTTGGAGTTCAGAATTACGTATAAAGAAGGAGAGCCAAAAAGAAAGAAAGAAAGAAAGAAAGATCCTACATCTGCTGATTCACTCCCCAGATGACTGTAATGGACAGGGCTGGGCAAGCTGAAGCCTCAAGCCCAGCAGCTTAATCTGTATTTCCCATGTTGGTGGCAGGGATCCAAACACTTGAGCCATCTTCCACTGCTTTTCCAAGGCCTTTCACAGGGAGTTGGATTAGAAGTGGAGCAGCTAGGGGCCCAGCACGGTAGCCTAGTGGCTAAAGTCCTTGCCTTAAACACAAGGGATCCCATATGGGTGCTGGTTCTAGTCCTGCCATCCCTACTTCCCATCTAGCTCCCTGCTTTTGGCCGGGAAAAGCAGTCAAGGATGGCCCAAAGTCTTGGGACTCTGTACCCGCGTGGGAAACCTGGAGGAAGTTCCTGGCTCCTGGCTTCAGATCGGCACAGCACTGGCTGTTGTGCTCACATGGGGAGTAAATCATCAGACGGATCTTCCTCTGTCTCCTCTCCTCTCTGTAAACCTGACTTTGTAATAAAAATAAATAAATCTTTTTAAAAAAAAAGGAAGCGGAGCAGCTGGGACTTGAACTGGCATCCATATGACTTTTTACCTGGTATACCACAAAAGACTTTTAAAAAAGACTTTAAAAAAAAAAAAGACTTTGACAAAAGACCTTAATGATGGCATGTATGCATTGCTAGTGGTGGCTTCATCCACTATATCACATCACCAACCCTAATCATATAATCTTTGTATCCTTCATTTTATTCAAATATTACATTCATTGGTTTGCATGTGTTGAATCATCCTTACATACCAGAAATAATCCCACTTGATCATTGTGAATGATTCTTTTAATGTTTTCTTGAATTCTATATGCATGGTTTTGTTGAGAATTTTTGCATCTGTGTTCGTCGAATTCTATATGCATGGTTTTGTTGAGAATTTTTGCATCTGTGTTCGTCACGGATATTGGCCTGTGTTATTGTCTGGCTTTGGTATTTGGGTAATGGCTTTGTAAATACAGTTTTCTGAGAGAATTTCAGGGTTGTTACCAGTTCTTTAATTCTGGTAGAATTCACCAGAGAAGCTGTTCTATCCTAGATTTTACTTTGATGAGAGACTTTATTTTGGGAGGAGACTTTATTACTGATTTGATGTCTTTAAACATAGCCTGTTCATATTTTCTACTCATAATTTAGTTTCGGTAGATTGTGTCTGAGATTTATCCATTTTTGTGGTTATCTGATTTTTTGTCATATACTTACTATCTTTTGTGATCCTGTGTATTTCTGTGCTACATCCTATGTATTTCTGTGTTGCTTTTTTGTATTTTGTATTGTTGTTGTTATTTTCCATCATACGGTGTTGTAGGTATAGGGCTTTCCCCCTCCACACCCTTTTCCTCCCTCCTTTTTATTCCTCCCCACTCTATCACCCCCATTCTGCTATTTAAGAATATCAGGATTGCAGGTATAGGCAGTGGTAGAAAATCTAGTATCATATTGTCAAGGTAGGTTTATTTATTTGTTAAGATTTATTTTATTTTCATTGAAAAGTCAGATGTGCAGAGAGGAGGAGAGACAGAGAGAAAGATCTTCTGTCCGATGATTCACTCCCAAAGTGAGCGCACTGGCCAGTGCTTTGCCAATCCGAAGCCAGGATCCTGGAACTTCTTCCAGGTATCCGACAAGGCTGCAGAGTCCCAGGGCTTTCGGCTGTCCTCGACTGCTTTCCCAGGCCACAAGCAGGGAGTTGGATGGGAAGTGGAGCTGCCAGGATTAGAACTGGTGTCCATATGGGATCCTGAAGCGTTCAAGACTTTAGCCCCTAGGCCACGTCACTAGGCCCAGTATGTTTATTTTTAATTTTTGTTTTTCATTATACAATTCCATAGCCTCAGGAAGCAAGGATCAAAGTATAGTTCATTGGGAGTGCTACTTTTATTCAAAAGTACAGATGCTTACTGAAACATGTTTTTATTTCCCAGTATGCTAGTTTTCATTATGCAGTTCATTTATTTATAAGAATATATGTATATGGGGTCTTTCGTACCTTGGAGCCCTCTCCTGTCACTCAAACAGGAGCTCTGTTTCTCTCTTTCCTAAATAAATCATGCTTTGTAAAAAGAAAAAAATATATGTGCATACATGTTTACTTATCTGTTTTGTATATTTGTCCTGTTGGGATTGGCTTATTTCACTGAGTGTGATAGTCTCCAGTCGGAACCGTTTTGTTGCAGATGCTGGAATTTCATTCTAAAATTTTTAATGACTGAGTAGAATGGATGTACCGTGTGTGTGTGTGTGTGTTTTAATCCATTCCTCTTTGAATGGGCAGCTGGATTGTTTCCATCTCTTCACTATGGTAGATTGTGCTACTATAAATATACAGTTGCAAGTCACTTTCTCAATGCAGATTTCACTTCCTTTGGATATATTCCCAGGAGTAAGATAGCTGGATCATACAGTAGATCAGTTTTCAGTTGTCTTAGTGCTCTCCATACTGACTTACATGGTGACTGCAGGAGCCTACACTCCCGCCAATAGGTGGATAGGTATGTAATTTTTTCCTTACAAACACTACCCTGGGTGTTGTTAGTAAATATCCAAATATAGGGCAGTCTCATTGGAGTTAGATAGAACCTCAATGTGGTTTTTATTTGCATCTCCCTAAGAGAGGGAGCCTCAGCATTTTGAATTTGTTCTTTTGAAAAATGCCTGCTCAATTCTGTCACTTATTTCTTCATAGGGTTGTTTGTTTTGCTGTCCCTGAGTTTCTGAAGTTCTTTGTAAATCCTGGAAATTTGTCCCTTATATATTGTGTACTGTGCAGAAATTTTCTCCCATTTTGTTGGTAGCCTCTTCACTTTGTTGATCATTTCCTTTGCTGTATGGATGCCTTCCCTTTACAGATTTTATTTGAAAATTTTTCTTAGTCTAGATAAAGGTGATTTCGTTTTGTCTTTTCCAGTAACTAGGTTTTATTGCTTTTGTTCTGTTTCTAGTCTATTTCACTTGCTTATGCTCTAATCTTTGTTATTTCCCTCCTTTGAGTTTACTTTTTCTAATTCCCTGCAGTGTAATGTTAAGTACTTAAGTACTTTGACAGTTTTCTTATCTACCCAAGTACTTCAGCCATCTTCTGTTGTCTCCCATGGTATACAGTCAGGAAGTTTGTAGTGGAGGCCAGGCTGAAACCAGACACCAAGATAGGAAATATTTGCATTCCAAGTGGCTTGTTAGCTGCTCCCACAAGGACCCATCTCCAGTAGATTTGGTGGAGGTGTTTATCATAAATTCCCTGTCAGGACTTTTTTTTGTTGGATCCTGTAAGTATTTATATGTTTTGTTTTCATTTTCATGTGTTTCAAAGTATTTTTTGTTTCCTTTTGTATTAGTTTCATTTTTTTTAAAGGACTTGAAAATTTATATTGGGAAGTCAGATAAACAGAGAGGAGCAGAGACAGAGAGGAAGATCTTCGCCCAATGATTCACTCCTCAAGTGGCCGCAACGGCCAGAGCTGAGCCAGTCCAAAGCCAGGAGCCCAGAACTTCCTCCAGGTCTCCCACGCTGGTGCAGGGACCCAAGGCTTTGGGTCATCCTCGACTGCTTTCCCAAGCCACAAGCAGGGAGCTGGATGGGAAGTGGGGCTGCCGGGATCAGCACTGGTGTCCATATGGAATCTCGGCATGCTCAAAGCAAGGACTTTAGCCAGCAGGCCCTAGAGTTTCCTTTTGTGGTAGTGAGAATATACTAAAAATCTGTTGGCGAATTCCCAATCCTTAGTATACAAAAAAAAGACAACAGCAAAAATTGAATTATTGAGGCCGGTGAATTTTTGGTTAATGACTTAGATTCCAAAGTCTTTAAGGACTTAGATTTTAGCCTAGCAGCTAAACTCTAGCTCAGCTTCCGCCGCTGCACCTACTTGCAGAGTGAATCGATGGACAGATCTTCCTTTCTGTCCTTCCTCCACTCTGTATATCTGACTTTCCAATAAATAAATAAATCTTAAAAAAAAAAAAAAAAAACACGGTTCAGGCTTCAGGGCCCAGCATGGTAGCCTAGTGGCTAAAGTCCTCACCTTGGGTGCACCAGGATCCCATATGGGTGCTGATTCTAATCCTGGCAGCCCCGCTTCCCTTGTAACCCCCTGCTTGTGGCCTGGGAAAGCTGTTGCGGACAGCCCAAGGTCTTGTAACCCTGCAACTGTGTGGGAGACCTGGAAGAAGCTCCTGGCTCCTAGCTCCTGGCTTCGGATTGGCTCAGCTGCGGCCGTTTTGGCCACTTGGAGAATAAGTCCATGGATGGAACATTTTCCTCTTTGTCTTTCCTCCTCTGTATATCTGACTTTCCAAGAAAAAAATGCAATTCAATAATTTTTGAAATATTTATTTAAATTTTATTGGAAAGATGTAAAGAGAGAAGGCAATACAAAGTATCTTAGCCTTCACTGATTCCCCTCCCCCGCCACATGGCTACAAAGGTCAGAGCTGAGCCCATCCAAAATCAAGATCCAGGAACAACTTCTGGGTCTCCCACACAGGTGCATGGTTCTAAGCTTTGGTCATCCTCTACTGCTTTCCCAGGCTGTAAGTAGAGAGCTGGATAGGAAGTGCTACAGCTGGAGCACAAAATGTTGCCTATGTGAGATGCTGGCGTTTGTAGGTGGAGTATTAGCCAGTTGTGCTATCACTCCACCCCTCAGTATTTTTAAATGATTATACAGAATGGTGTAAACATCAAGAAATAGTTTTAGATTTTTTTTTTCATTCCAAAAAGATTCTTTGTGCCTGTTTGTTGTCCACGTCTATTCTCAGCACAGCCCCAGGGAACCACTGATCTGCTCTGTGTTTCCATAGATCTCATATGAATGGATTCTTTTGAGATCATAAAGATTTTACAAATGGTCTCTTTTGTTAAGAAACTACATCTTTGGTTAAAGCTTTTTGTCTATGTTATACTCATCTTAGTCATGAGATTTTTTAAAAGATTTAATTTTTTGTTGGAAAGTCATATATAAAAGGAGGAGGACTTTAGCTGCTAGACCACTGTGCCGGGCCCAGTCATTTGGATTTTAATTTGCATTTTCTAATGATGGTCGAATGCTTCATGTGCTTACAAGCAATTTATTTATTTTCTGAAATGTTCTCTAATCTTTTGCCTGCTTAAAAATTTAAGAAAATTTAATTAAAAAATTAATTTTTTCTTTAAAGTTTATCTATTTGTATTTCAAAGGCAGAGTTACAGAGAGAAGGAGAGAGAGGGGAATCTTCCATCTACTGGTTTCATCCCCAAGTGGCTGCAACAGCCAGAGCGATCCGATACAAAGCCAGGAGCCAGGAGTCTCTGCCAGGCCTCCCATGTGGGTGCAGGGTACCAAGCATTTGGGCCATCTTCTGCTTTCACAGAAAATAAGCAGAAACTTGGGTCAGAAATGGAGTAGCTGGGACATGAATCTGCCTCGTTATGGAATCCAGGCATTGCTTAAAGGGGGAGGATTAGCCTGTTGAGCCATGGTATATTTGCCTGAAACTGTTTTCTTGTTGACTTGTTTTGGCTTGATATGATACTGAAATATTTCCTCACAGTTTGGTGCTTTTCAAACTCCCAGCAAAGGTAAAAGTTTTGGTTTTGGTAAAGTCTAGTTAGTTCATCAATTTTTTTTCCCTCTTTCCCTCTTTTCAATTTTTTTTCCTCTTTACTTATTGAAGGCCTTGAACATTTTCTGTTTTCTTCTAAAAACTTTGATGTTTTATTTTACATTTATTTATCTGAGAAGCACAACAGTGTTGAGAGGGGATAGGTGGAGGAAAAGGACACCCATGTAGTAGTTTATTCTCCAAGTGACCTTGATAGTCAGGGCTTGGCCAGACCAATGCTGGGGCCTTGAACTGAATCTGGGTCTCCCACGTGGCTGGTAGGTACCCAATGGCTGGGTCTTTTTGCTGCCTTCCAAGGCACATTTTAGCAGGGAGTTGGATGGGAAATGGATCAATTTGGACTGAAACTGGCATTACAAAATGGGATGCACGAATCACAGTGCAGCTCCCTGTTTTATATTTAGATCTGTGATCTAGTTTGAGTATATCACTGTACAAACAGATATAGGTTGATTTTTTTGCATATGAATTGTCATTTCTACTGACACCGTTTGATGAAAGTACTGTAATTTTTTCTGTTGAACTGCTCCTGCATCTTTGTCAAAAATCCGTTGAGCATCTCTGTGTGGGTTTAGCTCTGTGAGCATAGCTTGTGTGTTACTTTTTCTTTTCATGGTTTTTCTTTAATTCTGATTTTCTTCTATTTTCTGATTCTCCTGATTACTCGTTCCTCAAAATGATGTTTATAGATTTCATCAGTTAAAGTTTTATATCTTGTTTTTGGTTTAACAATCAACAGTTATGAAGGTTTTACATTTTTGTCTCTACAAGTAAAATATATCAAGATGAATTAACTTTTAAACTAGAGCCCTTACTACTACTTTGTTCAGTGAATTAGTGGCTTTAGAGAGTGATACCTGTTCCCAGTGCTTCAGAACTTTTGCAAAAGGTTTCATTTCCCTAGGGTTATGATTTATTATGATTTATTTAAAAATGAATGAAAGTAATTTCAGATTGGCTTGTTGAAGGAAGATTTTATTCCTTTTTCTACAGTGCTTTTGTATGTTGTTCGTAAATGATAAAATTAGTAGTTGACATTTTTTCTAAAGGGAGTATAGTCATGTTTACTACTGGATGCACAATTGTAAGAAAAATAATTTGAAAGCAGCTCACTATGGCACTTCTCCAAATCCGGCTTTAGAGCGATTGAAATTTAAAAGCAGAGAAGAAATTGGATTTTGACATTTAAATAAAAATAAGACACTTCATAGTAAAATCAAGTAATACAAGTGACTGGCCCTCTTTTTCCCTTTATTTTTTACTTTGATTTTTCTCTCCTGGAGTAGTATTCTAATAATACATTGAAACATGCCTCTCGTATCCAGCCCCTCTCACACAGTGCCACAGTATTTTACATACAGTCTACCAGAAAGTATGTGGATAATGCGTTTTTACGTATGCTGCTTTCGTTTGAAATGCTCATGTTTTCCCATTTTTAAGAAACACTTTTTTTTTTTCTGCTGTTCATAGTGTCCTACAGTACTTTGGAGACATTAGTGAAAAAATGTATCAGGGTTTTTTAAAAGCACAGCTAATAGACTGTTTTTGTGATCCTAGCAGGGTTACTGCTTATCTTAGAATTAAAATGAGATTACTTAAGCTGCCGTACTTGAAATATCCAGATAATTGCTTTGGTATTTTACTTTGCTTGAGCTGTGACCTCTACTCCATCAAATCAAAGGCGCTCCCTGCCTCCCTCTTTGTTTTTGAAAAGATATTCTTAGTAGTTAGTTAGTTATGTATTTTCCTGCAGCTAGGAAGAAAGCAGACAATTTGGGTTGAGACTGTAGTTGTAAAAATCTGGCAGAGATCCTAAGGCAGTCTGCTGTGGACCAGGCTGTTTTACACACCTGAACCTTATCAAAGTCCTCTTTGCAGCCTCGTGCAGCAGTTGCCCTGAGTTAAGCTGCATACTGCTGGTCCCAAAGCTCAGCTGCTTATGCATACTTTTCACAACCTTGGGCTGATTGGGTTAATCCTTCCCTTCCCCAATGAGATAGCTCTGTGAGCGCCATCTCCCTCCCTCCCTCCCCTACTCCCACCCTCCCTTACTCCCACCCTCCCTAGTCTGCTTCTCCACTTCCTCATTCTTAGGAGCATTGGCTCTTCCTCTTCTTTTCGCAGGGTCTCCACCTGTCCTGGGCAAGCCAGTTCTTTGCTTCTGCTTCTGGAAGTGGCAAGATTCTGCAGTGCTGACTTCAACTGCCTTCTCATGCCTTGACGTGGGGCTGTTTTTCAGATACCTGCATAAAACCAGCCCTTGTCACTCCTATTTATTCTTCCCTGCATTCTGCTACTTCTCTTTTGCCACACTTCTGTTCCTTCTGCCCTCTACGACCCTGCAAAATGAATAAAGGATGGAAAAAGTACTGCGGCCAGAAGTCTCTGAGTGAGACATCAATGGATGAATATTTAGGCAGCTTAGGGCTGTTTCGAAAGCTGACTGCCAAGGATGCCTCCTGTCTCTTTCGGGCTATTTCGGAGCAGGTAAAAGAAAAATCTATCTTCCCTAAATCGGAGCAGGTAAAAGAAAAAAAATCTTTCTTTCCTAAATTTAATGTTAAGAGTTTGAAATATGGCGTGGTCTTGTAGCACATCCCCGTAGCCTTCCTGTGAGAACAGAAAATTCCATTTATTATTTTCTAGTGAAACATTCAGGCAGATTAAGTCCTGGAAAGAGCCCATCTGTATCTTATTAGCTTGGTGTGTGCCTTTGCTGATTAGTTGAAATATATTGCTATATCTTTGCTGTTATTTTTCTGTTTTGTAAATACCATTCTGTAGGAATGATAAGATAACGGGGTTAAAGAAAACTTTGAAATATGTCTTGATCGTTTGTAAGTATCTCATTCTTCCTCCAGATTTTATGCATAAGAAAAGCTAGAAGCTGTGCAAATCAGAAGTAGGAAAGAGGAAGGGGGAGCATAAGAGAATCCCTCCAATCACACTGAAGTTACTAAACATTTTCATTGGAGGAGGACTGTAATTTCCCCTTTTCCTTCATATTTTCTGAGTACAGGAAGTTTAGCATCCAGCTCATAGTCTTAAATTTAGAAGCTTTTGTTTCAAATGACTACTGATGGTGAGGTGATTTTTTTCTTTTTAGTTGTTTTGCAGCCAGGTTCATCATTTGGAAATCAGAAAGGCTTGTGTTTCGTATATGAAAGAAAATCAGCAAGCTTTTGAATCTGTAAGTAGAATACTCAAGGGGGAGTTGTTCCTAGAGTTTGTAACAGGTAGGAAAAAGAATTTTGGGCACTTCCAAATGAAAGTTAGATTATATTGTGCAATCTCTTCACAGCAGCAAATATATAGTTCCCAGCTGGCTGCCTCCCACTAGCTAACATACTTAGACCTCATCTCAGAACTAAGTTGTTTTGTAGTCTAAAAAATTTGAAAAATTATCTGTGTCTTATCTGTTCAGAACAACAAAAATCCAAACCTTAAAAAGTGACGTTTTGACTGGTGTTTGTATTATCCGTACTAATGTTTTCTTTGAAAAATTAACTAGTTTATGAAAGCCTAAAATAGCAATAGCGAAACCTATATATATATAAATGTATACAAATGGGAACCCACTTTTATTCCTTTGCTAATGCTATACACAGTCTTTACAAGGAATTTTATAAAATGTAATTGCCAGTGAACAAATTACTCTAAACTCCCAAGTCTTTTTCCTGTTACAAATTGTGATATTGGAGTTCTGCTGCTAATGATTGAATTTAAGTAAAACAGCTTTCAAGGTCTCATGTGCAGTGTGCCTTTTGTGTGGCTGTTTATTTTTCAGACCCTTCTAAGCTTTCCCATTACTATTTGATTTCTATTTTGTGGGTGTTTGCCTGCCTGCTGTTTGAGGTTTACTCTTAATTTTCTCAACAGGTTTCAGTAAAGTATCTGAAGGCTTCTTGAGTTTCAGGCTTATTACCTTGAAGCTTGATGATAGTCTTCTTCACACCTGGGAAAAGATTATTGCCTTACTTCAAATGCAAGACTGTGGTGTAAAGCAGTGCATCTCAAGTATTTTTGTGCATACAAATCACTTGGGAAACTTGTTAAACTACAGTTCTGATTCAGTAGGTCTTAGCGGGAGTCTGATTTTTGCATTTTTAACAAACTCCCAAGTGATGCTTGCGGTTGGTTCATGGGCCACATTTTGAATAACAAAGATGTATGTAAAATTTTGAAACTACATGGATCAATCTCAAAATACACTGAATGGGAGAAGCCAGGCACCTCCCTCCCTCCCCAAAAGCTTATACTCTGTTTTGCTTTATGTAAAGCTCTAGAAAAATAGAAGCCAATCTGTACTGCTTGTGTGTAGAGCAGTGGCTTTATATCAGGTATATAGAGGCACAAGGAAATGTATAAGATTGTGATATATTTATTGTCTGAATCAAGAGAATTTCTTGGATGTATTTATAAGTTAAAAATTTGTGTCATTTAAATTAGTGTATTATATGGTAAGCGGCCCTCAAAATTCTTAAAAACAAAATGAGGAATAATTAAAAATTGATTTAAGTCTAATGATATTTTTGCATCAAAATAGAAATCTATATTTCCTGAGTGTAATTTCAGTTTTGTTGAAGCATACATTACATTCAACAATTTGTCATTTTAAGTTTAGCATTTTTAATTTTGTAGTAACATAATCATGCAACTGCTGTCATAATCAATATAAAGACCATTTCCATCACCCCTAAGGGTTCTGCTGTGCCTAGGCTTGTTTTGAAATGAGTGAAGTTCTCTTTAAAGTTCCTCATTTAACTTATTAAATGCATGTTTCTTGCCAAATTCAAATCCTTACAATTGTCGGGCTTAATTGATTCATGAAAATCCTCAAGTCACTTTAAGTTGGTATTTCAGAAGAAGCTCAGGGCCAAACCATTTGAGGGAATGCATTGGTGTGTGAATAAGCTAGAACCAATTCCCAAAAAATTTTGATAGGACGACTTTTCTCCACTCATAACTGTTGTGTATGTATGTGCAAATCTTCTTGAGGTGCTGTGCAAAATAGTAATTTAATACCATAATTGTTGAGCTGTCCACAAAACCCATTGGAATATAATACTGCAAAATATGATTGAATTTCAATAATGCTATATATTTGGTTAAGTCAAGTTTGTTTTATTTTTGAAGTATGTGGAGGGATCTTTTGAGAAATACCTGGAACGGTTGGGAGATCCCAAGGTAAGATCAAATATAAGGACTTAATATTTTCAGAGTTATTTAGAGTTGTAATCAAAACATTCATCCATGTTGCTGTAGTCAGACAAAATATTTTCATAACAAGTCAGCTGTGTTGAGTCAGACAGTTGCTGGAAAAGTTTAGAGTGTGGCAATGTACCTATAGTTTTCTGTTAAATGTTGACAATTGTGTATTAATCAGATCCATAGGCTAGTGGGAGAGTACACATTGCTTGAGAAAAGGACAAATTTAGGCCTTTTCACTTTAATGGGGGAGGAGGGTGGTGATGAATGTTATTTTGATTGTTATTAAGCAGTTCTCTGATTTGTAGTTACCAGCATTTTGTATAAGTGAAATTCATAAACACACTTCAGTTAGACATAATCTTTATATAATACAATTCATTTTGTAGTTCTTTACTGAAACCACATTTACTGAATATATCCTGCCACTTTTGCATTTTTAAGTTCCAGTTTTTATAGTGCCTTTCAAAACTCCCTTTTGAAAGGCCATTATTACTTAATGGCAAACTAAGAAAGGTTTAGATGGTTTTCTTTCCCAGGATAAGTTTATTTTAATGAGTAGCTATCATAGTATTCCAAGCCTCAAAACAAGTTGAAGTGTGTTCTACAAGTTTATGTAAAAAAGTAATAAGCAGTTAAGAAAAATGTTGAGCTTGCAAATCTTCTACCTTCTAACTACAGAATGATTTTTTAGAAACTGTATGTTATTTGTCCTTAGGAAAGTGCTGGCCAGCTGGAAATAAAGGCACTGTCTCTAATTTACAAGTAAGTTTTATCCACTTTGAGTTTGTGAATGTGTGTGAGTGTGCACGCATGCATCCATGAATTTGTAAGGTTGCTAATAAACTCCCTTTAGAACTTGGAAAACTTATGATCTGATATACTGATAATGTAAAGTGAAGAATTCTAAGCAATGTCAGCTTGATATGATTTTTGGATGGAGAATCTTACAGACACTCTTAGCATAAGGACTTGTAGCATAAGAACCACTGGTATTATCCATTAAGAAATTAGAAAATCCATTTTGGAAAAAATTATTGCATATTTGACTTTGTATTTCTTTTTTTAAGATTTATTTATTTATTGGAAAGTCAGATATACAGAGAGGAAGATCTTCTGTCCAATGATTCATTCCCCAAGTGAGCACAACGGTCAATGCTATGCCGATCCAAAGCCAGGATCCAGGAACCTCTTCCAGGTCTCCCACATGGGTGCAGGGTCCCAAAGCTTTGGGCCATCCTGCACTGCTTTCCCAGGCCACAAGCAGGGAGCTGGATGGGAAGTAGAGCTGCTGGGATTAGAACCGGTGCCCATATGGGATCCTGGAGTGTTCAAGGCAAGGACCTTAGCCACTAGGCCACGCCGCCAGGCCCATGACTTTGTATCTCTTTTGCGTGAATTCTCAGTGGGACAATATCACTCTGTAAGGTAGAAATTCAGTTTGAAAGGGTGAAAAAAAAAGTTAATTGTTTTGCTCCTTGGAAGAATCTTAGTGCATAAACTGAAAATATATGGTATATTTGTGGAATGACAAACTGCAAAGGTGGCATATAAGAAAGCTTAGGATGTTGAAAGATAGTTCTATAATACTCTGGTAGACTCAGAACTCTTGTTATCAGGGTTTGTAAAGTTAATGCTTCCTAGTCTGCTTGTTCTCACTAAAATCTAGCAAAAATTCTAGAATAAGCATTGGTCAGGGGACAGCTTTTAATTAGTGTGCTTTGTGTTTTTGTACAGCTATGAAGTGTGTGCATATATGGCTAAGAGATCCTTAAACATATTTGTTTTTAAAAAGTCAAAAAAAGCCAACTCCTGCTTTTCAAAGAAAGAGTATCACCAAATGTCAGAAATGTGCGATTCACAATTTGTGGGCTCCCAAAATTAAGAGATATTTTTAAAAATTCATACAACTTCAGACTTAGTTGTGCCTCTTGTTATCATTTAGCTGCTTGATTAAATTTGATGCCAAACATTAAACTGAACAGTTGAATTGTTTTCTGTGAATAAGGTAGGCGTATAAAGCACAAATAATTCTCTAACTATCTTCTATGTATTAAATTATCTCTTCCCCTTTGTGTTTTACTCCTTGTAGTCGGGATTTCATTCTTTATCGTTATCCTGGAAAACCTCCAACTTATGTCACAGATAATGGTTATGAAGACAAGGTAAGATGGTAAATGGATGTTGATTAGAGAGACTCAAACTGTGAGGCTAAGCATTCAGCATCGTAATGTCCCACAAGTTTCCAAATTCATTGTCTTCCATCTTTAGTATACCTGTGGCTTTCATACTTTTAAGTCTGTTTGTATTTCAATTGTCAGTTCCTCTGGGACTTTGCCAACTCCCCTGTAGTAAGTCCCTCTCCTTGTCTGCCTGGCAGCTTCCAGGTAATTGATGTATCCCTCACATTGTATCTGTTTTTAATGTCTGTTTCATTAGTCTGAAAGTTTCTTGAAAGCGGGTATAACAATCTGCCTAACAATGTGTTTGGAGAAGGTTGTTTTGGTTGCACCTACTCAGCAGATAGCCAAATTGTTTTTACAGCATGTAATTTGCTAAAAATTTTTTACTTACAGAAAGTTTTTAAGAAAAGGTTTTTTACACTGATTAATTAGTTAATATAGGACTACACCAAATGGCCACAGTGGTTCTAAGGGACATTAAGCCAGGAACTACGACCATCTTCTAGGTCTCCCTCCTAGGTTTAGGATCCCACAGCTTTGTCCCATCCTCCACTGCTTTCCTAGGCCACAAGCAGGGAGCTGGATTGAAAGTTGAGCTGCAGGGAAAGGAATTGGTGCGTCTATAAGGTGCAGTTGCTTTAAGGTAGCATGTAATTTATAAGAAAAGCAGTTGAGACATTGCTTTACCAGTGGCCACCAGCTAATGTGTTTAGCAGACAGACCCTTTGTATAAAAATCATTTTCTCTGGGCTTTTGGGAGACCAAAGTGAAATGATGAAATCGTTGCACCCACTGAAGACTTAAGGGACTATGAGGACATACAAATACATACAATGCAATAATGCATTTTATAGTAAAATATGTGCAAAAGAGCATAAAAGGGGCCAGTGTTTTGGCACAGTGGATGAGCTGCTCTTGTTGATGGCAACAACTCATGTTGGAGCACCAATTCAAGTCCTGACTCTTTGGCTTCCTGTCCAGCTCCCTGCTGTTATCCCTTGGAAAGTAGCAGAAGATGGCTCAAATGCTTGAGCCTCGGCCATCCACATGGGAGACTCTTGGGCTCTTGGCCTTTGGCTTCTTAGGAAATGGACCAATGGATTAAAGATTGGTCTTACTCTGGTTGCTAAGTAAATAAATTGATACATTAATCTTTCGCAAAGCATAAAGAAGATGCCTTGCTCTCTGCTTGGAGAAAGCTTCATGTGGTAGTGAGATTTAAATGAAGTATCAGAAAATAAGTCCATTAAGTATGAAGGAACAGTTGTATTCCGAAGAAACCCTGTGTGCAAATGTGTGCAAGAAGAGATCCTGTAGGACCTTAGTTGGATGTGAAGAAGGCAGTGCTGAAAAGATAGACTGGAATTACATGGTGGGGGTAGAGTAGCCTGTAAAAAATTTGGCCTTTCGTTATACAGAGAAGTTAATTGAAACTTCAAATTTATACATTGAGCTGCTCACCAAAGATCTTGAAACCTTCCAGTTAGCTTCTTTCTGGAAACGTTTCATTCAGAACATTTTAATAGCAGAGACAAAATGAAAAGACATATGTAGTTAGCAACCATAAACTCACTACTTAATTCCTAAAGTTTTACGGTTCAATTTTTTTTTTAATATATTGTTATATTTTTGACAATCTTTACATAGTTAATTGAGGTATTAAGGTTCAAGGACTATAGGGAAGTGGGTAGGACTATTATTTCCATATTGTTTCCTTCATGTTTAAAGGGGATATTAAGGGAGAAGGCCCATCCAATTTTCCACTGTTCCCAGGTCCCGCATGTTGGGTGTCTCTGAGGTTCTTGCTCAAATGGTTTTGGTAGTTCACCAGTTATGAATCACTGCCAATCTTGCCACTCCAAGCACTATGAAGAATCCACTGATTAACACAGTCCCTCATAGAGTCTCTGTTTGCCCTGTATTTCGCTGCCAACGTATAGCTGAGATGGTTGATTGACCTGTTCTGTCTTCTCTCTTTTCTTGGTTAGGGTTCTGAGTCCAGCATTTCGATTGGGGAAATCTCCAAAGAAACTTTGTCTGAGGTGTTCTCGGACCAGATTCTTGTATGTACTAGAAGGTACAGGGCCCGACTCAGTCCATAGCCCTGATCAGCTGGTGGTTGCGATCGCTGGGTTGGTTCTGTTTTCAGCCCCGACTTGCACTGGAACCAATGGGTGTTGCAGTCCAGCCTGGTGCTGTCCAGCACATTCTCGCCCCTCGCATAAACCAGTGGGAGCTGCAGCCTAGTTGGAGTGACTCAAAATAACCCACACCAGGATCGCCCCCTACCCTGCTTTGCCACTATGTGTAGCAGTAGTCCCGTCTGTCCCACACCCCATTCCACCCCAGCCCCTGTCCTGGTTTTCGTGCCCTCCCGTGGAAGTGGTAACCCAAGAGGAAGGAGCCCACTATTTCCCTCGCAGGCCTCTCCCACTCCCAGATTATGCACTCTCCAGGTAGTTCTGTGGTTTGACTTGACAGAACTAGCCCCCAGTGCCAGCTTCTGCCAGCTGATGCTGTGGCTAAGTCCAAACAACTCTCACCCACTCTAATTTTGTTTGCACCAGTAGGAATAATCCGCCCAGCCTGACTTTTCCCTGATCTAGTCCATATGAGGCATACAGGTTTTGTAGCCCTGCTTAGTTTGGTCTGCCCCTATCCCAGCTCATGCTTTCCAGTGGGAGTAGCTGTCCAGCAAAGGAACCACCCCTTATTCCCCTGCCGGCTCCACCCCCCTCCCTTCCTGGTTCTCATGCGTGCTGGTTGGGTGCTGTGGTCACTTCTGGCACAGGCAACCTCACCTTGGCATTCTGTATTGTGCACTAGTTTTTGTTGCGACCGAACCTGGCTTGACCCACACTGTTCTGGTGCCTGGATTTGCCAGTGGATGATGTGAACTGATTCAGCCTGGTCCTCCCCCGACCCATGCCAGATGTATGCCCATGGGTAACTTTCCATGGCCTGTTCTGGGCTGTTTCCTATCATGTTTCTTGCGCTTACTTGCTGGATCTGTGTCCTGCCAGAGGAGTTGCCCAGGCTCCTCCATCAGAACCTCTCACAGTGCCAGATTTTGCGCAGACCAGTGGGTCCATGAGCCAGCCCTACTCAGTTCACCTCCTGTTTTAGCAGGAACAGTGGCTTTTCCTGACTGGCCTTCAACCCAAACTGGTCCTTGCTGTTGGATGTTGCAGCCCAGCTATGGTTTGTCCATACCCACATATGGCTCACAAATGAATGGCTCTGTAGGGGTTGCAACTTTGCCTAGTCCATCCCAGATCTATCCTGGTCCTTCCGGACACCAGAGGGTGTTGGAGTCTGGCCAGACTCGGTGCATCCAATCCCAGTCTACATTTGTGCCAAGGGAGACTACAACCATGTCCTGTTCAGAACGCAGACCCCATTCCAGCCCACACGCCCCTTGGTGGGAACCTCAACCCAGCTGGGGTTGTCCCCTTAGCTCCCTAGCCGGGTCTGTTCCCAGCCATAGATCACATGCATGCCAGTGGTTGCTCTGACTCAGCTTGGCTCAGTTCCTCCCCTGTCCTGACCTATGCCTTAGACACTGTGGTTTAGTGTTCCTAGCTCACGCAGACCAGTTGGTACATGAGTCTAGCTCAGCATGACCTTTGCTCCCTCCTGGTCTCTAGTTTTGCTGTGGGCTAAGGTTTGCTTGGTCCTGCCTGGTCCACCCTGTTCCATTACCAATTGCAACATTAGCCAGCTGTTGGAGCTACTTTGCCCAGCTTGTCTGACCCCCAGGTCTGGACCACATGTTCATTGGCGGGAGCTATGGTTCGCCAGGGGGTTTCCCAAGTTCCTTCACTTAATCCACTCCCAGACCCAGTTCTCATACATGCGAAGTCTGGCCTTCCATTTGGCCTTGTATAAGCTGGTGAACATTGCAGCCTGGCCCACCCCACACCCTATTCAGGATGCACATTTGGGTACTGCTGCCCTGACCAGTCCAGACTGTTGGGGGTTCCTTTACCTGTGATGATGACAGGCTCCTTGGTCACACCTAGCTTAGTCCATTACCACCCCATCTCTTGAGTTAACCAGTGGGGCTAGAATTTCCAGTTTGGCCCACATATCCCTCAAAGAATCTGTCCCTGGTTATGGTTCTAGTGATAGTTAATGTAATGGCTCTGCTTAATGTGACCCTTCTCCTGATCCATCATCATGTCTGGTAACAGGGTATGATTCTATTGGACAAGCCCTGAGCCATAGCTTTTGCATGGACTGGTATTTGATGGTCAGCATTGTTTGGTGATTACAAGTTTTTCACAGAAAGAGTTTCTGTCATTGGGGATCTTTATGATTGCTTCATGTCCCAGAAGCACAGTGGGTTCAACCTGGAGCTAACGAAGCAGCAACTCAAAGAACCAAAACCCCAGAGCTCCCTGGCTGGGCGGCCAGCAGGCAGAGCCTGGCAATAAATGGCTCACTGGCCGCCCAGGGATAGCTCACCACGTGCACATGGTGGCTGTCGTCTGGGATCCAGGCATGAGACACCCAGTCCTGAGACCCACCAGCAGCCAGGATGCTGCTGGAAGTTTAAACTCCCAGGCCCAAGGTTGCACCCCTCCCCAATCCCATTCACCACCCAGTGAGGGCAGCGGGTGAGTCCCAGACCTGCACAGTCATGGAGACCTCCCGGCTTGGTGTACTCACCCCTAAGGGAGCAGCCCCCGGAGCCCAGGCAGGCCCGGGGACAGCTCAACACATGCACATGGCAGCTGTCGATGGTTCATTTTTTTTTCTAAAGATTTATTTATTTTTATTGGAAAGTCAGATATACAGAGAGGAGGAGAGACAGAGAGGAAGATCTTCCGTCCGATGATTCACTCCCCAAGTGACCGCAAGGGCCAGTGTTATGCCGATCCAAAGCCAGGATCCAGGAACCTCTTCTGGGTCTCCCACATGGGTGCAGGGTCCCAAAGCTTTGGGGTGTCCTCAATTGCTTTCCCAGGCCACAAGCAGGGAGCTGGATGGGAAGTGGAGCTGCCGGGATCAGAACCAGTGCCCATATGGGATCCTGGAGTGTTCAAGGCGAACACTTTAGCTGCTAGGCCACGCCGCCGGGCCTGATGGTTCAGGTTTTTTTTTTTTTTGGACTTAAATAGGCTCTTATATTTTATTGTATTTGCTGGAAAACAAACTATATATAAAAATGAGACAGTTTATATGAATTTCACATGCTCAAACAGGTCTATATTCAGAAGAATGTTTTATTTTGACAACCATATATTCATAACATTTTTAAATTTCTTTCAATAGTTCTATCTGTATTTGAAGTTTTCTAGGGTGATTTAAAAAACAATAACATAACAATGTACAATCTATTATAGTGACAGATTTCCCAAATGTGTTAGGTCTTATTTTCTGTATTAAAAAAAAAAGCCTGAGTGAACTTGGTGGGAAAGACAAGGAACTGAATAGAACAGCTTTGACTCTGACGCAGCGTAAGTATTTCCAGATTAAACAGTGAATTCAGTGTTGGATAAAGCACAGCAAATAACATTTAACATCAAACGAATTTTCCAGAAAGTCCTTCTTCCTCATTCTCCCCCAAGTAGGGATTACAGGATCTTACTTTTCAGTTGCATACAGGTTAGGATAGCATTTCACCATGTAGGCCTCTCCATGAACACCCTTATCCATCCATGAATTTGCTGAGCCCTTGCTGTGGGACAGGAAGATTGAGAACCAGCCCATGTGGCTGGCACTGTGAGTGGGGCCGGAGGGACTTACAAATGTCCCAGAGGGACTGCCAGTTGTTCTGTGAGATGCATTTGGGGATCCCCTCAAAGCCATCCTGAAATGCATCTTGTTCACAGAGCTATTTGAGAGGACTGGAGGTTCGTGTGCAAGTCACGATGAGACAGCCAGGGGGCAGTAAAGTGCAAGGGCACAGCCCAGGAGGGATCTGGTGTGGAGTTTCTGCAAGCTGTGGAACTCCAGGTCGTGGAGATCTCGCTACCCACTGTATGGACTGAACGCCAACCTCCAAAGGTGCCTACCGCCTTGATAACCACTTGCAGAAGCTGCCTGGCATTGACCAAACCTCTCCCAGAAACAAGCAAAGTTCAAAAAAAAAAAAAAAAGGCTAAAAGAAAGGTCATGACAATTCAGTCATTGCAGTGGTGATGAGCAACAAGGCACTAGACAAAAGGTGCTTTTCTCTAAATGAGTCTTATGTATCCTGTATAGACATCACCTACTGAGTTCCGTAAGAACAGATGTCTGGTCTTTTGAGTGCATACAACTAGGCCATACCATTTATACTGCAAGTGTGTTGGTTCATATGCAGATTTATGTAAAAGCCAGGTGCTGTTACAGTGTTGACACTTAATTTTCCCTTAAAAAAAAGTGTATATCCAGACTCTTAGCATTTATATGTGAGTTGTTTGGGTTTTCGTAAATAACTATTAAAGGTAATAAATATTATTAATGATTTTTCTAAAATATATTTAGGAGAAAACTTTCAAGGGTATAAACACCTTAATAAATACCTTGGTACCTTTCGCCTTCTCTTTCGGCTTAATTCTTTGTGTTTATCCTCAATTTCCTAAATATATTCAGTTACTGAAAGTTGTACTCATTTAATGTGTCTAGAAAGAATAAAAACACGTATTTTAAAAGCAAAGTAAAATTTAAATCTGACATTGTAGAGTAACAAGTAATATTGCATGCTCTTCCATTTCATGCATTACCAGGCAGTAAGTGCTGAAAGTGATCCTTTTGTAACCTTGCATGATTTGTTTTTAAAACATAGATAGGTTCATACTTTTTACTTGCTGGTTGCCTATCATGTAGACAAACAAGGCAGACTTTTTAAAACAGAACCTTATAAATGCTTTGGTGTGGGCTCAGTGCAATGACCTAGCAGCTAAAGTGTTCGCCTTGAATACTCCAGGATCCCATATGGGCACTGGTTCTGATCCTGGCAGCTCCACTTCCCATCCAGCTCCCTGCTTGTGGCCTGGGAAAGCAATTGAGGACACCCCAAAGCTTTGGGACCCTGCACCCATGTGGGAGACCCAGAAGAGGTTCCTGGATCCTGGCTTTGGATCGGCATAGCACTGGCCCTTGCGGTCACTTGGGGAGTGAATCATCGGACGGAAGATCTTCCTCTCTGTCTCTCCTCCTCTCTGTATATCTGACTTTCCAATAAAAATAAATAAATCTTTAAAAAAAAAGTGCTTTGTTGTGCTTTTATCACATGGAATATTTTTGCTGAAAAAAATTGGGTTAGCAAGCAGTCTTTGAATTGTTTTGAAGAAAAAAAAACACCTAGGGAATGGAGGAAACAGCTGAAACACTAACTTCTTATGACACTAACTTCTTATGTCTATAGCCCTGATTGAGAAAGTCTTTCCAGCAGTTACTGCTGTTATGTATTGGTATGTTGTTGTTTAGTGCAGTGGATAATCTTGAATAAATAAGTCTGAATTTGCTTTTCTTTTTTTTTTTAAAGATTTATTTTTATTATTTTTTTATTGGAAAGGTGGATATACAGAGAGGAGAGACAGAGAGGAAGATCTTCCGTCCAATGATTCACTCCCGAATTGAGCGTGGGGCTGCCAGGATAGAACCGGCGCCCATATGGGATCCCGGGTGGGCAAGGCGAGGACCTTAACCACTTGCGCCACCGCGCCGGGCCCATGAATTTGCTTTTCTTGATCAGACTGGGATTTTACCTAGTTTCTGCAGTTAGTTAGAAGTTAAACTGATTTTTTTTTTTTTACTTGTTAGGCTTCTTCATGTTCAGTAACTCAATTTGTAAAAACTACCATCATAATGAAAATTTGTACTTCAGGACTTATTCAGTGTATGAAAGGAATATGATTGAGGCTCACAGATGTAACTTCAGTAATGATTTCAATATCGTTATTTAAGATCGCTGTCAAGAAATGTCCTAGCATTAGCTTATTTACTTGGATTTAGATATTTTAAAATATTAAATTCATTTGATTAGTTCCTAATTTCAAGTTAATTATCAATTTAGATGCTTGTAATATGGAATAGCATTTTAATTTTTCTGTTTTTCTTCAGATTCTGCTATGCTCTTCCAGTAGTGGTCATTATGACTCTGTGTATTCAAAACAGTTTCAGTCAAGTGCAGCTGTTTGTCAGGGTAAGTGAAGGCTTTGTGAGTATTTGGATATAATTTCAGGTAATGTTTCCAGTTGGTAAATTGAAGTACCTGTGACAATTCTTTTAAAACCTTGTGGGTACTGATTTAGTTTACATACTGGGCTTGGCCTATTTTCACCTTGATATGAAAGCAATCTTGCTTTGACAGTTGAGCTCTTGGCCATTTTTTCTCCTTCAGCTGTTTTATATGAAATTCTCTATAAAGATGTGTTTGTTGTGGATGAAGAAGTGTTGAAAACTGCAGTTGAATTGTTTCGAAGTAATTCCAGGAAGAACAGAAACAGTGCTCTGACTGCCAATGATGATGCTCATCTCGATTACAAGAATTCATCCCCGGATAGGTAATAAAGGGGCAGGGGATGCCAGCCACATGATACTTATTTTCTCCTCATCATCTGGTCAAAGTGGAATCGGGCTGACAAACTTACAACCTCTTACATATGCATACATACTCATGTGTGTCAGACATACATATTTTTTTAAGTTTTTTTTTTAAGATTTATTTATTTATTGGAAAGTCAGATATACAGAGAGGAGGAGAGACAGAGAGGAAGATCTTCCGTCCGATGATTCACTCCCCAAGTGACCGCAAGGGCCGATGCTATGCCGGTCCGAAGCCAGGAGGCTCTTCTGGGTCTCCCACATGGGTGCAGGGTCCCAAAGCTTTGGGCCGTCCTCGACTGCTTTCCCAGGCCACAAGCAGGGAGCTGGATGGGAAGTGGAGCTGCCAGGATTAGAACCGGCGCCCTATGGGATCCTGGAGTGTTCAAGGCGAACACTTTAGCTGCTAGGCCACGCCGCTGGGCCCCAGACATGTATATTTTCAAAAGAGCGAAGATTAACCAAAAAGATGTTTAAAGATTTATGTGAAAGGCAGTGATAGAGAGGGATAAAACACAACTTCCATTTGCTGGTTTACTATTGAAATGTCTGTAACAGCCAAGCCTGAGCCATTCCAATAGAACACATTTTGAGTAGCAACATGCCAGAAGATGTCAGACATATCTCCCTGAAGAATGAATTTTGAAAGAGTACCATTTTCCTTTTGTAAGGATTTATTTATTTTTTTATTAGAAACTCAGATTTACAGAGACAACGAGAGACAGAAAGATCTCCCCAAGTGGCCGCAGTTTCTGGAGCTGAGCTGGTCCAGAACCAGGAGCTAGAAGCTGCTTTTTTGTCTCTGACATGTGTGCAGAATCCCAAGGCTTTCAGCCATCCTCGACAGCTTTCCCAGGCCACAGGCAGGGAGCTGGATGGGAAGTGGAGCAACTGGTACACAAACTGGCACCCATATGGGATACTGGCACATGCAAGACAAGGGTTTAGCCACTAGACTATTGGCACCAGGCCCAGAAAGATTACGTGTAAGGCACAGCCTGGTGGCATAGTTCTCTAATCCTCTACTTGCAGTGCAAACATCCTGTATGGTTCGTGTCCTGACTGTTCCACTTTCCATCCAGCTTGTGGCTTGGGAAGAGATGTCCCAAAACCTGCAACCCTGCGCCTGCTTATGAGACCTGGAGGAGGCTCAAGGCTCCTGGCTTCAGATTGGCTCACCTCTGGCCATTGTGGCCACTTCGGCAGTAAACCAAAGGATGGAGGATCTTTCTCTCTGTGTAAATCTAACTTTCCAATAAAAATGAACGAATCTTTTTTTTAAAGTACTGTTTTTATTATTTCCTTCTGGTTTTACACTTGATCTTAGTCAGAAGGCCAAAATGTGATATTTCCTTCTATTTTTTAAGATTTTTTTAAAATTTGAAAGGCAGAGTTACAGAGAGGGAGAAACAGATTTGTTTCATTCATTGGTTCACTCCCCCAAATAGCTGCAACAGTTAGAGCTGAGCCAATCTGAAACCTGGAATCATGAGCTTCTTTTTGGGTCCCCCATGTGAGTAAAGGGTCTCAAGGACTTGTGCCATCTTCCACTGCTTTCCCATGGCACAAGCAGGTTGCTGGATGGGAAGTGCAACAGCTGAGGCATGTACCAGTGCCCATATGGAACGCCAGTGCTGCATGCCATGTCTTTACCTATGGTGCCATTGCACTGGCCCCACTTTTTTTTTATGTTGAAAGCATCTTACCAGTAGTTACAATATTTTTGAAATAGTTAATGTATTTCTATATGACTGATCATGTTGATTTTTTAAAAAAATGTATTTTTATTGAACAGACAGATACAGAGAGAGAGAAAGATCTTCCATCTGCTGGTTCACTCCCCAAGTTACCACAATGGTTGGAGCTCAGCTGATCTGAAGCCAGGAGCTGCTGCTGGGTTTCCCACGTGGGTGCAGGGTCCCAAGGACGTAGGCCATCTTCCACTGCAGGCCACAAACAGGGAGTGGGATGGGGAGTGGAGCAGCTGGGACACAAAGTGACACTTGCCCTTAGGCTACCATGTTGGGCCCTCTGGCTGATTTTTAAACACAAAGCCTGTACAAAAAAATAAAACATTAATATATTTAAACACACACATAGACAAAATCAGTTTTCCATCTGCTGGTTCACTCCTCCAATGAATATAGTAGCCAGTCTGGGTCTGACCAAAGCCAGAAACAAAGTGCTCCATCTTGGTTTCTCACAAGTGAAAGGCCCCTAAGAACTGCCTTCCTGGGGCACATCTGCAGGCAATTCAACTGGAAGAAGAATGTCTGAAACTCAAAATGACACTTGCTATGGCATGTCAGTGTTGCAAGCGGTGGCTTAACCCTCCTTAAGCCACAATGCCAGCACCTTGAAATCTACAGTTTTAAAGGAGTACTTGCAAATATTTTTATGTACCTAGGCTATTGGTCATTCTTTTGGTAGGAAAAAAGGAGATTATCAACCCACACCATCTTTCTTTTACTGGTTACCAAGGTTGAGTTGTTGCTTGAGAAAAACATGTAGCTAGTAGAGCATCTGGTGCTAACAGGAGTTTGAAGTTGTGAGTATTGCCTTTGGTGTACTCTGGGAGTATAGATGTGTGTTTACATGGATGCAACTGATAGATCTAATTAAACTTTGGGTTTGATAATAAAGTGAATGTCCTGATTTCCAGTTCTGTCTGGAAATTCAGATAGGTTTAGTGCCAGTTAGCTTCGTCTGCGATTTTGTTATGCAGTTCTATTTCTTGGATGATTGATGCTTGCAATTTTTTTCCTTTTACGTAGAGTTTTTATGTGTTTGGGACTTCAAGGAGTAGCAACCATGTATCAGCCAGGAGTTTTTTCCAGCAGAGGTCCAAATACTTGGACCATCTTCTGCTTTCCCAGACATATTAACAGAGAACTGGATCAAAACTGGGACACCAAGGGCTCTAAGCGGCACCCAATGGGATATGTGACCAGCAGGTTAATTTGCTGTGCCGCAATACCTGCCCTAGGACTAGTAGCTTTATTTCTTTTTTAAAATATTCATTCATTCATTCGTGTATGTAAGTGTGTGCTTTGAAAGTTAGATTGATTTTGCATCTGCTGATTGACTCTTCATGTGACCACAGTGGCCAGGCAGCACTAGGCCAGGCCAATGATAGGAGCTTCATCTAGTCTCCCTCATGGGTAGCGGTAGCCCAAGCACTTCGGCCATCTTGTGCTGTTTTTCCCAGGCAATTGTTAGGGAGCTGAATCAGCAGTGGAGCAGCCAGAACCAACACTCATACACAATTCCAGCATTATAGCTGGTAGCTTAACCTACATGTCATATGCTTGTCCCTGTCTGGAATTTTCACTGAGGGAAGATCTACGTTTTAACTCAGTTCTTGGCACATTCAGTTCTTCCATATGTTGAGACTAAGATTTTTTTTTTAGCTCTTAGATAGCCATCATCTCCTTGACATGCATGTTGGTGGATATCACTGCTTGCATCTTTATGGAGCACCAGAGGCGTGAGACTAACAACATGGGCCCTGCGTTCTTATGTAACATAATTACATGCATTCTGTCTTGGTTAGAAGCAGCGGGGAATCAGAGTTGTGAACCTGAAGGCAGGGAGCATCTTAAGTATGTCCTCATGGGAGATACGAAATATAGAGGTAATCCATATGTGTCATAACACATACTTAAATAAAGGAAGCTTGCATGCAAATATTGGGTTTAAAAAATATATATTTGGTTTGGAGACTGATCTGCTTTGCCACTAGGTGGTGGTATAGTCATTAGATAAGTAGCTGCTATACTTAAGTAAAGCTCTTTGCTCTTGATCTTTCAGGCCTGAAGAGTGGGGTGCCTGCTGTAATGTTGAAAGTAAACCAGAGGGGTGCAATCAAGGGACAGAAGAATCAAAGGTTGGCTATTTTCTATGGAAAATAATTTCCATACTCTTCAGTTATACCATCATGACTTAAACTGATTAAGATCAGGTGATCCATTCTAACTAAATGGTACTCAGGGATTGCTGCTCATGGTTTATTTATTTATTTATTTATTTTGTGGATGTCTCACTTAGCTTCAGATGTAAACCATGTACTTCATTTTGTTCAAATTTCAGAAGCTGTTCTCAAGTTAAAATAATATATACATGCAATATTTAGGTATTAGTTTGATCAATCTTCTGATAATATTACTTTTTTTGTTTGTTTAAGAACAGAATGCTTACTCCTAGTATATCCGAAGAAACTAGGTGATGATCCTGGTGTGGTAAAGGGATGAGAGAATATTTAGCATTTCTATAGGCCTAAGATCAAGGGGCCTTCAGGTTGAGGCTACTTAATAGAGCAAATACTAATGCAGCAACCTACGTAAATCCCAAGCGCTGATAATTTTGGGACAGTATTGAATATGGTAAAATTCTAAGAAAGCAAAAGAAAAATGATAGTTCCTTTGAAAAGTATACCCATCTTACCAAAACAAGTTAACATTTCAAATGTTTCCCAATAAATTTAGGATACAGAAACGCACATCAGCGTATGTCAAGATGACATTTGTCAGATACTTCTTAATTCTGGGTTGTGTTATATTAATTGTAAGAAGAATCCTCAGTTGGTTTTTCCAGGCAATGGTTCCCTTCTGCCATCTAAATTTATGTATATAGTTGGCATTCACTTTTTTTTAAAGATTTGTTTTTATTAGAAAGGCAGATTTACAGAGAGGAGGAGATACAGAGGGAAAGATCTTCATCTACTACTTCACTCCCCAAGTGGCTGCAGTGGCCAGAACTGAACTAATCTGAAGCTAGAACCAGGAGCCTGGAGCTTCTTCTAGGTCTCCCAAGCAGTACAGAATCCCAAGGCTTTGGGCCGTTCTCGACTGCTTTCCCAGGTCACAAGCAGGGAGCTGGATGGGAAGTGGAGCCACTGGGACATGAACCAGTTCCTGTGTAGGATTCCAGTGCTTAAAGGGGGAAGAATTAGCAAATTGATCCATTGCATTGGCCTATGTTTTACTTCTTTAATTTTCTGATGTTTAAAATACAGTATAATTTGCGCTATTATTTTAATAAAGAAGAGGGAGCATTTGTACATAATTTTAAAAAGGTGATCCTTGTTTCTTCACTACTGAAAGAAGGCATATTTAAGCTAATGATGGTGAGCTTGTGGCATGGTTATTTCTCTTTAGTCTCCAGAAAATCCATCCAAGATGCTCTTCCCCTATAAGGTACTCAAAGCCCTGGATCCAGAAATCTATCGTAATGTAGAATTTGATGTTTGGTTGGACAGCAGAAAAGGTAAGTACTCAATAGACTCTTTGTTTTAAAAGATTTAACCAATTTTTATTGTAAAGTCAGATTTATAGAGAGAAAGAGAGACAGAGAAAGATATTTCATCTGCTCGTTCCCTCCCCAAGTGGCTGCAATTGCCAGAGCTGAGCTGATCTGAAGCCAGGAGATTCCTCTGGGTCTGCCATGTAGGTGTAGGATCCCAAGGCTTTTTGCTGTCCTTCACTGCTTTCCCAGGCTGCAAGCAGGGAGCCAGATGGGAAGTGGAGCAGCGGGGACACAAAAAAACGCCCATGTGGGATCCCGGCTTATGCAGGGCGAGGACTTTATTCACTAGGCTACTGTACTGGGCCCCTCAACAGCTTTCTTTCAAATCATAAGTGAACCAAGAAAAAAACACATAAATGAACCAAGAGAAGTTACTTTAGGACATGTTTACAACTTTTTTTTTTGTCAAAAACAGACTAGAACTTTTAATCTTAGCCCCACATATGATTTAAATTGAAAGAAGGAAACAAATAGATTCATAGGGAGTAATCATTTAGAATGTAATGCTTATCTGGGACTTCATTTTTGTGTATACTTTGCAAGATCCTTTAGAGCTAGAGACTGACTCTCAGTGACTGGAAACAAGTCCATTTTAAATGTATTCAGATTATTACTGATAAGTGAATATGTTACATCTATGAATCAAATCTGACCTACAACCTATTTCTCTGTAACCTATAGCTAAGGTTTTTCTGTATTTTTAAATTGCATGATGAAAAACAGTTTATTGTAACACCTTCTCTGAAATTTACATTTTAATGCTCATAATTTTTTTTTAATTCCAAGAAGACTAAGATTGCTCATTGGCTAATTTCACTATCCAGTTATCTGTTGGTGCTGGGCCAGGCTGGCGCCAGCAGTTCAGATCTGAATCCAGGTCTCCCATATGTGCAGGTTTCCCCCGTGGATGCCAGGAACACAACCACATGAGCCATACCTGTTGAATCCCAGAGTCAGGGATCAGAATTGGAGCCAAGGCTCGAATCCAGGCACTCTGAGAAATCAGCAGAAGATGACCCAAGTGCTTGGCCCATGGCCACCCGTGCAAGAGACCCTAATGCAGTTGCTGACTTCAGGCTGACCCAGCCCTAGGCATCTCGAGGCCTAGGAGTAAACCAGTAGATGGATCTGTCTCTGTAACTCTGCTTTTCAAATAAATACTTGAAATAAAAGTATCTGGATAATGTTACTTTGAAATTATACCTTATTTGTGTTTGATAAACTCAGATTATATTTGAATTTCAGCACAAAAATCAGTACAAAATTGTTCTCATGTTACTTGAAACTGACCAATGAACCTGTAAAGAGCAATAGAATGGCCTTTGTGGAGTGTTTCCCCTCCCCACATAGATTTTATTTGTAGCATTGTCGAAAACATCATGGTAAGAATAAATTAGGAAATTGAGTGGTGTAAAATTGGAACATTAACTGGTTCAATTGAATTTGAATGCTTGTTTTCTTTTACCTAGAACTTCAAAAATCTGATTACATGGAGTATGCTGGAAGGCAGTACTATTTGGGAGACAAGTGTCAGGTTAGTTCATTTTAAAAAGCAGTAATTTATTCGTCTGAGATGGAACTTTCTGTCATTCCCAAGTTGAGCAAGACTTATTTACAAAATGCTAGCAAAATGTTTTTGATGTTTGTGTTGCATTTTAATAATGAACTTTTATGGCTAATTACAGCTGTCTTCCAGCATGTGTCACTTTGATTGACTAAGACAGGCAGTGTTGATGTCAGTTATTTTACAAAGGAAACACTGATGCCCTCTGGGGCAAGAGTGGTGTTTGATAGAAACCATCTATCAATGCATGATACTAAAATAATGAGACTAGAAATGTTCTTACTATCTCTTCCCACTTTCAGGTTCGCTTGGAATCTGGTGGAAAATATTATAATGCTCATATTCAGGAAGTTGGAAATGAGAACAATTCTGTAACAGTCTTCATTGAAGAACTGGCAGAAAAGTAAGAGCAAAACAGTGTATTGAATTACTAAAATCTTTGGCTCCGGGTGGCTTTTTATAATACTAACTTTTGAGAATAGGATGCTAATAAAATAACCAGAATTTTATTTGGTATTTACCTGAGAGGTCTTACATTGAATTACCAAAAATATGTTAAAGTAGAAATCACAATGTAGGCTAGGTAGCACTTTTGTATAAAAGTTTCCAGATTCTAGGTACTAACTGACTTATAGGAAATATAAAAATTAAATACAAGGGAATTCTGATGTAAAACTATTCATAGTCACTGGAAAGATGTTTGGTTAACTGAGCCTCTGCCAGTGTCAAGCTAGACCAGTCCTCCTTCTAAAACATGTATCAGAATTAACTAGCAGGCTTATGAAAATAGATTAATATTCTACGCCTCCAGGGTTTTCTGATCTAATAGTGTTTAAGAATTTGAAATTATGACAAATTTTCAGGTGATGGCAATGTTATTGGTCTACTTTAAGAACCACTAAATGAGGCTGTACTGCCCTAACAGTCAAATCTCAGGAGCTTAAAACAGTAAATTTCATTTCTCTCTTTTACCATGTCCATAATGAGTCCTTAGTTGCTCTCTAATGACATGTGCTTTTATAAGAACAAGCATGGAAAGAAAAGAGAATATGACAAACCAGCTGCTGATTCTTCTGCATGTTATTGCATGTTAGTGGCCAAAGTGGTTTTTCTGGTAAAGCCTGACATTATTAGAGTGGGAAAATAAAATCCTCCTCTGAGCAGGGGCAGCAAATATTTATGAACTATTACAATCTACCAGTTTTTCTTCCAGATATAGGATAAGTGCTACACACATAGGTTTTCTACCCTAAACAAACAAAAAGTGAAACAGGTAGGCTGGTGTCAATAAGTTTAAGTAGATGTAGTAGAAAATGAAGCAGGTGGTCTAGGGTGTATGTGTTAAATAAGAGTGGAGTTTGTTACAATGGCTTCATGGTGGTACTTTTAACTTTAAGGCATGTTGTTCCACTGGCTAACCTAAAACCAGTTACCCAAGTGACACCCATTCCTGCCTGGAATGCTGTAACCAGTCGGAAAGGAAGAGGTTACCAGAAAATGTCTGGGGGCTATGTTCCAGAAATGGGTTTGTATACTAAAAAGGCTTTTACTTTTTCTTTCTTATGAGCCATTTTCTTCTGTTTTTTTTTTTTATTTTGAATTATTTTTTCACTTGAAAGTCAGAATTACAGAGAGCTCTTCCATCTACTGTTTCACTCTCAAATAGCTGCAACAGCCAGAACTGATCCGATCTGAAGCCAGGAACCCGGGACTTCTTCTGGGTCTCCCACACGGGTATAGAGCCCTAAAGCTTTGGGCCATCCTCTACTGCTGTCCTACGCCATAAGCAGGGAGCTGGATTGGAAGTAAAGTAGCCAAGGCATTAACTGGAACCTGTATGGCATGCTGGCAATGCAGGCAGAGGACTGTCTTGTTATGTTAGCATACTGCCCCCACTTACGTTGTAATTAAAAAAAAAAATGTTTTCTAATGGATAACACTTTGTTGTAGAATGTTTTGCGGTATTGCTAGTTTCTACCCAGAGGTTGCCAGCAGCACCCTCTGTTTCTACTTAAGAATACTAGAACCATCTGCAGATAATTGTCAAATATACTTTGAAGGAAGAAGAAAACTATTCCTGGTTGAGAGTCACTGTTCTAGGGGACCTTGTGTCAACTTAAGCCGGTATAAATTTTAGCCTCTAAAGCTTGAGGGGAAAATTTGTCAGAATTGGCAAAACACCTCCATAGAAACAGGTAAAAATATTGATAGGCATAATTTCTTAGAAAAAAAGGTGATATAGGTGATTGGATGGTGACTGGATGACTTAATATTTAGAGGTCAGTTTTACTTATAAAGGTAATACTGAGACACACTCGTTGTAAAATTTACCTCATTTTCCCCTTCAAAATGGAAAATCTAGTACAGCATTGCAGAATACGAAAGTTTTCTCCCTGTATATGTTTGGTTTCTTCATGACTAAAGTATTTAAGAGTTTGAGGCAACATGGGAGTTAGAGGATGCCAAGTGTATTGCTTTGGCTGTGAAATTTACTTGCTACTTGTTTGTATGCCTGAAAGCTATGTTAGACATGGACATGAAGCAACGGAAGAAGATATTCAAGAAAGTTCGAGGAAAAGAGGTTTATATGACAATGGCTTATAGCAGGGGAGACGCCCTCCTCCCACCCAGGCTTCAGCATGGCATGCATTATGGGCATGAGCATCCAGTGCACTACTCACAGACAGCAGCGAATGTCCTGCCTAATGAACACTTCCATCCTCAGTACTCAACTCAGAGACAAGGTCGGGGATATGGGATGCCTAGGTAAGACTAAAGGCTCTCAGATACCTTATGTCTGTTTAGATCTTAGAATTTCTGGAAGAATGCAAAAATATCTTATTAGTTCAGATTCTTTATGATTTCTGCCTAAAGGAAGTATTTAGGATAGAACATGTATATTGTTAAATGCTTATCAAATGAATCTGTTGGCATATTTATTTCATAGGGTAGAGAAGGGTTAAAAGTTGGAGAGATGCTAGAAGATAAAATGTCATGAATGTGAATGTTCATGTGCCGCTCTATCCATTAGTAATGGGTAGACCATATGCCAATATGTTAGGAAGAGAAAATCTTGCTGGTTGTATATTTTTAGGAAGGTGTTTTATTGCTACTTAATATCAAAGGCATAAGAGAGTTTTATTTTCGCTTTTTCCTTTATTCTCAGGGATTCATCCCACTTTATAAACAGGCAAAGCATGGCAGGCCCTAAAGTTGGTTTTTACTCTGGCCCAGGTAAAAGGTGCTGCCAAAACTATGATAATTTCTCCTATAGATCTCGGTAAGTATTTTAAGGGTTCAAAAATCAGGAAAAAAATGATTTAAATCTGTTTCATTACTGAACAGTGATAACATAGACTACAAGTATTAACTTTCAATGTTTGAAATGTTTAGAAATGAGAAACATATTTTCTTGTTTTTCATTCTCCAAACTACTTAAGCTCCTTTAGACATAGTCACCGCCAGATGCATTGTATGAATAAGGACTGTCAGTATGGCTTTGTCCCAGAAAATGGACAGATACCTAGGAGCTTGGAAGAAACGGTTACTTTTTATGAAGTTGAAGAAGGGGATGACACTGCTTATCCAACTTTACCTGTAAGTGGGTCAAAGCTTTACTAAATAAAGCTGTTTGCTTTTTTTCTTTTTGAGTAAAGGCAGTGTCAATAAATTTTAGCTTTTTGTCTGAACAACCCAGTACTTTTCTGAAGAATGTGAGTTTTCATCTTAAAGCTTTTAGGAGAAGAGAATTTTAAGCTGTTGTTAAATAATAGTAGAGAGGTAGACAAATAATCTTACATACATATGTATTAATATTTTCTGATGGTCATTACTTTTTAGAAATATTTATTTATTTGAAAGAGTTACAGAGAGGGGAAAGATTGGGAAGGGCTCTTCTATCCCCTGGATCATTCCTCAAATAGCCACAACAGCTGGAACTAGGCCAGGCCAAACCTAGGAGTCAGAAACGTCTTCTGAGTTTCCCACTTGAATAAAGTGGCCCAAAGATTTGGGCTGTCTTCCACTACTTTCCTGGGTGCATTAAACAGAGCTAAATTGGAAGTGGAGCAGCAGAGACTTGAACTGGTGACCATATGGGGTGTGGGCACTGCAAGTTACAGCTTAACCTGCTAAACTATAGTACTGGTTCCAGTTTCATTGCTTTTTTCTTTTGATGCATAATGAGGGATTTACTTATAGAATTCTCTGACAGTAGCAATTCACATTATTACTTACTGTATTACTGATTGCCTTTCAAAATATCTTCTAGCTTGTTTTCTGACTATACAGAGAATACAATTGTGGGTTTTTCTTTGGTGCAGAATCATGGAGGACCCACTGCAATGGTGCCTGCTACTTCAGGATACTGTGTTTCGAGGCGAGGACATACTGCAGGAAAACAGACCTTGAATTCAGAAGAGAGCAATGGCCAGGGTGACAGTGGTGAGTCAGTGTTAATGTTTCTTATATTTTGTAAATCGTTTTTGTTAATGCTTTTCAAACGGTGGTTGGTTTTTAGTGAGTTTGTACATCAGGGCCATGAAATAAACCAAAGGTTTGGGTTTGGGTCTTGTTCTGGTAGCTCATTTTTAAGTCCTGTCTCAGAACTTGCTGACTGATTGAAGGACAGGATCTTTGGCAGGACAGGTTTTTATTTCAATAGGCCATCATATTGTTCATTTTCTTTCTTTTATTTACTTTTATTTTTAATATTTAAATAGTTGAGAGTGATGCCAATGGGGTCTCCGATTAGGGTGGGGAAGGGTCAAAGCATGGAGGAAGGTGGATGGGACAAATGTTTCAATATTTTTTTCTGCTGTTTCTGCAGTAGGAGAGGTGGAGGGGGCTGCTCCTTGCTGTCAAACTACATTAGCACCTGGGGATGTGGTTCAGTCATCTGATAATACCTTAGAGACCCCTACTTAGGAAAAAGTGCACCGAAGGTGTGTCTTAAGTGTTTTTCATAGTTCTGAGACATTGTCAGTCTTGTTGAGAAAATCTTTCCAAGGTCTACTGGCTAACCAAGTCCACCTCAGCGTGCATCCATAGACTCAGATTCTTGCTGCACAACTTGACCCAAACTGTCCAACCTATTCTGTTTTCCATCCTCTGAAGAGGCACTCAGCGTTCCCTGCTGACCTAGATGAACTGGCTGTCATATCCTCTGTGTGCATCTGGACATGCTGTCCCCTGCATGAGCATTAGCAACTAAGGGAGGCCCAGTCCCGATACATGTACTCCAAGGGTGAACCACACATCCTGCGATTTTCTGTATGTCCGAGGTCTGAGTCCGTGGTCTAGTTTGGGAGTCCCCTGAGGAACTTTGCCTGGGATGACCCCAGATGTGACTCTTGTATGCGCCAGCCAGTGCAGGGTCAGGTTCAGTCCATCATCTGTACCAGTCAGAATACATACTGATGGATGCAGCTGCCTGGTCAGTTCTTCCCCCAGCCCCATTTCTTGTGTGAACTGCAGCCTAGCCCAGGCCAGCTCATCACAAGCACAGTCTTCATGCACACTAGGGGACGCTGTGGCCTACTCAGGCACAACCCCTAATAATCTCCCCACCAGGCCTGTCCCCACCCCCGTTTTTATGTGTGCTGGCATGTGCTACATCCTAGCTCAATCTGTCCTGCATTCCATCTAGTTCTTGTGCACACCCATGTGTGATGCGGCTTAGCTCAGCCAGACCCGCTTCCAGACGGCAGCTCACATATGCTAGTGGATACTGCTGCCTTGACCAAGCCTGGCCCACTCCCACCCCTGGCTCTTCTGGTCATCAGCAGGAGCTGCAGTGCAATAGGGCAGTGCCCATAATCCTGTTGGGCCCATTCCCAGCCCCGTATCGTTTGCTAGCCAGGAGTACTATGTCCCAACTTGACATGATTTAAACACAGTCCCAGCACCTACCATTGGGTGCTGTAGCCTAACCCAGTTGACCTGCATCCATTCTGGCTCTCATGTGTGCTAGCTGTTGTGACAACCTAGCCCAGCCTAGCCCACCCTTAACATGTCCCATCCCTAGCCCTGGCTCTTGTGCTCACCAGCAGGAGCTGCAGCCCAGCAGGGTAGTCCCCAAGGTTTTCTTACCAGGCTCACTACCAGCCCCTGGTCTTGCATGTGCCAGCAGGTGCTACAACCCAGTCTGAGATGACCTGCCCCCAGTCTCAGCATTTGTCAGCAGGGGCTACAGACTGGCCCGTCCCACCCTTAGTTCCCAGCTCTCACTAGCAGGTGTAGCAGCCTAGCCCAGCCTGACTCCTTTCCAGTTCCGGCCCCTTCCTGGTTCATGTGAGGGTCATTGAGTCCTGCAGTCCAGCTTGTCTCAGCTTGTCGCCATCCCTAGCTCTCCATGCAAACTGGAGGGTGCTGCAGACCCCACAGAAGTAAGCCCACAGGTCCACTACAGAATTGTCCCCTGATCCAGTTCTCTTATATTCAGTGAGTGCTGTGGCCCAGTCTGAGGTGGCCCACCCTCTGCTCTGACATGTGGGTGGGTACTGTAACCTAGCCCTTCCAGGCATTCCCCCAACCCCAGCTTTTGCATGTACCAGTGCTCGACAGGTGATGCCATTTAGCCCAGTCCAGGTCTCCCCTGTAGGAGGCTACCCTGGCCTGACCCAGACAGAAGTGCTCTCTGGTTGTCCCCTTTAAACCACTTGGGTATCAGTTTCCTTTCCTACCTGTGTCATATTTGTATGACACAGTGGCCCAGTCCATGGAAGACCCCAGAAGTCATTCCTCCCCTTCAAACATGCCCTCAGTGGTTCCCACCCCAATATGTCCCCAGACCTCCTTTCCTGGGCAATCTGCAGCCTAGGGGCTGGGATTCCCCACCTTCCCCACATATACTGAAAATTTTGAAAAAGAAAAATAGAAAAAAAAAATAGAATAGGCAACTATGCTGGTACCATAGTGTAAACACAGATTTGGTTTTAACCAGGCCCAGAATGCCTGCCAGCTTTTGGATGCTTTTCTTCCAGCAGTGAACACTTGCATAGGTACTAGGATGCCTAGGCAGTTGTCTATAGCTAGGTGTAACATTTTTAGTTCTTTGCATAAATGTTTGTTTTTATTTTGATATTTACATAGTTGAAAAGGATGCAAGCCAATGTGGGCCTCTGGTTAGGGTGGGGAAAGTCACTGTACAGAAGAAGCTGAGTGGGACGAATGTTTCAGGATTTTTTTCTTCCTGTGTCCACAGTAGGGGAAAGAGAGGCAACCACTGGTTGCTGTCAAACTACATCAGCAAGCAGGAATGGCGGACAGTTGCTAGATGATGTCTTAGTAAGACCCCAATATGGCAGTGTTCCGAGGATGTTACTTGAGTAGCTTTGATATTTCTGAGACATTGCACCAGGGTTGAGAAAATGTTCCCAAGGTTTACTGGGTAACTACATTCACCTTAGTGCATTCACAGGCTCAGGAACATGTTGAAGTTTGGGGAGGGTTCCTCGAGAACATTAGTGGGCAGAGGCTCATTGGTTCATCTTACACCTTTCAACAATTCAACAGAGTCAGAGCTAGGACATATTGGAGCTAGATAGAAAATTTATTGTCACCAATTAGATAAAATCATTTAAAAGGAGATGTTACAGTAATGTGTATTTTGAAACTAGCTTTAATAGAGGATTAGGTTTTAATTCCTAATCAATGATAAATTGATGTATCCATGTATCAATGATAAATAATTTTAAAATGCTGCAGTGTTCTAAAGAATATTGTATCCTTCCTCACCAATAACACGTTTTTTTAACAATGAGAACTTAACGAGAGACAAAGAACATAAAGATTACTTCAGTAGAATATGAAATCTGTGTCTCTAGTCTGTCACCAAAATGGAAATAAAAAAACTTCACAAGTTACTACATGTGTTCATCTCATAACTTGGAACAATTTAGCAGAGGATTCAATTCTAATTCTATGCCAGTTTATCTTTGCTATTAATGCTACATTTTTAGAGAATGCTGTGAACAATACTTGAAGAGTTATATTTAATCACAGTACAAATGTTGTTCATACAATATAAATGGATAAGAATACTTAAGATTACATTTAGAAAATATTTAAATTAAAACTTTTAACTCTGCATAAATCGCTCTAGGGGGTCTCTAGCAGGAACCATTGTTTTTGGTGGGCTCTGTTAAGTTACAAAATAAGTTTGGAAAGTAACAAGCTAGTTTTTTAAAGATGATGTTAATTGACGTACCTCCTACCTGCTGCCACCGCATTTCAAAGAGAGGAAAGGAACGTTTAAACTGACATTTTGGGAAACTGCAGCCACTGGGAGTAGCTGGTTTAACACAGAGTAATTACAAAAGATGCCAGGGGGGTGGGCAAGGAGAGCAGTTGTGACTGCTGCTGGTGGAAGGGGGAAAGAGCCAGAGTTTTGTCCCTGAGGTGGTTGGGCAGCAAGTGATTGGGGGTTAGCATATGGAGGAGGCCAAGTAAGAGAGGTGGATTTTCCTGGGTAGAATGCTTGGAAGTCAGATTGAATAGAGTGAGTCAGGTGAAGAGTTTGGGGATTCAGAATTCAGAGAGTGAGCGGGATTGAGAGTGAAGGTGAGAATAAAGGAAAAAGCAGATTTGAACATAGGCAATACCTAACCATTTCCCATTGCGGTGACAGAATTTACCTGGATCATGGAAA
Source organism: Ochotona curzoniae (assembly GCF_017591425.1). Lineage (NCBI taxonomy): Eukaryota > Metazoa > Chordata > Mammalia > Lagomorpha > Ochotonidae > Ochotona > Ochotona curzoniae. The sequence continues at coordinate 28,496,844 of NW_024467087.1, read as the reverse complement.
ATTCAGAGGTCAAATTTCTTCTTCTTCTTTTTTTTTTTTTTGTCAAATTGAGTTATTGCCTAATTTGTGTCAATTTTAGGCCACCTTGTGGAGGAAAATGAGTTGGATCCAGTGTAAACTGTATTGCAGAAGAAAATTAGGCTAGATGTCAAAGTGGTAGGGTTTTTGAGATTTTTTTTTTTTAGGAGGCAGGCAAGTGGCAACGCTAGGGGGCTTGGACTCTGCCGCCCTGCTATAATGTCCAGAGCCCAAGGTGGTGGGATACACAACCACAGAAAGGTCGGTCAGACAAGGGACATCGCCACAGTCCTCCCGGACCCTTCTCACGGGGAGTTGGGCCAAACCTATTACAGTCCAGAGCTTACAGGAGGATTCCTGGGAGTGGGGATTTTCGTAGAGGGCAAAGTCTGAGAGTACAAATGGGAAAGGGACTCGCGGAGAGGTTACACTTACCCATCAACCACAGCGAGCGATAGGCCACTGTTGATCTGATCAGTGTGGCGTATGGAGTCAGCAGTGGCTGAGAGGCTATGAGAGGTTTCCTTCACAAGTTAGTCCAAGTTGGAGTCAGAAGAAGTGATTATGGGAGCTCAGATTCCTGAGTAGAGAGAGCAGAGAGAGCAAATGTGAGACAGTCGGCCATCTCTGTGCAGGGGAGAGATGGAAGGCAAGATGGAAGAGAATCCTACCCCTGGGACAGCCTGCCTGGGGCTTTTCCCAGGTGGGTAGAGTCGTCCAGGGGGGCTCAGTGGTCACTCTGGCCCTCGCTCTCTGTTTGCCACAGAAACAAAGGGACCCTTGAAGAAAAGGAAGAGTTCATTGGAGCTCCTACCTGTAGAGCTGACTTGAGTCAGAGGCTGGGCCCTCACTTCTTTCTGGGTTCAGCACCAAAATGTTAGGTTTAGGGGAAGCTCAGACACATGAAAGAAAAAGAGGCTTTTAATTCAGGCGAAGGATTTTATTAGGAGAATGAGTCTCCCTGGCGGGAGATGACTCAGGACCACTTCCGCATGGCGGGATGACGTATGAGGGAAATGGCCATCCAGGGTGAACAGCACTGGGGCTTTATACATCTTAGGCGCAGGGGATGGGAGAAGGCTGTAACTCCTGGGTTTGCACATATGAGGAATGATCTGTAGCGCAGGGTACTCATGATGGTGGGTTGAGACAAAGTCTGGGTGGATCCTGTAGGGCATTCCAGACCTTCTTAAGGAAATAAGGCCTGCATGATCCATCATGGATTATTCTCACTTTGCCTCAGGCCAGTGTTCGCTGTGCTGCAGCGATGGACTTGTTGCATGGAGCCTATAGTAATACGCCTGGACTCTGACTGATGATCAATAGCCGAGGTTTATTGTTGGCATCAGATGTTTTTCAAAAGATTTATTTATTTTATTACAAAGTCAGATATACAGAGAGGAGGAGAGACAGAGAGGAATATCTTCCGTCTGATGATTCACTCCCCAAGTGAGCACAACGGCCCGTGCTGTGCCGATCTGAAGCCGGGAACCTGGAACCTCTTCCGGGTATCCCACACGGGTGCAGGGTCCCAAGACCTTGGGCCATCCTCCACTGCTTTCCCAGGCCACAGGCAGGGAGCTGGATGGGAAGTGGAGCTACTGGGATTAGAATCGACGCCTATATGGGATCCCAACACATTCAAGGTGAGGACTTTAGCCGCTAGGCCACAGCGTCGGGCCCTGGCATCAGGTTTTTATAGACCAAGGGTCACATAGGAAAAGAGAGGAGGTATTGAGCTTCTCTACAGAATCCATCAGTTGTTTCTATACCCTTGTTTGGAACTCTTCTCTTTTGTATATCTCACCAAGTGTTCTCATTCACATGCTATCCACTCAGTTCTCATCCATTTAGTTATACATTTAGTTATACGAATGGTACACATTCAGTTGTTCTCATACAAATGTTATCCTATCAGTTGTAATGCTGTGCTCCTTGACCTTCTAGGTCACAATATCCTTCCACAGGTCAGCATCCTGTTTTTACCAGCCTAGCAGCTGTCACGTACTCTGCATCTGGGCATGCTATTTACCGTCCAGCATCAGCAACTGAGGAGACCCAGTCTTGATACATGCCCTCAAGGTTGGACCATGTATCGTGATTTTCCCTGTGGCCAGGATTTCAATCCAGCCATCTAAGTGGGAAGTTCCCCAGAAACCTCACTTAGGGTAACCTCAGACTTGACTCCTGTGAGCACCAGCTAGTGCAGGGTTAGGTTTGGTCTGTCACCTGCACCAGCCAGCACACATACTGGTGGATGCAGCTGCCTGGTCAGTTCACCCAAATTCCCATCTCACATGAATTGATAGTTGCTGCAGTTTAGCCCAGTCCAGCCCACTACAGACATGATCTTCATACACACCGCAGGTGCTCTGACCTAGTCAGTCGATCCTCTAATAACCTCCTACCAGTCCCATCCTCAGCCCTGGTTTTTATGTGTGCCAGAATGTGCTGCAGCCTAGCCCCGACCATCCGGCATCTCATCTAACTGTGTGCACAGCCATGGGTATTGCAGTTTAGCTCAGCCTTATACCCCACTAACCCCGGCCTGCACATATGCTGATGGGTGCTGCTGCCTTAACTAGCCTGACCTATCCCGAGCCCTGGCTCTCCTGTACACCAGCAGGAGCTATAGCACAGCGGGAGAGTGCCCACAGTTTCCTTACTGAGTCCATTCCCAGTCTTGGATCTTGTGCCTGCCAGGTGATACTGTGGTCCAGGCTGACATGACTTGAACCCAGTCCTTGCTCTTTCCAGCTAGTGCTGCTCCTAGCCTGCTGGCCTACACGCGTTCTGGCTTTCATTTGTGTCAGCTGGTGCTGTGCTGCCTGGCCTGGCCAACCTCCCCACTTTCAGCTCACACGTTTACTAGTGGAAGCAGTGGCCCAGCAGGGGAGTCTCTGAGGTTACCCTATCAGGCTCACTTCAGGCCTCAGTTCTTGTCCTTTGCAACAAGTGCTGCAGCCAAGTCTGAGATGGCACATCCCTCAGTCTGGGCATTTACCAACATGTGCTATAGCCCGGTTCAACCTATTCTGACCCCAGTCCAGCTCTCAATGGTGAGTGCATTAGCATAGGTCTTAATGATTTTTACTTGATAAGATAGTAGTATAAAAATATATCCTTAATAGATAAGACATTTTTAAATAATTCTCCTTAGCATTTGTTTAATTACTTTGGCCTTTTCATATGGCTACCTTTTATTTTGCAAGACTGTTTTAGAATGTCTTTTCACCCAAAGAAGTTTAGTGGACCTGTAAACACTGCTATTTGTTGAATCCTAAAGTAATTGTGTTTATAACTTTAATATAGTTTTTCCTGTAATATCCTCAGGGGTATGTTATTCCTGTTTTGTCTGTGAGGAGACATGAAATTCAAATGACATGTTCAAGGTCATAATGTTGATAAATGGCAGATATGTAATATTTATGTAACAGTTTTGTTAGTATATAACTTTACCTCTTTAAAGTGTATAATTCAATGATTTTTATTACATTCAGAATCGCATAACCATCATAGTTAGTATTAGAGCATTTTTGTCACTCTAGAAATCAATTTAGTACCCATTTGCACCTATTTCCCATATTTAGTAACCACCCTGTGGCCAGTCATTGGTAACAATGTTCTCTTTATGTCTAGGGATTTACCTGTTCTGGTCTTTGTAATATAAGAGTCTTCATAAAGTTTATGTAAAATATGCATTGTTTGAATTTGTTTTCTACAACTTTTTAAAATAGCATTGACCCTATGTGAGGACAGAGATGGATCTTGGACTCGTGTGTATCTGACTCTAGATACTATGTATGCATACATGTATGCCCGCAACAGATGTTATATTGCTTTCCCATCATGGATATGTTTATTTTTTTCCATCTTACTAGTAAATGATAATATGGCAGAACAGTTCAGATTAGGTGACCTGAGATATTTTGTACAACTTGACTTCTCTTATATTAAGTAGAAGAAAATGCAGTATATATTTCTACCAATTTGAGGAGCAAAAAATATAGCACAAGGTTGATTTGTGAAAATGTAATTGTGTGCATGCATGTTCTTTTTTAATGCAAATATTTATTTGTTTGTGTAATAGATTTTTGGTACAGTTATATAGGGTCTGGGATTTCCCCCCCCACACACACACACAAATTCCCACCCCTGATTGATTTTCCCCATGTTATATTAGTGTAGTCCTTTATGAGGAGTTATAATTCCATTAGTCTGTTATTTAAGTGTGTGCTGACATTTGTGGTACAGTGTCAAACTGCATGCATGTTCTTTTTTTTTTTTTAAGATTTATTTATTTATTGGAAAGTCAGATATACAGAGAGGAAGATCTTCCGTCCGATGATTCACTCCCCAAGTGAGTGCAACAGCTGATGCTATGCCGATCTGGAGCCAGGACCCAGGAACTTCTTCCGGGTATCCCACACGGGTGCAGGGTCCCAAAGCTTTGGGCCATCCTCAACTGCTTTCCCAGGCCACAAGCAGGAAGCTGGATGGGAAGTGGAGCTGCTGGGATTAGAACCAGCACCCTTATGGGATGCCGGGGCGTTCAAGGCGAGAACTTTAGCTGCTAGACCATGCCGCTGGGCCCATGCATGCATGTTCTTAAGGATGCTTCCTGTCTTCTCTTTTTAGCCCTTTGGGTAACATCAAATAAACTGCTTGCCCATAGTGCCACAGTTAATATAACCAGATCTCTGTTCTCACCTTCAGTGCTGCTGTCTAAAGAAGCTGACTGAAAATGTGGCTGATAAGTGCTATACTAAAGAGTCAGATTCAGTTCAGACTGGTAAAGTTTTATGTAGTGGAAAACTGTCCAGTTGAACATTGACTTCTTCGTTTCAGCAGTGCATTAACCTTATAGCCAGGTCCTTCATTATACTGAGCCTTCCTTTCAGGAAAAATTATACTGAAGCTATATTATTGATATAAAACAGGCATAGAACATATGAGGCATCCCATATCACTTTATTGTCTACCTCAGGAAACTGAGTTATACTCAGGTTATAATCACCATTTGAGTGTATTACGTTAAATAAATTCTAAATATTTTTTGCTTTATCCTCAAAACCCAATATGAGCTACGTGCTTTTACCCATTTTACAGTGAAGAAACTGAGGCCCAAAGATGACATAACTTACCTAATGTAGCTAATCAAGATTCAAATCTAGGCAATCCCAGCTCCAGGCCTTGTGTGCTGTCACACTGCACTGCCTCACTGGGAAAAGTTGAACACAGCTAGATTATTCACTTTGCTGGAACTCTTAAGGGCATTTTGTTATTCCTGAAAAATTGTACAATATAAAATAAAATTTTCTCTTTAGAAAAGGAGGGAGCGTTTTCAGGAGAATTTGTATTGTTTATAGCTAATCTTTTGCTTCAGTATCAGCTAACATGAAAGCTGAAATGATTTCTAAGGTTGTATGCATTTTAGTTTTGAACATACAGCTATGAAGCTTAAGGGAAAAAAACAGGTGAGTAAAAACCAGGAAAAGTGGGCCCGGCGCGGTGGTGCAAGTGGTTAAGGTCCTTGCCTTGCTTGCCCGAGATCCCATATGGGCGCCGGTTCTAATCCCAGCAGCCCCGCTTCCCATCCAGCTCCCTGCCTGTGGCCTGGGAAAGCAGTTGAGGATGGCCCAAAGCTTTGGGACCCTGCACCCATGTGGAAGATCCGGAAGAGGCTCCTGGCTTCGGATCGGCATAGCATTGGCCGTTGCGCTCACTTGGGGAGTGAATCATCGGACGGAAGATTTTCTTCTCTGTCTCTCCTCTCTGTATATCCACCTTTCCAATAAAAATGAAATAAATCTAAAAAAAACCAAACAAACAAACAAAAAAACAGGAAAAGTAAGTGCTAGACATTTGGTTCTCTGAAACTAAGAAAATCTTTGTAAATATGCTACTGTCTTTTTTTTTCTAGGGGATTATCATGAAGAATATCTTTATCCTTCAGGTCAGTGAGATGTAGATATAATCTGAGATTCATTGTTTATTGAATTTCAAGTTATAAAATAATGCTTGTATTTTACTTTGAGTATTGTCTTCTAGAACCAGACTATGAAACTTCAGGTGTTTACAGCACAACTGCATCTACAGCAAACTTGGTAGGTATTAATAATAGCGAATTCTTGTGGTTCTTACTATGTACTAGTGCACTGTTCTAGGAAATATACATAAAAATGTATTCAAATCAAATGTGTAGGGCAGTTAAGGATTATTATCACTTCTTAGGTGAATTGAAGCAGAAGTTAAATAACTTATCCGAGATCATACTGCATTTCTGAAATTGATCTATTCTGGAGTATTCCTAATGTGTGTTGTTAGTATAAGAGAAAATTTTAACATAGTAGTGATGGTCTTTAGGAGATTGTATTTGATTTTTGAATGAGTTAAAATGGAACATAAGTCTCAATCATTTAATACAGCAACAGTGTGCTTCTTGGTTCTGTTACATATCCAACACAGGTTTATAAAGCACTAAGGGACACATAACGATAGACGCTCCACTCTGATTGCCAAGAGGGGAAATAAAAACTGATAAATGGTGCGTTGAGTCCTAGAAGAGCTTCTAACAGAAGTGACACACAGCACTTGTTTTCATTGTGTTGACCAGAGCAGATTCAACTGATAAGTCCTGTTTCCTTGTGCTTGAAAGGCAAAATGTTGACAGTGGTAAGGATTACAATATCCAACTTGACCTCCCTTCCACAAAAAAAATATTTCCTGTTGACCCCAGAAGAGATAAACCTACAAGTACAGTTCAGTGTACTCAAACTCAAAGCCAAGGATTTCTGGGTAATGTGTTAAATTCTCTATATTGGGTCCAGGTGTGACACCTCTTGGTTGTGATGCCTAAAGCAAGATGGAAGATTTAACCATGCCCACTCATATTCAAGCTACAATTATAGAGCAGGGGATGAAAATTTAAATAAATTCCTGGAAAGAGTGAATTGGTAAAACCATTAATTATTGTCCCATAGCAATTCTGAAATCTTGGGCAGACAATATGAAGAACCCCAGCTTGGTCATGGGGAACTGTTCTTTGGTTTGTTCTTTTTAGGGTCTCTTGGTTATTTCAATACTCTCCTTTCTTTCAAAAACAAAATTTCAGTCTACTCCATAATCACAGGCTTAATGCACCATTAGTCATAATATTCAAAAAGTAGGAACTAGAAACATGACAGTTCCATAGGAGTATAAACAAGGGCTACAAACAACAATCAAATCACAGGTTGTCCATTTCATACCTATATATGTTTTTATCACATATACTTACTACATATAGGTGAAAACATGCTATTTGTATTTTGAGGACTGGCTTATTTTACTAAGCATAATCATTTCCAATTACATCCATTTACTTGCAGAATACAAGATTTCATTCTTTATGGATAAGTAGTATTCTTTATATATTTATCCAGTGATCAGTTGATGGTTGATTCCCTAATTTGCCTTTTGTTAGTTGACCTGCAGTAAATATGATGGTCAAAATAACTCTTTCATATGCTGATTTCATTTAGTTTGGGTCATTTCCTAAGAGTGGGAGTCACATGGTAAATCTAATTTCAGATTTCTGTAGAATCGTCATATTGACTTCCATAATGGTTATATTAGTATACATTTAAACCCATAGCGTATTGGAGTATTTTTTGCCTCATATTGTTACGAGGTATTCATTGTTTTTTGATACTTGGAAAATTGGATGAAGTGGATTCTCATTGTGGTTTTTTTTTTTAATTGATTACATTGCATTATGTGACACAGTTTCAGAATCTTATTGTGGTTTTTATTTGCATTTCCCTGATGCCTAGTAATCCTGAGCATTTATTCCTGTGTCTGTTGGCCACTTGAATTTCATCCTTTGAAAACAGCCTGCTTATGTCGTTTGCCCATTCTTTCTATTGGCTCTTCACTTTGTTGTTTTACTGTGCAGAAGTTTCTTAGCTTGATGTGTTCCCAATTGTTTATTTTTGTTTTGCTTTTCTGTGTTTCTGGGGTCTTTTCCAAAACGTCTGCCTAAGCCTATGTCTTACAGCATTTCCTTTGATGCTTTCCTGTGCTAAATTGATGGTTTCAGGTCATAAATGCATGTCCTACTCAATTTTGAGTTGATTTTTTAATAGGATGTCATATCAGGAGCTTGTTCCATATTTCTGCATTCAGATATCTAATTTTTCCAGAATCTTTTGTTGAAGAGATTGTCCTTTCTTTAGGGATTGATTTTAGCTCGTTAGTCAGACATTAGTTGGTTGTAACTGTGTGGATTCAAGGATTGCTTTTATCCTGTTTAAAAGGTTTTCAGTACTGGCACATATATTCTTTTACTGAGAAATTCACTTATAATAATTTTATCTTTCACAGTTTAGGATTGTAGCAGTTGTTGCTTTTTTTTTTTTTGAGAGATTTATTTTTATTGCAAAGTCAGATATACAGAGAGGAGGAGAGACAGAGAGGAAGATCTTCCATCCGATGATTCACTCCCCAAGTGGCCACAATGGCCAGTGCTGCGCCAGTCCAAAGCCAGGATCCAGGAACTTCTTCCAGGTCTCCCACATGGGTGCAAGGATGCAAGGCCCAAGGCCTTGGGCCATCCTCAACTGCTTTCCCAGGCCACAGGCAGGGAGCTGGATGGGAAGTGGAGCTGCCGGGATTAGAACCGGCGCCCATATGGGATCCCGACACTTACAAGGTGAGGACTTCAGCCACTAGGCTACCACGCCAGGCCCAGCAGTTGTTTCTTCAATCCTTCTTATGTTCCTACATGCAAGGACTATTTGCTTTAATTTCTGGCCTATAGTTGGTAATTCTTTATTACATGTCTTCAAAATTTTCATAGAGTGCCTGGCGTGATAGCCTAGTGACTAAATCATCTCCTTGCACGCATTAGGATTCCTTGAGGGCGCTGATTTTGATCCCACCTGTTCCACTTCCCATCCAACTCCCTGCTTGTTGCCTGGGAAAACAGCATAGGACGACTCAAAGCCTTGGAACCCTACACCCATGTGGGAGAACTGAAGGAGGTTCTTGGTTCCTGGCTTCTGATCAGCTCAGCTCCGACCATTTCAGCCACTTGGGGAGTGAAATAGCATCTCTTTGTCTCTCCTCTCTGTAAGTCTACCTTTCCAATATCAATAGATAAATCTTAAAAAAAAACTTTAATAGAAAGTCAATATTATGGAAAAGTATATGTGAATCTGATTTTTAAGACCAAAATAGCCTCCTTGAAGTTGCTTTTCTTCTTTCTGAAGTATTCTCATATTTTTGCTAAATTTTCCAACAGTTATCAAAACACAATAAATATTACAATTGGGTTTTATAAACCACTTCTCCTAAGAGCTGCACATTCATAATCTGTTAGAGAAACACCAAATAAATAAAATTGATCTGTGGAGTCATTCTATAACCTACCTAAAGATTCTGATCACATGTGTTTAGTCCCAAGGCAGATTTGAAAATGTAACTGAAATTTAAATAGTTTCTAGATGCCCTTTCTTGTTTTTGAAGTAGAACTAGTAGTAGTAGTTTTTTTAATGGAATACATTCTGTCTAATGTAGCTTGGGACAGAGGTGGGCTAGCTGATTGACTGCATCTTATCTAAGGCCGATGTAGAAGGATGCAAACACTGCTTTCTGTGTTTCTTAAAGTCTCTTCAGGACAGAAGACCATGTTCTGTGCCTCAGGATGTAGTTACTTCATACAGCTACCCCCAGAAGGTAATTGTATACTGTTATCAAATAACAAAAGGTCTGAATGAAAATGAATTTTCTTTTATATCTATCATAAAAACAGCTGATCGTATTCTTTTAAGTAGCGTTATACCTTATGATAGATGACACAGTGATTATGTAAATCAATTCAATAGAATTGATTGAAAATCTGTGTCCCAGACACTGTTCCATGTGTTGTCATTAAACTACTCATAGTTTACTGTGCACCTCTTCTGTGATGAGTGAGTTAATGTAAATGACCAAACTGTCTTATTGAAACAAATTTAAAGCTTCCCCATAAGAATAGGAAGTTGGCATGGAAAAAGTACCTGAAGACCTAGGCGTAACTACTCTTCTTGGGAATCATAAGAGATTGAGAAAAGCATTTATTTATTTTTTTTAAGATTTATTTATTTATTGGAAAGTCAGATATACAGAGAGGAGGAGAGACAGGAATATCTTCCATCTGATGATTCACTCCCCAAGTGAGCGCAGTGCTCAACGCTATGCCGATCCAAAGCCAGGACCCAGGAACTTCTTCCGGGTCTCCCACGCGGGTGCAGGGTCCCAAAGCTTTGGGCCATCCTCAACTGCTTTCCCAGGCCACAAGCAGGGAGCTGGATGGGAAGTGGAGCTGCCAGGATTAGAACCGGCACCCATATGGGATCCCGGGGCGTTCAGGGTGAGGACTTTAGCTGCTAGGCCATTGTGCCGGGCCCGAGAAAAGCATTTAGAACAGAGCCTGTGAATCATTCACTTTTGCAAATTTGATAGAAAAGTAACAGTCAAGAAGGAAGAGAAGTAGGAGAGTATATTAATGTGGAAACCCCAGTAAGGGAATATTTCAAGAAGCTTCCTTTGCTGCTAAGGGATCAGGTGACATCAGGATTAATAGCTTTATGAAGATTTGTTGCCACGGAGATTACACGTGATTTTGAATGCAGTCTTAGAGGACCAGAGAGGGTATTATCCTCACTTCTATGGATGATAAGGAAATGGAATTACCTGTGAAGACAGGATGCTCAAGAAAAGTCTTGCCACTTAATATCTGCAAAACTCGTACTGGGTGCTGAGGGGAAGTGTGTTACAGAGTTGTGGCATAAGCAGACGAAAAAAATTGTAATCTCAGAATAGAGACAGAGCGAAAGAGCTTCCATCCACTGGTTCACTCCCCAAATGGCCACAACAGCCAGATCTGATCAGATCCAAAGCCAAGAGCCAGGAGCTTCTTCTGGGTCTCCAAGTAGTTACAGGGTCCCAAGGCTTTGGGCCGTCTTCCACTACTTTCCCAGGCCATTAAGCAGGGAGCTGGCTGGAAAGTGGAGTAGCCAGAATGCAAATCGGCACACATATGGGATCCCAGTTCTTGAAGGGGGGAAGATTAGCCAATTGAGCACTGCACTTGGCCTCGAATGAGAAACTAAATGTGTATTAAATCTCCGGAATAACATTAGAAAATTTACAGGTTACCTATTTGAGGAAAAGATAAGTAGGCAAATGGCAGCCAGGCTAGATGGAAACTTCATTGTATGCAATTTGATACTTAATTTTTGAATCTTATTAACATTTTCAGAAAGATAACAGCTTTAAAAGTTACACTTCTGGGACAGTGTTGTGGCATATCAGGTTAAGTCACTGTCTGCAATACTGGCATCTCATACAGGCATCGAGTCGAGTTCTGGCTGCTATACTTCTGATCTGTCTCCCTGCTAATGCACCTGTGAAAGTAGCTGAAAACGGTCCAGGTGCTTGGCTTCTGAACCAATGTGGGTGACCTAGATGAAGCTCCTCCATTCTGCCTGGCCTAGCCCAGCCCCAGCCATTATGTTCATTTGGGGAGTGAAACAGTAGATACTCTGTTTGATAATATCATATCATATCATATCATATCATATCATATCATATCATATCATATCATATCATATCATATCATCTCTCCCTTTCATATAAATAAAATATGTTGAAACTTTCAAAGTAAGCCAGGATCTTTGAATAAACTTCCTACATAGGGTTTATGTAAAGATAGGCATCTTAGTGTTTCAGTTACCAAACAAACATTGTCTTTACTTAAATTTAGTATTAGATGAGAAGCTATCTCCTTGAGAAACGAAAATTATGAGTCCTGAACTTTTTATGCACTTACAGGTGATGGGAAGTTCTCCGGTACTTGCAGCTTCCTGTGCCAATAATGTTCCACCTCCAGTCTTACCTAACTGTACGGCAGCTGATCAAACTACCAGTTCCGCTTCAATTTCCACACAGAATACTCTACCTCCTCTATGTATGTCTACACCCGCACGAGGTATACCAGGTAGGTTATCAACAGTTGCTTACTTTGGAAACTTCTTTTCCTATTTAAGAATGTGTTCCCACAAGTATTACAGTCTATTACAATGAATAGATAACTGTCAAAATTTAAGTTTGTTTTGTCATTGAGGAATCCTTGAGATGTGAGAGTCAATGTTTAAGGTTTTTTATTCTTGCAAATGTGGCAAAAAATTTTAATAACATTTATACTTACTTTGTTACCCATTGAATAGTTAAAGGACTTGTACCAGTTTCTCAGACTTTGAGTTGTTTTATTATGCAAAAACTAACAGAAATGCTTCTCAAGTTATAAATTCCTGAAACATTTACTATAAAATTCCTGTGTAGTAAATCATTCTCCTGTGAATCTGATCAAGACTATAAGGTCTAGAACTTGGTAATTCTAGATTACAGTCTTCGTTTTATGAGTTTTGAGTTGTTAATTTTGTTGAAGAATTAGGGAAGTAGATCACTTCTATAATGAAGACTAAAATATAGCAAGCTTTAACAAATGCGTATAGCAGATAATGTTTTAAAACTTTAAAATGGATAAGAACATAAGAAAGGAAAAATCTAAAACTAAAAATAGAAGATTGTCAAATGACATTCAAGCTAGACAAAAGCTGTTAATCCTTGATAGTTTCTCAATGAATAAGAAAATAAAACAAATTTTGAAACTTGTAATTTTGGTTTTTTTTTAATTTTATTATTTTTTTTAAGATTTAGTTTTATTGGGAAGGCAGATATACAGAGAGGAGGAGATACAGAGAAAGAGAGGAAGATCTTCCGTCCGATGATTCACTGCCAGTGTTTCGCCAATCCGAAGCCAGGAGCTCTTCTGGTCTCCCATGTGGGTGCATGGTTCCAAGGCTTTGGGCCATCCTTAACTGCTTTCCCAGGCCACAAGCAGGGAGCTGGATGGGAAGCAGGGCCACCAGGATTGAAGCAGTGACCATATGGGATCCCAACACATTCAAGGCAAGGACTTTAACCACTACACTATCACGTCAGGCCCCGAAATCTGTAATTTTGAAAACTTGAGGCCAGTGTTGTAGTATAGCTGGTAATGGTGTAATGGTGGCATACTACATGGACTCTAGTTCATGTCCCAGCTGCTCTACCTCTGATCCAACTCCCTGATAATGTGCCTGGGAAAAGGAGCAAAAGGAAGTCCAAGTATTTGGTCCTCTGCTTCTCGTGTGGGAGACTTAGACGAGACTCCTGGCTTCAGGCTTCAGCCTGGCCCAGCCTTGGTCTTTGTAGCCCCATGAGGAGTGGGTCAGCAAATGGAAGATTTATCACTTTCTGTGTGTCTGTTTCTCTTTCTCTATCCCTCTGTAACAATGGCTTTCAAATACATTTTTAAAAGGAAAAAATATGACACATTTTTAAAAACTTTAAAAGTATGCATTGAAATTTCTCAAAATAACTGAGAAAATTGACCCAAAATAATCAGCCATGGGATATTCTGGTAAAACTACTGTGCTATAATGAAAAAGAAGGTCTGTTCCATATCTAAATAACAACCTGTAGAATTTAAGGGAAATGAGATGATAGTAATCAGATATTGACAGCAATGCTTTCTGCTAGAGGTCAGTGGAATAACAGGATACTCAGGGAAAGAATTTGTCAACCAATGAATGTATAGTCAGCCCAACTTATTTTTAAGCACAAGGAACAACAGTGCATCACAATCAGGATGTGGTTCTGGAGAGTGCTTCCTGAAGAAAATAATAGGTCTGTACTGTCAATACAATTACTGTGGGGGTGGGCACTGCAGTGTGTTGTGGCTTGTTAATCTGCTTGCAGCACCAACATCCCATATGGGCTCTGGTTCGAGTTGTGGTTGCTCCACTTGTGATCCAGCTTCTTGCTTATGGCCTGCAAAGGCAGAAGAGGACCCTGCATCCATGTGGGAGACCTGAAAATAGCTCCTGGCCCTGAGCTTTAGACCAGCACAGCTCTGGCCATTACAGCCTTTGAGGATTAACCAGAAGCTGATAGAGCCCTCTCTCTCTGTAATTGTTAAGTCTTTCTTAAAAAAAACAATAATAATCACTAACCGGATGTGAAAATTTGATTACAGTAAAGCAAACCTTTATTTGCTTAGTTGCACTAGCCACATGCCAGGTGCTCAAAGCCATATATAGTTAGTAGCTACTGTATTGAACAGAACAGATACTTGTACCATTATATAAAGCAGTGTTGGACACCAGTGTACTGTCGAATGACCTTGAAGATTTAGACTACAAAAGCAGTTTGGGATATCCAAGTAAGGCCTGATTTTTAAGTATTAAATATATAATCTACCTGTAAAATTAAGACAAGCTATGAGGACTGAGAAATTGAGAAAAAGTAGTTTATATAAAAAACCTTAATTTTTGGATATTGAAGTTATGCAGCTATAGCTATTTCAGAAAATAGAATGAAAAACAGTCATGACATTTTTTTTTTTTAGTGCTTTGAGTAATCAAATCATTTTCTTTTATCGAGTACTTGAATTATTCTGAGATCATGTAATATGAGCTAAAACAAATGAATGATTCTGGAATCTTTTGATTTTGTCACTATCCTATGACCTTGTGAACCAGGATTATAATTTTGGAAAAAAGATGATACAAATGTGAAGAGGCTAAGAAAAGTTTGTATAATGTTTTTTTTTCAGATTTATTTATTTTTAATCTGAAAGTCAAATATAGAGAGAGGAGGAGAGATAGGAAGATCTTTGGTCCACAGATTCACTCCCCAAGTGGCTACAATGGCTGGTGCTGAGCCAATCCAAAGCCTCCTTCGAGTCTCCCACATGGGTGCAGGATCTCAAGGCTTTGGGCTGTTCTCAAATGCTTTCCCAGGCCAGAAACAGGGAGCTGGATGAGAAGCTGGGCTGCCAGGACCTGAACTGGCGCCCATATTGTTACCCCGGTACGCCCAAGGTGACGACTTCAGCTGCTAGGCTACCGCACCAGGCCCCCCCCTAGTGTTTTTAAAATGTTGTTTCTGTCTCTTGAAGGTTACTCTTGAGCCTGTAGAGCCCATGTTAACTATGAGATCCTTATGTTTCTGTAGAGTCACTGGAGACTGTAAAAATTTTTGCTTAGAGGGCCCAGCGCCAGCCTAGCGGTCAAAGTCCTTGCCTTGAACACACCGGGATCCCATATGGGCACCGGTTCTAGTCCTGGTGGCCCTACTTCCCATCCAGCTCCCTGCTTGTGGCCTGGGAAAGCAGTTGAGGAATGCCCAAAGCCTTGGGACCCTGCACCCGTGTGGGATACACGGAAGAGCTCCTGCCTCCTGGCTTCAGATCAGCTCGGCTCCAGGCATCGTGGTCAATTGGGGAGTGAATCATCCGATGGAAGATCTTTCTCTCTGTTTCTTCTTCTCTCTGTATATCTGACTTTGCAATAAAAATAAATCTTTTTTTTAAAGCTTTTAAAATTTAATTTAATTTTAATTGGTTTTTAACAAATTTAATGTGATTTGCAGATACACTTCTAAGAACAGATTGATTTGTCCTTCCCTCCATCTGGCCCTCCCTCCACCCTCCCTCTTTCCTTTTTTCTTAGTTTTAAAATAATGGTTTAAATTTACAAAATAAATCTTAAAATTTTTTTTTTTTTTGCTAAGAGTAGTAAATAGTCATTATCATACTGTGCCTTTATACGGAAGATGATTTCAACCAGTGTAACCTTCAAATTATTTTCCCTTTGAATCTCTGAGATCTGCGAAAAGTTATTTAGCTATGTTTCTCTAGTAGTAGGATTTTTTACCTAATTATCATAGTCATTCTCTTCCATTGTACTCTAGTTGAATTTACTTCATTTGCTTTGTTTTTTGTTTTTTTTAAATGTGACTTAATATGAGTGTTAATTTAAAAAAAAATAAGAGCTTTGGATAAGCTGTTCTATAGAAAACAAAGTCATAGATTTAGAGCAGTTGCCGATATTGTAAAAATTAAATTATGCCAAAATTGCAAATGTAGATTTCTGAATGCACAACAAATCTCCAGGTGGTCGGTTGAGAAAATTAAAAAAAAAATGATGTTTATATACAGAAAAATTCATTTTGGGGTACCGAGTTACAGGAATTTTGACAAATGAGTAGAGTTGTATTAATTAATGCAAGTTTTACTACTTGACTTCTTTCCATATTGATAACCAAGTTTTAGATTAGCCTGGGATATAGTATAACCATTACCTTGTGACTATAGAAAAGATATATTGTAGTATTGTTAATATTTGTCAGTGAATGAAAACAGTGTGGATTACTTATTGCTAAATTATTGCAGTAACAAATTAAACTTGTATGGACTGTTCCTGTTTTAAACCCACTGTGCTAAAATTCTGAATTTAAGCCTTTAATGAATGATTATACTAAACTTTCTATTTTAAGGGCAAAACTAATAACACAGGTCATACAATGATGAATTTTCGCACATTAGTTTCTAAATAGGCTTATTTGATTTAGTTAAACTTAATGAGTTGTATCTATCGGTCATCTTTTGTCAATTGTTACAAACCTGACTAGCATATTTTAGTATATTTGTGTGTGTGTGTGAGAGAGAAGGCAGATACGTGCTTGAACTAGGATGGAGCCACATTGTTTCTCCTTTATAATCATAGAAAATTAATATTTAAATGTAATTACATTTTAATTTCTCAAGTCAAAACTGTGATATACTGAGTATTGCTTTTAAATTGTATTAACATAATTAATAGCAAAGGGATAAAATACTATAGCCTATTTTGTTTTTGATTCTGTACCTCCTCAGAAATAGGCCAGTCATGTAAAATTTCCCATTTCTTCACTGCTATCAGTAGAATGTCTTACGAAGTAGTAAAATATGAAATGTGTGCAATTTAGTTTCTTATTAGCTTCTGTATCTTTTGATTTGAGTATGTGTGACAGATTGCTGAAAACATCCTTATGTTTATATTGTGAATTAAGCTAGGTAACCTTCCAAATTTTTAGTATTTTATTATTTGAAAGGGGGAGTGATAGAGTGGGGATGGGGGCATGGTGGCTGGAGAGAAGTGCTGTATGTATAGAGAGATCTTCTCTCTGCTGGTTTATTCTTCAAAGGATCTAACAGCCAGTTCTGGGCTAGGCCAAAGCCAGGAGATGGAAACTCACTCCTGTCCTCCCACAGAGGTGGCAGGAATCTGAGTACTTGAGCCGTCTTCTACCTTTCCAGGTACATTAACAACAAGTTGAATTGAAGCCAGAACCAGCCAGAACTTGAACTAGCTCTCCAGTGTGAGATACCAGTATTGCAAGTGGTGATTAAACTGCTGTGCTGCAGCGCAGTGTGCTATCCTGCACCATTGGGCCCCCCTTCCAAGTGTTTGTCTTTAAGTGAAACCATAAGCACTGAGAGTTCCATGACAGTGTAGAGAACGTAAGACAAGCAAAAGATAAACTGTTTATAATGTATTACACTATACATTGTACTTTTTTTTTTCAGTTATTGTTTCACAGTCCTATCCATACCACTCTCCTATTTCTCCTGCTACTGCTGCCTCTGTACCAGTAGCACCACCACCACCTCCTCCAATTCCTCCTCTCGAGCTGGGAGAGGCTTCAACCTTAGCACCACCACCACCACCTCCACCTTATTCCTGTGATCCAAGTGGCAGTGACCTGCCTCAAGGTAAGTGGATTTTGACACTTGGTGAAGATTATTTCGGTCTGAGATTTAGAAAAAAATCTTAGTGTGTATTTCTCTTAGCTTCACCTCTGAGAAGACTGGATGGGCAGCCAGATAGAAATGGACTTGAGCAGTATTACAGGAAAGTGACTATGGAAGGTAGAAGGGGAGCAGTTGGAAGATGAGGATATCTTTTACATTATCAGCAAGTAGGTAGTTGATAATGACTTCGCTTTTCTCCACTATTTTTCTTTAGGACAGGAGTCAGCTTTTTTTGTTTTGTTTCTTTAATTGTTTTCACAAGTGTATAAAATGGTTGCAGTCTTTTATTTAGCATTCTGACTGAATTTTGACCATAGGAGAAGCAGTGTTACAAGGGATGTCCTTAAAAAGAGAGAGAGAGAGAATGAAGGAAGGAAGGAAAATTGGTTTTTTGCTTATGGATAGCTATCCAGTATTCGAGCAGTACCACTTGTGAAGATGACTTTTTTTTTTGAGAATTAAATCGTTTGCTGATTACACATGATAATGGGTTGTTACACAGCTTCAGTCCATCTTTAATTTTATCTGGTACTATCATTCAATTTAGACATTGCAAAGGATGTGCCAGCAATCATTTTTGGTAACCAAATTTTCCTGTGACTCTGCTTGGTTGGCTATTTTAATTATGATCTTCAGAGACATAAGAGTAACTGTTAGTACTTGAGGACCGTGGCTTCTCTACCTAAGCGGTTTGTAAACTTGGCATCACCTTGATAAATTCTGACTTTATACTTATGTGGAAGTTACCAAGATGGCTTCAGCGTAGACTTAACTTTATGCAGCACATTTTTTTAAAAAAGACACATTTATTCAGTGTCATGATTAGACTACTAAATTTAGCAATCCATTACATGGGTGCAGAGAAAGAAAGAACAGCTATATTAAAATTCTTTGCTGGAATACTTTACATTTTCTACAGAACAGAAACTGTTATAACCTGTTATAACATTTAGTCACAAATATAGTCCTTACGTTCCTCAAGTTTGTTTTCCCCCACACACACAAGTATTGTCTAAAAAACATGTTGTCTTTGTAGTAGCTAGTTGCTACCTCTACTGTGCTCCACTGAGTTCACAAATCTGTTGTAACCTGTAGCTTCTCTGCTACTTAACTGAATCTCCTCTCCTGCTAAGTTTTGTTCCTTGGTGGTTATTAGAACCTTCTACAACTGCTTTAATTAGTGCTGCTAAAACCACCATGCCTTAGTTTTGTGGTTAATAAAATATTCACCACTACCACCACCACCATAGGGGTCACAGCTTCTACCTTGAAAATGTCCTCCCTGAATGAGTCCAGATTTGAAAATTGATTGTTGTAACTGCCACAACCGTTGTAGCTTCCAATGACTCCACAACTGCTTCCATCCTTACCAGATGCAATGTAATCATCCCCACTGCCACCATAACCACCACGATCACCTCAACTGCCACCAAAGCTACCATGACCACTAAAGTTTCCTCAATGACCAAGTGTGGCATTGCCACCCAAACCACCTCCACAGTCAATACCAGAGTTTACATAACTACTGTTGGGGTGGTTGAAGAATTGGCCACCTCCTGTTAGTCGGGCCTTCTTTCCTTTATAGTTGGGACCATCTACGATATGATTTTTCTTCTTAATTTTATTTTTATATTATTTACATTGTTGAGAATGTAAGCCCATGTGGGTCTGCAATTAGGATGCGGAGGGTCAAGGGATGGAGGAAGGGGGCGGGACAAATGTTTCACTTCTTTTTTTTTTCTTCTGTTTCCACTGGGGGGAGGGCATTATAGGGTAGGGGGCTGCTCCCCGCTTTCAAACCTTAGCATCTGGGGGTGGGGTGCAGTCATTTGAGAGACGCCAGATGGGGAAGCGTGTTCTTAGGTTGTTACCTTCAGTGGCTTTCGTAGGTCTGAGACATTGTTAGCCTTATTAGAAAATCTTTCCAAGGTCTATTGGGCTAACCAAATCCACCTCAGTGTGCATCCATAGACCCAGACTCTTGCTACAAAGCTTGGGCAGGAGTGTTGTCCAACCTGTTCTACTTTCCGTCTTCTGTGGCGTAGGCAGGAGAGCTGGCCAACCTGTTCTGCTTTCCATCCTCTGACGAGGCACTTGGCATTCTCTGCTGGCCTAGGAAAGCTGGCTGTCATGTTGCCTGTGTGCATCTGGATATGAACCAGTAACTGAGGGGCCCAGTGCTGATACATGAACTACAAAGTTGGATCACATAAAAGTTTTCCTTGTGGCTGGTGTTTGAGTCTATACATATAGTTGGGAAGTTCCCTAGAAACCTCGCTTGGGGTGACCTCAGTCTTGACTCTGTGAGTGCTACTAGTGCAAGGTCAGGTTTGGTCTATCCCCTGTAGCAGCCAACACGCATATGGTAGATGCAACTGCCTGGTCAGTTCTGCCCTCAGTCCCATTTCTCATGTAAACTGATGGGTGCTGTTGTCTAGCTGAGACCAATCTACCATAGCCCCGACCACATGCACACCAATGGGTACCTTGATCCAGTTTGGATAAACCCCAATAACCCCATCAAGCTCACCCCCATCTCTGGTTTTTGCATGTGCTGGCATGTGCTGAGTCCTAACCTGAACTGTCCCACATCCTATCTTGCTCTTGTATTTATCCATGAGTGCTGCAGCTTAACTTGGCCCAACCTGCCCCTAGACCTAAAAGTCTTAGATCTGAGGTCTCACTGGTGGATGGGTGTAGGCCTGTTTGGTGAGTCCACACTTTGATATGACTTGAACCAAGTCTTAGCACTTGCAGAGGGTGCTGTAGCCTAGACCAGTCAGACTACCCATTCTGGCTTTTGTGCATGTCAACAGGTCCTGCAATCTTGCCTTGCATGGCTTGGCCTGTCCCCAGCTCTGGCTCTTGTGTTCTCTAGCAGGAGCTGTGGTCTGGCAGGGGAGTTCCCCAGGTTTCCCTAACTGGTCTGCTCCCAGGCCCAGATCTTATACATGTTGGCAGATGCTGCAGCCATGCTTGTCTCAGTCTGCCCTCTGTCCTAATCTTTGCATGTTCCAGTAGGTGTTGCAGCCCACCCCAGCTTTCTCCAAGCCCTGGCTCCCACAGATATCATTGAGTTCTGTGATCAAGCCTGGCTCAGACCACTACCACCCCGAACTCTCACACAAACTGGCAGATACTGCAGTCCCACAGAGGTGAGCCTACAAATTCTATATGGAATCTGACCCCCGATCCAGATCTCTCATGTTCTGGTGAGTGCTGTGGCCCAGCAGGACGTGTCCCACCCCCTGCCTTGACACTCACGGGCAGGTATAGCAACATAGTCCAGCCAGGCATAGTCCCCCCAGCCCCAGCTTTCACGTGTACCATTGGGCAGTAGGTGATGCTACTCAGCCTAGTCTGGATCTCCCACATAGGCAGCTGCCTGGGCCTATCCCAGACTTGCCTTCTGGTTATCCCTCTCTAAAACACCACATCTCAGCTCCCTTGAGTGCAGTGGCCTGGTCTGTGGATACCTCCAGAAATCACTCTTCACTTGTCAAATGACCTCTTGGGGTGCCCGCTTCAACATGTCTCCATACTTTCTTCCCTGCACAGTCTGCAGCCCACCCTCATTGCACAGTGGTGCAGCATGCCTAGGGGCCATGGTGTCATGTCCCAGCCCAGTGTTTTTTACTTTCTCCACATGGGCAGCTATGCTGGGACACTGATGGAGTTAACACAGTGACTGGCTGCTTTTCTCCCAGCAATGTACAAGGCAATCTAAGCAGTTGCCTACAGCTGGGGACTGCAGGATAGTCTTACGCAGAGTCAGGGTTGTCAAAGGCCACAAAAGCAAAACCCCTCTTCTAACCACTGCCTTGACCAGACATTATCTTTATCACTTTGATTCTCTCATACTGCTCAAAATAGTCCCAGAAGTGATGATCTTTAGTGTCTTTAATGCCACCAACAAAGATCTTTGTCACAGTTAGATGGGCATCTGGTCTTTGAGCATCTTTTCTTGAGATGGTCCTCTTTGATTCCACAAGTCTTGTATCCACCTTGACGAGCCTTGCATTCATGGCCACTAGCCTGCCATGCCAGGCCCGAAATGATTGTTTTAAGTGCACATCTATTGCTGAGTTCTCTTTTGTTTACATTGATCTATTTTTTTTGATTCTTGAGCCTCATCACACTTTTTATAGTAAGTTTTGAAGTTCAGTAGTGTAATTTATACCACCTATATATTTTGTAGCTTTCTATGTCATTTGCATTTTCATTTGGTTGGTACTTTTATTTTTTTAAAGATTTATTTTTATTATTTTTTCATTGGAAAGGCGGATATACAGAGAGGAGAGTCAGAGAGGAAGATCTTCCATCCGATGATTCACTCCCCAAGTGAGCGCAACGGGCCGATACTATGCCAATCCGAAGCCAGGAGCCTCTTCCGGGTCTCCCACACGGGCGCAGGTTCCCAAAGCTTTGGGCCATCCTCGACTGCTTTCCTGGGCCACAGGCAGGGAGCTGGAAGGGAAGCAGGGCTGCCGGGATTAGAACCGGCACCTATATGGGATCCCGGGTGTGCAAGGTGAGGACCTTTAACCACTTGCGCCACCGTGCCGGGCCCGGTACTTTTTTTTTTTACCAGTTTTTTTTTAAATATCTGGGCCCAGAGCCATGGCCTAGTGGCTAAAGGCCTCACCTTGAACACACCAGGATCCCATATGGGTGCTGGTTCTAATCCCGGCAGCCGCACTTCCCATCCAACTCCATGCTTGTGGCCTGGGAAAGCAGTTGAGGATGGCCCACAACCATGGAACCCTGTAAACGTGTAGGAGACCCAGAAGAGGCTCCAGTCTCCTGGCTTGGGTTCTGCTCCGGCTGTTGCCGCCACTTTGGAAGTGAATCAACAGATGGAAGATCTTCTTTTTGTCTCTTCTCTCTGTATTTCTGACTTTCCAATAAATAAGTAAATAAATAACTCTTTAAAAAAACCTTCTAAGAATTTAAGGTTGCATTGAATCTATATTTTGGGGAGAATTGCCGTTTTAACAATGTTATCTCTTAGAATCTACACACATATTGTCAGATGCACATATATCATCTGTCTATTCATTTAGCCTGCCTTTGGATTTTCACCATTTTCTGTGTGTGTAGTAGTAGTAGTAGCGGTAGTAGTAGTAACGGTGGTGGTGGTGATGGTAGTAATCATCCTTTATGTACTTAAATGTATTCAGAATTTTAATGCTCTGTCAATAGAATTTTTTAAGATTTATTTTCATTGGGCCCAGCGGCATGGCCTAGCAGCTAAAGTCCTCGCCTTGAACACTCCAGGATCGCTGGTTCTAATCCCGCCGGCTCCACTTCCCATCTAGCTCCCTGCTTGTGGCCTGGGAAAGCAATTGAGGACACCCCAAAGCTTTGGGACCCTGCACCCGTGTGGGAGACCCGGAAGAGGCTCCTGGATCCTGGCTTCGGATCGGGACAGCTTCAGCCGTTGCGCTCACTTGGGGAGTGAATCATTGGATGGAAGATCTTCCTCTCTGTCTCTTCTCCTCTCTATGTATTTGACCTTCCAATAAATAAATAAATCTTAAAAAAAAATTTATTTTTATTCGAAAGGCAGATTTACAGAGAGAAAGAAGTACAGAGAAAGATCTTCATCTGCTGGTTTATTCCCCAAGTGGCCACAATGGCTGGAGCTAAGCTAATCTAGAGCCAAGAGCCAGGAGCTTCTTCCAGGTGGTCTCCCACATGGGTATAGGTCCCAAGGCTTTGGGCCGTCCTCGACTGCTTTCCCAGGTCACAGGCAGGGAGCTGGATGGGAAGTGGAGCAGCTGGGACGCAAATTGGCTCCCACATGGGGTCCTGGCGCTTGGTGAGAATTTAGCCATTGTGTCAGGCACCAAGACATCTTTTCTTATTGTGATCTGCTAACATAGAAAATAATATTGAATGTTTTGCATGTTAACCTTGACTGGTTTATTAAAAATCCCCTGCCTCCTTCCTAGGTGGTACCTTTTATCACTTCAGCTGAACATTTAGAGTAGCTTCCCAACACCTTTGTGATTGAGACCACTCTGTATCTGTTCTCTTCAGAAATCTTTAGCGATTCTTCAGTTTGTATAAAATTGAGGAAAGTAAGGATTGCATTTATGATTTAGTGTGATGTAGTCTCCTTTCTAGCCATATTTTCAATTATGTAATGTTTATGCACCTGGTTGTCTGCTCCTAATCTTTAATTGGCGTGGTGACTGCTCAAATTTTTTACCCATGCACTCTTCCTGTTTTTTCTGTTAACCTTCTCAAAGACAATCTTGTATCCTTTAGCAGTCAATATTCCTTCTGGCCCTAGCAGTCTCAACTCTAGTTTGCATCCCTATAGACTTGCTTATTCTAGACATTTCACATAAGTGGAATCATGCAATATATGGTGTTTTGAGATGAGTTAATTTCACCTGGCAGATATTTTCAAGGTTCCTTTAGTTGTAGCATGTATTCATTCTTTTATGGCTGATATTCCGTTACATGCATTTATCACATTTACCAGTTAATTCACATCGGTATTGTTTCCATCTTTTATCTCTTAGTAATACTGTTATGGATTTTTCTATTTAAGATTTTGAGAACAGTGATGGTAAGACAATAAGATGAGTGTCTCAGGTCAGTCAGTACAGAAAACATAGAGATGTAGTTGGAATACTGAGACAATTTCCAGTTTCTCCTTACAACTAGTTCATTTAAGTTCAATCACATTTCAAAAATTATTTTATTTATGATACAATTCCATTGGCTCTGGGACTACCAGTCCCCTTCTCAAGTTTTCTGCCCCCTCCCATTGATTTCCCCTCTAACATTACAATGGGTAGTCCCTCATGAGCAATCATAAGTCCAATCATGCTGTTTTTAAAGTGTTTCCTCGCCTTGTGGATATGGACAATGTGAGAGAGTCCAACATCCTACTGTCAAGATATTTTCAGTTGTTTCACTGAGAGTCCAGTATGTCTGTTTGCATCCAGACCAATCACGTTCTTTTGAGTAACTTTGTTCATGCTACTTTTCTTCCAGTAATAGTATGTTAGCCATAGTAAAGAAAAAGAGATGATTTGTTTCATATTTTGTTGTCTCAACAGACATCACTAATGTCAGCATTAGTAGAATATTAATTTGTGTCATGTAATAGTTATAGTAATTGTGGACCAGAATGCCTGCCTATGTTGTAGAGTTGTTTTGTTTATTTATTTATTTTTAGGATTTTATACTTATTTTTATTGGAAAGGCAGATATACAGAGAGGAGGAGAGAAAGAGTGGAAGATCTTCCGTCCCATGGTTCACTGCCCAAGTGGCTACAATGGCTGGTGCTGAGCTAATCTGGAGCCAGGAGCCTCTTCTGGGTCTCCCATGCGGGTGCAGGAACCCAAGGCTCTGGGCCTCCTCAACTGCTTTCCCAGGCCACAGGCAGGGAGCTGGATGGGAAGTGCAGCTGCTGGGATTAGAACCCGCGCCCATATGGGATCCTGGTGCGTTCAAGGCGAGGACTTTAACTGCTATGCTATCATGCTGGACCCTTCAGAGTTGTTTTAAAGTAGAATTTTAGTTGAGACAAGTAAGAAAATGCCTTTACTCAGTTTTTCCTAGATGTTAGTAGAATTGCATTATCGTTGACTCTATACTAAGACTAGAAACAAAATATGTGCTTGATCTTATGTATATGACAGGCAAATGGTTGTATTTCCGTGAAGAAACAATCGGAGTAGTGTTACTACATTGATACCTCAAAGAGAAAAGATTTCAAATGCTTATGTCTATCTAATTACTAAATTTAAACTTTTTTTATTTTAGATACAAAAGTTCTACAGTACTATTTCAATCTTGGCTTGCAGGTAAGAATCCTGTTAAAAATTGCTTTGATAAGCTATACACTCAAAATATAAGCTATATTGATTATCAGACTCTTGAACTTTAAAATCCAAGAATAGTATGAGGAACCTAGAAGTTTTATCTGTGAGATCTGAACATATGAACTAGGTTAGTTTTCTAGTTTAACCTCCAAGCGCTACAGTTTCTCTCACTCTTAAGGGTAGGGACTAGATTCTAAGTAGCACAACTTTAGCAAATATTAGATTAGCCTTCACATTTAATATTACCTACCAACCCTGTACTATTTTTCTGTACAGAATGAAGTTATTTATCTTACATAAGGCATTTTTATGGACATTTATACATTTCAGATAAAATATGACTGGCTCAAAAATATTTAATCAGCTAAATTATTTTTGAAGTGCTCATATACTCATGAATATTTTCCAAATGCTGTTTTCACCCTGCCCTGAATTGTAGAAATGAATATTGACAAATGCATTAATACTACTTACAGGTGTCTTTGATTTTAGGTGAGAGATCTTTAGTCTTCTTCCTGAAATACCACTTCAGATAATGCAAGATAACATAGTTACTGAGAAGAAATAATGTCTTTTAAAGATTTGTCTGATTAACTATTACAGTCTCCTGGGAAATGCTTAACCTTGACACTGATTTCCCAGGAACTTCCTTTTTTTAAGATTTATTTATTTTTATTGCAAAGTCAGATATATAGAGAGGAGGAGAGACAGAAAGTATCTTCAGTCTGATGATTCACTCTCCAAGTGACCGCAATGGCTGGAGCTGAATCAATCCGAAGCCAGGACCCAGGAACTTCTTCCAGGTCTCCCAGACGGGTGCAGGGTCCCAAGGCTTTGGGCCATTTCTCAAATGCTTTCCTGGGCCACAAGCAGGGAGCTGGATGAGAAGCAGGGCCTCTGGGATTAGAACCAGCGCCCATATGGGATCCCAGCGGTGCGATCTTGGCGAGGACTTTAACCATTAGGCCATGCCGCTGGGCCCTCCCAGGAACTTTCAACATGCCAGAAAACCTTTCCCCAAATAGTGCACAGTTATAAATGAAGAATAGTTTTGAGACTTTTTTTTTGCTAAATGCGCTTATAAGAACTGATAAGTTACTTGTCCCTTCAGTTATGGTAGCTTGCTAGTTACATGTGTAAACATTGTTCCACAAGACTAAGGATTTCAAAAATGCTCTCTACTCTTCAGTATCACAGGACATGCAGAATAGATTTTTTTAAGAAGTGTTTCAGAGACAGAGAGCAAGGATGCGTGCAAGCAAATGCAAGCTCCCATCAACCACTTGACTCACATAATGTCCGTAATGACAGGAGCTGGGCTAAGCAGAAGCTGGAAGTTAGGAACTCAGTTGAGGTCCCCGTGAGTGGCAGGGACCCAAGTACTTGAACTGTGTCACCACTGCTTCTCATGGTCTGAATTAGCAAGAAGCTGGAATCAGGGTTTGGAGCTGATTATCATGCCCAGGTACCCAGGTGCTTTGATGTTGGATGCAAGTGTTTTATCCTCCAGGCTGAACTCCTACTCAAGAGTAGATACTTTGGTATTTCAATGTATTTGAAGCAATAGTGCCCACTGCAGCGCATTTGGATTTTAAAAAATCAAATCACCTGTGTAATCACAGTACCTTTTGTATTTCATTATAAGCCCTTTGTTTTATTCCTGCCTATGGAATATGCTATACATTTTTGTAATCTTTTAACTTGGTATCCTATTTCTTGAAATATTTGATGGCTGTTTTTTTCCTATATAATTTTCTATTGTGGATATATGACTAAATTATCTGGTCCTCTGTTGCTGAATACTTAAGGTTCAGTGTTTTTGTTTTTAAAAATAATGTTACAAAAGTCATCTTTGTGTATGTGTATTTGTGTGTACCTCTAATTTCCATAGGATGTTTTCCAAAAGAATTCCAAGTATGAAAAACAGATGCTGAAAGAAATCTCAGAGTTGTAGTAAACAATAAATTCCTAAATGTCCTTTTTTATGTTGAAAGCATTGCTACCACACTTGAAAATCATGACTCATTTTTTTTAATTGGGAAGTTATATAGTATAATTGTACTACAATATAAAGGAACAGTACTTTTTTGTTGTTTTTTCTTGCTGTCAAGTGCTATCACCACAACTACTGGCACACCATGGTC
This sequence comes from Ochotona curzoniae, assembly GCF_017591425.1. NCBI lineage: Eukaryota > Metazoa > Chordata > Mammalia > Lagomorpha > Ochotonidae > Ochotona > Ochotona curzoniae. Next base: position 28,469,133 of record NW_024467087.1, on the reverse strand, counting down.
TATATGCCACACATGCAGCAGCTACCTGTAGAGAATTACCCAGTGTATCCTGAACCACCTCCGCTAATTGACCAGAGTGCTCCTCACACATACAGTGAAGTAGGGAGAGCAGATGGCACACAGGCAGAAGCATCAGCAAACGGTGAGTATGTAATGAGATTGTCAGCAAGACAATTGGATTATCATTTGTCTAATTTAGTAATCGTCTTCAGATGTTTCATTAGGTACATACTCTGTATCACTTGTTCTCAAAGTACGATATGTAGGTCCCTTGGGATCCCTGAGACTTTCAAATGATTCTTTAGGTCAAAAGCTTCTGCAGTAAGATTTTATCCACTGCTTTCATGATGTTACATTTACATTGAGGGTGTAAAAATCGGTGATGGGGAGCCAGTGCGATGGCTTAACAGGCTAATACTGCACCTACAATGGCCAGTATTTCACATGGGCACCAGTTCATGTCCTAGCTGCTCCACATCTGATCCAGCTCACTGCTTATGGCCTGCAAAAGCAACAGAGGCTCAAGGTCTTGGCACCTGCACCTTAGTTCTGGCTGTTGGAGCTGTTTGGGGAGTGAACCAGGGATGGAGAATCTTTCTGTCTTGCCTTCTCTGTGTAAATCTTTTCAATCAAAATAAATTTTTTTAAAAGTCAGTGATGGGTAGAACTGTTGGCATCTATACAGATTGAGGCGTTGGCACCAAACTATGGTACAGAAACTCCAGTTTTATTTCTAATGTTTCATCAAAAATACTATGATTTTCACCAACTCTTTACCTTTGAATAATTACGTATAATAATTTTGTGATAGAATGGGAGTTCATATTTCATGTCTGCACACTGAGTGAGGCATGATGATTAACTTGAGAAAAAGTATTTATACTGTTGAGTTTTAAGTAATACCAGCTGAATTTCATGGAATGTTCTTATTGGTTGAAGGATAATAGACAAACTGATTATTCAGACTTAGTTGACCTGTCTTATGGTTTTCTCAAATGGTTTTCTAGTGACTGTGTTTCTAGAAAAATAGCAAATAGCATTTGTTGTCAAAGAAAACTTCAGATAAAAATTAGAATTTTGGAAAACTTGTATCTGTCACCATGAACCTGCTTCCCATAAATTAAAAATATTGTTAATAAAACTGGTGTAGCAATGAAAGTAGTTTCTTAAAATGTATAGTGAAATATGTTAACATTTGTATGATCTGCATAGCTTAGTGATTTTAGTTTCTTGATTACCGATGCATTGTGTTTTCTTTGCTTGGTTTTCTAAAGGATCTAACCAAAATATGAGATAAAACAGTGGATTCTAATATAGCAGGATATGAAAAATCCATATTGACAATGACTTTGGTACTTTTGGTATAGCATCAAATGATATCTTCAATTATTGGAAAAGCCTTGTTATTTAAGAACTTCTCTTTTTCAGCTATGTCTCTGAGGCTAGATTCCTTCATATATTTCAGCCAAAATGACATAGATAGTAGATTGAATACAGAAGTATATTTGAATTCCAGCTGTCATCTATTAAGACATGCACTGGAAATTCATACATATATAAAAAAAATGACATTTTTCTCATTTCTAAAAAAATTCTTGGAAAAATCAACTTATTTTTTCGTAAAGATTTGTGCTATATAATTTTTATGTATTTTCCTGTTTTATGTTTTAACTTTCTCATTTTAATTTTTAGTATATTAAATTTTGATTGATACAAAGCACATAAATAAAAGCTCCTTGGAGTTCTCCATTTTTAAGAATGTAACGTGATCCTGAGGCCAAAATATCTCAGAACTGCTATGTGCCAGAGTGGAGGATGGTTGCCATCATTGCATTTACAACATAATTCTGATGAGATTTAGGGTGGATCTTTGGACTCCTCTTTTTGGGAACAATCAATAGGAGGTAGAACAAATGGTGTGAACTAATTAACCAAATCTGTTTTACATTCCACTGCTGCTACTTGATGACTGTGATCATGGTTAAGTTGTTTAATTTCCCTAAACATGGTTTTCTGTAAAGTGAAAAATAGCTGACTTAGCAGCTATTTTACAAGGACTAATTGTGACCTGTATATATTATGCCTGGCACATATTTGGAATGTTAATATCCTTTTCCTCCTTTTTTAGAGCCTAGTAATGGTTTTGGAATGCTCTTTGTTATTAGTATAGAATCTTATCCGTAGTGAGCTGATGTGATACAACCCATGGTAGTAAAATGTAAACTTTCCTTGAATCTTTGTACAACTTTTGTAGAGCTCTTTTTAGTTGTGGTAAGCTGTGAGGCAGTGGCAGTGTTAGTGGAATGAAGTAATTCAATTAGCCTAAGTAATGAAAGATTTTTTTGTGTGTGTAATACGTATAGTCACTATAACTAGGTCAGAATGGCATCAATGTTTACTCTGTTTTGGATAAATGCCATTCTTCTTTTTTTTAATATGTTTTTATTTTGACAATCCTTACATATTTAATTAGGGTAAAAAAGGTTCAAGGGCTACAGGGAAATGGGCAAGACCATCACTTCCATACCACTTCCTTCATGTATCTGAGGTAAAGGGGGATATAGAGGAAGAAGCCCCACCTAGTTTCCCACCCACCCTAAGTCCCGGATGTGGGGCATGCTCTGAGATACTCGATCAAGTGGTTCCAATAGTTCACCATTCATGGATCACTACCAGTCTCGCCACTCCAAGCACGATGTGATCGTTGAAGAATCCATTGATTGACACAGTCGCTTCCAGAGTCTCCATTTGCCCAGTATTTTGCTGCCAACAGATAGCTGAGGTTGACTTGTTCTGTCTTTTCTTGGTTAGGACTCTGAGTCCGGTGTCTCAACTGGGGAGATCCTCAAAGAAATTTTGAGGTATTCCCAGTCCAGATTCCTGCGTGTTCTAGCAAGCATAGGACCCGGCACAGTCCATCGCCCCAATCAGCTGGTGGTTGCAGTTGCTGGGTCGGTTCTGTCTCCATCCATGTCCTCCACTGGAAACAATGGGTGTTACAGTCCGGCCTGGTTCCGCCCTGGACACACTTGGCCCTCACAAAAACCAGTAGGAGCTGCAGCCCAGTCAGGGCGGCCCACAGTAACCCCAACCGGGCCCACCCCCTACCCTGGCTTGCCAGTATGTATGGCAGACTAGTCCAGTCTGTCCCACATTCCCTTCTGCTCATATACTTGCCAACGGGTGTTGCGACCTAATTCCATCCAACCATCTCATCCAACCAGCCCTAACGGATGTTGTTGGGTGTCTGTCTAGCCACCCCAGGCCCTGTCCTAGTTCCCGTGCCCTCCTGTGGAAGGTGATGACCCAAGAGGGAGGAGCCCACTATTTCCCTCCCAGGTCACTCCCACTCCAGTTGTGCCCTGTGGTTCAACTCGACATGACTAGCCCCCTGTACCAGCTTCTGCCAGCTGATGCTGCAACCAAGCCCCAACAACCCTCACCCACTCTGATTGTAGATTGCACCAGTGGGAATAGTCAGCCCAGCCTGGTTTTCACCCAATCTGCTTCACATGAGGTGCGCAGGTGCTGTGGCCCTGCCTGGTCTGGTCTACCCCCTACCCAGCTCATGCTCCTCAGTGGAAGTAGCTGTTCAGCTAGGGAACCACCCCTTATTCCCCTGCCAGCTCTGCCTCCTCCCTTCCTGATTCTCGTGTGTGCTGGTTGGGCGCTGCGGCTGCATCCAGCTCAGGCTACCTCACCTTGGCATTCCAAGTTGTGTATTTCTTTTGTCACGACCGGACCTGGTTCGACCCATACTCTGTTCTGGCGTTCGGATTTACCAGTGGATGACGTGAACAGATTCAGCCTGGTCTGCCCCCGAACCATGCCAAATGTATGCCAGTGGGACACTTTCCATGACCTCTTTGCTGTTACCTTCCATGTTTCTTGCGCCGACCTGCAGGGTCTGTGTCCTGCCAGAGGAGTTGCCTGGGCTCCTCCATCAGAACCCCTCCAAGTGCCAGGTTTCGTGCATACCAGTGGATCCATGTGCCAGTTCGCCTCCTGTCCTAGCAGGAACAGTGGCCTTTCCTAACTGGCCTTCATCCCATTCTGGTTCTTGCTGTAGGATGTTTCAGCCCAGCCACGGCTCGTCCACACCCCCATATAGCTCGTATATGGCTCAGTTGGGGTTGAGACCTAGCCTAGTCTGTCCCACATCTACCCTGGTCCTCCAAAGCACCAGAAGGTGTTGCGGTCTGGCCTGGCCCGGTACGTCTTATTCCAGTCCACACTTGTGCCATGGGAGATGACAACTGTATCCAGACCTGACCGCAGCCCCATCCACCTGTTGTGACCCCTGCCTTAGACACTGTGGCTCAACTCTGTGGTTAATGTGGACCAGTTGGAGCCAAAACCTAGCTGGGCATGTCCTGAGCTCCACCCTGTGTTCCAATCATGCTTGTGGGCTAAGGTTTGCTTAGTCTAAACCTTCAGGTCTCAGTCCCACACTTGCATTAAGGTTTCATGTCCCTGTTCCTGGGAATCACCAGAAATTAGTGTCTAACCTACGCTAATGCTGGTCTTATTTATGGGTGTCCCTAAGCAGCTATTTCACATCATAAAAACCCCAGAGCTCAAGCTCGCTGCTGGGTGGCCAGCAGGCAGAGCCTGGCACCACTTGGTGCACTGGCTGCCCAGAGCCCAGGCCTCTGCCCCCGCCTTGTGGCGGGGACTGTGGCCGAGACCCCGGTGGGGTTCCGTCCGGCAGGAGCGCCCCTCGACAAGTGCCACCTTGAGGGGGGGTTAAGCCCGCCTCTTGCCCTGAGACTGGGACCCACCCGACCTGTCCTGCCGCCAGCTTTTGGCTGGCGGGGTGCAGGGCGGAGCTAGAAATTTACCCCAGCTCCCAGCCATCTCTCACGGGTACTCACCCATGAGGGGCTTTAGGTGTTCCCGGGCCAGGAGAAGGCCTGGGACTCTGCCCCCGCCTTGTGGCAGGGACTAAATGTCATTCTTCTTAAAAGAATATTCTTAGAAGTGGATTTTTTTTAAAAAAGTGAATTTCATTTATTTGAGGAGCTGAATTAGAAAGAGGTTTATGTATCTGCTCATTGACTACCCAAATGGCTGTAATGGATATTGCTTTCTCAGGTGAAGAAGTGAAGCCCAGATCTTCTTCTAGGTCTCCTATGCTAGTCAAGGGTGACAAGGACTTGGGCCATCCCCCACTGCTTTTTCAGGTGTATTAGCAAGGGGCTGGATCAGAAATGGAGCAGCTCAGATTTGTACAGGTGTCCATATGGAGTGCCAGGACTGAAGGTGGTGGCTTAACCCAGTATACCGTAATACCAGCTTATGATAAGTCATTCAAACTGAGGTGATATGAAATGTCATTGTGATTTTGATATGATTCAGTTTTCTACTAACTTTTGAAGTACCATAGTATACTTACACTTAATGTTTTATTTGAAAAATGTTCTTACTGTCTTTGGTTTTTTTTCTCTTAGTTACTAATATTTATATGCAAAGTTCCCCTGCTGCCATTGCTGTGATCTTTCTTACAGTTGATACAATTTCCTTCTGTCAGAACATCCATGAGTATCTGTTTCAGTGAATTTTTGTGTCTGAAGTATATACCATATGCATTCTTTATTTCAGATACTTTCTCAAATGGTGAGCCTGTATTGATCCCTCATGGAGCAGTCTATTATACAATAATGTCAGATCCCTATGGACAACCACCTTTGCCAGGTTATGATGCCTGCTTTCCTGTTGTGCCAGATTACCCCTGTGTTAGCCCATGGCATCCAGTTGGTACAGCATATGTCGGTTCTCCTCCAGTTCATGGTGCTACAAATCCTGGGCCAGGTGGCTATATTGCTTCACCTTCCTCACCTCATTATGTACCTCAGAATATGTAAGATCCAACAGTATGATGTATTCTTGAACTGCCATTTCTTGCTGTTTTTGTTTTTTTAAAGTCTTTAATGTTAGTGTATCAATGATTACATGGGTAGAATGGTTTCTGTTGTATCTGTGTTCAAAATTTTTTCGTTTAAAATAGTAGTTTAAGTAATAGTATTTTGGGTTGCGAATGAAGAAATTGAGACAACAGAATAACGAGCCTCATATTGAGCAATTCATTTCATTCAGCTGCTTTCCTGTCAGCTGGTTTGTTGACTTTAAGTTAGATGATGGCTAGTAAGAGAAGTAAATCACACAGGTTGTTTCCTTGGTTTAGAGGTCATTCATATTAATCCATGTGAAGTTGGAATAACTTTCACTTTTCTCTACAAAAGGTAACAAGAAAACCAGTAGCTCTTGCTTCTGGATAGCTCAATATTAAATGAAAGTGCTCTTCAGGTTTCTTAAGACTTGTTTGGACTCAACTGTGTTCTGTGACAATCAGCTTTAAAGGCACTTGGTGCTCTGCTTTGGATTTATCTCGTATGCTATTGTTTAATACTGGATTTATGTAACTTTTACTGCACAGTATTGAATGGTGTCCTTTGCACAGTTAGCAGTAAATAAAAACTAGCATTTAAAATTGCCAAAATGTGTCAGGTTTTCTTTTTCACTTTTTCATGGCTGCAAAGGGTATACCAGACATTTGATTATTTCAGCATGTTTTTCCCCTGGCATTTTGATTGCAAAAGAATGTGAATTTATAGCATGTGCTGATGGGGGTAGTTGTGGGGTTATTTGAAATGTCATTCAATCTGAGGTCACTGTAATGCATATTGCTGTATCTAGTTATTTTCTCCTGAGGATGCTCTTTTTAAAATTGTATTTTTGTTTTCAGAAATATCTGTTAATCCATTTATGGAACATTAATCTCAACTTTTCCATTGTCCTGTACTTAGTGTTTTTCATCTTGCTAGTTTTAACTTGTTCTCTAACTTTGACTAGTCTGTCTTTGTGAGACATGTCATCAGCCCCTTTACCTTTTCCCATTCATCTGTCCAACAAGATGTTACATATTCCAGTTAGTTCTGTTTTGAAGCACAATTTGTCCTAAATGTTTTGCAGTATTTCACTTGACAAACAGCTGTTTAGCAAGTGTTCTTTGGCTGCCCCCCTAAAACCCATTTTGTTATTTTTTTTAATTATTTATTTGAAAGGCAGAATTAAAGAGGACTAGAGTAAGGGAGCGATGGAGCATTGGTGGAGGGAGCAGGGAGAGAGAGAATGAGAACTGACATCTTTTGTCCACTAATTCATTCCCCAAGTGGCTGCCATACGCAGGACTGAGCTTCACTGAAACCAGAAACCTAGAACTCAGTTCAGTTTCCCACCAAAGTGGTTAAGATCCCAGTGCTTGCACTGTCTTTTACTTTCCCAGGTGCATTAACAGGAAGCTGGGTCAGAAATAGAACAGCTGGGACTTGAGCTGGCACTTGGGCTACTGGCTTCACAGAGGCTGGCTTGGCCCACTGAACCACAATGCCATCCTAAACCTGTTTATTTAAAGGCTAACTGTGCTTGTTATTTTTAATCCCTGATTCTTCACCACTGGCAGCAGGAGCCATTTGAGAAGTGAGAGGTGTGTGAGCGTTAAACTGAAGCAGAAGCCATTGCCCAGAAGTTGTCCTATCTTCAATGTACCCTTTGCAACGTGATGGATATCCCAGATAAGTAGACATTATTGATTCAGTTGTTTCTGGCTCCATATTAAAAAGCCTTGATCTAGTGGGCTGGTGTAGTGGCATGTAAAGCCACTGACTGGCTGTTGCATCTCAGGTGGATAACGAATATGCCCCCAGGTGTTAGAGCCTCTGCAGAGGCTCCATCCACTGGGGGAATGAACCAGTAGATGGAAGATTCTTTCTCTCTCTCTGTCTCTCTCTCTCTTTGTAAATCTGACTTTAACAAAAAAAAAAAATCTTTAAAAAAAAACTTCTGATTGCTTAATTTTTGAATACATTAGCAATGTAAAGTCTTGCTCTAGAAATTGGCATCAGAAAACTTAAAACTAGATGACAGTGCACTGATGTTTGCAACAAAGTAACTGAGTGTATTAGTGTTTTAGCATCTTTTCTAACTTGTTGGATTCTTAAGTTTGTGTAGACCCTAAATTATGGTTTGCGTAAATGTTGATTTTAGTCAGGCTTATACCATGAGGCTGTGCCCTGTCCACAGATTTTTCAAATGTGCTAGCATTTCTCAAGTGTAGGTAAGTCACAAGTGATTTCCTGTATCTTCAACAGTCATTTGTTTACTGATTCGCTTCCAAGGGCAGTTTATTAAGAGGGTTGTAGTCTGTCTTAAGAATGTGAGTCTGGGGCCTGGCAAGAGTGCCTGGATCCTCACCTTGCATTTGCCAGGATCCCATGGGTACCGGTTCATATCCTGGCTGTTCCATTTCTCATCCAGCTTCCTGCTTGTGGCCTGGGAAAGCAGTCAAGGATGGCCCAAAGGTTTGGAACCCTGCACCTACATGGGAGATCCAGAGGAGGCTCCTGGCTCCTGGATCGGCTCAGCTCTGGTGGTTGCGGCCATTTGGGGAGTGAACCAGCAAGCGAAAGATATTTCTCTCGGTATCTGCTCCTCTATATATCTGCCTTTCCAATTAAAAAAAAAAAAAGTAAAAATGTGAGTCTGGAATTCAGCTGCTTTTGATAGGCACATCTGCCTTTAGTTACCAATTGGAAACTTGTGGGTTTCTTCCTTGTTCTGAGTGCCATTAACAATTATTGTAATTTAATCAGATGCTTTTTATTTTCTTAAAAACCTGAAGCCAACTTGTATACTAAATTGACCTAATATTTATGAAATGTAATCTATATTTGTGGTCTATTTAAGTCATAAATTCTTTGGCTTGTGTGTTCTCATATGTCTTCTCTAAGAAATAATTGAGGAGTGAGTCTTTAAAAAAAAAGATTTATTTCATTTTTATTGGAAAGGTGGATATACAGAGAGGAGAGACAGAGAGGAAGATATTCCGTCCGATGATTCAGTCCCCAAGTGAGCACAACGGCCAATGCTATGCCAATCTGAAGCCAGGAGCCTCTTCCAGGTCTCCCACACGGGTGTAGGGTCCTAAAGCTTTGGACCGTCCTCGGCTGCTTTTCCGGGCCACAGGCAGGGAGCTGGATGGGAAGTGGAGCGGCCAGGATTAGAACCAGCGTCCATATGGGATCCCGGGGCGTGCAAGGCAAGGACCTTAACCACTGCACCACCGCGCCGGGTCTGAGGAGTGAGTCTTCACCCAAGGAAGACAAGGCTGAAGATAACCTGTCCTGTAGCAAAAGACTGCAGTGATTGTTGGGGCAGCTGCCCGATAAAAGTAGGTGCTGTGGCAATTCCAAACCTCTAAGACTTAAAAGCCTGTAGCAGAAATATCGTATATTTCTTTACTTACTTACTACCTTTGTAGTTGTCCTTAATGTTACCTACGCTATCCTGTCTTGACCAAGTTGCATCATTAGAAATATGGAAGGAGGGAGAAACGGGCATTATGGTTTATTTGAGAACCTTTACCTCCACCCTGTCAATGATAGGAATCTGATACACTAAAGATACAACATTGAATTTTTTCCAATTTAAGGAAAAAGAATCAAATCATTTTTATTTTTATGTCAATTGTGTATCCTTAAAACTAATTGTAGCTGTCTGCCTTGATTAAGAACAGATGAAAGGATTGAGTCTGTTTTACTCTTGAAACCCAGGTGTTGTGAATTTAAAACAGCTTTCATTTCCTTGGATGATTTGATCAAGGGAAAACCTTTTAATTAGCTTTGGAAAGGAAGTATAAACAAACAAATCATGGCGTTGTTATGTGAACAGCAGACATGGAGAGTTTAATTCAGACATAAATCATGGAAGGTGAACTAATCCATTGGAGAAGGTGTGGCATGCACTTGATCTAGACGGTTCTAAATCTTGGACAATTTCGGTTCCTTTGATGTGAAATTTTGAGCATTTTATTTTTCCATTTATGAAAGAACTGACAATTTGTAAGCAGAACATGACCTGTCTCCCCACATCCTACCTACAGTGTTAAGTTTCAGGAAAGTATCTTGATATAGAACATTTTCTCTTACCTCAAATATCATAGGCAGTTTTATGTGGGCAAAAGTGTTAAGTTCTTTTCCCAAATAATTGTTTGGATTCTGATGGATTCAAGCCACTTGGAAAAAATATTAAAATCCTTTCCAGACAAAGTTATTAGTTAATGTTCTAAATTAATACTGTTCTGTGGATTCTGAATTCCTTCACATGATTAGCAAATTTTTCTTGCAAGATCTTAACGATTTTTTGTTAATTCTGTATATGTGAGTGTATTAAGTACAGCTTTTCAGATTGCTGAATTGTGAGGGGAAAAAATGTTCCACAGTACTAGGGTCCTAAAATGCTTAGAGAAACTGTTTAGTTTCCTTGCTCTAAAATATATTAGCCACCTCAAAATTTTCACCTTAATTAAAATACTTTTCATTTGTTCTGCTTGCTTTAGCAATTGAATTTTGTATTTTCTTCTTTTTCCATTAGTTCTGCTGAAATACTTTTTCCTTTCCCCAAGAAGGTCTTCCTTTCTTGATTGTTCTAATCACAGTATACATTTGGTTTTTGTTAACTTAGTTTTTTTCCCACTACTCATTGCTTATTTTTCCAATACTATGAAAGTTTTGAAATGTACAGAAAGCTGTGCTAAGTGCAATGGCTCAGTGTCTAAATCCTCATCTTGCTATCATTGGGAATCCCATATGGATACCGGTTCCTATCCTGCCTGCTCCACTCCCCATCCCACTCCCTGTTTGTGGCCTGCAGTGGAAGATGGCCTACATCCTTGGGACCCCTGCACCCACTTGGGAGACCCGAAAAATCTCCTGGCTACAGATGAGCTCAGCACTGGCCATTGCAGTCATTTGGAGAAGGAACCAATGGGTGGAAGCTCTGTCTCTCTTCTCCATAAAATCTCATCTGCCTTTCCAATTAAAGAACATTTTTTTCAAAAGGACAGCAAATTGAAAGAATTTTTGAATGAAGATATGTATGCACCACCTAGATTGCATAATGAATATTTTACAATACTTTTTCAAATATCCATCCCCTAAATTTAAGTACAGTTCACCCCAAACATCTCAACATGAATATTATTAACTAAAATTCAGGATTTCTTAAAAAAAAAAGTATTGGAAAACCAGATATACAGAGAGGAGGAGACAGATGGGAAGGTCAGCTGATCAGGATCCAGGAGCTCTTCTGGGTCTCCCACATGGGTGCAGGATCCCAAGGCTTTGGGCCATCCTCAACTGCCCTCCCAGGTCACAAGCAGGGAGCTAGATCAGAAGCGGGGCCACTGAGACACAAACTGGCTCCCATACAGGATCCTCGTGCATGCGAGATGAGGACTTCAGGCACTAGGCTACCATGCTGGGCCCAAGTTCAGGGTTTCTTAAATACTTTTTTCTAAGGTAAATTTTACTTGCAGTAAAGTGCAAGAAAGGTTAGATATTTGATTTAGTGAGTTTTGACAAATCCTAGCCGATGCAGCCCAAGGCCTTATCAAGGTGTTATAACCTCTGAAAATTCTTTTATGCTGCTTCCCGGTAAAGCCTTTCTTTTATCCACATCCCTCAGGTTGCAATTATTTATTCCAATTTTTACTACTATCACACATTAGTTTTCTGTTTCCTAAACCATGTGTAAGTTAATCAATTTGTACTCTTTGTACTGCTTTCAGTATAATGTATTTGGGATTCATTAATATGTTTTGATAGTTCCCTTTTTATTTCTGTTTAGTAGTTATTTGTGTGCTTTGTTCTGCTGATGGGTACTCGGTTCGTTTCCGACTTTTAGATATGAATAAAGCTGTGGTTACTATGAACATTTCTCTAGAAATCGTTGTGTGGGTGCTAATTTCCATTCTTCTTGGAAGAGAATTGTTGGGTCATAGGTTAGGTGTATTGCTAAAAATTGCTGAGTGTTTTTCTAAAGTAATCATACCATTTTACATCCCTATCGACAGTGTATGAGTATTCTAGATTTTCCGTCTCCATGAACATATGGTCATGTCGTTTGATTTTGCTTTTTGCTATTATAGTGGGTGTCTAAATGACATCTTGTGATTTAAATATGCATTTCTCCAAGGTTTTTTCATAATGATCACTTTTATGTGTGTACTAATTAGACTTTTATGTATGTATTCCTTTGTGAAACATGATCAGATTTTTGTTTTTTGCATTATAGGGATAATTTGTACATGTTGGTTACAAATCATTGTCAGAAACATTTTTGCTTTTTAAAATTGTCCTTATCTAACTAGCATGGACTCTTATGCCCAAAATAATTGGACCAGGACTACTTACAAGTTATTTAGCTAAAATGTAAGCCGTTTTACTTACACTAACCAGTGTTCTGATGGCCTAAAAGTTTAACTATTAAAACAAAATACAATAAAACATCAGCAATATGAATTAGTTGGAGGAAAGATAATTGTTGTCAGGTATGTTAAGCATAAAAACTTAGAGGGAATGGCAGCTAATACTTGAAGTATTGTTCACATGTATTTAAATTTAATCATGATCAGCCTTTCCTTGGTTTATATGGTTTTCTGATTCACAGATTCAAACTGCTAATGTACAACCTTTGTCATACTTTAGGTACTCAGTAGAAAATAATAAATTTCTCTATTGCATTAGGCCTGTGAGGTTTTCTAGTGTTGTAAACAAAGTTTCATAATTGCATTGACCTCTTTATCTTATCAGCTGATAGATTTATGAGTAATTATTTAAGAAAAGATTTATTTATTTTTATTTGAAAGTAGGATTTATAGAGAGGAGATACAGCAAGATCTTCAATCTGCTCTTTCACTCCCGAAGTGGCCACAGTGCCTGGAGCTATGCTGATCTGAAGCCAGGTGCTTCTTCCCAGTCTCCCATGCACATGCAGGGTTCTAAGGCCTTGAACCAACCTCTACTGCTTTCCTAGGTCACAAGCAGCAAGCTGAATGGGAGGTGGAGCATGTCGGATAGGAACCTGCACCCTTATGGGATCCCGGCACGTGAAGGCAAGGGCTTCGGCCACTGAGTCATTGTGCCATTCCTATGAGTGATTGTTAAATTTTAGAATATTTAATAGTCAGAGCTCTAATGAGAAATATCAAGATCAGAACGATGTCTTTTTAGTCATGCACTTTTCAAAATAGGGTGCAGAGATCTGTTTGTATTTCTATTATTGATTATAGTGTAAAATCCATTACTCATAAATGCTTATTAATAATAGCTGGCTTGGGCCCAGTGCAGTGGCCTAGCGGCTAAAGTCCTTGCCTTGTATGCACTGCAGTCCCATATGGGCACTGTTTCTAATCCTGATGGCCCCGCTTCCCATCCAGCTCCCTGCTTGTGGCCTTGAAAGCAGTCGAGGATGGCCCAAATCCTGGAGATCCTACACCCATGTGGAGACCCAGAAGAAGCTCCTGGCTTTGGATTGGCACAGCACTGGCCATTGTGGTCACTTGGGGAGTGAATCATTGGATGGAAGGATCTTCCTCTCTCTCCTCCTCTATATATATATCTGACTTTGCAATAAAAATAAATTTAAAAATAGTAATAGCTGACTCAAAGATTACATTGGAAAAGGGTGGTACAGACACACGTTAAATCTGAGTAACCATACATACGGGGGTAGGGAAGTAAATGCTTTATTTTTGTTTATACTGAAGCTAAAAATACATAAAAGCATTACACAAGATTGGTGTTTTTTTTTAACAGTTAAGATTGACACTGAGTTTACACTTCTTACAGAAAATAAGTTACTGAAGAGGTTTTAGCTTTTAAAATAGTCTGCAAAGCCAGAATGTCATTTTCACAAACACATTTTGAATTTTTCATGATTAAGCTCAGGATATATAATTTGAAACTTTCTGACACCAGCACTTTCTGTATGGTAATGTGTGAGTGGGGCACCATTTAGGCTGAGAAGATGAAGGAAGCACACCCTTTATTTTTATACATATATATAGAGAGAGCGAGCCAAACTGCAGTCATTGTTTCAGGTAGAAAGTAACCCCACCCTGTTTTAATCCCATCTTTGAGAAATCTTAAAGAAATTGAGTCCTAGGAAGAATTGAAATGATTGCTGTCCTCTTGAATACTACCCATAGTGTGCCTTGCTGTGTTAGAAGGAACAAAAAGGAGTTGTTTTCCCTTGAGAAAAATGTATTCATCCTTATCTGCACTGAAATGCCCTAAGAGGTCTTTGTATGTGGATTGGAATAAGAGGACTTAGGGCTTGACTTTTCCTGTGTTAAAGGTGTAATTTGATCATTTTAAAGATGATAATTTATCCAATTAGATTTCCTTTAACAGTAAGGAAACCACAGACAAATGTACTAACCCTACAGGTTTAATAACCTCATGAGCTCATGTAACATTTGACTTAGTGCTGTTGTTTCCAGTGATCCTGTTAAAGGCTTGAGAATTCTAATGGCTTCTGCTCAAATATGCTAAGTCTACTTAGCAGCACATTAAACTATAGATGACTTTGCTTTATTTAAGCTGATCATTTAATATATATTGTAAAAAAGTGCAAGGTGTGATGACAAAATGATGAAGTTATACTTTAAGAAATCTTGGTCTTACATGGGAAAGATCAAGTCTGAACATGTGATTGTTCAAATGACCTGAAAATTCATCTGTCTCTTACTGTCTACCTACTAGATTCCCATGCCCTTGCTTCTGCTACTAGGGCTCCACTCCATTTTTCTGTGGAGGCTCTTGGAGGCTTTTTGTTGTCCCCTTTTGCCTAGTTGTCAGATTGTTATGAAACTGCCATTTCCTATGGACCAAATATGGCTTGGAGAGCCAATTCTATTTCAGTGCAAATATTTTAAAGGTTGAATCTTTATGGTGTTTCCAAATCAGGATATTTTGTACCTAAATATGTGACTCTCTACAGTGTTCTCCTTGGGAGGTTTAGGCTTATTACTCCAAGTGACTTTGTGATGTTAGAGTCCTGACTCATTGGAAAAGAAAGTGAGGAGTCTTGATTGGGGACGATACAAGTATTCTACGTCTGGATTTTGGTTGGTAGTTCCAAGTGTATACATAAAACTAAAAACAGTGAATTGTGTACTTTAAATTGATGTAGGTGAGTGTACGTAAGTTGTTTCTTAGAGTTTATAAGGAAAACAATCCCTCTGGAATCCAAAGAGCAGTATTAGCTCACTTTATAAACCAACCAAGAAAATTCTTGTTATGATGGTGTATATCAAAGTGTCTGTTGTCTAACGACATTTGAAAATGTTTGTTTTTACTAGAAAAAGTAGTGCCCAGTTCAGTTACCCACTGTTTTAGAAAAACACTAAGTTTATACTTCTTACAGTGTGGATCACATTTTTTTTTGCTGTCTAGGATATGCAGTGACTGAATTATAGGTTTTTAAACTCCTCTCAATGGCACAAGTCAATATTGGGTTGAATAATGGCAGCAATATTGGAATATGAATACAACTTTAATTTGGATATATAAATTTTGGCAACTTCGTGAAAATACCAATCTGTTTTCTTTATAATTCCACTTTATATGTTTGGTCCAAATTTGGAACCAAGTATGACACAAGATAGGTAATCTGGATTTTCATATAGTCTATCTTTTCCTAAATTTAGCTTTCATTTCTTTCTTGTAGTTTTGATAAAACTATACTATTTCTTAGATAAAATGTGGGGAAGTCAATCCTTCAAATAATTGTCAGTATGTACAGATTTATGAAAACTAGTTGGTGATATTGAAAAATTTGAAGTATAACTATACTATGGGTCTGGTGTATTGAATTCAGGATTGCAGTGATCCCAAAGCTGAGAACTTGTACCATCTGAAATGAAAAATATGAACCAACATTTAAAAGTGATTTATAGGTTGTTGAACTATTTTCATATTCTGTTGCAGTTCTTTTCAGGGAGAACGTAATATCAATTTTTCATTCTGGAAACCATATTTTTAATCAGGCGGAATGCATCTCAGTTTGGTAGTTTAGTCCCATATGTTTTTTAAAGACTGTTTCTTTTTTTTTAAAGCAGAGTGACAGGAAAGGAGATGTAGCAAAAGAGATCTTTCATCTAAAAGAGCAGCAGCAGTTAAGTCTGAGCCAGGCCAAGGCCAAGAGCCTGAGGTTCCATCTGGGTCTCCAATGTGAGTGGCAGGGGCCAAGTACTTGGGCCATCTTCCACTTCTTTCTTGGGCACAGTAGCAGGAATCTGGGTCAGAAGTGGAGCAGCAGGTACTTGAGGATATGGGATGCTGGTGTCACAAGCTGCAATTTAACTCACTACCACAGTGCTGGCCCAGTCCTGTGGTTTAAAGTGCTCATCTGCAATCACCTTTACTTTGAAAGCTTTTATTTTTTAATATTTTACTGTTGCCATTTAAGTCCCTCGGGAATGCCAACAAAAAATACAGAATAGTCTGTCTTGTCTTCCAAGAGTCAGTATTAAGGTTTGTCACAAAACGGGAGAGTTGTCATGAGAGTTTTCCATTTGGAAGGTGATTGGTGACAATGAGTGGAGGGCTATTTTAAACTTTTGGGGGAAAAAAAGAACCAGGACCAGCTTAACTCTGCTCATTCATGGTTTCCTACCTTAGGCTTAAATAAAAGACATACTATATTGCTGCCTGTTTATTCAAGTGCCGCTGAGCACAATGGCTTGATTTGTGTGTATTTGTATGTTCATATGTTGGAATACAAGCTTTTAATGCCAAAGTACAAAATATGTTGTAAATTAGTACAAATGATCTTCATTCTGCAACCCATTCTTCAGTCTTTTTTTTTCTGGGTTTTACTAAGTCCTTTGGAGTTGTAAATTAGGATTTTTGGAAGGAGGGAGGAGATACTTGTGCTACCGTCATGGATATGTGGAAATTGACTGCGACGATCAGAAGTGTGAACTCTGTTATTGCAGTAATTGTTTTTCTGTTCCTTTGTGTGATGATGGGAAGCCTTTATAGAGTTTTCCCAATTTTTCACATCAGGTAAGAAAACTGGCTTTTGGTGTAAGGGCATTCCACTTAATTTTGTATTTAACTGTCATAATGCCTAATATGTGTATGTTTCTCAAGTAACCTTAAATACTGATGGTATACTTTTGGAAAACGGAAAAGCACAACTCGATCCATATACAAATTTATTCTAGATTGTGAGAGATGAAACCAATTAAAAATGCTCAGCACCCTGGCTTGCTGCTTGAATCATTCCAGCAATTAACTCCTGTTGCTTAAACATTCCGTTTTGTAAAAGCTGCCTGTTAGTGCCTTTCTCTGGAACACTAAGCAGCATATTAAATCATAGGCCACATATCAGCATTTGAATAGTAATAGCTCAAGTGTGCAGACTTTATTTTTGCCAAAATGTGTATTTTTTTATATTTTACAGTAAAGCTCATTTTTCCTGACCTAAATGCTTATTCTTAAAACCGGAAACCTCAAATCCCTGTAGCTCTCAGTTATATTACAGAGAATGCTGTCATGGTAGTTCACCACATCTCAGTGCCTTCATTAAAAAAATTAGTCTTGTTTCCTCTCCCTTCCAAATGATCTGGTAATTACCAAAAGGAATGAAGGACTGAGGTCAGCACAGTCCAATACTATTTTGTTTCATTAGGCGTATGTGTACATTGACTAGGGTCCCACCTTTAGGAACATCCCCCCACAAAAGCAAAGCAAGCCAAAATTCTGATCTGTTCCAAAGAAATGCTAGGGGTCATTGGCAGTACCATGGAAATAGCATTTCTGTGTGATGCTCAGTTTCCAATAGCTAGTTCTACACCAAGGAGGTGAATATCTGTAACAAACTAAATAGAGAAAGCCAAAGAAAGAATCTGAAATGCTCCGAGTTATGAGGCAAAGCTAGAGTGACTGGAAGTAGGGGGAGCTCCGAAATTATAACAAGGGGGTTATCCAAGTGATCTCAACAAGTAACTTATATTGACAAGTCTATACAAGCAATCGGTTCATCAGCACGCTTTTGAAAACTTGATTGTCAAACTAATATGCTCAAATCTTTGTTTTAAACAGTGGAACATCTGCCTAACTTTACGTTGTCTTTAACTGATGATAAACCAAGGTCTGGCCCGTTAAACTATCCGATAGTTAAAACACAAGTTGAGCCATACATACAATGCAGGGTAAATGCCAAATGGTTGCTTATATTTTCTGGCTAACATAGCCTCATGTTGTCCTCTAAAATTCCCGTTGAAATTTCCAAAGGAGATTTCCATTGCCATAAGAATTACAAAGTTCTTTTTGAAAAGGGTATTTAAGTCATTCAAAAGGTAGATGTCCTAATGTTTTTTAAGTTCTTATACCAAATTGCAGGTAGCTTTTTAAATGTTTTGCACTTAGCTGAAATAGCCTAAATTAGGCCACAATGTAATGAAAATGATAAAGATTATGGAAAATATAACTGGGTATTTTAAAAGTATTCCCATGGAAATAGAAATAAAACATTCATGTCTATAAAATGTGACTTTTACCAAAAATGATTTTCATTTTAGAATCGTTCTGTTTGACCCTAGACTTTAAGCTAGAACTGTAGATCATAACTTCAACAGTGGTTAACTGTAATAAAATGCAGACACTGTAGTATTTTTACCCTTACTACTGAAGAGATGTGAGTGTAACTATGGGATCAAGCAAATGAACCCAGTGTGTGTAAAACTTACAAGAATGCCAACTGCAGTGGAGGTGAGTCATGGTATAAATATTTTTGATAAGTACATGATTTATAATTATGATTTCTAAGCATGCTTTTAACTGAAATTTTTTAAGTTCATAGCATTTTAAGTAATGACAAAAGGTATTTGTGGTGGTCATTTTATTTGTATACCTGTATATAACGTACATACTTAATAATAGTTTCTGTGATTTATATTTGAGTTGTTGGGTTCTGTGATCTTGAGCAAGGTGTTAGACTCTTTTGGTCCTTTTCTGCTTGTGAAATAAAAGGTTGGAATAGAGTTAATCTTATCTAAGATTCTCTTTTATACCTAATCTTTTATGCTTGTAAATTTACTCAGGTTGTCTCATACTTTCTCTGGGGTCAGAGGATATAGCCATTTTTATTTGAGATACCATTTTTGATAGTAGGTAATCAAAACTGCAGTGGAGAAATCTTCCTTCCTACATTCTACTGAATAAAAACATTTGTGTTGTCAACATAAAGGGACATTGGCTTTAACCTCCATTAAATGAGGCCTCAACATTGCTAGTGAAGTCCTAAGCTCCAGTCATGCAGAGAATACCCTGAAAATGTTGGAAAAACAATGTACTGTCCTGAAATATGACACTAGCTCCTTTCACCCGTAGGTGCTGACTACTGTGATTTACACATGTTCTTTCTTTAGAACACAGCTGAGAGAAGAGTGCATTTTGGAGCATGCCTCTGTGTCTGATCACCCTATTCTTTGACAAATTGGTAACATAATTGCTAGAACAGTTATATCAGAAATTATATACACATTTGAGAGACACTTAAGAAATAGCGCTATGTAAAAATTTTTAGGTACCATCAGTACAACTCAGTCGAGTAGACAAATTTTTATTGTTCAATGTCATCTTGACAATTCAGAAAGAGGAACTCCTATTAATGTTGACAACTAAAAGAACAGAAGGAAACCCAACTAACACTTCCTTTTTAGGGACACACAGTATGAATTTAAACTCCAGGATCCAGATCTAGCAGGGCTGTTTTAGGTCATTTACTAGGGTTTAAATTGGAGAAGCTTTTGTACAAATGCTGGTGAGAACCACTCTTGCTCAGCAGGCTATCTCCTGGTGATTATCGGATCTAAAATTATGACCACATGTGTTATGGACTTCATTTTTAAACTTCAACCTTTGTATTCTAATGAGGCACTCTTGAGCTGTATAAAATAAGACAGCAGAATTTGTATTATGTTTACCCTTTCATGAGTTCGCTAGGGTTGTTATATCTAACACAAGCTTACACATGCAATTCCATTGCTCCCAAAGAATATTAAAACTGCAACCTGAACAAGGTTATCTAGACCTAAAATCGACTTTTTTTTTCTGGAAGCAAACTAAAGATGCTCATTTCTCAGGCTCTTAACACCTCAGTAGAATGTCACTTTTCTGATAGAAAATGTTTCAAACCCAGGCTTTTATCTTAGAAACTCTTTGATAGCAATGATGATTAAAACTATCAGCAGTAGATGGGACCTTATAAATAGACCAGCTAATGATTTTTTTTTCTTGCCAGTGTATGAGATGTAGTGGTTGTTGGTTAGAGTGCAGTATAAGGTTTTTTTAGAAAAACCATACGTATCCTAAATACTAGTTTTGATACTATCAAATTTCAAAATGTAGTTAACTGAAACACACAAACACCAGAAAGGATTTCACCTAACTTATTAGATATGACATATACTATGGGGTATCTCATTGGTACACATTACGAAACTAACACATCTTCAAGAAACAACAAAACTCAACAGCCCCCACAATAAGAAGTTTGTAGTGTCTTAGAAACAAAACAAAAGGGAAACCACAAGCTGACAATTCTTTGGAGCCTGTTTAGCCTCCCTTTTATGCTGTTCATTGAACCAGCATGGGCAGCGTGTAGCACTGAAGGGCAACAAAGATAGGCAGGTCCGTTCGCCTTATCTGATACCTGGTGGGGGCTGCTGGCCACATCCCTCCACCCTGTGGGCAGACATGGTGTGAGATCCCAAGGAAGGGCAGGAATCTGCGGCAGCAACAATAGCACAGTGCACCTGGAGCTTCGAGGAAGCAAGGAGCAGGAAAGCAAAGCGAAAGGGTTAAGCACCCAACTGCACCTCTGCTGATTAGGAGCAACACCCCTTCAGTTGGTTGTGAGATGGACTTAGTGTTAATAGGTATAAAAAGGCAAATCATAGCAAAGGTGATAAAACAACAACAACAACAAAAAAACCCCTGGAGAATGTGGGTATAAAAGACAATGAAAATAATAGGAGTTTTCACTCTCCTTCCTAGCAGGGGCAGTGAGGGAATCATATTCTACATCACTTCAGAGAGCAAGGACAGAATAAGTTTTCTGTTGAGTTCCAGAACAGGTGATAGGGGCTTGATTTAGAGCCGAGTTGTAACTTGTTCTTCCTGTCCATCACCCCATTTGTGCATGATCAAGTCACAAGCCTCTCCCCAAGTTTCAAATACATCCTCGGAGGAGTCTAAGAGTTTAGAATTTGAGGAGCAGATGCTGGATGCACAGTGAAGAGAGCTGGAACAGGCTAAAGGGCATTCACTGCTCTGAGCAGCGCCCCGCACTTCACCTAATTCTACCTCGCTGAGGTTAATTTCGCTTTGAGAACAGGCCTCTGCTTTCCCTTTCTCCATCTGAGAATATCTGATGTCCTGCCACATATAGTGCTGCTGCACGATTCCATCAGAAATGGTGTACATTGGTTCTGAACTGGGTTCAGACATATGACCATTAAACTTGGAGAATAGGAGGCCCAATTTCTTGAGAGAAGGGCCCATGAAAGAGCGTTTGCTTGACGACTCAGCTTTTGACTTCCCTTGAGCACCACCGGCTCTCGGCATGGTTCTGATGAGAGGTGGCCCCTGGCAGGCCTTTTTCTTACAGCCTAAATTGAAAGAGACACTCTTGGATTTGGCCCGAGCCCCACCACTGCCATCATTGGTATCATCCCTCTGAGAGAGTTCAGTGCTGCTAGTGGATAGGCTTCTCCTGGGCTGTTTTCGATTTCCTAAGAGGTCAAGCACTTCATATCGAAAGCTGGAGATGTCCTGCTTCAGTTCCTGGGGAAAGAGGAGGCACATTATGTGAGGAAGCTTAGTTTCTGATGCAGACTAGGCACACTGAATCCCCTCTGGAATGCAGTAGGCTTTTCCAAGTAGCAAATCGCAGAGTGCCCAGACTGAGAGAAATCTCCCATTATTCAACCACACGCACACACACGAACATGTTAGGGTTCGCTATTGGCAAAATTGGGCAGCGGGAAAGTTGACTTCATAACCTTGCCAACTGGGCCTATCAGCAGACTAATCCCTGCTGAAGTATTGACAATGAAGGTATTAGCTTAGGGCACTGCCTTGCACAGGTATCTGCATATAAAAGAAGCATCCGAGGAAAAAGCTTTCAGCACTCGAAGGAATGAAAGAGCAATAGAGACAGCTGTCTGGGGACGGTGGATCTGCTCCTTTACATCTCCATGAAATGGCCCCTGTTCACTGACTGTTTAGATGCTGCTTAAAAAAAACTGCCTTTTCAAAGCTTAACTCTCCATAAGAGGCTGATTGTTTATAATTACCTGAGATGATGAATGTCCCCTTTATCACTGTTACTGGTACTGCCCAGAAATAACGAAGATCTAGTCCTCATTGTATCTTCAGATTAGGGCCCTGGGATACAAGAATGAACTCACAACCAAATGACTGACAGTCTCCTATATGGTTGGGAGACATTCCAGCGGCAGCATGATGGACTTGGGAGAATTCATAAAAGACACCCATTGTGAGACAGGAGGGGAATGAATTGGGGGGAGGGGGAAGGGAGAGACTCCAGCGCCAACTAAACTGTATCAAAAAAAAACAATAAGTAAAAGACAAGTGGGAGGCCTAAATAATCTTCGGGTTCCTGGCTTCAGTCTGTCCCAGCCCCGGCTGTTGTGATCATTTGCAGAGTGAACAAACAGGTGGAAGATCTGTAAATAAATGAATAAATAAATCAATCTTAAAAACCAAAAAGTCTAGGCTTTTGAGGCAGCAGTTAAGATGCCACCTGGGAAGCCTGTATCCCAAATCGGAGGGGCTGGAGTTAAGTGCTGACTGTGCAGCTGATTCCAGCTCCCTGATACTGTGCCCTGTGGGAGGCAGCAGGTGAAAGCTCAAGTACTTGGGCCCCTGCTGTTGATGTAGGTGAGTTTGCATCCCCAGCACATGACTCTGGCCTGGCCTAGTCATGGCTATTGTGGGCAATTAGGGATGAGTCACTGGATGGAAGATCTCTATCTGTTGCTCTCTGCCTTTCCAATAAAATGAAGAAAAAAAATTAACCCTGAACAACATGTCATCTCCTTGCTTAAAACTTGTAACTCAGGAAAAAGTGAAACACCATGCTATGGACTTTTTAAGGCCTAGTTCCTATTGAATTTTCTGTAGTTTCAACTCTTTTTTTTTCCCCCCTCATTTTCCAGGCTGTCCAATGTCCACCCTTCTGGACAGAATATTCTCATTTCTGGGCCTTTGCCTATGTTAGCCTCTCTGTCTAGAACACTTCTCACCAACTCTCCATCTGTGCCCCTACCCCTTGCAAGCCTTAGCTTCAATACCACTTCCTCTGGAAAGACTGGTCTGCCCTCCAAGTCCAATTTGCATTCCTCTTGTCAGTCTTCACTGTGCCCTGTGTTTACCCTGTCACAACACTCAGTCACATCACTATTACTGCTCATCACTCCATGAGACTAGGGGCTGTTTAGACCTTACATACTACTCAGAGTTCTTGGCACATAGCAGGCCCTCAACAGATGAGCTATGTCAGGATAGCAGCCTTAGAAAAGAAATGTGTTCTGGAAAAGGGTATCTCAACCTTGCACTGTTGACAGTCTGGGCTGGATAGTCCTCATTACCAGAGGATAATGGATAGCCTAGTCATTACCAGAGCTTTATAAGTCACTTTGCTTTTTACCTACTAGATGCCAAAGTAGTGACCAAAAATGTCTCAACATTCCATGTGTGGCCTGGAGCCCAGAATGGCCACTTAGCGAAGGGCAGCATAATTGTATAGTGTAGTGGTAGAGTGTCTTAAGACCTTATATCCAAGAATTTTTTTGGGGGGGGGGGTCTTTAATCTTTTAGGCAAAGCAGTTTTTGAGCCTCCAGGAAGCTTGCTCTGGCTGTCTTACCCCTCACTATACATCCTTGACACATGCAGGGATGGGGAACGTTTTGCCTACCAAGGGCCTTTTTGATATTTATAACATTGTTAATGGGTCATACAAAGCTTTCAAATTCAAAAGTGCCAGCTATAGATTTATTTACTTTTTGAGTGCTGTCTATGGTTGCCTTGCCAGGCCAGACCAAATTATTGCATGGGTCTTATAGTGCCTATGTGCCAGATGTTCCTCACCTTTGATTAAAGCGTTCAATTACTGTACTGGAAAACACTCAGAATATTATAAGACTACATGATTTTATTCGTGAAACTGATCATGGTATGATGTACATTGGTAAAATTTCCCTATTGGGTGATAGGCAATTTGAAGAAACAGAATAAGGATTAGACCTTGGTTATAGGCAGGTAGGAAGGCAAAAATCTATAAAGAACCTCAAAACCTGTGAAGAAGATGAAATGATAATTTAAGAAGACATGAGAAACCACCCAGTGATTAAATTACCTTAAAATTCTCCTCGGTTAGTCCCTCATTTGTTTTGGAATTTCTTATCATAGCAGCCACGTATCTTTTTACTAAATTCCTGATAACTTCCTGGAATCAAAAAAGAAAAACAGGAAGAAATATTCAGTTTCATTCCAGGCTCTTAGTGAAATAAACTATCTACACAGTAAATAAAAACAGGTTTCGGTCATCCTTGCGATAGAAAACCCTTATAAGATCTAGTTGTCATCAGCCCCCATAATGGGTTAAGTCCCTTAACTAAACAAAATATGTCTTTGAATGTGGTAGCAGAATGGGCCAGCAAAAGCAAATTTACCAGAATGGAAAAATTTCCACCCAACATATAAAGAAAACATGAATGCACATTTACAGCATAGTAACAATGAAATAATACTTGAATGGTCATGTTATCTCTTCCTTTCAAGCCGGATTAAACCTTAACACCCCTAGGGAGATAAGATTTTTTTTCTTCCTTTTATAAAATTGAGTCTTTGAATTTTCTGATTTCAATGTTACTAATAATATAATGAAGATTTTGTCAGAATCGATCTATATTTCTTTACAGATATGGCTGGCATCTAGTTTATTTTAGTTTGAAATGGCACACATGTGGTCACCATGAGTTATGGTGGTGGTGGTGGTGGTAGTCACCATGAGTTATGTGATGATGATGGTGGTGGTGGTGGTCACCATGAGTTACATGATGATGATGATGATGATGATGATGACAACGACAACGACAGCTAGCGCTTACTGCATTATGTTAGGTGCTATGCAGGGCAACACTCCTCCCCTCCAAAAGTCATATACACACACCCCTCAATTTTTACAATATTGTTAGTTAAGATATTTTGTTTTTTTGAAGATTTATTTTTTTGAAAGGCAAAATTAGAATTTTCCACCTGTTGGTTCACTTTCAAAGTAACTGCAATGGTTAGGGCTGTTCAAGCCAAAACCAGGAGTCCAGAGCTTCATCCAGGTCTCCTGTGGTTGGGAGGGCCCAGGCAGTTGGACGAGCTTCCACCGTTTTCCCAGGCACATTAGCTGGGAGCAGGATTAGCTATGGAGTTGCCAGGGCTCAAATTGGTGCCTAATTGGGATGCTTTTGTCATAGGTGGTGAGTTAATCTGCTCTGCCACAGTGCTGGCCCCCACAAGTTTTATTGTTATCCCCCTTTCACATATGAGGAATCTGAGGCTCAGTGAAGTTAATTGGCTTTTCCAAAGTCATGCAACTAGTTAAGTACCAAAATTGGAATACACTTTCTACTTCAATCTGATTTCAAGTAACAATACCCAATGCTGTATTTATTACTTCTACTACTCTGACCTTAAGTCACTGAGGCACAGTTTTTGTGTTGCAGTATGTTAAATCAGTGTTTGCAACATTGGCAGCCCATGTTAGAGTATCAGTTAAAGTCCCAGATGCTCTGCTTATGATCCAGCTCCTTTGTAACAGATCT
This sequence comes from Ochotona curzoniae, assembly GCF_017591425.1. Lineage (NCBI taxonomy): Eukaryota > Metazoa > Chordata > Mammalia > Lagomorpha > Ochotonidae > Ochotona > Ochotona curzoniae. The sequence continues at coordinate 28,443,376 of NW_024467087.1, read as the reverse complement.
GGGAGAGAAGTAGTAGGAAGCTCAACTACTTGGACCCCTGCCACCCATGTGGGAAACCTGGATGGAGTTCCAGGCTTCTTGCTTTGGGATGGGCCAGGCCTTGCTGTTGTGGGGCAGTTGTGGAGTAATTCAGTGGGTAGGACAGAAGCACATCTGTCTCTCCCTCCCTCCCTCCCTCCCTCCCTTCCTCCCTTCCTCCCTTCCTTCACTGTGATGCCTAGGAACCAGCTTCTATAAGGAAACTGAATCAGAAATTGAAGACGGTTTCTGCATTGTCTTTAGTCCCAGTCAAGAAGTTTTACCTGATAATGCTGATTCTGTATCAGGCTGTCAGCATGGCGTTCCTGGAATTGAAAATGGAAAGAGAGGTTACATCAGCACTCTCTCCCACCCCACCCTCCCGTCTGAATGTATTTCCAAATATTAGGACTGGAAAATAACACCAAAGCTCCTGTTTGACAAACCCTCAAGCATCTGTAGGCTCCAGTGTTACTATGTTTAAGTTAGGGAGCATCCCAAAGGAAACAATTTGAAAAGGCTTACTGTGAAGCTTCTCAAGTTGTGCCTTCTCCGTCGGCCATCAGGGTCTCTCTTGGGGCAGAAGGTGTTGTTGAACCAGTGGCCAAGGTATAGAAATGACTTGGGGCTGGGGATGATGTTGAAAGGAGGTGGCAAGGTGCCACCTTCATCAAAGTAACTCATCCAGAGCTTTGTCCTTGCAAACTTCCACTCAATATCAGCATGATCCTGTGAAAGACGGAAATTCAAGAATGTTGAATGGGAAGCTGCAGAATTCAGCCATGCCTCCTTCCAGCCTTTCTACTTCTGCAGAGGGAATTCTGGCAGTAGCTATATAGGCTCAAGTTACAAATAACCTGTGACCCCAGTAATCCCAATTTTGGTAAGGCATGTATCTTATCAATATACTTGCAAAAAGATCTATGCATAGGGCTGTTCACTATGGTACAACAGCAATAGAAAAAGATCTGACACAACCTAAATAGCCAACAATAGGAGAGTTCTTAAATAGATGTCATATGTATAAAATGGCATATAACACTTGAAAACAAAGAAGGTAAAAAAATATAAGTAGACTTAAATGTGTCTGGTTATGTACCTACACATCTAAGAAGACCTCTACTTGAAAAAAAGCAATATAATCAACATATGCTATATACATGAATCCATTTATAAAACTGTAAACCCTTTATATCACATGCTTGCAGGTTCTAGACAAGTAACGTGCTAAGCCATCAATAGTAGTTATTTTTAAGAAGTAGGACTGGAGTGGTATTATGTTTAGATATGATTTATCCCCCAGGATTTATGTGTTGGAGGTTTGGTCCGCAATGTGTGGTGTTGAGCTGCTGTTAAAGAAGTGGGGCCTGGTGAGGGCTTCTTAGGTAAGTGAGGGCACTGTCCTCAGAAGGAAGTGATGTCATTCTTGCAAACCAACCTGTTACTCTGGCTCCCTGTCTTGCCACGTGTCTTTCTCCTCTCCTGCATATTCCCCTTCATGATCCCATTTGCCACAAAGTCCTCAGCAGAGCTAAGCCCCTGCCAGAGTCACACTCTTGACCCTCCAGAATGCTGAGCTAAGTAAACAGCTTCAGAAATTGCCCAATCTTAGTATGCAACAGAAATTGGGTGAATACAAATATGGAGGCTGGTTTGCTTGCTTGCTTTTTAGAATTGACTTTACTGAGAATTTACATACACTATGACTCACCCATGTTAAGTGGTTTGGGATTCTGACATGTGGACACACTGGGATAACTGGTCAGAATCAAGACACACACACACACATAGTGGAGTGTGTGACAACCATCACAGTCATGTTGCACAATAGTTTTATCACACTCCAAAAATTCCTTTTTGTTGTTGCTTTGTAAGCTAATTCTCCCCAACTCCTAATCACTGTTAGAAGCAGAACCACTCTTTTGTTCTTTCTATATTTTATGTTTCCAAAGTGTTATATAAATAGAATTATACAGTAACCTTTTGATACTTTTAACATAGAATAACACTTTCAAGATTCACTGTTTAAAGTCTATATCAATAATTCATTCTATATTATTTCTGAGAGTAATTCTCAATAATAGGGATGTACTGTAATTTGTTTATTCATTCATCATCTGAAGAACATTTGAGTTGTTTCTAGGCTACAAGAATTATAAGTAAAACTACTGTGAACATTCACATACAAGCTTTGTAGGGTGTGTATGATTTCTCTAGCTTAAGCATATAGGAGTGGTATAGCTAAGCCATGCAGTCGGTAATATCTAACTATAATCAACTGTGAAAGTGTTTTCCAGAGTGGCTACACTACATTTCCTGTATCCTCTTCAGTGCTTGTTTATAAATTTTCACCATTCTACAGGAATATAGTATGATCCCTATGTGGTTCTATTTATTTCTGTAATTGAGAGGGTAGCAGGGAGAGGTACAAAGAGCACCTGCGCGTATATTTGCTACTTCACTTCCAAATGCCTGCAATAGCTAGCATGGGGCTCGCCCAAACCAGCATGGAAAGTCAATCCAGATATCTAATGTTGGTGGAGGGAACCCAGTTATGTGAACTATCACCACTGCCTCCCAGTATCTGCATTGATAGGAAACTGGAGTTAGGCACTAAAGCTGGAAACAAAGCCCAAGTACTCCAATATGGAATACAGGCATCTTAACCACTGATCTAAAATCTTGATGAGAATGACTGGTATCTTTTCCTGAGCAAATATTCTAATTTTGATAAGGTCAATATAGATTGGGGTTTCTATGCCATATCTACATTTTATGGGGGAGGCATTGTTAGTAGAACAGTCCTGATGATATCAATACTGCTTTTCCCACCAGGGATATCAGTTATTCCCAGATGGAAGTAGGCTACAACTGTCTTGACGATCCATCAGTAGTTGATTCAAGATCTTCTAATAAATATTTCTAAAGTTTTATTTCATTATTCAACATCTGAATCCTCATGGGGCCATTCTGATTTCTACATTAAACATGTAAAATGGCTATCAGGAAAGAACACGCCATGTCACCAACGGATATTCCTGCCCAAATTCTAGTTTCCATTTGATCATGAGCAAGCCATCAGTTAAGATTGGTAGATTTTGTGCAAGATAACTGACCTATTCTTTTAAGAAATGACTAGTGCCATTAACAACAAAAAGTATTCTAGTTTGGCCCAATTATGATGTTTCGATGACTAAATCCTCACCTTGCAAGTGCCAGGATCTCACATGGGTGCTGGTTTCTGTCCTGCCTGTTCCATTTCCCTTCCAGCTCCCTGTTTGTGTTCTGGGAAAGCAATAGAGGAAGGCCCAAAGCCTTGGGACCCTGCATCCGCGTGGGAGACCCAGAAGAAGCCCATGATTCCTGGCTTTGGATTGGCTCAGCTCTAGCTATCATGGCCACTTGGGGAGTGAACCAGCAGATGGATGATCTCTCTCTGTATCTCCCGCTCTCTGTAAATCTGCTTTTATAAAAAAAATAAACCTTTGGGAAAAAGTATTGTCATTTAAAAGTGATTACTTTCATACCAGTAATCTATGGGGGTTTCAATTTATCCATGCCCATCTCAATACTTGTTACTGTCCATATTTTTACTAAAGCCATCCTAGTGGATATGAAGTGGTAGGTACTTCATTGTGATGTTGACTTATACTTGCTCATTAGTCATTTGTATATCTTATTTGGAGAAATGTCTTTTCATATCTTTACCATATTTTTAAAAATTGGGTTTTATTTTACTGGGTTGCAAATATTCTTGGCATGTTCTGGATACTAGTTTTTTGTTACATCTATGATTTGTAAATATTCTCTTCCATTAAGTGGGTTGTCTTTTTACTTTCTTGATGGTATATGTTAAATCACATTTTTTAATTTTGAAGAAGCATAACTTACAAATAATTTCTTATCACTTATGACTCTGATGTTATAACTATGGACTCATTGCCTTGTGCATGGTTAAAATCTCTTAGGGTTTCGGGCCCGGCGCGGTGGCGCAAGTGGTTAAAGGTCCTCGCCTTGCACCCCCGGGATCCCATATGGGCGCTGGTTCTAATCCCGGCACGGCAGCCCTGCTTCCCTTCCAGCTCCCTGCCTGTGGCCTGGGAAAGCAGTTGAGGACAGCCCAAAGCTTTGGGACCCTGCACCCGCGTGGGAGACCCGGAAGAGGCTCCTGGCTTCGGATTGGCATAGCATTGGCCGTTGCACTCACTTGGGGAGTGAATCATCGGACGGAAGATCTTCCTCTCTGTCTCTCCTCTCTGTATATCCGCCTTTCCAATGAAAAAATAATAAAAATAAATCTTTAAAAAATAATAATAAAATCTCTTAGGGTTTCTTAGAATTTTGACTATTCATTTAGAGTTTGTTTTATATATAGTGTGAGAACCCTAGTTCATGTGGCTAGCACTCGTCTCGGCATCATTTGTTGAAAAAAACTCGTCTTTCTCCATTGAATTGCCTTGTACCTTGACCAAAAAAAAAAAAAAAAAGATTTCTTCTGGATCTTTATTTCTATTACATTGATCCATGTATCTTTATGCCATGCTGCAATGTTTTCACTACTATAGATTTGGGAAGAGTTCAGTTCTCTAATTTTGTCAGTCTTTTTTTTTTTTTTAACAGGTTTATTTTATGTATTTGAAAAGTAGAGCTACAGAGAGGCAGAGAGAGAAGGAGAGCTAGAGAGAACTTTCATCTGCTGATTTACTCCCCAAATGGCCACAATAGCCAGGGTTAGGCCAGGCCAAACTTGGGAGCCAGGAGCTCCATCTGAGTCTCCCATATGGCAACAGTAGACAATCTCATTGCTTTTTCAAACACATTAGCAGGAAGTGGGGTCAAAAGTAGAGCAGCCAGGACTTAAACCATGTGGAATGCTATAGTGCAATGCCTCGGTGTTTTTCAAGATTGATGTGGCTTGGGCATCCCTTGCATTTACATGTGAATTTTATGAGCAGTTTGTCAATTTCTGTTATTTTATATTTTAAAATATTAAATATTCTTGATGAGGAAGCCCAACATTTCACAAGTCAGAAAAATCTGTGGCATTAAAATATTAAGAAGACAGCTTTAATGGACTATGGTAAATGTTCCTATTGCTCTATGCATTGTATGTATTTCTATTAAGGGTAAAAATTGCCATTTGAAACAGTGTTTTGGGGGCAGGAATTGTGATATAGCAGGCTTAACTGCTTAGGGTGCTTTCATCCCATCTCAGTGTGCCTGGGTCCCAGATACTCTGCTTCCCCAGCTTCCTGTTTGTTCTTGGCAGGCAGAAGATGACTGCTCAGATACTTGGGCTCCTGCCACACATATGGGGAGACCCAGATTGCCTGGGCTGCTGGCCTTGTCCTGGTGAAGCTCAAAATATTATAGGTTTTGGGAAGTGAACTAGTGGTCAGAAGATTCTCACTCACTCTCCCTCTGTCCGTTTTAAATAGATAATCATTAAAAAGAGACAAGGTATTTTGACTGGTGGTAGGATAATTCATAATGGAAATGCAAGAGCGATTACTTTTTTTTAAATAATCTCTCTTTTCTGTTCTCCTAACTATTGTCATAGAATGCATCACTCCTGATGGAGAATTCTGTGATAGCAGGACAAAAAAGAATTAGCACTAGAAGAAATACTGATTTCTATATCATCTTATTTCATCCTGGTGACAGTCATAGCAACACAGCAAGCCTTCATGCTTTATTGATTTTTCCATCTATCTGCCCATCCTCGAGTTTAGATTTACAAGAGAGATGATCACCACAGAAATAAATGTTGACATATTTATTGAGTTGGAAGATGAAGTCATCCTTTTTAAGACAAGAAGCTGACTTAGCCATTTGCTTTGGAAATGATTACCTTTGCTAGTTAGGTCATATGACAGATCTTTTTTTCACAGATTGCTGAATCTGCACCTCTAAAATTTTTCTAAAATTGTATTTAAAGCATGTGACAAGGTAAAAGCATTTTGTGAAAAAGTGTATATTGGTAAAAGTCCATAAAATATATTAGAAGGTCCATTTTTCATACCAAGAATTTTGTGCAGTGTGTTTGGTTAAATGTTCTCTGTAGGGAAAAGACTAACTGAACTATTAAAGAATTCTTTGACAGCATTCAACAAGACTTTTTGGGGGGTTATCTCAAAACTTAAAACAACAATGCTGGGTGTTTGATGCTGTTGGTTAAGTTGCTGTTTGGGATGCCTGCACTTATATGTAGCTTCTGGGTTTGAGTCCTGGTTCCACTCCAAATCCAGCTCCCTGCTAATGTGCATCCTGGAAGGCAGCAGCTGTGGCTCAAGTAGATGGGTATACTGGCAACCCACTTGGGGCCCCTGAGTGAATTCTGGGTTCCTGACTTTGTCCTGCTCCAGCCCTAGCTATTTATGGACATTTAGGAAATGAACCAGCAGATAGAAAATTTCCTTCTGTGTGTCTCTGTTCCTCTCTCTTTCTCTTTCTTCAAATAAATGTCTTTTTAAAAACTCAACATACATTTATTATTTCCTAGTTTCTGTGGGACAGGAATCTGAGTGTAGCAAAACTGTGTGTCTCTGACTCAAAATCACTTACAACATAACCAAAGCTAGCCATCTCATCTGAAGACTCGACTGAGGGAATATTTTCTCCCAAGCTTATTTTCCAACGTTGGCAGGATTCAGTTTGTTGTGGGATATTGGATGCAGAGCCTTAGTTCCTAGTGGCTATTGGCCAGACGTCTCCCTCAGTTCCTTGCCATGTGAGCCTTTCCACAGGGCACCATAGGGTTTCCTTCAGAATGAAAACTATAGTGAAACTCGACAGTCTTTTGATAACCTCAAATTGAAAATGACATTAACTTTATTGCAGTCTTTAGTTTCTTCCAGCTTTTTAAAGGTATAATTGACAAAAATTGGATACTTTATGCCATATAGCACGATGTTTTCACATATGTGTGTATATACATACATGCACACACTGTGACATGATGGAAACAATCTAATTAACAGCCATCATTTCATATAGTTAGCACTTTCTGTGTATGGCAAAAACAGTTAGGATCTAGTGTCTTAGAAGTTTTAAGTGTACCATATATTAACTATAGTATTCCTTCTGTTTGGTCTATCTCTAGACTTTTGCCATATCTTATTTGTGCCAAGTTAGATCTCAGGTTCAGCCCATCCATCCCCAAGGGGAGAGAATTGCACAGGGCTCAAATATCAGGAGGTGGTGGGCACATCTCAGAAACCCACGTAGCATTTCCCAGAGCCTAAAAAACTAGACGGCTGTGATCCCAAGCCACTCACCATTTTGTAAATCAGTAAGTAGCTAACTATTTAATTCATTAAAACTTAAGAAGAAACTAATTAGGTTGTCAGTTCATCAACTCTTAAAATGTTATGAAAAATATGAAAAGTTATTATAACTTTACATGTAAATCTGACTCTAAAAACTTAATGACAATGGCATAAGTAATGCTGTATCCACTGACATATACTTGAAGATATAAAAAGGTTTCTTTGCACTTACTCTCATAAAAATGGAAAGTGAAAACACAGTTGTTGCTGCATCCTGTTCGCAAATCTTGCTCAATAATTATATGTTGGGTAAGCATTTAACACAGGAATTAAGATGTGTGTGATTCCTTTCTCTCTGCCCTTCTCTCTGTGTCTGCCTTTCCAATAAAAATTTAAAAAAAATCTTTAGAAAAAAAAAAAGATGTGTGTGATGCCTACATTCTGTATCACAGTGCCTGAGTTCAAGTACTGGCTCTGTTCCTTTTATTAAAACAAATTTTTTAAAAAATTTTTATTGGAAAGGCAGAGTTACAGAGATAGAAGCAGGGACAGAGAGATATCGCCATCTGCTAGTACACTCCCCAAATGGCCACAGTGGCCAAGAGCTGGGCTGGTCCAAAGCCAAGAGCCAGGAGCCTCTTCTGGGTCTCCCATGTGGGTGCAAGGACTCAAGGACTTGAGCTGTCCTCTACCACTTTCCTGGGCTGTAAGCAAGGAGCTGGATCAGAAGTACAGCAGCAGGGACTGGAACTGGTACCCAAATGGGATGCCAGTACCGCAGCTACTGGCTCAGCCTGCCACCGTGCTGGCCCCGTGGCTCTGTTCTTGATTCTAGGTTCTTGCTGGATGTTGCTGCTGGGAGGCAGCAGCTGATGTCTCAAGAACTTGGTCACTGCCACTCACGTGGGAGACATGGATGGAGTTTTCTGCTCCTGTCCTTGTCCTGGCCCAGCCACAAGTCTTATGAGAATATGAGGAATGACTCAGAAGAAGAGAGATTTTGTTCTTTCTCTGCATTTCAGGCAATATAGAAAAATGAGTAAATGATTTTAAAAACCACATAAGAATATAATAACTGGTTGACAGGAAAACCCATTCGCATAGTTAAGGACTGCATTTCTATAAAAACTAATTTTATGTCTAATAATTATTTAGGAAAATTTACATTCTATGGGACAAGGTTTTATAATAGTGGTTAAAATGCTTGGGATATGTCCATCCTATGTTGAAGTGCCTGCGTTTGAATCCTAGTTCTCTTTCCAATTCCAGCTTCTTGCAAGGTGCATCCTGCAGGCAGCAGGTAATGCTCAAATACTCGAGTCCCTGCCGACTACATAGCAGACTTGAGTTAAGCTCCAGACTCTTGGCTTTGGCCTATCCAGGTGTAGCTATTGTGAGTATTTGCAGAGTGGGCCACTACTGACTCTCTCTGTACCTTTCAAATAAATAAAAACAAATGGTAAAATAATTTTTAGCAGCTGAATTTATTATTTGAAAGGCAGATCAACAGAAAGACGGAGGTATCCCATATGCTGGCTCTCTCCTCTAATGCTCACAACTGGCATGTGTAGATGAGGTCAAAGCCAGGAGCCTGGGGGTGCGTCTGGTCAACCCACATGGATGGCCTAGGGCCCAAGCGCTTGGTCCATCTTCTATCGCTTTTTCAGGTGTGTTAGAACAGATCTGAATTAGAAGTAGAACAGCTAGAGCTCAGACAGGCACTCTGATATGGGATGGCATGTTCTCAAGATGCCGCTTAACCACTACTCCCCAACGATGGCCCCTAAAATAAGTTTTTAAAGTTTATGTTTGCATTCTTTTGAGTGGTCATAAGTAACATCAGAAGAATAGTTTAACATGTATTACCTTAAGGCTACAGGTTATTAAAAATTAATTTATATTTCTGTTATGAAGGAATAGGGTAATAAAAAGTATAATTATTGCATATGATAATAAATAACATTAGAATAAAATTGTGTGGGAGTAATGGAATGAAGGTAAGAGTTCATGGAGAAAAATAATGTAAATATGTTGCCCTTCAGAGTTGAACTACTCATTTTTGAAAAATTTGGTTATAGTAACAAATTGCAGTGATATTCAGATTCCATTGATATATTTAAGTGGGTAACTGGATACTTTTATTTTAAATGTCAACGTCTACCATATTCCAGAATTTGCATCCTTTTAAAATGTATGATGAGAAATTGAGATATCAGCCCAAGAATATGTAACGGCGTAGATTTTATATCTTTAGTTTCATTAAAGGATATTCCAGGAAAATGCTATTGCATGTCCTTAATTAGACCTTGAAATAAAACAGCTTCGGTCTTCACACCACACACATTCAGGGATCCCTGCCACAGAGGGAGTTCCTAGCTACTGGCCATGACCTGCCTAGCCCTGGCTGTTGTTGCCATTTGGAGAGAAAGCCAGAAATGGAAGTTCCCATTCTTGCCCCAACCACCTTCTCTTTCCTTCATTGCATCTTTCAGATAAATAAAATCATTTTTTATATTTTATAGTCTTTTAAAAATATTTATTTATTTGAAAGAGTTTCAGATAAAGAGGAAAAGGCAGGCATCATCAACTCACTGGTTCACTCCCCAGATCGCTACAACAGCCAGCTATAGCTGGGCCAGCCTGAAGACAGGAGCCAGGTGCCTGGAGCCTGAAGCCTCTTCCAGGTTTCCCACATGGGTGCAGGGGTCCAAACACTTGGGCCATCCTCCACTGCTTTCCCAAGACCATAAACAGGGAGCTAGATTGAAAGTGGAGCAACCGGAACTTGAACTGGTGCCCATAAGGGATGTCAGCACCACAGGTGGATGCTTAGCCTACTTTGCCATTTTAGGCAAAAGCTTAATGCTCCATTGAATAAAGAGTTCACCAAGTTAAAAAAAAAACAGCAGGAATAGAGATAAGGACTATAAGCAATAATCAAATAAAAGATGTTCAAATTCACAGCAAACATTAAAATAGTCATGGATCATTAAAACTGTAGTAGTATGTCATTCTTAGCAATTTGTCAGATAAAGATTTTAAACAAATTAGACTATATAAAACTTTGAAGCTTTGGCACATCAAAGGAAATAAGTGAAGAGACCACTGGTAGAATAGGAAAAAATTGTGCAAATTAGAATTTTAATAGATTCATCTCGCTGCTTTTTCTTGGGCTGTCGCACTAGATTTGATCTCACCCATCAAGGGGAGAAACTCTTCTTTACCATGGCAATGCTCCAGCCCAGTCCCCCGGGACACCCCTTAGGTCCAGGCTTTCAGCCTGGGCTTTTGTATTTATATAGAAGGAATTCATTAAAGATCCAAGACAGATATGTAGGTGAAGGGAGCTTCAGTAAAACTGCTACAAGTTTTCAAGCCTATCTTCTTATTTAATCCTCATCACTGCTTAAAGAGACAGGGTCTCCTATTAGTTCCACTTTATGAGTAGGTTTACTGTAAATACAGCTGCGGCAGCAGGTAGAATCCCTGAAGTAGTGTTTCTAAAAGTATGGTCAACAACCACCTGCGTCAAAATTATACAAAGAAGCTTGGGATTCTTGGATATCCCACCCCCAAAGCATCTGTTTTTATAGTTCTGCTGTGGGACCCAGGAATCTGCATTTGGCAAGCCTCCCAGATGAGTCTAGTAGGCACTGAAATTCGAAAACCCTGAAAACTCTGAGAACAAAGCCAGGTTAGGAGATTGACCTTTGAAGGCCACACTCAATTTCTATGCTGTTTCTGCCTTTTCATTCAGTTGCATCTTCCTGGAATGCTCTTTCCCTCTGTTCTTTCCTGGAAGTGCCCAGCCAAGCTCTCAAGGCCTAGCTCACGTGCAACAAAACGTTCATAAAACAAAAAAACTTAAAAAACGTATGCCATAAAAAAACTTATAAACCATAAAAACGTATGCCTTCCACGTTTTCTGATCCCCATCTGCAAGCAGGGTCTGTGGTAAAGCAATCGGATTGGTTATTGGTTGTTAGCACTGAAATGTGAACAGAGTTGGGAGCTTGAGAGTGGGAGAGCTGAATGGAGCTGCAGCATGGGTTCTGAGGTTTGCCCGAGTGTGTGCACTGCAGCCAGCGTTGTCACAGGAGCTGCATGCTGGGTAACTCATGAAAAGTAACACACCAAGTTCTTGAATGATTAGAACAATAATTCCAACCAAGTATTAATTGTAACTAGGGAAGGACTTGAGCAGCTGGGCCTTGCCTGAGGATGGAGCCTGGGAAGAAACAGACACAATGATCACTCACAAGGCTGCTGCATGTGTTCAGTAGGAAAAGGAACCTGTTTGAGATCTGCACTGTGGGGGCTCCTGCAGTTTAGGAAGGGTTAAATTGGTGACAGTGAGTCCTCAGTACTAAGGTGTGATGGAGCCTTGGGAGCAGTGAGTTAGAGCCCTCAACACAGCATTTGTGAAAGTTCACAGAGTTCAACTTTTATAGCCAAGTTTTTCCATGCAGATCCAGGCTCTATGCCAGATACATCAATAGCAAAGTGATGCACCGCAGGCCCCAGCTGAATAGAATGGTCCGTTCTAGCCACCTAGACACCGCAGGGAGGCAAGGTGCCTATTTTGTGGCAGGGAATTCCCCCCCCCCCACCACCGCCCGATATCACCACATGTGTTTGCTAAGAGGCAGGGCACCAAAGGGGGTGGAAGCAGGCACCAAGGCCGAGGGCGCTTTTTCTGCTTCAAGGCCTCCAGGAGATTAAAGGAGGCTCAAAAGACTTCTGTGATTTTAAAGATTCTTCGCATATCTAAAAAAACAAAAGAATGTGCAGTTATAATGTCTTTAAGAGGCTCACATCTTCTGCAAATTGTTTTATTTTATTTTATTATTTTATTGTTTTAGCCATGAGGCAAAACTACAACACCATGTCTGACTCCTGGCAAGCTTCTTCAGGAATCTGCATTTTTAAAACAAATGCTCCACGTGATTCTAATCCACACCACCATTTTAAGGAATATGCACTGAATTCTATCAAGAGGAGGAAGTGATCCAGATGAGGTACACTTCCCTTGGGATGTCATGGAAAATGCATCCCTTCAGCTCTCTGCGGTGTGTAAGTCACAGTGATTTACGCTGCTTTCCCATCAAAGGGAAACAGAGCTGGTCTTATCCTCAAATGAAGTAAGCAATAATTCATTCATTTGAAGGATGTCAAGATGTCCCTGTGCCTAAAATATCCTTCCAACCAGCCTGCCATGGGTACCAAGATTCCTAGGAGCAGTCCTAGGGTTCAGGGTTAGTATCAGCTCTGCCCTTGCTATGTTCATTCCTGCCTCTAGCCCTTTTGCATCATGTTATAGATTTTCAAATTTGCTAAGCAAGATGGTCACTGGCAGCCAATCTAAGAGACTACATAGGACTTTGTCCAAAGCCGGGTAAGAAACTGGCCTTACTGCTTGATTTCAAGGAAAATAGCTTTGAGCTTGATTTGTTGAGAAATGTGAAATTGAACAGACATGCTCATTCAACTTATGTAGGGCCATGTGCTCCTAACCTGAGCAGGTCAGCAACATTTCGGAGTGTGCTCTCTAGTGAGAGCGTGTTCAATGGGAACCTTGAAAAAACTGAAAACAAATTGAAACCCCCTGCTGCTTTTACGGAAGCTGACACTCTGAAGGACAGTGCAGGCCCACGCACGAGCTAGAGCACTTCGATTAAGGCTGTGCGTCATTAAGTGCATGTTATGGTGGCATAAAAGTCCCAACAACTTTGGAAACTTGGGAAGCAACAGGATCATCGTCTATGGTTGCATAGGTTATCTCATACACAAAAACAAATAGTCAGAGCCTGATCTGGAAAAATATTCCCAAACCATAGTTGGGTACAGAGGGTAGGACTAGAGCAGAACAGCGATGAAGAGAGGAAAGAGCTGTTTGACCTATCACAAAATGTGGAAGGTTAGTGCCATGCAAGTGATTGAAAACCAGTTGGCACTATATAGTTAGGGAAGTTTTAGATAAATAAGCTTACAGAAGCCACATCCCCAATCTCCGTTGTGGTCATTTGGGGAGTGAACCAGTGAATGAAGGACTGAGCTCTCTGCCCCACCACTGTGTATGTATGTCTCTGTCATTCTGCCTTTCCAATAAATAAATCAATACATTACCAAATGATTGTTCGTAATCCTCAGTGTCTAAGAAATGATTGTTCAGAGTCCTAACACCCAGTATTCAATTAACACATTTGTTGAATGAATTAATAAATGCTTACCTTACTCATCAATTAACAGCTTACCCTATTTAGCCAATCCATTTTATTTGCTGGTCTCTAAGTTTCACATTTTCTCTTGTACTGTAATTGTGTCCCATGAGATATTCTCACCACCCCCCACTACCATGACTGGGCAGTCATGTCTCTATATCCAGTATCTAGCAGAATGGCTTGCACATGGTAACTGTTCAACACAGCAAAGAGTCAATGAGGAACAGGCCCTGTACACAGAGGTTAAGACACCTAGATCCAATATCAGAGTACCTGAGTTCAAGTCCCTGCTTCAGTTTCTTGTTGATGCAAACCCTGGGAAACAGCGGTGGTGGTTTAAATAATTGTGTTTCTGCAACACATGGGGGAAGGCCAGAATAGCATAACTACCTCTGGCTTCAGGCTCTGGCCCAGTTGGAGCTGCGGTGAGCCTTTGGCGAGTGCACTAGTGGAAGCAACCTCACTGTTTTTCTCTCTGTGTTTTGCCCCATGCCTCCCTCTCAAATAAGAATGTGTAGGTGGAGTATAAATTGAGACATGATAGATGAACAGAAAATAATTCAGAGGGGATTGCTTGCAATAACTTCATTGTTGAATTAACTACATAGCTAATTCTCAACTTGAAATCAAATCTCATTCTGAAATCAAAAAACCTTGAGTAGAACTGGGGTCCTTGAGGTGTTTTACAAACACTCAGCTAATATCACACCCTTGCCGAAGGGCAGTAGTTGCCAAAAGCCTCCCAGGTACTAAAAACCAGCAGCCTGTGCTTTAAACCTTGGGCTCATACAGGTTTTCATTTTTCCCCTCAAAATCAAACACTTCCCCTCATCTTTTTGGGCCCAGCATGATATCCTCGTGGTTAAAGTCCTCTCCTTGCATGAGCTGGGATCCCATGTGGGCGCCGGTTCTAATTCTGGCTGCTCGACTTCCCATCCAGCTCCGTGCTTGTGGCCTGGGAAAGCAGTAGAGGACAGGCCAAAGCCTTGGAACTCTGCACCCACGTGGGAGACCCAAACAAGCTCCTGGCTCCTGCTTCAGATCAGTTCAGCTCTGGTGGCTGCGGCCACTTGGGGAGTGAACCAGCAGACGGATGATCTTTGTCTCTCCTCCTCTCTGTATATCTGCCTTTCCATAAAATAAAAATAAAGCTTAAAAAAACCCCAAAAACCTATTTTTGAAAAAGGACATAGCTTCTTACTGTTTCAACACAAGCTCAGGAATTAAAACAAAACAAAAACCTAGGGCATTTGCAGAGACCAGGGCATGAGCCAAGTTTATGAGAAAAGTGTCATCGTTCTCTGGTTCTGAACAGGTGCAGAGATGGGTTCTGTACCTGCCAGTGTGACCTAGTTCATTTTAAGAAATAGTAAGTGCCATCCTCTTTTGCAGAGCTGTGATAGAGAAACATGTATTTCCAAGGAGGGCAGGAGTTTTACATGAATGTCTACATTTCCTCCCATGTTTACAGTTGAGAAAATCATGACTTAGGGATTTGAATTTACCAATCTGAGGTCACACAATGAATAAGTAGCCAGGCAATACTCCAAACCCTGGGTTATTTGGCTCCGAGTCCCCTGTTCTTCCCGCCGTGACAAGCAACCTCTCACTGTCTCCTGCTGTTCTTCCTTCCTCTCTTCCCCTGCACCCTAATTTCCCAAAAACAACACCATCTTCCAAGAACTCAGGCTACCTTCCACTGCCTACTTTGGAAGCAGAGTAGCCGGGACTGGAACTGACACAGTGATAACTGCCAGAGCCAGAAACAGTAGGTTAACCCGCTGTGTCACACTGATTAACACTGGTCCGTTAGGCCATGAAATGTTGGTATCATGCAGATTTCTCTTCTGCTTGCTTTTCTTACAGGAAAAGAAAAAAAAAAAAACAGACCATTGTGGGGATACTGTTTTTTAGCTGTGCAGATAACACACTGCACAATGTGGGGGCTCTAGCCCGCAGATGCAGAAGCACCAAAGCTCACTGAATTGCTTGTCGCCTTGTCTGGGGGCCTCCAGAGGTGTAAACTGAGTCCCTGAGTCAAGGCAGCCACAGGTTCTTCTGCCTGACTGCAGTTTTGCCATTGGTGGGGGTGGAGGAGAGCTTTCCATTTGGGAGAACAGAAGCTGTCATGGGTGATGAGAGTGGTGTTTTACTGAGCTCGATTTGGCACTTTTCAGAAACACATATAGTTGGCACTCCCTTAGTGATTCTGTTTCTGAATGTCAGCAAAAGAGACAAGTGTATCTTATCTCCTGGGGACATGAGAGAGCTGCAAGTCTGTCCCCCTGCAGGAATTGTTACAGATCTCATGGACTCAGCCATCCTGCCAGCCCTCTAATCTCCCAGGCCAGACTTCCATCTTCTAGATTGCTTCCAAATATCCTTTGAGGAGGAATAAGGAACTCTGAGTTCACGCTGATCACATTCCCTGCACCTAGAAGATTCGTAATGGAATGAGCCAACATTCAGAACCACCCTGTAACTTCGTCCAAGTCTCGGCCTTAGAGTAGCCGCTTTCCACATCTGCAACATATGGATGGTAGTGTCAGGTTTCACACAGCTCTTGATGAAACCAGGCACTACATGCAAACATGCTTTGGAAATTAGAAAGTGCCATGTTCACTGTAACCATGAAATCCAGCACTTTTGCAGATTTTCTTTGAATTTGACAGTGCCCTTTACCCACTGACGTAGGAATTTATTGAGCTCCAAACTGAGCAATTGCCATGGATGTTAATCCACTTTGTCCAATTTTAAAACATGGTTGTCCAGCTGCAGATCAGAGATTTCCCCAAGCTTCATCCAATTAGTGAAAAAACATTCGTTAAAAACCAACTATGTGTCCTACCTTTTATCAGGCATCAGGCAATAAAAGAAATTCTAAGGCCCGGCGCAGTGGCGCAGTGGTTAAGGTCCTTGCCTTGCACGCCCGGGATCCCATATGGGCACCGGTTCTATCCCGGCAGCCCCGCTTCCTTTCCAGCTCCCTGCCTGTGGCCTGGGAAAGCAGTCGAGGACGGCCCAAAGCTTTGGGACCCTGCACCCGCGTGGGAGACCCGGAAGAGGCTCCTGGCTTCGGATCGGCATAGCATTGGCCGTTGCACTCACTTGGGGAGTGAATCATCGGACGGAAGATCTTCCTCTCTGTCTCTCCTCTCTGTATATCCGTCTTTCCAATAAAAAAATAATAAAAATAAAAAAAAATGGTTTAAAAAAAATGAAATTCTAATATGAAGTCCCTGTCCTCATAGAGCTTCAGTATATAAAGGTTAAATAAAGTGTATCTTGGCTGCCCTCTGGCCCGTCATGCATCGCACACTAAATCGTTCGTAGATGACCTGCTTCTGGGTCAGAGTTTCCTACTCAGCAGAGCTGTTCCCTTTCTGAGATCCATTGAAAGTCAACCCTTGATACAAGGTGTTTGTTGTTGTTATTTTCTTTGTTTTAGTAATGCTTGAACATTATACTCAGACTGCAGTGACCTTGAATCAAGTTTTATGGGTACAGAGCCATTCTCATTCACTTACATATTTTCTTTTATGTTACATCTGCAGGATTGGATGGTTTAGGTAGACAACTTTGTGTTTGTAAGTCACCTATTCACTGTTTGGCCTTTTATAGAAAGAAATTGCTGTCCCCTGAATAAGAGGTCAAGCCTCCGATTGGTCAACATCGTCAGTTGCTCCATCTTCTCACTTTAAGATATCTTTGGAAGTCACATGTTCACTAATTTATTTATTCAATAATTAATTGAGAGCTTACTATATCCCAGAGATTACAGGATGGAAGAGACCTCAGTATAAAATATCTGACTCAATTAATTTGCCACTACTAACTGTTATGAAATAAGGTATTAATAGAAAATCTCAGTGAATCTCTTAGAGGATCCACTGGGTGAGGAAACTTCTGTGTATCCCTAGGAATTTTCAGGGCTAGGCCAGCAGAAACTTGGCTGGAGTGTGTTGAGAGGGTTCTAATTCCATTAGTCTAATGTGACTTTAATTATTGGTGCTGAATTCCTAACAAGTGAAGAGATGACAAAACCTTCTTTTCTTTCACTCTTGCAGAGTACTGATATGCCCTATAAGTGGGGGATGGAGGGGGGCAGGGGGAAGTTTTGAAATAAGTACATTTCTCAAGACTTCTTTGTGCTTAGCTCATTATTTATAGGCCCTGGCATTCTACAAGTTCAAGTACCTAGGGGAAATTGGGAATAAGAACAGAAGAAAAAGCAAAGTCCTTTGAGTGAAAAAGGGGGAAAAAAGAGACAAATACAATTACTCCCTCCCCGATTTTTTTTTTCCCTCTTAAGTCTTCTCTATTTCCTACTTTAAACAACAAAAGATTTACCTTGACAGCTGAGACAATTTAATTCTGCTGTCAGATCTCAAGAACAAGGCAGGGTGATGCAGTGGGTTGTAACCTCTGATGTTCCTCTGGGCATTTTGACTTCTGTGTTGTAGCTAAAGAATAATTCCTGGGCCATTCTGTCTCTCACAGTGAGCCTGGCTACAACACAGGGCTCCAGTGACCCCCAGGAAGTGAGGGGAGTCTTACTAATGTTAATAACTCAAAACTTACACTAAGTTTGTAAAAACTTAAGCTGCTCAGAAACTAAATATTTGTTATCACTTAGCTTTCTAATTAACTGGCTCCTGGTATCCTAGACACCATTATGAGAACGAGACAAAAGCCAAGAGGAACACACTCCTGAACAATGAATGATCTTGGAGCCATCATTGGGGATTTGATGATTTGATGATCTTGGGGAATTTGATGGCTCAAAAATATTGTTTGGAGCCTAGTAAGAGAATATTCAGAGTCTAATCCTTGCGTGGTGGGGGGACCATTGCAGATCTTCTGGAAGGAGCAATTCTTTCTGGATCTCAGCTCACAAATCTTTTGAAATGCAAATGTAGTCAATTTTATCTCTAGGCTGTGCGTTGGTAAAGGTTATCTTATTTAGAGGCTGAGGACGTCTTTTTTTGGAGACCACTGCACCCACACTTGATCCTTTGCCTCACTGTGCTGACAACATGTTTCCTCAATGCCTCCACTATCCATGCTGTTGGTGTCGCTTTCCCTATCTTTCTCAGGTGCATGTCCTTCATGGTATCTCTCCCATGCTTGGCCCAATGTGAAAACCTGATCTCAATAAGAGATTGGAGACACTAACAGCTCAAAACATATTTGCATTGTAATGGGCAAAATCCCAAGGTGAGGAATTTCTGGATGACAGAAGGAGGGCTTCTATGAACCTTCTAAGATATATATTAATTTTAGGAAGAGAAAGGTAGAGCTCCTGTCTGCTGCTTGACTTCTCAGTGAGTGAAGCTAAGTGAGGCCAAAGCTGAGAGCTGGGAACTCAATCAAAATTTGCCACGTGGGTGGTAGGGATCCAAGTACTTGAAGCCATCACCTACTCCGTCCCAGGGTGCACATTAGTAGGAAGCTGCATCGGAAGCAGAGCTGGGACTTGAACCCAGGACCTCTGATATGGGATGTACGTGTCATAACTTTTGGCTTAAGCACTGTGACAAATACCTGCCTCTCTTCTGAGATTTCATGCTAAACTTTATATATGTTTGCTCATAGGAAAATTTTTCTTTCCCACATTTAGCATATTGTGAATGGAGTCCATGCCCCCCACAAAAAGGTTAAGTACCATCTTAAGGTAAAGAAAAGAAATGCAAATAGAAAAAATTGAAATCGTTGCGTGACTGCAGACCCTATGAGAATAAAGATTCAGTCTGTGTGTCTTTTCACCTGTGCAGTCCCTATGCTAAGAATGTGGCCCTGCATGTGGTAGGCATTCAGCAAATTTTTAATTTCCTTCATTTATCCATCTAAAATATTCATTTATCGTTAAAGACTGGAAGAGTAAGGTCAGTTAACATGCAGATGGGAAGGGGTATTTTTTGGGTGTTGAAATGTGTTTGTCAATTGGTAGCAGTTGGCTTTGTGTCTGGATTGCCCAAGATAGTCTCCATAACAACCATGGATATCCCTGAAGACCATCCACTCCGGGTGAGTCCAGGACAGAGGAGCAGCTCAGTCATCTGTCCTGTAACACAAGGAGAGAACTCCACTTCTCTCAGTTGCCCTCCTTCTGTTCACTTGCATCATTGTCATTCACCAAATTGTTAGCAGGCAGCAGCAAGCACCAAAGGCTGTTGCTGCTGTTGGAAGCAGAGGCTCCTGCTCAACTGAGACCAGCTGAAGTATACCCTGAGAATTTTGAGGCAAGAACTCTTCAGCCCCACTAGATGTGGACTGCCAAAGCAGGGAGTAAAGATAGTTGCCATGACCAAAAAAATCTGTTCCTGTGTCCGATTCACAATGGGGAGGGCCAGGCCAGGCCAGGCCCAGGCAGGATGCACACACAAAAAGAAAACCTTTGGTGCTTCCTACAGCTGAATATATTGGGCAGTAGTCCACTTGCTGGGGTGGAGCTCATGTCAATGGGGGCTTTAGAGCTGTAACAGTGGCCTAGGAAAGATCAGGGCCAAGATGCTTCCAGGCAGGATGTGTAAACTGAATGTGTTCTTGCAACACAAACAGGCTTGCTTGCACTGTCCTGTTTACCCTATAAGACTGGAATGTTCTTAGGCCTGTCCCACTGCTCATTTGGAGAGCCTGGGAGTATTGGGGCTAGAGAAGAAAAGAAACCAGATGTTTGAAACTGAGGTGATGGACACACTAAAGGAGAAAAAAAGAGAACGTGTGTGTGTGTGTGTGTGTGTGTGTGTGTGTTGTCTCATGAAATGAGTCCTTTAGCCTCAAAAACCAAGGGAAAAAGACAGTCCCTCTGCTTAGAACCCAGGGAGCACTCAGCGAAGTCAGTCAACCGAGTGGAAGGCGGAAACAAAGTAGAAGCAGAAGTAGAAAGTTGCGGGGGGAGGTCAGCTGGGAGGCAGGTTGGGATACAGGTAGGAAAGGAAATACTATATCACAATTACCTTGGATCAAATAGACCTTAAGAATGTGCTCTTGGTCACTTTTTTAAAAAAAGATTTATTCACTTTTATTGCAAAGTCAGATATACAGAGAGGAGGAGAGACAGAGAGGAAGATCTTCCGTCCGATGATTCACTCCCCAAATGACCGCAAGGGCCAAAGCTGAGCCAATCCAAAGCCAGGAGCCAGGAGCTCTTCCGGGTCTCCCACACAGGTGCAGGGTCTCCCACACAAGGTGCAGGGTTTCAAGGCTTTGGGCCATCCTTGACTGCTTTCCCAGGCCACAAGCAGGGAGCTGGATGGGAATTGGGGCCATTGTGATGAGATATGGAATCCTGGCACATAAAAGGCGAGGACTTAAGCTGCCAGGCCATCATGCCGGACCCTTATTGAATATTATTTTATTAAAACTTTACAATAACCTTATAAGGTGGTACTATTGTTAATGCTACTATATAGATGGAGAGATTGAGGCAGACATTAAAGTGATTTACTGGGCCCGGCGCAATGGTCTAGCAGCTAAAGTCCTCACCTTGAACATGCTAGGATCCCATCTGGGCACTGGTTCTAATCCTGGCAGCCCCGCTTCCCATCCAGCTCCGTGCTTGTGGCCTGGGAAAGCAGTCAAGGATGGCCCAAGGCCTAGAACCCTATACCCACGTGGGAGCCCCAGTGGGGGTTCCAGGCTCCTGGCCTCAGATCCGCTCAGCTCCAGCCATTATAGCCACTTGGGAAGTGAATCAATGGGCGGAAGATCTTCTTCTCTGTCTCTCCTCCTCTCTGTATATATCTGACTTTACAATAAAAAATTAAATAAATCTTTAAAAATATGCAGAAAAAGTGCTTTGTGCATGGGCAGTCACTGTGGCACAGCACAATAAGCTGCTGCTTAGGACACCTGTACCTCTATCAAGAGCCTGCTTCATGCCCTGACTACTCCGTGTTTGTTTCTGATCCAGCTCTCTGCTAATGCACTTGAAAGGCAGTGGAAGATGGCTCAAGTGCGTGAACCCCTACCATCCATGTGGGAGACTCAAATGGAATTCCTGCCTCCTGGCTTTGGCCTCGCCCAGACCTGGGTGTCATGGGCATTTGGAGAGTAAACCAGCAAATGTAAGATTATCTCTTTCTCTCTCTCTCTCTCTCTCTCTCTCTCTCTCTCTCTCTCTCTGAGCCACTATGCAGATAACCAGGTAAATTAAAAGCCCCGTGTGTGTGTGCATGTGTATGGCTAGTGTTATAGCACAGCTGGCTAAGTCATGAATAAACAGGGTTTTCCTGACAGGAGCTGCTCTGAAAAGGCAGAGCCAGGAATGGAGGGACTGGATGCTTGCTGAGTTGCAGATGCACCTGAGACGGGTGACAGCTGCTGCTTGAAGCACGGAAAAACATGAGGTTGGAGGTGATGAAGCCAAAGGGCCAGGGCTTAGGGAGGACATAATTCCACTGACATAGCAAACTGGCAGAGAATGAATGAGAGAGAAAACAGCAGATGAAAGGCTGACTCATCATCCCCATTGCACAAAGGAGTCAAATGAGAGAGATGACATTGCCCAAAGGCACACCAAGCAGCAGCCCAGTCGTCAAATCCAGGTGGTACGACTACTCTTGAACTCACGCATTCTGTAATCATTGCTGCTATACTTATGGTAGCAGTGTTACTGTAATTTTACCTGAGTCAGACTTCTCCCTTTGAATCAGACATCAAGTTCCCTAATGGCATAGGCTGCGTCTTTCTCTTCATATCATTTGCAAGCATCAGACCTTGTGTCTTTTACAAAACCTCCCAGAAAATGTTAAGTTGTGGCCTGAAATGGGCCTTATCAGCAGGCACTCAAAGGTTGCACATTGCCTAAGGCTGAGGGGGCGCTATCAGACTGTCCTGGGTGGTCTTGAATGTTTGTTTTTTCTCATTAGTGGAAATGGAGTGAACTCTGATTAGATCCCAAACAATGGTTTGGCAATAGGGAAAAGCACAGGTGAGATGATAAAAAATCAACATCTAGAGTGCTTGAGGGCATCCCAAGAGGAAGCAAGTTGTTAAAATTTGAGGCAACTCTGCAGCATTGTGATAAAATCCCTATACCCTGAGTTAAGCAACCTTCTCCCCCAAGAAGAAGCTTATGTTCCTTAGAATTCCTGTAGCCTTTACGGTTTGGAGTGTTTCATGGGCCTGAAAGCTGTCAGTTTATATTTTGTTCTCTTTTCCAAACAAGCAACTCTTGGGAACTAAGAAACACACAGATAGAAAGGATGAAGTGGCAGTAGTTCCCAAAGGAAGTTAGGGCAGATAGTGTGTTCTTTGTTCAGAATTGGTAGGACAAGGGGACTAGATAGCCCAGAGTTGTGAAGAGTTCTAGGAAGACAAAGCATGCATGTTAGGGTCCTTGTACTGATGGTGCATCTGAAGTGCTCCTTTCCCTCATGGAAATTGGGATTCTGTTGCAAAGGTAGAATTTCATTCTTTTTAATGGCTGTGTAGTATTCCACAGAGTAGTTGCACCACATTTTCTTTATCCATTCTTCTTCCAATAAGCATCAGATTTATTTCCAAGTCTTTGCTATTGTAGGTTGTGCTTCTATAAACATATGCATGTCACTTTCCCACATGCAGAGTTCATTTCCTTTGAATATATTCCCAGAAGTAGGATAGCTGGTTCATATGGTAGACCAATATTTAGCTGTCTGAGCACTTTCTATACTGACTTCTATAATGGCTGCACTATTATTTCTCTTTGGTTTCCCCTATAACCCATTGTTCATTCAGTGCCATGTTCTTCAGTTTCCAAGTATTTACATATTTTCTGAGGATATTTTAACTTACTGTTCTCTTTCTCTAGTTTCATTCCATGATAGTCTGAGAAGTTACATGCTATGATTTTGATTTTTTAAAATTCACTTAGGCTTGTTTTGTGACCTATAATGTTATCAATACTGGAGAAGATTCCATTTTCTGATGAAGAAAAATGTATTTTGTGTGTGTAGCTTGGAAGGTTCTGTAGATATCAATTAAGTCCACTTGTTGTACTGTCTGGGTGAGCTCTGTTGTTTCCTTGCTGAGTTTCTCTCATTGATCAGTCTATTAAATTTATGGGGTGTTAAGTTCCCCCACTAATATTGCATTGGAATTTATATCACCCATTAATACCTGTTTCATATATCTAAGTGCTCTGCAATTTGCTGTGTATATATTTATCATTTCTTCCTGTTGAATGGATTCATTACTCATTATATGGTGTCCTCCTTCATCTCTTCTAATGCTTTTCACATTGAAATCTGTAGTATCTGATAATAGAATGGCTACACCAGCTCATTTTCCCTTTCCATTAGCCTGAAATCTCTTTTTCCACTTTCACTTTCAGTTTTCCGTGTATATTTGTTGGTGAGGTGTGTTTCTTGTGGGCAACAGATAGATAGATCCTGTGTTTTGACTTAGTTCAATAATCTATGTGTTTTCATTGATGAGTTTAAACATTTGGGTTCAGGGTTAGTATTGAAAAGTAATGATTTGGTCCTATCATTTTAGCAATGGGTTTCTCATTGTTTGATTTTGGTTTCTTTTTTAAAAATTTATTTCTTTTAATTGGAAAGATAGATTTACAGAGAGAAGGAGAGACACAGAGAAAGTCTCCATCTGCTGATTCACTCCCACGTGGCTGCAAATGCTGAAGCTGAGTCAATCCAAAGCCAGGAGCCAGGAGCCAGGAGCTTCCTCCGGGTCTCTCATGGAGGTGTAAGGTCCTATGGCTTTGGGTCATCCTCTACTGCTTTCCCGGGCCACAAGCTGTGAGCTGGATGGGAAGTGGAGCAGCCAGGACACAAATTGGTGCCCTTATGGGATTCCAGCACTGGTAAGATGAAGAGTTAGCTACTGGGCGATCATGGCAGACCCTGATTTAGGTTTCTTTTATGCCTGTATTCAGATGTTTGCCATGTTTACCTTTGGATTTGGTGGATGATATTCTTTTTGTGACTGTAGCACATCTTTAAGCAACATTTGTAGAGCTGGTCTGATAGAAGCAAAGTCACTTTTAAGGAAGTTAAAATTATTTTTGAACAGCTTTTCTAAGTTTTTTTTTTAATGGAAAGGCAGATCAGCTTTATTGATTGAAGAAGAGCAGGGAGCTGGCTGGGAAGTGGAGCAGTCGGGAAATGAACTAGTGCCCATATGGGATCCTGGTGCGTGAAAGCAAGAATCTTTCATCTGCTGATTCACTCCCCAGGTGGCCACAATGGCCAGAACTAAGCCGGTCTGAAGCCAGGAGCCAAGAACTTCTTCTGGGTCTTCCACACCGGTGTAGGATCCCAAGGCTGTGGGCATCCTTTACTGCTTTCCCAGGCTACAAGCAGGGAGCTGGATGGGAAGTGGAGCTGCCGGGACATGAACTGGTGCCCATATAGGATCCCGGTGCATGAAAGGCAAGAATTTAGCTGCAGAGCCACTGTGCTGGGCCCTTTTATAATTATTTTTTAGGAAAATTCTTTATCTGGAAGATCTTCAATTTCTTCAACGGATAATTCTGAGATTGAAATATCCTTTTGATCCTTTGTGGCAGAGGTGTCAGTAACCTCTTTCCTGATACCTGTGCCTCTTCTTTTGCCCTGGGACTGCAATTTGAATTAGTGGATTAGTCTCCTTGGGGCCTATTTTTTGTTTGTTTGTTTTTGTTTAACAAGAGCTTTTCTTAAAAATAAATTTATTTTATTATTTGATGATACAGTTCCTTAGGCTCTGGGATTTCCTTTCCCTCTTCTCAAAATTCCACACACCCTCCTCCCCACTGATTTCACCTATATCATTAAAAGAGTATAGTCCTTCATAAACAGACCTAAGACCATCATTCTGGTATGTAAGTGTATGCTAACATTGTAGGTATGGACAATGGCAGAGAGTCCCGCATCATATTATCAAGGTATATTTAACAGTTCCACTGAGAGTCCATCTTTGATTTGGAAGTAGACTTGCATACTGCATTGTATCTTCACATCTGGATATAATAGTCCCTTTTACACAGTTACTGTACATCCCTTTAAATGAAAGCCATAAAACAAGGCCAACAGCATAAAGAAAAAATAGAAAATTGACAACATGAAGTTAAATAACATGCCATTGAATGACCAATGTGTGGCTAAAGAAATGATAAAAAAAAAATCAAAGCCTTCTTAAATAAATCGATGCTACTGTGTGACCTATGAGTCAGAGAGGAAATTAATAAGAAAAAAAAGTTTTTTGAATGAATGAAAATTAAAATAAAAATATCAGAACCCCTGACATGTAGCACAAACTGTATTGAAAGGGATATTGATCTTGTGTTTGCACAAAGGTTGCCGTATATCAGAGAGAACATAGGGTATTTGTCCTTTTGGGATTGACTTATTTCACTGACCATAATGGTCTCTCTAGTTGGGACCATTTAGTTGTAAATGGTAGAATTTCTTTCTTTTTAATGCTGAGTAGTATTCCTTGGAGTAGATGTTACCACAGTTTTTCTTTATCCATTCTTCTTTGGATGGGTATCTGGGTTGTTTCCATGTTTTTACCATTGTAGATTATGCTGCTGTAACTATAGGATTACAGAACCCTTTCTCATTTGCAGACTTCATTTTTTTGGATATATTCCCAGAAGTGCGATAGCTGGGTCAAATGTCTGATCAATTTTTAGTTCTCTTCGCACTCTCCGTGCTAGTTTCCATAGTGGTTGTACTGGCCTATACTCCCAGTGACAGTGTAGTTGAGTACCTTTCTCTTGGGGCCTACTTTTAAGCTGTGTTGTCCACAGGTCTACAAATCAACTTTACTGATCCTGCCAGTTCAGTGCCTAGTTATCCATTTGTGTCACTCGTGTCACTTCCTCTAGTGAGTTTCAGTCCTGAGCTCCCATGCTGTGCTCCTGCTGTAGTCCCTGCGGCCAGGACACCTGGGTTGTCACTCTCAGCCTCCTGTGATCCCATGTCATGGATGTGCTATTGAATGCTCAGCCTTGCTCCCGCTCATGGTTCCAGCAGTATCCAGGATTAGGGCAAAACAAGCTCTGTCTTTCAATTGGATCACAGGGCTGTCAGGGACACCTGTTCTTTTTGGCAGTGCATGGATTCTTTTATTTTTTTTCCCCTGGTTTATGTCAGAACCTTCTAGCAGCCTGGTCTGTGTACATCTTGGACCTGTTTTGGATGGAATCCATTGAATGCCAAATTAGTATTATTTTCCTGGTGGGACCAGTAAAATGTATTGAACTGGAAGTGGATTCTCCTGGGCTTAGCACATGCACTGCTCCCCATTATCTTCCCAGGGGCTTTGCTGCAGTACTCAGAATGGTGTCCAGTGGTGCCCACTTGTGTTGCTGGTGGGAGGCTAGGTTGTGAACTTCGCCTCACTCCCACACCTGTCTGCAAGGGCGCCACTGCTCTGTTTTGACTCATGCTTGGATTAAAAAAAAATCGCCGGCATCCACAATTCTGTGGCTTGATTTACCTTGTGTGATCCCGGTGACTTCCCCTTGTCTGCCAGCAGAGCTCCAGCACCACTGGGGGATCTATTTACTGTAGCACTGCTCCATTATCTCTGCTGCTTGCCGGTGTCCATGTATCCCCGGTATCTCTCTGGTATTGGTCTGCCCACTCCTGTTACCTGTGATCTTTCTCTCTCCTGATCATTAACCTTAATTCCATCTGCAAAATCTCTTTGACCATGTAATTTAACATTATCACAAACACAATAGCTCATCATATGTGCAATCCTGATGATTAGCACAGGAAATCTGTAGTAGTTGGAGTATTTTAGAATTCTTCCTATTGCAGTGATATGTAGATTGCTTTGGAAACCAATCAGAGTGTATGCCAGCTACAGTTACTGGTGCAGGGCTTATTCCAGATATTTCCTTTTACTTGTTGGATCATGGGAGATCTGGAGGCTGTTTCAGAGGAAACAGCTAGAGTGGTAGTTATTGGCCAACTGATGTGAAAGCGTTTCAATATTTTAACAACTGGGTAGTCATATCAGTGTGTAGCAGTTGATAATCTGTCCTGGATAGTGATGTGATGGATACTGTGATGTGAGATGCTGATTTGCTCTGTGCTTTGAGAGTCTGAGGTTGGCCCCAGATGACAGAGGATAGATGGGGAGACCACCTGCACTCCTTAGCACTTTGGCAGGATGCAACAGTCCTCTCTAGCCTTGCCTGCGGTCTTCACGGCTCGGGTTTGTTTGGATAAATGTCTTCTGCAAGCCTCTCTTCTGAAGTGGGCAAGCGCACCCATCATCTGAGCCTGCAAATGTTGCTAACCTATGGGAGACAAACAATCCTACATATTTGAGCTCTCCCTAAACCTCCCAACAGCTGTGGCTCTATGCAGCTCATGCTGTTTGCTGATTCTCAGGGGAGAGCGTGAATATTCCACAGCAGCCAAAGAAACTGAGGGCTTTTACTAAGTTACTGAGTGAGGCTTCATTATTCACCACATGAGCCTCATGTGTAGGGACCAAACTCAGACAACAGAGATATCCTTTGTGGGTGAGGCCGGAACCTAAGGTGAATGAACTGGTGGTCTCTCCCACAGAGTGCTGTGTAGTGGGTATGATCAAAATGGTATCAAGAACAGCTTTGCTTGTTCACACACATGAGGAGCAGCAGAGGCAAGGTGTTGAAAGGAGTGTTGGAGGATAATAAGCAGCCTGAGGTTGATCCAACGATGCAGGGAGGAGTCTCAATCATTGCCAGTCAACAATAACCACAGTAATATATAATATGGCCAGTTTTATCTGCTGCTACCAGCTGGGTCCACAGAGCATAGGCTGGAAGTGGCTCCTGCTTCAGAATATCTTGAGAATAATTCTGTACCACAGAAGTGGAGTCTCTTCTGGCATAGAATACAAATTATTACACAGCCATGGAGCCATAGCATTCACAGCTCTGAAGCCTGCATGCAGCATTGAGAAAGAGCTCAACTCTTCACACGATTAGTATATTACCTGGTGTTACTGAGCCCTCTCCTACAATGTATACTGAATAAGCTGCACAGTGAGGCCTGTTAGTAACAGTTTCTACCCAGACTGAGCCAAACTTCGTTATCTTTTTAAGTCTGAAGTTTTATTCACATTCTGTAACATTCCATCTCCACCCACCCAATACACGTATCATATCATATTCTTCTGAAAACTGTATTCACTGCAGGTGTGATGTTGCAAATGCAACAAAAGCCAGTCTCCACTACTTATGTAAATCCATGTGTTTTGGGAGTCATATTGCACAATATGAAGATCCCATAGGATTCATTTTAAAATGGTTCCCCCTCTCATTCATTTAAAATGAGGTTCCCCAGGGAACCCCAAAATGGCAGGCAGTATTCAGAACAATTGACTGAGACTCCAGGTGTTTGCACTGGTATAGAGCCCATTCAGGACACTCACCATACTCTCCCTTCCAAGCCATGGGCTCTGTTTGGATACAGTGCTTGGTGGCACTGAAACAAAACCTAACAGGAGCAGGTGGTGATGAGAGAACTGCAGTTTTATTTTTTTTAAATATTTTTTTTAATTCTTTTATTGGAAATTCAGATTTACAGAGAGAAGGAGAGACAGAAAGACCTTCCTTCTACTGCTTCACTCCCCAAGTGGGGGCAATGGGTGGAGCTGAGCAGATCTGAAGCCAGGAACCAGGAACCCCCTCGGGGTCTCCCACAAGGGTGCAGGGTCTCAAGGCTTTGGCCCATTCTCTACTGCCTTCCCAGGTCACAAGCAGGGAGCTGGATGGGAAGTGGCGCATCCTGGACATAAATGGGTACCCATATGGGATCCCAGGAGATGCAAGGCAAGGATTTAGCCACTAGGCCATCGCACCAGGCCCTGGAGTTTGATTTTTATACCTTTCCTAGAAAATGTCAATGGGTTCAGTGGGAAACATTATATCCCTGCACTAGGTAACAAGAAAAATCTTTCTCTCTTCTGCATTCACTTGATGCGATCAATTGCCAAATACCCAGTGAGAAAACAATAAATGTGTTAGCACACATGTTGTGAACTTTGGCAGGGTGATCAGTAGGATGCCAGGCCTAGGGGGTGGAAAAACCAACCACTGATATCCCATATTAGCCGCTGTCTTCTTATGGGAATAGACTAGAGCTGAGCATAAGCCATTTCAAAGTTTTTGGCTTAATTTTGGTTGAGCACAGAGAAGTGGGGTGAGGGAGTATGGCAGAGAGGAGGTGGAGAGAACTCTTTCATGTGCAGCAAACAATTTAAGAGCAAGAAAGAACCTTGCAAGGCTACTGTGTTCATCTGGAGACTCAGGGTGCTAGAGCTGGTAAGGCTTTTAAAGACCATCATTTCCTCTCCTTGCTTTTTTGGATAAAGAAACTGATGTTCAAGAAGGGAAAGTAGTTACCAAAGTCATTCAGTTGTAAATGACAAAATCAGAACTCGAGTTCCTGTTACATTAATTTCATATTTTCCCAATTGTACTCCCCTTTCTTCTCTACCATTTAAGCTCTAAAGCACATAAGCAGACAATTTTATATCAGAAGTTTTAGAACTCTCCAATGACAAGAATTCTATAAATCCATTTCTGAGAATGTTTCATTGCCATGCATAGCTAGAATTCCTTCAAAGAGATAACTCACAAGTCTTCTCTCAATTGAAATGCAGAACTTCTTTGGTTCTCTCCTTAGTGAAAATGGATCATAGATGCTCACTGTTATAAACAATATCTTAGAGTACAGACAATGTATGTCCATATATGTGTATGAGTGTATTATGTATATGTGTATATATAACTGTATAGTATACAATTGCATATTATATATGTATATTGTATTATATATGCAAATTATTGCTTACATATAATTGTATATGTCACATATTTATATTTATAATTGTATATGTATATGTGACATATACAATTATATGTAAACAATAATTTAAACCTCTTTGCTACAGGCTGAGAGACAACATCCAGGAAGGAAGACAAGATTTGGGTCATCTCATGGCTCTTGTGCTATAACAAACGTTTCCACCACAGACAGATGCATATTGCGTAAGCTTAATAGAAACTAAACATCCAAATTCACAGGTAGCCAACTAAACAGGAGACGCTGGAGAGCCAAAACTCATTTGCTAATATTCACTTTCTCAAAGTGATAGATTATAATAAAATAAAATTTATCATTGGAAGTATGGAATTCTGCTCTTCTGTTGGATAGTAAGGTAACTATAGACAATGATAACATACTTTGTATGTCCAAAAAAAAAAAAAAGACTAGAAGAAAGGATTTGGAATTTTTCAACATAAAGAAATGTTAAATGTTTGAGAAGAAAGATAAGTTCTTCCTGCTTGGACATTTTACACATGTACACGTGTACCAAAACATTACACAGTTCCCCATAAGTCTGTATATGATTTGTATGTCAGTTTAAACTTTTAAAAACAAATTCTAAAAATAAATGAATAAAATAAGCTGCTGTTAGATATTAACTTGGCATCCAAAACCCTAGGCAGGTCCTGAACTGATCCCAGATTCAATACCTTTCCCCGTTTCTGGTGTAGGGTAATTACTGCTGAACCAAATCTTAATATGATGATCAAAAACATTCAGCAATGAACTCCCATGATGAATATCTCACAATGGAGTGCGCTCACTGAAATATGTGTGATCAATAAGGAGCTCCTATCTCTGACAAGGTTCTCCCTGTCAACAAGGTTCTTGGTTGAGGCAGGGAAGTGTTCACAGTGATGATGGAGAGAGATGGCTCTCCTGCTTACAAAGCCCAATCAGCCAAGTCAGCCTGGGAGATGATGGAGCCAGCATGCGCACCCAAGCTGCATTCAGACTTCAGCAATTTTCTTTACTGAATCAAGAACATTTATCTGAAGGACACACAAATGTATGTCTGAAGAACACAAGCTGGACATAAAAAGACAAATACCACATGTTCCCCCTAATATATGGAAGCTAATTTTTTTAATAAAAAAAATAAGCAAAAAGAAATGCACATGTATACCAATTTTGCTGCAAATACAGTGTTTTTGTCAAAGTTTGAAATCTTTGTTAACTTGTTAAGAATTATATACTGCCTTATTTTTAATGATTTTATGACTCATTTAAAATTGTTTCGTGAGTGAAAAGAATCATAAATATTTTTAACAGTTACCCAGAAAGTTTTATGAACTAAAATCAACTATTCTAGATTACTGAAATTCAGTAAACCAAGAATCCAAACTAACTTGCCTTGGATAGAATCCAGTCTAACAACTGATAAAGATAATATCAGTTCACAAAAATTAGGACAGATTCTTTTACTGAGCTCCCAATGGATTTCTGCCCATTGTCCCCTTCCTAAAATCAAAGTAAGTATGCTTTGTAAGTACAGCTACTCACGGCAATGAGTTGGTAGGAGTTGTTCATCATTGCAATCAGCATGTTCAGCAGCACAACCAAGGAGATGACATTGTACGTCCCAAACATGGTAGCACCCACAAACTCAGTGAACTCGTGTCTGGCTTTCACATTGGTGACATAAAGATTTAAAAGGCCGAACACGGACCAGAAGAGTGACTGCAGGGTTTCGAAGAGCCTAAAAGAGATCAAAGTGCAAGCTAATTTATTCCCAAGGAAGAGCAAGAAAAGAGAAAGCAAATGTGATCTAATCTGTGGAAGAAGGGGACTGCTGGCTATGCAATAGATTCATTGATGATCTCACATACTGTGGTCTCTTTCAATAAAATAGTTTTCTCCACTTCTACTGAGTCATGCTTTTCTTTTTTACTGGGAATTCCACCTCTCTTTTAGCCCATGCATAGCACACCATTTTGAAGGCTTATTTCAAGGATGGCTTCTTCCACCGAGCCTTCTCTTTATCCTCAGGTTGTGTGATTTACTAACTTTCTAACAACTGGTAAAATTGGTGGTTAAGATGGTGCTTGGATTCAATAGCACTGAATTAGAATCTGAGCTCTTTCATGTGCTGGCTGAGTGAATGTGAGAGTATTTTTGATACTTCTTTGTGGTGTTCTCAGGGCCCAGCTGGCCTCCCAAACCTCTGTTTTGGTCTAGCTTCACAAACTAGATGGCTTCACAAATTATTTTCTCTCTGAGTTCCCAAGCTTTGTAGTCATATGTTTTTGGGTGTCGAGGGTTTCTTTTGCCTTGTAATCCACAATGTCATAATACAGTCTGGTCACCATGAGAAAGGCACACCCAGGTAAAATGGGAGACTGGCATGTAAGACGCATAAGGATGGTGAGACATATATAGCAAGCTCTCACCACCTCCTGGGGTGCATTTTTGCTGTCAGGGTCCATAATAAAAAAATCCTCACAGAAATGGGCAGCCTTATTGTCCAAACCCTAAAATCCTAATACTACAGGAATATTTTTTTTTCAATTCTAAAGGTGATTTTAGTTAAAGCACTCAGTGTGTTTCTGTTTAGTCCAGAATAAGCAAACATGGGATTGGCTAGTTTAATAAGGGACATAGACTAGACATATAGAGATTTTAAAAGGCCTATGTTAAATGTATGGCAGACAAATCCAGTCCAAGTGCTGGTGGGAAGTTGCTTAAACTGGAAGACATTTGTAAATTCACATGGCAGAGAAACTACGGTCCTCTAGGAATTTGATGAAAATCTCAGCTTTGAGACAGAGAATTAATCTCCTTAAAGGCAGAAAGAGTAGAGAAAGGCTTTAACTGTCTTGGCCTAATTCAGCCAAAGAAGAATTGGATTGGGGTGCGGCGAGGGGAGCTGGATCCTTGCAGAGAGCAGTAACATCATCCTTATTCCATAAGTTGTGCTTTAATAGCAAATGGTGCAAAGGCACGGTTAGTCTTTTGGTCTCATCGTTACCCATTCTGCTATTCTCTGGGCTGCTCCCTCTCATTTCTTCATACCTCCAACAAGCTTCTAGCTCTGGATAGAATATACCCACCCTGCTCCTGACCTCCAGCTTCTGCTTCTGTCCTCTCTCCCTTTCTGCTCCATCTTTAAGGCTCAGCGGAAGCCCATCTCTCTAGAAGCCTGTTCTAATTCCTTCCCTATACATTTGGCTCAGATGGTCCTCTTTTGTGCTGTGTAGCACTGTAGCCTCATTCCATAAAGGCACTGTAGAGGCAGTGAGGGGCAGTGGCTAAGCGCAAACTTCTGACCCTTTCACTGCCGAACTTCCTGACTTTACAGAAGTTACATAGCTTCTTCAGACTTCAAGTTTCCTCATTTCAGAAATGATTGCTGGTAGGCAAAATGCGAAGCACTATTGTGATGTCTGTACACCGTTATTTGCCAAGAATCTTGCTAAGTGTTTTGCATGTATTACATATGGTCCCTGAATTATGATGCTCTGGCTTACGACATTTTTTTCTTTATTTCACAATGGTGTGGAAGCGATATGTGTTAAGTAGCAACTTTACTTCGCAGTTTGAATTTGGCTCTTTTCCCAGGATGGCAATATAGAGTAAATTTCTCTCTTGTGATGTGGGGCAGCACAGCAAGCTGTAGCTCCCATTCATTCCCATGATCACAAGGTTATAACAACTGACACTCCACAGTGTTCTGTGCTGCTAATGGGATGTTGAGTTGATCAGTTGTATAAAATACCTTGGCAGTATAATGATATGGATTTATCAGGATGTAACCACATCTTAAGTTGAGCAACATCTGTATAGTATTCAATAATAACCGTAATATTTTTTTTTTATTTTCAGTCAAGAAACTGAGACACAGAACGGTCACATGGGAAGGAAGTGGCAATGATAGAATCTACCCCCAATTCTTTTTCCTCTAGCACCAATACACTTACTCTTAACACATAAGGAGATGGCAATATATAGGACTTCGTATAGTTCTTGGCATATAATATTCATTAAAGACAGCAAATATTCCAAAGTTTTACTTTTGCCTAACCATTAGACTGTAAACCTCTTCAGAAAGCTCAGTAGCTTTATTGCCTGAGACAGTAAGAGGTTGCTCAATAAATGTTTATATAAGAGATAACAGGACAAATACCCAACCAAGGGATGTATGAATGGGTGGTAGCATTCTGTGATAATAGTAGCAAGATAGTTGTCAACTGAATTTGATGGGAAGCTGGAATTAGGAGTGGAGCCTAGA
The DNA here is from genome assembly GCF_017591425.1 of Ochotona curzoniae. Classification (NCBI taxonomy): domain Eukaryota; kingdom Metazoa; phylum Chordata; class Mammalia; order Lagomorpha; family Ochotonidae; genus Ochotona; species Ochotona curzoniae. Next base: position 28,408,818 of record NW_024467087.1, on the reverse strand, counting down.
CTTGAATGCAGATACTATGAGATGTCAGTATCCTAACTGCTAGACCAGACACATTTTGGTATATACAGAAATAATTTTAGTAGCTGCCTAATGCTTCACTCAGCAAGTCCCAAGCTTGTCTGAGAGCGCATCAGTGTTCAGGATGAGAACCTATGGCATGTTTCTTAGTTATTCAGGTGACGTAAGACTGGAGGAAACACCTAATAAACTGGATGAGAGAACTAAGATTTTGAAAGATTTCAAAAGGAGTGGAGGAGTGGGGTGGAGCTAACAAGATCAAGTATAATAGCAATCAAAGTAAAACTTCACTCTTAAAACATGTGCACAAGTAAAGGATAGGAGAAAGACCTAGATCAAGCTCAAAGTGGACTGGGCTGGCCAGATATTCAGCTGTCCTAGGGGAATTAAAACCAAAATAGATCCTCTGCAATTCAAGATGGGATTGCTTCAGGCCCAACTGTGTGACTACAAATGACTTACACGTAAGACTGGTTAGATGTGACTGACAACGGGTTTTAGCAATGTTGATTTTCTGTTGGTGATATTGTACTGTAGTTGTGTTGTTAAAGATATTACCACTGGAGAAAACTGATAAAGGCTTTACAAAGTTTTCTCTATTATTCCTTTTCTCTTTCTCCCTTCCTTCTTCATTCCTTCCCTCTCTCCCTCCCTCCCCCCTCCCTCCTTCCTTTCCTTGCTTTCTTTTTCTTTGACTTATTGTATTTATTTGAAAGGCAGAGTTGCAGAGAAAAGGAGACAAAGGGATCTTCTGTCTGCTCATTTTACTCTCCAAATTGCTGCAACAGCCAGGGCTGGGCCATGTTGAAACCAGAAGCCAAGAGCTGCTTCTGTGTCTCCCACATTGGATGAACAGACCCAAACACTTCAGCCATCTTTTACTGTTTTCCCAGGCACATCAGCAGGGAGCTGAATCAGAAATGGAGCAGCTGAGGCATGAACTAATACCCATTTGGGATGTTGGTGCCTCAGGCCATGACACCAACCATTCAGTATTATTATCATTATTATTTACAATTACATGTAAATTAGGGCCCGGCACAGTGGCCTAGCGGTTGAAGTCCTCGCCTTAAACGCACCCGGGATCCCATATGGGCACTGGTTCTAATCCTGGCGGCCCTGCTTCCCATCCAGCGCCCTGCTTGTGGCCTGGGAAGGCAGTCGAGGGCGACCCAAAGCTTTGGGACCCTGCACCCGTGTGGGAGACCTGGAAGAGGTTCCTGGTTCTCGGCTTCGGATCGGCATAGCATTGGCCGTTGTGGCCACTTGAGTGAATCATCGAATGGAAGATCTTCCTGTCTGTCTCTCCTCCTCTCCGTATATCTGACTTTGTAATAAAAAATAAATAAATCTTTTTAAAAATTACATGTAAACTTATAATTGTCTCCACATAAAAAGCAAAAGACGTATAACCTTGCTATTGAGTTTCATCTCTTCCTTCACTTACTAGTTCAACAGGCATCATGAATACCTTTGTGTCTTAGGTTCCTCTATGGTATGTACAAAACTTACTAAATGACAGTCTCATTCTGGTGAAAGAGGGAGGCACAAATGTCTATAATATGGTACATTCTGTATTGTGATGATCATTTACTTGAAGCCATGGGGAACACAGGGCAAGCCTGCAGCTGAGCTTGGGGTTACGGTGGGTGAGAAACATCTTTAGAGCAGGTGATTCTCTGGCAGAATTTGGAAAATTACTTCTGAATGGGCCAGACTAGCTTGGTGGGGATGGGCTTTCCACAATGATTTTATGGAGAAGATTCAGATACTCTAGTGCCCATGAAGCCAGGGGTGAAAGGATGAATGAGACTAGTGTATAGAAAGAAACTTCCACATGGCAGGGGGTACGAGATTATTTGGAAGGGAGATAAGACTAGAGGCATGGGAAGACCAGTAGGTGTTATGGGAGACAATTTATTGTGTGTGCCTGTGTATGGGTTAGAGTCAAGAGATACTCGGATGACCTGTGCTGTGGCTTCATGGTTTAAGCAGCCACCTGCATTGCCAGCATCCCATGTGCGTGCAGGTTCAATTTTTGGCTGCTCCTCTTCTGATACAACTCACTGCTAATGAACAAGGGAAAGCAGTGGAAGAAGTACTTGGTCCTACCACTTATATGAGACATCCAGAAGAAACTCCTGGCTCCTGCATTTGGTTTTCCCAACCCTGGGTATTGCTGCCATTTGGGGAATGAATCAGCAGATGGGAGATCTCTCTCTCTCTCTCCTTTTTGAAATACAACAGATTTTTAAAAAGAATTAAAGAAATAGAATTAACAGGACTGAGTGAAGCACTGGATGTGTTTCATGAGGGCAAGGGTAAAAGTGCTGACTGACTTCTAGGATTCTGGCTGGTGCAATTTAACAAGAATATAAGGGAAACAGGTTGGATGGGGAAGATATTGAGCTGTGGAATATAGTTAATATTTTGCATTTTAGGGGCTTCTGGAACAGCCAGGTGTGTCTGGGAAGGATTTGGAGATGAGAGCTGAACCATAGAAAAGAGCTTTCCTTCACAGCTTCTCTCAACATCAGATGAAGCCCAGGTATGCCCATTATGGAACACTGAACACCATCACCATCAGAACTCTACTGCCAGCCCCAGAGCAATGGCTCAGTGGCTTAGTCTTCACCCTGAAAACTCAGGAATCTCATGCTGGTGCTGGTTCATGTCTCAGCTGCTCCACTTTCCACCCAACTCCCTACCTATGGCCCGAGAAAACAGTGCATGATGGCCCAAAGCATTGGAACCCCGCAGCCACGTGGGAGGCTTGGAAGAAGCACCTGATTTCAGATTGACTCAGCTCCTGCTATTGTAGACATTTGGGGAGTGAACCAGCAGATGGTTTTCTCTATCTGTCCTTCTCTCTGTAAATTTGATCTGCTTTTCCAATAAAAATAAATAGATCTTAAAGCAATACAAAATAAAATACTGTACTGCCATGCACCTGTCAGCAAGGATGACAAGTTCCTTCTAAATTGCACACTAAGGGAAAAGATTTTCTTTTTCTCTTTCAAGCAGGATAGCAATGGTATCTCAGGAGAGACAGGAAGAAAAGGATAATGATATGCAGGCACCAAACTTTCTACCAGACATATAAACAAGCTCACTCTTTCCTCCTTAAAGCTGAATCTCTGACACTCTGGCTGAGTCACATGCATTTTACCAGATATAAATGCCTGAATTGAAATATTTAGATGAAAACCTACATCCGAGTCAGGGTTCTATGGAAGAACAAAAAGTCAACAGATACAGGAAAAGTTGAAATAACATCACTGCTGATTTGACCCCAGCATGGCACTGCCTTTTCATATCTGACACCCCAAGACACAATTCCATTTATGACAGGTGCCCATTCTTGTCCATAGTCCCTGCTGGGCAAGAGATGGGAGCAAAATGTCAGTTGGCAACAGGGGTGTTAAGAATCAGTACGAACTTGCAAGGGAGCATTTCCTATGCTTCCTTGGCAGAGTTCATGAGAAAGGGAACTTGGTAGGGTCCCAACCTCCTGGAAGGCACCTGAACTTCAGGTGTTCAATTCTAATGAACACTTTGATTCATCAAATGCAGTCCCCTGGTGCTCAAGTCACTACAGAATTACTCTATATATTGAAAACCACAGAGATGTGAATTCTGTCTCTAGGGTAATGCAAAAGAGGAAGCTGTTCCGAGAATACAGACACCAGTAAGGTGCTAAATCCTCACTGGACACTTTTGTGTTGGCTTACCCAAAACAACACTACATGTTCACCAGCCCTTTTGGGTCTCTTTATTTTCACATGAATCTGCTTTTCTATTCAAGATTTTGCCCTGAGTTCTGAGAAGAGGGATTGGAGTGTAGCCTAGTGGAGGGGCTACAATGGGCTACAATGGGCAATCGAGTGAGTTTGCACATTATTTTCACTGGGAAAATGAGGAGGAGCATTGCTTGTGGCCAATGTATTTGGGGGAACCTCCCCCAGGCTCGTGGATTCACAGTTGAAGGACTCCGAGTAGTCCTGCAGTGAAAGAAATCTTTTTAACTTTGTCCTGGCATTTCCAAAACTCATTCTCATGTCTGTCAAGCTGGGGTTTGGCAACTAATTTTAGGAATATGCTGCTAGAGACAAATAAAAGGGGCAGGCTGGACAGCTCCTTTCTTACCAGCTTTCTCACTCTTCTAGCAACACACCTCTAGGTCAAGCAGAAACCTCTCCTACCTCCCCCACCCACGTCTTTGTGCTGAGCCCATTTCTAGAATGTCTGTGCCCACTGCCCTACTGTCCTGTCTTAAGCTTTAGAAGTCGAGAAACAACACATCTTAGTTCAGTGACTAATTATCGTATGCAGCCTTGGGCTCCATTGCTGTGAATAGTGGAAATGAGTTTTTTCTTTCAGAATGGAAGCAGAGATGGACAAGGTATAGGACTGAGTCCGAAGTCAGCTCAGCAAAGTTCCTAACCTGATAAATTGCTTGACATGTCCTTGTTTGCTTTTTACTGTTTATCTCCTCTAACATCATACGTGTTAGACAATAAAAGTCATTCTGGAGTTTTGAAGGACCTGCAGAAGTAGGTCTTGACCTTACAGAGAAAAGACACCAGAATTTCACATGTCTGGAGGCAATGGTCTCTTGGACAAAAGCTTGCAAGACCTCTCTTTTGTATCCCGTGTGGAAGTGGGAGAGATTCCTAATCAGTGTTTGTTGTCCCTCAATTCATTTGAAAAAAAATTTGTTTTTGCAGTTAGCTGACTCTGATCTTGGCCTCAACCTGTCTCTTCTCTAGCTTACTCCTGCTTGATTTAAAATAGTTAGCTTTGCCTACCACTTGTTAAAAAAATAGAATTACTGCTTTTGAATGAAGAAGTACCTCCCTCACTCTCACTTATTTAAAGAATTAATCAGTTGGAGGTCAGTGCAGTGGCATAGCATGCTGATCCTCCACCCGCTAGTGCCAGCATCCCATATGGGCTCTGGCTTGTGTCCTGGCTGCTTCGCTTCCTATCCAGCTCTCTGCTTATGATCTAGGAAGACAATGGAGGATGGCCCACATCCTGGAATCCCTGCTTCCATGTGGGAGACCTAGAAGAAGCTCCCGGCTGCTGGCTTTGGATCAGCTCAGCTCCAGCCATTGTGGCCCTTTGGAGAGTGAACCAGTGGATGGAAGACTTCTCTGTCTCTCCTCTCTGTAAAATCTGTCAGATAAAAATTCATATTTTTAAAGAAGCAACGAATTATCTATAAAAGTTATGAATGCCACCACCATAGTTCAAACTAACTCCTTAGTTCTTGGTAGATTGTGTGCAAATTTGACTCTTTCTACCTTCTGTTAACTTCACAACTCCCCTAGCCTCCTGCCCTAAGAGAGAAGATTTCTCCTTTTGCTTCAGACCCTTTTGGTGGATCCACAGTGAACTTTGTATGCATTTTTAACAGGCAGTGATAAAGTTGTGGGCTGAAAATACAGCAATATGCAGATGGCAGAAAAAAGGTGAAAGAGCAGAGATGGGGTCTTACGTGGAGAAGGCATTGTTCTGTTTCTCACATCGGATCCCCTTGCAGTTGTTAGGCTCATCGATAGCTCTTGTCTCATAATAAAAGTAAAGCTGGTTCAGTCCGTTGGCAAAGGCCAGCAGTACCAGGCAGTAGATAAAGAGGAATTTGAGGATATCAAGTAGCATGCGTCCCAAAGAGATCTGCAGAGGCCCCAAGTGAGAGTTGGCTGTGAACAGGGATATGAGGCGCAATGAACTCAAAATGTTGGATATTGCAAAGAGTGCTTCTGCAATCAGAGTCGGGTGCCACATTTCCCATTCCTCCCTTGGACGAGAACCATTATACTGAAAGAAACAACAAGTTCACAAAAAATGAGAGGTACAGTGAGAAGTCACCAAACTTTCCCCATTTCTTGCATCTTTTGACACCCAAATAAAGTTATCAAAATATGCAGCAAGCATTCATTTATACAACAGGCGTGGCACTGGCTATCTGTTTTGTAGTTATTGTTCCATCTGATCAATACGTGGTGCTATTAACTCTTTCTCCCATGCTCATCAAAATATCTACCCAAGACATGCACACAGCAGAGCAAATTGCAGAGCATCCATCTGTGGCAACATGTGGGGTTTATCTGTAACCATTTTTGAGTTGTAGGACTTTTTAGATTATTTTTAGAGGGTGTCACTTAAAACCTCTGGTATGCTCCAGCTAGGATGGGTAGGGAACAATGCTACTGCTTCCTATTAAGAGTTTGAATGGCATCTAACCATCTACCAGGGAAAACTTAAAAGTTCCTGAAAGACAAGGGTAGACGCAGCCTCCTTGGGGTATGGATGTTCATTTTCGCTCTCCTGCTGATTGCAATTTGGGGCTGATACAGCAACCGTATGAACCACTCATTGGAACTTTCTGCTGATCTTTTTGTATCTTGCATTGCAGTCTGTAGCACTGCAAATGGCAGATTTAGTAGTGCTCCACCCAGTGGCGTACAGATGCATTTTTTTTTACAGTTGCTTTATTAGTCCTAGAAGTTAGAATGTCACTGTAGCACGACTGAAGATTTGGGGGTTGCAAGGAGGTGAGGAGCCAGTATTTATGAAGTTATTTGCCTATTTCCCAGTCCTCCACTAGGCTTCCAACTCCTGAAATTCTGGGGGATAGCCTTGTAAGAAGGATGACATCATTGTGAGATCGCAGCTCCAATTTGGGCATTATTACTAAGCACTGTCTGTATTCCAATTACATTATAAAATGAGAATAATGTGCACTCCCATCCACTGTACATGTTTATCATTCTGTATCCATATGCGAAAATCTGTGTACTCCGCAAGGGGAGATGATACGGAAAAACAAAAAGCTCCTTACTTCCCTCCCCAGGTTAGAAGTAGATTTTGCCTGGGATTCAAACTGAAGCATATTGCTTTGAGCGCTCTTCTAAATTTAATTTCTCAGGACTAAATGTAAACAAATTTCCTGAGCAAATGTTGCTTTAGGGGGGCGCCAAATCATATTGTTAGCATTTCTAAAATGTGCTTCAGTCCCAACGGAGGGAACTGATGTCGATAAAATCACTTGTGTGCGTTCAATATACTTCACTGTCAGAGGAGCTTGGGAAAACTGTGACACATTTGTCCTTCTGTTTCAAATAGACTTTAAGGTGGCCAATCAGTTTTAAGTGCTCTTGATCACCTCCTATATTCCGGTATTTTTCTCCCTCCCCCTCATCCCCCCAATTCACTTCTTTGCTGTGAACTCCAGAGAAAGTGAGTGGCTTGCCATAGATCATACAGCAAGATGGTAGCAGAGCCAGGACTATACTTCAGGTCTCCAGATATTCCGTCTAGCACTATTTCTACTAAATGTTACTTTTATGATTGCTGATACCACAGCACAGGTGTTCAATAGGCCTCCAGACACTTTGAGGTACATACGAGATGGGGACTATTTGTAGAAAACAAAACAAGACTGTGTTTTAAAAACTGGAAATTATCAGTGGGATTCAAACATAAATTTATTTTGCACAAATTGTTTTTGAAATCCATGCTACATATTTCCCACAAACCTTTTGAAGAGCTTTACATATAGCATCATTTGAAGCTTTCTCTGTAGCAAGAATTGTACTCACAGGGAGCTCTGTGCATGGAATGGCGAATCTGGATTTACAGAACACCCAGCAATATGAAAGACAATCCTCACAGCAAATCTATCTTGCATCTATGCTTTAGAGATGGATATCATGTCTCATAAGTGCAGATGGAGGCATTTAAAGGTCATTGTGGTAACCAAAGAGGGGACCTAGAAGAATTTGGCTCTTCAAGCCAAATCCAGTCTGAGTACTTTTATGTATGCTGTAGTTATGTATAAGTTTTTCCTTGCAGACACAGTCCCAATGCAGGGAGTTGGGGTGGGCTAAAAATCAACAGGTTCTATGATTTTCAGGTACGTAATATTAGGAGGCAGATAATATTTTCTTATATTTTTGAGGTGGAATTTAACTTGAAAATTCTCAGCCCAGCCTTTTAAAGGCTTTGTGAATTGCACTGAGAAAGGTGGTCTAACACAAGGACTCAACAGTAATAAAGATATAGGGAAAGAGGATTGCATCTTTAACTAAATACTGGAAAGAGGATTGCATCTTAAACTAAATACTGGTAGAAAAAAAGACAACACTGTGTGGATCTCAAATCTATGATAATCTGTGCACATAGAAGTAAAGCATCAATGGGACAGATCTAGGTCATACTATCCTGCAGGAGAACAGAACAATTGTTTCCCATTTGTGGGGTTGTTTGGGAACACTGAGGGTCAATATTAGATGCATTTTTTTTCTTTCAGGCACTTTGTTATGTGTCTTTGGGTCTTGTTTTCATAGACCATGTGAAATGGCATACACTCATGCTGTTGACTGACTTTTCAAGGAAGGAATCTTTAAGTCTAGCTCATCCCGTGGTGCTTGTGTACTTTCTCAATACAGTTGTGACCTGAAATGTGTCAAGAGTCCTTTGGAGTGTTTCTTGTGGCCTTACCTCAAAGAAGTGGACTCAGTCTGCTTGGAAAAGGACATCTCAGACTAACTGATCTCTGTAGATGAATAGGCCAGAATATCCATTTACAAGTTCTTCTTGCAAATCCAACGTCTGCTTGTGGCATGTCTGTCTTTGCAAATCCTCATTTTTGAAGACATTCATTTCTGGCAGAGGACTTTGAGTTATGTGTTTGTCAGTTGAGTAGAATTTTCCCAGCTTAAAAGAGTGAATTTATTCCTACACTTTGTGATGGAGAAGTATCTAGGTCTTTGGAAAACTTGCCAATGAAGTTCAACAGGTTATGTGATAAGCTGACAGTTGCAGACACATTTTCATAGCCTCAAATGTCAATCATTTTCTTCCTCACTTATTCTAAACAAAATTCAGCAATTTCTAGATTGATAATTTATGGTTCTTCCTGTATATAAATACCACTTCCAAAGGAAGCAATGCTCTTTTTTGTTACTTAGCAGAATGCCAAAATCACATGGACTTCACCCAGGCATGTTAACCTGAGAGTCAAACATTTCCTCACCAGCTTTTGCTTTAAGGAAGTTCTAAGTATGTGTTAAATGATCACCGCATGTATAAGGCACACTCTTGGGCTTCTTTCAAAAATGTTTTATGACTGCATTTCATATTCATCTTTTGCAAAACTCCCAGGTCTTCAAGTCTATGAAATATGCATAATAGGGATATAAAAATAAACTAAGCTGTTGGAGATTTGGTGGATGGCCACATTCCCATTCTAAAACTCTTCAACGTGGAATGTAAAGCCAAAAGTGTGACTGACCAGATAATATTGGAGACTGAATTGTCAGTCTTTCCTCATAGTTGGAAAGTTCAACTTGGGAAAGAGGAAGCACAGCTATCCTATTATTTAGAAAGCACAAAACATGGGGGCCACATGGTGGCATGGTGAGTTAATCCTCTGCCTGTGGTGCTGGGGTCTCACAGGGGCACCAGTTCATGTCCTTGCCGCTCCACTTCTAGTCCAGCTCTCTGCTAGTGGCCTGGGAAAGTAGCAGAGGGTGGCCCAAGTCCTGGGCCATGTTGGAGACCCAGAAGAAAGTCTGAGCTCCCAACTTCTGATTAGCTCAGCTCTAGCCTTTTTGGCCATTTAGGGAATGAACCAATAGATGGAAGACATTCTCTCTCTGTCTTTCCTTCTCTCTGAAAAAAATCTGCCTTTCATATAAAAATAATAAATCTTTAAAACTAACAAACAAAAACACAAAACCTGAGCTCATAGCCTGTGATTACTCACAGTGAAGTGTCGGGCCTGAAGGTATTTTCAAGATAATTCAAGTTGCATGTTGTGTGGGAGAAGCATCCAGGTGGTATGTGTGTGTGTGTACAGATGCGTGATAATTAGCTGATCTGGGAGAGAGGCATACATTGAATGACATTCACAGTAGCCAGTTTCATAGTGACTCGATTGATCATCTGGTGGTGGACATGATGAGGGAGGCAGAGATTATTAGAGGCCTTTGTCTCTTGCGGTGAGGCTTCTGGGGTTTTGTTTTCTGTCACATGAAGACTAGTTGAGGGAAGTGGCAATGTTTACCTTTGAGAAAAGATGACTCTGTGGGTAGGGCATAGGTTTTATATCAGAAGCACTGTGTTGGAGAAGAACAACTTTGTTCTGTTTGAATCCACAGGGATAAAGGACTGCCAGTGGAGGTGGCAAAGGGAGAATAATATTAGACAACTCTAAAGTAGCTGTTTTTTAATGGAATGACCAAGGTCAACAGAAGCTTTTGGTGGTAATGGATTCAGTGAACTTCCTGTCTCTGTCCTATGCAAGCATTAGTGGGCCATCCCCTGGGCAAGGTCATTTTGGAGAGGATTTTAACACAGAAAGCTAAAGGCCCTTTTCATCCTGAGAGTTTAGGTAGGTAATGATCCATCTGAAAATTGTTCCCTTCTCCACTCTCTTTGCTTAGGTGACACTGCTTACAAACCATTGAACCAATGCCTATTTAGATGACACTTTCCTGCATGGAGGAACTGTCATCATTATTTTTCTTCTAAACCATTTGTGCTCTCAGTGAAAAAGCTTAGTGTCAGAAAAAATCATTGCTGAAGAAAAATGACAGATGTCCCAATTTACCTTGACATAGGCCACAATCTTCAAGGAAATAGTTGCCAAGTAGAGGGAGTTCATTGCAAAATCCATCAGGTTCCACCAGTCATGGATGTATTCAGTAAATCCACCATCCCACATTTCCTTAATCTCCCCCCAAATAAAACCTGGAAATGGAAACAAAAAATTTACTTTTGTATTGGCTGAGTCCTGGTTGTCATAGTAGGATCTCCCAAGGGAACACAGATGAAATGAATCAGGGCCAGTGAAGTTCCAAGAGACAGTTATCACTTCACTCTTTCATTCCTTTGCCACTTCCCAATCTTGAACTTGCTAAGCCCAGTTGACTTCTGTTGAAGTTGCCCAAAGCTTATGCTTTTCTCAGTGCTGCAATTGCTATAGTTACAGGAAATGCTGTTGCTATTTGGGGTGCTTCATCTTACCTTCTATTCCTATTTTGGAGTGGGAGTAATGCCATCAACAGATTAACTAGATCAATGTTTTCCCATTGGCTTTTGTTTCCACCAGTGTTTGGAGAAATAATTTCCCAGTGAGTAGGGAGGCAAGCAACCATGGACTGTATTACCAGATGTTAAGGCTGAAGCTGGGCAACGGTGCTGCAAATAATTTCTTTTCTCCTTTCTTCTCTCATTGCATGGACATTTTGTGCAATTTGTCCTGATGACTTAGATGTTTCTTTTGTCTTGGAATATCAAAAACTCTAAGAATTGCTGTGACCTAGCCTGGTGTTCTTCAGACTTCAAAATGTATGTGAATTACCTAAGGTAAGATGCAGATACGAGGTGGGACCTGAGATTCTGTATGTGTGACAAGCTCTCAGGTCATGCTGCTATTGCCAGTCTGGGGAATCACAGTTGGCGTAGCAAGGACTTAGAGGCTTCCGATGTGTTGGAGGATGAAGTGTACACTGCAATCTAACTCTCCCTGGAAGCTCCTGGTAGGGCGTTTTTTACCCTACCACGGGTAAAGATTCCAGGTTTCTCAAGCTTCTTAAATCAGTATCCAAATAGGATGTGGACCTTGAACAAATATTGGGATGCTGTAGGGTTAGTAGCAGATCCATGTGCTTGTCCCTTCCCCACATAATGAAAAAGAGAACTTAAAATAGACTCATCAGAACTGGCTCTGACCAGCTTACCTGAGGCTCTTCCTGACTGATGGCTTTCTCTGTAAACCAATGGACAGAATCTTTGTCCTTGAATATGTTAGGTCAGCTGAGGCAATCCCTAGGCAGACTGCCAGTCTTACTGTGGGACATGCACTGCTGAGGGATCACTCAAGACCAGTGCAACCCCATTTCTCAGACTCCACTGTTTGGAGGGGGGATTAACACTTACTTCAAAGACAGTCTGATTATCTGACTGTAAGCTCTGGTAGTTTCTTTAGGCGGTAAGTACCAGAAGGCAGTGAGTCTGGCAGCTGCTCATGATTTTGACTCACCTAGAACCCAGGGCAATATCATCCATTCTACGACAGTTGGGGGAGGTCCCTGTACATGGAGGTCTGTTCTGACGATGTGCTGAGAAGCCAGGAGAAGCATGAAGAGGAAGGTCAGATAGGACGCTGTGTGGCAGATGAACTTGATAAAGGGTTTCTTGATGAACAGCCCGAGGTTGCTTCTGGGTGAGATCAGATAGGCTATAGAAAGCATGGGAAATAGGAACCCGATGGTCATGCATGTCAGAAGCTTGACTACCCAGTGTTTCCGCCGCCATCCTGGGAAGCCGTCGTACCACAAGGTGGCAAGCAACTGTTGGCAGTTGGGTTGAGCAACAAACTGGGAAAAGAAGAGAACAGGTTAGGCCTCTGCGGTGTCCTAGGGACAAAGCTCTATTCATAATACCACCACCAGTTCCCCCAACAACTCTAACAAGGGAGGGGCTGGATCCCCTGCAAGAGGCAGGTTCCAACGAACAAGTCTGATCCGAGAGAGCTTGACTTGTCAAGTGGTGAATGAAATGAGCTCTTCCTTAGGGTTGATTAGTTGTTTCACATATTAAAATGAGTTCACCGTGTTCTGTTTATGCTGTAGTAAATATCTTCCTAGAAGCCCTCCCAGCATGTTTGAGTGATGGCTTCCCAAGCCTGGCTTTGCCTCAGAATCCCCAGGGACATTAAATCACACCACAGATACATGAAATAAACCTTTGAGAGCCTACGCAACTGTTTTTATAAAATTTCCTGGGAATTTACTTGCCTCTTAGCAGAAAATCATGGATCTATCTCAATTCAAATCGATTCACTTCTCTTTATTCCCCTAGCCTACAATAGTTCATCATCAAATGTGTACTCTGTTTGGGCAAACATAAACTGGCAGGAAATAAGCCCAGGCCTATGATTATGTTTCAATATGGAAATGAATTTCCTTTTTCATTTTGTCTCCACCCCCACCCCTGTTTTGTTTTGAGCACCTCTTGGTTGCCTTGTAAGGAGTCAAGTTGCTGCTTTGTCATCTATTTAACACTATCTCTAGTCTCGACATGCAAAAGGGGAAAATATTTGGAGACCAACTTTACAATGTTGTATACTAGCCCATCTGGGATTTTACTTAAAGGCAATCAACAATGTGTCAGTGATTAATAATTAAGGAATCATCAGTATTGCAAGTCACCCTCCAGCTGCTACTTCTCAATAAGTGACACAATTGGGAACTCAACTGTCAACCTAGATTTGAAATACTGCCTATATTTGGCTACCCCATCTTCCCATGGGGCAAGTTAAACAGAGCTGCACTTTAGAGCTTGCTAGTGCAAATGAAATAAACGTCTTCCATCCCTTCTCCCAACAACCCCAGGCAAACTAGTCTAACTTTCTTGTTAGTATTTGTGAATGGCACTAACTTTCCATTTAAACCATTTTTCTCCTTGAGTGCATACCTGGACTACATCTCACAGTGAAGTGTGGCCAAGTAGCTCAATTTCTTTCTTTTCTTTCCTTCCTTCCCAGCTACGTGTCTTTTTTTTTTTTTTAAGATTTAGTTTTATTTGAAAGGTAGATTTTATAGAGAGAATGACAGAGAGAGAGAGAAACGTCTTCCTTCTGCTGGTTCACCAGCCCCCCGCCAATGGCTGTAATGGCAGGAGCTAAGCTGATCTAAAACTAAGAGCCAGGAGTTTCTTCTGGATCTCCAGCGGGGGTGCAGGGTCCCAAGGCTTTGGGCCATTCTCGACTGATTTCCCAGGCCACAAGCAGGGAGCTGGATGGGAGTGGAGCAGCTGGGACATAAACTGGAGCTTGCCCTTCAATATGCATTCCCCCTCCTGGTCTTTTCTATGGCCAGGCTCCAGGCTCCAGGCTCCAGATTGTTTAGCTTAGTGTTTGACTGCCCAACTGATCTGCAGTGCTGTAGGCAACTTTGTTGTTAAACAACTGGTGCAGTTTTTTTTTTCCCCAACAAATTCCCTCAAGGGAAAGGACTACTGGTATTTAAAAGATTACAAAGACAAACTTGGAATGTAGTTTTTCCAGGTGTTTCCTAACAGGTCCCACAGTGGCATATCTTTGGGGAGAGGCCTCTTTAGGGTGTTCCAGACACAGTCTACTCCCCTTCAGTGAGTAGTAGGTGAGTAGTAGTATGGCTTCTATATTTCCAAAGCTATTGGCTTTCAATGTTTCTGTGGAGTTGGGTAAAAGTTCGTACAGGGCAAGTTAAAACATCAGAATTTGCTGTTTTCTTTCTTTTTTTAATTCAAAATGTAGCTGTTTATCTGAATAAATATAGCTTTGATGTTGTAAGCTCTTGACTAATTTCCAGAATTATGAAAATGCTGAGGATGAAAAATTATCCAATATCTTTTTTGCTTTTTTAAAGCAAGGTTGAGGTTGGTGTGATGGTGTGGCGAGCTGTTTTTTAGCATGCTTGCATCTGGGGTCCCTGCTAAGCTGTGCTTCCAGTACAACTTCATGCTAATGTGACTGGAGGGCAGTGGGAGATGGCCCGGGTGCTTGGATTTCTACCAGCCACAGGAGTGACTAAATGGAGTTTCCGGTTTCTGGCTTTCTCCTGACCTGCTTGCAGCTATTGGCAAGCATTTGCATTTGGTGAGAAAACCAGAAGATGAAAGATATTCTCTGTGTGTGTCTGTATGTCTCTCCTGTCTGTCACTCTGCCCTTCACAAAAATAAATAAATCTTTAAAAAAAAAACAAACCAGGTTTTTCACAAGTCTTTATCACTGTGGAAGTACCTCCCCTTGTGATATTTGAACACTTCATGGAAATGATGTTGTAATTCTAAGTGACTTAGTGTGAATGATGGAGTCCTTTGCACAGTTCTTCCCCGGGCTTCAAAACACAAATGTCAAGTTTGAGGAAACAGGGAGCCTCTTAAAAGCCCAGAGTCTTGGGGTCAGCACTGTGTCCTATGGGCACAGCTGCCACCTACAGTCTGGCATCCACCATGTGTGCTGATTCTACGTCCTAGCTGCTCCATTTCTGACCCAGCTCTCTACTTTTGGCCTGGAAAGAGTAGAGGATGGATCATGCCCTAGAGACCCTGCACCCATGTCAGAGACCCAGATGAGGCTGTTGGCTCCTGGCTTCAGACCACAGGCTCAGCTCCAGCTGTTGAGGGCATTTGGGGAGTGAGCCAGAGGACAGAAGATGCCTTTCTTTCTTTCTTTCTTTCTTTCTTTCTTTCTTTCTTTCTTTCTTTCTTTCTTTCTTTCTTTCTTTCTTTCTTTCTTTCTTTTCTTTCTCTTTCCTTCTTCCTTTCTCTCTGTAGCTCTGTCTTTCAAGTATATGTTTGAAAATTCCAGAAGTCTTGGTGTTGTTTACAGACAGATTATGGGGCCTGACACGATGGCCTAGTGCCCAAATCCTTGCCTTGCAACCACTGGGATCCCATACGGGCACCAATTCAGGTCCCAGCAGCTCCACTTCCCATCTAACTCCATGCTTGTGGCCTGGGAAAACATTCAAGGACGGCCCAACGTCTTGGGATCCTGCACCTGGGTGGGAGACCCGGAAGAAGCTCTTGGCTTCGGATTGGCTCAGTTATAGCTATTGTGGCCACTTGGGGAGTGAGCCAATGAATGGAAGATCTTTCTCACTCTTTCTTTCTGTATGTCTGTCTTCCCAATAAAAATAAATAAATCTTTAAAAATAAAGACAGACTATGTTTTCCCCATTATATTCTCAGTATGTTGCAAAGTGCCTGGCCCAACATAGATACTGAATATGTAAATGATAAGCAATTGAATAAATAGGTGTGTATTGGTGAACACTATCTTTCCAAAGTCTTCTCCTCTTACAGTATGGAGTAAGTGAAGCCTGGGAACTAAGACAAGTCCCTTGGGAATTACCATTGGGAACTGCTCTTAACACAGGCTTACTTTTAATGTATGAGCACATACAATGGACCAGATACTAGACTGGATTTTCATGTGTATCATCTTATAGCACCTTAAAGGCAAATGTTAGTATTATACCTGTTTTACAGATGATGGGACTAAACTGGAGGTCAGATACGTAAGTAAGCCATGATGCCAGGACGGAAGCCTTAGCCTGACCACAGACCAAGTCTTAAGAACTACATTCTCTGACACTCCATGGATGTCAAGTGCCTTCCCCAATTGCCTTGACATAGTGAGCCAAGGTCCATATCACTGATTGCTTTGGGGGAAGGTATTGAAGTGATATTCCTGTTTGGAGGAAGTGGTAATACATGAAGCTATTCATTTCGAGTGGGTATGTCAGATCAGCTAATTAAGGAACCCGCAGGCCAGCAAAGCCCAGAAACAACGGGCCCTATTCCAGGAGTGGGAGCCCACAGGCAGCTGGGCAAAGCGGGAGAAGTGGAGCATAGCTACGGACAGTAGGGAGGCTGGAGCAGCTCCATGGGTCCTTTCCCCTCCTAGGAATAATCCCCGTGAGGAGGAATTTTTCAGGTTCTCTTGAAAAGCACCTAGCTCTCTTCCAGAAAACTGGCAAAACAGCTGTGCCCTCACTGCAGCTAAGTGTTACATTCCTGCGCACTGAGGATTCTCTTTAGTCCTTGCCAGCGCACCAGGTGTGATGTTTGTGCTTCCAGCTGTCAAAATCATAATTTGGGGGTACTGTTGTCCTGCAGCAGGCTAAGCCACTGCCTGCAACACCGGCATCCCATGTGAGTGCCAGCTTGAGTTCCGGCTGCTCTACTTCCCATTCAGCTCCCTGCTAAAGCCCCGTGAGAGCGAAGGAAGATGGCTCAAAGCGTGCTGCCCCTGCTAGCCATGTGGGAGACCTGGATGAAGCTCCTGGTTTCAGCCTCGCCTAGCTCTGGCCACTGTGATCATCAGGGGAGTGAATCAGTGACTGAGAACCTCAGTCTGTGTGTTTTCCTCTTTCTCTTCAACTTTGCCTTTTAAATCAATCAATCGAACAATCTTTAAGCATCCACCAATCAGCTCTACTAATGCCCAGGTCACAGAGAGTAACCCAAAGCAGAGCAGAATGTGACTTGCTCATTACAACGGAGATGCAAGATCAGTACGACTTGGTTCAGGCTTTTCCACAAGCATGTTGGGATTGCTCCGCTGTGCCCGGCTCTGTGTGGCGCACGTGGAAGGTCACAGCTACAGAGACGGAGAAGCAGGGAGTGTCCCAGGAGGAGCTCCTCAGGGGGGAGAGTGACCTAACTCATGTGAAACCAGGAGCATGACAGTCGTGTCTGGACGCCGAAGGCTGCACAGGCAGTACTGAGGGCAAAATATGCCAGGTTCCCAGGCAGTGGGTTTGTGTGTGTGTGTGTGTGTGAAGATTTATTTGTTTTTATTGAAAAGGCAGATCAGATTTACAGAGAAGACAGAAAGATCTTGCTGCTTCACTCCCCAAATGGCTGCAATAGCCAGAGCCGAAGCCAAGAGCCAGGAGCTTCTTCTGGGTCTCCCACGGGGGTGCAGGGTCCCAAGGCTTTGGGTCATTCTCAACTGATTTCCCAGGCCACAAGCAGGGAGTTGGAAGGGAAGTGGAGCAGCCAGGACATGAACCAGGTGCCCATATGAGATGCTGGTGCTTGGAGGTGGAGGATTAACCAGCTGAGCCATTGTTCCAGGCCCTACAGTGGGCTCTTAAAGAGCTGTTTAGGCCACACCCTTTGAAATTGGAAGATATTTTAGCAAGTGAGGTCAGGAGAAAAGCCCACTCACCTTCCATCTCCTGTGACCACCATTTTATAAAAGAAAGGGGTAGTTTTTGACCTGGATTCATTTTGCTTTAGAAAAAGTTCACTGCTTTCTCATCAGGCACCGCACTATGGGTACTTAAAAACATTAAAAAAAAAAAAAAACTTGGGGAAGGGGTGAGGGGAGAAGTCAGCAGGCACTGGAATCCCAAGAAAAGGCTCTAGAGAATCATGAAATCAGAGATTGTCACCTCTTTCGGGAAGCCCTCCCTGCCTGCTCCAGCCTGTGAGGATCAGAGCCCTTTGCATCTTCCTTGTGGAACCTATCAGAGTCTAGTCGGCTCACTGTTGATTACAATCTGTGACTGAGCGTTCCTATCAGACAGCGTCCTTCTCGGGAGGAGGAATCATTTTGCATGTGTCATTTCATACACCCAAAGGCCTTGTAGACATTTACTGGATTTGTCAAGGCTAAAAAAATCCCCTGTTCTTTCTTCCTGCTAAGATTCAGAGCTGATGGTTCAGTGGCCCACTGGGCAGTTCCTCTTGGCAATTCAAATGCCTTTGAAACACACAAACCCCTCAGAACTCTTTCCTCCCAACCCACACTGATTTTCTTTTTTCCCCCTGAGTTCTGCTGGCTTTAAAGCCACTTGTCACACAGCAGCCTAATAGCCACAGAGAAAATGTACACAGGATTGCCTATGTTTTTGATACTTTTAGAAGCATTAAAAAAAAATTTGTTTTTACTTCAAAATGGATTGTTACAAAGAGAGAAGGAGAGAGAGAGAGAGAGAGAGAGAGAGAGAGAGAGAGAGAGAGAGAGATCTTCAATCCACTGGTTCACTCCCTAAATGACCACTATGGTCAGAGCTGACCTGATTTCCCAGGCCATAAGCAGAAAGCTGGATGATAAATAGAGCACCCAGGATATGAACTGGCGCCATGGGGGATGCCAGCAGCACAGTGTGGATGATCAGCTTGCTGTGTCACTGTGCACTAAGGCATAGCTCTGAGTCAGCCCCCGCGTGGGGCAGCAAGCAGGGCAGCACCAGCACACCCTGTTCTTAGACTCTGATCTTGTCTAAGGCATTTATATTCAATTTATTTTTTGACTTGTAATGTTTTCTCTCAAAAAAGATTTCTTTTTTATTTGAAAGGCAGAGTTACGCACACACACAGGTGCACACACACGCACATACACACAGATCCTCCATTTGCTGCTTCACTCTCCAATTAGGTGCAACAGCCAGAACTGAGCAGATCTGAAACCAGGAGCTAGGAGCTCTTCTGGGTCTCCCATGTGAGTACAGGGTCCCAAGGCTTTGGGCCATGCTCCTGTTCTTTCTCAGGACAGAAGCAGGGAGCTGGATGTGAACTGGAGCAGCCAGGGCTAGAGCTGGTGTACATATGAGTGCACTGCAGTCGGAGGCCTAGCTTATCACCCCGTGGTGCTGGCCCCCCAACAGGTACAATTTTTTAAAAATAGGAAACCATGTGGGTAATGAAGGCGAAAATTGAATAGTGAGCTGGGACCAGACCTTTCTGGTTATTGATGGAGTCCCTGCTCCCCGAGGTGGCAGCAGACAATGAGCAGAAGTCCTTTCGTGGGGGCAGAGGCTGGGAGAGTGGGAAAAGCTCCGGCGAAGTGAGCCAGGCTGTGTTGCTGAGAAAGCCAGCAAGCAACAAGTTTGCAGTGGTTCTATTAGCAACCGGAAGTAGTGAGAGGAAAAAGATCTTTTACCGCCTTCTCAGTCCACCGTGTTCCCTGCTGTGTGGGCTGGCGGCAAGAACACACATCAGGCCAGGACAAGTCATTCTCGCATGGGGTGACCTAACTCGTTATTTTTCAGATGACTCTTAAATTAGTGAGCGTGTACAAAAGGAGCAAGGTCACCTGGAATACAGGTCACCCTGACATGTGCTTCCCATTCGGAGGTGTGCCGGCACACTGCGTGCTGTCGGCCCTCTGCTGCAGCAGACCTGACCAACTGCAGACTGGAAACACTCCAAAAGGAACTGCATCTCTGCTGAATATATACAGATTTTTTTTTCTTTATTCCCTGAACAGTACAGGACAAAAAAAAATTATTTCCACAGCATTTGCATGGTATAAGGCATTGTAAATACTCTAGGGGTGATGTAAGGTGTACACGGAAATGTGATGCGTGGGCTATATGCAAATACTACCATATTTTCTGGAAGGGACTTGAGCATCCATGGACTTTGGTCTCCATGGGAATCCTGGAAGCAGTCTGCTTGGATGCCGAGAAACGACTGTGCAGACTTGGTGTTTACTGAAGTCATTGGCAGTGAGTTATCTTTGTATGTTTCCCAAAGCCACCAGCTAACTCCACGCCGCGGCATGTAAGGCAGAAGGGTCCTTCACTACCAGGGAGACAATGAGGACTGGGAGGAAACAGCAATACCATCCGTGGCCACATCTGAGTTAGTTACTACTGATCTTTCAGGAGCTGCCTGCGACTCCAGTGGCTGCTTGCACATTCAAATGGCCCCAACTTGTATGGTGTGAGTTGTCGGCATTTCAGAAGTCTGCTTACATACAAGGCAGTATTTATAAATCCAGCCCAGGGGCGAGCATTCGTCCTAGCAGTTAAGATGCCCTTACCCCATGTTGAGAGTGTTTCGCTTGGAAATCTGTCTCTGCTCCTGAATCTGGCTCAGCAGTGACAGCCCACATGGTTGGGCACCTGCCAGCCATGTAGAAGACCCAGCCCTGGGCTGGGTCCAGCTCCATCGCGCTCTTATAGGCAATTTGCAGAGTGAACCAGCAGATGGGTGTTGTCTCTGTCGGTTTCTCTTTCTTGGCACTCATCGAAAGGGAAAAAGCTAGCTCAGCGATAATGACCCAGAGGTAATGAGTCCAGTTCTCTTGGTTTGTAGCTGCCAACCAATCAGGACTGTAAAGAGTAGGAAAATGCTCCGAAAAGAAATTGATGGCAATGCAAATCCTAAAGAAGAAGTAATGTTCCAGCACCTTCTTTCCTTTGCTATTATAGTAAACTCGCAGTGCCATTCTTTAATTACACAGTGCAGCTTTTTTTTTTTTAAAGCCACTACAGCAGGCATTTGAATAGGTTTTGGCAAGGAGTTTACGCTCCAATTATGATTGGAAATTGTTCCTACATTTTACATGTAGTCTCTAACACAATTTGGTATTTACCCACTCAGATCACTAACTGATTATGAATTTTATGAAAAAGAGATATATAGAGACCAGCACTGTGGCACATAGGGTTAAGCCTCTACCTGAGATTCTGTATGTCGCATCCAGTGTGCGCACTGGTTGGTGTCTCTGTTGGCACCCTTTGATTCAGCTCCCTGTTGATATGCCTGGGAAGGCAATGGAAGATGAACCAAATGCTTGGGGCCCTGCCACCCATATAAGACCCTGGATGGAGTTCCAGGCCCCTGGCTTCAGGATAACCTAGCCAGTGTTTGGCCATTGGGAGTGAACCAGCAGATGGAAAAAGACCTCTCTCTCTCCAAAAATAAATAATTTTAAAAAGAAAAAAGAAGTGACATGTGCTTTTATCTTGTGATTACTGTACTGGGAATTTTGAAATAATTAGCAAAGTGGTAGAAGTCTGCTAGCTGACTCTGCTGCTGAGCTGGGCTGTCAGTGTCAAGGACTCCACTCACAGGTTTCAGACTCACAAGAGAAGTGGCCTCTAATTTTAAAACTACAGCGAGTTTCTAATTTGAACTACATGGATAAACGTGATGTTGAATGCCTGAAACTGTTTCAAAATGCATATTTTAAAAAAGCATTTAATTTTCCTTTTGTAAGTATATACAGCATCTGCAATGAGCCCAATGTTTCTCCCGGCTCTCCAATGTACTATAGGGTCCCTGACTCAAGTCCACTGCAATGGCTTATTATAGCCACAAGGTGGCAACAGAGGGTAGCAGGAGCACACTTTTTGGAATGGGGGTGTTCTATATGAAAATTGAAACCTGTGTACAACATTTTCACACCAGGGAGGGAACGAATGGCAGCAAGTTCGGAAACTCACTAAAGCCAAGTAAGAATTCAGATGCAGGGGCTGGTGCCGGGCTTAGTGGGTAAAACTGCCGTTTTCTTGCTGGCTGCCCATATGGGTGCAAATTCAGAGTGCCAGTTTATTTCCATCCAGCTGTTTGCTAATGTGCCTGGAAAAGCAGTGGAGGATGACTCCAGTGCCTGTGTCCCTGAACGCACGTGGGAGACCCAGATGGGCTTCCTGGCTCCTGGCGTCAGCCTAGCCCTAGCTGTGGCAGCCATTTGAGGAATGAATCAGTGAATGAAAGATCTCTGGCCCCTACAAAAAAAGCTTTTGGTCCCTGCTCCAATCACAGTTTCTGGGACATGGACTTTGGAGTTAGGCAGACCTAAGCCAAACGCTGCTTTGGCGATTTACTAACAATATACCCTTGGCTAAGTCGTTTCACTTCTTAGTCTGTTTCCTCACTTGTTAACGACAATAATAATAATACTGCCTATCTTGTAGGCTGCTGTGAGGGCTAAATGAGATATTATGCATGAGCAAGAACAATAATAGACCTCTCTGCTGGGCACATAAGCAAATGTTAACAAAAATGGTAAATATGTGCATCTGACTTCTTTATTTTTTTAAAGACTCATTTATTTTTATTGAAAAGGCAGATTTACAGACAGAAGGAGAGACAGAAAGGTCTTCCATTCACTGGTTCACTCCCAAGTGGCTGCAATGGCCAGAGATGAGCCAATTTGAAGCCAGGAGCCTCTTCCAGTGTTCCAAAGCCTTGGAACATCCTCAACTGCTTTCCCAGGCAATAAGCTGGAACCTGGATAGGATGTTGAACAGCTGGATCACAAAGCAGAGTCCATATGGGATCCCAGTGCTTAAAGGGGGCAGAAGGGGTGAGCATCAGCCAATTGAGCCATTGCGCTGGGCTTGCTTTTTCTTGTTGCTTCTGACGTCTGGATGCCCTTGGGTTGGTTGCTGAAGAAAAGACTGCATGACGTTCAGGACTAAAAGCTAGGGGAGGGCTGAGCAGGACAGAACAGTGAGCAGTGTGGTGTGAGCCTGACGAGGATTCCTTCTGAAACAAGCTGTTTCATGCCTTAAGCTTGAAACGTACCATGTAGCAAGGTAAGGAGCAGGGCAGAAGAGTCGTCCTGTCTCCAGCCTGCTTTTTTCCCCTGTGATTTCAAAATCCTGTCCTGTGTTGCACTTGAATGGACTCTTAGTCCTTCCTTTGAAAGCTGTGATTTTTCTTTTAAGATTTATTTCTTTTTATTGGAATGGCAGATTTACAGAAAGGAGAGGCCGAGAGAAACACCTGCTAGTTCACTCCCCAAGTGTCTGGAGTTGAGCAGGAGCCAGGAGCTTCTTCTGGGTCTCCCATATGGGTGCAGGATCCCAAGGCTTTGGGCCATCTTCTACTACTTTCCCAGGCCATAACAGGGAGCTGGATGGGAAGTGGAGCAGCTGGGACATGAACTGACGCCCATATGGGATCCCAGTGCTTACAAGGCGAGGATTAATCATCACGCCAGGCCCCAAAATATTGCATTTTCCTAAACATTGCAGGCTCTCTTCCCCCACTCTCCTTGTTCCAGTACCAATTAAAGGGGGAAAAATGACCACGGGATATCCTTGTTTCTTCATTGTATGTGGTTAATCTCTCTGATTAGACATTTCACAATTATTTTAAGGAAGACTGAGACTTGCACTAGATTTAGGGAAAAGGGCGCTGCTATTAGAAAACAATGAAAGGGTGCGGTGTTGTACCTGGTGGGGGGGTTGGGACCGTGCGTCTGATGGGAGGAGATACCTGAAATGAAGGAAGAATAAATTGCAGAAGCAAGGCCTTTGGGACATAAATAACATGTTTCGATATCCTGTTATTAAGCAACAGACCTCTCCTTCCCCTAGGAAAGTAAACTTCACACAAAAAGGGCAGGTTCCTTGCTGAGGGAGTCTTTAACTGGGGTGCAGAGTGGGTACATGTCTTAATTCTGTCCATGGAGAGGAAGTTACATTGCAATGCGAAGTCTTGCCCTTAGACAGCTAAGCCTTTGGCTTATGGCTCTGCTGCTCATGGGAACCATCTTTTTCTGATATCACACTGAAGGCCAATCCTTCACATCCAAGGTGAGCTACAATTCGCCATTTTTCAGCATCTGAGAGAGGACAAACGTGTTTTGTCGAGGGAGGAAGGCCTCAGCAAGCTTTCCCTTAGGGAAAGCTCTTGCCTTCTTCATCTGGCAAATTTCTCTTCCATAATCTCTTTTTTGAGGCCATGTCCCATTCAAATATATTTTCCTGTCACCGATGGCGGCATCACTCAAGCCATTTTTTTCTTTTCTTGCCAGTCCAGTTTGCAAAGTCTATGACTCTAGCAACAACGGTTAATTTGGGAATAGGGTTAAAAACTGTTAAGATCTAGCAGCCTAGGGCCAGTGCTGTAGGTCAACAAGGCAATCCCCTGCCTACGAAACGTCAGCATCCCTTTCGGGCTCCAATTCGTGTCTTGGCTGTTCCACTGGCTTAGGAAAGCAGCAGAAGAAAGCCCAAAGCCCTGGGCCCCTGCTCCCACGTGGGAGACCTAGAGGAGGCTCCTGGCTCCGGATGGGCTCAGCTCAGGCCATTGCGGCCATCTGGGGAGTGAATCAGCGGATGGAAGACCTCTGTCTCTCCTTCTTTCTGTAAGTCTACCTTTCAAGAAAAAAAGAGAGAATGAGAGAGAGAAAGAGAGAGAGAGAGAGAAGAAAGGAAAAAAGAGAGGGAAGGAAGGAAAAAAGAAAAAGAAAGGGGGGCGGGTATTTGGCATGGTGGTTAAGCTGCCATTTGCAGCACCTGTATCCTGTGTCAGTTGCAGCGTTTGATTCCTGGATGTGCCTGCCAGTCTAGCTTTTTAGTAGTATGCACCCAGGAGGCAGCAGGTGATGACCCGAGTGGTTGGATCCCTGCCACCGAAACTGAAGGCTGAGATGCCGTCCTCAGCTCCTGGTTTCAGCTTGTCTGAGAGCTGGCTACTGCAGGCACTTGGAAAGCGAACTAGTGAATGAAAGATCTTGTTTGAGCTCTGTCTCTGACTTTTAAATACAACGAAGAAAAGTGAAAGAAAAAGACCAACAGGCTAAAATTTGGGGTATATTTCTATAGATTGGCTATACAGATAGATTTCTATCGATTGGCTGTGGACGGATTCCCCACTCCTGAGCTAAGGGAGGGATAAAGGAGCTAGAGCAGGGGGCAGGGCTGTGGCAGAGTGGGGAAAGCCATCGCCTGAGGCACCTGCATTCCATAGGGGCTCTGGTTAGAGTCCCAGCTGTCTGATAATGCGCCTGGGAAAGCAGCAGAAGGTGCCTCAGGTGCTTGAGCTTTGGGCCGCCGCCGCCCTGCCTCGCCCCGCCAGCTCTGGCTCTTACAGTCATTTAGGAAGTCAAGCAGTGTGATGGAAGAGCTCTCTCTCTCTCTCTCTCTCTCTCTATTTCTGTCTCTAACTCTGCCTTTCAAATAAATTAAATTAATCCTTACAAAGGGAGGGGGAACAAGAGCAGAATGATGATGTTGTTGAAGTCCAGGAGGGGGAGGATTTTACAAAGCTGTGGGTAGGTTGAGGAAGCTGAATATTGAAGATAATTGACTGGCTTTGGCGATTAAGCAAATTAATTCTCTGTGGAGTCTTAAAACCAGATTACAGATGGTGAATAAATGGAGAATGAGAAGAAAGGAAGTATGGATAGTGAGCCTAGATTCATAATTCTCCCAACAGTGCAGAGAAGGGAAAGAATATAGTATTTCTGAAACTCTTTGGGTGTGTTGTTTGGCAAAGCAAGTGAAGTCACTGGTCAGCGTTCCAAATCCCATATTGAAGTGGTCCCAGATCTGTTTCCACTTCCTGCTTCCTGTTGGGGAGCACTGGGAGGCAGCAGATCAGGGCTCCATTATCTGGGTGCCTGCCGTTTACCTGGGAAACGCAGGCTGAGAGCCAGCTCTGGACTTGGGGCTAGCTCAGGCTGGGCTGTTGTGGGAATTTGGGGAGCAAAACAGTGAATGGAGGAATCTCTGTCTCTGCCTTTCAAATAAGATGAATAATTAAAAAAAAAAAAACTCAATGAAGTTTCCTTGAACTCTGAATTCCTGCTTTTCTCCCACTTTCATAATGTAATCATATAATGAAATATCATACTAATACCACAGAACACCACTATCATTCACCAAATTAAAAGAAAGTTTGAAAAAGTTGAAAAAGTTCAGGAAAATATCATGTTTTCCATGATTTGTGGTACCTAATATACAAAATGCAAGAAAAGTAATGTGTAGAGATTCAAGATGGTGGAATAGAGTGAGGACATATTTAAACAGACGGAGAAACATTAGCCAGTGTGAAGCAGAGAGGCACATTCCAAGAAATAGAAGAGGACAAAGCGACAGCAGAGGAGCACTTGGAGACTGACAGACACGGGAAAGCAGCAGACATAACGGTGTGGTGTTGCAGTGACCCATGCCCCAGCAGCATTCAGTGAGTGGTGATCTGAATTGCACCAACAGCCAGAACTCCATCAGTAGCAAGGAGGGAAGGGGCATTCACCGGGAACTCAGGAGGTGAACCCAGACAGAGAACTGCCTGTCCTGCTGATTTGACCAGAAGCAGAAACAGAGCAGCAGACCCCAGATGGGCAGTGCGGCAACAGGGTGGATTTCACAGCCCAGTCTGCTCCCTCGAGCCGATTTGGGTGCCATTTTGTTTAAGGAGGTAAAGGCTAGAGCATGCACTGAGCTGGGAGTGAACTCATTTCTGGCTCAGTGAACTGCAACAGTGGGGCATCCTACAGGTTCCACCCAAGATAGGTCTTAGTAGCCCTCAGTCCTGATGGCCAGCAGATCAAGAACTCCAGTAGTGGCACATCAGGCACTGTTTTGTATAGTGTGGAAAGACTTTAAGACTGTGGGGACAACAGTGAGCTGTGCATGAGCTGAGCTGGGAGCGAACTCACTGAGCTCAGTATTTTGCACTAGTTCCACATGGAAAATAATACTTTGGCATCTTACGGGTCAAAATAGATCCATGTGGCCCTCAGACCTAATGGCCAACAGGTTCCTTCAAGATTACCACCATCAACAGCCTATCTATATAGGACTTCTGATGTCTCCCCAATCCTGGGACTTGCTCCAACTGGAAGTGGGAAAAAGGTTGTACAGACAATGGTGCAGCCTCTGCACAGTATCACAGGAGGTGGATTGGAGACTGGTGAGCCAGAGGCTGGGGCTATGGAGACCATGGAGGAAATCTAACATAAGAACCCAGACCTGGAACTTGCTGGAGGGAGTGGCACAAGTGACTGTAAACAAAGAGCTGTGTACCAACTGCAATGAATAAAAAGCAAACTGTAGACCTGTGGGTGACACAGCTTAGAAACCTGCTCCAAGGAGAAGACTCTGCTCACCAGAAGTACAACGACCAAGAGCAAAAGAAGAGACAAAGGCACAATGAGTATTGTTGAAGACTCCCGTGCAAAGGAGCAAAAGCCTTAGTCAACCTGAGTTAACTCAGGAAGACACTGAGAAAATTGGGGATACAGAATTCAAAACACTTGTTATAAAGCTTCTTATCAACAACAAGAAACTTGTAAAGCAGGCATTCAAGGAATTTAAGGAATATGTCACACTGGAAATGAATCAAATGAAAGCTGATATATTAGAAATGAAAACTACAGTGGAGCAAATTAAAAGTACAGTGGAGAGTCTCCAAAATAGAATGAAAAGGCAGAAGAAAGAATATCAAAATTAGAAGATATTTCCTGTCACCAGGGGGAAACAAACAAAAATCTGGAAGCAGAGCAGGGTCAAGCTAAAAAAGTATTCAAGAATTGAAAGACACTATTAAAAGGCCTAGTGTAAGAGTTATGGAAGTCCCAGAAGCTGCAGAAAGAGAAGCTGAGTTTACAAATGTATTTAATGAAATAATAATGGAAATTTTCCCTAATCTAGAGAAAGAATTGGGAAACCAGATCCAGAAGGGGCACAGAACTCCCAACAGGCATGACTAAAAGAGATCTTCACCAAGACACATGATAATCAAGCTCTCTTCAATCAAACATAAGGGAAAGATCCTTAAATGTGCACAGGAAAAAAATCAATTGACATATAAAGGAATGCCAATTAAATTCACAGGAGACCTCTCACAGGAAATTCTACAGGCCAAAAGAGAATGGAGTGACATATTCCAGATTTTAAAAGCAAAAAATTGTCAGCCCAGGATAACATACCCAGCAAAACTTTCATTTGTCTTTTAAAACGAAATAAAATTATTCTATAAACAATCTGCCTGTTCCAAATCTGCCCTAGAAATGATACTCAAAGATGTTCTCTTGACAAAGAGGAATAGCACCCACCAAAATCAAAGGTAAATGTGAAGAACATCCCAGGAAAACCACAACAGAAGACTAAATCAATTAACAACCCATTGCTGAAATGACAGGACCGAATTACCCCCCATTCAATCAATGTAACCCTGAATATAAATGGCTTAAACTCATCAATCAAGTGTCATAGATTAGTAGACTGGATTAAAAAAAGAATCCATCTATTTGTTGCCTAAAGGAGCCATATCTTACCAATAAAGATCAGTGGAAACTATATATCATGGATTTTTTTTGTTAGTGTTATCTCTTTTGAACACTTTCTTTTCATTAAATTCTTCAATGACTCATAGATCATACTATATCATCATTTTCTTCAAGAAGGTTGATTTTCTTTTACATTTCCTCAGCGACACATTAGTCATTCATATTATTTAACTTCATGGTGTTGTTAATTTCTTTTTTCTTCCTGTTGGTGATTTTGTATTGTGGCTTTTCATTTAAGGGGATGTATAAAAACTGTGTAATGGAGACTATCATATCCAGATGTGAGGATACAATGCAGTATGCATCTCTACTTTCAGACAAAGATGGACTCCCAATGAAACTGTTTACTATATCTTGACAATAGCATGCTAGACTCTCTGCCATTGTCCATGCCTATAATGATGGACTTATGACTGTGTATGAAAAACTATACTATACAGGGGAACTCAGTGAGGGGGAAGGGAATTTGGGAAGGGATAAGGGAAATCCCAGGGCCTATAGAACTGTATCATAAAATGATAATAATAATAATAATAATGAAAAGTAGTGTGTATGAGGGAAATTGACATTGAGATTTTTTTAAATTTTAACGATTTATTTTATTTTTATTGCAAAGATAGATACACAGAGAGGAGGAGAGACAGAGAGGAGGATCGTCCATCAGATGATTCACATTCCCAAGTGAGCACAACTGCCAGAGTTGAGCTGATCCAAAGCCAGGAGTCAGGAGTTTCTTCCAGGTCTCCCACGTGGGTACAGGGTCCCAAGGCTGTGAGTCGTCCTCCACTGCTTTCTCAGGCCGCAAGCAGGGAGCTGGATGGGAATTTGGACTGCTGGGATATAAACTAGCACTCGTATGGAATCCCAGTGCATGCAAGGCGAGGACTTTAGCCATTAGGCTACTGCGCCGGTCCCAACATGTTGACATTTATAATGAATCTCAAAATATTTGTAAGCCCTAATATTGTTATTATATAAGACAAACCAGTGGGGGGAAGGGGAAATCCCTGAGTCTATGGAACTGTATCATGAAAAATAAAAAAAACTAAAAAAAAAAAAACAAAAAAAAAAACTGGGCCCGGCAGTGTAGCCTAGTGGCTAAAGTCCTGGCCCTGAACACGCCAGGATCCCATGTGGGTGCTGGTTCTAATCCCAGCATCTCCACTTCTCATCCAGCTCCCTGCTAGTAGCCTGGGAAAGCAGTTGAGGACGGCCCAAAGCCTTGGGACACCTGTGTGGGAGACCTGGAGGAGGTTCCTGGCTTCTGGCTCCTGGCTCTGGATCAGCACAGCACCGGTCATTGCGCTCACTTGGGGAGTGAATTACCGGACGGAAGATCTTCCTCTCTGTCTCTCCTCCTCTATGTGTATCCGCCTTTCCAATAAAAATAAATAAATCTTTAAAAAAAAAAGAAAAAAAAAGAAAAATGAAACATTTGTAGTCCTTGCCTATGCAACTGAGGAAGAGTGTTTTTTCTATTTACTACCTGTTAAATTATTTAGTGGGAGGGTAAGCTGATGATTGTAAACTGAAAGTAAGAGATTGTCAAAATTAAAATCAAAATAAACAAAAAAAAGAGAGGAGGGAGGATGGGGGATAGGTGCATGGTGGGAAGTTATCACCATACTCTTATGTGCATATATGAAACACACAGAAAAAAGTTACTGCAGAAATTAAAGGGGAAAAAAGGAAAGGGATGAAGACATGGATAATTATCTTAAAACAGTATCCATGGGGCCGGGCACAGTGGCCTAGCAGCTAAATCCCTCGCCTTGCAATGCTGGGATCCCATATGGGCACTGGTTCCAATCCCAGCAGCCCTGCTTCCCATCCAGCTCCCTTCTATGGCCTGGGAAAGCAGTGGAGGACAGCCCAAAGCTTTGGGACCCTGCACCTGTGTGGGAGACCCAGAGGGGGCTCCAGGCTCCTGGCTTCAGATTAGCTCAGCTCAGGCCTTTGCGGCCACTTGGGGAGTGAATTTAGCAGACGGAAGGTGTGTCTCTCCTCCTCTCTGTATATCTGACTTTGCAATAAAAATAAAGAAATCTTTTTAAAAAAATAGCAGTTTTTTTATAGTAATAATTTTTAAAAAAAGAGTTCCTATGGAGGTGCAGGTATAGGGAAAAATGGCAGATACTGCAATGCCAGGCACGCTCTCGGCTTCAGTAAAAGCAGGCTGCCATTGCTGACTGGGCTGATCTGGGGATAATTTCCTAACCCAGCACGCCTATGGTGGAGAGGGCTGGAGATAGTCATGATGGTCTCCAAGATAAGAGTCCCCGCTCTCACGTGACCAGTTAGACCTGGGACAGGAAGGTCTACTCTGGGCACCCGGTCTTACGTGTATGGCTCCCACAGCAAGTCCATTGGTCAGTCACTAGGAAACACTGCACGTCACAATCCTGCAGCTGAACTTTGACCCCTGGAAGCACAAACGTGACAGCACGCTTTACGTGCACACGCTGGCTGCAAGTCTGTCAGTTGCTGGTGCTGCTTACCAATCGTCTTCATCTGGGAGTACCTTAAGCAGTCTTCCAGCTTGTCAGAGAAAGATGCCGCCGGGGCAGTGAAGCTGAGGGGCGGTGGGCACAGCCGGAGCTTTGACAAAGGTAAGTACACTTACCACAGGATCGGCTCCGCAGCAGTGCCTCAGGGCACGGGTGGCGCCTCGCCGCCGACTCCAGCCGGACTGTAGCCACGAGCAATCCGCCTCCGGGAGGATTCCCCTGCGTGGCGTGGCCTCCAGAGCCCCGGGACTCTCTCAGCTTTGTTGAGAAGCCCCCACCCCGTGAGAGACGAGCAACTGGGAATACGATGGAGCCACAACTTTGTTTCTGAAACTGTTCCTTTCCGGGGGTGGGAGGAATGGGGCGGCACGTTTCTCCCTTTTAAGATGTGAGCCGACTGATAGTAATGCGGAGCCACTGCAATTTAGTTTCAACTCAAACTGGGCTTTTTGCTTTGAAAATTCTGGCTTGTGTGTGGGGGGGATGTTGGTCCTGTTGAAATGTTGGGTACCTCAGAATAAATAAGCTCTCTGAGGGCAGGCTCGCCAGCTGCGGCGCCAGGCTCTCGCGGGTGGTCCCCGCCTCTTTCGCACGGTGCCCTGACTGGATGCCGGCTTCTGTGAGAGGCAGCCCGCCCAGTGGGTTATCTAGTCATTTCCAGCGGCTTGTGGAAAGTCTTGCTGTGCAACAGGTTTCTAGTGGCCTGACGATCTACAGCTTATCGCTTCGGGCTGGGTCCTGCCGGTTCTTTCATTTTGATTTTCTGAAGGCTACGGGTGACAGCTGCGCTCTCTCAGGGGCGTGGCCTGCCTCAGCCCTGAGGCAGCTCCTGCCTCAGCTCTGATGGCGACATCTCCCTCAGCTGACCACCACCACTATAGCCGGGCCCACACCATTACAGGGGAAAGAGAGAGAAAAAAAGGTTCCTATAGTAACCA
Organism: Ochotona curzoniae; assembly: GCF_017591425.1. Classification (NCBI taxonomy): domain Eukaryota; kingdom Metazoa; phylum Chordata; class Mammalia; order Lagomorpha; family Ochotonidae; genus Ochotona; species Ochotona curzoniae. The sequence continues at coordinate 28,377,015 of NW_024467087.1, read as the reverse complement.
GGAGCTCCAGCACACTGTGGTGGCGGGGGGGGGGGGGGGGGGGGGAGGAACTAACTAAAAAAAAAAAAACCCTGTCATACACTTCTTTGTGATCTGTTTATATTACTGTGAGGGGTCGATCTCCCTCTTAGTTGCTAAACTTCCTTAATGGACCCACTGTGATGGGTCCATCCACAGTGTCCTGACGAAAGGTCTTTGAGGACGCTTCTTACTTGTTAGGATAAGTGTGGGAAGATTCTCCAGGTCATATTTTCTTCATCCAAATTCTTCGGTTCGGGGAGACTATCCTAAGAACTACAGAACGTTTAATTGTTCCCTGGCCTCCACCCACGAATTGACAGGGGCAGTAGTGACAAACAAAAGATTTAGGGCCGAGCACAATAGAGTAGTGGCTAAAGTCCTCGCCTTGAACGCCCCGGGATCCCATATGCGCACCGGTTCTAATCCCGGTGGCCCCATTTCCCATCCAGCCCCCTGCTTGTGGCCTGGGAAAGCAGTCCGGCCCAAAGCCCTTGCATCCTGTACCCGTGCGGGAGACCCAGAGAGGTTTCTGGTTTCGGATTGGCTTGGCTTGGGCTGTTGCGACCCCTTGGGAAGTAAACCAGTAGAAGGAAAATCTTTCTTTCTTTCTCCCCTTTCCCATGTATATTGCCTTTCCAATAAGAATAAGTGTGTCTTAAAAAAAATCTCAGTCTGTCTATTGACGTAGTTGGAAGGAATGTAAATGTCTTTATAACTTAGAATGAAATAAAAAATTCACTGAGCTACAGTGAACTGCGTGGAAACAACTGCATTCAACTGAAAAGTGAATGTATGAAGGTACTTTAGAAAGTTTGTGGAAAATGGAATGAAAACATAATTTTATTTTGATAAAAAATTTGGGGAAAGGTATGCATGCTTTTTTTTTTTTTTTTTTTTTTGCATCATACGCATTTGCCTTGAACTTTATGAAGTACTGGTGTGCACAGTGTATATCCTCAAGCCAAATCATAGAGCTGGGGTTTGGAATAAATTTTCCATGTTTCTTTGCTAAGAACCTACGAGACTATTAGGAATGATTGCCCATGTTCTGGTCTGGATTTAGCATCCTTTTGAGTCATCAACTGAGGACATCCGTGTCCCGTTAAGCAGTGATGCTAGTCTACTTGAGACAGACTGCTGCCACACAGTAGTCTGTGTGCACTGAGAGTTCAATTTTAGGAAGCCTATGATCTTCCTTATTGTAATTTTACTGTGGCAGCTCTTTTTTACATTTAAAAATATTTGTTTATTTTTAACTGATATATAAAAGTTTTATAGAGCAGGCATTTGACTTAGCAGTTATTAGCAGGTTTCCTTTGTTACAGTTTGACAGCAGAGAGGCACCCCCCCCGCTGCGCCCTGCCTACACAGGGGGAACAAAAGAAAAAAAAAAAGAACCGAAACATTATCACACCCACCTAGACCCTCCACACCCTTTTTAGAGGCCCCACATGGGCATGCATTCCTTTCAACTATGTAAGCAATTAAAAAAATAAAATTTTAAAAATTAAAAAAAAAACCTAACTGGAAAAAAAAAAAGAAGTTTCCCTCTTACAAAAGAATGCATGGCTTCAGTGCCAGGCTCTTGTTCCTGACTCCAGTTTCCTGCTAACATAGACCCTGGCTCAACTGGCTGGGTTTTTACTACACACGGGAGACCTGGGTAGAATTTCTGGCTCCTGGCTTCGGGCTCTTAAACCTTGGCAAGCATGTCAGGTGATGGACCAAGGGATGCGAGTTGTCTTACTCTCAAATAAGTAAATAAATAAGAAATATTTTTTCAAATTGTTTATATTTACGTTGTACCATGTTTTAATACATGTTTACATTGGTTTTTTTTTTAAGATTTATTTATTTTTATTGCAAAGTCAGATACACAGAGAGGAGGAGAGACAGAGAGGAAGATCTGTCTGATGATTCACTCCCCAAGTGAGCGCAACGGCCAGAGCAGAGCCAATTTGATGCCAGGAGCCCCTTCCAGCACCCACATGGGATGTAATAAAAATAAATAAATCTTAAAAAAAAATCTAGTCACAGCATAAGTATGACTAGTTAGAGCCAAAGTATTGTTAAAATCAGCCAGAATTTTGTGAAGTGTAGCCAGTTTTAGCTTAGTTGAAGACTAGTTAGCTTGATCAAAATTTTTCAGAATACTATTAAAACATAACCAGTACCTAAGACTAGTTTAAGAATAGTCAAAGAGCAAGTTAGCAAGTTAGCCCAGTTAAGCCCCAGCCAGGGCTTCAGGACAGTTTATTTCTAATTAGAACCTAGCTAAACCCTACTTAGAAGCTAAGCTTGCTTGAATTCTTGTCCTAGTTCAATTCTTTTTTTTCAAAAGATTTATTTATTTTTATTGGAAAGGCGGATATACAGAGAGGAGGAGAGACAGAGAGGAAGATCTTCCGTCTGATGATTCACTCCCCAAGTGAGCGCAACGGCCTATGCTATGCCAGTCCAAAGCCAGGATCCAGGAACTTCTTCCGGGTTTCCCACGCTGGTGCAGAGTCCCAAAGCTTTGGGCTGTCCTCGACTGCTTTCCCAGGCCACAAGCAGGGAGCTGGATGGGAAGTGGAGATGCCGGGATTAGACCCAGCGCCCATACGGGATCCTGGGGCGTGTTCAAGGCGAGGACTTTAGCCGCTAGGCCACTGTGCCGGGCCCATCCTAGTTCAATACTTAAGAATGTATATATAGGGCCCAGCGCAGTGGCGCAAGTGGTTAAGGTCCTCGCCTTGCACACCCAGGATCCCATATGGGTGCTGGGTCTAATCCCGGCAGCTCCCCTTCCCATCCAGCTCCCTGCTTGTGGCCTGGGAAAGCAGTCGAGGACAGCCCAAAGCTTTGGGACCCTGCACCCATGTGGGAGACCCGGAAGAGGCTCCTGGCTTCGGGTCAGCATAGCATTGGCCAATGCACTCACTTGGGGAGTGAATCATCGGACGGAAGATCTTCCTCTCTGTCTCTCCTCTCTGTATATCCGCCCTTCCAATAAAAATAAAAATAAATCATTAAAAAATAGAATGTATATATACATTCTTAATGTACTTAATGTATATAAATATATGTATATAAATGTGTTTAATCTGTATACAGCATACATAGATACATATATATTCTTAAGACTTAGACTAGGACAAGAATCATATATACATATAAATAAATATAAATATAAATTTATATATAAATAAAAATATATTTATATATATATAGAGAGAGAAAAACTTGGACCTAAGCTTGTTGAGACCTTGTTAGAGCATAGTTAAGGTTTCTTCAGACATTTTATTTTTTAAAAAAGTTTTTATTTAGAAAAAGCATTTATTTTTCTTATTTGAAAGGCAGAGTCACACAGAGGCGGAGGGCAGTGGTGGTGGGGCGGAGGAGGTTTTCATCGGCTGGCTAAGTGGCTGCAATGACCAGGAGTAGGCCAGGCCACAGCCAGGAACCTGGAAGTCCAGCTGGTCTCCCTGTGAATACAAGTGGCCCAAGCACTTAGGCCACCTTTGGCTGCTTTCCCTGGTGCTTCAATAGAGAGCTGGATCAGAAGTAGAGCAGGTGACACTTGAATGACCACTAATATGGAATGCCTGCTTTGCAGGTGGCTTAACCACTGTGCCACAATGCTGAAAAAAAGAGAAATGCTTTTTTCAAAATTGATATATTTTATTCTAACATAATAATTGTGTATGAGTGTTTCTCTACATTCTTGCTAATATTTAGTGTTGATTCCATGTTTTAAAATGTTAGCCATTCTACTGGCTCTATCTATGGTTTTAGTCTAATTTGCCTGATGACCAACCAATGTTGAGCACTCTAGTCACCTCAGTTCAATCCTATTCACCTAAATGAAGGACTAACTGGGATATAACCCTAGTTAAGGATTTGTTTTTATTCTAATATTTATTTATTTTTATTTGAAAGACCAAGTTACAGAGACAGAAGGAATGAAAGATATATATATATATAGAGAGAGAGAGAGAGAGAAAGTCCTATATCACAGGGGCCCAAGTCCTTCAGTCCTCTTCTGTCTTCCCAGGCCATCGGCAGGGAGCTGGATTGGACATGGAACAGCCAGGACTCAAACCGACACTTACATGGGATGCTGGTGCCACAGACAGAGGCTTAGGCTGCTTTGCCATGGCTCCCTAGTTAAGGCTTTGCCGAGGTAAAGCCTAGCCAGAGTTTAGTTAAGGCATGGCCTAGGCCTGGTGAACTAAAGCATAGTTAAGTTCTAGTCATCCTGGTTTAGCTCAGCCAGCTAGGAACTGTACTTTATTATATAAAATCTCTTCAAAGATTCATTCTGTTTTTTTTTTCAGAATCTAAATCTAGAGGAAGCATAATCAGAGTTTAATTTAAAGGCCTGGGTTGAAGGCCTGTTCTTTCGAGATGAAGGATAGAAGGGGCTAAGTAATACTAGTAAGTGCCTCCACATGTCCTGGTCAGGGCCCAAGGCCAAGGCCAAGCCCAGTTACTGCCTAATCAGAATTGAAGTGAGGCAAGTATAGGACCTAAATCTGCTTAAGACCTAATCAGCTCAGTTAAGGTTTAGTCAGCTTCTTGGTATAGTTAAGGACTAGTTAAGACTAGGGTGTCCCCCACTGTGAGACTGGAGGGGAGGACAGTGGGGGAGGGGAAGGGAGACCCCAGCGCCAACTGAATTGTATCAAAAACAATGAAAAAAATTAGGGTGTCCAGCTCTTGCCAATTTTCCCAAGACTTTTCATACTTAGTACTCAAAATTCTGGGGCCGGGAAAACAATTCCCTAGAAGACCAGGTTGGTGGGCTGTCCTCAGCAAGGCCATTTAAAGAAACACTTGTCTTTGCTTTGGAGTTTCTGCTTAAGAAAACACATTTTCAGTATATAATGTTATTATTGGGCTCAGTTGATATAGGTTGCATCATCCTTAAAATATAAATAAACTCCATTTTAGAGAGAATTAGTGCATTTTTCAATGCCATCATAGCATGTTTCAGAGGTAGAGTTTAAATCTATGGACAGAGGCCATACTTTCATTTAAAAAAAATTAAAATAATGTGACATGTTTCCTCAATTAGATTTTGCTGAAATCACAAAAATAATATTTGCTAATGGTATTTTTAAAATATTTTATTTATTTTAATTGAAAAGGTAGATTTATAAAGAGGAGAGACGGAGAGAAAGATCTTCCATCTGTTGCTTCACTCCCCAAGTGGCCTCAACAGCCAGAGCTGAGCTGATCAGAAGCCAGGAGCTTTTTTTGGGCCTTCCAGGTGGGTGCAGGATCCCAGACTTTGGACCATCCTCAACTGCTTTCTCAGGCCACAAGCAGGGAGCTTGATGGGAAGCTGAGCAGCCAGGACATAAACCAGTGCCCATATGGGATCTCGGCACATGTAAGGGAGGATTAGCCAGTTGTGCTGTTGCACCAGGCCCAATTGCTAGTGGTATTTTCATCATCCTTGTTTGTGATCAGGAAAGTGAGTTGCAGAGCTCTTATGTGATCTGTCAAGTAAGATGTTTATATACTTGCACCTGTACCTCTCTGCCTCCAAAGCCCACAGAGTGCCCCTCCCCGCCCCCCCAAATCATGTGCTTTTCACATTTCCTTGTTTCTTTGCCATTTTCAAAGACTTTGCTATGTCTCATGCATGAGTGATGCTCACATCTAACCAACCATCTGAAGATTGTCAAGCATTTGGTAGCTTTTGCTTGCATAGATAGATACTCAGCCTGAAGTTTATTGAACTGAGTGCTTGCTTGGGGATATTAGTCTAGCATGGCAGCAGAGATGACTTGGTCATATAGAATTGTTCCTTAACCACTGAGCTTGCTATGATTTGAAAGGACAGTTCTGATATGAACCCTGGCAACAAATCTGATCTTCTCAATAATTCTTGGGAGGGTTCCTGGATGCATGCGTAGTGTAACAACATTCTGTGGTCAGGGACAGGAATCTAGGCCTTGCTCCCTGGCACTGTGATTTCAGCTGCCAGAAGATGCTGAGGATGTGGCTTGCCTTTTCCTGGCTCTGCCATCTCTGTCGTCTCCTCCTGTGTGTTTGCCAGGGGTGACAGGCATCTCTATGAAAAGGCCCATGCATAAATATAGCTGTATCTTCCACTATGTTATCCTGAGGACAAAATAGTTGCCACCCCTGTAGAATGCAGCAGCTTCTGGATTCAATGCCAATGGTATCAGTATGCCAAGCATAAAGTATCCTGTTTCCCCCGCCAAGTAAACATCAGCTTCTTCTTGGTAGTGCATTTAAAGGGACCATCTCTACTCTTTTTTGTTTGGCAGGGGCAGTGCAGGGGAGCTTTCAACATGTGCAGTCAATGGCTTAGCTGGTGGCACAGTGGGAAAGCCACCGGGATGTACTTGAGTTTGCAGCTGCCTTCTTGGACTCTAATCCCCACCCCACCCTCCTCCTCTGAGCTACCGCATGCTTCAGAAAACTGTCTGGCTTAATGGGTATCACAAGAGGAAGGTAGAGCTGTCTAGGAAGAAACATGACTTATTCCACTGAGTAGTTGGGATGTTCAATTCTTCTTTCTCGGAGAGCCTGCCATTTGGGAATTAAATGGACCAAAAAATGGAGCAGTGGGACCTGAACTTGTGCCCACATGGGATGCAGGTAGAGAGCCAGCTGGCTATACCACTGTTCACCCTCCCCAACTCCTGTGTATCTGTATTAACAAAAGAACTGGAAGACCTTTCCACAAGGACAAGGGGCTTGGCAGTATTAAGAAGGAGGGTAGCTATGGAAAGAGTACAGAAGTAGATTCTCGCTCAACCATATTGCAGCTAAGTGTCTTAAAGACGGATTGATTGGGCCTGGTGTGGTAGCCCAGCGGCTAAAGTCCTCACCTTGCATTTGCCAGCATCACATATGGGCGCCAGTTCTAATCCTGGTGACACCATTTCCCATCCAGCTCCCTGCTTGTGGCCTGGGAAAGCAGTCAAAGATGGCCCAAGGCCTTGGGACCCCCTGCATTCGCGTGGGAGACCCAGAAGAGGCTCCAGGCTCCTGGCTTCGAATCAGCACAGTTCCAGTCATTGTGGCCACTTGAAGAGTGAATCAGCAGATGGAAGATCTTCCTCCCCATTTCTTCTCCTCTCTGTATATCTGACTTTGTAATAAAAAAAAATCTTTTAAAAAGATGGATTGATTTGAATAAATAAATTGGGGGGTGAGAGAGAGAAAGCATGTGCCTGAGAGAGAGATCTTCCATCTGCTGTTTCACTTCTTTTTCTTTTTTTACTTCTTTTTACAAATTATTATCATTTTATGATACAGTTCCATAGGCCCTGGGATTTCTTTTCCCCACCCCCCTCCATGTCCCTTTTCCATTCCACTGAGTTTCCCTTTATTATTACTATACTATAGTTCTTCATAAACAGTCATATGTCCATCATTGCGGGCTGTTTCACTTCTTAATGCCTGGGGAGACTGACCTGAGCCAGGAACTCTATCCAGATCTCCCATATGGGTGGCAGGGGCCTTCCCAAGCACGCTAGTAGAAGGAAGGTTTGGATTGGTAGCTGTTGGGACTCATACAGAATGCAGGCACCCCAAGTGGTGGCTTAATCCAGTGTGCTACAATGTCTACCCTGGCCAGATTACCAGGGCAGGGAGAGAAAGTAGGAGGGAGAGGGAGAGAGAATGTTTGAGTCATAAAGCAGTTATCCTCTAATCCTCTGCCTGCAAGCACAGGCATCCCATATAAGCACCTGGATCATGTCCTGGCTGCTCCAGCTCCCTGCTTGTGGCCTGGGAAAGCAGTAGAGGATGCCCCAAAGCCTTGGGTCCGTGTACCCACATGTGAGACCTGAAGAAGCTCCTGGCTCCTGGCTTTGGATCAGCTCAGCTCTGGCTGTTCTAGCCATTTGGGGAGTGAAGCAGTGGATGGAAGATCTTTCTCCTCCTTTCTGTAAAATCTAATTTTCAAACAAAAATAAATAAATCTTAAAAAAAAATTTTAAAGAGTGAATCTTTAGTGTGGTGGTTTATTCTCCAAATGACTGCAACAGCCAGATCTGAGCCAGGCTGAAAGCCAAAGCCAAGAACCCCATGCAGGTCTCCCACATGCATGGGCTTAAATACTCGAGGCATCATCTGCTATTTCCCAGTGCATTAGCAGGCAGCTGGATCAGAAACACAGCAGCTGGGATGCAAACTGGCACTCATACGGATTGCTGGTGGGTGCTGCAAGTCACGGCTTACCTTGCTATGCCACAAGGATGGCCTCTGCCTTGGTAACATCTGAAAACCAAGAATGTTTATAGAAACATTGTAGCTCTTTGCAGACTCCCTGGGAGCCTGAAGGCTTCCAGCAGCAGCTGCTTCGGTGGGGGGCGGGGGGGGGGGGGAGCCTGTATGGCGTCCTAGCAGGGTCAAGACGGACTGGTTCTCCTCCTGCTGGAACAATGTTTTTAGGCAACTGTGCATCTGTCTAGGAAAAGAATCAGAAGTGATTGTTTTTCCCCATGGCTGAGTATTTTTCTGAAGGGTAGAAAGAGTCTGTGTGATTCTTTCTACAACAATGAGCAAATCTGGAGGAGGAGAAAGAAATTCAGCAAAATTTTGTTTAAATTGACCATAAGGACATTTCCTACTCCCCCCTGCTTTTTTCAGTTTCTGTTTTGAATTTCTCATATATTTTCAAGAAAGGGACATGTTTAGCTCCTCAGCTGCACAATTCTTTCCTTCCTTTCTTGATACATTAAAGATGGTTCATGGGATTTTAAATGTCAGATCCTATAACAGGAAGATGCCTTATTGCACATAGTTTTTTTTTTTTTTTAAGGCAAAGACTTGTAGCTTTAAAAAAAAAAAAAAAACGAAGTGTAAAGGGTAAGTCCTGTTGCTTTGCTCATTGTGTTCACCTAGACCTGATTCTGCTCTGTGAAAATGATCAAATTCGCCCTTTAGGGCAAGATCCTCTGGCTGGTTCCTCAGGAGTGAGGAGGGCAGTGGGAAGTTATGTATGTAAGATGAGGGTTGTTATATTGAAATGCGTTTATCTAAATGGTACAACAGCACCAAGGAAGGGAGCATCATGACAGAAGTCTTCTGTTTGCAAATGGGAAACTGGCACCTCTACTCTCCGAAGGCACATTTGCTTCTCTCCCACACAACTGCCTCTGGTCTCCTTGGATCTGAACTAATTTACCTTGCTTGATGCAGAGGAGCTTATCAACTGCGAACATGGGCCCAGAGGATTTGGATTCCTTTGCTCTGTCTGTGCTCCACAGTTAGACACTTAGTGCCAGTTTTCCAGTTAGAAACATCACAAAATAGCAGGGTAGGATTTTAACCATAAAGAAAAAGAATGGCTTTTAAAAATTTAAACAGATTTCTCATATTTCACAATACAGATTTAGGAGCACGGCTGACACTTTGTACCCTACCCTCCCTCCCTCCTGCTCCGATTCACCACCCCTACCCAGCCTCCTTCCTTTTTTTCCCCCTAAGTTTTACAATGGCATATTCTCATTTCATTTCACAATCACAGTCTTAATACCCCATTAGGCAAACATACAACATATAGGAAATTAAAAAAAAAAACCTTTAAACCTACAACCTATTATTTCTTAAACAATAATCAACTCCCCAAATGTCAATCTCATTCATAGAGATTATATTTTTGTACACTATGTATTAGCTACAGATCAGGGAAAAATATGGGCCTTGTGTTTTGGGGATTGGCTTATTACATTTAGCATAATGGTTTCAAATCACATCCATTTAGTTGCAAAAGACAAGAATCTCTTTTTCAGGGCTGAATAGTATTCCTCTGTGTGTGTGTGTGTGTGTGTGTGTGTGTGTGTGTGTGTGTGTTTCTTTATCCAGTTATCAGTTGATGGATATTTGTGTTTATTCCACATCTTAGCTGTTATGAATTGAGCTGCTATAAACATAGCGGTACAGATAACTCTCTCATAGGCTGATTTCATTTCATTTAATTACATTTCTAGGAGTGGGATGGCTGAATCATGTCATAGGTCTATTTTCAGATTTTTGAAAAATCTCTGTACTTCTTTTGTCTGAAATGGTTACACTAGTTTACATAGTGGATTTTGATTTGATTAGCTGTGCTGACAAAACTGTGTGTGTGTAAGAGAGACCAGCTAAAATCTAAAGTGGCTAAAGATTCCTAATTATCATATGGGTAGCATAGTCACTGCTACAATTTTCTGTGCTACATATAAGATTTGAATTATTTCATGTTGTGTTAATAATAAACTCTGTTTGGGGGTGGGCATTGTGGCATTGCAGGTTAAGCTGTTTGCTTCTGATCCAGCCTTCTACAAATAGGCCTTGGAGGCAACAGATGATGATTCAAGAGTTTGTATCTTGCCACTCACATGGGAGATCTGGATGGCATTTCTGTCCCCTGGGGTTTATAGCCATTTGGAGCAGTGTGCCAGAAAGATCTCTCTCTCTTTCTCTTCCTCCCTTTTCTTTCTGTTGCTGTTACCCTTTCTGTTGCTTTGTGGAAAGATTCAAAGCAACAAACAAATAACTATTTTAGAAACCTCTGTCTAGCACTAAGAGCCTCTGGCTTTAGTACTCGTGTGAAGTAGAAAGCCACACATTTCACAGGACTCTTCCCTTTACATTCATTCTTCATTCTTTTTTTCTAAGATATTTATTTGACAGAGAGAGAGAGAGAGAGACTACTTCCATTTGTTGGTTCATTCCTCAAATGGCCACAACAAGCTGGGGCTGTGCCAGAATAAGGCCAGGAATCAGAAACTCTATCCTAGGATCAGGGACTCAACTCTATCAGCCCTCATCTGCCTCCTTCCAGGAGAGACCGGGTGAGAGCTCTTCTATGGTTCACTCCCAAAATGGCCACCATGGCTGGAGCGGAGTTGGTCTAAGCTAGGAGCTAGGAACTTCTTCCGAGTCTCCTACATGGGTGCAGGGTCCTAAGCATTTGAATCATCTTCCACCGCTTACCCAAACTGTAAGCAGGGAGCTGGACCAGAAGCCAAGCAGCGGGGACCTGACCCAGTGTCCCTACGGCATGCTGGTGCTAAAGGTGGAGGCTCTGGCCTTCTACACCACAATACAAGCTCCTGTATTGTGCTTTTAAGCATCTTGTTTTTCTCAATATTCCTGTGCATGTATTTTGGTATATATATATATATATACACTGTTGTGTTTGGGTTATATATTTAGGAGCATAATTGTGGGGACATGTTGTAGCAGTATGTTTAGTTTTAGAAGATGCTGCCAAAGAGTTTTTCAAAGTAGTTGTGTCAGTTAACACTGCATGTTACTCTCAATATATACTCTATGTTCTCAGTGCTTGTTGTTACTGTTCTTTTCAATTTTATCTCTTCTTGTGGGGATTTTGCATTGTTCATTGTGGTAGTAATCTGTATCCCTAAAGAGTAATAATGATAGGGCCCAGCGCGGTGGCGCAGTGGTTAAGGTCCTCACCTTGCACACCCAGGATCCCATATGGGCACCGGTTCTAATCCCGGCAGCCCCTCTTCCCATCCAGCCCCCTGCTTGTGGCCTGGGAAAGCAGTCGAGGACAGCCCAAAGCATTGGGACCCTGCACCCACGTGGGAGACCCGGAAGAGGCTCCTGGCTTCGGATCGGCATAGCATTGGCCGTTGCGCTCACTTGGGGAGTGAATCAATGGACGGAAGATCTTCCTCTCTGTCTCTCCTCTCTGTATATCTGCCTTTCCGATAAAAATAAAATAAATCTTTAAAAAAAAAGAGTAATAATGATAAATACCTGTTCATTAATTTGTAGATCATTTGGATATTCTCTTCTGTGAAGTGCCAGTTGAATTATTTTTATATTAAAAAATATTGTGTTTTTTCACATTGTTTCATTGGAATTTAAAAATGTATGGAGTGGATATAAACCCTTCATGGCATATGAATACTTTTTTCCCAACTTATGCTTGAGATTTTCATTTGTCTTGAATAGCTTGAAAAGCAAAAGGTGTTTTTTTTTTTTTAAGATGCATTTATTTATTTATGTCAGAATTCTGGGGATTAATAAGAAAAATCTTTCACCCGCTGGTTCATTCCCCTGATCTGTGCAATGGCCAGGGCTGAATCAGGCCATAGCCGGGAGGTAGGAACTTCATTTAGGTCACTCATACAGGTGGCATGAGCCTGCCCTCTTCAGCCATCTACCACTGCTTTCTAAGGAGTTCTAGTGGGAGCTGAATTGGCAGTGGAACATCTGGAACACTAAATGGTGCCCATAAGGGACACAAGCATTGAAGTTGGCTGCTTAACTCACCACACCACAACTGTGGCCCCACAAAAGTTCATCATTGATGAAATTTTACTTACAAGCATTTTCTCTTAAAATGTTTTTGTGTCTTTTAAGAACTATCTTTTAAAAGATTTATTTCTTTTTAATGGAAAGGCAGATTTTACAGAGAGAAGGAGAGATAGAGAGGAAGAGCTTACATCTGCAAGTTCACTCCCCAGATGGCTGCAATGGCCTGAGCTGAGCTAATCTGAAGCCAGGAGCTTCCTCTGGGTCTCCCATGCAGTGCAGGGTCCCAAGGCTTTGTGCCATCCTCCACTGCTTTTCCAGGCCGTAAACAGGGAGCTGGATGGGAAGTGCAGCAGCTAGGACACAAACCAGGCACCAGTATGGGATCCTGCTGCTTCAAAGGGAGATTAGCCAATTCAGCCATTGCACTGGGCCCAAGAAATATTTGTGTCTTGTAAGAATTATTTGCCTACCAAAAATCAGAAATATTTTCTATTTACCTAGAAGCTTTATTGCTTTAACTTTTATATTTATGTCTATTATCCTTTTTAAAAAGATTAATTTTTTATTTGAAAGGCAGATATACAAAAAAGGGGGAGATAGAGAAAAAGATCTTTTGTACACTGACTCACTCTCCAAGTGGCTGCAATGGCCAAAGCTGAGCCAATCCGAAGACAGGAGCCCGGAGCTTCTTCTGGGTCTCCCATGCAGATGCAGGGTCCCAAGGCTTTGGGCCATCTTTGACTGCTTTCCCAGGCCACAAGCAGGGAGCTGGATGGGAAATGGGGCCCCCAGGACACGAACCAATGCCCATATGGGATCCTGGTACATGCAAGGTGAGGACTTTAGTTATTAGTTTACTTCTTTAAATTATTCAAATTATTATTATTTTGTTATCTGTTTTGAGGTAAGATTATGTTTCGGTTGATTTATTTCTCTTGGTACCAGTACTTTGCTATAACGATTTCTGTAGTTGTAGCACTACTAGTATATGCCTTCCAATTTTATTCTTCTTTAGGGTGTATGGTTATATTGGCTCTTTATATGTCTTTATATGTTTTAGAGTCACTTTGCCCAAAGTGCCTCTTGGGAGTGGTTTTGATCTTATTGGTTCACTAACCTCCCTTAAATTGCTTTAACTTCAAATTCTAGGGAGCTTTTGAAGGTGGAAACCAGTGTGGTGTTTGAGGCAGTTCCTCATCTGGTGAGAATTTGCCCAGAAAGTGCTTGGAGACTCCAGGAGATTTCATTTCATCCTTCTTGCCCAAGTGGCAGCCAAGAGCTCAACTAACTACGGGTAAGAAAAACTAGCCCTTGCGTTTAGGTCTTCTCAATTTCCCAATACACTGTTAGTCTCTTGTAATTTTCGGAAGGTATACAGCTTTCTCATTTCCCCAGTGGAGTTCCTCTGCCTTAGGACCGAACCCCATTTCCAACATATGTCTAGAGTTAGCTAATGCTACAGGGAAGAAAAAGTGACTGTAATTTTTAGCTCACTTCGGAAGGATTCTTCACTCTTGAAATTTATAGCTCCGTAGCTTGGAAATATAAAATCAAACCTCTTGATTTTGATTTTGTTTTGTATTTTTTTTGTGTGTGGCAGGAACCTTCACTCCTATTTAAAAGTAGAAGTGTGGAAACTGAATAAGCAGAATTTTAGCTTTCCCATCTGCCTTTGCTCTATTATAGGTGAGTAATTTATGACCATTTGGGAAAATTCAGTTGGTCAGGGCTATGGCAGATAATGGACACCATTCTGTAAATATCACCCTGTCCACGGTAATGGAGATTCCCTAGGGCACTTATACAGTTCTCCCTCTCCCTATTTCTTAGTCACTCTCAGTTCTATTCCTATTTACAAAATGAGATGTCAGCTCTGGTCTTACTAAGGCATATTTACTCACGTAGGCACTGGCATTTGTACCTCTGGCATACATAGGATTTTAGAATCTAGACCTGGGCTGACTTTAAGTATTTTGACTTGGACAGATTAATTATTTTCTCTAATACTCATTTTTTTAGTTAATTAAAATTTGCTTTATGATGAGATTCGAAAGGCTCAGTTTTCTTCTCTATTCTCACTAATTTCCCATATTTTGTTACAATAATATAGTTTTTTAAAAAATAAAGGTTTATTTATTTTACTTGAAAGAATTAGAGAGGAAGACAGAGAAATCTTCCATCTGCTGGTTCACTCTCCAAATGACCACCATGGCCAGAGCTGGGTTGGTCTGAAGCCTGGAGCCAATAGCTTCTTCCATGTCTTTCATATGGGTGCAGGATCCCAAGGACTTGAGCCATCTGCTGCTGCTTTCCCAGGTCATAAGCAGAGAGATGAATCAGAAGTGGAACAGCCAGGACATGGACTGGTGTTGATATGGGATGCCAGTCCTTGCAGGAGAGGATTAGCCTATACGCCAGCACACTGGCCCGTGAATGATTTTTCTTAGTCTGTGGTTGTTTATTCATTTTATTAACCATATATTTTAGTGATATTATTCTTTTTTTACCCCATTACCTTCATACATGGTTGAAACTTGATAATACTTACTAAATTAATGAGCTAAAAAATGAGTGAAATTTAACTATTGCCTGTTCCCTTCCTCCTTACCCTCCTTCATTTTGTTAGGCATTTATTTGTGTGTTTTGATGCTATAGCATTAACAAAGCCAGATGAGTTTCCTATTTTCATCACACCTCATTTTAGTCTATATGTATGTGAGGGGAGATGAAAAAGGTAAACACAAAGTATGAGCTAGTTATAGGTACTGTAACACAGAGCTTCAGTGTATAGGAAAAGGGGGACTGTTGTTAGGGTTGGGGGAGAAGAAATCTGAGGAGGTGATATTTAAGCTGAGACTAGAATGACAAGCAGTCTTTGCTGAGGAACAGGAATTCTAGGCAGAGACACAGCTTATACAAAGACCCTAGGTGCAAACCAACTGAAAATCCATTAGGCAAACTAAGGTACTGAGGTTGGTTGTTTTCATAGTTACTGTAACAGGAATAAGCAGATATTATATTTTGTTTCTTAATATTTCAGTACTTAACGCTTTCTCAACACCCATCTTTCCATCCATTCACCTTTGGCTCCCAGCTTACAATTTGAAAATGGGAGTTGTGGACTAGCTAACACAAGGATCAATAGAGTTAAGGCTGCATCAGGATGTTTCTTCCCATCAAACTCACAATGCTGCAGAACAAAATGAGTCAATGGCTACATAAAGTAATAAGAAACTACATTTGTCTTGGAGTGAACTATTAAGTATTTTTACATCTGTACATTTTTGTTTAGACTATATAATCTCTACCTTCATAACCAAAATACAATTTACAGTATTTCTATTTTTCCCAATTTATAAAGAGAGATGGAAGAAAAGATAGTGGGTAAGGACTGAGGAAGGTGGAGATGCAGGGAGGGTGAAAGAGAATTAAAAAATTTCATAACTAGAGGCATACTGAACAAGAGAAAGAATAAGAGTACTAGATGGAGAGAGAGGTTGACAGGGAAAACTAGGAGATGAGGAGTCAAAGGTTAGACAGGATTTGTGAATGTTTCTGCCATTCTCTTGAAGCTTTGGGCTGGGGTCCCATGGTAGGCTATTCTTTCCTTTAAAAATGTGATGGTGCTCATTAACACAGAGGGGTTTTTTGGTGGTTTTCTTCTGATACGCTGATATATATTCTACCATTAATATCAATTTCCTTTCTCTGATTTCTTTCCATATTTCTACCACTAGCTGCTGTGTCTCTAATCATATAACAGAAATCTTTTGATCTCTATTAATAAGGCAACTGTTATGCCTTTGGGATACACTGTCTCCTTTTTTTAGATGGAAAATTGTCTCCAACCAAAATTGTGCTTTCTACTCATCATGGTTGTGACCTTTAATGGCAGAGCAAAAATCTTGTCTGCTCATGGGATTCTGGCCCAAAACCTGAAGTGGTCTAATAGGGCTTAACATTAATTGGAGATAGTGTGTAACTGAGTGTGGCCCAAGTAGCTGGTGATTTGTTGTACTCCAGTCAACATAGAAAGGAGCTACAATCCTTTCAGCTAGAGGTGAATCCTGAGGCTTGCTGTGGCCCACTATGGGCAGAACTTCTGAAAAATGGCCAATCCTAGACTTGATGGTATCCTAAGAGTGAGATAGTACTACTTCCTAAGACTTTCCATCAGGGAAAACTTGAGTGAGACTGCAGGAAGCAAATCAGCCTAAGTTAGAGAATTGGTACCAAGAAATCCAATGTGGATGTGTGGCTCAAAAACAGTTGGCCAAAGGTATTTATCTATAATGGACTTTGGTGGGAAAACAACCATCAAAGGGAGATATGAAAAGCAAATTGATGAAATGAATTTAGCAGTTCATGTGGTACATGTACCAGAATGGAAAGACAGTTTTATCTACTTAGAATAAGAGAGCGATAAGACAGGCCCTCTGAAATTAATGTAGACCTGGCAGCCTTGGAAATTCTATGTTTCAGCTTTCTCCTTAAGATATCAGCAGATCTGTGAAACCTCAGGGCATTTGGATATGACTGTAGTAGGGAAAGAGAGGAGAAAGAGTGAAAAAAAATTGAATCAAACAAGTGAATAAGCAATATAAGACAGTTAAATTACTAAAATCTTGTGTCCTTAGCAAACTCATTTAAGGGGGGCTATGAAGTGGTAAATTACAAAAATGTGTCAACTATTGGGCTGTCCTTAGATTTTGAAAGAAGGAATATTGCCTTACAGAAATATATAGTTGAGGATTTACACAGCCCATAAGACAAATGAAAATAGTACAATCATGGTTTTAGACAATGTTGGAAGATTGGTAATAATTGGAAATGAGCAAGGAACTAATTTCATAACTGAAGTTGAAAGCTTGAAGAAAGAGTGTGGGATCTGTACTTACCACACTCACTGGCTGTAGGGCAATTGGGAACTGTAATGCATGGAATTCTAAAAACGCAGAAAGAATTTAGTAATGTGGGCCCGACATGATGGCCTAGAGGCTAAAGTCTTCGCCTTGCACATGCCAGGATCCCATATGGGTGCCAGTTCTAATCCTGGCAACCCCGCTTACCATCTGGTTCCCTGCTTGTGACCTGGGAAAGCAGTTGAGGATGGCTCAAAGCCTTGGGGATCTGCACCCGTGTGGGAGACCCAGAAGAGGCTCCTGGCTCCTGGTTTCAGATCGGCTCAGTTTTGGCCATTGTGGCCACCAAACTGGATGGAAGATCTTCCTCTCTGTCTCTCCTCCTCTGTGTATATCTGACTTTGCAATAAAAATAAGTATAATTATCTTAAAAATTTTAGTAATGCTTGATATAAATGGCAAGGTGACAAAGATACTGATAGAGAAGACTTCATTTCTAGATTCAACAGAGATGTTAGAGATGGACAAATTACACCTGCTCACTTTATTCTTAAAGCCCTTAGTCAGAGGAGGACCTTAAGAAATGCAGAGGAATGAGATTTTTCTACTTATTACTTGTTGAATTTTGTATTTCATACAGATTTAAGTTTGCAATTATAAAGAAACTTAAAAGTATGTTATTGTAAAAATTAAAAATAAGGAGGGGGTGGAAGGGGGAGGTGGTAGGGTGGGAAGCATCATTATGCTCTTAAAACTATATATATGACTTATATGAAATTTGTTTCTTTTATAAATAAAAACATTAAAAAGAAATTAGAGGGAAAAGTGGTACTATATTTTATAGGCATCTCGAAATGATTAGTTGCTATAGATATTCCTTTAATGTTATGGGCAACTCTAAATAGAACCTGTAGGCTGGATAAAGACTCCAGGATACTAATCTTTATATTTTCTTTTCTGTTATCAGATCTGCCTTGCTGATTCTCTAGTACAAACAAGAAGATCATATATAAATTTTGTGGGAGATTCAACATCATCATCAAAAGCTGTTGCAGTACTACACTGGCTTTTTTCTATACTTGATCACCATCCTCATTCCTCATCTAAACCAACGAGAGAACTACTGTTAACTGTCCCAAATCCATTGTAACCTTGAGTCCATTTTCTACAGTGTTTAATAATTCATCCATAGAGAAGAGCACTGGGCATGAAGGTTCCATCACTCTCTGAGCTGATTGATGAAATTATTGCTTGTGTAGTTAAGATCTTAAAAATTGCTAAGGAGATTATACGGTTGATCATGCAGCCATACCTACGTGTTGATACAGCACAAAATGTTAGTGCACAACAGGAACTGGCTGTTTCAGTTCCTTCTGGGAATGATTCCCTTCCAGATCTCTCTAAACTTGGAGACCTGGAACCGATACTGTCAGCAAAGGAAGGTGAAAACGTAATGTTTGATGATGATGATTCCATGGTAGACATAGAGGGCTTAAACGAAGCTATAATGTTTGTTATAAATGATGATTTAGAGAGAAGCTAGACTCAGCTTTCCCCCACCAGCATATGAGAGCTGATCATTCCCATTTCAAGTATTATTTTGATTGTTCTGTACAACAGTAATGAGTTTTTCCTACTTCTGTACACTTTCATTACTAATAGTTTATAGAAAAAGGCTTAATCAATTTCCAGTTAAATGATTGTTTCTGCTTTGTGTGTAAATGCTGGTTTCTCCTTTGGGTTTGTTCAAAAAGGTTTGATTTTAGGGTTAAGGGTTTTTTTCCCCCTGTACTTATTCTTCTGCTGGAATTTCTAATGCCAAAAGCAAACAATAGCAAAGAAGAGAACTATCTCACCAAGCAAAGGAGTAAAGAAATGAGAAGCGTTATCACATCTTGGGCCCATTTATACTATAATATAATAAGGAGAAAAGAGACTATCCCTCAGAATGATATAGTGAGTATGTTGACATTAATAGCAGAACTCTGGGATGTGGATATTATAGCAATTCCACTGTAGATTAGTGTGATCTTGTGAAGATCCTCAGTCTCTCATGAGAGAACGCAAATTACCATACAGATTCCAACCAGTCATCAAAATACATCGAGAGGTCTGTGAACCTACTACAGAGCTTACCCAAGAGAAAGATTGAACTAGTCTCTTAAACAACCAATGGTTTAGATGGTCCTTAACTGTGAAGCAGGCAGCTCCTTTAACCTCATAATATGCGGAACTGGCTAGCTTCTTGTTTACCTAAGTCATCTGGAAAGCTTATATTGCAATGGCACCTCAGGAATCAATGAGTTCTATTTCAGTGTCTGCTCTGGGTGTGTGATTTTGTAAATTTAAGCCTTGTTTAGATGTAAACCTCTCTACATAATGAATTGTTGTACTAAGTGTGTTTGCCACATGAACTATAACTAGAGGCAGTTCATACTGACTGGGAATGAATTTAAGGAATGAGAAAGTACTTAGAAATAAGGGCTTGTCAGGAAGGTGTTTTCAGGAGAGCAAGACAAACAAATAAACTGTCAAGAGTTATGCCACAATTTATGGTGAAAAGCCATGATACAGAGAAGGGAAGCTTATGACCCAAGCCCTGTTTTTGGTCTTATGAAAATTAGCTAAATTTAAGATGTTGATAGAAAAAAAAAACCGATTGACAATTGACATTTGCTGTGTGCCTGAAAGCTCAATTAGGGAGAGATAAATTACCTTATTGTATTAGCTAGATTCCCTTGCCAGTTCCTTATCTGAATCTTCTTGAGATCCCTGTTGAAGCCAGTTCTCACATGGCTTGGAAATGAGAGAGGCTTACCACTCTGTGACAAGCATAATGCCCTTAAAAACCTAAAGAAATGGGCATGGAGGTGGCAGTGAATCAGGTAGTACAAGGCTATCCCAATGCATGTCGGTACCTGCGCTTTGTTATGTGTGATATTTACTGCCTGGTTTTATATTACAATGTTTTACAATCCTTATTGGCTATCAGTTCAAATCATTTTTACCTTTTAAGAGATTTTAACTATTAAACTTTCATTCTTAAAGCAAAGAACTTGTGGTCATCTTAAATTCCCTGATTATGAACTTGGAAGATATCAAACTGCATAAACGAACTCACTCAACAGAAGGGAGCAGAGTACATGTGAAGACAGTGTTCTGTCAGAAGTCTGGAGTTCTACTTCTGGCTTTTCTAGATGATCTTGAACAAATCTCAGAACTCAGTCCTTTCTCACTTCTAAGATAAAGGTTATATATTTTTTCTGATTACTCTCAATAGTAATAGGGAATGAATGAAATAACACAGTTCTCACAGATAATAGGACAGATTATACAACATCAGAATTAACAAGAATATCTGAAAAATGTGTATATGAGAGTACCGTGAAAATTTATTGGATGTGTAAAGATTATCCAAGTTTTACACCTGGTTTTTTTTAGGATGTGAGAATTTCCTTATTGTACTTCATGTCAAAGTTACAGTTCTTTTGTTCAGAGCTTAATTTTTCACCAAATTAAATTCTTTTGGGGATGTTGATTTGAGTTCTACTAGGAATAATAATGAGAAAAAAATAATGAAAAAGCCTTTCAGGAAATAATGAATCATATTCCTCTTAAGGCTGAGATTTTATTCCTGAGGGGATTATATAACTGAAAATATTATTAACCCATCATGATCCAACTCAGTTTTTTTTTTTTTTACATCAAGCTGTGAACTGTGGTTTTCTGCTGAAAGCCTTGTCTTAATGGACTAGAGATATTTAGTGATTATTCTTGATTACTATTTTTTTCAGGGATCATACTCTACTCTATTTCTTTGTTTTTATATTTTTAAAAATTTTTTCTAGAATTCATATTTAAAACTTGTTTTTATTCTAGCTATATAACCCCCAGAAAGTTCACAAATCACCAATTATTCAACCAATATAAAATCCCTAACAAAAGAAGAAATAGGCATTGGCATTGTGGTGTAGTGGCTTACAACACTAGCATCCCCATAACAGAATGCCAGTTTGAGTCTTGGCTGCTCTGCTTCTGATCCAGTTCCCTGTTAATGTGCCTAGGAGGTTGGAGACTTGATATACTGGCTCTGATTTATTCTGGGTTATGGACACTGAAGACCTGTCATTGAAAATAGAATCCCATTATCTAGCTGGTTAGTAAGCATAGAATTGAGTGCAAAACAAGACAGTTTTTCTTTTTTAGCTTAGTTATCTCATTGCTATTTAGAAGTTTCTCTCTGAATAATTATGATCCTAGAAGATAATTCTTTATTCATTCTCTTACTGTTTTCTTCAGGATCAGATGACCATCTTGAAAAAATATTCTAAGAAATGTCTCCAACTTGTTTAGGGGCTCCAAACATGTATCCATCAAAATGGAAGTGGCCCCCAGTTAAGATGCTAATATGTTTTTCTTCTTGATGTGTTAGTATTATATAAACCATATGTCTTCAAGGAATTTGAGGATTTTTGACCAACACAGACAAGAGGAGTTAATGAAAAGATAAGTTAGATTTTGCTCATTTATTTGTGTTCATAGTAAAGGTTCATTTGCTACTTTAATCATGTCCTAATTGAGAAGAATTTTAACTTCAGAAATTGGTGATCAAGAGTATGTGTTGTGTAATATGATACAACAAATGATAAAGGGCTTTACCTTTTTATGTTTGTGGCCTTAAGCACTGTACATGTTTCACTTGATTAAAATATTAGATTGTACCCAAGACCACACAGAAGAGTCAGGCCTAGGTGCAGGCCAGGTGGAGGAGCCTGGAAAGTCTTTCCAAGCCAGGCTGCTGCACCTGTTATTTCCTGCCAGAGCTGAGGCTGGGGTCAGGCCTGGCCAGGCTGTTGCACACACTGGTACAAGAGCAAGGGCTACGTTATGCCACTGCACATGTTGTTCCACGTGAGAGTCAGGGGTGGGCTGCTTGAATCTCATGATTGCCTCAGTTTGACAGGATTCTCTATTTCGGGGAACAAAGCCTATTGACATGTGGTCCAGCCTGAGAGCACATGTTGCATGGTTGGGCCATCCCTGCTGCTGACTCCTATCCAAAGGTGAAGAACATACACAGATGTGCATGAAAATTAAGAAACCCTATTCTTCTGATCCAACCGAAGACCTCAAGTACTTTGCAAAAGGCTGGAAAGATGAGTAGTTGATCAACTCTTCAGGCCAACTTCTACAGCAAGTTCCCAAATCTCTGGATACTCTGTCTGAGGTGGTCACGGACAGCTAGCTAATAGGCCTTAGAATTTATACATAGATCAAGACATGCTTAAATAATAGGATGATGGGCCTATGACTTTATGAAGGATTATACTATTATAATAATATGGGGGAAATCAGTTGGGGGGAGACAATTTGGAATTTGGGGAGGGGTTAAGGGAAATTCCAGAGCCTATGGAATTGTATCATAAAATTAAATAGAAAAGAAAATTTATACAGAGAGAACAATGAAGAGCCTGTGCGGGGATAGATGGACTATGTTATTTCTTGTCCAATGAAGCCAACAACTTCTCAGAGCAGGCAAGGTGATGTAGGGGGCACAGCCTAGGGCACTGAATACAAGATCTCTGGATTGTGAGAAGAAGCCATTACATGAGTCAATGAAATGGGAAAACTAGGCAGCTAGGATCATGAGTTGAGAGTCACACCTCCCCACTCACCTATCAATCAAGTAATTCCCTCCCCCATGATGTTCTTCCCTCCACTGGGTCCTCAAGGCAGCATCATGTGACCGCTACTGTTCTCTGGGAAATGTGGAGTCTGGCAGCACAGAGCAGATTTAGGAGAGAAGATGGAAACACTTTTCTCATCCACCTTTTCTCTTCCGAACCCTCTCCATTCCTGTTCATAACCCACAGGTGTCTGTAATCTCTGCACTTTTAAAAAATTGAAATTTAATTTAAAAGGTTAAATTGTGAATATTTATTAAACATACTAATTGGTATGCTTCCTGAGACTCTGGGAATGCATTTCTTGTACTCTGCTGAATTGTTAGAATTTAAGTAGCCAATTGAATTGTTTCCTGTCCAAACACACTAAAGTTATAATTACAAAAACACCCTGAAACAATGACATTGCTTATGTATGCAAGAAGGTGAGAAATATTGAGCTTGAATCTGGACTTGTGGTTTGAACAGAGAGAAATTAGAGACTGTACTAATTTGAGACTCAACGGAACCACAGACTTTTTTTTTAAAGTTAATTCACAAATTTGGAAGGATTACAGAGTTTTTAATGGAAATTAAGTCAAAATTCAAGGATTTACGGAGTCTGATGACTACTAATCATATTTTCTATCCCTAAAGAGATGCCTTTAAGCTGTATCTTAATTTTTGAGCTTGCCCTCCTAATCAGTGTGGTTTAGTTTGCAAAGAAGCTAATTAAGCCAAATTTGATCTATGGCCTTTGGAAAGATAATATATCTTGGAAAAACTGGAGGAAAATATACAAACCCTACACCCTTGCTATGTTGCAGCATCCATTGGTTCATGTGAGAGCTGAGGCTGGGGGCGGGCATAATAGGGGCTAGTAGGGGCTTGTGGGGTTGCCATGGCTAGGCTACAGTATCCCCTGGTGGAAACAAAAACAGGCTGGGGATGCACTGGGTGGGTCTAGGCTGCAGTATCCGCCATTGTGTGTGAGGTGTGGGTCTCAGGCGGGTGGTCTGGGCTGGGCTAGGGTATAACACCTCCCAGTTTGCATGAGACCCAGGGCTGGGGGTGAGACTGACCAAATAACTACACCCACTGGTGCATGTATTAGCTGGTGAAGGGGGCAGACTGAGTATGATCCTGCACCATGTGATGCACACAAGAGCAAGACCTTAGGACCACTCATTTAGGGTTTCTTAGTGGGCTCTCCAACTAGGCTGCTGTACTCTATCCCCAACCTCATGTAAAAATCTGACTGCAGAGCACATGTTGCAAGTCTTTCAAACTCTTGATGACTCTCGTGTAAGAGTGGACATGTTGCACGACTAAGTCAGATTTTTGCAAGACTCAGTCAGACTCTTACTGACTCTTATGCAAGATTGGACAGTGTACCCAGATAAACACGAAAGCCAAGACAGCCAACACATCTAAGCCAACAGAGGACTCAAGTATCTCATCAAAAGTGGAAAGAAAGTTTGAACAACACTCCACGCCAGTCTCTAACAGGCATCTAGGTCTGTAGGCACACTGAAGTAGACAAGAACAGCCAACAGGCCTTGGAATTTCACAGCTCTGGTGAAATGAAGCTGACAATTTCTCAGAACAATCAAGACCACTCAAGTAATACCATTGGAACATTCTTCCCCACATCAGGCCTGAAATGACCATCTCTGTCCCTAGGCACTAATAGAGGTTGACAGCAAGGAGCACTTTCTTCTCCCTTCCCTGCCACCAAGGACACAGGAAGGAAAACTGAAACACTTATCTTACACCTTTCCCTGCTGAATCGGAGGTCCACATGGTTTCTGTAACCTTACATTTGTAATAAACATTAACAAATATATAAATCCCCCAAATCATTCTGCAACCTCTGACTGTGGTAATAAACACTGAATCATATTTCGGTTGATGTGGTTCCATGAAATTGTGACTATTTACAATGAACTTGAGAGTCACTATCTTTGTTACAAATCTGATGCTGGAGTTTGACATGCTCTGATTGAAACAGTTCAATCTGTGATATACTAGATTTCTATTGATTTGATTTAAAATGATCAGTGAATAAATAACGTAAGGCACAGAGGTGCTGATCTTGTCACTAACATAGTGCTTTTGGTATTGTTTCTGTATTACTGCTTAATATCCATAATTTTGAATACCTAAGGGGTGTTCATTTCCATTATGGAGTAATGTCATTTGGTCCGCAAAATATGAAACTTACAGTTATATGGACTCACAAATGAAAGAAAATGGAAATCCTGAAATTGTGCATTTTCAAAAATGCATCCTTTGGATGATAGCTTCTTAATGTAAATGTACTTATGCCTCTGAACTGTACACCTCAAAATAGCTAAGATGGACAATTTTATATATTACGTATTTGTGTTTTTTAACCACAAAAAGTATTCTTTCCACTTTAACGTACACAAAGAAAATTGACCTTGGAAATAATGTTGGAATAAGAAATATAACTCCTTGGCTCATTCAGGTTTGTATAATTATAGCTGAAAAATAGATGGTATGGACATTTGGTAGCATATTGTGTAAGTGTAGCAATAAATTAAAAAACAAGGAACACAGGACACAAAAGTTTCAGGACAGTAAAAAGACTTAAAGATAAAAAAAATGATACATTTTTTGAGAGCTGGAGGACAGTTAATGCAGAACCCAGGAGAGATTCTATAAGTCACGTGTTCAGTAGATACCTACCCCTCCATACAGTGTTCAGTAGAGAGTGAGATTTTATTCTCAGTGAGCAGTAATTTAAATTGGCAAATCAAGATTGTATGGATAGAAGGGGTCAGGTCACAAAATAGAAAGTGACTCATCAATATAAAATTAATGACACTATTTGAAGAAAAATGCTTTGTCACTTTTCAGGGAAAATAGGGTCCTGAAATTGTGAAGGGGTTCTTCTGTCTACTGGGTCCAAGGGTTGTCAACCTCAGTCGAATTCTGCCATATCTAGTTATCAAATTGTTAGACCATTCTGTTCCCATTATCTGTTGTGACTCTGGGGAGCAAAATGGTTTTTTTCCCCCCTTGTGATATTGTAGCCATTTATGTAAAGTGAAAAAGTGAAAAAATCATTAATGCAAATTCATAGTGCATATATCAAAGTGCAGGCAAATCAATTAGACCATAGAGCAGACTATTTAACAATAATATACTACACATGAATGGAGGGAGGTGAGGATATAAGAAGGCTTGGGCCTTTGCTGTATCGACTACCTGCAATTTAATACACAGAATATGACCACACATTATGATCACCTATGTGGAACAAGCAAAATGAAAAACAACATTGGCTACTATTTGCTGAAAGCCTATTGAATGCTCATTATTGTGCTATGCATAATCTTTTTAAATTTTATTTCATAGTTACTTTTTTAAAAGGGAAGTTAGTATTCCTGTTATTATCCCGATTTTTTCAAGAAAGAAAAGTAAGGTTAAGTAATCCCATGCTCAGTGAAATCACTTAATGAGAGCAAATGGTAAAGATATGATAAAGAGACTCAGTAGTGAGTCTGTCCACTTACTGCCTCCCCTAATTACCACTTCAATCTGCATGGTACTGATTAGTATTTTTTTTTCCTTTTTAAATACCTTTGAGGGTTGCCTCTATTACCCACTATGGCCTCACCTTAATGCTGTAATTTTCTTTTTGTCTGGGAGAAAGGAACTCAGTGAATACACCTGTGATATACTTTAGAGCCCATAAAAAGATGGCACTGCTGGTTTCCCTTCAACTGGCAAGCTCTTATTAGTTTCACCTGTTTGAGTCTGACTCCAAGCACCACATAAGAGAGATGGAAATGGAGATTAAAGCATTTCCTGTGCCATGCATTCAACAGTAGCTTTTCTTATTTATTTGCACATTAGCCCTGTGAAGTGGAGAGAGTATAGCCATCTCCATTTCATAAATGAGCAAACCATCACCTTGACGATTTGAATGACTTTGCTCAGGTCCTAGAGCTAATGGGTTGGAATTCTATCCTCAGTTGCTTTGGTTTCACAGCCGTAGCTCTTTATATTGGCACTGTACTGCCTCACTAAGGAGCGAAGTTAGGCTTTCTAGGGGGCTCCCACAAATTGTTTGGAAGTAGATGCCATAGAGCA
This sequence comes from Ochotona curzoniae, assembly GCF_017591425.1. Classification (NCBI taxonomy): domain Eukaryota; kingdom Metazoa; phylum Chordata; class Mammalia; order Lagomorpha; family Ochotonidae; genus Ochotona; species Ochotona curzoniae. Next base: position 28,350,101 of record NW_024467087.1, on the reverse strand, counting down.
GCATTGGTAGATGGTAAATCCTGCCAAGCTAGAAAGCAGAGGCTCTCTTGTGATCTGCTTGAACTGCCTACTCTCAAAGAGGTGGCCCCTAGTAGTTTGAAGGTCACACCACAGCAATTGTTGCTTTAGTTTTCTACAGAATGACAAACCTTAACTATGACTCCATCTTTCTTAGGCTTACCTTGCTAAGGTCTTCTAAGGATTCGGTTGCATTAGCAATGATCAGCATCCAGACCAAGTCATCCATGATCCCTGTCCCCGTACCCCATGCTCACAATACATATGGTAGAATCCTTTGCCATGTATTCTCAGAGAACACTGTTTCTTTAGGGTTCCTATCTTAGTTTATAACCACATGTTCATTAAAACCATCGTGTACATAATAACCTGCCTGTTTTCTATATTCCAAGCACCTAGAACAGTGCTCAAAATTATTTGTTATAGTACCACTAGTTAAGCTGCTGCCTGCAATACCTGTATACCATATGGGCCCCCATTCAATCCTTCGCTGCTTGCTCCATTTCTGATCTGTCTTCCTGCTAATGCATCTCGGAAAATAGCAGAAAAAGGATCCCTGAACCCACATAGGTGATCTGGATAGAGTGCCAGCCAGGGCCCTGCCCTGGCCATTCCAGCCATCTGGGGAGTAAAGCAACAGATGAAAGATTCTCTCTCTCTCTCCTCTGTAAGTGCCTTTCAAATAAATAAGTAGATATTTTCAAAATGCTATTGTATTACTTTGCATGTATATGGGTCCTTTACTAGAAGTTCTTCAGAAGCTTGTGATTTAAAAATAATAATAATTTACTAGAGAGAAGGAGAGTGAGGGAGAGAGAATAAAAATCTATCCACTGGTTCATTCCCCAAATGGCAACAGTGACCAGAGCTAGGTCTGTCTCAAGCTGGGAACCAGGAACTTTTTCTGGGTCTCTCACATGGTTGCGGGGTACCCAAGCACTTGGGTCATCCTCCTCTGCTTCCCCAGACACATTAGCAGAGAGCTGTATTGTAAGTGAAGCAGTAGGAGTCAAACCTGTGCCCATATGGGATGCCAGCGTTTCAAGTGGCTTAACCCTGTAAGTCACAATGCCAGTACCAAGTATTGTTTTTAAGCATTTGTTTAATGAATGTTTTCCCAGGGAAAACATCACATGGTTATGTATCTAGCTATGATGAATTCTATGGAGGCAATCTGTGCCTTGAACAAATGACCTGAACTGTTGAGAGGACTGTGGAGCCATCTGTTAGAGGTCTGAGCTATACAGAACTGCTATCTCTTGCTCTGTGGCTCCAGACTACTTGGCAGATCTGAAGCAAACCAAGACAGCAGAGGTGAGCTCAGCTTACCTCTTTCTGGTGGTACTTGATTGCCACCTTCAGCTTAGCCAGATCATGGTACTTCTGAGGATCAAGTTCTTCACTGTGGTCATCTCTGTGGTTGAGGATGATTTCCAGCTCCCGGGAGCTCCGGGCTTGATCCAGCAAGTCTTTGGCAAAGAGCTTGCACTGCTGGGAGAGCTCCTCATACTCAGCCTTGAACTCATTCTCCACTTTGCTGAGCTCCTTGAGCTCCCAGCCCAGTCGGAAGGCCGTTAGGATGGGGTCCTCACTTGATAAGGCAATGAGGGAGGGGCTTGCTAATGCCTTGTAGATGTTCAGTCGGGAACGAGAATGGCGCAGGCTATCTACTTCTGAGCTGGATACACACTCGACACAGTTGCAGCGGATTTGGTGCGGCCGTGGGATTGTGACCCGTTTCTGGACAAGCAACTTGATGATTTCATAGTTGTTGGTGTGGGCAGCCAGCATAATTGGAGTGATGTCTGGTGTGAACTCAGAGAACTGGGTATCCATCATCAGAGTGGGCACCTAGATGCAGAAATGAGAACCACGGAAAGGCAAGATTAAAGTTTCCAGAGAGAAGGAGCATAGAGTCCATCAAATATGGGCAGATCAGGAATTCTTTTGTTACTCTTTACCTTTAAGACTGATTGTGGGAAATGCTTACTATGTGCCCTGTAAAGTTCTAAATGCTTTGCATCTAGTTGCACTCATTTAATCTCCATGATAAACCTTTGAGGTAAATATAAAGAAGTGGGGACACAGAGAGGTTGAAGAACACACCTATGATGATAGAGTGCTCAGTAGCAGAGCCAACACGCCCATCCAATCAAAAGCCTGCTCCTAAATCCTGAAAACACAACATGCCCAATTTTGTCTGAGTCACAATGAAGGATGAAGAGCAATAAAGGAGATGGTTTTGGATCTTCTGGAACTTAGTTGGGTAGATCAGATGTACACACACTGGTTAGCAGTTTATAGTAATATATGCTCAGTTTCAAATTAGCCACAGAGATCATACAAATATTTTTTGAAAAGGCAAATGATAACTTGTAGTCTTAAAGACTGCCACTAAATCAAGGCATGGAGGCAGAACACTCACTTAAATTAAATCAATATGGGACTCCAGGGAACCAAAGATCAAGGCTAGATAGTGCTCATTCTACTCCCTGGAGATTCTAGGAAGATGAAGAGAATTTTTAATTGTCAGGAAGAAGTTCTCTGTGCATGAGGATGTCTAGGCTTGCAGAGGGGATAACAGTTGCAAAAGAACCCTCAAGAAAACTGCAGAGTGCCTCAAGAACTTGGCCGGGCACTAGCCCCACAATTCCTGTATCCTCATGAAGTATTGTTTAATGTGAACAGCAGTTATAAGCAAAATGTGTGGAGTTCCTGAGGTATTCATGATCACTGCTGGGGGAGTGTGTGTAAAGAACCTGATCAATGAATTGAAAATATCCGTAACTTAAAGAAATGTTTTAGATATATTTATATATATTTTATTTTCAATTTTTGAATTATGTGTTACAATTTCGTATAGACTTGGATTTCCCCCCAAACTCCCACCCCTGACAGATTTTCCCCATTTTACTATAGTGATATAATCTTTCATAAGCAATTACAATTTACAATCTTATTTAAGTGTACCCCAACATTGGTGGTACAGAAAAAGTCAGTCCAGTAACTTTAAAATATGTTTCTGGGACTTGGCTCTCGGTTCACTCAGTTCAGCAAGAAAACCTGTAGCTCAGGAGTATCACAGAAAAGCCTGTTTACCACCCACCACCTCTCTCTTCCCCCAACTCCAAAGAGCTCAGTTTAGTGGGAAGCCAATGATGTACATGATTATAACACCGTATTGACAAAGAGTGGAAACATGTCTATTGTACAGAAAGCATAAAAGGAATAGATTTTCGGAGGGTGGGGTGGAGGTTCAATAAATGGCCCATCTGCCAATATGCATATCTGCCCCCAGAACTGCCATAGTGCAGGAATTAACACATTTGGGATCATGCTCTGTTTCCCCCAAAACCTACATACAAGTGGGCATTACTGGAAGACCAATTCTTCAACACTCATCATTCTGTTAGCATGGATTCATTTTGCTCTATTACACAAGACATGGCTAGCATAGTCAGAGAAGTCTTTCTTCACAGTCTGTCGCCCCAATCAGCTTTTGCACAAGTTGGTGATTGCAATTGTTAGGTCAGTTTTGTTTCCAGCCCTGTCTTCCACACGAACCAATCCAACTAACAGTGTGCATGTAGGCCGATTTGAGCAATGGACTGTGCCTGGCCCTGTATTGGCATGCACACACAAGAATTAGGTCTGGGATCACCTCAGACATAGTTTCTTTGGGGATCCTTCCAACTGAACTGCTGGACCCAGAACCCCAACCATGAAGAGAAGTGCAGGTTCCACAGCCTGACCGTGGAGTGCATGTGTCAAAGCTGAGCCTACTCAGAGGCCCAGACAGAGCAGTGGACAGCATATTCAGGTGCACATGGAGGATATGGCAGTCTATTGGAACATGCAAAGGACACCTGGTACTGCAATAGGATGGGAGGACGGAACAAATCTGTATCTACCCCAGCCAAGTGTTGGCAGTGAAAATCTAGGCAAATGGAGACTAAGATGAATTATGTCAGTCAGTGGATTCTGGAGAGATTACATTGTGCTTGGAATAGCGAGATTGGCAGCAATTCAGAACTGTTGAACTATCAAAACCACTTGAGTAGGAGCCTCGGAGTACGCCCCACATCCGGGACCTGGGATGGGTGGGTGGCTGGACAGGGCTTCTCGCTTTATCTCTCCCCTTACCCCATTTATAGGGGAAAAATGGTGATATTAGTGTGGAAACAATGGTCTTACCCTCTTTCCTATAGCCCTTGACCCTTTGTGCCCTAATCAACCATGTAAAGATTATCAAAATAAAATAATTTAAAAAAAAGAAGTCTTTCTGGAAGGGGTGGGATCAGTGTTCAAAGAACAGACAGTATTTCAGAAGCTTGGGAAATACTGAGCTTGCTACACTTAAGGAAGAAACAAACAAAAAACCCCACAAAACTATCAGTTCCAGATCATAAATAATTGAGATTCTCATCCAGGAGACAAGTACTGTTTAAATCAATAGTTTCTTTTGCGTTCAAAACTTTTTTCTCTAAAAGGCCCTCACAACCCACAGTCACTGGCAAACTGACAAGAGGATGAGTTACTGTTTTTCATCATCTCTGCTTCCCTCCCACCTGGCAGGAGGGATTCCCAAACAGCGAAGTGGCCAGAAAACATAAGTGGGAGAAAGGTGGAGGAGGAAGAGTTTGTAAGACACCTGTTGCCTTCCTTAAGTGGGTGTTTCAGCTGCAGACAGTTGAAAGCTGAGTGCATAAGGAAACACTGTTAAACACGTAGAGGGAGCAGCTCCATACAAGATACCAGGAAGTGAGCAACTTGGCTCATAAAGTGAGTTGGACACAAGAAAGCATCATCTTGGAGATGAACATACGCCTGCTGGCTGGGGAAGAAGTGGGTCTGAGTGGGCCTGGAAATGCAGAGGAACACAATCGGCACAAAGCCTAGAGCTGCGAAAGATGGTAAGCAAACAATTTATCATGGTCTACCCGGGAAGAGGAAAGCTTAGCTCTGGGGAAGCTGGCCTTTCTCTGGGCAGTAGCAGGCCTCAATCTCCCAGCACCTGAATGAGCGGGCAGAGGGGATAGCTGGTAATACAACATCTCCCCTGACTATGTTAGAGATGCTGTCCGCTGCCATCTACCTCCTACCAGGCTGTTCTTCCTGTTCTCCCCTCACACTAGCCTTTCCCCCTGCTCTTTCCTCGGTTTTTGTTATCTTAAGATTTCTTTTTATTTGAAAAACAGATTTACAGAGAAAACAAGAGACAGAGGAAGAGAGATGTGAACCTGATGTTTCTCTCCCCAAGCAGCCACAATAGCCAGAGCTGAGCTGATCCAAAGCTTATTCTAGGAGCTTCTTCCAGGTCTCCCACGTGGGTGTAGGGCCTCAAGGACTTGGGTCACCCTCTCCTGACTTCTCAAGCCATAAATCAGGGGGCTGGATCGGAACTGGAGCAGCCAGGATGGGAACTGGCACCCATATGGGATGCCAACGCCACCACTGGAGGAGTAGCTTTGTTGAGTTACTGTACTGGCCGGCTACTTTTGTTTTGTTTTTCACAATGAGGAACTTTTTCTCCTCTTTTATTTGGCTCTATGGGTATTAGACACAAGAAAGGAAATCTTTTCAAAAGAAAACTGGGCTGCTGGAACTGACCATATCCTCTCACTCAGACTGCCCTTACTCCTCATTTTCATTCACAGGCTGCCACAACCCATCTCACTCTTCGCTTCCTGGGTGTGTATCCTTGTGGGGGTATCCTGTGGGGATGGACTCAAGAATGGCAAGGGCCGTTGTCTCTAGCTTCTGTAGTATCACCCTCACCCAACTTTGAGGCCATCCTTTGCTGCCCAAAGGGGAGAAAATTGAATTTGAAATATTAAAACAGGAGGATAATTTTAAAGCGACATCCATGAGAGGAATTCAAAAGTTCATGGAACCTATGGAATTGTACCTTAAAGCTAAAAATAAAATAGAAGGGAAAATAAATAAATAAATAAAGCTTAGCTTAATATAAAATTAAAAATGGAAAAGTGAAATTATAAAAACGATTTCAAATTTTTAAAAAGTTCATGGAAAATGAAATTAAAAGATAAGCTTATTTTGATGCAAACTTTTTGAAATACATGTTTCTTTTTCATAATACATGCTTTCTGTGAATGTGCTAAAGATTGTTTTTGTTGTGAGGACTACGTTACACCCGAGATAGTCACTGTTTTGTTCTCTCATTATTTCACATATGTAGTTCTTGCTTCCTCCATAAGCTTGTGACATCTTTGAAGGGACCAGTCTGCTCATTTCCCCCTGTAGCATTGAATACGGTACTGGACACAGAGCAGGCATCCAGAAATAAGAAATTATTTTTCTTTTTCTCAAATTAAGAAATTGATTCTCTTGGGCCTGGTGCAATGGCACAATTGGCTAACCATCCCCTTGAAAGCACCAGGATCCCATACAGGCTCTGGTTCATGTCCTGGTTGATCTACTTCCCCTACAGCTCCCTGGTTGTTGTGACCTGGGAAAGTAGTAGAGGATGGCCCAAAGCCATGGGACCCTGCACCTGCATGAGAGACCCAGGAGAAGCACTTGGCTCCTGACTGGCTCAGCCCCAGCTGTTGTGTCCATTTGGGATCAGCAGATGTAAGATCTTTCTCTCTGTCTTTCCTTCTCTCTATAAATCTGCCTTTCCAATAAAAGTAAATAAATCTAAAAAAAAAAAAAATTCATTCTCAATTACGAATCAAACTACTACATTTGGGCTTTTTCCTTGGACTTTCCTTTCCATATTTGGCTGAGAAAGGTAAGCAGCCCACAGCACTAAAGGGAGGCTAGCAAGCTAGCTGTGTATTGAAATCTCTCAGGTCTTAAAAACTTGGGACAGTTCTTGTATCCCATATTCTTTTTTTTTTTTTGCTTCAAAATGGAAACCATATATTTCTACTCCTGATCCCTCTTTTTTTTCCCCTCCCATCATTATCTTTCTGTGTTTCACTTTGTAAACTCTGCAGGGACCATGTCCTACCAACAGGACAGCCACAATAACAAAAAAAGGCCCGCAATGAAGAGTCAGAAGTTCCTTATAATTATCTATACCTTATGACATAGTCGACAACAGGGGGCAAACAGGTAACAGAAATGAGAGCTGGATGTGGGTGTAGTTTCAGTAAGTGGATGGAACAGGAACAGGTGATCTGTTCAGCTCCTTTAAAGGGAAACAGCTGCTTTTTAAATCCTACACGTTGAGAAGCACAAATGAGGGCCCGATCATTTTGTGAGAAGTCACATACATGTATCTGGGGACATAATCACTTTTACATGCTGACTCAAAACATCGTTAAAGACAGTGTGCAGGCCAAACAAAATATATATGAGACCAGCTTGGCTTGAGTAAGTCAGCTTGTAGTTTCTGTGCTCGCACGTAAACTGTGAGAACAAGGAGGGATGGAATACGAAGTTAAAATATTCAAGTAGGGGCTCCTATACTATCTTAAGAAATTTCAATATTATCTGTTGACTAGGAGGAAACACTTGAAACATTTGATCACAACTGGACTGAATATTTTTTTAGTTTTGTTTTATTTTGATTGGAAAGTCAGATATACAGAGAGGAGGAGAGACAGAGGAACATCTTCTGTCCAATGGCTCACTCCCTAAGTGGTTGCAATGGCCACAGAGAGCCAATCCAAAGCCAGGAGCCAGGAGCCCCTTTCAGGTCTCCCACATCGGTGAAGGGTCCCAAGGCTTTGGGCCATCCTTGACTGCTTTCCCAGGCCACAGGCAGGGAGCTGGATGGGAAGTGAGGCTGCCAGGACATGAACTGGTGCCCATATTGGGATCCCAGCGTGTCCAAGGCAAAGACTTTAGCCACTAGGCTATTGTGCCAGGCCCGGAATTGAATATTTTTAAGAAGACTTATTTATGTATTTGAAAAAGTTTGGTTTGGGGCATGATGAGTTTGAAGTCCCTACTGGAACAGCAGCAGAAAACTATAATTCCAGCATGATTTTCTTTTTTTAAATTTTATATCATTTTTATGACAGTTTCATAGGCTCTGGGATTCCCCCAGCCACTTCCCAAACCCTCCCCCCACACTGAATTCCTTCATATTGTTACAGTAGTTCAGATCATATCCAGTCATGATTCCTTCATTGCAGGTATGGACCACAGCATGATTTTCTTAAAAAGATATGTTTATGTGAAAGAGCAAAATAAATCTTTAAAAAAAAAAAAAAAAAAAAAAAGAAGCTCTTGGCTCCTGGCTTTGGACTGGCCCGGCTGTTGTTACTGTGGCCCTTAAGGCAGTGAAGCAGCGGATGGATGATTTCTCCCTCTTTCTGTCTTGCCTTCTCTGTCACTCTGCCTTTCAAAAAAATTAAATCTTTTGAAAGGAAAAAATAAAATGAACTGGAACTCTGATTTGGGGTGCCAATGTTGCAGCCTGAAGCTTAGCATGCTGCACCACAATGCAGCTCCTTCCAGCAGGAATTTTTAATGACAGGTCAAGGGTTGAAAGTATAATCTGAAAGTCTTTAGCCGGTAATAATACAGCATTCCCTGAACTGTGATTTCACTTTCCAAGATTTCATGGTCATCTGAAAGTATTAAATGAATAGTTCCAGAAATGAACAACCCATGGGCTTTAGATAACTTTTTTTTTTAAAGATTTATTTTTATTTTTATTGGAAAGGCGGATATACAGAGAGGAGAGACAGAGAGGAAGATCTTCCGTCCGATGATTCACTCCCCAAGTGAGCGCATTGGCCAATGCTATGCCAGTCCAAAGCCAGGAGCCTCTTCTGGGTCTCCCACACGGGTGCAGGGTCCCAAAGCTTTGGGCCATCCTCGACTGCTTTCCCAGGCCACAGGCAGGGAGCTGGATGGGAAGCGGGGCTGCCGGGATTAGAACCGGCGCCCATATGGGATCCCGGGCATGCAAGGCGAGTATCTTAACCACTGCGCCACCGCGCCGGGCCCAGATAACTTTCTTTTACAGCACATTGTTGAACTTGTTCCATTTTATTATTAATAATCTCTTACTATTAATACTTTGTAAGCAGTATCACAGAAATGCATGTACAGGGAAAAATATGTGATACTGAGTTGGGTGTTATCCATGGTGTCAGGTACTGGGTGTCTTGGAAGCTATGGTCCACAGATGAGGGTGGGACTACTGTAGTTGAAACTGGGAGATTGGCTGCAATATGCGTCTGCCAGCCCTAGCTCTCCCCTGTCTGTGACCACAGATCTGCCTCAGCTACGGTGATCTGCCCCAACTTTGGAAAGCCATGAAGGCTTGAAGCAGGGAGGATTCCAATGGTGGCTCTCAGCCCCCTCCTTTCTAAATCCCAATTGCCAGGACTTTGCATAGGGGCACACTCCTTGTTCTCTTTGTTTCTTGGTTGCAGCTTTGTCTCCAGCTGTGTCACAATTTGGGGACCCAAAACTTCTTACTGAATGCCTTGTTTGAGTTACTGGCTTAATGGGCCAGGCCTCATTTAAGAAATGTGGCTATGTAGGGAAGGAGGGGAAGCTGCAGCTCTGGTATACTTTGATTCGACCAGAATGAGGCTCCAGTGAGGAGGGCAGAGGTTGCAGATGAGGGAAAGAAAGGGTTTGGGCTGAATGGAGGCACCTGAGGAGGAGTAAATGGCATAGTTGGTTATGGTGGAGGATGGACCTCTTTTTGGTCTGCAAGACCAATGCTTTTATCTTCAGAACCTGAAGGGCAAGGTGAGCTGCATGCAGCTGTGGGTAAGTTTGCTGTTGCATACAGGAAGACATGAAGTAATTCCCATTTGAAACTCCTGTCTGTTTTCTCTTTGAAATAAGAGGTGAGATCCCATAGGTGAGCGAGGTAGATGTTGATGGGGTGTTTTTATTAGGGTTGAATAGACACAATACTTGCTAAGGAGAAAGACAAAGGGCAGCCTGGCAGGCCTGAAGTCTCAGGTCCAGAAGGGCCTATAATTCTGGGGTAGCAGTGACACACAGAAGCATGTAGCTTCTCCCCCCTCTCTAACAGTTTTGACAGTCCCAAGACCAAGATTGAGGATGCAAGTGATGGGATTGTCCCTGGGTTGAGGTTTTAGCGGAGTGGGAAAAAGCTGAAGAGGAAATAGTCCAGATGGCCAAGCATGAGTCTGAGATCCCAGAGGTGAGAGTTGAAAGCCTATCAAGAGACCTGTGGTCTCTCTGAAGCCTATGGGCAGATGAAGTCCGAGGAGACAAAATAAGAAGATGGGAAAGTGTGGCCCCAGACTGGGGGCAGGGAGCTGCTGGACATGATGTCCATGGTGGAACAGTGCTGCTGATGACCAGCCCTGAGTAGAGCAGGGAGACAGCTGAAGCCGAGCGCACATGAAGATCAGTGAAGGTGGAGAGGCCAAGAGCTGACAGGCCAGGAGGCCAGTCACTTTGTCTCTGAGGAAACAGAAGTCATTCAGGATGAAGATCTGTCTTGGGCTGGCAAGATCTGAACTGTGATCTAGGGGCCAGGATAATCAGTGCTGCAATTGAAATAATGACTGGATTAGTACATGCTCAGGAGCTGGAGAAGCCGGAGAAGCCGGAGAAGCCGGAGAGTCAAGGAAGTATGCCCTGATACTGGAGTCTACAAGGACCTAGTGTATCATCCTAACAAGAACTGTTAGAAGAATACGCCAGTTAAAAGTATGTCTTAACATAGTAGCACTTTTCTGTTCACTATGTCCTGGACAAAACTGTGATGTATGAAGTGCTTTAAGAGTGATTTTTTTTTTCTAAATCTGCTTTGTGTACTTTTTAATATTCTCTCTATCTTAATACAAGTTAACCTTAACCAGCGTTACCTCCTATGATCTGTTCTAATATTTTAGACTACTTCTGTCTACATTAGGTTCACTAAATTTCATCAGTTTCTCCTTTTGGTCCTTGAATTTTTAGATCTTTCTAGGTGCTTAATCAGTTAAGTTCTGGAAAAAAAAATCACCAAATTTTTAACTGTTGTGATAACTGTATGTGGAGATGCCCCTGGCAGGTTTGTTTGCATTTGAACTGATTGTTGTTGGCTAGAGGCTGAGAATTTCAAAGAGGAAGATGTTGGTGAGGACTTTATTTTTCTGAAGGTTTTTCCTGGGCTTCATAGTTCATTCCTATTCTACTTTCCTATTCTACTTTCAGATAATGGGGATACAACTACTAGCCGTTGCTGCAGATATGAGCATTCTATTAGCAGGTGTCAAAAAAACAAAACAAAACAAAAAAGCAAACAAATAAAAAACCAAAAAGCAAAACCCTGAGATTCTGTCTAGTATAGTCTGAGGACTATTCATGCCTTTGATTGTCTTTGAATTGCTTAACAATTCTCTAAGTTGTAATGCAAATATTTCTTGTCAGTTGCCTGATATCAGATTGCATGGTGATGACTACTTTGCATCCATTTATAAATTTGTTCTGGCACTCCTGATAGTATATATAAGAGGAGAACAAATTTCTTTTTTAAAAGGCCAGAAGTAGTGTAGACTTTGTGAACCATACAACTCCACCACTGTAGCATGAAAATAGCCATAGGCAATTAAGTGAATGAATGGACATAGCTTTGCTACAATACAATTTTATTTGCACAAATAGGTGATAGGCTTGATTTGCCATGTGAGTCATAATTTGCAGACCTGTGGCCTACTGGCTCCCTAATTAGTAGACTAAATCTTGGATAGCATTTATTTTAAATCACGATCCTCATCCAAATTTAATCTTTTAAAATGACACTTTACCAGCCATTTTTTAACTCAGAGTGAGGTCAGGTGATGAATTCAATTTTATTCTCATTAAGTTTTCCTTCTTTCTGAACTCGAAAATCACAGTAATCTTGAACTTCCTGATAAAATCATCTTTTACAGAAGCAAAAAAGAAAGGGGTGGTGGTGGTGAGGAGGAGTGACAAGAAAATCAACAGGCTAAGAAATGAGATTTGGTTGGTTCATATCTCTGGTAACTGTGCTTTTAAAGAAATCTGGCACATCAACCAACCTGACTGAGTTACAAAATTTGCAATGAGTGGGGCTGAGAACATGGCCACAAAAATGATTTTACCTGCCTCCCGCTCCTTGCCACCTCACCACAGGTGCTTGACATTCAGGCCCTTAAGAATTTGCTCTTGAATTTTAAATAAGGACTCATTATTGAAAAACTAGCATAATATTAGAGGACTAGACTGATGATCATAGCACAGAGAGTTCATCACAAAAAACACTTGCAGTGCAGCTAAACAAAATGAACTAAAGTCAGTTTCTCATATTGTCTCCTCCTCATTGCCAGAGAATGCTACAGGGGAATAGATGATGTTCCACTCTCCCTATTCTGGACTGGCTAAAGCTTTGACAAGGTTATTGTTCACCATGGGCTCAAATTACTCATTCATTTCCATTAACCTCATCACTGGACACAATCTGTTAATTGGAATTTTTCTGAAGCCCATTGTTAGCAGCCTTAGGCAAGCACCCATGGTGAAGTTTATCACAGGCTTCTGAAATTAAATACCCTCATTTGTAATTAATGGGCAGACCCTTATCAGGCACCTTTTCATTTACACCTACAATCCCATCTGTTCACAGACCCAACTTCTCTGATTGGCACTCCCTCACACAGCTGGCCTGATAGCATCATGTTAGAAATGAATCTCCTGTCTTATGCTTGGATTTAGTGAAATTACAATCCCTTTTTTTCTCCTCCATCTTCTGGGTCCCCTTCTCCCCACGTTAACATGCCAAATAAAACCAATGCTCCATACACACTAATGGCAATGGAATTTCATTCTCTGTGCTACTCAAAAATGAGGAATACCAACATCCTGTGGGATCAGCATCCCCCTCTATATATCTATGAGAGCAGTTAGATGGTAGTGGTGATGCAAGAGCTACTATGACACTGCCAATGGCCTCAGCTGGGAAAGATTTTCTTTTGTAGACTCTGGTAAAAGTAGAGCTCCCCCCCTCCCCCAATTATTATCTGCTTCTCATTTTCATTGATTTTGAGGCCAAGGTAAATGTAATTCAAATTGAAATACTAACATGAGTTAACATTGAATAAAACTTGAGAATAATGTCACAGAAGACACTTGGTGTCTTAAAAAAAATTGAAATGTAAAAAAAAAAAAAAATCGATAGTGTCACAAGAGCCAGCCTGCGTAGCTGGGATAAAGATAATAGTAATGGCTTATGGTTACTGAGCATTTTGTATACACTGCTAGATGCTCCTATTTAGCTTTCCCAATAGTGCTATGTTATAGGCATCATGATTCTCACCATTTTATATGTGAGAAAAATCAGTCAGAGAGAAACGAATTGCTCCCCCAAGGCCATGTAGCTAGGAAGTAAAGCAGCCAGATCTTGAACCCAAGCAATTTGGCTCTAAAGCCTGAACTCTTAACCACTGTACCACTCTGCCCTAACAGCAGAGATCAACATTTTACTTATTATATGAATTAAAATCTCAATATCATGATGGCATATGCAGACCTGTCTTAAGAATGTGTTGTAGGTTCTGGTGTATACTATTTAACCTTATCAATTAGTAGTCTACCTCCAACCGACATAAACACTATATAGCAATGTTCAAGCTATATAAAACCATTCTTGATTTCTCATTATATGCAAGATTCTTAAGTTTTCAGATGATAGGAACTAAATCTATGCACAAAAAAACCCCACATGATTGTGAGTTTATTATTTCTGATATCTAGTTGGAGGCAACCTGGAAAGTTATTTTTTCCAAATATAGGACACCACAAAAGGTTAAGTCAGCCATTTTGTATGTATTTTTCTTTGTAAAATATGGGTTATAATGAGTGAAGTATATCACTATTCCAAAAGTAAAGTGTGCTCTGGAATAGATGGTAGAAATGAAGGGGAAAAAAAGAAATGTAGGAAAAGATGAAAGTTGTCTGATAGAAAGGGAGCACACTGTAAGTCACCTATGGGTGACCAGCCCTCTGTGAAAGAATTTTGTATAGTATTAAAATACCACTGTCAGGTGTCTGAGCAAGGACAGGAAGCAGGCTGGGCCAGGTTGGGTCACAACACCCAGCAGTTCACATGAGGGCCTGGACCAAGGCCTGGCCAGGCTGGGCTAGGTTGCAGCACTTCCCAGCATAGCTGGGACTGTGGGCAAATCAGGCAGAGCCAGGCTGCAGTTCCTGCCAACAATCCAAGGTAAGGTTGGCCATACCAGACTGGGCTGCAGCACCTACCAGCATGTGGAAGACCTGAGTCTGGGGGCGAGACTGGTAGGGGAACTTCAGGGACTCTCAGGCTAGGACACTGCTCTACTGGTGAGTGTGAGAGCTGGGATTGTGGGTGGACCAGGCTAGGCAGAGCTGGAACACCTATCATCCTGCATGTGAGCTGGGCTTGGGGGAGGGTCAGGCTAAGCTAGGCCTCTGCATCTGCTTGTAAGAGCCAGAATAAGTGCTGGCCAGCCAAGCTTTGCAGCAACATCTGCTGATAAATGCCAGGACGGGGTATAAGTCATGTCATGTTAGATTGTGATACCCTTCAGGAAGTGCAAGATCTGGGGCTGGGAGTGGGCCTAGTAGGGGAACCGTGTACACTTCTCCACTTGGCTGCTGCTCCCCCTGGTGAGCTTGAGAGCAAGAGCTGTGGTCAGGCTTGACTGGACAAGGCAACAACACCCATTGGCCCACATATGTACTGGGTCTGGGAGTGGACTGGGTTCAGCTAAGCTGCAGCAACCATGAGTTTGTGCCAGAGCTGGTTGGAATGCAGGACGGACCAGACTAGACTACTGCATATGCTGGCATGTGCAGGAACATGGACTGGGGATGACCCTGGTGGGGACTATTGGGGATGACACCCACTAGGCTGTACTTCCCAATGGTATGCATATGGGCTCGATTTGTGGTGGATTGGGTTGTGCTAGGCCACAGCACCCATCAGTGTGTGAGGGAAATGAGACTGGGTGGAACTGACCAGGCAACTGCATTTAGTGGTATGTGTATTGACTGATAGGGGTGATGGACTGGACCAGACCCCACATTAGCTGGCACTAACAAGAGTCAGAACTGGGGTCACCCCAGAAGGGGTTTCTTGGGGGACTTCCCAACAAGACCAATGGATTCAACTCCAGGCAAAGGGAAAATCATAGGATGTGTAGTCAGACTTTGGTGTCCATGTATCAGGACTGGACTTCAGTTGCTGAGGCCTGTGAAGCGGACAGCATGCCCAGATGTATTGGGGGACATGATGGCCAGCTCATCTAGGCCAGCAGAGGGCGTCGAGTGCCTATTCAGAGGATAGAAAGGAGAACACATTGGGCAAATTTCCTGGCCGAGCTTTACAACATGTTTCTGGGACAGTGAATGTACTAGAGTAGACTTTGTCAACCAACTAGACCTTGGAAAGATTTTCTCAACCCTGTTGCAATGAAACCAACAAAATGTCATGAACTATCAGAACCACTCCATTAACTCCCTTGGAACACTTCCCCACATCAGGGTCTCTAAGATAATATCCAGTGACTGTCCCCTATCCCCAGGTGCTGATGTAGTTTGACAGCAAGCAGAAACTCACTCCCCACCCCCCACCCCCGATCCTGCAGATAACAGGAGAAAAAGAAGAAAAATGGAAGTATTTGTTCTAACCACTTTCCTCCACATCCTCCTCACCCTAATCAGTGGCCCACATGGGCATTCAGCCTTCTCAACCTATGTAAACAACATTAAAAATGAAATGAAATGAAAAAAAAAGATACAACATTTTTCTAGGAAGTTGTGAAAATGATTCAGTGAGTTTAAAAAAAAAAAAAACTCTGTAAATCAGAAGATGTGTGTTGTTATAGAGGTGAGGAAGATGCTAGGATTGATCCGTGTGTCTCTAGCACTGCCCAGAGGGATGAATCTCTAACCTGTCAATATGAATTAATCTCGCAGATAGCTCAGTGGTGGAGCTCATACAAGTAGATTTTTTTTGAAAAGCCACAGTGTTTAGTTCATTTTTATAGGTCATATGATTTTGAAGTTACAATTTTATTCTGATTGCTTTTACTGAAAAGTGTGTAGTGACAGGCTGCTTTACGTTTTTGGTTTCCCTGCTCATCACATGATCAGTTCGAGTTTGCATAGCATGATGGAGGCTTGTGGCCAGGACTGAGAACCTAGATGTGGACACAGGATATGGTGGGGCCAGGATAGCAAGACTGCCATCAACTAGATGACAAATTTTAATACAAATAGCCATTTATAATTTTTTAGTTTTTCAAGGAGGTACTGATCTTGATAGAAACACATTTACCAATGAAACAAAATCAGAGTGGAGAAAAATAGGGCCCTTCACGCAAAAAAAAAAATCAGGGTGAAAAATGTTTATGGATATAATATTCCAGAAGTCCTAGTTTAGGTCCAGAGGAGCTTATATTATAAAAATAAGCTCAGTTTATTCTCTGAGTGTAAAAGGAAAGTAACAAAAGGGTAGTTCTCACCATTGCTCTTAAAAGCTATGTAGGATAAATCCAAATAGACAAAAGGGCCTACAGTAGGGCCTTATGGTGGGATAGAGACTTTTTATTAAAGGCAAAAAGAAAACAGTGATAAAATCTAGAAGGAAAATTTATGGCCATCATGATTTTCATTTTATGCTCCATATATGATAAATGCACAATGTTTTTAGAAAAAAAATTGCTTAGTTCATAAGTAGGTGCCTGACTGAAGGGTTATATGATACAATGGAAGAACAAGGCTGGACAGAGTCACTTTGCCATATTTTTCAAGCAGTTATTTGGTTCTCCACTCCTGCTTGTCCACTATCTGCACTTGAAACAGGTGGGACAGCTGGCACTAGACTCCAAAGGTAGGCTATCATTGCTGCCTGCTGGCAGCTCTTCAAATGTAGATATACTCCCTGAGGGCAATGGCCCTCAATTTCTCTTTACATGACTATCCTTGACCTTCTCAGCAAATGAAACAGCATCGATCCACCAACTCTCCAGTCTTGTAACTCTCCAGGCAGTAGTAAAGTAACTAATTTTGTTTCCTGCCCTGCTGCTTGCCGTCCCATTCAGGCATTTGGTGTGTATTTATCACAAAGTGCATTGGGAAGTAGGGGATAGCTATAAGATAGGTCAGAGTTTTTCCAAGTTCTGAGTTAGGAGAAGAAAAAGGATTTTCTGGTGTGAATTATACAGCTTAATTTTCTGGACTGAACATAGTAGCTTCTTAACTTTTTCCCTGAAGATAACACAGGAGAAAAGTGTACTTCAGTTGCAGTAGGAGACCTAAAATTATCAAATCTTGTTTAACCAAATGGATTAGCCTCATTGACCTTCCAGCCCAGATTTTTGTCTCTGGGGAACAGAAATGGCTTCAACATTCTGTATCCTATGAAGAACCCCTGATAGTTTTGGGAGCTGTCAATTCATGTAAATCTATTCCATTTTGAGTATGTCTTTTCTCCACCATTCTGCATTCCCCTTTGGCAGGTAATGAGGACCAGCCCTTTTTTTTTTGGTAAAAATTTATTTACTTTCTTGAATGGCAGAATGAGTGAGCAGGGAAGTGTGAGAGAAATCTTCAGTCTGCTGGTTTACCCAGCCCCCCTCAAGTGACTACAACAGCCAGACTGGGGCACTCTAAAGCCAGGAGCCAGGAGTCATGAAACACATTCTTGTCTCGCATGTGGGTGATAAGAGCCAAAATCATTCATTGCTTTCCCAGACCAATTAACAGGAAGCTGTACTGGAGTTAGGGTAAGTGGTACTCAAACCAGCACTCCTGTATGGGATGCTGATGTTGAAAGCAGTAACCTAACCTGCTGTTCCACAATGCCAGCCCCAGGCCGTGTGTGAATCACAGTGTCTCCGTTAAAACCCAGCCATGACTGATAGGAAACATATTCCTTGCCTGGTACATTGTATTCAGGATATTCTGCTTGAACTCCCCATGTGGAATGTGTGAGTCCCTCTCTTTGCATCAGCATTTGATCAGAGGTTGAGCTGTCTTTGAGAAAAGAAGCCTGAGCCTGTACTTCACCTGGAACAGACATCTCAGTGGGACTTATTTCAAGAATAGTTCTTCCTTCTTTAGTAGACAAATGGCATTCAAAAGTCTCTGCTGGGTAACCGTGACAGCGTGTATCATGACGAGCCACTGAATTCTCAGCCTATGATGGCTGGGATTAAATGACTGGGTCACTAATATGATAGAAGTCATTTAAAAATAATGCAATTTTGGTTGTCAGGAAAAGCAGCTCAAGTCACTTTATGACCAAACCTGTGTCTGTTATGTTGACATCAAACAACTGCAAGCTACTTCTTTACAAACACAACTTTTAATAAGCAAAGATTCTCAAATATGCTTACAATGAACCAACTTTGCTCAGATATTTCCTCTCACATTTAGGAAGGAAAAACTTGAGAAAAATGCCCCATACTCTCATGATCTCTGTGATTCTGACTTTTTTTTTAAAAATCTTTTAATTGGAAACTCAGATTTATAGATAGAGAGACAGAGCGAAAGATCTTCCATTTGCTGGTTTACTTCCCAAGTGGCCACAATAACTGGAGCTGAGATGCTCTGAAGCCAAGAGTCAGGAGCTTCTTCCAGGTCTCCCACATGGGTACAGGATCCTAAGGCTTTGGGCCAACCTCGACTTGCTTTCTCAGGCAACAAATAGGGAGCTTCATGATAAGTCAAGCATCTAGGACATGAACCGGTACCCATATGGGATCCCAGTGTTCATATGGGATCCTGGCACAAGCAAGGTGAGGACTTGTGCACTAGGCCCAATTCTGACATTTTAAATATATTTATTTAGTTATTTAAAAGTCAGAGTTACAGAGAGGGAGAGACAAAAAGAAATTCTCCATCCACTGATTCACTCCCTAGATGGTTGCACTGGCCAGGGGCCAGCCAGGTTGAAGACAGGAGCCAGGAGCTTCATCCAGTCTCCCATGTGGGTAGCATGGGCCTAAATATTCAAGCCATCCTCTATTGCTTTTCCCTGGGTCTTTGTTAGAGAGCCAGGTTGGAAGTGGAGCTGCAATGCCAACCTGGCCCTGGACATCACTTTCAATTGCATTGCTAGGAGCATGTAGCTATGTTGTCAATAGTGCTTTCTTTATAAGAAAGCCTTTTGTTCTTGCCATGGAACAGACCAGGTGTTAAAGGAAAAGAGCATGAACTTGGCTGCTTCAGGTTGGAAATGCAGGGAGGAGAGCTATTCTGGGCTTCTAATTCTACTGCTTTCCCTTTTTATACTCCCAGGCTAGGAGTGTGTCTATTATCCCCCTAGAGAAAGGTAAGCTAGGTGTTGATCACTCCTGACTTAAGTAAACATCAGCCTGAACTCCAAAGTGCCTCACATCTGAAACTCGGAAAACCAAAAGGCATCTAAAAATCATTTACTTCAAGGCATAGTGAGAAATTGAGGGTTGGGAGGAGGGAACCATATTTGCCTAATACCTGCAACAATTTTGAGGCTTGGTTAGATTAAAATCAGGAGCCCAGAACTCAATCCAGGTCTTCCACATGGGAGGAAGGGGTCCAAGGCCTTGAATACCTCCCTGGCTATTTGTAAGAGCAAGATGCTCAACTCAGAAGTGTAGCCAGAACTCAAATATGGACACTCAAATATGGGATACACTTAGCCCCCACTGCATCTTCACCACTGTGCCAAGCACTTGCCTTTAACAAAGGCATTTTTAAATGTAATTATGACTTTCAGTCACTTGCTAAACATGGCAGTCTATGTGAAAGACATATGTAGCTAGGCACCATATAGTGTCAAGGTCATCTTTTCTTCTGCAGTACCTTTCAGGAATGCAGGTCATGGCTAACTGAAAAGAAATCTTAAAGGAGATTACTGGTGGATAGGGATCTCAAAGATGGATGAAAAGTTGCAGGAGTGGTGGCAGTGGAGACTGTCAGACACTCGAGTCTTCCGACTTTCTTGTGGGGAAGGAAAGCAAGCACACTTCTCTGGAAGGCTCCACAGCTACAGGGGTTGCTTGTTTATTGTCAGCAAAGGGCAGCAAAGGGGATCGGCTATGTAAGGTGGGACTCTCAGCTCCCAGCACACTCTCCTTCATCTGTGATCCCATTCATAAACTTGAGACTCCCTGAAGGCTCCAGATATACAGCTGAGCATTTTAGGCATCTGACACTTGCTCAGAATTGCTTCGGGAGTTCTTTCATACCCTGCCAAAATTCTCTTCCATCCAATTAGCACCAGCGTGTTCAACTCTTATAGGTTAGAGGTTAACACACCTTGGATCGATTGCAGTGACACAATAATGGGTGAGCTTGTGACTGTGTTTCATTTAATCCCAACAATTCTGCAGTTAAGCAGACCTATGCCAAAACTGCAGAGGTTTCATGCTAGAAATGTGCCAATGGAATTGCTACCTGTAGTGTTAGAATGAACTCTCCTGTGGTTTTGATATCTACTGGGGCTTTTTTCCCCCTTTTTACCAAACCAGTTTTATGTCAGGCACAGCATCTACTTAATGTTGGCTTATAAAGTACTTTCAGAATAATTTCAAGACATTGCTCATTTCCTCACAGCATCCCTATGGGATTACTTGGTATTATCCTTCTGTTTGTCGATGGTAAGAGGTTTAGCTATAGAGAGGTTGAATAATTTGTTTCTTGCTATCAATACTTAAGGGATAGAATCAGCAGAACTCCACTTCCAAACTCTGGGCATCATATTATGTACCACAGTTGGATTAAAAAAAAAATTGCAGAATGACCAGATTAGAAGAGACCTCAGGACTGATACAGTCCAACTTCATAATAGCAGTTTATTCTTTTGCTAGCCATTTTGCCTATACTTGAAAATACCCTGTGGCGATAAGCTATTCTATTTCTCCCCAGCACTAGATTATGGGTTTGAAATAGAGTGGCCAAATTTTCTTCCTCTCCATCAAACACTGCTCAACATCCGTGGGTGACTCTGCATAGTGTGGAGCTTTGCTGAGCAGTGATGCAGCATGCAGCAGCGAGTGTGGACATATTTTTCCCTTTCTTGACTCCAGCTTCTAGCTGCATCAGTAATGGCTACCGTTCAGTAAACTAACACACAGCTCTTGGCCGTAACATATAGCTCTTGCAGTGTGACCAGGAGACAAACTCTTAAGAAGGCTGGAGGACGGGGGCCTGACGCTGTGGCCTAGCAGCTAAAGTCTTTGCCTTAAACCTGCCAGGATCCCATATGGGCACCAGTTCTAATCCCGGAAGCTCCACTTCCCACCCAGCTTCCTGCTTGTGGCCTGGGAAAGCAGTGGAGGACAGCCCAAAGCTTTGGGACCCTGCATCTACGTGGGAGACCCGGAAGAGGTTCCTGGTTCCCAGCATTGGATTGGCTCAGACTGGCCGTTTCGCTCACTTGGGGAGTGAATCATCGGACGGAAGATCTTCCTCTCTGTCTCTCCTCCTCTCTGTATATCTGACTTTGCAATAAAAAATAAATAAATCTTTAAAAAAAAAAAAAAAGGTTGGAGGATGGAGGCCCAGATTAGGATTCATGTAGCCTCACCAGAGGTCTTAGCTTACGTTAATAAAACCAATTAGCCCAGAACAACCTCCCCTCCAAATTAACAAAAACGTACAATACTTTCCTATCTTGTAGTTCATTCCCTCTAGACAAAATGCAGCTCCCTTGCTGCTATGCTCTACAGGTGGATGCTGGGCCAAGAATATTTCAGGAAATATTTCAGCATGGTTTAAAGTACAGAGCTGATGATCAAAGGTGGTTACTCGATATTCCTATTGGGCTATGCCATTCTGACTGGGTGTTATGTTGTCCCCTCCAATTCTGAAGACAAAGGAGGGATGGAAATGATACTACCAATTGAATCATTTGGTTGAGCTTATTAATTTAAGCTTCTTGCTACAAAGTTTTAATTACCAAAGAAAACTTTCTAGTAAAGGTTAGCTTAGCTCATTTGAGTATCTTTCCCAAATACGGTCTACAGCACTTCCTCCCAGCCCCTAGTTTAAGGATCCAGAGAACACTTCACATTCTAATCAGCCAAGCTAATACTCAGAAAAGCTTAGCACTGGGAGTGTAACAGACACACATATTTTGTTTTACTTCCAGATTTACAAATGATAAATAGCTCAGTTAGTAATCAAGTCAGGAGTAGGTATTTGCTGCAGTAGTTAAAGCTCCAATTGGGATACATTGCTTGTCAGAGTGCCTGGGTTCAAATCCTAGCTTCACTCCTGATTCCAACTTCTTGTTAATACCTACCCTGGGAGGCAGCAGATGATGGCTCAAGTACTTGTTTCTTAGATGCAAATGAGATGCAGATTGAGTTCTGAGCTTCTAGCTTTGGCTTGGCCTGGTCCCAGCTGTTAGAACCACTGGGTTAGTGAAACCACTGGGTTAGTGAAACCACTGGGTAGAGATCTGTCTGTCTCTCTCCTTGCTTCTTTATCATTAAAATAAAATAGGGTCTGGCAATGGTCCTGGTGGCTAAAGTCCTCACCTAGCATGCACCAGGATGCTACATGGGCGCCAGTTCATATTTCATCAGCCCTGCTTCCCATCCAGCTCCCTGCTTGTGGCTTGTGAAAACAATCGAAAACAGCCCAAAGCTTTGGGACCCTGCAACTGCGTGGGAGACCCTGAAGGGGATCCAGGCTCCTGGCTTCAGATTGGTTCAGCTTTGGCCATTCTGGCCGCTTGGAGGATGAATCAATGTATGCAAGATCTTCCTCTCTTTATATCTGACTTTCCAATAAAAATAAAGTAAATCTTTAAAAAAAATGTAAAACAAATTAAGGCAATATATGATTAGAATGATGGAGACATTACTGTTAGAAGAAAGAAAACAGGAATTTAATATACAGGTAATGACACAGAGGCCATGGTCAAGCCCATGACTAGGTATGCCCTCAGCAGTCTGAGGGAAGGCCTACCTTTGATTAGTAAGAACTATAGATAATGATCCCTTGTATCATGAATGAATTTTTCAGATTCAATTCCAAGAGATGAGTACAAATTAAATGTGTGATGATTATATAAAATAAATATGTTTTAGAGGTCTTATTTTAATGCTCTTCCCACACTGTACTAATCTGGAATCAGAGATTTTGTTACCTTAGAGACTTATGAGGACTTCTAACTATGTGTTTCTGGATCTCTGCCATTGAAGGAAAGATTTGTTTTATGAGGTTCATGTCTTTTGGGGCTCCATGGAAATGTGAAATCTTGCCTGGGGTTTTATCTAAAGCTAATATCAGCTCTTTAATATAAAAAAATATTTGATTGAGGGAAGACTTATGTAGCTTTAGAATATTCTTATTCGAGTTCAACCTTGGGGCTTGGGTGCTGGGATCTTCCAGTAGCGCGGAGTCTGCTCAGGGTACCTGAGCCTGGTGTGATTCAATGCTTGGGTCCCTAGCCACAGCCACTGTGGTCACATGGTGAGCAAGTCCTGGGCTTACCTGGGCAGCCAGCGTGCCATTTGGCGCCAGGCTGTGTCCATTGACTGCCCGGCGGCAAGCTCTGGGATCTTGTGGGTGTGGAATTACTGCCTAGGGACATCCAATGATAAGAGCACTGTGCATGTAGGTGAGAAATGAATCCTGAGATACTCCCAAAGACAGGGTCACTGCACTTGCAGGTAAGCGAGGGAACTGAGGCCTGGTGGTTTAGAGGGGAAAAACCAGAAGATCTATACGGATCAGACTGCTACACAAGGCTACATGGGAGTCCTGAGTAGGGCTTGTTAGTATGAAACATTGCTAACCACCACATGCCAATCCACATGAAAGCTAGGGCTGGGGATCTGTCTAGCAGGGCTAGATCCCAGTAACTGACTGAATGTTGGAACAGTGGACGGATCACATTAGGCAGGGCCATGACACTAACCAGCACACAAGAGAACCAGGGCCAGAGGTAGATTCTGTGGGAGATAAGTGGGCCCAACCCTATGGAAATACAAGTCTCGCTGGTTAGCTCAAGAGCTGGGGTGGTGGTGGGCTGAATTAGATGTGAACATGGAACCCGCCAACAGTCACGAGTATGGGGACTGAATAGTTTGGGCAAGTCTAAGCTGCAGCACCTGCATGTTCATCCTATAAAACAGGGTGTGGAGCGGGCTGGCCCGCAAGATCCTTCAGCTCATTCAAAGGCCAAGATAGAGGGGTAGGCTATACCTGGCAAGGGCCTAGCATTTGCTGGTGCATGTGTGATCTGGATCTGGGAGAAAGCCAAGTGGGGGAACCTGGGAAACTCCCTTATGAGGTCATAGCTCCCACTGGTGGGCACGTGGTCCAGACTTAGGGGTTGGGGAAGCTGGGCAAGGTAGCCCTATTTGTTGGCAAGTATGTGGGTTGGTTTTGGAAGGGGGTGGACTGGGCAGGGCCAAGCCAACCTTAACCCACTGGTGAATATAGAAAACAGAATGGAGTGCAGGCCATGCTTGGCAAGGTTTTCACACCTACTGGTTTACATGAGCCAGGGATGGGAACAGACTGAGCAGGGCCAGGTTCCAGCACCCACCAGCAAGAGTTGGGACTGGCGGCTGGCTAGCTAGGTCAGGCCAGGCTGCAGCATCTGAAGTGAAGGCTAAGACAGATGAGGGGCAATGCCAGGCCGGGTCAGAGCCTGTGTGTGAGACCTGTGGATAGGAACAGGCCTGGTTGGGGAGCAAAGGGGATGCCCTGGTTGGGGTGTAATTCCCATTGGTGATCACGAGGACTGGGCTGGGGCTACAGTCTGGTCTGAATATGGCTGTAGGGTCCCTCGGCATGAGTGTGGGCTGAGTCTAGGATGCACCATACTGGGCTAGACTCCAGTACTCACTGGTGCTTGTGAGAACCAGGGTGGGTGTGGGACAGGCTAGGCTAGGTTTCTGCCCCTACTGAGCCATGCGTTAGCTGTGTATGGCAAATGCTGAGGTGAAGCAGGTCGTGCTAGATAGGCTCGCAGCACCCAAACAGCACATGTGAAACCTATGGGGTGGTGGGGACAGACCCAGTAGGGGGCTGCAGAGGTCCCTCTACTGGGCTACTACTCCCACTGGTGAACATGAGAGTAGGGATAGGGTCAGACCAGGCTGGGTGGGACCACAACATCTGATGGCCTACATGTGAGCCGAACCAGGGAAAAGACTGGCTGGGCTGATTGTACTTTCTGGTACATGCATAAGCCAGAGTAGGTGTGGGCTTTGCCACAGCATCAGCTGACAGGTGCTGGCATGGCAGGGGGCAAGTTCTGCCAGGGTCAGGCATGGCTAGACAGATGTTGGCACCTGCTGGCACCAGTGTGGACTGGATAATTGGATTGGTAGGGATGAACTGGGCATCAATGCCCATTGACATCTATGAGAGCCAAATAGGATATGGGAGATGGGACCAGTCAGCTGTTCATACTGGGAAGCATGGGAAATAGAATGGGGGTGGGCTTGGTGGGGGTTATTGTGGGTTGCTCCAACTAGGCTGCAGCTGCCACTGGTTTGCATGGAGTCTGAGTATGTGGTGGGCAGGATCAGTCTGGACTCCAACACCCATTGGTTTGTGTAAAGCACAGGGCTGGAGACAAAACTGACCTAGTAATTGCAACTATCAGTGTGTGCATAGGCTGATTTGGGTGATGGACTGTGCCAGACCCTGTATTGGCAAACACACACAAGAATAATATGTAGGATGGCCTCAGATGAGGTTTCTTTGGCGATGCCCTACAAACTGAACTGCTGGACTCAGAACCCTAACCATGGAGAGAATTGCAGATTCCATGGTCTGACCATGGAGTGCGTGTGTTAAAGCTGGGCCTCCTCAGAGGCTCAGACAGAACGGTGCACAGCATATCATAATGCACATGGAGGATATGTCAGTATTTTGGAGCCTCCAGAGGACACCTGGTACCATGGCAGAGCAGGGAGGACAGAACAAATTGATCAATAACTCCAACCAAGTGTTGGCTGTGAATATCTGGGCAGACGGAGACTGTAAGGTAGACTGTCAGCCAGTAGAGTCTGGCGAGATTTCATTGTGGTTGGAGTGGTGGGATCGACAGCAATTCAGGACTGTTGAACTATCAAAACCTCTTGAGAAGTTCACGGCATTGTGAATTTCTATTTTTCTTCTTATTGCTAATTTTGTATTGTGGCTTTTCATTTAAGGGAATGTATGGTAACTGTGTAATGGAGACTATCATGTCCAGATGTGAGGTTACAATGCAGTGGGAATCTCTACTTCCAGATCAATGATGGACTACTAATGAAATTGTTAACTATATCTTGACAATAGGATGCTGTACTCTACCATTTTCTGTGCCCGCAGTGATGGACATACGACTATTTATGAAGAACTATACTATAGTAATAATACAGGGAAACTCATTAAAGGGGAGGGGACTTGAGGTGGGGGTAGGGGAAATCCCAAGGCCTATGGAACTGTATCATAAAATGATAAAAATAAATAAAAAGAATATTCTTATTCTCCATTGAGGTCTGTATTACAGGAGACTACACAGCCTATATGGTGGAAGATTCAGGTTAAGAAAAAATGCTTATTGTGCTAGATACCAGAATGAGGGACTACAGAAAATCATGGATTTCACTGAGTGGCTTTAAAGATAAAAGAACTTACTTCTAGTGTAGTAAAAGTAATTATTTCATTGATCAGATGTTAGGCAGCTTAGATCTGTTTTAAAAATGATCTTGAGACTGGAAAGCATCACTTTTTCTGCGAATCACTTTTCTCATCAACCAAACAGGAAGGAGGTAGAATAGACAATATTCCCACATCTGACATCTTACTAATTTCACTTAATCATGTATTTGAAATATTATTTAGGGGATACCTGTCATGTTCTGAAAACTCTTGTAGGCACTGAAGATTCAAAAGCGAAGAAAAAAATGGTAAAGTATCCTCTCGAGACAGATGAAGCAGGCAACAAACATGTCTATCAGATAGAGGCAGAGCTACGAGGAATGTAAAGCAGGGATGGGGCTAGGGAGCATGGCAGTTGCTGCTTCTAATTAGGAAGATCGGGGTATTTCAGATGACACTGGAGTAGGTGTCTAAAGGAAGGGAGGTGCTAGCCATGAAGCCACCTGGATAAGGAACATTTCAAGCAAAGGTTGTTAGGACCAGCTTGTTTATTTTTTCCCCACTGGATCAGCTATCTATTTTGTTATTTTTATTATTACTTTTTTTTTCATTTTGTGTATTAGTTACCACAGGTCAGGGAAAGCATGGTATTTATCTTTTGGGGACTGGCTTATTTCACTGAGCATAATGGCTTCCAATTGCCTAGGACTAGACAATTCCTCTTTTTTTTTTTTTTTTTTTTTTTTAAGATTTATTTACTTTTATTGGAAAGTCAGATTTACAGAGAGACAGAAAGGTCTTGCATCCACTAGTTCACTCTCCAAGTGGCTGCAGTTGCCAGAGCTGAGCTGATCAGAAGCCAGGAACCAGGAGCTTCTCCTGGGTCTCCCAGGCAGGTGCAGGGTCCCAAGGCTTTGGGCTGTCGTTGACTGCTTTCCTAGGCTGCAAGCAGAGAGCTGGATGGGAGGTGTGACAGCCAGAATATGAACTGGCATCCATATGGGATCCTGGAGTATGCAAGGCGAGGACTTTAGACACTAGGCTACCACATCAGTCCCTAGATGATTTCTTTATGAGGTGAGTATGGCTGGATCAAGTAGGTCAAAGAATGCTAACAGAATACAGCAGAGATGGTAATGGGCCACATCAGGGCCTTGTAGGCCTTAGGAAATCTTTTGGACAGTTTCGAGCAGAGTGGCATGATCTGTCTTTATGTGTTAAGGATTACTCGGCCTGCTGAAGAAAGAATAGATTATGTGGAACCAAGAGTGAGAGCAGGGAGATCAGTTAGGAGATTTCTATAGTCTTCTGTGTGAAAAATGACAATGATTTTGATTAGGATGAAGTGGTAGAAACAGGCCAGATTCTAGGGTTGTCTGTTTTTGGCCTAAAAATGTCTCTTGTTATGTCTGTCTTATGGTTTGCTCTATTCTTTAAATTCCTTGCAGACATTAGGAACTCTAATTATATAGTTCACATATCTTGAACTTGGAAAAGCTTGAATTATCTCTTTTGTGAATTCAAACTTATAAAATAAGCCAAGTAACAGACACTTGATGTTGTTTGTGGCTTCAATCTAGATGGCTTCCTCTAAGCTTGTGGAAGTTGTTCAGTTCTGAGGATAAATGCCATTTTAATGGCTACAGGAAGAAAATGCTCTGTATGGCTTTATGTTATCAAAGATCTTTCCAGCATGTTATCTGTTAGAGCGACCCAACTGTTCTATTTCAATATGAGTATTGTAATCTCTCAAAGTCCTAGATACATTCCTGATCTTGATGTTTATGTCTACAAGGTACCAAATTAGCTAGAAATTTATAAATTATCATATGTGATCAAGATAAACAATTTAGAAAGCTTACATTCAAAATAGTACAGACTTGTCATGTCACATAGTTTCTTGCACCTATATGGTTCTGGATTCCTAAAGAATGTAAAGAGAATGTAGTTGACATAATTTACCCTTGCCATCATTTCTTTTCTGAAATTGCAAGTCTGTTCCCCATGAAGTCAGGGAAAAGAATGAATTGGATGGGTTTTTGCCATTGCCTTAGTGTTAAAGCTCTTTCCTCTGCTAGAGACAGACACCGTTTCCTGTTTCTGTCTTCTTTCTATTTCCCTTGTGCGTCAGATACAGGACTAGCTTGCCCCAACATTCTGTACCTTCAGTTCAGTAACCTCTAGCTGTAGTGGCAGTATAATGTTCTTTCCTTTGAATATAGGCACTGCAACACTAACTTGAAAACCTTAAAATACAAGACCTATTATTTATGAATGCTCTTTTATGCTAAAGAGACACTAAGAGATTTTAAGCAGCATTCTAGAAAAAGTAAAAGACCTAGAATACAATTAGCTCTGCTCTTTGTTCCAGACTTGGTAAAAAACTGTAAGTAAATTACTTTAATAACTTAGGGTGAAAACATTTTTAAAAGGAATAAATTATTAAAAGCATTAATACAGAAACTTTAGACACATCAGTAGAAAAGGATGCAGACTAATAGATAAATGACTAAAAATGTTAGGTGTTTACAGAAGAATGAAACAAATGGCTTATAATATTAAAAGACACGAAATCTCACTTATAATAAAAATCCAAACATAAAACAGTTAGCATTTTTATCCATCAGCTAGGCAAATATTGTTTAAAAGACCTTTGAGTTTTTTTCTCCAATCTGTGATTACAAGGATGTGAGAGGCAAGCATTCTCAAGCATCCTCAAGTAGGAGGACAATTTTGCAAAATTTTATGTCAAAATTTAAAAAATTTACATACCCTGTGGTCCCATAGTCACATTATCAGGAATTTACCTTACAGATGTGATCACAGAATATGTGTTCAAAGACATACTGAGATACAAACATACACATACATAGACATGGATATTCATCAAAGCATTGTTTAGAAAAGCAAAACAATTAACCAACCCTGAAGCAGATTTATTAATGCTTATTAATAAAGGACTGCTTAAGAAGTATAGCACATTTGTATGACACTGTCATTAAAAAGGATATGGGAAAGATGCACATTCTTACAGAGCGAGATACACTTAATGTATAGTTAAGGAAAAAAACAAGATGCAGAACATTTGTAAATAGCAAGTCTATTATGTTTATGTGTAGGTACATAAAAAATGTCTAGAAGGACACACAAACTTCAAACTCACGACTTCCGGGGTGTTGGTTTTGGGACTGGGAAATAGGAGACCTTTTCCTTCTCATGCTTTCATAGTGTCTTCATTCTTACTGTTGATATCTGTATCTTTTGTAAGAAAAACATCCTTCCGAACCAAACCAAACCAAGCTAAAGCAGACCAAAACAAGGAATGTGAGGGAGATGGTGATGACTTTAAACCATGATATTTGAATAATTTTACATTTCAAGTTAACAAATTAGGAGGCAATCCCTTGTCTTTTGCAACAAAATAGATGCAACTGGAAACCATTATGCTTAGTGAATTCAGGTGGTCTCAAAAAGACCATTTATTTTCCCTGATCTGTCATAACTGTTTGAGAGCAAAGAAACTATAATTTTATGAGTGAAATTGACATTTTGAGATTTGATGATTAATTTTAGCCTTTGTCTACACACTTGATAAACTGTTTTGTTATTGTTGTTGTTGCTATTGTTGTTGTTGCTGTTGTTATTTGGTGAATTCTTTACCTAACGGAGTGTTAAACCCATGACTCTCAAGTGAAGAGAGAGTGTGTCCTTGTAAAAATTGGAAAAAAGGAAGAAAGAGGGAAGGTGGGTGGAAAATGTGGGTGGGAGGGAGGGCTGCATGGGAAGTGTTACTACACTCCTAAATGTGTATTGTGAAATACATGGAATTTGTTTGCCTTACTTTAAGATGAAATGATGTCAGTATGAAAAATACTACCTGTAAAATGTAAATTTTTTTAACATATTGGTTACTCAATACTATGTCCATGACGTTGTGGATTGTTGTGGATGTTATGTTGGGGCTTTTGATTCGTCAGGATGACACTCTGCCAGCCCTACCTTCAGACCAGAGATGGTCTCCACAAGAAGCCGTTGAACTAATCTGGACAATAAGATGCTGGACTCTATGCTGGGTATATGCTTGCAATGAAAGAACCTCAACTGAACTTGAACTGTGGCAATGCAGCAAGGTGGAGGAATCCACCACGGGGGGAGGGGTCGGGAGGAGGGGGAATCCCAGTGCCTAAAAAACTGTGTTACATAATGCAATGTAATAAAAAAATTAAAAAAAAATAAATAAAGTACACTTAAAAAAACAAAAAAGAAATACATGGAATTCTTTATGTAAATAAAATAATTTAAAAATAAATAAAATTTAACAAAAAGTAACAAAAATTAGGGAGTAGAGAAAGAAATCTGCTTGCATAAATATGATGCAACTTCATTTTGCTTAAGAAGGAAGAAAAAGGTTCTTTCACTCTGTCTTAGTAGGGACTGAAGCCCTTTGCTGGGCAGGCACATGGGGAAGCAAGATGATCCACTGCTACCTGCCAGGTAGTTTAAGTGCAACGTCTATTTAATGACAAGGAAATGGACTTGAAGGCCTCTGTTGGTTGTCCTTAGCTCTGAAACTCTCTACACAGTTCTGAGATGGATGATGGAGCTGACAAGGCTGCAAATAGCAAATCATCATTGACTGCTTTTAAAGAACAAAAGGGGGATTTAGACATTTTACTCTCCAGTTTCAGTGAGTTTGTTATGGGACTCACATTTTCTAGGAAGGATAGACAACAGTGGGGGACTCAGGTGATCTGTCACTAGGGCATCTTCTGTCTTTTCTGATTGGATTCTTTCAGTGCATTTTACTTATCTGGCTCATGGACCTCTTTTTTTTTGTTTTGTTTAAATAGGCAGCAAGGATGCATTGGCAAGCTCCTGCCAATCCTACGCTGTGCCCTCCACACCAGTGAGAACCTAGAGGACTGGCATACTTCTTAGAATAGAAAACAACTATTGCATTGGGGTTGCTTAATCCTGCCAGAGGTGACAAAGCTTTTGCATTTATCAGTTGATCTCTGGTGTAAATACAGAATGTTTGCTATAGGGTTGAAGGAGAGGAGACAGAATCATTTGGGGAAGGAAACAGATGAAAGTAGAAAGGGTCAAAGAACAATAGACTTATTTCCTCACAAATATTTGATGAAGGGCATCACTGTGCAGGCAGGTCACTGGGTGATAAGTGGGTCTGACCTTTTCTCCCCACTCCAGCCTTCTGTGACCTAACTGTCCATCTGCGGACCATCAGTGACTGCTGCAAAGGTGGCTATTCAGTCTCAAACAAGGAGCCAATTAATCAGCCCCCACAGACTTATCTCATTTTATTTCGACTAGGATTGGAAAGAAAAGGGAGAAAGGCAGATGGGCACAGGAAATCAGGACCCACCTGGCCTAGACCCCGACTCTGAATGAAGTATCCTGGGCCCTCCTTTCATAATGCTGTTATTTGGTTTGCTGTTTTCCTTTTAAGTATTGTGAGATTTGTAAACTTGACTCTTTAATTCCACTCTCTGTTCTCAGGTCAGGTTTGTTGGTGGGGGATAGGGAGAGGCAGGGGAGAACGGGGGGTGGGGCATAGGGGAGGGTGTCTCAGTCTTCCCCTCAACACTGGGCTATCTCAACTGACATAGAGAGTCAGATAGGAGGAAGAGCAAATGGAGTGCCCTGTTGCTGGTTTTCCTCAAATCTCAACACAAACACTTATCAGTGTTGTTGAGCTTTAATCTCTCCAGCTCATTTGTGAGGCCAATTTTAATTTGGAGCCATCTGCCACAGACAAATGAGTAATTATGTCAGAGCCCAGAGGGGTGGGCCATGGGGAGAAGGCTTGGCTTAGCCTCTTTCCGCCTGCCTGCATTGACGCAAGTGACCAAGAAAGAAAATGACTTAGGTCGGCTGTTGCTGTAGAGGCCACTGGCTCCATCCCTATGGCTCAGAGCCTTTGATGTTGGTGAGAAAGTAAGGGATGACTCTGAGGGTACACAACTCGCCTGGCAGCAGAGGGAGGACACTGCTAGCAAGTCTAGGAAGGAGGTGGCAATTTATGAATTCAGTTTGTTTGCCCATCTCTCCCTTTCACTGCATTGTGGTCTCTCTGGGGAGGGTACCACTTGCCAGTGTGTCTCTCTACACAGGCTGACAGGTTAAGTCAAACTGACAGAGTAAAGCTGAACATTCTAGTCACCTCTGTCTAATGTGTTTTTAAAGAAAGACTTTGGCATATCTTAATCTTATTTTTGTCCTCATAACAGGCCCCTACAGTAGGTAAGGGTATTGTTAGCTTCATTTTATAGTGGATGAAATTGATTGATTAGAAAGCTTCTGTGACTTCCTCAAGGTCACTCCAGGAGCTACACGCTGGTTGGGACCAAATAGGTCTTCTTGATCCATGTCTTTCAGGCTATGCCAAGGAGACCAAGGAGGTTTGTGTGTGGTGTGTGTGTGTGTGAGAGAGAGAGAGAAGAGAGAGAGAAGAGAGAAAAGAATTGGGCATTTTAAACTCTAACCTGCATGCAGTTAAAACTAGGGCAGCTCTGCTTGCATCTGTATGTTTTACATCTGGGCAAGATTTCATATTAATGAAATACTCTGCTGTTGGAAATGTTTCAAAACCCACTAGTTTAGATCAGTATTTTTCCTAGACATGAAAATGGGGTGAACTGTTTTTCCCCAAGATATGTGCAAGACTTAAGCCCTTCCATCTGTGAATGTGATCCAAATGGTCGGGGCTGATGCAGTGACAACAAAACCATCCTGTTTACGTAGCTCTAAGTGAAGGGACTGGCATGTTTGTAAGACAAAGGAGAGGGTACAGGGACACTGAATGAAGAGTGACCATGGAGAACTGTCTGTGGCCGTGGAGGCAGCAAGTGGAGTGGGGAAGCTCTAAACCCAGGAGCGCTGAGGACGATAGAAACACCAGAAGCTGGTAGAGGTAGGGGATGGCTTCTCCTGCCTTCATTTTTGGACTTCTGGCCTTCAAACCTGCCCCAAAGTTTTGAATTCTGAGACTGATTTAATGTGTTTATACCAAGGGATAAGAAAAATGCCCAGGGTCACTAAAATCTACCCCTGTTAAAAATTCTCCGAGCAGACATTTGGTGCAGTGGCTAAGAGGAGGTTGGATGTGCCATGTGCCTGGGTTCAAAACTCACCTTTCCTGATTTTTAAAAAATTATTTGTTTATTTGGAAGGCAGAGTGCAGAGAGAAAGGGGGAGCCAGAGATATGCTGATTCATTCCCAAATGGCTATAACAGCTGGGACTGGGCCAGGCTGAGACCAGGAAACTTAGGACTCCTTCCAGGTCTTTCACATGGTGGCAGGGGTCCAAGGACTTGGACCATCAACTACTACATTCCCAGATACATCAGGGAATTAGATCAAAAGAAGTGGAGTCATCTGGGCTTGAACTGGCACTTTGATATGGGATGTCAACTATGCAAGCATCACCTTAACCTGCCATGTCATGATGCTGGCCTCCACTCCTCTGCTTTTGTTCCAGCTTCTTGCTAATGTGCATCTTGGCTCTGCCTAGTTTTGGTTGTTGTGACCCCGCCTTGTCTTGTAGTGTTGAACCAGGCAGTGGAAGACCTCTATTTCTCTGCCATTCTAATTAAAAATTTTTAAATGCAGGTATTCAAATGTGTGTTGATTCTTACAGCTAGTGGCAGTCTGTTTGTTCACAATGTCTGGTCTTCATCTGAGAGCACTTTTGACAGATCAGAGAATGGAAAAAGCAGAGCACAGGGCACTGGTATAAGGATGGAGCAAAGGGGATTTGGCTGTCAGTCTGGAGCTAACATCCTTACCCAGTGAGGCCAAGCATGGCAGTAATTTATCTTTCCAAAATGGATGGATGTCATCAATGATGAATCCCATGGACAGATGGGGCAGGGCCTTAGTGGACCAGGGTAGCTGTCCACTGGATAGGCGAGGAATGCCCTCTTGAACATGGTCTGCTTAGTTGAACCCAGGGTCCTTCAAAGGCCTGTGTTTGTTTGCACGCCTGATGACTCCTTGTTAAACAAAGCTTGTTTCAATCTGCCAGAAAGGCAGCGCTTCAGCCTTTGGCAGCCTGTTGTTATAGTTACTGACATGACTTACCATAGTGACTGTTAAAGCAATGGAAAAAAAGGGATTTCATAGAGGCTGGTGGTGGGGGTTCGAGGAGAGGGGTTAGAGGGAGGAACAGGCTGCTAAAGACTCTTGGGAATAAAGCTGATGGCTTTGTAGGCTTGCACATATGGTGTGATATCAGAGTATGGACAAAGGAGGTCTTATGTTGGTAGCGTGTCTAAAGTGTCCTGGTAAAAGACTTCCCTCTCCAAATGGTTCCATTTGTCTGACTTACTACCATTGGTGGTTCATTCCTATGACTTAGGTATTGCCTTTTCCCAAGAGAGATCATATGTTAAAATGAACTTCAGTGTGAGTTTGCCTGGTACACTTCTTATTTAAATGAAAGTATTTCTTACTTATTTGAAAGGCAGGGTGATTGAGTAAGAGGGAGAAGGGGAGAGTGAGGGAGAGAGGAAACGAAGGAGAGTGGAAGGGAGGGAGAGAGCAAGAGAAAGAGAGAAAGATTTCCAAATACCAGTTGATTTCTGAGATGTCTGTAATTTTCAAACCAGGAGCCCAAAACTTAACCAGGTCTCCAAATGTGGGTGTAGAGGCCCAAGCATTGGGCTGTCTTCTGCCTTCCCAGCCACATCGGCAGGAATCCAAATTAGAATCAAAGCAACTGAGACAGATACAGGTGTCCACATGGAATGCCAGTGTCACAGGTGGTGACTCAAACCTGTTGTACCACAATGGTCTCCCCTACCTGGTACATTTTATGCTGCCTGGCAGATCCTCAGCATTTTCTAGAGTTGTGGAAAATGATGGTGGAAACAGGGCCATCAAATAAGGGCTTGGCCTACTTTTAAAACTAAGTGAGGGTCTTCATTCCTAGTCCTTTTTTTTTTTTTTTTTTTTTGGAACCTGTCCTGTGCTCTCCTCTTTATCAAAATAATTATGACACTAAATGGGACTGAATATGAACATGCAAAAAGTCTTGCTCAAGCTGTCCGCTCTTCTGGCAGATACACTTAACTGCTTTATGTCTCAGCAGGTATTTATGTATCATGTATGTATATATCATGTATGTACTAGGCTCTTGGTTGGTACAGTTGGAGAACCCATGCAAACAGCTGGACATTAGTTTTATATCTCACATTTTAATTTTCTTAAAAGACTTACTTGAAAGGCAGAGGTGAGAATGGGGAGATCTTCCATCTTCTGGTTTATTCTCCAAATGGCTACAATGACTGGGACTGGTCCAGGCTGATGCCAGGAGCCCAGAATTCCATCTGAGTCTCCCACACGGCTGGCAGGGGTTCAAGTACTTGAGCCATCCTCTGCTGCTTTCCCAAGTCCATAGATGCTGGTGTTGCAAGAGGTGGCTTAACTTGCTGTGCTACAATGCTGGTTGCTGTATTTCATATTTAAGAAACAATGCAGAGGTGGTTGCAGTTAAGATGCTCCTTAGGAGGCCTGCATCCCATACTAAAGTGTAGGGTTTCGAGTTCTGATTCCTGTTAATGCATACCCTGGGAGGCAGCAAGTAATGACTTAAGTACTTGAATGGCTGCTGTCGACATGGGAGACTTGGATTGAGATTGCACTCCTGATTTCAGTCTGGCCCAGCCCCAGCTATTGCAGCTAATAACCCTTAGTGCAGGTTAGCACATCAAGTCACTCAGACACTTAGGATTCTGGGGAAATAGAGTAAATATTTTGGGGAGGGGAGGGAGGAGAAGGGGATGTTGAGACGGACTGCATAGGAAACACAAAAGTCTCTGCTTTGCTGTCCATCCAGATCCTTCAGAGCCATCCTTCTCAATGAGTTTATCCACTGATATGGCTTGTTTCAACTCCAGTGCTGAGAATGCTGATTTACTCGATTGACGAGGATGTAGTGCACCCTAGTGGTTAGGAGGGTGAGTATAGGAGCTAGGCTACCTGGATTTGAAACTTGTCTCTGACACTTGGTATGGTCTTGGACTATAGATGAGTTGATTTTTCCCACTGGTGAAATGGGATAATGAGAATAGTATCTATTTAACACAGTTACTGGGAGTAACCCATGAAGTGAGTCAAATAATGTGTTTAGCATAGTGCTTCACTGTATATTATTTATTTTTTCCTTTTTTTTTTTTTTTTTTTTTTAGGATTTATTTAGTTTTACTGGAAAGGCAGTCTTGTAGAAAGAAGGAGAGACAGATTTCATTGGCTGGTTCACTCCATAAATGGCCACAATGCCTGGAGCTGAGCTGATCCAAAGTTAGGAGCCAGGAACCTCCTCTGGGTCTCCCACATGGATGCAGGGTCCCAATGCTTTGGGCCATCCTCTACTGCTTTCACAGGCCCAAAGCAAAGAACTGGATGGGAAGTGGAGCAGGTGGGACATGAATTAGTGCCCAAATGGGATCCCGGTGCTTATAAGGGGGAGGATTAACCAATCGAGCCATCACACTGGGACATGCATATTAATTTTTCATTAAGTACCTGTGATGGTCTCAGAACTTTTCTGGTGATGTAATATGGCAGTAAGCAAAAGACTCAAGGTCTGTACTCTCTTGGCACTGTGTTAAATGCTGATGATAGGGTTGAGGCAGGAGCCATGCCCTTCCATCAAACATTTTATCTAGTATTTTGTTTTCTTCACTGTCAATTTCAATTCTTACTCTGTGAGTTAGAGCACAGTTTAATTTCATTCCTCTTTGTGTTAATTAGGCAAGTATCAAAGTTATATATTTCCTGTGACCCAGCTTTATCGGATTCCATTTTGAGTGTTTTTATTATCAATATTTTCTAAATGCATTGCCATTTTTATTTTTTCTGTACTATTTCTACTTTTTGGAATATATTGTGGTATTCCATTTTTGAAGATTCAGCATTTCTTTTTCTGTGTGCACAATGCTTTGTATCCTTTGAAAGAGAGTGAAGAGACCTGTTTGACTTTTGGGGTGTTTAAGACAAGACTGGACTGGAGAAGATGATGCCATGAAGGGTACTGAGTGCTAGGCCTCATGGGTTGGTTCCTCTTCTAGTGAAACCTTGTAGTTACTGAAGGGAGGCTAGGAATGACAGCCTGTCATTTTAGGGAGAATAAACTAACAGTGTTGTTTAGGATGGCTCAAGCAAAGCAAAGAGGCTGCAGGCCCAGAGACCAGATAGTCTAAGGCGGTGGCTTTTAAACCTGAGATGCCTTGGAATGGAATGCCCTGGGGGGCTTGTTAAGGCTCAGAGTTTCAGATTCAGTAGACCTTTTTGTGGGACCTGCAAAGTTGCATTCCTAACTAGTTTCCCAGGCAGTGCTTGGAACCAAGAGTTAAAAATTACTCCCTCTGAAAGAAGAGAATAAGAGCTGGAGCCACAGTGAAGAGTGTTGAGAGCTAGGCTAGAAAGGAAACTAAGTATGTAAAAGATATTTGGAAGAAGAAACCATGGGACTTGGGGGATAGGCCTGGAGGCCAGGGAGAAGGAAGAATGAAAGATAATTACAGAATATCAACCCAGGGTGCCTTGGAGAATCTCAGAAGTAAAACCCCAACTGCTAGGAGTTAGAACACAGCCTTAGATCAGGTATTGAGCAAATATGCAAGGCCCTAGATCCATCTGCATCTGCACTGTGGCACTCAAGTTTAAAGGTTTCCTATTTTGTCTTCCGGAGAGCCTGATGAGAAAACAAAAGCCCAGGCCCTGCTCTTCTTGATTGAGTACAGGATGAATATCAAAAGAGAAACCAGGTAAGGTAAGAAAGAAGCCTAATCTTCTGGAAGTGAAGAGTATATCTTGGAGTTGCTAGGTATATGGGTACATACTAAGAAGGAAAAGGCAGCTGATGCCACCTGAGATCACGAGATGTTATTTCTGAGACAGGACCTTGCCCTCCAGACTGACTCTCTTTGCTTAGTTCTAAGGCTTCTAAGGCCATGTTTTCCTAGGTTACCTCCAAGTCTGTAGGGATTTCCCTTACCTGCTTTTCTCCACTGGGCTTCCTGTAGCTGAGTAGCAGCTCCACAGCACCCACTACTTCCTTGCGGATGGCATAAAGCAGTGCGTCCCCTACGTACACACTGTGGTTCAGCAGCAGTTCCATGATCTCCAAGTTTTCATTCTCAATGGCAATGAGCAGGGCGCTGCGGCCCAGAGGGTCCATGCAGTTGATGTTGACATTGTAGTAGATTTCAGCCTCCTGTAGGGCCTGCTTCACAGTGGCGTAGTCCCCCTTCTCCACGGCATTGAGGAAGGCCTTCTCCTCTGCAGAGAGTTCTGTCTCAGCCCTCACAATTTGCAGGGGGATGCGGTCTCTGTATGGTGAATAGTTGACCTTTTTGTAATACAGTTGGGCCATGGTTCATAGCAGTTTCGAAAGCTGAGTGAGAAAAGAGATGAGCAAAGATATTCTTAGATGCTTGA
Organism: Ochotona curzoniae; assembly: GCF_017591425.1. Lineage (NCBI taxonomy): Eukaryota > Metazoa > Chordata > Mammalia > Lagomorpha > Ochotonidae > Ochotona > Ochotona curzoniae. The sequence continues at coordinate 28,311,115 of NW_024467087.1, read as the reverse complement.
AGGTTTCATGTGGCCAGTTAAAGAAAGCACTTACAGAGGTTAAGTGATGGAGCAGAGAGAGACTCAGATTGTCAGTAATAACAGTTACCATTTAGTGATTTCTTACTATGTACCCGGTCTATGCAAGAGAATTACTCTTACCTTGTAAAACCATTGTGCTAAATCAGAGATACATTGTCAAAGAAGCCAGCAGAGACATCTAAGACATGGCACAAAGCAGCTTCTTCTTTTCCTTCTGTTGCCTGGAAATACTCATGCTAACACTTCTGACTGGCAATACAGAGTTGGAGCTCATCTGTAGCCGGTTTCCTCTGTATCCTTGTTTATGAGCCTGTGCTAATTGTAAAGATTCCTTTTGCAATTGCCCTGGATTAGAATCTAGTTTTCCTGATAACTACAGGCTTTTTTCCCCGCAGTGGCTCAAGGGCAGGGCTGTTGAGTCTAAACTGGCTGAAGTCCTTGGCAAAAGTTAAGCATTTGCTCCCCCTCCAGCTCCTCCGTATATATCTGTACATATTTTTCTCCACCATTCCAGAGCAAGAACAGATCTGAGAATCTATTGAATTTTGAGAAGTAAATATTTTTCTTTATTTGTACTACATTTTAAGCCAGACTACATTTGAGTGTATTGATTTTGGTATCAGAACCTGTTTACCGAACTCCTACAATTTATTTAAATCTTCTGTACGAAACCAAGTGAAAAACACAGTCTTTGCCTTCACTGTGTAGTCACAGTGTAGAGCTCTTGCTAGGGAAGTTTACAGATCAAATTGATGCACATTCCTTATTGACTCCTTGTACTTGCCCCATATGAGAGAGGGGGGGTGGGGAGAGAGAGAGTGTGTATCCTTAGCTTCCCCAAGAGGACTTCCCTTCTCCCTCCCATCCTTGCAATCTTCACGACCTGTGGAGGCTGTTAAGCACGAACCTATTTCAGGGTCTTTCATTATCAAACTGTTTTGCCAGCAAAAGGAAATGGAGATGTCATGAAGAGCCCCTTGTCTCATCTTGTGGATGTGAGAGAAAATGAAGACAAGAAGCTTCTACAAACATTTACCTTACTCTTTCAGATAATTACATCCCTGCCTTGGCAGAAACAGAAGCATATATTATTGTATCAAGTGGCATTTGCAATTCATGTCCCTGTGATTTTCTGGGAAGTTAAGTGTTTGCAGAGGAGTGCAGCCTCTTACCCTCAATGAGCCCAATTGACAAATTTTTCTCTGCATCCACACCTCAGGAAGGCAGGGTGCTATTTGGCTATTGGAGAGAAGCGCTGATATTTTCTTTCATTATTTTAAAGTAACTCAGCAGTGACTAAAGGAAAGCAGCACTTAGAGGAAGCATTTGTCACTCTGTAGCAAATGGCTTTAATAATGCTAATTACAGACCCGATTGTCTGCCTTTATGTTGTAAACAAAAAGATTTGGGGGAGAGAAGAGAGTGTGGAAGCTCCTGAAGAGACACAACAACCCAATGCAGCTTGATTTAGTTAATATGAACTCACTGACACCATCCAATGAGCCCAGGCAACGCTCTGCTTGTGATTGGAAGGGTGGGTTGCATGGCAGGTTAGGAGAGAATGAGTCTTTTGCCTTCATCTCATTTCATATGGATTGCTGCCACAGTTCTGGAATGATAATCCTGACCCCATTCCATGCTCTACAGATCATTTTCACTGGACCCCCAGGTGATCCCATGAATCACAGATATGGTCCCATTGTCCTCCAGGGTTCATTTTCTGTTGCTCTTGTAATAAAATTACCCCTCCTTTCTGAGGCCTACCATCTTATCTCTCCAGTCTCATTTGAAGCTACTTTCTCACCATCAGCTGCCACTCTTTAGCTTTATGGAGTTTCTTTTGATTCTTTCAACGTACCATGATTTTCCCTCCCCCAAGACCCTGAGCCACAGCCTCAAATATTCTTCTGCAGCTCTTTTCATCTTTCAGGCCTCACCAAAATTTGACTTCTTCAGAGTTGTCCTCATCACCCACTATCTCTATGGAAAGTTCCTTCACATGTCAGTCTCTAGGTAACACCTTAAATTCTAGCCACCCTGGAGCATGTTCTCAGAGTTGCACTTTTATGACCACACCTTTGCACATGGCTTGATCCTCCTCTCTCCACTTAACAAACTCTTTCTTGTCCTTCTGTATCTTGCTCATAAGTCCACTTCTCTGAAATCTTTCTTATTTCAAGTTCTCCACTGGAACTTTGTTCATATTTCTATAGTTGCACTCAACTGTACATTTGTCTTCCTATCATTAGGGTCAGAATACTTTGATTTCTTCATTGCCCACAGTCATACATGATATGGAATGATGAGTGCTCAGTGAATTGGAGTCTAATAAGCAAAAACAGTCTAGCTGAAGAGCCTTGGCAGTCCTGGGATGAAATGCTAAATTGGTTGGCACCGGTTTCATGTTTTGCAATTCCAGGAATGACTCAGAGAGGTCAGGAAGTCTTAGGGAAGGTTTTATAGAGGTGGTGGCTCCCAAGCTAATTCTTGGAGAATCAACATGAAAATAGGAGAGCAGGTCAGGCACTTCAGAGGTCAGTAGCCAAGGTGGAGAGTGAGCGTGGCTGTGTAGAAAGATGGTATAGAGGCAGCCGTAGGGGCAGGGTGCTGGTAGTGATTATGTTTTTAAGCTATAAAGAGATATGGGAATTATTGTTATTGCTGTTACCACTGCCTGGTTGACCTAGAAGAGGATATCATAGTGGAAAAAGCTGCATGCTTGCTCAGATGTTGCCACTGGTGCTGGGCTAAACATTATTCTTACAGACAAAGTTACAAAAACAATTTATGTAATTTTGAGTGATTTCCAAGGATCTGTGCCAGGTACTGGGATGGCAGTATTACTACTACTTCCTCTAGTAGTAGTAATGAAAGCAACAAACATTACCATTCATTGAATTCTCACTATGTACTTGAGTGATTTCCAAGGATCTGTGCCAGGTACTGGGATGGCAGTATTACTACTACTTCCTCTAGTAGTAGTAATGAAAGCAACAAACATTACCATTCATTGAATTCTCACTATGTACCAGAGGCATGGATTAATGTAGTGAAAAGAGTTGACAGTAAAATCATGGTAATTTGATACATGAAGTGGTTATCATTGGATGATACATAGTTGATTCAAAGGCAGGATTATGTTTCATTGATTGATTTGGAACTAATCTGGTCTATTTCATTTCCCTTGGGCTGTGTTATCAAAGAATTTAAAGTATTCCCCTGAAGAAGACAAAAACAAACAAACACCCTCCAGAGGTTTGTCTAGGATCATACTATTATAGTCATTCTTGTTTTAGAACCTATCCTGGAAGGAACATTAAATCAAGCGGCTAATAGTCAGTGATCTCTTGATGTGGATTCCTTCATTTGGATCATTGCTATCACTTTGGAAGTAGAGAGGTGCTGGGTTAACAGGGCAGGGGCTGTGTACTGGAGAGGAAGGCAGGCCCTGGTGTGTAGCCTTGGAAACCTCTTGGAAGGAGCCATGCCCATTTCTACATTCTGCATTCAGAATGGTGCAAACGTGGATCCTCTGTATCATCTGCCAGGGAAGGCGCATATAGATGTATAACTAGTATAGGTCCCTGTCACTTCCAGTCCCCACAAGTGGAGCCATATCACTTTCACTTAGAGCTTTGCCCTCAGTGTCACTCCAGTCTCTGATGCCAACTGTAGCTCCATATGCTTGCTGTTCATTCTACTCTATTCTTGCAACAACTAATTGTTGATGGAATTCCTGGCATCTCCTGAGGATGTTATTGTTGGGAAAGTTCTTTCACCACTCTTTACCATTATACTTTGTATTAACCCAACAGGGCAAACATCGAAGTATATTTAAAATGTTCATGAAGTGGTGGGTGTTTGGCACAGCAGTTAAAATATCCATATCCCATACTGGAGTAACTGGGTTTAAGTCCTGGCTAGACTTCCAATCCAGCTTCATGCTGATGCACACCCTGGAGGCAGTGGCTGTGTCTCTATCACTCCTATAAGAGATTCACATTGAGCTCTTAGGCTCACGGCTTTGACTTGGCTTAACCACTGCTGTGGGCATTGGGGGAGTGAACCACTAGATGGAAGATTTCTCTGTTTCTCAGTGTCTTTCTGCCTTTCAAAAATTTTTACAAAGTAAATAAAAGCTCCATGGACAAAATGAAAGCAGAGTCCAGCTCCTTTTCCATGAACTTTTGAAAGAACTATGGTAACTGCAGAAAAGAAAAACAGCCAGTGTTTCATGGTGCTGTGTCAATGAGCCCCACTCCCAATATAGTCCCCTGAGCATGAAAGATTAAAAACAGTCCAGCAGGCTGCTTCAGAGGGCTTATCATGTTCTCTCTTTTCTTTGCTGCTGGCCAGACAAGTTTGTCTAATGGGATCTGTGACATTTGTGGGCTTAAATGATGCGATTTAAAGAGCTAAATCGATGAACTGGGCAGAAGGCCAGGGCACAAAGTGGCCTTGCCAAATCGCAACCCAGATCATTGCCCAGCACAGGACTTCATCTGTAGAAAGGAAAGGCTGGTTTATCACTAACTAGAAAAAACTGTGCATTAGAAGCTCCTGGTGTCATGTGTGGCTTTCATGGTGTCATGTACCATGTGCCACAAAGATTAGATCTGAAATTGTGCCTTCTCACCATTATTCCAGCTTGTTCTGTCCAATCGTACATTTCTTCAGGGTCCTTCTAAGGCAAATAGATCTAATCTGACAAATGCATTCAGTCTCAAAGGTGAATGGCCCCAAATTAGCACATCCAATAAATAATTCTTCCTGTATCTCATGTTCTGTGATGCAAGTCAGCAGCAAGGCCTTAGTGGCTTAAAGCCTTACCTCTTTTAAGGAAAAAAATGATTATGTTGGAATGGGATGTTTGCTGTCCAATCCCCAAAAGTGACCACAATGAGAATGTCATGTGTAAAAGCATCATAGTAGGCCCGTTAGAGAAAGGTTGTGGGGTGTAAGTTTTTTTATTGAAGGACTTATTTTGATTGGAAAGTCAGATTTACAGATAGAAGGAGATAAAAAGAGAAAGGTCTTCCATCTTCTCGTTCACTCTCCAAATGGCTGCAATGGTTGGAGCTGCACTGAACCAAAGCTAGGAGTCAGGAGCTTCTGAGTCTCCCACGTGGGTGCAGGGTCCCAAGGTTCCGGCCATCCTCGGCTGCTTTCCCAGGCCACAAGCAGGGAGCTGGATGGGAAGTGGAACAGCCGCGACACAAACCAGCACCCATGTGTGATGCTGGCACATGCAAGGCGAGGACTTTAGCCACTAGGCTACTGCACCTGGCTCAGAAATTTCAGTTTTGGTAGCATGTTGGCTCCCTTCCTATCTCCACTTTGAGAAATTTCTCATTTTAAAGTAGTAGCATTAAGCATTCTCTGAAAGGCCCAGATCTTGAATGTTCTATGACAAATCCCTAAGGCCAATTAGAATAAGAGTGATCCCAATGAAAAACTGCCCTTTGCAGCATCCTTTTGGTGTGATGGTTCAGGGAACACACACCACTGCTAGGGGGATGCTCCCCAGTGCCTTGGCTTCAGGTGGGCACTACTTGTGGGTGGTGCTTCTCTGCTCAGCTGAAACCTCTTGCCCACAGCATTCATCTCTCACCCTACTTCTGTCTTCTAGAGCAGCATTAGCTGAAGCTCTCCCCCCTCACTGTCAGCAACCATCACAGGTCTGCTGTCAACAGTAATGTTTCCCTGTGCTGAAGACGTCTTTCCTTAGAATTAACATTCTCAAGTTTCTTCAATAATTCCTAAGGGGTTCCAGATTTGGGGGGCATTTTCATGTATATTTCTAGTTACATGTTATTTCTCTTACAGCGTGATGCTCAGAAGTGAACAATGCTCTAGAAATGGACAGGCTAGCATAGGTTATACTGTTTTTTTTTTTTCTTCATTCAGCACTGTTTTTGTTTAGGTCATGATGCTTACTGCTTTGATTAAAGAGACAACAGAAATAATCCTGTATACTGATGTGTTTTGTTTTTCACGTGAATAAATTTCTTGAAATATTTTTCAATTTTTAAAATTTTTATTGGTTTTCATGTGCATAAAGATTTAAAGAGTTTTAAGTTGTTTTATTTGAAAGGCAGAGTTACAGAGAGAAAGATCTCTGGATCACTCTCCAAATGTTTACAATAGCTGTAGCTGAGCTGGTCTTAACTCAGGAGTCAGGAGCTTCTTTTGGGTCTCCCATGTGGGTTCAGGGCCCCAATGACTTGAGCCATTCTTTGCTGCTTTTCTAGGCCATAATCAGGGAGCTGGATGAGAAGTGGAGCATTCAGGACTTGAACCAGCACACCTATGGAATGGCAGTGCTGCAGGCTGAGGCTTAGTTTACTGTGGCACAACATCAGTCCCCTTTGTGTATAAATCTTAAAAAAAATCTATTTTTATTTTTATTGTACAGACAGAAGGAAATACAGAGATAAAGATCTTCCATCTGCTGGTTCACTCCTCAAGTGGCCGCAAGGGTCGGAGCTGAGCCAATCCAAAGCCAAGAACCAGAAGCCTCCGCCGGGTCTCCCATGTGAGTACAGGGTCCCAAGGTTTTTGGCCATCCTCTACTGGTTTCCCAGGCCATAAGCAGGGAGCTGGAAGGGAAGCGGAGCAGCTGGGACATGAAGTGGCACCCATATAAGATCCTGGCGCATGAAAAGTGAGGACTTTAGCCACTAAACTACTCCGCTGGGCCCTGTGCATAAATCTTACCAACCCAATGACTTCAGCATACTTATGAATAAAAGTTGATATTTAGCACTTTGTGTACTTATGTATTTAAATTAATCCTCACGTTCATGTAGTTACTCTTATTATCTATTATCTCCTATCTTACAGATAGAGAATCTGAAGCACAGAGATTAAACAAATTCATTAAAATCACACAGCTAATGGTTGGAGCAAGGCCTCTGACTACAATAGTCTGCCTTCCTAACTATTTCAAAGAAGCAGATTTTTTTGTAAGTTTTGTGGTGCCTATAATATTTCTAGGAGTGATAGCTACTCAATGCAATAAATGCTATGCACCTTCTGTTTGTGCAACTCAGGGCATGTGGCAGTGAGGAACATGTCTGCCTACATGAATGGCATGTTCCTTGCCTTCCAACAGCTCTAGGTTCAGAAAGAGAAACAAAAATATAAATGAGTTGAATGTTGTGCAGTATAAGAATGCTAATTTATCACAGAGATGCAGAAGATGTGTGCGTCTGTACCTGGGAAGGTAAGTGAAGGTATCACAGAGGCATCATATTTGTGTTGTGTCTGGGAGGCTTGGCAGGAGTTTGTTGCATAGTAATGCAGGGGGATGGTTGTTCTAGGTGGTAGATACAGCACATGCTCAGGTGTGGGTAGAAAAACCTCAATGATATTTAAGATAACATTGGCAATCTTTCTATTTTTCAAACCTATCAAGCATGTAATCCCTTTAAGCATTTGTACATATGGTTAATTGTCTACAATTCTTCCATAGATCTTCTGTCTCTTATGATATAGGTAAAATAAAGCTGGATTGGAAGTGTAGCAGTCAGGACTTGAACCATTGCCCATATGGGATGCTGGCACTGCAGGCTTCAGCCTAATGCATTCTGCCACAATAATGACCTCAAATAAATAAATTTCAAAAAAGCTAAGTCCTTCAAGGTCTTACTGTTTGCACTGACCATATTTTTATTTGTTTAATATTTTGATAGTTGACTCTCCCAACCCCAATGTCTCCAGAATACCAAGAACTACATCAGTCAAGTTCACTACTGTGTTCCTAGAACATGGTGCACAGTAGGTTCTGAATAAATGTACACTGGATGATTATATGTAATCATGGCAGGGGCAGAGCAAGACCAAAGGGATTCTTTGTTGGCACAGCCTGCCTTGTTTGCATATTAAACCACTCCTCTACTGTGCAATGTGCTTAGGCAAGAAATCCTTCTTTTACCATGTCTTAATTTACACAAAAAGCTAATTGACTTTCTTTGGCTAAGGATTGACCAGGATTTAGGCATCTGATTCAATTCTGGCCAATGAGATGCTCTGGGGTGCTTCACCGAAATATTTTTTTTTTTCTTATTAAAAAGTGATCAAACTGAAGGAACATTTTACATTTTGCCTCTCAGTGTTGTCTTTTGCAAGCACTATGGTGGCCATCTTGGAACTATAAAGAGAGGCAAGCTAAGAGATGCAGCTTCCGTGCGAAGGATGGTGTAAGCTGGGTCCTTCCTGGTAGCTTTAAATCATTGAAATAACAGATCAGAGAGCTGCTCGACCTCTAGGTTTCTAGCTGTAGGAGTTCACTGTGTTTTGTTAACTCACATTTTGTCATTTTTTTTTCTGTTTCAAGAAACTGAAGACCTCCTAGATGAGAGAATTTTCTAAAATGCAAATTTCTAAAAATACATGACAAGGATAGAAAAACTGAACAGATTAATCATAATGTAAATTAAAACAATTTGAAATATCCACCAATTAAAAATCATTTAGCTCAGGTGGTTTCATAGCTGTATATAGAACTTTTAAAATGCAGCCAGTTCTCTCGATACTGAAATATTTCAGATCATACAAAAAGCATGAACACTTACTTCTGTAGAGCTAGCATAATTTTTTGTAAAGATTTATTTTTATTTGAAAAACAGCTGCAGAGAGAAAGATGGATGGATGGAGAGGGAGAGACAGAAAAAGTAATCTTCCATCTGCTGGTTCACTACCCAAATAGCCACAATGGCTGTAGATGAGCCAATCTGAATCCAGGAAGCAGGAGCTTCCCCCAGTCACACATGTGGTTGCAGGGACCCAAGGACTTGGGTCATTCTCCACTGCTTTCCCAGGCTGCATTATAAGTGGAACAGCAGGGGCAGGAACAGCTAGTGTTTGCAGGTGGGGGATTAGCTTGCCATGCCACCTTGTGAAGCTGGAATGGCAGAGTAGGAGGTGGTGGAGGGTCCCTGTCTTTTCTATGGCTAGGCTCCAGGCTCCAGATTGTTCATTGCTTAGCTTAGTGTTTGCTCAACTGATATGCATTTGTGGAGGCAACCTTGTTTTTAAACAACTGATTTCTCCCCCCGCCCCAGGCGAAAGGACTGTTGATATTTAATAGATCACATGGACAAACTGTGAATGAAACTTTTCCAAGTGTTTCCTAACAGGTGACAAAGTGACAGATCTCTGGGGAGAGGCCTCTTTGAGGTGTTCCAGACTCAGTCTACTCCCCTCCAGTGAGTAGTAGGTAGTCGCATTTCATGGATTCTATATTTCCAAGACTATTTTCTTTCAATATTTCTATGGAGTTGGGTAAAAGAAATTTGCACAGGACAGGTTCAAACATCATAAGAACTTTCTGCTTAGCCACCATGCTAGCCCTGAGTTAGCATAATTTCAGTATCAGAATCTGATAAAGATGCCCTGAAATTAAAAGCATAGATGAATTTCAGTGATTATAATAACTAAAAATTCTATATAAAGTTTTAGCAAATCGAAACCAGTAATATTTGAAGAACAATATACCATGGTTTACAGAGTTTATCCCATGAGTGCCATTATGTTCAATGTGAGGATATAGTCAATATGACTCACGAAATAACTCAACCAAAAAAATGATACAGTTCAGTACTCATTTTTTTAAAAAGATGTGCTTTTAAAAGATGCAATTCTGATACAATTCAGTCCTCATTTCTTTAAAAAATAAGTAAAATTGTAACAGAAGCAACTAATCTATGTATCAAGACTATCTGAAAGTAATAAAAAACATGATAATCAATTGTGAAGTACTTGAACCACTGCTTTTAAAATTAAGAACAAGATAATAATGTTGCTATCACTTCCCTGAGGAATTTTCAAAAATGTCATGGAAAAATGTCTTATGAACAATGTTATGCATGGATTTTAACATTTTTTAATACCAAAATAAGCTTGTCATTTAATCGTGTTTTCATGCACAAGCTTGGTGTGTGAAGCTTGTCTTGTTCAACTTTAGGATTCTAATAAGAGAGGAAACTGAAAATATTACAAATAAACAGAGACAAAATTAACTCTACATGCAGATAATACACTTGTATAATAAAATCCTGAAGAAACAGCAGAAAATATTTTGGAGCTAACAAGAGACTGAAGTGACAGAATGTAAGAAAAATATGTAACAACAGCCTTAAGAATATTTATTAACAATCATTATGTTGATTCAGCAATTGAAATGGAAAAAAATCAGTTCACAATAGTGAGAGTATCCAAAGAAATATAGGAATAGATTTAACTATAAAGGAGCCAGCGTGCTGGTGTGTTTTGCTAATCCTCCACCTGCAAATGCTGGCCCATACGGATGCTGACTCATGTCCCAGCTGCTTCATGTCCCATCCAACTCCCAGCTTATGGCCTGGAAAAGCAGCAGAGAATGGCCCAAAGCCTTGGAATACTACACCCATGTGGGAGACCTGAACGAAGCTCCTGGCTTCGGATCAGCTCAGCTCTTGCAGTAGGGGCCATTTGAGGAGTGAACCAGTGGATGAAAAGTCTTCCTCTCTGTCTCTCCTTCTCTCTATAAATCTGCCTTTCCAATAAAAACAAAGAAATCTTTTTTTTTTTTTAAAGAAGCAGTGCTCCTCTAAAAGATGTTATTGAAGGAAATAAAGTAAGAACAAAGAAGTGTACTATGTTGCCGAATCAAGGGACCCTATCTAATAAAAATGTTCCTTCTTATTTTTAGATATAAATCACAAAGTATAACATTCAGGTCTTATATGGTCAAAAAATTAAAGTTCAAGTAGAAGGACAGGTGTGATTTTTCATTAATATTTTCATTATAATAAATTATATAGAAAAATGTCAAAAACTATTCTTCTGCTAAAGTATTGATTAACTTGGCAAAAGCCAGTACAAATAATTTTCTCAGAGTTCTGATACCTAGTAGACAGTTTGGAATAACCAAATTAGTGCTTAGTGAAGAAAGAAACTATTAAATTTTAGAGAGAGAATTTTGTAGCGTTTTAACCAAACCACGTGCAATTGTCCACTCCTTCCTTACTTGGAAGCAGCCATTGGGTGAGCAGCCCACATGGGAGGAGTGATATGGATTTTGCTTTCAAAGAACTGTCATTGTATGGTTTCACTGGGCATATGTATGTATTGAAATACTGCTAGAAGAAGAGGCATTGGCTCAGAGGCTTGTTTTACCCTCCCCCTTAGAATTTTCTGAGTTGGATAATCTCTGTAGTAGTGGTTGCCCAATGTTGAATAGCACATTTGAACAGGTAGGATAAAGGATAAGTTATTCTGAAGATGTATCAGTTACAGATACGAAGTCTGAGGAGCAGAAAGTAAAACCGAATGCATAGAAACAAATGGTGTCAAAACAAGAAAGAAATGGTGTCTCAGAGATGTGTGAGACTACGTCAAGAATATCAGCAGGTGCAAAACGGAGTCCCAGAATAAAGAGGAAAGGGAACAAAATATATTTGTATAAACAATGACCAAAACCATATGTTTGATGAAATATTGAATCTAGACATGCAAGTAGCACAAAGAATTCCAGGGAACAACTCCGAGTCCACTGTAATCCAACTGTCAAGGGCCAAAGATGAAAGGATATTAAAAACCATTAATGGAGTGGTCATATCAATAATATTAGCATCTGATTTTCTCAAAATTACTTTCCAAGTGAATGAAACATGCATCAAGGATTGACTGCTTCCATTGTAAATTGTATGTGGAGCCGCTGAAACTTATCATCAGAGACAGTGTAAAGAGATCAGGGAAACTGAAGAGGAAATGTGTACTTAGTGTGGAGAAGAGTCTTGGTTTCCACTGTCTCACTAGCCACATGTGACTGCTTAAACTTAATTGAATTAAAGTAGATTTTGTACCTCTGTTTCACCAACCACATGTAAACACTTAACAGGTACCCAGTAACTCATGACTACAGATTTTGTGTAGATACAGCAATTTTTATCACTGGAAAAATTTCTGTTGGGCAGTGGTGGATGACCTAAATGTCTCTTCTGCTTCCAAAATGTCTGTAATGTAGGGGACTCTCGAATTATACGCTAAAAGCATGTAATAACTATGTTTTCTAACATTATTTTCATGGCCATGATCATGTTGTGTTTTTATTTTTTGTTAAGCTATTTTTTTCTACCTCTCTTCTATGTCCAGGGGAGTTTTGTAGAACCACCAGCAGCTAGATTACATCAGTACTTTCATTTCCATTAGAGTGAAGGAATGAGTGAAAAAAATATATTTGTTTCCCTCTAGTCACTGGCTGTATGGGGGAGTTTAACTATGTTGCTCAATACTCATTATCACTTTGCATGATGTTCCTTGAAGCAATCAAGGGAGAGGCATAATGAAGTGATACTGGTTACAACAAATAATAGGCAGTGCCATTGGGTCAAAGTCTTGCATCTGATTATTAGACTTGTGGTGGCTTTTATTCTATGTCCCACAGGCCATGAGTAAAGAGTGTCTTTCATTCTACTCTCACTCATTTACTTTGGAAGCTAAAGTGACAGTGTTCCTTAAGTGAGGATGATGAACTTCTCAAAAATATTTTTTATGGTAATAATTAGATAATCTGGGCAAAAGGTACCTGAGAGTTCTTTGTACTAATATCACAATATTCTTTGTCCCTGACATCATTTCAAAAGAAATATTGCAAAAATGTATTTAAACAAGAAAACATTAATATATTCTCATCCAAATCAGATGATATTACCTGAAGTAATCCCTTTCAATCTTTCTCTCCCATGCATTTTAAATTCACTATTCACTGTTAGTATCCATTTTTATATTCAGGTTTACTTATTTAATATTTTGTGGGAGTTTTTCACACATAATGATCTGTAATGATACTATTTGGTTATGTGCCCTTCCTATTACTGATTTTCCTTGTGGGAAAGTAGATCTGAGGTGACCTAAGGTAGTGTGCTTCATAGGCTAATGTATTAAATCAAAAGGCTATGCAACATTTCACCGGGTTGCATCAGGTATATCATGTACTTAGCTAGCCTCCTGTTTGAATAAAATTAAAGTTTATTCCATTTATCTTCATTATTGTAAATGTAGCTATGATCGATACTTTTTTTAATAAAGATCCTTTACATGTGTTCAGGATTATTTGTTCTGTATAGCTTCCCAGAGCTGAAATTATCAGGTCAAAAATTGGGAGTGTTGTGCTCACTTCAGCAGCACTATACTAAAAATTGGGAGTACTTTTGAATCTGTCAATATCATTGTTGAACTGCTTTCTAAAGTTACTTAATTAATTAGTAATGAATTTCTAAAGAGAAAGAAGATATACCAAAAATCTCATAAAATACATTGACTCCGGTTTTTCATGCGGAGACCCTGAGCTGATGACCCAGCATTCACCACAGTAACAAAGAACCACCCAGGGCTGCATGAACATTTACCCATGCCTCTGTTTCACAGCAAGACTCTGTTAAGTGAAACTTTATCTGTTATTTTTTTCCCATTTCTATAAAGCAAAAAGGGAGATAATGTCTTGAGCACAGGCACAGTAATTAAATTTTAAAGATCAAGATCAAGTAGAATTGTATCAGGAAAGGTATGTGAAAGAGGAAAATCCTGAGGTGAACCTTCATGGCTGGGTTGGGGTTTGGGAGGCAGGTGTGGAAGTTGGGAGAATATTTCTGGTATATGTAGGGAGATTCAAAGTCAAGGATGAGAATTGGTGGGTGCTTAGATTTGGAAAGACAGAAGAATGTAGGAGTAGGTAAGCAAGGAGGATATTGAATGTCTGATTGAAAAGCTACGATATGAGGTTATAGTCATTGGGAGAATCACTCTGTGTTCCTAAAGTAGTGATCAGGAATATTATTGGTATATTGCAAGGTCATTCCTATGGCTATGCTGATGGCACTCTAGAGTAGAAGACAATGGGAATCTTGCCATAAGTCAAAGGAATTGCATCTACAATACTGAGAGAATGAAAACGAGGAAAATGTTTTGTTACATCAAAGGAATAAAAAACACCTTGATAATAGATAGGCTATAGAGAATGAGGTATAGGTAGAATCTTAAGATGATAGCCAAGTTTAAGAATCAATGATGAGAACAATGGCAGTGTTACTCTGTGTGACTGATAAAGGACCTTTCCTCACTAGACTGATAACTGGGGCCATGTTAGGGCAAACTGAGTCCCTTTCAAATAGATTGCATTTTTTTTTATAAGTTGCATTACTACCTCAAAGATGTTTATTTGGTCTTCACTTGGCAAATCCTCAACATTTTGAGGTTGTTTTTCCTGTCCTGGAATTCTGCTGGGAGAATCAAGATGGCAAAATAGGATAAGGACACATTTAAACAGACAGAGAAATATAAGCCAGTGTGAACTAGAGAGAGCACATTCCAGAATATAGGAGAGGACAAGCCAGTGGTATAGGGGCACCTGGAGACTGACAGACACGAAAAAGCAGGGGAGACAACAGTGTGGTGTGGCAGTCAGTGAGCATGAACTAAGCTCCACCAACAGCCAGAGCTCAGCAGTCAGGTGGGAAGGGGAGTTCACTGGGAGCTCAGCCAGTGAGCCCAGGCAAAAAACTGCCCATCCTGCTGATTTGTTTGATTCAACCAGGAGCAGAGAAAGAGCAGCAGATCCCAAACAAGTGGTATGGGAACAGGGTGGATCTCACAACCTAGACACTCACCAGAGCCGCATCGGGCACTATTTTGTGTAGGGAAGCAAAGGTTGTGGGACAGGACTGTGGATGCACAGACGTTGTAGCTAACTCATTTCTGATTCTTGCACCAATGAGACAAACTATCAGTTTCACCCAAAATAGGTCTAGGTAACTCCCACAATTATAGCCAGCAGACCAGATCTCTGCCAATGGCACATGAGGTGCCATTCTGTAACGTGTGGCAGAGACTATGCACATGTGCTGCACTGGGAGCCAACTCACTTCCAATTCACTACATTGCACTGGTTCCACAGGGAAAATAATAGTGATTATGGCATTGTACAGGTCAAAATAGGTCTGGGTTGCCCTCAGACCTAATGGCCAGTGGGCTCTGGCAAGATCAGCACCACCAAAAACCTAACTATATACAACACCTGTTGTCTCTCTAATCCTCAGAACTCTTTGAAATGGAAGTGGGAAAAAGGCTGTAGAGACAATGGTGCAGCCTCAGCACAGGATTACTGGAGATCAAGAGTGGTGAGCCAGGAGCTGGGACTATGGAGACCATGCTGGAAGTCTAACATAAGATCCCAGACAGACCTGGAACTTGCTGGAGAGAGTGGCAGAAGTGACTGTAAAAAAAGAGCCATGTACCAACTGCAATAAGTAAAATCGAATTGTTGACTTGTGGGTGACAGAGCTTAGAAACTGGCCTTAAGGAGAAGATTCTGATAACCAGAAGTATAATGACCAAGAGCAAAAGAAGAGACAGAGGCACAATGAATATTACTCAAGACTCCCCTGCAAAGGAGCAAAAGCCTTTACCAACCTCAGAGTTAACTGAGGAAGACATCGACAAAATGGGGGATACAGAATTAAAACACTTGTTATAAAGCTTCTTATCAACAATGAGAAGCACATACAGGAGTTAAAGGAAATTAAGGAATATGTCACACAGAAAACAGCAACACTGAAACAAAATCAAGCTGAATTATAGGAAATGAATGACACAATAGAGCAAATTAAAAATTCAGTGGAAAGTCTTAAAAATAGAATGAAGGAGACACAAGAAAGAATGTCTGAATTGGAAGATATTTCTTGCCACAATGGTGAAACAATCAAAAAGTTGAAAGTGGAACTGGGTCAAGCTAAAAAAATGTATTCAAGAATTAAGAGACAGTATTAAAAGGCCAAATGTAAAAGTTATTTGGAGTCGCATAAGGTACAGAAAGAGAAGCTGGGTTTAAAAATGTATTCAGTGAAATAATAAAGGAAAACTTCACTAATCTTGAGAAACAATTGGAAAACAGAATATAGAAGGTGTAACAGGGTTGACCAAAGTCATGACTCTTGATAATCAAGCTCTCTTCAATCGAGCATAAGGAAAAGATCCTTAAATGTGCATATGAAAAGAAACAATGACCTATAGAGAAACAGCAGTCAGACTCACAGCTGTCCTCTCACAGGAAACTACACGCCTAAAGAGAATGGAGTGGCATAGTCAGGATTTTAATAGGAAAAAATTGTTGGCCCAGGATAACATACCCAGCAAAAGCTTTCCTTTGTTTTTATAAATGAAATAAAATTATTCCACAGTAAGGAAAACTCAAGGAATATGCCCTGCAAATTTTACTTAAAGATGTTCTCTTGGCAGGGAAAAGGGTAAATGTGAAGAACATCCTGTAATATAACAACAGAAGACTAACTCAAACAATTAACAACCCATTGCTAAAATGACAGGACCAAGTTACAACACATCCATATTAACCCTAAATGTAAATGGCTTAAACCCATCAATTAATTGTCATAGATTAGTAGACTGGATTAAAAAAGCAAAACCGATCTATCTGTTGCCTACAGGAGACACATCTCACCAACAAAGATCAGCAGAAACTATATCATGATTTTGATTTTCTGGTTTTTATTTTCATTTCTTCAAAATAGTTTTTTCCCTCATTAAATTACTCAATGAATGATAGAACATACAGTTGTATCATTTTATTCAAGAGGATTCTTGGTTTTCTTTTTCATTTATTCAGCAACACATTAGTAATTTAGTAGCATGTTATTTAACTTCATGGTGTTGTAAATTTCTATTTTTCTTCCTGTTGTTGATTTTGTATTGTGGCTTTTCATTTAAGGGCATGTATAGTAACTGTGTAATGGAGACTATCATCCAGATGTGAGGATCCAAAGCAGTGTGCATCTGTACTTCCTAATGAAACTTAAATTTATCTTGACAGTAGGATTCTGGACTTTCTGCCATTGTCCATGACCACAATGATGGACTTATGACTGTTTATGAAAAGCTATACTACTGTAATAATATAGAGGAACTCAGTGTGTGGGGAAAGGGGACTTGAGGAGGGGATAATGGAAATCCCAGAGGCTATGGATCAATATCATACAATAATAATAATAATAATACATGGGAAAAAATTCTGTCAAGCAATGATCTATTGTTTTTAAGCTATTGTCATCAATGTCTACATGCACTCAAGAACTTCTGCTGAACATTCCATTATAATGAAATCACCTTAAATGTGACAATTTTATAACTTTTTCATCTTGCATATTGGGTTCTCTAAAACCAGGCCCCCCTTGTTATTATCTCAAGATTTTAATTTGTACAAGGTCATGTTTTCTGAAAAGTCAGTTACTTTCCTCTTCTTCTCTCTCTTTCTCTTTCTCTTTCTCTCTGTCTCTCCCCCTCCCAGACAGGTCCCAACACAGAATATGGGACTTGAAATATTACCATGGTATAGTCTTAAAATAAATAAAACAAAACAGTCAAGGCAATTATGTGGAAATAATGGAATGCATATTTCTATGTTTAAAATTGTGGTGTTTAGAGAACAATGTTGTGGGAATTAGCAGATCTGAACTTTGCCATGAACTTCAAGCATGAGCTCCAGTAAATCACATGACCTCTTTATATTTTCATATCCCCTTTCTGCAAACTGAGGGGGATAAATTATGGTACTACACTTGGTCTTAGGCAAAAGGCTGAGAGGAAAATTAAACATGATGGTTCCTAAGATCAATGCCCAATCCTAAAATCAAGTATGTACTAACATACTAAATCAAGGGTGGGGGGGCCTTTTTCTGCCAAGGGTCATTTGCATATTTATACCATCATTCACATGCCATATAAAATTATTGACTTAAAAATTAACCTATCTGGCACCATGGCCTAGCAGCTAAAGTCCTCGCCTTGAACGCCCTGGGATCCCATGTGGGTGCCGGTTCTAATCCCGGCAGCCCCACTTCCCATCCAGCTCCCTGCTTGTGTCCTAGAAAAGCAGCTGAGAACAGCCCAAAGTCTTGGGACCCTGCACCCATGTGGGAGACTTGGAGGAAGTTCCTGGCTCCTGGCTTCGGATCAGCACAGCACTGGCCATTGCGCTCACTTGGGGAGTGAATCAATGGACGGAAGATCTTTCTCTCTCTCCTCCTCTCTGTATTTCTGTATATCTGACTTTCCAATAAAAATAATAAATAATAAAAAAATCTTTAAAAAATAAAAATTAGCCTACTATAGATTTCTTGAATTTTGAGTTTCACCTGCGAATGCCTTGGCAAGGGCAGACCAAACCACTGCATGGGCCACAAATAGGATATTTATCACCCCTGCAAAAACATTTGTCAAGTATTAGCAACCTTTATAGTGCTCAGAGACCACTGGATTAGATACAGCATTAAATAAGGGCAGAATAATTTATTAGCCATTTGTTTGCTGCATGAAAACAGGCAAACAGGATAACTTAGGCTCAAAGAAATGAAATTTGACACTCATTTAGAAGTTAGGCTATTTTTATACAATAGATAATCCAGATAGAATCTTGTTTCCCTTTGACCCTGAGATCAAATATTGTAAGCTTGCATTTTACTCATAAAATTGAAAAGGACCCACATTTAGTGTTACTTTGCTTTCTTGTGTACTGCGACTATAGCGACCATAGCCACTTTAGTGCTGGCTCCCAGAAATAGCAATCATATTGCTCAGAGCTATCTTAATGACTCAGTGTGATCACTGTGATTTCTATCACCAAGGGAACCAACCTAAGATCATTCCTCTAATAGAGACTTTAAGGAGTATGTTGTCAGAACCAAATCTTTTGCTTCATTGTGTCCCTTTCAGACATTAACACTTTTCCAGAGTACCTCTACTGCATATTAATGAGCCCTTGTACCTCTTTTCTCCACAATTTAACATTATTGCTTTTGAGATTTGGAAACCAGATTAGTTTAAGTTAGGATGTTCTCTGTGAACTCGATAGAATATTCTGGTGAATTTAATCCAATTTCTATAAGCAGTTTACTTGGTTCCTCAATATACATTGAACCCCATATAAATAGAGGCACATCCTTACACATCAAAAAACTCTTGGAGGAGGCTTTTATCAAATGGTTAAGACATATATTAAGAAGCTTATGTCCTATATTGGAATGCTTGGGTTTGATTCCTAATTCTGACTGTTGACTTCAACTTCCTGCCCTTGCATTCCCTGGTAGACAGAAGTGATGGCTCAGGTAAATGGATTCCTATCCAATGTTGCCTCAGGCAAAAAAGTTCTTACCACCCATAAAGAAAACCTTGATGATATTCTTCACTCCTATAACAGAGCCAGCCTTTGTGGGCATCACTGCAGTGAACAGGAGATGAGGAGCTCTCTCTCTCTCAAACAAAATAAGGCGCTTTCACACTGTCTTTTTTTTCCAGCTTCCCATCTACACTTTGCTCTCTGGATCAAATGAATGTGTGAACTGTGTTCCTTGTGGCCACACATATTATCATTTTTCAGTTTTCTGCCTCCCAGACTTTGTGAGGCTGCACTTTCTCTCGTTTGCATTTCTTGCCTATTCTTGCCCACCCTCCACCCCACTCCCTTTTCTTTTTGAAGGAAGTGGCTCTTCCACATGGGATTGGAAAGGCATGCTTTATACTTTGCTTTGACTACACAGAGTTTTTGGTAGCATTTTAAAATGCAGGCGCAAGTATGTGATAACAGACTAAATCCTGTCTTTCTCTCTGTAATGCTGCCTTTCAAATACATAAATAAATCTTTAAAAAATGAAGCCGTTGATAACACTAGCAGTGTCTGCCAGCACTAACTAAAGGATTTAAGTGGAATTTGTCACTGAAGAACCTGAAATGGGGAAAATTCTACCCATGAACTGAAGTTATTTCTGCAAATCCAAGCATGACTTCTACAGCTAGGTTTTGCTAGCAGAACACCTTGGTGAAACCCAAAGAACTCCAGTGACTTGTGTGATCATAATTTGATAAATATCAGTTGGTTGTATTTATGTAGTATATAATCCTACAATACTTTTCATTCTAACCAATTTTGTAAGCTAAATCTGGAGGTTATTTCTGTAACATACTATGCAGCATTTGGCACTTTTATTTATCAGATTTCCTCAAATACAAGTATCTTGAGATTTTGTGCATTTTATTTAGGAAGTCCTATTTAGATATCATCTCTCCCAGATGTAAAGTACCTCTAGAGTGACAGACTTTCCCCACTTTGTTTCCTCTTATCTTGGAAACATTTAGAAATATCAAAGTATCATTGACATTCCAAAGGCTGTACAGATGGGGACAAGCTGACTCTACTGCTCCCTGGCAGGGTGTGATCTAAATGAGTAGACCCTACTCATGGTAGGCAGGAAGACAATGTCAAGACTTTGGAGTTTGCAGAAGTCAGGAGATCTTACTAGGTGACTCACATGAGCAGGTGATGCATTTTTTTTTTTAATTGGGACAAGCAATTGTCAGATGGGTCTAACAGCAGGAATTTCTGATCTTGGTTCAAGGGGCTTAGTTTGACTTCTCTTTGTACTCTCTTTCCTCCAAGGCATTAAAAGTATTGTATTTGTGAAGTATTGTTAATTAGATTGTGTGAACTAAGTCCTTCAAATGTGGTACACATTTTATCTTTAGAGTAACAACATCTCAATCTAGGGTACCCACATTTCAGATGCTCAATAGCCACTTAAAGCTAGTACTTAAATTTTTGACAGTGTAGCTCTCAAGTGTATAGTTATTCCTCAGTATCTGTGGGTATTGTGTCTAAAATCCTCTGCAGATACCAAAATCTTCAGAGGCTTGTCTTTTATGTAAAATGATGTAATGTTTGCATACAGTCTCTATAATTCTCCTATACAATTTAAGTCAGCTAAAGATTACTTATAAAGCTCAAACATTGTAAATGTTGTGTAAGTAGATGTTGTACAATATTGCATACAGAATGATGGCAAGAAAAATGTCCATATATTCAGCACAAAAACATTGTTTTGCTAAATTGTTTTGATCCATAACTGGTCAAATTCATGGGTGAAATTTCTTCAAATATGAAGGACTCACTGTACCTGTCATTGAAGAAAAATGGCTCTATCAAAGGCTATGTGCATTATGAACTTCATTTTTTTCTGCAGTGGTCTTAAATTATGCCTTCAAAGATGGTACACTACAATTATTATTCATGCCTTCATCTGCACCTCCTATGGCATAGCACAATAATCTGGCCAGTGTTCTTGGTTCTACTTCTGAATTGAAAAAAAAGGTTTCAAAATTTGCAAATAGTGATCATTGCACATACCTGGATATAATAAAAGATACTGAGTTGTACACTTTAGGCATGCGATTTGTATCCATTCCATATGTGAATTAAACCTCCAATATAGCTGTTATACAAGTTAAGAGAGATCAAAAATTTGTAAAAGACTCAAATTTTAGAGTTCAACAAACTCTGAGTAACATATTCTATGTAATTAGTTGAAATTGGATAAAAGAAGAATGCATGAGCTCATAACAATACGCTGCCCAAAATGAAGCACAGAAATAAAAGAGGAGATCTCAATGAACAAGGAAGCAACTTCATGGTAGATGTCATATATGTAATAGGAGTCCTCACTGGAGAAAAGTATATATTTGGAATTTCAAGAATTGCAAGTGTAAGAAACATAAAAAAGAAACATCTTGATTCTGGTGCTTTATTCTGTGTTGCAGTGTTTTAAGCTGCTGTGTGTACTGCGTGAATTCCATAAAGGCGCCGGTTCATGTCCTGGCTGCTTTCACTTTGGATCTCGCTCCCTACTTATGGCCTGGGAAAGCACTAACGTAGGAGACCTGGAAGAAGCTCCTGGTTCCTGGTTCCTGACTTCGCATTGGCTCAACTCTGGCCATTGTGGCCACTTGGGGAGTGAACCAGCGGATGGAAGATCTTTCTCTCCGTCTCTCTCTGACTTTGAAATAATTTTTATAAAAGAAATTATGCCAAGATATGTCATCAAATTGCCAAAATTGTCAGTAAATAGAAAATTTTAACAGCAGTCAGAGAAATTGAAATTTGTAATTTTCAGAGAAATGGGAATATGTTTGTAACTCATTTCTCCTCAGAAATAATGTAAGAAGAAATTGAGGCAAAGTTTTTAAAGTTCTTACAAAATGTGTTGACCTAGCATCCTATGAAGGGGAAATGATTTTTCAGACTGCAAAAATGAAATATTTCACCACCAGCAGACCCACAGCATGAGATATACTAAAAGAAATCCTTCAGGCAAAAACAAAATAATGTAAGTTGGAAACATATACCCAGATGATGAGCAGTAGCTTTGAAGCTACATGGGTATATAATTGAGTACTCTTCTTATTTAAGCCTATATAAGGACTAGATAAGCAACGATTTTAATGATGTGTCATAGAATTTAAACACATAAAACTAAAAGCTTTGATACTAAGGTGACAAAGGCTAGAATTGGAAGAATGTCAGTATACAATAGTGATTTGTCTATAAGGCATTTGGAATGCTGAAATTTCACTTCCACTATGATTGAGTTAAAATGTGTACTGTAACTCCCAAGGCAAATACAAAGATAATAAAATAATAGGAGATGATAATAAGGAAACCAAAAGATGAATTAAAATCATGAAAAATTTAATTCAGTAGGATGCAGAAAAAAGGAGTAGTACAAGGAGTCTTCATGAATTTCACGGAAAATGCATATTATGAGAAAACCAATGCATGGATTTCAATGGTTTTACACTAAATAAACTTATGTATATGTATTTTTTAATTTTAAAGAGATTTATTTATACTTGAAAGTTGGAGTTATATTGAGAGGGATTCCAGAGAGCTTTCATTTGCTGGTTCACTCCCCAGATGGACACAATGGCCAGAGCTGAGGCAATCTGAAGCCAAGAGCCAGGAGCTTCTTTCAGGTTTCCAACATTGGTGCAGGGTTCCAAGATTTGTGCCATGCTCTGTTACTTTCCCAGGTCATTAGCATGCAGCTGGATGGGAAGTGGAGCACCCAAGACTTGAACCGGCGCCCATATGTGATGCCAGTGCCACAGGTGGAGGATTAATCTGATATGCCACTGTGGAAGCCCAATTAACATATTTAATTCCATTTTCCAGAAGCATTTTTGCAGTACCCATGTAAAACAGCACACACAGAAAAAGATATCAAGAAGATAGGTTTAAAAGTGTATGAGTAATCTATTTCTCTGGAAGGTACTTCCAGACTGAATGAAAAAGAAGATCTAATCATATCCTACCTACAATGAAATTGCTTAAATTATCAAGAAAAATGGTTAAAAATAAAAGGATGACAAAAATATATCATGTTAATATTAATCAAAAAAGGTCAAATGGGCATATGATTATACAAAGTAGATTTCAGAACAAAGATCATGACTTGGGATAAAGACAGTAATTTCATATTCATAAAGGGTTTAATTTATCAGGAGAACATAACAACACAATTAGTCAACCTGACCTATTTGACATTTGTAGAACGTTCCAGTCAGCTGCAGAGAATACACAATTTTTGCAAGTTCACATGGAACATTTATAGGATGAATACTGTGGATGTAAGAAAACTTGATACATTTCAAAGTACTAAAATCAAACAAGGCACGTTCTCTTAGCACAATGAAACTAAATTAGTAATAGATTTCTAGGAATAATACAAATACTTAGAGACTATATAACATACCTCTAGATTTATGGGATGCCACTAAAACAATACCTAGGAGGACATTCACTGTAGTAAACACTTCTACTAGACAGAAACAAAGTGCTCAAAAACTTTCACCATAAGAGACTAGATCAAGAACATATGGAGGTCAGAGTGTTGTGATGGGCAAAGCTGCTGCTTGCAGCACTGGCACCATATATGGGCACCACTTCAAGTCCTGGCTGCTCTACTTCCCATTCAGCCCCCTGCTAATGTGCCTGTGAAAGCAGCAGCTGATGGCCTGGGTCCTTGGGCTCCTGTACCCACGTGGGAGACTCAGAGGAAGCTCCTTGTTCCTGGATTCTGATGGGCATAGCTATGGCTGTTAATGGCCATTTGTGGAGTGAACCAGTGCATGGAAGATTCATTCTTTCTCTCTCTAACTCTGCCTTTCAAATCAATCAATCAATCTATCTATCTATTTATCTATCTATCTATATTTGAAAAGAAGATATGAGATCCAAAGAAAGAAGAAGAAAAGAAATACTGAAGAGCAAAGAATAGGGCAGAAAACAGTGAAGTAAAAAAAAACTGGAAAAGCAATCAATGTAAATAAATTTGTTCCTTGAGGAGATGATAACATGAATTATTCTCTCAAAGGACTGATCAGGAAAAAAAATCAATGAAGACAGAAGATACCAACATCAGGAATCATTATAGATTCTACATGCAGTAAAAGATGATAAAGGAAAATAATTTTATGCCAGTAAAATAATTTTAAGAACAATTTTATGCCAATAAACTTGGAAAGTTATAGGAAATGAGCCTTGAAAACACAGCTACCAAAGCTTACTCAAAAATACATAAGTAACCACTACATTTATTTACTTTTATTGTTATTATTATTAATTACATTGCATTATGTGACACAGTGTTATAGGTACTGGAATTCCCCCCACCCCTCCCCGAACCCTTCCCCCATGGTGGATTTCTTCACCTTGTTACCACAGTTCAAATTCAGTTGAGGTTCTTTCATTGGAAGTATTTACCAAGCATAAAGTCCAGTGTCTTATTATCCTGGTGAGTTCAACGATTAACCACCACATTTATTAAAGGAATTGATGTTTTAATTAATAATATTCCCATAAAAATAGAAAGAGAATAAAAAAACCCCACAAAAATCCTCCAGGCTCAGATGGCTTCTATGCTGGATCTTACTGAATATTTACAAAGGAAATAATAGCAATTCTGGGGCTAGAATTGTGGTGTAGAAGGTTCAGGCATTACTTGCAATATCAGCATCACATATCAGCATACTTTGTCACTATGCCTTTCAAATAAATAAATAAACAAACCTTTACATTTAAAAAAAAAATTAAAAGATTTAGTTATCTTACTTGTAAAGTCAGACTTAAGGGGAGAGGGAGAGAAAGAGAACTTTCATCTACTGTTTCATTCCCCAGATGGCCACAGTGGTTGGAGCTAAGCTGATCAGATCAGAAGCTAAGAGGCAGGAAGGAGCCTCTTCTGGGTCTCCCACAGGATGCAGGGACTGAAGAAATTGGATCATCCTCCACTGGTTTCCACAAGCTGGGAGCTGGATGGGAAGGGCCCGGCAGCATGGCCTAGCGGCTAAAGTCCTTGCCTTGAATGCCCCGGGATCCCATATGGGCTCCTGTTCTAATCCCGGCAGCTCCACTTCCCATCCAGCTCCCTGCTTGTGGCCTGGGAAAGCAATCGAGGATGGCCCAAAGCTTTGGGACCCTGCACTGGTGTGGGTGTGGGAGACCCAGAAGAAGTTCCTGGATCCTGGCTTCGGATGGGCATAGCATCGGCCATTGCGCTCACTTGGGGAAGTGAATCATCAGACGGAAGATCTTCCTTTCAGTCTCTCCTCCTCTCTGTATACCTGACTTTTCAATAAATAAATAAATCTTTAAAAAATGCAAATCTCTAAACAAAAATAGTGAATAAAGCCATAAAATGGCAATTATTTTCTTAAGATTTCTGACCTATGCCAAATGTATGCTGGTGGATATCTTTCTCTGGCCTGGTCTGGGTTGCTCCCTATCATGGTTCTTGCACTCACCTGCAGGGACTGTGTCACTACAGAGGAGTTTTCCAAGCTCCTCCATCAGAACATGTCCCTGTGCCAGATCTTGTGCATACTGGTGGGTCCACTGGCCAGCCCTCCTTGCTGGTCTTCAATCCATTCCGGTTCTTACTGTTGGATGGTTCAGTCCAGCCAAGACTCACACATGGCTCAGTAGGGGCAGTGACCTAGCCTAGTCCATCCTCTATCTACTCAGGTTCTCCAGAGCACCAGATGGAGCTGGCATCTAGCCTGGCGAGGTGTACCCAGTACCAGTTCACACTTGTGCCTAGGGAGACTGCAGCCATATCCAGACCAGAACGCAGCCCTCACTCCAGCCTCTACACTCACCCGTGGGAACCCAACCCAGCAAGGGTGTACTCTCACAGCTTCCCAGCTGAGGCTATTCCCAGTCCTAGATCACACGTGTGCCAGTGAATGTTCTGACCCAGTTGGCTTAGCCCCTCTCCTGTCTCAGTTTTTGCCTTCAATGCTGTGGCATAATATCACTGGCTCATGCAGACTAGTCGGTGTAAGAGCCTAGTTCGGCATGACCTGTGCTCCATCCTGATTTCTGTTCTTTGTGAGCTGAGGCTTGCTCAGCCCTGCCCGGTCCACCCCCTTCTAGTTGCAGCTTGGCCCATTCCACATCCTATTTTAGGATGCACATTCGCGTGCTGCTGCTTTGACCTGCCCAGACTGTTGTCGGTTCCTTTGCCCATAAGCAATGGCAGGTGCCATGGTCACATCTAGCTCAGCCCATTTCCACTCCAGCTCGTGAGCTAACCAGCAGGCCTTGTATTTCCACAGGGTTGGTCCCACACTTCCCCCACAGAATCTACCCCTGGACCTGGTTCTTTCGTGTGCTGGTTAGTGTCTTGACCCTGCCAAGTGTGACCCATCCTCTGTTCTACCACCCAGTCAGGTACTGGTACCTATTCCTGCCAGACAGGCCCCCATCCACAGCTTTCATATGGACTGGTGTGTGTGGCTGTCAGTGATGTTCTACGCTAACAGCCCATCTCATGATTCCCATTTGGCTGGTGAATTTGGTCTGGCCCAAATTGATCTTTTGGACTCTCCCCTCCAAGCCACCAGATCTCAGTCCCCACGCTTGCCAGAAAGTTCTGTAACCCCATTGCTGGGAATCACCCAGAATTCATCCTTCACCTACACTCACACTGGCCTTTTCCATGGATGTTCCTAGGCAGCAATAACATATTCTAAAAACCCCAGAACTCGCAGCCGGTGGCCAGCAGGCAGAGCCTGGCTCCCTAAGGAAGCACTGGCTGCCCAAAGCCTAGGGCTTGGTCTCCACTTGGCAGCAGTGACCATGGCCTGAGTTCCCAGCATTGGGTCCAGACTGCCTTGGGCACCCCCCACAGCTGCCACACTGCAGGGAGCTGCTTTTGTCTCAACCTCACAGCCGAACACTGTCCAAACTCTTCCTGCCCCAAGATGATAGCCACAGGGAGGAGCCAGGGCCTCGATCCAGTTCCCAAGTTTCTCTCATGATGTACTTACCCTGAGAGAATAGCTCTCTGGGGCCTGGAGAAAGGCTGGAACTTGGTCACTGCCTGGCCTGAGTCCCCAGCATTGAGTCTCCAGCATTGAGTCCAGCCTGGATCGAGTACCCCTCACAGCCACCACACTGCAGGGAGCTGCTTTTGCCCTAACTCCACGGCTGAACTGAGATAGAAATTCTGAGCAGAACACTAGCAAGGGAAGAAATTCTAAGTAGAACAATAGCAAAGGAGGAGAATTGCCATGTTCTAACAATGGCAATAGATGACTTCATGGGTTAATTTCACTAAACATTTGAATAGCAACCTAAAATAAGCCTTCTTAACGCTACTAAACAATAAAAGAAGAAAAGCCACCAAATTGATTTTATGAGGTCAAACCTGCCTTAGTTCCAAAACTAGACAGAGCTTAAGAGAAGAAATCTCTGAGTACAGGTCAATATCCTTAATGCATACAGATGAGAGAATTCTTAGTAAAATATTGGCAAGTCATTTTCAACAGCAAATTAAAAGGATTACATAGATGATCAAGTGGGATTTATAGCAAATGGAAATTGATTAATGTGATATACTATAGTATACACACTATACTATCATAATAAAAGACAAAAATCACATGATAATTTCAATAGATACAGAAAATTCATTTAAAAAATTCAACATGAATATCTTTTCATTAGAAAAATGGTCAACAACATAAATATAGACGGGCTTTGCTTTCACACAATTAATTGTGTATACAAAAACCTGACCACTAACCTTATAATCAATAAGTAAAAATTGAAAGCCTTTTCTCTATGACCCAGAAACAAGGGAAGGATGTCTGTTCTTACCACTTACATTCAACAAAGTAATGAAGAATACTCAGAGAAATCAGTGAAAAACATAAAACTGAAAGTTTCAAATTAGAAGAAAAGAAGTAATATTTTTTGGATATCAGATGACATGAATGTAAGTGTAGAAAACTCTAAGAATTCACAAAGAAACAGAAATAATAAACCAGTAGAGTTGCAGCACAACAAATCATTATGAACTATCAGAGCCATTTCTATACATAAACACTAACAATGAATTACCTGAAAGGGAAATGAAGGAAACAGTAACAGTCCCATTTTCATTAGTGACAACAGGAAGGAAAAACAGCAACAACAACAAACATACATAGTAGTTTCAGCATTGTGGTGCAGGGGATTAAGCAGCTGCTTGTGACACTAGTATGCTGTATCAGAATTCTGCTTCCAGTCCTGGCTACTCTGCTTCTGATCCAGCTTTCTGGGGAGGCAGCAGAAGATGATGCAAGTACTTGGGCCACTGACACCCAGGTTGGGGATGTGTATGGAGTTCCAGGCTCCTGGCTTTAGCTTGGCACACACTGAGATTTGTGGCTATTAGGGGTGTGAATCAGCAGATGGGAGCATTGTCACTATCTATCTGACTCAATTGAATAAATGAAACTTTAAAAATAAAGATAACCCAGAAAAGATCAAATTTTGATGAATGTCTTATATATTCAAGAAAATGTGATAATGACATTAAGGGAGAAAAATAGATTTGAAAAATAAAACAAAAAACAAAAAACACCCAAGAATACTTTTATGGACAATTGAGCTCTGACAAAGCTATAAGGCCATGCAATGGATTAAAACCAACTTTTTCAACAAATGGTTTTGGAGGGGTTAGCATGATGGGAAATTGAGCAGCTGGGACTGGCGCCCAGTTGGGATCCTGGCTGATTGAAGGCAAGGATTTACCATTAGACCATTTTGCTGGGCCCACAATATTAAAATACTGATACATTTCAAAATAAGTATGCTGAATGCATGAAAAAAGAATTCATTATTCATGATTCTATTTGTTAAAAAATGTTGAAAAATAATCTATAATGAGGCAAAGGTCAATGGTTGCCTAGATGTGATGGTGGTGGAAAGTCATGCAGAGATTACAAAAGGAGTCATGGAAACTTAAGAGTGTTGCAGATGTTCATCTTGTTGATTGTGGCTTTCTTATGGGTATGAATATATGTCAAAATATATCAACATTTTACTATAAAAGTGAAATTTTAACATGTTCTATATGTTAATAAATTAATATAATTTGCACAAAATTAAGAAATTATTCTTTAGTGTCTGAGAAATATTACAGATGATGCAAACAAATCATTCCTGTCATTGATGGATGAGTGAAATTCCAACAGACATCTGTGTAGTTTCACCTTTGTGCCACTCATTACCATGAATGAAAATCTCAACCAGTGTTCATGTCAGAATTAGATTTCTTTATCAGTTGCAAGCATAGTCTGGCTAAAGACAGGACCTTCAGGAAAAAATCACTGAAAGTATTCTGTGAGATTCAGTAGGCTATATGGAACTTACAATAAATAATACTGTATATTTATTATTTATAAGTTGCATATTATACTTCATTTATATTAATAAAATCTATAATAACTATGTATTATTTTGAGTTATCTAGAAAAAAAACCCAAGCCAGCATGATTTTTATATAGAGGGAAATTTATTGGAAGGGATTGACTAATGTCATTATGGAGCCTAATAAAATTCAGGATCTAGAGTGGCAAACTGGAGACTCAGGGAGCTGATGACTTAGATCTAGCCAGAGTCTAGATGCCTAAAAGCCTATGGAGCTGATGGAATATAAAATCTAACCTAAAAGCCTGAAGATTTGAAAGCCAGAAAGAGTCAATATTTTGCTTAAAGTCTAAAAACAAGGCTGATGTTCCAACCAAATAGGCAAGCAAGGGAGCAACTACTTAGTCATGTGAGGATCAACCTTTCTGTTCTCATCATGCTTTCCAGTGATTGTATTGAGGACCATGCTAGCTAGGAAAGGCAAAACCCTATGAAGGAATTGAAATTGTCTAAGTATATAGGATCCTGCCACCATGTTGGAGACCAGGATAGAGTTACTGGCTCCTGGGTTTGGCCTGACCCAGATCTGGTTGTTGTGGCCAATTGTGGAGTAAATTAGTGAATGAAACATCTCTCCATCCCTCTTTTCCTGTCTTGTCTTTTCTTGTCTCGTCTCCTCTCCTCTTCTCCCTTCTCTTCTCTTCCCTCTCTTCCCCCCTCCATTGCCCTCTGCTTTTTCTTATCCCTCCCCCTCTTCCCCATTACTCTCTCAAATGAATAAATATTTTAAATAACAAGGTCATGATTGAAACTAACATGATAAACTCTCCTGCAGGCAACTGAAAATGTACTAACCCCTTCTGCAGAAGAAGAGATAAAGTCCTTCAATCATGTTTACTTTTAGTATTGTTATCTCATAAACTAAATACTACATTGCAAAATTAACAGTGCTTAAATATGATTGTGCAGAACTATTTTTAAGCCAGAACTGAATGTTCTTTTTCTCTCATCTGGTTTTAAGGCATAGGTAGGTGTAGTCTGGGAGAGAAATGACAGTAAAACAAGAGAAGAGATAATGGATATTTTGGACACTTCTTCATATAATTTACCTGTGTCTTCAGGCTCTGCTCAGACATTATCTTGTATATACCACCTTTATTTGGTGATAGAGTGGCACTCAACTCTATGGCATAGTGGGTCCAATCATTACCTGTTTAAGATGTCCAGCTCAGTTTTCATGATAACTTGGTAGCCTATGGTCCAACATTCAGCCTAATAGGAAGCTAAACGTTACTTATGAAAAGTGGAACTGTTATCCACAGAACATGTCAGAGCTTTCCTCCAAAATCCTATAGATGAGTCACCATTAGGGGACTGCTATGGATTTTAAGCATCCCTAACTGTGATGGACATTATCTGCCAGTTGCACAACCCTGCTGAACCACACGGCTCAAGTGGCAGAGCAGACAAAATAACGGCCTATGGCAGAGTATTATCTTATTCTGGGCCCTACGTAAAGCTAGCATCCTTTTGGGTTAAATACATCAAATTGAGGAAGATTTTACCTTCAGAATCTAAGGAGGCTCACTAGGTCTTGTGTCTCTTTTTCTCTTCTCCCCATTTTCCTTGTTTTTCTCTAGTTTTCCATCTAAGAGGGCCATGCGGAATAACTTACCCTTAATCTTAGGAAGGCCATCTGAGTATGTTCTACATGACTAGATTCCAAGAAATTCCACTGAGGTAGAAGGCCCTTAAACTGTCATTGGATTTCACACTCTGACACACCAATGTCTTAAAATGTATCTAGAATAGTTGCTACTGTTTCTGCACTATATACTAGGCACATAGACATCTCACAAAAATATCTAAAATAGCTACAATTATCCACTATATATAATGAACATAGTATTATTGTAACAGTTCAGTGTGGCAACTAGTGAAGAAGAAATGTGATTAAGATTCTTGCAAACTATGTTATGACATACATCTGGAAAGTTGATGAACTTCTGAGGCTGAACTGTAAAGATGTATTGCTGGTCTCACCAGAAGAATGCAAACTATTTCTCATGTTTCTTGTTGACAAGAGAGAGGAAAAGACATTTTTCACATCAACAACTTCGTATAAGGAACTATGGGACATAATAATTTGTGTAGCAAATGAAACCACATGGATTGTAGCAGCTACAATTGGGGGTCACCAATCTGTTAAATTTAAATCAATCTATTGTCATTCTCTAAGATCCATTTTTCTTCTGTGCGTTCAAAATAGACATGTTGATTGGGTGTGTGATGGAAATCACCATTCCTGTGTCTTTCAGGTCTTTGATGATAGCATTGATCTTTGCATTCCCTTTAGGAGTGTGGTATTGCTTTTTAATTTATTGTTTTCTGAGGAAGAGGCACTTCTATTTGAATCCACTTGGTCTTTACCACTGTAACAGCCCTTATTCAGCAGGTCAGAGGACCAGTGTGGTGATTATGTCCATTGTTGAGTGTATGTATCCACACTGGAAAAACACCACAAGATGAGTCTAGGGACCTGTCATGTTAACTATGAGACAGATTTGAGCTAAAAATCCCTTGATCACTTGATCTTATATGTCCCTCCTCTGACTGGTAGACCACACTGTGATTTTGGAGTTGCTATCTTTTCAGATCCAATGTTCTACAGTCCCTGAAATGTATGGCTATTTCCTTTTCCCTACTATAGTTATTTGCAAAATGTCATAGATTCCTATGGGAGTGCTGGGAGAAGGATTAACAAGAACATATTTTGTAATAATATTGGTGAAAACAATGGGGTGTAATTGAGGGAGTGCAGGCAGAGGTGTAAACCTCTGTGCCTGTGAGACCATATCATGAAATGTAAAGCAATATATATCAAGGGCCTTTCTGAAGGTAATCTAGCCTCCCTTCCATTCAAGAGGTTCTGGGGTCTTCAAATTAGCCAAAGTTAGGGAATTGATTATCTCTGTTTTTCTGATTTAGGTTAGACTTCTGTTCTATTTTCCTATAGCTGCTATGGTTTTAGTGAAGTTGACAATTTAAGTTTGGGTCTTACTGGCCAAGTAACAATTTAACTTATAGTACAGACTTAGTGAGTCCCTATTAACACATTTTGCCTGTTTGTCTTTCACCATTATCCTCCGCCTTTATTATTCCTTCACACACATGCTGTCTAGATTCCTGTCTGTACCCATTCAAAAACTCGAGTTCTTTCTCCCTTGCTTTTTTGCCAATGTGATACAAATTCTTACACTTCATATTTTACTTCACTTTTGAAAGTCATCTGGGACTTGGGTCTAGTTATCTTTTGAGGAGCAAAGAGATGTAGTACAGAGTAGGTCTTTGAGGACTCAGCATTGTCCTGCATAGCAGCCTTCCTGGGAAAGGCCATTACAGTTTTCTATGGCAATGCAAGGTCAGTCTTCTCAGACAGGGTTAAAGAGACTGTTCTCACTGGGAATGGGGACACCTCTTTTGGTAAAGAAGACTTATCAGAGTTTAGGGGCTCTATATTCCCAGTTTCATTCTGGTCTTCCACATATCCCTATTCTAAAACCCAGGATCCTATTTCTTCCCTATAACCTCAGTCTAACCACAGATAATCTACACACCTGGGAGTTCAACTTTCATTGTGATTTAGCCACTCAGAGAATCAAACTCTGATGTTTAATTTTCAACAACTTCAATGTGATGGCCACAGATTCAATCTCTTTCAGGGCACACATAGATGCTTTCACATCATTTAGGCAGTGCTTAAGCTGGAAAATTGAATTTGTGAGCTTATATTTTTAGTATTCCATTTTGTCAATCAACATTAGGAGCAACCATCTGATCTCATTATATTCATTAGCTTGCCAAAATGTTTGAAAGTATCATATATGCAGTCATCCAGAGCCTTGTTTATTATAAGTGGTTGATTAGGAGTATCCAATATGGTATTTTGCATATATTCATTGGCAAATCATGCCAGAGGCTGTCAGTGTTCTTACTACTAGAAATAGTCATTCGTGTCTTTTTAATTCCAATTTTATTTTAATCTAAGATGTACACATTATGTTTTGCTATATATTGTGATGTGATTATCATAGTCAAGCAAATTAACATATCCATCATTTTGAATAGTTTATTTTTCTGGGCTAAGAGTACCAGGGATATACTTTCTTAGCAAATTTCTAATATCTAACACAATATTACTGGCTATAATTAATATAGTAGTTTTATAAATGTATTCATTCTATATAACTGGAACTTTGTACTCTGATCTTCATTTCCCTATTCTCTCCCCTGTTCTCTGTCCTGATAGTTAGAAATGCATTATCTATTTCTATGCAGTCAATATTGTTTAAAGATTTACCTGTAAGTACAACTATGCACTATTTTTTTCTTTCTGTGTCAGGATTATTTCATTTAACAACATATTCTTTATGTTCATATGTTGTCATTGCAAATGGCAGAATCTCCTTCAAATAAGTGATAAGTCCATCACATACACACACACCAAATACATCCCTGTCTCTTTATTAATTTGTTGACAGTCTGAGTTCAGAGCCTAGAAAAGGCTCAAGTAATCAGGCAGGGCAGGGAGCAGGGGGAGGTTCTTTACTCATGTGGAAGTCGGCATTTTGCTTCTATGTAGGTCTTCAAGTGATGAGAAGAGTGCCACCCATGTTGGGAAAGGCAATCCCCTTTATTCAGTTTGTAAAATCAAATGTTAATGTGATCCCAAACACTTAAAAGATACACCTAGAATAATATTTGACCAAATATCAGTGTACCTCATGGCTCAGTCAAGTTAGCACATGAGATTACTCTTATAGATTATATGTAGCTTATAAAAGCAACATCCATTTCTCCCCGCCAGAGATCTGGTTGTTAAACATTTACCAGTGCACTCCTGAATGGAGAGCAAGTGTTTGACTGCTGCTGTTTTATTTTTTTTTCTGGTGATAAGCGGATTTTCTACTGCTAAGGTCAGTGCTTCTCTTTACACTGAATCTTGAAAAAAAACTTTGTCATTTTGCTTTTAGTCACAGAATAGGAACCTGCTGATGCTTTGTGTCAATAATGTGCCATCTGCCTGTCAGACTTTCAGTGGAAAAACTGTCTTGTTGTCTCTAGTTCTGTTGATTACAGCATGTCATAGTGCACTCCAGTGTCATGGAGATGGGAGTTGATTCTTTGTCATCTTGTGCCCTCCTCTCTTTTTGTTCAACTTAACACAAATTTTCTCTTGCACCTGGCAAGATGAATAGCTTGAAAACATGAAGTTGTGACCTGAGCTTGGAGGTTTTAGGCTGGATTCCAGTATATATATATATATATATTTTTTTTAAATTTCATTTTATGACACAGTTCCATAGGTTCTGGGATTTCCCCAATCCCTCCCCAAGCCTTCCCCCCATGTTGAATTCCTCCATATTGTTACAGCAGTACAGCTCATAACTAGTCCTAATTCCATCATTGCGGGCATGGACTATGCAGGGAGTCCAGCATATTATTGTCCAGATAAATTCAACAGTTTCATTGGGAGACCATCCTTGATCTGAAAGCAGAGCTGGCAGAATATCATACCCTCCAATGAAAAGCCACAACACAAATTCAACAACAGGAAGAAACATGGAAGTTAACAACATCATTAAGTCAACTGATAGGGTACTGAACGACCAATGTGTTAGAAGATGCAAGTTCTTAACCACATCCTGTAACTACTTAACTGATATCCCAATTTTAGTTTATACATAACCAACTGCTATAAACCTTAAAATGGCTTATCTCGTGTCTTTTCCCCCTCTTTTTTCTTTATATTTAGCAGCTTATAGTATTCAAGTGTGATTTTTACTGAGCTTTGTGTATTTTAGGATAGTCCAAGCAGGCCCATAACTCTAACAAGCTACATGTTAACGACTGAGGAGCAAAACAGTATTAAGTGAACTGACAGGACCATGTACTAGCTTACTTACCTTCATGTGCTCCCAAAGTATTCGGCTCATTGCCTATACTTAGTAAACACATAGTAACTATGTGTTGAAATGAAAAAACGACTTTTTAAGTGCTTCTGTTGTCTATATTCACAGGGCCTAACACAGTATGCTTTATCATACTTAACTGGGCCGGTCCATTGTACACAGTTTCTCATTATTTTTGATATCATGAGGACAAAAACCTGGTGTAGCATGTTGGCCATTATATTTCCTTACCTCAGGCAGCCTCTAGTATATAGCAATAGTAGCTTAGAAAACTTTTGTTGAGGAAATGAAGTAAACAACACATGAACTTTGGGAAAGCTACTTAACCTCTCCAAGCTCTTTTTATAATATTCAAATTAACATTACTATCCTATTATGATAACAAAATATAAAGTACCTGAACATTGCTTGACATATAGATACAGTAAATTTGCACTTCATCTTTTTTCTTCACTTTTGCTTCATGCTATCATCTTCCTTGAAGTGTATCCCATTTCAATTTTGTTTCAGTAAGCAAACAGGTAAACTAAGCAATCAGGTGTCTGCTAGTGGCAACATTCTGTTACTCAAATTCAAAGAGCATTCAGGGATGTTCATAACTGGAAAACCATTAAGATTCAAAGCTTTAAATCAGAAAGGAAGGTATCACAGACCCAATAATCAAAAGTAGGGGAAAGGTTTAAGGCTTGGATATGATACTTTTTGGAGCCTACAATGTCCCAGCACGATTCCTCTTCTTCCAAAATGTAGTTCTGTGGCATCTCCCTTCTTTCCCAGAGGTCAGCCCAAAAGTTCTTTAGCATACAGGACTGTAGTTTAGGGATCATTTGAATTGCCAGTTCCAGGAAGTAAGTAATGTTCAGAGTTTTCATACCCTTTAAGACAAGGCTCCAGCTTCATGTTGGTGCAACTAAGGCTTTCATGAATGAATCTGAACTGCTAACTTTGGAGAAATTCATTTCAGATGTATATCCTAGTCCTAGCTATGGCAAAACCTAACTTGGACCAATTATGTAACTTCTCTGAGCCTCAATTCTCTTTTAATCAAGTGAATTAGAAAATACCCATCATGAGGGTAATGGATAAAGAAACTATGGTACTTCCATATAATGCATAACTGAACTTAAGCTAAAAGCAATTATGGAGACTAGAATACTGGGAAGTAAAGATATGTTGCAGTATGCATCTCTACTGAATAAAAGGAGGACTCCCAATGAAACTGTTAAATTTATCTTGACAACAGAATGCTGGACTTTCTACCATTATCTATACCTACAATGTCAGGAGACACTTAAATAGCAGAATGATGGACTTGCCATTGTTGTGAAGGACTATACTACTGTAACAACATAGGGGAACTCAATGGTGGTGGGGGAGGAATTCTTGTGCCTATGAAACCATGTCATGAAAAAATAAATATAAAAAAAGCAATTTTATAGGGAGTAAACATGTTGAGTAGAGAAATCTAGATGCCTATTATAGGACAACTTTGAAAGAAAACACATAAAAAGGGTACCTATCTCAATATATGAGGAAGTATAAAAATGGTTTGGAATGAGGCTCAGAAACAATTCTTACCTTTGGGCACTAGGAGTGGGCACAAGGAAACATCCTGAATTGGAAACTCATAATCAGCTTTATCTGTAGTGTTCTGTTCTAAAGATATATTTTATCTATTCTTATGAAATTAAAAGAAATGTCTTTAAGAAAGGCAGTGGTTGGAGTAAATGTTCCCCAAGGTCCCTCTGAACTCTAACATTCCATGGCTCTAAGCTATGAGGAAGAACTGGGCAGTGGCGCATTACAAATGTCTCTCCAAGTTTCCTTGAAGTGGAGTTCAACACTTCCCCTGGGATGAAACATTTTGTTAAAATGATTCTGAGATAGAGAAACAAAATGAAGATGACCTCCACCGGTTTAAGGTCTTCAGGGAGATCAGAACAGATCATTTTAAAGATCTGTTCCAAAGCCCTTACCCATGAAAATAGGCAAAGTTGGCTCCTTTCTCTTACATGATTCATGGTCCTGTATGGGCTGGTCTTGTCTTCACTGAAGAAGTTTGGGATCAGAAGTGCATGGCTACCACATGGCTAAGCAGAGGTCAAATCAACTTGGACATTTTCCACCTTGGAACGCTTCTATCCTTTGATAGTAAAATCAAAGGAAAATGTTTTCCCCACAGAGCTCCATCTCCCTACTTACTTTTTTTTGTCTTTCATGCTAACTACTGCTGCTATTAAAACAGAATTAAAATTGCTTTGTCTTTGATGGGTAGACAGGGATAATCTGAAATTAAAAGATCAAGATATCCAATTGCCACTGACTGTGGTAAAGAGACAGAAAAACTGGTGGGAACTCCTCTGTCTCCCTCTCCAGTTGACTGTATGATTCTGCTTTCATTTCTTATATCTGATTCTTTAAGGTCAGCAGTACAAGACGTAGTGACCTTCGATGTAAGGGATGTTCCTTTTCCCTCTGTGCCTTTTGCACTTGCTGTGCTTATTCATGCCTCTTGAGTGGTCATGCCAGGGACTAAAGCCATTTGGAATATTTCTTCCTTTTCCTTTGGCCCTACATGTAGCCCTTCCTTCAAGAAGTGTTCCTCTACCACCTCAGAGTACAGTGACAGTATTTTTCTTTGAACTCTGATGACATATCAGGTTAACCATAAATTTCAGTCTTTACATAGCATGGCTTTGGATTCTATCACCATTTAGATGATTTTAATCTTCTTTCCCCACATCAATCCATTTCATAAACAAGGCAGTGAATCAAATAGGTGTGAAAAAGTGGGCAAGGACAGTGGTCTGTCATGGCCAGATGTTCACTCAATTCTTAGTTTTTCTCCCCATTTAGAGTGAAAATATTAGGTTAACGTGTGGGTGAATGGTACATCTAAGTGAATGAGAACAGTTGATAGATAAATCAATTTGATAAACACAAACTCTTCAGGGCTCCCGTGCATCATTTCACAGAAACCCAGTGACAACCTATCACTTCTAAGTTCATTCTTCAAAACAAAGAAACAAACACAAAATAAAGTTTAAAAAGCTGGATGGTATTTATTTTTTAAAATATTTATTTTATTTGGAAGGTACAGAGAAGAGAGAGAGAGAGAGAGAGAGAGAATCTTCCATTCTGTGGTTCACTCGAGGACTTGGGCCATCCTATACCCATATGGGATGCCAGTACCAGAGGTTTAGTCTACACCATGGCATCAGTCCCAGAGTGGTAGTGGTAGTGGCAGTGGTAGTCTGTCTTTCTTTTTCTTTCTTTCTTTGTTTCTTTCTTTGTTTCTTTCTTTGTTTCTTTCTTTGTTTCTTTCTTTGTTTCTTTCTTTGTTTCTTTCTTTCTTTCTTTCTTTCTTTCTTTCTTTCTTTCTTTCTTTCTTTCTTTCTTTCTTTCTTTCACTGCCTCTCTCGCCCTTCCTCCTTCCCTCCCTCTTTCCTTCCTTCCTTTCTTTCAATGAATTTATCTGGTGAACATAGCAGCTATTCTTGTCATAGCCTAGAAATCTCTTTGGCAGGTAATATACAACTTTTCCCAAAGTGTATAATACCACATCCATTTTTCCTAATGTACAGGAGCGCAGAAAGATCCCCAGAGTTTCAGTCTATCTGATATATAATCTGCACATTTGATTTCTAAAATGAAAAAATCAATCAGCCCAGCTAACTGTTTAAATTAGCTTTTTCACTCAGTATTTATCTTCATTTTTCTTACTGAATTTATCTTGGATGTCACCCTACAGTTGAGGTTCAGCACTGGAAGTCCCATGTTATGGATGAGAAAACTGCGACATGAATCAAGGGAACCTAGTGTGTTAGGGATAGAGGTGGCCTGATCATTTGAGAAGCAGAGACTAAATTACTTCTTTGTACATTGAAAACAGACTTTAGGATTGGAAACAAGGCAAGCAGTGGAAACTGGTGAGAGAATGGCTCACAAGAAGGCCCTGAAATTGTTAGAGGTAATGGATATTTTCATTTATCTTGATTGTGATAATGGTTTTATAGGTGCATGCATATGTCAAAATCTACTTGCATATTTGAAGTATGTGAAGTGTATTGTGTTTTAATTACACCTTAGTAATGCTGCTTGGGAAAAATTTAAAGATACTAATTTTTAAGGATCGCAAAAACTCATTAAAACAAATTTGCATAGGGGTCAATTTCCAGCTGCATCCCCCAGAGGTTAAAGGTTAAGAACACTTATTGTCCAAAGGGACTGACTTATGGCTCTGTCATTTACTAGCTGAGTGATACTGAGGAAGTTTTTAATCTCTTTGAATCTTATTTTTATATCTGAAA
Organism: Ochotona curzoniae; assembly: GCF_017591425.1. NCBI lineage: Eukaryota > Metazoa > Chordata > Mammalia > Lagomorpha > Ochotonidae > Ochotona > Ochotona curzoniae. Next base: position 28,271,237 of record NW_024467087.1, on the reverse strand, counting down.
AACATGAATTGTATTTAGAGTACCCACTTCATATTCCCAGGGTTAAATGAGAGAATAATATATGGAAAGCATTCCACATAGTGTTAAGTACAAACTAAATCATGAAGAAATGGCACTTGCTGATTTATCTGCCACTGTAGTCCTAATCTTCTCTTGTATGAAAAAAGACAGAATGGCAGCAGGTTCTGAATGCAAGTCATTGATTGCCATTAATCCATCAGAACCTTCATTAGATCCCCATAATTGAAACTGCTGAGAAGCAAAAAGGTAAGTAAATCTCCCCAATTATTGCCCAAATGCCCTCAGCAGCCAGGGCTGCGACACAGTGAAGCCAGGAGCCTGAAACTCTGTGAAGCCAGGAGCCTGAAACTCTGTTTGGATTTCCCACCTGGGTAGCACAGGCCCTAGCACTTAGGTCATCATTTGCGGACTCCCAGGGTGCAGTAACAGGAAACTGGAGTGATGAAGCTAGGTTTTGAACCAGGCACTCGCATGAGATGGAGGCATCTTGACCAGCAGCGGTATCCACCCGTAGAAGCATGGTCTATCATTACATCCTCAAATCTCAGAGTTCTTATTCATTTTTGCTCTCACACATTTCTTTCTATTGAATGAGCGTTTGATGAGATAGTTCCTCTGAAGAATCTCAAGGCCATTTCACTATTCAAAGCCTTCTAATTTGCCTAGCAGTGCATCGGGGCTCTCAGCAGGCCTTGGATAGCCTCTTCCCTGCTGAATGCCCCATAACCATTTTAGTGGGTTATGAGGACTAACACTTACACAGTGCTATAGCACAACATTCTTTGCCAAACCACACAGGGCATTTTAGAGAGGCGTCCCCATCCCAAAGCTTTCTGGGCCCAGGCTACCAATTTATGTTCAAAATCAAATTCTTGTTGATGGTAACAACTTTTGGCTCTTGGTATCTGTGAGGGCTTGCTTTCAGGTCCCCTACAGATATCAAAATTAGTGAATGTTTAATTTCCTTATATAAACTGGCACAGTATCTGCATCTAATTTACAAGCATCCTCCTACTCAAAATCATCTCTGGGTTACTTGTGATACAGGATACAATGCACATTCTATATAAATAAGTTGTTACACCATATTGTTTAGGGAATAATGACATGGAAAAATCTGTACATGTTCAGTTATGGATACAATTTGTAGTTGAATATTTTAGAGTTGCAGTTGGTTGATTTGTGGCTATGGAACTTGTGGATACAGAAGGCTGACTGCACATTCTTGTATTTCTCAGGACAAAGTACTGAGAGCCATATAGCAGTTCTGCATTCTCATCTGGGTTCAGAGATCCAGCTGCTCCTGTCTAGTACAGAGGCTGTGAAGTCAAGTAGTTTAAACAGCCTTTCTAGCACAGCTGGCTCCCATAGAAGCCCAGATTTCCTTCTCCTTGGCTATAAGGCCTCAAGGAACTTAACAGCCCTCTTTGTGTTTTAGTTCCCTCACCCATCAAATGAAGGTAATATCACATATGCATCCCTTGTGGGGTTGTGGTTGGGATTAAATGCATTAAAAATACAAGGCACTGAAACATAGGACGTATTCATGCAAAGTGACTGATTATTATCCATTGGAAAGTAAGCTCCATGAAAGTGGCCATTTTTGTTTTCTTTGTTCACCTCTAATATCCAAGCACATAGACCAGTACCTAGTACACAGTAAATGTTCACTATATTTGCTGAATAAATGACTTAATTCTTAATTGTAACTCTTTCTCTCATAACTCAGGACTTACTTTCCAAATAAATCTAGAATCTCACTGGTTTTTGCTGTTTTCTTGGTTGCCTAAGTGTTTTTTCACTCTCTGCTATGTCATCACTACAGCTTCCTGACTGCTTTTGTCCTTCATTATCTGCAACTTGCCCAGCTACTCTCCCACATCTTCTCTTCAAACAATACAATCTTAGTGACTTGGAAAACACAAGTTAGACCACATTGCTCCTTTGCTGAAAATATTCTCAGGGTTCCCCAATTCACTCACAGGAATGGGCAAAGGTTTTCAGCTGTTCTGCTCTTAGCTACCTCCTCAATCTCATCTTTTTTATTATTAACATTCCTTCTAAAAATATTATTTATTTTAAAGGCAGAGAGATAGACACATACGAATGTGGATTGGGAAGAAAACGATTTGGAGAGAGATTTAGACAGAGATTAACCTTTCACCTGTTGGTTTACTTCCCCAAAAGCCTGCTACAACTGGGCTGGGCAAGGGTAAAGGCCAGGGCATTAATTCAATCAGTTTCCCACATGGGTACCAAAAACCCAAGCATCCACTGCCTGCTAGGATGTGTATTAGCCAGAAGCTGAATCAGAAGTGGACTCTCGCTCAGGGACTCTGACATGAGACGCCAACATCCCAAGAGGTGTCTCCTAACTGCTTTGCAAATAGCTGCTTCACAATCAGCATTTCTTTAAAACACCAAGCATGCACACCTGCCTCAGTGCCCTCGTACTTGTGCTTTCCTTTGCTGGGAAGGCTTTGTTCCCAGAGATGCCCTTAGTTTACTTCCTCACCTTGTGCAGATCTCTGCTCCCACATCACTGGAGAGAGCATGCCTGATCATCCCACACAAAAAAAGCATCAAGCTCCTTAGCATTCGCTAACCACTTTTTTTCTTCATTGGTTTTCTTGATAGCATTTATTATCAGCTAATACATTTGTCATTTGCTAGTTACTGAAATGACAATGCTGAAGGTTTCACCTCACTCACATGTCGCCTCCACAAGAGCAGAGACTTGTCAGTTTTGCTCAAGGCTATATTCCCCGGGCCTGAAACAGTTTGGGGAATACTGTGATTCCTCAATATATTTGTTGAATGAATGACTAAATAGTTTCAGGAAATAATCTTCACTAGTATCATTTTATTCTCTGGAACAGCATGTATTCTGAGATAATCCTATTCCAGGGATAACTATATTTGGCTTGGCTTACTGAGGAATGGGAGAAAAAATGAAGCTTTCCATGTTGGCGTAAGTTTGGTAGGCAAAACATAGGGATGTAGAAGGCTTGTGGGGAGAAATATTAACACGAGCCCTTGGGGTTGAAACTTGGGAGAGAAACGAGTCTCGTTATGTGGTAGTACACCGCTCCAGGCTGTGAGCCTGGTGAAATGCTTCCCAGCCTGAGGTTTCGGATACCGAAAGAGCTCTTTTCTGGTTGCATTAATAATTGTTCAAAAGAATCCATTCTATTATTTTTACAAAGTAACATTTTTTTCAAGTGGTTCAAACTTTTAATTCTTTTGGGAAATATGGGGCTTGCAGGATTATAAGCGCAAAGGAAGCAAAAAGGCAGACTTAAATGTAATTCTGCAGGATTAATTTATATTTCTGTGGAGCAAGAATTTTCTTATAAAAAAATACTTCCACTCCCAGACTTCCCTTCTTTTTGAGGGGGAGACCTTGAAAAATAACAATTTATAGAAACTTTTCCTATTTAATAAATTTGTAACATCCTAACAACTGAAAAAAATTTTCATAATGTAGTAGGACAATATAAAATCTTAAAACTATTAGCAATAGTCTTAAAGTTTTTTTTTATTATTTATGCTTGTGAACTTGCAGATCCAAAGAAAATGTTGTGATTCAAATATTTTGCAGTTGTGAATTTATGCTCTGGAGAAGGGATAATCTTAAAATCATAACATGTCAAGTTTTCCCATTTGTGTTAAATACACATAATCAGAGGAGTGTTACTGAGGAGTGAGTGCACTCTCTGTGTTTACAAAGCACAGGTCCATCAGAACTCTCTGAGCCACTTATGGTTTTACATGCACTGCCTAAGAGTTTGGGGGCAGCACTAAACTGCCTGGGCACAATGCTCGGGACTGAAGTTCCAAACCTCTGAGTTTAGCCAGAAATGGAATCAATCAGGGAGGAGTGGTGAGCTGCTTGCCCAGAACTCAGGCTTCAGAATGTGACAGCAAGTGAGACTGGACTGTTTGCTAAGCCCACAGTTGGTTCAGTGCTACTTTCCAGAAATCCAGGAAGTGTTCTTTAACAGTGGACGCTCCAATAGTGTCACGATATTGCAAACTCCCTCATCGGATCTGACTGGATTGTCATGGCAAGATCCTCTATGCAATGTATCATCACTTTCGTCATTGACTGACACCACTGTCTCTTTGGTCTAGAATTTTTGAAGTGTGCTTCTGCTTTTTGCCATAGCCCCTCACCTTTTGTACATCTTTTCTATTTTTCATTCTTTTAGTGTACTTATACAATGATATTTAAAAGGTAAATCAACTCCACAGAACTTAGAGTAGCCAGTTGTCTTGATTTTCAATGCAGAGCTTGCTAGAGAGTTGAGGTGTAAGTAGCTCCACCCTACGTAATGTCACGTTCCAACACTGCTAGACTCTTGATGGGATATTTTTCAAAATTTCTAAAAATTGGGCAGGTGCCCTGAATGCCTTAGAAGCATTAAAGAGTGAATAGATATCATACTTTAAACCTGTCTCCATTTGTTTTAATATACTTAAGGTCACAAGCAGGCAATCAATCAGAATGTCTAAGTGTAGAATTTTGGAATCAGGAAGAAACTGAAAACATACCATTGTGACCAACCACTGTATTCTAATAAACTAGAATGAAAACAGAATAATTAAAGGCAAGAATTTTTCTAGTCTATCCAGTTTCTGCCTGCTTGCACCTCAGAGTTCAGTGGGAGCCAACTATTCAGAGACTCCTAACAGCAGAGCAGGTTGGCAACTAACTCACTCCTGTCCCTTAAAATCTGAGTATGTTTAGGGCCACTTATGCAGCATTCACTTCTCAGAGGGAACACATGTGTATTACTAGCCAAGTGTTGGGTTGGGTGTACAATGGTGATTGCTTTCTTGGAGCATGTGTCTGACATAGGCTCTAATTAAATAATTACATAAATGAGTAAAGAACTGTAAACTGAGATTAATACATTGTAGGAAAGGAAGACAGTACTAAGGAAGTTTACCTTGGAGTTTAACATGGAGTTCATGAAGGGCTGCATATAGAAAATTTCACTTAAACTGAGATTTGGAGGTTCCGAAAAGACCCATCACAAAAGAGTTACATTCTAAACAAAAAGAACAGCAGGTCCAAGGTGCTGTGGAGGACTACAAACCAGGCCAAGATGGCTGAGAGTGGGGAAAGATGAGGCTGGAAAATTTGATGAGGGGACATCTCAAAGCAAATTCCATTGGGTTTAGGGTAGGTTGAAGTTTCTTGCTGAAATTTCTTGAGGGTGCAGAGTACAAGTTTGAATTGCAGTGGTGTGGTAGGATTCCACTCCTGGCTCCTGCCTACCAAATACTAAAATTGTACTATTCCCACCCCTCGCCTGCTATTGATGACTACCCCCTAGTTAAGAATTACTGAATTTGGGGCCATGTAGGCCATTTAAGGATTTAGAATTTTGTCCTATAAACAAGGAAGGAAAAAATGATAGCAGAGAGAAATGATCCAATTTATATTCTGAAAGGATCATTCTGGCTACAGTGCAACAATATAGGTTTTCCCAAGAGATCTTCCCTGGTGAAGTTGTTAAAATGAGAGCTATCTGGGGTGGGTGAGAGGAGGGCATGAATGGAGGAAGAGGTAGACCACCTCTCAGTATACGTATACATATGTATACATACACACATATATTAAAGTTTGAATGCATTTGTAATAAAACCATTTGTTGGTTACTTACTATATGCCAAGTATAGGGTATGTGCTTTACATTTGTTGTTTTATACCTTGTAATAATTGCATAATATACATGATGTCCTTGTATTACTTCACAAGACCAATTCTGTTGTTATAGTGAAAGGGCTGGGGCTGGATAATTCAGGAAGAAAAATAAAAGGCTTATTATCTCTGAGTTTTGGAGGTTAAAATCCAAATAGCATAGTAGGTCTTCAGCAAAGACCATTCTGTCTATGTTACCTCATCGCGTGTGGCAGCGTCACAAAGGGTGCCTGAGAGCAAGACAGGAAGCCAGGTGTGGGAAAGTGCTTTTTTATGACAACTCAGTTTCTTGAGGAGGAATTCAGAATCTCACAGATAACTACCTTACCCCCACCTGATGGCTGTGTCCTCTGTGATTTAAGTAATCTCCCACTAGGTTCCACCTCTTCAAGATCCCTCTACTTCTTAATATCGCAATACCAGAGATCAAAATGACAACACATCAACCTTTGTGAGATACATTTAAGCAATATCCAAACCATAGTAATTACAGATGAGAAGCTGTAACATCAGCGAAGCTCTATGCTATACATGAGACAAATGGCAGATCTGGGCATCCACCATACTGTCCTGACCCCAGAACATGTTTTCTTAACTTGCCACAGTGTTGTTATATTATCAACGGAGCATCTTCAAGGTTTAGAGATGGGGAAGAATGTTAAGAAGGATAGAAAAGTTTGACTAAAGCATTAGAACTTCTTTTTTTCTGTGTAGCATTTTTAACAGTTTGTGATCAGCATGAAAACCGTCCGTGCTTGGGAAAAGGAAGGTGGGAATAAGAAGACAGTGAAGAGAAATGGATGGCGCCTAACACAAACTTTTAGAGTTTGAAAAAGGCAAATCATGATATAGTTATTTCTTCTTGGAACTGTTGTATCAATTTGAGAGAGGCCTTTTGGAAATTCAAGAAGGAAAAGATAAATTCTGTGAAGTTATGGAGTGAAGGTGAAGCTAAGCCTTTTAGGCTTACTTACACCATGCATTCAAACAATAATGCTAGGATCCTATGTGACTCAAGTTCAGTCTGCAGAGGCTGCTCATACACCTGGGTTTCCTCCAGATGTGAGAATAAATGGCTTCATTTGAGGCATAGTTATGGAACTCTTTTAGTCTGAAATGAAGCACTAAGCATCACAGAGGCTACAGAAAAACTTACTGTAATACAAGCCCCATCTTCAGGGACTTTATATTCTAATGGGGATACAAAAATAGAACCAAGTGTAATCAACAGAGACACAGATGAAATGCCATAGGAATCTAGAGTAGGAATGCTCATGTTCACAGGAGAAGGAAAGTGGGGCATTAAGGTAAAGCCTTGCAGCTAAGGTAACATTGTGCTGACTAAGGATGGAAAAGATTATTCAAGGCTGGTGGTTTGTAAAATGAAGTCTTTTGACCAGCATCATCAGCTTCCTGATTAGCAATTCAATTCTCAGGTCCACCTTAGACTCACTGAATCAAAAACTCTAGGGTAGGGATGAGCAAGCTGTGTTTAATAAGCCCTCTAGGGGATTCTGATGTGTGCTCACTGCTTTTGGAAAAGGAGGCATGTTTCAGGTCTCGGGAATAGCATGAGCAGAAATCAATAAGATTAACCTAGGTAATGCCTTTGTAGACTGGCAAAGCACCAGGTTTGACTACAGGGTATCATGCATGAGTGGGAGTGGCAGGAAAATAAATAGGGTCATATTAGAGAGCTCTTAAACTTGTTGGTTCAGTTAATAGGAGACCTGAAGGTGTTGAAAGAGGAGACCAACATACAGCAGGAGACTGGGTTAGAGGCTACTTTTTTTTTTCCATCTAGCACAGTGGTTCTCTGCTCTTGCTGCATCTGACAAGCTTAGTAATATTGCCAACCTCAGGGTCTCTCCCAGACATTCAGATTGAATTGACCACAAGCATGGTCCAAGACTGGCATGTTTCAGAAGTTCTGCAGCTGATTCTTGCGTGCAGCCAGAGCTGAGGTCTCCTGTTCTGAGGCAGCTGGAGCACTGTCAATGGATATAGGGAACAGGGTGTGATTGTGCTGTTGTCCTCAGCATGCTTGGAGGTGAAGGAACCATGAAGAAAGTGCTGACTAGGCTGTTTACTTCTCTTTCTGAATGAACCACTTGTCTATTTTATGAATGACTTTAGCAGCTTAAGATGAATTGACTGCAAAACTCAACTTGAAGGGACATGATTGAGGGGACTATCCCATGGCCATTTTTCACAGATGTTTGAATAAAGCTCATTGAAAATGTTTGTGCATTCCCCAAGGCCCACCACAGGATTTAGCAGTAAAATGGATAGGCCTTGGCAAGGGTAAGAAAGGACTACAATTCTGAATGTCAGTTATCAGAGCTGCTTTCCCCAGAAGCCCTACTTGGCAAATGTGCCTCTTCTCCATGTCTGCCTCTGCAGCTTCTGTTGGCCCATGAGGCTTCTCCCATATGAGCAGAGGGAGAAAAGAGTGAGGTAGTGAACACAGCTCTACAGCCTACTCATTGTAATCTTCTATAACCAGAAAAGGGTAGTTGAGGAAAGAAATGTGGGAGGTCACTTTGACAGGCCTGAAATCCAGACAGTAATACTACCAGTTAGGTTGAAGTCAAGTCATAGAAACTTCTAGAACCACTCAGCTCTGTAACAATTACAGCAATATTACTAACTAATATTTACTGAACATTTACTAAGGATCAGATACTGTATTTAGTGATTTGTTTATATTGGTCATCTCATTTATCTTTTACACTGTTTGAGGTAGGCATTATTGGTATTCCTTTTATGGATGAAGAAACTGAGGTTCATAGAGATTAAGGAATTTACCCAACTGTCCAATAAGTATAAAAGCAGAACTCTAAACCAAGCGCATCTGATGCTAAAATATGAGCTGTTAACCATTCTGTTGTACTTAGTTAATTGTAAAATCATGTCCAGTTCTAAAATGTGTAGAATTTCTGTGGACTATCTGACATGTACACAGAAGCTAGTTAAGAGTGGTCTTTTAACATGAGGCTAAGAGGTTTGAGTGATTCTAGAGGCATTGGTGATCCATTAGACACATTAGAACGTTATTGACATTAGCAAACAAGCTATAGCAGTAAACATTATGTGTAATATTGATCCAGATGGGTAGAGACAGGCAGGATTGACCATGCAATTTGTGAGGTTCATGAATTCTCAGCTAGCATGTGCATGAAGCCAATCCAGGAGACAAAAAGGAATCAAGAACCGGGTGGTGGTGGTGGTGGTGGTGTGTGTGTGTGTGTGTGTGTAAGGGGGTAGTGGTGTGGATCAGTTTGGGGACATGAGTGGCATACCATGGTGATTAGAAAGAAAGCGAGGGGGAAATGAGAATCATTAGGATTTCATGAATGTCCTCTTTTTCACCTCCAATATTCAGTGATAACTTGGAAGTCTGAATGACTGAATGAAAAGGATTAGGAAGCAAACAAATTTGAATGAGAAATTGGTAAATTTGCTTTTGAAAATCTACTCTGCCACTGGGATACTTGCTATTTTGATTAGTTTGGTTGTGATTAATTCATACGAGACCCTGTCCCTTAAGAGACTTGGGTTCTTATTTGGCCAAGAAGGTATGTTTTGTTTTTTCCCTATGCAGAAACAAAATTATTTAAAGTTTGTTCCAGAGAACAAAATGCAGGCTAAGCAAACTCACCTTTGATGTGCTTTCTTTAGACAAGACAGTGAGCTCCCACCCGGGCTAGCATTTGAAAGCACACAGCAGTGACTTCTACTTTCTTTTAGGCCTGAATTTGTATGAATCTTGATGATCATTCCAGGTATGAGGGTAGGGTATGAGAATCCAACAGATTTGTTGCCCTGGCTGACACTGTCCTCTATACTTTCAGTACTTTCTTGGTGCTGTGCCACCTGCTCTGTCCATTAGGATACAGAGGCATGCTAGGACTGAGTGGCTTCAAAGTAGATGGTTTTGCTTTCCAATTAAGATAACTCTGGCAATGCAGCAGTATGGAGTCATAGCAATCAGAGGTTTCAGTGCTGGAGCAGCATGGAAGGTCTGCTTGTCAGCTAATACTAGCGTAGTTCCCTCTAAAGGTCCAGAAAGCAGAAGTCCTTCAATTACGCCATTTGGGTAGGTGAATTCAAGGGGAGAAGAATATTATCAAACAGCCACTCTGTGTTCTAACTGCTCCTTCCCTGTGTGTCTCCTTTCTCATGAAGTGTACAGTTCTACTCCAAGTGGCACCCTGTAAGGAAAATATGTCCTCCACTCCTTCCAAATTTAAGTTTACCAAGCACATCCTCAAAGGGAATTCCTCTGGTGAAGAGGGCTTGCATTGGGCCTGAGGATATGGTGTCTTGCTGGAGGGTATGAGTGACCCTCGTCCCACTGATTCTCCAACTGTTGGGTCCTTGATCTGCCATGTAACTAAGACGACAGATCAGAGATTCATACAGCCTCATGTAGAAGTCACTGACTTTTGTGTGGGCTCCATTCTGTTTTAGATATAGAAAAGGTAGCTTCAGAGATAGAAAGTCTTCAGTTTGCCACTTACTAGTGATGGTTCCTGCAGTGACCATATAACTAGGTGTATGACTTTTGATCGCTTATTTAACTTCTCAGAGCCTCAGTACTCTTATGCCTAAAAACCACCTAATACAGTTACTGAGAAGATTCAAGGAGTAAGTACATATAAGACACATTGTCTGGAACATATCACATGGTTGATAAATGAGAGATTAATTTTGATAATATCAAGAGAAGCCGAGTTGTTCGGATTTGCTATGTAACCACCATCAGCTGAATGTCTGGGCTGTAAACTGTCCCAAGAGAATTGCCCATCCATCCTACAGTCAATAATTCTGGCTTAAACAGACCAAGGAAGTGGTTTCTGGTACCTTATGATCTGAAAGCTTGGCCATTACTTTGTTCTCATGCTGCCCCAAGATGTGTGAGTTGGGAGACAAACATTACTACACTGTCTCTTGGCCACAGCCAAAAGCGGAAGCAGCTCTTAGTCCAGAATTCCACCCAAGATCTTGATCATTAAGCTGGAAACCTCCAGCACGGCAGAAGACAACTTTACTGCCATTTGTCACCACTGAGTTCATTGAGTTAATGAAGAGAGGTCTGGTGGCCAAATCAAAGAGAAATAGTCTTCAACACAGCCTTACTTCTCCCTGTCCCCCAAACGCCCAGCATTATAATGATATCCCTGGCTATTTAGGGATTCTCATCATGATCATGCTCAGCCCTTTCTCTCTTACGTAATCTTTTCTTACGCCCTGTTCCTCAATTTCCTGCTCAGAGACTCTGTTCAACTTGGAATATCATAAAATGTTTTAGGCCTGGGTGCTCATGACCAATGACAACTGTATTATGACTGCCAAGTATTATTCACAATTCAGTAAGTGCCCCAAAAGTTGCAGAAGAGGAAGCAGGAGAGTGGGCATTTAGGTTAGTGGTTAAGACACCTGTGTTCCACATGAGACTACCTGAGTTCAGTTTGCATTTCCAGTTCCTAATTCCAACTTTCTGCTAACACAGACTTTGGAATTTAACAGTGGTGGCTCAAGTAATCGGGTTCCTGTCACACATAAGGGATACCTGGATTGTTTTCCCAGATCCCAGCTTTGGCTAAACCTGGTCCAGCCCTAGTTTTACTGTTGAGATCATATGGGAGAATGGATCAGCTCTTAGGAGTGCTCTTTATGTCTTTCTCTATCTCACTGCCTCTTAAGTAATAAGAAAACAAATGAATAAACAGGAAGGGTAGCATTTGGACACAGTGGGTTAAACTGTTATCTGCAATGCCAGCATCCCATATGAATACCAGTTCAAGTCTTAGCTGCTCCACTTCTCTTCCCTGCTAAGGCAGCAGTGTTTGGACCCCTGCCACCCATGTGGAGACCATGATGAAGTTTAGGTTCTTGGCTTCAGCCTGGCATAAATCTTTGTGCTGTGACCACTGGAAAAGTGAACCAGCAGATAGACTGTCAGTCTGTCTCTTCCCCTACCACTGTAAATCTGCCTTCCAAATAAATAAAAAATCTACCTACCTACCTAAATAGCTAATTAACTATCTACATGAATAAAGATAGTGATTAAACATTTCAAGATTGCTATTGTTTGCCTATGTATAACTCATTTCTTGACATTATCACACTGCATGAAATTCTGATTAGGATGTTGAGGGTTGGGGATGGCAGAGACAAGCCAGTTTTTATTTAAGTCGTTGCCAGGATTTCACTTTTTTTTTTCTCTCAAGTGTAAATGCAACTGAGGATAGATTTGATGGAACACTTCCAATTGTGGGGTGAGGGAAGGATGCTGGTGTGTCCACACTGGGCCCTTGATACCATCCACAATCCCAGTTATTGCTCAGTCCTCTTCACAGATCAGAGATGAATCTGTTTCAGCTGGGTAAAGTGGCATGCCCAAGTTCACCCAGGTCCTGGGGAGCAGGAATTTAAACCTGAATCTAACCTCTTTCCATTGCCTTGATGCTCACTATCTGCATGTCTTCCTGAGAATCTACATTTAGCAGTTCCCTTGACCGTTTGTAATACTATTTACCTTCCAATGTTTAAAGACCATTGAGATGTTCACCTGCCCCTAGGATCGTGATGTGCACAAGCAGCTTGCCTCAGTCATTTGTGCTGTTTCCCAGCTACTCCAAATAGCTTCCTACCATGAAGAGAGACTTCTGGGTACTACTCAGACAATAGAAAGCTCTAATTATTAAGTGGGTCAGAGCAGTGTTTAACCAGATGGTTTCTTGCTACACATTAATGATTAATCCACTTCCTATGGTAGGAGTAAAGTAGCTGTAGTTGTTTGCCAGGTGCTGAAAATTAAACTAAAATGTATTTCGGGGCATCAGTAGATTTTGTGTTTATGCTGCCCTATTTTTACAGAAACTATCTGGGTCACTGAACTGCTTCAGTATCAGAGTATAGATTTTGAAACAAAATTTAGATGCCAAAGGAGTCCCTGGAGATCATGTAGTAAGAATTTCTCTCCCCCATTTCATAGCTGAAAAAACTGAGGCCTAAGTGGAAAGTGCTCTACTCAAGGTAAAGGGCTAGTTTAAAGGCACAACCCAGACTTACACTCAGGTACAACAGATTCTCTCACTAAACCTTGCCTCCTCCAGTGCTATTATTTTGGTTTTACAGATCCTCAGAAATTAAGTATTTATTCAACAATCGCACAGACATGGTTAAGTGACTTTCCCAGGATCACACTACACACATGTGACAGGACCTAGAGCCCCACTCCTCAGTGCTGCTGACCAGCCACATTGCCAGTCTTCTTTGTAGCCTGGTGTATCTTCAGTGCTTTCCAATGCAAAGCCTGGGAAGGTGTGATTGGAGCCTTGAAAGGCAGGTGCTTTGGTGATTACTTACAGGTGTGAAAAAATCCGTTCCTCTTTTGGGGGATCTGTTGTACTAAATAGAGCTATGGTTCTCAAACTTCAGTAGGCACAAGTATCACCTGAAGAAATGTCAAAACGCAGATCGTGGGACTCTGCCTTCAGTGTTTCTGCTTCACTAGATCTGGAATGAGGCTTGAAATCTGTTTTTCTAACAAGGTCTCAAGTGGTTCAGGTGCTGTTAATCCAGGGACCATTGAGGTCCATGGTTCTGGTACAAAGAAATGAGTAAGATAATATTTCATCCATTTCTCTCAGAAGCTGCTGGAGCTCTTTCAAAGTTTTCTATGAAAATGGTTTTGGAGATGATAACCTCAGTTTTCTCCATCCTTTTGAATGTGGAAATAACTTCCAAAACCTATCTGCCATTATGATTTTTTTTTCTTGACATCCTAGAAGAAATTGAGGTCATTTAGTCCATTTGCAATTAAGCTGGAGTATTTATTATTTTATTTTTTGAGAAACATATATTTAGTTTTTGAAAATCAGAAATAAAGGAACAGAGAAAGAGATGAAGACACGCACACACACAGGCACACACACACATACACACACAGAGATCGATTGATTGATTTCATGTACTGATTCACTGCTCAAATAGCTGCAATGGCCAGGGCTTGGACCAGGCTGAAGCCATAAGCCAACAGCTTCACCTGGATCTCCTGTATAGTTAGCAGATGTCCAAGCACTTTGGACATCTTCTGTTGCCTTCAAAGACATTATGGCAGTGAGGTGGATTGGAAGTGGATCACCCAGAATTTGAAGGGATGTAGGCAGTAGTTTAATCCGCAGCTCCATGATGCTATGGCTGCTTACTGTTTTTGATCATTTCTTTTGAATTACTATGATGAAAACCTTCTTTATGTTTCTTCCTGTGAATGAATCATCTCTTTATCGTAATTTCTCTTCTTGAATGCTCCACAGTGATTGCAACAGTAAATCTGCTCAGGGCAATAAGCACAGTACCTAGCATAGTGCCTAGCACTCAAGGCCTATTAAGCTCAATTTCCATCCCCTTTCAAACTAGTAATACCTACAGATTATTCACAAGCTATCCTGGCATTACCCTTTGCCAAACTGGGGATGTACCAGGTGACAACTAACATGGTAAGGATCTCCAAGTGACATCCCACCCCAGGCTGCCAAAAGTAGTGACTTGCAGCCCTGGTTGCACGTTAGATCACTGGAGTGGCTTTCAAAATACTAATGTCATTCTCCATACCTACAATGTCAAGATACACTTAAATAACAGAATGATGGACTAATGACTATTTTCTGAAGGACTATATTATTGCAATAAAATATGGGAAATCAGTGGGGTGGGGGGAGAGGAAATCCCAGAGTCTTTGTAACTGTATCACAAAACAAACAAACCTCACGTCATCAAGCAAATCAGAATCTGCTAGGGGAGGACCTAGGCATGAATTGTTTTTAGAAATTTCCAGGTGATTCTAAAGTGCATGCAAGATTGAGAAGCACTGACAGCCAAAGTCACGTTTTCCATTACTTCTTGCCTTTTTAACTGGGTCTCTCTAACTTTAGGTTTTTCTTTATAAGAGATACGGAGATTCTAAGGTGGACTATGTTAGGTAGGATTCTGGAGAGATTCAATTGAGCTTGGAATGGCAAGACTGGCAGCAATTCAGAACCGCTGAACTATCAAAACCATTTGAGCAGTGCCCTCGGAGCATGCCCCAGGTCGGGGACCCTAGGATGGGTGGGAGGCTGGGTGGCTGGGTGGGACTTTTCCCTTTTTCTCACCCCCCTTAACCCAGATACAGAGAAAAAAGAGAGACTGTGGAAACAATGATCTTACCCAATTTCCTGTAGCCCTTGACCCTTTGTGCCCTAACCAAGTATAGGTAAAGATTATCAAAATAAAATAATAATTAAAAAAGAAGAGATTTAATAAGACAGCAGTCCTATAGTATGCATCAAAATAATCTGAATCATACAGGGTTTTTCATTCATATAAGTTCTGGTTCCTTAGGCCTGGGATTTGGCTCAAGAATCTGGATTTCTAATAAATTTCCAGGTGCAGATGTAACTGTTCTAGGGACAACATTTTGCAGATCACTAATGGAAAGCACACAGTTCTTTTTAGTCAGTACTCCTTCAAAGACAACTGTAGTGGCTAGCTCTTTTTAAACCCAGTCTTAGGACATTTGTCAAGTACATTCACACAGCTATGTTGGAGAGAGCTATATAATCTTTTCCAAGTGTCCATTTGTAAAACCAAGTGTGAGATAGTTGCAGTGTGTGAAAAGTATGCAGCAAATGTTCTTCTGGTTAAGATGTAGCAACCAGCAGCTGAGGAAAAATTTAATTGGGTTGTTTATCTTGAATCAGCCTTGGCAGAGTATGGATGATTTTGTTTCCATCCACACCTGCCACTGTTAGAACTGCCTTCTACCATTTAAAGAACAGCTTTATTGCTAAGATATGAAGGCAAAGCAGAGATCAGAGGAACTAAAAAGACAAGACAGACAAAGTCACCCCTCATCCAGGGCAGTAGCTCAAAAAGAAGAATACTTTCGGTTGTTCTTGAATATCACCATCAGCTTGAGGTGGCACTTCCCAGTTCTTGTGATCTTAATTATTCTCTACCAAGGTGAAGGTGGTTGAAACAGCTAGACAAGGATGAATAGTCTGGGAGGGGACACATGAGTCACTCTGTTTGCTCAGATCGACAAGAAATGCAGTTCCTGCATTTATTATCCATCTCTTCTTCCCTAGTGGATCAAAGGCAAGAACACATGATAAATGAGCCCCACAGCCCTGAGACACCAATTATGTTATACCTTGCAAAGAAGCATTCCTAGGAGGTAGGAATCTGAGAGTCTGGGAGAGAGGTTGGACCACCTCAATGGTATCAACTGCTCACTCTTTCTCACTGGGTTTCTCTTACAGAGTCAGGGTAGGGATGAACTGGAATAAATACTAGCAAAGCTGGAGGGACTCTGAATGCAGGAGTGAGAGGGCAGTCCTGATACTATTTCTCTCTCCTGGCCTCACATCTTAATTCCTTAAAGCTGTATTGTTGGGAAGAACAAAATGGTAGAACAGAGTGAGGATACATTAAAATGGATGGAGAAGGATTCATGGAGGAGAAGCAGAGGGCATGATCCTGGGTAATAGGAGTGGACAGGCTGGTGGCAGAGAGACATGCAGGATCCTTGGACATAAGGAAGCAGCAGACACAGCACAGCAGTGCTGAAATGAACTGATACCCCAGCGGCCATTGGAGCTCTACTGGCAGTCAGGTGGGACAGACAGATCAATGAGAACACGGGTGGTGAATCAAACCATAGAATTCTGGGTTCTCCTATTTTTAAAAATCCAATCATGATCTGGAACAGAGCAGCGGAGCCCCGTGGATGGGCACAAGAGCAGGGGTGGACTGTATAACCCAACTATTCACTTTCCCCATGAGTGGCACTTTGGGTTCCATTTTGAATATGGCAGCAAACTCCCTGGGGCAATGAGGGGGGGACAGAGAGCCAAATATGCACTAAGCTCAGGGAGAATCCACATCCAGCTCTCCAAGGATTTTCTGAACAATCTGATACTATGAATGTATTTCACTGGTCCCACCAGGAAAATAATACCGACTTGGCATCTCAAGAATTCCACCCAAAATAGATCCAGATTGTCCCTGACCTAGCTGCTAGCAGGCTCCAGTAAAAAGAGAAAAAAATCTGTGCACTGCATGAACTGAGCCCAGGGCAGAGTGCCAACAGTGAATCAGGCACCACTGACAGCATTATGATCCAGTTTAAAGACACAGTTAATATCTCCCTAATCCCAGGTGCTGCTGGAACTATCCATGGGAGAAAGGCTGAGCAGACAATGGTGCAGCCATGACACTATTTTACAGGGGGTGAAGTGAGGTGACTCAGGTGGCACTGCCTGTGGAGGCCATGGCAGGAGCACAACATGGAATCCCGGTACTAAAAACTCTTTGGGCAAAGTTGGCAAAGTTGGCAAAATGCCACAGATGGAAAACTGGGAACTGAACAGGATAAGTAAAGTCAATCTGCGGACCTGCAGATGACCCAGGCTAATTAAAGATAAAACTGGCCTGAAGAGAAATCTGTTAGTTTGAACTGCAATGGCCAAGAGCAAAAGAGGCACAGGCAGCATGAATGAAGTTACTCACGCTTCCCCCACAAAGGATCAAGAGATTATTTCAGTGTCAGAATTAGCTGTTGAAGACATCCAGGAACTGCCAGATGAAGATTTTGAAAAAAAATCATAAAAATTTTTTAAAACAACCAGAAGCAGGTGTAGGATACAAGGAATACATTACACAGGAATTAGCAGAAATGAAACAGAATCAAACAAATATTAGAAATGAAGAACAGCTGAGGATGGCCCAAGGCCTTGGAATCCTGCATCTGCAAGGGAATCCCAAAAGAAGCTCCTGGCTTCAGATCCGCTGAGCTCTGGTCATTGAGACAGCGTGGGGAGTGAATTAGCGGATGGAAGATATTCCTCTCTGTCTTTTCTCCTCTTTGTACAGATTATTGATTATTTCCAATCAAAATAAAATAAAATAAAACAGAATCAAATAAAATAAATTTTAAAAGAAAATAAAAAGGAAAGAGTATCAGCCAACAGGATGCAGACAGATAATTTACCTGGACCCAGTGGTATTTATACCTGACATGCAGGGATGTTTCAACATAAGTAAATTAACAAATGCGATATACCACATCAACAAAATGTAAATTAAAACTGTCTAATCATCTCAATAGATGCAAAGAAGGCATTTAACAAAATTCAACACCACTTTATTCTAAAAACCTTAAGCCAGATTGGCATAGAAGGAACATTCTGCAACATAAGCAATATATGAAAAACTCAAATTCAGCATCATGCTGAACAGGGAAAAGACTGAAAGCTTTCCCACAAAGAAATCTACTAACAACACCTGTCAGCATGACTGTGGGGAAAAAGGTACTATACTCCACTGGTGGAATATAGACTAGCTCAGTCTAGTATAGACTAGCGCATAGTATAGACTAGTTGGTGGGAGTGTAGACTAGTGCAGTCACTATGTAAGTCAGTATGGAGGGGTCAGACAAGTGAAAATTGACCTGCCATATGACCCAGCTATCCCACTTCTGGGAATATATCTAAATGAAATAAAATCTGCACATGAGAAAGTAATCACAACCCTATGTTTGTAGCAGCACAGTCTACAATAGAGAAGACATGAAAACAACTGAGATTCCCATTCGATGAGGAATGGATAAAGAAACTGTGGTACATCCATGGACATGGAATGCACAGACATAAAAAAATGAAATTCTACCATTTGCAATAAAATGGTCCCAACTAGAGCATTATGCTCAGTAAAATAAGCCAATCCCAAAATGACAAATATTATATGTTCTCTCTAATGTAAGGCAAACTTCATGCATAATAAAAAACAGACAGACATTTAAATGAACAAATATATACATCCATTAACACAGATGAACTGTATAATGGAGACTAGCATACTAGGAATTGAAGATATGTCATAGTAGACACCTCTGCTCTTTAATAAAAGGATGACTCCCAATGGAACAGTTAAATATACCTGAACAATATGATAGATTTCTACCACTGCCTATACTTACAATGCCTTGATACACTTTAACAGCAGAATGTTAAACTTGTAACTGTTTTTAAAGGAATATACTACTGTAACAATATTCTGGGAATTGTTGGGAAGAAAAAGGGGGCAGGATAAAGGGGAGTGAGATGAGGGGTTTTTGTACCTCATAAGCTTTATCATGAAAAATAATAATAATAAAAAAATCTAACCAAAACAAAGGTTGTATTCAGAGATTTCTGTCCATTGAATAACCATGAAAACCTGGTTGAATTTAGTCCCATGTTTCTTCAGGCTACACTTTGGCTGTTTGGAGGGAAGCAGAGGTGTAGTATAGCTGAATGCTGACTATCCAAATTCAAATCCCATGGCTTGGAATGCCATGTGGACCTCCAGCTTCCTGAATTACCTTGGACTAATCACTTCACCATGCAAAGGTTGTCTTTGTAAGTAATGGATAACAAAGAGGCTAATATACAAGATGGCTTTGAGGGTTAAAAAAGATAATCTGTGTGGAGCATGTAGTTTGATGCATTACACTCCATGTGAACTTCTTGTGGTTTTTATCTTTAGTTTTGCAGTGAGGGAAAGACTTCCAGGGAACGTGAGAAGACCAGAGTGACAGCAACATTAACTAAGTGTCTGAGGCACTGCACAATTATTTTTCCCCAACAGTTCTCCACCCATAGCCTTTTGGTGACTGCCATTAACTATGGGGCAGAATTTAAGCTTGCTGCTTAACAGGGCCTGCAGAGAGGAAGATTCTCTTGGGAAGAGGGCTTTAGAGAGTAAACTTTATAGAAGAAGAAGGACCATAAGTAGCAAAGAAGCAGGAAAAACAGAATGGATAAGCAGGCAGTGAGGCAAATTCCACAGTGAGCAATAGGTCTTTCATCTTCCCTCCCTATTCCCACTCCAGCATGGTCTGAAATACTTGTGGTTGTTTGTAAGTGCTATGCTTTCCTTCCAAAAGCCTTGGCTACGTTAATTTTCTTGTATCACCGATCTTTGTTTATGCTCCTTCCTCAATTTTGGAATACTCTTTTATCTGCCATTTTATCTTCCTAGCACTTCTTAAACCTTCCTTGTTTTCCTTTTTCTTCTTTCAGTGCTTTACCTTCATGGTCCCATTACCCTAAGCAATTTTCAGGGCACAATAAATCACCATGGTATATTGCACTACCAAGTAGACTTGTGGAATCCAATTCAGGAGTTCTGAATCTTATGTGGTAATTGAACAGTTGAAATGTGGCTGATCTGGAATAAGATACATTTTAAGGGTAAAGTAAGACCTGATTTTGAAGATACAGCACAAAAAGGAATGTAAAATATCTCATTTGTAATTTTATGTGTTTGGGTCAGAGTTGTGGCATGTCAGGTTAGGGCTCCTGCTTGCAACACCAACATACCACATCAGAGTACCAGGGCTCAAGTCCTAGCTGCTCTGCTAAAGCACAACTTCCTGCTAACGTATCCAGGACCCAGGGATGCAGTAGATGGTGATCCAAGCCCTGGGTACCCTACCACCTATGGGGGAAAATGGGATGGATTTCTGGGCTCTCTTTCTCTCTTCCCTTTCTTCCCTCTCTCGCTCACCCTGCCATGTGTATTACTCTGCCTTTAAAATAAATAAATATTTTTAAAAATTCTATATGTCACTTACAAGTTGAAAGTATTGATACTGGGCCCGGCGCAGTGGCGCAAGTGGTTAAGGTCCTCGCCTTGCACGCCCGGGATCCCATATGGGCGCCGGTTCTACCCCGGCAGCCCCGCTTCCCATCCGGCTCCCTGCCTGTGGCCCGGGAAAGCAGTCGAGGACAACCCAAAGCTTTGGGACCCTGCACCCACGTGGGAGACCCGGAAGAGGCTCCTGGCTTCGGATTGGCACAGCTCTGACCATTGCGCTCACGTGGGGAGTGAATCATCGGACGGAAGATCTTCCTCTCTGTCTTTCCTCTCTGTATATCCACCTTTCCAATAAAAAAATAATAAAAATAAATCTTAAAAAAAAAAGAAAGTATTGATACTTTGGATGCATTTGGGTGGATTGCATTAAAATATTTCCATGTGTTTTTTATTTACTTTTTTGATGGCAGGAAATTTAAAATTACAAGTGTGGCTTGCATCACATTTCCATGGGGCCATGCTACTATGGCTCCTCAGGACAGATTTCTTGTCAGTCTTGGTCACTGTACTATCTCTGCTGCCTGCCACAGAATGGTGCTCCCTTGGGAGTTATTTTTCTAAATAGCTGAATGAAGGAATTGATCTTGTCTGGGTTTGTATCAAACCCAGGAACTTTTATCTGGAAGCTGCGCAGAATTGTTTTGGATTTCTATTCTTTGGGGGTGACTGAGTATTATACAAATTCATGTATTTCACTAATGTCTTTAATTTCACTAATGACAGGAAGTTGTAGCTCTGGCAAAATGATGTGATGTTCCACTTCCAAATTTATTATCTCCAAATTCTCACGTCTGTTCAGAGAAGTGATGTGAAGAGGGGCTAAGGGCAACATAAAGCAAGAAAAGTTGAGAGGCCAACTTGGCTGGTTTCTGGCAGCTAACAGGACCTGTATTAATTTTTCATTGCTGCATAAAACTACTACAAACCTAAGGACTTAAAATAACAAAATTTATTAGTTCACAGTTTCTGCAAGCAAGAAGTCTGGGCACAGCATGTTTGGATTTTCTGCTCGGGGCGGGGGGCGGGGCGGGGAGGGTTGCGGTTTACAGAGCTGAAAGCAAGGTGTCTGGCCAGAGCTGCATTTCTCATTTGTGATGAGGGGCTCTTCTGTTGCTGCGGTTGCTTTTAAAATAGTTATTTATTTTCATTTGAAAGGCAGATTTTACACAGAGAGATAGAGAAGATCTTCCAACTGCTAATTCACTCCTTAAATGACCTCAATTGCCAGAGCTGAGCAATAAGGTTGTTTATTTGGGAGAAGGAAAATTACGAGCAGAAAAAGTTGATGCCACAGAAGGGGGCAATTCTTTTAGAGTGGAAGAGACCAATTAAGAAAGTGGCCACAGGAACTATAAGGGGACACTGGATTAAGGAAATGCAGGCACTGCAACACATGTTAAAATGGGATAGTCTCTTGTTTTTCAGACGAGGAAAGGACATCTCAAGAATGGAATGGAAGCCTTGGGCCTGGCACAATTTAGCCTGGCTAAATTGTCACCTTGCATCCACTGGGATCCCATATAGGTGCAGGTCCCAGTTTCTCCACTTCCCATCCAGCTCCCTGCTTGTGGCCTGGGAAAGCTGTAGACGATGGACCAAAGCCTTGTGACACTGCACCTGTGGGGAGACCCAGAAGGTCCTGGCTCCTGGCTTTGGATTGGCTCAGCTCCGGCTTTTGTGGTTACTTGGGGAGTGAACTAACAAATGGAAAATTTTTCTTTCTGCATCTCTCTCTGTAAATCTTCCTTTCCAATTTAAATAAATAAATCTTTAAAAAAAAACAGTGAAGCCTTGTGCAAGGGGTCATTGTGGCCATCTCATTTTTCCTTTGCCGACACTGCTGACTAGTGGAAGGGCTAGAAGCATTTGAAATCTAGTTAAAATCTCTCATCAAGTTAACTTTATCTCCTCTGCCATGACTGCTTATGCTCCCAAATACCTTACAGCCTAAACATACTTTTAAACCAAGTGTTGCCAAGATGAACAGCTTGAGCAAAGATATAGCACTATTTCTCATATAGGACAATGTACTGATGGAATAGACTTTGAGAACAGATTTTTTATAGGCAGCAACTTAAGAGTTTTGGGAAGGCTAGGAATCTTGACAACTTTGCATGAACATAATGTTTGATTCTCAAAGTCCTCTGCTTACATCCTCCAAATTATCTGATGAGTTACACTGGAATCTCAAAGGAACATTACCTGAGTGACAGTCTAAAGCCAGAATTACACACACACACTCACTCACTCACTCACAGTTCCTCTAGTGCTTACAGTGCATTAACAATGTGATGAGGTGAGCAAGAATTACTTTTGCAGAGGTAGGAAAAAAATTAAAATGCAATCTCTCAGGCCTGTCAACAATCAAATATGACTTTGTCAATGACTCACTTTAAAGGTACAGCTTGTCTCTTCTGATCCTTACCTTCGTAGCTGGGCTGGGGGCCTGATTCAAATCAGTTTAGGTTATTTATTGAAAAAAATTCTTTTCATCGTCTGTGTTTTCAAGAGTTCAGGCGCTGAAGTTAATTTTTCCACTACAGAATAATCAATAACCTGACTGCCATTGACTTGCTCATTCCTGACAGCAGTCAATTTTCAGCTCTTCTGGGAGTTTTTATCTAGTTGCCTCATGCTTTGGGCTATTTGATGACTTCCATTTGCTGATGGCCTTTGAGGTCTTTATCCTCTTCATTACCAAATTCATCATAGGATCACAAGAATACGGAAGGAACTAGAAACTAGGTTTCTTATCATTAGAACCTTTAAGAAATGGTCTAGGGAGGAACTGAGGTAACAGATAATTCTCTCTCTGTGTCATAACAAACTGCCCCATCCCTCTTTTCTTTCTGTTTCTCCCTGTTGGTCTCATCCTTACACGTAACTGAGAAGTGATTGTTGGTGATCAAGGAAAACTCTGCATTGGTAATATCACATGATGTCTATCCACTGTGTTAATTCATACAGTCAGTATAAAAAGCAGGTAAGAAAACAAGAAAAAATGAAACACAGATAATGCATGTTCTCTGTCTTATGTGGAATTTTGTGTGTATATATATGCATACATATTAATTTAAAATAATGATGGATAGAGGCTGGGAAATGTGGGGAATGGAAGAGAAAAATAAAAATAAATGAATAGCTTTGAAAAGGTGATTATTAAGTAATATAAATCAGTGGACTTATATTATTGTAAAGATATTATTCCATAGTTATGTGTTAATAAATTAACTGTGTCATGACAAAAAGAAAGAAAACCACCAGATGGTCAGTATAAATACAACTATTTAATTCCTGCAGTTGAGTCAAAAATCAAAAGCTTTCCCCCCACTAATCAATGTTAAGTAGAATACTCATAAATGTCATCATTGATACAAATGTGTGTTTCTGTTTGTCTACTGTGAAACTGCACAGGCTTTAGATTTCTCACATCCAAATGAAAAAGGTATGTAGTTCAAGCTCTCAGTCACCACCGTCTAGTGAATGATGATTTCACCGTTACTATGACCTCTCTGTCCCCATGGTGATGTGGAATCTAAATTCTAAAGGGAATAATAGTCACTAAACAGTAAGACTGAATATACCCCCTCGAAACACCAAAGCTCTGTGCATGTGGTATGTTGGCAAGCATGTTTCACTGATAGGAGGAAAAAAGTCCTTCATAAGAATACCAGAGGGTAAGGATCATGGAGCTGAAAGAATCATTTTCTTGTTTCAACTACTCTACTTACCTTTTTTTTTTAATTTTTTTTTTTGCCTTGGGTAAGTCAGTGACATATTTTGCTTAGCATCTAGAGCCCAGAAAGGTAAAGAATATCTATTATGCATCCCTCACAGGGTTGCTGTAAGTATATCTAGCTAGGTACTTGGCACTTACTTGACAAAGATGTGAAGAAAGGGAGGTTTTATACACTGTTACTGGGAATATAAATTAATACAGTCACTATGGAAAACAGTGTGGAGATTCTTTTCAAAAACGAAGAGTCGAATTGACATATGCTTCAGCCATCCCACTACTGAGTACATATCCAAAAGATATAAAATCATTGTGTCAGAGATACCTGCTTAAGCCATGTTTACTATACCATTGTTCACAATAGCAAAGACATGGAATCAACCAAATGTCCATCATCATATGCTATATACACATGTGGAAATACTATTCAGCTGCAAAAATTAAATTAAATCTTGTCATCTGCAACAGAATGGATGGAGCTAGAGGACATTATTCCAAGTGTAATAAGTTAGGCGTAGAAAGGCAAATACCACATGTTCTCTCTCATTTGCAGGAGCTAAAAGAAAAATTTCAATCTGGATACAGACTGTTGATTAATAGAAGCTAAGAGGAGTTGGGGGAACGGAGGGAGTTTGGATTAAAAAATATGGAAAGTGGATATGGTTAATTGTGCAAATGCATAGCACTAATAAGATGTAAATGAGCTTTATTGATTTATTATGTGATTTATTGATTGTGACAAATATATCATACTATTATAAGACGTTAATTAAAGGGGAAACCAGGCATTGGGCACATGGAAATTCTTTGTATTACTTCACAAGTAATAGAAGTAAAAAGTCTGGGTATATGAGGGTTCTTCATAAAGATAATGAAAACCAGAATTAAAAAAATAAGTTCATGTTTGGTGCCTTAAGGCTAGACATTTATACGTATGAGGCCTCTTCAGAAAGTTGACTGAGAAAAATAAGAATTTTTGCAACAAAATAACCTTATCTTTTAATTCCATTTTCCTTAAGTATCTATTTAAGTTTTAGTTACCCTCATATATTTTGTAATGAATAAGAGACAAAGGATTAGCATGGAAAGACACTCTGTTTATAATGTAAGAATTGGGCATCCTAAATCACGCTCAGCATTCTTTTTATCCCAATCCTCTGTTATTTATTTTTTTTTTTTTGGATGGAGAAGAGGGTACTTTTATAGGACCTGGATACTTCATTAAACCATTAAAGAATAGGTAGAGAGAAAAGAGTCTAGTTAAAAATTAACTGCTGATTCTTTATGTGTTTATCAGGATAGGTCAACAGCCCTAGTTAGCAGGCCCTTTAAACAACACATTAGTAAAGTTTACAGAAATACTAGCTTTGGAACAGAGCTGAGTTTAGTACAATTTTACCTCTGCTATACTTCCAGTGTTGGGGACAATGCTTGATGTACAAGCCTAATACATGTGTCAAGTGGACACATGAATGCTGTTATTCACCATTTCATATAGGACATGATAACCAATACCTACATATTGTTTTGTAGTATAATTCTCATGTAATGGGATTATGGAATCTAGAAAAGGCATGGCTATGAGAGCAAGCCAAGTTGATAATAATTCCAGAATTAAAACCACAAAAAGAGAATTTGGTAAGTTCTTTCATGTTCATTCAGATTCAAGGAAAAATCTGCTAATTGCCATGAGATTTACTGTAATTTTACTATGACAAATTAATCCACTATGGATTTTACTATCAGCAAGGCTTGTATTTTCCACTTGTCATTGTCCAGCATCTGTTTAGCCTAATTTCAAGAAACCAACCCTGAGAATTACAAATTATTATTATTATTATTATTGCCAAGCAATATTTACTTTAAAATCATTTCCTGTCTCCTCCCTTCTTGGCCTTCTCTTTGTATTTCTACCACCTGGCAATGAAATCTGTTCCCAACCTCCGGCCTTTTATGGGTTTCTCACAGTCCTTGGCAGAGCTTTCAGACAGAGATCTTGACTCTGTGACTTGTGGTCACATTGACTCTGAACTGGCCAGATCTTGGAAAGTAGTCCCCATGCTCCTGTGAAAAAGTCCTCAAGGCTTCCTGTTAGAGATAGAAATTGTCTGCTTTATGCTTTTCTTGACTTCGAAGCCTTCGCTCCACTCCTACTGTTCTGATTCTTCTCTTGGAGTTGCCTTGTCATCTAACCTCTAGAGTTTCTGTTGATTACCTATAGGGCTCTAAATTATTTCATTCTAATCTGCAGTTTCCACAAACTCCATATAGCTGAGATATTTTCCTGATTCCCATATTCTGGTTCTATCTACAGTTGTATTTCCATGTTTTCTGTGGGGCACCCTTTCCAGAAATCCTCATACCTTGCTTTCCCTAAATCCTGCCTAAGCATCAAGTGGGAGAAAGTGCAATGTGGGGTCATCACAATAAAAGAAACTTTGCAGTGGGAATGAGAATACTTCAAGCTACAATAGTTTTAAAATAATTACTTCATTGAAATGGAGAGAGGTGGGGGGAGAGGCAGGAAAGGAGGAGGAGGAGGGGAGAAGGAGGAGGAGGAGGGGAGAGAAAGAGAGAGAGAGAGAGAGAGAGAGAGAGAGAGAGAGAGAAGGGAGCGATTTTCCAGCTGCTGCTTAACTTCCCAAATGGCTACAATGATTAGAGGTGGACCAGGCTGAAGCCAGGAGCAAGGAACTCCATTCAGGTCTCCCACATGGGTAGCAAGGATCCAGGTACTTGGGCCATCTTGCACTGATTTCACCCACACATTAGCAGCAAAGAAGCCAGGGCTTGAACTGGCACTCTGATGCCAGTGTCACAAACAGTGGCTAAATCTACTTGCCAGAATACTGCCCCTTCCACCCCTCTACCCATAGAATTTTATACCATTCTTCCATTTCTAGAGTTAGGAAAATGGTGTCTTTAATCTCTGGAAATATTTTCTATAGCTTCCTCCAGTCTAAACTATCTTAAAAATGAATCAAATATTCTAGGAAATGCTGAGTGCAAGGAGAGAAGACCAATGATACCCAAAGTCCTAGCTCATGTGAGAAGGACATACCAGTTTCTCCCTTTCCTGCTTTGATGGTCAAATTTATGTCTGGGGCACGGGGTGCACAGATATCTGGTCAAACATCCTTTGTGAAGATGTTTTTGGATGAGATGAACATGTAAGTTGACAGGCCGAGTGAAGCAGGCTGCCCTCACTAATAAAGGGAGCCCTCACTAAATCAGTTGATGATTGAATACAGCAAGAAGGCTGAGTCTCCTGTATGACAGGAGATGTTCTGCCCGACTATATGAAGTGAGGTGTTAAGCTTTTCCTGCCTGTGAACTTGAACTAAAACATTGTTGTTTTGGGTATGAAGTCTGCTGGCTTTTAGACTGGCATCTATATCACAGCTCTTCTCATTTTCTAACTTATAGGTCTTAGGACTTCTCAGCTTGCATAATCATATGACTCTTCTTATGATAAATATTTCTAGAGAATCCTAAGTGATAAGCATGGAGATAACAGGAGAAAAGATGTATAAAAGTCTTAGGCAATCTTCTTGGAATTGAGAAAATATTTCAGGGCCTGGCGCGGTAGCCTAATGGCTAAAGTCCTTGCTTTGCATGCAAGGGGATCTCATATAGGTTCTGGTTCTAATCTCGGTGGCCTTACTTCCCATCCAGCTCCCTGCTTGTGGCCTGGGAAAGCAGTCAAGGACAGCCCAAATCCTTGGGACCCTGCACCCACATGGGAGAACCAAAGGAATATATCGGCTCCTGGCTTCAGATTGGCTCAGCTCCAGCTGCTGTGGTCACTTGGGGAGTGAATCAGTGGACGAAAGATCTTCCTCTCTGTCTTTCCTCCTCTCTGTATATCTGACTTTCCAATAAAATAAAATAATAACTCTTAAAAAAAGAAAATATTACAAATCAGGATGTTTTTGGAGGGATAAGGAAGTTTCATTATGAATTTTCATACCAGGGGCCAGGTGCTGTAGCCTAGTGGCTAAAGTCCTTGCCTTGGTCGCCCTGGGATTACATATGGGTGCTGATTCTAATCCCGGCAGCTCCACTCCCCTTCCAGTTGCCTGTTTGTGGCCTAAGAAAGCAGTTGAGGACAGCCCAAATCCTTGGGGCCCTGCACCTGTGTGGGAGACCCGGAAGAGGCTCCTGGCTTTCAATCAGCTGAGCTCCCACCATTTGCGGCCACCTGGGGAGTGAGTCATCGGATGCAAGATCTTCCTCTCTGTCTCTCCTCTTCTGATTTCCAATTCAAATATAAATGATAAATCTTTCAAAAAAGAATTTTTATACTAGGGATAGCATTTGGCCTAATGGTTTAAGTCACTGGTTAGGAGGCTTGCATACCACATTGGAGTATGTAGATCCAATATCTGACTTTGGCTTCCTGCTCATATGAACTCTGGGCAGCAGAAGTGTGGCTCTAGTAATTGAATCTATTTCTCTTGTGGGAGATGCAAATTGGGTTCCTGACTCCAGCCTTCAGCCCCTAGGCCATTGTCCGCATTTGGAGAGTGAAGCCATGAATGACAGCACTGTCTTTCTGCCTTCAACTAAATAAACCCATTTTAAAAAGAATTTAAATACCCAAATTGCAATTGTAGTCCAATAATTTATCAGTAGTGTGGCTGTGGATAAGATGTCTGCTTTATGATGCCTCCATTTTATAAGAGAAATTGTTACATTGAACTCTATAACTATGTCATCAATAAAAGAAAGGCAAACAACCCAATCATTGTTATTAGGCCATGATATCAGTGCTCAAATTGATGACCCATTTATCATCATCTTTCTTGATACTACTGAAATCAAAGGCAATATGAATCCCTCACTTCCTTTGATATCTTTTCAACAGAAATAGGAATAGCAATTTCTGCCAGAATGATCTTTGTGGTCATGATCATTCAGTAGAGTAATGTGCAAGAAGAGGGCACCCAGATATTAGGAGAAAGGCTAGACACAGGTAATCACAAATCCCTGTAAAATGATACTTTAGCATGTGTTATGCAATTTAGTGTTTTATCTTCAAACTTGCTGTTAGAAATAAAAGCAAAAATTAACCTGCTATGCCAATTATAGAAACTGCAGCTTAACAGGGCTCATACCAAAACTGATTTGATAGAATTCTCTAGCATAAATACCATTCTGAAAGGATGATATCTTTTCAGAACGAAAATCAAACAACAAATTCCCCTGCACAAGCGCTTGCTTTAATGTGGTCAGCTCCCAACTTGCACACAAAAGTATAAGGGGCAATTAGAGACCTTAGCAAAGTCACATAGAAGTGGTCTGTCACAACACACCCACTGGCTAAGCCCCCCTGTTGTCTCTGGACTTTGTTTTGACCTCACAATGGCAGCCTTAACCTTGTTGGGGCCTGTAAATAATAACATGCTTTTATTTCATGCATTTTGAATTAACTTCTTTATTGTGCCTCAACTGACTGAAGCATATGGTAGTGTGTCTTCAATTTAACATGCTATTTGCATAACATAACATGCTATTTGCATAAGCTATAACTAGAACAATGTTCATGAGTGCATCATCATCCGTGTACTTCTACTCACACTGTACTTCTACCAAGGCATCCTCCTTCTCAAAAGCTTCCCCAACATTCCGTAGTTCCACAAGGAAGCAGTCCCTGTCCATCTCCCTCCCAGGCCTATGATTACATTCATCTACACTTGTCTTACACACCTATTTGGCACTTGCCAATAACAGAGATGTCACGAGGGAATATGTATTATTTTCAACACGTCATGCTTGGATAAATACTTGATGACAAAACATCAGATAAATTTCTAGACCCTTTAATGCTTCCATTTATTTATCTTCGAAAAGAACAAATTGGATAAGAGCTGTGTTATTTCAAGTTTTTCTGTTTTAGCCCTGAAACCTTTTCTGCTAACAATGTATGTAGCATTCCAATATACAGGAAAGGATAAAAAGAGACTATCCTTTAAGTTAAAGCAAGGCCTTGGGTTTAAAGCCTCCTGGTTGCAAAGATCTCCCTTAGTCCCCTTGGGGAAGTCTGGACTTTTTGGGGGGAAACCTAAAAGCTCTGTGGAATAGAGTGAAAAACAATAGACTAGATGATCGCAAAGGAGCCTTTTTAGCTCATATAATGTGTGCTTTTCTATACGTGTGTGGAGCCTTGGGGGAGGGGCATGCGTTGTGGGCCTTCAAGACCCCCTGATTGGAGGCTTTTTGACCCCAGCACAGGTACGTATATCTGAGCACAATAGATCCCTGGCGGGAGAGAGGCTCGGCAGGCCTCCAGGACCACCCCATCCTGGAAGTTAGGTTTTTTGACCCACACGAGTGCCTGTAGCTGGGTGGCCAGGGTGCCAAAGGTGCTAGGCCAAGTCCCTCGTGTCGCCCAGGGGTGCACCATCACAGTTAGAGGGTCTTGATTTACAAGGGATTGATGGGATCACACAGGTGGCTGTGGGAGATGACCTGTGGTTTTCATGCCCATGTTAGGAATTACAGCTAAGGGACTTCAACTGATAAGTCCACAACATCTGTATGTAAGTAGGGGACTGACACCAAAGTGGTCTGGAGGGGAGAACAATAGAGATGTGTGTCTGATAGCAGAATCTGTGGGGGCAATGTGGGCTCACCCCTGTGGAACTGCAATTTCTGCTGACTCATCCAAGAGCTGTGGATGGGGTCAGGCCTTGTTGGAGAGATAAGGGGGTGCCACAGCTGGATTGGGGTTCCCACTAGTGAGAATGAGAGTAGGATTGTGGGCAGCAGGCATGACTATAAATGGTAAACTGCACTGGTGCGAGTATGCACTGGGTCGGTGGAGCGACAGATTGGGCTTGACTCCAGCCCCTACTGGTACTCATGAGAGCCAGGGTGGGTGTAGAACAGGCCAGGCTAGGTCTTGACTCCCGCTGAACTACGTGAAAGCTATGTCTGGGCATGGACCAGGTAGCACTGGGCTGCAACAACCAACAACAAAACCAGAATGGGTGTGGCTGGTTGAGCAAGGCCATTGTTTTTTTGTCAGGACAGGAAGTGGATGAAGTCATCCTGGGCCAACAACCCACTGGAATGCACAAGAACTGCTATTGGGAGCTGACTTGATGGAGGAGCTTCTGAAACTCTTTCACTGGGATGCAGCCCCTGCAGGTGAGCACAAGAAGCAAGGCAAGGAGCAGCACAGATCATGCTACGTTACAGTACCCACTGGGATACACGTGGGTCAGGTCTAGGAACAGACGAGTTGGGGCCAGCATATAATACCCACTGGCAGATCTGAGAACTAGGTCAGGGGACAGGAGGAGCAAGATTAGGCTACAACACCAGCCAGTTCACATTAGGACCAGGACAGCAATCAGGCTGGGCTGGGATTGGCTGCAGCACCCACCAATAAGAGGTGGGACAGGGGGCAGACTAAACTAGGCCAGACTGGGCAATAAGACTGCTCACTCTGAGGTGAGGAAAGTCATGCCAGCCTGGGCCCAGCAGGGGCCAGGTATGTGAGTCTCAGGGATGGGGGGTCTGACAGGGTTTGGGTAGCTTGGCTCAGGTCATAGGGCCCACCTGTGTAGTGGGAGAAGGGTTCCTGAGTCCTGGGGATGGGGGAACCGGTGGTGTGCGGGTCTCTTGGCCTAGATCCTGGGGCCCACCTTATAGGTGGGTATTGGTTTTGTGAATCCCAGGGGTAGGGGATCTGTCAGGGCTTGGGTCTCCTGGCCTAGGGTCCCAGGGCCTGCCTACTAGGTGGGTGTCAGGTTCATGAGCCCCAGGGGGGATTCGGCCTCACACTAAATGGATGTCTGGCTCGTGAGCCCCAGGCGTGGGGGATCCGGCTATGCTTGGAACACCTGGTCCAGGTACTTGGACTCACCTGCAAGAACATTTCCTATTGAATGAAAAAGGTGGAGCAGTGGACACAGGCCCTGTTGTAAAAGGAGAATATGACAGCTCAGTTGGTGCTTTAGCAGAATAACAGAACTGGACAACTACCCCAAACAAACGATGGCAGCAAAAAATCTCAGTGAATGGAGTCAATGCACATTGGGAGGGTGACATCATCCTCAGATCGGTGAAATCGGTAGCACTTCAGAACTATCCAAGCTACTTGGACAGAACCCTTTGAATATGTACACATTGAGACTCTGGGTTGATACGAGGTAGCGGTTTCAAATCTCTGGGTACAGGGACATGTGGAAAGTCGTGAGTGGTTTCCCCTTTGTTTCTCCCCTTCCCCCAGGAGCAACAAGAAGAAGTAGCAAATTTGCAAGGAATTAATTCACCCAAATTTCCCTAAGCCTCGATGTAATCATCATTAAAAAAATAAAATTCATTAAAAAAAAAAAAGAAAGTGCTGGCAGATGATCTGACCTAAAGGCTGAAAATGAGTCAAGTGTTCTTGGAATCAAATCTAAAAGATATAATTTGAGAAACAGATCCCATCTCACTTAAGAGGAAAGGAAGGTGTGTGTGTGTGTGAAATTTTGTAAGTCTTGTTATATTTCTTCTTTCAAAGTTTTATTGCTTCTCGGCGTTTTGGCTAAGATCAAGTGTAGGAATCAAAGTTTAACTATACAGGTGTGATAATCAAAAGCAATCTTGAAAATGAACCATGCTTAAATTTCACACAGGATAATCAGATATGTTGTTTATGCTACCCTTAACGAGTACCTCAAAACCATCTGATACCAAATAACTCGTCATCATGTTTCAGAATACAGGTTGATTCACTGAACCAATGTAGTGACTATTTGCTTATTCAATTTATTCTATGCATATACACTATAGAGGCTTACTTTCAAGGGAAGTAAACCTAAGATACAGCCTATATGGAGTATATAGGATCTCCATCCCTGAAGCTGGGCTTAAAATCATTCTAGAGATAATAAACTGGGCAATCTCTTGAGTTCCTCAAATTTTCAGAAGTCCATGATTCTTGTCTTGAGTTATTCTTCCCTGTCAACCAGAATGACTAGTCTCATGCAAGTTTAAAAGTGGAAGGAATAATCAAGTCTAAGCGTCTCATTCACTGTACATGAACATATGTGCAGAAAGATAGTGTGCTAGCAAGTGAAAAAGCTAGAGCTAAACTTGATGCTTCTAAATTCATTTGCTGGATTTGCCATTAACAAAAGCTTCTCATTTTTACGTGTATTCAGATCTCATCATCTAATTAAAATATAAACTTTATTTTAAAGCATCATTGAACTCAGAGATTTTTTAAATATTTTCCCAGTTGATAGATCATGACAATGAACTTTGATGGATGTAACTGAAATTAGCTTCAGAAAATATGCTAACATTAAAAGTGTTCTCACCCTCAAAAATGTGCACAGTTACAGTACTATGGAAGTTATGCAACAATGGGCATTCAATGAGATCTTTGTCAATCATTCAAATAAGCAATTTAAGGACACAATTTTATTTAACTTCAACATTCAATGTAGTCAATTCTATTTTCATTCCATTTTTTCAGATGTAGAAACCAAACCTCTATTTCCAATTTCTTGCTTTCAATTTTTCAACTTGGATATTACATAGATTCCTACATATCCTGTAGTATGGGACCATTACACAATAATTTGGATGAAAAGAAAGATAGTTGTGATTATTCATTTTCATAACATCCTCATCATCAAAAAGTCCACTTTGGTAGACTAGGATATAATTTTATATAAAATCACAAAAAGAGGAAGATGAACATATACTGTCCAGTGACCACATCCTGGGTGGCACACCAGGCAATTTACATCTGTCATCTTGGATAATACACACAATAGCACAAAATTATTATTATTATTTGTAAATGGAAACCCTAAGCCTCAGAAGAGGACAACAACTTGTCCAAGATTCATAATTATTAGGCAAGAGGTCTGTGATTAGAACCGGTTATCTTTCTGGATCTATTCACATTTTGTTAGTCACTATAGCATTCTGAACATAGAGACTTTTGAGAAGGCTAAGAAAAACATTGCTCTCTGTTCAAATGATTTCATTCTGATTCAACCATCAGTTTTGCTTATGTGTTTCATTTTTTTTATGAATTGTAGATACCCCTTGCTTCTTGTGGGCCAATAGAATATACAGGGATTTTGTGAAGGAATTCTCCATCAGTTTTATATTTCTGACATTTTATTGTCTTCTCTTTTTGTATTTAATTATTTATTTATTTTAAATTTCACTTCTTCTTCTTCTTGTTATTATTATTATTTTATGATACAGTTTCATACGCCCTGAGATTTCCCTCACCCCCTCACAAAACTCCTTCACCCTCACTGTGTTTCTCTATACCATTACTAAAGTATAGTTTTTCTATAATTTTCTATCATTTGTCTATCATTGTGGGCATGGACGATGGCAGAGAGTCCAGCATCCTATTGTCAAGATACAGTAAACAGTTTCATTAGGACTCTATCTTTGGTCTGGAAATAGAGATGCATACTGCATTCTGTCCTCACATATGCATATGATAGTCTCCATTACACAGTTACCATACATCTACTTAAATGAAAAGCCACAAAACAAAATCAACAACAGGAAGAAAAATAGAAATTTACAATTCCATGAAGTTAAATAACATGCTACGAGATGTGATAGTCTCCATCACAGTTACTGTACATCCCCTTAAATGAAAAGCCATAATACAAAATCAATAACAGGAAGAAAAATAAAAATTAACACCATAAAGCTAAATAACATGCTACTGAATGAGTAATGTGTCGCTGAAGAAATGAAAAAGAAAACCAAGAACCTTCTTGAAGAAAATGTTGCTACAGTGTGACCTATTAGCCAGTAAAAAATTTAATAAGGAAGAAAAACTGTTTTGAAGAAATGAAAATAAAAACAAAAACATCCAAACCCATGAAATATAGTTTCTGCTGATGTTTGTTGGTGAAATGTGTCTCTTGTAGGCAACAAATAGATAGGTTTTATTTTTTTAAAAAATCCATTCTAATCTATGACATCTGAATGATGAGTTTAAGCCATTTATATTCAGAGTTAACATGAATGGGTGGTAACTCGGTCCTGTCATTTTGGCAATGGGTTGTTCATTGATTTATTCTTCTGCTGCTATTTTACTGGGATGATCTTCACATTTGCCTTTGGTTTTGGTGGGCACTATTCCTTAGAGGACAACTTTAAGTATCATTTGTAGAGCAGGTCTGGAAGAGGAATAATCTTTGAGCTTTTCTTTATTGTGGAAGAATTTTATTTCATTTTCAAAGTCAAAGGAAAGTTTTGCTGGGTACATTATTTGGGGCCAACATGTTTTTCCCTTTTAGTATCTGGAATATGTTGTTCCATTCTCTTTTGGAGTGTAGAGTTTCCTGTGAGAGGTGAACTGTGAGTCTGATTGCCATTCCTATATAGGTCACTTGATTTTTTCACATGAACATTTAGGGATCTTTTTCCTATGTTTGATTGAAGAGAGCTTGATTATCATGAGTCATCGTGAAGATCTCTTTTGGTCAATTCTGTTAGGAGTTCTGTACCCCTTCTGAATGCTGTTTCCCAATTTTTTCTCTAGATTAGGGAAATTTTCCCTTTTTATTTCATTAAATATACCCTTAATCTAATCTTCTCTTAAAGGAATAATCTTTTATATATTTTTTTCACATTGGAAGAGAGGAAATAAACTAGAGACCAAAAGAACGGTACATAGGATTAGTGAATAAAAGAGCTAGTTCTTTGAGAAAAATAAAGCAAAATAGATTTCCACAGCCCAACTAATCACAAAAAGGAAGAAGATACCAATAAGTAGAATCAGAGGAAAAGGAAATATAACAATGGTACTTCAGACATACACAGAATAATCAGGAACTATTAGAAGCAGCTATATGCCAATGAATCAGAAGATCTAGAAGATATGGATTGATTTCTGGACACACAGAATCTAGCAAAAATTAAAACATGGGATGATTAAAATCTAAATAGACCTAAAACTAGTATGGAGATTGAATCAACAATTAGAATCACTCCCAACAAAGAAAAGACCTGGCTTCACTGCAAAATTTTCTATAAAGTGTTTCAAAAAGAACTCACTCCAATCCTGCATAAGCTATTGGAAACAATTGAAAGGGAGGCAATCCTTCCAAACTCTTTCTGTGAAGCCAAGCTTTCCTTAATATCGATCAGCACGGGAGTTTTGACCTGCTTCGTTTCCGACCTGGGCTGGTTCACCCCTCCTTAGGCAACCTGGTGGTCCCCGCTCCCGGGAGGTCACCATATTGATGCCGAATTTAGTGCGGACACCCAACTGGCATAGCGCACTACAGCCCAGAACTCCTGGATTCAAGCGATCCTCCAGCCTCAGCTTCCCGAGTAGCTGGGACTACAGGCGCGCACCACCACGCCAGGCAAGATTTCCTTAATACCAAAGCCAGATAGAGACACAACGAAGAGAACTACAGGCTGATATCCTTGATGAACATAGATGGAAAATCTCAACAAAATACTATCCAACAGAATACAACAATACATGAAACGGATCATTCACCTTGACTGGGTGGGATTTATCTGCAAATCAATAAATGTGAAACACCACATCAATAAAATGTAGAGTAAAAACCATCTGACCATCTCAATAGATGCAGAGAAGGCATCTGATAAAATCCAACACCACTTCATGCTAAAAATCCTGAGCAAGATTGGCATAGAAGGAACACTCTACAACATAAACAAAGCACAAGAAACACAACTTCAGCATCATATTGAACAGGGAAAGAGTGGAATCTTTTCCAGTAAGGTCTGGAACTAGACAAGGATGTTCACTTTCACCACTGCTATTCAACATAGTATTGGAAGTCCTCACTAGGGCTATTAATAAGGAAAAAAAAAATGAAAGGAATTCCAGTTGGAAGAGAGGTATTAAAATTATTGCTGCTTGAAGATAACATGATCCTATACAAAGGATGACCACAGATTCAATAAAGAGACTATTGGAATTCATAAGAGAATTTGGCAGGTAGCAGGGTACAAAATAAATTTACAGAAAATGATGGCCCCAGTATACACAAATAACTCCATGACTGAGGAAGAATTTGTAAGTACAGTGCCCTTTAAAGTAGTGGAGAAGTACTTCAAATATTTGAAACAAACCTAACCAAAGATGTAGAATACCTCTATGATGAAAATTACACAATAAAAAAAGAAATAGAAGAAAACATTAAAAGATGGAGAAATCTACCATGTTCCTAAATTGATAAAATCAATATCATCAAAATGTTCTTTCTATGGAAAGTAATATACAGATTCAATGTGATCCCAATCAAAATCCCAATAACATTCATCCCAGAGCGCAAAAGTCATTACAAAAATTCACCTGAAAATAAGAGACCATGTATAGCCAGAGCTATCCTGAAGAATAAAAATAAAGCTTGAGGAATCACAATTACATTCCTCAAGACATAGTACAGGGCAGTGGTCATCAAAACAGTCTAGCACCGAAGCAGAAAAGATCAATGGAACAGAATAGAAACCCCAGAAGCAAGGCCACACACATACAGCCATTTAATACTCAAGAAGAGAATGAGAATAATCCAGGAGAAAAAGGATTATTTTTCTTTTTATATCAGCCTGCAAAAGTGAGAAACTGGACTCCCACCTCTCACTTTATACAAAAATCACCTCTAAATGGATCAAGGACCTAAATCTGCACCCACAAACCATAAAACTATTAAAACAAAATATAGGAAGAACTCTGCAAGATATAGGAATTGGGAAAGACTTCTCAGAAAAATCACCAAAAGCAAACATAGTAGAAGCCAAAATAAGTAAATGGGAATACATCAAAATTAGGAGCTTCTTTTTAGCATGGGAAACAGCCAACAAACCAATGAGGCAAACAACAGAATGAGAGAAAATCTTTGCACACTACACAACCAATAGGGGACTAATATCCAGAATATACAAAGAGCTTCATAAACTACACAGCAACAAAACAAACAACCCAGGAAAGAATGGGCAAAGGAAATGAGCAAGCTTTTTTCAAAGGAACAAACTCAAATGGCTAACACACTAAGGGAAAAAATGCTTAGCCTCCATAACTATCATGGAAATACAAATAAAAACCACACTGAGGTTCCACTTTACTCCCTAATGAGATTGGCCTACATTCAGAAATATACTAACAACACCTGTTGGCATGAATGTGGGGATAAGGAAAACTAATCTACTGTTGGGATGTAGACTAGTGCAGGCAACCATGTGAGTGAGTATGGAGAATGGTCAAACAACTGAAAATTAATCTACGATATGAGCCAGCTATCCCATTCCTGGGAATATATTCAAAGGAGGTGAAATCTGCATAACAGAAAGTGATCTGCAACCCTATGTTTATAGCAGCACAATCTACAACAGCAAAGACATGGAAATAACACAGATGCCTGTTTAATTAGGAATGGATAAAGAAACTGTGGTATATCTACTCTACAGAAAACTACACAGCCATTAAAAAGAATGACCACTTGCAACAAAATAGTCCCAACTAGAGATCATTATGCTCAGTGAAATAAGCTAATGCCAAAGGAGGAAATATCATATGTTCTCTCTCATACAAGGCAACCTTTATACAAAATGGAAAATATAGGTAACCACTCCTATAAAGCTATTCTCATAGATGAACTGTGTAATGGAGACTAGCACATCGGAAAATGAAGATATGTTGCAGTATGCAATTCTACTCTTGAATAAAAGAGGACTCCCAATTAAACTGTTAAATATGCCTTAACAATAGGATATTAGATTTTCTACCATTGCCTATACCATGACACACTTAAGTAGCAGAATGTTGGAGTTGTGATTATTGCTGAAGGAGTATACTATTGCCATAATATGGGGGATAATAGTGGGGACAGAGAATAGAGAAGAAGGGAAGTTGAGGTAAGGAATCCCTACACCTGAAATCTGTATCATAGAAATAATAAAAATAAAAAGAAATATCTAATACAAAAGAAACATAAGTTGAATTTAGAACTTATTATGTGCAAGGTATTTGGTAAACATTTTTATCTGTTTCACTTAATTCTTAAAACAATCATGAAGACGTACACATTGTCAGTTAATAGAAGGTGAGACTCAAATTTTAGAACGCTAAGTAAGTACGTTGGTATTCAGGGCAGAGGTAGGTTTTGATCCCAGGTCTACGGATTCTAAAACCAAAGGTGTAGTCAGTCTGCTGTTGTATTCAACATTCATTAGAAACACAGCTTTTGTTTTACAGAACCTCTGACAAACTTGGAGATCTCAGTCATATTTAGTTGTCTCTAAATCCTGGCTCCAACTCTTTGGAGATTTCATTTGGCAGAAAGAACAATCAACCATAGTCTCCAGAATGAAAGGCAAAAAAAGTGCAGCTCATTGAGACATAACATTGAAGGATTATTTCCTGTTTCCTCCTCTTCTTGCCTTGGATGAAAGGTCTAAGTTTATCCCCTCTGCCTCTAGTCAAACCAAGGACATACATCTGGAAAACAGCTTTTTGGCCATGAAAGATCATTCATTATTGTTATTTTAACTGTGAGCATTTTCTCCAACCTGTTTCCAATCCCTGCACCTGATAATTGCCTAGTGTTGTTTTGAGTTTACTGAAACTTGTGTATTCCTACTTATGTTGTAAGAGTAAACTGTTCAAAATATCAACATTTAAAACATATACTGAGCAGTGCCAAAAGAAAAGGAACTGCAAACTTAAAAAAAAAAAATTATCAACGTGAAAAACACACACCATAAGGTTAGCCATTTTGGGGCCAGATATTTGAGATCCCCATGTTCCATGTTGGAGTATTTGGGTTCAATATTCTTTCATGCCTCTTGAGTCTATCTTCCTGGTGATGCAGACCCAGCAGAGCACAGGTGATAGCTTGCTTGGGTTCCTACCACCCAGTGGGAAACCTGATCCTGCCTGGCATTTGTAGCCATTTGGTTAGTATGCCAGAAGATAGCAGTGCTCTCTGTCTCTTTGACCTCTCTATTTGCCTCTCAAATAAGTATTTTTTTTAAATAAAAGGTAAACATTACTAAGAGAATAATTTTGTGGTATTAGATTCATCTACCACATTTTACAACTACACCAACTGTCTAGTTCTAAAATATTTTCATCACTATAAAAGCCCTAAGCCACTTACGTATTTCTACATATCCTCACCCATTAATTCTTTGGTGATCATCATTCGGAATTCTGTCTTTATAGACATCTGTCCATCACGTGTATGGAATAGTATAATGTACACCTTTTGTGTCTGACTTCTTTGACTTAGCATATTTTTCAATCTGCAGACTATATTTATTTATTTACTTTTCATTACTTAGCATATTTTCAAGGCTCATCCATGCTGCAGCATCTATCAATGTTTCATTGTACTTCATGACACAGTAAATTCTATTACAATACATTCACAGATTTATCCCACAAGTTGTTTATCTATAAATTCGCTGATGGACTTTTCAGCTGTTTCTACCTTTTGATTATGAATCAGGCTGCTATGAATATGCACTTATATGTGCTCCTACTTCTTTGAGTACTTGTTTTCAGTTCTTTTGGATATTAAGTAGGAGTGGAATTGTAGGCTCGTATGTTACGTATGTGTTTCACTTTCTAAGCAGCCACTGAGCTGCTTTCCACAGCATCTGAACAATTTTACCTACCCTCCAGCAATGCCTAAGGGTTCCAGTTTCTCTACATTCTTGGCAACAGATGTCATTGTCCATTTATTTTTATTGTAAGACACTGTAGTAGGTATGGTTTTCATTTCCCTAGTGACTAAAGATATAAATACCTTTGGTGACTATTTGTCTTTGGAGAAATATATATTCTAATTATTTATTAATTTTCAAGTTAAAATTTTTTTT
Source organism: Ochotona curzoniae (assembly GCF_017591425.1). NCBI lineage: Eukaryota > Metazoa > Chordata > Mammalia > Lagomorpha > Ochotonidae > Ochotona > Ochotona curzoniae. Next base: position 28,230,231 of record NW_024467087.1, on the reverse strand, counting down.
GAATCAAACTGGTTTGTATTATTTTTATTTTTCTTCCTCTGCTTCTTTTCTGATTTTTAAAAAATTTTTTTATTGGTAATAATATTGTATTATGTGATACAGTTTTATAGGTGCTTGGATTTCCCCCGCTCCTCCCACAACCCTCCTCCCATGGTGGATTCCTCCGCCTTGCTGCATAACCACAGTTCAAGTTCAGTTGAGATTCCTTCATTGCAAGCACATACCCAGCACTGAGTCCAGCATCTTATTGTCCTGATAACTTTAACGGCTTCTTGGGGAGACCTCTGGTCTGAAGGCAAAGCTAACAGAGTAAAATCCCGGTCAGTTAAAAGCCTCAACAAAACATCAGCAACAATATATAGTGTTATGGAATTGATTGACATAGTATTGAGTAAACAATATGTTGAAAATAATGCAAGAAGTTAGCAGGGGGAATCACAGTTCCGGACCTCTGGACATACTATAGAGCAGTGGTTATCAAAACAGCCTGGTACTGGCACAAAGATAGAGAGGAAGATCAATGGAACAGAATAGAAGCACCAAAAGGGAACCCACACAGATACAGCCAATTAATCTTTGACAAAAAGACCAACGACAGTCCAAGCAAATGGGAAGGCCTCTTCAGTAAATGTTGTTGGGACAACTGGCTGATAGCCTGCAGAAATAAAAAGATAGACCCACATCTATCACCATACACTAAGATCCAATCTACACGGATAAAAGACCTAAACCTACATCCAGAAACCTTCAAACTCTTGGAAGAAAATGTAGGAAATACCCTGCAAGACCTAGGAGTAGGTCCTGACTTTCTAATTTTCAAGTTAAATTTACATCTTTTTGCTCATAAGAAATTTAGAAATATACAAAATGAAATCAGTATAAGAAAGTGCTATTTGTTCCTCTATGTTTGTTGTAGCTTAATTCACGATAGCTAAGCTATGGAATCAGTCATATGTCCATCAACTGATGACGGGACAAAGAAAATGTGATACATACACACTATGGAATGCTACTCAGCCACAAGAAAAAAATGAAATCTTGTCTTTTGCAGCTAAATAATTGCATTGGAAAATGTTTTGCTTAGTGGAATAAGTCAGTCCCCAAAAGACAAATATCATGTTTTCTCTGATATGTAGTAGCTAACATAAATTAAAAAATACATAAGAATGAAATGGGCATCTTGTGATTTGATCATTATTTTTGGCTCTGTTTATGCTGTGTTACTATGGTACTTAAACTTTTAAATTGTTGAATATTATAAATAGTTGCACATTATGCCTGTGATTATACAGTAAATTAAAAGAAAGGAATAAAAGGGGGGATGGAGGGAATGAGAAGGGCAGAAGACATTATGTTTATCTTCTTGGAAGTATACCTAAGAAATGTAAGAAGTACGCCGTCTCTATATATTAATAAAAATAACAAAATATCTGAAAATCCAAAGTGATTTGGAGAAGTACACTGTTTCACAACAAATAATCCCTGTGTCTTCCTGTAAGAGTTTTATTGGTATTTTGTTCTAGGTCACTGACCCATTTTGAATTAATCTTTCACATGTAGGGTGAGGTAAACACCAACCTTCATTCCTTTACAGGTGGACGTCTGGTTATTTCAAAACCATTTGTTGAAAACACCATGCATTTCCCATTGAATGTCTTGGAATCTTTGTTGAAAGCAAACTGACCACAAATGCAGGTGTTTATTTTGGGACTTTCAATTTTATTTCATCAATCTCTGTGTCTCTGCCTATACCAGCACCACACTGTTTTCGGCCAGTGCGATTTTAAAAATACGTTTTAAAATCAGGAAATATGAGTCATGTAACTTTGTTTTCTTGTATTTAAAGATCGTTTTGGCCATTAGGCAACCTTTGTAATTCCAGGTGGATTTTAGGATCCATTTCTTTCAAAAAACTTCACTGGAAATGTCATAGGGATTATTCTGAATTTGTACATCTCCTTGGGCACTTATGACATCTTAAGTCTTGTGATACGTGCACACAGAAATTCTTTCCATTTATCAAGAGGCTTTTTTGTTACCACAAGACAAAGAGAAAACAGGAATTTGATCAATAAGACACTGAGGTATCCCCTGTAGTCCAAAGGGGGACAATAGAACATCACAAGAAATAGAAAGGGCTAAAACGCCTATTGAGGTTTTTAAAATGTCTGCCAGCAATGTTTTTTTTTTTTTTAATGTTCAGTATGTATCTTTTTTTCCTTGATAAATTTTAATTCGAGACTTGATTCTTTTATTATTTCCACTTTTACTATTTATTTCTGATATATAGAAGCAGAGCTGATTTTTGTATATTGGGTTTGCACCTGAAACTTTGTTGAATTTGTTTAATAGCATTTTTCTGTATCAATCGAATTGATGATATGATTTTCTTCTCTTAATGTGATGTTTTTACACTGATAGGTTTTTTCTTATTTTGAAATACACTTGCAGTACTAGGGTAAATTTGGTCATAGTGTGTGATATTTTTTATGTAGAGTTAGATTCAATCTGCTGGTATTTTTTGGAGGAATTTTGCATCTTTCAAAGATTAGTTGGTTTATAGTTTCTTTATCTGGCTTTGGCATCAGGGCAATGCTAGCTTCAGGCAACAAATCACATATTGTCCTCTCCTCTTGCTTTTTGAAACTGCTTGAGAAGAATTAAATTTAATGAAGTCATCAGGTTGTAGAATGTTCTTGTTGTAAATTTTTAAAAATTTGATTTTAAAAAAGAATTACTGCTGATTCAATTTCTTTACTATTTATTTCTGTTCCTTTTAAAGTCACTTTTGGTTACTCATATGTTTCTAATAACTTTTTCCACTTTGTCTAGGTTATCTAATTTATTGCCACGTAATTATTTATAATAATCGCCTGAAATTCTTGTTATTTTAAAAATAATGTTAGTTATAACCACTTTCTTTTTATTTCCTTTATTTATTTATGGGGTAGCAAGGGTGAGAGAGGGAAAGAGAGAGAGAGAGAGAGAGAAACACATCCACTAGTTCAATTTCCAAATACCTGTGATGCCTGGAGCTGGGCCAATCCAAGCTGGGAGTTAGATATCCAATCCAGATCTCCCACATGGGAGACAGACACCCAGCTGCTTGAGCTACTGCCTCCACAGATATATATTACAGGAAGCTGGAACTTGAGTGGAACCAAGGCTTGGACCTATACATTCCAATAAAGGATGAGTATGTCCCAACTGACTTTTGAACTTCCAGCTAAAACACCCACTTCCATTTCTGGTTTTAGTTATTTGCATCTTTTTTCATATTTTAGTGCCAATCAGGTTAACAATATGTCAAATATTGTTGATGCAAATTTTGGTTTCATTGATTCTGTTTTTCTCTTCTCATTCTAAAAATCTGTGTTTAGCCATTATTGATTTCCTTTCTTCTGCTAGTTTTGAGTTTATTCTTTTTCTTTCCCAGTCCAAGTTTTTTAGAGACTTATTTTATTTTTGTTTTAAAGGCAGAGTTACAGAGAAAGGAGAGACATATATCTTTCATCTGCTGGCTCACTTCCCAAATCGCCAAAATGGCCGGACCTAGGCTAGTTGAAAGCCAGGATCCAGGAGCCAGGAGCATCTTCCAGGTCTCCCATGTTCATGTTTTAGGTGGCCATAAGCTTTTGTCCACAAGATCCTGGTTTCAATTTTTTGTTGACTTGCTTGCTCTGCTCTGGGTCCATTATTTTTATCCTTTTTCAAAAATCTCTGAGCTATGTCTTACAAACATACTTTCTGTTTCTTTAACGTTTTTAGAAAATGTAGGCTATGGACCTGTCAAAGGAAACTAAATGCTACATTTACAGATGAGAAATCATGTGAATTGCCTTGTAACTGTACCAACATTCACCTGAAAATAAGACTTTGTGGCTGGTCTTTTGGGAGGATTTCTAAGTTTTTACTTCATTTCAATGGATATTCCTGTCTAATATATAAATGAACACACTTTATGACCACCCCCAGAAGTGCATACAGCATGCAAAGAAACATAAAAGCTCCCCTTCTTCCATGAGTAGAAAAAATTGACAATACCATGTACATGCATTTTCCCACTGCACAATGGAAGAACAGATGCAAAATCATCATTTTACCACGGGTGGTGACCAAAGCTGGAAAGCAGGGGTGGAACCTCTGTGCATGGGCCATAAAAAACCTATACAAACACTTACTCTGTCCCTGTCACGGCAGCCACAGGTGGGAATCAATAATTCAACAGCAGACTAATTTTTAAGTTTAAAGTTTTTGAGTTGACAATTTTGTGTGGCCCATGTATGATGTTATAAATATCCAAATGGCTCTTTGAAGAAAAAACGTTCCCCATCCCGATGAAAGGACAAGTTCAGAATGATGTAGAGTGACAGCACAGACTCAAAGTGCTTTCAAAATGAATCTTTCTGAATAGCAGAGTTTTCTGGAGGTTAACTTACTTCTCTGCATTTCAACGGTTTTTTAAATTTAACCACTTCTGTTAGAACATTTCCTAACATGTACTGTACACTTCCTTGCCTACTTAGGCAGAATAAATGGAATGCAATTTTATCTTTTCTGAATGACTCAGGATTCATGCTATGATTTCCAGTGCCTCAGTGTGTTGTATCCAGTGATGCCCACAGGACCTGTTACAGGCTGTAAGTATGTTTGCTCCAACATTAAATGTTCCCAGACTAAATGGTATTTCGTTACTTGTTTCCTAGCTTTTTTTCTCTCTCTCTCTTCCTTTGCTGTAAGTGTTCTGTTGTCTTTAATATCCAGGATCTAGTTTTTAATTTGGTATCTCTGATCTTTGGTGACAGTGGAGCTAAAATATGCAAACCTAGTTAGAATTTTGTATAAAATATAAATGTATAGATTCTCAGTTGCATCTGATAGGGCCTCACCTTGAAGGCTGTCCATTCACTGAAATGCTTGCACTCAGTATTCAGACACTCTCTCTGCATAGATTACGTCTTGGCAATGCTACAAGTAAGTAATGTTGCTATTTTAAGGTGAGGTTGGGAAATGTAAAGGGCTCTTCTCTTTTGCTAACATGTAAATTTCTGTAAAGGTAGTTGATAAGTCCTCAGATTCCATTCTCTGCTCTGAAATTATACTCGTGTTATTTCATCCCTTTCAGAGAAACATATTCAAGCTCTGGGTAAGGGCTGTAGTTTAAGCATGGCAAGATCTGACCACTTTCCTGCAGCCCCAGTAACTGATCTCAGGGGCATCCTGTATCTAATGCCCCGGAGTCTTACAGTTTTCACCTATAGGTCTTGCAGATGCAGTAAGGTAGACAACAACGTGTAGGCAGCACCCCTACACTTTTTTAAAAAGAGATTTTTTTATTCTTATTGGAAAGTCAGATATATAGAGAGGTGGAGAGACAGAGAGGAAGATCTTCTATCTGATGATTTACTCCCCAAGTGGCCACAACGGCTGGAGCTGCTTCTGGGTCTCCCACGTGGGTGCAGGGTCCCAAGGCTTTGGGCTGTCTTCTACTGCTTTCCCAGGCCACAAGCAGGGAGCTTAACGGGAGGTGGGGCTGCTGGGACATGCTCCTATATGGGATCCTGATGTGTGCAAGGCAAGGATTTTAGCTGTTAGGCTACCGCACCAGGCCCACTCTTGCTTTTTTATTTTGTTTTGCAAGTGCTTATAGAAGTGTTTGGTTTGTTCACATTCTTAAGTTTGAACATTGCAACAGATATAATTTCTGACTCAACAGATAATCTTTGGGAGCTTGGGTAGAGAATGTTCCCTTGATTAGTCTCTTAAGAAATAATTACAATAGGAATCTTTCCATGTATCTGCAGTGAAAGACAAGTATAGATCCTTTTGACAAAGTTAAGGGTCTCATTCAGTTCTTTTATCAAGTTCAAAGCTAAATTGATAAGACTAAAATTAACTGGAAAAAAGAAACAATGAAAGCAGGAGATCTCTATTAAATCAGATCCAGTGAGAGGAATTCAGATATTAGCAAATCCTGTGGCTGTCGTTTAACTCAATCAATGATTTATTTTAGCCTAGCTCTGCAGCTAAATCAGTTTTATAACAAATAAAAGTTTCCCAATGTAACCTTAGAATTCACCTGAATACTGAATGTCTTGGAAGAAAGGCAAGCCCAGGAAAGATTTTCACTGATGTACTTGTTCCTACACTGCTTGTCTAACTACAATTTTTTTCATAGAGGATCAAATGGCCATACATTAGGGAGACTTATCCAATAAGAGACCCCAATGGACAGTATCTTCTAGTTCTCTTGGTTTCCACTTATGGTGTCCAGAGTTATAAGGATCTTCCTTTTTGGTCAGAAGATACACAATTTAGGAAGTCCTTAAGAGATTTTGTAGCACATAAATAAGTCTTTAGTAACTAGTCATTATCAGACAGAACCATAAGTATGCAGCTCTATTGTAGCTCTTCCCTCTAACGTGTATTGAACTGTACACATATGATCCTGAAGCCTTAAAGGCACCTTAATTTCCTATTGAACCATCAAAACAACTCTTATTTGTATTCAGCATATCAACTGTCCAAAATATTACTTTAAAAAATCAATCTTGGACCAGTGCAGTAGCACATTTGAGAATTGAGGGAAACACTGGTAGGAGAAAAGGGGATGGGGAAAGAAGGAAAGGAAGCCAGTGGGTTGAAGGTAACATTATTAAACTAGCCATTACAGAGAGTGCCGGGGGCTTAAACCTTTAGGGGACAGTCATGGAAGCAGTGTAAACTATTAGCTTCAGAGTTATCTGAGGAGAGAAGGGACATCTTTTTCTATCAGCTTTTGCTTATTAAGGACCATTAATCCCTCAGCATGTACTACCCACCATACACATTGTTCGAACAAGTTCCAGAATACAGAGAAAGTCCTCTGTGAAAAAAAGTGTTCATTCAAATACAGTGAATAAAATTAAATTGTGCCATTTAATCCTCTTTGTGAGCTAAATGTTGCTATTATCTCCATCGTACAGAGGAAGAGAAAGCTAATAGTTGGCAGACCTGAGATTTGAACTCCTCACTCTTCAAAGCACTATAAGCACTTCACTATTATCCATGGGGATTAGATTCCAAGATACCTAAAACAGTAGACACCTAAAACTTAATCATACCAAACCATGCATCTGCCTATGACAGAGTTTAGTTTATCAATTAGGCAAGAGATTAACAGCAATAAGAATTATAACAACAATAAAGGTTATGTGAATGTGATCTCTCATAAACTATCTTGCTGTATTTCAACCATTTCATGTAAAGGCAAAGCTGTACAGCCTTTCTCAAGGATTTCCAAGTTGCCAACATCACTGCACTTACATTTCAGAGTCATTATTAAGGAAAATAAGTGTTACTTGAGAATAAGCACTGTGATATCACATCTGTTGAGCTGATAGAGCCAGCTACTAAGTGATTAATGACTGGATATCAGATACAACACAGAGACGCTGCACAAAGAGATGAATCGTGTCCCAGGCTGAACGGAATGGAGCAACATGAGATTTCATCATGCTACTCAGAATGGCATGTGACATAAGATTTGTGACCTGATTATTTCTGAAATCTTCTATTTAACATCCTAAGACTATGGCTGACAGGACATAATTGAAAACATAGAAAGCAAAACTTCGGACAGGGAAGAACTATTGTTTTCTACTGATAGTTCCTTGGAAGATGAAACTGACATACTCTCTTTCTGGTGACCTTGAAGATCCTATTTCTTTAGTTTTTCATTAGCAATCAATTGCCTTAGCTGGTAAAGAGGATTTCAGATATCTTGCTGCGGTTTCGTTTGCTGTTTTCCAGACCAGTGCTTTGGAAATGCCAAGAATCTCTGATCTATTTGCTCACGAGTTATATTGCATAAAGCTCTGTAGTGGGAAAGAAATCAACATGTTTTATGAACATGGCTCCCCTTATTGCTGGAAGATTTTTTACATCTTCAATCTTATTCTCAATGGTCTTACATAAGCTGGTCAGTCTGGAAAATACTTTTGTTTTATCTGTTACTTTATGATAGTAGGGTGTTTACTGAAATGTAAATCAAATAAACTAAGCTTAATTTGCATGTCTCAATCCACTCAACAGGAGCAGCATGGGAAGCTGGAGTGTTAAGGATTAGAAAGCAATTCTCTGTGTGCAGCCTATGATGAGGCTGACAGATGCTTACTGCAGATATGACAAGTAATATCTTATCTGAAAATTGTCTTCTGCAAGGACTTTTTTGGAATAAACCTTCTGACTAGTGCCCATGAAATGACAGTGTTGCAATCAAGTTTCCTGAGTAATGTGACAGCCATTAAATGCAGGACCTGTGGAAAGGAAAGATAAATGTTTCGAACAATTCAAAGAAAATTAGAAGGTGCCACCCTGGACTTGGGCAGGCTGAGGTTATTTATTGGCTGTGTTCAGTTCTTCCTAGAGGAGGGAGAATGTTTTAAGCCCTCTCTTCTATCTGGGACCACATATTCCATTGTCTCTTTTGTATGTGTCTCCCTCCAAGGCTCACTGTGCTCAATAGATCTCATCACCATTCTCCAATTCACTTTGGGCTACTAGTGTTAATGGTTTGCTGCTCTTTCTCTTTAGCTTACCACCCCCAGGTCATGGTTTCTCTGTCTCTTAATTTTATGGATTGTCCCTCTTCAATTCTCCACACTTAGCTTTTCTGCCATCAGTTGTTCTATCTACAGACCTTCATTGGGGTCAGCCTGTTATTGACTTAAGCCCAATCCCCATCAGGGGTGGATGAAAAGTATCATAAGTTGATCATTTTTTCCAAACTCTGTGTTTGTAAGACTATCCAAAGAAGCCCATATGGCTCAGCATGGAGAGCAGCAGCCTGGAAGTCCAGAGGCTGCTGGTTCGAAAACCAGGTAATGAGCTTGGTTTGCAGGGATTGGGTGCAGGGGGATGTGATTAAGTGGAGGGAGGGGTGTTAGGCATAGCAGGGGGAGGGGATAGGTAGTGGCGGGCAGGGCCAGGTGGGGCTATGAGGGGGGGCTAAATAGGGAACGGGGTGGGGCTAGGAGAAGCAGGGGAAGGGATAGGAGGCAGGGCAAGGGCAGGGTGAGACAGGAGGTGCTGTGGGGCCAGCAGAGAGCGGGACTAGGAATTGAAACAAAATAAGATTATCCAAAACACAACTTGGTCATACTGCATATCTCTGATTTTTGTTCCAAGCAAGTCCTCAGCTGATCTTTAATTCCACTAGGTTCACTTCACTTCTCTGCCTTTGGGAGCCTTATTCTCTCCCCCTGAACTATTCTTGCCTCTTATATAGGCTAATGTAAAATCTATCCATTTTTTAAAGTTCTTCTCCATGAAACCTTCCTGTCTATTATAGTTCATTATAATTCACGCTGTCTGTTCTTACTTTTCTAAGTAGGTATTTGTGTATATAACTTCTTGAGGTAGGAACTGTGGCTTACATTTTTTCTGAGTCCTCAGTCTCTAGCACAACACAAAGCCTAGACAATCGCTTTAAAGCTGGCTAAAATGGAGGCCTGAGTTTGGCCTGATAGTTAAGATGCCCTGATACCATATCGGAATGCCTGGATTCCATTCTTGGATCTGACTTAAATTCCAGTTTCTTGTCAATGCAGACTCTAAAAGACAGTGGTGATGGCTCAAGTAGTTGGGCCCCTGCCACTCATGTAGAAGATCTGGATTGGATTAGTTCCTGGCTCCACCTCAGAACAGTTGAGGAGTAATTTAGCATATAGGGGAGGTTTACTCTCTCTCCTTTTGCCCTCTCCCTGTTAAATAATAGTAATAATAATACAAACAATAATAAAATCTAACAATGTTGACAATATTTGCTACAATATGACCAATGTTGGACATCTCCACTTTAAAAATGCTTACATGCATGAGTACTCTGATTTTGTGTTTTGGTGTGAGCTCAATTTTGCATCTTCTAGCTTGCTAAAAATGAACCCAGCTGTGGCAGGAGTGCTCCACAGATATTGCAGGCAGTTAGATAGTTGTTAGGGAAATTAGTCACATGTGGATTTCAAGTTACACTAAGCCAGCAGCTACCTTTGGAAATGTCTGTTAGAAGATGTGCTATTAAGGCATGGTCATTTTGGCTTATCAGGTTAAGCTGCTACTTGCAACATCAGCAACCCATATTGGAGTGCTGGTTCAAGGCCTGGCTATTCCACTTGTAATCCAGCTTCCTGCTAATGTGCCTGGAAAGGTATCAGAAGATGATTCGAGTAGTTGAGTCCCTGCCACCCATATAGAAGACATAGATGAAGCTTTTAGGTCCTGAATTTGGTCTGACTCAAGCTTGGCTGCTATGGGCATTTGGCCTGTGAATCAGTGGCTGGAAGATCGATTTATTTCTCTTTCTCTGCCTGCCTCTATCTCCATCTGGCTTTCAGATAAATGAATTAAATCACTAAAAAAGAGGGAAGTGATAATGCTATCTTTTTAAGACCTCCAATGAAAATGTATGCTTCCAGTCATACCACAGTACCATCTGATAGTTTCTGTGTTGAAAAGAGGCAGAAAATTTATAGACAGGGAACTCAAGAGGAGGAATGATCTTGCCTACTATTTCACATTCTTAAAGTTCTTCCTGTGAAAGTGTAGAGACACGGGATAAGAATAAATTTTTCCCTTGAGAAAAATGATTCATGGCTCTTGTTGATAAGTCAAATAAAAATACTGTAGTCATGTGCTTGTTGGATTTGCACATATAATTTGGTTATAAAATAGCAATTTAGAGGATAGTAGCAAGGAACAGTCTATTTCTAATCCAAAGGTGAGTACAAGCTTTTTTCAAAGTGAAATCAACGGGGATTATTCTGAAAGATAATAACTTATGTGGTTTTACTATCTTGAAATTATTTTATATGCCTGCCCTTTAAACACATCTGAATGTATAACTTAAAATAAGGTAGACTAGTGAAGTGTAATTTTCCTTTATGAAACTATAAAGTCTTGGAAATTCACAATTTTATTTATTTATTTATTATTAATTACATTGCATTATGTGACACAGTGTTATGGGCACTGGGATTCCCCCCACCCCTCCCTGAATCCTCTCCCTATGGTGGATTTCTCCACCTTGCTGCGTTACCACAGTTCAAATTCAATTGAGGTTCTTTTATTGGAAGTATTTACCAAGCATGAAGTCCAGCCTCATATTATCCTAGTGGGTTCAATGAGGAAATTCACAATTATTATTATACTCCAAAGTAAGCACACTTAACAATTTAAACCTGATCATTTAAATTTTATTAAGTTTAAATTTCATCATTACTCAAAGGATTTACTGCCACCTTTTGTTGATGTATCTGAATTACATGAAAAGTTCCTGAAGGATATTTGACACTTTCGAGGTCTGCATTACTTAACTACGTAGGTAAAGTGAAATTTGTCAACTATAATTATATTTCAGTAGCTCCACGGCATAACTGTTTTGAAACACTTGTATATGTCATTGTTAAACAAGAGATAGCATTTAACTGAGACAATTAATGTAAAAGGTAGAAGTCTTGAATTTTAACCCAACTTGGGGATATCATTTAACTCCTCAAACCTCAGTTTCCCCAGCTGTGAGCTAGAAAGATGATAACTTTTCTTCCATAAGTAGTTGTGAGAATCCAACAAGGGACTATTTTGTGGAAAAACTTTGTAAAATTGTGCAAAGTATATACTTTCTCAGTATTTGCCAATGTGAAATTTAGAATAGCAGGTGAAACAACAAGCTGTCATGGACTCAGGGAATATTTAAAGGCTTTCTCCTCACACTATTAAGTTCCCTCTCATTTCCTGAAGTACTGTAATATTGTGAGGAAATACAATGTGGCTTCTGACCCCAAGTTTCTCAAAATGACATGGTGCTTTTATGATTTTCTCTAGTCTAGAAGCAATGTCTTCTAATTCATAATCATTAGCCTAGCTTCACAGTGACTTACTGTTTTCTGGAGGATGGGGAAATAGATTGTCCTTTTGGGTAATAGTTAATCAAAAGAGGAGTCAAAAGCCCTGAGTATTTGCTTTATCCTGGCAAATTCTCAGTATGCCAACTCTTATAATCTATTTAATTTCTTTATCCCACTATTTCCTCATCTATAAAATACAAATAATAATCTGGGGTCTCTGTTGTGGCACAATGAGTTTAATTCCCTCCTGCAAGCTGTCATCCCATTTGAGCTCCAGTTAAGTCCCCATCACTCTACTTATGATCCAATCTCATGCTAATGTGCATCTTGGGGAAAGCAAAAGAAAGTGGCCTGAATGTTTCCTGTCACCCCTGGATGGATATCATCTTGTCTGGGTGGAGTTCCAAGCTTAGCCCAACCCTGGTCTTCAAAGGCATTTGGGGAATGAATCAGTGGACAGAAAAATCTCTATCTCTCTCTCCCTCACTTTCTCTCCATTTGAAATTCTGCCTTACAAATAAATAAATTAAACCTCATAAACACACACACACACACACACACACACACACACACACACACAGAGAGACAGAGAGAGAGTGTGTGTCATCTTTGGTTTATTTATTTCACAGGCATGATTTGACACTGTGATATCTCCCATTCATCCCATAAAACTTCAAATTCCTGGAACCTATGAATGTTACTCTATATGATAAGAAAATAAGGGAGGGAGGTATTTATATGTATAATCAAACTCAGGAGTTTGAGATGTTTAGAGATACTGGATTGTCTGATATGACACAAATAGAGTTATATGCATCCTAATCGAATTCAGAGAAGACTTGCTACAGAGAAGAAAAGGTAATGTGACTACAGAGGAATAGACCACAGTGATAGGATGTTAAGGCTAAGGAATACCAGGAACCTCCAAATACTGGAAAGAAGCAAGAAACAGATTCTCCCTTAGAGCCTATGGACACAGAGCAACTCAGCAGACACCTTGATTTTGGCACTGTGACACAAATCTCAGGCTCCCAGGCTTCAGAACTGTGATATAATAAACACACGTTGTTGTAGAGCACCACACTCGTAGAAATTTGTTACAGCAGACATAGGGGATTAATATAGATGATGTAGAAATTAAAGACTCCTGTTATGGGGTTGGGTTGTGGCACACAGGTTAAGCTGCAGCTTAAAATGTCTGCACCCTGTATTAGAGCACTGGTTCAAATTATGAATGCTCTACTTCCAATCCAGCTCCTTACTAATGTGCCCAGGAAGGCAGTAGAGGATGGCGGACCTGCATGGGAAATCAGGATGCAATTCCTAGTTTCAGTCTGGTTTCAGCCTGGCTCAGTGCTAAATGTTGCAGCTTAGGGGGGTGAACAAGTGAATGGAGATTTATTCTCATTTTCTGTATTTCAAGTAAAGAAATAAATCTGGAAAAAATATTAAGATCTTGATGCATAAAAATAACTAATGAATGGTAAATTAAATTCAAAATGGCATACATATATGTATATATATATATGAAATGGAGTATATACATTAGTAAGAAGTAATCATCATAACTTGAATTAGGGTCCTAAAAATATTGTTGGGCTGTTTAATGTAAGTGGAGACAGTTAAGGGCTAATTACAGGTGGGAGGAAGTTAATTATCCAAATTATCTATATATGAACGCTGAGCTAATAGAATTTGTTTTTAGACTAATTTGCTTGACCCACAAGGTCGGGAAATTATAATTCATGTGAATTCTGAGGAGTTAATATCCAGGATCACTAACTGCTCTTACTTCTAGAGCAGTGGTTCCTATTTTGAGGTGATTTGTCTCCCCCAGGAAACACTATGTTTGTCACAATTAGGGCAGGAGTTTCTAGCATCTAGTGAGTAAAACCCAGGGACGACACTATTAAACATCTTTGATTCCCATGGACAGTCTCTCCACCAACAATTATACAGCCTAAAACGTTTAAAGTACAGAGGCCAAGAAAGCCTACTTTTGGGAGCAAGGAAACTAGAGGCAATGAAACTACATCTCCCAGTCTTTAAGATATATTTCTTGTAGATTATTGAAGAGAGAAAAATTAAAAAACTGTTCACAGTTGTAGGACTTAGTGGAAAAATTATCTCAGATCCCTCCTCTGGATGGTTTTTCTGGTTTATTGTCAGCAGAAAGTTTCTGGAGCTCTTTCTAAAGCTCTTAGTGCAAGGAACAATTCTTTTGGGAAAAGGGCAGACAGATTGGCGCTCATTCCATATCCAGGTTTGGATCAGCAGCTTCATTACTGACCACCCGCAGGTTGCCATGCTCACACAGTCACCAGGATGCCCAATATATTATTTAGGATCACAGTGTTTGTTTACATGCTTAGACAAAATGGGTCTGGCATTTCTGTTGCAATGCAGTGAAAGGATAAGGCTTATGTAAGGCAGATAAATGGGAAGTCAAGGTGACTCTGTTTTATGCTTCACATTAACATAGAACTTCAAATCCTTGGGGCACACTTCAGGAACCCAAGGAATCCAGGGTTATGCTGCCTAGAAAAGAGAAAAGATGCAAGGAATTTAGAGAAATATCCTGGATAATGAGAACTGTGGGGAATCTTGGCATTTCTCCTATCTAAAGGCTGCCTTCTGTGGAAAAGCATCAAATTGGAAAGATGAACTTTTTCCACTTCTCTCTTTCACTTTGTTCTCCCATGTTCTAGCCAGAATGTACTTTTATAACTATTGCCTTATTTTCTGTTCTTCAACAATTCCAAAACAGTCCATATGAAAATTATTCTGGCTGACCCACTCTGACAACTGTTATACTCAACAGTCAGTTCAATAAGACAGGGATCTTGTCTTATTTCCTGATTGAAATTCATGCCTATCACAGGGCTTGGTACACAAAAGGTACACCCAAAATATGTGCTGTATAGACTGATGAAGAAACTATTCTCAGATATCTCCAAATTCACCCTGTTCCCCCACTGAGGCCCATATCCTTGTATTTAGTGTCTTTGGTGGAGCTATAGGTATACGATCTGCATCTACAAATGTCCATTGAGTAGCCCCTTTATAATCATTTGCAGGGCTTGTTAAAACCAGGCTCTTAAACCCTGCCCATGATTTAGTTAGGGGAGAGACCTGAAAATTTTCGTTTATCTCACAAGTTCCAGGGTGATTCTAACACGCTTTCAAGTTTTCCAAGGAAGCACACTTTGAAGATTATTGTGCAAACTCTGCCGTAGTTACACAGATACTCTGTGGTTAAAGCCGAGAATAAATATGGTGCTACTGATGGCTTTTCTGACAGGGATGAAATAGTGAGAGATTAGCATAATTGTTCAGCCTTACACATAACTTTTAAAGTGCCAATTAAAACAATAATGAGCTCCATATATTGCCAGATGAATAAAGACAAAGGAGTCGGTTCCTCATCAGTAACAGTGTGGGTATTTCATACTAGGTGTGTAAGGGAATGAGGTATATTTTCATATAGAATTCCCCTCACGGCAATTTTTAACCATTAATCAGACATAGGCTTGATTGCCTAATTTGAGGAAATCTATTATTATTGATTTTTTATACACCTGTTGTTCCTACTAGACTGGCAACACTTGGAGAGTTGGGTCTGCATCTGTTTCTTTCATTAGTCTAATTTTAGCACGAGTACCAAGCCTAACACCTGCTGTGATCTCAGTTCCTCAGTTAATATGTGCTGGTGCAGTGCTATTGGTAGCTGAGAAAAGTGGTAAGTGGGAAAAGTGGCCCCAAATAATGTACCCAGCAAAGCTTTCCTTTGACTTTGAAAATGAAATAAAATTCTTCCACAATAAAGAAAAGCTCAAAGACTATTCCTCTTCCAGACCTGCTCTACAAATGATGCTTAAAGTTGTCCTCTAAGGAATAGTGCCCACCAAAACCAAAGGCAAATGTGAAGATCATCCCAGTAAAATAGCAGCAGAAGAATAAATCAATGAACAACCCATTGCCAAAATGACAGGACCGAGTTACCACCCATTCATGTTAACTCTGAATATAAATGGCTTAAACTCATCATTCAGATGTCATAGATTAGAATGGATTTTTTAAAAAAATAAAACCTATCTATTTGTTGCCTACAAGAGACACATTTCACCAACAAACATCAGCAGAAACTATATTTCATGGGTTTGGATGTTTTTGTTTTTATTTTCATTTCTTCAAAACAGTTTTTCTTCCTTATTAAATTTTTTACTGGCTAATAGGTCACACTGTAGCAACATTTTCTTCAAGAAGGTTCTTGGTTTTCTTTTTCATTTCTTCAGCGACACATTACTCATTCAGTAGCATGTTATTTAGCTTTATGGTGTTAATTTTTATTTTTCTTCCTGTTATTGATTTTGTATTATGGCTTTTCATTTAAGGGGATGTACAGTAACTGACTATCTTATCCAGATGTGAGGACAGAATGCAGTATGCATCTCTACTTCCAGATCAAAGATGGACGCCCAATGAAACTTAACTATATTTTGACAATAGGATGCTGGACTCTTTGCAATTGTTCATGCCCCTGATGATGGACTTAAGACTGTTTATGAAGAACTATACTATTATAATAATAAAGGAGAATTCAGTGGGGGTGGACAGGATTTGAGGCGGTGGAAGGGAAATCCGAGAGCATATGGTACTTTATCATAAAACAATAATAATAAAAAATGAAAAAAAATTTCTTAATGTATTTGAAAGTCAGAATTACACAGAGAGAGAAGGAAAAGGAAAGCACGAGGGAGATGGAGAGAGAGATGAAGAGGGAAGGAGGAAAAGAGCGGGGAAGAGAGGAAGATGTTCAGTCTGCTGGTTCACTTTCCCAAATGAAATTACTGCTGAACCTAGGACTGGAGTATTCCATGAGGATCATAGGGGTCCAAGCACTTGGGCCGTTTTCCACTCACTGCTTTCTCAGGAACTTTAGTAGAGAGCTTGATCGAACAGCCAGGATTCAACCAGCACTCTTATATGGATTTTAGCATTGAAGAGAGTGACCAACTTACTTTGTTACCTTGCTGGTCCCAGGACATGGGTATCTTAATTGTGTCTTAACCACTACTATTTTGTAAGTATTCTTCAGAGATTTTAAGCACACCACATTGTTGTGAAAACAGTTTCCAGAATTCCTTTCATCATGTGTAACAAAAACCCCCAACCCATTAAACATCTTATTACCCTACCACCAACCAGGGTCAACCATCATTTTACTTACTGTTTCTGTGAAGTTGGTCACTCTAGGTACCTCTTTATAAGTAGAAATATACAGTATATTTTTTCTGATTGGCTTATTTCACTTAGCATAATATCTTTAAGGTTCATTCATGCTGTAGTGTGTGGCACAATTTTGTTCCTTTCTAGGTTGAATAATATGTCATAACTGATTTCTGGACTCTCTATTATGTTCTACTAAAGTGGAAGTCTGCCTTTATGTGCCATAGAACCATATATCTATATCTATATCTATATCTATATCTATATCTATATCTAACAATGGAATAACAGTAATAGATTTAGGGGAGGAATCAGATAGAAATATTTGGAGATGTGAATAAAAGACATCAGCTAATGGTAACATTAGTAGTAGTATTTCCAAGAAGGGAGCAGTCTAATTGCAGAGGGCAAATGAATACACTTTTCGAAGGACCTTACTCATAGGCATAAATCCTTCACTGTTTTAAATCTAGAAAGTGATATTTAAATTGATTATTGAAACTTTGCACTAATTTTCTTGTATAAATAGGGCATATATTGTACCTTTTGGATCCGTGCTGTAGTATAGCAAATTAGGCACTCTCTCAGGGAGCTGACATTCAATTATCATAGTGCCAGTTCTGAGTTCCAGCTACTCTGCTTCCAATCCAGTTCCCTGCTGGGAAAGCTGTAGAGAATTGCCCAAGGGCTTAGGCCCAACACCCACATGGAGATCCAGAAGACTTCTGGATCCTGTTTTCACCCTGACCCAGCCCTAGTCTCTGTGACCATTTGGGGAGTGAATTAATGGATAAAAGATATCTTTCTCTGTCTTCCAAATAAATATTTAAAAAAGAAAGAAGATTAGTTCCTTCTAAAACCAAATTATAAAAGACCAAGAATATCTTTGACATACAGAATACTGATAATGAAAAAACAGGAAGGAATACCATTTTACTCCTTGATAGACAATGAGTTGAGATAACAGTTTGCCGTATGTTGAAAGCTAGTATTCGAAAACTGGATTTTGTTTGAGGTCCAAAGAGGAGTTAGACAAAGGTGCATATAGTCTGAAATTATTTTTCTACTGTTCAGGGAAGGACTGAAGTCATGTAATTTGAAATTTCTATTTTCTTTTTTTAATTTGAGATTTAATGATTTTTATTGGAAAGGCAGAGTTACCAAGAGAGACTAGGCAGTGAGAAAAAGAGAGAGAGATATCTTTCATCCTTTGTTTCACTCCCCAAATAGCTGTAACATCCAGAGCTGGACTGGTCCAAACATGGAAGCCAGGAGATTCTTCCAAGTCTTCCACATGGGTGAGGTGCCCAAGAACTTGGGCAATCCTCTGTTGTTTTCCTAGTTCATAAGGATGGAGTGGGATTGGAAATGGACCTACTGGGACTTGAATCAGTGCCTATGTGGGATGCCAGCACTACAGGAAGAACATTAGCTTGTTATGCCATCACAGTGGCCCCTGGCTTTTCTATTTTCTAGCTATGTGACTTAGAGACTTTCAGCATCAGTGTCATCTACACAATAGTGATAGTGGTGCCTAAAAAGGAACTTCAAGAAATACACAAAAGATGTAATTGAAAAGATAAACTGGGCCCAGAGCGGTAGCCTAGTGGCTAAAGTCCTTGCCTTGAACGCACCAGGATCTCATATCAGCACCGGTTTGTGTCCTGGCAGCCCTGCTTTCCATCCAGCTCCCTGCTTGTGGTTTCGGAAAGGAGTAGAGGATAGCCCAAAGCCTTGGGACCCTGCACCCACATGGGAGACCCAGAAGAAGCTCCTTCAGATCAACTTCAGGTCGGCTCAGCTCCAGTTGTTGCATTCATTTGGTGAGTGAACCAGCAGATGGAAAATCTTCTTTGTCTTTCCTCCTCTCTGTATATATGACTTTCCAATAAAAATAAAAATAAATCTTCAAAAAAGATAAACTGACTTGGGTGCCAAATAATTTTAAAACACATGAATAGTGGTTTTTTTTTTTTTTTTTTGGTAATAGTATTTTCTCATGAACTAGCTGAAGACCTCCAATGTTTCAAGGTTGTAGTGAGGACAAAATTAAAATTCCTGAGAGGAAGACCATGATAACAGAATTTATCCTTCATATCACAAATATGAAATCATCTACATGCGGCTGAGACAGAAACATCTAATTGTACTGATCAGATTTTCGGTATAGTGTTAAAATGTCTTGGCATAGCTGCATCCCAGAACAGAGTGCTTGAGCTCAAGTCCAGACTCCATTCCCAATTCCAGCTTCTTGTTATTATACACGCTGGAAAGAAGCAGGTGGTGACTCAAGTACCAGGGTCCCTACCTTCCATATGGGAGACCCAAACTGAGTTCCTAGCTCTTGACTTTGGCACGGCCTAGCCCTGGCAAGTGTGGGCATTTTGCGGATTAAGCCAGTGAATGGCAAATATCTGTCTGTCTCTCTGCCTTTCAAATAAATAAAATTTAAAACCCACAATTTATTGATAACATAGACCTGGTAAGGATACTACTTTGTAATACTTTATGATGGGACACATGAATAGAGACATCACTTCCTGGAGCAATGTTCTCTGAGTTTGGCCTTGAAGATAATGATGTGGATTGGTAGTGAGAAAATAATAATAATAAAAGGAAGGGAAGGTGCTGTGCTTGGAGGACCGAGAAAATTCTCAGCACATGAAAATAGGATAGTTTCAATGAGTTTCTTCAGACTAGATTGATGTGTTTAGATTTAATTCATTATACAATAGAAAGCCACTACACGATGTCGCAATATAGTGATGAGATATTGATGAGCATACTGTTTACCCACAGTTATGGTGGAGGCATATATGATAGTTTTAAAGATCAGCTTAGAAAATTCAGATGCTTGGGACTGGTGCTGTGACATGGTAGTTTAAGCTTCCACCTGTGGTGCTGACATCCCACAGGAGCACTGGCCCAAGTTTTGGCTATTCCACTTCCAAACCAGCCATCTGTCAATGTGCCAGGAAATGCCTAATATGGCTTGGAAAGCAGAAAAACATGGCCCCAAAAGGTCCCCTGCACCCACATGGGAGATCTGCCCAGATGAGAAAAGCTCCAGGTTCCCGGCTTTGGACTTAACCCACTTCCAGCACTGCAGCCATTTGGGGAGTGACCAGTGGATAGAAGATATTTCTCTGTATATCCTTCTCTGTAAATCTATCTTTCGAATAAAAATAAATAAATCTTTAAAAACCTAAAATACAGATGCTTGGATGCCATCCCCAAAGATTCTGATTAAAGTGATAGGTATTAGGAAGATGGGCATAGGAAGTCAAGATTGTTATGTGAAAGAGACAAAGATGGTGGACAGAAATAGGACTCTCTAATGCTTAGCAACACAATCACTCCACTCTTTATGACATTTCTTATATTGTTCTCTCTTCATGACATGTCCTTTCAGTTTACATACTTGAAAATTCTGCCTAGTATTCATGCCCAGGCTGTTTCAGCCTCCTCTGAGAAACCCTCCCCTTGCCATGTCTTCTTCCCAATGGCTGTGATCTCTTCTGTGGTTTCAAATGGGACAAGATATGAAGAGAACATAGGTTAAGAGTTTAGAAGGCTTCAAACAAAGAGTTTGGAAGGATTACCTCCCTTTCTATTGTTTGGAATACCTTGTGGAGGATTGGGGTAAGTTCTTCTTGAAACATTTGGTAGAATTCTACAGTGAACCTAACTAGTCCAGGGCTTTTCTTGGGTAGAAGGGATCTAATAACTTATTCAATCACAGTTCTTGTTATAAGTCCATTTAGATTATTAATTGCCTCATGATTAAATTTTGGTAGATTGTGTATGTCCAAAAATATATACATTTCTTCTAGTTCTTCTGATTTTTTGGTGTGTAGTTGCTTGTGATAGTTCCTAATAATTCTGTGTCCAAAGCATCTGTTGTTATATTTCCTTTTTCATCTCTGATCCTATTGATTCACATCTTTTCCCTCCTTATTTTGATTAGTTGGGCTAGTGGGGAATCTATCTTGTTGGTTTTCACAAATACCAGCTCTTTGATCTATTGATCTTACGTGATGTTCTTTTGGTCTCTATTTGATTTATTTCCTCCCTTATTTTGGTTATTTTTTTCCTGCTGATATTGGGATTGTTTTGCTGTGATTGAGCGATTTTCTAGCTCCTTCAACTATAAGGTTAGCTCATTTACTTGGTGCTTTACTAATTTCTTAAGATAAGCACTGATTCAGACGGACTTTCCTCTTAACCCTGCCTTGATTGTGTCCCATAAATTTTGATATGTTGTGTTGATGCCTTTATTTGTTTCAAGCATTTTATTAAAATTTCCCTTTGATTTTCTGTATAACCCAGTGTTCGTTTCGTAGCATGCTATTCAGTTTCAGGTATTTAAATATTTTCTGGGCTATTTTGACCTACTGGTCTCCAGTTTCACTCCATAATGGTCTGAGAAGATGCATAGTATAATTTTCTAAAATTTGTTGAGGCTTGTTTTGTGGCCTATAATATGGTCAATCCTGGAGAAAGTTCTGTGTACAAATGAAAAGAAAGTGTATTCTCTGTCTGTAGGCTGAAAGGTTCGGTAGGTATCAATTAAGTCCATCTGCTCTAGTATCTGGATGAACTCTGTAATTTCTTCGCTGAGTTTCTTCTTGTCGATCTGTCCATTGACATTAATGGGGTATTAAGGCCTTCAACTAAGGGGTTTATTTCTCCCATTAAATCCATTAATATTTGTTTCACATAGCTAGTTGCCCTGGCATTTGGTGTATATGTATTTATTTTGACAATCTCTTCTTGCTAATTGGATCCTTTGATTATT
Source organism: Ochotona curzoniae (assembly GCF_017591425.1). NCBI lineage: Eukaryota > Metazoa > Chordata > Mammalia > Lagomorpha > Ochotonidae > Ochotona > Ochotona curzoniae. Next base: position 28,208,322 of record NW_024467087.1, on the reverse strand, counting down.
ATGTGGTGTCCTTCTATATCTCTTTTAATATTTTTCATGTCAAAGTTTGTATTATCTGACATAAGAATGGTAAGACCTGTTTGATTTTCCTTTACATTAGCCTGGGATAATTTTTTCCATTCTTTCACTTTCAGTTTTTTAAAAAAGTCAACAAAACCACAGGGAGTCAAAGACAAAATAAACAAATAGGACTATATCAAGCCTAGAAGCTTCTATATCACAAAGGAGATAATTAACAAAGTGAAGAAGCAACCAACAGAATGGCAGAAAATCTTTGCACACCACACAACCAACAGGGGACTAATATCTAGGATTCACAAAGAGCTTCAGAAACTCAATGATAGCAAAACAAACAACCCTGTGAAGAAATGGGCAAAGGAAACAAACAGTCATTTTTCAAAAGAACAAATTCAAATGGCAAATAGACACAGGAAAAATGCTCAGGTTCCCTAGCTGTCAAGGAGATACAAATGAAAACCATAATATGGTTTCACCTAACTCCAGTGAGACTGGCCTACATTCTGAACTCTACTAACAACACCTGCTGGTGTGGATGTGGGGAAAAGAGTACCCTCCTTCACTGTTCGTGGGAGTGTAGGCAAGTATAGCAATTGTGGAATTAAGAATGGAGAGTGCTAAGTGCAGTACAGGACAGCCCAAAGCCTTAGGACTCTGCACCTGCATGGAGTCTGAGAGAAGCTCCTGGCTCCTGGCCACTTGGGGAGTGAACCAGCAGATGGAAGATCTTTCTCTCCGTCTCTCCTTCTTTCTGTAAATGTCTTTCCAATAAAAATAAATAAATCTTTTTTTAAAGAGAGAGAACTAAACATTGACCTGCCATATGAACCAGCTATCCCACGTCTTGGAATACATCCAAAGAAAATGAAATCTGCATATAGGGAAAATATCTGTAGTCCTAGATTCATAGCAGCACAATCTATAATAACAAAGACATGGAAACAATCCAGATGCCCATGCAAGAGCAGTGGATAAACTGTGGTACATCTACTCCAGGAACACTACTCAGCCATTAAAAATAATGAAATTCTACCATTTGCAACCAATTGGTGCCAACTACAGACCATTATGCTCAGTGAAATACGTTAATCACAAAAGGGAAAACATATTTTCTCTCTGCTACAAGGCAACCTTCATGCAAACTACAAGATCAATAGCCTTTACAATACCGTTTTTGTTACATCTCAGGAGTTTTGACACTTTGTTTTTATTTTCACTTATTAAAAAAAGTTTTTTGTTTTTCTTATTAATTTCCTCACTGACTCATAGATCACACAGTAACATCATTCACTTCAAGAAGGCTTTTGGTTCTCTTTTTCATTTCTTCAGCAACATATCGGTCATTTAGTAGCATGTTTATTTAACTTCATGTTGTTAATTTTCGATTTTTTTCTTCCTGTTGTTGATTTTGTTGTATGACTTTTCATTTAAGGGGATGTATAGTAACTGTATAGTAGAGATTATCATATCCAGACATGAAGGTACAATGCAGTAGTATCTCTACCTCCAAATCAAAGATGGACTGCTAATGTCAGAATACACTTAATAGCAGGATGATGGACTTAGGACTGCTTATGAAGAACTATACTATTGTAATGATATAGGTGAACTCTCTAGAGGGTGGATATTTGGGGGGGGGGGAAGGTAATCCCTGAGCCTATGGAACTGTGTCATAAAATAATAAAATAAATACATTTAATAATAATAGTAATAACATTTTAGAAGGAATTTGGAGGAATTAACTAACTGTAGAGCATAAACACAACAGAAGGATGTTAAAAGCGTCATGGAACTTTCAGAACAATAAGCAATTGATGATGTCATCCTTACACTTTAATTAGCTTTTTCCATATTAAATGAATTATAATTTATGTGCACATATATATTAACTTGCACATCATATTGCTTTGTTTTAACTTACATAATCTTTACAGAAGAGCAATCAGTTTAAACCTGATCATGTAAATAAGTCGTGGATTAAAGAGAAATTCAGCGTAAATACAAGAGAATGGTGAGAAGATGACAGCACTAATGCCTCTCTCTTAAAAGCTTCTACTCCCAAAATAAGTTCTTTGTCAACCACTGTACCAGTTCCAAAGAGTAATAATTTATTGAATAAACTGGTAAGAATTGGACCAAAAAGACTTGTCAAAAATCTTTGTTAGGTATCTTATTTTGGGTTTCAGACAGCTGTTCATTCCAAGAATTAAAATTACTTAACACAAAATCAGGAATTCAGATGACTGTACAATGAAAGATTAAACTGAGAATTAAAAAAATGAATCCAGTTAATTCATGTTGTCTTTTCTAAAGGCATTAGTTAATGTTAAGCTTTATTGAAAGCAGGAAGGATTTTGACGTTGTTAATATAGTAACACATTACTTAAAATACAGTTAATTTCATCCTTATAACACACTTTTAAATATTTTACTTTATAATGTGTGTAATATATTAGTATAATAGTATATATTTAGTTATAGATATTTATGCATGTGTATTTATTTTTACACTTATTAGACATGTAGGTTGATTTTTTTCTATTTAGTAATAGAGCTAGACATCAAGAAAACGAAGAAAACTATTGCATTAGGAAACTTTATAATTATAGTAAACATAAAAGAAACATGAGGCATTGACGAGGCTTTTTAATGTCCAGAGATGGAAGAGGCAACCAATTAGTGCAGGATTGGGAGAAAATTAAGAATTTGGGGGGAACCAAGAAAGGGTAGAACAAGAAGTTTCAGTGACACCTGCAAGAGGTAGGAACCATGGGTGAACAGCAGCTATTAACCTATATTGTCTCTTGGGACAAGGAAAAAAATTTATCCTTTTCAACAAGCAGTTTCAGCCCCACATCAGGATATATAGCTTGGCAAGTCTGTACACTGGCCCAAGTTGAGCTTTGATTCGCTCCTTCAGCAGGCACTCTCATGTGGTATACAATGTATATAGCAAAACCCCGAAAGAACATTAATTATTCCAATGTTATTCCAATCCCCAAGTAATTCCAATGACTAGTCAAAGTTGTTAATTACAGGTGTAGATAATGCTCTATTTGTTTTTTTTCCCCTTTAAGTTTGATAGAATTCTTAGAAGAAATGCATTTTTAAAAATAGATTGTTTCTCTGATCACATGCTAAATCAATCTTACCTTTGTGTCGATGAGTTAATCACATCCAACCTCTGAACCCCACACTTTGTTCAGTTATAAAATGAAAGGAATTATTACATGATCTTGAAGGTCCTTTCTAGCCACAATGCCCTAATGTTCTATGCATTTCGCTGTTTAGTGATGCGTGAAAATTTGTTGCCAGGCAGCATGTGAAACTATATTCTACTGGTTGGTTTTGACTCATTTTTCTGATAGGGTTGAAGGTATATGTTCACTCTAACTTGATATATGAGGAAGGACCATATTAAAATTAAATTTTACTGTCTTGTCTTCTCTTTGCCAGTATCTTAACAGCACGTCTAACATGAGGTGGCAGCATGGGTAGCATTTATAGGCAACCCCTGAAAGGGAATTTCAATTGTTTGTCCAGCATTTATATGACTATTCTTAATGAACTGTCATGTTTTTTCAGGTATTTAAAAAATTTATTTGCAAGAGAAATGGAATGGGGAAGAGAGAGAAAAAGGAGGGGGAAGGAGGGAGGGAGAGAGTGAGAGCATGCGCACAGATGGTTCTCTCTTCAAATGCCCATATCAGCCAGGGATGGGCAAGTTTATGTCAAGCCAGGAATTTCATTCCAGGTCTCCCAAGAGGGTGGCAGGAACCCTATTACTATTGAGACACCATTTGTTGTTCCCTAACTTGTGTATGAGCAGAAAGAATTGGCAGCGGAGCTGGAAACTGAACCTAAGCAATCTGATACAGGATTTAGATATTCCAATGTATCATAAATACTAAGTCAAAGTGCCCACTCTTTTACTCATATAGTATGTAAATTACTCCACTGTATTCTTCTTCCCTTGCTGCTCCTATAGATAGTTTAAAATCAAAGGTCTACGTGCAGTAATTTGACTACTGGATAAGATCAGCTGAAAAATTGTGAGCAGTGTTTTGATTCTTTGCTTTTTTTCCCCATCTTTTTCACTTTAGTCATGAGAGTCATTAGATTTCCTTTAGACATACTGCCTGAATGCTCCAAAGGCTTTTCTTCTCAAAATTGGAGGAAGAGAAGAAAATATGGACAGGCAGCCAAATGGCCAAGTATGTGCTGGCTTCACAAAGATGATTGAGGTAATAAAGATCTATAACCAGTTAACTATCCATGTAGTCTTGGAAAATGACTTCCTCTTTCTAAGTCCATTTCCTTGGTTATAAAATACATTTATTTAGGTTCAAGGAGCTCAAGAAATGTAAAAGAGTAAAATTAGAGGAACAGTTTCATTTATACATTATTGTTATTCTTCAGACAGAAATATGAGCGCTCTGTCAGGTAGTTGAGACTTCAACAAACTTAGCCACCTTATTTTTAAAACATAAATATGAACTAAATGTTTCTATAGCTGTTATTGATTTTGCATTCCTATGTGTCTAAATACTCTGCAAGAAAAATCTTCCCTTTAATTCATTTCTCTTCAGCTTTGAATAACACCCATTTGTTTTACAATAAATATCTTGTCCAAAACTGAGACCCCATAGAACTACTCAGTCTCTCAAGTTGGATTCAAGGAGCTTGTCGTTTTTTGGAGTAGCAGTTCATTCAGAGAGTGTGTTAAAATTCAAATCCCATATTTAATTGCTTTGAGGCCTAGAAAGCTGAGGCTATAACAAGAATCCTAGTTTTCATTTCAGGAGGTCAATGATCTGCTGTTGGAGAAACACTTCCTATGAAAGACGGTCATAGGGCAATGCCATCACCTATGCCAGTCCTTGCTTGTCAAGAACCTGCTCGATCTTGTTTCTGTCCTCTGGGTAGTGTCCTTATGAAGGAAGGACAGATAACTACTGCAAACTCAGAGAGATGAAGTAATCTTTCCAGAAGTCTGATCCAGTGAAAAGGGGAAAATACTAGAGCTTCCTTTCCTAGCTTGAAGCTTGGTTCTTAGCCTGCCCTCTTTAGAGCAGTCATATGCTAACGTTCTGCATTGCAGTCAAGATGAAAAGCTAAACAATGTGCTGACCTATGTCGTTTTACCCATTGGCTTGTCTGGCTAAGTCCATTATACAGTGTCAGGTTTGTTAGGAAAGAAAAAAGAAAACGGATAAATAACATATTGTCCTCAAATGCTTGCTGCTTGAGCTCTAGTGTTTTCTAGCAGCTGGTGTTAAGCAGATGAACGTGGGGGCAGAGCCTTTGATTCCTCATTTGTATTGTCATATTGTTAAGAATCGAAGGAATGGTAGAGCAGAAAGTACCACTCTTCATCTTAAGGACTAAAAGGATCTAAATCATTTATGTGATATTATCCTCTTATACTGAGATTTAAGAAAAAGAAGCATCAGCTGTTATCAAAGAAAGGCTGTTATTAAAAAATGCTTTAAAATCCATAACACAGTCCTGTCAACTCATTCTATAATGGAAGACACTAAGATCCAGAAAACAGACATGATATGCTTAAATACATTAAAAGTAATAGCTAATTTTTAGAGTCTTATTTATTTACTAGTGGTTTTCTATGTTTTTCATATTTAATTCCCACAACAATATTACAGGTTAGATATCATCCTAACGTTATACATGATAGGACCAGGCACAGGTAAATATAGGTAAATTTCTCAAAGCCTCACAGATTACTTTAGAATCAGGATTAAAACCCAGAAAGCCTAACTTTAGAGTTTTTTTTAACCACTATGAGTCCCCTAAAACACAAGAGATAAGATTGCCAAGATAATTTGTACCAGACTCTCTGCATTGTATCAATTTCTTACTCAAAAATACATATGGGGGTTTTATTCAGTAGTTCAGAATCTATATTTCCGTTTGGCACCTATACAATGGAGGGGTAGGGATAGGAGCAGGGAGAGGAAAAGAGAGGTAAAGGGGAGGGAGAAGGAGAAGATAAGGAAGAGGGGAGGGAGAGTGAAAGGAGAGGGAGATCTTCCATCTATTGGTTTACTCCTCAAATACCCACAATCACCCCACAATCACTGGAAATGGAACTTCTATTGCTTTTCTTAGGCTATTATCAGAGAGTTGGATCAGAAGTAGAGCACCTGCAACACATATAAGATGCTGGTGTTTCAGATGGTGGTTTCACCCACTACACCACAATTCTGGAACCACTTTCCAATATTAATGCATACAAGGACATTCCTGTCTGTATGAATATTCTGTATGATAAAATAATTGGAGGTTAACAACTTTGAAATATAAAACCTTATCTGAGATCCTTTGTTAATGACAGTGCTCTTTTTTTTTAAAAAAAAGATTTATTTATTTCTATTGGAAAGGTAAATATATATGTAGAGGAGGAGAAACAAAGGGGAAGGTCTTCCATCATCTGATGGTTCACTCACCAAGTGGCCACAACGGCTGGAGCTAAACCAATCTGAAGCCAGGAGTGAGGAGCTTCTTCCAGGTCTCCCAAGCAGGTTCAGGGTCTCCAGGCTTTGTGCTATCCTTGATCTCTTTCTCAGGCCACAAGCAGGGAACTGGATGGGAAGCAGGGCTGCCGGGATTAGAACCGGTGCCCATATGGGATCCTGGCACTTCAAGACTTTAACCACTACACTATGGCACTGGGCCCGACAGTGCTTTCTTATTCCTGTGTATAGATTATCACCCTAGTTTAGGTCAGTTTTAGTTCACAGGGAGAACACATGAATATGTCAGAACATTCCAGAAGTTCCCATAGTAAATTATTCAATGCAGTAAAGTATGTTGCTGATGAAATATATTGTCATCTGATTGTCCAAAAGGGGGAAAAAATTTGTTGAGAACTATCAACAGAGCCTATTTTGAAACGATTCCTTACAAAGCGTGGGTTAGCTACTATTTTCTCTTACTATTCAAGTTTCTCAAGTTCCCTTGTTAAATGAGTGAGATTAAACCTGTCATTTTTTATTTTCTTATTTTGTAGATTCCTAGAAGAAAATGCCTGATGACTTAATCTTGGTTTTCCATTGAACCCTCCAATAATCAGCCATTTCCAAGACCCTAATTTTGTTTGCGCCTTTAGAAATCTCCTTCCAACACGGAGGAGAACACCTCCTGGGATGGCTGCGTCTTGATTTGTGTCTGATTCAGCTTGTAGGCTGTCAAAACTGCTCAACAACTGTTTATTAATTAAACACCCACAGGGGTTCTTGGATGTACCAAGCTCTGTTTACTCTATGGCCACATTCAATTTTGATCAAACTGTGTTGAAGGCTATAAGGCATGTGGCAACAAAGAGAAAAGTTGACAGAGGGTATCTTCATCTCCTCCTGAACATCAGCATTCAGTCCTTTTAGATTCTCTGTGGTTTCTAAATCCAAGGGTTATTTGTGGGATGGTTTCCAGATATTAGAAAAGGCTTGTTTCATTGAAGGTCAGACACCTGTTGAAACTAAGGCAGAATGCAAAGCCGCATCTGAGGAGGAGTACTGAGGTTGAAAACTGAGGACTAAATTAATCTTTTTTTAAATTTTCTTTTAAAAAAATTATTTACTTTTTTATTGGAAAGGTGGATGTACAGAGAGGAGAGACAGGGGGAAACATCTTTTGTCCGATGTTTCACTCCCCAAGCAGCCACAACAGCTGGAGCTGAGCCAATCCGAAGCCCAGAGCTCTTCCAGGTCTCCCACATGGGTGCAGGGTCCCAAAGCTTTGGGCCATCCTCAACTGCTTTCCCAGGCCACAAGCAGGGAGCTGGATGGGAAGCAGGACTGCCGGGATTAGAACCCATGGGCATATGGGATCCTGACGCATGCAAGGCAAGGATTTTAACCACTAGGCTATCACGCCAGGCCCTATATTAATCTTGAGACTTGGAAATATGGGTGCCTGTAACAGCTGAAGCAAAAGGGGAGGGACTGAGTGAAGGCAGCACATGTTCATAAACAAGCTCTCTGAGGGTCTCTGTCATTTGTTTGGAGTGGTACCACATTAATTTGAATTAATTCATTCAAACCTTTACTAAGTTTTTTTTTTTTTAAAAAAAACAAACTCTCTTTCTCTCTCTTTCTCTCTCTCTCTCTCTCTCTCACACACACACACACACACACACACACACACACATAAAACGTGCGTGTGTTGCGGGGAAATCTAATCGTAGTTGGAGACATGGCAGAGAGGAAGCAGTGAGGAAGGGCTAGAAAGAAAATTTAAGGGAAAAGTCCAGAAGCAGGTTCTTCTAGTTTTAGTCACATCTTTCTTCTTTACTTACAGTAACACACTCATTATTGAATCCTGAGGTGAACTCCTCACCGGAAGTCACTGAGAGTTTTGGATTAGTTCTCTTATCTAAATCCAGGAACAGTTTATCCTAGTGTTAAAATGGTTTGATTTTACTTCATGAGGTCTCATCTTTCCGCAACATGATACAGACATTCTTTATATCTCTAGACCATTGCTTTTAATTAGTGCAAATGGATTTTCCTTCTAGAATGGAATTCAATTGTATTGTGGCTGAGATAGCCAACTTATTCTACTTTTTGCTGTGTTCTATTTAGACTATGTTGATGGTGTCTGACAGTAACTCTCTCCCAAGGCAATACAATTTCTCACTAGAAGTATGCTGCTATAGAGATAATTGAAAAAATATTTATTGCCTTTTACCATACACAAGGCAATGTATTATTTGCAGGGTTTAGAGTAAGAGGTGAAGAGAAAGAAGTTCAGAATCAAGTTTCTGTTCTGTAGAAGCTTACACTGTGCATGGGAAAGGAAAATAAATAAACAAAAGCTACTGGTTGTAATAATACAAAGGAATCATTGAAAAGGCCCCATTATAATATCTATATACTGCCCAACAGACTCAAAGGACAGGTCATCAAATGCTGGGAAGGCTAGTAAAGGCTTCAAAATGTATGAACCCACAAGACATGCAACCTTTATTTGCGAATTAGGATTTTAGCTGGACCTCACAAGACAGAAAATATTTACAGAGGTTGATAAGAGGAGGAATTTTGTTCTTGATAAACTACACATTATTGCAAAATTGAGGCTATAATAGGGAACGATGAGAATGATAGTATTTCTTTTCTACAGCAGAGGTTTATAGAATTATATTGAAAAATAAATTTGAGTCAGATAATGGAAGGCCTAGTAACCATGGGAAAGAAGTTTGAGACTTTTCCTGTAGGTAGTAAGTAACCACTGGAGATTTTTCAGGAAAAGGTAGCGTTATGTGGGATGAGTCTATTGACCATGTGCTAAATGGATTGGTATGGAGAGACTGGAGGCAGTTAGACCAGCTGGGAGCTAAACCTGAAGGTAAGTGCTGTATCTAGGTTTATAGCAGTGAGTAAATGCAGCAATGTAGGCAATAACAAAATCTGGAAGATACATTCTGCATTTGACTATATATATATGAGGCAGAGGAGTGGTGGGAGGTAAGATGACTCAGATTTGTAGTGCATGAGACTGAAGAATAGTGGTGGCATAAGCAGCAGTTGTATAAATCCCATTCACAGTACCTAAAATTAAAATAATATTTAGCAATACATTTACATTGGAAGCAAAAGATCTATCCAGTTAAAACTACAAAAACTCGGGCCCAGCACGGTGGCGCAAGTGGTTAAAGGTCCTCACCTTGCACGCCCGGGATCCCATATGGGCGCCGGTTCTAATCCCGGCAGCCCCGCTTCCCTTCCAGCTCCCTGCCTGTGGCCTGGGAAAGCAGTCGAAGACGGCCCAAAGCTTTGGGACCCTGCACCCGCGTGGGAGACCTGGAAGAGGCTCCTGGCTTCGGATCGGCGTAGTATCGACCCGTTGCGCTCACTTGGGGAGTGAATCATCGGATGGAAGATCTTCCTCTCTGTCTCTCCTCTGTGTATATCCGCCTTTCCAATAACAAAATAAGAAAAATAAATCTTTAAAAAAAAAAAACTACAAAAACTCATGAAACAAATCACCAAGAACACAAAAACTGTAAGCATAGTCCTTGCTCAGGGATTGGAAGAATTAATATCATTTAAATGTCTATACTACCTAAAGCAACCTTTAGATTTAATGTAATCTCTATTTAAATACCAAAGATATTTTTTACGGAATTAGAAATATCCTAAAACTCACATGAAATCACAAAAGATGCAGAATAGCCAAATTGTTTTGTTAAAAAAAAAAAGATTCAAGCTGGAGACATCACAACACTTGATTTCAAAGAAGACTACAAACTATCATAATTAAAGTCTGTGACGCTGGCATTAAAACTGACAAATAGATCAATGGAACAGACTAGGAGTTCAGAAATTAATCCATACACGTACAGCCAGCTGGTATTTGACAAACATGGCCAGAACGCACACTGAAGAAAGGACAGTGTCTTGAATAAATAGTACTGACAAAACTGAATATTTATATGTACAAGAATGAAAATTAGACCCATACCTCTTGCCATTTAAAAAATCAACAGAAGCTCAATTAAATACCTAAATTTTAGACCTGAGACTAGGAAATCGCTAGAAGAAAATGTAGGGAAAAGAATTTAAGACATTGTATAGTTGATGACTTCTTAGATAAGACCCTAAAAGCAAGGCAACAAATACAAAAGTAGATAAATAGGATTACATCAAATTCAAAAACTTTGGAACAGTAAGTAGTTATTACGGTGAAGAGATATCTGGCAGAATGTAAGAAAATATCTGCAAGCCACCAACTGACAAATGGTTAATACATAGAATATAACAGAAACTCAAAAAATTCAACCACAACCAATAATAACCAATCTAGTTGAAAAATGGGCAGAAGACCTCAATGGAGTTTTCCAAACGAGAAGTACAAATGGCCAACAAATGTATGAAAAGAGCTCAGTATCACTGGCCATTAGGGAAACACAAATCAACACCACATTTAGATTTCATCTTACTCCTGTTCGAGTAGTTATTATACCTCCACCCTCCTTTTTGCCTCCCCATTATCTCCTGTATTGTCTCCTCCCCATTGTCTCTCATTGTATCACCATATATACAGTGATACAGTCCTTCAGCTGGAGTCATGACTAACTTTCTGCTCTTTACATGTGTCATGAATTGTAGGTATAGGAAATGGTAGAGACTTCAGTACCTTGCTGTCAAGGTATATTTAACAGTTTTATTGGAGTCTTTTTCATTAGGGAGTAGGAATTTTTATAAGCTGTTGGTGGGGTTGTAAATTACTATTGCCACTATGGAGGAGCCTCAGCTTTGATCAGGGTTAGTCATTCAGCTTTTAGTGGTGTAGACTAGATCCTGGGACCCTAAGACATGAACCCCAGGGATTTATCTGTCATGTGATGAGCTCCAACTCTTTCCCAGCTCTCACTAGGTGTGACTTTAGCGTATCCTGGCTTGCTTTCATTGCAGAGGACTGTGGGCTTTCCAGGAATTTGCAAGCAAACAAGTTAGGCAGCCTGTGGTAGCCCCTGGTCATGTGCATTTTTTTTGTTCCAGTCATCTCTTCTCTTGTCACTTCTCTTCCTTTGTTTTCCACTCCTATGTGGTCTCTGGGAGCAGTAGTATCAGTAGAAAGAAGAGGACAGAAGAAAAAAAGTAGCTAATAAGCCCTAGTAATTAGTTGTATATCACTTTGTTTATTTCTCAAGACTTCTGTCTTACCATATTGCTAGAACACAATCTGTAATTCCAACTTTGGCGAGCCAATTATGCACTGTTTTAATGACTCCAGAGCTGTGTCCTTAAGAGGTCACCCTAATTTTCTCTACTTCCCCAACTTGGTGCCAACAATTCCACGTCTGTCTGGAGGCTGTGGCTGACCGATGGGAAAGTATTGAGTTCCCAAAGCACTTCACTCTCTCAGCACTGCTGTCCTCTGTTGTTCTCATGGAGTACAGCTCTAGAGAATGACTGCTGGTCCTAAGGAGAGACAGTAACAACTCTTCCACTCGGTCAGAGATGGAGAGGGAGACAGATTCAGACACAAAGCATGGCAGGTGCATGAAATGCTCCACTTAACAGTAGAGAGGCTGGAGGAATGCCAGTTGCTTGTCACCTGGCCATTTAGTTGTGAAGGTCATTGCATTCTTGAACCTCTTCTGAGGAGATTACTATGTTCCTAATGATCATGACTATCTTGCAAGGAATGTATTAGCATGTTTTTCCCTTGTTTTAGTTATTTATCTTTAGTTTTTTCACTTTTTAAAAATTTAAATTTTATGATACAATTCCATAGGTTAGAAGCATGCTTACATACATTTATTCCTTCTTGTCATTAAAATGATCTGGTGAACTAAATAGTATTATCACCCCATTTTACAGGTGAAGAAACTTAGAGAAATTTAAAAATTTTTGCATTAATACTGGAACTCTATATTTTCCATTCCGAGCCTTGCTCTTGTTTTTGTTATTATTTCCCATGATATGGGTCCGTAGGCACATGGATTCTAAACCCTATCACCCATTCATTCCTGCCCCCCACTGTTTTCCCCCATATTATTATAATAGTATAGTCATTCAGCAACAATGACAAGTCCAACATTCTGCTATTTCACTGTATCAAGGCATTGCATGTATAGACAATGATAGAAAGTCTAGTATCCCCTTGTCAAGTTATATTTAGCAATTTCACTAGGAATCCTCTTTTTATTCAGGAGTAGATATATATACTGCAATATATGTGAACTTCCTGGTATGCTACTCTCCATTATACAGTTCATTTATGAGAATATATGTATATACGTGTTTGCCTATATATTTGTTTTGTTGCCTTATGCCAGAGAGAACATAAGATATCAGTTCCTTTGGGCCCGGCGCAGTGGCGCAAGTGGTTAAGGTCCTCGCCTTGCACGCCCGGGATCCCATATGGGCGCCGGTTCTATCCTGGCAGCCCCGCTTCCCTTCCAGCTCCCTGCCTGTGGCCCGGGAAAGCAGTCGAGGACGGCCCAAAGCTTTGGGACCCTGCACCCGTGTGGGAGACCCGGAGGAGTCTCCTGGCTTCAGATTGGCATAGCATCGGCCGTTGCGCTCACTTGGGGAGTGAATCATCGGACTGAAGATCTTCCTCTCTGTATATCCACCTTTCCAATAAAAACATAATAAAAATAAATCTAACAAAAAAAGATTAAAAAAAAGATATCAGTTCCTTTGGGGATTGGCTTATTTCACTGCGTATAATGGTCTTTAGTTGGAATTATTTGTTGCAAATGGTAGAATTTTGTTCTTTTTTATGGCTGTGTAGTATTTCTTGGAGTAGATGTACCTCAGTTTCTTTTCACCATTATACTGTCTCTTCCATTCTTCTTACCTTTCCACTCCTAGAAAGGGTAGGAATGGGCTGCCTTAATAGCCTATCTTTTAGGTGCTCCTCCATTCCATTTACAATGTTTATTTTTGTTGTTGTTGTTTTGTTTTGTTTGCCTTCTAGTCGTTCAGGAAGCATGAACAGTGTGCAGCACCTAAAATCTCTTTTTTTCACCCTTCCAGAGGGAAAACCGCTAAGTAATCTAATTCACCCTTGTGCTGATAATTGATCCTTGATAGCAGGCATCATACGCATGCCCAGGGGAGTTAACCTTTTGGAAAAAAGGCTAAGCTTAAAGGAATGGGAATTCAGATCAGGTGATACTGGAGAGAGGAAAGGACTTTGAGTATGTAGATGATGGAGACTCTGTAGTTTCCACATATCATTCACTTGCTTAAGGGTCAAGAGAAGGGTATGAGCTTCTAGTTTTGTCTGCCTTTAAGGGACCCAACCAATTAGTGCTGTTGCCTTTGTGGCTAGGGAGGGAGGCACACAGATCAGCACAGCCCAGTATAGCCCCCACTGCTAGGATCTGACTGGACCCGAGTGGTGCATACCATAAGCTAATCTCTGTGATAAGTACTGTTACTTACTCCTTTCAACAACTTATTCCACAAATGTTAAAAGCCAAGACTCAGCATGGTTGGGGCTCTTGTTTAAAATTACACTTCTACAAAGTAGCAGTGTAGCAGGCTTAAACCTATGACTCTTTTCTCCTAGGACAATGTCCTTGACATTATAGTAGGTTGCTCAAAATGCTAGAGGGGGAACTGCTTTGGGAATATATGGTATTATCTGAATGTAAACTGGCCCGATACTTCCATTCACAAGACAACAAAGGATCCTAGAAGAGGGTATGCACAATTGTCTGCAGCCCAAGTCAGAAGGTCAAGGCAAGATGGGGAAATTTCTACCGGCTCAAGTTACGGGCTCAAGTTATCTGGGGGGAAGTACATGTGGAATCTTCAGAACTGCCCTGACTTATGTTGGCTGAACTACAGGTCTCTATGGATTCAGTGAGTCCCTTTTTTCAGCAGGCCTTGTTTCATTTTTTTTTCCTGCAATCTCTACTCTTAGCCAAAGCATTTGTTTTTTGCATCTGTGTCTCCATCCACATCCCCTTTCTCTAACCTCTGCACTGTCTTTAGTTTGGCCTTAAAGAAGCTGGCCTGTTGGCGCTGTACCTTTACTCCTGAAATCACAAAGAAAAGGGCCAAAACAGTATACCAGTAGTTGCAGCATTTTACTTGGATCTAAGATGGACACCACAAAGCCTGTAGTCCTGCATCTTACAAATTAAAAGAGTTATTATTGCTGGGCAATTGGAGTCTGAAAGGAACTTACATCATCTCTAGCATTAGTTCCTATCCTTCAGCACAATCCCTTTCATAAAAATTGCATTTCATGCTTCTCCTCAAAACTTTCCAAAGTAGCATCTGTAGTATGTTACAATGTAGTTTCCAGAAAATAAATCCAGTCATGCATGAGGAGGCTATGCCATCATGCAAACTAGCTGCCACACCAGGCAAGATAAAGAGGTACAAGACTGCTGAGCATCCCATGGGTCCAAGGACAGGGTAGGATGGGATCAAATGGTTGCCAGGATGCTATTGCATTTTCTCTTCTTTCAATGCAACTGCAAGTCTTGACTAAATTCTACTTCATGTTATATAAATTCCCATCTTCCACTGATACATTTCATATTTGGATCCAACTAAATTTGATTATGTGAGGAAAAAGTTTTAATAATCCTTTCTAAGGCTAATCTCTTAATTTTATTTTTTGTTTTGCCTTTTAAGTCCTTGGAATATTATTTAATTTTCTTACCTTCCACATGTTCAGTCCTCACTCGATTCTACTATTTTTAGCCTGTGCATGTGTTCAAGACTCTCCATTAAAAATAAAAGTTACCTTCAATGTTACTTCCTTTCCCTTTCTAAATTCCACTGTGAAATGTTCAAAAGTACAATTTTTGATTGTGTAGTCCCATCTGCAGTTCTTTTAGCCACTCACTGCAATGTGGCTTCTATTTTATTATTGATGTGTATTACATCAGAAATATTTAAGTAACAGGCATTTATTAATTTTTACTATATACCTGTAACTCTGTTAGTCATTTAACATAAGCCTTCTTATTTTATCTTCTAAGAATATATAATTTTTATTTTAATCTCAATTTTATACACAATGGCCATTATAGTATTTCAGTGACTGAACAAAGTCATATAGCATAGTGGCAGTATTGAGACTTGACCTGAAGTAGTCAGACTTTCGAACCCATGCTGTAATGCAAAGGTTGCCAACTTTATTATATTCAGCCTTTGCATATCATACCATACCATACCTTTTATTTACTTCTGCCAGAGAAAATACATAAATACATGAATGTGGCTGTGTTCAAATAATATTTATTGACTCTGAAATTTGAACTTCACTTAATTTTTACATCATAAAATATATTTTTCACTTTTCACGGTATTGAAAAATGTGAAGAATATTTTTACCCTTCAAGACGTATAGGAACAAATGGTGAGCCTGATTTCAGTCGTGCAGTATATGACTGCTGCCCCTGCTTTAAGCAAATCGTTCAGGGAGCCTCACTGTAAGCTAGAATGGCCACAGCTGTAAATGCTTTTTGGCATACTCTCTCCTCCAAAGAATGTGAAGCCATCACTCACTCTTGCTCTTCCTTCTACCTCTGGGCTCTTACTCTTACTCTCTTCCTTCTGTCTCTAGGATCTTGTTCTTCCTCTCTTCTGAAAGTGTCCTTTCTCCCACCTGCCACTCAAATGTCACTTTCGAAGAGATACTTAACTATTTCTTTATTTCCTCGGTTATGTTAGAGTAATTGACTCTGCTTCCGTGAGTAAAACCTACTGTTAACGTTGTATCTAGGAGCACAAGATTGGGAGTTGTACTTAAATAAATTTGAATCCTGGCCTAAATGGAATTTATTTGTGTGACAAACATGTGACTTAAGCTTCCTAAGTTTCAGCCGTTTTGTTAAATCAGGAAGAAAACAGAATTTGTCTAATAAGGCGGTGAGGGTTACATGATTTACAATTTGGAAATCTTAGAACCATGCCTTAAATGTAGTCTATGGTTAAATAAATATTTGCTACTGTCATCACTATTATTTTGTTTTAGTATAGGATGATGAGTTCGTTTCCAGTAAAGATTTCTGTTTTGAGTTCTAGACCTATATAGCTAGTTACTTAACATCTGTCCATACTTTGGCCTCAACATATCCCAAATATAAACTCATTATCCCAAATATAACTCATTATCACTCTCCCATCTCCACATCCCATCACCCCAATTTGCTCTTTTCCTTCCATTAATTCCTATTCTTGTTAAACACAACACTGTTCTCTCAATGACTTAACTGAGAAAGCTGATAGTACAGTTTCGTGTCAGGAAAAAAAAAAATGTGTCACAAACCTCTAGCTTTCAAACAAAAACAGAGTGAACATTTTAAATCTCTGTCAGTTGGGAACTGAGATTAACTGTGTGGTAGACTTGACCTTTTCCCCCTCTCTTCCCTTTATCTTCTTCCTTTTACTCTTGTTAGATTGTTCTCCTTTTTCCTTTAAACTTGATGTGCCTGTTTATAGCTCCTTTGTTCACATAATTCCTCTCTTCTGAAATGAACCCATTGATACATTTTCTAATCTCATCCATCATTCAAGGACTAAAACACCCATGAAGACTTCCTGATTTCTCTAGTCAACAAAATCAGGTATATTTTAGAACTGAGAAATTCCATGTTTACATTGAATGCTATTATTATAGATTTCATATTTTAAGATTCTTTTTATTATCTGTCTGTAAGTTACACTGTCTCAATTAGCTTGTAAGTGCCTTGAGTATACAGAGCATAGCATGTCTTTCTTGTGAATTGTCGGTAGTGTCTTATGCAGTTGTCTTGTTTTCAGTCATCCCCTGTTTGATTTATTTCTATTTATTGGATATTTTAGTTATTTTAATATGTACTTTATTTATCTGAAAGAGAGTGTTTCCATTTTCTGGCTCACTCTCTAAATGGCTTCAATTATCGGGGTTGGGCCATGCTATAACTAGGAACAGCTTCTTCTAGTTCTCCCACGTGGGTGCAGGGGCCCAAGGACTGGAAGCCATCCTCTGCTGCTTTGCCATGCCAAGAAGCAAGGAACTGAATCAGAGGTGGAGCAGCCAGCACTTCAACTGATGCTCTTATGGGATGCCAGTTCTGCAAGTGGCAACTTAACCCTCCATGTCACAGTGACAGCTCCTAATCTAATTTTAAAACAATTGTTGATACTTTTGCATAAGAAATCCCCAAATTTATCTTATTCCTAATCTTTCTCTTAAGCTCTAGTCACAGAGTTTTAGTGGCCATTTTCAGTAGGATACCTCACATTGATTCAAAACTTAATTCTGTATCTAAACCTCAATTCAGTTTCCTATCTTTCTCTATCTCTACATTTCCTTGTAGCATTACTATCTCCACTCTCTAAATAAAACTCCAGTTATCTTTAACTACCATAACATACACACACACACACATATATATATATACAAAATCATTCATCATTATATACCTACTGCTCCCTCACAGTATCTTTTATACTATACTCTTTCCATACCACTGCTACAGTAACAACGAACATAACAACCAAAATAGCTAACACAGATTGAGTGTTTATTATGGCCAGATACTGGAATAAATTTTTTACACATGGTAACTAGTTTCAACCTCATAGCATTCTTATAAAATATATATGTGTATATATGTATATATATATACATACATATATATATAGTATTTTCTTTTCATAGTTGAGAAAACTAAGGCTCTGAGTGGCAGAGCTAAAATCACAGCCAGATGGGTTTGGACCCAGATTCCTTACTTAACTACAGTGCTACTCCTTGTGCCTAGATTTCTATAATTGTTTTCTAACTGGTATGTATGACACAGCTCACTCCTCCATCAATCCTACCAGCACACCATTTCCAGAATAATCATCCTCAAACATTGCTATGATTATTTCCTTTCTCCTTCCCAAATCCTTTCGTACCTCCCTTTCATGCACTAAATTAAATCCAGATACAACATAACATAAATTTCTCCACAATTTTACTACAATCTAACTTCCCATCTACATCTACTGAAAGTATCTGCATATGTCTCCCTAAATGGCTTAACTCACAGTGCTCTACTCAGCCCTTCCAGAATTTTACTTCATGTTTTCTCTGAGGATCCTGCTGACTTCTGGCCATGTTGTAAGGTCCTTGAAAAAAGAATGGACATGCATGGTTGCATTCCCACAGTGCCTTCTGCTGAGTTCACACTGAGTGAATATTTCTCAAATTTTTGACAGTAAGCGGTTCAACTGCCATTTGAAAGTTTGAATTGCTTAATTACTTCTTAGCACTCTGCTCTTTCCTCCCCATCAGTCCTCTTGTGTTTCCTGTTATCTGGTATAACTGCCCCACAACAAATCCGAACAGTCTATCTGTTGCAGTATCAGCTTCCTGAAATAACCATTACCTGACAATTATTACTTCATCAGCCTTTCCCTATGTTTGTCCCAAACATACATCTTTATGTTTCCGTCAGTCTTTTTCATTCCTTCATGGTGCCATTAGGCTCACCAGTGGTTGGCCAGTGGTTCCCATTATGTAAAATCAATATTTGCTAGTTTACAATTACCCACAGCAAGAAAAACATTTTACACTTGGCCCATAAGCACATTACCATGTGTATGTACACGCACACATACACACAAGTATACATACATTACTGAAAAAGTTTCACAAAATAGTGTTTACTACTAGAACATGTTTCACATTTTTATTCTATCTCATTTAGAAACAGAAGTTATAAACTACTAAACTGATTTCATAGTGCATTATGGAATCACTGCCAGTATCTTGAAAAACACTGATTTAAAGCATAGAAACAAACCAAAACCAAAAACCAAAACAAAACAAAAACCTAAAAGTGACACGATGTTGTGTTTTGTGGTATTAGAAAGCAAGTGATACTGCATATTACTGATATGATGGAAAGAGGATACAGCCGAAGATGGAAGTTTCCACTTCAGTGACAGCTGAGATGTCCATAGAGGTGACCACAAAAGTAACCTGCTCTTGCGAGTTTTTTTTTTTTTTCTTTCTAAATTGGTTCCAATTCTTGCTTAAACTAAACTTGTCATCCTTTGTTTTCAGTGACTAGTGGTACATAAGATGCTACCCAACTACACAGTCAGTAGAGTATTTCAAAGTTTACAACAAGATATGAGTTCCATGTTCTTTTGCAAATGGAAATTGTTAATTATTTCAAATTATTGATATGTAAAGTATTGAGCTTATTTGTACTGAAGTATGATTATCTTCTAATTATATGAAATATAAATTTAAAAACAAATTTCATGAATTTGTAGTTTTCTCTCTTTTTCCTTCTCTTTCTTCTGCCTCTTCCCCTTTCTTTTCTCCTCATCTCCCTTTAGCTCTTCATCCTTTCTTCTTCTTCTGCTTCGTCTTTGTCATTGTTGTCTTCTTTTCTTTTTTCTCCTTTTTTTCTCTCCCTTTATTACTCATCAATGTTACTTTCTAGAATTCTGGGATTCTAACATGTTCAGATAAAGTTTATGGGTTACCCAACAATATTGAATCACTAGGGTTATACAATATACATGGAGCATGTAATGAATGTCATGGGACCAAAGAGACTACAAAGCAGTTTAGAAACTGGGTGGAGCTTTTTTAGGAAGTGCTTGCTTCCAAAGTTGAGTTATAATGAAAATGTAGCAAAAGAACAAGATATGTTAGAGCTAAATTTGGAGGGTTTTGTTATGACACAAAGATCTTCCTGTATATCTATTTACAATTGCTTGTGTTTACATTCAGAAGTTCTAGAAGGAAAAATGAAATGGGATAGGTGTGGAGGCAACCAAGCAGATGGGAAGCAGAGTTAAAGCAGACTTTGCCATTGAGTATTACTAAATTTTGATTTTTGAAAAAATGGACTATGAATATAAATTACTTATTCAAAAACATTAAGTAAAAAAGAGAAAACAAATAATCACTTTTTCCACAAGCATTATGCTGCAAAATTCCTTCAATGGATGATTGTACTCTCTTTCTACCTGTCCCCTCTCTCTATTTATGTATGTAGATACATACATATATAATAATGTTTTTCTCATACATTAATACCTATGATAAGGTTATAAGCATAGTAAGAGATTGACAAAATTTATAACAGAAGAATTTTAATGGCATATTGTAATAAAGCTTATGTGAATCTGGTCTTTCTCCCTGAAAATATTTTATTGTAGCCATCTTTTTTTGTGAAGATACGAAATGATACAATACCTGTTGGTGAGATGTGACAGTTAATGTGATGACCAATATGGGCACTAAGTTACGTGTATACAGAATAGATATGCTGGACAAGTGGGTGGTGATTCACATCCTGAGCACAATGGATCAAGATGGTGAAAAATTTCATCACAGTACTTGACATGGTGTGCAATTCAAAACTTATAAATTTGGTTTATTTCTGCAATTTTTCCATTTAATCACTTCAGACTGTTGGTGAACTGAAACCATGGAAAGTAAAACAGCAAATGAGGCAGGTGGAGGGAACTATGGTCACACCAAAAAACAAGGAAAACAAAATCAACAACCAGAAGATGTTTCTGACAATGAAGAAGTGGTATAACATAGGCCAAGTAGGAAAGTGCAAGATTTGGAGGAAGAGTCATATGTTCTAATCCTATACCATTTACAAATTGTGCAATGTTAGGCATACAATTTAACTTGCCTGTTCTAGTTGCCTCCGCAGTTCAAGGGAATAATAACACCTATCATATATGAACTTCAGTGAAAGTCATTTAAAACCACGCATTTATAACACTTGACAAGTAGAAGATTGTAGTAGATACGATACAGTCTCCTAAACATGTCAACACCCTAATCCCCAGAACCAGTGACTATCTCGTGGCAAAAGCAATTTTTAGATGGAATTAGTTGCAAACTAGCTGCCATTAGAAGTTGAAGATTAGACTGCGTCATCTAGATGAGCCGAACATAAACATCAAAAGAGCAGAAAGAGGAAAGCAGAAGAGAGAGAGAGAGAGAGAGAGAGAGAGAGAGAGAGAGAGAGAGAGATCCAAGATCTTACTAGCATTGAAATAGGAGGAGTAGAACCTAGGACCATTGAATGTGGCTGGTCCCTAGAAATAAGGAATGGCAAGCAACAAAATTGGGACTTCAGTTTTCCAACCTAAAGGAAGTGGGTTATGCCAATAACCTGAGTAAGGGAGGAAATGAACCTACCAGAACTACAACATTAATAAATTTACATTGTTTATATTGATAGGTTTGTGGCAATTTGCTATGGCAGAAACAGAAATCAAATACAAGGGTGCTCAAGAATTGATAGTACTTGCTATTGTTTATTTTGAATAATAACAGAAATCTTAGAATGAGCAATCTCTATTGTCTATTGTAAGCTTACCAGTGTCATACTATTGTAATTTCTCTTTAAAATAGACAGATGTTTGGCAAGCTCAGTTCCGAAGAAGGTGGAGGTCTCAAACATTCCAAAGGCCTGAAAGGCCAGTATTACAGTCTCTGCCATTGTAGTCAGTCTGCCCAGATTACACATGTCAATCACCGGATCTCTATGGAACCAAGTTTATTCAAATTTATAAAATACAAAAAAATTATACAGAATTATTGATATTTATAGATAGTATACATACGGTATTTTTCAGGTGAAAAATTCAAGTAAGTAGATAATAATAAATGTTGGAATGAGGTAGGAGTACCTCTAGTTATTATTTTTTTAAAATAAACTATCACCTAACTGCAGCGTGAATGCCCACATTCAGAAATGTAACAACACCTGCTAGTGTGGACTGCAGTCACTATGCAAATTGATATGCAGAGTGCTCAGATAATTGAAAACTGATCTACCATATGACCCAGCTATCCCACTCCTGGGAATATATCAAAATGAAGTGAAATCTTCATGTGAGAAAGTGACATGCAACCCTATATTTATAGCAGCATAGTCCATGATAGTGAATACATGGAAATGATGCAGATATCCATTGAAAGATGAATGGATAAAGATAATGTGTCACATCTACTCCATGGAATACTACTCACCCATGAAAAAGGATGAAATTCTACCATTTGCAACCAAATGTTCCCAACTACAGACCATTATGCTCAGTGAAATAAGCCAATCCCAAAAGACAAATGTTATGTTCTCTCTGATATAAGCCAACCTCCATACAAAATATAAGTTAAATGGATATATCAGTGAACAAGTATATACATTTATTCTCAAAGAACTGTATAACGAAGACTAGCATACCAAGAAGTGAAGATATGTCACAGTAAGCATTTCTACTCTCAAATAAAAGGATGGCTTCCAATGAAACAGTTGAACATACCTTGGCAACATTATACTAGACTATCTATAAGTGTCTGTATCTACAGTGCACACATATTTGCATTCCATCTGTTTTTTTTTTCTATTGTAAAGCATTTAGGATGGTGTGAATCAAAAGTAAGAAGCAAAGCTAAGGATTGGATGCAGGTAACAACAATCTCCTGTAAACCTTTCCTCCTTCATTTCTGCTATAAATACCACCTGCCTGTTCTTTTCTGTCTCCTTTATTTTAGTTATTCAGAGTGTGTGTGTGTGTGTGTGTGTGTGTGTGTGCAGGCATGTGGTGACCTGTAAGGTACATCATAAAGATATGTCAAAACATGTTACATACATATATAAATATAAATATTGTATCAAAGTAGGAGGCTATAGTCTTTGTAATTTGATTTTAGTTTTGCCTTGATTCCTTGGGATGATTTTCAGAGAGCTTTAGAAATTTTACTCAGTATTGGCAGATGGCCTTAGTTTCCTATTTTGGTTCTGTCACTAGTTAGTTGTATAACACAAGCAAATTTTTTTCCACTCTCTGGGCCACAATTTTTCATAGGTGAAGTGAGGAATTTGGACCCTGCTGACAATATGCTTACTCCTTCTTCACTATCTCCTGGAAAGCCAGGAGACTTGCACGGGCCACCAGCATCCAAGAGCCAACTGCATAATGGATGACAAGAGAACTTGGAAAGTTCCTTTAACCCTGTGAACTGCATGTTTCCCCTTAGCATTGCCAGATTTTATGTGTTTAAAATCATCTCTTCTCACTCAGTTGAGCATGGTGTACATGTTTGTTTATGACACCACAGCTGAGTCACTGAGGAATGACTTGCTGGTGTCACTGGACAAAGAATTCGAGGGGGTCCATCAGCAGAAAGAAAACTTCATAAGTTTTGAAAAGGGTGACATAGATGCATCCATAAGCCCTGAAGCTTTGGATGTGATGGGCAGCCTCAATTTAGCCATGCTCAGGAGTTGATTCATTGCCAACTTCTGCCTAGAATGACAGACATTTTTGTCTGTAGACTGCAAACTTTCATATCCTTCTATGAAAACCTGGAAAATGACTGGGTGAGAATAGCTTGGTGGCATTTGGGGGTACAGGGTGCATTGAGAAGTCCTGCCTCTCATATTTCCTAGCAGTTAGCAGGAGTCATCCAAATGGCTAAGCGGTGCTCAACTGAAAGTAGAAACTTCAATTGAAGTAAAGTGAGCAATGAAGCTGTGACACAGGACAAATTAGAATTTTTGGAAGTGGACCAGAGACAAGTAGCACAACAATTTAATATATACACTCAGTACGTAAGCACCTGTAGGGCCTGCAAATTTGAATTTCAGATGACAAGAAGTGAAATGAGATGGCAACATGAAAAATGCACTTCAAGGTGCCCATTTCCCAAGACCTCAGATATGTTTTCACTGTTAGCTTACCGTTTACAAGTCAAATCACAAGCAGTTTTAGAATGCTTTGCATTTGAGGTGATTTTCTGGATTATTTCTATTTCTAGCCAAAGCAAAACATCTGGGTGGTGTTCTTCCCATGTGTTTCAAAACATCGTTGGTTCTCATCATCCTCCTTGTTGCATCTCTAATTTCCTGGCTCAGCCTTCTTTAAGAATATGTGTCTGTATGCTATTCTGCTTTATTTGCTGGTTCTTGAATGGACGGAAGCATATGATTATAGCGCCTACAACAGAAAGGGACGGTAAATATTATGTGGCCCAGGGGTCTATGCTGGGGCACATACTTAGGTCATCTGTATCAGTGAAGTTGGGGGGTCTACATTAGTTCTGAATTGCTGGAGCTGCCCACTCTCTTGTCCCCTGAGTAACAATGGTCAAAATCTACCTCCACTTCAGATTTCACCTCTTTTTCATCTCTCTTAATATTCTGAGTTCTTCTCCAGCCATGATTATTGCCAGTTATTTCTTACCTGTCTGCAGTTTGGTCTTTCCTATCTAGGAGAAAGTGTAATCTAAATCTATGGAAGAAGATAGTTGTTTATGACTGTCTAAAAAATGAGCACTTTTTCAGATCCTACTTGAGTAACTTTCATTCTGCTGTTTCTCTGCAGTAAGCATTAGAAGAAATTTCCTAATGCAACGCGAACAGTTCCTCTTAATGCAGAATGTGTTTATCTTGTTTGCTGAATTGGAAGAAGATAATTCATTGTATTTCTATAAATAGGAGTCAGTAGAAAGTTCAACAGAAGGTGTAGATGCTTTGGAAACACACATTCAAATCTCCCCTTCACTGCATCTCCCCCCATGGCACACATACATAATTCAGATTCTAGCAGGGTGATTTGGATACTTGAAAAATCATACACGCACATGGGAGCACATGTGTATCACATTTATGTATACTATAAAAGCTTATGAGAATAGCATCTCCCGGAGAACAAAGTAGATTTCTGATGACATTCAGTTCTCCCTTCAGCCACACAGAGTGCCAGAAGCTACTTTTGCTCCTCTGAGTTTCCCTCATCCCAGGCAAAACATCAGCTTCGAAACACACTTGGTATCAAGTGAATGTACTACCATACCTTTTGCTTTACAATGAGCAGATTTAAAAGACATTATGTACGTCTCATCTTTCCAGAGTTTATGGGAAAAGAGACATGGTACAGACCATTTGTAGAACATCAAAAAAATCTGAGACAAACAATACACAATTGTAAATGCCAGTATGTAAACATGTCATTGCTACTAAATGCTATGGAAATTAAATCCATGACAGTAGACAAGTAGGTCTGGGGGCCATATCAGGGTAGTCATTATTTCTTATTTGAAGCCTGGGCTAAAATACACAATC